>NC_053184.1:0-10000000 GCF_905163445.1 Pararge aegeria | reverse complement strand
AATAACACAAAAAAAAATAGTAATTCACTGAAATTATTAACATTTAGTTTGGTAATAGCAATAGTGTAGTTTTAAAGGTAGGTACAGATTTTGTCTAAAATAAATCAAAGATCTTTAAAAATTTTGAACAAAACAAGTATAAAGGTATAAAGGTTACAAAGTTAATGTCGAAACTTTGTCTTTTCAAACTATCCATATTCGTTAGATACAGTATTTACTCTAACTAATTCCATACCGAATTTATTAATTGGCGGTAGGTACCGATTACAAAAATATTGGTACTTAGATCGTATAAGCGTAATTCTGTCAGAAATACCAAAGCCATAAACTTATGTCCAATAAATAAACCAAAATATTGCATTCTATGTTTTAATACTAATATATATTAGTATATGTGTAAACTTTATATCGGAAAGAGCGAGACCTCCAAATACAGATTTTTTCCAAAATTAAATGGAGGTCTTAGCCTATTGTTTTGTAATGAAATTTAGATAACAAATATATATACAGATAACTTTTAATTTTTTTTTTCTTTTTTTTCATATATATAATTGTAGCTCTTACAAATTTTATTATTAAAATAATTTTGTGTAACAATAACATGCTGTAACATAAAATTGTTTTGATACAAATTTTGGGAGATAGTTTTATTTTAGGCGACGATCGAAATATAGCCGCTTATGATGGAAGGACTCTTATAATTAACATGGTTAACGCGAGTGAATCACGGGGAAAAGCTCGTCTCAAAACATAATCAGTGTCCTTTTTTTGGTTCAAGTCATGTTCAATTTGATAGTTATAAATAAAAACACGTTAAAAGTAAGGATAAATAATACGGGTCATAATTAAAATTATGTACTGCATGTTTCAAGCATTTATTCTAAGCAAACTTAAATAATTTTTTTCCTCAATATATATGGAAACGCCAAATATTTTAGATGGCATCGGTGAATAAATGCATGTTGAAATAATAAAAACGACATAACTTTCGGTAACCTGTAATGAAACTGGGCGGATGACGGCGCTCGGGAAAAACATTCCTCCTGGAGCCAAAATAACTTACGGAGCGTACAAAACATTCATCAGCCTTGTTTACAAAACACGGCTAGAACCTAGCTAGAATATAGAAATGCATGAATTTACTTTTAAGACAAAATACACTGAAATATCCTTTTATATATATTTATAAATCTACGTGTGGGTATACTGTTGCAAATTATGAAGTTAAAGCGAATGATTTTAAGTAGTAGAGATAAAATATTAGAAGAAATGTTTACAGAAGTCATATGAAAATGAAAATAAAATAAATTATTACTGCTGCTTTCGCTGATTAAAAAAGAGATAACATAGCACTTTCACAGAAGCTTATTTCACTCCCTTAGGGATTCCCAGAAATAAACTAACTTTCAATTACATTCTAATAATATTTTTAATACTAGCTGCGCCTCGCAGTGTTACCCACGGTGAATAAGACGTACGGTGTGATTGCTTGGTTAGGCCGTGAAGGAAGGACGATATTTGGTGTAGAAATACGAATGTTCTGGTATACCACTCTTAGGAATTTATATTTTCCCAGGATCAAAAGTAGCCCATGTTACTATTCGTCCTTCCATTGTGTTTAGGGCGTGATAAAGAAAAAAAACAAAAATATAATAAAGAATATCATTAACCTGGGCGGCCTGCTAAGCTACTGGAGTGAGCTCGGCTGGCTGGAGTGATCCAGCGGGGAGCCGCATCAGTGGCCATACGTACACAACGGACGGTTCGAGACCAACCAAATATGGAAAAGGCCCAGGAACAGAAGAAGAAGAAGAATAATATCATTAGAGATAGGATTCTAATGATCTGCAATAATATTATCAGAAAATATAATTAAAAAAGTGTTCTAATTTATACAACATTTTTGAGTATCCTAATTCAAATAATTCAAAGCGTTCTTAACAAATAGTTATTTTCTGAGTGGACCGCATTATTTGAATTGGCAGGACCAACTCTAATCCTCTCCAAATCGCGGTACGAGTATGTTCTACGAGTATTTGTAAGCACGTAAAGGAGGAAATAAAAGTTGGGTTTTTCAGATATTTTATATCAATGTAACGATTTCCACGAAGAAAACCTGTCTCTAGACATTAGATCAATATTAGTATTATTATTATCTGTTCCTATTAATTAAATTGGTTTCAATCTCGTTTTCGTTTTAAATAAATAGGAGTGGATAAACCTTTTTAAACATAACATTGAAAGATAAGAACACCGTTTATATATTATAAAAGCATTCGTTATATCGCCCTATCTTCATCATCACCCACCATCATATTAGGCCCACTACATGGGTGTCCTCCTACAGTGAGAAGTCCACCACGATAGCTCAGTGTGGATTGGTGGATATCGTCCTATAAATAAAGACAATTACATAACTACGTTAGACTGTCACTAATCTATCCGACATCCCAACCCTCTCATAGTTGCGGCTTCTTTTTACTCACCCAACCTTAGCGCCACTCTCAACAAGAGGAGGCCTAAACATATCCTTCACGACCCTGACGATCAGATTACTACTGACAATGCTCCCTATCAGAACACACAATCAACCTATGCACAGCGTCTTCGCCGGCGAAGACGAGGTCCCCGACTTCTAACGTCAACCGGACGTGGGCTCGCACCACGTTCTCGGAAGCGTGCGGATTAATCACCGTCTGTAACCCTTTCACTCCAATTGTCGCCTGAGCCGAGGTTCGGCCTCACATGAGGCGCCCTCAGGCCGACGATCCGCTTCTTCGAGCCCTAGGGTTCAAACTCTTCCTGGCAGAGCCCCATTCCGAGGCTCGCCAACAAGCCCGCGTTACGCTGTTAAAATCATTAGGGTTAATCAGCTACACACAATCCGAAAAAAAAAAAAAAAACTGTCACTAAGGTTTATATCTAACAGTGTAGTGGTTATCCAAAACCCGAACTTACTTTGGGGTCAATTCCTTCAACGCTATACTATGCATTTAAACTTCACTGGTGAAAAAACAACGGCACGTCAAAGTTTTTGGAACAAGCCGCGGTCTCGAATTCTTCGCACAATACCTCATTGTTGTCAAAACATAATACCCGGTATTAACATTTTATACCGCGATTCATGTCATTGATGACAATTTATTATTATACGGTACAAGATAGGGTGTACCAGCTGTCAGAGTTAAAGTGGAATGTTCTGATTAATACTATCGTGTGAACTACAATTTGTACACAATTTACAAATATGTTTCTTTATTATATTAAGTTAACATTAATGGGAACACTTAGTTCATTTTTATCTTACCGCCGGCATTAAGGTGAAAACATAAAAAGCGGAACGAAACATAAAAAAAATCTATTAATATGAACTGTCTCGTTGGTCTAGTAGTAAGCGTGTTCAACTACGGATCTAGAGATCTTTGGTTCGATTCCCGATTCAGGTAATGTTTTGGTAGGGTCAAGAAATACTCTGTAGGTATTACGATGAGGTCAGGTTATGTACTGTCACTTCCACCTTGTCTCGGAGACTGTTGAGCTATCGGTCGGTATATGTATACATGTGATTTCCGCCTGCTCGCAAAAAAGGTATAAGCTCTATATTCTCTCGCTCCTATAAGAGATCGAACGTGCCCTATAGGATATTAAAAGACTGAGGATAGATATGATGAGTATGAAAAACTTTGATTCTCATTATCGATGCTCAATATAGACTCTTCTTAGTTGCATTAACAACTGATAGGTATTAAAAAATAAATTGATCCTCGCCTGTTTTCAATAACAAAATTAAATCCCGAAATAATATACTCGAAGTTGGGAAACCTATTTTAACAACAGTGCGCCGTATAATTAATCCCCCTTTTTTTATCTCGACGATGATTTAGTTTTGTTCAAAAATTTGTTTTGCAGAGACATCTGCCAGAGCCTATTGTTGACTGGCCCCAGGTAAGAAGATAATGCGAGTTATCTCCAGGGTCGACGTTTTCCTTGGTGACCTTTTATGGAGTCGAGTGTTTTGATAATGCTTGTTTGTTTTGTGGATTAATTTTTTGTGTCCCGTACTTCGTTTAAGGTAAACCTCTCCTCTCCTTATTATCCTTTATCGTTCGTATTGAATCTCAGGTTTTTTTTTTTACCTAAACTTCTAATATTTAATGTTAAGAACGTCTAGCATTTCCCTATTTGTTTTTAGATAATATGTATAATATCTGGAAAAAAATATCAGTAACTATGTATATATTCTTCTACTACAGCTACAGTTCTCATAGCAGCAAAAACGAATTTTATATTAAATACCAATATTCTAATTTAACATCTAGGTTACATCATATTCAAACATTTCAAGTCTTGTGCAGTTGATAGTAGTTTCTATATTCCTCCTGAGCCCTGGCCACTGATAAACAGACGCATTCATTAATCTGGTAAACAAAGAATTTATTGATGTCGTATAATTTTATGTTCTAAACAAAGGCTCGTCAAACATCCCCCCTCCCTTTACACCACAACCGCCGCACCCCCCACACGTCCACTGCGATGCACTTGTTACCAGCACATGTCTACACGTGCGTTTGTTTATATTCCCACTGTTTGGTAACTGCCTTTCTGTTTAAACAAAACTTTGGGATCGATTACCAGACACGACCATACTAACAAAAACACATTAGAGGCAAGTATTTATGTATGTATTTTAAATAAATAAAAATATTGCAATGTTAATAGTGTCTTATTAAATTACTAGCTGTTGCTCGCGACTTCGTCTGCGTTTGATTTAATTTTAGTTAGTTGTAGTTCTAAAAAAAATTAAAAATATAAATTCTTATAAAAAAAACTGGTGTAGTTTTTAAAAAGAAATTTTTCAATTCACATAGTAACGAAATCGCATTGTTAGTTGATTCATATGCTAAAGGTTAACGAAGAACATATTTAACATTTTTTATTTAGTCCTAACACTAAAGTCTTTATAAATATGGCAGCAATTATGTATTCAGTATCGCTAAGCCTTAAATGAGGGGTTTGCTGCTGACCGCTGAGGAGTTCTGTCCTCTATCTCTTAACGTCGGAATAAAAAGTCTCCTATAATACTTCTAATACTTCCAAGAATATGTGTACAAAGTTTCATTTGGATCGGTTAAGTAGTTTTTGCGTGAAAGCGTAACCAACTAACTTACATTGACATTTATAATATTAGTAGGGATAGGGATAGGGATAAACCATTTAATACAGATCGAAACTGATATGTTACCTCTAGATGGCGCTAACAGTTGCTTAGATAGAAATGCCATGTCAGAACCGACGGGTAATTTTTTGTGGCAAAGCACTTTGATTGCGATAACGAAGAGATTCGGGTTTATTTCCGGTTTTAAAATTTTGATAGGCTATTCTTCTCGAACGTAGAATAAGAAGTTGACGAGTAGAAGATGTAGCTTCTACATAAGAAACACATTTTTTGAGATTTGACGGTTTCACTTCGTCGCACATATCTGCACTCAAATGAAAGACATAAAGATAAAAACGCACCGAATCTTACTGAGCATAACAAATGACATTGGTTTTCTCTTCGATCCTAAGTCGGCGTTGTAATCAATTGGTCAAAGTCACTATACGCATTCATGCGCCAGCATGTGGATCTTTAAAATGCCATTGTCATGTCAGATGTCCCACTGTGCGGTTGCCGACATCGCTCCGCCCCATTCTACTAAATCCTTCTCAGAAATGAAATAAGTACAATTTGCTAGCTTTTGACGTTAACACCAACAAATCGATGAGTAAGTTCGGATTCTGAAGAGTGTTAAGTATTAAATTTAATATACATTGTGTATATTAAATTTTATTTGCTATACGTACTCCGCGAAAACCTTTACGGTGTTATTGAAAATTTCTTCAATCTTTAAACTCCACACCAAAAGCTATGTATATCTTCGGCTATGTACTTTCTACGCGCGCGCATTTTCAACTTTACAATAATAAATTGCTAAGTCTTAGCAATTGTTCGCAGATCATGGAATTCCGCAAATCCAATATTTTGTCTTAGGCATTTTTGTTAGAGCCCTTGCTCAGATCGCTTACATAATATAGTCATAAGCAGTGCTTAGGTCAGCAGCGACAACATTTTAAAGTCATAAAATTAAATTGCGGACGTCCTGAGGAAAGTTGAACGCGAGATCCAATCCGAGTTTGCAAACAAGGGAAGTTACGGTGGAACGACGCGGTGAGGGCGCCGACTGCGGCTTGGCAAATAGGTATCGGCCGCACCAAGCAACGATAAGATTGCGCCTCCTGTGACTTACATTTTATATGCCTGAATATTCCAAAATGAGGGTATAACAAAAAATTCATCATTAATAGCATATAATAGTCCACACTGCTAAACTGAAAGCCTCTCACAACGGAAGGGTTTGCTCATAATTAACACACTGGGTAGACAGACGGTTTGTTATCTCATTATATGGTAGCACAGAGGACGCAAACGTACCCGCGGGACGAGCAGAAGTGGTGACAATTGTATTCTGGTCTACCGTCACCACACGGCCAAAACAACATATATCAATATAATTTATTATTATATAACATATTCTATATTATTCTTTCTATGAAGTTATTCACCGTAATTCTTAGTAAATAATTATTCTCTATACATTATTACCTGTAACACAAAAAGCAGAAAGGTTAACTTAGCTAAGCAACAAAAAATTGCTATAAAAGTGGAACTGAAAGGTTAACGCAGCGGCCAAGTATAATTTTAGGTCGCCTTTTAGTTTGCAACACGCTTCTGTCATGACACACTCTTTAAGAGAGAAACACTCACATCATCTTTGTTTTTCAATTTAAGTTTTTAAGTTTAATTTAAAGTTTTTTTTTATAAACAAATCAGACTGTTTGTATATGTGTAGTTGGATGTAGTTTGGAAGACATTTAGCACATTTAGGAATGCACAATATGTATCTATGTATTACTATATTTATTTGTGGTTTATAGTAATCTTTACTTTATTTCGTATGTGTTAAATATTATGTCCCCTAATAGATATTTTGCTTTTGTTTTTTTTATATATTATGTACTCAAAAATGCCATATCTCTTAAGTTTTTTTTGTCATGTTTTTTTAAAGTATTCCCTATCTACGCAAAATAATTAAAACATTGTCCACTTTACATAAGGAAAGACTTCTAGAAAATGCCTCCAGGCAGTTCGCCTATGTACATATTGCTTTTAAATTGTACAATAAAGAATTAAAACAAACAAAAACATTAAAGGTTCATCAGGCGAAAATATCGGATTTTTAAAAGATTTTTAAAAGGACTAATTTGCGGGTAGTTTCCATACTATCAAAAAGAAAACTAATCATACCTAACATAATAATTATAAAATGGAATTCTAAATTCAGCTCGAGGTAGATAGGTAAATAATTCATATTTCCCAAGCTTGAAAGTGCAGCTCAGACTATGGGAGCTTTCAGCTTCAGGAACAGTTGTCGTTCCCCACGACACGGTTATTAAGATAGCTGTTTTATTTGTGTGTGTTCGACTATACAGAGTGAGGTTCCGGTTAAATATTAAAACATGAGAGTCCCGCTCAACTCCACGCGGACTACGGAAGTAGTTTCTATTTGTTCCCGTATTCTACCTCTACTTACTTGTTATAATCCTTTGAGCTCGCACTTCCTTATATTTACTAATGCTCATAGCGGTTGGCACAAAGGTAAAATATTTCGCTTCATTTTAAAATAATACTATGAGTTGGAATATTTTACTAGCGAAGCTTTAGCTTTAATTAATCTGAGGTTTCAGAAACAATCAAACAAGTTTAATCAAACAAGTTACAGCTTCTAACGAATTTCCACATATTTTTAATATAGTTACGAGTAACAATGACCTTTATTAAATCACATTTAATATTTTTATTCAAGTGAAAGTTTGTAAAAATGTTTGTTGTTGTTCGAGTGGATGTTTACTACTCAAACTTACACACAAACAGTTCAAAAAATTTGAACATAGAGTGACCATGACCTATAACTAAAACATTGCAACTTATTTTAATGCTGGAAACCACTGGAAAACAAATGTTAAGCGCGGTTATTATCACTAATACGTGTCTGTAACTAAAACCCACAAACCCACATTGGAGCAGCATGGAAGGTATTGGCATACATCCCTCTCTCCTTAGAAAAAGTATAGGCCTGTACCCAGAAGTAGGACATACGATGATAATTAAGTCATGCAATTCTTTTAATAGTAATGTACTGTCCAAATCTTTAATTAACTTTTTCATTATGGGCTAACGTTCTAAGAAAATTAGGCCAAAGTTATAAGCCATTTATCATATTTTATACATAGGTTTACGAAAGTATTATTTCATAATGTAATCAGTAATTGCTTTAACGAGTCCGCCTTTAATTTGTTAGGCGTTTTAAACGGCTTTACGCATTTGAATCGCAAATTTCTTAGAATATTTCAAGAGGGTTGCTGGCGTTTGGAGGGCATTATCTCTTCATAAAATTCAAGATCCCCGTAGTAATATAGCGCAATATTTTAAATTAAGGGTTAATACGGCTCAATAAGAGCGCTTGCTCCGTGTGGATACTTCAGGTAGAGGAGTCAACAAATTGTAATTGACGTGTGTTTGGTTGGAAATTATTATTATAACAATTCTAGCTGTTTGCTAGCCTGCGATAATAAGGGTTTTTTACAAAACCTGTAAGAGCCGTTTGTTTTCCTGAGATAAATATTAGCCTATGTTACATCCGTCGTTTCAACTTTGCCAAAACTCAAGTAGGTAGATTAGTTGCTTAGCTAGGGCGTTAAGCTAACAAACAAACAAACCACTTTTGCATTTATAATATTAGTAAGGATCATCAAAATGGTGTCAGTAACTCAAGCAGGTGGCATAAGTCCTTGAACTTTTCTTACAATAGGAACGAGTATCTTATTAGTTTATTTATCTTACCATAAATGTAGGTAAACAACACGCGGTTAAAAAAACATTTTTATCTCTTGGAAACAATCGGTAAGGCGTACTGAACGAGCTATAAGGGGTAAAACTCATACGTCTCGACTTCTACCGTAAAATCCTAAATATGTTATAAAAACATTTATATGGAAGGCCATGAAGTTCGAGGTATAAAATGTCTTTAAATCTATTGATAAAATCAAAAGAAGAGAGAGAATTGAAATACGTAAACGCCGTTAAATAGACTGCCATTAATCAGTACTGTAGAAGTCAAAGGCTAAAGATTTCCCGGGGCGCAGGAAGCACGATCAAGACGGCAATCGCCTGAACATCCGCGTCTTCGTCGGTCTGCATTTGCAACTAATCTGCGTCGAAATGAATACTGGAGATCTTCATGAAACATTTTCTAATCACATGTCTTACAGTTACCTAGGTTATGTTCAAGAGCACATTTAAGACTCACTATTTAGCCTGTTTTTATAAATAATATGTAGGTCCATATATCCGACAAAGGATGTTGGCGTGGTTACGTGACCCAAAGCCTGTGTAATCAGTTTCTGTATAGAATTATATAATTATTTAAACAAATAGCTTAAAATAGTGGCAACGCGGCGGTTGCTCTGAAAACGTACGTGTTTATTGGTGGCGATAATCACTTAAACGCAGGAGACCTGCTTGGTTGAGGTAGAAATAGAGCTTTTTGTGAAAACTCATCCGAGGACTACTACCACCATGCTTATATCTGCTGCTAAGCAGCATTGTGTGTTTTGGACTAAAGGGCGTGGTTGCTAATGTAATTACAGCCACATTACACCTGGCTGGCTTTAAGCCTACGTCTAAGGTTAGGAGCACAGGACACTTCGTATTACGAAGTGTCCTGTGCTCCTTATATATAAAAAAAACTTTTATGCCCTATTAAGTTCTTTATTGATAATTTTACAATAAAACTTATAACTAAACTAATCACTGCAAAACTCATATCCGTGCCAAGAATGCTGGCTGCATTTTCACGCTAAACAGCCAGGCTGATTCTTTGCGCAAGATTTATTGCTATACATTTATTTATACTATTCTTCATGATTTAAAGATATCGTTCCGGCTCATTGACCAATAATAAATACTTTTTATCACGTGTGAATACCGTATCGCAATACGATAGACTTTAATACAACTGATTATAACATATAATTAACTCAGAGTACAATACAAGTCCCAATCTTAATATATATAAATCTCCTGACACGATGTTTGTCCGCGATGGACTCCTAAACTACTTAACCGATTTTGAATTAAATGGGCACACCGTGAGCAGTCTGGTCCAACTTAAGAGATAGGATAGCTTAGATCTTTAATTATAGTCGCAATTTTATTTTATTGCAAATTATTTGTCTATAATTAATTGACAGTCACATGTTATATATATATAAACTACTATAATCATTTAAGGCTTAGCGATACTGAATACTTTAAAAACAAAATCAAACGCAGACGAAGTCGCGGGCAACAGCTAGTATATATATATAAATTAGTTACATACTTTTTCATAATTCATGATTCATATGTCATTAGAAAAATACAATATTTTAGCGATTTCTTACTGATTGATGCTGATGCCTCGATAGTAAATTGATGCCTAAATAGTAAATAATGTATACAATAGGTATGTTACTGATACTATTGTATTATTATGTAAACCAGCAGCTGGTACCTACTGGGATTAGTACTACCGCTAATTAATAAATGCCGCACCAGAGAGGATTTTAATGTACCTGTGTTTCAATATATTTTTTCAGTTCTCTGCAATTTTGTCATTGTGACAATACAACGCAGGCGACCGCGTCGCAATAACCGCCTCAGCTAGAAATTCGTGTACTCCTTCGAATCGTACAGTGTAACATAGCCTAGAGTCCATCATAAAACTTAATTTTAAAATGAACATTAAACTTATTTTTTTATAACGCGGAACAAGAAACCAAATTCTTGCCGCGTTGCTTAGGTATATATTTTTTTATTCCTCACCACCAAAAATATTCGTTGCTCTCAAGAACGCGTTCTGCGGAAATCTGTTTAGCAGTTAATACGTAGCTATATAAATTAGGTCAATAATAACCCCACTGTTACCGGTTTACAAAGTCGTTGTGGATTACAGCAAAATATTAATTGAATAATACTTACAATAATACTAACTAATAACTGTGGTACAACCGCAATGTAACTAAGAACACGAAAGTCCACCTGATGAGAAGTTTGGTCTTCCCAATATTTCTGTATGGCGCAGAAACATGGACAGTACGCTTGAAAGACCGTTGCAGAATCGATGCACTAAAAATGTGGTGCTGGCGGCGACTGTTGCAGAACACTTGGACAGCTTTTCGAACAAACGTGTCGATCCTGGAGGAACTTAAAGTCAAAGAGAGGTTATTGTCGACTGTGCAGATACGAATCCTCAAGTTCTTTGGACACATAATTAGGAATAAGCACTCCATGGAACGACTTGTTGTCCAGGGGAAAGTGGAAGGCAAACGGTCACGCGATCGATAACCCACGCGTTGGACAGACATAATTAAAGCTACAACACAAACCTCCATAGTCCAATGTTCCAGAAACGCTGAAGATCGTAACAAGTGGAGGCGCATCGCGGGGGCTGCTGTAGCCAAAGTAAATGTACCATCGTCAATCACGACCACTCTGTCAAGAGTGAACGACTAAGGAGGAATACTAGCTAAAACTTATATATATTCGCGCTTTTATCTTTCAAAAGGTTTTACGTATTTCATATAGAAAGCTACCTAAAGCCAAACTGCTAAAACTGTGCCTCCACCAACGATTTAATTTTGTTGACATACGCGTATGGCAGAGTTGATGTCGGCAACCCTTTACTTTAGTCCCCGAAGGCGTGGTCTCGTGGAACAAACAAACGGAAGCGAAATTGAGAGGACCGTCCGGAACTGGCGGTATACCTTTTCATTACAGAATCCCTTTTTAATTACCACGGCACAAATAAAAATTGTATTTTTTATTTCAAGTAGGCGTAATTGAAAAGGAAATTGCCGGGCTCCGCGGCCGCGCGCGCCTTCGAATGAAACTTTAATATAATGCATAGGGCCCTTTGATCTCCGCACTTCGCTGCTATTAAATCACCGAAATAACGTTATACATAAAATGAATCAAAATGTATCCACTTTGTTGCAACATAAAAGAGGTTAACCACCAAATTATACAGAGTAGGCTCCGCTACGTAATGAAACTGAAAAACAACTATAATAGTACATTATTATACTAGTGTGCTATGATGAAACTAACACTGTAATGCACATGCGATACATATTATGTATTTTTTAAACTCTTGTAAAAATAGTTGTTAACTTTTAATAATTGAAAGTGATATCACCATTCCAGCATCTCGTAAGAATCTACATGAATTTAGAAAGTTAGACCTATGTTTACATAACATTTCAGCTGTTTCTATTTACAAATACGGAAAATTATTAAAAGAGGATCCCACGCATTATTTAAAACGGTTGTTACATATTTTTATTGCTAATAGTTTTGTTTTGAGAACTCGTATTTGCACAACACTAAATCAGATCCTTTTGTTTTGCGAGACGCACAAACCTGTATAATTTACTTAAAGAAAATGTCATGTTTTTACTTTTATTTTGAACTATTTGATAATACATACGTTATACAGAACATCAGGAATTGAATAGTCGAATTAATAAGGAAAATTGTAGGTCACTTATTTCTTTCATAAGTCATTCAAAAATAGAAAAATAAAAATGTTCGTTTAGGGCGTAAAGATTTCTTACAAGAGGAAATGTTGAACCTAAGAAGTGCCATAAATTACGTGTGAAATAATAAAACGGGGAAAATCTCTCATCCCCAAACGGTTTTACAAAGAAACACCCCTGTGCCAACGCAGATAAATGTCGCTAACATCCACTGTAGCCAAAACGTGCCTACTACAAAAATTCTCCTTGGTTTATTCTTATAAAGATATTAAACGCAAATGCTTTTGACGCGACGAATAAAGATAAAATGACAATCATTTTATTCACATCTATAGGACATTACTCTTTTTGTGACTGTTCAATTAACAGTATTTATATGCAAATCACGGTACAAATCGCGTCATGCAAACAATCGCGCGATGAGGATAGCCGCGACGCATGCAATTCCGCCAGTCGCCGTTGACATCTTGGTATATTTCCAGACGTTTATTTCAGTTATAAGTCGTTTAAACAGTCGCGCCACACGATTATTCTCGCGACGTGATTGTTCCGTGCCAGCACGTTACGTGTACTTTTTCCAATATTGTAAATTGACTATAGTAGCCGCGATCATCAACTGCCGATTCCGTTCCAAAAGAGATTAATTCAACAGGAGAGAGAAATTTAGAAATAAGACCCCCCATGGTTCGCTTATACGTATTTACGGACTATAAATAATAATTATTATCACGTGTTAGTAATAATAACCAGGAGCGACCCCGCGATAAACAGAAGAAAATTGTAAACATGTCAATCCGCATCAATGTCAGTTCGTTATCGCGCAATTCAAAGTATTTTTTACTACTGACCACACATACTGTGATAATCATAGCTTTGTTATTACGGATACACGTTTATGAACAGTCTAGCAACGGGCATTTGTAGAGCCCATGGATGGTTCAGTCAGAAAGTTATGAAATAAGTATTTTATCCAACCCCCGTTTGGGGGGTTCCACGTGATGTATTACAAAGTTGTTTTTTTGTCAAAAACATTTTTATGAATAAGCTGGAAGGTACAGTAACCATGCTATGATATTGTCTGCTGACGTTGTATCTTCCAGTGAACTCTTTCAACAAATCGACACCCAAACGTCGGGATATACCTTTGATCTCTGCACTTAAAGTTCCCTTTACGAAATTGAACTTTAAGTAACTTCCGCGTTTTTGATACGAAAATATTTTTTTTTAATAATTTCCCCACATTGGGCAGGTACCCTCAATGTAGGTTATTTTATTTGTATATAAATGTTATCAATATTTTTTCGAAATTCCCTCGAGATAGAATAAAAATACGTACATGTTACTGCGGGTCAAATAATATTATGATGAAAACTCAGGAATTTAACGTGTATTTCGTCGCATGGTAGAACTAGTATAATATAAAACATGCTAGAAAGCAATACTGACGTAGTCGTAGTGCTTTTGTGTTATTGTATTGACGCAAAACTACCTGGAAAGAACGGTTTAGAGATTGCTATTGATAAAACGGATATTGCATACGTTTGTCGGCAGAGCAATGTATATATGCGCATTGTATTCAATGCATATGTACTAGCAATATTACATGTTACGAGTATTATGTGCCGAGTATATTGACTGATTATCTGTTACACGCGACCTGGCTCGGGTTTGTTTCAGTTTGTTTAAAATTCCACGGGAACCTTCTGTTTTCTCGGCTTAAAACTTATCCCAAGCTTATGCGAAATTAGTAGGGTTAAGTTACACGCCATTAATTAATTATGACTACTCATTATCTCGTCTTAATCTACACAAATGTACAAGAGAATGGTTTGGTGGACAACAGCGACCTCTAAGCCGTTGTTTAGAGATATGTTTTCGTCAATAAAATAACACATCTTAACCTACAGGACGCCGGCTATCTCTATGTAAAATTTTATCAATATCGATTTAGGTAACATACAGTGTCAATTTAATATAGCAATATCATCTACAAGATAGTAATTGCAAACAATTATTCAATTCAGTTAAATTTTAATACAAATTCCGGATCTACGATGTAAGGATAAAACAGATAAATAACATCGCTATACTTATGACACCACTCTTTAGCGACTAGGGTTAAAAAGGGATTAAACGATTGCGATAAAAGCGTCCTCATTTCTTTTAGCCGATAAAAAGAGGAAAAGAATGGATCGGTAAAGGTAAGACATACGGTCAAAGGGAAGATAATAAAGCGTTGTATTTTCATTCTAATCCGTAGTGGAGACGGGATGAGTCGAGGGATTTGGCGAGGGAGGCTCGATATCTAAAATTACAAGCCTGCAGAGTACCTATCTCGAGGTACGTTCTCCATTCCTTTATGTTAAGCTGCCAGTTTCAGACACGGCCCCATTCAAACTATCCTATGTATAATGAATAACGATAGATTGAAATCATTCTTAAGAATAACTATATAAATCCAATAGACATCTTAATTAATATTCAACTCGTATCTCTTTCTACGTCCACAAAATGCCCTTTTGTTTTTTGGTAACCATTAAGCCTTAAGGTTCGTCCCATCCATTTCCTTGATTACAGAGTCTAGTGTAAGGAGTGAATTAGATGGAATGAGTTACTTTGTTAATAATAAAGCAACTTGTCATAGAATAGGTAAAAACTAAGGTTAGGTAAATAGCTTTTTACGGTAGATGATAAGGAACCAGTCTAGAGCTTAGCTACTAACTAACTAAGGTGCCTTTTCTTATAATTCAGTTAATATAATAGCGATGCAATGCGACTGATCATTAGTCCGTTAAGCACTGCATTGCATTGTTAACTTCATCAGCAAACAGCATTTAGACATTGGGCTTTCTTTAACAATCGATTCAGTAATAGTAGCTATGAAACTGACGTCTGACATATCATATAAGGCATTTAGATCCGTATTAATAAACCGTCATCAAGCTAAGAACAGGTCATCAAGATCGGTCTTAAACATAGATTAACACAACTGTGAGTTTTATTGTACGACACGAGTGTTTTAATACCCAGTGAGGTACGTGAAAAATACCGAGTAAGAACATCAAGTTTTGTTTGGTTTAGTAATTTTCCCCAATCAGTATAACAATGGGTATGGATTGCTTAAACTGAATTTCTGTTAGCATTTTTTAGTCACAAGGAAGCCTGAAAAGTAAAGACAGTGCAGAATGTAGGCAACACATAAGTCTCAAAACTTTTTATACAGTATTCGTGTGGTTCGAAAATTATAACCGCATGGTGGAAGCCTTGCCTATCAGAAATATCGAGTTGTCGAGGCGAACCCGTGGTGCGGTCGCGTGCCGATGCAACATAAGGTTGCCCGACATTATCAGTCACTGAAACCTTATCAAACTGCACTGGAGCTAAAGTTACGTTCACATCTGCGACATAATCATAATATTGTGGGAGTTATTGCACCTTTGCCTTCTTGCCTTCCTTGTGGTAGAGTCACTACAAACAGACAGACTTGACGTTTCTAAAGTGCTTATAGACTAAGATTATTTGAAATAAATTAACATTGAAGTTTTTGAATGAACATAGAATTTTTTTTCACAGTACTGTCAAAATAAAGAGCTTTAAAACTTCGATTTACTATATGAAAATGGATTGAGTAATTTAAGTATTCCCTAGAAATCTTTAGGTGTTATGTGAAGTGGGGAACCTGAGTAAAATATAGTTGCTTGTACTTGGAAAAAAACTCAATAAAAAGGTAGGAGAAGGAATAGTAAAACAATGATTGTGATTCCAAAAATTCGTGACATTAGTTTACATTTTCTTATTAATGGATATGGTCATATTTTGACGGCCGATTGGCGCAGTGGGCAGCGACCCTGCTTTATGAGTCCAAGGCCGTGGGTTCGATTCCCACAACTGGACAATATTTGTGTGATGAACATGAATGTTTTTCAGTGTCTGGGTGTTTATCTATATATTAAATGTATTTATGTAAATTATTCATAATAAATATTCTTAGTTAGTTACGAGTATCTTAGTACCCATAACACAAGCTACGCATACTGTAGGACTAGATGGCGATGTGTGTATTGTCGTAGTATATTTATTTATTTATTATTTATTTATATAACCCTACAATAAGGTAGGGTGCGTTTCCTTATACTAACGTGACCAGTTCTTGTATAATTAAGGATGGTGTATCAAGTCACATCCATTAGCCGATATGACTGACGCGAACAACAGTCGGCTTATTATGCTACACATTAACAACACACGTTATCGGGTTACGGAGGTCAGATAGCAATCGATCCGTACCAAAATTAGGCTGTCAAATACTGTACTGCCCATTATACATTTTTTTATTGTCACAATATCAGCCACTCCACATTACGAATAACAGGTTCCGTAAATGTTTGTGTTGAGCCACAATCATTTCCACCTGAATATCATAACTCTTGGCTTTCAAGAACAAATCTACTTCGAATTGTAGTAATATTATAGGTTAGTTTTATTCATTTTGGTATAATTTTTATATAAAGAAAACGTGCTATTGAACATCGACATGACAAAAAACTATGTGAACCAACAGAATTCGTAGCTGTAGAAATCCGTAATTGTTTCTGATTGATGCTACCTACACAAGATTGTCAGAGGAGATTTTGTCGTTTCTAAAAATTTTCTATCATGTTTCTAGTTCACTGATAAAATCAAGAATTGATTAAACCTCTGATATTATACGTGTTTTATATAAAATTTAAATTTTCGTATGTCTTAATAATATTGAAGATCGGGTCTGCCTACGCATATTTATCGCTCAGGCATGCCCCTGTTCTGTGTTTCGTTTCATGAACATTTAACAGTTTTAAGAAATTAACAATAACATGGTGGTACTTATATTACGGAGAAACTAAATTATACCAAACGTGTGAGCTGACTGTTCACACGTTTGATCGTCAGAAAAAGACGAAAGGGATTAAAATATGAACCAAGCAACCGAATCGAATGCAATAAAAATCACTTTGGCATTACATAGCGACGGGAACTGATGTCTATCGCCGCTGAGACACACGACTCGGCTCAGATATATTATGTCACAGGGGAGAAGGCTGTGGCATCGAACCGACTATTATTTTTGTACGACAAAACAAAATTGATTGTGCCTCCACCATGCATGTGACTCACTATACAGTTACTAGTAATTTGAATACACTACCATTATAGAGGGTGGTGTGCTCTAGTTGCGGCAACGTGAATCAATCGATTACGTTGGTTAAGCCAAGCCAAGTCAATAACTGGATAGAACTGGATGTAGATATTAATTTGGCTTTTGTATGTCCGCTGACGATGGACGTTAGGGTCTCAAGGTGCTGGAATGGCGACCCCGCACCGGTAAACGCAACGTAGGTCGGTCCCCACAGATGATATCAGGCGAGTCGCTGGGAGCCACTGGAGGCAAGCGGCCCAGGACCGTCTATTGTGGAACTCCCTACAAAAGACCTATGTCCAGCAGTGGACGTCGATTGGTTAAAATTATGATGTTGATGATGACGTTCGTTGAGACTCAGAGAGCAATTATAGCTGTCGCGCCAGTTCGAGTCTTCACGAAAACAAACAAACAAACAAAACTGATAATAATCGTCGCCGGTAAATCTGATCTTATCAATCTACATCCACTGGAGCAGCGTAGCAAGTCCGATTTCTATACTCGGAAACCTATCTTCTATGGAGGGGAAATTAATAAGGATGATCGTGATGAGGACTTAAAATAACTGCCCGGAACACTTAGAATCAGAACTATTAGGTACGCATTGCATTGAAAAAAATGCTTTATTAAATTATTAAAATTAAGCTTAATTCGCTATACTCCGCGGAAAGCTGGAGAATCTGTGTAGTGTAATTTATAATATCTTCAATCCTCATACTCCACGCCAAACAGATCTTCGGCAATGTACCCTCTACGCACGTTTCGCTCCGAAACCGGAGATTTTGACTTTACAATGAATAATTGGTGTGCTTTATTAAGTATTATTACTTTAGTGGCACTTGCGCCTACGACATACAATACATAAAGAATTTCATTAGCATGCGGTTATAGCAACTTTTCAGCGAGAAAAAAAAAATTTAATAATAATAATGTCACGTGATATGTTGTGAGCTTTGCGACACACTTCAATTTCTTGGAGCGTTAATATCTAAAAGTCTATATGCAGCTCTATACAGAAAGATCTCAAAAGCAAAAGCTCTTAACTCGTGCTGATGTTTACGGTCCTTGATCAGTAGTCTTCGTTCATACACGTACATTCATATACGTTAGATATTATGCACGTCTCGTATAAAACGTAACTAGTGATGCGTGAAAAATGGAGGAAACGCGAGCGACAGAGATGCGCGTGTCTTTTAATGACATCGTCGATATCTCACCGCGGGGGTGACTTTACACCCCGCTTTTTATTATTTCAACTTCACCTTTTATGTCACAATGCGAGTTTTATAGCTCTTATGAATTTTTTCGTACAATTAACTCGCACCCTCGCGTAAATGAACACTTGACAACAGCCTGTTAAGTTTTTGTAACCGTAAATGATGTAATTAGTGACTCGCAGGCAGTTTACTAGAGTTACGTTTAATGTTTTATTAATTTGCTAACTGTACAGCCGTGTATACGATTAAATTGATGTTAAGACATAACACGGTCTCCTTAATTAATACTATTCAAATGTCGGGCGTGAACTACGCGTAGATGGTGGAGTCGACAGCATTCGAACTTCCGGTGATCTAATAAATTTAACTAATAGTGACATCTTACATCTAAATCACATATAAAAATAGTTAACTTTAATTTGTTTGATACTTATATTAAAAAACCGTATGATCATCTACTAGAGTTCATATATTCTAACTAACATCAAACATACCGGCTATCCCCATAGTGCTAATACGACTTAATTGTAAACCAAAAAACATTAGGTGATGAAGAAGACGATTTCACGGGTTGCAATATGATTACTTTAATAAGGTTGCTAAGCAATTTTAAGCTCACCGTTACAAAGGAGCTGAATATTAAGTATCAGAAGAACTACTCAACAGTTACCGCCGTAAAAACAATATTTTGTGAAAGATTACGCTGTGTTCACTTTTTGTTACTATCACTGAGATAATTACAAACCAACCCATTACGCTTTTAGAAGCGTAAAAATGTATTTACTTGGAACTGATTAAAATATGTTGTAGAAAATATTTATTTTCACTTTTTAGTTGCTAACTATAGCGTTTTTATTTATAAACTAGTAAAAAGAATAATAATATTTTAGTAGCGCTTACAATAACAATATTCCAAATAAATACAATTATTAGATTTTTCTGTACTATTTTCTTATTAGAACAGAAAACAGTCACTATAAAACATCGTCCTGAATTTTCTATATCAACTGCTACCATCGCGTCGTTCCATGTCCACATATCGTTTTTACGGCGGGCGTAATAAAAACAGCTCGTTTGTTAGTGATGAATGATAGGAGCGACATCGACAACGTAATTGGGTGTCGAAGTCTACAGCTAAAAGCATACACGTGTCCTGAGATCGCCATCAGATAGGCCATTGTCTTCGCTTTATCTCAGCTAGCTGTACACAATAAATCGTGCATGTACCATTGTGTCGGGTTAAGTGATGTACTCGGTATCGAGGTGCGTGAAATATCGCACCGGAATGTTATTAGAGCGCGGAATACCCAATCGATCGGCATTCTCGCAGGGCTTTTTGCGAATAACCGTGTTTAGTAAAAGACAGAGACCGCCTTTTCGACATTTTTAACGCGTTCTTTTTATACGCGTTCATGAAAGGAAAATCGGGAGGCAGCCTTCTTTCAGGAAAGTTGACTAATCGCTCAAATCCCGGCAAGATCCAGTATATATCATTAAAAAAAACATACATTTTAATTATTATTAAATTTTTATATTTATTATGTAAGTTAGGATGGAGATATTCTCCATCCTGACTGTCCTTACTTATGTTTGTTAGTTTTCCCTCCGATCACAACAGAGCAACGTATTGACGTGATTTGAGATATTTTATTTGCGGGAAAGTTACATAGGCTACTTTTTGTCCCTGAAAAATGCACGTTTTCTATGGGATACATTCTGTTTCATCCATTAAAGCTGGAAGAATTTTGAAAGTAATGGTTGTTATGGTTTCATGCCAGTTATTTCTAACGTAGAACAAGAAAATGTCTAAATACGCCTAATCTTAGGAGATTCCTAGGCATACATCAACTTTTAACTAATAGTTATCATCTAAGAGTTAGTGATACTTTTTTTTTTCTATAGCCATCGCACGATCATTAGGCATTTGGTTTAGGCGATGCCTAGATTTAGTTAAAACGAGCATCAGAGTCTTATCTAACACGCAGAATAGGTATAGTACAACTTATATAGACCGTAAACACTACCTATACATTTCATAAAAGGGAAAGTTAGTTTATTACTTTGTCTTTATTCTACGCAGCAAGTTTCCCATTTATAATATTGGTTGGGAAATAAGTGGTAAGTTTAGTACCCAAACGTATAGTATTTTGTTATATACAAATATAACTCCGAATGGAACAAATAAAACAAATCTAATTTCCTTGAAAATGGCTTGTAATAGGATAACGAATATATTTTAACCAAGATTCAAACTCTTAACCTTGTAATCCGTAGATGAACATGCCAACCACTAGACAAACGAGGAAGGCAATTTCTAAAATGGTAGAATCATAGAACGTATATACGATTGTGAATACAAAACAGAAATTGCATTTATAGCTTAACAACAATGTACCCAAAGGCACTTCACCGAAAGCTTGGTGCACTGATGTGAAACGCTCCTCAGATACTCCACGCGCCCATTACACGCCCGATTGCGCATATTTGTCCATTAGATCGGCCTCAAGGCATTCATTAGGTGTCGCGCATTAATTGCCCTTTTGGATCAGTCTGTAATAAAGTAGAACATTAACACAAAGGAAGGTGGATACGCTTGTGCTACTGTTAAGTTAAATTCTTTTGCGTCTTCCTTTAAGGAATTATGTTGAAAATGTATACTATAATTGACGGATCAAGCCGATGATCAAGGCTGGTGGAAAACACAACAAAGCTACACTTCACAGAGCATGCAAGGTGTTGAGCCTCATGTGAGCGGAACACAGCAATAGTGCTTGGCGGCAAAACTAAGCTAGGCAGCAGTACTTCCTCGAATGAGGTCTGTCACTAAGAGTTAAACTACTTATATGAGGCGTGTTGATCTTATTTAATAACGAAATAGGTTAACATTAAAATATTGATGTTCATTCAATCATT
Organism: Pararge aegeria; assembly: GCF_905163445.1. Taxonomy (NCBI): domain Eukaryota; kingdom Metazoa; phylum Arthropoda; class Insecta; order Lepidoptera; family Nymphalidae; genus Pararge; species Pararge aegeria. The sequence continues at coordinate 9,978,019 of NC_053184.1, read as the reverse complement.
AGCTCAACTGATCAACGTCGCTTGTGCATACCTACGATCGACGTATGCTGTATTTTTCGGTGACTTTGTTGTGCCTTGAGGTCCCTACATCCTTTGCTACTCTAATATATAATATGTTATGTATTGCATAAATATAAATATTATGAGAATTTTCTCAAATCGCGAACCGTATAGTTACACTTTAGTACATGAATACTTTAAAATTTCATCGCTATCTTATTTATTTCAATTTAAACCTGTAACAACTGAAATTACCATGGTATCAAACATAAGTATCTTTTCTTTTCGCTCGTAATAATCCGTACGCCAGACAGAGCCTTAATAAAGCCAAATGAGACTCCTTTTAATCTAGACATGATATACAGGTATAGCCATTATTAGTTGTATATTTTGTCGAAGGCACCGACGTGAGAGTTGCCTGGTTACGCCGCACTTGCCTGTAGGGCTGCAATACCAATATTGAACCAAAATTAATTTTCTACGAAATATGAAACCTTAAACATACATTACGTAATTATTTCTAAATACACGCATGAATAATCAGTTTCCACTCAGTGCCTAGTTACGAGCATGCTTCTCGTTAATTATTAAGACTAGTTATAAGTTTATCGGTATGTTTTGCACAACATAGACGGTAATTAATACTGTACTCCGTAATCTTACTATAACTAGTTACTCCTAAACGATGCTTTTCCATGATTTTGATTATTATATAGTACCTACCTAACATGTTCCTTCAATTTTAAAATAAATAGTACAATAAACATTATAACTAGCCCCTATTAAACTACTACTTTTAAAGACCTTAGGTACAAGTAATGCTCAGTTGGACTGGTAAGAAGGTTGCGGGCACCAATTCACTTGATTTACTTCTAAATGTCACTTAACAGAATTCTTATATTATTTTTAGTGTTGTATTGCCAACATATAAATTACATTTTTCCGTCCTGAAATAATGATCGAAAAGTCAGTTTCAAAAAACCCGACGTCAGTTCTTAAAAAAAATAGCAGTGCTCTACTCGGATCGAACGATTATCACTGACAGATATATTACAGCTAAAAGACTGATATAGTCCTAGTCGATCGATTAATGCGCCGTGCTATCTAAATACTTGGACCTTGCTCACGAGATTACTGCCATGTGGAATGTTGAGAATGGTCTTCTCGCGAAAAGCTTCGACTAACATCTTAAGAAGCTTTCGCTTGGTTGTTGGATCAAGTGTCGGATACAGAAGGCAGTAGTCCTTGAAACGGTGCGTATTGTGAGGAGGTGCCTTACTCCAGAGCCCTGACCACCGGTTGCTTGGGTATTCAAAAGCCACGCAAGCAGAGGGTGGATGTTATATCTTATAAATTTTTAATAGTGTTTTTTAATTTTTTTAAGCATTGCTAAGGATTGAAAATAAAATAAATATCAATAAATGATAGTAAATCGAGAAGAATGAAACAGTATTCCTTCGGATTTTTATTGCTTGCCGTATATCAAGAGTGTCAACCCTAGTCGCCGCACACACTCAGCCACTATTGTCCGCCGTTTCTTATTTCTCCATCTCCACTGTTCGCGCTCCACGATAATGGGAATTTTTGAAATTGCAACAACACACGGACTCGCTTTGCTCGCTGTAATGGCGGCCGCTGAAAATTTGCTCTTTTTCTGCTATCTGACATAGTAGTTACGGGATTCTCAAGTATCCATTGTGAATCATATTTACCTAACAAAATGTTTATTTACTTGGTAGGTAGAGATAAATTTATATTCGAAGCTTCACTAATGATCTCCCATTTCATAGAGAAAAAAATAAGTAAAACTTTAAAAAATCAAATGGTAGGTAGGTATACACTTCATTTTTGTCAGTTTTACTTTGAAAATACGTTTGCTAATGTTATATTGATAACTTTACCTATATGTTGTGATTTTTCCAGAGATTAACGCATTGCCATATATAATAAAATATCAAGATATTATGTAGCACTTTGTAAATCAAGTTAGTCGATCAGATTTAAAAATAGCGCGGTGGAACAACAGTAAGCCAGCCAGCAGTAAACTTTAAAACACTAATCAAGATTCAGCTTCTGAGAATCTTCTTGAATTTAGAAAGTTACATCTTCCTATATCTTGTGTTCGCGTGATAGTTTGCGTATTATCCAATTTTTTTTAAATAGAGAACTGATGGACCTGGCAGATGTTTAGATGGAAACTATCGCCAGTACAAGGAAATCGTCCTACAAAGGGCCGCCTAGTGTTCGTCAACCTGAGGCTTAGGTATTAGAACTCATGTGCCTTTAATCACACCATCCATCACACCCTTTAGACTAGAACACAGTAATGCTGGTGGCATTTGGTGGCAGAACTGAGCATGGCAGTAGTAAAACCGTCTCAAACTCTACCTACTACTTCTCTGATACCTAATTGTTGTGACTACATCGTAAAGCCAAGCTCATAAAGTATTTATACTAATCGATATTCCAGTTTAATCCGTCCATCCGGAATACCTACACCACTTACAGCGATTATAATAAAATGTTTTACAAACAACACTTCCTTTATTCGTTTTATTTATTATTTTTCACGTTATGCAATGAATACATTGGGTGCTATACCTTTTATAGAAAACAAAGGGATTACACTATTGTGAATGATATTTATGGGCTAAGAGATGGATCGATAATTTGATTTATTCTTTGCAGAGCAGTGTACTTATTGACGTAGTATTTGATAATGATTATGATCCATTATGTTTTGTTCTAGAGTAGGTATTAATCTAACACTCAGGCCTGATATAATCTATTTTCCATCAAAAACAATTCCAATAAACCTTTTGACCTCATACTTCATACACTAAAAGATATTACGATTAAATGATTTATTTATCAATTATTAGTTTTATTTACAATTTTAATAGAAAACTGTAGCTATTCCCCTAGTCAAAATTTTAGCCACGCAAATACCTTCATCATAGACGTAAACCTCTTCCGCACGTTTCATTATGTGACCTAATAACATACTGTAAAAGAAAGGTTTAGTACATAAGATGTCTTGATAATAAAATGAATTTCCTCTAAAACACGAAAAATTTATAATCTCTATCTAGATGATTGTAATGCGTTGGTGGCTTATTAATATAATATATCATATATAATAATCAGCGTGCAAAAAATAAAACAAAATATAATCTAACTAATTTACCATAGAAATTGTTTCAGCCGTCTCGTACACTATTTACTATAATCAAACATTCCAATTTCAAATCGTTATTGATCACGACCACCTGTCCCTTGTTCGGGGAAGTGACGGTACACAGTATAGTCGGAAACGGAAGCGCACGCGTCTACCATCTGCCCTCTACGACCTACACATCCTCAATAAACCTTAGAAGTGTTGAGACTAAAGGAACACCTAGAGGGTTTCGATTGAATGGTCAGTATTATCCTAGTGTAGCTTACCTTTGGTTGGTATATATAAATTAGAGTTACTAAATGGTGTCTATATGTTTTTATTTTTATTTTAGTGCGTTGACATGCGACTTCAATTTTATTTAATTTTTTTAATTTTACGACTAAGGCAACTATTAAATGCATTTAGATACTACGTGACTCGTTGTTTGATAAATGAGATGATTATAAATAGCTATACTAATCTAGCTATATTATTTTTTATTGACCTGAGATTTTGTTTCGTGTAAATAAAATTGAGATTCGTTCCGATGTTCAGAAGTATTTTGACTTTCATTGCACGATATTATTATCGAAATAAAACAATATGATTTAATTATGAATTTTAGAATCATCATTCTTGTTGTCAACTCACAACAGGGCACTCTCAGAATTAGAAACGCGTCAAGCTGGCTTAGTGCGGATTGGTAGATTTCTGTGAAGTAAATCCTTTGGGAAAGTTATAAAGAACTCAGCCACTTTGTAGTTTTCCTCAGGATTTCTTCCTTCACTGTTATAGCAATTGATATTTAATTGCCTAAATACACAGACATAACTACAAATATTAAGAAGTAAGGGAATCGAGCCGGGTCCCCCTTGAAAATGAGGCTGAATTCCCCTTCGACGGCCCCCTTAAAAGCAAGAAGTTATATAACCGCTTTTTTATTTCAAAATAGATAGCGTAAAAATTATAACACGGAAATTAAAAATATTTCTTTGGTAATAGAGCAATGTGTTTCAAAGCAAAATATACTCACCTATATCTGACTACAGAAATGTCTATTATCTAAACCTGAATGCCTGTTATGGCACTGCGGCCATGCATAGACAGATGTTGGATACGTTTCAAACACTCTCATTAGTGGAGAAAGCCTACATCTCTATGAGATATAAAGACAAACAGCGATAAAGCACGTCAAGCTCTCATAGAGCTTTATTTCATTTTGTCACATCTATACTCATTACCATTATGAAATTTACAACTAGAAAGCAAGAGTTTAATATTCTCGAATATGGCAGATTTCTACTGCATCTTCTGATTCGTAACGCAAAATGTTAGCATGTTCAAAAACAAATGACCATATTTCTTATATTTGGGTTGGGTCAATATATTAAGGAGGGTACATAAGTTATTGAGATTTCTCAAAAAAAATGTACCAGCCCGATGTTCCACTCCCATGCCTTGGAGAACACATGCAATACCTCAGTCCCGGACCCCGGTAATTATCATTAACGTTTGTGATATTTTTTGTAAAAAGCAGCGTGGAAACATCTTTGTCTTACATGATTATAAAGAAACTTAAACCGTTTTCGCACACAACTTTGAAATTTAGAGTTACATGCCGGTGACCGAACTCGGTACCCTCGAAACGGAGACCGAGGTCTTAACCACTAGCCTACTATCGCCTTTGTCACTGCAAAACATTTGTGTTCGTCTTTTGGCTCTTATAAAACGCAGCAAGATTCCTTAGCAAAATGACTTCAATTAAAAACGCTTAATACAGGCAATTGAAAATAAAGAAGAATTTCAATTTTTTTTTCATTTAAAACATTTAAAAGCGCTATTTTTCAGATATGATTTTCCCTTTTGGCCTTATCGTCAGATCCTGACCAATATTTGTCTAGTAGCTACTGATCGAGACTTTTAAAGTAAAACTCATGGTATGCTTATGGAAGCATTATATACTTGTATCTTAGTAGTTTTTGCCCGCGACATCGCTCGCCTGAAAATTTTAATGTGCATGCCGATATCATTTTCTGAGCTCTGCAAAAGCGTGCTACGCAAAAAACACGACGATGATCTATTGCTCCGTAACTATATCTATCCAATTTTTACCGGAATAAATATATTATTATATTATATTATTACTATTCCTGACTATAGATCAAGGTTGATATATCTAATTTGATCCAGATCCGTTAAGCCGCTTAAAAAACATCCATCCATCTCAACTTTCGCATTTATAATAACAGTATAGAAGTATGGATTAACCTTGTTAGTCTAGTGTTTAGCGCGTTTAACTGTAGATACGAGGTCAGTCGAAAAGAAGGAAAAACCAGCAGACACGAAGGTACAAATTTGAGATCATAAAACTATATTTAAATCTAGCACAGTGAACTAAATTGATAAAACATTAATACTACATCTAGTCCGCAAAAATCGCATTGCAGACAAAAATGCTATCAATAGTTTGATCAGTTCCGACAGCGACATGGCTATTCCTGGCTGTATGTTATTCAGGATCACGTTCAACGGGAGACTAGTATGCAAAGGGCGGAGGCGTCCCGTTCACGATGCGCCCCGCGTTCCGCGCCGAACAACTTCGAAAATTGACTTTCAATGGAACTTCCAACGTCAACTTTCCACTTTTACTCCAAACAATGGCGAACAAAATACGAGATATTGTATGAACTTTTATAAAATCTATTATAATTTCAATATTGTTTTGTTGCTATTTCATTCTCGTTGACTAACTTTATTCTAACTTTGTGAACGACTGAAATTCCATTATGGATTTTTACGTCTGTATTTTAAGGTTATATTAAAAAGAAATGAACACTTGAATCTTAAAATTATTTAAGTTCAACAGCTACAAACTTAGTATGTACACTACATTCGATGTTTTTTAATAAGCACTATGGATAGGTTCTAATTTTAGCGATATTATCTTTTTAGGCTTGTGTTAATAGATAATTGCAATTAGGATGTCACCAAAATGTTGACATTATTAATTCTGATCATAATTTATAGCAAAAAGTAAAAAAATATATTTTTTTCCTTTTTTGCCTGCCTATTTTCGGGTCTTCCTTTAAAAGAAAAAGTAAATGTGTCGCAGATTTGAAAATTCCATCTTCGAAGAATTAAATAGAGTATAAAACAGTTTTACTTTATCAAGTTTTATCCATAACATTTTGTGTTTTGACCTTTATTTGTTTTGCTTAGTCTGTAGCTTGTTTTCTGAAAAAGATCAGACGAAGTAACGAGCATCTACTAGTTTATCTAAAAATGTTATGACAGCGAATCTTTTTTTTGTTTGTGTTAAGTATTTAAATGTGAAATGAAAATGTTACCTGCATCATTTTAAAAAAATTCTTACAGTAATATATAATAAATATTCTATATAAATAATAGTTCTAACATCAACGAATTATGTAGCAGTAAAATCATTTTTTTTTTCATTCAAATCAGATATTTAATTTAGAAGTTATCGCGAGTTAAAAAAAAAACAAGGACTGCACCAAAGCAAAAGAGTTATGTTTAAATGTACACTTAGTACAAAAAGTTATTTTTAAAAAGTACACCTGTTTAATTTAACAGTTACTGTTTGTTAGTTGATGAAAGCTGAAACCGCCAAATACTGAATTCTCCAAAGTGGGTCGTGTTCCTTTACTGATTCCAGTTGACATTGCTTATTACCCAAAGCAATCGACTACTTTTTGCTGCTGCTACTGCCACACATCTCTCAAATAAACTTTTCCTACGGGATGCTTTATAAACGAAAAGAAACGCGGTCTTAGATAAAAGCTCTCTCTGAACTGCATCTTTGGAGTAGAGATTTAGGAAGAATACCTTCTTACTAATAACTATAGGGTACCGCCAAAGTGATAAAAAGCCAAAGTTTTTCTACGTTTGCTTAAACTCACAGTTAAATACTGTGTCTGCTAGTGAACTTTAATAAATAAATCGAAATATTGTAACTTATCTGCTTCACATGGTTTCGGTTTGCCATAATCAATTTCATGGACAATCGGATCGAGCTTGAATACTTGCAATGCAAATAAACAGATCATTAAAATAATAGACGTCATTATCGACGGCATTCAACAAAGTGCACCGATTTGCATACGACAGCTTCGCCCGTCTCTCCAGTACCTCGATAATACGTATCATTATCGGTAATCCTGGCTTACATTTCTTCCTTTGTACGCTTGAAATTTAGTTTAGAATGTTTTCAAAACAATAAACTGTTGTCTAAATCTATATCATTCTATCTTTAATATTTACATATATACATATATATATATATATATATATATTTATTATGTATTTATATATATATATATATATTATGTATTTATATGGGAAAATATTTGTGTGTGTGAATATGTGTGTGTTTGAGTGCTCATGAAAATGGCAGACTTGTTCATTTGTTTCTGTTCTTAATAAGAGGGTTGGTTAAAAAAAGGAAAAACGCAAGCATAAAAACCTAACTATGTTTTGTATCAACGGACAATTTCTACTTCGCATTACTATCAATAGATGGTGTTTATTTAGGTGGTACGAAGTTCACAGAGTCATCCAGAACATTATCGTATATTTTAATAATACTATACCATCGATATGAATACTTTTGAATCTTATGTGATTTATATATTAATTGCATAACACTAAATATAATTCAAAGGACGCCTTCGATGGCACCGGGATATATGCCCGCGGAAAAAATGAGCAGATACGAAGTTAATGTGCTTAAAGGATACTAATGCCTAGTATTAAGGATGAAATGGCAGTTACAATATTATTAATCACGAGTTAAACGATTTAACATCCAATGAACATAACATCTAAGAAGATTAAATCGAAACACTTAATAGAATTGAAATCCTAAACCTCTATGGGCAATTTTCGTTTGTCTCTGCGTACCTACCTGAGAGGATAACTGATCAAACGGTAAATTCAGCACGTGCAGACCGGCGGGCCGCACCGATTCGATTTGCTCCGTCGCGATAGTCACACATTCAGTTCCCGACGGACCGTGTAAGTGCTGCATTCACTACGACCTTTATTAATACATCCACTCCCCGCTAGACCCTCATTGTTGGCTCAGTTAATCCTCCATCCGGCAAAGATTGTTGACTGTTCCTACTATGTGCTACGTGATAGGTCTTACGATTAAATGCTTCGTGTAATTTTGGGTTTGCGATTGTAATTAACTATTGAATCGCTTTGCGAGGGAAGAGTTCAATTATCGCATGACGCTCCATCGGACTGATTGATTGGTTTCGGTCCTGTTTGTATCCATCAACTTGGTAGACGCACGATGCCATCGCATTCTACAGTGAGTGTATTTGCATAACAGTGTATTGAATTCCTTCCGGTATATTGAAAAGGGCAACATACGCCCGAACAGGTTTGTCTCATCTCTTATCGACAATTTTGATTTCGGCTAGCTGTTGTGTAGCTGTATTCATAGTGTTATGTTATGATTAAGCAGCATATTTTTCTATATCTTAATTCACCGGTTCTACCTGATTTACTGAACAACTCGAAAAAATTTCTTAGATGTAGTTTCTTGCTTTGTATCAGACAAATCCAATATAACTGTTTTTTTTTCGATGAGGAGGAAAAATCCCTACGGACTTATGGCCGGTGGCACGGCGTGTCCGACTCGCATGGATTAAAACAACCCCCTCAAAACTTCCAGGTTTGCACGAAACCGCATGCCATGCGAATATGTAGAGTAAAACTGATAAAAATGCTATCCGGGACACCCAGCGTTTCCGATACAGTGCAGAGCTAGCTTAATGTGTGTAAGTTGTCAATGACTTTAATTAAACTAAATCCTGCTCGAACGGTTGTTGAGACTGCGAGAGTTTAATGCGCAGTATGTGATAAATTCTCGTTAATTTATGTATTATATAAAATCATGTATATAATAAATAAATAAACGAGTAGCTAATACAAACGGAAAGAACCATAGAAATAAGATTAAAATCAAAATTTGTATGAAATTAAAGCTAATCTTGTGTAGGCCTCGAATTCTATAAATGCGTAAGCAAAAAAATATCGTGTCGGCTTTATAAGGAGTATCATCATCATTATTATCAACCCATTCCGTTCCATTGCAGGCCACGGGACTCCTCCCAGAATAAGAAAAGTCTAGGCCATAGTCCAGCTCGTTAGACCACTACGCCTTTGAAAACATAATGGAGAATTCTACGGCTTGCTAGTTTCTTCATGATTTTATCAACGTTATAGCGATTAATATTTTAAAAGCAAAGAAATCTGGAAAGGAAGAGGGTTGCTGGGCATCGAACACCTCTTTAACACCATAGTAACTTATTTTTAATCCTAAGCATAATGCAGAGATACGGTGTTACATACTTAGTACATATATCTCCGTTATGGGGCCGCATCGTAATTTGTAACCGACAACTGGACTCCCAGGAGTTGCAAAGGCAAGCTGGGCAAAGCAATTTAACCAATTTAATATCGTTCGCGCCCATTGACCAGCTCCCGCGCTCTTAATTCGAAAATAGACGCCATTGTGTAGCTCTTGCGAAAATACTACTGAATAATTTACTTTTATCGCTTTAATATTCCTTCTATTCCTATTCTTTTTTATCGGATATTCGCAGTCGTCCGCGAGTCCGCTTTCCTAAAAATCTCACAGCATTCGATTTTATTAACTTCCCACTTCACCGCACCAACGAACAGACTTCCTCTCTCATAGAAGTTACGGTTTCAGAGCATAGACCCACCAAACTGTCCCAATGGCGGTTTGATACTTTACTTTGTTTTATAAATTTTATCTTTCGCCTCATTCTACGTTTGTAGAAAAAAAAACAATAGGAAAAGGTTTGTTGGTACATTGAAAATTTTATTAGTACGCATTATCTAGTTAAAAAAAGTTTATTGAAATATCCCAAAAAAAATATATATATACATAATTAAAGAAATGTTTATTATGTACATAATTAAATTCGGAATACTAATAGACACATTATCGTACACGAATTTTCACTCAACATTAAAATTTGAGATTTTTATAGAATTGAATAAATTAAATCACCGGAATGAGCCCGCAGACTTTGACAATTGAAAGTGTACACTGTCAAACCTTATAAACATCGGTTTTTTGGGCCGGTAAAAATTTATTCGCGCACATCGTAAAAATTTGTTCTCATTATTTTTCAAACTTCAAACCTGATATAGTATAACTTCAAAATATCTGATTATATTATTTCTTTAAAACAGTCAGTTGGGCAATATTATTGATAGTTTATTTAAACAACTGCAATATTATAGAAAGTAGTAGTGCAGGAAACAGAAACTGGCGTTATACAACTGCCGGATTCCGAGCCACCTAGCTCACTCTATACCGAGCTTTTCTTAGAATATGATTTAAATAGCAGTTAAAAAGTTATAACCCACAACGCATTGACGACGCACTTATTGCCTAATAAAGAGACGCTTTGGTTTAAAATTGACATTAATTGTAGTTATTATTTATCACTTCAATCTATTTTTAAAGCAATCCATCTACGTCACAGCAATAAAACCGAAGATTCTGGTAGATTGTAATAAAATAAAAGTCTTACTAAATAATAGGTAGTCTACAGATATATATCAAAGATGCCAATAAACAAAACTTCTTCCTTTCTTCCTGCGAATTAATATTAGGCTGGTAAAAAAAAAATTGTGTGGACGTCTCTTATTTTACACTTAGGTAGAGCGCATAAAGTAGACGGCAGACCAAACATTAAATTGGCTGGTTTGTAGACAGAGACTTATAGACTTTTTAAACATGGCTTAGGTAACTCTAAGGGTTGTTTAACTTTTAAACTTTGTTGTAACGGCAATTTTTACACATGGCCATAAAATTACTGATGATTTACATATCACAAGCTATATCTTGCTCGCGTTCTTCATCCGCGCTAATGACTGTTTTATCACAAATTCCGTAGGAACCGTTTAACTTTTCCAGGATAAAAAGAAACCCATGTTACGGTACCTGATTTTTAAGTAACTTTATGCCGAAATTAAAGTTGATTGGTTGCTTAGTTAGGGCGTCAAGAAAGGATAAACAAACAAACACACTTTGGCATTTATAATATTAGATATCACAAATAGTTATTGAAAATGTTGTAAGATTACAATATAATAGAGAATTAACAATTAAGCGCCTATATCTATTCCATATTGGTCTTGGTGGCATATTTGGAAATAAATATATTATTTATTTGGACATGACGTACTATCTAACTTTGTTACTACTCAGTCCACTCTGAGCCTTACCTTAAACTTAAGAGACCTTTAAAACGATATAAAAATTATGTGCCTGACATAAATCTGTCTCGTTTTAATACTAACTTTGAGTGAGCAAAGTCAAAGTACGCTCTATAGATCTTAGCTTGAGTGCTAACAAAGAAGTAAATGGCACAGTTAATTCTTATTTAAATACTCCCTACTGTTTGATTATAGTCGCCTTCCATTTACTTATGTGCTAAATAACAATAGTGTGTTGATGCCTACGTAAATGAAATGTAACTCATACTTATCTTGCTCGTTAAAGTATTTACGACTGTTTACCTTCAACCATAAATTTCTAAGTGGATATTTTGATGGCTATATTGTAGTTGGGATTATTACTTGAGACAAGTTTTTTTTATAAAGAAGTTAATTTAGAGAGATCAAGGGCCACTTATATTCAAATATAATTCAATATTCTGAAGGGAATAAACTCTTGACCGCTGTAAGTACAATAAAACCCTCTTTGAATTCGCAAATTCTTATACATATTTTTTTATGTTTGCGAATTATTAAGTATCTACCCTACTTGCCCTAACTTACGCCAGCGTTTTTTTTTCATTTGTTTTTTGTCAAATTTCGAAGGAACCGCTTTTTTTTTCGTGGCTAAACACCTTTGCCCATCTCCAGGATACATGTTATCAGATTTAAAATAAGTTTAGTGTGAAATAGCGCATAGGTAACAAAAGTTATTGTTTTACATCCCCTGAAGATTTTGCCCTAATACTTTTTTTTATAAAGCTAAGGCAAGTTAAAGTTATCTATGGGCCGAAGACGACCTGAACATAAATAACAAACAAACAAAAAGACAAAACCAAATCGGTATTTATAATATTGGATTATAATTCAGAGAGTAAAAAAACAAATAGTCATACTGTTAGTGCTAAAGTAAATGCAATCTATTTTCAGCAAACATGTCACTTCTGTGAAGCTATGAAGATTTATGAATTATGGTATCTTGATAATATTTACATACAATGAAACGTGGGCGATCACGACGCGACGGAGTGAAATCCACCATAGAGCCTCATCCTGAAATATAATAAAATAAATCTAATGGTACACTGACACAAACCACGCCGTTTTTCACCGGAATGTGTCAATTAAAGACACGCGTGGGATGATAATGTTTGATCCTGCTGCGGAAGAGTCAAAGTTATACAAGAAACACCACTAATTGGATCTTTAAGAGTATTTCTTTCAAGAGAAATGTTCGTAAATATTTTCTGTACACATCCCTCTAACCCACATTGGAGCAACGTGACGAGAGAATCTTAAACTTATTAATCCTTTTCTGCTAAGATAGAAACCTCGATCATCGGTCTGACATTTTCAAGGCATAGTACATAAGCTTGCCGGACAAGTGGCGCAGTGGGCAGCGACCCTGCTTTCTAAGTCCAAAGCTGTGGGTTCGATTCCCATAACTGGAAAATTTTTGTGTGATGAACATGAATGTTTTTCTGTGTCTGGGTGTTTGTCTTGATGTTATAAGTATTTATGTAAAATATTCATCACTCATCGTACCCCTACCAAAAGCTACACTTACAATTTGGGGCTGGATGGCGATGTATTTATCCTCGTAGTATATTTATTTATAAGCTTAAACTCGTAAATTGATTGAAAATATTCTACGTACGTGTATATTCGTTTTGCAGTCTTAAAATAAACGAAACTTATTACCCAAATTATACTGATTACCCAAAATGCTAACTCAGTCCTCCTTAGTGTTTTTTACGACCCTGCGTGTTCTTTCAGTGAATCAATTGAAAATAAACGTTACTAATCTATAGGTAAAGATTCCATAGTTTGTGATTACTTCTTGATCTAATGCCATTGAGTAGAAAATGCATGTCGATTCACTTGTTTGGTCTTTACCGCATTACTTCGAGCGACAATTAAGAAGCCAAGTTCTCGTCCGCTCTTTGTACATACAGCTTTTAATAAGGAAATATAAACCCTGTGTAACTCTTGATCAAATATTTATACCAAAGTACGCCAAGAATCGCTGATTAAACTTCGCAACTTCAGCAATTTGAATGAAATTAATTTGGCAGCTTTCAAAAATAATGTGTTTAAAAAAGTCATTGTTAAGCCTCGGGTACTATTTGAAACTTCTAATTCATCATCCCACACTACAGGGCACGGCCCATTACAGGACACGGGTCTCCTCCCACAAAGAAATAGAATTAAGGCCGTTGTCCACCACGCTGGCCCAGTGCGGATTTGTGGACTCTCACCCTTCTGGGGAGATTATGGAGAACTCTCAGGCATACAGCAAGTGATATTTGAATTGCTAAAAACGCACATAACTTAAAAAAGTTAGAGGAGTTAGTCAATTTATATACCTACATGGATGTTTCTTAAAGATGCCATAAAAAGGAGGAGGGGAAGTGGACTGTTAGTCATATATTCCACTTGGGCGAAGTTCAACTAAGAATAAATCTGCCGGTATATGGATGTTATCAAGATAAGTAACTAACTATAGACAATTATTGACATCTAACTGGTGTGATATGACCGTTTAAAATTCACCTCACCCTTTTACAATACTCTTAAATCTACACAACCAAACATAAATTTTAGGTTATTGGTTAGGACTTTATGCATCTTTATCTATTTACTAACTTTCGATATTATTTTATTAGTCACCTTTTATTTAACATTTTATTTAACCGTAATAATGTTCTGATTTTTAAAAGTATCCGATCTGACACACTCAGGTGTATACATATATGTATATGTAAATGTGTCGTACGGACGAGGGTTAGCGGCCATCTTGAATCAGGGGGTCAAATTAAATTGACATGCGGTTTGTGCAGACGTATTGTGTTTGTAGCGCATTGTTGTCACCCCTAATTATACAGATCCGTTGATCGTATGAGATTTAAGCCACGGGAATTAACCTAATGTGCACGAGGATTTAAATTACCCCCTGTCCAATTACATTAATCAAGGTCATTTAATATTTATCTTTCTACGTTGATCTTTATTTGTTACCATTACGTTAACCAAGATTATAAAATTAAGATGGACAACGCTTGCGTCATTCTTGATGGTATAGAACTATTCCACTAAAACCCATTTTTTTAAGTACGAATTACCTTGAACTTTAAAACCCATTTATAGAACTGAGTAATTATTATGCTCAGGATATTTTGGTAATGGTGTTAAACTTAATCAGACGCACTGGTCACTAGGAGTAGATATACGTTTAAGCTTCGAGTTTTATATATTTTTTTAAATATCAAGAAACGAGAAGGCCTGTTCACTAGACTCACGATCGCAAATCCGGTACCGAACCTCAAAGCAATCCGTTTTGCTTGCCAACACGACCAACAGCTCGTTATAGGACCCACCTGATAGTTGCCATCTAGTTCCTAACTAGTTTATGTCTACTGTTTTTTGAAAGTTACGACATATGGCATTAACAGCCGTCCTTCATCTCATCTTATAACCCATATACCTAGTACCTAATCTAAATAAATACGAGCTCTGCACCCACCTGGGTGGTATTTTCAATCAAATCCTTTTGTGTTTCTCTCTTAAAAATATTAATTATGTCACGAAGCCTATACGTATTGAACGCCTGTCTCTACAAGCTTTTAGAGAATTTTACTATCTTGATGTAGAATACTATACTTGTACTAAAATTATATGAAACGGATAATATGAACTCTTAATAAAAACCAACTTTATGGATTGAATAATATGGAAAAGCTTTTATAACTGCGAAATTACAAGGTATGGTCCGCGCAATATGGGGGAAACGTTGGAACGTCGTCGTAAAATTATCGCCTCGCAGCGATAGCCAAGCCAGACGCCACGTCAGCGAGCATGCCAGAGTTTAGCATATCGCTTGAGCTCGCTAAATCCCACGACATAATACAGACGCTCGCCCCTAACGCCTTCTGTAAAACCCATTATCGAACCCTAATACTATTTTAAAAAATGGCCATCTTAAACTGAACGGTAAGGAAAACTGTTCGCGAACACTTAATAGGATTGGATGGTGATGGCAAAGTAATAAAGCGTGTTCTGTAATGTATTTATGGAAGGTGAAGACACCGCCCGTAGCTGCTCCGATCGCCTTCCATTTGCGTTTCAGTATTACGCTTAGAATTTCAATCGGAGTCTTGATAGTGGCGGATCTTTACGTTTGCAACTTTGATTTACTGCAGAATACCCAAGATTAGTTTGTATACGGCTTCTTCTTGGGCGTGTTAGATCTTCTCGAATCTTCATTTTTAGCTGACACATAAATTAGGTATAACTAAAAATTTTATATATTTTTAAGCAGAGTGTAAAATGAAAATATAGGTGCGAAATATACAAATTCAACTATAAAAGAATCTCTAACGTCAGTGACCGGCAGGGACGGTTAAATAAAATTATTGCACATAAATTTAATGAACTCGTTCACACTAGTTGGGCGGTAGTAATCACTTAATATCAGGTGACGCGATTGCTCGTTTGAAATTTAAACTAAAACTGAAAAAGCTTTGACGCCAATTTATCTGATATGTGTGATGCTATTTATCACAGGTGATAACTGACGCCACATTGTGACCGATTTCACGGTTCCGGCGACCTGGAATCTGGAATACCCTGTAATTTCTTAATCTACTCTTATGCTGGTCGTACATTAAAACCGAATATAACAACACGTAGCTCTTTTACCGTCGTATTCGTTATATGTACATACGTATATTTCTAACTCTTTGTATTTCACTACACTTTAGCCCTTGGCTGCAATATCACCTGCTAATCGGTTTCTACACGACGTATTACCGGAACACTAAATCGCTTACCTGAACGTCTTTGCCGGTTGGTCGGTAGGGTGGAAAATAGCCACGACCGAAGCCCACCAGACCAAAAAACTGATGCGATACTGATTGTATTGTTAACTTACTGATATACATTTTTTCAATATACTGAAGTATTTATAACAAATACAAAACAAGTACAGCACCCATAACCGGTGGGCAAGGTTTCATACAGAAAAACCTCTTCATTACCTACACGAATTGGTGCCGTCTCAAGTAATACCTTCTGTCACCGACCCTTGATCCAATAGCCAAGTGAGAGCCACTTGAAATGTTGGTCGAGACTCTTTGCTATTATACCGAGTAACATTGATGTTTTACGATAGATATTTCTAGACTAAATATAACGTTAAAAAGACAAAAATCTTACTAAAAAACTAACATTATAAATGCGAAAGTCTGCCTTTTTGTATGTTACTTATTTTTGGCTCAAATCTTGAACCGATATTGATGAAATTAAAACACATGTAGCTTGCGTTCTGGAGTTGGAAGTAGAATAATAATACATGGGATAAATCCCATGTATTTAGTTTCTGGGAAATTTTTAAAATCCCCAGAAAAAAAGCGGACAAATCCGCGGCTACATCCAATAAAGTAAAATAAATCACATTTTTTTGGATTTTTGAGAATGATAATTCTATAGTAGTCCAGCTCCGAAATTACCTACTGCAATTAAAGTAGGAGAAAGTACAAAGCGACTTGTCGAGTCCTACCTGTAAACAGGACCGAAGCAGCTTTTATAGCAATAATATACTTACATTATAAAAATACATTATTTACAAAGAAGCAATTTACAAAACAATAAATTAGGATTAACTCCCGACGCAAAAATATTTTTTTTATTTTATTATTTAGATAAGATATTTATAATAATATGGAAATGTATACATTTCCGGCATTGTTCCATTTTGGACCTTTTGAAAAAAATACTCAAGTATTGAACGCAATGATATTTATGTGCATACTTAAACAAAAACTAGCTAACACATAACACTATTCAGCAATTTGTACTAAATCGAAACCAATAATAACAGATTGAAGTTAAGAATCAAATCCCATACTAGTGAAGAAAATATATGTAAAAGTATTCCTGTAGTGTAAAAAATGTCGTATAGCTCGTTTCAGGAGTATTTGTTTGGTTCATCTAAACTTTGTTAATTACTATAATGGACTATCACGTTGCGATAATCTAATTCAACAACTAACAGTCGTTAAAGGAAATTACGTAAGAGAAAACTGCCATTTATTGCATGTTCTCGGATGTATTCGTAGCAAACTATATATAAAAAAGCACTCTAAAATTATATAATTTATGGACCTTTATTTGCTGTAGGTATAGTTGCACACATAAAGCTAAAGGTGTGTAACTATTTGTGTGTGTGTGTGTGTGTGTATGTGGGTGTGTGTGTGTGTGTGTGTGTGCGTGTGTGTGTGTCGACAAAAAAGTCTGTTTAAATAGATAGGTACCAAGCAAACGGATTCAAAAGAAGTACCTACGTCCCATATTCCATATCTAAGCATAGCGGTGCTGTGTCACATTTTAAAGGATAAAATGCTTGTTTTCGTACACATTTGTGTCGGTTCTTTTAAAAGGTAACGTAGGCAAAGGTTAAAGGTAACACTAACCGTTTGATTTTAAAGGTTAAAAGTATTCTAATATGTCTGCCTCCAGAATGCAAAGTGTATCTAAGCAAAAAAGGTCAATATCGGTACAGTGGCTGAGCCTTACATAGGTGACCAACAAACAGAAGCAGCTTTTCATTGATAATACATATTAGTAAATTACTAGAAGTATAGATTATTAACTCGAATTTTTAATGTTGGTCACTGAGAAGATCTTGGAACTTTCCTTTAAATTGATATTGCTTTTTGCTTGGAATGATCATCGATAACGAACAGCTAAAACAACAATCAAAACCCTTTCAGAGTAGCATTACAGAATAACAAATACAAATTAAAACATACGATACAAAAGCTCATTGGATTTGCGGACATCAACCGGTATCATTACACCTATAGCAAAATAAACGAATATAGATAATGGACGGTAGGATCAATACAAAGTAATCGCGAGCGGATCCAATAAGCTCAACCAAAACAACAGGGGGTCGTACGGGCTCGGAGCCTGCGACTGCCGAACATGGGGAAACAATATGGCGGCATGCAAATAGCTCGGCCATTATCGCACCTGGGCAGCGCAAGCCGCCCAACGAGTAAACAAGATTACGGGAATTGAATGGCTAATTAGGGCAAAAGAAGCGGCCCTAGCCGACTGAGTTATCGCGCCTCGTCTCTACCATATTTCACGATGCTTAAGTCGCCTTTATTGTTTGCCTGCCTCTTGTTCACCCAGAGGCTTGTTAGCTTATCTACAGCCTAGGAGTGCATTAACCGTCGCAGCCACGAGCCAAGATTTAGTGCTACAAATATGCTACTGCTTAATAATAATACAATGCAGTAACAAAAGCGCTCATTCAAATTTTGGAGCAAATAACATTAACATGTTACTCAGCAAGCTGACTTATGCCCGTTTTCACTAGGAGCCTTAATCGAATGCCTAATGAGTTAGGCTATATCTACAGAATGAAAACTTTTTACTAACTCTTAGGTGACACCTACGTGTCAAAGGCCATAATGCCTAGGAATATCCTAAGATTAGTCATTACTCATTTAGGCATTGCGTTATTCGTCTTTAGTGAAAACGTGAGCATTAATAATTTATCCGTTTCATAATTAAACTTGACGTATTGTAAATTTTGGTGTTGACCGCATCATAATATGTATTGCAAGCGATTGTTTGTTATACTCACTAAAAATATTCAAAACCATATGTAGAAGAATCCACTCGTTCGCCCAAAATAAGGGTGGGTTTTCATTAAAGCTCTTGGCGGAAGAATCTGACTTTGTTTATAATACAAAAACAACTGTGTTTATAATACCTACTTTAATTAAATGAATCTTTAATTTGAATGTTGAGACTAGTGATTGATGACCCATCTCCGTTCAGCTTAAAAGGAAATTGTTTTTTGTTAGAAGTCTTTATTGCACACACATTTTATACAAATTAAACACAAATACAGAAGAAACTTAGAAATAGAGCGTGCAAAGGCGGTCTTATCACTAAAGCGATCTCTTCCAGACAACCTTTGACGTTAGGAAAAAACGAAGGAACGGGTTGGTGCAGCAATTTAAGTTTAAAAATTTATATTTATGTATATACAAAATAATTATAATAAACTGCTTACTCATAAATTCTAATACTACACACATAATTGTTCATTTAAACGGAGAGGAGCTCTTCTCCTCATGTTGATTGCCTTAACCGAATGGGTGAAGCGGTGTCCGTTTTTGGCAAAATAAATTTTTGTCGTCACTATCGTCACATTCCCTGATAGGATTCGCGCACTCAATATTTTTGTGTAATAGACATTCAGTGGCTAATTATGATTATTTTTATGACCGTCAACAAGCATCTTTACGTAGGTTTGTTATTCCAGTACCCACCTATGAACCGCAACATCCATCAGCCAAGCTATTTGTGTGCTCACTGAATTACCTCTTCAACAACGGTTCCACAAGCTCTTCCACGGTTTTGATTTGTTCACTTTTAGTAAGTTAAGCTGAGCACTTTATGACAACTTATGAAACAACTTTACGAATTTGTACTGCCCACTGAGGTACATCGTACTGGAATTACTTATGGTCTGTTAAAAAACATGCTGTTAGGTACAATACATGTAATGAATGAAGGTTTTAATCTCTTATAACCCGCATGTTTATGTTGATAATTCTATCATAAAATAGTAAACTTGTTAGAGTTCATTGCGGTCGTATAAGTCCAAATTTTATGAGCCACGCGACGACAACTTAGTTACGCGTAGGTATAACGTACCTATAACAAGTCTATGCTCCCAAATGATGTGGGTTGCGGTCGGTCAACTTCACACAAGAAGACATTTAATCATTGTTCAATTAATTAATTAGTGACTTTTATAGATAATAAAATAAACATATTTACGAGTTTACTTCGTTAATTTAATGTTATCAGTTTAATTGTGTGTGCCTCTGGCGATCGCCCCCGGCCTGCGGCGCTATGGCCGCCATCGATCGTTACATTCTCAATTTATTCATTTTGAATTATATTTTACAATTTTACCTTAGGTACTTAAATTACCTACCTACACTAAAAAAACAACTAACTTACTCTATCGGGTAGCATGATCAACTACGGATTCGGACCTGGTTCGAATCCCCTGATTTTTTTTCATCGGTCAGTCAGCACGTTTAGTCGTTGGTCCCGGTTATTTTTATCATTAGCTCTCGATAATAGTAGTTTGAAACCACTAGCCCTCTTTAGAACACCGTGCTGAAAAGTACCCATAACTGAAAAGGTATGTGCCTAGCTCTGGAAAGTTCACAGAGGATAATTATGTCATAGATTATATCTGCTATAAAGGTGTAGTATGGTTTAAAAACGTAGTAGTAGGACCAAACTCGAAGTATCACTACGTGACTAAAATATTGATCCCCCAATAGGTGTTACATTGAATACCCATAGACCGAGATCATAACCAATGAAAGTTAGAAAGAGTAAGAAAGACTAAAAAAAAATGTCTCGCCCTTCCTGGCGCAGTGACAATCGCTGGAGGCTCTTGTAATTTCAGATTTGTTTCTGATCTGATGCGGTGCGGTATTAGCCGTTTTACTACAGACTGGCAAAGACAATATACTGCCAAGCGATTTAGTGTTCCGGTACGATGCCGGGTTGAAAAAGATTAGAGGCATGCATATATTAAAACTCCTGGGCCTAGAAAAAAAATACGTTTCACCAACTCTTATGTGATGTCCGACGACTTTAAAAACCGTCTAAAGTTACGACACCAATTCAGCGAATCGTACAGTTTAGGGGATTCATAAATTGAAACTTGCCAGATGAAAAAATATATGTATTAGTTTTTTTTAATACATACGAAAAATTAAAAATACGACAATACAAACATAAAATATCACACCTTGTCGCTATAAACATAGACAAGTTAGCTAATATGATTTGCCTAGTGAAAATCAATTGGTTAAAGTTAAAATGTATGCCTTAGAATCTTCTTTGATCTAATCAAAGAAGATTCTTAGGCATTACTTTCGTTACTTTCTTAGGCATTGTCTTGTCCAGTGTTAGTAAAAACGGGCAATATACTAACATCTTACAGTACATTTAAACTTATGACCAGTGGAGACTGCGGTCAAAGGCTAACTTGTATTTAAAAAAAACTAAGAAACTAATTAAATAATGCGCAAATACTAAATGTATATTAAAATAGTGATATAATAACAGTATGGCAACTATAACCGTTTGAATACGGGGTATAAATAAGTAGAACTTTCTAGACTCAAGAAAATGCTCGCGTGAGTTAAGTGGTAAAATAACATGTCGCCATTTTTATAGATGCCTCAGTGCTGACATAATATGTCGATAAAAAACATAAAATAAAATAAAAAATACAAAATCATATCAACAGCAAAACAAGATTGGATAATTACATGACTATTATTACAAAATAGACCATGTTACTGTGTAAGTATAATTCATTAATCTTATATTAAAATAGAATCTGTGTGGGCACGGTGACAGGCCCGGCATGTTAGTAATTAAATTACGGTTGGCGTGCCCGAACCGGATACACCTCTTTAAATCATATCCGTGATTAAACTCACCAAAGATTCTAGATATTAATGGGTTGAAACAAAATATGTCAAACTAGCTGTTGTTCGTGACTTGGTTTGAGTACTCTAAATTTTGATTGAGATTTTTGCCTTTGGTAGGTACGCCTAAGCATAGAAGTTCATTAAGTACACGAATGCCGAATCTAATAGGTAGTGAAACTAGAATGGTTAATTAATATTTTTATAAATACTTAGGTATAATATACAGATAAACGCCGACACTGAAAACATTCATATTCATCACACAAACATTTTTCAGTAGCGGGAATCGAAACCACAACCTTGGACTCAGAAAACATGACGTGACCTGACTGACGGCTGATTGGCGCAGTTTGCAGCGGCCCTGCTTTCAGAGTCCAAGGCCGTGGGTTCGGTTCCCACAACTGGAAAATGTTTGTGTGATGAGCATAAATGTTTTTCAGAGTCTGGGTGTATATAAGTATATTCTAAGTATTTGTGTATTATTCATAAAAATATTCATCAGTCTTCGTAGTACCCATAACACAAGCTACACTTACTTTGGGGCTAGATGGCGATGTTTGTATTGTTGTCGCAGTATATTAATTTATTTTTTATTTTTTTTCAATTACTAAATCATCATCAATCATGCAATAGAAGGTAGGTAAAGTATATATTATATTAAGTTGTTATTGCACCCTATCCTATACATACCCTGAAAATAAGTATTATATAATAAGTAAATATAATAACTTTAATAGTTGAGGTATTTCACTAGTAAAGCTCACATAATGTATAGATAGCTGGAATTTTTATTTCCATAATCAGCAGCCAGTTTACAGTAACTATAGGGGGTTTCGTTTCGTTTTTACTACAAGACCAGTATATAAGATGTAAAGCTTTAGTGTTAATTTACTAAATATTTATTTAAAGTTATACATATGATCTGGCAGAAATTCTTACGGGTTGTATCTAGATAGATTTTTTTTTGGAAAAAAAACCCAAACTCATCGCAAAAGAAAAAGCCTTTAAACTTGTCATAAATTACCGACGCCAAAAAAATCTCTTCATTAATTTTTAAAACGCTTTCAGTGACCCGCTATTCGGAAAAGCCAAACACTTTGTCTAGAAGAAGGCACGAAGTTCCATAATTTCTTTGCCGAGATAAGAGGCGAAAGTTCACGCAGGAGCGGAGATTTATGACATCACCGTCGCTCCTTTCACTAAATAATAAAAGGCCTGCTGTAAAACGCGGTAGGGGCATAAAACTTTTACGTCCATGCAACCCGTTGGTGTACGTAAACGGAACATGTAGGGCGCGTTGCGCTAGGACGCCAAATCTCCATAAAAGGTAATCAGTGTCTCTACAATAGCCCGGTGCCCATAAATCGTACGCCAACATAAGGTTAAATCATTTACTTTTCGAGCAATACAAAATACTATCAATTTATTCAATATATCAAAAGCCTTTATATATCCTTGAATTATTGTTTTTTAATATTGATGACATAAACTACTACTTTCGGGATATCTCAATACTCATATATGTTAGATGATATTATACTCAAAGTAGTTTTTATGCTTAATTACGTATACGACGCAGTGTAGTGGTAACGAAGATTTCAGACATAAACAAATGAAGAAGACTGAAAATAAATTATTCAATACTCAAAGTCACCCGTCACACGTCGTCTGTGCTCATGATTTATAAAATTCTTTATGGATTCGGCCAAAGAGATATATTTTCTAAGCAAAATTATATTACAAATGTTCATGTTTAACCTCGTCACAAGTCTAACTTCAAATTTGATTTACTTCCCAAAGGCAAACATGAATAATTATAAGATATACAACGCTTTATCAAATTGAATAATAAATACCTTCTAAGATTTTTACTTCTTTTTTCTTCTCCGCATACAACTAACGTATCAATGCCTAGTATCGCTTTTCAAAGAGCCGTCACTTTTTAACATATTATTATTTCCACTTGGATGGAAAATCAATAGAAACGCACCTTCTGTAATATTTTTTACGACATCGATTGCTTTTGTTATACAAGTAGCTGCAGTGACTACAAGAATAACCGAAAATGGTTTTATATTCAGCAAAACAAGTATAAAAAAATAAGCCACAGTCGACTAAGATTGCAAGACGATAATATAAAATCGACTAGAGTAAAGGACTTTAGCGCTTATTACTTTATTATAAAGTCTAATGTAGTACTTTCTCAGATGGAAGTATGAACGCCGTACGTGCAAAAGTCCGTTGAAAGTTGCTGCTACAACCTGCAAGCTATTGAATGTCGTCTTTTAAACAACGAATTTAGGGGTAATAGTAAAATCAAAACCAATCATTACTCAAGTTTTCATGTAATAGATGTACTATTACATTGATCACTTTCAGCGTCAAAAAATACTAAAGGTAGATTAAATGATTTTAATGCAACAAAACAAAGAAACAGTACGAGGAAACAAAAACAATCTTATTTTAATTTTTTTTTCTTCACACCTTTTAGAGGCTGTTACTCACTCAGATATAAGGCATCTTAATCTTAATATTGTAGATCCGAAATTAAAACACCTTATCTAAACATTTTTGAAAATCTTACAAATATTCAAGTCCAAGAGTAGCTAAAACATACATAGAACATGATATTTATGTATTACCGGCCAAACGAATGCTTATATTTTATGTTATTAGGCTGAGATAATAAGAAGTTCTTATTCCAATTATGCCTTAGCTTCTGGATAATGGTGAAGGAATTATTTAAAACCGTCCAGTAGTTTGAAAGTATATATTTATATATTATTACAGATTGTAAATAAACAAACGAACAAATCTTAGCTTTATATCATATTAGTATAGATTTACTATAATTTAATCTGATTCAAAACCGTCGGCTTGATTTAGTTTGTCACCCTATTAAGTAATGCCCAAGCGAGTTTCAACTCCACTACTAACGAATGCATTCAAAATCGCTCTTCTCTATTAGACATTGGAAGCAAAAGCTACGTACCCCGCTGTCTACGTACATAATAAACAATATGCTCTATTAGATACTCATATTGTTTATTCATATTAAGGACATATACCTAGGACATAATATCCAGTTAGGTAGCTCCAATTTCAAGAAAGAGGTAAACCGCCGAATCCATATCGGATGGGCAGCGTTCTGGAAGGTTTTTGATATATTTTCACCCAAAATCCCTCAGTGCCTGAAGACCACGTGTCGAGTGACCAAGATCTTCAGTGCGTGTTGCCAGTGATGACTTACGGATCTGAAACGTGGTCGCTTACTATGGGCCTTATAGGCGCAGAATCACTCAGGGGGCGATGGAGAGAGCTATACTAGAAGTTTAATACGTGATCAAAACAGGAATGAGGAGATTCGTAGAAGAACTGGAGTTACCGGTACAGCTCAACGAATCGTGAAGCTGAAGTGGCAATAGGCGGGGCACAAAGTTCGGTAACCGATAGTCGTTGGGGCCCTACGGAGCTGTAGTGGTGACCTAGAACACTAAAAGCAGCGTTTGTCAGCCCCTAAAGAGGTGGACCGACGACATCAAGCGATTCACTGGCAGCCGCTGGAAACAATCGGCCCAGGATCATGGCTTTGAACTCCTTACGAAAGACCTATACCCAGCAGTGGAAGACAATCGTTTAAATTTATGTTGATCATGATTGTTTGTTCGATATCATTCATGGAAAGTAAATAATAATTTTAAAGCAAGAATCAGAGTTAACCATTCTTAATGGCTTATTTATTGTTAAGTTAAGAAATAAATTATCGATTCAAAGCAAGCCTATCCTCTAAGGTAACTTGCTTATGTTGTAATTTGTGAAGAATAATTAAATTAAACTTTTGATAATAATAAACTTGATATGTGCAAAATATTTTATTAAATTGATCTTCTTCTTTGTATTTTCTATTTGTGGAATAGTTACAAGATATAATTGAAACTATATTTGATATACATCGAATGTTCATAACATTGTGTCGGTGGGTATTTTTTATGTATGGGTGCATTTCAGTCTTGTATTAAGACTCAAACGATGCAAACATACCTCCTGGTGACTTAGTTGTTATCACTTATATTATTTAAATATTACAAAAAGAAACAAAGTTATAAATCCTTTTTATATTATAAATATTGATATTCCAAGCATACTAAAGAAGACTAATATCGATGAATATCTGAATAATCTTGCATTGTCAACTTTGTTCTTCGAGTTGGTAATCTGTAACATTTGCGATGCTAAGTACAATCTAGTTTTATTATACGACTAGAGATAAGGATTTACATGTAAATGTATTTATTATAAACAAAATCTATCGAACAGATTACAATATTAGTTACATTGTGGTTATGCTTGTGTTATCGCATGATCAGACGAGCGTCGGGTGACAAACCAAATTCTTGCTTGACGTTTATGTCACGTCATGGACCTTCAATAGAAATGCTTGGATTACTTACTTTTTATCAGGCAATGTTTTTATTTTTAAATCCAGTTGATGGTGTCCACCCAAATAAAATGTTCTAAATAAACATTTAATAAGGCAGGTTCTTTTTTATATATTGTACTGGTAAATGTGAAACGTATTTTTTTATTAATTAGATTAAAAACCATCTGTTTTATTGGTCTTCAACTACTTGATCACGATGTCCAGAATTCTATTTTATTTTCAAACTATGATACTTTTTCCTACTACACCTAACTCATCTCAAACTATTAGAAAAGGTAATTGAATACATTAGAAATGATACTAAGTTATACCACCATTGTTGCGTTGTTTTACTTCTTGAAAACGCAAAAAAATTGTTCCCTGGTATACAATTTTAATAATTCAATACAGGTTTTAGCAATGAAAATGTTATTAAGATACATTATTATAATCTCGCTCAGGATGAAAAAAATATACGTAACCAAGGGTTTCTATATTTGAATCAAAATCCCGTCAAGAGAATCTCGAAGCAAGGCAATGAAAGCCGCGATGCTTTCGATAAAGCCATTTTTTATGAATTCTTATCGCCGTTTTATTCATTTCCTCCAGCATTTATTTGTTAAAGAACATAGATTAGAGATAATAACATCGCGCTTTAATATAACCACACTGAACACTGACAGAGGCAAAACAAATTGGAAAATACTCCTTCAGGGAGCTGTCATAAGTGGGTGTTGTCTGAAGTAGATTAGTATACACAATAGTGGGTGAAGTTTCGGGGTAAATACAGCGGCGATCAGATTGGAACGAAGACAATACTTTTACGTCGAGGTGGCGGGCGCAGGGGAGCTATTGGTATGCGTAATGGTAGATCGAATTTCGTATTTGTTCGTGGAGTCGTTAACAGCACCTTCACGGTTGTTTATAAAGAAAACAAAACCCTTTACCCGAAGGGCGTCGGGTGGGGAGGCGCGGCCCCACCGAACTTACTAAATCTGCCATAAATATCAATATAATTTAATATTGGTATTGTTACGTTATGTGATTAACGTTCTACGTTTCGTATAATAATACGAGAAAGTAAATAAATATTAATTCAAGAAGGTTTTCTTGTCGATAAAACAATAGAAAGATTATTAATGGTTACGAATTCTACACGTTTGGTTTATTTCTTTAGTGATATTACTCCATATCTCCCTTAAGTCAGGACCAATGTAGTTTTTGTCTACTTCATTGCTGGTAGAAATATTCCGCCTTTTGTTATCGAGTCTAAATTAGCAATCAATTCAATTATTAAACACTTGACATTGAAACATTATCAAAATCGGCTTTGTTATCCAGTCTAAATTAGCAATAAGTTCAATTATTAAACACTAAATTTTAAGTCATTATTATTATTATGCTTTTATAAATACTGACTTGCATAATATTACGTGCTATTCTAAATAATGCTTAAAACACAGTGTTATATATCCAAGGATAATATTGCATGTATTTTATTGAGTTTCTTAATCCCTTAACTTTTAAATGCGTGTTCACCATAAATATTATATGCTATTATTTTATATGTTATGATATAATATATGCTCACTGGACTAAGTTAAACAGATATTGTATTATTATAGTATGGTGATTACCGCACTATAATACATTTGCACCGTATATACCTACGAGCGATATACAACTTATAACAATTATATCTTTGAAGTTAGTGTTTTTCTTAAACCTATTATTACTTAAAATTTAATGTTTTGGTGATTACTAATTTACATTAAGAGCAAGCGAATTCCAACCTAAACGAAAACCAAAATCTTCAAGTAACGGTAAGTGTTAGGGATCCAATCATTCGTTATAAAGAATATTCTGATAATTCCAAGTTTAAATGAAACAGGTTCCACGGGCTCGATTTTGCTCAATTTATGGACAGCGCGTCGTATTCGTGTATGGAACTTTACGATGACCGTAAGTCTCTGTACATGATTCGAGGACAACTGTGTATCTACTAGCAATACAAAGACGCTTTTCGCTGTATAATCGAATGGAAAGATCGAGGAGAAGGAAAAATACTACTACAATGTAATAACACGCAGATGAGGTATCATACGCCTCAAGTTGATGAACACAGGGCGGTGAGTTGCAAGAGGTTTTCTTTGCATGCCCTGTGAAGTATTGCTGTTTATATGCGATAGTTTTCCACTTGCATATAGGTGGGCCATCTGCTTAGCTCGTCAATTATCATTATAACAAGCGTGACAAAAATTGACACATTTTATAACTATTGTACCGGAATAACAACCAGGCGCCGTTTTCATTGGATTAAAAACTCCTGTTATTAAAGCACGGCCTAACATTTAAAATGAAATTGACGAGATTTTGAATACAGGACGGACATAACTTTTTAAAGAACCAAAATACTGAATTGCTCATTTTTTACAAAGATCTTTCTTACAATGTATGTCCGTGCTCGGCACAAACATCTTTAGCTGAGCCCAGCCATTTCATGTTGAACTCGTTTTCATCTATTGACACTCTAATAATTCTTTATGCAAGTTGGACAGGTCACACGGGTTTGAATTGACCTAAGTTATAGGTCACACGTCCCAAGTATTCGTGTAAGGAACTTTATGACGTCCGTAAGTCTCGGTACACGGTATAACCGTGTACATACCAAAAAGTCGATGGCGCGTGAACGAAAGTCACGCGCCAAGGATTTCGTACACCACACGTCCCATCTGTCCATATGCCCGTTTTACCCGATCATTCTACAGCATCGCATTTACTTACACCACTACACTCGTCTATGTTTTATTAAGCACATGCGTCGTTTAAACGTATCAATACTTTTTATTACTGTCGTTTCTTCTTAAGCTGGCTTCGTAGAAGGAAAAGATTATTCTTGACTGGATATATTCGTTTAAAAATTTATATTTTAGATATGTACCTACTAGTGTGATTAATTTGTGCTTTGACTGCATGTGGCCGGGATGTCATACTGCGGGCATTTCATCATTCATAATTATTATTAGTAACGAAAGGTAAACCATCAATGTTCTTAACTTATTCCTGTGTAACGATATTTTTGAAGCGTTATCAATAATCACACAAATAGGCTGTCTCTAGTTATATCTGCCACCAAATAGTTAGTTTACTCTAAACTCTTTTGACTCTGTTGCTAGACTGAAAAGTCTCCAGATCGTCTGATGATAACCACTGGTTTGTAAAATTCAGAACAATGTTAGAATACGGTGGCAGGTTTTTCTTTAAATTCTACGTCAACACTGTTTGCATCCAGCATCAAATGCTGGAGGCAAACAGTAGTGTATACAATAGAAGTCCAACTAGTTGCCTACTTTGAACTGAACCGATTAATGATAATACAGCTTCAGTTATATCAAAGGTTGCCTGTAAGAGATTGCTTGCAGCAATAAGGCCGCCTTTGCATGCCTACATTTTTAAATTAATTTCTTATTTTTGTTGTGCTATCTGTACCTACTATTTTAGTTTTGCGTGCAATAAAGTGTTTCTTCTGCTTCTCAATATTATATTCTTATAGATTTCAGTCTAACGCTGAGCCTAAATCATTAAGCTTTAAAACTGTTTGCCCAAACGGATCCCCACATCAATATTTTTTCAACATTGAGAATTCTAAAACTATTGCAAAACTAAACCCTTTTTGCTTGCTCGTTTTAAAATTCAACCCCCGAAATCAGTCCCATTTGCAATGAAGTTAAACAAGTAACAACGTTTTTATTTTTTATTTACATCCATTAAAAGTTACTGAAATAAGAAGTTAAGTTGAACAGATAGACAGATGCTTCATAAAAGGGTTTCCCTACTTTCCGATTAACTACAAACAGAAAATGGTTCTGATCAAAAACCTATTTTAACGCAATAAAGAGGTTTCGTTCCTTAACACGAGTTTAGGCATTAAAACCAAACTTCTTAAACTAATAGATATTAGATACACATTAAGTTATTTCGAGAAAGATATCAAGAATCAGCTTTCATTCAGTTTACTTTGAGTTTAATCTATAATTACACACTTGTATATTGAAATGGTAACGAGGTATTAAAAACTCATTTGCGATGTGTGTGGGACTGATCATACAGATTCGCGACGTGGAAATTGCCTACGATGTGAATACAGTAAGGTCTTAGAATCAGCAGCTGTGTAAAGTGTGTTCTTCGGTCCCTTTTTAATGAGTGTCACAGCAATATTTGAGATATTTACCCCGCCCACTGTTCTTCAAAATGCTGTGTACGTGCTTTGTAGAATATTATCGACGCGGAAACGGTCTTCGTTATGGGATTATTTTTCATTACGAGATTAAAACAAATTTTAATTTTATGCACATTGTGCGTCAGGCTAGGGGTTGGTTATAATGAAAAAGGATCAACCTACGGTCATGTGCGTATTTCACCTAGCATCACACAAAATGAGTCCAATTATTTAAGTACTATTTTTTTTCTGTACCTCTCAGTATTCTACAGAACGGTATATTAAGGGTAGGGTAAACTACGTGCAGTTTATTATTGTGTGCATAGTATTATTCATAGTATATAAATATATATCAACGGTTTAAAATAAAGCCATGCACGAGTAAGGCGTTTAAGATAGACAATCTCTTTACATGTGATACCATTGCATCGCAGGAATTCGAATACTATCTCTAAGTTGCCTTACAGCCAGTTGTCGTTTGCAAAATTGTCACTAAAATAAGTCACCACAATAAGTTAGAAGAATTACCTATTAGTAAAGGTAATAAAATTCTGAAGAAGTTTATTTGCTTGCTATCTTACTATAATCAAATATAAAAAGAGATCGAGGTTTTTCGGCGATGGTTAGTGTCGAGTGAAAGTAACTGTGTAACAATACCGACTGTGGCTGCATCTTCATGGTTTAAGAAGTGATTCGAATTATTTTTAAATGCATACAATATATTCACTGTTTATTGCCGATTGTTTTAATGTCGGACACAGATAAGTTTAATAATCAAAAATTTAATAAGTAAAGATGCAGTATATAACAAAAGGGATAAGGAAGTAAACCATTTACCTTAATCTGTTTCTACGCGGAACTGTACCGAAAACACTAAATTACTTGACGATGTTGTTTTGCAGCTTGGCAACTAGCCGGGGCCGAAACTTCCCACAAGACTAAACCAGGCATTTTCACACTACCCTAAATTCACACTTCCACAGTACTACACACAGTCGTGGGAATCCTGTGAAGGTATCCCATGTTAATAACAAAAGCGTCCACGTTTACGCGGTTCCTTATACGGCAAGTCGTCAACATTAACTATAACATGTCCAAAAAGTTTTAAATTCTAAAAGTTTCTTTGTAAGACATGATGACTCCCACTCGAATAAAACTATATCTATAGCTATCTATTGTCGAGAGGTTGTCACCATAATTTTATCATGGGCTGCGGTTTAGTGCAGATGTTAAACGCTTAGCAATAACCATCACTTAATATCAATAAACCTTCAAACTGCCTTGTTGATCTAGCTAACATTAATATTAACAAGGATAAGAATCATGAGTCAATAATTGTTAGCATTTGAGTTTTTCTACCAAATCATGAACGAAGCCGGGGTCAGGAAATTGATGGTGTCCATCTCTGTGCCTCGGAGAACACTACAAGCCGTCGCTACGGTCCTGGTTAACATTTCTAACCTGGGATAGAGCAGTGTGGTGGGAAACCAGAATACCAAGTATTTACCTGGCCGTCACTTGTCAATCAATTTTGATGGAATTTACCATATAATACCGTGTCTATCCTAGAATAATTAGTTTGCACCCTGGAGACAAGATGAATATTATCCCGAGAAAATAACGGGTTCTTACTGGAATTTTAATAATTCAAAAATAATCGAAGATGAAGTCGCGGGCAGCTAGCAAAATAACGGTGTGTTGACAAAATTTGAATTTTTAGTTTGCCGTAGTGTTTTTCCTTTATGCATAATTTCTATAAAAATTAACGTGCATTAAAAATCCAAAGTACAAAATTCAGGTTGGCTTCAAAAAAGAGGGAGTAAACGATAGCCCGAATTCAAAATACGTGTGTAAACCAAAATTGAGTTCGGAACTTTGTAGTGGTTTTGCATTTCTATAATAACTAAGCGCGAAGCCTGTTCTGCAAAGGTATATGATAATAGAATCAAACGAGAGATATTCGAACCATTAACCAGATTTCAGCCCGCCCTTATAAGGAACTTAACGGTTTAGCTTTGATCTATTGAGGTTTACGTTCACAATGGAGAATTTTGGAAGTACTTAGGTAAATAGCTAAATATTATTTTGTAAGATAATAATTAGCAAAAGTATGTTATCGTCACAATAACTCGTAATTAGAGTAGTTTTTACTATTTTTATCCAAATGTATTCATCCATAAATCTTAACGAAGAAATCCGCTGGAGACCTACCAACCTGTGGCCCTTGGAGCGATCCATTGGACTGGAGATGGTCCACACCTCCAGCCCCATTAATCAACAATTTTTCTGTGGCTGGTAAGAGGAAGGCTGGATATTTTTTTTGGCGGGCTCTAGAAACTCTAGAATTTATCAATTACTAACTGTTGCCCACGACGTCGTCCGCATAAATTACGGTATTTACCAAATCCCGCGGGAAACGTCAGACTTTAATAGTAAGTATTTAATTCATCAATGTATCATTAATAGTTTTCTCAGATTACAGTGGTTATATCATAGCAATTTTCTTAAAGATCTCTAATTTTGTTTTCTTAAATATAGCATATATGTATATGTCACTTCGCGATAGTTTATGTATCTATTGGTAAAAAAATGTTAAAATCGGTCCAGCACTTTTGGAGCCTATTGGGTACAAACAAACAAAATGGAATAAAGTTTTGATGTCTAGTATAAAGTAGGATATTTGCAATCCAAAGCGTTGAGCAGCGCGACACTTCTGCGTCCACGAGCCTTTATTATTTTACACATCATTATGGGAACAGATAATAATTTTTCCCTGCGTCTTTATGTAAATTATATAATATATGTTACGTTGTTACGTAATTTACGTACGTAAAGTCGGAAACTTTTAAGGACGGACAGATACCGCAAAGCGACCCAATAAAATGCAACGGACTCTGACAGTATTTTCTAGACGAATCACAATAATATGAGCATCCGAACATCGCGACGCTCCAGGGAACATCGCGTCGCAAAGCGGATATAAACTTAACAAATATATGTATGAACAATGCTTTCGGGACTCGTGAAAAGTATGTTTTCACCAATGTAGTTTACTGTTGAATTTTTGTAGCTTGATCTGCGTGTATGCCTCATTAATTTTCGCATATACGAGGAATTCTGAAATACTGTGTCAAGGTCAGCATATTAATTTTTCAAGCCGCAGAGTATCATTTATTACAGCCTTCATACGAGTCAGAAGGATAATATCAAATACTATGGCTTAATTTGGTTTTACCTACTAAATAAATATCAACCTATCTAAGATTTATAATGTTGTTGTTTATAATGTTAAAGGGTTGTCTTCTTTTCTTCTTTTATTATATCTATATGATACGCTTATATGCTTTATGGGTATTAGAATTTCATTGGAACTCGATTATGAAATAATTCACTCTTGCGATATACTACAGTTTTGACGTATCGTTTATTATTTTAAGCAGGATTAGCCTTAGCATAATGGACGCAAAAAAGATATTTTGCGGTTCTCCCGTGAATTAATTATTAATTTTGCATCAACAAATTAGTAATCTAGCACGTATAATCCGGTCCCTGAAAGGGTGCGTTCCTGACTTCTGTCAGTTGGTCATAACTTAAAACAGTAATAAACAATTTACATAAATTTATAATTTGAAATATAAGAGCGCGGTTTGATTTCAAAAAAAATATGGGTTTCTCCTAAATTCACCACCAGTGGTTGCCTGTGGAAACTGATGATGAATGTTTTACTCTAACCCCAGAAATATCTCTACGCAAAACAACATGTTTATCCCACGGGAACCGTACATTTATCCGGGATAAAAAGTAGCCATTGTGTAAATTAATCAGTAATCTATCTTTGTGCTAAATTTCATCTAGATCCCTTCAGCTTTTCTGGCTTGATTGAGGAAACCCCCCAATGGAAGAACTTTCTTAAAAACGTATGATGGCGACGATACAGACGGACAAAAAATACATCGATTATATAGATGGGCAGTAAAAAACAAAACAGCCGCGGAACCTAAAAAATCTCACTTGCCTCCCCCTAGACCAGAAACTGAGTACGCCCATGTTCAAAGTTACACCAACCTGTCAGGTAGGAAGGTATATTATACTCTTTCAAAGGCCGACGAGTAGAGGGACGCACTTTAATGTGGAATGAGACAAATGTCAGTGGTAGATATGCAATATGCAAATGCAGGTTAACCATATTTTATATCTATGTATATTGTCGCTGTATTTTGCAACTTTAATGTGCTTGAGAACATTGTACTCATTGTGAGTTATTCCAGCCATGCAGAGTGTTTAATATCTTGTGGCGATTGTGAACGTGAATTATTTTGAGTAGGTTAGAAATGAATGGGCGTAGCAGATCGGTTTTATGAAATACAAAACTTATTTTCCGGGTCGAAATGGAAAGTTGTGTTTACCATATATTTTAGAGCAGTTTAGTGGAGCAGCATAGGCTTTGCATACGCGGTGTCAAGATCACCGTCGGTGTAGTGCGCGGCACCCGGCGGCGGGCCGCCAGCGGGTGACACGCTCCCGTCCCTGCCCCCGCCCCCGCACCACCCTTCCTTTCTACCCTCGACCCTCGCACCACGCATGCTCCAATTATAATCCCTTTAGGGATGTTCACTGTCGATTTTAAATTAAATTCCAAAATGTCAACAACTTTACTACTTAAAAAAAAAACATGAATAATGCAATCCGCCTCTATCTACACTTCTCTCCAAATAAGTAATCATAGTTATTGTATTTCGTTTGAAACTATCGGGAAGACACGCATAGCCAACGCCATGTGAGCTTTTTAATATCTAGTGAGGAAACATATAGGGTTAAATACGATAGCCACCCGCGGTGGATAAACTCGATATCTCGACGTACGACGTGGGATAGGGCGGCATTATCCCGTCGTGGAGAGTGCGCGCGCAGAGGCGTCGCGAGGAGGGCATCAAATCGCCTGCGGAGGGCGGCCGGTCCGCGCGCGTTCTTGCTGTCTACAGCGCGGTCACTTGACTCAACACCTCCGACAGCGAGAGGTACCGTCGGTGCTCGGTGCACGACCTGCTCCGCGGTCACTGACCGATACCGTGCGGGCGATTGCATCGTCGCTCGACCTCCGCCCTTACGGTATAAGCCGCGCGACCCGAGGACGCCGTAAGCCCTCAGCGCTTCCCGGTACTTCACTTGCACGGGCAGGTAGCGCCGCCGATAGCGTGATCGCTAGCAATTTCTACAAGCAGCGCAGTACCCCCTCCCCCTGATCGTGTGACCGACTTTAATTTGTTTTATATTGTTTTTAAGTGTTTATTATTCTCCTAAACTGTGTTTCGTAATGGTATGCTTCGTATAATACTGCGCACGAGGGCGCTCGTGTTAGTGACTTACGAGCCACAGTGACGTAGCGGCCTAGCGTGAGTTTTTTTATAAACTGCTCCAATTTTTCTATGAATGGTATGCGACGCAGCAATTCCCAATTGAGTCGTACAATAAAGCAGTAGTATAGCAACACCGCTCCGAAAGCTTACGCATGATTTGACTTTCGCTTCTAAAGATTATAACATAAATCAAACCCACCTTTAATATATCTAGTACAAAGGAACAGATATCTAAGATTATATTCATATCTCAATATGAAACATAGAGCAAATTTAAAAGTTTTATTTTTTAAACGATCACTTAGTTTTTACAAAGCAATAACTTTAACAGCTTTTTTTATTTTTTTATCTGTATAAAATCTTGCACGTACTTAAGAGTTTTTATAATTCTTGCTAATTTTTTAAATTATATCACGTTTAGGAATTACACTATTGATGAAACTGTAATACTAAAACTGTATAGGCATTTAATTTTTCGATTAGTATTTGTTGTTTCCTTTCTGTGGATTTTACGAATTAATACGAAGAGTAAATATGATTTTCATACCTACATAAATTCAAGACATATTTTCTTTATTTATTTGCATTAATTACCTACTTGGTCATCTTAGTTAGCGTAGAATTCAGGGGTCAAAAATGAACGTTATGTGCAAAATTCACCTTCAAGTTTGTTTTTATTCATCAAATTTTACACATAAAGTGTTGATTTTCCAAGAAATCTGGAACAGGCTATCATGTTTTCTTAAGACTAAATATCTATCTATGGTTTTAGGTTCAAAAATAAACAACTTTTGCTACCCTAGGGATGGATTTCAACAAAATAATTTTGCAGAACACTCTCTAAACATACTAAGTCAAATTTAAAATATCTACATCCACCGATTTAATATGCACGCTGTTTGTGAGACAGTCCGTGAGACACAGTTTTGTTTTATAGTTATAGATCAGTGAGATTTGGCATGTTTTCTTATTTTAAACATTACTTTCCTTATAATACTTAATAAAATTTATCAGGAACGAATTGACACAGGCAAGAAGTTATTTAAAATAAAATAAAAGATGTGTTTACTCAATTAAATTAGCAATGTTAAAATTATAGTTAAGCGCTATTTTGTAAACTGTTTTAGTTTAAATTTCGAGAAAAATACATCTACTCATTTACATATACATATAAAAAATATTTATCTAAAGTTCGTACTTTAGATACACTTTACTGTTATAGTATCTTTTCGAATGCCTCCGTTGATATTTGAAAACTAAATCTCAAAAATTCACAAAATAAAATCTTTTATTTAGGTAGATACTTAAAACAAACTCGTTTTGCCTGAATGCTCAAGTTCAGTCATTAACAATTAACAAGCAACTACGTAAGCAAATTGATGGTATTACATCGCTCTGTAATATCCCAGATCTCGAATAAAGATACCCTAATCGTTACCCCAGACAACGCCAGACAACGCAACTTGAAATTCTGACTTTTTTTCGTTAAAGCTGATACAACACGTGCGACGAGCAGACAAATTACTGCCTCAGGGAATGTTCTAAAACCCTAAAAGGGTTCCAAAATCTCCTCATAAAATCTCTTACAATTGCTTTTGCAAAAGTAATGAATAGGGGAATTCGATATTGAGTTCCTATTTTATTTATTGGACTTCGGCGGAAATTGAAAAGTGCCTCGCTTTGCGCCCGCTTCCCGATGTTTATTTTGTTTGACTTGTAGACCACATGCCGAGTACTTACTATGCACAGGAATATAATCTATTTGAAGTAAACTTGCAAGTTTCTTGAATGTGTTTCTCTATTGAACTAAGTTTGAACTGTAACTGCATCGCTGAATATATTATTGTATTCCAGCAAAGCTCACAAACAAGTTTGTTTGAGTCATGGCAGTTGGAATCAATTGTAGAGCAATTATTAGTTGTTTAAAGCATGTTCTAGCTAACACAAATGTTAGGTTGCTTTTGAAGCAAAAAAATAAGCGACGAGAGTGTAATTTTTTTAATGCAAGATTATAGGACAAGGTTGCAACAGTTTGGTCAGAAACATTAAATATAATATAAAGCTAATTGGGGTTGGTGAAATGGAAAACAGAAAATATAATGTTAGATCTAATTAAAAAAAGGAATTTGCAGCATCTTATGACCTGTTGCACTTTAAAATATTAACCTACACATATCTTATATTCATATGCCAAAATTTGATTCCATGATATAAACAAATTTAGCAGCACTTAAAACTGCGTGTAAAAATATGAACACTTTCTTTATAAAGTAAGTTTCTGTAAAAGTCGACCGCTTTCAAATGGGATTTGTTAGCTTATCTCTCTTGTCATATAAACACAATATACAACTAAATACGGCTTTGTTTCAACTTAGCCCTTGCTTCTTTAAAGATAGCTCCCATTCTTAAGTTTCTATATATATATAAAAGAGAAAGTGTGTGGGTATGTTCCGGATAGGCTCCGAAACGGCTGGACCGATTTCAATGAAACTTTTAGGGAATCTTAGTTTGGTGACGATATTCTATTGTTGGGTGTACATGGGTGTAGGTTCACCCGCTCGAGAAGAGAATGAATATGGAGAGAGATAAATGATTTAATATATTATGAGACTTAAATTAAAAATTTAATGATGTAAGTTTATTGTTTAAATAAAATAAAGCAAAATCTAGCGGGCTGGGTACGCCCGGGTGGTATTTAATATATTCTCATGTATCTTTTTTTTGTATTCCACTACAAGTAAGCGCTTGACTGCAATCTCACCTTGTAGTGGATATGTGAGATGAATTCTAGACGGTAGCGAGCTTACCTGTAAGTTATATTGGCAGTTATGTATATTGAAGCCATGACCCTTATCGGTTTCTACGCAGCGTCAACAGGTAGGGTGGTAACTAGCTAAGGCCGAAGCTTCCTACCAGACCAGATCATAGAAAGTTCTGAAATTATAAATTCCTCTAGCCGAAACGAAACCTTTTTATTGACTATTAAAACTTCATAATATTTTATATGGCGCATAAAACATATTATAAAATTGAATTCTTAGATTAACATTTCTTTGAGTCCTGCCTACAACTTGGATACAGATTTGTGTGATTATTTTAAAACATGGCAAAATACATTTGCATTAAACATTTCAGTATCCGTAAAATACGAAATCCCATCCGATTTTACTAATATATACAATTACGGTAGCAGACATTTCTTTTCGATTGTATCGGTGGAACTGCCTGAGCGATTGTCCGATAGAATTTATTTATGAACTGCCCCCAGTTAATTGCGATGTTTTTGCCGGCAATGCAACGATCGCTATAATGCATTGCGGTATGATGATAGGATAGGGTGAGCCGTATGTTGCAATTATTGTACAGCAGTCTATGGAGGCGTGTTGGCAAGTTTTTTAAAAGCTAGGGGAGTATGGGTTGTAATGCTGCCGTGCATTATCTGACTTGGTATAAAACGACCGTTATTTACGCTTTTGTTTTTTCAAACGATACTACCTAGTCTACCCATGTAAAACTTGCTACGTTTACGAGTCTTGAAAGCTTGGTAGAGATCACTTCGTGTATATTTCTGGTTCTTTTTTAAAAACCCTTACGAGTTCTTATTCATACTAATATTATTATTATACGAAAGTGTGAAAACTTGTTTGTTTATAGGATAGAATTTGAACAGATATAACTTATACCTCAGACGGATATAGGATACTTTTAATTCGGGTGATACAAGAATTTCTACAGGATTTGGTGTTAAAACAATTTTATACAATAGACAGTTAGTTAGTCGATGTATGAGTGGACTTTATATTTACTAAAGTTGATAACACAAGTTTTACACGCGAGCATAGATAGTTTTATATTTTTTTGTAATTTATCTTATTCCGAATTACCATTCATGAATTCATAACTATCAGAAATGTGTATGCAATGCGCATTAGAATGGTTTAAAGTCATGTATGAGATTATAAGTCAGTACCGTTGCCAGTTTTGTGTGCTAGAGTCAAGTGACGAAATGCAATAGTGGGGCATACTCGCGCTTTGAATATAAATTCATAAAAATCGTGAGCACATCGGATTAACATGCATTTGAACGGATAAAAATCATGTCTTTACTATCGGAATCATGTAAGCATATTATACCGCTCAAAGCTTAGTACACTGAGAAGGTATGACGAAATGCAGGGTTTTTTATTCTACTACAAGTTAGCCCTGGACTGCAATCTCATCGATGGCATAATGCAGTCTAAACTTTTAGCAGACTTGCAGTTATATTGAACCCAAACCCCTGTTCGGTTTCTACGCGGCATCGTACGGGAAAGTCAATTGGCAGAATGATTTTATGGGTACGGTGGTAACTAGCTATGGACGGAGAAAATTCTGTTATCATAAATTTTTTAATTGCCTTGCCGAGTTTCGAACCCAAGAACTCCCGTTTGTAAGAAACTCCACACGCCCTTGAACACATTATGAAGAATTTTCATCAGGCGTGCAGGTACAAGATGTTTTCCTTTGTTAAAAAAGCATCCGATGTTAAAAACGCACATAACTCTGAAAAGTTAGAAGTGGCTCGAATTCTGTCTTCCCGAAAGGGAGACCGACACCCTAACCACTAGGCTATAACAGCTACCTCTACTAGGCCCTAATAATATGGTCATTAATAATAAATGAAAAGCTTTGAATAATATATCAGCGAGATTATGATAAAATGATAATACTCAAGGTAACCATTATGGTTCTTCCTCGACACTTAACTCGTATGGTAGAAAATAATTATTGAATCTCGCAACCCATTCAAATACTTTAGTATGGTCATAATCTTGATTGCTGTTAGTATTAGGCGAGAACCTGTCCGCGCCACATTAACGGCATCTTGAACTGGGACCCCGGCATCAATTATAGTCTAGAGAGCGATCAAGCGATCACCAACCAATATTCGATATAATTTAATTTTATATTTACACTTATGTTCTAAATACAGTTTCTTTATTATCCGTATATATCTGTATATATGAGTTATACAGATATATATGTACGAGTAGTTGTTGACTAACTAACCGATCTATCAACGCGCAGCTTAAAGTATTGTCAAAGTCAAAGTAAAATATTTCTTTACTCAAATAGGCACATAGATTACATATAAAATATGATATAGGCACTCCTATGATGTTATGGCGATATGTTGATGGCGATAAATAAATTCGTCAACTTAAAACTAAAGCTACGAGAGTTCCAAACGCGCCCTGGTCTAAGAAGAAGCCCACAACAAACTAAGCCGGTTGTTATTTTTTTTTTTGTTATCACCATCTCTTATTGTCATTTAAAAACTATTATTCTATTGGACGGATAGAAATGAAATTTAGCCTAGGTGGTTAAAGACATAGACTATACTTACTGCCTAAAGATAGCAATATTAACGTAGGCGTCCCCTCATTAAGGGTTTTTGCCAATTAATCACATCGAATTGTCAAAAAATTATTTAAATTTGAATAAGAATCGAACGTGAAAAAACCCGCCAGCAAAAGCTCGTTTCATACCAAAAACTATAGGAGTTCATAACATTGCAAGTTTACCAACAGTGCTGCTATTTGGTGTTTACAAAACCAAAAATATAAAGCGATTTAACGTGACAGTACGATGCCGTATAGAAACCTTATAGGTATTAGTATGAGTTAAACATAATTGACAATCTGACTCCTAAGTCCGCTACCATCTTAGACTGCATCATCTTACCACGAGGTAAAATTTCGGTCAAAGGCTTAAATATATTACGCTTAGCCATACCTTATATAAAGATATGTTCGTCGATACCCGAACTTGTTTCTTTACATATCAAAATGATTACCGATAAAAACCAACTAAATTAAGTGAAAGATGTTAACTTTATCGAAAATTGATGAACATAGGAAATATCTTTCGTTGATTTTATATTTCAAAATATGAATTTATCCACATCAAATGTTCCGGAAAGTCAAACCAGTGACTAATTCTAGATACACTAAAATATACCAAGCGTCTTTGATATATTAGCTAGGTATTACTGAACATCTACCGATACCGAAATCTAGATGTGTTCATTTATGTATGTACTATATAGGTTTGTAAAAATATACAAATTATTGTCATTTGTATATATTTTACCGGGCGTACCTTCATAAAATATAGTTTATTTCCTTTTCCTTTATAATTGGACAAATGCAAAAGTTATATCAACAATCTATGTCCAGTGATGTGTGATTGGATTGATGGTTTTCAAGTTCATATTTAAGTGTACATATCTTCTTTTAAAATTACCACTTAGAATAGTAAGTCTATTGCACTCTTAACTTACTTGACTTTATATTATGTACGTACACTGGATTTATTATGTCTTACTTTCGTAGATATCGTTAGATTTCAGTAACTTATGTTGAAAAATAAACATTATTCGTTGTTCGGACAAGTCTGTCGATTTCAAGCTTCTCTTCTATTAACTTTGACGGCTACGCAATTATGTACTCAGACTAAATTGCTGGAAAATTCGTCGATAGTTAATGACCAAGTCTTAACCGTGACACGTGATGGAGAATGCTTGCACGTTCACACGCTAACATTGCTTGGGTCATGACAAAAAAAAACGAACATATTCCACCATCCCACCTAATCAAGTCATACTATCAGATCAAATTTTGGTTCACATTACGAACAAAAATCCATCCATAAATAGTGTTTAATATGACTGAAAAGCATAGGCATTTTAAAACCAAGTCGTAATCAGTGGGTGACCAAACAGTAAACATATCTTCTTTTTAAATTTTCAAAATTCTACTATATATGACAGTGCATCTATTTATGCACTGTCATATATTACAATATTATTTAGTGAAAGCATCCACGCCCCTTCGTCTTTGACTATACCGCTCTGCGTTATTTCTCTACACAAAATTAATCAAAACAAAAATAATATGAAGGCTAAATTTTTGTTTACTGGCATTTGTCATGTCAAAATGGAAAATACCAGTAGACAAAAGTTTAGTAATAGCCTTTTTTTAATTTTTTATTTCTACTACAATCTCCGCATTATTTTGGTAACTAATATTAATGATGTTTTTTTTCAACCTGATGAATGTGGAAATGACGTATGAAACGCATGTGCATTAATCGTTATACTGCCTCCGGTGTACGAACCAACATAGAACACTAGTATCATAATGTACTTATTAACTTAGCACCACATATACAACAACATACTATGTATTTGCGACCTTATATCACACGTGCAAGAAAAATAACAAGTCGCAAATGCCGGTACACATTATCTGGTCCCTTTATTTTTGTACTCCGTCACGTGTTCCAAATGAAACGACACGCACACATTGTTTGCCATGCTGGCCTAATGTCCTCAGCTAATGCGCCAGTCGTACGACAAGAGGACAATTTCCGGACTCGCCCCGACCTTCCCATTACGCTAGAAACAATTTTCTAAGCATTATAATCATTATTAACACTGAATCGCCGTCCAACAATGATTTCGTTAAAAAGACCAAACACGTTACCACTGCATTGAAAGCGGATGTTCTAATATGGATGTTACATTAAACTTGTCTAAGTCGGACTTTTTGCTATTCCATGTTCAATTTAATTTTATTTCCTTAATAATTTTGTTTGTGTAAAATGTTCTCGTGCATTCGAATGTTTCAATGATGTAAACATTTTAAGATTTTCAGTGTTATGTATGAAATCCTAGATAAACGTTTAAGAAATAAATTTAGCTCTCCGATTAAACATTTTATCAACAAAGCCATAATTATTAAGTAAAGTAGGAATAGTATGTTGATGCTTACGAGATCTCAACATATAACTAAGTAAGTCCCACACGAAATAAAAAGTACTACGTGTTAACAGATATAGTACTATGACTAAATACTTTGAAAAGCGATAATTAAATTGCATACAATAATCATTTTGGGTTACACGTACTCGTATAAAGAAAGATAGCGCCGCTATTTACGTGCATAGTTCACAATCTACACAATATCATGCAATTTTAATATTAGCTCATGAATATTTATTTTGAATAATAAACGTTTTAATTATTTGGTTAAATAAACCTATAGTATATTACTGTCACCTACAACATCGTCGGCGTTTGTTTAATTTTTTTAATTCGCTATTTATTCCGAACTGAAACGTATCCTATGTCCTTCCCTAGAATGCGATGTACTCGTATCTCGTCAATCGTCTTACAGTTAAAACCAAAGTAACAGAAAAACCATTTGACTTTCTAATATTATAAATGCAGAAGTATGTTTGTCTGTTTAAATGTTATCTATGTTTTTGGTTCAGCCAGGATACGCACATAAAATACTTTTTATCCTGAGAATACAGTGGTACAAAATAGTGGAATAATTCGCGAGCAATGTTAGTTAAATAAAAATAAATTAAATAAAATTAAATATTACTAAAGATAAAGATATATCTTTATCGTTAGATAGGGAAAACGCAGTTATTCTTATGATATTGTAAAAATCACCCGAAAAGTTGTAAGATATAGAGTGGACACTTATTATAATATGTACATGTTTTTGCGAAGAACGCATTTGTTTTGAAAGATCCAAAGTTGAGTTCATCGTCGTGACGTGGCCCCTTTCAAATCAACCGCCGCGTCCGCTTCTGTCGGATGTAATATAGCTCGGAGAGCGTTTGATCTCTCCTTATAAAACTTTTCATACGTCAAATTAGAGGCGAATTTATCTTCTAACACTAACAGCCGCCGCAAATTAATAAAGGGTTTATTTTTTTTTACCTAGTCAAGTTTA
Source organism: Pararge aegeria (assembly GCF_905163445.1). Classification (NCBI taxonomy): domain Eukaryota; kingdom Metazoa; phylum Arthropoda; class Insecta; order Lepidoptera; family Nymphalidae; genus Pararge; species Pararge aegeria. The sequence goes on along the minus strand of NC_053184.1, from coordinate 9,933,244 downwards.
GATACCGAATCTATTTTCTCTGCATCAAAATTTACTATCAATGGTAGGTAGGTAGAGACCTAATTCTTGAAAAACATGCAAATCAGATTGTTAATTATTAATTCATATTATTTTAAATCGCAGCTACACTTGGATTGGTTTTCGGCGAGTGAAGTTACCAGCCCGCATAAGTAGTCTCTATGGTAAAAAGCACGTTGATCCGTAACAACATTGTTGCATTAAAGAAGACAAAAACCGCCCATTCACATAATTCTTGAAGTAAAGAGTAAAAAATATTTCGTTGTTAAAATCTTTGATAGATAAGTTATGGCTCAACGAATAGTGAATTTCAAAACATTATCATAATACACATTTGTACAAATAAGAAGAAACAAACCTTCGTAAAACATTGATATATTTGATGTGTATTTTATCATTATTCATTCACCTATGCAGGCGGTTTACATTGACCGTCTAAACGTCGTTTTATGATTGATAATGGAGCAATAGTGATCTATCGTACACTGATCGATGAATAAATACATTCGCACGCGATCGCGGCCTGCTCCCACGATAATTATGGTAAATAATGTTTCCAGCAAATCACATACTCCAAAATGAGGCATAAAATGTTAGAGTGGAGGCTTGGGAACGAGACGGGCGTGCGTAATTACCCGTCGAGAATGTGGTCGAGTCCTGCGGCCGGGCAGCCTCCGACCGACCGCGTCTCAACTAGGAATAAAGTGCTCATGTCGTACCCTTAACTCGTTAATTACGCCTAGAAACTCCATTCACATGTTGCATCTTTGCGAAATGTAGACTTTCCTTTTTTTCAAATGAAACTGAAAAATTACAGTTAACTAAAACCACGTGTTTTCTAAACAGAACTTAGTTTAACAATGCTTATTTTATGAAGCCTGAATTGTTTCGGCACTAATAATATCTTCTCGAATTGCTCCTTTAGTGATCACGTACTCGCACTTATGTGTAGTTTTTTTTTCTTAAAACAGTATTATAAGAACAAAGAGTGTAGATGCCCCGAGTTTGCGTCCTCGGGGCATCTATTAAGCAGACAGGAATCGTTTCCCACAGCCCGCTCTCGGCTCGTCACGGAATCAATATCGTCTTTTATTTTACGAAACGTGCTCGTTGCTCCACACAGATGCAAGTGTTACGTATGGACCACTGGACCGCCTAGAACGTGCAAGGATAAAACGAACAATTAATATCGATTGTGATATTAATTCTTGGAAAATTTCTTCTACATTACACTTGCTTATTCATCTTAAATTTTGAGTCGTTTAATTAAATTCCTCTTTTCATTCGTAATAGCTGATGTTAGATTTTCCTTTACTTAATTAACTGTTTTGATTTGATATTTGAAAATCTGTTACAAGTACATTGAGGCTCTTTGCAGTTGTGTTACTTTAATTATATATGTATATATATATATATATCGCTCATTCGCCTAACACCTTGAAGTTCACATCATCCTTAGCCTGTTGATATTCCACCGCTAGGCAGCGGCCTCTTGGCTCATAAGAGGTAGTGCTTTAGATTATAGACCCACAACGCTGCTCTTATACGGATTGGTGGCCTTGACGATTACTGTTAGACACAATTTGATAAGCGTAATTGGAACGTTGGTTACGATTATGGTCATCTCCTCGGTTTAGAGATTCGTTTTAACTTCGAGGTACTGGGATGGGAAATGTCATATGATGGGGAATTTCTTAACAGAATAACAAAATACTTAACCCTCTTTTTCAAGAATACAACCCAGGACCATTGAATACGCAAAGGGACACCGCTAGAGTCAGTAGTCCTTGGGTCAACATAAATAGATAGCAGTTATACACGTGGAATTTAAAAAAAAGTGCACGCCTCATAATCTCATTTTTTTTACAATAAAATTGAATTTTTTTTAACTGAAACTTTCAATGCTCATTACAATTTTTTTTTTTCATATTAATTATTATTAATTTTTTGTAAACAAGACACGGGAATGTCATAATGATTGCACATTGAAAGTTACAATTAATATTAGCTAGAATAATTACATGGAAATTTAACGACAGTGAACTGAACGCTCATATTAACTAAGAAATTATGTCGTGTGTTACTTTAGATAATTAAAAAAAAATTATTCCGATACGATCATTTTTTCGACCAATTTTGATGCCACATACACCTTTAAATTAAAGATTATGTTTAATGTTATTATTTACTATGTTAAACAAAAAAATTGTTATTGAAATGTATTTTATGTGCCTGACAAATTATTTGACTTGATATTAGTGTACACAAATTAACCTGTAAGTGCAATATAAATAACAAAAAATCAATTTCAGTTTCGAGAAAACTGCTTTTTTTGAAATGTCGAGAGTAGAGCACAACCTCAACGCTTCGCTTATGAGGCGTGCAATACAGGGATTCACAAAACGATGAAACAAATTTCAAATGTAACAAATTAGTGAACATTCCATGATCTGTCTCCTGAGTGACAAGGTTATTGTAACCTTGCCCGGAGTTAACAGGTGTTGATATCTCGAAAATCAAATCCGTTAAAATATCAAATAACGCCATATTTACTGATTCTAGTTATTTAATTGGACAGGATATCTACTCGAAGTATTACCTGCAGTCCTTTTGATCAATTAGTGTTCCGTTTCGACGTTTTGAATTTTGTCAAACGCATATTTAGATTTAAAACGTTTAGCAAAGAAGCCACGTGCATGAAAAATATGGTTAATCGAGCAGTACGTTGACTATGCTTTATTTAATTTAGGATGATAATTTGAGAACTCACAATAAAGATAAGGTATAAATTTATACGATTATTAGATATTTCTTTTTATAAAACTTGGAATCTATAGGTTCACGGTAATGGTCAGATTAACAATTAATATTTCATTTATTTTTTGTTAAAATCATTCCCATGTATTAATTTTATATACTTACTACACGACTGGCAATAATCTGTGTATAATAATTTCTAATTTTAAAACTTAAATAGTTTGTTATGTATCTAATACTTTTATAACAAATAATTGCGTAATAGATAATTGCAAATACCTTTAAAATATAGAAAAAAATAATAATATTGTGAGATACTTAGTATGATTTATATTTTTTCAAAGTTATTCGTCATGCGTGGCATTCACGAAGTGGGCGGTACCCATTAATGAAGTCAGATATTTACAGGCATGCGTCTGCCAAAATTATCTTTCTTATTATTATTAGACAAAGCATTCAAAATTCAAATGCTGAACATTTTCGTCGAATCGATTTCGATCGTGCTATTTCTTTGTAACGACACCGATAATTTGGAATGTTTCAATGGGACACAAATGAAAGCCATATAAAATAATTCAATAATCGAGACGAAAGAGCTAATACACACTCATTGAATTAAAAAAAATAGATTTCTTTCTCGGTAATACCGATCTAGATAAATCTCGATATGAACAAAGATTCCTTTTTGTTTAAAATTTGTACAAATTTGTCATCCTCACCTACCAAATAGTCCTAATATAGCAAAGAGCCTGCAGATGTCAAGTGTGTAGCATCCATTGACATTTTTACGAGAAGAAACATCAAACCTTTACGCCAATTAAAATAGTCGAGTAATTTTTTGTTAGGCAACGGGACGGATGCTAAAATACATTTGGGTCAGGAACGAAGATTAATTAGTTACAAACTTGAGGCGCTCTGCTAATGTTAGTGTAAATACGCTGTGTAAAATGTGTTTATTACAACAACGGCCGTCTTACACTGGCAGAGATGTTATAATGTAAACAATGCACTGTTAATTGCTGCGCTGTTATTGTGCATCATTGTAGCAACGGGTAGCAAGCGAGCAGGCATTCTTTGCAGGCTATAATAAATCTATTTCTAAGGGGATTTGATACTACGTAAATAAGTGCTTGACCTGCTTAAATACTTTAGCGGAGAACTAAAACAGATGTAGATATATGTAATCCACTAATTAAACTAGTAAGCTATTTTTAATTGTTACGCATATCCGTAAATTCGGCACTGTGGCGTAAGCTTAAATACATGGTAAACTTTATTGAATGTTGTAGTCAGTATTGTTTGAGCAATATTTTTTTATACTTTGCCGTTGACTGCAGTCTCATATGGTGTTAACAAAAATAGTGGGCTAAACAGTAACAGGTCCGCCAACTACCAGTTATATCAAAACAACACTTTTAAAATTTTTAATAAGTATTCACGCTGCATAGTTTACCACGTTGGCGGCAAGTCTCCTTTGATTGAGTGGTAACTAGCCGCAGCCGAAGCTTCCCACCAGACCGAACTAGAGAATATGCAGATATTATTAATTCCAAAATTGCTTCTGCCAGGAATAGAACCCGGAACCTCCCACTTATTCTTGCTCTTTGTTCAATTAAAAGCACTTGGTCATAGAATTAAGATCTTAAAGCATATAAGTAAAACAATTCTTGTTAACAATAATTGGTTTTTCAAGATTATTTTCCATTGAATTGAATTTCTTTAAGCGCTATCTTACTTTATTGTTATAAAATTACTATAGTAGAAGTCATTCTTTAAAATAGTCTTTAACATAAAAATAGTTGGTAGGTAGGTACTTACTCGTATATCGAATACGTATGAGGCTTTTACTGTTGTGATCTGCATCTCTCTATTTATTCACCTCCTCCTATATCTCCTCTCTCTAAAATAAGTAATCTCAGTGAATCGTTAAACGGCTTAAATTTTGGCGCCAACGTACTCTCATATATTTCCCAGCTTAATTCTTATTAAAGTAAACGCCTTACAAATTTCGAGCATAAACAAAATCTACCCATCATACAGATTACCGATAATTTAACTAAATTAGATTTGAACGGGGAAAATTAAACAAACGTAAACAATTAACATTTAGAATACCAGTTAGGCCAAGAATAGGAAGTTAATCTATTTAATAAATTATTCTTCTGACTTTGACTAATTACATTTTCACACCCACACAACTGGTTTTGACGAAATGTTATTTCTGGATTAAACTATCACATAAATTATTGTATTCCTCTGATTGACCGATAATTTTTGAGTTATTAATGAGTTTAAAATGGCAGTTCAGTGTGAGAGGCTGTTAAATAGTGAAGTTTACAGTATAATAATGACCTTGGGAGTTCTCGGTCTTGATTACGGGCTGGATAATTTTGGGAACAGATAGCATATTGCCATATGGCATTTAAATCTTAACTGTGCACGTAATTCATTTAATGTTATAATTTTATACACATCCACTCCCAAAAATACCTACTGTGTTTTAAATTTCGGGGATGGTTATTTTATAGGATGTAACGACTGGAATATGATAGAGAATTACGCGACCGGCAGAACCGTTATTTAAAATGGTGTAAAATACCACGAAAATCCCAAGCTCGGGCCATGCGATTCAAAAAAGTGCCATGCACCTTTCCACCTTAGAACATAGCATAACTAATTTCTATGTGAGACTGCAGTCAAGACTAAATAATTTGCGAGTCCATATATTATATTATGAACGAAATTGCAAGTTAGTTTGTTTGTTACACTTTCACACCTCAATTACTCTACTGATCATGTTGAAATTTGGCATACACATTGTTAGGGGTTCGAAAGAGGACATAAGGTGGGTACCTTGCATCCAGAAAAGAAGTACTGTAGTACTGTTAGTTTTTAGTGATGCAAAAATATATTTATGGTGTCGTAGAAAGCCAAACAGAAGTGTACAACAAAAGTGCATTTCATAGTCACATATGAGTATTAAAAGTCATTCGGTCTCTTTTTTATTTTAGGTCTGCTACTTAAATCAATTACCAAAAGTCCCTAACTGTTTTTAACTACGTTTCACCACAGATGAAGAAATAAACCGTGATAAATATGTATCTGTAATTACATGACATGCTACGCCTCTCTTTATGTGGGTAGGAACGGAAAATTTAATTTTGAACGCCGCTCAAAGTAATATAATATTGACTCCTATGGCGAAAACAATTCAGCCTCGCTATACAATATTATAATATAAATTTTGCCTTTACATGAAAATTCTAATTTTCTCGATAGCGTTAAATAATATGTTATATTCATGTTTTATAATATATATAAATAAATATACCACGACAATACACACATCGTCATCTAGCCCCACTAAGCGTAGCTTGTGTTATGGGTACTAAGATAGCTGTTGAATATTTTTATGAATATAATACACATAAATACTTATAATATACAGATAAACACCCAGACACTGAAAAACAATCATGTTCATCACACAAATATTTTCCAGTTGTAGGAATCGATCCCACGGCCTAGGACTCAGAAAGCAGGGTCGCTGCCCACTGCGCCACTCGGCCGTCAAAATATTAATATAAATAAAAAAGGAAGATGCCAAAAATAATTTATTACTAAGCAGGGTTTTTTTTACCTAGGGTAGGTAACAATTGCGTTCCAATTATTTAACGAGAAAAGTTTATCAGTTTGCAGTCTCTTTCAGTATAGAAAAAATAAGCTTTTGTCCTTGACTTCGTCAGAGTGGATTTATTTCACGGGATATAGAGTAGCCTTTTTCGCTTTTCAGCTATTTAACTATACGAAAATTGCTTTGCAGTCAGTCGCTTCGTAAAACAATGATAAACCATCACTGATAACACCAATCCACGCCAAGTAATTATATTTAATATGTATGTAACATTATCTGTAACTGGTTACACCAATTATAGTGTTTATATTACGATGGATATAGAGTTGAAAGCTTCTCTTAAAACCCGTATACCCTGTACGTGTCGAAAGTACTGTTGAAGTACACGTGACTGATATAAAAAGCACGTACAGCGGTTGCAAGTTCAAGTGCAAGAACAGGCACGCTATACATCAGGTCAGATATGCGCCTTGTATGCGCCTATGCGATGGGAAAACGTCCCTCACTTCCTTCTCGCCTTATAAGAGGAGGCTGTTGCTTAAGAGGCAATACGTACCGTAAGCATTGATTTGTTCCAGTTATAGATTATCCATCTTTGGATTGATTTATACTTTATTTTAATTATTTATCGTAATAATATTATAAATGTGAAAGTTTATGTTTACGTTTATTATTAAGTTTTGTTTAGGCATGAAAGAAGTACGGTATTAGGTGTAAAAAAAACTAAAGTTCCTGTAAACGACCCTTGGGAATTTGATGTTTTTCCACAACCAAAAGTAGCTTGTGTTACTTCTACGTCCTTTCAACTAACTCTATGCCAAAAATAAAGTCGATTAGCTGCTAAACTAGAGCGTGTAGTAAGGACAACGAACAAACACACTTTCGCATTTATAATACTAGTATCGATTACTCTTTCACGCTACAATGACTACACTGATTTGGCTGAAATTTTGATGGAGTTTAGATCTTCAAATAACACAGTCGACAATTCATCCCGAAAATATCAAAAATGTATCGCAGGAATAACAAGAAGTGAACTCTATACAAACTATACTATTTAATGAACGAATGTACGTACACTGCTCTTAATAGGTAGTATGTACCTTCTGATTTCCAAATGGCACAGTCTTGGGCTGTTTAAACCCGACGTCAATCCGGTAGCCCCGCGTTTTGGCATCAGCTTTGCAACTCATTGAGCTTCGTCGGTAACTATAGTCCTCCTAGAGATCATTCATTTATTTCATGACGTTTTAGCACCGCTCGATGCGTATACCAAAGAAGGCCCATATAGAGCAGCCGCATGTTTCGGAGCCATAAATCATCACTGACATAACATGCTAGTTTGTATCATCGCTAAAATGGGTATTTTATTTAATATGGTTGACGTCTCTCTTTTATAATTAATTTTGTAAAAAAATATTTAATTATTCTAGTTTCCTTTCTTCTACATCGATTTTTCTTTTATTGCAGTACACTTAATTTTAGATTTAAGGTTTACTTCTGTAATCTTTCCCTGTTTTTATTTCTGATGTGGCAATTGAGAATAATAAACAAAATGTTCGTCAAAAGTAACAAATATAAGCCTGTTGGAATAAATGTCATGTTCCCGAAACGATTTAGGCATTTACTTAAAAGGAAAAAGTTTTCAAATAAATTCAAATAAATTTCCTTTTAAAGATGTTCCCAGCCGAGTGTCGTTCTAACTTGACAGAAATTTACTCCATACCACTTCGACAAGTAGCGCTCCGGGAACTGAACAAAGTTCAATCGCAGGGGCTTTAAATTCCCTAATGTTTGTCAAAACATAGGTACTTAAACCTGTCACGAAGCGCTTAAATCAATTTATTATACAGGCACTCGACAACTTTTGAAACAGGTATCCTTAACTTTTATGGATTCTTTTCCAACAAACATTATAAACGCGAAAGTGGTTCTATTTGTTAGTTCTTGCGGCAACAGATAGAGTTTTTGGGCCGGAGAGTGAGATAGGTCATAAACCTCACACACGCAACATTATCGAAAGTTAAGTATCCAAATATTTTGAACAATATGGGCTGTATGCGTGTTGTATTAAAGGATTGAATATTCCGTGTGTGCGGACTACTATGGACTACTTTTTCTACCCGAAAAAATGCACAATTCCGAGTAAAAAAAGTACAAGTAGTGTAAAGCGCCACTCTATTCATGTAGACGTGCTAAAATAACTGAGCGCATTACATGGGCACAACGGCATCCATCTATATTTATAATCTGTCTTTATCTATACAAAATTGTAGGGGAATAAAAAAAAATCTTGACTGAAGAAAGTATGTTTGAAAAGCTTATCAGTAGTTCAACGTGGACGAAGTCGCGGGCAATTGCTACTCTAGGGATAGTCCTTGCCCCGAAAAACGGAATATTATAATTGAGAAAGTAATTTTGTTACAGTCGTATTTCGATCACATATTTATAATAAATCACGTAGGTACTTACTACCTATGTAATCGTTGCGTTTGTTGCTTCTTTAAAACATCCGTATGGAAAATCCCGGCTTCCTTTTTTTCGCCGTTTTATATCCTTGTGGAATAATTCGGGCTCATAGGACAGGTTTTTACATAATTCTGTCGCAACCCTTTTTGTCGGAGACTGAAAATAACAGTTTGTGTGAATTTTTCGTTGGCAGAGGAGAATCGAGTAAAATTAACAAACATTCAATAAATCACGGATGGTACAACAATTTTTGCAATCGCAAATAAAAAATTTGAGAAAGGGTAACGAGTTTTGAAAACAAACATTTCAATGAGTAAAAGGGTAACTGATGGTCGTAGGGTTGTCATCTATATATTTCTAAAAGGCTATATTATCACAATTTTTTAATTTTAATACACTTATTTTCATAACGAAAACTTCGTATTGAAATAAATCTTGTGTTTCCGAAATGAATAAGGAAGTTAACATACATAGTAAACTAGCTATTAAAAAAATCCACGTCTGTCTTCAAAACAAAATTTTTTGTGTTAATGTTAATATAATTAAAGTTTTTGGTTTCAAAAAAGTAAAAACCGGGAATATCTTTCATCACAGCAACTTCAAATCCATGTCTATTTTAGTTCCCACAATAGATTTTGTGAACAAATAACACGGTCCATCCTACTTACATTAATTATATATGTACCAGAATGTAAAAGTTTGCATGTGTCGATGTTTGTAACTCCTTCATGCCACAGTGACCGTACCGATTAAGCTGTAATTAAAACTTAGGTATTAATACATCTTAGGCTACTTTTTATTTAAGGAAATTTAAAAGTTCTCGCAGAAAGCTTTTTTTTTTAAATTGTTGTTGAAATAAAATTGTATCGAACACAAACCGAATTCTACGCAGACTAAGAAAAAAGCTACTTAAATCCAAAGATAACAGTTATTTGGGTAACTAACTCATTTTTGCATTCAATTAGCACCTATGATGCCTTCGAGTGATATTTGCTAGTTATTTGGCAACCCTACGTACCTACCCGCCTGTCGTATTTGTCATGAACAATGTATGGGGGTAATTGTTTGACATGCAAAGCGCCGAGATCAACAGCCGCCACTCCAGCGTAGGGAGTGGTACGGAGCCGGGAGTGTTGTACAATCTACGTAAACCCACACTACCCTACTTATAGCTTGCATCAAATATGAATTTGCCATTTGCTTAGGGCTTGGGAGACAGCATTTCTTTCCTACTTTATATTTATAAGTGTGTCGTCTACTTATCTCTCTGCTTGTGACATATGAACCATGGGTAGGTGCAAAACGAGCATTTGCAACCTTTTTTATGGAGGTATTTATGTAGTTTATATGTATAATATGGCAAACTTTTCAATACTTAAATTTCTAATTTGAGAAATAGAATTTATAGTTTCATTGATCGGAGACAGACCAGCGGCCAAACAAACTTTATCATGTTTCATAAAATATATTAGTAGAAAGAAACTTCAAAGCTTATGTTTGAAAATATCTGCAATATTATGAAAATTTAATACACTTAAAGCTATGAAATTGAACAGTTTGTATGTTTTTGTTTAGACACACTAATCCCAGGAACAACCATTTGGAAAATGAAAAGCAAAAAAAAAAATTTTAATCAGTGAAATATTTTATACCATCGATAGCCGAAGAATAGGAAGGTATTTTTTTTAACCTGTAGGTTATTTTTTTTTTTTTATTCTTCTGACTAGCCACGGCTAAAACCTCCCACCATACCAGACGAGAGAAAATTCAGAAATTATAAATTCCCAAATCTTTTCTACCGGGACTCGAACCCGGGACCTCCTGCTTATATTCACAGCGCTCACCGTTGCGCCAGTGAGGTCGTTAAGTCGTAGTTTTTATCAGTTTTACGTACCTAGTCTTAATAATTGGAACGGTTATAAATTTGCATCATACCTACTTACCTGTTGTTTGTAAACAAACGTCTCAATAACGGGTAAAGTGAATTCGAAGATAAAACTGTTTATTTAACAATATAAATAATTATATTATAAATATAGTTAAAATATGTATGATAAAATATAACAAAATATAAAATATCGAAAAATAATTCCCATTAGAAAGGAATCATTTTGTTCGCACTTCACACAATGCGTGCCTATTCTTTGGAATGAATTCAACCGCATCACGTCATGTTGAACACGGGTTGAGCGGGCACTTTTCATTCGGTTGCGTCAAGTCTATTACAATATGCCGTCTTTCGTATGGTCCGTATTTTTTGTTCAATCGCCTAATAACTCGTCGAGCTTTTATGGCACCTCGACGCGAGCGCAAAAACTACAAAAGCTTAGGCGAGGGTCGCGCGGTATCGCAGCGGCGGCGGCGCGGCGGGCCCCTCGGCCCACAGTCGGCCCGTCATACCCGGCGAGAATAGTTGCGTGCTCGAGCACCGATCGGTTCGTTACACAAACACTACGCGACGTGACATTCAGTAGCTATATTTCTTTACAGAAAAAGTTCCTTAACCAATATAAACCAACCAATAATGTTAACCTCAATGAACGTTTAGACAGAGTTAAAGTGAGATCAATTGTTAAACAAGATGAACGTTCAAATGATAGTGCAACGATGTAAGTGATAAAGATTGATAGTGATGTTGGGTTGGAAGACCGACATATATTTGTGAAGTGGACCGTTTGTGGGCAAGATGACGATGAAATCGCTGAAATACAGCGAGCGGGATGACATGATGGATGGGTTCAGTCCTGTGCCACCACCGCTCCCGCGTCGCCAACCCGTCAGGAACATCTATGCGGAGCCATTCGTAGACCCTAGGTAAGTGAACACAAAATTATAATCACCACATTTAGAACTTAATGCCGTTCAAGCTCAAGTAAGCAAGTAGTAAGTCTGATATTTTTTATTGCTCAAACCTTATTTGGAATTAAATTGGCCATATTTTTTAACAACTGTCAAAACATATAATAAATCTCTCAGGTTACTGAATAAAGATTACTGAATAAAGTTCAGCTCTAAGACTGATATTAAAAAATGAAAATGGGACCTAATTATACGAGATCGTTATATATGAATCTGTCTGATAGGTAAGTAAAAATATTGTATTTAACTGTTACTTTATTTGCTCTTTGTATTTTTTTATGTAATGGCTTGTATCTATTAGGCCGAATTTTTCTATACAACCTAACTGATAAGTAAATGTGACAAAATTCATATACAAATAATATCAATACGTCAAATTTATTTCTCAGTTAAGTAGAGGTTACTGGCGATTTAATAATATTAAATTTTGATACTATTATTTTAAATATTACGTTTGTATGTTTAATTTTTTGATCCATCGTTAGTTCCATAATATTCTAATTCAACATTCCTTTCCTATTTGTGTATTACCATGTAAAAACTAAAAGTAATTCAAAGCGTTGAGATGAAACTAACGACAGTAAAGCTGCCCGTTGACATAAATGACTAAACTTTGATAAAGCTGGCTTCATTCAAATCCCAGCGCAGAACAAACATAAATGATCTCACAAAGGACTGCTTTAACGTCACATCAAACTAAAACTAGTTACTTCTGAGCCAGGCATTACAGTAAATGCTAATCCGCTTCGTGTAGATCAAATTTAAAATTGTTATATTTAAGTAAAATCTTACGTGCACTTTATTAGAAAGACCAGACACAAAATATCTTTACAAATATTAAATGTCATAGTATCTTAAATGAGGAAAACGTCCATTTTATTGACTAGTTGAATCAATTGGCGGCACTTGTTTACTTTCCAACCCCAACCTGCCCTCCCCTTGTAGTTGCACCCACTCAATGTGGCTCTTCAAAGTAATAATAAACTGCCTGAAGCCAGAAAACATCTATTTCATATCGTACGGCTATATAAACATGAAGCGGAAACCCCACAATACTCCAAAGACCACATAGCATTATTAAAGTAAGGCTTTACACAAAACTAATTCAAAGGCTCTTATTTGGCGTGTCCTTTGGGAGTTTGGGGTAAACATTATGCTCATGGTTTTACAAAATAGAGGTAGGATTATCCAAATAATGGAATACATAATATAATCCGTAAGTAATTTATGATCTAAAAGTAGGAAAGTAATAACAAATTCAGAGAATTCGTATTCAATAGTATTACGGTTTACGGGCGCTTTGCATTATCAAACACCATCTAGAGCGAGCTTTCTTTACTTGTAGATAAAATACAATATAAGAAGCTGAATTCATAGTAATATTATAGTTTTTATGTCTGTTTGTTTTTAACTTTGTTCAACTGAATGTTGTAGATGATGCTAGTATAAATACTTGCATCATGGAGGTGCAAAGGATTCTTTTTATCCCGCGAAAGCACCAGAGCGCTAAATTATATGTAGAAATAGCATGAACGCCGAAATAGGATATTTTTATAAGACCCGAAAAACTCGGACCAAATCGAGAGCAGCCGAATACAAATCGCACAATACTTCGCTATTTTGTTTGATATTACACTTAATTTCGAAATATTTTCACCATTGATGCTTTGCCAATAAGCTTGTAGTCCATTGATATTCATAAGTGTGCTAATGGTCGTCTGTAGACTAGATGGTATCGTGGCGGATGTGCGGTTCTATATGTTCTGTCGTAAATCATATTTTTATACTTGGCGCACGTTCTGGCGACGTCGAGCATCACCGAGGAGCCGTTACGACCATCTGCGACACCCCAATTGCCATTCAGCTTAATTTCGACAGATTTGAGGGCGAATCTCAACTAATATTAGATGGGCCTACAAGTATGAAAAAGTTACTAAAACCACACACAAAAAACCTCACGCTTCACGCAAAATCTACTAAACGTATCATAATAGATTTTCACTTTTATCTTCTTCAATTTCCAATAATATTGCTAAAACATGATGACGTTTAAGATGTCGAAAGCCTAAATAATATATAATACGTATTTGCATACATACTACAGGACATATTTATAAAATTCAAAGTAACAGTTAACGCAACGACCACACGGTCAAGTATTTATAACTTTCGTTAACGAAGGCTTATTCAACTTGCTGGTTTAAAAAATACTACCTTTAATGCATTTGAAATATTACAATGTTGTAATATTTAGTTGAATAAAATTATAAGAAACTCTTATACAATATCAGAGTTGAAAAGTTTAACAAAACAATGGAATGTTGGTTTTGCTTTCGAATGCAACAAAGAATAAATTACGCGCTATTCTCCAAACTTTATGGAAATTAATAGACAATATTTATCTCAAAGGAGTTTTCTTTAAAAATCAAATTCTTCGGTAAATGATAAAATAAGATAATTTTCTTGTTTCTTTATTGGATTAACTTTATAAACATTATGAAAATTAAGCTTAACTTGCTTTACTCCGCGACAAGCAGGAGAATCTGTATGGTGTAATTTCTTCAATCCTTATACTCCACCCAAACAGATCAATGTACCCTCTACGCTTGTTTCGCTCCGAAACCGCAGCATCCTCAGGAGATGTTGACATTACCAGAAATTATAAATAACACCATACAAATTCTCCTGTTTTTCACGGATTACAGCAAATTAAGCTTAATTTTCATGATATATCTTGAAATTTCGCAAAGTAACGCCTACTTATATACAAAACAAAATGTTTTAAGTTAAAAGTTAATTGGTTATAGACACTTGTAATGACAGTAATTTGACATGGTAGAGCGATGATCGACAACGGAAATTGTGTCCGAGGTCGTATTCCCTGTGTGAAGAACGTAATTTCCTTTACAATGTGTTAACAAGGTCTGAATACAAGCTCAAAGCATGTGACGGTTAAGTGCACGCAACAATAGCGGACCGATAACATCTAGGGTGCCCCCCGAGCCGTTTCTAACGAAAAAAAAACTCACCTAAAAGTGGCAAACCTTAAAAATATAAATAATATAAAAATAAACATGCCTCCTTCTTGAGAACTGGGTATGAAGAAGATCTCACGCAATTATAACACAATCACATCCCTGCAATGTATCAATCCATAAATGCACGAAAATAAAGAGATACAGTCACTTTCTCAGAATATTAATAATATAACTGCCTACTGGCGCAGTGAGCAGCGACCCTGCTTACTGAGTCCTAGGTCGTGGGTTCGATTCCCACAACTGGAAAATGTTTGTGTGATGAACATGATTGTTTTTCGGTGTCTGGGTGTTTGTATGTATATTATAAGTATTTATGTGTATCATATTCATAAAAATATTCATCAGCTATCTTGGTACCCATAACACAAGCTACGCTTAGTTTGGGGCTAGATGGCGATGTGTGTATTGTCGTAGTATATTATTTATTTATAAATTTTCAATTAAACGATAATGCACCATTTTTGCACATGTAAGTAAACGTACCTATAAATACTTACAACACCTAAACATAACGTGCTTCATTTAACGATCCTTAGACCGATCGATAATTGTAGGAGTTTCGACATCAAATATTCGCACAAAAAGAAAATCTAAAGGAAATAAATTATTTCAACACAGCTCCAACTGCCGAAACACAGCTCACACATCAAAGTACTATACACAAACTTCAAATTAGATCGATCGTATTCGAACACAGACATTTTCTATGTTGCAAAGCTTTTCGTTTCTAGAAAGGTATTTCTTTAATGTAAGAAGATTTTCAGCTGACTTACAAATTCATTTATATACCTTAAACCTACTGTACCTTCTCTAAAGTACTCTAAATACACAACGAACAAAGGCTCTAAACAAATCACATTATTTGAGCACTTTGAACTTCAAGCGTCAGAGTTACACTTGAACCGTTCAAAAGGAACATTATCCCAATACAGTGATGGATTGTTTTGAAGCCTCGACCAACATCTTATTAATAGGTCGAATAATTAGAGGAAACGCCTCATCAAATCGTACCGTGTGTCCCGATCGCGGCATATTATGAAAGGGGCACTGAGTGTGCGGTACTATAACCCAATACAACTCGTCCAGGAAATTCAATTATCTTCTTTCGACGTTAATACATAATATCGACACAATCATTTCATTAAACGGAATCTTGATGCTCCAATCGCTCATAATTGGCCCGGTCAAATGAATCAATTACGTATACAACATGCTGACATCACATGCGTCTGGTATTTGTCTCTAATGATGAACTTTGTTCTCACGACTAAGACTACAGTCATGGAATTACTGTTCCTTTGTCGTTTTATCTGTAGTTCAAATATTTTCATTTATTTATTATTGCATGAAGTGGTATTTGGAACAAAGGATTAACCAGGATTACCCGCAACAATTCCCCTGTCACGAAGTTGGACATAAATCTCTCGAGTAGACGTCGATCGACAGGCCGCGTTCCCACTGCATTCTGCTGTTATCACTCACACATACAAAATTTCACTGTCACCACCAATCCTTTATACTTATCTCTACGAGCTTTTGTAAACAAACCACTTTTCGTTTGAATAATTTACCCGGTGAGGTGAGGCTCCGAATACAATGACTCGGCTGTAATAGTTTCCGTTTGAATAAGAGATGCCTATTGTCTCTACAATATTGATTGACTTTGTCGTCTCTCGGCTTCATAGATAGACAAATATTGTATTCAGCAGTAAGTAGGGTTTTATAGGTTTGAATAAAGATATGAATAGATAATAATTCAAGACAGGATATACGGATGTTAATGTTATTGATATTATAGCGTCTATTTCTGTCTGATTATCATGCCATATTCGAGAGTTCACTGAACGCAATCTTGGATAATAATGAAAATCTAAATATAGAGAGTAATATTTCGTCATGTCAGATAGACGTTGGATCAATGACAGTGCCACAAGCTGCAACGGTGGCGTCAGTTTTGAGTATATAATAGTGTATATCGTCAGATCACTGTACGTTTATCGGCTGAGTATTTTAGTTTAACTCGTTTTAAAATAAACAAACTGCCGTACTGTCCGCCTAAATACAAACTCACTTTGACACTGCCTCCTATAAATAACAGTAATGAATAGGCAGCTGGCATGACCGTGGTAATAAGTAACGTCCACGTATCCTTTCCTTCCTATTTCAATATTTATTGTTATATATTTTATCCAAATTAAAGGACATTTTTTAAATAATAGTAATGATTTGTAAAGGAAAGCTTGATTGATTTTACGTAAAAGTTCAAAATAGGCTTATACGTAGCAAAACAAGGTTGGTTATAGTATCAATATTTAGGTATACTTTCCGTCATAAAACTCGTAGTCTTTTTAATCAAATACAGTTATAAATAAATATAAATTAGAAGATATTAATAGTTAAAATCCCACAAAACCTGCTATGGATCAGTGTAGTGGGTTCTGCTCCAAAACTGTGGGTGTGAGAGAGGTAGAGTGTGCCCAGCAATGGGTCGTTAATAGGCTACGGACATAGAAATCTTTATAACAAGACATTTGTTAATAAGATTTATTTGGCTGTTTAAATGTTTTTTTATTCGTGTTACTTCCCAGAAATCGATAGCTTGAAGTAAAATAGACACTTCGATTTCCGATTAGTGGATGTTTTAAATGCATTTTCCTCACCCAAACTTCTAAATTATAAACATACATACCACCATTATGGAGGGACTTATAGTTGCTCTGGCCTATACTTGGAAAGAACTCTATAGAGTCAGTGAACGACAAACGCAGAAATATATATATTTTGTAATACCTGTCTTCGAAACCCTTATTTGGGTTCAGACACACACAAGACTAGTTATTTTGACTTACTCTTATTAGATGTATAACCATAAAAACTGTCCTACGAGAGAGAGAAAAATTTGTCAATCCAAACACACTTGATAAAAATTACCACTTTATTGTAAAAATACATGAAACTGACTATACTACGCTTGAATTTAAGATTGAAATGTACATATTAGCTAAACAGACCACACAGGATGGCTCCATTTGTCTAAACCCAAACTCCCCGAGAGATAACAAACGTGCAACGCAATGCTCTCCGTTCTCTGCTACACTTATCTAAACACTTAACACACACAATACACAAACAAAGCGCCCTAACTCACTTTTTACCACGAAATGCCTTTTCTTTTTACCCTTTAGGACTTCGCGGTACCTACCACATGCTTCGCGTGTCGAGTGCCTTTGTTAACGTCCGGAATTCATACATTTCACCGCAATATGAACCTAAAGTAAGATAACATTCGTTTAAAGAATATCTTTTCAGTTCAATTTACGAGTCACAAAACCATTAAAGCTATAAAATTGAAACATTGAATCTATATCCATTAGGTCGATTATAAAACAAAATGTTTTAAATGAGAGAAAACTTTACTAGCTTGGATATAATAGGGAGACAAAAAACCTTTTAAAAGACAAGTACCTAAAAAGCTGCCGACGAAATCATTCTAATAAAAGTTTTGGTCTTGTCCAAGGTACACGTCATCGGGCGTGACTAACGAATGGCTCGCCCTACAGACCCTAAATTCAGAATCGTAAGTATCAGTGAGACGACACCGCCGAAGGCAGATATCTACGAAGGTTACCGAGCATTACCATAACTCTAACCGAAGCATATACGTAATTAGAGCCACCAATAACACGAGACACTCGGGATGCATTAATCCTTTTGATTTGAAAGGGTTAAACATTCGAGGCGTACATCACATTTTACTAGCTCCTCGCAAGATCCTAATATACTTCAACCAACCTACTAGTTATAAAATAAACCAAACTTCAAACCGCTTATAAAACGTAACTAATAAACTGCATGCTTTTATTTATTTTATTTATCTAAATGACAAGTTGTACGTGATCGCAGATCGACAAGATCGTGTTCTAACTCATAAATCTATACGTGATCTTAGGAGATTACGGGATTAAACTTGGATAACTTTAAATGTTCTATCAATACGTAAGGCAAACTGAAAGTCTCTTGAACTGACTGCTTTCGTTAAAAATAAGCAATTACGGAATTCGTAAATGCTACTCTAGGGGAACATGTTACAATTTAATGTGTAGTTATATCATTTGTTTTTCCAATGTGGGGTCCTTTATAAGATTGTTTGTAGCTATCCTACAGCAATGAACAAAAATTGAGAAAATATTTGCTTGATCTAAAATTAAATGCCAGTTGGAATGCAATAGTGCCATCCTTTTGCTACTCTTTACTGTAAATACGGGCGGCACTATTAAATTAAAGGTGCCCTCTGAAGATTTTTATAATTTACAAGCCCAGGAGTGGCTGTGATTGGGTTCCGCGAAGCCTTTTAAATATCCCTAGACCAGATAGTTACTACAGACTGGATCTACTTTTATTAACAATGGTTACGAGTCCTTATATAATATGTCCTTTCAATAGTCTTCTCAATAACATAGGTAGTATAATAGCTGCGATGCGCTGACTATCACTTGACTGAACTATATTCATCTTATTCAAGTGCCGTTTCCTTTACGAAGTTCGGCTATCATTAAACCTATCTTTATTTATGATGCAGGCGTTTTGAACAGCGATCTTGTGCTCGTCCAATACAACTCGCGGAGATTCTTTAACCAAGTAGTACGTCGGAGATAATATGTTCAACGAAATCGATTTTCAATGCTAACGGAGCTATAAGATTTATTGAAACTTAATTACCGGCATTCTAAACCAAAAAAAGTTTTAAATTGAAAACATAATTGCAATTCTTATAACGATAAGTTTGCCTTCTTCGTGATGTTCCCATTATAAATGTCTCTATCTTTTTTCTGTGTAGCGCATGTAAGTACTTACAGTGTCGTTTTGTGTTTTTACTTGCAACAGTAATCTAGTTTATACGACATCCTGAGATGCGGCAACCTGTTTTATTTCACACACTGGCTTAACAGTAAGTATTCAGTACGTTTGCCATTGCGCGCTAAGGCCGTTAAATGTATAAATATTCATCCACAAGTATTACCGGATTAGAAATTCAACCGACGTTGGAAAGGATAACCAATGACCCAACAGCACCCTATCATTTATTTGCGCCGGTCAACCGTAAAATGATGCTCTGTGCAATTTAAGTCGCCCCAGTAAGCTGCCTTACCGTTAGTCAAACGCCCTTATAAACTTTTATTCTATATGACATAAGTTTTAATAGATATGTTTTTATCAACATACTTAATGGTTAGATAAACTAAATAAGGAATTATTTATTTGTTCTTCGAGCATTCGTTGACTTAGCGTTTGTCACTCAAGCACATTTTTTTAAATCGTTTTTACGGACTCACCAAACTGTTCTGTTTGCAAACAAAGTTAATGCTCGCGCATTCTTTCGCGAGCAGAACGTTAGCAATTGGTTTTTACGTACTTACAAACTTTTCTAATTGCAAACAAAATATTTTCTTACATGACAAACGCTCGCGAACGAATGTTCGAATATAACTAATGCTCCGGATGAGTATCGTCTACTACAACCACTTACAAATTCGCAAGTTTATTAAGTCAAAACTATTTAGTGCTTCCTTCGCGGTCGGCTCTCAGTCTTAACTCATTAAACTTTAATAACCCACCGACCTAAACTAAATAACAAGAAAGTTAATAATGTCTGACTTACATTTACTTTTTGATGATATAAAATGAAAAAAAACAGTACTTGTTATAAAAAAACTTAAGGGTAGGCATTGAACGAGTTATAAAAAGCTTACCCTTAAGTTTCTTGTAACAAGTACTGGAGATTTTTTCATTTTATGTAATCTGCTCACTTAATGCATACCCTATATGCACGCCAATGATCAGACCTTATACTGTATACATAACCTGGCTGAAGCATAAGTAAAAACAAAAGTCAACGAACAAAACTAGAAGAGTCCACGTTAACTCTTGCCAGTGTAGTTAGTTTCGATCGAAGCGAAACCTGAACCAGGATATAACCGTTTAAAAAAAAACTGCTAAAGCGTTATATTTTTCCTATTCACTGTATGTATTGCACTGATTAATGTGTTCAAATTATGATATCAAATTAACGATATGGTAGGTACCTACCATGACATTTTGATTTACAAAATTGTAGCATGTAATAAATTGCGGGTTGTTTAAATGGCGCAACGTAATACAAAAATCGAAACCAACCGTGTTTAATTGATAAAATATTACGCATGGAATTGTCCTTTAATAAATTTCACGGACCGTCAGTCAAATGTGGCCCTAAAAATGGAGATGAGATGAAATTTCAATGTATTTCGATTAGAAAGGGTCCTAAATTCTTGCGGGAGGAAACTAATGTACTGAAACCATGAATTTATGCTCCATTTCTCTTTAGCTGTTCTTATTGTCATTTTATATTTGCCATTTGTACTTACACATTTGTAGAGGGTGTAAAGTATTGGTAGGTACCAATTTTGCAACCAACTCACCCCCTCCCAATTTTAAAATAGCAAATGTTATATTTCTACTACTAGACATATTTTATCTCTTGCGACTGCACTTTTACTGCTTTTTTATTATAATGTGGCTTTCATTTTGAATGTCAAGGTAATTATATATGGGTTATAAACTTTTACTGCTTCAGTTTGTGGAGCTTTTAAAATAATGACTGCTAAGACAATCCAGCAAGAAGTAACAAGAAAGCTCTTACAATACGTAACAAACTTATATTATTTTGGTTTGGCAGTTTTCTTGTTTACTATACAAATAGTAATATACTAAAATGATGGCCGATTGACGCAGTGGCAAGCGATCCTGCTTTTCGAAGTCGAAGGCTGTGGGTTCGATTCCCGCAACTGGTTTTTTTTTATTACAATGTAGTATGTTAATATTTAGTGTCTGGGTGTTCATCTGTACATTAGTTCTTATGTATATTATTTATGTAAATATTTATCAGTCATCCCTTCTAATGTCATAGTATATTTATTTATTTTATGGTTAAATGCTCTTTAATCTATATATATAAAAGAAAGTTGTGTAAGTTACACCATTTATAACTCAAGAACGGCTGGACCAATTTTTATGATATTTGATTTTTTGGATTCCTCTTAGACCGGAATAGGATAATAAGTATTAAAATATTTATTTATTTATTATTATTAAATTTATCAAAAAAAAAATGTACGAAGTTCGCCGGGACAGCTTTTAATATAAAAGTTATAAGTATTTCAATATAATCTTGTGAAATACTTTCAATGAATCTTGATTCTGTCCAATAAAATCTTCCTATTTGGGGTTTTAAAAGATAGGCTTTCCCAACTCCATTAAGTTGAATCCATTAAAAATACTTTTCTTTTTTCAGTACACCAAAATATTCTTATCCAAAATATTCTTATATTTGTTTAAGTAAAAGTACCCGAATATACAGTACTCGCTCTTGCTGCTTATATTAGTTGTCACTTGAATCTGATATTGGGGAAAATTTAGGGAATGTGATAACATTTTTCAATCAGGGAGACGCCGAAAAATATTTACAGTGTAACCGAAGGCAGAAGGGAGGACAATATTGTGGAAGGATGCGAGAGGCGCCCGCGGCGTCGGCACGGGCCTTCCGCTTCTTTGTGCCACTGCCGAAATAATATTGAACTCGGGGTGAAATACGACCGGGCGGCTGGGGACTCGCTTGCGAAACTGTTTTTCCGTTTCGCTGAACAATAGCGAGCGTTTAGTTAAGACTTGCGTTCCGCGCCCGGCCGAGACGCCGCGGCCACACCGCTGATCTTTATCTAAAAAACACAGTCTGCTCATAATTTAAAATGCCTCCCAACTCCTCCTTTGTTTATAGAACAACCTTTTTTTAGTGAAACTTTTCTACGTTTGCAAATACAATACTACCAAGAAAATGAAATATGGAGCACTTAAGTTAAATCCTACAGTTGAATCGAATCTCTTTAGCCTAGTGCACGCTATTCTTCTAGAATCTATTGCCGCGTTAAATTTGCATTCCTTTGGCATTACCATAATAATATCTTCAAACGACAACTCCGTAATAAAAGGTTATCGCCATCGCATACGGGCTCTCAGTTAGGTATGGAAATTGGAAATGTTCGCCCCTTACTCAGGCATCGCTTGGCTAATGGAAAATTGTTTATCACTATCGGGTTTCTGCGCGTGAGCAGGATTATTTACGTGCGGGTCCCCCCAGTCTACGGCGGTAATTGGACGCTTATTCAGTATCACTTCCATTCATTCTCGCGATTATACTGCCCGAAGCGCATTAGGAAAGCGGTAAGCTTGAAAGACAGCGCAAGATTATGTACGAATACTTGGCACTTTGTGGATCATAAATCAAAACCTTTCTGATTTTTCATCAGGGCAAAATTTTGCAAGAAATTGCTTTTGGCTGAACGTTTTATAAGAATGTCTATTGTTATATGTTTTTTCTATAGTTCATTAATTTATCTAAAGAGTACTTTATATATCTATGTATATATATAAGTATATGTTATTACGCCTTCACCAGCTTATTTTATCAAATATTACAAAAAAGTAGTTATACGTCCTAATGGTACCTAAAGGTAAGGAATTTTGAGTGGATGATAATATTTATAGAGCGCCCGTAGCGTAGCTACAATTTGTTAAAGTTTCCGTCGCAAGATGTATTTCTTGGAAAATGATGTTTGCTAAATATATCCGTGTATGCGAACCTGCTCGCAAGAGGCACACTCTCCCATTCATGAATCAACTTCAGCATTACCTAACCGAACTCGAAGCGAGTAAAACAAACAACGGTATGAGAGTTATTAATAAGGGAACCGGGTTCAACGTTTCCCAGAGAGCTAGATTTAAATCCTGACATCTCGACTTGTATTGCACAAAATGCGAATTTATCGAAGCTTATTACCACGCTTTGAATGAAACCCAGCCGTCATCTGACAATGGTAGAAATCAAATTTATGGACTATAATAAAATATATAATCATACACCCACCGCAACAAATATTAATCTAATCGGCTGCCATACGTTATAATCGCTTATTACGAATACATTCTTTCAAATGAACAAAATCCCTAACCAGAGAGCCATTTTGACAAATGTTTTTAATTAAACCAATGGGTGTCTTCGCCCAACCGGCACCTTCAGAACATTCTCGTTTAAATGATTATACTTATTAAAATTATTATTTTTATCATGTTTTATAACGAGATTATATATTTGATAGTGCAGTGGCTTTCAAGTGTTACGTGAAATATCAACCATAATGTCTGGCAACCAGATGTAAAGTATCTTGAAAGATTGGATAAACGATAAAATAAATATCTTTGAGATTAGTTTTCCTGCAAGCGTACCGTTTTAGCCCCTGTGATTGACGGTTTCATAATTATAAGTTTAGAGATGACGTCTATAATAATTGGTGACTATATATATATTGTTAATTAAAAGTTGCGTAAATCCTTCTATTTTCATGCCCTTTGCGGTTTTTAAAAGTTTTTCTTGTTTCGGTACTAAACGTGAACGTTGAGGGCGGAAATTGGCGGAACAGGGTGACGCTATTGTTATACATTTCGCTTTAAATTGAGGGGCTTTCTTAAATTTACACCCGTGACTTGCAGCGTGAGTCGGGGCCGACGGGGACGGGGCTTGAATCGACTTACAAATTCAACTCGATCGATACCACTTACTATTTATGAATTCTCTTTGTATAAAGTTCTTAGGTTACCCTACCTCTTCTTATTTGATGTTATTATCTAACCTACGTATTCTTTTGTGACAGAGCGATGTTTCTACCTTGTAATTAGTCACAGAAACGTTTTATCTCCTCAATGGATTCAACACAATGAAGCTATTTAAACAATCAAACAGTGCAATCACCATTGAAAGTTGTTCTCCAATCTATTATTAATATGCCCCATTCAATTCATACAGCAATTACTTTTAAGATACCTTATAATATGCTAAAACCTACTACTTAAAATAATGCTTCATTTCGATTTCTATAAATACTTGTACCTGATGTAGTGTATGTGATTACACTGTCTCGTGTATCCTGAGCAATGTTACTACGTCAGTATTACCCGAGCCGCAGGCGAGAGTAGACGTGTGACAGTTGGTCATGAGCATTGCCGAGTCAGTGACTAGGGGACGCTATTAGCAGATCCTACAAGTGGCGACGAGGATGGGATATTTATATGCGTATTTGCGCGTAATATTTATTTTTTATTGCACTATAAACAGAACATGAAATTTTTAACCTTTTCTACTTCTCGTTTTCGACTTTTTCACTTTTCCCTTTTTTTTAAACGTTTGAAATAGTGCTTACAAGAGATCGTCTAGTCTTGAACTTGAACAGTAGCTGTAAAAGTATTATTCATCATTATCAACCTTATTATGTTCTTAATTCTGCGCCTTATTATTCATATCTAGTATTATTCACATATAATATATATCTCTCATAATATTATAGCCCGTATAGTGTTTTAACATTAAAAATACCTTCGCTTTTTTTTCAAGAATGGTATGAAGTTAATATATTACAGCATTATATATTCTGTGTTTAAGTACCTATCCATGAGCTTTGTTATTTAACGCATTTTAATTTGAACTTGTTATTTTGTAAGCTACACATTCCACGGCCAATTTTGGCATGATCTTATATGGTCTGCATGGCGGGCTCCCACCGCAGACCTATATTTAAGGGCACAATGCAATAAAAGCACATCGCTGTCCGGTCGAACGCACGAGCACGACTGTGCAAGATAAATGGACGGTATAGAACGACCGCGGCGGAGGAGACGCGTTCTCACGGCCCGTGCCTGCATTTTTCTCTTTTTGTTTTATCTCGTTTCCGAGTTAGAGGTCGGCCAGACCGCTTCTAAACTAGAATTGACCGCTGCACGCGCGATTATAACGATAAAAACTGTGCGACTCTGTTCAGACACGGACGTCTAACGAGTTCCTTCTCGTACCTGTCGGGAACAACGCGTCGCTGCTTTTTTTACCCTCCATGTCGGAAAACGATATTTGCCGTTACTGCTCAATGGGGCTTTTGTTCAACGTAATAGCGTGTAAGGATCGTAATACGAGGATATGTGCGGCATACAAACGCGAGCGCTCGCGTTAATTAGACACGACTCTCGTGCTGCACAGCACCTCATTATTTACCGCTTCATTAAGAGCTCGCTCACGACGAGAGCCTGTCAAAATCTTAACGAACACCCGTCCGTCCGCTGCACCGCTTGAAATATCGCGACGATGTCCTACAATAGTCACTGTCGTCAGCTCCCTTAATTGTCTTAGTTTTTCTTCCCTTTGCCTGACTCGTTTTATTCTGACTGGTGAAACATTGGGTATAGTAGAAAATACACGTGAAGTTTTATCTATGCATCATTGGCACAAATTATTAAAATTAATTATAAAGGTACATTGCAGATGCACTTTTACGAATCTATCTTATTTACCACCGTTTTAAACCAGATTATATCGGGTAGTTTAACACCAAGATTTTGCAATAAAATAATTATCATGACCAATGTGTTTATACATATAACCAATTATGCAAACAACTTTTTCACTTTAATTATTCAATTTCATGATAAGCTTAACTAAATAAATGTGATTTGCTACATATTATTGATTATCTACGTTAAAAATCACCATCAAAATCATATTGTTATAGAAAGCTAATTTTAATTCCCACAATGGATTTCTTTCGAAACTTTTGGCAGACAATATGCAGATTGCACTATTTGATGTCAAGTTACACTAACTGACACTAGTAACACACTGCTCACCAGTCACCCTGCAAATCTAGTCGTTATTTATCTATATCATTCATAGCTTAAGTTTTGATAAGCTAATTTAGCATTAAAACACAATTTCCGTAAATACAGTAATGGTCGCCTCATTTTGGTAACGCGCGGAAATGATGAGATTGCTTTAGTAATGGCATCTACAAAGATTACGAGTACGAAGTACAAAAAAGCTAATAACTATTCACGTAACAAAATCAATTCCGAGTACAGTTGAATGACCAATATATTATGATCAGTAATCTCAAAGAAAAAACGATTGAAAAAGGTTTTTTAATAAAAAACCATCTTAAAGTAATCTCTTATTCAGATCAAGTAGTACCTATGTTTTATATAAGAAGATATAAAACTAACAGGAAGTAAATTTATCTATTCTAAGTAACCAAAACAATTATGGTAATCTGTCGTAATTTCATGTCGTTAAATATATTTTACATCACGTTTCATCTTTAAAAGAACAGAACAAAAATGCAGTGAAGATGGTGCTTAACGTGAACCCTTTAGAAGTCAAGTTATTTCGCTAAATTTGGACCAATTATTTCAATTTTTTGCTTATCCTTTTGTCTATGGGTCTTTATAATGGCGTCAGTTGGTAGGCGCATCGGACTTAACGCCATATGTTTTAGCTCCGAAGCTTAAATTCAGTCGTGACAGCGAACTTCGGCTAATTGATTAATGGTTTCTTGAGGCGGACATTTTCAAATGCCCGATTATGCTTTTTTGTCGGCATCCCTGATAATGATACGTTTTGATTGCATTAAATATTTTACCATATGGTGTGGAACATTGATTCGCGCTGTAACAGTTGTTAAATCTTTTATGATCTCCAAAACAGGTAGATGGTCCGTTCAGACAATAGAATAGTATTTCTATTCTTTTATTTTCAGAATATAAGTTGATTTTAATCTTTTTTACATTGCCTTACGTTTCATCGTGCTTTATACCTTCATCCTGACCTTTGTTTTCGATGGTGGGATACTCGTCCATTTCACCATCATCACGATCATCAGTGTATTACTTTACTGGAATGTGATTAAATTATTCTGTCATATATAAATATATAAAATGTGGCATAAGGTCGGAATTTTTATTTATGCACTGTTTATTCACACGAACATTGGAAAGGTGCTGATCATTTGAATAGTTGAACTGGAACATTTTTTTGGAATTAAAACCTTTTTCGTTACTGTTTATTCATAGTGAGTTATTGTGAACCGCTCTCCGTCTTTTAACATGCTCACGAGTTCTTGACTGAAACTGAAGTATCATCGAGGTTTTTTTCTAGTAAAAACAGTCATTCCCTGTAAAGTTGATTACATCTTCAGCTAAAACAAAATAAAAGAAGTCCTCTTTTCGCGACGATTTTATACTTCCAGAAATACTCATTATTTTATGTTTGTTTTTAACAGGATGGGCGGCACGGGCATGTCAAGCGGGATGGGCGGTGGCACCCTGGGTCACTGCCAGCTCGCGAACCAGCCTCTCGTGATGCCTGTGTTTCCGCTGAGGGCCAGCCAGCCCAGTCCGGTGCCAGTCTACTCCCCCTCCCGCTTCCACATCGACAAACGATGTCAGCATCGATGCACGTGGAAGTGCTTGGCCATAGCTATGATATGCCTCTGCGTTATCCTAGCGGCCATGCTCGCCTATTTTATAGGTAAGTGATAATACAAGCCACATGACACTCTGAAATGTGATCACAAAAAGAATACCCGTTTTGAATGTAGGATTCTTCTTAAAGCAGTAACTTTTGATGATCTGTAATTTTCATGCCAAATTTGCAACGTTGAAAGTATACCTTTACGGCACTGTCAATTTTTGCGTTTCGTATGAAACCAATAGGTTGGCAACTTACTGGGAAAGTCTGGGAGTGGGGCGCATTTAGAATCCTCGTAGCTTTAGTTTTAATTTAAGAGTGTAGTGTGTCTGTGACCGTCATAAAATTTCCAAAATAATGCAAAAATACATACCAAAGATTTATAAACGCTTTTGATGCCTAGGCTTATTTATAAATTGATGTTAATATTTCTTTAGTTGCTACTAGAATGATTCTGAAACTGAATATGCTTGAACGTGTAAGTTTATTAGTGGACTTTCATGCCACAGAAGTCTATAAAGCTGCATTGCGAAATTCATTGGGAGCGTGCATTTTACAATACTGGTAATGCGTTTTGAAGTCGTCATCCGATTTTTTTAATTAACCGCGTGTGCCTCTGACTAATAAAAGTCATTATATATATGGTGAAGACACGTAAGACTTTATCAACAGCGAGGTGCAGCCTGAGAGTCGTTATTTCGTCTTGACATTGATGACATTTCTATATAAAACTCAGCTATAATATTTTGTGCGATGAAAAGGAAATGGATATTATTTACCTACTACTACTACATTTTGTCATTTTACCTTGTATCAAATGAAATAAAACAAATACAATACTTACCTACTAGTAATTTACTTAGTAGTAGAACTATAACCCAAGATTGACGTCAAAATAATAATAGTCGGATATAAAATCATTACAATAAAATTTGTAACTTGATCACACACAACGTAAAACAAGAGCCACGTGAACGATAGGAATCATATTTTTATGGCTCTGTTGGTACAATAAATGTACAACCATAAATTTTTAATTGGGAGTATCAATAAAACTGTATTGATCTTATGGTACGAGTTTCTTAACGTCTGTCACATTTCATATTTATTTGTTTTATTATCATAACATTTATACTATTTTTTAATATAAATGAATCATAAGTATAATCACGAATATTTAAGTTTATTAAAATCTATAATGAAGTTTAAAACTACTTTCGTTTTGGAATCAAAACCAAACTTTTCGGCTCAATTTTTTAACACATTTGTTTCATTCTACTTCAAAACACAGTATGAATATATATAATTCCACAAAATATTAAGTAGTATTACAGTTTTATGTGACAGAGCTCGACAGGGGAAGTAGGTAGGTACTAACCACGCTTATTTCCGCCAAGCAATATTGCTGATTGTGGTCTGAAGGGCGTGGTTGCCGTTATAATTAAAGGCACATACGCCTTAGATTGATGGACACAGTTCAGCACTTTATAAGACATGTTCTTGCTTGCCCTGCGAAGTGTGGCTCTGTTAATATGGTTTTCCACATACCGAAAGGTGGACCATCAGCTCGGTTCGTCACATATTACTATACCACCCATTGTCGGCCTAATACAGGGCACGGGTCTTCTCCCACAATTAGAAGGGGTTCAGACCGTAGTCCACCACGCTGGCCCAGTGCGGATTGGTGGACTTCACAAACCTTTGGAGAACTCTCAGACATGCAGGTTTCCTCGCAGTGTTATCCTTCACCGTTGAAGCGAGTCATATTTGAATTCCTAAAACGCACATAACTAAGAAAAGTTAGAGGTTCGCGCCGGGATTCGAACTCGCCTATTCGAAAGTGAAGTCGAAGTCCTACGCACTGGGCTATCGCTGCTATATTATTATAATGAAAAAAAAGTCAAAAGCTAAATTTTATGAAAAGAGTGCTCTTTTTCTAAAATAATTGAATATTAAACCGGTGTCACCCGGAATGATACAAGCTTAAGGATTCTAAGGATCATATCTGCATCTCAACCTGTTCAGAAATGTTGGGCTTGACACCATCGTACATACTAGCATTCGTTTCCTGGCAATAGTGTAACTAAGAAATATTACAATGTACACAGTACAGTAGTAATTCCAGTATTCTCAATTTGTGTTGTTTAATTTTCTGTAACTCTTCATACATTATAAAACCGAGTAAAAAATGTAGTAAAGACATCAAACCCCCAACTCAAAAAAGAAGGTAATGCTTTAATTTTATTACAGAACCCTTAGCACAGCATGAAACAATGTCAATAGGTTTGTTAAAACAGAACATAAAATGCATAAATATTATATTTCTAATATATCATCGTTCATACCCGCCGCGGGATGCCCGAATCGTTCGTTAGAGAGCATTTTATTAACTCACCCGGAATGCAGTTTAGATTGTTGCTGACATAACAATTTTTCATTATTTAAATACAAATACTTGATGAAAATAGAACTAACAATATGGCATATATCGATGTTATATTGTCAATTAAAAACATTTATTTTTACTGTTATAAATATTTGAATCATATAAAACCGGGCTATGTGTGGGATTTCTTCCTACGGAACCCTATCAATTACCCATGGGATATATGATTTCTGCCGACCCCTGCTTTCTTTTCAGAATCGAAAACATTAATTGGTTTTCAGTATAAACCTACACTCTACCAAACGTAAATAAATACAGTTTCCTTTTCATAGGGGGTAAAGCGACTGGTATAAAACAATGTGGACATTGCAAGCAGAGAAATTCTGCAGTCTTGCATCATATCCTACGAAGATTTTTTTTTTTATTGTTGTTTCTATGAGTTCATTGTTCCTTGGATTAGCCAAGTTCTATAAGATGATAAAAGCAAATTACATTATTTGAAAAATTTACGGACATTCAGGCTCTCGAAATATCAGCTTCTGACTATCATAGCCAGAATGCACTTTACAGATCAATAGTTTGGTATGTAAAGTGCACTTTCCTTCTAGAATCTAACTTAATATGCAAAAGCAGGAACAGCCTCCCAGACGGTTGACCAAAGGAACTTTTCCGTACCGTATGACTGAGTAACTAGCACACGATAAACTTACCACGATTAGCTCAATACAATGAGAACTTTGTCATTATTTAAATTACAAGTAGTACTTAATAATTAATAAACTTTATAATATAACAAAATGAATTGTAAAGAGTAACTGCAATGTTTTTGCTGGTTTCTTGCCGGTAGAATGTCTTTTGAACTAATTGTAGAGTTATGACCAACAGACAGACTTGATATTTCAAATGTTCTTATAGAGTAAGCTAAAATCTTTGAATATATAGGCGCTAATAACCGAAACAGTAAAGTAGTTAGTTTATACTCCATATACCTAGGAGTTCCATACAAATATGTACGTGTTTGGCGAGAAATGTAGATCTAGCCATAAGTATCACAACATTGTATTTGTTTTTAAAGTATTTTCTACTCAACATCTATAATGACAAATTTTATAAACGGGACGAAGCTCAAAATACTTGTAATTTAGCCCAATAGGTACATAAAGTTATGTTACGTCACCCCACAACGTTATAACGCAAACTTGGCTACAACAATGCTTCAACTTTTTTAAGTTTACTTATTGTACGCAGCTTCTGTTTCAAATAATAAAAGGATTCCTTTGTTATTACACATTTTAAAACTCGTTAGAATAAATGTTGATCTAAAACAGTAATTAACGCTCAGTCAAATATAACTTCAAATTTTTTAATAAGAAGGTACCTACCTACCCTATTTTTAATCAAAAGTAACGTTTTTAACAGTGTTCAAACAATGTCATTTAACAATTCAATGTGATTATTAATGGAGCTGGAAGGGTCGTAAGTGACAATTAAACTAAATTTTGTGAGAGGCTCTTCACCAAAAACTCGTTGGCAACATTCCTACTGTAACGAACTTTTCTTTAGTACACGTAATTTGGTGGCTCCTTCAGCCACCAAATTACGTGTACTAAAGTACTGCGGTACGATTCATAGGTCATACTCAGATCACTATAGTCACTAGTTAACTAACAGGTTAATGGCCAATGGTAAATTTTAGTAGTCTGTAGTAGCACAGCTTTTTGTGACAGAATTCGTCCAGGGAGGACTTTTGCAATGCTTATTTCTTCACGTGCTTTAGAGGTACATTATTAACTGTCTCTTAGACTTATCTGTGAAACCGAAACGCTAATAGTTTTTGAGTAAACCACTGCCATAGTTTTTACTGAAAAAAATCTGATACAGCCCTACATGCAACATCACGTGCAAAATGAAAATCAAGTGACTCCTGTAAATTTATTAGGGACGCGTCGCGTAGCGTAGGTTCTAAGCGCGTGTCGGTCTTTTATCTTTGAAAGGGTTATCACAAGTGAAACCCTTAGAATATAATAAGTTTGCATGGAAAAATAAATATGATTATTTTGATTTACTTCATATAATCATTTCCATATGAAATGTGAAATATCCTTATACACTCAACAGCATTTTGCTATTTGGTGTGGTTTGACAAGAAACTCAAAGGATCTATTTAGGATTTTAAACTTTCGTTAGTAAAATTTAAATTACTGAAATAAAATAATAATGGCTGAACACCCATAATTTCAATCCCGTTCTTATTAATGAGCATGTTCACAGGTAGCGACACAAAACAAACTGCTTTACAGTATACATATTTCGATAATATTTTCATTTACGTCAGATAACATTCAATATAACCTCCATTTTTTACACTGAATGTTTCTGTAACCTTTGCGTATAACAAAGGTTTTATGTTTCTACTTCTTATTTATTTATAAGACATGTTCCTAATAAAATAAATCTAATTTTCTTTCCCCTACATTTATACGTACTCGTATTACGCACACAGAAACTCATATTGATTAAAATCCAGTTGTACTTCCATTTAAAGCCGAGTGTACCCCGCGGCGGTGGATTTCCTCCAATAAGGAACAGATTTAATCTTTTCTGATTGGAAATTTATCCAAAAGGAGAGCCGGATTACATAATGTGTCGCCTTTTACGAAAATGGTAACTTTGTCGTATTAGTTTTTATTAAGTTCGTGCACAGAGAATTTCATAAACAATATATACATTAGGCACGTTATTTATCAATAGATAATCTCCCTTAATATACGCACAAAACTATAAACGTAACAAAAAAAAATCTTTTAGCTAGGCAGCGTCGACCTCTATTATAGTGACGAAAGAAAGCAAATAGGTATTTCTTCGTTTCCTTTCAAAAACTTGAAATTCTTTACTTAGCAAACGTCGATTATACAATAAAATATCATGAATAAAATTAATTCGAATAACTTTTCTTGTCAAATGAATTGATTTAACATCTCTTGCAACGAAAGCTGACGTCGACCGTTTGGCTTTTATCATTCTTTGTTTAGATCTCGCAACCGACATTCACAGAGAGGGCTATAAAAAATAAACAAACATCAGAAAAATATAAATGATGCGACTAACCTGAGGCAACGCGGTGCGTGCCTCGGGCCCTCGCTTCTGTGTTAGCGAGGTTATAAATTATCTTATACCTCTGCGTCCCGTATAATTTTACTACGGATATATCAGCCAATCGCAATCTCGGCTCATTCCTAAAAGGAATTATTGTTAAAAAACATTTTTGTAATTTGAAACCAACATCCCACATAAGAGGTATGATATTTAGTTACCTGTTCAATATTATTATGTACAGTTACTTTTTTTCTTTGACGGACAGTATTTATTTTTTTGTTTGTTCATTGTTCGTTCACAGTGAAAAAGTGCAGTGCAGAAAAAATAACTGAGACTGGTTTTATTTATTTAGCAAGAACACACCCGGTACACACACATTACAGTTGCCCAATTCGTCTCGCCGGGGCAATAAAAAGAATTTAACAATTACAAACAATTACAAAAATAATATAAATAGCTATATAAAATTAAGAATTACAAAATAACAATACTAATAAACCACTCAAAAAATAACAATAATCAAAAATTTAAAAATAATAAAAAACAAAACATTCAAACATATAATTTTTATTCAGCTTAGACAATAATATACTTTTATATAGAAACTAGCGGACCCCAGCGCCACCTGTCGGGCTGATTTGTAAATCTAAACCATCCAGGGTACCACACAAACGCATACCAAAAACTTCATTCAAATCGGTCCGGCCGTTTGAATCGGAGGAGTTCAGTGACATATTTATTTATTTATTTATACACTTTATTTGTAAACTACAAATAGTAAAAAAAAAAAAACAATGCACACAACAAAAATAAACTTAAAAAGTAGGATACAAAGGGCGGCCTTATCGCTTAGTAGCGATCTCTTCCAGGCAACCTTAGGATTAGGAAAACCAAGGGAAACCGATTGGTGGGGTGTATTATTATTATATACATACTTACGAACAATTACACACTAATACTTATCAAGATTACACACATAAAATATTAATAATAATAAATATAAAAAAAATAATAAACTAATATATACTAAAACATACTTAAATATGAGTAAGAGTTAATCACTGTCGTCTTTATTGTTCAAGATAATGGGCTTTAACAGCATTTTTGAATATGTCTAGTGACCTTGACTGTCGTATGCTTATTGGGAGTGCATTCCACAGTTCAGTAGCTTGAACAATGAATGAATGCTTATAAAACTTAGTTTTATGAAACGGCATGCTCAAAGTCAGCGTACGACAAGAACGTATATCTGACTGCACTCCAAGAAAATTAAATTTCTCCTTTAGGTAAGAGGGAGTTTTAGGGTTAAATAACACAGAGTACAGAAGCGACAGAACATGCAGATCCCGGCGACGACGAATAGGGAGCCACTTAAGCTTTAGTCTAAATTCAGATACATGATCATATTTGCGTAAGCCAAATATGAACCGAATAGCGAGATTTTGAAGACGCTCAAGTTTGTTCAGTTGGTCCTCGGTCAGGTTAAGATAGCTTGCGTCCGCATAATCAAGAATAGAGAGAATAAGAGAATGTGCCAACATAACTTTGGTCGGAATTGGAAGAACAGAACGCAGGCGACGCAATGACCTAATAGTCGGTACACACGCAAGAAACAAGAAAATGACGTTAGTTAGTAGCGACAGTTAGTAGTGACGTCTAACGTCTTACCGTTGTATGTTATACACAAAATAATACAATAATTAATTATCTATTATTACTTTTGTTATCAATACCATGCCATCACAAACGTGGTACCAGTACCTACTATCAGCTCTCGTGTAATGAACTCAATATAAAGGTTAATAAGTAAGATATAATCGAAATATTTAAATAAAATTAAAAAAGGTTTTATGTAAATACAAAGTAACGTAATTAATAGCACAAAGGTCTTTTAATGCTATTCCATTATTGACTGACATTTCTAAAACTCCATTCAATAGCCCGTCCGCAAGCTGTTGAAATAAAACTCTACCGCAGACACATTTAAGTGATCGCAAAAATAGCATCAAAGTAGACACGACCAACCAAAAAATAACTGCATTTAACCTACTTTGAGATCTCGCATTGGCACATCCACAACATGGCTCTAAAGTTACAATCACAACTTAGTTCTTTTTCATTTAATTAAACTGGTAATAATAATAAAGTCCACGGGTTAAGCTTTTGAGTGCAGCGTGGTGGATATATGCTCTAAAAACCTCTCTAGATATCCTCTTTATATGTCCTTAACATACGTACGTACATATTAGCAGTAAGACGAATGTTGTTAGCGCTTGTTTATATTAAAATTGGACGGAGCAGATGACCCACCTGATGTTAAGAGGAAAATCACCGCCTGTAAACAGAGCGACACTTCTTAGGACATGCAAGGGAAAATGCTTGCAAAGCATGCTTTTTAAAAAGTGCCACCGAGTGTCCATAAACGTGAGGTGTAAATATTAAGCCTCATATGTCTGTACCGGCACGAGCAAAGTTGCTCGGACTAGCTCTGTCACGAACAGCTCTACTTCTACTGGTACACTCTACTGTCAGCCTAAAGATGATGATTAAAGAATCTAGGTTTAAAGACATTTATTCCCATAAAAAGACGTAAGTCACTTACATAGGAACTTAATTTTCTATAATAAATTAATACACTTCGCCATTAGACTAAACTAAATTCAATTTTACTATTATCTACTCATTCAATGTATTCGTCTTTAAATTTATTGGTATTACTTAATATATAAGAAGCTAATTTAGTTTTGAATACATTGAATGAGCTTACATTTTTTATAGGTATAGGTATAGGTATTCTATTATAAAATTTGGCGCCTTCAAAGGTAAGGGATTTTTTACCATAATTTGTTCTAGTTCTAGTCTCTTTATAGAATATAAATAATATAAACGAACTGATCTATTTTAATAAAACAAGCGTTCGCACAAATTCAGGACACCATTATAAATACCAGTATCGTAATAATAAAATGAAAAAGTTTAAAATTATCGACAGACAAGAACTGCATAAAATAATGTCTTGTAAAAAGTGTTCGACATCAAAGAGCTTTAGTTATTTATTTGTTGTCCTCGGGGCTGTGTCATGACG
The DNA here is from genome assembly GCF_905163445.1 of Pararge aegeria. Classification (NCBI taxonomy): domain Eukaryota; kingdom Metazoa; phylum Arthropoda; class Insecta; order Lepidoptera; family Nymphalidae; genus Pararge; species Pararge aegeria. The sequence continues at coordinate 9,896,527 of NC_053184.1, read as the reverse complement.
CATGCGCACATTGCATTACGCAATGTAATTTTTTTGTAGTTACTACGATACGATATTGGGAATTAGTTCTGTGAGTTTGTTGTGCAATTCCACATACGATTGAATCAATGAACTGAAGTCCCATCTACCCCAAGGTGATTAAATGTTGACTTGTAGGTATTATCAGTACTATTTAAAATAATTATATGAGTGTGTTAATAAAAAAGGACAAGAATTAAGATCATCGTCATACTCAGTATAAGCTTCCTCTCTGATCATCATCAACCCATTACATACCAGCTACAGGTATCCTCTCAGAACGAGAAGGGTTTCGGCCGTAGTCTACCACGCTGGCCAAGTGCGAATTTGTAGACTTCACACGCCGTTGTAAACAATATGGAGAACTCGCAGGTATGCAGGTTTCCTCACGATGTCCCCCTTCACCGTTTATAGCAAGCGATATTTAAATTGTTTAAATTATAATAACGCACATAACTCCAAAAAGTCAGTGGTGCGTGCCGGGGCTCGAATTCGGTGTCTACGAATGAAAGGCCGAAGCTTTACCCACTAGGCTATCACCGCTTCCTCTCTGATAGTATAGAATTATATAAAGCTGCCCCAACACGGATTCATGGGCTTTAACGATTACTATCGATATGTGAATGGGACCAGCAGCTTAACGTACTCTCCAGATGTGGTGGAGAACGTCAATTTCAACCTATTGATCAATTCCACCGCAGCAATGGACAGTGCCCAATAAACTCGCAAAATTGCTCCTTTGGTAGCTGTCTATAGTACCTTACATCTCAAATGAGCATTGTATTAGACCTAAAAAACATTGAGTCATTACGGTATCTAAGGGGCAGTTGATAGACGTTTATTACAGAAACTATTTTCTAAAAAACAGTTAAAAAGAAGTTGTGTATGCAAATATTAAATCTACGAGTATTTAAATACGTTTCCTTTCCACTTACATGGTGATCGAGTTCACAATAATTAGCTTGGCCTTTATTTTAGAGTAATAAAAATAAACTAAAATGTATTATAATTAAGTAACAATGTGTTCATTAATATCATATTTTATAAATGTTTTCACCGCACTAAAAATAAAGAAATTAAAGTATTTTTTTTTATAAATTTGGATTTCGTCGGATACGTTAAGTCGGCGGTAAAAGCTCGGAATACATTGTTAGCTTTTAATTATGAAAATATCAGAAACTATTCATATTTAAATCTGCATGTATATAAATAAGTTCGTGCACGCGAATCACAATATAGCTACCCAGAAACAAATATGTCGCTGGCTGCTCCACGCCATTTACGTCGAAATCGCCCTATAATACTAGGTTATATTTCATTTTTATTTCTTGTTTCTATTGTGCCACATCTTGGTACAGCACATTGGTCGTATACGTAATAGAACTATACAATACTCGTATAATACAATAATTTACAGTCTTTGTTATAACAAACATTTTCCTTTTTGCAGAATCTTCTTTTCCACCTTGAACTTTGTTAAACAATCCTACAAACATCTAACAAACAAACATCTATTTGCATCTGAACGTCTTATATGCATACGGATATAATAAATGACAGAACACACCTAAATCAATCGATAAAATTTGGCAAGTAGCTAAATTTTATCCCGGGGGACGTATAGAATGAAGAACCTTTTAGTCCGGAAAACAAAAGATTCCCGCGGGATTAAAAAAACAACAAATATGTGGACGTAGTCGCAGCAAACGGCCACTTTCGTACGGTCATCATTAAGTAATGTAGGTTACCAAACATTTAAATTATTTTTAGGTTCCCATTTTCTTCTGATCGATCGCGAGTAAGGAGTTGCGTAACCTGGCGCGGTTACTTGAGTATGGTAAATACTTATTAATTTCTAGAATTATAAATCTGGTGTTTTGTGCTATTACTATAATGTAAACTATTTCGTCCGCGTTTAATTTGTAAGTACAAAAAGTTGTATCCCCTATCCTACATTTAAGATTGTTTAAAAATACTCACTTACAAAGTCGTAATGTCCTTACTTCAAAAACTTACGACCTTCATACAATCTTTGAATCCAATTAACAGTCATTAGTTTTTAGAATCCAGCAGGACAGGAGACCATGGGGAAAACATAAACCTGTATCTTCTCCCACAGCTTTATCAACTCTCAGAGCACTGTGCACAAGTGGAAGTAATATTCAAATAATATATGTGTAATAATAAACGGGGGTAATCTTCTACTATTCCATGTTAACGTGTCCCCCTCCTCAAGCAGGTGGACACGTTAATTATATCCCTTGTCAGGGGATATAGTCGCGGGATAAAAATTTTGTCCCCTGCCTGTGCTAGCCCTGCTGCTGTACTGTGAATCCACCTAACTAACCTAAAACGAAAAAGAAACCTTGAAATTTTAACGTTTTTAACTTAAGGGTTATCTCCTAACTGCAGTCCAGTTATATCGTCGATTAATTGAAACAAACCGATAAAAGACAAACAAAAATATAATGATTGTTTTTAGTTAAATGAACCGTATAGACTTTTATATAGACTTTTTAACAGAAGCGTTAAGATTTTTTAATTATTGTAATTGGCTGGCCGTTCTAATGAATAATCATTAATAAATAGATAAATAAATAAATATACATTTTATAAAAAGCTCTCATTGAAACTTCATAAATAACACTTTATTTCTTTATATAAAAATCTAATTTTGTACAAACGTATGATGGGCAAAGTAATGCCTCATCATCATCATCATCATCAACATTATTAACAACCCATTAGACGAGTTTCCATCCATAATGAGTGAGTCTACGCCGTAGTCCACCACGCTGGCCCAGTGCGGATTATTAGACTTCACCGTGGAGAACTCTAAGACATGCAAGTTTCCTCACGATGTTATTTTTCATTATTAAAGCAAGTAATTTATTAAAACACACATAACTTACGAGTTGCGTATGGAGGTTCTAACTTTGCTCCCCGCAGGTGAAAATGAATGAATGAATGAATACACTTTTATTGTACACCACATAAACATAACAAATTAACAGTAAAAATTTAACAAAAGGTATACAATTTGGCGGCCTTATCGCTACATAGCGATCTCTTCCAGGCAACCAAAGGCGCTAAAAACAGCTCAAGAAGAGAGGTAGGTGGTGCATTTAACTGTACTGTGTTGCAAATAAACATGCATAAACCTATATATTCAAATATAATATGTACATATAACAAACTTACAATAAAATATATAGATAGTGATAATAATTAATATATACCTATATAATTAATATCAATAATAAATAAATATATACAATATTGTCAAACCACAAATAAAACAGAAGGGAATAGGCAAGTTAAAGATCCGCAGATGCAGACAGAAAATGATCTTTGACAAGTTTTTTAAAAATGGTAATAGACTGTGCCTCTCGGATTTCAAGAGAAAATTATAATAATATAATAGTAAGTTCCTCACGATGTTATTTTTCATTATTAAAGCAAGTAATTATAATCACTGTTACATGAATGTACTCATCAGTTGTTTACGAGTCACCCTTTAGGCTATGATCAAGAATCAGAGTTTCCGTAACTGGGGGTTAGTAAAGTATTTCAATATACAACTGTACTGAAGTAGTTTGATTTGCCAGTACGTGCATCTGAAACCAACGCTATTCATAGGAACTATTGATTTCGAGTAACTTTCAAGTGAAATGATTGTTCAGTTTGACCCACATATTACAACATTCCTCTAATAGAGTAACATTAACAAACACATTTCAATTTAACTTGACCCATAGTTCTGTTGAACCATTTATGAACACCATTATGAGCCCGAAACACGCTATGTTAGTCGTCTGGGAGTTCGACAGAGTAGCTTATTTGATTTCCAAGTAAAGGAAAATCGTGATTATTAATTATAATTCATATAAGTTAAGTATATAATAGTATACCACTATTTTTTATTAAGTTATGTGCGTTTAAGTAATAAAACATAACTTTCTTGAATGGTGAAGAAAAACATCGTGGGGAAACCTGCATGCCTCAGAGTTCTGAAAGGCGAGTAGGTCTACCTAAATACAATCCTAATAGTATGCATGCATTCGTTACAAAAAGAATGTTAGCCTCATCGTTCCCTATAAGAAAATAACAATAATCAGTTCCTGAACAAGGGGCAGCCAGGAAATGACATTTATGTTAGTCAGGTACATTTGATACGTAAGAAAAAATTTAATCCAAGTATTCATAACTCTGCAGTACCTATCGGCTTACAAGGTAAGCACTTTAAGAAATCTAGCAATTTTTCTATTGCCCAACTTAAACATATTCTTCATTACACTTGCACTCAACAGTAACGTGTATTTATGAACACTTAGAGAGAAAGTCCAAGATAGAACTAGTAGTAAAATAAAACTTATTTCCACCATTCCTTAAAAGCAGTGTAATGAACCGGCTGAACTTAGTATCTTTTAAAGTGAATGGATCTTATCGTATCGGATCTTTCATTTAGATATGCATTAAATTGTGGGGACAGTAGATAAGCCGTGTCGCATATTGATGTGGCGGCACCGGTCCTTCTTTAAAACGATACACGTATTTTTAATTGAAAGACTTATACACCTTCAAACCATCACGTTTAGATATATCTAAGATAGTCTCCACACGACACACTTCTTATCGAATAAGGTAATAATAGATACAGAGATATGCAGAATATTTCAAGCTACTGTTTACTTCCTGCGCCTCCTTTGAATGAATAACGGCTTGGATAAGTTTTATCCGCCGTTGATATACACTGACAAGGGATAAAATTGAACAGTCCACCTACCAAAACACGGCATCAGGAAAATGGAAAAGTTTACCCCCGTTTAATATACGTACCAGTATACATTTCAAATTCAAATTCATATCTTTATTTGCGTAATTGCACAACAAATTTGATCTTATAATTTAACATAAAATGTGCCGTCCTACAATTCTATGGCATGCAAATTAAAACAATACCATAATTATTTTTATATTATATCGACGCGTGCTCAGGGAGTGGATAGAACTGTGGGAGAATATTAACATTTTGTCCTGGCCCCGTCGAGAATAAATTCCCCTGCCCATGTTAGCCATGCTGTGAGCAGCATACAGCGGAATTTTATAATTGTTGTGAAATATAAGTTAAAGTCAAAGTGAAATATTTCTTTATTCAAATAGGCACATAGCTCATCACACTTTTGATGCATTATATGTAAAATATGACAAAGCAGTGAGTTGATGGCGATAACTACATTCTTCAACTTAAAACTAAAGCTACGAGGGTGCCAAACGCGCCCTGATCTAAAAAGAAGCCCATAACAAACGAAGCCGATTATATATTTTTTTTGTTATCACCATCTCAGATTGTCATTTAAAACTATTTAAAAAGCAACCTGGTTAGAGCAACAATAGCACCCAGGCCTTTAAATCGTTGACGTAGTCCTTAATATTATAGTTTGACTATTAGCTTACTCCATCTTAGTTATAATAAGCGGGACCAACGATGACTTAACATGCTCTTCTAGGCACGAGGTTGAGCAGCCCGGATCCTCTGACTCCAGACTGAATTAAGAATCTGCTTTTGTCGGTGAAACCCAAAACCTAAAATCCTCAACATAGGATGTGATCCATGGTAAAACAAACTAACCACTAAACCAAGGAGTTTGATTGCTTAAAACTACTAAATAGAATGAAAAAATCTGCCTCATTATACCTAAGCTAAAAAGGTGTCGATGCATGCTACACTAGACAAAATTAATATTTCTTACTGTGCTCAATATTTGTGAGAACTTAGAAATATTTAGTAAACGCGAAAATAGTGATAAAAGGTTTTTTTATCTATTTACTAGATATGTTTTCACCAATAAACTTATTATTAGAAATTTCCCATTATACTTAACAGTAAAACCTTACTTAGAGTTTCTTTTTAGTTTGTCGATAGAAACTTTATAATGGGGAAAAGAAAAGAAGCAATTTTATTTTATGAGCTAACTTTAATAAACTAGTTAATTTATGTTAATTAACGTTCCCGCTTCCCTGACTTGTATAGGTTTGTTACTTTTCAAAATAGAAATTATACTAACCCGTGTTTTCTTTCATGTTATTTTTATTGGAGCTATAAACTATAGTCAAGCATAAGCCTATTAAAAAACCACATCCCACTGGATCGGTAAAGGAAATATTTCTTTAAGTTCGCTTAGAACTCAGCAAGGTCATTAAGCATTAATTACTTTCCATCCATTTTCGATCTTACTTCTAACTACAACTAAATACTAGTCCTGATCTGAAGAGGCTGCCAGTGTTGCTATAGCCGCATGAGGCTTAACATTTAAGCCAGGTTGATGGACTCAGGGAGGCACATTGCAAGACGGGTACCTGGTATAACCTGCGAAGGTTTTCCACTTATCATCATTTAGGCTATTCTTGGTCCTAAAAAACGATTTTGCGAAAAAAAATTGTGTATGGTTTAGAATAATAAAGCCGTAAAGTCTTATTAAAATAAATTCATAAATCGTGCCTCAGCCATCGTATACTTAATCATTTGGTACCAGAAACACAATGAAAATATTTGTCGAACACGCCTCCCGGCGTTCCGGATATGTAGCGAATAAAAAGCGTTCTGTACTTTAATCCGACATAAATCCTGGTGTACAGTAGTTCTGCCGGTGTAATGAAAAAATGTGAACCATCTGTTGCACCCTTCATTACGTCCAGCACGATGAATGGGCACGAATATAGCTGCGTCAACTTTTTAATGTAATTGAAATTTCGTGGACCCCAAAGTTTTATATTTAAAGTCTCCCTATAAATGTAACTAAACGTTAAAATAAGCTACGATACTTTCGATACCATTTGATAAAACGCGGCACATGTTGGTTATTACTATTTAGTTCAGTCGTGGTAGAAGCTTTTTGTTGCACAGCACGTCTGGATAAGTACTGTCGCCATGCTTATCTCTGGCACTAAACAGCACTGTTGCAATGCTGTGTTCCGGTCTAAAGGATGTGGTTGCCTATGTAATTACAGGCAAATGAGGCTTAGCATTAACGCCTCGAATTGATCACAGGGCGACAGTGGCGTGCATACGGGGTACGCACAGGTATGCAGAGGATACAAATTGGAGAAAAAAAACTTAGGTGTAGGCATTTTAAGAGTTATAAAAAGTTCTTCCGTTAAGTTTTTATAGCTCGTAATGGAGATTTTCTTCATTTTGTATCATCTGCATACACCGCACAGGGTATGCAGAGGATACAAAATGGAGCAAACTTCCTGTACTAGTTTAGGGGTAGGCATTTTAAGAGTTATAAAAAGTCTACCGTTATGTTTTTATAGCTCGTACTGGAGATTTTCTTCATTTTGTATCATCTGCATACACCGCACAGGGTATGCAGAGGATACAAAATGGAGCAAACTTCCTGTACTAGTTTAGGGGTAGGCATTTTAAGAGTTATAAAAAGTCTACCGTTAAGTTTTTATAGCTCGTCCTGGGGATTTTCTTCATTTTGTATCATCTGTATAACCTTTGCATACCCTGTATGCACGCCACTGCAGGACGGCATGAAAAGACGTGCTCCTTCCATGCCCTCTAAAGTGTTGCTATATTTATAGGCTATGGATTTCCAAATTAATGCTACAATTACTTGTATTACACCAACACGAAACCAAAGTTTATTAGATTTTATACTCTTATTACTCATAGATAATATTACGCCTCTGGCAGGAATTTGTGATAAAGATTAATTCAGTTTGTCTATTTGATTTAAAAAAAATTGTTTAAATTATGAATTAATAACGTAATCAATCTCAGTATAATAAAGTAATAACAAAATAAAAATAGAACAAAGAATTTAATACCGTTACCTAATAGAGCCGCATGGGAACGTCGATTTCGAATGTTGCTTTATACATTTAAAAAACCTAAAAAGGTTTGTTTGCAAATCTATAATGACTCATAGAAAAAAACTTGTTTAGCATACTTGGTTCTAAAGACCGAAATGTAAATTTTATTGATAATTTACTTTTAAATGACAAAAGGAGGAATTTTTCAATCAGTTGCCGTGGTATTTCCACCTTTTGGAAAATATGTCATTTGAAAGGAATACCAGATGAAAATCTCCGAAAATGAAGAATTCCATAACGGAGGAACGGAAAACACACTCAATCAGTGAAGTTTGTAAAATACTTTCATATAACATATGAAACCAGGAAGAATATAAGACCTACTAAAGTTTTAGGGATTTAATAACACTTATATTCGCGTAGCTGTTTTTTGCATTAAACCCCTGATAATTGTACCTACCTGCCAAGAAACAAACAAATGCATAGGGGTTATTCAAATGTAATTTCTTTAGTTTATATATTTGCTACAATCATATCGAACTAAAGTTCTATATTTGACATTAGGCGTCTGAAACAGGTTTCGATAGGAACATTCAATAGAATATTACTCTAACCTGTTTACACATTTCAAGTATACATATCGTTAATATCCATTAAATTCCTTTCATATTTTTGAATTTCTCTATTAAGTTTGCACTTGGCGGAGATAGATTTGTTCTTGTCCACACTTCTTAAAATAGGGCAAACAAGACCCCGACCCTCCGTGAATGTGGATCATATTTACACGAGAAAGGGACGCTAAAATGATGGTCCTCATATAAAAGAAGGAGATAGATTGACGCACACGACGCGGAAGATTTATCACGTGACTAATACCAAGTCAGTGCGACGGCGGGTCTGTATCCCTCGGGACTCTATCAAACGAGTTTGCTCCCCCATCGCTCGATGCAATCTATGCTGAATCGTATTACAATAAATTGTATTAACTCGAAAAATAGTACAGATAGCAAACATCGTCCATCTGCACACAATCGTCCCGTGCATCGCGCAGACGTATTCAACGACCCTCTATTTCCTCACAGCAGTTCTATGGCGAAAATTTATAGATTTTACGAGGGATCATCGGGAAAAGGCGCAACTTACCACATTGCGATATATCATTTTGTGGGCGGAAATTACGTCATCTGTGCCGTTTTATGTGTAGTTCGATGTTGTTTATTGGCTTTTATTTAAAACCAAAACTATTTATTTCCACGAACTGTCTCCAGAATGAAATAATAACTGTATTACTTATTTATATTGATTTATTCCTCTGCAGTTTGTAACAAATTAAATAAAGGATGGTTTGCATTTGATCTACGCAAAACAATTGCTTATCTGAATTTAGCAGCGTAGGATTTAAAAATCAATGTGAATTACCATGAATATAAATTACCGATTTATCCGTAGATCCCAGGGAGACGATAAAAGTTATTGTCGTTAAGTACCTTTGTCCCTTAACTCAGTGGAAGTAAATTGTCCAATTTGGAACCCAAATAACCAAATGGCGTCAACGCACTAAGATTCTTATCTCCCGCTGAATCTTTGAGATAAATGGTCTGTCAGGGGACGATGATAACTTAATTATTCTGACAACAACTTGGATTAGGTAAAACATCTGTAGGTATAATATACTTTATTAATCGAAGTTAGGTAAATTCACTTCTTTTTTATTTTCTCTAGATATAGAATCTACTGTTAAGCAGTTTTTTTTAATAAAAATGTTTGTTTGATATATATATTGTCCTGATTATTAATTGTAAAAATTAAAGTAATGCGGCAGGAATGTTTAAGAAACAGCGGTAAAGACTAGTTATTATAATCATCTCCTATCTATAACAACGCCCACGTTTGCATTTATTTCCTTCAATAACTTGGCCCTAGTTTTCAATCTCGAATAAAATTCCGCTACGCATTCCATTAATTCTGTAAATTACTACGACTTCCGGCCATTTATTCAGAATATCTTTTAACAAATTGAAACCAATAATCAAAAGTAAATGTTGGGCAATTAGTCCGATTCCGTCTCGCCGTTACGTCAATTAAATCGTATGAGGATTGACATATGGCTTTTATTTAAGGCGGTAGGTGTAACCAGATCCCGGCTTGCGCACACGCTCCCAAACAAAACAAATATTGCATCTTTAATGGGGCATCCAATCCCAGTCGCATGCAGACTTCGTATAAAGCTAATAAATATACACAATCAATTCCCTTTAAAATAAATACGATGTTCACGATCATTTAAAAGTATTAAATGGGTCGGATAATACAAATATTTAAAAAGAAAAAGATATAATGCTGTAATAAGCTTACATGTTTTTTTTTATTTACGCAGTTCTTACATATAATCAGGACAGCTTTAAAAATAAAAACGTAGGTAGGTGCTAGGAAAACCAGTGCCCGTCTTATTTTAAAAGCGTAAAGAATTCTCTTATTAATTGCTTAGAGTAGCTTCTGGTCTTTTTAGTTACTGATAGATAATGACCAGACAACAACAATACCGGGAATAAGAAATCGTTCAGTGTAACCGAGCCACCTACGTGATAGCAAGCCGCTAGGACCGATACACCGGATCCAATTGGTCCGTCACACTGCCACGAAATGCGCCTCAGCCATGTTTCGGTTAATTAAAACTCAACGGGACGTCACGACACTTGCCCTACTCATAGATGCATCTCTCGAACATCACATTCTCAGGCGACATTTCTCTTTGTGTCGCATTTCGTAATGTCATTTATAAGAAGATCAATGCTCTTAATTTTGACTTCTGGATGTTATTGATCGAATGATAGCACACCTTTGATGTGTTAGTATTAAAGCTGTACTATTATAAAATCTTCTATTTAGTAAAATACGTATACCTGACCAAGACATCATTAATTTTTTCTTGTTTCAGCTCTATCGTCAATTAAAAGTAATATAGACAATTCTAATTGTATTCTGGTACAAGATGTAAAAGCAGTCACTCACTCCCACGGAATAAGAGATGCTTTATCAACATCGTCACCATCAGATGGTATGTCTTTTGATATATTTTTATTGTACTTGATGTAAATTTGCTTGACATCTTTTCTAAAATACTTTAATGTCTTCCAGAATCTATATCAACATCATCATTAGGGTGGTCAACAACTGCGGAAGCAGCATTAGAACCAGCAGTGATACCTCAACAAGCACAACAGGCTGCTCCACCACCCTGGTCACCAGCTCTCGAAGTGAGAGATTTTGATGAACTTCACAGTGCTACAATACCTGCTTATCAATTTTGGAGTTCCGAATTTCGTAATAAACAACCTGCTTTTGTTAGTCTTAACTTTACCGTACCCTGGGGTGCCAACTTTGCAGTCTATGGAAGAAGAAATGTAGCTCCGAGTGTCACTCAATATGATTTCGTTGAATTTATCCGAGGTGGTAGGGTAGATCACCGACTAAGAAGAAGAAGAAGAAGCCCGCACAGACACGACTCATACGAGCCTACTTTAGATGACTGGAACGCATTACTAAGCACGCTCAGTCCATATCAAAGATGGAACCATACGATAAGCAAGCGCTCTACAGATATGAGGGTGAATGTTAGTATACTACAGTATCTCGACACGGGAAGGTGGTTTATATCGATATATAACGATGAATTGCAGCCGCATCATGTCGAAATGATTGTTTCTGAAGCAGAAGGTGTCACGAATTCTTGCCCTGATGATTGTTCTGGTCATGGATCTTGCTACCTCGGAAAATGCGATTGTATGGACGGATTTGAAGGGCACGATTGTTCAAAAAGTAAGTGCTTAGCACTCGTTCTATTAAAACAATAAAAATTTAACAAAAATCTTTTTAACTAAACAAATTTAACCTCTCTTTTACCTATTTCAGGCGTTTGTCCTGTACTTTGCTCAGCTCATGGCGCTTACGCAGGTGGTATATGTCACTGTTCTGAAGGATGGAAAGGAGCAGAATGTGATATACCAGCTCACGATTGTGAACCTGCCGATTGCTCTGGTCGGGGACAATGTGTAGCCGGGCAATGTCATTGTAAGCCTGGATGGAAGGGAGCAAAATGTGACGAAGGTTGGTACTATAAATATTTCTTGTACTCTTTCTTTTACGATAATTTGTGTGCAATCTTATAATGGTAATCTTATTAAAATCCAGAGGACTGCCTGGACCCCACATGCGGCAATCATGGTTCTTGCGTTCGCGGTCGTTGCGTGTGTCGTGCTGGTTGGCGAGGCGCTGCTTGTACTGAACGTGACGCCCGAGTGCAACGATGTTTACCTGCTTGTTCCCAAAGAGGTGTCTACGACTTAGATGCAGGAAGATGCGTATGCGATCCACTGTACACTGGCGACGATTGTTCTCAAGGTATAATAACAAACTTTGCAATGAATAATAAAATAAGTTAAACAATACAAAATCTTATAAATCTTACTATTTACAGTGGTATGCTCATTGGACTGCGGACCACACGGTGTCTGTGCAGAAGGTGTCTGCCGGTGCGACGACGGCTGGACTGGGTCACTTTGCGATCAACGACCCTGTGACAGTCGTTGTCACGAACATGGCCAATGCAAAAATGGAACATGTGTTTGCACGCAAGGGTGGAATGGAAGGCATTGCACATTACGTAAGTGTGTTTCTAAATCAAATTTATAACCATATTTACATAAGTTGTTCTGGGGTTAGTTTGTTAAAAGTTCGTAAAATAAGGTTAACGAACATAATGTTTGTGTTGTTTCTAATGTTGTAGGTGGAAGTGTTTCTATTACATTATATTTAATAGTTTTACCATATGTTTATCAGCTGGTTGTCCGAACGGATGCACTCGTCATGGCCAGTGTCTGCTGGAAGACGGCGTGTATCGATGCTCGTGCTCTGATGGCTGGGCTGGAACAGATTGCTCCATCGCCTTGGAACTGTCCTGCAGCGACAACGAAGATAACGATGAAGGTACTATTAGAAGTTGTTACCTAATTTAAGTTATTGGTACCAAAATTATTTTTAATTGGTCTGCATTTACCTGTAAGTTAATTGGTTGACAATGGAACTACCGTTTTGAAGATGGAATGACGGACTGCTCGGACTCTGAGTGCTGCAGCCGGCCAGAATGCACCGAGCATATAATGTGTTTGGCTTCCAACGATCCCGTCGAAGTATTGCTTCGTAAGCAACCTCCATCAGTGACCGCGTCTTTCTACCAACGCGTCAAGTTCCTTATCGAAGAAAATTCTGTCCAAAGCTATGCGCACATGGACGAATACTCCGAAGGGTAAGTGATTCATAATTGATTATATTTAACTAATATACATAAATTAGGTATATATAACACCAAATCACTTCATACGTGGAAGATATCGACAATGTAAATTATGTGTCAAATCTCAAGTTCCAATGAACGATATCTTTTACTCGACTTTGGTTCAGGATTGACCTATCGGTTTTGCACAGTTATAAATTGATAAATTGCACCTAACAATATTTGTAGATTTGTAATATCATCGCCATATAATAATATCAGTTTTGACCCGTATTAAAAAACAAAACCTATGATGACATATTGTATTTAGGAACTAGCACCTTACCAATTTGATCCCTATCATCTTCCTAACCTCTCCGAGGATTTGGTGTGGTTATTTTAAGTTTATTAACAAAATATTTTTAAAATTACTGTTTATTTCACATCTGGTGGAAGTGTTTTGATTTTCCTATTTTTTACAAAGCAAACTTATTGATTTATTATTTGCAATCCCGGCATGGTTAACATTTTCTATTATTAGTTATGTTTTTAGTTTCATTATTTTTTTAATCATTATGTTTTCACACCAGATCCGATGTGTTGTGTATTGTCTAATGTTTATCCCTTGTGTGTGTCTTACCCTACCTGTTTGTCTCAAAAAATAAACGCGTCTGATGGTCTAAAAAATCTAATTAATCTGAGTGCTCAAAGCTTTCAAACAGTTTTGTTTGTCTTTCTACTAGCATATAAATACAATTTAAAAGAATAGTTTCATTAATCAATACTCAAATTATGAAAGATACAATAAAACCCGTAGATTAAAAAAACATATATACTAAAAATCATTTTCATTTTTTTTTTTCAAAAATGGGTCTAAAAGTTTGTTTCTCTCATGATCTGAGTCTAGCGAATATCATAAATTAAAAATTGCAATAATTATTGACGAATACGGTTTAATTCAGTCGGTCAAAAAATGAGGTTCAATCGTTTTCAATAACAAAATAAGACAAAGCAAAACTGAATAAAAAAAGTAGACAACCCACCTCGCTTTATATGCAAAAGCGCCTCCAAAGTTTGTTTGCATTAAAACACGAGCCGCTTAACTATTTTATTTGTGTTAAATACTCCGGAAGGGTTATATTGCGTTCTGGCATTTGTTTCATTTCAATTAAATTGCAAAATTTACAAAAACACTTCACCATCCAGCTAATAACTTTTTAACAAAAATATTGTAGTGCAGCTTGCATTCGCAGTTTTCAAAACATATTGACATTAATAAGTTAATGCAGAATTAAATAGTGGTGGTGTTGTTCTAATGCAAACGAACTTCATTACTTGATCAGTACTAACGTATGGGATTAATTAAAATCAGTCATTAAAGCAAGTGTTATAACGCAAGGTAACCAGCGTAGACGAGCGCAACCGGCCGCACCGGTAGCAAATCGGGGTGGGGTTGCACTGAGGGATGTAGGTATCTGTGTAGTAATCTGTCCTGTCTTTCTGTGTCCCTGTGCCGCCGTGTGTCCGCCACTCCTAGCGAGTTCTGGAATTCCTTTACACCATGGTAAGTGTCAGTCAGCCCGCCCTCGCCCCTCAGTGTTCAGTATCTGTTAACCTATTCCCTTTTGTTGCGACTCCTGCATATGTGTGTAATGCCGTCGCCCGCCGCCTGCCTACTCTCTACTAACTGGCACGCGAACGGCGATACTAACGCTTTTCACTTTTGGTTTACTCCTTTGTCTGTATTCGTTTCATTCTCTATGTGTATGTAACATCTGTATGTCTGTCTTAAATGTTCTTTGTGGTTGCGGCAAAATGATCACACGCTCGTTCGTAAATAATAAAAGTCCACAGAGTAGTAGAACTTGAAACTTTTCAAATAGTTTTTGCCGCAATCACAGTGGTATTTTTTTGTAATATTTGTTCTCGTCTACTGTGCTTCTATAAATTTTAGCTCACATAATACTATGATATACTTTTGTTATACTAAAAAAAAAACTTAGGAAAATCATTTACGCTTTCACGCAAGACGTTTAAAACACAATAGGCTAGGCGTAGGGCTGTAATATATACGAAATGAGACGCGTTGTATGTCGTCAATTGAGCAAAATTCAGCGTACACGCAAATATAGCTTTGAATAAACTTACCCTTTTATGTATTCCCTACCCTTTGTCTGCGTCTATCATCTGTTAACCAACCACCTTACCCTTTGCCCAAGCTCTTTATGTGTTTAGATCCTAAACCTTGTAACTAATCAAAACAACTTGTTAATTTACTTCGAACACTTCACAGCGATATGAAACACTGTATATTAACAACCATTGCTTCTATCAACGGTCATCAAATACTTACCAACATTTTAGTTTTAACGCATTGAAACTGGTGCAGTGTTATTATCGTTTTTTAAACAAATATTTTTATCTCTTTTCTCGAGTGTTATTGTAATTAGCAAAACTGTTAATGTGTTTTTTGTTTAGGTACCTACTTATGAAAGCGCGCTTTGAAATGCGTTTTCTCCGGCACCTGTTAAGGAGGTTTATCGTGCAATCTAATGGATTATAGTTTAATTATTTTATTATTTACTGGTAAATTTTTACAATTACATGCGAATTATTATCTTATCTATTACACAATGTTTATGTAATAAAAAATATTTGCAGCCAGAAGACAATAGTTTTATATTTTTAATTAGTGTTTTTTTATACACAAGAAATATCAAATATATTTTTATTTATTTTAAATTTATATATTTGATATTTCCTGCAAGTGTAGGTATAAGCAATAGAGCCAAAAACGAGTAGGTAAAAAAATCAATTTTTCACCTCTTGTCGTCGTGTTCAAGAAGTCATTTAAAATGACTTCTTGATGAAATATGGACCTTCAAAAAGTAGATTGAAACCGAAATGTTTTCTACTAGGTAGATGACGACAAAGTCGCATGAAGGATATAATAACTTCAGCATCGGTGGTGTGAGAACCGTTGCTTAATTGGCACACTACTCAGGCCGCGATTGCCGGAGAGATGCGGGTAAAAATCCTGCCAGTTCCGAAATTTATATAGTAATCCTCCATAAGTCAATATTCGTTAACTATATACATTCGGACTCATTCTTCTTCATTAACGTAATCACATTAGCACTCATTCGCATATAATTGTATGAATTTGACCCTTTCGCAGGTCACCAGGGCGTGCGTCAGATTCTTTTAACGTAAAACTTATAATACCTAATAATCATATTATAGTTATCATTGCTCCGTGGTATTATTACCATTACACATATTTCCCATTTCATGTGTATCCACAGCAGCAAGTCATAAATCTACGGGCTTTAATCAATGAAGTCAACGCATGTGCGCGGCTTAAATTAAATTTGTATTGCAATATCGGAACGCTAACAGTTTTGATTGAGATTCCGTAACTGTACAATCTATTATTATAATATACTGTATCGTTTTTCAGGTTCTTTATTATTTTGACTAAATACTTTAATCGTATTATCAATTACTTTATGAACTAAATTTTTCTTATTAAAAAAAAAACGTTTTGCATTAGCAAATTAATATAAGGAACACTCAAAACGCAATAAAAACATAAATCCTTGGCTAAAAAAAAACCGAAATAAAGACAAAACCTTAGTTTTATATTTAAAAAAAAATATTAAATTTCAAATTTTCAATTTGTTTTTATGATCCTTAACACTTGAGAAATACAATTGGTTTTATTAATCAGTGTTTGTCAATCTAGTATACGGTTGCACCAATTTCAAATGCCGCATACGTACGAACATACTTATAGCATTTAAAATCCTAATACAACGAAAATAATATGATGGTCAATGTGGCAGCTGTTACATGCATTATTATACCTACATACCTATCTAGACAGACTTCTGTTTACGTATCACTGCTATTTAATATCATTTGAATACTAGAAATGTTATATGTAAGCGGGAGTCTTGACTAGACTAGCTGATCCTGATATGAGAATGTGCAATGCTAAACTTCTTATTTTATTTTTCAATTTTTATTTTCATACTTCACTTTCACAGATTTGAATGCAAGTTATATAGCACAATAACCTCAATAAAAATAGATTGAGGAAGCGCGCACTGCGATATGATTCACACATGAAACATCGTAAATACAAATCTTAATGTACGTAACTACATATGAAAGTCAAAAAAACACCTCAAACTCAAAATTAGTACTACAATATTAAAAGTAGTCGTAGAGCTTTTTGTGACGAGCTCCTCCGGAGAAGTGTTACAGCCATACTTATTTCTGCCGTCGTGCAGCATTACTGCAAGGATGTGTTTCGGTCTGAAAGGTGCGGTTCCCAGTGTAATTACAGGTACATCCTAAGGTTGACGGACACAGAGCCTCAAGTTGCACGTTGTGTTCCTTGCATGCCCTGCGAAGTGTTGCTCTGTGTATAGGCGATGTTTTTCCACCTACCATCAGGTCTGCCAATCATTATTATGAAAACAATCAAGTATCAACCAAATAAAGCTCAACAAAAATGTTTAAAACTAAAAACAAATAGATGTATTCGAAGAAAGAAGAGTGAAATTATAAAACGAAATTTAAAAAGAAAATGGACTATAACAATATGAATATTACAAGTAAAAATAAATTCGTTGTGCAGTTTACTAGGCTACATAAAATTGTTAATTAATTTAAAGGAAATTTTGTATTATTATAAATTACCGAATGAAATCATTGAGATTTCTCTCAATAAGTTCAATGTTTGTATAAAACGTAAGCTAAATGAAAAATCTTATTATTATATTAAGATTACTCAAAAGATGAAAAAGCTTAGGTATGAATTGTTCCTACTTCATAGCTAAATATTAATTAACTGTGAGATGGTGATAACAAAATATAACTAACCAGCTATGTTTGTTGTGAGCTCGTCTTAGACCAGGGCGCGTTTCAAACCTTTTTACCTCCAACCCTCGAACCGTTTAAGCTGGCAAACGTAGGAATAGCCATCACCACACAGTAATTGTGTAAACATATTTGTATGAACGCTACATAAAGACCTGTTATAGGCCTACAAGAAAAAAGTTTTTAAAAATATGAATAATAACTTAAATTTAAACATCGTCTTTATTGAACAATAATTCTATCGTCTGAGATGGAGGTGTCCCGCCGAAAACTGTTGAGAGATACTTACCGTTTCATGAGCCGACGAAAAAAGAGAGCCGTTGGAAAGATAGAGTGACATAATTATAGTGATTCGGTGATCACAAGTAATAAAATAATAATTATGTAAGCAGAATTGGACATGGCGTTTAATGTTTTTGATAAGGCATGGTCCGTTGAAACAACAGTTTAAAAAGGAAAATAGTTCTGTTTCTTTTTTACATGGTGTGTCAGCCTCGCATACCGAGAGTTTCGTACATTTGAGGAAAATGTATAGATCGTATAAATATAAATACACAAACCTCCTTTTTCGCTGTATACACTTATAAAATGAGAAATTATTAAAAAAAAGTTTTTCATACAAATTATGATATTAGGTATCATCGTACCCAGATGACTTAGATAACGAAACTAATGATAGATAACTATTCAAACTCTTTCTTGCTATGTATACTAACATAGCATAGCAATAAACAATGTACTAGTAGAATATGGAATTATGGCAAATCCAAATTCAAAAATTCTTTATTCATAAAGTAGAACGCATTATACATATGTGCCTTTTACAGATATGTTTGAAATGTTCATAATTGTTTCCATTATCGTGATGGTGATAAGTACATTCATTAACGTACTGCTTTCGTAGACGAATATTCTGTATAGCCAGGTCACATACAACCCAGTTAGGTATGTCCAGTTTCCAAAAAGATAAACCGCCTGATCGGATGGGCAGCCTTCAGGAAGCTTCGTGTTCAAATGTAGTTGCTAACTATGGGCCCCATAAGGAGATTCAGATTCACTAAGCGGGCAATAGAGAGAGCTATGCTCAAATTATATTGATGAGAATAACATTTACCGACATAACTTTTTAGTGAGAACTTTATTGGGATTACATAATAGAACAAGAAAAACTGATCTGAAAATTTTGACGTTACAGCAAATTTAAAAAAAGTAGGTAACAAAAGTTATATTTCCTTGAAGAATGGCTTTGAATATTTCAACGCAGTTCTGTTAACTTTGAAAGCTCTGCGTCGCTTTCTATCATGCACCATGTTCCTTAGACCACATTCCTCTATCGTTAATAGGTAAAGTTAATAGTAACCTCACGTGTATCACCTATTCATACTGTTTTCTTCAAAATTACCACTCTGTGCCATGAGGTTTTTTTGTATTATCAATTTTATTTCATCTTCTGCATATCACATGTTATTATCTCTTAGGTATTTCTTGTATAATATTACTTTAATTTACACTTTCTTGCAAATGAGTAGTTTATAGGTAAAAGATTAATAAACATTATGTTAGGATGGCAGTTCGGCATAAATGGTAAAAATAATATTAAATGGATACGAATCGCAATCTCCATCAAAAAACATTCCACGCTCTAATTTTTTTGGTAGAGAATGCACGAAACCGTCACTGTTACTGAAGACGCGTGAATCCTGAATCTTTGAATTGCATGGCGGAATGCTCTGATGGCCTGGCGGTTCTTTTCTGTACGGCCTTTTGAATGCACGTTGTAAACGACCAACTACGCATACTGCAAAAAGGAATGCTTTTTCATGCTACACGGTAACCACTTTGCAAATTAAGGCCGCGCTGCCACGTAGCTTGTGTTCAAAACGAGATCATATTCATCTTATACTTAGGTGCGACTGCTTGTAACATTTTATATAATTGTAGCCACAATTAAGTCCAAACAAAATATGAAAAACATAAAGCAAACGCAGATTTCTATTTCCATTCTCTATACAACGATCGCTTGCTATCTTTAGATGGTCATACTTTTTGTCTGGCAATAGTCGTTTGCGAGTATCCAATAACTATAACGTTAAAGTAAAAATACCTTATATCTACGTTTTAAAGCCGCAAATTCTTTAATACCATTTATTATTATTTTTTATTTTACAAAATTCCATCAAATCCTTTTAACCAATTTGAGCGGTTTAAAACACTCTAGATAAAATTTAATTTTACTGTTGCTGTACAGTATTTCGATATTTGAGAACGACGACACGATGAAAGCGTGTAAATGTTATACTAGGGGAATCTAATGGATGCACTTTTGATGTAACTTATAACAAACAATAAAAACCTTAGAATTGTCGGTTAAACGGTACATGCGTGAACAAATGTGTGAATCATATCGCGTTGCGAGCGGTGCTATGATCGGCTCGATCTGATAAGCGGTATGATGTGCAGCCGAGTGTCGGTGATGCGCGGGCAGGTAGTGTCGCCGCAGGGTCTCGGCATCATCGGGATCAGGGTCTCCGTCGACCGAGAAGCGAGGTTCGGATTCACGCTTACAAGACAAGGAGGGTGGTGAGTAATGGATATGGATATTAAACATTATAGATTTAAGTACTAACATTAGCTACAAGATGTAAGTAAATAATTGTAACACCTGTTATTGTTACTTACCTAATCAATTATTAGTTTAAGATAAGTATTTTTTATAAAAGAATATCATAATAGCATAATTGTTGTATGCTAATTTTATGTGTGTTACAGTGAACCAACACTTTATAAGTATCATAAAGAACGCATTTATTATCCAGAAGCTCTTAGTTATACTATTGTGACTTTAGTACTCGTTAATATTATCGATTCTGTAGGCAATACATTGTGCTCGTAACACTTTTTTAAACCAAACCTTAGTGATTGTATCACGAAAAAGTTACGTCATAAAATGAGTTTATATTTAGATAGAGCACTAATTAAGACTTCACCTAACTAAATTATTTGTGCCTCCTACCAAACTGATGCTATATTATGTATTTCAATTGTTGTTTTTTTCTTGTCAATGGTATACAGTAAAAAGTGTAAAGCGTTTCAAATCTAGTGTAGGTAAGCATCAGGGTGCATGAGTGAAAGAACAACGCCAATGCTTAGAAATATTATTAATAACTAAATTATAATTGATCTATTTTGTTATTAAATTTTTTTTTGTACCTGAAGTTAGGTTGGCCTGGCATAATAATAATTATATTAATAATAATATCTTTATTCCCGGCAAAGCCCATATTTGATCACATTAATCCATCACAAAATTGGAAAAAAAGAACCATATAATTAATTACAAGTCAATAACAAATTAAAATTAAGATTATATAAAAAATTAAAATGACAAAATGAAACAACGGAACGGACGATCGTCAAGCTTTCCTTAACATCCTTCGTTTTTATCTGGTTTTTATTAGTATTTTAATAACCAGCGTCTGCGTAGCCTATCTAATCCACTTTACACAGGCCATTAGTTTTTACACGGAACGTTTGCCATCTCACCTACTTTGTAAGTATATTTTTAGCTAAAAGTAGAATAATGATGTACTTGCGTGTAAAAAAGAAAGGTCAACGGGCTCAACGCAAGCTGCAATTTCATTGTTTTTAATGTATGTAGATGTACGTTTAAGTATTCTGTATTTTACGACGGCACGTGTTTCGCCACCTGGCGTTTTGTACAGTTCTCCACTGAATCAGCAAAGGGGTTGATTTATTCGCAGTTCGCTCTTATGAATCATCGGGCTGGTATTAATTTTGCGTCTTAGTCGTCTCTACATTATAGTTGGCCATAGTTACAACAGGTTTTATAACGAAATTTTGGGTTCAAAAACATGTTATATTAAGACATCAATCGTAATAGACGTAACGTAATGTTACATTCGCTTCGAGATTAAATACCCCATAAACACCTCCCGGACGTGCCGTAATATTTTTTTACCTAGCTGTGGCTCGCGTGAATAAAACATCGTAAAGTAATGTTATAATGGCCACCTCTAAAAAATTCTATTGTGGTTTAGGTAACTGTGGCAGTTACCAAATAACGAAATTAATAGACAAAATTTTGCGACTTTAATACATCATTGTAATTTTCTTAACGATCTCTAACTTTTCTAAAAATAAATTATAGCCTTGGTATAAGAAATTATAAGTTTCCAGTCCAGTAGTTTCATAGCATATTCGGTACAAACAAACAAAATAAATATTTATTTATTTATTTATTTAAACATCTTTATTGCGTAATAAAGGAGAAATTACAAATATAGTTAAACAAAAAATTAAAAGCAAAAGGCGACCTTATCACTAAAATATATATTTATTCTATGGTATTACTGGATAAATCAGCTTTTGAATGATGCAAGAATAATTAAAATCGGTTCAATAATTTAAAAGTTATCAATTGAAAATAAACAAACAACCAAATGTTACCTCTTTATAAATTGTGATTTTGTGTGAGATTAAATTTTCCCACTCTAACATGTGCACGTCTCCAGAACGCAGCGCGTAAAGCAACACTTTTTAATTTTGATCGTATCCCGGGGGAACTGTCTAGTGGTTAGTATGTTTAATTGTGCATCAAGAGTTCCTGGGTCGATACCCGATATAAAGAAGGGGGTTTTCTGCTATTTTATTTTATAAAATAAATGTCCGCCGTGCCTCGGAGCGCATGCAAAGCATCCCGTCGAACCAGGCTATTATCACTAGCATGTCATCATAATCGTTGAAGCCCACCAACCCACACTGAAGCAGCGTGGTGGGTCAACGCTTTTAAAACTCTCTCGCATATTGAATGTACTGTACCTAGTCTGTAGGTAGGTAGGTTTCTAGTGTGCAAACTACGTGCCAACCTAAGTAATGCGAGAAAGAATTAAAAGCGAATCCCTACCAATACCAATACTTATATTCAATTGACTATTCAACACAAACAGGTTCCTAGATACCTGTGGGTACATTCGATAACTTAGGTAGGTTCTATTAAAACATATTTACCAGTTCATATATGTGTCATACTTTTTTGATGTGTACGCTGCATAATTGTGAAGTACCTACCTGCATCAAAAACGATTGCGTGTTTAAACAACGTTAACCATACTCTGTTACTAAATGAGTTATAATCACCTATCATAATACATTTTTTTACTTGAGCTACTGGGATATCATCAACCATCCCCGGTCGTTCGCTCTTGCAGAAGAAATTTGTTTTGTGTCCTTAAAATTCGTCCTTATTTAAATTCGTCCTTGAAATTTGTTTAGTAGGTGGTTAACATCAATATCATTTAAAAAGCCCATCAAGTGGTGAGTAGCGTGGTAGGACCAAGCTCTATATCTATCTCTGAAAAACTGGCCCCCGCAGTGGTTTGAAGTATGCTCCGGTGACCAGCGTGCACATGGCTTTTGAGTAGGGAAGGCATAAAACAGATAGATGGCATAAAATGAAAGAATTATCCTCCTATAAGAGTAATGTAAAAGTTTTAGGGTAGACATTGCTTTTGTGCATATATGAAGTGCAGCTGCTTATTACTGTACCTACTAGCCCCTAATACGAATTTTGCTCCTTAGCTATCAAGGAAAGTTTACGTATTGTCCGTTTTTATCAGAAAAGCTGATGAAGATAAATGCGCTCCCTCCTGGTTGTACCATCAACTCGTTCCAACCGTGGAACGGCAAGGAATTATGATTCTTAGTCGAACCACTGAGTCAGGATGATGCTCTACTTAATTTCCTTTTAGATAAACATGTATCTAAGTATGTAACTCTATAGTTGGTATCTAACAAAATATTCTTATAACCACTATAAATTTACTCGTATTTTATGGAATTAAATAAAATAAATAAATAAATATACCTACTACGACAATACTTACATTGCCATCTAGCCCCAATGTAAGTGTAGCTTGTCTTATGGGTACTAAGATGACTGAAGAATATCTTTATGAATAACAAACATAAACACTTATAATATACAGATAAACACCCAGACACTCAAAAGCATTCATGTTCAATACACAAGCATGTTCAAGCGCTATATATAATGCGTGAATTTAATTTTATTAAATAAGACGCAAATTGTACAGAAACTTTTTGTGTTCATTTTACAAATCTTATTTACAATAAAACTGTTTAAAAACAAATCATACTTCTATCTTGCAAAGGAACTAACAGAACAAAGAACAGACAAGTACTACTGTATCTTTATAAACTTTTTTCTTAGACGCTAATTTCATTTGTCCTTAAATAAATTAATCTTTTTATTGGTACAGTGCCTCTCAATGAGTAGAAATATTCGTTTATTCTTAGAAATTCGTTAATCCAAAAGTCCTTTATAGCACCATAAGAAAACTTCTATAGGTACACGTATTTTATGGCATTTGAATACCATAAAATACGTTTGCCTATAGTAGCAGTTACAAGAAAATTGTGTTAGAAAAAACTATTCATTAAAAATAGCTTTATATCTAAGGGAAAATAAAGTAGAAAATCATCCGGAATCAGTGGTACGACGAGGAATAAGAAATCCTTTTCGTGCTACTGGTGGAACGAGTCTGTGGCACGAGGAAGCGGATAAATGTTCTTAAATAATGTTATTTTCCATAGTTTAGGAAATATTAAAATTATTATTACGGGACGTACGGGAGGAGTCTATGAGTAAGGTATTATGTGCATAACGACCTTAACTTAATGCGCATGAAACCTATAGAATACTCATGCACGCACTCAAACACGGTTTTTATGCAATTAGTATTTTTTTGTTCACTTGTAAAGACTTATGCCTAAAATTGGTGATGGAAATCACATTTTTATTTTACTATTTCAAATGAGAGATTATTTAAAATCGGTTAAGAAATATTTGTTTATCCATTACATACAAGTACCCTTATTCCCAAGAGCTGGCGCTTATTTAGCCCAACAGCTAATTCTATTAATTCAACGGGGCATGGGATTAGCACCAGCATTTTGGGTACCATGCCCATAAGTGAACAGTTAAACGACTTATATTTTTTATGAATAAGAATGATGCTTTGCAATTATTATTATTTTGGTCAAATGATTAATCATAGAGTGATATAATAAAAAAATTATTGGATCGCAATTATCATTAGGTATGATTAACAATTACCTATAGACCAGGCCAGCCAAATGCTGTTGTTTTGCAGCGACCCTGCTCTCTGAGTCTAAGGACGTGGGTTCATTTTTCACAACTGGAAAATGTTTGTGTGATGAACATAGATGTTTTTCAGTGTCTGGGTGTTTATATTATAAATATTTATCTTTATTATTCATAAACATATTCATCAGTTATCTTAGTACTCATAATACAAGCTACCCTTTATTATTATTAATATAAAAGTTGTTATTGACTATTATAAACTTTGCTATGTCCCGACTCACTCCTGAGGCTAAATAAAATAATATAAACTGTGAAGTAACAAAAACGTATTAGATTGCGTGCATGCAATATAAGAAGAACCAACAATCGTTAAAAAACCTACACATATTTTGATACCCAACAACCGTGCAACCATTATTAATATTTTGTTGCGGTCATTACAAATTCCTTACACTTAATCGAATTAAAGATGAGATAGAAACTACACGCATAATTGCCGAATAACAACACCACGATATAGGGATATTATGTAATTTCAATGTTGATTTAACAGTTTGTTTTTTTATTACTTAGCCACACGTAACAGCGTTATCGTCAGAAAACGGCGTGTTTATATAATTAAGCTGTAAAACGGGCAATTTGTAAAAAATATGATACCTATTATACAAGGGTCTGTTTTAAGGGATAGTCATGAATATGCTAATTTTAGGACCAACCTACTTGTATAAAGAATACTCAGGTATAATAGCTACTTTCGTAATTCGAATAATAAAATATTCAGTACCTACCTTAGTATCGCCTACTGTTCTTTATACGAGTAAAACTAGTTACTTTGTACTTAGTTTTACTCGTACTAATGAATAGTAATACGTAAGCACGATCCATGAAAAGGAGACTATACATACTCGTATCTACCAAAGTTCGGCCTTCGGCTTTCGGCTTTCAATTATTTGCACCGGCCTTCTTACAGTCCGTTTGTCCACCGTAACAGATGACGGCAATCGACAAGTCGGTTGGATGTGGCGCCTCCTGCATTGAAATAGTCATTTGTCAAGACGACATTCGACAAACTACAAACCAGCCAGCGATATTTTTATAACATTGTTCGTATTGCTAGATCGGATGATTATGTCGGTCGATTTGTTCGCCATAATAAAAAGCGTCTGAACGTGACCACAACTTCTCATTGTATTATTTCTTCAGCGTCTCCGTTGTTAGGGATCATTTAAAAAAATGACAAATTTAAATATTATATTCATACGCTAATCTAGTAAGTAGTAGGTAATTAAAGCGTGTCATTCGAAGAAGTAGTTGACGATTCAAACTGAGATTCAGGTTATATCTGTGGCAGCGACAGCCAGACTAGAATTGCTCGCAATCGATAGTCGTTTTCGAGTATCGAAGCACTGTAACTTCAAAGGAAAATTGACCTAATTAGTTACGCTTTTTTAATTTACAAGAGCGCTATAGAAGTGTGACATTTGAGCTTTGAAACAAGGGGGATGTATTCCATTTTAATAAGCCTGACGTTACAGTTTCGATAGTCGAAACCAACCATCGATTACAACCCTTTTACTAAGGGTCTACTAAAGTAAGGGTCATGGTTTTCCGTTATCATTACGGTGGATCAACTTGTGCCAGTAAACGCTATTGAGTGGCGTGCACAGAGGGTAATGCACAGGGTATGCAGATGATATAAAATGAAGAAAATCTCCAGTATGAGTTATATATAAAACTTAAAGGTAGGCATTGTAAGAGTTATTAAAAGCCTACCCTTATGTATTTATATCTCGTATTGGAGATTTTCTTTATTTCACTTCATCTGCATACCCTGTGCATACCCTCTATGCACAGAGTATGCAGATGATATAAAATGAAGAAAATCTCCAGTACGAGTTATATATAAAACTCAAGGGTATGTTAGAAGAATATAGAAGCTAGCTAGCATTGAAGAGTTAGTAAAAGCCTACCCTTATGTATACCCTGTGCATACCCTCTATGCACGCCACAGACGCTATAACCTCACGATCACCAACGAATGGAAAATAACTTCTTCTAAAAGTTTATAATTCCGGTGAAATTACAGGCACGTGAGGTTTAACACCTCGGCCTCAGGTTGATGCACAAAGAATGGCACTTTGTAGGGGGTGTTTCTTGTATGCCCTGCGCAGTGTTACTGTGTTTATAGGCTATGGTTTTCCACTTAACATGAGACAATCTACTTGGTCTGTCAATAATTATGACTATAAAGAATAAGGAGTTGGGCCAGTGGCGTGCACTGGGTTTCTTGCCAGAGTATGCATACAGCAGAAAAATTGCACAAAACGACAAAAATCCACCTCTTATACAATGCTTTTGTACACGTATGAAGTACACGCTGCTAAGTTAGGCTCTCTGCGTAGTGTACAAAAACTAATCTGTACATACGCAAACCACCGTATTGCAACTTCAGATTGGACTGCTTGATATTCGATAACTATGACGAACTATTTTTTAATGGAATCTTCAAAATCGTAATGCGGTACTGCGGTTATCGCAAAACAGAAAATTTCTGGTTAATTTATGATTTTCAATTTAAAATTACGTGAATTAATTATTTATTTCAATGAAAATTGTTACCTATTGAAAACTTTACAGAAAGTTACAATTTTGTAGGAATAAATGAATAACGGTTCGAAAGTGTTCTTGATTTATACGAATAAAATTAATTTACGTAAATATATGTAACTATACGAAGCAATCATGCTCAAAAAGGTATTTAAGGTAAAAAAAAATGGCTTTTCAGGTTTGACGTCCTCGTAAACGGCGGAGGTGCTGTCACCTTACAGTTCCAGAGATCTCCCTTCAAGCCTCTACGGAAGACGGTCTTCGTGCCTTGGAACCAGATCGTCGTGCTGCCGCCCGTACAAATGGAACTCAGCGATGACAGTATAAAAGTGCCCACTCCGAGGTAAGCATTCTGATAAAGTTTTCCCCGACTGATTTCGGTCACGATGGACGATCTCCAGAGAGATTTTCCAACTACGCAGGAGATATTGTAGTTTACAAGTGTGTGTGCAAACACAGGTGCACTGTCTATTCCCTCACTCACATAGTCCGAAGGGACGGGAGAACCGACAACACCTGAAAGATATCAGGCGCAGAAGCGACATCTTAAAGTGCTTTCCGAGGCACGGGGATGATTCACCGACAATTTCCGAACTCTGGGCTTGTACTAAGAATTTCAGTACAGAAAAACCCAACACTATTAATATGGCACGACCCGTTCGACCCTAGGACTTCGTTTTTTATCCACGTTTCTGATACGCACCGCTAAGATGTGGAACGCCCTCCCGGTAACTGTGTTTCCTGCCACGTATAATTTCAGTAGTACCTTCAAGGCAAGAGTAAATAGGTTTTTTCTAGGCAAGCGTGCTCCAAACTAGACCTCATCATTGCTAACTACTAAATGAGGTTGAAAATACTATATTATATAGATATTATCAGTATTAGGTATGCTTGTTTTCATCGCATTAATTAGTTATAGGTACTCGTATGCAGTGGCGTGCATAGCCCTTGGACCCAGGGTATGCACAAGGTGTTCAGCACAAACATAAAGTAAAATTTAGATTTTAGATAGGTATGTCGGTTTATAATCAAATTACTTTACGAAAGTTATATCTTTGATTGATTTAATACTATCGTGTATCTACTGCTCATTGAATAAAAGTACATACCCTGATTTACGTCACAAAATTATGACACACCATTCGGCAGCATTTTCTAAGCACACTGATGATAATGTTTTTTTCCAACATTTTTTTTGGGATATTTGTAACATTGGTACACACCTTCCTTTGCGAATGATTTCTAATTTTACGATATAAGGATAGAAATTAAAGTTTTCTCTAAGTACTTTTTCCAGGCACACTGAACCCAAACAAAGGCCGCACGAATATGCTTTCATTATAAAATGAATGAATAAACTATAAATTAACCTTAACTCATTAAACTATCACTACTCAAACTTTTATAAGTTACTGAATTTATGCACTTGAACCGTTTATTTATCACCAACGCCATAGAGCATTGTTCGAAGGTAAACAATAATGGCGATTGAATATGCCAATGAAAATATTGCAATCGAAATTAGTCAAAATATGTTTTTAATTTTTTTGTAAGTATAGATTAGAACGCTATTTTACTTTGATATGTAAACAACAAATAAAAACAATATTTATTGTTAACTTTCTCACTTTCCAGTGATTCCGGAAAAACGTAAACTATTCATTCGTCATAATTAAGACAGCGTTTGATTTCATAACTCGTTTTTATAACAAATTAGTCATTTGATAATATTAGTTTCTTAATTTTCTTAAAAGACACTGTAAGGTGTGGTGTTACACTTGTTAATGATATTTTTATTTCTAAACAAGAATAATGGCAGTATACAACAATAACAAACCAAGCAAATCATGTTATTCATAAAAAAATCAAACACGTAATTGATTACTCCACTTCCGTAAGCAGTGCTTATAGACACCTACACTTAGAGAATTTATGAATGAAACTGTTCACACAAGACCGATGCTAATCTTGTAAGTACAAGCGCACGATTATAACATTACACGACACACACTACTAACTTACACCCACACATCTAGCAGAACGATTCGTTCTTTAGGCGTGATTATTTTATTTGATATTTCTATGCAACAGTAGATGGCGTCATATGTCGAGTGATTTATAATAATTGATTTACCCTGCAATCGATAACATGAGATTTAAATAATAATATAGGTATTTTTACGTAAATATTAAGGTAAATGTTTAGCATTTACGGTTAGAAATTAAAATACGAAGTAGAAGATTTTATTTTGTACGCTATACCTACGCCTCGCGCGCGCTGTTTGCGCTGTCGCCTGTCTAGCGACAATTGACCTAGAAGTTTGGCCGCTCATTACTAGATGGCGCTTTCATATATTTTTTACTTAGTGTTTTTTTAATTACAAAACTGTAATGGTCCTATCTGAAGGCTCTTTAAGACCCTAAGGGTAGGGTATGCACTGCTTATTTGCATATATGCAATGCACGCCACTGCTCGTATGTACTGTTATTTTCTCCAAGTGTAGCTAATAAATAATTATAAATAACAGTATTTCCATGCTATATTATTATTTTAGTTACAGTTACAAAAACAAAAATACAATATTAAAAACTCAGCTTTATGATGTACATAAGCAACAATGCTCAGCGCTGATTTTCAGTTTGCTCTAGCATCCAACTGAAATGACAACCGCACCACCCGTTATGCTACTCAGTGCTAATTTCAGTAGTTGTTTATCCTACTGAAATATAAACCATAGAATACATCATAATAATAATAATAATAATAATAAAAAAATTATAAAATTTTAATTACTAGACAAGAGTGTTATTATCTTTTGTTATTTATTTCAATTTTATATTTCATATTCTCATATTCTTATTGATCTTATTCTTTAATAAAAGAAAAAAAAGAAAATTTATGATGCCTGACGTAATACGTAACTAATGGAAACAAGATTCCAATGTTAAGTAAAAATAAAATTGTTTTGAGAGTTTAGTATGTGATTTCTTACCTACGTCAACTTATTCAAAAGTTACCTACGTTTTATAATATGGGATCCAAAGACAATACTGTTTTCATACAAATCATAGTTAACTTAACGCGATCGAATACTAGACGACGAAATAAAATCATGCAAGAGGCAACCCGCCCTGCCCTAAAAAATATATCCAAAATAACTAAAGTCATTTGCTTCCGACCTGGGAATGAAACCTACGTCCTCAAGATCTGAACATGAAGACTGACGAGAAAGTTCAAATTTTCGGAATTTTTAAAATATCAGTTTATGTAAAAAAAACAGGCACAGGTAACAGGTAAAATTTTACAACCTTTAGCGGTACAATTAAATCAAAATTGCAGAAGCACTAAAATGTAGTAACTAACACAAAATTACTAATTAAATTACTCTTTAGATTATTATATCCCGGAAAATATATGGTTCCTTTCCCGTGATAGCCACTCTTCAAATTATCCATCCCAATGGCAGGAAATGTGGAAAAACCCCCAAAAGCGGACTCAAGATGAGGATTTTTTATCTATGACAAAAGATAAACATTTTGAATTTTTTGTTATTTTTTTAATTGAAAATATTTCTAGCTGGCTGACTCGCGAGACAAACAGCCACAGACTTTCAATACTAGAGGGTTCCCACGAATGATACGGTTAATTTCAACCAGTTCAAGAATACCGACATCAATAATATTAATAGTCTAAATCCACTGTTACTCAATCAGATTTCAAAAAACGCGGTTTGGTTTCGCCCAATTCCCTCATAGCCGCGAACATTCACGCCGTATGCATTTATTTAAATAATGCTATTACCTACGACGTTAAATCCAAATCCGATTTCGATGTTTTTAAATAAATAATTTAAAGAATATTAATTGCTTACTTCAGGTCACCGCCTCGTCTTGATTGGTCCCCGATGCCGCAATGGTGGGAGTCAGAGACACCGCCCTGCAGTGCCCACGATCATGAACGTCTGAGGCCTGAAGTTGTTGCTATGCCAGCATTGGCTGCACCGGCGGTTTCTTCTCCTACCACGACCACAGTAATTTATCCAGAGGCACAGGTAAATAAAAACTTAATTATTCTGAACTTATTAACACGTTATAGGTACATACATCACGAGATACAGTAGTTCGCCGCCATTCGTTTCTCTAACAGTAATTACTGTAATCTTTATTTGGTGAAGTGTTATGGCAGTCTAAGATCAAGATGGCAGCATACCAACTTCTTAGGAGTACGGAAATTTTATTAAACATAATACTAAAAGGTTTCTACGTAGCTTCGTACCTTAACGCTACACTGGCACGTCTTGGTCCGTAGTGTGACAATAATTAACCTTGACTCTCCATACCAAACAAGACAAAATTCAAAAAAACAGAAAACAGAAAACAGAAAGACAAAAACAAAATTTAAAAAAAGTTTTGGAGAACTCGCAGGCAGCATGCAGGTTCTCTCACGATGTATCCCATTATTGTTAAAGCAACTGATATTTTGATTGCATTTTAATTTAACGCTTCTTCGTCGGCTAAACGTGCTCTCACGGAAGTGACATTATCCTAATTCCAGGCTGATAAACCTACTGAAAATTCCTTGATCGGAAATTTGCATTCCTCTTTTCAATTCTACTTCTATTTTTACCGTCGTTTAAGACTGGTCAAGGAGTATCTCTTATAAAGGTTAGAGTGACACCCACCTTCTCCGCGACGTAAGCACTCGTTTCCATGATTTCCTCTTTACACTGTTTTATATAAATTGATATATGTTTTTATTAATTATATAATATATAAATATATTACGACAACGCACACATCGCCATCTAGCCCCAAAGTAAGCGTAGCTTGTGTTATGGGTACTAAGATGACTGATGATTATTTTTATAAATAATATACATAAATACTTTGAATATACATATAAACACCCAGCCACTGAAAAACATTCATGCTCATCACACAAACATTTGCCAGTTGTGGGAATCGAACCCACGGCCTTGGACTCAGAAAGCAGGGTCGTTACAAACTGCGCCAATTGGCCTTCTAAATAAATATATATATAAATTTTTCTTTTCTTTTTTAGTTCTTAAAATTTTTGTTTACACCCTCACTCGTTTTTTCGCGTTCGTCCGAATAGAAGAAAATCCTTTGGTAATCAGTTCTTTCGGTTGTGCAATAAACAAAATTAATAAATAAATAGTATTTTTAACGTGTTAATTAGCTTATAACACAACATTAACGTAACTTTTTATCTTCAGATTGTAAGCGAATCAATCGGAATACCAGGTTCATCAGTGAAGCTTACTTACCGCTCGTCGCAAGCAGCTGGCTACCTTTCATGCGTCCACATTCAATTGACAAGAAGGATAGTCCCGGCTTCTCTCAGTCGCGTTCATGTGCGCGTGGAAATCGAAGGTTCTCTACATACGCACACCTATGAAGCCGACCCAGATTTGACTCATGTCTTCGCTTGGAATAAAAGAAATGTTTACAAACAGAAGGTATTAAATTGATAATTTCCATTATTGTAATGGTATGATTTCACTACTTATTTCCGTGCACCTTGCTTTACTGTAAAAATTATAGAATTATTTAATAAATATAATGTTATTTTTAGGTTTACGGGCAAGCGCAAGCCAAAATATCAATTGGTTACGAATACACAACATGTTCATCAATTGTGTGGGAAACTCAAACAGCAACTCTCGCTGGATTCGACGTTGATATTTCTGATATTGGGGGATGGGGTTTGGACATACATCACCATTATAATTTCCATGAAGGCATACTGCAAAAAGGAGATGGTGCTTTGCTGCATTTAAAACAATATCCAAGAACAGTACAGGTATATAATTTATATTTAATTAAAATTTTGAAAAGTTAAAACAAAACTCGTTATGTATTCCATCCCGATATGATGGACGATTTCTTAATATTTCTAATATCATGTTACAGGTGGTATTAGGCACAGGACTTCAGAGATCGCTAAACTGCCCTGATCACTGCAATGGCAAAGCAGCAGATTCACGCCTTTTGACACCAACTGCGCTTACTTCAGGACCTGATGGATCTCTCTATGTTGGGGACTTTAACTTTGTACGTCGTATAACGCCTGAAGGCGTGGTGACAACAGTACTGCAATTAGAGTAAGTTTATAGTATTCATGAAATCGGTTTTACAACTCAAGAATAGTATGGGAAAAATTATACATCATATTTTAGTAATGTCATTTATAACACATTACTTTGTTTCAGAACAACACAAGTCGCATATCAATACTACATCTGTATATCACCGGCAGATGGATATCTTTACATATCCGATTCAGAAAGACATCAAGTTAGAAGGGTTGTTGTGTTAGACAAAGTTCGTGATCCGGCAACTAATTCTGAGCCAATAGTAGGCAACGGTGACCGTTGTGTACCAGGAGACGATTCCAACTGCGGTGATGAAGGCCCTGCTATTAAAGCCAAGTTGGCCCACCCCAAAGGTAACTTTTATTTTATTAAAATGTTTCGAATATGATTTGTGAGTTCGCAGGAACTGTTAACTAATCTCATGACAATTTCCAGGTCTTGCAATAGCAGCAGATAGAACGATGTACATCGCAGATGGAACTAATATCCGTGCTGTTGATCCCAGTGGTATAATCCATACACTTGTGGGCCATCACGGACATCATAATCATTGGTCACCTGTTCCTTGCCGAGGCGCCATTGCTCCATACGAAGCTCAACTGCAGTGGCCAACGGGTGTTGCCTTATCTCCTCTCGATGGATCATTGTATTTCATAGACGATAGAATCATACTTAAATTGACAGTTGACATGAAAATCAAAGTCGTTGCTGGTCAACCATCTCATTGTCGACTTGGAAGTGATGGTAAACCGATTACTAAAGCTACGAATAGAACAAATGTAGAATTTAGAGAGGACTCTAGCTTGGGCACCATTTTAGCGATTGCATTCGCCCCGAGTGGAATTCTTTACGTAGCTGAATCTGATTCTAAGAAAACTAATGCTATTAAAACAATTGATCCTTCTGGAAAAATATTGCATTTCGCTGGAAAATTACAAGAAAACTTTAAAGAGCTTAGCTGTGAATGTAATTCATCAATTTCGGCAACTGTTGCACCTATTAACCCTCGTGATGAGGGTGCAGGATGCCCTTGCAGACTAAGCGTGGCAGCTGGAGATGAACCCCCAACTAATACTGAGACTTTACTTTCGTCTAATGCGAAGTTCCAAACAATATCAGCATTAGCTGTCACTCCTGATGGAGTACTCAATGTTGTGGACCAAGGTAATTTTTTATTTAACAAAGATAACATCATACATTTAAATAATACATTAGACAATAAGCTTACTGGAGGTAATTCTCTTTCACAGGATCCCTTCACATTTTGGCTTTGAAGCACTACTTGCCCTCTCACGATGAAAATGGGGAATTTAGGATACCATATCCCCCTACGTCCGAGATTTATGTTTTCAACCGTTATGGACAACATATAACTACAAAAGATTTAACATCGGGCAAGACAAGATATTCCTTTTTGTATTCTAAAAATACTAGCTTTGGAAAATTATCTACAGTAACTGATGCGTCCGGTAACAAAATTCAACTGTTACGTGATTATAGTAACATCGTCAGCTCTATTGAAAATACACAGGATCATAAACTAGAACTGAAAATATCCGGAATTGGTTATTTAACAAAATTAACCGAAAAGGGATCTGCGGGAATTGAACTAGATTATGATGCAAACACTGGCTTACTAAATAGTCGATCAGGCGTAAGTATTCAAAATAAAGAACATTTCATAAACATTAAATTATGATCAAGAACATGTTTTTTAATATTTAATATTATTGTATATTGATTACAATTCTATCTTCTTACAGGCGGGTGACACTGTGATATACAATTACGACGAACTTGGACGCGTAACCAAAATCATTATGCCGTCAGGAGAACAGGTGCACATAACTTCTGGTTTAGCCAAAAATTATGGCCTTGCGGTCACAGTTTCAAATCCAACTAGCACTATTCCGGTTGGCGTATCGAAAAAATGTGAATATGTGCTGCACGGACAGTCCTTCAAGCAAATTACTATTAACAATGGAAAACAGATCACAGAAGGACGAATGTTTACCAACAACACTTTAGTTATTGATACCCCTTGGTCAGGAAAGTTTGAAAGTATCGCAGCTGCAAAACACCCCTTACTAGAAGCTGCTTTACCAATCGAAGCTGAAATGCTACATATGTGGTCACATCAGACGACAACTTTCGGAGATGGATTAATAAACAACATGTATTCATTATATTCTCTAGTGGGAGACGTAAGGAACCCACAACAAACATTGAACCGGGAGATTTGGGTTAACGACTCGAGAGTTTTAATTATTGAATTTGACCAATTTAAAAGCAGGGAAACATTCTTTAATGCCGATCGGATACCGCTTTTTACTACTGCTTACGATGTTGCTGGTTTACCGTTGTCTTTCACGCCCCATGGAGCTGGAGTGCCGCTTAATATATCATACGATAGATTTTATAGAATTAATGGTTGGAAATGGGGTGTCACTGAAGAAACCTATAACTATGATCCACATGGAATGCTCTCTGAAATAACTAGTCCACAAGACGGTACAAAGTTTATTTACTACAACGAAGGTAACCTAGTGTCAAAAATAACACTGGCAAGCCAAAGAAATTTCAAATATTCATATGACGGTGATGGCGGCTTAACTCATGTAATACTACCATCAGGTACAAATCACTCATTTAGTGTGCAACCTTCTATTGGATTTTTGCGCGTTACATATACACCTCCAGGGTCAACGAAAAAGTATTTGCAACATTATTCTCATACTGGCGAACTATTGCAAACTGTTTTCCCGGGAGATGGAGCACGAATCATTTATAGATATTTTACAACTAATAAAATATCAGAAGTCATCCACGGAGATGGTCAAACTCAAATTCATTACGCTGAAAACAGTGGCTTACCGTCCGAAATATTGCATGTAGACCGTGATGTTGACTATAGATGGGAATCTACTTATGCTGGTGGTTTACTTGTTGAAGAAAGACTTGACTATGGTGCTAAGACCGGATTAAGCAATGCCAAAATTATATATGAATATGATAATAATTACAGAACAACTGCAGTTCAAGGTCGCATTGGTGGTCAAACACTAATTCCACATCACATAATATATAATAGCAAAACAGGAGCGCCAGAAGTGTTAGGACAATTCACTGTGTCCGTACAAAAATGGAATGAGACTTCTGTATATGACGGTATCGCCATGTTCTCTAGAACAGTGAATAATCAGTTCCTTGAAAAAGAAATAACGGTAAATATTCACAGAATGGAAGTGTTCCGAATGGAATTTTCTTATGACCGTCACGGCAGAATTTCTCAAACACGAACGCACACTAGAAATGTAGGAGTGAACACTTATACAAACGTAAAGAATTACACTTGGGACTGCGATGGTCAGCTAACAGGCGTAGAAGCACAGGAGCCCTGGGGCTTTAGATACGATGACAATGGAAACATGCTATCCCTAACATACAGAGGCAATACAATTCCGATGGAATACAACGACATGGATCGTATTATCAAGTTTGGGGAAGGCCAATATCGGTACGATAGCCGAGGTTACGTTTTTCAAAACGCTCGAGAAGAAAGATTCCAATACAATGCCAAAGGTCTACTGATTAGAGCAACAAAACGAGGAAGATTTGATGTTCGATATTACTACGACCATCTTGACAGGTTTGTATTTACTTAGTAACTTCATCTGCTAGTCAGTTTAAAATTTATAGTCAAATATTTAACTAAGTATGTTATCTTTCCAGACTATCTACCAGAAAGGATAACTTCGGTAATGTCACCCAATTCTTTTACACGAATAAGGAAAAGCCCCATGAAGTCAGTCATATTTATTCACCTCGAGAGAACAGATTTATGACACTAGTTTATGATGATAGAGGTCATCTCATCTATACTCAGGTAATTAAAGTAAATTATAAAACTCTAGAAAATAAGGCAAGATCTATAGAATCATAATATTTACTAATAATGTTAAAGCACAATACTTGATAATAAGTAATAACAATATTTATGTTTTAGGTTGCGCGCCATAAGTATTACATCGCTACTGATCAATGTGGAACGCCTGTAATGGTCTTTAATCAGTACGGAGAAGGCATTCGAGAAATTATGAGATCGCCGTACGGTCACATAGTATACGATTCAAATCCGTATTTATACCTCCCAGTAGACTTCTGTGGTGGACTGTTAGATCAAGTGACATCACTGTTGCATATGGAACACGGAAAAGTTTACGATCCCCTAATTGGACAATGGATGTCACCTCTTTGGGAAAATCTTATTGAGAGAATTCATAACCCTACACAACTGCATTTATACAGATTTAATGGAAATGATCCTATTAATGTACGGCCACAAAACAAAAAACCAGCAGGTAATATTCTTACTTTACACATAACACTATAGATTCGCAATGCGATTAGTCTATTTTATTATATTTAACCATACAGTGGATAGTTTTTGTTATTTGTAATCTTAGAATCCTTATTTCTTACAGATCACTTATCCTGGCTGAAATTACTAGGCTACGATACTAAAAGCTTGGCACCTCAACTTTACCC
This sequence comes from Pararge aegeria, assembly GCF_905163445.1. Classification (NCBI taxonomy): domain Eukaryota; kingdom Metazoa; phylum Arthropoda; class Insecta; order Lepidoptera; family Nymphalidae; genus Pararge; species Pararge aegeria. The sequence goes on along the minus strand of NC_053184.1, from coordinate 9,858,108 downwards.
TGATGAACTTCCTGGTGGATCTATATTGCCGAGTATTCCTCGTGGTCGCCCGATATGGGGCACCGCACCTGTCGATAGTGGCCCAGTTCTGCCCTATGCAATGTCATTACTGCCAAGCGTCATGATCGAATCTGGATTTTTATCACATATGTCAAACAAGAGGATTGCTGATTTCCGCAGTCTTGCCATACCAGCCATGTCTGCACTAAAGACAGATGGGCTTAACCTTGCACCAAAACGAATAGGCTCGGACTCTGAGCCGCCTTTTGGACGTGGTATTTTGATCTCCCGAAATTCAAGAGGACGAGCCGTAGTAAGCACTGTTCCTTCCGCCAACGCAATTTACCGAGATGTATACACGTCTGTCTTCAATAGATCTCATCTACTGCCATTCTCTTTTGTCGTTCATGGGGACCAGCAAGATGTATTTTACTTCGTTAAAGAAGATACTTGGCGCGCAGCAGACGATAAACAACAACTTAAACGAATGCAAGGAAAACTAAACGTCACTTTCCACGAAGTAGCAGAAGGTGGCCGCTCTTACGCCGATGTAAAGATTCACGGCCAAACAAGCATTATTAATTTGAGATACGGCACCAGCGCTGAAAGAGAAAGGCAACGCTTGTTGCACCACGCGCGATCATCAGCCGTGCGCAAGGCGTGGCACAGAGAGCGCGAAGCACTTCGCGTAGGACTAGGCGGGTCGCTGGACTGGTCGGCGGCAGAGCTGGACGAAATTCAGAAAGCAGGTTCGGCTGCGGGCTACGAGAGCGAGTACGTCCACGACGTGGCGCGGTACCCCGAGCTGGCTGAAGACCCGTATAACGTGCGCTTTGTCAAGAAGCGGTCAGACCGCGCCGAACGACGGCGACGGAAGCGCGAAAGCTGCCGCACGCCTTGGTGGCTCGCCTGGGAAGGCCTCTGCTAGTGACGTATCGCCATCCATATGCCAAATCGTATGAATGTAAATTCGATGTGTGTGAATGGTGATGGACGAACGTATATATGTGCGTGTGTGAAAATATATTTTGTAAATAGTCTCTATTAATTGTTAATTGTTGATGTATGTATGTACGTAGATGCGAATCCCTATCGCTGTGTAAATATTTAATTTTAATTTGCAGGGAGAGAATGGACCTTTTGAGAGGACTGATATAAAATAAATGTATTGTATGTATAAATAAGACGATCTATGTGAATATGAAATTATTTATACTTATTTATCGGTAAAAAGCTTCAATTGTGTCCAATGTTCTTATAAAATTAGATGAAGACTATTTGAAAGAATAATAAAAAAGCATACTTTTTTAACCAAATCAATGTGTTGTTTGAAATTTTCCTGACCAAAATTGGGACCTAAATTCTCCTAAATATTATAATCTTAACACACCCTTAACCATATTTCACACAAAAATTGTCAGAAATAATGAGAAAAATTCCTTTGCAAAATAAAAAATGTTGTTAAGATTTCAATACCATAGACAAGAAGGGATCAGTAATAAAAAAGACATTATATACTGACGACCGAAATTAAAAATTAACTAATGTAATCCAAAATCTTCAGATAGCAGATTGAATTTAGGAGTGCTATATTTTTTCTACTATTTGCCGTAGATAAGGATAGCACTATTAAATTCAATCTACCATCTGCCTATCTTTTATACGTTTAAAGGTCGCTACTGCTAAAGAGAACTTTGAGGATCGATCTGGGCAGTAGACATTTAACAATTGCATAAAACTTAGTGTATTGAAGTTAATGAATTTTCATTGTGTAATTTACTTTAAGCCCGCTGATAATAGGCCAAATACTGAAATTCTTCAGTAATTTCTATAGTTCGCTAACTATCCCATACTCATTTTATTACTACCACGAATTAAATTCATTTGGAAACACTTACTACAAGTCTACATACAACAAAGTCTAAATCAGTTGAAATACACCATCGTGTACGGAGAGCGCGAAGATCTGAATCTACAGGTTAAAAGAAAATAAATAATAGTGTGATAAATAAAGAAAAGTTATTTATTCATGTCCAAAACGTCAATCTCTGAACATCGTACTTGAGTTAATTTTTACAATATCAATTTATACATAACTCAAGGTTAACGCTTTAATATAAATTTTATTATTCACCGTCATAAGCGTAACTTTTGCTTATAACAACTTTAATAATAAGATGTATTTACAAATAAACTACAATAAACATTACTAAACTTAGTTGACACTGAAAACTATACAGCTGAGAGACAAAATTGGATTATTTGTATAAAAATCTTTATTTAAAAATATATTTACAATTTAATATAATCTTATAATAGACATTTACATTTGAATAAAGTTCTGAGTTTATTATACAAAAAAATCCCCTACAATACATATTGAGCTACACGTCCATATACAAATGAGATCAACAATTCGCACGACTAACAGCTACATTTTGTAGTCGATACTTGCATTTGTTAACAGCAACATATCGTCTTTGACATACCGAAATCGCGTAACTGTCATTTAAGTAACAAGTAAATAAGTCCAGAGGGCTTATTACACTATTTTAAATAATAGCAAGTTTCATGGACATTTCTTTACGTCCCAAAATCACGATTATAATTCTGAAGCGGAACCTCAGCAATATCAATATAACACTGCTTTAAACTATGGTAGTAATCCCCGAGGTACTGAAAGTACCATAGCCAAAGGGGAACAATATAGTGAACACCAGGATGTTCAAAATTGGTTGATAAGATATTTAGAAAATAAGGTTTGGGGCCCGATATTGAATAATGTTAGTTAGTAACGCAGTGTGGGTCTATCAAAGACGAGACAAAATAAGTATAATTGTTTAACAATTAAATCTTTCATAGGGATCATCTAATAATTACGTCACTCTTAAGCTTAACCCTTGACCCTTTACATATGAAATGCAAGAAAAACTGATTACTGATTTATGATATTATGTACACAAGCAAAATTAAAAAAGCATTTTGCATTCAATCTCATTTTTTTTTGTAATTGGAAGTTACTTTTTATTTTATTGCAGTTTGTTTTAGTTTTTTTAGTGGCTGATTTTATTTAAGCTTTAAAAAATAAAGGTTTAAAGGCCAATATTTAAGACTGACTATTTTGCTGAACTGTAGTTGTGCCTATTTTGCTGTACGTAAATCTCTTAACTTATAGGATTTAATTGTTGCAATTTCAGATATACACAAAACTCCAAAATTGATTAGGTTTAAAAGTGAACGTTTATTAGGAAAAGGATAGTTTCCCCATTTTAAATGTGGAAATAATAGCACTAACTTATAAACTTGTCAATTAAGTTCAGTTTAGAGACCTACGTACATAGGTCTCCAAGTTTAAAATTGAATGGGCACTAATATTCGGTAACGCAGAAGAACAAATGTAAAAAGTCCCTCGAAATAACGCATGCCTTCACAAATTAAAAAGAGCTAAAGAAAGTGACGCAATTATGGATGGATCCTTTGAACACACACATCCTATACATTCCCAAGCGACACACTACTGTTAACAATTTATTATAATCAGTAAAGTAATATACATTAAATGTGTAAAAATATAACCATTAATTTCATATGAATCCTAAATGATATCATGGACATGGAAATTGTGCGCAGTGTTTATAATGGTTTTTCTGATTGATTCAATTAGTTTATTAATATAAAACGACTTTTAATGTCAATTAAAAAGTAAAAAATGTTTTTGCACAATAGTTAAAAGAAACAAATACAGAAACGGGCATCATTATACAACCTGTAATGTACCTTTCCAATGAACAAAATCCATTTATAGATGGCTTATTTTTTCTATGTCAGCTTAACATAATGCTGAACTCTATATGGCCGAGGCAGGTTCTTAATGAAGTTTCATGGATATATGGATATCTAATTGTAGTGATATTTCGAGAAAACTCTTTTCACAGTTTACTAAAGCTAACCCGAGGTGAATCAAAGGCATCCCAACCGCGTCATTTACTTGCATATTAACAGCCAATAAAAATGACGCCTGTTTTGCGTAGACAACTACAAACGCGGTCTGAATGCTAGATGCGGCCTTGCCATGACGATGGTATAGCTGACACAAATTTGTTGAATATGTATTTGAAAAAACAAATGCCGTCGCGCTGAGCCTAGTAGAGTGCGATAGGGATAGATGTAGCGCAGACCGATTTTACCTCGTGAAAAATTCACGAGATCGACGATGCACATTCCCCTGTTTGCACATCCAAAACTCAGCCATTTTCTGATTCAATTATTTTTACCGTGAAAATTTTAATGATATTAAAAATGTAAAACGGTCGTTTTAGAGGGTCAGATTTTCTTAAATATTTAGATATTCAAGAAAAAAATTATAGCGGCATTTGGACATTTCGAAACAAAAATATTGCTCTAAAGGCGTTATCCGGGGAGGAAATAGGGGAATACATTTATATAGGAAATCCCACCTAACTATACTATCCTATTAATGTGTTCGTATTAAGAACGTAATAAAGAGTCGCGTAAGTGGTATTCTTATTAAAATGGCGCGGATTTATTCGCGAACCTATGAAAATACTATGAATATGGGGTTCGGACACATCCCTTGTATAGGTTCCTCGAACGTGTCTGGTGGTAAGGCAGATCAAGTCACCCGTGGTGGATTAGGCGTGGGTACAGGCGTTAAGGCCTATCTAAATACTCACTCAGAATCTCTGCTGTATAGAAACCTGATGCGATTTGATTAAAATCGTAACCATGAATGAAATGTGGTTGTCAATTCTGACGGATCTTCATTAAGAAACTCAACTTAAACGGTACAAATTATGGTAATGAATGTGTTAGGATTTACAAATCATAGCAATCTACCTGCAACGATGTTGGAGTAGATCAATGGCGTCGTTTACAAAAACATATTTTGTGGAAAAATTCACAAATTAGTATTAAGAACGTATACGGTATTAAACGATATGTGAATAAAATGGCCTTCATTATATCAATGATAAAGAAAAACAATAAATTTATTATAATTACATAACACAATCCTATCAATCGATTACGAAAGCAAGCCAAGATTCTCCATATTGTTTTTTAAAAATATTCAGATACTATGGACACCACCCAAAGTCGCTCACACGCCATTCTATTACAGCCTACTTTTAAGGCATATACGACCTACAGTAATGCAGAATGCAGCATAGAGTTTTAAATAGGTTATATTTAATGTTGGTGATGCCCAGTTACAACACAAGTCAGTCGCAAGTTAGATCACAAGTCGTCGTTGCGACTGACTCGTGATCTAAGTAACTTACAGGATTCCTATCCATGTTACCAACTTAGATCAATTTAAGTATTCCCCAACCACTTTTCGCCGTCCGCCATCGTTCCCGGTTTATACTTCGTGTTTTGGGAGTCGAGTTAATTGTTCTAAGCCTGAGCTACTTATACTTACTTTACAACTATCAGGTTGGCGGAACTTATACGGCCTTCAATGAATAATGTGCTATACAAGTGTATTTTGTATAAGACTGCCAATAGAAAATCTTGCAGAAGAAAGTGTCAATTTTTGTTTTTACAAATGGTTTAAAACTACTAGCACGTGTTAACTAAGGGTAGTAACGTTATGTTATAAACTATAATATGACAGTTCATGAACAGCGTACGCAAGGACATAATTTTACCACTTGAGTGCCAGTGACTACGAGTACCTATTAGTGAATCCCGCACGATCGAACGCCACAGATTTAATACGACCTTATTTTAAGTTCTCATGCCATATTTCACAAACTATGCATAATACATAACATACTGCTGTACAGGGCAAGGTCTCTATTGTCTGATAATAAAAATAGTTTCTTATTGTAAGGAATAAAGTTGTTTTACTAATAACGACGATTGAAAAGCACCTTTTAATTTAATTACTTGCAACATTAATTGAGTTTTTGTGGCTTATCTAAACTATAGATTTAAGGCTCCGCAAGGCACAGAACTCGCGAAAGGTCGCCCATGAGATGGATTGATCAAATCAAATCCGCTATGGGAAGTGGCAAATGCTCATTTCAGGCAACTAATTTCTGGTCCAAACAGCTCCACTTCATGATGACCACAACCATTCTGACAAGAGTGTAACGACGAAGATCATTCATCACTTTTATTGCTATTTTGGACTATACTATACTAGCTTTTCAGTAGAATACTAACCAATTATGTTTACGGACACCTTTTGACTAACAGCACATTTGGTATTATATTATTATCAAATTACAAGGTGGTCTTGGAATCACTGTGAAACTTCATCGAAATATTTGTGAATACGGGTGTAAGGTAATGGCCCAGAGTTCGCGTTCTAGTTCAGTGTTTGGCGGGGCGCCTGTACAGTACAATTTACACAAACATCCTGAGTGACAAGCAGTGGCTTCGTTCAGCTTACTTCCTTCGACCCTAGTACGAATTTGAACACTATGGTCTTTGTGGCATAACCCAATGAGTATGCTTTGACATATTTAGGATGATAATTTTGGCATCAGACGCCCATGATTTTTTTATTTATGGCCGGCAAAATGTAGTACAGATAATGTTATACCATTAATGGATACCACCTACTTAGTCAAGGGCCACGCATAAAAAACATACTACCAAAACAGTTTGGAAATGGCTTTTGGTCATATAAATGTTTTTTAAGTACACTACCTCATTCCTACTGTGTTTAGTTATCAACCTAAATTAAAGACTAACAAAGCAGAGGTGTAAAAGGGATCTTTCTTATGTTAAAACATAGTACGAATTTCCGTAGCTCCGACTTTAAATTATTAACTTCTGTAGCTCCATCTTTAAAGTATTCACGCTAGACGCGAAAATTAACCTAGCGAAAACTTTGTTTAATAATAATTGTATGAATGACGCGGCAATTTTTATATAGTTGGTTGTTTCGAATTTAAACCGTTTTTATATATTGATGTTATATTTACTGCTGTTCAAATCGCCATAGATGCTCGTACCATATAAAGACAAGGAACTAAACTACACGAGGACGTTATGTTTAATTGGTTTTAGATATTTGCTACTCCTAATTGTAAGTATACTAGGTATTTAAGGTTTAAAAAAGAATATGAGTCAACAATAGCTAGCCAATATTCATGAACATCTGCATATATCACAACTAATAAAATCTATAGTTAGGAATATATTTAAGTATTGCTTTTATTAACTGGTCTTTGTAGTAAGGTATAGTAACAAAACTTGTTGCTGAACTAAAACGGAGCAATGTTCAGCAATAACAACAGAATAGCTCCTTATCCAATATACAACAAAACATATAGAAAATTAGGTTATTTTTTGTGTGTGTTTCAGTTCTAGTGATACAATAAATATTATAGAACATCAGCATTTTTTACAAAAAATTTCGATGTTTAATATTAGCACATTAATATTTATTTTACACACCAATTCGCAAAAGTGCAAAGAGCAATGGCAAACTCTCATTAATTACATTATTTCAAATTATTAAGTTTAAATATTATATTGAGTTCAGTGCAAAAACTGGGTTAACAAGTCCTAGAATGAGAGAAATTCAGTTTTGAACTTGTAGGTTCTTCTACTTATCTATACTTCAATTGACATATGACAGTTACATATTATAAACCTGCAGTTGTGGTTATTGTCCATCCAGGGATCAAGAGATAATACTAAATATAGTATTTTACACATTTATACATCTTGGAGATATTTTAAAACGAAGCATTCTGTTCGCTTTTCTGAATTCGAAATACCTGCTAGCAAACCTAGCTTTATAGATTAAGATATTACTTTTGTTTTATGTGACTGTCTATATTCAATGTAAGAACCGCCAAGGCAATTTGTAATTCGACAGTTTAGATTCAGGGTTACCATAATATATTTATTTTATTTATTTCTATTTTACACCGGGTTTTTTATATTAAAATGGTAACACTTAACTATAGAGATGAAATAAAATAATGAACCATTAGTCAATTAAGTTTTCTGAATTGTAATTCATATTTTAGATAGTTTGCTATAACGGATATTTTTTTAATCATGGTTGGTCTAACTGTGTCAAACGCTGAAATTTTAGTCGAATAAGATTTCGCCATTGTTCTTTGGGAATTAGAGTCAAGGCGCAAGTTATAAGTCTAAACCGTACGCGAGGGTTTTATTAGCACTGAGAGCATAACCATCATCAATGCAAACGAGTATAATAACTTTTCAATACATTTGTTAGTATTTTTAAGTAGAACTATTGCAAGTCCTTCTGAGATGGTCCTTATCAGACAAAGGTTGAAGAAAAATTAATAACGCACTGAATTTCTAGACTGATAATTATCTTACCAACACAGCTAGCATGAGCAAAAGACATTTTCTCCACTGAGAAAGGACAAAAGGCTTATCTGCACTCACAGTTTTATCAACTCTCCGAGCATGTGCGCACGGGTGGAAATAACAACATCCAAATAATATATGTGTAATATTAAACGGACGAAAACTTCTGTGCTTTGGCAGGTGGATTAATGGTTCCAGTGGATGTAATCTAAGGATAAACTGTTTGTCCCCTGCCGATCCTAGCCGTGCAGTTAGTTTATACAACCAAGTATATATTATGATAATATTTATAACGCAGTCTCTATGTATAATTGTCTACACATTGTATAAATGCAGACACAGTATAAATGTGGTCTGTATGATTATATTTTGAGTTCACAATAAAAGGCTACTTTTAAGTATTATATTACAAGACAACAGTGTCATAAACCTGTATTACAAGCAAATGTATTGAAAAAAACATTATCAACCTCTAACATATTTACTAACTTTAATAGTATCAATCCCGTTATCAATCCATGACGTATATTTACATAATTGTAGCTTTTAATAGGTGCTACTTGAACACATAGCAAAACTTAACTTCCAAAGCATCTTTCATTCCATTGTATCGATCCTGTGATGTACTAGGTATATTACATATTTACAATATATATATTTTATGATTTATCGTACATTGTACTTCATATTACCCGCAGATAGAAACGTTATATCGACACGTCACTTTATTTCAGCCAAATGTTACAATGAGTTGATAAAATAATTCTTAATTCATTTTAACAATAAAAAAATGGGAGAAACACACGGTTTATCATCGCTATTTCTTAAGGTTTTATTAAACTTGTACAGCATGCATTTGATTAAGACAATTTTGACGTCTTTCGTACGACTTTTAATTTGCGTGTACGTCATATATTATGGATAAAAGAAATAGCGAAACGCTTCATCTAACCAGCGTTCTTAGCGGTGTTCATGATCGCGCCATGCAAAGAACAACTGAACAGATTCTTGCTCGAACTGTCACCTTTTATTGGATTGATCATTGGGAAAAACGAACGTCCAATCACGAGAGGTGAGCGTTTGAACAAGTTTTGTGATTAGTCGCACGCAGGACGCAAATTAAGCGCCGCTTAGGATTTTGGTTAAACTCAGCTATGTGGCAATTTGATAAAGATAATTTTGCCGTCTTTATAAGACTTTCAAATTATATGTACGACATAAATTATGGATAAACGAAACAACGAGAAGCGTCATCTAAACAGCGTCCTTAGTGGTGTTCATAATCGCGACATGCGAACGACAACTCAACAGATTCTTGCTCGAACTGTCGCCTTTAATTGAATTGGTCATTGTGCCAAGCGAACTTTCAATCACGAGAGGTTAGCGTTTGAACAAGTTTTGTAATAAGTCGCACGCAAAACGCAATTTAAACGCCGCTTAGGACTTCGATTAAACGCAGCTGTGTGGCCATCGCTTCAGAGTGTACATAACGATCTCACTCAGCGAGTACACGTAACACAATGAATAAATAATATCATTCAGCCAGCCTAAACCCGAATTTACGACACGTTTACGCATCTAACACGTACAGTGCCACCATTTCACTGCAGAAAACTAATCTGCACAATTTAGCCGTGTAGCTACGGCAGATAAGAATACAGTTGGCACCACCCCTCTTATTTTCACGGGTGTCGTATGACGCAACTAAGGGTCATAACGGAATACGTGCAGCAGCGTCCTCCGTACAACTACTACCGTCTACGGCAATAACAGACCCGCTTGCCCAGCGTAATGATTATGTGCAAATCCTCCCGTTGCTAGAGGCCTTTAGTTCAGTAGTGGACGGTTATAGGCCATCAAGGATTGATGATATCTGCGCAGCCACTAGTGACTAACTTAATCGGCTAGCATACTATATAGATCGCGCGTATTTTAAATACAGGGCCTAATTCAAGTTTACGAACATAACTGGATCATAAACAGCAAGGCTACGGCCGCTGTCGTCCTGCAGTTGATGCGTTGACGAGTACTGTTCATCTTTATGCCCTATTACTGCCTTCACAAGCCATGTAGCCTATACACCAACACGACTCAAATAAAGACATTGAAATGTCAGATTTATGTCAAGTTACATAAAGTGTTGTTTTAAGCGTGTGACTTATAGGCGACAAGTGGTCCACTCGTCGTCTATAAGTAAGACTACCGGCATCTGGCATCATATTGAGTCGAGTCGATAGCTATGGTGTGTGAACGCCTCTAAACGAGTGAAGGACGTGTCGATACAGTGTTCATATCATTAGGCCATTTAATTGCGCGAACAGCAACGTTAATACTGATTTAGCATAACCAGAAAAATCACAACATTTTTATATGTCAAACGTTAGTATACACTCCATTAAGTACGATATCTTTGATTTATTTCCAACATAGTCATTTCATACTCTATTTTTATATTTACATACACTAAATCAATTGCTATTTATATTTTACAATAAAATACCTTTTATTTACAAATGATACAAACTTTTCTAACGAGATATAAAATCTTTAAAATAATTATAATGTTATTGGTTTTTTTTTTAAACGAACCACATTGTTGTTAAAATAATATCGCTTACAATTTAAGTTGATCGCACATAGCACTACGAGCCGCAACGAACACATTTTTTTACCATGATAGCGATGCAAAAGAGCAGATGTTATAACCTTTCTTTGCGGTTTTTTTTAAAGAGTTTAGTTGCTATGTTTAATGAAAATCAGTACAACTTTTTATAGATATTTATAGCTTTTTAGTAAGACGGTCTAGGGATGACAAATTTAAATTTCAACTGGTTGGACCTGCGTCAAATAACTGCTTAACAAATCAATTTTCTAATAAGCTTACTTTAGCAAAGTCATGGTATAAAAATCCGTAAAAATGTTAAATAACACTACTTTAAGAGATAGTAGTAACGTCCCTTCGTCCTATGACCAGTATTGAAAATAATCAACTGCTCGACTCACTGCTCTGGATATATTTCAAAACCAGTGTGTTCCATAATTTTCATTTGTTATCCTATACAAACCTGACGCACTGTATCACCCACTCTTACTTCGTTTGCTAAGGCTACTCGTCGTAACCTTGTACCTTCCGTACCGTCGTAAATGTCCTACAACATTTTCCAAGAATTGAAATTGGGAAGAATTCAAAAGGTACTTCCAGAGCCAAGCGTGTTCAAAGAAACAAACAAATTCTTCAGCTTAATTATTATTGGTATACATATAGATATAAGGCCACGAAGGGTCTCCTCCGTGAAGATGTATACAACTGTGCATAGTTTTTAAATGAAATAAATTTATGAAGTGTCCATGATGGAAATACTGGATGTGTTGATCACATCATCTGCACTTTTTAGGCATATTTTCAATACTCAAAAATCAGTTGTCGGGTCAACGTATTATGTGCGATCATAGATTAGTCACGTTCCTGATCCAATTTTAAACGCATGCCATTTAAGTTAAAATATTATAACGATTTTGTTTATAAATTATTTGTGACTCTCATAAATTACATACATGATTATGAAAACGATATATATTTAGAAACCAAAAAATAAAGGATGTGATTATAATATCTTAGCAATTCATTACAATAAATAAGTTTGATTTCATTAATAGCAGCATTTATTAGGAAGGAGTTGTGACTCTACCTTAAACCTTTCAGTCTCAATGGGAACTCATGGTAACGGTACGTATTTGAGTTTTATACGGCGAAGAAATAGTTGTCAATTAAAGCACTAAACACACAAAGGCTGTGGCGCAGTCAGGCTTTAGCGGCTGCAGGTATATTCCTGGGAGCATATGCGTGTTATTCTATATGACATATTTCGTACAAAATCTAACTACAAAAATTCACATCCGCTTTCATCTTTATCCACCGCCACCCCAGCATATGTGTGAACGATGCGTTCATTTAGTTAAACTTAGTCTGCTAGAGATCTCTTGATCAATATTGCACGCAGATTGTTATTTCACTTGTCCTCTTAGTTATTATACAAATTTCATCTATTATATGCAACTATTATTTACATTCTAATTAACAATATCGGCAGTGGGCTAAAGTTTAAACATTTACTATGAACTATCAGGATTTGATTTTCGTCGTACTTGGTGCGCATTTAATACTTGTGTCTGCGCCTGAGTTATAAATTGAGTTGTACCTGAAAAGAAAAAATATTATCAATAAAATGTTTTATAAATAAATTCTCACTACTTAGCTTAACAACGCTTTGTTAATTTGGTAACGTTCTAATTGTTTTGTGAACGATATATCGGACTGCTCGTTGAACGGTTTCTTGCACGTTAAATCTGTATGTGATGAAAACTAAAAAAAAAACAATAAAGAACGAAATCCCTTCCTGCCCTTTCGTTAAAAAAATAAAGTACGACAATACACCTTTTCGATGCTGCTAAGGAGGAGATGGAACACGAAAAGTCAGTCAACCCAGACAACGCTCAGCAACCAGTTAATGGATGTCATTCTCTTGGCTCGTTCACAATTATAAACCGGTTAAAGCGAATTCCTTTTAGAATTATATCGCTATTATTAATTTTGTTTTTAAGAAATAACCGAACCGATACGCAAAAACCCGTTTTCTTACTTTGATTGCGAAATGCGCTATGGAAGTTTAATAGTGTCTTTTACTCGTCAAGTGTGAGCCAGAACACGCATCAAATAGTATTCAATAGTCATTAATCTAATGAAGAAATCATCATATGAATACATACCGGTAGTGGGCTGTAGAGCAGGTCGGGGAGCGGGACGAGGCAACCGCGCGGGTCGGGGCGCTCGTACTACTTGAACCGCACTTCCCCTTACGCCCCCTTTTACCCCACCGGACATTAGTTGCGCTACAAAGTAACAAAGAACAATAGCGATCAAGGACTAAACACACAGATCGTGGGGTGAAAGCTATCCGAGGTAACATCTGGAGTTTTAAAAGAAACATGTAAGATATCACCCCTGTCTGGAGTATGCAAGTATACTTTGTGACATTTATCAACGATTATGTGGTTAAAGCTTCAAGTTACTTAAATACATTGTTTTGCAAGCTTTTGTTTCTTTGTCCTTCAGAAATAAAAATGCAAAAGACTAATGATTCTTCTAGACCTATACGATACTCACCCGTCAAGATGAAAATATATAGTACCGTCGGTAAAAGATTTGTAGACTCAAGCTATCAAACGGTTAGGTTCGGTCTCAAGCATATAATGACAGAAACTAGATGCCACATTTCGTAATGTAGCAGCGCAACTTTTGTAAAATAAAAATCAGTATTAGTGCATATTCGACTTTAAAACGAGGAACATTACGTACATTTTACATTGACGATATTTTGTTTCAATACTTACTCCGTTACTCCACGAATGCGTGTTTACGAATTTCAAAGTATGACCATAAACCATAAGACTGAGATATTTTAACAGATAGATAATTTACAGAGATAACACCTCTAAGATAAAATATATTTAAAATAGCAATAGCAACTATTTAATTAATCTATTAGGCTATTAACACATAAAATACTCTTTATTTTCATCCGGCCATCTATCCAAAGATTAAAGAACGAACGGAGAGACGTACAAAGTGTAAATTAACCCTAGTAATTAAATTTAAGCAATTAAAATATAATGTGGTGGAAAACCTCGAAAATCTGCGTGTCTGAAAGTTCTCTATAATATTGTCATAGGCGTGTGAAGTGTAACAACCCGCCCTTGGTCAGGTGGTGGACCCTTCCTAGAGACCCTATGGTCTGAACCCTTCTCGTTCTGAGTAGAGACCCGTGCCTTGTAGTGTATGAGGTGGATAAAAAATCGCATAAATATGATAATTAAATGAATTTTGACTCACCTATAGGCAATGATAGCACTGAAGGTTGATTGGTTAGCACTACAGAGGTAGTGGGCGGCACCGATACCAGTAACCCGCTTGGCGCCCCGGACACATTAAGCGATAACGATATAGGCGCCGATAGACCCGGTATTTGTACTTGAACGTTCTGTACACCCTGAATACCTTGTAGGCTTTGCAAAGATGTTAAACTTAAACCCTGGAAAGAATACCGCTGATGAAAAACTGATAACCAACATCTGGAGAATTAATAATAACGGTTAATAATGTATTAGCGCTCTATAATAAATTTAGCCGTTTAATTAACAGAATATTAAACTAACAGTATAAGTGTTCTGCTTGTTAATTGACATCTTTGATTGTTGTCTGCATATCGTCTGAGAAAAGTACAGAAATCCTTTGTGGGGATGGGTATATGCTTTCATAACATTATACCGAAAGTTATATTAGATCTACCTTTACCTAAGTTTAAACAATATATTAAAATACATTGAACAAATCTTGGTTACTACACGATTGATGAATTCCTTAACACCACTCCGCTCTCATCTCTCACAAAACAGAAAAATTCTAAAGATTGTTAAACTTTGAAATGATGTTGGAAAAGAGCAATCTGCTGAGTTTCTTGCCGGCTCTCAGTGGAATCTGCCTTCCGAACCGGTAGTAGAGTCACTACAAACAAACTGACTTGGCGTCTTATGTGCTTATTAGCACTTTTGAAACCTAGGCTTGAAATAACTGAATTTTTAATTTTTAATTTTTTACCGATGATCATAACAACCTTTATGCGATTACCGATGCGGAAAGGGTTCCGCTATTTTTTAAGTTTTTGTTACCTTTGCATGATTTCACAGCTAAACCGATCATTGCGAAATTTAGATAGAATAATATTTATGCTCGGAAAAAAAACTAGCTTGCTCAGCTCGGAACAAATATCAAAAGACGATGTGAGCAACAGCATAAATCTATTTCTGAAATCTCAACGAAGTAATTTAAAACCACAAGTCAGAAATTGGACTTTTTAGAGCTGCTTACGCGTCATTCAAACATATATTCTTGCATTTATTTGGACGTGATAGTCAACACCCGTTAACTTAAAATTTAAGTTGAAAGGGTTATAAAAGCACGCTTTAAAGTTCTATTACGAAGCTCATAACAAACTAAGCCGGGTACTATTTTTCATATTACAATAATTTGTCACAACAGGACACCTTATTTAATACCGTATGATTTTCATACTGCATCCAGAACTAAAAATGCGTGCGCAATGGGATGCGACGCAATTCAAGCACACTTTGCATGATATTCGTTTTGAAGACAGTTAAATTTTAGCCTCTTTACGAGCAATCAAAAATCTATTAATCCATAGTCCCACAAAGCAGTTTCAAATAGCTTGTGCTTTTGGGAAACTGGAAAAATAAGCGTATTATTATGTAGACGTTTAGTTCAAAATACTGAGAGTTACCTGCAAATGACAAACAGGTTGAGGTTGAGACTGCGGTTGCGATTGTGAAGGAGGAGTTGCGGCAGGCTCGGGACCCATAAGTCGCTCCAACAAAGCACTCTCACTACTTGACACATTCGTCGAATCGTTTTCTCGGGTGTATGTAACCTGCAGGAATAGTAGATCAAATATTGGAATATAAATATTAATCAGGCATCTTAGTACCCATAACACAAGCTACGCTTACTTTGGGGCAAGATGGCGTTGTGTGTATTGTCGTAGTATATTTATTTATTATATTATTTATTTATATAAGAAACGAGTACAGTGGGTATGAATGTTTCAGTTAACCTTTTCAAGAAGATTTATTAATCCTGCTTCGGGAGTAACGTGTTCAACGTTTGAAATATAATATTAACACATTTATATTGAAGCCGGCCATTCCCAAAGTAATTAATTACAAGTCATCTGCGTGGATTGTAATATTCGCGTCGAAAATCCAGGCTTTTCAAAAAATGCTACTAGCTCTACTGTGGACTGAAGAGCTCTCTGTATTTCTGTATCTTAGAAAATTATCCCTGCGAGTAACGGGTAGGGATATTAATCTCGTAGCACGTATGTTAGCCCTACAGATGCGGCGATGATAAAAATTCTTTAAACAAATTGGCATTCGAGACTCCATGGCCCCAGGGTCTACGGGAAACGGAGGATATAAATTACTTAGTAAACTTTTGGTTATTATAAAATATCAGAGATTTTATAATTGCAAGATTTGCACAAATGAATTGAACTTGACGAATCCTTAATGGAGTAACGATGGTCAATTTTGCAGACATGCCAGTTGGAAAAAGTGACTAGATGGAGGAAAAGCACTAAAGTTGCGGCAGTAATAAATTATAGTGAGAGTTTATGTAGCATTACAAACTTTTGCGGTTCAAAGTGTAAAAAAGGGTATGGTGTGAAACAATCAATGCTATAGCGTTATCAACTTTAATAGAGCTGTTCTTGTATCTACTGTTATTAGTTTAGTTATGAAACAAGAAATAACTAGTTTGCGGTTGCTTAGCGATCCATTTACACCTCAGATAATACATATCAAACTAAAGGTACATAATTAAAGTTGTTTACTCACCTGCTGCGTATAAGTGGGAATGGTGTGAGCGCTCGTGGACGCAGCAATCAGTCGCGCGCCCTTAAACGACACAGTACGAGTAAGCATTTTATTTGTACAGGGGGAATTATCAGCGGTTGTGACCTAAGCTCATAAAGGTTGCTTGGTCACCCGCCTTCCCCTAAAATGATAATATTATATAACCAACTACTGGTACATCTTCTTTACATAAACAAAGTAAACATTATTAAAGTTAAACATTTAAATCTCATGCATAACACAAAACAATATGGGTTATTTACCAAGCTATTTTAAACAAAACAGTATTATTCCTTATCTAATTAGATATACTAGATACGAGTGTATTGCATGACGTTCAAATTGCCCTTCACAGCATATTATTAAAAATAATATCTTAGAGGATATCAGAGATTTAAAAATAGGGGGCAGAGCCGACGCGAGCCAAAAGATGGCAGCGCGGTGGTCGGTGGGAGCGGGGTGTGCTTATAAAAGCGCGCGTCATTAATCATCAATCAGTATCGCACCAGTGCAAAGCCGGGACGGATCGCTAGTTAACTACCAAAGCTTAAACGTTTCTTACTCACCTGCTGGGTATAAGTGGGAATGGTGTGAGCGCTCGTGGACGACGCGATTAGCCGCGCGCCCGATATCGACACAGTGCGAGTGAGCAGTTTATGCGTATCCAGTGAGTTGTCAGCGGTGGTGACGTGGGTCATGGCAGCCGGCGCACTATTCAGCAGGTTCAGTATTGTCGCGTTGCTACTCGCTGTACTGACGACTGATTTCGCAGCGTTTTGACTCGCCGCTGCAACATGTTAAACATAGTCGATAAATACGCTGGTTTACGTTTTAACCCCCTGCCCGAGTGCCCCTGCATAGATAACGGCTTAGAGAGAGATGCAAAAAAAATCTTAATTACTAAAAAAACAAATTATTGAAGGTGCTTCGGAAGAGATGTGTCTTTTGCGAGATTTATTTTTTCACTTACCGATCTAAATTTAATTTTCTAAGCGTTCCAATAGGAATGCTAGCTGAGAACTCGGAAAGAACTTTAAAAAGGTGGACCGAAGTGCTGGTTTACTAACTTTTTTTTATTTATGGTTTAAAATAAGTTTTTAACAAACAATTTCCAATATAATGAGCCATCCCCTTAGAAAGTATGCGTTTATGGTGAGGATGGCGGGTTCGCAAGTATATATCTTTAGGAATATTCAGCTACTTAATCTAAATGTAAATGTAACAATCTTTTTGCACTGTTAGCTAAAAAATGTCTTTTACATTTCCTTAAAAATATATGTTTTTTTTTTTTCATTTAAAATACAGACCTTGTTGGAATTGTTGTGCCGAATTCATAAGACTAGTGACAAGCGCGTTTATAGCTGGATTTGTCGATCTCGGCTTACTTATAGTGGCTTTCTGCTGCGTTGTCGTCGTACTTGTATATTGTATACTTTGTACCTGTGAATAAAAATGTGAATACTTTGTATATGAAGGTGGACAGCAATTCTGTTTAGATTGCATTTTAGTCCCAAAATACAAGGCTAATAATACTGCTGTCTTTGTCTAAATGGTACGTTGTGAAAAGGATGAAGCTTGAGGCAGCTCTGTCTGTTTAAGTCCGTAGAAAGGGTTCATGAGCATCGCAATCTATACTTAAGACTAAACTTACGGTATTGTCCTTAGCGCAAGCCAACCGACCGAGACTCGTAACAAGAACCGTTTTTATCTTTGAACATAAATAACCCCTGTAATCTATATAATCTACACAAACCTTAAGCTAAATTCAAAATATTAGAAGAGTGGTAAAAAAATAAAAACATTATCTTCTGCATTAAGAAATTTAGTTGCAGCAGATAAAATTTTATAGCAATTCGAAATTATTTTTGCTACATGAAACGAACGCTATTGAATGTAATTATACCACCACCGCTCCATGCCGCTTACACTCTATATAGAATGCTTCTCATACACCAAACTATTAATTTAATTTTCCTTTTTATTATTTTTTACCATTGAATAGACATTGGACTTATTAACTGAGTCACTGTTGTAAGATCAAAAATAAGTCACCGTGTATAGTAAACATTGATATGAAACAAATACACGAATAAACACGAAATATATCCAGATAGAATTCAGGCCTTTTCGATAAGGATTAACGATTAATTACCTGCGATGTGCCGGAAGATGACATTAGAGGATGCTGTATATGTATTATGGCGGATTGCATCTTCTGAGGGTTGAGTGGTTGCGGTGGGTTGGTCAACTGCTGTGCTAGCAACTGATTTGTTGATGCCTGGTAATGTAAAAAAATATCCATTTACGAAATTTAAATACGTACCATGTTTGGTTTAAGAAACATAATTTTATGTTCATGTTCCGGAAACAACCATTGCCTCGCCTGTTACCCTAGTACCAGTTTGTACGTCTCGATAACATCTGATACGCATGAATTGTTTTTTTTTTGTTTTTATACAAACCTGGCTTCGGCTTCCTTTTCAGGAAGACTGAGTTCGATCACCGGCATTGACCTCTAACTTTTTGTAGTTATGTACTTTTTTAATTCAACAAATTAAATTATCGCTTGCTTCAACGGCGAAGGAAAAACTCTCCACAAAGTTCTCGAAAGGCGAGTGAAGTCTTACAATCCGCACTTGGCCAGCGTGATGGACTACGGCTCAAACCCTTCTTGTTTTGACCGATAATGGGTTGATAACGATTACGATGGTTAATTAAAACATCACTTGCTTTAACGGTGAAGGACAACACAGCGAGGAAATCTGCATGCTTGAAAATCTCTCCCTAACATTCTCAAAAGACGTATGAAGTTGACCAAACCGCACGTGGCCAGCGCGGTGTAATACAATCTAAACCCTTCTCGTTCTGAGAGGACACACGTACTCTGTAGTGGGTACCCGTACCCGGTAATGCTTTGATCATGATGATTATTAATAATAATAAATATACTACGACAATACACACATCGCCACCTAGCCCCAAAGTAAGCATAGCTTGTGTTATGGGTAGTACCCATAACACAAAGAATAGATGACTTAAGAATATTTTTATGAATAACTAGCTGTCCCAACAGACTTCGTACCGCGGATCCTTTTTTTATGAATGTTATATTTTAATGTTTACTATCCTATTCCGGTCTAAGAGAAATCCAAAAAAACATATATCATAAAAATTGGTCCAGCCGTTCTTGAGTTATATATGGTGTAACTAACACAACTTTCTTTTATACATATAGATATACATAAATACTTAGAATATACATATAAAAACCCAGACACTGAAAAACATTCATACTCATCACACAAACATTTTCCAGTTGTGGGAATCGAACCCACGGCCTTGGACTCAGGAAGCAAACCTTGAAAGCAGGGTCGCTGCAAACTGCGCCAATCGGCCGTCATTCGTCATTCAATCGTATTGAACGTTATGAGAGCTCTATATGGCTTTTTTATAGCGTGGAGTAACCAGTACAAGCATTCTTAAGCTGTAATAAAAAATACGCGGTGACAACCAGCGTGATTCAGCTGTGATTACATTTAACATTTTTTAGGTAACTTTTACATGGAAACTGAAATATATATCCTAAATATATAAAATGATGATGATGATGTCAATACACACCTGAGGTGACAACCGGGGAGTAGTAGGCGAAGGTTGTTGCTTCAACGCAGCCTCAACCGCAGAGTTGGTTGCGGCGACGTTGACCACGTTGCCCACTGTCCCGACAGAGCCCACCGTGCCCACGTTGCCCACTGATCCCACAGCACTCACTGAGCCCACGTTTCCGACAACCGTGCTTACTGCCGACGCATTCCCGACATTGCCCACTTGTTGCAATTGCGCCTGCTAAAATAATACAAACACTCCACTTGACGCTTTCTGACTTATGCGTGCGGTCCAATAAACTTAAATCCTTAGAAAAGATGACATTTCATTAAGTATCCAGTTAACTAGTTATTTCTTTTTCTTATTCTTTACCAAATTATAAAAGTTTGTTATTACTATCTATAATAACAAACGTTTGTATAAAAAGAAGTACAGAAAGGAAAGCTTTTCTCTAGATAAGGGATCTCTTCCTATCCTCAGAAGTGGGACTTATACAGTTGTCAATATTTTTAAATACGATAAAGTACGAACCAGTATTGGCAGCTGCCTTGCACTTGTGTGGACATTGGGTGTCGCTTGTATTGCTGGTGTTCTGCGAAAACAAATTAGATAAGAAAGAATTCCATAAGTATTAAACTCTTATTAATTCATGAATCTATACTCTATAGAATCCAAATTTTGAAAGTAGCTTGCATGAAGAAGAGGAGCGGTAATGGCCCATAGGGTGGGATTTTCACTTCACTACCGGGTTGATTTCGATTCCCAGCACGCACTTTTAACTTATCGAAGTTATGTGCGTTTTAGGCAATTATATTAATATAACATATATACAATTATAATTATATAAATATTACTTGCTTCAACGGAAAACATCGTAAGGAAACCTGCATGGCTGAGAGTTCTTCATGTTCTCAAAGGTGGAGATGAACTCTGTTCATCAACCCACACTGGGCCTAGCGTAGTGGACTACGGCCTTAACCCCTTCTCAATGTAAGACCAGCCTACTATAGGGCACGGGTATCCCGTGCCCTATAGTAGGCTGGTAAATATGATTATGATGATGATTGCATGAATAGATAACTATAGATAAGCGGTATAACAGCTATATAGGGCTCTTTTATAGGATGGTGGACCCGATACAGCCATTCTTAAGCCATAAAAATACGCAGTGACAACCAGCGTGATTTAGCTGTGATTTCATTTATGGTTTTTTTAGGTGAATTTTATGTGGAAACTAAAATATATATCTAACTTGAATATAGTATTTATCTGAATGTATTATAAATGAAACATTTTATAGTTTACTTTTTTGGCGTCCTTTGTAAATGAAGGCTTATTAAAAACTAAAAATACTCACACTACAGGTACCGTAGTTGCATGTGTTTGTACTGTGGAACTACTCGCTTGCGCGGACCGCTGCTGTAACAATAACTGTCGACCCCATCGTTGGTTACAATACTTCAAACGCTCGCTTATCAACTCCATATTCTATATATTTCCTGATAGTTGCTCACCAGCAATCTCCTTACAAAACTTGCAACGAATTCACAACCACTGTTAAATCACGTGTTTTGTATGGAGACGTTGCCGGTTGGCAACTGGAAGAGAAGTTACACAATAATTCCGTACAACTACTACTCCCAATTATTTATTATTATCAACTGACTGAACTCGAACAAGCGCTTAACTATCAACTGATACAATCATGTGATCCAAAACGCACAGCCTAATTTTGTTTTCTAACTGTCTGATGCTGAAACTTTTCGTTTCAGTGCCCTTTTTCTTCCAATATGCGATTTAAATGGAACAAAATACTACAAGTAAGCGAAAACTTACATCAATTGTGAAAATAAGCCCACAGATACATAGAAAACATCTCTTTTACGTTAAACGAGTACATAAATATAAGGATTCATATGTGAGCCAATTCCTCATAATCGTTGCCTGGAAGAAATCACTATAAGTGATAAGGCCGCCTTTGTTACACAAATTTAATTGTACCTTTGTTGTTTTTGTCTCTTTTATTTTTTTTTCTTGTGTGCAATAAAGTATTTTTGATTGATTGATTGATGATAAATTCAATAACTCGCACACTTTTCACAAATCGCCATTAATTGGCAATACTAATATCATCTTACCATTTCTCTCATCCCTCCAGTAAAGGACACTCTTGGTAGCTGCCCAGGTACAATATGTTTTATCCTAACGGATTTCCTTCCTTCCTCTGTAAATATCTCAGTAAATTGTTGTATATATTTGTTAGCTTGAAGTCGAGACCCTAAAAATTAAAATAAACTCATAAATTAATTATTCAAGCGGATACTTAAGAGGATATTGCATGAAAAAAAACTTTCGCCATTCTAGTACTCCCCCTGGAAGTTGTGAAATTATTGAGTCACTCATAAAAAAAACTTGTAAGTTTATTGTGATTTATTATATTCTGCAGCTTAAAAGCTACTTGGTTTCCTACCGCGCTTAGTTTTGACAAGAAGCCTATAACAAACTGAACTATTTGTTAGATAGTTCATCAGTCCAATCACAAGCTATCGATTGAAGATAAAAATTCATTGTTGTAAATCTTAATAAAAAAAAAAAAATTTTACCTAATGTAAATCTACATGCTGCACCATTTCTTTCCCCCTCAACATGATCTCTATCCACATACAACTCTCCTAGGAACTCTTGATCGGACGGCCGTTGTAATATCGATAGTTTTATATGGAAGAAGCCTGCGCCCGCGTGCGGTGACGTCTTCTCCGTTTCCAGAATGTACTCTTCCACGAGTTGCGGCTGGCAGTCTGGGGTCGGTCGGGGACGTTCGTACGCACGCGCAAGCCGTAAAGGCCCGCTCGGTTCGGAAGGCAATGCCAGTGGCAAAGGCTCCATTTTTGGCGGTTCTATCGGCTTGAACACCTGAAATATATCAATAATGATAGGGTTCTTAAAACTTCACCCTAATCCCCCATTCATTTATACACTATAAGCATATATTTATCGTGTTCTTCCTGTATAACGTCGACATTATTATTGTTTACCAGGTGTAGTAAAAAAAAACGTGTGTGTACTAATGTACACGCGTTAGAAGTTATACTTGTTTGGCGTAACAAGATAAAAATCTTTTCTAAAATTTTATCTTTCGCTTGTAGAAAAAACGACACTAACAATAGAAAAAAGGTATTGTTTGCTTTATTGAAAGTCAACTGTCAAACCTTTTTTAAAAAACTATAATGTTGACTGTAGCTGACTTCATGGTGTCGGTTTTTTGTGACGGTGTGCACGCACATCGTAAATATTTACTCTCACCATTTTTCCCTAACGCGCCAAAAGAAGTATAGCATCAAAAACCGTCGTACTTTTTTGAAAGTCAACATTTTATTGAGGATTTATGTATTAAACTAAAGTACCAACCCAACCAACGAAAATTCGTTATGAAATTAACAAATAACGTTATGTTAATTTTTTTTCTTGAATATAACCTTTATTGCATCGCAGGGCTCAACGAAAAGTACATCAACGCGCAAAGCTATTTTTTTGTTAAATTAAAGTTATTAATTCATTAAAATCAACCTTATATTCCATTTTCTCACACTTATGTAAAGTATTCTTATGAATACTTTACATAAGTGTGAGAAATCTTATGATTACCTCTGGTGGTTTCTTAGGGTATTTGGAAGTCAGTCTAGTATGAGGCACAGATTGTCTGCTATTTTTCGCTCTTTGTCGATGAATCAACTCCAATAGCTCCAATCCGTGGTAATGTGTAAATTGATCCAATTTTCTTTTTCTATTGACAGCCACCTTTAATTTAAACCATACAATATATTGATAGGAAACTCAAGAAAACAAATTCCACATAATACCTCAGTATTATATTCTGTAGTTTTCTTGAGTTACTTAACTAAGCAAGGACTAGACATTTACAGCCAACAACTGTTATATACGGGAATATAAAAAACTATAAAAATAATTAAATTTGCTTGATTGTGCAGCTGCAAGTCGTAACATACATAGTTTCATGGTCACTCCAGTTGCAGAAAAAGAATGTTGCCTGCAGAGTCTAAAATTCTTAGAAGTAAGCATGCAATTTTAATTGCATACAGTTTAATATGTGACATTTTAATATAGGAAATAAGGAGACACATCACTTAATCATCATCATCATATCCACCCAATACCAGCCTTCTACAGGGCACAAGTCCAATGAGAAGAGTTTAAGGCCATAGTCCACCATGCTGGCCCAGTGCGGATTGATGGACTTCACACAGCTTTGAGAAAATTATGGAGAACCAGCAGGTTTCCTCTCAATGTTTTCCTTCACCGTTGAAGCAAGTGATATTTTAATTTCTCAAAACGCACATAACTTTGATAAGTAAGCGGTGCATGCGAACGAGCGAACTCGGAAGTCCTACCCACTGGGCTATCACCACATCACAACACACATCACTTACTTGAGAAAATTTCCGAGCTTGACGTCGTATCCTTGGGGTATTAAAAAGTCGTGGGGCGGCGTGTAACCTCGCTGCAAGGAGACCTACTGCAGGCCGCGGTTCTAAGCATAGGGGGGGAGCGGAAGCATGCACTAACGCGGCTTCGACCGCTTCCACCGCACCCCGCTCCTCTCCTGCCCACCCGCATCGACCGCCAATACACATTGCGTCTGTTATTATACTCTGCCAAACGAAAAGAAAAAAAATATTTTTTAATATATTTTTCTTTTTTTTAATAGTAAATTAAAAATATTCTTCAATATTTTTTTTAATAGTCTAATGAACTATTAAATAAAACACATTGAACATAGATTTAGTTAACTATGGAAAACATTTTATACCTACAGCATAAAATGTTACATAAATAATAAAGTATATTAGGTAATTGTATTTTAAGTTTTTTAATCAAAATATTTAAATATCTTTGAGATTTATTAAGACAAATTTCTTATCTACTTATACAACTGCAAATTTAAATTATGCAATTATTATTTCATAAATCCCACTCCCACACAATTGATTTATTAATTATTATCAATAATATTATCAAAGTCAAGGCATAATGTACAATGAGATAGTCTATAAAACATACCTGATTTGTTGGCCTTAACAACACATGATGAGTATCACATAGAAAACTTGGATAAGCCTGCCGGTAATCCCTTATTTGAGCTATTATGCATCCAGAGTAGAAAAGACATGAATGTTCAGATTCTAGTAGGTCTAAAAGTACCACAGGTAGTTCTTCATTGTCTATGTAACTAAGAAGTTCTTCCTCTTCATAAGGCCACCTAGGAGTCTCAATTAAAGTCTCATCTTGACTTGATGAGCCCTACAAAAAAATAACTTATTACTTATTTAAAATAGAAAATAGAAAGAACTGCGTTATATTGCTTTTATTACTGCAAACTAATATCAGATATTGTGATCAAAGGTTTTGAGTTCTGGATTTACAATATTAAGAAAAACAAGCTGCAATAATAAAATAGGTGGACCATAAAAACATAATTATTTAAATAGATATTGGGATATGCTGGGATCAATTTAAGAAGACCTTATCTGAAAAATAAGAATAAACATGTTTGCATACCGAAATAGAGATTTAAACTACTTTTTTAATTATTTATGTAATGGTAAGTGATTTTTTAATATTTATTTTCTTTAAAGGTTCTTGTCGTGATAGCTCTTGGCACTCCCAAAGAAAAAAACCCATATTTTTAGTGGCATGGAACATTTCAGACCAGAAAATATTGAGTTCCGAAGTAATTTCAGTCTAGAAGAGCATTTCAGACCCTTGGAGTGAGTATTAGAAGTATGAAAGCAAACCACTTAATATGTATAAATAGTCTTTCAACTGCTACATCATCTTATTAGGATGTAAAACACAGAAGCATGAAAGAATTTGGTATGTTAGCTTGTCAGTGTTATCTAAACTCAATATCTCTCGCTCCTATGAGATACAAGGCTGTGCCTGATAGTATTTATGGTAAAAATAATTCCTAATACATCTTTTTAATACTTACACTCACATCTGGTGGATGGACATACTGTGTATTTCCATTTACTTTCAATGATAGAGAATATCCCTTATTGCCTGGATACAAATTGATTATCAAAGTGTTTAAATTATATGTAGCCAACAGCTTTTCTAATAGGTAAGAAGTAGTTTTAAGTCCTTGCTGCAATAAAAAAAGGAATCAATATTATGTATCTTCTCAGTGATTACAGATAACACTAAGGATCCCATGATACAGAACTACCTATTGTGGGTACAAATGGATGTATAAATAGTTATTAAAGTTTTTAAATAAGTAACTTTTTCTCCCTACTGTCAATTGTCCTATAACTTTTTACTGAATTTAGGCAGAAAAGCACAGTCTAGTCTTCATATAACAAAATTCAGTTTTATAAAAAAATTAAAGGAGCCAGTTAAATCTAATAGAATTAAAGAGTGTTGTTAATAAATATTATAGTTAAATTAAAACATGTTATGAGATATATCTAGCAGTTACAAATATCTATTATTGTTCAAGTTATAATTTTTCTATTAGCTTGTCCACAAATATATAGATTTTAAACAATCTGGTAGGGGTGTAAAATACTTTTTATATACCAAGTTTCACCACACACTCATTAGGACTTTTATGAATAAATGTTTATTTTAAGTAGGTGCAATGATATATGTATACAAATCTGAATATTAAGAAAAAGTAAAAGTAAGGTGCTGATGCTATGGTAAATAGCATTCAGTATTAAACTACATTACAAATGGTGTTATATATAACAAGTTTTAAACTAGAAAACTGTATAAAAAATTACACTTGGTTATTTAATTAATATTTTTTGTACCAAGGTATATATGTTATGGTAGGAATCAATTAATATATTTGTAAAAACTGTCTATGTTTTTGTTTTAAACTTTTAATACATACTCTAGTTGGATCCTAATGCATCATATCAAAACATTAAATCACTTGATGGTACTTCTTCGCTGGTAGGGCAACATGGAATGAAGGTAAATAGCTGGGGCCTAAGCCTAAACATTATATGTAAAGTAATTTTACTTACATAGTTGGTTTGTGAAGTTTCATCTTGGCTGAGCTCATTGTACAATTCATGAAGCTTTTTAAACAGATCAAACTTCTCTGAACACTTTGTAACAGAACTGACGGAGTTACGTTGAAATTTCATCCTGGAGTCGTCAAGAGTTTCTGCTAGATGCATCTTCTCGTGGGTCCAAGTCATTTTATGATCAGAGACACCACTGTCAAAATTTGTTAAGTTCGTATTCACATGTTTGGCCCGGTTTAAAATTACCTGAAATTTAAATTTATCGCAGTTAATGAGATTATTAACCAAGCTAATTGTGGAATCAACAAAATAAAATTGTAATATTAATATTGTAGTGCTTGCCTCTGCTTCCAATGCCGCGTGAATTAAACCATCCATAATGTCATTAATTAAAAAGAAATGTATAAGTGGCAGTTACGTCTTTAAATATATTATTTCATTTTAACAATTTAGACTTGAGTATTAAGTCATGATTTTTAGAAAATTAATACGCTTTATTTATGTTTCACACTGCATGACAGTAAAATAACATGTCCAATTTCCATCAACATTTTTGACAGTTTTATTTTATTAGCTGGCTTTTACGGCCATGGGGTCTCGGTTTTTTAAGCCCTTTTGACGGTTGTTGATGGAGTCCACAGACTAAACACAAAACCATAATTTAAAGTTTCTCACAGGGCCCCAACTCGCATGGCTACTGTCTATATATAGAGGTATTGTACAACGTAAGTTGTTGAAATTCTCAATAATTAACTACTTTAGTCGATAATGACATTACATTTAGCGCAACAACTGGACACTTTTTCAACTTTTCTCCCATATAAGATGACTCTCCTTACCTCTACCCTCCATATGTCTATAGTCGTTCTCGCTCGGTCGTTAGGTATTGCCGGAAAAATTATGTCCATGTTTTGGAGGGTACAAAGATTTTTATTTTTATTTTGTAAATTTAAGAAAACTTAAGTATTATAAACAACATATTTATAAGATAAAGTACCTATCTGAAATAGGGAAAATAAAAACAAAAATAACTTTTATAAAAGTCAAAGGTGACTGACTGATCTATCAACGCACAGCCCTAACCACTTTACGGATCGGGCTTATGGAGGGTAGAGGTAATCGGGCTGAAATTTTGCACACAGATAGTCATAACAACGTCCGCTAAGAAAGGATTCTTGAAAAATCCAACCCTAAGCCGGAAATTGGGGATAAAAGTTTGTATAAAATACTTGGTATATCTATGTAGGCAAAGGTAACTGACTGACTGGCTGATCTATTATTATATTATAACGTAGGAGTCCGGATCTTATTTATGTCCAGTAAGACGATTACGATTACGATATATACAATGGACATTTTGATGCCTATTTTCCTATTGTTGCGAAAAAAATTACTCCGCTTCGTACCAGCTATAGAAGAGCATATTCGATTGTCTGACACGTGTGCTGTACTAAATGAAATAATGTAGGGTCTTAGGAAGTATATGTTGAAGAGTACGGTCCTTTACCTGATACGTCATCAGTTTGCATTGAGGGAGATCAGGAGGTGCCTGTTCTAGAGCGTGACCTTTTTTGTGTGATTTGATTCTTACATCTTTAGAACACAGTGAAACATTACTAGAGTTCTTGACTGAGATAGGTAGCACTGATGAATTTTTAAGTAATAAATATAATAAATAAAGTTTTAAGAAACTTAGGGATGATTATGTAGGGAAGAAAAAATCAAATATAAAAATCAAAAAATCAAATATCGTCAGTCTTTATATCATCACAAAAATCAATTCAAAAATCAGCACACAAAAATCCCGATATTACTTCCTACCAGGATGATAATCCTGAAATGCACAGAGTAGCTACTTCCGTTACTTCACGAATGATACATAAAAAACTTCGTATTCAGTAGTTAAATGCATTCACTCAAAATTCATTTATTTCAAGTAGGCCCAGTTTACAGGCACTTTTGAAACGTTAAGTCAGTCTGTTTGTAGTGACTCTACCACCGGTTCGGGTGGCAGATTACTGCAGAGAAACTGAACAGATTACTCTTTTTCAACATAATTTTACAGTTTACAATGAAAAACATATATGTATATAATAAATTTTCTATCTTGTGAGAGATGAGAGCGGAGCCTGCTTCCAAGCAGCCAGCCTTAGAGATCTGTACTGTATTTTGTTGAGCTTTTCAGTTGCCAATTTGTTAATGGGGTCAAGAACAAATAGCCCATAGTCCATGTGGCTGCGGATTATGGCATTATAAAGAAGTTTTTGGGAATAGTGGTGAGAACCCCACCACACCCCTGACAATGCACGGAATATGAACATGAGACGCGCCATTGAGTCTTGAGTCAAGTACAACACCCACAATTTGCCCTTACTTTCGAGGGTAATGCGTTGATCATTATACATAACATTAGCATCTGGAATGATTCTTTTTCTAGTAAAGATTATTGCTTTGCACTTATCGATAGAAAGAGACATAGCATGATCTGATAACCACTGGCCTAAATAGTATGTACCTAATGATTAAGCTACGTGTGATATTTTTCATGCATTTGGAGCTTACGTACAGAGCGATATCGTCAGCATATTATTTATTTTTTATTATATACACTTTATTTATTACACCACAAAAATAAAAAACAATGGACACAACAAGAGTAAACTTAAAAAGTACGATACAAAAGGCGGCCTTATTGCTTAGTAGCGATCTCTTCCAGGCAACCTTAGGATTAGGAAAACCAAGGGAAACCGATTAGTGGGTGTATTATTATTATATACATACTTAGGAATAATTACACACTTATACTTATCCAGATTACACAAATAAAATTCTAATTCTAATAAATATAAAAAATAATAAACTAATATATAGGTACTATAACATACGATACATACTACATATTGTAGGACATTGCAAAAGTTTACGACAGACAGTTCAAGATCATAGGAGTAAATGCTATAAAGCAATGGAATAAGGTCAGACCCCCGAGGGAGACCTCTCCAGGTGGTCCTGGGGGTAAGAAAAGAAGAAGGGGTTCTCATCAGAATATTTCGGGTTAATAGAATTAATATGATTTGAGATAATCTCGGCGGAATACTCAGAGTCCCTTTCGGAAGCCTTGGCCAAATTAGGACTTGGCCAATAAACCTCTACTTTCTACTAACCATTCCAGTCTGATTTTTATCAAGTGCTCTATATTATATAAGACTTGAGTTCTCCAAGATTCCAACTATTGCCGGAAAAAATATTAGACTATTCCTGTTTAACAAATGCAGTTGATCAAATCAAGATAATAATGTTTCTCTTTTTCGTTAAGTTTTACCAAAAAGGAATATGATATGCCATCGACCCCAGGGGCTGAATCTTTAAGACTTTAAAGAACTTTCATTGAATAAGGGGACTCAGTTTCTTTGAGTTTTATAATCATTTTTGTACACCATCATCCCACCAAGATGGTGATGAGAAAAAATCACGTTCAGTCTTTTTTATAGGAATATGGAGGCTAGCTGATGATCTCAAAATTTTAACAAATTGCTGATAGTAAAGCAATCAATCCCCATCAACTTCAGCAGCTGAGAGAGAGTCAATAAACCGAAGATAGATGTATAGATTTCAACTCTAGGATAAATGAATATACAGAGAGAGGAAATATATATAAAGTACTTAAACAGCTACAGCATTGAACTTTTTACTATGGAGGGAAGAGGAATGGAGGAATAGATGTGAGAGCGCTAGCGCTTCCCGTCATCCCCAAGACAAGCAAAGCCAGGGAGCCTAAAATGGAACACTGGCTTAAGCCAAGACTCAGAGATGAATGGCAGGTTTATATTCGTGTATTAGTACAGAAAATTCTTGTTTTTTACTTGAAAAGTTGGACGGTAATGATTGGGTAGTAATCTTTTCTAAAAGATCAATTAGGGATGTTTTTAAAATAGGGACATCATTGTCACTAGAATTAGTGAAGTCCTCATCCTGAGTGATCATTGTTGGGATTAATAGCACAGCCATAGCCTAGGGAAGATGAACAGTTACCAATGATATTTTTATGAGCTTTTTCGTCGTATCTCTTTCCTGGGGTAAGTCTGGGATGAGGACTGCTAATAACAGTTTTTCAGTAAGATTGTGTAGGAATTGGTTTAACAAGGTATTTCTATGGCCAGAGCCATTATTATTGTTGTTGGGTTTGTGTAGAACAATTTTTGTCACTAGTAAATGCCTTCCTGAACAAAGCATGCCTCCTCTTATTCCTTCATTGGCAAATGTCAAGTTTTCAGGCAAGTCTTCTGATTTTTATGACAGGATAAATTACTTACAAGTTCACTGCACTGTGCAGCAATAAAAGAGCCCTATACATGTCCCTCCACTTTTCCTTTTTTTATGGAACTATATTCAAAACGCTTAAATCCAAACGCTGCTGACTGAGTTGGTGCACTTTGGTAACAAACTTTAAAGATTATTGACATATGTTGTGAATTATGTCTGGGACTACACTGACTGATTTGTCTTCAGATTTTTATAACAGGACAGATAACTTACAAGTTTACTGCTCTGTGCAGCAATATAAGAGCCCTATAAGACAATAGTGAAATCAAAGTCAAATAATCTCAAATTCATCTATACTAACATTGTAATGATATACAGGCAGGGAGGAGCCATCTCCACAACTAAATGTATTGTGACAATAGGCTTAAGAAATAAAATTGCCTGGTACACAATTGAATGTATTTAAAGACAATGTTATACTTAAATTATTATTTTATTACAAATTTTTAATTATCATTAGATGCCATGTGCCTAATTAGATCAGATATAAATTTATCTATTTTTCTAACATCTTGTTGAACTTCGGTTTTATACTGGAGACACTGCAAAATAAAATATAATTTTAAAAAGAAAACAGCAAATAAATTAACCATAAGTATGAGCCTTAAAAATTCAATTTAGAAATGGCTGGCTTGGTGAAATTTAATTCAATTCATAGTTTAAAACTTTGTAATAAGTTTATTCACATTCAGATTTATAATGCTATTATTTTCTTGTCCTGGTTTTATGGGATAGGACGAGAAAATAGTAGACTTTAGCATTCCTGAACCCACATCCCTGGTAGTTTAACACAATAGGTACAAACTTCATAAGGTTGCAAAGGTCATGGAGAAGAAAAAGATTCTGAATTATCAGCATTGCCCATGTCATCGAGTTGCAACTTTTTTTTAAATCAACTAACATCTTTAAAGAGGTGTACCTAACCAGCAAATTTAATGAAGATTACTGAAAAAAAATGTTTACCTTCTTGTTATCGGTGATTTTAACCACAAATATTCCTTTTGAATGCGAATATTTTAAACTATATCGAGTGTTTATAGGATCCCGCAAATATAACATCTCTGCAGACTTTTCAAACTCTTCCCAATTTGGTATAAAAGTCATGTTGAATATTTCTAAAAATTAAAATAAGTTAGTGTTAATTTTTAACTAAACAATTATATTGCTGCAATATAGCCTTATGCCGTATGATAAATTAATTTGATTATTCAAATTTATTTTAAAATTTAAAATACAAATATAACACGAGGATGTATTTACGTATATTTACAATTTCGTAAATAATTTAAAGTGTAAACGTCTTACGTGATATGTCAATGTCAGTACTCTGTAGCTGTAAAGTTCACACCGCAGATTATTAATAGTAGATAGTATGTCTACCTATCATTGTTCCAATCCTGCATCTGAGTTATACTTGGTATTTTTGCAAATGTATTAAATAAAAGTAGTTTGATACATGGGAGTAACTGTG
This sequence comes from Pararge aegeria, assembly GCF_905163445.1. Lineage (NCBI taxonomy): Eukaryota > Metazoa > Arthropoda > Insecta > Lepidoptera > Nymphalidae > Pararge > Pararge aegeria. Next base: position 9,824,841 of record NC_053184.1, on the reverse strand, counting down.
ATTTTCGCTCATCCCGCGTCTCGACCTCAGATTGATATGATCGCAGTCTAACTTTTTCACCAACACAGCTCAACTTGCTCACTACTTCGTCCAGCTCGAGTCTCGACTAACTTCTCATCGGTCCTCAAAGTGCATGAGCAGGTCCAATCGTCGGAGTTGGCAGCGGAATCTCTTTCGGGTATTCTTGTCACAGAGAGGCGGGTTGGTCATCGCTGGGCTAGACGGATCGCACCAGTGCATTGCCGTCCGATACCCGTCTGAGCCATTTGTTTAGTGTAGCCAATTAGAATTTACGATTATAAAAAATAAATAAATAATAGGTAATATACGAAAGCTTCTTGGAGAGCACTCATATCGTAGATTTTCAACTGTGAAGTGTAAAAGAGTCTGGGTTATATGCCACTCTTTCGTACTTCTTACTATAGTAACGGCATGCGTACCTACATAAAAGACGGTTGGGAGATTGGAAAAATGTGGTAGTACTTAAATTTGCAGTGTATTTGTCTATGCTTTAGAGAATTATCAAATACTTCTTTGCTTTAGGGTTACCATTACAAAATAATACACGGCACTAAAGCATTTTGAGCGCAACGAAGAAAATCAATAACTAAACAGTGATGTATTCATTCGTCTTTTTAAAATGAGAACGTAACAAAACTTTTCTTTTAATTCATCGAAGAAACTATTTTATTTAAAAAAATATATCTGTTGAAGCTTGATGCTCATTTTTTATTTATTTACATAGTGATGAATATTCTCATAGTTACGGCGTGGTAGAACATTCTGCGTGTTTGAATATCGCCCTTTCCGCTAAATATAACTGTTAAAGGTTAGTAAATCTTTTAATTATTTAACAGGGAATCTTTGGAATCTATATAATTGTTCAAAAATAGTGTTGAAATGGACTATCGACCTTCGCCATTGTCTGCAGCGTGCATGGTGCATTGCGTTTATGATAGGTACTTCAATGTAGGTATGTAGAAGTGTAGAACTTATTCCATAGTATCTTTCCTGATCCGTCCTGTACCTACGTTCTTAGGTAATTACATTTTTTGGAGTTTCATTACAGTGCTATTAGCATTGAATAAAAATCTGTTTCGGCACTTTTCATTAACTTTTTATCTGTTTAAAATTGGAAGTGCGGTCTCTTTATGAAATTGTTTCGTGACTATTTTATGGTATTTGTTATTTTTATATTAATATGTGATACGTTATGACAGCTAAGAGTTGTTGTAAGTTACTTTATTATTATCAATTTTCAATAATTCACTCAAACTAGGGTTTGGTCTTCAGAGGGGAATAAGAGTTATCCCTTAAGTTGGATGATTGACAATTCAGTTCTCATTTTAAGATTACATCTGCGCCGGGTTTGTGTGCTTACTTGAGACTTATTTATATAAGTCTGGTATGCATATTATGTTTTATCTTCAGGATTTGTTTTTTTTTTCTGGTTTTCACATTTACTATAACAGTTTTATTAAAACAAAATCCTACAAATGATACTGTCCATATTTTAAATAATAGCCAACACACAAAGGGGATGGGCAGGGCAGAACATTGTTAACCCTACATAAATTAATGACTATTTATTCATATGTAACTAGTTTTACAAATTTAAATGTTTAGTGATCAACGCCAAGCCATCAAAGGGGATTTCCTGTGTCCATCAGTATTGAAAACTATACTTTATTGTATAAACACAAGAATATAGCTTCATATTTAAATAATTTATTATAGATTAATATTTCTTTAGCCCCCTATTCTAAAAGGGTCCAATAAGATATCATATATATATACTCACAGAGTCTGACTGACTTTGCAATTATTAGGATTACTATCTTATTCCTTAGAACCAATACATGGCAGTTATTTCACAAAAATAAACATTACCAAGGAGGTTTGACATCATGCAGAGAGTTGTTTAATATATGTATAGTGTCAGGCAAATAGTATGCATCATTTAATATGCAATGTAAGGCTGATAGTTTATTTGCAGTGTATTTATACTGTTCAGTTATATTCATATTTGTTGACAGCCATCATTATTTGAAGATAAGCTTTTGTTTGAAGTTTCTTTTGGTGTGGTTGTTAAATAATATGGTTTCATGGTTATGCAATCTAGTAGCCTCTGTACAGCTAACTTTAATATTTATATTCATAAATGTTCTCCATATTTTTTACAACAGAGAGAGTTTGTAACTTGTGGTAACTTCTAAGTTAAATGTCCAATTAGAATGAATTATAGTTACTGCTATATAAATACCCTTGATGATAAAACTATTTATTTAGATATTAATACTGCAATACTAATGGATACACTTAATGTAACCCAAAAGCTGCTATTGCGACTTAACTATGATAGATACATTCCCTCGCTGACTTTTTAAAATGAGTACTTTAATCATGTGGTAATCTTTATGTATCATCAATAGTTTTCTCAACTCCCGACAAGTATTGCATTTCATAGGTAAAATTTTTGTACTTTGGGATACTTTATTGCAATTTTCTTAAGAATCTTAAATTTTTTGAAAATAATTTATAGCCTATGTTACTTTGTGATAGTTATGCATTCATTTGGTGAAAAATTCTTTAAATTTGTCCAGTACTTTCGGAGCCTATTGGGTACAAACAAATTTTTCCACTTTATTATATTAGAATAGATATATGGAATTACATAATTTATGGAGGAAAAAACAAGAATTAAAATTCAGCATCTTACATACCTATTTTTTTTTTTACATTTACATTTTGATAATAATCAGGGCACTTTAGGGGAAATAGATATTTGGTAAACCTAATCATAGTGCTTTTTTAATATTATGTAATGTACAATTTCAAGCTATGTGATAAGGCGCTGTCAAATCAAATCTCTCGAGTTTTGTGGGCATAAACATATTGAATGTTTTTGTTACTGAATTTTTGAACACAGTTTATGACAAAAAAAATGTTGAGGGTTTCCATGTCTGTTGGTTTATTACCACCCATAGTAGAATTCCGAGCCGCACGGTATGCACCCTTAGGTTCACGGTCTCCCTCAGGAGCACTGGCGCAGAAGTGGAAATAATATATGTGTAATAACAAACGGGGATAAACTTCTCCTATTCCATGTTCCTGTGCTTTAACATGTTTATTATATCCCTTGTCAGGGAATATAATCGTTTGATATAATTTTTGTCTCTTGCCTGAGCTTGCCCTGCTGGTGTTGTCCTAGCTCTGGGGCCTCGACCCTGGCGAGCTTCGCATTCGCGAAATTCCCTATTCTTAACGTTATCCTCATCTACAGTTATCCGAAACAATATCTGTGATTCAGAGAATTATTAAAAAGATCTAAACAGTAATCGGGCGAAGTGTATGGCGAGGAAAGAAACATTACCGGCCACAGTAGTATACAAAGTCGCGACGCTGTCTAGACACTGTCGCGCAGTATGTTATGAGAAAAAGTTGTCTCCTTTTTCGTTCCTATTTAAAAAATCGCTAGTACGCTGTTGCCCGCGGCTTCATCCGCTTTTTTTAGTTTTTCACGATTCCCGCTGGAACCGATCTTTTTGAAAAGTAGCATATGTGTTAATCCGGAGTATAATCTATCTCTATTCTAAATTTCAGCCTAACCAGTCAAAAAGTTTTTGCGTGAAAGAGTAACGAACATCCATCCATCCATCCATACAAACTTGCGCATTTTTATTAGGTAGTAGGATTTTAAGCGTGTCATAACTTAGTGTGTCGGCATTTGTACGGCACTTCTTTGTACTTTGGCCTTAGTCTGCTTTTGAATTATTGATGATATAACAACATGATTGCCTTTAGTTCATATTTAGTGTTGCTGTAAGAGCCTTGCGGTCTTGCGTGTCAAAAATGCTCTTGATGTCCCTTCATATTATACTGTTTTCCTATGGAACTCATTACCTGATCATATAAGAGACTGCCTATCCGTGCACTCATTTAAACAGTGTGAAAGAGCACTATCTATCGTTTTCATAGTATATTTATCGGAAGTTACTTAATATAGATACTAGCTGACCCGTGCAACTTCGTCTGCACCAAATCGGTTATTACCGGAAAACACAAATAAAATTACATTTTCTAAAAATTAATCCTAGCTAGATCGATTTATCACCCCCTGTACACTAAATTTCATGAAAATCGTTGGAGCCGATTCTGAGATTCCAATTATATATATACAAGAATTGCTCGTTTAAAGATATAAGATAAATTAGAAAATAAATATATATTATTTTGTCTATAATTATTATAATATCTATGTAATTATAGACAAAATATATATATATTATTTATTTGCCTCGCTGCGGTGGTTTCGAGGACGTTTTAGATTTTATTTAGTTTTTAAATACCTAGTTTATTTTAGGTTATATTTGTTTTTAAATTGTAAATACTATATATTAAATCATTTCTCAGTATAAAGGTCTATGTAATTATTTTCAAATTATTTATGTATTGGTGACTATACCACATTATAAAATCATATTGCTCATATCCTGAGGTGGCTGGAAGAGATCTCTTATAGAGATAAGCTTTCCTTTTTCTACTTCATATAAATATGTTTGTAATCAAAACTTATTACATAAATCATAAATAAATAAAAATTAATAAATTAGTTTGCTATTTACTAGGTTACAGGTGGATTCACTTTATGCTGTTAGCAAAATATACTAAGTGTGATAGTATGAAATATAAGAGTACAGTACATTGTGACATGGGCGCACATAGGTTTAATGAGCATATAATATGTAATATGCTGTAGATAGTGTGTCAACTCTCACTACGGTACTCAATCATAAAGAGTTCCGGCGCGCAGGGGCGTGCAGTGGGTTTCTTACCAAGGTACCTATGCATACAGTAGGAACATTGCATAAAACAGCAAAATCCTCTTCCTATACGAGTTATATATCAATTTTAGGGTAAGCAGTGCTTTTGTTCATGTATGAAGAGCACGCCACTGCCGACGCTCTATTATGGCAGAACCGTCATAACTAAGGCAGGAGAGGGGTCGCACCTATCCGCAACGCACTCATTCTTTGTAAAGTCTAGCGGCCGAGTTGGCTCAATATATTGTTTACACGCGGTTTATAAGCTTGGATACCCCAGTGGTTAGGTCTTCGGCTTACTTTCGGGAAGACCGAGTTCGATTGATGAGTATACGCTTTTATAATATGATTCCTAAGGTGATTTTGAACCTGCCAATGCACAAGATTAAAGAATTTGTTAAAACACATTTATTACAGCGAGGTTACTATACAATTGATGATTTTTTTAATGACAAGGTTGCTTGGAAGCATCCGGCTCCGCTTTCAGCTCTCACAAGATAGAAATATGAATGTTAAAATGCAAAATGTAAATTGTTGATGTTGGAAAAGAGCAACTGCTGAGTTTCTTGCCGGCTTCTTTTCGGTAGATTCTGCCTTCCGAACCGGTGGTAGAATCACTACAAACAGACAGACTTGACGTTTCAAAAGTGCTTTTATTAGGCCTACTTGAAATAAATAAATTTTGAATTTTGAATTTTTGATTCCAGCACGCGCTTCTAATTTTTCGGAGTTACGTGCGTTTATAATTTTAGCAATTAAAATATTACTTGCTTTAACGGTTAAGGAAATATCATGAGGAAACTTGCTTGCCTGAAAGTTCTCTGTAACGTTCTGCTACACCAAAATTTTTGTTAATGAGACTTGTATTTTAGACGGTATTTTATTAAACGTAGTTTGGTTTTCAATATAGGTTGTAACTGTAACCTGTTTTTTCTTAGATGTTGTTATTTTTCCAAAGTCGTTTCTTTTTACTCTAATTTTCATAATAATTAATGAACAAGTAATTAATGTTATTTTTGCCTTATTAAATGAGCAAATTATTTATAACTCACCTGCCAACAATTTATTGAAAAGCAGTCGCCGCAACTTCGTTTGCATAAATCCACTCTCAAAGGGATGATGTAGGTGATGAAAGTTTATTTGTTAGAATACGCTAAACTGTGCTAAACATCAGTCTCATCTCAAACAATTCTTGAAATAAGCAATATGGCAGGGGTTCCTAACCTTATTAAGCCAGCGCCGCACTTACAAGTTACGAAATTTTTCACGTCGTAACCTAACTTGTTAAAATAGAGATATTTATAAATAAGATAGGCGCAAAAATTAAAAAATTCTCATTATGGAAGTAATAAAACCATTTTATTATTTTAAGAATAATGATTCTACCTAAACAATGGGATGGCTGATCTTGGTGATCTCTACACAATTTTTCAGAGTGTGGGACACATAATAACATCACGCCCCTTAGTAGCAAACCATCTTAGGATAGAGAAGGCGGGGGAGTCGAAGCGGTCTGGCTAGAACAGTGAAATAAATTTTGTAAGGGAAATTTATCAAAACTTCAATAAGTCGTGGGGTACCGCTATCTGTACTAATAATACCAAAACCAAAATCAAAAAGCATGCCAAGGAAAACTAATTTAAATAAGTGATCAAAAACTTAACTTCAATAAACAAATTTAAGCATGCTATTGTACAGTTATCCGTGATGTTATATGTTAGCTTGATTATATAAAAAGCTAAAAAAATACGAAAAATAGGAATCATACGTAGACATTATATCTGGTGGTGTCTTTAATCCCAAACTGACTATTATTTCAGCATAATGATGTAAAGTGTTCACTGCTACAGTGCTGATTTTCAGGCGACCCTACCTCGGTATCGCGGATCAGCAAAGCTCGATTGTATCCTGTTATAATGTATAATGGTTTTATTTCAGATTATTGTTGGTTGAAGTAAAAAATATACATTATACAACACTGTAATTATAAGTCAAAATGGAAGAATTAAACGGCGAGCTTTTTGGGGATGGACTTGTTAGTCTGGGAGATGAGGGGTCTTTGGAGTCTACCGATAGTGGAAAACAAGAACAAAATTGTAAAATTTGCGAGTGAGTTTTTTAATACTGCTATACTTATAATAATATATAATATGATATCATGATGCATAATATGTTTATGGTTTACATAGACAAAGACAATGCATTTTTAATTTACAGTAAACGCGAATCTTTTTGATAGAGATTTCAAATTTTTTTTTCACTTTATCTGCATTCTATGTAATCCAGATTTGATTTTTATTTATATTGTTGTTTATAATTTTTAGCAATAAATTATGCAGTCCCCGTGTATTGTCATGCCTTCATGTATTCTGTGAAGCATGTATTGATAAACTGATGGTTAACGAAGCTGGGGATTCGCTTAAATTTGATTTGGCTGTTGAGTGTCCTCTGTGCAAACAAGAAACTAAGGTGGTAATTATACTTTCTCATAAATAATTTAATTGAATTGTGAGCCATTTAAAACAAAAAATAAATAATAATTCATGTTTATTTAGATGCCTGGAGGAGGAGCAATGTCACTTCCATCAGACTACGTCCTTACAAACATCTTGGATGTTTCATCCATGGATCAATCCGTTGTTTGCACTTGTTGCAAAAGCAAGGAACCAGCAGTCGCTAGATGTACTGATTGTTCTCATTTCTTATGCGCTAACTGCAATTCTGCGCATGAGTTCATGAGGTGTTTTGAAAATCATCGCGTTGTGCCATTCGATGCTTTAAGATCATCCAAAGAAAAAGCTGCTGTGCACAAGCCAATTTTCTGTACTCGCCACGCTGGAGAGAGCCTCAAATTTTATTGCTGCGAATGTGAAGTGGGCGCATGCTCAGAATGTTTAACCCACGATCACAAAGTTGGTGAGCATCGTTGTGAGCGTATTGTTGACGCTGAGCCAAATTTACGCGCAGAACTGCGTACTTTTATCGTTGAAGCTAATTCCCGTGCTGTCGCAGCAGGATGCGCGTCGGTTAAAATTGATGACGCTTTAGGTGATTTGCAGCGGCAGAGAGATGACGCTGAAAACATAATTAATGAGGCATTTCACGCTTACAAATCAGCTTTAGAGAGGCGTCGTGAAAAAGCTCTGGAAGAACTAGAGAGATTGCATAAAGAGAGAGAGCTGAAAGTAATGGACCTCTTCGATCGTGTTGACAAAACTGTACAACGTATAGATTGCGCCTGCAAGTTTGCAGCCAGGCTTCTCAGAAGGGGAGACGGCACTGAAATAGTGATGTTGAAGAAAACTGTAGCTTCTCAATTCACTCGGCTCTTGGAAGGAGCTCCCGAATTCGACGTGGATTTTTCATTGGAATTTGTAACGAAAATGGAAAAATTTGATTCGATAACCGAGGAATCTTTCGGGACATTCCGCACTGAAGCAACTAGAGCGGAAGAAATGAAACGAGCCAGTGAATCCTCTGCCATTGTCTCCGTGACTTCGAACTCCCATTCACCTGCTATATCCGTAACAAATGCCCCAGTTTTCGATGATTATCCACTGGGTAACGTCCGTCGCGTAACGGGTGTTTCAGTAGGCAGTTTAGTTGGGGTTCCCGGGGTCGGAGGAGTGCCGACCATTGGTGTTCCAGGGGTCGGTGCAGTAACTGGCGTTGGCGCCGTGCCGAACACCGGCGTCCTTCCCGGAGTCGTCAACGTTAACAGCGTCGGAGCAGTTACTGGTGTGGGGGGAGTTCCTACTATGCCATCGATGGTCGAATATAATTTGCAACAACTGGCAAGCATTGCTGAGAAAGATGTGCCGCCGCCGCCTCATGCATCACCGGCTCCTCCGTTTACTCTCGCTGAATTACTTGCTGGAGATCTCAATTCACCTCAAGCATATAATAACTTGCAAGCGCTCGCGAAGCTCGGTTTGAATGCGGGTGAGAACCAATTCACAATACTTATTTAATTGATGATGATGATTTTGATTTAATTAAGTAATTTCCGTGTTGAGTTAGTGCTTTGCGTGTTCGTATACGGATTACAAAATTCTGGATCGAGGTAAAAGACCACATTAAGTATTAGAAATTTGCAGTCCGGAGTTATGAAATTGGTGTTGTTCATCTCTTTTCCCCGAAGGGCACGTTGAGTCGTTCCGGTTTTAACATGTAAATATGACTGTAATTGGTAAAGCTTTTTACCTCGTATGATAGAAGAAACAAGCCTAGTACTGGGACATTATTAAAAACGAGAGTAATTTGAAACGAATTTGCAGATGTAAATGGATTTGGCGGAGTTGGAGGTGTCGGTAATATTGGCGGTGTTGGTCCTCGCGGCGTGTCTCCGGGCAGACCACTCCTAACACCCGCAGAAGAGGCCGCACTAGTCGCTCCACCGGCGCCCCTTGTGCGTGCTAACAAGGCTACACCGATGCATATTAGATTCAAGTTTGGTCAACTTGGCGGCGGAAAGGGACAATTCAACTCGCCTCATGGTTTCTGTCTTGGAAACGATGAAGACATCATTGTAGCCGATACAAACAACCATCGCATAACGGTATGATATTTGCAGAGATACGTTTTGGGCTGGAAAAATACAAGACTAGACACTAGAAATGTACCAACACTTATACTATACTATAATAATATAATTATTAATATAATTATTATTATTTATATAATTTTGTTAATAAATGGCAATGTTTCAGGTATTCGACAAGTCTGGTAACCACAAATTCAATTTCGGCGTGGCGGGCAAGGAAGAGGGTCAATTGTGGTATCCTCGTAAAGTTGCAGTCGTGCGCGCAACAGGAAAATTCGTCGTTTGCGATCGCGGAAATGAGAGATCGCGCATGCAAATTTTTACCAAGAACGGACACTTCTTGAAGAAAATCGCCGTACGTGATATATTTTTTAATCTTTTGTAGAACACAGTCCAATCTCATTGAACATTACTATCAATCATATTTTATTTTCCTGTTTGAAATATTAGTAGGTTTAATTTAATCAACATCTTAAACAGGAAATATTTTAATTTTGGAAAAATAGGTAAAACAATGTAATAATATTAGGGAAAAAGTATAAAATAATGTGATATAAATTATTTTCTGAATTATTTAGATTGGGTCTTTTCTAAACCACCGTATTGAGACAAAATAAAAAATAAAATTAAAACGGTCAAGCTGCTGTCGAGTTTTTGATACACGCACGGAAGTTGCGGCTTCCGCCCCGGCTTCGCACAAGTGCAATGAAGATACGAATGTTGAGCAGTTAAGGATTTAATAGTACAATTTCATAACATTGATTTAATCGATCCCGTAAGATTTTGCCAGGCATTGCTATTCAAGCGCACATAATTTTATTGTTTTGCGACGGTATAATTTCCATGTTGTCCCATTTTCATTGGGTCAAAATCTGTTGAAGGGTATCTGGAGAAATTAAAGGGAACTCTTCAAATATTATAGGGAGACTGATGATACTAGATATAATTCCAAACCTACCCATTAAAAAGCGCAATTTCAACAAAAAAAACAGAACTTTGTTATACACCTAAAAAGCAAGAAATAAATATTTTCTACAACATTTTTAAGTTGGTGCCAAATAAAATGTAGAAGATGTAAAGAATATATTATGACGATTATGTGTATAATGCTTCTGAAAAGCGACTGTTTTGAAGAGTCTGGTTTGTTTCCAGGTACGCTTCATCGACATCGTCGCTGGTCTGGCAGTCACCGCTGAAGGACTCATCGTGGCTGTGGACAGTGTCACACCAACTGTGTTTATCTTATCTGAGGAGGGAGATCTCATGAGTTGGTTCGATTGCAGTGAGTGCATGAGAGAGCCGTCAGATATCGCAATCAGTGGTAAGAATCGAATCAATTTTTGACGATTTCCCTGGCTCAGCGGTGAGCACGGTTGTTTTAAGTTGAAGGTCTCGGGTTCGATTCCCGGCCGGTGCAATTTGGAAAGTTATAGTTTTTCACACATACATAGACTCTGTTAATGCTTACAAATTACGCATTTATCATGTACTGTCTCACCATTGAATTGACCCAACTAATTCCTAACTAACTATATATGTAGTATAATTGCACTATACCGCTCTCTTGCAGCTTTTCCTTCAGAGGTTGCCTGTAAGAGATTGCTTGCAGCAAAAAGGCCGCCTTTGCATGCCTACAATTCTTGTTGTTGTTTATTCTATATTTTATCTATATTCTGATGTTTGTGTGCAATCAAGTATTTCTTCTTCTTCTTCTAATTCCTCGAAAAAAAGCAGTCTCGCTTACATTCCTCGAACTTAAACGGCAGCGAAACGAATTAAACGAAAAAAACTAATTAAAAGGCAGCCTTAATTTCTTACTAATATTATAAATACAATAATGCGTTTGTTAATGTTTGTTTGTTCTTCCTTCACGCCCTAACTGAGCGACAAACCAACGTAAATTTTGGCATATAGCTAGTGTAAAGGAAGGAGAGTAACATAGGCTACTTTTATCCCAAGAAATCAAATGGGATTTTTATGAAACTGTAATGAATCACGAAGAACGCGGGTAAAAGTTATTTATAAATAAATAATTCACAGGCAAGGAATTCTACGTGTGCGACTTCAAAGGGCACTGTGTGGTTGTATTCGACGACGAAGGCCGGTTCCTTCGTCGCATCGGCTGCGAAAATGTGACCAATTTCCCCAACGGCATCGATGTTTCCGATGCCGGAGACGTTCTCATCGGCGACTCGCACGGCAACAAGTTTCACGTGGCCGTGTTCTCGCGCGACGGAGCCCTTGTCACCGAGTTCGAATGCCCCTATGTCAAGGTTAGTAATATTTATTAGGTTTGCATAACTTATTAAAAAATATACATATTCGTCCAAAGTTCATTAACCAAAGTCACTCGTTTTTTTAGTTATATGATTAACTAAAAAAGGTTCTTATTAGTAGGTATCAATAATTAATACAATTTTAGATAATAAAAGTTAAGGCATCAAACTCTTAGCTTAAAAAATTATAATTAAATTTCAATTCTTACATTTTTGGAGTTAAAATACATAAATTTTGGCTTAGGCCACTTTGATTCTTAAGGTGCGATATACAGAAGTAGAAATTTTAAACATTAAAATTTTTAACAAAAAAATAATTGTATAGGTGTCTCGCTGCTGCGGCTTGAAGATCACGTCGGAAGGGTACATAGTGACCCTTGCTAAGAATAATCACCACGTTCTAGTCCTCAACACCCTTTACATTGTCTGAGGAGTAACTCAATGGCTGTAAGTCTGCATACTACAAGATCTCACATTTATTCCCTATATTATTATATTTAATTGCTGATTTTACAAAGCTTAACATTTTTGCTAAACCAGTATTTGATTACTTACTTTTTGTTGTTTTGTGTTTTTCACGATAGTCACATTTAACCGTTCGCTACGGTGATCCCAATTTTCCTATTTCTTTGTCTTATGTTGTGAAATTTTAATTAAAGATTTAAATTGGCATCACTGCTAGTAGATACGTGTAATTCCCAAAGTACTAGATACTTTTGATTTGTATCATCTCACATTTTTTTTTATTATGGTTGCATTTAGTTGTAATAACAGACAATCCAAAGTTTAGGCTAATATCTCTTTGTTTACATATGTTATTATCCAGTCAATATGCACGTTAAGAAAGGATTATAATGAGAGTTTGATTGTAGAGTTTTCATATTTAGGATGGTTTGCTTTTATGATTTTGACATTATTCTTTTATTTTGATTGGAATACCGATCGAATACGTACACAGCATTGTTCACTAATTATTACTTTAATTTTAAGGCAAGAACAAAAGCTTTGTTTAGATGTGGGATTTAGAGCTCACAGGTAGACGAGCGCTGTAACTCACTGCCAAATATGATTAATCTATGATCAAATCAAAGCATATTTGCACTCCTAATTGTTGACTGGACTTACGATTTTGTTTCTAAATTTAGCAGCTGGTATGGTTCCTAGTTCGGGTGAAGTTTTATAATACATGTCAATTAGGGGTCTGCGTGGGTGTGTCGCCTCAATAGTAAATGCGTTGGCTCCCTATAAATTTTCCGATTGTAAACGCTTGCTTCCAGAGCACCACTTTTGGCAATTTTAATATTCTCTGCGAGCGAATATTCGCAAAAGTCACCTCTAAACGCACAATTGAGTTTATTGTTAGCAAAATTTCGTTATTATTATGACCAAAAGAGGCGACACTGTAATAACGTGCCATCTAGTTTAGGTTAATCGCGTATACAATATTATATATTGTCCGTTAAAATATATTTACCATTTACAGATTTCTTGTGTCTATACAAAACGTTTTTTCGTGTACTCTTGTTTTAGGAGCCTATATTTGAAATTTTTTCATCACTAGGCTATTATAATATTGATATATACCGTTTGGTTAATTTAAATTTATCTTATGCTAATTATATTGGAAAGCCACTGTTACTAAAGAAAAGTAAATAACTTTGTACTGTACTGATAATAATGAAAAGCAATACGAAACGAAACTGTTTAACTGGCATCTTCGTGCATATACTTAGGGTGATTACAAAGATAATTGGAATTTTAAATATTATAATAGATTAGTTAACGTATTAACGGGTACACGTCGTCACAAAGCAATTAACAAAGTTTTAATGTGCCGTATTTCTTCGTTGAATTAAAATATATTATACTAGCAATATAATATATCCATGAATGTGCCATTATAAACAAATTTTATTTCTACAAATTTATATGTTTAAAATTCGTATACTGTTCGCCAAAGTATATATATTTTTATAGCTACCCACATTTAAAATTCAAAATTGAAATTCTTAAAATGTTTAGGTAGTAGATTGAAAAAAAAATGTTAAAATTGTGGTTAGTAGATTAAAATTATTAAAAAAAAAAACAAAATTTTCATGTAATAAATATTTCTTGGTTTTATCTGTTTAGATGTTTGATGTATATTGGATATTAATACTGATAATGATATGGTGAAATAATATGTATTGCAAATCATAACGACGAAAGAAACATTTTACATTTCCATCGAGGCTTTCGTGTTCCAAAGATTAGTATTTTGCATGTTTTATTTGTTAACAAAATTAACCATAATGTAAACGAAAGTTCTCTAACTCGTACCTAGTCGTTAACAGATTTGCAATATGTTGTAATGAAGAAGTACTTAACCCAGACCACCTAACATATAATGAGTGTGATATTTAGTTTACAATTCGTTTAAAGTGCTCTCTAGTTTCTCGGATGTCAATGAAGTTAAAAGACAAAAGTTTCGTTTAATACGAAATGTGTACTGTAATTTTTTTCAACAATATTAAGTTCCTGAATTTATACGTATTAACATTTAATTTAGCTATAAAGTTTTAGTTTGTATTAAAATATTTTTAACATATAACCAAAATACAAGTGTATTGCTGAGCCATATTATTATCATTCATGAATAAATATATTATAGCAATTCACTAGTAATAATTAAACGTGTAATTTAATGTGTGTACTTAATTAGTAATATTGTTTTTGTTGCGTATTGGAACAGTTTTAAAATACATTAGCAACACTAAATGTGATATGAGCAATAATAGAGAGACAACTACACAAGGCGATTGAAGAGGCGCGAGGCTTGGGCGGTTCATTACCCGCGTGGGTCAGAAGCTGGATTACCCAGTGATAAGTTAAATTTTTGACGTTGAGTCTTGAATCCTCTATTTATTAGTGAGTAACTTTTGGGTTTATTTTTCTTATTGTTTTTAAGTTATTTGTTTCAGGATTTTTGTCCCGATAGTATTAGGGAATTTTATTTTCTTTTTTTTTTTTTTAAATAGGTTTTAAATGAGTCATTACCCTTCGCGGATGATAGGTGTGATTAATACTCTGATTTTGTCGTTTAACTGTTTTGTTTTAATATAATATGTTCTGGGCCTATATTTATAGTATTTTTGGCCAGTGCGATGGGCCTTTAGATTTACGAATTTTTACTGCCAAATTATTTTCTTACGATATTTGTGCATGCACATAGTAATTATTTTATTGTATAATATTTGTATGATTAGTTAATAATTGTTGCAATTTTTTTTTGTTTTATTAATATTCAGGGTTTTAATATTATTATAATGTTCAATTATTATTTGTTGTCCATTGATCAAAATTATAGTGTGTTAGTGACGTAAAATTACCGAAATATAACTTAATGAGCCCCAAAGGGAGCGTTTGACGCTATTAATAATGTTGCTTAGGGTTGCATAAAAATTATTAAAAGTGATAAGTTTTGGATAATTTTACAAATTATACTATTTTATGTGTGATTTTCAATAATAATAAATTTGAAGTTTTAAAATGTACCTACGTGTAATTTTTCAAAATATTATTACATCGGCGCCATTGTCGTTGTTCAAAAGTATTATCATTTGTATAATATTATTAATTTATCCTCGAACCGTTTCGGTGAGATATCGTTGACAACGTTTCCTTTTGTTCTTGCCATGTATCTTATGTAGGTGTCGGCGTAGAAGTTTTATGTAGAAGTTAGTGTTTTCAATCGATATACAAAGAACAGAAGTATTGCCGCGTTTGCCCTAGGAATGGTAGAGGTTGGTAGCGGGTTCGAGGCTCGCGTCCAGCTGTATATTCGTGCTGTAGCGAGTAAGCACTTAGTCATGGGGTAATGGCAGGTCAAATGGTATCTATTGTCCATTGACATTACTTGATAATAATTGTATCATTAGAGTACATTACAGTAGCCTTTCTCGGGAATCTTTAAAAGTTACCTATATACACTTTAAAAAGCAATTTTTGGTAAATATATTTCTCTTGAATCTATATTCCCTTATGTATCCAGCAATAAATTACTTCAGTAGATGTAGTTATCGCATTACTTGGCACTATAGATCATGCTTCACATTCCCGGTTGTCGTGTTGTCGTTTAAACGGCAACTTGTGCCCTCGGGAGATGTTATTACCCTCTACAGTCAGCAATGTTCCGCGTAAACTGTTAAACCGAACTGATGTCTAGGGACACCAGTAAGGTAGTCATTCGTTCTGTGAAACATGAAACCATCATACTGTGTATATTTTTCTCTTTTTTGTTTAATACAACTAGTATTTCACTCTAGCTCGCATCTCAGCGATATTCTGAGCACGGGTCGTTTTTACGGGAGATTGATTATTTTAATTTTTCATATGTTTGTTCTATAGAATGATTGAAAAATAATAAAACGAAGATATTTTATGAAACAAACAAGAAGAAAATTATCATTGTATTTGATGAAGACATATTTCACACAACTTATGAGCACTGTTAGCTTGAATCTCGAGGCTCGGGATGGTCAAGCGATATTGTTTGTCATATGACGCAACTCTCACGGTAATGTCAGTAGAAGATATATTTTTACTCATCACCGTCTTTTAGTTCCAAGCTGCGTCTTTGTAATTATTGGGTCCGCTTTGTGACACCTGATGTAGGGGGGTGCACTTACTCTAGGGGCAGAATAATATCTCACAGCCTTGGGTGGTTTTCGGTCAAGTTGAGAAATTAGTGCCAGATAATGAGATATTTGTAGGGTTTGCAGCGCACAAGGTGAGCTCTAATGTTACCCTCCCTATTGGAGGTGGGCGTATTGCCTATGTTGTGGCACCAAGCACGGCTCGATGGTTCCGGTGGAGTGTGGCATCAATACTACCAAATATTATCACTATCGGACCGCATTATGACTGTGGGTGGGGGTTTGCCGAGTTTCCTTTGTCTTGTTATCTTCGGTCTGGTTAGGGCACAGTAAGCTGATCACCTGCTTACCTAACGAGTTTAGCGATCGAAAAAAAAATAGTAGAAATTTAATTTTTGCTCTGATAAAAAAAAATGCCATTAATGTTACGAATATTAGTCATGAAAGTTATTCACAGTATGCTAAGTTGTATGTAGAGTATTAATGTATTTAGATATCGTCACCCACCTCGACACCACCGACTAATTTGGTCTCCCCACTTTCAAACCGACAATTAAGGTTGTGAGCTCTTTTCCGGTCGGAAGTTTAAGCCACAGAGTGCTTGTGCAATAAATATCACAGTTTGGATCTAGGCTTTTAAATTATTATAGATTATATACATTGTTGAGCTGATTATAAAAATTTAATATATTATTATACCTTTTAATATTGTTAAAGAATTCTAATTGCATTCCACATTTAGAGTGAACGAATTTGAGAAGACCATTTTCAATCTACATTATACAAGTTATTTTTTTTACAATTGTAGGATTATTAGCAGTTGCCAATGTTTTTTCCTTTAGTCAGTAAAAGTACAAATATTTTAATATACAATTCTTGGTATTTACGTATTGTAGTATCTTATTTTTTTAATTCATTTGATTATATAACTATAAGCATAATTTTTTTCACATAAGCAGCCATTTAATTCATCACGCAAATTATTCAGTAAATAACAAAACATATCATAATGAATCTATGTAACTCTCACAATACGTCACATGTAGACAAGTAATTCATAGTCGTTTTAATATTGTTAACATATTTCGGAGTGCTTTGATTTGATTTGGTGTAATTTTAGAAAATCTTCACTTGTAGTCCAGTCAATTTAGATATGTCGTTATTAGCACCAATGCACGCTGACGTTATATTTAATTTGCTTACATTTGTCGTAATGTGAGATTGAGTTTTATTTTACTTAAATAGTTTGCGAAATCCGTATGTTCCTCCGTTTTAAGTATATGTTTAAAATGGCTTTCGTTTTTAAATTAGATTTAAGTATATCCTAGATTTACACTTTTTAAGTTTCTTGTCATTTTTACGTTAATAACGATTGAAATTTATTGTATTTTGTGTTTGTGTGTTGAGGTGCATGTTCCAAATGCATATTTTAATTTTGATCCAAAGATTTCTTTTAATGCTTATAATTTAGTGATTTTGTTCTGGTATGAAAATGACATTTGTGGAGTGTGCATTGGTATTTGATATTAAGATTTAAAGATTTTTTCCATAGAGTTGGTGCAGCCGAGCAAATGTCTACTATATTCTCATAGAATATATTGCTCAATAATTTTATTCTGTTAAAGTATTTTAAACTTAGGAGTTAGTCCACATGGGGTGTATGTATAATGGTGGACTTCGGTGACACAAATTATACCTAACAGACAATACCCTCCTTGAAGTTTAAAAAAAAAAAAAAAAAATTGTAAGCGTTAAAGATTTATTAGATGTAGTTGCCTTGTATGCGGCTCGCCGCAAGGGCTGGTCGCCGGGGCGCCAACAGCATCCACACAAAGTCAGGCTCTGAAATCGTTCTCTAGACTGCGCGACGTACGCTTGCGTACGCACACCGCACGTCCGCACAGTTTCTATCAGTATTTCATTAACGATCTTTACCGTGGTATCGCAGCGGGCAGTCTCAGATAATGACTTCAGTATACTATACCTTGTGTGATGGTGTTGACTGAATATATTAGACTATTTTGCCCCACAGTCAACGAAAATATTGTTATCCATACAGGAGTCTTTGCTGCATTGTGCCTAGATCTTAGAAGTTAATAATATCGAGGTAGAGTTAATCTCAAATTTTGGCTCTTTGAATATTCCATGATATTATTTTGTTTTTCATGAAAATGTATTTACATTATTATACATTCATACACTTAGTGATTATTGTATACATGAATATACATTGCGTAGTTTGTAAATTGATTTTATTGTAAATTTAAGATGCCCAACTAGTTTGTATCTGTCCACCTCGTTCCGCAGGAATTGATCGCATACCTTAAAGTCATCATTTTGCACCATATTTTCGTGTGGACAGGCGTAGAGTTTGTTTTGACTAGTTGCACATCTTACTTTGACCAAATTTGTCTGCCGCTTGTGTCGCTTGAGAATTTGGCGGTTGATGGCACTCGTCCTTTAATGCGAGTACAAATTTTCACGTGACGTTTGCGGTTTCTTAATAATTAAGTTTATTATGTATCGTGAACTGTGGCCAGGATAACAACAGCACAGAGCAGTGTAATTCAGAGCCTGCCTAAAATATATTTTTGTCATGATTTTATTTAGGTATATACATGTTATTATTCACATATTACAGTTTTCTCAATATTAGCTTGTATTTTAATTAAGAAATAATCATATTTAACATTGCCAGGTGATCAGCAACCTGCACTTTAATATTTTTGGAAACTATTGAACTTAAATTGTACTGACTTTATAAATATATTTACTTCAATAAAGATTTTCCATGCCACTACAAGGCGTTTTTAATTTCAAAACAATTCTTTAATAATAGTAAAAATACATCTAAACCTACTTTTGACCATACTTGTTTATGGTCAAAAGTACCTAATTTATTTACTTAACGCTAATTGCCATTGTCTAGGAGGATCCATATTGAGGGCAAAATACTTGATTTCAATGATTTACTTGCCATCAGTGAGCAAATGAAAATAAATCATTATAATCAAAACTTAATCTTTATACCTCTACAAGTTGGCCCTTGTCTACAATCTCACCTACTGGTAAGTGTATAAATGCATTCTAAGGTGGTGGTGACTAACCAGTTCCCATATCCGGTTTCTCTGAGACTTACTGTCATGATAGATAGATAGTAAATGCCCACTCAATTTACTGCAAAAAAACTTAACCTTTGCTTTATAGAATGGTGCTATTTTTTTCAGTTTACACGAAATTTTTACGAAAGGACTACCGATTTGGGGAGTTGGGCCACAAGAAATAAAAAAAACTTAGTTTTCCACGCTCGCAATCAGGCCTTAGTGGTAGGTACGATTGTACTGGTCCTACAAAAAGTTGATCAAAAAAAAGTCTACATCTCTCAGATTGTCAGCGGAAAATGGAACGCTACGTACGATAACGACAGCCTGCTATTAATTACGGAAAAAAATCCCTATTTTATTTTATTTTTCGGATTGTGTGTAGCTGATTAACCCTAATGATTTTAAGAGCGTAGCGCGGGCTTATTGGCTAGCCTCGGAATGGGGTTCTGGAGGAAGAGTTTGAACCCTAGGGCTCGAAAAAGCGAAGGGTTCCTCGGCTTTAGGGCGCCTCATGTGAGGCCGAACCTCTGCTCAGGCTACAATTGGAGTGAAAGGGCTACGGACGGTGATTAGTCAGTACGCATCCGAGAACTTCGTGCGAGCCTACGTCCGGATGACGTCAGAAGTCTGGGACCTCGTCTTCGCCGGCGAACGCGAAGACGCTGTGCAGAGGTTGATTGTGTGCTCTGATAGGGAGCATTGCCAGTAGTAATCTGATCGTCAGGTTTGTGTAGGATATGTTTAGGCATTCTCTTGTTGAGAGTGGCGCTAAGGTTGGGTGAGTAAAACGAAGTCGCAACTATGCGAGGGTTGGGATGTCGGTTGGATTTCAGTACATTTTCGAGAATTTTTTGAAATATTGAGCAATAGTGGGGAGTTTGAGATCTCTGAGAAGCTCGACGTTGCGTACGAACCAGGGGAACCCGGTAGCGTTGCGTATGATGCGGTTTTGGAGTCTGGAATCGCGAAGGCGACGCTCGCATATGACATGATAGGGCAGACACAGGTTTTATAGTGTCACTTTACGTCTGTTTCGAATGGGGTAGAGTATACCGAGGACGAAGGCAGCCTTGTTACGGGCTGCGCTAATGTGATCTGCGAAGTTAAAGCGACTGTCAAAAGTTAAATCTAAAAGTAGTTGACTGTATTTTGCCACGGTATAGGACGGTTGAATGAGTTAAGGTCCCTGCGGTCAGGTCGCGCTCGAGCGACACGTGACGGTGATGTCTGGCGGCGACAGTGAGCTTATAAAAACATAGGGAAAACGGTTTCCCCTATGGATAAATGGAAATATCTTTCTAAAATTTAGTGCTACAGAAGAACGTTCCTCGAATGAAAGGTCACGATTGGCCGACCAATCACGTGCTTTTTGTAATTTTAGTATAAAAAGAAGCATTCGGACATGGTTGGAAAACTACCTATTTTTTTGTATTTAGCGGTTTGATTTATTTTGAATATATCTATAAAGGTATGCAGTAGACACTTATGTTTCATTATTGTATTGTTATCATAGTTTAAAACATACATTGTACCATTTTTTTTATAAATTGCAAAAGAAGAATAAGAAGAATACGGAGAAAGAAAAATTAACTGCGCACTGAGTAGGGTGCACAGTGCGGGACAGTTGAGCGAGCTAGTTACCTAACTGATTAGGTAATTGTTTTATAAAGAAAATAACATTCCGCTAAAATGTAGGTAGTCGACAAAAAGAGATTTAACTTACGACAGTTCCATTAACGCTGATTGCGAAGAGAAGCTAGATCAGGATTGGATTGGTAGGTATACTTAATTTTGTTTGCCAATCAAATGAAAAAATGGCTATGCGTCTAAGTATTGCTTGCCGATTAAAAGTCCATGAATTATGTATAGGCTATACTAAAAGCGAAGTTGAAGAGTTTGCCTGCCATAAGTGCACATGATAACCCAAACGTGATTAAAGAATTCTTAATATGAAACAGGTTATTTTAATTTTATTAATTATAGGAAGATTTGTTATTTTTTTGGCTGGAAATATATTATTTCGTTTAAGTATTAGGCACTTAAAAATCTTAAAATGAATCATTGAAATGCTAATTAAGTTCTACTTACCACCAGCAAAAATGTGTAGATAGTACCTACTGCCCCGTATGAGCTCTGTCACAAAAAAATCTACTATAAAAAGAAAAGACTATGTAGCCCGACATCTCTAGAGAGACGACTAGAGTGGTCACGTAGTAAATAGCGCTCGAAATTAGGGGAAAACCCGAGTTTTTGAATTAGAGTTATTTAGGAAGCTTGCTGTACCTACTCACCGGCAGATTGGTAGTCCTGGTTTTTGCAGATTAAAGCCAAAAAAGAAGGAATCCTTATTTTCATTCTAACATCATCATTAGTCTACGTGTTCCATTGCTGGCCACAGGCGATTCATTTTATTCAGGAGAGAAGGGTATAGACCCACCACGCTGCTTCAAAGCGGATTGGCTCATTGTATAGAAGGAGATTAATAAAACTGCCATTATTGTATTTAAAAAATATTTTATTAATAACATCAAAATTTAAGGCACTTCATGCAACTTTTTTAAATGTAATTATTAAAATTATCACATAATAAACTTAACCTAGAAATACATTAGATAAATGTATAATTGGGAATATTTTTTGCAAGGTAGTTCCATAATAAATGTCAGTTAGCATCCGACGCGTGTTTTATTACTCAGCACTGGCGACGAGTGAAAACAAATATCGATTTTAATCAGCTAATCTATGTCCGTAAAACTAGTTTTTTTGTGTTTAATCAGTAAATTTAGTGTTGTGATTCGAACAAAAGATTAAATTTACGGGATACAACATGCCGATCGGCAAAATCGAACCTTTCGATTTAACCTCGAAACAATGGCCGGCTTACATACGACGGGTCAAGCAATTTATTGTCCTAAATGAGATTAGAGATGAACTTCAGGTGCCGATGTTAATTACTGTGGTAGGTGAAGCGACATATGCGTTGATGTGTGACCTGTGTGCGCCGGACCACCCAGAGAATAAGTCTTTCGATACCCTTACCGAGCTGGTCACAAACCATCTGGAGCCGCAACGTTCCGAGATAGCCGAGAGACATGTTTTTCGACAAAGACGGCAGCGACCAGACGAAAGCTTGACTGAATATTTGCAGCACCTGAAGCATTTAGCAGTCACGTGTAATTTCGGTACAAGATTAGAAGAGGACCTCCGAGATCAATTTGTCTCGGGTTTAGCGAGTGACGTCATGCGATCTCGAATATTTGCCGAAAAAAGTTTGGACTACAAAAAGGCAGTGGAGCTAGCTCTGGCATTAGAGGCGGCCGAGAGGCACGCGGGGGTAAGCGGCGGCGAGATGCCAGCGAGCGCCGGGCAGGCGGGCGAGGGCCTGCATGCGGCGCGCAGCCAGCGGACGCGCGCGCTGCGCCCGGGCGGCGGCGACGCAGGCGCGGCATGCGACGGCGCTGGCGCAAGCGGCGGCGGCGGCGGCGGCGCGAGCGGCGGCGGCGGCGGCGGCGCGGCGAGCGCTGCGGCGGCGGCTTGCTGGCGCTGCGGCCGCAGGCATCGCGGGCGGTGCCGGTTCGCTAATTATACCTGCGACGAGTGCCACCAGCGCGGGCACATCAAGGTCATGTGCAAAAGTGTGCGTAAAAGTGAGGTGAAGTGTCAAAGTTTTATCAGTGAGAGTTCGGATGAGGACTTTTTTAATATTGACATTATTACTCAAGGTAACAAGCCATATTATTTAAAAGTAAAGGTAGAAGATAGTTTTTTAGAAGTCGAAATCGACACGGGTAGCCGAATATCGGCCATTAACGAAGAATGTTACGAGAAACTATTTAAACATAAAGAGATTGTGAAAGATAATTTAATTTTGCGCAGTTACTCGGGGTCACGTATTGATTCCCTCGGATATATATTAGTACGGGTACAACTTAAGTCGGTTATTAGTAAAGATTTGCGGTTGTATATTATTCAAGGCGGTAATAGGCCTTTGCTCGGTAGGGACTGGCTCCGCGCTTTAAAGATAACGCAAATAAATATTAACGAAATAATAGAGGAGGATCAATTTGTGACCCGTTTGTCCAAGGAATTTCCAGAGGTATTTAGTGAGAAGCGGGGAACTTGTAACCGAAAGCTACAATTACAGCTCACAGATAGTACCGGAGTGTATGTACGGGCGCGCGCTGTACCGCTGGCGCTTCGCGAACGCGTCGAAAGGGAACTCGCACGGCTCGAGTCCGACGGTACGATTTACCGCGTCGATCATTCCGATTTTGGTACACCGATCGTGCCGGTAGTCAAAAGTAATGGAGATATCCGAATTTGTGGGGATTACAAAATAACGATTAATCCTAAACTAAAAAGAGATTACTATCCATTGCCTCGTATTGACGAGTTATTTACCAATTTAAGCAATGGCGAGGAATATAGTAAAATTGACCTTCGCCACGCCTACGAGCAGGTCCTTCTAGAAGAAAGTTCTCAAAAGTATACCGCAATCACGACACATATCGGAACGTTTATATACCGCCGGACGCCGTACGGATTATCGTGCGTACCTGAAAAATTCCAAAAGTTAATGGAAGAGACCTTACGGGGGGTACCAGGTACGGTAGTTTTTCTCGATGACATATGTGTGACGGGTCAGAATAGACAGGCACATCTGAACAATCTGCGAGCTGTATTGGAGCGATTACGGCAGGCCGGCCTAACAGTTAAATTAAACAAATGTAATTTTTTACAGAAAAATGTAAACTATCTGGGCTTTGTAATAGATAAGGAGGGCTTACACCCCGATTCTGAGAAGCTGAAGGCGATTCACGCAATCCCAACGCCCAAAGATGTGACGCAACTTAAAAGTTTTTTGGGCCTAATTAATTATTACGGTAGATTTATCCCAAATCTAAGTACAATTTTGTATCCGCTGCATGCGCTGTTAAAAAGAAAAAATCAATGGAATTGGGATTTGCATTGCGACACCGCCTTTAAATCGGCCAAAAAGGCTTTGCTAGGCAAGCGTGTATTGGCCCACTACGAGGAAGGGCGACCGCTCGTGCTATCAGTAGACAGCAGTGCTTACGGAATCGGGGCCGTGCTAGCCCATCGCTACGAAGACGGACAGGAACGGCCTGTCAGCTGTGCGTCCCGCACACTTAACGAGGCTGAGAAAAAATACAGTCAATTAGATAAAGAAGCTTTAGCAATATATTTTGGTATAACAAAACATCATCAGTTTTTATTTGGTAGACATTTCGTATTAAAAACGGACCATAAACCGTTAACGTTTATATTCGGTAATAATAATGGTATTCCCCAAACAGCGGCAAGTAGGTTACAGCGATGGGCCGTGCGACTGGCGGGTTACGATTTTTCGATCGAGTTTGTACGATCGAAAAACAATGGGCCCGCAGACGCATTATCGCGTCTACCGATTTTGCACGAGCAATCGCGCACACACCCTGCCCAACAAGTAACTTATACTAACTTACTTGAGGAAATGCTACCGGTTAACTTTAAACAGATTGCTAATGAATCTCAGAAAGATTCCGTATTATGTAAAATAATAAAATATGTAATGTTCGGTTGGCCGGCGTCTGTCGTTAGTAATGAAGAGAAGGCATATTTTATTCGTAAAAGCGAAATTTGCGTGGATTTGGGATGCCTGATGTATAAGTACAGGGTGATCATCCCATCGGGATTAAGGAAAACAGTCCTGAGAGAACTACACGAGGGACACCTTGGGATGAATAAAATGAAAAATATTTCGCGAAATTATGTATATTGGCCGAATATAGACAATGACATCGAAGAGCTATGCCGCTCGTGCCCTGCTTGCCGGCACGTGCGGGATGCACCAGCTCGCGCCCCCTTGCATCCCTGGGAGTTTCCTCAGCATCCGTGGCAACGTTTACACGCGGACTTCGCGGATTGCGGTGGTAAGCGGTACCTCATTATAGTCGATGCACACTCTAAGTGGATAGAGGTTGTTGAGATGTTAAAAACAACCGCTAGTGTGACAATTAACTCTTTAAGATCCGTTTTTGCGCGATTTGGTCTCCCTTGCCAATTAGTGACAGACAACGGCCCTCCCTTCCTCTCAGAGGAGTTCAAGACGTATTGCCTTAAGAACTGTATTAAACACACGACATCAACACCCTATCGACCTCAAGGAAATGGTGAGG
Organism: Pararge aegeria; assembly: GCF_905163445.1. Taxonomy (NCBI): domain Eukaryota; kingdom Metazoa; phylum Arthropoda; class Insecta; order Lepidoptera; family Nymphalidae; genus Pararge; species Pararge aegeria. The sequence goes on along the minus strand of NC_053184.1, from coordinate 9,799,282 downwards.
CGGAAAACGCGGTTAAGACGGTGAAGAAAATAATAAAGCGAGCTAAATATGAAAGGGAGGACATATCAGTGGCATTAAACAGATTTCTGTTCCAATACCGAAATTGTGATCATGCGACCACTAAGGTTTCACCCGCCGTGGCTTTACTAGGTCATAGACTAAGGAGCAGGTTGGATGCCTTGCGGCCAGACGTTACTTCAACTGTCCGCGAGGAACAGGATAAGCAGAGAGCTAGGAGCACAGGGTGTAATAGGGCATTCGGCATAGGCGAAGCGGTACTGGTACGCGATTATACCAAAAGAACGGGGAAATGGTCTGAGGGTTTAATTTCGGAGCAAACGGGGCCAGTATCATATAAAGTCAAAGTGGGTAACGGAACGGAGTGGCGCAGACATCAAGACCAGCTTGCTCCGCTTAAGAATAATAATAATAGGTATTCCTTGTCTCGTGCTAGCCAACCGGAGGGGAAAAATAGTACTAGCGGTGCCAATGTCGAAAGCGACACCGAAACACCCAGTGTTGGTCAGCCATCCCAGATAAAGGAAGCAAAAGAGCATTCCGATCATGAGGATGCGCAGGAGGCATCAGTTTCTGTGGAATCGGTCCCTTTTCCGCTTCCTGTGGGAAACCCTCCAGTGCCGGGTGCTTCGGCGCGCGCTTTGAGAGCATACGAACGTTATAATAACCTAAGTAATAATTAGAGTACGTATAATATAAGAACACTTTTGTTATTGCACTTATTGTTATACTTTAAAGGGAGGTATGCAAGGTAGTTCCATAATAAATGTCAGTTAGCATCCGACGCGTGTTTTATTACTCAGCATTTTTGTTAATTAAATAAGTTTAACTGTCGGAGCTTAGTGGTATACAGATGTATGAAACAATGAAGTATTTTCAAATTTTTCCAACAAAAACTAGTGTAGATTGTATACCTACCTTATTTATTCATCTTATATGGATTCCCGAAATTAGGATGCTGCACCGTGAAATATTTTTTCTTATTCTTAAACTAAGCGTGTAAAAATGCTTTATTTTTTCAATAAAAATTTATCAAATAAAATCGTTCAATTTCCAATAATAGGTATGTATCGGAAATCGTTGTTCCCGTTAAAATAAACAAAAGTATTCTTTTGTTACCGAATTGATTTTGTAAGAATCAAATTCTTTACAAGACTTTGATTTAAAACACTTTTACCAAATACGTTGGTTTGGTGCTTTTTTCGCTAAGTCAAGTCCTCATTATTGGGAAAGACTATCTAGTCAAATTTTTAGCGTTTAACTGAATATTTGTAATCGATATCTCTTCGTCGACAAAAACCATTTCCCCGTTTATCCATGTAGACATCACCTTCAGTGTTTTAGGGTGCAGTACCACGAAGTCGGCGTCGCAGCCAAAATTCAAATTCCCTTTTTTATGATCGATGCCCAAAGCCTTAGCTGGGTGGAGTGAGGCAGTTTGTAAAGCGTACTCTAATGTACAATCTGTAAAGTAATATAGTTTTATGAAAAACATATTCTTATTTAGTAGATAAATATAAATACATTATTGTTTGCAGTAATGTTTTCGGTTTTTCTGACTACAAAATGAAAAATTAAAAACATTTTATCTTTTTCTCGTTTCGCAGAAAACCCATGCTAAGCCAGCAAACCCGTCTCACAGCAGCTAGCTTTATATCCCTCTCTTTTTTGTTTTCTAGCTGTAAAACTGAACACGATCACAAATTCTCTACGAGCGTGTTAGTCGTCAAAATTTGTTAAGAGGTTTCGAAGATAGCAAACATGAATGTATATTACATTTGTTTCGTTATAGATAACGTTGTTTCGAATCAAACCATGGCCATTATCACATCATCCTATTACCGGCACACTACAGAGCACGGGTTTCTCCTATGAGAAGGGGTTAAGGCCGTAGTCCACCACACTGGCCTAGTGCGGATTGTCATTATGTAGAACTCTCAGGCATGCCGGTTTCCTCATGATATTTTCCTTCACCGTTGAAGAAAGTGATATTTTAATAACTTAAAACATGACTTAGAGGTGCGAACTGGGATTCGAACTCGCCCCCCGAAAGTGAAGTCGAGCGCCTACTCAATGCGCTATCACCGCTTCCCCATCGACACCATAGCCATGCTTTATTTTAAAACATAAAGCAGCGAATGGATGTGACTCGAATTATTTTATTTATTGCACTAAAAGTTGGCCCTTGACTGCAGTCTCAGCTGGTGGTAAGCTGATGGAGTCTAAGATCATAATCGGCTAACCTTATAGGGGTATGGCAGTTATATTAAAGCCCTAAATACCCCTAATTATTGGTTTCTACGCGACGTAGCGGAAAACTAAAATAGGTTGGCGGCAGGGCTTGTCGGTAGTGTGGTAACTAGCCAGGGCCGAAGCATTACCGGACCAGACAAGAGAAAAATCTGAATTATAAATTTCCGGTCTCCGCAGGGGATCGAATCTGGGACCTGCCACTTAAACCTCTGCGCTAGGCAAGTAATCGTAACTCGGGTACAGCTTCGCCCACTTTTTCTCTAAGATAGGTAGGATAGACCTCTTGTGAAAGTGGGCGGGGATTTACATGTGTGCCGTTTACCTCCTTGATAGATTACCTAGGTAGGTAGAGGTGAATCTGAATGATGGCAGCGATGAATGGAAAAAAATTACCTGTAGATTCCTTAAAAGTTTTCACACATTCGTCCAGCGCGGTGGTACTACCGCATAGAGTTTTTGTACCAGCCACGTAGGCTCTTCCATTGTCAACGCTCACAGCCATGGGGCCTATGCGGTAAGTACCATCTGCAAGACCTTGGGCTGCAAACGCATCGCTGACCAGCACCAAACCTGATAGGAAGTATGTAATGTCAATTATCATCTCATTAGCAGTCCACTACAAAAAAGCACGGATATCGCAGAATGAGGAGGGTTTAGGCCGTAGTCCAGCACGCTGGCTAGGTTAAACACAACCACGCTGGCTAAGTTAGACAAGGCTTAAGGGTGCACAGAACCTACAAAATTGTTATACTGTTGACCGCGACTTCGTCCCTGTTAATTACTGTTTTTTACAAATCCCGTGGGAACTGTTGATTTTCATGGGAAAAATCAGCCCATGTTACTTCTCCGACCGTCCTTCCAACATATAACGTGGATTGCTTGCTTAGTTAAGGCCCTAAGCAGAACAAACAAACACACTTTTATAACATTAGTATGGAAGTAAGAATTATGTTTTGATGAATAAACGAAAATTAAAAAAAAAAAAATGCGGATTGGTAGACTTCGCACACCTTAAGAAGAACGTTATGGGGAACTCTCTGGCATGCAGGTTTCCTCACGATGTTCTCTTTTTCCGTTCTTCTTCTTCTGCTTGCGTCTCGTGTCTGGCCTGGTCCTTGGTTTCATGTCGACCGGTTACGATCTAATGTGACACCGCTGTCTAGATCTCTCAGCAAGTATTTCTTGCCGCCAGGAACAGAGGCAGTTTAATTCCTTATATTAAGGGGATCAGCCGGGAATCATTAGTAAGAACTAGGCATTCTTACCATCACGATTAGTTCTACAGGCTATTCTGAGTGCAGCTGGATGAGTGTGTATACCATCAGATATTATTCCATAATAGACTTGTCGTTCTGTTGTGGATGCCAACAGACCTACCAAACCAGGGTCCCGGTGATGGAACTGTGGATTAAAATAACACATTATTTTTTATAGCAGTGTTTCTTACTCTATAGAAACCTATGACATAAAAATTTTAAGCTCAATTCGCTCTACCGGATACGTGATAACCGGACCAAGATCCACCAAAATACGATTTGAGTAGGAACATAGTGTGAGATTTTCTACTTATTCGATCGCGTGAAAAGTAACAATGTTTTGTATACATAACATAAATAGAAGGAGCGCCACCTAGTGAAAACACCGTAAACTGTAAAAAATTATTGTCACTAGATGGCGTTGCAAAGTCATGGTAATTATGGTCTAGTTACTTAGTGCAGTAATCGTGTCACATGAAGTAAGTAATATCACTAAATTAAACTTAACTTACTGGTAACATGGCGTTAAATAGATGAGTTATTAAATTCGCGCCGCTCTTGACACCGTCCTCTCCCTCGGCGAGACTAGCAGAGGAATGTCCTAGAGCAACTTTGATGCCCTTTTTTGTGAGTCCCTTTATAGCATCCAATGCGCCAGGTAGCTCGGGAGCTATAGTGACAATGTTAACATTGTCTAGTGATCCATACACCTCCTCAAGTGATTCTAAACCCTAAAATAAGTTGTTGCATATTAAAGAAGGTAGATACTAGATTTCCAATAAAAGAAGATAAGACAGAGTCATGGCTTAAAACTCACGAAATCTTTCATCCAGGGCAAGACATTTTTATATCTAAAAAAATAAAAATTTGCCTAAAAGTTAACTCAGAGTATAAGCCAATTAAAGTATAAGTTCTACAGTTTCCGCGTTTTGCGGGAAAAGACAAACAGACGAAAATCATAAAACGACATTTCTGGGATGTATATTTAAAAACCAGTTTTTATGTTCATAAAGATTTTGAATTGATTTCACTAAAGTTAAATGATGCAGTGAAATTAAATATTGCCAATATTTAATTTCACTAATGGAAGATTGTATTGGAATATTTATGTCAGATGATAAGAGTTCAGTATCCTGTTGTGTGTGGTTTAATAAAACCAAAGTAGGCCAGTGATAAATATTTCTTTGATAGTAAATATTGCAAAACAATAAGTAGATATTCATATCAATAGGAAGCTCAAGAGTTGAAACAACTTAAGAACACTTGAGAGATGAGACAATATTTTGCTATTATAATATTTTTAAGATTTAAAAAATATGAGCATTTGAAAATGGTTTAATTTCGTTACTTCAATAAAAATCGTTTTTATAAAAGAAAGTACATAATATTATATGCGGACAGAAGCCAATACTTACTTTGTCAGGATTTCTAATATATTCATCTGCATGTGCACCTTTCTTAGCTAGACTAATGAATGGTCCTTCAAGATGAACACCAAGCACAGTTGCACCCTCTGGACCACCTTGTGCTTTTTTGATCTTGGGCAGAATCTTTGCATATTTATCTTTGTCTGATGTAACCATAGTTGGACAAAATGAAGTCACACCATGGGCTAATAACTTCTTTGCAACTGTTTTTACGCCATGCTCAACATTATCAGAATCATACGAGAAGTCAATTCCCCACCCTCCTGTTAAAGATAAAGTATTTAAGTAAGCAATTTTCATAGATATTTAAAATCATATACATTAAAATTAAGCTTCATAGTGCTAATGTTGAGAAGAACTTAATGGATTGAATTGAAATTTTCATATGATGCAAATATATAAGAATATTATTATATTCTTATTTATATGATGCATATATATAAGAATATTACAATATTCTTTCAGTGTGGAGATATCCTAGTGATAAGGACATTGGCTTCATTTTTGGGGGACTGAGTTTGAACGCTGGCATATACCTCAAGCAATTAAATATCACTTGCTTTAACAGTGAAGGAAAACAAAGTGAGGAAACTCAAAGGTGTGTGAAGTCTACCAGTTAGCACTTTGCCAGCTAAAGTCCTTCTCACTCTCGGAGGAGACCTGTCCCCGTTAATGGGACGATGACGGCTATATTCTTGTAAATGTCAAGGGTCATTTGATAGTTAATCATCTTACTGACTGCATCATATTCCTAATTATTGAGGCGCACAGCCCCACTCAAATCAATCCACTTACTGAAGTCTGCTACAATGAATATTGTTTCCATGTAAGTGTTGACTTACTTAAAATAAGTGTTGACTTGCTTAAACCCATACTGCTTGACACTTGTCTAGCACTGATTAATTGATCCGCCCAACAATAGGTTATGGATTTAGATATGCATGTAAAAATTTTGAAATTGACAGGATTTGAACCTACAACTCCAAAATTAGTATATGCCTTTTTTATCAGCCTTAAAGCAATTGTCAGTGTATGTAAAAAGACTAATAAAAATTACAAACCAGAAGAGAGAGAGAGAGAAGTTAAGTTGAAATTCACTTTTCCTTTGATTTATCATGCTTTTTAAGCATCTCAAGACTTCAATACCATATTTAAAAGGCAAGTTATAGCAGTCCATGTCTCAGCTGCATACATAAAGGGGAAGTAAGTGCATGACAAGACATTTTATTTTGATGAAATTGTTCTTGGCTTGCTGTTGCTAATTTTACAAATCTAGGTAGTGTCTGGGTAGGTAAGCCAATGAGTATGACTTATTACTTTATCGCTGAAAGGATAGGGTTCCCATTAAAGGTATCACTTTACTAGTAACATTTTAAGATAAAGTTAATCTGTATATACTTATTATATTATATTTCTAGAATTGAGAATGTTTGAAAATCGAAACCAGTTTTTAGAGTAGGTTGCTAACGGTACTCACCGTTTATTTGAATATCTATAAATCCGGGTGCTATTAGTAAATTTTCGAATGCTTTTATTGTGTGGTCAGCCTCAGCCTGTTCTACATAAAATATTTGTTCGGGGTTTACGATAACACCATTTCGTATCCAGAGGTCTTCTTTAATTATTTTACCATCACGCAATATATAACAGTCGTGAATACGAATTATCGAGTTTTCCTTCATTATTTATATAAAATAATTCGCACTTAAATTAATGAAAACAATTAACCAACAATAAACAAATTAGTTTATAGTTTAAAAGATTCAAATACGTGCGTTCATTACAAATACCACCACTTGTTTGCTGTAGTGTAATGTCAAGTGTCAGCAGTCAGTTAAAAATGACAGTGACATTTTACGATAAGGCAACGACATTGACAGCGAATAAATCAAAAGAAGAAGACATTGAGACTTGACAGCTTCAGTGGTATAGTAATTCTATTATAAAACTTTATAGTTAAATAGAGTTACTATAAATATAAGCTACTTGACACTGGAAACTACATAGTGCTATTTAGGCACTAAGAAAAGCCATAAATCAAAAGAAGAAGAAGAAGAAGAGGAAGAGTTACCTACTATGGTGCTGAGCTATGTCCTTTGAGGCTACTATGGATAGTATGTAGTAAAAGGTACTTCGATTTATTCTTATAGTATTTGAATGACAAATTGATCAAAACAGCAGCAGTAAAAGATGTGTTCAATTATTGTAAAAGAGTATGTTTTATGACATAGTAAATGACTTTTACAATGTCATAGGTCAATAACCACACGTATAGCCCACTACAGTTGTAGAAGAAGAAAACTGCTGCCCTTTTGACCAATTTTTTACGTTACACAAGAGTCATTGCATCTGTGTGGGGTATGTGTTGTTATTGCCGTAAATACAATCTTTTTATTACTCTATGGCAAAAACAACACATAACTGACTAATCATGGAATTGCAGAAGCTATTAAAACTACAAACTTGAAATTAGACACGTAGACAAAATTTATACGCCGATTTATAAATTTACGAAAGTAAAGTTTTGAAGTAAGAAAAATGGAAATAAGCGCTTAAGTCGTTTGTAAGGCTCGTTCCGACTCAAGCCGAAAGATGGACGTGGTGCACAATGATGTTGATGACATAGCAGTCGTGAATTTCGTATTTTGATTTTACGTCGTTTCACTATTCAAATTAATGTAAAAAATTCAAAGAAGAGAGCCTGCCCCTTTTCTTTAAATATGTCCCTAGACGTCTTTTGTAGGAGGTTACTAATAACAACATCTTGGTCCAGCGACTCCTTGCGACTCGTTTAATGTCATCTGTCCACCTTATCAGGGGTCTACCAATGCTGCGTTTACCGGTGCGAGGTCGTCATTCCAGCACCTTGGGTCAATCGGTTTTCCGAGCTATGTCGGCAACTCTAGTTCGTCTACGGATCCCCTTATTCCTGATTTGACACAAACTATGAACCTCTGAGGGTGTATGATCACAGGCAACTACTCGTATTATAAATGTAGCTTTTGTCGTTTTTAAATGCCTGGTAAAAGTTAACTTGTATTAAATATTTATTCTTGTCATTGGTTTTTTATCAACTTTTTTATTTATTCTACTGCAAGTTCAACGCCACTGAGCCAGCGTGGTGGACCGTGGAGTACACCCTTAAACCCTTCTCATTGTGGGAGGTGACCTGTGCCCCGTAGTGGGCCGGTAATGGGTTGATATGATGATGTTGATATCTATTGAAGATGGACGTATATAAAAAGCTTTAAGTGTTCTTTTAACTAACCTAGAGTTCAAACATGGGGCATAGCATTATATATAAATACGTCTGCTTGACTTCCTGTCAATGTGTGAATTTCTAAACTTATATACACACCAGGAAATTTAGCAAATAAACTATATGGGAAGGAATCCGCATGTGGAATGTTTTGAAAATAGGTGGGTCCGAAATTATTATTGGATGACGACGTGAAACAACGTTAAAACAATTTTTTTAATGTCTCGCATCGTATATTGTACTGTATTTCTGATTATTATATACAGTCGTACACTAAAACACAAACACGACGATACATGGATTTATAAGCAATGCAAAACACTCACAGTAAAACAAAAAATTAAATTACAATTACTCATCGAGAACTTTTTGAAATATAATGAAAACAATACGTATAAGCCGGCAATAATAACCAGAAGAATACAAGAAAAAAAATAAACCTTACAGGAGCGAATAATTATTACGGCAAGAGAACCACTAAATATATGCTACCTAGATTAATAAATGAACTACCCCTAACGTTGAGAAATTCAGTGACGATGAGTAACGTAAAATGCATTCTAAACAAATATTACCATGAAATAAATGTAACTTAAAACCTTTAAACATAGTATTATTGGAACACCTGTATAACGTATGCATTCGGGGCAGCGCCAAACCGGTCGCTCGTATCTACTGAGCGACGCGATGGCTCGCAGTTCAGAATTACCTACACTGGATTTATTAGTGTACTACCTGCTGTATACTGTATTGCTATTTAATGGTTAATATATGATAAACTTATAAACTTATGAGATTTTAGAGGAATGTGCAGCGTCCAAATAAACTCATGTGAGTTTCAGGATGCGAAGATTTATAATTTTAGTAGTTTGTGTAATAAATAAATAAATAAAAAATAAAATAGTACGGCACAAATTAAATATAAGTACTCAGTTGGATATAAGCACAGAGTATCTTAGTGCTTTAAAAACCCCTGTTGCAAGCTTACTTCGACTACCAAGTTAAATTCTGACTTCTATCTAAGTATACACATAAGTAGTCAAGCCAAACTACCTTTGTTACCTACTGAAATATTTAAAAAAACCAGTAATGCATAAATGCGGTGGCTTCGCAGTGTGAAAGTACAATTTTGAGTTATGACTTATAACACTTTGTTAAAGCCACAATATCAGATAAACAACACAACAAAGTCTGGTAATGAGGGAGATCAATCAAATTTTACAATCAATTAGGTTGTGGTAATTTGATTGATATCCCTCACATAAAATTAAACGTGTGAGGGCGCTATTGTTTAACATATGAGTGCGACGCACGTACTTTGTTCCACATAGCCTTGAGTAGTGTTTGCATTCGTCCTTAATAGAGCACCAAGGCAGAGGAGTGTTGCGATTGCGCGGACGAGAGTTTTTAGCGTAGACATCTCTCCAGTCACGCCAGTCTACGGCGCGCTACGCAGCCAAGAGCTACGGATTGTGTTATAACTTACCAAGTACGCGCGGTGTCAGTTTACACTTCCGCGTGATGTTTTTACACGTATGATCGCGTAAAACTACTAACTGTGCACAAGTGATTATTTTAAACATTTTAAAGTGAACCTTGTTATGGAATTTAATTAATATGTACAATGTTTTACGAATGGCTGCACGTTTTGTGAAAGAAATTATATACCTAAGGGATGCAAAGTTTCGGTACGTTTGCTAATGTTATAACTTTTTTACGTACTTACGCTGTGTACTTTCATGTTGCCTTTTGATTTTTCAAAATGAATAATTTACAGCTGGAGTTGTATGATGAACGTTACGGATTTCTGATTAATACCTTCAGCGTCTTTTTATTATGTTTGTTTTGTAGGTAAGGCACCATAAAGCTGAGCGAAAGCTAAAATTACAATATTTGATTTCTACGCACGGACAATTGTAACAAAAGTATTTGAAAAATGTAGGTAGGATGATAACAGGCTTGACAGCAAGATTAATAATATAAAGCCTACTATATGAACTGCTGATGAATTCGTATCTACTACCTAAAGTAGACACAGGAATTACGAATTTCTCTTGTTAACAGTCGTTAGTGAGTTTTGTAATTTAAACAATTAATAATATCACTTGCTTCATCGATGAAGGAAAAACATCGTGATAAAACCTGCATGCCTGAGAGATTTCCATAACGTTCTCGAATGTGCATAAATTCTACTAAACCGCATTTGGCCAGCCTGATGGACTACGGCCTTAAAACCTTCTTATTCCGAGAGTGGACCCTCGCTCCGTATTGTTCCGCTAATGTGTTGATGAAGATGATGATGTTGATGAACGAGTTTTCATAACGGGATATTTCTGGTGCAAGGCGTTATGGTTGGCAGCGGTTACAAAGCATAAAAACTTAAATAAGGTACATAGAGACACAGAGATGTACCAATCTTCTTTCAGGCTAGCGAATTTCCATCTAGGAACACAATACCCAGTCACAATAACCGTAGCAAATACAATGCTTTAAATAATATGCAGGGTTTCAAAGCATGCACCTACAACGCTGCTCCAATTCTGCATGGCGGGTTTTAGGGAATATTGTCACATGTTAGTGAAAACAACTCTGAACGACCGCTTAACGTGTTCACCGGGCCACAGGAGTGAAAACCCTTAACTTCCCAAATACAAGTAGGTAGAATTATTTCACAGATAAAAACCATCGTTCGATGACGTCTGTCCACCTCGTTGGGACCAACGCTGCGTTTATCAGCGCGGGTTCGCCATTCCAGTACCTTGGGACTCCAACGTCCATCGGTTCTTTGAGCTATTTTCTGAATGGTTTTATAGTTGACAAATTCATCTTCGTAGAAATATCCGTCGTACTTTAGTTCGTTACTTTTGTTGCTTTTGAAAATGTTTCTCTTTTCATAATAATTTATTTACCCATTCTGTAGCTACATATAGAATTAATTTAAAAGCATTTCCTCACGATCTTAATATTGAAGTAGTAAAAATATAGATAAAAAAAAACTATTATTAATTCCTTAACTATGCTATAGAATTCTATACCGTTGAAGCATAACATGTGTAGCACTCACTGCAAGCAAACAATTAGCTCATTCGAGAATATACAATAACTCAGTTTAAACCTTTCAGTATCCCTCATCTATCTATTCTTACGTACTCGTATGTCATGTGACACGAAGGACAAAATGTCAATGAACGCTGTAATTGGATCTAGATATATAAGGGCGCAGTCCGCCCTTTTGTGAGGCTAAGAAGTCTCTCTACACTCTAAAAAAAAATTGGTTATTCCTAACAAGATAGTGATTGTTGTGATCAAGCATCTTGATTCCATACGAGCCTAACAAGAACATAGATACATCAAATAAGATGATAATGATTGTTTATCATAATTCAATGGACTGGGCAACTGTATTGCTCCTATTATTGTTACTTAACTAAGGCATATTCTTAACTGATTCAATTTACGTACTTGTTTAAGCTAAATAATTAAAAATGATCTAATCATACAAAGAAGTAAATAATAATAGAAACAACGTATTTATTTGTTAGAATCAATGAACATACCTACATTGTTAGCTCAATCTATAATGAACTTGCTGCTATAACTAATCAGCTTTTGTTGTTATGTTTCTTATCATAATTGTTATAATTTATATAACGTCAACTAAGAGAAAATCTCTCTTAGTTGGCTTTCTTTTTTTATAGTGTACTGTAGCTTAGGTACTCTAAAACTATTAATATTTTCCAGAACATCGACTGATTTCTTATCTCGTCTCATTTATACAAGCAACAATAGTTGATGTACTGGAAGTGTCAAAAGAAAGAGAGGGAAAAGTGAAAAGAAATGTATAGGGTATACAGCAAATAATCGCGTGAGTCACAAAGGCAAAAAATAATAGAAAAGTGTCGACGGATGCAGGTTCTGACAATGACTTATGTGCCACCCGCCCTTCCTTTGCCTCCTTGTAATTGTCGCTACTCGTTCTCTTTAAAATAATGCTCATATTTTTTGAACCGCTGGGAACAGTTAACTAAATGCTTTATTAAAACAAGTTCACGTTGTCTCGTTAATGGTTAAACTCTAGCGATAATATTGCTGCTTATATGTTGTATGTAAGTAGGTTTAATGATTTATTTATTCGGTTGTAAGGTTTTTTTTATAAGTAATAAAAAAACCTTACAACCGAATTCAGAAAGAATTGTTTGTTAAGGACCATTTTGCTCTCCCTTAACTGATGAAAATTTTAAGTTAACATTCCCAAGAGTTTGTTCACAAAATCACTTAGGCAGTATTGTTGGGGACACTAATAACCGCGTAATTGACAGCGTATGTTCCTATCGATGATTATAATTCAAAACTAATTTATGTCAAGTAAGCCTACAGTAGGAGCTTTTGTGACGTAAAACGGAAGGCAGATTCCAACGAGAAGAAGCCGGCAAGAAACATTTGACTCATTGTTTTACTCAGCTTCTATCACCTCGACTCATATTCGTTATGACGTGCAAATATTTGATACGGAGGAAACGTGACATGGGCACTGAATTTGAGATCCTGACCTCTAGCTATTAGTTGTAACAATATTGAGTAGTAGTAGAGGGCAGCGTTTCAACATTAGTAGCATATTAATCTTATTAAATCAATGTGTTTTAAGATGTACAATTTGACACCAATTTAATCTAAAAGTCTAGGTTATCTATATAATAAATATTAGTTTTCGCTCGAAGAAATACCTCTTTATATAAAAACAGGACATAAATGAAAAATAACACAGAAACGTAAAAAGTAATTCAAGCGTGCGTTTGATGTCCTAGGTACGATTCCCAGTTCTGGCATATAGGGTTAAGGTTAAGGTAAGGAGAGCACTTTAAGTTACCTATAGGAGCTGAACTTTGAACCCTCCTTTCTAAGAAAAGGTTTAAACCACAATTATAGGCTGAGGATGATGATGAAAAATGGTAAATATTTTCAAGAGTAGTCAAGTAATGTCAAGAGAATATAGGCCCTGCATTACTGAATATACCTAAATATATTGTATAGAAGATATACAATGATCAACTGTATTTTACGTTTAATCTCGTTATACTGCCATTTTTTCCAGCTAACTAACTCGTTATTCAGCATTCGTTATGCAAGTGGAGTTTCACAGATAATTGAGTTTTCTGAATAAACCTGTTGAATTTTTATTTTATTTACCCGTCATTTTTTTTTTAAATTACGCATATTGCACAACAATTAATTAAACCACATACAAAAGTATTAATAAATTTATGAATATAACTTAGTTTGAAACGGTTACTCAGTAAGACTGAATTATTGTGCAAGTTTTCTCTGTTTAACCACTATGCATACTAAAAACAACATAACCTAAGTCATCAAAATTATACCCACTGCTGGGCACAGGCTTTCGATCTCATAGATCTCACAGGATTGTATGTATGTATGTATTGTATTCAAATATATTTTTATAGCGAAATAATGATAATTTTTCTTGGAAAATTCAAGTTGGATTTGGAGAATTGCCGTTGATCGAACGTGACTTTAAGGATTCCTACCACATGTTAATTTTAATAACAGGTACAAACTGTGTGATGTGCTTTTCGTGGCTAGTGGCTGGACAACGTCAATTTCCGAACTCCAGGTTAAAGTAAGAAAATTTTGACAGAAAAACTCAAAACGAAAACTCCCTGGCCTGACCCGGAAATTTAATCGCGGACCTCTTTATACGTAGTCTTACGTGCTAACCAAGGCAGAATGAACCTAAAGCATTCATCTATGTGCTGTGATAGTTATTTGTTATTTATCAGTCTGGTTTAGTTGCTACAGGTTGCTATTCTAAATTCCATAAAACTTCTTAACAGAAATATTCGAAATCAAATTTCAAGGTTATTGGCTTGCGGCGAAAATTTAATCGAGGACTTTCTTATCCGTATTCTAACGTGCTAAACAAAAGACGACGGCAGAGCCTAAAACAGTCAGGCTAGCTATTTGTTATTTATCAGTCATGGTTAGTTGCTACAGGTAGGCAAAAAAAAAATCTTGACAGAAACACTCAAAACCAAAACTCAAAATTATTGGTCTGGCCCGGAAATTTAATCAACGATCTCCTTATCAAACCTGCTAATCGGTAGACCAAGGAGGAACCTAAATCAATTACCTAAATGCTAGTTATTGGTTATTTATCAGTCATGGTTTAGTTGCTATTCTAAATTCCAAATTGTATCGAAAGTTATGTGGGCTGTGGCAACAAAGCATGTTAGTTTTATCGTAAAAGCTTTGTGCTTGATGTACGTATTAAAAAACAATATCAAGAATATTCATAGTATATAGTTTAAAAAAATTCAGATAGGTACTGTATTGAAAGCTGATTGTTATCACCTTTGATTACTAATGTAGGTTGGCGATCTCATATAAACAGAGTAAAAATGTCTAAATTTTCTTTGAAGGAAGATTTTGCGTCACTTTTATTGCATTTTCGAACATTAAGTACATTCACATTTTTTTCCGAACTGGCAAATTAAAGAAAATAGCCCTAATCTTAGATGGGATCTTATAGTAGTAAGATCTAAGTGAGTGAGGGGACCGAAGACTGATGCTGGTAAATTGAAAAATCTTGAGTTTCTTACCGGTTTATTGACAGTATCTCCTTCATTATCAGGACAATTAAAGTAGGGGCCAGTAGAGTAGGGAAATAATCGACATGGTTTTTTTTAGACTATTGTTTTTTTAAACTGGAAACACTCAAAAACGAGCTTTAATTTAAATATATTTGTTCAGTTTGAACAAGAATAAAATATAATACTACTTAGCTCCATAGTATTTCGATAAATACAATTCTTCACAGCTCTATAGGTTGTACACTAAAATCTCTCGGATATTTTCAAAGGATTTCCATTTGAACGTGCTCTAAGCGCGCAAATATTGCTTTTTGTCTTTCTGCGAACAATACAGTAATGGTATTTTCTTTCCTTATGTAGACGTGTGTGTGTTAAGTAGCTACTCAGTTCAAGTATTTGAAGCATAAATACAACGTGACAAAGTCACAATAATTGGTTACAAACGTGATCATTTACAACTATAATTTAATATTTGCCTGATAATTTAATAGATTTATTACCAGTTTTTACAAATGTTCTTATAAAACTTATTTAATTTATTGAATAGTTTTCAAGTAATAATTCAAACAATATTTGATTCACAGTGAATATGATACGCGGGTATTAGCGATTAAGTCGTCTTGAGAGACTCGGGCGGCACAAAATGCCTCCTGCCTAATTAATGTTGAACGTATTATTAACTTTTTTTATTTTTTTTTAACTAGTGACAATTTGTAAATTCTATTGATATTTTTATTGAAAAATCTTTTCTGCTTTAAACTTTATGGATATTATTGTTACTTTTATTTAGAATCGTAAAGTAAAGTCGCCATAATGATATTTATTCGAAAGCACATCTTTATTAATATCATAGCGCATTCTTACTGGGATAAAAAGAAATTTAAAATATGCATTGTAGCATATTTTACAAGTTAAGTGATATCGCATGCTGTGAGGCGGAATTTGGTTGTACATAACTATAATAATATCCTTAAGTAAACAAGTTCGCGATGAATTGAATTGAATTGACTAAGATCCAATGGAGGAATGTCGCCACATTCCTCCTCCTCTCATTTAAGAGGACCAAACACGCATTTAATCCGGGTAAGAGAGCGGAAATAAGAATTATTATCATATGTTAACAATACTAATACCATGCTTTTGTAAAGCGTGGTATCAGCACGGAGGGAATTGTGACCTCCGAATGCAGCCACTTCCCCATTTACAAACTTGAACCAGTGGCGCTGAACCGATCCTATGGATTTTGCGGTATTACAACTAGATTGTTGCATTTTCGTTAGATAGGCATGCTGAGTGCTGACACAAAGGGAGAATAAAGTGGGTAGCATCCGATCTCATCCTCGGAAGTCGGGAGTCTTTCAGGAGATGCCCCCGTTGCCTAAATAAGGCTACTATGCCCTCAAACTCTCATGTAGGCATAAAATTAGAAGAGAACCGGTGATAGCCCAGTGGGTAGGACTTAGACCTCACTTTTGGGTGCTGATTTGGAATCCCAGCAAGCACGTCTCACTTTTCTAAGTTATGTGCGTACAAAGCAATTAAAATATCACTTGCTTCCACGGTGAAGGAAAACATCGTAGTATCCTTAACATGGCGGCCTTCTCATCGTGGGGCGAGATCCGTGCCCATTAGTGGGCTGGTAATGGGTTTATATGATAATGTTGAGGTATCAAATATATACTAGCGGTTCTCCGCAACTTGATCCGGTTACAACATCAGTAATTTTTTCCAAACCCAACAGCTGCCGTATCGAAACGCCCACCTTTCTTTTAACTACGGCCATAGCGGTTAGTCAATATGCTCATGCCCTTTTCGAACTATGCGTTGGTATGTTACCAACTTCAAACAATATTTTTCATACCGACTGGTAGCTCCGGAGATAAGTACGTTCAAACAAACAAATAATCTCTTCAGCTTTAATATTCATTATATATCATATCATTAGACACATGGTCAAAATGCCGACCAATTGGAATAATTATTGTGGTATCTACCCGCATGCTTTTTTAAGCATATAAATATAATAAATTCTTACGAATTACACTTTCTTATCTACTAAAGCCAACTGCTAGAAAATACAGGTAGATATGTATTTTTAGTTTAATAGTCATTATTGTTATTTTGCTTAGCGCTTTTAAATGTTAATAATAGATAATACAATAAATAATTAATACACATTAACGACAAGATACGACATTGTAAGCATCTTTCTTGTGAAACGAAACAAAACGAGTTTTAATTAGCGGCCCTATTATTTCTCTAGGTAGCTTAATTTCATCATCATTTCAGTTACAAAGGACGTAAAATAATAGAAAAAGAATGCCGTTGGACAGAGGTCCTGAAACTCCTGACAGTGACTTATGCGTTGCGTGCCCTTTCTTAGCATCCTGGCTATGTGGGCGCCTCATTCTATTTAAGTATTTTTAATAGAATGAGGCACTAAAACAGCATTTCATAAATCATTTAATTCAGTATATATGTATGTGTATATAATACAAGCTGTTTCCCGCGGCTTCACCCTCTGTTAATAAGTATTTACAAGTTTATTTATTGCAAATACGGCTACAGACGGGATAATTCATTTTCATTCATTCATTCATTCATTCATTATCTCCTAAAGTTTACGTCAAAAAACCATGCTGCAAAGAACAACGTGTTTTTGCAAGGTAATAATAATTTTGTATATCTTCTTATGTTAGGTGTTTACCTTTTGAATTATAATGGTACAAATGAATTAAAAAAGAGTTTTCAACTTATTAGGTAAAACACGTCATACCTAGAAGACAATGGATACAGTATTGTTTAAGTTCAAAACTCTCTCGGTAAGTGCTTCAAGATATTAAATTACCTGGACCGTGGACGGTACCCTTTACTTCTTATCTACTCTAAAAACATATTAAGCCATTTGGAAAATTATAGTAAATTCTTCGCCTACGCTACTTCACTGATGCCTACCCTTTCAGAAATAGGTATACAAACTGAGTTAGGTTCCCAAAATAATATTTTCTTTACAAGGTAAGTACTTAAGTGTGTTGTTCGAAAACCTCTTTGTATTTTTCTATCTTAAAGCTCCATTAAGTAGTAATGTACCCCATAATTTAGGTGTACAAGACGAAATAGAGGACATTTGTCGGTTTTTCTTGTGTAATTTGTTAGAGTAAGATATGGGGATGTGCTGTGTAAATAAATAGGCGCCTGACTAAAAAAGACGTACACTGTTAATTGTTCTTATATTCTTGATGTCGTTGTACAAAAAAATCTAACAAATCGAATAAGCTAAGGGCACCCTTAGCTTATTCAATTTGTTACATTTTTTTGTTTTCACGCCAATCGTTAAACGAGTTTAAGTACATTGCACGTTTAGTGTTGCAGTTGACAAATTCGTGAATAGATAATTTCGATTAAAACCTAGATGAGTCTGGAACATACTATCCTAATAAATGTTATCCGAAAGTAGGAACAACTTTTACCATTTGTATAGTGACTTAAGGTTGTATATCATCAAAATAAAATGTTGTGTTCTTCATTCAATTTTTTAATATTTGAAACTCAACAATTTTTTTTAAGCTTAAAACCCTTTCTTATCCTTTAGAAAGACATTGTGCTTGGTTTTATGCTGATGACACCATTATCTGTGCTAATTATGTGGAAATAAAATTAGTTTTACCGTGTTTTATATTGATTAATTATTTTTTGGTATTCGCGTGATATTCAATGTTTACCAACTGTCCCATGCTACATATCATTTGTAGTTATAAATATTAAAGTAGGTGTATTCTACACGTGGGATTAAGTATTCGATTAATTGGTACATCACACATGTAAATCTCTGCAAGCGCAGCAAATAAATGTTTTGTAAAATGTTTTACCCAACGGAATACAGCACCTGATAAATGATAGCTACGGGCGTTTTATGAAAATGTGATGCGATAAAGTGTTACGTCACTCCCTACTGTATATTTGCTTATAAATTACTCATACAGCCCACATTATGTCGAAGATTGAGTCTTTATACATTTTCTTCTTTCATTCTTCCAAAAAAAACTTTTATTCACTCAAAGAAAGCCAAACAGTTATTATTTTTATTTGTAAAAAATGCCTTTTTCATCCAAAAACTTTCAAGATTTAAAGAATTCTTCTTTAAAAGTGTTTTTTTAACGCTAATTTTCACAACGCCGTTCTTCAATTTAAGATAAGTTCATATAGTACAAATTAGTATAAATTAAAATACACATATCAGAGATTTTTATATTCTCAACCGCACAGTTATATTTTCGTTATAACGGACATAAGAAATTTATACAAATAAATATACTACGAAAATACACACATTGTCATCTAGTCCCAAATTAAGCGTAGCTTGTGTTATGGGTGCTAAGATGAATAATTTACGTAAATACTTATAAAATACAGATAAACACCCAGACACTGAAAAACAATCATGTTCATCACATAAACATTTTCCAGTTGTGGGAATCGAACCCACGGCCTTGGACGCGGAAAGCAGGGTCACTGCCCACTGCGCCAACCGTCTGTCAAAACAACATATATGCAGATAGCTATTCAGGATTTTGTTTATATAACTTCACGGAAAATACCCACAGTTAACTACACAAATGAAAATAATATGCAAAAAAAAAAAATCTAAAATATGAGATAAATTAAGGAATAAATGATTTTCGATAGTTTATTCACACTGAATCTAGTACGATAAGTAGTAGGTAATTTTGGGAAAAAATATTACGCTTCTTGCTTATATGTTGTTTTGTTCGCCAGTACAAAATTATACAGCATGCTTTTTAGCAGCGCTAACGGTTGATTATGAGCCTGGTCAGCATATAATCATAATTATACGGCTTTAAAAGCGGAAAATACCCCTAAGTGCGCTCGTAACATACCCGTACTTAAGTATCTTTCCGGGACCCTAAAAAGCATTTTGGTCACCGGCTAAACTAAATGGCCGGGTGGTCAATCGTAAATGATTTACGTTAAGTTTTATAGGTTTTTTATCTCAACAGCAAATAAATTTTGTTGAGAAAATTATGTTTTCATCATCTTCAATTTATCGGTTCTTTGCTGGGCATTGACTTTCCCTAACTATCACATGGGATGGATAATATCTCTAAGCAACAGCTTAACAAATTGTAAATTTATTTTTCATTCACTTGCAAAATAGAAAATGAAATGTTAGAGAAAAAATTAAATTAAGTAACAGACGATGAGAGTTCTCTCGTTCCTCACAATATGAAACGGATCTTCTTGATATTCTGGAATAGATTAAACAAACGCTGCAATGAATACTGTCCCGAGTCTCGCAATTAGTTATTGTTAGGGATAAAAGACAACAACTCTGCTTTCTATCCTTAATGAACTTGTAATGGCGCTGGTCCTCGCTTTTCTCCGTTGAAATAAGTCCAACTGTATTTCGAGTTGAAACTAAACGTAAACATACAATGCTATTTAAATAAATATAATGTCTTATGATAAAACTTACTTACACATTTCGTACCAAACAATAAAAACGACGCCATATGGTGTTAACTCTACATTTATATATGTTCACAATAATACTTGTGCATCTTTATTGCTAAAATAAAAAAATCTTTGCTTGCCTTGCCTTTAATTACAATGAATTCAACATTTTTGTAAAAGTAAAAAAGAAATAGGAATAGAACAGATGCTATATACGAGTAAAAGGACTTCATAAAGGGCTTTAGTTTCAGTTTAAGAGGCTTATTGGCGACTGGTATTTTTCAAAAATTTTAAAAATACTAGTCTCCATCATTTATTGTTACACTTAAAGCCTCAATATCTTAACGGGAAACTGAAATCCGTACAATAAAACAAACTTCCATTTATTTTATAAAAAAATCGATTAATTTTATATTGACAGCAGAAAAATTGCAAATATGTGCTGTTGCTTAATACTCTCGAAGGGAATTTGTGATAAGATTTTTGCTCACCAGAAAGTAAGTAAGTGATCTCTAAATATCATTTACATATAAAATTTTCATCGAACCTCAAATCGTTATTTTAATACCCCCAGCATCTTTTAAGAATATAAACCTTTAAACTTACATTTTTCTATCACTATTTAAGACTTTTCCATGTCATTTGATTACTATGCCAGTTTTTGAATGCATGAATGAATTAATAAATTTTTATTGTACACCAAAGAAAAAACTAGTTACAGGGATATACACATAGAGCAAGTGAGTATTTGGTGGCCTTATCGCTACATAGCGATTTCTTCCAGTCAACCAAAGACGCAAATGAAAAAACATAGAAAAGAGGCCTACCAATTTTCTGTTTTTTCATTTCGTCGTTGGTTTGGTATGGTACAATAAATGAAAAATAAACATTACACACATATATAAATTTATATTTATATATGTGTGTAATGTAACTAATTTATATATAGTGTTATTTGACGGCCGACTGGCGCAGTGGGCGGCGACCCTGCTTTCTGAGTCCAAGGCCGTGGGTTCGATTCCCACAACTGGAAAATGTTTGTGTGATGAGCAATAAGTGTTTTTCAGTGTCTGGGTGTTTATATGTATTTTCTAAGTATTTATGTATATCTATATAATTCATAAAAATATTCCTCAGTCATCTTAGTACCCATAACACAAGCTACGCTTACTTTGGGGCTAGGTGGCGATGTGTGTATTGTCGTAGTATATTTATTTATTTATTTATTATATAATATATAAATACATATATATGATATATATATATAGATGGCATGGCGGTTTCTTCACGATGATTTCCTTCAACGTTGAAGCAAGTGATATTTTAATCGCTTAAAACGCACATAACTTAGTAAAGTTAGAATTATGCGCTGGGATTCGAACTCGGCTTCCTGAAAATGTAGCCGAAGTCCTAATCACTCCGCTATCACCGCTCCTAAAGATGGAAAACAAACTAGAAAATATATAAACGAATTGAGAACCTCCTTCTTTTTTGAAGTCGGTTAATAATAGCACAAACAAGTTTGAAGTTATTATTGCAAAAAAAAATTACTAACGTTATTTTAAAATGTACGAAATTGAAATATAAATTTCAAACTAGTGTTTTTATCAAGGAAATAGCTTCGAGCTTGGAGTAAAAACCGTGCTAACGTTAGTCCGCCTTTCAACGAGCGTACGTGCGGGACTTTTATTTTGTACGGGGTATTGTTGTAAGAATAAGCTTACAGGCTACAGCCAGCAGCAGTGAGGTCAGAATACGAATCGGAATACGAATTAAGCGAAGAAGAATTATCCGCCATGAATATTTTAGCTTCTCGGATAACATTATTATCCATTCAATAGAATCAGATTGCCATTTCCTTAGTAATGGTAGAGATTTCACTCTACAACCGTCAGTGCAGTCTATGCAGTTGGCACTTATGACCAATTGCAGAGTTTCACACACAAATCGCCAAAGGGACTGATTTTTCGCGTTTTCTGTGCTATCGAAACATTGGAATTTTATATTCTGAGTACACTTTGAACTGAAATGCGTATGTAGTAGTATAAAATATTGCGTACTATGTGTCTATTCATATTGAGTGAGCACATACTCACTGATAGATGGTATCGTGACATTTACGAACTAAGAATAATGAATGTTATTGTTCGTAGTTTAGGAGTATATGGAAATGTCACCTGGAAATGTGACATCGAATTTGCATTGTTGAATTCAAGTTGGTAGCTGTGTTTTCAACAGTGCGATGGAATGCGGTTAAGCCTTTAGCGATTAAAGATTAAATCACCATTCGGGATGCATCTTAACGCGAGCATATACATGAGTTTAGGAATTGTGTGTGGCCAATGCCTTGTATTTGAGTGGTTATAATTAAGTTAACGATATTATACTAATCTTACAATAGGAGTACGTGGTATTTGTACCTTATTTTTATATTTTTTATATTTAAGGGACCTTAAGTTTAACGAAGAAAATAAAACTGAGTTTCATTTGAATTAGTCGAATAACTGCTAGCCCGGGTTCGGATATGTTAGGAAGCTGTTTTGCCAGTACGAGTAGGTTAATAAATTTTATTAAAAATTTATGAAGTAGTCCATCGGTACTTTTCATTAAAAGTAGTTTTCAGCACTGACGGAAAACTGAACTAACGTACTCGTAACGTGAGTTTAGAAAGTCCTCCTTTCACCGAGCGTAGGTACCCCACGTACGGAGTTTTTATTTTGTACGAGGCATTATTACAAGAGTGCAGGATTTACAGCGGAGTAAGCAGAATCTATATACACACTATTGCATAAGATAGGATGAAACTACGATAGTAACATATTAAGTCAATGGATGAAAGTGTATTAATTATAGTGTGCTCATGTAATATATTTAAAAAAAAAACGAGTTTCATGTTCTAAACTTATTTGGATATGACAACACAGCTATATAATAATACAAAAATATGGTTCAATTCCCGATGCTTTAAATTTATAATATTTTTGGACTGTAACATGCAATAAAAAATAAAAAATATTCACTGCAGCTAATAAAGAATTTTTAGGGATTTGATTAAAACCCTGGATTAGTTCAGGAAGCTAGTTCCCATTTTGTCATAGTCTAGTTTATGTTGATCTACGCTTTGTTGATTCAATATTAAAACATAAAAACTTAAAATAAAAGAAGATACCTCCTTATTATTCCTGTTAAACTTTTTGATTCGACGAGTACAGCGATATAAAATTACTATTGCGTCGGGTAATAAAACTATTCCCTGCGTAAGACCAAATTGCTTTTATTATTATAAAACGATAGTTATCTTTGCAGTTTTTCGTTCTATTATTAATAGTTCCAGTTCTTATAACAACGTTAGCACCTCGCAGAATTACGGAATTATTTTTATTTACAAGTACACTATTCTTATAGACAACCTGTGATATCATTTGTAATTTTTTTCTACGATAATTTATCAGACTATAAGTAGCCTAGGCTCATCTCGAGTATGCTCTAGCAATTTTATCTTTCACGCAAAAACTACTTAACCGATCCTCATGAAACTTTGTACACATATTCTTGGAAGAGTTAGAAGTGATATAGAATACTTTTTATCCCGACATTAAGTTTGGTTCCTTTGGGAGAGGGGATGAAAGTGTTTGACGATTTTACACCATAACTCCGACAAATTATAACCGATTTAAATAATTATTTTTGTACTATATAGGTTATAATATGTGTTCAATGAGTCCCCTCATTTAAGGCTTAGCGATACTGAATACTTTCATTTTTTTTAGAGCTACAACTAAAATGAATGCCACATCAAAAAACAAAATCAAACGCAGACGAAGTCGCGGGCAACAGCTAGTTATATTTATTAAATTATATGTAAATAGATTGCCCTGCATTGCATCTTGTTGTTTTGTTTTAAAAAACACAAAAATTAAAAAAAAAACCCAAAGTTACACGAGTACATCGGGTGGCCACTTACATTTCTTGGATTCCGTTCTGTAGGTGGTTTGACATTTATCGGTTCCAGTTTTACATAAACTTGTTGTTCAAACCCAGCTTTTGAAAAGCGAATACATTTCAGTTCAACATTAAACCCGATATGGAGAAAAATCTGCTGACGTAATTCCAGGAAGTCCACCTTTCAGTGAGCGTACGTGCGGAGCTTTTATTTTGTACAAGGTATTGTTACAAGGACACAGAGCTTACAGTGGTGAGATTGGAATACAAATTAAGCGACGAAAGGGACGGACAGCGGCCATCAGGAATGCGAGGCGCGGCGATATCCGTCGTGAATTATATTAGCGTCTGGAGTAACATTATTAGCCTCTTCGCAGATCCAGACTACTCTTATTCAATTTTATTTTTATTGTATTTTTAGTTCGTAACTTGTAATTTCTATCCGGAAACTTAAATATATAAGTAACATATTTGGTTTGATATTTAATTCTACAATGATGGAGTGTTTCTCCAATGCTGACTGAACAAAAGTCATCCTCATCAATTCTTTCCTACGTCTATAAAAGTTCTCACCATGTTTCAGCCAATTAACAAACTACTGCAATTAATTACTCCTTACCTTACCTTTGTATTATTATATTCGTCCAATGCTGAAAAATTTTGTAGTGTCTTCTCAGCGGAGTAAATTGTATATGAAATCGCACTCGCAGGGTTTCGAGCAATGGCATTACTGAGATCGGTTTAAAACACCAAAAAATATAGTGATAAGATTGAGTTTAAAATTAGAGGTAATTTATTATTTGTTGTTATTACGGCAATAAGTATATAAGCAAATAAGTACCTACAGATTTAGCGAAAATTATAACTCTGTACCAGGAGTTACTGTCCTCTGACAGATAGATGTCTGTCCATCCGTCCCTCTGTTAGTGAAGGATTAGTAGATAATATGCTCAAGTTGACATCCTTCAGCAATCTGAAACCTATAAAGTACGTTTAGACAAGTATGTACCTACTGCCATCACGCCATGCATGTTAGCTTTGACTTTGATGCAATATAACTCAATCACATTCGCAGTAGTATCTTCAATGGAGCAGTTGATAGATTGTAATTATGTTGCTCTGTCATCTGCATACGTTGATAAAGGATATTGCCTGTTTGGTTTTATATGAAATAAAAGATTCTGATGTCGAAAATCTCAGGTAGGTACAGAAATTATTAAAAACTTCGCCAAGAGTTTGAAAAAATTCGCTGGAAAAGTTGTACAGTTCTAATTAATTATCAAGAAAGCAGCCGCACTGATTAGTAATTCCGTTTTAATAAATACAAAGTAAAATATATTTTTTTTGAGATGGCTGTCAGATATCATGATAACGAAAAGTTTCCTATTTTTTACGAAATGAAATGAAAATTCATACTTTCCATTATTCTTCCGTTTTACTTCTCACTCTACAAATAGAGTTATGTCTTAAAGAGATGAGTACGTTTGTTTCTAAATATTTTCTTGATTATTCTATATCACTTTTTGCAGTTCTATTTTTTAATTTTACTTTATCTAAACATTATAAGAAACAGCATACGTTGATATGTGGAATTTTATTAAAAATTAAACTGGTCTTAAGAAACCAACCTTAGTATTATTGACTCCAACTAATTATAAAATATATATACGGATATAAGTTTTTCTTCTTAAAGAACAGGATGTGGCTGTAATTATAAAAAGCTTTTGAAACAGAGCCAGAAAAAGCCCCGGGGACAAAAAACTCTACACAGCCTCCCAAATCGTCAATTATAGAAGTTGATTTATTTTGAGAATATTTCTGTGCTCTTTTGGTCTCTACTAAGTAGTTTTCATTTATAAGTAACTATGTTATCAGAATTTATATAGTTTGTCTGCTAGACAAACAAATAAGATGTATCCAAGTAATTTACGAAAAAAAAAAAATTGTGTAGTCACATAATGTTGTTTGATGACTTAAACTGAGCTTAAGAAGCTTGCTATTTCTGCAAGCCCGAAAACATTGTTACTAGAATAGAGCTTGCAACGCCAAGTACAGAATGCTAATCAGTTGAAGACAGTCGGACAGTGCAGTGGCCATCAGTAATTCCAGAGACGGGAATTATTTATGCGTCATGGATAACGTTATTAGCTGCCTTAAGTAGCTAAGCTGCTTTTATTTGACTTTATTTTGTAATGTTATTTATATTTTGACCATTCAATTAAATACATAAAGAATCCTAATTCAGCCGTTATTGTATGCAGTGCATTTCCAAAAACAGTGAAAACGCCCCGCGAACGTGTCACTTTACACCCGCGGAATGTTGCTAGCTCACAAACTTTTTCCCATTTTCCCATTTTATGATGAAAATTTGATTAAAGCGTGATCTACCTAGCTTAATAACCTATACCAAATAATAGAGTATTAAACCTTAAAAGTAATATAATATATTTTAGTAGGTTTTATCCTCAAATAAACGCGGGCTTTCGGCCTATTAAATTCCGCGCGAATTTAAGGAAAGATTTTTTGTTTGTTTGATTGTACTTGCTTAAAGTACCGGAACAATTTTAATCATGTTTTCACCAAAAGAAAGCTAAATTATCAGGGAGTGACAAAGTTTATTTACAAAATAATTGTAGATCCTTAAGAAAATTTAAATAATGTACACAAAATATGTTTTCCCCATAAAAATCATTGCGAAGTCATGATTTAAAGAGTGCTGAGAAAACTATCGGCGATTCATAAAAATGATGTATATGGTTAAAGTACTCATTATTGGCTACCAAAAATCTCCGAAGAAATATAACTAACTATTTTAGTTCACAATAGCAGATTTTGGTTCTCAAATTTTATTAGATCGCCGGTGGTAACAAAAGTGGGCTACATTTGTATCGCAGTATTTTTAGTGAAATAAATAGTTTTATCATCAAGAAATTAGCAGTAGAATACTTTTTAATTTATTCTAATTGGACATTTAATTTAGAAGTTATCGCGAGTTTAAAAAATGTAAGGTATTCCTCACTACAATAGAAGCTAAACCGAAGTACAATAAATTCTCCTTTAAACCTACAAAGCTGTTTCCATGTCCTATGCATTTACTGACTCTAGTTAATATTGTTAAGTCAGCGCATTCGACTATTTTTTGATGCTGCTAATGCTTTAAAAACAAAAAAAAAAACGCGGTTGAAGTCGCGGGCAACAGCAAGTTCATATATATTTTTCCTTGTGCAACAGGAATGTGCGTGTTTATAAATGTTAGTAACTGATTCATATTGTACTATGTGAGAAAAGAGATTAGCAAATTACCAATTCCTAGGTTTATTTTTCATTATAAACACTTTGTACAAGTTCTGTTCCAAAATGACAAATTTTATGGACTTTTTCAATAAAAGAATAAAAGTTGGAGAACCTCTTTGAAACTCTCCGAAGTAAAATAATAAAACTAGAGACTCAAGTTTTATGTTGAGCCGTATAACCTGAGATGTACAAGTGTGTTATATATTATGAAAAAAAAATATTTCTCCGCATACCATTTCAGTTTTAATTCAAAGACACCTTGTTGTGTCTTTTCTATGTTAATATTTTAGCTTGGAAGATATCTCGGCGAGATCCATCGGTGTAATAAAGTTACAGAATGTTTTATAAGCTTTACTGTGGGTGTATTATAATTGGAAGGTCGTCATGCAGAACAAACTCACTGGGGTGGATTTGTTCGCGGCACGCTGGCGCACGTAAATACTACGAACTTTATACATAGAGACTCGTAACTATACAACTTTGGTCCGTGTAAGCGCGTACGTTCCTACAGTTATTATTTCAACTATAATAATGTGTACAAGTAGTAGCGTATATGTGTATATAGATAAAACAAGTCTACATATGAAATCTTTGAGCTCTCTCTTAATTTTCTTAGTAAAAACTTAAACTAGTACAAATGGTAGCTTGCAGAATTTTTTTATCATAATATTGAGGAACATAAAGGAAAAAGTGGTCAAATTGAACTTCATATTTACTTACTTGTTGAATAACTAGCGGTTCCCGCGTTTATTATGGTTTGTTACGAATCCCATGGAAACCGTTTGTATTCCTCGAATAAACAGTAGCTTATGTTACGTCGTCCTTATGTATATGTATGCTACGTCCTTTCAGTCAGCCTTATGCCAGAAATCAAGTTGATCGGTTTATTAGATAGGACAGTAAGGATTTACAATTAAAGATGGTGATACCATAAAATAATATCTGGCTACGTTTGTTATGGGCCTCTTCCTAGACTTAGTAAACAAATGTAAATTATCACCTCACAATAACGGTAAAAAACATTATGTATTAAATTAGTTCATCCGTTCTAGCACTACAATAAAAGGCGTACTGACAAACTCTCAATTCTTTGCGTTGGCGTTTAGGAATCGTCTATGGCCACGTATTGTTTGCACCTTGTGTACATTCTCTATATTAAAAGCTTTCCTGTAGATAAAGGCAAATGCAAATACTTTTAGAAGGGTAAACTTTCGTACCCAAATGCAGTCTAAACTCCGAGGAGCAAAGATAGTTGAAATACTCGAGGATGCCAAGTCTACTTTTGATATTATTTCGAACTAACTTAATATAAAGATTGCACGTGTTTACCGAAGTTGAAATAAAGAAATGTTGTTATTATATTTGCAATTCTAACTGTGACTGTTGACTTTGATAAATGACATTGTATAAGAGCGCAAAATAATTTTATTTACTGACGAAATAATGTTTACTTCTCTTTATTCGCGTTCAGATAGTAATTTTGTTTTTCGGCTGGGGGCAGATTTTGGTTGTTTTTATTTAAATACCTACTGGTTATGACTGTCTTAAATAGTCGTTGACATATTCGTCTATAAATCGCCTTGGGTTCACTTCGGGATTTATTGAATTTCGTTGAAAAATTAATTATATGAAAACTGCATATGGAAGTAAATTAGTAAAGAAGGTAAAAGAAATCATCTACACTCTGTTGAATAATGCTCCCAAAAAGGACGTGTTGTGGCGCATCTAAAAATGTTACATCCATAACTTGATTAGTACGTAAATTCTTTAATTTCATGTCTCTAACATCGTATTTAAATAAAGAACTTTGTTAATACGATCTCTCGAACCCCCATTTCAGCCACTAGTTAGTTTTCACAATTTGGAAAGAAATTATTTCATAAAGAATAATGGAGTTTAGTGTTATTTCAATTTACCCGGTTATTCAATCACAAGTATACATTGTATCGATGATGTGTATTAGGTACGTACGTATACGTATAGGCGAACAAAAGCGAGCTCTATAATTCAATTACAACGACTTAGTTTGTCATCAACGCCCATATACAGTATGCAGTGGGTTAATAGGTACTGTTGAATACAATACGATACGTTGATAATAGGCTTTTGTATATATATTGTGGTATCGTGCGGAAGGGCATATAGCCTAATGGTTTATACTTATACATACTTCAGGGAGACCATGTTCGATTCCCGGCACGCACCTCTTTCGAAGTGAAACATTCTTTTGGCGCGTTGATCACTTTTGAATGAACAAGAATCATGGAACTTGCGTCATCTTCACCGAACGCTTTCCATGAGCTACATGTATACTATGTATATATGTACATTGATATAGCTCCGTGCGTGATTAGTACATGTGGATTTTTTTGAGTACTGTGTTTTAAATTTGAGTTATTAAATATCACTTGCTTTAACACAGAAAACATTGTGAGGAAACCGCCACACATGAGCTCGCCATAACTTTTTCATCAGGCGTGTGAAACTTACCAATCAGCATTTAACCGGCATTGAGGTCTGCGGCCTAAATACTTTTCATTTGCTCCTACCGGGATCTGATCTCACTTACAAGACGAACGATCTTACCACTGCGTCAGGGAGGTAGACAAAGTAAAAACATCTTAAGTAATAGAGTGAATACGTAATAAGATATAGGTTGTCAGGCAGGTAATCTTACTGTTGTCGTATATGAGATTACACGTGTCAACGGATACCACCTCGTATATCTTGGAATAAGAGGCAAAAATTCATCATAAGCAAGAAACGTGAAACGAGGGTTTTGGATGGAAATAAGTAATGTCAAATTTTAATGTTGGGCCCAGAGCCTTTGGCGAGGATTTTAATTGTGCTGACTGATTTATTATCACTTTACATGTTCAAGAATTTTAAACTTTTTAGAAACAAAGTTAATCCTACAAAATAATAGAGGAAAAACTACTTACATTTTAAAAACTATATTTAAAGATTGTAATAAAGGTGTTAACGACAGACAAACGGTTCTGCTATATATTTGTTGTACATTATGTTTATGAATTAATTATTCTTTTTAATATAGTTAGGGTCAAATCATTAGGGTACGAATAAATTATGATCTATTGGTACCTGCACTTATGTTTATTGAAAACTCTTTATGTACATAATACACGTGTGTATCCGTACCAGTAAAAAGGAATGTGCTAAATTTATTCTTGTGACATACATAAATAAATACATGTCAAACATTTCGTGATACTTAGTGGATTGCATCTATAATAAATAACTGCTTTAATGTACAATACGTTATTGGAGTCGTAGAGTAATTGAAGTTCATTGTATCTCATTTTCTTGTCAAGAACAAAGAGCCTTCTCACATTTCATAAAAGAAAACATTTTTAAACGTTTTCTATACCCACTTGAAGCTAGGTAAAGTTTTCAATTTGTTCAGAAGTTTCATAACAATTTTTATTAGATCAAATCATAAAATAATTAAGTAGCCTACTGAATATTTGATTATTTTGTTGAGTAGTAGGTTACTTATGCTCACACGAGTATTTCACTCCGAAAGTAGCAATAAATTTGGGGCTCCAAAGCCCCTTAAACTGAGCTGAGCTTTTCGAGACAAGAAAGAGGGTAGGTATGTGTTGCCATTACAATGCTCATGAGCGGTCATCTAAGGATAGAGCGAGAAGAACAGAGGAAAAGATTAGAATTAAATCTGTATTTTGTTTTAATTTCAAAAACCTTAAACTGAACTTAAAACTTTTATTAATCTTATACTTCTACAGCTCTAATATAGGGGAATAGGAACATTGTTTAATCAATTTAAATATTAAAATAATTATTTATTATAAGACACTTTTTCAAAGTTTTATTTTAGTAATACCGTTTTTTAAATCTGTTTTATTTTAATCAACGTAATCTCTTCATTATGGTTAGAGATTAATATATAAATCCAGACAGAGCTTAAAACTTTTTTACGCAATTGAATTAATTAATAATAAAACTCATCGATTTATCGTTATGTAAATAACAATGGAACTTAGGTCAAATAATAAATACGTATAAAGCTTCATAGATTTTTAATGTTTTGGGGAAAATGAAGCTGCGTCTAAAAGCTTCCGATATATAAATTTGCTTGGCCATATCAAACCAACCAAGGGCTGTAGAGTACTTGTTGATGACGATGATGATTATTATTTACTGATATTATTAGTACAATTTAATAACTTTATTAACCAAAAATGATTTACACATGCGGAGTAGTTGATAATAATATGAAGAAGTAGATCTTACATACTTAAGAAACCAGAATTAACAGTATAGTATTTATATATATAAAATATTTTGAAAATTTAATTTGTTTTATTTATTACCTAAATTTTTTGGCTGGTAGAAATTTCTTTAGCATTAAGTCCACCTTTTGTGAGTCCTTTTTTTTTGTTGTGCAATAGTGAATAAATGAAATGAAAATAGCTGTATTGCGTTTTCCTGATAAGAAATTTTCGTCATCAGCTCGGAGTGCCAAAAACCACCTTTTTTTTTGCTATCCAAGGCACGTCTTTAAACTCCGTTATCAGCACTAACATGATATAGAAAAATCGATAAAGCCCGACATCTTTAATTTTAGCAGCGTTGAGGGTCTAAGCTTTAAACCCCATCTCCTGTAAGGTAATACACAACACATTAATAGGCTGAGTATGATATTCGTTTTAAAGCAAGTCAAATATTTCTATATGCAAATACGTGTAGATGGCACCTTCGATGGGTACATTACATATAAACTGTACATGCTAGAGACATGATGGCGATAACTACATTCGTAAACGCTATTTATATAAAAAAACAATAACTTTGACCTTGTCTTTTTAAAGGTTATTAAATTCATGGATGGTATTAAAAAGATATTTAAGTTGAAGTAGATTTTAATCTTTCACGATTAAAATACTTATTTTCAGACAATAAACCTTACTCTATTATAATGCTCCGGGCAACTTTTTAAATAACGTTAAAGCAACTGGTTTCCTGTGCCCGGACACCAGGGTATATTATTATGTTTCGCTCCCGGAAAATTGAAGATGAGAGACAATGTTGCTCCCGTTTCTCTATTGTTTATTGTAAAGTTGCAACACTGCTGCTGTTAAAGGAATTGCTTCGAGCATATTAAAATGTTTTTGAAAAGGATATTTTTATTCTATTTGTCAAGCTGTAAGGGACTCTAGTTTTATTGACCGATTTATAATGCAAAAAGTTGGATTACTGTTAATGTAAGCACATATATATGCGTTCGGACTTTCAAGTTTATTTAATTTTGTTTTCAAAGTCAGCGATTTTAATTATCTTTATTCATATTTTGTTACGCTTATAATTGGCGGATCAAAAAGATGATCTGATAGTAAGTAGAAAACATCGCCCATAAACAGTGCAATACTTCTCAGGGCATGCAAAACTCCTGCAACGTGCTGCCCTGTGTCCATCAATTTGAGACGTTAGCGTTGAGCTTTATGCGACTATATTTAGATCGACAACTGCGTAGTTAAAAGGTAAGTAGTAGAAAGGACGTCCTTTAGCACTTATTTTAACGCCTAGCAGCATTATTTTAATGCTGCTTGGCGGCAGAAATAAGCGTAGTGGTAGTAGTAGTACTTCCCCGGACGAGCACTTTACAAAAAGCTCTACTTCAACTATCAACGACACCATCATCGACTCATACATGAATATACCGTAGTGAAATGCTCTTTTATCTAATTTGCTAAGTTAACTATCCAAAATATAAAACCTTTTTTAATTTTTTTAAAGCATTTTTGAAAACTGCTGTTAAATACACACAGTTTTAACAACCCGAAAATAAAAGCCAGGGCTTTCCATAAAGACAGCGTAAACCACTGTGCCACTAAAGCCTTCAAATGTTTATGCACAAGTGTTTCTCACTGCAAACTAATTTAAGTGGAGGTCTACTAGAGGGATAACTAGAGTTATAAATTACAAAGCGGTTTAAACAATTCAACGAAACTTTGTTACTAATCCCATGCTGCCCCAAATATTATATATAAATACACACATAAAGTGTTAAGTTTATACTTTATACCTATAATAAAATACGTTCAGAGTTAAGTTAATACTTTATACAGAATAGCTATGGTGTGACATATTTGTGAAATAGTTAGGTAAGTTGCTTTTTTATCATTTATTTTACACTCAAATAAACAAAAAACGTATCAAGTAAGTGAAACGCCATTTTCTGACAGGCAATGATTTAATAATAGGGGACAACGATGTTGAAAAACGATGTTGAAGATAAAATATCGTTTCTGATATTTTATACTTGAAATATTATCGATTTATTGCATTACATTAACAAGCATCTTTTTAACCCAGAAGTGATCGCTTTTTAGCGATAAGGCCGGCTGTTTTATCTACCTAATGTGAATTCTTGTGTAATTATTTAGTTTTATGTTTTGTTGTGCAATAAGCCGTAATTTTGTTTTATTTATGTAGCACGTAAACATTAAATAAGTTATTGGCGAAATTCAATATTTATAATTAAACTGCATCATTTAGCACTTAGCCTATATCTGATGCACCTGCTCGCGGCAGGTTACAGAACTTTGACAGAGACAATGATGTGGTGATCTTTGACAGTTTTTTGAATGGTAGAAACTTGAGCTCTGTTCGGTGTATTATTATTATATCTCTGCTTCGGTGCAGGCCTGAACCATATTTTTATTTTTTTATTAATGTGTTTTACACTAGTTTGGCGTTACACCTACAAGTAAACGATACATTATTTACTCTTTTTTATCATTCAAATAGATAACAAAATTGTAGGAGTGTTCTTACAAATGTAGAAAAGTACAATTAGGTATGTTAAAATAAAATAAAAAATTTTAGCGTGAGTTATCAAAAGGTAAGTTATGCTTTATATCGCTTCTATAGGTATACATTATGATTGATCGGATATAGCGAACAAACCAATTAAAGTTACCACACGCAGTGGATGCTGTATAATTGATTGAATTGCTATGATTAATTGGAAAACCACCGATGGATATGACAAATTGGGAGGTAAATTGTAGGTTCATATAATTTATAAAAACGGCAGGCATTTGATATCTTTCAATGTTAAAAATGTTGAAGCTTGAAAAATTAATAAGATTTGAAAATAAATGGGCTGGGCTACAGTTACAGAATCGATCGAATCGAGATGAAATATCTATATAAATAGTGTTCAATGGTTATGCGGAAGGACAGAGAAGAGGTGGAGAGACTATGAAAAAGATGAGATTCGTAGAGGAGTGGATAGTGAGATTACGGTTAAAGTATGTTAGTGGAATGAGAAGACACTAGATATTCTCGATCGGCATCTAAGATTTTAAAAGTTAGTGGTTAAAGGTTTTAAACCTCAGTGGTTAGGACATCGGCTTCACTTTCGGGAGGTCGATCTCGAATCCCAGCACACACCTTTTTTAAGTTATGTGCGTTCTAAGCAATAAAAATATCACTAGCTTCAACGGTGAAGGAAAACATCGTGAGAAAACCTGCATGTCTGAGAGTTTTTCAAAATGTTCTCAAGGTTGTGTGAACTCCACCAATCCACACTGGACCAACGTTGATGACCTTCTCAGTGTGGGAGGAGACCCCTGCCCTGCAGTTAGCCGGTAATCGGTTGATATTATGATGATGATCAGTGGCGTGCCCAGGTTTTGGACCAGGGTAGTTATAAAACGGTGTAACAGGGTAAACGGTATAAAATAAAAGAATTCCCGAATACGAGAAATATACAAATAAAGGTAGGCAGTGCTTATGTGCACGTATAAAGTGCACGCCTCTTATGCAACTGATGATGATTATGATAAAGAAAAGGCAGAATGAGACTATGCCGCTTAAATATCACTTATTCCAATATCACACCTATATCAGTAACAGTATTATCTAAGTAAATCCGTTTGAAAATTTAGGTCTCGTTGGAAAGGCTGTTTGCGTAATAGTGCTTTGGGGACAAACTCTGGCTGCTTTGGGAATCTCTAGCTGCCTACTGTAAACACACATTTTAGATTTTTGGCCACTGTCTTTCTAGAGTTATAAAGCGACATGATTATATTTCACTAACTTTTGTCACTTACTTCATTCGGGTTTGTTTCGGGTTTTTAAGAAATCTTGATGATAACGTTTTTTATTTTTAGATCAAATTTGATTATTATAGGAAAAGTAGTAAGTGAAACTTCAAAGTGAACTGAACTTTTTTCAAAACTTTTAAAGGTGAGGAATTAAGTCGTAAGCGATCATTGCGTAACAGTAACCGGTTACGCAGAGCAAGCACCGGAAGTTCTCAAAGGTAATATTTTTTGTAACATTTTTCATTGGAGCTCCACTTCTATTACTTGTAGCGTATTGTTATATATAGTCTATAGCATTCCTCGATAAATGGACTATCCAAACACAAAAACATTTTTAAATTCGAAATAGTAGTTCCTTAGATTAGCGCATTCAACCAAATAAATAAACTCTTCAAATTTATAATTAGATACAATTCAAAATTCATTTTCAATTAGGCCTAAGATAAGCACTCTTGAAACGTCAAGTCTGTCTGTGTGTAGTGACTCTACCACCGGTTCGGAAGGCAGATTCTACCGAGAAGATACCGGCAAGAAACTCAGCAGTTGCTCTTTTCCAATATCAACAATTTGCATTTTAAATTTGAAAATTCATTTGTCTATCTTGTGAGAGATGAAAGCGCTCCGCTTTCATTCGGATACATAAAAATATTTCAAGAGTACGTTTTTTTATTATGTAATAAAATACGTGATCTTTATTATAGTTAGTATAAGAAAGTAATAGACACCGATAGAGAGACATCATATATCACAAGATTACTCGGCCTATTAATTAAATTATCAAATAATTAGAATTTAGAATTATCACAATCCTCAGGGACCGACTAACGAGAGAAAGAACATAATATTATTTCCTGGCGGATGCTGTGATTAGATGTGCAGATCAGTTGTTAATTCGGAATGAGGATAAATGGCCAGTATTTTCAATCCGTGGCTTGGAAAGTATGTAGTAAAAAAGGGAACAATAGAAAACCCTTTAGACTAAGTACTGCAAAGGCTCCTATGTATTTCTAATTATAATCTCAAATTCCGAAACGAGCTGTCAGTGCTGGTGACACTGTAAAGATAAATCGTTTCTTATAGGAATACTAACGCTCTTGACGAGTCAAGTTGCCATTACTCTAGAGTAGGTACCAAACAGCGGACGAGAAAAATTTATAACGATTTTTTGTAAAAATGTTTTTTTAATCTTTGATATACCCTTAGTATTGTTTTCAATCTTTATTTTATTCTGAATCTTTGAAATAACATTTAACTTCGCGGATAATATTATGCTAGAATCGTTTTTATTTTTAATGAAGTTCTGGTTTCGAAGGAAAAACTTAGAGTTTTTTATAACGATATTAACGACATTTAAATTTGATTGTTTTGCTTATGAAAAAAAAAAATCACTTTAGTAGACAGTTTTTAGTCGACCTGCTTTAGTCAAAATGGATATAAATACTACATTATTTTTATTTCGGGACACCTTATTTGGACACGTAATACATTATAATCTAAGGAGTAGCTACTAGCTAGTAGAATATAAATAGGTTCCATCCAGCTCTAATCTATTTGCATTTGCAGAGCAGATAACATTTTATAGTAATCTTAGAACAAACGTAGCTTTAAGCTGCTTGCCCACTTGTTCCAGGGGCTCGAGCTATTTCCTTGTTTTATAATATGCAACAATATGAAAAA
Source organism: Pararge aegeria (assembly GCF_905163445.1). Taxonomy (NCBI): domain Eukaryota; kingdom Metazoa; phylum Arthropoda; class Insecta; order Lepidoptera; family Nymphalidae; genus Pararge; species Pararge aegeria. Next base: position 9,761,983 of record NC_053184.1, on the reverse strand, counting down.
AATAAACTGCCTGTCTGCGGTATCATCACAATGCTTTTTTCATAAAATCTAACAAAAGAGCCAGGCACTTCGCCAGCGTGGTTGAACCCTTTTCATTTTTCCAGCACTCGTGAAGTGTAGTGGGATGGTAATGGGTAGATGATAAATCGAAGGAAAGTGTATCATGGAATTGAACCCTAGAAGAATTGTTCCCTTTTCCAAATATTTCTTAGCTAGAAAAGAGTTCAGTGTCTTCTTCTGTCTTGATTTTCGCATCTCTTGCATACATCATCATCATCATAGCAATTCATTAGCGGCCCACTGCACGCCACGGTCTCCTCTCACAATGAGAAGGGTTCAAGCCATGCTGGCCTAATGCGAATTGGTGGACTCCACACACCTTTGACAACATTATGGGGAACTCTCAGGCATGCAGGTTTCCTCACGATGTTTCCCTGTACCGTGCTGGGTTTCGAACTCGACCCCTGAAAGTAGAGTCGAAATCCTACCTTTTAATGGCCGATTTCAGTGATCAAATGTACGAAATACATAAAAAATAATTTATGAAATCTACACACACACACACACAAGCACACATATACACATGCCCGTCCTCCCATATCTCCGGTGGAAATGCAGCCTCAGAATGAATGTATTCGCGGAAAACTGGATACGGTACGATCAAGACTCCGTTTTCAATTTCCACTTTAGTATAATTGAAATAGACTAATATAAAACGTATTCTATGACTCGGAAGTAAGAGATAGTTTACCTTGGACTATATAAAACTTTCTTCCGGAACGAATGGGTTATTTATATTCTTTTTGCTCTTTTCCGTTGAAGTTTTTATACCTACGTGCTTAGCTAAGGAAAAAGATATTTTATTTTTAAACGCTTACAAAATATTAAAATGTCTAATGGAATTTAAATGGAGTTCAGCGGGCAAAAAGGAGCGAGTTGTATAGAAGTTTTTATAGGTATATCGCAGTTTACCATTACTGTCATTGTCTATTTTCTTTTTATTGTTCATTATTGACAGAGAAATCAAAAGTTATGACGTCACAAATAGACACATATTCAATAGGGTATCATGGAATAACGTTGATAACAAAATATTAATATTTCCTATTAAAAGTTGATTTGCAAACTTTTTCTTTTATTAATGGTAAAGTTCAAAGCTTTGGTTTTTAAATTAACGAATAATTAAAAGAAAAGTTAAACTTGTTTTATCTTAAGATAGGCCTATTATAGACATTTAGACAAAGGATCTAAAAATTTTAGAGGAAAATTTACATGATGAGATAGACCTATCGTATTTATCATATTAGTTAATTAAAATTAATTAACGTAACGCGTACATTTTTTGACGTGACAACGTCTTATAAATTGGTTTGCCGGGTGACACTTTAAGAAACTGCGTTACGCTCCGCTCACGTTATGCGCTCACAATGAGAGCGAGTGAGAGGCACGCGTCCCTTCCACTCGGGCATGGTTAGCCCGCCTAAGAGCGAGAGAGACAGACATAAAAAGTGAAAGGCACGCGTCCCTTTGTAGTAAACGCTGTTTCATTGTACGCAAATGTATTGCAAGTTATTGTATGTATATTTGTATATAAATACGTATGTATGTGTAAAGGTAAAAATAAAATTTTGTTAATATGAAATTCAGTGCGAGATTCTTTGTATAAATTAATGTTTTAAATATAATTCTTTGTATAAATAAATGTTTTAAATTGTTACTATTATTTCATCCTTCTTCCTACTATACGAATGAATATTCACATTAAAATTATTTTACCACTCAAAGTCGTTGTCACGTAAAACTTTCGCCCGTATACCGACTTTACAGGCAACCAATTTTTTTAGTTATACATATTAAATAAACACGTAAAAGAATGTAGTTACAATTCAAGGATAGTGACAGTCGACAGAACTAAACTAAACAAAGCTTACTTAGACTTTGTAACCCGCTTCATAATTTATAGTTCTAGTATGACGACCTTCTTAAATAACTTTACAATATCAAACAAGAAAAGCATAACACGTATGCTACGAGTTACGAGTTACGAGGTCATTACACAATTTGCTGGAAGGGTCTTCTTAATCTGACGAAGTAGTAAAAATATACAATGGTGTTTATTCCTGTGGAGTAAAATTTAATATTTAAATCCAAACTGACAGGACTAAAAATAGTGCTATCCATTTTACGGGAAACTCTGTGAAATTGAAAGCACTACTTTTAGATCTGCCAATAAGAAAATGTTCTATTAAGTCTACCATCAATAATTGGTCAGCTTGATCAGTTTTTTGGCTTTTTGGATGGCTTAACTAAAGGGCATGATTCAATTATTTCTATCTTGGGTCTTCTATGGTTCTCATTCTGAGAGGGATAGAAGCTCCGTACCTCGCAGTGAGCCATTAATGGTTTGACAATGATGGCAAATGATAAAATTGACAACAGTATTTTAAGCATTCCCTTGTTTAAAAATAATTGCATGACCGCCACGAATAAATGCAAACTCCGTGCAATGCATGAAGGGAGGTCAGCTTCAGCTATTGACATAGGCTTTGATTCGGTAGTACTAAATTATTGAATGTTTAATATAATTTATACTTTTATCAAAATGCCAAAAGCCAACATAATTTTCATTAAGTTATTTACGACTTTCTCGCGTGTCATATTTTGTTGTGTTCGATTGAGGTTTCAAAAATTGCTCTATTTGTAACTCTATTAAAGTTTAATAATATATATAATTTATTTGTAATAATGAGTATTAATATTATTTTTTAATATCTCTTCATAACTTTATTATATTTTTATTCTTTAAATTTGAATTTTCATGTAACACAAAGGTCAAGCATATCGAACGTATAAGGTTGTTAAAACTGACTTATCCCTGGATGTCCAATATCAACAGAACGTTTAAAGGGCGAACTACGCTAAGGGCGACTAATGAGCACCGGAGAATGTACAAAAACATTGGTTACATCAAGTATTCATGGTTCACAAAGGTTGCCTTTGCTTTTACGTCATGAATATGAGCATAGATAATGTATGGGCGTATTTGAGTGCAGGTACATTTTCTGCTCTAATTTTAAATTGCTTTTAGTGGTTTGAATCTGAACGGCAAAACTGAACAAGTTTTACATTGAATTATTTTCAATCCTTATCAAGCATTATACAAGTAGAACACACACACACACTCGTTCACACTAAATAAGTCGCTGCATGTTTTTTTTTTGTATGTGAAACTTAATTACTGTTTCTATTTATCCTTGTTTAATTTACTTACCTGGCTCTAATTTTTTTATAGGCATTTACTATGTACTACTTTTGTTTTATTAGTACTATGCAATTTGTTGGAGGTGGGCGTTAATTGTTGCGACCATGTTTCTTGTGTTAATTCTGTACCCTTACCAATATTCCATATAAATTCTAGTAAAGTAGTTCTACTTTATTTTTGTCAAACTTCCGTCGATATTAAAATTGTTAAAATCTACTTTACTTTCGGATGTTCTTTCTGCTTTCTTAATTCTCCGTTATTAGTAATGACTACGTTTTTGCGGCGTTTGCGTTTGAGGCTTATATTTTTTTTGTAAATATTAATGGTGGTTTATAATTATGCGTTTTCTAATTGGAATTATATTTAGGTCTACTTGAAATAAATCAATCTTTTAGAGGTCATCAAGTTTTTTTTATAAGTTGTTTGTGGAGCTCTAACTTAGGACTAAGTCCGTTAAGGATTTATAATCTCAATAATATAATAAACTTTGGAATTACTGCCTATTAATTGAAAACAAACTAAATATAACGTTTAGAGGCATTTACCGATACAGTTTTGTACAACCTCAAAACAGCCCTGTAGTCCTGACCTAAGTAATGCTGCTAGGAGTCTACGACACTACTGCAGCTGCCAAGCTTCCTAAACATTGGGAATCGGCGATGATAGATCATTTCATCATTTTGCCTCGCTAGGATACATTCCAGTGATAGATTGCTGAGGTTTTTTGCTTCTTCTCGGTAGAATCTGCCTCCCGAACCGGTGTTACAGTCACTACAAACAGACAGACTGGACGTTACAAAAATGCTTATATTATGCCTACTTGAAATAAATGAATTTTGAATATTTTGATAACTAAAGTACACTATCCAAAAAAGGTAACTTTCGCGATAAAAAAAATTGTATGCAAAGGTATATATTGGTTTTGTACGCTTCTGCAACAGAAAAACATGGCCCTTTGAACGGTTCGCGATAGTCACAAAGATGCGGGTTGAAATCCTTACAGTTTTGTAATATTTTGTAGATCGTTACGTTCACAATAAAAAAAACACAGGTGTATGTAAAATAAATTAAATATGCCAGAATGATCCATTGTGTTCAGTTTGTTCGATAATGCGAAGTCCTGAGTTCAATCCCTGGGCTGGGTTAAAAACTGCTAGTGGGTTTTTTGTTAGGAAATTCTTAATAACAGCTCGGAAATTGTCGTTGGTTACCCCGAGTCTTTGAAAGCAAGTTAAGCCGTCGATATTTGTTATAATCGATAATACATGATAATAATCGTTGAATTGGCGTGGTGGGTCTATGATCTAAAACATTTCCCATGAGAGAGGAGGAATACGGTGAGAATGATGATGATCTTACAAATATAATTAAATATGGTTTATTCTTTGAAAATAAGAGAAGTGAAGGCTTTGAAGTGCAATGGAAAACAAAAAATTCATCCAAATAACAAATTTTACGAGATGCTGGCGTCTTTGTCGAGATTACGAACGAGGATTAAAGAATGGGGCAAGCACAAAAGGTTCAAAGAGGTTAAAGTGCATCCGCGGTCTGACAACGGACAAACTTACAAAGAAGGCAAGATAAAATTAGATGGCATACTCTGGAAATAACATTCATTGTATTATGATTTATACTCGTAAAAAAGTTTAAGATTAAAACTACAAGGTAGAGCCAACATTATAGCGGCATGTTGGTGCCTATATTCATGTAGGGAAATCTGGGATTTCAAGATATACAGATCTTTTCTCTAGATATACAGTTTTGAGGAGCAATATTATTTTTGTAAGCCTATTCATTAACTTTTGGACTAACAACTAAATATAACATGAAGGACTAGATATATGTTTATGATAAAATACTTTGGTATGAATTTGTCTTGCCTACTTGCCTAGATAAGTTATTCGTTTTGAATTGATACTGTGAGATACTCATGATTATTATAACATATGTATTTAAATAAATTCCTGATATATATATATACACATATATTATATAAGATATTTTTTTCAGAATTAGGACTCAAATTCCTTTTTTAATTTAGGTATTTGATATCTTTACGGACGGACTACCAAATAAGCTTTTCCATGTGATCTTTTATATCAAGCAATGTGTTTTGCTACGGTTTATTAAAAGTTTCTTTCAGCGGAGTTTGGCCTAAATGTTGGCCCCAACCTGTGTTGACACGGTTTACCACTCCTATGATTGATCGTACACAACGGGAACCAATTAAACTTGTCCACTACACTGGAAGCCGTATAATTTGATAAGATTAATTTGACAACTGCTGTTTGAGATGACAAATTGGAGTTGTAGTAAATAAAATAGACATTGTGAATTTCTTGGAAGAAATGGAAACTTATCCTAGCGGTATGGGGTGGATTCTTACTGCTCCTCTCATAGCGAAATGCCATTTTACCTATATTCGTTGTACCTGATAGTATACATTTCTGTGAAAACGTGACGTTAAACTTTGATTTGAAAACCCCTCTTTTAGGTTCTTTTTTTGAAGATTTTCTCCAACCTTACATCTTTCTTGTTGGGAGTGAGTTACGTCCTACATGTATCTCATATATGGTTGCAACTTGGGAGAAGTTTCTTCCAACCACAATGACAGGCCTGGTTTTGCGTGAATAACTAAGAGGTCAGCGGAGTTGGCTGCGTCGGGAAATGTTTGTTTGAAATTCTTGGTTGCCTTTGTTGCTTACGTCGATCTTAATATAAGATCAATCAAAAACAGTGTTGATTAGTCTTTCAAAATGTATAGCTTCCTATCGATTGCTTTTAATTGGCCGTTAATTTAATCACCCTTTAGAAACTTCAGATTATATCACGAAATGTCCTTAAAATTGTGTTCCGATGCGATTCTTTATAATCATTCACTCGAATTGTTATTTAAATGTTATAAATGTATGCGGAGTCGTTTCTTTATAATAATAAAATCATTTATTAAAATATTTAATTAAAAAGCTCTCCTTGATAAATAAATTGTTTCATTTTAAGTTTCCTTCGTGTATGCAAATAAATATTAAACTCGTTAAATGAAACTGTTCCTTAGTGTATAATAATAGCACTCTATATTTATAACCATGCAGCTTCCTCATAACGCAAGATATTAGGTTGCGATGGATGCTTATTTATTTAGTAAATATTTCTCGTGTGTTTTAGGCGTGGTTTCATTTAAAAGGGTGCGTCTCGGGTGTACAGAGTAATGGTACTCCGGGGACAGGCTTGGAGAATTTCTACACGATGCGACAAATGTGGACTGGAATCTTGCACCGTTAGGGTTTCTTCTTTATCAGCTTAGCGTTTGCCGTTGTCTTTCCCACATACGAGCCTGATGATTTTTTAGGGATGAATATCTAATTCATCCCCTGAAAATGACTTCTGTTTTTTAAGTAAAGATTTAACTTCCTAAATATTTTATAACTTTAAATTCGAAAACGTATAATCCTTCACCCCATTTCAACCTTGATGACTACTTTCGCATAATTATTTAACCCAGTTTCAACATTTATGAGTTATAACCTGTTTTCCTACTCTTTTGTTTCGGACATAGTAATCTTTGACCCCATTAGACCTCAAATCTGATGAATTTTAATACAGCTGATATTATGGTTGTCACCGCGTATTTTTTAGTGAAAACTTTGTTCTGTCATGTCGCTGATATAATTTATTCCAGGAGAGAGTTGTGGAACAAAAACGCTTCATTATCATAGAAATGTTAGCACTCTTTTGTCACCAAAAAGCTTAAGTAGATTTGCAGAGATTTGAGCATCATTACATGCACATACCTAGCTAGCTACCCATGTATTATGTAAATATCTACCATGTCTATACGTTGATAGAACGTTCATCGCACGACTAATGAGCACGGAGGTTGTTGTATAAAATATTGCTTGCGTAAACTATTCACCAAGCACTTCTATGCTCATAATTTGTAAATACATAAGTGTTGGTAGTCAGAGTAGGCATATTTTAACCACCTTAAAAACAAAGAGATTAATAATTTGGTGCGTGTGATTTCTTGACTTTATTAATTCACTAGCCAATTTCGATGATAAATATCAACCCATTTCCAAAGAAAGCCTAACCTTTATTTTTAACTTTTTATTTTTTTAACATATAATATTTTAAAGTTACTAACTTTAAATTATTTAATAAGATTTATTTTTTTATTTTTTCTTCATTCAATTTAGGTACCTACGTACTATGATATCATTAACCTCAATTGCATAATAATTGTAATAGCAAACTGGGGGTTCAGATTATCTACTTAATAAAATAATATGGTGGTAATAGCCTATTGGCTGGTAGCCTAATTGTTAGGTATTGGACACCGAGTTTGATCCCCAGTTCGGGGTTTTAATTTGTATGAAACTGAACTAAATGTGAGTGCAACCGCGATTAAATGTTTTTTATTAATTTACTACTATTTGTTTTCACTAACCTACACCGATGTAAGCGATAAAAAAGTAAGGGTATTTAGTCAAGCAAAGATACTTAGTTATTATTTGGAGTATAGTGAAGAGGCTCGGGTGATTTAACAGTTACGCAACGCTCTGCAACGTATGCATGCTCAGGTTCTACATCTTAAGTCCTATGAGAGAGCTTTGATAATTATCGATGTACAATACAATCAGATTTATTTTTACTTAACACGCGTGATTTCGCGGGCCATTTCGTCTGTGTTATTACAGCTTAGAAATAGAATTATTATGAGTCAAAACATGGTCTAGTTATCGGAACCGTGTCCTTTATACCTACACGATTCTGCTGTTAGCATGAAACACCATGGTCTTGTACTCAAATATCTGACGATTTATTTTCGTTTGTCGCCACTAAAAGGCTTCTGAGGTTGATGGCTCTAATTTGGACAAACGTTGGTGCCATTTTGCGATGACACGGTTCATCACTTCCGTAATTGATAGCGGACAGTGAGAACCAATTAAAACTGTCCGCCCACGTTGATGTAATATCGTGGAGTGTGCATACAATTCACGATGTGGAAATATTCTATGGCCAACAACTGATATCCGAATGACGTAGACATTTCATATGAGACCTCATTAAAAAGCAATTTGAAAGCTAAAACAAACCAAATAAACAAATATAAACACTAATTTCTTCACTTTAACAAAAATACTCAATGACTCATCATGAAAGCTACCAAAAAACTTGAAATTTATAAAGAAGATTACTTCTAGGACGGACATAGGTATCGGCTTAGGAAGGGATTTACAATGATTCGCTCACGTAGAAACATAGGTAACAACTGCGACACAAATGGTTTTGTTTATCCCATAGGAACAATTTATTCTCAATTTGTTTAAGGATTTTTCCAATCATATGTAACAAATACCTAAACAGGCACATTTGCATTTATCTACATCATTAACCTCAATGCACAGAAGACAAGACGCCTGGTGACACAGATTTTGGCGCTACCTGATGTTTCATATTTGTTCCAAATAAAGAAATGACAGAACATAAAAATTTAAGTACAATTTCGAATGTCTTATAACTTTTTGTGCCAGGATTAGTCAACCGCGAGGAAAAGTAAACAGGCGGTGTAAAACCGTTGTGCAGTTTTAATAAAATCGATATTTTTGGTACCGTTTAAACGTTATTTCAACTTTGTCTCAGAAGGCTTGAGTGACTTTGCACTCAGCGCGCCAGACCACAGATAATTCAGATATTATAAACTTCTAAATTCAATAAGCCGCCGCCGAGGCCAACCCGCTTACCAGTGCGCTCGGAAGGTCATGAATGAGGCGAGTGATAAGATATTTAAGTTTATAATGTTTTTTGTTTACAGGTTGGAGTAGATTGCCAAATGAAATTGCGTAGGTGAGGGCGCAAGGCGGGCGTTGCGCCCAGCCTGCGCCCGCCCATGGCACCAGCATTCCGCCTCAGGTAAGAACGTATTATTAGTAAAACTCAAACCAACGCTTTCCTGCATTTCCAGTGCTGCAGTGGCGACCAATCTTAATACCGTGATTGGTGGTTAGTTTCATCCCACAACGTGTTATTCCGAGGCCTTTCCACACAATATACCATGTGTAACCGCTTGGCATTGTCCACCTGCATTTATACTTGTTTTCCTCAGCTCCTAAGGGTAGTAACGTGATGTTAATATATCGCAAACTAGCCGCGCCCCGCGGTATCACCCGCGGACCGTGTAAGTTGCGATTACGTGGGAATAGCGGGATTTAAAGTGACAGCTGTGTACGTATGTAAGTATTACATATATAAGTCATCATCATCAGTAGCCAATGGGCATACAATGCTGAACATAGGCCTCTTTCAGCTTTTTCCATTTTCGGCTTTCCTCATCCAGTCGATGCCTGCCACTTTTCGCAGGCGCTCCCCCTAGTTGGGGGGCGCCCAAAACTCCTTTTACCGACAAGCGGTCTCCACCTTGAGGACCTTTCGACTCCATGGTCCATCGGTTTTCCGACAAACGTGAACAGCCCACTGCCACTTTAGTATGCTAGCCCGAAGGGCTATGTCAGTTACTTTCGTTCTTTGGAAAATCACTTCATTACGGATCTTATCCCTCAAAGAAATACCAAGCATACTTCTTCCAAGAGTACGCTGAGCGACTTATAGTTTGTGAATCAGCCTCGCTGTCAGTATACACGTTTCGGCACCGTAAGTCATGACTGGCAGGACGCACTGATCGAAAACTTATAAAAGGACATAATTTTAATGTATAATAGTTTTCTCGGCACATGCAATTTAGGCGTTTTTTTGCTACTTTGGGTTATATTATTGCAATTTTCATAAAGGTGATTACATCAGGCTAATTTAGGTATGGTAAAAAATCGGTCTAGTAGTTTCAGAGCCTAATGGGTACAAAGACACCAAAGATACTTTAATTTTTTTATATTATAAGTTTAGATTACTTTCTTTACTCAAGAATTGCGCTATACAAGACACGCAGGAAAAAAATTACAATCCGATTCGGATTGGACGTTGTAGATAGTCTTAGCTTTACAGTAAGGATCAATAAATGTTGAGATCGTAGTTATTGTTAAAAAAGACGTACGATATTTTAAGTGATGATCATTATTTTGTCTTGGTACCAGCTGTGTCTGTGGTAGTACTGTGTTTTTTGCTGATTTTTCAAATTTAACGAACACACATACACAAAAGACGTAGCGGTGTTATATAGATGCAAAATAACGCGGGTGTCATCCAGCTAACGCGACCCACAAAGGCGTGCATTATTTCAGACGCCCCCTCGTTAGTTGAGAGCTTTCATCTTGCGGTATGAAAGTAACGAGCTGCTACATGGTTTCGGTTAAAACACTAATAGTTGGCGGAAGAGAGATTTATCCTTTGTATTTAAGATGAAATTGCTGCAAGAATAATAAATAAATAATGTATCCAAATTTATTGGAGATATTTTACAGTCGTTATTTCGACCAAAAATAAATAGTACATCTTCTGCTATTATTATCTTTAATATGTTTATGCCGTGCACACGTTACGTTTTTGAAAAAAATAAACTTAGGTATGTTTTTATAAAAATGAGCAGTGGCGTGCATACAGGGTATGCACGGGGTATGCAGATGATATAAAAATTTAAGGATAGGCATTGTAAGGGTTATAGAAAGCCTACCTTTAAGTATTTAGATTTTCTTCATTTTATATCATCTGCATATCTGTGCATACCCCCTATGCACGCCACTGTAAATGATCATCATAATTCAGAAAGATGGACATCCACTGCTGCTGGAATGTGCCGCTTGTGTACAATAACTGTCTGCATCCTAATCTCTTGTTGTCGTCTGTGCACCTATTAGGAAGGTCAACTGACGCTGGGTTAGCCGTGCAAGGTCGCAGTTCTACGCTATGTGCCCAATGTAAGTAAGCTGAAGTGGCTTTGCCAAATCAGCGACTCGTTGATAAATGTCGTTAACTCTAGCGCTTCTACGGATCTCCTCGTTTGAGATAAGCAGTGCTGGTTTACCATTACAGTACCTTGGGACCTCAGTATCCGTCGATCAATCGAATTACGTGGCGAACCTATTGACACTTTAGCTTCAAATCTTATCAAGCTTAGGAAGCTTTGGTTTTTCTTCAAAATGTTCTCAGATCTGATTTGGTCACGTAGAGATATTACGAGGATAGCCCTATCTAACGCTTTCTGAGTGACTTTCAGTTTTCTCATGTTCAATGAGGCACATAGTTAACGACGTTGTTTCGAAGCCATTAGTCATCATAATATATAAGCTACTCACACATTTTATAGACAAGCTGCCCACGGCTCCGACCGAGGCTAACTGTTAATAGCCTAATAAAGCGGTGGTAGCCTAGAGGTTAGGACTTTTTCCGCAATTTCGGGGAGGTCGAGCTCGAATCCCAGCACGCACCACTATCATTAAAATTATTTCTAAGTTATGTGCGTTTTATGGAATTAGAATATCACTTGCTTCAACGGTGAAGAAAAACATCGTGAGGGAACCTGCATGCTTGAGAGTTCTCTATAATGTTCTCGCGGGCGTGTGGAGTCTACCAATCCGCACTGGGCCAGCGTGGTGGTCTATGGCCTAAACTTTTCTCATGTGTGGGAGGCCCGTCCCCTACAGTGGGCTGGTAATGGGTGGATGTCATGATGATGAAATTTTCGGATTCAAAAATTCCATGTTCATGTCCATCTCCGTGATGCAGTCTATCTCTGTACTAAATTACGTTAAGATTGGTACAGCGTTTGCAGCATATACTACAACACAAATGTTATGACGAATCCCTTAGGAACCCTGGGATAAAAAGTATCCTTTATCCCGTCTTCGGGATTCGTGCTATCTCTGTGCCAAATTTCATTTAGAGGATTTCATGCAGTGGTTGAGGCGATTAAAGGTAAAGGACAAAACAAACAGAGCCACTTCAACAACATCTTTAGTGAAAGTATGGACGCGGAATTGTTTCTGCTTGTAATTTATGTTTCATCAATATCTTAACCGATAGTTTTGAAAGATACAAATCCAGTTTTCCCTCGGAAAGTAATTAGTATCTACGGGATTTACTTAAACATCTGTATTTTATAAGTAATTTAAGATTTGCTTAACCGTTGAAGCGATCTTCCACAAAATTTGGTACAAATATATATTGTATCCTTAAAACACTTTTAAAAGCCAAGTAAACTAGCGGTTCCCACAAAAAAAAAAAAACTGAAATAGATGTAGACCAAGGCAGAGAAAACAGTGAAATGAAATTCTAGATACAAGATGCGAAGATAGACATTCTAAACTAGAGCACATTGTTATTACAAACACACGACTTAAAAAATGTTGAATGTAGAATGTTTTTTACGGCTAGCTACCGCGGTCTCGGTCTTGAATCTCCTGCTTGTATAATAAATGCACATTAATTTTCCGCGGTTACTGAACCTTCCGTTGTTGTGTCCGTACAAATTTCACGCAGAAATCGCAACTGGGTTTAAAGCGAATCCATAATACTAAATATATATAAATGCAAAAGTGTATTTGTTTGTTACCAGTGTTCGTATTATTACACATATAAAGCTTACCCTGGACAAAGATTAAGGATACATTTTATTCTGTAGCACCAGATTACCAGGGTATTAACAAAACTGGTACTAAACCCGTTCAGGACTCATACAGAATACTTTTGAGACCAGGAAAATTAGCGGCACCCACGGGAATATTAGAACCAAAAAAAAATAATCACGGGCAACAGCATGTGTAAACAATATTCCACAGCCCTGTATTTAGTGGAACACTAAATTTTAGCACTATATTTAACGGGCTAATCTAAGATGTGTTTTGTATTTTTTTTTTTCATTGAGTATCAGAGTATCAGAGTTTTGAAGAGTAACTTGTATATTCATCATCTAGATGTAGTGCGGATGTCAGAGTTGAGACTTTCGGTTCTAATACAGGTTAGCAGCCTTTTGCGATTATTTTCACATCTTATTGATAATAATCAGGATATTTTACTCTGAGAGGCGCAAAGTTAAATTAGGCAAAGTGGCTGAGCTAAAACCCCTGAAACAATTTTACTTTTAATCGAACTATTTTCCTCAAGTCCTAGCAGAATTTGCTGGCGAATAGACGATACAAGCCGTTGTATAACGATACTCACTATTAGGTACCAATATTCTTGTGAAATATTTCCTGCTAGCTTTTTTGAGTTAAAGTTTTATTGATAGATTCTAAAAAGAACAGAGAATTCATTATTAGGTATGAAGTGCTTTACGCTTGCGTCCGGTCGCCACATCTTTGCACTCTGGCTTGTATTATAAATGTACTTTAATGAGCTGTGGTTCCAGACCCTTCCGTTCACGAATTCATACTGGTTTAATACATCAAAACTACTGTTTTTCAGCAAATGTGGAGCTATTAAAAAGTAGGTTGTAGGCTGCATGAGTAGGTGTGCAGGGATAAGGTAACTGAAAAAAAAATTGATTCCTAAGTTATCGTCCTCCAGTAATATACCAGATATTACCAAATTAGACTGCATACATTTTCTGAAAAATCATTGTTATATAATATGACTGAAAAATGGCCGATTTTGATGTATCTATCTTTTTTATATTACAGTCATACAATCCTACGACACTTATATCACGCCTTCTGAGCGGATGCTTACGTTCTAAACGATTGCATCATTATGATTATTTTAATGTCATTATTATATTAAATGCATACCTACACATAAATTTCATACGACTTTCAACTTTCTCTTTATCCTCCGAATGGTGGATTCTTAGAATCAAAGCCTATAGATCTTCTTGTTTTCGTCTACATTTGTGTGAATGCCCCCCAGCAATTAGTCTACGTGTTTAACTGCTTAATAGATTAGTCCGAGTAAAAAGATAAGTAGACAAAAAAAGTAAAATCGTGTATTTTTGTTATGTTAATAGTTGTGGTAAACCAATCGAGTTCAATCGGTAATCTTGTGTACGGCAATTTACGTATACAATTTATACATTAAACTACATATGCATATATGAGTTTTTATATTCCACCACAAGTTAGCACTTGACTCAAATTTCGCCTGGTGGTTAGTGATGGATGCAGTCCAAGATAAATATAAATAAATATACTACGACAATGCACACATCGCCATCTAGTTTTGTTTCCTGTTTTTAACTTCATCTTACAGTGTTTGCTTCGTTACAACAATAATATTATTGTAAACTTGCGAACCCGCACTTGTGTGTTTGTTTTTTTCAGATACGCATGCCGGTTTGCCAGTAATTGGGTTTACACTAAAACTTTATGTTTCTCAATTTTGTAGTTCCTAAGCTTGTTTCAGTGTATAATCTGTTGGTGAACCTAATAAATAAATAAATAGTCCCAAAGTAAGCGTAGCTTGTGTTATGGGTACTAAGATAACTGTTAATAATTTTATTAATAATATAACTACATAAATACTTAACTTATAGATAAACACCCAGACACAGAAAAACATTCATGTTCATCACACAAACATTTTCCAGTTGTGGGAATCGAACCCACGGCCTTGGACTCAGAAAGCAGGAGGCCCACTGCGCCAATCGGCCGTCGAAGATGGTAAAAGGCAAACCTATTAGAAACTATGATAGTTATATTTAACTGATCGGTTTTGTTAAATATAACTGTCATTGCGACAGGAAGCGGAGAAAGCGCACTGGATAGAAGCTCGACTTCAGTTACGAGTTCGAATCCCTGCACGCATCCCCTAACTATTCTATTTGCGATTTAAGTAACTAAAATATCACTTGCTTCAACGTTGAAGGAAAATGTCGTGAGGAAACCTGCAGGCCTGTGACTTCTCCTAAATGTTTTCAAAGGTGTGTGGACTACGGCCTTAACCTCTTTTCATTGTGGGAGGAGACCCGTGCTCTGTAGTAATAGGTTGATGTGTTGATGATGATGACGAATCGGTTCTGTAAGTGGCATCGTATCAGAACGATATTCCCCAATAAATAACGATTCATTTTGTCGGCAGGGTGGTAACTAGTCAGGACGTAAGCCAGACAAAATGAGATAGATTGTAATGATGTAAAATAAAACATTTTTATTTGTTATACAGATCCGTGGTGCGTTGGCTGGTAACGGCGCTGGCGTGGACCGTCCTATGCAAAGCCAGCCCCCAGGCTCTTACTTCTACTCTCGTGCCATCCTGCCCTACGCAGTGCATCTGCCTTTCACAATCGCAGGTATGGGCGTAAAACTAGTTATATTATAAAGTCATTAATAAATAAACTACGAAAATACACACATCGCCATCTAGACCCAAAGTATTCGTAGCTTGTGTTATGTGTACTAAGATGACTGATGAATATTTTAATAATTTTTATTCATAGATACTTATAACATACATATAAACACCCCGATACTGAAAAACATTAATTTTCATCACAAACAATTTCCAGTTGTGGGAATCGAACTTACGGCCTTGGACTGAATAAGCAGGGTTGCTGTTCACTGCGCCAATCGGCCGTAAACTATAAGTGTGCTGGTTACTTTACCCTTCTTTTACGCAGCAACGGCTTGATGTGATTATTGTCACAATAGTTTCAAGCTTGAATAATGCACTAGGCTGCTTTTCATCTCAGAAAAAAAAAAACCCTTTACTGGTAATAAAGCTAAAGTTTGTTTTTTTGTTTGAATGCGCTAATATCAGGAACTTCCAGTCGGATTGGAAGAATGGTTTTTCATTAAATAGCTCTTTGTCAAAGACTATATAAAACTTTTAAAATTTCATCCGCCTCTTTTTAATTTATGTCGGCAAAAATTGATATATAATAGGTTGACGAATAAAATTTCATATTTAACCAAAGTTTAAGGATTTGTAATAATTCATCCCAAAAAAAGAGAATTAGAGATAGAGAATGCAAGTTTATTTGTTAGCCATTGTTAGTTATTTTTTGATCCATACAAGTCCGATTTAAAAAAAAACTTTACACTGTATAGCCAAATTTTTGAGGAAGTCAGGCGGGCGATTCTACGCATTGGGTCGGGGTATATTATGTAGGAGAATGGAATACATTTTGTAAAGTTATCGGAGCTATACGCTGAAAAAGTTGCAGGAGATTGCTATTTATGATATAAATATCTTACTGAAAAAGATTGCTATTCTCTGGTCCCATAAACTATTTTTGTTCAAACGCTCACGCAATCGCTCTGATGCTGCGTAGAAAAAGGATACACCAACCAAAAAACTTGCTTTATTTCTAATATTAGTAGGAATTAACTAAACACTAAAACAAGAAATACCAATTTAACAAAACGTTTTGCTCATTTCTGTATCGCATCATTATTACGGGACGCCAGAGTCTGCAATCATTAGCTTCCCGGGGAATTTTATTCTTTACGATCGTAATTTCCGTTGGATTATAGACTGACACCACCTGGTGTCCGGGCCTAGAAATAAAAGCACCCCTTCAATCTATTTTTCAGCCGAGCCTCGTCGTAATGTAATAATTTCAGATACCTTACTACGAAATTGTTTACTCAGTGAATTGGTTTTTATTGAAAATAATAAAATAACAATAATTTTAAATACATACATAAGTATAATATATAGTTCATGTTTTTGAGAACAATGTAGAGAACTTAGACGTGCAGGTTTTCTCTCGATAAAGCCAGGGATATTTAGTTGTATACATTGAATACGCACACAAAAAAAACGTGCATATAGAGTATGTACAGGGTATGCATCATCTGCATACCCTGTACGTACTCTATATGCACGTGTTAGGAAATAGGGAATTACAGCACTTTATCTATGATAAACCCGATGATTATATTAAATATATCAACAAATAATAGTTTGTATACTCATTGATAATGTATTGAAAATAGAATAATGGACTTTAGTAGACTGTCAAATAAAAGTATAGGATCTATGGCGGGAGACGCGAGTTTGACAAGATAGATTGGCGGCAAAGAAAAGTGAGGACGGATTTAAATTAATGAATTGAGAATAGAAGATTAAGTAAAGTATTGTGGATAGAACGTTACAAATTGGGAATAGATGATTTATAATGGAAACGACATACTTAACGAAATATTGTTGTGGCAAAACAAGAGTCAATATACTGGTGATGGAGTTGAGATAAGTTGTTAAAAGTTGTTAGTAGGTACTATGGTTGTACCTGATGTAGCATCAGATAAGTATATCTCTTATATCCTTTGGGTTATTCAGGTATCATATATGGAGCCCTAGCATTATTTCCTACAGATAGCTTATGTAGCATAGGTTGCTCTATACAAACTATTATTTGTTGATATATTTAATATAATCATCGGGTTTATCATAGATAAAGTGCTGTAATTCCCTATTTCCTAACACACGCCACTGCTTATAATATCATACACAAAAATACTGTCTCGTAAAGGAGAGGAGAATAGTGCCCAAAAGTGACAAGTGATCAAATTATAAATTGGAAATGTAATATAAAGTTGTATAAAATTATATAGGTACGTACCTATAACGTGTATTTGCAATGAGCATACTATACCTCTGGCATTAAATCATTGTAGAAAGTCATAAATCGAAATCGCTATGAATTGGAAAGCAGCCACATTTTGCAAAATGTAGGTGTATTAAAATGATTATGTCTTAATATTTAATTTGAATACCAAAAAAATACTTTACTGCGGTCGGTGATAGCCTTGTTGTTAGGGCTTCGACTTCTGAACCGAGTGCCTGTGCTATACTACTGCTATACCCTCTACATACGCCATTATTATATGTATTCTCTGCTCTTTGTATGCGTAGTTTAAATGGTATCGGTTATTTGAGAAGATTAAGTCCGGACGAATTCAATCAAAATATGGGCATGAAACTGAGAGAGGGGGATTAATTTTATTGGCAAAACAAACAATACCGATGGGGCTTCAATTGTGATGGCGTTGGTCTTTCATTGCATTCATATACCAGAAGTACATATATGCTGTTATATATTCACAGCTCGGCCCATTAAAAAGAGAGCCGTTGTTTCCGTTTATCGGCAGGTTATTATAAACCTTTGCGTGCTCTTTATATGAGGGATTTAGTTAATTAAATTCTACGTTCTATTTGATTCCTAATAAAATGTATCATGTCTATTCGTATTCGTATTTACGTTCCAGGAATTACGTTGAGTGTACAACCGCTGGAAGTTATGAGTATAAATGAGAAAGTGTGTCTATTTGTTTTTTGTTTTCATTCGGCTCAAATACTGCCACGATCGTGACGAAATTTATATATTAAAGATTTCATACCGGAGACGAAAATAGGTAAAGGTAGTTTTATAGCGGAAAAAACATTAAAACAGATCGGGGAACATTCCCGCGGGATTTATTTAAATATTGATAGAAGGAAAAACCAAAAAAAAACACTTTCGCTTTAATAATAATTCTTGTCATCGCAGCCCGGATTGATATAGATGTTATATATTAATTAAATCAAACCAAGTGCAAATCTGTCTTGTCACTGTCAACATTTGAAACATTCAGTATTTGCACCCACTTTCTCACAACCGTTGAAGGAATATTTTCAAATAAGTAGGTAAATTTTCGTCGGGGTCCTGTAGGTGAACTATATAATGATTCATGTATTTTATTTTGTTGCAGGTCGTATGCAATAGCGCTACGCTCCGCGGTGTACCTTCGGCGTTGAGCTCCAGCGTGATGCAGTTATCCCTGTCACGAGCGGATTTGCGCGTCCTCCGGTCAGATGCTTTCGCCCATTTGCGACAGCTGCGACGTCTCTCACTTGACGCTTGCAACCTTACACGCATTCGCCCCTTTGCCTTCAGGGGTTTACCCCGTCTCAACGAGTTATATATACAACATACGCCGCTTGCGACAGTCGACGCATTCGCATTCGCTGCCCTCCAAAACATATCCTCGATAGTTCTAACGCATAACAGAATTGCGCAGATCGAGGGTTACGCGTTTGCGGGAACAAATTTTATAAATCTTATTTCTCTACGCAACAACCCAATCAAGCGAATCCTAGCACATGCATTCTCCGGCCTCAACGACGTCTCACAAATAGAGCTACCGTCCGGAATAAGGTCAATCGAACCGCAAGCGTTCGCGGGATTAGAAGGTGTCGGGGTGTTAGAACTGGCATATATGGACTTACCGGCACTTTTACAGGACACTTTTCATGGCTTGACTCGAGTAGGTCGTCTCGCACTTAGAGAATCGGACTTGGGAGTAATAAAAGTCGGCGCCTTTGATGGTTTACGACGAGTCGAGACTCTGGAGATGTGCAACAATAAGATTGATGGCGTCGAAGAGCTTTCGCTAATACATAATAACAGCGTCCATACTTTTAAATTAACTGGTAATCATATGCTAGAGACTCCGGAGGCGGTAGTGCTGGAAGTGGAGAATGTTGTTATTCGCGGCAACCACTTGCCCTGCGAGTGTGGACGCGATCCTTTGGCGAATCCGCTGGCGCTGACTGAGGATTTCGCGGAAGAGAATTTGTGTATATCTCCGCTTAAGATTCGTGGGCGTAGCTTAGCAAGTGCGGCGGGTGCGGCGTGTCGCGGGGAGGGAGGGGGCAGCGCGCGCGCACGTGCCTCGGCGGGCGCGTGCCCCGGACACGCGTTCACGCCGCGCCTGGCACTATCGTTTGCTGCGTTCGCTTTCCTCGCCAACAGCTAACCGCCCTCAGTGTTCAATTACCTATATTGTATGTGTCTGTAAATATTGTATCATAACTGAGTATAAATGCGAAATTTTACATTGAATGGGTCCTTTCATTCAGTATATGTTGGACCATAAATAAAATTTGCCTTTGGAATATTATAATTCTGTTTTATTTATTTGTCTTTTTGTCTGATGATTGGCGTAAGTCATCATCCTCACCCTATTAAGGTCTCATGTCCAACAGGCCTTCACTCCCATAGGAAAAACGGTTTTAGAGCATAGGCCACGTTGCTTCAATGCGAGTTAGCAGGCTTTAGCTGTTATCATGACGATTACCTAACAGTAAGTGGCAATAAACGAGACCGACAGCAAAACCTGCTCTTTGAGGAACAGGTGTGGACACCTGAAAATTCTTTAATGGAAAATACACAATACCAAACAATTTTCGGCCAGACCCGGGATTCGAACACAGGACCTCGTGGTCTATTGTTGAACATGCTAACCTTTATACCAACGAGACTGTTCATCTTGTGGTGAGCATGATTCGTATCTATCAAGATTACGGAAGTAAACTATCATAATCATCATCGCTATCAACCGATTACAGTACCACTACAGGGTACCTCCCAGAATCCCAGAATCAAAAGGGTTTCGGCCGTAGTCCACCACGCTGGCCAAGTGTTGATTGGTGGATTTCAAACTACTTTGAAAGCATTATGTAGAACTTTCAGTGCATGTTTTCCTTCGCCGTTAAAGCAAGTGATATTCAATAGCCTAAACGCATTAGGCTATTAAATATCGCGTTAGCGTTTAAGCTATGTAACTGCATCGGCCTGGCTATTACGTAAGTATACAACTACAACATGCTAATATTATAATGAGAAAGTTTGACAATCAAGAAATGATATTTATACGGGAAAGCTGTTGAATAAAGTTGCCCGCAAAATAAAAAAAATAGCATTTGTAGCCTATGCATGCTTTATAGCTTTACTTCTTTTGCTTGGTGCAATTTTGTATAAAAATTGTTTGCATCCTGGAGACAGCCATTAGATACATTTTATCCCTAGGAAAAAAGGGTTCAAACGGGACTTTAAAAAATCAAGTGTAACAAGGACGAAGTCGCGGTCAACAGCAATGCAATAATAAGATAAGGGTAACAAGGACGGAGTCAACAGCAATGCAATAATAAGATTTGCCATTTATTATTTCATAAACATACAATGTTAAAACATAACTAAATTTTCCTTAACTAATTTGTAATTTGCAGAGTTATTAAGCAAAACTGCCATACTAAATAATAATAAACAAGTCTAGTTACGTAAAAAGTACAAACTTCGTAGGGGGTTGGTAATAGATTTTATCTGTATTTCTAGTCAATTATTATACGACAAGAGATAGGGCCTGAGTAATGTTGGAACACCGTGCAGTGTTGTCGTCCGTTTTGTGTCAGGCTTCTTTTATAGTTTATTCTTGGAAGTGTGTTGAATAAGTACTGAACATGTAGGTACTAAATGTTATCACATTCGCTAGATCTTGAAAGCTTTTGGTTTATAAAAATACTAAGAAGATATTTTTGTTCCACTATAAATACAAGAAGTTTGGAGTAAAAGTTCGTAAAACCTATAATAATTTAGTGTTTCGTAAACTTAATATTTTTGTAAAGATTGAAGAAATATTTATGGGACGAATGAATAAAAAAAAATTGTTTGAAACAAGACAGTGTACTGAAGCTTTTAAAGTATTAAATGTCGTTATAATTTATTCCATGAAGAGTTAGGGTAAGATGATTAAGATAATGTTTTTTCAATTCAGGGTTCAAGACGACATTATTTTATTATGTTTAGTACATTTACCTACATACATTAACCTTTATACATTAATAAATTTGCATAATATTTCATACCCAGGAAATGCGAGTTGGGGTCGATACTCAAAACATAACCATAGCCCACGTTAGGTATTTTATGGAAAATAAGTAAATAGTAAATAGTAAATCTGTTGCGCAGATAGGGGTAAAAGAAACGCTAAAGAAAAAGCACCAGATTCATAGAAAACTGTAATGTAAATTCGAGCTCCATTTGTCTTTTTTTTCGTGCCTAAACCACTTTTATGATTTTAATAAAATATATTGAATCCTGGGACCAAGCTAAAAAAAAAATTAATTTTTGAAAATCTCTGGAAACTGGATTTACAAAAAGTTTATAAGAATCACAATTAAGAATTAAAAATCGAGCTTGTATATAGAAGTAATATAGAACAAAACTACTTTTAGCTAGGAGCCTAATTAAAATAACACAAATTTCCTTAAAAGTTTCCACAGATTCAGGGAGCTTTCGCTGAGTAAATACAGTCCAGTGAGCGAATACAATCCTGGGACGGGCGAATCCGCAATTGACTTGTTTGTAGACTGCCCGAAATGTTTTAGGTCACTGTCGGATGTTGAGCAAGCAACAAGCCTGAAAATGAAAGGAAGCGTTGGCAACACTAATATCCAACAAGGAATTTCTGAAGTATGCAATAAAGAGAGGATTTCTGAAGTATGCAATAAAGCAGTGTATGAAAGTAGGTATATGAAACAGTTAGAGACTTTTAGACGACTAATTAATGACACGTATCCAATTCGAAATGCATACTAATATTATAAATGCGAAATTGTATTTGTTTGTTTGTCCTAACTTTACGCACTAAAATCGATTTGATTTTTGGTATAGAGTTAGTTGAATAACGCAGAGTAAATTTTAATCGCAGGAAAACTAATGGTTCTACGGGCTTTGTCATAAACCGTGATATTATTTAAGCCTACTACTAAAAATTTTGCAAAAAAAAAATATGGGAATAGGGAGGAAAATGTAGCGGCCAGGTACATTTTAGTTCGCGCATTTGTTTACAATGTTCAAAAATCTAATCCGGTCATTATATCGCTATTTAGAAAGGACATCTGTGCAATGTGCATGGCAGTGAGACAGCTCTGTGTCTATCTGTGGCATCGTACCTAGTTCCCCAACTTAATAACCGATTTTGATTTAGTTTTTTGTATTTGAAAGGGGAATTATTCGCGAGTGTTCTTAGCTTTGTGTCATGCAATAAGGTCAAAGATGGCCACCACAAAAAAAAAAATTATAAAAAAAAATATCCACTTACATACAACTTTCAGGCTAGTAATTAATAATAAGAGTAGGTTTTCTAACATTGCAATTTAGAGCGAATAAGAAATACCTCATTCAATTAAGCTTTGACGAAGCGTAAGCCCCTAATCTGCTTTATTATTATTTTTTATTATGTACTCTTTTTTTGTGTGCAAATACTCAAAAAAATACAGAAGAAGAATAAACAAAAGTACATAGACAGATGCAGTATACAAAAGGCGGCCTTATCGCTTAGTAGCGGTTATTGTTATTGAAGCTGACATATAAATTTGTATCTTGTGCACAATACATTTTTAATGTAAAATAATAATCAATAAATGTTAAATTACATATGACAACATTCCGATAGTGCAACTCTCATTAAAAATTATATAAAAAAATATGAAGGTAAGTAAGTATGGTGCCATCGGGACAACATCCCACTATCGCAAAGCATAAAGTGGATATTACATAGATATAGAGTATAAGCTTATGTATTTCAATTTCTTTATCCTTGTTAGCAAGACCTGTTTGGAACCTATTATTGTATATATATACGCCTGTGCGAAAATCCCGTTTCTCTTTTAGGTAGATTGTAGAGCGTGTATTTGAAACATGGTTTCGTGAATTCGTTTTATGTAGTTTTATCAAATATTTTCATGCAGTATTTTCATTTCCAGACGATGCAATATCTATATATTTTTCAGAACATGTGTTTTTGACTGTGTATTTACTCCAAACTTTGATGAATTTAGGAGGTATATTTTTTAGTATACATGGGAAAATAAATCTTTTTTCCACTACAAGGTAGTTCTTGTCTGCAATCGCATTTGGTGGTATGAGATGATGCAGTAAAAGGTGCTTTTCATTAATCCTAGGAATATCCTTATTCGAATGCCCAGTAATTTCGGTGATTCCTAGAGAAAAACATGTTTTACGACCTTTTTTTAATAGCCTAATATCCATACGATAATTATAATTAAGTGTATATAAATGGCGAGACCCATAGACAATATAGGTTACATGAGTTGTCTGGTGAAAATCGATTGGTCATTTGCCTATATCTTCTTCGATTAGGCGTTACTTACTTAGGAATTGCCATGTCTATAGTGAAAACGGGCATAAGTCACTTGGCGGTATGTTATACACACACTTTCAAGGAGACAGCGCTCATCACTGCACCAAGGAAGTCAATCCCAATCAGTATCTCAATGCTGAGCAAAGGTTTCCTCGCATAAAAAAGGCATTTTAAGCGTAGAAACTCCACGCTGCGAGCTGAGGAATTTAACTATTATAGCTATGAACGCTTCGTATGTGTTAATATGAATAAAGAATTTTTAAATTAGACTCCGATTAAAAAAAATAAAACTTTTGGTAGGGATTCGTGTGCGACCTACATACGCAGTCTTTTGCTAAACTTTAAATAATCAGATATTTCAAAGGAAGACTCTATGACGATATTATAGAGTAAAAACTGAAAAGGATGAAACTTCTCGTATGGAGCACAAACGGCTTAGCAGGTATACACCAAATACGGCTAAAATAAAAACAAATTTCATTCACTTTAAATCAAAAGATAGCATGTCATCCAATATATTATGAAAATTTGCCTTTTACAAGCATATTCTCTTTGGTAAAATCCATCATCATCATCTCGGTTCTGTTCTTTTTCTGATTATTATAATAGTGTGTCGTTATAATATAAGTGATTTTTTTTCATTACCAGGCTCGTGAGAACAAGTTGAAGTTTTAATTTACGTTATTCTATTGTGTTACATTAATCATGATTGTGGTCCTACTAAATAAGCTGTCTATAAATATCTATGTTATATTTATAAACAAATGTTTCATATAAGTTAACATTTACTAAAGATTTATTGGTATTCATGCTTGCTCAATATAAAAATATCTGGAATACGATCTAAGAAAAATATAAAGCTAACTCCAATTTCGCCTCTAGCCGTTTTTCGTAGTAAGTAGTAAATTGATTGATAATTTCGGAGAGTTATTATACTGTTTTGTGAACTTAATTGTCGTGCAAAAAGTTTTAAAGGACATCAACGCCGTTGAACTGCTTTATCTCTTCTTTGTACTGAAATATTCATCATCTTCATCGCATCACTCGTTACCGTCCTTCAGGGTACGGTTATTTTAGGGCACAGGGTCACAGGGTCACAGGGGTCAGGGTTACTTCAGGACACGGTATACTAGCGCAACGAGAAGGGTTTAGGCCAAGTACGGATCGGTATTGCATGCTGGTTACTTTACGATTTTTTCCTATTTTTTATTCCACTATACAAGTTATCCCTTGACTGCAGCCTCACCTGGTCGTAAGTGATGATGCAGTCTATAATGGTAGTGGGCTAACCTATTAGACGGCTTCTACGTGACATCGCACTGGATAAATCACTTAGCGGCACGTCTTTGGCGATAAGGTCGTAACTAGCCACGGCCAAAGCCTCTCACCGGAACAGACCAGGGAAAGAGAAATTATAAATTCTCTAATTGCCCCTGGCGGGAATCAACCTCGAGACCTTATACTTAAATTCAAAGCCTTCGCCGTTGCGCCAGGGAGGTCGTCGAAAGATGTATATGCGTCATTTAAAAGGGGTTTTATCTAAAAAAAGAAGATTACTTAGAATCTGACCCTAACTTTGATTTTGATTTTTTTTTAAATGAAAAGCGTAACTCACAATATGTATTTTGAGTGGTTTAATATTTTTAACTCGTATTTTACTGTAGTGGCTACCAACTTAGTTTTGCGATACAAAATGAAACGAATATAAATTTCAATTATGCGAATATAAACATTATAATAAATTGATCAATTTATTATGTCGAAATAGCTTTTAACATAATTGCAAAATATGGCCCCAATCCAATTTATTACGGACCCGATTTATTATGTCACAATATATTATTAAGTCAAAAGCGTATTGTATTGAGCGATATACAGATTATATTATAAATGGCATAGTATAATACACGAATGAAATTAATATCGGTTGTATGTGAAGATTAAGTGCGTAACAATTCAATCAAAATATGGGCATATTGCTATATGAACGCCAAGGGGATATTCCAATGGATTAATTTTACGTCTATACGAGTACACAAATAAACAAAGCCTTCGGCGCTTCAGTTGTTAATGGTATTATCGCTCGCTGCGTTTTCATACATCCAACAGCTATATACAATATAATATTTTTATAGCGGTATCTACTTGGAAGCGAATTCAGTGTGGTTTAACTGAAGCATAATTATTATTAATTTATGTCATAGTAATAGGCTCTTCAATTTTCAACGGTAGAGTTGTTTTAGGGGATAAAATAGCATTAACATTAAACCTCAACAGACAGCGCAATTTGCGGAACATAATTTTTAACTCTTGATATGTTTTATGGTGTATAGATATTTAAAAAAGACTCCAAGATTGTCTTGAGTCAATTTTATCTTACTTAAGCCCGTTTTCAGTAACAACGTCCCAGGCAATGCTTAAGTAAGTAACGCCTAATCTAAGAAGATTCCTAGGCATACATTTCACCAATCGATTTGTACTAGGCAACTCATATAACCTAAATTGTATTGCATTATTCCCACAAGGTGTGGTATTTTGTGTTTGCATTATCATATTTTTCATTATAACAAAAATATATTATTTTTTAAATCTGTTACGTGTAGAATTTCCCGCGCCCCAAATCGGTGTCGTGACTTAAGATGGCGCATGACGTCATTTGTCATAACGTTTTTCTTATCATCAGGCATCCGATTTAAGAGTTTCATAGGTTTAGTAAAAAACGCACAGGAGTGTTATTATTGATGCTTCTAAAGTGGCGCCCTGTACACAATTATTACTCTATAGTAAGCGTAGGTTGTGTTATGGAGTGTGTTACGTGATGGAGGTTCTACGCAACTTTTGGATGGCTTGTGTACATTTCCAACCAATCTCTAATCTGTGACCGCTCTCAGGTCATGTTGTCTCCTAATACGCATCGGTGCCATATTTGGCAGAAATATGGCAGTTTTTGAAACACGGTTATTTTACATACATGGTTGTTTTATTTATAGAGAGCGAATGGTGTTGGTCAAGAGAGCAACTTGCAAACGTGCTCACTGTGAGGTAAACTTTACGGTGTTTCAGTCCTTTTACAAGTCTTTCTATACGTGAACTCTAACTATCTAGACTTATACCCCAATATCCCTGAACGCTCTTCGAGTCTAATATAAGACAATACATTTCAGAATTAGGTTGAGACTGCCTCGATACTGTTTCATATCGTGCATGGGTATGTTTGCGGAGAAACAAGTTGATGATGGCTGATTCACATTATATAGAAAAATATCGCCTGTCTCAAAGGTCGGATCGAGAACAGTTTACCTGTTATTCTGTAGAGAAATTTCTAAGAGAATATATAGCGCATTGAAAGCACACTGGGTGACAGCTTGTTTTTTTTATAATAATATTCATAAAAATAACTAACACAAATGTGAAATTTATTGTGAAGTATGTATTGAAGAACCTTGACGTTTTGCTTACTTAATGTTATACACATCTATAAAACACAACAAACACCCGGTTAGTATTAACTTAGTTTGTTTTCATTATAATCATAATACTATAATTATGAAAAGTGTTTTTAAAAAACAAAACCATAGATTTTTGTAACAGCATACCCATTAAATATCAATTTATATTTCTAATAACGGTTTGGGAAACTGCTATTCTTCTCTTATCGTTGGGTTACAAATGGATACCTTTGTATGTGGTTATTTCAAGAGGGATTTGATTAGGAATTTTCTTTGTGTGGTTACAAAGGTATTCACATAACATATGCCGTAAGAAATGTATCGGGTACTGTACAATTCTCTTGTTCGGAATTCGTATTGTTTTTGGCTACGGCCAAATAAATTAATAGGTACATTTAAAATTTTTGAAACTTATCTACAGCTTAAAATATAATTATTATTACTTAGCAATTTTGCACTTTTCCTACATAATTGTTAGCCGACTTTGAAAAAAGGAGAAGGTTATCAATTGTGTTGTATTTTTTTGTATTTTTGTTCTCAGAACTCTGGTAGGATTAAAAACGGACTTTATCGTACGACTAAGAAAACAAAAAAGCAAGAAATAAATATTTTCTACAACATTTTTGAGTCGGTGCCAAGTAAAATATAAAATTACTAAGTTTATAGTAGGTACGGTACCTACCTATCAATGATCTATAATATTTTTATAATTTTGTTGTGTTTTTTAGGTAAAAACTTGGAGGAATTATCAATTTTATGAATTTAAAATGCATATGAAAATTTTCGGAACCGACAGGATTTGAACCTGCGACTCTCGGGCAATCGCGGCCTGAGCGCTTTTTCAATTAAACTACGGCTCTCCAACCGTCGGTGCCGAAATTAGTATATGCGTTTCACATCAGTCTTATAGCGACTGTAGTGTCATCTAGTAGGAAACGTTGCAGTTTTGATCTACTTTTTCAAAGGTGCATATTAGGTACAATGAGACACGTTTGAAACAAGAGATGACACATTGCTTTTTTATATTTTTATTAGTGTTTTTACCTACACTTGGAAGAATTATCAATTTTATAAACTTAAAATGCATATAATTTTTTTTTTTTTTCTGCGACTCTCGGGAAATCGCGGCTTGAGCGCTTTCAGGTTCAAATCCTGTCGGTTCCGAAAATTTTTATATGCATTTTAAAATCTAGTAATTATCTACATTAGCAACAAACGACAGAGGTGTGGGCTATATATTGCAAATAATGTGTGGCTTTATAAATATTTAAGGGTAGGCTTTTTATAACTCTGCCTACCCTTAAGTATTTATAATTCATACAAACGCAACAAACGAGCAACAAACGACAGAGGTGTGGGCTATATATTGCATATAATGTGTGGCTTTAGTAGCAGCGCAACATGTTAGTGGATAGCGCTGGGAAAGCAACGTTGACCCAACTCAGTGGATGGATGGGTGCTCATCAGTGGCGTGCATAGAGGGTATGCACAGGGTATTCTGATGATATAAAATGAAGAAAATCTTCAGTACGAATTATAAACACTTAAGGGTAGGCCTCTTACAACTCTGCCTACGCTTAAATTTTTTTTAAATTCGTAGTGCAGATTTTCTTTTTTTTATATCATCTGCATACCCTGTGTATACCCTCTATGCACGCCACTGGTGCTTATTTGTGAATAGAAATAGCATTGTTAGTTGATTCGTACAGACATACATCATGGACAGGCATAGCTATCATTGAGTATATGTTTAATTTAAATGGTTTGGGGAAGTACTTGAGTGAAATGACCATTTAGAAAATGTGTTGACGCGTATGCAAGTGTGAAACAATAAAATAAAAATCCTATTTTTGGTCATACCCGTAAATAAATTATGTTAACGTTTACCTATACACCAAACAATATTAAATGTAGGTATAGATATACCACTGGATATGACCCATTATTCCATAGATAGATTTTACTAGAATATTGAAGCGTTAAAAGCTCTAAGTCAGCTTATGGACTCAATTATTTTATAAAAGCCAATTTCGCGATGACGCTTTTCCAATAAAACCGTACGCTGAAACTTTATAGCAGTAAAATAGCTTTTATCTGTATTTCTAGTCAATTAGCAAAAGACATCAGATAGGGGCTGAGTAATGTCGGGGCGCCGTCGGCGTCGCGTTGGTACTGTGTCAGCCATCTTGCCTGTATATCGTTTATTCTTAGAATTCGCCGATCATGTTTAAAATAGATCAACTTAGTTATTTTATCGTCGAGTAAATGTTTGAAGGCAAAACACTCAGGGATTATGTGCAGGCTTAATGACCATGTATTTTGAAATGTTATCGTCTTAACGACGTGTCAAATCCGTGTCTGTGAAGCCACATGTGCCTTCACAATTACGCCTCAGGTTGAATGACACAGGGCAACTTTGCAGGATGTGTTCCTTTCATGCCCA
The DNA here is from genome assembly GCF_905163445.1 of Pararge aegeria. Taxonomy (NCBI): domain Eukaryota; kingdom Metazoa; phylum Arthropoda; class Insecta; order Lepidoptera; family Nymphalidae; genus Pararge; species Pararge aegeria. The sequence goes on along the minus strand of NC_053184.1, from coordinate 9,732,019 downwards.
GTTTTGCTCTATCTATAATATATCTGCTTTGTCCTTAAATTATTAAGTATTAAAAAAATCTACTTTTGTTATTACTTGTTCAACGAACGTCCAAGGATGTGACTAATTTCATCACAATTGGTGTAGTGGTAGTCAGATATCTGACTACCACCTTTCGCATTTATAATATAAAAATGGATTTATGAACAGGGTGGGTGCGTTCACGAAGACCGGATATTGCTCATAACTGAAAAGTCCAATTTAGTTATGCTGAAACTGGTCAAATAAACGACTCTTTGCATGTTTTTAAGATTTAATATTTCGTAGAAGTAATCTTTAGGCGAATATCTATCATACAAAACAATAATTTGAATGAGGGAAATTGAATAAATGCGCAAAAATTTTGGATGAACATTTTATTTTATACTTCATTGTTCACTACCTCGTTGGTCAAGTGATTAGCGTGCTCAATTATGGATCACAAGGTCCTGAGTTGCCTGGTTTTAAGTTCCTAGTTCCAGCCAGAAATAGTTAACGCTAAACAACCGGAATTGGAGTAGCGTGGTAGGTGCGTGCTCTAAAACCCTGAACCCTCTGAGTGCTAAGTCGTATGAATAGGCTGGTCAATAAGTAAATAAAATAATATGTTCAATAGACTTAAAAGTATATATATGACATTCTAAATACTGACGCTAACAAATAATACTGACGCTAACCGGGAAAATCATAAAGCACGGAATCGCTGTAATACATTGTGTAGGGATGCTCAACGACGCCATATTCATAAGTCTGTTGAAAGTGGTGACACTGCTAAAACCTGGAAGTTTCTTGAATCTCTTGGAGTTGGTAAATCATCTCATAGATCTTCTATTAACGTTGATATCGAACTCCTAAATAAACATTTTTCTACTTCTGATACAATTAATAGTTTCGATAAAGAACGTACTCTTAGACTTCTTTCTTCCCACTCAACTCCTAATTTTTTACCATTTACCTTCGAGTCTTTTACTGAATGTGATGTTAAGAAGAGCATAATATCCATTGCATCGAATGCTGTTGGTGTAGACCATTCTAACCCATATCTTAAACTCTTCCATTCTCTGTAGCAAATTCCCTGAAGAATGGAAGTTTGCTCAGTATATTCCTCTACCTAAAAAAAACAACCCTTCATCGTTTTCTGATTTTCACCCCATTTCTATATTACCATTTCTCTCAAAAGTTCTTGAAAAACTCGTATCTCAACAACTTAGTCTCTTTCTTAATAAGAATAACCTTCTCAGTTCTTTGCAGTCCGGCTTTCGTCCTACGGCTACTGCTCTAGCTAAAGTAACTGATGATATTCGATGGGCGATGGATAACAAGCAGCTAACAATTCTTATTCTGCTTGACTTTAGCAATGCCTTTAATACAGTTGACTTTGACATCTTGCTTAGTCTTTTACGCTCGACGACGCTCGACTTACGACGAGTCCTTTTCGTCTTGGTGTGATGTTACGGCTGGGGTACCTCAGGGTGGTGTGTTATCTCCTTTACTTTTTTCTATTTTTATTAACTCTATTACTCAAAACATCTCTTCTCTATCACATGTATGCAGATGATATCTAAATATATCGCTCATCTACCCTTCAAAATCTTGGTTCTGCTGTTGCAGCTATAAATAATGATATGGCTGCAATTTCTGAGTGGAGCAGGCAATATGGGCTAAAGGTCTATCCTGCAAAATCGAAAGCTATCGTTATTGGTAGCTCAGGAATGATCCCGAGGGTTGATTGGCTGAGCATTACTTCTGTTATTTATAATGGCATCGCTATTCCTTTTTGTGACTCTGTTAAAGATCTAGGTGTATACCTCGACCGGGAATTGTCATGGACAATGCATGTCAAAGAGCTGAGTCAGAAAGTGTTTGTGATGATGAGCTCGTTGCGAAGGCTGCAATCATTTCTTCCGATTCCGACCAAAGTTATGCTAGCACATTCTCTCCTTCTATCTATTCTCGATTATGCGGATGCAAGCTTTCTTAATCTGACCGAGGATCAGCTTAATAAACTTGAGCGTCTTCAAAATCTTGCTATTCGGTTCATATTTGGCCTTCGCAAATATGACCACGTTCCGAATTTCGACAAAAACTCAAGTGGCTTCCTATTCGTCGTCGCCGGGATATGCATGTACTTTCACTTCTGTACTGTGTGTTATTTCATCTAAAAACTGCGTGCGCTGACGCTGTGTATGCCTTATCATAGGACAAAATTTTATAAGCGTTCGTTTAGCGTACGAGCTGTGGAATTGTGGAATGCGCTTCCATTGAGCATACGACAATTCAAATCACTGGCGATATTTAAAAGAGTAGTTAAGGCCCATTATATTGTTAACGACTATAATAGAATAGTATGCATATACTTACTCATTTATTGTATGTTAAAGTATTTAAATATGTAAGTGTTGTTATTATATATATTAGTTTATTTTTATATTTATTTATTAATTATATTATTTACTTTTTATCTATTTGTGTACACTAGTTTATGTATTGGCATGTAGTTATTCGCATGTCTGTATTTTAATATTTGTACCACCAGCAGTCTATTCTCCTCTTCTTTTTTTTCCTAATTCTAAGGTTGCCTGGCAGAGAACGCTATTAAGCGATAAGGCCGCCTTTTGTATTACTACTTCTTTCGATATGTTTCTGTTTTTGTTATATTTTAAATATGTTAATGTTGTGGTATACAAATAAAGAGTTTAATAATAATAATAATAAATAGATGTAGATTTAAGTGAAGCTGAATCTCGTGATGATAATAGATAAAACTCGCCAACCTACATCGGAGCAGCGTGCTATAAGTTTCTTAATCTGCTATGAAAGAACCAGCCCTGCACTCTACAAGGACAAGGGTTATAAATATAATTTAAACTCACACCACACGAACGAAATAAAAAAAGTACATAAAGCAATTTTTACTAGGTCCCAAAAAGTCAAGCGTTCTATTTCCCAACAGCACAACTAAGTGCAATCAAAATCCAATTCGCATATTTATGGCACCGCTACAGGCCGGCGGGCCGTTCACGTTAAAACCAATCTGGTTATTGGGCACTGTATAAAGTGCTATGAAAGTGACAAATAAGACTAAGTTGAAAGTTATGCTATTTATTTGTAACAATTAAATATCAATATTTTAAATATTAGAAATAATCAAGAAGAGGGGGCGATGAGAATAAGCAGTTTATCATCATCTAAGCCACAGGACATCGAATGTTAGACTTAAGTCTGTTGTATTTAAACATACGCTATGGTTTTGTGCCGCTTGTCAGCCTCCCAAATTGCCAACCTCACATAGCAGTGATGCCCCTTGCCATCTACGCGACGAGGCGACCGAAAATTGGTGGGATAACCACTTCGAATTTGCTAGACTACACCAATGGCACAAACCGGTGTGGGGCAGCGATACCGGTGCAATCAGTCTAGCCCTGCGATGAAGAACCCTGCACGCAATCTCACCTGATGAAAAGTGTATTAAAGATACCCAGGTTGTAAGAATTAGGAAACACAGAACTCGGAAGGGTGTTCCAAACCCCAGTCATGCGTATAAGAAAAGAAGATGCAAATCGCTTCGTGCGAGTGGTTTTAAGAGAAATTTAAGACCGCGACATCACCTGATATCAAAATTGCCGAAAGCAGCCATACATATAAAATAATAGAAAGTAATAGAAAGGAATTATAATAGCAAAAAACAAAATTACTAAATAACATAATTAAATAAAGCACTTCAAAGCAGCGGTTGCGCCAATTTGAACCAAATCCCGCAACATATTACATTAAATTGTAAAATTAATTACCTTGTCTATGCTTTTGCTTCATGAAGCTGCATGGCAAATACATACATAACATTGTTAAGTAATACAAACGTATGCACGTGCTTTTAATTTCAATTGCCTTCAGATTTTGGAAAACTTTAAGTAGGCATAATATTTCAAAGCATAAAAATTTAAACGTAAAGTACAATCTTAGAGCAAAAAATATTTCGTAATATGCAGCTTAAAATTGAACCGCAAGTCTGCAACTTTTATTTTTGAGCAAAAATGTCTGAATACGAAATTTTCCTTACTAATTACAGTCAGGCCTCACTATACAGTTTTTTGCCGCATCGCAAGCAACGCAATATTTTGTTTCTTTGGTAACCAAAGGGAAGACTTTTGATTTGGATTCAAATTGTAGAATCTGGGTTAACGCAGATAAATTTAATAAGGTCAACGAGACAGGATAAAAAATATTAAGAACGGGAGGCATACCTACCTGACTGTTGAATGTTCAGAATGTTTTATATTTAGAATATCTAGATTCGGCTCGCGAATTCCCTTGTGTCGATTGAGATGTATTCTCGCAGGAATACTATTGTTTTCTCGCGTTAAAATTTATTTTTCGTGGTAATCCAGGACATGGTTGGTGTGTCGTAAATTTCATTCAAATGAGTTTATTGGATGAGTGAATAAAACATCTTAGCGATAGCAAATAAATTAATACCGATTATTTTTATAGATTTTATCTTTTACGTATCATTCAACGTAGTGGTTTTTTATGTATTGCCAGGAACCGCTGCCTTTGTAAATAAACAAAGGTGAAAAGTAAAACAAACGGACAATAGAACGTTTGGAAACAATGGCTAAAAATGTTAGGTGAACGACAATGAAAGCACCATGCTGGGCGGTTCCCTGGGAAAGAAAGAAAAACGATTTGAATCAGCCATGCGCTAGCTTTCGAAGGCCTGTAACTGTAATCTATTTTCTGTTGTTTTGTTAATATCGATATACGAGTATAAACTGTAAAGATATGAAGGTCTTTCCAGAAAAAACCATCGTTCTCAAAATCTTTCTGATTTGCAAAATCAAGAAAACAAATTGATTTGGTCTTATACGTATCCGGATTTTTAATAAACTTAATATTTTTTATTAAAATATAAATAAATTTACTTGGAATTATATTATGGGAGTTGCTCATAACTGTCATACTTTATGTTATAACAGCGTATATTAATGGATGAATTCCATTTATAATGGAATACGCTCATGTGTTAAGCCGCGTTTAAAAATAAACAACATAAAATAGACTAAAAACTTATAAATCCCCAACATAGTTCCTTTATTTTTTAGTTTTAATTTCGTTACTTAATATTCCTTATTCCCTTAAATATAGTGTACATACGAGACCTTTTATTTGATAACTATTGAGGTAGTGGTTGAAAAACCTATTTTCATCAAACATAACATAAAACATTACCGACTAATTCACCTCAAACAAAAAAAAAACAAAATGAAAATCAGTTCATCCGTTCGGGAGATAAAATGCCACACACACACACCCAAATACACATACACACACGCATACACGTCAGAGTCAAAATTATAACAACCGTCGATTTTGAGTCGTTAGAGTTCGTAAGGTTTTCAGCTTAGTACACTAGGATAAAACTTTAAACTATTACATGGACTCTACAAAGCAATAAATATTTTTAGCTACATACAACTTAGGTTTAATAATCCTTGCTAAGGTTATTCGGAGTTAATTTTCAGTCTCAATTCATACATAATTTTTCAAATTGAAATATAAATCAGGGTAAAATTATGCAAACATACCAAAAAACTTTATATTCGTAATAGTAGCTTCCCCGAGCGTAGAAGTATATCCCTGCGAAGTAATTCTTAGAATGAATACTAAACAATTTTCAACATCTTTCCTCACAAACAAGGGAATTTCGTATATGAATAAAACTTTTTTTTGTAATTCTCAGGAGAAATATTAACTTTGTTTACCAATAAACTTAGCTTTGTAGTTGAGAATGTAGAAAAACTAGCTGAAATAGGTTCGATAAATAGATTTATGTAAAAAGCACTTTTGGTATGTAAGTTGTTTGTTGATTTATTAGAAATACAAATGTTTGTACCTTGAGCACAGGCGCTGTTGGTTTAGTGTTTAAAAAGGCCAAAAAGATCTGTGCCAACAGTGAGACCTTCATGATCATTATACCACATCACTGGATACAAGCTTCCTCTCTTATAAGCGACCTCCTCCCTTCCTTTTTTTATAGGAGTCTGCTTGACAAGGCTGCTTGGAACCAGGCCGATAGAACAATGATTGTTAAATTGTAAAATTATGTAAGAATAGATCTGCAGAGTTGAATCTGCCTTCCGAAAGTGAATATAAACGTGACTGACATGACGTTTAAAAAGTGTTTATAAACTGAGACATCTTCCTATAAATGCATTTAAATTTTTTTGCATTTTGATTGTTTTTTATTTCTACCATAGCGAGACAAATTATTATGCCTTTAAGTTAATAGTTTAGGAAGACAATACCTAAAGGGTGTTACCCAAAATATAAAGAAGACAATGTAGTTAAGGTATAATGGCGGTAACAATGCTAAAGGTTAACTCCCGTAAAGTTTACGAGCAATTTCGTTTGTGAAAAACTGTAGGGTCGACGCTCGTTGTTCTTATTGTGCTGTTAACATATTACGATGAATTCGGTACATACGGTAATTTTACCCACCCTAAAGTAATATAAAAGGGTTTTTGCCCCAATAGTTCAACAGTTTGAGAATTGTGTTTGTGTGTGTGTTTGTGTTTGTCTGTGTGTGTGTGTGTGAGAAAGTGTGTGAGAGAAAGAGGATTTGGTCTGGTGGGAAGCTTTGGCCGTGGCTAGTTACCATTACGACCACCACTACCCTGTTGACTACCGACTGGCCTGTTATAATAGCTACCACCTACGGACAAATATATACCTAATTGTTAACTTAATATACTTTATTGGGCACAAAGAAACAAGTAATATTAGAATGGTATACAAAAAGACACATTAGTTATCAGTTAAATGATCTAAGCAATTGTTACAGCAATCTGTGGTTAGATAAAATTTTTAATCGATATATAGCAAGTGAAAAACTTCAGCCCCTATACGTGACAAAGACGAGTCGCCAAGCAATTTAGCGTTCCAAGACGATGCTGCGCAGTCAACGATTATTATTTTGACTGTTCAAAACGAATATAACGCAGAAAAGTTAGAGGAGCTGCAATTCGAACTCGACCTTCGAAAGTGAAGTGGAAGTCCGACCAACTGGGCTACCGCAACTTCTGAAACTCAATACATAATTTAAAATTTCTTTATTATAATAGACCTATCACATGTTTTTAAGAAACGTTTATATAGTTTATATTCTTTATTGCAAGGTTGAAATGACCTTCTTATTGTGGGAGGAGACCCGTGCCCTGTAGTGGGCTGGTAATGGGTTAATATGCTGATGATGATGACAGTGACCTGAGGTGGTTTACTTAAAACTACATAAGTGAGTTCAACGGCAGAAATCCCTGGAGAAGATTAAGTCATGAAGGAACAGTAGGCAAATAGGCTGATTAGAAATTATATTCTATCTTTTATTTTCATTTTTTTAAATTCTTAACAATGCTTACAAAAATTAAAAAAACACTATTAAAAATTTATAAGAAAAAAAAAAAAAACCCCCGCTTGCGGGGCTTTGGAATGCCCAAGCAACCGGCGGTCAGGGCTCCAGAGAGAGCTCATAGTGACTCGTCCAAAATTCGATTTCAACTCTTAAATGTTTTTTTGCCAGTTTCTGCTCTGTTCCTGTATCCGCCTGCCGACCCGTTGGTAGAGTAGACTTACTTGAAAAGTGCTAAAAAATATGCCTGTTTGGAATAAATGAATTTAGAGTTTGATAATGTTGATACTGATGATAAATGCGAAATTGCTGCGTGAAAGAAATAAATGCCAACAATTTCTCTCTCGCATTCATGTATATTTAAGATCTATAGGCACGCATAAACTATACTTTAGCAATCCGCTTTAATCTGCTACCCTGTAACTGTATGCAAAAAGGGCAAACAAATAAACGCACTTTCGCAGAATAATAGAAGTAAGGATTAGTGTTGTTTGTATAGAATACCTTTTGCTTCATTTATTTGTGAAGGATTTATTAAATCTTTACAAATAAAGTCGAAGAAGCTGCGATAGATATCTTGAATGTAAAACTACTGTTGCTAAACTATACCTACTTCTGAAAAAAATACGTTAATTTGCTACCGTGTTCCTGCATGAAAGTAGGTCAAACAAACAAACCCACTTTTGCATTAAAATATAAGAATCGGTGTTGCTGTTACTATAAGTGTAAAATATCTTTTGGCGTTTCAGTTATTTGTAAAGCTTTAAAAAATAGCCAAAGATGCTGCGATAGCTATCTTGAAAGTAGCACTACTGGTGCTGAATTTAAGTGATCTTATTTGGTTCGCCTGTCCTATTAACATGCTCCATGTTTTCGTAGTGCGTGTCACGAATCAGAAATGTTTACCTACTTCCACCTCTGTCTAATTAATATTTGGATCTTTGTTTTTGCATAGGCAGGTATGTACATCGATTTATTTAATTATTATTATCATTTAAGTTAATTAATAAAAGTAAGTTTGTTTGTTACGCTTTCACGCAAAAACTACTTACCCCATGAAACTTTGTACACATATTTTTGGTAGTGTTAGAAGTAATATAGGATACTTTTTATCCCGATATTGATCTCGGTTCCTTTGGGAAGGGGGATGACAGTGTTTGACGATTTTACACCATACTCCGACAAATTATAACCGATTAAATAATTATTTTTGTACTATAGAGGTTATAATATGTGTTTAATTTTGTCCTAACTTTGTGTAGATCTGAATGTGGTTGGAGAAACAGGACAGCACTCCTCAGCGGACAGCAGCAAACCCGTCGTTTAAGGCTTAGCGATACTGAATACTTTAATTTTTTTTTAGAACTACGACTAAATTGAATGCCACATTAAAAAAACAAAATCAAACGCAAACGAAGTCGCGGGCAACAGCTAGTCTTACATAAATCTTATATACCTACTCTTTTTAAAAGTTGTTTGAAAAATTATTTTTTATGTATGTAGCGTTATAGTATGTAGTTTATTATTATTATATGTGTGAACATTATGTATTATATAATAATTATATGTGTAGTACTAGAATTTATAACATGTAGTTTAGTGTGCAATATTTTTATGTGGGTATACATTTTTATTGCCGCACCAACCCTTTCCTTATAAGAACTACTTTCGCCAAAGGTGTCCTGAGCGGATCGCTTTAGCGATAAGACCGCCTTTGCACACCTAAACTATTTTTTTATGTGTTTCTCTTTGTATGTTGTTTTTGTGTGTGGTATAAAGAATATAAAAATAATTTTTCAAAACTGACAAGTGGGTTCTGAGATTAGCGCATTCAAACAAACAAAAAAACACACTCTCTAGTTTTCAAAATTAGTATAAGATAAGATAATATTTACACAGCTACTAGCGATAGAGTATACAATCAAATTTAAACATTTAAAAACTACTTGGAACTATCATATAAGATGCACGAAACAAACGTTAATTTCGGAACAGTTGCTTGTCCGGGATAAGAAAGTATGCAAGTTAGATCAATACAAAAGTTCATCAAGTAGGTTGAGCTGAATATTACAAACAAACAAACACAGTTTCTCGGTTATAATATAAGGATGGATTATATAAAGACTTTCGCCGTTTTGAGGAAAGTGAAGCTTAGTTCGCCAATAACGATATCAGAGGAAAGTTTAGCTATTGGACGCTCTCGATTATTAAAGTTTCATCCAACTGAGCCACCCAGGGTAAACGATTCCAATATGCGCCGCAAACTACTTTACACTGTGTGCTAACTAACTGACCCGTTTCGGCTTTCCCCGATTAACTTTTAGCTCGGAATTTTCTACTGGATAAACTGGCTAATCTTTGTAGAGCTTCAAATAGATGTACAACCTCTTTAAGTCAGGTAATATGCACGTGGTGATATTACAGCCATTTTATTCTCAACTCAAATAATACAGTACGTACGATACTCGCGGTAAGAGGAGCGGTGGTACGCGGTGACAACCGTATTCTAGATCTGCCATCACCACATGGCACTTATAAAAGATATAGGCGATAAAGGCGAGATAGGCAAGCACCTATATGGAAATTCAGGGTTTAACAGCATTAATTTATTCTTCAATTTTGATTTAATGTAAGACCAATTTGAGATCAAAAAACTTTTGTTCCCAAACAGGCATCCTGGAATGCGAAAACTAAATATTCAGGAATATATCGGGATAAGAAAAGGCTACTAATAATAAAGCTTAAGAAGTTGGTATTAAGTTTGTTTTAAAATGCAAAATTCAAAATTTTAAATTTATTTATTACAAGTAGGCATGAAGACTTTCGAAACGTCAATTGTGAATGTTTATAGTGACTCTACCAGCGATTCGGTAGGCAGATTCCACCGAGAAGAAGTTGGCAAGAAAATCAGCAGATGCTCTTTTTTCAACATCATTTTACAATTTAACGATCATTGTGCTATCTTGTGTGAGATGAAAGCCGAGGGGCTTGCTTCCAAGCAAATTTGTCATTAAGAAATTCATCAATAGTAATCTCGATGTATTCAAGCTGTTTTGATACATTGTTTAAATTTTAGCAAAGGTAAATCTAATATTAACTTCGGTATCATGTTTTACAAAAATATGCTCAGGCCCACAAAGGTTTTCTGCATGTGCTGGGATATCACCAATTTATGTCTGTTTCTAGTATGAGTGAGAGTAAGATTTACAAACAAATAAAATGTCTGAAATTACCAGTCAGATTTACTTTTTTATTTCTTTCTTTCTACGCTATTTGTAGCGTGAGGTTAGAGAAAGAAAAAGAAAAAAAAAATTGTTTAATTTTTGCATTAAACTTCCTATAACCTTTAATGGGCGGACAATGTGACACGGTGCAATTAAAGTATAAGTTGAACGCGGACGAAATCGCGGGGAACGGATAGTAAGTTATTGTCGTCTGCATTCCATTATTGTACTCGTCAGTACTTGAACAAATTATTATTATTTTGTTTGCAACGGACTGAACTCTGCAACTGAACTATTTTACTTCGAAGCTATTTTCTCAGCGTAAACAGTTCCATTTTGTTTTAACTTCCTCTTTGCACCTGCAGTATAAAAATAAAAAATATTTATTTCATAATAGTGTTATTAGCGCTCTACTAATTAATTAGAGACTACGGTTTAAATTAGTGGCGATAAAAGTTTTTAATTGCTCAGTGCAGGTGACTCTAAGAAGATAGCAGTAGTAAATAGTAGACTACTAAAGAATAAAAAAAGGTCTAAGAAGTAATTCTTACAGTGAGACTAATAGCTATAGCCTGTTAAACTTACAAGAGTCCCAAAACCAAATTCAGACCGAACTAGTAATTTTTATGGACGATAAGATCTCACTGGGCATTTAATTACCTAAAAGGGCCAGGGAGATGAGTAGGTCTTTACCTACTCATCTCAGCAGCATCTCATTTAGCAGTAGAGCTGTGTGACAGAGCTTGTTAAAGGTAGTATTAGCGTCATACTTACTTCTGCAGCCAAGCAGCATTTCTGTGTTCCGTTCTGAAGGGTATGGCTGCCGGTGTAATTATAGGCACATTAGACTTAAGACCTATACCTCAGGTTGATGGGCACAGGCCATTTCCACAAAGTATTCACGTGATGAAAATAATCAAAGAATTGTCTTAGGATACTGGGTATGTATAAACTCAACTCATAGGGTTATTTGATTACAACATGACAGCTCCGCTTGAAGATGTAAAAAGGTATTGTCGCACGAGTGGTGTAAAAGAAATATAACACTTAAAAACTGAAGTCAGATGTAGGTTATATGTTTTTATGAAACAAAAACGATTTAACTTCTCATCAGTAACTTTTATGGACTTATGAAGTCATTACACTTTTGAGTGCAGTTTGCAGTAGACACCCACACTCACGGTCAAACAATCAAACACTTGAGTGAGCTGCGGACTTCGCAAACATCATAGACTCGTTAACCGTCCTCGTATCTACACAGAACGTTTTATATAACTGCGCTGAGCCTTTTTATTAGAGAGTATTTTTATTGGGTTTCAATTAATAAAAGTGAGTAAAGTTTTCCTACAAAAATGTTCATTTCAAATTTAGGATTGCTCTTCGGGAAAATTATGATTTATCTATCTTTATAAACTCCTAACCAAAATGAGTTCTATGTCTCCTTTAAAAACATTTTTCAACGGAGACATAAAACTAATTAAAACAAGTCGTTGAGTTCATCATAAATATAATTTTAAACTTTTATTAAAGGTATCTTCCTATACTCTAATTAGTAATTTAAGAAACTAAAATACTCAGTATTTTATATACATATGAGTTTTTTTATGTTATTCAAATATATATTTTTTAATTTTTTTTATTTGACTCTTTATTTGTACACCACAATGAAGTTAGGAAAAAAAAAACAATAGAAATACAAAGACAGAAGTAGAATACAAAAGGCGGCCTTATCGCTTAGTAGCGATCTCTGCCAGGCAACCTTTGGATTAGGACAAGAATTATAAATATATAATGAATATTAATGAATAATAAAAAAACAAGTTTTTAATTTTTTTTAATCAAGAAAACTTTACTGTGTCGTATAAAGCGGACAACTATTTAGTCGGAAATATTATGTTCAAGAATAACATCTTTTTTGTTGAGAAGAACTAGATTATTAATAGTTAAGTTCTTACAAGGGAATATAACTGAGAACGAGCAACGCCCTCTGTGCTACTACTACCATATACTGCGATCACCAGCTCGTCTACCCAATGTGGTAAACATCTCACCGTTGGAAGAGGCCTGTATTGCAGTAGTGGACTGTTATAGGCTATTGATTAAGTTCTTACAACCTCATTTAGCAGCGTTCAGCACCTTAAAGCCGATTGTTTAGAATGTACAACGTTATATAAAACACAATACATAAACTACAAAATAGTTGCCAAAACATTTGACGATCGACCACGGAATGAGAGGTGACGCAGCTGCGGCCTCAGTATCGCAGTGATGTGGTGAGCGTTCACATGAAACGCTACGCCGCATACCTACTACGCATATACGAGTACAGTTAAATAAATTTGAAGTATCCGTCTGTAATATTGAAATCACTTCCTCCTATGGTTAGGTCACCCCGAGTTCGAATCCCGGCACGCACCTCGAACTTTTCGAAGTTACATATATAAGTTCTTAATTTAAGCTTATTAAAAAAACACTTGCTTTAACGGTGAAAGAAAAGTGAGGATACATTATGCAAGAAGTTTAATATGAGTACGATTTATATTCCCAGATACAAATGACAATCTACGAAATTGTGTGGCTAGCCCTTATTTCTAAGCTGACTTAATTATTAAGTCAGTTTATAAAAAAGTAGTTATAAATGAAAATTTATTTATAATTACATACATGTATTTCTCGGTGTTTTGGTCAATATTGGCACCACTTTTACTGAAATGGAAAAAAAGATGCAACACTTGAAATGTCATTAATATTATATGTGGGAACAAAAAACGGAGGGTAATTGCTAGTTGCTTAACAAGTACAAAAAACTATTCGTGTGCCGTTTTGTAATGTAGTTACCTTCCTAAAATAGATTCAAGAACATTTTCACTGCTAGTTTAAAAAAGGAGATACTTGTTGCTATTAAATTAAAAAAAAGAGAACCAAAACAAGCCACTAGTTTTTTTACCTACTTTGAATTTCAGTATAAGCGTGGGTGCGATCCGATGAAGCCTAACACCATGTCATTCATCACTACAGGCACGACCACCAAAGTCAGAAGATAAGCTTTAGAGAATCTACAGTTCTATTTCAGAATTAGGATGCTAATCATTTACAGCATACACATAAAGAAATCCCTTAGTCCAGCCGACAGGGTCCAAGGAACCTTTATTTTAAAAGGCATCGCACGTCGTTGGATCCGAGGGAAATTGAAACTTTATATTTGAGTGCACTTTATTTGATCCACGAATTGAGTGAGACTCTTCTCGCAGAAAATGTTTATTTGAAAAAGGAAGCAATTTCGGAGCTTTTTACGAGGTTTTATGCAAACTTTCTATTGTTTCATCTTTGTTGATTTAAACAAATGCTCTTAATAAATACTTTTATGGCATATTTTCTGTACGGCTGGAAAATACTTGCCACATACTACTTTTTATTTTGAGACTTTTCAGCTTTCCACATTTATTCTAAAAGGAAATCCAATTCGTAATAATATATTGATAGGAACTAGCGCTTCAAACGAAAATCAAATTGGTTTCAAGTATCGACAGCGCTCTGAAAGGCTTGTAATAAATATGCGGATTCAACTTGTTGCATTTTTTGGATTCAAAACTTCAATAAAGAGTGAATTTGAAACTGACACTATTGCAATATTTATTTGTGTTACAAAACTGTTTTTAACGCTCAAGTATATTACAAATGGCGAAGTGGCATCGAAGAATGATGATAAGTGCGTTTTTTGGTCACCACCACAGGGTCCCTGTACGAGTTATCAAGGTAATCATAATCATAATTACCGGAAAAAGAGCTCCTGGGAGAAAGAGAAAGAAGTGTTTCGACGATATAAGAGAATGGACCGGACATACCTATTCGGACATCATCGTACGATTTTCCATTGGCTGACCTGAATGATGATGATGAAACTGTTTCCGGTATCCTCTATATATGTTCCTTAAACTTATTTCGTAGCTTTCGTTGTAATACAATTTTCCTTGTAAACTTATTTCATAAGTTATTTATGTAAAATTATTAAAATTAGTTTAAGAACGATAAGGCCGCCTTTGCGCATGTATTTTGTATTATTGTTTGTTTTGTTAACCTAGCTTTCCATTTGTATGTGCAATAAAGACTTCTTTAATCCTTCTTCTATAAATCGATCTGTTTTTCGGTTGAATAGTGATTAATAACGCCACTGCACCGAGTTGCTTCATTCCATATAGAGTATTTCATAATAACCAATTCAATAACTTTTCGTTTTTGCTTAAATCCGTTTTTTCAACAACAACAATAGGCGACACTGAACCCATTACCTGGTTACATTAAACGTGACAAAAACAAGAGTGTAATAAAGTTAAGTAATTTCAGTTAGGCTTGTGAGGTTAATTGCGTTGGTTATTGACCATAGTAACCAGCGCATTGCAAAGACGTGCCGCTAAGCGATTTAGCATTCCCATACGATGTCGCGTAGAACCCGCTTAGGAGTATGGGTTAAATGTAACTAGAAAACTTCCTAACCGGTTAAACCGCAGTCAGTCTTGTATTTAAGGTGAATGCGGTTTTTTTATACGTTTTTGTTCTTTCCCCGGGGATATAAGTAAATAAATAATAATATTTTTTTTACGACAATACACACATCATCTAGCCACAAAGTAAGCGTAGCTTGTGTCAGTGTTATGGGTACTAAGATGACTGATGAATACTTTTATGAATATTACTTAAATAAATACTTATAAAATACAGGTAAACACCCAGACACTGAAAACATTAATGTTCATAACACAATATATATTTATTATATATTGTGTATGTATATAATAAATATTTTCCAGTTGTGGGAATCGAACCCACGGCCTTTGACTCAGAAAGCAGGGTCGCTGTCCACTGCGCCAGTCGGCCGTCAAGTTGTAGAGAGTAAGTGCAAATGGCGTGGTTGAATATGAATCACATAAGGATGCCCCCGTTCACGGCGCCACGCAGTTCTGTGGTAGCGTGGGGACCTAGATTATGTTTCATAAGCACACTCACACAACATTGTTCTGAAAACTTAGACTGTGTCTAACTTAAGTTGTGTGTGATTTATCACCTATAATTTTCCTGGCGTAATGATCCATCATTATTATCGTTCGATTAAAATTATTCAATATTTTTATGAATAGAATTGTACTACATTTCATATTGGTGCAAATATTTGCACCGTTTCTCTAATATATATGCCGCAGCTGCGCCATTTCTCATTCCAAAGATGAATTCGAGGATGTCAATGTTTCTGTGAACATTTTATATCTGTATTTGGTATTGTTCCTTTCGAACTGCCTCGTTGGTCAAGTGGTAAGGGGGTCATCTACGGGTCCAGTTTTCGAATCCTGGCTCGGGTCAAAAATTGTTAGGTATTATGCTTCCTTTAAATAGTTTTCATTTTTAATGAATGTGGAAAATACGAAAAAATTTATTTGAAATACTTCCTCTAGTTTGAAATAATTCCTACCCCTACCTCTCGAACGTGGTGGAAGAAGTAAAAGAATTAAGAACATACAGAAACCTTGCAGACGACTAATATTGAAACATCAGGATCCACTCCACTTTAGTATTGTTTCTCTTACAGGCGGTTAGTCAATTAATTCTTTTGAGCAGTTTGACAGTAATTATTTTACCCCAGCTAATGTTCTAAACGTTTATCATATAAAGGAAAAAATGGTCATAATTTGTATCATTCATTATTCACGCGGGTTTGAATTGTGATGTTCTCGGGGAGTTTCCACGGTTTTTGGACACAATGCACTGCATGCAATAATGGCTGAATGAGTGTTCTGGATGTTCTTAATTTTGTGGTAAAAGCCATTGTAGCTTCCCCACAAGTTAAGCAAAATCCACAGTATAACTATCAGTGAGCAAATTGCGCTTTCCTTTTTATAGAAACACTGCTGTTTTTCTGTGCTTTCATTATTTTTATAATACCTACTTAGAAATATGTATTTATACTAGAATCGCAGATATTTAAATATACCCACGAACGTTTAAGGCTTGGGCCGTGGCTAGTTTCCACAAAGACGCTATGTGCATTAGCGTTCCGGTATGATGTCGCCTGGAAACCAATTAGGTATTTAATATTATTACCATACTCCTAACAGCCCGTTACCAACATAGTCTGTATAACAATGACAAGCAGGTGAGATTGCAGTAGTAGGAGAGTGAAAAAAAACGGTAAGCTGAATTAATATTCTCAAGTGCTCACAGTAAACTGGCCGTTATTAATTTTACATTCAGGATGGATCAATCACGTACGCATTCTGCTCGCGCTGAAGGATTTGAGTGTAATTAACGGCTGGTCAATATGTACAAAGCTATCGGCTAAATGAAATGGTTCGTTCACTCTGATAACATTTTCTGATTAACTTTAGGTATTACTTATTGACTTAACAATACATGGCTATTATTGATTTAAATAAAAACTGCATTAAGTTACTTACGTACACTTAATTTTTTCTTACTTGTCTTATTATTTAAACGTTCTTATAGGTACTTTTTAGTGTAATGATAGTTTCTTAAATAAAAAATAATAATTCCACAGTGCATACATTCTTAAAAAAATCTCTTTTTATTTTATTTGTTTTTATTTTTTTAAATCTTTTTGTTTTTCTTCTATTTCTAAAACATATTGGGCTGGTTATAAAAGGACTGTTTGCTTAATAAGACAAGTAAGTATAATTTTTTTTAAGTATGCAGTTCTTGGTCACATTCAAATTAATCGCGGAATTAAAGGATCGCGGTCCTTTGTGATATATATCAAAACAATTTAATAGATTTCATTTATTGAATTGGTTGAACATTGATCAAATAAAGTAATAACTAAGTTCGCCAAAATTCGGCGTGGAAAAATACATTCAGAATCTTTTAAAAAAATATGCGGGTATGTGGAATTTGCAACAATTTTATTTCAAAATTATGAAAGCTGGTAATGCAAATATTATGTATTATATTATTATATTATTTTATATATGATGTATTAGTATTCTGGCAAGAAGAGTATTTTGGCAACTCACTGTTTCAAAAATATTATTCTCAAAGTATCATTAAAACATGTTAACGATAAACCGTGGGTGGAATCAATCCTCCGAAAAAACTTCGGTCACGATTGTTCCCGGTAATATCTGTAATCTGTGGTTTTAAGTTGGAGTACCCGGGTCCGATGCAGGGACAATTGGAAATTATAATTTCTGCATTTTCTCTGTTCTGGTTTGGTGGGAGGCTTCGACCGTGGCTACTTACCACCCTACCGACAAAAATGGGCCGCTAAGTGACTTAGTAAGTGTCCGTGGCTTGTAAAATTTTTTTTAGTGGACCCTCTATAATTGCTGCTGAAGCGAATACTGTTTTTTTTTTCTTTTTTTGTATGTCTGAGAGTTCATACATTTTCTGCGAGATTTCCAAGGGGGGGCAGCTCCCCTCCCCTGCC
Organism: Pararge aegeria; assembly: GCF_905163445.1. NCBI lineage: Eukaryota > Metazoa > Arthropoda > Insecta > Lepidoptera > Nymphalidae > Pararge > Pararge aegeria. The sequence continues at coordinate 9,713,940 of NC_053184.1, read as the reverse complement.
CCTCCCGCCTGAGTACGCCCATGTACATTATTGACCCATGTGACGGAAATCAAATCAGCGTGATAAATTTTCAATAATTAAATTTGCGCTTTTATTATACGTCCATTCAAATGCTAGGTAAGTTATATTGCGTACATAATGCGTACCATAAAACATTTACGTTTTGTGTATGAACTAATTTATTGGTAAACATAAAAGGGTTGGTTTGATTTACCGCATGATTTTACAACGGAACAAATTGTTCATACAATGTTTTTCATTCCACACGAGTAGAAAAACATTTGAATATTTCATATGCACAAATATATGCAATGTGATGGTTCTATCATCGATGAATCGATATTATTTTGGCAAATTTGAAGAATAAAATAATTTCGAGGATTGTTTCGACCGCAGTGATTGTATACTAATTGGATGTGTCAATTACATACTGACCAAACAGACAATAATCGACACAACGGATACTGACATGATCTAGAATCTAGATAAATCTAAATTAAAGATCAACTAGCTGTCCCGGCGAACTTCGTACCGCGGATAATTTTTATGAATGTTATATTTTAATACTTATTATCCCATTCCGGTCTAAGAGGAATCCAAAAGATCAAATATCATAAAAATTAGTCCAGCCGTTATTGAGTTATAAATGGTGTAACTAACACAACTTTCTTTTATATATATAAGATGAGGATATTGATCTCATATCAACATTACGCTTTGATCTAAATCTATCTGATACATGTACATAGATGAAGAATATGAGTGACAGTACAGTATGACAGTGTCAAACCCATGGGCGTTATAAGAATGTTATTGATAACCAAAAACAACAACCAGCTATGCGAAAAAAATAGTCAAATAAAAAACAATACTACTTTACATGAAGCGCTGTTAGCCCAGTAGTAGTACTTCTACTTTACTTTCGGGGGCCGAGTTCGAATCCCAGCACGCACCTCTAACTTTTCTAAGCTATGTGCGATAGTCACTTGCTTCAACGGTGAAGAAAAAACGTGCATTCCTGATAGTTCTTCATAATGTTCCCAAAGGTTTGCGGAGTCCACCAATTGCCACTAGGCCAGCGTGGAAAACGGCCTTAAATCCTTCTCATTGTGGGAGGAGATTCGTGCTCTGTGGTTGACCATGGGATTATTTGATGACGATGATAATTACTACTTGACTTAATCAACTCAAGTATACAAGTTACTTGCTACGAGTATAGGAAGTAAAAATATTCGCTCTTTTGAAATAATATCGTTCGAAATTTCCACAATCCAGTCTACTTAACCAACATTATTTCAATTTTACAATTCTTTTGTTCTCCGATTGTTATATAATTTGAAGCAGCGTTACAATAAAACTCCCCCAGGCCCCGGAAACGAATTATAATCTGTTAAAGGCTATATAAGCTCATCCCCTGTTAATTATTTAGAAAGTTATTAATTAATAATCTGTTTTGATTATCATCATTTTCTTGTTATACAATGTAAATATATCAAGATAGATTATTTAAACTCAATATTTCTAAAGTAACTTTGAAGAGAGTATGGAGTAGAAAACGTAGATAGTTTTCATGCTGCATTTATTCTCTTCTCTTTCATCATCAACTCCGAGACCAATGCACTGAACCTCAAAGCTACGTTTTGAAAGGATCCTTTTAAATTGACCTCTATGTGATATCATCAGGGAGGCTGTCCTTCTTTCCTAAAGTTAGACATGTGACAAAGTCAAGTCAAAGTCAAAGTCAAATATTTCTTTTTTCAAATAGGCACATAGATGGCACTTTTGACGCGTACATTACATGTAAAATATGACATAGGAGTGAATTGATGGCGATAAACAAATTCGTCAACTTAAAACTAAAGCTACGAGGGTTCTAAACGCGCCCTGGTCTAAGAAGAAGCCCACAACAAACTTAGCCGGTTGTAATTTTTTTTTCGTTATCAGCATCACACATTGTCATTTAAAAACTATTAAAGAAGCAACCTGGTTAGAGAAATAATTTACGCCCCAGCATTTTTACCGTTGACGTAGTCCTTAATACTATAATAGGACTTTTCTATAAGCTTACGTTTAATACAAACTTTGAACTTTTAAGGAGACATCTCCAACATATCAACTGGTAGTTTATTGTAAAATTGTATACAATTTCCTTTAAATGAATTACTTATTTTATGTAGTTTAGTATATCGCACTGCAAGTTTATTTTTGCTTCTAATGTTCAAATTATTGCAGTAACATTTTCTCTTAAATATATATATTTTTGTGAACATACATTAAATTTTCAAATATGTATTGGCTTAAAACTGTCATTATCTTAACATCTTTAAATATATTATCTCTCAATGACTCCTATGAAAACCGGCATTTCTATTATAGTAAAAGTTCTTTTTGAGAGTTTGAGAGCTGGAGAGTTTAAAACTAGGTTATGGTAGGTTTGCATGAATATTTATTTCTTTTTCAGCCTAGTGTAGGCATCCGCTAAGAATGGTATTTACAAAAGTTGACTCTTGTGGGATTTAAATATTGTATTTCATTCCTTTGTTTTTCAATGTAATACTTAAATAAGCGATTTTTAAAACCTATTTGGGTAGGAACTTTTGTAAAAAGACCGAAGTTCACATCTAATTTATAAAACTATTTATAAAATTTTGAGGTATTCTATGAAGCTTCTGGAAACTTCTTAATATAACAGAATTTTTATATATTTTGGCGGACGAAGTCGCGACGTCTTCTAGTTGCCCATTAAAACTCGATGAAGACCTCAAGGTCTTTTCTAATGAAAATACTTTGAGGTCTTCAAATTAAATCTGTCAGATAAAAGTCGTGGAATATTATAATCGAATTCTAACGAAATAAATTACGATTGAAATTCTATTAAGTACACTTAACAACTTGTATAGATTTTTATGGAGACTGAATAAGAGTTATATTTTAATATTTGTTAGTAGCTCTACCCGTTCCTACGCCCGTGTTCTGTGCTCCTACATTCCTACTAATGTAACAGTGAATGCAATTTTTCGTTCACTGGTTCACTCTTATGAAAAGTCACTCTTCGGTCAACAATCCTTAAGCGTGCAGGTTTCCTCACGCTATTTTCCTTCAACGCTGAAGCAAGTGATATCGAATTACTTTAAATGCACATAACTTAGAAAAGTTAGATGTCCGTGCTGGTAATCGAACTCGGTTCCCCGAAATAAAAGTAAAGCTACCCACTGGGCTATCACCGCTATAATATTAGGTATATTATGATGACATTTGTAACGCAATGTTGTGGCGGCTCATCGTTGTATGATCACCACACAGCGATGGGCCGCCACCTACAAGAATATGGGCCGGGTAATCATTGTGTTTGACATAAATGCCACATAGAATACAGGCCCTAGTGATTAGTCTTTTTTAAATTGTAATTTTCTAAGATATCAAGAAAACTTATAAAGTCTTACAGGAATCTTTTATGTGGAAAATTTCCTCTCCACTAAAAAGGTAATGTTAAAAACTTGAACGCTTCAAATTTCTTTTAAACTAACCTGATAAAAGTTCACATGCTTCAACATTTTCCAATATTGCGTCACGGCGGAAAAATAAATTGTGAGGAAAATTTTATGCGAATGAGTACCTAACTATTTTTATTAATTGACCGTGCTGTTACAGGTCAATTGAATTTTTAAAAAGTTTAATTTATAAAGCATTCGATGTGTAGCACTTTTGGACGATTTTTTTATGTTGCACACGCTCTATATATCTATACCGGGATAAAAAATCATCTTCACCCTTTTTGCCGTGCCCATTTTATACCTTGTCAGGGGATATAATCGGAGGATATGATTTTTGTCTCCTGCTCATGGTAGCCATGCTGGATGTTGGAGTGGCAAAAAGCAGCGTTAGTAGACGCCTACAAGGAAATCGGACCATATCAAAAGATTCACATGGATAGAAGCCAGAATGTGGCGTCTGAAAATCTATGTGCAGAATAAAAAAAAGGATTCAAAATCCATCAGCAATGAAGCCTAACGTTTGTGATTATATTCTTAAGAATAGGTATACTGATAGTAACAAAAAATCGTTAAATTATTGTATTTATATTATGATATATTATTCATGTACCTATAACGTATTTTTATTTATATTCTTTGCGGTATTTATTTTCATTAAACAAAACTGTAAAATTAAGCGATCAACCACGACAGGTGGTATTCCGAATGACGTCACGTCTATACAAGCATAAATTTGTTCCACTTGAATTTCGAAAATCTTGGCAATTGTTGATACGTAGTGTATGTATTTTGAGATTACAAATTATCAATTGCTCAGTATTGTGTTATTAATACCAAAACCTAGTCTTTAGCTATGGAACAAGTATAAGTAAGGCAAATAGCTCTAAGACGTAACGAGTATGGCTATGACACCTGGCGAGCATATTCGCAAGTGAGTTTTAAAATATAAGTTATATCAACAAAGCCTTTAGTTTCTGCAAAAATAAGATATTTTTTGGACACCTATAGAAGATACCGAACAGAATATGTCAGTTTAAAAAAATTAGTCATCATGCCTTTTAACCAGAGTAGAGCCTTAAGATTTAACACAATTAGTTATTATTTAACTATACCTAATAGACGTCTCCTCAAAAGTTTTCTAAGAATCTTTCATACCTTCACGTGCGATACGAATAACAAACGTTTTCAGGTTTTCTTTTATGCTACGTCTGCTCCAACGTAGTTACGAATCCTGTTTGAAAGGAGTGGATGGATACTAACAGAATCTAGATTCAGGTGTGGACGGTAACAATGCAATTTTAGAAACGAAGAGCGTCGTCTCCTACAAGCTGTGCATTTGTAAGTTCTCTAGTTTCTTCATACTTACGAATCATAAAATTTACTCGTATGGTTGCAGAATCTAGCTGACCTTCCGACATCGTACGCTAAAGGAAACAACAAAAATATGGAATAGCTCTCGGTTTTCTTTATATTGGTATTTTCTTTATTATTTTAAATTTAGACCTTGATTGCAATCTCACCTGATGGTAAGTGATGATGCAGTCTCAAATGGTAGCAGGCAAACCTGTTCGGGGCTTGGTTGTGTTATACCACTAATTTGTTTCGACGCGACATCGTACCGTAACCCTAAATCGCTTTGAGGTATATTTTTTTCGGTACGCTAACTATCCTTGCCTGAAGCCTTTCATCAAATCAGACCAGAAAAAATCAGAAATAATAAATTATTGATTTGCATTTACTAGGATCAGTCTAGTATTAATCCAGGACCTTCCTTTTGTAAGAAACACCATGGTTATGTCAACCATTGCGCCAGGAAGGTCGTCGGGGGGTTTAATGTCATAAAAAAGTTTCATTTCGTTCCAAAGATCTGTTTGAATGACTTTGCTGATAATCATAATCAGTCATGATCTTCCATTGTGCTCCGTGTCCCACCCAAAATGAAAATGGCAATATTTCACAAACCGTAGATAATATTACACCTCTAATAATCATACTGTGGCAGTGTTGAATGAGCTGTCATTTTTTTTGATCTCGTAATATATTATTAAAACGGTTTATATATTACACTAGCTGCTCGGCTAGCATGGACAAGATACTTGTCCCACAGCTGTATCAACTCTCTGAGCATTGGCGCAAGAATGCAAATAAAATCCAAGTAATATACATATAATAATAAACTGGGGTAATCTTCTCCTATTCGTTATTTTTATCCCTTGTCGGGGGACATAATCGGGGGATAAAAAATTTTATCTCTTTGCGATTAAGTGTATCATGGGTTAACCAAAATATTATATAATAATTAAATCATAATCCTAATATAAGACGCGCCTTACTCATAAATCTAATCTCTTTTACGGAACGACGCTATCACTCGATATTTAATTTTATACTTTTGTCCAAATATAAAGAGCAAAGTTTATCCAAATAATTTTGATAAGGATAAATACTCTCTGCCCTATAATGAGAATCTTTGAGTTTATCTGTAATAAATCTAAGATTACTTTCTTGGTACGTTTGTATATTATTAAAATATTCAAATTATTAAAAAAAAACAAATCTCTCATCTTTAAAGTATTAGTTTACTTTAAATTCAGCACCATGCTAAAATGAAATGTAGTATATGTAAAGTATAACATCCACGGTCTATTTCAATTTCCCGCGGCTTTTATGAAAGAGAAATCTCTAAGGAGACAAAATTTGGGATGAAAGTTTTCATATAGTAAGCGCAAAATTATGCTACTCTTACATTAAAAACCAGGATATTGGTCATTTAGAAATAATAGCAAGAAATTATAATAATAAAATGAACTATCTTTTTTTGTCTGCTAAAACATTAAAAGTAACTAATGTCAGAGAGCTGAAAGTTTATAAGAATATTATTATCTACATCTTGTTGGGGGTTGTGTCATTTTGTTGCAGAGTTTCAATGGCCACCTTTCAGCACTGTTCAGATCCATGTTATAGTAATATTGCATTGTGTTCCGGTTTACGCGTGCAAGCAAAATACCAACTATTGACCTCGGAAACCAGGAAGTAGGTCTTAACTTGCAAGATTTTATTACAAACATACGCTGATATGGCTGAAACGAAATAAAAGCTTGTAAAATTAAATACCTACTTCAGCTTTTATTGAAAATCACCCCAAAGGTAAACGCGGGGTTCACATTTATTATGTGATTTCCATAATATTAATATTGAGAAAACTCAGCAGCAGCCAAGATGGACGGAACAACCGAGGTATACCTATTATACCTACTATTTAATGGAAATATAGTCAATTAGAAAATATAAATAATATTATAGGTCGTATAAAAATAAATAATGAAAAATAGATAAAAAATAGCTGCACAACACTTAAGTGAAAAGTTAAGTAAAACTGTATTAAATGTAGCTTAAAACCTGTTTATGCTTTTATTATTCGGAAAAGTATAAGTAGCACCGAATTAAATACAAAAATAAATACATATAGACTTTTAAATTTCGGCAGTGTTTTTCAGCGTTTCAATCGGGTATACAAGATCAATCATTCGATCAACTTGTACGTAATTAATGGTTATCGCATATCGCCTCGTTGCCGAATGCTGGTCTCATTTTATTTTAAAATGGATATTTACGTATTTCGGATTTTTGGGTTAAGGTTTCGCCTTGTTGTTAGGTAGGTGCATATGCTTAAGATGGTCCAAATGACATGACATGTTTGTAGCCTAGGTGACATCTAAGTATTGTTGCTTGCTAGGGTTCGAGGATTTGGAATAAGATCTGATTACTCTTGTAAGACTTTTATCAGCTCTTTAGTCCAAGGTTCCAGAACACACTTTCAATCGTAGATCAGTTCCCTGGTTTCGCTACGAAGCTTCGCTTAGTTGTTCAGTCGCAACTTACGCCGGCTTCTATACCTACTAGAACCTTCTTTACTCGGATACCGTAAACAAAAAGAATTATCCAAAAACATTTCAAATTGTAACTGTTCTCGGAATAACTTAGTTGTTTCTTTGTTATAAAATACACATTATGTTATGCACTAAGTGAGAAGATGATATAAAGTGGAGAAATTTCCCATTACGAGTTATAAATATTTAAGGGTAGGCTTTTATTACTCGTACAATACATACCTACATCTGTTTTAGTACATGAAACCCTCTATGCATGTCACTATACGTACACTTCACGTTTTCACACGCGTTTATTAACTTTAAGATTCCAGTGATAAGGTTCATTGTAACAGTATGTGCGTATTCAGTTGTAGTAAGTAGGATGCTTACAATTTTTTTAAACTGAAGATTACGTAACAACATTTCACGAACATCTTTACCTTGGCTTGGCTTGGGTTGTTCTCAATCAGGTTCAATACCAAGAAAGTTTGGTAGTTTGAAGTGTCTACTGGTAATCTTTTAGGAGCATGAGATTACGAAGATAGAAAACTTTCACATGAGATTTAAAGCGCAATGGATGTGCATTAGTGAGTTGTCGGTGGAGAGTATAATATATACGAGTCTATTCGTATATAAAAGAAATTCGAGCAAGTAAAGACGACGCGACGACGGCGACACGATTTGTTCCCAGAATTGCATTGTTCCGTCGACAACTGAATATGGATTTGGTTAGTATCTAGCGTTCCATTCAAACGGGATTTGTACTTTCGTATCTAGCTACGACGTTACTTAAAATAAAACCCGCAAAGTTTGGTGCGGTTCCATTTCTATTGTCATTCGCTGCTCGAATTTAATACTGAATATGAACTAGGTAGGTATAGCTAACAAAGTCATGGTAAAAATATAGTAACATAAAATACGTGTTAAGTATTTTGTTTTTAAGGCGACTTCTTCCTTTGCTGCGAAATGAGCGAAAGTTAAGGACTATTTATTTTTTGGCAATCAATTATATTTAATAATATATCTAAACTAAAAAATAAGGTAATTAAAAGTAATTTTAATAGATACTTATAATTCTTATGGCGTGTTGTAAAAATCATATGGGAGAAAATTTAATGATTCATATGATGAAAATTTATCATTATGATTATTTTTATATAATTTTTTATAATTTTAGTTTTTTTGTTTGTTGTCTATTTTAAACCAACTTCGTAATTGTTTGAATGCGAAAAAAAACATTTTTATAATGACAAGGAAGTATTAAAACTACATAAAACATACATATCAGATATTATACATAAGCACACATATGTTTTAGTTTATATTATCTGCTATGTTTTACGACTTATTTTTAAAGACTCTTTACACTCTTTATCACAGAAATTCTCATACTTCTAAATAATCAGATCCCAGAACCTATACGATTCATACGCAAACAACGTAGAATCATTTTACAAAATGCTTTAACAACCTATTTAAATGGAACCTGTAATATTTACTGTATTATAAAGGGGAACGATTATATAATTTGTTTGTGTCATATAGGCTCCAAACCAACTGGATCGATTTTATACAAATAGGAATCTAAATTATCTAGAAGTAACCATATTTTTTTTAAATTATATTACTTAAAGTGGAAAAATAGCCTTTTGCCGTCTACAGTGCTCGTAGTGGAACATTTAGGAATGAAAGACGCCCGATGGGCGCAGTTTGCAGCGACCCTGCTTTCTGAGTACAAGGCAGTAGGTTCGATTTCCACAGCTGGAAAATGTTGATTTGTGTGTGATGAACATGAAAGTTTTTCAGTGTCTGGGTGTTTATCTTTATATTATACAGTATGAGTATTTATGTATAGTATTCATAAAAAATATTCAGCAGTCATCTTTTTACCCATAACACAAGCTACGCTTACTTTGGGCCTGATGGCGATGTGTGTATCGTCGTAGTATATTTATATTCATTATGAAAAAATTATGTTTAAAACAAACTAAGTAACTAATTTTTTTTTGCTGCATGTAATGATCGCAATTAATTTAATTAGCACCACATTGACACTAGATAGACTTTTTTTCCTTTTCTTTTCTTTTCCTGGGCTTTTCTCCGTACATGGTTGGATCCGCTGGAGCTGGATCATCTAGGTCGCCGAGTGCTTCTTGAAGTTTTACTGAGGAGCCAAGGTGTGCTGCACGTTGTTTGACCAATGCATTGGAGCGTTATGTGTTCCAGTGTTTCATCCATCATCATGCATGCTCTGCACAGATGACTGTCAGTTATACCTAAAATGGAAAAGTGTTTATTTAGGGGACAGTGCCCCGTTATGATAGCTACAACTGCCCTTAGTTTAACCCGGTTAAGTTGCAGTAATTTGGTTTTTAGTCGTGGGTTGAGGTCTGGTAGGGCCTTCTTTGCGTGTTTGCAGTCTGTGGTTCTACTCCCAAGACTCCGAGTATTTTGATCGCGTTTGTTTGTGAAGCCATGTTTTTTATGTTTTTGGTGAGACGTGGGACATGTTCATTAGCTAACTGTGGTAAAACTACAAAAAAGTTGAGTTGAATGAGTCTGCATAATATTGAGGGTAAAGAATAAGTAAATATTCCATTCTTCAACTTCCAAATACAGAATACAATATAAACCCACAGAAATTATGCTAATAGTATATTTCATTATAGCTCTCCTTTGCTAGCTTAATAATATCTTCAGGCGATTAAATAGAGCTGTTCTCTATTAGCTGTAGGTTACGTAGTCTTTGGGGTAACATGTCTTTAATTCTTTAGTTAACCTAATTGCATAATTTCCTGTTCATATTATCTTTTAATATAATAGCTCCAAAGACCTACCTACACCTACCTACATGCCTGAGAGTTCTCTATTATGTTTTCAAAGGTGTTTGAAGTCCACCAATCCGCACCGTGCCTGCGTGGCGAACTACAGCCTGAACTACTTCTCATTGTCGGAAGAGACCCGTGCCCTGTAGTTGGCCTGTAATAAGTTGATATGATGATGATGATGAAAGTTCCAGAGAGCTATTATCTAAAACTTGATTGTTTATTTACACAAAACAGGCTTAGGCACTTGGACAATTATTGGCCGCACCTACCTCTAACTTGTTATATTTTAATTTTAACTTTTGTTCCAACCGCAAACTAAGTTACACTGTCTATAACTTTATCAGAGTTTTGGGTTTCTTGGTGAAAAAATGAGCGTAGAGCATTGCAAACTCGTAATTACCTCCTTACTCGTAGGCTGGAGATATAAAGAGTTTATTCCCATCTTTAATTGCATCTTTAATTATGGTCGGTGAGTCTACTTATATGTTCCTTCCTTATTCTGTAAGTACTTACCTTAACAGAACTCATATTTTTTTTTTATTTAGACATACCTACTAACTGTTATCTACCTATATATTTTTTCTTTTTATAATGAAGGAAATATGATAATTTTCAAAGTTGGCTACTATCTAGTCAGGGGCAGACTTTAGTAAACGTTAAATGCAGTCGACTGACTTGCAATATTTACCGAAATTAGCAAACACACCAATCCATGGAGCAAGCGTTAGGTACCAAAAGCAAGCAAGCTAGCAATCTGCTAATTTGTAAGACCTATTCGTATCTAAGTTATAATTAATACGCTAGCATAAAGATGTTTTCGAGTATTGTAATACTGTTATATTCATCAAACAAAATTTTTCGGGGCTTTGAGTATGCAAAGTTTTTAATTAGTTATATCATTTGTTTTAACATATTTTATTGACTCTATGAGCTTATCTTGTATCGTTATCGTTTTATTTAATCGATATAATACGTGCCGAAAGCGGCATGCAGCGTCCTTAGTGAACCTATGATTTAAAGTGATAAATGAACTACCAATTAAAATTTATGGCGGTCATCTTGCGCCCCCTACAATTCTGCGTATGGGTGTACCGCACCACTTTAACCACTGGCTAAAGACGGTCTCCAATAAATAAATAAATATACTACGACTATACACACACCGCCATCTAGCCCCAAAGCAAGCGTAGCTTGTGTAATGGGTACTAAGACGACTGATGAATATTTTTATGAATAATATACATAAATACTTAGAATATACATATAAACACTCAGACACTGACAAACATTAATGCTCATCACACAAACATTTTCCAGTTGTGGGAATCGAACGCACGGCCCTGGGCTCAGAAAGTAAAGTTGCTGCAAACTGCGCCAATCGCGTGCATAACTTATACTAAGGGCACTGGTCAGCTTATTCTAAATGGATAATGCCTCACTACGCAGCTTATTCCAAATTAATATCTGCCATCGGTGCATTTGCCACAGCCGATATCTGGTGGGAGCTATTCCTGTCGATTACTAATATAATCGGACAATGGCACTTTCTAGCTCACTGAGCCGATATTGTTTTCAGCCACTCGATACATGCTCAGCGCTGTAATATGGGACATACGCTTGAATTTTGCCATAAATCAGCTGCTAGCGCATAATCCAGTTTAATACTTTGATATAAGTGTCAATTTTGAATGGAGGTGCACGAGTTCAACTTCTATAAATTGCGTCTTTAGGGTTCCGTATCAGAAAAGTGCTAACGGTACCTTTCGACGTCCTTTGTGGCACTGTGATAAGCGATTTAGTGAAAAGTCGGGTTCAATCAAAATTAGAGAATTTATTATTTCTGCATTTTCTCTGGTCTGGTCAAAAATGTCAAGCCATTTTGCGTCCCGGTACGATATCGCGTAGAAACTGTAGTTGTGTGGGTTTAATACAACTGCCATACCTCTTTTTTTTGTTTTTTTTGTTTTTTGGGGGAAATCTTCAAAGATACCTCTGGGAAGATCGGATTATGTGGGTTTTTTACCCACTAAACCCCCTCTGTGGCCATACCTCTAACACGTTAGCCTGCTTCCTTCTTGGTCGCCGTCATCACTTACCATCAGATGAGATTTCAGTCAAGGCCTTGTAGAAATATAAATAAAAACTATCTATGGCGTCCGGCTGTCTGTCATTGGCCGGAATCTCAGGATCGTAGTACCTGATGAGATTTTAAAAACATGAGACTGTCCGTCCATTTAACAGTAATTCGATATTATTTCAATGAACATAAGGAAAATATATTATAACTTAAAAGATAACAAATTTAATTTTGCGGTTCATTAAGAAAAGGAATATTTAATGCTTTTGCTTCTGGGATACGGAACCCCTCTAGACTCAAGTATTTCTTGAACTTAGCCGGTTTTTTTATAATTAATTATTATATTATATCAACTTCAACTAACTACTAAAAAAAATATAGAAGTTAAAAAAAAACCTCATACAGATTTGTTTAATTGCAGCGAATTACATTTTAAACTTACTAGTCTACTGCGGATATGACTTTTCCGAGAGCACGCCACTACTAACGGTCTTCCAGTTTTTCTCATTCAGCCGCTTCCAGCTACCTTTTTAAGGTCATCTGTTGAACGGCCTAGAGATCATCTAGGCCAGTGGTTCTACGACCAGAATGTTCCAACACTGCCGTTTCAGCTTGTTTATTCTTGTGGGTGTCCGTGAATTTAGATCTCCTGCGGAATTTCTTCATTACTAATTTTGATCCCAGAGAAACTCCTAACCAGCCCATTCCGTAGACAAGCTGGGTGATTTTAAATTTCTTTGCAGCGGCCACTATTAGTGTCCACGTTTCCGCTTCCTCCGTTATCACAAGTAGAGAACACTTAATTAATAATTCACAGAGAGCAGGTTAATATTGCACTACGCATTATTCCCCGCACGCAGAGTGTGAACATGAAGCGCCTCGATCGCGTAGCTGCATTAAATGAGACCGCTTGAATTCAACGCTCGTAGCTGCACCAGACAACTATCTTAGTTAGAGCCACTGTTTCTTCGCCCCCCCAAAGTTTATCCACAGATGAGCTTATTAATTAACCTTTAGAATAAGATTTGTACTTGCGCAATCTTGTATCAAAACACTGTAACCGCAGAGGGATATGAAACGTATTCCAGTTATTTGGAAGCTCGAATTCGTTTACATTTTAACAGCCATGCGTTGTCGGCGGAACGTCAAATCAGTAGTATACGTTTCACTGTTTCGAAACTCGAATATAAAACCCATACTAAGGGATCAAAAGGTCGGACAGAAACTATAAAACGCTTTCTACATAAAAAAAATACCTGGTATATATTAGACTTCAAAAATTACCTTGCCAGTATAGGAAGGACTCTTACCCCATTCTCTTTCCTACTCATTAACACCTTAAGTGGATTTCTTCCTTATTATGTCAAGCCGAAAGACTGTAACTCTGCCTATAGTGTATTACAACAACTCATTGTAAATAATAAACTCATAATAAAATAAAATAAAAAATACTTTTTTAAATAATTAAAAAGCAAAAAATAAATATTTCTTTTAATATTTTTAGGTCAGTGGCAAGTGAAATGTAAAATTAAGAAGTATAGATATATGTTTCAATAACAATGAAACTAATGATACTTATCCTTTCGCCAATACCTTTCATATCATAGGTGTCATCTTTGATATCCAACTGTCAAGCTATTGCATCTATGACCACTACTCTAAATTCACTCGCGGTCCTCAAAATGCATCTCAATATGGATAACTCTCTAAATGCTCAGAATGAAATAGACGAATTAGAAGTCGGACGGGCTATTAATTGTGATATCGAGGCTGTTACGAAATGTGTCCCTATAAAAACGAATGACTTAACTATCATATCCCAAAATATTAGAAGTGTATATAGTAATATTAAAGATTTGTACGTTACCCTGAATTTATTAAAATTTGACCCTGATATAATTATTCTTACTGAATGTAGAATTAATCCTAATAAACCTGTTCCAAATATTCTAAATTACACTGCACATTCTACTACGCAACACATCAACCAGAACGATGGTGTTGTATTTTATGTAAAAAACTCTATAGTGGTAACGTCAGTCAAAGAAATTAATCTAATGCACGCATCATGTTTACAAATAATTACATGCAACACTGTCATTCTAGGTGCATACCGTTCTCCTTCCAATACTAACGCTGACCAGTTCATTAATTCCTTGAATATATACCTAGAATCATTAAGATCTCATAAGACCATAATACTTACAGGGGACATTAATATAAATATAATACCTAAGGAAATTGAACAAGCTTACGAGCGTAATAATAGACTCAACTATCTTAATATGTTATCCATACACAGTATCATGCCAGGTCATACTCTCCCTACTAGGGAAGGTAATTGTTTGGACCACTTCATGATTAAACTAAACAAAGCTAAATTAACTGCACAAATGGCTGTTTTAAACACTACCATTACTGACCATGCTATGATATTCCTTAGCCTGACTTATCTGATGCCTACATTTAAAACAAACCATAAATCTAAAACTGTGATAGACTTTAATTCAGCCCTTATTAGTCTAGCTCAAAAAAAGTTACCTGAGTTATTATATTGCTATGACCCAGATCTAGTAGCTGAAAAATTAATAAAAAGTTTAACTGAATCTTTGAATGAAAATACCTCTACCTCGAAGGTTCCTAAAAGTAAGCGGGTCATCAAACCGTGGATTACTATTGGCGTTCTGAAGTGTATTAGGAATAGAAATAAAATGCAAAAAAAGGTTCGATCAGATCCCCACAACGAAATTTTAAAAATTAGCTACAGAAGGTATCGTAACTTTTGCAATAATTTAATTAAAAAGTTAAAGCGTAACTATGACAGAAAACAGTTAGAAATGTCACTCAAAAATCCAAAAATGTTGTGGCACAATATAAAGTCAGTAACTAATATGAACAATTCTAAATCAGATAGTACTCAATTGTTAAACGTATAACCATCTCCTATAGAGTCAGTCAATTACATAAATTATTATTTTGCTAAAATAGGGAAAGATTTAGCCGAGGATATTGTTTCAAGCAGAGACCCTTCGGACAAATTGAACGTTATACTTAACACGCAGGTAAATTCTCTTGGGCTGTTAGATACTGATGAGAGGGAAGTAAACGACGTGCTTATGAACCTTAAGACCAATAGTGCCCCTGGCTGGGATAAAATTCCCTCCAGTTATCTCAAACTTGTCAAGGAACAGCTCGTCCCTATTTTATGTCATTTAATCAACCTTTGTCTAAATAAAGGTGTTTTCCCCTCGGCATTTAAACGATCCATCATCACTCCGGTTTATAAGAATGGAGATAGAAACGATATAAATAACTACCGACCGATATCTGTTCTACCGTCAATTTCAAAAATACTGGAAAAAATCATGAATATTAGATTATTAAATTACTTAAACAAATACCGACTGCTCTCAGATTCCCAGTATGGGTTTAGACATGGAAAATCCACAGATGATGCTGTCACTGCTCTAACCTTATTTATAGATCAACAAATGGACCGTGGCAAAAAATGTCTAGCATTATTTCTAGATTTGAAGAAAGCTTTTGATACGGTGTCCGTCCCTATTCTTATAAAAAAGTTAGAAAGCTTTGGTGTAAGAGATGTACCCCTGGCCTTGTTTAAAGACTATCTGATCGGACGCACACAAAGAGTTAAAATTGGACAGTACATAAGCCAGGATATCAATATCTCTTACGGTGTTCCGCAAGGTAGTGTCTTGGGGCCTACGCTGTTCTTAATCTATATAAATGAAATCTGTAATATGAAAATTCGTAATGCCAAGCTTTTCTCTTATGCAGATGATACCGCTATAGTGTTCTCTGATACCACTTGGGAAAAGGTAAAATGTAAAACTGAACAAGGACTCACTGATGTAACTAGTTGGCTAGGGGCAAATCTGTTAACACTTAATATACTAAAAACTAATTACATATGCTTTTCTATCTACAACAGAAGACAGCCTAAAGATGATTTTCCTATAATATTACATACCTCAAATTGTTGTGGTAACTGTAACGGATGCTCAACTATCAGCAGGGTATCCTCCACCAAGTACTTAGGCATCATTATAGATCAGAGACTATCTTGGTATGAACAAATAGAAGCGATTAGCGGTAGAATAAGAAAGCTCATTTGGATTTTTAAGATGCTAAGACATATAGCCGCTAAGGATCTATTAAATAAAGTTTACATAGCATTAGCACAATCAGTTCTGGGCTATTGTATTCCTGTATGGGGTGGTGCTGCTAAATCTAGGTTTATTGAAATAGAAAGAGCGCAAAGGTCTTTGCTTAAGGTAATGTTTATGAAACCCTACAGATTCCCAACACACTTGCTCTACTCATCAAGTCAAATCCTAAGCGTGAGACAGTTGTATATTTTGCAGACTATTCTAAAAGTACACAAAACCCTAAAATATGAGTCTGAAATCTGTAGCAGAAGAAGAAAAAATAAAGTAATAAAAGTTTTGGCAGCAAAAACTTTATTTTCACGCAATCAGTACAAGAAAAAATCTGCAAACCTCTACAATAAAATTAATGAAATTCTTAATATTTACGGTAGTAATAATTATGAAATCAAAAATAGGCTGGCTCAATTGTTGAAAACAAAAACCTACGAAGAAACGGAATCTCTACTAGAGAACCCATTCAAATTGATTTAAAAGTATTTTTACACAAATAAATTTAATAAATAAATAATAATTCAATTTAATAAATAAATAATATCTAATTCAATTTAATAAATAAATAATAAGTTAATTTAATAAATAAAATAATAATCACCCACACACTCACACGCACATACACACACATACACACACACTCCACAAGTTTGCATGCATGCATGATAAAAAAAAAAAAAAAAAAAAAATTGAATAATATACAGCTGAATTACAAAAATTAGCTCAATGTATGTACACATTTTGTTATAGAAGAGCGAGACCTCCTGGTACAAGTATATTATATGCTTAAAAGGAGATCTCAGCGTACTAATTAATTAAGAATGAAATTGTTAATGAAATAAAATTTATTATTATTATTATTACTATGTTGTATACAGTTTCCCTTTTTATAGCACCTCAAAAGGAACGTATCTAGAAATTTTCTAAATTTAAAAAAAGTTATAGAAAATATTTATTCCTTGCTTTTTAGTTGTTTAAGCGAATAAAGCGAAAATAACTAAAAGTCGTATCATTTCCTTTAGCAATCTTATTAGATTTACTAAGCAGTCTTTTAATTTTAATTCATTCGGCAAATAACTTCGCATTTCCAAATATACAGCTCCAGCGAACTTAGAGAGAAAACTTAATTGCCTTATCCTAACGGAGTGTTTACTCTACTCTTGTTTTAATACTTTATTTATCGTTGGTATCTGATTTAATTCGTCAGCGAAATTATGAATCATTGAAGATATTGGACATGTTATTTTCTCTGGTTACGTAGAAAAGTATATTCATTTAATAAGTAGCTGTTGGCCGCACGTAGCTAGTTATTAAATTAATATACAACCGCGGCATGTATTTGTTTTTCCCAATTATTATGTATTGTGTTGACCGCAAATTACGGGATTAGCTGCAAGCAAAGCATTCCTTCATTTATTAGAAATTTTAATTTCATCCTCTGAGTTATCACATCAATCCATTACCGGCCCTTATCCATTACCCAAGCATTAGTAAAGGATTAAGGCTGTAGTCCACCACACTGGTCCAGTGCGGATTGGTGGACTCCACACACCTTTGAGAACATTGTGTAGTTATAACCCAGGCATGCAGGTTTCCTCACGGTGTTTTGGAGCAAGTGATTTAAAAGATTTTAATTACTTAAATAAATTTAATAATCTAAATTTCAACTACATTTGTTACTTGCCTATTTTATTAACTTGATTTATATTTTTAATACAAAAATATATTATTCCACTACAAGTGAATTCATGACTGCAATCTATTGACAACTGTCTAAGATGGTCGCGAGTGAACTTGTTGAAAGCCTAATCGCTTGGCAGTACCTACGTCTTTAA
Organism: Pararge aegeria; assembly: GCF_905163445.1. Lineage (NCBI taxonomy): Eukaryota > Metazoa > Arthropoda > Insecta > Lepidoptera > Nymphalidae > Pararge > Pararge aegeria. The sequence continues at coordinate 9,695,653 of NC_053184.1, read as the reverse complement.
CGGTAGGGTAATAACCAGCCACGGCCGTTGCCTCCCACCAGACCAAACCAGAAAAAAATAAGGATTGCAAAGCCCAAATTTCCCCTGCCGGGGATCGAAACCGGGACCTCCACTTCTAAGATCACATCACTCACCACACTGCTTCACGGGGGTTTTCAAAAGCTTAAAGAGACTTTACCAATTTTCTTATATTTCGCGTTGCGAAATTCAATTTATCAAAATAAAATATGAATCCATAAACAAGAATACTATTGAGTCCATCGTCTGGTGACTTAACACAAACTTGGCACATTTAAAAAAAATGTCAACCATTACTTCCCTGAGATCAAAATTTTATTCATTAATATATTTACAGTTAGTTTACTAAAAAGTCTTACAAAGCTGCTTCATTATATTTGAGCACCGTTGAGAGTCGCATTAACGAAACTGAATATTAAGTGAGCCTTATTTATGTAAATGTATTTAAACATAGAGCTTATCGGGGTAGAAACATTAGTAATTCATAACGAAATCATGAAATAAATATATATCGAAACGAATTCCATGAAATAAAATGGCAATTTTTTGGCAATTCTATTTTCAATTTTAGTAGCTATGATAATTCTTTGGTTGCATATTCACTCTTCTTATATTCGAGGCGACTTATATTTAATTTGCATTATTATTTATAGTATACTAGCTGTTGCCCGCGACTTCGTCTGCGTTTGATTTTGTTTTTAAAGTATTCAGTATCGCTAAGCTTTAAATGAGTATAGTAGTATATATATATAACATGTGACTGCCAATTAATAATAGACAAATAATTTTAAATAAAATAAAATTGCGACTATAATTAAAGATCTAAGCTATCCTATCTCTTAAGTTGGACCAGACTGCTCACGGTGTACCAATTTAATTTTAAATCGGTTAAGTAGTTTAGGAGTCCATCGCAGACAAACATCGTGACAGGAGATTTATATATATTAAGATATCGGCATGCTACGAAGACATCGACGAAAATATCGAAACGTCGTTTCCACTTAAAATCAGGTGGGCCATCTGCTTGGCCCGACGGTTATTAAAAAAAAAGGGGGCAAATCGGTACTTCTTATTTAAAACGTAAGCTTATATTTTATATAAAACGTAAGCTTAGAGAAAAATCCTATTATAATATTAAGGATTACATGTATGATAAAAAAGCTTGGGTATGCATTGCTCTAACTTCATCGCTCAACATTAACTAGACTGTGAGATGGTGGTAACAAAAAAAAACCTGGCTAAGTTTGTTGTGGGCTCTTCTTAGGCCGGAGCGCGTGTGGAACCCTCCTAGCTTAAGTTTTTAGTTAAAGAATACAGTTATCACCATCACTAACATTAGTGAAACATGTTAAATGTATGAACGCTTCATAAGTGCCTGCAATAAGGTCTACCTGAATTAAATATTTTTGAATTTGAATTTGAATAAACTTACATACGTAAAAACGTATTAAATCCATGGGCCTCTTACAGGGAAAACATAGACTTTGGTGTTAATATAACTAACAACGTTCTATTATTGAGGATAAACATCTGAAACCAAAGTTGAAAGCTTAGAAAAGAGTTGTGTTGACAATACAATTGTATTAAAAGGCGCGCGCATGCTTCGAGCGCTGTCGGTAATCCTATTGCGGTGCCGACCCGTGCGAGTTACTAAAAGTTGGAATGCACTGAAGTTTTTTTTAAACTTTATTGCACATCAATAGATAAGAGTCGTGCGAAAGAGGAGCTTAATGGCAGCATTAGCATTCTCTATCTGTCAACCTACCAACTATGTTTTATATTTTGTCGACCTCCCTGGCGCAATGGTGAGTTCTGAGGTCTAATGGGATATCTGCGATCCCCGGTATAGACATCTACGATTTACCAAGATCATACAAGATAAGCCGAGACCATATTGCCTGGCTTAAACCGAGGCTACTCTGTTCCGGTATAATTGTGCGTTCATAGCAAATAGGAGTGTTTGCAAAAAAACAATTAAAACAATGGGTTTATTCTGTTTAACATAACTGATATGCCCCTAACAGGTTAACCTGCTTCAATCTTAGACTGCATCACCACCAGGTGAGATTAGTGATGGTGATTGATTAAAGGCACTTAGGCTCTATGGGATATAATATCCCAGTGAATATTACAAAAAGACTGGCTATATCTGTATCTGTATCTGTGAAATTACGTTAAGATCAGTGCATTGATTGATCCGATCATAGGAAACAAAAAAAAAACAAACACTTTCGCATTTATGATATTTGATCGGATTCTTACATCGTATACCAAAAATTTCAATATACTTTTTTCTAAGCAATTAAAATATATTAGTAAACGTTGAAGTAGTTTTACGCAGTTTATAAATAATAAGGTAAATGATAAATAAATTCGCAATTAATATTTTAATGTATTAGTGTGTCTTGTGTTCTTAAATTTGTGTCTTTTAATTATGTATTTCTGTAAATTTATCTGTTTGCTTTGTATTGGAAACCAGGGCCCGAAGCTTGTTATTTTTTTAATTACACTTAAGCTTTAATTAACGATTATCTCTTATTAAAATGTTTCAGTGAACATGTACGGTTACGCACTCGTAGGTAGGTACATCAACAGCAGTTGCTAATGAGACACGTTGCATACTAACCAATAATTACGGACATGTGCACTGAATAATTGGTCCACATGTACGGTCCCCGAACGTGAAATTAAGTATCTGTTCACTGTTTTCCGAATGCACTTTACTGTTGTCGTATAGTTTTATTTATTTACAACTAGTTATTGCCCGCGTCGTTCTTCGTCCGCGTTTATTAATTTTTTTTACAAATCTCGTGTAAGGTTATTGATGAATGACATTTTGGCTGTCCGACCTGGCTGGCTGGCCTTTCAGAGTCATATAACTCCTTAATCACCATATACCTAAGTTTACTTCTAGAGTAGTCGTAAATACAACGTGTAACCGAATAACGAAGTAATTTTAAAGAATGCATAAGTATACTTCATAAGGAATCACCCTGTAAAAATATTAAATTAATGGAAGCATGTTTATTTTTCCATACAAATGAATTCAAAACATTGTAAGTGTTTGTTTATGACAACCCTATTAAAGATAAAAAACCGACATGCGCATAGTACCTACGCTACGCGATGCGTACCTAATAAAGTGAACGGAGTCACATGATTCTAATTTTGCATGAGATTATAAAATCAGATACAGCCCAGCCCGTATCTGATTTCTTTCAGTAAAAACTATGGCAGTGGTTTACTCAAAAACTATTAGCTTTTCCGTTTCACAGATAATTCTCAGAGACAGTACATAGTGTACTTCTAATGCCCGTGAAGTATTATTTCTGTTTTCATTTACACGTTGCGCGTCGTCCTTCGTCCGCGTTTATGACGCTTTCTTAGAAATCCCGTGGGAATCGTTTGTTTTCCTGGGGTAGGAAGAAGCTTATGTTACTCGCGGTCCTTTCAAGTAACTCTATGCCAAAAACGATGTTGACTGGTTGCTTAGTTAGGGCGTAAAGTAGGGACACACAAACACACTATCACACTTATAATATTAAGTATGGATATTTTGGACCTATATAGTAATAGTAAATTTTGCAATATAAGGGAAATGCAATGTTTTAATTCATAGGCGATGGGATAAATCTGAAACGTAACGAAGGATTTAAGAGTAGCCCAAGTGCGTAGAGAGGATTCTGCATCTAAAATCCAGACTGGCAAGGGGTTTAGAGCTACCAAGACGAAGTTTTAGAACTCGCATTGGACTAGCTAGGTCAATTTGAGAGTTGAGGCCTTTGTTCAGCTGTGAGGCATTAATAGGCTGTGCATGATAATGATAACATTGATTTATAGTAAAGCCGATCTCTATTTTAGTAAAAACGCAACCAAAAGTTTAAAATTGCGATACATAAGGAAGGAAATACCTCTCAATCCCATTGTAGGTTGACAGCTATATACTCACTTCTAAAACCAAGTTTCCGTCTTACCAAACTTAAAATAGGCTTCTTACACAAGCAGTGGCGTGCATGTTTGCAGATGTACAGGGTATGAAGATGATACAAAATTAAGAAAATCTCCAATACTTAGGTAGGCTTTTAAAACTATTACAATGCCTATCCTTAAGTTTTTTATAAAACTTACTGGAGATTTTCTTAATTTTATATAATCTGCATACCCTGTGCATACCCTTTATGCACGCCACTGTACACAAGTAAGCAAATCTCTGACCCCAATCCTGCTGCAACAGAAGTTGACATAGGCCCGTTATAGTTATCGGATATCGAGCTATAAATGCCGTCAGATCAGAGTACAGTTGTCATCCTCTTCCCATGGGTTCCGTACAAGGCGCCTGAGGGCATATAACAGATTGTAACAGAGCGTGGGTAGCAGTGACCTCTGTTTTACTTCTACAATCGTTATAGACTAAATGTTCTTACATTGACATAAAACCCAGTGCCGATGCATTTAAATGCTGTAAATGTGAAACTGCCTTATTGGTGTGAAAGTCGAGGGATATCGATTTCCGAATCGGGACGAAAATTGTAAGGTATTTATAAACCAATTCTTGCTCTGCCTTCCAGGCCACTATTAGGCTTCAGCTGACGAAGAGTGTCGCCAGTGTAATAGAGAAACTATTATTAATTGTCCGTTAGTCCGTATGTATGTTAGCGGTCTGTATCTCATAAACAGTTATAGATGGAGAGTTGAAATTTTTACTGTGTATATATGTATTTCTTTTGCCATAACAACAAACAAAACCGGCCAAGTTGAAGTCGAACACGCAAAGCTAGCTACCATGATCCGGGACCCTCTGTTTAATAGTTCAATTTCCACTAGTCTGGTTTTTTTGTTTACGTTAATTTAGAATTTCATTAACCACTATAAGCAATCTCACGTGCTGGTAAGTGATGAAGTACTCTAAGATAGTAACGGGCTAACCTATGAGGGGTATGGCAGTTATTATAAAATGGCACCCCTAACCCCTGGCCGGCTCTTCTCGGTAGAATCTGCTTTCCGAACCGGTGGTAGAGTCACACAAACATGCATACTTGACGTTTCAAAAGTGCTTATAAAGTAGGCCTACTTGAAATAAATGAATGAATGAATGAATGAATGAATGAATGAATGAATGAATGAATGAATGAATGAATGAATACACTTTTATTGCACACCACATAAACATAACAAATTAACAGTAAAAATTTAACAAAAGGTATACAATTTGGCGGCCTTATCGCTACATAGCGATCTCTTCCAGGCAACCAAAGGCGCTAAAAACAGCTCAAGAAGAGAGGTAGGTGGTGCATTTAACAGTACTGTGTTGCAAATAAACATGCATAAACCTATATATACAAATATAATATGTAAATATAACAAACTTACAATAAAATATATAGATAGTGATAATAATTAATATATACCTATATAATTAATATCAATAATAAATAAATATATACAATATTGTCAAACCACAAATAAAACAGAAGGGAATAGGCAAGTTTAAAGATCCGCAGATGCAGACAGAAAATGATCTTTGACAAGTTTTTTAAAAATGGTAATAGTCTGTGCCTCTCGGATTTCAAGAGGCAAGGCATTCCAAAGCTTAACAGCCTGAACAGTGAAAGATCGGTGGAAGAAAGATGAATTATGTGAAGGCACCCTTAAGATCAATTTCCTTGCAGTACGGAGAACTTCACCAGGGCGACCAACGAATTCAAATTTTTCCTTTAAATAAGGTGGAGAAGAAGGAAAAAACAACACACAGTAGAGAATAGAAAGAATGTGCAAATTCCGGCGAAGTCGAATAGGTAACCACTTGAGACGAGAGCGAAATTGTGATACATGGTCATATTTACGTAACCCAAATATGAACCGAATGCTAATGTTTTGAAGTCTCTCAAGTTTATTTAACTGATCGTCAGTTAGGTTAACAAAGCTTGCGTCAGCGTAATCCAGAATAGGAAGAAGGAGAGTCTGTGCTAACATAATCTTGGTAGGAATCGGAAGGAAAAATTGAAGGCGACGCAAAGAACCTAGAGATGCAAAAGTTTTCCTGCTGACTTCCTTTAAGTGATTAGTCCAACTTAGAGTGGAATCCATAGTTACACCCAGATTTCTAACGCTGTCAGAGTAGGGAACTATGAAGCTATTGAATTCTATGGGCGGCAAGGAAAACCAGTCAACTCTTGAGATTAGGTTCCGACTACCGATAATAATCACCTGAGATTTTTTAGGATTTACAGTGAGGCCATAGGATCTACTCCATTCCAGGATAACACTTAAATCTTTATTCATCCTTGAAACGGCTGTCGGAAGATTCTCAAGAGATGTTTGAGTATAAATTTGAACATCATCCGCATACATGTGATAGAGAGAAGAGAGTTTTTGAGTAATAGAATTAATGAAAACAGAAAAGAGTAATGGTGACAACACGCCCCCTTGAGGCACGCCGGCAGAGATATCACACCAAGATGAATAAGTCTCTTCAACGCGAATACGCTGCCGACGTCCCTGAAGGTAACTACGAAACCAGTCAATCACAGATGGAGATATGTTAAGAGAACGTAAAATAGCCAACAGTACATCGAAATCTACAGTGTTAAAAGCATTGCTAAAATCCAGCAAGGTCAACACAGTTAGTTGTTTATTATCCATGCCCCAACGAATGTCGTCAGTAACTTTCATCAGAGCAGTAGCCGTACTATGACCGGAACGGAAACCAGATTGGAGAGGATTAAGTAAGCACTGCCTATTAAGGAAAAGGTTTAGTTGTTGGTAAGTAAGTTTTTCAAGGACTTTAGAAAGAAACGGTAAGATAGAGATAGGACGGAAATCGCAGAACTTTGAAGGATTAGCCTTTTTAGGGAGAGGAACAACATGCGCACTCTTCCAAGCTTCAGGAAACTTGCAAGAAGAGATGGACTCATTTAAAATGTGAGTGATAATAGGCGAAATAATACTTATGAGAGGAATAATCATATTACGGCTAACGTCGTCGCTACCAACTGCATTCGAAGAGACGGACAATATGCTCTTCTTAACATCACATTCAGAGAATTGACTAAAAGTGAACGGAGGATAAGCGGGAGTTGGAGTTACGGAAAGAGAATGAAGAGTATTAGCTTTATCTGAACTATTAAAAGAGTTAAGAGGAGATGAGAAATATTGATTCAAATGTTCAATATCAACACTAGAAGGGGATGAATTATGGGATGATTTACCAACTCCAACAGTTTCAAGAAATTTCCAGACCCGGGATGAGTCGCCGTCCTCGACTGAAGTATGAATATGGCGTCGTTGTGCATCTCTACACAATGTATTGCAGCGATTCCTGATTTTAATATACTTTCTCTGGTTTTCATCAGATTGCTTTGCCTTGAGTCTGGACTTTGCAACGTTTTTCTTTAATATAAGACTTTTCAGGTCGTCAGTTAGCCAGGGAGCAGGCAAATGTTTTAGCTTTACTATCTTTATGGGTGCATGAGTATCATAAAGTTGAGTTAAAAAAGAGTTAAAAACAGCAACCTTATCTTCAATGCATGGTGCATTTTCAACCACTGACCAGTCTATTTTGCAAGCATCATCACACAATCGATCGATATCCATTCCACCAAAATTACGCCGCAGAAGTGTTTTAGGTTTAATTTTAGGAGGACGTAGTTTATATGAAAGAAAAATCAAGTCATGATAAGAAAAAGCATCGGCAGAACACTGGCCATACTTTGAAATAAGATCCGGAGACGAGACTATTATTAAGTCAAGAAGAGAAGGAGAACAGTTCGGAAGTTTGTGAGTAGCTAATGAATTTGAATTTGAATTGGTTTCTTTACGACACCGTACCGAAACGCTAAATCGCTTAGTGGCGAGTCTTTCTCGGTAGTGCGGTAGCCACGGCAGCAACCTCCCACCATTGTATGACGGCTACATACCAGCTACATACGTAGGCAACTCGTCTTTGCAGTACTTGAATATGAAAATAATATAAAGCATATACTCGGAGGTACTATCGACGTCGATTACAAAACAATATTTCAAATAAAATCCTCACACGTTATGTGATATGCAACCTGTAGTAGAATTTGTTTCGCAGGTCAGAAGCCTTGCCTTTTTGTGAGGGGATAACTCGAAGTATAACGGATTTACGTAAAATATGTGAAACCTTTTGTATGCTAATAGGATCCCATTGTTCGGAGATTGAATTTTCAGGTAACCGTGCTTAAGAATAATTCATGATATATGGAATAAAGCTGTGGATAAATTCTTATTAAATTTTCATACTTAATAATAAATTATTTCTACTAACTTTTTTTACAAACTAGGTACAAAACAAAATTTAGCTCAAATTTTTTGGGTGAAAATATATTTGACGGTTTCCATCGTTAATTGTGAAGAAACTCGTAAATATAATAGGTATGTAGAATTTAAACATCATCTTTCATTTCTTTTAGACGTACACTTACTTAAATATACTTGAATTCCAGCACATGAGGCCACCAAGTTCAAATTAAAACTTGTTTATTTTATATATGCCTACTTAAGAAGCACTTTTGAAACGTAGGCAACGTTACAAAAGTGCTTCTTAAATGTATGTAGTAATCATACCATCGATTTTGAAGAAAAATTCCCCGAGAAGAAGCAGCCAAGAAATCTTAGCATTTGCACTTTAACACAAGGGTTATCAATTTTTTTCTCAGAACTGTTATTTAATGCCGACTTCCCATGTGGTCTCATTTTTATCAGGTCAAGATTGGAGGGATACTGGATTAATCGAAAGAACTCTTCAAATTATATAGTGATTTGTTTCTTTTTAGAGTAATTAGAGCATTTGCTTTCGAAAAGCACCATTTGGTCAAGTGAAACTGGTAATGAAGACCACGAATAACTGGAACTACACAATAATAAATATTGCACGGGTTTCCATTCGACTATGGTATATGGTTAATAAGCAATTTATGTTCATCACAATAAAGGTGGATGGTGAAGTACCTCAAGAACTCCGCAACTATTAACGCCGTAGGTTCGGGAAGTTGACATTTGGCTATTATAATTTTTCGACTAAAAACCGACTTCATATAACTAAAACAACTAAAAAGCAAGATATAAATTAAAATTAAATATTAAAATAAAATCCATGCCACGTAAAATGTAGAAAATTACTAGTACTTTTTTTGCTACTCTATAAAAGGGAATACGAAGTATAACTCGTAATTTTCTATATTTTACATGGCACAGACTTAAGCATATTGTAAAAACCATTTATTGCTTGCTTTTGTGTTTTGTAATAAAGTCGTTTTTATGTACTTTTTTACAAACTGTAAAAAAATGTTTTATTATTTTGTGAGAGATGAAAGCGGAGCCTGCTTTAAAGTAACCTTAAAAAAAAACCTTGAAATAATTACACACAAGATTATGCATTCCTGTAATATATAGCATAATTTGTGTATCGAGAATTTCAAATACTGTAACCTCACCTCCACTTGCATGATAAAATATGCAAACAAGTTGATTTAAAGAACAAAGGAGGCTGCAAGCTGTCTATAGGTAGGTGCGAGATTTTGGAAGTAATTTCCCACGAGGCTGAACCTTTACCTCACTACCAAGTATTTATTTGTTTTTGTCAAATCTCTTTAACTTAAATAAAAGATCTAGTTTGGTAATTTATTTATTTATGGAATAAAATAGGAAGCCCACTTTGATTACAATGAGTAAGCGTTAATAAAATGTTAGATAATAAAACGTATTTACTACAATAAGTTAAACCCAGTTACAAGTTAGTTAACTCAGCGTGAATTATTAAATTAAGACAATATTTACTTCCATATTAATATTATAAGGTCCACTTCTTCTTACAAGACTGCCACAATGCTTTACAAATCGTAACACAATCAAACAGAGTAACTCTGAGATGGATACGAGGTCATAACGGAAACATGGGAAATGACGCAACCGACGAACTAGCGCGGCTGACTACATCACTGAAAGTTGTAGGACCGGAACCGATCATACCAATACCTTTCAGTGATTATAAAACATGGCTACATAATCAGACGAAATCCTCACACTCAGAGCTATGGATTAACGAAAATGAGTGTAAACATACAAAGGAAGCCTTTCCAAACCTTAACACACGACTAAAAACCAAACTGCTAAAACTAAGTCGGAACAAACTAAGGACGGTATTAAGCATGATAACAGGGCATTGCTAACTAAACTAACACCTTTTAATTTTAGGTATAACCGACAGTCCTCTGTGCAGAGCATGCATGGAGGCAGATGAAACACCGACTCACGTATTGCAGGAGTAGCAGAGCAACGCGCAGCATACCTTGGCTCCCCAGCATCACTCCCTGAACCACTTGGCAACCTGGGCGGTCTGCTAAGCTTCTGGAGTGAGCTCGGCTGGCTGGAGTGATCCAGCGGGGAGCTGTACCAGTGGCACTACGTACAACGGAAGGTTCCGGCCGACCAAGTACGGAGACAAGCCCAGAGAAAGAAGAAGAAGGTCCACTTCACTTTAGGTTCAAATCGAGTTCAAATCCCAGCACGCACCTCCGACTTTTCTAAGTTATGTGCGTTTTATGTCACTTGCTTCATCGGTGAAGGAAACCTGTAAGCCTTAGAGTTATATATTATTTATTTATTTATTTTATTTATTTATTTATTCATAAGACACACCAGCAATTAATTGTAACTGCATTCATAAAAAAAAATATGTGTTAGAATACACAAATTCTGCCTAGTGCCATTACAATAATCAAATATAGGTGTATACAGCATTATCGGCACAACGTAAAAACTGAAATAAGTATTTAACTAAAGATTATTAAAAATAATAATATAAATATAATTAAGATTTTATAATAGACTAGCTGTTGCCCGCGACTTCGTCTGCGTTTGTTTTTTGATGTGGCATTAAATTGCTGCTGTCCGCTGAGGAGTTCTGTCGTCTATCTCCAACCACAGTTTGGGCACACAATTAAACACATATACCTGTATAGTACAAAAATAATTATTTAAATCGGTTCTAATTTGTCGGAGTTATGATGTTAAATCGTCAAACACTCATCCCCTCTCCCAAAGGAACCGAGCTTAATGACGGGATAAAAAGTATCCTATATTACTTCTAACACTTCCAAGAATCTATATATATCATATTTACATTCTCCGTGGAAAAATACATGGTCATACCAATTTTTATGACAATCGGTTGAACGGGGCGGAAGTCGATACTTGACAGCGCCGCCTGGTGGGGAGTTACATCAATGGACATAGCATGTTCGTTTTCTCCGTGGAAAAATACATGGTCATACCAATTTTTATGACAATCGGTTGAACGGGGCGGAAGTCGATACTTGACAGCGCCGCCTGGTGGGGAGTTACATCAATGGACATAGCATGTTCGTTTTCTCCGTGGAAAAATACATGGTCATACCAATTTTTATGACAATCGGTTGAACGGGGTGGAAGTCGATACTTGACAGCGCCGCCTGGTGGGGAGTTACATCAATGGGCATAGCATATAAACCTTCTCCGTGAAAAAATACATAAGCATACCAATTTTCATAATGATCGGTCAAATAGTTTCTGAGTTTATCGATGACATATATACAAACATCCTCTTTTATATATATATAGATTGATTAGTAATATTAAATTAAAATTAAAATGTATTATTCAGATTATGATCTCAAAGGTGTGATATTATGTTCTCAAAGGTGTGTGGAGTCCATCAATGCTCACAAGGCCGGCGTGGTGGACTACGGCCTTAATCTATTCTCACTGTAGTAGAAGACTCATGCCCTGTAGTAATGGGATGATATGATGATGATGAATATTATAAATATGAGAGGGTGTTTGTATGACCTTACTTCACTCTCTAACTAAGCTATCAATCGACTTGATTTTTGGACAGATAAATCTACAAAAAGAACAGAGTATCATATGCTTCTTTTTTCACAGGATTTGTTCAAAAAAGTGTAATAAATGCAGACGAAGAATGCGGGTAGCAGCTAGTTTAAGCTAAGCAAAAAAGTCTACAACGTAAGTTTGAAATTACTATGTTCCTTAAGGAGTTATCGGATTTTAAAAGGCACGGGCAGACAGACGTAGGATAGGTGGATGAATGGACTGCCAAAATTTTACTCATCTAAGACCAAATCTTACTCGTTCAATCTACATTACACTGCTATTCTTAAGCTACCTAATGAAATAATACAAATATATATAGAAAAAGAAGGGCCTAAAGCAATAAAAAAGTTTATACAACTTTAAAAAGCACCGCACGTTGCCAGAACTCGGCTTCATTGAAACTTTATGTTCTTGCACAAAATCTTTGGAATTAAACCTATAAAAGATTTTTTGGTTTCAAATGAAATTGAAAATACTCACCCCATATCTAAGTGTCGTATGAAATAATGTATCATCATCCCATATAGCCCATAACGGACCATAAATAACTGGACTAAAAGCCTCACCCAATTGCCCACGCTGGGCAAACGGGTTGGTGATCGCAGTAGATGGTACTAGTGTTACAGCCTCGTGCGACACCTGCGGGAAGACGAGGAAGGAAAATACATTTCCTATATTTAAAAGTTGTATGGAATAAAAGACACCAGACTATAATTAGAAGTAATTCTAATCCGATGTATAATATCCTCACTCATTGAGTTTTTATATTTGTCCAAAACGCAAACAGCAACGCGTCGGGTACCGGCTACTGACCTCTCGCAGCAGCTCTTCGAAATCCTTGTGCGTAGCTTGCGGCTCCGGCAGCACGGCGTCAATCAACGGTATATAATCAACTTTGTATTTTAAAAATTTGCAACATATCGTAACTAATCATATAACAAGGCACATGGTGGAACTTCAAAACGAATTAAATATTAGAATAGTGAAATTTTGTGATTAGCTTAAAAAAATTAACAGGGGTAACAAGCTTCTCAATAGATTTCTGTGCTTACCGACCTCCACTGAAGCAATGTTATTGGTGCTTGGTTTGAGAGGCAGCAGGGCTCTGGCCACATTTTCATGTTGAAATGACAAGTTATACTAAATCAAAGCTAACTAAAGTAGAAGTTTCGTTTAAGAGTTTGACGTATTGGAAGCGTGGAAGTTCTCTTACTTACTTTCATAAGTACGTCGATAGATTAATGTATAATATAGGTACTATATTAATAGATTAATTTTCTTAATGTATAATGTTTATTCATCGTGTGTGTTTATCAGCTGCGTTCCACAAGAACGTCATCACTCATCAGCTGTTAATGTCAGCGTGTCCGTCTCTCCAAACATGAGACACAATACCACCACGCTCGCCACGCGTGGCGCGCAGGTAAGTACCAAAATTCGTTGTTGCGCTGGTACGTGTTCCGTAGCCTAATCTACTAAGCGAGTCGTCACTCGTCTTTTATCTTCAATATGGTGCTAAAAACTTTGAATTAATATGTATGAAAAAATATACTTATGCACCCTTCAACAGAATTTCTACTGATTCGGTTTCACGTTGTATATACCCGTATGCGTATTTATATACTTGGCATACGCATGATGTCGCCACAGGTTAATTCATCACAAGGCATGCAAGCCATCTCTTATAGGCAATAAGAGATGGTTACAGAAATAAGGCCGCCTTTGCATACCTATATTTTTTTTTTGTTATTTTCTATGAATTGTATTTTTTCTAGATTCGTGCCGTAAAGTGTTTGCTCGTCTTCTTCTTAAAAACGAAGTATAGAATGTGGTTGATTGTGAACCAACATAAAGTATTACCATTATATAAATAACTCCTTCAAATGGAGAAACATTTCTTGTTCGTCCCCTTAACAAAAGTGCTCGTAACTGTTACGAGGCCCTTACATTAATTGCACACAATTACTGTCTTGATACCTTTAATCTTTAGTACCTTTATACTGCCTGTATATTATGAACAAAATTACCAATAAAGCTCAGTGAAATAAATCACGATAATAAAATCAGCGAAATGATAAATCTTTTAGTTAATGTTAATTGACCTCATAACGACCTAGTATTTTGCCTTACCTACCATATTTACTATGTCAGTTCAAGCATATCGCTTGGCGGCCTTTTGGTAGGGTGGTAACTAGCCACGGCCGAAGCCAGACAAAACTATCGTTATATGCGGTTATATCGTTGGCATTTGTTTTAGTAATTTTTATTTCTCACAAAAATTTACTACTATCTCCGAGAAACCAGACCTAAATTGTAATCCAAAACATTAGAAATACGCATGGGTACTCGTGCAGTAAATAGTGTTTCGGAAAGAGGCATAAGTTTTATTTGGTAATACCCAAGAGTCATTTTCACTTTGTTTACAAATAACTTGAATTTGAAGTAGAGAAAGGCAAACCCAGCTTTTTTGTAAAGGGAAAGGTAAATCGATTTATGCAAAACAGATAGCGCCTTTTGTATGCAAATTCTTGTTGATTTCAAAAAGATTGAAACGATGGTATCGCGAAGTTAGGAAAATTGGTTATATGCCACAAACGAATATTACAAATGTGAATGAGAAAAGATTTGCGTATTACGTTATTATATCCTTTTTAAGATACACTATTCTTTTCACGTTGTGTGAAATTCACAACAAACATGCCATTCCCCTAATAGGTTAGCCCGTTACCATTTAAGAATGCATCATTACTTACCAGCAGGTAAGATTGCAGTCAAGGGCTAATATATATATATATATAATATATATATATATATATATAATATATATATATATATATATATACGCAGGACTACTTGTCTTGAAGAGCTCATCAAAAGATTTATCCAAAGTTTATTGATTTACACGCCGTTGATAGTGATAGTGATTGCTGACTAATCTTACCATGGACGACTACCCAGTCGTCCATTGTAGGAAAAGAAGCCTTGTACTGATTTTAATCGAAAATCTCTCTCGTACAGTTAATGGATTTACACAACATACATAGCGCATAAGAAAAAAAATGCAAATACAAAAGCAGAAGAAAATAGAAGGTGCGGTCTCCAAATCACCTAACTAGATGGCGCCACAAAGATCCTGCATCGCGTTAGCGAAGTTATCTAAAGAATGATCATATATAAAACTTCCAAGGATGAATGGTCTGACTTCGGTCTCTGAGCACGAAACCGGCACAGAGGAAAATCTTTGCATTGTTACGGTCGAGCGCATCAACATAACTCTCGTACAAAGGTACAGTTGTTTTTCGATGGAAGGTCGCTTTTGTAGCTCGTGGAATCCCGATTCTGAGCTGTGCTCAGCCATCAGCATTTTACCTTGGCAACACCTTCTGCTATCTTGATCATTTAAGATTTTTTACCTAATCAGTTCTGATTCAATATAAGGATAAGGACGTAGTGTTTGTATTATCTTTGTTCTGGTACTGTGCCACAGAGGTGAGGAGGTGACATTGACCACAACGACGCAACGTACTTTTTATTTATTTGTATGTGGTTGTAAGCATTCATTTTAGTCAATAAAGCCAATTATAAGTATTATTGATCACGTAGAGAGTAAGTATGGAAATTACAAATAAATAGTTTTTGCTTGTTCAACGCAACCGATGATCTGTGGTGGTTCGTAGGCGATAATTGATCGTATCGCATAGTACCGCAATGTTGAGGTACGGCGACCTGTGCTATCAATCAATCTTATTAATGTGGCTACATAATTAGTGCTAATCGGTAACCGTTGGCTATAGATTGTATGGCTTATTTCACAAGAGCGAATAAGCCTGGTGTTCTTTTTTGGGAATTATTGACAAACTTTAGCTTTTGATGTAGTACTATTTATTAAATGTACGTTATCGTTCGTTATTATTTTAGACTAGCTATTGCCCGCAACTTTGTCTGCGTAGCATCCCATAGGAACAATTTATTTAAGAAATATGTGCCCAATCAATTTAGGTGTAGTTCCAAAGATATTTTTTAAGATGTGTAATCCTGTAAAAACAATCGGGTGTAGTTTTTAAATGTTCAATTGTCCTTGTCAATTACGTGAAGCTCTTAAAATATCTGTTTTGTTTTGCGTACATTTTTTTAACTTGCTTTAACTTCTAAATTAAATGTCGCATTGGAATGAATTGGAAAGTATTTTTCTGTTATATAGATTGATGATAAAACTATTTATTTGAATCCATACTGCGATACTAATGTAAACCACTTTTGTTCCTACCTGGGATGTAATAAAATTTAAGAACATAAAAGCTCCCATTGCGACTTAAATATGATAGTTAGGTAGATATTTCCTGGCGGGGCGGACTTTTTGACTTTTTCGTTAAATCATGCAGTACACCATGTTTATGAATCACAAATAGTTTTCACAGCGCACGCCAAGTAATGAATTTTATAGGAAAAAATTTGCTGCTATTTTCTTAAGGCTCTCCAATTTTTTGATACCGAATTAATTAAAGGCTATGTCACTTCGTGATAGTTGATCTTCCTTTTGGCGGATTTTCTTTTAAGAAATGCTTATAACCGGTTCGAAGCCTATTCGGTACAAACAAACAACACAAATATCTTTCCGTTTCAAAGTTTAAAGTTACTGTTACGTACGTTAATTTACAAACTATGAAGCTAAGACGGACGGATAATTTGGGGGAATATTTGGACGTATTGAAGGATAAGTCAGGCTAAATGCAAAACCCAAGTTGCCGCTAAGATCTCGCTTCACTCGAAATCATTGCTATGCTATGCTAACGAAATTAAATCACAAAAGAAAGTTAGTTTAAATATAGTATACATTTCTCAGTTTTATTTTCGTTCTATAAAACTGCAGAGACGTCTAGTTTCACGAGCCATTTTATTTTTGACGACCAGCGGTGAACGCTGTGGTTTTAACTTGGGTTCGATTCCGGCAGAGGCAATTTGGGAATAATTTCTGAATTTTCTCAGGCCTGACATGGTTGGCTTCGGCCGTGGATAGTTACCACCTTTAGTAACACTGCAGCAACGTTTACCACTTTTAGATGAATAAAAAAAATAAGATGCACCTGGCAAATAAATCATAACCCTTACTTATATTATAAGCAACTGTGTTTGATTGTTTGTTTGTCCTTCCTTCGCGCCCTAACTGAACAGCCGACCAACTTGATATTTGGCATCGAACTAGTTGTTAGGCGGAGGGTAATATAGGCTACTTTTTATCCCAGAAAAACAAATGGTTCTCACTGGATTTGTAAAAACCCGTTAGACACGACGCGACTGGACGATGAACGCGGGCAACAGCTAGTTAATCATAAATTCGTTTCATACGGTTTAGACTTTTTAAACTTAAATCTCAGAACAATAACAATGTAGGTACTTTTGAGCTGCAAAATAGCCGCTTGGCACGGTCTAACATTCTAGCACTTTAAACGCTCTACGGACTTTCCCACATTACACAAAAACTAGTTTGCTTTTCTCTCGGCACATCCACTTTAGCAGCTAAGCCACACATTTTGTGTCAGTAATAACTAAAATTTCAAACCTTTATGCAACAAATAAATCTTAAATATAAAATAACTTATTTCGACGTCGTTCGACGACGGAAACGATGGTTGTTAAAAGTTAAAGGTGTGTATCTCTGTGTGCTGCATCAGCTAGAATAACACCTATTATAAAAAAACCGAAAATAAATCAAATAAGTAGGTACTTATATAATTGTTAAATAAATAAATAATAATATTTGACACTTATAAATGCGATTCAAGAACGAGAGACAGACATAATGAATAACCGATAATTACATATTATAAAGTGATGGATGATTTGTCTGAATGCGAAGCTGATTGAGCCTCGACGAACGTGAAATTAAATAACAGTTGACTAGGTGAAAATATTATTCAACAAAATTGTATTACCTACGTTATACTTCATTGACAAAATAAAATGAGAAACACCAGTGGCGTGCACTAGGTTTCTTAACAGGGTATGCTTACAACAGGAAAATTGCATAAAACGGCCAAAATTCTTCTCCTATACGAGTTATATCAATTTTAGGGTATGCAGTGCTTTTGCGCATGTATGAAGTGTACGCCACTGAGAACCACCATCTTATTAATATTATGAACGCGAAAGTTTTGATGGATGTTTGTATCCCAATCACGCCCGAACTGCTGAACGAATCTGGTTATACATTTGTATAGATATAGATTATAGTTTGGAATAGCACATGGTTTTGTTTGATTTGACAACCTTTGACCATCAAATTGGATTACTATATTATCAAAATTAAGCTTAATTTGCTATACTCCGCGAAAAGCAGGAGAATCTGTGTGGTGTAATTTATAATTTCTTCAATCCTTATACTCCACACCAAACAGATCTTCGGCAATATACCCTCTACGCACGTTTCGCTCTGAAAACGGAGCATCCTCAGGAGATGTTGACTTTACAATGAACAATTGTTAACTTAACAATTGTTACGTGCGTAGAGGGTATATTGCCGAAGATCTGTTTGGTGTGGAGTATAAGGATTGAAGAAATTATAAATTACACCACACAGATTCTCCTGCTTTTCGCGGAGTATAGCAAATTAAGCTTAATTTTGATAATATATCATGGATTTCCGCAAAGTAACGCCTGCTTCTATCCAAATTGGATTACTTTCAAACATCATTTTCTAAATTTATTGATATTAAAAATGCGAAAGTTTGATGGATGTTTATAGCTCAATTACGCTAGAACTACCGGACAAATCTTGATGCAAATCTGTACAGAGCTAGATTATAGTTTGGAATAACATAAGCTTCTTTTTATACCGCTAAAACTATCAGCTTCCATGTGTTTTTGTTAAGAACCTTATGAAACGCAGTCGCAGGGAAACCTTTAGTTAACTTCGTACAACCTTCGTAATGCCGGTAGTTTGTCATCTACTGAAAGTAATCCGATGTTGCAATAGGCATGAGACAGTAACCGATAATCGATAAAATATTGTAATTTATCGAATTATGTATGATTTAAGTATTATGAAAAACGTATTTTCGTTTATATTCTAAGTGAGATTGGTATTTATTTTCAATAAATAAATTGCTAAATCTTTCAATCCGCCATAAGTGAAACGTCACGCCTATTTGTAACTTCGTACCTAACGTGAACTCTCGAATACGGAGGTACTTCGAAAATCTCTTGCACTTTTTATTTGCGTAAATAAAGTATTTAGTGAATACAGATTATCAAAAGCTCAGTTATGTATCAATAACAAAATAAATAATCTTTAGCTATGCTAATCTTGCGAATAAGGAATTAATTAACAGATAGCTCTTATTTGCTTATGACACCCGGCGAGAGTTCACGCGGGAAATATTTTTTAAAAATTAAATTTTAAATTTTTATGAATAAAATCTTTGATTTCCGTAAAAATAAGATATTTTTTGGATATAGAAGATACTTTCGAGCAGGCAGTTTTTGAAATTTTGACAACATTCCCTTTATCCTTTACAAGTGTGTTTTTCTAGCTTTATCGGCTTTCTTTTTTTAAATTCCAGAACAAATTAGCCTTTGACTTTAATCACACCTGGTGATGATACAGTCTAAGTAGCTGGCTAACCAATTAAGTGTTAGGGCAGTTATACCATTAATACCTATTTATAATACCGGTAATCGGTTTTTACGCGGCATCGTATCGGACCGCTGCATCGCTTGGCACGTCTTTCTCGGGAAGGAAAAATAGCATGGTAAGTAGACACGGCCAAAGCCTCTTTGAAATTTTCCTATTATCTTTATTTTTAGATCGGATCCAATCCAATTTTGAAATTACTGGATATAACGTAATAGTAAAAGTTAAATACCATCAACTTGCAGTTATAACCAAATAATGGGTATTGCATCACCCGCAAACATAATATAAACCTGTCCTAATCCTGTCCTATTTATAATATTAGTTTGTTGACAGTTTTAAGTAAATTTAACAGGATGTACTCGTACTTACTCGCTCACGGTCAAACGCTCGGGTGTTTAAATTGCGGAACTTTATTAACATGATTCAGAAATTCGTTAACTTCTACTACCACGGTTCATAGTTCATATAATATTTAGTAACAAAATATTTGCCATTCTAAACATGTTTAAATGAAATAGCTTTTGTAACATCACTACATATTATTAGTATGTAGTCAGGTAAGTGCGTCTGTTTGGAATAGTTAATATACAATCTATACACATAAATTAATATATAGCTTCATCCCCCTTCTGGGACTATTAACTTGAGTTTGAAAGCATAGATAGATAGTTTCTCTAAAGCAGGTTTGCGGGTTATAACGATTCTTATCACATTTTAATGCGATGCGACTAGAAAATAGTTTTACATTGCGAAACTTAAATCGTAATGCGCGCTTAGCCTTAGTGATAATAGCCGGGGCTGAGGATTTAAGGTGCTTTCCGAGGCACTGGGTTGGAAACCGCCAATTTCCTAACTCAATTTCCTTACATAAAATTTTAGCGTCTGTCTGTTTATTCGAGCAACAGTCGAATAGATTTCGATGGGTTTTTTCCATTATAATATAAGAACTGATATAGATTCTTTTTGTTTTAAGATCTACAATTACAACTTATATAAAGGAACGACTTAACTACTACTATTTTATATTTATTCAGAGCATTTACAGATTTGAACATGCCCATATACATAAATATGTGCCGTGTTGGTTTAAACTCAAAAATGTGTCCAACAATTAAATTGTTTCATACGAATTCCTTAGCCAACTGGGATGATTTATGAAAAAAAAATTAGGAAAACCCAAAGGAATAGCTGAAAATTTAATAAAATCTTAATTAGTATTTTGTATGCAACTTTAGAATACTTTCAGTATATTCCTTAGGTAAATATATTGCGATGTAACGTATTTCTCTAAAAGTTTTATGGAGATATTCGCGTGATCTAAAGCTAATTTCTGTAATATAAATGTAGTATCTATGACAGCAGTTTAGACCCATAGCAAGATCCCTTAGGACGTAATACTACAAAAGTACGGAAAATAGTTTCAACGTCTGTAAAATCCAGGCTGCCAATGCGAACGGAGCCAGTGAGACATTTGAGAGGCGGGAGTAAATAATACAATTATAAGTAATACATATCTATTAATTTAATACATATCTTCATTATAATATTCATTATCTAGCTTTAAGCTAGATAACATATGTATAAAATATGTATTAAATAATATGTACAATATATAACTGTGTAATTGTAACCCCAATCAGATCAGAACATTTATATGAATCCATTGTGAAAAAAATACTTTTTTTATTAAGTAAATTTAAGATTAACGGGTTATAGATACATTAAGAAAATATATTTATAAATTTTTTAAATGAAATGTTTTGCAATCATTTTACGTCAGATTAGAAAAAAATGGAGTCTTCTGTAGCGGACAAGAGTTTTGTAAAAAAAATGGCCGTTTGAAGCGGCAATGAGCAACGGCGATTGCTCACGCCGCTGCACCCTGGGCCGATTAATGCGCCTGTTGTTTTACATTTCAATCGCCTGGTATGGAAAATTGAAAAAGCCTTGATTGGTTGCCATAAGCAAAAGAAGAAATAGACAAGCTTGTTTGGTCTCCAACGATTTCAAAGACACGCCGATGCTTCTCTAAATATAACTTGGTGGCTATGTTGATTAATTGTTTAGGAAAACTACGCAATCATACAAATTAATATAAATAAAGATGAATATGAATATTTGAACAAGAGCTTAACTGTCTGAGTCTGTCTGCATCTTGGTCGCACATCACGTTGAAACTGCTGAATGAATTCAAATTAAACTAATTAAACTTAGCATGATTTGAGTTAATACTCCGAGGTATGATATAGGATTGGTACCTACTGTGTATTCTGAAACACAGCATAGTTTCCTTGGGAGAGCGGATGGAAGTGTTTGAAGGTTTTTCATCGCAACACCTTAAATGTGAACCGATTTTACTTATTACTTTTTCAAAAAAGAAGAAAGGTTGTATTATTAAAGCAGCAAACATCTCACTCGAGGCTTTAAAAAACTACATAAAGTTTTGCCACATTTATGAGGACTTCACTGCTTGGACTGAATAAAAATATGTTAGGAATTTCCGAATTTTGAATTTGGTAAACGTCTAGCTTACTAATGGGAGTGAAGCGAATAACATGTAAGACGAAACCGGCTACGGTTTCATAGTTTTTGGTATGTTAATTACGAAAGTTTGTCTAAATGTTTGTTTATTATCTATTTCTATCTCCATCTTTACCAATCTTGATGAAATTTGGCAATAAGATAGGATAAGGACATAGGATACTTTGTATGCCAAAAATGCACTGGGGGCTTGATCGTTAAAAGAAAATGTTATTTTTCAAAGGCAGCACGAGCGATTTGTGAAAATCTTCATGTATATAATTTGTAATGCATCCTGAAGATAGACATTGCATATATTGAAGTCCGGGTAAATAAAAGGTTCCAAAACCTAAAGCACCTAACGAAGTTGCGGGCATAAGCTAGTTATAAATAATAATAAATGTTAACTTTTATTTATACGACATTAATATTGAATTATGCTAATATGTAAAATAATCGCATCTGTCACGATTGTTTATTATTGTGTATTGTATGAAACAAGAAAAATTCCCAAAGGAAAAGTTATCGTTACTGGAATATCACTTCGCCTCGCATAATAAAATATGGAGATGAGTTACGGGAATTGATTCAAAGCACAAAGGAGGCTGCAAGCATCCTGTAGACAGCGAGATTTCGGCAGTAATTTCCCGCGAGGCTACACCTATATCTCACGACACTGAAGATATTTTAAACGCATACCTACATAAACAAATGAATGTTTAAAACACAGGCAAATTATACACTTGCTTGGTCACGAAATTATGTACTTTTATTGTCTGTACTGAAATATATCATCCTTTAACTTGTAAGATGGTAGACCGTCACAGGATTAATTTAGCTTCTGTCTATTTATATCAATGCTAGACGGGCCCAGAAAAACAAACTTTAAATCTTTTCCACCTCTCCACCACGTTAGAGTACGTAGCTTAGCAATCGCATTGGCCTGATTAATATAAGAATGCCACGGTAAAAAGTCAGATCCGCTCTGCCTACAGACAAAAGATAGTTATATAAGCAAGTAGAGTACACGGAAGCTAACAGAACTACGTAGAACCTGGGACCCCAGGGCAGGTAGGTATTAGACAATACAGGCTTTGATAGAATCAACGATACAAACTTTAGAAGATATGTCTTATTGTCTGAGTGTATAGATAAATAATCTATATTTTCCCGTCCGCCCGTCCCAAAATCCTTATTAAAATTTGAAATTTTACTAAACCGTTAAATCCCTACTTCAACACCTAATCCGAACACTTTATTTCACGAAAGTGTCTTTCAAATAAATCTAAATTCGAAACCCTTCCATCAAACTACGCTTTTGCTGGTTTTAGATAATTAAACTTTGAGGTTGTTCTGTTTTACTTTATTTTTGTTGCTGACTCTTCAAAAAGTACGTTCATTAAGCGATCAATTTTGCAGACCCTCGGATTTTCTACAAACTTTTTTTCATTTCAATAAATTAGAGATAGCTGCTTTATTCATTAGCTCTGGCTTACGGGAAAGGTAAGTGGATACCTACAGGAAAAGCAAATTCTGGAGAGGTGGACGTACGATAGCAAACGAGTAGCAAAGAGAGAGTGGAAATCCTTAAAAAAACTTTGGTCCAGAAGTGTACGGATTTTTAATTTTTTTTATGGAACCATAAAAGAATTTGCCTTGTGTTGACGGCAGGTCAGAATACAGTTCTCACTCTCTCTTCCCGTTGAAAAGGGAATAAAACGGTGAACGGGCATGGGAGCTACCTCTATGCTAAGACGACCATCCCATCAATCAGCAGTCATCAATAGTCTGTTACAGTCCACTGCTTGACTAAAGGCCTGTGGGAGGGTTTGCCATAATCACCACGCTGGTGATCATCTCACTACCGTGCACACATTTCTCATGTAATGTACGCATCAAAAATTTGACTTTGACTTTGAAGTAGAGGAATATCAAAGAATATATGGATGGATTGCTTGAAAGGAGTGAATAGTCAGTTGAACGCTAATTGAAGTGAGTGAAAGAAAATTACATGATTTCTCGACTCCACTATAATAGGATAAGAGCAAGAAGAATACCGTGGTACAAGGGAACGGAATATTGGTGATAGGTAAGCCTGTGTGCGCCAGACCGGTATTTTTGGCGGAGACACTGGCCTTCTCTGTTGGCGGCGCCGAGCGGACACGCGTACTCCGCACCCTCAATGTGATAGCTGAGCGGACTGATTTATTTGTAGCACTCTGAGTTAACTCACAAGGATAGCGATTTTGATTCTACAATATACGTTAAAGTAGACGTCCGGCTGGCGCAGTGTGCAGCGACCTTGCTTTCTGAGTTCAAGGCCGTGGGTTCGATCTCCACAGCTGGAAAATGTTTGTGTGCTATCACTATCACATATTGTACAAATATTCATCAGCTATCTTGGCACCCATAACACAGGCTACGCTTACTTTGGGGCTAGATGGCGTTGTGTGCATTGTCGTAGTATATTTATTTATTTTATTTAGTTATATAAAATTGTATTATTTGCATAACGTGGTACATTGTCGCATTAGGATAACTTTTGCCAATATGGATCAAAGTACCTAAGTTTGGAAAAAAAAAGATGATAAATTCTTACGTCAAACACAGCCCTGTTTAAGTGTATAGAAGTAAGGATTTTTTAAATCCACCGCTTTAGGATCTAAGTGACTCAGTCAGTTTACACGCTGCGCTGGGAGAATTGAGCTTCGCCGTTCTTAGTCATTTGAAATTCAGAATAAAACGTGCCGCGGGTTCGAAAAAAGTGCGCTGTGACTGTAATATTTTTGCATTAGTTATTTTTTTTTATCTATAATAATAACGGTTTCTATATTTTACTCCTTTTGAACATTAAATAGTTCAATGCTGCAATGAATTTCTGATTTCCGAGAGCTTAAGAGAGTTTCACCTATGCGAGCGATTAAAATGCGAGCTACAAGCAATTTTTTTTTTCTAAAGATAGGTTCAGTGTTGATACGTCAACTTTTGCTAGTATAGCTCTCATTTGGTTTTTACTGACTTAGTATTCCATGCTCAGTTTTTAATTTAGTTTTCACATACTTTACATCACTATACGAAAAGGTTGAGGTAAGGATATAATTTAAATAAGTATAGTCTAAGTGACCTTACTATGATTGCAATTCGCGATTTAGTTGATAAAAGCTCCCTGAGTTTTCAGTGGCGAAAACTGCTTAAACCATTAAGCAACACGGATACCAGCCCTAGTTCAGTAATTATTGCATACGTATATACAAACTCGGTTGAGCTACATTGTGTCAAAATAGATATGGATTATGTGATTACGCAAAAAAAAATTAAAAAAAAAATGCTTTGTATATGAGTAAATTCACAAAGGTTATTAGACAAAAAAGAAGGTGATCTATCTGTAGGTTAACGCGAGATTTTACTGTTAATTTCCCGCGAGGCAACACCTTTATCTTACGACAGAGAAGATATTTCAGCTAAATTCCGCTTACTTAAACAATCAAAGATTTGGATGACAATGATATGATTGCGGATATTACTTTACTTTTATTCCACTACAAGTAAGCTATTATTTTTACTACTTAAGATAAGATTGGTATGGACCAAAGCGATAAAAGGATAAAAAATAACTATATTACCCATAAATATTGTTACTTTTTTGTTTTAATTCTACTCACCTGATGGTAAGTGATGATGCAATCTCACCTGGTAGTTAGTGATGGGCCAGTCCAAGATGACTCCCTAACTTAGACCGCTACGGTCTAAATTAGGGAGTATGGTAGTCATCACGCTTATTGGTTTCAACGCGACATCGCACCGGAACACTAAATCGCTCAGCGGCACGTCTTTGCCGGTAAGGTAGTAACTAGCCACGGTCAAAGCCTACCACCAGAGCAGACCAGAAAAAAATCAGAAATTATAATTTTCCAAATTGCCACTTCAGGATATCGAACAAGAGACCTCCTGCTTAAATTCACAGCGCTCACCGTTACGCCAGGGAGGACGTCAAAAAGATAAGCAGCTAAAGATTTAATGTGAATTTTGTTTCTAAATATATTTTAAGCATTTTACAATTATTTTCACGAACACTCAGTGTTATACACCATAGATAATTATTTACGAAAGAGTTCATTTAAATAATTTTAAGATAAATAACGAGATCAACAATATATTTTGATCTACTATTTGTCTTACCTACTATAGAAGGTTTATTTATCCTTTAGTAATATAATCAAAGATAACATTTCACTTCGATAACAAGTAATGGAAATTAATGCACCCACTACTGTCTATCTAACAAATTATATAATTCGCATAGTTGTTAATTTTGTATTTAATTTATTTGACTTTATAATTATCATACTGTTTAATTTATTACTCTGATTTACTACTTACGAGTATATTAATCTTTTTTTCATTGATAAATATGAATTATGTTTTATTCATTTTAGAGCGGGATGGTCTAGAAAAATATCTAATGCCCATTTTCTAAACAACATTTGTATTTCCCACAGACTTCGTCCGCATAAAACTTTTGGTAAATTTTTCCCATACATTATTATATTCGCTTTTGTACATATAATAATAATACCCCCGCCACAACCGTCTGCTCGAGATGTTTCGTTTGTTTGTCAACATCACACTCCAGTATTACAATCCACTGCTGAATTATAGGCCTCACCCGATTGGAGGGTTTGCCCGTAATACTGACGATAACGATGATTTTTTTCTCTATGATAAGTGATGACGTAATAGTGTACACTTTGCCGGGTTCTAGATTTGATTTCGACCTCAAAAAAATTTGGAATTTATAATTTCTAAATTGGCTTGACACCATTCAAGACTGAAACAATAAAGAGCACGGGTCTTCTTTTACGATAAGAAAGTTTAGGCCGAATGCTGGCCCAATACCGATTGGTGGGCTCAACACGCCTTGGAGAACTTTCAGTCTTGCAGATTTCCTAACGAAGTTTTCCTCAAGGCCGAAGCAAGTGATATTTCCATTTAAACGAACATAAATTAGATAAGTTTGAGGTGCGTGCTAGGATTCGAACTTTGCCCCCCGAAGAAGCCGAAGTCTTACCCGCTAGGCTATTACCGCTATGTAAGTATTTAATGGGTCCACCAATCCGCACTGGGCCAGCGTGGTGGACTACTGCCTTAATCTCTTCTCAGTGTATGGTAATGGATTGATATGGTGATGATGATAAAGTGTTTAATACAATGTATGTTTTCGCAAATTTAGGTACTTTAAAATGTCCCTAGATGCACGCAAGGAACTATAATTTTGTAAACTATAACTGTAGTATTATAATGGCGCACTTTCCGCACTTGTGTCCCAATATACTATTATGATGCTATGTAAAAATATGTAACAGATAGAATGCAGACACTATCGAGTCACGTCACATTGCGTGCCGCTGCGGTTAGTCGCCCGGTGTGCGACAACCGGCAATATTTCATCGTCTCTTTATCACCTGGTCGCTGTAAAAGTTTTAAAAGCGATGAAATATCGCTATTAACATAAAAAACGCTCCTTAAAATATATTTTATAGTGCCTCGGAAAAATTGTTAACATTAGTTTTTACTGTTAACGCGAGTAAATATTCATGGCTTACATCTTAAAGTACTTGTATATTTATTAATACTCCTGTAAAAGAGGAGGACCGACTCTGTGACGTTAGTAAGCTGAAGGTGGTGGACACAAATGTATAAAAGGTGATTACAAATGCAGCGAACGTTGTATTGTATACAAATACACAATTCATGATTTTTACTAGTCTGTAGAGTTAAATGCCGCAATCCGAATCTTATAAATTATTTAAAGTTAATAAAACTTCAGTACATAATACCAGGCTTTGCGGGCGAACCAGATTTAATATGGCTCTGAACTTTAAGTCTGTTTGCTAACAAGTGACCCGTTGGAAGTTTACTCAGTAAACTTTAACTAATTTTACCATTAATCTTAGCTTCCTTTTAAAAGAGTAATTATATATAAATAATGATTAATTTAATCGAGTTTAATAAATTGACATACTAATATCATAAATGCGAAAGGGTTTTTGTATGTCTGTATGTCCTAACCAAGCAATCAATCGACTTTATTTTTGGTATAGAATTAGTTGAAAGGACGTAGCGCAACATAGGCTTATCATCCCTCGAAAACTAACGGTTCCCACGGGATTTATATAAACCCATAATAAACGCGTACTAAAGACGCGCGCAACAGCTCGTTGAAAATGTTTATCGACTTAAAACACTTTGGAACAACCCCATCATTTGTATATTGAGAGGTGAAGTTTAGAGGTGACGTTATTGTGTTTCGGAAAAAAAATGTGTAAGGGTTGTACTACATGGCGCATTGGTGATCGCTTTGGTTTTTAATTCTTTGACCGAGGCTAGTTACCATCCTGCCGACAAAGAAACGATACCACTCTGATATCTAGCCACGGCTTAGCCCTCCCTCCTGCCTAAAATCTAAGTGCTAACTGCTACGTCAGGGAGGTCCATCATGGTCCATCTTCATACATATAATCTGCAGTGTGGTGCAAAATTAACTAAACCGGGACATTTTAAATAAAACTTGCGTTTTATTTATATCCCGATTCAGTTAACATTACCGCACATGTGTGTGGTAATATTAAATACAAACACGTGTTTCTAATATCTCGGATTATAAGCCTTATGCCAATGCTATTAAGTCGAAGTTACGAGCAAGTGTGATACAAAGTGTATTTATCTATCGATCCTGATATATAGCAGGAATCACGGAAATTATAACGTTCTAAAACTTCTTTTATCCAACACTACCCTTCATGTTCAACGGCACTATTGTGTTTAAGTTCTGCGAGTTCCTAAAACAAGTTCGTCAATTTAGATAGATTATGTTTAAAACTGATCGCTTTCTTATGTCAGAAAATTTATTATACTGTTTAGTTATAGCGCTAGATCGCTTACTGCTTAAAATGTACTGACTGATAATATAATTTGCGATAATTTACTATACATTATCTCAGATTTGAATTATTATGATACAAGAGTTTTGTTCTCCTTTTTGGCTGCTGCTAATACGGCACGTATGAACTATAAGAAGAAAATAACGTATGAAAGTGTTTCGTAAGGAAACACATTGGAAGTCACCGAAGGGCTCAACTGCTATGAATTACGATTTTGCAACTGAATAAGAGCTAGATCGTGATAAAAGAATGTTCTGTTTACTGTAAGTTTTAGTATTATTGCACAGTAATCTTATATGTATTCATGGTATTTAAAATTTCGTGGTTTTGCCTTTTGCTAGAAGTTGGTACCGTCAAACCGTAACACGCAATGAAGTGTAAAATATGCTAAACGTGTTTTGTCGCTATTAAATTGTGTTAGCGACATACAACTTCGTAAACTATTTGCATTTTGCTGGTTTTCACTGTAGTATAAACAAAAGCTGGAAGCGGTGATAAGCCGAAGCCTTACCCATTAGGCTTACCCAGTTTCTGCAGGGCTAGCACAGGTAGGGGACAAAAATAATATCCCCCGATTGTATCCCCTAACAGGGAACATAATTAACGTGTCCATCTGCTAAAGTAAGGGAACATGGAGTAGAAGAAGTTTATTTATACACATTTTTATTTCCACATGTCATTGCTCTGAGGATGATAAAGCTGTGGGAGAGGTTAAATTTTCATCCATACCTCGGGGTAATAATTGTCTCCTGCCCATGCCAGCCGTGCGGAAGACTTTTCGGAGTTACGTTCTTTTTCAATTCAAGGAATTAAATATCATTTGCTAAAACTGTGAAGGAAAACATTGTGAGAAAACCTGTATGCCTATGACATCTCCATAAAGTTCTCAAGTGAGTGTGAAGTCTATTATTCCGCAATCAGGTGGTGGACTACGGCCTAATCCGCGTAAATGAAATTAAAACAGTTTTTGGGATCTAAAGGATTTTAAAACAGCTTATAAATAAATACATGTGAACTCTAAAAAGTATTTCAAATGCAATTTCAGCCATATGTTTATTTTGGTACAAAGTTGAGAAACTTGTAAATAAATCAACAGACTAAAAGAAGAAGAAGAAGAAGAAGAAAGAAGGCGTTCTGAATTCGACTGTTTATAGTTTTTTTTTACATATATTTGTTACTCGATTACTCCGCTAATTATAAGCAGATTTTGATGATTCTTTTTTGTTTGGTACGTTATAGATAAGAAGTGGTTATTTTAATTTGGAGAACATTTATTTGAGGAATCCTGAAGAAATTGATAAACTCTTCAAATATTATAGCAATTTGAGTATTTTTTAAAGGAACATGTGCATCCTTTGAAAAGCACCGCATGGTCAGGTGGAATTGATGATAAAGACCTTGGATGGCCACCGGAACAATAGAATAATTAGGATTACACAGTTTGTGCCTTGATTATGGCCCAACCTGTGGTATTTGGCTGCTAAGCAATTTATGCTCGTCACAGTAAAAAAGCTGATGTTGAAGTGCTGGGAGAACTCCTCAACCACCCCGGCCTCGGGAAACTTGGACTTTAAAAGGGTTATGAGCAGTTGGTATTCGGCTAACTACTTCGTAAAAACGTATTGACAAAAAAAAACATCTTATTAGACAACTAAAAAGCAAGGAATAAATATTTTCTACAAAATTTTAAGTCTCCAATAAAATGTAGAAAATTACTAGATACTTCCCTTGCTAGATGCTGAAAAAGGAAACCGTAAACAAAGTTTATTATACTTAGTAATTTTACATTTTACTTGCCACCGGCTTAAAAATGTTGAAGAAAATATGTATTCCTTGCTTTTAGTTATTTAACAAAGTCGTTTTTTTTGTAAAACAATTCTTGTTTAATTTTCTCTTTTTACAATATAATATAATATATTGTTGTAAAACACTATAAGCAGAGTATCAGTCTATCTGTTTGACATAATTAAGAAGAAATCGACTATTGAGGAGTTAATTATGTACTTAACCCAATAGTATTACACTTTTGTATTCTGGGCGAAGGCATTTGCTGGTATTCTCTTACCTCTTGAATCTGCAGATGTATTTGCACCTGCTTTGTCATGTCTGTTCACGTATTCTTCTTTCCAAAAGCAGAAAACGTGAACTCAGACAAATACCTTGAAATGGATTAAGAGATCGGCAGACAATTAACAATTCTCGTAACTCGTGTTCTCTTTTTTAATCCTGTATTTTCTTTTAATGATCTTAGAACTTATTCTTTTGGATATGCTACTAAACTTCGTTGTTATATTAAACATCCACTACATTAAATTATTATTACATAGTTGTATCGTTTTTAAGAATTATTACGTGATTAATTCACTCTAGGTCCAGTCCTGCTATTCTTTCTATTTAAACTTATTGAAGATAATATTTTGTGTATTTATTTCATACTTTCTCATTTATAACCTTTTAAGTAAACAATTATCATTTTATTGTTAATTAAGGATCTTTCAATTGTTTACGAGTATGTTATTGTCACAGTCTCGTGATTAAATTGTGTTTGTTAGCCGTAAAATATGTTAACACAATTTCGAACTTGCCAACTACCTATTCGCCGAAATTCAATGAGGTAACTGCGAAAATTCGAAGTAGTTATTTGGATAAGCCTGGAATTCAGATATCGAATTGATTAGGTTTGTTATGCCTCAAATTAATAATAAGCTATTGAATTTGCTAGATTTCAATATGTTAATAAATAGTACTTTTTTGGCGAGTGAAAATTATGCTTATGAAATACTAGTTTCTGCCCGAGACTTCTTCTGGGTGAACAGAATTGAGTCCAGAGATAAATATTGGAATACAAAGCTTCAATTTTGATAGTTGTTTAGTATATAGGTCATCTGTATGGACTATGCTTATAGTTATTATGCCATTGGAAAAATTTACTGGAATTATAACTAGTAAATAGCTGTTTATGTTCCAAATTTCAGCTAATTGTTGGAGTCTATGTTCCAAAAGCGAGTAACCGACATCCACACTTTCACATTTATAATATCAGTAAGATAAGATACAAAAGGCTGAGCACACCTGGAGTTCACTAGAAAAATTTGGTTTGCGTCGAACTAGTTGATGATAAAGAGCCCCGAACAGGATCGAAACTAGTCGGGCATACACCGACAACAATCTACGTGAGTTTAGTTAGGTTGTTAAACTTTTTACGGCGATGCAACGTAAAGTAAATTTTACTGTAGTTAGCTTGTGGTTACGATACCCTACTTTGAAAACTATGTTCCTGATGTAAATACTGTAAGCGAAACTTCCTCACTATCCTATTAACATAAATTGTTGAAAAGGAAACTAGATGCATCTTTTAAAATAGCACGTGTTACCCAAACCTTTTTAACTACTAAAATCTATAGGTTAGTACTTTTATAAAACACCTGCCTGAAATTCTAATCTATCAACGCATAGCCCAAGAGCCACTAGCTAGCTAGCTGAAAGCGTCAAACTTAAACAGTAGGTTCCCATTTTGATGTAAGCAGAAATTACTACACCAAAAATCAAAGCAGGGACTGAAATTCTGGCATTTCATGATATCTTCCAATTGAGCTGAGAAAAGGGAAAATTTGTTAGGCTTTTCACTATGACCTACCCCTAAGATAAAATACAATGGTTGTATAAAAGTCCTATTTTTTTCTAGGTAGAGACATGATTATCGTCATCGATGCTCCATTTACCGCATACGAGGCAATGATTCTACTTTGACAAAACTTCGCAGACCTGGCGCAGTAGTAAGCGCTGTGTTAATTTGTTGGGAGGAGAATTTTCTCTAGTCTTGGCCTGTGGAAGGCCTTGGACGATGCTATTTACCACCCATACGCGGGATATGTGGTGCAATATACCTAACAGGTTGCGCGCTGATGAGTGCAATCAACGGCTAAATTGTAGTACAATAATAAATAATAATAACTGCAGCGTGCTCTGCTTAACAATAAATATATTATTTATACAACCTTACAATTTAACACGAAAAGGTAATAATCAGGTTAACATATCTGATTCGCATCACGCACGATGTGAGCATAGCACCGTTCTGCCAAATAGAATCACTTAAATTCTGCACCCGTAGCTTTACCTCCTAAATAGGTATCCCGTAGCTGGTTCGTTTAGGTATACGAAAGAACACAACGTTATTACTGAAATTGAACCTCCGTAGCTATTAGAGCCTGCGGAATAAACGGGGAATTACTAGACACTGTGCCCTCTAGCTACGTTATTAGGTTTAGTAGTCTTATGGGTAAAGAGGCAACTGGGAATACCTTTAGTAAAGACTAGTAAAATTTTGCGTATATGCCCGCATAGTGAAAATATACCCGACTAGTTTAGATTCAGGAGGAATATCGGGGAAAAAAGGAACGTCTATGTAATCTATTTTCATCGAAATCATTTCATCAATAAAACTATATATTTGAAGAAGAATTAATACATAGAATTATAAATAAATTATCAGCTAAATTAGTCATACATATATTATTTATTACATACTATTAAATTACTAATAAAGCTTACTAACAAAACTTCCTTAATCTTAAAAAGATTATTAAAATAACAAGAACTTCTATTTCCAGTACATCAGTACACCATGTACACAGACATATACGAAGTAAAATATATTCAGGAAATATCGATACAAATGTTAAGTGAAATTTATTTAAGGGCACCCATTACGTTGATTTCTTGTATTTTCCAAACATTCTTTAAATCCCTTTCACTTGTAGGCTCTAAAAGGTTTTTCCAATTCGTAGACCCAGGAATTTGATTAAGTTAATTTGTTATCACAATTTTCTCTTTTTAAGTCGTAATTGTAAGCCATTCTTAGATTCTGTAATAATTCGATGTGCAAACTTTGGTTCCGTGCCCGGTCCTCCAGGGATTATTTCATACCTCCTCAAAAGATTTGATAAAGTTGATTTCATTGCCACCCAGGCATACCGAAAACCTAAAAAAACACGAACCTTGTTTTAATTTAAGCATTCCAATTTGCAAATTTAATATTATTTTTACCCTTTCAATGTTCAAAAATCAGTTATGTTTATTTAACGTTAAAAATAGGCTGTGTGGAATGTTTTATTTTCTTACGTTTATTTAAGTATGAAACAGAATTCGTAAAACCATTTTGATTACTGCTGTATAAATAAAATAAACTGCTATTACTTAACCAAAAAAATATTTAAGTTAAGAAGGGGGGGATTTAGTTGTTATTAAAAGTATTACATGAACTTAATTAATTTTAACAATTGGCTTTAATGTAACGTACGTTTCGGTTTTCATACAAATGAAATCGAAAAGAAAGAGACAACTTATCCTTATTAACTCGGCATCACGTTTAAACGTCTATTATCGTTATATTATCTAGACTTTAATCTTTTTTTTCTATAGTAATCCGTCACATAATTTAAACATAATGGTAACACAGCTAATGCTATTATTGTCACCATGTAATTTTAATTAAAACTTTATACAATAAGTATTAATATTTCTCTTTAGTCCCCAGGAAAAAGTTATAAAACAATACTTTTTCATTATTCATTATACATTATTCATCATTACCCATTACCGGTTCACTACAGGGCACGGGTTTCCTCTCAGAATGACAAGGGTTCAGGCCAGTGCTGATTGGTAGACTATATACGCCCTTGTTAACGTTATGGAGAACTCTCAGGCATGCAGGTTTCCTCACGATATTTTACTTCACCGTTTAAAGCAAGATAACTCCGAAAACTTAGTGGTGCTTGCCGGGGCTCGAACTCGGTCTCCGAGAAAGGACAGCTTCTTTCATTATTTAAAAAATGTAATACTCAATCAGTATAGTACACCGTTTTCAACAAGCCATGTGTAGAACATTAAACTGAAATGCGACGTACCGATGCACATTCTAGGACCGGCACTGAAAGGTACTAAAGAGAAAGTATGCACAGATTCCAAATGCCTT
Source organism: Pararge aegeria (assembly GCF_905163445.1). NCBI lineage: Eukaryota > Metazoa > Arthropoda > Insecta > Lepidoptera > Nymphalidae > Pararge > Pararge aegeria. The sequence goes on along the minus strand of NC_053184.1, from coordinate 9,660,669 downwards.
TCCGGTATATATTTCTCTGGTTCAGGGAATACCTTTGGATTTTGGTATAAAGCTTCGTAGAAAACTATAAGGGAAGTGCCTGCTGGAGCTACTCGTCCATCTATAAGCTCAGATAATCCCATAATTGTCCGAAACATTTAGTCACATGAAGCGAAAATTTCCGCAACTTGATTCCTCGTGCTGCCTGCAAAGGCATCATCTAGCTGGAACGCGAAATCTAATTGAAACACGCGTCAAGACTTTTTTTTGCAGGAACAAATTCCATCCATCAACCATCTGGAATACTACCCCGTTGGTTTATTGCTTAACACGTTTAACTAAAGAACACGAAGACCTGACCCTGAGTTCTGTATCGTACGGGCATCATCGGGCAAAAACTATTTTCTGGGTATTTCTGCAAAAAAAACCTTTAGAAAACCCCATAATTGGAAAATTCGCGGTGTCCACACTCGTGCCACGGTTAGCATGTTAAGCCGTTGGTCTCATATGTTATAACCACACGTGATAATAATAGTTAAAGTTCGCCAACTGCGAATCAATGCTTTAAAACCTCATCAGATCAGAACAGAGGCCTATGCCCAACAGTCCGATGTTAATTGGCTAATGGACCCCATTGTAATAAAACATATACACTTACCCTAAACCCACGCTTAACTTCGGAAAATTATAACTGTGAAAGTGTGTTCGTTGGATAATTCATCTTTCACTTTGCAACTATTTAAAAACAAAATGGTCAGACAAATTTATTAAAAAAATAAAAAAATACCTTTAAACGTAAAATCATTTTGCAGTTGCCTACCAATTTTGGTAACAGTCGGTATAACGCGTATAGTCTCCTTGATTACAGCTTCGAGGTATTTCATCTGGCTTAATTCTTGGTTCGTCGGCTTTTTGTCAAAGTCGTTATTAAATATTGATCTCTGTTCTTCTACTATTTTCCTTTGTACATCGGGGTATTTCGCTAAACAGTATAGCGTATGGCTTACTGTTTTTGTTGTGGTGTAGTGTCCCTAAAAAAGCGTGATTGTAGAGCGCATTGGTTTTATTCCACTACAAGCTAGCTCCTAGCAGTCTAAGATGAAAGAGATACTTTTAATAAAACACGTTTGCATATTAGCCAATACACAAACGTATTTTAATAAAAGTAAATCAATCATACAAAGTTACTGAAAAATCTGCGACACATGTTTATACACGTAATCTTGAATGGTGATTCAATTTCAATAAGCGGCGATATTTCCTAGCATCGCATCGGGCTATCTCCGAAACTACAATACTAACTTACAAACTGCGATTTTGGAATCATTACATTTATTTAGCCTTGTTCGTGAATATTTTGCTGGAAAAAGCACTAGACTACATCGATTTAGATATATCTTCTAATCATATTATAAATAATTATTAAGTAGGTACCTACAGTAAAACAAGCAAGAGTAACTTCATCACTGATGATTTGGTTAGGGGTAGACTCTCCGTTGGGAAGTTTACTACGCAATAATGCGTCTAACATAGATCCTCCGTAGTTTAATTGATTTTGTAATAAAACTTCTATGTCAATGTCGACGTTTTTGTTATTTTTTATAGAGTCATCTCTAAACTGTTTCAATTTATGTTTTCTTTCATTAATTATCTGAAAAGATAAATTATATTTAATAAATGTTATTGGTTGATATCACAATAATTATAAGAAATTAAGATACTCATCCTAATTGAGATAATTTTAAAAGTCCTACGAAGCTAGAAAAAATATTTCTCATAATCATTACCAACCCACTTCAGAGCACGAGTTCTCTCTGAGAATGGTTTAGGCAGTAGTCTACAACGCTGGCCAAGTACGGACGAGAGCATTATAGAGAACTCATATTTAGCGCACATCACATTGAAAAGTTCGAACTCGGTCCGTTCCAAAAGTAAGGCTGAAGTCCTTACCGCTTAGAAGATGTGTTAGTTAAACTTTACTTACCAGTGTACTGGCTTGTCTCATTGTTTTAATGGTTCGCACCATATCCCAATACATAGGAGTCAATACGAATAGAACTGGAATGTTTCTCCAGTATGCGAATAAGTTATGTGTTAATATTTTAACAACTCTAAAAACAAAGGGAGACTGTTTATTAGTTTGTCCCTATCTCTTAAATAGTAAAAAAAGTGAAAATCTCTTTGAAAACAGAAATATTTTTGAAGTTATACTTCTTTTGGCGCGCTAGGGAAAAATGATGATAGTAAATTTTTACGATGCGCGCGCATCCGTCACAAAAAACCGACACCCTGAAGTTAGCTATAAGGTTTGACAGTGACACTTATAATTGTCAAAGTCTGCGGGCTCATTCCGGTGATTTAATTGATAAAATAGTTCAAAAATCTCAAATTTAAATGTCGAGTGAAACTTGGTTCCGATAATGAGATAACTAGATAATGCGTTAAAACCAAACTTTCAATGTATTATTATTACCTTTACTCTATTGTTAGTGACGTTTTTTCTACAAAGGCGAAGGCGAAGGCGAAAGATAAAATTTTTGAAAAGATTGTTGTCAATTGTTACGCCAAAGAACTGTAACTTCTTACGCGTGTACATAATTACAAACACGTTTTTTTTTATTACCTACAAATTAGCCATAGACTGTAGATGGTAGCGGGCTAACCTGTAATTTGTAAAGGGTATGATAATTATGGCACGTCTTTGGTGGTAATTAGCCGGCTAAAGCCTCCCACCAGACCAGACCAAAATTAGAAATTAATAAACTTCCAAATCATGCTGTCTGGGGATCGAACCCGGGACCTCCGCACTTATATAACTTATTTGACAACAAAAAATAGTATTCTACTTACTTGCCACTTGCCTTAAGATAAGGATGGTCGGGATCAGCTAAGAGATTGGAGTCGACACCCATTAATGTACCTAAATGGATTCATATTATGTTAAATATTAAAATCTATTTAACAAGGAAAATTATATTTTGGATGAATTAAAAGCATTGGAAAGGGTGGGCTATGTCATTATATAATAAAAGCACACAAAAATGTCATGTCATATTTTTGTGCTATTAAGTATACAATGAGTGGACCAACTTCAAACAACACTATGTCACATTGCTTAGAGCTTATATTTCAATGCTTTGATTTGAGTTAAGTTGCTGTTGAGTCGATGTGGGTTTTTTAAATTCCATAATCTTAATATTTATATAAAACTCCTGTCACGATGTTTGTCCGCGATGGAATCCTAAACTACTTAACCGATTTTAAATTAAATTGGCACACCGTGAGCAGTCTGCTCCAACTTAAGAGATAGTATATAGCTTAGATCTTTAATTATAGTCGCAATTTCATTTTATTGCAAATTATTTGGCTATAATTAATTGACAATTATATATATATATATATTTACTACTATACTCATTTAAGGCTTAGCGATACTGAATACTTTAAAAACAAAATCAAACGCAGACGAAGTCGCGGGCAACAGCTAGTTATTCTATATATTTTGAAAGGAATCGAATAAAAATTCAAATAATTATTGTTTGGAAATTGTTTTATTTTGCAATGCTTACGGTAACCATGGTGGTTGTAAAAAAATATGTTTATTATCGATTTACCGAGTTTTATGCAAGTTTATACGATTTTTATGTAAGATATCTCACTTCATGTTGAGATTGCAAGTTGCTAATTATGTAGTGGGACTTTTATATGAACACGCATTGAATTGCTGCACTATCTCATATTGCGTTAATTAAAAAACTTGAAATAGCTTTTCAGCAGCTCGAAGTTATGATTATAAATCTTAATATATTTCGTAACGGTCTGACTTAGAAATAAGTAATGAAGAGTTCTGATTTAAAACTACAAGGTGGAAAATATTACAATAAATCTTACCACATAGGAGGTCAAAAAAATAGGGCCTGAGATATCTATATACATCCTCGGGGCCCTCGCTGTCGTAAGTGTCCAAGATATTAAAAAGACGATCACAGGATTTATTCACATCCTCCAGCCACTTTTCTGTATTTTTAAAGTTGAAACTTGGTGCCATCAACTTACGCATTGATCTCCATTTTACACCTGAAATTATACATAAGTAAGTCAGATAATAAGCCTTTTCGAACCCTGTCCGAACTTAGGTTTGACACACTGTCAATTTTACATTAAAATGTCAGTTTACATTAAAATATTGGGTAGTAAGTTAAATATTCCATTCGCAAAAAAATCACAAGATTTCCAAATGAATCATAATCGAAAATAATCCCACATCACAATATAGCTGCCTATAATAAATAAGCTGAGTATTATATTTGATATCACATTCTCACAGTGTCATTTAAAACAAAATAGCTGTCTAGTTGTCTAATAAGAGCAATAACTTTATATTTCTTAAAACCTTTGAATTTATTGAGATGTGGTGTAATACGGTAGTTTCTTAAAAAATATAAAATATACTTCAAAATTTAGGTAGCTTTATTGTATTACAAACGCCTTCAGTTCTTATTACAGTGCATTTTATTATCCGATTACTAGGTATTGCTTGTGTTCTGCGTCGGCATTTATTATTGTTAAAGTAGCCCATGTTATTCTCCGACCTTTTAACTAACTCTATGCCAGAAAAAAAAATGGTTGCTTAGTGAAGGCTTGAAGAAAGGACAAACAAATACCCTTTTGCATTAATAGTACCTATTAGTAAGGATGGACGGAAAGTTATCGAATATGAGTTAGTGCACGAGGCTTACCCGCTTACAATATTGTTTTTTCTTTATTTTAAAACCCATTTTTACACCATAGCATCTGATGTAAATACGTTACCTTCTGAACTTGACACGGAGTCACCAAAAAAAGGTTTAATCGCTGCATTCCTCTCTACAGTTTTTGAAAGCTCGGTACTATGGTTGAGTAGACTCTAAAACATATAAATACTGTTAAATTGTTACCAATTCTTTATTTTTCTATATTATTATGATTAATATCTGTACTTAGATACAATATAAAAGTTTAAAATCATTATTATTATCCTGCCAATTCCTCCGCGTAGATTTGTTTTCGACATAAAATAGAGTCTGCCTCTCTCCGGATCCTAGATACACAAACTCTTTGCAACAAAAAAAAACCGTTACTCCGTTGCTGCTTGAAAAAAAGAAAAAACATGCAATACACTTTCACATTTATAATTTAAAAGTAAGTTAGTGTAGAGCAAAGTATCTGAATCCATTCTGAATCTATTGTAAATACTCTAGTCACTTGATGTGTTAAGCGAAAAATGGGCCTATTCTCATTAGTTCAGCCGTGTAGTTAAACCGTTGAACTAGTGAGATTTTTTTCCCAGTAGTTCAACTGTTATGATCTGGCAATATATTAATAGATTTTTAGCCTATCATCGGTCGCAACGCATATTATTAAACTTTTTTAAGGCAATTTGGCTTATGGCGACCTTAGTCAAGTGTCGCGTGATCTGATGTCTAAGTTACCCCTCGTTTGAATATTTAGAGCAGCAGCAATGCCTCAATAGGTAACGTAACATCGACAGTTTACTAATAGTGATCACCTAAGAGTTGGTGAAATCTTTTTTTTTATAAAAATCGCCTAAGTAATAAGGCATTCCATTTAGGCGTTGCCTAGGTTTAGTGAAAACGGGCATAAGTGTAACACATTCGAGGAGCGTAACCCATGAATCTGTTCCAACGCGAGTCCGTGGACGTTTACACAAAGGTTTGTTTGTTTGTTTGAAAACTTATTGCACGCACACATTTCATGAAAATTAAACACATACAGGAAAAACTTTGAAGGTATATCTTACCCCAATGTCATCCGGATCAGAGAGTAGGATCCAGTCCTCGTAACCTACGGTTAACCGAAAATTTTGTTTTCCGTGTTTCACCCATAAAGCCATTAATTTGTGCGGTGCCTCTAAATAAAATAAATTATGTTGTTGAATCTTGTATAGACAATTACATTAAATAGAAAACAGACACATAAAACGCTCGACGGCTTGCAATTTTAAAAGAATATGTGAACATGGTTTTATTTATATCTAATAAATCAATCTGAAAGCTTACCATCTGCATCAAATCCGAGCTGTAAACCATTACCAATTAAAGGTAGTGTAGCATCTCCAGGGAATTCACTTAGTTTCTTCCAACGGTCACTGCGCTTTTGGGCATAATCGTAAAGGAAGACTATGATAATTATAAAACCAAGTAACAGAACGACGTACATGTTTATTATTATGTATGCTCTCCGCGATAAACAATGAATGAATCTATCATCTACGTGCGATTTATATTATAATGTAACGGTTTCAAATCTTATCAGGTATATGCTTCATTGCTTAATTCAATCCCATTAACAACTTAATTAATTAGGTAGCGCAAAAAAATTGCACTCAAAATATTAATGATAGTGCTTGTTAGTTTTCCTGCTTCTTCTTTCTTGCCCTGATCTTGCGTTTCGTGGTGTCCGCACAACATTATCTTCTTTTAATATGTATGTATTGTTGTAAATTTAGCCCGTATATAATTAGTTGTGCCCACCTAACATGTTATTAGGCTCTGATGAAGATATCCGCGTCGTTATAATTCATAATTCATTTATTGCGTAAACTGTGTACATACGAGTATATTGGTCTGATGAGCTAAATGGGCTTACAGTTTGCCATTGCAGGCGTGCAATATTATTCAAGAAATGAGCTTACTAATAGTTACATATTAAAGCATATCGCAGATGTCATGTTTAAACTAAAACAAAAAAGAAACTAAATATTATATAATTTAAATAATAATGTCAATTGTTTTTCATAATTTATTTTAATTTTAAAATGCTCTACTTAATATTTTTTGTTTATTTATTCATAGCCAACATTTCGTTAACTTTATTATAACAGTTTAGTTGTTTTGTTTCCTAGATTTCTATTTGGAGGTTGAACTTTGTGTTTCTTGAATTGACAATTGACATCTGGATCCAGACTGAATCCGTATTTAGTATGTTTCTGGAGGTTTCTGGAGATGAGAGGGAGAAGTAGGTACATATACTGATCAACTAGGATAAAGATAAGTCAACAAATTGACTAACACGCTTTCTTATTTTTAAGTACTTTACTTGATATAGACAAATAAACATTTTAACCCAACCAAACGCTCCAGAAATTTCCAAGAAACCTTAAGCGACACCTACAGTGGTTAACTTTCGCACTTATAACATAAGTTGAAAAGTGGTAATACGGCATAGTTGAATAGTATTGTAAGGTTAAGCCGCGAGTTGTTGCTAGTCTAGTAGTAGACAGTAGTGTCAGCACTATAACGGTAAACTTCTAAGTCATCTTTTTAATACTTCCTAAGAAGTATCGGCTTCATGCCACAACAATTCGAACTTTTACACTACTTGCAAACTATTAAGAAATTAATGTTTCCTAGCGAATTATTTAAAAATAATGATGAAATTAAAACTAGCCTCAACTGTTTATCAGCGATTAGGGTAATACTGTTGCTAAAGCGAGAATGTATAATGGTTATAGTCGAGCTTTAGATAATTAGTTATCGATTCTGGACACTTGCATAGACTATTAGGCTTTAAAATAGGTAGACTTTGTTATATGACAGTGTGTTTACGTAAAGTATATTAGTAAGATTTGGCATTTTGAATGTACTCATCTAATAGTCTCTTCTCACTCTTCTCAATCTTAGTCTTCAACCGACCATCAAGATGTTTGGATGTGTGATATAGCTTTACGGATTTGTATGGGTACCGGTCGCCGTTTTCACATTTTATCGTGAGAAAATAGTTAAGTCCCGTCCATACCCCGAAATACGACACCGACGAATTCAAGAAGAAAACAAATTGTTAATAATAATTACGTCTTCACGACACAATAATATATATTAATACGAAAGCATCGCAGCAGAATAATGAGCAATGAAGTTAGTTATAATTGACAGAAGCGCGCCCTGGGGCGGGAGATGGTAACGAAGCTCGCACCTCGCATATAGAGTACTGACACGAAATACGACTGCCTTATTTGTTTACCCAACAACATATACCCATTACCCATATTGCGCCTATTAAAGTTGTGGAACTATTGTTGAACACATGATGAATAAGTTTATACAGAAACTTGCAGCGCTCAACGAGATATTTCACTCGGAATTTCCATGCTCTGATGTTTAATTTTATGACATATTAATTTGTTATCCATTGGTGTTTTCAAGATTTCATCAGCATAGTTTGACATGACTGTAATTTTGATGATAATGAAGATCTACTTTTAATGTGCACTAACATTATTTGTCCATAGTAGTGATAATTTAAACCAATTGTTTTTTATTTAGCAGCTATTATTCCACCCAAATAGTTTGTATTCCAGCATTTTATTTTATTACGATAACTTTACTTAGCATTGAAACTATAACATATATTAAAGAGTAGGCACATTTATTTATTAAATACTAGCTTTTGCCCGCGGCTTCGCTCACTTTATATTCAATTTTTGATTTGGTAAATTTAAACTACAAAGGTTTAAAAAATAGAAAAATATGAACGTAAATTACTTACAAAATCAAAAACTTTCATATAAAATTGTATGCGTTTAGAATTGCAATTTTTAGAATTTGTGAAATACGAATTTCTTTATTTTTAATCGAAAACCTAAAATCAAAATATCATGGAATTTACTTCAAAAATAAATTGATAAATGAAGGATTTTATACAAACTTTCATCCCCCATTTAATCCTTTTAGGGTTGGAATTTTCAAAAATCCTTTCTTAGCGAATGCCTACATTGTAATATCTATCTGTATGCAAAATTTCAGCCTGATCGATCAAGTGGTTAGAGCTGTGCGTTGCTACATCAGTCAGTCAGTCACCTTTGCCTTTTATATAATATATAGAATTCTCTAAAATTATTATTCTCGCCGTATTATTCATCTCACCACCTTCTGAGTTTACCTCTTTGTAGGCGGAGAAGTGTTTTAGTCAAGTATTGCCACATCAGCTTTGTGTGAGTGGACTGTGGAGATAGTGAAATGGAATTGGTAATATAATTAATTTTCACAAATGAAACAGATGGCTTTTGTGTTTCACTACCCGCATGATTTGCTTGTTATATATGAGAATTTGGTTCCTTTTACCAAAAAGTAATGTCATTTAACTATGAATGTTATGTGCACTATCATAATTTAAATACAAAATGAAAAATATGAAATCAAAGTACGGAATAAAGCCCATTGAATCACAGTAGCAGCTTGGAATACTTATTTAAATATACGATGTAACTGGGGCGGCCATTGTAAAACAAATTTTTAAACTTTTGTATCGAGTATTCCGTAGTGATCGGACTTCAGCAACTGAAACAAGTTTGATTATTACGATAGTGCTGCTAGTTTCAAACAGGCTTCTGATTTCGTGCTACCTTTAGGTATATTTATGTTATTACTATAGTTAAGAGCGAACTGTATAAGACGCTGACTATCTATAAAACTGACTATGTATACAGGTAATAGGTGTATAATATACTACTTATTTTAATCAGAATTTTACAATAGAGATAAAATGTCTTATTTTATTAAGCACCTTGGGACCTCAACGTCCCAACGTCCCCTAGGTCTCGCTTATTGCCACTTTAGCCTCACAAGTACTTGAGACACGACAGTAACTCAGCCACAACACTCTGATAACGAAAATTTTTTTATTTTGATCAGATATTTACGTGTTATTACTATTAAACGATTCTGTTGCAATTTCACATTTTACTTTCTTGTTAATTAGTTTTTGTATTATTCAGTGCATCTATAAGGTAATTTAATTTGAAAAACAATATTACTCATTATATATAACAAAACATGTTATTACCGTTTTGTTGGTTGTATAATTTTACATTATAATAATATCCAAATAGAACATTGTCCGTTATTCGAGCGTCTATCTTACAACTTATCCCCTACAAATTAATACATCACAAAGACGACCTTGGTTGTGGATTTCACATAAACATTCAAATTAATATTAGAGCCACCCTCTGTAGGATTTAATCCACTAGAACAATAACATTGTTAACATCTCATCGCTCTCGGTTAGTACGCCTACAATTTAGTACCGCTTAATTAATTAAATTAAGTCATCCTTTAGTGAATAGGTACGTATACACTGTTATTGTAATTAATATAGACATATAATATTCATATTATGCTACCCAATATATGTGTGAATGTGGCAAAGGTTTAATGAGTACCTAATATCATTTCATAGCACTGATAAGTATTATTATTATCTACCTTTTCATCATAATTTTTTCATCTTTTCACGTTGACCTTTACCTATAAAGCTAGTTACATACTTTTTTACCATCTAGCAACATTGCCAATATATCATTATCTATACATTACCGATCCACTATTACTATTAGGAGTAAAAAAGATTTAGGCTGTAGTTTGATTTTAGATTGGATCACGCGACTCTGGGAAATCTCTGAGAATTTAGGCGAACATGGGGATTGAACTAGGTCAGTCCCCTCCAACAGGGAGGGCGAAGCCCCAACAACTATCATCCACCAGGATATCAGCACTTCTAGTTAAATATAAGTTTGTTTCTAAAACGAAGATATTACATTAAGTTATGTCAGACTCCTACTGACTGTACTAGTCATGCTGTTATTACTAAACAAATGAAGGTGGAGCCATGGGAACATAACATAATATCTGCTTTTTATGATTTTGTATCTTTATAGAATAGTTAACCGATTATCTATTTGGATAGTTGTTATTTTATTATATACCGTATCATACATTTTGAGTTATAAGTACGTACCCACTTAAAACTTTTTCGATATTACAAAAATAACTTTGAAGGGGTAATTTACAATTAGCTAGAAAATTCTTAAAACTTTCACAAACTTTGTTCCGACTCGCGTCAAACTGATCAAGTTCGCCGCAGCACGTCGCAAGTTTCTAACTCTCATTAATTTCTTTGAAGTCTCAACTCCAAGCCACGACTTTCCAAACGTCTGTTCTCGGACAATTATTAAGCAAATTTCTTTTAACTCCATTATCATGATTCCATATGATAATTGATATACTCCAAATACTCGAGTTTGAAATCTTCTTGGCTTTGTTTCGACCTTGAGTATAACTTTTATAGGCTGGCAATCATAGAGACCTTTTTGAGAATGGAAACAATGTAATGACAGAGTAAAATGGAACTTATAGACCTTCTGTTAAAGCTTAAATTCGTCAAATATTTTTCAGGTAGTTAGTATTTAGTAAGGTCGCTAATCTTGCCAGCTCTAAGACTAATATTATATTAACTTTAACGTCATAGCATTTTTTATGTGCGTAAATGACTCCAAGCATCCTAAACTGAAACTAAGGGTACTCGTAACTTTAATTTTAAGTTAAAGAATTATGTTATCACCATCACCTTATTGGAATTATACTGTGAATATATAAGCATAAGTGACAAGTTTTGAGTGATAGAAGTAGATGTAGTCGTGGAGCTCGAAATATTAAAGATAGACCAATGCGTTCCATTGTTATTGTGAGGGTGTTGGATGTGCCCACTTATAACACAATTTTTTCGTCCTGCCTAAATGTGTTAAAGTTAAGGCGGACTGAAGAAGCACTCTCGCTACTCTATATATTAAGTTTATTTGTATATCTTTTGTTTTGAATTTCTATAATATTATAGTTTTTATTTTGTATTTATACTCTCTCTATTAATCAGTTATTTCTTTAAGTACCATCGCAGCATTTACCTGTTCAATTCTTATTACATTCAAGTGCTTCTGTTAGAAATCTCTTAAGAGATAAGTTGTTTTTGTATACGTCCTGCCCTTTTTTATGTTAATTTTAATTTTTGGTACTAAATTATTATACAAATAAATCATCATCATCATCATCAAATCATTTTGGTCTACTACAGGACACGGCCGTAGTCGACCACGCTGGCCAAGTGCGGATTGGTAGACTTAACACGGCCTTTAGAACATTACGGGTAAATCTCGGGCATGCAATTTTCCTCTCGATGTTTTCCTTCATCATTAAAGGATGTGACATTTAATTGTTTAAATAAAAAATGCACTGAGCTCCGGAAAGTTAGAGGTTGATTCGTTCCCCTCGAAAGGGAAGCCTTGGCAAGGCTATCACCGTTTTAAAGGCTAGTAGGTATGGCAAAAGCAATTCATGTTCTTGATTGCAATAAGTATAGGTATTAGCTTCCAGGTCGATAAGCAATCTGCGGTACGATGGCAACACAACAATAACAATGAACGATGGACGTTAAAATTCAATTTATAGACTAGACAAGAAAATTTTAACCTAGTGTAAACTATTAGGGTATTCGATTCAGCGCATCTACAAACGTAAACGTAGCAGTTCTCGTAATTGGGTAACCGCTGCGCCTCATTAGGTAATTGCAGATGCGACCTCATTCTACCAATGGGTACATTCACACGTACTCGGAGCTATTCTGCTATAAACTGGTATACCTAAGTTAATAAATATTAATGTAATAAGCGGTTTCACTTTCGGGGTGCCAAGTCTGAATCCCGTCCTAACTTTTAGCAATCAAATATCATTTGCTTCAACGATGACACCTGCATGCCTGAGAGTTCTCCATATTGTTTTCAAAGGCATGTGCAGTCCACCAATCTGCACTGGGCCAGCGTAGTAGCTGGTGTTGGGTCTGTTTAAAGGTATTTAGGCATAAAACTCTAACTTTAGGTCGCAGTTTAGTTTGCAATTATTATTGTGAATGCGTGTCTGATTACCTGTCTGTTACCTATGTTTGCTTAGCACCAATAAAGATGAAATCAAGCGCATATATAGATTGCACCCAGAGCGTATGCAAGGGGTTTTTAAAACTGAATCAAACGTCTGACTTATATCAAAAATGACTGAGCGATATCCCAACCATTATACATTTATATATATTATGTCTTTTATCAATTTTGAAGTATACAGATATAGGCACTTTAAAAATTCATACTCACGAAAGCTCGCTTTATACGAGACACGTTATATTTCAGTTCAACGATGAAGCAATAATTTATTTTGAAGAACTTTTTTATTGGTGACTTTATGAGGTGCTTCTGCTATTTGTTTCGTATGGAAACAAATTGAATGTAACGTGAACGTGTAATAAAGGATTTTCTCGTATTGATAGATTGTTGATCAGTATAGGAACATTGGAAAAGTGAGGCGGGTGGGGGAAGGTAAATAGGAAGGTATAAGTCTATTACCCCTACGAGGGATGAATTTACCCAGTTGTGATACACTTTTAGGTAATTCCTCAAGACGATCCTTTGTAATATTATAAATGCGAATGTGAGTTTGCTAGTTTTGTCTGGTGCAAGGGTTCGGCCGAGGCTACCCTACTAACAAAGACGTGCCGCCTAGAAAATAAGCGTTCTAGTACGATGTCGCTTAGAAAACCAATTACGGATATGGGTTTAAAATAACTGCTTTACCCCATAACAGGTTAGTCCGATACTATCTGAGTGTGCGTCTCTACTTATCTATGAGATAAGTAGCAATTGGCTAACTTGTAGTGGTATAAAAAAGATTTGTTCTCTTTTCTTTGAAATAGGTATACAGTAGATATATACGAACAGTTGGTAAACGCGTGGAAAGCCGCGTTCATAAGTTTTAAGATCTCTTATTTTATATTTTTTCATGTGTATTAGTATGTCTGTTCGTCCCTTTCTCTTGTTGTCTATCTGAATGTATGATACAACCAAACTATACTTAAGATGAAAGTTAGAAAGTTATGACTTTACATACTCATGTGATTATGTACATATTTAAAATAATTTGTATGTGTAGGTTATCTAAGTATGTAAGCCGTTAAATTTTCGGCGTTATTCAATAAGCAATAATTGATCTACGCATTCAATTTGAGCCATAGCCGAAATCAAACACAACGAATACGGAGTAATTTATTTTTTTGACAAATCTCAAACGGGGCTACCACATACAAAACAGAGAACAAGTACACCCTACATATAAAAAGTATAAGGCGCTGTTTTAACAAAAAGGCTTAGTCGGTGGCCCCATAGTAGTATTGATTATATGATGGCTTATACGCACCCAATTATTGCGACCGCGTAAAACCGTCAACGTCGTGTGAGCGTAATGAAATTTGTGTTTTTTTTTCAGTTAGGTATGGTTTTCTTATTCTAAGTAGTAGTCAAGTAGTACAAATACAAATAAGTGTTTCTACAAATTAAGAGTCACAGTTCTTGTTACATTTTCCATTAACAACAAGTGTTCATGATATAAAATAGTAAGCTTACGGAGCATTATATCAATTTCTCCGTAGTTTGCTACTTGGCCTCCGTGCCCACGATGTCTAGAACTCGTTTAATTAAAAGGGAATCTACTCGTCAAGCGCAGTTAAGCCCATGTTTGCTCCCCATCTACGATCGTTAGCACACTTGCCTGCCGAGTAAACTGAAACACATTAGACATCGCTAAAATACTCAGATGATAAAGTCATGCTCTGTTTACTCGTTTAATTTCCATATTAGCCATAAACAATACACTCAGATAATAATTTTTAGGTCGAGAATAAGGCACAATTACAAATTATTGTAGATGTATTATTTCATATTACAGTTTGGGAAAATATAAATATGAAGAGAGAAGTATAATATAAAAAGCAGTAGCGATCTCTGCAAGGCAACCTTAGAATTAGGGAAAAAAGGAAATCATTAGGAATCATTGAAAAAACTCAGTGAGTAACAATGTACGGAATTTAGATTTATTTCTGTTAACAATGTCGATAATGACGTAGGAAAACATAGCGATTATCATTTTTATAGCGATTATATAATTACCTTAATCCATATCTACTTCTTTTATAAAATCTCATGCCAATTATAAAACCAAGCTAATTCTATGTAATAAAAGAATCAAAACATGTTTTTGAATTAATACCTATAGATAATATCTTTCTTATCAAAGTAAGTAGTTTATTCTGTACACCAATTACTTATTTAGTATCGCATTTGTACGTATGCTTAAAATTACTAAACGCTTGTAATTTTAAGTTTTGTAATCTCATCCCTTTACAGACTAAGTTAAGTGTGTATTTAATGGAAGGACAAAGGTCGTTAATCATTTATAATTTAGTTGTCTATTCAGTTGCTAACATTATACTACTATCGTAGTACAAGCAACTGCCTTTTTGGTCTAATGGCTGGCATATTCGACTAAGGGTCAAGTCCGGGGTTAAGACTACAACGTTCGCTACTCCGCCAGGATGGTCGTCGAAAAGGTTGTTTCAGTGTCTCGGAGAGCACGTTAAGCAGGCGGAACGCCTTACCGCCGACCCGTTCATTATGTAAGTGATGTTTAATGATAGTTGTTAAAGTCCGCCCCCCCGCATTGGAACACCGAGTTGGGTGTACGATAAAAGCCTCACTCCTATCTGAAAATAGGCTATTTTAGCAGAGGTATACTAATAGATGGTTCGCGTTGTTGTTAGTGCAATAATGCCAAAAATAATCTACTTTTCAATAAGCAGCTTAATTCAAATAATAATTTAATTACATGCATGCTAACTGTCGATGGAACGGTAACAATGTGATTGTTCTAGTGGATTTAATTCTACAGAGGGTGGTTCTTTATATTAATTGGCATATTTAATATATAAACACTGTTAATACGTGTGCGGTCAGCTACAGCAGCTATGAGAGCGTGTGAAAAAATAGGTCTTTTAATCCTCTGACATAATAGTCATAGTTTATTTATTTATCATCTATAATTGCTCATCACTAAAGAAGAATAGAAAAGCCAGATATGTAGGTACGAACGAAACCTCCCTTGAACCTTGCTTCAAGGTTCTGTCTCGTCACTCTAGGGTTAGGGCAAGAACTGACAAATTTTGTAAAAGTACAATAGCATGATATCACAAATGAAAAAAAAAGTGTTATCGTGGGACACCAGATAGGAACGAAGTTCCTTACTAAATAAATATTAATAGTAATAAGAAAATAAATTAATAAATAAAGTTCGGGTATAAATTTTTTATCATGATTTTTTGATCGATAGTCACCATGCATTTAATGTACTAATACTGATCAGATATTTTAATTTTAGACCATTAGTTGATGTTAATATCGAGCAATATAAAAATAATAGTAAACTGAAATAATAATAATAACAGATATCACGTAGACATAAGGTACAGCTTAGCGAATACGCGTCAACTACACATAAATATCTTACTTCCTGTTACGGTTCCTATCCCGGTTACCTGGTCTGCAAAAGCAGGTTATGGTTGCCCCTCCGCAATCTCACACAATGAACTTCGTTGCAAAAAGATATATAAAATATATGGATACTCATATATTAGGACAGGATGACTTATTTAATACATACAAAGAAAGATCATTGTGACAATGCATTCGGATTATGCTGTAAAAGTTTCCAACCCTCAGGAGCAGCTCGTTTTTTTGTTTTTTAATTTTATCTATTGTCCTATCCGTGTCACAGACAACGTGTATGCAACACTTCAAGATTAGCTGGGATGGTTAGGATTAGCAGAGAATTTATGTAAAGCGAAACCTGATCGAACACAATTTGCAAGTAATGATACGATATCATAGATAACCGTAACGTTGCGCAATTCTAAATTTATCTAATCAAAAAGTATTAGCATTCCTAATTAATTAAAACTTAGTAAGGTCTTTCAATCCAGACTACAGGGCTGAGTTGAGATACCTAAAGTTGATTTCTGGATTTTGAGTTTTATCGGCGGCACCTTTACGTAGTTGAAGGTCATCCATTACCAGCCCACTACAGGGCACGGGTCCGAGTGAGGAGGGATTAGGCCGTTGTCCAGCACGTTGGCCAATTGTGGATTGTATACTTGATGTGCTAAAGCGGCACATGAAGAGATGTGATATGGACCCATCACTGTGGGAATTTGAAGCAGAAGATCGGCCGCGATGGAGACTCTCCGTAAATAAAAAAGTATCGGAGTTTGAAGTAAAAAACGCGCGCAGAGCAAAATGCTAGGCGTAATGAGGTAAAGGTCAGACCATCGCCGGCCATATATTACAATATAATTGGTAGAGTACTGACGTGCTGTCAATGTGATCGCACATTTAAAACTAAAAGTGGTTATTCCAGTCACTTGAGAGCACATCAAGTACGCTCATAATAGCTAGAAAGAGTCGCTGTGGTCGGATACGGCCAGGAGGTATATATATACTCTCAGGCATGCAGGTTTTCCTTCACCGCTAAAGGAAGTGATATTTTTATTGCTTCAATAAGAGATGGCTGCTGATGGCGGATCGAACTTTGTTCCCCCGAAAGGGAAGCCGAAGCTTCACCATCTATCTTCACCACCTTAAGTAGATTAGTTAAACGTAATACAAACCTGCTGCAAAAATTTGTAAGGTTTGTACGGCTTTTGTTTTCCCGGCCACATATCATATCCAGTGCAAATAGACCTCTTTTAGACAAACGTACTCGGTCTCTTACCTTCAGATGTGATTTCAGTCAAGAGATAAAAAAAAATCTTTGAGTATCGTAATACTGTAACGACTTTTTTAAATGTTAGGTATTACTAATGGATCTTATAATCAAATATATCTAAGTACTGTAAAGGTACGGTGGTACATACATGCTGTTATATAGATAACGATAAACATAATTAGATGGCCAAATAATAATGTTAAGATTTTAACATTGTATGGTACTATGAACGATGAAGGGAAGGAAGAGGCGTTTTTGAATGATTTTTGAATATCATTCATGTGTTGGTTGACTCTATTTACTAGCGATGTTGCAGAAACTTTTACCATTTTAATTCATGATAAATACTAAGCCACCTGGAGGTATCTTTGCATCGTTTGAATCTCATACAAGAGAGAGGTTTATCGAATGTACCAGTATATATATATATACCAACCGGTGGCCCAACGTCGTGAATATTGGCTTTAAAGCAAATATAATTTTTAATATTTCTTGAAAACTATTAATTAATAAAAAAAGAATTACCAGCTTAGGTTTGGTTTAAAAATTAGTGTATAAATGTGTACGCTCATGCTACTATCCAGCTCTCTTACCGCTGGTCCTGTCAACAAACTTTTCCGTCGTAGATTGCAGCAATAAGGATGCCTTTGCACGACTGCAATTTTCTGTTCTTAACTTTGTCAGTATTCGTATATTTTTCACTAATAAGAAAGCGTTTTTTCTTCTACTTCATTTCTTATATTTTAGAATCGTTTTTAGTTTTATTGGATTATTTTCAATTATGAGAAAATAAAATTTAAAAAAAATCAATAATAAAAGAGTATTTTAATCCTGACTTCATATTTTTCTGGTGTTATTCACCAGTGTGGTGTTTTAAACTGTGAAATAAGGAAATTAAGATAATTAAAACAGATTATGAATTGTAGGGTAATTTAATGTCGGCGTAATTTTAAGCAGGCCATTAATATTTTTTATTTCGTCGTTGTAAAGTTAAGTTGTTGTTTAGAATATTTCCTTAACATGGAAGGTACAGTAATTTAAGAATTTATTATTTTAATAAATACGATTATCATTAGCTAGAACGTGCCAGAATCTTAAAGAAAGGCGGCGCGCAGAGTCGCAGAGCAGGATACTATGCAAAAAAAAAACACTTATTACTCTCAAGAGTATCTCTGACCAAGAAAACAGAAATTATACGAAGACAAAGACGCGTGCAACCGCTTACCAATATACCGTCCACCTTGTCACAAAAAGCAGTAAATGTAACTATCTATTTATCTGTCTTTAATTATTTAATATGAGATAAATTTATTGTTAAGCTAGTGGGTTGAGTTGTTACCGCACAATAGGCAAGTAGTTCGCAACCTACATATATGGCCCAGTTTGATGAAACTTTTATAATAGAAAATACAGATAGCATAACCTCTGTCAGATAAGGCCTTTTATTATCAGTTTATTATCAATTTCTCGCTAAGTTAAAGCAAAATTGACTAAACCAAATTTTTCAGGTGTGTTGGTTCGGTACTAAGTTGAATTTCTCTGTTAAGAACCGATTTTATGGAAGAAGGTTCGAGCATTGCGCACCGCGTGCTTAGGGGGTTGCCGTAAAGAGATCACTATAAAAGGCGACCCTTATACCCTATGTTACTTTTTAAGGTGTAGTTTGGAGTATGTTACTTTTCTTTGGTATTTAAAGAAGAGTTCCATCTTCATCTAGTTTATCAACACGTACATGTCCACTGCAGGCACGGGAAACCTCTCAGAATGAGGTTTAGGGTTTAGGCCATCATCCAACACGCTGGCCAAGTTGGAGTGGATTTGCTATCACCAACCCGTCAACCCAGCGTGGTGATTACGGGCAAACCCTGCTATTTTACGAATTGTTAATCAGGGTTACCTGACAATACCGAATAATCATTGACCACCGTCACTGACAGTCATCACCGAGTGTGACGATATATATAATCCTTTTCGTAAAACTACGTCACTGAGATTTTTTTTAGTTACCAATATTTATGTATATATGCAAAAATATATATTTATTAATATGCACCGTAAAACATAGCTCAAAAAGAGAACTGGAACCTCTCTTTTTGAGCCATGTTTCACGCCTTTGATTACCTGGAAGAGATCGCTATAAAGCGATATGGCCGCCAAATTGTTTACTTTTCGTGAAATTTTTATTTACATATTTTCTATACGTTTATGTGGTGTATAAAAAATTTTTATTCATTCATTGATTAATTTACCACATTTCTACAACGACTTATCGCATTCATGTAAATACGTGGCAAATTGAGTTATTTGTTCCTAAGATCTAATGCTACGAATCTTACTTACATTAGTGTGATAACACACTAGCGCATCGCTGCAGGTGCTGCAGGTCATGGGTGTTCTTTTAGTGGCTAGACAGCAGGTGTGATAGCATGGGGCAAAAATACTCATTCTCATAATGTCACACTAGACTGACCGGTAAACTGGGTATTGTTCCAATAAAAACCATGACAAAATGAGCTATTTTCATTTTTCATTTAAATACGTCACGCAACGTTGCAGTGAGCAAATAATTTATACGTAGAAGTTTGTCTGTTCGTTTGTTGCTGTTTTATAGCTCAATCAATTAAGCTTGGTAAAATATGTATAGATTGCACTCTAAAGATGCACATAGGATACCTATTATCCTGGAAGAGTAGAAGGGTAACTTTCGTAGCCGATTAAAAAATAAAGTTGAAATATCAGTTGCAATCGACACATGACTTGCATTTAAAACATTTTTTTTATAGATCTAGCTTGCGTCTTGTAGCTAAAAGATGTTAGCTTCTCTTAAAATCCAAGAAAGGATAGTTCTCGCAAGATTATTAAATCAAAAATAAACGCGGTCGAAGTCTTGGGCTTTATCTCGGCTCTTGGGTCAGTCAGCGATTAACTTAAGTGTGACACAAGGAGGGTTGGGATCAGGGAGTTGCTAACTTAATTCATTTAGAAGCTGTGTTTGAGTTTCGTGAGAGGAAGACTTTGTTTTAGAAGTGAGTATGTTGCCGTGAACTTAAAATGGCCGTATTACTTTAGAGACATTTCCGTCCTCACGTGACGTGTTTAACCTTTTATCCCTTTACGCATACTGAAAATATTCTCGAACGACAACGAACTCGATGAAAGATTACGATTCGTTTGACGAAATTTAAGACGCAATTCATATTTCATATTTTTAAAGTGTGCCTGTTTGTTTTTTTAGCTTAGTCACTGCATCAATCCTCAAAAATTGGTCATCTAAAGCTTGCGTTCACAAATCCTTTCGCCCGTTAAGAAAGTATTTCACTAAAGCCTTGAGGTAAAGTCGAAGCTTTGTTACTCCACAAAAATCAAGTAAATAAGGTGTAGATTTCGTTCCACAAACTGATTGTTATCAAACGTGTATATATGCGACCTAAAATCTTTAAAGCCACGCAGGTTTTTCTGTTCATGTTAAAAACGTTTTCTCTAGTTCTTACATAAACCATCGAAACTTATTTTAATATATGCCAATGAAATGTGTGATTTAGAATTGGATAACGCCCAAATAATTGCATTTGCCGATGACACTGCCATAATATTTCATGGAGGAACATGGGAAGAGACCCGCAAGACAGCTGAAAAAGGACTAGCGAAGATTAGAAAAACACTGGAAAACAATTTACTTACTATAAATGCCCAAAAAACTAAATACATTTGCTTTAGCATCACGCCAGCTACCCAACCGCCTACTAATTTCACACTCAAATTGCACTCTCTTCAGTGTACCACATTGGAATTCCCACCAAATGACTGCTCCTGTGCAATTCTCGATAAAGAGTCTTCCATGAGGTATCTAGGAGTAATAATCGATGAAAATCTAAACTGGCACCCCCACATTACAGCCCTTTCTAATAGAGTCAGAAGACTTATTCCAGTATTTAGAAACCTCCGTGATATTGTCGATAATAAATTGATTACACTGGTTTATAAAGCGCTGTGCCAATCTCTTCTGATCTATTGCATATCAGCTTGGGGAGGAGCCGCTACCACGCATATGACTGAGGTGGAAAGAGCTCAAAGAGCTATTATAAAGGTCATGCTTACTAAGCCCCGCAGATTTCCTACAACTGAACTTTATACAATTTCCAAACTTCTTACAGTACGGCAACTGTATATCCTACGTAGTATTACACGGTACCACCGGACCTATCGAATCCAATCTATTAAAATTTCTCCCCGTCGTCGACCTACAATACATATTCCTCGAACAAACAGTGCATTTGCACAGCGTCAGTTTTTGAACTTAGGGCCATTTTTATATAAAAACATTAATAAAAAACTAAAAATAACACATTTAAATAATTACAATGTTACAAATAAACTGAAGAATATGCTGAGTCATCTAAATTATCAAGATACCGAAAATATAATTCGTTCGTTAAGGTAAATTAACTAAATATGTATAATATTTTATTGAATATTAATTTGAATAAATAATAAATAATCACCCACACACATGCACGCACACACACACAAACTACACACACACACACACACACGCATGCTCGCACACACACATAAACACACACACTTATGTACGTATTAAATACGGGCACAGCACATATGGGAAGACACTGACCCCCAAGACACGGGATATCCTAGTTTGGGGGTCCAGGGTAATTTTAGAAAAAACATTGTACTTCTAAGCAAATAAAAACTTTATTATTATTATTTATTATTATTTGAAATCTGATTATGATTATGTAGCAATGAAACATAATGCTTAAATACTAAACTATACTGAATAAAGTGAATAGTCACTGTGCCTCTAGGCTACGTTATTAAGTTTAATAGACTTTTGGGCACTGAAGCTATCCGTTTAAGCATTCAGCGAAGCGAACAGGGTGCGAAGCTTGGTTGTTCACAAAGTTTTTGTTCAAACAATTATACACAATAAAAACAAACAAGGCAGTTTGTGTATACAGATCCTCCAATTAAAAAAAAATGTTTCACCCCATCGTCGCTATCATCCTGTAGCCTAAAACTACGTAGGCCAGTACCAACTTCTGGGCAAAGGTCTTAATTGAAAGTAAGTTTAGATCCCCCATGCTTCTCGGATGGTTCATCATCATCATATATACCATCATATTACCAGCCCTTTACATGGCTCGGGTCTCCTCCCACAATGAGAAGGGGTTAAGGCCGTAGTCCACCACGCTGGCCCAGTTTAGATTGGTAGACTCCACACACCTTTGAGAACATTATCGAGAACTCTCATGTATGCAGGTTTCTTTACTATGTTTTCCTTCACCGTTGAAGCTTTAATTGGACTGTGGCTTTAACGCCTTCTCATTGTCGGAGAAGACCCGTGTCCGGTAATGGCTTCACATGATGATGATGATAATCTATATATATAAAAGAGAAAGTGTGTGGGTATGTTCCGAATAGGCTCCGAAACGGCTGGAACGATTGCAATGAAACTTTCAGGGAATCTCCGGATTGACCTGGCGAGTAATCCTGTAAAGTTTGGTGACGATCGGAGCACTCCTATTTTTGAACTGTCAAACTGTCAAATACAGCTTTTATTTACTATGATGATATTCTATTGTTGGGTGTACATGGGTGTAGATAATGATCTTCACCCGCTCGAGAAGAGAATAGAAAAGAATGAATACGGAGAGAAATAAATGATTTAATATATTATGAGACTTAAAATAAAAATTTAATGATGTAAGTTTATTGTTTAAATAAAATAAAGCAAAATCTAGCCCGGCGAAGCGGGGTACGCTTGTGCATTAAATTATTATTTTTTGGAATTTCTGATGCATTCTAGGAGTTAAATTGTTTAATTCGCGTTCCTTGTAATGATATAACACTGGAAACATTGAAGCTGGAAGTATTGAAAATCAATAAAACGTTACGACTTCCGTAAATTGCATTCGGAAAATGTTCAACAGTTATTTAATTTTACGTTCGTGGAGTCACAACCTTGTACTGGTGCAACCCGAATTCATTCAACGAGCATGTTCTTAATTATTGGTTAGTATGCAAAGTGTCTCATTAGCAATAGCTGTAGATGAGCTTACTAAATATATGATAACACAAACATATTTAAATGAGATTGAAGTTCAATATTCATTCATTTCAAGTAGGCCTAGTTTATAAGCAGGTTAATCTCTTTGTGCCGGTTCGGATGACAGATTCTACTGAGAAGAGCCGGCAAGGAACTCACCAGATTGCTCATTTTCAACATCATTTTATAGTTTATTATCTTGTCTGAGATGGTTAAATGTATTGTTTAAACTTATGGATTGGAAGGTCCTAAATTACCTTAGGAATAATATTATAAAAACATATAATCAATCCCACAAATGACTTATATACCTTTCACAGAGGATAAGCAGATGTCACTTAGTCCATTTCGAGTAAGTTTTTTTTTTATATCCAGTTTTCGTTTATAAAGATTATTGTTGAGTGATGAAAGCGTGAGTGTAACCCTACCATAACTATTTCAACAAGTAGATATCGTGAATTTCTACGCGAACGAAGTCGCGAGCAATAAGAAGTGTAATATATAGATTTATACTAACATTTATTAATAGCCAGTGAAATTTATCATAATCGGTAGCCTCATAATTAATGCACTACTGGCTCTTACAGGCCAGATCTCCAGGCTTAAATAACGCGCAGCAACTTTTAATTAAGTATAACTATTAGTGATAG
Organism: Pararge aegeria; assembly: GCF_905163445.1. NCBI lineage: Eukaryota > Metazoa > Arthropoda > Insecta > Lepidoptera > Nymphalidae > Pararge > Pararge aegeria. Next base: position 9,636,505 of record NC_053184.1, on the reverse strand, counting down.
TGGGAACCGACGACGGTTTAATGTACTCGTCAAAGCACGAAGGTAAAAGGAAAAGTGAATTCCAAATTCAAAACACCAATTTGATATATTTCTACTGTGTCAAAAAGCGTAGCACACCATCTTTGCAGATAGACAGCAGAATGATATTATTTTAGGCATCGAGCTTTGTTTAAATTCAATCTCTAAAATCAGTGAAGAACCCTTCCATTCAAGAGTACAAATTTTTTAATCGATTTCCACATTTTATGTTCCGAAACCTCTAAATGTAACGTACGCATAACGCGTGTATAGTTTCTGGATGAATCGGCAGACTGATGTATGGATAGACAAAGTTTTAGATCCGATGGTGCATTTCTGAATATACTTTTACTAGCTGTTTCCTGCGTTCTTTGTCCGCATTTAGGACGACCTTTAACAATCCATATTGCTTGAATAGGGAGTGAAGGATAGGAAAAAAACAAACACACTTTCGCATTTATTAAATTAAATAGTAAGGATTCCAATGCACTTTAATAAGCTTTCAGGACTCATAAAAGTACTATAAAATACAATGTGTTATAATAAAAATACAATGTATATTGTTATTAAGACTGTGCCATGGCTAGTTACCAACCTACCGATAAAGACGTGCCGCCAAGCGATTCCGGTATAATGTCGTGTAGAATCCGATTAGGGGTATAGGATTGAATAGAACTTCCATAGCCTTAACTGAAGGTTAGCCCGCTAATATTTTAGACTGCATCATTACTTACAATCTGGTGAGATTGCATTCAAGAGCTAACTTGTATGTTAAAAAAAAATCTGTGAAACAACATAGTGGTGGTGCGTATTCTGTTGTACACAAATCTCTGAACTAAATTGCCAGGTCTTAAAATAGTGCTGTCCTTTCTACAATGTGCCGCATAGAAAAGGAAAACATAATTTTTACACATTTCAATAAAATTTAGTTTAGAGACTTTTATTGCAACCTAATATAAAAATAACAAAATTGGGTACTTCAAAATTTTAATACTAACACCTAATATTCACAACTCGTTGTTTTAAGACATTTACATAAATACGGCTCACTTATTAAGCTCTTAAGGCCAGTAGATACTCAGTTTTGTTAATGCCCCTCTCAAAGGAGCTCAAACATAAGCAATCAGCGTCTTACCGAAAAGTCTGGAAAAGCTTTTTGGTAAGAAGATATAATAATATAATATATTAATGAATAAAATTAAGATACATCATGAAGTAATTAAGAAAAATAGGATTTATGTTCACAATATACCCATACATATTTTGCAAAGAGTATACAAATACTAAAATGCTTTTTTGTGCGATCTGGACTAATGATGATAATGTGCCACAAAAAGGTCCTAGCCCGAATAAATTGAATGCTAATAATATTTCTGTATGTTAAATATGGTATTATGAGAAACATTATTAAAAAAGGGACTTTAATAGAACTATAATATAAAACTTTGTACCCCATTCCGTAGAACTGTGCTCGGCGGTAATTCTCTTGTCTCAAGACTAAGGCCCTGAACCACAATAAAACTGTCATCGACATTCATAATGACCCATTGTGTAAAATGCGATATAAGTTATTCATACCTTAGTTTTAGTTTAAAATTATTTTCTTTGCTTTTACTTTTACAGTAGTAAGAATTATTATTTTTAGTTACAATGCTACTATTGTAGTGTTAATCTATAAGAGGTCTATATATTTAGTAAGCAATTTACTTTTTCTTAGTTAATAGCATTCAATATGTTCGTATAAGAGACCGTTGGTAAACCAAATAAATAAATAAAAGCTAAGTTTTGTCAGGAAATCAAGTGGTTTTTCATTTATTTTAACAAATTATATTGCAAAGAACTTCAATTAATAAATCGATGCCGTTCAATAATATCGTTACGCATTTTTTATGGTTTTTGCTATATTAAATACACCTGACCTTGACGGATCGTTCACAGGCAAGTAGAAGGTTATACATTAAATTATAGAAAATGCCTAAAATCTAATCCTTAAGTAGATAAAACGGTGGTTGGAAGGTTGCGTTAAATGCCTATTGATTTTCTAAATAAGAAACATTACAATTTTAAAAGAGGTTTACTGGTAAAATAGTTACGTTTTGATACTTGAAAGTTGCTAGCAGTTGAAGTATGACAAGCGATTATTAATAAAGGGTTAGGTTATCGACATGAAGCAAGAAAGGCGTTGATCTTCCCAAAAGGGGAGAAATCGTTGTTGCAAGATTAGCAATTTTTTCATGTAAGAGAATATAAAATCAGCGGTTGTGTTTAATAGCTCAAAATAAAAAATATATCTGTGTCGTGTCATTAAGTTTTGCTTAAAATAAAAAAATTAAAACTACCTACAGCATATCCATAGATTTAGTTTTTTAATGTAATCTGTATGTCTAATAATATCGTCGGTAATATACTTAACAATTTAGTTTATTATTTATTTTATATAATTACATTTGGCTTCAATGAAATAGCAGCTATAGCAGTAGGTATCTGAAATTTTTTACTTTTTAAATAATGGTAAAATTTTAGTTAAATGATAAAAATTATTAAACATAAATTGGACGTCGTCCACTAATATATTACCATCGTGCATTTTAACAAATTCACGCTCAGTTTTACTTTAATGAAAATAGTGGGAATAAATGAATACACTTTTATTCATTTATTTATTCATTAAGAATTAGACGATTGAATAGGATACTCATTACACGATTAATTGTAAGAGACAAATGCAAATAATTTGAACATCCACCCATTCCAAGCGGGGCTAGCGAAAGACAGAACAAATGGTTTGTTGGTAACGGACATTTCAACTTTAACTCGTACTATGTCGGCGCCGCAATAGGATTACCGACAGCACTCGAAGCATGCACGCGGCTTTTAATACAATTGTATTGTCAACACAACTCTTTTCAAAGCTTTCTAGTGCGGTTTCTGATGTTTATACTTCATGATAAAATATTTTGAGACAGCTTTACTGGAGATTTCAAAATTTTTTACTATGGCTTGAATATTCTATGTATCTCTTGCTTGTTTCATGCGATTTTGCCTGAGTTTGTTTTGGATTTTAGTATTCAAAATGCAAATTATCAGCTATATCTTTTTTAAGATCAGTTCAATTGGTAAGCGTGCTATATAAGCTTATTTTTTGCCTTAGGAACTGGGATTTCTCTAGGATAACACATCCTATATTCAAGATGAGATCTGTATGTTAAATATCATTAAGAATAATGCGGTTGAGCAAGAAACAAACCATCATAATATTAGCATCGATTTTTTATTTAATGTATGCACGTACAGAATTAAGAATAACCAGAAACCACTCAACTTTAGTTGTGTTTCTCGAACAGGCGTTACTCACTTCATTCCATTTAGCAGTTGACAGTCATATTTTACCTCGTATGTTCTAAAATTTTACTTTAAAATTTTGTGAGCTAGCAACATTCCGCGGTTGATGCATTGTGCCCAAAAACAAGGGAAGGGCTGATTTTTTTACTTGAAATTATAATAGTCGCATTAAGTTTCAGCGGGCACTTAATCTCTCTATTTAATTATCCAAAATAACGCATTTTATGATGACACTAATCTAAAAATTGAAAAGGTACCTCTCGATCGTAGTTATAATTAAAAAAAAGTCATTTTTACCAGATAATATTAAAATATGTTTTTTGGACTAATAGGTTAGGAGATAATGAAAAATTAAAACAAGTTCGTATTTAATCAATAGCCGTCACTGAACTCGGGTGGTCAGTTTACGCTTAGAAGTAGGTACCTACCATTCTTAAACATTAATAATATTGCAAAATAACGTTACGACCCTTAGCTAAAACATGGGAGAAACCGCGGGGAATAGCAAGTTTGAAATATTTGAACATCATAAAATTCGCTTAGTTCATTGATAAATAAACTGATAAAACAAGAATGAAATAAAAAGTAGTAAGCGTTCCGTTATAATAAGGCAATTAACTTTTCTCTCTAAGTTCGTAGAAAAGCAAAATAGCTTCGTATTCCACAAATACACTGCATCTTTTGAACTGCGAAGTTATTTGCTGATTAAAATTCAAAAACTGCTTAGTAAATCTAATATGACAGTTGCGGTAATGATACGGCTTTTAGTTATTCTCGGTATATTCAGGAGTACTGCTTTGTTTGTATATTGGTTAGCATGTTCGATAATGTTAAAGTAATTTTATATAGCGGGTAAATAACTTGGGATTAGAATTTTACAAATATCCGAAAATTATTTAGTTAATAGATAGTTTCCAATAATCATAATATTGAGTTGGTGGGTATTTTGATATAAATACGGCATTAACGATACACTTCAGTCCTACATGGACTCGAACGATGCAAAAATACCTCCCGGTGTCTTAGTCGCTTATCAATAACAAATCAGAAGGTTCTGAGATCGATTTTCCTTTTTCTTGATTTTAGATTTCCGTTTTATTCTGATAAGAAGTTGGCAGTGTCGGTTGTCCACTCCCAGAGACACCTTAGGCAATTGTGACATAATATGATGATATCAGCTAGAAGATAATAATTTGACAAAGAAACTGAGGTGGCTCATGTACGTAAATGAACTAACTACGATAGTTGTCTGGGGGTACAACTACGAGTGCTGAATTTAAGCGATCTCATTTGCTGCAACTACGCGATCGAGGCGCTACATGTTCACACTACGCGTGCTGGGAATGTGCAATATTTACTACCTCAGCTTTGATTAATTATATACCTACTTAGCACGCTGTGGGTTTGTTTTAAATGGAATTAAGATTTGATTCTGATACAATTTCGTTAGTAAAATATCCGGTATTTTCCGATATGGATCAATTACCAACCAATTAACCATTTATCAATTCACACTTTAATGACCGTCTGACGACTATACGACTTAAATTAAAGGTATATTAGTATGGATATCATAAAATACAAGTTTTATGATATCCATACTAATATTTGAATCTGTCGGTTTATTACCTATGCTTGACTTACGTACTTTACTACGATACTATTGAAATTTGGCACCTGGAGCTAAGGTTAAGTTTTAGTTACATTTTACACAGGTTCTTTTTTAAATTTCCGGAAAATTGGAAAACATTCCTGCGGGATTTACAAAATTCTTTTGCGTTTGCGTCCTGGAGAACGTAAGATATTTTTAGCTTGGAAAACAGCAACAAACAAGGCGCGCAAATATGGGCATGGATAATACTGCTAAATGATTGCAAAATTCAAGCGTATGTCCCATATTACAGTGTTAAGCCTGTAACAACTGGCTGAAAACAATATCAGCTCAGTGAGCAATAAAGTTTTATTGTTCGATTATATTCGTAATCGATAGGAGTTACTATAGGAGATGGATAGGAGATAGGAGATGCATTTATCACCATGTCTTATATGTATTTATAAGATATGGTGATAAATGCATCGATGGCAGATATTGATCTGGGAAAAGCTGCGCGATGAGGTTATCATTTTAGGATACCTAATTAGTCAAATGCAGGTTCAAAACAAATTTGTAGACTGGACATTTCACTAGAACCAGTTAGTATAATTTTCACCCGAAATATTAGCATGAGAAAATTAGTTTTAAGTTAGTATATTCAATCGTCATCAACCGACGAACACTGTGTAGCCTCTGGTTTAGAGGCAATTGGCACAATAAATGGTCTTTTTAATGTTTCGTATTCCACCAGACTTAAACAACTATATGACGCTAGACTCATATTATATCTCTGCCGTAATTCTATAACACCTAGTAACGCAGTAGCATTATATTCAAACTAAAAACGAAATTAAATAATACTCGTATTAAATATAATAATGCAAAATACAGAGTCTCTCTACCCGTTATTAAAAAAAAAAAAAAGTTTTAGTTAACAGCTCTCTGGAGGATTAATATTAAAAACAAGATACAGAGGAAGTTATGCAATTACGTTTACTAAAGAAATAAAGACTCTATGCCCCGAAGGCTACTAAACGTACAGCAAATAGCGTATACGAAAGGTACAACAAATAGTAATATCTACACAGTTTAATCGCTTGAAGATGAATAAAGCCAGCGGCGTCGGCTGGAGTATATGAAAAATACCAATTTGAGTGTAATTATTGTACCTATGAGGAGGTTTATTTTTTATTTAAACACGTTATTTGGAAGATAAACCCAAAATAATTAACACCATTTTTGTGACTATTTTATCAACATACAAGGGAATTTCTCTCATAGTCTTACATTCATGATAATAACATTTAACCTGCTTCTAAATTATTTAATTTAACAGCAACTTACATTCGAATATTTTATCGGTATAGAAAGTTGAACTCTGCCGCCGCTGTTGCAACGCGTCGCTTGCACTCGCTTTAGGGAGTTTCTAACTGCACCGAGATAAAAATCATTTGTAAAATATGAATTGACTGACTAACTGGACTTTATTAATAATACCAGTCCAGTCCCATCGTAACCATTATCCGCCCATGTTATTACATAGGTTGAAATATCGACAAATGTCAAATTCTTATCGAAGTATAACTACCCGTATTTTATTCAGAATAGTTGATTAATCCAAACAAATTTAGCTTTAAATCTTAAGTCATTGTCTCTAAAGTTTAAAATCTTTAGTAAGGTAATTTTTATTTAATAGTTTAATGTGTTAATCCTGTTTAAAATTCTAAAAAATATCTGTTTCACCGTTCTAAGACGAAAGCCGTTCTAATAAGTCAATGTAAATAATCTCTATATTATTTAGTTGCTGTTGCCCGTGATTTCGTCCACATTGTGTAATACTCTGCAAACGTTACCCTGGTATTTTTTGCGGATAAAAAGTAACACTCGTTTAAACAATATTATAGTTGATATTTTTTGTAAATCTGCAAAAGCTATATGCCAAATTTCATCAAGATTAGTGAAGTTGACCCGAACATATGTGATAAACGAGCAATGAAACAAATGAAAAAAAACAGACACACTTTCGCATTTAAAATATTAGTATGTTTTCAATCCAAAAGAGTCATCTCTTTTTACCCTTTTTAACCAACTTACAAAAAAGGGAGAGTTTCTCGATTCAGTTCTTTTATTTTTGTATTTGTTTTTATGTTTGTTACCTAAGAACTCTGTAATTTATGTTTAAAGTCCCATTTTCAGCCGGTTAAGATCTGTTGGAGAAATCGAGGTAATTCTTCACATATTATAGCGACAAATATAGCGATTTCAATATTTTTAAAGTTACTTGAGCATTTGCTTTCGAAAGGATTATTTGGTCAAGTGAAACTGAAGTTTCAGGTTACAGAAGAAGGCAGCTGGAAGTATACAATAATTAGTATTGCACATGTTGCGATTCTATTGTGTTATATGGTTCCTAAGCAATTTATGCTCATCACAATAAAGCTGCTGATGAAGGAAGGAATTTTTACATTGATATTTGGCTATAAAAGCGTGAAACATATTTTTTTTACCAAAAAAAACCGCCTTTGTTATAGAACTAAAAAGCAAGTACTTAATTATTATATATTTTCTACAAATTTTTTAAGTCGGTGCATGAAATAAATGTAATCAATTACTAGGTGTACTTCGTATTTACCCTTTTGAAGAATAGCAAGGAATGTACCAGAAATTTTTACATTTTGCTTGGCACCGACTTAAAAATGTTGTGGAAAATATTTATTAAGTGAAGCAGATACTGATTTACAGAAAACATTCGGAGCATTTTATTCAATTTCACATTCCACGGGTTCCAATCAAATCCGCGTTCCAACCAATCTCTCAATCAGCGTATATAATTAATGGTTATCGTGTAGCACGCTTCGTTAGTGAATGTTATGCTGTTTATGTTCGTGATTACCGTGCTCTTTTAACTAGCTTACTAGCCTTTTGGATAAACCGTGTATCTACTAGTTGTCTTAACTATCCATACTGTGTTATCATCATTATTATATCAACCCATTATAGGCTCACTACACGGCACGGGTGTCCTCCCACAATGGGAAGGGCGTAGTCCACCACGCTGGCCCAGTGCGGATTGGTGGACTCCGAAAATATTTCGGAGAGCTTTCAGACATGCAGGTTTCCTCACGATTTTTTGCTTCACCGATGAAGCAAGTGATATTTAAATTTCTTAAAACACACACAAAAAGCACAGCTTAACAGTTTCATAAATTTTCGTGAAATATTGAACATAGAGTTTTCATCCTGGAGGATCCAACACAGATACTTTTTATCCCGGAAATAAAAACGTTCCCGCTTTTAACTACCAAAATAATCATTGAAGAAGTCGCAGGCAACATCAAGTATAAAACTTAAAATACAAAATTTATAGATCTTAATTACAGTTATAATAAACTAGATGTGCCCTGCGGCTTCACCCGCGTAATTTTAGAAGGCAGCGTACTGCTACATAGTCTACACCTATAGTCATATATGATATTTTGAGATTTTTTCTCAAACATTTTTTATCTTAGGTAATTTTTCTTTCAATGAAAAGTATACTAGGTTATTTCTAATACCTCCAAGAATATGTATAAAAAGTTTCATGAAGATCGGTTCAGTAATTTTCGTGTGAAATCGTAACAAACAAACTTACATTCACATTTATAATATTAGTAGGATAGGATAGGATGGGATAGGATTATCATAATATTAATCTTACATCTTATATTATTCACCTCAGGTCAAGTCTCGCCTCTCTTGGACAACGCCCTACCTTATGTTAGTCTCGGAAAAGCTTTCTATCGCAAGTCTGTCGCATCCAGTCCGATCCTCAACTCTCTTGGAAAATACATCTGGCTTTGCCTCTTTTCATTTCTGGAAATCCATTCTATCACTTTTCCAGTCCATCTCGTATCAATGTTTTGAGACTAGTGCTCGTAATTGGAAAGACGCCGCGAGCTTAGTTTATACTAACTTTAGTTCGAAATACGGGTTTTAGATATCTTTTTTTAATACAGATCCGTGCATCCCATTTTCCAATATTCTTTAAGCATTGGATAAACGTGAGTGTGGGGTGTATATTTGGTCAATATTATAGTAGGGATTTTCTCTTTCTTTTGGTTACTCTTTAGTTGCTCTCTTAAAAAAACCGTATTAAGTTTCTAAAAAAAGTACAACGTTCTATAAAAAAATCACGTAGGATGTAAATCTCTTACAGTCAGTCGGCTTAGGTAATGAACTTGGGGAAACAATCTTGAAATGTTATTAATCTAAGGATTTTGTAAATTACCTTAGCATATAGAGTAAAGTAATATCCAAAGTAAATCTATACAAAATAGTCGTTTGAACACTAAACTCAAACACGGTACAGAGTAATGAATTAAGTTTTGAAACTCTTGCACCTTGCAAGCATAAGATACTGCCGTCCTTTTCAATCTCTTATAGCTTAGTTCTTATGTAATGAGCTTAAATAATATAAAATAGAACTCTTCTAAGAATTTACTGGCTTCTGCATTATTAGCTGACTGCAAAATCAATTATTATGGTTATATATGAATAGGTCACCAATTTTTTAATTTTTTTTTCATTTATCGTCAGTAGGATATTTCGTACTGATGAAAATACACATATGAGAAATAATATGTCGATATGTATCTTTCCATCGTCAGTTATGTCAGTTCATTTACAAGCCTGTCTGAGCAGTATTCACTTTACAGTAAGTATCAATAAATATTTAACATCTGTTACAGTTCTATTATATGTTAAGATAGGTTATTGATGAAGTATGTTTAAAAAAATAGAGTATATAAGCATACAGACTGCTACACGTGCAAATAAAATGCTTTGCAATAAGTCTCCAGAACACCAGCGTAGTATAAAAAATAAAGTCGTCTGTAGCGGACAAGAGTTTTGTAAAATAAAAAGGCCGTTTGAAGCGGCAGTGAGCAACGGCGATTGCTCACGCCGCTGCACGCTGGGCCGATTCATTGCGCCTGTTGTTTTACATTTCATTCGTCTGGGATGAAAAATTGAAAAAAGCCTTGATTGGTTGCCATCAGCAATAGAACAAATAAACTGGCTCGTTTGGTCTCCAACGATTTCAAAGGCCCGCCGATGCTTTTCTTAATATCACTGCGCGTGACGTTTAGAAAACTTTCCGTTGTGTTTTATAGACTGTTAACTCTTCTTTATTCGAAGGGTTGCTCTATTTTCAATTAATGTTACTCGAATCTGCGCAAACAGTTAAATTTTATGTATTTTACATTTTCAGTTTGTGATGCATGACTATGTCTATAAAAAACAATACCAATTAAACAAATAAATTGCCTTGTTGTCAATAATTGTTAGGCATTGAGTCAATAGTATTATTAATTTCTACGTTTTTGTCAGACACGATGTCACTTTTATAAAATATTATTAGGTACCTACTGTCTGAACTAGGGTACATAATGCAGTAGCCCGAAGTTAAATTTTAAAGAAAATTGGTTTTTCACTTCTACGCTTCGAAGAGCACGTAAAGTCGTTAATACTTTATACAATAATATACAATCTAGGGTTATTCAAGGGGAGGATTAACAAATTCCTTAAAAGCCGGCAACGCATCGGTGGCTCCTCTGGTGCTGCAGATGTTTATGGGCGGCGGTGATCACTTAGCATCAGGTGACCCACTTGCTCGAGTGCCCGCAATTAATATAAAAAAAAAATTGCTCATGCCCACCAACCCGTATCAGAGGAGAGTTATGGGTCTATAATTTGCTTTCCTCTCTTCTTCTTTCTCTTCTATGACAGGAGATCCGTACCCAGCAGTGTGATTTTAATAGGCTTAGGATCATAATAAAACAAATGGAACAAATGCTGTAATCTACACCTACACATTTTTTTTACGGCGAGCAACACCAGAATATAACAATAGTTTTGTAATCTGGGACTCCGTATGTTCTAATCTCTGTAGGTATCCGTTCCTTATCATAAATTGTGTATACGTCAATACGTAATACGTACGTAATTGTATGGATATCTCTATTTTTGTCATACCAATAATTCAGTTTTCTGTAATTCGCGTTGTGACGTCGAAGAACTATATATATATACAAGTAACTAAATTAAAGTGGCCTTATACCTTATACTCGGTTCTTCAAAATATGCTGAAATATCAATGCAATATATACCGACTAGTAATATCAGTGGCTAAGGACGCATAATTTAGTTAAAACAAATCCAGTATTAGTACCTACATTATGATACAGAAATCATATGTGGGATTGAGTTTACGCTTTTATTATATGACTACCTTTTGCCCGCGGCTTCGCTCACGTTTAGTTCAATATTTGATTTGGTAAATTTTAACTACAGAGGTTAAAAAATGTCTCCAATTGAAAAATATGACCGTAAATAACTTCAACAGAAACTTTCATATAAATTTTCATCCCCTATTTTTTTAATCGAAAACCTAAAATCAAAGTTTCTTGGGTGTAACTTGAAAAATAAATTGATAAATGAAGCATTTTACAGAAACTTTCATCCCTCATTAAATGATGGATGGCAAATTGTGTAAAATTCAAACCCTCTTCTTTAAAAATCCTTGTTGCTTGGAAGCATCCTGCTCCGCTTTCATCTCTCACTAGATAGAAAAAGAATGTTAAAATGTAAAATGTAAATTGTTTATGTTGAAAAGGAGCAACTGCTGAGTTTCTTGCTTGCTTCTTCTCGGTAAAATCTGCCTTCCGAACCGGTGATAGAGTCACTAAAAACAAACAGACTTGATGTTTCAAAAGTGCTTATACCCTACCTACTACCTACCGGCCTATTTGAAATAAATTAATTTTGAATTTTGAATTTTTGACACTTTTCATTTTTTAAACAATTAGTGAAAGTGGTCTATTTAAATTCTCAAAATACAACCAATTTTTTTTGAATTTTTTTTCATTTTTTGCTATCGTATCGGTATTATTAATAAATTTGTTATTTTGATTCTATTCGGTAAACGTAGACAAGGCTAAAATATTTTTGTCACACTGAAAACGTTAGCAAATATTTATGGCGTGAAGTTTTTTTTGTGTGCCGCGAGTCGTGCATTTTTTGCAAAGGCGTAAAAAACGATACAGAATATTAAAAAAGAAATAAATAAGTGAATGTTTTCCTGTTTATATCATAGCTTATTGTTATCATGTCATAAATACGTCTTATTATTATTAATATGAAATCTAAAGTAATTATTATATTATATCTTATCATCTACCACTTGAAGCGGTGATGGCCCAGTTGGTAGAAACTGGACTTCAGTTTTGGGGGTCCGAGTTCGAATCCTAGCACACACCTCTAACTTTTCTAAGTTATGTGCGTTTTAAGTAATTCAAATATTATTTGCTTCAACGGTGACGGAAAACATGGTGAGGAAACCTGCATGCCTGAGAGTTCTACATAATGTTCTCAAAGGTGTGGTGTGGTGGTGCGTGGAGCGTACGGCCTTAACCCCTTCTCATTATGGGTGGAGACCCGTGCCTTGTAATGGGCCGGTAATGGGTTGATATGTTAATGATAATAATCTATCACTTTAAAAAAAACTTTATTAACCGGATAAATTACGTAGTAGCTACTTTACAAATTTTAATTTACTCAATCGGGGTACTTATTCAAATGAAAGTCTAGTAATTCGAAATAAAACATGCGTTTTTTAGCAATAAAAAACTCTATCATAGGTACCTATTTGAGTTATGTCGACTTTTCGCTTGGTTTCCATAAGTTTTATCACAATAAATTACTGCATGCACTGTTGATTTCGATCAAATTTCCTTAATTACTTATTACGCATAGTATTTTAATGTTAATATATGTTAATATTCAAACATTTTTTTTAGTTCCATTATTATTTCAAATACACACCAAGTTATTTCTTTTCCCAAAATTTTCTAGCATATCAGTGAAGAGGTGATGACGTCATGACATGAGCCTGCAGAGGTAAGGGGAAATCCGGATTGTTAAAATCTGGATTTCCTTGCTCGATTAAAGATATAACTTTAGTACTTACATAATACTAGGCCTTGCGGGTGAACCAGATTCAATATAATAGCTTTGAACTTCTAGTCTGTTTGCTAACAAGTGACCCGTTTGAAGTTCACTCTGTAAACTTAAACTTATAACTAACAATATTTAGCAGAAATCTTAACTTATTTATATTATGATGGTGCGAAACGACTTGTTACTTTTAATTGGTATATGATATGCGTGCATTGAATTGGGTTTATATTTGAATGTTGTCAAAAATCCTTTCACTGTAAATTCAATATAATTTTATTTACTTGTTGATATTTAAATTGAATTTTTTTATAAAACAACGGTATAATAAAGTTTGCGTTATTCCTACATTTAAGTTCAAAGAAAACCTGGTTTTAATGAAATTAGACCGAATATAAATTGGTTTTTGCTCAGCATTTTGAAACACAATTTTTTTCATGAATGTGAGATGAATAAATGTCAGACAATCATAAATCGCATTAACTGAGGCAGCAAGTGGCGCGTTTCGGTACCGCAATAGGATTAGTGGCAGGCAACATTAGAAACATGCGCACTACTAACTTGATTTTATTGTTGTCCTGCAACTAGAATGTTATAGTTACTGATGTCATAAATTTCGAAAATTCCTAGTCGGTCTTTTGTCTGTCCTTCTTTCAAGTAGCTTGTCTTAGTAACAAAGCAACGAATGACGTGAATGATTTTCATTCGCTGATCTACGGTTTCAAAATGTCCCAATTATAAATTTAACAGCTAAATCAAATAGCTAATCTTCGTAAACTAAATTTTAAAAAAGAAGGATACGAAATAATTAAAACCGATACAGCTTATGTCCGTACCCGGGTAAAATAGCCTTTAAAGTGCCAGTCCGTAGGATCAAAAGCGCAAATCTATGATTACTAGGTTCCCCTCAAGATCTGGCATACCTAAAAAGAGCTTACATTCTGGAACTGTTCACGTAATGTAAGCCTAGTCCTTTTCTTGCCAGAAAAAAAGGGTTACCGTCTTCTTCCCTAGTTGCCATTAAAAGTTAAATCAATGTACTCAATAAAACCTGTAACTAACTTTAAATCTTAACAAAACTATTATACAAACATTACAAACTTATTATAAAAGCCTTGCTCGCATCCAGAGGCGTGCACAGGGTTTTTGACCAGGGTAGGTATGCATAAAGAAGGAAGCATAAAATTGAAAATTTCTTCCCCGTTATGAGTTATACAAAAATTTTAGGGTATGCATTGCTTTTGTGCATGTATAAAGTGCACGCCGTCTGATCCTCCAATATTCTCTTCATATATTGCGCAAAAGTTCGCCTGAGAGGATGAGAAAAATAAACGCAATGTTATAACTCTTAAACCAGATGAATCTATGGCTCCCATCTCTTCACGGCAAAAAGTACTTTAACTACTAGGTACCACTAACTGTATTGTACAGAAAATTTACTGAGGCATACAAATTGCGATATTAATGCCAACCAGCGAATTGCTAGTTTTTTCACGATATCATTTCAAGTGAGTTTTAGTTTTTAAGTTTTGATTAGAATTTTAATTTGTGAATAGCGGGGACATTAGGGAGTTCACAATACAGAATTACGAACGTTATAGTTAAGCAACGTAAACGAAATAACTAGAATTTTTCTGTTTATCTCTCTACTGTTTATAATACTAGACCCAAACCTTGTTGTCCCATTCGACTTTTAGAAGCAACGAGTTCACTAAGCCAGATTTTCCTGAATGGCATTAAATAGGATCAAGACTAGCTACAGGTTTGTCCATTTAAAAAATGTTTTGCGATGTCAATTTTGATATAGAGGAATAAATTTTGACGGCATAAATATACAAATTGTTTGTGTGTCTTATTAACATTAATAATAAACTCAACCTGGTGGGGAAAGCTGAGACGTTCTAGCTTATATGGCGCTTGCGGAAATCTCATTATTATTTCTTAACATATTAGACTAGTTTAACTTTGAGGAAAATGCATATAAGCAGTTTAAGCTGGGAACCTCGCGCGTGTTTATTTATTTTATCTACAATGAAGATGTGCTCAGAAATAATAATGTCACGGTAGCTGTATCTTGCTTTATTAGGTATTAACAGATTTATATTCAACATTAAGAAAGTTTTTATTAGTGTTTTTACCTACACCTGGAGGAATTATCAATTTTATAAATTGAAAATGCATATAAAAATTTTCAGAACCGACAGGATGATGGACTGAAAGGCATATACTAATTTAGGCATCGACGGTAGGAGAGCCGTAGCTTAATTGCATAAAGCGCTCAGGCCGCGCTTGCCAGAGAGTCGCAGGTTCAAATCCTGTCGTTTCCGGAATTTTTTATGTGCATTTTCAATTTATGATATTTAGAAAATATTATTTATGAAGCACAGGAAAACAAGGGCTGTCGATGTTGACATACACATGCAAATCGCACACGCACATACTCACGTCAAAAATCGAGTTGATTGTTCGCTAAGTCCTATCGCATTTATAATATTAGTAAGAATTAACTATGGGCCTCGCAGAGTCATTATGTCCGATTATTAAATGTTTCCAGCTATATTTTAATTAGAAATATTGTAGGAAATACGATGGTGTCCATAATTGAAACTAGCCTCGACTGTTTATCAGTGATTAGGGTAATATTGTTGCTATAGCGATAATGTACGGATATGATGGTTATGGTCGAGCTTTAGATAATTAGTTTTCGATTCTATACGCGTGCATCCACCATCAAGCTTATAAATAGATTTTGTAACGTTACAATATGTTTATTAAGTATGTGCTGATATAATAATAAAATTTTAACTATTATCTTATGTCGATACGATGGTTACAATGTCGGGTAGAAATCGATTCAATAATTGAATATATGTAAACAGTATGGGTCTAATTTGTTTAACTGTCTTACTACCCAACAACTTCGCCCGCTACCATCTTAGACTGCATTATAACTTACCACCAGGTAAGATTGCAGTCAGAAGTTGCAGTGGAATAAAATATAAAAACATTTTACTTTTTAGCAACCGAGCTTTCCGTTTTCTTCATTTCACGAATATTTTTGCAAGTAGTTTGTGATTGACAATAATTGTATTATCAAAATTAAGCTTAATTTGCTATACTCCGCGAAAAGCAGGAGAATCTGTGTGGTGTAATTTATAATTTCTTCAATCCTTATACTCCACCCCAAACAGATCTTCGGCAATATACCCTCTACGTACGTTTCTCTCCGAAACCGGAGCATCCTCAGGAGATGTTGACTTTACAATGAATAATTGTTAAGTTTAACAATTATTCAAATTAAGCTTAATTTTGATAATATATCATGGATTTCCGCAAAGTAACGCCTGCTTTTAACCAATAGACAATAATTGTAATGAAAATTAAAATAAAAAACTTATTATTATGCCATAAATAAACGCAATCCACACACTCATAGATTAGGACTTACAAAAATGAGTGTAAAAATACGAAAGAGGCCATAAAAGTTTTGTTACTGCCCTATCGCATTTATAATATTAGTAAGAACTAACTATATGTTCTTGCACTTACTAACGAATTACTTGTATGAAATTTTAACGTTTCCAGCTATATCCCCTGTAAACGATTGGGGTATTCGATTCAGCAGTTCTACAAACGTAAACGTAGTAGTTCCCGTAATTGGGTAACCGCGGCGCCTCATTAGGTAATTGCAGCTGTGGCCTTATCCTACTAATGGGAAAATTTACACATGATCGCAGCATCTAGTTTACATTATTTAAGAAAAGTACATTGAAACTGGTAGTATTTATCCGTATAAATAAATGTGTTTAGGAGCTGATTTGAATAAATTTTAAAATTAATAAAATGTAACATACTTTATCCGATTCAGATAAAACTGCAAAAAAATTACCTCCCGGTGAAAATTAAATCATTATTCATTTTCATTTATCATTATCATTCAAAATTCAAATTCAAATTCAACATTCAAAATTCATTTATTTCAAGTAGGCCTAATATAAGCACTTTTGAAACGTCAAGTCTTACCGTTTCTTTTCCTAACCTAGCCTGACTTTATTTACAAATCTCGACATGTCTTTTAATCTAAATTTGCTTTTAAACAAAATAATAGTCACGAATATTTCTGAAATTTTCCGTAATTGAACTCACATCACATTCATTATAAATAAGTTTAAAATTTACTGAATGCATCTTAAAAAATTATTAATATTTAAGCTTGTAATATAAAATAACAGATATTTACGAATTACGTTTGAAATATACGGTACCTACTGATAACAAGCGCTCAATTTGCAAGTTTTTTTTGCTGAATTTCTACCTACCCGTGCGTGTTTGTTTCGAATATCTAAAGGCAGGTAGAATATTATGCTGTTATTATCTACTATAGTACTTTTAATTACGGAAATCTACCCCTGAAGGGGTGAAATGGAGGTGAAAGAATTTATGTGATTCCATAGTTTTTGATACTTACATTTAGAATGGAGTTTTCTTTTAGTTTATGGAAATAGGATTTGTATAGGAAATTTTCATATTTTATAAATTGTACGCGGATAAAATCGCGGTCAACCAGGCAATTAATACTTCATTTTAGTGAAATAGGTACTCAAATAGTTCGATGGTAGTAAAGAGATAGGTGGGTAACGTAAACAAAGTAAAATATAAGGAAAATCCCAATTTCGATTACGATACGGATTATAATTAGATAATAACTACTTAAGTATCGTTTTTTAATCCTTATCGTGAGAAATTCTCATTTTCCTTATTGACTTCGTTGTTCATTACCTTGACATGTAGACTGTATCTTGTTAATTAGTTTTATTATCAAAAAGATATCAGAATATAAAGAAAATTGCAATCGTCAGTTAGCACTCTATCAAGTTATGTCAAAATGCATTAAGATTTATTAAATTTACAAAGTTATTATATAACTTGTAACTTATTTTCATTGTTGAACTCAGATAATCTGCCGTCTGTCTAATATTCAAAATAAAAGTGCTTGGTGTATAAGAAGCATCCGATTTTGTGTGTAAACGGCACGGTACGGCAGCAGTCTAATTTAACTAAAAAAGGAACTAAAATTTGTAATTTAAAATATAAATACGAGAATTACCTATGTACCTATGGTAATTTTATTTCAATATACGTAATGTAAACAGCCGACCATAGTTATAACAAATAATATGGAAATAATTTTTTTTAGTTTGGATAGTAAAATACTGTACTGTTTTTATACATTCTTAAAACATACTTTCCAAAGGACCAGTTTGGACAGGGTAAGTACTTACGTACTGAGCGGAATAAAGAGTAACCCACCCGAATCGTTTTTGTTAGAAAGGATCAATTTGACTTCGAATCGTGGTTAAAGAAAAATCTAATAATAAAAGAGATTTCAAAAGCACCAAATTATCGCTATTGAAGCACCCCGCTTTATGCTGGAGTATTTTGTATGCCACGCGAATAAGCGAGGGAAGCGGAACTTAGCTTTGAATTCTGTGGGATTTGACGGTGCATAATGAATATTAAGCTTATTTCTATGTCAATCTAAAAGTGTATGGTCACTTAACACCACATTCCATAAAACGTTGGTATAGCTAGGACAAATTTGATGAATAGATAATTGAAAAAAAATACCCCGTTACGCTGAGCCGGTCTTCCGCCGTAGAGTGCGATCGGGGTAGAGGTAACTCACACAGATTTTACATGTAAACATGGCAGTAAAAAACTATATTATTGGTAACTAGCGGTTGCCCTAAGTCTGCGTTTTTGTTTTTAAAGCATCTCGTAAGAAATTTTTACGTCGCTTAATCCATAGAATAAAATGTAAAAACAACTGTTTTGCTTAGGTGTAGTCCTTAAATAACTTCTACATTAAATGTCCATTTGGAATACTATACAACGTGGAAATAAAAACCGAAATAATACTAAACAGGCTTTAGAGGTCCATTATGTACTGTCTCTGAGAGTGATGTGGAACCGAAAACCTAATAGTTTTGGAGTAAACCACTGCCATAGTTTATACTGAGAGAAATCAGATACAGCCCTGAAAATTAAAATCGTGTAACTCCAGTCACCTTATTAGGTGTGCGTTGCGTAGGTACTATGCCCGTGTCAGTCTTTTATCTTCAAAAGGGTTGGGTTAAACACTTACAATATTTTGAATTCGTATGTATGGAAAAAAAAATAAGGTTGTTTTGACTTAATATTTTTACAAGGTGATTCATAATGAAATATTGCATAGGTATATTTCATAATTAATCATCCTTAAATATTATTTCGTAATTCTGTTACACGTCGTATAAATGATGATAAAACTATTTATTTGAATAAGATTTGATACTGCGATACTAATGTAACCCACTTTTGTTTCTTCTGGCGATGTAATAAAATTTTAGAAAACAAAAGCTGCTATTGCGAATCAACTATGATAGTTAGATATATTCCCTCCAGGACTTTTTTGTAGGTAATTATGAGTATTTTATTCATGTCAAGTTTAGCTTTCTTTTGGCGAAGAAATCGTTAAAATCAGTCCAGTACTTTCGGAGCCTATTGGGTGCAAACAAACAAAAAATCAAATGTAATTATTAAAATGTTTAAAAGAATTACACTAAAATCTAAAATACAATAAAATCAAATCATAACCCAAAGAAAATTAAATATTACAAAATGAAATAATGTATTTATTTAGATAAGGAAATGAAAAAAAATAATCAAACTAAAACAAAACTTTTGATATTTTTTCTTTTTAATTAAATACTCGTGATTAATAACGTCTTTATTCGGATGAAGATTAAAGTCATATTTATAGTAACACCTTCCCAAATAATCCATTATTTTAGAACAAATTTGGTTAGCATAATACTGAGCTAATCTTAAAAGATACGATTCACAAACTTTCGCATTTTTAATATTAGTAGGATGGTACGCATGCATTCGATCGTTGTCCCATATCCTTTATCTACGACAATATTTATCAAATCTTCATCAAAGTAAGACAACATACTTGATAGTATACATTTTCAAATAAAAATAGAAATTTTAAAATCGGTTCAATTTTAACGGAGCTATGCTATGAAATAATTGATAAAAGCTTTCATCCCATTTCCCGGAGGAAACTTATTGTTTATCGGGATAAAAAGTATTCTATATGTTGACCCGGAATATCAGCTACCACAACACCATTTTTTATTTAAATCCGTTCATCCGACTCAGTATCGATTATAAAGCATCCCCCGGTCAAAATTTTCAAAATATATTAGATGTACAAAAATCTTTTAGTTACAGTTTTATTATAAGTATAGATATAGACTATTAATAGCCTTTCTCGAGAAATAGGCTATCAAACGCTGAAATAATTTTACAAATCGGACTGAAAGTTCCTGAAATCATCGCGTTCAAGCAAAATTTAATGGATTGTATTCTTGCATCTTCTTACCTGTCGCTTTCTATTGCATTAGACACCTCTGTGAAACCATTGCATCACCCGTTTTAGCTTAGTATTAATATTAATTTCAATAAGATATCTTAAGCTGTTTTTGAGAAACGGAATAACAGATGAACAACTAAAGTTCTGTTCTCTCATTATACGACCTTAATAGCCTATAAAAGCCCAAAACTGCTGGCCTAATGCCTCTCCCAGCGGGAGGGTTTTCCCCTAATCACCACGTTGCGCAGACGGGTTGATGATCGAAGTTGAGATCTGCCCGTTCTCTGTTCCCTTCCTTAGTCACCTCGTATGACATCCGCTGGAGGAGCAGGAGTGCTGGTGATGACAATTCTATTCTGCCGTCAGATATAGTTGTCAAATATAGTCGGAATATGGTTCAAGTGATAAATGAGATTGAAAATAGGCTATGAAGTAGTGGACATCTTTATAATATAGGCCATGTACGAAACGGAAACTAATCCGTAGAGAAGCCGTTGTTTTCGGAAAACATCTGCGACCTCGGCAACAATGACAGCGAGCGAAACAAAAACGAGATGAGAAAGGTTTGGCAAGGCGTATTGTGGCGTGTTACGATGAATCGGGCCTGCACTCCGCAGTACTCCACCCTACTATGATTATAACAAGCCGACCTCGGGTTTCTATCAACGTATTATTATTCTTAGATATATAGTTACGTATGGTTATGAAAATGCAAGGTACCTAACTTTGAAAGGACGTGCTAAGACACCGTCATTCGATTTTGAAATATAAAAATAATTTCAGGTGCCGTTTATTTTAGTTTACATACAAAAATATTTGAAAATATATTGGCTAATTTGTAATTGTGAGGACTGTACATGACATTTACAAGTTTATTGGTGTGTAAATTATTGGTTGAGTATTCTTGGTTGCCATGAAAATCATTAACTCAGTTTGCATTTTAATATAACCACAGTTATGGTTCTCTTGGTTCTTGCTGATGCGAGTAATAAATTATAGTAAAACAAAAGTTTTTCACTTTCTCGAATATTAATTAGACTAGTAGAAGAATATTTTGAAACTGTCCCCTAGAACTTTTACGATCCAACTGTCATGTTTTCATAAATTAACGAACGTATTAATGAACGTACTTAGTGAAAACCAGCTACTATTTTATACTCATATATACTCCTGTTTGCAGTCAGGCTACAATTCGTGGCAAAAACGCTAAATTAATATGTAGGTAATTACCAGTGTAATTCGATAAGGTCAGTCTATCTTTCAAAGAAAGAGCGCTCTCTAATTTTATATTATGTAAATTTTCCCCAAATTTTCGATGGTGACAGCGTCCTTTGTAACTCGAACAGAACCGCTTTTTCATTGAAACTTACCTCTGGCTGTTCGGGGAGTATTTTAAAAGTTCTATTTATAAGATTCAAAAAAAAACCAAAAGTTTAAAAATTTGGCATGGGAAATAACTTACCTAGGTACGAGTAATAACGCTGGTACAAAAAAACATGTAAATAACCATACTGTCTCGGTACTATATGTTACAGTTAAACAATATTTTTCTAGAGCTAGTTGTGTCTAATATCAAAATAAAATTCCAGAGTTTTATTGTAATGTCAAAATAACAGGTTTGTACATTTAAAAACAAACATTTAATCGTATGATAGTTTATACGGTATTTATATAATATATATATAAAGAGTTGCTCTAAAACCTACGGTACTACCTACTAAGTTTAATACATGTTTAGATATAGGTGATATTACTAAGAGGATCTTAAAAAATAAATAAATAATTTGTCAACCAAAGTCAAAGTTAAAAATATCTTTCTTCAAATAGGCCCGGCCCATAGATGGCACATATGATGCGTATGGCGATAACCATATTCTTTAACTTAAAACTAAAGCTACGAGTTCTGTACCCACCTTAACAATTGTTTACTTTGCAAAAAAAAATACGATATTTTCTTTTAAATGTAAAAACAATAATAGAGATCATTTTAGTATATTTAATAACATAACCAAAAAGATGCATGTAAAATAAAAATGATGAGTTACGTCCTCTATCTTTGTCTTCTGTCTTCTTTTATGCGGCGATATATTTCTGTCGCGTTCGTGTATTCAGTTTATAGACACGTGGGATTCAAGAGATGTATGGCCGTGCTATTCATTCTAATGACTTGCATACCTGTATTGTGGACGATACAATCCATCATGGTTTTTGTTTACATTTATGGATATTTTTTTACATTTTACAAAGTTTCACTCGACAAAATGTCGCCCACAAAAGGCTCTCTTGTTTATAATACGGTTGCTCTTGTGCAACATGTTCTCATTTATGTACTCGTATATCTCTTATGGATACGACTTCACGCGCATTTCCTGTTATTCCAATAAAAATGATAGCCCGCAGTAATAAAAAGACGCAGAATAAACAGTAATCCCTAACGCTATTTATTTACGAGATGGGCCGGCTTGATTGCTACCAATCAATTTTACTCGGAACAAAAATAATCATCGGCATTTACCGCCTGCCACTGACTTCATAAAGCGCTGCTATAAATTGTACCATAAAAATGATCGTACCATTTTACACTGGAATCCCATACGTAATTTATATCTCGTAGAATGTCGTCGCTCAAAATAATTGAAGCTGTCCCAATTTTTGTTTAAAGGTATGAGTCGGTATGTTAAATTATCGTCTTTAATTAACGGGTAACGAAGGAGTAAGGAAATAGTTATCTTGCTCAGTCTATTACTATTCCACTGCTGAGCATATGCCTTCTTTCTTATAGGACAAGGAGCATTAGAGCATAAACCCGCTATGCTTCTCCGAGGTAGGTTGGCGGTCTTTAACAGTTATTATAACTTTAATGTGCATGAAGCTCGAGGGTGGACGCTAATTTCCTAACTTTAGACGAATCTTCTTTAGTCAAGATAGTCATCTAGTCCTGCACTGCATTTCTTAACAGAAAAACTCCAATACCTATATATTTTTGGCCCGACACCGGAATATAACCCAGGGCCACTAACTTGCCCTCACTTGGCCTCACTGGGCCTCAATTGGTTTAATAAGTGCCTTCTTGTCCAAGAAAGCAATCATTAAACCAATGAAGAAAATGGTAAAACACAGAAACGAACTTCTGCAAACTGTAAAGTGGGATGCTTATATGTGAATATTGTTTACTGCACATCCCATGGATTTCGTTTTCTGTAATATAATATATTTTTTAGATACCTACGCAATGTACCAACATATTTATTATAATATACATAAGAATTATATTTATAGTATTTATTTGTTATATACCTTGTCCCAAATTAGATTTCAGGAAAATAGGCGACATGTTAACGTTAATGTGATCTAGCATCAGTTGACGTAGTCTGTTCTAACTTTCGAACCAGGGCAACCACAGATTCTGTATATTATGTAAATTTTCACCTAATTTGTTTGGCGATGTCCCGACTTCGCAACTCATGCGAGGTCGCCTGCTCGTTAGGACATAAATAAGCTCTCTTTGGTCACATGATAATTTAGAAAATGCCTGTGGGAAGGTACAGCTAGTCAACGAGCAGTAGTTTTTTTACGAGCAATACCTTAAATTTTATCTAAAATTGATTAATTCTTTATCAGCATGAAGCAAGTTAGCACATCTATAAAGCTGAAGAATGTTAGGTTGGACGCGCTTTTCTTCGGAACTATTGGTTCGAATTGTGTTGGATGATCCACTTATCGAGGAAGGCTAGGCTATATTACATCACGCTACGACTTATAAGCGTTATTTTAAGGTTGATTCATACGCCGCTGACGTTGTTTGGGGCCGCTAGTAAAATTTATAGTTACAATTACTAATATTTGTCTAAACTTTTTAATAAAAATATCAGAAACACGAAGTTAAACCAGTTCTTGGTTTGAATTTTAGGAAACTTTAGGCGAATTCAGATGTATATAATTTTTCCTATCCAATCACTGTAACACAGAGGCGTGTCATGATCGCATAAGTGGATAGGTGATAATACGCAGTCTTGACAGGCGGGTCTCGATGCACCAGTCTGATACAATACGCGATACAACCCATGTCGAGTAGGTTATGTCCGGTCACCAAAAGAGAGCTGACACAGAAATTTCAACCCAACTTTATTAATGTGCACTTATGTAATCTAAGTGCCTTTAGAAATTTGAACCAACTTGCCAAGACTTGTTATATTACTGTGTATGAGCCGGTACATTGAACAAACAAAATTGCACCCAATCCTTGGTGCTAAACTTTAAAAGAGCACCAGAGAGATGAGATAACCGAGTATTGACAGAACGATTTAACTGAATACAACTAGCGATCCTGGCCAAAAGGTTAAGCCTTATTTACTTATCTTCTTTTTTTCGTGTTCCTTAGTACTTTATGAGTATTCTATAAGATGGCGTTGATTTGTGGGTCAAATAAGTATAAAAATTTGTTCGCAAGACTTCATATCGTATATCGAAACTTGCATAATATAATTTTAGTGAGCTTTTATTAGAAAATAATAATAGCGTAAAGAAATAAAACGCGCAGCCTTAATCATGTTATGTTTAAAACGAACGGTTATACCGGCTAGCTGAATGGAATTACTGTACAAAGTAATTAAATTGCTAAGTTAAAGTTTCCTAGCTGCATATTAAGAGGAAAAGCGCTATTATGCGAACTTTTAATGAAAGCCCACAAAGTAACAAGGTGTATTCACTTTTTGTTAAATCGGTGTTTGATCTCACATGTTTTATAACTTTAAATTGTAATCAAATTGATTATTACCCTCAGGGTAATTTTTCAATATCAGCTATTCTAGCTGGATATATAGCTACCCGCCATTTCTCGTGACTCCGAGTTTTGCGATCCCACGAGAACGTCAAATTTTTGCCAGGATGCATTGTAACTCCTTGCTTTGATCCCACTCCTTTCAACGCTTTTATAAAAATCAATTTAGTTGGTTAGGCGTGTATAGACAATCGTAAACGTTTAAATGTATAGTATTAGTATAGAGTATGGATTAATTAAAAATTTCAAATTTATTCTGTTATGTATTAGGGATTAACTGAAACTACTGAATGATTATATATATATTTAATTTAGAACTAATATACCCTTTTACCAATTTGATGTAAAGGTAATGTATTTCTGAATTAGATGTGCGGTTTTATGTATGCTCACCGATTTCTTGCTGTTCCTTGGCTTATTTCCAAAATTTTATTTAATCAGTGCACTCAAATAGGCTCTATTGAAACTTCATTGGTAGGTAGTAGTCGTAAGGTAGTTTTAGAATTTAGGCAAAAGCTCTAAAATAAGAAGTGTAAGAAGTTGTAAAGAATTTTAGCCGATACACGGCCTATCTTTTTTTCTACTCGCGTAACATTTATAAAGGCTTCGTGTTTTCCTTCGTAGGTTATTTTTCTAGTTGCCCAAATAAAATAAAATATAACCAAAATAAGCAGAAATTCCTGCATCAATAGCATTTTTACTTTCTCTTATTCTCTTCATCTTTAAATTTTAACTAACTAAGGAATGGCATTATTGCGACAGAGATATTTTTTTAAATCTGTTTTCTATATTTTGATAAAACGTGTACAGTGATCACCGGACAACCATTTATTAGGCAAAAGTATGTTTTTTTATTGCTGGTTTTTAAAAAGAGGTTAGAACAGAACCTTATTTTAAAATACTTAGCATCTTAATACTAAACTTAGGACATGCTTCCAGGTGCTATATAGTACTAAGAATAGCATATAAACTGACTCTCTTTCACAAGACGTTATCTTCAGCAACGCGTGACCGAAGCGTAGAGTCAATGAATTATGAAGTGAACATTCATCACCACGGCGATTAACGTGCTCGAATATAATGTCTCATGGAATGAAAAGATAATTATTAAAAAATGCTTTAAACGCAAAATCACTTTACACAGTTCATAAATCCACTTTTTTTCAACTGTCACAAAAAAATCACATCTTCTGATATCAATTGTAGCGAGAGTGGGTGTAGAGATTTAAGAAAATCTCCGTGTTGCTCATAAAAAACTAAGATAAAAATACACCACCGTACTGATTTGACTAGTTGTCATGAATTATCTAAACTTATATTATAAATGGGATATTAAGTTAAATTAAAATAAACAGATATCGTACCATTCCGGGAGAGGAGTTTTCGTCTTTGAGTAAGGTACCCGTACTACGAATTTTATGCTTTAATGTAACATTCCGTGCCGAACCATAATTAACACTGGTTAAAACAAGAGAACAACTTGTAGCAAATAAGGTTATTGTTCATTGTATTGTATATGTGCGTGGACTTCCGCAAAGTAACGTAAGTAAAGTAAAGTTTTTCTATCTAAATGAATGTCTATTTTAAATTCAACTAAACCACAAAGCAAAGATTTTCGCATGTGTATATTTAACTTTGTAGTTAATCTCATCTTTTTATTTTTCTCTACCTTGAACAATCATTAACATTCAAATAGTTTATAATTAGTTTTGTTTTTGGTTGGTTTTAAAAATGTTGGTTCTATAATACCGAACTATAAATAGACCTGACTAACGCCCAAAGGGTGCAATTTATGTTTTGTTGGACTAGTTAGTGACCAGTTGGTCAGTTCCAGGCTGGAATACTTCTTATTAAGTGTTTGAGTACCCGGTCTGTTTTACAACTGCAAACCAGTTACGCTAAAATTGCAGTTTTAGAGCAGTATTTATGATTTTGGCAACTGCAATTAACTAGTAACTGCGAACCATAATCTATGATGTTATTCGAACAGCTTGCAGTCGGTTTGCAGTTTCAGCTCGGAACAGGTCGCCAAGTTCGTTCTTATCTTAATAGGCTTTTTTAATAATACCACTAAACCGTATCACTCATACCATTAGCACAGTAAATATAGATTTTGATCGCACCTTAACCAGTTACTAATACACTGAATAATCAGTTTAATAATGTCCCACTTCTGTATATGGACACTCTCGTGGAAGACAGTCAATTAGAGCTTAGACCTAACATGCTTCAAATCAAACTCTTATGGGACGATTATTTTCAGGTTTTAGTTATAATGACCATTTAGGAAATATATAAGCTTATATATTTACCATGCCCTTAGTATTCGATTTGATGATGACGCTCGAATTCATAAATCGTTTTAGAGGAATACTACAACTACTCGGACATATGCCATCTCATACTTACTTCAGATGAGAAAGCAATTCAGCTTCATCCATAAAATAAGTCTAATAACTAAGTATATAATTGGAGGTATATACAGAGAAGTATCCCAATAGATAGTCTGCAACATCCCTAAAAAAGTCCTAGCGTATGACTTATTTTTCAGGCTGACTCATACTGGCTAGAAAATATTTTCTACTTTATAGAAAAGATGGTTTTCGCCATATTAAAAAAGTTGGTCATACCTTTTCCAACTACACCGCGCTACGAATATAAAGTGCCTAGATGAGTCAAGGCTTATTTTAATTAAGTTCTATATTTTTTGTCATAGGTGTTGTAGTACTAGCAGACTTTCGACCAAGAGACACCGAGGCTATTTATTAGATAACAAAAGGATGCTTGTCATGGAAACATTTGAATTGTCTTAAGGGTCCGAACTTTCTTTATTTAATCAAGGCTGTAAAATACACTTTAGTAACGTTACCTGCTACCGTCCGGGGTCCCATGGTAACACTTCCGTTACTGCCTTTTAAGCATTCATCTGCAAAGCATTAATATACAATTCTATTGTTATATATAAATAATAGGTAGTTACTAACGTCATCAATCAGAATACAAATGTGTCACTAATCCCAAATAACATCAGTACATCACACAAATTAAAGCAAATAAAGCGGTTTCCTGCAACATAATCCGCGTGCAACTTAGGGTATTATTGTGATGTTATATAGCCGATAACCTTCTTTAAAATGTGGTCGTAAATCGTATGATAAAATAAATGTTTCTAATATGACTTCAATTCGTTTATAATTAATTTCATTAATGCCAAAAACAGAACACAATTTATAAACTATAATATAAACATTAATGCCAAAAACAGAACACAATATATAATCTGTTTCGAAAATGTTGGTTCTAGAATACAGAACTATGAATAGACCTGACTAACGCTCAAAGGGTACAATTTATGTTTTGTTGGACTAGTTAGTGACCAGTTGGTCAGTTCAAGGCTGGGATGCTTCTTTTTAAGTGTTTGAGTTCCCGGTCTTTTTTACAACTACAAACCAGTTACGCAAAAATTGCATTTATAGATTTATGGTGTTGGCAACTGCAATTTACTCGTAACGTTTCTAATTTGACTGGTAGTTCTAGAGATTAGCATGTTCAAAATGAACTCTTAAGCATTTGATTCAGATTATCAGTATGGATGTAGAGATTTGAATCCCCACTCTCTTGCTATGAGCGCTTTATTATGACAACCAAGTGATGGTGCTACTACTGGGATTACTGTTTTGCAAGCTTACTTTTCAGTGGTAATGATTACTCTTGAAAATATCTTTTCACGTTCTAAAATAGTATAACAACCATCCACCATATTAAAAAACAATGCAAGCCGCATAGGTTCTTCTGATCATTAAAACTTTAAAAACTGTGTTAGTTTGAAGAAAGTAAGTAAACTTTTATAATACTATATAAAGATACGCATATCAAATACCTACCTGGTAGTGGTATTACCTAGATGTGACAGATTGGACGATAGTATTGTTTAAGCAACGGCAAATTTAAGCCAGTAATGAAAGGATTTATGCATTCAGAGGATCAAGTTCGAGCTACTCATTATTTCCATATTTTGGTGAGCACATTTAGCTATGAGCTATGATGAACAGGACCTATCCTGTTAATGAAACCACTAACGCCTAATAACAAACCCCCGCTAAAAGTTTGATTTGAAGCGTTGTAGGTGTACGATTTTATTCCCTATCTACCAAAAGTGTTTCCGTATTCAGAAGTGGGATAATAATAAAACTAATGGGGATGATGTATACCAGCACTCATCTTTGTAAGAAATAAAGTAAACTACGTCAGCTAAAGTTATACCCTACGTCTGTGTTTTCGGTGAACTAAACGTCCTAGTGACTTTTACAAAGTAAGTATTCACCAAAACGGGTTCTACATTAGTGATCACTCAAATAGACTAGAGTGCAGTTTGTTTGCTGTTTTCTTGGAGGTGATGTTGGTCATTAATTTCGGTTACTTTAAATTTATTAAGTTGGAAAAGCCTGCGGTGTATGGCTGAAATAAGATCGTCTTGGCGATGTAGAGTTTGTTAACTTTGGTAAAATAGTATTCTGTTATGATGTCCGTCCGTTTATCTGTCAAAGAGATTAAACCTGTTATGATAAATTAAGTATTGTAATATTATTCTAATAATAAATTATAAACTTATATATCAAAATAATTCCAAAACTAAGTCACTCCAAATTCACAAATATTACAAAAATATTATTATAAAAACATACTTGTAAGCCGGAAGATGGTATTGTGTATAGAAATACCTGCAAAAAAATACACACTGTAGAGTTAAAAAAGAATTTTAAAGTCGTTCAGAAACCTCTACGGTTACTCTAAACCTCTAGATAAGCACTAGGACCACTTTAAAAAATTAAAATAAACATAATGTGGAGAATTTAGATTACACCTACACAAATTGTAATAATTATACGTGTAATTTACAAACTAAGTGAGTAAGATGGTAATTTAATGTGCGCCAGTCACTCGTCAGTGGCCATTCTAACTTTCAAAGGACGAGGCTAGCCACGGATTCTTTATTATGTAAATTCTCTCCTAATTTCCCCGGCGCTTGCCAGACTTTGTAACCTAAACTGGGTCGCCTCCACGTTAATTAGGGTTGTCAACTGTCTCGAAATTGTAGGAGTCTCATAGCTCTTAACTGGCTTTGTCCACACAAAGCAAACAAGACTGTGTATCTATAAATATACGTTATTTCAATTGTAATTGAATCAGAACATATTTATAACCAGAATTTCATAGTTTATGCATCCAACTTTAGTCCAACAATATGCACTGGGCCTGCTTGGACTACGGTCGTTACCCTTCTTCAAATATTTACGTTGCGTATTAGAAACGGCGAAGAAGAGCGCTTTGTATGTGTCCATGTAAAAACTCCTTACGATACCTCGCAGTTCGATGGTAAAAAGATGACGCAGAATCGAAGAATACTACACTATTTCAAAATAATTAACTCTTATTATTTTTGATGGCGGTTTAAAAACCAATTGGTGCCCATTAAACTGCATGATTGGTAAGAATAGAACATTATTTTTCTTAAAAATTAAATAATATATTTTTATTGCGATACTTTGTAGTCTTAAAGATCTTTGGTTTATTTTACGGTAATTCGAAATAACTATGGTAATGTGGTATGTAGAGTTACTACGATTTACCGATATTTTTGAAGATTTTTTGAATTTGAATGTATTTTTTAATTTTGTATTACAGACAAGGGCCTAAGACAGTGGCTGACGCAACGCAGCCAGCAGTTCGGTTCCGGCGCCCGTCCAGTACGGATGTCTCGTCTATCGCTCCTAGCGGTGCGATCTTCTTTGCGTGCTCCAAGTAGTGTCCGATTGTGTGTGTTTCTGCGTTGTGGTTAGCTTAGTTTAGTTCCAGGGTCTAGGATTCTGTAAGTACACTAGAATAATTACCATAGGTACTCACACTCGTCACCTAAAGGCGAGGGCTCATTAGGGCCACACCTTAGGAACTCACCTCCCTGCTTCGGCAGGGAGGCACTGTATTTTGAATTCCGCGGTCACTATGGCCGCGTTAAATGCTAATTTCAACCTACAGGCCCTCATCAAGGACCTGCAGGTAAGAAACCCCGACTACCTGAGTCAGTTTATGACCCAATGTGGTCCCCCCGCCCCTTCCCCGCAGGACACCCCTCTGGGATTCCTGGAAACACCCCTGTCCCCCGACCCCTCCGAGCAATCTGCAATGGAGTCAGAGCCGCAACCGCAGACCACGAAGCAAAACTTTGTGGCTGCACCCGCCTCTTCCGATATGGAAGACGATGGTTTTCAAACCGTCGCTTCAAAGCGCCAGAAGCGTAAGCTGAAGGCAACCACGGCCAACCCACCTAAGCGGGCAACCACTAAGGCAACAACGGCCAGTCCCTCCCCCGCTCCCTCTCCTTCACAGACCGTTGTCGAAAACTGCGATGAGTCTGAAGACTCCCCAATGACCGACGAACGCCGCGAGCGAGTCCCACCTCTATTTATTAGAGAGAAATCTGCCTGGGAACGTATTATTCCACTTATAGACGCCGCGAACATCTCCTTTAACGGAGCTCGCTCAACGAACATTGGCATCAGAGTCCAATGTCCCAGCTCAACCGACCATCGGCAACTTTCGGCCCTCCTTCGCCATGAGAACGTAGGATTCCACTCCTACGCTCTAGAGGATGAACGCACCCTACGTGTCGTCATCCGTGGCCTTCCCGTAGAGCTCTCTGCAGAGCATATCAAAGAGGACCTTCTGTCCAAAGACCTGCCAGTACAAGAGGTACATCGTATGTACCATAATAAAACAAAGACTCCCTACGAGCTGTGCCTTGTAATTTTGGATCTCAGCCCTCAGGGCAAAGCCATATTCGATGTCCGCTCGATATGTCGCCTCACAGGCCTCAGGGTAGAAACTCCCCGTAATCGCGGCGCGATCGGCCAGTGCCATCGCTGCCAACTTTACGGCCACTCTGCCCGCAATTGCCATGCCCGCCCTAGGTGCGTCAAGTGCCTCGGCGATCACGGCACTGCCGATTGTCTTCGCAAGGACAAAACGGTAGGGCAGCCTAGCTGCGTCCTTTGCCAGACGGAAGGTCATCCCGCGAACTATCGCGGATGTCCGAAAGCCCCGCGCAAGCCCTTACGTGGCAGTAAGCCCCCCGGCCGCAGACATCCCCCTTCCCAGCCTCAGAGGCCTATCGAAAAATTTGTTCCCGCGCCGGCTCCAGCCACCAACGCCTGGAACAAACCCCTGCCTAAGTCGGCAGCACCCACCACAGCCTCTAAGGTTACTCCACCAACAGTGACTAAAGCCGCTCCCCCCAGCCCACCCGCTCCTAAAGAGCCCACAGGCTCGGGCTCTATTACAGAGAGCAAATCAGTTAAATCCCTCATGAAGGTCATAGCCACCTTCGGCAGGGCTGAATTCGCTCTCTGCATGAGCAAGCTCAATGATCCACACTACTGCAGGCTAACTGCTTGCATCGAACACGCCGACCTTATCCTGGCAATTGAAGCTACTACACCATAATGGGTAGTACGTCAATAATAGGTAGATACAAACCCCGATCTCTTAAAATCGCGTTTTTCAATGCAAACGGCCTTATCCAACAGATTAACGAAGTTAGAGAATTTGCCTGTGCACGCCAACTAGACATATTCCTGGTGCAAGAGACCTTCCTTAAACCTTGCAATCGTACGCCTAAAATATCAAATTATAACGTTATTAGAAACGACAGATCCCACTCCGCTTTGGGTGGCACTTTAATATATTTTAAAAGGTCTCTTCACTGTACTCCTCTCGAACCTCCCGACTTAATCAACATAGAAGCATCCCTTTGTCAGGTCAGTATGACCGGCCATACGTCGGTCATCATAGCATCTGTATACCTCTCTCCCTCTAAAGACTTGCTGGAAAGTGATTTCCGTGCACTTCTAGCTCTAGGCGGCTCCGTCATCTTATGCGGAGATCTTAACGCCAAACATACCAGCTGGAATTCCCTTGCCTTAAATACACGAGGACGACAACTATACAGACTGTACAACCTCTGTCCCGACCTAAGCTTTGATATCTTAGCCCCGGACGAACCCACTCGCTACCCGTTTAAAAATAACTCAAACGACAGACCAGACGTACTGGACATAGCTATTCTAAAGAACGTCGCACTCCATGTGCATTCTTTAGAAGTGCTACACGAGCTTAGCTCCGACCATCGTCCCGTCCTACTCCAGCTAGGACCCCCAGCCGATACTCCCGTTTCGACCAAAACCATCGTAGACTGGAAAAGTCTGACAGACAGACTCAAGACGCTCGAATCTGTGCACCTGTCCGAAATCCCTGAATTTATAGACTCAGTAGAAGATGCCAAATGTGCGGTATCTCATTTTGTGAAGCACATTAGTGAGTCACTGAAGGACTGTTCCCGTACAATTCCCAACGACTTCGGTCGTAGAGAATTGCCGGCGGATGTCCGACAGCTGCTGACACGTAAAAATGCCCAAGCTAGAGCCCATGCCCGTTACCCGACTGACGACAACCGGAGGAAACTCTGGAAACTCCAAAGAAAACTCAGGGCTCGCCTTGATATTCTGAGGAGCGACTCATGGGACAGAAAGCTAGGGGAGCTCACGCCATCCCATACTGCGTACTATGGCCTAGCGAGAGCTCTCAAAGCCGACCAAATCTCAGCCACCCCTCCGCTCTTACGCCCAAATCTCCCACCCGCCTTCGAAGATTCGGATAAGGCCGAATGCCTCGCAGACACAATAGAATCCCAATGCACTCCGAGCAATGTGTCTATAGATCCCGACCATGTTAGGCTAGTCAATAGTAAACTTGGTAGCCTTGGTATCCCGTCTCCCGACAGCGACCCCATAGCTCCCACCTCCGTCGACGAGGTCCAAGCGATTGTCAACAAGCTGCACTCAAAGAAAGCACCCGGTCCCGACAACATCACCAATAAAGCATTAAAATGCCTCCCCCCACAACTATTTTACCTACTGGTACTAATATTCAACGCCCTTCTGGCAGGATGCTCTTTCCCCAAGGAGTGGAAAGAGGCAATAGTTATAGGTATACGCAAACCTGGCAAACCCGCCAATCTCCCTACCAGCTACCGCCCGATTAGTCTACTCAACTCCTTAGCAAAGGTTTATGAGAGAATTATACTGGCCCGACTCAAAGCCATCGTAGAAGCAAAAAAGCTTCTCAACGACGAGCAATTCGGCTTTCGAGCCAAACACTCTAGCATCCACCAAGTGCACCGCCTGACGGAGCACATATCCAGAGGTCTCTTTGAAAAAAGATACCCGCTGCTCACAGGAGCAGTATTCTTCGACGTAGCCAAAGCTTTCGACAAGGTTTGGCATGCGGGCTTAATATATAAGCTTCACGACCAGGGCATCCCAGATAGAATCTTGCAACTGCTAAGAGACTACCTGAGCGATCGCACCTTCCGTTACCGGATAGATGGCACTCTGTCATCTACCAGACCCATACGAGCCGGAGTCCCTCAGGGCTCTGTTCTATCACCCCTCCTATACGCGCTTTACACTAGCGACATACCAAAGAGCCCCTACGTAGAGCTAGCCCAATTTGCGGATGACACCGCCCTCTATACAACATACCGAACCATACCTCGCATCATATCCCGCCTCCAAAAGGCCATCGAGCGCTTAGGCGCTTGGTTTCGCCAATGGAGGATAGAGGTGAATCCGGATAAAAGCACAGCAGTGCTTTTCACTGGACGAGCCCGCCCTGACCTCAGGGACAAAAGGGACCTTAACTTATTCAACCGTCCTATACCGTGGCAAAAGACAGCCAAGTACTTGGGTGTAACTTTTGACAGTCGCTTTAACTTCGCAGATCACATTAGCGCAGCCCGTAACAAAGCTGCCTTCGTTCTCGGTAGACTCTACCCCATGTTAAACAGACGTAGCAAGTTGTCACTTCGTCATAAAGTGACACTCTATAAAACCTGTGTCCGCCCCATCATGTCATATGCGAGCGTCGCCTTCGCGTTTCGCCCTCCCTCCGCATATAAGAGATTCCAGACTCTCCAAAACCGCTTCATGCGCAACGCTACTGGGTGCCCCTGGTTCGTACGCAACGTCGATCTCCATAGAGATCTCAAACTCCCCACTATTGCTCAATACTTTAAAAAACTCTCGAAAATCTACTTTGAGAAGTCTATCCGACATCCCAACCCTCTCATAGTTGCGGCTTCTTTTTACTCACCCAACCTTAGCGCCACTCTCAACAAGAGGAGGCCTAAACATATCCTTCACGACCCTGACGATCAGATTACTACTGACAATGCTCCCTATCAGAACACACAATCAACCTATGCACAGCGTCTTCGCCGGCGAAGACGAGGTCCCCGACTTCTAACGTCAACCGGACGTGGGCTCGCACCACGTTCTCGGAAGCGTGCGGATTAATCACCGTCCGTAACCCTTTCACTCCAATCGTCGCCTGAGCCGAGGTTCGGCCTCACATGAGGCGCCCTCAGGCCGACGATCCCTTCGCTTCTTCGAGCCCTAGGGTTCAAACTCTTCCTGGCAGAGCCCCATTCCGAGGCTCGCCAACAAGCCCGCGTTACGCTGTTAAAATCATTAGGGTTAATCAGCTACACACAATCCGAAAAAAAAAAAAAAAAAAAAACGCAGCCAGCATCTGAGGTGGTGTGCAAATCGCGACCAATCACAATATTACGCCTTCCTGTCTGGTGATCAAAGGAACTTAAGCACCCTACGTTGGTTTGGCCTTAAACTTACTTGATTTCAAATTTCAAATTTAAAGATAATTCAATAAATGTTGATCACAAGCTCTTACAGCACTGTTTTTTGGATCTGAAAATTTTTAATTAATGTTTTTGCGCTTAACACAAATGGACGGCACAAGGAAATAGCAAAATTAAAAGATAACAAATCCTGATGAATGTTATACAGCTTTTAGAAACACGTTTATTTTAAAAATTATAGCGCAAAGAGTCCTAATTCGGGTACGCAGTAATTTACATAAGGAGTAAAACGGTTTACGAGCTGCCTTGGCGTGACTCAAGTACCTACCTACTCAAGTTTTGATGATTGTGTACATTCGGGTACCATTTAGTTAAAGAAAATCGAAGTCCATCTATATTTTCCAGACTGTTATATTATGTTGGCCGCACTTTCATTCGCGTTTTTTTATAAAGTTTAAAGCATCCCGTAGGAACTGTTTACTCGAACGGGCTTAAAATAATGCAATGACCATCTCCAGGATGCTATACCTATGCAAAAATTTTAACTATGCGGGAAAGGCACAGGGGTGCTTATGCACTGTTGCTGTTATTTAAATAGGCTACTAAAACACAGTATTTCTATTAGAATTATTTATTTGAGCATAAGGCACAAATACATAACACAATCAGTGAATTTACCTTATATTTTCGTAATTTGTAGTTATTTTCTTAAGGTTCCTTAAAATTGTATTGTTTAGAGGCAATTATTAGGTATATATTAATTATCTTAGTATCTTAGTATTTATGCAAATATATATGTTCATTTATATGCACCACCTAATTCTCTTCTTGAGCTGTGTTTAACGCCTTTGGTTGCCTAGAAGAGATCGCTATGTAGCGATAAGGCCGCCAAATTATATACTTTTTGTTAAAAATTTATTTATAATTTTACTATATATTTATGTGGTGTACAGTAAAAATATACACATTCATTCATTAATTTATTAGCAGGGTGTTGTAGTTTT
Source organism: Pararge aegeria (assembly GCF_905163445.1). Taxonomy (NCBI): domain Eukaryota; kingdom Metazoa; phylum Arthropoda; class Insecta; order Lepidoptera; family Nymphalidae; genus Pararge; species Pararge aegeria. Next base: position 9,599,644 of record NC_053184.1, on the reverse strand, counting down.
TGCAAGTATAATTTCTGCTTTATGCACGAATATTTCTGCAAAAGGCCGCTACTACATTAGGAGCAACACATGTGTTACTTAGTATTCTTTCGCAAACCTTGTTATCGCTTTGATGCCCACACATTCATTTATTTGAAACGCAATAATAAGCTGTCCATTTTCGTCTTGTTTCATATTATGCTCTTTGTACTTTTTCCCTATTTTGACATCACACTAAATATTTCGTAGCTTTCGGGAAGCTCGTAACATAATATATTATTAGTACTATGTTATTGTGTTATGAACTATTTTATAGAAAATGCCATTTGTAAAACCTCGCAGGAAATCTACAATCGATCTATTAAGAAAATATTAAATAAAAAATACCGTACCGTACCGTATAGAAATAAATAAATATACTACGACCAATACACGCATCGCCATCTAGTCCCAGAGTAAGCGTAGTTATGGATACTAAGATGACTGATGAATATTTTTATGCATAATATACATAAATACTTATAATACCTATACGTATAAACACCCAGACACTGAAAGACATTCAAGTTTATCACACAGACATTTTCTTTGACCTTTTCTTTAATTCACTCAGAAAGCACTGTCACTGGTACACACAGGTACACACACAAATTTAAACAGGTTTTTATCTGTGATTCATATTCATTTAGCTCTTATTATTTGAACAATTCTAAAACATACACACATACTTTTTGAAATATTATGTCAGCTTGTTAATCTGTCTGTTTGTGCTAGCTTACCTAAGGAACGGTAGAACTGACTTTGACGAGCCTTTTCCTGGCAGGTAGAATAATATACAGTGAGTTAAAAAGGCTACCGAAATCCTATGACCAAAATCCTTTGTTTCTTAAGTTAGAGGCTTCAAAATCTGTGGTAATTTTTTTAAGTGCTTAAACTTAAAGTACCTATGTTTGTTTAGTTTTTAGTTGTTTGAAAGTGTGTGGGCTTTAGCTATTAACACGTACGTAGTGTACATCGATGGATAAATAAATAGAAATACTTAATGTAACAAAACGCGAAGAAACAATACGAGAAAAAAGTTATTCACTCTATCTAGAATGACTATCTAGAATTCCTAATTTGTAACTTACCCATAGAAACATGGTTATACATAATATAATACGTGCATGCGTTCTGTGTAAATTTTAAGAATTAATTGTAATCCCATTATCTCTTTTAAGTGAACAGTATGTTCTTTTTGAGAAATTACTCCTTTTAACCGAGATAACAAAGATTACGTAGCGTAGAATGCAAAGGTAAATGTAAAGTTATAAAACGAAAATTTACTTTTTGAAGGCCACCACCCGACCTTAAGAACATAATGGAAAGTAAAACCGACTGTGGTTCTTGTGGTAGGGACTCAAATGTAACCCAATTTCTGCGTGTACATTTTTTAAGATTAATATTTTCAGCAGACGGTTCCTACAAATTTAAAAACGATCTGATCTGGCTTATTGCTTAGATATTTATTAACACAGTGGAATATACCGACATCTCAAGCAATATTACTTCCACTGTAATCTGGTATTTAATAACTGGTATGACATTTTAAGTTTCTCAGTAATAGGGTTTTTGATATTCAGGTAACCTGGTACTAGCAGCCGTCGAAGAAAATTCCATGTATTGAAATTTATTTCGCAAAGTGTCATACGATCCTGCGTTTACAGCCTCGTTAATTTATTGGTCAGCATGTACTTCTGCGAAAAAGAAAAGGTGGAGAGATGTTTTTGCGCAGAAAATTGGCACAGACTGGATGACTAAGTGTAGGTATCGGGATCTTTGGAAACACTTGGGGGAGGCCTACGCCGATGTGGCGACTTCTACTTTAAATTAGACCTGAGAATTAGATATTAAAAGATATTAACTTTATATAATTTTTATCAAATAAATTCAAATTTGTAATAATGATTAGTAAAAATTTTATAAAAGAAAAATTTAATAATGTAATAATTGGTAGTAGAATGCAGACTTTATATTTTATTTAATTTTATATGTACTTCTGCGGCTTAGGAGACCTGGGTGTAACTTTCCCATTGGCTAAGTTTTTTTGCTATTGAGTACGATATAATTTCCAGCCCGGAGTTTGAAAATGTCTGTTGGTGGTCGCAACGGCCGTGACTCGTTTGTTATTGAAAAAGATTTGCTGCAACCAGTGGCGTGCACACAAGGTATGTACTAAGCGGGTATAATAAAACTTAAGGATAGACATTGTAAGAGTTATAAAAAGCCTACCCTTAAGTTTTTATAACTCGTACTGGAGATTTTCTTCATTTTGTTTCATATGCATACCCTGTGCATACCTTCTATGCACGCCACTGGCTGCCACTATCCATTCGAGTACGGTGCCACGTAGAAAGCGATTAGATGCACGGGTTTAATACAACTACCATACCACTAACAGAGTATATCGCGCTACTATTTTAGACTGCATCCATCAGCGACACTTAACACCAGGTTAAATTGCAGTCAAGTGCTAACTTTAAGAGATTTAAAAAAAAAGTCATTTCAACCCCTTCAAAGTTCTCGTTAACCATACCGTTTTTAAAGACCTGCCACAGTGTTTTGTTAAAACTAAAAAAAAGTATTAGAGCAGAGTTATTCTTATTACCTTCGTAATATTATAAATGCGAATGTGTGTTTGTTTGTTTGCCCTTCCTCTACGTCCTGATTAAGCAAATAAGCAACTTGTTTTATAGCCTAGACTATTTTCTTATTCCAGGAGAACAAACGATTTTTTTTAAATATCGCAATAAACATGTACTAAAAATGCGGGATTGTCTATAATCTACAAAACCTTCTTTCCAATGAGATAGGAAGCCCAGCCGTGGATTATTTGTATACTGATTATGATGGCGTTCAATTGCCATACACTAGACTATTGCGGTTTTTTTTTTCGTAATAATTGATGGACTAAGCAGACGGTCCACCTGAGATAAGTGGAGAGCCATCACCTATAAACTTTTTTACTGTTGCCCTGGGTATGCAAGGACCACGACCACAATACGTGCCGCCCCGTGAACATCAAACTGAGGCGCAGGCGCTAAGACTTATATTCCTGTAACTACACCATATTTATTGATAATAAATATTCTATTATATATATTTTGTTTTTTATTTTTATTTTTATGAAGTATATATATTTTTATAATTTATGTTTATTATTTAAGTATTACTTTGTGTACACCCTAACCCTTATTCACAACTTCATGTATTCAATTTGATTTCGTGGGTTGCCTGGTAGAGATCGCTTTTAAGCGATAAGGCCGCCTATTGTACCTTTTCTCCTTTTCATTTCACCAAAAACCACGCCCTTAAGACTTGAACACAGAATTTCGATAACTCTGCTTTGTGGCAGAAATAAGCAATGCGAAAGTACTTCCAAAAAGTTCTGCTATAACTAAATGACGATGAAAATTTGACAGTCCGTGGAAATAAACTGCCTGGCACACTGGGAACCCGTTCTACCTGCACCGAGTTGAGGCTCACCAATGAACGCATTATCCCGCGCCATAATCCTAAATCACTCGGCTTAGTGTTTCGATTACAGACAAAGGCTCGGGGCGAAAACCCACATTATGAAGGTAGTTGAATAATTGTATAGATAAGTCGAATTGATAACCTCTATCCCTTGTGGAGCTTTTGTAGAGTTTCTTAGAGAGAAATATAATACCGGATACAATGTTTTGACGGCCGACTGGCGCAGAGGGCAGCGACCCTGCTTTCTGAGTCCATGGCAGTGGGTTCGATTCAACAACATGTTTGTGTGATGAACATGAATGTTTTTCAGTGTCTGGGTGTCTATCTGTATATTATAAGTATTTAGGTATATTATTCATAAAAATATTCATCAGTCATCCTAGTGTCCGCAACACAAGATACGCTTACTTTGGGGCTAGATGGCGATGTGTGTATTGTCGTAGGATATTTATTTATTAATTTAATGATATTTTAAATGAAAGGTAGATAGGTTCTCATTATTGTCCTACTGCTGCATAAAGCCTTCCTCAAGCATAGGAGAGAAGGATTCAGAAATCAGGTTGGTACTTGGTACTTGGAATCCTTACTAATATTATAAATACGAAAATGTTTTTTTGTCCTTCCTCTGCGTCCTGATTAAGCAAATAAACAACTTGTTTTATAGCATAGGGAGTATAGAGATGAATAGACAAAGAGCAACATTAGCTTATTTTATCCCAGAAACACAAATTAATGGAATCCAAGTGATTTGTACAAAACCGTAATAAACATGGAGTATTAGTATTGTTGCATTTTTTTATATCGGGAGCATTTTTTTTCGTAGTAGCAGCAACCGTATTCTGCAAACGCTTTTGGCTCACAAACTAGATGTGTTTGAATATGCACACACTGAATAAAAAATATGTGTAATTTAGATTTACATTTTAAATATATGATATAAATTTTTCTATGACATGTTCTGTTGTATTTTATTTAAAATTTTTAGCGACCTGTAATTTATATTATTCTTTTTTTTTTACAACTTTGTAATCGATTTATATGATCAAACATTTGTTCTGACAGGTATAATATTTATTTATAATATTTATATTATTTTAATTTTTTTTCACACAAAGCTACTTTAAAGCAATAATATAACAATATAATAATTTCACTTTAATACTGGATTTAAATTTATTTATTATATAATTTCAAATAAGATTATATAATAAATAAATCTAAATCCAATAATTTCAAAGTACATTTAAATTTTTATATAAATTATCCCAAATAAAATGCTTTGAATGCATGTCAGTCTATATCATTATTTTTTTTATATGAACCGAAAGCTATACTCCGAAAACAAAAAATGTAATAGAAGAAAACAAATATAATTATTTTAATTGATGATAAGAATGCCGTTGCTTGTTCCGTTTCTTATATTATAATACAAATAAAGCCTAATAGCTTGACCTATACACTCAAAAATATATAATGCGAAATATTGGAGCGTAGATACGAGAGGCTTAAAAACTTTTCTCGTTATGTCCTTTGGAAATGTTCTGAGATTTGCGGCGGCTTGTGAGACACAATGGCCTCGTTCTTATCTTACTTGTGGACATGTCCATTTAGACATTGGGGCTTCGATACAGGCTTGCAGGGCACGTACCCACATTCGCTCGCCGGAAACGCGCTAAGAATTCAATATATTTATTACTAGTTGCCGTATTTCAAGCCAATAAATAAAACCCATACTGATATTACAAAGCTGGAGAGTTTGTTTGCTTGTACGCATGTACGTGTGTTTGTACACGTTTATCATAGACACAAAAATTAAAAAGAAAAAAATAGTTAAAGCATTTTTCAATCTTTTTCAATTGCAAACAAAAGAAACAAACACAGCCTTTCAGACTTGCCAATTTAATTTAATTTAGAGATTCGTGTCCAACGGAATTGGCAAAAGTGCCTTTTTATCTGGAATTTTATGTATCAATATATAAAAAAACACTTATTCTAAAATGATTTATGTTAATTCCAAAATATCAATAAGTGATTATTTTATTTATCTCATTTTACTTAAAATAAATATTCTTACATATTGTGTACTAAAATGGCGCGACCGAACGAAAGCTATTTTTATTATAATAAGATATGGCGTACAAACCATGTTCCGGTATTGAATATCTAATAAAGAACGAGCAGGAAGACGTGAGGAAAAAGTGGCAATACAGAAAGATTGAAAAGGATAAATATTTTATGGAGATGACAGGACAACGATATGTGAAAACGACAGGATCCGTCGGTTTTCTCAATGATTTTACGGTATGTGTATTTTTGATTTATTTGTGTATATTTTTACGAGTTTTTTCCCATCACTTCTTCGACGTGGAATTCCTGTTCTCTAAGACACCGGTAGATTTTTGTTACACTACAATATTACTGGGATAAAATGCTTGTGTTTACGTGGAGAATGTAAGCAAATTTCACCATATAAATAAGCAGGTAGATAGAGATACAGAGACACTAACAATTATAAAATAAAATAAGTGAAACATTTATTAAAAGTATAGAAAGGCACAGCCCTTAAATTGTCCATCGTCCTGCTACTATATGTCCAATGTACGATAAATAAATCTATAAAAGTATTAAAAATATATTTAAAAAGCAATACAGTTATAGTATATCTACGTGATCAAATCAGAAATGAGGAGATCCGTAGAAGAACCAGAGTTACCGACATAGCTCAGCGAATTGAAAAGCTGAAGTGGAAAGGCGCGGGGCACATAGAACCGATGGACGTTGGTGTTCCAAGGTGTTGGAATGGCGACACGCACAGGTAAACGCAGAGTTGGTTGGCCCCCAACGAGGTGGACAGACGACATCAAACGAGTCGCTGGGAGCCGCTGGAAACAAGCGGCCCAGGACCGTGGATTTTGGAACTCTCTACAAAAGACCTATGTCCAGCAGTGGACTTTAATCGGTTGAAGTGATGATGATGATGATAACAGTTATAGGAATTAATGGATAGTTTGGTGCAAGAGATAATATCAGGGCTATTTTACTTATCAATTCCAGTCATTCATGCTTAATGTTTAGGTAGGTGTATCATTGTGAATCCTGTTGATGTTTGAGAGCTAAGCTAGAAGTTTCAGCCACAATTACTTACCTAACAACGTACGGTGCTTTCTCAATTACGATAGTGGTTAACTTAGTAATTTTCTCGACCGCGCAGCAGTTACTTATCGTGCTTCAATTGCACGGCTCCCGCTGAGCAATACTACGAGCACTTTATTTTCCTAAGTAGAATCGCTTTTGCAGACACATTTATTCTATCGATTGACTACAGTGGCTTGCATAGGGTGTTAGACCAGAGTCTTCAAGCCAAACTAAGCTTAATCCATTGTACTTTTTTTTATTAACGATAGGCCAGCGCTTGATGACAACCTGTTAGATGCTTTCTAATGATGAGGTCTAGGTTGGAACCCGCTTGGAAAAAGCTATTCTTAAGCTATTCACTCTTTTCTTGAAGGTACTCAAGTTATACGTGGCAGGAAACACAGTTTCCGGGCGATCAAAATCCTAGCCGTACGTATCAGAAACGTGAACAAAAAAGTTTCAGAAAAATAAAAAAATAATCATTGTTTGTATTATTCTACTACAAGTTACAGGCCCTTGATCGCAATCCCACATGCTTACCAGTGATTATGTAGTAAAATATGAATCAGGCCATCTCCTTTTAGGGGTATGGCAGTTAAATATAAAACCTGCTTTAAAAGATTTCCATATGGCATCGTTTTGGAACCCTAAATAACTCTGCGGTACATCTTTGTCGGTTGTGTGGTAAATAGCAACAGCCGACTCCTCTCACCAACAAAAACCTCCCACTCTTAATACCACGGCGCTTACAACTGCGCCAGGGAGATCCTCAAAACGTATGCTACCTATGTTCAAACTAACCACTGCAGCGCTTTTAATAAAATTTAGCACAACATTGTAGAGATGGACACAGAATACTTTTTATACCGTCAAAGCACACGGGTAACGTTCTCGGGGGATTTAAGAACATATCCTTCATGACTTATGTAAGACCTCACAGCTAAACTTACATCATTGGCACGATTTTGCAAAGAGAGATTGCATCTATTTGCATTGTCTCACTCAACCTAATGCAATATTTAATGTAAAATACCGTGATACACATATTTATAGATACATATTCGTCTGATTATGATATTTATAGACAAATTATTTTATTTGGCTATGAGTAGTAAAATCAGGCTTTTTTGTAGACTCTGACCTCCCTAGCTGCAGTTTTAGGTTGGTGGCCCCGGGTTCGATTCCCAGCAAGGGCAATTTATTATTCCCGAATTTTCTCTGGTCTGGTATGGTGGGAGGCCCAAAGCGTTTTTTTTAGCGTTTGCTGCGATGGTACTTAGAAACCGATCAGGGTTTTGCAACAGCCATACTCCCTGACGGGTTAGTCCGCTACTATCTTAAAATGCATCTTCATTTACCAAGATACTCGAGATTGCAGTCAAGGGCTAACTTGTAATGTAATAAAAAAGGGCTTTCGAAAGTCACACCTCCATTTAACTACCTTAGTTTCCAGCAAATAAGTAGGTCTGATATTCTGCAAATTAAGTTCAAAATAAACATGGTGTACACACTAACAATTTACGTTTTCAAACTTTGAAATGACAAAGGTGCTAGTCTATTATGTAAATTTTGGCGTAATTTTCTCCTTACTCTTTGAACTTTGTAACCCGTGTAGAAACATTTTCTCGTTCGTGAATGTTTGCCGTTTGAAGGTAGCCCCGTTTTCATATAGACCTCCGCAAATTTATACAGCAGCTGGACGTAGATTTTCTATGATATCGACATCGGTATGTCTTTTGATTTTTGCGGAGATGGCACCATTTAATGACGATGCAGTTTGTAACTCGAATTGGTTCTGTTGTCAAAATGGCGATAACATGCGAAGCTAAATGGTCGGCCATTAAAGATTAATCAACAGTCGAGATTCCGCTAGAATCTACTAGAGTAAAGAAGGTCAACTAGGTGGCCTACTACTATTGCTTATTGCAGATTTTTTTATTTTAAATAATATTATTGTAGCAGCGTGGTGGGCTTATGCTATAAAGCCTCGCTCAAAAGGGAGAGGAGCCCTGGGTTCAGCAGTGGGATGTCAAAAGCGTGGGAGGATGATATTGAGTAAGTTAGTAAATGTAATTTTATTTTTAGTCTTGGGAAAACCTACGAAAATATAACAAAAAGAATATTATAAAAATTCACGAGGCAACATACGGATAGCTGTAAAGGAATACATTACTGACGTCGGGCTTTATGGTCTCTAGAAATAACATGACGTATTTCACAAAAGATTCGAATAATAATTGTTCGTATTATGTCGGATAGTATTCAGTGAAGATAAGTGTATACTGTGAAAATGGTAAATGGTTTTAGAGAAAATTATTTTGTGAGACTCCTTAACAGCTAGCTTGCTTTGCCCGGCTAGCATATTCTCAGTCATTAGTAACTACTGCTCAAGTTTTATAGCTTTATAATTTACTAAAAACCCTTGGCTGAGTAGTTTTCGGCTTTAACAATCCCGTAGGAGTACTTTGTTTTTACTAGATATAATGCCCTACCTCACTTTCCAACTCTGTGGGTATAACCGTGCAGAAATCATTCACCCGCCTACAAAACCAGTTGTATACGTAACCAGTTTCGTACAAAGAATTTTTCTTCTTACTTCGTATTCGGTCGCTTAGAAACCGTTTTTGGATGTGGGTACAAAATGACTACCATACCCCCTTTTTATTCGGAGAAAATGCCTAACGTATACCATTCCGTTGGGGGAAACGGAGTAGTTATGTGGGACATGCACCCACTAAAAATTCTGTGTGATCCGGTGTGTATAATATATCCAGTGTGTATAATATAGAAGGATGCGGGTCCCATCGTCGATTGCCTAATCGTTGCCAAATCCTCCTGGGAGGCGGGCGCGACTCGGCACGCCGCCTTCTCAGGCCTGTCATTAGTTGGGATACGAACTTCATCGTCAATCCGCCATACGCAGACCTAAAACTAATGGAAGCTGGAGGTCATTGATTGTCCTTGGCGCCTAGTTCGTCTCCTGCGACAGTGGATTGATGTCCTTTCTCTCTCTCGCTCCGCCGCCTCCTTTGCGGACTACACCTCCTCGAAAAAAAGGTAGCGGTAACTACTATACGCCTAACCGGTACGCCCGTTACTATCATAGACTGCATCATCCCTCTGTTTTGCTAATAATCTTCTTCTTCTTCTCGTGCTGAGTAATTTTATACTGACATTACGCATGGCCCACAATTGAAGGAACAATAGGACTTCGATAAATTTAATATTTTATCCAAATATATTTATTTCAGTATAGAAACGTATAGAAGTGCTTATTGAAAGGCTGTCACATGAATGAATCTTACCCCTGCAGATGGGGCCAAGTATCTTACTTAGAAGCACGGTTGAAATCAATCGCATATGAACCGAAGGCCAAAATTCCCTGCTTTTTGTAAATAGGTCATAGGTAAATTTATTTTTATACTCCTGATTTCGCATTTCTCGGAGCGCGTAGAGTTGCTGCGTTGCCGTTCGAGTGCATCGCTCTAAGCCACGGTAAAATATACACGATAAAATAATGCTGGAGGTTTATTCAGCATATGTGTGCTAGGGTAGTGATCGGTAGGGTAGAGAATCGTGTTTAGTAAAAATCTAGGATGATTGCAAGGATACGGATATTTAGAAAATACAAAAGATTTCGCAATCCTTTAGTTTTTTACCAAAACTTAAAGTTATAACATATAACATTCATATGCCCATTTTAACACTTAGGATGATATGGCACCCTGTATTTATCACCTTTGGTGTGGGTATTTTACCTCATGTGCTCGTAGTTACACCAAATGCATATACTAATTTCGGCATCGGCAGAAGGAGAGCTTAGTGGTCAAAGTGCTCAGGCCGCGATCGCCAGAGAGTCGCAGGTTCAAATTCGGTCGGTTCCGAAAATTTTCATATGCATTACAATACTAAACTTTCACTTTCCACTTTCCACTTTTATATCGGCTTCGTACGCTCAGGTGAAGGAAAACATCGTGAGGAAACCTGCATGCATGAGAGTTCTCCATAGCATTTTCAAAGCGTGTAAAGTCAATAAATCCTAAAGGATGGTGGACTACGGAATAAACTCTCCACATTCTTAGACACGAGGTGCATAGAGGGTATGTACAGGGTATGCAGATGATATAAAATGAAGAAAATCTCCAATACAAGTTAAAAAATACTTAAGGGTAGGCTTTTTATAACTCCTACAATGCCTATCCATAAGTTTTTTATAACTCGAACTGGATATTTTCTTCATTTTATATAATTTGCATACCCTGTGCATACCCTATGCACGCCACTGCATGTAGTGGGCCTTTAATAGGTTGATGAGGATGATGATAAATTTATACTACAATACAATACAATAGCGTTGGTGCATACTACATAATATCTAGTGTTCCTTACCATTATTGGTCAGTCTTCTTGCATGCGGTAACATTAAGTTTGCCGAGCAGCTTAAGTGAGCTTAGTTCTAAGTTCAATAGTTAAACATGTTCCGAGCGTTCACAATATAATATATTGTGCTAACATGTATAATAACTTTGCTTCCTTCTGAAATTGTTGGCACATAACGGAAAACAACAGTTGACGTAGGTAGATAACTTATATAGTTTGACTTTGCTATCGTCTTACATAGGATATGAACCGATCTAAGGTATGTTTAGGCAGTATAGTATAAATAGTCCACCTTATGGTAAGTGGAAAACTCGCCTTTAAACACAGCAACACGCAGGCCATGCCATGCCATTAATAGTTTTCAAAAAAATATGAAATATTTGATTCATAGCTAATGTTCGTGATATTGTGTCGGTGGGGTTTTTAATATGATATCAATACGGATGCATTTGCGATATACTTCAGTCTTGTGAGAGACTCAGATGGGGCAAAGATACTTTCGGTCAGCGGGATCGATAGGCCTAATGTGCCAACTGTATATATTTAAAATTATTTCATATAATAATGATATTAACATATAATTATTATATCCGGTTTTGGCGACGATTAATTTAAAATTTCTAAATTGGTATTGGAATTGGTTAATTGAATTAATATGTAACAAGAAACGCAATGTTGTAATATTGTACCATGCGGTGGCTGTAAAGGGCTCAATGCACTGAATACACAGATTACAGACATAAAGATCAACACTGCGTTTTTTTAGGGCACGAGAGATTTAATTAAGTCAGATCGTCAGAGGCAGTTTTGTGAAAAGAAATTTAGAAGGCCCTCTATAATCGATATTGAAGCCAAAACTGTATTTTTTTTCATTTTTATCCGTCTGTCAGTCTGTGTGTATATTGGCCGCCGTACATATTTTAAGAGCGTTCATAAATTTTCTGTGAGACAGATTGAAGCTCTCTCTCAGCTGCCCTCCCCTGTACCCCCAGGGTTCGCCCATAAGTGGTTTGATTAGGGCGTAAAGGAACGACAAAAAAACTAACACGAATATAAACAAACACCCATCCGCATTTATAATATTAGTTAGAATTATGTTCTGTTCAGTGCCTTTCAGCGTTTAATGGGGAAGTTTATAATCATGGGATATCTATATACCTAGTTCTCAAATATAAATTTTTCGCAAGCTTTCATAGGCCTTTATAACATGGTGATCCAGTGGTAGGCCAAGGAATTTGTTGATTGATAATATATACTATTTTATTTTAAAAAAACTAAGTACCTACCTACCTACCTTCTTATTGAATTCTACATAGTTACACGGACGCAATACTATTACACGTTATCTCTTTCGGGTACATATTGTAGTTTTCAAAGTACATATAAAACACAATAACCGTTCTCTTATCCTGCGAGAGGAAATATCCATTCGAGTTTATGGTATTGATTCAATGCAATCGTTCGCAAGGAACTTACAAGCCAAGAGTGGGCCTATATCCAATTATGTACCAAGACTGGAGTATTATTTTCAATTCAATATCTTTATATATATTTTTTAGAATTATATAATTATACTTTTTAGAATTCAATACATACTTCTTTCTATATTTTGAATAATTTTAAAAATACGTAATTGTGTTCGTTTGTTTGTTTAGTTGTTACCCATCTTTCATTGAGTTGTTCCTTTTAGCAGAAACCGAAACAAAATCGGATAGATTCGCAAGCTTCTTTATCAAAAAACATAAACATCAACTAACGGGTAGGCAATATACAATTAAAAAAACCGTTATAATTCAAAACATATTTTTGGTTAAGACTAAATCTGCTTCATAATGTGTACTCAACGAAAGAAAAATATTGTATTTATTATCATACATACTAGCATATTTTGTTTTGCACCTACTAACCACAGAATTAAGAACACCCAGAAACCGTGTACACGGCTTATATTGAAGCATTAAAAACCACTCCACTTACAAGTGTTTATCATACAAGCAGTTACTCACTTCATGCCATTTAGCAGTTGATAATGATTCTTCGAAACATTTATCACGGGAAAAAGAAAAGTTTGTGCGGTAGTGCGCGGGCGTGAAAAGTGCCGTGCGCGGGGGTTTTCACTGTTTTTGGACACAATGTACTGCATGCAATAATGGCTGAGTAAGGGTTCTGTAGGTTCTTAGTTCTGTCCTACTAACGTATGAAAATTTGAGGCATTTTAATAGGGCCGCTTTTAGGGTAAAACACATTTTTCTAGCGTTTTTAATGTTGATGCTTGCGTGATGGATTACAACCGTGTACACTGTACAATGCAGGTATGCAAGCCATTATTGTGAAAGCACATGTCTGTGAACACATGTGTATTGTGTGAGATGCATGATAATATTAGCTTTTTAGCGCGACGTTGACTGTTTTGGTTATTTAAAGTACCGCGTAAATCACTGTTTTCCTGGGATTAAAAATATCCCATGTCCTTGTAGTACGCAAGCTGTAAAGCCGGATTTCATCATCATTGATATATTGAACATGAGTAATAACAAACAAATAAACTAACAGACACACTTGCAAAATAGTATTAGTATTGATGCAACTACGAGTAGATGTAATTTTTTTTTAAAACATGAAATATATATTTTCTACAACATTTTAAAATCGGTGCCAAGTAAAATGTAAAATTACCAAATATAGATAGTTTGAATACGGTTTCCTTTTTAATATTACCTAAGAAAGAATGTAACTAGTAATTTTCCACATTTTACTTCGCATCGACTCAAAAATGGTGTAGAAAATATTGATTTACAATACAAGCGCGCCCCATTTTCTTTTTTATTCAACAACAACTTAACGCGACAGTCTAAGATGGCAGCAAGTAAGCATGTAAGTCTACATCAGTATAAGTATACATATCGGACCGCATTCTAAGTGGCATCTTACTGGAGTTACATCGCTTAGCAGCACGTATTTTCAGAGTGGCCAAGCCTCCCACCTGAAAAAAAAAACTTTAAATAACCGTGGTCGGTATGTTGATTGTTTCGAACATTTACCAAAAATATTTTATAAAAAACAGAGCACTTTCAAATGCGAGCTTGTATGGAAAAATTTAAGTGTTATCATATATGCATGTATGGAGATGCGTATACATAACAGAAAAGACAGTAGACTTATTTCATCTCAACATGCCACAATGCGTCCCGCGAAGGCTTTCTCATTTCGTTTTTGTGTCTCTCGTTGTCGTTGTTTTCGAGGCCGCAGATGTTTCCTTAAAACAACGGTTCATCTATAGATTAGTCTGCAGTAGCTTTTTGTTCGTGCGAAACTTATCAAATATTTGGCAGTAGAGATTAAGCTTTACAAGTTTTTTGCGCTTAGATACTATAAATTATAAATGTTAAACCTCATGTTTTTATACAGTCAATACTTATTACACTAATAATGAAGCGGTGAGAGCCTAGTGTTGCTACACTTTCGAGGGTCAGAGTTCGAATCCCACTTCTAACTCTTTTACTTTTTATTTTCCTGAATTGTCCTTACTGTTTCTTTTCCTGTATGTCAAATTCAAATTCAAATTCAAAATTTCTTTATTCATGTAGGCCTATCACAGGCACTTATGAAGCGTTCATACATATTTGTTTACATAATTGTAACGGGATGGTGATAACTTCGTTCGCCAACTTAAATCTAAAGCTACGAGGGTTCCAAACGCGCCCTGGTCTAAGAAGAGCCCACAACAAACTTAGCCGGGAAAATTTATTTTTTTGTTATCACCATCTTCCAGTAAATTTAAATTAAGCTATGAAGCTAGAGCAATTCACACCCAAGCTTTTTTATCGTTTAAATAATCCTTAATGTTATAATATGTTATACGTGCAATAAAGGGTTTCTTCTTTCTTTTTCTTCTTTTCTAAGTTATGTGCGTTTGAAGCAATTAAAATATTACTTGCTTCAACGCTGAAGGAAAACATCGTCGGACCCGCACTGAGAGATCTCAAAGGCGTGCGGAGTCCACCAATTCGCACTGGGCTGGCGTAGTGGACTACGGGCCCTCTCATGGTGGGAGGATGAGGAGGACCCGTGCCCTATAGTGAGACTATAATGGGTTGATATGATGATGATGATACAACTTATACGCATCACGAAGTTCAATGCAGTACTGTTGCAATTTTGTATTTTTATCAACAATAGAATATTGCCTTTTAAAAATCTACAAAAATTCTATATGCCGTAAATACCATACTCTAAAGACTTTCAAAGGACATATTGAATGGGTTGGTAGGTTTTGCATTGTAAGAATATTATTTAAACGATACACAAATAACATAGAGATCTGCGAAGCATTTCGCTTTATAATTAAAACCTTCCGCAATAGAATAATTAATTATATTATATTTTTTGTCCATTAGGTACTTTTGAAATTTTTATTCTACTTATTAGTTAAGATAATAAAGCTTCTACTTTACACAATAAATTTAAAACCGGTGAATATACACGTATATTTTAGAAGAATTTGCTCTTTTGACCTTGATGTAAATTTTTGTGCAATTCAGGCCTATCGGCCTAACAGCGAAAGGCATGGTAAATTATTGGCGTAATAATTTACCATGCCTTTCGCTGTTGCAGTTTCTTCAAGTCATTGTCACTATCAACATGACGGTTTCGTAAGAAATTACAGGTCCCGATTCATAAGCAAATTAATGATTGAAAATTAAATGATTCAATTTTATAAATTAAAAATGCATATAAAATTTTTGGAACCGACATGATTTGAACTTTGCGACTTTGCGTCTTTGCGACTCTCTGGCAATCGCGGCCTGAGCGCTTTACCCAATTTTGCTACAGCTCTCCCATCTCCACAGGCTCTCCAAGTGTAGGTAAAAACACTAATGAAAATTATTAAAAAAAATTAAATAATTCAGTTATAGCGGTATCTGAGGAATAAAAACCATGTTTTCTGACACAGCAGCTAGTTAAGACTGGCATTTTAACCACAGAACCGTCACTAAATGTTAGCTGCAATAACATTATTAGTTTGCTGGTCTTATTCATTATTGTTTCCATCCGGTCTTATAAGCTTGTCGATTTTAAGTGTAATACGGGCGAGACAAGGAATTTTAAAATTGGACCAAGACCCGTGCCCACAACAGGGCATGTTTGTCCTCCCGCAATGAGAAGGGGTTAATGCCGTGGTCCACCACGTTGGTCCAGTTCGGATTGGTGGTCTCCACACACACACGTTTGAGAACATTATGGAGAACTCTCGGACATACAGGTTTTCTCACGATGTTTTCCTTTCCCGTTGAAGCAAGTTATATCTGAATTGCTGAAAACGCACATAACTTAGAAAAGTTACAGGTGCGTGCTGGGATTCGAATTCAGCGCTCCGAAAGTGAAGTCAAATTCCTACCCACTCAGCTATCACCGCTATTCGCCAAGTTCTTTAAACCGCTATCATTTTATCTATCTACGAGCAATACCAGTATAGATTTCTTAATTGCAGGCCCTCCATCATTTCAAGGAGTCATTATTTTATTTAGTTGCAGTGCCAAGTATTCTATAGATTTGTCACTTTGAAAACAACCTCACAAACGCGCCCTTTGCCACTGTAGAGTATTTGCTAGCGCTCATTTGCAGTGCCGGGTGAGTTATTATTATATTTTATCTATAGATAGCTTGAACTATTCGTTTTATATATTTTTATGTTATGAAGTTAGTATTCAGGTGCGGTGCTGCTTTTATATTTTTAAAATACAATTTTCATCTCATTTAAATTCATCCATTTAGTTTTTTTTTCTTCGACAATAGACACATCACCATCTAGTCCCAAAGTAAGCGTAGCTTGTGTTATGGGTACCTACTAATAGGACTTATGAATTACATAAATATATTATAAATAATTAGTCTTATGTATAAAAAATTCAAATTCTAAATTTCTTTATTCATGTAGGCCTATCACAGGCACTTATGGAGCGTTCATACATATATGTTTACATAATTGTAAGGGGATGGTGAATCCTAAAGCTACGAATGTTCCAAACGCGCCCTGGTCTAAGAAGCGCCCAAAAAAAGTTTAGCCGGGTGTTTTTTTTTAATCACCATCTCACAGTAAATTAATATTAAGCTATGAAGTTAGAGCAATTCACACCCAAGCTTTTTTATCGTTTAAGTAATCTTTATCTTAAGTCTTACCATTATAATATGATTTTTCTGTAAGCTTACTTTTTTTATAAACTTTGAACTTATTGAAAGACATCTCAAAGATTTCATTTGGTAATTTGTTATAAAATAAGGTTGCCTATGGTTGCCTGGCAGAAATCGCTACTTAGTGATAAGGCCGCCTTTTGTATCCTGCTTCGTTCTTCAAGTGTTTGTTCTTTTGTTTTTTCGTTTTTCAGAGTGGTGTATAAATAAAGAGTATGAATAAATAAAATGAAATAATATACATAAAGTAAAGTAAAGTTCATAATTTTACAAATAAGAAGTAAGGATACTAAAAACTTTTTAAGCTAAACGACTTTGTGTTTTAAATACCCTATTATAATTGATAAGAAAAATAAACATTGTTTCAATCTTGTTATTGAAACATAACTTTCACAATTATTATAGAGATCAAAAAGCAATTTTTGTATAAAAATTCATGCTTTAAAAAAGTTTATATTACAGTGCCCATATTCCTAGCCGAACTCTGCCCTGACTCATATTAAAAACTTTTCACATTTGCTGCTCACATTTTCCATTTCGTTCATGTAATCGTATCACTGCTTACTTCTTTTATTTGAACTATAAAATCGCTCTTATATTTTGCACACCATTAAGAGATGATGAATAAGAAATGATAATAAAGCTTCTGTATAAATTTATTTCACTGATAAGTAAGTAACCAATAGATACACAATTATATGGTAATGACAAAAACGTGTCCGGCTTAGTTTTATGTGGCCTTAGTTCAATACTATGCTAGATGTACCTACTTTGAAAAGGTGTCTTCTAGTTAGATTTAGATGCAAAAACGACAGGGTGTTATCAGTGTATATGTGTGTGAGTCTGTGTGCGCAAGTGTGTGTGTGTGTGTGTGTGTGTGTGTGTGTGTGTGTGTATCTGTGTGCGTGTCTGTGTGCGTGTGTGTGTGGTGTGTGACATCTTATTTCCGGAAAAGTTACTCACCTGGTGGAAAGTGATGATGCAGTCTAAGATAAACCGATATTGATATTTTTTTTTGTTTCGGGTTGAACCGATTTTAATTATTTTTGTTTGAACGGTGCAATAGTGGAGAGTGTTCTAAGATTGTATAAATCGGTCCGAAATGAACGCCGCGAAAAAAGGCGGATTGCATATTTTTCACAACTCTCTCAATATGGGTATTACATGAAAGGGCCCAAAGGGGATCTTATCGAAATAAAAAAGTTATTTATTTAAAAAACTATATTTTATAGTAAGTAATAGCGGCTACAAAAATAGAAAAGGACCGATACGGAATTATTCTGGTTTCCTTTGGTGCGATAATGAGGTTTGCGGAAGCACGTAGTTGTTAATGGCGCGACCGGCTGTCATACACAGGATTTTATACATTTTCTACAATGCGGACCTTATGAATTTACAAACAAAGGGGAAAATTGTAGGAGGGACGTATTTTTTAACCACATTATCATCCACTTAAAAAAGGTTTTATATAATAAATACCTGCTGTTGGTACCAACAGAATTACATGTATTTTTTATTCAATTAAATGAACTAAGTGTGTAAATGTATGTATTGTTTATTTTAATTGCGATTTCCCGTCTCTCATGTATTATTGTGTACTATCGTTAAGGTTACCTGGCAGAGATCAAATAATAAATTTTAGTGATAAGTTCGCCTTTTGCTTTAAATTTTTTTTAAGTATATTTGTAATTTCTCCTTTATTACGCAATAAAGATGTTTAAATAAATAAATAAAATAAGGTTACTAATAGTACATAACTCAACTTAATATGCTAACAGCATGCTTTGTTTTATTTTTCTTTATTCCAGTTTAAGTTTTAACTGCACTATAATCTGATGGTAAAATATGGTGAAGTCTAAGATGTTAGCTAACTGGTTAATTTGACAGTTATATAAACTCATACCCTAATCAGCTTATACGCGACATCATACCGGAACGCTAAGTCGCTTCGCGGGGCGTCTTTGTAAAAAAAAAATATCAAACAACAAGACCAGACATATCTTTGTTGAATGAGCGTGCACCTTTTCCGTGATAAAAATTATCCCATGTTCATCACCAGGATGCAAAATTTCGTCAAAATCGGTGTAACTGTTAAGCCGTGCATAGGTAACAAAGTTCATTCAAGGGCAGTTTCATAAGAAAAAATACAAAACGCTATAAAACCGCTAAACTAAAAACTCCTAAAAACTCCTTCTTATCTTAAGGAGAAGTTTACTTTTCTGGGAGTGCAATCTGATTTAAGATCGTGTCGCGCGCTGACTCTGAGTACGCCTTTTCATAGAACTAAGTTCTATGAGCACTCGTTTACAGTGCAAGCCATAGCGCTATGGAATGCGCTCCCAATAGACATAAGGCAGTCTAAGACACTTTGTATTTTTAAGAAAGCTGTCAAAAACCACTATAGTTTGAATTGAAGACGACTTGTAATAGTATTTACTGTTGTTAATGTATTTATGATATGTTATAGTATATATTAGTTTATTATTATTTTTTATTATTTAATTTATTATGTATTATTTTATTTGTGTAATCTAGTTTAAGTATTAGTATGTAGTTATGAGTATGTATTTTTTTTAATATGCACAACCTGCAGTATGTTATCCTTTTGTTTTCCTTATCCTAAGGTTGCCTGGAAGAGATCGCTACGAAGCGATAAGGCCGCCTTTTGTATACTTCTTCTGTCTGGGTTTTCTTTTATTCTTTTTTTGTATTTTTATTTGTGTGCAAATAAAGAGTATAAATAAATAAATAAATAAATAAACTAACTTGCTGGAGTCGGGTATAAGAAACTTTTTGTCCCGGAAAATGACAGAGTTTTAATAACCCTTTATCGTCGAGGCCATCAGCTAGTCTATATTCTCAATTAATGTTATAAATGTGAAAGTGTGTTTGATAGTTTAATGGTTTGTCTGTTTGTCCTTCCGTCTCGCTCTAACGAAGCAATAAATTGACTTGATAGTGGAGGACGGAGAATTATATTATTTATAAAAGAGCAACTGATGTGTTTCTTGGCGGCTTTTTCTGGGTAGAATCTGCCTTCCAAACCGGTGGTAGAGTTACTAAACACAGATAGACATGACGTTTCAAAAGAGCTTATATTAGGCTTACTTGAAATAAATGAATTTTCATTTTTATTGTATCCCAGGAAAGGTAATAGCTCCCACGGGATTTGTAAGAAACCGTAATAACCGCGGGAAAAAGCTAGTATTTAATAACTTTGACTACATAGAGTTAGGATGGGTGAAGTCATGGGCCCCGCTTGTTATTAATTCATCGTAAGTTTATTATTTTCTTTATTTCCTTAAAATTATTTTGTAAACTAATTGTACTTTGTCGATAAATACTTCTATTCCACGCAAGTCACGTAAGCAGCACCTCATAAACCGTTTTACGTTTTACATAAAACTCGAGTCCCCCGAATTAAAGATACACTTTAGCACCTTTGTTATTTGGTAAATATATGACATTTTATGAGTTTAAATACCAATTAATTTATTTAAAGTAGGCTCAAACCAGTATTGGAGCAGCGTAGAGGGTATACGCTCTGAATCTCTCACTCCTATGACAGAGGAGGCCTGTGCCCACAAGTGGGACATCAATAGGATGAGAATGAGATCTCTCTGAGCCTCATATCTGCTATTAGGTATGTTTTATTAACATATTTAACAATGTTATGACAATAGTTAAAATAAGCCTGTATGCGCCAAGTTATGTTTAGTTTTCGTGGTTACCGTAAGTTTTTCCATAATTAATTATTTAAGATAAAAGCATGCACAGCTGATTGGAAACATGCCGTAAAAAACTTGCATAATGTGTAAAGTCAAAAATATTTTTATTCAAGTAGGCCATAGGTGGCACTTTTGAGGCGTACATAAGAATCACACGGTAGTGAGGTGATGGCGATAACCACATTCGTAAACTTAATAATAAAGCTACGAGGGTTCCAAACGCGTCCTGGTCTAAGCCCTCAACAAACTTAGCCAGACAACAAAAAATTTAAAAAATTTGATTAGCATCTACATCATAATTCGATCGGGTATTTTTTAAAAGACGGGTCTGTCTGTTTGTTTTATCCTTAGCATACTCTTTTGCAATATGATAATAATACAATAATTTTATCTTCTTTTACCAGTATTCTATGTCTTAATAAAATAATAATTAAACGAATAATAAAAGTTAAAACGGTACAAAGGTTGATTAAAATTAATTGATAAATAATGTCAGCTTATGTTCCATATCCTACTGCAGATTCATTATAGCACATGAGAATTTGGAATAAGTTCGTGTACTGAAATATCTGTACGTGTATTTTGGTACAAACCTCAATACATCTAGTTTTGACTGAGCGAATCATAAAATTGGGCTTGTTAAAGCGATTTGGTCTTATAAGCGGCAGGGGCACTAAGGGAACTTATTTTCTCTAGAATTTTCTCTGGTATAGACGATACCAGAGAAAATTGGTGGGAGAGTTCACCCGTGGCTAGTTACCATCCTACGGATAAAAACTTACCACCAAGCGATAAAGAGTTCTACCAGGGTGCCGCGTGGAAATCGATTAGACTTATGGGTTTTTTACAACTGCCCTAACTCTCATTACTTAACACCAGGTAAGACTGCAGTTATAACTACCTTGTAGTGGAATTAAAAAATAAAATTCAGCAAAGCCCATATTAAGATAAATTATTGGTAATGGGCCTGCTGTTGATATTCACTCAACGGAGCATCGCAGTGAAAATAATTTATTAATCTTTTGAGGCTTTCTTAATCTATTTTACGTTTTCACAGTAATTCTGGAAGCAATACAAAACTAATTTATTTTGGTTTTCATAGCGTGTAGTCACGGCAAACGTATGTAAGAAAATATTGAGACTAATGTACATAAGATGATCGATTATAAGATGAGTATAAGTAATGGCCGTCTGTAGAGATTTCGAATTCGAGTCCTAAATCCAGACATCTCCAGTGAGTCATTAATCTAATGACCTACTATGTTCTACATAGCTATTACACGATAGATGCATACAAATATTTTTTATTCATGTAGCCTGATATCACAGTTCGTTTGTCCCAGGAACTGCCGAAAATTCTTAGTTTGAATTGAAAAAGGCGGTACGAAGATAACGGGGTCATAATTAAGTACAGAAGGGACAGCACTATTATAAAAGTTACGAGTATAAGTTTACGCAGTCTGGATTGAACCCTCGCCCTGATACCAAAACATCCTTAAGATATGTTGACTTTACAACGAAAAATGCTAGGACTAGGACTTTGTCAATTTTAGCGAATTAACCGAAATAAAGCGGTGGTAGTCCAGTGGGTAGAAGCTCTATTTCACTTTCTGGGGCCGAGTTTGAATCCCAGCACCTCTAACTTTTATAAGTTATGTGCGTTTAAAGTTATTAAAATATCACTTGCTTCAACGGTGAACAAATCCATGGTGTGGAAACCTGCATGCCTGAGAGTTCTCCATAATGTTCTCAAAGGCGTGTGGAGTCCACCAATCCGCACTGGGCCAGCGTGGTGGACTACGGCCTTAACCCGTTCTTATCGTTGGAGGAGACCCGTGCCCTGTAGCGGGCCGGTATTGGGTTGATATGACGAATAGGAAATAGGGCGTAGTTTCCATTGTACATACAAAAACGAATCAAATTCAGACGGCTTAGGAAGAAATACAAAAATACATTAAAATACCGTTACCTACTTGTTTTTTATGAAACGCAGGTTAAAATTAACGAGGAGGTGTATCCACTCGGGTTACTAAGTCTGGACAGCGCGCGGGAAAATTACGTGAAAATTTACATAATAGAGAATCCGTAGCAGCCCTCGTCCTTTGTAAGTTGGAACGGACCGCTTCAAGTGACACTGGCGCACATTAAATTAACATCTCTGTTACTGTGTTTGCAAAGTCCACTCTAAACTAATTTAAGGTAAAATTTATAGTCGTGATAATAGTTTCCAACACAACCGTCGATGTAACATTTTTACTATTTTAGCAAATCAGTAGAATTTGTACCTACTTATTATTCTGTGATACAGCGATATATTACACTTAAATGAACATTTTTAATCGGAGCTTCCAACTTAAATTACCCATTGCAATGTCGCTTAAGTCTATATTTTAAAAATCATAATCATCAGTCTAGATTTCAATGAAGTTTGACCAGGAAAATAATAAGTCTGGCCTGGGTACGCTACATTTGCATGGCAATAAGACGTGACGTATGATTTGACATGAATTTGACTGTGTAAGTTGTATAGAAAAAAATATTTCAATTTATATCCGCAATACACCGAGATATATTATTTTCCTGGTAAGGCTTTACAATTATTTAGTTTTGTTATTATTTTTATTGATAACCCTAAATTCAGAGCTCAAGGCAATTACATCTGATTTTCAAAACGTTTTAATAGTAAATCGTTAGTAAACGTCTTAAAAGTAATATTTAGAGGGATTAAAACGTTGAAGCACCAATGACCGTAATTGTGTAACCACTGCGCTTCGTTTAGTTATTGCAAGCGGCGTTTAATGCACATATTAAATCGTTTTACGGGCAGAACGTTACCTTAATGTAGGTTGGCGTAAGATACTGTTTCTTTATTGAATATAGGTATATATAAATTAATTGAAAGCTTAAGTTGCTCTTATCTGCAAGAAGCAGACAAATTTGTGCGGTACATGCGTCAAGCCTAATTGACCGACTGCCCTCCCACTTGAATACAAGAAAAAATAATCCATTTCTTGTAAGCAACCCCCCGAAGATCTTTATAATACTTAGAAGATTGGTTCCATTTGAATTCTATCAAAATGTGAGGTGCGAGTATAACCGTAAATTTTATAATACAATCAAATATACAATATCAGAGTAATAATTATTTCATATTCAACACATTACATCTTTGAATTCATTTTTATTAATGACAATATTGTATAATGTAACAATTTTCAATATTTAAAAGGGCATAACCTGTAATAAAATAAATTAAATAGTTCCAACAAACTAAAACGCTTGGTATTAAAAACCTAACCTAATTTCTACCTTTTAGTTTAGTAGAGCAAAATTAATCGGTAACCCATTCACCATCAAAAAGATAATTAGAGATCAAAGAGAGAAGTTAAAGATAATGGTTGGAAACTAAAATGAACATCATACCTGCCTTAGTGACGATATCTGAAAATTATATAAATTAACAAAAATCTTATTTTACCAATTGAAAATTTGAATAATCTTCTCAAATTAGTGTATTGTCATCGGTCCTCGATATGTCTACAAAGTTTGAACGAGATCTGACCCTTTAAAGAGGGTCAAAATAAAATCCAAAGAAGTCGGTTACAAACATACATACAAACATACAGGTGAAGCTAATAAAAGCGTGTTAAAAAAAGAGAGGACACCAAAAAGTTCTATATAATTTTTCCACGACTGGAACTTTTTTTTGAAGGCTATAGGGTTAAATCAAAGTCCGTGTTAAGTTTTCATATTTACCACTATATTTACTTCAACAATAACTAAGTTTAGTCCCATGTTACGCAAAGACTATTAGGTGCATAATGGGTTTGTCTGTTCTTAGGGAAAATTTGCTATCAACCCATTACCGACCCACAACTGGGTACGACACTCCATTCAGGTTGAGAAACAGTTCAATCTTAGACCACCACGCTGGCCTAGTGCGGATTGGTAGACTTTGCTCGCCTCTTTGTACACCATGTAGAACTCTCAAGTATGCAGGTTTTCCTTTAGTGTTAAAATAAGTTGTTTCGTATTTAAAAGCATCGCGCTGGGTATCGACATCACTGACCTCGTAAAGGAAATTGAAGTCTTACATTAGGTGTTTAATGTCAAAAATAGACGATAGTAATCATGAAAGTCCGCTAAACTGCACAGAAGCATCGTGGTGGGTGGCCAAGCTTTTGAACGCTCTTTTCTATAAAAGAGGGGGCCTGTGCCTAGATTTAAAAGATAAGATAAGAAAAAGACGAAGTATTATGGATGACGATGACTTAAATACTATTTTTACGCTATTCTATCGCTACATCAGTATGTCTATTAATAGTTTACTAATGAGGAACTCGTTACGACGAAAAATACCTGGCTTATACTGTTTGTGCTAACTAGCAGTAGGTACCTACACATTATATCTGTAGTTTGCGCTAATATAAACCGTTCTAAAAGAAGTAGTATAAGCTGCCCTTAAAAAAAGATTACATTCACGGATTAGGAGATTTCCTACTTAATGAACTCTTATTTTTTCCTTCTTTGGGATGATCTTAAATGCGAAAAAAATTATTAAATGTCGTAGAGAAAATGTTCTTGTACGCATAGGAAATATAGGCGAGTTAATCAGGACAGAACTAACCATTGCTTTTCGTTATGTCCTGTGTAGCTTTCAAATCTTTCAAAACAATATGAATAATTGATTGTGTAACATAAATAAAACACTAATTAATTGCTTGAATCAATTATTTAATATATAATGCTTATTGAATTAGATTCCTCGATCATAATAGATCTTATGAACTAAAGACCTTTTCGTGGAAAAGTAATACGATATACCTACTTAAGAAATATTTTATTTCTCCACAGCTTATTTACGCGTGATCAATCGCTAATACTTCGTAAGCTCCACCCTAAATTCAATTATGAGTCGAAATCCATTCCAAATCCGAAATCAGTATCAAGTATCATATCAGTAACGCATTGCCTTATAAGCCTTATACGACTCGTTACCATCATTGATTTTCAAGTCATCAGAGACTATTTAGTGAACGAATCAAGCTGGATGTCATCCCCTATGTCTATTAGCGGCATTTTTTTCAATTTTCAATTTTCATAGAAAGAAAACTCTAACCAAATGAAAGTCTAGCCAAATCGCCAAATATGCAAGTCTGGTTTCCTATGACGGCTAGCAAGAAAGTTCTCTATGTTTAGCTATGTCGAGTCTATAAATCTGCAAGCGCCTTTAGTTTGTAGTTTGTAGCGAAACAAAAAAGAGAGATCACAGAACTGTTATAATAAGGCTAAATTTCCTATAGATATAAATGTTATTGGGCTGAGGGGAGAAATGCAAATCTCTGATTGAGAGGTACAATAAAAACAGTAAAGTCTAACCTATTCACAAAGCTCTAGTAAAATTAACACTACTGTACATATTTTATGCTATTTATTCGATAAAAAAGTTGTTTCGTGAAACGTACAAAGACGTTTTCACTCCTGCCTGCTTATAAACTTTGTAACAAGAACGACCACAACAAAGGTTACCTTATCCTGTTGAAAGTTTACGTAATTAGCTCCTTTTTCTAAAAAGGTTGCCGCACCGTCCGGGAAATTATATTTTTCCAGACAAAAAGGACACAAAAGGCCCGCGGCCTTCGCTGGATAGAAGCCGTCAATTCCTTCTTATCTGTACAATTATTCAACCACTGTCATAATTTTGGGTTTTCGGATCGAATATTTTTTAATCCAGGCTTTAAGTCTGAATAACGTGAAATTATGGTTTACGGACAGCTGTGTCTCAACAATAATATATAATGGCTTATATCAAATAAAACTTCGTTGAAACTCGATCCTGTATTTTGATTTTGTATTTCATAAAACTCGTAATGACGTGCGAAATAATGTAAAATGTAATGATAATATGTAAAGTGTAATGATTAAAGTTAATAAAACAAGATAAAGAAATCGCACAGAGCGGATCCAATGCCCCCAACTTTTCTCTTATTTAATAAAATGTTCGAGCTATGCATTTTGCTGAAGTAATGCATAAGCATTTTAACTTAGCTTGTAAGTTTAAACTTTTAAGTTCTTACGCACAAAATTCGTGATTTCCCCGGAGAAAACTCAAGTATCTGCTTTTATCTCGAATGAACATTGTGTATAATGGGCTACATTTTTCAACATAGAGCTTCGCGTTTTAAGTTAAAGAAACTGAAAACAACAGGTTTAAGAAAAGCTATAAAAAATATATGTAACTTAAGTTTTTTTATAGAATTATACAACATAACAAGTATTTCCGATCCCGAAAAAAACAAGCAACCAGAATTATTATATCCATAGGAACTTATGGGGAGGCAGTTATGAGTCACAGAAATAAACTTTAATTTTAACTGTTTGTCTAAATAAAAGTAAAGTGTACTCGTATATGCCTAAAGGCGAGTTTTATTTTATTTCATATTCATTGTAAGGCTACAATATCATAAAAATCTCCTTGAAATAAATAACAGATATATGAAAAATTCAAAGGTGATTATAATTATTTTTGGGCATATAACAGAAATTCAAAACTTTTCAAATTTAAATAGGATTTAAAATTTATTTATTTATTTCTTTATGCTAACTTTATTATAGTAATATTGTTTCTTTAAAATATAAATATAACCTAAAATAAACTATTTAAAACTAAATAAAATCTAAAACGTCCTCGAAACCATCGCAATTCAAATTCAAAATTTCTTTTTTCATGCAGGCCTATCAGAGGCACTTAAGAAGCGTTCATAAATATATGTTTACATGATTGTAAGGGGATGGTGATAACTTCGTTCGCCAACTTAAACCTAAAGCTACGCGGGTTCCAAACGCACCCTGGTCTAAGAAGAGCCCACAACAAACTTAGCCGGGTAATTTTTTTTTTTGTTATCACCATCTCACTGTAAATTTATATTAAGCTATGAAGCTATAGCAATTCACACCCACGCTTTTTTATCATTTAAGTAAAAGAACTAAGATTTATTCTAGGCAAAACCATCGCAATTCAAATTCAAAATTTCTTTTTTCATGCAGGCCTATCAGAGACACTTAAGAAGCGTTCATAAATATATGTTTACATGATTGTAAGGGGATGGTGATAACTTCGTTCGCCAACTTAAACCTAAAGCTACGCGGGTTCCAAACGCACCCTGGTCTAAGAAGAGCCCACAACAAACTTAGCCGGGTATTTTTTTTTTTGTTATCACCATCTCACTGTACATTTATATTAAGATATGAAGCTAGAGCAATTCACACCCACGCTTTTTTATCATTTAAGTAAAAGAACTAAGATTTATTCTAGGCAATTAATAGCCGCAAAAACGTCCAAATTGTGTAAAAGCACATTCCATAGGAAAATGAGAAACACTATCCGCATTGTGTAATAAACAGTAACAATTTAATTCATGTCTTAATTAATGCAAGCAAGTATCATAATTATTGAATAAACATATGCTTTCATGTAAATTGAGATCTCTTCTATCAGTTAAGTACTTTCCAACATAAACGCGTTCTCAAGTTAACAAAGGGGATGTGGTAGAAGCCAGGAAGCAGTTAGCAACCACGTATCTTCGGTTAGGTATTTAGTACGGGAAATAGAGCTCTTTGAACGGAAGCAAACGTTAAAGGATTGGCAACTATCCCGGAAAATCGTACATAGACTGTTAACACGAATTTCCATCGTAATCAATGTTTGTTAGATGATTCCTTGATCGAAAAAAACCTTTCTGCCTGTCTGTCCTGACATACGATATTGGCATATATGACACTCTTTTGGCAAAAGTGAAAAGTAATTCTACTATTACCTAGTAAAGTTATGAGGCAAAGTGGAAGTGGTAGGCTGCATTGTTTTGCTTTTGCTACATAAAATAGAAATAAAATTAAATATAATCCTTCCCTTATCTCCTAATTTAGTCAGCCAGAAAGATATGCGGAGTATTATCATAAATCATGATGACATCCATAGCCATCCTGTAGTACGTATCTATAATATAAACACTCACATACACACACACACAGCCACAAACACACACACACACACACACACACACACACACACTCAAACACACACAACAACTCACACATATAAAATACACTAAATCTAGTGAAACATTTGTTTAATTAGTAATTGGTATACTATAACTCGAGGGTGGGCGGTGGTACATGCAATATATAGTCTATATGTTTCTATATATTATATAAATATATATATATGACTGAGATCGTGGCACGCACTGTATCTGTAAAGGCATAATTGCTGAGAACTACAGTTATAAACCTAAATCACTTAGGTATTTGAACGAATGAGCGCAATGTATCTCTGTAACTGTACCTGTCGAGTGGACAAATGTCTCTGCCTAGAACATGTAAATGATCGTACATACACATAAAAGTCGTTTTACTATGAGTAGTGAATTTACTTGAAAGCTACGCAAACATTTTCGGAACTCCAAACTGATATTTCAATAAGTTATAAATAAATAAAAAAATAAAAAGCCTTTTATTTCTTGCATTCCATAGTACAATTTCATTTACAGTGTGCATATAGAATAGATTAGAAATAAATAAATTAAAATTAATGTGATTATGATTAGCAAATAATTACAATATAATAATAATATATTAAAATCCATTTTATTTTTGTAGTTTCATTTAAAAATGTATAAGTAAATTCATTAGTTGTCGATTTAAGTTAGTGTTATAATTTGCATAACATCTTCGCAGTAATCAATTTAATGTTTTTTTAGCAAGAACCCTCTCCATGAAAGGTAAAGGCCTCCTCCAGAGAAGACCAGTACTCTCTATTCTCTGCCGCTCGTAACCAATTAGGACCTGCTACTTTTATGATATCGTCTACCCAGCGTGCATTTGGTCTTCCTCTCTTTCTCTGTCCTAGTGGGCCTGTCCATTGTGTTGTCTTTCTTGTCCATCTGTCGTCGCTTAGCCTCGCTACGTGACCAGCCCATCGCCATTTGAGCTTTTGTGAATAATTGAGAGCGTCAATGGCTTGAGTTTTCTGTCTTATATGAGTGTGGCGGATCTTTTGGATTTTCCTTATTTTCATAATGCTCCTCTCCATACTCCTTTGGCTGGATATAATTTTGTTTTTTACTTTTCTGGTAAATTTCCAAGTTTGGCAGGCGTATGTTAATGAGGGCAGTAGGCAGGTGTTCATGACTCTCGTCTTCATTCGTATGGACATTTTACTTTTGAGTATTTCTTTGAAGCTCCAGAACTTTTTCCATGTGATGTTGACTCTTCTCTCTACTTCTTGTTCGTTATTTTCTTGGCTAAATGAAATTTGCTTTCCCAGGTAAATGTAGGCTTTTACATATGTTAGGGGTGATTTTTCCAGGTATATTGGTCTTTCAGTATGGTTCGTCATGACATTTGTTTTTGTTAGGTTGATTTCCAAGCCCACTTTACGACTTTCTTGGTATAGATCGTTTATCATTTCTTGTAGTTGGTTTGTATTTTCTGAGAGCAAGACTATGTCGTCAGCAAATCTCAAATGACTCAAGTAACGTCCTTTTATATTTATGCCAACTTTTTCCCAATTTAGTTTGCCAATAATGGCCTGTAGCACTGCTATGAAGATAGTTGGAGAGAGTGGGTCTCCCTGCCGTACACCTCTGCCCATTTGTATGGGTGGTCCTGTAGTCTCTAGCTTCACTCTACTAGTACTGTTATCATAGATATTTTTTATGGTTTTTATGTAGTCTAGTGGTACTTCTTGAGAGAGTAGCGTATCCCAAATTGATGAATGGAACAGAGAGTCAAATGCTTTTTGGTAGTCGATAAATGCAATATAGAGTGGTCTCTTGAACTCTTGGTATTTTTCTATCAGCATCTCTAGCGAGTGTATGTGATCCACTGTTGAAAAATTTCTTCTGAAGCCGGCCTGTTCAATAGGTTGGTATTTTTCTGTGCTTTCTTTTATCTTTTTCTCGATTATTGAGGAAAACAGTTTATATAGTGAAGGTAGTAGGCTTATCGGTCTGTAGTTATTTATGTTGTTAGGGTCTCCTTTTTTGTAAAGCAATATAATGTTTGACTCTGACCATTGACGTGGTGTATATGAGCTGTTCAGTATCTGATTAAACAGTAGAGTTAGTGGTTTTGCTAGGAACTCACAACCAGTTGTTATGATTTCATTGGTGATACCGTCGGGGCCTGGGCTTTTCTCTGTTTTTAGTGTTTTAATCCCTTTAATCACTTCAGAATCATCTATGCTTGCTCTCGTCTCTCCTCTATTTGTGTCCGGTAGTTCGTATCCATATTGGCTCGGTGTGCTGTATAGTTGCTTATAGAATTTTGTTGCTATTTTCAGTATTTCGGATCTATTTTGGGTATTATTTGTTTTGTCTTTCAACTCTTCAATCCATAGTTTATGTGTTCTCAGTTCCTTGTATGCCTTCTTGACACTGTTTGTGGTATTAAGGTGTTTTTCGAAGGTTCTTGTGCGGTGCGCCTTGTAGTCTAAGTAGGTACATTTACTAATGAGTTTGTAGAGTGCTTTTAGTTCATTTTTCATGGCTCTTGATTTTGGTTTAGTCTTTTGTAATTCTTGTCTTCTGCAAATTAACGCCTTTGTGCGTGCTGATAGTGTCGGGTTTTTTCCTGGATTTGTTCTAGGTGTAACCTCGTAAGCTTTTTTTAGGCTGATGTCTATTGCGTTTATAATATTATCGTAGTGATGTTGAACGGAGTCCTCGTCTCTCCAGTTCATAAGTAAGTTTGTTGTGCAACTTTTCAGCGTTTGTTTGTAGGCTTGTATTTCTTCTTCTTTTTTTAATTGGGATCTGGAGCATTGGCCAAACATACACCGGCTTTTTGTTATGGGAAGAATGTTAAGTGTCGCTCTCACAGGTCTGTGATCCGAGGGGTAAGTGATGTTTAAAGACTGTATATTGCATATGTTTTTGTGTAAAGTTGTCAAGATATAGTCTATTTCGTTTTTTATTTTGCCATTTGGAGATCTCCAAGTCCATCTTTGTTTACTATTTTTTTTGAAGAAGGTGTTCATGATAGATAGGTTATTCTCGTGCGCAAACTCAATGAGTCTATCTCCTCTGCTTCCTTTCAATAAGTTATCCATCTAAAAATTGCTTGCAAACGCGTACAAATAATAATAATAATAATAATAGTCCGTCAGTAAACCAGCATAATATACTTTCTTACTACATGCCAAGTATAAATATAAAAGTGAAACATTTTTTTCCAGGTAGGGTGTTTTCGTTTCGGCGCTCGCCGCTCTTGACTTTATTTATATTTTAGTATGACTGACCGGGGTTTACATCGGACATCTTCGATAAGTTTTTGGCATTGTGAACGTCCTCTTCAATTAAATATTTAATGTTAGTAACAAGCTAACATTCCTTGCACAATATAATACTAGAGATGATCTTAGTTTAATTTTGCTGTCCACGTGCCCAATCCCACATGCAAATGAGATAGATCTGTACATCTTAGTTTGCTTATCCGGATATGTAGCCTTTTAACGTCTCACAGCTGGGCAAAGGCCTCCTCTGTAATAAGATAGGCGGTTATATAGACCCATCACGCTGCGCCAATACGGGTTGGTGGATTGTCAATCACAAGTTAGTGATATTATTCGGAGCCAACGGTTTAACGTGCCCTCACGTCGTCAATATCTAACTCAGAATAACACATTAACTTACAATTTTTAAACCAGGTGCTCGTGATCCATAGTTAAAAATGCTATTCACTAGACCCACGAGGAGTTATTTATAGGAGTTATGATTGGAAACCATTGCAAATGTCAATTTTTACACATTTCGATTGTTTTAATAATGTCATAGTGTCATTACCTACCCGAAATGTTTATTTTAACAAAACCGTTATGAGCCTGGTGATATACGTAACGCTATGAATCCTGACGCCCGTAATGTATTCTTTTATTCACTTTCACACGTTTTTGCTGAAACTACACAATATTCAGAGCTTTATTTTGTTACACGAGGGATTTGTATAAAAATGTTGAAATTTCTACAAAGTTTTCGCTTCTTGCATTAATAATTTGAATATATTTACAAATGTTTTGACCGTTTTTTTGGAATAATGCAATAAAAATAATACTTGAATGAATGAATGAATGAATACACTTTTATTGTACACCAAAGAAACAAAATGTAGTTACAAAGATATAAATACAAATCAAGAGAGTACAATTTGGTGGCCTTATTGCTACATTGCGAATACTTTTATATATTTGTCTATAGATTTTTATGGGTCACAGAGTGACAGAATTATTTTTACTTAACACATTATAATAACTGTATCTTAATTCTGTGTCTTAAGTCTTGGAATAATACATACGATTTTTTTTGGCAGCAATTACACGTGTAACGTTGATTTTTTATGAGATTAGAAAAATTTAAAAATGGACTGCACTTTCACGCAGTAATGGCAGAATTTATAATATAACTATCTGTAACGTTCTTCGTCCGCGTTTATTTTGCTCTGGTGATTAAGTATCTCATAACAGGCTTGCGACAGGCGTAAATCCTGCGACCATAGCAGTCAAACGTCACTTCTGAATACAAAAAAGAATACAAAAGTGATGTTTCGCAGCAAAGATTGCCAGATTTACGCCTGTCGCAAGCCTGTCGTGAGATAAGTAGAAACCCGGCGGGTATTTCACAAATCCCGTCGGAACTTTTTGTGTTATCCTGCAGAGATAAAAAGTAGCATAAGTTACTCACCTCCTTTCAACTAACTCTAAGCCAAAAACCAAGTTGATTAGTTGCTTACCTAGGGCGTGACGGAAGGACAAGTAAACAAACAATCGCACTTTTTCATTTATATTATTAAAAAGATAACTAGTATTAAAAAGGTAAACTAATATTCAAAAGGTAAATGCAATACACGCATAAAGTACTACGTCATTGGGCAGATGTAGTCAATAATATATTATTAAATTGTTATTTGATTAAGACCAAAACTGTGAGAACGATAACTAAGAAAACCAGATAGGTTTGTAACATAAAATTAGTAGTTAGAGCAGCGTTCTGTCACTGCTAAGCGCACATTTGTTCTCGAGACAGCTGCAATTACCGGGACATACAGTCTTCATTCGTTGAAATACCAAAACGATCAGCTTTACAGTTTCTATCCCCGTTTATTTTGTAAACGAGTAAGTTGGTCCTTCTGTTGTGCTTTCTTTTTACGAAGATTTCCGATAATTATGGCATATTTCTATTCCAGAAAACGTTGTTTTATGTATTGATTTGGGGCTTTTCATTGGCATTTGTTTTTGAGCCATGATACTCTTCTGGGGTTCCACTTCTTCTGACTCCTACTTTGTTTTCAATCATATACTGCTAAAGACCGTACCTACTATAGAATAACCTGCCTCTTCGGTCTAGTGATTACTATGTTCAACTACGGACACCCAGTGAGGGTTTGGATCTCGTGTCGAACCGAGAATTTTTAAGTATTGTTTTTTCCTGTTAAATAATTGTCAGTACCAGCTAAGAGTTAGGAAATAAGCGGTGGCAACTCCCGTACCTCTTTTTGGTTACTATCACGTACTTGTGATGATAGTCGTTAAAGCCTACAAACCTGCATTGGAGCAGCGTGGTGGGTCTATGCTCCAATACCGTTTCTCCTATGAGAGACGAGGCCTGTGCCTTGCAGTGAGACGTTAATAGCCTGCGGAAGATAAATAAATAAATATACTACAACAATACACACACCGCCATCTAGCCCCAAAGTAAGCGTAGCTTGTGTTATTGGTACTAAGATAGCTGTTGAATATTTTTATAAATATAATACATATAAATACTTATAATTTACAGATAAACACCCAGACACTGAAATACAATTATGCTCATCACACAAACATTTTCCAATTGTGGGAATCAAACCCACGGCCTAGGACTCAGAAAGCAGGGTCGCTGCCCCCTGCGCCAGTCGGCCGTCAAAGATGATGATGACTTAATTATTGACACTGAAAAACTATTGCAGCACCGATAAAATGCCAATTAAATTAAACAGCAAAAAGCCATAAATATTATTTAGGTACCTGCTTCACAACCCCACAATTAACATAGCAGCTTATCATAACTGTAAGTAAGATATTAGCTATCCAGCTGGCGGGGATAAGATTCGTTTCCACATATTATACTCAGAATATACTCAACGTGGTATAACTTCAAAAAACTCCCCAGAACACTCGCCACTTTAGAAATGATAAAACGTCTGTGCGGTCAGCTAAAGTATTCGAATTACTGGTTAATTTTGGATTGTCTACAAGTCGACCTGCCTTACGTTGAATCGGCCGGTTAAATGGGATTGAGGTGAGTCGAGCCAAAGGTCTGGGAATTACTCCATATTTTGAGGCCGAGCTTGCGCTATAAAAAACTTCAGGTTACTACACGGTGACCCAAAAAAATTAAGGCACAAAAATCGGGTATTTGCTTTTTTAAACGCCGCGTGGTTTTTCATGAATCAAAATGTAAAAAAAAACATTTTCTTCCTTTTATCTTAGTATGGCTGTAGTGGAGCTTCTGGTGTCAGAGCTCATTCAGGAAAGGCCTACCGCCAAACTATTTTTTTTTTTTAAATATAGAATTAAAGTTTGCAGCCTTTCAACCCGTCTTGGATCAGTGTAGTTGATCTATGCTCCAAATCTCTCTCTCTCTCTCTCTCTCGCTGTTTCTTTCTCTTGGGAGAAGATAGCCATTAGACAATAAAGAATGATGAGATTGAAAGCAAAATTACCTAGGTTACCGTAATCATATTATTAACGTATGCAGTATGCTATTAATATTATTACTTACCACCACCTTTTAATTATTATACTCGTAAATCTGATATTTTTAAACGAGAAATTCTTGTATATATATAAATGGAATCTCGGAATCGGCTCCAACGATTTTCATGAAATTTAGTATCCAGGGGGTTTCGGGGCGATAAATTGATCAAGATTCATTTATATTGGACAATATTGGATTTATATTGGCAGATCCGCTAGTAAATAATTAATAGGAGTACATTTCTATGGTAGGGAATCTTAGTCAGTCAGTCTTACTCGCACGTGACTATATTTTTTGAACACACGAACCTTTGCAAACTAACGCTTTGTTGCTTCTCCATACTCATTAAGCTTTAATCCTTACTAATAGTTTGTTTGTTTGCCTTTCTTAATGCCCTTACTAAGCAACCGATCTCCTTGATTTTTTTATATACCTACCATTAGTAGAAAGATAGGATATATTATATACATAGGCTACTTTTTATCCCAGGAATACAAACGGTACCCACGGAATTTCTAGAATTTTTTTTTTTAATTTTTTTTAGATTTATTTAAGAATACACGTCTTAAAAGAAAATAAATCTAAAAAACTGCAAAAATGCATAAAAATAATGTAGTATTGTAAAACTTCGCATAGAAATTATTGAGCCCTAAAACTAGCGATAAAAGTGACACATTTCTAACAAATTGTAATAATAAAAATGAATTTGTTATTTTGTTCAATAACAAAGTAATATTAAATATACGAAAGTTTGCCACTTTGCTTTATAATATAATATACAGGTACTTTTTTTTTTCCCTTTCCTTATTTTCTGTTGAAATATCTTTGGCTGAAACAATAATTAAGTAAGATGGAAAAATAATAAGTGCTTCTTAATTCGTGGTCTTTTATTTATATTTTATATGACCTATTTGTACGATGGCTCCACAAAGAAAATCATCGTGAGTTCGTTTACAATAGATTTTTTTTTAATGCTACAAATTTCCCTTGACTGAAATCTGAATGATATGGTGATGTTGCAGTCTATGATGGTAGCGGGTTAAACTGTTATATAGGTTATATCAGTCATGTTGAACCCAAAGATGAGTCTTAAATCGGTTTCTACAGGACCTCGTACCGAAACACTAAATCGCTTGGGAATTGGCTTGCTAATTTTTGTCGGTAGGGCGGCAATGCTGAAGGCTCCCACTGAAGGCAAGACTACATAAGAAAAAAATTCTCAAATTATAAATTCCAAAATTCCTTTTGCTAGGAATCGAACAAGGGACCTCCGTTCACTCTACCTCTATAGCGCTCACAACTGCGCCAGAGTAAAAAGTATGCTTTTTACACAAATAGATATTGTTTTTACCATTTTTCAGACAGCTTTTCCGATCTTTTTGTGCCCCTACCAGAAGAATAAATGTAATGTCGGTGGAATTTCCGATCGCTGAGTTAGTGCTACCGTCGCTCGCTGGGACAGGTGCTGCCAAACCACTTTTGCTACTATTCACTAATTTAACCTATTGTCTTCGAAATAAGACTAGGACTATTGCAGATGTATGAATTTCAGAGCTTTTGGATAAAGGAATACGTAATAATAGATAGTTCTAAATTGTAGCACATTTAAGTGTTATTGAATTTCAATTTTAATCTGAATTTTTTTATTTACAAAATGGTTGTAATATGTTCAAAACTATTTACGATGGGCTCAAATAATTGCAAATTCACAAAATGGCAGTTACTTTAAGATATATCTCATATCAGTTGCAACTTTGTCGGTAGAATAGTAGGTAACAACGGCAAAAGCTTCCCATCAGATATGGGCCAGATAAAACTCTGTAATCTAAAATTCCCGAATTACCCCTGCTGGGAGTCGAACCTGAGACCTCCAACTTATAAGACCACAGCCATCAACACAGCGCCAGGGAGGTCGTCAAAAAAGAGTTTAAGAAGTATCAGTGGAATAAATGACAAATTACTTTAAAATGTTTATTGAATTAGCAACACTTGTTTTTAATTTATCAATCTGTGTTTAAGTAGTTACCGTCACTCATGAAATGGTTACCCCTTACATGTTTATACTGTACAACTAACTTGGAGTAGAATATAGAGTTATTTGAGGCGGTAAATGTTCCAAATAGCTTATTTCTCAGTTATCGAGGATTAACAAAATAAATTTAAACTAAATAAACTATAAACATAAAATAAATTATTTCTTTTTAAAATAAAATAAAACCTTCTTGAAACTGTGGAATTAAACTTAGATTATTAAACTTAGATTATTGATTTAGGCATACTTTGGATGCTGAGTGGAAAGTAAGTTCTAAAAACAACAAATTATTATTAAATGTATATATTTCTTCAAGGCTAAAAAAAACAAGACGGCATTTTTGGCATTCCCCGTTATTTCAAGTTAAAAGTATTTATTACTCTACTTTGACACTACGGCGCGTATGACAGTAGACAATGGAATAATTGTTACTTATCTCTACTACTCACTACTCAGTACGCATTAAAATTGCCTTCTATAGAATAATGTGAATAATAGATTGCGGTTGCGTGCTACTTCTTTTGCGTACAGTTTCTAAAAGGCACGTCAATATTTCAGAGAAAATCAATTTCCCTAAACACAACCCTCATTCTCCAAGCACATACTGCATCCTGATTATGTTGGCATTTTATTAAAAAAAAATTTTTGTGTAACACACCAGATTATGATGCTATAATTTCATAAACTTCCTTTTTGTGTTCTGACACAGGTGTAGTAATACTACTCTTAAAAGAAGACTTCACCTATATATTGATACCACTTTGTTTCTTACCGAATTGAACTATTTTTATTTTTATTTTTATTTTTATAATTTTTATTACCCTTTTGGGGTTGATTGCTGAAATAAAAAGTAGCCTATGTTACCCGCTGTAAAATCCTTTATCTCACTGTTAAGCACTTGTATAGATCAGCACGTTCATACAAACAGATAGACAATCATTTTAAAAACGACTTTTTGGATCACTCTATAGTAAACATCGTTTTAGTGAGCTTCAATGCAGAATAAGAGGAAGTTATTTCGATATTTATGTTTAAAATGAAGTTTTATTTCATTTTAAACATATAGATGCATCGGATATCAGTAAAAACTTCAAGTTGTTAAAATTAAAGAAAACAGGTGATATATGGGGAATGTCGGTAAAGGTAATATCTCAAATTATTGACGTCATTGCTCTTTTAGCCATAATTTTCAATGAATGTGTTGATTTAGGTACTTTCCCGAGTCTATTGAAACATAGTAAACTCATTCCTCTATTTAAATCTGGTAATAAAAATGATATAAACAATTACAGACCTATCTCAATCTTACCAGCTCTTAGTAAGATATTTGAAAAAATTATATTAAATCAACTTTTATATCATTTTAATGTAAATAACTTACTACATACTGAGCAGTATGGCTTTACAAAAGGTCGTAGCACAACGGACGCAGGCGCTAAACTTATAAAACATGTTTATGATGCCTGGGAATGTTCACAGAACGCCATGGGTGTTTTTTGTGATCTATCTAAAGCTTTCGATTGTGTTGATCATAAAACCTTGCTTCTTAAGCTAAGCCACTATGGTATCCAAAACGTTGCACTAAATTTGGTTGCCTCTTATCTCAGCAATATAACCCAAAGAGTTTGCATAAATGATGCAAAGTCTCAGGGTTCAAATACCTCAATGGGTGTCCCACAAGGCTCGATTTTGGGTCCTTTTCTATTTTTAGTGTATATAAATGATCTACCGTACCATGTCAGTGGAACATGCGACATTGTATTGTTTGCAGATGATACATCTCTAATTTTTTAGACTGATAGGAGTAAAGATAACTCTGACGAAGTAAACCGTGTTATGTCGCATGTGTCGCACTGGTTTACAGTTAACAACTTACTTTTAAATGCAAAAAAAACAAAGTGTGTCGAATTTATCTTACCAAATGTAAAGAAA
Organism: Pararge aegeria; assembly: GCF_905163445.1. Classification (NCBI taxonomy): domain Eukaryota; kingdom Metazoa; phylum Arthropoda; class Insecta; order Lepidoptera; family Nymphalidae; genus Pararge; species Pararge aegeria. The sequence continues at coordinate 9,559,958 of NC_053184.1, read as the reverse complement.
ATTGATAAAACTATAATGATAAATGGTGAATCACTAAAAATAGAGACTTCCACAGTTTTTCTGGGCGTGACCTTGGATAATAAGCTACAGTGGGGTGTCCATATAGATTCACTAGCGGGTAAACTAAGCTCGGCTGCCTACGCAGCCAGAAAAATTAGACAGATTACTGACGTTGAAATAGCTAGGCTAGTTTATTTTGCGTACTTTCATAGTGTTATGTCCTATGGAATCTTGTTATGGGGTAAAGAAACTATATTTATATTGCAGAAAAGAGCTGTACGGTCAATATATAAACTTAAATCACGCGAATCCCTCCGTGAGAAGTTTAAAGAAATAGGCATACTTACTGTAGCTTCACAATATATTTATAACAATATAGTATTTGTAAGACAACATATTAGTCTTTATAAACAAAAAGTGGACAAAAACAGTCGACTTACAAGAAATGGTCATAAATTAGTGTCATCTGCATATCGTCTGCGTAAGGTACAGGGATCATTTGTGGGATTGAGTATACGCTTTTATAATATGATTCCTAAGGTGATTTTGGACCTGCCAATACACAAGTTTAAAGAATTTGTTAAAACACATTTATTACAGCGAGGTTACTATACAATTGATGAATTTTTTAATGACAAGGTTGCTTAGAAGCATCCGGCTCCGCTTTCAGCTCTCACAAGATAGAAAAATGAATGTTAAAATGCGAAATGTAAATTGTTATTGTTGGAAAAGAGCAACTGCTGAGTTTCTTGCCGGCTTCTTCTTGGTAGAATCTGCCTTCCGAACCGGTGGTAGAATCACTACAAACAGACAGACTTGACGTTTCAAAAGTGCTTATATTAGGCCTACTTGAAATAAATGAATATTGAATTTGAATTTGAAGTCACAGCCAGCCTCTTTAGTTCAATAAACCTTTGTAAAAATGCCAATCAATTTAATAAAATATCTGACAAATATCAAGCTTTATACATTAAAAGTTAAATTATTTACACACTCACTTACAAAAATAATTAAAACATAATTATTTGTTTTATCCGGTTTAATTTTCGAGTAGACGGGCGATAGATCATCTGCCAAAAGCAATTCAACGAACCGCGGAAATTACTGTGAGACATTTAATTTTCTACGTGAAAGGATAAGGCTAATAGAATTCCCTTTTGTAGAATCTTGTAAATCTTAAGCATAAGACCGCAGAATTAAGAACATATAGAAACCGTGTACACGACTAATATTGAAGCTTAAAAAACCACTCCACTTTAGTATGGTTTCCATACTTCATACTATTTAGCAGTGGACAGTTATTATTTTACCTCTATTGCTCTTAACATTTACCATTAAATGGGAAAATAGGAAAAAGTTTGTGAGCTAGCAACATTCCGCGGGTGTGAAGTGCATTGCGGTCAATAATACCTGGATGAGGGTTTCTATTTGTTCTTCGGCCCCCGAAAGTGGAGCTCGGCTTCACTTTCAGGGAGCCGAGTTCCAATCCCAGCACGCCCCTAACTTTCTGTTATGTGAATTTTATGTAATTAAAATATAACTTGCTTCAAAGGTGACGGATAACATCGTGAGGAAACTTGCATGTTCTATATGGCCAGCGTGGTGGACTTACAGCCTTAACCCCTTCTCACTGTGGAAGGAGACCCGTGCTTTGTAGTGGGCCGGTAATGGGTTGATGTGATGATATTTTCTAAATTCTGTGCATAATACGTCCAGTAGATAGTAGACCAATACATTTAATGTGTAATGCAGTGGTTTATTAAACGTAAGCTTATATAAAAAAAGTCCTGTTATAGTATAAAGGACTACGTAATGGGTGTTATTTATTGCTATAATCAGGTTGCTCTTCTAATAATTTTAAATGACTAAATGACAATGTGAGATGGTGATAACATTAAAAAAAACACTTGGCTAAGAACCCTCGTAGCTTTAGTTTTAAGTTAACGAATATGGTTATCGCCATCATCTCACTATCGTGTAATTCTCATGTAACGTAAGCATCAAAATTGCCACCTATGTGCCTTCTTGAATAAAGATATTTTTGACTTTGACTTTTTGACTTTAATATATCACCAAAGGACTGACTATTTAATTCAGTTGTATCTACACATAAATCATTAAATTAAACTAAATTGATAAGCATAAAAGTGCGGGTTGGCAGATTCCACAAGCTGTTGAGAACGTTAAAGAGAACTCTGAAACATGCAGGTTTTCTCTTATTATTTTCCTTCGCGGTCACATAACTACGAAAAGTGACAGGTGCCAGGGATCGACCTCGGTCTCCCGCATTAAAAGCCGAAGTATGAATACTTCGGCTTTTCATGTACCTAGAAATATACCATCAAAGGATTGGTGATCAAGGTAGGCCCATTATATTCTCTAAGCATCGTACGACAGTCGCGGGAAGAGGAGGGGTGGTGACAACTGTATGCAAAACTACCGTCACCACACGGCGTAGAAATATACACCATAGTAATGTCTGGGCAATTATTCAAAAATCAAAAACTGCTACGCACACGTGCTAGTATTACCCCTTTTTTGGCCCTATTATAAATAGGAACGTTCAAAAACTTCTGTACTTAAGTCTCACTTAATTACGTACGTCAGACTACTTTAATAGGATCATGTGGGATGATATAATATTGCACAACGCATGCACGCTGTAATGGCTGATGGTGTATATGACAGCTGAGGGCAGCCGTGGCAAACCGCATTCATATCACACGTTGCGTTGCGTGCACATCATTGCATTAATGCTGCCAAGTAGCCGTTTATTTACCTATCTCCTAGACTGATTTAACTGACGCGTGGGTCTAGTGCAGTAGTTATCATTTTCGACTACAGAAAATCTCGCGATCCATAGTCGATGACATAGCACTGGGTCTAGTGCTATATCATCGACTATGGATCGCGGTTTGATATCCAGATCGAGCAAAAAAAAGTGATATAATTAAATGCTAAAGCCACGGGAACATGGAATAGCAGTTTACCCCCCTTTTATTATTACACATTAATTATGTGAATATTATCTCCACTTGCGCGCCAATACTCTGACAGTTGTGCTGTGGGAGTAGATAATTTATATAATTATATACATATATATATATATATATAATGGTCTCCTACCCATGCTAGCCGTGCAGTACAGGGCATGGATCTCCTCCCACAATGAAAAGGCGTTAGGGCCAATCTGCAGTGGGCCACCACGCTGGCCCACTGCAGATTGGTGGACTCTACATACTTATAGAACATTGCTGGTGACAAACGTACAGAAAAATTATGTATATTGCTGTAGTATTTAGAATTTCCTCACCGTCACCTTCCCGGACTTCCTCGAATATTCCCATACGTTATTTTATTCCATTCACAAATTTTTAATGAAATACAGCACATAATAGCTTCTATTTGTAGCTATAAATCACGTCTATCAAAGATAATTCCCTAATGTAATTTTATTTTTATTATTACGTAATTATTCCGTAAAATTTAATTAATGCAAGCTTCCAAACTATTTTTGAAGTTAGCGGCAAACTGGTCAGCTGGAAACATCAAGAACGCTATCCAATTAACGATCCAAAGTGTTTGCTAACAAGCAATTCATTAAATTTAACTAAGCAACTTAGTAACATCGATATAATTTAATTTGCACAAATTGCAGCATGAATTTAAAGCCCCTGCATTTTTTAAAACTTATAAAATACGAACAATAATAATTTTGATTAGGCCGCTAAAAGGATATTTTCCTGTTGTCTTTAAGTTGTTCACATAAAACCTCAGATTAATAAACATTAATAAACAGTTGAAATTACTTGGTGCCGTGTGATGAAGGCAGATCAGAATGCAGTTGTCATCAAGCATCCGCGGGTTGTACAGGGCGGTTAAGGGAGTATAGCGGAGAACGTGCAGCAGCTTCCTCGGTGCTACTACTACCTTATTTATCTTTTCAACCTGTCTACTCAGCAATGTTAATTATATAGGGAAATTCAAAGTTACATGGTCCAATTACGACCTTTCAAGTGCCTTTACAAATGCATTTGTTTCTTCAAAAATATTTGACACCTTAATAAATATTTAAGCAATTACGAGTATGTTAGTAAGTATAGAATAATATTATGTTTTACATTTTTAATATGAGTATATAACCAAAACATAGTGTATGTATGTATTATTCGCACTGCGTTCCTTTAGTTCATCAATACTCCGGGTTCGCATCAAATTGGCGGGTATCCAGGAATTTAGATAAATGCGGTCTAGCAAGTGAGCTCGACTCGACGTCTGCCTATATAATTTTATGTAAATACTAGCTGTGCCCGACGGTATCACCTTCCTTAATAAACGGAGTATTCAATGCAAAACAATTTTCCAAGTCAGGTTTTCGGATATCACGTTTAAATATACATAAGAACCGGTAGAGTCGGTCTCTATCTATATTAAAATACTAATGGTTTCTATCTATATTAAAATACTAGTTGTTGCCCGCGACTTCGTTCGCGTACAAATTAATGTGTACGTATACCTTTGTTAATCTCTGCAAAAGTGCTATGTGAAATCCAAATGGGTGTTAATGTAGATCTCTTAACAACTTACAACAGCATTATTGATTTTTAAGCGCTTTTAAAAACGGTTTACAAAATGCGGACTTAATGCTAAAGCATTTTCTACCAGCCAAAAAATTTTAGGAAGTAAATAAAAAAATAAATATATATCGGGGAAGGAATCTCGCCGTCATTAAAAATATGCTAGACTTCTGACCTAACTTGGGTTTGCCGGTTACACTGTCCGTCGAAATTAAAATTTAGTTCAAATCAAACAAGATTAAATGAAAATAGATTTATGAATTAATTATAAATTTTAAACCAAAATACAACTTATTTCTTTCTTAAAATTTTTATAAATATTTTATTGCGTCTATCACGCTTGCGAGCTCAATCGACCATTTTTTCCAATAATAAGGTCATCTTGACCGAGACTCACCAAGACCACCAAGAATTCTGCGCAAAACTAGCGACTACGTGATCAACTCCTATTGGTCGTACTCGTTCAGGTGGTAACAATCTTTTTGAAACTTACTTATTGTAAAATTAAGAAAATTACATTTAAACATCAGTATAAATTAACAAAGTATTTATCCCAGATTTTGTTGGCAGTCGGACAGCAAAATCTTCACATGGAGTTATCAACATTTCATAACTAGTGCCGCCATCTACTAAAACGGAGCTGCAAGTTCTTACAAATTTAAAATCTTACTTATTTATTAAAAGTAAGTTATTACGTAAGTAAGAAGTTGGTAATTAAATTACATTAAAAACCATTAAAAAATTATCATTTTATTCAAGATTTTGCCGTCTGTCAGTTACAGCGTAGAACTATCTCTTAAATCGTAATAGTTATTATATTAAAATTTAGTTATATTAAAATTACCAAAGCCAACATCAAATCATTTGACTTGATTAAATAAGGTTTTACATTACAAAAATAAATAAGTTTCAAGTTAAGATTATTAAATAAACTTGTTCCAATAAACGTCCGCCCAGCCTCCGCGGCAACATATACATACATGTATACACATACACGAACACATTTGTATACAAAAGTTTATTCATAAATTTCATTTCGGGTATCAATACTGCGTTTAACGGATTCTAGTAATAAGTTCTTGAGTATCATACTACACTCGAGGTTCCCTACAAATTAGTTTCCAACTTAAACTTTCTTCCGCTATTCTAGGCAACTTAACCCAACCGACTGCGGGCCGTCATTAGCCTGTACTGTTAATTCGTTTGCAAGGCTTACAAGGGTTGCAACGTGTAAAAATAATTCGGGATATAAATTTAAAATGTACCAATTTAAATTTTTTGACGGTCCTTTTAGGTTTCCCATTCTTCCTGAACCACCCCAGTTTTGAGGTGAATAAAACAAAATAAAATAATCTAATTGGTCGAGCCATTTTCGAGTGTGCAATCTGCTTGGTCTGTCAACTATTACTTTAAAAAAAGAATAGATACATGCGTTCGGTTGAGGAATGCGATGGTATATAATGAGTACTGAGCTTAATTTGCTATAACAGACAATAGGTATATACAGACAATTCTGCATGGAGCAACTTTAAACTCATTTATGGGCCACACCCCATAATCTTCAAATACGCTCTCTACGCACGTTTCGCTCCGAAACCGGAACATCCACTGTGTGCAGTATTCAACCCATAGTTATCCAATTCTTTTAACTAGGAATACCTACCACTCCGCTTTCCTATAGTTCCAACCTGAAGTTCACTGATTCGCTTAATGCCCGGTCGCAGAAAGCCTGATAGGGGGAGAAGATAACTCAACTATTTACACTGTTCGGAACCATGTTTGTAACGGCATCCTAAATAAAAACCTTTAATGTAAGAGTTATTCGGATTCAATCGAGTCTCTTTTCTGTAGCTTATTTTATTTTATTATATATTGCTCTTCAGCTGGAAGACGACTGCTGCGTAACCTGGACGTTCCAATAACAGAGAGTAGTTATTTTATTACTATATAAATAGTTGCCGATTAAAGTAAGTATAGTAGGTAAAACTCAAAAAACAAAATATACCAAGGTTCAATATAAAAAACATAAACAGTCAACACACGGTCTTTATTATATTTTATAGTCACTTTCTTGAATAAGAATGAATATTAGGTATCTTATACAACTTTATTTTCAAGCTGGAAAATTTATTATGTTACAGAAGATCTTAAGATCTAATCTGCATCATATCTACCTACGCTGCTTGGGAAAGTTTAACTCGTATTTCAAAAGTAAAACGACGGAAAACGAGGTAGACAGAAAAGATCGCCGAGTAAAATGCAATTTGGAACACACCCAAAGAAGCACTTTATATATTTTCGGAGGTTAATTTTAGGACTTTGCTTTAAATGCTTCAAATTTCGAAAGTTTGTTGCTCCAAAAAGAAATATGCAAATGAAGTTAAGCTATTTTTAAGTGTTTTGATCGTTAAGCTGCTAGTTAACATGTTGGAAAACGTACCATGAGATGTTGCGTTCGATTCTCAGGATAGACCAATAAATGTATTAGTGCCAACCAGCCTGGAGTTTGAAGAAGCTCGAACAGTACGTTAAACCACCGGTTCTAGATCACCGGTAATTATCACTAACATAAGATATAATTTTAATATCCTCCAGGGTCTTAGCTACGAAATCCCTTTGTTTAATGTGTGCGGTTTTCACAGCAAGTTAATATTACACCTGGTAAATGATAAAAGAAGTGGGCTGTATCTCTGTGTATAAACTTAACCCCGAATTGCATGCATGCATGCACGGCGCTCCTTTGGCTTAGAAGACTTGACACAGTACTTTTCTCTGTATTTGATCCTTGCAAGAGATCGGTCGATTGCAACATATTTTTATAACGTATATATATTTTTTTTTGGTTTTTGATTAGATATAAGTATCTAATCGAATATTTTTATCATATTCAAATTTGTTAGTACATATTTGCACCTGATTAATATAAACAGACGTTGGGAAGACGAGCTGAAACTTACAGCTGGTCCACTATAGAGAAGGGTGGCACAGGATCGTAAGCACTGGCGAGAGCTGGAGGAGGCCTTTGCCGTGAGGCACACAGAGCTAAGGGACTTGATTTAATGATAAAATTAAATGTAAAAACTTAATGTAACTTTTCTCTGAAATAAAAAACTATTTTTTTTTTAATATTTTATCAATAATAAAGATCGCATGAAACCACTGACATCAATTATTGACACTAGACTAGCAGCTCCTGTAGAGTTAAAAGCTTACATTTTGTGCCCAATTTAAGCGCCAAATATTATGACATACATGTGCCTCTGGAAGTAATATTACAGTATTATTAGTAATTTAAATTATAGTTTCTTGGACACCGTTATGACAGCTTCACAACTTAAAGCGCAAAAACGGCGTCTAAAAAACGATTGAAATTAAAATCAAAGTGACAATAGAATCCGAAGGTAATAATAGAGGTCCGTGCATTAATTTGAGTCTGCAAAAATTCTAAGTCTACCTAGGTACCTAGAGTTCACCTTAGACATGCTGCGTAGCGTGTTAAGTGCATTACGCCGAGACACAGACCGCATTACATGTCTACGTGTCCTGAGTTGACATGGTCGTGACGTTACACGAGATAGATATGAATATGAATATGGTCATAAATTTTAATTTGACGTTTAGGCCTTGTTAGACCTGCTTTTTGGAACTATGACTGGTCTTAGGATTTTCTACTACTACAGATTATGAGTTCATACCAAATCCACGTGTCCTCTTGAATAGTCTATCTTGTTTGAACTTCACTTTGGAATACTCAGCATCTTAAGTAATTATACTTAATTTATGTCTAGACCAGCGTGGTAGACTAAGACCTTAACCTTTCTTTTTGTGGGAATAGACGTGTGCAACACTACACAGGGTAGTGGATCGTTAATGGGTTGATATGATGATGATATACAACCTGTTGGTCTTTTTTTAAATTTTAGATCGATGGTAGAAAGGTGTAGATGGAAGCATATTTAATAGTTACTAGGCATACTCTTCGAAATGTATCTTGAAGAATACCAAAAGAGAGGTAACTTTGTGATGGTGTTCCAAACTTTTGGCGGTCGATAGCGTTGCGGGAGTGTAACACAACAGTAGTTTTTGCACAAGATTGGATCCTTCACAAACGGGGAGTCGTTTTCGAGTATAAAAATACTTCTACATCGGGGTAAAATTGATCTTATTAGCATTATGTAATATGTATTATGCATCTTAAGGCAAGAACTATAGATTTGGTAAAATTAAATGATGAACTGTGATAATTTACCTTTTCATTTAATTTATCATAGCGATGAAAACTTAACGTCACTTAGGTAAATTAATTATTTCGCAATTTTAATGCATTTGCTGTCGCTCCATCCTATGTTTAATTAATTGGAATTTCAGTCCTTGCGTCCCGTAATTTAAGTGGGCCGTAGCTTATTTTTGTCGACCTCACTGGCGCCGTGTAGAAGCGTCCCGGCAGGACAAATTAAGTAATTTATAATTTCTTTATTTTCTCCAAACTGTTTTGGGGAGAAGCTGTGGCCTTGGCTGGTATCCACCTTACCGATGAAGACATGCCGTCAAGCCTTCAATTAACGGTAGGGCTTATAAATCCAATCGTAATCCTAAATCTGTTGGATATACTTAATCAAAGCAAAATAACAAACCTAGTCAAAAGACTCTTGACGCGCACCTTAAATATATAACAACATAAAAATATCGCATCTGTACATAATGGTCTCAGTTTTACTCTATTTGCTCAGTTCAACGAGTTATGATGCACTGCGGAAGCTGCATTTGCATAAAAGCGTCCATTATCCACAGCTTCAGCCAAATAAAAAATCAATAGCTTCCCGAGCTTGCAGTGTATAGGCACTACGGTCTGCTGCCGCCATCATTATCGCTTTAACGTCTATGTAAAATCTGTATAGGATGGCATGTTAAGGAATTATCACTTCAAAGTGTTCAACTATAAATATTTTTATAAAAATATTTTCGGTAAACACTACTCAGGCATATTTTAATCCAGGCACATAATATATTCTCATTATGATTGATTTGCTAATGGGTAAGACTTCAAAATTAAATTGAAACAAAAAATATTAATTCGTGGTTCGTGCATTTAAGAAATACAAACACACAACAAAATCAAAATTAATTTTACACTTCAAGACAAGTCATAAGTTCTTTTCACAAAAAAAGCGTAGGTAAGCGTATGTTCCTAAAGCGATTTGTAATGCGCTTAAGGCGTAACATACAGTGAAAAGTTAAAAAAAAAAAAAATTTGGAAAATATAAATTATACGCATTCATCATCATCATCATCAAATAGACGTCCACTGCTGGACATAGGTCTTTTGTAGGGAGTTCCAAATTCCACGGTTTTGTGCCGCTTGGCTCCAGCGGCTTTCTGCGACTCGCTCGATAGCATCAACCAACGTTGTCTACTGGTGCGAGGTCGCCACTTGGGACTAATAATAATTCAATTAAAACGCTCATAATTTTTAGTTTTTAATATACCAAAATATCAAGTTAGTTTCAAATCAGTTTTAGACGTTCTAGACAAATGACCTATTACTGCTAAACTCTACATATCAACTCGACATTCGGCGAACGCAAACATCATGAATGCCGCGTGCAAAATCATTGGCGTAATCAGACTGACATTAATTTACGATGCGACTCGCACGAGTTGTGCTGAGATTTCATTAAACGACAATAACGCCAAACAATAAATCGCAAAAATTACTCCTTGTATGTTTAATACTTTTGTTACAGTTATTTTGTAAAATGTGTTTATTTGCTTGTCCTTACTTCACGCTCTATCTGAACAACCAATCGACTTGATTTTTGACGTAGAGTTAGTTGAATGGTTGGAGAGTACGCTGCACTATATCCCAAGATAACAAATGGCTTCAACGCCTTTTGTAAAAAAACTTAACAAACGCAAACGAAGAAGCAACAGCTAGTTGGATACATAAAACATTCATATTCATCTTACAAACACTGTCCAGCTGTGAGGATCGAACCCACAGCCTTGGACTCAGAAAGCAGGGCCACTGCCCACTGCTCCAATCGGCCGTCAAATTAGTTACACTTTTGATAACTATAACTTGACATGTGCCAGATATGTATTAAATTGGTTAACATTTTAACGAATGTCCTAGTAATGCTGAATAGTTTTTCATAAAATAATTAAAATTATATTTGATTCACAGCAAATGTTCATGAAATTGTACCGGTGGTTTTGATATAAATACGGGTGCATTTTCGATACACTTCAGTCCTGGGAGAGACTCAGACGGCGCAAAGATTACTACTTATTCTACTACGAGGCTAAAGAGGTTGATAAATATTAAGGTGCTCAAAGTTTAAGTAATATTCGAGTGTTTAAAGCTCCTCTAGGCTTGCTCGTACTGAAATAAAGCCAATTTCAATGCTACAATCTAAACATACTACACCGAGAAATTTTTGTAATAGTACATCGTTGAAATATCATTTATTCATGGTTGCAGTTAACTTTAAGTTTGCTATAATTTAACCTTCATTATTGATTTCCGCGTGAGTTTTCATTCTAAATCAGTATAAGTAGTAAGTAGGTATATCCAGAGGGTAACAACTCTAGTCCAACCCAGTAATGACTTGTAAATTTTGGGAAGCATGTAGAAAAATCTTAAAAAAAAAATCTATAATTTTTATTACTTTTTTTACATACACTTGTAGGAATTATCAATTATATAATTCCTCCAAGAGTAGGTATAAACACTAATAAATATTATAAAAAAGCAATGTGTCATCTCTTGTTTCAAACGCGTCTCATTGTAATATGGACCTTTGAAATAGTAGATCGAAACTGTAACGTTTCCTTCTAGATGATAGTCGCTATAAGACTGATGTGAAAGGCTTATACTAATTTCGGCATCGACGGTAGGAGCCTTAGCCTAATTGGAGAAAGCGCTCAGGCCACGATTGCCAGAGAGTAGCGGGTTCAAATCCTGTCGATTCTGAAAATTTTTATATGCATTTTAAATTTATAAAATAAAGTTTCGACTGGAAAATCATTTTGTCTCTGTGATCTGGTTCTCGATACGCTTTTTACCTCACGTTAAGAGGGTAAGTGTTTAACATTATGTATGTTTGTATAGATGTTCTACTTTTGTGAAGCCTCTATTGGGCCGATTTTAATAATTATAATAATAATAAAATAATATACTTTATTGCGCACAAAGATGGTGCGGTTAGATACAAATTTTATCCTTATAAGGAAGTGAAAAGCTTCTGCCCCTATAGTAGGATTTAACCTGTATTATAGGAGACAGTGCTCTCCAAGTGCAACTCTAAAGAATAGGTACATAATTTGGGTGTCCTTGACTTCCTCTGTGACCCAAGTGTTCCCGGTACCACATAACCGACTTTACTGTACCGACGTTTGCGATTTTACACAATAATAATTTTAGAATGATATCATACCTTGTATGCTATTGTTTTGTACGTCCTGGAAATAAAAGCTGGTCAGGTAAACCGGGTATGTATGACAATTTGGTTCTGCCCACCCTCCCCTGTATACTGTATGCCCACTATTGCCTCGTATATGTTATATATACTGTTTCTGCTTATAGGCTCAAACCAGTAGTGGTTACAAGGTATTATTACATAGTTTTTTAAAGTTCAAATGTATCATGAGTACTATTCGTAGACTAAAGTCAGCTCAAGCTGCCTTAATCTTAGTATATAAATGTTAAATTACTAAATAAAGCGAAAAATTTCGTTGTCTTCGCATTATCTAGCTCTAAGTCTTAATTTAAATCACATGAAATAAATTGTTATTGCCACTTGCCCAAGCTTTTGCCGTAGAATTGACATTTTGCATATTTTCTACAAATAAGAGATACATATCATTTTGTATAATGATTTTGGTGTAGATTATGCTGAAATAAACCGGCCTTCGTTTAGGACTAAAAATAATTTCTATTAATGGTAAAATCATGATGCCGATAACGTTTTAATGGAATGCGCTCAATTAAGATACCTTATAAAAATGTTGCACTTCATATTTAAACCATAGAACGGTGAAGTTTTTGAGATACAAAGTAGCCTATAGGCATATCACTGGCTGAAACTATTTCTATGACAAAGATTAAGTTCATCCGTAGCTCTGTGGCATCGGGATAGATGAATAAAGCCAAAAAGCCAACAGGAAGATATTTATATTTTTAATAAGTATACAGATACTCGAAGGGTAAATGTAACTACCCATAAATAGACATACAGCATACGCAAGAGCATGCAACAATACGTGAGGGTGTGTACAGCAGCTTCAGGCATTCGCTCACCGCAAACACGTCATGTTGAGCCTTGTGTACACGAAACCGCTTTATCGCAACTCCATAGACGCTGAACACATCTTGACCCATTATATAGGATATATGTTTATTTGTTATATCATGGTATTCTTTAATTGAAAACATGGTAATATTCGGTTGGTTTAAAAATCTAATGGCCAATGTGGAGCACATAATCAGCTTGTGCTCTAATTTTTTTTAACATAATGATTGCAGTGAGTAGCGATGTGTCCATCAACTTAAGACGTAGGTTTTAAGCCTTACGTACCCACCTGACACCGACAACCTGCTGGTCCTTCAGACCGACACACAGTTTCTATCACAAAAAGCTTTACTACTTCTAAAAGTAATACCGTCCATTTTAAATCAAAGCCCCTGAAAAAAAGGCCTGCACTATATTTAGGCATAAATTTAGTTGAGTTAAGAGATTTGTGAACAAAAGAGTTGGTGCCAATAAAAGACACAAAATTAATAATTAATTTAATCCAAGTAGGCCTACAACTTTATAAGCACTTGTGAAACGTCAAGTATTTCTATATCTTATTCTACTGGCTCTACCGTCGGTTCGGACAACAGATTCTACCCAGAAGACCCGGCTTGAAATTCAGTAGTTGCTCTTTTCCAACATCAACATTTTTCTATCTTACGGGAGATGAGAGCAAAGCTGGCTGCTTTCAAGCTACTTTGTCATTAAGAAATTCGTTAACTGTACAAGTAACCTCGCTGTAATAAATGTGTTTTAGCACATTGTTTGAATGTATGCATTTGTAAGTCCAGAATTATCTTAAGAATTGTGTTGTAAAAGCGTATACTATATATTATATTATTACACATATACCTATTGCGAAACTACCGTAAGTAAACCTATTTGTTTAAACTTTTCACGTAGCGATTTGCGTGTTCCAAGTTTATATATCAATCGTAAAGCTCTTTTCTGTAGTATAAATATACTTTCAATATCTGCAGCTTTACTCCGTAATAAGATCCCATACTTTGAAAGTATTCAAAATTAACATTTTTTTAGTGGCATACGTAGCTGATCTGAGTTAACTCACTAGGCTTTCTATTTAGGTATCCCTCTGTAGCTTATAATCTAAAGTCATCTCTTTCGTTACTTGATGTTCTGTAATATTTTCAAAACAAAAATCAAAATAAATTCTAAACACTTGGTTTTTTAACATTGAATAGTAAGTTATTAACAGTAAACCAGTTTGTCACATGTGACAAAACACGGTTTACATCGTCAAAATTATGTTTATTTTTATCAGTCTTAAAAATCAGAGATATATATATATGATCTACCAACAATACGATGTCAGATGTACCTCTGACATGGTTTGGTAGATCAATTATGTTCGCCAAAAAATACGAAGGGATGGTGTGATTTTAGTTATTAGCAAATGGAAAGGCGAAGTGAAATGTAATCGCATTCAATAAAGAACTAAAATAGAACTGCCACAGTGATACATTGGAAGGGACCGCATATCGTACATGTCAGTGAAAATTGTTACATAGATGAGGGTCATGATAGCAAGAAACGTAACAAATGTCCGTTATCTCACCTTAGCCATGCCCGATTGACGTATTCTTACCATTACTCAAAAAATAATTTATCACTTATCATTATTTAGTTTTTCTATAAATGGAACACGGATACAATATTTTTTCTATAATTTGGTACTTACTATGTGTATATTATATTTTATATTAGATGATGAAATCATAGGAATCAATAATTAACTACTATTTCACAAAATTATAGTAATTACCAGTATAACGAGAAAGATATATTTCTGAAAGAGAATTACAAAATTAAACCAAATAGTTAGCTTATTAAGCATTTAACAAAAATTTAGAAGAATCTTGTTGTCATCATCATCCTCCGTCTATAAATTTCCATTGTTTCACAAGCCTTCTCTCATAAGGGTAAGATAAGAAAATATATTTTTAACCCTACGTAGTTAGACGCCAAGTATATGGACTTTTTCATAAAGAGCTCGTCCAGGGAAAGTATTACCGACATGTTGATTTAAGCCGTGAAGCAGTACTGCTGTGCTTCGGTATAAAAAGCGCAGTTGCCGTTGTTATCATAGGGAAATGATTAACACCTTCACCTCAGGTCGATGCCCACATGAATGGCACTTTTTAAGCAGTATTCCTTGCAGCTAAATGATGGTCTGTTATAGGCGATTATTTTCATTTTACTATCAAGTGGGCCATATGCTTGGTCCATTAAATTTTTCTATTACAAAGCTGTATTAAAAATGTGAGATTGTGGGCTTTTAAAGATTTTTTTTTATGTTATATTGTATTGCATTAATTTCAGACTTCAAACACACACACAAAGTTATTACTTTACAATAATCTTAATACCTTTGTGTGTGTGTGTGTGACTATGTTAGCTATTATAATTAATGTTACTACATACTAAAGCTGACATCCAGTGTGATTTAAATACACTATCCTGCCTGTCAGCTAAAACCTTCGGAACAATATTGGAGCTGTTCTTGATCCTACGTTTGAGGGTTACGCGATATTTTTCCTAGTTATTACACTCAACTTCCGCTCCAAGTCAAATTTGGGAGCTCTGCACTCGTAACTGTAGACATACTCGTATATCTTGGACAAACGATCCAGTTATGTAGGTCTAACTTCGAGAAAGAGGATGAACCGCGGATTCCTACTTAGATGGGCAGCGTATGGGAAGCTTCGTCCAAAATCCCTCAATGCCTGTAAACCAAAGTCTTCGAACAGTGCGTGTTGCCAAAGATGACTTACGAAAGGATCTGAAACGTGGTCGCTTATTGTGGGCCCCATAAGGAAACTCAAAGTTACTCAGCCGCGATGAGAAAGCTGTGCTAGGAGAATCTTTTCGTTCGAGGAGAAAGAGGAGATCCGTAGAACTAGAGTCGCTGAGAGCCGCTGGAAACAAGCGGCCCAGGATCGGGGATTTTGGACCTACCTACATAGGACCTATGTCCAGCAGTGAACGTCAATCGGTTGAATTGAAGATTAATGATGATGATTAGTTATAATAACCCGACCGTAATCTGGTATTATGTTCTGGAGGTCATGGTGGCTCATGCTGGGCTACATCAACACAAACTTCCTACTTAGGCTTTCTGGACAGCAACACTTATCACCGAAACAATTTATAGTCGATCCGCGAGCCAAACTAAAAACTGAAGTTATAGAATAATTGTGACGCAAGAGAAGATAAAGTCTGGAAATAATAGATCACTATCTGGTATACATATACAGGATTGCTGACCTCAGCAATGTCACCCGAACATCCGGCAATGTAAACATGAACCTGTCGCGTACGAAATGATTCGCGTGATTAGACTGACAATGATTTATGGATTGCTTTGTTGCTACAATCAATCTGTGCACATTGATGGAAAAAATTTACATTTATTCTTATACAAACAGTTTTTATAGTTTTGCAGTGTTTGTTTTTTTACATATATGCTATAAAAAATGTTCCTACTTTATTTTCAAGATTTGCAAACAAAATTCAATATTTCATGACTATGATTATGAGATAATAATTTAAGTAGTTAAATATCAATCAAAAACTGATGACTTAGGTTCATTGTTCAAGTAGGTAGTAATTTTTTTTTAAATTTTGGAATTGTTGTTAGTAAAATTTAAAAATAAATACCGAAAATCTTCTAAATTTCTACAATAATAATAATCTAATTGTCAACATTAGTCCACGCTATTTCCGAAGAGTTACACAATTGTGTTATTTAAAAAATACGCTGTTTTACATATTTTTTTTTGGGAGGACAAGACCAACCATCTTTGGGAATGATTCATGTTAGAGGATCTCTGGTCTGTCACAATAAACTTCCAATATAATTTCGTACTCTTTCGGAGAAATCCCTTTTTGCATAGTACTCATGTACTTAGTAGGTCTCGCCTTATCCGCTATGTAAATTTGTGAATAATAAAAATTATCTAATAATTTATTTCAGTATCAAATTATTTTTATAAGTAACATTGCACTGTTTTCTAGATGGTACTCAGTCGATAATACCTCTTTTCTGCAGTATCACAAATGTAAACGGATCGGACAAAAGCTACAGTAAAAACGGCAGATAACTGGCATATAAATCCCTATAAAACCCTGGGCTGTTTCGACTTTAGCGGTTAGATTCGCTCTGAGCTAACTGAGTAAACTCTACGAAGCTAAATTACTATTGACTTACATAGTGGTAGTGAACGCCCAAAGGGAACATGTTTTGTATACTTTTTAGAGTTCCAGATGCCAGAACTTTAATATTATTTGTTGGAATGTAGCTTTAGGTTTCGATTTAATGACTGTGAATAAGGTAGGTAGGTGAATGGCTATCTTGTGGGCATGTCACTAGAGCTCAGTTGGTATCGGAATTTCTCAGTAGGTATAACATTGGTTTTACAGGATATCAGCAGCTAAAGGTCTATTTATTAAATATTATTAATAACAGAATAACTTTTTATATTATTTTTGTATTATCTGTTGTTATAGTTATAGTAATTTAAGTTTTAGTTAGTTATAGAAACTTAAAAGGTTTTTGCATCGAACTACTTATGAATGTAAAATTTCAATATCTATTCTTGAAAAAAACCTACGAATAAGTAAGTATAATGTTTATATTCAAGCTACAAACATTTGTGAAACTCTTTTTTCAAGAGTGACGGCAAATGTGGTGGACAGAAAAGATCGCAGGCAGAAAAGCTATTTGGAACGCACCCAAAGGAGCAATTCACTAAATTCTTAAAAGGCAATTTCAGGTCTTAGGGAATGCTGCTAATATGAAATATACACTAGATAAAATTCAAAACTAAAACCAGACTAGTTTTATATTAGGATTATTCACAATATTATTATATAATAAATATTTGTAAATAAATTTTTAAAATATTTATTTATATTTATTGTACACGGAATTATAAATGGCACTACAATGAATCGGTGGATTTGTGTGAATTGGTGAAGTGTAACCTAACTTACTAACACTCTTACACCCGGTAAGAGTAGTGGGTAAGACTTCGGCCCACGGCCCAGAGATATCGGGAGGATTGGTCTGGATGAATAGTGATGGAAACATCGTGAATAAACTGCATGCCTAAGTGTTGGCCATACCTAATCTGCCCTCCTCAAGCTATAACGTCGTTAACCAACATTTGGCCACATCTGATTTTTTAACACTATCTTCGATAGGTTTTTTTTTTTTTCTATCGATCAATCTAACCGGTATTTTTCTATTTGGTGTACTTTTAGAGTTTTTTTTATACCTATACAAATTAGTCCTTGCTGCAATCTCACCTGGTGGTAAGTGATGATGCAGTCTAAGGTGGTAGCGGGCTAACTCGTTAGGGTGTATGGTAGCCCCCCCCATCATACCCCTAATCGACACGCTGCAACGCAACATCGCACCGGAGCACTTAATCTTTTTTAGGATTTTACTTTAAAGTAACTTTGTTCATGTTTAAATTTGGTTTTTTACAAAATTATAGTGCATTATTCCATAACTTAAATGTATTTTAACGAAAATGCTAGACTTAAATGTCTATGCCACGTAAAGGCGTTACAGTTCAGTAATATTTTACAAAAAATATTGTCTCCTAGACTGAAATGACTGTATCCCGCAATACTTAACTTAAATACACCTAACTATTACAGCATATCGTGATGTTCTGACTAGTTAAAAAAGAAATGTAGTGCGTTTGCAAGTTTATAAACAATTCCTATAAAGCGTCGGTACGGTTGAATCATCTGCAATAAACAATATTTTAGTTTAGCAATACTCCCCAAAAAACACTACTGTAAAGAAATCATTTCTATTTTTCTAGACTACAGTGTTTTTAAATGACAAGAGCATTTAAGTGTAATGTTATTAAGAATTGTAATGATCATAACCTAAACTTGCTATCCTTAAAGTCTTTAAAGTCATTTTAGTTTAGATTTTAAAACTATTTTTAAAGTTTGGTAAAAAGCTAAAATATTAAAATGCAATCCAAGCCAAAAAACATCTTAAAGGTACCAAACGATATTTTAGTTATGTACATACAAGCTGTTATCAGAAAAAAACCTAGACTTTTTTGTCCAGTTTTAGTTCGGCCATATCTCGAAACTTGATTTTTGTAGTTAACGACACTTTAGCTTTAGGACGGCACTAATGTTTTCAAAGAAATTACAAGCCTATGCCAATTCGCACTAGATTAAGTGCGTGGTAGAGACTAGAGTCGAAACCTGTTACCTCTAGTATAATGAAAGATCTGTGTTAAGAAGATAATATTTTTATAAACTCTCAAAAATGTATTTGTGACATTTAATTTTTTAGCATTGGCACTCATAAAAACTTTATAAGATCACCAAGCCGCCTTCCTTGTTACCTTTCCTATTTGTTATATCGAGGTTTCACTACATAAAAAAGTATGAAAGGTTCAATGCCCAAAGTAATTATTTATATGAGCTGCGACGAAATGCGACTTATTTTCGAAGAGGGGAAGAGGTTACGTAAGCTTTTACGATTCACTTTAGGCAAACAAAGACTGAGAAATAATTACTTGTGTTTACGAAGCGTAGTCCGCGAGCGCTGCATACAATAGATCAAATGCCAAAACCAATGCTCAGAGCCAAGGATATTAACGTGAGACATTTAATTTTCTACATGAAAGGATTTAGACTACTACAATTTCCTTAGACATCCTGGGGTCGGGCCGGAAGTTGGGCACTCGAATTGTACTGCGAATCGGCTCAAATTCTGTCTGAAATAGCTGTAGGACCACGCAGCAACGTGACTAGATTAATCAAACTTGTATATTTATTGAGTCAACTTCACCTTTTTTTTATAAAGCCTATTGTACATATAGGTCATTGTTCTTATCTACTAAAATAAATGAATCAATATATACCAGTACATTAAAGAGCAAATTCAATAAATGAAAACTAAAGCAATTTTTTGGTATGAAATATTAATGAATATTTTTTAATTATTCCATTCCATTTGATAACCACAATGGCGCAGTGGTGACCGCTGCGCCGTAAGTGGGAGGTAACGAGTTCGGTACCTGGCAGGAGCAGTTTGCGGATTTATGATTCCAGAATTTTCTCTGATCTGATCTGGTGGGAGGCTTTATCCGTAGCTTGTTGTGTAACGACAAAGATGTGCCGCCAAGCGATTTCGCGTTTCAGTACGATACCCCATGAAAACTAATTAAAGGTATAGATTTAATATAATTGCCATTACCCCAACCAGGATAGCCCGCGACCATCTTAAACTAAATCAGCACTTACTACCAGGTGAGATTGCAGTCAAGGGCTTTATTGCTGTGCAATTTAAAATAAAGATTTTGAAGCTGTTGCGTTCTTGAAAAGTTGTCTTTAAGAGAATGCTTTTGTAATGACACAATTATTACTAAAAAGAATAGAGTAAATAAATGAAGTATATGCGATTTACCAGCTGTGTCAAGGATTATCCTGATCCTCAATATAAAATGTTTAGTCAACTGAAAACTACATTCGTATACAAGTTTTGAGGTTTCCCTCAAATAAATTCGAGCCGTACCTCACGAACAACGGGGTGTTTCACGTGATTGGAAACCTGGCGCATGCATGACAGAACGAAAAACCATCTTTACACTCCACGACATTTAAACAGATCCAGACCACCTCATTGGTATAGTGGTTATTGGGCATCACGAGGATGGGAATGAATAAATACACTTTTATTGTACATAAAGAAAAAGTTACAGAGATATAAATAGAGCAAGAGTGTACAATTTGGTGGCCTTATCGCTACATACTGATTTCTTCCAGGCAACCAAAGACGCAAAAGGGAAAAATATAGAAAAGAGGTAGGTGGTGCAATAAATGAGAAACAAACATTCCACAAATATATAACTAGAAATAAAGAAAAGATATAAAAATACATTATATAACATTACCCATAATTAATCAATATTTAACATTCTTAATTTAAACGAGATACAGAAATAAATAAAATAACAATTAAAATGATCCGCTCCAGCGATGTTTTACTGATAGAGACAAATAATCATCCTTCACTAGTTTTTTGAAGGTCCCAATAGTTTGTGCCTCACGGATATCTAACGGCAGGGCGTTTTACATTTTAATAGCCTAACTGTAAATGATCCGTTGAAGAAGGAGGATTTGTGACCAGGCCACCTTCAAGATTAACTTCCTCGTAGAACGAGAATTTAGGGAGAGGAATTTAGGGTAGGTCAACCCTTTGTCTGGAAGAGTACGTTAACACTGCACTGTAAAGCATATTATTTTACATGAAAATCCGTAGAATGCAGTCATGCATATCAAACCAGGAGAACAGTACCTTGGGAAACTGAAAAAGTAATGGACGAGGCCAATAGCTCTGGAGTCTCGCACCACCAGATGCAGCTGATAATCTTTGAGTAGGCAGACAGACGCCAAGTGAGTTGTAGGGCACAATAAAATAAAAGATAATAATACCTAGATCATTAAAAATTTCTGTTAAAGTTTCATTAAATATAACAATCCATGTACCTAATTTTCATGTTTTTGTTAAATGTATAGCTATTTTTGTTTGTTATCCCTTTTTTAAATTTATGATTTTGTTTAAAATTTAATTATGTTAGGCTATCTTAAGATGTGTTTTAATTTTATGTACGGATTTGATTTGATAGCGTGGATGGGGAATGAATTAAGATTTGAGAGGATTTTGCATAAAAAAGCTTTCAAGTCAAATGGGACTTGCTAGTAATATGAGGGACCTCAATAAATAAATAAGGGCGATCATTTCTTACAACTAATAATATTTATTTTTTATTTTAAAATATGTGGCAGTTAAGTAAAGTTCTCGTTAATAACGGTTACCAACCTTGGACTGCGTTGGTCAGCGAGTCAACACTTCCAAAACAAATATGTAAATGTAATAAAAGAAGTCTTGTGTATACACATGTATTTAAAGTGTCGTACCTTTTTTATATTAAAGTGTAAATGTCTTCTTGGAACACACCTGCGAACACCCTTTGGTCTCCGGATTTGTGCCGTCTCAGCCAAATTTATCTTTATATTTAAACCTTTTTACTATAGTTATATGCTTTTTATTGGGTTTTAGTAACATTAAGGGTACTTTAAACATAAAAAAATAAATGTATAATAAAGTAATAAATGTATTTCAGTAATATACCCTATGATCTCAGCCTTTAATTTCCGATGGTTGGCCACATGGCCACTGGACCTCCTCTGTCATAGGATAGAGTTTTTAGCATAGAGCCACCGCTGCTCCAATGCACGATTGGCGGAATTTTATCCACGTTTCTGAAACGTACCGTTAACGGGACAACGCGCTCACAGCAACTATGTTTCTGACTGCTTATAACTTGAATACCTTCAAGGCAAGCGTGAATAGGCATTTTCTAGGCAAGCGCGTTCCAACCTCATCAATCAAATCAAACACACTTTATTGTACACCAAATAAAACAAAAACAAGCATTAATAAAAATTAAAAAATACACAATTAAAATAAAGAAGAAAAGGTACAACAGACGGCCTCTACCAGCTTCATAGCTTTCCAACAGGCAAGATTAAATTCAAAATTCAAATTCAAAATTTCTTTATTCATGTAGGCCTATCACAGGCACTTATGAAGCGTTCATACATAATTGTTTACATAATTGTAACGGGATGGTGATAACTTCGTTCGCCAACTTAAATCTAAAGCTACGATTTAGATTAGATTACGATTAATTAGATTATTAGATAGCTAGATTACGATTGTCGTAAGCACTTATATATCTATCAACATATTATAATAACATTTATTATAATATGTTGGTTATAAAAGATGAACAACACTCTTTTTGTAACTCAGGCTAGCACATAGAATTTCTATCAAAACCTCATCAATAGCATATAACAAGGGAAGCCTTCCACGAGCAGGGTTTGTCCATAGTCACAACGCTGTGCAGCCAGGATGGTGATCACAGTAAACGGTAGTAGTAGCACAATCCTAGGACGCTGCTGCCCATTCTCTGGTAAACTCCCTAGTCACCTCGTACGACACCGTTGGTGTAGGTAATTCGAACCATTAGGGCCTCGCGACCCGTTGCTAAACATTCACACCGCTAATCCAAAGACGATTGCCAAGCGACTTAGCCCCAACACCCAATCAAAGGAAAGGTCAAGGCATACTCCGCTATAGACTTTATCGTCACTTTCCATCAAGTGTGATTGCAAAAAGTAATAAAAGAAATTCAAATTCAAAATTCAATATTAATTTAATTCAAATAGGCCTAATATAAGCACTTTTGAAACGTCAAGTCTGTATGTGTGTAGTGACTCTACCACCGGTTCGGAAGGCAGATTCTACCGAGAAGAAGCCGGCAAGAAACTCAGCAGTTGCTCTTTTCCAATATCAACAATTTACATTTTACATTTTAAAATTTATTTTTCTATCTTTGAGAGATGAAGCGGAGCCGGATGCTTCCAAGCAACCTTGTCATTAAGAAATTCATCAATTGTATAATAACCTCGATGTAATAAATGTGTTGTAACACATTCTTTAAACTTATGCATTGGTAGGTCCAAAATTACCTACCGAAGGTAAGCATATTATTTATTACTATCAATAAAGAACCTGGTCTTCATTTGAGTCTAGATAAAAGATCCCATATTATAGTATCAGCTATCGAGACTTACAGTATCGTGTATTAGGAATTCCCTATAAAAGCAAGTGCCTACTCAAGATTTTATTTCAAATCGCTATACGCTATAGGTAAACTACCATATTTAAAATGCCAATGTATAGAGCGCTAATTCTTATACTGCGCTTACATTAAGTTACGACTAAGAATGCTAATGATACTTTACAGTGCTGCATCGTCAGTATGTGCCAACCCTCAGTAGGTACTCAGGCAAAATTCCGAGCAAAGCTAATTAGTTAAGATTCGTACAACTACACTTTCTGCTCTTTTATAGTTACCTACCTCTTCTTCGTAAGCGCGCTTCCTTTTGTTATTACAAGTTAACGTGCTAACTGAAAAGAGAAACCTAAAAGTACCTACTGCTAAATTTTGCGCTCATTTAAGATTTTATTTCGTAATGTTAAGTACTCGCAATTACGGCACACAATAGATCAACTGCCAGGCCCTAAGTTAAGAACCTCGGAAATTACTGTGAGACATTTAATTTTCTACGTGAAAGGATAAGCCAACTAGAATTTCCCCGAGCATCCTGCCGAGAGTCGGCGCCACACAAATTGTGATACGACTTATTTTAAATAGCGGTATTGCCGTGAGGCAACGTGACTTCGGCGAAGTGGTGGAAAGTTATCCGCTCACTGAAATACAATGTGGTGTGTTCGCACAGGGGAATAATAATTCTGCTTCATTATAGAACAGACGAAGTTCCTTTTCGAACATACACACGAAGTTCCTTACCGCGGCTTGCGGTAGGCGTTGGTTGAAATCGTCACGTCGTCACGTAAGGAAAAAGCGTTATAACCCCTAAAAACCTTTCGGTTGGCTCCTGAACTGCAATCATTTGATGCAAGCAATTTTGACTTAATAAATAGTTATCGGGTGTTAAAATATTTTCACAGACACTTAGAAAAACAAACACAATGATATAAAGAATAAGTACTATTCCTTAACGGCGACGTTAGTTTAAAATATTATACTGTAGGTACTTCGAACCATATAATATTTTTTAACTACTAAGCGTAGCAATTTATTATCTAAGTGCCCAAACTGTATTGGAGCAACGTAGTGGGTCTAAATTCTATATTTTATCTCTTCTGTAAGACATGCGGTGATCCCTGGCAGAGGGGCATTCATTGAGATGTTGAAATTAGATCGCCGTTATTGCTAAATTTTGGGGCACTCAATTTACCATAGATATTCAAAAGCCATTGAAATCCTTGTTTGCCGACAAAATAACTAAATCAAGCAGAACTGTGATATGTAGTCTATATTTAACAGTTTATCGGTGCTTGGGAGTTGGTATATTGCATTAATCAAAGCCAATGACGGAAGCAATGTGGGCACTGAACAACCAAGCAGCACTGTTCAAGTCGCCGCGGGCTACTCGCTTCACCGCCCTTGCATAAATCCATTGTACACAAGGACGTGTAAACTGACCGAGCTATATGGGTCATTGGATGCAAGAAATCGATAAACATCTTTTGATGCAACCGTTTACCACGATTAAAAGTAATCGAGTGATAAAATTCTGGTCGAAAATAATTATATCAAGAGTGTGGCGGTACGGCTTACTAGTAACAACGTAAATCAATCGTTTGCGTTGAGTAGGTAAGCGACGTTAATTGAAGACGGTAACTGGATGGACACACGTTAATTAAGGTCGGTGGATCGATTTTCTGAACAGATTTCTGTATATCACCACGTTATCAAAGTCAGTAACCGGATGGACATACGTTAATTAAGGCCGGTAAATTCATTTTCTGAACAGATGTCTGTAAATCACCTTTTAACATAAAATAGGGGTAAAATATGGGATGAAAGATTCTGTCTATTTTATTACTAAGTGTACAAACCAAATATTTAGAAAATTGGTGTTTTAAAACAAAGACATCAGTTTAGAAAATATTTCGTCGTAATCTGCCCCTACTGGGGCAAAACATACGTTGGAAGTTTGCATATTCGGTTAGAATTATAAATAATTGTGAATCATGGATAGTTTTGATATATGACAACTAAAACATTCCAATTCTTTAATTTTCGAATCGTTTTCTTTAATGTTAAATACCTCAATACCCTAAATATAAATAAAATTATAAAATAATATATATATTATAAATTAATAAAATATATAAATATCTGTATAATTTAGAACGTTGTCGCAATAATGAATGATTTATTCATCAAAATTAAAATTTACACCACATTTATTGTACACCACAAAGCAAATGAACAAAAAACCAAATACAATGTTATACGGAATCAAGCTGCTTACTGACATCGTGTAGAGCAGTAATATTTTTATATTGTTGATGTTTTGTTTCAGAATTATGGTCCATATTTTTTGGACATCAAGATATGCCAAATAAACTGTCATTCAAAAATCATACTGCTTTAGACAATGGTAGAAAGCCGTTATACGGTTTGTTATTTATGTGTTTGTTTTAAGACATTAAATATGATTATTGAAACTACAATAACTAGCAGTGCTTGTGCTAATTTATATAAATTGGTATGTGGTAAACCGAAAATGTTTAGCTAGGGGCAAATAGACAATGTGTATTTCAGCACAACATTCTGAACTTCTGAATTCGGAATAGTACCCATTACTTTGAAATATTAATTTCACAGAGAGATTTTGACATTGCAAGAGAACATCATCTTGTTTTAGTTACATAAGTTTATACAGAAAATAGCATTTCCTAAAACATATACGCGTGAGCTTTTATTAAAGACGAGCTGCTGTCCGTGGTGTTATCTACGTTAAAAAAGGGTACATAACGACATGTTATTTAAATTGACCACGCCATACCAATCCCTACCATAAATTCCGAAATTTAAATATTTCATTATCTCTTAAACTATACACTTGAAAATTATTATTTATATTCTATTGACTTAAAATGCATCAACTCATTTACGGAATACTTCAGGTAACGGATCTCCTCCCACAATGAGAATGCCAAAATTATTGTATGAACCAAAATTCATTTAACGATTTTTAAAATAAAGAGATATATAACAACAGTGTTTATTATATATAACAACTGACGGCCGACTGGCGCAGTGGGCAGCGACCCTGCTTTCTGAGTCCAAGGCCGTGGGTTCGATTCCCACAACTGGAAAATTTTTGTGTGATGAGCATTAAGTGTTTTTCAGTGTCTGGGTGTTTATATGTATTTTCTAAGTATTTATGTATATATAATTCATTAAAATATTCATCAGTCATCTTAGTACCCATAACACAAGCTACGCTTGCTTTGGGGCTAGGTGGCGATGTGTGTATTGTCGTAGTATAAAAAAAAAAAAAAAAAAAGTGTGTAAAAATAACAAATAATTGCGTGTTAAATCTATCCCATAGGAACTATGCATTTTCCGCGACAGAAAATAACCTATGTCACTCTCCGACCCATAAATTATGTCTATCTGCGAACTTATGGTAGTACACCTTAAAGGAAATGTTTAATATTAAAATTTATTTGATTTAGAAGTAAATGCCTAATGTTCTTCTTGTTTTGGAAAAGATTTTTCTCATAGGAGAGAGAGTTTTAGGGCACAAATTCTTAACCCTGATGCGGATTAGTGGGCAATAAACCATTATTGCAATACAATACTAAAACTGTGCTTATTACTTTAGTAGCATCAAATTACACTTAATCTAGCTGCTAACCTTTTTTGGCGGATTCAGAACGGGAATTAAAATCATAGCATCTAACTTCTTACCTTCTTACCAAATATCGAGAGTGAATGTCATCGGTAAGGTAAGTAATCTGTAGACTGTAGTCTACTGTCTAGGTAATACGTTTAGCAAAGACTTTATATTTTCATTGCATTTATCTAGAACGCTGAAATTTATATAGAAACTAGCGGACCCCAGCGCCATCTGTCGGGCTAATTTGTGAATCTAAACCATCCAGGGTGCTACCAAAACGTTTATAAAAAAAATCATTCAAATCGGTCCAGCCGTCTAGGAGGAGTTCAGTGACATACACACGCACACAAGAAATATATATATACTAGCTTTTGCCCGCGGCTTCGCTCACGTTAAGTTTTATTTTTGATTTGTTAAATTAATAATAATACTATAAAGGGTTAAAAAAAGGTCTTGCTGCTTATAGAAAAATATGAACGGAAATTACTTAGAAAATCAGAAACTTTCATATAAATTTTGATCCCCTATGAAATACGTATTTCTTTATTATAAATCGAAAACCTAAAATCAAAGTTTAATTAATGTAGCTTGAGAAATAAATTGATAAATGAAGAATTTTTTACAAACTTTCATCCCATATTTAACCCTGATGGAATTTAAAAAAATCCTTTCCTAGCGGACGCCTACGTTGTAATAACTATCTGTGTGCAAAATTTCAGCCCAATCCGTCAAGTGGTTCGAGCTGTGTGTTGATAGATCAGTCAATCAGTCAGTCAGTCAGTGACCTTTGCCTTTTATATATTTTGATAATATACAAGTTATCAGCTGCTCAATAAATATTTTACGCAAAAAGGGTAGGTTAGGTATACTTTCGAAAATTTGTGCAGTTATGCTGATAATGCGTTTGGTGAAAATAATTGGTCATATACAATTATCAGTCAAGTAATCGGTGAGTACTAAAGCAAAAATGATAACTTTTAGTTTTTTAATCGATGAAGTGCGTTTGAAATAAAAAAAAATATTTTCTAAGATTACGTTGACGAAACAGAGACAACTATTGCAATATCCTGTACAACCAATAGCTTGGACATGGTAATTATTAATGATATTATCACTCGCTTTTAGATTTAATTAATGTTTTAAAAGATAAAATTTAATTAAAAAAAAAATTAGGGATTTTTCATAAAATAAACTTCTTTCTAAAAATATAAGATAAAATTAAATTTATATTTAAAAAAAAATGAATTAAAATAAAACGATAATTGTAAATAAGAAATGTGAATAATAAATGATTAAATGTAGATTAAAGTTTTATCTATTTACATAAATAATTAATTATTTTCTATTTACAATTTAAATTAACTATTTATTATTATTAAAGTCTTGAGTATACTTACTAATTAAGAGTATTATTGACTTTCATTAAATTACACTTACAATTAACATTACAAATCAATTTTTTTAGTACATGATCATGTTATTTTAAAATAATAAATATAAGTTATTTTTTATTTTATTGCTTTATTTTTATTTTCAATAACAAATGATATATTTGAAGTTAGCTGATTTGCTTTTTAAATAAATTATATTTTTTTGTTTACAAAAGAAGGTTAGTTATTTCTTTTATATTCTTATTTAATATAAGTTGTAAAATAACTCATTGAATTTAATGAGAAAACATTTTATTGCATTCATTGCCGCATATAAAATTGAGTTACATCAATGGACATAGCATGTTCGTTTTCTCCGTGGAAAAATACATGGTCATACCAATTTTTATGACAATCGGTTGAACGGGGCGGAAGTCGATACTTGACAGCGCCGCCTGGTGGGGAGTTACATCAATGGACATAGCATGTTCGTTTTCTCCGTGGAAAAATACATGGTCATACCAATTTTTATGACAATCGGTTGAACGGGGCGGAAGTCGATACTTGACAGCGCCGCCTGGTGGGGAGTTACATCAATGGGCATAGCATATAAACCTTCTCCGTGAAAAAATACATAAGCATACCAATTTTCATAATGATCGGTCAAATAGTTTCTGAGTTTATCGATGACATATATACAAACATCCTCTTTTATATATATAGATAAAGATAAAAGACTTAGTTTTTCGTTTAAAGTTTCAACTTTGTGCCTCAAGCCGTCTTTGAGAAAAAGGGTGGCGACTCACAGACGGTTGGACGGATAGACCGACAATAGAGTGATGCTACAAAGGGTTTCACTGGGTTTTTGGCTTCTTAAGATAATCTTAATTGCTTTATTTAAAGTAACGCAAGCAATTAGTTATCAACTCATTGCTTAGATCTTATAAAACAAATTATTACTCTGTAGCCCCTATTTACTGGAAAGTATATTAAATGTACCTGACTATGTATATAATTATAGGTGTGTCTAGTGGTCTTAATAGTATGTTAACCCCACCAATTAATAATGTATTAGTAGGTACATAAAGTTATGCAACTTTTCCGAAATTCCTGCATTTAGACTAAAGCTCGAAATTAGCCTGGAAAATTTATAGATTAAATCTTTGGGTTTGTTCCAAAAAGCGCTTCTCTCGGCAATCTTTTGTATAAATAATTAGCACTGCTAAAACGTGGATATCGCTGGGACTAATAAATGTAAAATATATTATATTCCCACCTATTTTGTGTGTTTTTTATACCGTGTCTTTCAGTAAACAGAAAAGAAAATAAGTACCTTTACATTTTTCGTTTCACAATTTGAGAGAAAAGGTTTTTGGCTGAACGATCTTAACACAGATAGATGGAAGACAAATAAAACTTTTAAATTGCTTGCTAATACCACTTGGTTTTTAGTAGCAAATTTTTGTGGAACGATGTATTCTGTACAATGGTAAATAATATATAACTGAAAGTATTGGTGTACTTTCATTATGATATTATTCACCACTAAACGAACTACTATTATACACCAGTAAACTTCCTAGAATCTAAATAAAGCTTTCTATTGAAAATTTTCCGAAGTGAAAGTTCCTATACAAAATTAAAAGCTTTCATTTATTTAGATTCGGTCCTACTGCTGGGCACAGACCTCCTTTCTCATAGTAGCGAAAGTTTTAGAGCACAGACTCATCATGCTGCTCCAATACGGGTTGGTGGGTTTTCACGATTTTTTTTCTCACAAATACAACCTATAATAACCGGGACCTGTGGCTTAACGTGTTACTTGGAGGCATGGGATAGGGGCATGGGACAGGGGCATGGGACAGGGGCATGGGACAGGGGCATGGGACAGGTGCATGGGACAGGGGCATGGGACAGGGGCATGGGCATGGAGATTGTCACCGCTAACTTCCTTACTCCGGGCATAGTTAAACAAGTCAACCCCTAGACCAACAAGGCAGTTCATGCAAAATATGGATATAAGTAATTATAATTTTATTTTTCCCACAGGTTCACCAGGTTCACAGGTTCACCTGAAAACAATTAAAAAAATCAAATCAGTTAAGCCGTTTTTTGCGAGACACACTCACACAGTAAATATACTGAAGACAAGAAAGAGGCAAGAGTTGTATGACGTCATATAATTACAGCTCTTGGGAAAATCGTATACACCCTAGGAATACATAATATTATATGTGTAGACTTTATATGGACCTCTATAGGTAATAACATTTATCTGCCAACTCTAGAGATAGTGTTCTAAAATTATTGAGGCAAGGCAGACGTCATGATGAGTTGCATGACCAAGTTTATGTAAATTGCTGGATCTTTGCCAGTTTGTTCTACACCAAGATTACCGATGAGGTAAAAAAGACTGAAAATGCTTAAGTTGGACACTTAGGTTCAAATGCTGACGTAGATTCTTAATACATTCGTACGTAATTAGGATGAATGAGTTCGAAGATTTTGTATTTTAATTATTGTAGCTATAAACAATAAATGCAAGTACAAGTCAAACTTCGCTGAGAGGTCTGATACTCCACCTTGGAAGGAAATCTATAACAGCTATAAATTATAACTAGCGGACCCTCGCGACTTCGTTCGCGTATGAATATATCTGATGCTAACATCATAATCATCGTGGCTAGCTTTGTACCTACTGTTATTTTACGTGATATACTGAGTTGGTAAGTTGCCATTATTTTAGTTGATACATACATCCATCCATACATCCATCCTCACAAACTTTCGCATTTAAAATATTAGAAGGATGGTACGCATGCATTCGATCGTTGCCCCATATGCCTTGCGACTTGCTGTTATTTGCGAAGAGTTATGTCTTTTATCTCCGAATATATTTATAAGATCTTCATAAAAAGTAGACAATACATGCTTGATAGTATACACTTTCAAATAGAAAAAGAATTATCAAAATCGGTTTAAATTTAACAGAGCTATGAAGTAAAATTTATAAAAAAATTCATCCCATTTCCCCGAGGAAACTTATTGTTTATCGGGATGCAAAAAATCCTATATGTTGACCCGGAATATCAGCTACAACTATAGCGAATTTTATTTAAATCCGTTCAGTAGTTTTTACGTGATGCCCGGACAGACAGACAGACAGACAAAATTTAAATAAAAATCTTAAATAAAAAGCATTCCCCGGTTAAAATTTTCAAAATATATTAAATGTACAGAAATCTTCCAGTTACAGTTTGTTTATAAGTTTAGATTATCATCATCATATTCACCGATAGACGTCCACCGCTGTAGGGAGTTCCCAATTCCACAGTTATTATAAATAATAAAATTTAAAAACCTTTCTAGCCTAATTTCAAAAACACCATAGCAACGTGCATAGCTACGTTAATTTGTATAGAGTTACTGGTGCTTTTGATAAACCACTGTGTGAGTTACAGCCTAGCCACGACTCCACCGCTAATAGCGGCAGCTAAGCGAGCGGTAATAACAAATGTACTAAAATGTTAAACCACGCCAAGAGTTGAACCTCTCGGCGGAAACGCGTATGTTTTTTTGCCAAGCGAATCCCTGCAACAAGACCTGCAACGTGGTTCCTTGCGT
Source organism: Pararge aegeria (assembly GCF_905163445.1). Taxonomy (NCBI): domain Eukaryota; kingdom Metazoa; phylum Arthropoda; class Insecta; order Lepidoptera; family Nymphalidae; genus Pararge; species Pararge aegeria. Next base: position 9,527,738 of record NC_053184.1, on the reverse strand, counting down.
CCATAAACCTGAGGCGTAGGTGTTAAGCTTTATGTACCTGCAATTACGCCATCAATCACACCTTTTAGACCGGAAAACACTATTGCATCAATGCTGCTTTGCGGCAGAAATAAGCATGGTGATAATAGCCCTTAAAAAGGTTCAAGAACATCTTCAATAAAATTTAAATAGGACCTGTCAACTAGCCAGTTTGCCTTTTGCATTTTGCGTTAAGCATTTGTCGTCAACAAAAGTTAATTCTTTGATTTGAAGTCAGTTAAATTAGTCTAGCTTGTCAAAATTTGAAGTATATTAACAAGTAAACTCAAACAAAGATGTGGAATTGTCGTTGCATATATTTTTGATAGCATTGTCAATAACAATGAGGCAACAATTTATCACTCCCTTTGAGATATGAGGGTGATAAAGCCGTAGCGGTTAAAACGGCTGGTCTGTATCAACACAATTTATTATAACAGTATTTCTATTAGTAGCTGGGACACAAGAATGACAGGGTTCTATTTGCCTTTCTTTTAGCCATCTTCGAAAAAATAGGCTTTAACTTAGTATGTGTGTGTGTGTGTGTGCAGTGGCGTGCAAAGGGTTTTGCCCAGGATATGCATAAAGCAGGTGCTTGGCATAAAATGGAAAAATTCCCCACCAATACGTGTTATGTAAAACAATTTGGGTATGCAGTGCTTTTGTGCATGTATGAAGTGCACGCCACTGTGTGTGTATTTTTGGCAATGACACACCATCTAATCCAAACACTTCAATGAAATTTTTATCAGAGAAGATTCTTTTTTTTTTTTCGGTAAACATGGATTTTCCCCACCTACTTTCAAAATTGCCGCTAAGATCGGTTAAGATTAAGCAAAGCTCACACAAGCAGACAGACATAAATGTTTGGTTTAAGCTAGTAATGAAGCCGAGAAGAGGCTATTTATCAAAACCCTACAAACCTACGGATCTATACATTATTATGAAGAAATAGGGCGGGCGGAAGATGCGATGTGTTGGGTCGGGGTATATTGTGTAGAATAGTGGATCAAAGCTTATCAAAAGCAGAACGCAGATGAAGTCACGGGAAATCGATACTCATTCACATAATTATACGAGATTCATACCTTGCAGTTTTTTCGAAATAGGAGACTTTATTGATATCACTTTATTGTTAAGGATGCCCACTGACTTGTGTTAGAGACCGATTTAGAGACCGATTTAGAGCGTAGATCCTGTACAATGGTACAGGATCTACGCTCTAAATCGGTCTACCAAATGAGATGAGGCCTGGGCTGGTAGCATAAGTTAAAGACTTTCGTAGCTTTACCTTTTATTACATTTTTCTATTTAGCTTTAAGTTCTTCAATATTATTCCAAAAGATAAGCTATGATTAAATTGTTATTAGTAATGAAATGTTTTCTTTATTCTTGTAATCACCAGGGAATCGAACTAGGATTTTTAGTCGTCATTACTTAACCAACGAGGCATTGTAGTAAGTGCAGTACATCAGCATAAATATTTAGTTTATCAGTTGACAACATAATATATTACAAAGACTAGCTCCCTTCCATTACGGAAAGCTCATCGTTCATTCTTTGCATTAAAAATTAAAACAGTTTTGTTCCATACAACACATACATCGTAACTTTAGAGCTATTGAACTGTTTATGCAAAGTGAAATTTAATTTCCAAGACGTTTAAAAGACTGCCGCATACTCTCAACTATAGTTGCCGGATCTTTAGACTCAGATTATTATTTAAATATGAATGAATACACTTTTATTGTACACCCCAGAGAAAATTTACAGAGATACAATTACAACATCACAATAAGGTAGAACGTACAATTTGGCGGCCTTATCGCTAAATTGCGATCTCTTCCAGGCAACCAATATTACATACGCGGCTGGACGTAGAACGTTCAGCTGCGTTGTCTGTGCTTCTACAACCATCTACTGCGATCACCAACCCATATAAATATAATAATAAATATCCTAAGACAAGACTAGAGAGTATTCGAATGACTTCTCGCTATTATAAGATAAGATAAACTTATAGATAAAATTGTTGCAAGTGTGGATATGAAATAGGAAAAAGTATTCTTTAAAATTGCGTTCCAACCATTTATTGCTTAAACTTGTGTTGAGTAACACCGTGTGCAATTTTTTAAATGTAAGTTATAAATTGTAATTTCCTTTATGAAAACAATTATCTGATTCCTCGTTCCTCGATTCATAACAGGGAAAAATAATCTTTAAAATGAGTTTCAAACATTAATTTCGATAGTGACAAATCACCTAAAAATACCTTTAAGAAATAAAATATTAAGGTGTAACCGTATATGCTTGGTTGATAAATTCACTGTAGTGTTGTTCGCTGTTAATTGTAAATTACAAGAGGAAGCGATAAAAGTCGGAAAGCAACTTACACTGCGCTAGTCACGTAATCTTCAACTCGGGTATTTAGTGCAGGAAATTGAACTTTTCGAAAAGCGGAAAACGGGAAGAATCGGTAATTACTCCGCACTTTCTTTTCACGTGTTCTCGTGTTTATCTTTTAAGCTAATATTTGAAGAAAAACAAAGGTAAAATTGTATAACTCCCGATAAACACGTGATATGGCAAAGGTGAACTTTTGGTTATCAAAGCGATTTGATACAAATTTCCTAAGTGCTGCGATATTTTAGATGTGACGTCACGTTATAAAAGAATGTTTTCTTTTTAAATTTTTACCATTTTACCACTCTAGTTCACGTTTTCACTCAGATGCAAATATCCATAGGATGTAGCAGCAATAATAAAAGTTTTATGTTAGTAATATTATATGTTATTTTATATTAAATTATGTAGGTGTGTATGAGTGTCTATGTTATGTGTGCAACTGTCAAATTTGTAAAAATAAGTATTGAGTTTTCGAGAATCATCAATGTAGAATTCGAAACCATTACACAGGTTAAAGATAAAATCCTTCTCTATCCTTGTCTGTGTGCTACAACAATTCTGCCAAAAATATTAATTCTGCCAATAAAGTTTGCGCTATCTGCCACAGCAACATGCAGAGAACATTAAGCCAATGTAATAAAACCGTTAAAACCTGTCAACCCCTTTAGGAGAAGCTTGGCGGATTACGCTCTAACTAAATACCTCTCTGCTATAAAAACTTAAAGTTTAAGGTGCCGACTCTGTTGTTCAGAAATATAAACTTCAAGTAGTGGCCATCCTTTTCACTAAGTTCTTTGTAAAAAGGGGCTGAGAAAGCACTATTTTTAGACGTGTGCAATTTATAATTGCCATAATTATGTACCAATTCTGTTGCACATAAACCTCTTAAATATACTTTAGTATGTAACTCTTAAATATACTTTATTATGACACTTCTAAAACGCTATCCGTTTCCAGGGAATGCAAGACCCGTTAGTTTAGTTTAGACATCAAGAACCGGCACAATTTGGCTTTAATAAAATTGATATTCTAGTAGCTAATAAGTAGTTATTGGTTTTGATTAAATTCATCTTCTAGGTAATGCATTCATTGTACGAGTAGTTACCTAATACCTCTTAGCATTGAGCGTAGAAATAGTTTGCACTATGCAAAGCTTACTATTGGTATACATAAGTGAAATAGGAAGGCGAGGTTTATTCCGAGTGGTTGCCGCAGCCGGATTCAAGATGTGTAGTCGAGCCCGCTTGTTCGAGATTATCGTGTCAGGAATGCGCTGTAGAAAGAGCGGGAACACCTGAATTATTTACTTGTTTAGCTCTTTTATCAATGGAGTGAAATATACTTCATCGTATTTTATATCATTCTAGTTTAATTGTAGGTATGCGATGATCATCAGCGTGGAGTTAAGACCCGAGAGAAATAAAAAATGTGAGAGTAAAAAAAAAATAGTTGAGCAGTTAAAAAGTAAAAAACTCGTTATTCCATTATTAAAAGGTAATACATCTGTTAAGTCAGGATGCAGGATGCAGGTCATGCAAGGAAGACATCCTACAAAATATCGCCCAGTGACCACTAACCTGAGAGGTAGGTGTTAAACCCCAAGTGGCTGTAATAACACCGGAGCACATCAATGCTGCTTAACAGCAGAAGTAAGCGTGGCAGTAGTATGACGATACAATAGCATCGGACGAGCTCTACATCAACGTATAAACTACTACTGATATCTCTATTCCCAGCGAAATGGATAATCTATAATGTAACATTACTAGCTGTTGCCCACGTTCTTCGTGCACATATTTTATTGTGGTTTTTTACAAATCCCGTAACAGCCGTTGCTTTTCTTGGGACAAAAAGTCGCCTATGTTACTCTCCGTCCTTTCAACTAACTGTATGCCAACATCAAATTTAGATAAAGTGGTTTGTTTAGATAAAACGTTAAGGAAGGGAAGAAAAGGGAAAACTAAAAACCAAACGGTTAAAGTTAAAGCAAGGCCAAACCAGTGCGTTCTTCTTCTTCTAAGATCAACCCTAATGATTTTAACAGAATAAAGCGCTTGTTGGCCTGTCTCGGAATGGGAAAGAGCGCGTCCGAGTAAGAGACCTATGATTGGTCGAACGCAAGACGCTGACTTGAAAGCCGCTTAGAAGTTCGGTGTGGCCTTCGCTTTACTCCTGCGGAAAGTTTTGAATATTCCGGTATAAAATGCAGCCTTTTATTTAATTTTAATTTTAAACACACCGGTTTAGTCATTGTTGCGTAGAGTAACAAACATGCACACATCACAATAACTAATATTAAACTGTGTATTAGGTAATAAATAATAGAATAATATTCTTGTCGAAAAGGCGGCCATTGAAATAGGAACGGAAAATCCTTCGTTTCTCCAACGAACATTCTTGCGGTTTTGTATCTGAGAGGCCCTGAATTTCAACACAAACTGAATGGTTTTTCAGGTTTGTGGCTACTAATCATGATTAAAATGTTTTTCGAACGTTCTCGATGGTGTAGTTTAACTTAGTAACTATTATGTTCGATTACAGATCTCAAGGATCATTGGTTCGATAACCAGGTCAGGAGAAAAATTGTTATGTATTTCTGTGGAGAAAATCTTTCTCAGAGCTGCTATCCCATCGGACTTTTAGATTGAGGGTAGACCTGCATTTGTGCACACACTTGTTCACTATAACCTGCAAATCAGTTACGGAAACAGTTTGTGTTACACTATCAAGTTGAGAGATAATAATCGTAAAAGTCCAACAACCTGCATTATTGCGGCATGTTAGGCGTATGCTCCAAAATCAGCTCTCTCATGAGTTGGACATAAATAGGCCCCGATAGATGATTTATATTAGTAATAATGATAAATTTGAAACAAAAATATGTACAAATATTGACGAAGAAGAAAGATCTTCTCCAAAAAGGCTAAAAAGATACATTTTTGGTGTTTAATGTTAAATTAAGTAAAAAAACTGAAATCGTGAATAATCTCTTTGTTCTATTGCTTTGTATGTATGTGTGACTCTTTTTCGAAAAAAGGTATTAATTCATACAATAAAACCACAAAGCCTTTATCGTAGGTGCATTATTAACAAAGCGGCATTAGCAACCGCTTTAACATACTAGCACTTTTAATAGAACGTCTTTACTTTTCTTAATAAAAGGAAGAAAAAATAAAGGATAATTTTAAATTATTTCATAAAGTTGTATCCACAGCAGCATTCCCATAAAATATCTAGCTAAAAATCAAACACAATATTGTTCCTTAGCAATATCTCAAGACGATATTCACGTATTGCCTACGAGTACAAAGAATACGTAAACAGGATGACATAAACATTTCCTTTGTCAATAAATACGTTTGCAAGGTTTTATTGAATGAGAAACAATGGATTTTGATTGCTACATTACATGTTCATGTAAATGTGCTTCACGTACAGCCTTTGTTGGGAATTATATAGGTACATTGAAATAAGTTCAACAGTAACAAGGCGGACTAAAAAATGTATTTAACAACTCAATTTTTTACTTGAAATATTTTTGTATCGTCTTCGTGCGCGCACAAATTTGCTCTACTCTAAATAACTTTAAACTCCAAGATTGAAAATATATAAATCTTTCATTTATTTTCTAAACATTTCTGGCCACACTCTCACGAGATTTTCTCTATGAATGGTAAGCTACTATGAATTTCATAAATCAAATACCCATTATTATTTACGCCCAACCCGGGAATTGAGCCCAACTACCATGTGATTCGTATTCAAACAGTCTAACCACACGACCAACGAGGCAGTGATTTATTATAATTAATTAAATACTCATGTGTTATCTCATGTGTTATCAAATGTTATTATATGGCCAAAAAACCCTGGCTACCAGAATGATGTTACACTAAAAGCCTTGCCTATGTTTATTGTGAGCTACACAATAATTGCAGGCAGTTCGCCACCATAAACATGTCGCACAGAGCGTTGTATGCAGGTCACCGCATTGTCGCAGCCTCAAAGCCGCTTAGCATACATTTATCGATCCGCTTTATGATCACTATGGCTAGCTATTTACGGGTTAGCGCCTAATAATTTTTGGTTGATATACGGCTATCTAGAAATAGCTCTTTGTCTTAGTACAAAAGGCTAGTAGATGAATTATGTAGGAAAATGCCTTGTACAAATTTTGTTAAAGCAGCTTTTGTGCTGTGTACGGTTCGAGGATTTGGAATGAGAACACCTTAAAACTCTTTAATCGGTCTTTAAGTCCTAAAGTTAATCTTAGTCCGAAATGATAAATTAGGTCATTAGGTGTCACACTTGATTATTTGTTTCACTGAGAAGATGCTCCGTTTCGCTCTCAGAGCCAACAGACTTAATCGAAATATATATAACTTATTTAAGACTTGTACTTCCTTAACACGGAAATCTTATACAAAAGAAGAAACATTATGATTTATGATTATTCTAAGGCTAATGCCCGGTTTCACTAATGACGAACAAGACAATGCCAAAGTAAATAACGCTTAATCAAAGAAGATTCCTTGGCATACATTTACCTTTCACCAATAAATTTTCAGTAGGCAATTCATATAACCTAACTTGTCTATGGTTCTTGCCACAAGGAGTGGTATTGTGTTTATAGGATCATATTTTTAAATATTTCGTAAGGATTTAAGGTTATTAAAAAAACCGAAATGATATTTTTTCATCGGCCAAGTGTCAGTTTAAGAGTCCCCTAAACTATACAATCCACCGAAACGGTATCGTAACTGTAGGCGGCGCTTTATGTCGATAGACATTACATAAGAGTTCTTCAGAAAGTCAATTAAAACCATATACTTTTAAGCACAAGCGCATAAATTACTTTTTGTCCGCCTAGACATAGCCTATAGCACTACGACGTTAATAGCATAAGAAGTGAAAAAGTTATTTATCTATCTACCTAACTCCCCTTTTTGCGTCAGCAGTTAAGCATGGCAAATTATTACATTAAAGATATACAAAATAGGCATCTCAATACTCTAAAGTTACCTAACTTTGTAAGCATAAAGTTCATAATTTCCCTGGAGAAACATCAAGTTGGTCTAAATTAGTATGACAAACCATATTTCATCTTTAAATGCAAAGCAGTCTATTTAAAATAGTCTCAATTTTATTTTGAAAAACGAATACCGAGGATCTCGAACAAAATTTTCGAAGCTTTACTTCTATACAGCATCATTACTGCATCTGCACTTTTATATTTTATAGTTTGTAATCAAAAGGGTTTCGTTTGTAATCGAACTTTTTGTTGTTTTTCTAGCTCACTTCAAATAAAAAAAATTACATGTTGATAACGGAAAGTATCAGTGCTCACGTAAACATACGGTTTTTATTATCCTGGATAAGCACCCGGGAACCGTTGTTCGGGATATAAAAAATTATCTTGACTGAATTTTGCAAGACATAGCTAATATCCCATAGACTTTTTAGCCACCGAATTGAATAAAAAACCGAAACAAACTTTGATAAAATCATGGATAACCCTACTGGGAAAAGGTAATCATCATCAGCATCATATCAACCCATTACAGGGCACGGGTCTCCTCCCACTAAAGTCAAAGTCAAAGTCAAAAATATCTTTATTCAAGTAGGCCCATAGGTGGCATTTTTGATGCGTACATAAGAATTACACGGTAGTGAGATAATGGCGATAACCACATTCGCAAACTTAAAACTAAAACTACGAGGGTTCCAAACGCGTCCTGGTCTAAGAAGAAGCCCACAACAAACTTAGCCGGGTGTTACTATGGGAAGGGGTTAAGACCGTTGTCTACCATGTTAGCCCAGCTGATTTACACACCTTTGAGAACATTATGGAGAACTCTCAGGATGCCGGTTTCCTCTCGATGTTTCCTTGACCGTTAGAGAAAGCGATACTTTTCACTGGCCTATCACCGCTCTCACAGGTTAACACTCCAACTTAAATACTTATTGCAAACTTGTTCTTTAAAGACTTCGGTAGCTTAAACTAATGGTTTCCGCAAACAAATATATGCCAATACTTTATTAGTAAATAATACCTAGTTTTTCCATTTGCTACCATGTTTAAGTAGGAATTGATCACTTGTAACTTTACCTTAATGGAATCGTGGATACTCGTAGCTCCTGTACCAAAAATATAAAACTTATCACTGCATGTTTATTATATGCTTAATTTAATTCAATATATCAATTTTAAATTATATAAGATCTATTTCGTGGCTATAACTGCCTCATTGCTCTAGTATTTAACATAGGTTCGATTTCCGGCTCGGGACAAAAATTGTTTTCCCGCCATCCCGAATTTTTAAGGAATTGTCCCAGCCCGTGCCTTAGAGAGCACGCTAAGCTGTCAGTCCCGGTTACTATCGCAAACATGTGATAGCAATAGTTGAAGCCCACTATTCCAAATTACAGCACTGAGGTGGCATACAACCATAACCAAGCCGGTTTTATGGTTATATACCACCGCGCATGTCCTATGATAGAGAAGGCCTTACCCAGTACTGGGAAGTTAATAGGATTATGAAAACGCACATAACTCCGAAAATTAAGAGGTGTATGCCGGGGATCGAATGCTATCGCTCTGAAATGGAGGCCGAAGCTCTAACCACAAGGCTATTCTCCTAACACGCTTCAAAAAAAGTCATCATTAACATCAACCTATAATAAGGATTAAGGCCGTAGTCTACCACGCTGGCCAAGTGCGAGTAAGATTAGTCATAAAAATTCTTAAATTTCTTCATCACTGAAAATATTTATTTATTTATTTATTATTTATTTAAACTCTTTATTTGTACACCACTACACAGTTAGGAAAATAAAGGACGAATAGAGAGAAACACAAAAAAACTGGAGTAGAATACAAAAGGCGGCCTTATCGCTAAAAAGCGATCTCTGCCAGGCAACCTTAAGATTAGGAGACAACAAGAGCGAGAACAAATAGGTGGTGTAAAATTATTATAAACCTACATACCAATAACTACATACGAATACATAAACAAAATATACACAAATAAAAACATAAAATAAAATATTTATAAATAAATTTAAAAATAATAAACTAATATATATTCTGAAAAGCTATATTAATTAATAGTGATATAAAAATAAAAACCAGTCGTCTTATTGCGCAAGATAATAAGCTTTAACTGCATTTTTAAACATATCAAGCGATTTTGCCTGTCGTATGTTCGTAGGGAGAGCATTCCACAATTCGATAGCCTGAACTGCGAAGGAAAGCTTATAAAACTTCGTCTTGTGGAATGGCATGCTCAAAGTCAGCATACGACAAGATCTTAAGTCAGATGCCGCTCCTACAAAGTTAAACTTATCCTTCAAGTAAGGAGGTGTTTTGGGATTAAATAACACACAGTACAGAAGCGAAAGTACGTGCAGATCCCGGCGACGGCGAATAGGGAGCCACTTGAGCTTTTGACGAAATTCAGATACGTGGTCATACTTGCGCAAGCCAAATATGAACCGAATAGCAAGATTTTGGAGACGCTCAAGTTTATTCAGTTGGTCCTCAGTCAGATTCAGATAGCTTGCGTCCGCATAATCTAGAATAGAGAGAAGGAGAGAATGTGCCAACATAACTTTGGTAGGGATCGGGAGAACAAAACGTAGGCGCCGTAGTGAGCTCATGGTTGCAAACATTTTCCTACTTAGCTCTTTAATATGAGTGGACCATGAAAAATCTTGATCCAAATGTATGCCAAGGTCTTTAACGGAGGCGCAAAAGGGTATAGCTACACCGTTGTAAAGAATAGGGCAAAGGTTACGCCAATCAACTTTAGAAATCATTCCAGGGCTGCCAATTATGATTGATTTCGACTTCGCAGGATTAACCTTCAGTCCATATTGCTTGCTCCAATTATAAATAACAGTTAGGTCAATATTTATAGCAGACATATACAGACAGATACTTTTTTGTAATCTCATAAAATCACGTAGAAGAGAGATACCTGACGGAGAGTAAAATTGCTTGCAAAAGATACTCAATATCTTCTTATTGCTACTAAAAGTTTAACTAATGTTGTTACAATTTTCTGTAAAATATCTGTGTTTTAAAGTTAGGAATTTTGAACACATAATGAAAAAAAAATGTTTATTTCTTTAATAGCCATAGGCATCTTATCTTCTGCACGGATTTGGACAAAATTTAGTGCAACACTAGCAATTTGTGAATAAAATTAACTTACACGCTTCACATTTTGATAGTGACTCCTAAACGAAGTCATGGAAGTCTGCTAGTGGAGCCATAAAACGTTTAGGCATTCGAACATATGAGAGTGGTGTGTCCCAGTAATTACTCCTGTCGCATGGACAAATATGTGTCCAGTGCTAGCCAGACAACCTCCCTAAGGCTTGCATTCCACTAGAGCTATACGATGCGGCTCAAAAGCTGTGAAACTGTGTACCATCAATAAATACTATGTGGTGTTTTATAGAGCCAATAATATGAGCGAGGAGCTGTCAAAAGCTCCATACATATCTTCTGACATAATAATTAGGAGACGCTACCCCTGTAAAACTGCTAATCGAATCTGGTACGTTCTTTTATTTCCACGTATTACACGTTACGTTTTATTACTATTAGAGCTTTTTTTCCGAAGGGTGCTGGTGTGAATGAATGAATACACTATTATTGTACACAACAGAAAAAATATAGCGATGTCTTCCAGGCAATCTAAGGCATACGAGAAAATGCTATAGGAAATTGGTAGGTAGTACAACATACATGAGTAAAATATTATAATTTAAACTAAATAAAGATACAACATAGTACATATTAAACATAACATATTAAAGATATGTACTAAAACATAATATGTATCCCATACATATATTATTATTATTATTATTATATAATAGACTAAGCAGCTTTCGCTGATGCGTCTATATCATTTCTTGCGCTCTTTGTCTTTTTGATGTTTATCCAGTCTATTCTTAAACTGATTCAGTGATTCTGCAGTCACTACATCTTCAGGCAAGGCATTCCACATTTGTATATACAAACAATTACAAATCACATGTGTGATTACAAATCGGACCGTGGGTTCTATTCCCATAACTGGAAAAATGTTGGTGTGGTCAACATTAATGTTTTTCTGTGTCTGGGTTTTTATCTATATATTAGTCTTTAGGCATATTATTTATAAAAATATTCATCATTCATCTTAGTTACCATAACTTAGGACTAGATGGCGATGTGTCATATTATATTAAAAAAATATAACATTGTGATATTGTTGGAAGTTCACTACATCAATACAACGCTGTTCGGTTTTTCGATTATTGTTTTATACGACACTTGTATGCGCTCTGGAGTGTGAGACTGCATCTATGTTTACATCCTTCCTAGTTTGTTTTTAGATATGAATGCTTTTACTGTATCTGCCACACTAGGTGCTGGATCCCTTATGTGCTGGTACTTCAGAAACAGTACAGAATAAATGAGATGAACCTAAGCTATGTACCTATTAAGCAAGAACTATGTGTCAACTCTGTGAGTAGCATAAGAAATAGCACAGCATGAGCGCTAGTTTCGATATTAAATTAGTATTTATCATACTCAGCTTATCTGATAACCTTTTTATTTTAGCTAAACTTAGAGAAACCCCTAAACAAAAACAAAGCAATATTATTGGTAAGGTTTGTGGTCGAAAACCTCACGAGCAACGCAGCCTCACTCAGCTCTGGTGGAACGGTACCGTAACTTTTTACTATTTAGCTCTGTTTTAGTTAAATACTGCAAACAACACAATAGCTAGAAAGTTTAATAGCATCATTAAATAGTTAGTAAATTTTAGTTCATTGAGTTGTATTAATGGTATGATATTCGAACTTTTATAATATGCCATTAGCACACATACACGCATTTGAGCAGCGTGGTGGGTCTATAGACCCACCACGCTGCTCAAATGCTGCAGAGATAGTAGTAGTCTCCTATCTCTCCTATGAGAGAGGAGGCTTGTGCTCAGCAGTGGGAGTTTGATAAGGTGCGAATGATGAATATGACATTTTTAACTCTAAATATGCTATAGAAGCCAAGATATGATAGGTACCTATCATTTATTCTTTTTCATTTTTTTTTTAATTCGTAACAATGCTTAATAATAAAATAAACAACACTGTTAAAAATGTATAAAGAAAAACATCCACCCTCCGCTGCTTGGGGCTTTTGAATGCCCAAGCAACGGGCGGTCAGGGCTCCAGAGTGAGGAACCTCCTAACAATACGCGTCGTTTCAAGGACTACTGCCTTCTGTATCCGACCCTTGATCCAACAACCAAGCGAAAGCTTCTTAAGGTGTTGGTCGAAGATTTTCGCGAGAAGACCATTGACTGAAACGACGATCGGAACAATAACGGTCAACTCAACATTTTTTATTTTTGTTTTTTTTTCCGATGGTTTTTTGTTACTTATATAACTTTTGCTCAGTTTATTATGAATTAAAATATTATTATAATGTGGTCAGTAGATGGCTGAGCATTTCCGTGGTGTCACCTGGTACCAGGTGCCAACTGAAAATCAGCGCTGTATGCTCCCGTGTAGGCGCATACAGCACAATGCTGAGCTGGCACCTTTTTTCTAAGTCTTGCCACACATAACATACGTGGTGTCGTTAATATTGTAATGTGTGGCGCAACGTAAACATATTTTTTTCTTTCTTTCTTTCTTTATTTGCTTTAGGAATAAAAGTTCACTAGAGTCAGGCTTAAAATTAACAACTAACTTACTTTCAAAAGTCCTATCGATAAATAATTTGGATATTTTGCATAATATAAGCAAAACGGCTGAATTACTGATCAACCTTGTGACCAAGATACCAATGAATTAATAAAGTGGGTAAGGATGTTCGCAAACAAATTAAGGACAAGATTCAAAGTCCCCATACTCCCCCTTATGCAAATCTTATGTAATTTCCGTGGTGGAATTTCCAAAGACCCTTTGCCGTAATTGCTTAAATCTTCGACCGTCTTATTCACACTTGTTTGCACAAACATTGTGAGTAACTGTTTAAGGTCTCTATTGTCTCCCTGTTTACGTTTTGCTAGTTCGTCAGTTTAATGTAACAATAGCCTACCAGCTGACGCTTGCAACCTCAACCACGTAAACTTTCTGGTTTCCCGAGGGACTAAGATAATTTTAATAATGTCACTCCGATTGAAGATCTTAACGTGGCATGACTTTCCTCTTAACTCTACTCGGCCGATGTACCCGCTGGCATCATCATAAAAAAGTTATTGGCAAATCATTGTAAATACTTCTTAATACTATTCTAAGCTAGATATTGTTAACCCCGCGCGATCTCCGAGTTTATTTATTTAAGAGCACTAACAACATGCATATTACACGTTTTTTAAACATAGCACACACACAAACACATGGACTGATATGCACGTCGAGTTGATCTAAATATACATAACATATAAAACAAAGGTACGTATACTAATCTTATAGGTTAGTGTCAATTTAGTCTTGATCCTTGGAGACATGTTTCAGTTTTCAAGTAGGTTTTTTCATTTAGGTGTTGCTGTGTATGCAGAAATGCTGAGATTAAGCTATATTGAATATAGTTCAGACAATTGATTAATAAATAATAATAACGGATGATAAATTTCGTATAAATTTCGTCTAGCCAAGGCCGCATATTAAGGCCCCACTGCGGGGCATAGGCTTCCTCTGTCAAATAATTAGACCATTGGCCCATCACGCTGCTACAGTGCGGGTGACAAGAATTTGAAGATAACTACAACGTTTTATCAAATAACTTAGACGATCCGAGCTGCAAATATGTCCGATGTATAAAAATATCTAAACTAAATTGTCTTTATATATAACTTGGGTGACTAATAACCTACCTATACTTTCGCAGCTTAACCGATTACCGAAAACTTTACGAAATTTTCGGAAATCAGTTAAGGTTCGGTTTTCGGTAGGAAATTATGGGCTTAGATAACATCCTGGAAAAGAACGAAATAGAATACTTTTTTTCCTTCTTTGACTTTAATATAATATTGTATAAATGTATACACAATAAAGACTTATTTCTCAAGGAAATAACTACATATATTTTCAAGTCCAGCTAAGTTTACACACGAATAATTTACCACTAACGCTTTAAATAAATATAATATTCTCTTTAGGAGCCGAGTATAAATGAGATTTACACCGCTAATTTGGCAAGCCTCTAGTCTTGTGGAGGACATTACAAATTATGCTAGCATTTAAATATTCCTCATAATATATTTACCTTGACCCGGGATTTGAACCAACTGATATTGTGGATCTGTGGACCGTGGATAACTCATGATCCATAGACACGAATATGCTAACCACTATAACGAGGCAAAATAAACCTTACCTTACCTGTATTAGAACGATACAGTAAGTTTTTCTACATTGAGTAATGTAATGATTTACTTTCCGGACGCTGGAGTTACTCTAGAGCGAGGGGGCTGCATCTAAAATCCTGAGTGTAGCCATTTGTTTACGGGTATCCAAAAAGGCATTACCCCTCCGTTGAATACTCTACGCTTCACCCCTCGCGGGACTATTAAATCTATACTCTATTGTTGTTTCTTCATAGGCTCTGGCGAGTAAGTGGGATGTTATGATTGGTTTCGAGATTTCTTAATTCCAATCACATTAAAACCCATAGAGGTAAAGGATTTCAGTACAACATTACCTTAATATGCCGTGCATTACTTTTCGTGATAACTAAAATAAAGAAAACGTATTCCGATTCCACGAAGTGTTTAGTGAATCAACCAAATTATTTATAATAATAGGTACCAATACTTTAGTCGATACTAACCGGAAAAAAAAATCTTATGTTATATCTCTGTGATTGTATTAAACCCGTAAACGCATTGTACCTCCACGCAAATGTTAAAAAAAAAGTATGACGTTTCCCTTTTTATTTGGAATATTAGTTTGTTTGTCTGTTTATAGGCGACGCTTATGAAGATGCAACCATTACTCGGCTGGTGGTAAAATCAATCTGTCTGGGAGCCGTTGGAATCCTTTATCATTCATCCATGGGTTGTCTGATTATGTTCTCGTTTTATCTCATACAAAGAGAATGGGACAATATTATAAATAATAATATGACAGCCCACAAATTGTTTGCCCTACTGCACTCAAGCGGTGTAAAAAATCGAGCGATTCAATTCTTGTGTCCTTGCTCAACAGAGAAAGTCCACCACAACATCGATGAGATGTAGAAAAAGAAAAATGTATCTTATAAAACATATAGAGGTACATTTCATGGCTATTACTTTCATTATTTCGTACGCTTTCATAGAAATTGATTTTTTCTTTGAGTGGAACAGTGTAATGGATGTTTTTATGCTGAAAATTTTGCATCCGCAGTGGATAATAAACCGCCGAAGTGAGCGCAGAAAATAGACGAAAAGTTTATAACCATTATGCATAGCCGTAATATACGCCATTATTTTTTTATGACTGGTTTATTAAATTTTAATAATACAGAATATTTTGGGGTATTCTATTGTACATAGAGCATTTCTACGACCACGTCTCAATATCACAGAAACTCCTTAGCAGAATAAAGTAATACAATAATATTTAATGCGTGCTTGCTAAAACCTACACTAAAAGCACGTAATATGTAAACAAGATACAACCAGCTAATAGTTACCGACATAACTCAACGAGTCGCACAGCTCAAGTGGCAATGGGTTGGGCACATAGATCTGAGAAAGGATGGACGTGGGATCCAAGGTGCTGGAATGGCAGCGCGCACTGCTAAGCGCAGCGTTGGTCGACCCCCAACGAGGTAGACAGACATTAAGCGCGTGGCAGGTAGCCGCTAGACCTAAGCGGCACCAAACTGTTGAATTTGGAACTCCCCACAAAAAACCAATGTCCAGCCGTGAACGTCTATCGGTTGATATGATGAGGATGAGAATTACAAGTCGCAGATTGTTCTCGTGAATGTCGTATGCATGCATAGTGTTTTTTCATAACGTTAGAGGAAATACTTATTGCAAACATAGAATATATGAAAAAAGCTAAATCTATATAAATAAAGTTCATGGTTCTACTTTATCTACCTACTAAGTGTTTCAAATAATTATATTTGAAACACTTAGTAGGTATAGGTAAAGAAAATAATTGTTTTGTTCACATTGTTAAGACAAGCGCTTCGAACCGCGGATTTCCGTGAGACATTTAATTTTTTGCATGAAAGGAACTAGTATTTCCTGGAGCATCCTGTCTGAAATTGGGGCCGCACAAATTGTGTTACGACTCGCCTTTAAATAGAAGCCGTCTGCCCTGTCACTTATAATTTGGCTAAGTTCGAGGAAGAGTGTATGGGAAAACTTCGAGGCGGGGTGGTACAAGACACAGGGATTGTGGGAGAAACTTTCAAATTTACACGTTTTATTAAAATAACTTATATATTTTATAGCAAAACTTATTAAATGATGACCAGATTTTTTTTAAATATTTACTTACAACCGTTATTACTGTCGCTAATTAGTATTGTGTCAATGCTGTGTTAGGGTCTGAACGGCGTGGTTGCACATAAGGTTTAATACTTATGCCACAGATTGACAGCCTCAGGGCGGTGCCTTGGGTGACGTGTTCCTTGCATGCCATGCAAAAATAAAAACCAAAACATTTCAATCTATAGGCACTAGGTGTCGAGTGCCTCTAGCCACTTTAGCTTTGCAGCTTTGCTATTTTGATAAATTTTTCTGCGGGTCTCCGCATTTCTTACATTTTTATATTGTTCTTCCTTTTTATGCCTTTTCACGTTAAATTATAAGCTTTAACTTATACACACAATATAAGAGGCGGTTCTTTTATTCCAATGAAAGGCACCGTCATGAAGTTCAAAGAGATCAAAGGTCTATTGAACATGAGTTCGTCTTGAAAGGGATCACTTCACGTATCGATAAGTTGTAAAAGTATCCGTACAAGCCGTTGCCACGTATAAGAACACACCACCAACATGAATTGGTCCTTTTTTATGTAGGTTAAAGTGTTTTCCGTTAATAAAAATTGAGAATACAAAACTTCATTTTAATTAACTATAGAGTCATTCAGGCGAGTGACTAGTTAATTAAAATGAAGATAATTTCCCAGTAATAATTGCCAATCAATCAAGATCCATTTTTGATTTTGAGTTATTGTAATAAATTGATTCCACCACAAAAATTAGCCTATTCATCGTTAGATATGCCTTCGCCTTAATTTCATACTAGCAAAGTATGAACGCAGCGAAGTCAGTGATTTTACTCCGCTGACATTAATGCTTGTTGTTTACCATAAATGAAATAAAAGATAAAATTTTGATTGGCCCTGAAATTAAAAGAAATCCCGGGACTACCTACGCCTATCTCCTGCAGAAAGAACCCCAAAACCAGTTCCATTATTTGTAACTTACAAAAATTTTAGCAAACACTTTCATATCCTAAATAACCATCCTTAAGGGGGGTTTTCCTAAAACAATACATACTTAGAGATTTTTGTTATTTAAACCTAAATGCCGATTTCCACGTACCTTACCCCAAAAACATTAGACTTTCATACATACTTATAAACCCTTTTTCACCCCCTGTTATGTTCTAGCTTCATAGTTCCTGATACTAGTGATGAATCAGTTAGTCAGTCAGTCAGTCAGTGATCTTTCGCTTTTATATATATCTTTTACTAAATCTTTCTTCTGTTGCGACATGTTTTCAACCGTCGTAATATTTTGTCAGAGAAGATATAGAATCATAATCAAAACGATTACATATTTAGTTATATATATATAAATATTAACTGCAAATCTTGAAACAAAAATAAATCATGCAGCACTTTTTTCCAATCGGTTTTATCGTATTTTTTGCATAAAATTAAGTATTTTCTGCAATGACACTTATACAGATAAACTTAAGATGAAACCTAACTATCTATTATATAAAACTTTAGACATTAAAAATTTCTTGTAAGTCGTTGGAACTTGGAATCGTATATTACGTACCGTATTATACGACTTTCAATACATTTTCTTTCTCTTAAAATGTATATACTTATCAAAGTAGGTATAATGACAGCTTTTGAGATCGTCTAAAAACAGACCTCCAATTTGTTTAGTATAAAGGCACCAATTAAAAGCGACAAAAGCGGCTTTGCATCAAAGGAACTCAACGACGATTTTGCCATCAATAATAATTGACCTCTTTTTGCATTAAAATTCTCCTCGGGCTCTCTGTATTTCACTTAAAGTTGGTTTGGACTGAAAGGTTTGTATGACTGCTGGGTGAAATTCGCGTGTTTAAATTTATTATAAATATCGATAATAAAATTTTAAAGAGGCAAAGAACAATCCTTACTTGAAAGATAGCAAGGATCAAAAATACTATCAAATTACTGATGACATAAATAAACAATTAATCAACCAATCAACGGTATATAACGTTTCTAATCAATAGCCTATAACAGTCCACTGCTGAACTAAAGGCCTCTACTGAAGAGAGCTTTTGCCCATAATCACGCTGAGGAGATGGGTTGGTATTTGCAGTATAGATGGTAGTTGAAGAACAGAGGATGCTGCTGCCAGATCTTCGATATATTCCTTTAGTCACCTCGTACGACATCCGCGGAAATAGGGGAGCTGGTGACATGGGCTGGTATTCTGATCTGCCGTCAACACCATGGCAATACAACGTTTCTATAAGGCCGTAAATTTTTAAATCAAAAATATGACTTCCTGGCGAAATAAACTGCAACGCTCAAAGTGACAGCGTTCATCATTTACCCCCTCATTTTGGCGTAAAGTTTAAGCGGCAATTTGCCAAAATAATTAATTCCGCATTACACGTATTTATCGCCAGACCCTGGCTGCCCATAGTAATATTGGTAGACTAAGATATGGCCGTAATATTTCCCTCAGCTAAATTGTATTTTATAGCTCAGCTTCTTTGACAAACGTGAGCACAAAATATACGTTTTAATAACGTTTGTATACTAATACATATGTTTGAACTAGAATACAGATGATACAGACAGGGAAGTAAAGGAAGTGGAATGGATTGATGGCGGATAAAAGAGTTCATAGTGAGATGACGGCTTATAGAAGTTAGTGGAATGAGAAGTCCGATAACGATCCGATCGGACTATCTTTAGCTACTATCTCTTGACCTACAAACAAGTGAAAGTAAAAATCAGCATCATCATCATTATGTTGATAAGGGACCTGTGCATTGCACTGCAACCAGTGCAATGCACAATGCAAAATGAAGACCTATATATCTTCTCAGAATGAGCACGGTTTTGCCATATTCCGCCACGCTGGCCAAGTTTGAATTTGTGGACTTCACACGTCTTCAAGAACATAATGAAGAGTTCTCAGCCTGCTAGGTTTCCACACGTATTTATCGCCAGACCCTGGCTGCCCATAGTAATATTGGTAGACTAAGATATGGCCGTAATATTTCCCTCAGCTAAATTGTATTTTATAGCTCAGCTTCTTTGACAAACGTGAGCACAAAATATACGTTTTAATAACGTTTGTATACTAATACATATGTTTGAACTAGAATACAGATGATACAGACAGGGAAGTAAAGGAAGTGGAATGGATTGATGGCGGATAAAAGAGTTCATAGTGAGATGACGGCTTATAGAAGTTAGTGGAATGAGAAGTCCGATAACGATCCGATCGGACTATCTTTAGCTACTATCTCTTGACCTACAAACAAGTGAAAGTAAAAATCAGCATCATCATCATTATGTTGATAAGGGACCTGTGCATTGCACTGCAACCAGTGCAATGCACAATGCAAAATGAAGACCTATATATCTTCTCAGAATGAGCACGGTTTTGCCATATTCCGCCACGCTGGCCAAGTTTGAATTTGTGGACTTCACACGTCTTCAAGAACATAATGAAGAGTTCTCAGCCTGCTAGGTTTCCTCACAATGTTGGATAGAAGCAGGCGCTTCTTTGCGGAAATCCATGATATATTATCAAAATTAAGCTTAATTTATAGAGGGTATATTGCCGAAGATCTGTTTGGTGTGGAGTATAAGGATTGAAGAAATTATAAATTGCACCACACAGATTCCCCTGCTTTTCGCGGAGTATAGCAAATTAAGCTTAATTTTGATAATTCCTCACAATGTTTTCCTGCACCGTTTAAGCAAGTTATATTTGAAACTTCTTAATTTAACAACGCACATAACTCTGAAAAGTAAGAGACAGCATAACGGGGATCAAACTCGGTCTCCCCGTAAAGGAGCTCTAATAACTAGGCTATCAACTCTTTAAGTAAAGAATAACAAAGAATATTAAAATAAAAGTAAACAGACTGCTTGGGAATCAAACTTTAAAGTTTTATTTCAAGACGAAAGTTTCACACTGTTTGAACTTTTCTGAAATCTCTTTTTAAAGAACAAATGCTTAATTTTATTATTATTTTAAGGAAAAAATAATTTAAAATGAAAGCGCATAGAGTCAACATTTCAAATAAGTATGCAAGAATGATTGATGTAGTACCTATCAAAACAAGTAAATCGGAATATACGCCTACATTCTGCAAACCATATGTTATCATAATGTATGATATCTTGTAATAAACTATAATAATTCTTGTAACACACACAAAAACACAACACAAAATAGGAATTGAAATAAAAAGTAACAAAGGTACAAATAGGTGGTGTAATACGTATCGAGGTAATGTGGTCAATGGATTGCAAAACAACATGGGAATACTGCAACGCTGATTTTCAGTGTGGATCCCGAGGATACCACGGACAGGCGGCGATATGGTCTTACGTAGTGCTTGTATACTCCTTGGTTAAGTTATTGAAAAATAACAAAGATAATGCAACCACCACATCCTCTTAACCTCATAAATATAGATACAAATACTAATGTTAATGTTAAAATAAATTAATATAGAGATATATATATCGTATAAAAGAAACCGTGTCACAAAATATGCGAGTCACGCAAGTAAGATTTAGTTGCAATAGACAATTGAGAATTTGTACTGTTTCATTTCTTAAATAATTATATATTTATAAAAGTAAAGCAAAAAGGCGAATTTGAAAAAGATTTCTATGTGAAATTGCTTCCGCTTTTAGCATTATTACATTACGTATGCATGAGATACTAAGGTACCACGAACAAATTAAACGTCACTATGTTTACACATAAACTTAGCTTTTGATTAAAGTTATGATCTTGGTATGTATAGTTCCTGCTGATATAACAAATATATAATTACTGATATTTGTAATTGCCTGTTTGTTGGTTTGTGCTGTAACGGGAGCAAAGGACGGTGGTGACATGGTGTGACAAAGGCCACTTCATTTACCTATCCCGGAATAGTGCATTGTTCTTATGGAATTTATTTAGAGCGTTAATGTATTATAATTTATAACCTCTTCAAGCTATTAAACAACATCCCATTGGATACCTCTATGACCTATAACGATAAATACTTATTTGGTAGAGCAAGCGAATAAACATTGACGGTACATCATCATATCAACCCATTACCAGCCCTCTTAGGCCGTAATCCACCACTCTAGCCCAATGCGGATTAGTGGACACCACACACCAAGAACTCACGGGCATGCAGGTTTCTTCACGATGTTTTTCTTCACCGTTAAAGCAAGTGTTCTTTTAATTGCTCAAAGCGCACATTACTTAGAAAAGCTGGGACCCAGCACGAACCTTGTGCTGGGATTCAAACTCGGCCCCACGAAAGTGAACTCGAAGTCCTTCCCACTGGGCTATCACCGCTTCCAAAACGGTACATACATAAATGTAATTTAAAATAAAACCCATGGGAAGAAAACCCTTACAAAGAAACCGCACTGAAATCCTATTTGGATAAAAATGCAACAACACTAAGCAAATTAGATTCCCAGAAAATGTTTCCCTTTTAAAAGGCGCGTGGCTGTGAAAGAGCCATCGCACGGAACGCTGTCATTACGTTAGCGAACAGCACGTGTTGCTGTTTGCGCGGAACCTCGTTATCGTGCGATGTGACTCACTTACAGTAATGAAAAGAGAGGAAAGTTTTCACTTCCGGTGATTTTCAACCGCTTCTAACATGTTCCCCTTTTTTTGTAATGTCGTGTAAGTTTGTAAAAGTTTTACGTTGATGTATTTGGTTTGTAAGGACTTAACTTCTATTTAAAGTCGGTTTACGTAGCAGTGACTGAACATGTGCCTTTCGGAATGGGTGTTAAATTATAATTTCCGACACAGAATACAGAACCTGTATTCTTAGATTTCCAATTGTTAATTATTTAGTAACTAAACGTCTTTGTCTTCTGACTAACTCTTTCCGGAAATATGCCAAAATCTAATTTGAAATTAATATACCCATTTTATTAACACTTTAGAAAGATTAGCTCTCTAGTCTATAGTATGTTTGTAGTAACTCTATTACTGGTTTAAATGTAAAATTCAACTGTTTAAGTTACTAATTTGATGACACAGTCCATAACGCCACCTAGGCTATAGCATACGTATCGGCTATGCTTACCTTATACTGGCTGTACTGTCACTTAAACTGGCTAATCCTTTAAAGTTTTTTATTAACTGTCGGTGTAAGAGGCACCAACAATTCAAAGTCAACTTCACCTGTCCATTGTGCACCTCGAATAAATACAAACTTTATCTACTATAAATTTTCTTTATCCTCCATAAATTAGCTCTTCACTGTAATTATATCTGGTTAGTTATGATGCCGTCTAGATGATAGCGGGCTAACCTACTAGGTTTAATATAGTTATACTATACCCCTAATCGGTTTCTACGCGGCATCTCACCGGAACGCTAAATCGTAAGCGTTGTGGGTAAGCGGTCACGGCTGAAGCCTCTCAAAAAACCATACCGGATAAACTTCAGAAATCATTAATCCCCAATTAATCACTACGGCGCTCAACTTTGGCCACAGTTAAGTTCCAACCTTGCAATGTCGCGGAGGACAGATTGCAGCTTCGCACATAACCTGTACCTAACAGCTATACATATAGTAATAAAGATAACTCTTATGCCTATTTTCACTAACGACGTACAAGTAAATGCCTAAATAAGTAACGCCAAATCTAAGGGGATTCCTAGACATACACCAATTATTGACTAATAGTTATCACCTAAGAGTTGGTGAAATGTATTATTTCTATAGATATTTAAGATTCCTAGGTTTAGTGAAAACGGGCATTTGTCGAAATAACGTTAAACTTATTAATTAACGTTAAACTTATTTGGGATAAGGTAGGTATAATCATTATTTTCAAAACGCAAAAAAGTAGATTTATCTTTGAATTTTTTTAAATCGCATAGCGCTAGAACGATGTCAAAGATGAGATCGCATAATTTGATCATCAAAACAATAATTTTATTCGTACATGACCCCGAAGTTTATGAATAATAATCAAGCCGGGAACTTCTCGTCGTTAATTTTCCAACAGCCCACGATGAAATGCAGATGAGGTCTTTTTGATAAGCCTTCTGTATAATTTGAGCTTTTGCTTTGTAATCACGATGTTTTTTTTTGTTTACATACTGCAAAATGTTCCCAACCATTTACGGCCAATATTTCAATTTCGCTATTCATCACCTAGCACATAAAGGCTGTTGTGTTTTTTTTTATCCCCAATAATAAGTTTCATCATATCAACCCATTACCGACCCACTACAGGAGTCGGGTCTCCTCCAACAATGAGAAGGGGTTAAGGCCTGGTCCACCATACTGGCCTACTGCCTATACCTAATAGTTTCATCTCCATGCCTGAGAGTTCTCCATAATGTGCCCAAAGGTGTCCTATAGTGGGCCGGTAATGGGTTTATATGATGATGATGATGAATAATAAATTTTGCCTCGTTGATGTAGTGAATTGCTTAAAACCCTGGGTTCGATTATCTAATCTGACAAAAGTTGTAAGTATAAATACCAGCCCAGGAAGTCAAAAGATTGTCATTCCACTCAAAAATGTGCATATTAGCCTATCAGTAATAACACTACCATGTGATAACAATCTTTGAAACTTGGTTTTCGCAATTGGAGCAACGTGGTGGGACAAAGTGCTGGCAGAATTATGCTGAGAGTGATAATGATCAATTTTGTCTGGAATGATGGAGGGTTAACTCAATGATACCCTATCATTCAGTTAACCCTCCATCCACATTTCGTATTTGAATCAGATAGGAAAAATGGGAGTGAATTCAAAATTGTTTCTTGCAATAACTTACTTCTAAGTACAGGATATTTATTTAAAAGCCTGTGATAAACAGAATGCTGAAACATCGAAAGCACATAGGGGAAAGGATAATTGCTCGAATTCAAATGCTCGGAGTTATAAAGGTAAATCGCTTAGGCATCGGGACGAACGAGAGCGGTGTTTCCTCGTAATTGCAGCTGTCGTGGAGACAAATGTGTCCTGCACCTGCATAGGCACTCTCGCTTACTAACTGCTGCACATATTTTCTGAACTTTTAACTGGTACCGATAAATGGCATATATTATGTACCCACTTACTATTATTACTTGTTGGTCTTGTTGTTCGCTTGTCCGATTATGATAAGCGACATCTTGGGTTAGGTCAGGTTAACGAAATTAGTTTTGAAAGCAAATAATTCTCCATCTTGCCCAAATATTAGAAATTGGCGTGGTCCACACCCATGTCTCGTCAAGCACATGTCCCCGTTATAATCACATAAATTATGTAAAAAAATGTATTTCCTTCAACTTGCGTAAATCTCTCTTGAGAGAAAGATGACTGTGCCCAGCAGTAAGACATTAATATTGTCAGACAGTTTTTTTTAGAGCGTTTTATTCATAATATTCGTTGATAAGTATTATTAATGATACAAACTATCTCAATCATAGTTCTTTATATATAGTATATAATGTTATATTTTTGAATGAACTTTAAAATATACACAATAATATATTCAATTATATATACGTCCCAATTAGGTCAAATGTTGCCATAAAACCATAATTTTAATGATAAAAAGAATGTTTTTAATTACGTCGAACACAAAGTCGTGCAACGTGCTCTGTGAAGCACAGGGACTTACTTGGTAAAGGCTAACCTTTATGAAGTAATCAGTTCCTGAATTTCATATCTTGGCTGCAATATGCTTAGTGAAATTGTATCGCAAGCACAAACTATTTCAACCCAGTTTACCTAATTATAAAGAGAGTCCCAGTAGATAGCTGTATGCAAAATGTTCCTACTAGAGATCACATGAGACTCCTTTGTGAAGACTTTCTGAAGTTGGTGTAGATAAGTAGGTTAATAATATCAAAATATACAAAAAGTTTAAGCATAACAAACATAATGATTACCTTACGTTAATAGGTTACGTTCGTCGCGCATAGTAAACTACTTGCATACAAACTCACTTTTTTGCTCACACATAATTAAATGCAATACACACACACAATAACCGTCGATGACATGAGGACACAGGATATAGGTACAGAATTGTGAGTTATTTTTTAACACTCATTTTACTTTTATTCCTTATTTGCACAACAATATAAGTTAAGGCAATAAAAGGATAATAGATACAGAGAGTAAAATACAAATGGCACGCTTATAGCTTGGTAGCCTTAACATGAGAGAGAACAAACAGATGGTGTGAATAATATTCAAATGATCTTTAATTAGATAAACAATCTTGTTTATACGAATACATAAACAAGATTGTTTATCTAATAAAAGTTTTTTTTTGACTAATTTAAAATATTTGGAATAGTTTTTTAAGCGGTTGTCACTTATATATTCTTAGTTAAAAACAAAAATTGAATTGAAATAGCATTCTAAAATGATGTACCCGATTGAAAGAGAGATTATCCCAGAGAGATTCCTAGTTATTTGCTCCAGCCATGCTGATGAGTGATAAAGTTGCATATATGTATGTACATAGCTAAGACACCTGGCTCAATATTCGTGCGCAACGTGCGCTGCAGTAGAAAGGTAGAGTTGCATTCTGACAAATGTGCACTCACGCTGCAAAAAACGCCTCGTGCTAAAATATAGCTCGTGCAATGCAATGGAACATAACAATCAAATATTTCACTACTACATTTTAAGTTCCATGATACCACCGAAAAACTACAATTTAAACGCAAATTGAAAACAACTCTATTTAAATCAACCCGTAAAAAGTGTAATCACATGTTTTTTGCATTATTGTAAGATAACGGTCCTTGGTAACGTGATAGTGATATTATAAAAAAAAGAATATTAAAACTAATTCAGCTTTTTCAAGAAAACTAAGGCCACAAGTAACAGCTTAGTTTTTTATAAGGCAAAATTTGGTAGCGTCGTTTTAAATAGCGACATACTCTGAATATATTGTTATAATATTCATTTTTATATATTTCTAGAGTAATTATACAATAAATGCATATTAAAGTTTCTTTGAGAGTTTTTCTTTAATATAAATGCACTGCGCAGAATTTACTTCGTTTTTTGTTTCTATAATCTTAATACCGAAAGATAGATAGACACGGTCCAGAAATTTTCCCGTATAAAGTAACATTTTGGAAATTGCCTGAAAATCGTCTGGCATTCTATAAAATGTCGGACTTTTACACATTGGCGGTAACAAATGCATGACACGTCCATTCATTGTGCGCCGAATTCCTTTGTGACTAAAATAAAGCATCGTTAAAATCCTTTTGAAAACATTTTCAACTTGACGAAGATTTTAGTTACCTGAACGTTCATACCTGAAGAGTTTATTATAAACCATAAAGAATTTTTGTTTTAAAAGGACTTTTATGATGCGAAAACGTATGGTTTTTTACACTAAACCTTGACAATCATGCTAGAAACCTATGACGATGTGTAGGCAGAGCACACTTGTCTAGAAAATTTTCTTCCGGCTTCTTCTCAGCAGAATCTTCTGATCAGTAATAGAGTGACTACAATAAGACCGAACACATTTTTCTTAAGTGATTATGAACGTATTATCAATCACTAATATACGAGTATAACAGCTTTCTCAGTATAGTACAGTAAGTAAGTAAGTAAGTAATACAGTCAGTAGTCATTCGTAGTAGATGATAGTAGTACCTCAGACGTTGCTGTCCGTTCCGCGATGAAATGGAGCAACAATTATTGACAGTCAAAGTAATTTATAAGAATGTTGGTACACTGCTAACATTCATCTTTTTGTGTAGCAGTGTCAACTACAGTAATAAGGTTTAAGCCATCTTGTCCTGATTTTTTAAATGTGTGGATGGGTAAACTACGCTGTTGACGTAGGTATATTTAAATTAATATACTCAAATTTGTTCCAGCCATGGCTGATCTCTTTTTCAAAGAAGAAACCTGCGTCAGAGTTCTTTTTATTCCAAGCGTACTTACTGATTACTATACAAATAGCAATAAGGTGCAGGTAAATAAACGTATTTTTTATATTTTTATAGAAATAATTGACGGACCAAGCAGATGGAACACCTGATGGTAAGTGGAAAATCATCACATATAATAGGGCAACACTTCGCAGCGCTAGCAAAGAACACGTCTTACAAATTTCCGACCCGTGTCCGCCAACCTAAGGTAGGTGTGTAGCCTCACACACCTGTAATTACACCAGCAACCACGCTCTTCAGACCGAAACACAGCTGCTGTTTGATGGCAGAAATTAGTATTGCACTAGTACTTCCCCGGACGAGCTCTGTCACAAGAAGCTCTACTACTGCTAGGTAGGTATGATAACTATAATAGCTTTATTAGTATTTTTAACTACACTGAATTTAAAATGCATACAAAAAATTTCGGAAACGACAGGATTTGAACCTGCGACTCTGGCAATCACGGCCTAAGGTTACAGTGAAGAATAAATATATACTTTACTATATTACCAATCCATATTGAGCCAGCGTTAAAATAAGGCCTAAACGCTTCTCATTGTGGAAAGAGACCAGAGTCCTATATTGGGCCGGTAATGTGTGGATATGAAGATAATGACTCTTATTACAATTCATGACAAAAAGCATTAAAATTTCCTGTTATGTTTCGTGAAGTGTAATGACGGCTGGCAAATAAAATTCTACTCGTACAATTTCTAATTCTTCGATAGCTGATACTTGCTACACAACTTTGCATAGGCAATAATGATATTTAATACCTTCTATTTTGCAATAGGTTGATTAGCATGCTATAATTTGCCATGAAATTAAAAGACATCCCAGGTTCGCCTACGCCTATCTCCAGTAGAACTTTAAAATGAGCTCCATAATTTATACCTTATCTGATCGCAAATACAAAATATGTAAACCCTCTCAAATTTATAAAATTGAAGTTTTATAAAATACTGTTAAAAACTTTATACATATAAAGCCAATTAGGAGTATTGTTAAGGTAGATTTTAGCGACTTCGTCTGCGTAGATTTCCTGATTTTCCGTGAGCTCGAAGGATGTTGCCTATGCCCTCCTTCTCCAGAAAGAAAGCCATCGGCAAATATCAAATTTCCTTAAGATCAGTTTAATAGTTTACACAGTCAATGGCTACGAACAAACAAAAATACACTCTTTGGCGTTTAGAGTTATATAAATATACTGCGGATTATTACTAGAAGCGAAGTCTCAAAGAACCCAATTAACCCGTATGCTGATTGTATTGAGAAGAACTCAATACAATCAGCATACGTATTGAAACTCAATACTTGCTCTTTTTACGTATAACAAACAGATATTTTAGCAGGTAAGTGGCATGGCAAATATGGTGCAGCTAATATGACACGGCTCGCAATTACGCAATCACACAGACGTTATCGACTAGACTAGTGGGCTAGACTTTTGTATCGTACCACATCCGACTGATAAACGACTAAGGCACCGGGAGGTATCTTTGCATCGAGTCCATGTAGGACTGAGGTGCATCGATATAGCAGTCGTATTTATATCAAAATACCCACCAACTCAATGTCATGTACATAAATGTCTGGCAAATATGAATTTATAGTTATCAAAATTTTAATTATATACCCGCTTTACAAATTTACTGTAAAACTATATAGAGCACTATAGATGAATCTATCCCAAAACTAAATATAATTCTCTCCCGAAACTTCTACGTGAAGGACCCTTGTCCTTACGGAAGCTTTAAAACCCAGCGAAGTGCAAAACCTGATCCGGGTTAAAACGTTTGTTTTAAAAGAGTACAAAAACATTAATATTATTCTAGGTACCAGCAACAGCTTTGTGCCTAAATTACATATTTACGTCAATATGTTGACTTCAAGGTATAACTGATATGTATGAATAAAAATAAAGGTTTCGGCAAATTTTTCATGCGTCTTATTCTATAGTAAAAAGACAAAAGTCCGTTACGGGCATTACAGCCTGTATATAAGAAACAACTTGCTAGGTTTGTTGTTAGTGTAGAAGTTAAAAGTTATGGCCCGCATCAGTTTATGTCTTTTGCTTTTGATGTCAATTGTGGCGGTGATACAATGTCAATCTACCGCAGCTCCATCGAGTACCTCCGCTGCTTCGACAACTCCAAACCCTGCTGCACCCGCAGCCCCCGCAGCACCCGCAGCCCCCGCTAAATCAGAAAATAATGTAAGAATAATATTTTTAATAATAATAATAATATATTACGACAATACACACATCGCCGTCTAGCCCCAAAGTAAGCGTAGCTTGTGTTATGGCTACTGAGATGACTGACGAATATTATTATGAATAATATACATAAATACTTATAATATGCGGATAAACACCCAGACACTGAAAAACATTCATGCTGATTACACAAACATTTTTCCAGTAGTGGGAATCGAACCCACGGCCTTGGACTCAGAAAGCAGGGTCGCTGCCCACTGCGCCAAGCGGCCATCATAACCTCCGTATATACAAGACAAACGCAAAAGCGGTTAAATAATGTCTAACTAGAACTGAGGGCTTACTACCATCTCTTAGTGCAGTGTTATTTCAGAATAACAATCCTTATTAGCTGCTGTTTTGCGCGTTCTACGTCTGGGTTTCTTGGTTGTTACAAATTCCGCGGGAACTGCTATTTTCTTGGGATTAAAATTAGCCTATGTTTCTGTCCCTCCTTTCAACTGACTCGACGCTAATAATTAAGTTTATTGGTGGCCTAGTTAAGGCGTGAAGGAAGGACAAACAATCACTTTCGAAGACTTCTAAGTGTGTCATATAAACTAACATTTAATATTAACACTGTTTAAAACAATGATGGAATGCCCTTTGCACCCTATGGATAGTGCGTATATAATAAAATTAGAGCTGTTCCCTTTACTCGCGTTAACTGAAGGTGCCAACGGAATGTTATTTAGCATATTATGAGCCTCCTGGGTAGTGGGTAATTTACTTTAATTCATAGATGTAAACTCCCCTCCCATACGTATTTGAATTGTCCATTATCTCAAAACTTTTTAACTTAATTCATCCATTAAGGGTTGTCTGCAGGTGACCCTGCCAAGCAATCCGCCTCGCGTACTGGCTTGTTCAGGCTGGAGTGTTCTTTTAATGGAATGTTGGAAAGGAATGTTGTTAACATTCCCATTGTAACTTAAAACCAAGTTTGTTTATAGTTAAATTTTAAATTTTGTTTTATCATTTTTGTTATTTTGTATGTTTAATACGTACGTATTGTGTTTTGTTTTATTAAACGCCCTTTAAAATTATAAGAATCACAGATTTGCTAATTAAACGGATATTTAGGTGTTAAGATTTTTTAATAAGCAGGTAAAGGTTATTTTTTCCCCCGCTAATTTGCTATTTTTAATGTGTACACCAATTAAAAAGATTTTCTTTCTTCTTACAGATAATAAAGTTACTTACTAGTATCCCGATGGGGGTGCTATCTACGTGTACTGACGTAAGTTTGCTTTATTTTACATGTAAATGATAAATACTACTAATGATAGACTCGTGATTAAATGTAAACTAACAAAAATTCTAAAATTCAAAATAAAATTCATTTCCAAAGATTATCAAATAAAATCAATGATTCTTCAAGGGATATATTTACTTCTCATGATCTTAAAGTTGTTTATGCAATCAAGGTTTTACCTTATGCTGGTCTGTACTTAAAAACTGTACCTAATAAAAGTTTCTAATACAAGTGTCATGTTAACTAGAAACTGGTTGCGAATGGAAAACAAAATTTGTTTCGATTTAAAAACAAAATTTATTTTGAAATTTTATGGAACCCCAAACAAATGCTGCAAATTTTCCTGCATAGACATATGGGTATATAAAATATACAAAATTGCTTTTGTAGAATATAGTTTTCAATGTGCTTTAGTGAGATATTCACTTACAATAGCACTATTTAATTTTCTCGCATTCGAAGTGGAAATCAGAAGGACACTTGGCTATAAAACCGATTTTATGCTCCACTTAAGTATCTACTACATAAAAGTCTCGAAGCTTGTTTTATCTCTTTGTAAAATATAGGTACTGTTTGATTAATTCTTAAATTCTGATAAAATTCATACAAATGTTCAAAGTCATAAATATTAATAAATTTTACGTATTAATTACTTGTACGATGATTTTTGGAAATTTTGGTTTACTTATATTAATGATATTATTGTTTTTAATTGCTGCATAGAATAAAGTTAAATCAATTTAATATACATTTCACTTCAGAGTAGTGTGAAGTAGTGTACCTACTCAAAGTCCTAAAACTTAAGTATTTTATTTTCACTACCAGTTAGCCCGTGATTCCAATGTCACCTGGTGGTAAGTGATGATGCAGTTAAGGATGGTACCTAACCTGTTAGAGATTTAATTACTTTAATGTTTTTTTCTTTCTGTTGCAGATGACAAAAGCCGTGATGGGATTATTTTCGTTTGGAAAATAATATAATGTAATATAATATAATAATGCATACTAAATTGTTTTAAATAAATAAATACCATTGTTAGCACTTTTTTCTTTAATTTATTAAAAAGTCACGGTGACCGTTTGTTTTTCCGGGATAAAAAGTATCCTATGCTCGTGTCCGATGTGCAAGCGATATGCCAATTTTGTGCCAAGATCAGTTCTCTATACAGGCATGTATAGGTTTACAACCAAACCGATCTTATTAAAATTTTGCATAGATTGTTTGCATCACTACGTGGTTGATATACCATTGACGCGTACGACGTATTTATTGTACCTTCGTTACTGATCCGCACCGCAAGGATCTGTAAATCCTTCCCAGCTTCCATTTTCGCCAGTACCTATAATATAAGTACATTCAAATCAAGAGTGAACAGGCATCTTCTACTAGGGCGCTCCACCTTAGGCTGCAACATCACTTACCATCAGGTGTGATTACAATGAAGCGCTCGTCTGTATACATAAAAAAAGACATACACATGGTTAATCCAAGGAAAATAAACGGGGATTGATTACCGCGGGATTTTTAATCAACCAAAACCTAAGACGATTTTGTAAGCAAAAGCTACTTTATAATAGTACTAGCTGACCCGCGCAACTTCGTCTGCATCAATTCGGTTATTATCTATCGGTTTTAATATCTTTAAAAAACCACTAACCTAATTGCAGCGCCACCTACCGGGTCCAGTTTTATTTTCAAACTATATGATACGCGGCCGGGCGGCCCTCTGCATTTTTCTTGCTTTTAGCATTTCTATACCCGTCGTAACCTCTAAACGATAGGTCCAATTTGAATAATTTAACAGACAGACAGACAAAAATTATATAAAAATCTGTTTTGGACTCAGTATTAATTATAAAGCATTCCCTGGTCAAAATTTTCAAAATATATTAAATGTAAATAAATCTTCCAGTTACAGTTTTATTATAAGTATAGATAATGGATTAATAATAAATAACCCACCGTTCAAATTTTTTTTTTTAATTATTAAATAAATATACTACGACAATACACACAATATGCAATCTATCACCAAAGTAAGCGTTAGTTTGTGTTATGGGTACTAAGATGACTGATGAATAAAATACATAAATACTAATAATATACATATAAACATCCACACACTGAAAATCATTCATGTTCATAACACAAACATTTTCCAGTGGGAATCGAACCCACGGTCTTTGACTCAGAAAGCAGGGTCACTACCCACTGCGCCAATCGGCCGTCAACACACTACACTTACACTTAATTTGCGTACAAGTTTGTTTGGTCAAAAGGGCAAACTGAATTGTACTATAACAGAGCACAGTAAACATGACTGGCAACTATAACACTAGACTATTAATTGCACTAGTGTGTCGTAGATGTAAATTGTACAGACAATGCCACTACTGCTGCTTCCAACGCTATACCAACAACGGACGCGTCAAGTGGAGTAAGTAATTCTTGTCATAGACGCACGCATGACTAATGGGTTTTTTTAATGCTTTTTAAATGCTTATGAGTTCGTGGTTCTTTGATTAGGTTGAGCCAAAAGTTTTTTTATTTATATTATATTTTACGACGTTACACACATCGCCAGCCCCAAAGTAAGCGTAGCTTGTGTTATGGGTACTAAGATGACTGATGAATATTTTTTTATGAATTATATAAATTAATAATTGAAACACCCAGACACTGAAAAACTTTCATGTCATGTCACAAACATTTTCCAGTTGTGCGAATTGAACACACCGCCTTGGACTTAGAAAGCAGGATCACTGCAAACTGCGACAATCGGCCGTCAAAGTGACGGATTAAGTTGACGGTTATTAGGTAATCCTACGAGAAAATTCTCAGTAAGTTAAAAGGTTATTTTGGGGAAAAATCCTCAGGTACATCATAAGTCTGGTCTAGCGGGAGGCTTGCGCCGTGGCAAGTTACCACCCTACCGACAAAGCCGTGCCACGTAGCGATTCAGCAATGTTCCGGTACGATGTCGTATACAAACCGACTACGGGTATGGGTTAAATTCAACTGCCATACTTCCTAACTGGTAAGCCTGCTACCACCAGGTGGAATTGCAGTCAAGGAATAAATGGTAAACGAATTTGAAAAAAATAATCCAACGGAGAAGCGAAGAGATTATGTCAAAGGTTCTACAACTCAAACGTGTTCAAACTTATCGCCTGGACCCTGGGTGATGAAAACGCTTTCACACTCTACCACCTCGGCACCCACCGAGGTAGAATCCTGAAATATCTTGAAAGATCTTCTAGGTCTTAAAGGGGCCTTAACAAACCATCATTGACGTACTGGGAACGCGGAGATGTCTTCCTGGGAATTAAAGTAAGTAAATACGAGGCTGAAATTAAGAAAATGGCCCCCTGTATCTGGAGAATAGGTTAAACCTTCGGTCTCAGGTATTGTTACTAACATTTTCTGACAATAGTTACGACTAGGCATCCCGCATTATAGAGGAACGTGGTCGGGCTGAATACAAAATCACTCTTTCCTATAAGAGACTAGAGATGTGTCTATGAGCTGAAGATAACAAACTATATTTTGGAGTTCGACAGTATAGTATTGTGATGATAATATCAACATAATTAGCATAAATGGGAGACACATCGCCAAGCCTATATTATATGCTTGCGTAAGATTTATACGTTGCTGGTATTTTTCAAATAGGAATGGGTTGTGGGGAGACTTGGGACTTTTAATCGTAGTACCACTTTGATTTGGTCTATTGTCTAACTCACTTTAAAATTCTAACGTGAAAAAATGATTGAAGTCAAAATTATAAACCTTACTTCTTATGTGCGCACATACAATACAAGCAGGAGTTTTTTTGCTTAAGAGCTATTAACATAATTTCTCTGTATGAATGAAATAAGGAAATAAAATCAAATGTTACTTTTATAATATCACATTTAATGATTTATTTTATATCGAGTATAATATATGGCATCTACTTTTAAAACAAAATATGTATATAATTTGATTTATCAAACAATACAAATATATTACAATAATATTTCTGTACACAAAGCACATTTATTACAATAGTTTTTTACCTCTACATTAAGATACATTTATTTGAATAGCTATGTTTGAAAGCTCCATTATTCTTTTGATAATTATTAATAAATTAACTTATTCATTAATAGTTCCAGGAATAATA
This sequence comes from Pararge aegeria, assembly GCF_905163445.1. Taxonomy (NCBI): domain Eukaryota; kingdom Metazoa; phylum Arthropoda; class Insecta; order Lepidoptera; family Nymphalidae; genus Pararge; species Pararge aegeria. The sequence continues at coordinate 9,492,254 of NC_053184.1, read as the reverse complement.
GAAACATGGCATGATATAGCTTTAACATGAAAAGATGGTAAGTTTGAGATTGATTTAGATGGATTATTTTTCCGACCCAAATATCGACCAATAGAATTGCACCATTCGACGTCACGTGGTACAACCTACATGCAGTGGCGTGCATAGAGGGTATGCACAGGGTATGCAGACAATACAAAAGTAAGACAATCTCCAATACGAGTTTTAAAAACTTAAGGGTCGACTTTTTATAACTCTTACAATGGCTATCCTTGAGTTTTTATAACTCGTACTGAGGATTTTCATTCGTTTTATATCACCTGCATACCCTGTGCATACCCTCTATGCACGCCACTGCCTACATGGTATTATACTGATAATTTTTTGAAAATTTTCTCTGGTAGTTGCTATATATATTTTGCTATATTTATTCATTATGAAATTCTTATTTGTTAACTGTACATTTCGTCTCATGGTGCAATTCTATTGGCCGACATTTGGGACGGAAAAATAATCCCCCGAATACCACACGAGCTTCAAAATTATCGGGTATTTCCCGATAGGTTCGTTGCAAACAAATGAAGGATTCAAGTTTTTCAGGTTAAAAAATCACGAGCGCGAAGCGCGAGTGATTTTTCCTGAAAAACCTGAAAAGCTCTTGTGGTATTATAAGTGAATATTTTCATCACTGGAAGGTGACTTTAACTTTTATTCCACAAAGTAATAAATCCACGGAGTCGCGATTCGTACTTAAAGGCAAAAAGTAATATTTCAAACAAAAATTCTAAATATTTAGTTCAAAGTCACGAACCATGCGATAATATACTATTCAAGCATAACCTTGATGTTTGAAATATTACAATATTTTTTGCTGTAGCCACCCAAACGTATTTAATATAGTAAATGTTAGAACCATTATTTGCGATATAATAAACTTAAATATTACAAAAACTTGAATATCAAGCAAATGATAAAAAAATAGTTTTACAGTCGCAATTAATTTGTTTCGTTCAGACATACCTGTAATTTCGCAGAAGTCCGGATCGTACAAATATCGAAAAAAATGTACCATTAAATTATTGAAAAAAATTTAAGGAACCTTTCTCGATGGATCATAATATTATATTTTTATTTGGAAAATTACTAAATGATAATATCTAGTCTGCGATGTTTGCCTGTACATATTGAGGAGAAAATACGTATAACGATGTATATTTCGTTATCTACACACTGACGTCACGAACATATTGAATAAATATAAACATACATCTTTTTGGTTTAAATTTTCCCCGAAGAGGATATTTTTTTAAGTCATAAATGCTTTTCTGGATATATACCATAATCAAATAAAAAATCGTTTCATAGCATTTCTAATTCTCAAGGTCTTTAAAAAAATATATTTTACTGAATTGTAAAATATCGTCAAACAAGATTAGCGTTTTATAGCAATATAATATTTACAACGTAATAACTATAATGGTGGGGATTCGATTGCGATAAACTGACAAAACACTAAAACCTAAGAATATATTATTATTATTATATTAATAAGCAGATAACAACATTTTAAATCTTATCCAGCCCTTCTACCACAAAATATCACATATTTCGTAAACACCCTTTTCCCACTTTTATAAGGTACTAAATTAACAATAAAATCAATATTTCAGAAGAATATTATAAAAGAAATAGAAACAATAAAAGTAACTTAGCAATACAGAAAGCAAAAGATATTGAGATTTCTAATATTTTAATATAATAATACATAAACATATAATCAAAATTATCAATAAGAGATCAAATCTTAGAAGATGAAAATCAGATATCTAACTATAAGTTGTGAAGAGAGGTTTTTGTGCGGTAGAATTTAATTATTTATTTGACTAGACCATTTGGTACATTGACGTTCATGTAATTATTGGAAATGTTTTGAGGCTTCTTGCCCAGGTCTACTTCCAATGATATATAAGTGGGATTCGTTACAGCCCTATTCAGATTGTTTTGTGCGTTCTTGATATTGTACTGTTTGGTTTCGAATACTTCGTCCGATTCTTCGTCGATTCTTGGACACATCTTTTCGTATGGGGAAACATTTCCATCGTGATCAGATTCTGAACCGCTTCTGTTGGGCAAGTTATTCAAGCTCAGCATTGGCGTTAGCTCTGAACCTTGACTATGACCGAGTTCAGACGACCTTGGATTCAACTTTCGTGCATCGAAATCGAATTTGCTACTTAGCGCTTTAGGGCTCAATATATGTTGATTAACCGGACTCATATGCAGGTAACCTTGATCATCTGAAAACATAATTTAAAAAGAATCAATACATACGAAATATGTATCTATTTCTACATACAACATTTAATGCGATTGTACAAATGCATGCAATACTTCTCTACGCTTACGATATCGAACATCCAAGTTACAACCAACTTTGTTTTAATCAATCATCAAATCGTTAAATTATTCATTATTATCAGTTTATTGATAATAATGATTTATTTAACGTTGTTACGATTTGTTGTTTTACATAAGGTTAGTGACAACTAACATGCCGTATTTTAGTAACGAATATTTGATTACCGCTTCGATATATCTAATGTGATATGTATTTTTGGCGTGATCAGAATGCAGTATTTTCTGTCCCGTCTAATAAAAGGAAAATAGGCTTGTTGAATAAAATTATTTATGGATAGATATAGAATTAGGTAAAAAATAAGTATGTTGACTAATAAGGAAATTGTTTAGCTATAATATATAACAACGTCTTCAAATAACAGCTTTTATACAAATAAGTAAAAGCCGACTTTGATATGGAGTTCATGAATCAGTTCTACAAGAAAAGAGTTTCTCTTCTTAGTTTATAAGACATAGATAAACTATATTTTAAAAACCTAAGGGCTTTATTAATAAACGTGGCATAACTTTAGAATACTCAGCTAAGCATGTCGTGTCAAAATTCACGGGACTGCCTTGCAAATGCTTTAGCTTGAAAAACACAAACGAAATTGAGTTTATATATGCCAATACTTTAATGATGTTTAGTAAGTAAATATAGTTGCGATTTGTATCCAAAAAATAAAAGATTTAAATGAAGGATCATATACCATGTAGTAATTGTGTGGGGGTCGGCGGGAAGAAGCTACGCGAGTCGTTGACGTAGTGATGAGGGCTAGGCGTGACCATATTATTATAGTCAGGGGCGCACACCATCGCTAGATAGTCTTCCTGTCCTTCGGCCTTCACGTTTGAATCCAAGCACGCTGTGTTGAGATCAACATAGTGCTGTTGGGATAAGTAAAGAAAAATTTAATTAAAAAGTGTTTTTTTGGTAATACAAAACATTTTGATTTATCATCATTGATCAACCGATCGACGACGACTGCTAGACATAATTCTTTTGTATATTGTACAAGTCCCCTATGTACACTGTCAAGGCTGGGTACCTACGTGATACGTTTTACGAAGCGAGGTGCACAGGCTTATAATTCCTAATTCAAATAATTAGTTCTACCACTTTGTTCCTATCACTGTGTTTGTTTCTAATTTCGAAAGATATTAAGCGAATTATGGGAAATTGAAACGTACCTCAATCGGTGATGGACTTATTGCTAGTGTGTATGGTCGGTATTTAATTGTTTAATTAAATTACTGTATCGTTACTGTTAACCAACAACCATGTGTGGAGGTTTGACTGCCGAATACTAGGATTAGGTCCTTTCGATTGGATAACTAAATCAGATCCAGCGAACACATACATAAAAATATGAAATCGTCGGTCGGACTAAAAATGTAAAAGTGTTGGTTTTAAAAAAAATATTTAATAGGTAAGGAACTTTGCAACGGTGCTTTCTCAAAATATCTCGCGTGAATGCTCTAGTGTCAATGCGAAAAGTCTATGAGTACTTATTTTGGTAGTGCTATTGATTTCTGGAAAGTACCGTCTACTTCTGTCCAATAGAACAATAGTGTACTTACGTTGCGGACGTTGTCCTCAAGGAATGAGCCAAGGATCTCTTGTAGCTGACTGAAGTTTGGACGCGCCGTTGCTTTCTGGTGCCAACATCTCTTCATCACTTCATACAACCGGTCGTCAGCATATTGTGGTTTTTCAAGACGATGACTGGAAATAGTTAAATATTTATATTACCATAGTTTAGCAATCGTGAAATGATTATACGAATCAATAAACAGTAGTGTAGCTTTGGCCGTGAATTTTGCACTTTTTACGAGTGTTTGAAAATCTAATCTAACTGAACCATTTAATAATCCATCTAGATTTTCAAAAAAAACTGTTAGTGTTTCAACTGATTCACAAACACAGCTCTGGAGGCCAACAAATGACGAATACAGTTTCAAATTCTATAAACTTGACGAATACAGTTTCAAATTCTATAAACTTGACTTTTGGTTCAACTGGGCAAATCTTTGTATAGGTAAGACTAAAGAAAGTCTGGAGTATGGCAATCTCTACAAAAGACAATTTTAAGCAGTAAGTGTACGTCCAAAATATTCGATGCTTACCCATCACTGAGCCACTGTACAAGACTTGTTGGACTAATATTAGGATAGGGTGTTTTGGCGAGCGAAAACAATTCCCATAAAACAATCCCAAACGACCATACATCAGACTGCGTCGAAAAAATGCGGTCAGTCATACACTCTATGGCTAACCATTTCACTGGTAGAGGACTCTGAAACATAAAAGGAGCAAAATTAAAATCTTATAATGTATTATGATTTCAAGGTCAAACGTCTGTTGTTGCCAAAAATCGAGATTTCAAAACAATTTTGCAAACTGAAAACCGCAATTTTTCTGTTCAATTTGGTAGGAATAGACAAAACCTGATACAGTTATAAAAATCTATATTTTATAGTATCTGTGATAGCCTACTAATTAGGGCTTCGGCCTCCCTGTTCAGGGGCCTTGTTCAATCCCCTCATGCAACTCTAACTTTTTAGAGCTATGTGCGTTTTATTTGCATTAAATTAAATATCACTTGCTTTATCGGTGATGAAAAACATCGTAAGGAAACCTGCGGAGAAAGCCTGAGAGTTCTCCATAACATTTTCAAAGGCATGCGAGGTCTACCAAACCTAACTTGGCCAGCAGCTAGCGTGGAGAACTACGTCCTAAACCCTTCATGTTCAATGGGTTGATAATCCTTCGTCTCCGTTACGGTTATCCAAAAATCCCTTAGGAATCTATTATTTCCGAGCTATGGCCGTCTCCAAAATGCAAGCTAGCTCTTTCCAAAATTTCCCTGTCACAGCAGTTAAGTGTAACAAAACCAGTAGGTAAAAGCAATAGGTAACAAAGCCTATTTATTGATCCCACAGGAACAGTTTCCGGGTGCTTTTCCATTGTTTTGTACAATTTACAGAATATAAGCAACATGTGCGCCTTATTTCATTTCATAAATGTCTACTATATTGCTAAGTGATCAAATGATTGAAGCTTTAATTTGCTTACATTTTCTTGTTTCTTGTATTCGTCGTTTTTATAAATGCTTCGTGCTAAGCCAAAGTCGCAAATTTTAACAATGTTGTCTTCTGCCAGCAACACATTTCTAGCTGCAAGGTCGCCGTGCAACACCTGAAAGATATGATAAAAACTATTACATTAACGATTTAAAAGCAAAGCAAACTTCGTAGCCATTTTATAATCAGCCCATTTACCTTGTTGGCATTTGCGTAATAAATTCAATAACATTTGCGGCTGTTTATATTTTGGTGCCAAGCAAATGGCCCAACTTATTGTAAGTGGAAACCCATAGCTTATTAAGAGCAACATTTGGTATTCGAGGGACACGTCCTGCAAGTGGCGTCCTGTATTCATAAATCTGAGGTGTAAGTGTTTATCGGAAAAACAATGTGCCCAATATTACACCGGCCACTACGCCTTTCAGACCTAAACACAGCAATGCTGGTTAGCCGCGGCTGAAATAAAAATGGCGGTAATGCTTCCCTAGACGAGCTCTGTCACGAAAGCTCTACTACTACAACGAAAAGCTCACATACTCATCATCATCATCAAATCAACCGATAGACGTCCACTGTTGGACATAGGTCTTTTGTAGGGAGTTCCAAATTCCACGGTTTTGTGCCGCTTGAATCCAGCGGCTACCTGCCACGCGCTTTATGTCGTCCGTCCACCTCGTCGGGGGTCGACCAATGCTGCGTTTATCAGTACGGGGCTGCAATTCCAGCACCTTGGGACCCCAACGTCCATCCGTCCTGTGAACTACTACTACTACTAAACAATTATTATTGACATACTCGTTACTCTTGGTAGCCATGGGCCTGATAACAAATCTCTACAGTAATTAATGGAAAGATCTATGCTCCGATCCTTACGTAATTAGTTCAAAAGTAAAAAAATCCGTAGTAACTTTGGTTTTCGCGTAGCTCAAATAGTTGTGAAGCTCAAGTCGCAATGGGTGCGGCTCATAGCAAGGAGCATCGATAGAATTTTTGGAACAAAGGCCTTGCAATCGTAACCTATCATAGTTAAACGCAGCTTTGGTTGGCAAACCCCCACTTTGTAAACAGTCAATAGACCCAATTGGTAATAGACAATATATATTTACGTGTAGCTAAACCCAAGTGGCAATAGAACAATGGTGGGTATAATTATTAATCCATCCTTTTCCAATAACATAAGGTCTCAACTTTTATGTTTGTTAATTTAGTTAAACGATTTGCATATGAAATGTACGACAAGAAATATAATTATGTGTCTGCATGGATTGTTGATTTGCAAATTGGTTTTTCTGGAGTTATAATCTGATACTGAAAATATGGTACTTCACCTTTCTGCTCGCGAGGTATTCCATACCCCTTGCGATCTGGAAGGCCCAAGCCAATAGGTCCCGCGAAGTCAAAGGCCTGGGGTTGCGTCCATCGAAAACGTAATCGGTTTCGTAATTTGAACGCCATTCGGGTTGGACGTAACCAGTCTCAGAAACTGAAACCAGAAAACATTTAAAATAAATAAATCTATTCTAAGTGTGTGTTTTCATCAAAGGTATGTATGTGTATATATGTGACATGTGTATGACACACATGTCACATATATACATACAATTGTTCAGAATAACAATTGAAAAAAGTGTTGCAAAAACATTTACAATGTTTTATCATAATTTTCTTGTCTCATATATAATCGAAAGTTTAGATATAGGCTAGTTAGATATTTTGAAAATGCGTTAACTTAATTACCGATACAAAAATAGTATCCTTTTCTAAAGTGACAGCACTATTGTTAACTTCACAACCTATAAATTTAGTTTAGTTTAAGGATTTATTATTTAGTAATCTGAATTATCATTATTATTTAGTAATCTAATAACGTAGTTAGTAATAAATCCGTTAATTTATGGTTTTCTCCAAAATGCATTTAAATAATGTACCTAATATTTAACTTATTTTCTAAAAATATACATTTAGGAAATATATGGAACAGCTTAACCGATTTTGATTAGTCTTTTATATACACCTTTTGCAGGTTGTTTTTGTACTTGTTTCGTCATATTGCGTGGATGAAATCCCAGTTAAATAATATTAAAAAAGCCAGATTATTTATTCCAGATAATATTACTACTACTTATTATGTAGAATCCTGACTGTAACTTAATTAACCTACATATGTTTATCTAGAAGATATCGGTTATTATTAGATTCATCATTATTTTTATTTAATTTTCCTATTTTTTCCTTCTCTTTAAATGTTTCCCCTATTTTATTTTTCATTCCATGAATTAACCCGACAGTTATTATTTTCGCAGCAACGATAGAAGTCTCACACTTGTTCAGTTTTTCCTTATTAAAATAGAAGAAGAAGAAGAAGAAGAAAAAGTCTTTATTGCACATACAAATATAAAATCAGGTTAACAAAAAAATAAAAAATAAAAACTATACATATGCACAAAGGCGGTCTTATCGCTTGGAGCGATCTCCTCCAGACAACCTTTGGTTGAAGAAACATATGAGAGAAAACGGGATAGTGCAATAATTAAATTGTGCTAATTATAAACATTACATACTAATAAATACATACTAATAATTACATACTAATAAATAATAAAATAATTCGTTTATTAACCCAAATCTTTTATCGTTATTTATCTATATTGATTTGGATTAAACATTCATTACTGTGCTTAATTTTTTAGCAAATTTAGTTCCTACCATAGTTCTAGGACTTTCCTACTAATACTTAAGACCGAAGAAACCGATAATTATCCGGTTTCAATAAGTTATGCAAATTAAATAGCTGCTGACCTTTCCTTCCAGATCTATTAGTGTTAGCAGTATTCACAAACGTGTGGTCTGTCTCTTGGGAGTGGTTCGATCCGAAGTAGTCTGATTGCACACTGAAACATAAAGAAACAATATAAAATTAGACTGTGCGAAAAAAATAATAAAAAAGATTTCGTATTGATTTCTAATCTTTGTTTTATGCGTTTTAAAAAGCCCGAAATAGGTTTGAAAAGTATATTGCACACTTTAAAACCTATTTCGGAAATGAACGATTTGTTTTTAATTGTTTTTAGTATCTTGACCTCACATACTCCAATTAATTGATATATTAAAATATCATGATAATTTAAATGTTTTAAGTATTTTAAGTTGTTTACCCGGTGCTTCCAGTGGTACAAATAAACCCTCTGTTGACCTTCCCAAGATTTTTCTCCTTGTCATCTGTGAGCTGGTCTATGAAAACCTCACGATGCCTCTGCATGTAGTTGTGTATGTTACCAAATTTGCAGTATTCCACGATAACGACCAATTCGCCTGGATTATGGACAAAAATTTAAATTAGCTTAACATCCTGTCTGGCAAAATTTATAACCACAGCTTCGTTTGCGTGATAGTGAATAAATATCAGAGGATGTAAAGATTAATAATAACAATAACTTTTTTTTTTTTTATAAATTTTTAATAGTATTTTTAAATTTATTTTTAAGCATTGTTAATAATTTAAAAAAAAAAGAAAAATAATAAATGATAGATAAACAATAACATAACTATAATATTTTTTGTAATACCACAGACGTATTTAGAATTATGCAAAATATGAACAATAAAATCCTCCATTTTGAAAGCTTTTAGTCCATCGTAATCAGATATTGGTTTCATATAATCTCCTAATCTATAACCGTGATATTATCGATATAATCTACGCTTCGCAGTGGAAAACGAAGATTGAATATTCAGTTGAACTGACAGTATTTTTAATCTTCATTTAATACAGATACTTATCTATAATACGACTTATCAATAATTATTTGTATGTAATTTAATCCACCTTTTCAATCAAATCAATGTGTTTTATGCAATCAATACCAGATCTGCTAAAAGAATACATATTATTCAAATCACTTCACTTCCAAAAGAATATTATTATGACGATGGAAATAATAAGTCCAGAATAAAAACAAAAATTGTAAGTAAACAGAAAATCTCACTCACGTTTGCCAACATTTTTAGTGCAAGCCCCAAGTAAGTTAACGATATTAACGTGTTTCCCAAGGTGCACCATTATCTTAAGCTCCGATGCTAGTGCTTTAATGAACATATTATCAGCAGTCTTCTTCACCATTTTAACGGCCACCGGTGTGGTCTCCTCTGCGTTGATGATTCCACGAGCATCTGCTTTATACACGACGCCAAAAGCACCTGCGCCTAGTTGTTTACCTAAAACCAACAAATGTTGTTAGCAATAACACGTTGCAGCTTGCGGGATATTTTTGCACACGCTCAAAGATAAACAAACAAACATACGCATACATAAAGACTTCGGATAAAGCGTTCTATTCCTAATCGCACATTTCTGTGTTTCTTGCGATTTCGAAGTGTTTCAATAAGAGCTAGAATGGACTTGTTCTTCATTACCAATTGCTTTTTACTAGCGCGGTTAATCAATATAGCTGTACCTACCGTACCCAAGTGAGTTCGAGATGGATGGTGAGAAAACCCGTTGCTGAAAACAGTGGTAATTTATTTGGTATGTATTGTAAATAAGGTTTGAACTTTCCTACCCATTATTGTTATAAAGAACTCTTCTCGCAATCGATTCTTGATTCTCGAGATCGTTTTGGGTCGAATGATAATAAATAAATTTTATTTTGTTTCTACCTGCATTCGTCTTAGAATAACTAATTGTGCAAATTTTTCAATATTTTTAGCTCATTTTTTTCTTTGTAATATTAAAATAAGGAACATTTAATTTTTAAGTGTTATCTTTAAAAATATGAATATAAAGACCACATGTTATGAAGAATTATTAGTCATACTAAATAAAGTACTGGTCTGATAATTGGTCAAAACATTTCATTACTCTAGTTTATATGTAGTTTATAAATAAGCGTAACTGCATAATTTTTGTATACATTATGTTGAAAAAATATTGGTGTAGTGGCATTCATTAATAAATATCTTATCTTCAAATATTCCTGTATTTATTTTTTCTTATAGCAGAGACAAGGTAATGCTGGAAAAAATAAGTTTATTTAATGATCATTCTTAATGACAAAAGTTTAAAAAATTACCAAATTGCAGTTTCTCGGGTGGAAACTCAAATCTTTCATCGTACGGTAAAAGCTCAGCCTGTTCATCTATACCCAGCTCCGGATTCAGAGATCTCGTTACTCCTTCCTTGAAATATAAAAGTCCGGCAGCTGCCAATTCCTTCCTGAACTGTTTTTCTTTTCGTATCTTCCATATTAAATATACTATCAATAAAACAAGGAAAAATACGACGACACCGACAATGCTCAGGTATATTGCCGACTTAAAGGGGGAACTTTCTGAAAATCACAAGCATAATATTTGATATTTGTATTAAAAACGCTACTTTTACCCATGAATAAGTTATTTACAATTAAGAGTATTCTTTACAGTGCGTAGATATACAACATTTAAACCTACAACTTAATATAAGTACATTATATTCTGTAAATGCACTGTAACCTCAACAATCTGTAACGAAACCTCATACATTTATTTTGGTTTACAACCATAAATTTATTGAAATGATGAATACCTTTTATAATCAGATTGTAAAATTCACTGACAGAGATATCTCCACTTGCAGCCAAACATTTATATTTCCCTGCGTGTTCTTCATGGACCTGTTTGATATCAATCGTAGAGTTAACTGTTGTGTAATCCAAATAATCCGTGAATATGTCCAAAAAAGTATTATTCTCCAATTTATCACCGTCCTATAGAAAATGAAGTAAATTTAGTTATTAATAAGCTTGAGTCTTGGAAATTCCAGTTGTACACCGATAATGTTGGAAATTCTATTCCGATAAGTTTCAAAATCCATATTATATTTTAAAGTTGTTTAAGAAAAACTGTAGATAGAACCAGCGTAAATAATATATTATATAGTTTTAAATCTAAATGAGCAAGGCCTAATACATAAAAATGGTATGAAGTTTAGTAAATCGTACAAAAAAGTAAGTAAATGAAATCAGTTTACCTTATACCAGCTTATAACCGGAGGAGGAACACCACTAGCTTGACAAGTAAGACGTAGCGGTTGATATGGATTGACTTCCTCATTTGATTCACTGGCAAGAATTGTTACATTTGGTGCTTTTTTTTCTGCAAATAAAAACTATAAATTTTAAGAAATGGATCTTTAAATTACCTAACCAACTGACTATCCTACTTATTTAGCAAAAAATTAGGCCAGTTCGTAGATGAAAGTAGTAATCAAAGCATTATGCGTATAGAAATTAGAGTAGATAATTCATTGTTACATTTGTCTACTAACGTAGATAAAAACTTTTTATAATTTTTATTCCGCGCAGACCGCGATTGCCAGAGAGTTGCAGGTTCAAATCCTGTCGGTTCCGAAAAATTTTATATGCATTTTAAATTTATAAAATTAGATAAAAACAGTGATTAAGATAAAGCTTATCTGACGTAAGTTTCAAATAATAACAATTAAAAAACAACAAATTTATACTAGGTAAGTTTACCTGCAACGGTGACGAAAACTGTTTGATTCTCTTCCGAATTACCCATTTTATACCCATAGCATGTGTAATTACCAGCGTCTTCCACATCAATATTATTTAACTTTAGTTGTGCAATATAAGACCACTGAGTACGTAATATTGTCTCTGTAATAAAATATACAAGTGAAATTAACACAAGTGAGATAAATAAAAGTACACCACAGTATTAGGGAAATCTTAATTAAAAAATAAAAAGAATTATCATTTTTGCCTTGACTTTTCACTTTACGATCAATTGCAGTAGTACAAGGGATCTCTCATACTCTGGTAAGTATGAAAGTCATAGTTATTATACACGTGTTTAAATAATGACTAACGTACCAAAGTCTGACAATACTTTATTGTTTCTAATCCATGTCACATTATCAAAGTCATATTTTGATGCATAGCATTCAACAATTGCTTCTTGACCCTCGGAAAACCACAGCTTGTTACTATTTACCACGCCAAAACCGTTGTGTATTTCTTGTACAAGAAACCTGCTAGTAACAGATGCTTTGTCTGATGCTTGTCCTGGACTGCACGTAATGTTTCCTGAAGCGTGGACTGGTATTTTGAGGTATGACGTTATTTTTGTTAAAGACTCAACATTATTTTCAGCCTGAAAAAAATAATTTCATATTGTTCAGGTCTTCTGACGCTTTTACTGATCTTTTTGCTGCTAATATACCATGAACAATGTTTGAAAGCTTCAAAAAAATCTCTGTGTCTACGAAATTATCATGAAAATTAGAAATACTTGCTGAACCGCAGAGTTCTGATAAGATTGCTGTGTTTACATATAACTCTAATATCTTTTTTTTACACAAATGCTTTTTAACAAATTAATAAAGTAAATTATCTCTGTTAATCTATATTTGAAATATATGTTATCCTTCTATAAAAAAACGCTTGGTGTAAACTAAAGTAATGATAATGCTAAATAAGTCATCATAATGTGTCATCAAAGTAATGATAATGATAAATAAGTATCAATAGAAGATTCGATTTATAATTTTCGAAATCAACAATTTCAAATGGACATGAGGCAAAATGACAACACCGACTGATGTTAATTTTGTGGTAGGTATGTCACTAAATTAAGATCATACAGATTGACTTGTAACGACCTATATTGAAGCATCAAAAACAACTCCACTTTAAGTGTTTCTCGATGAAGTTATTAACCGCCTGGTTAATAACTTCATTCACATAGCAGTTGACAGCAATTATTTTACCTCTAATGTTCTAAACGTTTACCATAAAATGAGGAAAATAGGAATTTGTGATTTAGCAACATTCCGCGACTTTTCTGTTTTTGGACACAATGCAATTCTGTTCGATAATGGCTGGACGAGGATTCTGTATGTATTTAATTATGTGTGGTGTATGTATAGTGCTAGTTACGATGGCATAATTCAACATTATACCTTGCTGCTTATTTCTGCATTCTCTCCCTTTTCGGTTGTGAAGAACCATCTAATATTTGGAAGAGGATACCCAATAGCTTCGCATTGTAAAGTTGCAGCCGTGTTAACTAAAAATCTTTTATCACCAGACTCAAAGTTGATTACTGCAGGAACTGTAAATTAAACAGGATTTTATTGAATGGCCTTTAATTGCGTAATTTTAAGTTAATTCGTTGCATTATCCATACTTACCTTATGCTGTTCAATTGATATAATTTATTGAACTTTATAATGTCCTTGTATAAATTAAAGCACAACAATTTAGCAGTCAATCAAACAGACGGGTCACTTAATGTCTATTAATTACGATTAATCAGCGGCCCACGAACTGCTGTGTTGCAGAATCTGAGTATCATATATTTACGGATATGGCTAATATGATCAATGTGCATCATGTTATATCTTAACTCTATCTTATATTAACACATATGCAGTTCCTCGTCTTCGGCCTGCATCATGGCAAATAAGACATATCTCAGACGAGCGCTTATTTGTCATCGAATAAAATAACTGGTTACGTTGGTAGTAAGTCACTGATAAGCTTAGCAGGACGCAATATAAGGAATATTTACATTACCAAAGGAGGTCCTTAAATAAAGAACTCCTTGCCATTATTTATAATAACGAATAACTACAAATAAAGCTGTGTTACCGGTTACTTTCTCTTCCTCTATTTACAGAGTTCGTTCAATGTGGGCACCGGTGCAACTATATATATATACTCGTAGATCATTGAATTGAACGTTAGTCGTGACTCATGCTCGTTTTGTTTAATTCATTTTTGCTACGTATTAACACTGTCATTCTGTTTTTTCAAAACAGATGTTTATTTGAATATTTAACGAGGTCTGGGTCCCACGATGTACGAGTATTACTATAATTAATTTTAAAAACTTAAGATTATTACCTTTTTTTCTAACATCAAATGTTAATTCCTTTTTGTCATCCTTATTGGCAGCTACTACTGTGTAATTTGCTATGTCATCAATTGTTAAACTATAAATGGTCAGAATTACTTTACCAGGCTTGGTTGTGTCTAGTTGGTATTTCGGTAACTTTACTATTATCTCTGTGCCATTTTTATAACTGAAAAAAACGTTGAAGTTAAAAAGTTGCTTATAACGAAAAGGCAGAAATATTAATTATCTGTTAACGTCTTTGTCTATTAACGTCCCAATACTGGGCACAGAGCTCCTCTCTCATATGAGAGATAGTTTTTGAGCATAGAACCACCACGCTGCTCCTGGGCAGGCAAATAAATAATATTAGTTATTTTGTTACTAACAATGTTTATAAACATAAGTTTGTTTCAATGAAACATCGCTTTACGATCAGTTGCATTGAAGTTACATTGGGTTAATTCATAGTTATTTGCTCTGCCGTCCCCCGTCATTACTTTACTACGAAGTCAAGCCACAAATAACGTACTCTTTAAATGTAATTATAACTATTTCACTTAACATATTATAACACTTACAAGGTATAATTTGCTGCGGGATAGGCATCAATCACATTGGTTATTAATGTAGCTCTGGATTGTCTTGTTTCAATAGGCAGCTTAATATTACCGATAGTTACGTTTATAAACCCTTTATTTCCTAAAAGGAAAACCATGAGATCATTTGGTAGCCTAGATTATTGGGCATAGGTTTAATTTGATGTAATTATTGTCCCATAGAGCCACATTTGCAAGTTCCTAGCTTGGATGCGCTCTCTTGCTTAATATTTGGAACTTTGGTGACTTAAGTTTACGAATACAATTATCAATTTCTTTTCTACAATTATCACTATCACTATCACTACCAAGTACAATTTCTCTAATAATGTAGGCATCAAAAGTGCCATCTAGAAGTAAAGTTGTATAGAGAAACCGATTAGTGGTGTGGGTTAAATATAACTGCCAGTAACATCAAAGACTGCACGTTCACGTCATCATCTTTCCACGAGAGATTGCGCTCAAGAGTTATCATGTAGGAGAATTCAAAATAAAGAAAAAGAGAGTTTAAACTTGCGTACGATCTTAACATATTTAGATGTTGAATCTTAAGGTAAATAACATAGATTTTTAAATATTTTCTTCAGCTTACATCAATAATTCTTACCTTTGTATATTTTCCTTACGGTATCCTGGTTGGTCACCGAACTAAAGCTAATGCACGTATAGTTTCCATCATTTTCAGCGTTAGCATTATTTATCTTGATGTTTTTGTACAAAATCCCTGATGCTTTCATTGTTTCTTCATTTGTATCAATATCAACATTACTCTGCAAATAATTAGTTAAGACATCAGTGTTCATACCTACTTTAAATCATAAAAAAAGAAAAAGTTATAAAAGTCTAGATGAAAAGAGTCTAATAGGACACCAATAAAAATATCACTAATTCTAGAACAAAAGTCAAATGTGTTGCACTCGATGTACTAAAAAATAAGAAGAATCCTTTATATAGTGGTAAGACAGTACAAAAACCTAGACAAGGTGATTCCACCCACATCGGATAATCGGTAATCGATGTTATGTCGACAATTTATTTTAGTGAAATAAGGTGGTAGCGGGCTAACCTGGGGTGTAGCGGTTATATTAACCTGATACCCCTTTTTGATTTATACGCGATAGTGTACCGGAACGCTAAATCGTTTTACGGCGTTTTATTATCGTAACTAGCCACGTCTCAAGTAGTCCACCAGACTAGAAGAAATCAAAAATGATCAATTACGAAATTGTCCCGCTGGGATCGAACCCGAGACTTCCATTCATAAGACAGCGCTCAACACTGCGGCAGGTAGGGCATCTGAAAAAATGAGACATCGGTACTGATTGCGATGCTAAAACGCACGTCCTACATAAAAACGGTCAAAAGAAATCGGCAAAATTATCCCAATAGGCCCGACGATCGAAACAGATTATGATTTATTGAATGTAAATATTTAAAGTTAAACCTGTTTGAAATCTCGCGGAAAAGTCCAATTCAAAAGAATTGGATTGTTAAGCTCGTAGTCAACGGAGCAGTTAAGCCAAAATGACTCATCTTCCAGAAAATATTGCGAGTCCATTGTGATTTTTGGTTTTGGAGAATCGGAGAGGAATACTGAAAATAATTAAAACATTAAATACTTTTAGCAATTTTATAAATGTTTTAGACAATTCCATAATATACTTGCAAACCATTTGTTTCTAATTAAAAAAAAACCAATAATGAAATACTGCACGAAAGTTAAAAACTGGTAACGTATTAACTACATTATTAACTAAACACACGACATAAACAATTGCATAAAATCTAGATAGGAACTTGTTACTGTTATAGTAATAACCAGTGAAACAGAAAAAACAAAAAATTACATAATGTCAATATCTGAAGGAAAACGGATGTATAGCGGAAGTAATGTTCCAACTGATTAACATTCCAAGTAATCGTAAACTAACACATTAAGTTTTATTATACATATTTAGTGTACGTTTGGTAAACACCTACTAAAGGCATGGATTGTGTCTTAAGGAGGAGGACTAAAGGCAAATCCAGTAGTTAATATGGAGTATATTTTGGATTTTATCGTACTTAAATATATTATTATTATTTTTTGTCAATTTCGTGCGGTACTTCATCAACGAAAAAGTAAAAAATTCAAAAAAAACGACAACATAATAAAACTTTAAATAAAATAGTATATAATATAAGGTTCCGTACCAAAGTTTAGCAAATATATTTACTTATCTTTATATCATTTTACACAATCATGATAGCTAAAATAGTAAAACCAATGGTGCCAATTTATCAGTTGTACAGGGATATCTGAATTAAACTAAACTAACAAGTCTATACTGACATCTTTATCACAATGTTTCCCATAAAAATGAATAGCACTGTTTTTAACCTGGCAATTAGGTTTAGTTTAGACATTTGTGTACAATAGAAACAGAATCAATTATATAATTCATTTGACTGAACAGTCAATTTGACAGTTGTTATTAAGTAAATAGCAGGTACCTTCAACAAAGATTTATCTGAGTAAAATATATTGTTCAAAGTTTTACGACATATCAATCATTTTTGTAAAGTTATCTAAATCTACTTGAAACTAATCTTTACATAAATTATTTTTTACAGTAGTCATCACTTGTATAGACAAAATTCGAAATATACAAAAGAAGAAATTATTATATGCTGTACGGAACCCGATCTCTAAGCTCTAAAATAATCATAACCCATTTCGCACCTATACATAATGTTTTTTTTTATGTATATATTGTAACGTAAAACAAAAGAATACCAACAATCATTCACATTTCGCGTTAATTGAATAACTTTAATAGCATTTTTATGTTACCTACGTTTTTTGCATTCCAATAGCCAGACGCCTCGCCTTTTGCTTGACACGTGTTAAGATAAACAATACCTAATGCTGCAAATGGCATTAGCTAGTTTAGAAATTCAGTGCTCTTGCTCAGCTTCTTCTACTTACGATCGGTGCGAAACGGGTCAAATAAAAAATTGTGTTATTAAATAAAATATAATCCATCTAATATAAATAATAATAAATTTCATCTAGGTAAATTGTTAACGAAAAGGTTTTAGTACAAGGTTAGTAAATAAGTTATATACTACATAACGTGATTGTGCATACATAGATCACGCAGAGCAACACACCAAGTAAGAAGAGAATATAGATAGAGGGTACAAGCAGCAAGCCAACAAACGTGAAAGATTAGATTAATCCAATACTGAATGAAACCATCACACCACGCTACCTCGTTATGTGACATCAAGATTGCAGCACTATCTACTTACTACGTATTTCCTTTGTATCATTATGTTTATTTCCTCGATGTCCTTCACAATAATATATGCGTAGTTTACGCAGTGTCACTAAAAATCCAATCTTTGAAGAATACTCTTTAAATTCTGTTTTCTTGTTGTTACTCTGCAGCCATTTTCGTATTACCAAATAAATAATGTCTTGTTAGTATGAATATCAATACCTTAATATCGTGTTTTTCAATTTTATATAGCGCGTGATTTGAAGTAATATATTTTGTCCAAATTATTAAAATATCGAATGAACCCATTTCATAAAATTGAAAAACACCAAATACTACATACACCACAAAATTTAGTTTTAGTCACTTATAATTGTGCACTATTTATTGTAGAAAATAGTACCAATAAAGGATTTAAAAGTATGTGGTGTATGTAGTAAGTACTTTACGAAAAAATTACACATCATGTAATCACCTACGTTTTTGTACATAAACTTCGATCGAATCAGATTGATTTTGTCTCACAAAGTTACAGAAGAAAGCCATTATGGGTATATCCAAGAGAGCATCGCTACTGAAGGCGAACCCAATTTTAGGGCTAAAACTATATTGCTGATAATCACTGTCTGCAAAGTCCTGAATATTGAGAATGCTGTTATCAAATTATCTAAAGCAATTAACAACTTGAGGGGATCTCCATGCTTTAGTGAGTCTTTTGCAGATGCAAGCATTAGTATGGCTTTGTAAGCTTTTAAAAATTCAATGTCAATCTTTTCATGCAAGGTACTATTGACAATAGTGAACTGGTAATGCTTCATTATGTAACATTGTCATTTATATTAGGTAATTTCGTCCTTTTTGATCTACTGGTTGTTAAGAATATTAGATTAATTAAAAACAAATTACGTTGAATCATGCATAGGTACATACTTATAGCAATTTTGCAGTTAATTTTTTAAGTTGATGTCTGTTGCTCGTAAGTAAAGAAAGCGTTTAATTAATTATTAATTTTATTTTATTACTTAACAAAAACGTTTTGGTGGATGTAATTATTTGGTTGTTTAACTAACATTTATATTTTTATACATACCCCTAACAGTGTAACGTTTACATCTGGCGTCGTAGGTCTACATTCAATTACGACCATTGCCCCAACTGTTGAACCGACCATTTCTCTCATGGGTGCAAATAATTTACCCGTATCTATAAGTTACACACACAATATATGAATGAATGGAGGCAATAATAATGTATCTGATACAGTAATGCTGCCGTTTTAAAAGGCCGTTTGGAAAGGGGTTACAAGTACACAACCTACAAAAAGTATCAGTACTACTTGATTTAGATAAATTATTACAATTGCAAAAGAATAAGAAAATTATTATAATTTCGAACAACGTCAACCCTAACTAACTATTAGATAGGTTAGGTTTTTAGGTTATTGACTTGACGTAAACGCTACCTGAGACTTTAAATTTTTTTTAGGAGCTAAACTAGGGTTATGACCCCATTTAACTTTAAATGTAAACACAGCAGATGGTTATGGTTGTAACTGCGTATTTTTAAAAAACTGTATAGTTATCTTTTTTTGTAAAAGTATTGATCCTAGGAAAAAGTTGTAACACAAAAGTTATGATGAGTGCTGTGTGTAGCTCATAGGTATAGTACCCCCCTTTCCAAGTACCCTTGTATATCTAATATCAAATCATTCATATATGTAACTATATCTCACCATCAACGTAGATGTAAATATAAGAAACATGTTCAGTATTGTTAGGTTCTCTCAGTATGTTATAAAGAACGGTTTTCTCATTGACAGTATTATCAAAACAAACATAGTATCCGATTGCATATCTATCCACATTGTATAAATCTAGTGCTGTTTCAAATTCATTTAACATGTTATCATCTGAACTCGTTATGTTTCTTTGTTTCTTAGTGAAATGACCTAAATCATTTTCTGGAATATGCTGCTGTTTAATTTGTACCGGCATACTTGATTTGCAAAATATTGTAAAATTTTGCCCACTCTTTAGAATATACTCTTTCATATTCGGTAAAATAACTGGGCCTTTTATTTCTTTATCTGAAACCAATAAGGTTTCATCTTATTTCATATCAGCTAAACTGTAAAACTTTTGGGATATTAAAAATATAAAGACAATACTTCTTTAAAACATGCTCTAAATGAATTACGGTTCCGCATGTAAACTTAGCGAATACATGTTTCATTTAACGAGTTCATGACTGATTCGTTTACAAACATATAACCAGTAATGACCTGTATCCACTCAATATTTCAACCGCACCTACGCTTCTAAAATGAAAAGAAAATGAACCGTTCACGGAAAATTTCCCATAGCCAATTTGTCAACGTAACGTCATCTATACCGAGTAGTTAATCATGTAGGGAGAGCAAACATTATCAACCTTGACATCAGTTAGTTTAGTGTTTCAACGTGTCAATCGATGAGGTAAATAAATATAATTAAGAAGATGAGTTTTGAAACAGACGAGCATGCTAATGGTAAATGTAATATGAGACTTGGTACTGTTCCCAAGTTACTATACAAAACAGTATTAATTAGTTAGCACTCGGGTGTGACAAAGGCGTGGTCGACATTCGGAAAATTAATCCTGCCACTCTTTAGTTAGATGAAATATACCGTTCCATCAATCGCTGATAACAATTGATGTTATCAAGTCTATCAATTCGTAGAAAAAGAAACAATTAGATGATTAGGACCCCGTTGCTTTAATTGATCTCACTGTATTTATTTTATAGACAAATTAGAGAATAGTTTATGGTAAGGGACTATTATCTCATACAATGTCGTACATTAATGTTTAACGCTGTTGCTATACATTTTAACTAAGTCTCAAGTTAAAATAATAGATATAATTTCTTTGCCCTTTAAAAACTATCATTCTACGACCCAATGCGACACAACGCGGCTCGCACGGTTGCTTGAATTCTAAAAGTTGCGTGATGAATTACCTAAAAACTTCCTCAAGAATTGGGCTATTAAATGCAAGAAAGATTTAAATAAATCCGACTGGAAGTTCCTTTGTAATTACTATAAATAGTGTTTTGGGGTACTGATTCTGAACCTGTAACTTTTCACAGTTATGTTCACTTGTTGTGGTCACTAGTTGAGTTCTCCTTCATGTTTTCTAAGTGCGTATAAAGTCTACTTCTCCTGACTTTGCCAGCATTGTGGACTACGGTCTAAACCCTTCGTATTCTTAGAGGAGACCCGTGCTTTGTAGTGGACCAGTAATAAATATATACTACGACAATACACACATCGCCGTCTAGCCCCAAAGTTAGCGTAGCTTGTGTTATGGATACTAAGATAGCTGATAAATATTTTTATGAATATAATACACATAAAATACAAATAAACACCCAGACACTGAAGAACAAATTTACCAGAGTTAGATGATTTTAGAATGAAATTTTCCAGTTGTGGGAATCGAACCCACGGCCCAGAGGACTCAGAAAGCCGAGTCGCTGCCCACTGCGCCATTCGGCTGTCTCATATGATAATCGGTTGATGATGATGACAAATGTTTTTTTTTTTTAATTTAGGTACTAGCGGGTGTATGCGACCTTTCTTTTCAATAGTCTAATCTGTCTGTTTGTTGTTACTACCACTGAACCGACAACAGATTATAAGAGAGAGAAGAAGCTGCTCTAAAACTAAGCAATCGATCTTAATAGATATCCACATAAAAAAAATATTTTTATTTAATCATATCTGAAGATTGAAGTGAAGCCGTTGCATATGTCTTTGTAATATAGAAAATTAAAAATTCTAACCAAATATCTTATATTTAGTTCCCCTAACTTTCAAAAATGTCAGAGCTAACGCCCCTAAATTCATAGACAATGTTCAATTGCCTATTCTGACTTTGAAGTTAATGTTAAAAATCAGTGGGTTCTGCTGTTCAAAAAATAGCCTGATCAATCTGATTAACAGAAGTATTATAACAAAAAATATTATTATATATATTTCTAGCCTATATATTCGTATGTATGAATCAATATAGGTGTAAGTTGATTGAATAATTAAAATAATAATTAATAATTAATTTAATATTTATTTATTTAATTTAATAATTAATTTAATATTGACGGGCCAAATCATTAAGTGCTAATGATATTTACAGTAATGCTGTTTCTATTTGCCAAGAAGAGAACAAATATAACTCGTAAACGTAATAGGTACATAACCGGATGTCCCCGTTAAGATATCAGAATGTGCATCCTGCTAATAAAAATGTTGTGGAATGAATCGCTTCCTTTACTGTATAATGCCTACACTGAGCTGTCTTATTTAGAATTTTTATTTGACGCTGAGAAAACTACCTTAATTCAGGGTGCGCCTTTTTGTGTAGGGCAATGCGATAGGAACCAGAGCGACTGAAGGGTCTTAGATGGACTGATCAAGCCAAATCTGCTATGGGGTGACCCTTTTGAAGGCCTAGCACCAGGAAAACAGGAACTTTAAATAATTTTCCACAACACTGATTTAACACATCTTATATTTTGAAATTCTACCCATCGTGCTCACAAAATATCGTCTAATGCTACGTCCGACAGCCTCATCGTATGACAACCTCTCACCCTCAAAAAAAACTACCGCACAGATGTACCCTCCAAAAGTATCTTGATTGATTATTTTATAACTAGCTTGTGTTTCTACATTTTAATTATTTTTAATATAATTCACACGTATTTTTATAGGAATTTCGAATAAGAAAATAACAAATACTAATATTTGTTTGCAACAATTTTCAAGATCAATTACTGCATATAACTTAATATCACAAATATACGTTACTTTTAATATGATTATTAATACGCTAGCAATAAAAGTTATTAGTAGGCTTACACTTTTTACTAATTTGCAGTGTCCAGGCTGTCTGCCAGTACCAAGAAAACTCTTCAAGAACTAAAGCCTGTGCATTGGAAAAAGCAATATTTGGCAGTTGCTAGTTGGCTATTACTTATAACTTTGAGAATTGCAAACCAAACCGAAAATTCAATGTTATAAACCCACCTCTCCTATATTGGACATAATATCAAATAATTACTTAGTATCATAGTATATTTTAGTAGGTAGGTAAATATTTATTAGAACCAAAGATATCTATTTTTGCATTATTCTACATTATTCCGCCGAGTCTGTAATGCCTAGTAGTTTTGTATAATTATTAACTTAATTTACATTATTTAAATACTGCTTCTTCAAAACAAATACATTGGATTTGTAAACGTACTCGCCCGGTTTTTTTTTTTTTTTTATTAATTTAGTTTTCTTACATTATCTAAGTTTATATGCTTATAATTAACAGTTTCGTAAGATACAATTTTTGAAAAAGAAAAGTACAGCCCTGCTTCTGCGATTTGATACATCGGCCAGGCTGTTCTTCCTATACACATAGATAAACTAAAACTATAAAATTTTAAAAAATATATGGCACGATTGCCTTGCTAATTAACAATTAGAAAAGATTTTAGGTGGGATTTCTACTTTATTAGGGGTTAATCTCAAAAGAGGCTTTATTCTTATCTTAGATTTGATCATTGATTTAATATGTTACTATCTGGATTACAAAAAAATCGAGTTCAGTACCTGTTTTAGATTCATTTAAAACGTAATAAATTCGTACACAATTACGTGTTCAAACGACCTTCAGTCGGTCACCGCATCGGCAGCAGAACTTAAGTAGCAAAAACAAAACCAGTGTGCTGTGGGTGGAATTGTATATTATTTAAACGCCACGATGAAAAATAATCATGCTGTACATTTGGTAAGTACTAGTTATTGCGTCTTAACACGCGGCAACACACTAATATTAACAAGTCTGTATATAGGTACTATGTTTGATGAACTGCAACCCTTATGAATTTTTAATAAATTTTGTTCGACCACTTCTATGAAATCGGCGTAGTGTACGTACTGCCTTATTAAAAAAAAAGGATGTGGGTATGTTGATAGTTTTAAATTTTCCATACATTTTTAACACCATGTAAAGGCACACAATGTGGCGAGATGCGCCCCGCCGTGACGCAATCCCTTTCTATGTTATTAGCACTACAAACCGATGTAGCCAACATACCGTATTCTGTAATTTTTTGGACGACGACAGGTTTTCAACCGGTTGTCTATTCCCGTGATCGCCTGGTACGACACCCGTGGCAACAGCTGTATCTGTCGTCATAAATTAGGCTACAATATAATAATTGAGAGAGCTACAAAGCGATAGTGGCCATTTCGTCATATACCTAAATAACTCATCGTTAAGAATGAATAGGCTGAATGCCATAAATTAATTTAAAAAAAACAATGTAGGCAATATTGAATTTAATATTTAAAAAAATCACATGACAGAATTACTTGTGTAATTATTTAAAAAGCCAATTTTAGAGAAACCGGTAAAATGCCTGGAATCTAATTCTAAAACGCCTTTATTTCAGGCGTTCTTGGTCCAGGACAAACCACTATTAGATACGCATAGTATCAGTAAAATAACATTTTATGTTTTACTGCGCGATATCACGTTTCATACTGTTGATGATAATATCTTTACAATCCATTACAGTAATTGCAACAGGCCTAAGTTGGAATGGCACGCAAATGAAAAGAAAATACATTTCCTATTAGTTAGCTTTATCCTAAGTTTTAAAAATGCCGATTAGCGACTTCGTCTAGGTATGATAAGGTCCTGTCCCGTCAAGGCTAGTGTCCCGGGTTGAGCCATTATATCGTATTGATTACGAATTTTCCAGTACTGAAGTGTGTACAGTGAAGAACTTTAATATTTAATAAAATATACTGAATATCATAAGGAAACAAACCATTACAATTTTATTTTTACATAGATTATTTAGATATATAAATAAACTATTAATACAGGGTTGAAGAAAAGCATAAAATAAAATTCTGTCTTTCCTCAATGATACCCACTGGTACTTTACTCATAGACGTAAACTTCCCTCCCACACCTACGAAATCTTCGATGAAACACTGCATGGGGAACCGGCCGCTTTATACGTATTTAAATCATTTCATACACTATAAATCCAAATAACATGTGCAAGGTCTTTCTACATTAGATTGAATTGATTTTTGAAGATCATTATTTGAAGATTGGACTTGGTATTAAAATGTCCCTATTTTTGTAACTATTATTATTCAATGCCTAATTTTCACGTATGAAAATTCCCCGGTCTTTATTTTTAGATCTACTGCTAAAGTTAATTGTAGTTATTTGCATGTATGTATTTTAATATTTGTACCACCAGCAGTCTATTCTCCTCTTCTTTTTTTTCCTAATTCTAAGGTTGCCTGGCAGAGATCGCTATTAAGCGATAAGGCCGCCTTTTGTATTACTACTTCTTTCGATGTTTCTGTTTTTGTTATATTTTAAATATGTTAATGTTGTTGTATACAAATAAAGAGTTTAATAATAATAAAGCTCTTACTCACGCGGACAAATCAGACCGTTAGCCTTTTTTGAGGCTGCACTGCCTGAAATAACATTATTTCAGGCAGTGCAGGCTGGCACATCTACATAGTGTAGAATAAACGAAATGCGTTGTTTACATTTCATGTGTCTGTATTTAGCAATTAGGTAGTTCGAGGACTATAACTCAGGCAACGTTTTATAAGTATTATACACAAAATTATAGGTAAATAATACTGTCGCACATAAAGTCTCTCTCATTACATTATACTATTGTAAGGGTTATCGTGTATTTGCATTACGTTTATTAACCTATTGGAAATCAATCGGATACCTCTAGTAGATATCAACTCAATTAATACCCATAATATGTAATCATTTATATAATTTGTTCCAAG
This sequence comes from Pararge aegeria, assembly GCF_905163445.1. NCBI lineage: Eukaryota > Metazoa > Arthropoda > Insecta > Lepidoptera > Nymphalidae > Pararge > Pararge aegeria. The sequence goes on along the minus strand of NC_053184.1, from coordinate 9,466,160 downwards.
GTGCACATGGAAAATTAAAAACATTGAAATGATTATCTAGTTTTAAATAAGTTTTTCAAATAAAATGAGTATGCAGTTCTACCTAATATAATATACCTATCAGACAATAATACGCAATGCTCCAACACTGAGAGTGGCATACTACTAACCGACTTAAAAATACGAGGCAGTTATTTATTTTTACAATAAAGCAGTCACGGCTCATTTAAGAGTATCTATAATTTTCGTAAGTAACAGATCACAGAGATTTCGTATACCAACGGTATATACGGAAACCCCTATGTATGACTCATCAAGACGCCGTGAACGTAGTATGTAGGTACCGTGAAACTATTAAGAAGAATTCATCAGACTCAGACGCTTACGAATACCATGACTCAACTTCATTCAATAAATCTTATAAGTATGTATTTAAGAATTTGCACAAGGATTTCGACAGTGAGATGTTTAAGCTGTAAACGCGATTCGAACGTGTTCACAAGAAATGCACATGAAAAATAAAACATATTACGTTGAACGTAGATAATTAGCTTTCCGCTAAGTAAATTAAAATTTTCATAAGTTGGGAAATTATTGGTTTCACCCCGTTTTTCGAAAATCGAGTTTTCATCAGATGTCGACTTTTTGAGGAAAATTCCGAAAAAAGTATTTTTTTTTTAAATAATTTTGAAATTTTCGTCTGAATGATTTTTGATCTAGAATTCTTCATAGCTGCGTCGAATGCCGCCAACCACGTGAAAATCGGATGATTCGTTCAAAAGTTAGAGCAGTTAGAGAATTGAAAAAATTGTATTTTATGAAACTTCTATCGGACTTTCGAGCTCGAAGAACAAAATAATTATGGAATTAGCGGGAAGTTGCAGGGATGGCGAACAGTTTTCCTAATTTTTTTATTATTACTTATAATAATTTCTACTATTAAATTTGACACTTTTTAAGATTGAAAGGTTTCCAAAAAAGGAAACTGACCGCGCCATTACAAATTGCGATGGAAAAATCCCCTGTAGAAAAGTTTTGTGATGTGGCATATGGTATGGCTTGTTTGGATCATTCAAATAACGTCATTTGTTTTTTCGGTCTAGGGCGCGTTTTTAATCTTCAGTTTAGTTCAGAAAAATAATCACAGCCAATTGCGTGGTTTATCAATTACAAAACTTCTTCGTCATACTCAGGACGCAAACATGCTCCCTCTTTTCTTGTGGAGAATCCACATGATTCCCACCGCACCCGAGGAGGCGCTGGAGTTATGTCCTATTTTTACCGACTAAATCCGACAGTGTTCCAACTCGTCATCTGGTAGCTGGGCCACGGGAACGCTTTCGAACCCTAACTCGACCCAGCCAGAAAACTTGCGCCTAAGGACACAGGTTAGCTGCTGCAAAGTGCATGGTGGCCGCAACATTAAAATACGCTTACAGGGCTATTTCAATAACGAAACAAAGTAGCGCTTGTATACTCACTGAAAAAAGTTACAATTTGATAATAGGTTTCAATGAGATGTAGAACTACAAACTGAGCACGAAGACGGAGATTTTTTAAAAGAAAAGAATATGCATATTTTTTTTAGAATCGTGATCCGAAGTGTTTACTAACAGGTACATAATTTGTAAGCTTAAACCGAGAGTTTAAAACGCCCCCTGACCAAAGAGGAAGGTCACAAAAATCACTGAAAATAACACTTCAAACTCTTCAGTGTTACGATTACGAGGGAATGGCGTGACCAAATGGCGTAACGGATGCGGAAATGAAACGGTAGAAAAGACAGATTTCTTCCTAAATATTTACTTACTATTATACCAGTATATTAAATAAAGAAATGTGACTTACATGGGTCCGCGTGTTCTACACAGTGTTTAAGGGATTTATCTATCTCTAGATGGAATTCATATCAATGACTTAACACATAAAAGTCTACCATTATGCATCATAAGTCATAATACACACTGCACCTAAGAACCTACCAAGATTAATGAAAACAAACATTTTGCGTAAGATAAATATCAGTGACAGTTTTGATGAGTGCGATAACATTAGCTTGTTTTGAATATCAATAGTGTCTCTGAATCTTGATGGACCTAAATATAGCTACTTTCATAAAATTCTGAATGAAATCTAAACAATAAATATTTACCTACCTGCCTGGGTGTGATGTGACTGGGTTAGACCACAGATCAGTTCCCTAATGGTTTCGATTGTCGATATTAGTTACGTTTTTAAAGTCTACTGACTTGAGGCTCCCAGTTACCCTTAGTATGTGATTGTACACTTCGCAAACGTTCATAGATTTCGAGTATCGAAACTCTATAACATTAGTAAAATGAACCTTGTTTTTGGCAACTCGTCCATGCATCTAAAATATCCTACAAGGGCCCCAATCACAAACGGTATGCACGTACTTTTTTTATAGTAATAATTACAAGCATACGGCCCACGTGGTGGTAAGTGGAAAGCCATCGGCTATAAACAGAGCAACACTTTGCAGAGCATACGAGGAACTGCTCCGACAATATGCCACTCTTGTGTCCAAGTGATGTTTAGCCTCATGTACCTGAAATTACACTGGCAACCACGCTCTTCAGACCGAAATAAAGTATTTTAACAACGCCGCTTGGCAGCAGAAATAAGCATTGGGTAGCTCGAGCTCTGTCACAAAAAGAACGAAAAAAGAAAGGCCCATTGAATGTTATAGTATTTCTTTACTCGACAACTAAACTAAAGTTTGCTAGCCGCTAGTTTCCCAAATCTCGCACTAAGGTACTGTGCGCGAATTGTTAGCACACATTTTTGCATAGCATCGTTAAATACTTCCATAGCTTTCCGCAAACCTACATATATCGTGTTAGCAAAGCGGTGAATACCGCCGGCATCCCACAAAAGGTCTTAGATTGTTACATTCATAACATTTTTACAGCAAGCATTAATAAGAATTAGTTTGATAATCCATTGACATTTTTACATAGGTATTATGTTATTGTTACGATATCTAATATCATTCGTCATATTATTAAGGAGGTTTATCAGTATAGTCAAAGCCGTTTCAAATTTTCAAACAGTTAGTGTGCCAAATAAGATTACATAATCTATTTATTGCTCCTAATCATTCTTAATTTACGGGTAGAATTTCTTTATTGGCAAAATCATTCTTCATTCCCGCTGGTTCTAAGTTCTAACACGCACTGGGAAGGTTACTTAATGTGTTTAGTGTAAATCTTTTAACGTTTTGGAATAAAAGCCTTAATAGCTCTTTATTATGATAAATATACAATAGAAAGTAAAGGTCCTTTTATACAATCTTTCACATTGTATTCCGATACCCAAAACTCATCACTAATGGATTTTATTAATATTTTATGGAACGTCAGTTATTATCAGTATACCTTATAATACCTATTTGTTTTACAGAATCTGCAAAATAGAAAAATAATAACTCTTTGTTATCACCATTATTTTAGGGTTTTGATTTTATTTAGATTTTGTGACTTCCAATATTTCAGTACCTACATACTCAAAATGGTTATTTTGCTTCTTTACTGAGGTATGTCATAGGTTCAACTATAGCCCGTTTGCGGACGAGAAAATTCTGAAATACCCAAATTTCCACTGCCTGAAATCAAACCCGTAACGTCCCACTTGTAACACCACAGCACCCAAAATGTTATCCAAAATTGAAACATTATAATACTATACGATTTATTTACCATTTAACTTTAAGGAAAAAAAATGTTACAAAACAAAATACGAGTAGGTATAATGGTTTTCACCAACTCTCAAGGGTGAATGTTTATACCCACCAACAATAACAAAAGCCAATAATACCTACCTATTAGTTAAGTATTCACCTTCAGCGGTATGGTAATTTAAAGTTTCTACAAACAGTCAGGTAATTAATGTAACATTAATGGCTAATATATAATAAGTAGGTGCAGTCTATGTTTCACTTTCTTCTTTTATACCTAATCATCTTTGAAAGGGCTTTGAAATCTATACTGATAACGGAACAAGGTGCATTAAGAATGTTAAATAATTATTGAGTTAACAGATATTATCGTAAATCTGCAGAAAAGAAAGAGTAGTAACAGTTAATACACTAGAATAAATATAAAATAATTCAAACCTGCTAGTATATTATGGCATATTATTATACATCCAAGAGCAACTGTTAAAAGTCGCTGAGTCGAGCTGCTAGCCATTTTGAGTTGTTTGTTAATGAAACTAAAATAAAATTATCTGCTTCAAATAAAAGTAGCGGCGTCCATGCATTACTTAAAATTAACCCTTTTCTCCATCACATAAAATTTTCTGATCGTCAGCCTGGTCTATTTCAAACTTTGCGTAAATCCGAATCGTAGTAGTTTAAAATTGGCATCCCTGTTCCAATCACAGTCGATGTAAACACTTAAAAACTTTAAAACACTGAGTCACTTCTAGTTTGATTATATGCGTTGTAAATAGTAATTTGAGATTTTCATTTAATTTTCACATTTTGAAAACTTTACCGGCACTAGATAGAAGGATTGCGTGCGTAATCACATACGAAAGCTTGGAGTGTAATTAGGTTGATGTAAAAGTTGCAACTATTGTAGAACGCGGCTCTAGATACTCAAAGCGACAACGACGCGGGCTGTTCGCGACGGTTACTCCGACGGAATGTACAATACAATGGTGCACTCATGCCCGCGACCGCGGCGGGCCCGCTCTCGCGCCTTCAGACCAAGATAACACCATATCAGACCCATACAACGAAACGAGACAACGCGAGACCAATCCAGCATATTTATCTACCATATCGTAGCTATAAATTACGCTACAAACCAATAGGTACCTTCTTAAGTTGTACAAAAAATACCTCGCGTGACATTACTACATTAGAGAGGTCACTCACATGCGGTTACATAACATTCCTTTCTACTGACCTACGTAAAATAAGCTAAGTTTGATAAACACGTTTCGAGACGTAACACGTGCAGTACAATTATAAAGTGACGTGTTGGAGCAAAAAGGCGTGCAAGATTAACACATGGTTATTATGCTGCTATTTTAGTTATGGCGAGACCTATTCTCAAGCAAGACCTTAGAACTTTATGTCAAAGTATGAATTGATAGACGACCATTGCTGGGCCTGCCTAGGTATTTCACAAGGATTTCCTTGAGCCGTTTCGACTTGCTATATTTCATCAAACTACCTGGTAGCATTCCAAGGATTTAACCCCAACGCCTATGGTTCCTATGAACTATGTGCTCAGCCTATTATAATTACCACTTATGTAATAAACCTCGTAAGAACATATATTTTTGGAAACTAGAATTTGCAATTTCTTCTAGTGTATGTTAATATAATAACGTGTACCTCACTTTTGTATGAGTGTTAATGACGTGTTGACCACAGACTATTATTATTTAACATAACAGAGTTATTTTATAACATAATAAATAGCTCAGTTTAGCATATTACAGTACCTAATGTTTGTAAAAATAATAATTTTAAATAAGTATTATAATATTTTTAAGCTTTTAAACGATCAGCAAAAAATCATTATGATGTTGTTTAACCCGTTCTATTTTTTAAAATAAGTTTTATTAGAAGGAAGAACTTCGGAAAAATGCCAACCCTTTGTGTCTCAAGGTAACCAAGCCACCGTTATAAATTAAAAAGGCCGGTTGTAATTACTGGTGAAATACATAAAAAATTTGATTGAATATATATTATGTTTTGTTAATGCAGCTAGAACAATCAAAATCTATATTTTCCGGTTGATAGGTAATTAAAATAAGTCTTCGATGTTACTATTTTCAGAAAAAAAAACTATATTTTGGTTTGTTACAAAAGATCAGTATAGTTTCGAAAAAAGCTAAAGTAACAGATTAACCGCAATTTCATGGTAATAATTTTAAAGAATAAAAGTTGCGTTGTACTTTGGAACATGACCTTTCCTTAACCTTGATTATGGTATTCATAATTCAACAATAATTAACTACACTCACGCATGTTTTGGTTTATCCCCGTCGAGAATGTAACTACTTCGTTAAAACCCTGCAAGGGTTCCTAAATAACCAGGCGTTTACCGAAAGCCATTGTCATGTCAACCAATGGACGTCCACTGCTGAAAGAGGTCTCTTGTAGGGAGTTTCAAAGACCAAACTCTTTGCTGCTTGGGTCCAGTGGCTCCCTGCAACTCATGCGATGTAATTTAATCGGTTTACCAACGCTGCATTTACCGGTGTGGGCTCGCATTCCTTGGGACCCCAACGTTTATCGGTTCTCCGAGCTATGTGCCCCGGACATTGCCACTTCAACTTCGAGACTGGTTAAGCTATGTTGGTAATAGTGGTTCTTCTACGGATCTCCTCATTCCTGATTTGCTCAGGTAGAGATACCTCTATAAATATAATGTATCGAGGTATAATTAAGCGTAGTCCTAAATAGAGTATATTAGGTTAGTAAGAAAAATAGCTGGTCAAGTGCCTGTCAGAAGAGATTAAGTAAGATTCTGGTATCATAATTTTAAATAGGATAATAATTAAATAATAAAACATGATACCGGGCCTAAGGTGGGACGAATTCGAATCCCAGCACGCACCTCTAAGTTTTCTAAGGTGAAGTAAAACATCGTGAGAAACCTGCTTGCCTGAGAGTTCCCCATAACGCTCTCAAAGGCGTGTATAGTCCACCGATCTGCATTGGGCCAGCGTGGTCAGCGGCCTAAACCTTTCTTATTGTGGGAGGAGGATAATAGCTGATCAAGTGCCTGTCAAAAGAGATTAAGTAGGATTCCGTTGTCATAATTTTAAATAGGATAATAATTGTTTGTAGTAAATTTCATTAGAAAACGTTATATTATAATGTTTTTTTTTACTAAAATAATAAAAAATAATTATTATTAGTAAAAAAAAACATTAACTTTGTTTCACTCCTTAATTTGGTTAGTATAATTGTAGATTATACAAAATTTATTGAGTTCCCCATAATGCTCTCAAAGGCGTGTATAGTCGACCGATCTGCATTGGGCCAGCGTGGTCTACGGCCTAAACCCTTCTTATTGTGGAAGGAGACCCGTGCCCTGTAGTGGGTCGGTAATTGGTTGTTCTTTTGATGATAATGATGATGATGGTGAATCAAAATAATTATAAAATTACAGTTGTACCTAATTTAATGACTCCATTTAACTATAGTTTGCGATAGTAGGGATAGCTGACAAAATTTTTAGGATATGTTTTAGCAGGTAAGCTTATCTGCTAAAACACAATCAATGTTTGTACTAAGATGGTAGGCCATTAAACTCACCCGAGGACGCTTTTGCTCATTTTATTTCGTTACGCTTATTTAAAACGAGATAAATATAAACAACAAACAACAAATTACACTAATTGATTTTTATCCATTACCATTTTTTTATACAATAACATGTGGCAAAGATGTCACAATCCCTTTCTTACTAACTTAACTAAATAAATAACTTCGACGATAATAAATCAAGATAAAAGCAAACGATAAAGTATGAAATATTTACTAACAGAAGATAACTTGTTATTGCGACACTTACTTAGTCTTTAGTAAAGACGAGGCCCAAACACGGCATCCAACTGGCGTTCAAGTTTCAGTACAGCGTGCGAATAATCACAAAAATGCGTATTTTAGCAATTGATTTGATTGGTCGCACGCAGAACGCAAACTTGAACGCCGTTAAGGGCGAGGGTTTCACTTATGGTGCTGAGTACTTCAAAATCGAGATAAACTATTAGTTACAAAAATATATCTATATTTTAACCATATTTTTTACTAAATGGTTGACTTAAATGTTTCAGTTTTCTTGGTAGAAAAAAAATACTCAAAGTTACCTCTAATGAAAATTAGAGCAACAGTTTTCTTAGTTATTTATTAAAAATTTGAGATGAAATAAAGAATGATCATATTGTAGAAATATCATGTATGTCATGTTATGGTTTAAAATTACTGAACAGTACTGATATTTCCTCCAAGTGCAGTTAAAATGCACTATCTATACTGAACTTGGTCATAGAATTAATCAGGTAAAGCAAAAAATATAAATAATACCAAATTTAGATTGCAACGTCGCATACTTAAATCAAAATCCGGTTGTTTCACACTCCAGTAGTAAAAAAAAAGTATTTTATTTATTTTTGTCTAATTATAATATTTTATTTTCCAAAACATCATAAGATTTGGTTAAGTGACAAGAGATTTAGTTTGTTTGTTTAACGTGCTAAATTCGCAAAAAGAAAAACTAGGTAGAGGTTTTAATACAGAAAATTACTGTGTTGTTTGGTTTCTATTACTGTCTTATGTTCAGGAGTGAAAATAAAACATGGGATCTATTATTGCCAGCAAACTTAGTAGTTCTATTGGCAGATTTCCGCGCTGACCCGTATACTGTACTCTTATATTGTACCGTATACCGTATGAAGGGCAAAATGTACACGTAAATGAACATTGTTGTATACGACGGATTACAAAACAATATAATACGATGATTCTAGTCACCGTTTACTCATACTCCTAAAAATAGTTACGAATTGTCAATCGAGACAATCTCGAGACGCTATAATATTGTTCTCGGTATATCCATTTTATATTCAAGCGTATCGGCCTTGTTCGTTGACTACGAAAATAAAACGTTGGCTGTTTAATACTTAGTAGAATAATTGTCTTTGTGTATGCTTGATAATATAAAAGCTGCTAGCTTTTTACTGAATGCTTGTTGTATATACGGTACGGTACTAGTTCTGCAACAAAACACAGTGTTTATAAAAAAAACTATTTTTAAATAGTTGTATAAATGTTTGTATGTCTGTTTGTTACATATAATCAAAAAAAATTTAGGGTGTTCGTATCCGCTAAGAAAGAGGTTTTTAAAAAAGGTAGAGTTCAAGTCTTGAAGATTAAATTAATATATCTACTTCTAAATCACTTCACACCATAAAATTGATGACTTTAAAGGTACATATACTTATTTGATAATGCAACTACTCATTTCCTTTTTAATGTTGGTATCAGATTCCCGACTGTATGCGTATTCTCTTCGGTTTTCAAAAATCCCGCGGGAACCCTTTAGTTCTTAGTTAAAAAAAAGTTTCATTCTGCTCATACTTTTATTTCATTTGTACTTAACTCTTTTGCAGTAGGTAAGTTATTTTATATTCAGAGAGAAACGTAATATAATCAACTTCTATTTACCCTGTTCTGCTCATTACATTAACGACCGGTAAAACATTTTGCTGCGTAATTAAATTGCAAGAATAATGAATTTATGTTCTCTGAATACTTTAGGTACATATTCTACACTGCTTATAGTGACTGTAAATTAGGGCAAAGTATTCAAATAATAGCATGACAGTTTTATGTAGTTCCATCAAATAACGTTTCTGTATAGTAATACCTATTTAAATAAATATACGAGTACTACGACACTACACACATCGCCACCTAGCCCCAAAGTAAGCGTAGCTTGTGTTATGGGTACTAAGATAACTGATGAATATTTTTATGAATATATAATTACTTATAATATACATATAAACACCCAGACACTGAAATACATTCATGTTCATCACACAAACATTTTCCAGTTGTGAGAATCGAACCCACGGAAGCCTTGGACAAACAGTAGAATTTTCTGAACGGTTTTATCAACAGCCTGTAACTGTCCACGGCTGGACTAAAGACTGCTATCAAGGGTACGGTTTATCCATAGTCACCACTCTGGGCAGACGGATTGGTGATCGCAGTAGATGGTAGAAGTTGCACTGAAGACGCATATATAGCTCTTCTAATAATTTTAAATGACATTGTGAGATGGTGATAACAAAAAAAAACACCCGGCTAAGTTTGTTGTGGGCTTTTCTTAGACCAGGACGCGTTTGGAACCCTCGTTGCTTTAGTTTTAAGTTTACGAATGTGGTTATTGCCATCATCTCACTACCGTGTAATTCTTATGTACGCATTAAAAGTGCCACCTATGTGCCTACTTGAATAAAGATATTTTTGACTTTGACTTTGACATTAAAGGTCTGATTTACATGTTATATGAGGTTTATTCAATTTGACTACAAGTTAGTCCTTGATTGCAGTCTCATCTCGCCTCACCTGGCAGTACGTGATGATGCGTCATCTAGACTGCTGTCTGTTAGGGGTATCACAATTCATAACTGATTGGAATCACCTTCCCCTCTAGTAGAAATCTTAAAAGTAAGAAACAACTAAAAAATTTCCTTCTGGCTAAACAGTTAGACTTTCAGGAGCACGTGGCGGAGTTTTCGTTCCTATAAACCTTATAGTTTCAACAATTAATACATAAAAACGTATTACATATGTATTTGTATTTATTTGTATCATATTGCATGGTTGTTATACTAGCATGGGCTTTTTAATGCATTTACTAAAGTTTTGCAAGTTGTGCTTCTTTATTATTATTATTTTTTTTATTTTTTATATATCTGTACAATAATTTCCATGGCGTCACCTTGCTTTAGGTTTCAGCAGAAAATCAGCGCTACATTGTTATCAATGTAGCATAATGCAGACCTGGAACTTTACTGGGTTACGCCACACATGACAGCGTTATCCTTGCATTTCTACTAGTTGAGTATGAATAACGTTAAATATTGTAGTGTGTAAAAAATATCTTTTTTCGTTCGTTCTTTCTTTAATTACATACCCCTAATCAGTCTTTATACAGAACCGTATCCGAACGCTTAATAGCTTGGGGCAAGTCTATGTCGGAAGAGTGGTACTTAGAAAGCCGAAGCCCTGATATAAATAATTTATCGAATAGACTTAGCTTTGCAGCATACGTGTTTAAATGATTTGTCATAATATGACAGATATAGAAACTGTCAGGCTTCTGTATTTTAGTTACTTTCACAGATGGGATAATGCTTCTGATATTGATTCTATTTTCCTTGACCTTCAATTTCTAAGACCAAACCGCCACTAGCTGTACCAGGGAGGCCGAGAAAAAGATTTTATATAAGAATTAGAGTTATTTTTAATCATAGCTCTCCCTGGAGTTCATCCTAATGAATCGGCTGTATGTTTTGGATATCCTCGTTTGTTCTTCAGTTTTAAGTAAGCGTGTTTCTAAAAAACGCTATAAGTATGTCTCAGGGCCTATGTATTATGAATAAGGATTTCTTTTTATTTGATCTGATTAACACAACTTACTACATATGAAGCACTTATTATATAATGTAATACTATTTTCATAAATAAATAGAGTTATCTGAAATAAATATACAGTGCAGCAAATCTGTGAAAGAAACATCACATAACATATTCTTGACTTCTGTTTGATTTGCGATAGTATGATAACGACATGACATGATAATAGGCTGGTTTCAGTTATAGGTTTACAAAGATAAACCTACTGTTGCTTTTTGCACACTGACTTGAAGATAATAACACAAAGTATAACGAAAGATAAATACTGTAGGTAATAAGTCGTGTGTACCGTGAAAACAACAACTTATACAAAAACTTCATCTCCAGCTCCAGCAATAACGCAATTTTAAGCCATACACCAGCATAATTCTGATGATCATGATAGTAAGGAATACTGGATGTCAAAGTAATCTCGGTTTAAATTTAAAAACATAAATTATTTATTAACTATATAATATTAATAGATTAAAACGTTTTTAAGTTTTTTTTTTTTAATTTTATTTCTATAGCTTAGCTTATCGTTGTTTTTAAAGCTTATGGTTTCTTGCTCTAACGATAGTTAGCGCGCTCTGGCTTGTTGGAAAGGTGGACTCAACCGTATCCGTTAACGTTTAACTTAATCGCTATCAGCATGACGATGGCACTTGACACTGATATATAATTGTATACCTACTCTTTTGGCCTATGGTGAAGTGGCTATAAAATCACTACGTTATTCATATTTTTAGTAATGATACTTTTTTTGCTATTGATTTGCGGACGATATTAGAGTGCGCGTATGACAAACTCATAGGTTTTCATGGGTTTAGTGTAACCATGATGTGCCAATTAATAAACAAATTCAGCTCGATGTTCAGAAAATAGGTTAATTTGTTTATTATTAAAAAATAAATCGGCCTTGTTTATATGCTCGGCGTAACAGTCCTTTTTACGTTTGCTTACCTTTACTTAGTTATTTAAATCAATCCTGAAATAAAGATTTATATATTTGCGATATTTGTATATATTATATCTGTCACTTATTATAAATACATTCAAACAAAAATAACCTAGTTCTAACATTCTCCTACTACGCCTACCTGAAACTAGACACTTGTCTGATCTTTGACTCGATATTCTTCATTCCTGTAGCCAGTTAATCCTGTTCTGAGATACAGGAGATCCAAAGGAATTGGTTATAGAAATCTCGAGGCGTTTCCAATTATTTTATAGATGTCCTATATAATCTCAAGATTCTCAAGGCTATGTTCTTGCTATTGGTTGCACGCTGGACGTAATCAGACGCAGTTTGGACACCGCGGTTTAGCTTTATCTTAGATACTTAGTTAAGTGGTACGACTGTCACATACGAAGGCCGTTGTCAGGTATTGCCATCGTGGTCTGTAATTTGTACTCCATATCAGTTAGTAACCACTTTTACGATAATTTATCTGAATGTCGCAACATCTATATTAGTTGCTCATTACTTTTGCTTTTGCTTGCGTTTTACTAAATGCTTTTTACTAATGGCACCCGACATTACTATGTTAACCTTAAATCATTATGTTCTCATTGACCACGGTCCGTATGTTATGCCCTGACCACACCACTGCGACCTTACTTAGGCACTTAGATTTCACTTTTCTAAAGCCTTTGTCTACTTACCCACCTTAAGTTTCTTACCTATTTGTCGTTGACGCTTATTATAGGTTTCGGTAGATATCGACCAACTTACTTACCTACTTGCAAAATTTAGATATCAATAGGGCGTTTTAGTACAATAGCCCCTGCTGTTTCTCATTGATAGTTTCCAGTGGCGTGCACTTCATACATGCACAAAAGCACTGCATACCCTAAAATTGATATATAACCCGTAAAGGAGGAGAATTTTAGCCATTACATTCAATTTTCCTGCAGTATGCATACCCTGGTAAGGAACCCAATGCACGCCACTAATAGTTTCTACATCTATATGTATATAACTTCCTCGATTTAATTGTAAAACACGAGATTCCGCCGATTATTCAGAAGTGGGATATTATCCGAAATAGAAAAATCCAGTGAGATTAAGACAGCGATTTTACATTTTTTTTAATCAAGACCACCTTTCCTTTAATGAATTATTATTAAAAACACATCGACACTATATTTTTAATACTTATTATCAAAATTACATTTGGGTAATAATATAACTAATATATCCAAATGATAAGGTGCATTAATAGGTTAAATAAACGCTTTGCATTTAGTTTGTGTACCTACAGCATGTTTGTCTAGTGTAAGTAGGGTTCCTTACCGCCTGTTTTAGTTTTCTATAATAAATGGTGGACAATAATACAACAAGATCAGTGATTAGCGTGGCGCACACACATCCCCTCAGAGTGAGAAGTTTTTAGCCGTATTCCAAGACGCTGGGCTGTCTTCACGCAACCTTGATAACATATGAAGAATTCCCTGACATGCAGATATCCTTACGATATTTTTCAAAATTGCTAAAAGGATTTCGAACCTCCTTCGAAAAGTAAAAGGTGCGTGCAAATAATAATATTCTATACTTGGTATTATTAAATATAGTTTCGGCAGTTTTCTTAGATATATAAAATCATAATAATTTATACTTGAGGTACGAAGTAAAATGGTAAAAGCTTAGACAAATAGCCAACATACACTGTTAATTTGCAGATTGTTACATTCCCAATATTATAACTGATTCTTACTGGTAGGAATAAGAGAGCGACAGTAATCTTTGAAATAAAACAAAAAATACTGAGTTAAGCTAGCTTGTAATATTAAAGGTCTCATCACCAAGTCTATCAATAAAATCATTTCACATTTAACTCTTTGTAAATTGATTTATTATTTAGCTACTTTTCTTTTCGACATTCAAAAGACCAGATACACCTATAAGTTTTCAAATATAGTTGACAACCCTAAATTTAAGTGCATTATAATGCACTTACCTTCTAGTTACTGTCTGGGTAGTGGGTATGTCATATAATTATTAGGCTCATCCGGAATAGAAGTTGTTATCATTTACCAAGACAAACGATGTAAATCAACACTTACTATTGTGGTCTGTGTTTATCTTTTAACTAGGTAAGTACAAGTAAAAGAAAAAGTCATTTAAATATCAAATGAAAAGCCACTACGTGTGAGTTCCAGTAACCACCTTCTTGCTACTTCACCGTCACAGCCTGATCTCTGTATGTCCAGGTAATTTCTTATCAAGTCAACATCAACGCGACGACACAATCACCATGTCAATCTATTACCGGCCCACTACATGGCATGAGTCTCCTCCCAGAGTGAGAAGGGTTTAGGCCGTAGTATACCACGCGGACCAAGTGCGGATTGGTAGACACAATATCTGCTATAAATTAATGAGTAATTAGGAAGCAGAAGACTTTCCTGATTTCAGAATACAACTTAAGGAAACCATATTATTAAAATTGCATAAGGATTTAATTGTAATTAACTTATAATTTCCAGCCAATTAGGCTGTATTTTAAATAATTCAATATTTAGCGACACTGGCTGATCATTACTTATAGAAAGCAATGAAAAATCCTGAGTTCGACTAGAAAATGGCTATCCACCCTTCGCTTGAAGATGCGAGGCAGGAAACCTCTAATCTAATATTAGAACGTGGTAAAAATTAAATACTCCTGTAAATAAATAAAATAAAAGTCCTTCCGTCGCATCCATTAAGCGTGTCTATGTCAATGTGTCGTCTGAACTAACTCACAGATAGCGACGAAACAGGCAAGCTTATAATAAACAGCCCCACCCGTTTTTATAGTGGGTTGAATAAATCAATCAACATTGGTTTAAGTGGTCTTTGTTTACGATTTAAAAATTTGACTACAGTATCAGAATTCTGATGTGTATCATTCCTCGCGGTACACTATAAATAGATGATAGACTAACAGGCGATAACTGGCCACTTGTTATAATGTAAGTTTTATTACTGAGTGAATAATTGCAATTTATACCTTTACGCATAGCCGCTAGGCATTTTATCATGGCGAAAACATCATACCTCAGAGAGAGCAATGATGAGATCTAGGTTAGGACGCGTTTCCCTAGAAACGCTTATCCACTTTCACCTTGAAGGTACTTAAGTTATATGTGGCAGGAAACAAAGATGCCGGAAGAGATTTTCACACCTTAGCGTTCGTAGTGGAGTTTATTTTATTTATTGCATATATTTTTTAACCATGTTGCTCCATATCTCCATCCAATCTTTCTAAACCGAAGACCAAATCATTAGCATTAAAATGCAATTATTAGTTAGCTTATCCGCATCGTTGCGGTAGTAAAAAATATTCGAGATAGGATCCCCTAGGTAGCTACGATAATTTGGCTCGGGCTTACAAACTACTTTAAGCAATTCAAATATCACTTGCTTTTACGGTGATGTAAAACATCGTGATTAAACTTGCATGCCGGAGTGTTCTCCATAAAGTTATTTAAGGCGTGTGCAGTCTAGCAATCAGAAGTTGGTGATCTGGTGGTGGACGGCACACACCCTTCTCATTCTGAGAGAAGACCCGTGGCCTGTAACGGGTTGATAATGATAATGATAAAAATTGTAGGAACTAGGTTTTTCTGTATAAAAATTCGCATTTCCAACCCGGAGATAAGAAATTGGCGTTGTTTTGCTACCGTCTGAATCGTAGAGTACATTACCGGCTATGCCTCGCGGTTTACCTGCGTTAGCTAGGGGTCCCAGCATACTTCTACAACCTCCCTCAACAAAAAAAAACTATCTTATTAATTATAAAAAATAAATAAATATACTACGACAATACACACATCGCCACCTAGCGCCATAGTAAGCGTAGCTTGTTATGGGTACTAAGATAGCTGTTGAATATTTTTTTGAATATAATACATAAATACTTATAATATACATATAAACACCCAGACTGAAAAACATTCATGCTCATCACACAAACATTTTCCAGTTGTGGGAATAGAACCCACAGCCTTGGACTCAGAAAGCAGGGTCGCTGCAAACTACGCCAATCTCTAAAAATGTAATTGGTAAAAGTCTAACTACTACTATCTTTAATTTCCAAATAATACTGGTTGCCTCTGGAAGTAGGAGGGACATCTTTAGTGTTCTAAAACACATATCTATATATTTATAAATGTTGGTTTGTGTACGCTTTAAAAACTCAAAAAAGTTCTGCAATGTTCGGACTGAAATTTTAGCATGATATATATACGCATCAAGGATTGTTTTTATCTATTTTTCTCAACCATTCAATCACAATGTGCCACAGCGAAGCGTGGCAGAGAACAACTAGTATTTTATTAAAGCGATGAGTATTTTTATAAATATGATAAATATTTTTTATTGTATGGAATAGGTTAGTAAATAATTAAAATATCAGATCGGCTGAAGATGACTTAACGATATTCTTTATTTAACAACGAGTTTACATTTTGATTCCGCGACAAATATTAGCTGTATTAATATATTATGGTAGCTGTCTTCCATTTAAGTTATAAGTGAGTGGTTTGCTGCTTTCCACTAGGGAGTTTTCCCTCAATCTCCAATGATATTCCTAAGATCTTTACTAAATGTATCAGATTAATGCACTACTAACAAATATTACTGTTCTGCCATGGACCCATTTGAACCCATAAACAAAAAGAAGACACAAGCTGTACGCGAACAAATGGCGGTATTTCTCAAAATATTTATTTTATGTACAGATATCTGGCTAATCTTTAAAAATCAATTGAACCATGAACATCTCGATTTTAAATAAAAAAAATAGCACAAGATGGAGCTTTCATTGCCTGCTTTATTGTGGCATCGCACTCGTAGCTTTGCAACGTGAAATAAGACAGTTATTATATAAAGCGGTGCCAAAATAAGTGAAGTCAAAAAATACATTTTGTGTAAAAAAGTAATAACTTACAATGTACATTGTACATTGGAAACTAATTATACAAAATGGACAAACTGAGTATTGTTACGCCCAGGGCATTAAAATACTTCAACCTTGACTTGTCGCGTGTCGCTGTTTAAATGTCACTAGTTCTCTGTGAACGTACTGTAATAAAGTTTTCACTGTACAAAAACTAAGTTTACTGTACAATACTAACATAAATAAAATATTTACTAACTTATTTGATACTAAAAGGAAAGTAGTTAATTCTGGATGTAGCCTACATGTAGCTCATGACTTTTTTGTTTATTTACATTTTGTTTATATCCTTACCTAATAGATTACAATAGTGTAAGAATTCTGAATGTATTACTGAGATCGAACTGAAGCAGTCATTCAACCCAATCAATGCACATACAAGGAAACCACTCATTAAACGGCAAACGGATTACGTTTTCTCGTATATAAATTCTGGTTATCGTTCCATTTTTTTTTAATGTTATTGAACAAATTACACTACTCATATTGTCGCTGCTAGCAAGTGAACCTTGACCGGTCGTATGTCACAGTTTGAATGTTACAAGTCCTCGGTTTTTGTATCTTACAACTGTTTTTAATTACCACGCAAATTTGCTAGGAAACCGTAGAGAAATCGGTCTTTTTATGTGTTTGATTTAAAAAACGTCTTTTATGTGCTCTTTACTATTATAGTTTTAATGGATAAATTAAATCTATTATTTACATATATATGGCACTGAATGCCAATGATTTTTTGTCAAAATTAAAGGATCATAAGGCTACGACCTTATGATCCTTTAATTTTTTTCTAGGTGGAGCCTAGATTTGTTAGATTTTTCTGTCATAAAATACTCATTATCACCTCCAAGTCAGAAAGTCCCTTCCCATGAATTACCCTAACTACTGCAGTAAATAAATAAATAAATATACTACGACAATACACACATCGCCATCTAGCCCCAAAGTAAGCGAAGCTTGTGTTACGGGTACTATGATGACTTATGAATATTTTTATGAATATAATACACATAAATACTTATAATACACCGATAAACACCTAGACTCTGAAAAACATCCATGCTCATCACACAAACACTTTTCAGTTGTGGGAGTCGAACCCACGGCCTTGGAAGAAAGCAGTATCGCTGCACACTGCGCCAACCGGCTGTCTGCAGTAGCAGGTAAGAGGGGAATTCAACATAAAATCATATATGTAGTTTAATTTTTAAAAAGGTAGGTTATTATTATCTTCCACGTTAGAAACAGCAATAACACACTATAGATAAAACATTAATTCATTTGCACTCACGACATGAGGCCAGCAGTATACTGTATTCCTACGGGAAAAGTAAACTTATTGCTCTTACAATTTAATTAATCTGCAAAATGTTTTACGTGCCGTAAATGTAACGTTTGCCAGCGTAAATAGAAGTTGATTGAATTAGCGTCTTGCAACTATCCTTCTGGGTAACTCCATTTGGCCTTTTATTTATACTTTTCTTTTACAGCATCAGTATTACAGATAGTATTGTCTTTTTAATTTAGTTAAAATATTACAGAAATACCTCATTGTTCTAGCGTTGCTCAGGACCTTGTGATCTGTAGCATGTTCGACTGCAGACCACAAGGCCCTGGTTTCGAATCCCGGGTCTGGCCAAAAATTATAGGACAACCCCTAATGAGGTATAAGAATGACTTTTACACCTGCCAGGCTAACAAAGCACGTAATACGAGAAAAGAAGTTTATCTCCGTTTCAAGTGGGATGCGTATATTATTTCCACCCGTGCGCCCATGCTCGGAGAGTGAATAAAACAGCGTAAGAAGATTTTGAGATAATGTGTCGTGCCTTTTTTTCATGTGGGGAAATCCTCATAGATACCACCGCGCCACGGGGAGACACGGTGATCATGTCAAACTCGTACCGACTGAAATCCCGCGGTGTTCCTACCAGTCGCCTGGTGGCTGGGCCATGGGAACGCTTTGGCACACATCCGCGACGAATAATGTGTCGTGCCTATGCTAACCGAAGTCCACAACAAACCCAGCCGCGCGATAAGTATTTTTTTTAATATTTAGAGCAATATCAACGTTGAAGTCTCTAACTTTTTTTTACGTTAGTGTAGTTTAAAATTAAGTTCACGTAGCACAATTTGTATGGGTGAAACAGTAAACTAAGCAAAAGAAATACTATAGGTATTAAGACCTGGCCTCGTTTAAATACTAGGAAAATGATAGAAATGAATAAGGTAAACGAGTTAGTATGTGGTAACGAGTTTATAGAGTAGGTATGACTATAAGGTAGTTTATTATATACGGCCCTAATACAGGTTCGCTTGTCATTATCCTCAGCTCATTAAGCTCCCACAGCTGGGCACAGACCATTACTCATAGATCAGAGAGACTCTTGACACTTTTCACGGTTGTTTTGAAGTTGCGTTCAGTCTACAATAATTTTACATTTTTTCATTCAATTTATTTAAAACATCTTATTAAAATAAATCGTTCAAAGCCGTTGCCGAACTGTGCGTGAAGGGTAGGATAATAGGGTTACGACTGATGTTTTGGTAGTTATCAAATATATATTTAAAACTAAATAGTTACTCCTCTAAAAGTAAAGTAAAAGGTGTCTACCTAGTTATTTCTATAAAAGTATTGATCCCGGTTAAAAGTCGTGAAAAAAAAGTTTTCCAATATTCTCATTACGTCTTTAATACACCATTAGCGTTTGAAGCCAAGTAGTGACTATAGATATAGCATGCATTCAAAGATACTTTTAAGCCCGGAAAAACAGGCGATTTTTGCGGAAAAGTTTAAAAAACCAAAATTACACTGCTAGAGTAGTAGGTATATAAGCTGGTAGAATATATAATGGCATATAATGACTAGACCCATTAAATCGACCAACAAGATCGATATAGTTTATGTTACGATTATAGTAATTTAACGGCCTTGCTCTGACTTTCAGCAGTCGATTTATGGCCGACAATAAACTAAACGCAACATACACTCAGAAACATAAATATTTACTGTTCCCTCAATTTGTACCAACGGCGTTTATAACTGAGATAATGGAGAAAAACAGCATGATAACTACAGGGAAAGATTGCGCACAGTACCTACAGTTTTCTTTCTACTTTCAGTTTACGGCAAAACTTTCTTTATTGCACACAACATCGCGTAATTTATATTATTTTGTGTTCAACCTAATGCTTCTCTATCATGTCCTCTGGCTCGATTTTTGGCGGATAAACATATTGTGTCTTTTCGTATGAGTGTTGTTTTTTTTTTTAATCAAAAATCATGCACAAGTTTTCTTTTCATGTAAACAATATTTTCATAAATTTTTAATGTAAAGTATGTTTTAAAAATATAATAAACCAATTTAATAAATTTAAACAAATACAACAAAATGAGATTTTAGTGTTTTTTTTTTGACAGCCGATTGGCGCAGTGAGCAGCGACCCTGCTTTCTAAGTCCAAGGCCGTGGGTTCGATTTCCACAACTGTACAATATTTGTGTGATGAACATGAATGTTTTTCAGTGTCTGGGTGTTTATCTGTATATTATAAGTATTTCTGTGTAAGTATTATATTCATAACAATATTCATCAGCTGTCTTAGTACCCATTATACAAGCTACGCTTACTTTGGGGCTAGGTGGCGATGTGTTTACTGTCGTAATATATTTTTAAAAATTTAATATCTTATTGATTTGGAAGCATAGTATACTTGATTGCATTATTTACAATCTAATCAGTTTTAAATATTCTCTGGGCCGGTGCATCGCAATATCAACTCCTTCCATTTGATCGGAATCAAAAACGGGTAATTCGACTTGATGACATCCCAAACTTACCAACAGACTGAATGCTTTGGCACACCGCAGTACCGTCAGTTGTGTCTGTGTTTTTTAGCGTATGTATAGTGGACAGTGTTCTGAAGAGTAGTTTAAGCTGATACCCCCTTCGCTGTTCTCTGATCGTGCTATGCGTCGCAGAAACAAATGTTATCCCCACCACCCTTTATTTTAATACGAGATTATTTAACGGCCGGATAAACAAGTATCTCCAAGACCGGCAACACATTGGCGGTTCTGCTGGTGCTGTTGATGTTCAAGGGCGGCGGTGTTCACTTGCCATCAGGCGATCCGCTTATCGTATGCTCGCTATTTATGTATTTATACCTACTAAATATTATCATTATCCTCTGATGAGGATAATGATAATATTTAGTAGGTATAAATAGGGTTGATGATTCAACCCTTTACTGACTCATTACAGGGCACGGGTCTCCTCTCAGATTAAGAAGGGTTTGGCCGTAGTCTACCACGCTGGCCAAGTGCGGATTGGTAGACTCCACACGCCGTTGAGAACATTATGGAGAACTCTCAGGCATGCAGGTTTCCTCACGATGTTTTCTTCACCGTTTAAAGATTTAAATTGCATATATTAAAACGTACTAAATATAAAAATTACATTATTGTCATTATTAAGTTAAAAACTACACTAATTAAAAAAATAAAACGTAGATTCTAAAACCTCCTGTTTACACGACTCCAACGGTGATCCAACAAATACGTTAATACCCAATAATTTCTTTGCAACGGCAAAAACATGCTTACTTAGGACGAATGTTCATTTCATTTATGGGGTGATATGCGGACTAGGGGGTAGGGCGAATTGCGTCAATCAGCCAACCAGGGTGACGCCGTGTCTACACAGTGACCTTTTATTTAATGAAACTGGCTAAGTGAGAACTTATCGTACACTAATGGTTCAGTACTTTAATGCACTATTAACGTCTTGATCGCAAAACCTCCGCTTACGAATACTTTGTTTGTAAGCGTATACCACAGAAAAATATAACAGTGATTTTATAAACGAAACTGAAAACTCTTGAAAATGCTATACTCGATTTATTGGGAGATCAGAAATTGTTTATATACTGTAGGCACCTATGTTACCTGTGTAAATTATTCACAATTAAAAAAAGTATAACATTATCATTCAAACACTGACACCCTAATCAATTGGGAACCTGCATGCCTGAGAGTTCTCCATTAGGTCCTCAAACGCATGTGGATTCAACCAAGCGTACTCTACGCACAAAAAAAAATTACTGTAGACTGTAGATTAGAATACAAATATAACCATACCTCCTTTTCCCGCGGGTGTCATATAAGGCGAATAAGGGAATTCAAATAAAAAAAAATCTTTATTGGGATGGTAATAACTTAAAACTAAAGCTACGAGGGCTCCAAACGCGCCCTGGTCTAAGTAGAGGGCACAACAAACTAGCCGGGTATTTTTTTTTGTTATCACCATCTCACAGTAAATTATTATTAACCTATGAAGTTAGAGCAATTCACACCCAAGCTTTTTTATCGTTTAAGTAATCCTTAACATTATTATAGGATTTATCTGTAAGCTTGCGTTTTATATAAACTTTGAACTTATTGAGAGACATCTCAAAGATTTCATCCGGTAATTTGTTACAAAATAATATACAATTGCCCATGAATGAATTAGCAATTTTTTGTAGCCTAGTAAAATCTGGTTTGTTTTATAATTCTATTATGTGTATAATACAATACCTACAGTACCAAACCCATTTTAATATTCATTAAAATATTCCAACGAATGATCAGTTATTTTTCTCTTTATGAATGAGATTGTATTTTCTGAACCACCAAAATATTTTACACTAATCTTGACATATTAGTCGAAATTATTATAACTAACCAGCTGTTTCCCGCGGCTTCGTACGCGGTTTTTTGGTTTTTCATGCATCTTGCGGGAACCGAACATTTTCCCGGGATAAAGAGCAATCTATGTGTTAATTCACAGTATAATCTATCTCCATTCCAAAATTCAGTCAAAAGTGGTTTAGTAGTTATGTGTTAAAGAATAACAAGCATCTATCCATCCATCCATACAAACTTTCGCATTATAATATTAGTTGGATATACTCTATGAAACACGCGGCACTCTCTGTCAAAGTCAACAGCAAACCACAATGAGTAGCCGGTACTTGACTATAGCTGACTGCTGCATACATAATATTAAGTAACAAACAAAGTTTTATCTCCCTGTACCGCTTCACGGAACTCTAAAATAACCTCTGTGGACACATAAAACTATGAAACACTTCGGAGTACAATAATTAACGCCAGCCAAGTGTGAGTAAGCCTCTACCTCCGAGGGATCTGTACTTTTTAAACAATAATAGGTATATTATAAGTATATTATTATTTCCATTTATAATATTTTGCACTTCATGCACCTCGTTGTTTTTTTTAATTCTATTCTCAAAATAAAACACTGTTAAAATTTATTAAAAAAAAATCCTCCGCTTGCGGGTCTTTTGAGTAACCAAGCGACCGGCGTGGCGAGCAACCTCCTCACGATACGCGCCGTTTCAAGAATTACTGCGTCCCTTGATTCAACAACCAAGCGACAGCTTCTGGAAAACTTTCCGAAACTTTCCGCGAAAAGACCGCTGTTCTCATATAATATTTGACAAAAATGTTTTGTGTTCAACTCCAAACCAACTCTAAAACCAACTTTATCCTCGACTTTCTTAAAACATCCAGCTAGTCAGATTAGAAATTTGACACTTACATGGAATTTGCATGGACTACGCGAGACGCCCGTCACTGCCCCAAGGAGGTTCACATACTCGTAGTTCTAGTGCCGCTCGTGTCCAGCTGCATCCTGCTCTTCTCTTGATATTGTTCACCTAGCTACTGGAGGGTCTACTAGCGTTGGTAGCAACCATTGAATTAAGAACATATATAATCCTCATTCAGCTATTATTGTAAACAGTGCATTGTGTCCAAAGACAGTGAAAACGCCACGCGCACGTCTCACTTTACATCAGCGGAATGTAGCTAACTCACAATCTTTTTCCTATTTTCTCATTCTATGGTGAACGCTTATAAGTATAACATCAGAGGTAAAATAATTACCGTCATCTGCTAAATGGTACGAAGTGACTAACCGTATGTTCGAGAAACCATTCTAAAGTAGAGTGGGTTTTGATTCTTCAATATATAGTGTAACGTAATAAATGTCTATTTAATTTTATAAATTAATATTGTTGGAATTTGCGCGCGGGCAATCTTCCGAAATGTCGCGAAACTGGCATCCCGGCGCGAGGGGAGCGGTGCGCGGGGACCAACCGCGCTCGCGTCTTTCTCACTTCGCACGGCACGGCAGACGCCCAGAATTTCTACCAGAGACTGGACGCCGCGCGGCCGCTGTGCGGCCGCCGCATTTTTTTTTTCCTTACGACTCTCACCTGATTGCTGCTTTTGCCTTTGACCTTAAGGCTACTTACCCTCGAGCTATCTAAACCCCGTGTATCGGGTAAGTGTTGAACGTTTCCTTAAAGTTTAGACGTTAGAATATCTTTTAATCAGGTACATTACGCATGCGAGTCGGCCATTACGCTCATTACCTTTGTTCTTTGTTCTCGCACATTGACCCATGCATCGATCATATTTTGGCTTAATCCTTGCATATTCTTTGTTAAAATTTCATCTGCAGCTTAATTCCTATTTTTTTCTTTATAATTAACTTTCCTATTTCGATAAATTCCCAGATTTTCATACTATAGTAGTTCTCTGTATTTTGCTAATAACCTCACGTACCTTTTGCTATTTGCTATCTTTTATTTAATATTAGTCTTAATGTCTTTTGTTTTATTTTAATGCTTCTCACTCTCTCATAATGTAAACTCCGTCTGATTGTGAACAACGCATCCGCCATCTTGTGCAGTGCTTACCGCTTAGCTGAGCCGCGTGTTTGCAATCAGACGAGTTGAAGCGGAATTATTTTTCACACGCTGGACGAAAATTCCAGGGTCCAAGTTCGACACTCTGTTGTTGTCGACGTCACCTCCGACGCCGATCACCAGCGTTGCATCGCCAACGTGCCGGCTCCTGGTGCAGCTGAAGACCACCTCGTGTCTCCGCCTGCTTCGGTCCAAGTTCGACACTCTATTGTTGTCGACGTCACCTCCGACGCCGATCACCAGCGTTGCATCGCCAACGTGCCGGCTCCTGGTGCAGCTGAAGACCACCTCGTGTCTCCGCCTGCTTCGATCCAAGTTCGACACTCTGTTGTTGTCGACGTCACCTCCGACGCCGATCACCAGCGTTGCATCGCCAATGTGCCGGCTCCTGGTGCAGCTGAAGACCACCTCGTGTCTCCGCCTGCTTCGGTCCAAGTTCGACACTCTGTTGTTGCCGACGTCACCTCCGACGCCGATCACCAGCGTTGCATCGCCAACGTGCCGGCTCCTGGTGCAGCTGAAGACCACCTCGTGTCTCCGCCTGTACTTCTGGGCCACGCAATCAACGGCTACAAGCTAGGGCAGTACTCGCCCACTGCAGAATTTGGAAGCGAATTAATTGACGGGCCCTTTTCACCCACGACCGCTGACCTTTTTACCCTAAAT
This sequence comes from Pararge aegeria, assembly GCF_905163445.1. NCBI lineage: Eukaryota > Metazoa > Arthropoda > Insecta > Lepidoptera > Nymphalidae > Pararge > Pararge aegeria. The sequence continues at coordinate 9,440,623 of NC_053184.1, read as the reverse complement.
AAAATCTGTGATGACGTGTTCCATCTTTTAATAGACCTGGCTAGAACCGTTACAATAGTAGTAGTGAACACGGTTTCTGTATGTTCTTAATTCTGTGGCAGCAACGCTGTTTTAGGACAGTACAACTTCTAGTGGTATAGTCTTTTCGCCCAGCGTGGTGGACTAAGGCTTTAACCCTTCTCATTGTGGGAAGAGCCCCGTGCCCTGATCAGTTTATATAGTTCAGCAGATGATAGGAACTCTAACTCGAAAAGTCGTACGAGAATAAAAATAAGTGTTATGTAAACATATTAACCAACTAACTTGTTCATCAACTAAATGCTGCCCATATAGTACCGCACTGCCATAGGTAACAACAGATTATTGACGAGAAAACTCTACTTTGAAGCGTTATGAGTAGCCATTTGTCTATTATATTGAAATATTTAATTACTTGCTTCTTAAACTTAATATTATCGCAATAATACCATAGGTACCTACGCGACGGGACATCGATGCGGGACGTCGAATGTAAGTGGAAAACTTACCTTGATGTGTTACGTTAGAATATTTACTGCGCATAAAGCAAATGCTAAGTATGGCATAAAAACATTATCGTGTATTCTACTATGATACTAATTTTAGTATCATCATAGAATACTTCATAGAATTCATCATATCAAAAAATTAATGGCCCATTACAGGGCACGGGTCTCTTCCCACAATGAGAAGAGTTAAATCCTTAGTCCACCACGCTGGTCCAGTGCGGATTGTTGGACTTCACGCGCCTTTGAGATCATTATGGAGAACTCTCAGGCATGCTGGTTTCCTCAGGATGTTTTACTTCACCGTTCAAGCAAGTGAAATTTTAATCTTAGAAAAGCCAGAAGTGCGTGCTTGGATTCGAACTCAGCCCTGCGAAAGTAAAGCCGAAGTCCTTACCATTAGGCTGTCACCGCTTCTATCACTAAAGTAATTAGTTCCACAGGATGTTTTTTGGAAAATAAATTAACAGTAAATATAAACTCACCTATTTATCGATCGCCCCTTTGTGATATCAGTTTTGGTTTCTTTCATGTTGCGTCAGAGGGGTCTTTGCCTTTGTATAAACAGGATAGAATTGCGAAACTGGGTTTTAAAAATTTCATTAGCAATACTTCACAAATTGCCTCAATTTATGTCTGTCATGACACTTAACCGAACCGAAAGACGGATCCAAGCAAGCCGCCAAGTCATTTAGTGTTCCAGGTCATACCCCATAATAGACAGAGTTTATAAAGCTCAGACACTCACAGGGGTTTCCCTGTGAGTGTCTAAGCTCTATAACCTCTTAGAGTTTACCCTACTTCAAGCATTATTATTGTCATTTTAATTATAACCGGTACTGAGTGTCTAACATGCACTTCAAGGCATGGATGGAATGCTGGAATGGTTTCTATAATTCGGCGCTGGTACTGAGAATTTGTTGATCGAAAGACCCAAAACAATTAAAATAAACTATTGTTTGTAAATGTATGCTTTTATATTTTTCTAGTATTTTCAAAGCGATCTTTATACTGAAAGATGGTTTATACAATAAGACATGTACGAAAAATTTTAGTGTACTTTTAATCCGCCTACACGTCACAGAATATAGATTAAGTCTTTATTGCACAAATTAGAGAAAAAAGATGAAATAACAAGAAACAACAAAAAAAAATTGTGCAAAGGCGGTTTTAAAGCTTTAAATTCTTCTCCAGGTAAACCTTGATGGAAGAAAGGAAAAACGGGATAGTGCAACCGGTCAAAAACTAAACAAGATATAAACATGAAAACCAAATTTTAGGACAAACTCACAGAATAGGTAAATGACACTTATCAGTACAAAGTGGCTGGAATATGCAGTAAAGTTTCAATTAATCAGAGGACCGGATGTTTTTGTGTGATAAATTGAGTTCACTTTTGTTCAAAGCGGAAGTTCAGCAGCATGGCCGTTGGATAAGTGGACAGTGAACTAACTGTATTGTGAGTTGGTACGTTTGTCCGCCCACGCATGTTCGTGGAGCATTGTCACCAGAACAATATCAGGACGGTGATAAGCAAATGTTGTAACGAACTACAACGTTGAACAATTTAAGCCATTTGAAATATTTTATACTATCATGTCTATGATAAGCTTCTTTATAACTAAGTATTTTTAACTGACTTTCAAAAAGGAGGAGGTTCTTTATGCTTTTTAAATTTAGAGTTCCACAGTGTAGATCGTTTTCGCACCATTGAATTAGTGCCACTTTGGTTTTTCAATGGCTTTTGAAATGCAACAGTGGTATTTTATTATATCTACAATTTACTTTAATTACACACTCAAGACCAAAGTCTTGAGACTGAATCGTGGTCGCTAACTAAGGCATCACAACAAGTCTGCGAGCTAATCTACTGCCAATCGAAAGAGCTATTCTCTTAGAATCTCTACGTGAATTCATTAGAAATGAAGAGATCCGTAGGTTAATTTTGTTTAATGTTTCATCATATCATTCTTCGTGCCGCATTCAGCGTCCTATCTCATTATGGACAGTTACGGCAATCGTGACTGTATTCTGTAAAATATTCGAAATAAAAATAGCATAATGTAATAGAGAGTTTAATGTATAATTAAATTATTTTACTTTAGTACAGTTTATACCATTTATTTAGAGCATCAAAAACAATAATATGAACTCAAAATAACGTTAATAAATAATTGATAACTTATAAAATTACAAACATAACTAATTTGCAGTTACAAACTGTAGTATTATTGGCATGAGGTACCTATGTTACAAATCAAGCTTGCTTAATATAAAATTATTCAAATAGAGAATCTTATTCATTCAATTATACAGACGTTGAATTCCGTCAAGGTCAGTAAAATTAATCAGGCTTATTTAGCTTCATTGAATTGGTTAGTACAATTTATGTTAAACATAGTTAAAATTATTTGACGGCAATATCGCGTGAATTTATAGCAGTATTTGTGCGAGTGACTGTTGTGGAGACATTTGCAGTCTTAGCAGCCGTTCCAACTTTTTTAATTGTTGTTGTAGTTGTTGTTTTAGCTATCCCACCATTAGGTAAGTTCTGAATGTCAGTCCCAACACGAACTTCCTCAGTTGCTTTTTGTTTGTTCTCATGTGCCTTGGAACTGTTTACTCTTCTGTCAATATTCTGAACATAGCCGTCCCTCTGAATAACTTCACCACTCCGCACTTCAATAGAGGAAGCACCTCTCTCCCCGCTACCTGAGACTCTAATAACTCCATTTTCTACCGGAATTACTTCGTTTTGTTCATACCGTTCGATATAACCGTTTCCGTCAGGTTTTTCAATAGTATACGAACCGCGGCGTTCTGTATTTTCCGGCACCCATACGATATCTTGTTCCAGAATCTCCTGTATCGGCTCAGGTCTAACCGTATTGCTGCTGACTCCATTCTGTGTTCTGACTTGAGTTACGTTTGTACGCATATCTTGGATGTCAATATTTGAGTCGAACGGCTCAGTTCGCAAAGAATTATTATAAATTGTCTCACGCACAATTTCGTTTTTCCGAGTATTATCGATACCATCACTCATAGGCGCTATTTCTTTCGTAACTCTTTGTGTTATTTCTCTATCAACAGCAGGAAGAGGCGCAAGCGGTTTTAGTTGCCCTAATAATGGAGAATGTTTAATTCCAAATGTTATTTGCGGAGTTCTATTGATCTGCATCTGTAATTCAATGTATATTTTATATGATAGATACCTAATGAGAATTTAATAAAAAATAACTTTCTATTTTTACACTATTTGTGTGATAAAAATGAAGCTTTTACTATAATTTAAGTTTTTTATCAATCTTGACATATTTATATATGACATCAGCAAATGTAAAACGTATTTAAATTTTTTTTTTCATATTTGGCAAGATAGAATTAACTAAATTGGTATAATTTTCTTATAAGCCCTAGCTGATGTTTAAAGCGTTTATATTAAGCCTATTTGAAATAAATATAATTTGAATATATATAATTGCGTTATTCATATGTCGTAATAATAAGTGACAATATTAATTATTTAATTAATTAAGTTATCTTTATTAACTTAACAACAAACATTTTATAACTTCTGAAAGTCTACAAAATCTTGTAACCAGGTGAATGCAATCCATATGGTTCAAATTCTACCCTTTAGACTAATATGATAACTACTCTCAGCACGTTTAGTTGGACGCAAAGGAGGGTCATATATTAGCGTATAAATTTACCTTTTCTGGTGAATAAGTGCCAGGCGCGGGCACCTTTACTCGATCGTCCTGTGGCATCTTATGTCTGCCAGACATCGTGTATACAGGAGCGTCAAGTACAGATGGAATACGATAGCTGTTTGGAGCTGTAAGAAATCACGTAAAATTTTAACTTTAACCATTTATAATAAATAATATTAAAATTGTAACTAACATTATAATATTATGGTAAAATCAGTTTCAAGAATATGGTAAAAAATAAGTTTCAGTTATTTTTTTCCTACCTGGTGTATCGGCGTATTTCTCAGTGTGAATTTTAACTCCGAATGTATATTGAGGGGAATATGTTAAAATAAACTTATATCCCTTTTCTGGATTATAAGCTCCTGGAGCAGGAACTTTTAAGCGTTCATCGATGGGTTCTTTATGTCTGCCCGAAATGGTATACAATGGTGTTTTATGTAGATTCGGTAGAGTGTAGGTAGTAGGACCTAAAAATTAATAACAATTTAGTGGAATTTCCTAAGTATTTTAAAAGTAATAACATCGAAAAAGTAAATAGATTACCAGGGGTGGCCACAACAGTTGATGTTTCCGGTTTAATTCTAAAAGTATATTGTGGTGCACTTTTTAATAATACTTTGTCAGCTTTATCAGGGTTGTAATTGTTAGGGGCTGGTACGTTATCGGGTTTAAATGGATTCGTTTTTATCCTAAAAGAATATCGAGGGGCGTTATCTGATAGGATACTATCAGCTTTTTCCGGGTGATATAAGTTTGGCGATGGATTGCTGTTTATTTTAGCATCCTTTCCTTTCGATGATAAGGTATATGCAGGATTTCTTTCAAAAATTAATTCATTTGCTTTATCTGGATGGTAAAAGTTTGGGCCTGGTGTGTCAGGTAATTTTCCATCTTCGATTTTCGGCCTAAAAGTGAATGCAGGAGAATTTTCATGTAAAACTTTATCCGCTTTGTCAGGGTTATAGGCATTAGGAGCAGGGTTGTTAAACGGCTTTTCAATGTGTCCTTTTAAACCAAAACTATATTTTGGAACTCCGTTTAAAACATATTTACTCGGATCATATGAACAGGGTCCAGGCGAATCAGTAATTTTGTCAGGCTTGCCTCTACCTGAGAATGTAAACTTTGGTGAGCCTCCTAAAATATGAGGATTATAAGCGGATGGTCCAGGAGTTTCTTGTAGTTTTGGTGACTGGCCTTTACCTGACAATGTATATTTAGGACCATAGTTTGGTAAAGTAGGATCGTATGCGTTTGGCCCAGGGATATCAGAAACTTTTCCCTCTTGGCCTTTGCCAGAAATAGTAAACCTTGGAGAATTAGATGGCAAATGAGGATCGTAATTGCTAGGACCTGGTGTATCTAATGGCTTCTCACTTCGACCTCTACCAGCCATTGAAAATTTCAGAGTATTATCAGGTAAATGAGGGTCATATGCATTAGGGGCGGGCATATCAGATGGCTTTTCAGTGTGACCTTTGCCCGAAATTGAAAATTTTGGAGTATTGTCTAATAAGCGTGGATCATAAAAGTTTGGGGCCGGTGTCTCGTTCAGTTTTTCAACACCAACTTTAGGCCTGAATGTATAAGATGGAGAAGATTCATGGAGAAGTTTGTCAGCCTTATCCAGAGAATAAACATTTGGCGCTGGTGTGTCGCTAGGTTTTTCAACACCAACTTTGGGTCGGAACGTATACGCTGGTGAAGACTCATGCAGAAGTTTATCGGACTTATCAAGAGAGTAAACATTTGGTGCAGGTGTATCGTTCGGCTTTTCAACCCCAGCTTTAGTTCTGAACGTGTAAGATGGTGAAGATTCATGGAGAAGCTTATCAGACTTATCGAGAGAATAAGCATTAGGCGCAGGTAAATCTTCAATTTTAGGTGATGGGCCCTTTCCAGCAATCGTAATTTTGGGTGAGCTATCTAGCATATGTAATGATTTCTCAGGAGCATATACATTAGGGCCTGGTGTTATTTCAATTTTTTCTGCATGCTCCTTCGATCTTAATGTATAGGCAGGTGAGCTTTCATGTAGCAATTTATCAGCTTTTTGTGGATTATATGAGTTAGGTGCCGGTGTAACTTCATGTTTTTCAGCTGATCCTTTACCAGCGAGTGTATACTTTGGTCCATTTTTAAGAGCATGCAGTGATTTTTCTGGAGTATAAACGTTAGGTGCAGGGGCATCGTGAATCTTGACAATTTCATTCTTTGTTCTGAAAGAAAAGGCTGGCGACTTTTCTCTTAATAACCTATCAGCTTTTTGAGGATTATAAGCATTAGGAGCAGGAACTTGCTCCATTTTTTCTATTTTAATTTTTCTTGAAAGACTGTATTTTGGTGAGTTTTCGCGAAGAACAGCATCAGCCTGAAATATACAATGAAAACAATGAACTCAGGTATTTGTTAATGAGTTTTTTTTTGTTTTTCTTAAATCGCATATCAGTTAAACATCACTTTGATTGCAAAGAAATAAATTATGCATTTGCACTGCCCATGTCTTCACCGGTAGGGTACCTAGCCATGGCCGAAGCCTACCACGAAATAATAAAACGTATAATTTTTGCAAACGTTTTATTTCGTTGTGAACACACGTACAGTAAGACACCAGGACATAATTCCAAAAATGGCGTAATAAATATATAATTTATGATATTATAATATATCTCTAGAATGTAAGGAAATATAACGGAGAACGAGCTTCAGCGTTTTCTGTAATGCTGCATCTACTGCGATCACCAACCCATCTGCCAAGCGTGGTAATTATGGACTAGCCCTCCGGTTGTGAGAGGCCCTTAGTCCAGCAGTGGCATTTTATATATAGGTTAGATATGCTATTGATGACCGTTGATGATACGAATCTTTTTACAGCGAAGTATGATCTTAAAGCCAACAACTCGTTTGAATAATGAGCGTAATGAATGGATGAGTCGAAAAATAAGTGTTAAAAGATTAGTACAGACAGATGAGGTTAAACTGCAATGACTCCTTCCGGCGCAGGGTAGTTAACAGACTCTCCGATGAAAGGTGAATGACGGATGCCGAAGGTATGCGCCGGGGCCCAAGGTAGATTCACGCAAACCTGTATAATAGGCACCCACTGTATTGTTAGTTTGGTTACATGAAAAATATGGTTTATTTTACAAGTTTAAAAGTAAATATTATCTCTAATACTGTATTAAGTCCAAATATATGACTATTATCGTTAAATGTTATGTATAAGTAATTTATTAAGCAATTAAAATAAAAAACATTCACATACTTTTTCCGGGCAATAAACCCCCGGTCCGGGTACGGTAGCTGTTGGAGGCTTTAATTCTCTTCTGGGAGCCATCGTGTATGCTGGAGGCCTTTTTGTGATTGCAGAAGCAGCTTTATCCGTGGTGTAAGTACCTGGACCAGGCATTGGCATCTTTATCTCGACCGTTTTGCCCCGGCCTGTAATGCTGAAGGCAGGAGCAGCTCTCTTGTTCCCTTCACGTGCCTCTCCGAGTACCGGTGGCATTGAGTAAACGTTCGGCGCTGAAATTTTATAAGTTTTACTGTAAATATTTTCAATTTCGTTAAAGCTGCCTTATCAATTTCCAAGGTTGTGAAAAGATTCATAACGAATAAAAAAAAAAGATATGATCGCTTTATTTTCATAGCTAAACTCATTCATCTTGCCAATCTGCCATATATAAATGTCCGATACACAAAATTATTCTTTACACTAAACATTAATAATAATTATACGAATCATTTAGTTAACGGTCTTGCCTTGTACATACTACATTTACTTCTGCAAAAAAGATCCATATAAGTGCCACACTCTGAAGAGTTGCGACATCTTTGTCATCATAAATTAAACCAGTACGAAAGGATAAGCTGAGCTATAAAAATAGAAAGCTTTTGTTTTGGTGGGTTTTTTAATCCCTTAACAACCTTGGTAAATAAGCAGTGTTGTCACTATATTATAATTAACTTCTACAAGAATAATTTTAGTGACGATATGCAACATGCTATGAGCGCCGAATGATGGTATCCAAAAGATCTACGTACTACAGAATTATCAAATCTCTATAATTAAACAAGGCCATTGTTTTTGAAAGAAGCGAATGACGAATAAGAAATCAAACGACATAAAGCTAAGTCATACATAATAACAAAACTAACATTTAAATGGAAGTAACAAAACAACGATGGCTCGATCAGGTAACAAGACAAAACCTAAGATGACATTAGTACAAAAAAACACAATTAGAAAATGAAATAGATGAAAAAAAGATAAAGGACGCAAACAAGAACTAAAAAAACAAACTAAAAAGGTTTGAAACAAATAATGAATAGCCACAGCGAATAAGAAAGACATGAAAATATTACATGATTATCTAATGACAGCTAAGTTGTTCTTATTTTGTAATCGACCTGGCGTTTTGCTGCTGGCTTGAGGTAGGCTGACTCGAAGGCCTATCGAGAAAGCCGGGGCATGATCTAAAACAGCTCGGACTGATTTCCCTGGCTCGTAGTCACAAGGCGCCGGAGTTGGAATGAGTTTTGGCTGCGGCCATCGACCATGTAATGACGCTGCTGGACCCACTGCTCGACCTGCCATCTTTACTTTGTTAGTAAATACATAATACTAAATAAATCCTTACTAATATTATAAACGCGAAAGTGCCTTTGCTTGTTTGTTTGTTTGTCCTTCATTAACGCCCTTACTAAGCAATTACTTACTCAATATGATTTTCAACATACATAGGCTAGTCATAGGCTAATTTTATCCCAGGAAAACAATCGATTCCTGCGGTATTTGTATAAAAACTAATAACCGCTACATAGTAATAAATTAAATAGACTTATTCATGAGACAGCAGCAACTGTCGCAAGACCTTATATACTTTAGTGTTCTATGAATTTCAAAGAAGCGTGACTGCAGAACTTCAACCACAGGGCTACTAGCAAATTAAAGTACAGAAAACTATTAATTGTTCAATGTAAATCGTAAAATAATGTGGATTTTTTTTCCAAAAAGCGTTAAAAAAAATTAAATCGTTACCTAAGTCATTAAGTCCTAATAATCTTAAAAGAAGAAGAAGAAGTCCTAATAATGATAAAAAAGGATCAAAATTATTCTCGTTCGTTCATTTACAAATCACTATCGTGATATAATTTCAAATAGTTCTGGATCAATATCATCATCATTATCGATAAAAAGGGATTAGGCTGCAGTCTATCACGCTGGATCACTAACAATATGTACTTATTTGAAATGTTTTTTCGTGGTATGGAAATACCAACTATGTTTAAATTTTTCAAACCCGTATTATAACAAATATGAGTGTCTTTAAACATATTTAATACTCATTTTAAATAACTCAATCCATCGAAATGTAATATATTATACGGTAAAGTCAACTAAGCAGGTATATTCTGCAACTTATTGATTACCTATTTAGTTTGTAAACTAGTTTTCTAAAACTGCAAGTTTAACTTCTTAATAAACACACAAAAAACATAACTATGAACATATTGCACTATGGAAGTTTTAAAAATATTAAAATTGTATAATGTCAAGACTCATAAGCGATGCTAAACGCAGTGAATATACGACTGAGCTGCATTCGACCAAACCAGATCAAAAACAATCCATTCATGGTCCCAAGGCACCTACACGTTGAGTCATTGTCTCGATCACCTTCGCTATTACGGACTTATTTGGCGACATCGAATAAATGCGAGAGTCACTTGCAAACATCCAATGCCAGCCTACGTACAATCACGGAAAAGGAACACATTTTATTCATTAAGAAATTGCATAAAGGTCAGTACAGTTAATTCATAAATGAGAAATCTCGTTAATGAAACACAGACGTGTCCTTCCCTCGGATTCGGTAACTTTTTTGGCAAGTCGCTTACCGGTGGTGTTTTATCATCTCCATACAATTGTAGTTCTGTATAAACACATTCAGTCGAAACCTATCACTAAATTCTCAATAACGGCAGTTGCTCCCATTTTACCTAAGACCCAAACAAAAAGTTACTAACATTATAAAGCAAATAATTAAAGAAAAATATACAGGTAAGAGTTTAGACGCTCTTATGCAATAGTTAAGCTAAATTGCTTAGGTACTTCATCATCGTAATTACCCTTTTATTAATAAAAGGATAATTTTTTTTTTGGTGTATTGTTTTCTATGTTAGTTCGTGTCGTCACTCTTAAGTCATTATAGCCTACAAAATACCCCGTCATAACTACAGTTTAAACACTTTAAAACACACCCCTGATAAAAGCTATGTTGACGTCGTTGTTTATGTAAATAAGCTATAGCCATGAAGTCATGACCCAGTTTAAATTGCCTAATGGTGTCACACGAAACTATAAGAAATTGTTTCGTTTTTTCGCTTTAATGGTTCAATCGTCTTTAGTCGAAAATATGCTGGAAACTTTACCTTTTACTTACTGGATATTAGTACGTATTTAGCTTTCCGATGGCTCGAATTAACAACAAAAAAATATAACATTATAGACGACGTTCTATCTATTCTTATAAATTGAAACATACGTGCGAAATGTAACGCAATAAAATTTTTACAGTCATAAGTGCGTATAATGGACAAACCCTCCCGTCGCGCGTCGCATCGGTAGAGTTCCAGCAGTGGACTGTTATGGAAGTGGACTGTGATGAGGTTTGCGATAATTTTTTGTTTAAATTTATTTCGAGGTTAAATCCTTTGAAAAACGTGGTAATGATTGAAATAATAATTAATATCCATTTATTACATAAATAACATTCAGACAAGAAAGCAAATTGGTATTGCATTGTCATTCAGTACTGAGCGTTGTCTAGAACCACCATCGAGAAGTTAGATGAATAAAATCGTTTATATTGTCATATTGAATCAACAATCTGTCTGTCACAAATATGATGCCATCCTTGTGGGCAGATGGCGGTAGGTAAGGCTTACTTCTGGCAATTGAAAACATATGTGAGGAATATACCTTGTAAATCGATTACTCAATTTATTCCCAGGTGCCTCTTTAGCTGCATTTAACAAATTGATGCAACGTGGGTGTGGACCCGCGATACGACAAATTGCCTATTAGATCAAATGAAGATTGATTGACTATCGAAATAGGCAATTTCTGTATCGTAATCGCTCGCTAGCTATTTCAATTGTGTACACTCAAATGATTCTAGTCAACACTTCCTATAAATACTTCAGCATATAATTTAAAAAAATTGCTCAACACAATTCAATGTATATTTAAATAATTTACTCGATTCTTATTTAATACATACTAAACTCTCTAGACCAAGTAGACGAAAAAAAAGTCAAATTTTATGACATAAAATTTCGTTTGATACCTAAAAACCATAAAGCAAAAGAGGGTGGTTTTAATAATGCCCTTTACTACCAAATTCTGACTGGAAATAATTGGTATTCTCCGTTGGGGATTAACTCTGCCATATAACTTAACGCTGTCAAAGCAAGGGAAAACTTTAATCAGATCGCTACTATAGTCCATGTGTCGAACGTAAAATCATTTGTCTTAAATTATTGGCATTAATTATAAGAAGTGGCTCGAAGTTGCTAACGAAGTCCAAGTTCGATAAAAATTATAAAAATCGACACTGAGGCAGGTATTCGATTTTTAAAAGATATGCATTAACTTTAATATTTATTCTGCCTAGGTTTTTTTTAAATCATGACCAATTAAGTATCTACTCTGAATGTGTCGTATGAACTCTTGGCCCTAACTTTCTATGAAATTTAAAAAATCATGACTTCGAGTGACGTATATATTTTGTGACATTAATATTGACAATTCTTTAAACAAATGCAAGATTTACATTACAAAATCCTGACAATACTGTGATACGATTTGTAATTTAGGATGTCGGAAAATCTTCCTTCTGTACCTTTAGCTGTCATTCCTTCCGTATTGTATGACGCCGGACCGGGACCAGCTTTGTCCTTTCCAGTTTCCAATTTATGTCCAAATGTGAAAGCAGGTGCGCGGGGTTTTCGGGACTCTGGCGGAGGTTTGCCTAGGCACAGAGACAATAAATTATAAGGAATTTTTTTTTAGTTCACAACGTTCTGACCTTTAAAAATAACTTCTTTGATAAGGCTTTAAAATATGTTTGTGTTCATTCTAAATCGTCAGTTATAAAGACGCACGATGTTTAAGGATTGATAGTACTGTTTTACCCCAGGGCATTACTCAAAAACGGTACGTTAGCGGCCTGATATCATGTTACTTTTGAATCTTATTAAATCAGTCAATTTATAATATAACATACCAACATAAAAGGGAAAAACTTTTCATTTAAAATCACAGCGCGGTCTCAGAACTACAAACAAGCAAATAAGCCCCTACCTACTGATCAAGGTCAATGTATCCCGCCCACGAGCAGGCACCAAATTAGATGTAATTAAGTAACCGGTTTTATAACACAAATCACTATTATCAAACGTGTCTTTAAATATGGATAAAACTACGATAACAACCGAATGAAGCCTTGTCGATAATGAGAACGTCAATACATCTTTGATTTATACCCCAGTGAAATAAACACAAACTTGTTCTTGTTGTTATTGGGGCACTAACTGAATGATGTCACGTAATGTATGAACACGAGCAAGGCCGTTGTTTGCACGCGATAATCTCGCAGAACCGCCGAGTGATGTCAGCGAGCTCCCCACGAACAATACTGCCGAAACTGATAGACACATGCACAAAAGAAATCGCCTACCGTGACCAATGCGGACAATGCAAACGGTAAACAAACGTGTCACACCTATCTGTATTTAGTACATTTTGAAGATCAGATGTTCTCACGAGTTGTAACGTGTCATACATATCTGTATTTAGTACATTTTGAAGATCAGATATTCTCCCAAACACTGAAAAACTATGCTTGTAGGTATAAAATATAAAAACATAATGCTTGATTTACATTTTAGCAATCAGCGTAGTTAAACTAAACGTAACTTTTATTTAACTTATCTCTTTGGGAAAGAATATTAAGCACTCTATCTTCTTGTGACTTTATTTTCATCTAATTCTTTTGACTGAAACATTTCTTGAAAATTCCTAATCGTTCTATAAAGCAGACTTTGTTATTATATTTGATAGGGTGGAGCAGTGCCTAAGCTCCTTGACTAATGTTTACGAACTTTACCCTCTTGCTGGTTTTCGATAAATCCTTTCTTAATACACCCGACTGTTACTACTTAAAGTACATTCAAATTTTAATTTCGTTAGTTACTTGTGCTATACATCGTCTGTTCATTAGTCAGTCAAGGAACTTCCCAAGTATATACTATAAGTATAGACAAGTGCAAAAACGACAACTCAGTCAATGTAACGACAAAAAATAACAAATCAAGCCAACTCCGGCCGGACTGCCGATGCATCAGAAAACAAAACATCACAACACTCTAATGTAAGTCGAGCGTTAGGCTGTTTGTAATCACTTTAATATCCGTTAAACAAAGCTAATAATGTTGTTTCCTTATGCCTACAAACCTAATACAGTTAATTGGAACCGTAATCTTATACAACATTATAATTTGAATGTGGGCACCACGGAGCACAGGTATTCGTTTATTGAATAGCTTGGTAGTTGGACATCTAACAGGCATGTAACAGTTTTTAAAACGCAATGTCATTTATTTTGAAGATAAAAAGGTCAAAAGATTAATCATCGAGTGAAAAACTAAAATCCAAAATCTTTCCATGGCAGATGGAATGATGATGACAGATGATGATTTAGTTTTGCTATCCTTTTCATTCTCTTCTCTGTAGATATGGATTGCACTACAAAATAAATCCGCTTTCTGAAGATTATGGATTAAAAAGGAAACAAAAAAAAAATAACCTGACTACCCTAGGATTGGGCTAGGCCTTGAGAGAGAGATTTACATTATGAGAACTCTCAGGCATGCGAGTTTGCTCACGATGTTTTCCTTCACCGTTGAAGCGAGTGATATTTTAATTGCTTAAATAAGACATAACTTAGAAAAGTTACATGTGCGTGCTGGGATTCGAACTCGGCCCCCCGAAAGTCCTACCCACTGGGCTGTCCCGCCCACCGCTTATAGTATATAATTTTACAAACCTCAGTCACAACCCAATAAAGTCACGAACACTTCACGACATTTTACATATTTTCATGCAAATTGTGTTGAATTAAAAAAAACTTGGATCATAGGAAAAGTAAACGTGGGCATACAATTTGGCGAAGCGAATATAAACGATGACGGCATCACAGTTACCTTACCAAGTGTCATTGTCTATTTTTCTTATAGGCACGATTAATAAATACCAACTTTTGCAAAAACATAGTTTTTTTGTTTCTATTTTATTAATATCAATAATGTGTACATCTTTATAGTGGACTGAAATTTCTCATTTATTCAAACTTAAACTTTGAAGGCTAATAAAATGGATCAGATAAAGAAAAAACATACTGCCCGGCAACTGGCAAGCTTGGAATCTATGAAGAACTCAACGCAAGCACTCCAACAACTGCCATTATTACAAAGTTAATGTCGTTAGATCTGTTATGTTATCCGCAATCTGTGCAACAAAGTAGAAGATATTTACTGATAACTTTACTCATGAGAGAGATATCGATACTTTTGAATCACGTTAGTTAAGTTGGACGCACGAAGATCAGCATTTCTTCTTTGAATCCAATGGATGCAAGATGTGTTTCGCCTTTACAATAGGTTTAAATATGGATTGCCTAGCATGTGAGTTATGTTCCTTTTGAGTCTACGGTTATTTTGACTAGAATTCAAGAAACTTAATAATAGGGATATGTAGTGTCTTGCATTTCTTACATGCACAAAAGCACTGCCTACCCTTAATTTTTTGTATAACTCATAAATGCAAAGGATTTTTCCATTTTATGCCATCTTCCTTCTTTATGCATACCCTGGTCAAAAACCCTGTGCACTGGGGATATGGTTACTTTGCCGGACGCCTGCTCAGTTATATTAATAAACTAATAGTAGGTAAGTTTAGGTAAGGTTAGTGGCCAATCACCTCATTGCTGGGCTAGGACGCGCACGAAGAGATAATTATAAAACCCGTTACTCGTATTTTTTCTATAGGGATTGACGAGATAACTCTCTCGTGGCGCGAACTCATCCTAGCCATACAGGTAAAGTCATTCACAGGCCTGTTACAGTAGCTATCAAAAAAGGCCATGGAACAAAAACGCAACGATGGGACTTAAATCAGGATAGGTACCCCGTACAACCTTCAGTTATAAAGAAAACAACGAAGAAGAGAATAATAGGAATATATATTACCCATACAGTTTCTTCATCTTAAATTAATATTTTTGTTTAGTTTTTTAATACTCACTATACTTCGGTTAATAGTGGATCAACATAATATAATCGGAGCTGTTTTAAATCTGATGAACTGAAAGTTTTGTAATGCTCAGTGCTCGGAGATAAGAAATCAGACAAAGTACCTAATACAATTTAATCATAGTAAAGATTAAATATATAGTTACCTATCAAGGAGGGAAGAGATACTACAGCAGGTCCTGGACTGGCAGCTTCAGCGGCTATCGGTCCCCGTCGTTTGGTTGGTGTCCAAGGGTTCTGACGAACGCCCATCGGTGTGTCACAAATATAAGAACTCTTCGTCTTTATGGATTCAGTATGGCTTAACTCGTTGCCTGTTTTCCCTCTTTGATGTGAGAAAATCTATAAAAGAAATGAAAATCGTTATTACTTACGTGCTCATTAGGTAGTAACGTTAGTTGCTGCCAGACGCTTCTAATTACATTGATAACAGTAGCGACAAGATTACGCTTGTTATGTTTGGCACAACCTAGGAAAAAGCTCCAGCTTAGCATTGTGCTAAACGCCCTACCAGGCACAAAAGTATACAGCGTTGATTTTTAGCTTAAACACTAGTCCAGGTTGTAACTACTAATCCACGGAAATAACTACAGCAGCTGACCCTCTAATAAATTAAATTTTAAATCTAATTAAAAAAACACAAGATGAAAAAAGTTATGATTGGAGTATCTCTGCGGAAAAGAAATGATGATGATAATATACCAAAAATCATCGCATTGTTTGGCAAATTCATAAATCTGTAAAAATAACGCATAATTACAATTTGCCCTTTTATATTGACGAGTGTCTAGTGTATCCAATCCGTAAACAATAGTTATTAGTTGACTTTATGTTGTTTTTAGGTTCTGTTAATTTTCTTGGCTCAATATAAGCAACTAAGCACTTTTACAATATGTCGTCACATGTTCTTATCATGTCTGAACAAATTGGAGAATTCCAGGTCGCCCATAATACAACCTATTTGGACACAAGCTATTTTACAAGGAGACTGCCATGCTCGCAAGCCGAGGTACTCTAAAACCACACGCGTAACATTTGGCATTAAATACTTCTACCTACCTATCCTATTTCTGCCTCTAATACTTGAAATATTTTTACCGATTTAGCTGTGCTGGTGGTGGACTTCATAGAATTCGTTGCATTCATGTTTGGATTTAAGTAGATACAGTTATAAAAATTAAAAAATAGTCAAAATTTACATACATACTAAACTTTCTAGTAAAAATACTATATAAAACCAAATATCCAATAGAAAAATGCTTTGTTTACTTGAATACTTGAAAGTGACTGAAGTTATTGATTGATGACAATTTGTCGCTATCATTTTTGTATGACAAGATACGCCAAATGTTTTTAGATCATCTATGATCTTAATCTTAGGTTTTATATTATCTATATATATAAAAATGTTATGTTGGTTTATGTACGCTTCAAAAACTCAAAAAGTTCTGCACCGATCGAGCTGAAATTTTAGCATGATATATAATACGCATCAAGGATTGTACTATCTATTTTTCTCAACCATTCAATCACAATGTGCCACAGCGAAGCGTGGCAGGGTACAGCTAGTTATCTATAAAGGTTGCTCCCTATTAATCGTCTGTTACCCAGTGAACTTACAAAAACGAGTGAAAATAATAAGTAGGTAATTGAACATTGATGATTATTTTAATTACTCTTAATGCGATTTTAATTTAGTATAATTAGAAATTAATCGAGTTTTAGTGATAATTTTGTATGGTTAGTGTACATCGTGTATTTTTGTTTAATTTACAAAACAGTAATAATTTCATACTCGTACATTATACAAACATTAGCACTTCCGATGAATATCCTCCATTCCATAATCGTTTTTACTCTTCAAATAAGCTAAAACTACTAATGAAATAAGGCAGCTCTTTATATAGTATTGCAGAATGTTATAAAGGCTTTATATAGCTTTTAGAATGTTCTTCTCGCAAGTCTGTGCCAAACACGGAGGTAGAGTCCGTAGACCGCAATACGTTGATATATGTTGCGCTTGAACTAACACAAGCTTCTCTGCTCATAACATTTAGGTACCTACCTAACAAATACCATAACGTCACTTCTATTTTCGTCAATGTTGCGACTTCAACATTTGCAGTGAGATTTATTAGTCTAGAGTCCGCTCGGTCCCATATTACCGGAAGAATAAAACTATATCTCCATAGTCCATATAGCTCCATATAGAAAAGGGACGTGTGTCCAGCAGTGCGATATTTAATAAGCTGAATATGATTTTGATGAATCAGGGACGTTCGCATGACACCTACGTTGGTACATGCACGTTAGCACTGCACTCCCGAAAATTTTGCTAAACTCTCATTGGACTAAGATTCTTTCTTTTTATATCATCTACCTTCATATTAATTTAGAAAGAAAGTTATTTTTTAATAATTATATAAGTGATATAAGATCATTATTTTGCAAAGTACTCATTAAAGAGGTATTAATTTGACTTCATTTATATGATTTGAGATTTTTAAAAGTACTTGAAAATACTCGTAAATGATGACTGTTATAAATAACCTACCCTTTTTATACACGGATCTTGGTGTGTAATAATATATCACTGGTTATTTGCTTAAATATTTTGTGTGAACAATTACACATAAGTAAAGTAAAAAATCTGTATGGAATATTTACATACATACAAAACTGAAGGGTTATATCGTCACAACAAAACCTATGGCCAGCTGTGGGGCATTAATTAGGCTGACAAGAATGTGTAAAACATGTAAGTAAATGAAATTTCGAAAAGCATTTCCAACTCCTGGAACCTTTTACGGATTTGATTGATCTAGCAAAAACCTACACGTTAATGGGTATAGAAAGTTGTTACAACCTTAAGCAGTTATCGAGTTCATGAAAACGTAATATTAATACTTGTTTTAAAAGCAGCTTGATTTAGGTGACTTACTTGTGTGGGTATTTCGAAATTGTTTGATTTTAAAATTTTATCTAATTTTACCTTTTGCTATATACAAATCTCTTAAACTTAAATAAATTAACGTGTTTAAAAATAGCGCGATACTTTGAGAGATTGAGAGTTAAACCGACAGCATTACTTTAAGACCTGCCAATTTAGTAGTAGTTTTGATAAGTAAGAGATTTGCCATACCAATATCGTACGGTAAGCACTTCTTATTACTTGCTAGATAGGTATCTAGATTGAAATAAAAATACGTATGCTTGAAGCTGTTACCTTCATAACTACGTACGCGTTACAGTATCGCTAGACATCTACACTGTCTCTAGACGGTTACAGTTTCATCACTTTCCAAAGAATTCTCTTTTCTACTGAACTACTCATGTCGCGTTTAGGTTGGTAATTTATACTCACGAACCAGTTAGCGTACGAGTTGCCAGTTATTTCGTTCAGAATAAAATTTTCTAATTTTATACATTATCCAAGGATTCTCGGAAAATCTGATTTAGCCTTTGTCTCATTCTTACTCTTCTCTCATTCTCTTATTTTTCTTACCTGCCTATGCAGTTGCCCAACTGATGTTAAGGTGAGAACGAGCAGCTATTTATAGAGCAATACTTTTTTGCTATTGATAGGCTATCTCCAGGGCATGCAAGGATTACGTCCGAAGGTTTTAAACCACATGTACCTATAATTTCATCGGCCGGCAACCAAGCCTTTCAGAGCGGAACACAACATTGCAACAATGCTGCTTAGCGGCACAAATAAGCATGGTGGTAGTACTTTCCGTCTGAGAAAACTCTACTACAGAATAATGAAAAATCATTCATTGTTTTTAAGTCATTCTATTTTCGTTCATTTGCGATATTTTGCAGACCCTGACATGATGCCAGTTCACTGGTGGTATATTTAGGTAATTCTAGAACGTTCCTTACCTAGAGATTACGTAAGAATATATTGAATTTTAAAGTATATATTCAATACACAGAAAAACAACTGTATTTACAAAACCAAGGTCTTTTTGTTATTGTCGATCTATGTGATTTATTCTGCATTTATATTTCTAGAAGGTAATCTGGCATTCAAATTATTCGTCGGAAAAAAAGAACTCTTCAGATCGGTAGAAAACTGCACGTGCAAAATAAATCAATCAATACTATCCTTAAATGACATACA
Organism: Pararge aegeria; assembly: GCF_905163445.1. Classification (NCBI taxonomy): domain Eukaryota; kingdom Metazoa; phylum Arthropoda; class Insecta; order Lepidoptera; family Nymphalidae; genus Pararge; species Pararge aegeria. The sequence goes on along the minus strand of NC_053184.1, from coordinate 9,420,878 downwards.
GCAAACCGGTTTTGTCTACCCACACTGTATAATATGATCGCCTTCATGTATCGCCCACAACTCATATGACGGAAAAGATTTATGGATTCCATTACTGGCTTAAACAGTTCAAGTTAGCTTCTCACTTAAAAATATACATATTTAAAAGGTATAATATAATACTTAATCCTTTTTTAATGAAGAAGCCTTCGTTACCGAATCTTAGAACAAAGGTAAAGAACCTACAAAAGATGTTTGTATAATTAGATTTGACAGACCTGTTTTAGATGTCAAAACATACCACCATTGGCAGAGCCTGATATTTAGTGGAGTGTCGACTACTCATAATGACGAACGTGTCTTAAAGTTTCGTGTTCGTTTTAGTTTCCCTTTCTGATTGGTTTGGTATGTTCACCGTTTTTTTCCAAAATAAATAATGTTATGCTTCCTACCCCACTAGCAAGCTACAGCCAACCAGCGCCTCCCGTGATCTTCGTGATTAACAAACACAAGCGGATTTTCAGTTCATCTGTATTCTACGTTATGGTTCCGTTGGACTGAAATTGACTCGTAGTCTAGAGTTAAATTGACTTTTAATAGTCTAGTAGAGTCATTTTAAACATTTAAACATCGGTAAACGAATACGCGAGGAAACTTGCATGCTTAAAGCGGGTTGCAGACCGAAAACTAAGCTATTCCAAAGCTAGAAATAAATGGCGTGCACACAAAGAGCTAAGCCAAAGCTCAGTTAGTGTTGCGGAGTTCAATTAAGACGGACGTCAGGCGCTTGCTATGAATATAATCGATGAAGAAAGTTCCGATGATGAATACGTTACACATAGAAAAAGAAGATTAATACTGACTTATTATTATTATATAAGAAAACGACATTCTAGACCTTGGATATGTCAACACATTGAATCTCGGCACGCAAGTGGAGAGTTTAGAACTTTATTTTACGAATTAGATGATGAACATTTTCAGTTATATTATCGTGTTACAAGAGTTCAGTTCTATGATTTGTTATCATTGATTATCGGAGATATTACTAAACAAGATACTAACTATCGGAAGGCTATAACCCCAGAAGAAAGATTAGCTATTTGTTTAAGGTAAGCAAAACTATTTTAATTAAAAAAAACATTTATTTATATTTGTTATTGGTAAATGCCAAAAGGTTACAAATTATCTAAGTTATCGTTTTGAGTTGGCGTCGAAAATGTGGATGATGATGAGTACCCATATTAAAATTCCTTTTTAATTAAATTGTGATAGTCCTTTAACTGTGTGTTCCATAACACAGGAAATTGTTTAACAACTTCGATAAATTGCTCCATATTCGCTACGAAACGACCGTGCGTACGACAAAGGACACTGGACAGCACTGGCGAAGGATGTGCGAAGGGCGTGCGGGGAAGGCGGGAGGGACATAGCTTAGCTCGCGTAGCTGCGCATCGGCATACACAACTAACATAGCTTCGCATATTTTAGTTAGCTCACATAGCTTAGTTCACATAGTTTGCGGTCTGCACACAAGTATGGAAAACTGCGTCAGCTATGCGAGCTAAGCTAAACTAACTTAGCTTAGCTCTTGGTCTGCAACCCGCTTAAGAGTTCTCAGAGTGTAAGGTCAACCATTCCGGTCTGGAACATCGTGATGGACTATATTCTTAACCCTTCTCATTCTGAGAGGAAACCCGTGCCTTACATTGGGCCGGTAATAGGTTGGTAATGATGATGACGAACATCCTCGGCTCGTCCAGCCCATCTCAGACTTCTTTTTTAAACAATTTGTATTTCGTGCTTCAACTTAAGTTCTTATCGTTTTAAGTTGTGACTATGAAATTGTTTTTTTAAAACTGGATAAAACAATTCCGAAGCATGTTTTGGATGTTGCATAGTTTCTTTAATAATTTAATGAACCATCTACTTGCTCCTATTGTGTAATAAATATCTTTGGATAAACAACTACGAGTCTCCAATGCCATAGAACAGAGTTATATAGAGTTTAATCCCACCGCTCTATTCCTACTGTTCCATCAGAAGTATTTTATTTTATTCCATTGTAGGCTAGCCCTTGCTTCCTATCTCACCTGCTGGTAAGTGATGAGGCAGAGTAAGATGGTAATGGGCTAACCTGTTAGGAGTATGGCAGTTATATTAAACTTATAGGTACCACTTAACGGTTTCTATGCGACATCGTACTCGAACGCTAAATCGCTTGGCAGCATGTCTTTGTCGGCAGGATGGTAACCAGCCTCGGCCAAAGCCTAACAGCAGACCAGAGTAAATTCAGTAATTATAAATTCCCAAATTGACTCTGTCGGGAATCGTCCCCGAGACCTCTTACATAAAACCACACCGCAAAACACTGCGCCAGTAGTATATTATCGTCATAATCGTCAGCTGATTAGTTTCCCACTGCTAGGTACTGCTGGAGTTCTGATCCACCACACTGCTCCAGCAACGGTTGGCGGGCTATAACAGTTATAGTACCTAGCAGTAAAATAACAGGTAGGTATTATTTAAATGATAAGTAACTAACCTTGTAGGTGACTTAAAGCTACAACATAATACGCCCGATCACAAAATAAGCACCTTTATATATTCGCATTTATGAAACAAAATGTCCTACTAAATTCTCCTAAAAGAAAAACGAATTCGTACCAGTTCGTACGAGTCACTGTCATCGTGAAAAATGAATAAAATCGTATTTGGGGCATTGCTTTCTACGTTTCAGAATGTTCGCGAAAACATGCATATGCCATCAGCTTTTAGTACCGAGGTACCTTCACGTATACATGTATTATATGAAGACAAAGTTATAGCGAATTGTGTTCGCCATTATCATTATTATCCATGCTTATAAATAGCTCATTGTTGCGGTGATAGCTCAGTGATTAGGACTTCGGTTGCACTTTCGGGGGGCCCCAGCACGCACCTCTGACTTTACTAAGTTATATTAAAATATCACTTGCTTCAACGGTGAAGAAAAGCATCGCGAGGAAACCTGCATGCCTGAGAGTCCTAACTAATGTCCTCAAAGGCATGTGGAGTCCACCAATCCGCATTGGGCCAGCGTGGTGGAATGCGGCCTAAACCCTTCTAATTGTGAGAGGAGACTCGTACCTTGTAGCGAGTCGGTAATGGAATCGTATTTTTTTTTCCTTGGTTTATTTGCGATCAGTCATAAAAAACTCTAAGCAGATGGAATATTATGATGTGAAACGATCTTGATAAGTTTTTGAGATATGAAAATTGATTCCTTGAGATGGACATAGGATATTTATCTCAGAAAAACTGCTGGTAAAGGGATTCCACGGGAATAAAATTTGTTTTTTGAGACTTGGACTTATTTTGTGTATTTTTTCACAGAAATAGTTTGTAACATGGTCACAAGGTAAATTTTATTATGATTTAAATTGCTAGAGACAAAGTTATCTCTTCACATATGAGTAGCTTTTGCCCGCAAATGCGCTTTCGTTAATGAAGATTAAGTCGATCAATTATTAAGTCAAAAACTGACAAGCTCACATTCGCATTTATAATATTGTTAAAGAAAATAATTCTATAGCCCACCAAACCGCATTGGATCAGTGTGGTGGATCTATGTTCTAAAGCCATTCTCCTAGCGGGAGGAGACCTGTGTCCAGCAGTGGGACGCGGTGGATGGGCTGCGTATGAGAAATCTATTAAATGTTTTAATCCATAGATACATAACAAAATAGGGAAGTTGTTAAAAGTAGTAAAATCCATATGGCAAAACATACCACCATTGGCAAGGCCTGTTATTAGTATACTTATAAGCTTATATTCGAAAAGATTATTATGTTATACCCCATCGTTATGAAACTAAATTCTAAAATATTATGAATTAATTTATCAACACGACAAATGAATTCAACTTTCAATTCGATGATGTAACAATGAAGATGTAATTATGGTGATGCTTCATGTAAATTATTTAATGCTGCTAACGAATTGACCTCGCTAAGAATGATTTAAACTTCCGCATAATATAATATGTCAGTAGTTAAATTAATAACTAAATATTTGAGGTTATCGATAATCAGAAAAAAAAACTCTCATAATTGTTTAATTAGGATAGTCTTTTCACATCACATCCTCATCGCTTTTTTTGTAACGTAACGTAACGTAACGCCTCGTGTCTATAAACCTCAGGCGTAGGTTTAAACCTCATATGCCTGCAGGGCTAGCAAAGGCAAGAGACAAAAATTATATCCCCCTATTATATACCCTGCCAAGGGATATAATAAACATAATCGCCTGCTAAAGCACGGGTATATGGAATATGAGAAGTATACTCCCGTTTATTATTACACATATTCTTTAAATATTATTTCCACTTGTGCACCAATGCTCTGAGAGTTGGTAAAGCTGTGGGAGAAGATACATTTTGATCCTTTCCCCATGGAGATAATGGTCTCCTGCCCATGCTGTAAATACACCGGCAAACACGGCCTTCAAACCGGAACACAGCTCTTCAACAATGTCGTTTAGCGGCAGAAATAAGCATGGTGGTAGAACTTCTCCGGAAGATCTCCGAAAACTCGACTCCTATTGAATCGCTTGTTTAGGAACTAGTTTTGAGGCCCATATTACCAACCAAGTTTGAAACCTGGTTTTTTAATATATTTTGTTGTTTTTGTTGTTGTTTTTTTATAATTTTTTTTAAATAACATTTTCTATCCCAGAGTATTGATTATTTTAAGGGCTTTTTTATTTCTTGAAGATGTTAGCGTTTTTCTAACTCATAGTTGTCTGTTTGAAGTTTTTCAAATATCTATGTACCCGACAAATTACTACTGTTGGCTTTTTAACGGCCATTTTGCACCTAACATACATTGTTACAAAAAAATATTTCGTTACATTAAAACCGCTTAGAAACAAATCAAAAATGTGAAGATCACATAGATATGGTTTCAAGCCATAAGTTATAACAGATGGTACAAAGGTATCCTTCCGTGCATGTAAATATCATATACCTAACCTATCGAGCATCTACTCAATTATTGTGCTTGTTAGTTGTTGCATCGATAACCTGCTGTGCTGTGTAATTGTTGTCAAATGCCGTCATCAGTTGACCTCCCAAAGTCAATTTCATTGGACATACAGGTACACATGCTGTATATTAATAATACTGGTTGATTATATTAGTACATTAATGGCTGTTGCCTGCGACTTCGTCCGCGATGTTTTTGTATTTACATTAGAAACGTACGAACAGTATGTATTTGGGAGATGTGTGAAATAGAATTAAGGTGTAGTAAGGTTTACAGATATTTTTAAGTTCTAATCTTTAAATCGGGTTTGAATTAAAAACAACTTTATCAATTTAGTGTACCTATCTCTAAAAATAACTGTTTTGTTTATTTGTAGTCCTTAAATTTTCTTAAACTCTCTATATAAATACCGATGAATTATAACTATTTATTTCAATAAGAATACTGCAAAACTAATATACATATACCACTTTTGTTTCCACCGGCGTTTTATTGAAATTTTAGAACACCAAAGCCGCTATTGCAACTTAACTATGATAGATATATTTACTTGCCGACTTTATTGTAGGTAGGTAATAATAAAAACTTTAATCATGCAATACAAACTTTTTATGTTTCATAAATAGTTTTCTCAGCGCACGCCAAGCCTTGAATTTTATAGGCAAAATTTTGCAACTTTGGGTTACATTATTGCAATTTTCTTAAGGATCAATATTTTTGAAAATCTTTTATAGTCTAAGTTACTCCGTGATTGTTAAGCTTTCTTTTATTCAAATAATTATTAAAATTGGGTCTATAGGGTACGACAAACAAAAAATTATTTCCTCTTTATAATATAAGTACAGATTTTGTGACGATTTGTTTACGGTCAGAATACAGATTGTTCTGAATTCTGAGCATTGGATTATGCATTTCAAACTATGATACTATAATACTATAATATACAGACACTTTGTGTACATTGACAGTTCACAAAGTGTCTGCGAAGAATAAGTTTTCACGGTTTTCCTAGCCTATTTTCGATAGTTACCAGTAAAAAATCTTTTATGTTCGTAATGAACGCCCGAAAAAGCAATAAAAGTGACGAAATATCTAATTGTAAGTATTTAAAAGTGATGCTCATTTAAAAACTCAATAGATAACCATCAATAAAAATTAAAAATGGACCATTTTTCTTCTACATTTTGTATGGGACTGCATTTCGGGTACTTTATCGATAAATGGTAGAGTTACTACAAACACATGCTTTTACAAAATTATAATTACGAAATTCTTGTAGCAGCAGTTATATAATTCGTTTAAGAAACCTCAGCTAAAAGAAACAATCGTTTGAGAACTCATTAAGAAACGTTAACCTGGAAATCCTAACAGGTAGGTACCTATGACATTTATATTTTAAACCAAATTCATTGATGAAATAAAATTAAATGTAACTTAAAAATATTTTCATTTATCGATATTGTTTTGTTATAGTCATACTCCATATTGAAACCGAAAAATGTGTTATTCCTTTTGTCTGTGTATTTGTAACCTTTGCCATGGCACAACTAACCTGTCAACACTTCTAAAATTACTTATTTTTAACACGAAAATCAAAAGGCTTCCTGATATATAAAAGTATGCGATGCTGCATTCATTTTAGTGTCCAGCTAAACAGGCAAATAGCGCTGCCTGGCGCTAATTTGCAAATGTATGCAAAATAAGAATGCCATGGCCTCCGTAACGTATGCCGCAACTATTATAGCTATGATGCTATACGGGAACACGAGCATAAATCATAGTTGCTTATTCAAGTGGATTGTTATTTGCTCGTAATCTAACCCTGACTTTGTGGTGCAATTGGTTGCAGTGATACATAATAGGAACAGAACACTCTGTCGTAACTACTCTGTGTCCTGTGATATACATGTACCTATGTTTAGTCACATCACGGAGCGCTTATTTTAAGAGAAAACGAGCGCTTATTTTAAGTTTACTTTTTAGTTTTTAATATTTCAGTTCTTAATTGATCTATAAAAAGTTTGTCAAGGGTAGCTATTATCGAATAATATTCTACCGTGGCTCGCGGTCAATATATAAGACTCGCACGAGAACGGCTGGAATAAAAAAGAATATTTTGGATTTTTATGTTTATTTATGCCAAGACACCGCACGCGTCTCTGTCCGGATATTGGACAGCGGCGTTATCAATATTATCAACCCAGAGACAGAGGTTCTCCTCTGTCTTGTCATTTTCCCTCGAGAGGGACCGAGTTCGATTCCCGGCACCTTATAATAGAGTATATACCTATTCATAAGTTACTAGGATGTAACATTTGTAACATTTTAGCTCACTTTATTATTTTTTTCGCGCACGTTTGTTGTATCAGCCGCGACCCGCGGAATGTGTGGGTAACTTAAAGAAGACGGCACATATTGTATGTAGATATTATATGTACCTAATTAACTTATTTACCTAGCGAATAACACGTTATATTTAACCTGGGGTAGGTATCGGTATGGCAGTGATATTATACTTATACTACCTAAGTCAGTGTCTACGCGACGTCGTTCCGGAACGCTAAATAGCTTAGAGGCACGTATGATAGGGAAGCTAGATTTAGAATCTGCATTGACGGTGCGCAACTTATTTCCTGCAATGATTTTTAAACCCCGCCCTAATGTACCACGCGCCACTGCGTCAAATGTTTTTTAAACATGAGTTAAATTATTAAACAATCAGAATGAACATAAATTAAAGATGAAAATACCGTATTATATCTACATCTTACTTTCCTAGCTATAAGATTAGACTATAAAAGATATATAACTACGGGCAAATAAAGAAAATTAAAGAGTGCTTATAATGCCAAACACAGACACTTAGCAAAACAGATATTATTTAAATGCTTATGAAAGTCAGTACCGAAGGTACTTAAAAATTAAAAAAGTTTTTCTTTCTGTTTGTTACCGCTTATTTTGGAAAGAACTTTCACAGGCAGGTTACACTTGGAGTAACATATATAGGTACTTGTATAAATCTACCCCTAAAACATTGTATGAAAGTCTTTTTGAAGTTAGACCATTAAAGTACCTAGGGTAGTTTTTTTAAACACTTACAATCAATGTTAGATCAGTAAAGGCTGACTTATGCGTGCCTTATGTTATTTTAATGTGTTTTATTTAGTACCTAATAAATAATAACTAATGTGACAATCAAACTTACCAATAAATAAATGTGGACAACAGCCTAAGCCGTATTTTCTGCAGGTACCTACACTATAAAATATTAGTCGTAATATACGTTAAAAGTTATGTTAAAGGATCTATATAAAAAACTGTTCGATCAGCAAAGGCTGTCGTCGAAATACGTATCGCGCTCGGTTCGTCGCGGTGCACTGCGGTCGAATGCTCTATTGCTCAGGTACGCAGTTCCTCGCCACTTAGCCAGAGTCGCGGAGGACCGATGTCGCGTGGGTGCCTCCCGCCAAAACCGGTCACCTTGGTTACGCGATGCCATGTCGTCATCGCGTGTTTCTGTTTTCAATCTTCTTCCTATGTTTTGCACACTTTCCTTAGTTTGAGATTTAATCGTCAATCGATTAGCATTTCGTGAATATTCGAGCAGAGTTCTGCTTGTATCGATGTAAAGAATGCATTTTTTGAATAGCTGCCGTTTTGAGAGTTTTGCGTGAAAGAGTAACTTAAGGCGTCATTCCAGGGATGAATGCGTTGCTTGTGCTATATTTTAAACTGACCAATTTCTTAAGCTTTCTTAAATCACCTTGACTTAAGAAAGCTATGAAAACGTCTTTACTAAAAGTTAGCTTGGGTAAAAGTAAAATAAGGCTTCTACTAAGTTTGCTCTCTGAAGTTTGTAAATGAAAAACATAAAGTACTAGTGTCTGCACCAATATTTATTATTTCACAAAATTTATCTAATTGGTTTACTATTTTTCCATCGGATATTGAAATTTGCAAATACATGAGGGCTCTATATATCTCTACAAGACAAGCGAGCTCTTAGCAGTGCATTATAATGATATTAACAGTCGCATTGACGACAAAGCACTTTAAATAAAGATTTAAAAAATGATGTTTTAAGAATTGCGCACCTAGTGGACACCAGTCTTAATAATCAGAGTAACTGCTTTATTTTAAAACATCAAACCCTTGTTTGAAAATAAAGACTGGAATTTTCCTTTACTATTATAGCTGAAAATTGTGTTTTTTAATAATATTGCCGTATTGTTTTAGAATTATAATCCTAGGTTGCCTGTAAAAGAGCACATTGCGAGATAAGGCCGCCTTTGCAGCCTAACGCTATGTACTTTTGTCTTTTTTTCTTTGTATTGTTTCTTTGTGTTTTGTTGTAATAAAGTTATGATATCTATCTATGCTATTTTTAGGACGACCTTTGCTAAATAAACTGTGATATTAAAATCAAGCTCACAAAAGCTAAATCACTGCTTCAAGCGGTGGTAGTAAACCCCGTGGCGATTATCTTGCGGCATGCCTAAAGGAAAGTAACAAACTAGGATGTCGGTGATTGAAATGCAGTACTAGATTCCTTACTTGTCATTATGCCATTATTACTTTCCTTACATTTATAGAAAATGTTTCTAGTAAAAACGCCTTAGAAACTTACTTTGCATAGCGCTCAAGTAGTGTCTACTGCAAACAAAGATCAAAACTTTTCCATAATGAATATTCAAGTTAAAACAAATTATACCTGTATCCACAAATTATAATATCAAGGTGACAAACATACGCCAAACAATGTTTAAGAAATTCAATAAGGATTTATGAAGTGAAATTTTCAATGTAACCTTGATTGCACTATTCGCGATCTGGTAATTTGGCCTCCGTCCCGCCCCCGCCCAGTTCTTATGTTGTTATAGGAAGACAATAAACCACTTATGCCTCTTATGAATCACAATACCATAAATGGAAGAAGCTGGTTAAAAGGTAGATACAATCCGCGCGAATGCTGTACTACATATAACGATGAATTGAGTATTGGTACTTAATGATTAAAACTTATATCATAGTGCAACTACCCCGTTGGCAGTGGCGTGCATAGAGGGTATGCACAGGGTATGCAGATGATATAAAATGAAGAAAGTCACCAGTATGTACGACCAGTAAGAGTTATAAATAATTAGGGTAAGGCTTTTTATAACTCTTACAATGCCTATCCTTAAGTTTTTTATAACCCGTACCAGAGATTTTCTCCATTTTATATCATCGGCATACCCTGTGCATACCCTCTATGCACGCCACTGCCCGTTGGTCTAGCATTTTTGTCTATAGATCAACTAGGTCCTAGGTTCAATTCCATGTTAACACCAATATTATACGCGTAGCTGTTGCCCGCGACTTCGCCTTTAATGACTCTGCATAAAATTTATCCTAAGGCCGTCTCCAGGATGCGAATTATTTCTATGCAAAATTTCACCTAGATTAGTTAAGCGGTCAAGCAATGTAACAAATACAATTTTTTTAAATCGCGTCAGTAACTTTTGCCAGCCGTGATATGAAATTTCTCTTTTCCTATGTCCATCTCAAAGATGCATGGTACACGAGTGCAAATTTTTATCAAGATCGGCTAAATGCTTGAGCCAAACAGAGTTACCAAACAAATAAACAAACAAACACAGTTTTGCTAATAATTATTTTTTTATGGACTAGGAATGCCCATGGTTTCGCACTAAACCGGTTTTTCTCAAATTCCGCAGAAACCGTTACTTTCCCTTGGCTACAAATTATAATTTATAATATCATAATTATGGAAAATTACTACTTTTATTAAAAAGCGGTCATAGCCCAGTTGGTTGGACTTTGACCTTACTTCCAGTGGGCAGAGTTCAAATCCCAGCAAGCACCTCTAACTTTTCTATGAGGGTTATGTGTGTTATGTGCATTTTAAGCAGTTAAAATATCACTTGCTTCAGCGGTGAAGGAAAACATCGTGAGGAAACCTGCATGCCTGACAGTTCTCCATAATGTTCTCGAAGGTGGCCATCGTGGTGGACTACGGCCCTTCTCATTGTGGCAGGAGATCAATGCTCTGTAGTGTGCCGGTAAAATGGGTTGATATGATGATGATGATGACTATCCAAGGTTCTTTTCAGGTATAAAAATAATTCCATGTCCAAGAGACCTGTGGGCCATATCTTATTTTAAGGGAGTCGAGAGCGTTGTCATGACGCCATAAGAAAACGTCATCTCGTTTGCCACGACGGCACACTTTTAAATAAAAATAAGGTTGTATTACTAAGATTAAGATTATTTTTAAGTGATACATTTATTAAAAGTTAAGATGAAATTAACAAATTAAATATCCAACATCTCCTCCATGCGGATGGAATAAGGAACATCATGAACGGAAGTCCAATTAACAGTATTGGAGCGAGAGATCACATCTTCTACCAGCTCTTCTCGGAAATCTTGCCATCTTCGTGCCGATACAAACTCTTTGAACAATTGCTTTTTGGTTGGTATCTAGGACGAAATGTTAGAAATTAATTATCATTGATATTGATTTTGATTTGTACCCAAGAATGGACCTAGGAATCTACCTAGGAATCTTTCCGCAGGATCAAAAAGTTTTTATCGCAAGCAATTAGCAGTTGCTTACCTATGTACGATCTAACAGCTAAACAAATGTCAACAAGATTTTTTACAGAGATAGTTTTCATCCTGAAGATGCGCGTTTAACTATTAATAAAGGCTACCGCGGGTTTTTTTAAACGAAACAAACACATTTGTTATCTGGGGCAACGGGGACAACTAATAATGTATAGAAATATCGTCAGTTATGTTTTTGCTCATAACTTACCTTTTTTTCTAAGTAATGTTGTATCCGTGTCCAAATATTAGCCGTATTACGCTGGAGAAGCCATATCTTGGGAAGAAGCATGCAGCTTACAGGAGTTAGAGCAACGATGCGACGGTCACGCATGTTTTCTCCAAAGCCGAAAGTTGAACCAGGATTGAATTGGCAAACCTAAAAATAAACATTAGAATTTTTTAATTTGCTCACATAATTCTATTAGAATAGCTTTATCAAATGAAAATTATTGTAAACCTGCATAAAATAAGTTTTGAGGTTTTGTTTTGTCTTCAATAATGCAGCGTCCATTACTTCGGGAATAACACTCATTCTGAAAAAAGACATATCAACATGAAATAAATGGTTACTTATTTCCAATAAATGTTCATAATAGACTAACCTTACGGATTCTCGATAATCTGTTGAAACTGCTGCCTTTATAAACTCTTCTGATTTAGGTTCTTCTGAGATTTGAAACTCAACAGTTCCTTTAGTTTTTTCGGCATCAACATAATTTTCTGCTCTCTGACCACTGTCTCGTTTCGAGGAACATGATTCACCTTTACTTGAACTTTCGGCTCGCTCTTTGTCGTTATTTACTATAACGTCCGATTCACGCTCCTCTTTTTTAAGATTTTTATAAGCTCCAAAATATTTTGTATCGAAATCATGTTCACTTTCCTCTTTTGGCACCTGAATTTTTGCATGAGTATGATATTATGTAATAGAACAATATTTCGTAAAATGATAAATATTTCCCTGGCTAAATTTGAAATTGAATATTAAATTTCGATACCTTTCAGCTATAACAAATATATTTAAATCTTTAAATATTTTAGATCTGTAAACTCTATTCAAATCAAATCACAAAATTTAAAACTGTCTGCTTGTGAGATTTATCAATCGGCCGTGGAAGTTCAAAAACTTTGGGACAAATCACGTAAACTTTGAGAAACGCTGGTCTCGTAGCACAGTTCACCTTGGGAACGGATAAGGCGTGGATAATGACGGTATCCGAAAAGGAATAAGGCCACTGGCAGCACACTCTGCCATCTCTCAGAAAAGCGATAATTCTCGACCGGACATCATTTCACATGTCCGTGTGTTTGCGCTTAGGGATATGCAAGCGTCTATCTATCTATGCAAGATAGGCAAGCGTCTTTAATATCCTTGAAGCAGCCAGGTGGAACAGTTTGTTCACTATGTTCTCAATGATTCTCAAAGTGCAGGCAATTAACGCCACGGTACTAATAATCAAATAGTCCGTCGTGATCTAGCTACAACGTCTATCCCCTTTGGTACCCAATTGGGTCGTTCTGATTTGTTCAGTGATGACAGCAAGCGACGGGCTATGCGTCGATTAGAATGCGACCCGCGTTAATTCAGTAGCAGTATCTCACATAACGGATATGTGATAATTGTAGAAGGCATATACTTACATATTTACTTTTCGTTGTACCTAATTTAAATTTGTTTGATCTCAGTTAGTCATGAAATAAATTGACCAAAAAATATTTCTAGTTATAGCTACTTTACAGAGATATATTTTGCATACGCTATAATTATAATTAAAGTTTTTTGTTAATATTTGCATGTAAAGTAAATATTGACTGGTAAAAGCCACAAATACAATGCCACTGGTTTATCAGATAACGGATTGGAGCGTTGCAAGTAAATGAAATAGATTTTCGTGAGATCTTAGGTAAAGTGTTATTGTAATAATTAAGTTTTACTTACATAAGAGTCGGAAAGAGTGTAATATTTTTTTCCTAAGCGCTCAGATACAAATACTTGAATAGACTCTATCATTTGGCATCGCCCTGACAGTATGAAATAGACGAAATTAGCCACTCCTACGCCGTCACCGAGCACTGTTTCATTTATCCCGTAAGATTTCATCTTGGCAACTATGCAACCTTCACGAAGTGCTACCTATGAAGGAATAAACATATGCTAGTTTTGAAGATCATTTTATGTAAAACATTACTTCTACCAAACGAAATGAAGAGAATAGTTTCATAAAGTTCTGCTAATTACACAATTTATTGATACCTCGTCTAGTGCGTCGAAGTACGTGAAAGCAGACATAGCACTGCGCACATCATCCCACTGTTTCTGAATAGAAGCTTGAAGTACATTCTTGAAGTCCTCCTTCATAAGTGCTAAAAGCTCACAGTGATCTGTCGAGCAATATTTAATGCAGAAAATATCCTAAACAATGAATACTTAAAAACTTCCAATGTAAACAACGCACTTAATATTTTACGATCAACGGTTACTATGTAACCAGACAACGTTTGATCGAAGTAAAGTGACGTAAACGGTATTAACACTATGACTTTATTTTCTGAAACTGATTAGAAACTTCGGTTTAATATAACTTTCATGACCCTGTCAAGTTGCAACTTAAGAAGAACTTAGGAGTTTAGAAGTTATATTTTTCGTTATCATCTTAAACTTTATCACCACTTACAAGTTGAGATTAGCTTTTCAGAAGTAGTAGTAAGCTTATTGTGACAGAGCTCGTTCAGGGAACGACTAACAGGCGTAGCAACGAGCAAACAACAAACTAGCGCGGGGCGGCGATGCAATGCGGTGGGTCGAGGTAGATATATTGTGAAGAATAGCGGATAAAGGTGCGAAAAATTTACTTATCAGAAATCGTACACTATGTCTCGGGGAATATAGGTTACCTACCTATATTCCCCGAGACATAGTGTTTTCCTTGGCAAGTCAATTAAGTTAACTTTAATCTAACCATTAGTGGTGACAGTAGCAGTTCTCGGTATGTTGTGCAACAATGAGACTTCTCCGAACATATCCCCGGGTTTCATGACTCCTATATCCACAGAAACGTACTGCTGGATCAGTTCATCGAACACAAGCTGACTGACTGTAACGTCACCGCTAATAATGAAATACATCGCATGGGCCTCTTGATGTTGTCGGACGATAACACGTCCAGGACCGAAGTATTTGAAATAAGTTACAGCTGCTAGTTTCTTCTTTACATGCTGTTGAAGATGTACTTATTTATATACCAAGCACTACCTGGTTCGCGTGTCTTGTGTTCCGTGTTTGTATATATGGCTGATATTATGATGATTTCCAAGACTTAAAATAAACTTAAACCAACCACATTTCCTTTAAATTCAAGTCGTTCGTATGAAAATTAAGCTGAATTTGCTATACCCCGCGAAAAGCAGGAGAACTTTATGGTCTCATTTATAATTTCTTCAATCCTTATACTCC
Source organism: Pararge aegeria (assembly GCF_905163445.1). Lineage (NCBI taxonomy): Eukaryota > Metazoa > Arthropoda > Insecta > Lepidoptera > Nymphalidae > Pararge > Pararge aegeria. The sequence goes on along the minus strand of NC_053184.1, from coordinate 9,405,809 downwards.
ACACCAAACAGATCTTCGGCAATGTACTCTCTACGCACGTTTAGTCAACCTCTCCGGAGGATGCTCCTGTTTCGGAGCGAAACTAAATTTTCATAATATATCATGGAATTCCGCAAAGTACGGAACGCCGGCTTCTATCGCCGTGTATTTATAATATATATTATTTATAAATATATAGTATCACTTTGAGGCTTATAATATATGTTAGTATCTTCATGAAAAATTTACGTCAATTCATAACTTTATTGCTACGTGAATAAACACACAAATAGTATCTATACATAGGTGATTAATATATTATGACAATAGGGAAAGAACTTCGTTGAGGAACATAAAAACTTACATTTGGATATCGTTTGAAACATTTGAGACCTCCAATTATGCGGAATATATAACTTTTCTCTTTGTCGATACGTTCGGCTGCATTCTTATTAAGGAGAGCTTTATCCTGAAATTATTTTATATCCCTACTTTAAATTCCTTGAAAAAACATACAATATGACTTTGGTATCGTATGACCAGGTACTGGTAATTAATCAACATGGATTTTATCCATGCTCTCATCTGAATGGTTTGCCAATTATGACCAATCCATGATGTCCATTTAGATCTCAGACATGTTTCTGAAACTGTGTATCTATCACCATCAACTGCGATCAACAATCCGTCTGCCCAATTTAGCGATTATTGGCAAACCCTCTCACTAGTATGGTTGGGTGATGCCTTTAGTCTAGCAGTGTACTGTTATAGGCTTCGATGATGATGGTCACAGTTTTATTTCGACTACTACTCTATTTTTCAGTATAGATCTGTGCCTGTATTCTAATAATTTTAATATTTATTGTACCGATCTCCACATTACAGTACTAGATGGCGCTACAAAAATCCTGCATCGCGCTAAGCGAAGTGTTCACGAAGAATGCCTAAATATACAACTTCCAAAAATGAATGTTCGGACCTCGTCCCCTAGCACGTCGTCATCGTCCCCGCTCGGAGGAAGATCTTCCCTATGTTACGGTCGAGCGTATCGAAATAGCTCCCGTACAGTCCACCACTCCAGTCTCCACATTGCAGTACTAGATGGCATTGCATACATTTATTAAACCATGTTCACTAATTTAGTTTTATTTTTCACTTGCTATTAGGAGATTAAACATTATTGAAGAAGTAAATAAGTCGTATGGACAAGTAAACATTGAGGTAACGAGTTGCTTACGATGACGAACTGTTAGCTCTATAGACAGTTTTCGATGAGGTATAAATTCCAGCTGTCAAAATGTACGAGTTGTAATTTTTTGAAAAGAAACCGATGTATCATTCAAAACTAGATATTCCAAAATTTAACTCACTTTTATACTAAGCAATTGCTTTTTCTTAGCTTTCCCTCTCACTGCTTGTTCCACCCTCCGCTTCACGTCATCTAATCCTTCATATTGGTCTACTCCCTCAATCAGCCAATAGGCGTTGGACATTACTAAACGGCCTAACGCACGAAACAAACATTTCGCTCGGAACTTTCTCTTCATTTGCTCTTCTGGATCCTGCAAAGTTTTAGTTTTAGTTTAGTAGTAGATCTTTGAATGTTAATTTGTGTGCTATACTTACATATAATCATAAAGCAAAATTAACATCATTACCAATTCCTTCTTGGAACCGCGGCGTCCAACCATGGCTGTTTTAAAAATAGCCTACTCTTCTTTCATAAATAATAAATTCAAAGTGCTTTGAAATTATGTATTTACTTAATTTCAAAATCTATTAAAAAAAATTCTTCGCTTACTATCCAAAAGAATATCTTGTACAGGTCCTATAGTATTCAACTTTATTTTATTTAGGTTTTAGAACAAAAAAAAATTATCAAATCTTAAAAAATAAACAAAAATATTGTCATAAAATTGTTTTTTGTTAAATCAAACTATATAAAGCAAAGAGGTCACTTTATTCCTTTACCACCAGTCAAAGAGGACACAAACTATGGACACCAGTATTCACGAAAAAGGATATTAACACTATGGTTCACACAGTCATTATATTTGCAAATATAAACAAAGAAGAGAAGATATAAACACTATTAGATTATTATTTTCAGTTCATATCTAAAAGATAAAAGCAACTTAACATTTCTTTAATTCTACATAGCTTTTATATTAGAGGGAACCTAATTTTGAATCATATTTTTTTTATTATTAAATAACTTAAAATTGATGTAGCAATTCACATTTCCAGTCCTACTGGCACTGTGATTTGTCCTTCTTTATCTGAACTTTTCTCGTACTAGCAACTAAATCTGCAAGCTAGTGCAATTTATATCAATAAAAAAATATGCGTACTTACCATCACCTTTTTAATCAAATTGGACACTATCACCAGCAATCATTCTCAGACTCATATCATCATAACACTTTTAGCTGAGATAATATGTTGTTGTGCGCAAATGGTAACAGGTGTCCTGTTTCATGGGATCTCAGAGATCAAGAGAAGTCCTGAGACCCACCACGCTGCCCAAATGCGGGTTGAATAAATTCTTACCTATTTTGTCACCTGCTAAATATCCAGCATCTCCTCCATGCGGATGGAATACGGGATATCATGTACGGAAGTCAAATTAACAGTATTGGTGCGTGAGGTCACATCTTCTACCAACCCTTCTCGGAACTCTTGCCATCGCCTCGCAGAAACAAACTCTTTGAACAACTGCTTTTTAGTTGGTATCTATATGGAACGAAATGTTATTACTTGAAAATTGCACTTTAATGGTGAAAATTAACGTTGTGACCATTAAAGTGCATGAGTACTATCAACAATTTCTCTTTTTTTTGACATTATTTATTGACACTAATTTTACTTTCAAAAGAAGACGCCAAAAAAGGATTGTGCAACGGGATCAAATGTCATATTACACAAAAGCTAATTAGTAGCACCAAGCCTTTGTTTTTAATATTTAAACCATTAAGTACACTCGATTATGTACACTTTCAATCATCATCAAAATGCTTTTCTTGGGTGTGTGATTTCAATTCACGACTCTCATATAATGATTATGATCTGGTGCTAGTAACATAACATAACTGAACCGATAGTTAAACTTGTAATTAAGGTCCGTATTAATAAACCGACACCAAGCCAAGTGCAGAATCTCTATATGGGCCCCGACACAACCGATGACGCTATATTAATAAGGATAAGGCCTAATACATTCTATATTGGTAACTTTTTCGTTAGTGACGTTTCTTTCTCTTTTTCTTCTAGTTAACGTTAGTTAACCGCTCACTCATCACCTGAATATTACAAATACTTACTTTCTTCTCCAAAGTATTAATCCCAATCTCCAAAATATTCTGTAGCTGTATTCCGCTGGAGTAGTCACACCTTGGGAAGAAGCATGCAGCTTACAGGAGTCAGAGCGATTACGCGACGGTCTCGCATGTTTTCACCAAAACCAAAACTAGCACCCGGATTGAACTGACAAATCTAAGAATGCACTCAAATAAATTTTTAGTGATTGCATAAGAAGAGCTAGGAAAGGGGACGCAATAATATTGATATAAAACCCAAATAAATTTGTCTGATTGTCCATCACGCAAAAATAATGCACGTATTTTAAATCTATTAGGTATTAACTTACTAATACCTGATCCTCTAGGTTAACATTGAAGTTATTTTTATTCCGCAAAACAATAAATTGTAAAAAAACAAACTATGTTCAATTTTCGTGAAGGTCTAGTCAATATTATGGTATATTGAAAACAGAACTTCTCTGAAAAGTGCCAACCCCTCACTTAAGACTTAATGATGCTAAATACATTAAAACATGCCCCATAAACGTAGACGTAACCGCTAGCACTAGCACTTAATATAAAATGTTTTGGTTCAAACCTTTACTCTGCATACGAATCTACTAAGAATACAATTTCAATTCTTAGTCTATTCCTTTATTGAAAGGAGTAGCTCTAGACAGTATGTCCGGCCCGATTGAAAATTCTTTGCGCTATGTTGCCTATTTCTTGGGGTATACTGTCTAGCATTACGCTGCAATTTGTAGTTGACGTAAGTGTAGCCGCAGTGCACAGCTAGTAATTAAATACATAAATGAAGTATTAAAAAAAGTAAAAGTTTAAAAACCGGCATAAAATAAGTTTGGATATTTTGAACTGGTACGATTAAGCCATCCTTAGTAGGAATTCTTATTTCGGGAATGACACTAATCCTAGAATATGAGTACATAAATATTAGATTTATCGATACCGACAGCAAAGTTTATTTTTTCCGCAAACATTCTTTAAACTAACCGAACAGATTATCGATGATTGTTCTGTAATTTTCGCTTCAAAAGCACTTCCGGCTTCGCCTTTTCTGGGAAGGCAAAATCAACACTTGCCTTACTAATTCTTTCGGATTCGATTTCATTTTCTTTACTCTGATGTATCCCACTATCTCGTCGTAATATACTCTTCGAATAAGACCCATTTTTACTTGAACTTTCATGATATTTGTCATTTTCAGTGGCAACGGATTCGCATCCTTCTTTGTTCAGATTTTTATAAGCCCCAAAGTATTTTGTATCGAAATCCTGTTCACTTTCCTCTTCCGGCACCTAATATTTTCACCAGTATTTGAAAATTTTGCACAATAATTGCTAAAATCCAGAAGAGTTCAAACTAGAATAATAAAGTTAAACTTACGTAAGGGTCGTAGAGACTGTAACAGTTTTTTCCTAAGCGCGTAGTTACAATTACTTGAATGGACTCTATCATTGGACATCTTCCTGATAGAATAAAATGGACGAAATTGGCAACTCCCACGCCGTCACCAAGCATTGTCTCATTTATCTCATAAGATTTTATCTTTGCAACAATGCAACCTTCACGTCGTGCTACCTTTAAGGACACCACAAAACTTGTTTATTTTTAACTATCAGGTATTAATTTAACCATTGCACTTATAATTTATGTAATGTTCAAATCGTAACCTCATCGAAGGAGTCGAAAAATGTAAATGCAGACATAGCACGCTGAACTTCGTCCCATTGTTTCTGAATAGAAGCTTTACACAAGTACACTCTTGAAGTCGTCTTTCATAAGTGCTAATAGCTCACAGTGATCTGCCGAGCAATAAGCAATAAGCAATACTGAATTAAAAAAACTTAAAAAGCCTATAACTTTCAACGCATTGAACTTTCAACGCACATGTAATATATTAAATGATCGAGAAAATATTTCCGAATATAAGTTATACACTTGGTTATCCGATATTCTAAGCAAAGATATTAATTTAAATTAGGAAAAACCGTTCGTTTTTGTGGTGTACAAATAAAGTGTATATATGAATAAACATTGATTCTAGCTATGTTCTAAAACTATCTCTTCTAGGAGGAGGACTGTGGCCAGCAGATGCCAAATCCGAATAAGATTCAGTGAAAATTGTTTTGAAAAGCTGCTGTTGCTTCCATGCTGGCATAGTTATGCATGCTGGAGTTATAATCTCAAATTTAGAATAGCTGGTGAACAAACTTTCGTTTCAAAAGAACTTGATAAAAGGTATCTATTCGTAATGAGCCCAGTTTTGGCCTTGTCCCTTGCCTTAAGTGGGACTTAATTATTTTTTATCATCATTTCACATTGTCACTTTCTAGTAAGTTCCTAGGTGAAAGGAGGTTCTTTGAGGGGCATGAATCTCGTGTGTCTCAAACAATGGTCTTGTGCATTTATTTGATTCTCTGCTAGATGCGTTAAGTATGTTGCTCTTGTTTCTAATCTCTCAGTCCCGTCCCACCATCCGTTAAATTTCGTATCGATTAAGTTTATAAGGTAGTGTGCTATCTGCAGGCGCACAAGGCAAAGGCAATATATCGTAGAACAAGCAGCGCCTTCTCCTTGCTACTGCGATCAAAAACCCAGCGTGGTGTTTACAGGTCAATCAAATCGTTGAAAGAGAACCTTTAGTCCAGCAGTGGGCTGTTATATTGATGACGTGTGCAGTTACACTAAAATAATATAAGTATAACCTTTAGTGGTTACAGTAGCAGTCTTCGGTATGTTGTGCAGCAATGAGACTTCTCCGAACATATCCCCGGGTTGCATGAGTCATGCAACCCTATATCCACAGAAATGTTACAAAGGACGTTTAAAAATACATTATCATATAAATTTAACGTTGACCTCACAATATTTCATATTTTTAGTCTGTGGTTCCAAGGAAGCAGCACAATGAAAGCAGCTATCATCTGTGAACGTGAATTTTCACTTTAGGCAAATTTGAAAATGACATTGACATTATTAATTCTCATTTGACATTTCATAAAATTGTCAAATCACGATTGGTACCATTCATTAATTCATAAAACGACGCTTCTTTCTTTGATTTTGTAAAAACGATACTATTCTTCACATCCGGATTATTACTTTCTTCGATTAAGTTAATAAGAGCATATCCACGCAACATGGTAAGAAGTTATTCCATAAAAAAATTATTATAAGGCCGGGCCGGGCATATACCTCAATGCTTTAAGTTGTTTATTAAAAATAATATAATCGCTCCAACACACACCGTCTACAGCTTAACTTCAGACGTCGCTTAAAACCTGCCGATGATGATGTTTCGCAATAGGTCCGGGATTGCTCTTAATACTTTTATTGTCTTTAATTTAGAGCTTCGGTCTGCCATCAGTCAAAGTTAAGCCTGAGCATGCAGGCAACATTCCAGTTCAAGGGGGCCCGTTTGGAATTGCCAGCCCTTTAGTAGCTGGCTTTGGAGTAACAAAGAATAAATTAGGCATGTCACATCCATTGCAAGCATCAGAACAGAATGTAAGTATTAATTGGTAAACTCAGCTCAAAAAAAAATCCATCTATACAGGACTCTCACAATATCTTCTTATCTAACAACTGTATGACAAATAATTATAGTTCTGTAGACACCAAAAATACTACGTAATATTATTAATTAAAAAGTTAAAAATAGGAAATATATGTCTGCCTGTATGTATATTTTTTGAATCAAATTATTTGGGTTGTCCTTATTGGAAAGATATTCTTAACATTACTTTTTTTTTAATTAAAACTTAGGCAACATTTATTGATGACCAGTTGAGTAGGTTATGCATACAACAACTACTACTTTGTCTTTGGCAAGATACAGTCAAACAGACAAACACAGTAGCTGTGTAATGTGTAAATCTTGGAATATACTGGCATAAATCAAAAATATTGTGTATTTAGATGATAAGCGGTTAAATGTGATAAATTTACTTACTGTGTAACTCTTATGGAATATTATGTAAATGTATGATTGCAGTACCACCTAAATGAAGAAAAAATGAACATGTCCATGCTTCGTAATATCCAAGGCTGCCACGCACCTATGAAACTTTCCATGGAGAGGAAGTTTGCCAGCAAGGTAATCATTAAAACAATCATTTATTTATCTGCTTAAACCCCAAAATCATCATCACAAAAGCTCTACAGCCTTGGGTGTAGGCTTGGCCTTGTCCTTCAAGCAAATTTCTCCATCTGAGATGGTGAGAAGCAGCTTCCTTCCAACTCGAGAACTCCAAAATACTAAGGTACTCCATGACTCTGCCAACCCCTAGAGTTCCTCTGTCTCTAAGCCTTTCTAACCGTCTAACAACTTATTTGGGTTCTCATCATTCATATCTCTCAGATGGGCATTGACCTCAAGGGAGAGGGGCTAAAAGCTTACCATTACACTGGGTAGGCAGGTTTCAACTATGATTAAAATATATAAGTAAAGAATGATGCCTCTGAGAGCATTGTTTATCTGACAAATTTTTTATTGACTTTGATAAACAACTTACCTGAAATATGGCTTGTGCAGATCCATAGTAAAATTTAATAAAACTTGCATTTGTTTGTATTTAAACAAAAATGGCCATCAATTGGTTTTCATCCACACTTCAATGGTCAGTGTAAGGTACAAGTAAGATCAGAAGTTTGCCTGTTACAAACTTACTCAAAAACTGGTTAATGGATTACTATGAGTTTACATCATTTAAAATATTCTGAATTCTGTAAGTACTTCAGATAATAACCAAAGCGCAATCCTGATTTTATAGTTGTGATTTTATGTTTTGAATTCTCAAATTATTATAAAGTTGTTTTCGTTTTTGCAGGTTGGCCGTCTTCCTTTTCTGCCAAGCTCAAATCTGCAGCATGATGTATTCACAGGCAGATACCTTGATATTGGCTTTGAAGATATACTCAATACACCAGAATTTTGTGAAATCAGTGGACAACCTCACGCTATGGTTGAAAGATCTTTAGGAATTCTTTAAACTTAACACTCAGTAAAGTTATGAATCAAATTTTGCAAACATACTTAAGCTTTTAAATAATTTCAATAAATACACTTTACAGACTTCTGTATTGAAACTACACTTGAATTTGAATTTTTGCAAGCTTTTATTTAGGTGCTGCACAAACATAGACACTTTGTAAAACCTACATGGGAGACTACTATTCTAATATCTTAGGACACTGCAGTTTGGCTGGCTGGTAACTGCAACTGTAAACAGTTTTCGGTTGTCTGTTTCTAAGTGTGGTGCTACTTACTTGACTGTTTAACAATTAATGTTTATTCTGTGTGTGACAGAATACACCATATGTGTTTAACTTGTACAATTGTATGGCCATAAAAGATGACAAAGAGTTGCAACAAGAAGCACAAAACTATCTCCTACAAAAGATGAATGTCCAGTAATAGATTTCTTGTAGTTGAAATGATGATGATGATTCAACTGACATTAAGTTTCTAGTTACTTTTTTGTAACAATCCGAGTTTTAGCTAAAGGATATCAAAAGTGTCTATGTCTGTCCAATATAACCCACTACCTGCGCAGGTAGTGGGTGTTTTTATATTGGTCCTTCTAAGTTAATAAAAGAAAGAAACAGAAAGACCCGTAACGTATTTGCCACTGTGATTGAGGCTAATCTACGTGTCTGACCTGTATATAAGTACTGTGCATCTGACTCCTTTATTTTTTCATTAAATAGTGGCCACGCATGAAGGTATTAATCGATTTCTAGCATCAAGTAAAGTAAAACACATAAAAAGTAAATATTAAATAGGATGAGAATCGTTCAAAATTTCTTGTTACCGAAAAATACGCGTACTATTCATAAGTTATGAGTAAATTTTTTAACTTTATTTTAATTCATAAAAGAACTTGCTAGTCGGAAACCTAACTAAAATTAGTTTCACTGTGGTTTTGGTATTTTATGATATATATTTCTTTTAGATTGGTACAGATTTTATGCACGGCCGCTATTTATAAAAAATAAAAAATATTGTTAATAAATAAAAGTATTGACAGCATTGATATAAGGTATGCCAAGCTATTTTAGTAGGGAACCACTAAAATAGCTTATTTTTATGTAGGTTTAAAAAAAAAAACTAGGATAATAATATCAATTACTATTTAAGGTTGAAAGAACATTAACTATTCATTACGATATCAAGTATTCTAAGCGTACATATTTTTTTCACTTCATTAATGCCAATATCGATTTCCTGTTCCGTTGTGTGATTGTATCGGTTCCTCAAACCCTCAATGATAGATTGAATTTTGTTTTGCCTTGCACAAATAATAAATGGGAATCCAAACTTCTTTTTGTACCTGCAAAAGATAGTAATGACTTAAATAAAAATAAGCAATAAAATTAATAATATTTATTTATTTATTTATTCCCATCTTACACTTTTGTCATTACAGGAAAAAGTTATACGACAATGCAGCATGTTATGTAAATTTTAATATATATATATAAATATATATTATAGTGTATATGATAAAATCCAAATCACTATATTTGTGAGTTCACTCAGAGTAACAAAATAAATCCGTCTTCTTGGCTATCACATATAAAGCGAAACCTAGGACAACATTTCTATTACCAACGCCATCTAGTAACAGGCTGCCGAACTATGAAAGCTTTAAATACAGAAAGTAGATTTCAGTTCAGCTTGTGGTGCAATACAACTAACGCCCCCTATGAATTACTTCTATAACATATGCTTATAAAAACTTACACTAGATGTCGCTATGATAATAAAGTAATCTTCAAGTACAATTTGAATAAACATTTCTCTTCATTCTGGGACAGTTGGATGAAACCAGATACATAGTAATAATTTATTATTGTAGGCTCTATGTGCAGCCCGAGTAGGTAGGTACGCCGGAGCCTCAAACTGTGCAAGCATATTATAGTCAATAATATTATAATGTTATCCATCGTCGCCCTTAGCCAGTTCAAATAGAGTGGTTTAATTATTTACAATGCCTCAGAAAGAGTTCGGGTTATGTGGGATTTTAACTCATTTAAAACCTCGGTAGCCTCCCTAAATCGGACCGGAGACTCCCAAGCACCTTATTGACCTCGTCCCAGGATCATATTGTACCTTACAGCTTACGTAGCTTGCTGTGGTAGGGTTACTTGTGCTACAGCAAGCAGTCAACTTCCTGGGGCGTAATTCGTAAGAAGATATGTTGAAGTGAACTTCCAGACTCCGTCAAACCGCTCGCAAAGCTAATGTCCCTTCATAAGGGACTGCATGAATACCTACCAAGCAACTTACCTTCTATTCGAGAGGTTTCTCGATTTTAAGGAAAGTTGAAATCTTCTTTTAGAAAAGCACTCAAACCTATAGCAATACGTGTAGGTAGAAAGTAGGTAGGTATTACTGCCCTCTGTAGTGTGTGAGAGCTGAACTTCACTTTCGGGGGGTCGAGTTCCAGTCCCAGCACGCAACTCTAACTTTTCTAAGTTATGCATTTTAAGTAATTAAAAAATATCACTTGTGACGGTGAAGGAAAACATCGTCAGGAAATCTGCATGCCTGAGAGTTCTACCTAATATTTTCAAAGGTAGGTATGTGGAGTCCACCAATCCGCACTGGGCCAGCGTGGTTTACTAAGGCCTTAACCCCTTCTCATTGGGAGGAGACCGAGTAATGGGTCGATATAATGATAATGACGATGACTGTTACCCACGTTCGCCTCAAACACTGCACCGATGATATTTGCCACTTATATTTTTTGCATATACCTAGTCAACTTTTTATACTAGAAATGCGCCAGGTTAATGTTCAAGGGGAATTGAAAATATGTACCTATAGCTTTTGTGACCTAGGTATATAGGCTTCAAAGCTAAATCGATGTTGGCTTTATTTTTACAGTGATAGCTCGATAGGCGATATTTTTATAGATTTTATGGCGAAATTTTTATAGTGATATAGGTAATTCCGGAGGTAGGCTATGTGATTATTTTTATCCAGGGATAACCAGTAATTCCCGCAGGACTTTAAAAACCGAAAAAACGCGGAAAATAGCGAGTAAATTTTTTTTTTAAATTCTAGTTCACTACATCTACTTTACATGAGATGTTATTGCACTAAAATACTGGTCTACCTGCATGGCGAGTTATCTATCACCTTTCATTATTGAAATCCATAGTAGCTTTCTGTTCAACAGTCAATTCGTTCAATCCTGCGCTGCGCTGTTCCTCTGTCGACTCCTGCGTGAGTTCTCCTTTCGCTGCGAGACGACCAGCTAAGTCAGGATGTGATTTCAGCACCTGTAACTTGCCTGCAAATAAATTGACAATAATTTCCTCGAGAGTCCTCAGTATCCAGTTGGTCCACTCTTAATAAATAATTAAAAGTATGTAGGTTAAGCGGTGATAGCCCAGTAGGTAAGGCTTCGGCTGACGGCTTCCCTTCGGGAGGGACCAAGTTCGACCCCGGCAAGTACGTCCAACTTTCGATGTTGTGTGTGTGTGTATCAAATATCAAATATCACCCTACTATATTCTGGTTATTTTATTATGATTTCTTGTGAAGTGAATTAAATAAACAATAAGAGGTGATAAAATTCGGGTCAGTGTCGTGTAATGCACGTCATAGATCCACATAAGCTATCTATCCAAATAAATTTATATTTCTATAGGATTTTTCCTACTGCCTATCCTGGTCAAGAGCACGCCACTGGGTGTTACCTGGGTGGGAAAAGATTACTACTACGAACTTTGTAATTGTAGCCTTATGTTATTAATTTCATTTTTTTTGTCTTGTAGGGACCTTCGAATGTAGCTAGTTAGGTTAGGCCCTTGACCATACCGACAAAGACGTGCCACGAATCGATTTAGCGTTCAGTATGATACTGCGTAGAATCTAGAAACCGATTAGGATAACTGGCGTACCAATAGGTACGCCAGTTATCCTAATCGGTTTGTTTGTGTTGTAAGACGTAATAACGTCTTACAACACAGGTTAGCCCTCTAGAATCGTAGTCTGTATCATCACTTAAACTAAATGAGACTGCAATCAAAGGCTAATTTATAGTCGACGAAAAAAATTACGTTAAAATTGTACAATAGTTGTAAATATTTACCCACCTCCAACACTGAGTTCGTCCAAATATTTGTGGAACGCGGCACAGAGGTCAGACGCGTCTGTGAACGGACGCATTTCCCTCACACACGCGGCCGCCTCCGACCGTAGCTCTATCACATTCCTGAACACCCACTCGAACTGCTCATCCCTCATAACGTTGACTTCAGAAACACTTAATTCACCCATCCTGTTGAATATAGGTTAACAACTGATGTGTTTTGTTCTGTTATCGTAGTTTATATTATTATCCACAAGGTCATTAGTTCAAATGAGATCAACGCACTCGTTAGAAGAACAAACTAATCACAAAAATAGTTGAGTATGTTCTCATTAGGTTCGTACCTACCTTAATTGACTATTAATCATGGAATAGTCGAAATTTATTACTAAATACCTAAATTAGATAATCTATACTGTGCTATTAGCTTAATAACTAACTCGTCAAACTTATGTGCCTTTATAATTTAAGGACTAAATAGGTATACCAAGAAAATACCATGAAGAAACCAGGTCTTCATAATGTTCGCTCAGAGGCGTATGAAGTCTACCGATCCACACTTGGTCGGCGTGGCGTTTCAACCTAATTATTGAGGTCTTTGGGCCTAAACAGTATTCTGTTGTTGATGTTAGAAGATTTAAAATATTTTTTTACTTCTGAGGAAGTAGGTAGGAATTATTAATCCAACTTTTTGTAAGCAGGGATTATGGAAATCATTTAGGCTAATATCTTAAATAATTAGTTATAGGTTATAGAGTGGTTACCGAATTTTAATTTTTATAGCCTTTTTAATGCGGTTGACATACCTAACTGCATCGGGAATTCAAGGCAACTAGGAAAATATATTTTTCGTTGGTTCATTAATTAATGTTCAATATAACTTTTAAAAAATATAATAAAGTCAACATTTAATATCACATTCATATGTCAGTTTTGTAGCTAAAAGGATAAATCACGCGCTGCTAGATCTCGCTAGGTACTTACAATACACAAATCACAAAATACGTTCGTTTTATTAAGTAAAGTTTTTAGGTATACCTACAAAACTACTATTTTTTCCCTACCAGCCCGATGCAGAAATGTATTTAAAATACAATTCTGCATTTTTTTTTAAATTTTAATATGTATATTGAGGAAAGTTGCAGACTATATTATTATAACTAAGTATTATCACTAAACATGTTTTTTTTATTCTGTGGTAGGTACATCGTGCATTTACGCAAATTAAAAATACGCGTATAAACCAACGCGGGCCGGGCGGGCAAGGCGAATAAACACGGGGTACGGGTACTAAAAAATAAGGATGACGTCAAATCGTATTCCCTCAGACCCCCTTTACCAAATCACCAAGTAGGTAAAGAGAGGCAAAGCGACATTTATGTGTCAGTTGTGTCGCGTAGAGGATAAATCACACGCTCGCGAGATCTCGCTAACGGCCCCTCAGGGAGCCGCGCGACAAATGGCCGCGGGGGAAACTACGGCAACCGCTTTGTGAATGCAAAACCTATTTAATTGCGCTTGGAATTTGATACACTTGTTTTCCCTAGACGAAGAGAACATACCTACCTACCCGATGATAATGTTTAGTCTAAACTTTTCTCAATACAACGTTTAAATCCAAACCAAAATAATACTACTAAGCATTTAGCGGTACATTATGTACCTACAGTCTTTGAGGCTTATCCGTGAAACCAAAAACCTAATAGATTTTGAGTAACCCGCTACTAAAGTTTTTACTTAAAGAAATCAGATACAGCCCTAACATCACTAAAATGCAAAATTAAAATCATAAAAATCACTTTATTAGGTAGGTACCTACGCGTCGCGTAGCGTAGCTACTATGCGCGTGTCGGTGTTTTATCCTCAAAATCCGTTAAATTTGTTTATTTGAAAAAATAAATACGCTTCTTCTAATTTAATATTTTCACCGAGTGATTTAAAAGTCGCTTAAAAAATTACAACCCCAACTAATGTAATGTCTTTAATTCATATTTACTTATATTTTTTATTTAGGTATACGTATACGTGTGTGTGTTTTTGTGTATTATTTTTAAAAACCTCAAAAAGACATTCTTCAGGCATAGCTCCGTCATATTAGTACATAGGTGGATATGAAAAAATATTTTTTGTTCGAAATGGGCTTATTCCTAAATTGTCCTATTTAAATTACATAGGGGTAGATCTGATAATGAACTTTCAATCAGCATATGAATTGCGATTGCTGCTAATGCGTAAATATATACCTACCTACATTGTTTAAGCAATTACCCATTGTACATCACGCTTCACTCGAACGGGGTTACGGAAAGGGTTACCCACATTTTCGATCAAAGTGTTAGACCGTTGCATAGTTTTTCGCATGTTGTAGCTAGTTTTGGCACATTGGTAGATAGTATCGATTATAGCTTGATTTATACGAAAAGTTATTTTATTTTTAGTTGCTAGGTAGGTATTACATTTATTTCAGAAGTCAGCTTTGTAATTAAAGTAAGATCCCATCGTCTTAGTAGGATATCTAGGAGTAGGAACTATCTATAGCCTTGTAGAATATAAAATCTAATTTTGTTCTTTAATCCTACAACCACAAATCATGCTTATTTATTTAGCGGCATGTTTTTGCCGGTAGGGTGGTAACTAGCCACGGCCGAAGACTCCCACCAGACCAGACCGGAGAAAATTTAGAAATGATAAATTTTCAAATGGCCCATGCCGGGAATCGAACCCGGAACCTCCAGCTTAAAAACACAGCGCTCACCGAATAGTTAGTAGAATTTTCAAAAGATTTGTGAATAACTTTAATAGATAGGTAAGTTACCTACAAACAGTCAGTGTGCTATATACTTTTTACCAAGTGTTCTTTACTACCATTACTGACACATTCGTGTTTAAAAGTCCATTAAAATAATAATTAATCATACAAGCCGTACCTGTTACTTACTTTTATAGATACCTACCTACCTATAAACATTTATTAACACCTGCAATCACATTAAGTAAAAATACTCGTAACGGCCCATTAATGACAAAAATTACGCACTGTTTATACTCACGTAATAATAACAATAGGTAGGTAGATCACCTAGGTACCTAATGTTGTAAAACATTACGACGCGCCTGTGAGCGGTGACACTCTGGAGAAATCAAATGTGTAGCTTTAAAATGATATGGAAACAATAAACATAAAAGCGACGACGTGCACGACGCATTTGATTGCTGTGAATTAATTAAGAGTGCTTTCATTAGGTCTATTATAATACGTACGGATAGGTTGCCGTCGGCGCCGTGCGGCCATGTTGGATTTAAACTGACAGAACAGCCGCTTTCAGGGCGGGGCGTCGTACGGATAACAAAGGCTCGAAGCTCGCTATATTGCTCCGCGCTTCGGCCTCCGCCTTCTACCTGCCTCTTATCCACCGATATTTTTTACCTAACAATATCTTTAGAGATATCGAGACACTGCACGTTACGACGGCACTTTGATGCATGACCTTTCTGGGATTTTACACATTAATAATTCATTCGTTTCTTAGGTACAGTATCTTTTTTAATGAGGTGCTAAAATTCCGATGATAAATTATTTATTAGTTGAAATTGAAACATCCTACCTGACTGTACACAAACTTTAAGGGTTCGTCCATAAATGTTTTGATTAGGTAGGTTAGGTAAGGTACCTATCAAAACATATGCCAATACTTACGGTGGGTAGGTTACTACCGAATTATTAAAGTAGGATAGTTAGATAGATAGATTGAGATAGGACGGTTGACCATATAGTTGACCAAGCACCGGTTGTTGACCATTTGCAGTATGATGTGCAAATATTAAGATTTCCCTCTATAATCTATTTTGTTTTAATATTTGCTACATTGTTTGGCAACAAATCATCCTATTAAATTGCCGCTAGGTAAATGCAAAAAACATTGTTTTTAGCCTACAATTGCGTTTATTAAGGATTGCAGTGTGACTAGCCGTTCGGCAGCCATTGCAATATGCAACGCGTTTCGAAGCGAAAATTCAAAATTCAAAAAAAAAACATATTTTAAGGATAAATTTAATTATAATGAATGCTTTTTGAAATTTTTTTTGGGATTTTAATGGAATTATACTAGCTGTTGCCCGCGACTTCGTCTGCGTTTGATTTTGTTTTTAAAGTATTCAGTATCGCTAGCCTTAAATGAGTATAGTTGTATATACATATAACATGTGACTGTCAATTAATTATAGACCAATAATTTGCAATAAAATAAAATTGTGACTTTACTTAAAGATCTAAGCTATCCTATCTCTTAAGTTGGACCAGACTGCTCACGGTGTGCCAATTTAATTTAAAATCGGTTCAGTTCAGGAGTCCATCGCGGACAAACATCGTGACAGGAGATTTATATATATTAAGATTTTGAAGCTTGACCTTTATAAGTCACCGTTTTCTTCCTTTTGTTGACCATTAACAAAAGAAAGGAAGAACAAAGGGTCAACATCACAAGAATTTTACAAAATCCTTCGAGCATAATATTATCGAAAGAACTAAATGATCAACAAAGAAAACCTACGTAAATCTACAAAATTTAAATATCCTTTAGAAAACATCATATTCGGTGTTATAACAATTAGCCTTTGCCATTGTGTCGTCTTTAGAACCAGAATCTTAGAATCACTATTAAAAAATTGGTCAACCTGTGGCACAAATACGGTCAACAATTGGACCAAAAGGGTATATTCTAAAAATGTATGTGTAAAAACAAATAAACCAAAATAGATTTAACGATTCTTCGATTCGTATATAACTTTTAAAAAGGATAACGTAACTATTTAATATAACGACTGGCTGGCACCTTGCTTTATAGCAACGAAACACGACTAAACGATAGAAGAAAACAAAGAAAGGACATAGTGTTACGGTGAAAAGGCGGCCTTATCACATAAACTGGCCAAACTTATAAGGTACTTAAAGTCGAAGTTAGATTGCAAACACTCTTATAGTCTTCAAAGTCAAAACTAATATATTGCAGTTTCCCCACATACTTACCAGTTCTAGTTTTATTTAGTTTCAATACTCTTCTTCAACTCTCAGCTTTATAGAGAGGTTTAGGTTGTAGTCATACTTCACACGTCTTTGAGAACATTATGGGGAACTCTCAGGCATACAGGTTTCTCCACGATGTTTTCCTTCGCTCATAAAACCAATGATATTCAATAACTTAAATTAATAACGCACATAAGATGACATACCGGCGATTTAATTCGTTCCCCACGGAAGAGGGGCCGAAGTATTAACTACTGGACTATTTCTGCTCTTAGTCTCTCCAATGTTCTGCCTTTGGAGGCATGCCTTTAATGTTCTTGCTCTGTTCAAAGGTCCCTGAAAAGAAAAAATACTTACGATTCCTTGATTCTATAGGTAGGTATATAGGTGTTTCTCTATTTGGGGTGTAGGTAGGTACCCAGGTAGGAGATCAGTTGATTTTCCCTATTAGAGGCCCTCTCTATTGGCAACCAAATGGGCAAGAAAATTAATTTACTCCTCCCAAACGTTCACATTACCCACGACACGCAAACACATAAACACGAAGCTAACCCCATGACAGAAATGTTAGGCGACCATTCCATTTTACGATTTAGCCCATAAAGAAAACACATTATCCATTTTATCTGACCTAAAACCCAACAAAGAGATAAAGGGTTGCTAGTGTGTAAATAAATTATTTAAAGTATGCACCGGTCACTGGGATTGTCTAAAGTAAACTCAAGTTATATTGTGTCCCGGACGTGTAGTAAATCAGTCACCATCACGTGTTAGAAGAATTTTATAACTCTACATCTATATAGAGATAACTGATTCCAAATGTCACTCAGCCTGGTTTTATAGCTCGAAATGTTTGGGACATTTTTTTATATGGACAAGACGTAAAACGTTCCGTATTGGTAATGTACCTACCTCCTAAATCTTTAAAGATAGGAAGACATAACACATTAAGCACACATGAAAATAAAATTTATTGAATTGCAGAATGGATGAAGCCAATATTCTAAAAATTAAATACGATCAAAGAAACTGCAATCAAATACTTAATCGATTAAACAGTTGTTTCGCCAACCGCTATTCAATCCCTACCTACGACGTCATATTAAAAGAAATTCATTGATCACATCTTGAAATGGTTTCTTAGAGTCACGAGCTCTACCGACATTGGAGCGAATTCATCATCATCATCATCATCTGGGTACAAATACAGATACGGAGCTACTATATACCTGCACTCACAACGCATAGCTTCTTGGCTGAAGCCCCAAATTTCTGTTGTCATCCGGAAGTGGTTCCTTACCACGGTAACAGAAGCGTTCCGACTAAACCCTCGTCCAAAAGCCCACTCAGTCCGAAATGTCGACCTGAGCTGAGCTCTGAGCCCTAACAGGAGGTACCCTCAGTTTAGCCCTCCTTCCCCCTTATATCGTCAAGCCCCGGAGCTCTCAAGGCGACGTTTTGCGCTCATTCAGATCTCCCGGTGACGCTGTAGCAAGGGGCTACGATCCTTACGAAAAATTTAAATGCCTATGTAATGATAGAAAGTGACCGCAACTAGTTGAGAGCTAAGATAGTCGAAATTTTCAATGAACCGTAACGCAATATCTAGATTAATATAGATAGCGGCATTGTAAGCTGAAAGTAAAAGCGTGATTTGATTCAAACGAGGACCGGTAAAAATTTTGCATAGTTTACTGGTATTGCTTAAACCGGTACCAAGAGTAGAGACATTATAATCACACTCCTGAAAACTTGGTGTTTTAGAAGTGTTATTGGAAGAAGGAATTTATTCTTATGTGCTCAAGTAATGTTTATGAATCGGTGATAGGCTAGTGGTATGGTCTTTGGTGTTTATATCAGTAGATATCTAGGTAAGTAGGGACCTAAAGATTGGTTGCCATTTTTAACCTTGAGAAAAAAAAGAGTTCTCAATTAGTTTGTAATAATGTTTGTAAGCTCTGAGCTCAGAAGCCTGTCAACAAAACAAATCGGTTTATAAATGTATAAACCGATTTGTTTGGGTTTATTTTTTTCTTTTGAGACGGTATACTTCGCATATGATCCCATTTTCATAAGGTCCAGATCTTTCGAAGGGATCCTGGAGAATTTAAGGGAACTCTTTAAATAATATAGGATCACCTATAGTGATTTGAGTGTTTTTTAAAGTATCTTGAGCATTTGCTATCGAAAAGCACCAGATGATGAAGACGACGGATGGCCTCCGCAACTACACAATAATAAATATTACACTGGTTGCGCTTCGATTATGGTATAAAGTAGTTAAGCAATTAATACTCGTTACAATAAAGGAGCCGATGGTGAAGTGCTGGGAGAACTCTTCAAGCTTTACTGACTTCGGCTATTATAACTTAGATATGACGGAAAACCTACCCTTAGTGGGTAGGTAAAAAAAATTTTTGACATAAAAGAAACGACTTTGTTACCTTGATCTTTGGGCTGGTACTTTTCTTGCTACTAAAGAATAAAAAGGGGCACGAAGTATATGATCGATACTCAGTAACTTTCTACATTTTACTTGGCACCTACTTAAAAATGTAGAAAATATTTTTAACTTGTTTTTTAGTTCTATAACAAAGTCGGTTCTTTTTTGAATTTTTTTTTATTATTTGACATGATACTGTAGGACAATTGTAATGTCGAAGATAGATATTGGCTAGGTAATTTTAACTGGTGAAAGCTCATACCGGGGAAAAGCTTATAGCGGGAAAATCTAGAACCTACGAGTATTTAGTATAAAACATATTCACTTTCCGCTCGGTCAGTCTCGGGTTGTCTGTATGGAGTTTGATGCTGTTTTCATTATCATAAAGCCTTATTAAGTTTTTTAACTAACTAGCTGAAAAATAAATTAATATGGCTAAACTTGAAGAGTTTAATTAGGTCCTACATAAAAATATAGTGTCTCCTGTCACTTTATTACATACGCGTTGCGCAGCTTAGGTACTTTGCTCGTGTCTGTTTTTTATCGCCAATAGGGTTGGCATAAGTAAACATTTAGAATCTTTTGAATTCTGGTGTACGAAAAAATAAATATGCTTTTTTTGATTTCTTATTTTTACAGGGTGATTCCTTAAATAATTTACTTATTGCATCCTTCATTATTATTTCGTAATTCGGTTACACGTTGTATATACCGTGGAGATATTTACAAACACAGTGGACCACAAAGAAACCTATTTACCAATGTATATGGGTATTGGATGTTAGTTACGCGGTACGGGGCTATCAGCGACGAGTCAGCAGTTGATTTACACACGATGGCGTGACGCAGCAAGGCGGCGGCGGCGCGGCGCGGTGCGGGTGCGGCAGGTACGCGGCCGGGCATTTATAGCGGAACTTTAATATACGACCGCTCTAAATTACGTGGATTTACTGCGCTCCTTTATTGGCTCGCCGGTACGCCCGCCGCTCGCCGCCCTTCGCCCCCACTTTCAGCCTTTCCCTCCTTTTGTACGGAAAATAAATCGAAAATGCATCGCTATTAAAACAGCATTAAAGTTCTCTGCAAGATAGTGAGCGGTTGTAAATTCAATGAATTCAGCACGCAAGCAATAAAAGCCAGCCGGGTTGCTATCGTCGGGTTTTTTTATCGAACATCTAACGTTTCTGGCATGCATAAAACAATGCATTTGGATACATACATATATACTATCTAGGTATTTAAGAATGTTCCAGGCAGCACTAATACACAACAACGCCTGCACTATTAGTAAATACAATACCTATACTAGAATACTTATCTATCTTCCAATATGTATGGGAAGGTTTTGATGTAGTTTAGATTTTTCCTTGAGCAAGTAAATAACAAGTGGTTTACCTACGACTATAAGACCTCGCCTTGTAGGCAAGGCGAAATAATTTGCTAGATCTATCTTGTACGGTGTACTTACTAATTCTTCAGAAGGAAGATTAAGTGTTTACGAGGATTAAACTTATTATTTTGCCTACTTGCGAACTATTATTAGCATTTGTTGTTTTAGCTGTAGTTAACTATAGTTAATTTCAGTTATGGATATCCTAGAAAATAATGAAAAAAATATGTTTATCCCACTATTTAACGATGCCATTATATTTAATTTTTAAAAGAAAAAATCCTTCCTGTTTACTTGAGTGAGATTTTAAGATGGAATCCAATGAAGGCATTGGGAGAAGAGATTTTAATACTTCAAAAATACCAGGGTATTCCTTTATAGACCCCTAGGAACCACCAATCCGTACTGGGGTCCACCAATCCGCACTGGGCCAGCTGTAGTGGGCCGGTCCTGTAGTGGGCCGGTAATAAGTTGATATGATGATTGAATCCTTTATTAGTTCTTGGCAGGTGAAAAAAGTGCAGTTACACCGTACAGTCAATATATAAACGTAAATCACGTTATCTCTCCGTAAAAAAATTAAATAATAAATATATTTACGGTACCTTCAAAATAAATTTATAACAATTCTAGCTGTTGCCCGCGACTTCGTCTGTGTTTGATTATGTTTCTTGATGTGGCGTTCAATTTAGTTGTAGTTCTAAAAAAAATAAAGTATTCAGTATCGCTAAGCCTTAAATGAGGGGTTTGCTGCTGTCCGCTATGGAGTCCTCTATCTCCAACCACATTCAGATCTTTGTTATAATATTTGTTTCATTTTGTTCAATGTTTGGACAAAATGAAACAAATATTATAACCTCTATATTATACAAAAATAATTATTTAAATCGGTTATAATTTGTCGGAGTTATGGTGTAAAATCGTCAAACACTTTCATCCCCTCTCCCAAAGGAACCAAGCTTAATGTCGGGATAAAAAGTATTCTATATTACTTCTAACACTTCCAAAAATATGTGTACAAAGTTTCATGAGGATCGATATAGTAGTTTTTGCGTGAAAGTGTAACAAACAAACTTACAATGACATTTATAATATTAGTAGGGATAGGGATAGGGATAGGGATAGTATTTGTAAGACAAAACATAGCTCTTTATAAAAGAAAAGTGGATATAAACAACCGCCTTACTCAAAATGGACATAAGTTAGTGACATCAGCATATCGTTTGCGCAAGGTGCAGAAATCATTTGTGGGATTGAGTATATGATTTGTGTTAATGAATAAGTTTAAAGTTCAAACAATGTGTTAAAACAAATTTAATAAATCGTGGTTACTATACGATTTATGAACTTTTTAACGACAAGCCTGCTTGGAAGCAGCTCCGCTCCGCTCCGCTCTCATCTCTCACAACATAGAAAATTAAATAGATTGTAAACTTTAAAATGATGTTGAAAAAGAGTAATCTGCTTAGTTCTTACCGGTGGTAGAATGACTACAAACAGACTGACTTGACGTTTAAAAATGCTTATAACCTGGGCCTACTTTAAATAAATGAATTTTGATATTTTTCTTAACGGGAACACATCGCTTTGTTCAAATTTCTCTCACAAAAACTATTTTTATAGGTGGGTACTTACATGGTGAGTAAACTCTCAATATTGACATAGGACAATCATTATGAAACTATGCAGTATTCATTAACTGTCTGAATCACGTTAGGGTCGTTACGCAAACATGGGAACTTTTTTATCAAAAAAGCTGGAATTTATCATGTAATCGTCAAAAGCTCTCTCGGCAAGGCCACGTCATATCCGGTAATATTCTTCTACGTAGAGACGTGGAGAAAGCGGATGCTGGCGTGGTCGGATACTTCAAAGGGCCGGAGTCCTTTGTCGGTACTAACTTAATTGCACTTGCAAAACTAATTGTTTATTGTCCCGTTGCGACCCGCGAAATGCGCAAAAGGGCTCATTTTTAAAATTTAGAACTTATTGCATTTTTAAATTGGTCTTAACTTAAAACAATTAAAGAATGTTATGTTAAGACAATGCATTTTTAATAAAGAAGTTTTTTTTGATGCAGTTTTATTATTTGAAGTATACCAGCTATTTACATTTTAGCTTGTCTAAAACTATATCTAAAGAACGCGACTCTACATAGAGTCCAGAAAAATTTAATTGGTCTTATAGCAAGGGTCCTTTTAACTTCTAATCTTAGCCTATTAAACATCACCGAACCGTCTCAGATTTCTTTGAATGCATTTCCAAGTAAGCGGACCGATATAATTGTAAAAAATAAAACTCACGACTGACAACAAACACATCTTACCTTAGAATAATTTGCATTAAGTTTGGGACTCGTAACGTATTTTCAAAATACCTTACATCGAATTGAAACCTTTGCTTACACAATATAAGATTGAATATTGTTCATTTATAATCACATTTATAGCGTATCGTGATCGGAAGGTATTTTATAGCGCTGGCGGCTGGGCAGTAATTGGAAGTGAGGATGCGCGGGCGCAGTAAAGCAGCAATTGACCAGAAAATAACGAGCCCTCGCTCGTAGCTCGATATATACTATGCACATGCCTTCTATCTACAGCTGCCGGGTGTTGAGAAGTTTTATTATTCTAAAATATTTACTTTTTAATTACAACTCAAACATGTTTAAGCGGTGTGAATTTTTCTATTCTAGTTGTACCTACCTACGTAATACATTTTAGGTTTTCTCTCGGTTTAAAAAATATGTGTTTCTCCTAACGGTCGTGGAAAAACTAATTACTTTATTCAAATTAAATATGTTATAACATATTTCAAATTTTATAAATAGGGTTTATGCAACATGAAATTTCAATCAAGCTTATTATAACCATGCTACCTATTACAATAAATTTGAGAAAAAATTACAGTATAGGTAATTCTTCGAATATTAACAGCAAAAATAAACTTAAGTAGGTTTACCTTTCATATCATATTAATTGCATTTCTAGGTAATAATAACCTATACTTGTATACGATACACTATTTAACGTAAGCTTAATGAAAAATCCTATGCACCAAACGTAACAGAATGCGTTAATGATATAAAAAAATTGGTTGCCTGTAAAGTCGGTATACGGGCGAAAGTTTTTCGTGACAACGACTTTGAGTGGTAAAATAATTTTAATGTGAATATTCATTCGTATAGTAGGAAGAAGGATGAAATAATAGTAACAATTTAAAACATTTATTTATACAAAGAATTATATTTAAAACATTAATTTATACAAAGAATCTCGCACTGAATTTCATATTAACAAAATTTTATTTTTACCTTTACACATACATACGTATTTATATACAAATATACATACAATAACTTGCAATACATTTGCGTACAATGAAACAGCGTTTACTACAAAGGGACGCGTGCCTTTCACTTTTTATGTCTGTCTCTCTCGCTCTTAGGCGGGCTAACCATGCCCGAGTGGAAGGGACGCGTGCCTCTCACTCGCTCTCATTGTGAGCGCATAACGTGAGCGGAGCGTAACGCAGTTTCTTGAAGTGTCACCCGGCAAACCAATTTATAAGACGTTGTCACGTCAAAACTTTATAGTGACATTATGTGGAGTATCCATGCTTCTAATGAAATTGTGGCATATCGGTTAAACGCAGAACAATACTTTTGAAAGGGGTGCTAATAGTATAACCTAGAGACAAAATTAATATTGGCATCCATTGATGTTGAATAAGTAAGAACCTATATATTCCCTTAGATAGCTACCGTTTACGTTACCATAACAAAAGAAAGATAGTATTTAATAAACAATAAAAGAATCGCGTATAAAATGTTCCCATTCTTAAAACAGATAGAGAATGATCATGAAAACAGAAATAGCCGTGCAAACGAGGTTTTATAAACTTTTATCTAAATACAATCCGTAATGGTTATGGACCCGCTGTGAACGAATAGTGGAGTCCATACAACTCGATGATGATTCCATAAATTTATATAGTGCACAATAAAAATGGTGCTTGGAACAAAACGGCGTCACCTCGTTTTATGAACTTCCTTACGCACTATACCTACGCTGCCTGGCCATTGTTCTTTGGAAGCATAATCGTCTCGCGTTCTTCTTTGATTGGCGTGAAATTTCTGAACAGCATCTATTAGAATTTAGCGACTCCGCATTAATATCTAGGTAGTAAGCAAGATTTAGTTAACCTTGGCATTATTGGACCGCTTTCGATGACTTTAAATCCGGGACTAGTAGGTAAATGCAGCAGTGATAATTAAATTGCTATAAAATGTTAATTGTATCTGACCACTTATTTATTAATTTACGCCAACATTATGTATGTAAAGTAAATTCAAAAGTGGTACATTTCTCGTTTAATTCTACTTAAATAACTAGATATATGAGTTGATAATTTAATGAATCAATAGATATGGGAAAACAAAACCATAGTGAGGAGATTTGAACCTAAACAATATCTACGTAGATTTAGTATTTATAGTAAATTTTACTTAGGTATATCTGCGTGGAAATGTTAACTTTTTCATTAGATTAATGGTTGACTTAATAGTACTTCCCTATCTTTTTTACTTCCGAATCTCCATTTTAATGTCCACGTCACGTCATATAAATTAGTTCAAACCTTCAGTTAATCGAAATGGCTTACCTAACATTCATATTATCTGTTGGATCACAGAATGCAACTATGAGTCAAAAGACTCGTCTCCAAGCCCATCATCTGCCTAGAATCATTTATATATATAGTACGTGTTTAACGGGTGTATGCTGCGGTTCTTTTTCTAGTTTATGCCACACATAAAATCAGGGGTTTTGTTGACATTGTACTGTGTGGTACAAATTATAAATAAAGAAAATGTCTTTCTGTTTTTCCTAGCTATATTTTGCCCGGCTCAGACGGTGAATATTAAAGACGAAATTATTGCAACTCTTTTAAAATTGGGAAGAGCTTTAAGAAGTCCCTCCTACCTGCTGATTTTAAGGTCGAATGTCGGGACTACCATCTACTCCGATAAGCAACCCGTCTGTCCAGCGTGGTCATTATGGACAAAACTCCCCATTGGGAGAGGCCTATAGTCCAGAGTGGCCTGGCTATTGATAATAATGATAACGTTAAAAAAAGC
Organism: Pararge aegeria; assembly: GCF_905163445.1. NCBI lineage: Eukaryota > Metazoa > Arthropoda > Insecta > Lepidoptera > Nymphalidae > Pararge > Pararge aegeria. The sequence goes on along the minus strand of NC_053184.1, from coordinate 9,379,413 downwards.
TCGCGCTATGTCACAAAAGCTCACGCACGGACAAAAAAAAATCTCGTATACCAAAGACGTCAATACATAAAAACTATCTACTCAAGCACATAAACATTAATACTTTAATCCCAAAAAGTATATAATAATAGGGTTATATAAAGATTCTTTTAATGGCAGATAACGTAGGCGGAGTTACAGCTTATACTCGTGGCGAAGGCGGCGGATTACAATGGACAAAGGGGCACATGAAAAGAGCCGCCAAATCCGTTATCACATCGTTTGATTGTGCCCGAGCCTTTAATAATACCCTCTATATATCAAACCACGTGGACATGTGATAGTAACTGGAACGAGTGGTTAAATTAGTGTGAGGAATTGTTTTAATGAATTTTATGTGTACGAAGGATATAAAGCTCGATTATGGGCGCTTTAAGGCATATCAGATCTTCACTGTCACTTTTTTTCTTTTCAATGGGTTTCACTGTTCATCAGGTAGATCATAATATGATTTGTCTGTTAATAATCACTATAAAAAACAATAGTTAACATAACTCTGGGTACATTATGAGATATAGAGAGATATATATATATAGCCCTTAATTAGTCTATACTATTAAAAAGATAATATGTCATCCCAATACATTACTGTGAACACAGAATAAATTAAAAATTACCCTTAATTTTACTTTCTTTACGGCTGTTGAACATTAAAACTATTTACGCTTTATTAAATATGTAAACATATGTGAAGCGGTGATAGCCCGGTGGGTAGGAGGTCGACTTCACTTTCGGGGGGACGAGTTCGAATCCCAGCACGCACCTCTAACTTTTCAATGTTATGTGCGTATTAAGTAATGATAATATCACTTGCTTCGCAATGAAGGAAAAAATCGTGAGGAAACATGCAAACCTGAGAGTTCTCCTTAATGTTCTCAAAGGTGTGGGGAGCACCACCAACCGCCACCGCCACCAATCCGCAATGGGTCAGCGTGGTGGGCTACGGCCTTAACCCCTTCTCATTGTAGGAGGGGACCTGTACCCCGTAGTGAGCCGGTAATGGGTTGATATGATGCAGATAATGATGAAATGTTATGTAAAAATGTTAAACGTAGAGGCATGTCAATAAAAATACACATTAGATAGGATAGTATCTCAGCATAACAGGAAAATAGCACCTTATAGTCAAAAACCTCGCACTTTACTGTTCTGTAGCTTTAGGTATAATAAGGAAGGTAGGTAGAGGTAATTAAGTAGGATATTATACTTAAAAAAACACAGTTAGATATTTTTTCATTTACATTTATTATATTGATGCTAATTTTCACTAAACCTAGGCGTCGACTAAATCGAATGGTAATTAATAATTTAGGCTATTACTACTATAGAAAATAAAAAGTCCTGTGCAATTTATTCACACACGGCATAAGTGTAACTTCTGAAAGTAGCCTACGAGAGATTGAGGTAGTAGAGTATCAGAACTATTAGGATAAATAAAAGGTTTATTATTTAGTTTCCATTGTAACTAGACTAGGTAAAAAAATGTATGCTGTTATATATCTTAATCTGTCCTGTTTACTTGGTAACTTAAATAGGAAACAAAATGTGTAATGTGTTCTATCTCATTTTCTTGCCGGCTGAATCCTATACATTTATGTGTTGTGTCTCAATGGACTTATTTTTTGGTTTCATCGAGTTTGAAATAACAACGATTCTAAAGAAGTTTCACTTGAAAAAAACGTTTTGCCAACTCTTAGGTGAAAGGTTAACGTTTTATAGAAATCTCCTTAGATTAGGCGTTACTTATTTAGGCATTGGCTTGCACGGCATGAGTCCCTTAGCATTGTTTGACTCACGGCAAAGGCCACCTCCAGCTCCCGCCAGTGCCTCGATACTGTGCTACTCTTACCTTATATATCCTATTACTAAATACATACACACAAAAACATTCTCCTCTTTGTATTGCAGTCAGGTATTTATATATTCATGTACCTATACCTGTGGCAGCTTCTGGATAAATATATATAATTACGTAACCGTGATACGGTAAATGTCTAAGGATTCATTAAAGGGAACGTAAGGAAAGGAAACGGTTTAAATTTTAATAAGAACAGCGATTATATGCCATAAAAAGTTATAAATGTGTAGTTAGTCGGGTTCCCTTACGGTAGGCAATTTGCGATGATAAAACTTTTGAGAAGTTTATAAAATGTGCTATGTTTTGGTTGAATTATGATACAGGTAACGTAAATGTCCAGACGTTAATACAATAAAAATAAATTGCATTTGGATTAATAATGCCAGGCCGCTGCAACGCAAGAACTAGAAAGCGCCTGAAAAGAATTTTCTTCTTTCTATGATGAAAGTGTGGCGTGCACTTCATACATGTACACAAGCACTGCCTACCCAAAAAAAAATATAATTTTCGTATATAGATAAAAGAGAAGAATTTGATGTAGTGATAGCTCAGTGGGTAGTCATCCCAATACATTACTCTGAACACAGAATAAATTAAAAATTACCCTTAATTTTTCTTTCTTTACGGCTGTATGACGATGTTCCCGCATTTCATCTGGCAAATTACATAATATAGTTCTTTTATTTGAATCAGGCCCATTCATAGAGCTGTTTTGCTCATGTTGCTAAATCCTGAGGTTGCCTGGTAGATATCGCTACTAAGCAATAACACCTTTCATATTGTGCTTTTGTTTTTGTGCTTTATTTTTCTTTTAACTTAAATAAATAAATAAAGATACTACGACAATACACACATCGCCATCTCGCCCCAAAGTAAGCGTAGCTTGTGTTATGTGTACTAAGATGACTGATGAATATTTTTATGAATAACATACATAAATACTTAGAATATACACACCCATACACTGAAAAACATTCGTACTCATCACACAAAAATTTTCCAGTAGTGGGAATCGAACCCACGGCCTTGGGCTCAGAAAGCAGGGGCGCTGCAAACTGCGCCAATCGGCTGTCGAACTTGAAGTTGTGTCTAAATGAAGAGTTGGAAAATCCAAAAGTGCACACGTCATAATCTCATTCATTACAATAAAATTGAGATTATTTGTAAATAATAATTTAACTACATCTAATTATACCGTGAAAAGTAATAGGCCTCTAGTCCTCAAAATACTGAATAATAAAAAAAACCAACTCGATATGTGAAGTATTTCGCTCGTTATCGTGACCACTAGATACGGGATCCGCACATACAGACACACGGACGTCCAAGACAGAACTTTTTTTAAACAATTTTTTTAGTGTTTTTTCTCAACATTTGTCTATTTATATTCACTAATAAAAGCAATCAAGAGTAAAAAATTAACATTTCAAGTTGGAGAATCACTCGGTGTGCGTAAACTGACAGTAATACCCACCTCAACGCATCAGTTATGAGGCGTGCAATACATTAATATAAAACCCTCATTATAAAGCCTTCAATAATAGAAGGCTGATGTTCTGAATATTTACTTTGTAGAGTATGAAAAATATTTATATCCTCAAGAAACCGTCATTTGTTGCTCTCATTGCTCCTCTTCGTTGCTATGTAGGAGGTCACATTCCAATTTTGAAATTGGATGGGCAAAAGATACGACAGACTTGACGATCAAACAACTCTAGTTAGTTATATAATCATATAACTAACTAGAGTTGCTCGCCGATTGGCGCAGTTTGCTCGCTGCAAACTGCGCCAATCGGCCCTGCCCTGCTTTCTGAGCCCAGGCCGTGGGTTCGATTCCCACTACTAGAAAACGTTTGTATGATGAGCATTAATGTTTTTCAATGTCTGGGTGTTTATATGTATATTCTAAGTATTTAGGTATATTATTTTATTTATAGATACTTTAATGACCTAATGATAATACGTACTTACACTTAAAAAAAAGCACGCACAAAATTTCACTAATAAGATTAGTTGTTTTACATTCCCTTTATTATTCTTCTAATAGATACAATTACGGTTGCTTCGGCCGACAAAAACTTTCTAAAGGATAATGTCGGTGTCCTATGAGCTTAAAGGCCATTGATAATGTTGTTTTGTGTACAGTTGTCATTGGCAAAATTGAAACAAAAGTATTCTGCCAGCGGGGAATACCTTCTGGAATTTAAGAAATGTAAAACCGGCTATCTGTGAGTGTTATCACACACGAAGGGTTCTGTAACACCATGCAATATGCTACAGAGTATTACAAATAAAAAGATAGTAGCAAAAACCACAAAAACGCCATTTTTCTACGATTGAGATTGGTTAGTGGGTCCGACTTAATTCATAAACCTTAATGAGTAATTCCACCAATCCGCACCGGGCCAGCGTGGTGGACAACGGCCATAACCCTTCTCATTGTGCGATTGTCTTCTATCAGAATGAGAAGTGTTTAGGCCGTAGTCCACAACGCTGGCCAAATGCTGATTGGTAGACTTCATACAACTTTAAGACCATCGTTAAGGCAAGCTATATTTTAATTGCTTGAATTTAAATTGAAAATGCACATAACTCTGAAACGTTAGAGACGCGTCTGAAAGAGAGACCGAAGCTCTAACCAATGACCCACAGGTACGGAACCCTAGAAAAGAACTTATTTTCATTTAACGGGACGTTTTCTCGAAATCAGTTTAATATTTTTACCTACATATAGAGTTTCAAATCAATTTAACTGTACAACACATAGAGTTTATGACAAAAATTTTTATCCAAGAAGCTTCAGAATATGACATAATTTAGAATCGCGCAATAGAACTATGAGTTATAGCTGCTTATTTAAGTATGAATTAATTAGAAAGCTATCTACAACTTTTACCCGACGCTCTATTTTCTAAGTATTGCCAGGCACAGGTGGATTTCTTTCTCCTATGTGAGAGTAGGTAGAGTTAGGGTCAGAGCTACACACTGGGGATGACAGCGTTTTATGTTGTACCTGGTACCTGGGGTAAAAATCCAAGGTTTAATTAAATGCCCTGGCCTTCAGTTCCGGATGTGCTCAGGCCCTTACCACTTCCATTTCTTGAACTATATGAAGATATAAATACATATGCCTGAAATAAACGATTATTATAATAATTATTATTATTATATGTGAATGCATATAAAACAAATGTAGATAAAACTCAGTATTATTCTTATACAAACAATCATTACTGTGCAGTCAAATTATTAAGTTTACATGACACTTTGTCAATGCTATGTGCACTTGTAATTGACGTGCATATCAGTCCATGTTTTTGTGTGTGTGGTATGTTTAAAAATGTGTAAAATGCATGTTGTTAGTGCTCTTAATAAATATATAAAAAATGCACATTGTGGGTACTGGATATCTGATGTGACCATTTATAAGTTTATATATAGTATTTTGTGAAAATTCTTTATTCCTTCGTAGAACTGGAAAATCGGAAGGGTATGAAAAATTCAGTCAAAATCTCGCAGCAAAACTAGGTTACAAGAATATTTATCTACATACAGTACTCAGCGGAATATATTTCAGGAGTTTAGTTGGCATCCGTGAGAGGATAACTTCCAACTTTATGGACCGAGATGTGGACAAAGACGCTGCTTTTATGGCATCATAAAAGTTACTATTGTACGAGGCAACCCCGCACGAAATGCACCGCGCTTATTGTTGAAGGCCTAAATAAGATATCCATTTTTTATTGTTTAGCCCATTACGGTCTGCGTTTGTACATATTTTGACTCGAACGTCTTTTGAGAATGGAGTCTTTGAGTTGTACCGACTTTTTGTTCCTTTTTCGCAAAATGATCACGTGCTAAACGTTGCGCCTATCTCAACTGTTCCGCCCGGTACCGCTCGCCTACGCCTCCATTGTTCCTTCGACCCCATCGAGTGAAACAAAGAGGCAGACAATGTACAGAGAATAAACGTTCGAAACGAGTTCGGTTTGTATTAATTATTATGTAAATTTTTCTAGGCTCGGCCCGCTCAACTTCAAAGCCGGCGTTTTTTTCACTCTTGTAAAATCTACGTAGACAAATAGTAGGTATCTAGCTATTTTTTTGACTTAACTTTTCTTAGATTGAGCCATCGATTATGTTTAACAGTTTCTTCGTCATATCATTGAGATTTTAGCCCACCAACTCGCATTAAAATATATCTGATTACATTAGGAGCAACGTATAATATGTCTTGAAATGAAATCACGGCCTAGGAAATTAAGTTTTTTTTTTTAAATAATGACAATTACATTATTTTTAATAGGTATCTATCTAGGTGCACCATGTCGTGGTTATATAATTTAAAACATTACATAGATATTTTTTCCTTAATGGTAATAATAATAGATAATTTATTATTCTATTTGCAATTCAGTGATGTCATTAATTTTTAACGACTTCACACTGTACCTACCTAGTATTTTATAATCACATTAAAATGCCAAAATAATATTAATAATAATATATTATACAACTGTTATTAATCATTATGTAAAGGCGCCAAGTGCAAATTTAGGATATCATAATCAAAGACACACCAAGTATTTTTTTTTATTCCACTACAAGTTTACCCTTCACTGCAATCTCACCTAGCGGTAAGTTATGATATAGTCTGGTAGATTTGCCTTCCGAACCGGTGGTAGAATCACTACAAACAGACAGACTTGACGTTTCAAAAGTGCTTATATTAGGCCTACTTGAAATAAATGAATTTTGAATTTTGAATTTTGATTTTTTTTAATTTTTGATGGTAACGGGCTAACGTGTTAGGGGCACTAATGACAGTTATAGGTACAACTAATTTTTTTCTACGTGTCGTCTTACTGGAAAACGCTTAGCGTCACGTCTTAGTCGGTAGGGTGGTAACTAGGCACGGCTGTAGCCTCGCACCAGACCAAACCAGAGAAAATTCATAAATGATAAATTCCCAAATTGTCCCTGCCTGGAATAGAACCACGGACATCCAAATTGAAACCACAGCGCTCGCCAGGGAGGTCGTCAAATCCATCCATCGTATTTTTATGTAATAATCAGGGTAGGTATTACCATGGTTATTCGCATTTAAAGTAATGGTCTGGTCTTATAAACAGCAGACATTAAGAAATCAAGCTATTTGTAATTTTTTAAGTAAAAAGAAACTAAAAAAAAACTACTTGATTCATGGGTTATAGTACAGGAACATTAACTACATTTTTTCCCATATGAATCGTACTTATCCAATGCCCTTTTCTGTACCTACTCCTGACAACATAATAATACTCATGCAGTGGCGTGCATTGGGTTCCTTACCAGGGTATGCATACAGCAGGAAAATTGAATATAACGGTTAGGAATATACATTATATAATAATTTTAGGGTATGCAGTGCTTTTGTGCATGTATGAAGTGCACGCCACTGTACTCATGTATAATTGGCATGACTATGGGTTGGTATTTAAGGAATGAAATTGAATAACCAAATAAACTTACATTTGCTTTAATTATAATATTAGTTATAGGACGCATTAAAAAAATCTAAATACTTTTATGTGTAAATAATTGAATGTATCTACTTATTACACCTATGCAATATGATAAACAAACATAATCGTAAGAAGAAAAGTAGGTTGTTCACTCTTTTGATCTCTTACTCTCAGTATGCGATCAACTACTTAGTTTGTGAGAAGAAAAGTTTGAAAATTATTTGATGTGTATATACAGCTACTGCAACAAAGTTGAGGGTAGCCAAAGCGTGAATTTAAGATAAATATAGGTAGATGTTAACGAAATACCTAAATAAGTAGGTAACTATTAAAAGTAACTTACTACACTTATATATCGACGACTTTGATCGTAGTTTATAGCACGCAGTAAATTAGAAGTGCTGTAAACATAAATCTCGCGTCACGTCAAATCGCATCACAAAACATGCCTTGGCTTTATATATTAAAAAATCTACCTGCCACATCGTTGCCACTTCAAAACGGTACCGTTCCATATAAAGAATAATAAAATTAGTAATAATGTGTATAGGTTTTAATAGAAACTTTTGCATAATTTATTAATTTAACCTGTTTGAAAGTAAATCGTGTGATATAAGCGGCCGTATTTAACGGCCGATTGGCGCAGTTTGCGGCGACCCTGCTTTCTGAGCCCAAGGCCGTGGATTCGATTTCCACTACTGGAAAATGTTTGTGTGATGTGCATGAATGTTTTTCAGTGTCTGGGTGTTTATATGTATATTCTAAGTATTTATGTATATTATTCATAAAAATATTCATAAGTCATCTTAGTACCCATAACACAAGCTACGCTTACTTTGGGGCTAGGTGGCGATGTGTGCATTGTCGTAGTATATTTATTTATTTATAGAATAGTAAGGTGATATTTCATTGCTTGAATAAAAAAAACACACATAACATTGAAAGTTAGAGGTAGGTACTTGCTGGGATTCCAACTCGTCCCCCCGAAAGTGAAGTCGAATGGCTTTGACCATTAGGCTATCAGCGCTTATAATATTAGTAGGGATTCTGGTTATTATGTTATTTCTTCTTGAGAAGTGTATTACCTAACTATACAATGAGGTCTCGATAATGTTCTGTAAGATGTGTGGAGTCCACCAATTCGCACTGGGCCAGCAGCGTGGTGGACTACAGCCTAAACCTCATTGTGGGATGATACCCGAGCCTTGTAGTGGGCCGGTAGTGGGATAATATAATGATGATGAATACATATCTACTCGTAGATAGGTAGCATTTTCGACGTCTTATAATTCGATGGAGCCGGCTGCACGCACGAAAAAACATGACGTATGCGGCGTTACCTCGCTCTGAGGCGTTCCATTCGAGGCTTGAAGTGCAAGCAAGCGTCCGCGTGGACTGCTTCGATACAATAATGCATTTACATGTTTTCGGCAAGGATGAAGTGCAGTGAAAAGTAAATGTGGTGTCAATTGTTTATAGCAAAGATAATATCTATCAAACAAATAAAATTAAAATTTTCTTTTGAAAATGCAACCATTCCATCAGTATTTTCTTACGACGTTGTCACGTTTAACTATCGTCAGTAAGCCGACTTTACAGACAACCAATTTTTTCATTAGCTATTAACAAACGGTCTAGAAGAGAGTGCTGCAGAAAAAAGTAAGTTTGCAAAGTCTCGTAAGTTAGCAAAGGGAAAAGCTCGATATACTCAAAATGTTTGGAAAGCTAGGTAGAAGGGTGTAGGTAAATAGAAGATTTCAGGGTAATAAATAGTAGGTAAATAGAAGTATATAGTGTAATGTAAAATTTAGTCTTCATGCTTTTTGTGACAGAGCTCGTCCAGGAAGTACTATTGCCATGCTTATTGTTGCCGATAAGTAGAATTGTTGCAATGCCGTGTTCCGGTCTGAAGGGGGTGGTTTCCGGTGTAATTACAGGCACATGAGGCTTAACACCTACGCCTCAAATTGATCAACACAGGGCAGCATGTTGCAAGACGCACTCCTTGTATGCACTGTGAAGTGTTGCTTCTGTTAGGCGATATTTTTCCACTTTTCATCAGGTGGACCATCTGCTTAGACAATTATAACTATAAAAAGAAAACTAAAAATTTAACATGTTTCTTGTCCGAGTACATGAGTCCATGGTTGCTGCCGCGGCAACGCGTTCAAGCCTGCGATGTGTCGCGCCGATCAGCGGTGTTGCGGCGACTTGGAATGTCCACTGTATCCCTATTTTTCCACTCATGTTATAAATGCAAAAATGTTTATGCGTGGAGGGGTTATAGTTATAACAGAATCACTTATCAGCTAATCTTCTATCCCATACTAACGATACATTTTTCCGAGACAAAGAGTACATCATCGTCATCAGCTCATTTTTGTTTTCATTTCAAAGAGTACATGAATCACTCTTACTTGCTTGCGCTGTCCCTCAACGCCTGCCGCCCCGGGCAATTACCCTTTTGGCCCTAGGATAAATACACCCACCGAGTTCGCTACCTTCATTTCAATAAGACATAAAGGTGCCATTAAAAGTTCCCCCACTAAGAGGACGCCTTGCCATTAAACAGATATACGAAGGTTTGATGAATTAATGAATGAATAAACTTTTATTGTACACCACATAAACATATAGTAAAATTATAAATATAAATTTAACAAAAGGTATAATTTGGTGGCCTTATCGCTACATACTCGTAGCGATCTCTTCCAGGCAACCAAAGGCGTTAAACACAGCAGTTACAGTACACAGTTTAATGTATACAGTTTGATGTGTACAGTATACAGTTTGATGTAGGGAGATGAAGTTAATTATCCCATTGAGTATTGAATGACGAGGTGACAAAGACTCCAGCAATTTAAAAGGGTTCAGGGATGAGATTGTTAATTCGAACACACTTGTTGTGGTGATATATTATATTTTTATAATATTTTTGTTTTTTTTTTATTAGTGTTTGATAATTCCTCCAAGTGTAGGTAAACCTACACTTGGAGGAATTATCAATTTTTATAAATTTAAAATTCATATAAAAATTTTCGAAACCGACAGGATTTAAACCTGCGACTCTCGGGCAATCGCGGCCTGAGCGCTTTCACCAATTAAGCTACGGCTCTCCTACCGTCGCTACCGAAAATTATTATATGCCTTTCACATCAGTCTTTAGCGACCCTAGTAGGAAACGTTGCAGTTTCGATCTACTTTTTCAAAGGTCCATATTACAATGAGACACGTTTGAAACAAGAGATGACACATTGCTTTTTTATATTTTTTTTTATTTGTGGTTTTACCTACACTTGGAGGAATTACAAATTTTTATAAATTTAAAATGCATATAAAATATATAATATTGATGTTGCGATTATCTAGATCTAGGAAAAATATAATGACGTTAGTCTAGTGGACTCTTTATATCTGTGACTTGTCAAGTATTAGGTTATTACGTGACAGCAAAGTTAGTGTCTAACCCTCTGGATGACCATGTGCCAATATATTATAAAATTATTATAAAACCTTCCGGATGAAGCGGTAGGTAAGTACCTAATAGAGTATTTATAATTAACTAGATGTGCCCTGCGGCTTCAGCCGCATAATTTTGGGAGGCAGCGTACTGCTACATAGTCTACACCTATAGTTATATATGAGATTTTTAGTTTTTTTCCACAAACATTTTTTTATCTTACGTAATTTATTTTTTCAATGAAAAGTATACTATATTATTTCTAATACCTCCAAGAATATGTATAAAAAGTTTCATGAAGATCGGTTCAGTAGTTTTCCCGTGAAAGCGTAACAAACAAACTTACATACACATTTATAATGTTAGTAGGGATTCTTTACTAGAGGCCTTTGAGTTAGTAACATTGGGTAGAGATTAAGATGGCACAGATTTAAAACGGTAAAAATGACTAAAAATATGTACCACTTTAAAAAAGACATATCTATTATCTAGCTTAAAATAAATCTTTGTTGTGCGTATATACTAGTATTTTTCCTAGCGCAAGGTGAAGTGTGAATATGGTTCTACATTTCAAATACTACCATATACTCGTAGGAGCAATGTTGAAGATACAATACCGTACATAGGTAGGTAGGTGTATCAGTAGTGCTAATTTTGATTCCATAACAATACATTTTAAGGTAGGTACACAACTTGTTAACTACCTGTAAAACATCCAAATGTTAAGATTATGAATCTAAATTAGGAATTCCCCATTAAACATTATCCTAGTAGGTACTTACCTATCTTATCAATAATTCCATACACAATGCTTTTAAGATAACGTTTGAAATATAATTTTTACTTTTCAGGCGCATGCAAAGTAATCATGATAATAGGAAAAGGTACCTGCTTAGTATTTGTTTAATTTAATGGTAATTTAATATAATATTACTAGTTGTTCCAACGACTTCGCGGTGTCCTTTGCATCCTAAATCTGAGGATGCGAGCTATCTATATGCAAAATTTTGTCGACGTCGGTTTTGCTATGATGATAGCAAAGTGTATTCCTCTTAATCCCACAGGAACGCCCCCCGAGTGATGAGGGATAAAATGTATTCGATGTCATTCTCAAGGATGTATGTTTACTCTGTACCAAATTTCGTCAGTGCAGTGTTTTCGTGCAGTCCAAACATATAGCTAGTTATGTACTGAGTATTCGTCATTGTTATCACCATCTCACATTGTCATTAAACACTATTAAAGAAACAACCTGGTTAGAGCAATAATTTACACCCAAGCATTTTTATCGTTGACGTAGTCCTTAATACTATAATAGGATATACATTTAAGATTTGTATATAAGATTGTACTAAACTTTTAAAAACGTACTTGCGAATAGTATAAAATAGTATACGAGATGTAATAAACATATATAAGAACCGCATAGGAGTTTGTACTAAACTTAAGTAAAGGATACTTGTGAACCGTATTCGAGATAAATTAAAACTGCATAAACGATGAACTAAATTTGTATTAACACAATTGCGACCGGTATGCAAGACACTCATAACTTGCATAAAATACACTTGCGATATGAACTAAGGTTGCATAAATGACATTTGCGGACCGTATTCGAGATGTACTAAACTGTATAAAAGACACTTGGTGCCTGTATACGAGATTGTACTAAACTTGAATAAAAGGTAGTTGTGAACCGAATACGAGACATACTTAACTTGCATAAAATACTCTTACGACCTGTATACGAGGTTTTAACGATTTTTTAAGTTTAGTAGCATTAACAAAATTCATTTTTTAGTATAATCTCTTTACATAACTAAATTCATAAGTCTCATATTATTGCTACTTCAATCGTTCAATTTATTTAAATATCTTTATTGCGTCGTACAGGAAAAAATAAGAATACCTACTCATAAATAAATATTACAGGCAAAAGGCTACATAAAATAAATTAAGTCAGTTTAGTTATGTAGATGCAGAATCGGCACTAATGTATTCTGTTAATTCTACCGAACTAATAAAAATCTTCGATCAGTTTGCTACGACGTAAGCAAGTGCAAGTATTGCCGCTACGACTAGTAATATTTTTAATCGACTTTCGCAAAGGCTGGGGATTAAAATTAGGTAGGTACGCGTTTTTAGAGTTCTAAAATTCATTTTAAACTAATACTACACAGTCGTCCCATGTTTTTTTTTTATAAATTCTAAGTTTCTAAGCTCAGTGTAGTAAATCTAACATTTCTGATGTTTCCTCAAAAATACAATCTAGGGTTATTAAAGGGGCGGATAAACAAATTCCTTAAAAGCTGGCAACGCATCGGTGGCTCCTCTGGTGCTGCAGATGTTTATGGGCGGCGGTGATCACTTATCATCAGGTGACCCACTTGCTCGTTTGCCCGCTATTAATATAATATAAAAAAAAAATTGTTGATATTGGAAAGGAGCAACTGCTGAGTTTCTTGCCGGCTTCTTCTCGGTAGAATCTGCCTTCCGAACCGGTGGTAGAGTCACACACAGACAGACTTGACGTTTCAAAAGTGCTTATATTAGGCCTACTTGAAATAAATAAATTTTGAAGTGTTTTCATCTAACTTGGGTATTTCGCTGTCAAATTTTTATACTTCTCGGTTATAAACAATCTTGAAATTAACCACGATCGTAAATTATTCTTGAGTGACTTAACTTAAACACAAACCTCCATAGTCTAATGTTCCCGAACACTGAAGACAAGTGCAGGCGCATCGCGGGTTCTGCTGTAGCCAAAGAAAATGTACTATCTTCAACCACGACCACTTTGTCAAGAGTGAACGACTAAGGATAAGGAACTTCCAACAACCAAACATACTGTTGACCACCTTCAATAATAATTGTGGACTAAAAGACAGTGAAGATGACAAGGTCACTAAGAATCCAAAATTCGTATTGAAATAACTGTTTCTTGTAGTTTGTTGTTGATGGGTAGTTAAAATTGCATCGTTAGATTCGCACATAAAAGCATGATCGCCCGAGTTCAAAATTTTGTTTTTCTTTGGAAGTCGACTTTAGACAATGTTTTCGATAGTTTTTCCATTTTTAAGGATCGATAAACTTTGCAGTTTATTCCCGTTTAGTTAGTTTTCCCATTTTTAAGGATCGATAAACTTTGCTGTCTATGACCTTTATATTTTTAGTTTTGGTTAGATCAAACAATTTCCACCAGAAGGTGGGCCGATCCGCACTGAGCCAACGTGGTGTTCTAACCTAATCTATAACCTAAACCCTTCTCATCGTTTGAAGAGACCTGTAGTGGGCCGGTAATGGGTTGATAAGATGATGATGATGATATATAGCTCTGAAACTCCATTATGAGTTTCAGATTTATATACGAGAGTTACGCGTATCTGAATAGAAATAAAACATTCGTTTGAAAAAACAAAAACTTGTAGCAGTCTCTATATTACCGCACTAGATCGCGCCACAAAAATCCTACATCGCGCAAGCGAAGTGTTTACAAAAAAATTGACTACATTTACAACTTCCAAAGATGAAGGTTCGGACCTCGGACCCCGAGCACACATCACTCGCTCGGAGGAAGGTCTTCCTATTGTTACGGTCGAGCGTATCACCATAGCTCCCGTACACAATAGTATAAACACTTAGATAGGTACTTAAAATGAGAGATTTCCTTATTATTTTTATAAACTACTTCACACTAAAAAGTAATTAAAAGATTGCTTACACAATAAGCTAAGAAAAACTAGACTAATACCTATTTATATTTGATGAAAAAAAATGGTATATCTACCATTGGAACCTACCCACCGCTACCGTCTGCTACGCGTTTCGAAAGCTACGACAAGCTGCTACTATCGCGTCGTCAATAGGTGTTCTTATGAAATTGTAACAGGTAAATAGTGAATTGGTTTACGTTTCTTATTATTTTATGAAGTAAAACTATAAAAGATTCATCATGCTTACGGGTCATAATACGTACGTAATAAGGTGATTATAACTAAGCTTACTTAAGCATAGTAGCTAGTTCCTATTACTAATGTACTTAACTGTAAATTTACTGGTACCTAAACTACAGCTTTTGACGACCTCCCTCGTGCAGCGGTGAGGGCTGCGGTTATAAGTTCCTCCAACTTATAACCGCAGCCCTCACCGCTCCCGGAAACGATTCCAGGCACGGAAAAAAAAATCTCCGGTCTGGTCTGGTATGGCAGGGTACGAGGCTATTTCTCTTACCACCCTGCCAACAAAAACGTGCTGCTGAGCTATTCAGCTTTCCGATACGATGACGCGTAGAAAACGATTAGGGGTTTGCGTTTAAAATAACTGCCATGCTCCCTAACAGATTACCCCGCACCAAGTAGGTGAGATTATAAGACAATGGCTAAAATGTTTAAAAAAAATTAGAGATATGTATAAAAATATACACAGGACAGTTGAGCTAAACTGATAGTCGAACCTAAAGGTAAAAAATAGGTATATCTATTATTAGGTAATTATAGGAATTCCTTACCCAATAAAACATTTCAAAGCCGGCGATTATCCACTCCTATACAATCTTCCTATTTTTTTCTTGTGTCATATTAATAATGCTTGTAATTATACGATGACGATGTCGCGGGTGTCATCTATTTATATTATAAAGTAAAGAAATCACAGAACAGATAAAATCGACGTCTAAGACAATCATATCATAAGTTTTTTGGTGTATGTCCTAATCTTGGTTAGCAATTACGTAATGTATAATTATGGTATACCATTATTATACATTACGTAATAGTACAGCTTATTTGATGGCAGCTTTCTACAGTAGCTAGCTAAATTTGGTGTCAACTGAGATACAGAATGGGCATGCTGTTTTTTTTTTACTAAAGGGAATAGGTACATATATTATATTGTCAACCTGAAGTTACCATATAAACAGCGACCTACCTTTGTTTTCACATATATCTTAATAGTTTGTTGTCACGTAAACCGCTCACACGAAAGCTTATCTGATTTCGGGTATAACATTTTTATTTCTAGAACCTTTATTCAACGACTAGTATGTACTCGTATGTCTAAGAGTAACAACTCAATACGGTTTTATAATGTAGGTACTGTAGCTAGCACGATTATAGCAATAATGTTTTTTTTAATCTTCTAGATACAAGTTAGCCCTTTACTGCAATCTCTCTTGCTGTAAAGTAATGATGCCATCTAAGATGGTAAATTATAGTTATATTAACCATACACCTTATCGGTTTGTACGCGACATCGTACCGGAAAGCTAAATCGCTGAATTGCACGTCTTCGTTGGTAGAGTGATAACTAGCCACGTCCGAACTCCGAAGCCTTCCTACAGACCAGACCAGAGAAAATTAAGAAATTTATTATAATTCCCGAATCGTCTGCCGGGATCGAACCCAGGATCTCCCACTTGAAACTACAGCGCCCACCGCTTTATGAGGGAGGTCAACAAAAATGCAGATCTAAGAGCATTTTTACTTCTGAAAAGTACAAGGCAAATTTTCATAAGCAATGTACCTAATAATTAATTTATTAAAGAAAAGTTCTACTACACTCGTAGTAAAAATGACTACGTAATTGATAAAAAAGCTTGGGTGTTTTTATTATTATTGATCTAACTAGGTTACTATTCTAATAGTTTTAAATAACAATGTGAGATGGTGATAACAAAAAGAACACTCGGCTAAGTTTGTTGTGGCCTACTTCTTAGACCAGGACGCAACTGGAAAATGTTTGTGTGCTGAACATGAATGTTTTTCAGTGCCTGGGTGTTTATACTTATGTATATTATAAGTATTTATGTATATTATTCATAAAAATATTCATCAGTTATCTTAGTAGGTAATAATAAAAAAAAAAAAAAAAAAAAAATTATAACAGCAACAATTCATATTTTTCCCGTATTGGTTTCTAGAAGTTGTGGCAACCATATGTATAAAGCTACCACGTCACATCATCCACTTATTCCATCACATCATAATATCACCACAATATCACCTTAGAAAATATAAACCTTCTTCAAAATTAGCTGGAGCTGTTTTGGGACGTCGGAAATGTAATCAGTATAAGTTTAATCCATTTCTGAGTTTAGAAAAACTAACTAGACACACGGATTGACCGACTGATAAAAAAGTACAAGTGTACCGTTTTACATTACCAGGTTCGGAACCCTAAAACTAGATGTTTTCTTAAGTTTATTGCAGGCATGTTAGGCTGCTAAAGGCGGGCGGTTCGTCCCACTACGACTGGTATCAACGCCTTAACTGCGCACTCACAATGATAATACGGCTATGACGAAGGGAAAGAGGGATTAAAAATTCATTTACCCTCTTTCATGTCCGCCGATAATCCTTACATTATCAAGATATCACTTCTGGGGGATTAAACCAACGTAGTTAATAGAATCCAAGTGATAACAACTAATTATTATCAGGTGCTGATATGTAAAAAAATATTTGTCAACCTATGTTAAAGTACCTATATGTATAATTTATATGTATAATTACGTACATTATTATTGCTTAAAAGTTATACTTTCGCCTGAAGAATAGTGTTTTAGAGAAAAAAAAATTATGGCGAATAGCACCAACGGTTTTAGAAGAGCGCAATCGAGCCTAGATTGATTACGAAGAAATAAATAGGTTTCTCAGAAAATATACAGATTTAGCCTGTTTTCTTTTTGTTGAAAATGCGTACGATGGTGTGTTTATTGGATAATCTTAACATAGGAAGCAAAATATGTAGTTTTTGAATGAAAGGCACCTCATAATTAAAAATACGCATAATAGTTCGGAAATGGTTATTTGTATAAGAATAGAGTAAGGTACAATAGGGCTGACAAATTAAAAAAAAAAAAATGTTTACGAATAGTGATAATTAATTAAGTAGTACAATTAACTCTGCTTCGTCAAGATACACCTTAATATATAAAAGGTACGACGATATTATAAAGCAAAGCTCCATATTTTGTTATAATTTCGACTTCAAAAAAGAAGGAGGTTCTATGTTCACTGCTTTTTTTTTTTTATGTCTGTTTTCCAATTAATCCATCGTCCGTGCAGCAAAAAAAAATTGTGTTAAAGGGCAAACTCTCAACAGGGTTCCGTTGTCACCAGGTTAGGACCTGAT
The DNA here is from genome assembly GCF_905163445.1 of Pararge aegeria. Classification (NCBI taxonomy): domain Eukaryota; kingdom Metazoa; phylum Arthropoda; class Insecta; order Lepidoptera; family Nymphalidae; genus Pararge; species Pararge aegeria. Next base: position 9,361,421 of record NC_053184.1, on the reverse strand, counting down.
GAGAGCGTCCCATAGAAGTTGTTGGAAATCCGCAAATTTAATAGCTATATATACAATAGAGTGTATACAAAACTATCTTAAATTCAATAAGATTTATAAATACTTCAGGTCTTTGAGTTTGAGAGTCATCCAAATCAGTTATTTGTTTATGAATCGAATGTAATGAAAGAAAGAAGAAATGTTATGCTTATAGCGTTTTAATACAAAATTTATTATTCTATGAAGAGATCATATTGGATTATTATTAACTGCTATATCTACCTAATCAATGTTATGAATACCTTCTGTTAAACGATATATTATCATCATCAGCCTATCTCAGTCCACTGCTGGATTAAGGACTCTTAAATTGCACGCCATCTCGGTCTATTGCTGGTTAGCTGCATCCAGTTCTTCACTACTGCCTTTACAATATCATCCCTCCATCGAGCTGGTGGTCGACCGATGCTTCCGTGCCCAGTGCGCGGTTGCCAATCGAGAATCACTCGTCTCCACCGCCCGTCCTCCCTTTGACATATGTGGCCCGCCCAGTTCCAATTCAGGGCCGCTGATATTTGAACGATGTCAGTGATTCCAGTTCGGTTTCTGATCTCTACGTTGGGAATCCTATCTAATAGAGACAAACCTAACATCGCTCTTTCCATTGCACGCTGAGCCACTTTGAGCCGGTACACCACCTTCTTTGTAAGGGTCCATGTCTCTGCTCCATATGTCATAGTAGGTAGGACTCATTTATCGAATACTTTGCGCTTTAAGCATAAAGGAATGTCTCCCTTAAGGACGTCTGAGAGTTTACCTAAAGGCTACCCACCCGTGTTGGATGCGTCTGCTAATCTCTTTTTCCTGTTCCTCCTTGCTTAAGGTTATTGTTTGTCCGAGGTAGACATATTCGGAAACACACTTTACCTGGCAGCCGTGGACAGTTATATGGGTAATGTTATCCCGAACGATATATGCAGGTTGACAAAATTTTTATTTCAATAATCCACTTCAATTTTATAAATTTAAAAGTAATAAAAGTCAATCTTGTTGTCATAGAAAATTAGACAGTTTTCAAAAATTTTCAATATTAAGACATTAAATTTATATGTTAAAATACTCCTGCATGTTTTTTTTAGCCTATTCATATAGATAACTAATTCCCTCATAGTGGGAGGTCCATGCCCTAGTGGGCCGCTAATGCGTTGATGTGATGATGGATCATTGTTAAGAAAGTTCTTTAATTTGAAATAATTTACCACGATTAATAGCTTTAAATATCTTTTAATTAATTTATATAACAAAAGAAAAAAAAAAGAAAATAGCTTTAACATTTTTTTTAAATCTACATATTTAATTTTCGTACTTTAGCAGTTTAATATGAATCATACCGAAGTACCTGTGTTTTAACGTATCCTAAGATGTATCATAATTATTCACAGTGTACATATCCGGTGTAGATCAAGAGTTCAAATTCGGTTGTTTGTATTCCTCTGCGTCTGGTGTCTGGGTATGATTCCAAGACCAGAATCACACTGACTGAAATTGTCTTAAGATAAATCACTTCGTGTTAATAGGTACCTTTTGGCATCCCTATATATTTCTTGGCTCGCACCTTTCGGATTCAAGCTTTATAAACGTCAGATCTTCGGTACCTAATAATGTCTAAAATATTATTATAATATTTAATAATATTTTCTGATCAAAACATTGATTAATTTCTTAATAACACCGTTTCTTGGAAGCACTACCTAGACTCCGTTTACATCTCATTAATGATATTTGAATTTAAATTAAACTGTATGATGTAGGAAAAGAACAACTTCTGATTTTTAAACCATTGCACGACAATGTTTTTAAACTTTAGTAATTTAAGGATTCTTAAGGATTAACTAAAGAATCCACGCACCTCCAGAAACGCTCTGTAACTTCTAGTAAGGACTTAGTACATATTAACAAGTTATTAGTTGGTTTTATAAGGCAGTTCAGAAATTATTACTTACGGCGAGAGCAGTATGGAAATTTACAATTTCCAAAATTTCTCTGCTCTGGGCTGGTGAAACACGGCTTCGGCCGAGGCTGGTTATTCTACCAACAAAGCCGTATTCCATGTACATGTACTAGGTATGCAGCGTGGAATTTGATAAAGAGTATGCGTTTATAAAACGAGGACATACCCCAAACAGGTTAGCCTGCCACCACTTTAGACTGTATCATAATAACTTACCTACTACCAGGAAGGATTGCAGTTTTGGGCTAACTTTTGAAAAAATATTTCAGTGACATCATATATTTTCTTGAGCTTGATTCCATATGAAGCTTATGACAGCATAAAGCTCTGATGCTACATGTAGCACAATACTTAGTTTACCAGGTTATGCCACACATCTCAAATGTTATCTTAGCAATTCTATTATTTGTGCTTTATTGGAGCAGTTTAGCGAAGTCCTTAAGTGGTAGAAGGGCCGGGGAAACTAATAGACAGGTAGAACCTAATGCTGAGTTTTCTGATGCAAATGAAAAGTGATGATGCAGCCTAAAATGGAGCGCGCTTGCCTAGAAGATGCCTATTCACTCTTGATTTGAAGGTACTGGGTACCTTCCTTTATTTAGGTATCGGGGAAGACGGAAGATGGACGGGCATTCCAAACCTTAGCGGTGCGTATTAGAAATATAGAAGCAAAGCGCTTTATACGTGTTCATGGTATTTATTTCAACTACGTGACGGTTTGTTGCCTCACAGTTCCAACCAAAACCAAATCGAATATCTCTTTAGCACATTCCCGAAATGAACTCTCCGTAAATCTTGTACAATACCACGAGACAGGCAACTTTGCGATGGTGTTCAAGACTTTGAAGTCTACCGACTATTACGTCGTTGCCAATGAGTCTCCTAGCTCGACGATCCGCCGAATCCAAAGCATCGAGCTGTCACTTGGCTGCAGTACTCCATAGTTTGCAAGTGAGTCATAACTTATTGATTGTTAAGCAAATGTATTTTCTTCCTTACTATCTTGAAAAAGTTATAGACTTTGAGTCATTCTATATATCATTTCAAAAGGAATACAAGGATGTTAATATTGTCCTCCAGTTAGGCGTGACATGTTAACGACTAAGACTGCTGTCAAAGAGCAAACAAAACAAACACCGTCAGTTAAACACGTGGTCGTATTTGCTCAGTGCCGGGACGCTGTGTGATCGTAAGAGAACGCAGAGGTGGTCGTCTGTTTAAGAGTCACCTACGCTTTGTCTATATACAATAATCTTCTATAATTCGATAAAAAATTGGATACCTTTTTATTCTGTGCCAAGTAAAATATTTTTTCAATATACAAATCGAATTAAATTTAGCGACACTGGATTGAGGGTTTCGTATCTATTAAGGAATATCTCAAAAGTATCAACGTTCGACTAGCGCAGTGGGCATTGACCCTGAATTCCGAGTCCCTGGTTTCCACAGCTGGAAAATGTTTGTTCGATGAACATGTTTTTCAGTGTCTTGGTATCTGTATATCATAAGTATTATGTATAATATTCATCAGTCGTCTTAGTATGGACATAACACAAGATACGCTTCTGCACTTTGGAGCTAGGAGGCGAAAATATTCATTATTTTATTGATTATTATTATCTATTTAGTGAATTTATTATATAAACTATTGTTTACGACGTAAATACTCTACAAGAAGTTAGTACATGTTCTACTATCACTTATATTGGTGAAATATATTTCACTACATAGGTATTGGTGAAAAATTAGAGGAAAAAGATTTAGCAATAGTTTTAATCCATCCCATATAGCATTGTGGAGTCTAATCTTCGAATAATACTTACCTATTTGTAAATAAAATGCAGTTCCATACAAAAAAGTTTGTTTTTAGTTTGTTTATACTTAAGTAGTCTAGACTTTTTTTAAAGATTTATATTTTGTATGTTTTACCTAACATAAAATATTTCGTAACTTTTAAGAATTGTTATTGGTTACAATTATTTAATTATAATTTTTATTTTATTATTATTGACACAAGTTGATTTTCCCACAAGCGTCATCATTATCAAACCATTGCCGATCTACTAAAGGGCATGGGTTTCCCGCTCCCACTCAGAATTAGGAGAGTTAGTCCAACACGCTGCCCAAGCGTGGATTCAGACTTATACGCATTTGAAAATATTATGGAGAACTGTCAGGCATGCGGGTTTCCTCACGATGGTTTCCTTCCCCGTAAAAACCAGTGATATTTTGCTACATAAAACGCACATAGCTCTGAAAAGTTAGAGGTTCGTGCCGGGGATCGAACTCCATCGCCCAAAAGAGAGGCCGATACTCTAACCATAAGGATATCATCGCTGCGCTCACTACCAAACGAGCGTTAATTAGTAACCTATTTTAGCAGTTCGTGGCTGATTTTTGACGACTTTTTGATGCTATCAGCATATTGTTATATCTCAGACGTTGTATATTAAGTACTTATTAAATGTTCCGAGCACTATAAGACCGGAGAGATTGATCACAATCACAATGTTTACAGAAAGAAGAAATTGAATAGAAACAAGAAATTGAGCTTAAACTTCTTTGAGCTCAATTTCTCGACTCTTCTCTGTTAGAAAACTTTATTGCCGACCCCGATGATACCTACAAAACAATAGGCTGGCAGCTTCCTCGTAGTCCATGGTTAGAGGAGATTAAAATGAGAATAGAGTATCTGGTGAGGGCTCGTCCGACTGCATTCCGAACATATTCCATCCATTAAGTTTAAGTTAAGATTATTCACTTGGATGATCTTTTCCATATGTAGATAGAGTTGAAAGGATCGATTTGCAGCGGCCTTATTAGACACAATTTTAATTAAGGCCATATTTAATACCTTAGCTATTGAGAATTTGCAAGTTTATTAGCCACCTCACTAACCAACGAGGGGAGTTCACTCACCAAATTGTGCTTAAACCGTTTAAGTTAAATATTTTCTGTGCAGATATGGGAACGACATAAGCAATATTATCAAAAAACTCCTAAGTAAAATAAAAATATAATAATCAAGTAGCCTTGTTGTTGGCGAGAGGGAAACCGACAACGGGCTAATGCGGCAATTCCTATTAGGTACTTATATAATATAAAAATAAATTGAATAAATTGTAATCCCAGATATATAATTATTTATTTTCTTGAAATTCATTGAGGGATGTCAGGAGGGATAGACTTCCAGAGGCTTGCACAGTTTACGAAGGGAGTTACCATAGTAGGTATACCATACCGTAGGTTAAGAAAGTTTATTATCTGAATTAGAACGAAGGAAGATCCGGCTATACGCACCGGATAAGGTAAACGGTTCTCATAAAAGGAACAAAGATAGATCTACTAATACGGAAATGGAAGGAAAATTAAACTATTAGCATGTTTTAATTCCCAAAGAGTCCAAAGACGCATTACGATCATTCCGAAGTCAAGGCAGAAAGCGGCGGCGAGGCGTAAGGCGGCGGCGCCTTTGAGTCGGCCCTCCAAATGCCCTCAATAAGCATCGGTTTACATTGCACTTAGCAACATTCCTTAGCGCCTTACTTCCTATTACTTAAAGGCGGATACATACAACTATCACGTAGACTTTAAACACTTAGAAATATCCAGTCGCCTATCGCCTGTCCCCTGAAAAATTGGCCTGATATTTACCTGATAACTTAGCTATACGCATTGAATTAAGAACTCACAGAATCCTCATGCAGCCATTATTGTAGGTATCATTGTGCCTCGCGCACGTCTCACTTTACACCCGCGAAACGTTCCTAGCTCACAAACTTTTTCCCATTTTCACATTTTATGAGCTTAGAACATAAACGGTAAAATACTTACTGTCAATTGCTGCTGTGGTTTTTGGTGCTTATATATTAGTCGAGTAAACGGTTTCTGTGTGCTCTTAATACTGTGCCTTGAGCTAGAAGCTGAGAAATAAAGGCTTCTTATTTAGAAAATATAAGTACCTAATATCAACTCTCCCAGAAGTAGCGCTAAAGCCTCTGGCCCAGTCGCATCAGCCAGTGGCGGTTTCAGTTGGCACGCGGTGCACATATAGACGCCTTTTCTTCTGCAGAGAGGGTGAGCCTAAATCCTCTGCTTTCTTTTCGACTACGAGGCCTGTATTTTCTATACCTACGCTTTACGTAGTAAAAGGTAGGAAAGTAACACTGATGTTAAAGTTCGATAAAATTCTACTGTGGGTTAACCTACCTTCCTAACTATAAATTTAAACATCCATCCATCGGTTTATTTAACTTTTACTAGCTGTTGCCTGCGTTTTTTGTCTTTGTAGGAGTTTGTAGGATCTTCCTGGGTTAAAAAGTAGGCATATTACTCTCCGGTTTTTAAACTAACTCTTTGCAAAAAATCAGATGATCGGTTTTATAGATTTGGCTTGAAGAGGGGACAATCAAACACATTCGCGTACATAAAATAAAAAGGATTTACACTCATCACACATGCACCTCTACGTTTAACAAAAAAACAACAACCAAACTTTTACAACAGCATCGCGAAAAGCTATAACAAAGTTTTCACTTTGATTGTATGGATTGATAATAATAATTTATTTATTTCATATACATAACAGTGTATACAGCAGGAATCTCCTAATGGACACAGTGATACTCTATTTATGTGTGCAGAAAGGAGTGCTTAAAAACTCGCACTCGCCACCGTCCTTCGGACCCATTACAACAACGTGAAATTAGGCAAATGCAAACATCGCAATAGGTACATAATAAATTAATAACAATGATGTGATTGTTTTTTTTTTTTGTGGAATTGTGGTGTGTGTATGTGTGAGTGTGTGTATGTGCATGTGTGCGTTTGGAAAGTACGTAAAATACGAATCATTCTATGATTTTAAGTAGCTCCTCTGTTTCCTTGTATGTCAAAGTTTTTAACCACGACGTAAGTGTTTGCTTGCATTGATTTCGTGACTTGGAACTAATATTATTATGTATTTTGTTAATTTTATTATATATTCGAGCCCCAAGAACACAACTGTGCCGACTGGCAAAAGCAGTTCGATATTGTTTTACGGCACAAGTGTTCCGTATACTGCGTTTTCGTGGTTTCAATTGTGATTCTGGTAGAATTTCGGCATGCTTCCTTAATGCTATATTAAGGATATATAACTGCCTGACAGTGAGCAACGCACCTTCTTTATATAGAAGATGCGTTGGATGTCGCACTGATTTCTTGTAAATGACTGAGTATAGTCATTGAAAAGGAACCCCCCCAAACCGTTAATCCATATGCAATCTGAGACTGAACCAAAGCAAAATAAGCGGCTTTTAAAACGTCTTCGTCTGCTGTTTTTGTAATTTTTCTGAATATATACATAAGCTTCCTAATTCTTCGAGTGACGAGGTCAACATGCCTGTTCCTACGTAAAAGGTTGTCTACAATGATACCTAAATATTTTATTTCAGGAACCCGTGCTATATTAGAACACTTACAATCTGTTTACTGTTACACTTACAATCAATTGTTTTCTTGTGTACAGTCGTGTATCTTTAATTTAAATGGTTCTGCAGGTTGTGATATTTCCCTAGCCGAAAAAGTTATAAACTTGGTCATTTCTGGGTTTAATGTGAGAAAATGATTTGTTAGCCACCTTTTCGCTACACTTATAGACTTTTCAGCGTTCAAGTGAACCTGGTCACAATTTTTTCCAAATGATTTACACATTGCATGATTTTAGCTTAAGTATGATTATGAATTCACATTACCTTACCTTCTATATATTTTATTACCATTAGTAGATATGGTTATAATAGATAGGTAAGTAGGAATCACTCCTAAGAAATCATTTTATTAAGAATCTCCCCTACGGCTTGGGTTTTACTCATCCTCATGTTTTAGCCCGCCCTCATAAGTAACTGTTTGCTTTTTATTTCTTCTTTCTCGGATATAATAACGTTCAGAGCTTTTTACGGGCCAAAGATGATAAAAGGTTGCACGTTTCTGCCAGTCGTTCGATGGCGTATGGTAACTTTTCACAATTTTATTTTTTAGTGTGTTATATACATATCAAGGTATGCAGTAATCCTACTTTAAGATTTAATGATAGTTAAATTGGTAGGCAAGTAGGTAACTCTCATTTTTAATGGACTGTTAATTGCAAAATAAAAAGACAATAGTTAATCAGATTAACATGGATTTATTTAGTTTATCAAAGGTGTTTCGTGACGGTGCTTCGTACAAATCTACTAATTAACACTGTGTTTACAAACATTACTCAATATTATAAACATAACATAGTTATACCAACAGCAGTAAGGTATTATATAAGTATTACAATAAGCATATAGTTACATTAATTACCCTTTCGACTATTGCTTAGATATTTTCAAATAAAAAAAAAATAGTAAAAAAAAAGAAAACTGCATATAGAACCTACAATTAGCACCACAATACAATCTTACGACTGCATCACAAAACAAAACGACAAACAATTATTCTTTCATGAACACCAATCGATCAATAAATAAGAAATCGTAAATATTATTACAACGAATCATAGAAAAAGTCAAAAATAAATCGATGTTTAAGTAATTTATAAACTACACAGTCGGAATATTAAAACGTGGATTCATAAAATTATTACGTAAGTAATGACTTAGTGTTTAATTTTCAGTGTTAAAGTCATTGCAACTGAGAAAAATTACGACTATTTTAAGCAATTTATACCCTACATTTTATTTACAGAACCTTTTAAACTAGGAATAATCTCATTTATAGTATAAAATATTTACTTATTTCTCAACGCTACCGATGAAAACGCTATAAATGTGCCATAAAGCTATATGGACGCGGTTTATGATTTTATTAAGTTAAATGAGATTCTTATATAAACTATTATATAATTTTATATACCTACATTAATTTGCCGATCATTTCTATAGACCTACATTAAGCAAATAAGTAGCAATAAATCAAATTCAAAATTGGATTCTTTATTATTGCAGGCATCACCAAATATTTTACATTGAAAATTAATCTCATTAACATCATTGGCAACATCGAGAAATATATGTAAATCCGTTAAAACAATCAATTTTAATAATACTTATTAACTATAATAATATAAAAATATAGTATTCTATATTTACAGTGACAAAATCCTTTTAAATTAAAAATAGCCTTAGTCTATTTAGTAGATAATATTAGGCCAAAGCCTAATTGCGAGACCGTTTAAGATGCACCTACTAATTTTAAAGTTTTAGCATTTAAAAGGCAATAAAGGGCGTTTTCGACTCTTGGATCAAGACTTTTCCAATTAAGATACAAATTAAAGATGTGAATTCGTGAAGCGGTAGTCTTTTATTTTGAAATACATCAAATATATCAAGCTTATATATTTAGAAAGGTTATCTTCGCGGATTAATATTAACTAACTATGCGAAGTCTCGAACCAATTCATGATTTAAAATGAGCTTTTTTAGCGAGAATGTAATAAAATTAATAAACAAACCACTCACGTACTTAGGATTAAAAATAATATGATGTTCATTAATGGAAAAAGCCCAGACACCAAGGTGTTCTCCTCTGGGGAGATTTAAAGATGGTAGTTACTATAATGCATACAATTACATACCAGAATTATCCGCACGAAAAAGTCTCGTAAGGATATTGCACTATTTATCACAAGTTCGTTATTCAAGTGTAAAAAATTCAATGCAAAAGCATAATTATAATGTAACACCCCCGATGGGCAAAAATTCACGTAAAATCACTGGGTTGGTCACTAATCACTATCCATATGTGTCACTATGAGCACAGTAGTCTTGTTGCGGTCACAGGAGGGGAACCGGTGGCACCCCGGGGACTAAGGGCTCGGGCACCCCCTGAAGCACCCCTTGGTGGTAGTGATGATGATGCATCATACCGTTCATCATCTGCTGGTGGTGTAACATCGTGGCGTGGTGCAGTTGCGCGTGTTGAAGGGATGCGTGGTCTCCTTTATCTTTCATTACCACTTCTTCACGTTTCTTCACCTGTTTTCGCTCCTTTGCGCGTCGGTTTTGAAACCATATTTTCACCTTTAATACAAAAAATTACATTACAACCTATTTAAATAACATCCGCTTGGCAATCCTCAAGTAAGTGTTACGGGTAAGTAGGAAATTTGGAAATAATATTTCTAATTTTGTTGAACTATTTTGCATCTACCACGCACTACCACATTGATGTGACTCTTTTGAAATATATACCTAACATGAACATTAAACTTGATTTGCTATCATCAGCGAAAACCAGGATTTTTTTAACATGTCTTTAATATTTCTCAAAACCTCACCTATTTCGGTTTTCTATATCCAGTGAGATTTTCTAACTATGTTATAGAGCACAGGTGTATGCGCAAAATCAAGGTTAATCTATTTCGTCACTCTCAGAGTACCTAGTAGTATCGTCCGGAGTTAGTTAGTATAGTCCGATGATTATGGATCTGAAACGTGGTCGCTAACTATGGCCTAATAAGAAGCCTCAGAGTCACTCAGCGGGCGATGGAGTGACTTATGTTGGGACTATCTCTACGTGATCAAATCAGAAATGAGGAGATCCACAGAGTTACCGACATAGCTCAGCAAGCCGCAAAGCTGAAGTGGAAATGCGCGGGGCACATACCTCGGAGAACCGATGGACGTTGGGGTTGCAAGGTGCTGAAATGGCGACCGCGCACATGTAAGCGCGGCGTTGGTCGGCCCCCAACGAGGTGAAAAGACATCAAACAAGTCGCTTGTAGCCGCTGAAAACAAGTCTAGGGCCTTGGAACTCCCTACAAACGACCTATGTCCAGCAGTGGACTTCAATCTGTTGGAGTGATGATGACAGTCCGATGGGATAGCAGCACCGACTAAATCGGAAAGAGATCAAACGCAGGACCGACAGCTTTACGTGCTCTCCAAAAATACAAAAAATCAAATTGAGCATTTTTTAACTCCGTGCCCCGGAGTTGAATCTAAAATGCTCAAATCAAAAGGTTTTTCGTTTAGAAACACACAATACAGGAGCATCAGGAGATGTTAAATTTACAAGAAACAATTTACTACTAATTCCTAGATATTGATTTGCCTGTACATTAAAGTACAGGTTTGCCTGGTTTATGCGAATTATAGGAATTAAGCTTTTATTCATTGTATACCATGGAATTTCGCCAATTAACGCCTATCCAATTTTTCTATCCAATTTTTTTTAAACTAATCATTGTCGGATCAAGTGGATGGCGCACCTGATTGAAAACCATCACATAAACAGAGCTACACTTCACAGGGTTTGCAAGGCGCATGTCCTGTAACATGCCGCCCTGTATCCATCAATCTGAGGCGTAGGTATTAAGCCTCATGTGCCTGAAATTCACCGGCAACTTCTAAGATTTTTTTTTGTTTGACCATGATTTTTTTTTTTTCAGACATTTACCAAGTTCGTTGCTTTAAATCAATTTTGTAACAATGTTGGAACTGGAAACAACCTTGTACCTTTATAAATTAGTTTAATAAACCATTTTTGATATAATTTACATTCTATATTTAAAGGCCATTTAGCTGGCAAAGGGCTAGAGGAATACATGTACTTACAGAGTATTTATTACCTATACGGCTGAACTCACGTGAATTTTCATCGATCATCACACATCGATCGATCGATTAAAACCACATTATGAATTTTAACTAAGACAATATTACAAGCCCAAAAATTGCTGCTTAAAGTTTGATTTTTTTCTCACCTGTCTTTCTGATAGTCCCAGGCTGACGGCCAGTTCAGCTTTCCGACGGATGGTAATGTACCGACTGTAGTGGAACTCCTTCTCCAACTCCAGCCGTTGGTGGTCGCTGTAGACCACTCTGTATTTGTCTTTCGTGCGGGTTTTCCCTACAGTAATAGACAAATTTCAATAAGTATAAAGTTCTTATATAAACAACAACTATACTAAAGAAAAAAAATCATGTGAAACACAATACATTGGATTTAGACGACTCGATATCTAAGTCAGAACAATTTAGCGTACTTTACACTCTTTTAAATATGTAATCCGATCTACATTGGATTTCAGAAATATAACACAGTGATCTAGATCATGATGGTATTCTGGAACAGAGTAAATTGGTCGGGAGGGTTAATTTTGAAATTTCCCGCGTGGACACAGTATATGTGTTGTTTAGTGGCACCAATTAATCGACCAAAGCATCAGTGAATAAACACCTTCTGAGGCAACCGCCAAGCACACACCTATCCAGACCTTATAATTTTTTCCGATGGACATTATTGTCTTCAAGCGCAAGCCTATCTCAGATGGATGAAACCAAACAATACTGAAACTCTTGTTTAAATTACCATTTCGTTTAACTTTGGTTTTCAATGTTACTTGGAAAATGGGCTAAAATACATTTTTCGTTAACTGTTAGTCATTCAAGATCTAACTTTAAAGATCTAATTAAAGAGTAGAGTAACTTTAACACAATCGAAGGCTTATCGATGGGACTATCCATTATTTTACGTTGCATTACCACCTCTGTTTATCTCTTGAAATTAGTAGAGATGGAAACAGCGTTATTATAAGCCGAGCCATTTTTAAATAAAGGTACTTCTACTACGTATCTGTATTTCTACTACGTAAGTTTTCTCATGATGTTAGTATGGTGCATGGAAGGAATAAAAAAAAGGATAAGAGAGTTGTCTAGCTAGTTCGATGATAAGATTCGAGGTCGTGCCGTGTGGTCCCCTAATGATCCTGCAGCTAAACCCGTGTGCGCGGTACCTCTATACTATGCCGCTTGGATTAACCTTATCGAGCCGCGGCTTTCCCCTCTCTATGTAAACATGTTTACCGTCTTATGAGAATACACAATACCTTTATATATATGTACAAGTTTCTGAGAGATCCAGATTACTTAACTGTACATCGATTTGACGGTTTTGTTGATTATCATACTATTGAGATTTTGGTGTTAAAACCTAGATATGGGTTCGGTGCAAACGCTGATGAATAGTAAGTTATACTTATATATTTTTTTAAATAAAATATAGAATATAAAGCAGATTAACATCGAAAGTCCATGACTGACCTTCATTCTATAAATAAAGAGTTATATATTTTAATTCCAATTTCAAATCAAACTGCCTGCGTCGACCATCATGAAAAAAATGTATAATCACATAGCCATCGTCGGCCGGTGAATGTCCACTGCTGGACATAAGGTCCCTTATTATAGATTTAATTAATTCATCGTCCATCGGTTCTTCATGCTACCAGAAATCCCCATAAATACGGGGTACTTTTGAAAAGTTGCAGTATCTATACCGCAACTTTACAAAAGTTCCAAACTTTCTTTAAAATATGAGATCTTCTTATTTGTGATTTGATCACTTTGAGCAACAAAATTATGTGCTTAGAAGTAGAAAGTAACCTCGTATTAACTTTATATCTACTCACTCCGTTTTATCAACACAAATCTTGCCAAATAATGTCATTAGTGGATTAGTCAAATCTACAAAAAGAACAAACTATTTCCTTGCAAAGTTATCAATTTTTTTAATCCAACGAATATATGAATAACTGGTGGGTACCCACCTACTTACCTAAATTCCTACGTATAATGTATTATGAGTTCCTATTTATATATATATTTATCTACCTATAATAGGGACTGTAATAAGATTTAATATGAGAGTTTAAAATGAAATCGTTCATAAAATAATTTATATTCAGTTCATACATTAGTGTTTCACGCAAGCTGTGATTCCGAAAACACGCCATTACACGTAGGTGCAAAACATCATCTACCTCACCGCATACATCAGAATTGGGAAAATCAGGGTTCCTTTTTGAGCTGGTTATTAAGCCGGAAAGGTTGAATTTTTTCACCATTATGTCAAAATGGTAATTTGTTATTTACACTTTTTATCTGTAACGTAGATTTCTCAACAGTAAAATTACTAAGATACGTAGATCTGTTGACATAACACTAAGACAGAGCTGAGGTGTCTGCTTGTATACTCAGAGTGTGTAAATATTCCTTATCGTGGCATTAGGGACTTCATAAATTATGTTTGTCACATGCGAGAGAATGAGTCTAGAAATAGATATATGAAGCGTACGTACCTATAAACATAGTTACGTAAAATCTTTTTATGAAATGAAATTATTTAATAAATAGTTTTCAACTAAAGTTCTTTCTGTTTTCCACAATAGATATACCTAACTACTAAGTAAAGCTTTATGTTTGTTTTTGCAAACATTTCAAACGTTTTTTCGTATAAGATGCTAGTTACCTGAGTATATTAGGGAATCTTCATATCTCTCTAACAACAAAAATGGAAGGCATGTACCATTTGACCTATACATTGATTTGTACTTTTATAAAAGGACTTGCTGATACGTTCTTCATACAAACTTTTACAGCTATTCTACATAATAATAATATACCCCATAAACAGCACCTTGAATCACCCGCCTTCGCTATAACTAAGGGACTTTGGCTCCAAAGAGTCGCAGCATAATGTCAAATACCCTATAGCCTGTCACGAGAAAAGCGATATCAAAATCAAAAAAGGTTTTGTTAATCGGAATCATATTTTATGTATAATTCTAGTTTTTCTAGTTTAGAAAACTACCTCACCTAGGTCACCTAGGTCATAATTAACCAATATCAAGATAACTATGTGTCTACCTATTGAACCTAACCTAGGTAGGTATAAGATACCTATATTATGATAAAAAATGTTCTGCCGACACTTTATGTCACCATATAAAATTTTATTATCAAATAAATAGTAATGATTGCTATATTTTATTCTCTTTATATTTGTACTTTATCGTTAGAATATTTGCCTTACCTATAGGTAATTCTACTTAGGAATAGGTAAAACTAAATCCTGATTTAATTGAAAAATTATCTTTACTGTGTACCTAAACGACTTCCTTAAGTTTTTTACGTAAGAGTTCTAACTAGCCGCATTTAAGGAGCTGTTTTGAGGTATACTAACTACCTAGTTGGATCTTAGCGGAGATCAACCTATTTTTTTGCTATTTAAATAAAAGTTTTTACAAAATAATTGTTTGTTTTTCACGACACAAAAGTTCTAATCGCCGACTGAACTGAAGGTCAAAAGTCAACACTTTGGTGACGTTTCCCCAGTTTGAAAAAGTGTAACAATATTGTGCATATAGATGTAAGGAGATAAACTCTTTAGAGCGCTCGAATGACAGAAAATTATAACTAAAATAAATTTCCTGTTAGAGAAGCAAACAAAGGAGAACTAGTAAGGCAAACAAATATGCTCTATCTATACGCGATGCAGTGTTTGATAGGAGTCGTTAATTTTTATTGTAAACAGTGGCCGGCCAAGGCACCTTGTATAGTCTGCCCTCACACACGTCGGTGTGCTTTGGTAATCTCAGCAGATAGGTAACAATCATTTTAATATACATATTAGAAATTACGTGTTGTCACTTTCGACGAAAATATTTTATTTTTTCACTTTAAGTGGGGTGATATATCCGATTTCGACCCACATGTTTATTTGTTGTTTTAAGTTACTATTTTATATACTGGTTTTTATATTTAATATGATGCGCATGGAAACTTTTCAAAATATTTTAAACTAAACTATTAGTTTGAGTTCGATTTGATTTTATGAAACTGCTAAAGTTAAAGTAACATTGGAAGAAAAATCTATGTTGTCAAAATAACTCTTAAGACTTTTAAATTTAACAAATGAGTTTTCGCATATTAATTCCCAGAACTAAGTCAATTATTGAACTTGTTGTAAAACGTTGCATCTCTACTATGTACCTACCTTTATTTTATATTATAGGTAATACCTAGGTAATTTCAAATATCATGAGACTGGGCTAAAGCAAAGTGTGGCTGCGTTCAATAACAGACTTATACCTACCTAAAATAAATATAAGGATGTTTATTAGAATTAAATCAATAAATTCAGATCAGTTTCATAATGTTTGTACCTTATTTATTAAAAACTGGATAGAGTATATAAACACTTACGATGTACCTAAATTATTTAGTGAGATTTGGCTAATATTTACAAATTATTGAATACCTCAACGTCGAATAGGAAGATGCTAAACCAGTTGCTCACCAATTTGTTAACAGGGTATTTTGAGATTATAGTCTGTCTAATCTCAAAATACCGTTGATCTTTCTAAGAAAATATGTAGTATATTTTTACTGGTTACATAAAAAACCAAAAATAAAAACAGATTAAAAAGGAATCAGACAAAACGAACGAGGAGAACCTACCTTGCCGATGTAAGTAGACTTATAACCTAGCTGCTATACCTTTCTATAACAAGGAATGAACAAATTGTCACAACACACATATTTCTACAATCTGTGACTCTTATAGTGCGCATGCAAGATGAATGCATCTTGCATGTTCCTTTTTTTATTCTAGCTGTTCCCGGGGGTTTCTCCCGCGTTTACTAAGGGTCATAAGACATAACATAATGTTATAAATTATTTTAATTTTACAGTATATGAACCGCGTACTCTTAGACGTAAACTTGACACTCAACCCCAGTTACGCTTATTTTATTTTTTTAACTTATCTTATACTATGCATCAAAATAACATTTATCATGGTTAAAAGGCAAGGCAATTTTTTTTAGTGCAAGGTATAATGTTATGCGAGTATGTCTAATAATGACAATTGGAATGATGTTCATTTTATTTTTAATTATTTTCGAAATTCGTCGTATTCATAAAATTTAGGTATCTGGCTCCGCAGCATTTTTAAAGATAAAATTAAATATTTATATTTTTACTAGCGGACCCCAGTGCCATCTGTCGGGCTGATTTGTGAATCTAAACTATCCAGGGTGCCACCCAAACGCAAGAATTCATTCAAATCGGTCCGGCTGTTTAGGAAGAGTTCAGTGACAAACACCCGCACACAAGAAATATATATAAGATGTACATTGTTTTTACATTTGATTATGATGTGCCATTGCCTCCTGAGAAGCTATGGTTTCCTATCATGAGTTATTTAGATTAAAATATCAAAATTTATGTTTATTACACATGAGACAAATTTTCATCATCTCATAGCTATAAAAAAGCTATAAAATAGAATTTTTTCCTATGTAACTTGCAGTCCCAAATGTGGCTGAAGAGACTTACGAAAGCATCGGTTTTAAGCTATCTATTATAGGTAAGATGACAAAACGAAATATATGAAGTAAAGACTGTTATCGTGGTAGATTTTAAAAGAAAAAAATGAATGTTTGTAGGACGCAAACAGCGCGGGCGGGCGCAGCGGGCGAGGGCGGATAGCACTTTTAGTCAGTTGCTATCATAGACAAATACACCAGATAAACTGGCTCAGAGCGGGGTGTATTTTAACCGCCATAATACAAGTCTTGGTCTAATCACCATACCCAATTGTACGAGTTTATAGAATAACAATATATTGATGTCGATTAGGTATGCAGTCTTACTAGACCTTCCTAGTTTATTTTAGACCACTAAATAATAAATTGCTTCGAGGAAAAATTGCGCTGGAAAAACTCATTAGATATGCAATGGTGTAAAATCTGTTTTACACCATTGCATATCTAATGAGTGCGACTAGATATCTAGTTACTTTCACAGACCTATATTCTATTAACACCAAGCAAGTTAAAATTGACTGCAAGGTAAGTACAAGTTACTATATGTATTTTGATGACCCGATCAAAGCATTATAGTTTGATACAGAAGTTTTGATGTTACGATGTACGAAGACACAAAAAAGGTATAAGTTAATGATTTTTACAGACAAGAAATACTTATTCCCAAGTAGGTACCTAGTGAGAATAAATTATCTAAATTGGAATTTTTTACTTACATTATTTAATAAACAGCAAAAATTATTCGCGGCATCTCTGCAACTATCTAAAATGCAAATCGCACGCAATGTTGCAGGCCAACAGTTATAAATGTTACACAAAATGTTACTTGTAATCAGTTGTAACTTTTCAGCCAATAAAGATCGGTTAAATTTTGATGAGCACGAATGAATAAATTGTGAAATAAAATAGGTCCCAATTGCATTGCAGCCTTATATTTTATAGCAGAATGTTTGTTATTTTTTTCCCATATGGCGATAAAAACAATGATTTAAATTATGTCATTGTTTAGATTCCCCATTGCGCAGTTAGACCATCAGCACTCAGCGTTTTCGTGAAGTGACCTGTAGGTACACGATTATATGTGCAAGGCAACTCTTTAGTAATTAAGTAATTATATATTATACACCTATGTTCGAAGTTATTTATTTGGTAGATCTGCTGCTGTTATGTTGTTCAAACTTAATTAACACTAAATAAACCACCGAAACAATAACAAAAACAATACCTCCACAATACTTTTGAGATTTTATTTGGACGCGTCGGTTCTACCTCAGTTCTCAAACAAGATAAATTTTTTACCAAAAAAAACCATTCTGTAAAAAATTTATTATGTCACCTAAAAAGTAAATAATTTAATGTTAAACTCCAGCTTGATGCACAACTAGCGAAAAAATAGGCAAATGATACAAACTTTGATAGAAAATGTGGGTGTATCTCGATATACTGAATACATCTGCGTAACCTTTTTGAGTGTACCAGCATGATGATATGTTGTGTGATTGCGTAAACAATGCATATTTAGGATGCGATACCAGCGATCGCGGTTGATTGGTTGTCATTATTTGAAGAGTTTCGTTATCTGTCCCGAAACACTTCATCAGATCGATATGAAATTTAAATGGGACCAATTCGGTATAAACCCATTTCGATCAAAAATATGAGTGCATTTCCGTCTATAAATGACAAAGTTATGCCCGACCATACATAAAAAGTAAACCATTTGATTGCCTTTCGGGAGAAAGTTGGAAATATCGGTTAAAAACAATATGGTGTCGAATTAGTAAATAATGAACCCTGCATGAATACACATATCTGATGAAAGGATTACACGTGTTCAGTATCAGTATCGGGTGATTGCTTGTCGAACACGGTGTTGGACGCGATTTGTTAAGGGAAACAATTAATAGACAAGTTATCGGTTACGCTCGATGCTTTGTCGGCCTGCCGAAATCCCCGCTTACATTAATGCGCGATAATCGCGGCTAGCTCGCGATAGCGGCGCCTTTGAGCGTGTTGACTCAACAGTGCGGCATATCGCTAGGTTACCTTCTTATAAGCGTTTGTAATGCGTTTTTGATGGACGAGGGCGCGGCTGCTATCATCTATCACGACGATAAACTGTTTTCAGTCGATTTCGTGATAAGTTTTGAAGTGAGGCTGATCGTGTTTTGATAGAACCAGTTAAGATGTGATTGCAGATGCTGTTATTTGATTGGATTCTATCTTTTTCCGGGCAATGTCGCGTCGGCGCTATGGCTTTTGAGCATGTATGCTCGTTATTAAACGTTTTAAGCATTTATAATTGAGTACGGCGAGGGCGCTTTCACATAACTCGAATATTAACTGTTTTGAGTCGCTTTCATGGATACGTTTTGAAGTGATTCTGCAAGTGCTTTAATTCAATGTATGATGTGATACTGAGCTCTTTGATCGAATTCTATCTACTCTATGGTACTATTGACGAGTAGTGCCTTGGGGCTTACAGCATATCGACTCAACAGAGTACATTCAAGGATTTTTAATGCATTTTTACTCGACGACGGCATCGGTCATTCTTCACGACGCCATACTATTTTAAGTCGATTTCTTGAAAATGTTTAAGTGTTGCTGTTTGAGCTTTGATGAATTTGTCAAATTGCTTTCACAAATTTTTCACTCGAAATCTGATTTATAACACAAATTGTGAAATCGAAATCTGAATTGTAGCACACAGAGTCATCTCAAAAAAGGTTGGCTGCACTTTGATAGGTTGATAGAGCTGGATTGTAACAATATTTAAGTTCTTTCTAATACCTACGTATAGCTATTCTGTCCTATTTTATGTTTCGCATGCAATAGGTATTGTACCCTGTTTCCTTTCTTGTAGCTATTTATAATTTGATTATTTTGTAGTCACCGTAAATACCTTCGAGTCTTAACTCGTTTTCTTGGAGCTTTATTGTAGGTTGGACTTTGGAGACATTGATATTCTTGTTGAGGAAAGGACAGTTCTATTTCCCTACCCAATCCTTCGCAATCACATAGTAAATTCTCCATTCTACAACCTTAAGGTTTGATAAGGTTGGCAGGTGTGAGGGAGGGAGACATTTACACCTACATAACATCCGAGCTACTCCGAAAACTTCCCAAGGGAGAAAAAGCCTAGACGGGGAAAAGCTCGATAGAAGGGCGGGTCGTAAAGCGGCGAGCCGCTAA
Source organism: Pararge aegeria (assembly GCF_905163445.1). NCBI lineage: Eukaryota > Metazoa > Arthropoda > Insecta > Lepidoptera > Nymphalidae > Pararge > Pararge aegeria. The sequence goes on along the minus strand of NC_053184.1, from coordinate 9,341,097 downwards.
CTTCATGTATAGCTTTACGTCCATTTAGGGCTTTAATCCGACCCGATGGCGCCGAATCGACCGTTAACTTCTACTTAGATCGTGTGTTTATTAGCTTAGCTAAAGGCTTATCGATAACTATTAGGTGTGATATTCAATTAATAAACGTCTTAAAATTGCATTGGTGATGTCCTTAATTAATTCTTTGAAGTATTTTGCCCGTTGTTCATCCAAGGTTGTTGTTTATAATTCCAACTACTGTACTACGTTGTTAATACAAACTTGTTTATCGAGAAATATAATGTTACTTCCGCAACCTGTTACCTACTAATAAACACGCAGATCTATGGAGACCAAAGCTGTAAAAATTACAGCTACCTCCCTCTGTACCTAACTACTAACCAATGAATAGGTAATTATCGTCTACGTCGTTTCAGTCGCTTGTGGTCGTAACTTGGGAATTGTGGTTTGACGATTCGTCACCATTTCTCTCTTATTGTTGCAATTCTAGAATAGGAATATAAATCTTTTATAACACCTAGACACGTGAACCAAGTATTTCAGAGTCAGAGCTTGACCCGTAAAAAATAAACTCGGCTTGAAGTTGTGTTCCTGGAGAATTGATTTACTCCGTAACAGGTTCCACATATCGAGAAAATCAATTATTTTCTTCTCAAACGCATGGTCCATGTCTCCGGAGCGTACAGAAATATGGGGAAATTAGTGCTTATATTCGTCTGATTTCGCAATGTGCATTTTCACGTACGATGTCGCGATAAGTATTACCTACCTACATAAAACCAAGTAAAACTAAAAACAAACTAAATGAATTACCAAACAGCATGGCTACATTGCTGGCGGTTGATAGTTACCAACAATAAATAGACCACAAATTAGAGACAGAAGACAGTATGACGTGCTCCGAGACAAAATAGCTTTTAAACAACGATTAGTTACGAACTGACACAATAACAAACAATAATGGTACCGCACAAAAACCGTTCAAAAATAATTTCAGAGAATGCGTTTCTTTGTAATAATAGTTTGTGAAACGCTCGTCAATTATTAAATCTACTGGGGATATTTTTACACTCAAACAAATTAAATTTTTAACCGTCTAGCCCAAAAATGATGATACTATATTACCCCGGTTTTTCACCTAGCCACGTTTGGTAATATAGGTACCTTGAGGTCGTATCGTGCTGTTATAATATGCCTTCCTCAAACAGGCTATTTCACATAAAAATATATTTTTGAATTGGACGGGTAAAGTTTCTGATACTAGTTCAAACGTAGTTGGAAATTAAAAACTTCAAATAAATCTTCAGCTTTATCATCATCATCATCATCAACAGCCATTGTGCGTCCACTGCTGGTCAGGCCTCTTTCAAGCAGCGCCAACTTCAACAAGTCAGTTTTATAATATTAATCAATTGAGTTAGTAGGTATACAAGATTAAATTAATATTTTAAAATAAAATATTTAAGTATGATTTAAAAAAATAAAATAATGTTCAACAATCATTAGGTACATGCTGAACATTGCCGGTCAATCTCTTTTTTGCATTAACTCGATGAGCGGTAGCTCACCATGAAAGACTCCCTGATGCGCAACCACCGCAGACAAACACAAACTTTCAACACTCTATTACAATTTCTATTCAAGCTGTGATAAATAGTTTGAAATGTTTGGAGAGGAGGCGTTCACGTCTACACTTCCGTTTCAGTGACCATTTCGATACAATCTCCCGCCGTCAGAGTCCTTGGGTGGGATTGGTGAATGAATATCGACAAATGGGGAATTATTTCCACGAACGATGCCGCGTTTGTGCAAACAAAATGAGATAAATAGTGACAGGAAGGTTCGTTTTGTACATAAAGACGACTATGCGTTCATTGTGAACACGGTTATAGTAGATCCCTTACACAAAGATACTGATAAACATGTCACTTATTGATATACGGTAATGCATTGTGTTTTGTAGAGGTATTGAATAGCGCAGTCTCGTAATGACGAGCTAGATAAAATGTGATTAGTTAGGCGTTGATCAAACATAGATAAAAGCTTTAACTGAAAAATTACGCAAAACCTATCAGGATGATGTATTCAAACGCGTTTAGATAGTAGAGCAGGCCAATTGCTTACAGGGTAAATATTAAATAAAGTCCTTTAAATATTTACATTTTCAAAATACAATGCCGCGTCATCATCGCTTTTAAAAAAAAAAATCTTCTTAATTAAGAAAACAGTAACAATTAGTATATTAAGCATGGCCTAAAGCTGTCGCCTGTTAATAATTTACAGGCTTCATAAAAAAATCGAATATGCTCTCATACGGATAGATAGTTACAAGCAGAGTAAAACAATCTATTTTAAATCAACGACAATATTTATAACCCTAATTAAATCCCATTTTCTCTGCTACAGTACCTAACATTCAAAAGCATAGTTACACAATTGGACTTTAGTTACAAAGACCGTTCACTAAATAAAGACAATAGCTAAGTACAATTACAATTGAGTGCGGCAAAGTTGGCAAAGATTTAACTTTTTAGTCCCCGGGGCGCCGTTGGCGATGATTGTCGCCGGGAGCTGCCCTATCCCAGGCCCCGGGACTGCGGGATTAATTGCTCTCACCATGCATCCACTCCCTCGGCTCCCGTTAAAGCGGAACATTCCAGTAAGCGCAAAATAACATCTAAGTAATGTTATGCCCGATGATAATTGCCTCTGACAATGGCTCTAGCGGGGCACCAACCAGGCGCAACGAAATGGTTTTGCTCTTTAGACAAGGATGTTGTTTTAATAAAAAGCGGTAGAGATTTTTCTAGAGCTACCAGAACTGCTGTATCCATACGAATATCATTTTGTTTGTTACCTATATTCTTCACTACTGCACCGATCTTAGATAGATAGATAGGTAGATAGATAAAGTCTTTAGTGCACAAATTAAAAGCGAAACCGAGAAATAACAAAACAGTAAAAAAATATATATCCCTTTAACCCGATCTTAATGAAATTTTATAGATCCTGGATCGGTATTCAGGATAAATGTACCCTATTTCCGTAAATAGGGTAGATACAATTAATATAGGAAAAACACCCGGTAAGGGTTCATGCGGGATATTTAACAATTACCTTTTACTTATTAAGTCAAGATCGAATAATTAGCAGCAGGCCTGTTGAACTGCCCAAGATAACACAAAAATTAAATTCGCTTATGTTTAACATTAGTAGTCTAAGCATCAAGGCAGGTGTCTAGTGACGGATTTTGAGTTTGACACCTAAAATTGCAAGTAGAGGGCCACCGAAGCAAGCCTTCAGCTTACCCTTTACGCTAAACAAATTATTGTAGTTCTAGAAACGAAAATACTGTGGGATCGGAGTGGGCCTCATTGAACGCATACTAGTTAACAAAATACTAACAAATACTGGGTGGGTACAAGCGACTGAGTACAAAAAAAAATTCAAATACATTCCCAAACAAACATGCAATTAGCAATTGCCACTAGCAAAAATAGTAATGATATACCTAATGTATTTTGAAATTTTACTAAAGGTAAGTATCCATTTTAGTTTTAGTTTGCAATTATTACATTAAATAATAAACTTATGTTCAACAGCTACTGCGTAGGTAAGGTATATCTAAATAATTGCAAATTGAAATATTATTATTGAAATAATTGAAATATTATGTTTAAGCATAGCCTCAAAGGTATTATTGCTGACGGACGATGGTATTACTAGTTACTACCGTCTACTGCGATCACCAACCAGTCTTCTTCTTCTTCTTCTTTTTGGTTTATTGATCTGCGCGCTGAGCGATTGAACCATTATCAAGAACCAGTCTTCAAAAAGTGGCAATTATGGGCAAATCCTCACATTCATCAAGTCCGACAACAGTGGACTTGACTATTGATGATAAAGACGTTATTGCTGCATGTAAACTAATATATTTTCGGGATTTCCCATGAGGCGCATTTAAGCTTTAAAATTGCAACAAAAGTAGAAAAAAAAAAAATACAAATTTAACTTATGTATCGAATTCAATTCTAATTGTCTGATCATGTAAACCTTGTGTTAGATAAAATTGTAATTTGATTTTTTAGTTATTTGACCTCGATTATAAAGATTGTTTTTAGATATAGTTTTATTTAAAGGCATAGGTAGGGTAAGTAAGAAGTTACTTACCTAGCCCTACCTATCCTATTGGTGAAGTAGGTTGAGGGTCTTGCTGCATAAAAAGTTTATCTATTTGAGTTCAAATAAAGAACCCAAATACGATAGAACCTACAGTAGATATCGTCTATCTACGGGTTCTTTGAGTATTCAGGTACACTTAACATTTTTTTATTGATATTCGAGCAAAATTACCAAAATAGGCGCAGGTAGTTAGTTTCCTTATTAGGTATAGGCTAGGCCAGGGCTTTTTAACCTGGGCGCCAGCAAGGAGCTCCTTCCGTAGTAACTAAAAAAAAAAGGAGCGGTGTGACCGGCTTGTCCCACACGTTTTGTTCCCACACAAAATTGTCTGGAAATCCCAAAGCTCTGCCGTCCTATTTAAGTTTTAATGACAAACAGCATCTGTTGACGTAGACACTAATATACTAAACACACTACAAATGCCGCCAAAGATCTCCATGACAGCCATCTTGGAACACCTAGCAACCTCAGCGCGGTCGACAGCATCGTCCGCAACGGGGTCCACAGGGGCGGTCCACACGGTCCACACATTCTGGATTAATAGTAGGCTTTGTGGTATAAAAGAGACGCAGAATAAGTTAATATTGTACGGTAATAATCATACGGTATATTGCAAAATAAGCCTAATAGATTTTTTTGAGCTTTTTTTCTGCTGCTCTTAGAGGATTTCATTGTACCTACACAATCAAATCCTCCAAGTGATGCTTTCATCCTATTGTTGGGTGTTTGTTTTATTATTTTCATAAAGAGGATGTTTTGTTGCTACGCTTACTTGGTGGCTAGATTGCGGCTTGTAATACACAAGCTATATTTATTATATATATATCGTACTATATTTATTTATATATTTATTATTATTTAACTCCTTATTTGTACACCACTATGAAGTTAGGAAAATAAAAGAACAATAGAAATGCAAACACAGAAGTAGAATACAAAAGGCGGCCTCTTATCGCTTAGTAGCGATCTTTGCCAGGCAACCTTTGGATTAGGACAAGTTGAGCGAGAGCGGACAGGTGGTGTCAAATTATTATAAACCTACATTCAAATAACTTAATACAAATAGGTACATTAAAAAAAATCACAAATAAGCAAGGTTAGGGCACGGCGCGGTGCCGTGACTTTATTAACTTTTAGTGTGCTACTGGCTCAATAAGGTTGGGAACCCCTGGGCTAGGCACTAGAACTTTTTATTACTAGTTCTTTACCATCATTAATTAGTAGGTAAGTATCTATATTTGCTCAATTTAGATTTTTGATATTTATATATTTCTACCTACTAATAATTGAGCTAAGCTCCAGAACTACTTGTCGTGTTTACAAGATCGTTTTTACATTTGATCGCCCATTTATTGATGATGTTTAGGCTTTGTAACATCACGCTAAGACCCTCAGCAGTCCATTAACGGGTGGGCGATGCGAAGCGGTTGGTCATACAATTAAAGTTTGTATGGAAAAAATTAACTTAATCGCAGATGATGTCAAATGGAACTGAAACTATTATGTTGTGTCGAAGTATTATTTTATTTTCAAATGAATTAGTAATATTATTAATTCATATCGCATTGATAACTCTTGCAAGAGTTATTTAATTGTTACCAGTGAAAATAACAAACAGAACCATACATTCCAAACAATCAATATTATATGTAATAAACAGTAAAGGACCCAACACACTTCCTTGAGGCACATCGGTATTCGGTAGATATTATAACTATTACCTACCACTTTTGTAGTGTCAAATAAGATGTTAATTTCATCGTACCATTTTAATGCCCTATGTCTATTTGGTACCGATCCATTTTATTGAGCTGATAGTGAGGTTACAAACCATATTAAATCAATATTTTGACATGTCAGCAAAAACATTTTATTTATAAGAACTACATTTAATGGCTAGGAGGTCCCCATTTTTTGTGAATTAGAGTTTAAATACAGGACACACGTATTTAGCTATTAAAAATGTACGTTTCTTATGGAGAGTTTTTTCAGCTTGTTTCTTTAAAACTCTAAATATACGGTTAAAAAAATCGCATAAAAAGTACCTACCTACTAGTTTTATAAGGGAGGAAATATTTGTCTGTTGATAATTCTTTCATCACTAGAAAGTTAATATAAATAAAATAAAAAAAGATTTCAGAAATAATAAAATTTCAGCCTGAAATATATTTTTGTAAATCGAATCAGAAAGGGGTGACAGCCAGTGGGTGGGAGCTCAACTTTACTTTCGGGGTCCGAGTTCGAATCCCAGCACGCCTTTAATGTTCTAAGTAGGTACCTGGTCAGGCAATCTCTGACAAAAATTTAATTAAAAAGGTACATTCACGCTTTATAACTTTTGTTGTAAATTTTGTTATGTGGTTGGTCCGCACACATTAGGTATGAAAGAACTATCAACGCAGATTAACTATAGGTATGAAGGTAGGAATTAAGGTATTGTTGTTAAATAATTTATGTACCTAACATAGTAGGTACCTAAATGTATGTTTGTATCTACCTAGGTATTAAATATTTTTTTGTTATCAAAGACAATTACAATTTACAAAGGAGACCACTTCAAGTAAAGTATAATACAAGTACGTGCCTAATACCTAGATGTTATCTTCTAGTCGTCAATATCCTTTTAAACCTGAATAATCTTTGTTTTATCGAATAAAAAGAATTAGGGTTTTGATATAAAATGATCCACCTACACTTAACCTACCTATGTAACAACTACGTGAAAATATAATTTTGTACTTATTGATTAAGTTTATTTGACAATTTATGAATATTTAATTATTTAAAAAAAATCATCAAGTAATTGGAGATTTACCTAGATTTACGTATTCGCATTGTACAAAGCTTTAGTTTAGTAGCTAGATATTTACATGTACCTAACGTGCAGTTGCTCGCAATTTCGTCAGCGTTTATTTTGGTTATTTTTTTAATCCCGCAGGAACTCTTTATACTTTCCCGGGATACGCCATAGCCTGCCAGGTTCTAAACAATAACTTTGCAAAATTTCCCCAATATAAAATAAGCGTTCAAACTATCTAGGTACGTAGGAAGTACCTAACAAATGCTACTTTTTAATCGCCGTGGGTAACTTTGGCCACTAGCTTTTCTGGGATAAATATATGGCCATCCTTGTGCCATCTCCAGGATGCAAGCTACATACCTATTGTGCTATTCATCATATCAATATTTCATCTAGATCGATTCAACGGTTGAGCTGAACAACATACTTTCGTAAGTATTTATAATATTATTACCCTTTGATATCCTGACACCTGTACCCAGTTACAACTTATATCTCCCGCGGGGAAGGTAGGTACACCTAACAGCTCATCGTCTAATTAATATTTGAACCGCTAAGTCGCTTAGCCCGTAAACATATCGGCCTTGTAACTAAACCATATAAAACCACAATCGATCTAAATTCAACTATCTACAACACCGAACACGACACAAGCTTACAGTATTAAACACAAAGATCAATCTTTATTTAATCCATTGTTAGTAGGAATGTAACATGCCGATATATATTTCAATTGAAAAAAAAATTGACTCAATTACCTACCTATTTCTAATTAATTTTAATTAAACAGATAGGTATTAGGTATTATGATTATGTTTATACACCGTAATCTTAATAAATCTGCTGTTCAACCTATATTGTCTGAGACTGGATCCAATGGGAAATTGGAGTATAGACGGGCCGTGCCATAGATAGGGGAGAAGGGGGAAAGTGTCAACACATAAGAAAGATAATGGGATAATATTGTGTTCGACCGGAACAGCGAATGCCAGACCACAAGAAAAGGAACAAAACAGTAAATAAGTATATACAATACATTAACTGTCTTTTCTTTATTTTTCGGAACATGCATGTTGCCTCGTGTCCGTGTATTGATCAGGTAGATAATAAGTAGATACAGTAGATAGTAAGGTAAATATAAATCTTTCGAGAGGGTAGGTATTTAACAAATCTACTAACACTATTTCATGGAATTGTGTCATTATCCATTATTAGAATATAGTTCGATATTTATAAAAACTATGGTGTCTAAATTTGATGTTATAACCAGTTTACTAATCAATTGGATCACAACCAACTCGACACCGCGCCGCTCAAATGATGTATAGGTAGGTACTTTAAGTTGAAAATTAGAACTGTTTTACGAAAACACGGGTTTTGCTGAAAATTTTGGTAATTTTAGTTTATCTATGGTAGGGTGCAATTTACATTGATCGGCAGCGGCGTGCATAGAGGGTATGCACAGGGTATGTAGATGATACTTAGTAAGTAAGTAAGTTTAAGACTTAGGCTACTAAAATTGAAATGGGCTGGTCACGTTTGTAGAATGAATGACTCAAAGAGGGCTAAACGACTAACTGAATGGATATCTAGAGGCAGAAAAGGAAAAAAGGTCGGCAAAATAAAATTGGCACAGATTGTATGACTAATTACCTACAGGGATTGCGATCTATGGAAAAACTTGGGGAAGCCTTCGCCAATGAGGCGACTTCTACCTTGACATGATATCTTCTAAATTAATAAAAGTATTATCATATTAATTCAAAATTAGTAACGATTAAAAAAAAATGTTATATCAGAAAAATGTTATATCAGGAAAATATATTAACGTAATATTTGGTGGTAGAATGAAGGCTTTTTATTTTACTTTATACGAAAAAGACCTAAGAGTACCTGAGACTTTAAAGTACCTAATATACATGTAGTACATCTAGTAGTCCAGTTTTCGCCTACCTTCTTAACTATTGTAAATTTATTGTTTTAGGTAAAATATTGGTAGATGTAACCAATATTTTCCATTAGGTAGATGCGCATAGGTACACTGCCTTGTTAGTCATTTATAACCAAATCAAATAAATTTTATGCAACAAAACAATTAATTTGGAAACAAAGCAATCTCCACCGCGGAGTAGGTATCTATCTACCTACAAAGGCCGAAAAATTGCAATTGGTCTCGCATTCGCACAGCTCGTCTCGTCTGGTCGATCGACCTTCCTCAAGCCAGCCGCGTCTGAATCATCGAGGCGAATCAATAGGTACCTATACCTCTTATAATTACTTAGCAACCTTTCTACCAATGGTTCAATGGTATTACACTGAGTGGTGAGCAGCTCATATATGCATAAACGCACTGATTACCATAATCATAATAAATAGTGTAATATATAATAATAAATACCATATAATAAATAATGACAATAGTGTGCTTCAATTGTCATGAACAGTAATCTGATCAGAGCAGTTTTGTGGACATTTATGACGTAATTTTAATAAAGATATGCCGTTTTATTAAATTAAATACCTATTTGAAATAAAGAATCGAATATGCGATAAACTATTAATTGTAAGCCTAAAATATCAATTTTTATTCATTCTCAAAATAAAATCTAGACTATCGAGACTGATGACATTTATGCTATTTGACATGGGTATTTATTTTTTGCGACGGTTGTTGATAGGAACGTAAAACAGTAGGTATTTGCTACACGTTTACGTGCAGAAGAAAAGGACAGTCTATACAATTTTAAACCTCACAAGCCCTATCGAATTTTAACCGCACATGCCGATTACTGCTTACACAAGAGGCTGCATTAAACGTCTGAGTCGAAAAAGATGCGAAATAAACCAGAGAGTGTAATGGTCAATACACACGAGTTTCATACGTCGCTTTACAACACACTTACAAACAATAAAAAACAGACTTATTTTTCAAATAGGAAATACCTAGCTAAGAATAATTGCTAATTTCCCACTGTATTTTTTATCGTAATCAAGGAGAATATAAATTGAATGCTTATTGAATATAAATTTATTCAAGAAAATGTGTAGATATCTTAAGAGTACGTGTAACCTCAAAATATCTAGAAACCTGCCTTAGTATAGGCACCACTAAATGTTGTTAAGATTTCGCCCACCTTACGCACTAGCGGATAGGACCTAGGTATATATTTGTATACATCGTGTAAACTAGTTTGTACTGTATTTTTATGTGGTGTACAATAAAAGTGTATTTATAAATACACTATAAAGTATCGGATTGTGAGAAGTATTTAATATACATCAGTGTGCTACGTATGTACCTACCTTGAAGAACCACTCTTGTATATTATTAAGAACATAATGTGTAGGTAGATAACTAACCTAGCTATCCTTTATAATTTCCCGTGGATGAATAACAGTTTAGTAATTATATTCTCAGTTATTTCAAGACAAACTCAGGTTTGCAGTACATGCTTAAATGAGGTAGATTAGGTGTATCGTAATTTAGAGGAGAGCGGTGTAGATTGGGGCACCCGAAAAAACTTAGGTAGATTTAGGAACTAAATTATCGGCTTATATTGATACACCTACGCATATAGTTACATAATATAGACAAACTCAGGTTTGCAGTTCATGCTTAAATAAGGTAGATTAGGCGTATCGTAATTTAGAGGAGAGCGGGGTAGATTGGAGCTCCCGAAAAAACATAGGTAGATTTAGGAACTAAATTATCGGCTAATATTGATACACCTCCTACGCATATAGTTACATAATATAGGTAGAAAGCTCTAGTCTCTACAAAGTTATCTACTACCGATATTTCATGGAACTTGGCGACATCCAAAGATAAATGAAACCGGTCGTAGATACCTACCTACCTTCCAGCAGACTTGTCTTTCCAAAATAAAGTGTCGTAGGTAGTATACCTGCATAGGTACATGTTTACATTATAGCTTCCTACCTATTTAACAACCAGTGTATCCTGCATTGTACCTACCTACGTAAACTGTACAAGTAATTTGTGGTGGGTAGGTATGCACACAAAAGCTATAAAATAACAGTAGGTTGATACAAATTAAGCAATTCTTATTCATTATATAGTCTATGCATACCTGTGTACATATTTTTCCTACTTATACTATCGTTTATTTAGGGTTTATACATAATATATGTCCCTTACTTTATTACCACCTACCTTCCCATTAAGATAGGAACATGTTAGTAGAAGAAATAGTACTTAGTTAGATACTTACAAATTTTAAGATGATAAAAAATTTGTAAGTCTACATAATAGATTACAACATGATCTTTTTATTATTATTAATAATAATTAGTTTTAAGTGACTAGGAATTAAGTATAAAATTAAAACCTGGATTAGGCTGCGACTGATAGCTTGGTTTCTTCATCCATTCATAAGGAGAGCGCGGCGGTGCCGGCGGCTGCGACGGCCTCGATCCAGGAGAGCCTTCTCCTGGACTGGCCAGGTCTCCACGTGCGGGGGATGGCATTTCACCTACATCTCTTTCCCCTGGCTCCCGCTTGAAATGGTGAGGATCCGAAGGCCATTCTCCTCCCGCCGGCGCGCTATTCCAAGCGCACCACTGCTGCTCTTCGAAGTTCTGATGCTGCCAGCCATACCACCCCCCCGCCCCGTATTGACCGCCCTTGCCCTGGTACATGGCGAGCGGGTTAACGTAATTCACCATGCTTTGATCACCGTCCAAGCATCGCACACACACTCGCAGTCACAACACTACCGTGTTCCGGGCCTTGTAACGTGTAACACACAACACGGGATCTGACTCGACTGAGCCTACACTGGGTCGGACTCGGACGGATTACGCGGGAGGGGGGAGGGGCGGAGGGCGGTCTCAGCTCAACCAATAGGACGCAGGGAGCGCCAGCCCACCCTGATATAAACTCAGCGCCGCGCCCTACGATATCGTTTAATTTGCCTAATTAAAACAAAAATAATGGACATAGCAGTAATGAAGTCGGACTAAACACGACTAAAGTATTTTTATTTCTTATTAAGTATGAACTTTAGAAGTGACTATTGTTAATATGCATTTGACAGCTTTATGCATAGGTAGGTACATATTTATTATAAAACTAAATATTTATTATAAAAGTATAATAAATATTTAGTTATTGATATCTCCTACTCAACGTATCTTCTCAATAAAAAATGTGTATACCTCTCTCATTTTTAGAAAATGTATTAGGTCCTCCTATGAACTAGCAAGTAAAAGTGAAGAAACACTAGAACTCGAAGTATCTTCCTACATACCAATAAGTATGATAAACCCGAGCCACTTGTAACGTTTACCTTTAGCATTTAATTCTGAAGTATGGCAATAGAGAAATTAGATACCTACCCAATGACACTCTTATTTTTGGATGAAAATTATCATTATCTAGATATACCTAAGGCTAAAATACATAAAGTAGATTGAGGAGTTTGTAGTATAAAAAAATTACAATCATACATATCATACTTGTTATGCTAAAGTACGTAATATTGTAAACAATTACCTATTACTACGATACAATTAGGTAACCAATGATTTTATTGCTGTTTCCTTATCTATTTGCGTTGTTATTCTGGATTAGATTGGTTACATAGTGTTTTATGTATTAAAATGATGGTTGAATTCAAAATAACAATGTTTACTAGTGTTTTTACCCACACTTGAAGTAATTATCAATTTTATGCATTTTAGATTAAAAAATTAACATGGCATATTTTTAATTTTTTTATTGCAGTATTTTGGGTAAAAATTCCTAGGGCCTAACCGAATTTTATAAGTAGGTAGATAAGTATCATTTCAAATATAATAACTACTGAACTATAAACCATTGACTCAGTAATTTTGTTACCCGGTCTCCTCTACCTGCCTTAATACACAACAGTAGGTACTTTTTTTTGAATTTTTTTTCAATTCAAAAACATATCCATCCTAATGTTATAAATACGATAGTTTATCTGTTGGTTTTCTTGTTACCTATATTTCATCAAGATCAGCTCAATCATTGAACCGATCTTGATGAAATTTGTACCTACCATTTATCAATGTTGTACCTATGTTGTTATAAATCGCACTGGAGATTTTTTTAATTTTAAAACATCTGCATACCCTGTGCATACCCTCTATGGACGCCACTGCCTAGGAATCTCTTTAGATTAGGCGTTACTTATTTAGGCATTGCCTTGGTCGTCGTCAGTAAAAACGGGCATAAGACTTACTTACATCACTTTATCCCAGGTCACAGAATTAATTTTCGGCATCAACTGGTATCAAATCGTGCACAATTAGACAATAGGTAGGCTATAGCTATAGCTGCACCTAAATATACAAAAAAATATGTGAAATAATTTCTTTGCATACAAGGTAATATGATTAATACATCCTACTTAAAAAAAAATTATGGTGTAGAACTTTTTACTTAAGTACCTTTATAGAGGACACACAAGTATTATAAGAGATAAAGTTAAATTAGTTTAATATATTACGAAGTTTTGTTGACAAATATTTATGTGTTATAAGGGGACGAAGCATCAAGCAAGTATCTCCTTGCATTACATTTTTCAATCAAATATTGCAGCAGTACCTACCTACCTACATTTAATATCAAGTAGGTAACGTTGACAACCTTTCCTATAGACTACACTATAAGTATGTGTAGAAATAAATCTATAATCTTATATGTTTTATTAATATATAATAAAGCCAATGAGTTTGTTGACTTGAACGCGATGATCTCTGGAACTACTGGTTCGATTTGAAAAAATTCAGTACTGGATAGTCGCTAAGTACCTATCTGTTATCCAATAGAAGCATAGCATCAATGAAGAATGTTTTAAAATCAGGGGTTTTTTTTTTCCTTTTGAGAGCTTCCGCTGCGGGCGCTGCGTAAACGGTTTTTGATAAAATCATGTTCCTATGAAAAAAAACCCTTTACTAAAAAGGCCCTAAAAAAAGTCAGCAACAGTGTAGGTTATATACGCGGACGAAGTCGCGAGGGACAGCTAGTATGTACCGTATAATTTTCTTAAGTGTTCCGCTTAACCTCGGTCTTCCCTAGGCGTGGGAGTATCCAAATGCTGTCTACAGTTAACTAGGTACCTAGTATTTCAATTAGCCTATTAACCTACCACTATTATGATGTTAGATAGGTGCAAGTTAGCCCTTGACTGCAATCTCACGTGATGGAAAGTGATGATGCAATCCAAGATGACAGCAGTTATAATCCATCATTGCTAGAACCTTTTGATAAGACATCCGCTCACCGCTGCCTCAGAGAAGTCAAGCTAAGCATTAGGCATAGTAACTAGCGAATCTGTGACGATGACAAGGCACGTAGGTAATAATAATTTTTACTGTAGATATTTGAATGTCTCGCCATTAGACTTTATTTTACAAAACGCCGCCCTTTGATTTCAGCTGCTAACTGGGCCCATATGCTACCTCATCCAACGCTAGGGCTTTCACCACGTTCTCGGAAGCGTGCGGATTACTCACCGTCCGTAACCCTTTCACTCCAATCGTCGCCTAAGCCGAGGTTCGGCCTCACATGAGGCGCCCTCAGGCCGACGATCCCTTCGCTTCTTCGAGCCCTAGGGTTCAAACTCTTTCTGGCAGAGCCCCATTCCGAGGCTCGCCGACAAGCCCACGTTACGCTGTTAAAATCATGAGGGTTAAACAGCTACACACAATCCGAAAAAAAAAAGTTTTCAATAAACGTAGGCATCGCCTAAAACGAATGCCTAATGATGTCTATAAAAAAAACGTTTCACCAACTCTTAGGTGATAACTATTGATGTATGCCTAGGAATCTCTTACGATTAGGCGTTACTTATTTAGGCATTGCCTTAGTCGTCGTCAGTAAAAACGGGCATAAGACATACTTAGATCACTTTATCCCAGGTCACAGAATTCGTTCCGGCATCAAATCGTGCACAATTGTCAAGATTGGTTCATCTTGATGGATTCATGCGGGAAAATACCTATAGTATAAATTATTGTTACACCAACCAATCCTGTATTTTTGTTTTTCCACCGTATATGGCGGACAAGCCTTAGCTATTCGAAGCTTTTAGTTTTAGTTATAGATCTGCACTATGCATAGGTAGATAGGTACAGGTTAGGTAAGGTACCAACCTTTTACATTTAGTCAAAAAACCTACCTATGTATTTAGATAGTATCCAATGAGGAAGTTCTGCGACGCGTCAACCAACGGCGTGAACTTTTGCACACCCTCAAGATCAGAAAAGTTACATATCTGGGGCACGTGCTAAGGGACGAGAGATATGAGCTCCTTCAACTTATTATGATGGGAAAAGTTGCAGGAAGAAGAGGCGTTGGTCGCAGAAAAAAGTCCTGGCTTTGTAACATCAGAGAGTGGACTGAAATCGCGAGTGCAGCAAAATTTCGCTAGTCGGAGAGGCGCCGCGAGAAGAAGAAGATTTAGATAGTACATCCTAGGTACATAAATAATAACCGCGTAGACTTGAACTTAATATATTTGTTGATGCCAGTCGTAAGCTTTTATGGAGTAAAAAAACAAACTGAAAATGAAAACAAAAGAAAGGCTCCGCTAATGGGTCGGTAGGTACCATAAACGTAGGTTCTTTCCTATCTACCTTTTAACAGGACATCGGCTAATCCTTTGTTTGTACAAACTTAAGGATTGGTCGGGTAGGTATTTTCAATACACAATACCTTCTAAGCTATACATACATAGTTAGGTCAGTAGATAGATAAATATATCATGTAGGTATCCATAATAAGGCTTTTGAGTTTGTACCATCTCTTTGATCTACCGCAAATGCTTTTTACTGACGGTTTGCAGTTTTCTTTGTACTTAACCAAATATAGGTAGGTATACCTAGGTATACTTTTATCATTTAAATACTACCAAAATAATAAATACCAATAGGTATATATAAAGTTAGTACTTACTAATGGAAAGCGAAGGATTTCTGCAGTACCTACCTATAGTCTCAATCATTGTGATCGAAGTCAAGACTAAAAGCTTACTACTAACGTAGGTACCTTCTTACCAACTGCTAATAATAAATAAAATAAAATAAAAAAGCCTTTTAATTCTTGCTTACAACATACTGATAACATCAACAACACAAAATAAACAGAAAAATAAAAAAAAATAACAAGTGATTCGATTAATACATAATTGTTATCTGGTGTTATATAACTTCTAGCAGGAACCCCTCTCATGCGAGGGTAAAGGCCTCCTCCAGAGATGACCACCGGTCTCTATCCTTGGCTATTTGCATCCAGTTTATGCCGGCAACTTTAACTATATCGTCAGACCATCTTGCATACGGTCTGCCTACCTTTCTATGGCCTGCAGGACCTGGCCATGACGTCAGCCTTAGTGTTCAACGGTCGTCAACCATCCTAGCTATGTGGCCTGCCCATCGCCATTTAAATCTTTGGGAGTAATGAAGGGCATCTGTTACCATCGTCTTTTGTCGTATGACATCATGGCGGATTTTTTGAATTCTTTTTATTTTCATCACACTTCTCTCCATACTCCTTTGACAAAATTTGATTTAATTTTTTATGCGATAGGTGTATTTCTAGGTTTGGCAAGCATAAGCGATTGACGACAACAAACATGTATCCAAAACCTTTGATTTTACTTTTATTGGCATGCAGCTTTTTAAAACTTATTTTAAGCTCCAGTATTTGTTCCAGCCGCCTTTAATTCTTCGGTCTACTTCTAAATCATTACTCTCATTTTTAAAAGATATTTGCTTTCCTAGGTAGATATAGCTGTCAACATATTGTATAGGTTCACTTCCAAGGTAAATAGGGGACTCAAAAGAATTTGTCATGATTTTGGTTTTGCTGAGATTAACCAACCCAACGTCTCTACTTGCTAGTTGTAATGATTGTAGCATTAGATTGAGCTCTTTGCTGTTTTCTGAGAACAACACTATATCGTCAGCAAATCTCAGATGGCTGAGGTATTTACCATTTATATTTAGTCCTAACTTTTGCCAATTCAGTTTCCGAAACACCATTTCGAGTACCGCTATAAAAAATCTAGGAGAGCACGGGTCGCCTTGTCTTGCGCCTCTTTTTATAGGTTTGGGTGGCCCAGTTCGCTCCAGTTTTACTCTGCTAGTACAGTCTTTGTATAGATGCTTCAAAACATTGATGTATCTTCTCTCTACACCCTGTGATTGTAGAGCTTCCCATATCGACGAGTGACAAACGGTATCAAAAGCTTTTTTATAGTCTATAAAGACCATGTAGAGTGGTTTTCGGAATTCCTGGTACTTCTCTACTATCATCTCGACTGAGTGAATATGGTCCACAGTAGAAAAACCTTTTCTAAATCCGGCTTGTTCGATTGGTTGGTATTTTTCCAACGAAATGCTTATCCTTTTCTCTAATATTGATGCAAAAACTTTGTATAGAGAGGGAAGGAGACTTATTGGCCTGTAGTTGCTCATATTTTTAGGATCGCCTTTCTTGTATAGTAGAATAATGTTCGATTGCGACCATTGTTACGTAACGCCAGAGTTAATAACCATGCTGCTAAACTGCTAATAAATTAGTTATTAAAAAAATATACAACGACAATACACACAACGCCATCTAGCCCCAAAGTAAGCGTAGGTTGTGATATGGGTACTAAGATCACTGATGAATATTTTATACCTATACCTATATAAATACTTAGAATATATCTTAGTACATATAAACACCCAGACGCTGAAAAACATTCATAATCATCACACAAACATTTTCCAGTAGTGGGAAACGAACGGCCTTGGGCTCAGAAAGCAGGGTCGCTGCAAACTACGTAAATCGGACGTCAGAAGAATTATCATCATAGGTTTTTTTGTCAACGAAATGCGTTTTAATAAAGCACGATCTATCTATCAGAGAGTACCAATATTCAGGTTTCAGACCTATTCCTCCTGGCCAAACTTTGTCACAGAGACTGATCCTGGAGTAGCAAATAAGCTATGAAGACAATCAGACAATGACGTAACGTCTCTATAAGAAAGAATAAGTTTTCGCATGCCCTTCTTAGTCCTTAGGCACCTATATCGATACCTATGTCATTACTTCTTGTAATCTTGAGAAAATTAAAATACATGCGGAACGATCCAGCTAAACAACCGGCTTCATTGCAAGTAGACGAGGCGGACAGCACAGCGTCTTCACCGGCGAAGACGTGGACCCCAATGTGTTTTGCACCCGGGCTTGCGCGTTACAGGACAGTTCGCAATATACTTTGTCCATCCATTCTGTTTTTACAAATATGACCTATTTCTGACCTAATTCGCGGTTCATGACTCACAGAAGGCTCCGTTCCCCCCATCTCTTCGAGTAGGTACTTTCTAGAAATTAATTTCTGAAATAATCGCGCTCGATCTAATATCTAGCGGTTACGCAATAAATTGGTAATCATTTATATGCTATAAAAATGTGAAATTTCAGATTCAGTATCAAAAAGCTGATATACCTACTCGTTTACAATGATTTAGCCCATTTAAAGGAATGGAAATTGTAATAGATTACAATGAAAATTTTATTTATGGTCCGATGCTTCGTTGAATTTAAATTCTCATATACTTAGGTAGCAGTTATCGGATACCTAGGTAAGTAGGTAACCTACTTAAGTACGGAGAAGGCACGGCACCACTGTTGCAATATATTTGGCATGATCACGTAGACACCATCCAGAAGATCATTTCGGTATTCACTCTCAGCCCAGTAGTTTGTACCTAGTAGGGATATATAGAATTAGACTTGCCGCTTTTACAAAACGCGATAGCCCTACAACGATACAATATATTTATATGAAGAGTCCCTCAAGACTGAGTAGTCCGGGCGGCAAAAAATTCAGAGGCGGCAGATCTTAGTGAGATTTACTGCATAATTTAGGAACAACAAACCGACACGATACGCCGCCGAGGGCATTAAACTGGCTGCCAACAAGTTAGCAAAGGTGTACGAAAGGGTAATACTGCATAGATTGAAAGTAGTAGGTAGATGAGAAGAAACTCCTCAACGAGGAGCATTTCAGCTTTCGATCAGTGTTTGATCGAAAGCTGAAATGCTCCTCCTTGGTGGACCAAGCGCACCGCCTCACGGATCACATCTTGACAGGTTTCAACCGCTTTAGACACATGGCATTACGTCATACTTGGGTGTCTTCGACATAGCTGCCGGCTCGTTGTACAAGCTTCACCATCTGGGCGTACCATCTAGACCGACCGCACCTTTCGCTACCGTACGGTAGATACGCTATCTTCCCTTAGACCGATACGCGGGAATCCCTCAAACTCCGTGCTCTGCCCGCTTCTCTACGCGCTCTTCACGAGCGACATTCCTCGTGACCTATCGGCGACGGACCTCTATTACATTTAATTATTTAGTATAACAGAGGTTAGTGGTTCTAGGCGGTTCGTGGTAACTTTTTTCACTAGGTAGGCCTACAATGAACGATAAATAAAGCTCATTTTTGCTCATTGCTTTCCATCAATCATGCCTGATGGAAATCAATGATGCGGAACGCGAAGGATAGGTAGTCAGTGTTGCAAGTTTAAACATGAATTGCGCTACCAAAACCTACGGACCAGATATTTGTTTGGATTTTGTTTCATCGAGGGGCTAAATAATACGTCGCCTTTATTTAAACAGAATGCTACTTATCTTACCTGCAGGATTAAAAATATAAAAGGTTAACGATATCAAAGGAAAAAATACTATCTAGTAGAAATATTAAATATAATTAAATTAATACATTCATTATTCATATAGTAGTCTTTGTACATATAAAATTGGTTGCCTGTAAAGTCGGTATACGGGCGAAAGTTTTACGTGACAACGACTTTGAGTGCCAAAATAATTTTAATGTGAATATTCATTCGTATAGTAGGAAGAAGGATGAAATAATAGTAACAATTTAAAACATTTATTTATACAAAGAATTATATTTAAAACATTAATTTATACAAAGAATCTCGCACTGAATTTCATATTAACAAAATTTTATTTTTACCTTTACACATACATACGTATTTATATACAAATATACATACAATAACTTGCAATACATTTGCGTACAATGAAACAGTGTTTACTACAAAGGGACGCGTGCCTTTCACTTTTTATGTCTGTCTCTCTCGCTCTTAGGCGGGCGCGTGCCTCTCACTCGCTCTCATTGTGAGCGGAGCGTAACGCAGTTTCTTGAAGTGTCACCCGGCAAACCAATTTATAAGACGTTGTCACGTCAAAAACTACTAGAAAGGTAACGCTGTAACAGCTATAAAGTGTGATAGGACAGGCATAGAAGCCGTAGACGGAAATAGTACCTAGTCGAAAATTTTAAAACAGGATAACTCTTTAAATATCTTACAAGTCAGCAAATTAAACACGATGTTCTCACGCCAAAAATGCCAAAAACTTGTTTTCAGTCCGTTTTATAAAATGCCTAAACATGAACACATGTTTTGCCCTTTTTACTTAAACAATAGGAAATACTTTTCAGTTTTAAATTAATAATAGTGCTTAAAAAATATTTTTATTTTTTTAATAAATCTTAATATTATTTTGTATCTTGGGAGTTATTATTGTAGTAGGAAAACTGACCTCTATTTCATTTCAGCTTAAAAGTCAATGCGTAGAAACTAGTTAGGAACCAAGATGGCAGAAACTGACAAGTGACAACTAGGACCTATTTTTAGGCTGGTCACATTTGTGAACGCGTCGCTAATGAGTGTTGACTCGCCCTACTATAAAAAAAAATTGTTAATTCTGGTAAACGGCGCTAGAAGCTAGAACGGATTATTAAATAGGGCCATTGAGGCATTTAAAATCTTCCTGTAGTAAATATTTTCGTTATTATAATGAGTGCAGACAATATTGAAAAGTTATACCAAAATTATGGTATTCTCGCCGACGCCAAAGATGACATAGCTAAGGTAACCTATAAATTTTTATTCGATTTTCCGTAAATTTTGTAGGTAAATTATTTATGAAATAAACGATATATTAAATAATACGATACCTAATCTGAATTTGCCCTGCTTTAGCATGAAAAAGAATATTTGGAGATATTGGCGGCAGTGAAAGGATCTGATAAAGAGAAGCGATTGGCGTCGCAATTTATTGCAAAATTCTTCAACAGTTTTCCTAATTTAGCGGACCAGGCTATTGAAGCCCAATTCGATCTATGTGAAGATGACGATGTGGCGGTAAGTGTATATTTTTTTTGATGCTAGTAGCTCTTACTATAAATAAACATCCATGTATATAATCCCACATACAGTTGTGGTAATTTTACAGGTAAGCGATTTTAATGATAACTACTATGACCAGTTTTGCACTAATTGCACAGAAATAGTTTTGTTAATATTAACTAATGCACTAATTTGAATTATTACGAACTCCAAATCGCTTTAATGCAGCATGGTGTAAGTATTAATCTCGTCTATACGAGAAAAGGCCTGTGCCCAGCAGTGGGACATAAATGGGATTTACTTTACTCCTGGTAATTTGTTTACAAAATTGCTTATTAAATAAGGTTATGAGTTTTAAGGATTAAATTTATGAATGTGTAAGTATATTGATATAAGTATTTATGTTATATATTTATATATGTTGTATATGATTCTTAGTGGTTTACATTAATTATGGGTAATTTCATGTATGTTAATATCTTATTTGCATTTATATGTAAAATATTAAATATAGATATATCTATATTCCAATGTAATAAAAGGTGGTGCAATCAATCAAAAAATATTATTTGTATAATTTTTGATTGATTGCACCACCTACCTCTTTTCTATGTTTTTTTCCTTTCACGCCTTTGGTTGCCTGGAAGAAATCGCTATGTAGCGATAAGGCCACCAAATTGTACTCTCTTGCTATTGATAAGAGCTGAAATAAAACTGATGTAACATACATCAAATTCGTCATCAAACCTCCAAAGTTGGTCACTCATTTGATAGACTCCCGTTAATGTTGCTTACCCAGCACATTCCTCTATTGACTTACCTATCTTGAATATTTTAATGTGCTCCTGATGCTTTTCATTTCATTGTAGTTGTTGTTTGGTAAAGTTTAATCCTATTGTGTTTTTTTTTAGTAATTTCCGAAAATTTTGTGCATAAAAAAAGGCAAAAAAATGTTTGTTATATTCTGAAATGTCACAAAAAGAAAAGGCTTAGAATTCCACAGAATAAAAATCAGATTCTAGCCAATCTAATCATCAAGTAAAGACTTACGTTGAGGAATGCATTGAAATTTACATTTGTATTACTCTTTTTTTTTTATTTTAGATACGCAAGCAAGCTATCAAGGATTTGCCAATAATGTGTAAAAATAATAGAGAGCACACAACCAGGATCGCTGATATCCTTGCACAACTGCTACAGTCAGAGGATGCAACAGAAATTAATGTTGTCACTAATTCACTTGTAACAATATTGAAAACTGACCCAAAAGGGACATTGTCTGGTCTATTCTCACAAATCCATCAAAGTACTGACAGTGAAGTTCCCAATGAAGTTGTACGGGAACGGTGCATTAAGTTTTTAGCCACAAAAGTAAAGCAGTTAGGGAGAGAAGTTATTGACAAAGATTGTGAAGACATTATTATTGCCGAAGGGAAAAAGATCCTGCAGGTTAGTATCAATGCCCAATACAAAGCTCAACATAAGAACCAAAATGTAGATTCCTTTCCACAGTGTTATAATTTAATGGAACAGTGGTGGGAATAATATTCAAATAATATATATGCTTTTGAAAATGGACAACTATATTTTAGCCCTTGTCAGTGGATATACATAAATGCTTTTCATCCAAGAAAAACAATCATATGATGTGAAATACATATTACATTTTTACAACTGTATTATATCTATTGTATGGATTCAGTATGCAAGGGTTATAAAACTACACTTAAGCTTTTGCTCTCATTGATTTTATTAGGTTCTTGTGGCAAATTACCCCAATTCTTTAATTATTACAGCTATATTTTGCTAGCCAGAATATAGTGTTTAAAAGAATTCATTCACTCTTCACTATAAAGTCTATTATTCATTAGTATTTTGTCCAAGGCTTTATACTACTTTTATGAAAGCCTTGGACATTGTTTTAGCAGGCTAAATCTACATTGCAGAAATAAGATTATAAGGGCCTGTACTGCTACATTATTGACAGTAAAATAACTTAACTCAATATAATAATCTAATTTTTAATCATGTTCTCAGGACTCTGTTGCTGAAGAATTGGAACACATAATGGATTTGTTGATATGGTCAAAACTTGGTAAGACTCCAGCTGGAAAGAAGGAACTGACTCAGCTGATAGCAGCACTAGCTTTTACTCCAGAAGACTGGCACCCTGAAGATCCTGAATATATTGATAGACTTATTCAATGCACACAACATGCTCTGCCACTGTTCACTGTAAATATTTATTACAACTTTGTTAATTTATTTCATTAATTATATTATCTTGTAATTAATGATTCTCGAAAGCAATCTTGCTCAGTTGTCAGTGGTGTTGGATATAAATCTGTTCATACTTTTTTCAGATCAGTGCCACTACCTACTGATCGAAAAGAGTATGCCAGCTATTAAAGAATTATATCTCAACTTTGTTTCCCACAAATCGGAATCCTTTTTGATTAATAATCCATTTAATAAATGCATATCTAAAGGTACAGTAATAGTAAAGTAAGTTGTCCAATCTGAGCAGGATGGATGTGTACAAAACATAGGGAGGCGTTGAGCCCTTCCAACCCATAGCTTTGTATTTCAACTTCAGTTGGACTACTTATTTTGCAAGTACTGTGCTACTTTACATAACGAAAATAAATTTAATTTAATTATTTT
The DNA here is from genome assembly GCF_905163445.1 of Pararge aegeria. Lineage (NCBI taxonomy): Eukaryota > Metazoa > Arthropoda > Insecta > Lepidoptera > Nymphalidae > Pararge > Pararge aegeria. The sequence goes on along the minus strand of NC_053184.1, from coordinate 9,317,240 downwards.
AGGCACAAGTTGAGTCCACCCAATTTGTCAACATATTCTGTGACCATGTCCTTGGACGTTGGAAGGATATTGCTGCTACAAGTGGTGAAAATGATTTGAAACTTGAATTACTTAAGATATTTGCTGAAGTCACAGAACATTGTGGAGAAATTGAAAATGCTGAAGATAAAATTAAAACCACATATGATATGTTACTGGTAAGTTTCATTACCTACACCAGGGGAACCCAATCTTATAAAGAAAACCTAGCCTGCACCTCCCACTTACAAGAAAACTTAGCTTGCACCCTAACCTAGGTAAGTAAAATAGATAGGTACTTGTTAGTTAATCAGATTGGTGCCAAAAATCAAACATTTTATTATGGCACTAATAAAACCATAATAAATAATACTTTTTAACAAAGGTTAAAAAAAATAACCCCAACAATGGAATGGCTGCGTGTACTCATTCTTCTAATATCACAATTTTTCAAAGTGTGGGACAAGACTGTGACAGCTGCACAAAAACTATCAAAAAATTTATTTCTGTAAATACAAAAGGTATTTTCTACGGCACCCAGGTTGGGAAGCCCTGATCTATACTAAAAAAAAACATATTGTAATCTCAGTCTTTCTGATTGTTTGGGCTAATCTTTGGGATGACTGAACCATTTTTCTTCGTGTTGCAAGCAAGTATTTGATTATACTGGTAATATATAGACAAGTTTTCATTAATTCATTATGAAGACTAAAGATTTATTGAAGGTTTCACAAATTTACAAGTGTTATTGTATTGAAGTAGTTGGGAGGTGTTTTTTAGTAAGTAGTTTAGCTTGGCTTCTGACTATTATAGCCTTTATGGAATAATAAAAAGTATGTATGATATTTTTCAGAACTACTTACCGGAAGCTCCTGTGGAAAAAGAAGAAGAGAAGGCTGCCAAAACTGAAAATGATGAAAACAAACCTGAGGATACCAAGTCTGCTGCTCCATCTTTACAATTTTCACATGTGGAATGCGCCCTTTTTGCACTACATTCTTTGTGCAGGAAAGCTCCAGATGCACTTGGTGCTGATGCTGCAAGAATTAAATCTTTACGCCTTAGGCTACAATACACTGCAAGACTCACTCAGGGATATATTAAAAAGCTAAAAGAAGTTACACAGGTACAGAAATTTTGCTTCATTTATTTTGTTTTAGCTCCACCCAAATTAATATGAATCAACCCTTCTCATTCTAAGAGGAGTAGTGTTGATAATGATGATAATGATCAATCCACCCAACCAATCCCACAAAGTTTGAAGAATTGGGCTATCAAATGCAAAATTATTTTTTAAACCCCACCTGTTTGTTCAAGAAATTAGTGTGTTAAAACGTACAAACAAACTTCAGCAGCTTTAGCATAGTTATTATAAATATATAAGTGAGTTTAATGATTTGTCCTTTTGTCATGCAGCAAATGGTTGCTCGCTTATAGGTTGTCAAAGATCCAACAATCCACTTCTTTATCCTGGCTGACTATGTCATGCTCAAAGTTGTGTTAAAGTTATCTATATTTTTGTGGTTCTGCTAATATTATGTTTTTCTTTCAGGGTAAGAAAGGTGAAGATGCTAATACAGAAGAAAACAAACTGAAACTGGTAGCTTTGAAGACAACCTCAAACATTAACACTCTAATAAGAGACATATTCCGTACTCCGCCTAGCTTCAAAAGTAAAGTGCAACTTTCTTTCCAATCTAAGAAGGCTGAAAAAGAGGTAATTACGATACGTTATTATTTTACTCATAATAAATACATATTAAAAAAAATTATTATTTATTGTTGAAAAGTTGTTGTAAATGTTATTTTAGTTAGTATAAATATTTTTGATATCCATTTAAACTTACATAAAAAGAAGCTTTGCACCACTTTTTTAATTTTATTATCTTCTATTTATCATATATAAATGATATATTAAAAGTTTTATTAACAAAAACATGTTTGCAGGCAACACACTCAATTGAAGCTGAAGAAGTAGACAAGCAGACATCAGGATCAAAGAGGCACAGACCAATAACTTTTGACAATCGCGATCAGAAAGAATCACCAGAGAAGCGACCTCGAAGTGGTGACAGAAACTTAAAGATGTATACACCACCTTCAGGAAAATACAGTTCTAGATTAAACAACTCTGGACGATTCTCTGGTTCCAACTATGGTAGGGGCAGGGGTGGTTATGGGAGAAGGGATTTTCGAAACAATGGTGCGCCATTTAAAAGGCGTAACAACTTGTAAGAACAAAAGAGATACATTTGAGCCATGACATTAGACAATCTTCTATTTAATGGAAAAACAGCAAATGGCTGTAAATTATTAAAGTTGATGTGAAATGCATAAGTCTGGACCACCTACCTACTATTATTTTCTATATAATATGGTAAAGAAATGCATTCCAAGAGATAAATTGCAAATGCAATGCAAAATCAACTAGATTCAAATTGGGTGTTTTGTATCTATCTTTTTCAGAATGCCTCGTTGCTCTATCTCTATCTTGGTTGTGTCGGTCCTTGTTAAAGCTAATTTAGCAAGAGTCAATTTTCTTAGACTGTAGTGGTTTATTGCAGGTAGGTCGATGTGGCTGAATGCTGAATTGTTGCTGCTAAATGTTTTAAGTTCTATTTAATAGTACATGTACGTAAATACTTTCTTTCATGCTGTAGACAGTAAGTATTTGATTATCCAATATCATAGTTTATATCGAGAAGATTCTAGGAGTAAAATGATATGACTACAAACTTCTAAATTTGTAAGTATTTTAGTTTTAAGTTACTATATTATATTTTGGTTCAGTCATAGTCAAGTAAACAAATAAATCATAAGTCATGGATGGAAACAAGGGATGATCCTGTTAAAAGTAAGTACATAAATGTTTTTTAACCATTATTATCTCACACAGGCATTATCATCTAGAGGGGGAAACTGAAGCAATGCTTGGAATTCAAATTGGACAATAGCTGTAATTGAATATTGTTTCAGATTTCTTTATTTGACATCTTTTAATCCCAAGGAAGTTCACACACAATTAATCGCAACATTTTTATTTCATCATAATAAAAAAATTAGAAAATCCTATGTTTCTCTCAATTCCACCTTTTTCGACCACAGTGTGTACTTCTGGACAAGATTATTATTAGCAGTTTAATAGAATCAGTATATACCATTATATATAAACATAAACAATACCACTTAGTCACATGAAAATATTATTTGGCAATAAACTTAGACTGGTAGTCTCATACAGAAGTTTATTGCCAAATAATATTTTCATGCGTCTAAATGGTATTGTGGAGTATTTTTTTGGAATTTTCTTGATAAATAGAATTTTGTTGGTAATAAATAAATTAACTAATTATGGATAAATTCATAAAACCATATTTCATTTTGGACATAAAATTTAGAAACTAGCAAATATCAGTAATTTTTCCAGAAAAGCACACGGAATCAGATTCCTGGGGCTTATATTATGATGTTCGAAAAGATTACTGATTACTATTCGTTGTTGATAGAAGTCAGCACTGACGTACGCCAAATTCTTTAAATAACCAAAGTTGGTGACCCATCCATTTGCTGTCTTCAGTCCTTTACCCAGCGCAATAGACAACTTTTTTGGTGCTCTGCTACAAAGCCGCATCACTCAATTATTTGCAGGAATTTGTAATCAGAAATGATTTATTAGAAAAGGTGAAACCGTGGAAGTTGCCCTGCGCGGTCGTTTGCGATTTTGAAATTCCACAGATCTAAGTTTAAATTTACGAGTCGCGTATTCATTAAAACTAATCAGGTGAGACGGCTAAATGCGAAAGTGTATATTAATTTGTTTATTTGATGAAATTTAGCACTTCGATTGGCCTAGCCTTATCCCGTTTCGGCTCTTCTAGTAATTTTTTTCCAAGAAGTTTCTCCCTTGGGTTGGCAGGTTATCTTATTGGGGGGTTCTTGAGGTCTCGGTTTATGACTGACGTCCAGGTTTGTACAGGTCCGCGTTAAAAATCTTTATACAGCTTTGCAGCAAGCGAAACCATCTAGACTTAATTTTGCATAGAGAGAGCTTACGTAGATACTAGAGATCCGTAGACATTGTATAATTTTAAGACTAATAAACTGTTCCTACGAAATTCATTACAAACCCAAACAACGCGGGCGAAGTGGTCGGGCAACAGCTATAAATAATATTGACCAATCTTCACCGAAATTGAATTACCAAACTGATGATACCTCTCCATTGCAAAAATAAAATGTTGAAATCGATTCAGATTCGGCTGAATATTTTCACAAGACACTTGACAAAATTAAAAAAATTGGTCTTAGGTTTATAGTTTCCCCAGAGTCGATTACTTAGTTGCGACCTAACCTAACTATATATTAAGTCACGCTAGAACATCTACCAATAGTTGAATATACAGTAAAACTCAAATATCATTAATTTATTTAATAAAAACATAATGGGTTGGTTGACAACAGTAGTGACAAATTCAATAAAACTTAGCCTTACATTTCCTACAGCTAGTCATAGACTGGCCTATAATATGAATAAAAGGAGGCAGCTGCAAAGCTGACTTAGCTAGCTGCTATAATGCATCCCCTCTGCTTAACCCCTGGTTTAAATGGTTCCACTTTTAGCATACAACTTCATAATCTCCTTTTTGTTAAAATCATCATTGAATAAAGTGAAAAAAAAACTATCTCATATTATCTACAATATTGCACATAATTCTATCAAGTTCATAGCACGGATCTTGATTTGCATTATCACTTAGGTTACAATCCATATGATCTAATATTTCTGTAGGTACTTTAAAGTTAGACTCAATATCATTCTGATCAGGCAAGCTTTGTAATGCATTTTGTAATATATCCTGGACTTTATCTAAGTGTTTTTGGAACCTGAAATGAATGGAAAACCTTTAATTATTAAGACAGTAATTTTTTTTAAATGGTTATCCAATTGAAAATTGCATATACAATAAATAAATTTGAATTATCACTAATATCTTGGCACTTCAGTTTATTGTGATCAACAGATCTCTTGACGCACACCTTCAGGTTTTCCAGATTTCTCAGTTCTGATCTTTCCTTGAAAATAGTATGCCTGCCGTCTGCTTGATATCATCAAGCAGACGGCAGGCATATATCATCATCATATGCTTTCTTTGTCTACCCCTTTTCTTTTTGAGCCATTCCGTACTTCCCATTCAGTCAAAGCCCATCTCCATTTTAATGTTTTGTATTTAAACAAAGATTACTATTTGGAAAAGGAACTAATTTAGTAAGTAGGGTGTAATGGTAAACTTTTCACTGATAATGATTTCTTACAAGCAACCACTAAATGTAAGGAGAACTAAAGTTGCATAGTGGTTTGTGGTTGGTGTAGGTACACAAATTAAAGAATAAACAAGATATACAATAAAATTACATGTACTATAAGATTCACTAATTTAAGTATTTCTTGTAATTTAGTATCTGACTAATTACATTAATAATAGTTGGACAAGTGTTAAATATATAAACAAAACTTATTTTTTGGGCTTTATAAATAACACATAATATTAACAGAATTTAATAATGTGCATATATCATGCAAGCTAGTGCCAATCCCACTGTCAGACCTAGATAAATAGCCATTGCTAACCAATGGCTTGCCAATGGCAATACAAATGACAGTACTGTAGCATCTACTTTTGTTGAAAGTCAACCTAATGCTAAGCCACTGCTTAACTTAGCCATTGTACAGAGTTTTGTGGTTGCACATGCTAAGCATAGATTTCCCATATTGTTGACTTAACTTTTAGAAAACTTTTTCATTTTAATATGATAGCATACTTGTCAATTTTGGCCACAACACCAGCGGTATCAATTGAGCAAAGCATTGTCGAAGAATTTAAGAAGAGAATATAAAATAATCATAAGAAAATGAACAAAAATCCAAACATCCAACATTTGCCTGTAAGAATAAGATTCAGCATTATTGGGTTAAATCGTGCTTTTACAATATTTACCTCATTGCAGTTTCCACTCTTTGCCGCTTCTGTAATTCCATCATCACTCTCAAGGTTTCTCTGGCCTGATGTGGTCTGAACTCATTTAGCAGATGGTGTATATGTATAAATAACAGACTGAGATCTTCAACTTTTTCAGCTCTTTTAGGTGAATCTGGGCAATGTACTAATAAATCTAAAAGATCTAAAAAATTCACTAGTAACGAATGATTCAGTTTTTTTAATTCTCTTCTCCTCTCAAAGTGCATAGGGTAAAGGCGACGGAAACCCTATTAAAAAAAAATATAGTTAGGCATACATACTTCCATCAACGATGATTATTAGTGCATAAACCCGGGAATACTTATATACATATGTTAATTACATACCTGACTTTCTAAGGATCGTATAATTGTATCATCTGCATTAAATGTGTGACCAAACATTTGGTAGGAGTCATGAATAGGTCGCGGTGGCAACGGAGCCCTATTTCTTCGAACATTTTCGTCGGTGTAAAAGTTTATATACTGCAACGGTGGTAATGGCAATGAGCTAACTTGAGCTGTTTCAGAAGACATGGCTTTATTTTTTACCTTCTAGGAATAGAAAATCAATTAAACAATTGCAAAAACGAGTTTCTCATGTTTTGTTAGCAATTTTTCGTCATAGATCTCGGAACACAGATTATAGCCTTCAGAAACCACAGAATAATATGAAAAAAAAAGTATTGATAGTATCATACTTCTTAGTAATCAGTTTCAGTGAGCATTGAAATATTATATATTTATGAATTATGAACATATAAATATTATATATTAATAAAGCATATTTAAAAACTAACTCATGATGAGCACTATCGGAGTAACCTCTAACCCTCAAGGCTGAACTCTTTCCAGTTCGAGACCTTTAATCTCTCATCACTCACGCCTATATTAATTATTTTTTTGTTTTACTACAACTTAACTTTTGACTGCAATCTCACGACGTAAGTGTTTAATTTAATATGTTACTACCACAGTTATAACTCAAAGACAAGGTATTCTGTGGCCTTTTCCATAATGCCAGTTTCAATACCAAAACCTCTAATTTCAGTAAAGAAAAGCTTAGACTTTGTTGAGTCTTTGGCACAGACTACATGGTCTTTGATTTTAAGTGATGTCAGGCGATTCAGAATTTGGTATACCAGTTTAGATTTATTTTGATTGGTATTTAGAAACATTGCACGGGGGTACCACATTTTTGTCGTTAATACCATATTTCAGCAAGCTCGGTACAAGGATTTCGAGGTGGCCACCTAACATCCCTACTTAGAAGACAGAAGTGCCTATGGGACTGTGTATAAATTTACCTTTGGTATAGACTATTGTTGTGAATCATGTAATTTGTAAATTGCATGTGTTGAAAACTTTATTTTTGTGTAAATCACTCATAGTTAAAAATTAAAATAACACAAAGGTCTACTGGCCAAAAACATAATTGATGTATGATATCGTTAACGTTGTTTTTGTTATTTTACCTTGTCTAATTTAAGTGCCGAAATTATAATGGTCTACGTCTAATCCGAACAGGTATTCTAAATTTTATTCAATTGATTGCTTGTTCCTATTCTAAATTTCATTTTTCGTTTTAAAATAGCTGAATTATATTATAAAAGATATAGTTACTTCAATTATTTAATGGATAAATATTTATTGATAATATAAATAGGTTCCACTTCCCGGCGCAATATTTAGTACTGCTAGCGTAGGTATTTTATCCTTTTAATGGCAGTATTGCAGTAATTGTTTAAAGGTCAAAGTGATGATGGATAACTCATAATTAAAATAAAATTTATCTTATGTTTATAATTCCTTAATTAAAATCTATTTAAAAGTATTTTTTACTTGACATCTCTAAAGCAGCTTATCCTGTAAATATTTAAATTATTTTGGAAACAACCCATTGGCTAGAGCAGATCCAGGATTCATAAACATTGGCCAACAATTTCATATACTGCAAATATATTGTTTAAGTAAATAAAATAAAGAATAAACAAATTATATATTTATACAATCTTAGAAAATGTATTTATTATTTTTGATACATAGGTGTGCCTGCAGAATAATGCACAAAACCTACCTATAGCAGAGACAGTAATTAACAAACTAATAATAGTGAGATTAGAAGAGAAAACAAAACAATTGTAAAGAAAAAAATAACTTGTCTAAGTTATATATAATTTTTTGGAATCACAAGTAATGATTTATGCAAACTAGTTGATGAACGATAATACTATGCCTTGGAGAAAATGTAAAGTAATCATTCCCAGTTACTATATCTAAAATGTGATAGTTATAGTAATTGTTAATGCGTGCAAACCTGCATTGAAGGAGTTCTGAGGTCTAGCTGTGGGACATTAATAGGACAATGATGTACACTATTTTGTCTACATAAAGAACCTTTTAGGATTTTAGGAAATTTGCATATATTAGACTTGCTACAGGTGGTCTATGTTTCAAGACACTTAGCATTTTAGCTAATTTTCATACTAATAACATAATGGGGACCTAACTGTCCAAAAACTAATTATCAGAATTAATTTATAGTAAAATAGTCATTTATAAATTAAAAAAAAATTATTCCCAGAATTGTTCAATTCTGGTGTGATTCTCAAGAGAAATACCTTTCAATTTAAAATTTAAAAAGGTCTAGTGTTTTACTACTAAGAAATAAGGATAAAGTTACTTATACCTAATCATTATAAGGTTAAAGACTAGCCTGTAGTATTGAAATTTGGACTTTACCTGTCCTCCAAACAATGGAGAGTATGTAAATTTGTCAGGCCCCTTCAATATCACTAAAGTTAAGTTGCACTTTAGCCTATCACCCCACACAGGTCTTTGATCGTAACTCTTTATCCCACCATGCTGTTAGCTTAGAAGTTCTTTGTTTATTTATTTTTTATTCATCCATTTTAATTATTTATCACAAAACTTAACACTAAATAGCATTGAAAAAAAAACACAGTTGTTTGGCATCAAAGTCAAAGTCAAAAATATCTTTATTCAAGTAAAGGCCCATAGGTGGCACTTTTGATGCATACATCAAAGTACATCAATGTGAGTCTGCACTTACAATTATTGCAGTATTTGCCAGTTATCCTAGTTACACCTAAACAGATGTTTAGATATGACAGCAACCATGTTGGTTGTGAGACCTTAAGATTAACTATTCAAAATATTTTTTCTAAAGGAATTATGGCTTGTACCGATGAAGATGAAGTGATCCGGGAGGCATTTATGATAAAGAGATCACAGAACAAGAAGATATTTACTCCAGTCAACTACAAGGGTAGATGGTTTGTCCTCACTAGAAAAGCTCTCATATACTATGACACAGATGGCCAAGTAAGCTTACTTATTAAATAAATATCTAATAATTTTGTAGTTTATCTATTTTAGATTTTTAAGTTTACTGTCTGTGTTCCTGCTCCTGTAATTACTGTTTGTTTTCCTATTCTTGAAAAGTATCTTTTACCCTTTTCCAAAAAAGATTTCTTTATATGAAATATCATCAAGATTGGGGTTGGCTGTCAAACCATGTAAAGATATAATAGATAGCAGAGGATGTATTTAAAAAAATAAACCCATTTATGATATGGCTAAAAGGCCAACTATACTTAAATGGTGAGCCAAGCCTAGCCCAGTGGGTAGGACTTTACATTAAGGGCGCAAGTTTAAAGTTCGTTCCTAGCATGCACCTCTAACTATTCTAAGTTATCTGCGTTTTAAGCAAGCTCTCCATTATTTTCTTAAAAGGTCAACCAATCCACACTGGGCCCTTTGCTATGTGGGAATAAACCTGTGCTGTGTAGTGGGCTGGTAAAAGGGTTGATATGATGATAAGAATTAAAATAATTGTGATACTTCATTGAATCTTTTTCTTTACCCATTTATGGATTGTTTAAAAAAATTGCTTCAAATAGATTACGATTTGAAGCTTCAACTGTCTTGGCTGTGGATTTAAACAATTAATCTATCTGTATTTTATGTATATTTTTTAAATGCTGCACAGGATTAGAAATATTCAAAGGTAAGTGTCAAAGTTTAAATATTCTGTTTAATAAACTATTATGAGTAATGTTTAAAATTATATACCGAATTGGGAAGAGATAAATCTGTGCTTTTAAATTCAACAGAAGTAAGGCTCGCTTATAAACTCCAGATCTGCTCTATATGTGTCCTTTTTCACACTGACAATAATACACAAAATCTATTCAAAATTCCGCTTTTTGTATGGAATGCTTAAAATCCTGATAGAATGAATTGGTTTCTTAAATCCTGTCGTATTAAGTACTGCCTCGTTTATTAGGTATTAGGATTTTCCGTGAAGATATTTTCAGTATGAGTCCGGAGTTAGGAAAATTCCGCTGTCCAACCCCGTTCCTCTGAGAGGACGTTTACCCCTTGGTCACGTTGACACTAACATATCGTCGTATAATCGCGGATCCAGCCAGCTGACTCGCATTGGAGCAGCTGGGTGGATCTAAGCTCTCAATCACACTTTCCTTAAGAGATGGGTGGCCTATTCTCAGTGATAGGTGCAACGTAACTGAAATATTAAAAGATTATTGCGCATTATGGCGATACTTCTAGTGGCTGTATCAATAGAATTTATTTTTCTGTGGTAGAAAGTAAAAGGAACAAAATACTAATGTGCTGTGCTTATTTTTAGTTCTTAATTTGTCTTCGTGTAATATGCAAATAGAGAGACTACACAAATCGTGATAATTCACGTGGTTGAATTATCACGATTTGTGTAGTCTATCTACGAGGTTAATGATAGGTGAAAGTTTTTTAGACGAAGCTCGAAAGCCAGTTTTATGTAGATACACGTTCCCATAGGAACTCTGCTCAAAGCTCTAAGAACCGGAGTGCTTTGAGATTTTTTAAAGTGCAGTTGGGACTACAATTGGCTGCTAATTTTCCGTTCCCTTAGTATATGTTACGTGCGCTCGCAACCGTCGTTATTTTGTATCGAGCCACTGTCAGATTTAAATTAAACTTTTTCTCCAAATTAAATGTTCGAAATCATCAATACTTTACAGACCGGGCTCTCAGTAGCGGTTTGTAAAATAAAAAACTACAATCAAGATTTGTGACTTTAAAACGAGGCAAATTTGACTCGTTTTACTGTGACGTCAGTACGTTTGACACTCGAAAACGACTTTGCGATTGGGAGCTTGCTAATCATTTACTAAGGGTAAGGTTGGAGGGTTTGGAAACGCATGCGCGATTTGGGCGTGTCTGCCACCCGGAGCGGCACCCGGCAGTGCTGCGTCGTCACCGGTCGTCCACCCGTTCGACAATCGCATTTTCCGGTAAAGATTACATTTTATTTTAACTAATATAACTAAATAGTATACAGTTTGTCCGGAAAATAAGTTATATAGTTATCAACCTCCGCAAACTCAATGATTTCGTGTTCGTCCATTTAACAAGTATTCCCCTTTTTATTTGATCTATCATGATCTTTGCGACTCAGTATGAAATAGGTTTTTTTGGATTTTACTAGCGGACCCAACAGGTTTAGGTAAATTTTAACTTTTGTGATCCTTTTGTGAATTAAAAATAAAACAAGGAAATACGCATATCAATGGTTCGGCTTGTTAGATGAGGTTTTGAGTTAATAAAAATATTCGATGGAAAAAAGCTTCTTGGTTTTTTCCTGAATTTTCCAAATTCCAGGCATTTTTCCCACCTATAAACTTTACAGGACTAATACGAATGTATTATTTAAGAGAAAAAAGCGCTTTAATGTGAACAAAGTGCATTTAATTTTCATCTATATAATAGTATTAAAATAATGTTGTCAATACATATTTTGTTAATCATTACGTGTGTCGTTGATTGGAAACCATTAGAATCTTCCTTATTTAGCTATCTCAGTGTAGGCACTTTATGGAGCGGTTCAATCAGTTAAAAGGTTTTAATTATTTTGTTCAATAACATCCGGCAAGATCTGGGTGGAAATAAAGAAGAGAACTATTATAGTTTTGAATAAAATCGTGGTTAGTAAAATGTCAACAGTTAATGTATGCAACAAGAGAATTTAATCATTTAAAAAAAAAATTATAACTTCATTTTCGTATAATGCAAGTGAGGATAAATGGTTTACGTAAACATTTCAAAATTATAAAATGTCCCCCAATTAGTTAAAATTCTGGATATTTTTCTTCTCTTTTCTGTTTAGTCTCTTGCTATTTATTTCGCATCATGCTTTAATCGGTTTTAACTTTGTGGTTTATTCATTCTTTAATGAGATGATACGTGGTTGAGCAACGGACGGACTAGACTAAACTTTGCTAACAGAACGTTCACGTAGGATAATTTTTATTCCGATAAAAAGGCAGGTTTCAGTGTTGTAAATATTTGTTTAGGTGCATAAGAGTTTCGGTTAGCGCTTTTCGTAATTTTCTATAAGTGAAGGGAGCGCACCCTCAATGCTTTAATGTATGTAGAGCCACGTCGCTGCCTCGTCTACGGACCGGGAGTGAGCGATTTTAATGGAGAACCCCTCGTGAGTAACTAATTGTTTGTAAAGGGTCTCCTTCATAGCAACTTCATTCTTTACACAACTACGTGTGGTTTTAAACCCTTTAAAATAGTTCTTGTGAACGGCTGTTCTTTTTAAAACTATGATCTAACCACTTTAATTTCAAAGGGCTATTTTGTATTGTTAAATTTTTCGTTTTAATAACGGGCGCTATGTCATAATATATTCTAAAGCTTTGTTTATATCCGTCATAGCGTTTTTTTTTGTATCTGGTCCCGGGTGATTGCATTCAGCCTGAATTCATATTATTTGTATTTCAGTAGCCCCGTAGGAAATTCTTTAAGGCCCTTGTACGTCACTCATATCGGTATTGATCTGCGGTGGGTATAGCTGTTATTATAATTTTAATAGTGTTTCCCCTGGTTGTAGCAACAGGTCAACTTCAATGTCCGTAAGTGTAAAAAACAAGTCGATTAGTCAAGTAAAAATGAAGTATGAGGACTAAGGAGTTAATCTTCAAACATCTGAGCCGTACTTAGTACAGATCATTACGCTTGCAATCGTGAAGACGTTTTAACGTATCAAGCCGGAACGTCAGAGTAAAATTGATATATTTTAATGGTAAATCTAAAATTGAAAAAAAAGTTAGTTAGTGCTATTGGCAGAACGTTTGTGATATAAAAATCGGTAGTTTCGAATTTGCAACTCTTAAAGTTATATTAGGTCTATTTTGCTATAACGTTATACTGCTTCGATACGTGAAAGCGACGCCTCGATTACGAGCTGCAAATCTTATACTAAGGGCACTGATAAAACACCAAAACACCAAGATTAGGAAAAGGAACATCGCAATCAAACACCTCATCGAACAAATTTTTTCCATCAATCAAAATACCTATTATGTAAATAATAATATCGGGTCGATCTATCCTCGAGACATCCTGAGTAGTAATGAAAAAAGTGGTATGAAGAGATGCTATTGTAAGCTTAAATTAATAAATTATATTTATTTACTATGTGTACTAATCTAAAACTTATTTTAAAGCTATTTCAATGTGTGGCAGTACCAACAGATTTATGTGTACTTAGTAGTAAAACGCAATTTCTAATAATTAAAATATTTGTTCATTAGCCAGATACCTATCTCGATCCCGGAAGGTCTTAGGTCTATAATTGACTAAGCCGTATTCTGAAACTGGTTACCAAGTCGTTGACTCAAGCAGTACACTATTAGGTCCGTATTAATAAACCGACATTAAGCTAAGTATAGGTTCTCAAGTTCGGCTTTAAACAAAGATTGACCAAGACTTCACCTCCATTTATCTAGCGATTTGTATGAATTTCTGGACAGATTGAGAAAGAAGTTGTTTTATTCTTTGATTCTTCGATTCAAATATGGTGATTCATTCTATCTTAGTAAAGTATCCAGAGGGCATCCCTGACTTGGTAAAGATACAGATTTTTACGTATCGTCATAATTTGATTTATGTAGAGCCTATCTATTATTATTCTTTTTCACTTCTTTTGATATTAAATGTAATAAAAAAAAACTAGTAAAGAGAGGAGAGGTTTGTGGCATTTATAAAGAATAAATTCGCAATCATTGATTTATAATGCGGTGTTGGACTATTAAAATAAAACCTGGTATTAATATATTTGAGATTATTTCATTCAGAGAATGGTAGGAGCGCCCGTTAAACATGTTATGGTATTGAATCCTCACAGGACGCGCGTCCCACTTGTATTTGACCGACTTTTTGTTAAATTTATTCTGGCTATTGTTTGATTCCCAACATGTTAAATGTCATGTCAAGGGCTGGAACAATTGAAAACTGTTGCAGTTTCTGTTTTAAATACTGTTTGCTTTGTTTTAGAAGCGTAAAGAGCGCGGACGGATTCCAACGGACTCCATTCATACCGTTGAACAAGCTCAACTAGGAGAGCTGAGCAAGCAAATACCGGACGGCGATAACGAAAAGAGGTATCCCTTCCAGGTAACGCATTTTAAAAACTATGACTCATTTTCTGTTATTTCCGGGCATTTTATGAATACGAGCCACGAGCGTCCTAGCTTATGAATAAATTTATTTACGTTCCTTTAAATTTGAATAGTGTTGTTATTGTGTTATACACAAGCTTTTTTTTTGGATGACAATGACATACCTTATATATGGTGATGGTATTATGGTGTTTATCAACCAATAAAAAAAAACGGCAATTAATATTAAACATTCGGCCTTAGAAACACCCTATAGGTAGTAAGAGCGATGCGGTGCGGCGGTTGTATACAATATCGTACCCCTCATTAATTTCCAGTAAAAAAATATTTGAATACTCAATTCGGTTAGCTATTTTCAAATCAACACTAAGTATGTGTTTTAATCATACAACATTGAAAATGACTTATTTTACTTTAGATCGGATGGATTAAAGGGACTGTTAATTGTTATAGATTAATTGTTATGCCAGGTTTTTTTAGGTTTATCTACTTAGGTTATTTACAACTACCCCCTCGTTGAAGACTCATCGAATTTAATACTTAATATTAAAGATTATAAAAAGGTTCAAATTTAAGTACCTAACGTATGGAGCGGTGTGAATCAAAATTACATATAAATGGTGCAGATTGTGCGCAGGTGGGCTACACTGAACAGGGCACAGACTACACACTTTACCTTGCTGCACGCGAGCACAGCGAAAGATTGAATTGGATACACGATATTCGAAAACGTAAGTATATAATATAGTTATTAACTATTAAATAAGGGGCCCTTAGGTAACGCCACTCAGTTGGATAATTTACTTACGAGACGTAAAGTTTATGGCGACGGCAGATCGAATATAGTTGTCAACAACCCTTCTCCCGCGAGTGTCGGCAGAGGCGACAATGGGAATCAGTGGTGTGCATTTCATACATGCACAAATCCATAAATACCTAAATAATTTTATATTAGTCGTATTGGAGGGGAATTTTTCCATTTTATGCCATGTACCGGCTTTATGCATGCCCTGGTCAAAAACCCTGTGCACGCCACTGATGGGAATATATGAAACTGGTGACGGACAGCAGCGTCCTCTTTGCTACTACTACCAACTACAGTGATCACGTGGTGATTATGGGCAAACACTACCATTGGGAGAGGCCCTTAGTCCACCAGTGGACTGTTATAGGCGGTTGATGATGTAAACCTCTCCCCGTCCGTAATTAAAATTTTAAAAATTACCTCTAAACTAGCTTTTGCCTTAGCTTTTGCTTCCCTCACGTTAAGTTCAATTTTTTGATTCGGGAATTTTACAAAGGTTAACTATAACTACAAAGGTTTACAAAAAAAGCCTTGCTGCTAATAGAAAAATATGAAAGTAAATTAAATAAATAAATAAATAAATATATACGACAATACACACATCGCCATGTAGCCCCAAAGTAAGCGTAGCTTGTGTTATGGGTACTAAGATGACTGATGAATATTTCTATGAATAATATACATAAATACTTATAATATACAGATAAACACCCAGACACTGAAAAACATTTATGTTCATCACATAAATATTTTCCAGTTGTGGGAATCGAACCCACGGCCTTGGACTCAGAAAGCAGGGTCGCTGCCCACTGCGCCAGTCGGCCGTCGAAATTACTTAAAAAATCAGAAATTAATCTTTAAAATTTTCATCTCCTATTTGATGCCTTTGGAGTAAGAACTTTGAAAATTTGTGAAACATATATTTCTTTATTTTCAATCGAAAAACTAAAGACAAAGCTTCATGGATGTAACTTGAAAAATAAAATGATAAATAATGACTTTATACAAACTGTCATCCCCCATTTAACCCTCTTAGGGTTGGAATTTTCAAAAATCTTTTCTTAGCGGATAGGCCTACGTTGTAATAACTATATATATGTGCAAAAATTCAGCCGTTCCGATCCGTTAAGTGGTTACAGCTGTGAGTTGATAGATCAGTCAGTAACTTTTGCCTTTTTTATATATATATATACATAGATGCCAAAATATCATGCTGTGAAAGGCAAATTAGTTTATATATACATAAGATCGTTCCCATAGTAAAATTACTCTTTTTTGTAACATAACACTGACTTAAAGATTGAAAATTACATTTCAGATTAACAGTCTTTCATTATAAAATGCGTTATTGTGGCTTATCTATTTATAAGAAAGAGGTCTTATACCTCTTTCGTGTCGCCGAGTATGAATGAATGAATGAATAGACTTTTATTGTACACCAAAGAAAAAAAATAGTTCCAGAGATATAAATACATGAGTACAATTTGGTGGCCTTATCGCTACATAGCCGAGTACCTTTGTTGGGTGAGTTTTCATGCGTGATCAATGATCATGAATGAATGTAATACGCGGATAAAGCATAAAGCAACGGTTTAAATCTTACTATTCCGGAAACGTAACCTATTATATATATTTAATTTTTCCATAAAATAGCTTTCTAAGTGTGAAAGAATCATTTAAATAGGTTCAGTATTTTTAAAGTTTATAAACAATGAAATCTTTCCTCTCTATAATATTCATATAGATAATGTACACCCGCTGCTTATAATTTTCACAAGGAACATTATTTACCCTGCCAAATAACAAATTGTCGTACCGCGTGACTAGAATTAGTAAATAAGTTTTTATAAAGATCAATAACACAATTCTCTACTTCTATATATATTTTTTCGAATTACAGGATAACAAACATTCTTAGAAAACATATCTCTGAATGTTTGTTATAGGAAATAAAAAAAAAACTCTCGAGTCTCTAATTTATCTTATTAACTTTTGACCCGACGACGCGGGAATCGATTCGTAGACGTCAAAAAAAAATCTTTTATATCTAAGTAAGCATAGTGTCTAAGTAGGTCATGAAACCAATTTAATACCAATTTGTTTATTTGTTTTATGAACTTGTTGCACAATCTACTATTTATACTGGTTGACGGATGACGACCGCTCATTGGTCGGTTGCCGTGAATCGGACTGATAAAATCATGGCTATCATTTATTTAATACCACAATGAACATGTAAGTTTAAACAATAACAATCTGTCCTATTGGTTATGAAACATATGCGGTTATGAAAAAATACTTCGACCGTCACCGATGATACCTTTACATTCGATTTAAGATTAATCCTTATCTTTATAAATTTCACGTTAAATCAGGCGAAGATTAATATCTTTGCGGCCTTAGTCATTTATCATTTTAAGAAAATATCCTTCGCCTTCCCCAGCCTAACAGAAATTTTTGCTTAATATAAGTTAGACCTGTACATTACTAGTCGCAAAGCTGAAGTTGGAAATGGGCGGGGCACATAGCTCGGAGAACCGATGGACGTTGGGGTTTCAAGGCGCTGGAATGGCGATCCCGAACAGGTAAACGCAGCGCTGGTCAGCCCCCAACGAGGTGGACAGACGACATCGAACGAGTCGCTGGCAGCCGCTGGAAACAAGCGGCCCAGGACTGTGGATTTTGGAACTCCCTACAAAAGACCTATGTCCAGCAGTGGACTTCAATCGGTTGAAGTGATGATGACGATGATGATGAATACATTACTAAAAGCCTCAACTCTCAACTCTCAGAAAATTTATTTGTGTCCTGCGACCCTATTTTTATAAAACGTAAACAATACTTTACTTTTACCGAACTCTCGGAAATATTACAATAATATTGAATCACTCTTAAGGATTGGTTTCTTAAACAAACACGTTAATTATGAGAGATTCTAGTGTAATCGTATGTATGATTATTATTGATTACCATGCAAAACACTTAAATACAAACAAGTCTTAGACTATTATTTATTTAATAAGTATACAATGTCACCGAGTAGGTAATTCCTGTTTTTCGAGATGGTCTCAACAAGTTCGGTGCAAGATTCTTCGTACATAAAAAAGTAATATAGGTAATTTAGAATATGGTGGAATTTATTTTTATACTAGCTGCTTTCCGGGTTTTTCGTCCATGTTTGTTACGTGATTTTCGATCCCGTGGGATCGAAAATCACGTTCCTCGTAGCTCGAGATTTGAAAAAGAAATTTAAAAAAAAAACCTGAGATTAACCCCTACAACCTCACAAACTTTACCACTTTATAATAATAGTACAGATTACAATTTATTAGTACCTGCTTCTGTTTTTTCTTATCTATTTCTAGACGTCTAAATGCGAAAGTGTGTTTCTTGTTTATTGTTTATTTATGCACGGATGCATTATATACTTACAATACATTTTGCTTAGAATACCGACTTTGTTAAGTATTACTAATACTAATATCATTTTTAAGTCTGCGCCTAATAAAATGTAGAACATTTATAGATACTTTCGTTGCTACTGTATAAAAGGCATTACTTTTTACTTGTCACCGACTTAAACATTTTGTAGAATATAATTCTTGGTGTTTAGATACTTTACAAAGACGGTTCCTTTTTATTAAGATTTTTTTTACATACACAACTTTTTTTGGGTAGGTTACTTTAAAAAAAAAACCAAAGAATTTTGTGGCGGAATATATGCTCTGCTCCAACCAGTTACACAGCGATTTATTACAAACTATTACAATAAGATCTATTTTACTCCGATGTTAAACTATTTCCATATTCGCAAACGACTCCTCGATTGTGACTGAGAAAATCTTAGACTACTGCTGCTGTCACACGTGTGTTGTAACTTGTAGTGTGCATATCGAACACGCGTCGCGTGCAGTACCACCCGGCGGTGTGGGCGGCGCGCAAGTGGACGTGCTGCGACGCGGAACGCCGCTCGGCGTTGGGTTGCGCGCTCGCCGCCGGCTGGCCGCTACCGGAGCCTGACTTCGAGCTCATACTCCACGACCACAAGCCTATCAACGAGAACGGTTTATGTGCGTATCCCTTGCTTATTCATATCCTATAAGAGTAACAAACTGCCTCGTTGGTCTAGTGACTAGCATGTTCGACTACGGATCACGAGGCACTGGGTTCGACTGGGTGTATTTCCTATTAAAGAATTCTCCGTGGCAGCCCCGGTTGAGGAAGTTAGCGGTGTGCCTTGGAGAGTACGTTATGCTGTTTGTCCCGGTTATTATCACTTAATTGTGGTAAAAGTCGTTAAACCCAACCAAACCAGAGCAGCGTATTGGGTCTATGCTCTAAAACCGTGTCTCCGAGGCCGAGAGGGACGAGGTCTATGCCTCGGGGGGGCCAGGCGGCGGATGATGGAGAGTAATAAACATCCACGCATCCACACAAATCCATCACAAATTTCCACGTTTCGGATACAGTGCGTAGACTCAAAAGGGACTAACCCTAAAGTAAGCTTAGAAGGGCGGCAGCGACGTGGCGATCTAGGCACCTCCCGGCTTCACGGGCTCCTGGCCTCGTGCACTAGAAGGAAGACAAGGTATAAGTTATTTTTTAGAATGAAAACTATCATGAGTACAGCTCATTTTATATGTGTAATGGTTCGAAACTTTTCTAGTAAGACGGCTGGAATCCCGCTTTCTTCGGTGATTACCCATCACCGAAGAAAGCGGGATTCCAGCCGTCTTACACTCGATATTTAAGAAAAATAAATCTAATTTAAATAATTAATCGGTAACTTAGGAGTCAGAGTACGGTATCTAATCCCGTCTACATACAATGCAGCTGAATGGTCGATTTTAGCTCCATCTCCCGATTTTGTTCGGTTAATGTAAATTAACGATTGTGTTCTAATCAGACTGTATCAAAACAAAATTATGCACACATTGCGTAATGTAAAGATGTTTTAAAATGTTTTCTATTAAGTATGTAAATTATAAAAGTCTTGCTAGATATAATTTAGATAATATGATAATTATACATTATTTATTTGGAAACTAATTTGCTCTAGAAACTAAAAACTTTTACCAATATTCGTTTTACTCAAATTCATATGGTTGCAGGTTTAAATCATTGGGCAGTAAAGACGGACAAGTAATTTAGTAAGCTAAACATTGTCATGCGTTTTGTTGGTAATCTACTAACGAATGGTAACAAAAAAATGTTTTTCATTGAATTAACAAAGATTCATGGTGCAGAGATTCACTGTGAGATTTTATTTTTGTGTGGCCGTGAATAAGAATGTTTTTGTCTTTTTGTGTCTGGGCCGCTAATAATAATAGCCTGCGCTTGCGTTGCTTCGTAAAGTTTCCGTCATACTGCAAGTGAATTGTACAAATTATTTTTGACCAATACATAATTGGTAGATCAAGTCAAATGTAAGTTACTTTGCCTATCATAGCCAGTAAGATAGCCATATAAAGCAAAAAAGTAGTTTAGATAGGCTTCGATTTAATATAAGACTAATGGGTATATGCCTAACTTATTGTTCGGAACTTATGATCAAATTTATGATTAACTGCAATTGATAAATGAAACTTCGCTGCCGCGGTCGATTTTTATAAATACCTATTTATCTGGCCGTTAAAGTTCTTGGCACCTCGCAAAAAATCTCTTATCTCAGAACTAAATAACTCAGTAAAAGAATGACTCACTTTACTCAGTACCGACTAATGAAAGGCTTCTATAACATTTTCCTTCTGTCCCATAGTTTAATAAGGAACTTTGGCAATATGTGCGCTTATGTCGAAAACTTATTTAAAAAAAAATGTCAAAAAAGAATCGACTTCGCAAAACAAATAAATAAATATTTTCTGCAACATTGTTAAGTCGGTGGCAAGTTGGTTCTTTTTTGTCATTTTTTTCTCGCTTTTGCAATTATATCAAAGTAATAATAGTTAAAAGTTAACTGCTCATAACCTTCTACAAAATATGTCTTTTTCCGAAGTAGGTCCCTTTATTGTGACGAGCATAAATTGCTTCCCTACTTCATACCATAATCAAAGTGCAACTGGTATAAATGCTTATTATTGTATAGTTTCGGTGGCTGTCCTTGGTCGTCATCATCAGTTTTACGTGGCTAAATGGTACTTTTCGAAACAAAAAAGCTCGAGTTATATAAAAAAATACTCAAATCGCTATAGGTGTTCCCATAATATATTTGAAGAGTTCCCTCGATTTTTCCAGGATCCGTCCAATAGATCTTCACCGAATCAATTTGGCGCCACCTCTGAGATATGATATACCAAACAAAAATAATCAAAAAAATCGGTTTTTAATTGGCGGAGTAATTGCGTAACAAATATACAAAAAAACTCTCCAACAACACATTCATTGCTCTGACAGCACGAGGAGAGCACACGATAACATTAACGCATGTTAAATTTCTCGAAGTCATGTCATATGTAGCGTTAAATTTTGATATATTGTTAAAATTCTAGACTCTTTTTTTAAAACAATGTTGACTTAGTGTTATTAATCTTTCAACATTATTTCGTAATTCGGTTACACGTTGTATATATTGGCTAGTTGTTGTCCACGACTTTTGAGTCGAAGTTATAATTTTTTTTATAGTAACAAATGACGGACCAAGCAGATGGTCCATCCGATGGTAAGTGGAAAATCTCTATATAAAATATGGTTAGACTACCACTCATACCAATGTGCTTTTTATTTCAGAATGATCAGTTGGCAACTGAAATTCGATAAAAATACTATATACGGGAACAGTATAGGCACTATAACAAGCGTAATAAAAAGAATCAACGCTCTAGTTGATGCTTTATCGTACGCTTTGTGCGTTTATGAAGTGACAGTTAGGTTCAACTGAGACGTCAACCGTGATGCGTAACTGTAACCGGCACTCGACTTACCGCACTATTGACACATGATCTCATTTTTTATCCGTCACTTTCTTATTTGAAAGTGAAATGAGATACGTTTATAATCGCGAGTATTGTTTAAAGTTGCGCTAACATAACCTGATAGTTTTTTAATTTATTATAGTACTATATATATAGTACTAAAATACATATTTAAACTGTATTTTTTAACTTCTATCTAATAAATCTCATAATCTTATCTAAGCTTCAGATTAACATACGGTTAATATTATAGTATAGAACATGTAGCCATCGCGATAGGATTTGAACAAGTCTGCAATTAATTGTATTTTATATTCACGGTGGGTTCTCGTCATTGAATAACATATTCTGTTCCTATCACTCAAATGGCTAAGGCCAGCGGAGTGAGCGAGAAAGTTTTAACTTGCGTTCGCACTACGGATGGTGAATGTAGGCCGAGTACCTACTGCCTTACGACCATCTTTTCTGCTCTCGCTCGTCTCGTGGAATATAAATCTTTGTTTACCATGGCAGCTTTAAACTTAACGTGGGTGTTGAGTTGAGTAAATTATTTATTATTTTGTATTAACATCAAAATAATACTTTGTTAATTTTGTTATGTTCGAGAAAACAAATTTGTATAAAGTTAAACATAGAAAATGCGTTGGTACCTACTGCCTACGTGTAATTTTTGACTCAAAATTAAAATAACCCCACCGATTTTAATGTAAAGAAGTTCCCTACCGTGCATGAGATTATAGTAAAACTTTTGTGGTTTATCAAAATCAACCTCTCATGGGGTCACGAAATTTCGATTATTTTCCACATCGTGATAATTAAAAATTTTTGTTCGAGCGGTATAAAGTTGAAACTCCTAAAATAGTTTTAATTCAAAAATAAAAACCACCGTTCGGTAATGTAACGTAATATACGTAAAAGGAACTCCACAAGCTGGTTTAACGGCATGAGTTGAGGCTGTATTGTGTATTCCGCTTTAGCTTTGCCACGGTACGTTGACACGCGAGCCCACAGTCTGTCGGCAGTGTCGCGCGCGGACGTCCGGCCGTGTTGTTCTCTCCCCATGTTTCAGACCAAGTCTGAAGACGAACCGATGGTTACCAAGAAGAAATCTAAAATACCATGTCTATCGCTGTCATCTTTCCTTCCTGCTTTAGAGGGTACGATATAATATTTATAATGACCTTTTTATTTTTTCATATGGCCTCGCTGCCACCAGTTGCGTTTGCGTTCACTCGTTGCACTCACTTTCTTGTCTTGGCAGGTGTAATTTAATGCGTTTATGAAATTCCCAGTGATTCGGGTTTCATTAAAGTGTTACTTGTGGTGTTAAATTTAGGAGTTTAGTGTGTATATTATGTATTTCAAAAATCCAGTGGCCAATTTATATTTTCCGGCGTCCTGCGTTTCGATGTGTAAATATGTTTATGCAATGTAAGAAGTTTTAGTTTGAAATTTTTGTTCTAAGTTATTATATAATATGTTCTGGTTTGTTGAATTTAAATCTACAGCTTCACTGTACGTCTTGATTTTTATAAACCAAAAAATTTGAACGCCTCTCGATTTTATAATTTTGAAACACTGCAAAAATGTTTTATACACAAACATTACATGCTTAACCCTGAGTATTCGGTTGTTACTTAAAGTTCGTTCAATGAAAATCCTATTTATCCAATACCCACGCACGGAATAGATGTTAGGCTAAATGAGGAACCTACTTTCGCTTCTTTCAATTTTATTTCGATAATCATACTTTGATTCCATTGTCATTCCGTTTACCAATGAAACTCATAAGAGATTATAATAGTCTTAGAGCGTATGAAATAGTCTTATAAATTTAGATAACTACTTAGTTACTACTTAGTAAGGGGATCGCCCCTTAAATTTAATTTTGATGACTAAGTAGTAATACTTAGTTATCAAAATTCAACTTCGTTATCTTAAAAGTTAGGAATGGTTTTTATCTCGCTTTGATAACACCAATTACATATTTAAAAAATTTATGCTATAAAAATTTGGTACAAATTCACATTTTCTACAGTCCAAAAAGAAAAAATAATGTCTTAGATCGTCTTACAATCGCCCGTTCCCTCATTTCTTATGCTACCTTTGTGGTATCTAGAGTCTTCTTTAAAGAATTTTATGCTACTTTAGCATCTTTGACAGGTTTTTGTAAACAGGCCTGCCAATTATTGAGTCATACATTAATTTACTTTCACAGTGATGACTTATGAGCCACCGAGTATCTACATGGTAATGATTATTAAATTAGACGCAGCTATTGCTAAATAAAACACATTTTGATTTGTTTCACTTCTAATTATAATATTAAGTACCTACTGATATGTTTTACATTTGCGTAACGAACTTGCCTTAAACACATTTTATACATTTACTGTCATGTAACTGTAATTATTGGTAAGGATCCACTATTTCATAATTTGCAGTTTCCGTTATTGTCATTGGGGGCATGCCCGGCGGGGGCATCACAAGTGTTTTGAAGAGTTAGGCTAATGCAATCTATCTTTTTCATCTTTAAACGTAATTGTTAGCATAGTGAATCTATAGCAAAGATTAGAAGAAGAAGAATAGCATTATTACACTACACTGCACTATTGCATGATGGCGAATATTAAAGTACAAGATTCTAAATTCTTGTAACTACATTTAGTTAAACTGAAATAGAACTTTGCAAAAAGTCTAAGGAAACTGAACCGGCAAAAATTGCAAGAGTTCGTTGACAGGCGTAATTACAGTAGGTACCTATTATTGCCAAGTTTCTAGGTATATATACAAATATAGAAACTTGGACTAAAACTAAGATTGTTCTTGAGTTTTTTGATGATACGAGGTTATTAAATTTTATATCCGCCTCGTAGATTCGATTGTATATTAACTAAATAAGCAAACCCACGACTTAAAGAGCGAGCATAATCTTAAACATATCAATACTAAATCAAAGAGCTCAAGCATGAGACATCTTCCTAAAATGTTCCAGGAGTTGGATTTTCAGCAGACTGTTACTCTGGTTGTGGCAATCAGGTGATAGTTACATTTATGATCTCATTAGCATTATTTAGTGTTCTATGGATCGTAATTCTAGTCTACTTTTCTGGCGCAGTTGCAAGCGCTGTCTTTTAAGTGGGAAGTCACGGGTTCGTTTCCGTCTTGATCAATTTGGGAATTTACAATTTCGGAATTTGCTCGGGTCTAGTCTGCTGCTGTAGGAGGCTACCAACGTCGCCGGTCGCCAGACGCTTAACATTTTAGACTGCATTTTCACTAACTACCAGGTGGTAGACAGAGTCAGGGGGCTAACTTAAAGTGGACTAAATAAAATGATTGTATTATTTATAACATAAAAAAGATGAGTATGTAACACCAGCTAAGAAATGGGTTAATATTCTTCGAACGACTAAACAAATATTAAACATACTTCAGAACCATCGAACTGAAATCCAAACTTCCAAACCCAATCAATCATGTCATTCATCATATTATTTCGCGTTATTGTGTGCTGATAATAATAAGAACGTACCTACGCTCAATTAAACTGAAAATACGGTCCCCTGTAAAGCTGATTAGCGTGTCACGATTCCCGAGATAATTATGTCCATCATTTTCTGTATGAGATGAGACAAATAAATGGGTATACTTGATTAATAAGCGCATTGATAATACACAACCGTCTTACGCGCATCTAAGCCCGGGTGGTCTAAGAATCCCATTAAAAAAGATCCCAGTAGGCTTAGTACAAGATTTGATCGCTCGAAATCGTGGAGTTCTTTTCGAGTGTGGAAAGTTCTCTCGAAAGTCCGAGCTAATGAATTGTAAGCAAATTATAGCTTTATACTTAAAGCATACTTAAAGGAATGAAATAGATCTTATATATTTCACTCCGATTTTCAAATGTAAAGCTCGCTGACAAATTTTTAGCTCGGGCTTTCCAGAGAACTTTTGTAAAACAAAAATCCGAAGAACAGAAGTACAGGATTTGCGACTCTAAAACGACGCCTCGTTTGCGAACGAGCAAATCTTATGCTCAGGCTACAGCAGGGCTAGCACGGGCAGGAGACAAAAATTATATCCCCCGATTATATCCCCTGACAAGGGAGATAATTAACGTGCCCACCTGCTAAATCACTGGAACATGGAATAGGAGAAGTTTACCCCCGTTTATTAATACACATATATTATTTAGATTTTATTTTCACTTATGCGCCAGTGCTCTGAGAGTTGATAAAGCTGTGATAAATTTATATCCTTTCCCCGGGGATATAATTGTCTCCTGTCCATGCTAGCCGTGCTGGTGTAGAGATAAAATATTAATGGCAGACACACGGGGATCAAATTTGTATATATCAGGGGTTCAAGATGTTTAAATCGTTTACACAGCGGTCACAGCGGCGGTCACCATGCCGGGAGGTGGCGCGCCTCCAGGGACACCGTCGGCAAAGCTCAAGGTAATATACACATACAAACATACATACATTCACAATATTATCAATCCAATACCGGCCCAATACTCTCAGAATGAGAAGAGTTTAAGCCGTAGTATGCTGACCAACTGCGGATTGGTAGAATTCACACGCCTTTAAGAACGTAATGTAGAAACTAAAGCATGCCGGTATCCTCACGATATTTTCCTTCAACGTTACAGCCAAGGATATTTTAAATGCTAAAATTAAAACGAACATAATCCCTGCGTTTTAATTTCAATTTAAAGGGACACTAACCCTTACACTGAGCACTAGGCTATCACTGCTAAAATTATATATAAGGTAATTAAGATGTTATATAAGCCAAATTAAATATGAGTTAGAGTGATGTGATTACCTTAACTCATGTATTGTTGATGGGACCACAATTGTAGAATGATTTTAAACTGACTTGCGAATTGTTGTTGAAACTGCTTTGATTTTTTATTAATCGGTTTGTTATCTATAAATTTCAAAAGATAGATGACACTTTGTTGTTATATTTTTTTGTCGAAGTTAATTCTTACCTCTCCCTAATGTGACACTTTTCATTTTTATTTTTTGGTCGAAGTTATTTCTTCCCTCTTAACTGATGTAAACCAAATTCGATAATTTTAAAATCATTACGTTATGGAGTAATCGCTTTAAAAAATCACGTCGATAATATGCTAGCCTTTTAAGCGAGTCAAATAAAAACGGAATGGTGACATTTTAACCATAATTTTCATCATAAAGATAAGATTCTTTATCAAATCATTGTATTTTTTCTTAATTATATTAAAAACCCGTTTGTGTTATGAAGGTATCTTTTTTGCTTAAATAATTTAATATAAATTTTATTCAAATAAAAGATTACCGATTGGATACGTGTTAAGGAAGTTTATTTACTGTAATTTTATGACATTTTATTGAAATCAAAATGATCGATCACATTTGAAGTGTGTTTTTTTTATTAAAATGTATTTATTACAAATATTTAAGCTAATATATAAGAGATAAAAATAAGTTTTGTTTTTTATTTGACTTTTAGGAGAAACAGAGGACTAAAGTCGTTGTTGCCTTATATCCCTTCAAGGCAATCGAAACTGGCGACCTTTCATTGGAGAAGGTAAAGCATTTAGTTATTATAAATCTTTTTATAAGTCTAGGTCGGTTTTCATTATATTTATATTTGAACATTTGAAGTTCCATTAAGTAGGTATGCCGTTATTTACTTTTAGTTTTATATCGCTAATGTGTAGGAACTTTTAAAGTTCAATGAATGAACTAATAATAAAATATTACGGGATTTAATAAACGGACTGATTTACACAATGATATTATTATTATTTATCATATCGTTTAAACTGACAAAAACAACCTTGACTTTGTAATACAAAACTACAGATGATATTTTTAAAAACGATAACATGTTTGATGTATTTTGCAGGGTGTCGAATATGAAGTTATTGACGATTCACAGGAGCATTGGTGGAAAGTGAAGGACGAAAACGGGTACGTTTTTCATGCATCTTAAATTTGTTTATGATTTCTTAAGACATCTTCTTAAGAATCACAAGTAATTCTAAAGAATATCTTTTCATAAAAACAAAAGTTCAAGAGTTTGATACCCTTTTTTTCAGGTCTGTTGGATATATTCCAAGCAATTATGTCAAGGAGAAGGAAACTATAGGATTACAAAAATATGAGTAAGTTGCTTTGACAATAAGTATGTTATTTTTATCGATTTTTTGAGACAAATGAACCGAAAGTTTTGGTTAGGTACTTATAGAGTGGTGCAAGAGGGAAGGTTGGAGAGGGCTACATTCGCAATAGCTTGGCTCTCGAGTTAAAGAAGAAGATTTGTTCGGTTGCCATCATCGACCCCTTGACGGCCCAGTACAGGGCACGGGCCTCCTCTTAGAATGACGAGGAGTTAGGCCTTAGTGTACCACACTGGCCTAGTGCGGATTGGTAGAATTCACATGCCCTTAGGAAAATAAAAGATAGCTTTCAGGTATGTAGGTTTCCACACGATGTTTTCCTTCGCCGTTAAAGCAAGTGGTATAATCGCTTAAATTAAAAACGCACACCTAATAGTTAGAGGTGCGTACCGGAATTAAATTTATCTATGCTAGTCATCGGAGGACCGATGGACGAGTGGAGACCGCGTGTGTATGTAAACGGAGTGTCGGATGCCCCCCAACTAGATGGAGCGACGACCTCCGAAAAGTGGCAGGCATCGACTGGATGAGGAAAGCCGAATATAGGAATAGTTGGCGCTGCTTGAAAGAGGCCTATGTCCAGCAGTGGACGCACAATGGCTGATGATGATAATAATAATAATAGCCTTTATTGAACAATCTTACAAAAATAAAATATGAAATTTATCCTAATCTAAAGTTACTTAATACTAAACTTAAATATTAAATAGTCTTATTGACTTGATATGTCCAGCAGTGGACGCACAATGGCTGATGATGATGCTAGTCTGTAATTTTTAACGTCACAAATTGTACCTAAAGTTAATGCGTCAAATCATACGCTGGACGCACTTAACGCAAATCAGGGCCCAGTTCGTTGTTTTCTTGCGCTATGATTTATGGTTATCATGGCACAGAGATGAAAACCTCCTCTAATTGACCGACTGCCTTACTTTGCGTTGCAGATGGTACGTGGGCGAGATGTCTCGACAGCGTGCAGAGTCATTACTCAAACAAGAGGACAAAGAGGGCTGCTTCGTAGTACGAAACTCATCCACTAAGGGAATGTACACACTATCTTTATATACCAAAGTGTGAGTGAGTTTATTTATTAACTTTCATATACGTCAACAGATAGATTTAAACTTAAGAATCGTATGTGATTGATATTATGAAATTATCATTCACTAGTTTTGTTATAGAAATCGAAAGATGCTGCGTGCGAGGACCATTCAATAAAGTCTACTATAGTGTACTCGCTCACTATAGTCGTAATTATAATAGTTTTATTCAAACAAAAGAAGTGCTTTGAGTAATAGTTGTAGAACGCTATTTATTGTTAACACTGGTGATTACATATTTAAATACACAAATCTAATGTATCCACTACGTGTTGCTTCTACCGCTGCCAACGCTCAACCGATCCCCGCTCTGTTGTGGCGGCCATATTTATTAAACTGTGCATGTCTAAATCTAGTCAGTACCGTACATCTACTTACGTTAAATTGACGTTCTCAAAATTCCATCTAGCAATTTGAACACTAAGCGAAAATATCAGATTTGCGTTGAAAGATGTTTTTGATAACAAAATACATCCGATAGGGGATGCATTTTGTATCGGTTTAAAAAGTAGCCTCTTCCGGCCCATAAACTCTTTGTCTGATGCGAGGCTTCGGTTACGACACCTTCCGACACAGACAGGGATTTAGCTCTTGGTACGTTGCCGCTTAGACACCGATATAAAGCACTTATGGTTGGGTATGTGCTTAATATAACTGTCATATGTCGAACATATCCGTTACACTGTACATTTAATAAAAAAAAAAAATGCTAATATGTTGCTCTGTTGCTGCGGTGAAGAAGGGCAAACCAACAAACATACTTTCGTTTTTTTATAAATAAATAAATATACTACGACAATACACACATCGCCATCTAGCCCCAAAGTAAATGTAACTTGTGTTATGGGTACTAAGATGACAGATGAATATTTTTATGAATAATATACATAAATACTTATAATATTAGTTCGGATATCCTCGTATTTAATTCTCTAATAAGTAAGTGTTATTTATTAACTGAGTATACTTACTTTCTCTTATTATCGGTGATTATTATTTATCCAGATTATGTTATAAGTGTTAGTTGTAAAGATATTTACATATTTGATTTAAGAATGTTTATCAACGACCGTAGTATTTGAAGAAAATTTGATCCATGCATAGTTCAACTAAAATAGAATATGGTTTTGAAAATGATTTACTAATGAAAATTATAATTAACCGAGAAAGTCGATTTTCTCCTATTTCTCTTTTAGGAATATTATTCCTATTTATATATTCGTATCGCAATACTATATTCTTATTGCAATAATAACAGTTTACTGTAGGCTTAGTATGAGATTCGTACGCGCCTGGATAGAGGTTTCGAGTTTCGACATCGACACTCGATATCTTGTTTTAAATCAAAAATTCATACACAGGAAAGCTCAGAAAACACTCATGTAAAAAAAACAGGATTTAGAATTTTCAACTCTAAGATAAGAAATGTTAGGTCAATTTTGCTTTGGAGTTCAGTCTTTCGATACTCTGGAAAACGACTTTACGATTTGCGCCTGCAAATCGTACACTAAGCGTACTGCGTATGCTATTGATCGTAAAATCATATCGCCAACTTCTTTATAAATTTTCAGCAATCACCCTCAAACCAAGCATTATCACATAAAACAGAACGCCCGCGGTGAGTTCTACCTTTCGGACAAGCACTGCTGTTCGAGTATTCCAGAACTCATCAATTACCATAAGCACAACAGCGGAGGTCTGTGTTCGAGGCTCAAAACCACACCGTGCGATCGACCGGCGCCGCCTACCGCTGGACTCTCTCACGGTACAAATTTTTTTTTCATGTCTCTTTTTTATTGTACAACGTAGACAAAATATATCGTCGGCTGAAGTAGCAAATCTCTTTTGTATGAAAATAACTTCATTAAGAAATTTCAAAACTCATCATGTTAAAAATCTACGTCTATTTTAACGTTGAAACGAGATTTCGTATAAATTTGTTTACTTTTTAAATAACAATTTTCTTACTTATAATATTTATGTTAAAGGTATGTTTTATCAAGGGTTTTGTGTCCCCCGAAAAAAGCACTCAGCGCCTATGAGGTTTGATAGTTAAGCCGATAATATAATTATCTTTGGGCTAAAAGAAATGTCTAAACCTCTTGAGTAAAGTTTTTAAGCAAAGGTTCCGTGCCATTTTAGTAATGTCTTTGTCTCAATCATTTTTCAAATTGACAAACTATAGTGCCAATTTTGTTTTAAACAAAACACTGAAGTAAATTAATAGATGAAGGTAAGTTGTGTCTCTTAGGATAGCACTATCTCTTCATGTCTCAAATTATCGAACATTGGCCTAGGACCGTTGTGACGATATTACTCTTCAATAATTAAAATTTATTTCTATCAAGTGCCCATAATATATATATATTAAGGTGATCAGAAAAAAGTTTTTTTTTTCCAAACTGGCTCAAAAGTATCTTTTGGGTGTAAAAAAAAATCTGTGAAAAGATGAGCCCCTAATATTAATATTAAGATAATCCTCATCGCATTTTTTTAATTACCATAAGAATAACATATTTTTTTTTTGCTTCTTCTGATTTTTGTACCGTTAAAACGACTGATTGACTTATAAATCGCTGTTTCAATCTTTATAGAGGAGGATTAGAAAGATAAAGGAAGGAGGATATATATTCCTGGCCGTGTGACCACAGTGACTCCTTCTAGATGTTATTACCTGACGTGCTCTCAAGTGACTGGCATAACCACTCTTTTTTTTAAATATGCGATCACTTTGACAGTACTGCACCAATTATATTGTAATATATGGCCGGCGATGGTCTGGCCTTTATCTCATTACGCCTAGCAACTTGCTCTGCGCGCCTTTTAACTTCAAACTCCGATACTTTTTTATTTACGGAGTGTCTCCATCGCGGCCGGTCTTCTGCCTCAAATTCCCACAGTATAGTCTGAGGTATCCTATGGTACTTTTGTGTACAGACAAATGGGAAATCGACCCGTCAGAGCTGGTGTTGTTGGAAGAGTTGGGCGCAGGGCAGTTCGGTGTAGTGCGCCACGGCCGTTGGCATGGCAGCATCGACACCGCTGTCAAGATGATGAAGGAGGGCACCATGTCCGAAGACGACTTCATTGACGAGGCGAAGGTCATGACGTGAGTATCAACTAACTAGTAATGTTCGTATTCCTACTACTAAGAAATCGGCGATAGCCCAGTGGTTAAGATTTCAGACTACCTTTCGGAGGCGAAAAGGCTACGATCTTCCGCATCTCTAACTTTGTGTACTAACTGTGGACTACCGTTTAAACCCTGCTCATTCTAGGACTCTTTTGTTATTGACGGCAATGCACATAATGGCCTCCGTTATATTGCAACAATAAACCGTAGCGTTCTATTGTAAAGACCGGTTCTATTGTACTATATCGGACACAGATTACGTTTCTCTTGAAAGTTCACAAACAAGTTCTGCAAACAGGGAGTTTCCTAGTGTCGGGTAGTCCATTAAAGATTTTCGGAGTATAAAATAATAAATAAACAATAAATAAATATACTACGACAATGCACACATCGCCATCAAGCCCCAAAGTAAGCGTAGCTTGAGTTATGGGTACTATGATGACTGTTGAATATTATTATGAATAATATACATAAATACATATAATATACAGAACACCCAGACACTAAAAACATTCATGTTCATCACACAAACAATTTCCAGTTGTGGGAATCGAACGGAATTGGACTCAGAAAGCAGGGTCGCTGCCCACTGCGCAACTCGGCTGTCATGTGTAAAAAGTGGACTTCTTTCATGACCCATGATGTAACTTACACTTAAATTTAAGCATATCATTTGGTAACTCTTAAAGTGACACCTGTTATCCTAAACTCAAAATCTGGGACATGTAAGGTCAGACAATATTTATAACATATAACATGCAACGCATGCTGAGCATTCTGGTATGTCTTGACACCTAAGACTGCTGGAGCGTCGCATCAAATTTTCATCATTGTATTCCAAACACACTAAACATTCCAAACTTTTGAACACTATCTTTGTGCCGCCATTAGCTCCCCCTTTTAATTCTCTGTTCCCGCTTTTGAAGTTATTTTCCTATATATTTTTTTATTTCACTATAGTTTAGTTTCTAACACTAAACAAAATAGAGACTATTTCATTTCCCAAAACCAAAGATGCAATAATTGGCAATTACGGCAAAACGGATCTTTTTTAGTTACACGTGCTTGATTTTTTGCCAATGTAGTAATGTCTTCATAGAGCATCAAAAAACATTATCATGCTCTTATGTAAATGTCAAGGAAAGAAAGGTGAATTGATTTCTCAAGGTTAAGGAATTACTTAACCTTGAGAAATAAATTCGACATTTTATTCTTTACTGAAAGACAAACGAACTTAAAAAAAAACCCGTTTTGTCTAAAAGGGCGTAAATGAAAATGGGTATTTGGACAGTTTTGAAGGCCAAGCTGGTTTTGTTTTTTAAAAATTAGGTCCAGTGAAAGTCAGACAACGTAGGACTTCTAAGAAACTTTAGACTGTTTATTGCACAGTTGTGACTATATATTAGATAAATAGTGTGTTAAATTATATAAATATTTATTCTAGGAAACTGCAACATCCAAATCTAGTGCAACTTTACGGCGTTTGTTCGAAACATCGACCAATATACATCGTAACAGAGTATATGCGTCACGGCTCTCTATTGACTTACGTGAGACCCCGACAGAGTCGGCCGGCCGAAGTTCGCGGTGGGACTTCGGCTGACCAACTCGGACCCGGTGTACTGCTGGACATGTGCATACAGGTTAGAAGTTTGTATATTATACTTTTATAACCATATTTTTAGTTTACGTTAATATTACACACTACAATATCGATTTATAGCATTACAAATCGAATATTTTCTGAAACATCGTGTGTTTGTTTAGTTAGACGAAGATTGTCGTATGTAGTTATCACTATACCGGATGTTTGGTGCATCGTGTGCCAAATCGAATCTGATGATTGGAGGGGTCTTTGGCTATCTCTTCAGCCCTCGTAAAAAAATCTTGCTCAAACGGTTTTTTTTATACTGATTTTAAATTGTTTTTTTAAAAATTGTAAAAATTCTACATTTAAATTTTAATAAAAAATAAAGTTGTTAAGTATTAATTAATTTTCTTTTTAATCTTTAATTTGTAACGTTTTACGCTTCTTTTGAAACTAGAATTACACGCCAGCAACATCTAGTTTTTGTTTTACAGCCCCGCAAAGTTTTTTTTACGTAAAAAAATAAGCTTGAACGTCAACTTTCGGTTTTAATAAAAAAAAAACTAAAAGTGATCATGTTCTTCCAATTTTTTTAAAACATCTCTGGACTGTCCCCTTTCTAATGGTGTGCAATATGCCATGAAAAGTAATTAGTAACATCACTAATTTTCAAATTTTCTAAACTTAGTCACAATTTTCTAATATTCAACAGATGAAAGAAAAACAAGTTTTTGCGTAAATAAAACTCACAAGCAGGTAAAATTTTTAAATTTCGTAGGTTTTACTTGAAATAAAAATAATACATTGCATTTGAAACATTTATTTCATAATTTTTACAAATTCTGCTCAAATTGTTCACCCCTGTTTCGAATGCAGGCCCGACATCTTTGACGTATTGTTACAGTTGTAGTCCGAAGCCGTATTTCGTTCTTAATTGTACCGAAGGCCGCTTCTATGCGTTGTATTAGTACCTCCCTCGTTGGGACTTCTGTGGCGTATACTAGCTCTTTGGCACGTCCCCAGACATAAAAATCTAACGGAGTTAAGTCTGGGGAACGTGGAGGCCATGCAATAGGCCCATCGCGCCCAATCCACGAATTGGGGAACACATTATCGAGGTATTCCCTCACAGTTAAACGCCAATGCGCGGGACAGCCGTCATTTTGAAATACTATGGGCACATCTTCATTAAACACGGGCACCTCGGCCAATAATTCCGGCAGATCATTTTGCAGGAACTCTAAATAATTATCGCCATTTAAGTTATCAGGCAGGTAGTGCGGTCCAATTACCTGATTCCCAATCACTCCTGCCCAAACGTTCACACTAAACCGTCTTTGAAAAGATTGCTGTCTTTTGGCATGTGGGTTTTGCCGTTTCGGTGCCCAATGGTGTAAATTGTGCAAGTTAAGAATCCCTTCTCTGGTAAATTTGGATTCGTCAGTCCACAGTATTCTTTTTAAAAAATCAGGATTATCCACATCTGTGTGTAACAAAAACCGACAAAAGTGCATTCGTCTGTCAAAGTCGCCACCCTCAAGACCTGCAACAACCAAAAATCTTTTTAATTCCCCTTGAGCAGTAATTAATTGCACTAGAAGATTATGGATACCTGCTAAACAAAGGCAACGTCAAACAAAGGTTTTAAATTACGTACCTTGAACCGGAGTCTCGTGGAATGGATATTTTTCGTTTTGTCGAAGGACTTTCCACACTTTCCATATTGAAATATCAAGTTGTGCCGCCACATATCTAATGCTTCTTGTGTCGTCTTCCTCAAAAAGTGCCAGTATTCTCTCGTCCACTTCAACATTATGTCGCACAACATGTCCCCTTGGTTCATGAAAATTGACACTCCCAGTCTCGCGTAAACGTCGGTATGTGTCTTGGAAGACTCTGCGGCCAGGTAATCGTCGACCAGGAAAGCGTTCCTGGTAAAGTCGTTGCGCTGCACGAGCGACACCACGGGCTGCACCATAAACCATTATGATGTCCGCATATTCCTCGTTAGAGTATGTCGTCATTGCAACAACAAAAAAGTCAACAAAGTTTAACAATAACACCAAAAGTAAATAAAACGTAACAAAAAACAACAAAACTTAACGAAAACTAAATAAAAGAATCGTGGAGTACAGTAAGCTAGCACACACGTTAGGCAGCAGAGGCAGTGATGTCTCGACTAAAAAATAAGATGGCCGCCGTGTCGACGCGACGCGGGGCCCGTTCGCGATTGGTTCAAACAGGTTTGCACTATGCAAGAAAGGAATAGAAGATAGATTTCGCTTCACTAGAGTGAAAAAACTATTTTTGCCTGTTTAAACGAACAACGGGCGTATAACTTTATGAAAGAGACAGAAAATGTCATCTGCCTTGTGAATTGTGAGTGTTATTTACGCAAACCCTTGTTTTTCTTTCACCTGTTGAATATTAGAAAATTGCGACCAAGTTTAGAAAATTTGAAAATTAGTGATGTTACTAATTACTTTTCAT
Source organism: Pararge aegeria (assembly GCF_905163445.1). NCBI lineage: Eukaryota > Metazoa > Arthropoda > Insecta > Lepidoptera > Nymphalidae > Pararge > Pararge aegeria. The sequence continues at coordinate 9,280,509 of NC_053184.1, read as the reverse complement.
GGCATATTGCACACCATTAGAAAGGGGACAGTCCAGAGATGTTTTAAAAAAATTGGAAGAACATGATCACTTTTAGTTTTTTTTTTATTAAAACCGAAAGTTGACGTTCAAGCTTATTTTTTTACGTAAAAAAAACTTTGCGGGGCTGTAAAACAAAAACTAGATGTTGCTGGCGTGTAATTCTAGTTTCAAAAGAAGCGTAAAACGTTACAAATTAAAGATTAAAAAGAAAATTAATTAATACTTAACAACTTTATTTTTTATTAAAATTTAAATGTAGAATTTTTACAATTTTTAAAAAAACAATTTAAAATCAGTATAAAAAAAAACCGTTTGAGCAAGATTTTTTTACGAGGGCTGAAGAGATAGCCAAAGACCCCTCCAATCATCAGATTCGATTTGGCACACGATGCACCAAACATCCTGTATTATATATCAAATTATCAGTATCACAACCTTACAATAACAAAAAAAACATCTTTAAAAAATAAGAAATTAAATTTTAGATTTATTTTTGAAATTGAATTGCTACCCATATCCAATACTTCGTTAGTCATAGCTCACTTCTTTCAGTACGGCTAGCATAAGTAAGAGACGAAAATTGTATCTCCATTATTATACAACGTGTAAATGAAAACCGAAATATTACTTCACAGGCTTTAGAGATACATTATTTACTGTCTCTGAGACTTATCTGTGAAACCGAAACGCTAATAGTTTTTGTGTCATCACATGTAAAAATAAAATCAAGGGACTTATGTCACTTTATTAGGTACGGTCGCGTAGCGAAGGTACTATGCGCGTGTCGGTCGTTTATCCTCAATAGGGTTGTCTTAGGTAAACACTTAAAATGTTTTGAATTAGGTTATATGGAAAAATAAATATGCCTCTTATGATTAAGTTTTTTTACAAGGTAAAACTTGGATCAGATAAACATTTCTACCTTTGTCCATGTATAAAATGTCTCCTGGGACGTTGACTGTGACAAACGCTACAAGATTACAGTAATGTTTATGTATTTTTAAAATATCAAATCAACATTAGTGAAACAAATAGTTTTAATTGCCTTCCAGGTTTGCAAAGGAATGACATACTTAGAAAAACATAATTATATTCATCGAGATTTAGCCGCAAGGAACTGTTTAGTTGCCGAGGAAAATGTTGTCAAGGTATATAAATATCATGTATTTTATATTTATTAAGTTAATTGCTTTGATAAATATTAAAATCTTTGAAAAAAAATTAACTTTACTTTTGGTTAAATTTAAAAATTTTGTTTTTTTAGGTTGCCGATTTCGGACTCGCGCGATATGTCTTAGATGACCAATATACAAGTTCTGGCGGTACAAAATTTCCTATTAAGTGGGCCCCTCCAGAGGTTCTGAACTACACAAGATTTTCATCTAAGTCAGATGTCTGGGCTTTCGGTATGCTTGTCATACTATTTCACTTGCGAGGCTTTTTTAATGCTAACTTTATACGAGTATGTAATATAAATTTTGCTTTCAGGAGTGTTAATGTGGGAGGTATTTACTCGTGGCAAAGTACCCTATGGTAAGATGAAGAATTCTGAAGTGGTGGATATGGTACAGAAAGGACATGTGCTTGAAAAACCCAAGGAATGCTTAAATGAAATTTACAATGTAAGAAGTTTTAAGTTTTACTAATATGCTGTTAAAAGTTGGAAATAGGAGCCACTTTTGATTTGAGCCGCTTACAAATACATTTTTCGGATGTACATATAGGTTTTTTCATTTAAAATCATAAGCTTAATGTACTATTTTCGTTTATTCCGCTTCAGTTAACCCTCGACTGCAATCTCACCTGTTGAACTGATGATACAGTCTAAGATGGACTAATGCCCGTTTTCACTACAACTAGGAAACGCTTAAATCGGATCCCTACTGATTTATGTTATGTGTAGAGAAAAATAACATTTTACCAACTCTTAGATGATGAACTTGGGCGCCATCTAAATTTCTGACACCGATTCTTCTGAAATTACACTTGACAGATGCAAAAAATACAAATTCAGTTTTCTTTAAATAACCTTAAATATGATAATACAAACACAAAATACATTCCTTGTAACAAGAATCATAGACAAGTTAGGTTATATGAATACTCAGTCAAAATCGATTGGTAAAAGATAAACGTATGCCAAGGAATCTTGCCTTGTCCGTCGTTAGTGAAAACGGGCATTACGGGCACTACGGGCATTACGGGTAAACGGATTGTTAGGAGTGAGGCAATTATCTTAAACCCATACCCCTAATTGTTTTCTAAGCGTCATTGTACCGTATCGCCTATCGGCAGCACGTCTTGGCCTTAGCCTCCCACCAGACATAATATTTATTTTATCTATTTATTTAGAATACTTTATTGCACAAACTTAGAAACAATACAAGAAAAGAAAAAAATAAGTAAAATTAACAACAATTTAAAAAAAATAATAATAAAAAAAAATTAATATCTAAGATTACGTTAGTAAAAAATATAAGGTCCTATTATTTTTTTTAAATACACCGTTGTTATGGTTCCAGGTAATGAAGGCTTGTTGGCGACACGCACCCGAGGATCGGCCGTCGTTCCGTCTTCTGAAGGAGGAGCTCTCGGGCGTGGCGCACAGTGTACTGGCCGACTGACTGCGTCTGCTGCTGCTGCTGTTGCGAACCCCCCCGCACTCCCCTGCCGTCACGCCCGCCAACTCCTCCACACTGCCCCGCAACAGACGCCTGCACGCCTCGCCTGTCTAAGGCTCAACACTAATCAAGACTGCGCTACTCCTTACACTATACAAAGTCATTAAACAAAGGGTAATGATTGTATTACTCCAAGTTACGTTTTTCCAGTTCTCATATAATAGTTACCCACAAAATGACAGACCCTAACTAATTGTGATATCTTAAAATCACATACATGTATGTGTGTGTAAAAGTGAGTGTGTGTGAGTTGAGTTTTTATATAATGTAGTACCTCAATGTTATCAAAATTAATACAGATATTATGCTGCTGGTTGTCACCGCGTATTTTTTTAATGAATGCGTTGTTAAGTTATTTCTCTCCTAACTTTGTCTTGGGATCAGCACTCAGGAAACTCTAGAACTGTGCAACTCAAGTATCATGAATACTATAATACCCCCTTCACAACCAGCCTTGTATAAATCTAGATCGAATGATTTATTGAGTATATTTATTTATATTTTCTTTTCCACGTGAAATATTGGGCCAATGCTGCTGTTCACCAATCTCTAAGCTAAACTAAATCAGCAGGTGTAAAAATAGTGGTAGTGTATACTTTTCAATACGTTATGTGTGGAATATATAAATATATATTACTATCTTTGTTTTGGCAATTTAGACATTTGTGTACATCAGAATTGGCCCAATTGTGTAGAGGGTAGCCCTACTTTTATTCAGTTACCGAATTGATATCAACTTCATCATTGAATGCATATAAATTATAGAATCTATGCAGCCACTCATGAACTGCTTAGGTCCGGTCAGCTTAGAACACTCGTCAAATTAAATGACCAATAACAAACCTACCGTCAAGTGCTGGGTGTAGATAGTGTTTTTAACACGCATGGCGTTATGTAGGTATTGAAAATGTGCCTGATCTTGTTTTAAGTACGTGTCAATATCTTGAAATATTAGATAGCTAAATGGTACTTATGATGTACATGTACAAAAACACCAACATATGAATACCAGCAAAATGATGTCAGCCATAAGGATAACTATCTGGCTTGCGCCTTTGTGACTTTTATCAGTTAAACAGTCCAATCAAAGCATTTCATATGGACAACCAATAGTCATGATTTGATAATTCGGTACAAACAAATATGACAATTCTCGTTAATGTTCCAGATTCTTTTGTTTTAATATTTCATTAGTGGTTTGTTTTTGTATGACTACAAAATGACATTTGAGCTAACTCCTTGAATAGCGAGCAAAGGCCTGTGCTATTGGGTAAATGGTGCCAGCAGCGTCAAGCCAACATGAAACATTCACTCGCGCACCGCGTTAACGCGTTTCGGATTGGTTAGGTATGGTATTTAGCTTCAACTATTGCAGTAAAACATTTGTACTAATAATACTATTACCTATTCTAAGTTACTACTTACGTAGTAGGTACTTTACATAGACATGCGAATATAAATAGATAATTTCATGAATTTGATTTAAACAAGTTTATATTTTATTTAACGACGTAATATTGAAATTTTACGTTCGTATTTTTTATTTTTACAATTTGAAGTTTGTTGGCTTAAATGTGGTTTTTAAATGTTGTCTATTTTTTTACATTCCAATTTTTAATCACTAGCTAGCAGTATTTTTCAAATATTCTGGAATACCAATGCCTTTAGAAATAATATAGATTTAGTATATTCATTCCGAATCAGCAGTAGCTAACAAAAATATCAAATATTTCGCATAATAAATACTATTCAATTTGACATTATTATAGCAAATATTTAATATATTTGTCCGTAGCTTATAATAGAAAAGTAAATAATAGCCAATACTTTTTATAACTAGAGATAAAAAAATGAAGGACTTTTCATACAAAGCTCGTGCTATTCTCGCTTATATCAAAGCGGTGATTTATTTATTTTAGATGGCGTGACTATGGAAGCTGTAGGGTGATACACATAGCAATGCAAGCTTTATACATATAGTTTGAGTTTAGGAAATTACTCCTTTAGAGTATTTGGAATATTTAAGTGACAACAAGAAATGCAAAATAGTACGAGACATTACAAAATGTACTTGAAGCGTGTTTTAAGAACGTGAAATATCAACTTATTATGTAATTTTGAAATCAAATGCTATCTACCATCCTACAGCTAACCTTAAGCCTGAGATTGGCTTAGAGTCAGGCAGATAAATAGTTTAAAATTGCTTGATACTAAGTAAATTTACATGTACGTTGAACCTATAACATAAAATGCGATATTTCATCAATTTCGATTTTTTCTGGTCTTACTTAAAATAATGGAACTTTTTTCAAGCATATAACTTTGGTATAGATATTATGGTGGTTCATTATATATGGCGTACTAAAGCTAAAAGCTTTTTCTTGCTGGGCTTTGTATGCGTAAGATTCGTTTTGCCTCAATTATTTTTCCTGGTTCAGCGTTAGAACTTTTTGCAGTGGTAGCGAATAAATTAATACACACGCTTGCATTTATAATATCAGCTTGGTCGATTAATATAAAACTGCATTAATTATACATAACGACTGATTAGTACGAAAGAAAATACAAATGCCCAATAAAATTTTGTACAAAATATACAAATATTGAAAGACGCATTCAATTGTATATTATCACAAAATGTATTGTGGTTTTTTTTAAATATATTCGAATATTTTGCACCCAAAAACCACTTGTCCAACGGTAATTGAATATCACTGTCCCTTTTCTCAGCTTGACGGTTTTTCGGGGAAAAAAATTGTGTGATACGAGTTCTCTTGTTTTTATATATTATTATTTGATAAAATTTTTGAATAACGATAAACGAGTATAAAATTAAATCCCAATAAATTTCCCGAAGAAGTTCGTACGGTTCGTTAAATTGTAACTATTTCTGACAGATAATTAATAAATTTTTGCATTTGCACACCATTTTAAATATTTTCTAATTACAGTTGATCACTGTAACAGTCACGTTTATATTATAGTTTAATAATGGAATATACAAGTACTATATTTGTCTTGATATAAATAAGAACACGCTGTTGTTTTATATCTAAAAATTAAATAATGAAATAAAATAATTAGGTCAACGTTCGAAGTAAATCGTGGTCACTATGTTTATTACTCTGAAAAATAATGCACATTTGATTTGACTATTAAGAATTTTATACTTACTATTTTATCATAATATATCGTAATGGTTAAATATTATAACACTGTACAAAATATTTTATTCTCTAAACATTTTTGATTTGGTTCAAATTAAAATTAGCTGTCATTGAAAGAATTTAACTAGTTATCTAGTATATTTACTAGTAATACAAGAAGCTTAGACATAAAAAAGAGAACTTGCAGGTGTGATAAAAATATTCTAACAATGTAAATTTACAGTAATGTCAAATTGCTAAATCATGGAATTCAAATGAGAGAGATGAGACATCTTTATAGAAGGTCAATGAGATATATGCTTTTTGTTGTTTATTTGTTTGAGTTGAGATTATGTTTAAATTTCTTACATCAAACAGGAACAGACCTTCTATAATGTGGGATGTTTGACAAACAGCAGTTGATATGTCTAACTCTTTGCGCTATCTTTGCATTTCTTGATACAAACATAATCTCATTCACTCTAAATTATTCTAGTTCATAAACTAAGCTACCGAAATATCGATTTAAGGAAACTTAGAGTATAATAAACAAACTATTCAAAATTATAGAATTGTACCAATATTCAAGATAGTAATTGCTGCCTTATTTTAAAATCAATTTTGATGCTGTTTACATAATGGTTCCTTTGTATATATAATTTATGGCTTCGTTTAACATAATACACAAACTCAAACACGGAAAACCTATCCTGGTGGTGTAAAGCGACAGAAAGAATTATCATAATATAGAGATGGGAATCTTTCTGTTCAACCAGGTTAACCGTCCACTGCCTTTTATGAAAATTTACTTTAATATACTATTAATTGGAAAGTATTAAATTAGTATTTTATGAACGACTTTATTACAACACCAAAATTAAAGGAAATTGCAACAACACGACATTGAAATTAGCAAATTTAAATTTATTTACAATGTTATTTCATTGTTAGAAATGTATAAAAGTCTATCATTAGTGTCAGACGTTGCGATATACGGGTTTTCGCTAATATCTCGAGAAAAGAGGCCCAAAAGTAGTTTTACGTAAGTGATATCAGAGAGTATTATTTGCCTAGTCTTAAAAATGGAACTTACACTACGCACTGTGCTGTAGGTACACATGTATCTAATTGTTTACTTGTTGATTCGAATTTTCCTGGGTTTGATGTTGTCTAGCCGCCATGCATACGTATTATCACACACGGATCTAATCGAATTACTTATCATGTCATGTTTGGTTATTATAAATGCATTAATATCCTTATAAGTAGATTTAACCGCGTATAATGAAATATATGAGGAGCTTTAGGTTTCATACAATGTGCTCTGTGCTTAGTGTGTGATAAAATGGTTTTTAGATTACACTTAGAAGCATATCTCTATTGCGGTTAGAGAAATGGGAAAAGTCTTGTAAATATTATGTCGATGTGTGGTTTTCATTAAGAGACCATAAAGGATTCATCAATATTTTAAGTCCAAAAATTATGTTTTATTGTTAATAACATACAATAATAGAACCAAAAAAAACTTCCATTCTTGCAATTGATCATAATACACGTTATTTTTATTTATTATGTCTGTATACTGTATGTATACTGCAGTATCCGAAATTTTGACCAAAATTAATAAATAATGGTATTGGATACTAACACTAATAAAATTAAATAAACAGATAATTCATAAGAACAGTAACTAATTTAATTGATTTGAACTATTGTGCTGCGTTTGTTTGCATTTTATTCAGATAGTACTATGGAACCATAAAAAAATTGTCCTGATTTTATTCTTAGTAATTTCAACCCTGTAACTTAAAATAACTTCAGCAGAGCAGCGTTGAAGTAACCTAACTTATGTAGTTCTTTAGATGGGGAAGGTTTAATGGACCGGTCGCTAAGGTTAAGGTTTAATGGGGCGGTTAGAGAAAGGACAATCGTTATGTTGAAGTATCGATTTTATTAAATATAATAGCTATGATAATACGTAGGATACTTCTGTCAATTAAATCCCTTGCATCTTATTTAAGGGATTATATTAAATGTTAGTTTAACCTCCTTCCCCGAGAACTCAGTTAAACAATAAAAATTGGAGAATCTATTGGTCGGTTTTTACCATCCCAAGTATCGCCAACAGCTGGTGCCTTCATACCAATTTTAACTACTTGGAGCCGTTTATCAGTTAAAAAATTTATATTTCTATCTCCGTGTGAGCATGATAGTTGGAAGTCTCTATGTAAATCGGGCAGTCTCAAAATAAATCTCAGTTTCTGTTTCTTTTTTTGTTGTATAATTAATATAAGTTACAAAATATGCACTGTAGTGGACGAATATTCATAATAGTAAGTATTTCGAGTGATTAAAACCTAGTCATTTTTAGTGGAACCAACAAGATGTCTTATTACTGCCTTGTCAGTCTATTAAGCAATTGTCGATTTACAAATATCAAGAGACGAAACTCGAACATAATATACTCCTTGATTAATCATTTTATCCATTACCTAATTATGATTCAATCTTGCATATCGTTAATGTGAAGTTCATGTATTTAATTAGGGTTCAGCCTTTAGCAATAAATGTCGTTATTCTTTCTGATCCCTTAAAAAGTGGATAAGTAAATACCGTCCCAATAAAGGATAGAAGAAGGATGTTACATGTGATAGAGATTATATTGTAAATTATTGAATGTGTTGGGTAGCGATTTACCCCACACTAAAAGGGATGTTTCTAATCATTTTTGTTGGAATTGGGATCCATCACATAGTAGCGACACAGAACTGTGCCAATTATTTGTATAGGTACATACTTTATACTTGATTTTTTGTAGATATAATTTAGTGTATTTGTGACTGAATAATGTTATTTTAATTTTAATATTTCCTTCTCACGTCTATATAACATAAGTAATGTAATCATTTAATTTAATACAATATGTTGTCTAATTTAAAATTAATCTAATTTAGATCTATTTACCGAATGCTTTGTAATATTTTACGTATACATAAACACAACGTCGACAGTACAATATAATAAAATTATTATGATTACAATATGAATACTTTGTTTGAAGGTGTTTGCTTTGAATATGCAAATACAACAATTAATTTGTATACATAACTGTTTTATAAGTAAATATATCATAAAAAGAAGGACTTCGTTTTCTTTTTCCTAAATATCAACATATTTTTGAGTTTGGATTTTAATATGTAATTTACGTTCAAATGTGTAACAAACAAACTCGACCGGCAATTTTCGGCATAAATTCATCCGATACTTCTTAGAACGGTCATACAATAACTGCTCAAGCATTTCAGTTTGTGATCAAAATACACGGACCGTTTGTGCAGTCACAGTCAACAGCTTGAGTCTGCCATTGATAACTGCTGCACAGCCAACAGTCAACAGTCTGCTATCAGTAGTAAAGTGGAGGAAGTAACTCTATTACAGCTCTATTTTTACTCAGCATGGGTGTGGGGATTAACTGTGCAGGGACAGTCCGCAACCCGAAAAGTCAGTGTATGTCTAGTAAGTGGTTGACCGCACGATGAAATTACACAGAGCAGTTGCAAATGCTTAATGCCATGTATGTTGCCTGTCTGTGAATGGTTGGCCTTACGATAATACCTATTCATTTTATTATATCACAAAAACATTTTATTGGATAAAAGTTGATAAGATTATTGATTATAAGAAGGTTAACCTTTGTTTGAGTTACGAATTTTATCATTATTTCATCTTTTATCTTCAAAAAGTATTTTTAACGAATATTCGATTGATCTTTTTGCAGATTTTCTTATCCGCGACATTATCTGCATGTTTTTGGAATTATCATTTAATAGGGTACTTCGTACACTCATTAAAAAATTATAATGCGGTATTTGACACTAACTTAGTTTAGTTAAATCCAAAAAAGTATAATAACTTTATATCGTGCATAACATTTAAAAGTAGGCAATTTCATATTTTTTTTTTACAACAGCGATATTTAGTAAATATATTTCGGATTTATATTGACATAAATAAAAAGCACGAGAAAAGTTAAAATTATATTTAATCAATATATGATTTCACGCCACTGGTAAAATTAAAGTAAAATTTTTAATGTGAAAGTCTGCATTAATTGCTTGTATTAACCTGTTATTATTGCATATGTTCACAAATACAGTTTTTTTGTCCTGGTGTGACTTAAAAACGGAAATAATAAATGATAGGAATTTAAATACAATAAAGTACTTATTTTACAAATAAATGCATACAAATATGTTGCCTAGTTTATCTGTTAAATAGTTTATAATTAAATCATAACATCAAGTACATAGATTTTGTGTGAGGAATGATAATAAAATATTCATACTAACATTACTAAGTAAATACATTATATTTGTTGCTTGATAATAGAATTGCAACAGTATGCAAAGTATTATTTATTTACAACCTATACAAATCATAGTAAATATAATAAATATGAACTAGATTGAAATCTTTTTAATGTACATTCAAATGTTAAAGTAAATTTTGACTGACATAATATACATTATCGTTCTTACTATATACTTATACTTAAGTTTTTTAACATACTAAATTGCAATTTTTAATATTTTACTTAACATAAACTGTTGTCAAACGAAACATTAAGGTAGAAAATTATTTTTGTAATGACTAGATCCTATTAGGCTTGCAAAATGGTTATTTGATTTTATTTCCAATAAAGAAAACAAACAGTCATAATAAGCATACATTAGCTTTGCTTTTATGGTGGTACTTATTATGTTATTATTAACATATTCAGTTTTTACAAACAAAATCCATTGACTCAAAGCAAATATTAGGTATAGTTGGTATGAACAGCAATAATAGCTGAAATTGATGTTACTATTTAGTTTATGATGCATCCCAACACACAAGTTGAAAGGCATAATAGGGCTAAGCTACATTTACAGTAAAATAAGGTAAGGTAAATTAGATAAATAGTACCTCTATTAAATATCGGTGGGAAGGATGTCTGGTATAAGATATTGACATAGTTCCATTTCAGAGTTGACAAAAGTCACTTTTCTTGCAGTATTTTCATCCAGCCTGTAATCATGTTATTTTTACTTACACATACATTCAATAAAAAAAGAATCCAATTCAGTGATATTATGACCAATCAGTCAATTGAGATTCAAGGTATGTTTTTCGAAAAAAACTTTAGCACAAGTTGACATAGTGAGAGGTTAAAAGATTAATGCTGCATAGTCTACACCTAACTCATTTAACAGGCTACCAGCTAAGCACAAATATTTTATTTTTATATTTGAATCACTGTTTAGTTCCAAATTAAAAAAAATAAGTTCTAAAGAAAATATAGCAATGCAACTTTAAGTAGATTAAGGATTTAGTAGTATTGCAGGGAAGCCAGGCTTCAAAACTAAAAAGGTTTGGGTATTTCTGGAATGTGGGGTGAAGAAGATGTAACAAAGTTCCTCCAAGTTATTTTCCTATTCAATAAATGAAACCATTATTTATGAAACTTTTAAATTGGGAAAACTTTGCAACTTACCATCCTTTTATGACTGCCCAACAACCAGAAAAAAATGCTGGAGCATTAATAATGAGGCAGATTCCAAGCCTTTCTGGATAATGTCTGCTCAGCAGCCATATTAAGTTTTTAAGAACTTGGTAATCCATGCAAGATAACGTAAAATTATTCAAGTCAAAAACAATGCACAAATTATCCACCACCTCCTCAAAACACCTCTTACTAGCATCTTCCTACAAAGTACAAAAGAAAATTGACATAACTGGAGATGGTTTTCTATAAAAGAATTTTTAGTTTAGTTAGTAACATTTTCACCATATATATACAAATCAGTATGCCTGGTGTTTATTAATGATATTATTAAATGTAAGAAACAAACAAGTATTCAGTTTTTGAAAATTACTTACCAAACAATATACTATGAATTTTGTAAGTTCATCAATATTTCTGTCACTCGAGCTATGGTTTTTTGCTGGGATGTACACAATTGGTCTTCCAGCAATATCTCTGTGTCTTAGAACTCTAGCTTTGTCTTTATACTTTTCTATTAGTTCTTTATTGTCATGTAACTCATTTACACCATAATCAACTCTCCATTTGTTTGTTTTTAATATGGCCTTAAATAAAATCAAAGCTTTTCACAATAACCCATTTTAATCATTTGTAAGGCATGCTAATATTAAATATGTATTATCATGGCTTGCAAATAAAAGCAACATACTTCCCTATTTAGTAACTTTTCTGCTAGTTAAGCTAGTTTATCTATATACAATTTGGTCAAAGAGTTTGGTCAAACTAACATTGACAAATTAAGGGTTTTGTATGAAGACGATAAGGATAAGGCATCTTATTAATAACTTCTCAGAGGACTCCAACGTGGTGTACAATTCTCTCCTGCAGCTTGTAAGCAAAGTTCACAAACATAACACAAAAATCAAACCATCCTGGGTTGTTATCCATAGCCATTTATAGTAAGATTCACACCAGTTTATCAGTTTATATCAACTACTTCGAATGTGTAAGATCCTAATTGTGTACTACTAGGAAAAACAACACAAATAAGTTATGAGTAAAGAAATGAAGACTATTTCAATAATTTACTTTATAAATGTTTCTTCAATACGGTTTTAATTGAATTAAAACAAAATTGGTACCTGAAATGCACTGTCGACTGTTTTAAACGCTCTCAGATATCTCTTCAATGAATAGTCGTTGTGGTATTGAGCTGGATCTGCTTCCACAATTAATTTCATTCTTTCCTTTACCTGCCTTAAATCTTCCTCGTTAACAGATTTTGGTTCCTCTGCCATTATTTATAATAATAAGGGAGATAATATGATGATAAAAAATGGGACTCAATGACTACAACATTCAAATGTAATCGTCGGAATGTGAGGGGAAAAATACAACACAAGACTTTGTTACAATATTTTTCAGCAAGTTTCACAATAGTATTTACAGATCAGTTGGAAACCAAAATTTAAAGATAAAAAGATTAAAATTTTAAAAACATCGACACTATTGAATGTGTAATGTCAAATCTCGATTCTTGGTTCTGCGCATTTTGTCAAAGTCTAATTGGTTGGCTATTTGTTCTAGGTCTATGGTTGACAGTTAACAAAGATTACAATATATTTAGGCCAAGGCTTAGTTTCCTCAGGCAACAATAAATCAATGCTTCAGTTAGTGCTTACAACTATACAAAATCAATATCTTCAGATCTCTTTAGCGTATGTATATCATATTGTTCGCTCATATTTTCTTGACCATTTGGCATTGAATGATTGGTAAGATTATTCGTTCAACTTTCTTTGACGCCATGTTGCTTTTTGAGTTTTATACGAAATTGGTAGAAACGCTAAGGCTAAAAGACAAAATATTCTTCACGTTTACGTATTTTGTTTAAAAGAAAAGAAGAATACCGGCATATTTGTACATGTCACTAAATAATTTAATATAAACGTTACTCTTCACCACATCATACAAACCAAAAAAGGGGGTCAAGATTGTAAGAAGCAATCGAACGTCAAAATTTTTTTTTATTGCAGAATTTTATTATTGGCTCGTGGATAAGAGACCGATCGAGTGATAATTAAACCAATAAGGTAAAAATCATATGTGGGTTTTAATCTCTGTCAAGAGATACATTATTCATTTTGGGCATTACTATACCTACCAACTGCCCGATTCAGTAACTTTTCCATCTAGTTGCCCTCTAGGTGATCTTTAAACTAAGGGGAGAGAGAGGTTTTTAGTCATTTAGTGGACTGTTATAGGCTGTCGATGATGACGACGACGATGATGAAGATGATATTTATACACAGATGTATTCCTAGGTTTTGTGTCCCGTAAATTAGGTATGATTAGATTAGTTTCCAATTAGTTTCTCAGCATTAGCAGCTGTCAGGAAATTTACTGAATTCATTATTTAAACATGGGTACCTATATTGTTAACATGCTGTTTACAATATATTTAGGTTAATTGACATCTAGCTAAGAACCAGCTTACAAGTTCGGTCTTAAGCAGAGATTGGGCGATACTTCAGACCCTGTTCTTAACTTGATGTCAGTTAATTAATATTGACCACTGAGGTCTTTGAAGAATGAGGCGATGAAATAACAATGTTAAACTGTACAAAAATTCATTTATTAGTTAGTTATGCTTAGGAAGTAGAATTATATCTAGTATGGTTTGTCAGTTTACTTATATTATTAGGCACGGTACACCAACTGCGTGTTCCGATGCCTTAAAGATATATAATCCTATTTTTAGTTTATGAAAGTAGTCCGTTAGCAACGTTAAAATTAGGAACATGTGCAATTCGTCTCCTAAAGTCGGGTATTGTGCAACAAAAGCTGTATCCGATATCCACGCGGTCTGGTTGCCAGTTTATCCAGTTAAATGCTGCGTTATTGCGACATCTGTCCGTACAGAATTGTAGTTGACGAGCCTCTGCGAGAGTGTAGTACGGATTATTGATACTGATATATGCAGTACCTTGGCGGCGAGATGCGTCGTATACAACCTGGAAAATAATTATCAGATGATAATGACTAATATGATGATATAGGTAGGTACAGCGATAAATCTATGTAGTCACATTTGAAATTTTTGATAATATTGACTTCGCGAATTGTTTATAAATACTAATCAAATTTGCAGAATATTAATTTAGTAGAATGTGATACCCTCTTAACTGACCGGATTGTTAAGTAACGTCTTGATATTGTACAAACCTTCTTGCAAATAAATGATTATTATTACTTTTATTATTAATCAAAATCAGAAGATCAGGCGGCCGGAGGGATGTGGGATATATACATATATATCTAACAATTTATCTCTCCCCAATCAGGGCTTGAACAACGGCACTAAAAACGATAATATGACCACGACCGAATTGGTTAGGGCACTTTAACACACATAGTGCCTTTGATCGATGATGTTGATCAAGTTGTGGGTCACGTTGAATTGGTTCCTTTATTCGCGGACTACTTGGAGATAATTCGCAATACATTGCAATCGTGACAGCCAGAAAGATGCGAGACAGTTTTGATATTTTTTGAAATTATTTATCATCTACTGGTACATTGTAACTGTATTTTTTCATGATACATATTTGTTGATATTCATCAAGCGTTACGTTAAACGTAGGACTTACCTTATAAAAGTATTGAGGCACGGGAACACGATTGTTAGAATGTAAATGAATATCAACCAATCTTCCAGCTGAGTTTCTTAATTGAGTGACACCAAATGTGCCTGTGTAAATGACAGTGTTGTACCTAGCAGCAGCAATACGTCGGCGAAGATTCTGAGAAAATTAATTCATTAACTTTAACAAAAACTTGTAACTACAAACAATAGATATGAATATATTTTATCAAACTTTTAATTGATGTTTGATGTGAAGGAGTTTTATTTTTGATGGTGACTGTTGAAAATTAATGTTTATTGCAGGTATTTGAACTCCATTCAGCATCCATTTACCACAAACCCAAAAAATAATGATGGATTTGCATGTTGCAGTTTTTTGTAAACTTCAAGGAGGTGTTTTTTGGTAAATTGGTTGGCCAAGAAAATACTGGTCATGGCTAATAAAGTCAATACTCATAAGGTAGATAGGGTTAGGGTAGCCCAGGAACGACCACTGCGACCAACAACGTAAATATGATGAGGGCTGAGGCAACATATTTAAATACTTTATTCCGGCCAACAATTATACGTGACTCACTGTCACTTTATCTAAGGACACCATTTTGCAAGGCGCTGTGAACTATATCAACGCAGCCACGTTGATGCTCTACCAAATATTCACGTCAAAGTTAATGTCGAACTTAAAAGTTTGCGGAGCTTATGCCCGCTTGTTTTTGACGTACCGACGGTATTTCCCTGGGTACTCCCTGTGCTCAGGCTTCTTGAATCGGGCTACGATTACGCTTGATCGCAGATAAACAGAAAGCACTATTTTGCTAGCTCTTGTAAGTAACGCGGGAACCCAGAGCTGTGGCGTAGAAGATGAAGAATAAGCGCGTATTATCGCAATTTTCTTTTAATTTATCGAAACCTTTAAACAGAGCAACACATCGCAGGGCATGCAAGGAACTGCGTCCATCAACCTGATGCGTAGGTGTTAAACCTCACGAGCCTGTAAACATGGGGCATCCACACCCTCCAGACCGGAACACAGAATTTGACAGTATCACAAGGAGGCCCATACAATTTCTGCCTTTTCTAGTTATTTCGTAATTTACGTTTCTTTGGAGTTTTTGGCCGGCCACGCAAAACTTGAGTGACCTCGCGGTAAGATTGATAATATTGTCTAGGCAAGCGAGTCCAAATCTACCTCGTTATTACTTTCCATCAAGCGTAATAGACGTCAAGCAAAGTTTTTTCATTTGAAAGTAAAAATGTATACGTACGGCTTCCAAGCTCATCCAATTTCCAGCGTTGAAAGGTTGCCATTGCGGAGCAGCGTTGATGAAATAGAAAGTAGAGCGTTGACCAGTTGCAAAGACATAATCTGTCTTGGCAGCGAGGTGACCACGTGCCAAGAACTGGTTAGATGTAATATATCTATCAACCATGTTGCTACCTAATAGGTTGGCAATGACTTGTCTTTGGTTGTTTTGCGTATAAATGGTGTTAATATTTACGCCAGGGAAAAATGGGCCCGCTAAAAAGAAAAGAAAATTAAAGTTTTTACCTTGACTTTGATGGAGCAATGAATAGAGCTGCCAAATTACGTATGAAATTCGATTTTCTTGCAAGTGTTTATTACGTAGCAATATTGCCTATAAACCTGCCTAATAAACCTATTAGTGGGATGATAAGCCCAGTGGGTAGGAGCTCGACAGTGGCCGAATTGCTTTGAATCGCAGCATGGATCTCTAACTTTTTAAGTTATGTGCGTTTTAAGCAAATAATAGTTAAAATTGTTAAATCCTTAGTAGCCGAATAAATGAAGTACCTAAGATATTTAGAATAGAGGAAGATAGTTTGTAAGATAGATTCATCGGAAGTAGTACGCAGAATAAGTCGCGAGGAATCGAAATTATATAATAAGTAGGTATACTAGGCTGGGCAACTCAGATAAGCAAATGATCATTTTGTATCCAAATATGTATACTATCGATATTTTATGTAGAATTTAATTATGAGCAATTTTGCCTTACCTAACCAGCTAGGGCGGTCAACCCCTGATTGAAAGATTCCATTTGTATCGTCTTGATTGTACCATACATATAAAACTTCCATTCGCGTCGGATTGAAGCAGGACCAATAGTGAACATGGAAGACGTTGTTTACAATAAATCCAACACTGTAAGGTAGTTAAAATAAATTAGGAAGGAGTATTATAAGCGTAGTAGTATTATAACGATACCTAAATTAGTCCAACCACTGCCACAAGTATCTATACTTGTGGGTTAAGGGGAACAGATAGCCAATGCTTTCAGTAGTATGCACTTCATACATGCACAAAAGCACTAACCACCTTAATTTTCTTAGGACTTTAAATTCCTCTTACCGCTTTATGCGTACCTTGATGAAAGCAAAAGAGGCGGCTTTGTTTAAAAAATTAACACATTCTTTTTCTGATCTTGGCAAAAATACATAGAGCATACCAAGGTCAAGAATGTTGTTCTTCTTAGCCTGGGTATTTAACCAAGTATTCCCTATATTCGGTGTTTAAGCAAGATCAGCTTATCTTCTAAGATATATCATTAAAATTGCATACCGTATAACGACGTTATTGTTAAAGCATCTTTGATTTGTTTGCTGCGCCTCAAACACAGCGTGACTACTACAAGTTATCTGTCCAAAAGCTTGATTCCCACTCAACCATCCAGCGCCTGACACAAGGTTATTGTTAACACATCTAGCGGTCTAAAAAATAATAGGAGTTACCATACTAAACTGCCTCATTCAGACGGAACGATCCTGGGTTATATTAAATAGAATGTGGTATTTTGCATTTCTGCAGGCTTCCTGCTAGAAAATTGGTTATCTCAACGTCTGTATCTCTGACGAGCACGTTATGCTATAGGTTCCGGTTTTTACCACTTATGCTAATCATCGTTTGGGCCCGCCAATCTACATAAACTCTGGGAGGTGGAATTACACTCTAAATCCCCTCTTTGCTGTGCCCAGAAGCTTTTTGGTTGTATTTGCTCTGGTTTGATCGAATTTTATCACCATAATAATAAAATCGTTGGACAAAATTATTGGGGTTTATATATTGCCACAGTAACCCTTTCAGTTGAAAGTGTCTCCTTAACCTTATTCTACATTCAATATCAGGTGAGATAATTCACGATTAATTGTTAGTTAAGCGTCCCTACAAAATTAAACTTTTGGAAGAGGTATTAAGACAAGCCTTACAGCAGTATGGACGTTGGATACAACGTTAGGGTGTCGAATAAGTCGGTTTGCTCCTGTGCAGGAGATGATAATTTCCTCTCCGACGTTGAGCCGAACTAGTCCAGAGTTGCTGCTAGGGGTGAGAAAGGTGCTTCTTGATCTATGAAGGAAAACGGGCTGTGGCTGACCAAAGTCACCGTTTATTCTTAAGCTGCACCCTGAATTCATAAACAATAAAATAATATTAATTTCACGTTACGTTTATGTTACGTTTATAATTTGCTTAAAAATAATTTGAAACCGAAAAACGTTTCACGAATCGTAAAGGTGACATTTTTGTGACTTATCTAAGCGAAGGAGTTAATTTGTCCAATGTATGTATATAAATATATTAAATAATATAAAATTCAACAGATATAGTATTACAGAAATGTATTATATATATTCGGTGCGTTCATATGGAGGAGATTAAATAAGGTTACCAATTAAGACGGTAAAAATGTCAGCGAGTAGTAGGTAGGTAGATAGGTAGACACCTACCTAATAAATAAAACTAAAGCAATCTACCACATTTTCATTTCCATTGAAGGAAGCCTTGGAAAAGCTTCATTATGCAAATATTTAAGACCGTTAAAGTGACATTTAAATAATGTTCAAAATTTCTCGTAAGCATAAATTTAGGATACATTATAACTTATAAAGAGAATAAATTACCGCTTCGCAGAGAGGTTGTTGATTGATTGAACCACTGGAGTTGCTCAGTAGTTAGCCAGGCATCCAGGTAATCTTCAAATTGGTCATCGCTCGTAAAGGCAATATCAGTTGGATTGGGTAGCCTAGAAGGAAGTGCAATGACGGTCACTGCTACCACCAACGTCAATGCTATAAGGCGAAACATTATGCGCTACACCTGTTATGCCTTAATAACTAAACAATGGCCAATGGCCAGATTTTAGGGAACAGTGACAAAGAAAGCAACAACGTTTCTAATATTTATACAAAATCATTATCGTTTATTATAATTTGCCATCTACATGTGATATTGATAATATCATTATAATAACCCGCTGTCTAGATAGAGTATTATGATAACGAATTAAGACTCTGCTTTATATAAAAATAATAATTATGTCTACTAATATTAGGAACGCTCAAGTATGTTTGTATGTTATGTGCGTGTGATTGATATGCTTTTCGTTCTAGAGGCGAAGGAAAAGTTACCAAAAAAGTTAAGAATCCGAGTACTAAAACGGAAACTTTAAATGTGAAATTTAGACCTGCTAAAATGTTTTGGTGCTTTAAAACATTATGAACATGTTCTTTGCTAAGCAGCATAAATGATTTAGGAGGGAGGACATAAAACTGTTATATGATTCCTAGGGGTCGTACTTTAACGTGATTTGTAACTTAGTTTTTGCGGTTCTCTTATTTTTCAGCGTAGCTATTGCACATTACCACCTTGAATACGTTTACAAAAATGGCTTAGTCTAGAAAAACAGGCTGAAGATTTTACCAGATTTGGCTCAGTCTTAGTCGTCTGTTACCTTTTCATGTCTATCAATTAACGCTTTACTATATTTCGGGACTTAATAAAAAAATTGATCTCGGCTCAGTTTTCGGTAGATATCTGAAAATTCGGTACTTATAGGATATTTTCACGATATTTACAATACAATTTCTAATAATAATGTTGTTGTCTTAGTTTTCGAAATGTGATTGGAGTAAAGTTATAAATTAGTTTACCTACTTAATTTACCAAAAAATTTTTTTAATACATACTTATTAAAAATAAATCAATAATTTTTAAATGTGCTTATTGCACAATGCTCAAACATACTACATACATAATATATAAACAACATATAAGTATTTTTGTTTTTTCATATAGGCTACAAATAATATAACGCTGTGCTCCAAAAATGTTCAAAAATGCACTCACGAACATGTACCTATCTCTATAATCATTTGTTTTGGATTAAAAACGAAATGTATCTATTAATCCCTACTATACTATTACTATGCTATTTAACTTTGGATTAATTATCAACTATTCGCTAATCACGCATGGCTGGATAGATTAATTTTGATAATAATTTTGTGTCCACGCCCCCATTACATGCCTTGCGACATTTTGTCACAATAGCAATTGGATATTCCTAATTTGTTTGTTATCGTTTGATAAAAAGCATTAATCTTTCATTAAAAGAATCGCTTAGGCTTAGCGTACACCTTAATCAAAACTTCTATTTTCTATTCAAAAAGAACAGTAACATATATAGTTGACTCGACCACTGTCTACCGTGGGTATCATATAGTTGAATTAGATAAATCTGAATTACGATTCTCCGATACAAATATTTCTTCCAATAGTTTTCTCGTCAATTTAACAAGTGACAGTTAGGTCAGTACAAATTGAATTTATAACAATTGTTTTGTAGATATTTAGGTGTTCTACGAGTTGTAATAGATTAAAGACAACTATTTTTTACGCTGAATCATTAGAAGTGTTTGCAATTCTACGTTGCAAACGTTCCACGTGAGAAAACCTGTATGCCTGAGAGTCTTGCATTTAGTTCTCAAAAAAGGATGAAGTCTTTCGCTTTCGCACTTGGCCAGCGTGGTGGACTACGGTCTAAACCAAATGAGATGGGTTTAGACCGAGAGGAGACATGTGCCGGTAATAGGTTGATGATGACCATGATGATGATAGGAGGAGGCAGTAGGCATATAAAAGTGATCAGATTCAAAAGATAAATGACAAACCAAAATCTGTCGCGAGCATTCTGTCGACACAACGACCATAAACTTTGGCCGGTTCGTAACTTTTGCTTTATCATCTTATCGCGTCAGAAACTTTAGGCCTGTCTAAGAAACTTTTAGCTGGGTTATTGTTTGAACCGCGGGTCGGTGTATCAGCAATATTTTAGGGCGGAGGTCGAGCCCCATTAGCTAAACAAGGGTATTTCGAAGCGCATTATTCTTACCGGCATAAATATTTTTATAAAGATACGGCGTTCTGGAAAGTAGACTCCCGCGTTCGCTATGGAAAAAACTAGCGCCATCCATTCGTAATACTCCGAGTAAATTACTTTACTGTGGTTGCTACGCTTCATGGCATATGTTGTATAATCATGACTGCCTCCACTGACAGTAACAATGTGCTAGATTATTGTCATCATCATCATCGTTCTCAGCCTTTCATAGGCCTCATCTCTCATAGAAGAGAGGGATAGGGGAGGAAGAGGGGCTTAGGCACTTCA
Source organism: Pararge aegeria (assembly GCF_905163445.1). Classification (NCBI taxonomy): domain Eukaryota; kingdom Metazoa; phylum Arthropoda; class Insecta; order Lepidoptera; family Nymphalidae; genus Pararge; species Pararge aegeria. The sequence continues at coordinate 9,259,027 of NC_053184.1, read as the reverse complement.
CGCTGCTGCAATGCGGATTGGTGAGCTAGAGGCAATCAGATTATTATCGTGAGGGTAGTAGTATTTTCCTAACTTCTGGAATAATAATTATTTTAAAGCTATAACCAAGAGAAATACTTGGTCCGGCCCTACCGTCCGGTACATACTGTAATTAGTACTACTTACACGGTAGTACTTACTTACCAAGTTATTATTTTTTCAATATACTACGCAAATTATACACACATCGCCACCTAACCCCAAAGTAAGGGTAGCTAGTTTTATGGCTAGATTGACTTATGGTAGATGACCGATGAATATTTTTGTTACATAATATACATAGTTACTTATAATATACAGAGATAAACACCAAGACACATTTTCCAGTTGTGGCCATGGAACCCTCGGCCTTGGATTCAGTAGACCGCCAAAAGCAAAGGCGCCAGTAGGCCGTCAAAAGTTCCAGATTAGTCCATTTAAGCAAATTTAGCAATTGCTTCAGGCTTGAAGTTTCGGGGGTGACACAACAAACAGCACCAAAAAAATTTACAGGCATAATAAATAAAAATAATTATAATTTGGTTTTTATTGTAATGCCAAATCCGTAGTAATCCAAATCCAGGTATTTCTGTCGTCTTTCATACATAGATAAACCTCGTTGTAAGAAAGTTGATAGATTAACGAAAGTTAAAGTCCGATGCTAGTTTTCTAGTGGATAAAATTGCTTAGGGCATCAATTATCATAGTTTGTTCAACTAATACATTAACCAGGCAGATGGTTACTTACTTGAATCTAACTGCAATGGTTAGAACACATTTATGAGAACCGGCGGGTTCTTTATAAATACCAATGCCTTTAAGGGTAATACCGAGATTACGTGCAAACAAAAACTTGTATAAAGGCAAACTGAATAATTAATTGCTTTTTACCTTCGTCATTATTGTGTCTATAAGTACACGTCTATAAATTTCTTTATTTTACTTAAAGTTAATATAGATTTATTTTGATTGTCATATTTTACCGTTTTCCTCTGGCATCTCTTAAAGCTAGAGCTAGCTAGCTATCAAATTATCTATACGTAGCTATAAATAATAATTAATAGCTTGCATTCTGTAGATTTTTATCCTGATTTTTAAATAACTAGACAAACGCGTTCGTCGCTGGCGGCAAATTCCTAACAACATCCATCCATCTTAAATCTACTGTGAGTCGTTTTTATCATTATGGCTATTGCTCTGTTTTTGTGCAAGTAGTCAATTATTTTTAATATTCGAAATTGATGGCTCAAGAGAAACTTTTGGGGGTTTTGAACATCGGCGCGCACCTATAACGTATCTAAGTTATGTGCATTTTATATATTGGATAGAAGCAGGCGTTACTTTGCGGAAATCCATGATATATTATCAAAATTAAGCTTAATTTGCTATACTCCGCGAAAAGCAGTAGAATCTGTGTGGTGTAATTTATAATTTCTTCAATCCTTATACCCCACACCAAACAGATCTTCGGCAATATACCCTCTACGCACGTTTCGCTCCGAAACCGGAGCATCATCAGGAGATGTTGTCAGGAGATTATGTAACTCACTTAACAATTATTCATTAATTATTAATTTATTAATTATTCATTGCTTATTAAGCTTAATTTTGATAATGTGCATTTTAGTTAATTGAATTTCACTTGCTTTAAAGTTTGATGCATGCCTGAGAGTTCTCACTATCGTTCTCGGAGGCGTGTGAAGTTCACAATCCGCACTTAGACAACGTAATGGATCACGGCCTAAACGCTGTAGTGAGGTGTTAAAGTGTAATGATAAAATCTGGGCATTTGTAATTTTGGTTACTGAAGGTTTATGAGTCCGATTAATATTTATTATACCATTTATCTAGACTTCAATCCTTGTATTTTGTATAGTTTCATGATACCCATATGCTACGCGAATACCTTCTTTAAACTACGTAAGTTCTGGAGTGCTTGGTTCATTGATTTATTAGTGTTTCATAGCTGATAATATATATCTATTTTTAAATACTTTTATCAGGTCTTATCTCGAAAATAACGCACTTATTTACTTCCACGCATTGTTCAGTTTCTGAATCAAGTGTACACGCCTTAATCACGACCCTAATTAATTAGTTATTTATTATGTAATTAGAATCGTGATTGGGACTAATAAAGTTATTTCAGTTGATTAAATTAACGTAGGCACCAGGTTATATTTAACATTTACTGATTCCCCCCAAATCGAATTATATAATAATAACATAAACTGAAAATCCCAGGCTACCACGATCATTATTAGGTTATAAGACCGCGCCGAATGCAATTTTTTTTATGATCACTAAAATACTTTGGCATAAAAGCAATTATACCTCGCGTTGCTACGCTTTTACGACCTATCCTTGTCCTCAAGTCTCATTGCTGCGAATGCATTATCATATCAACCCATTATCGGCCCTCTACAGGGCATGGGTCTCCTCCTCCCGCAATAAGAAGGGTTTAGGGCGTCGTGCACCACGCTGGCACAGTGCGGATGGGTGGACTTCACACTCCTTTGAAGATATTATGGATAACTCTCAGACATACAGTTTTCCAAACGATTTTTTCCTTCACCGTTGAAGCAACTGATATTTTAATTTCTTACAAGGCACATAACTTAGAAATGTCAGAGATTGGGATTCGAACTCGGCACCCCGAAAGTGAAGTCGCTTCCAAAGGTTATAGGGGGCCTGTTATGGTAGGTCTTATTCCTGCCGGCAAAGTTTTGACGTGACAACGTCTTATAAATTGGTTTGCCGGGTGACACTTCAAGAAACTGCGTTACGCTCCGCTCACGTTATGCGCTTTCAATGAGAGCGAGTGAGAGGCACGCGCCCGCCTAAGAGCGAGAGAGACAGACATAAAAAGTGAAAGGCACGCGTCCCTTTGTAGTAAACGCTGTTTCATTGTACGCAAATGTATTGCAAGTTATTGTATGTATATAAATATACATACAATAACTTGCAATACATTATGTATGTGTATGTAAAGGTAAAAATAAAATTTTGTTAATATGAAATTCAGTGCGAGATTCTTTGTATAAATTAATGTTTTAAATATAATTCTTTGTATAAATAAATGTTTTAAATTGTTACTATTATTTCATCCTTCTTCCTACTATACGAATGAATATTCACATTAAAATTATTTTACCACTCAAAGTCGTTGTCACGTAAAACTTTCGCCCGTATACCGACTTTACAGGCAACCAATTTTTTTATTTCGAAAATTATCACGCTAGTAAATCCGCGGTTAAAAGCTAGTTCACAATAAATTAATACAGATTTCAACTTCAGCGTAAAAATATATCGCATACATTTTATAGGGAATAGACGAGCGTTCGCACAGCAAACACAAAGCCTATAATATGTCAAGAACATGAGGCAAGCCATCACAAAGAGATGCTCCTCTTAAAGAAAATAAAATCAGTAATGAAAGCTTGAATTGAACTCGATGTCATCAAATTACATATTGGCTTCATTATTCAGAATGTCGAGTTGTTTTCATAAATTAATTATTTCGCTAGAAATAAATAAAAGTATTGTTTATTTGAAGTAGGCTTTTCCTATGGGCTTCATTTTAATAACTCAAGTTTGCCTATTTGTTGTGACGAGATCTAAGAGTATATGGGCAACCGACAAAAACTCTGCAGTTACCTTTCAAAAAGTTTTTCTTTCAATACTTTTAATCTGATCTTTTAAAGCAGATGAAAAAAAAGAGTATAATTTTTTTATAATTTTACTTTTTTTATTTTTAAGTTAGCACTAGATCTCACGTTGTTGAAAGTGATGGTGCAGTGTAAGATGGCTGCGGGCTAATCAGTTAGGTTTAAGATAAAGCAGTAATATTAAACCCATAACTGCTCCTTATCGGTTTCTAAGTGTCATTACTACGACGGCCGAGTGGCGCAGTGGGCAGCGACCCTGCATTCTGAGTCCAAGGTCGTGGGTTCGAATTCCTCAACTGGAAAATGTTTGATGAACATAAATGTTTTTCAGTGTCTGGGTGTTAATCCGTATTTAATAAGCATTTATGTGTATTTTATTCATAAAAAAATATTCATCAGCTATCTTAGTACCCATAACACAAGCTGCGCTTACTTTGGGGCTAGGTGGCGATGTGTGTATTGTCGTAGTATATTTATTTATTCACTAAGACTTACGTCTACCATAAGCCAGGAAGAGTTAAATTCTCAGGTCGGCCCTATTCTAGATTGCAGTATTAGTGCGGAGTAACGAAGTTGATTTCGACTTGACTTGGAGAGCAGTTAAGCTACTGTTAGCCATATGTTTATATTTTTCTTGTACAAGTTAGCCCTCGACTGCAATCTCACCTGGTGGTGAGTTTTATGTAGTTTAGAAGGTAGCGGGCTAACCTGTTCTGTTTCTACTTAGCACTGTTTGGAATGCTAATTCGCTTAGCGGCACGTCTTTGTCGGTAGATTGACAAGCTAAGGCGAAAACCTTCCACATCGCTAAAATAATGCATATATGTACTATAAGCAAGTAATAATATAATTGTTAAAAACCCTACAATTCGTTTCTCCAATGAAATAAAAGGCCTGCCGACTAGCATGCGCTGGAGACAATTTCTCTACGCAGAAAGGACAAAATGATTATATCTTCGTACTGTTTTATCCTCTTTCCGAGTAGATAATCTGAGGTTTATCCCCGCTTCTACTCTCCCAAGCCCTAGATGGGGATGTATAATGGCCATGTGAAATGGTAAACGGTGGTAAACTCCTGCTTTGCAGGCAGGGGGCGACGTAATTTTATCCTTTGTCAGTGGATAAATTGGTTTCCTGTCCATGAACTATTAATAGGGTGTGGACAGCCTAGTGGTTGGGGCTTCGGCTTCCCTTTCGGGAGGACAGCATTCGATCCCCAATCCGCACCTCTTCATTTATGGAGATAAGTGCCTTTTTAATTAAGTTTATTATCACTTTTGCGGTTAAGGATAACATCTTGAGGAATGCATTCCTGAGAGTTCTCCATACACTTCTCAAAGGCGTGTGATCTCTACCAATCCGCAATTGAGCAGCGTCGTAAATTATCTACCGTAAATTACATACCCTTCTAATTCTGAGGGGAGACCTGTGCCCCGCAGTGAGTTGGTAATGATGAAGATGATTTTTAATTAAAATTAATTAAAATAAAAAAATTAAAGTCATATTTTGATCATAATTCATTTATTACTCGCAGTGTACTTCATCAAATAACTTTATTTAAAATAGTGACTTTATTGTGTGCAAAAATAAGAAGTAATATGTTACACAGGAAGGAGTGCTCTCAAAACAGTAGGTATTAAAATTACAATTTTTAATAAACGACACAATATTTTATAATAGATCTTAGTATAATTACCTAGTGTGATAGATGGTTATGGAATATTGAATGAATTTATTTTAGGATGAATGTTGTACATATCTAGACTTAATTTGTACCTATTGTACCTAATAGGTAAATCAGTAAATTGTTTAAATAATTTATTAAAAAATCACGTTTAGTCGATAAGTAGGTACCTACCCATTTGACTCTATATTTTATTGTTGTTTAACAATGCTCAGGTAGGCCCATTTTAATTTAAAAAATGTGTATAGGTACCTAGGTACAGGTCTGTAGGTTAAGTCTGGCCTAGTCCGATCCGGATCGGACTAAGTGGATCCGATCCGACCGGCAAGGCGTGGGCGAAGCGGCCTCTACAACATCGGGAGATGCCCAAATTAATTAATAAATGAATGTCTACAACAATATTGCTGTCCTTAAAACAACAAAATATGTTTTTTCACATAGAGACATAGTAGTATTAACTTGTTAATTAATACCAAACATTGTATTCACATTTTAATAAATACGTTTTTAACAAGATTAACAAAAATAACAATACACTAAAATAAATTAAATAGGTATAACAATAATAATTATTATTTATTATTAACACACCACTACTGAGAATAAACTAAAAGGTTTTAAACCTCTATGTAATCACACTTTTTAAGGTACCTATTCGACTAATAACAAAACTTGTCACAAAATAACTACTATCTACCTAAATCCATTTTTTTTGCATCTAATTGAATCGCATTAATTTGCCTGCCATTAATCTACTTGTGATTCGGGGTCATGTTTATGCACAGTTTTATTATAAAAAAATTAAGGCAAATTTTATGCAGTTCTACGGCGTAAGACTTACGAATATATTAGGAGGTAAGTGTAATACCTACGTGGAGTACCTACGACGAGTACAAATAACCATTTGTTATGGTGGTCTTTGATCGAAAAATACACTAGATGACAGAAAATGTTTAATAGTAAATGCAATAAAGTATAACTATCCCAAAGTATTCGAATATTGGTGTAGGTAAGTACAACGAGGACCAATAAATAAATTGATAATTTTGCATCGTGGGCTTTGATCAGTAGACGCCAGAATATGTAGTTTAAAAATAAATGCATTATATTTAGTATAAGTGTCGCAAAGTATATGAGTTGCAAAGTTGGTATTCAGCGTAAAAAATATTTAAGTATCTGTCGACATGAGCGTCACTTTGCGGATAACTGAATCTGAAGAAATGCCTGGGAAAAATGTATTTTTATGCGTGACGTCATAGAATTCAATGAAGATTATAAAAAAATAACACTTGTTCTAATATATAATAGCACATTGCAATGTTCAATAAGGTAAGATAATATCTTTTCAGTTAATCTCTTTGAACATTTATTATAGCATGAGCAAATAAATTCAACAGTAAAAAAAAATAACCAATGTTGTTAGCATTCCACTGGTCCCGAAATTCTATTCAGTCTTCCTCATTGTACCTACGTCCGTATTAATAAGAAGTATTTCATTGTAATGAATTTATAAATAAGTATCAAAACTAAAATACACAATTTAACTTTTTAACGACCTGCGCAATGATGTAAAGCGATGCAACGAACACCTTAGTTACATCAAAGACTGTACAAATCCTCAAACTAAATTTATTTAGGACGTGTTTGTATTAAAATCAGATAGTAGGACTCCTCGAGGCTTCAATGGCAGACAATCAACTTGTCTAGTGTTTTTTGTCAGGCCATTCTAGGGGTAATAACGTCTCAATACGTATGGGTAAAACATTTTACTAATGGAATGCTATTCTTATGACTTTCAAATTTTATTTTTGTTATAGTCTCATTTAAGTTATTAAAGCAAGTTAGAATGAAAGTAATTAATGTCTTAGGTAAAACAATATTCTGACTAACGAGAATACTACCCGCATTTGACGCCTGAAGGTAAAAAAAGTACCTCGCGTATGAGGCCGGTCATAGTTTGGTATTCAAACTATTCGGACATTTTCATAGTCGGTTTCCATTACAAGTTTTATCTCGGGCCTAACCTAACCTATTTATGTAAATTTTTCCTAAATGCTCATTTTATAGTAAACCTTGATGCGAAAAAAATTCAAGGTTCCTAATAGTCTCTTGTAATAATAATTTTTATATTCATTTTATTTTAGCAAAATAATTATACCTAAGTGGGATACTAATGAAGCTCGAAGTTTTCGAATACGTAGATATAAACAACGTGTGATGTTTAAGCCCTATCAAAGTATTAAATCAATTTTAATAAGTAGGTACCTACCTAACAATATCCGTTTAAATCAGTGCTTGACTGCCTAAAATCTAGTGATATTTTGTTAATATAAAGTTCACAAAGTTAGAATTTGGTCGAGAAGTTACTAACACTCTAACATATTATAAGATACCTCATTAATCTTTTAATACGATGAAGGCCTCCGATAGCTGTAATTATATACACAGACTATTAGGTATATCTAATAGGAAAGTATTACTAACGTACTCATTATATAATATTATTACGAATAAGTTATCGTGTCAATTTATTTTTAAGAATGATTTATAAAATGACGTTTCGTACCTTAATGAGAGTTACAAATAGAGACATTTCGTAAAATTCATAAGATTTCGACTGTAGTTATTATTAGATACCTATTGTAGAAATATATCAATTTTTCTAGATATTTAAGTATTTATTATATGTATCAAGTACCTACCTAGTTGAACCTGATACATATAATATGTAAGTATTACTCATAAACGTTAATACTAGTCATAACTTTACCTGCTGATAATTAACCAGTTATTTTAAATCAATTAACGTTTATAAGTAAAGCGCATATGGATTTGTAAAACTTAGAGGTACTTCCGTAATTAGTTTTGCAAATCCAAATTTTATCAATTAATTTTCAAATTTATTATTTATTATCTTTGAAAGAATTTCAAAATTTTTTCGTTTTTATAATTATAAAAATTTAAGTACTAGGTACATAGTGTAGTCGTTTTTATGCATTTGCTATACAAGTTACCTTCAAAAGTTAAAAACTATTTTTAACACTGTAATTTTTCTTAAATAAAAGTTAAATGCTAAGCTATTCGAAAAAAATCCACGAGCTTGGATTTTGAAAATTATTTTATTCTTTACATTTAAAGTTATTTAGGCTAATTTCTACTTCTTTGAAAGTGAATTTCGCCAAATGATCTCAAACAAAAACTGGACAACATGAAACTCGAATCTATCTACAACGACATAAAGTAGATATATTGATACTCATTGTATTAAGGTGTACAATCGCGCTTACGATAAATGAACTTACTTTTTACATTAAGATCAAAATTCTCACAGCTTTGTCTTTCATTGTTCGCTTACTAGCGAGTAGAACGAATAAATTCGTTAAACACTTAAACTATAAGGTACATCTAGTACATACGTAGAGGTATTTGCAACAGTCATAATAATAAAAACATCAATCAGACTACTTGTACAAGTGATCGATGAAATCATCGCTGAGATAACAAACGTCGTAAATACAACTCGCACCTATTCGATAAGCAATACTGGATCACGAGCCGGGTAACCGTTTTAATATTGATTCGCGTCGACGTCAATGCTCACTAGGCTTAGTACAAGATTTGCTCGCTCACACGCTCTGCCAAAAGCTCTAGCTGCAGAAATTTAGGCAAATTTAAGCTTTAATGTTCAAGTTTTCGATACTCGAGAACGCCTCGATTGCGAGCGAGAAAATCTTGTACTATGCCTACAGACATGAGAGTGAACTTTTACGAAATTAACGTGTTGTAAAAGTTTAATTTACAATAAGGAATGCGCAAGACCTATTTTGAATGCGTTGATGAATTTTCACCAGATAGACGAGCGGTGAAAACAGTGGGGTGCACATTTTAAACAGGGTAGGAACCAGAAAAGTAGGTCACATAAAATTGAAAAATCCACCTTTAACACGCATTCTTAAAATCTTATAGGGATGCAGTGCTTATAAGTTTGGATGAAGCGTAGCTCTGGGTGCAAGAGAACGAAGTTCATAGGTTAATCTCAAAAAAAACCTGTGGGATTGGACAATCTACTGTATCCTAAGTAAATATTATAGATATAAGTGCCAGTGGAACATTGTTACAAGTTATGTAAACGAATATAAAAAAACAAATGACGCATTTTTAATTTGACAAAATCCTTATTATGAACCCGCTTGTAAATTAATTACAGAAGTGGCGTGGAAAGGTGGCCTTTTGGGGTGGAAACACATCTTTTATACTTTTATAATTTTTTTTATTAGTGTTTTTACCTACACTTGGAGGAATTATCAATTTTATAAATTTATAATGCATATAAAAAAATTTCGGAACCGACAGGATTTGAACCTGCGACTCTCGGGCAATCGCGGCTTGACCAATTTCACCAACTAAGCTACGGCTCTCCGAGAGTCGCAGGTTCAAATCCTGTCGGTTCCGAAAATTTTTATATGCATTTTAAATTCACATCTTTTATATTTAGTAGATGCGTTACAACTTACATTTGAAATAACCGACCGTCCTCGCTGCACTGGTGGCTACAGCAAATGTTTCAAGCCACCGTTACCAAGCCAGCCTAAAACTACGTTAAGTACATTCTAGGAGATTATTCCGAGAAGGAAAATTAATCTTAGAAAAACATGCGATGGCGTTTTTTAGCATTATACATAATCTATATGAACTCAGATTTTTATGCACCCGCACGTTTGGTATTGGTGGTAAAGTAGCAGTTAGGGGTGGATAATTAGGATATGCTTCAAGCTGCACTGGTGGCTACGTTAAATATTTTTTTCAATTGTTGAAGTATTAGTGGGCGCTTAAATTACATTAGACGATAATGGATGTAACACAAGTGCATACAAAGGGTACGTGGGAATAGTGAACATTCGAAACAGATTTATAATAATAATCATATAAGTTGTTTCATATAAGTTTTGAAACTTCGTAAAGGCACGAAGCTGCGAAGGCCTTGTTGATATGGACTTTGGCCTTCAAAGACAATTTACCGATAAGGTTCATGTAGCAGATCTACAGATACACGCTATATTGGATAATGTCTACTTACAAGTTATAGGAGTACATAATTTTTATAAGTGAAATTCCTTTGTCCCCTCTGTGCCCCTCAAAAGTTGATGGAAAAATTTAATTGAATACTTACCTAGTAAATAGAAAAGAAAAATTACTTTAGAAGTAAAGGGTACTGACATGACATACAAATGCACATGACATTTAAATATATAAATCTGAAGTACCGAGATCGTAGATCCTAGTAACCTAGTAACATTCATTATTTTTTACGCATGGTTACGACGAACAGGCATAACACAACGCTATTGAATAGGCATAATTATTGCCAAGAGTACATTACTATCTTCTTACAACAGTAAAACACAACAATTCGTTAAGTTGATTTAAGTAATAAGGCTTGCTTAGTAAGTATAATGTACATTTTAATCAACTATAATTTAGCTAGAAAGAATAATCGAATAAAACCAAACCAATAATATTTACACACACTTACGAGTAGTTATACAACCTTAATTTTACTAAATAGATGCACATAGTCGTATTTTGGTTAAGCAGATGCCAATAATATTTTGTATATAGTAAACATTTTTATATTAGTTCTAGTTAAAGTTAATACCTAATTACACAAGGAAACTTATTTTAGCGGCATAAATTTTGAAATAATAGGTTAGTTGTAATAAGAAACAATTTTTTTTTTTAAATTAATCATTCATGCCTCGGTGTCTATGTTAGACGATTCAAATGTTTCGGAGGCATTTTCTCGTGTGACTTGCACAAACTGACGACCACTGATGCACTCGCGACACTGATCCACCTCTTCTTAAATACTTTAATAGACATCAGAAAAATATAAATTTTCTTCGCTTCGATTTGATTCTGTTCTTGGGTTTATATTTGTTAGTGGTTATTCATTAAAGTGTATACTTAAATCCTTTTGTTTTCTATTGACATTTAATAAGTACGAGGTTGATTTATTTTCATTCGAGTAGAATTAACTATGGTTAATAGTCTTTATGTTATTAACTATAGTCAATTGTCAAACCTGATATTATTCCCTTCAGTTCAGTTCAGTATGCTGAACACATAATTTGGTACGCTGCTATACATAATTTGGTTTCTATGTACCGTGCCGCATACGTGTTATCCACCGTAGAATGCCTGAGTGTTGGTTCGCATAAACACTAATTAGGATAGAAAGAGTATTATTTATGGGCGGAAGTTCCAACTCGGGCTTTCCTTTATGTATAGGAATTAACTCAGAATTGCTTGTTTTGTAAGTTGCTAATTTAACTGTGACACGTTGATCAGGATTGTTAAAATATTTTTGGAATAAATTGAATGAATTAATAAAGGAAAGTAAATGAGATGGATCACAAAACTCAGTTCAGAAATTCATGGTTTTTCAAAAATGAACGAACCTACAAGTTAAAATCGGAGTTGTTTCCTAGAATTAAAGAATTAACTGCTTATTGGACTCAAAGAACTACTTATGAAGAATATAAAAACACCGATAACAGTGGATAGGTCCAGTAAATTAATTATAAAATGCAATGAAAATATTAATTTAGTTTAATAAACACTGAACCTAGCTGCTAGTAAAATATTATATATCAGGCAAGACGCATTAATTTACACGCAATTATAAGTATTCCGTCAATCCTATCATCTTTCTACACGTGACATAACTAAACCTAATCATTGATCATGCGAATTACAAAATACTCAGTCGCAGTCGCAGGTCGCATGTCGCAGGAAGAAACTCGATACTAGCAGCACAAGATCATGGCGTATAGAAACTCCTAAAAAAATCTATATCCAGTCGTAATGAGAGATCGAGTGAACCTTTTGATAAAAATAACATATTCTAAAGCACTACCAAAATTGCCAGCTTTTAAAATGTACGATACCTAAAAGAGAAGTAAGTATATTTCGTTATATAATAAAGTTGCTTGTCAATTGACAAATGACTTTTCAGTTACTTTTGCCAAAGCTCAAAGTAGTCGATTACGGACTATGGAAAATAGTTTGCCCAACAGTGGAAGTCTTTCGGTCAATATGATGAAGGCAAACTGAGGCGTATGCATAATATAAGCCGGGTTAATAGGTATGGATCAAAGAAGATACAGACACTATGTTAAAGGTACAAAGAGGATATAAATAATTCGTAGAGACCTCTAAGCAGCTTTTTCGTCATTTTATAGTGTAGGCGAATGAGGTAAAAAAAAAATTATAGACATCATCGTAATGCGTGAATCCTTTCCATAAGTAAGTACTTCTCACAAGTGGACATATAAAAAAAATATTTTTTTGACTTTATGCCTTTTCGAATACCAATAATTTCAAGCAGGACTAGGATAATAATTAATGAGCTCAGAGTGTATGTAACCTCCAGTGGTCTAAAATCAGATATGACGGGCTTCAATACTTATCAACAAAGAAAACTCAATCGCGTGGATGTAGCAAAATTGAAATGGATCCAGATGACCGTGCAAGATATTATGCTAAAATTCCCCCCCGATGTTCAATAAAATGCAGAAGGCTTATAAGAATACATTAAACTTGGTTGTCAAATAAGCAAAGCTGCGGTATGCGGCATACATTAAACTCTCTCACTGAGTAATTTAGGAAAGGTATCTACGGAAAAACACATGAATTTCTAGACTTGACACGCATGAGTACTACTAGAATGTTTTTTTTAAACTGGTTGGTTATGTGGGCAGAACTGTAGGCTTATTTTAACGTAGATAGTTCTTTCCAACAAATAAAAAATGTTAACTCAGATTCCAAAGTAATTGAAATAATATTAAATACTTACATTTAGGAGATTTAGATGTTACTTTGATAAAATTGCGATGTCAGGTCATTGCTATAAAGCTTCCACCGTAAAGATCATCTCAAAATTCCGTAGTCAAAAATGGAACTACATATATATATAGCCATTCATTCTTACACATGTCACAAGCATTTTATTCAGAAAATATTACTTCTTAATTAAGAAACATAACTGCTTTTTTTGATTCGATCGGACATAATCGGTGCTAAACTGGCGATTAGAATCACCTTTCTCCTCTGAATTATTGAATTGAATTTTTTTTTACTTTTTAAAAATATTTGATTAAATACCACGGTTCTTGAGTAGTTATAAACAACATAAGTACAACAAAAGTTATTGAAATTACTCGGGAGTTTGATATGAGACCAAGTAAGCGTGAAGCTGTTCCAGCGCCTTACCTTTATAACGGTTCCGGCACATGACAACACATAAAATTAGAAGTTTTTTATCGTGGAAGTATGTTTCTTAATATGCGCAATTCTGGATGTACTATTTTTCGCTTTTGTCCAGTTAGGTAGCTTTTATCTTTTTTTTCATAAAGAAAATATAAACAAGAAAATATTCAGAAGCCAATGCCGTTTACAGGAACATTATAGGTTATCATTGAAATGTCTATAAAGTTAGTTCCCAACTTTATAGACATTTCAATGAAAATTTTCGTAAATTTACTAACGCGCGACTGGACGGTTCGCGAAATAGCAATATTTCATTCAGTTAACAGTTTTCCAATTCTGGATGAAAAGTGAATAAGTTCTATAAGTCGTAATATTCACTTACACACATTTATTTATTATATTTAAAAAAAATGTGCACATAATGTCATAACCACTCATTAACATATTATGTAATACTGCGTGAAATTATGAAGTGCGATTTAGGTATTCACACTGACCTCTCTTATTGCCACACAATAAGAATATTAATTTCTAATAACTGACGTAGATTATGTAAAAAGCAGTTCCAATATTATGAAAAAAATTAAATATTTTGTATTATTTAGAAAAATATCGTCTATTACTTTGGTCATATTATGTGCAGTAGATTAAAAGGAAATAGGTATTATACATTTTATTGTATAGATAAATAGTAATTCTAATGAGTTTTGATTCTCAGAACCTTATTATAATTAGAAACAAGATCTATGATTATTTATAAATCTAAATCACTTTAATGGAAATATATTTAAGCGATAAATACTATAATTTGAAATTCTCAATATCACTTTGGTGCTTGAGTACCTACACAAAAATTTAAAAATATTAGAGTCATTATTTCAAAGTTTAGTTTGGACCTTAAAAGTTTCCGTTTTTGATATTGCCTTTGATTTATCATTATTTTGTCTTCCTCTCACACAGCTGTCTCTAAATCTTCTGACACCAATTGAAAATGTTCTTGGCCTGCAAAAAAAACATTTCAAAACTTTACATTAAAAAATTTCCCCCTTGACTTATTAAGCTAGTCAACAAGCTCAAAAACCTGTTAATTCTAGATCAAGCTTTAAGGAGCTTGTTCAAGATTAATGTGAGTACTGCGCGTCAAAGAATCTAAGAAGATTTCTCACGTCCCCGTCAAAACAAGAGTGAGTTAGCCATACACTTCTTGTTCAGAGACTCGACGGTGCAATGAATAATCTATTAAAATCTTTACATGGCAGATTTAATGTAATAGTGCTATCCTTCTTCTACTTTTCCCTGTAGATCACAAAATTGAATTTGCCATCTGAAGATTTTGGGATCAGATTAATTATTGGGCGTTAGTCGTTATCAAGATGTATTGTTGGAAATCAGATGAAATATAATACTTACTTTCTAAATAGGCCGCTAGGTCGTGATCCTCTGCTCTCAGGGCGTGGTGGCGCGGCGTCAGGCCGGCGTGATCCTGCCGCGTCAGCGAAGCCCCGCCAGCCACTAACATACAGCATATAGCTCGCCGCTTGTGCGCTGCGGCTTTGTGCAACGCTGTCTGCCCCCGCTCGTTGTCACGCATGTTGAGTATCGCAGATGGGGCACTTGCGATCAGGTACTTCACTATCTCCTTGTTTCCGTAGCGGGCTGCGATGTGCAACGCCGTCTGCCCGCTGGCGTCGATTGACAGCAGCGAGTAGCCAGACGCGTGAAGCTCTTTCATCTAAAAAATAAAATATTGGGGATAGTGTACTTGATGGATATAGGAGTATCACCTTATATTGAGTTGATGAATTTGAGTAGTAGCTTTTCTTGACAGTACTCGAATGGTATAGTACTACCGATATGCTTATTTCTGCCACCAAGTAGCATTGCTGTGTCTAAAGGTTAGTAAGGTTTTCGGCGAAATTACTGGTCCTTGAGGCTTCAAACGTAGGTTGACGTCGTAACGTACAACATGAGGTGTAGACCTCATGTTGATGGACACTGCCCTGTGTCCACTTTCGAGGTCGTCTTCTCCCATACTCCGCTTTGTTTACAGCCGATGGTTTTCTACGTACCATCAAGTTAAAATGAACATAACCTAAGTACATATGTTGTATCATAGGATTTCTATAAAAAAAGTTCTGTTGAGATTGCACAGTAGTGCAGGCACAGTGCACAGAGTTTTATCTTAAACCCTAGTTCAGCTTAAAGGTACATTACCATCAACATCATCATATACACACATTACCGGCCCACTACAGGGCTTGTGTCTCCTCCCACAATGAGAAGAGGTTAAAACCGCACGCCGGTCCAGTACGGATTAGAACTGCGCGGAGCACTCTCAGGCATGCAGGTTTCCTCATGATGTTTTCCTTCACCGTTGGAGCAAGTGATATTTAAATCACTTAAAACGCACATAACTTACAAAAGTTAGAGGTATTCGAAGAGCTGGGATTCGAACTCGGCCCCCCGAATTATCGAGCTCCTACCTACTCACCGCACCGACGCACCGCGGGCAATCACACAATACATACATATCCGAACCTATATCATAAGTGCACAGAAAACTGGAGATTTTCTGAAAACTCATTTTATTTTAAATTAAATATAATTTAAGCAATTATTTAGGCTTTAGTTTAAGCTCTTACCATTTTCAAATCGCCCACTTTTGCAGCCTTCAGTAGCGCGTCAGTTGTTTTCTCCAACAAATTTCTGGAACAATATTGAAGTTCAAACGCTCGTTGTTTTGTATTTTCTTGACATTGATTAGTGTTGTACTTTAGATTTACAAAGCTATGGTAATTCAAAGCATTCTATCAACTCGGAGGGTGACAAATAGGCGGAATTCCACGTCAGTAAGTAGATAAATGCCAATTCCAGTGTCCCAATAATGGAAGATGACTCCCCAGAAATTGTTTCTGTTATTCTCAGGTTTACCGTCCGGTAATATATAAAATATAAGATGGCACAATCAAAATAATTTTCTACAAATAGTGTGAGAACTAGATATGCGGATTAACTCCAGGTAGATAGGTCTGATATAAGCTCTAATTCTGTACGAGACTAAAATCTAGGTCTGTAGTCTTGAATAATTTACTGATTATTTATTAGGGATCGAAGTCTCCACTAAATAAATTTACGTTACAAATTGAACTTTCGAATACTTAGCGTACTTCAAAATTCAATTTGTGACGTATGATATAAAATGTCGAATACAATCAGGGTCCACCTTTGTTTTAGGTAAGTATAAGTTCCTACTTAGAAGTATCCAAGTATTTTAATTTTTAATTGTCTAATTAAATATATCTCACCTACATCCCAAAACTTCTTGGTCAAATCCAAACAACTTTTCGTGAACGCTGCATGCAATAAGAAGAAGAAGAGAAAGTAGTGCAGATAATTGATAGTGTCTTGAAGCTACAGACAGATCAACAGACAGGTACAGAGGTGCAAGCTAAGCAATCATACTTAGTATAACTAGTACTATTTACTAGTACACCTAGTAGTAAACCTCGAAAAGAAGTTTATAAAAAAAATCCACTCTAGAGCGAAACTGCGATGGAATATATGGAAGTTATAGTCGTAAGTAATGGTTTAGCTGAAAATATTCAAGTAAAAATAAATCTACTCATATGAACACTCTATATAATGTACTAAAATTAAAAAATATACTAATGTTAAAATACGGAAGGTGGTGCGGCATAGGTATCTATCTATTCAGTCTTGATTGTGCTGGTGAAGTCCTAATTTAGCTTTTACCCGCCCCCTATGTTTCAGAGGGTCCTGTGTCGGACATGATGGTAATTACTAACACCACATAATAGTAGTAACCCAAAATTCCGTTGCTCTAGTTTCATTAACATAGATAATATAATATATATAAATAGGCACACTGTAGCTTATATAAATATTACAAAAAAGTTCGTTACCTAAGACCACAAACCAGCATTTGTACAGTTAAACTAAGTCTTTTAAAAAAGATAGGAGGATTATGTAGGCTGTTGATGATATGGCCTAACATTACACACAGTCGTAATAATATTCGCGTTATAAAAGCGTTGCGAAAAGCATCATACCTAACATCTAAGGAGAATGCTTTTAGACATAAATTATGTAGATATACAGTAGCTTATATAACACAAAACTACAGGTAAACTTTATGTTAGCTTTTTAGTATTCATAAATCTATCAAGTATACAGTCCTTGTTTTGCGTTCGAGCCTAGAAGATAGGAAAGATTTAGTAAGATATTATTGTGTATTTATGTTACCATAGATATCAAAATCTGTGGTTATCACTAACAGTTTAAGAATACTTACGTTTTAAACCGTGCAATAGATTCGCGATTAGCTTGCAGATCTTTGACTGGAGGACTAGTGCAGAGGGGTGGGGAGTTGTCTTGTATTGATGGTATTTTAGGGGGATGAGGCGATGTTTTGGATGATGGCAGGACGGATATTCTTGGGGCGGAAGGCGTGGACTGGGACTGCATTCCTGATGGCGGCGTTTGTGGCGATAGCATTTCCTCTGAGGTTCGCGCTGGGCTCCCTAACCCCGATTCGCTGTGAATCAATGAGATTCCTTAATACTTTCAGGTATCTTTTTCACGTGGAACAAAGGTTTGGTTGAAATTAAAAATATTGGAATCTGAAGAAAGCTTTTGAGGAAAGAAAGTTTAGACTTTAATTAAAGTACTTAATAAAAAAAAGTAAAAATTACAGTCTTTGTAAATGGTAGATAAAATAATATAATTTAATATGTTTCTAAAAGTATCATGATCGTATGCAGTGATACATACTGATCACGACTGGCAATCTATTGAAACTGAAACAGACATTGAACTGAAAAACATTATACATATTATTAATGCAGAGAAATAATAATATCTTCACCTAGCATGTGATTCTGGAACATCCAAAGAAACTCCGGCACTGGGAGTGTCCACACTTTGTGATATGTCCAGCGATACCGATAGCCCTGTGGTTGTGTCTAGAGACACTGATGGCCCGGTACGATCTAAAGACGCTGTTGCGGTGGTGTCAGGGTGAACCGTTGATTCAGTATCAGGAGTGAGTGGTGCCGCGTCGAGGATATAAATGTTTTCATGTCCGATGTCGGTAGGATAGTGGAGGTTCTCTTGAGCTTTGTCGATTCGAAAGAACCGTTCAGCTGTCACAGCTAAAATATAAAGCATATTTAAACACTAACAATTCTGTATTGCGTCTAAAGTATACAAAAATGATATTTGAATATGGTAAGGACTATTGGAACATGATGTTAAATAAGGGAAGCTTATATACATTTAAATTAATAACAGGATCAATATAATCAATCTGGATAAAAAAGAAACGGAAATAATCAATGAATAATACTTACAGTCGACGAACCACCAGTCAACAAGATTCGAGTATGTTTGAGATTCTTTGATCATGTTTTGAATGAGAGTTCGCATTTGTTCTAAGTCAGCTGCTGGGTTCACTTCCAAAGTGCCGATCCGTTCCGCTGGAATGAATATAATGTATCAATCGATATCAATAACGCGCCAACGAAGCACGGAAAACTGATCATTACGTGCTTGATTTTGAACAAGATATAATTTAACAGTAAATGTTGTAGAATTTTGTTTTATATAATTAGACAGATACAATTTGCATCGTTGTATCGTTTTCGATTATCTACAATATCTCTTTGCATTAATGAGTGAGACTCTCATATAATATAATGCTGTATATAAAAACTCGGGAACTTTCAAGTTGCACACGGTAACTTGTGTTAAGTACAATATTTTTACACAAAAGATACAATAGGTACAACAAGTTTTATTTATCTTACTAGCTTTGAGTGTCGCAGTAGGAAAGGAAATTAAGTACATTACGACGCAGTGTGAGGCTTAGTAGAAATAAAAAGGAGAAGAAATGTTATGTTTGCAGTAATTTGAGTTAGTGCTGTCTTATACAAAATAAATAGAATCTGTTTTTACCTGTTTTAGCTAATAGTTCTTTATCGTAATGATGACGCTCATAGTCAACCATCGTTATGAGATTAACGGTGAGTGACAGTTTATCCATTGTCGCTAGGCTGAAGCAAAAAAAAAATTGTAAGTTTTTTTATTTTAATGTTTTTGTTTTTTTGATATAAATTACTTTGAAGTGAGATTGCTTTGTGTCACTACAAATCAGTCGATAGCTTTTTACCAAAAATAGTAACATTTGAGGTCTAAATTAGCGTTAAAATTTCCCCCATTCTCAGACAACATGCTAAGCCCTGCACATTACCACCTGATTACAATCTTAATTTTCTATAAGTTGAAGAAGAAACAGTGAAATATACTGTAGAAGCTTTTTCTTTTCTCTTTATAAAGAGAAACTCTGTGCCGAACAGTCGGATGCTAGTTAGGCTGCTGACTGAATTGTTCTAAAAATATATGCTTGGATATATTCAATAGTAAACAAGTCCTAAAACGTTTTATATTATTATCCTAGTAAAAAGGCATATGTGCTCGTAAAGACATGATTTCTACCAATCTAGTTATGTGATTGTAATTTGACTTACGGGGCTAATACTCTTCCAGGCTTCTTCTTAGCAAGCATGATTGCCTGGTTTAACCTGCACAATGTGATGACCGAGGGCGCGAGTCTGCAAGCCTCTCCATCAACTTGCATTGGAATTACTTTGGTGGTTACGATCTTAGCAGTTTTGCATTGAGTGATGCATGTACCGTGACCGCCAGCTTGTAATAATGGCTAGTAAATGGGAAAATATAATTAGTTTAGCGTAGGATTGACTAGGAAGTTTCTTGAAACAATTGTGTTTATACGCTCACGATGAGAATTGGTGTTTCCGTTACTAGAATAGATACTAAAAATAATTGAAAGGAAAGGAATAAATGTACTACTGTTCTAGTCATTAGGGCAAGTTTGGAATACTCGTTGCCTTTATTTTGGGATGACGAATGAAGCAAGCACCATAAATTACCGTACAGAGATGCAAAGTAAAAAGTATGAACATTGCATAGGAGCCAATTCGATAAAGATTTTTTTTTATTTTGATTAAATCTGTTAAAATCATTTTATTTTACTGTTTTCAACAATTCCATATTGACAAACTACCACAGATTACTGTATTTTTGAGATTCTTTGATCCTGTTTTGAACGTGAGTTTGCATTTGTTCTAAGTCAGCTACAAGTTATCGAACTTTATGTGCTTTAAGCCAGTTACACGGAATTTAAGGACAGTCAATATATTATGACTGTCCTTAAATTGCGAGTAAAAGAATACATGTAATACACCAAATTGCGCGACACCAACAATCCCTGATCGTAGCTCTTAACAAAACCAAAGTGTTCGGGTATTGATGGAGCATTATTTGGTTCAGTTTTTGCTAAATACATTCCATTGGTGAATGACAGGTTCAGGTTCTCGGTAATTTTGCTATTCTTCAGAAATTTTAAATTTAAGATCACTAAGATTTCTCAAAATTTCCTATACAACGTTCTTACTGATTCAAACGAGTTTAAAAATTATTTTCAGTAAATCTATATGTATAGTATCTTAGTTTAAAGATGTATTTATAATAAATTTTAAAATCGAACACTGCTTACTTTATATGGTCCAAATCCAAAGGAGGAAAATCCAGTGATAAAAATAGAAATGGAATGGAAGGCACTATAGTCTAAGATTAGAGCGTACAAATAGATACTACGGCATAAATGTATTAGACTGGGTAGTGCAAAAGCATTATGGCGTTTAATGGAATGCGAACAGTATCGTATATACGATACAGGCATTAGAGAAATTTGCAGAACCCTGGGACACTGCGATAGGATTACGTCGATGGCTACACGCGGAATGTCATTGCTTTGTTTAAGTGTTAAGATTCCCTAAGTGAATGCACATCTATTGGTAGTTCAGTTTTAGAATAGAACCTCTGATTAGGGAAGATGTAATCTCAGACATTACACATTTTCGCATCAGATATACGAGTACGTACATTAGATTTATTTTTTGGATATATTAATATTGGGCAGATACTTTTTTTTTCTAAATGTACTTTAATGTCAAAACCGAGATGAATTTCTAAGCAAACATCTTCTTGTGTTTAAAAGGGTTAGGGCACCTACTCGTACTTAACCTAGCCCGTATGTAATGGAATACATTGCATATACAAATGTAAAATGATAACCTATCTATGCTTTGCTTTAAGACAATGAAGGCCAGTAAATTTTATTCTTAATGATTATTGAAAAAGTACTTACCAATTGATATGTGGTCAATCCTACTACTTCTATTAAACCATCTTCAGTCGAGGGCTCGGAAGTTCCTCCCGACTTGTTCCAAGGGTGAGTTCCACCCCCGTAGCTAAAAATATATTCGTGTAAACTACATTATTGCTATATGAACTTACACAATGACTGTATGATAGTCTTAAATCATCAGCCACTCAATTGTTGTTCATGTTATAGTTTACCAGTCTTTAAAATAGGGGCTTTATTGATTAGATGATAACATCAATTCGAATATTTAACCGCTAGAATAAATGGGCGTATCGTTTGTATTCACGACAGGGTGATTTTAATACACTGATTTTTTTCAGTATTATTTATTAAAATATTCTTTATTTAGTTTGTTTTTATGCAAATGGATTAATAGGTATTGGATGTATTAACTAGCTCCCCACTGTAAGGCGTGCTTATTATAAAAAGTACGTAGGTAGGTACCTATTTATAAAATATTACGAAACATATTATACGTATTCGTATACCAGCTAATTAGGGGCGGCGGAGCATGATTTTGGTATTGAATTTGTTTGAATGACTTCATACGCAAACACTACATTATATGCTCAAATACCTGCCGGCGTTTTATAGACTGCCAAGCGCAAACATTTGCAATGCGCTTACAAAGGAATAATAAATTATATTATTTATAACGTGCGTAACTTGCATGCGCTGCCAGTTTGCTCACGTAAACATCAAAATAATCATCGATAGCCTATAAAAGTCCACTGCTGGACTAAAGGCCGCATAATCACCACGCTGGGTTGACGGGTAGGTGACCTCAGTTGATGTTATTACTAGCACAGAGTTATTACTAGTACGCCACTGCCCGTTATGTTCCCCTACTCGCCACGTAAAACACCCGTGGGAATCTGCCGTCACCACACAGCATTAGCCCAGTAGTATGGAACTAGTTCCGATTGTTAAAATAATAACCTACACTATCAGGTCTTTAGTCAGGGCTACAACGATACCCCCGACTAAAAACCAGCGATACCAGTTTTGAGGCCTCGTCAGTGCGTACATCTGATCGAGTGTGCTGTTTCGAACGTTTGTTCGTAGTTTCCCTACTGCTTTAATATAGTTGCGGTTGACAACGACATTGCCCGCGTAGAGGAACTCGCGCTTATTGTAGCAAGTAAAGGGAATTTAACACTTTCCATTTATTCTAGTTAACTCGTATATGTTGTAATTTTTATGGAACAATAAAAGTATTTTATTTATTTATTTATATACTTATCGTATTCAATTTTAACAAATATTACACAGGAATCGATAGCTATTATTTGCAAGTTGGGGCCAACCAAAGTAAAGGAACAAATGTACAGCTGTACACTTCCCAGGAAATACAAAATGACTAACCAATGCAGTATCTTTCCTGTGCCTTGTTTTATATCCGTTTTGTCTACATAGCTACCTATTCTTTACCAGCTACGAATTAAGATTAGTATTTTGTAATTTTTTAACTGGTTACCCGGTTACTAATATTGGTATAAATGTGATATAAATATTGCCAGATGTACCTTGGAATGTTTAAGAAAACAATTGCATGTACTTTATGCTCTCGAAGCACAGGTGTATAATCTTTCCCATCGCACTCCATTGTGACGAATTCAGCGAGACCCTTCCATTTGCGCTGCATGAGATCTTTGCCACCAGCGGTGCCGTAAAAAAGCTTGTTTCTTATGCGAGAGTTGAATTTCTCTGGATGTGCCTCTAAAACAATATTGACCCGTTAGATCGTAGTGAATTGTAATCAAAAATTATTATCTAGTACATTCGCGTCGCCTTAATAGCTGGGACTTATACATTATTTTCAAACCTTTGAGAGGCCTTAAAAAAGGACATTCGTTGAATGCCCAACAAGGTATTGAACTGGATTAAACGAGCGCGTTTTTTTTTAAATATTCCATTATAAGTTAGCACTTGACTGCAATTTTACCTGCTGGTAAGTCTAAGATGGTAGTCTTTTAGGGGTATGGCAGTTATATTAAACCCATAGTTACCCGTAATCGGTCAACGCGGCATTGCAACCCTCAATCACAAAATATCTTGGTGGCACGGCTTTGTCAGTAAGGCAGCTAGTAACGTCCTAAAGGCTCCCAGTAGACCAGAAATTAATGAAATTTAAAATTCTCAAAATTGCCGGGAATCAAACCCGGGACCTCCCACATAACAAAAACTCTCACCACTGCGCCAGATAGATCAACATAATAAGACTTTTAAAATAGTACCACTTCAAATAGTCAGTCAGTTATTACATAGGTAAACCTACCTCTCGCTTCATGAAACTCGAGAGCGATATGCGCATCGACGCCGAAAGAGAAATAATTGTTGACAACATTGAGCGGCAACTCCGGTTTAGCATTGCTTGTGTCTTCACCCGAGGCCGCCTCGTTCGGCTCGACCTTCAACTGCCAGCGATCCAGTAGCACGGTGTCGCTCTCACCGATATGAGCCAATATTTTTGAAATCGGCTCATCTTCATATCCCTTCAAACAATGATAATAGACATTAAAAAAAAAAAAAAAATTTTGTCATTACACAACAAATCATCATTAAGTTATCGAAATATCACTTGCTTCAACGGTGAAGGAAAAAATCGTGAGGAAACCTGCATCCCTGAGAGTTTTACATAATGTGTGTGGAGTCAAAGGTGTGTCGAGTCCACCAATCCGCACTGGGCCAGCGTGGTGGATTACGGTCTTAACCCCTTCTCCCACCACTAGCGGGCCGGTAATGGGTTGAAGTGATGATGTGATGATGAACAAAACATCATATTACAGTATAAAGCAAATTATAAACTACAATTTAACTTAAATATGAAATTTTATGAAAACGACTTTATTGGCGCCATTGTCGAACTACGAACTAGAGTTAACTAAATCTCTGAAAATAGGGACTTCACTCTTCAACCAATCAAAATTAAAATAAAGATCTTATTGTGAATGTGTAGGTGTTCCACACACCTACACAATAAGCGTGAGCGTATGAGAGTGATTGAATGTTTATTACGTGTGAGGGATAAATAAAAATATTTTGAGTTAAACACAAGTGTGTATTTATAAAAGTTATTGTTGCACTGATTGCTATGATTTGTTCCATGTGTTTAATCTAAAATGCGAACACGCAATTATTCTTCTCCATTTTATTGTTATAGATTATAATTTTACCCTGGTTTGTCGGTCTGGTGGTTAGCATGTTCAACTAAGGGTTACGAGGTTTTTGGTTCCAATTTCGGATAAGGCTATTATTAGGTATTATGTTTTTCTTTAAAATAATTTTCAGTATCAGGTCGAAGTTAAGAAATAGGCGGTGTCAATCCTTGTGCCTCGGGGAGCACGTTGAGCATCGTTGGTCGCAGTTATTATCACAAATAGTTAGTATAGGCGTTAAAGCCCGTTGACCCCATAGGAGCACCATGGTCGGTCTATGCTCTATCTTATGTGGGAGGAGGCCTAAAGCAGACTAATAGGCTGATAGTGGAATAACAACCAGTTACGAAAAGGCGAAAGTATTGATCTTATTTCGTACGAAATCTATTTATAAACTATTATTAAATAGTCAAAAATGATAACTTTATGTACGCAAAGCTAAACCTAACATAGATATTTATTTGATTGGACACCACTAATCAAAATCACAGCCTAAATATAAAACTATTTAATAGTTGTTTCGAGACTGAAAATAAACTGAATTCTGTACCATGTCGCATTGGTAATACAAAACCCATCGACAAATCACAGACTAGGTACTTGTAAAAACATTCGTAACACTTGAATTAACGGGATAAAAGTACTGAGAAAACTAAGAAAAAGAATGAGTTACCCCGCCCCAGCCGAGCGCTCTTGCAAGGTCGTTGCCAGTTCCCAGTGGCAGCACGCCCACCGCTGGTCGCGATCCGATGCGGTCCAGTACGCTTAGAACCCAGCCCACTGTCCCGTCGCCACCACATGCCAGTACCCGCAAGTTGTGTACTTTGCGAAACATCTCTAACCTGAAAATAATGTTTTTATAACTTCTTCATCATTGTTGCTACAAAAAATTTTTTTTTTACTGTTCGCCGCGGTTCACTCGTTCTAACAATGTGTCTGAGCATGTTATAAGCCTATAAATAGACATCCCAATAATTTTCAAATTAGACTGATGCATTGACCTCATAAAAAAATCTCATATAAAAGAGCCACGACAGTTTAATTTTAACTTAGAATTTGATTACGTACTAGGGCCTCGTTCTGAGGATTCTGCAGTTTCTGTATACTCAAACAATTGCAACTGCTAAATTTGTTGGAGTGCAGATGCATTGAGTGGCTGCATTGTGGGCAATATTATTCGCGTTAGTAATAATATCGATATCGACATCCCCGGCGAATAGTATGGTAATCCACTATTACCATAATTTGCTTTCTATTGTAACATTGTTTCAGGACGTGAAATTACCCCTAGTAATTTTTGGTTAGGACATCGGGCTGAGAGTAACTTTTTGAAGTTCTGTGCGTTTAAAGCAATTAAATATCACTTTTTTAACGGTCCAGGAAAACATCGGACAGGCCTGGCCAAACCTGCAGGCCAAAGAGTTCTCCATAATGTTAGTGTTTCTATTCTACCAATCCCCGCTTTACCAGCGGATTTCAGCAGCAGGTGGATTTCAAATCTTTCATATTCTGGGAAGACACCTGTGCCCAGAAGTCGGTTGATCGGTTTGCAATGATGATAAATATGATGCCTATTTTGGTTGAAAAATAACTCAAGCGTTTATAAAATAACATCTTTTACATAAGGTTACCGTAAATATTAGTTTATCTATTTTGACTGTAAATTTAACTTTTTGCACTTACCAAATTTTACGGCGGGGACAGCGAATATGTTAGTAAGATTTTAATAAACAATACCAACTTGTACAAGAACACCGTCACAAAATAGTTTGCTAAAGATCTTGTCGCCTACACAAGCCTTGCGCATATTTATGTCTACCTACACAAGGTGGCACGGCAAGCTCGAGCATATTTGTTCAAAATTCTTGTATACACAAACTCGACAAGAATGCAGTAGTCTCAAGCCTTTACTTACCTGATTTGCAGAAAATCATTTCTTAAAAATCAACTTTTTCTTAGTAGGTACTTATTTGTGGTGTATTTTTATAATCCTACGGGCTACTCGTTTAATCTCGGATATAAAGTATCTCCAGGCAACATTCAAAATTGTAGTTTATTATAATAGCAATCAAAATTTAAAGACCAATTGAAACATTTTTAAAACAGCTGATTATTCCTACCTCGCCAAATAATTTTTCACTTTAAAATACCGTTGCCACACGTAGATTGCACTTGTTTAGTTTTTTTATAACTTATATTCGAATTATTTATAATAAATGTGTTGTGAAAATAAATAATAGTAATAATAAAAATTTGGTCACTTTTACTGTTCATCCTACTACGGTTCTACACTACATGGTGTTTCCCGTGATAATAAGAGAGAGAGAGAGAGAGAGAGACATGGCGGTTTTAATAATGGAAAGACGAGGAGTTGGAAATAGTCAACGCCATTTTCTTTATTTCAAGTAGGTATAGACGCATTTAATTTCACCATATTTGCCTCTCAATTTCCAGTTCACAAAATATGATCAGTTTACAAAATATGATCTTGCCGATTTCTCCTTTAGAATCGCTCTGAATAAATTCAACCCCTGGAAATTTTAATCAGATAGCCCATTGCGTTTGTGACAGCGTATGAAACATGAAAGGAATATTTCCCTACCAACATCATACAACTTTCTGAATAGAATTAACATTGTATAGCTGCCATTACAAAATATATCGCCCATTGCCTACCTATTGCAACATTATGCTGGAGATAACGTTCAGTGATTAATGTAAAGCGTTCCAAAATTTTTTACTTTGTTGTTTTTATTAAAATTTATTATTTTGCCCTACTAGTCTATAATAAGTGCTTTAATACGGAACTGGTATATTCTTAAGTTCATAGTAATGACGTTGCTGTCGTTACAAGAACGAAGTGTTTTATTTTTCGAAATATAATGCAGTCTATATATAACTAAACTCTGTACGAGATTGAAATATTTAAATAAAATAATTTTACTCTAGTACAGCTATCCAAGAGTTTCTCAAAAGTTTAATTCTCCACTTTTATGTTTAAGCGAACATTAAATGCGCCTAACTTTT
Source organism: Pararge aegeria (assembly GCF_905163445.1). Taxonomy (NCBI): domain Eukaryota; kingdom Metazoa; phylum Arthropoda; class Insecta; order Lepidoptera; family Nymphalidae; genus Pararge; species Pararge aegeria. The sequence goes on along the minus strand of NC_053184.1, from coordinate 9,230,938 downwards.
TTCATAATGACACAATCCAAGTTGGCAAGTGAATAATGTTGTACTTTGTGGTAATTCCCTTTAGCGCCAGATGAAAGTGGGAACACTTAAACGCAAAAGTCTTTGTGAAACGATCAAAGCTCAGGCACTAGTGAGTATTAGCTGCTTGAGATGGCATTGCTAAAGCGTAGCAAAACTTACTTAGATTAAGTGGATTTTACGGCTACTCAACTTTTTATTCTTATTGCATTTTCTGTTTAAGTTTGTTTTTTAATTAGCTGAGGAAAAAAAGATAGACAAATATGGAACCTTTTTCTTCAAAGTGATCATTAATTTTTTTACCTTAAAACAGTGCCCTAACTGACACTAACTCACAACTTATAAAGAAAAAAGAGCAAATTTTGATACGTGGCGTTCATACACTTAAAAAGGATTTTTCCAAAATCCATCCCCAGGTGGGTAAAATGAGTTAGGTAACCATCAGTAATTTTTATTTTAATTAATTACGAAAATGAAAATTTTAAAATTGTCTATTTCAGCTGGTTTGTAAAATTAACTGTTATAAATATTTGGGGTGTGAAATTTCAATTTCATCATATTATTATCCTCATAACATTGTTTTTATTTCATTAATATTTATAAAGTACAGTTATGAAGGGGTGATAGCGAATTGGGTAGGAGTCTGACTTCACTTTCGGGTGGCCAAGTTCGAATCGCAGCACGAACCTCTAACTTTTCTAAGTTGTGTGCGTTTTAAGTAATTAAAATATCACTGGTTCAATGGTGAAGGAAAACATCGTGAGGAAACCAGCATACCTGAGAGGTATAAAGTAGCCCCTTCTCATTGTGGGAGGAGTCCGGGGCCTTATGTGATGATGATGATAAAGTACACTTATAGTGAATTGAAAAACTAAATAAATTTAAAGGAATAGGAGAAATTGGTTACAAAATCTAGTTAGTAAGAGTAGGTTTAAATCCAGAGTAATTACCTAGATTTGGCGCAGTGTGTGGAAGAGACACAAAAGCAATTACCATTACGTAAAGTGTTGCCAGATAAAGCCTAACAATATACATAAAAGATACAGTTATAACAACGCAATTAAAAAAAAAATCTCTTATTGCCAATGTTTAAAATACCAAAAATAAATTTAGGACTAGCTAACCCGCGCAACTTCGTCTGCACCAAATCGTTTTAATATATTAAAAAAAACCTAGAAACTCCTACCAAGTCCAGTTTTATTTCCAAACTATGTTATTCGCGACCCGTCGTCGCGGCGAAACTTCTAAGCGATAGATTCAATTAGAATAATTTAAAAATAAATTTGCAGGTATATAATCAAGCTTAATATTTATATTATTTTATTTCATTCGCATTTATAATATCAGTAGGATGGTACGCATGCATTCGATCGCTGCCGTGCAACTTGCTGTTATCTGTGAAGAGTTATGTCCTTTATCTCCCACAATATTTTTAAGATCTCCATTAAAATTAGACAGTACATGCTTGGTAGTATACACTTAAACACAGTATTAAAATCGGTTCAAATTTAACGGTGCTATCAAGTAAAATTGATAAAAATCTTCATCCCGTTTCCCGGAGGAAACTTATTGTTTATCGGGATAAATAGTATCCTATATGTTGACCCGGAATACCAGCTAACACTATGCCAAATTTTATTTAAATCCCTTCAGTAGTTTTCACGTGATGCCCGGACAGACAGACAGACAGACAAAAATTAAATAAAAATCAGTTTAGGACTCACTATTGATTATGAAGCATCCCCCGGTTAAAATTTTCAAAAAAAAACATTATTACTTTACTTTTTCACATGAATTTCAATGGATTATAAAAAAATCCACCCATCAAACAGGTACTAATTTTGTAAAGCCTTAGACATTTTACCCTTCCCTCTGTATTTATATTATATAGAGCAGTAACATATAGGTTTTACATTTTATTCCAATGTTCATTTCAAAGAATATCCTTTTGTCCAAGTTGCGTTAATATTACAGTAGGGTACACAATACCCAAAAGAACAATATTTGTATTCCCTGAAGGCTTGTAACGTTTAGGAACAAATAAAATGTTCATGTCTATCTCGTAAAATAAAACGCAACGAGAAAGAAACACGCATTATTCATTAAAGGTATAAAATAAATTAAAGTTGAAGATTTTGAATATAAGAAATGCGGTAATCTCTGTAACTAGTAGTCCTAGATTTGAGAAATTACTGAAACTAATGCAGCTGAAACTCGGCAAAGCTGTATTGTCTCAAATTTTTTTAATGTGACTGTACCATATAAGCCTATTTAAGAATACTATGGTATTATCACCAGACAACTAAAATCGTAGTGCAACATTCATATCGTTTGCTAGAAAAGCAATATTCACGTAAAAATACGAACATAAAATCAAATATATTCGAAAAACTTTCTTTTGCTAGAGTTTTGATTTGGTCAAAAGAAGATAATTATGTGTTAGGTATGATAGTAGGTACATTAGTTTCTCCCTTCACGGATATAAAATTAGTGTCTGCAGCAAATTAGGGTAGGATACAGAACTTTGTCATAATATCGGTATATATTAAGAAAAGTCTCATCAGTATGCTGGTCTTATGGCATAGATTTAAAGGTGACGATAAGTTACGTGCTAGATTAGAAGGTTGATCCACAGACGATAAACTAAACCCTAGCATACTGTCAGATATGAATTTGTAAAAATATTATGAGTGATATCATAATGAATGATGAATATCGACCGTTGAAAAAATGTGTTTTGTGTCATTTTATAAATTAATTGTAAATTATTACCCTGGTCCTGGTCCACCCTGGGTTAGATCGAACACTTGTCTGGGGTTGAGAAGCCATTGAAATTTTTGCAATAGTTTCGCCCCTTGATTGCCTCCACTCTTCGGATTAATAAAAACCAGCACGGGTTTCACGTTGGCAGTTGGAATTGGTTTTATTACAAAAGTCTTTTGTTCACTTTTGGAATCCTTCCCCTTTTTTTTCGCTGTATTCTTCTTTTTGGGAGATTTTCTTAACGAAGATTTAAAGCTACCCCGTTTCGGGAGTTTCACAATCCACGACGGCGGGACGATTATATTGGATTGCGTACCTAAAAATGTATTTAAAAACAAATTATAGTACCATTTATATAAATTTACTAAATTACGAGTATTTATTAGTGATGGCATACCTAATGAACACTCTTCTCCTATCCTTTGTAAATTAAAGCAGCTTTCTTTATTGTGGTAGGCATCTTTACACCAGGAACAACTCAGTGCAACGATTTCTTTAGAACTAAATGACAGTTTTGCTTGAAGTGACTGTAAAAAAAAAAAATTTAGAACATATAATCTTATATATTAGCAAGTAAGTATTTTTTTTAAATAAAATAAGATAAAGCAATGATGGCAAAAACAAAAGCTTTAAGCTAAAGCTCTACTGAGTAGGTATACGCACACGATCTTCTATTTCGTCATGTAATTCAATAGCCTTGTCTACAGATCTTTGGGGTGTTAGGCACCAACCACAGCAGCGGCGCCGGAATGACTGTCACAACAAAACAACCATGCAACACACATGCTGACTAGTGCAGATGTTAAACAAAAAAATAATTAAAACACATAAATGGGAAGGACAATTTTAGAAATTATTAGTGGTATTCAATATCGCTGGAATTTAAAAAACTTAAAAAATTGTGAACTGAGCGACATTATTATACACATAAATATTACCAGCTGCCATGTCGTGACCAAATCTAGATTAAATACACTATAATGTTCTGTCATTGTCCTTCACAATAGCAAACAATCGTCATAAAGCAATACAAAATGAATTGCAATTACAATAATACAAAAAAATGAACTCTAAGCTGCAGAAGTAAAGTACGATTTTACAGTAAATTCCGAATGTAGCTCTTTACGCTCATAACATCACGAGCGCCATGTACGCGATATGGTAACACGTCATTAAAAATGAAGATTTAATTTTATGGCTAGGGACCGAATGTGGCCTTTTTCGTGTTACATGCAATCCAAAATATGCTAATAATTTCACACTGGGGGAGGTCAAAATTGAGTCTTTACGTAAGGCGACACACGTTTAAAACTACATAGATAAATTAAAAAACATATTTTCCTTATAGCTTATGATAAAAACTGAGGTTCTGTGACGACTTCTATGTCCTTAACTTCTTATTTTAAATTTTTAACGCTCAGTTAGTTTTCAGTGGCGTGATTTAAATCCGACCGAAATAACTTTCGACTTGACATCGAATAAAATATTGTCCAATGAAGAAAGTATAAAATTAATTACACGAGTAATTACAATAGGTAAATGTCAAGCTAGTTTGTCACTTTAATGCCGAATTTGTAACGGAAAACCCTTAAATTGGTTCTATAATTTGTAGATAATTAAGCACAGCTGTACTGTATTAATATGTAAGTATGTAATTTACGTCGGGTAACTACCTAGAATTATGTATGTACACTCTGTTTATCCGCCCGAAGCTACAAATTAATGCAAAAGCCAAGTCCTTTATTCAACTTCGAATTTATGGGCAAAAGTAAAGCTGACCCGAACAGAAATACGTTATTGAACTAAACTATTCTGAATAGTAATGGCTTTATTTACTACAGGCTTAGTTTACTTAGTACGATATTTGAAAGCAACGCTTACAGAATCTTCATACAAATAACATACAACGATTCCGCTTTGTACCATTTCATGCTATTTTTAAGTTTCCTTATTACTCGTAGACTTTGTCACAACGTACGAGAAGGTGAGATTGCAATCAAGGGCTAACTTGTAGTGGAATAAAAAAAAGGTCGAGCCAAATATTGACAGTTATTGGGACTTCCGTCAAGAGATTCACTGTCTCTTCCAGCTTAAGAGTAGAAAATTGGCACCGACTCCAAGCCTCGAAAAGCACGTTAGGCCGACGGTAACCGTTGAAATCATAAATAAATAAATAAACTACGAAAATAAACACGTCACCATCTAGCTCCTATATAATATACGTATATATAAAATTCACTACCATCTAGATAAATACTTATAAAATACAGATGAACACCCAGACACCCAAAAACATTCATGTTCATCACACAAACATTTCCCAGTTGTGGGAATCGAACCCACAGCTTTAGACTCAGAAAACAGTGTCGTGCCCACTGCCCTAATCGGCTGTAATCATTAGCACATAAGTACACTTTAAATTCCGCCAATTTATGTTGGAGAAGTATGGAGAATTTTCGTATTGGACATAAGGCCCAGCTGTGAGACTTTAACAGTCTGATGATATTCATTATCTTGTGAAAACATTCCTTTTCAACATTACTTCAGTCATATTGCAAAATTAAATCATTTGAAATTGGTTTTATAATTGACGTTAAGGTAGGTACGAGGGAAATAAGGAAATCATTTCACGGTCCTGTAATACCGTTAGTAACAGTTTTTTTTTTTATCCCAGTAGCGTCTGTCTCTAAAGCAATCAAAGTTGGTATTTATACTTTTTATAAGTAAAACTGGAACTGCATAGGCAAAATAAGATTATCCCATGAAGACCAAGCTTATTGGGTGACGAGAGTAAATCAGTATTTCAGGTGTCTCATAAATGTAGGTCTAAAAGTGCGCTGTTTTAAGGTACCTAATTGCAGACCGAATATTATAATTATTATGGATGCCACTTAGGAATTGTGTTACCCGAAAGGGTGAAAGTTGTTTCTATTTGACATAGTACATTATGTAAAGGTCAGTTTGAAACAACTTTGGAGGTTCTGTTTGCTTTTCTAAGAATGAAAAATACTCTAAACTAAATTTGAAGTAACATTGAATCATTTTGTAAAGCAATGGATAAAAGTTTAAAATTATTTTAGTATCTTGTGGTATGGAAATTAAATCTTTACTAATATTATAGATGCGAAAGTGTGTGTTTTATTGTTTGTATTCTCTTAACGCCCTAACTGAGCAACCAATCAACAGGATTGTTGGCATAGAGTTAGTTTAAAGGACGGAGAGTAGCATAGGCTATCCCAAGAAAACAAATGGTTCCTACGGAATTAGGTAAGACACCGTTTCAAACGCGTTATATACGCGGGCAACAGCTAGCAAAAATATATACCTATATGTGAAAATTAGTTATCCAGGAACATCTTAATGTTTGACATATCATACCAAAATTTTGAATGCCAGGCACTACCGCACTTTTTACTTTGAGAACTCCCGTAATGATACGCCTTGTGAAATTTTTCCTGCTTTAATAATTTAGACCCATCTTTTGATGTCACTAATTACTGTCAAACTACTGCGTCACTCGCCGTATTTAGTCATTAAAATCTGAATTCGTTAAGTGCAGACGCAATGGTCTTTGTGTATTTAAAAATGAGAATAGTTTGTAATTTACCTTTCGCGTGATATTTTATAAATAAAAATTTCAACGTAGGTAATTAATTTCTAATTTCAAAGAAGGGGATTCTCATTCATAAAATTTTAAGCAAGCTGCATAATTTAATGATGCAGTTTCCGCTATCTGCAGTGCGCTTTATTTTTTATAATGAAAATTTAAAATCATAGGCTTGAATTATGTTGAGTTCCAGTTAACAAACTATATTTATACTGGAAAACTGGATATTCAACTTAGGGTCTATACTAATTTCTTGGTTACAATATCTATAAAAAAGTTCTTAGTTTTCAATGGTCTTTGCCTGCCTAGTTACCACGACAAAGAGGTGCCGCCGAGCGATTTATCGTTCAAGTATAATGTTGCATAGAAATCGATTAGGGGTATAGGTTTAACATAAACCGCCCTACTCGCCTAACAAATTAACCCGCTGCCATCTTAGACTGCATCATCACTTACCAACAGGTAGGATGTCAGTCAAGGGCTAACTTGAAGTGAAAAAAAAAACTGCATTTGACCTGTAAACCAACTGCGTGTAATATATACTCGTATTTCATATACCAACAACTGGACACTTATCTACAAGTCCAGGTGACTCCCCTTACTAGAAAGCATTTCAACTGCAAATGCATTGTAAGCCCACATTAAGTTTTTGATAGTTTCAATAAAACTGAAAGAGATCGCTATGTAGCGATAAGGCCGCCAAATTGTATACTTTTTGTTAAATTTTTATTTAAAAATTTTCAATATGTTTATGTGGTGTACAATAAAAGTGTATTTATTCGTTCTTCAGTTATAACAGCTACGTCAACTGCTCTTAGTTCTGCATCAAGAACTGCTATTTTGCAGTTGACTTACAGTAGGTATAACTGCAAGCCGTCATTATAAGTAGACACAGAGAAGAAACCAGTGATTCGACAAATTTCCTACGGATATAAAAACGTCATCATGACGCGTATATAATTGATAAAATTATCTTTCGTAAGCAAAACAATCGCGTGAAATGACTTAAAACTTCGAAATAAACTACACAGTTTCGAAAGATTTGGCTTCAGAGCTAAATAAAAATTACTTATTTAATGGCACTTCAGACAGTATATTATTTTGACATAACACATTTTGAAACAACACCAATGAAGACAACGTAGAATTCTTTCATATAACTAGATTAGTGTCATATTCTTATGGATTTGACGCAACCTCTGATTTGTTTCTTCTTTGCTACAGCACTTACAATTTTATAGATGTGAGTCAACACATACACTTATATATGAAATTACGTTAAAATTTTAATTTCAAAGCTACAGTTGTGTCGTTTAATGTCAAAGCTACTATAAAATTAAAATTGGTAAAATACATAAATGGGTCAATGCTTAGCAAACAATGTTATAAACACAGAACACAACGTGCACCGACTCTAAAACATGCACCAATGTTTATTTACTAAACATTACACACAGTGAACTGGCGAAAATAAATGAAAAAAGCATAACGTGAAAGTTCATTTTACCTTGCCGCATGCCTTGCACTTGCCCTTCTCTGTACGGCGATGGACCCAGTGGTGGTGAGTGAGGGTCTGCTCCCTGTATTGCCGAACCCCCACATCCCGAAAGGTAGGCTTGCATGAGAACTGCACCCGGTCAATAAGGATATCTATACAGGCCTGGTGTGCTACGATCTTGCAGGCTGAGCATTTCATTCGAGATCCGTGTTTCTGTTAAAAAAAAATGTTTATTAGATAGATGTTTAATTTTTTTTATAGGTTATATACAACGTGTAAATAAAAACCGAAATAATACTTCAGGGGCTTTAGAGGTACATTATTTACTGTCTCTGAGACTTATCTGTGAAACCGAATGGTAATAGTTTTTGAGTTAATCATTGCCATAGTTTTTACTGAAAGAAATCAGACAAAGCCCTTACACATGCAAAAGTAAAATCTAGTGACTCAATTGTCATTTTAATAGGTACGCGTCGCGTAGCGCAGGTACTATGCGCGTGTCGTTATTTTATGTTCAATATGTCATAATTAAACACTAAGAATGTTTTGAATTAGTTTGTAAGGAGAAATAAATATGCTTATAATGCTAAAGGGTGATTCCTTACAAAATATACTTATGCCACCTTCAACAGTATTTCATAATTCGGTTACTCGTTGTATATCTGTATTATATACATATTTTTACAGTAATAATTGACGGACCAAGCCGGTAGCCGACCAGATGATGATTTTGGTAACTATAACCTATAAAAAGGTCAACAATGAGCATCGCATGCAAGGAACACGTCCTGCAAAGTACGGCCCTGTGTCTACCAACTTGAGGCGTAGGTTTAAAGACACATGTGTGATGTGCCTGTAATTACATCGCAACAATGGTCTTCAGAACGCAACACAGCATTGCAAGAATGCTGCATTGCGGAAGGAATAAGCATGGCGCTAGTTCCCGGACGAGGTCTGTCACAAAATGCTACTCTCTACTACTAAAATATATTAAAGTAAGTAAGTTTTTTACAGGATATATATGACGAGAAACTTCACAATCTTGTTCCCCCTTGCCATTATATCATAAAAGCGAAGCCGGCCGTGGTGGCATCGTTATTTGAGTAGTTGACATCCAATCAACTCGCACGAACTGTGTTCATGTTTAAGATACGAACCTCTAGGGTTTATTTTCCTGTCACGTACAAGTTTAGTACCTTCAGGGCAAAAGTGAATTGGCATTTTCTGAGCAAGAGCGCACCAACATACACCTCATTATTGTTTCTCATCAGGCAAATTAGTCTTTAAGCGCCAGCCGATTATATATTTAATTGACCGATTGAGAAACGATGTTTAGAGTCACTAAAAAGGGGCATACTACACGTATTGCGAACCTTTTTAAATTTGAGCGCTCACTGTTGCGCCAGCGGTCCCGGTTTCGATTCCTCGACGAATTTTGGTGTAACTCCTTGGTTGAATAAACGCAAAACGCTTACTTGTAGTAAAACTTGAAGGATTTTTTTTTCTCAATCTCATCCGGTGGTAAGTGATGATGGCTAACCTGCTAAGGCTACCACTGCTACCATACGGTAGTCATACCCCTAATCGGTTCCTACGCGACATCGCACCGGAACACTTAACCGCTTAGCGGCTCGTCTTTATCGGTAACTAGCCACGGCCAAAGCCTTCCATAAGACCAGACGAGAGAAAATTCAGAAATTACAATTTCCCAATTTCTCCCACCAGGATTAGAACCATGGACCTGCTACTTAAATTAACAGCGCTCACCGTTGCGCCAGGGAGGTTATCAAATGATGTTTGTGATATTTCTGTATAACTCTCTCTTCTAAAGTTCGCTGTGCTGTTTTAGTTAATTTTTTTAATTGCTGTTTATAGGATGCATTTAGATTCATCCATTTTTCTTTTATTAACGAAAGTGTGCAATCAATGTATACTCAGTAGGCTGATAGGACAAACATTTAGAGAATTAAAAAATATATGATCAAGTAACACTGGAAAATTCCGTAAATATAGCTATATTTATTGTAAAGAGGCAAGGAGGACGCCTGTAACAGAATTAGAATGCAAATTGAAAGCTACTCAAGGAGAATAATTTTATCCATCAGGCGTGAATACATTTAACGCGTCAAAGGTAGAAACAAGCTTTTTGAAGAATAAAGACTAAATATTTTTCAGTGTTTTAGGGTTTCATATAAACAATGACACAACCCTCATTATATATTAGGATTTTTACGTGACAGTCTATCAGTCCGTCCGTCACAGCCTATTATCTCGAAATCTAGGCTGATATTTCGGCATATCAAATCAATTGGCTTTTAACATAACGACAGTACGTCGAAATAGAGATATTTTGAACAGTAAAAATCTTCACTTATATCGAAATACATACAGGAAAATTATAAAGAGCCTTAAATATCCCAAGGGAAAGAGATTAAATTATAATAGAAATAAATAGTAAGGAACCGTCACCACCAAACATGCTAAAATGTTTTCCTTAAAGCTAAGCAATCGGTTGCCAAAAGGAAAAGTTTATTAATAAACTACAGATAAAGACGTATATTACGTGGTACATTTTAATTATTACCAGAAAGTGAACTTTGAAAGCCAGAATTTAGAGTTGTTTTAACTAAGTATGAAGTATAGTTTGCTTCTATAAATTGTTTGCCATTGTTCTATTGTTTTGTTTGAATTTGTGAGAACGTCTTAAGCCTCATGCGAGAATATTTCAGCGTTTTTGCGAAAAATCCTACGGCTTTCTTAACCTTTAAACTTTTAAAGGAAAACTAAAATATAGACCGTCGCCAATTTGAAAAGTTATATTATTTTAAAACTTCTGTTTGCTTTGTAAACAAGATGTATAAAATGGGTTTCAGTTAAACATCATCAGAAGACTCATCGCGAACCAATAGGTACTTAGTTAATAATAAACTTGGAAGTTTGGAGCATCGCTGCAAAGTTACCTGTATATTGGTATTCAAATAGCTTTCGCTTGCGGCGCGGGTAGTAACCATCAACCATCTTATTAAAATGGATTTTATGACCGAGTCAATTTTATGCCTAAAATTTACTCGGTCATAAAACCTTTAAAAACTAAACAGTTATAGTCCGCCTGCACATGGTACGAACGAAGTACGACTTTAAGAACATGAGAAGTAAAAGTAAAAAAAGATAAACCCTTCGTTCCAGTTCCATCTTTAGCATTATACCCGAACTATGAGGACCGTTTTAAATTTGATAATGTCCGCCCTTCAGACCGGAACACAGCAATAGTTAGACAAGCCTAATTTGCATAAAATCTTTGGTAGCGATGACTTTGATTGCGGTATTTATTAATCATCGATATTATACTATATCGTATGGATTACATTGCATTAACGTCGAAATGAATTTTCGAAGTATTGAAAACAACTTAAAGAATAATATTTATATATACATATATATATATGTGTATTTATCAATATTTTACTATTATTTTAATAGTTAAATGCATAGTTATCCCTGTTTTTTTCATGTGTCTTTTGGTTACTTACAGACAACCTAGCTAACGTAACTAAGCTAACCTGGATAAAGCCCCCCCAATATTTGTTACTTTTAATTCTTGTTGAACTAATTTGTTATTTTTTTGTGTGCAGTAAAGTGTAATTTAATTAAATTTCGATTCTATACAATCTGATTAACTGTTTATCTAACATCGGGGTAAATTCAATGGTTTAATACAGATTACCCTGTACTACCAGGTTACATATTATGGTAATTGAATCCCAAAGGACAGAGATAGAGTCGACGTAAGATAAGTTTATCAGTCGTTAAGGAGGCAAGTCACGAATCCGGAGGGCTTGCGGTTAGTTGTGCGACAAGCTATATCAAAGGGGCTACGATCGTTGTGTACTTTCATTAAGACGATCAAACAATTATCAATACGGGTCAAATGATAGTCAGTTTCGTTAGCGGATTCCAAACTTTATGATCGAGTTGGTATTTTACTAAAATGACTAAAAGGTAAAAGCAAAATGCACCGAAACTTCAACTGGAACTTCAATATCAAGAATCTATAAAAAAAATTACAGTTATAATTTTCCTATGTATATTTAAAAACAAACCAATAATAAATTTTAAAGTAAATTTTTTTGTTTATTTGACAGCTCTACCTATGTAGCCCTATGGGCCTATACTATAACGCTGTATAAATAAATAAAGTAAACTAAAAGTAAACTAATATTTTTTTATAAAGCAATAATATTCAATCCAAATCCTCTAATTAGCGTCTACGCGCAATCGTAATGGTAACTAGCCACGATCTCGTACCTAGGCAGACCAGGGAAAATTCAGCAATGACGAATTCCCAAATTGCCCTTGCTGGAGATCAAACTCAGGACCACCTACTTAAAACCAATTTAATATACCAAACTGTGATATGAAATTCGTAAATTTAAGACTTATTCATTAAGTCTTAAATTTACGAAGCCTTAAAACATCACCAACATCCCGATATATAAAGACTACCGATCACGTAACAAATTAAACGGAGTAAACATCAATAAATTTTAATTATGATTAATTAGAACATTGTTTAAAAACTTGGTTGAATTCGAAGCTTTAGGGGATGTATGATCTATTTGACCAATTTAGATAAACAATGTTATTTTAAACTACCAATCTCTAGCTGGAATATTACTCAATTATCAGGCGCTTTTGAATGATTAGTTAACTTTATCAGTTATTACACGCTTTATATTAGCTTCACTTGTATGTTTGTTTGCAACCGACTTCTTTGGGCGCGATTTTGACCCACTTTAAACGGTCAGATTTCTTTCAAACTTTGTAGACATATCGAGGACCGATGACAATACACTAATCTGAAAAGTTTATTCCAATTTTCACTATAAAAAATAAGATTTTTTACTAATTACTACAGCGCCATTTAGACCCAAATGTAAAAAACCTATGGCGTTCGCGTACCTAACAAATTCCACAGAAAACATTAAGCTACTAGATGGTAGAGGGCGTTAGCTATTACTTTTTAATGGCCTGTTTTAAATAATAATTAGAACTTGCATTTCGAGAGACGGGCACACTCAATAAAAAAAAAAATATTCTATCTTTTTAATGTTGGACGGGTTACCGATTAATTTTGCTCTAATAAAAATAATAGATCAAGAAAAACTAAAAAAAATCGCTATTATGAATAAACTAAAAGAAAGAAATTAGTTTAGTTTTTTATACCAAGCGTGTTCTTTTAGTTTGTTTGAACTATTTAATTATTCTTAAAGAGTTTCTAGCTTTTTACCTAACGGTACATGTAACGAATGACAAATACAGTCGGTATAATTACATTACGCCGCCCAATGTGAGACCTAACACTGACTTGTAACAGGAAACGCGATCTAATTGGAATCTATTGAGGCGACATTGTTCTCGTAACAGAAATAATAAGTTTCGGGGTACAATAATAAACGTGCTACTCGAGTATGGCCTAGTTCCAAAAAATACGTTTGTTTATTTCAGTTGACGTGTCTTTTATCATGCGTGATAGGGCTAGTGCTTAGGGCTTCGGCTTGCCTTTCCTCAGCACCTAAATGGGTAATATTGTGGTATGAAAACGATATGGATGGATTTTCACAGACTTCAAATCTTCAGTAAGAGTAAAAGTGCAAACCAAAATAACAAAAGCAAATAACATACAAAAGGCACCTGGATGGATAAATAAGAAAATGGGGCAAGATGCTCCATTTAAGACGCGATACTGCAAAAAATACGTAGAAATACAAATTTTAAAATTACATGTTAGTTAATAAATAAGTAATTGTATGTAAGTAATCTTAGAAATCTTAAACTAAGATTATCGTGGTAAATGAACATTTCTTAAATATAGTTCTACGGGTACGTACCACGATAATAGGACCAGTCCTGTCGTGACCACGGTCCATGCAACTGGGTCTGGAATATAGTTCAACGGTGACATACCTACCACGATAATATGTTGGGATATTTTGGGATTTGTCGATATGTCGATCCATCCATCCAACTGGGTTGAAATATCGACAAATCCCAAAATATTATCGTGATAAGTAGCCGTTGAACTATATTTAAGAAATCTCAGTAGAAATCCTTACCTTATTGGAAAGGAAAAGTTTAATTTTATTCCTTTGCCGACGGGTGTTATCAAACTTGTTGGAAAAGTCATAGATAGTGCCCTACGTTTAGGGGCAAGTTATTAGTTAAAGTATCAAGGTATCCACATCGATACTTCGAAATATATTTATTGTTCAGAGATGACAATTTAACAAAAAGGATCTCGGCAAGTCATGTTATCTATGTTGCATTTGAACTTCTAGTTGGTAGCTTTTTTTTTGTGAATTTTCATGTGTTTAGAAAGTTTTCTTTCAAGAGTCTTTTGGGAAGGGGTTACTAGGACACCACCTGAGAGAAATGATACCAATTTCTAATAACGTATAATTGAAAAAAGAAAAAAAAGTTTATGTTTTGGTTGTCACTGCATATTATTTAAGAACACTTTTAATAGCTATTTCTCTTTCAAAAAATATTTTCAATTAATAATCGATATGATATATTCAAAAGGTTCTAAGGATGATGGATGGATTTCTGTTAGTCTTACACGCAAAAAAACTGTACCAATTTGACTGGAAATTGGAATTGAGATATATTATACCCTGGACAAACACATACGCTACTTTTTATGCCGAAAAAATAGTGGGGAACAGATAGTAATAAATACTGTTACACCCCATCGGCGATACTATGCCTACGTTCCAACTATATAGCTTTGTATACCTCGCATTAGAGAGGATATACCTACTCTTAGTTGTTATAGCGATGACTCGTGTATGATCGTTTATAATTAAAAATAAATTAATAGTTCATAAAAACTAAAAAAAAAGCGGCGTATAAAAAACAAAACTAATTTCTAACTTTTAGTTTAGGTTTATCTATAAAAGCGTGTTTTCTTAGTTTCTCTTACTGTTATTTTTATTAGAACAAAATTAATCGGTGACCCATTCACCATCAATTTTTTTAATATTAGTGAAGTTGGCTAAAGATAATGGTTGAAAATTAAAATTTACATCATTCTTGCCTTATAGACTATAGATAAAAATGATATAAATTAACAAAAATCTTAGTTTGCATATTGAAAAAGGGAATGACACTACAATAATCTTATAAAATTAATTAAATTAATAATTAAGGTCCTGGAAATATCTAAAAAGTTTGAAAGATATCAGATCGTTTGAAGAGGGTCAAAATAAAGTCCAAAGGAGTCGGTTACAAACATACAAACATACAGGTGAAGCTAATAAAAAGCAAGTAATAAAAAAAAATTAAATGTGTAACTATTGACATCCTTTTTATGCGAAAATGAGCTTTAATGCTTGCAAATAAAAGCTAAAAATGAAATATCAAGTGCCATAATAAGAATTTTAATAATGAAAATGAAAATGCAGCTGGAATTCTTAATTTAATGAATTTCTGAATTTATATGCCATTCGTAACGTCTTAGTCATAAGCGTAGCATTTAAATAGACCCATGGAACATTGCAGACATTGCTATTGCTATTGGATAGAAGCAGGCGTTACTTTGTGGAAATCCATAATATGTTATGAAAATTAAGCTTAATTTGCTATAGTTCGCGAAAAGCAGGAGAATCTGTCTGGTGTAATTTATAATTTCTTCAATCCTTGTACTCCACACCAAACAGTTCTTCGGCAATGTACCCTCTGTACGCACGTTTTGCTACAAAACCGGAACATCCACAGGAGATGTTGACTTTACAATGAATAATTATTCATTCAATTAAGCTTTATTTTCATAATATATTGCTATTGCTGTGGCGTTTTATAAACAGTGTGCTTAATGTATCGTTTAGTTATACACTAATAAGTACAACATTTCATAGAAGTATTTTCGTTCTTAAGGGAAGCCTACAAACAACAAGTCATAGGTCGTCTGTAAAAAAAATGTCTGCCAAATCTTTCCTTCCAAGCAATAGGTAATTTTAATTTAAAAGTAATTACTTATTCATTACAGTCCTCACGGCTCTAACTTTAAAAAAACAGGTCTTTGGTGCAACCCGTTAACTTCTATTTCGCTAACCAAAGAGGTTTAGAGGAGATGTTTATATGACAGTAAACTCTTTGGTTTGATTAAATAAAGATTCTATATATTCGCAAACTTAAAAGAATCTTTGATTACAGTTTATGAGGGTGTGAATTTCATTGTTTGTATTTAAATACACGACTTTTATGTAGGAGATGTCAACTAAAAAGGATTTTAAAATGCACTTGAAGCCAAGGTTATGAATCAAACATTTTTGATATGCCACAATAAGGCACAACGATTCATCAAAGAGATTCTTTGAATCATCGCAAAATTGTGCAATATATTCATTAGACACGATAAAGTGCGTCTTTCTATGTAGGTATATGTGGCATTAAGTGTGTGTGTATTATGTTTGAAATATTGAATGGAACCGAAGTAAATTTGGCCATATTGCTTTCTCAAGGCATCGCGGGAAAACCTTTTAATCTCGCGAAAAAACAAAAGTTTTAATCAGAAAAAGTCGTGCGCATCAATTTGTATACTATAATTTATTTTTTGTTACGAACCACGATAGTACAGGTCATCATTACATGTTAAATGTTTACTAAAGAGAACTGAGAAAACCTTGGAATACAAGTGCCTACAATGTGACATATAATTCGGAGTTGTTTAATGGCTGAAAGATCGCACTGGAATGTGTTACTGCTTCGTATATTATTGTCACTGCGGCTTCGCATTGTTCACTGATTTTTGTAGGTTTTTATACCACGATAAACGTTACATCGAGGTGCTGAAATGCTTGTATAGCGCAGCTGTTATGTCTGTCCAAGTACAAGGCGCGTTTACAAGACCTATCCAATTGCATCGCGGGGTGAGACAAGGAGATATCCTGTCTCCAAAGCTATTTTCAAATGCTTTGGAAGATGTCTTCAAAACGCTAGATTGGAAAGGACATGGCATAAATATAAATGGTGAGCTTATTTCACATCTTCGATTTGCAGATGATATCGTTATCATCGCGGGTTCGCTGCAGGAGCTTCAACAAATGATCGATGGCCTTCATGCTGCCTCGCAAAATGTCGGCCTCCGGATGAACTTGGACAAGACCAAGATTATGCTTAATAATCTGATCGTTCCGGGGCAAGTCACTGTCGATGGGTCTATTCTCGAAACTGTTAAAGAATATACATATCTTGGACAAATCGTTCAGTTGGATAGAAACAGTTTCGAGAAGGAGATCGATAGAAGAATACAGCTGGGCTGGGGAGCGTTCGGCAAACTCCGCCGAGTCTTCTCGTCACCCATACCGCAATGCCTGAAGACAAAAGTTTTCGATCAGTGCGTCCTGCCGGTCATGACTTACGGTGCCGAAACGTGGACACTGACAGCGAGGCTAATTCACAAACTTCAAGTCGCGCAGCGTGCTATGGAAAGAGCTATGCTTGGTATTTCTTTGAGGGATAAGATCCGTAACGAAGTGATTCGCCAAAGAACTAAAGTAACTGACATAGCCTTTCGTGTTAGCGTACTAAAGTGGCAGTGGGCTGGTCACGTTTGTCGGAGGACCGATGGACGTTGGAGTCGAAAGGTTCTCGAGTGGAGACCGCGTGTCGGTAAACGGAGTGTCGGACGCCCCCCTACTAGATGGAGCGACGACCTCCGAAAAGTCGCAGGCATCGACTGGATGAGGAAAGCCGAAAATAGGAAAAGTTGGCGCTGCTTGAAAGAGGCCTATGTTCAGCAGTGGACGCACAATGGCTGATGATGATGAAACGGTCTGTGAACGTGAAATTGGATCAAGCATATTTGTATTATAGGCACAATATATTTACGACTAGATAATGCATGCATTTTGTTCAATGTATAAATAGTTTCAAATATAAGAATAACTTAGAAATCTATAACACAGAAACGAGATAGGTGCAATTTATCGTCACTCTAAAGTAGCGATTTTGGAAGAAATTGTTTGTATACAATGTAGATACCTTATTTATATGGTAATTTGCATGTGCTTTTATCTATTCTACATAGAGATACGCCCTAAAGTCAATGTCAAAGTCGTAGTCATATATCCATATAGGCTCATAGTTTGATACATTCAAATTATAAAATGATCGAGACGACAGTATCTTATACTTTAAAGTGCTTAAAACTAAATAATTATCTTCGACAAATATTGTTTATGTTCTTGTGTTATATTTATGTACCCGGTTGTAGACTCTGCACAATGTAGAAGTTGCATACAAGAAAAAAAAAAAAAAAAAGAAAAAAAAACAACCAGAATGCAATCCACGTAGCATATTTCAGTACGGACCTAGAACAGTTTTCGATTCCAATGTCGAAGGAAAAAAGGAAGGAACACAATTTAAAAAAAAAAATTGTTTATGATCGCTAAAATATTATCAGTGCCGTAAATGGTCGAATTTACTTGACGATGATTAATAAAACGTTTATTCATTAACCATAGAGCAAGCCGTAGCTATTAGTAAATGATTGTCGCTATGCACCCTCGGGGCAGTCTTTTGTTGTATCGACAGTGACAGGTCATTGTGGCAGTAATGGTGGAAGCGGCTCATTAATCTTTACATTCAACTAACGACCTGCGGACACAGTACATGGAAAAGTTGGTAATGGCTGTCTACCAATTTAGCCCCGAACTGAGACTTTTAAGGGAAAAGCTTTGTTTAGTACCCTGCTACTAAACAATAGCAAAAACAGTAGCTGTTTCCAATTCCTATGTATTTTAATTTCAATTAGTCAGCGTTTAAAAGTTTTATTAAATGAAACTGAATGAAATAAAAACTAAGCACAGGATACTTAGTTTTTATCTTCATTTTTCCATATTGATTTATATTTATTTATTTAATTTATTTATATACTAGAGTACCCTGCTATTTTTATAGCAAAAACAGTAGCTTTGCCAAATGCCTTTGTATTTTACATTTCAATTAGTCAGCGTTTAAAAGCTTTATTAAATAAAACGCAGGATACTTAGTTTTCATCTTCATTTTTCATTTCATTTTCATATAATATTTGTTTATATTTATTTATTTTATGTATTAATATACTAGGTAACTAAGTCTTACAATTCTTGCTGGTAATTAAAACATGTTGTTTGCTAGACTTCAACTGGAAGTGTAGACTTGACATATTGAGGGATATTACTCATGGGAGATAGAGCTACGTGTAGAATCTTTTGGTTAGATCTACTTTACTTATAATAGCAAAGCATATGTTCGTAAAAAACTTTGATTTTTTTTGTTTGATTTGAGCGGTACTCTGCCAATACGTCCACTTCCATTAAATTCTGATTCGGACCTGTCTCTTTAAGTTAAGTGCTATAGCATCCGTTACTTCGGCGGTACTTTACACATTTAAGTTTCCTCGCACACGGGCCACTAGCCACAACCATTTCAGGCGGGCCGCCACTGACATATTTTCCGTAGCAGCAGACAGCAAGCAGCGACAATTTGGAGCGTTTGGTGGCCACCGGCGTCAACGGCGAATCCATATAATATTTATAAAACTACAGGAAATATGTCGGTGGCTCCGTTTTGGTTGTGGCCAGTGGCACGTGGGTGGAGGACACTATTTCGTGCGGCAGAACCTCGAGCGATGCCAGTTAAAAATAAAAATTTGATGATTGAGAAGTAGGTACTCCATATTTTCTCAACCTACGCGGTAATGTGGTGCTGTTAATTGCAGCAGCTTGGTTGTTGCGAGTTGTACTACATCACACTTTTATTATCAACCTATTACTGGCCACTACAGGGCACGGGTCTCCACCCAGAATGAGAAGGGTTTAGACCGTAATCCACCACGCTAGCCCAGTGCGGAGCTGGTAGACTTCAAACACCTTAGGGAACTCTCAAGGTGCCTTACGATGTTTTCTTTCATCGTTGCAAGCAAGTGATATGTTGTTAAATGCCTTAATTGCGTTTTTAATAGACACTCGGAAAATTGAGAGGTGCGTGCCGTAGATCGAACTCGGTCACCCTAGCCTAGCTTCGGCCTAGGTAAGCCGAAGCTTAAACCAATAGGCTATCACCGCTTCAATATCATAAATCGGAACTCTTGTTTATTCAAAGAGAATTGGACTCTTGGGCTCACTCTATCGAATCTTGGCTCGCGGTAACTGGCAATCTTTGCCTGAATTCCCCGCAAAACCGCAGAATCTCTTCCTATTGATCTTCCATGTTGCGGTATTTCTTTTATCAATATTGACAGGTTATAGTGATTTACGGTACCTCGGTACAGACGAAGTATATTCACCCCATAACAGTGTTTTATATATTTCTAGTTGACGGGCCCACCTTTATGTTGGAAGCCCATCGCCTGCAAATCCATACCTACGTTCCCACGCATACAGACATTACTAAATGTTCTAAAAGAAAAATGCGCGAAAACGTGGAAAAGCTGAAAGAATCTTTTGAAGAAGAGTTCGAGGAAGCTGTAGATAATCTGAAAATTCATCGAGAGTTGAGCAGAAGGAAGAAGAAGAGTAAGGAAACCTTGCAGGAATAAGCATATAAAATGTTGCAGATTGCATCACCGGCGAAACTGAAAGTACAAGATATGATACAATATACATTAGAAGGTATTCCTGATGACGCCGTAAAAAGGTTATTTTATATGGAGCTAAGGATTCTAGACAGCTTACCAAGCAACACTTCGCAGGATATGCGATGGACACGTCCTGAAAGTTCCGCCCTGTGTCTAACACTGAAAGATATAAGCCTCATGTACTTGTAATTACACATTCAAGTGCGTTTATCACCATATAAAAGGACATCAATGGCGGCACTACCAGCCGCGCTACCAACAAAACGTTACTGGTTCACCTTCCGATGGCGCAACCATTTGTATTCATCGTTTCATTTTAACAATGAAAACTCATGGTTGCGCCAAACTATGAAAGATGGAAAAATACGTAGGCATGCGCGCTTAAAAAAGGGTTTTACGTCAAAGGGAATAAATTTTAATGAAATACCTCTACATATATAATTTATTTCTTAACAACCGTAGGGAAAGTTTTTTATGAAAAATGGTACATACAATTAAAAAATCAGTGGCAAACGATGTCCGTAATTGTCCGTAATTGCAATGGAATATATTTTGGAAGTATTTTGATAAGTTGAATTTCTTATTATTTTTTCGACAGGTAAAAGACCTAGATTTTGGTATGTTTTGTTGAATAATTATATAAATAATATCATTATTGCATTCTAACTTTTATGTTTAAAATACATGGGGTTACGACATAAAAGTACCTGTTATTGGATACCTATAGGTATGGCACCGCCTGTTGCGAGTATCATCATCAAATATTTATGATGTATTATTAATAAGTGTCAACTTTCCTACTATCCTATCTTAATATATATAAATCTCCTGTCACGATGTTTGTCCGCGATTGACTCCTAAACTACAGAACCGATTTTAAATTAAATTGGCACACCGTGAGCAGTCTGGTCCAACTTAAGAGATAGGATAGCTTAGATCTTTAAGTAAAGTCACAATTTTATTTTATTGCAAATTATTTGTCTATAATTAATTGACAGTCACATGTTATATGTATATACAACTATACTCATTTAAGGCTTAGCGATACTGAATACTTAAAAAACAAAATCAAACGCAGACGAAGTCGCGGGCAACAGCTAGTATCTTATATAATAATCTCGGAATCGGCTCCAACCATTTTCATGAAATTTAGTACACAGGGGTTTCGGGGGTGATAAATCGATCTATCTAGGATTAATTTCTAGAAAATGTCATTTTATTCGTGTTTTATCGATATATATATATATATATACGAGTGTATCGAACTTTCCTACTATCCTGTATCTTATATCTTAAAACGAGCCATGCTTGTATATATATAATTGGAATCTCGGAATCGGCTCCAACCATTTTCATGAAATTATTATACAGGGGGTTTCAAAATTTTTCAAATTTTTAATTTTTATGTATCATTTTCCATAAAATACGACTATTTGTTTAACTCGACTCTATCGCGGGCGAAGTCGTGCGGGTCCGCTAGTAGAGTACTTAATAGAGTACTCGGAAATATTGGGGTAGATTTCAATAGTATTTTTCGGATTATTATAATATTCAATTCTATTTTTCATGCATAAAATAAGTGAAAGTATATTCGATTTATAAACTACCTATATGGCATCGAGTATTGCGAATATATAAACCAAATTTTATGTGAGTCAAAGCCACCGCAAATTCGCATCTAGCAGCTTATCATAAAAACCGTCACGCATGAACCCATGTACCTGTTACAAAGGGAATTCAAAGCCTTTGAGAACAGCGAACGCAAGGTAAGAAGGAAACACTTGTAAAGTAATGGCTACAATGAGCTTTGTTAATAAAATATAGGTTCGGGGAAAAAATGCAAACTCACATTAATATAAAAAAATACGATACAAAAAAAGAATGAGTAGGTACGAAACAACATTTCTTATACGTTTTGTTATCTAAATCATCTTTTTTTTATTCCCCTTGACTGCAATTTCACCTAATGGTAAGTGATGTTGCAATCTAAGCGGGTTTACCTGTTAGAGAGTATGGCAGTTATATTAAATCGGTTTAAATGCGACATGTTAGTAGTGCGACGGTAGGTTTTTAATTGTATATTTGTTATGCGATTACTCCGCCGATTAATAAATAAATAAACCGATTATTATGATCCATTTTTCGTTTTGTTTGTTTTACCTCAGAGGTGGTCCATTAATTTGTTCATTTGCTTTACAAAGCAACATTTAGTCAAGTGAAACGGATGATGAAAACCACGAATGGTCACCGTAACTTAACAATAATATGTATAATATTGGTATTGCGCTTCGATTGTGGTATGTGGTTGATAAGCGACTGTTGATAAAGGACATGATGGTGAAGAGCCGGGAGAACTCCTCAACCATTAACGCCCCGACTTCGGGAAAAGCTATATTTTGTAAAAAGTTATGAGCAGTTGCCTATTTTAACTTAGATAATTCTATATAGACCTATATGTAACGTATATTGTTCTATCTATATATTCATTTCCGCTTTTAATTTTTCGCTGTTTCATTTCCTCGCAAAAGTGAAATGTTTCTTCTTTCATACGATATATTTATACTATTCTTACCACGCGACACGTGTTGTGTTCCATAAAAATAAATAATAAAAACTGTCTACTGTAGATGTACGTAGAAGGTAGTTACGTAAGCTTAATGATATGAAATCCCCGCAATGAGAATGTATGAAGAAAGGCGCTATTGAGTCCGGTAGGTAGGTAGGTAGGTAGGTACCATTGAAGGCGTACTCTGTTAATGAGCTCTACGTTCCTTCGATGTTGTCTGTTATATTTTTCCATTTCAGCTTTTTTAAACTAGCTGTTGCCCGCGACTTCGTCGACCGCGATATACATGTGCCTCATAATTGTGGCAGCACTTTATGTATTTAGGACAGCCAAGCCTGGTGTGAAATCGATAAACATTTTCGTCCCGTCTCCAAAGAGAACTGAGCTTAATTTTGGGATAAAAAGCATCCGTTATTACTTCTAATACCTTCAGGAATATGTGTACAAAGTTTCGTGATAATCGGTTTAGTAGTTTTTGCATGAAAGCGTAACAAACAAACCTACATTCACATTTATAATATTAGTAGGTAGGTATTGTTGGTATGATTATTATATTAATATTTTCTATAACTATAATGTAAGTACTTAATAATTATGACAAAAATATCCTTCTAATCTGGACTTGTTTATCTGTTGCAGGAGCCAAGCTCTTGTTACAGAATAAAAAAGGTAAAATGTTTCAAGTATGAAATTAAATATACAGCAATTTCGGCCAGCAAAGACTGTGCAGTAACATTTTTACATACAGCCTGCAGCGCCTAGTAGTTCGGTGTAGTTTCAAAGATAGTATGATACACATGTTCATTGTTCTCTCGGTGCTATTTTCTCAGTTATTACTTTTCAAGAAATAAGTATTTGTAGCAGTAATAGAACTAACGTTTATAGCATAAAAGTTAGAATATCACGTGTTCGTTATAATATTTTTATTTTATACACGGGTTGAGAATTATTATAAGGCTGTGTGTGCATTTGAAATAAGAAAAAACTGGAATTCGTTTTATATGATATGCCATAATCAGCGATCATCAAAATCATCATCATCTCTCTTACAGCTGGGCGCAAATCACCTCTCTTATAGGGTAGAGGGCTTAAAGCATTGACCTAATACTCTTCCAAAGTGGGTTCATAGATTTTAGCACATGTCAGTGCTATTAACCGGTAACGAGAGCTTAACGTGCTTTCCGAGGCTAGAGACTGGCCACTTATAATTTTCTAACCTCAGCATGGTACTGATGGTTTTTAACCAGAAAAACTCAATGACTGAAAATATTTGACACGATTAAATAGTTTTCTTTTTTAACATCCTTAATTATCCCTACTAATATTATAAACGTGAATGTAAGTTTCTTTGTTACGCTTTCACGCAAAAACTACTGAACCGATCATCATGAAACTTTGGAAACATATACTTGGAGGTAATAGAAGTAATATAGGATACTTTTTATTCTGAAATTATGCTCACTTTCTTTGGGAGAGGTGGTGAAGAAGTTTGACGATTTTACAAAAGGACTATATAAAAAGTGATAGAAATGTTCTTCGTTAACTTTATCATATAAATTAACTAACACTGCGATTTCGATTCATCCTATAACGATTACTATTTTTTGTAAGTGATATGAGGAGCTGAGACTGGTCAGACAGTTCTTTTCAGATATTTTTTATGCGAATAGATTTTTTTTTTATTAGAATACACAACTGAAAAATATCAGTACAACTACACCTAAATTTAATGTCCATGTTTCTCAAAAAATAAAAATAAACGCAGACGTAGTCGCGGGCAACAGCTAGTATTATTATAAATACAAAATTTTGTTTGTTTGTTCTTTCTCTGGAGAGTAACATAGGTTTTTTATTTAACGAAAATAAACGACTGCCAAGGGATTTGTGTTATCGCACTTTTGTGTGCCGCCTTTCCGAACGGTAACGGTGCAGTGGCGCCACGTGACAACTATCGCGAAGTTTTAAGAACGCAACAGACATCATGGAAACAAGGATTTGCGGAACATATTTATTGGTCAATCATAGTTATATCAGTTATATTTTCCAAATTGGTGATTATAAATGTAAATACTTATATGATGACTACCGGACCCCAGTGCCATCTGTCGGGCTGATTTGTGAATTTAAACCATCCAGGGTGGTCCAAAACGCATACCAAAAAATTCATTCAAATCGGTCCAGCCGTTTAGGAGGAGTTCATTGAAATACACACGCACACAAGAAATATATTTATAAAGATAACCCATGTGTCGTCTTTTATTTGTAAAAAAACGTCAAAACAAAACAATTTTCACATTAAACATACCTGGCATTCAGCATCTCCAACGTAGCAGAAGTCTCCGGAGACAGACGTGGGTGCCCAGAGATGCTCGCTGCTGATGGCAGTGTCACTCCAGTCAGGTGTCGAGCGAATCACTCGCGCACCGCCGGCACTTTCGCTTGTGCGTCTGTTAACAAACAAACATATTCAACTGAACAAAGGGTTGTTAAAATTTGGTCGTCTTTTTTTTTATTACACTCCAAGTTAGCCTTTCACTGCAATCTCACCTTGTGGTAAGTGATGATGCAGTCTAATATGATAGCGGGCTAACCTGGTTGGTCCTAATCGGTTTCTACGCGACATCGCACCGTAACACTAAATCGCTTAGCGGCACTTCTTTGTCGGTATGGTGGTATCTAGCCACTGCTAAAGCCTCTTATCAAGCCAGACTGGAGAAAATTCAGAAATTATAAATGCCCAAATTGCCCCTGCCGGGAATCGAACCCGGGACCTCCTGCTTAAATTCACAGCGCTCACCATTGCGCCAGGGTGGTCGTCAGTATCTACTATGCTGATATAATTTCGTGTTTTCTCCATTAGACGCAGGCAGTCCCTGCTACCATTTGTTTATTTTTATTCCATGACAAGTTAGCCCTTGACTGCAATCTCACCTATCATAGCGTTAAGTCATGATGCATTCTAAGATAGTAGCGGGCTAACTTGTTAGAGGTGTGGAAATCGGCGTCTACGCAAAATTGTACCGGAACGCTACATCACTTGGCAGTTTGGGCAAGCTTTGTCAGTTCCAGTGGAATATTGACAAATGGATTACTTTTCTGTCTTGGTGTTAAGTTTGATGGTTGGGAGAACTTAGCTGATTGCAATGGCTTACGCACGTGACGCATAAGCGAACCAGCTACACCCTAGACTTGATAGGGCTGGGCTGGGTGCTGTCAAAAGTCCAATTTTTTTAGTTCTCTTTTGTTCCGGTTTGATGTCGCGTAGAAACCGATTAGAGGTATGGGTTCAATATACCAGTTATCTCAGACTGCATCATCGCCAGGTGAGATTGCAGTCAAGGCCTAACCTGAAGTTGGCTAAAAAAAACCTTCTATAATCTACGTAACATTCGTGTAATGTATGGATATCAACAATTCGATATCAAACAATCAAGCAAACAAAATAACCAGTGTTGTTTTTAATTTGACATGTGTTGTCGCACTTCTGGTTGCCGCTGTTCCGAACGGAAACGGTGGCGCCACGTGACAACTATAGCGAAGTTTTACGAATGCCACCGAAGCGCCATCATGAAAAACAAGGATTTGAGATCAGAGGGTCGTGAGGTTAAATACTTTTTGCGGAACGGACATCTGGCAGGCAAGAAATATGCTTGTCAGACGAAAAAGAGGGACAGAGCAGAATTATTGGACAAGCGAGGAATATGAGATAGACTTTCCAAAGAATGTAAAGGTATTGTTCTAATGTAAGGTTTGGTGATAGTAAATGTAAATGCTTATACGATGATAACCCATGTGTACTCTTTTACATGGCCGGACCTTTTGTGGCGCCTTTGAGATTAATTTTGCCTGTGGCTCCCCATTCTCAGTCAGTATTTAAGTGATTGGAAATTTCAAATGATAAGCGATTGATTAGCGCACACCCCAGTTGATTGCTTGATAAAAGTCGTATCGCTTCCGTCCATACCTAGTTGATATAATATGCACTCATACTAATAAAGCAATACATCGTTTACATATTTGAACGGAACCACTAGAACGATAAAAAAAGGCTGTTTGACAGATCATCTTGCAAATGATAAACTTTTATTTATAACCCAAAATTAAAAAGAGATTAACGCAAACTAATAAACTCAACTCCATAATTACTAATTACGAGTAACTGCACAATTCGCCATTGGTACAAACACGCATTGGTGCAAGCAGCGAACAAAAAAGATGTTCGTTCGATGTTCGCTGGTTACAATATTTTTACGTGAAGACTATTCTGAATTTAAACCTTTTTACTCTAAAGCGGGCTGCATTTTGAAAAAGAAATAAAACCAGATTTAAAAATTCAAATGAGCGTTCTATTCTCAATATTATTTTCGTTCGTTTCGCATTCCTTGTTTTGCTTCGTGGAAATAGTATCTTTTCAAAAATAACTATAAAAAATTTAAAAGTGTACCGAAATCAGAAGTTAAAAATTAATAACAATTTTATCTATAATATTATTGTTCAAACATATTATATTCATTGTTCAAAACATAAAATAGAGTAATCGTCATAGCAACATTTAGAAGCTGTAAGCTTATAGTTATATCACATTTTATTGGTAAAATTTGTAAGTATTGTATTAAATTGTCTAAAGTTTGTAAATAAAACTTGGTGGATTCACGATAAACCGTGAATGGGTAAGGTCAAGCTTCCAACCATGTCATGCTATTTGTTATGGTCATGACCCAGCGGCATATACCATGAATCTTTGTCACCGTCCACAGTTGCACGTTGTGGTGTAAATTCACCTTAATTAAACAAAACACAATTGAATGTGTGAGATGGTTTTATAACCCTACGCGTTTCTAGTAACTCTGTACCTACTTGATATCACCGAAACCTGGTCGCCAACTATGAGCCTGATATATGTTAAATAGAGTATATGTAGACGTTGAGATCGAGACGTTGAGATGAGATAGCGATTCAGCACATAACAAGTTTTGGTAGACACTTTGATTATATCAAAACGCAGAGCGCTGGGAAGTGGTATTGTGTTTAAGTTATTCATCTTAACTAGGTGGACAAACAGAATTGTAGAGAGTCGCTGCTTACAAGCAGTAATTGACTAATGATGATTAATGTTATTCTTTTGATTTTATAGTGAGAAACATGGATTGCGCGCATTGCAAACATTGCAAAGGGACCATGGAAGGATGTGCATCGATTAAGTGTAGCCGCTGTACATCTCAGTTTCACCTGGAGTGTGTGAGCGAGCACCTTGTTTCAAGCACAAACAGCTGGAGGTGCTGTAATTGTCTGTCTTCTTCTATAGCACCAGGAATTTTAAAATCCGTCCGAGCATGAACATTATCCTATTTACTTTGTTTTTACGATCTAAGATATTAAATGTTTCAATCAGTTTTATTGCTAGTTTTTATAGTTACCTCGTGTTACAATTCTCGAACATTTCAATCTGATTAGTTTAATATTATTTTCAATAATATACCTGAAAGCGACTGCATAAATTGACAGTAGTTTGGTTTGCCAAACTACAGTACCTTTATTATATAGATTCTTTTTGGTGCATGTGACGCGTCAATGACGCGTGAAACTATAAAAACACTACTCCTAGGTATAATAAAGCACACAAAAATATTTGATATCCGTTTGAATGCTTCTTGATTATAACATTTTCGGTTTCGCTTCGAAGCGAAGTTTATTCTTTATTTTATGTATATTCTGATGTTTGTGTCCATAAAGTAAATCTTCTTCTTTTTCCTCGTCCCAATCGTCATTTACATTTATCTAACTTAACATTTTAATTTACTTAAGATTAAGTAAAAATAATTTACTAAACTACTGAAAAGCTGTAAACCAACCATGGCGAGTTCTAATTCAAGGTTTTTACATTTGGGTATCCTAGAGTTATATATTATTTTTGCCAGGTTGCTCAATAAGGCACCTGTACAAGATAATTTAAATGGTTCCTTTATACTTTATTCCCAGTGAGTGAGCTTACACTAGTAACAAAGATTTGTAGTAGTAATACTAGTATTAAATCTTTGTTTGCAGTGGTTCTGCTAAACAATTCTGATGATGTGGGGGTTGGGGGTCCCCGCATTGCATTGAGCACAGAACTCAGAACAAGTATTGAGATAACAAATGCCATAACTAGTATGCCAGAACAAAACTATTTACCGAAGACTAAACTAAAATCTCGTTAAAATACCATTGACTCAACGATCATTACATACGAATGCGATCATAATACTTTAATCGAATGCATGCATGCTAACTGGATACTTGGATTGGAGCATGAAGGATAGTGTCAAATAAATGCAGTCAAAGAATTAAAACAGTTTAAATAAAGTTATGGTAATGGCTTCGTCCGCACAGAATATCTTTTTTCCGGTTTCTTGAGGTTTATAGTAGCTAAGAATACTCCTTGTAAAGTTCTTTTGCTACAGGTAATTAGGTTAGAAGGCTGGCGGGAGCGGATCTGAGTGAAGTTCACTCTCGCAGAAACACTTTTGCACACAGTATTTTAATAACTTCTGCGGTTTTAATGCTTGGTTATTATTTTTAGTTTGTAACTTTGAAACTTTTATCTTCTTTTTAACATGTTCTCATGTATTTAGAGTTTTGCATTTGATATGTGCAAAAGATTTAGAAACAGTGATAGCCCAGTGGGTAGGATGTTGGCTTCACTTTTGGCCGTCCGAGTTCGAATCCCTGCACGCACTCCTAACTTTTATAATTTATGTATGTTCTAAAATAACACTTAAGCAAGTGGTATTTTAAAACACACATAAATTAAACGGTGAAGGAAAACATCGTGAGGAAACCTGCATGCCTGAGAGTTTGCATATTGTTTTCAATGGTGTGTGGAGTATTAATCCGCACTGGGCCAGCGTGGTGGACTACGGCCTTAACCCCTTATCACTGTGGGAGACCCATGCCATGTACTGGGCCGGTAATGGGTTTATGTGATGATTACGATGTACAAAAAATCTATTTTCAAAGAATACCTACATAATTAATGATATGCTTACTTATCATACCACCAAAGTTAAATAATCATTCTTTAAAATCTTCAGATGATAGATTGAAGTATCTTCATTGAAGGTTCGTTGTTCTTCAAAACTTGGGCTAAATCGCAATATATGTTTTCAGTCAAGCATTTACTGCGATCGGTTTGTAAAAAACAATACCATGATGATAATAATATTATGTATAAAAAGTCTTAACTGGCCGTTAGTAGTGGCTTATCTCTATGAAGCCTTCTTATGGTGGATTAAAGCGAACGTATGTATCCACCTAATACGTCATGATCAAAGTTTAAGTCAGATCTTAGAGGTTTGTAGGTATTATCTGTATTTGAATTTCGGAAATCTCGAACAAATGGCTAAAAGGCTCGGTTCTTATTTTAACATTAAACAGCGGCCATTGCCGAACAAATGTTTTCAATATTATGAGTCATTTTCAACATTATCAGGTAAATAAGCATTAGAATTAATTACATATACAAATATTTCTTAGACCCCATATTTTGCAACTATTATGTTCTACGGTATTTAAAATACAATTTCTTAAAAGAGGCGATGAAATTGGTTTTACAAAACATTTTGCGCGTAGTTTCAACTTTGGAGAGAATTAGGACGCCGCTTTCAGGTTACGTTACTAGCTTACGACGCGAGACAGATACGAGTATCTTCCGCAAGCCGTCAAGATAAGCGAGACAAATTTACCATTAGATTCACCACAAATGCGGAAAATAGCTGTTTTGTTATCTTCATAAGAAACATTGAGGTCGTTATTACTGAAACGATCTTAGTAAGTGTGCAATATGTATTCACTAAAAGTTCCCAATTCCGGCTTAACGTAATTGTTGTTTCAACAGTAAGTAATACGTTACACGTGTCAGGCAGTGAAATTGCTCCCGAGTGAACATGCAACTTTACTAGAATTCATCGTCTTTGAACTGCTATTAATTCCCGTGGCGCGTGGTGTTCAGAAGTTCTAACCCACGTTTATAGTGGGGATCTCTATGCGTCGAAACACTAGGTTAGTTTAGGAACACCTATTTACATAGTAATGTGCTCATTTTGTGGCAGGTCTCATTCAGTTCGAAACTGCCAAAGTTATATTTCATATCCATCTCCATATCTCCCATAAACCGTTATGATAAACGAGCCTTAATTAAACTAAATTCTAGTCATTTATTGACCACAGTGGAATTTCATATAAGGATTTGAGCTCAGATGCTCAGATCTACTATATTAGTCCTATAACTGTGGCTCAGATGAAGGAGCTATACTATTCTGTGGATTTGAGAAGTTCTGTGGATTTTGAATTGTGGCCTCTGTTGTTCTATGGCATTCAAATCTTAAATGAGCACCAAATTAATTAATGATGATACAAAACTGCAATAAATGACTTAAATTTTGACACCTTTTTATAAGACTAGTAAACTTTTTTGTCCCTAACAGACTCAACAACGACTCGACTAAGTTAAATCATTGGAATGTGACCTTTATTTTTTTGACATAGAGTTAACTTTTCAAACTGTTTGTGCCAGTAGCATATGATGAGTGCACCACGCGTGGCCAACGCGCCATACGGTACATTATAAACACACTTGTAGTCACATAATGTATTGCTCGACATTTTAGTCGTGTCGGTTTTGAGTCGATAATATGTGGTGCCTAAGGCCAGTAAGGGTTACTGTGAGAATGATATCAATATAAATAGACGAAGTACTGATGAGTTACTTTGCTTTGTAATTTATCAAATTTTTAATTGATATCTGACATTTCTAAGATCTCGCTAATAAAACCTGTCAAAACGTCAAACGATTTACGCAGATAAGGATTATATAGAGGTTGAGGGACCGGCCCTTAATCACCTAAATGACATAATACGTAAGCACTTAGGTTGTTCAGCTGTAGTTATAAGTATACATATGCTAAGTTCATTTTCAATACAAAGTTTAGGTATATAATTGTAACACAAATTATCTCTAAATAAAATAAAATAAATTATTTCTTTGACGTTCCATAACAATTAACTAAACGGAAAACTCTTCAGTTTATTTATTAGTATAGAATATTTATTACATAGGTTTTTGATTTCAAGTAAAAATTGTTATATGTATCAAAAGTAAGACGTCTATTAAAAAGAAATTATTTTATTTTAGGACAAAACAATACTTATACAATTTTCATTTTCAAATCTTTAGGGCCAGCAATTCAAGACGAAAAAAAAATGGTTTGTGTGATAAATATTGACGATGATAATACAGAAAACTTGACACTAAACAATCCAACTCTGTCGCATATCATATTATCTTATAACCCTATCTTTAACCCTTGTCTTTCACATGTGTGACACTGCTTAACGTATCCCTTTTATTATATTCAGGGATAAGGTGGATTTCAAAGTAGTTATATCCTGTAATATTGCCACACACCCGGTTTAACGGGTTACATTTCACGTTTTATGAATAACACCGAATGGTTGAACATTCGCTTATGAAAGAACCGCTATAAAAAGACTGAGGGAAAATGTATTCCTTCAGTTTTATTAAATTCTGTGGACATTTAATTTATCCCTTTCATTATAAAAAATGCAAATCCGTACAAACTCATTGTGCTGCGTTTTCTTATGGTGTATTTGAAAGGAAGGGGCCCTACGCAGGGTAACAAAGGTTAGTTTTTTCGAGAGGGGAAAGTTGCTTAGTTACGTTTCGGGGTAAAAATTGGTCTGGTTGTTTGATTGTTTTTTATATCTCGATCTAGGGGAAATTTTGTATAGATGCAGCTTCTTGGAAACTCTCATAGGATACTTTTATCCGAGCAAACATTAGAGTAACGTGTCCGTGGATTTAAGAATATAGCAAATTTAACCTAGCCAAAATTTTGCATAGAACTCAATTGTATCCTGGAGACAACGTGTAATATAATAATAAATCGTGGGATACCGCTAGTACTATTTTTTTTTTCAAATTTTAGTTTGAATGTTACACGTCGAAAATGCCACTAGGTAAATAAAACAATTGTTAAGAAAAACAGCAATTAAATTAATTGTTGAAAACGACAAAGTCTGCAAAAAGCTTACCCACACTCGTGAAGAAATGGCTCATATTCACTGTCACTAAATTTCAGAATTTTAAAAGGTTTCATCACTACGATTATGATTATTTTAATTAGTTACCGGAGGATAAATTCAGATGTCCTTGCTTCACAGTGGACAAATTAAATATATATTAAATAGTTTCTTACCGAACGCTTATATTATTTCACGACAAAAAATATCAATAACAAGATAAAATCTCGTTATTTTAGTTGGTACAAAAAAACCAAAAATCCTTAGTCGGTTTTTGTTTAATTATATTAAAGTAAAGAGTGTCAGTTTGTTTATTTGATTCCTATGCACGTGTTAGGAAATAGGGAATTATAGCACTTTATCTATGATAAACCCGATGATTATATTAAATATATCAACAAATCATAGTTTGTATACTCATTGATAGTGTATTGAAAATAGAATAATGGCCTTTAGTAGACTGTCAAAGAAAAATATAGGATCTATGGCGGGAGACGCGAGTTTGACAAGTTAGATTGGCGGCAAAAGAAAAGTGAGGACGGATTTAAATTAATGAATTGAGAATAGAAGATTAAGTAAAGTATTGTGGATAGAACGTTACAAATTGGGAATAGATGATTTATAATGGAAACGACATACTTAACGAAATATTGTTGTGGCAAAACAAGAGTCGTATATACTGGTGATGGAGTTGAGATAAGTTGTTAAAAGTTGTTGGTACTATGGTTGTACCTGATGTAGCATCAGATAAGTATATCTCTTATATCCTTTGGGTTATTCAGGTATCATATATGGAGCCCTAGCATTATTTCATACAGATAGCTTATGTAGCATACGTTGCTCTATACAAACAATTGGTTTCAAAAGTCCTGATGTTATTAGTGATAATAGTAGTTATGTTTGACCTGTCTTATATGTTTTGTATCAAAGGGCCTAGCGTTATAACATATGATAATGTTGTAATTGTGTTTATAAGTCTTGTTTTAATTGATTGAATAAAAGAGCAACGGTAGAGTTTCTTGCCAGTGGTCTTCTCTGCCGAAGACAGCATTCCGAACTGGTAGTAGAGTCATTTGAAGGTAATAAGTAATATGAATTATAGAGAAGCCTAATATACAGTATTAGAGTCAGTCTAGTTGTTTTATTTCACCCCTTGGGAAGTCAGGTTTATAGAGTACAGACCCACAACACTGCTCTAAAGCAGGTTGGTGGGCTTTAATGATGTCTTTTATAAAATTAATACTTTAATATGAGAAACTAGGTATTTAGCTTCAATAATACTGTTAATTAATGAAAGATCTAAGTGCCATCCTGAACATTGTTGGTATTGAAAGGAATATCTGAATACCTGGTCCTTCCAATCTTTATATATTTTTAGCATCAGAAGTGGGATCCTATTCATGTCCAATTTATGCCTTTCTCTAATGCAGATTTACTTTTTTTAGAACCATCCCGTCAAATGTGGACATAGTAAAGAGTTTGATGTTTTTAATGATGCCTCAACTTTTTGCTGCTATGTGCTGAAACAGAAACACTCTGGAGACAAAGCACCATGCTTGTTGAAATTCTATATAAGGATATGTGGTCCGGAGAACCAATTGATGTGATATTTTTATTTTTTATTTTTGTTGTTTCTACTTTGCAAAGATAGTACTTATTATTTAAAACTGGCCTAGTGGCTCTTTTTTACTTGGAGTCAAAAATAGATTTGATTTATATTTCTTTTGTTTGTTATAAACCAACTAGTCAAGTTAGCCAAACAGAATGTGTGATAAGTTTGATTAATTTGAATTATCAAGTTTTATTTAATTAATCAGGTTAGCCAAATGGAATTTGTGGTAAGTTTTATTTTATTAGACTGTCCAGGTTAAAATAATTTAACTGGTCAGGTTAGCCGAACGGAATGTGTAATAGATTTTTCTTTTGATTCTTATTTATTACATACAAGATTTCAAGTTTATATTGAGCAACTAGTCAGGTTAGCCGAGCTGTTAACTTTTATTTAGGAACTTTTCTATGTACTTCGAGATCGAAGTACTTGTCAGGAAAGCCGAGATAGGAGAGATTGTGTAAATTATTCAGAACATATAAAAGAATACACATAAAACAAAACAAACAAAAAAAAAAAAAATTTTGTTGGTAGAATAGAATAGAATATGATTATGTGTCAGAACAATACATATAGGGAAAATTACTACTGAATAGCTAAATGAAATAGTTAAGTTTCTATGTTGGGTTGTGTGAAGAAAAGAATTAGGAGTCAGCTTAAATGTTGTGGGTTAGGTTAGGTCAGTGATCTTTCAGTATGATGTTGAGAGAAGTTTTTAAAAATGATATAAATAAAATACAATTATAAACTAAATTAATGTTGCTGCTGCAAAGGAAAATATATTAGTTGCATTATAAATAATTAGATTATACTTAGGTTAACAGTTGTTTAAATTATCAAATTTTATGTGAAATTTTAAGAGTCCTTGCATGATAAATGATTCTGTTAAACAGATGGTTTAATTGATGTTTAGATTGAAATAAAACATTGAATAATAGAAATAACAATTGAACAAACATTGAATATACTTTGGCTTTTATGATGAGATGATAAAAAAAAAAAGATGTAAACTAATAGAAATAATTCCATCTTAGCGTTTTTATATTAATTTATTTATATTTATCTTATATATTACTTGACTTGACAGTGGAAAAAATATGAATATCACCAGTGGGTGATGATGTTATTGATATCACTTGAGAGTGATGATGATGTGGATATCACCAGTGGGTGATGATGTTATTGATATCACTTGAGAGTGATGATGTTGTTGATATCACCAGTGGGTGATGATGTTATTGATATCACTTGAGAGTGATGATGTTGTTGATATCACCAGTGGGTGTTGGTGTTTTGGTATATATTGGTTTGACTATTAGACTGTACCGATTGCATCTGTGACTAAATGAGACTAACAATGTTAATGACAGAATTGATGGGAAATACAATTACCTATGTGGATATTTTGATAAAGTTGGACTAGAGGCAAAAGGATAAATTGTTTGAGATTTATATTGAGATGGAAATATTTGGATTGTGATTGTACATGTTAAAATGTACAAGATAAATGAAAATGAGTATTTTTGATTTACATTGTTGAAAATTAATCATTTTACTTTATTAGAAGTATTATATTGTTGTAATATGTTAAATGGTGTGGAATTTTAATGAAAATTTTTTTTGGTCTCTTTCACTTTAATTATAAAATGTTTTGATTATGCCTATCTTTTGATATAATATTGTTTACAGTGTATTGATAAAAGTGTATACAGAATGTAACTGATTTGATGATATTTGTGCTTATATACCATTTAAACTAACGTTATAGAGGTGTACATAAGATTATGTACTTGTTAGGATATTCTATGTACCTAAGGACTTATGATACAAAACATATACCTAAAAAAGAATAACCCTATGTACTTCGAGAACGAAGTACTTGTCAGAATGGCCGTGTTAGGAAATAGGGAATTATAGCACTTTATCTATGATAAACCCGATGATTATATTAAATATATCAACAAATCATAGTTTGTATACTCATTGATAGTGTATTGAAAATAGAATAATGGCCTTTAGTAGACTGTCAAAGAAAAATATAGGATCTATGGCGGGAGACGCGAGTTTGACAAGTTAGATTGGCGGCAAAAGAAAAGTGAGGACGGATTTAAATTAATGAATTGAGAATAGAAGATTAAGTAAAGTATTGTGGATAGAACGTTACAAATTGGGAATAGATGATTTATAATGGAAACGACATACTTAACGAAATATTGTTGTGGCAAAACAAGAGTCGTATATACTGGTGATGGAGTTGAGATAAGTTGTTAAAAGTTGTTGGTACTATGGTTGTACCTGATGTAGCATCAGATAAGTATATCTCTTATATCCTTTGGGTTATTCAGGTATCATATATGGAGCCCTAGCATTATTTCATACAGATAGCTTATGTAGCATACGTTGCTCTATACAAACAATTGGTTTCAAAAGTCCTGATGTTATTAGTGATAATAGTAGTTATGTTTGACCTGTCTTATATGTTTTGTATCAAAGGGCCTAGCGTTATAACATATGATAATGTTGTAATTGTGTTTATAAGTCTTGTTTTAATTGATTGAATAAAAGAGCAACGGTAGAGTTTCTTGCCAGTGGTCTTCTCTGCCGAAGACAGCATTCCGAACTGGTAGTAGAGTCATTTGAAGGTAATAAGTAATATGAATTATAGAGAAGCCTAATATACAGTATTAGAGTCAGTCTAGTTGTTTTATTTCACCCCTTGGGAAGTCAGGTTTATAGAGTACAGACCCACAACACTGCTCTAAAGCAGGTTGGTGGGCTTTAATGATGTCTTTTATAAAATTAATACTTTAATATGAGAAACTAGGTATTTAGCTTCAATAATACTGTTAATTAATGAAAGATCTAAGTGCCATCCTGAACATTGTTGGTATTGAAAGGAATATCTGAATACCTGGGCTTTCCATTCTTTATATTTTTTTAGCACACGCATCATGGCTCAATAGCTTAGCCGATCGTGATGACTAGTGGCACACAGCTGATAGTTTGCATCTTGCAGTTTCGATCCCAAAAATAAAAGATTAGATGATGTTATCTATACAAATACCCCCACACCCCCACACACCCCTACACCCCTACACATACATATTCATACACCAACTTCTATAATTTGTATAATTATTAAAGAGACCATAGAGAAGACACCGCCTTCACCTTAACCTTCTGTAAGCCAGTTTACACTATTATATATCACAGGTGACGAGGTCGAGGTTTCTTGATAAATAAAGATATTATAATTATTATCCTGA
Source organism: Pararge aegeria (assembly GCF_905163445.1). Lineage (NCBI taxonomy): Eukaryota > Metazoa > Arthropoda > Insecta > Lepidoptera > Nymphalidae > Pararge > Pararge aegeria. The sequence continues at coordinate 9,192,915 of NC_053184.1, read as the reverse complement.
AACAGATTACTAAAAAAGAAGGTATGTAAATGAAATCAATTATGATTTTTTAAGGCTTGGTATATAAGGGCAGGGGCAGGGCAGGGTATTGCAGGCTCAGCCAATCTATGTCAATAATATTATTATAAAGAATAAGGATTTCATTGTTTATAAACTGGAATTATATTCAATAAGACCCTTAGTTAAAGTAGGTGAAACCACGTTAAACAGCGTGTACGTATATAATGTTCTAGGAACCAAAAAAAGTACTCGTTATACTACTTATAACTTGGATCGCTATATTTTTAACTCTAAATAACTCGTTAAACTGCATTATGCTGTTTACCAAACTAAGTTTATTAAGGTTTTTAAAAACGAGAATCGAGATATAATTATGTAATAATAAGGAATTTGAATGATAATGATTTTGTTACTTAAGTTTAATAAAATGTTTAGTAGAACTAAAAGATTTTTCAACCATGCTAATACTATGTGCTTCTTCTAGCTCTCAGTTTCAAGAAGATGTGAGTGCACCCCGAAAAACTGAATAGCCCGAAAATCTTCCGAATTCTGAAAATAAAGATGAACTGCTTTTTTCTGTTTCTTTGAACGCGTTAACCTCCTTGAAAAGTCTTTTTGGTTATAATAGCTTACCTAATCTCGAGAAAGGCTTAGGCTATTTAACACAAACGTATTAATACGGAGGGCGGGTGAAACGATATGTTAAAAAAAATAAAAAATATGAAATCCTTTATTCATCGCCTACGAGTAAGCGCAAAGCAGCTTCTTAACATCAAACGTTTGCAAACAATTTGAATTAGCTTTTGACAAACCTATCTTCAACTGCCAATTGAATACGATTTTCTTACTGCATATGGCGATTCAGTAAGAAAATCGTATCTTCACTGGTTCCGTTGTTATAAGGCCCAGATTATGTTTCGGGAAATAAGAGGAAGGGTTCGACGAAAAGCCGCAACCAAGCGGTACGTTACAGACATTCAGGCAATCAGATGAGTAATTGTAAGCAGAAAATTACTATAATAATAGATTATGAATCTAGTTTGGTTACATATTTAAATTTATTTTTATTATGTATACACATTTAGGTTTTGGCATTGATGAAGCAGTTGCAAACAAGTCTGTGAGCACATAGGGTTCCCCTGAAAAGCTGCTGCGAGCTGCGGCTTCGTGCAGAGGCGGAACCTTAGTCGTCCACATGTTTTCTGTTTATTTTGATAGATACCAATGTTTTTGTATACAATGATTATGTGGGAAAATATAAAATTTCTTTCTTTCTTACATTGCATCTTAGGTACAGTCGAGGCGGTATTAGGCGCATGAGCTGAAAGCAAATGCACTAAGAAAGCCTACGATTTTCATCACACTTGCGAGGAAAAAAACAGGATAAACTTTTAAATACTTTCTTAGAAAAAAACTGATCAATTTTTGATGTTTTTCCACTGTATGGAAGTTCCCTAGGCTCTTTGGTTTTTTTTTCAAAACAGGTTGTTAACTCGAGATCAGTGCCTCGATTTTCATTCACGGGGGAGTAAAATCTACTATGGCTCTGGTGTCCGATTTAAAACGGAACATTTTAAATTATTAACAATAGACAAAAGAGCCAAAATATTGTCGAAAAAACGGCGCGACGGCTTTTTTTTTGCGCGCCAATGTGAACCGATATACAGCCAGCGTCGTTCGCTGCATAGGTATAACTTGTAAAAACAACTTAATCGCGTTATCATAAATAAAGCACAAGTAGGTACGGTAATTTTAAAAACAACACGAATGTCTTATATCTAGTATTATGAGCCTTATATTCATGTTAAGATTCTCGTTACCAGCCAGTGTGATGAAAAGTAAGTTACGCAGCTGGAGCTACACAGGACAAGTCGCAGTGGACAGGACAATTGTCTCAGAATAAGAAGGATTCCTTCACACGCCTTTGAGAACATTATGGAAAACGGTCGTACATTATGGGAAACAATCTCAGGCATGCCGGTTTCCTGACGATGATTTCCTTCACCGTTTAAGTAAGTTATATTTTTAATACTTAATTTAAATTAAAAACACACATAATTCAGAAAAGTTAGAGGTGTGTGCGGGGGATCTAACAAAGTACTCCTAAAAGGCAAGCCGAAGCCCTACCTACTAGGCTATCACCGCTATTAATTATTATTTTAAATAAAATAATTATAATACTTATTATTTATTATTATTTATTATTATTATTAATTATAATACTTTGATTAGCTGGGCCTGCAGTTCGACTCGCCGTTTCATGTAAAAGAAATTGGATTATTTTTAATCCGCCTTCGGCCGCTAGGCACGTCGCTCCACCCACCCACGATTTAACTTCATTTTCACAAAGCGTTCTTTCTGCCTTTTTTTGTTAAGAGTCATAACAAATGTAATAGCCTACTCCAAAATAATAATTGGGTAGTCAAATGCAATAAATATCGTTCAAATCCAGGATAGTTCCAATGTGTAGCGCGTTCAAACAAAGCGAGCAAACCAAGTCTTCAGCCTTATCATTTTAGTATTGACGGCCGATTGGCGCAGTGGGCAGCGACCCTGCTTTCTGAGCTAAGGCCGTGGGTTCGATTCCCACAACTGGACAATGTTTGTGTGATGAACATGAATGTTTTTCAGTGTCTGGGTGTTTATCTATATATTATAAGTATTTAAGTATATTATTCATATAATTATTCATCAGTCATCTTAGTACCCATAACACAAGCTATGCTTACTTTGGGGCTAGATGGCGATGTGTATATTGTCGTAGTATATTTATTTATTTATTTATTTATAGTATAGATTCTGTGCCTGTAACGAATGCCCCCCAAAATTTTGAGATTGAGTGTGTATTGTCGTAGTATATTTATTTATTTACTAATAAAATAGCATTTGTTTTTTCCATGCTTGATTTCGTTAATTTAATTTCTTCACATAATATCTATTTGTTTTTTAATTATATAATTTTTATAATTTTGTTTAATTTCACTATCTGGCGTCGCGGCAGAAGATCGACAATTAAAAGAGGACTTGGAGGAGAGGGTTGGGTTTGCTTTGGAGACATGTTTCCAAAACTTAGGGTTTCGGCAGAGAATTTTAAATCAACGTAACTATTCATAGCGTTAATACTTATTTCTTATAATTCTTTAAAGTCTTTAATATTTAAAATAATTTATAATAATAATAATAATAACAATGTTAGATATTGTTTTTCTCTGATAAAATAATTTTCAATAGGCTCCAGCCCGAAGTTATAAATTTGGCGATTTCAAAACCCGTGCGTCGGAGAGAACGTTAACGTCGGTCTCGATTATTATCAGAAACTCATGATAATAGTCGTTAAAGCTCGACAGCGGGTTGCTTTGGAGTAGGGTGGTGGGTCAATGCTCTATAACCCTCGCTCCTATGAGAGAGAAGGTCTGTGCTCAGCAGTGGGACGTTAGGCTGCGCATGGTTAAGATTTACCTGGTTTAGATGTAGTTGGTAAGATGCTTATCATAATAATTTAATTACACTAGAATTATTTAATACTGTGTCAGATGGGTTCGTGATCGCATTACATGGTAGTAGCAGCACTGATGACGCTGCTGCTCGTTCTTTATTATACTACTACAACACATAATAGTAATCTTTATCAACATTTGAATGTTCGATGTATTTAATATTTAAACTGAACTCAGTATTTATAGTAGTATAATAGCTATGCTAATAGATGCACAAAGATAACGTCGTGAGCTCTTGAGACCAAGCTATAACTTAGTTTGACTATTCCAAGCCATGTCACCTGCAGAAATTCGCTTGTCCTTTATCGTCAGTAAACACGCCATTGCTTTGTTGAACAATAATAAGATCCTTTGCAGACAATATGTCAGCGATATAATATAATGTGTTTTGTGTTTTATTAATCCACGCCCCAAAAATATTACTTGTGGTACACCAAATACCTATGTAGAGCGGTGGACGGTCTATCGGTTGACGATGTATTTGGTAGATTTAAATACTTGCTTGGAATTATAAAAACAAATGAAATTTGATTAGGTGAACTATTTACCACATTTTATTGGGTACCACATTCGAGATTATTATAAAAACTTAACAAATTCTAATTATAGTACCAAAATTCTGTTTACTATTGATCTTAATAAATCTTTTCTATAGGTTGTTGGTACTAAGATATTTATGTCAATAATGTTAAGTAATGTCAACAAGTACTAACCAGCATTATTTTTTGGATTGAATTTGATATCCAATTTCCGAAAGAGTTGTGTTCATTGAATATGAGCTGCTTGATTACTTACACACCAATTAAAATGGTGATTAGATATTACTGCTCATTAGAAAAAATAGATTATATATATTGAAGTTTTTCAGGTTATTTCATAGTCGTATACAAGTTACTGGAAATTTAATAGTCGGGAAGCTAACCTATAACTTATCAATATGGTGCGATTAATAAAGTTAATGTTCAATTATACACATGTCTTCTGTATACTAAAAATCATTTTAGTTGTATATTTTTAATGCCGACTAAAATTTATTTTCATTTGAGCAGAAGACTAAACTGTTCTTTACCCCTTTACTAAGCGAACGACCTGACATTTGTTTGTTTACATTTAGTCCGCGGGTAAATTGGCCGCACTTTAGGTAAACAGTTTCACAGCCTTTTTGTAGACCAATTTCGGACCATTGCTAATAGAAGTGATCTTTATATATTTTCAGTGATTATTTTATATTGACGAACTTCCTGGCGCAGCGGCGACCGCTGTGAATGTAAGCGGGAGGTCCCGGAATCGATCTTCTGCCATGGCTAGTTACCACCCTACTGACAAAGACGTGCAACTACGCGATTTAGCGTTCCAGTACAATGTGGTGTAAATACCGACTAGGGATATGGGTTTAATGTAACTGCCATACCCCCAACAAGTTAGCCCGTTACCAACTTGGATTGCATGCAGGTGAGATTGCAGTAAAAAAATATAAAGTTTGCCCAACTTGAAGCGAAACAAAAAAAAAGCGCACGCATCATTATTTCCGGTTGAAATCTTATTAGTGAAATAAACTCCTATGTTAATCCCTGAAAATCTACTATCTATGCAACTGTCTAAAGTTAAAAAAAAATAGTACTTACATACACATATAATACAAAAAATCAAAATACCTAAACAAAAAAATCGAATATTTTCTCTTTATAATTTTAAGTATACGTTAGCTATATATATAAAAAAGGGAGTCCAATCAACTCAGCTAAAGCTCAAACTCAGCTTCAAAATATCCTCATGAAAACGAATATAAATTAAAAAAAAAAACTAATTCACACACTCTACTGCGTTGCTCAACGATCTCTCTGTACTACATCTACTGTATTTATTTATACTCGCATATTTTTACAGCATCCCACGCTTCGAATTATTGCATCTCTATGCGTTTTCTTTTACACAAGACAAGTGATTTAATATTTATTTGTAGATCCGGGTTACAACTTGATGGAGAATAACCGGTTTGGACGCATATTGTGCCCGCCTTAAGTGGTACTCGTCCAAGGCTGCCAAGGACAAGGCAATCGAAATGCGTGAGTACAGCCATGTAAATGTTATGTGACACGTTCGTAAATGTATATATATCAGTTCTTTTGTCCTAAGGTACCGAATGAAATCTTTGAGATGTCTCTCAATAAGTTCAAAGTTTATGTTACACGTAAGCTTATAGAAAAATCCTATTATAGTATTGTATAACATATAAATTAATTACTGATGATGGTGATAACAAAAAATACCCGGCTAAGTTTGTTGTGGGCTCCTCTTAGACCAGGGCGCGTTTCGAATACTCGTTTAGGTTTTAGTCGCTTTAGGTTTAAGTCGACGAACGTAGTTATCACCATCACCTCACGGTTATGTAAACATACCTATATCCCTATATGTATGAACGCTTCATAAGTGCCTGTGATAGGCCTACATGAATAAAGAATTTTTGAATCGGAATTTGAATTTAAACTTGGTTGCAAGTAAACACAAATTGCTACAATAATAACCGGTCTAAATATATGTCTATTAAGAGTTAATTTACTCGCCATATTTTGATGACGACATTAAAACAAGTTACTCCGGAAATAAATGACGAAGAGGAGTTTTTATCTATATAAATTAAATAATGTGTTCAATATAAAAGACAATATCGATGTTTTGTCTAAAAGCGTGTGTCACACTTATGATGTCTGATAGAGGTGAGTCGCAGAAGAAATGTCGTACAGAGCCTACATACTAAGATAAGGACTAGAAGAGTATAAAGCAGCTTAGGGCAACTTTTTTTTCAACAACTCCTACGATTTGGACATTCATATAAATAATAATAATCAATTAATTTCCTGTTTGAATTAGTGAGTAATTTTAATAACTTGTGGATGCAAAACATGAGCGCTAACAATGAACCTTTAAGGAAGGCTCAGAGTCCATCCGCGGGTCGTAGAGATAAAGAAGAAACTCGTATCGTAACCCTCGTAATCACTTCAGAGATGAGAACATCGTGAGAAGACTAAAATTACCCACATAGCTTAGTGAGTTGCGATGTTGCAGTGGCAGTTAACAAATAGCTCGTAGGACCTATGGACGTTGGGTTCCCCAGAGGCTGGAGTAGTGATTGCACAAAGAAAGTTCTTGGAAAGTACAGTGTTGGTAGACCCCCCTACGGGCAGTGGCGTGCATAGAGGGTATGTACAGGGTATGCATATGATATAAAATGTAGAAAATCTTCATTACGAGATATGAAAATCTTAAGGATAGGCTTTGTAAGAGTTATTAAAAGCCTACCCTTCAGTATTTATAACTCGTACTGGAGATTTTCTTCATTTTGTATCATCTGCATACCCTGTGCATACCCTCTATGCACGCCACTGCCTACGGGGTAGATAGGATAAAATAAAATGAGTCGTAGCCAGCAAGCAACGGCTGGGCCGCGTAGCTTGTGGAAATCCCTTAAAATACATTTGTGCAGCAGTTCTTGTGGTTGATATGATGACGTCGAGAAAGGTGTAACATTTGTTTTCTGGCTTGAATAAAGCATGTACCTAAATTTAATCTCCTTTGCGTTATAATAAAAAAAGGTAATAATAGCTAAGTTGAATAACAGATATATCACCTTGTGATCACGACGCCTAAATCTCAGTACCTACCTAAGTTCATGTTAAGCTTCAGTATTCGAATCATCTCGAAATATGTTGGTACCTATCCGTAAATGTGGTTAATACTTGTGGTCACAACTAATGAATGCTAGAACGGAATTGTGGTTACAGAGTAGGTACGCTTATAACTGGTATCTAGTAGATGTTACCAATGACTTCGTGCAATTTCTGTTTTCCTGCGATAATGAAATATTTCATCATCATCATCTTCCCAACCGATAAACTTTCACACAGAAAAAAAAGGCTCTTCTGTGTGCTGGACTATACACCTACAGATTCTGTAGGCACTTGCTTAATGTCGTCCGTCCAGTTCTAGACATTGGAAAATTCTATAACCTTTGTTTTTTTTTTCTCCTTCTTCACCACACCGAGCTATGTAAAATGTCTATACGCGGTGAAAAGTCTCGTCAATATTATTTTTCCGTTGCGAAGATTTCACAGGAATTCCGGATAACCAGATACTAGAAACAATTAAAAAATGGTTGTTTAGGTGTTGTTACATTCAAATAACTAGAAACAAATTAAAACGTCTCAAACAAATCCAAGTCTCAATCACTCAAAGCTTTCATACATTGCTTTTAAGTAGGTATAGTGTTAACTTAAAACTAAAGCTAAAGGGTTCCAATTTGATTGAATTATTTAAATATTTGATGTTCTGATTACTACGATAAATACATATTTTATTAAGTTTAATATATGTTATTTTCTTAAGGCTGTGTTCATAAAAGTTAAGTTAATAAATAAAAAGATATGTTAATAAATAATGTTATTACTAACGTGTCCCAAAAACTGGTCTTGACGTCTAATGACCCAATAGCACTTATTTAGCCCAAAGGTTAAGTCTAAAATACAAAGGGCCAACAACGCTAGCATATCGGGTGCCAACGCCCATGCCTATAAGTAAACAGTTGGACGGCTTATATTTTTTGTAAATATGAATGATAGTTTGTAATTATTATTATTATGTGTGTGTACCTTAATAAAGTCACTAAATGTATCTACTGTCCTAATATTCTGGAAAAATAAAAATTAGGTTATACATCCATATCCCTATCCCTATCCCTATCCCTATCCCTATCCCTACTAATATTATAAATGTCAATGTAAGTTTGTTTGTTACGCTTTCACGCAAAAACTACTTAACCGATCCTCATGAAACTTTGTACACATATTCTTGGAAGTGTTAGAAGTAATATAGGATACTTTTTATCCCAACATTAAGCTCGGTTCCTTTGGGAGTGGGGATGGGGTTTGACGATTTTACACCATAACTCAACAAGCAACAGCTAGTATATATGTATATATATATATATATTTGTGCTTTTTTTTATATGAGTGCTTGAGGAAAATAAAATGCCTGCGTGGTTCAAGTTGTTTAATGTTGGAGTTGATGCACTCCATTTAACTTGTCATGAACATTTCTAACATAACTTCAAAAGAGAGGCAGGTTTACATTTTTATTATATTTTCTACTTCTATGTAGATTTCTTCGTCGTTTCCACGCTGATTTATGCGATTTTCTTCAACAATTTTCTATTTATTTTACTATTCACACAAAGCTTGTTTAATCAAAAAAAAATATTCGTTGCAAACGGGAACTGAAAAGAATGGTGAGTGATGAGATACCTTTGAGTATGCATTAAACATGTAATTTGTGGTAATTTTACAGTCATAAAGTAACTCACCAGATGTTATTAATAACCGACTTTATTGGTAAGTTATTGATAAGAACCTTGAGGGTGTAATTAATAACAACTGGTTTACGTCGTGTTATGTCATTAAATACAACTAGATAAACTGGGTATATAATTATAATAGTTTGATGGTAACTGATCATTAATACGTGATACTGTAACGATTCATCAATGTACTTTAAAAAAAAACCCTTATTCTTTTTTTATTTAAATATAGTGTTTACAGCACCTAGCTCTTATATATATAGCACCTATCGTTAACCACACGCTATTGTGTGAAAATTAACTATGTGAAAATTCTTTAAAAATTAAGTAGATATACACCTCATTTATTTAAATTTATTTACTTACTAGTTAGTATGTTCGACTACGAATCGCAAGTTCCTGGTTTTATTTCCCGTTTGAAAAAAAAATTGTAAATATTAGGGCCTTCATTTCTTCTAGTTTATAGAATTAAATACAAAAAGAAACAGAGTAATGAAAAAAACACCTGCTGATACTTCTATCTACTAACCTTATCGTTTCCGATTGATTCTAAAAGTAAGATTTCCGATTGTTCCCAATCATTTTATCTGAATCCGATCACACTTTTATTCATCCGTGAATAAAATAAGAGACAAACATTCTAAAACACCTGTATTCAAAAGTGAAAAATGTGATTTCAAGTTATGGGTACAAATACTTGCATAAATGCCGCTTTTGAAATGAAATATATAAACATATTACGTCAATACACACATAGCCATCTAGTCCCAAAGTAAGCGTAGCTACTGTTATAGGTACTAAGATAAATGATAAATAAAGTTTTATGAATAATATACATGAATACTTATAATATTAAATTAACACCCATACACCGAATAATATTCATGTTCATCCCACAAAAATTTTCCGTTTGTGGCAATCGAACCCACGGCATTTTTTTTTGCCCACGGCATTTGACTCAGAAGGCAGACTCACTGCCGACTGCGCTAATCGGCCGCCAATCGGCCTTCAACACAAAATAATAACATTAAAAGGGACACAACAAAATGTCTTTGGATATTTACCCTAGATTTACCCGTTTGATGTTAACAATAAGGTAATAATGCCGATAATAATTGCCGTCTAATGACTACAATTCTATAGAATTTTCCGATCGCATGATGCCTTTTCAATCAAGCAATAGGTAACGCTAATTAGTAAAGAACCTTTAGTTTTATTATACCTACTTATTGGTTGGTAATGTTGTGACATACTAAACAGATTTTTTTTTAAATCTTTGTACTCCTTGTAATTACTGTTTGATTATAGGTACCAAAATATTAATTTACAAGCTGCTGCACGACTTCGACCGAGTGTGCCTTCGGTTCGTTTCCGCTAATACAGTTTGTTTTTTCTCGACTAAAAATTATCCCATGAAAGTTCTATGTTGCAACGTCAAAATCATTATAGCTGTTAAGTAGTTTAAGCTCGTAAAGCTGTATTGATAAGTTAATAAAAAAAGCTTAGGGATAAAAAGTAGTCCTTTGTCCGTTGCCATCAGAATGCAAGCTAGTTTATCAAGTTTAGTGCTGCGTTAGCACACAAATAAATAAACAACCAGACATACTATCGCAATTATAATCATCATCATTAATCCGTGGTATTATTTATTTTATGGGTATATGATATACAGAAAATAGTTAGGATGTGCATATATAATGCACAACCTAACTATTTACCTGTATACCTATATACCTGTTTTTATCTTCACCATTGGTTGCCTGGAAGAAATCGCTATGAAGCGATAAGGCCGCCAAATTGTATAGTTACGTTGGATGGTTAAACTTTTCTTTTTTTTCTATGTACTTTTTGTGGTGTGCAATAAAAATATATTCATTCATTAATTCATACGTCAACCAATAGACAGCCATTCTGGGAATCTGGACCTAGGTTTTTCGTTCGGGGCTCCAAATAAGTACCACGTTCTTGGGTCCAGATTGCATTTATAATATTATCAACATTTGATTGAACGGATTGAGTATGTATGTATTTTTTGACTCTCATCGATGCCTTTGCATGACTGCTATCAACATTCGATTGGAATGAATTGAATCATTTTCACATCACGCTACAAAAGCCTATTGCCTACATGAACAGCTAGCTAACAATTTCAGTGGTTTTGAAGCCTTGACTTGTTCTTTTTTTCAAAATAGGACTCTACGGACTAAATTTTAGAGTCGGCAAATCATTTTGTTGTAAAATCAGTGGTGCGTATCGTTGTCACCAGCGTTACGGTTGGTAAACACAGAGGTAATGTTGGCACACCCAGAGTAAATTTTAGGTAATTCACAAAATATAGCAACAATAACACATTCTGGAGCGAATACATAATTTGACTTTATGCTACTTGCACACATACAATATGAGGTACGTACTACGAGGTTTAAGCATGTATGATGTATAAATAAATATTTATTTAGTGCGACTAAATGTACCTACTATTTAAAAACAACAAACAAATAGCATATCAACTTCAGTAATTTGTTTAAGTCACCCTCTGTACAGTGTACTATCAGAGATCTTTTAACGTGGCGCGCTTTGTAAATTGTCAAACAGATTTTACATTAATTAACTCATTTCGTTAGCTTTTGTTATCATTCAACTGACTTCACGTCGAGATCTTGGAATGAACCGTTATGCATCTTAGGAGAGCTACTTTTGATAATTTATCATGACACAATTGTCCATGAAGCAGAATAAAAACATTCAATGCCATATTAATTAGTTCTACTTGGTTTAAATTGCAGGAAATAACGGATTGGCTTTGACCATAAAATGTTAGTCAATGAGTTACAAATGTGATGTCCGATCAGTCCTTTTCTGGACAAAATATAGCCTATATTTAGAGTTTATTAAAACGACCGGTATGTGAATGAAGTTGAGGAAGAATTTTATTTGTTTGTAATTTAATGTTTAAGAAGTTACGAGCAATGACTAGTAGGTACCTTCTTATAGAACCGTTACCGTTGTTGCAGAAGATATTTTGTACTTGATTTTATCATTAAACATGAACAGATTTTAGAAACATCCGATTATCTTAGAAATGGGCTTTGGATGAAATTCATAAGTTAAATCGTTAATATTTGTGGTCTTAAAAAAGAGAAGGTTACACGCGGTAAATTAATCAGATGTTTTCCACCCGCAGTTTAGATAAAGAACGCCAATTTTCCGAACGTCATATATGAATTGAATTCTGGAACAGTGCGGATTTCTGGACTCTATACGCCTTTGAGGACATAATGGAAAACTATCAGGCATGCATCTTCCTCACAATTTTTTATAACGCACATAACTTATAAAACTTAGAGGTGTGCGTGAGCTATTGTAATACGCTTGACCGTAACAATAGGAAGATATTTTATTTTAAATTATTTATTTTACTAAATTTTCCCCACCAGACAGCTAAATTATTAAAAAAATATATTAATTCGTTATTACCTCAATGCCAATAATTTGGATTCAATAATTTTTAAATAAAGCTGAGTTATCATCACTATTTGCAGCCCACTCCCCACTGTTGGCACAGGCCTCCTCTCTGTTAGATGGATTTAAATAATAAAACCACCACGCTACTTCAATGCGGGTTGGTGGGCTTTAACGACTATTGTCACAAGTTAGTGATAAAAATAGGGAACGACGACTTAACATCGAGCACATGCATCACTAGTAACATGTATTTATTAAAGCTTTCAAGAATTATACCAAAACAGTCTGTTGGTATAGATAGATAAATAAATTCTTTATTGCACACAATTAAGGGATAAAGATAAAATATATTGAAAACAGAAATACAAGAAAAATAAAAATGCGCAAAGGCGGTCTTTAGGCGACGTCCTCCAGACAACCCTTAATAAAAGAAGAAAATGATTATGGAAACAGGATCGTGCAATTTTTAAAAATATGTCATAACATAAACTTCATCAACTATATATAACAATAATACATAAATATCTAATACAAATGATGTGTATATATTTATTTCTATATTATTTGTATAATATAGAAATAAATATATACACATATAAATGTATATATATATATATAAACATATATATAAACATATATACTAATGCATGCAGAGCCCATATATAAATTTATGACTCCGTAGATAAATAATATTGGTATTTTTGTGATGCTTGAAAATTGTTAAATTGACCATGCCGTGTGGTGACGGCAGATCAGAATACAGTAGTCACCACCCCTCCTCTTCCAGCAGGAGGTGACTAAGGGAAAAAAAACGAAGAACGGGCGGCAGAGTTCTCTGTTCTATCACTACAATCTACTGGGATCTTCAATATGTCTGCCCAGCGTGGTGATTGTGGGCAAACCGCCGGTTAGGAGAGGAATTTAGTCCAGCACTGGACTATTATAGGCTTTGATGATTGATGATGTGCAGACTATACTCTCACGTACAGCAACGGTATTATTACGCAATCAAAGATGCAACATAATATGTATGATTGTATCATTATTTCCGTCAGAGTGGCATGAGCATAACAATGTTGTTTGCCACCTTCGAATTTGGGACAACCCAGTTGTAAATAATTACTTATTTTAGGACCCTTTGCACTTAATACGGGGCTAGAGCAAAAACTATATTCCCTAGTGGCCTTCAACTTTACTGATTTAAATTCCGGTTTAAAGAGACAATGCTAACATGGCTATTGGCTTAAACACTCAAAGGGATCAAAGGCTCAGCATAGTTTTTGGGCTTTGTTTTTATGAACGATATAATTTTATGTATGGAATTTTTATTACTGTAATCACAGGCGATTAAATTTGTCTTCATTAATTTATTGCAACTTTTATTAAGACCGCACCTTAATAGAATTGCTATTATGCTCAGAATTCTCTTGTTTTACTAATGCAATAAAAATGTTCTTACATCAAATGTTTCTGTCACATACAAATAGAAAGCCAGGTTAACAAAAAAAGACGATAAGACAAAGGCGGCCTTATCGCTTGAAGCGGTCTCCTCCAAACAACATTTGGTTGAAGAAACATTAATTACAAAAAACGGGATAGTGCAATACTCAAATTGTGCTTTTATTAGTTTATTTTATATTTTATTAGATTGTGTATAGAAATGTAACTTTGTAATAATAATATGTATTTGCGTCATTTCGTCGAAAAACATTATGACGAGGAATATGTTCGTAAACTATTTTGTATTCCGCACTGACTTGTTAATTTTAGTGTTTGGCCGCTAACAAGTTACATTGAGGACATTTTTATTGACAATTCATGATTATTGTGTAAATTCATGTTAATCACCGATAATCATCAAATTTGTAAAGTTAATAATTTGCGCCAGCATTTTGGGTACCATGCCCATTAGTGAACAGTTAGACGGCTTATATTTATTTTAAATATTAATTTTAGTTTGTAATTATTATTTCCATCTATATGTATTATTATGTATATGAACATTTTAGGTTATATTTATATTTTATGGAAAAATAAATTTAAATAGCAAATTTTACATTAAATAAAAACAGTTCATTGCTTAGTCTACTTCTCTAGCTATTTTGTCACCATAAAAAAAGTTTATTACAGATGTTTTTTTTATCTTTTAGATAGGTCTTATATATATTTACCCACTCGAGTTATTAGAAAAGCGAATAAGTATCTAGAATTCCAGTAATGCAAAGTTTTTCTAAGAAAACTAATAACATCAAAAATGTTTCCTTCTAATCGTTACCAAAGGTACCTGCCTCCATATCTACCTCCTAGAATACATTTAAAATTGTTGGTAAATAAACAAACGTAAACCGACGTCTTGTCAGTTTGTTTTCCCGTTAGTGTGCGATAGTTGCTACAATGGTTGAACTAATTTCGATATAGTTTTCATTGATATATTAATATAAACTTGAGCTAATAACATATAGTATTTAGTTTGTTTAAATCGATTAGTAAATTACAAAGATACCTATTTAACGATAGAAGTTTATGAAATTGCAGGCACAGCTAATAAACAAAATAATGAGTGCAGCATAAATGCAGTGAAACATGCCAAACGATCCTATGTTGATATTCAGACGCTGAAGACTAATGTTGCGATTAAAGAAAATATAATGATGCTAACACTTCTATATCTTTAACATGAATCGCATCGTCGCATCTCACGCTTATCACTGATAACACATCCACGTGGCCCCCGACTATTATCTGATAATGGTACAGTTGAATTAGTCATTCAAGTATGTTGCGAAAATACCTGCGCGATCTGCATCTCCGTTTGAGTTTGAGGTTGGGACACTTTTTGAACACTGAGAAAGACACACCGAGGAAACCCATTATCACATTTAATATCACAGTTGGTTATCACAAATGCACGTATCGATTAACATGACAGGTGTTGTGTGCGCCGTTTGCGTGACTAAGCGGCAGAGTGAGCGCGACGAGCGGTATAGTAGGCCTGGAGTCTGCAGTACCGGTGAGTCTGTTCGCGTCACCACGTGCATTTGTGAATTCCTCCGCGTCGTGCTATGCACGATTGCACGCAGATCAGCGCGATGCATATAACTAAACAAGCACATTACGGAACTATTCGAATGCACTCTTTTATTTTAACGCCTTATAACAACTTCTCTGTACTGTAAATAGTTGCGTCGGCCGATTGGCGCTGTGGGCAGTGACCCTGCTCTCTGAGTCCAAGGCTGAGTGAGGGTTTGAACTGGAAAATGTTGATGTAATGAACATGAATGTTTTTCAGTGTCTGGGTGTTTATCCGTATTTTATAATATTCATCAGTTATCTTAAGTACCCATAACACAAGCTACAATTACTTTGGTACTGGATGGCGATTTGTGTGTCGTCACATCGCCATATATTTATTATTAAGTTTATTTTTTTATAGTTTAGTATAAATAAATACCTATAGCAATAAGGTTGTTTTACTTTATTAGGTTTTTAAAAGAAAAGTTGTCACCTCTCTTTAATTTTCTTTGTTCCATCTGTGGTTCTCTCTCGCAATAAACTAATTAAAGTCAATACCTGTTTTCAAAAAGCTCCTATATTTTGCGTATACGCACAATCTAGCCTTTAACGCACAATTGCAAATATGTCTGTGCGTTGCATCGTAAAAGTAACAGCTCCTGATTCCTGAGGATGCTCCGGTATCAAAGTGAAACGTGCATAAAGTGAATTTTGAATTGAGAATACATAGAGTATTGAATATAAAAATATCCGTTAACATGACAAAGATAAAAAATCTGTATTTTGTACACAACACACTCATGCAATTTAGTCAAAAAATCCGTACTAATTTTATAAATGCGAAAGTGTATTTTTTTGATTGTTTGATTGTCCTTTGTTTCACGCCCTAACTTAGCAACGAATCGGCTTGTGTTTTGGCATAGAGTTATTTAAACGGACGGAGAGTAACATAGGCTACTTTTGGTCCTGGAAAAACATCAATGTCCTAAGAGTCGTTTTCAGGAACAATCGTAATTTTCGGAAATGATGATTATGAAGATAGCCAGTTCTTGTTTTTATTCAGCAGCATATACACGAGTCTGATAAGATCAATACTTAAGTAGGTAGTCTATTTTAGGAGTAAGTAAAGTCACCACGCGCCTCTGCAACCAACACAAGGCTCCAACGCATACGAATAATAACTACTTACACACAAATTTCAATTGTATAAATGAGCATATATTAAACTATACAATGTCATGTTGTTCAAATTGCCTCACAGTTTATACCTACTATGCTATAATATTATTGTATGTTTATAGCAAAATATTATTCGTTTATATTTATCATCACCATCATCAACTCATTGCCGGCCCACGGCAAACAAGGCACGGGTCTGCTCCCACAGCGAGAAGGGGTTAAGGCCGTAGTCACGCTGTCCCAGTGCGGATTGGTGGACTCCACACACCTTTGAAAACATTATGGAGAACTATCAGGCATGCAGGTTTCCTCACAATGTTTTCCTTCACCATTGAAGCAAGTGATATTTAATTGTTTAAAACGCACATAACTCAGAAAATTAGAGGTTCGTGCTGGGATTCTTTCTCGGCCCCAGGTAAGTGAAGTCGAAGTCCTATCCACTATGCTATACCGCATATTTATCGAAACTATAAAATTATGATTACGGAGCCGCCACATTCATACAAGTGTGACTATCAAGAATTCTTGTTTGCCACACTGGCAATATTTATACCTATCATTGAGTTCCATATTAAAACAGTTACGGGCTCTAATATATTTACTTTTAGCGGAATATTGCGTATTTATGGTTTTAATGCATATAAGGTAAGCACTTTATGAATTACATAGTATGAAATGCGTTAACGAATACAAAGTAAATACAAAGGTGGAGTTTCGCGTATATATCCAAAGTAACCGAATGGTAGGTACCTACTGCAGAGTCAAGGGCATAAATGAACAATTGTTAAATATACTTTGGACTACATGAAATTAATTATAGATTATTATTTATTTATTTATTCATAGCCTTTTCAACAATCTTATCTTACTGATTATTTACCTACTTATCAAGACACCGGTTTCGCTTGATTGTCTTGCTTTACCATAGGCCCCCCTAGGTGTTTTTTGGGCTGGGGCAAGCACAACACTCGAGTGGAGCCCCAGGGCTCGACGATATCGCGGGGGTAAGGGGAGATATAAACCCTATAAGAGAGCTTCATGTGAGCCCGTAGCCTCTTAGATCTTGACGGATCTGGACGTTTGGACAAGTGCGTTTGCCGGACTAGGGTTTAGTAGTCTTTGCCGAAAAAAGCGCTGTGCAGTGTTGGAATCTTCGTATTCTACTTGGGATTCATTGCTGGTCGTTATTTCATCGCACTGGTCCTAAAATATTGGTTTTTGTTGTACCGATGAGGTCCTAAAGTACTTAATCGTCGACGGTCACTTTACAGGTGATTTAAACAATTCAAACAACGTTTTGTATCGTTTTCAGCCATTGATGTTTATGTAAATACTAATATTTAACAGTAGTCAGTCAAATTTTAGTATTACGATTTCTTGCGTACTTAAAACCTCAATACAACGATACCTTACCTCCTTACTACGATAATTAATCGTAAGGTTTTAGGGGTCAGTGACTTTGTTAGAACAACAAGAAAACTTATCCAGCGGATGAGTTAACACGTTCATAGATTCACATAGCACTGTGAAATCACAGACAAAATTCAGTTCGTATTTGATTAGTTACCCAATTATACAAATTGGTTTGTATAGTTATAGTAGTGGAATAGGTTACAAGTATTAAACTTGCCCATTTTAGTGTATGCCTAGATAGGGGAGAAATATAGTATAACGCAGCCGAACCAACTATGACTTAGTACTTAAGAGGTGTTAGTGATCCTATAATTATCGGGATTAGTATCTGATGCACGGAGGAAACAAAAAAAGCGAATAGCTACCATCTATACTTTTATTTATTCTAATATTCTATTAGAAATGCGAAAGTTTGGATGGAATCCATCCAAACTTTCGCAATTATAATCTATTCATCCATCAATCTATGGATGAATGGATTACTCAATCACGGTAGAATTGCTGAATGGATCTGGATATAATGTAGCACAAAGATGGATTATTGTCCGGAATGGCACATGGGCTACCTTTTATTCCGGAAAAATTTACGGTTTCCGTGCGATAGATGATGATTGTTGTTTTTCACAGCGCAAGAGATCGACATGTTTCTTTCTATAATGGTAGTTTAGGAGTCGGAAATTATCACAACACTATTTATTTTCACACGATCAAACAACAATTCATAATCAGTGATTGGACCTGGTAAGAAAGCTTTATTAGCAGGTGAAATAAGAGATCCTTAGAAGAAGCTGAGCTACGAACAAAGTTCAGCGAGAAGAGAAGTTGTAATTGCTGGTCTTTAAAAGTAACACGATTGTGGTATGTTTAGTTCAAACAAATTTGTTCCTAAAAACAGCCTCTTAAAAATAACCGACTTTCAAAACAAGCAAAAATAGGCGATAGCCCGAATTCAAATAAGTGTAGAAACAAAGTTATTTTATTCACTATGCTGCAGTCTTTGAATTCAGTTTTACCCATATACACACCGGCAAAGGAGGAGTTTTAATTTTGACTTTTATGTATGTATGTTCATCCGTACCATCATAATGTCTAGGCTATTTATCATAATTAAAAGCAATGATAGCCCGGTGGGTAGGACTTAGACTTCACTTTCCCAATGTGAAGTCGAAGTCCTACCCACTGGGCTTCGAATCCCAAAAACTCTGATGCAAATATTTTAAAACTTTAACCCATAACTTTTCTGAGTTATGTGCGTTTTAAGCAACTCAAATATCACTTGCTTCAACGGTGAATGAAAACATCGTGACACTCGTGTGGTTAAAATAAAATAAAAAAATATTTGCTTTAGAGTTTTTGAAAATTCTACCCCGGCTAAATAACTAAAAGAAATACGACTAAAATCAACGCACAGTCTAAACCGCTCGTCCTTGTTATTAATTTTATAAAAGATTAGATCTATTTATTATTGTGTGTAATTGACAAATCAAATCAAAAGTTAAATGATCGTTTTTTTAATACTTTCATTACATTTTTAGCGCAAAACTTCAATTTAGAATTTGAAATATTTATAAGTTGTAAGCGAAAAAAATACTTAAGTATTCTTAAGTTTTATTCAAATATCTTTATACTTATTTGTTGTTTTTCTGACTAAGCTAGTGAAGGTAGGTAGTGAATTGATTCCGCCTTGAAGCGTGATATCATAAAAACCTATAAGCAAGTGTCTGAGGTCAGTCAGTTTTTGTTTACACTGTATAATGTACCTTTATAAAGAGTTGACCTAGGCCTGGTAACTCGAAAACTTATATCATGACTCTTGAAATAGCACCTACCTAAGCTAGTCGATTTTTATGGTGTTCGTAGAAAAGATAATTGAAATAAATACATATTATTGTTTACATCTTTGCCTATGCTTTAATTCTTAGGTTAGGTTAAGGACTTTATTCTTGAAAGAACTTACTGTTCACTAACAAAACAATTTAAAACCTTAATTTTTTATTATTTTTATTGGTGACTTCTATACTATATAAAGACAGATAATTAATTAGTTTAACAGCTATAAATTTTGAAAATGCTTTTATTATTTTTTCTTGAAGCTGAAAAACATTTAATGTACAAAAATCCCTTGGTAGATTATTAGTTTCGTGCAAAATATGTATAAAATCTAGTTTTGATGTGATTTACATGCTTTGCAACTGTAATGCATGTTTTGCATGCACTATTATAATTGGTCCCTGGATCACCCCTTTAGCTCCTTTATTCTCGTAAGACGATAAGTGCAACGCTAATTCTCGCACCAATGTTATCCTAACTTTTTATATATTCCACAATAGGTAAGCCATTAACTGAAAATGTCCTACATACTGTCAAGGATACGGAAAAGCTTTCATTAAAAAAATAACTGTTCTCGATGGATGGAAAAATAACATTTAGAAAAAGACACCCCGAATTGATTAACAACATCTATACGAGCAAAACCATGGGCAATAGCTAGTATAGAATATATTTGAGTGACATAAAATATATTTACCTAAATATTTATAATGAATACGTTTCTAACTTATGCTTACCTACGCAATTGCCCATAACTGTTGAGGTAAACATAATGCGTCAAACTTTATTTACGGTTTATAATTTATCAGTCGTTAGAGCTTTATGTGTCGATGACTTAACTATGTAATAAAAATAAAATAAATGAATTTTAATGTACTTATTTTTTTATTAAATTTCATTTATTATTTTAATTTCATAGAGTGAAACCCTGTAACGGCCTAGGTCATCAATATAGTTAGTAACCATACTTTAAATGTAAAATTCGGTTAAAAAATGTAAAATAATTTCATTGACTCGAAAGCAATGTCAAGTTTTTTTAAACCCTTCAAGTTGAGGTTATTTTGCGGTAAAATAGTAGTAAGAGGACCATATACAGAATAAAAAATGTGACAAACGGCATTCAACATTCTCTTTTCGGGTTAACTGGAACAATGCCGGCATTGACTTACTTTTAACAGCTGACAGGTATTTTCGATTTATTACCGTTTTTAAAAATATGTATGAGAAATTATATTATTGTATATACACTATTAGCGCGTGACAGCTAAACCTACTTAATATAGCCAATGCTAACTTTAAAATGAAACCCTCAAGCAATATTTTATTGCACAAGCTTATGCAAATAAACGTCATGCCAATCAATCATGGCCGAACTATATCATGTCTATTTATCAGTCTAAAAACAAATTTGTGTCATAGTTTTACACTGTCCTATGACTTGTGACCCATTTAAAGATGTGACACAAGTTTGTTCATACATTCTGTAGACGATCAACAGCCAGGCACAGATAATATTAGATATAGATTATATTATATCGTCCATAATTCTTTTAGTTTGTCCACCAAACCGCACTGGGTCTACGTGGTGTCTTAATCTCTTCTCATTGTGTGAGGAGACCAGTGCCGATACATCAACATTAACATCATCAGACAATTAATGTCTGGCTTTCTCCCTCATAGGAGAAAGCGTTCTAGAGAATACAGGCGCACCACTCTCCAATGCTCCGAAACCATCCGAAGACCCGAAACATGCACACGAAACATAAAAAATTGCACCAACATGAGTTCAGCCATTTAGGAGGAGCTCGCAATGACGTTTGCATGTTGAGAAGAATTAAATAAAAAAATAATGTACTTACACAGAGTACTTACATAAATAACCGTAAACAACAAAGTTTATTTCATATTGAAATAAATTGCGAGTAAAATGGATTAAAAAGATGATGACATTATATAAGGTGACGTTTACACATATTACACAGAAATCTCGACTACTTGAAGCCGTCCTCGAATTCTGCACAAAACGCGGTTTTATCTTATTATATTTCGGGAGATTTACATTAAACCTTTGTCATTTTGGGACGGCAAACGAGGATTCAATATTACCAATTTATTACGTGATGTATTACGATATCGATGTTATAACCAAGATGTGAAGAGAGTCGAAATGGAATTAATTAATTCGTTATTAACAACTTATTTCAGACCAACTACAGGACACAAGTCTGAGAGAAAGGGTTTTTTGGTCCATCACACTGGTCAATTGCGCATTGGTGGTAGACTTTATATGTCTTTGATAACATAGCCCGGGGACGAATTGTGCAACTGTAATGTCTTCACGGAGTATGTATTTGCTTAATAAAGAAATAAAATTTACGGCTTTCTGCAGGCATTCATTCGGGTTTTCTCAGGAGGATTTCTACATATCCATTTAATAAATTACTCGTAATTTAAAAAACGCAACATTAAAAAAAAAAATCGGAGGTGTCTTTAAAGTATGACATGAAACGCGTCACGACAAAACTATGCGAGAAAAGACGTTTGTCACATATAACCCACGCCTAAGATTTCCCTCTTATCGTTTGATTATATGCTATATCCGCAATCCGTTCCCCTAGCGGAAAACGTTGATGAGACATTCCATCACGTGACGACATATTTTAAAACGTTTAATTTCGCAATTTGTATATGAGTGGCTTGATATATTTTTGTTGTAGTTTGATTCTGTGTTATTTGTGCGCTCAGTGTAAATTTGAGTGTATTCTAACATCTGCTTTCGCGGAAATCTGAAATTTGAAATCACGACCAAACCAATCCTGAGGCGTGTGGCCAGCAGCGGCTGAGAGCTGATGATGAAATTACTATTGCCTCATCATCATCATCATATTGTATCTTTTTTTTTTTTTTCTTCTGGTGGATATAGGCCATTCTCATTATAGAAGAGAGTCTTTCGGAGCAAAGTAGCATTATTTTTATAAAAAATGCTTTTTGCATACAACACTGAGAAGGGTTTTAAAATCGCTCCGTGAAACTTTTCGAGAAACAAACATGTAAAAGCTTTTAGAGGCAGATTAATGATCAAATCTATATCCGGAAGCCTATTTCTATTTCATTTTACCGTTGAAGTAAAATAAATAACGACTCCGCGTGCCTGTTAAAAGTGCCAATTTCTACCAATAATACGCCATGTAAGTAAGATGCTTATTTAATATTATTTAACATTAGATAATTACTTGTTGATTTTAGATGAGCAGTTTAAACATATTCTTGATAAATAAATCAATATTCATTAATATATCAATCACTAACTGACGAAGTACGATAAGCATCCGTTACTTATGTAACTACAAATTTTATTGAAATGGAATAACTTAATTTTATTAAGGATTTGCCTGATATCAATTTACAATTCCAACAAAATTCTTATGCAAATATTTAATTAAGTTTTTATTTTAAAACTGTACCTACTTTGTATTAAATCTGAAAAAAATATCTTAACGTATTATTTTTCTCCTGGGTAAACATTGTAAACTTTCATTTGAATTCAGTCGTCGTATTTGGATTTCGTAAAAAGTTTTTGCCAGGTGAAAGCTCTGCCTGATTATAGTACGAGTGTAATAAGTGGATGCAAATATTATGAAAGCCTAACACATTAGGGATATATTTAACTTTATTCTTTGTATGAAATGCTGATCTTCATGAATTGATTCGTGTCATATTTCTAGTAACAGGCCTACCCTCTTTTAGGAGAGAGGGGATAACCGGATAGATTCACCACTCTGCTCTAATGCGGGTTAGCGGGTATTAATTTACCACGGCTTAACGTGCCGATCAAGGTACGGTTAGCTTGGCAATATCCGATTTTTGGTCTGAACCGGAAATCGTACCCATAACCTCGGAATTGGTAGTTTTTTCCTCTCCGTCTCACTACCCACCTTTGCTGGAATTTTTAGGTGAGGAATTTGTAGGATCCTGTAAACAATGGGTCCTTTGCCAATACTTTAATAGGCTGGGGATTCTAACCTTTGGTTTGTAATTGAAGGTGTTCTCGCTACTCATATAAGAGAGAGCTATTTTTAAGAAACCCAGAGAACAGATTATTTCAATAAAACACCTTTTCAGTCTTTTTAGACCTATTTATAAAACATGTAGATGCTAGTTTTTAAACATGTGAACATCAAGTAAAAGTGCAGGTTTTGTAAAACTTAGTTTCCTAAGCGAACGGTGAAGTCAACCATAAGTGCCAACGTTACTGAGAGATTCTTCAATTCGATTACGCATAACCGCTTGATCTCACGTGATGCAGTCTAATGAAAGCGCACTGACCTGAAAGCGGTATAGCAATTTTTTAACCGATAACGGTAATTGGCTTATACGCGGCATCATGACGCTAAATTGATGGGCGCTTCTTTCGCAGCCATGGCCAGGAATTTAACTTGTGATCTGTTATTTATGAAACTGCTGCAGCCATCGCTGTACCCGCCAGGTCATTTCATAAAACCCTGCCTCGCGAAACAATCGCAAAATCCCTAAAATTAACTAAACCTAACTTCATCGCCATCTTTTTGTTTCCAGCGCCATCCTACTATTTTCATCAACAGGCAAACTGGATCACATTCTTGATTTTGACGGCCCATTGGCGCAGTGGGCAACGACCCTGCTTTCTGAGTCCAAGGTTGTGGGTTTGTTTCTCAAAACTGGAAAATATATGAGTAATGAACATGAATGTTTTTCTGGGTGTCTATCTTAAGTTTCTGGTTTATGTTAAGTAATAATGTATATTAATACCAAAAAAGGTTCATCAGTTATCTTAGTACCCATAAGACAAGCTACGCTTACTTTGTGGCTAGATTGCGATGCGTGTATTGTCGAAGTATATTTATTTATTCTATTTTTACAAACTGATAATAGTAAGCATTTTTTAAATGAAAACTCAGCAGAAAATCTTTATTTCAAGTAGGTCTAATATAACCCTTCGTAAGGTCAATTCCGTCGGTTTGTATTGATATACAAAATAAATAGAACACAAAACCTATCATTGTTTTGTACCTAACCATAAATGATAATATATGGTAAAATATATGCAGACGTTTGAGAGAGGTAAAAATAGGCACGATAAGTCGTTGTCAAAGTGGCACGATGCCAATTCACTCGTCTGCGTAAAATGTACCCAAATATTAGGAGCCAGTCAGTAAACATGGGTCGTTGGATGTTCAATCTTTGAGTATTTGTACGCATTGTCGTAACTAAATACGAGATACCACCCGCCTTCGCATGGGTTATGATACCTAAGGTTAAGATCCGCCCGGTATCGCAAGGTTTTATGGAGAAAAACGTTTGAAGTAGATATTATAAGTAAGAAAATGCAAGGAATGACAGGGTAGAGTAGGTAGGGTATTCAAAATTCAAATTCAAAAATGTTTTATGCATGTAGACCTACATGAATAAAACATTTATTACATGCACTTTTGAAGCGTTTTTACATTTAACATGTTACACTAATGTTAGTGATGGTGATAACTGCATTCGTTAACTTAAAACTAAAGCTAGGAGGGTTCCAAACGCGACCTGTCTAAGAAGAGCCTACAACAAACTAAGCCTGGTTATTTTAATCTTTACCCAACGTAAGTTTATCCGTAACTAGCAATAAAATAATACAGATACCAAGTTCAGAGATATCTTTAGACAGATTTCTAAACTTTGGATCTGTATCTTGTTATCAATAGTTCATATGAGTGATGATGCAGTCATAGATGAAACCGGACTAATCTGTTAGGGGTATAGCGGTTGTAAGTTTGAAGGCGACGTCGTCGTACTGGAACGCTTCATCGCTTGGTGGCACGTCTTTGTCTGACTTCCGTAGTGGTAAGTGACCGAAGCCTACCACCTAAACGCATCCTTACATTTTCATTTGCAATCTTCAGAACTATTTTATTTCTTCCTTATTATTTTTAGTTAGTAGGGAAACATCGACTCATTTTGACTTATACACATAATCTTGAAGAATAAGTTATGAAATGATTACAATAAAGAGCACACAACCGTTTATTTAATAATGTATATAAAAAGCCTTTCTGTGAATGAGTTTTTTCATTCTACAAGCCTCAAACAAAACATGAAACAAAATCACGAAAGCGACCAAATGAAAGATACCGAAAAAAATGGAGCGGAGCTTACATAAATTATTTTTAGGGGGCATAAATTATAAAGTCGCGAAATACGGTCGCTTTAATTCTTTTAGAAACATGATCTCTAAAATATGATACTTTCACGAGTTTCGAAAAATATGTATTAATGTTTTCCTTAAAAATAATGCGTAGATAAAATGCTCAGATGTATTCTTAAAAAGTCTTAAATAAAAAGCTATATTTGACATTTATTCCTTATTTTTCCTAAAAAGTAGCATTTGTTTTTAAATGTGGAGTTTCCACAGTTTCGTAGCTTGGGGATCGTAGGTTCTGCTTCAAATCTAAGCTAAGTTTTTGTTATCAAGTCTAGTAGAAACGGATATAATACCAGGCATTTGCGTTATCCAAGTTTGCGAATGATGTCACTTCTACGTCCTCGTATTTATAGATCAGAGTATCGTTACTTGAGATACTTGACTTTTGTTAACCATATGACTTTTAATCCGGAAAAGCATTGCTTACAGCAGGATTTAAAAACTTATGCAGCTAAACCTTTTTTCACGAAAGAATGCTTCTGGGAGATTGACAGACAGGGTACTTCGTAGTCCAAGAAAATAAACTGTTTCCAAAAAAGTGTAAAGAAACGCAGATTTAAAAAGTCTTAAATAAAAAGCTATATTTGACATTTATTCGTTATTTTTCCTAAAAAGTACCATTTTTTTTAAATGTGGAGTTTCCACAGTTTCGTACCTTGGGGATCGTAGGTTCTGCTTCAAATCTAAGCTAAGTTTTTGTTATCAAGTCTAGTAGAAACGGATATAATACCAGGCATTTGCGTTATCCAAGTTTGCGAATGATGTCACTTCTACGTCCTCGTATTTATAGATCAGAGTATCGTTACTTGAGATACTTGACTTTTGTTAACCATATGACTTTTAATCCGGAAAAGCATTGCTTACAGCAGGATTTAAAAACTTATGCAGCTAAACCTTTTTTCACGAAAGAATGCTTCTGGGAGATTGACAGACAGGGTACTTCGTAGTCCAAGAAAATAAACTGTTTCCAAAAAAGTGTAAAGAAACGCAGATTTAAAAAGTCTTAAATAAAAAGCTATATTTGACATTTATTCGTTATTTTTCCTAAAAAGTACAATTTTTTTTAAATGTGGAGTTTCCACAGTTTCGTACCTTGGGGATCGTAGGTTCTGCTTCAAATCTAAGCTAAGTTTTTGTTATCAAGTCTAGTAGAAACGGATATAATACCAGGCATTTGCGTTATCCAAGTTTGCGAATGATGTCACTTCTACGTCCTCGTATTTATAGATCAGAGTATCGTTACTTGAGATACTTGACTTTTGTTAACCATATGACTTTTAATCCGGAAAAGCATTGCTTACAGCAGGATTTAAAAACTTATGCAGCTAAACCTTTTTTCACGAAAGAATGCTTCTGGGAGATTGACAGACAGGGTACTTCGTAGTCCAAGAAAATAAACTGTTTCCAAAAAAGTGTAAAGAAACGCAGATTTAAAAAGTCTTAAATAAAAAGCTATATTTGACATTTATTCGTTATTTTTCCTAAAAAGTACCATTTTTTTTAAATGTGGAGTTTCCACAGTTTCGTACCTTGGGGATCGTAGGTTCTGCTTCAAATCTAAGCTAAGTTTTTGTTATCAAGTCTAGTAGAAACGGATATAATACCAGGCATTTGCGTTATCCAAGTTTGCGAATGATGTCACTTCTACGTCCTCGTATTTATAGATCAGAGTATCGTTACTTGAGATACTTGACTTTTGTTAACCATATGACTTTTAATCCGGAAAAGCATTGCTTACAGCAGGATTTAAAAACTTATGCAGCTAAACCTTTTTTCACGAAAGAATGCTTCTGGGAGATTGACAGACAGGGTACTTCGTAGTCCAAGAAAATAAACTGTTTCCAAAAAAGTGTAAAGAAACGCAGATTTAAAAAGTCTTAAATAAAAAGCTATATTTGACATTTATTCGTTATTTTTCCTAAAAAGTACCATTTTTTTTAAATGTGGAGTTTCCACAGTTTCGTACCTTGGGGATCGTAGGTTCTGCTTCAAATCTAAGCTAAGTTTTTGTTATCAAGTTTAGTAGAAACGGATATAATACCAGGCATTTGCGTTATCCAAGTTTGCGAATGATGTCACTTCTACGTCCTCGTATTTATAGATCAGAGTATCGTTACTTGAGATACTTGACTTTTGTTAACCATATGACTTTTAATCCGGAAAAGCATTGCTTACAGCAGGATTTAAAAACTTATGCAGCTAAACCTTTTTTCACGAAAGAATGCTTCTGGGAGATTGACAAACAGGGTACTTCGTAGTCCAAGAAAATAAACTGTTTCCAAAAAAGTGTAAAGAAACGCAGATTTAAAAAGTCTTAAATAAAAAGCTATATTTGACATTTATTCGTTATTTTTCCTAAAAAGTACCATTTTTTTTAAATGTGGAGTTTCCACAGTTTCGTACCTTGGGGATCGTAGGTTCTGCTTCAAATCTAAGCTAAGTTTTTGTTATCAAGTCTAGTAGAAACGGATATAATACCAGGCATTTGCGTTATCCAAGTTTGCGAATGATGTCACTTCTACGTCCTCGTATTTATAGATCAGAGTATCGTTACTTGAGATACTTGACTTTTGTTAACCATATGACTTTTAATCCGGAAAAGCATTGCTTACAGCAGGATTTAAAAACTTATGCAGCTAAACCTTTTTTCACGAAAGAATGCTTCTGGGAGATTGACAGACAGGGTACTTCGTAGTCCAAGAAAATAAACTGTTTCCAAAAAAGTGTAAAGAAACGCAGATTTAAAAAGTCTTAAATAAAAAGCTATATTTGACATTTATTCGTTATTTTTCCCAAAAAAGTACCATTTTTTTTAAATGTGGAGTTTCCACAGTTTCGTACCTTGGGGATCGTAGGTTCTGCTTCAAATCTAAGCTAAGTTTTTGTTATCAAGTCTAGTAGAAACGGATATAATACCAGGCATTTGCGTTATCCAAGTTTGCGAATGATGTCACTTCTACGTCCTCGTATTTATAGATCAGAGTATCGTTACTTGAGATACTTGACTTTTGTTAACCATATGACTTTTAATCCGGAAAAGCATTGCTTACAGCAGGATTTAAAAACTTATGCAGCTAAACCTTTTTTCACGAAAGAATGCTTCTGGGAGATTGACAGACAGGGTACTTCGTAGTCCAAGAAAATAAACTGTTTCCAAAAAAGTGTAAAGAAACGCAGATTTAAAAAGTCTTAAATAAAAAGCTATATTTGACATTTATTCGTTATTTTTCCTAAAAAGTACCATTTTTTTTAAATGTGGAGTTTCCACAGTTTCGTACCTTGGGGATCGTAGGTTCTGCTTCAAATCTAAGCTAAGTTTTTGTTATCAAGTTTAGTAGAAACGGATATAATACCAGGCATTTGCGTTATCCAAGTTTGCGAATGATGTCACTTCTACGTCCTCGTATTTATAGATCAGAGTATCGTTACTTGAGATACTTGACTTTTGTTAACCATATGACTTTTAATCCGGAAAAGCATTGCTTACAGCAGGATTTAAAAACTTATGCAGCTAAACCTTTTTTCACGAAAGAATGCTTCTGGGAGATTGACAGACAGGGTACTTCGTAGTCCAAGAAAATAAACTGTTTCCAAAAAAGTGTAAAGAAACGCAGATTTAAAAAGTCTTAAATAAAAAGCTATATTTGACATTTATTCGTTATTTTTCCTAAAAAGTACAATTTTTTTTAAATGTGGAGTTTCCACAGTTTCGTACCTTGGGGATCGTAGGTTCTGCTTCAAATCTAAGCTAAGTTTTTGTTATCAAGTCTAGTAGAAACGGATATAATACCAGGCATTTGCGTTATCCAAGTTTGCGAATGATGTCACTTCTACGTCCTCGTATTTATAGATCAGAGTATCGTTACTTGAGATACTTGACTTTTGTTAACCATATGACTTTTAATCCGGAAAAGCATTGCTTACAGCAGGATTTAAAAACTTATGCAGCTAAACCTTTTTTCACGAAAGAATGCTTCTGGGAGATTGACAGACAGGGTACTTCGTAGTCCAAGAAAATAAACTGTTTCCAAAAAAGTGTAAAGAAACGCAGATTTAAAAAGTCTTAAATAAAAAGCTATATTTGACATTTATTCGTTATTTTTCCTAAAAAGTACCATTTTTTTTAAATGTGGAGTTTCCACAGTTTCGTACCTTGGGGATCGTAGGTTCTGCTTCAAATCTAAGCTAAGTTTTTGTTATCAAGTCTAGTAGAAACGGATATAATACCAGGCATTTGCGTTATCCAAGTTTGCGAATGATGTCACTTCTACGTCCTCGTATTTATAGATCAGAGTATCGTTACTTGAGATACTTGACTTTTGTTAACCATATGACTTTTAATCCGGAAAAGCATTGCTTACAGCAGGATTTAAAAACTTATGCAGCTAAACCTTTTTTCACGAAAGAATGCTTCTGGGAGATTGACAGACAGGGTACTTCGTAGTCCAAGAAAATAAACTGTTTCCAAAAAAGTGTAAAGAAACGCAGATTTAGACAATAGCTAATCTTCTAAAAATAATGTAAACCAGCTAAAGTAAAGTAAAGTAGCTATGTGTTGTTTGAAAAAAAAACTGAAATGCGTGTACTTATGTACACGCGTTAGAAGTTTTACTTCTTTGGCCTTCGCCTTATTCTACGTTTGCAGAAAAAACTACACTTACAATAGAAAAAAGGGTAAGTATTAAATACAATAAAAGTTTAATCACCAAAAAAACTAAATAATTAAATAAATGGCAATAATAAACATGATTAAATATTTGAAATACTAATAGACTCATTATCAGACAGCCAAGTTTCACTGAACATTACAATTTGAGATTTTTATACAATTGAATAAATTTAATCAAAGGACTGCTCGCTGACTTTGACAATTGCAAGTGTACTCTGTCAAACCTTATAGCTACTTTCAGGGTGTCGGTTTTTTAAGACAGTGTGCGCGCGCATTGTAAAAATTTACTCTCATTATTTTAACCTAACGCGCCAAAAGAAGTACATCTTCAAAAAACCATATCAGTGAGTAATAAATTGGTGTTTAGCACTTAAAAGATGTAGGTACATATAGAACGTTTAAAAGCACGTCAGGCCAAATAATGTTGCAGGAAAGCCTTCCTGTACCTACCAAATAAAATTGATTAATGAGTTTTATCGCTCATATTCGTACAACAGGTACCATTCATCGCAAGAACTGTAAATTAGGTTCAAGTGTTATTTATATCGCCCCGCCTTGAGCTTGACGGCTCATTCTGATCGTGGCAGAATAAATTTAATGTTACCCAAGCCCCCAGGGCAGGCTTCGTTTTTCATTTGCTTTTATATTTTCCTTGCGATGATGAAATTATTTCCAAAATACATTGCAGATACATAGAAATCTGTATTACCCAGGTAACTAATTAATGCTATAGTCTGTCATATATAACTATTGTAGTGAGGTGCAAATTGAAATCAATCGGGATACTTATCACGAAACACAAGTTTGGTAGAGAAAATATTTTTTCATTGCTATATGGATGGTCAAATTAAACGTGTTGAATAAAAAAAAGGTTAAGTGCGTTTCAAAACGCACATAATGTAGAGTTCCGTACTGCTTATTTAGCTGTATAAGTTATGACATATACGCGTTCCATTTTAAATATGTTGCCGACGGTATTATTATAATATTGTAGAAAAAATCCTTTAAACGCATTACATGCAAAAGTAAAAGGCTTGTTTTTTATGACTGAATACTTGACAAAGACCGAGGTCTATCTTAACAAACTTGAGCGTCTTCAGAATCTAGCTATTCGGTTCATATTTGGATTACGTAAATATGACCATGTATCTGAATTTCGTCAGAAGCTTAAGTGGCTCCCTATTCGCCGTCGCCGGGATCTTCATGTACTTTCACTTCTGTACTGTGTGTTATTTAATCCTAAGACTCCTTCTTATCTTAAGGAGAAGTTTAAATTTCTTGGAGTGCAGCCTGAACTTAAATCGAGTCGTGCGCTGACTTTGAGCATGCCGTTCCACAAAACGAAGTTTTATAAGCATTCGTTCACTGTCAAAGCTACTGAATTGTGGAATGCACTCCCATTTTATTATGTTCTGACATTATGTTATGACAGTCGTAGTCATTGGGCATATTTAAAAATGCTGTTAAGGCTCATTATATCGCTCAGTAAAGACTACTATAATTATTTATTTATGTACTCAAACTCATATATAAGTATTTATGGTATATTAAGATATGTATTAGTATATTTATTTTTTATATTTATCAATAGTATTTTTTTATTTGTGTAGTCTGGTTAATGCATTTGTATGTAGATATTCGCATGTATGTACTAAATAGTGTACCCCACCTATTTGTTTTCTTTTTAGTTTTCCTAATCCTAAGGTTGCCTGGCAGAGATCGCTACTGAGCGATAAGGTCGCCTTTTGTATCCTGCTTCATTCTTCATGTGTTTGTTCTTTTTTTTGTCTCGTTTTTCTGAGTGGTGTACAAATAAAGAGTATAAATAAATAAAACAAAATAAAAAATAAAGACTTTATGTACATTATACACCATGCCTTGCTCATAGGAGGAATGGGTTTTAAAGTATAGACCAATACGAGAATTGAACCCCTTGTGATCTCGGGACCTAGACACCACTAGATCCACGAAACAGTATGATTTATATTGCGCGCATTGAAATCTGAGGTACTTCATTAGATAAGATAAATGCTTTCCCATCTTTCTCACATTTCGCCTTGCCAAATTAATTTCAGATCTTAGGTATTTACATGGTAATAAGCTTTTTGACAAAGCTGTTTGGTTGAGTGTTATAGCTTGTATTTTATTTCATTGAAATCGTATTTGTGATTTTCCAAAGATTGCGCTATAGAAAAAATCTTCAAGATATCAGATTGACATTCAGATTGTAATTTAAGTTGGTGGCTCCTCAGAATAATGAATCATTGTTTAGCGTCTGAGGGTAGCTCCGTTCCACATTTCGCCGCCAAATTATTTCAGATCCTATGTTCATAGATGAGTAATAAGCGTTTTGACGAAGCTGTTTTGTTGAATGTTACATATAGCATGTGATATTTTTTTTTAATGGCCTCGTTTTGTTTTGGATTTTCCAACGCGCCAGGCATTAAGAAAAACTTCGAGATGTCAGGTTGACATGCGGATTGTTATTTAAGTCGGTATATTATTACTGTATATAGACTGGACAAACATAAAAATGTAGGTAGGCACTTGATAAACGTGTGTAGGATTAAAATGCAGTACAACAAGTGATCCCTCACTTGTCGATACTCGGGTAATCTCGTGTCGTGGAACCGGTAATAACCCAGTGGATAGGACTTGTACTACACTTTCGGGAGTTTGATCCCGGCACGCATCTCTATAAGTTATGTGCGTTTTAAGTAATTAAAATATTACTTGCTTCATCGGTGAAGCAAAAACATGCATACTGACAGTTCTCCCATAATATTCTCAAAGGTGTGTGAAGTCCACCCAATACAAACTGGGCCAGCGTGGTGGACTACGGCCTTAAACCCTTATCATTGTGAAAGAAGACCCTTGCCCTATAGTTGGCCGGTAATGGGTTGGTACGATGATGATGATGATGTTCTAATTTTTCCGACCTGAGCACCTTCGAGCTATACTATTTATGTAAGGGGTGTAAAACCGCTGTAGTTAAGTTTTTTTTTGTTTTATTAATAACTGCCAGAAAAGTAATAGAATTACTACGATGGTTTTCCACAATTATGTACTACTTTTATGTCAGTAAATATATAGTATATTATCCTTATCCCGCGGGGTAACAGAAATTCACGCGGCCGAAATCGCAGACGGAGGCTAGATTTAATCTATCTCCCAAATATGTAAACAGTCGGGTTATTAAACTTCACTGAAGTGAACGTTAGTCGGATTGGACACTTTATTAAGTAAATGAGAGTTTGTCAGCCGTGCTGATGTTGACCGGAAAATTATTATTAGGTCGAAGCTTTCGAACTACAACGTATATAGTAGGTTTAATTAGTTCACACGTGTTAGCAAGTAATGAAAATAACCTACTTGATTACAATAATAATTAAATGAATTAATTTGTATACAGATGAAACCCATAAGTACATATAAAGTTAATATACCTAAATACGAAAGTGTGTTTCTGACACAGGAAATACTGTGTTTCCTTATTTTATATCTACTTGTTTAGAAGAAGAAATACTTTATTGCACACAAACATCAAAATATACATAAAATTAAGAATAAACAAAAAAAACAAGAATTGTAGGCATGCAAAGGCGGCCTTATTGCTGCAAGAAATTTCATATTTTAGTTTCAACTTCAGCACTGATTTTGAAGAAATTTGGCATTGAGATAGACAGATTCTGCGCGTATCGAAATAGGACTATTAATTCCGGGGAAATGACTGGTCCCTAAAAAATTGATATTCTAATAGTTTGTTAAGTTAGTGTATTTTTGCGACGCGTCCTAATCCGACGTTTTTTGTACGTCATGACATCACATTGATACTAATAATAAATAGGTAATGTCAGCCCGTAACTTTGTACCTACGCGAGATTCTCGTTACCATAAAACTAACGCAAGAATTGAAAGCTAAAAATTAATTAATCACAGGCAAAGACATATTTTACTCCATTAAACGATAAATAAACACAGCTTAGTGTTGGAAGCGTTCAACTTAACTAAATTAGCGTTTCCCAATCACACACGGCTTTATAACAGTTAAAACAATGCGTTCAATACATAAATTGTGTTTCAGTGTCTGGGTGTTTATTTGTATATATAAAGTATTTATGTTTAATATTCATAAAAAAATTCATCAGTCATCTTAGTACCCATTACACAAGCTACGCTTACTTTGGGGTTGTTGGCGATGTTTGTATTGTCGTAGTATATTTATTTATTATTTATTTAATTAGGACATATCTGCATTAACTACCTCTTTTTTTAGGGGTTTTAGCATGTTCGGCCAAGCGGTGATAGACTCTAACTTTTCTAAGTTATGAGCGTTTTGAAGTAAGTAAATATCACTTGATGAAAAACATCATGAGGAAACCTGCTGTGAGTTCTCCATTATATTCTCAAAGGCGTTTCACGTGTCTTTGAGTACCTAGGTACGACATCACTAAAAACGAGTTTTAAAGAACCGACTTTACACTAAAATGTAATTAAACGATTGTTTGCAAAATAGGTTAGGTTAGCAACCGGTTAGTTACCGTGCAGGTTCAATAAAGGGTTGATTTGACTTTTAAGGTATCATAAAATTTACTCAGAAAAATTAATAAAAACTCAGAACTTTATTTGGCGTAAGTGAAGATTCAAAGTCGAAAATCATTGATTTCATTTCCCGTATCGTATTAGAGCTAGGAAGAGCGACGAGCAACGAAATTTAAAGCAAAGTTACTAGGTCAAGTGGGGGTTGATATGGAAAGGTTTCATTTGCATATATTCCAAAACTATTTCCTTCTAAACCGCGTAGTTTGTATTAAAATTTAAAAAATATCATTCCCTCTATTTATTAGGTTTGCTAACTGAAAAATCTGAAATAATTGCAGTTTATATTTACTGCTTGCCTAAGTGTTACAATAATTAAATATAATCATGTCTCAGATTAGCCCCCCAAACAAAAGAGATATTTATTTTTTGTTTATGTAGCATTTAACAAATAACTAATGATATTTATCTAGCTAACTAATTAATATTAATAATAATAATAAACTTTATTCAGCTTCCACACATAAGTAAACTAATGAAAACTAATTACGAATTACATTAAAACTAATTAAATCTAATTATACACTATTTTACAAACTAAATGCCTTATCGAAAGGTGCTTCAGCTGAAAAGGCTGCTACCTCAGCATGCTGCTGCAGTATTTGACAACTGCAGCGCTGATTTTCAGGTATAGCCTTGATTGGCGTCACGGATTTGCCGGGAAAAATTTAAGAAGATGCGAAGTGAGCTTGACAAGCAGAGGGAGTATACGGAAAAATAAAGTAAAATAATATACATAAAATTATCAAACGATACAATAGAACCACCACCACATAAATATATATATATATATATATATATATATACATATAAACAGATGTTACGCGTAAGCACGACAACAAGCAATTAATCTGAAAGATCCGGAATGTCTTTTTATTGATGAGTTTTTTGATTATCCAAAAATACCTTTTTAATGGCATTCTTGAACGAAATCATTGACTTCATCATACGGGCTGGAGGTGGAAGGTCTTAATAGTACCACGAAAAGCAGCAGTTCTATGACATGGCATTGAGATCCGAGGCGCAGACCTTGTGCTACGTCTTCCATTTTCGTGAGCCCATTTTATTTTTGAACGCAAATACGCAATTTCAAATTCAAATTCAAAATTTCTTTATTTACAGAACTTTAGGCACTTATGAAGCGTTCATACATATATGTTTACATAATTGTAAGGGTATGGTGATAACTTCGTTCGCCGACTTAAACATAAAGCTACGAGGGTTCCAAACGCGCCCTGGTCTAAGCAGACACCCACAACAAACTTAGCCGTTTATTTTTTTTGTTATCACCATCTCACGGTTAAAGTAATATTAAATTAGCATTCACATGGCTGGTTGATTCTATTGGTCATAAAATACAGATGTACAACAACCTATAATGTGGTTTGATCGGAGGCTTTAGCCGTGGCTAGTTACCGACTAAGATGTGCCGCTAAGCAATTTAATGTTCCGGAACGATATCGCGTAGAAACCAATAAGGGATATTAGCCCGCTACTATCTTAGACTGCATTATCAATTAGTACCAGGTGAGATTGCAGACAAGGGCTAACTTGTAGTGCAATAAATAAAATAACTACAGTACGTTTCCACAAGAAAAGGCAAAAGGCAACATTTTACTGAGCACCCGTAGAATTACTTTACCGGATGATAGACTGAACATGGCCCATTTTTGCCAATTATATTCAAAATTCCAAGATAAACAAAATAAAGTAAACTTCTAAAAATAAAATATTTACTGAGACGTTAAAGTGACGCGCCTAATTTATTTACGACGTCGCGCTACGTAGAGTAGGTATAATTTCTTCTAAAGGGCTGTATTATTAAAAGACTTGAGTCGCCATTATTTACAATGAAAAAATACACGATAAATCAGCGCCTGTGTTGTGAATATGTCTTGTGGAAAATGAGGATGGCATGGCTGCCGCGCTGCAAAGTTATAAGTTTTTTGAAATTACAATTCCATTCTATGATCAGAGTTAAGTTTTCTCATTGGCCTGAAAATGCATATAACAAATAGCAACATATAAGCAACAGCTAAAACTCTGGTCTGGTACACAACCTAATTAATACTTCAAATATTAACCCACAATATTTGATGGACGAATATAATAACTGGTTGTAATTTGGAATAGGCAATAATAACGCTTGTTACGCACTATTCAAAATTTTGCAGATAGAAGTTTCGCAGAAACTTAGGGATGTCAACGATTGATGAACCTAAATATCTTGAATATATTATTGATTTTTGTAGACCATTAAGCGCAAATGGCGGTCTAGCCAGCCGCAACCGTTTTAATTGCCGTTTAAATCTAACACTATACGATGTCGTGTGAATAAACGTATGTTTACTTATTGGTTCAGGAAAACAAAAATGGACCCCGCCATCGGATTTATAAAATAAATCCCGACGAAGAAAGCGGGCTAGTAAACTAATGTAAATAAAAAAAATAGTATTAGACTAAGTTTATTCTACGTAACAACTTTTGAATCATTCGGAAAAATTAACTCCAATCTGATTTTCATAGAGTGTCAATGAATGTATCCAGCATAAAATATAAACTTCAATAAAACTCAACTCAACTAAAATAAAACTGCTATCCATATAAACTTCAATAAAACTTTATGCTACTTTTGCTAGTTAGTAGTCTTGTTATAACCCGTCTACCTATCACAACATGTTAGGAAAGTTAGCGATTCAATTTAAAATAGATTTTTTTAAGTACCACGCCTAGAACCACAAGTAAACGAATCCGCGCAACCTGGACGGATGGCAACCCTATGCACGAGGGAAATGGCGTAACCTGGAACGCCACACAATGGAAAATGCATGCTCTGTTCGTAGTTAAAATGAAAATTTCCACTTGGCCTTCAAATCAATCTTTTGTTCAGTTAGCTTCCAAAAGGCATGTAGCCGATTGGAGAGTCAATTAAAACTAACGAGAATTGACATATTTTTTATACGACTGCAAAAACAGAAGGAGGTTCTTTATTCGATGCGTATCTTTTTAAAATACGAAATGGGTTATTCGTAATCACTATTCGAATAAAACTTATTTAGATTTATTCGTCTCGTGAATTGAGTCGTGAGTTTATAATGTACTATTAAATCTAAGCTAAGCTTTGTTTCTGGAATTAGAAGGAAGGAATGTCGTACTTGTCTATGGAATAAACGGCACTTATTAAATTGAATGGCAATATGATTCCCTCGTAAATTTTGCTTGTCTTTTGTTTCTATGCAAATTTTTTCGATCTTGGGTAGGTCTTGGAGTGACACCATCGATAGCCAATCGGAGTAAAACCATTTCGAAACTTAAAAAAACAGACACCCTTTTAAATATTCCATTGGTCGTTAAGTAATTATGTATGAGATAATAACAGAATGTGAGCTTTGCTCAGTGGCGTGCGTTGCAAAATGATATGATTCTGAATGAAATTATTAATATACTTAAATGAGAGATTCTTATTAATATTAATAATTTCATTCTGAATCATGCAAAATTATTAAACACATAGGTTTAACAATCATTGCAATACACTAGGTCATTGACCACCTAGGTGTATAGGTAATAATAAAATTAAGTCTTATTTCAAATTATTTTAGTACCACGGAACAGAATGGTTCTTAGCTCTTCATTATACTCGTATTCTTCGGGTACTCTTTTAAATATTATAGTCTTCAAGTTATTTTAAGAGAAATATAATTAAATATAATATAATGTAAATAGAGAACTATGTTTAAATACTGTGTTGGTGATTTATTTAATAACAAGTTTGGGATTCGCTTTCATAAGATAGAAAATGAATGTTCAAATATAAATTGTTGATGTTGGTAAGGTGCACCTAATGAATTTCTTGCCGGCTTCTTCTTGGGAGAATCTACCTTTCAGAACAGTGGCCGTGGTAGAGTCACTACAGACAGAATTACGTTTCATAAGTATTTATAGAGTAAGCCTACTTGTAATAATTTTAATTCGAATTTGTATTAACAGAATATTAAGAAATCAAGGAAATTACTTGCAATTTATATTAGTGCGTTTTATATTTTGTTTTTCTTTTAAAGTACCGATTTTCGGCATAAAATTATAAATTTCAGATACAATTACGGGTCAGATTTTGGGTACGAATCTATAGATTTTAACACGCATCAATAATTATACTTAGCTTACAAAACAATAGCTGTCTTGATTTCATTCCACAACGTTGTTTAACCAAGTATTTTATAAAGTAATAAAATCCTGCAGACGCCACAGTTTTCCTGATATTAACCTTAAATAGAACACTGAGGTAGCTTAGTAGAGATTGCCTGGTGTAGATTAAGCTCAAAAGCTGCAGTTTAAGCACGTATATCTACTGCGGCTACAAAAACTGCTGCTAAACTATTAAATTAGATTTTTAGATTAGCAGTAGATATTTATTGACTTCTTCTACTTTTTTTTGGTGTTCCGTAAATCAAAGTCAAAAGTCAAAGTCAAAGTCAAAAATATCTTTATTCAAGTAGGCCCACAGGTGGCACTTTTGATGCGTACATAAGAACCACACGGTAGTGAGATGATGGCGATAACCACATTCGTAAACTTAAAACTAAAGATACGAGGGTTCCAAACGCGTCCTGGTCTAAGAAGAAGCCCACAACAAACTTAGCCGGGTGTTTTTTGTTTTTTGTTATCACCATCTCACAATGTCATTTTAAATTATTAGAACAGCAACCTGGTTAGAGCAATAATTTACACCCAAGCTTTTTTATCGTTTACGTAGTCCTTTATACTATAATAGGACTTTTCTATAAGCTTACGTTTAATACAAACTTTGAACTTTTTAAGAGACATCTCCAAGATGACAATTGGTAGTTTATTGTAGAATTGTATGCAATTTCCTTTAAAACGAATTATGAATTTTATGTAACCTAGTAAATCATAATAAAACGAGCGATCACTTTGTTGTCTATCTTTATGTACCTACCTACTTAAGTCAAGGCTATAATAGGTCTTTCCTAAAGATTTTCGGATTTCACTATCTTGTGCAACTTGTCCGGAGACTTTCTGCGAGTCTTGACATAATCAATTATTGAATGGACGGCCGATTGGCGCCGTGGGCAGCGATCCTGCTTTCTGGGTCTAAGGCCGTGGGTTCGATTCCCACAACTGGAAAAATGTTTGTGTGATGAACATGAATGTTTTTCAGTGTCTCGGTGTTTATATGTTATATTATAATTAATTATGTATATTATTCATTTAAATATAGATCAGTCATCTTAGTACCCATTACACAAACTACGCTTACTTTGGGGCCTAGATGGCGATGGCGATATATGTATCATCGTAGTATATTTATTTATTATTTATTTATTTAATTCACTTATACACCGCATACGGTACGAGTATATCAATTTTAAAGGGTAAATTATTTAATAAATATTTAACATAATTGAGAAATAACAAAGGAATAAGCACATGGAGTATGCCGCTCTATGTTGCCGTTAGCACCAGCAAACAGAATACTTATAAATTCAATGAATAAAACAGAACGGGTGAAATGGAAACTGAAATGAATGAAACCAACAAAAACAAAACTGATTATTTAAACGTACATTAATCGGGACTCAGTATTATTACAAACGGCCAGTGTAGAACAAGTAATTATCTATCTTTATATATACATATAACAGGCTTCCAGCCAATGATGGTAGGCGGAAATTGTGCGAAACGTCGAGATTAAAGTAAAGAATAGAGACTAGAAACAGTGAAACCAGTATAAAATATCGCGATGATTTTACCTATTGTTCTCATTTCTCATATTCTATTCTTTTTATTCCACTACAATTTAGCCTTTGACTGCAATCTCATTTGTTGGTAAGTGACAATGCAATCTAAGATGGTAACAGGCTAACCTGTTAGGGGTATGTTAGTTATATTGAACCCATACTCCAAAATGGTTTCTACGCGATCTTGAAACGTGATAGTTTTGACAATTTTCTAGTCTTTAATAGCTCTATAGACGTAGGTACTAAAGTAATCCATAATAGGAAGCTGGTATCGCGTGTAGAAACCTTGCTTGATCTCTCTATGATAATCTGGCAAAGTTTTTTACACGTCGTCGTACACGACTCATTTTGTAAATAAGGTATTTTTCACCGACTTACGAGTACAAAAAAGGAGAACTTTTTATGTTTGTTACCTTAGAGCGCTGTTATTTATTGATCGATCTGAAAAAATATTCTTTTGTTTGAAACGGTATTGTAACCTTCCAAGTGGTACCGTTTTCATTCAAGTCAAGGTATGTTAAGGGACTCGGGAGAAATCGAGGGAACTCTTCTAATATTATAGTACCTATAGCGATCTAAGTAAATGTTGCAACTTGAGCCTTTGTTTTCGAAATTGGAATTTATGGTATATAGTTCGTTAGCAATTTATGCTCGTCACAATAACGATGCTGAGGGTGAAGTTCCGGGA
Source organism: Pararge aegeria (assembly GCF_905163445.1). Lineage (NCBI taxonomy): Eukaryota > Metazoa > Arthropoda > Insecta > Lepidoptera > Nymphalidae > Pararge > Pararge aegeria. The sequence goes on along the minus strand of NC_053184.1, from coordinate 9,151,228 downwards.
GAACTTCTCAGCCATTAACGCCCCAAGTTCGGAAAAAGAAATATTTGTAAATGGTTATGAGACCTAAATAATATTTAATAAAACTCAGATAACTGCATATAGAGCCACCAAAAAGCGTGGAAAAAAACTTGATATATTATAAGTTAAAATTTTCTACAGCATTTTTAAGTCGGTGCCACGTAAAATGTAGAACATTACTGGTGCCTTCCCTGGTACTATATAAACGGAATACGAAGTATACCTAGTAATTTTAAAAATGTTGTAGAAAATATTTATTTCTTGCTTTCTAGTTGTACAACAAAGTCGGTTTTTATTAAATTTTTTTTATGAAACTAAGTATGACAAAACGCTGTTTTTTTACTTTATAAGAACTTTTTATTTAAAGGTACAAAATTTAACGCGCAAAAAACGCATATAATAACGCATAATAATAATTGTATGCACTGGCGTAATAAGAAAAGAAATATAGAGCCAAAAAAATATTTTGTTATTTTTGACTGTCCGTCGTGTTTGTAGCCAGCTCAAACTATGGAATGGATTTAAATTTAATTTTTCATAGCTATTCTGATGTTTTCGGGTATTTTTTATTTGCAAAAAACAGTTCGCTTCAGGATAGGGGATTCATTTTTTATTCATGTTAATCCTAAGCTCCGTCCAATCTGAACCGATTTCAATAAATTGATTTTCGTTGGAAAAATATTATCAGTTTATTTTTTTCTTAATTGAATAAAGATCTTATAAAAATTGTTGGAGACAGAAGACAAGACTCCTCAACGGACAGCAGCACACCAATCTCTTAAGAGACTCGAGACTTGACAGCACTTAAAGAAGATTATGTATGCATGTACATACATAATCTTCTTAGTCTTGGCCGCTAGCCAGTTGCCATGGAGTTTTTTTGAAATAAACTTCTGCATAAATAAGTCTACTAAGATTCAACTAATTCAATCCTAGTGTATAACGATAACAAGGAGTTAGTAATTTTTAGTAAGGAGAATTCGGGATAAGTATAATATTTAGTAGTTGGGATTTAATAGGCCTATTATCCTCAAAAGTCGGGGGATTGATTTTGTATTAAGAGATTCTGTTTGTATTTGGAACCGCTACTAAATTGCACCTAAGAGAATTATTTGCAGTAATTTGTGATAGCTCTTCTTTATACTTCATGTTATTTGTTTTGCCCCAGAGACTGACTTTTGCGTTGTTAATGTTTACGTGACTGAAGGTTTCTAATGATGGGCGATAAAGATATACCTAATTTGCTCATACCTAATTGGACTGCTAAAATGTGTTGAAAAAAGTAACACCACAATCTTTACTTACCTAACTTTGATATTCTGAAGCTGCGTTCATATGATTGAGTACGCTAATTAAAGAAACATTTCATTATGATTTGAAGGTTGGATAACATTTATTGAGGACGCTGCCATTCATATATATAATACGGTTAAAGCCACAGATCAAAGCTAGAAATCAACGCGGCTTGATTAAATCTAAGGAATATGATTTGTTGATAACTTTCTATATGAACAATAATAAACTCAACGGCGCCTCTTTAAATAGCCAATAACAATTGATGTTCTGTCTAACGTCAACAGAACGGACGGGAAGTATAAAAAAAGTACAAAAAGTATATAAAAGTTTATTGATCATAAAAATCGTCACCCCGTCAAATCAGGTCGGGGAGGGTGACTATCTGATACGTCAAGTGGGATGCGACTTGCGAGATACATACACATCAATAAAAAACCTATTTATCAAATGGTCCTGAACACAGTTATAAAGTGACTTACTGTTATAGCTCGTAAAATATAAGTCAATAAGACCGAAGACGACTTAGAAATCGGAACTAATGTAAAAGCCTCGAAATCTTAACTAAGATTTATATTCACATTTATTACTTTATGATTCTCTGCCACAAGTTCAAATAAATAGCTCCTAAGTAAAAGTATTAAAATTGTGAAGTTACACAATTTATGCAGATCGCACTGCCGTGATTCCGCTATATAAAGTAGCATAACATTCTTAGAAGAACCTACTTCAAAGCCTTATTGGCAGTGAAAAAGCTTAGTAAATTCCGTAAGAAACAAAATAACATCAGTTATGTTCACTTTTATTTTTAAGTGACTACCACAAAGTTTAAATGCTTATTTCTGCCGCTAAGCAGCTTTATTGCAATGTTGTATTCACTCTAAAAGGCGTGGTTGCCGGTGTAATCACAGGCACATGTGGCTTAACACCTACGCTTAACATTGATGGACACTGTGCGGCATGTTTGTTCTCAAAATTAACGAATACAGATTTATAAGTTACAACTCAATATCATCTATAGATTCTTATAATAAAAGTGTAACTGGAATATTTCTGTACATTTAATATATTTTGAAAATTTTGACCGGGGGATGCTTTGTAATCGATACTGAGGCCAAAACAGATTTTTATTTAATTTTTGTCTGTCTGTCTGCCTGTCTGTCTGTCTATCTGTCTGGGCATCACGTGAAAACTACTGAACGGATTTAAATAAAATTTGGTATAGTGGTAGCTGATATACCGGGTCAACATGTAGAATACTTTTTATCCCGATAAGTTTCCTCCGGGAAGTGGGATAATTTTTTTTATCAATTCTACTTCATAGCTCCGGTAAATTTTGACTAATTTTTATAATTCTTTTTTTATTTGAAAGTGTATACTATCAAGCATGCTCTGTCTAATTTTAATGAAGATCTGATAAATATTATCGGAGATAAAGGACATAACTCTTCACAGATAACAGCAAGTCGCAAGGCATATGGGACAACGATCGAATGCATGCGTATAATCCTACTAAATACTAATATTATAAATGCGGAAGAAATAAAGTAATATAAATATTAAGTTTGATTATATACCTGCAAATTCAGTTTTAAAATATTCAAATTGAACCATTCACTTATAAGTTTCGACGGGTATAGAATAACACGTACGGCCGCGAATAACATAGGTTGGAAATAAAACAGGTCCACCTGGTAGGTAGGTAGCGCTGCAATTATTTTTTAGGTTTTTTGTAGGTGCAGACGAAGTTGCGTGGGTCAGCTAGTTATAGGTTAAATGTATAAGTAAAAGCTATATAGTCTCCATGAATTTGGTGTAGAAATCAATAAACAAAATAAGTTTGCAGAATCAAACAATCATTCTAGTAAGATCAATCCTAAGTCTTATTTCAATGGAACTGTGTGAATAATCTGTTGATAATAATCTCTCTTTGTTCATTGACTGAATGTTGGCAATTGGACAGTTATTAAATGCTTGTCTGACGGCTGCGATGGACAATTTATTGGCTTAGCGTGAATTTAGTAAACAAACGTTGTAATAAAGAACGTCATATCAATTAGGGATTTGCTGTTACGCAATAGCGTAACCAATTACCAAATTAACTATAAATTGATTCTTCTTCTTAGCACACACTAGGGGTAAGTTAAAGAGTCCTTTTAGAGTACAAATAAATAATTTTAAATGACTATGTGAGTTGGTGATAACAAAAAAGGACACCCGGCTAAGTTTATTGTGGGCTTCTTCTTAGACAAGGGTGGATGGTTTGGAACCCTTGTAGCTTTACCTTTAAGTTTACGAATATGGTTATCGCCATCATCTTACTACCGTGTTCACATTTCTCATTTTATGGACGCATTATAAATAAGTGCCATCTATGGGCCTACTTGAATAATGATATTTTTTACTTTGACTTTTTCAATTAAAAGTTTGCCACTACCATCTTAGGCTGCACTTGAATATTAATAAAAAAAATCTTATCACGTTCCTGTTTATTATAGTATGATGTTGGTATGCATAAAGAAGGAAGGTGCCATAAAATGGAAAAATCCTTCGCATTTATGAGTTATAAAAAAAAATTTGGGTAGGCAGCGCTTTTGTGCATGTATGAAGTGCACGCCACTTCATTTTGTACTATGTTCTACTACTTCCCAGTAGTACTCGCCGCATCCAAATTAATTATTTTATTTCTGTATTTTAATCCTATATTTTATTAAATCCTAAAAATGGTGATAAAATATCTACTATTACTTAGTTCTAATAATTAAATATGAATGTGAATATGTAGGTAGGTATAACTAATGCTGATTTTTTATAAAACACTTCGAGCATAATATTTTTTTTTTCCTTTATTAATCACATAAATCTCCAAAAACAGTTATATTTTAACGTTCCTACTTATTTTGCTATTTTAAAATTTAAGATAAAAAAGAAACAACTCATTACAACATGTATTTTTAATTCAACGTTGTAAGCTTAGCTATCCGAGACATATAGGTACCTAACACCAATATTAAATGTTAAGCAAGAAAATAGAATATACTCGCTCTTCTTATCTGGTCCAGTCCAATCACTGAACATTATTAAGGTAGTACCTAACTTTTATGAAAAAAACGAGAAAGCAGTAATTTTTTACACGTTTAGGTCTCCAAAACAATTAATTTTAAAAATAAACTCTATTTTATCCAATATTAAGTATTTGTCAAAAAAGACATTTGCGAAATCAATGCGCTACGGAATTTTGAGCGCCTTCATTCCGTTACCATTTAGCACATGAAAAAAGTAAATTCCGTAAATTCCAAATTTGAAATATTTATTATTATAAGTTACGTAAGTTTAAGAAATACTTGCCATAAAAATGACTGAGATTGTTCGATTTTTTGTCTGTTCCTTTGAGGTTTCAACTAATTTTCTTTTTTCCTAAACCACACGTGAAACAAAAAAAATATAATTTAATAAGAAAATATATTCCAACCGGTCCCGTCCATTTCACAATTTATGCATATAAATTAATATCAGAAATAGATAAAATAGACATATACCTATACAAAGAAGAAGTGCCAATTAAAAAAATATATATAAATCTAGTTTTGACATTTCTCTAGGAGAACCAAGTTTTAGAGGACAACATTGGCAGAGAAACTACACGGTTGATACAGAAATGAGCTATTATACCAAAATTTAAATATCAACGTACATTATACACAGTCATCAACAGCTATACAGTCTTATCTTAACATAGTTAAGATATGTTTTGATTTCATCTGAAATTCTAATAACCGTGTCTCTATAGGACCCCCTACCCCGCGAATTTGATTGGTGGTACAATTTAATTTCCGATAACGCTGAATGACGTTCTAGAGTACCACCCCTTTACATACCCCATACACTTTGATTAAAGTCTACTTCACTTCCACTCGTATAATGAATATCCGCCGCATACAAGGCACAGTATAATTTTACCGGCAAATTTTCGTATTTCGAAATCCCCAGCGTTATATCGACCTATTAATTAATTAACTTTCAACCATCATTGTACCTATGCGAGTATATACCCTCGACTATCGAATGTTATTGAACCTTTTACCCAAAAAGCTTTTAAATATTCTAAGGAAACTTCAGTCGTTCTCTCAAAGGGAAACGCCGGTGGCCCCCTCGTTTCCATAAAAAGTGTGTTACAAATTGAGTTTGACACTCTAGCAATCGTATACGTAAAAAACGTTTCATACGATAAATACCTGAATGAATAAGAAAGGTCTGTATGCCTATGAGTGCTGTAGAGAGACAGCGTGAAATGTGTTTAGTAGAATTTGAAAATCTACAAATACCACCAGACCAGACCAGCGGTCTAGGTCTGACCAGTGCGGTGATTATGGGCAAACCCTGCCGTTGCGAGAGTCTGGCAGTTGACTGGGATAGGTATAATAAATAAATATACAACGACAATAAACACATCGCCACCTAGCCCCAAAGTAAGCGTAGCTTGTGTTATGGGTACTAAGATGACTGATGTATATTTTTATGAATAATATACAAAAATACTTATAATATATAGATAAACACCCACTGACACTGAAAAACATCCATGTTCATCACAGAAACACATTCCAGCTGTGGAAATCGAACCCACGGCCATGAAAGCAGGGTGTCTGCCCACTGCGCCAGTCGGCCGTCAAATGTATGATCTTTACAACAGAGCGAAACGCTGTGGGAACAGACAGTTTACGGCTGTATACAATTCCAAATTTAATAATATAACGTTCTTGAAAGTCTTTAATCCCCGGTTCCGAATCCCTGAATGCCCGGATCCTCAGTTATTATTTTACGCAAGAGCGCAACTGCATAACTGGAACTGTTTTGTTTTACGCTAAGAGTTTTGAACGCACTCAACCAAATATACGTTTCAGAGTGCAAGTACTGTGGCTGTATCTTGGTTATTTCCTTATAATTTTAATCTATACTTCTATACCACATTATTTTGTTTGTTTGTACCGAATAGGCTCTAAATCAGCTGGACGGTTTTTAACGATTTCTGTATTAATAGAAATTTAAATTACAGGCTATAATTTATTAAAAAAAAATAGGGATCCTAAATTTAATTGCAATGATGCAATCCGAAATGGAAAAAAAAATGCCAATAAAGTTCATTCTTTGGCGAGCGTTTAGAAACTATTGATTATACACAAAAAATATTTAGTAGGTACAAGATTATTTAGAAAGTACCTACTCCTAATTACCTACAAAAATTCCACGAGGAAATATTATTAGCAACTTTTATAGTTGAGCCACAATATCAGTTTTAGTTTTAAGAGGTGGTGAATAGAACACTACGTTACTAGCTTTAGTTCGCAGTGTAACATAAACCAACAATTGCTATAGCATGTGTATAAGAATAAAATGTTAATTAAAATACAAAGGCGAAGAATGCATAATCCGAATCGGATGTTAGGTTGCTGTGAATCGGTCCCTACCTGTTGCGAGCACATTTAGAACGTGCCAGGAATACTAAGTGGGCTATCGGATGCCATTTCTTGTGGAAGGGTGCCATGTCATCACATAGCACCTAAGTATAATTTATTGATATAAATATTTTATGCGATACCTACCTTTTTTATTTTTTGAGTTGCCCTGTAAATAATGCTTAGTATTAAACTAGCCTTTGGTAGGTACTTTGTTATTTTATCTTGTGAAATAGAGAGAAAAAGAAATACCGACGGTTATCATTATTCAAGTATTAGTTTATATTTTTTTTAATTATGCACAACCTGCAGTCTGTTATCCTTTTGTTTTCCTTATCCTAAGGTTGCCTGGCAGAGATCACTACTAAGCTATAAGGCCGCCTTTTGTATACTGCTTCTGTCTGTGTATTTCTTTATTCTTCTTCTGTGTTTTTTGTGTGCAAATAAAGAGTATAAATAAATAAAATTATTTTCCTCAGCCAATTAATATCCCATAGGCTTTTTTGGTCATAGAACATGGAGATTGAGCATTCACCAACACCGTTGCTCCAACATGTTCGACTTTTTTCGTTTCGTTTACTATCACATTAAATTTATAACCTGGCTAAGTTTGTTGCGGTTCTTCATAGACCATGGCGCGTTTGGAACCTTGCTAGCTTTAGTTTTAAGTTAACGAATGAATTTATCACCATCACTTAAATTAGTTTAACATGTTAAATGTATGAACGCTTCATAAGTGCCTGTTATAAGGTCTACATCAATAGAACACTTTTGAATTTTATTTGAATAAGGAATAATTATCAGGATCGATAGCTCAACTTTCCTAACTTTTGGCAAATTAAATTTAAGTTTTGTAAGTATAACCTACTAGAAAAAACGTGAATCCACTCTAGTTAAAATATAGATCGGCACAACCAATCATTTTCAAAGTTGAAGGCAGACAGACAGGCACACATAGACCTTTTACGACCGATCACTTATCTAAAGTAAGTAAATCATGTGGGAAATGTTTTTAGTGTTAAAAAACCTCCACTTTTCGGTTGACAGAGGGGTATAGTTGTAAACCATTTCCTCTTTAAACCATTCCATTATCATCATCATCTCAACCCATTACCGGCCCACTACAGGGCACGGGTCGCCTCCCACAATGAGAAGGGGTTAAGGCCGCAGTCCACCAAGCTGGCCCAGTTCTGATTGTTGGACTCCACGCACCTTTGAGAAGATTATGGAGAACTCTCAGGCATGCAGGTTTCCTCACAGTGTTTTCCTTCAAGTGATATTTTCATTGCTTAAAACGCACATAACTTAGGAAAGTTAGAGCTTAGAGATATGTGCTGGGATTCGAATTCGGCACCCAGAAAGTGGAATCGAAGTTCTACCTAACGGGCTATCACCGCTTCACTAATTATAAACGTTTATTGAATCAGGTAATTGATTGAGCAGCGGCAAGGCACCTTTTTCAGTAAAACATATCTAACATACCGTAACATATCGTAAGCAGTTCTTTATAATTTTATTATAATTTTTAAATTCTTGCAAAATAGTGAAAACAATTTTTATTAATACATAACTATAACCTAAAATAAACTATTTAAAAACTAAATAAAATCTAAAACGTCCTCGAAACCACCGCAGCGAGGCACAGTTCCTAAGATGCTGGCAGCATTTCCCCTCTGGATGGCCAAACTAATTCTTGCAAATAAGTCCAACGGTTATAGTCAAATCTAAACCACTTTTACTGTACTATTTTGCTCTTTTAGATTTTCGCTTAAAATATAGACGAATAATTATTTGCAGTAGGTATGAAGCCGCCTTCAATATTTACATAGCACTTCGCTTTGAACACGTTTTTTGTTTCCTTTCATAACTATACATTATGCAGGCGTTTTAGAGCAACTATAATAACATTCAACATTTTGAAACACAAAAACAAAAATTTTGTTAAAAAAAAGTAATCTGTGTTTTTTATTTATTTAAATATAAACTCTATTTGTAGACTTCTACCAAGTAAAATGAATAAAGGAATGAAAGAAGAATAGAATTGTAAAGGTGGAAGCAGAGTACGAAAGAGGTTTAATAGCTATCTTTGATAGGTCGTTAGGATGAGGAAAACATGAGTGACAAACAGGTTGTGTAGTATAAAATAAATCTACACTCAAATATAACCGCTGCCGTTAATAGGACGGCTGGCGGTGATAGGGCTTCAGTCTAACTTTCGGCAGGACCGAGTTATATCCCCGGCACGACTGTCGTTGCGGAGCTATGAGCGTTTTTAATTTTACAATATCACTTGCTTTAACGGTAAAGGAAAACATCCTGAGGAAACCTGCATACCTGAGAGTTCTTTATAACGTTCTCAAAGGCGTGTGACGGTTACCATAGACACTTGGCCAGCGTGGTTGACTACGGCCTGAACCCTTCTCATTCTGAGATGAGACTCGTGGTTGATAATGATGAAAAATATAACTATATAAATATATACTATAATAATTATTATATATTATATTATAGTATATATATTATATAAATTATTATAAATAAATAATACTATAACTAGCTGTTGTCCGCGTCTTCTTCCGCGTTATTTATGTTTTTTTACAAAACCCGTAGGAACCATTAATTTTCCCGGGGAATTTTTGCTTAAACTTATAAGGTAAGTACTTTAATGCAGTATATGATTTAATGTAAAGTCAATAGTTTTCTCAGCGCACGTCAAATATTTATTGAATTTTATAGGTAAAATTTGCCGTGTATATTATTGCAATTAAAAAATTATAGCTAATGTTACTTCATAATTAGCTTTCCATTAATAAAAATCGGTGCAGTAGGTACTCATAGTTTCGGAGCCTATTGGTTAAGAACAAACAAACAATAGACAAACCGAATCTGACGAAATGTTACACTTGACATCATAAAATGAAATTGTGGCCATAATTTAATCCACAACCTAAATAGTATATAGTAGTTTGTAACCTTAGCCATGCAATCCCATGACGATATCTGCAGTTCTTCGTGATATCTGGCCAATGTGAACAATGTATCGGACATTCATTGATTGACCCAAATTGTCTAACAATAACGGGCAGCCAGTCGCAAGTCCCGAGCTTAAGCTTTTTCGAACGTTCACTTTAAGATACAAACTTTTGCCCGCGGTTACGCTTGCATTAATAAAGATTTTTTCAATTAATTCGGGTTGTGCTTTAGTTATTTTTCTAGCCCTATGAAACAGTACTTTTTTTCTAGATGAAACGTACCCTGTGTCCTTTTCTGTAACTCCGACAAGGTTTCATGCAAAATTTCATGATAATAGTACTATAAGTCTTTTAGACTTATAAGTTTAATCTAAAAACAAACATATTTACATTCGCTCTATATAACAATATGATTGGTACACGTTACAATTGTTTTGAGAATATTAATGAACTAGTTTTTGACTGCTGGGTCGGTCATGTTAAGTTCAAAACTCATAAAAATTTTAAGCCCCTATTTTGCACTCTTTTTTTCTAATCGGTGGCCTATTCGTCTAGGGTTTTGTCCATAGTTTGTGGATCGATTGAACAGTCAGTTGGTCGATCGCCTTTTGATTCTATTTATAAAGAGAAAAACATAAAATATAAAATGTCCTAATCATCCTCATTAGACTAATTAATTTCAACAGATAGGCAGCTCCTGTTACATAGAAGATGGTGTTTCTTAAATATTGCTACGGTATCCTTATTATTACGTAAATAAACTTATCTTAAGAGTAACGTAAATCGGATAAGTGGTCAAATTTTGACTTTTGGAGATATACACTTATGTGAATGTGAAAGACTTACACTAAGGCTGCATTAAGGCATTCGCCTATAAGGCTCTAGAGTTGACTTGTTTAAAAATAGATCTATCCTTTTCAACCGCAAACGTCGTGAATGGGAAAGCACTACTTTAAGACCAGTCAATGCAGTTTAGTTTAAAAATATGTATACAAAAGAATCGTCACCCTTGTTATTATAAAACCGGCTTTGTGTTCAAAAAGTTTAACCGACCTTGGTGTTCTGAAGGCAATCTTTGACTTCCTCTTAAACTTTACGGCATGTCGTCGTCTAGCCCTGGCGACGGCGCCCGCGAGCAGCGCCCCTTGGGAATCATGGTCACTGTCCTCGTCACTCGATTGCTCCTCGAGCAGTACTGGCGGCCTCGCGGGCGGCGGGCGCGAGCGACTCGCGCTGCCCCGGCCTGTACTCCACGAGAGCATAGAACTCCTAAGAGACCTAAGTGCCTCCGTTGTACAGGCCCTCCCGCTACGTCACCATGCAACAACATATCGGCGCACCAGTACACCGACACACTCCGTATATTGCACTCACAATAATCACCAACACGTTACGTGACGTAATATTCACACTTTTGCGCACTGTATCTATCTGTATATATATCTCAGTTCTAATTATTATTGTCCGCGAGGCACGGTGAAAAGCACGTGGTCAGCGTTTTGGTACGATGCCGGTATGCGCGCGCAGAATCCCGTCATTATCACAAAGCAAACATTGTGGTATCTCGCGCACACATTAGCGGCGCGCCGAGCACCCAGCCGTCGTCAATGCGTCTATTATGCGGTGATATCACCTGCTCTATCGCATAAATGAGCCAATTGACTGAAGCACTTTGTTTTCGTTTGCTCTAATAATGTAAAAATCGATCATACACGAGCAACAGTATCTATCATTACGATACAATTGTACTCATGTGTTATGTAAATCGATATTTTAGTGATGTCATTGAACTTGTGTAATGTCTGGCTTCAGCACGAGCTAACGTTTATATGCCATGCTTTAGCTTCTTTGAATTAAATAAACTGATTTTCCATTTGATTAAACCAAAAAATAGTTTATAATTATTAGATTATGAGCACTCTACTCAATGAATGATTGAAAATTTCATATTTAAAAGAATTGAGGGTATAGAAAGGTTAAGTAAAAGCTTCAAATAAGAAAAGATTCTGGACACATTGAGTTGACTTTGGTAGAGTCAACAAGGCGTGACCTTCACGGAATACTGGAATGTATATAGAATATTATAACATCGTATATCGAGGGACATTAATTCAACGTGGGTACCTACGTAGTTATTTATTTTAAACACTGCTAAAATTGTTATTGGCTCTCTTGTACCTAGAGTTCACACGCGAAGTTTGTCACGAAAATTATCCCAATAAAGATTTTTAGTTATTTTATTTGCATAAACATTTCTTGATCAATACCACAATATTAAAGGTCCTTATATCATTCGCTACTTTAAAATATTCTATAGGTTGGATCACTATTTCATGTATTATATTCTTCTTCCTACACAACTACATTTTGACACAGAACACGATTTACTGGTTTGATGATTCATATTCACACACTATTGTTTTCATCGGATTGTATTCTACGAGTTTGGTTGTGGTTATGCCGGGAGCGTGTTCGGTTGGGGACACATACACGTTAACTAAAGAGGGTCTACAAGTGTGCGCGGGCGCTGCCGCAAGCTCGTCTCGTGTCGCCGCATTCGTGCCGAAATAGAAATGCGCGCGATCGACGCGACGATGTGATCGACGTCCAAGGACCCGCATATTTTGAACCCTACACGGTAAAGAGTTTGACCTTCACTAGTTTGACCCTGTCACCTCTTGATGTACCTATCGTAATTCGAGCTTACTGATCACGAAACTAGCCTAGTGGTTTTTATTGCAATTACGGGTTTACTCATAGGTACCTCGGCCACAGCTCATCAATATAATTTCGAGGTAGTGTGCTATAGAAAACTTAAAAAATTTAATTTATTAAATAAATAAATTTAATTAAATACTTAAAGCTCGTCGACGTTACGTTTTTCCGGGGTTAAAATTTTACTTAGTAGTGACTCCTTTAATCGAAACTTGCTAGAGGCCTTTGGTGGCTGAACATTTTATAGCCTTATATGGTGACATAAGGGCTGGCTTATTTTTTTAACAGAGGCTAAGGCAAAAAATGTATTCGCAATGTTTTCAAAGACAATTCATAATATTTTTTACCAATGTAATCCATCTATTGAGTATAAACCATGTTTAATTTAAAACTTTAAAAGTTATTTCCACACCAAAATACATAATTTGGAACCACTGCAAAATGTATATGTGTAAATGTTATTTAGGAATTTTAGATTTTTCTCTCATTTATTTATTTACATTTTTTTTAATTCACTCCGCCGCTTTGGTCTTTTGAGTACCCGAGAAAGGCGGTCAGGGCTTCAGAGTGGTGAAAATCATCACTCTGGAGCCGGTTCAAGAACTACTGTCTTCTGTATACAACCCTTGCTCCAACAACCAAGCGAAAGCTTCTTAAGATGTTCATCGAAGCTATTTGCGAGAAGACCATTGACTTAAACAAATATAGGAACAATAACAGTAAACTCATCATTCACCATGGTGGTAATCTCGGTCCAAGTCCAATACTTTTTCAGCTTTCACCATTCCATCGAGGCATTATTATCATGTCACGTGATTTGCGTTTGCACAAATAAGGGCTAGATCTAGCTTCTTATTGATCATATGTTGTAATAGTACCTTTTCAAAATTCAAAATTCAGAATTCATTTATTTCAAGTAGGCCTGGTAAAAACTTTTGAAACGTCAAGTATGTCTGTTTGTAGTGACTCTACTACGGGTTTGAAACGCAGATTCTACGAAGAAGAAGACTGTAAGAATTACTCTTTTCCAACATCATTTTGCAATTTAACAATCATTGTTCTATCTTGTGTGAGTTGAAAGAGCATCGTCTTCTATACTGACCTTAGTTTAGCTATCGTCATATTTGAATACAACCTTCATTTTATGGGTTAATGATAATAACGATGAACACGTTTAAAAAATACTTGTTTTAAATTAACTTTTAACTGTCAGTGTGGGGGCCGAACAGGCGTAGCGAAAATAATAATTTCGAATAAATCTTCTTCACACCTCGCAACGGTACTCACTTCTAATAGCTTCGAGTTACTTCACTTAGAGGCCATAAGTGGTAGTGTACGTGTCAGCAAGCGTAATTTTATTGAGTAAATTCAATTTCATTATTTTTTTTAAAAATTTTTAAAAGTTACTTTTATTCATGTTTCGTCTTTTTTTCAGTAATTGATTAAGTAGCCGGAAATAGAACCAATTATTTCATCTCGAACTAAACAAATATGTATCAAAGCTAACATATTATTAGCAGCACAATAAAAGCAGACTCGGTTTTCTGTATTAAATTTGACTTTGAATTAACTGTCAACTAACAAGGAAAACACACTTTGTTAGTTGACAATAACAAGTTTAATAATTAATTTATATTTATTTATTAAGATAGTAATTCTGTTTGTTTTATTGATATATGTGTTATAATTAAATTATCTTTACCAATTTAGCCTCTTGAACGAACCCGTTTTAAAGTACCTACGGGCCTCTTAAGCTCCTACGTCAGTTACGTAAAATAATAACCACGTCAGTAGTAAATGTGTTATTTTTGCTTTTCTTTCTATTTTTCCGCGCTAATCTTAAGAACAGCTTTATCAAATTTGACCTAACCTTCACATAAATAGGCAAAGGTAGGTAATGGCAATCTTATACTACGTGTAATAATAAATCTATGTCAACGAAACTCTTCATTTAGGTATGTTAATTAAGACGAATTTTAATACATTGTTATCTAATAATATTAAAAAGTATTAAGGTATAACGTAGAAGTAGTAAGGTAAAGAGAAGCGGTGATAGCGAAGTGGACAGGATTTCGACTTCACTTTCCGCTATGCCGTATCCGCTACGTAAATAATACAGATTCAGTAATATTTAGGTATGTAATGAAATACATCAATATTGTTTAATTTTTACTTACAGCATACATTGCATTAAAATAAGAGGTATCTATTGCTTCCCTTTTCTTGAACTTAAAATCTTCAAATTTTAATTTTCTATTCTTTGTTAGACAAGCTTGAAGTAATTATCGTCATTAATCTTAAAGGGACAGGTTTAGCAAAAATAATGGAGGCTTCCTTCAAAAAAGTTTTCAAGTAGGTATCTTTTGTGCCCAATGGTTTTTAAATGAACTTCACGGTAAAAATTAAGACATTATTTTTTTATAAATGAACCAGTAGATATTTAGTACCTAAATATTGTATACTTTATCACGGCCATTTAATTTATTTATTTATTTATAAAACTTAATTTATTTTTACAGGCTTAACCTAATACGATAAATAAGCTTATTCAAAATGTAAAGAAAAACTTAAACTAATAACAATTATACCTTAATAAAAACGTAACTACTTCGTTCGCATTTGCTAACTCCATCAGTTACACTTACATACAAAATGAAATGCCCGAATTTGCCCGAAATGACCAATAACTATTATTTTTTCAGAAAGCATACTTTTATCTAAATAATAATTTGGAAACGCCTCTTTGCCGACTATCGTTGGGTCATTTGGAGGACCTATTTAAAGTTGACAAGTCGTCAACATCTGCCGTATTCTTGAAATTATATGTTAAGGTAATGGCAGGCGTCCGCCATCTCATTTCAAACCCCAATTACCCTGTCTTCAGTAACCTCTTCGCACAATATTCCTTTACAACAGTAGGTAGCCTCTGGGGTTTATGGTACAGTTCAATTTAGATACAGTTTCCCTAATCAACTTCGACCACGGTGGTCAGTCCAGAGAGACTTACGCGGGAGATTTATAGTGCAAAAGTGTGTGCGCAAAAACAGGTGATCACTTTTTTCTCTCACTCTTGTCGTCCGACAGGATGGCTCCGACACGACCGGAAAGACATAAGGCGCAGGACCAGCAGATTTACAAGCTCTCCGAAGCACGGGGCTGAATCACCGATAATACGGGTTTGGTACTTAGTTTTGTTTAAGAAAAACATAATACTATCAAGTGGCCCAACCCGGGTCGAATCCCGGAATTCGCGTTGTGCAGTCGACTATAGTAACCACTAGACCAACGAGAAAGTACAACTTATCGATGTACTGAAGGATAAGATTCTCGCGATATTCCCCCAATAAGCCTTTACGTAAGCTATAAAGAGCCGCTTTTTACCTAAATTATCCGATGATTATAAACAAACAAGTGATTTAGCTGGACGGATTAAAAGAGATGTACGTATGTTAAGACGTCCGCGGGGCGCGGCTACGGGATTCGCTAACACATCTGCCAAGTGATAAATCTATTTATAAACAGTAGTAACCGCGTGATCGACCACTTTGGGACGAAGGCTATTTTAAGCACAATAAAGAACAGTCACAATTAAACACGGAAGAAAATAGCGTGGTACATGCTTTAATTTTTCTACGCCTTATCGCGTGTTTGAAGTTAAAGCACTTTGTTTGTAATTAAACACAAGTACCTATGAATACTCAACGTGGACACGTCTTTATGGTCCATACATTTATTTCTTTACTAAATGTTGCGTATTGCGTGTCTGCGTTTGATTTTGTTTTTTGATGTGGCATTAAATTTAGTTGTAGATCTAAAAAAAAATTAAAGTTTTCAGTATCGCTAAGCCTTAACTGAGGGGTTTGATGCTGTCCGCTGAGGAGTTCTGTCCTCTATCTCCAACCACAGTTTGGGTAAAATTAAACACATAT
The DNA here is from genome assembly GCF_905163445.1 of Pararge aegeria. Taxonomy (NCBI): domain Eukaryota; kingdom Metazoa; phylum Arthropoda; class Insecta; order Lepidoptera; family Nymphalidae; genus Pararge; species Pararge aegeria. The sequence goes on along the minus strand of NC_053184.1, from coordinate 9,134,845 downwards.
GATAACCTCTATAGTACAAAAATAATTATTTAAATCGGTTATAATTTGTCGGAGTTATGATGTAAAATCGTCAAACATTTCCCCATCCCCTCTCTCAAAGGAACCGAGCTTAATGTCGGGACAAAAAGTATTCTATATTACTTCTAATACTTCCAAGAATATGTGTTCAAAGTTTCATGACGATCGGTTAAGTAGTTTTTGCGTGAAAGCGTATCAAACAAACTTACATTGACATTTATAATATTAGTAGGGATAGGGATAGGGATGTAAAGAAAGCGCTGGAACTTGACTCAAAATTTATTACATAAATCGTTTGAGATACAGAAAGTGTCTAGAAAAAGAATGGTTGGTTTGGCATGGCATTTCGCTCCAAATCCAAGTTTCCCTTATAAGGGTAGGGGGCAAAACCACTCAAACATTTATCCATCCAGTTCCTCTTAAAACTCCCTTTAAAATATGACAAATCCATAACTAAGCCTCCACTGTCCTTCTGCCCGTCCATCCTTCTTCATGTCTGTTGGAGCTCAGTTGATGAACAGTTATAGAAGAAGAATAGAGAGAAGTTTTTTTAGTTAGTTTATTTCTATTGCCGCTTCAAGAACAAGTAATAACTATAAGTTAAAAATTAAAGGGTAATCTAACAAGAAACTTGTTTATTTGGTGTTCTTTGCTCGATCTTAATAATGAAAATACTTTATTATAGTATTTAATATTGCTGTGATAGCTTAATAACTTTACAGAGCAATCAAACATTACTTGCGTTAACGGTGAAGGAAAACATCTTCAGAAAACTGGCTTGCCTGAGAGTTCTCCATAATGTTCTCACAGGAGTGTTAAGTCTTCTAAGCGTACTTGGCCAGCGTGTTGGAGTACGGCAAAGCCCATCTTATTCTAAATGGGGACCCTTGCTCTATTGTGGGCTGGTAATGGGCTAACAATATTGCACCTTGGCATCTACGGAGTCCGTCTTTTGCATGTGCAATTCGCAATTAGCGGCTTTTTTTACTAAAGATGTAAATTACGAGTATATAGCAGAAACGTAATGTTACCTATCTCTATAAAGTTTGAAAACGTTTGCTTGGTTTATATAAAAAAAGTTTATTCAATTTATTCTTCGACGCAGATTTTTATCATAACATTTTAACGCCAAAAAGTTTATTCCTTAGCCCTAAAACGTGTTCAACATTTCCTAAATTGCGGTAGAAAAGTTAGGAATTCAATTACACAGGAATATTCGATGTTTAAAATTTCGACAACGAAATTTTGTTAAACGGTTTAATTAAAATACCCAAAACTCTACTTACTTTATATCGCCAGGACGGAAGTAACTGACAGCGGATTTCATTAGACCAATGAGATTGGGGATAGCTACTGCTACTTGACTCAAGGCACACGGAAATGCGACAGGCCAAGTTTCAACGTAAAAAAAGTACTTACGTCCAATCAGTTACTAAGTCATAAAATCTCTTGGATGAAACATGACATGATTCATGTATAAGATAGAAACATATTTTAAACCACTAAACATAATTCACATTAGATAACTTTAAGCTATTGTTAATGCGTTTTTTGACGTAGTTGGATATTCCGACTCAAATGCTGTGGTCAATTACTGGTTGGGATGCAGTAAATGTAGGTAATTTCATAATATTCGTCGTCTTCGGTTTTTCCAGAACATATTTAGTAATTTTTATAATATTTAAAATATTGCAGTCATACCTCTTTTATAATATTTGACATTGAAAAAGTCTGATCCAATGAAACTTTTCAAGCCAGCGAAAAAACGAGCCAATACCACGCACTACTTATTTTACCTAAAAAAAGAAACTACATTTTCGTTGTAAATGAATCTCAGTGACGTTAACAAAGAATAACATAAATTCAAACATAATATAAAAATATTAATGACCTGAACGGGTAACGATAAAAAATGACTAGTAACTGACTGCAGTCAGTGAGCCGGAAGTAGACAGATAGTTTGGCAAAATATTATGTTTCTGCCTTTACTGCTCGCCTTCGACTCAATATATCAATTCGATAAAAATATATATTATTGGAATTACAAAATATTACCACATGACTGACTTTAAAGGTTCCGAAATCTTTTGTAGTCGTATTATCAATCGAATTGTTAGAAACATATCAAAAAGGTTTAAATTAAATGAAATATATCTAACAGACTTCACTTGGCAAGCGTTAAATCTGCAGTCCAAGGCCTTTTAACGCATGCCAACGATTTTTCAACAGATAAAAAAAACGGCTTAAATCAACGAGGCATATTCTACTTATTCAAATAAATTTCACAGATTTATTTTGAAGCCCGAGTATTGCGTAATCGTAATTTCCGCCACAATGAACATCAGAGACAATGTATCCATTGTCTTTTCCACGTCAGGGCACGGGCGTAGCCAGCTTTTCATTCATACATAGAGAAGAACGATATACTTGCTTTACATCCGTATAATATGATTACACATAAATGTGACTGTGTGTTTGTTGCTTTTCTTTTTTCAGTACATCAGGTTTCTTGATTAAGCAGGCCGATAAATTTAAGTAACTAGGAACCACCTTCTCAGAACTAGAAGTGTTTAAATCTTTGTCTATCACGCTGGCCATACTTCTCGCGGCTTTGAGAACGTTTTAACAAATTCTCAGAAATAGAGGTTTCCTCGCAATAGTTTTCCTTTACCGTTAAAGCGTTGGCTAAAATTAAAAAATCGCAAAAATCCGAAAATTTAGAAATTCTTGCCGGAAATTCGACTTGGTGTATAAAATGTAATCGTATTACCAATCAGAAATGTGGAGATTCGTAGAAGAACCAGAGTTACCGACATAGCTCAACGAATCGCGAAGCTGAAGTGGCAATGGGCCGGGCACATAGTTTGGAGAAAGTATGGACGTTGGGGTCCCAAGGTGCTGGTATGGCAGCCCCGAACTGTTACGCGCAACGTTGGTCAACGAGGTGAACAGACTGGGTTCAAGCGGCACAGAACCGTGGAATTTGGAACTCCCTACAAAAGACCTATGTCCAGCAGCGGACATCTATCGGTTGATATGATGATGATGACGATTATGATTACCATGTCTAATTTACTCTGCAGAAATTTGGGCTCTATACCTTATGCACAATCGCCTCTTAGACAGATTTACCTTAAATCCACTCAGGCACCCAAGCATGTTAAATGCAGTGATAATTGCGTTAGTCATGAGAATACATGTATAAACGAATGGCTATAATGGCGGAATAGTGCAATGGAGGCACTTGATCCAGCAGAGTACCTACCAGCAATTTTGAAGACTAAAAGAAAAGATCTACATTCTTATCGTGATCATCCCAAAGCTAGGCCAACGTTGAATAAAACCTTTACAACTAAGTTGATACAACACGCTTACTTATCCCCAAGATACGCGACTACTTGCGAAGTTAAAATAACAGAGAAACAGTCGCTGTTGCGAGATACGGTTGCCAATTTATGGTTCGGAGAGTGTCATATTAAGTTAGTTTATATGCCGAAACATTGTATAGTTCCTGTGTGATACATCGCAAAAAAGAAAGGGGCTAAACTTATTTTCTTAATTAAAAACCTAATAGCATTTTAATTATATGCGAGGTACGACATACTTATGCAAAAGATTAGAAAGGAGGCTCTTTAATGTATAATTGAAGATCCTCCTTTCCGGTCTTTCGTAACCCTTAAAACTTATAACGAATTTTCTAAATTGCAGTAGGAAAGTTTTAAATTAAATTTCGGCGGAATGTGATCAGTCGTAAATTTCAAAATCGGAGTATTGCTTCGAAGCACTGGTTTAATGATGCCCTTTATATTGTTCTCACAATTATTATTATTAAACAGGTCAATACAGAGTTAGAATTCGATGCGAAAGTGAAACCGAAATAGTCATTTTAAACTTGCAAAGAAGCCGTACAGTCGTTTTGAAAATTTTTGAAAGATAGATTTTTAATGCAACAAAAGAAAAATTTTAAACATTACAGGGAAATAAAGATAGGAATAAGTGGTAGAGTGCAACTGCGGCCCTATCAATACAAGTGATCATAGCGTAAGAAGCCGGTAGTAAGAAGAATATGGTTGTTGATTGTTTGGAGAGCACGCTGTACGCGTGGATGACACAAATATTACAATACTGACAGGACAAGAGAGTCTTGACATTAGGTTAATTTTTGTTCAAAGTAATAAAATACACCTACAGAAAAAACTTAGTCTTGTCTATAATATTGAGGTGTGCAAAGGCGGTCTTATCGCTACAGCTTACTCTTCTAGAAAAACTTTAACAATTAAACGAAGCTAGTAGTGGCAGTACCTACCTACAATAATAATTGCATGTGGAGTTTAGTTCGACAAAGCCAATAATTGTAAGCTCTATAAAATTACATAACTCATTGGGAACTTAAATACTTTTGATTTTAATTTGCAATTTCTAGACTTATCTACTTCTTTACTACTTTTACTAACTTTAAATGGCATCCTCATTTTACACCTCACTTTTGAACCTGTGCAGAGTCAAATTGAATACTATCAAAGTAAGCTTAGCACACAATAAGTCGTACAACAAGCGGATAGCTTACGTACAGAAAAAGGCCAAGTTAGAAGAGAAGGAGTCAGTAATTAGATCGAAGCGTGCGTCACATTGATACTAATGCTGATAATATATGCAGGTTTTACCTAAACGTACCTATATAAGTAATTTATTATTACATGGTCTACTTAATCTCATTAATTATACACGTATTTTACCGTGAACAAAAGTTTTCCAGTAGAATTGACTGAAACTAACACAAATTGACTTAAAAGATGGAAAATCTAATTATTAGATTATGATCTCATGCTCCACTTATCGCATGGTTTTCTTTATCGGACGTCATAAATTGGAAAGTTCTTAAGGCACTTATTTATGAATGAATGAATGAATGAATACACTTTTATTGTACACCAAAGAAACAAAAAGTAGTTACAAAGATATAAATACAAATCAAGAGAGTACAATTTGGTGGCCTTATCGCTACATAGCGATTTCTTCCAGGCAACCAATGGCGTAAAAGGAAAAAACATAGAAAAGAGGTAGGTGGTGCAATAAATAAGATTTAAAAATTATACAAATATATAAATATAAATAATATATATATATATATATATAAATATATTATAGACATGTATGTTTTGACGATCTTTGTCATTCAGTCAGTATGAGTTTTATTAAATAAATTAACCTTTAAATTAAATTCAAACGCCTCTTTGGTCTAGTTGGCATGTTCAACTACGGATCGAACCTGGGACGGGCCAAAAATTATAGGGTATTTAAGCGTTGTCTGTTACCAGCCCGAAGTTATGCAATGGGCGGTTGCAACCCCCGTCCCGGAGAGACAGAGAGCACGTTAAGCCACCAAGAAAATCAAAACTTTTCTCTTTTTTTATTAATTAAATTAAAGTAAAGCAGAAGAGTTTGTTGTTTCGTTGAAACGCGCTCAACTCTGAAGCTACATGTGATATTTGAAAAATATTATAGCACGATTCCCAATGTAAGTTAATACATAGTATAAAACTGAAAGAAATTACACCTGAGGAGGATAAATAAAGGATGAAAGTTTCTATGAAAGTCCGTCAATGTGCAAGTGTGAAGAAAATGTTTCAGGGCTATTAAAAAACTAAAACATCAAAGGGAATAAATACGGTTTGATAGGATGGGACGACGAGTTTATTTTTTAGAACGCGCTAAACTCAAGCCTTCAAAAATGTGTTATTGATGAACCCTTATAACTTAAAAATATATTATTTTATAAACCAATCTAACATTTATGCATATATATATATATATATATATATACGAAAAAGTTGTTCTCAATTTTATTTCCTAAGCGATAGTAAATAAATTTTGATTTGCTTACATTTATTCTTCTATTTCATCGGCGCGATATATTCAGAAATGAAATTAGAATATCCGTAGAGTAATATAAGCTGAACGATTTGCGAATGTAAAGTAGCAATCGGAGCTGCAAGCAAGAAGATAAAGTGGCTCGACGATTATATACATCAAAAAGTATTCAAAAGATTGACTTGAATTTTGTACACAACGTTTCAATATAAAATAGTGTTTAATATACTTTTTTCTCATAAATATACTCCATGGGAATGGGAATTAATATCAGACTAAGCCAAAGCGAAGCGTGGAAGGGTGCTATGTATAAGATATAACATAGATGACCTCAAAATACCCACTTAGTATGTTTTTTTTTATTTTACTGAACTCAAGTTCGTGGCACAAAGAATAATAATTTTATACGAGCGTCTGTATTTTTTTTAGTTGAACTAGAAAAAATATTTTTATAAAGCCGGTAAAGCTTCGTTTATACTACCTCTATGACAGCAAAAATAAAACCGCTTAAAAAAACTCGCCACTACAGTTTGAGAACGGAAAATCGGCCGATTGGCGCGGTGGGCAGCGACCTGCTTTCTGAGTCCAAGGCTGTCGGTTCGGTTCCCACAAATGTAAATGTTTGTGTTTATCGGTATAATATAAGTATTTATTGATAAAAATATATTATTTTTCATAATAATAATCGTCATTCATCTTAGTACCCATAAAACAAGTTACGCTTACTTTGGGGCTAGATGGCGATGTGTGTATTGTCGTACTTTATTTATTCTTTATTAAGAAAAACGCATTTTTATTACTAATTATCTTTATCAGAAAATAAAATGCTACAAAGCTATTCAAAATGATACTATGGATGATCTAGTTAACTTATTCTTTTACCTATATATGAGTATAAACGAATCAGGGATCAGAAAATGAGGTTTTCTTAAAAGGCAAAGGAGTTGAAACCGTTTCGATATTGGGGTGCAATATTTTTTATGTGCTACACAAAAGAACGTTCAAAAAAGTGTTTGAAGTGAAAAATAGCAAGAACCAAATCACGATAAAAGTGTGCCTGACAAAAAGCTATCACACGTTAAAAATCGGTGTCATTGCATTTCGTTTTACAACAGGCTCTTCGAAAAAGTTGTTCTCAATTTTATTTCCTTAATGATAGTAAATAAATTTTGATTTATTTACATTTATTCTTCTATTTCATTCGCGCGATATATTCAGAAATTAGGTCATCCGTAGAATAATAAAAGTTACCGAGATAGCTAAACGATTTGCTAATGTAAAGTAGCAATCGGTGCAGCAAGCAAGCAAGACGGTAAAGTTGCTCGACGGCCGATTGGCGCAGTAGGCAGCGACCCTGCTTTCTGAGTCTAAGGTCGTGGGTTCGATTCCCACAACTGGAAAATGTTTGTGTGATGAACTTTTTCAGTGTCTGGGTGTTTATATGTATATTATAAGTATTTATGTATACCTATTACTTATAAAAATATTGATCAGTCATCTTAGTACCCATAACACAAGCTACGCTTACTTTGTGGCTAGTTGGCGATGTGTGTATTGACGTTGTGTGTATTAAAGTCGATGTTTTTACCATTAGAATCTTTGCGTTAAATTTTTCTATTAGGCCGCCAACACACATTGAAGCATGCGTGGTGTGTTTTAATGTTCTTATTTCCTCTTTCTAGCAGGGCTAGCTCAGGCAGAATACAAAAATTATATCTGCTAAAGCGCGGGAACAGGGAGTAGGAGAAGTTTACCCCTGTTTACTATTACACATATATTATTTGGATAATATTTACACTTGTGCGCCAGTGCTCTGAGAGTTGATATAACTGTGGGACAGTGGGAGAAGATACATTTTTATCCTCTTCCCGGAGAGATAATTGTCTCCTGCCCATGCTAGCCGTGATGTGAGATAGGAAGCCTATCCCAGCAGTTAGCCTTTAGTGGGCTGAGAATGGAGAAGCATTTTACCATAAATTTTCTCTTATTTCCCAAAGCACCAACTCATCAATGTTGATAGATGGGGTATATGTAGATAGTTTATTCTTATACAAATAAAATATACAGCCCAGTTGTGGACCTAAGTGTTTTCAAACGGCATTAATTCCAAAATGGTATAAAACCTGAATGGTATATTAACAATAAACATACAAGAGATTACTGGTACATGTTCAACCAAATACAGATGTATTAAAGATAATGAGGCGCAATCAGCTATTTATTACTTTTGGTAATGAATGCAATTAGTTTTCAAGTTTGAGAAATATTAATGATTTTTCTGGTCTAGCTTTGGCCGTGGCTAGACAGTAACCCTACCGACCAAGACGTTTTGCCAAGCGATTTTGCGTTCCGGTACGAGGCCATGTAAGGAAACTACATGGCCGCTCATGGCAGACCATCCTCTTTTATCAGGTAAGATTGCAGGGGCTAATTTTTAGTTCAATGTTTTTTTTATTAACCTGAAAGTAATAAATAAAACATTGAGACATCGGACAAATATGTAACTTTTGTTTCAAATGAACGCTCTTAACGTCCCCGAGAGGACACATGCCAATTGTCAATTCTACGTGACAGATAGGTAATTGCTTTTTGATCGTTTACTGGTCAATGTTTTGTTATCGAAGCTCAAATTATAAATGCGAGATTGCAATCCCGTATTTGATCTGTGAACACTTGATAAATTTTGTATTACTGTTTAAGTGTGTAAGGCGCCAAAATGGCGTAATTATGAAGTTAATAACTCGATCACATGGGAAATGCCGGCAGCATTCTAAGCACAATTCCGTATGACTAGCAGGTACATTAATTAATTTATCGTAAGTTTTTTTGTAATAAGAAAAATGAATAAACAAAATTAACGTTTTCTGTGAGGGGGACAAGGGACTTAATTTTGTGCATTCTAAATAATTTATTTTAACGTCACAATAAACTGTTTTTCGTATTGTGAGAATTATCAGAGCGATCGAAAGCTAGCCCAATCGTGGATTTATTTTCAGAATTTGTCTCATTCGCACTTGGGTGATTCAAATTTTAAGCAGGCTGCGTTCGTATATCTTACTGATTAAACATTTTTTAATCCATTTTTCAAGCCCTATCTGGCATCCAGAACTGAAAAATGGTAACTAACTTTGTATTTTTAGTGACAATAAAATAACATGGCACTGTTCTTATACATCGAAAGCAGATCACAGGATCTAGTTTAGAAGCAGCTAATGAGTCTAAACTCTAGAACCTTCTCTCTTATGAGAAAGGCAAGCATCTCTAGGACAGGTCCCAGCAGTGAAATGAAATGATCTTTGTTGCTGAATGTTATCAATAATGATGATATTTTTTTTACTATTAACATAACGTACCCTATTACTAAGCTTATATCCGTTCGTCCGCCCGTCTAACTGTCAGCTGTTTCTCATGAACCGTGTCAGGTAGAGACTTCAAATTGTTTATTTTCATTGCTGTCATAACAACCTATCTACAGTCTTCTCAGTATAGAGTTAAGTACGTTGGACGCTGTTGCTTGCTTGAATAACAAACATATTTAGAGTAGGTACAGTATTTAATGCTATAGTTAAATTTAGGTACACTAATTAGCTTAACAAAGCACGTAGGTATTTCTAATAGCGATAATTTTGTTATCTAAAGTCTTAAGTATAAAATAACATCCCTGCTAAACTATAATAGAAAAAGTTCATGTCCTTTCATATAAACAGCAAGTTAAATGACAGACATGACTGTTGTAATAAAGCCTCAAGCCACAACTTTTCTCATTTCAAACTTGCGGTTTATATAGCATTATCAAGCTTTACACTTCCGAATGGCGCGATAGTTGTTTAAGGTAGAAAATCGCAATGTTAGGTATTCTAGTCGTGTTGTAAATTTTAGTGTGTGCTTCTTTAACTTCAGGTTTATTATTATAACGTATGTGTTATGTTGATTATGAAATCCACCTTAAACTGTAGAGATATTGAATGCTGTGACGTAAATGATGTCAATCGCACAATTTTCTACTTCTAAGTAGATTCTACGGTAAGATTTTTATCGCAGTCTGCTGTAACAGTCTGCTTTAAAATTTTGCCAACAGCGACAAAGACGAGAAAATGTACTGCACATTATTTTTACTTCCCGTTAAAGAAGAACTTAGTTAAGATTAAATAACTATTTTATTACGTCGCTGTAAAAGGCGGAAAGGAGCACTTTATAAATTAAACGAGACCGTAAAATAATAATGCTGGATAAGGGCAAAAAGGGAAGTAAGTAATAAAAAAACTTTTTTGTTACGAAGCAAAGTAATGTTTATTCACTAACCTGTTTTCTAAAGCCTGCGGTGCGACAGAAATAGCTTGAGGCTCTTCGGGCACCTGATGACTAATTTGCGGTTGAGCTTGAGATGCCGTTAGCGAGAGCGCTTTGTATCGTGACTGTTCGGCTGTTGGTAAAACGATATCCACCGACCGCGAACGAAGCCCTGTACCGGGTACAGTCAAATATTCACCACCTTCACTTAATTCTTCGGCTCTAGCACCGCCGGAAACTTTTGAAAAACACGAATCTACAGATGCAGCGCGATCGCGTTTTAATTCAGGTACTGCTAAGTATATATCATGGACCAAACTGTCTCTCGGAGCTTTGTTCGCGCCCTGCTCCGATGCTCTCACGTTTTCGAGAGAGCTGCCGGTAGGTTCAACAAAAAAAGCTTCTTGTCTTGATATTGAACGTCGTCTTTGAGGCAGTACGGGTGGTTCGTCAATCGGCGGCTGTAGTTCAAAGGATGGTGCACCCGGAGACGGGGGCGGTGACTGCACTGGAGGCGGCAAGAGTGTTTTACACAATGGAGTTGGAGCGAGCAATATTCGTGGTGTATCACTCTCGCTCTCGTCGTCATCGTCGTCGTCATCTTCCGCAGATGAAGAGGCAGGTGGCCTTTCAGGAGTGGTCCGTTCTTCGCTGCGTCTAGCTAGCCAGGTTTCCATATGACGACAGTGAACGCATGGTGGTGGGGTGCCTTTGCCCGATCGTCGTCGTGACCAAAGACGTGGTACCTGCCATCAAAATAATTATATTAAAAAACATTGTAATAATAAAACTGTTCACAATGTTGTCACGTTTCTTTAATGGACACATTTTTACACATCTATAAAGAGAGACCTCTAAATCAATTATAAAAAATAACAATCATTAGTTCAGTAAAAGAAATTACTCGTATTTTGTACCTTTTATTTTTGTATATGATCGTTGAAGTCTTTATAACGAGATAGTATAAATATTGAGATAATAACCAAACTTGCAAAGAAAAATTTTGAACGGAAAAGTTTTTCTTATACATTTTCACATTGAAATAAAGTAACCATTTTCTAATCAAAATATATATGGGTTTCAAAACTGAAAACCAATTTAAACGAAAAAATTGTTTACCGGTATAAATATTTCTCGGTTTGTCGTTTAATATCGTCGCCGTTGCCTAAGGGCGCTTTTAATTTAAACGGTTGTTGTCGGACTGCTACCGCACAAGAGACGTTAGCGTACTGCATACGGGTAGTTATGTTTTTTATATAAATGACTTGGGGCGAATCGTGAAAGAGTGCCATCTCAGTGGCACGGAGGTATTCCGTCTCACGATTCAAACAATTTATTTAATTTTATAAATTTAAAATGCATATAAAAAATTTCGGAACCGACAGGATTTTGAACCTGCGACTCTCTGGCAATCGCGGCCTGAGCGCTTTCTCCAATTAAGCTACGGCTCTCCAACCGTCGATGCCGAAATTAGTATATGCCTTTTACATAAGTCTTATAGCGACTGTAGCGTCACTTAGTAGGAAACGTTGCCGTTTCGATCTACTTTTCAAAGGTCCGTATTACAATGAGACACGTTTCAAACAAGTGATGACACATTGCTTTTTGATGCACATTTTTATATATACATATATATATATTTTTATATGCATTTTAAATTAATAAAAATGATAATTTCTCCAAGTGTAGGTAAAACATTAATAATAATATTTAATATTTCATTAGTTGTATTGACTAGCGTCGTGCCATACTAGAATAGCTTTAGAGCTTCTCGGTGAAGCGAATATATTATGTTCTATTAAGATACTAAGCTAAAAGCGCGACTTTTGTAAAAAAATTTTCAGTATGTAATATATAAATAGTCTTTATCAAATCGTTGTCTTATCGCTACATAATATAAAACAAAGTCATATCCCGTTGTCTATCTGTTCCTATGTATGATTAGATCTTTAAAACTACGCAACGGATTTTAATAATAAAAACACTGCTTTTAAGCTTGACCTTGAAGGCTCGACTCTACATTAATTTTCATAATATTATTTCCATAATAAAAACACTTATGCAGTGTTTTTATTATGGAAATAATATTATGAAAATTCCAATGATGTTGGTAATGATGATTCCAAATTTATTAATAAGTTACTTTAACTCCCGCTTTCGCCAATATCTGGGTTAAAATGTTAAAAGTTAAACTTTATTATATTCTGTTGCGCCGATACAACGTTAAACAGTATTAATTAACCCAAGAGTTTTTTTTTAATTTACCGCTCGTAATTTTGGCTAGCTAGTACTGTCTAATCTTTTACGTTTCGAACAGTTTTGAAAGACATTTTATTTTGATTGATTTTTGAAACCGTACTTCAATTTATTGTTTGGTCAACTTGTCACATAAGCTTTATCAAGAAGAATAATCAATTTAGACATTATTAATCCTGAGTTAGTAATTAACCCCTTAAAAATTGAAGGGTTAAAAATTTAACCAATAACAAGTCGTTATACTTTGTAAATTTGTATTCACCCTGTACAACAGCTAACTCTTAGTTAAATAAAATACTCCGAATGGCGCAAGCGGGCCTAAATATAGTAACATGATAATTGAAATATATGATTTTTTAATAATTTCTGAGTGTGTTAAGATTTCTGTGTTGCATCACATTATGAGCGCACCTAAGAAACAGCTACCACTGCAACTTACGACCTGCTGAAGTATGGCTACTAATGCGAAAGCACTGTATGTATTAATCGTAAAGCAGGAGTTCAATAACAGTTGTTTTAGTTAGAAGCGGCCCAAGGAGAAGATTCAATTTTATTACCTCTAAGTAAGTGCCCGAGTCATCAGATCCGGCGGAGTCGAAAGATCGGCTACGTGCCCCGGCTTGTGGCACAGCCAGCAAAGAACTGGCGCCGGAGCCACGTGCCGCCTCCAATTGTATCTCATCGAACGACGCCGACCGGACCTGCAACAAAAATACACACAATATATATTTGGCATGCGGTGGCCGCAATTGCGGCAAATTTCCCTCCTCTTCTCGCGGGTGTCGTACGAGGCGAGTATAGGAAATATAACTGATAACGGGCAGCAGCATCCTTTGTGCTAATACTATCATACACTACGGTCACCAACCCGTCTGCCCAGCGTGGTGATTATCGCCAAACCCTTACGTTCAGGGCAGCCATTAGTCCAGCATTAGACTGTTATAGATTGTTACTGTTGATGATGATATTTGACCTTCCAGGCATTAACAAAACTAGCTGACCCGTGCAACTTCGTCTGCACCAAATCGGTTATTACCGGAAAAAACGAATAAAATTACATTTTCTAAAATTTAATACTAGCTAGATCGATTTATCGCACCCGAAAACCCCGGTTATACTAAATTTCATGAAAATCGTTGGAGCCGATTCCAATTAATACATATACAAGAATAGCTCGTTTAAAGATGTAAGATAATAATATAGTGGACAGTTATAAGCTCTATAAGTTCATTTATATCGTTAAACTTTTGAAAGCTCGCTGGATTTGCCACCCGCTACGTGCAGTTGTCCTGAAGCTATAATGCCGCAATTCAACATTGGGTCTTCCCAAACTTAAGTAATGTATTGTTTTACACACATAATAAAGAACATACAGAATCGTCATTTAGCCACTGTTAAATGCAGTGCATTATGTCGAAAAACAATGGAGTGGTTTTGTACTCAATATTAGTCGTGTATTTCTGTATGTTCGATTTTACACCAGTACAGGGAAGCGGTAATAGCCCAGTGGGTAGGACTTCTACCTCACTTTCGGATTTCAAAGTTTCGAAGCCGAGTTCGAATCACAACACGCACCTCTAACTCTTCTAATTTATCTGCGTTTTATGAAATTAAAATATACATTGCTTCAACGTTGAAGGAAAACATCGGCCCTGGTAATTATAACTAATACGTAAAACCCAAAGCTAGTTGGGAGGCTTTACACTCAGTCCGCCAACTGGCTTGAGCTCGCCGAGGCAAGAGGATAGACAGCACCCACTTCTGAATTCAAGGCTAGTACTGAGAATTTACTGTCAGTTTTAATACATCTAATAATATTTTGGTCCTATCATCTAATAATATTTTCAACCAAGGTTTTTATCTCCTAGCCGAAGGCGAGCTTAGATGAAGGTTAAGTTGTGGATGAATGGGTTACGCCCTCTGCTTTACATTTCGATAGCGAGGAAATTTGTTTAAGGTAAAGGATTTCATTTCTTCGGGTCAAATGTTATTATTTCAATCGAACTCTCCGTATATAAATAATAATAATAATAAATATACTACGACAATACACACATCGCCCTTTAGCCCCAATTTAAGCGTAACTTGTGTTATGGGTACTAAGATGACTGATGAATATTTTTATATATAATATACATACATACTTAGAATATACATATAAACACCCAGACACTGAAAAACATTCATGCTCATCACACAAACATTTTCCAGTAGTGGGAATCGAACCCACGGCCTTTGACTCAGAAAGCAGGGTCGCTGCAAACTGCGCCAATCGGCCGTCAAATAGGAAAAAATATAGCGTACAACTTAGTCGGTTTTATTTAGAAATGCATCAAAGCGAAATTCCACTCACAAAATTGACTAGAGGTATGCGTAAGTAGCTTTTCATCACACAAAAAATCCTAACGTACTGACTTACTAACTATACCTGGGAGATACTTGACTAATTTTATACATCCTAATCTTTTACAAAATTCGTTCCGCTACCTACCTAACGAGGCGAATCCAAGTAACTTCTTGCGTTTGTACGAAGTGACTATTAATCTAAGAAAGTACCACTTTCACATACAGAAAGCACAAAGCACTTAATACTTAGCTACTGATAAATGCTTATTTGGAATGGAAAACACAAAGATAAACGACTAAGGGATGTGAGTTTACTTGGGTGTTTGCGTAGGTGAATTTGTAATTTGTCCATCTGAAAAATCCCTTTATTCCCAGAAGCTCTGACGATAGCATAATCGAAACCGAAGTCTTAAACTTTTTTCTTTTTTCTTATCTGCCAGATAGTGAATAAGTATACAGGTTAAGGAATAAATGTTTGATATTCAGGGATGGAATATGAGTAGGGATATTGTATGAAAGTCCTATGTATTTGAATTAAGGGACAGTAATATAATATATGTATATATAATAATATTTACTACGACAATACAATACAATACAAATACTAAGATGACTGATGAATATTATCTATGAATAATATACATAAATACTTAGAATATACATATGAACACCAAGACATTGAAAAACATTCATGCTCATCACACAAACATTTTCCAGTAGTGGGAATTGAACCCACGGCCTTGGACACAGAATGCAGGGTCGCCAAGCGGCCGTCAATAAGTAGTTTATATTGCTAAAAAGAATTGAAACGGCTCAATTTTGGCTGAGAAAACTGGTGATTACGAAACGTCGATCTCGTAAAATTTTCTAGGTAAAATCAGTCTGAGTTTTTCCAGACCCTATCGTGCTTTTTTTTTTGTTAGAGTAGTAAAGCTTTTTATAAATGAGCTCGTCCGGGAAAGTACTACCGCCATGATTGCTATTGCCTATAAGCAGCATTGTTGCAATGCTGTGTTCCGATTTAAAGAGCGTGGTTGCCGGTGTCACTACTTAACACCTACGCCTCAGGTTGATAGGTTTCCTCTTTAAAAAAAAAAAAAAGTAAGAAACGAGGGGGCTCAGCGCATGGACAATTGTTTTTTCAAATCTGTATTTATTAAATTTGTCGCAGCTATACCGTCTTAAATTTAATTTTTCAGTCAAATTTAACTATTCAGTTATTGATATATTAATATAAGTTTTTGAAGTAGCTTAATATCAGTTGGTATTTCATCAGTTCGCAAGCTAACAGAGTAAGGTCAAGCCGCACTCCTGTTTGAGAACTCTTGCCTACACTTTTGAACTACTCCCGCAGTTTTCTCTTCATAAAATAAATCTATTTTGTAGATATTTACAGCCCTATGCTTTGTAAGTAGATACTAGGATACAACTCATAAAAAATATCACTAATTTATCAAAATAATATATGATAATAATATTATCAAAATTAAGCTTAATTTGCTATACTCCGCGAAAAGCAGGAGAATCTGTGTGATGTAATTTATAATTTGTTAAATCCTTATACTCCACACCAAACAGAGCTTCGGCTATTGCCGAAGATCTGTTTGGTGTGGCCCTCTACGCACGTTTCGCTCCGAAACCGGAGCATCCTCAGGAGATGTTGACATCACAATGAATAATTGTTAAGTGCACTTAAGTAAATTACATCACACAGATTCTCATGCTTTCCGCGGAGTATAGCAAATTAAGCTTAATTTTGATAATATATCATGGATTTCCGCAAAGTAACGCTTGCTTCTATCCAATAACATCATATTTCAGCTTCAAGATAGGACTTTTTTCCAAATGAATAGTATCCCAATTAAGTGGAAAACCATAGCCTATATAACAAAACAAACCATAGCAACATTACGCAGAGCATGCAAGGAGCACGTTCAGCATAGTGCCATCCTGTGTCCATCAACCTGAGGCGTAGGTGTTAAGCCTCATGTGCAAACGCATGTAAAAACGCTGACGGCCGACTGGCGTAGTGCTTTCTGAGTCCAAGACCGTGGGTTCGATTCCCACTTCTAGAAAATGTTTGTGTGATAGTTATGAATGTTTTTCAGCGTCTGGGTGTTTATATGTATAATCTAAGTATTTATGTGTATTATTCATAAAAATATTTATCAGTTATCGTAGTACCCATAACACAAGCTACGCTTACTTTGGGGCTAGATGGCGATGTGTGTATTGTCGTAGTATATTTATTTATTTATTATTTATTATGTAAAAGCTACAACTCTGACCTGGATCGGACTCGGATCGAAAAAACACTTAAACACTACTTAATAACACCTTTTAATTTTTAAAATAAAGTATAAAATAATATAGTTTTCATTACCGGAATACAGTGAAGCTTTTAAATAGGTTTTAAGTGGGGTCAGTAGTTCCAAACAATACATTTAGATATATAAAACTTATTTCTAACGATAACCAATTTCAACGATCATTTATTTCAAACATGCTTAATTATCTTTTCTGAAAGTCTGTCCGTTTGTACTGCCTCTGCCAGCGGTTCAAAACACAACTCTACCGTGAAGAAGCAAGAACCAGTTGCGCTTTTCCAACATCAATATTTTAATAACTGCTCAGAAACCTTTAAATTCATCTTAAACATATCATATGCAAGATCTAAAATGACTATCGGTTGAGCATACGTTTCTTTGCCACAATCATGTTCAATAAACGTATGCTTAACCCGAAGGAAATTTCGAAAAAACGTATGTTCAACCAAAAGACTTGTATGTGTGATACCAACGAGTCTGCCTGAGTGATATTATGCCTTACAAAAACAATTTTATTATAATAGTATATTTTGGAGCTACTGGTAGGTATAATTATTTCACTGATAATTTCGGAAAAAGTCGGTAGGTATTCTCTTGATTCAATTAAAATTCTTGTTTTTAATATATTGATTTTACAGGTACTTTTATATTACAGTTACAAGATAAAGTAGATACTATATCTTACAACCGTGGTTTTGATCTATACGATCACGCCATTTTCCGTCGCTATAGATTGGAACCGAATGTAATCCGATGTTGTGATTTATCACAATGTAACACGGCACTCTAATGTGTTTCCGGCGTATGGCTATAAAGAGCATAAAGTGAGGCATAAGTTTTACAGTAACATTATATAAAAACCGTACTTAATAAATGAACTAGTTCGCTATAAGAGAAATATATAAATCTCTTAATTATGGCCTAATTATTTTATTTTGTTTCCACATTAGTCAACATTACTTGCTCTAGCTATACCTATTATATTGCCTATGCAAACGGTTCAAGCTATTTGAATTATTAATCTTGGCAGAAAGGAAAACCACTGATAAATATTAAATTATGTTTTGTAACTAATATACCAAAAAAAAATTTGGGGACTACCAAATTTTTGGGGGATACCAAATTTTTTGAGCTTCTTTTATATCACTTCCGTTATATAACATAACGGAAGTGATATAAAAGAATGAAAACCACACAGATTTTCAAAAATGTCTCACATATGTCTCACACATGTCTCTGCACTTCAGAAAATGTGGACATAACTACACAATGGCCCAGCGAATGTGTAGTGACGATGAGAGATTTGTGTGATTTTGTTCAATACACCATACAGACTTTACTGGATATCGCGGATTATAAAAAAATAAGTTTAATGCATACTAAACATATAATATGCAAACCTATGATAGTGACATTTAAGTTGCTAGTGCTCGCCCTAAATTCACGCTCGATTCACGAAGCGATTCACGCCAATCACGCGAGTGTGAAGCGGGATCGCATGTAGGTCTTCCTAGGTACTAATTTTTAAGTAATTTTGTAGTAAATGACATACTCTTAAGCGCCAAATATTTAATTCAAATTCAAAATTCATTTATTTCAAGTAGGCTTAATATAAGCACCAGTTCGGAAGGCAGACTCTTCCGAGAAGAAGCCGGCAAGAATCTCAGCAGTTGCTCTTTTCCAACATCAACAATTTACATTTTAACATTCATTTTTCTATCTCGTGAGAGATGAAAGCGGAGCCGGATGCTACAAAGCAACCTAGTCATTAAGATGAATGCGAGTTTCTATGGAACTAAAAATATAGTGTTTTTAGTCATTTCAAATTAGGTTCCTTGGACATTCGAATTCGAGCATCACACTAAGAGCACTAAAATGGCGTCAATTCTCAACCAATTGCAGACATACACAAAGTTACAGCAGCCATAGCGGCAACAGCGGTTATAAAAGAGGACTGCTGTAACTTTGTGTATGTCTGCAATTGGTGAAGAATAAAAAAAATCTTTGGCGCAGAACTAGCACCGACAAGTAACAAAGAATAAGGGGTGAAGCTTACGGAAAATATGCAAAAGAAAAATTTACCTTCTCGCTAAATCGTATTTATAACTTTGGTTGAGTTTACTGTATACGCGAATAGAGTCCATGAGGCATAAACCATGGGTAACTTATAACTTTTTTAACCTTTGACTATGTCCCGATACGTGACACTTTGTACTCCTTTGTGTATGGAGGTACGCTTGTGTAGCGTGTCAAACGTATCAAAGCCTCAAAGGTGGAAATAAAAACAGTATAATACAGTAGCCTTAGAAACTAACTAACTACGGACGGTAGATCTACACTCATAGATTTTTTATCCCTCCGAAATATGTTCACGTTACAGGACATAATTTGGAGAGTGAGCTCAGGAACTATCCGATCTTTTTCCCTCTTCAATATTTCACCATCACACCGTAAGATTCATCCCTACTGTGTCACCAATATCCCAAATCGCCAATATCACAAAAACTCGAGCAAAGCGATCTGCTTCCCTTTTCTCACACAAATGGCTAAGGTATGGCACACTGTTGCATTCTGGTATGACATTCTGAGTTTTATGATCGTTACTATATGGGTACCTTTAAAAATAAGTTAATAGGCCACATCTACACTTTCGATCTAGTAAGTGTTGATGAAGCGTCAGCCTATTTCTTCTTCATTCTGACAGTTGCTAATAGATTTTAAACGATTTTTTTTTTAATTTTGATGGTGGCGCGTCATCCCTATTTATGATAAGTTTGCAATTATGGTCATCATCCGGTGAACCAAGACCTGGCGCTTATTTATCCCAACGGCTAGGTCTAGCAATCCAAAAGGACACTAGCGCCAGTGTTTGTGTTTTGGGTACGTTTTGGGCTCATAAGTGACAGTTAGGCGGCATGTTTTTAAGCTATTTGCATAGCTTTTATCGCGGGATTTGGTCGCGTCGACCGAATCAAGAAATTCCGTAACGAAAATAAAATCTAACATCCCCCACTCCGCCTACCATGTAGCTGGGCCGAGCGTTCGCTTAACCCGTCAAACGTCGGGACCGCAGCCGGGCTACTGTGCATTGAGTGCCGGGTAATAATAATAATATTTTCGCATACCCTGAACATGAGTTCGCTTTATCACGGCTTTGTTTTATAAAATTAGCGTATAAACTATATAAGTATAATTAGAAAGTGGATAATATTTCCAATGCTCTATTATAACGAAATTAGTCTTTTATCAAAATAGAGATTTACTCGTAAGTCCATACCTATTGTCTCTTTTACCTAGTTTTGTAAATAATATCGTTTGTATGGAATATTGATATGGAATCAATCAACTGGCAGTTTGTTGGAAAACTCACTTAATCGAACAGCAGGAGTTATTTTGTGTACCTGCACTTTCTGTTGGAATGCCAAGCTAACTGCTTTTATAGGTACCTATACAAGGGAAAAACTGCATTGTTAAAATCCAAACAGATAACTTTCTTTTTGATTTTCTATATCCAAAAAAGTAGGTGAATGAAATAACGGGGCCAAGTTCAAGGGTGCACAAAATAGGCGGGTGGGAAAAAATG
The DNA here is from genome assembly GCF_905163445.1 of Pararge aegeria. NCBI lineage: Eukaryota > Metazoa > Arthropoda > Insecta > Lepidoptera > Nymphalidae > Pararge > Pararge aegeria. The sequence continues at coordinate 9,114,154 of NC_053184.1, read as the reverse complement.
GACTAGGCAATTATGCTAGTTTAGAAAACACATAAAATAAGGTCAAGTATTTTGTACGTTTTTCAGAGACTTGCATTTGTATTATTACAACTGCTAGGAACTAGTTCATGAGTGTTAAGTTCTTTGTTTTACATAATTTTAAACTGTTAGAACGCACAGTGAAGTTTTCACCAAGATATTTCTGATGCACTGTTAGGGTAGTGCACTTATTAGTATTCAATTCGTTTTCGATTCATATTGGAGTTTTGTGTGAATATCATAAAACATTCATCATAAAAATAAGAATTGAATACGTTTAAGTGCACAAACAAGTGAAGCGGTGATAGCCTAGTGGATAGGAACCTAGGCTTCACTTTCGGGAGTTTGAATTCCAGCTCTAACTTTTTACTACATTTGATGTGCTTTTTAAGCAATTTAAATATCACTTGTAAAGTAAAACATCGTGAGGAGACCTACAAGCCTGAGCGTTCTCCATATAATGTTCTCAAAGTTGTGTGGAGTCCAACAATCCGCACTCAGCCAACGCCTTAACCCCTTCGCATTGTGGGAGGATTCTCGTGGCCTGAAGTACGCCGGTAATGGGTTTTTTATGATCCAGTGCACAAACAACCGCAACTTTATTAAGAAGGCTATTTCGAATATTTTTACGAATTACGAAAACGAATTGAATACGAATGAGTGCACAAACGCCCTTGACTTATAAGAATGTATTATATGAATATACAGATATCTACAGTATTAAGAGTACCTTCCCTTCGGGTGGCATTGGAAAATTCCACCCTACGTATATATATATGTAAATATATGTATATTTCATATATATATAGGCCAGTGTTTGCTAGGCCAGTGGTTATCCGGTTACTTCGCCGGTCAAAACGGGATGAAATAATAAAAGCAGCCAAAACAAGGAGGAACATAACAAGCGCAGACATCGACATACCAGGTCCTGCCCAAAAGATATTCTATAATGAGCGGCTGACTAAGCAAAACCGCGAACTTTTTCGTGAAGCACGATCTAAAGCCAAACAACTGGGCTTCTTACACTGCTGGTGTTCTCAGGGGACTATATTCGTCAGGCATCGTGAAGGCAAGCCGGCTCGTCCAATACGTAGTCAGGATGATCTCATTGCTATCCTTTCGGCATAAAACAGGAAATGTAAGTTTTTCAAGAAAACGCCTTGTTACTGTGACGTCCCTGCATTATTTTTCTGCTCCGGCATTCGGGTTTGGGAGCCATGATCTATCTTCTCGTCTAGGGCCATGCCATTATTCTTCGAACGGTTACATTATAAAAAACATTTACAATTGTTGTGTTTATGGAAGTCTATGTAATATCCATTGGTTAACTATTTACTTGTGTTACGATATTAAGAAAAACATTTATCTTTTATTTATCATATTTACGCGGCTATCAAAACTAAATCCCTATTTATTTTTATTTATACACATTTTATTATCACTAAATATATTACACCATGAAATTTATATTTTATTAATTTGGAAATTTGCTCGATTTTTTAAATGTACAAATAATTTTAATATCAACCCGTATCTATACACTTATTACAATGGACCTTTTAGAGTGACAATATTCAACCCTAATCTCACTTTAACCTTTATTTACCTAATATTAAATTTTAAAAGGCGATACAAATACCATTAGTGCTGAGTTAGACGAATTGCAAATAAATTGTCACTCTTTCTCTTCTCCTGAGATTTGTAATTTTAGTTTGAGCCCAGAACTTAATTTCAAAATACGGGCCTTTAACATACGAAGTCTGGATAAAAACTTTGATAGCTTTTATGCAACTCTTTCACGTTTTAAAACAAAAATAGACGCTATAGTTTTAAGTGAATGCTGGCTTAATGAGTCCTCAATCATACCTCAAATTACTGGTTATACCTCTTATAGTACCACCACCATGAGAAATCAAAATAGTGGAGTAGTTATATACATTGAAAATTCGTATAGTGCGTCTGTGCAGGAACCCCGCACTGCTGACTATGACTGCCTACAGGTCAAAGTAGGAAACCTTATTACAATTCTCGGAATATATAGATCGCCGTCTGTAAGTCATTCTAATGAATTTTTAGAATCTTTGGATGATCTTTTACATACGATAAAAGAGCAGCCAAACTTAGTTCTGTGCGGCGACATTAATATAAATATTACGTCAAATAACCTTGGATTGAATACAGAGTATTTATGTCTGAACGCAGAACATGGTCTTATCCCCGCGATTACACTTCCAACAAGGGGTAGGGCTTGTTTGGATCACATTATGGTCAAAACTAGTGGTCCAGTTACTGGCATAGTATGTGAATCTGACATTACGGACCATAACATCGTCCTCTGTGGACTAGCTCTCAAAAATGTTCGATATAAAAATCGTCTACCCCGTAAAAGGTTTAAAAGAAATATAGACGCTATTAAAAACGAACTTATCATCGCAAACTGGGCTGAGATTTCCAGCTGCAGTGACATTAATGTAGCAGTACCATTATTCCTTAGCTTACTGATGGGCGTAATAAATAAACACACTATTATAGTAAATTTAAGCCGTTCTAAATATAACTTAAAACCGTGGATAACACCGGGTCTCATTCGATGCATGAGGCACCGTGATAAACTGCACAAACAGCACAAAGCAGATCCGAGTAACAGTATTCTTAAGTTAACATACACAAGGTACCGCAATTTCTGCAACAGACTTTTACGTAACCTAAAGGCCAGTTTCGAGGAATATGAGCTGGAGAAAAACAGCAAGTCTCCAAAAAAACTCTGGAAATCGCTTAAAAATATATGTCACTTAACAAAAGCTAGGTCAGAGCCCGTAGAGCTACTAAACCTAAAATCTTCTAAAAACGGCACGCACTCACTGACTATGTGCGGTGAATATTATGCTACATTAGGGCACAAATTAGCGGATGATATTTTGAAAAGCAGTAATGAAAATGAAGATAGCCTGGCTGCTAATCTTAATTTAGCAAAAACCCAGAGAGACTCTTTCTACATGCAGCCAACAGATGAAGCTGAAATAGAATCGTTGATCTTGCAACTTGATAACAAAAAAGCTCCTGGCATAGATAACATTGATAATGAATTGATCAAACAAATTAAAAAGGAAATATTAAAACCTCTAACTGACATATTTAACCTAAGCATATCAACAGGGACTTTTCCCGAAATTTGGAAAACCGCACTAATATGCCCGATACACAAATCGGGGCCGAAAGACACACCAGAAAACTATCGCCCCATTTCACTGCTTGGAGTTATACCAAAACTCTTGGAGAAAGTTGTAAATAAGAGACTAGTTAAGTACCTTGAATCCCGGAACATCATCTCTGATCATCAATTCGGTTTCAGAAGAAATAAATCGGCAGAGGACGCCACGCTTCTGCTTTCAACCTCAGTAGCTAGTCTGCTGGATAATAATAAACATTGTATAGGAGTGTTCTTAGACCTCGCTAGAGCGTTTGATACAGTTTCGATTAAGTTACTTATAAAGAAACTAGAACAAACTGGAATTAGGGGAATACCTCTTCAATGGTTTACAACGTATCTAAACGATAGAAAGCAATGCTTAAAAATTAATAACTGCTCTAGTCAGCCACAAATAACTAATTTTGGAGTCCCTCAAGGAAGCATTCTAGGGCCTACCCTTTTTATACTATATATTAATGACATCCATGAATTACTGCTGGAAAATGCCACTATTATCTGCTATGCAGACGATACTTCGTTGTTATTCCATGGATCGACCTGGGAGGAAACTTACAATTTTGCGCAGATAGGTATTTCGAAAGTTAATGGATGGCTGCAAAGTAATCTTTTGACTCTGAATGTAAAGAAAACTAATTACCTTTGTTTTCATAAAACAGCTTCCTCTGCCCCGAAAATAATACCAAGCATAGAAATTCACTGTTGCAAAAGCTTAAACCAATCTTGCGATTGCGAACAGATTGAGAAAGTGAACGTGACTAAATACCTCGGAATTTATATTGATCACAATCTTTCCTTTCAAGCTCACATCCAGGCTCTTGCAACCAGAACACGTAAAATTATTGGCATAATGAAGAAACTGCGAAATATATCCAATCATAAAATACTAATATTAGTTTACAAGTCATTGTGTCAATCACTGCTTACCTGCTGTATACCATCGTGGGGAGGTGCAACAAAAACATTCATGATTGAACTTGAGAGAGCACAGAGATCTGTGCTAAAGGTTATGCTGAAAAAACCATACGCGTTTCCCACTGCCGCTCTTTATAAAGAAGCCAAGGTTTTAAATGTTCGTCAACTTTTTATTTTAAAAACAACCCTCTTGAAACACAAGGAAATGGTTAATGCCCCAAATCATAGCAAAGTTTCGAAAAAAAGAGTATACAAAGCAAACTTACCACGACTTAAAACAGCATTTGCCAGACGCTTTTTCCCGTATATTGATGCACATGTCTACAATAGTATTCTTAAATATATAGATATTAAGGACCTAACTGTAAAGAAGGCTAGGGAAAAGTTAACATTTTGGCTCAACACACTTGGATACGATGACACTGAAAAGATATTAAAATTCGTACAGTAAAATTTTATATATTTATTTATCTTACCATTTTAAATATGTAGAAATAATAAATATCTTATTATTAGCAACTATATTATATACACAGGCTAATTTGTTTATTTTATTCGTTTCTTATTTCATTAATGCCTTTATTTAAAACTGTCACCTTCATCAATTTCTCTTTTTTGGCCGAGCAATCAATTTTGGCAATCTATTAACTGGGCCCCACGATACAGGTCACCTAGTGTGGGGTCCACAGGTTATCAATAATAAGAGGCAAATATCAATATTATGTGCATTCAGCTTTACAAATTTAATATGTTAACCAATTCATGTGAAATTGTTTTACTTTTTGTGTTGTATTTCTTTTTCTTTCTACTATTGTATTGATATTCTGTGTAACATTTTAGTTTCAATAAATGTTTATTATATTATATTATAGACAGAGAGAGGGTGTATATACGCTACGGAACTACTCTAGTTAAGCCTCTACTTTGCTAAATAAAAATAGTTAAATGGTTTGGCAATATTTATATAAGCAAAACAAGGGTAGGAAACAATAGCAAACATTCAGAAGTTTTAATAAAATTTGCTATTGACAAGGGTCGTAAACTTACGTGTAAACCTAGTGAAATTAATGCCGAACAGAAGTTGGAAAACATTGTTTACCTCGGTATATTTTTGTGATAACAATATTTGTTATGCCGACTCACAAAACATGCGGACGTTTAAAATTTTGTGCATTGTTGATTCTGTGCCGATTTTTGTGATTGATTTTAATTAGTTTTGAAGTCAGCAAACCATCTACCTACTAACTGTTTTAGGAGATGGAGCTGAATCTCCTAATGCTGATTGGAACCGTAGTAAACTTAATTCTTCAGTTACATCAAAATCGAAATAAAACGTAACGCGTTAAGGTTCGCAGTTAACCTACGCAGTTAATTCTATATTTTATGTATATTCTGATGTTTGTGTGCAATAAAGTATTTCTTCTTCTTCTTCTTCCGGTTTAAATAAAAAGCGCTGGAAGAGTTGTAGCAAAATGAACATCGTTTTTTAAATGATACACTTAGCTTATCGGGTTAAATATATTTAATAAATTTGCTTTTTAAAATTTTTCTATACTTTAACATAGCAGGTAAACAATATAATAAATTTTTGGTATTGTTTATAAATCTTAAATGCTTTAATCTTTAAATTAATTGTTTTATAAATATAACCTATAATAAACTATTTAAAACTAAATAAAAAGAAACATGAACACACATAACTTTTTAAAAACATAAATAAAAGTGCGTTCTATTGTTAAGATTTCGAGCATCTCAAACACTGACGTATTTCATATAAGTCAGTGATCCCAAAACATGTTGATTGACCTACGTTTGTTAGTTATGCTATTTGAATTTAGGTTACATAATATGAGAACAAGAAACGAAGCAATAGTGTGCTGAAAATTTATAGGACCGTGCATTATATATTTAACCTTTGTAATGGTAAATTTAATTTACATTTGACGGCCGACTAACGCAGTGGGCAGCGACCCTGCTTTCTGAGTCCAAGGCCGTGGGTTCGATTCCTACAGTTGGAAAATGTTTGTGTGATGAGCATAAGTGTTTTTCAGTGTCTGGGTGTTTATATGTATTTTCTAAGTATTTATGAATATATAATTCATAATAATATTCATCAGTCATCTTTAGTACCCATAACACAAGCTACGCTTACTTTGGGGCTAGGTCGCGATGCGTGTGTTGTCGTAGTATATTTATTTATTTTATTTATTTACATTTACAACTCTTTTTTATAAAACGGGAATGATTCAGTTGAAAATTAACTATTTATAAAAATACCAGCGGTGCCTCGCGACTTCGTCCGCGTATGAGTCAAACTTAAAAGAGATATAAATTAATTTGTCGCAGACTGTTTTAGAACGTGTATTGGTAGTAGTAGTAGTAGTGCAATGTTATATAGTTCACAATTGCAACCACGACCACGTTCATTTATGCAAATTGGTGTCCCCCAGGGATCTATATTAGGACCCTTCCTATTCCTCATTTACATGAATGACCTTCCTTATCTAGCTGAGTACAATCACGGGATAGTATTGTTTGCTGATGATACATCATTGATGTTTAAAATTAAACGTCGTGAAAAAAATCTTGACGATGTAAACATATGTCTCGCTAAAGTAGTACTTAGCTCTTAACGGAAAAAAAACGAAGAGTATTAATTTCACACTACCGAATGTTAAACAAGTAAAAACCATTGTACAACTTAATAATGAGGAGTTGGATCAACAATCTTTTTAGGAATAACTTTAGATGCTAAGCTTCAATGGGGCCCACATATAAATAATTTAGCGAACAGACTTAGTTCTGCAGCATACGCGGTAAAAAAGATTCGTCATATGACAAACATAGAAACTGCTAGGCTTGTTTATTTTAGTTATTTTCACAGCATTATGTCCTATGGCATTTTATTATGGGGTAATGCTGCTGATATAGATTCTATTTTCGTCCTGCAGAAAAGGGCTGTTCGTGCGATATATAAAATGGGCCCAAGAGAGTCATTAAGGGATAAATTTAAAGAAGTTAAAACAATGACGGTGCATAGTCAGTACATATATGAAAATTTAATTTATGTTCATAAAAATATATCAAAATTTAAAAAGAAAATGCACTGTAACAATATAAATATTAGAAGCAAAAATAAACTCGTTGTGCAGTTTACTAGGCTACACAAAATTGCAAATTCATTCAAGGGCAGTTGTATATTATTTTATAACAAATTACCAAATGAAATCTTTGAGATGTCTCTCAATAAGTTCAAAGTTTATATAAAACGTAAGCTTACAAAAAAATCCTATTATAATATTAAGGATTATTTAAACGATAAAAAAAGCTTGGGTGTGAATTGCTCTAGCTTCATAGCTTAATTTAAATTTACTGGAAGATGGTGATAACAAAAAAATAGAGAGAGAGAGTACCTAAAGACGATACTACAAACATAAAAAAAACAATTTGAAAGAGCAGTTTCTGAGATTAGCGCGTTCAACCAAACGAACTCAAAAGCTTTGTAATATTATAGCTGACCCGTGCCCACTTCATTGGGCGTTAAACATTTTTACTCGTGATGAAATTGCATCCCATTGCACCAGGTATCAATTTACTGAATGAAATGATCATAATCGAATACAATATAATATTAATTTTTATTGTTCAAACTTCTCTATATACCGTATTAGATATAATTTTATTATTTGGTAATATATGAATATAAAATGGTCCTTAAGGAGTTCCTACCCTATATACTCGTAAGCCAACATTGATTGTTGAACATATAAAAAACCGTTTAATAGAATTAATATCACTCAAAAGATTACGATATGGTCGCGGTTTCGATACCTATCTCGTATTTTCTTTTTAACCATTCGTCCAAATTATATGCATTTAAACGGAAAAGTCTTCTGTTTTAAATACTTGAGACGATAAATTTACTTATTTTGATAAGAATTAAGAATACAATGAATTCTAATTTTTGATATTATGACCAAAAAACATGACCTAAGGTTTCATATTCTTCTTTTTGTAACTTAAATATATATAAAAGTCATACATATTTTTTCAATGACTTTTTGTAGGCATTATCAAGCTCCACAACTTTTCTATAGAACGCAATCATATAAAATATCATATAGTTAAGGCAGCGTTCGTAAGAAACGTTTTTCTCCGACTTAGTTTGCAAATCCTACTAATACGAAAAGTTATTTTCAGTTATAAGGTAAATATATGTAGCCTTTGGTACTCATAAATAATGTGGCTTTATATTGGTGAAAGAATTTCCAAAATCGGTTCTTTAGATCCAGACATTACACCCGACAATTGCAAAAACTCACAGACTTTACATCTTTGTAGTAATTTTAGTATTGATATAGATGCATAAGTAAAATTGCACTGTTTCGTCTGTCTTTCCATCTTTCAAACTGTAAGGACAAAATCTCTGGATTTAGGAACACTGTCATCTAAAATCTTTATTATGTACCGAATTAATGAGTGTACCAGTGATCCTATAGCTGGCAGTTACCTTGGCCAAAGAATTAGTTACGCCATTCAAAGGGGCAATGCTGCCAGCATCCAGCCAGCTGAGGTAGTTTCGAAAACGTTTTAGATTTTATTACGGTACAAGGTTTTTTTTAGATTATTTGTGTTTATAAATAATTTAGAAAATTAAAGTTATTATGTAGCTAATTTCCTAGATTCAGCGAAAATCGCCGACCGAGAGGACGGCCGCGGCGTCGCTGGAATGACGACATTATCAAGGCTGTTGGGGCTACCTGGACAAGGCTGGCGAGAGAGAGAAATAGATGAAAAAGTATGGCGGAGGCCTATGCCCAAAAATGGGCATTCCATGGGCGTTTGACTTTACAATTATTCATTGTAAAGTCAACATCTCCTGAGGACGCTCGGTTTCGGAGCGAAACGTGCGTAGAGGGTATATTGCCGAAGATCTGTTTGGTGTGGAGTATAAGGATTGAAGAAATTATAAATTACACCACACAGATTTTCCTGCTTTTCGCGGAGTATAACAAATTAAGCTTAATTTTCATAATATATCATGGATTTCCGCAAAGTAACGCCTGCTTCTATCCAATACACGAATGCGAATGTTTCACGGTTGGAAATAAAGGCTTTATTATTATTATTATTATTAATTTCCGATTCAAGGGTTAGCTGTTTAAGAGGTTTATCTATTTTATCTTAATTCCAACTTTTTTATGATTTCTGCTAAAAGGTAAGAGATTTATTGCTCTAATCACTAGTATATATAGGTAATGGCAGGCATCATTCTATAAATGTTCATCATCAAATCATCAGCCTATAAATGTCCCACAGCTGGGCACAGTCCTTCTGCCCCACCACGCTCTTGCTGTTCTAGTGCAGATTGGTGGGCTTAACGTAAGCGTATATAATAGTAAAATTATTTAGTCCAACTATTCTCGTGTTCCAATTTCTTGCTCGATAGAGATATTGCAATCAGTCGTTTTAATTTAGCGAGCTGCACGGAGTCTGAATGAAAATTCTACCCGTCCTGATTTCTATCTCGATCTGGCTTTAACTTTCGGCTACAGAAAGAAAGTTCCGGTGCAGTGCGGAATAAAATCCCCATTTGAACTGTTCATATCTCATTTTAAAAGTGAGCTACCTTGTAGACTTGAAGAGATTTTAATTTACTTTTGTTCACTTATCAAAGAAGAGATGTCAATAACGCAAGCGGGCATCGATGAGAACAAAATACCAAACTATGGTGCATTAATGAAACTAAACCCATGAAACCCGCCAACCCGCATTCTAGCAGCGTGGTGGGTTTCATGTCTGAATCACATACTCCTATAAGAGATGGGGGTCTGTGTGTACACAACACTTCTGTTACACGACAAATTTATAAATATGAAAGCCATTTTTATATTCATTTCTTGATGGTTAAAAAAAGTCGTTTAAATACATTTGGAAGGTCCTTTGCCTAACCGGAGACTCATCAAAGAAACTGAAATCGCGCGCACAATTTTTGCAAATGAGGTTTGGTTGGTAAAAATAAAGAAAAAAACGAGACGTCATAAGGTACGATTGCACAGTTAATCTTAACAAACGTAACGTCAGTAACCTGCTAAGAAGAATAAAACAAAAGACGTATTTTGTGTCAAAGTGCGTTAACACTTGTTTGTATTCTATTAAATAGAAAAAATCCGTGGTCCTGTCTTATAACCTAAATATTAATGGGTGCTTTGCACCATGCTTTTAAGTTATGAGGGCAGAATACTTTTTGCAAGAAAGAGATGACGTAGAAAACAAGATACAATTATTAGTTCTACCTATTTGAATTATTTAAATTTAATAATCTATACATATAAATATAATTGAAAATACTTAGCACATAAATTTTATATGTATAAGGTATTATTGATTATTTTATTCACTAAGGCTGACTTCTTCCTCATCTCAGAAACGACTGGACTGATTTTAACTTTCACAGTTAGTAAGAAGCTTTTACAGTTACATACACAGGTTATGTTTTATTTTGAAACATGGGAGGTTTAATGCCCTTAAAGCAGTGAAATAGGGGTTAATAAGTAAAAATATGTATAGAAATTTTCGAGTTAGTAATGTCGGAAGCTTTATTTCTACAGATAACCTTTTAAATCTGCGGAAATATTTATTCTTGGATTCATTCAAAAAGTCATTTATTTTGTAGTGGGTTTTGCTTTGTCTTGTAAATAACATTACAGCGGGTTCATAAATATATATTACTTTTCTTTTAACTACAGTGTAATTGGCATTAAGTTTATAATTGTTTTCAAATTCCTCTACTGCTCTAGTATAGGTACCTAATACCGAAGTCCGGACTAAAAGCTAAATTATTCAACAGTTTTTGGACTTCGAGCCTTTACCTATGTAAATGAGAATGTTCCAGTTACTGCGAACTATGACATTGTGAATATTATATCCTATCAAATATGTCTAACCGACGACATCATAAAATATTAACCCAGACAGGCAATTTCCGCCATCTACGATGTTATCATATTATGCGGGTAAACTATAGAAGCTATCTAAAGCCGCGTGAGCGCGCCGCCCATTGAGCGAGTTCTTACGTGTAGAACGTATAACGCCATATCTATTTCTTTCTTTTTTTATTCCATTACAAGTTAGCCATTGACTGCAATCTCACCTGGTTGAAAGTTATAATGCAATCTAAAATAGTAACGGGCTAACCTGTTAGTCATATACCTTATTGGTTTGTGCACGACTACGTATTGGAACGCTTAATTCGCTTGGCGCCACGCTTTGTCACTAGGATGGTAACCAACCATACCAGCAAAAATTCAGAACTTATAAATACCCAAATTGCCCATGCTGTCGTCATATCTGGGTGCAAGTCACTTGCATCAGAAACATTGTTAGAGATTGCAAGTCAAAAGACATCGTAAAGCGTTAGACAGGTTCCCCCGAATGTTGCTTGTGACTCCTTACTTGAACGCAAGTAAAAATTGCCCATTTTGCTTACAAGTTCAAAACTACTTACACGCTACCTATAAGTTTACGTTCCCACTACTTAGGTCACGTGCAAATTGCTTGTGAACTTAGAAACTTTGTTAAAACTGGATGTAAGGTTTTTTGTACGATATTCTCATAAAAGTCTTCTTAGACCATACGTTCCACGTTATTTTATCATCATTAACAAACGATTAGCAGCCCAATTCAAGACACGGGTCCCTTCCCAGAATGTAAAGGGCTTAGCTAATAGTCCACCACGCTGGCCAAGTGCGGTTTTGTGGAATTCGAGAACATTATTTTTTAACATAAACATTAACAAAACGCGCAACCACAACAATGACCTCTAGGTAAACACTATACGTTCTGCGAGCAAACATATTAACATAGTAATTACCGTCCCCCGTGTAGCAAAAGAGGAGCAACCAATGTGTTGCCCGCTTTTGAGTAATTTGTTTATACGCCCGTTGGAAAATGAGAGCTACCTACTTCCACAGTTTATACATCTATGAGAGCGGCCGCTATAATTCAGTACAAATAAAATAAATAAGTAATAAAAAATTAGTGTTATCGGCAAATCGTCTGAAAAAAGTACAGAAATCCTACGTGGGGACGGGTATATTATTATTTTATAAAATGATACCGAAAGTCTACCTACCTTTAGGTAAGTTAATGTATTAAAAACACATTTGGATGGATTTCTTAACGACAAGTCTGCTTGGAAGCACACTTGTCGTTCGGAAGCTCCGCTCTCATCTCTCACAAGAAATTCTAAAGATTGTACGAGTTAAACTGTAAAATCATGTTGGAAAAGAACAATCTGTGTAGTTTCTTGCTGGCTCTTCTCGATGTAATCAGCCTTCCGAAACGGTGGTAGAATCACCACAAACAAACTGACTTGACGTTTGAAAAGCGTTTATAAACTAGGCCTACTTAATTGAAATAAATAATAATTCAATTTTGAAAGTCATGTAAAGTCTACAAAAACACAAATAGCCAGAATGGCCTACAGCCCAAACCCTTCTCTTTCTGAGGGGAGACTTATGCCCTGTAGGGAGCCGGAAACGGGTTGATCACCTGATGAATGAATCTCAGCTAGATGCGTTTTCCTTAGATATTAATAAAATTTTAACATAGAATAAAGTGCTTGGTTGCTTTTAAATATTTATTTATACCGTAGTTTATTCAGTCACATCTGTGTAGATAAAACACATTGAATTAAATTTATGAAGAACTTGACTACTAAGAATGCATAAAAATGAAATACGGAAACAAAATCCGGTCATATAAAGGTCTTAATGGCCCCGAATAGGTTCAAAACTAGTCATACAAACTCCGACGAAATTGACTTGAATTAATTGATAGAAAGGTCATACCTGCTTGGGCACTTCGAGGCTGCTCTGCGTCTTCATATCCTGTGGCGTGGGCGTACGGGACCGTTTGAATGTGGTGCGCAGGCGCTGCATGGCGGGCGGGGCGGGCTGCTGCGCCGCTCATGTCGCGGGCCCGCCCCGCCGCCCGCTCCGGCCGCCACGCTCAACAACACTACAACACAAACAACAGTCAGTGCGGTGTCCACCATATCCACTCACTTTCATAACTAACACTGAACCGGCTGCCAATTTTTTTTTACGGAGCAAGCAATTGCCTCACCGAATGGTTGAAAACCATCGCCTATAATGTCAGAGTTATACTTCGCAGAGTAACGGACACGTCTTACAAAATTCCGCCGTGTGTTTACCACCTGGGCAGGAGACAATTATATCCCCGGGAAAACGATATAAATTTATCGCCTACCACAGCTTTATCAACTCTCAGAGCACTGGCGCACTAGTGGAAATAATATCCAAATAATATATTTGTAAATAAATAAATGAATAAATATACTACGACAATACACACATCGCCATCTAGCCCCAAAGTAAGCGTAGCTTGTGTTATGGTTACTAAGGTGACTGATGAATATTTTTATGAATAACATACATAAATAATTATAATATACATATAAACACCCAGACAGTGATAAACATTCATGTTCATCACACAAACATTTTCCAGTTGTGGGAATCGAACCCACGGCCTTGGACTCAGAAAGCAGGGTCACTGCCCACTGCGCTGCTCACTATAACCCTTGTCAGGGGATATAATCGGGGATATAATTTTTATCTCCCGCCCGTGCTAGCCCTGCTGAGGTGTACCTACGCGTCCTTCAGACTAGAGCACAACAATGCTGATTAGCGGTAGAAATAAGACTAGCGATAGTATTTCCTTGAAAGAGATCTATTACTTTTAAACTCTGTACAAGTGTTTATTTGGTCCCATTTGAAGCGCCAAACATGACAGACGAATGTCTGAAGAAAATATTATATTATACGAGACGAGCTCGTGTTGTGCTGCACTTACCTGAAGGGCGTAGTTACCAGTGTATTTACAGGCACGGTAGGCTTGACACTTATGCATCAGGTTTATGGACACGAGCGGCACAATGTAGGACGTGTTCGTTGCCCTGCGAAGTTTTGCCCTGTTCATAGGCGATGTTTTTATCAGGTGACCACCGGCTTGGTTTGTCAATTTTTAATGTAAAAAAAACATTTCGTTCCTTGGACACTCGCTTACTTTTAATATTTACAACTCGCAGCGCCAAAATGGGGGACGAAAATAAAATGACAACAGCCTATCCAGTGACAATATATCTACCTACTAAATATGCGGTCTTTAACTAAAGCTAAAGAAAGAAATCCTGGTGTTTAAATACTTTTAGTTGTTAGTTCCTCTACTAATAGTTTTCAAGTTAAAAACGATACGCGAAGATTAATTAATTTGTTAAATCGTGAGTGGACATCTATTACGGATTCATTAAATATTTACTAATAAAATTACATTATGGGTAACGTAGCCTTATTAATACGTGTTGAATATTACTTAAACTATTCTATTCTGGCACTTTTATTGAGTTTTCGGAAGTTGTTCTAAGCACAAACAGGTTTTGTTTCTCATTAAGAAACTAACGGAAATAGGTTAATAATGCGCGGGTGAGAACTTATTTACCACGGTTACTTTCGGACGGACAGCATATCTAGTATGTTATTGGTCGAAGCAGTGAGTAAATTACTTAAAACAATTTAAAACATTCATTAAAATGTACCGACAACAGCTAAATCAAAGCAACTTCAAAGCCAATGAATACATTTAGTCTACGAAGGTTACTTGAGTTTGCATGACATAGCATAATATTATGTGACAATATATCTACTCGTGGCCAGTAGCTGTAGTAACGCATTGCTATGTTAGTGAACTGGCTATTATGGCCCTGGCATACTATGTCGACTCAACTCCGACTCGACTGAAATTAAACGCATTGAAATGTTTACTTTATATTATCAAGTTTTTTAGTGTTCATTATTCGTGGTCTATCCGTCATCGTCGTCGCCTGGCACAAAAATATGAATAAGTTGCTTTATGCTGCATTATAAAAAGCTCAACTGCTTTAATTTCAGCCGAGTCGGTGGTACAACTATTGGTGTGTAAAAGCCAGTAGCTGTAAACTAAGCTACTAAAATTAACTTCTTTTAGTTACAATTAAATATTTACAACTACTGTCTTACCTGGGGCCCTAGCAAAGTTGACGCTTAAGAAAACTAAGAAACGTTATCGAAATTACGTTAGTAATTAGTAGTCTTAAACTCTTATATCGTTTGCCCTTTTTAGTTTAATTTTTATTTACCCATTTATTTGCTTAGTTTACTAAAGCGTTTCGGGTTAAAGGAAAATTCAAGTTGTCTATCCCCTGGTTTTTACGTAACAAAATTAAAAGTGAATTACGATTATAATGTCATCAAAAAGAAAAAAGAACCCAGGACGTTTGATCCAAAAGCACTTGCAGTGCCGTCTTAAGTCGTCATATAATTTACACAAAAAGTGGTAGAGTTAGAAATTTAGCAGGAAGATTGATTGCATAAATTTTCCGACTGCCGCCGGAGGCAAATGCGCACTAATTACTTATAAACAGTTATTTTTTCAGTTTTCAACGTTGAACCAATTATTTTGTTCTTATATTTACTGCGAAAAACATATTTTCATATTTTCATTAAAAAATATAACTACATAAATTAAAAACTATTACCAAAATCCACTATAAATTACTATACTTTGCTATTGGTATTGTTATTACTATCAAATATTAAAAAAATATATATATACCTAACGAATAACAAAACCAGATTGTGTAAAAAACGAATATTATATTCAAAAACAGTTATCACTCGAGATCATATTTATTAATTTTTAATATTTGAATCAATTTATTTCATGTTGTAAATTATAACTACGCCAACTAGCAACTATTGCCAAAATCACTGCTACTACTATAAAATTATGTAGCGTAAAAACCTACACTTTAATAAACCTAATTGTATAAAAAAAACATATTCACCCATTGCGATTTCACAACCATAATAAAATAATCACTTAGTTAACAATTATCACTTGTAAGCATACAATTTTAAGATGACGTATAAGATACTATCTCCGTACGTCACGCACGAGTCGGGAACAATGTCTATATGAAATATGCTTGGCTTGCTTGCTCAAGGATACACCTGAATATTACACGCGCTAAAAAATTACATAATTTTTCAAAGCGACAAAGTAAACAATATTATGTATTCCACGCCGTTGAATTTTATAAGCGAACGAACGAAACTCAGTATGATTGATGGACGTTCTTAAAAAAGTTTCACAAAATATTAAACATAAAGCTTATTTTTTTAGACAAAATAATGTCCCTTTAATTTTTTAAATGTACAGATTAAAATTTCCAAATTTTGGATAATAAACTTTCCCGCGAAAGAAGAAGAAGAACGAATTAGGACTGCAATGGGGATCCACACTGCAAATTTCTCCCGACAGTTGACGCATAAGCGAGCGGCTATACCGGCTTTCCAGTTATAATTACTATTTAAAAAGAACACTAGGTCATCCAAGTATGCGCATTTGCGTATTTTTATTTGTACCTAGTGGCGAATCGATTGCTTTACGTAAAATGAAGGCGGTTTTGTATTTTTCAAAATCCAATTATTATTCCATCAGTCGACTGTTTGAAATAACAGCATACGTAAAATATGTTATTTCAGACTGCACGCGGGCATTCAACCGCTCGCTTAATGTGGTCTATGCTTATGAACTTTAAAGTTTAAAAATCGAACATTTATCCATAGCGGTAATAGCTTGGTGGTTAGGACTTCGGGTTCACGTTTGAATATCGAGAGGAAACCTGCATTCCTGAGAGTTCTCCATAATTTTCTCAAACCTCCACCAATCCGCACTGGGCCAGCGGGGTGAACTATGGCCTAAAACCCTTCTCATTGTGAGAGGAGACGAGTGCCCTGTAGTGGGCCGGCAGTGGGTTGATGTGATGATGATGATGATTTACCCTATATGCAGTGGCGTGCACTACATACATGTACAAAAGCTCTGACTACCGTAAAAAAAAATATATAACTCTTAAATGCAAAGGATTTTTCCATTTTATGACACCTTCCTTCTTTATGCATACCGTGGTGAAAAACCCTGTGCACGCCACTCCCTATACTCGTACCTATGTGCTGTTTCGATTCATCGATAAACAAAAGAAGTTTAACGTTCTAAATCTATTTTTTTGTCTGGTCTTATAATGTATAAAATATTTTCATAACTTTTTAGTGTCAAGTATGTTTTAAAGATATAAAAATACAAAAAACGAGCAATAACAAAAGATTTCGTTTACATAAGTACTTTTGTATTAATTTCATAGCAGTCTGAAAATAAACTTTACAAAAAGATTGTTTTAAATTGAACAAATTTTTCAGTATTTAAAGATGGAGGCTTTATTATAATCAGCGAATATTAAATAAATAAAGGCTAAATAATCAATTTATGGTTTTTCATGATTGTATAATAATAATAATAATATGTGCCGTAAGGTAATGAAAGCAGCTCATTAAAACAAAGGCGGTGGGTAATTTGTTATTATTCATAAAAGTAAATAAACCGTAAAATATAACTATAAACGGTGTATTAAATGTTTAATGGTCAACATAATAAATCAAGCTATTTAATGATTATAGGGTATTAGAATTTTTATTTTCTTTTTATGTTCAAATTTTTACCAATCTATGTCAAATACTGTTAAATATTTGGTTGTGCATTTTGGTCTAGAGGTAAGTAAGTTCATCGATGGATCACGAGTTCATGGGTATACTCCTAAGTCAGGCCAAAAATTATAGAAAATTGTTAGATTTTTCAGTTAATTAATCAAAGTATATACCTACACATGCATATATATACATAAATATATCATATATAATATTTATTTAAGCGATAGTGTGTTACTAAACCCATGTTTCCTAAACCTCGTCGTCTATTCGTCTGACAAAGCTAATTTTGTCTGGTGGGAGGCTTCGGCCCCACCCTACCGACTAAGCGTTCAAGTACGATGTCGCGTAAAACGAATAAGAACTATGAGTTAAATATACCTGCTATACTCCACAGGTTAGCCCGCCACAAAGGCCAACTTGTAGTAGGATTTAAAAATATGGAGATTTTTAGGAGACTTTCACAGGCAGCTTTTTTATGAAAAACCGCTTTTAAAAAAAAAAACCAATTTAAAATACGTAGGTTTCCATAAATAAAGATATTGCAAGTAGTGTTCTAGACTACTTATACCAGGGAAACAGGAAACACAAATAACGAGAAAACACAAATAACATACAACAAATTACAGAGGAGCATCTAAAAGTACACAGTGCAGTACAAACTAGTAACAGTCGTTTATCATCGGAATGGAACGGAACAGTATTTCCTATACCTACCTAATAAAATTGCTTAAGTTCACATCCTCTGCACAGAAAGATGCATCATAAATCATTGCAAAAGTTAAGTTGCTTTCACAGGTCACTTTCTTTGGACTATTTCAAGGGAAAATGTTATCTACTGAGTTATTTAATTTATTTATTCCACTACAATTAGCCCTTGAGTGCAATCTCACCTGATTGTAAGTGATGATGCTGTTTCAGATGTTAGAGGGCTAAACTGTGGAGTGTGGCAGTTTTATTAAGCCCCTAATCAGTTTCTTCGCGACATCGTACTGGAACGCTCACTAACTTAGCGGCACGCCTTTGTCGGTAGGGCGGTAACTTGCCCACCATACCATTTATAACCAAACTTACGAACATATTGGTAATCATAGTCATCTGCTGGTGCGGTCTTTTGCACGGATTTCTACACGCTACTACGGTTTCGTGCCGCTTATATCCAGCGACTCTCTTCGAATCGTTTTATGTCATATCATACCGCGTAGGCGTCTAACCACGTTTTCCAGTGCGGGATTGCCACTCCAGCGCTTTGGACCCCAATGTCCATCGGTTCTCCGAGCTATGCTCCCATCCTATTTCCACTTTAGCTTCGGAACTCGTTGAGCTATTTCGACAAACTCTGAGCACAGTATAGCTACGTACCTATAAAAAACTTTAGTAACATATTCCTTTCTTCCTTTTTAGATGTATAGATGTTTGTATATGTTTCAAATCGGTTTATAAATGAGATTTCGGAGCTAACAAACATTAAAAAAAATAAAAATACAACCGAATTGAGAGCCTCCTCTTATTTTGTAGGTCGTTTAAAAAATAGTAAAAGTTAGAGTGGCAAGGGTTCGAGATAGGTCAAATAATATAACTTAATAATAGCACTTTTCTTTTGCTTCGCAGGCTTTTAGTGAAAGCCACACCAAAGGATATTCATGCAAGAAGCTTTGATGTGTCCATCCGTACGATGATCAAGAGTAATGTCATATTAATAGTCCATCACATGTGTTCAATTGGGATTTTTGGCACGCTACCTCAAACGCAAAGACTTAAATGCAAATTATTATAGATTAGCCTTCTTAATATATTACCTGCCTTATTTTTATAAATCTATGTATTTTTATTAGAACATTATGATAAGTACAATTTCAAGACATCGTCTAAGATCTCTTTGTAAAACAGCAGACGCAAAACATTGCAAAGGCCACTAATGCTGCAGAGCAACAAACCCTGAGAAACAAGGTTTCAGCTTTCTACGTGAAGAGCTACGTAGACGTTAGACACGTTTATATCCGAATACGCTAAGTACAGCGCCGACCAAAGAATTCATCATTACAGTGAAATCTTTCGCCTAAGGCCGTGCGCAATGAATTCTGAATTCCAAACGACGCTGTGTAACTGTAATAATGTAAACAGATAGGTTGGTGTGTATACCGAACCTATCTTAAATGTGCGTTAATAATAATAATAATAAATTCTTTATTGCACACACAAAAACAAAATACAAAGAAACACATTTACAAAAATAATAAAAAAAAACAAAAAAACTAGTTTAGGTGTGCAAAGGCGGTCTTATCGCTAAAGCGATCTCTCCCAGACAACCTTTGGCGATAGTAGTTTTTGTAAGGAACGGGTTGGTGCGGCAATAACAATTTCTACCTACATAAAAATATTGCAAACTAAACTACATACTTGGTATAAATTCTAATACTAAATATATAATCTATATATATATAATGAAAATGGTCTTCGTTTGAGGCTCAATCACGCCTAAACCACTGATCGTATCGACATGAAACTACCACCATTCGATGCGAAATTTTTCCTAGATGGTTTATGGCTATCTATTTTTTGAATTCCAACATTCCTTCATTTTTTTATTGCTGTTTTACTTTTATGAACATTTATCCCGCTAATAAAAACAAAAGATAAGCATTTTCTCTTGATTCTTTTGTTTTCATGGATTTCAACAGAGTGTATTAAACGGATTATGGTTTTTTACATTCAGCTAAGAATCTACTCACGGTAGTGGAGAACGGCTGGACCAATTGGGCTTTTTTTTATCTTCAGAATTGTCAGGAGAAAGTTTTGTATGTAAGAAAATTTTAAAAAAGCCCGATAAAAAGTTAAAAATTTCGGTAATAATCGAAGAATTCCCATCTATATAGTCACTCACCACGAAATCTCGGGAACCATAAGACTTAGAAACGTGAAACTTGGTAGGAATATTACTTTTGCTATGTAGAGGTCAGCTATGAATAGATTTTAAGAAATTCATTCCCCAAAGGGGATTGCGGGGGCGTTAACAATGAACAATTCCCGTTTTTAAACTATAGCTCCTATAGACTTCAAATTTGGTAGGAATCTTCTGTAAGAGGTGTAGAAATAGGCTATGAACGAATTTTACGATAGCTCACCCCACAGGGGGTTGCGGGGGTGGGTATTAACAATTAATATTTTTAATTTTCCAGCTAAAGCTCCTACAAGCTCCAAATTTTGTAGGAATTTTCTATAAGTGATGTAAAAATGATTTATGAACAAATTTTACGATATCCTACCCCAAAGAAGATTGCGGGGGCGTTAACAATGAAAATTTTCAATTTCCAAGCGATAGCTCCTATAGACTCCAAATTTAGTGAGAGTGTTCTATATGTAATATAAAAATGATCTTCGAGCGGATTTTACAATGAATCACCTCCAATAAGGTTCGCGGGGGTGGGTGTTAACAATAAAAAATTTCAATTTCGAAATATAGCTTCTAAAAATTCTAAATATGGTAGGAATCTTTTATTATTCACATAAAGAACATCTCAAAATGGATTTCAATAAAGTCTACTTCCGACAGGAATTGCGGGGGTGGGTGTTAAAATCTAAAATTTTTATTTCTAACCTGTAACTTCTACAGACTCCAAATTTGGTGGGGATCTTCGTGTATGTAGGGATATTCGTGTACTTCCTTACAACAATCGTCTTTTTGGCAGCGGAGAAAAAGTCATTGAGAGGTTTCAAAAACTTAACTTTACATGTAGCTATCCAATCAACGGACTAAGAATTTTACATTCATTTTACTTTTGCAGACTACATAACCGACGAATTCTTTTATTGCGGGATCGCGGAAATGTAACAGATTAAAATGAATGCATTTTCCAAGCACATGAGATGTGGAAAATAAATTTAGTTACTTATTCCAATAGAATTCATAAAAAACATGCACAATTAATTTTCTATAAAAAATTGATGTCACGGAGAAAATTTTAGTTAACAGAAAATTCGTCGCACTTGAACCTAGACAGATTTCAACTTCACATATGAGACTTGCAATGACTTTAACATAAACTTTCAATGCTCATTTCAAATTTTTTTCTTCATGTCAATTATTATTAATTTTTGGAAGAAAGGCACGGAAATGTTATAATGATTGCACATTGAAAGTTACAATGAATATTAGTGAGAAAAATCACCTGGATGAAAGATACAGGCTAAATCGATAGAATTTGGAATTTAAGTAAGTCTAAACAATATCGATGCTTACAGTTCTATCCGCGGGGCCTATTTATGTTCATACAAAAATAAAAAAAAAGGAGAATAATAAAAATATGAAAAAAATAAATAAAAATGAAACATAAAATGTAATTTATTTCCTTTTTCAATTCGCTCAGCGAAGCGGGCGGGAAACGGCTAGTTACTATATATAATATATATTGTTCATACATATAAATACTACATACTATAACGCTACATACATAAAAAATTGTTTTTCAAACGACTTTTAATAAGAGGCAAGGATTTTGCCTGACGTATGTCATCAGGTAGGGAATTCCAGAGTCTGACACAATTAACTGTAAAATAATTACTATAATATTTCGTGCGACTGTACGGAACCTGTAGTTTGCTGTCGGTGCAGGAACGTAGCCTGTTATTATCAAAAAAGGTAAAACGTTCTTTTAAATATGGCGGAGTCTGAGGAAGAAACAGGATACGAAACAACAGAGACAAGGCGTGCATCTCTCTCCGCTGACCGACCGACAACCATTTTAGTTCAGCGCGGAACTGAGATATGCGGTCGAACTTTCGCAAGCCAAAGATAAAGCGGATGCAAAGGTTCTGCAGCCTATCGAGCTTATTAAGGAGATCCTGCGATAAGTCAAGATAACATGCATCACCATAGTCAATGACAGGTAACAAAATAGAATTAGCAAGAGCGATCTTAGTTTTAATTGGCAGAAGATTCTTCCACCGCCTAAGATAGCCAATAGTGGCACAAATTTTCCGCCCTACCTCAGATACATGAGGTCCCCAAGCAAAGGAACTGTAAATCGTCAGCCCAAGGTTTCTGACCGTATTGCAGTATGGCAAAGCAACCCCATCAAAGTAAACAGCTGGAAGGTTATTAATTTTAGTCAGCAAATTGCGATTTTTTGTTTAACTGACTTTTCATGAGCCTGACAAACACACAATTCCTTATCTTTTTATTATTAGTAAGTATAGTAAATATGATATATGTATAGCCGCTTGAATAGGAACATTAGGATTTGTCAAATCAGATTTTTCACAAAGCTTATTGCACTTCTGTATATTTCATTATTAGGCAGGTAATTTTTCAATCTTGATATATTTTATGAAAAACAAAGCACTTGAATAAATTTCCGGCTATTTGTTCCCATCGTATTCGGATACACATTGAATAAATTAGCTTCGAGAGTCGAGTCGAGTCTGGTACACATATACCCACTTTGAATAACAATTGGTTTTAAACTTGATTTTTTTTCGAATATATGAGTGAATTGTGGACGGTTTTTATCTTTCAATTACGGTATTTCCTGTAATTGAAATATAAAAACCAGTTTATCTTTTCCGCACGGAAACGCTTTAAACATTTTTCTCTATACTTATTAAATTAGGTGTGAGTACCCACTGTAATCCAGGAAAAGCTACGAATAAATACGTCATCATTATTAATACCTTCGTTCTATTACGGTTATGTGGGCCAGGAAAACACAACAGTATATAGGATAATAAACCAGACCAAGGGCTAATCACGTTCTGAAGGTGACAACGCCAATATGCTAATTCCTGGCTGTTACTAGGATTTCTTTACAAAATAACCGGACTGAAAATCGAAACCAGGATCTCGTGATCCATAGCTGAACATGCTGACTTGAACAATTCATTCAGAAAATCTGTTAGGGTTATTGATGAAGTCTTTGGGGTGGATTTTATAACCTTCACTAAGGTTACTACAGGCTACTTCATTGCATCTTTGAGGGTAGAAATTCCCATTAAATATTGTCGTAAAAATATTATTTATTTCCTAGCCAATAATGCTAGAAGTAGGTACCTACCATATCGATCTAACTATTTTCGATTAAGACAAGTATCTAAATCATTACCTACTTGAACTAGTTCCTAGATAGTACATAGAAGTCATATCAGTAGGTATTGTACCGGAACATAATGGTGGCACCCTTTGGCAGTACCAGTAGGGTGGTAACAAGACACCGTCGAAGCCTCTTACCAGACCAAAGGAAATTCAGAAATTGTAATTTACAAATTACCCCAGCCAAACATCGGGCTAGTCAAAACTCGGTATAATATTCATTACTTTTTGATTTTGAAAAGAGACCATCAAAACTTTCTACGCAACCTTACAACTTTATTTTACCTCTGCCAACGAATTCCTAAGTTAACGTCAAGAAATTTGATAGATATTAATTAGGATGGCGGCTTTAATTGGGTATTCCTTCGCAGAATTTAAATCTATGATTATTAAATTATAATATTTGAAGTTCTGCCTTACGATAACATCGGAATAAAATTAGTTCCGAGCAACGGGTCTTCATTTGAACAATACCGTTACGAAAATCTTTGTTTATTTGGAGCTGGAACACGAGGCACGAACAAATTTTCTTTCTTATTCTAATATTATTATTCTATCCGTGAAACGTTAGCTATTTACAAACTTTTGTTACCATAACAGGTTGATTACAAAGCTTTACGAATAGATAATTTAATAATAATTCTTACTTCCGCACTAATATTATAATGGCGAGGGTTTATTTGTTGACCTTGCCTCACGCAGCGCAACAGACGAACGGTATTTTGCATAGATATAGTTCATATGCTGGTGATGCACATTTATGGGCTATTCTGATGTTAACTTTATACATCAGAATAGCCCTTATTCCGCCCGTAGAAGCTTTAACGCTTCTACATTCATAATATCAGTGAGAAACAGGGAATACAGTACCTACATGCGAATAGAAGTTGCAGGAACTTCTAGTGATGGATAAAACTAACCGCAATAATACCTAACTCACCTAAGTTCAGTGGCGTGCACAGGGTGTGTGACCAAGGTTGGCATTAAGATGGCAAATGAATGGTGATATAAAATGAAACAATCCTTTTCCAATGTTCGATACTGCACCTAACCAAGCTGTCCTACGACTCATTCATATATTAATTTCCGTTCCCGTGGGAACCGTGAAATAAACAAAACACAAACACTTTTATAAAGAAATACAACGGCAAGGATATGTGAAAAATTCAACCCATTTTTACTACGGTCATCATTACTTTGCTATGGGGAAGACAGAAGCCGGAAACATGCCGCCCTGAGTTTATTAACCTGAAGCGTAGGTGTTAAGTCTTATTGCATATAGTTAAACCGGCAACCATGCTCTTTCAACCTAAAAGATCCCAACATGTGTCCATCAACCTGAGGTCTCCAAAAGTTACTGTTTTCTCATAATCACCATGCTGTACCGTTTTGTATTCTACTTCTTTCTTTATGTTTCTGTTTTTGTTACATATTGTTATATAAGAGTTTAATAAATAAATAATAATAATATGCCTAAGTGGCCGTTAGCAGCTAACAGCTGCAGTACTTCCCCGGACGAGCTCTATTACAAAAAGCTCTTCTACTACTACTAAACTTGCTTGGTACGGTTCGACTGTCAAAGTCAAAGTCAAAAATATCTTTATTCAAGTAGGCCCATAGGTGGCACTTTTGATGCGTACATAATAATTACACGGTAGTGAGATGATGGCGATAACCACATTCGTAAACTTAAAACTAAAGCTACGAGGGTTCAAAACGCGTCCTGGTCTAAGAAGAAGCCCACAACAACCATCTCAAAATGTCATTTAAAATAAAAGGATATCAACTTCGTATCGGTGCAGACCCTTTGTTTTTTAGATTGAATAGAAGTAAATGTGAGTGTGAGTGCCTAGCGTGTGTAAAATCATTAAGTTTCCGGTCGGCGGTGATTGTGCCAACTCAATCTAGTTTCCGTGTTGTTAGCAATACTGATAGAGTGCTTTCTGGTTAAATTATTTTATGCTAAATATATATATATGCTTTGTATTTAATGCTAAAGCTTACATTATGTTTTTATAAAAAACAGTCTAACCGACCCCATGGGAATCGTTTGTTTTCCTGGGATAAAAAGTAGCCTTTGTACGTCCTTTCAACTAACTCTATGCAAACTTAAATCAATTGGCTGCTTAGTTAAGGTGTAAAGGAAGGACAAACAAATACATTTTCATTTATAATATTAGTATGGAAGTATGGACTTAGCTTTGCGAGGGATTTCGTCTGCGTCAAATTAAAAAAAAATCGAAGTACATGTAAAATTAGGTAATAAAAAGAATTCCGCAAAGTAACCAATATACAATTGATAATTTGTAAAACGTATATCTACAGATATTTTAAAATTTCAACTATCGTGAGTAAAGTTCAATTTAAATGAGTAAGTAGGTATTAAACGGTTCAACTCACGTGAAGTTTTATCGGAGATTGCCCGACTAGTTTCGAAGCTATGAATTAGGAGCTCAAGTCAATCTCTTATAAAAAAAACACTTCAAGTTCAGCCGTCAATAACACATTAAAACTCGCCTACATATTTCCGTAAGGTCTAGACGACTTCTATTTATAATTGACAATATTCGCTATCGATTTTACGGATAAGTGAGCATTGACATTACGGCCAATCTTAATTTGAAAGCCTTCGCATACCATATCGACTTGTGCGCCGACCCGACACATTCCACTCAAATTATAGTATAGGAAACTGGGCTTAACTTCGTACAGCATAAAATAAGTTGTTATAAGAAGTGTGAAAATAGGCAACGATCGCGTTGCAGACTGCGACAAGTAGTGTTATCAAGTCTACTACTATTTAGTTTGACCCGGTTTAGTAGTAGTTTGGAAATAAATAAATATATTTCGACTAGACACACATCAACACGTATCCTCAAAGTAAGCGTAACTTGTGGTTACTAAGATGACTGATAAATATTTTTATGAATACTTATAATTTACAGATAAAAACCTAGACACTGAAAAACATTCAGTTTCATCACACAATCGCTTTCCAATTTTGGGTCGCCGCCCACTGCGCCAATCGGCCGTCAGAATTTTATATTTTTTACAAAGTTCTGATCAATGTACGAAGAAATATAGGTTAATTAAAATAAACCCTCACCATTTAGGTTCGTTTCATACTATCTTGTCTGGAGAAGCCACAATAATAAAATTAACGGTTAAGTAATCAGTTATTAAAAAGTTGTTCAAAATGTATTTCTTGTAAAAAAAACTAATTCGTAGAAAAAATATTATTCCCTATAAATAGGTTTAACAGGTACATAAATAGGAATCTCTACCAAGGGAAGCAGATAAGTATCTGGTTTATTAGACTAGGTATATTAAGTTATAAATAAGGAGGCTACCTGGGGATTTGGCGTGCTGTTATTTATTGTAGAGGACGTGGTTAGGTATATTTTCCCACCTGCTAAGCTAAGGATAAAGTATAGTTTCGTTGTGCCTTTTATTGTGAAAGGGTGTCCAGACTACTATGGTCTCAATATAACCTTGACTACCATGCAATAAAGTTGAATGAAGAATGAAGAATAGGACTAACGAACAAGCTTAATAATGTATTCTTCCTCCAAAGTAGATATTCCATACCCAGTGGCGTGCACAGAAGGTATACTGCATACTCTATGTATATATATACATAGAGTATGCAGTTGATATAAAATGAAGAAAATCTCCAGTACGAGTTATATAAAACTTAAGGATAGGCATTGTAAGAGTTATAAAAAGCCTACCCTTAAGTATTTATAACTCGTACTGGAGATTTTCTCATTTTATTTCATCTGCATACTCTGTGCATACCCTCTATGCACGCCACTTGGACAGTGGCGTTACCGTTTGTTTTTATGCGATATATAGTAGGCTATATTACTCTCCGTTCTTTCAACTAACTCATTGCCATAAGTCAAGTTATTTTGGGTGAATAGTTAAAGCATGTAGGAAAGACAAACAAATAAAGAAACAAACAAACTTTCGCATTTATAATATTAGTCAGGATACATATAGATACAATAGAAAATTGAAATCCAGTGGTATTTCTATATCCTATTAAATTATAATCTGTATTTAAATGTCTGTATCATCATTAAACAACCATTTACCATAAATCGAAACGTATCATTCAATATTAATTGTCTATTATTTGCATAATTACATAAGCGACTACGTTTATTTGGTTAGTAGGTAGATAATTACAAAAGAATAATGATGAATAGTGTAATTTATCCTTTTAAAATAGATACCTACCTATAGTCCTATAGATTAACTCAATTATCATTATTTAATATTCTGTTTTGACTCATTACCATTTTTGTTTTTAAATATGAAAACAGTGAAACGGATGTTTTATACTATAGGGTACAGACTACGATGTCATAAACAGAGTTTACCATAGAATGGTATATAGGTATAGTTTACCTAATAATACTCTATTCGATATTCCACGGGAATGGAACAAACGGACGAACGGATTCTTCTATTAGAAGAGTTCCTAGATTGACAGCGGAATCCATTGTCATAATATTAGGACAGGAGTAGGTAAGCAATTTATGCTCGTCAGAATAAAGGAGGTGAAGTGCCGGGCGAAATTACTCGAGCATTAACCAGCCCAAGCTTAGGGAAAAGCAATATTTTGTAGAAGGTTATGAGTAGTTGACATTCGCCTATTATTAACCGACTTACAAAAAAGGGGTACTCAATTCTGGGGTCCTTTTTTATACTTGATTTTACTTCGCACCGACTTAAAAATGTTGTAGGAAATATATATTTCTTGCTTTTTAGTTGTGGTCGCAGTCATTTTTTTATTGTTTTCTATACACCCAATTTCGGATAATTTTCATAACACCCAATTTCCCCAAATCAAGATTTAGGTGAGCCCTGAACGAGAGTCTATGTAGGTAATTCGTTTCGGACCCAGTCTACTAAAGTCATCTTAAAGTCACGAAGCGGTGGGATAGCCCAGTGGCTTAGACTTCGACTTAACTTTTTGGGAGCGTAGTTCGAATCCCAGCACGCACCTCTATTTATGAGACTTTTAAGCAATTAAAATATAACTTGCATCAACAGTGAAGGAAAACATCGTGAGGAAATCTGCATGCCTGAGAGTTCTCCATTATTTATTTTTTATTTATAATGTTCTGATGGTTGTGCGGCGTCCATCATTCTGCACTGGGCTAGCGTGGTGGACGACGGCCTTAACCCCTTCTCATTATGGATGTATATGATGCTCTTAAAGTAATTAAGCCGGCCATACATGCAATGGAGCTGCGCGGTACGTCAAAAGGCTAATTCACTTCCGCCAATGAGAAAAGCCTCCTGGACCGAGCAGTGGAACGTTTATCGGCTGATGATAACGATCATGATGATAACTAGTGATGCAACGTGCTATCAGTTCTTTTCCCTTAAAATCCCTATGTTTTGACCAATCCCGGGAAATGAAAGCGGAATGTTATGATTCATTTTTAATAATGCCAGCCACAAGAACAACGAGGGTTATAATCAGAAACCGATGAATTTTCGCTCACATCTTAGACTGCATTGTCACATACCATAGGCATGAAAATTATTAATATGTAATCGCTTGAAAAATCAATACCACAATATACTTGAAATATTACATGAAGGCAATTCGCCAGTACACGTTTGTGCAGAGAGTTAATTAGTATACAAATTGGTTTTCCAACAGCAGGTAATTATTTCGATCATGCGCTCCAATGATACGTTGCTCCAGATTTTAGTTCATCATGCACTAGCTTTAAAATCAAGTGTACCATAAAATATCAAATTTTGATGGCCTAACAATGGCCGATTGCACAAAGTGCTTTGAAAATATAATAAAAATGTATTTTCACTTTCAATATGTAAACGGACTTAAACAGCTTTTGTGGATTCAAAAAATATTTCTCAATCAGAGCCAAGCGTCCAATGTTGTGTTTGTATCTTCATTGGCCTGATCAGTGATTACGCAGTGATTGTGGGATAAGACATTACTTGTAGAAACAAAATGAAAAATATTAAAAAAAATCTTTTTGCACAAGCAATGCACTTTTTGGTTGCACAATCTTAATTAATATTCTCTGAATCTGATTATAGTAAAAATATTTGTACCGACGAATTGATCAATTAAAGAATAACCATTAAAGTTTTTCAGAAAAATGGGGAAGAATCTATAATAAACGCTAAACTGTGTATTTCTGTGAATTGAAAAAAAAATAACACCCCGGACCAATTTTTTAATCTCAAGAGATATCAGAAGTTTTAGGTAAACGAAGTCGCGGGCATCCGCTAGTTAGAAAATGAAATCAGAAAAAGATAAAGCATCAAACTTTCTTCTAATCTAATTTTAGGGAAACATCCAAATGAAATGCCGAATAAAATAGCTTAATTTATAAATTGTTCAGCAACAAACTTTTCCGGCTGTTTGGCGCTTTATACACAAAATTTATATGGGACAACCCTGAAAGCGTCAAATTTTTGATATAAATTAACTATCAACAGCCGAAAGTAAAAGTTTATGCTAACAGAATAAACCACATCTGAAATCCTCCCAGAGTGGATAACTTTTCGTGGTTTGAAGAGGCTTTTAATTGGTACCTATAGTTATAACAATAATCTAGGTAGCTTAATAAGTTGAGATCGCTTTTTAGTGTGGGTGCATATATTTTTTATTATCTAATCCTTGTTTGTTTCGCTTCGTGTACATTAACATTACAGTTTATTTTCATACAATTTAATTTATTATAATTTCGTGAAACGAACAAAAAAAGCCTGCCCTCACAATTTAATTAGGTAATTATTTTTCTATTCTATTCTATTCTTATATACTTTATATTAACATTTAACAAAATTATTACTAAAGATTTTTTCTATTATTAATTGTATTATATTTTCATGTCATTTGAAAAAAGTTAGACGTTTGATAAAGTAATACTAACGATAAAGCTATTTTTTTTATTGGAACGCGCAAATCTGTGAAACTACTATTGGGTTCAATTTTTTTTGCAATTGATAGCCCAATTCTTGAGACAGATGGAAGATACAATTTTTCAAAGCTTTACGATTGGGATGACAGTGTATATGAAATCATTTTTCAAAACAGGTCCTTATCGATGAAAATTTATATTTTAGCTGGCAATAATTAGAATGTTAAACTAGTTGATTCAGGATTTATAAAAAAAACCCGATCCAGAAGGGGTTAAATAGGTGATGAAAATTGATTTGTCACAAAGCGCTAGTCGGATTTGGGAAAATCCTTTTTGCATTTGATACCCCAATTCCAAAGGTTAGGCTATTTGCCATCACGCTACAACCCTTAGGAGTCGGGCAAACGCGATGGGTCGCAGGATGAGAGTATGTTATGAAAATATTTACTTCACAGAAGTTAAACGCGGACGAAGTCAATAATATACTGCAACATATTTATGTCAAACAGAATAACTACCATTACCCGATGTAAAAATAGTAAGCAAAACTTTAATTTTAAAATTAAAAAAAAAAACATTTATTTATGATCAGATTGATCAGATTACATTGGATCAATAACCACACACGATGGCGTCAGGTTTAAAACTGCGTTCCAGTAGCTGTATAATCATGGGAAAAAATTCTAGTATAATACTAATAGGTAGACAAACAAATATTAACGTCGGGGTGGATATTATGCCTTTGTGTAAGTTATCCCATTGTCTCGCTCTCTACGTGCTTCAGATGCCGACTTTCGCATCAGATCCCCAATAATCCACTCACTCAACTTCCATTACAACTTAATACGATTGCTCAGTAATGCCTACATAACTGACCGACCTTTCTAATAAATAGAGAATAAAGGCGAATCCGCTGAAAAGCAATTCATGAGAAACAGCCGTTTAGGAAGAGTTTTTTACTAACATTATAATTGCGACAGGGTTCCTTTATGTTTGTTTGTAATTTGGTACCTATGTTTAACTCAATCAATACACTAATCTCACATCTTATTTAACTTGCATAATTGCAAATGGACAGATAAAAATTTACATCCACGAAAAGCATCTGAAAACCACTCACGCGGATTGTTAATTAAGATTCATCAACATTAACTGAAGGACATAGTTCTTTTTTTTTTAGATTTTAAATTAAAATAGCGTATGACCCCTATATTCAGCGGCTCCCTACGACTTTTCTACATTTACTGGAGGTGTTTACAAACGCCGGGTTCCGGGTCCCGGATCGCCATTCCGGCACCCTGGAACCCTAAAGTCCATTAGTTCTCTGAATTATATGCCCCGCCTTTTGCTACTTTAACTACGCAAACCATAAATAACATGTTCAGTCGTACCTATAAAAAAGAAGAATAAATCACTGACAATATCTAATCTGCTCTTGGATTATCCGTCGAAAAACGCATAATTCGCAACTGCAAGTTACAAAATGTCAAATGATACTTATATTTAGCATAACCCTGTTTCCATCTCATTCAACACTGCAACAGAAACTGTGACGTAAATCCCGCTGTGCAAGGTTACAAAGATTGAATAGCACATTTGTTTTATTCTGGAACGAAAAGCTTCTACGTTTTCGTTTACAAAACTTCGGTTACAATTTATGATTCAACACACAGGTTATATATAATGAATGAATTATTCCCGAATGTATAATGTATGAGTTTGAGCAACATAGTACTTCGCTTCTTATGGGAATTAGTCAAGCTACTGAATCTTTAATTCTTTAGCTGCCGCGATCCCGATCGGTCTTCCTATTCTAATAGGTTTCGGTTTGTTCACTCTCATAACTCTACGCTGTTCGCCAATCTTATGGAAATTAGGTCATAACAATGATAAAATGAAAAACTTAAAAATTTACTATTGCCGAAATATGATAATATAATAAGATCTTGACTCTTTAGTGTTAATATTAATTCACTATATAATCTAGGACTAAGCTTACCATTGCAATCATCACGTCTCATGCATCATCATTAATCAATTACCAGCTTACTACAGAGCGAAGGTCTTCCCTCAGAATTATGGCCCATTAAGGGTCCTCGGCCGTAGTCCACCACGCTGGCCAAGTACGAATTGGTAGAGTTCACTCAGAAAGCATTATGTAGAACTTCAGGTATATAGGTTTCCTCACGATATTTTCCTTCACCATTGAAGCCAGAGATATTTAATTGCCTAAAACGCATGTGACTGCGAAAAGTTACATGTACGTACCGCGATTCGACTTCAGACTTTCGAGTGCCTGTGCCCCTGAAGGAAAATCCGAAGTCCTACACGTACGGCTATCACAGATTGTTAATTGGTCCTTCATCAATTACCAAACCGGAATATTCCATGAGTCTTGCCTAGAAAATACGACACTGTCAACATATCCACGCAGGTAGAATCTCAAACTATCGCACAGCCCACGGTACTGTTGCCATCACGAGCTCTTGCCTTCATCAATAAAACAACCGAAACGTTCCCATTTTTGTGAAAAGCTGGACACAGTGGCACGTCACAGAGTGTAGAACCGTGGCGATATAAACCGGTTATTGAATAATCAAATACCTTCTGTATTACGAGAGCCTTATTAATGCCTACTATAACCACTTGAGAATGCTTTGATCCACCAATATACATATTACTACTGCAGAAGTGAGTGCTCGTTACGGAATACTCAAGCTGTTATAAGAAAAAATATATCATATTGCCCTGTATTGATTGTATTGCAAATAGCTTTATAAGGTGAATAAAATAATAAAGTTCGAAAACGTTCGTATGGAACAAATAGCTTTGATATTCTAATGAGGTTCGAAAGTTTACGGTATTTATTGCCGAATTTCAAGTAAAGGTTTTAATGTAGCCACGTTTTGAAATGAGGTATCGAGCAGCAATCGCAACTCTCCGTATTTTTTGACAGAACTAAACTGTAGCAAACTTACGTACTTTAAAATAGCATACCAATACAAACTTTCCATCAAACTTGTTCGCAACTTTCATTACATGGTTTTAAGGCTCTTTATCTAACATATAAAATAAGCGTGTTTTATATCACAATATGTACCACTCTTGTGTCTTATGATAAAATTAATCCCGATGGAGTTGAGTTTGCAAGTTATATATTTATGTGTAGACGAAGCATTCCTATTCTATTCCGTAAATACAGTTTTTTCAAGTAGGTATCTACTAACAAAGTTTTTTAAAAATAACATTTACACATTTTCTAGAATAAATAATTTCTATGTACAGGATTTAAATAAGCATTTTATTTCATGTAATTATCACAATTATGTGAATTAGATGTACCTATTATACAAGTCTTGTCTAATTTGCTATGATTTAAATGATTTTTGATTTTTAATAAATTTTGTTTTTATATAAGATAATAATAAAAAGTGGAGAAATAGAAAGCTAATCTAGCATAATGCTATTCCAGTATTTACCTTCAGATCGACTCAACAGTAACATAATCATCTATTTATCATCCAGCGCATATATATTAAACAATATGTAAAGTTACAGCACGAAACAAAACAAAAATTACTGAAAACATTACAAATTTAAGCATAAGAATAACATACAATATATCGTCATAATATATTGTTAAATATAGTTATAGACTCCAGTATTACCGAAATTGAAAGTTAAATAAAAGCTTATAAAAATACCAACGAAACAACTCCATTCAATTTGGCTTAATACAAATAAATATTAGCTCGTGAAAGAAAAATTGTTTTTAAATAAAGTGTTGCGTCCGTCCATTAATATAAATTGGATTTTGAATTATTTATATTGCTATTGCTACATTTGCGTCATCTAAGTAGGATAACTTTATTACATAAAAGTTATGATGTTATTAAGTACTTTAGGATTCCATTATTGAGTTAAGGTTGGTTATTAAGTAGTTTCCTATCATATTGTAGACATAAGCTGCTGCACTGTGGTTCAGTTGAGACGGGGCAAATAAGCAACGTTGACTTAACTTAATAGCATGGCTTATCGTGACGGGTGATCAATTTTGGAGGTTCTAATTTTGCCGAACAAATTTGATGGTCCTAACCTTTGGGACCGATAGCTTAAACTGCACTGTTAAGCTACCAGTTGCTCCTGACTATTTACCAACGGTTCATCATCATCATCAAATCAACTCATCACCGGCTCACTACAAGGCATGGGTCTCCTTCCACATTAAGAAGGGT
Organism: Pararge aegeria; assembly: GCF_905163445.1. NCBI lineage: Eukaryota > Metazoa > Arthropoda > Insecta > Lepidoptera > Nymphalidae > Pararge > Pararge aegeria. Next base: position 9,079,169 of record NC_053184.1, on the reverse strand, counting down.
TTAGGCCGTAGTCCGCCACACTGGCCCGGTGCGGATTTGTGGAATCCACACGCCTTTTATAATATCATGGAGAACTCTCGGCCATGCAACCTGCACGATGACGATCCTCACGATGTTACCTTTACCGCTGAAGCAAGTGATATTTTAATTGCTTGAAACGCACATAACTCAGAAAAGTAGGAGGTTTGTGATGGAATTCTAACTTGGCCCCTTGAAAGTGTAGTCCTAACCAATAGGCTATCAACGGTAATTTATGTATTTTAACCTTCAAATAACAAAAAAAATTGTAATTTGAAGGTTACACCCAACACTAATTCATTATAACCTTCTGATAATGATAATATTAGTTCTTTATAATATATGATGATGAATACTTTCCATGTCATCTACTAACCAACGATTTTAAAACTAATGTTTCAACTGCTTATATAAAGTCTAATTGTTTTTTTTTTACAAACACAAACTTTACAAACAGACGAGCAAACGAGAACATATTTCACCCGTATTTTTCATTATCTGAACTTTCAATTTAAAGTCTGAAAAAATTACCAGACTAACTGTATGAATTTTAGAAATAGTATGGTTTTTGAGGGCTGCTAAGGTATTGCCTTAATGGCTCTGGAGATATAATATTTCAAAATAAAATGTAGAGTCTTACTGTTCTTTCCATGACAAATCTCACTACTACCATTATCCGAGAAAAGCGGGTTCCCCAGGGCCTTGGCAATAAAATGAAATTTTAGTCGACGCTCGTAGCTCAAGAAATGCTACTTTTACCTACCGTAGAAAATCGGATATAAATTATCTGCAAGACTAGATCAAGAAGATGTACTTATTTACTTTCATACTCTCTAAAACTTTACACAAATAGATTTCTACGTTTTTGCAGTAAATACCTATAAACACTAATAACTATATCTGTCTTGTTTTTTTTATTTGAGTAAGTTCTGATATCATTGAATACATTATCATAAAATTAGTTAGGTTATGCTTTAATTGTAAAGTATTTTTCTTGATGATAAAACTATTTATTTGAATAAGAATGAATACTGCAAAACACTTTTGTTTCTACCTGCGAACTAACAAAATTTAAATCACAAAAGCTACTATGGTGAGTTAAATATAACAGTAAGATATAATATTATGTCTTTTCAAACTTTTTTGTAGCTTATAATAGTTATTTCCGATTTGGTAAAAAACGGACAAAAAAAAATTATATTACAATTTCCACACAAATAAAATTGTTTTCAACTGTAACCTCTGTGCAAATCTTGCAAACAAACATCGGACCGTGTCAGTACAATCTGTGTAAGATTCATGAAGATATTGTACCTCTACGTGCTTGAGATGGCGAGAGTTAGTTCCGAAGTAATCCTGCAACTTAATACATATATTCACTTTTCTGCTTTACTACTCTTTTCAAAGACGATAAATAGAACGAAGAATATTTTAGAAAGTTTATTAACTAGCAGTTTCCCCGCGACCTCGTCCACGTTCTGTCAAATTTACTACGTTTTCTACTGCCATTATTATATAAGAATCTATAACTACATAAATACAAATGAGCCACGTGATTATCTACGCCTTTTCTGAAAATTCTGGTATTTTCATAACTTAAGCTGTTCATACTCTTTCAAGACAGTATTCTAAACGTTAAAAACATGGTGGGAGAACAGACTGCGCCTACAACACCTACTGTAGCATCACATCTTCACCACAATCCAAGTCCTGTACGTCTAATATGCGAGCTACAAGAGGTTTATGTCTACCATTTTCTCGTCCTTTTTTTAGTTAAGACGAGAAAATTCGAAGAGATATTATCTCGTGAGTCGCATCTTAGCTCTACTGATCTCGATATTCGTACCAATCAACACTTGAACACCGTGACCAACCTTTTTCATTCTGGCAGAAGACCCGTTTCTTTTAGTAGCCGCTACTGGCTTGACAATGATGACGATGATGAAAATTTAAATAAACCTATCCATATCATATCATGTTCCTTCAATTAATTTACACTAAAGCGTCTTAATAAGCAGCAATCCTGGCTTCAAGTTTTGCTGTCTGGCTCTTCTGGCTTCTCAAGTCGTTAATAGTCCTATATTCTGCGCATAGAACGTAATTAAATACGTGTAATCAAGAACAATTTAATACTCTCACTAATGAACACTTATTATCTACTTATAACTTGGTCTGGTTACAGGGAAAATAACATGCGCCGTACAGAGCTGTTAATTGTTATAAATTATCCGGGATTTTGCTGTGGCGCTTTCGGTATGAAATTTCCCCATTCTAAATCAGCCCATTTGATCATTTTCAGAATCTGATGCACAAGAGGATTAGATCTACTCAATGTAAAAGAGAAAATTACGCGTTATTGGATCAATGGTTTAGTAAACAGTAGTAGGTATACCATTTTCCACTAGTATCTTAAAACGCCCAACATTAATAATCCATTTTATTAAAAATCTTTAGATCGCAGATTGAAATTTAGATTTTCAGATTGAATTTAGTAAATAGTGATATCCTAAGTATAGCCGTTTGTATTGACATTCCGTAGTTTATTATGTTTATCGTATAAACAAAGGAGAAGTAATTTTCAGAATTTGCATAGCTCACAGAATATTTTTATTATTTTTGTACCATTATAAATGATTATAACTAAATATACGGGATATTTGGTTATCATCAATGTGGGATGGGATATAAATGATTGGAATAACATTCAATGCATAGCTGTTATTTTCTGCTTACTATTTAAACAAAGCCTTTAGCAATTTTGCGATTCTACACTGTGTTTGCAAGACCAATTGTCATCAGCAGCAAACACTATAAGGTAAACATTGCGACGAGCTCATATAAACGAAGTAAGAATGGCACACCGTTGTTCCACAACAAAAGCTCTACGTGACTTAGATGACACAGTCTACATCAGACAGGTCTGTTATAATGAAAATGTCTAAAGAAAGAAAACCCCCATTTATTTTAAACTTACGACTTGGCTGAGGTAGACATGAACAATGATACCACATGTTACCGCAATGAATTAATAAGCGACTTCAGTATCTACGTAGTTCTTTCATACCTATTAAAACACACGGTCGATCGAAACCTACTACTATGTAACTAGAGTAGGTACAGAATCTACTCTTAGAACTAAAGCTTAGCTCAGCGGCCACGTTGATCTTGACTGCTTGAACTGTTAGCATGATCACGTGTTTTACCAAGTTCCAGGATTTAAGTGGCTTTATTCTGAAACAGAATTTCATAAAACCCAATTTTACTTATTTTAAAATTGGGCGTCACCAAAATAATTAAATAATTGGTCTTTTAATTATTTGGACAATTTCAAATATGAGTCACCAGTTATTGATTTCGATACCTATAGTCTATACCATTTAAACTTGTCACGTTTCCTTTGTCCTCGGTACATTTACCATTAACCCATCGTTAACACAAATTGTCGAATCAATAAGCTACTGTGGCGATGAAACGAATAGGGCACATTATGCATAACTAGGTCTCGATATCATTGTGATATGTGAATCTTTGTACTTGTTAACATGTTACAAACTCTGAATACCTTTACAAAAGAGCACTAAGGTGTGATTGCTATGCCTTTGAACTAAATCAAATCGAAATTCTTTATTCCAAAAGGGCAATATCACGGACACTTTGAAGTGTTTATACATATCTTTTTCCATTATTGTGAAGTGATGACATTCAACGAGGGTTCATGAACAGAAGCACGCTATAAAATTAGCTGGGCTTTTTTTTGATCACCATCTCACTGTGTCATTTTAAACTATCTAGGTAGAGACACATAACCAAGTTATGTGATTGCTTGATCAACCAAAATGTAAGTTTGAATTAAAATAAAAATACTATAAACTGCTTTAACGCATAGCATATATTTGATCACATGACATACAATGGCAGAACTCGCAAATGGACACCCATTGACAAAATTCGTAGAATCAAAAACTTTAGGTTCCTACATCTACAAAAATGTTAGTTTGATACAAAGTATCGTTTATTTATTCCTTCAATCAATATATAATTAATTTATTGAAGCTAGGTTAATTTCCTAATGCGATTCCGGTAAAATAATAGAAAGAATGGAGTAGATACAATAACATTTCAACATAAGAAAACCATAATCCGATTAACAGCTAGCCCCGTATTCAGTAAGTGCGATTAGTGTACAACTGATAACTACCTACCTGGAATATGGGGCCACTTATCAACTAAAACCATAAAAATCCCACCGAGCTTGAAGCAAAAGTGACATAAAGTAAATCTTTAAATAAACTTCCATATTAATTATGCAATCTGTAAGTGTGTGATCGAAGCTTAAGTGCTTATAAAAATTGAACTTGGCAGGAACAAACTTGGCTTAATGGAATAATGCCGTTGGGAGAAAATTTGATGCAGATAAATCGTAAGAAATGAAAATGACAATGAAGTCAAAATAATAAATTAAATTTCGTTTAGGAATTTTATTCTTAAAAACTCGACTCGGCACAAGGAAAAAATTAATTTCATGGTTAGTACTTTTTCCTTAGGTTATGGGTTTTTTCAGCGTTTGTAAGAATCATTGTATTTCATGGAATTCTGACAAGGTAGTGCCCCCCCTTTTTCTATACAATATTTATCTGTATTATCCGTCCCCAAAACTGTAAAATTGTCGTAAATGTAAGAGCTTTACGATTCCTATGAACTTATTTCAAGATACAATATGTCGCACTCCAGGTATTCTCCCAATGGTGTCGTATTACACACATTATCTTTTATTTAGTTCCAAAAGGTCCTGCGTAAATTACCTTCCGACTATCTCTCGAGCTTGAACAACTAGCAAAGTGTCACAATTAACATAAAAATAGGGCCCATTACCTAGCGGAACAAATAACTTCTTTTATAAAAGAATTACCTATCTTAAGTTGCTCACAATCTGATGGTGTCACGAAGAACAAACGATTGGCAAAGTTTTAATTACGCTCTTTGGGAACGCTTTGGCTCACCAGTTCAAATAATAATGGACTGGACACTTTTTAGGGTACCGCTAAGTGCAATACGGATTCTTATGAATATCACTGTGTCTTACTTACTGTTTGTCCGTATGTTATGGATCTTCTAACTTATAGATAGATCGAAGGCTGTAACTTGACGTTTTGATATTTGGTTTAGACGTTACAACCAAATATGAAATTAAAAATTAAATATTGATCGAACCGAAATTTAAACAACCGGTCACGACAAACAAAACAGTTATAGAGCACTTCTGTAACTGAGACAATCTCTATAACAAATACTAACGTAGTTATTAGTTTCTGTACACTATTTTTATATTCAGCTGTATTTTACAACGCATTTATATCGTTAAGAATTAAACGATATAAATAATCATCCCTATCTTTCCAAAGAATGGTCCCGTCTTGTGCGAGTTCAACTTGCACTTTGCCGTTTTTTATTCTCATTTCCTTTTTAAGTAGACCACCAAGCTGTTCACATTACTCTTTAAATTAGTCTCATTAATAGACGGAAATTCCAAAGCATTCAGGCGAATTTATGTCGTTTACACTAGTTTAGAGTTGCAGGGCGGGTAATAAAAGGTTTACACATTCATCATCATTTTTATCATCATCATCACATTAACCCATTACCGGCCCACTACAGGGGACTCGGCTAACGATGATAAGGCCTTAGTCCACCACGCTAGCTTAATGCGGATTGGTGGACTCCACACACATGTAGAACTAACAGGCGCAACGAGATGTAATTACATATGTGTACGTTAATTTGCGTGTATTTCTAGAAGCCTCCATCAAATTAGTGCTTCATTCATTTACTTAACATGTTATGTTAAATTAATTGATACACGGAAATGAAGGATTAACTGTTAAATCAGAAATATGCCTAATGCCAAGAGTATGCAATAAAATAAGAGTATAAAAAGTAGAGCATATTCTCATTTACACCAGAGTTACTGACATAGCTCAAAGGGTTCATAGGTACTTTTAAGCTATGTCGGTAGCTTTGGCTCTTGAGTGGCAATGAGCTCGGAAAAACGATGGACCTCGGGGTCCCAAGGTGCTAAAATGGCGACCACGCACGGGTAAACGCAGTGTTGGTAAACCCCCGACGAGGTTCAAGACATTAAACAAGTCGCAGGGTGCTGCTGGAAACCAGCGGCTAAGGACCGTGGATTTTGGAACTCCTCATGAAAGACCAATGTCCAGTAGTGGATGTAAATGGGTTGAAATGATTATGACGATGATCTAACAGTCCACTGTTGATTTATAGGCCTCTTCCAATGGAAGAGTTTTCCCAGATGGTAGGATTAGCGCAAAAGATGCATCTACCCGTTCTCCTGTATATTTCCTTAGTCGCCTTGTACGACACCCGCGGTTAGAAGAGCGGTGGTGACAAGGATATTCTGATCGGCCGTCACCGCACGGCTCATTATGGGATAATAACAATAAAAAAAATATGGTTTATAGGCTCTTAAGACTATGTGATAATAATCGTCAAAGATCGTAAACCCACCATGCGGCACCATGGTGGGGATATGCTATTTTGAGAGATAATATTTGTGCCTGACAGTAGGAGATTAATATCACAGTATGATTTGATATCGTGGTAAATGCTGATATCATCTATACAGCGTCGCAACAGTATATACAGGCTTTAGGATACCTACCGAAGTCAGAGAGTGCTGGGCAAAGGTCCATACTCCGTTCTTACCGCATGATTACCCTATCAGTGTCTAGACTGCTTGGTTAGCCTCTGTATGCCCATCCTTATAGCCTGAGAATGAATTATTAAATAATTGAATGAATAAACAAATTAATAAATGAATTAATGAACTAATTAATTCCATTTAAAACTAAAGGCTAAGTTAGATTTTTACAGTAGGTATTAGGAAGTAAACTGCAAAATAATTGAACGCGTCTTGTTTTATAAAAGTTTATTTATTATAATTCAAGTGACTCGGCGAAGACGCACGTTAAGTAAGCGAAAAAAGTAAACCTATTTTCACGCATTCAGACTGTTTAACTTTTCTGTTACTCAGATACAATCTGTATATAAGTAGGTATATCTAGGTAATAGTCAAAATGTCTTAAGTTTTTGTGATAAAAGTTAAAACATTGAATGCAATTATGAAACAATGTTGGGCATAAAGTAACTTTACGGTTTTTTTCCGTGCGATCCTTATTATTATTTATTTTCATTAATATCGAAAAAAATGGAGGTACATTCCTTGTTATTATTACCCATTTATGAATATACTTCATCGATGTTGATTAAATTTGGGACATATATAGCATGTGTGAGATTGCAGTCAAGGGCTAACTTGTAGAGCAATAAAAAAAATGTACCCCGGAGATGACAAATGCTACTTTTTATTCCGGAAAAGCACCCGGATATTTTAATTTTTACCATTCATCGCTTGAAATCTAAATCAATTTACCCAAAATTTTGTATAAAGAAAGCTTATATAATGGAGGATTAAATTATATCCGAAACCAAACTTTCCTCTCTATAACTATGAGTATGTCCGTCCGTCTGTCTGCATGTTATCAAAACACTCTTTATCTCAGAGAACGTCTAAATAAGGTTAGCCGTAACTTAAAGGGCAAGCCTAGCAAAATTCGTTAGAATTTGTTACCAAGTCACGATAAAATCCGATCTGTGGAGACAGCTCTGCTATTCATCAAGCTTTCGCGTAGACGCAAACTAGGATTTTGAAGATAACGTTCTAAACGTATATCAGGATGAGAGGATAAAGCTCTGCATCTCGTTCAAATTGAATCTTTTACGGTATTTCCAGAGTGAATAAATATATGTAAGCATTTTTTGATGTAATAATATTCTTTTTCTCAGAGAATAAAATCTGAACGAACAATCTAAATCTTTCAGCTCGGCTGAGTAACGTTTGGACTAACGTTTCCAATTAAGTGTAATTTCTCTATTACATGTCACTTTCATCATGCTCCCGCTCAGGCTCAGGCTGGAGAGAAAAAAATTAATATCGATGATATAGCAGTATGGTGGACGCTGATCCTATGTAGTTTGTCGGGCGTTAGCGACAAGCAGTAAGTAATAATAAGCACGAACAACAGATAAAAGCACGGGGGTCCAGTCTGTTGCTGAGAGTATCTTTCACGGAAAAAATTATACAGTATCTTTTTGACTGTTGGCCTAGCCCAAAAATGTTAAGACCTCTAACTACCAATAAAGCATAAAAAGTAACTCTATTTCTTATAATCGGGCGGTTACAGGGTAAAACTGCTGAATTATTTTTATTGGCAACAACCCTCGGTACGAAACGGTAGTTAACAGTTTACAAACAGTCAAGCTTTATGATTCGAAAGGCTTTCATGAAATAAATGAATTTCAATTTAGTATTTTTGTTGCTTTGAATTGTACAATTGAAAGAAGACTTCCCTCCCCTACAGTCATACAACTTTTTAATCGATCTGACTTCGCCGTTTTACCTGTCGCCCCCTAACCGTAACGTAAGCTCGTTAAATAAACGTCATTTCCAAACCACAGCCCACATGCTAATAGCGTTTCTAGATCATTGCATACGCATTCAGTCCACGTGTATGCTGCAGCGGTAAGTAAAGCCGCTACCGACTCGTCCACCATTATCTTATTTTATAAGCGTCAAAATAAAATATGTATGAACTCGAATCAAACAGAATATAATTAAGACAAAATTGTGCACAGTGAAAGAATAACTTAAAATGCATATTGGAAACTGCTGGACCGGCATTTCTCCGGCAATCACGGCCTGAGTGCTTTGCCAATTAAGCCACGTTTCTCGTTCCACCGTTGCTGAAATTTATATACGCCATTTAATCAATACTAGTGGTACTTGTCAATATTCGAATTAAAAGTTTAAATATTATTTAGGTCATTGGCATTGTCAAAGCCGGTACTTCTTTTTATCACAGATTTCGCCAAGGCTAGACTGTCAATTTGCCTATTTTTTTTTAATTTAATCCAAAAATGATTCAAAAACAGTATTGACGGCCGATTGGCGCAGTGGGCAGCGACCCTGCTTTCTGAGCCAAGGCCGTAGGTTCAATTCCCGCAACTAAACAATGTTTGTGTGATGAACATTAATGTTTTCCAGTGTCTGGGTGTTTATCTATATATTATAAGTGTCTGCGTATATTATTTATATAATTATTCATTAGTCATCTTAGTACCCATAACACAAGCTACGCTTACTTTGGGCTTGATGGCGATGTGTGTAGTGTCGTAGTATATTTATTATTATTATATATATGCGTGTATGTGTGAAATACTAAGTAGTGTGTGTAAAATGATTAAAAAGAGTTTAAATGCATGATAGTGTGTTTTTTATTGATGTAATGTATGTTTTATGCATAATTTAACATACTTCTCCATATAATCGATACCTAAGTGTGGGAAATTTCATACTCCTACCTACTTAAGTTCTAAGTTTTTGTTTCGACTGAAATACAAGCTATCAAAGTTGTACTGGAGGCGCCATCAATGAATAATTGAAATCAAAATTTAACGTTCCTATAGACCATATAATACCGTAATGATTGACTTTGATGGTTCATCTCTTGTGCAACAATATTTCATAGCCAAAACTTTTAATTTTATCCCATTCATGAGATAAACTTTAGACCCGTAGTTAAAGCGCGTGAAACCTCTACAGTTCCTAAAAACTGTCCGCACTAGCAACTTACTATCTTTTGACTCATACGCGGACGAAGTCGCGAGGGACCGCTAGTAACCAATTAAGATAATGTGCAGTAGCTTAGAAGAGGCATAACAACATAGGAGACTGTAAAGTCGTTTGCCGTGACGGCATATATATTTCGCATCAAAACTGCATTTACAAGTATTTTTAATATGGCTGGGTAGTAAGAAAAAACGAATCGGATAATCGCCCGACGATTTTACTATGTATTAATCGTAATCTTTTACAAGGGTTTCCTAAAAAGAGATTTGATCAAGGAAAGCTAGAGTAGGTGCCTACGTCAGAATAAATTGAAGTGTCTCTGAATTATTTATGCTCTCCGAGTAATATTTACGTCGTCTTTGGCAGCGTCTGTGAATAAATTCAAATAAGTATTACCCGGTATTTAAATTTGAAATTGAACTAAGCCGGTTTGACCTACTCAGGTAGAAACTGCGCATTATGTGCACATTTAGTGGACGGTTGCGGATTAGCTCACAACAAGCTACAGAGAATTAATAATAGGAATGTAAATATATACCCTTCATACTATTCTAGTCACAACATCATCAGCCTATAAATTTCTCAATACTGAGCACATACCTCATTAAAAGCCCAAACCATGTTTCCCCAACATGGTTTGGCTAAGTTACCACATGTTCATTGATATAAACTTTGACGGGAAAGAACACTGCCAATTTCCTAACTCGAAACCGAAGGGTATTTAGAAATCGAACTTTCTACCTCGTGATCAATATGCAAACTAGCGAACAACTAGACTACCAAATAGTTAAGTCACCGCGCAATATACAAATATACCGCAAAAGTTTTGAAACCTCGATAACTTTACGTAGCGTACCCAAAAAGCCCTATTTCAATTTAAAAAGGGGATCGGAAAAATCCATACCACTTACTCGTTGGGAATGCATGTAGTCACGATATTTCGTACCGCGAAAGGTTTCAAAAACATACATTGCGTGTTGATTTGTTTTATTATACCTATTATAATACTTAAACGTTATTGTAATATTTAAATTTATTTTTTAGTGTTACTATTGTCACGAATATTTTTCAAGTAGCTTACGGGAAATCTGTGATTAATACCAATCTGTTATAGAACTCAGCCTTGTGTCCGAAAAGACTCCAAATAATTAATTAAATATTCCGATATTTGTTTCATCATTTTATTGTAGCAAGCCTCTTAATCTTATAAATTATATAAGCCTAGATTTTAATTTAAATAGAGTTAGCGTTTGTTATTATATTGACTAAACACTCTTTCTTCATATGAATTTATATTAATTCTAGTAGATTTCCTATCAAGTGATTATAAAGGTTTAGGATAGCAAAAAAAGGTAACAATGAAAATCAGCATTCATCCTCGAGACCGAGTTTATACTAAAACATCTTTTGGTAACCTAGGCTGAAATTTAAATGAGCAAAAGCTGTTTTCATTAATTAATTATTTTAATAATGTATACAATTAAAACTCCGTTATTAAAGCACGGACCAACAATCGGCCTTCTAAAATAATCTTTATCAGAAAGGGTAAATCACACGTTCAGACTCCTTAATAAGACGGTGTTGTCTTAAAACTAGACCAAATAATTGGAAACTATCCCTGTGCGATATTACGCTACGGAGTATTGCCATCATGCCAATCGAGCGTAAACACGTTTCCGATAGGATAATTCAGTAGTAGTGAAACTTTTTGTAACCCAGTGTTCAGGACTTCGGCTTTCTCGGGGGGCGAGTTTGAATCCCAACAAGCACCACTAACTTTTCTAAGTTATATGCATTAAAATATCGCTAGCTTCAACGGTGAAGGAAAATATCTTATGGAAATCTACATGCCATGCTTATTTCAGCATTGCTGTGTTCCAGTATAAAAAAGCGTGGTTGCCGATGTAATTACAGGCACATGATTTCAACAACTATTACCACTTTGATGGACATATAGTTTAGCTAAACTATCTAAATAGATCTTCGGCAATGTACCCTCTACGCACGTTACGCTCCGTCACCAGAGCAAACTCAGGAGATGTTGACTGTGCAATAAATAACTATTAATAAGTTAACTTAATAACTTTTCGCGGAGTATACCAAATTCAGCTATATTCTCATAATACAATAACAATAATACCTAGGTGTATAATTTCCTGCTCGATTCTCTAGTGATTATTAAGCTACGGAATACGAGCATCTGGGTTCGCTAAGAATTGTTAGGGTGGTAACAGTCCGGATTTTGAAGGCAGCCCTGATTACAGTCAAATGTAAACCCCCGCGCCTGTAAGAGCACCTGAAACACTCCTTAACATGTGATTATAATTATCCTTTGAGAGAAAAGATCTGCTTAACAGTGGTACGTTAATAGGCTTATTACGATGATGTCCGTTTCCTACGTCCTTGATTTTAAATTTATCGCCGATACTGAAATACAGTGCCTGAAGACCAAATTCTTCGAACAGTGCGTGTTGCCAGTGATGACTTACAGATCCGAAACGTGGTCGCTTACTATGGAATCAGGAATGAGGAGATCCGTAGAAGAACCGATGGACGTTGGGTCTTCAAGGTGCTGGAATGGCGACCCCACACAGGTAAACTTAGCGTCGCGTCGGTCGGCCACCAACGAGGTGGGCAGACGACATCAAACGAGTCGCTGGAAGCAAGCGGCCCAGGACCGTGGATTTTGGAACTCCCTACAAAAACCTACGTCCAGCTGTGGACTTTAATCGGTTGAAGTGATGATGATGATGATGACTGAAATACTCTATCCCCATTGCCTTCTGATAATCTCTCATATGAGGTCTAAAGTAAGCGAACATGTTTCAGAGTTATAAATCAAAACACTAGCAACACGCAATGTTTGAAGACTTTGCAAGTGAAAAATTAACTTTAAAAATAGGTCGGTAGGTACAAACTGATTGTACCTATGCTATAAAAAGTGTTATTGAGCAAAATTAATGTTTTTCTGGCGCCTTTCATTGAGATCTGGGTAAATAAGCCGACGAGACGGCTTTATTGTAAACATTGCTTTCGCCTACGGTTCGCCTTATTAGTCTTTGCATATCTTCATTAAAGATCAATTAAATACCTACTCGTATATCCGGCAGGTCAAAACTGGATAGGTTTTATTTTCATTCTAAGGCTGCTTTTATATAGCTTTATACAATAATGATATTAAAATTATAAGTGCAGGTTAGGTAGTAAATATATGAGCGGTATTAAGGTGAAAATAATTCCCAAAAATTACTACTACATACTTATTTACTACGCTCGAGTTGATTGTATGCATATAAACTGCTCGTTTATATAAAGACATGTACCAGTGTTCCTATATAAAAAAAAAACTCACATTCATCACATAGACAGACTACTGGTCCCCCCTTGCAAATTGCCTTAAGTATTTTCCCTATCATCATCATTATATCAACTCTTTACCGGCCCACTACAGGGCACGAGTCTCCTCCCACAATGAGGAGGGGTTAAGGCCGTAGTCTACCATGCTGGTCCAGTGCGGACTGGTGGACTCCACACTCCTTTGAGAACAGTATGGAGCTCTCAGGTATGCAGGTTCCCTCGCGATGTTTTCCTTGACCGTTGAAGCAACTGATATTTTAATAGTTTAGAACGCACATAAATTAGGAAAGTTAGAGGTGCGTGCTAGGATTCGAACTCAGTCCCCCGAAAGTGGAGTTGATGGCCTACCCACAGGGCTGTCACCGCTTGGGCTAACACAGTTAAATTTCCCCTTAGGTAACTAAATACGTCCCTAAAACTAAGTAACTATAGATTACGCAGATAAAGATATTATTACAAAAACCATGTTTGGATTCACTTGTTTGTGTTTAAGGTGGAGTGTGGATCACATTCAAAGGATATTTTATATCTGCCCGAAGTGAAGCTCGATAAAAGTAACCTGATATTATTGTTCCATTTATAGTTACTTTCACATATCTATTCTAAACCATTCAGCGATCAAAGCTTTATTCTTTCGCTTTGAAATAACAAGTAGGTGCTTATACAAAGCTTGTAGGAAAGAAAACTTAAAAAGTAACACTCTATTTAGAGAAATCTGTATTTTTATATTATTTTAAAAACGTATATTTCAGTTCTCGCATTACAGTAAAGTAAAAAATTAAAGAACCAACCGGAAAAAATTGTAATGGCTTATAAGGGCATAAGTTAATACGCGAACACCAAGTTTGCGTACTAACTTGTGTGTGAATTAATATTTTATTTTCTTAAATGTAAACGAAACTTATGTTATGGTTGTCACTGCGAATTTTTTGAAACAACTTAGAACAGTTTTTTCTGTTAAAGTATTGATCTCGGAAAGAGATGTAAAACAAATGTATTTCATTATTATGAATTAGTATTACAATAACCTTACCTTACGTCTTCCCTTTCTATTATTGTGTGTAATATTTTAACAAATTGATTACTGAAGGTATAAATTTGGTGTGTTCTTTTGTCCATGCCTCTAGCAGAGTTTATTTAAAGGTGGACGTAAAATTAACGATTAATTAATTATTAATTAATTAAATATCTCTATTATGAAAATTAAGCTTAATTTGCTATTGAATAATTGTTAATTGGTGTTGACTTGAAAATCATTTATTGTAAAGTCAACATCTCCTAAGGATGCTCTGGTTTCGGAGCAAAACGTGCGTAGAGAGTGTTTGGTGTGGAGTATAAGGATTTAAGAAATTATAAATTACACCATACAGACTCTCCTGTTTTTCACGGAGTGTAGCAAATTAAGCTTAATTTTCATAATATCTCATGGAATGTCGTAAAGTAACGCCTGCTTATATCCAATGATTATCGCTTGCTCCGTCCCTTGCAATAGTTGATCTAAAATTGTACCAGGACAAAAAACCCATGATCATTTGCCTCTAATGCCATAAGGCAAGGCCTTATGTGATTGCTACATGGATGGAGAAAGGCAAGTTTTATTCAAATTTAATTCTTCAGTATTAAATCTATTTACTTATATAGCAACTAGACTATTGCCAGAGAGTCGCAGGTTCAAATCCTGTCGGTTCCGACAATTTTTATATGCATTTTTAATTTATAAAATTGTTTATTGTAAGTTTTAATATTGTTAAAAGACCATAGCAAGAAATCGCGTAGGTACGTAACGATTTTAAATACAAATTGTTATTTAGCTGACACTTCTGATTGACGCATAGACAATTCTTTATCCGTAAAACCCATTAATGATATTAAAAAACAAAAAGTGTTGAGTGGAAATTCATACAAGACACGCATGTCGGCAGTGGATGGCCATGTTATGTAATATAAATATTTCAGTTTGCACCACCATTCGTATTTTAAGAGAAAGCCAGATTAAGTGAAATATTTCATAAAGTATAGTAAATCCGGTTGAAAAGTTTTCATGAAAACCGCAACGTGATATTTCAGACAAAGGCTTTACGTGTTCATAATGTTGCGATTTGTAGTAATATTGGTATAATTCAAATGGTATCACGGAATCCACAAGCTGGTAAATTACTATACTTATACATATTTTAATAATAGCCATTCAGTTAATGGTAATAAAACATGCATGATTATATGATATTATCCTTGACAATAGAGAGTGACTAAATCGTAAAAACCGATGTAGTCAAAATTTAGTATAGATTATTGTCCCGGGAAATCATAAACCACAGCCAACTTGGATATAGTCGTAGTAGTAGCTAGTCTATACTTATAATAAAACTGTAACTGGAAGATTTCTGTACATTTAATATATTTCGTAAATTTTTACCGTGGGATGCTTTATAACCGATGCTGAGTCCAAAACAGATTTTTATTTAATTTTTGTGTCTGTCTGTCTGTCAGTCAGAGCATCACGTGAAAACTACTGAACGGATTTAAATACAATTTAGTAAAGTGGTAGCTGATATCAACATATAGGCTACTTTTTATCCTGATAAACAATAAGTTTCCTTCGGGAAATGGGATGAAAGTTTTTATCAGTTTTATTTCATAGCTCCGTTAAAATTTAACCGATTTCAAAAATTCTTTTTTATTTGAAAGTGTATACTATCAAGAATTTATTGTCTAATTTTAAGAAAGATCTGATAAATATTCTCGGATAAATATTCTATGGATGGATGGATATTTGTGACGCTTTAACACCACAACGAAAGAACCTATTTGGCTAAAATTTAGCAGATACACACAATATAGTCTGGAATAGCTCATATGCTTCTTTTTATCCCGGAAAAGAAAACAGCTCCAACAGGATAGCATCGCTATTTTTCCGCAATTGTCTTTCACAACCCGAGCAATTCGCGTTTTAGATTGACGTGGTTTTTGGATAGGCTTAGTGGACCTGAAAAGTGACAAAGGCTAAGGAGGAAAATTAAAAGGAAGGACTAAAGAAAAAATTACCGAATGGATTTTCGTACGGTTTTCACTAATGAACAGAGTCTTTACGGTTTTCTCTAAATTGGCTGAAATAGAACGATGTTTGTTAAAGATGTCACATCGATTTGGAGCGAAAATGATTGATCAACATGTTTAAAGTACTCCTTATTACCTACAAGAAAGTCCGGGAGGCTATATGTCTAACTGTTAAGTCCCAATAACCGCTTTTTGTTATACTAATTTGTCAATCAAAACATGGGTAAAATATAAAGATGGTGACATTCCTATCATGATATTAATCCTTATCCAAATTAATAGTTTTATAATTAAAATTGATTATGTACCTTTAAATTCCTTATTAAATTATTTAAATTAGACCTAGTTTAGAAGTTACGACGGGTATATAAATGCTAAAAGCAGAGGGACGCCCCGCCGCGTATTATATAGTTTGAAAATAAAACTGGACCCGGTAGGTGGCGCTGCAATTAGGTTCTTAGTTTTTTTAAGATATTAAAACAGATAATAACCGATTTGATGCAGACGAAGTTGCGTGGGTCAGCTAGTTAAAAATAAAAACTTTATCAGCGTACTAGCTTAAATAACAATACTCCAATTTCAAAGCGTAAAATGTTCAAACTTTGAATACCTGTGTGACGGGCTTAAATAAATTGAACAAAACCTTTTTTCAACACACTGTATACTCATAGTAGTTTTCGTTTGAGCTTTACCGTAGTGTAACATTTTAATTAGTTTCATATGACAGCAGTTGCAAGTTGTGACTAATTGAGCGACGTTAACTTTCAGTCATGCATAGGTATTCTACAAGCATCGGGACATTCTCCAAAAACTGAAATCTTAAGCGGATCCGTATCAATCGCGGTATAAATTTCGTGACGTCAATTTTTAAAACAGTTAATTTAATAAAAGTCAAGGATGTGGCACCGCCATGTCTTCATAAAAATAGAAAGTATACGAATTATGTATGTACGTTCAAGGATTATTCAATGAAATCATTTTCATTTTAACCTTATCATTACAAAGTAAATCGATAAAAATACCGGAAATACGAAAGTCATTTTGTTGTTTTCTTCTTCTTACATGCAGCAACGGAGAAACGGCTCAACGTGATATTTTAGCAAAAAACAGTAAGAGGCGTATGCCAACTGTATTAGGTACTTTGAAAGGAAATCTCGAACGACATCGCAGGTAAAAACCAAAAGAGTCATAATTATCGTCAACCTAGCTAGGAACAGTGAGAGAGGAGATCTCAGAGAAAGAGGTATTGAGAGCGTTTATTTATTTATCACAATACTTTGGTCTCAATAGGTCTCTTTAACGTGACGATTGTCGTCATTTGCAGCGGTCTTCGTGAACGTCTTTGGCACTTCATTTATTTTCGGAAATGAAAATTCTTTTTTTATAATGGCTGACAGGTCTATAAGTAGTAATTTGTCTGTGTATTTTAATGTCCTAGATCGGGCTAAAAGGCACTGGTAAGAGGCGCTTCGACCGGTCTGGGATATATATTTATATGTTAAGAAATTATTTTCGTACATGTTGCTTCAAGGCAGGTAACAGTATTAATACGGTAATACCAATTTTCAAATTCCGGGCTGAATGACTTATGCCACCGATACGTAGTCGCTAAAATGAATTCCACAGAGAGCTCAAAGTCGGCTCTGCTCGGCGTATCACTATGTGATACAATCAGAAATAGTAAAAATATTAATGTCAAGCTTCCTAAGCAAATTTTATTAATATTACAATGTATCTCTATGTAAAAATCAGTGCATGCGCCGAAGAACCAGAGTTACTGAACTAGCTGAACAAGTTTTGATGCTAAAGTTGCAAAAAGTAGGGCTCGTGCCCACAATGCCATTACGATGCACGATGGTGTAGTGACACCGTACTACATAGTGTTGGTAGACCGCCTACCAACTGGACAGATCGACAAGTCGCAGGGAGTCGTGGAAACATACGGAATAAGAAGGCGGTGTGGAGAATTCCTTACAAAAGACATAATATATTCAGCTGTTGATTTCTATCGGTGGAAATGGTGATCTGGTATTGAGAATTTCTTAACATATAAATATATATCCCAGACCGGTCGAAGCACCTCTTACCAGTGCCTTTTAGCCCGATCTAGGATATTAAAATACACAGACAAATTACTACTTATAGACCTGTCAGCCATTATAAAAAATGAATTTTCATTTCCGAAAATAAATTAAGTGCCAAAGACGTTCACGAAGACCGCTGCAAATGACGACAATCGTCACGTTAAAGAGACCTATTGAGACCAAAGTATTGTGATAAATAAATATACGATT
This sequence comes from Pararge aegeria, assembly GCF_905163445.1. Lineage (NCBI taxonomy): Eukaryota > Metazoa > Arthropoda > Insecta > Lepidoptera > Nymphalidae > Pararge > Pararge aegeria. Next base: position 9,060,737 of record NC_053184.1, on the reverse strand, counting down.
TTTGAAGTTCTTTCCGGCGTAGGTTGTATGGAGATATTTTTATATTGCGCTTTACTGGCAAATCATAAAGATTTGAGTTACAATCCCAATCACTATTCCAGACAGATTTTTGAAGACCGAAACTAACGCGAGCAACATTTACTTTGTTAATTATGCGCTTATTTAAAATTAAATATTTTGTATGCTGTATGCCTTACTCATACAATCGATTTTAATTAAACACGCACGACTTTTCTAGCATTAGGGTGGCGTGCATTAGGTTATATGCAGCTCGTACAATAAATATTGTGTCAAACTCTTAGGTAAACAATAGCTATATTATATCATAAGTAGGCACATTTCATTTAAGTAAAAAATCGATATTTCCATGTAACTTTATGAGAAGCAATTAATCGCTAAGTGCTTATTATGTGTATTTATAAAATGTTGAATATTACAATTTTGAATTGGATGAACGAAATGTAGAAAATATTTTTTTTTTTAATAAAACTACCTGCATATTAAACTATCACAATACACAGTAATACAATATTCTGTTTATTGGTTTTAAATGTTGAATTTTGGCTTCCTTCCAAAAAAACTTGCTAACGCCATAATATGAAGATAAAGCCATACAAACAAACGGACGTATATTTGTAATTGTACGTAATAGGCGCCCGTGCCAATGCTTATTAAATAGCCATAATATCTTTGTAACTAATTGTCGTCTGGTTCTAACATGAAATTCACTGGCTAGAAGCTCTTCCGGTCCAAATCGATTATCAAATTCCCTCGGGCCTCCAACGGACTATGGTCCACTCAAATATTCCAATTATAAACGTCATTTGAATCTCAGTAATTAAGTACGTAGACGTATACTAGGCACATAGTTGATTCACTCAAATAGCGAAGAGGCTATTTTGAAAATATAAAGATAAATAATATTTAGTACCGGATTTTATTTCATTTTTATATTTATGGCAATAAAAAAACAACGAAAAATCATCATATTTTCTTTCTTTCTACGAGAAAAGCCGAGAGGAATAAAAAAAAATGCAATTTTTATTTATAATTTCTTATATAACGCCACACTGCACAAATCTTCAAATACGCACTTAATGTAATATATATACATGATAAATATATATTTTTAATGCATGTCTTTGCGCCTATAATAAATGTTGGTTTGCATAAACCAATGTTGATGAAGCTTTGCATTAAGTATCTAACTTTGCCTATCGTATAATAAACAAATTTTTGTATAAATCAAATTTGAATTTAACCTACACCTATCTTTTAGTCGCGAAAACATTTCCCCAATGTACAACCAGCCATCATGGTTAATTTTCTGGATTTTTTTAAAGAGTTAGTCAGGTTAGGATGTATTCCAACAACGTTTAATGCAAGTGATATTTAAATTGTTTAAAATAAAAACGCACATAACTCCAAAAAGTCAGTGGTGCGTGCAGGGGTTCGAACTCGGTCTCCAAAAAAGGAAAGGCGATGGCTTACCCACAAGGCTATCACCGGTTCTATACTCAGTCGTAATGTTATAGAACTTCTAGTTGAAAATTCAAAGCAAACACATAAATTCTCTAACAACTCTATAACACTTGCAAACGTTGTTCGCTTTTAAGCTCTATAAAGTTTCATTTTCTCGCGGTACTAGTGAGTATTACGGATTGACACAGAAACGTTTTATCAATACTTGTTACAGAATTTTCATGCGGTAGATAGCTATGAACGATTTTCTTGTAGCGATATTCTGTAACATTTTAATGGGATTCGTACGTTTCACAAAATGTGATACATATTTTTTATCGAGTACCTACGAGTGTTTGCACGACTCTTATTATGCGGTTATATTATGCACTTGCCAATATCCCTATCCCTATCCCTACTACTGATATTATAAATGTCAATGTATGTTTGTTTGTTACGCTTTCACGCAAAAACTACTTAACTGATCCTCATGAAACTTAGTACACATATTCTTCGAAGTGTTAGAAGTAATATAGAATACTTTTTATCCCGACATTAAGACCGGTTCCTTTGGGAGAGGGGATGAAAGTGTTTGACGAATTTACACCATAACTCCGACAAATTATAACCAATTTAGATAAGAGGTTATAATATGTATTTAATTTTGCGCAAACTTTATCTAGATCTGATCAATGTGGTTGGAGATAGAGGACAGAACTCCTCGATACTGAGTACTTTAAATTATTTTAGAACTACAACTAAATTGAATGCCACATCTAAAATCAAAACTAAATGCAGACGAAGTCGCGGACAACAGCTAGTTGTCTATATTTATTACTTGTACTCTACATTATTCTGCCTATTTAGTCCAGTCGTAATCATTTTCAACCCATTACCAGCCAACCGCGCCGGCCGAAAGTACACAGTAGTTTGACGGCCGAGTGGCGCAGTGGTCAGCGACCCTGCTTTCTGAGTCCAAGGTCGTGGGTTCGATTCCCACAACTGGAAAATGTTTGTGTGATGAACATGAATGTTCTTCAGTGTCTGGGTGTTTATCTGTATATGATAAGTATTTATGTCTATTATATTCATAAAGAAATATTCATCAGCTATCTCAGTTCCCATAATACAAGCTACGCTTACTTTGGGGCTAAATGGCGATGTGTGTATTGTCGTAGTTTATTTATTTATTTATTACATATAAGTTGACTTCACACGCCTTTGAGAATATCGAATGAATGAATGAATGAATGAATACGCTTTTATTGTACGCTACATAAAAATTTAAAATAAAATCTTTACACAAAGTGTACAATTTGGTTTTGGCTTATCACTACACAGCGATCTCTACCAGGCAGGCCTAAAACACAGCTCAAGAACAGAGTTAGCTGGGGCATATAAATTTACATCTTTATCTATATATACCCATATATATACATAAATACTATATTAAACAAGCAACAATATAGAGAACACTCATAATTTTCACGTGAGCTAAAAAAATAGGGAGATGGGTGACCAGTCATTAACTTCAATGCTATCGATCTTGTCAAAACTCGCGTCACCCGCCATAGATCCTATACTTTTCTTTGATAGATTACTAAAGGCCATTATTCTATTTTCAATACACTATCAATGAGTATACAAACTATGTTTTTTTTTAATATCTATTATAAATATCTGTTTTATCATAGATAAAGTGCTGTAATTACCTATTTCCTAACACGTGCAAATTTCTTCACGATGTCTTCCTTTACCGAGAAAACATTGTTATTGTTTGCATAAATTAAAAGACGCACATAACTCTCAAAAGTTAAAGGTGCGTGCCAATCTCAGTCTCCCCGTTAAAGAAGCTCATTATTTTATTGCCGCTGAAGCAACGTTGCGGCGCTTGTGTGTACATTTAATGATAATGTTTGACAGCGAAATAACTTCGGGGCAGCATTGATAGTCTCAAAATCCCTTTCTTCCCCATTATATGAAGACTTCATAGTCATTTAATAGCCACCATAATTTATCGTGTCAGTTCAGCAAATTGAACCTTCGTTAGCGAAATTCTACAAAGAGACATCGTGCACTCTGGAGACGGACATCCTTAACATACCTACATTACCCAGGGGGATCAAACAGTTCCCATTTGATTTTCGAAAACCAAAAGAACGAAGAATTTGAGCGCACCAGCTAGTTATATTATATTCTATCTTTAAACATCTTCTTTTCAAGTTGTAAATTGTAGTTTGCTACGCTATTAAAATATAAATTGTAAGATGGTGCACTGTATAACAAGAAACCTACTTAACCACTAACAAACTAAACAACAAGTCTGGCTTAGGAGTTTAGTTCAGGTAAATATCGTATTTCGTAAAGCTAACGAACGAAGCTGATCATTGACCTATTTTCAACTGCTTTAGTTTATCATTAACTCAAATGAACTACCATAATGAAACCTGCCTCTTTAATACCTGTATATGCCAAGACGACTATTATTATTTATTTATCTAGGTACTCAAACTCATATTTAAGTATTTATGGTATGTTGAAATATGTATTAGTATATTTATCGATAGTATTGTTGTATTTGCGTAGTCTGGTTTATGTATTAGTATGTAGATATTTGTATGTATGTACTAAATAGTGTACCACATATTCGTTTTTCTTTTTATATGTGGTACAGGTTGCCTGGCAGAGATCGCTACTTAGCGATAAGACCGCCTTTTGTATCCTGCATCATTCTTCATGTGTTTGTTCTTTTTTTTGTCTTGTTTTTCTGAGTGGTGTACAAATAAAGAGTATAAATAAATAAAAATAAATAAATATGCTGAAAACACAATCATCATATCGTCATATGCGAGAGAAGATTCATTATTAGCTTAGCTTAGCTTAGCTTTGCATAGTAGCGCCTCGATGAACATATCATCATCATCATTTTATTTTTTTGTTTTTCTTATTGTAATATTACGTTTGTTTAACTTTTTTTGTATTTTTATTATAGTTTTATATGTTGTGCACACCTTTAAGTTTTTATTATAGTTTGTAGTGTTAATATCGGTCATTTTGGAGTAAATATTGTGCACACCTTTTATTGGCTAGTCACACTGATTAGAAACAAAATATTTGTTTTCCTTTAAAATTTATTGTGAACAAACTGTTGGTCTTCCTTAAATAATTAAATAAAGAATTAAAAATCAGTAACAATCCATTACCGGTCCGCTACAGTGCAGAAATCTCAGAATGAGAAGGGTTAAGGCCGTAGTCCACCACGCCGGTCTAGTGCGGTTTTATAGACTTAGCCTTTGAGAATGTTATGGAGAACTCTCTGTAGGTTTCCTCACGATGTTTTCCTTCATCGTTAAAACAGTATTTTTACGTTTTCAGAGTTATGCGCATTTTAAATATTAGCTATTAGAATATTACTTATATTCTAATTGCTGAAATTTAAAACGCACATAACTCTGAAAACTTAAAGGTGCGTGCCGGGATTCGAACTCAATCCCCGCGAAAGGAAAACCAAAGCTCTAACCACTAGGCTTTCAAAAACATATAGGGCCTTCCAAATATGTCTACTTGGTATAAAATAAATAGATGTGTGATGAATAGTTATGCAGTGTTTTGCAACACTTCAACTAACCCTATTCCGACATTAATCCACGTTTATTAGTTATATCATAAATAAAAAGAATGTTTCTTTGTTTATTACCTATGTTCGCCTCAACTACTTCAGCGATCTTGGCGAAATTTTGTAAAGAGATTGTATTCCGTAGTAAGTCTATTTATACGTGGAAACGGGATTACTATCTAATGTTTTCAAAATAGTGGTTTTTAGCTGTAGTAATCTCTACATAACCACAAAAGTTACACAAACCAAGACTGTAAACGTACCAACAGAGTACATACGTAAGGAAGCAAACAAGTCGTTTACCCGTTTGTATCGGGCCGTGTTTGCTGACTCATTAGTTCGGGTTACGATTCCACGCGGGACACTTCTGAACCCTAAGATTGGAAAACTCTTGAGCTATTTCGATACTGCACGCTCATTGCTCAATAACAACCTAATCTGATTAACAAATTTCAGTGATTTATCTAAATAAATAAAACAGAAATATCAGTTTGTAATATCGTAATCAGTATGTTATATTATAATTATTATAAGCATTTAGGAAACAGATATATTAACTGCATGCTTTTGATGTAATACACAAACAAATACAACCTTATTTTGAGTCTGACTACCTATTTGTTTCGGCTAATTACCGAAACAACTGGATGGTTTTTAATGGGACTTTCACAGGCAGGTCAAGGATTTCACAGACAGTAATGGGGTGAACTGGGGGTTGAAAGACTTAATGAAAATCCCATGTTTTTCATTTCATTTCAAAGTCAGGATAATTAAAAGTTGGCTATGTTGAATTGAATCTGAATAAAGTATAATGCAGTATGTGGTACTTTATAGAAAGAAAACCTTAGTCGATGATAAAGTTGCATTAATATCAAAGCTGTTTGAATTTCTTAAACGAGGTGTAGATTATGTAGCATTACGCTGTGAGCCATATCTAGTTCGTAGAGCCTACCGTAGTCGCGGCTGAAACATGGCAAAGTTAGTGTTAAGATAAAAATTTAAGTATCATATTTCGTTTACAAAACATGTGAAAACGAAAAATTCATTCCTCATTTCAAATAATTTAACGATTGAATTACCGACCGACAGTTACCACAGGTAAACAAAATTTAAATTGCTTGTCAGTAAACAAGGTAATTTCAATTAATTGTTTTCATTTCTCGAGTTTCGAAATAGTTTCCGACATATTTAAAATGTACACGGCAATTAGCATGAGGTAAATTTAAAGAGGAAAGATTTGTTTTTGTTTGATTATTTGTAACCGATATAATTTGGAACTTTGGAACCTTTTTATCTCTTATAACCTAAAATAACACTTTTAAATCTAAAACATTTAAATGTGATTTTCAACTGTCATTTATTGGCATTAAATATTAATCCTTACCAAAGCGGAGTCTGTATATTATCAAGACAACAAATAGATAAACTTTGCCTTTTACATTCTATAAGTAAGGTACCCGCGTGCTCAATAGAACATTACGTTATCGAGTTTAGTACCTAACTATTTCACCCGTGTTGGATGAAATAGTTAGGAGCGTAAAGGCCGATTCTTCAATTTTCTTACTGTAAAATTGGCAAATTCTCTGCAAGTGACAGAACAAACTCAAACCTTTACTAGTAGCAAAGCTCATCCGGGGCAGTACTACTGCAATACCTATTTCTGCTGCTAAGCATCATTGCTGTGTTCCGCTCTGAAGGGCGTGGTAATTACAGGTTTAAACACCTACACCTGAGGTTGATGGACACAGGGCAACACTTTTAGGACGTGTTCCTTGCGTGTCCTGTTAAGTGTTGCTTTTATAGACGATGGCATTCCGCTTACTATCATGTGGACCATTTACTTGGTAAAATTATTACTATAAACAAACCTATACTATCTGTAAATTATGTATTAAAATCTACTTTTATATATCATGTATCCCTATCCCTACTAATATTATAAATGTCAATGTAAGTTTGTTTCTTACGCTTTCACGCAAAATCTACGTAACCGATCCTCATAAAACTTTGTAACATTATTCTTGGAAGTGTTAGAAGTAATATAGGATACTTTTTATCCCAACATTAAGCTCGGTTCCTTGGGAGAGGCGATTTTACACCATAACTCCGACAAATTATAACCGATTTAAATAATTATTTTTGTACTATAGAGGTATATATGTGTTTAATTTTGCCCAAACTTTGTGTGGATCTGATGAATGTGGTTGGAGATAGAGGACAAAACTTCTCAGTGCACAGCAGCAAACCCCTCATTTAAGGCTTAGCTATACTGAATGCCACATCAAAAAACAACAGCTAGCTAGCTATATCTATATATATATAATGAAAATGGTCTTCGTTTGAGGCTCAATCACGCCTAAACCACTGATCGTATCGACATGAAACTACCACCATTCGATGCGAAATTTTTCCTAGATAGTTTATGGCTATCAATTTTTTGAATTCCAACATTCCTTCATTTTTTTATTGCTGTTTTACTTTTATGAACATTTATCCCGCTAATAAAAACAAAAGATAAGCATTTTCTCTTGATTCTTTTGTTTTCATGGATTTCAACAGAGTGTATTAAACGGATTATGGTTTTTTACATTCAGCTAAGAATCTACTCACGGTAGTGGAGAACGGCTGGACCAATTGGGCTTTTTTTTATCTTCAAAATTGTCAGGAGAAAGTTTTGTATGTAAGAAAATTTTAAAAAAGCCCGATAAAAAGTTAAAAATTTCGATGATAATCGAAGAATTCCCATCTATATAGTCACTCACCATGAAATCTCCGGAACCATAAGACTTAGAAACGTGAAACTTGGTAGGAATATTACTTTTGCTATGTAGAGGTCAGCTATGAATAGATTTTAAGAAATTCATTCCCCAAAGGGGATTGCGGGGGCGTTAACAATGAACAATTCCCGTTTTTAAACTATAGCTTCTATAGACTTAAAATTTGGTAGGAATCTTCTGTAAGAGGTGTAGAAATAGGCTATGAACGAATTTTACGATAGCTCACCCCACAGGGGGTTGCGGGGGTGGGTATTAATATTTTTAATTTTCCAGCTAAAGCTCCTACAAGCTCCAAATTTTGTAGGAATTTTCTATAAGTGATGTAAAAATGATTTATGAACAAATTTTACGATATCCCACCCCAAAGAAGATTGCGGGGGCGTTAACAATGAAAATTTTCAATTTCCAAGCGATAGCTCCTATAGACTCCAAATTTAGTGAGAGTGTTCTATATGTAATATAAAAATGATCTTCGAGCGGATTTTACAATGAATCACCTCCAATAAGGTTCGCGGGGGTGGGTGTTAACAATAAAAAATTTCAATTTCAAAATATAGCACGGAAATGTTATAATGATTGCACATTGAAAGTTACAATGAATATTAGTAAGAAAAATCACCTGGATGAAAGATACAGGCTAAATCGATGGAATTTGGAATTTGAGTAAGTCTAAACAATATCGATGCTTACAGTTCTATCCGCGGGGCCTATTTATGTTCATACAAAAATAAAAAAAAAGGATAATAAAAATATGAAAAAATAAAATACAAATGAAACATAAAATGTAATTTATTTCCTTTTTCAATTCGCCTAGCGAAGCGGGCGGGAAACGGCTAGTATTTATATATATTAAATATATTTTTTACTAATATTTTACGTATATTTATTTAAATTATCTATGTATTAGTATCTATACATTTTAGTATTTATATATATATTACAACACTCTTGGCACTATCCCGTTCTCTTGCTCTAAGTACTTTCTACAAAGGTTGCCTGTAAGAGATTGCTTGTAGCAATAGGGCCTTAAGGGGTTTACTGTTTCATTAATGTTTCTTTTCCTTTATGTATGTTATACGTGCAATAAAGTGTTTCTTCTTCTTCTTCTTCTATACCTAACAACTTATTAGCCGACCCGAGAAATGAAATCGGAATACGTAGCCGCTAGATTAACTAGACAGCTTGGAGGCTATAAATATTAACTGACTTCAAACTCTAATAACAAAGAAAACTCGGCTCGCTTGCCTTCACCTGCGCCACAGGAAATTGTTAAATACTGGAACCTTTTAATTCGGCCGTAATATTCTTCACTAAATTAAGGTGCTCGCGGCATTTTTCATATCTCTTATATTCTCTATATCTTAATTAAATCTTTCTTTTATTAACAGACTGCAAAAAATGGAGGAGATTCTCAATTTGCGGTGCGGACGTTCTCGTATTATCTTTTATCACCTTCAACATGGCTAGCTTGGGCAGGAGACATTTTCAACACAGGGAAAGGGAATAATGTTTATCCCCTCCCACTTATCGACACTCCGAGCATGGGCGCATAGGTGTAAATAATATACTTATAATGCCTCGTTCAAATTATATAAGGTACTATTTGTACCCTGCCACGCTTCGCTCTGACACATTGTGATTGAATGGTTGAGAAAAATAGACAAAAACAATCCTTAATGCAAATTATCATGCTAAAATTTTAGCCCGATCATTGCAGAACTTTTTGAGTTTTTGAAGCGTACACAAACCAACATAACATTTTAATACATATATATAGATATGTGTTTTAGCACTAAATATGTCTCTCCTACTTCCAGAGGCAATCAGTATTATTTGGAAATTATAGATAGTTGCAATCATTGACTGCAAATCTTACATAGACTCTTCCGCACTTAAAGTTTTAGTAGTAGTACCTATTAAAGCAATTTTTGGACAAACTTGTCCAGGGAATTCCCTTCTACCCCCATGTCTATTTAAGCTGCTAAGCTGCGTTCCAGTCCGAAAGGTGTAATTTCTTAGGATGTGTTCCTTGCATGGCGTTCAAAGTGTTCCTCTGTTTATGTAACAAATTATGGTTTTTCACTAACCATTAGGTTACCATAGCTTGGTCCATCATTTACTACTATAAAAAAACCTTTAGGATGTTATCAACAGTTATAATTATAAAAATAATTTTAACGCCCCCACAATCTCCTCTAGGGCAATTTTTTTTCGAAATCTGATAGTAAGTGACCTTAATTTAACAAACATGAAACCTTTGTTAAAGTCTGTGGGAATTTTAGTATAAAATTTACATTTTTTTTCATTAGCACCCCGTAAACGATTCTGTGATTTAAACTTCATTCAATACATTACTGCTGCTATTTACATTACATTACATTTTTGCTCGTAACAAAGCCCAAAAAAATTCTGTCCAAATTTCATCTCTAAAAGAGTTAAAATTCAAAATTTAGTTTTTTATGATTTTTTCTAATAATTAACGCCCCCGCTATACACTTCGGAGATTTAACACTTATAAAAAAGTTAGCCTATCCATTAAGACAATGCATTAAGGATGCAAAATTTCAATTCTATCGGATGTATGGTTTAATAGTTTTAACGGAACAACCGTAAAAAAACTCTATATATTTATATATTAGTATAGATTGTTTATTTTCTGTTTAAGAGTTTTCGGTACTATTCCGGTGTCGCGAAGTTGGCGGTGACAGCCCCCGTGATTCGGAGAGTGTGGATTATCACTTAATTGTGGCAATAGTCGATAAAGCCCACCAACACGCATTGAAGCAGTCTGGTTGGTCTATACTCCAAAACCGTATCTTCTATGAGAGACGGTGCCTGTGCCCACCAGTGGGACAGTAATAAGTTGCGGATGATGATGATCATGATGTTAGGTACTTATAGTAAACTCCTTTTTCCTGTTACCTTACTTTGGCAGATGGACTAGCAAGATAGTAGACAGTGCATATAATCGGGGGGAAAAAAATTGTCCCCACCCTTTGCTAGCCCTGCAGGGGTCTAGATTGTATGAGACTTGGCGGCCGGTTGGCGCAGTGAGTGCTTTCAAAGTCCAAGGCCGTGGGTTCAATTCCCATAACTGGAAAAATGTGTGTGTGATGAACATAAATGTTTTGCAGTGTCTGGTATCGGTATATTACAAGCATTTATGTATAAAATTCATAAAAATATTCATCAGTCATCTTAGTACCCATAACACAAGCTGCTACGCTTATTTTGGGGCTAGATGGCGATTTGTGTATAGTCATTTTAAAAAAAAATGCTAATAGAAATGCTAAAGTTGAAAAAGTTGAGATCTGTGCAATTATGCCCCAAATAATTAAATTTATTTTATTACGACGAACACCATCGCCTTTAAACAGAGCGTTATTACAAGGAATACTACAAAGCTACAAAGTGCTCTGTGTCCATCAACCTGAAGAGTAGGTAAGTTAAGCCTTCATGTGCCTGTAATAGCACCGGCAACAATGCCCTGCAGATTGGAAACATGAGGCTGCCATATTGGCAGAAATAAGCATGGAGGTAGTAGGTACCTACATACATACGTGTCCATCAACCTGAGGAGTAGGTGCTTAGCCTATGTGCTTGTAATAACACCGGCAACAGTGCCCTGCATCTTGGAAATATAAGGCTGCCATATTGGCAGAAATAAGCATGGAGGTAGTAGGTACCTACATACATACGTGTCCATCAACCTTAGGAGTAGGTGCTAAGCATATGTGCCTGTAATAACACCGGCAACAATGCCCTGCAGATTGGAAACATAAGGCTGCCATATTGGCAGAAATAAGCATGGAGGTACCTACATACATACTTCTCCAGTACCAGCTCTGTCCCAAAAAGCTCTATTACTACTAAAAATATGTGGGATTTACGAGTACTAGTTGCACTAAGCAGGTCCTATGTGACCAGACAATTAAATTTGAGATTTGAGTTTGAATTTCCGATAGCGAAGTATGCCCAATATGTTCATGGCATATCCCAATGGTGCTTAGTTCGCACGCCACTCTATAGACTATTCTTGTTTGTACCTCCGGAGCTCGAACTCAAGTGGAACACTTAGAAAGAGATTATGTTCAGATAAACTGGATCGTTTTGTCTTTAATTTTTTATGGCTAGTATTGCCCACGAAACAGTATGCGTCTATTTTTTTTGTAATACCTTCTGGAGCTGATGGTTTTCCAGTCTGAAAAGTTTTCTATGCCGGTAAACAGAATGCAAGCTCTACCAAAATTTTAAAAAGACTTCTGCTGATTGCTGAGATGAGAAACGATACATTTCTTTTTATCTCTCATATACGGGAACTGTATTGTATATTCAAAAATTGGGGCGAGCAAATTTAGCTAGCGATATACTACCAGAATATCTTTTAATAAATGTAAGAATTCCAAGAAGACGTAACAAAGAATTCCCGTCGAGAGTTGCATGCACTTTTTGATGCATCTAAATCAGCTAATTCAGCAATTATTTAACTTCGAGCATTACATGCTGATGGCAAAGTCAATGTGAGTTTAATAACAGCCAAGTAAAAAGTTGCTCCAATTGAAAAAGAGGTGACTTTACCGAGATTAGAGCTTTCTGGTTTGTGTCCCAAATTTTAAGCATTCCCAAAGATGATCTTTACGCATGGAGTGACTCGGCTGTGGTTTAAGCATTGCTAAAAGGCTTGCCGAATCGCTCGACATATTCTGTAAAATTGCGAGCAATATATTTGTCAATATTTATTTTGAAGATTATCCGTGAAGTATGATGACGGCAGATTACCGACCATCCTCTACCCGCGGGTGTCGTATGAGGCGTCTAAGGGAATATAACACAGAACGGGCAGCAGGGTCCTATGTGCTACTACTGACGGCAAACCCTTCCGTCGTAGAGGTGTTTAGTCCAGCAGAGGACTATAGGCTATAAATAAATAAATAAATAAAATAGTTTATTTTTCCAAATTTTTACAGTTTTAACAAGATTGCAAGTTTGGAACCTTCTTTTAGATGTATTAGTACTACACCTGTATCAGAAGACTCCGCTCTTCCATAACAATATCCGTTATATGCGTAAAAGAAGTAAGTTGCACTTTAAAATAAATGAATGTACACTGAAATTTAGGTAAATTAGCATAATGTGTATGCGTTTGCGCGCGCGCGTGTTTGCGTGTGTGTGTGTGTAATGAGTGAGAGTGTAAATGTGTATAATATGAAAAATAGTCGTGCACATCTACTATTAATTGACTTGGCTATTATTTGAAAGCATCCCTTGTCTGCCTCTAGAAAGCGAAGTACTCGTATCTCTATGCTAAATTTAATCAATCTCAGTGCAATGGTAAAGTCAAACAAAGGTAACAAACAAACAGACAGATAGTCACAATTTCATATTTGCCATATTAGTATGAATATTTATTTTATTTATGCTAAGTAGTAATAGTAAGAATGTATAATAACGATTTCAGACGGCTACATTCGCAATTATACCATTAGTAGGGAAGTAAGGCGATACATTCAAGTATACGTGCGGTCTGACCTAGTAAAACAAAATAAAATAGATCTCAATTTACCGCAACTAAAGTAAATGCCGTACCTATGTGGATACTGTAAAAATATTTTCAATGCAGACCGCGCTGAAAATACTGAGAAGTTTCAAATACAGACGGCCTTTGCGTTTGCTCTTTGACTGGTAGTTGAATTTTCATTTGAAATCCGAATACGAGTATAAGGGGAATCGAGCAGTTTGGGGACTCACGCTCCGGTTGGTTCTTTATACTTTCACAGTAAGTTTTTTTTTATCTTAAATAAAAAGGGCGTCAGCCACTTACTGTTGTGTGGGTGGAAAAGATAAATGTCCGCAGGATTTTTTATCGTACGAGTAAGTAAGTCTAAGTATTTTTTAACTATACAGATAAGCGCTTAATTTTAATTCACTGATGATAAGTAAGGTCGCTGAAGTTGTTATTGCTGATGATGCATTTAAAGGTTTGTGGTTTTACGCCTTACTATACTTCGCCCATTTACTTTTAGGAAGCTAAATGGATTATAAAACAGGCCCTTTGATATAATTTGCTTAAGGTTAATTTAATTAGGTTTATTATTGGATAGCTCGACTCATAAAATAACAATCGCCTGAGGACATTTATTGTTTCAACACAACAGTGTTGTATATATACTTGGAGATCCGCATGGGTTAGAATAATAAGTATATTAAATAATGGAATAATATTATGCCGATGTAAATCAGATTAATTCAAACCGTACTTAGCTATAACATTATAATCTATTTATAACGCTCACTAAGAATTTTCGTTAACCTTTATTTTGTAATCATAAAAAAAACCCACCCATAAAAAGAAGTATTATTATTTTATTTTTTTAATTCAATTAGTACATTTAACACCAATTACACTAATTAAATACAAAAATGAAAACAGAAACAAAAACATAATTATAACAATTCAATTAACTTTACAAAAGTTTTACCTTTAATTTTAATTACTAGAATTATACTATTTTCCAAAAAATAAAAAAAATAAAAAAATAGTTGAACCAAAAACATAGTGCTAGTGTAAATAAATGGATCGATTTTGATGCCGTTTTCTTTGTTTAAAAGCTGACGTGTTTGAGTTGTTCCTAAACTAGCATTCATATTGATCTTTTCAGCCGTTTAATTAGCTCATTAGCTTCTTGAAAAAAGGATTTAACACCCTTTTATGGGTTCGGTTTATTTGAAATTTGGTGCACTGTTATTTTGATATTATTTCCATGATATTTCAACCTTTAGCTGATGCTGTATCATCTAGTAGTCTGCGGGGTACCCTATCCCTTTAGAAACTTACAGTAGATATAGCTTCGTTGGTCTCTTTAGATTGGTATCGAAATATATTTGGATTCTTTTTTCCAGGTCATGCCGATTACAATTTTCAATTTTATGTTGTAGTGGCCATAGTTACATCAGACAGCAAACTTAAATTACTTAGAGACAATATTTTCAATGCAGAATAATACCGTTTATTTGTGTAAACTGAATGATATACCTTACAATAGTTCTGAAATTCGATCTTACAGCCAGTTTGGTATTGTTCTTGGAAGACAGATAGACATACGGTATATACAGTTCTGGACTTGTTTAGAACTATGTGAGGAGTACAACTACAAGATATTGCGTTTTCAAATACCCTAATCTTAACTTGTACCATTTTAGGAAGCGTACACCGGTAAAGCTGTCAGACTGTCTGTTTCGCATGATAAAAATTGATGTCAGTTTTTTTCGCCTATTGTCAATGTTTGCGTAAATTTTATAAACTTTTGAGATTTTGCCTTTATGTAAAATTATATCGGGTTTCCGCTATTTTATACCTTATAAAAACGAAGCATCTAAATAAGGAGTTGTCGTAAAGCTTTTAACACAGGAAAACTGTATATTAAGTTGCCTCAACAATGAAAAAACATAAATAGAAGCGATCTAAATGTTCATAAAGATATCAAGTAGAGATAAACAGTCGACACATAATGTGTCCGCATGGTACCCTTGGGAGGCTCCAAAAGGTAGGAAAACGCATTGTCCACGGGATGTTTAATACCTCAAGCTTTGAATAATTACAATGGGAAATAGGGCAATGGTTGGTCGTCGCTTTATACGTACGTATCGTACTAGACGATTGGAGTACTAAGCAAACTGCTTGAAATTAACTTTAACCTGGAAGCTTCGAAATTAGTAAGCAAGCTTGTTTCTCACAATTCCTCCGAGACGTGATTATAATTCTGTTGCCTCTCTCCTTGCTCCCTTTTGTTATTGTGGTTTATTGTAGGTTCCTTATCTTAAATTTAACCTTAGAATCTTACTACCATTTGATTTATTTTGTTTTGTTTGCATCAACGCGGCGATATTACTTTGGTTCTTGTTTTTGTTCAGTTTTGTTTAATTACAGCGATTTATTGTTAGGTGAAAAAAATTTGCTATTTTATTCTTAAAAAATCTATTATTCATAAAAGATTATTAATCATTTGGGATTATTATTTTTAATACTTGCTTTTGCAAAAGATTTCGTTCGCTTTTCTTGAATTCTTATTCCTGAAATAAAAATGAAGTATCCAGGTTGAAAAAATATAATATTATGTGCCAAATTTTAACAACATCTGCGCCGTGTAAGCTAAGAAAGTAATAAACAAGCAGATACAATTCCACACTTAAAATTATATTATTATAATTATCGTTCTTTTCTCCATTAATGACATTGATGACTGTAATATTGACTCCGAATAATAACTCTGCAGAGCGAAGAGAGCTATTATCCTTAAATGCTAGGCAAAGAATTCCTCTCTCATAAAATACGGAGATTTAGACCTTTCGTTAACCACTCTGCTCCAAAGCGGGTTATGAGACTAACTAATAATAATAATTGTCTCCTACTCTTCCTTTGTTAATTTTTTTAGCGGAGTCTTTAACATAAACACGCGCCTTTTTTCCTGTAATAGATCGAATCAACGGTGTAACCTAAAGATAAGAGATAGAAGATAGAAGATAAAAGATAGTTGTTATTCTAGAAACGTATGAACACATTCTTTAAAAGCAGTCACCCCACTGGTGGCTTCTCTAGTGCTACCGATGTTCACAAGTAGAAATATTCCAATTGCATCAGGGGACCAGCTCGCTCGTTTGCCCTCCATTTATTTATAACAAGAGAAAACAAAACAAAGATTACCGCATCTACGCTACATTTTATTAATGCAGCTCTTAGCAAACTTATATAAAATGGCTGCTCCCTAGGTGTAGAAATTATTTATCATAATAAACTTTAACCCTGTTTTTATTAGAATAACGGGTGAGTCATTTATACTTATTATATTTTTTCATTTATTACTTACGTTCTTATAAACTTTATATTATTATAAAAATAAAACCAGTTTTGATTTCGGTAATGGTTTGATGATAATAATAACGAACGATAAACAGATCGTACTTGATCGTAACTTGATTACCTACTATATTTAAATATAAGTTTTGCCAAGAAGACCATGATATTTTCTTTTTTGTGTCGTTTATCTAAATTTTTTAACTATAGATTGAATTATGTATACAAGAAACATCGTTGAAAACAATTTTTACTTTTTACGATGGTATAGAATTCTAAAAACCCATTCATAAATCTTGTTTTATTTGCTTCAAACTGTAAACTATTTCCGCTGTAGGTAATTTTGAATGGAATGGTTGTGAAAAGTTTTTTGTTTATTGATATAATTTATTATTCAAACGTGTTATACTTTAGTTTTGCACACGTTTATGACCACTTGCAAAATTGTCTTCCCACTTTCAAGTGACTTGAAAGTGAATACCTTCCTTATCATATTTTCTAAATTATATGTAAAATTGCTCACTAATTGACGTGGATTGACAGAAAACTTATCCTATGTTTTATCACGCTCTGACATTTGAAAGTTCCTGTTGGTTGACATGTGACAAAATACCTACTGCATAATTATTCCCATTCCGACATTAAACTAAATTTGTGAGACCCTAAAAGTATAATCATCAAAAGTTACTATGCGGGCGATTGAGAAATCTATGCTTGAAGCATGTCTAAATATGGAGATAATAAGTAAAACCACAAATACTGTCCCAAGATGCTAGAAATAAAACTCCGCAATGGAACACACGTCTTAAAACAAGTGGCAAAGACCGTGGAATTTAGAAATCACTTCACTAAAAAAGACCTATGTCCAGCAGAGGAAGATTCTCAGTTGACATGATGATGATGACCTGTAATGATGACGTATAATTTTTATTATTGAATTATTAGTCAAAAACCTGAATTTAATATCTCACTTCCAAACAACACTTTCGTAACTTTGAAGGGTTACGGTCGCCATTGAGTGTACACGAATTCAGCTGAATTTAGAAATTCACCCTTGTTATCCCTTCGTAAGTGCCAAATTTTATATTTGAATAATACCATATGTTTGCCGTTGTCCTCATCTCTTGAAGAGAGACGCAGAGTTTCGTTCGTTTCGTTCCCGTAGAAATTTGTTGTATTTTATCGGGGCACATGAATTAAACAAGTACGATGTAAAATATACATCTTGACTTGACTTTTTATGACAATGAGATCTTATCTGCACATTGAAAGTATTATGTAAAATTAATTTTAACCATTAATTATTCTGAGATATTAACACTTCATCATAGCAGCTGTAATTTTTTTACGCCGCCAATTGGAGATAAGAATGTGTTGTAGTAAAAGTAGCTGAGACTAAAACATTCATCGGGTTTCGTTAAAAAAAAATTCGCTAAGCCGTTTTGTTCTATTTGTATGGCAAATTTCGGTAAGATCTAAACTAATAAAAAAATCAGAATTAATTTATGTCAAGTACGGCCTTAGGTTAACTTATAAGCGCTTTTACGTCAAGTCAGTTTTTTTTAATAACTCTACCACAAAATAGGTATACAAACTCTAGAGTTGACATCATAGTATTCATCAACTGATCGTTTTCCACTGATGAGTCATCACAGACAAAGTTAGAGTGTGAAATACGTATGTAAAACGTCCTCCGCTTTAGACGATGATGATGATGGACAATCGTTAAAGCCCACCAATCCACATTGGAGTAGCGTGGTGGGTATATCCAAGGCCTGTGCCCTAGGATGCTATGAGGCTGTGGATTATGATGATGGGCATAGATCAGAATGCACTAATCATCCTTGGCCTCATAGTTTTCCCCTGCTGGGACCTGGCCTCCTCTCGCATAACGTAGCAATATTTATTTCTAAGTAATGTTACGGTATGTAGCTATAGTACTTGGTATTATTCTATACTGTGAGTAGACGACCCTGACAGTTATAATCACATTTTATTAGAAAGAAGTATGACTGATGACTTATCATGCTGCCCGAGGCACAAGGTTCAGGGACAATTTCCTAACTCCACCCTCGTGATGAATAAAGTAACTCGAAATAATATTTTTGAGTTCTTTGAATAACACTTTTCTTTTTTTTTTCTCACCAGGTAATCGAACCTAATACCTCGAGATCTACAGTTGATAACCGGACCAATAAAGAAGTTAATAGATAGACCACACTCAATTGATCGTAATTAAGCACACCCAGCAGTTGTTAACAAAATTATTATTCGGGATCTTCCGTACAAACTAAAACATCTGCCTTTTTGAAAGGTATTCCTTGTTGACTTAATTTTCCTTTATCCTAAGTGAATAAAACTGATTTTGAAGGATCATACACCGTATTAAACCACAATATGATTTCCAAACTTTGGTTAATCTTTTGAATAAATCAGCTCGGATACAATTTATGGCGTACCTATCATTTCCGTAGCGTATTCGCGCAGCTATGGCGCCCTGTTAAGACGTATGTGAAATTGTTAAAACATTATTTTTAGAACGGGCTGCACTCAGCTGGGCGAGCTCGGTTAACGTCGGATTGAATCATAAAGCAATATTGACGTCAGCTCTCTGCCTCTTTGTCTATACACTTTCATCTGGATGCGCCACGCCATTATAAATACATGCTATGAACTGGAATAATGGACTTCGGTATGAGTTACGTGATTGCTAGTTTATTTTTTAATTTGTAACAGTGTAATGTACGTACATTTATAAAAGCAACTTATCTGGTTGTGAATTAACACTCACAGCCTATCTTATCCTGTGGACCTAAACATTTTAAAGGTTTAGGTATAACCGATAGTCCTCTGTGCAGAGCATGCATGGAGGCAGATGAAACAACGACACACATATTGCTCCGATGTAGAGGAGTAGCAGAGCAGCGCGCAGCATACTATGGCTCCCCAGCGTCACTCCCTGAAGCACTTGGCGACCTGGGCGGCCTGCAAAGCTTCTGGAGTGAGCTCGGCTGGCTGGAGTGACCCAGCGGGGAGCCGTACCAGTGGCACTTCGTACAACGGAAGGTTCCGGCGGGAGACAAGCCCAGGAAAAGTAGAAAAATAAAGAAATTCTCTGAGTAACGAGAGAATTACAAATAAAATACCTGATAAACATGACTTAAACTTATTGAACACCTAGATAAAATAAGCAAATTCCGTATTACAAAAAAATATACATTACGGGTTATTTAAAATATTTACATAATGCCGATGACATAAGCTTCGAAAAAGAACTGACGATTTGATCCCTTTTTTTAACACAATGGAGCCTTGATAATCTAACACTTACTTATTAAAATAGGGTATTCGTTTAGTTAACTACCATACCCCTAAAAGGTTCGCGTGCTACCATTATCAAACCACGTGAGTAGTCGAGGGTTACAGATAAATACAATTTGAATTTCTCAAAATTAAAATTTCTTTAAACTTCCTAAGGAGGTCACATATTATTTAGGCCACACGTCTTGATTATTGGCGGTCATTTCTGAACGGGCAAAAGTATAACTATAATAGGTAGGTAATGTAGACTGTGAAATTCCCCGGGACGGTCTTTTTCGATTCGTACTGTTTAGGTGATTGAAGGTATTGAATGATCGACGAATGAAGTTAAAATACTTGTCTGATGTCCCACACACCTCGGTTATTGGAATGCTTTGGAAAATGCATTTTCATCTCTGTAACAGTCCATCCATTTTATAAAAAACTTTTTGCATTATACAGCCCGTTTATTAAAAGAAATTGTTTGCTAAATAGAATTTTTATACAGCACAAAAGTTACCAGCAAGCAGAAAATTGGAAGATATGAAATTCCAGTTCATTCAAAAGCGACTGATATTAATTTTTGTACTCCATTATATTAGGTTGGCGTAAAATAAGGTTCAGAAGGTGTTACTATTGCCAGCATATCACGCGGATTTTAATCCTATTGAAACGTCGATATGTATGTATATGTATTTGACGACTGTATTTGTCACTTTTGTCATGGAGACCCCGGGGCCATGGAGTTTTATTCGAAAAAACATTTTCGAGATATTACAACGCGTTTAATTTGTCAGAGGAGCTAGCTCAATTTTTGCGCCTTTGAGGATCAGCCTAGCTTTTCAACGTGAAAATGTAGCCAGTATTTTTAACACTGTCCAACACGTTATGATTTGTATAGTAATTAGTTCAGGTAACATTTCATTTCAGTTCTATGTTAAACATGTAAACTAAATAAAACTACAGTGAAAAAAAATGTTTTCATAGAATAACATGGCCTAATAAAATGGTCGTTACTAAAAAAAAATAGTTTAGTAAAACTAGCGTAGATAGCGTATTTCGGAGAACCTCCGTAGCGTTCGTAAAAATTTAAATATACATGACATCATAAATAATATTTGGCTGACTGGCCCAGATTACAGCTTATTCAAATTAATTAATTGACGTGTCAAGGAGATGGCCCACGTGATTATAAGTACCATGGCCTATAAACAAAGAAACACTTCGCAGGCATGCAAGGACCACCGATCATGTCCAGAAAAGTGCCACTCTGTATTCATCATCCTAAAACCTGTCTCGTGAGCCTGTAATCAATTATAACGGCAACCACGCCCATCAGACCGAAATAGAGCAATGCTGGCGACAGAAATCAGCATGGCGGTTGTACTTCGCTGGACGAACTCTGCCACGAAAAACCATACTACTACTATAACAAATACTACTACTACTACTATATCTCGCAATGTTTCACAAAGTAACGTGAGCCCTCCTTATATCCAAATAAAAAAAGAGTTTATTTTATTACTAACGGCCAGTGACAAATGCCTGAAAAGAAAAGTATTTTTCCGGCGAGCCGCAAATATTATTATTATACTTGAACATACTCGTAAAATATTGAAGCTCTCTGTAAAGCTAACGAAGTCGCTGACGTATGTTAGATAGTACCTACGAGCACGTTTCAACATTCATAATCCAACAAGAAGCGTGTATAGCAGAGGTGAAAAGAGTCGGTTTTAGAAAATAGTATACCTATTTTATATTATAATT
Organism: Pararge aegeria; assembly: GCF_905163445.1. Taxonomy (NCBI): domain Eukaryota; kingdom Metazoa; phylum Arthropoda; class Insecta; order Lepidoptera; family Nymphalidae; genus Pararge; species Pararge aegeria. The sequence continues at coordinate 9,038,965 of NC_053184.1, read as the reverse complement.
TAACGGTATTTTATACACTTTAATTTAAACCTAGTTATAAATTAAAACTGGCAAGTACGAGGCAATTCACGAATCGAGGGTTCCGTACGTTGGAAGCACCTGTGTTTGTTGTTATTCACATAAAAGTTAGCCTTTTAGTGCTACCAGTTAGGTATATTAAACTCTCATTGCATCGTACCGGAACGCTTAATCGCTTGGTGACACGTCTTTGTAGACAGTATGGTAACCCACGCGCTCACCACTGGGCCAAAGTGAGGTCAAGAAATGAAATATAGTTATTTGGTTTTATTTATTATTTGATCGTTTTGAAAAACAACGAACCATATAACTGTTGTTTGTAATGGCCATTGAATTATATTGCTGATTAAAAAAAAAACTGTGCTAGTTAAGGATGTGTTTCAATTTTGCAGTAATATTTAAATAGTATAAGTAGATAAGTCGCTGTCTTGGAAAATTGTTTTGGAACGTTCAAATTAAGTTTATTTATATGTAGGATATATTTAGGAAACCTGGTATTTTTGAAAATAATCATGGTCCGTTTTCACCCTTTTTAAAAAGAAAATGTTTTTTCTTATTCGCACTCAAGTTTAACAAGCATTAATCTATAATAATAACCTTTTCATATTTAATGTCGTTAGAGTAATAACGACCTCTATATATATGACTATAAGGATTCCGCAGAAGGACAAAGCACGAGTTCATTTTAACTTCTGGTACGGAACCCTTAGAAAAAGTAAAACTTATGTTTTATAATGTAACGTAAGTGTAAACGTAAAATATAATGTAAAATGTTTTAAATTATATTTCACGCATGCATTCTCAGTTTAGCGTACCTTACGGAAGCTCGGCTTTAATATTTTGTGAGCTTGAATCCATCATTAATATGTGTGGTGTTTAAATTTACATAGTGGTCGTTTATAAAGAAAGCGCCTAAAAATAAGTTGCAAAATGTCAAATGCACTTAAGCTTTTATAAGCTCTTTTATATATCCTGACTTGTTATTTAATATTCAGTTTGTAACAATCACTCCTCGGAAAAACGTATCCGAAAAGCTGAGGGCTTTTTTTTACATATGCCCCTTGCTCGTGACCACAAACTGACCTGATGAAATGTGTAGATAAGTAGTGCTGGTGGAATACACCTGTCCACTCGGGTAAAAATTATTAAGAAAACAAATCTTAGTTTTCCACTACAAGTTACATTCACTCCCAACTGTTTGTAAATGATGCTGCATTCATTGCACGTCTACAATGTCCTGTGCTGTAAACTTCTTACTGTCTCTTTTCCTTTATGTTTTGCGTGCAAATTTCTGTTTCTTGAAATTTTTTAAAAGTGAATAATAATTGTAATTTTGAAATTTTAGGTCGTCGTTCCTTTCTAATCATATGGTTGTCCAATAATGAACATAAATATTGTATAGGAATTTCCACGCATGATACACGCTATCGTGCTGCTTATGACCACAGTCCAACGGCCCTCGCGATTCGTTTGATGTCGCCTGTCTACCTATAGTAACTGGCAAGTTAGCTATTTCCGGTGCGAGTTCGCATTCCGCCAACTTGAGACCCTTATCAATCAGTTGTTGGGACGGCCTAACAATATGCCTCGCCTTGCTACTTTACTTTCCAAACGGTGCACCTCTGGTATCTAGGAATATTACCAAGAAGGTTAAGTTACAACTGTATAAAGATATCTATATATGTAGTTATTTTGATGTAATTGACTTACATACTTATCTATCCAGATATTCCTTATCACCTGCAGGTTATTTACGTACTACTACTGGCCACATGCCTCCTTTCTCATAGAACAGATGATTTTAGAGCATAGACCCACCACCTCCAAAGCGAGGTGGTGGGCTTAAACGACTATTACCGCAAATTTAGTGATAATAACCGAAATTTAGTGATCGAAATCGTTCAATCTTTCAAGAACGGTCACCTCTTATCCGAATTCATTGGGTCCTTATCAGGGAATTCGAAATATAAGTGATTCCCAATTCAGTTTAGAGATTAAACAGGATAGCACGATATATCGTGTGTCATGATTTTCAGTCTCGATCTACATTACTAATAAGAAAAGTGAATACATGTTTATTTAAAAAAAATGCGTACTCATAACCTAATTAAATCTACTTAATCTGTAGATAAGATAGTATCTTTAGGTTGTTTAAATAAATTAACCAATAGCGCACACCTAAATGTACGTACGGACGAGAGATAAAATACATTACTGTAAATTGTATTGTAACTATGAGCTTCGATTATGCACTGAATAAAACTTGAAATAAACTTAAATGTCTGGGATGGTTGTCTCTCCCTTATTATGAGGTAATATTTAATAAATAGTCATTACCGGCAAAAATGTATTAGGTATTCTGTTTATACTTCAATCAAATTTTGGAATATGATGATTAGTTTTAAAACTGAATAAAAACTATGAAAGTCTTAAACGCCGTGGGAGGGTCGTGAAATCGGTATATCGGTATACAGTTAAACTCAAAACAGATGGGAGGTAACAGAAAATAGATGTCTGCATACTAAGAATATATTCGCGAAAACAACAACCGTGAAAACAAGTGTACGTAATGAATACGATACCTAGTAAATAGTAAATTACGGGAATTAGATATTCATTGAACAAAAAAGATTTAAACCCATGAGGACAGGTACAAGTTCATTATATCTGAAATCCTGAACCTTTAAAAATTATAATAGGTATTCGTTAGATACAAAATTTATAAAACAAGCAGAAAGAATAAATAAGTTGATGTATTTTTGTGCAGAAATAATGTTTCTTTATATTACAACGTTAACAAATTTGACTTACCTACTATTTAATGATATAATTATTATTAGCTTCCAGTATTAGATACATAAATCATATAAAACATATTTTGTGTGACAAAGGTTTTAATAGATAAGTATGAAGGTACTTTAACGTTGATAGCTAAAATATACAAGAAATGTTCATTGTATCTATCCTTATCTAAGGTTATTTGAAAACCAAAATGGAACACAACAATCAATTATTGATGTTGCTTTGCCCACCTGAATAAACGGAATGATACAGTAACCAGATTAGGTACACGTAATCTGCATTCTGTATCAGCAATAGAAGTTTGATTGGGCCAATTTGAAATTATCTCTTGTCTTCATACGAACCTGGGCTCTCCCAAATACAATCCGCACGTATACCTGACTCGGGTAGAGCAAACTAGTTAACCGAAATAAATTACGGAAATGTGTTTAAGATGCAAAATGCAACCGCTACTGTCATTTTTTCGTTTTCTTCATTTCACTTTATTGCACTGAAGTGCGAAAATCAAAAATATTTACTTATATGTTATATTCCTTTATAAAAGAAAGAAGAGGTGATAGCGTAGTGTTGAATTCGACTTCTTCGGGGGGGGACGAGTTCGATCCCCGACACGCACCTCTAACTTTACGTAGTTATGTACGTTTAAAGTAACTCGCTTTAACGGGGAAAAAAAACATCGTAGATATCAGAGTATTTTCAAAATGTTCTCAAACACGTACCAATCCGTACAAAGCCGTCGGGCGCCTGGTTTAAAATTCAAAATTCATTTATTACAGGTAGGCCCAGCCACAAATGACTTCTGCGGCTTTCTTTGCAAAGATGATGATGATGGTTCCTTTATATTATATGTTTATATTAAAACACACCTTGGGTTTTGGAGTTTGCTTTCTTGCCATTAGTTTTTCCTCTGCTTGTATTTTTTATGCGTTTTATTTTTTTCTTTATTTCGGAGCTGGAAAGAAGCAGCTTCTGACCGCCACAGGTCAGAAGCTGCTTCTTGGAGACCTTCTTGCTTGACCAAGCCAAGGCCCACCCAGGGCTGTAGAGCTATGGTGACGTGATGACGATGATTTTTTCTTTATGCCACTGGGAATGCATGTACGCATCCCAACGGACAGGTATGTCGGTTTAAACTTACGTAATACACATTAAACCCCGTTGGTCGGTACCCGACACTGGGGTATAGTGGATATTTGTTATGGCATCCCAGCCCTAACGGTGTACTAACTATTCAGTACTAGGTACGGCTTTATGGTAACATACACCTAATAGTACTTATTGTGCCACGAAAAATAATGATCGTTAAAAATCATAAATAGGCTCAGGCCTTGAAAGCACTTGATACACAACTATTGCGTATTATCAACCTACATTTTCTAAGCTCTATTGTAAGCAAACACAATAACGTCAAATGCTCGTTATGAAGAAAACTCGATACCTACATTCCCTTTGTAATGATATCAGCTGTATCGTGCCACCAACTTTTCTTTGAAGTGGCAAAGAATATATTATACAGTATAGTAATAACATTATATTTATTATACTACTTGTTAGCCGCTGATTGCAATCTCACCTGGGGGTAAGTTCTGATGCAGTCTAAGAGTGTAGCAGGCTTTTCTGTTAGGGGAAATAGCAGTTATAATATTAGACTCATACTGCAAAGCGTGTTATCGTACTGGAACGTTTAATCACTTAGTGGGACGTCTTTTCTGTATGGTGGTAATTAGCCGCGACCGTAGCTTTCCGACAGCCATGATCCGAATGTTAATCAAAATCTAATTTTGACTAACTTTTATTAAACCCTAACTTCTGTTTTATCAGCAAGTTTACTTAACTTGACAACCTACGGCCAAACCCATCTAATCCGCAATCTCCAGATCGAAGATTAGATTGATTAGTAGGTACTATCCCTTTCTTAATGTTACCTGTTGATAAGGATGGGTCTACTAACTTCGTTCTGAAATCGGTAGATTTTGTATTGGATTGATTATATTAAGATCGGTTGGTAATAGTTCGAGCTATAGAAAGGTAATTAATGTCAAAATTACACTATGCCATGTGGCCACGTGACGTGCTGGATTTTATTATCTTTATTTATTAAATGCGACTATGTGAATTCTGCTTGATGCCTTCGTTTTTACGCGTGAATCATCGTCGATTTGGCAAGGATTCACTTATGTTCTAAGATTAGCTATCATTATTAATTACAAGTAAAACTATCTGTAACAGGACCTGATGACTTGGAAGAGTTTTTTTTATTAGACTAAATGTTAGCCCTTGACTGCAATCCCACCCGGTGGTCAGTGATGATGCAGTCTAAGATGATAGCGGACTAACCTTTTATGGATTATGGCAGTTATATTTAACCCACACCCCAATTCGGCTTCTACGCGACATCATACAGGAACGCTAAATCGCTTAGCAGCACGTCTTTGTTGGTACGGTGGTAACTAGCCGTGGCCGAAGCCTCCCATCAGGCCAGACCCGAGAGAATTTGGAAATTATAAATTCACAAATCTTCCCTGCCAGGAATCGAACATGGGACCTTCAACTTGTGATACTATTAGTGTCAACTCCCTGACGCAGCAATGAGCGCTGCGGTTTTAAGTTAGAGGTCCCGGGTTCGACTCCTGGCAGGTGAGATTATGGAATTTATTATTTCGAAATTTTCTCTGGTACGATCTGGCTATGTGGGTATGCCATTTATATTGAAGCAATACTCCTAATTGGTTTGTACGTTGCATCCTTAGCAGTCTTTGATAGGATGGTAATGCCACGGCCAAAGCCTTTCATCAGACCAGTTCCGTATACTCACCTATATCTTATCAAATTCTGAGTCATTTAATAAATTTTACGATTCCTAAACCATTATCTACAAATTTCGCGGTAATAACATAAGTACCGTATATCGATATGTGATTACCTATCTGCATAGTTCTGAGGGTTTCTTACTCGAAAGCGCAAACATACGGACGGGCAGACTGACAGCGTAGGTTTAGTAACGGGGTACCTATTACTAAACCTACGCTGTCCGTCTGCCCGTCCGTATGTCAGTGAGCGGCCTATATCTCATGATATAAATTGCGTAGAGACTTAAAATTTCCATTAAATGTGAATTTCTATAGCCGCTAAAAAAAACAAATAATAATTTAAAAAAAGTAACCATATTAAAAAAATCAAAAATGGATAATTTTAATAATACGTGTATTCATATTGTACCTTCGTGCGAAAACCTTTATGCGCAAGTCCGATTCACAAAGACGATTTTTTTTTTTCATTTTGCCGCTTATTCGTACATGTTTAATACCGTTAATAACATAAAAGAACAATTTGTTGTACCATTCAACTTTAATTTACTTCCAATAATGTAGGTTCGGTACCTACAGTTAATAAATGTCTGATTTCAAATTCAATAGTAGGGTCACCGCACCAGCTGTGAGCAATTAAAATTAATTATTTCGAAATTGTTATATAAATTACACTGTAAACGTATGTCTCTATTAACCGTTTTGATAATTGTTTAGCTTAGAAACGATCGTTTAAGCTTAATATGCTGTTATCCGCAAACAAATCTGTGCGATATGGCATGCGAAATTTATTTTAACATTGGAATTTACGGAAGTAATTATTTACTATTGAATCTCACTATAAACACACAGCATAGTTATGATCATATTGTTATATGTTTTAATATAAAGTATTAAACATCTTTAAAGCCACTTAAGAAGTCTCAATATTTTCGCAAGTTGTTCACTCTTTTAGATCTTTCTGAAGCTTCTAAATAGAATTTGTAAACATGCTTCGACAAGTGAGTAGGTGCATGTATTCTTATTGGATTTCTCCTTTTGCAGGAGTAAGTCCAACAAATTTTCCCGAAATTCAATACAAGGATATTCGACTTTTTCTGGGTATTTACACTAGTTACATCTCTAGCTACTCTCTAATATACATTGTTGTCTATTATTATTTCATACTGATATATATGTAATTATATATTTATATACTATACCTGTAGTATATTTGTATATGTATTGCAAGGATTTGCATAAGTCCTTGTTTCTTTTATTTTGTTTATATATTATTATTCTTCCCATTGAACCTCCACTGTCCTACTTGACTACTCGTTTAATTTAAGTTAAAGTATCCTAACTACCTTCTTGATATTTGACCACCGGATCTATAGAATTCCACCACCTGGAAATTCTTCCCAACGACGGCCTGTAACATTCCTCGAATAAACGTTTAAAGATTTTAAACTAAGATTTTCGTGGTTAATCAACATTTATTAAAAATATAGTTCAACGCGTACATACCACGATAATATTTTTGGATTTGTCGACCCAGTTGCATAGATCGAGGTTTGTCGTGACCACGATAATCCATAAATCCAAAAATATTATCGTGGTATGTACCCGTTGAACTATATTTAAGAAAAGTACAATATTTGCCTGGCGTGAGTTTTTTTTTATGTAGGGCAATATTTATACAAGAGCGTTGATAATAAACTGAAAATAACGAATTCTAATACTTTTGACATAAAAATAAACTTTAGGATATATTGATTCATCTAAATTACACACGAATGTTTTTCACTGTACATAAATTATAATACACTGTGAGTGTAAAAGATTTATAAAACTCTATAATAGGTACGTTTTGTTTTTCCTTCATTTCGCTGCAATAATGGGAAGAGGAAATTCCCTAAGACAAGTTTTTGGTTTCAGGGGTATTTAAGTCGAAATTGTACTCTTCATCAAAACAAAACTATTATTATTATAACGATTATTATTTGTCAGCGCATTTGCTGTACCATCCAATTTCAACATATCTGATTTGGACTCGTGTAAAAATCTATACGTCACTTACGTTCGAGCAGCTATACACAGATGTGCTGAAGAATCTCTCGAACCACCCGGTTCATTGATCTACCTCACAATACACTAGAAAAATGGAAAACAATAGTTGGAAAGTGGGTTAGTAATTTTATGCAGATAAAGTGCCTGCCTGCCATTTGGCATTTGATGGACTCGTGTAAAAATCTATACGTCACTTACGTTCGAGCAGCTATACACAGATGTGCTGAAGAATCTCTCGAACCACCCGGTTCATTGATCTACCTCACAATACACTAGAAAAATGGAAAACAATAGTTGGAAAGTGGGTTAGTAATTTTATGCAGATAAAGTGCCTGCCTGCCATTTGGCATTTGACAAAAGGTCTTAAGATTTTATAAAATTGACACAATAAGATTTATTATTTAAATAAATAAGTTGTTGGTAAACATAAAATATTTTTTTAAATGTAAAAAACTTAAATACCTAATATGTATACGATATATTATGTAAGCTAAAAACCTGCAGTAAACTGAAAAATATCCGTTATAGATACTATCATTTAATTACACGAGTACGTTACTCGGCCACCTTGATGTGCTCGGCTCAGGCTTAAGTCGTAAAATATATCTTTAAACACATGATGTTAAACTCAAAATAACAGCGTTATTTCGGCCCGTTGTTAGATTATGCTAGCTTTCAATAGATTATGGCACGTAAACTCGCGTAAACGATATAAAATCCCTTTCAAATGTTGGATTTTAGAAGGAATTAATTAATTCAATGTGGGAGAACCAAATTTGTATGTAAATACTAGAATTGTAATTCCAAATCATACCTGCAGGCATTATTACCTCATTATTGTTTCGATATTTATAACTAACGGTATCTTACTGCTTCGCCTGCGAAAATAACGGGACTCAGCGTACTGCTGCATAGTCGACAACCTTCCTCAATAAATGAGATATCCAACGTAAAGATTTATTCGTACCTACTGGTAGTACCTTATGTACAAAACTATAATATTAAATAAGATAGCGATGCAACTTCTTTTAACATATTTACACAAATTACTGAAGTTCGGGCTCTTAATATATCTGTTCTTGCAATTGGTGCTTTAATCACCCACTGTTTAAAATCTTCAACCAGTTAACCTTGGCAAACGCAAATGACCCTCCCGAGGACCCACACCAGTCTTGCCTAACTTAAAATAATTCAAATAAGATATGTCTGCAAATAATGTGTGGCTTAATAGCAGCACAACATATTAGTCGATAATGCTGGGTAGGCAATCCAGTAATGGATGCGTTTCCAGGTCCAAGTCAACTTTGGAAGTTCCACAGATTTTTTTTTATCCATAAGTCTCAGCCCCTATCACTCGCCAAGTATAATAATCGGTAAAAGATTAAACAAAATAGCATTGTCAGTTGATTCGTATGCATCGCTATTATGTATTCAGTATCTTTAAGCCGTTATGTGCGGGGTTTGCTGTTATCCGCTGAGAAGTTCTGTCATCCAATCATATTCAACACTACTACACGAAATTAGGGCAGAATTACACTGATACTACAGTCTATCCAGTACAAAAATAATTAATAAAATCGATTTAAATTTGAAGGAGCTATCGTGTAAAAACGTCAAACACTTTCACTGTGCTGAATTCTGCGATTAAAAGTATTTTCTGTCTCGTAATATGGACCCATATAACGCAAAGTTTTATTTGAATTCATTCAGAAGTTTCAGTGAGATGCGCGGCCGAGATATAGACAGAAATACAGACAGAAAAAATTAAAAAAAAATAAAGTATCGACTATAATCCCAAAAATATTTTCAAAATATGTTCAATGTACAGAATTCGTTAGAAGTATAGATTAGTGTAGATACAAGACTATAACTTTGTCATATCTAACTTAATGATTGTCCGCACAAACTAATTATGGAACGGATACAAACGATCATTGTTCATTGGGTATTGTGTAATTCCAAAAACAAGAATAGCAACTAATTGATGATTTATAACCTCAATATCTTAGCAGCTAAGCAGTAGAGGACGAACGAAATGTGCCTTTTTTATTTGATTAGGTAAAAAGCACACTTTCTTAATTTATTTACCTGTACGACAAATAATGCCATCTATGTGCCTATGAATAAAGAAATATTTGACCGTTGAATGATTCAACGATCTCAAAAACAACCGACTTGTATTTCATTATCAAGTATGTCATAATAAATAGCGTTTGCTTCTTCTGAACTTAATGCTTTTTAATTGTTTTAGAGAGTGTGTTTTTTGTATTACCTATATTATCACCGGCGCCGATATTGTTTTTGCTAGAGTAAAACAAAAAAAAATTATAACCAAAACAAAATATCCCGCTTCTTTTTCTGTATGTCCTCTTTACGAAGGTTGCCTGTTAGAGATTGCTTGCATATTCAATAAGGCTGCCTTTGCATGTCTACATTGTGATTTACTCTCTGTTATTCTTGCAATAAAGTGTTTCTTCTAACTCTTCTTCAAAGAGTGCGCATATCTAAGGCTGTGTTGATAATAGGTAGCAACTTATTTTCGATTAGGTACTAGATTCCTATAGATGACGACTCCTGATCCTTATACAAAATATCTGCGATAATTCATTAGCCGTATAACCGATTTCAGCACCTAAAACCCCAAAACACATAATTCACGTTAAAATAACATGTTACATGGTCATCGAATGCCGTTTATTTTTAGCAAATGTAATAATAGAGCACGGCAAAATGTTTTGCAATATCTAATATTGTTCTTATGTTAGGAAATAGATCCTGCGTATGTATTCTCTTGACCAAAGATTCAACATCATAATCAATCAAATACAGGTGCACTAGGCCACAGGTCTCTTCTCAGAATAAACCATGCGGTTTAGGCCGTAGTCTACCAAGTGCGAAGTAGACTTCACACGACTTTCAGAACTTTATCGAAAACTCAGAGACAAGCAGGTTTCTCTACAATGTTTATTTCAACGTCCTTCCGTCTGTCCGTCTGTCTGTCTATCTAGCTGTCCGTCTGTCTGTCTGTCGGTCTATCTAGAGGTAGAGTCACTACACACAGACAGACTTGACGTTTCAAGAGTGCTTATATTAGGCCTACTTGAAATAAATGAATTTTGAATTCGAATTTTGAATTTTTTTGAATATCTCTCTGTCTGAGCCTTAACGAAACCGAATTCATAAGTATTTCCACATTTATGAGGACACCAGTGCAAGGACTAAATAAAATATTGTTAGAAATTGTCAACTAACAATGCGATTTCGATTCTTCCTTTAACGATTAACTATTCTTTGTTAGTGATTGGAGACTAATACGAAATTCTCTTTAAACTTCAAAAGTCGACAATCCATGGGAACATTATTTTTTATTATAAGAAATAACGTGAGCTAATAACTTAACAAATAATTTATTGGCCAACAGGATTTAAAAGCTTGTGCTAGAACTATGACAATATGACAGTACGATAATATTAGATAGAAGCGGGCGATCCGTTGCGGAATTCCATAAACATTGCTATATTATGTCTAAGTCTTAGCAATTATTCATTGTAAAGTCAACATCTCCTGAGGATACTCTGATTTCGAAGCAAAACGTGCGTAGAGAGTAATTTGGAAGATCTGTTTGGTGTGACATATAAAGATTGACAATAATATAATAATAATAATAAATTGCACCTTACAGATTTTCCTGCTTTTTTGGATCATAGATTATAGCAAATTAAGCTTAATGTTCATTTTAGTACGACAACAGACCGACCGAAGGTTCCCCCGACCGTTTTGGATATAGTTACACGGGTGAGCTTTTCGTATTCGTAGCTTATCGTCGTTAATATACGCAATCTGACATAGGATAATATTTATCCCGTAATCCTCTAAAAGATCCTTAAAGTAACCCACGGGATTAAAAAGATTGCTTTTGTTATGGGGAGAAATTTTGTAAAGATTTACAAAATCTTTACAGAATTTTTTATTCCTTGAAAATAAAGGGGATTTCAAAAAATTCCAAAATAAACGCCCTCGAAGCCGCAGGCATCAGCCAGTACACTATAAAATAATTCGGTAACTAAAAAGTCGAAAATGTTTAGGATTTTATCGATTTGCGAAGGTTGGCAGCATTGGATTGTATTAAAATATCATTTTTAGTGGCACCAGCTACGGGTAGGTCTAGCTAGCGTGTGGCCTAGTTAAATGTTCCCCTTTTCACTGCTACCAAAGTTGGCATTTACCTAATCCTGTTGAGTGAGTGTGTGTTAAGTGATTGGGATCAACAAAGGAAAGCGTACGTAGGAATTATCCTACCTTTATCCGGCAGTAGGGATTCGTCTTTCTGTCTTTGTAATAACGACAACAATGCAAGGCCGTTTTTAAATGTTACCAATTCAAACAAAACAAACTCTTATTGACCCAATTATATTCCTAAAAGTACCTAGGAACCCCCCTAATTACGAAGTTGAGTCAATAGAAACTGTACACGAAACTATTGTTCAAATAACTTTTCCGTCAGTTTTCAAACATGAAACTTTTACCAAAAATAGGTCAAACTGCAAACGAACCAACTATGCATTTTTAAACCTAAACATACCTCATTACTAAACGGTAGATGTTAACATAACAGTCAATACAATGTTACGAGTTAGCAGTTATTTTCGGCTTGGTAAATAATAATAAACGGAGCCAGATCATTGCGGAAATTATATCCGCCGCGGATAAAAGTGATTCCCTAAGCGTTCGTAAAAATATTTGTTATAATATTACAAGAGTGTTTACCTAACGCGTAGCGTAGGAAATCGGTCTCGTATAAAAAATATATGCTCCATATACTTTATCATACTTCATATATATACTTTATCTCTAATATACCATAATGAATTAGGAAAAAGCAATTTGTGTATTGTAAATTTGTTACTTTTTGTTAGTTATATTTGTTTTGTTGTATATAAACTGTAGTATGGGGTGATGAATTGGACAATGTAAGTATGTCTAGGTATGCAAATAAATAACATTATAAATGTGCCTGTCTCATTAACTATGTTCGGGCCTGAAGACGGTTATAGGATACTTTTAAGTTTTGATCCCTAATAAAATCACCGGAAACGCTATCACAAGATTTAAGAAAAAAATAGTTTCCTATAGTAGTATTTATTTATTTATTTTTCATAAGACATACCAGCAATAAATTGTAAACACATTCATAAAAAAAATATATATGTTAGAATTACAAATTTTGTCTATGGCTTAGAAGCAATACTGATTTTTACCGAGAAAAAAAGAGATGGCTTTAATCCTGGTTACAGACAGGACACTTCAGAGCCCGGGAAAATAAACGGTTCTGCTTGGATTCAAACAAATCTAATCAAACGCACCAAGTCGTGGGCATCAAAAATTCCTACGTTCACGTAGGGAGAGTCAGATAAAGAGCGTGTTTCACTCGCATAAAGATGGTGTATAAGCCGGAAAGTTACCTACACAGGTACATAATGCTCACTATTTTTACTATAATGGCTTTCACATAAAAGATTTATATAAAATGCTGTCGCGATCTGTTTAAGAGTATCTAACAATCCCACCTGAAATTATGTAACTATTTTTGCAACGCACGCCACGATTTACTTGAAACTTACTGTTATATTTTGGCCAATTTACACAATATCTTCATAATTTATAGCCATTGTGTTATTCTGATGTATAACCTATATTACTGTAAAGTTCTATCAAAATCCATCTATACATACAAACTTTCGTATTTATAATATTAGTAGGCAACAGAAGACACAAACAGTAGGTGAGGGAAGCCGCCTGAAAGTGGTAGAGTTAGTATAATATCCAACAATGTATAATAATACTAATATTATTCTATTTAACTACGAACAGAAAGTTTGCAGGCTTGGTTTAATTACTTTGATCATGAAGTAAGTGACGTGTTAAATTTATAACACACAGAGCCACGTAAGCCTGCCGTTAAATTAAAAATTTGTTTCGTTTTAAAATAAAGGTAGAGACTTTAAGGTGTAATAGAACCTACAAAAGTCGTTTCAAATGGTTCAATAATCTTGTAACCTATCGGTATCGAATTATTTTCTTCTAATAACTGTTTAAAGGCAATCTCTAACAGTATAATATTTATTTAAATTAAGCATAAATTGCTATGGATTATATATTTCGAAGTGCTTTCGTATTTTATCACAATTTAGGAACTACCTACTTTATATTTAAATAACCTACCTACTTACCTTATATTATTATAGACCTACCTTATATAACCTACTTTATAATAATATAAGGTACCCACCTTATAATACATATATACTTTATTTTTAAAGTGATTTAACATCAATGGATGTAATGACCCAAACCTACAAATAAATTTATTAATATCCAGAAATTATCCGATCGGATAGAGAAAGGAGAGAAACAAAAAAAAAATATGGACTCGGAAAACAAGGTCCCGCCGTTCAAGCAATGAGCTTACAAATAAATACTTCGAAGATGCTCGCCTCGAAATGAAGCTGACGCGACGTTGCAGTAGAAAACTATATCTAACTAAAGTCAGACCTTGTGTTCAATCTCACCTTGTACTTAGTCCTAAGATGGCCACAACATAAGTGGTGTGATTAGTTACCACCCTACCCAACTCCTAATCGATTTCCACGGTACGATGTTGCATAAATTACACGTTAGCCCGTTACAGTCTTATACTGAATCACTTACCACCAGGTGAGATTGCAGTCAAGGGCTAACGTGTAGTCGAATAAAAAAAAACTCCTACCAAACAACGATAAAGACGAAGAAAAAAATTGAAACTGCGACTTTCACACCCAAAGATAACCGCAGCACAAGAAAAAGGGTCTATTTAGCCCTTGAGCCAATCCAATAACCGTGCCGTACCTAATTACGGAATTAAACTCCCCCAGCCTTCACCTATATTTTAAATGGTGGTCAAAGATAGTAAATTTCACTGAGTAAGCCGGACCTTTATTTGCAATTTCAGCTTTCCAAAGCATGTAATGATTTGAAATATAAATAATCAAAAACCTCTTCTGCTTAACTAAAGTCCTCTCCCAACGGTTTATCCGTAATTTGCAGGAGATAGTAGTGGAGAGGATAGAGGATGTTGCTGTCCGTTCTCCAAAATGTTCCCTTAGTAATAATCGTTTGTAATAGTTGCACGCCCAAAATTTTATGTCTAAATATTGACAAAATTAAAACATGAATTTCAATCTTCATTAATAAGTCTAAAATATTAAACAAGTATATTATATTTGGTAGGTTATTTATATAGGTAGTTCCTAAACTGTTCACAATAAAATGAAATAAAAGAACTTTTAAATAATTTGTGTATGGTATAGTATGTGTATAGTAACTCAAAAAAAAGGCCATTTGTGGTAAAAGTGCACCGTCTACTGTCAGATTATTAATTAAAATAGGAACATCTTAAAGAAACTTGTCTGAATTATTATGTAGGGACCTACATACTGCGAGTTCAGCTAGTTCTCGGGACCTAATACTTTCCATTAACACTTATCTTTTAATTCACACTGAACTAAACTCTAATAGTTATTTATTTGGTAAATAAGGAAACACCGCTGAGATATTTTCGATAAAGTTAATCTATAGTGTTTTTTTCAATAATTGATTGTCTCATTACTTTTCTTACATTCTAAGCTGCTTCTTTCCTTTTGTAATAAAAAAGCCACGTAACACTAGATATCAAATTTAAAGTAAAAAGAATAAGTAATTTAACAAATTGATACTGTTTGAACAAAATTCATTAAAACGTCTGTTTCGAAATTAAAATAAAAACTTTCTGATATAATAATAATGAACTGTGTTGAGTTACAAAGAAACTTTTTGAACTTTGCCGTTCTTAGAAGTTTTACATTGTTAATTCTCGTACGCATTATTTTAATTTGTCTTCGCGAAACCTTATGAATATTCATAATGGTTTGGATTATTTTATAAATAGTAGCAGTGATTGGTTACTGAGTAATAATTAAAATTGCTACGATTAGAAATAGAGTTGGTAGACATTTTAATTAGATGTGTAAAAATAATTATTTACTTACCAGAGAAGAAGATGGCAAAGTTTTCATATGCTGATGATTACCCGGCGGCGGCGGCCGCATGGTCACCGCCGCACATGACAATAAACACCAAAACTCAGACAAAAGTAAGTCACTTGGTTATTTTAACTAATGCAACTAGCAATTAAAAACTTCAATGCTGAAAATTCAAATTTAAACTGATGAACGTATACGCGCGCGAACGAATTTTCAGTGTTTACCTCACGAAGCGGCGCTTTGAGTCGAGTTGAGCGCCCACGAGGCAAAAGCCGACTGGCGAGAGCTTTAGGCGGGCGGCGGCACCCCTACACTTCGCCCCTCGCCTACCAACATTGCTCTTAAAATTCTTCAAATTCAGCCACACACTTTTGAACACCGTTACAAGACTCTTCAGCTCCATTGAAGTCTGTTTAATCAATCTCGACAGGGCTTCTCAAACTTCTAATATTCATAGTTAATATTATAAAAGCAAAAGTGGGACTGTTTAATGTTTATTTGTTTCATCATTTATTACCGTTAATGTCTTTAACTACGGCAAAATTTGTATAATATTTATCCCGAAAAAATACCGCTACCGTTTGACAGCAGTGATTGTAAGATTTACGCCTGTCGCAAGCCTGTCGCGAGATACGTAATCAACCTGCCGTGATCTCTGTTCCATTAAACCGTTCATAAATTCAGACTTACTGTCTTAGGATAAATTAAATAACTACATTAGGGTAATAAAAGCCGATATCGATGCTACAGTTTATTTTTTCGATACAAGGTCCATTCTTAAATACTCATTGTCCTTTGGCAAACAGATAAATTGCATTCTGGGGATAAACATAGAGACTTTTTAGCGAGTAAAAACACAACGGGTCTTGCGGGAATCAACCATAATCGAGATCTGAACAGAAACAACGTGGAAAAACGCAGATAGTCTTAAATAAAATCTATGTTAGGGTTATATAGTGTTACAGTAAACTTATAAAGTGGGTAAATAATAAAATTTTAGATAACTGTAAATTCATATTTGCTAGATGTTTTGTTAAATTGATCAATCAATCAATCAAAAATACCGACTTTATTGCACACAAGAAAAAAATAAATAAAAGAGACAAAAACAACGAAGGTACAATTAAATTTGTTTAACAAAAGCGGCCTTATCACTTATAGTGATTTCTTCCAGGCAACCATTATGAGGAATTGGCTCACATTGGAATCCTTATAGCGGTATGTTGATTAGGATTTTTACAAATTTGATTAAAAACCAATGTTCATGACATTGAGCTGGTGAGTATTTTGATATAAATACGACTGCTTTTTCGATATACTGCAGTCCTACATGGACTCGAACGATGCAAAGATGCCCCCCGTGATTTAGTCGTTTACTAATAGATACAAGCGAATTTGAGGTTAATTTCTTACCCGCATATTACAGATAACAAGAGATAATAAGAGTTGATAGAAGAAGAAAGCGACTAGAAAAAAATCCAGTTTGTCCTTATTACTTAAATTTAATGCAATCACTGCTGTCAAACGTCACTTTTATTTATTTATTGTATGGAAAAGTGACGTTTAGCTACTTGACACTGGCAAAGTACATTGTGCTGTTTTGGCACTACGAAAAGCCATAAATCAAAATAAGAAGAAGAAAGTGACGTTTGACAGCAGTAATTGCAAGATTTACGGATCTCTGTTCCATTAAACCGTTCATAAATGCAGACTTAGTGTCTTAGGATAAATTAAAACGACTAGAAAAAAATCTAGTTTGTCCTTATTACTTAAATTTAATGAAATATTATACTTTAAAGCCGCTGGAGGCAAGACAAAAGACCTATGTCCAACTGTGGACGTCAATTGGTTGAGGTGATGATGATGATTATACTTTTTTATAGTTTCAGGAAATCATGAGTACTTGAGTGTTGTTATTCCAACCATGTAGAAATTTCGAGTAAAATAAATTGATAAGCATAACATTCCAATAATAGAATAGCGCCACGTAATATTCAGATTCTGTGCATTAATTAATTATAAATTAAAATAAATTTAATACGAATCGGACTTGGTTATGCTAATAAGCTTCAAATTCAAGAATAGCTCAATTTAGGATCATTTACATAAATAGCAAACGTGATGCCGATTCTTAGGTTTTAAGGGTTCTGTATTTTATCTTGACGTTCCAAAAGTGCTTATAAAGTGGGCCTACTTGGAATAAATGAATTTTGAATTTACGAATATCCTAATGAATCGTTGTCCGTCTGTCTATGCGTCAAAAGCCTTTTATCACAAACAGGCTTGAAGTATATATCAACTAAATTTCCAATATTTCGGTCAATACTCTATAACTAAAACTACGAAGTCATCATCATCACCACCATCATATGAACCCATTACTAGCCCACTAGACACACATCTAGAAGACACAAGAAACCGCTCCTATTGAAATAGTTAATAATATTAAGATAAATACTTAAGGCATATACAATACATACTAGCTTGGTTCGCAAAAGGAATCCATTATTACAATCCATACTTTTTACGGATAGCATTCATAATGTTTTGCTACATAAAAGTTTCATATCGTATAATTTAAAGTATTTCAAATACCTACGTTTGAAAGTGTCCTCGTGAATAATGTAAGAAGAGATATAAACTGACTCTCGGGACTGCTTCTTTGGTTATTCTATAGAGCTTTTGAAATACTACATGTCATAAATACGTTAACATAAAGGTATTCTTGTAAAAAAAAATGTAAAGTAAGTCAAACAATAAAATCAATACTAAAAAAACCTAAACATGCAGTTGACCTATCTAATAATATAAGTTACTCAAAGATTCAATATACTACATATTACAACTAGTGTGTTTCATAGATATAAAACCTTTCTGATGCTTGGTAACAAAGATGAAATTTTATTGATAATTTTGAGAAATGTACGGATTTTAAGAATAATTGCTGTAAACTACAGTATATTATTAGGATTAAGCAAAAAAGCAAAATTTTTATAGATAACCTCCTAGACATATATCTCTTAAACCTACATTGCTGATACTGCAGCTTGAGGTAAGCTAAAAATACTCATTATGCCCATTTTAAAAAGGCGATGTAAGCCTAAAAAACTCCTGTTTGCTTATAATATTCTCTTAAAGATACTACTTATTTATTTTTCATTTCTTTTATTTTACTATTGACCCTAAACGTTAATACGTTTTTTCTTACAAAAAAAATATTTTCAGCACCACAAAATCCACCCAGATTTAATAGAGCGAGTGCAAAACCCGTCTACTCACAAAGAAAAGAAATATGTTGTGAGTTTACAATATTATCACTGGTTATTATTTAGTAAATGAGAAACTATATATTGATTACTAGTTATTATTTATGAGGTAAGAGACTACGTACTTACAT
The DNA here is from genome assembly GCF_905163445.1 of Pararge aegeria. NCBI lineage: Eukaryota > Metazoa > Arthropoda > Insecta > Lepidoptera > Nymphalidae > Pararge > Pararge aegeria. The sequence goes on along the minus strand of NC_053184.1, from coordinate 9,019,835 downwards.
AATTTACTTACAACTAATTATTACATTAATACAGAAATTTTATTTAGGGATCAATATCCGTAAATTGTGTCTAAACACGTATGTATTTAAACATGTCACTGTGTGAAACACAAATGTATTTAAACACACACTTCGTCCATGTCTGTCCGTCGGACAGTACAGACAGACATGTGTCAAAGTGCAATTTCTACCGAATAAATTCACTCGGTCATCAATACAGCTGAAATACAGTGTAAATAATCGAAATACCCTAGGATAAAATCGGAATAACATTCCACTACAGCCTACTCAAACCGCAAGATATTAAAATTTTCTGCATGAATTAATACGATAACAAATAAATCTCCTTGATTGCCATTGCGTGAAATACAAGAAAAGCTCAAAACTAATTCATTTAACACACAAAATTTATTCATTCTGCAACATAACGATATTCCGTTCGAAATTTAAACTTGTACGCAAGTTTGAATCGATGTTTGAAGAATACAGTTCCGAATTCAAACCGTATAATCTAAAGGATTTCAAGTACCTACAATTGAAACGCGTCCTTGTGAATAATGTAAGCATTCCCTGAACTGAACGTTCCCTCTAAGACTATAGCGGGTGCCTCAGTTATTCTAACTCACTCATGGATTTAAATCAATACTGAGCACAATACCCTGACAGTAGAATTTAGCTCCAATTAATCAAATAGTGTCTTATTTTCTCTAATAGGCGACCTTTTTAATCTATTTATTTCTGAATTCATAATTATAACATTATAACATTCCATATCAGCTTAAAGAATATGAGTTAATATAAAATAATAATATTTCTCTTAAAAACATGTTTAAACAGAACACATAAGTCAATGGCGTGCACACATAAAGTTATTCTGATATAGTAACTGGTTGAATTTCTGAACAGTCAATGACGCCGTATGTATATATATAGTATATATATATATTGGACACAGAATATGAACAGAACATGCGTTCTTAATATAAAAACAGATGTACTTAATTCAATGATATTGCCTTTTTCTAAAACGCCTTTCAAAACATATAACTTTCGTTTAATTTCAATACCAAAGAAAAGACTCGTCAACTAAAAATTTAAAAGTTATTTTCACAAATAGTATAAATGCAAATATACCTACTGTTTACCCCCCCTTTTTTTTCAAGCGACTCAAAAAAAAAGGTTTTTTTTTGTATATTTGTTACTCCAATTAGTCCGCCAACTAAAAACCGATAATGATTTATTATTTGGTACTTTATATTTCACATTTACACATGCTGGTCCCATTTTAATTGCCTGAAGATTATTGGACGAATCCTGGAGAAATCTAGGTGCTCTTCAAATATTATAGGCATACTTATAGCAATTTGAGTATTTTTTAAAGGAACTTGTGCATCTTCTTTCGAAAAGCAAAATATGGACAGGCGGAACTGCTCAACTGCTGCTGCCTCAGGAAAGCAATATCTTGTAAAGGGTTATGAGCAGTTGACATTTGAACTTAGATAATTGCAAAACTACCTGCTTAAAAAGCATGAAAAAAGTTTTCTACAACCTTTTTAATTTGGTGTCAAGTAAAATGTAGAGAATTACAAGGCACATTCAGATATATATATATATACTTATATATTGTGGCTTCCAGTCTTCATTGGGTGAGAAGGCTTTTTCGAATTGTGTCAAACAAACATCCGAACTCTCACACTTATAATATAAGTAGGAAGTAGGATATTATTCATAATAACTCCATGTCTTCTCAGAAGCACGGGACCCTGTGCTTCCTAGAGAACGAGACAACGCCAATTTATACTCTTCGAGCCAGTCAGAAGTGACAATTTTATTACAAAAAACCATATCACTTTTTGTCATGGGGTAACATATCAACAAATGAAGTCACGTCAAGAAAGCCTAAGCCTTTTTTTTAAGCCTTTTTGAAAGCCTTAAAAAAATGCATTTTTAAGTAACACGTTAGGTTAAAAAATAATTAATTAATGAAAAAATTATTAAATTAATAAACACGTAAATTAATTTTTCACACCTCTGCAACGAGGTACTTGCTACCTATTCAGGCTACGAACTTGTAAATAAATTATATGCGACCGGCATGCGGTCCACTTCATAAACTTTATGCACTAGTGGTTTGTCCCCGGCTATACTTCATATTTATGTAACGGTGCTAGCACAGTGGTTTGGACTTCGGCTTCAATTTCGGTGGGCCGAGTTCCAATCCCAGCACGCACCTTTAACTTTTCTAAGTTATGTGCATTTTAAGTAACTGGAATAATATCACTTAATTTAACGGTGAAGGAAAACATTGTGAGGAAACCTGCATGCCTAAGATTTCTCCATTATGCTCTCAAAGGCGTTTGGAGTCCACCAACCCGCACTGGGCCAGCGTGGTGGATTACGGCCTAAACCCTTCTCACTGTGGGAGGACACCCGTGCCCTGTAGTGGGCCGGTATGGGTTAAAATGATGTTAACGATACTTTATATGTATAAGTAGGTAAAGTTTTATTTTTATTTGAAAATTGCCTGTTGTTTCTGTCCTTATTGCCGCCCTGTGGATTTTAGTCATAAACAGTCAGAACAGCCAAATAAAGGCATGCATAAGTTGATATATTGATTTCTTTAGCGATATATCGATATAAGTAATAAGCTTAACAAGGATATTAAGGTTATCAACGTATAAAAAAAATATATATTTCCACTATCGTGTCGTGTAAATAAAAAACAAACACAATAGAATTTTCTAAAGTACAAATATGTTTTAAAGAAATTCACCCGGTTTTTTTTATATTAAATAGTTAATTCAAATTCAAATTCAAAAATGTTTTATTCATGTAGACCTTATAACAGGCACTTATAAGCGTTCATACATTTAACATGTTAACACTAATGTTAGGAGATGGTGATAACTGCATTCGTTAATTAAGAACTAAAGCTAGGAGGGTGTAAGAAGAGCCTACAACAAACTTAGTCAGGTTTAAACTACCAGGTTGCTGATTTTAATACTTATTTCCCGAGATTATGACTATAGTAGAGATGGAAAACATCTCATTATCACCCGAGATGTTTTCTATAATATGTACTCTAAATCTCTAATCTATTTTGTTACTTTTTTGATCTCATTATTTTCCCTCATCGATATGAAACATAGTATGTTCAACTCGAAAAAGCACGTACACACCGTCGAACTACGTCCTCTCTATGTCTACAACGATCTCGAATGTGCATTTACTTTATATCCCTGAACTATATTAATAAAATAAGGGTTGTTTTTCCCTGAATTTTTCTATTTGAAAGTTTTAATTGTATGCAGTGAAAACCTTATAGCGCTATACAAAAGTCATAAACTGACTCTTCTTATTTTGTTAAGTTTGTTCAGCTAAGTAAACATAAGCTATAGGTACGTATTATTTTCCTTTTCGGAAAACGGTGTCGAAACACCCCAATTAGATCGATAGCAAATACAACAAAGGGAAAGAAATTTCGGTTTAAATTCTCCTTTGGGTTTTATTATTCCCACTCCCCTAACAACCTAATGTTGGGCTAACAAAAGAGGTCCTCTCTCTATCGTGAACGATTACAAATAGAGCAAAGTAACAAATGTAGATTTCTCTTCAATAGATTTTATTCTGGTATACCTATACCTAATGAATTTCCATTTTTGTGTGAAAGGAAGAATACAATAGTTTGGTATTTTCTGATAAAGAATTTTGAGTATGAGTCTGAAATTCGCAGTGCCGCGTAAAGCACGTAAAGGCTTATTATAAATGGGTATAATTATGTTCAAGGCTTATTATGAAAGAAAGACTAATTAGGAAAAGAGGTGCTATGAGGAATAAATGTACTTTAAAAACAAGTATTATAAAATGCTGACAATCTATTGGTAAAATAAACTGTCAAAGATTTAGTCCGATTATTATGAAAATTAAGCCTTATTTGCTATACTTCGCAAAAAGCAGGAGTTGCGCACGTTGCGCTCCGAAACGGGAGCATCCTCACGAGATGTTGACTTAAAGAAAATATAAATAACACCATAGAGATTCTCCTGCTTTTCGCGGAGTTTAACTAATTAAGCTTAATTTTCATATTATACTCGTATCATGGATTTCAAGTGCGATTGCCCAGGCGATGCCCCTTTGGACCGGGCATAAATTCTATAATATAATATAATACGTAATTATTTTTGTACAGCTGGCGGTGTATTCGGAAGCCCGAAAGACTTTTCAGTAGTTTCCGGTGAGAATTAGAAACGAGGGTACACCGGGGTCAAATGTAACCCAGCGCGGGTCGAACATAACAAATGCTCTTTAGGTTTATTCAATTGTGGAATTGCCGCGCGCCCCTCTATAGTCCGTCTATAGATAACTAGCAATGTTCCCCCTGATTGAATTTGTATGCCATACGCACTGCACTGTAGATATTGAACGAACCAGGTGACGAACTAAACGAACATTTTTGACGTTTATTATTTTAGTGGTTATTTAAATATTACACCCCTAGGTGTGTAATGAATTTCAGAACAACATTACAACCCCACTTAGCGTTTAGCATGTAATGACCACCTTAACCTTTCCATACTGGGTTATGTAATAATAATAGTCGAGGTAGTAGTGTGGAACAGTGCACTTCAAACATGCACAAAAGCACTGCATACCCAAATTATTTTATTAACTCGTATGGGAGGGGAAATTTTCCATTTTATGCCATGTTCCTGCCTTTACATATCCTGGTCGAAGACCCTCTACACACCACTGGTGTGGAAATATATTTTTATGCTTAGAACCCTCAGCTAAAATTTTACAGTTTTAGTAAGGTAACTTATAACTAAAAAAAAATACGTTTACTTTAACTATAATGTTTGTTAAATTGTAAAATATCGTACTGTTTCAAAAAACCTCATAAGCGTAGGAGGTGCCGTTTTTTTTATTAATATAACTTCATTGTGAATTACTATGTTTCTAATTAATTTTTGAGAAATAATAGAGCTATATATGACAGACGACCACAATGCAAATAAACTTAAGTAAACTCCGACTCGTAGTTTCGTACTGTCAATTATATAGCTCTTAAAATAAAGTTGAACTTTTAGTAACAAAAAGTTATAGAACAGTGGGAAACAGTTGGACCTACTTTTAGACCTGCCAGTTCAAATTAGTTTCGTATTGGTGAACACCTGGAATTAGCACCAGCAATTTAAAGCCACGTTCACACTTTCAAAAGTGCGACTTGTGGAGGCTTTCTACGAATTGTTGCGAGCGGAGGATGTAAGAGTGCAAACCATAAATTTTGTTGCTCACATCCTTTGAATCTGACAATAAATCTAACACAAATGAGATCGTCGTGGGTGTACAGCCGAGGGAGACAAAGACGAAAGAACACACCACACTTTCATGCTCGTAAGATTAAAACGTTTGCTATCCTGCAGACGTTTTTCGAGTATCGAAACAATAATGATGTTGTAAAATGGAACTTATCAAGAACGTGTTCATGCTCAAATTCATCAACACTACTTCGCGTCTAACATGAGTGCTATAAGGTCCCTTTTACTCCGACGACGTAGAGTTGCGAAATTCGAAAACGACTACACGATTGCAAGCCTTAAAAACTTATATTATGGGTAATGTAATAAAAATGAGTAAATTTAATTTCGTGGAGATATTGACCTCTATGCTAGACTGGCTGCAGGTGTATATTTTTATAAGGACTTATACAAATGTCAGGTGAAATATTGTCCCCATTTGAAATGGCCCATTTAATATACTGAGTATTTTGTACAAAATACTTGTTACAAAAATACTGATTATTTCTCAGTATTTTTTTTAATTGGAATACTAATTCATCGAAACGCGCGCTACACAACGTACAGCGCTAAAATGAACGCTCTACAACGTGAAAAATACCTCAATCAATTGGATACAACAACATAATGACAACAACCTGGACAGTGATAATAATAGAAGTCAGTTCGTTACTAACATGCTGTTGGTGAGTGTAAATTGGCCATAAGAATAAAGCCAAGTTTAGAATGGTATCTCTACTGTGTCTACTACAAACGCCGAATTCCTCCACTAGGCCGATTCTATATCAGTTGACAGCAAATTTGGCTGTCAAGTGTGGAAAGTTGTCATCAAATAAAGGAATTGTACCTGCCAACCGATTTATAATGAACTCAGGTGGAAACTTATGGTATTTGGTGGCAACGTACAACAGTGGCTAGCTAAACTTAATGTCAATTGAGATATATAATCGGCTTGCAGGGCTAAAACCAAGCTGCAACCATTTCTTTCATATTTTACAAAATTCGATGCACATTTCAAAAGTCATGTAGTGTATTTAAGTTATCTATTAAGATTAGAAAAATCAGGGCGTATAACCGCATTCAAGGCGCGGTGGCGTAATAGTTTATGACTTGCCGCACGCAGAACTTGATTTGAAGTTTTTTAAGTTTTTGTTTACCCTTCGCTTTAGTACTAATTAAGTAATCTTTATTCGTTCTTTTTTTTAATTCCACTACAAGTTAGCCCCTGTCTGCAATCTCACCTGGTGGTAAGTCAAAATGCAGTCTAAGATGGTAGTATGATAGTCAAACCCCTTAATTGGGTTCTACACGAAATCGCATCGGAACACTAAATCGTTTAGCGGCACGTCTTTTTCGGTAAAAGCCTTCCACCAGACCAGACCAGAGAAAATTCAGAAATTATAAATTCCCAAATTGGCCCTGCCGGGAATCGGGCCCGGGACCTCCTAAGTGCTCCACCGTTGCCCAAGGGAGGTCGTCAAAAAATGTAAAATTATCATTTAATTTTATCCTAAGCGCTTCACCGTTGCGTCAGGGAGGTCGTTAGAAAATGAAAAATTATCGTTTTATTTTATAAAATAACGTCATCTAATTCACCTTATTTTGCAGCACAGTAAAATTGATAAAGTTATTGCACATCATCTTATCGCGTCTTGTTGTGCTTAACTAGTATTTGCGATCACAAGGCAACTCAGTCAAAAACCATGGCTGACTTTTTGTTAAAAATAAAATATAGACTTTAGGTTATTTATGTGACCTTAAACGCGACTGGCCAGTGCGTTTAAATTATCATTAAAGTATTATAAATAATATTAACCTATTCTCATGCCAGGTGGTATAATTTAATTGCAGTATCGCTCAATATTTAAAGGTAAGTAGGTAGGTAAATGCACTGAAAATGTACTCACCAAATTCATTTTCATCGCAGCCGTATATTATCTAGGAATAAAATAATTAATATTCCTTCGGAAAATGTCAGAAATCATTATATAATTATTGTTATAGAAAAAATCGGAATCCTTATCAAAGTATTGAGTTATTCGGGTGACGACACAAACTTACCTGAAAAGGAAATATTTAAATTAGTTTGTAATATGTATGATGAAAAATGTTGATAAAATAGCGGTATAGTGTGTAAGACGTCAACCTCCCTTTCGAGTTCGCTCCCCGGCACGCTCCTCTAACCTTTAGGAATTATGTGTGTTTTATGCAATTAAAATCCGGTGTTTTAAAGACGAAGGAGAACATCGTGTGGAAACCTGCATGCCTGAGAGTTCTCAAAAAAAGTGTAAAGTCTACTAAACCGCAGTCGGCCACCTTGGTTGACTATTGCCTATACCCTTCTTTTTCTGAGGGAAGGCCATATTGTGGGCCACGGGATAGCGTAAATCCTGCCGAAATCTCCAACTAGGTCAGATATCATCATCTTTAGCTGATTAATGGCCTCCTAATATAGAAACGATGAACGTAGAGCTAAACCCTCTAAGCTGCACCAATGTGTATTAAACACCACATCACTAACTGGTCTAGTGCTGAGAATTTCTTCAAAGAACTAGATACCCGGGAATCGAACCGAGAACCATGTTTTCCACAGTCGGACATGCTAACTTAGCTACTGTACTAAAAAACTGACAGTTTTCAGATTCGAACTCGGGACCTATCATTAAAAGTTCACTGCGCACTGCCTGTCCTCCTCATAAATTTAAACTGACGTCACTCAGTCGTGCTGTTCTTTAATAATAGATTTCGACAATTTCCTAGTAAGCATCTAAAGGTTGTAAACTATTGTGTACGTTAATTTCCTGGAACTTTTAAAATAGCACAACGATATACAAGCCTGCATGTTGTCATTCACGTAGAATTGGTAATAAACGCTAGTCACTCTTGTAAAAGACATAATAGATAAAGAGCCCACGGCGAAAACTTCTAACATAAATATCTGTTCAAATTTATGGCATGTCTTATCTTATATCTAGCGCCTAAATTGTAATCAACGCATATCTATACTTCATTTATATTTAATTTAACTTTGCAAGTTATTCATCAGGTTTCTGGTTGCGAAATATATCAGGTACTTATTCGTAGTGTTAATATTACAATTCAATTGTTGTATAGGTACTAATTATCACATGATGTTTTCTAATAAATTATTATTTATTGCATGCGGTGTTTTCCTGTAAGTAGATTTATATTTTGTCTTCATACCGTATAAGCTAGTTTAAATTGTATTTTTGAAATGTAAAGCTGTTGGTAAACCAAATAAAAAAGAAAGTTTTCGCCATTGACTCTAGTACTATAAATATACAGAGTCACGTAAAAAGAGAACTCGCATTCACCGATTTACCATTATTTTTATAAGTGAGCAAGGGATGAGACACCAGCTTGTTACCATGCCAACGTAGTTACAGAGGTGTACCCACTTCACTTTACAACGCACTAATGAAGCCCCGATACCGAAGCGAAACGTGCGTAAGGAGCTTTTGTTACAGGATCTGTATGAGGTTAAGTATAAAAAACAAGAGCCACACAGATTTTCCAAGCTGTCTCGGATTACAGCAATTAAGTTTGATGCTTCCATCGAAACATAGTGCCTGCTCTTTTTACGTGACATCTACTACAATTAGCAGTTAACGAGCGCTCAGACAGCTATGTGTAAAATCTACTCATACACAAAGACTTCAGTCGAATACGGAACGCAAAGAGCCAAATTACGTGTCTTAACAGAGTTACGACGCAATGAAATTACTCTGACATAGCATTGTTGCAATGTTGCCGACGTGAGAAATGGAACACGGTTAAAATTTTACAGCTCCTTAGGCGCCATATCTACGAGCCAGTTTATGGCGACGATTAACGTGGGATTCTCTACAACGCATATGCTGAAACTTCGCGACTTAAGATTGTTTCTTGGTAGTTGTAGTCGTTATAAATTCTCAACAATTTGAGGCCTCATGACAAACCCCTACGTGAATCCAACCTCTTGTGCTGCCTAAAAATTCATAAAGATTTTTCTGTCGCGGATTACAGCAAATTTGCTCAAAGCTAATTTAGAATAGAATAGAAAAACTTTATTGCAACACAACACAAAAGGAAAAATACAGTGAAAACAGTAATAGTACTTAGTGCTATGGCGGCCTTATCACTGAAAGTGATCTTTTAAAGGCAACCTGAGCGTACGAAGCCGATAAAAAAGTGGAAAGTGGGTGGTGCATAAAGGATGTTACAAAAAAAAACTTACATGAACATACATACTACATATTTAGATTTTTCATATACGTCTATAATGGACTTTCTTAAATCTGTATTTTTACAGGCATTTAAACTTTAACAGTTTCATTGTAGACGATTTTTAAATGTGAACGTTGCTTACAAAACTTGCAATATACGTAGAGAAACCCTCATTACGAAAGGTAATTCAAAATATTTTATTTACCGATTAATTATTACTGTTTACAGGCAAACTAGGTGACGTATCGGATTACTAAACGGACACGCCAGTTTTCATCGAGATACCATGTTGATTTTTATTTTCTTTTGATTGCATAACCGAAAAAAAAAACGGTTTACAAAAGGCATACTGTCTCACAATTATCGGCTCGTTGTGGGGTACTGTCGAATTTTATTGCTGGTTTATCGCAGTGGTAGGCTCGCTAGTAGATATGGCGCCTAAGTGTTATTTTAGGAACGAGGCTATGAAAAGAAATTTTATTTACGTTCAATGAAATAATGGAATGAAAGGTACAAAGAGCTTAAAAGCGATATTTCATAAGGCGTGCATGATCATAATAATGTATGTGTATCCTACGCATTTAGGTGTTTCATAAATAGGTAACTCTGTGCTTATATAGAACAAAGTTTCTCTTTAAAATATAGAATCAGAATTTATAAGTGTTTCTTGTGCCAAGTGATATACAGGGTAGAAGAGGCACTAGGAATTGGCAATAATAATACTTAAAGTTAAATATATATCTAACGTTCAATAATAAATAGGCATATTGTTTAAAATATTTTTCATATATTAGTATGTAGATACTGTCTAAACTTCAAGCCAATAAGCAAAGCGAATGCAAAGGCTGTAATGGTTTTAGTGCAGATACGCTTTAAGAAAGCCACAATTAATGACGTCACGGGAATGTGACGCCTGCGGACGAGACTGGTGCGTAACTCACGTTTCTCGTATGACGTCACTAGGAAAATGAACCCGGCATCCCAGTTTTGGGTCAATGGCCAATCTACAAATAGAAAAGATCCAATTTAAACTTATCATCGCACTTTTCGATCTATTTCAAGCATCAAAACATATTTCGTGAATGTTCTTACTTTTTTTTATAGTTCTTTATAGTTGTTCTTTTTTTTACAGTTCAGCAAATTAAGTCCTCAATAATAAAAGTAGTATTTAGGAAACACCGTTAGTTTTAGCTTGAATATTCACGCAATTCGTAATCATCAAATGACTTATATAATGGAAAATACTGTACTTATAATAGATATAATATTATTATGATGGTATCTTATCAAATTACTAGATAGTAAACATAATTAGCTTACGTATACATTATTTGGTTTAAGGTGTCCCAAAAGCAGTTACGGCTTTCAGCAAATGAAAGCTGAGAGATTCATATGTATGTGTATATTATTCATAAGTATGTCTTTATAATTGAAATGGGGAAAATTTTGCCAATAACTCTTATAGACATAGGTGTTATGTATAAGAAACTACCTAATCACTGCCAATGCAATTTCAAGTATAGATCGCTGTACGTCATCTTATATCTAACACGTCGTCCTAAGCTATGGGCACCCACAGCCGATCATATAGACGATTCTGTGTCAATTTATCTATCAAAATATCTTTTGTCCAAGATAGTTTAACATTTCGCTTTCTCAGTTCCTTGGAATTATATTCCCTACATATGCGGAATTATTAAACTATGTGAATTACTCTAGTTCTTTCTACTTATCTTCGAATTTCTTACTGGATAATATGATATCGATCATAGCTCTAAAAAAAAGTGACGTATCTGCTAGAGAACACGAATCGTCACGAGCAACTCGAGTGGTTCGCGGATCTTCTGGCAATCATCTAATATATCAAATTTTAAACGAAATTGTTCTGATAATTAATACACAATCACTTATACAACAATAAATTTTATTAGTAATGTAAATTCTAGGATTCTACATGAAATTGCTGTTTACCAAAGAATCCAGAAAGAAAAAGGTCTTTGGGTAATTTGAGAGGAGTAATTGTTTTTTATCATATTTTTATATTCCAGTTTTATTATTATTTTATTAACGTAACCAGTCTGTTTTAGCACATGTATATGTCATACTCTACTCATACGAGAATATCAATGTCAGTTGATAATATTATCTATCGATTTTAATTTACCATCTTGATTCCGAGTGATACCTACTAAAGAATTCGTGTTTTAGTTCATACTTAGCTGTAAAATTCTTATCTTTAAATCGTTAATGCCAACCATGTCGGTACAGAATGATAACGTATTTCAAAGGAATTCTCAATGTAACGCAAAATATGCAACAACAAATATGTGGCGAGTACTCCAGATAAGAAATAGGAATCCTCGCAGCTCTAATTTTAAGTGTACGAATGTAGTTAACTCACTGCAATGTACACATTTTTTATGTATAGTACGCATCAAAAGTGCCATCTATGTGCCTATTTAAATAAATAAATATTTGACTTTAACTTTGAACTTTGTTCCAAAAATATCATCGGTTACGTTAAAAAATCTTTAAAAAAAGCTGAACAAAACGCTGTAATATAAACCGATTTTTCGGATGAACTTCTGTTTGGAACACCTTACTATCTAAACTGAGAGCACCAACAAAATTGACACATTACACTTTCAACGTACCCTTCCCCATCATCGGCGTCACTATCATCACCGTTACAATTCTCCCCTTCACTCATTTTTTATTCAAAACTGATATAGGGTACCAGTAACTCGACCGAATCTTTCCGTGGCAATACCGAACACTGCCATCATTTGCCCTTGTTAAAAGATTACCTACACTGCAAGCTATATTATTAAATTAAGTGTAGTTAACTTATGGCCAAGCATGCGCCATACATCGATGTTACGAGTAGGTATATTGGGTAGGTACACACGCGGGTCACGAACGCATGCTTAGGGCTTCCAGCGCGTAATCTCTTTAAAAATTTGTCAAGGGGGCGTCTGAACTACCAGAACGGTAGGGTTCTGTAGAATCGAAAAGAGAACTTAATTATGATTTGAAACGAGAAGCTATTTGACCAGCTCCCTGCAATTTGGAAATTTATTAATTTCTTAATCTTCTCTGGTCTGGTTCGGTGGAAGGCTTCGGCCGTGTCTACTTACAACCCTACCCTACCCTACCCTACCGAAAAAGACGTGCCGCCAAGCGATTCAGCGTTCGGACGATGCTGTGTAGAAACGGTCTCATAATATATCCACCATAACTGGTACTGATAACCCACTATCATCTTACTTACCGATATTAGTCATAAAGCCCGATCCAAAAAACTCCCATCTGAGATTGATCATTATAAGCATCATCATGATCAACCCCTTGCCGACCGCCTGCCGACTACAGGGCACAGGTCTCACACAATTCCGAAAAGTTAGAGGTGCATTCTGGGGATCGAACTGTCGCCCTGAAAGAGATCCTGAAGCTCTAACCACTTTGCTATTTAAACCATTTTACAAGAAAAGCATGCCTAGACTACCTCATCGCTTGCCACCAGGAAATATTGCTGTAGCTTAAATGGGGATACAAAAAAACCAAGTTGTTAAATCAATTGAGTTTGCTTTCTCACGATTGAGTTAGACACAATTATGTTTTTTATCTTCTAATTAATCTGCTTTAGGAATTTCTTTCACGTAAAACGTGCCAATTTTTCTTACATAATTATTTTTTGAAGAATTTTTTTCTGTTATGTTAACGATTCGGAACTGTTTATAATCCAATTAAAAGGAGTCCCACTCGGGCATAAGAAAAATTTTAACAATTAATTTATGTAGCGAGAAAATCTTTTTCAAAATTGTATCAAACACTAGTAAACTGAATTTAGATTCTATAATAATTGCGATACATTCTACGAGTAGCTTTATGACTTCAATAGTTTATTTGTGTTAAAACACATTTATTAAGACGCTACATAATAAATGTGTTACACAGTGGATAGAAATTTAATATTATTTTTTTCTATCAAATTACTTAGAAGTTATCGGCTCCGATTTGCATGCAAAATAAAATAATCATTGATAAATTTTAAAAGTTGATGTGTTTCTAGTCCGACTCTTCTCGGTTGCACTGGAATCTGACTTCGGAAACGGTGGTGAAATCATTCAAATCGGACTTAACATTTCAAAACTAACCTATAGGTACCTAAATAACGCCTACTCGAAATAAAATTACCTTTATTGAATCTCTATGATATACGGATGAAAAGACATGAAGAAAATATAAGGGGTCCTTCCTTGAATGACTACGGAATCCTAAAAAGTAGGTAGGTAATACCACTAGTTTTGAATATATTCAGAAGTTATATTTTTGTGTAACTTGTAGGCTTCATAAAGCAGTAAGTATATTATGTGTTGCTGACTGCTGTGCTCTAACCGTATTAAATCCTAGCTCTTACTTATGAAACCTAAGGTATTTTATATATCTACTTAAGTCTGTATATTAAGGATTGGTATAATGATGACTATTTTTCCGGGTTTTTACCTTTACGTCCGGTTTATTAAATGACGTTAGGAACTAAAGATTTTAAACTGATATTTTCGTGGTTAATCAACATTTCTTAAGTATAGTTCAACGGGTACATATCACGATAATATTTTGCATTTGTCGATATTTCGACCCAGTTGCATGGATGGTGGTCACGACGGGAAGGAACGTTAGACGTTAGGAACGTCGTTTATAATGATATAAATCGTTATTGTTTTTTTGAATATCATGTTTCATATAAGGTAATTAATACTGGTTTATATTAATGAAACACCACGTTTAAAGAAACTCTTTTAAGTGTATTTCATTTAAATATTTTTTAAGTAAAATTAGCCAAAACATGGAGGCTTTGAGTCCGCTACGCTAGAACACTTTAAGACACAGTCTCATTTTGCTTGGCTTACAAAACCTATGCAGTCTCTTTTCCGACAGTTGCTAAACGTTGGCTATCCGTTAACCCCATCTATACTTATTATAAAACAGTAACTGGAAGATTTCTGTACATTTAATACAATTTGAAAATTTTGACCCGGGGGATGTTTTATAATCGACACTGAGTCCAAAACAGATTGTTATTTATTTTTTGTCTGTCTGTCTGTCTGTCTGTGTGTCTGTCTGTCTGTCTGTCTGTCTGTATGTCTGTCTGTTTATCCGGGCATCACGTGAAACTACAGAACGGATTTAAATAAAATTTGGTATAGTGGTATCTGGTATTCCGGGTCAACATATAGGATACTTTTAATCCCGATAAACAATAAGTTTCCTCCGGAAAACGGGATGAATCTTCATATCGCCGTTAAATTTGAACCGATTTTAATTTTTTTTTTTATTTGAAGGTGTATACCATCACGCATGTATTGTCTTATTTTAATGAAGATCTGATATATATTTTCGGAGATAAGGGACATAACTCTTCACAGATAACAGCAAGTCGCAAGGCATATGGCACAACGATCCATCCTACTAATATTATAACTGCGAAAGTTTGTGAGAATGGATATATGTATGGATGTTTGTTACGCTTTTACGCCACAAAGAATGCACTAATTTGGCAGAAATTTGGCAGAGACATATAATATAATATAGAGTGGAATAGCACATAGGCTTCTTTTCATCCCGAAAAAGCAAACAGCTCCTACAGGATAGTATCTCTATTTTTTTCGCATTTGTCAATATCCGCGCAACGGAGGTTAAGATTGACTTGGTTTTTTGGATAGGCATAGTTGAGGACCTGAAAAGTGACAAAGGTTGCTTTTTATCCCGGAAAAACAAGCAGCTCCTATGGGATATTAGTAAGCTACTTGTCACATATTTATACTTCAAGTGACGTGATTTTTTTTTTTAAAGAAACAAACTAATATAAATAACTATAAAAAATAATATCTACAAGCTAAAATCTGTTAATTTTTCATGCCTCCAACATATTGTACCACCATAGGTATTTTCGTATTTTTGAACTTTCTGTTCATATTTAGCTTTCGTTTTTGTGACAGGCTTGGGTAACCTAAATTGTTATTGAGGAAATTAATAACTTTTTCAGAGATTTTTAAAATATCTATATCCGCGGGAACGAAGTCGCGGGCATCAGCTAGTATTAAATATAAGATAAGTTTACAAATGGCGCTATCAAATATGCGTTTTGTATAAAGAACGGGTTGGTAACTTATTATGAAAGTGAATCAGGCAGCTGTATTTACAAAATACTGTTGCTGTACAACAACCAATACCCCGTAGAGTCGTAGTACCTACTCAAATTTCCGCAACTCTACGAAGTCGCAGCTACATTTTACAACATTGCGCTATGAATGATAACGGCAAGTTGATAACTTGTTGGTAAAGTTAGTGAACCGCGCAACTGGATTTACAAAAAACTTGTTGCAGTACAACAACCAATACTGAGTGGTAGTACTTAAATTACCACACTATAAGTAGTCGGAGTTACATTTTACAACCTTGCGTTTTTAATGAAAACGGCGAGTTGATTGCTTGGTAAAGTTAGTGATCTGGGCAACTGCATTTACAAAAAAAGTTGTTGCAGTACAACAGCCAATACCCCGTAGAGTCTTAGTAATCAAATTAAGACGGTTCTACGAAGTCGGAGCTACATTTGACCTGATCGACATGGGATCGGGGTGATACAACTTTAGTTTAGGTTTGCTTCTTACCTTATGCATTGTTTATTATTTACCCTCGGGAAGCTACCGCGGTTGTACATATATCCATATATATAGGTGTCTCAGTGGCGTGCACTTCATACAAGCACAAAAGCTCTGCCTACCCTTAAATTTTTGTATAACTGTCAAATGCGAAGGATTTTTCAATTTTAGGGCATCTTCCTTCTTTATGCATACCCTGGTCAAAAACCCTATGCACGCCACTGAGGTGTCTCTATAGCATTATCTAGGAATAACCGAGTGGAGATAATACAAGTAATCCGAACTTATCCATGGTTATTTCGGTTAGTCACTTTGATGTATAAGCAAATAGGAATACTTGCCTGGTTTGGCTTAGTTATTAGAAACAAACCGTTGAAATTAAGGCTTTTACTGCGTTTACTATAAACTTTTTTTAAATAATAAACACCTTGACTGAAAAATATTGTGTGTACACTACCTTTATGGTGCCGTAGCTGTTTATCTAACACCTACACTTACGGCATTTGCTATATTTGCCTTTACATGCTGTTATGTAAAATAAACAAAACCAACGAAGCGAAAGCTACAGATAGAGTTCCCTTCTACCATTGTGAAACTTTTATTCATCTATTAGCGAGACCCGCGACGTCGTTCGCGTGGATTAAGGATTTTTATACATAAGGAACCGGGATAGAAGGTAGCCTATAATCTTTTCCATGTCAAAGGCTACATGCATGCGAAATTTCATCCAAATCAATTCAGCCGTTTTTGCGTGATTGAGAAACAAACATTTACACTTTCACATTTATAATATTAGTAAGATTAGTAGGATTTCTTTGGAAATACTAGATGAGAACATATTTAGCTGTTGAAAAACATTATTGCACTACCATTTATAAATCACGGAGCACAGTACGATTGGTCAAAAAAGTTTCAGTTTGATCTTGTTGAAGCTCTTGTTTCAGAATTATAATGGTTTGAGAATTATAATGGTTAGCTATTGCTCTAGTTCTACGTCCGCGTTTTTTTCAAACCCCGTGGGAACCGTTTGTTTTCCGTGGATAAAACGAAGCCTATGTTACTATCATATACAAATCTAATTGATTCATTGCTTAGCGAGGGCGTGAAGGACATACAAACGAATAAACAAAAACACTTCCGCATTTATATTTATAGTTAGGATTTTAGAGTCGTCAGGGTGTGCAATTAAAAACTGTAATTTAAAATGATACCTAATGCTTGTATTAAGCGACGCGGTGGTAGTAACCCCCCAGAACTACGTGGCTGGGACTAATACACCCGCAGAACTTATTGTGTCGTTTCGTTTGTATTGTAGCAAATTCAATTAAAATTTCCGAACAATTTGCGTTAACATTTTTTTTGTAATTTTGTTTGCCACGCGATATAGTTTCACTACGTATATTTTCTATGAATATTTTTTTTCATTTACTAGCACAAGAAATACTGCGAGACTGTTAGTTATAAAGGATTAAAGAATCCAATATCTATTACCAGAATGGGAGCTCCCTACACAAAATTTCGCTAAGATCGATTAAAATGTGAAGGCGTACGTAGTCTATGTTTTGCACTTTCCGGGAACATTATCTTGATATATTTCCGGGATAGCGCTAACCCATCTCCAAGATGCGCGCTATATTTTCGCTAAAACTCATCATGATTGGTGCAGTTGTTAAGCCGAACATAAGTAGCAAACAAGCAAACCCATTCATATTTATAGTATGAAACCAAAATCCCACCTGATGGCAAGTACCTACACACTTACACAGGTTGCTTAAGAAGGGACACGCTTAACTAAAATATGCCTATTTAAGTACTTTTAAAGCTACCCAGTTTGTAAGAATCAGGAAAAACCCAGACCCTAAAAGGCCGTTCCAAACATTATTGTCATATTATGAGAAAATAAGAAATCGCTTCGAGCGAGTGATTGAGATATTTCAGACACACTTTTGACGACCTCCCTCCCTGACCCAACGGTGAGCGTTGTGAATTTAAGTTGGAGGTCCAAGTCCCGGCAGGGGCCAATTTGGGAATTAATTATTTCTGTTTTTTCTCTTGTCTAGTCTGGTGGGAGGCTTTGGCCGTGGCTAGTTATCACTCTACCGGCAAAGACGTGCCGCTAAACGATTTTGTATTCCGGTGCGATGTCGCGTAGAAACCGATTAGGGGGTGACTACCATACTCCCTAAAAGGCTAACCAGCTTACATCTTAGACTGCATCATCACTTACCAGGTGAGATTGCAGTCAAGAACTAACCTGTAGTGGAATAAAAAATATAAGTACCACCAGCTCGGTGTCTTATGGTGCGATGCTAATATGGCGAATAAGGGTAATCTATATATATAAAAGAAAGGTGTGTTAGTTTCACCATTTATAACTCAAGAACGGCTGCTCCAATTTTTATGATAATAGATTTTTTTGGTTTTCTCTTAGAACGTAATAGGATAATAAATATTAAAATATAACATCCTTAAAAAAAAAATGACAAGCGCTACGAAGTTTTCGGGACAGCTAGTAATATATAAATATGAAAGTCATATACAGAACATTGACAAACTTGTCACATAACTGGTGGAAAATATTCCTACTATCTCTTAAAATAATGTACTTTTTTCCAAAAAATTACAGGTTTTGTTTTTAATTTCAAAACAACTGCCTTTATGTAATATATTGTATAGTTTATAAAAGATTACACGCTAAATTCAGTTAAATGTCTAACGTTTAATCTTCTTTGCCCTACGAATTCTCGGAAATAACGACATGAAAGCTCCCAGCGGCTCTTAATGCTCTATCATGTTACTCATAAAACGGGCATTAGAAATCAAAAGATCAACTATAGAATAAGCGGAGCTAATTAATTTGAGAAGCACTTGTAAGCCATTCAAATTTTCAGCGAAATCATCTATTCTATTCAGAAATCACAATATGCCCGTTTTTACTAACAATGAACAAGGCAATACCTAAATATGTAACGCCTTATCTAAAGAGATTCCTAGGCATACATCAACCGTTCACCAATAGTTATCACCAAAGAGTTGGTTAAACACTTTTATTTTTAGCGAAATCATCTATTCTATTCAGAAATCACAATATGCCTGTTTTTACTAACGATGAACAAGGCAATACCTAAATATGTAACGCCTTATCTAAAGAGATTCCTAGGCATACATCAACCGTTCACCAATAGTTATCACCAAAGAGTTGGTTAAACACTTTTATTTTTAGCGAAATCATCTATTCTATTCAGAAATCACAATATGCCTGTTTTTACTAACGATGAACAAGGCAATACCTAAATATGTAACGCCTAATCAAAAGAGATTCCTAGGCATACATCACTCGTTCACCAATATTTAGTAAAACACACCTTTCACCAAGGCATTCGATTTAAGAGCATTAAACTCAGAAGTAGTACTACGTAAACATAACTACAAATAGGTACTTATTGTTCAAGATTTACCAAGGCACCTTTCACCAAGGCATTCGATTTAAGAGCATTAAACTCAGAAGTAGTACTACGTAAACATAACTACAAATAGGTACTTATTGTTCAAGATTTACCTGCCTATTCTAGGTGTGCTATCCCGTGTTAAGCCTATCAATTCATCAATTATAATTATTACTACCAAATAATTACCTGAATCGTAAATACGTTCATCATTTAATATCAAATTAACCAAGCAATTTTAGAAAATTTAGCACGAATTATAGAATGCGATACTTAAGTGACCATAATATTATAGCCTGAAATAAAAGGGTGAAGAAGTCTTATAACAATCTGATTGGTGGGCGCGGTGTTAAGTTATCTATACCAACTAACTTATAATATTATTCAGGCATACATACAAAATACCTATTAAATCATCAAGTGCCATTACCCCTATGGCCAAAGTGCAAATAAAATAGGTTAGCTTTTCAATCAATCTAAGCCGCTAGTTGTCCACAAAGTTTTAATAGATTGCCATCGATGATAGAGCCTGCACTTACCGTAATAACTTGCGAGATTGATAGGTTTTATATTTTATACATTTTGTTTTTGTAAACGAATTTTTGCAAATTGTTTATTAATATAGGAACAATATATTCGTAAAAGTTGAGGATGATGCAGGTAGGTCTAATGCTCGAAATTTGAAAATTGAACGTACTATGAGCGTTTCATTTTTAAATTTCAAACATCTCAAAACTTATTGAGTGGCCTACGTATGCAAAATTGACATTTGCTTTATTTTATTTCAATAGATAATAATAGCATTTCAGTATGAAAACAAGCTTTTTCAGCGTGCGCTGTCTTAGTAAGGCTTCAGCTTCCTTTCCGGGAACAAAGTTCGATCCTCGGCACCGCACCTCTTTTCTGAGTTATGTGCGTTTTTAATTCAAGCAATTAAAATATCACAATATCGCTTGCTTTAACGGTGAAGAACAACGTGTTGAGGAAATCCGTACGTCACACAAGTTCTCCATAACATTCTCAAAGGTGTGAAGTCTACCAATCCGCATTTGGCCAGTGTAGAGGAGTACCTACGGGCTAAACCCAAGATAGATAGCAATATGAGAGGAGACCCAGAGACCCGTGCTCTGTAATAGTCCGTGCTAACGAGGTGATAAAGATGATTGCAAAAATATAAATTATCTTTGGATCTAAAACAAGTCCGCGGAACCATATACCTATCTCATATAAATAAGTGGTAGATATGTTGTGTGATTGCTTAAAAAATGCACATTTATGCGATCGCAGGAATCGCGATTAATTGGCTGTAATTTTTTGAAGAGTTCCGTTGTCTATCTCCGAAACTCTTCATTAGATATATTGTATGAAATTTAAATGGGACCATTTCGGAATAAACTTTTATCATACAAAAAAAATAATATTGCAAATACATCCTATAATTCGTCGGAGTTATGCCCGAACATATACAACGTGTAAATGAAAGCCGAAATAATACTTCAAAGGCTTTAGTCTGTACTGTCTCTGAAACTTATCTGTGAAACCGAAAACTTGTTAGTTCTTAAGTAAACCTCTGCCATAGTTTTTACTCAAATAAATCAGATACAGCAATATAATCACTCACATTCAAAATTAAATTCATTTGACTCCTGTCACTGTATTTGGTACGCGTCGCGTACCGTAGGTACGATGCGCGTGTCGGTATTTTATCTTCAATAGTATTGTCATACGTAAACACTTACTATCTTTTAAATTCGTTTGTATGGAAAAATAGATACGTTTCTTTTGATTTAATATTTTTAAAGGTGATTCCTTATGAAATATAGTTATGCTTCCATCAATATTACTTCGTATTTCTTTCTGTTTTCCTCCTAATTGATAACCACCTCCGTTTTGAAGGAAGTCGGTTAATATAATTAATTTCCTTATCAAGACAACGTTACATGTAGATAAACCTTGCCCTGTAAATCATGTTTTGGACACAGCTTATGAGATAATGTATAATTAATCCGCGGGGGTAGGTTTATAAGCTCTTTTATTGTATTTGTTCCGATCCATAGTCAAAACCAGTAATCCATGGGGATCCGTTAGTTTAAAATATTTTTAAATTTTGTTATCGACAAATTCATTTGAAATGATATTCGTTAACCACTTATAAAAAGAACTAGTTACGTACCTAAGTAGTACAATCTTCCATAAATTTAGGAACAATAACATGACGTCGTTTGATAAGGGTTCCGAGTCAAGTACAAGTAGCAGCTGTCGGGGTGTTTAGTATATTTGGTATATCAGCACCATCGCGTCTGGCAACAGCTTTGATCTTCCTTAACACTTCTAGTCCATTATATTTGTAGATAGGTATCTACCTCTAAAGTCCTCATTAGAGAGGCCATTTTTTCCTAACTACTGTGTATTTTTAGTCCAAGTCCAAGCTTTGCTAGGTTAACATGAGACATGAGCTTGAGAGCATTTTTAAAAGAGGCTCAAGATATATTATGAAAGTTGAAAAGAGATGTTGAGTTTACAATGGATAATTGTTAACTCGAACAACAAATCTCTTAACAATAATTAAGAATTATTCATGTCAACAACTCCTGAGGATGCTCCGGTTACGGAGCGAAAGGCGTAGAGGGCACATTGACGAAGATCTGTTTGGTGTGGAGTATAAGTATTGAAGAAATTATAAATTACACCACAGATTCTCCTGCTTTTCGAGGAGTATAGCAAATTAAGGTTAATTTTCATAATATATCATGGATTTCCGCAAAGTAGCGCCTGCTTCTATCCAATAGAGGCACAAGAAACACAAAAAGGAAACATTGATGCTTTTCATTTTGTTGAAAATTTACGACCTTCCTGACGTACTGGTGAGCCGGTGATTATATAATTTCTGAATTTGCTTGGCTATAATTTATAATTTCTGAATTTTCTCTGGTGTTCTTGTGGAAGGCTTCGGCCGTGAACTTACTGACAAAAACAACTATTACCACCCTACTGACAAAGACGTGCCGCGAGATATGGGTTAGAGTTGAGTTTAACATAAATGTCATACCCCTAACAGTATAGCCCGTTACCATCTTAGTGTGAAAAGCTAGTTAAAATAATAAGTACCTAATTGAATTAAAGAAAATCTGTTTGTGTTGTCATTTGAAACAGAATCCCCAAACAAGTTCTAATTTCCGTCCCAAAAACCGATTTAAAACGGTTTGCAAATTTACTCGACGTTGCTCGAATCGGTGTGGATGGCTGTAATTATTGTGGTTTGTACTAAACTTGCACCGACAAAAGAGCCATTGAATCGGTTATCATTATCAATCAGGTAGGTATTTAAGATAACCCTAACGTGATTAGGTCTCAATGATAACGGGCAGTGATTTTGTTTATTTGTGTTTATTCTAGCCCACAGTTTTAACATTCTCTAGAACTCTGTTCTTTTTGTATATCCGTTTTTGAACGCACTAAACGCGCAGTTAATCCACTATTTTCCACGGACTCGTCAGTCAATTTATTAGGTCCTATCCTGTGGATTCTGATGACTTTGCAGTTTGCATATTGAACAAATGATTACGATGAGCCACTAGGTATCTAATTCTTTTTTTAAATGACTAAATATGCATGGCCGGAAACCGATTTCTAAGTATTATCAAGTTTAGTTAGGTAAGTCAGTAATAATATTGACTTAGTCTTTCTAAAGCTGCCCGCACTCACGTCAATATTATTGTCAATAATCTACATATTGACGTATTGAATAGTTGAAGTATTGGTAAAAAATAGAGTCAATATTGTGTTTTGTAATCATGACATTTCGCTATTGTTACTTACACATTTTAAAGTTTTAATATGTGATAAACGACTAAGACACCGGCAGAGTGATTACGTGTCTCGCGACAGGTTTGCGACAGGCGTAAATCTTGCAATCACTGCTGTCAAACGTCACTTTTGTTTATTTATTGTATGGCAAAGTGATGTTTGACAGCAGTGATTGCAAGATTTACGCCTGTCGCGTGATATGTAATCACCCTGCGGGAGGTATCTATGTCCATGTAGGACTAAAGTGAATCGATAATGCAGTCGTATTTATATCAAAATACCCACCAACTCAATATCATGAACATTGGTTGTTAAACAAATATAAATTAAATTGTGTCTTGAAAACTATTTACTAAAATTATTACCGTGTTAATGGGAAAATCCTAATCAATTAATCAATTTAATAAAATAAAAATCAATTTAATAAAATATCTGACAAATTCTGAATTTATAGTTATCAAAAGTTTAATTATTTACCCACTTCATGAATTAAATTTAACATATGTTCAGTAAGGTAATTAATAAAAATATTGATTAAATATTTCTGTCTCCGTTGGTATTTGTGATCATTAGGATGGTACCATGCAAATCAGTGGGTATCTTATCTATATGAATATAGGAACCTTTTAAAGTGATAATGTGTCACTAACTGGGACCTAGTTATACTGGTGTTTGGACGGTCTGTAAAACTTCTATAGTGTAATGTTTGCGAATAAGGATGTCAGACTAAAAGTGAGATTTACAAACCGGGTGTCGCTAACGTCTGTTATTGTAACCTACACATAAAATTGGATCAACAATAAAGGAATTTGTGTCGTAAGTAGGTAGGTATCTATAGATATCTTTATTTGAGATGTGCTCCAGATAACTGTAGTGGTAGATTAGGAAGTAGAATAAAATAATACTATAAAGGGTATCTAGAAGTTATGATAAAATAAAACATGCAAGATGGCACACACCTACCTAATATAAGAAGCTAATATAAGTCAAATTTAAAGGAATTTTGCAATGGAAAACTATAGCTATCAACGTGAAATTCAGCTAAGCACTAATCGCGCAGAAAACATGGATTTTTTAAGGGTAAAAAGCTACCTATGTATTAATTCAGGCAGTGGCGTACACTTTATATGTGCACGAATGCACTACCTATGCTAAAAACTTCATACAACTTATATAAAAGGATTTTTTTTTAAATGTTGTTCGATCTCCCTGCTTTATGATTACCCTACCACTGAATAATATATAGGATAAGTGGTATGTTAATCTCACAGTGCATCCCATCGCAGAGGTTCTCCCAATCACATCACGCCTGAAGGTTGGCTTGTAGCAGAGATCAGTTTTAGTTCTTCATATAGGCGTGTCGTTTGAATTCTGACCACAAAATATTACATAAAGTACATAAGTAAGTTTATTGCACTACAAATTAGCCCAGTTTATACTACAATCTGTTTATGTAGATGGTAGCGGGCTTACCTGTAAAGGGGCATGGCCATAAACCATGGCTAAGTGACAACTGGCACGCCTTCGTCGGTAACATCCCATAGGTAAATCTTACTAGGAGACGTCGATGCTCCAGACCTTCATAACCACCTGTGTTGTACCTATACGTGCCCCAAAAGCTAATAACTTTCGTCTACGAAAAAACAAATTGTGCGCGGTCCCTTCTTGTAGCACTGTTGCACGGAGCAAAGCAGGTGCTTATGCTCCTTGCAACAGTAATTACGACAATGCAAGCGGGATAGGTATCCCGCTCGCATTGTCGTAATTCAACGCGCTCTTGGACAGTAATGCTCAATGGAATCTATTCTATGACCGGACCGGCGGACAGCATTGTGTTGTTGAGGGTCTGAGAATATTGAATGTCCTTTATTTAAATATTCGTAAAGTACCACTTTAGTACACTATATTAATAAAATCTTGTATAATTTTTAATGTCACCTTTACTTAATTTTTGTTATAGTTATCAATAACTAATGTAGTTCGATCTAGTTAGTGTAAGTGGCCCTGCCGTACTAACATGATGTAATAAAATTATAGGTTTGTATGTGACTAGACTAGACACGATTAAACAGAAGTGATAGGCACCTACCCACTTCATCAATCATGCTACAGCAAGTTTTTTTCCCCTATAAGTTTTTACCCCACAGTCTGGCTAGTGGTGGGACAAAAAACTTTAAGGAAAAATAATCAGGTATAGGTAGGTACAGCAGTCTGTAATATCTAAAATTATATGTAACAAACATCCAAATAGTTCCTGCATATTTTCAAGTCCGTGAAATTCGCGGATATGTACTATTTTAAGTAGTACCTAGAGGTTTTCGTGACTGACCTCATTCGTGGAAATTCTACCGCCATGCTTAATTCTGTCGCTAAGCATCATTGTTACAAACGGAAAGGCGTGTGGTTGCCGGTGTAACCTACGCCTCAGGATATTGGACACAGGGCGACAGGTTCCAGGACGCGTAACTTGCATGCCCTGTGAAGAATCTTGTCATGTTTATAGGCAATGGTATTCCACTTACAATCAGGTGGACCATCTCCTTGGTCCGTCAATCATTGCTATAAAAAATGATTTTTACTTGCAATCTTTTGGTGTTAAGTTATTTTATTTTATAAGTATATTTACTAAGAGCACTAACAACATGCATATTACACGTTTTTAAACATAGCACACACACACAACACATAGCATTGACAAATCGTCATGTAAACTTAATTTCACAAAAAAATTGTCAAAAAAATTAACTCACCGATCAGTGTTCGGTGAGTTTATTCCTAAAAGCTGTTGGTGAGTCATGGAGAGATATCGATGCCATGAATCTTTTTAGATATCTCGTTGTATTTCGCACAAATACGTATAATAGGCGCTTTTTTTCCGAGAGGGGATTTAAATTTGCATCTTCTGGTGTCGGTACACCTTCTGGTGTCTCCTGAATTATGGAAACGGGCTAATCTGTTAGAGGTATGAGAGTTCAATGAAACCTATACAACTTATCGGTTTCTACATCGTACCGAAACTCGAAATCGCCTTGCTGCACGTATTTGTCGATGAGGTTACTAGTACCGGTCGTAGCCAACGGAGCATAATATGACAGTCCACTGTAGACTCGTTAGAATCCTCATTCAGCTATTGTTATATTTATGAAGTGCATTGTATCCAAAATCAGTGAAAACGCCCCGCGCTCGTGTCAGTACACCCCCCACTGAATGTTGCTAGCTCACAAAAATTTTCCTATTTTATGGTAAGCGTTTAGAAAATAAGAGGTAAAATAATTATTGACAACTGCTAAATGGTATGTAGTGACTGACCTTTTTTTCGAGAAGCACTATAGAGTGGAGTGATTTTTAATACTTTAATATAAGTCGTGAACCTACACGATTCATTTATTTATTTATTTTATTTATACACTTCATTTGTACACTTAAAATAGAAAAAAAAACAATGGACACAACAAGAAGAAACTTAAAAAGTAGGATACAAAGGGCGGCCTTATCGCTTAGTAGCGATCTCTTCCAGGCAACCATAGGATTAGGTAAACCAAGGGAAAGCGCAGGGTTACACAGGCGAAAAACTTGCAATCACTGCTTTCAAACGTCATTTTTGTTTACTTATTTATTGAACGGAAAAGTGACGTTTGACAGCAGTGATTGCAAGATTTACGCCTGTCGCAAGCCTGTCGCGAGATACGTAATCACCCCGCCGATTGATAGAATAAGAACGGTATGTTCTCTTCCAGCGGGTTCGGCTATAATCACCACGCTGGGCGGATGCGTTGGTGATCGCAATAGATGGTTGTAGTAGCATAGAGAATTCTACTTCTCGTTCTCCATTATAGAAGCTGAATATGGGAAAAGTTGGCGCTGCCTGTGTCCAGCAGTGGACGCACATTGGCTAATGATGATAATGATCCTGATCTACCGTCACCACACGACATTAGGTACTCATACCAAAGGAAATTCTGAAATTATCAGTTCACAAATTGCCCCCACGGGAATTAAACACAAGGCGCCACTGTGCCAGGGACAACAGTAAGATAAACAAATTAC
Organism: Pararge aegeria; assembly: GCF_905163445.1. Classification (NCBI taxonomy): domain Eukaryota; kingdom Metazoa; phylum Arthropoda; class Insecta; order Lepidoptera; family Nymphalidae; genus Pararge; species Pararge aegeria. Next base: position 8,992,346 of record NC_053184.1, on the reverse strand, counting down.
ATGTTATTCCATTCTGCCAACTGTAGAGTTTCAATAAGGAAAGTCTTTGGATATTCCAAGATAACTGGAACGATACCTCTGAATCATAACAGACATCATAAAGATAATTTTTCTATCCCCATTTCAATTGCATGTATATTATTTAAAACAGCAGTAACAGCAGCTAAATATGAATCGTAATTTCTGAAAACGGCTTACGAAAATACTAAGCGAGCGATGGTATTGTGGCTATTATACAAATAGTAGGTAATAAGTATTATAAAGACAGTGTGGCACTTTTTTGTGGCACAATTTAACTCTTCGTGTTTTTAGTCGCACACTTGGGATAAAATTAGCCCACTCAGTATATGTATACACCCGATTCATGCATTTTTTGCAAAATGATGATTGGTTAAATATTACTGTATCTCATTAGTGGTCGACTTATATTTTAACAATGGTATTTTGTTTGTGCGTACCTACAAATACCTAAATGAAGATTGAGCTCACCGCTGCTTTTAAGGAAAATATCATATAGGTAATGCCCAACTAAATAATAAATACCCAACTGCCTCGTTTGTATTTTAGTGGTAAGTTGGTTATAGGTATGCCGTATGCTCTAATACAGATTATAGGGTTCGATGCGCGGTTTGAGCCAACAATTTTTAAAAATATTCAGTATAACTAGTGGCGTGCAAACTCGTGGCTCGGAGACGACATATTTAAGCCGCCGATCCCGTATGATCACTAACATTTGATAATAATAATTAATCGTTAAAGCCCAGAAACATGCATTGGAACGGCATGGTGGGCCTATGCTCTAAAACCCGCTCTCCTATAAGAGCCTGGACTTGGATTTTGATGATTATTTTTACTTCTAAATGTTCATGTCTGATCATGTAGAATCACTTGACTACAACACAGTCCTTATGAAAAGTATAACTACAGTTTCAGGTCAGACCTAATACATCCACAATCATCAAAATTATATGGTTCTAATTGTTTGTCCTCTTAGATAGCAAAGGCAAAAATATCTTTAATCAAATAGACCCATAGATGTATTGCTTGTATATATAGCGCTTAAATTCAAATTCAAATTCAAAATTCATTTATTTCAAGTAGGCCTAATATAAGCACTTTTGAAACGTCAAGTCTGTCTGTTTGTAGTGATTCTACCACCGGTTCGGAAGGCAGATTCTACCGAGAAGAAGCCGGCAAGAAACTCAGCAGTTGCTCTTTTCCAACATCAACAATTTACATTTTGTATTTTAACATTCATTTTTCTATCTTGTGAGAGCTGAAAGCGGAGCCGGATGCTTCCAAGCAACCTTGTCATTAAAAAATTCATCAATTGTATAGTAACCTCGCTCTAATAAATGTGTTTTAACAAATTCTTTAAACTTGTGCATTGGCAGGTCCAAAATCACCTTAGGAATCATATTATAAAAGCGTATACTCAATCCCACAAATGATCCCTGTACCTTACGCAGACGATATGCAGATGACACTAATTTATGACCATTTCTTGTAAGTCGACTGTTTATGTCCACTTTTTGTGTATAAAGACTAATATGTTGTCTTACAAATACTATATTGTTATAAATATATTGTGAAGCTACAGTAAGTATGCCTATTTCTTTAAACTTCTCACGGAGGGATTCGCGTGATTTAAGTTTATATATTGACCGTACAGCTCTTTTCTGCAATATAAATATAGTTTCGATATCAGCTGCTTTACCCCATAACAAGATTCCATAGGACATAACACTATGAAAGTACGCAAAATAAACTAGCCTAGCTATTTCAACGTCAGTAATCTGTCTAATTTTTCTGACTGCGTAGGCAGCCGAGCTTAGTTTACCCGCTAGTGAATCTATATGGGCACCCCACTGTAGCTTATTATCCAAGGTCACGCCCAGAAAAACTGTGGAAGTCTCTATTTTTAGTGATTCACCATTTATCATTATATTTTTATCAATTTTCTTTACATTTGGTAAGATAAATTCGACACACTTTGTTTTTTTTGCATTTAAAAGTAAGTTGTTAACTGTAAACCAGTGCGACACATGCGACATAACACGGTTTACTTCGTCAGAGTTATCTTTACTCCTATCAGTCTTAAAAATTAGAGATGTATCATCTGCAAACAATACAATGTCGCATGTTCCACTGACATGGTACGGTAGATCATTTATATACACTAAAAATAGAAAAGGACCCAAAATCGAGCCTTGTGGGACACCCATTGAGGTATTTGAACCCTGAGACTTTGCATCATTTATGCAAACTCTTTGGGTTCTATTGCTGAGATAAGAGGCAACCAAATTTAGTGCAACGTTTTGGATACCATAGTGGCTTAGCTTAAGAAGCAAGGTTTTATGATCAACACAATCGAAAGCTTTAGATAGATCACAAAAAACAGCCATGGCGTTCTGTGAACATTCCCAGGCATCATAAACATGTTTTATAAGTTTAGCGCCTGCGTCCGTTGTGCTACGACCTTTAGTGAAGCCATACTGCTCAGGGTGTAGTAAGTTATTTACATTAAAATGATATAAGAGTTGATTTAATATAATTTTTTCAAATATCTTACTAAGAGCTTAGGTCATCTGAATCATTTTTTACTTTTTTACTAAGCATTGTCACTTCAAGGGCTGTGGTCTGAGATTTACAGTTCAAGATCAACTAACTTTAAAGAAGATTAAGTCATATTATTTCTTCAAATATTATTAAAAAATATATATAAATATTTAATTGAACCTAGTAATTGCACTATGTCGTGTGGGGACGGTTAATCGGAAAACATTTGTCACCACCCCTTCTTTTCCCATCTACTGCGATCACCAAACCGTCTGCCCATCGCGGTGATTTCGGGCAAACCCTATTGTTGGGCGAGGGCCTTATTGGCCTTAGGCCTCAGCTGCTATATAGGCTATTGATAAAACTACATTAAAGTGGGCAGAATGTAAGAACCCAATTCCCAATTTAACCGGTTTTAAACAAAATAAAACACAAGAATATCTGTTATATGCAATCCGCATTCACTTTTATTCGATACAATTAATAATTACCTATCATTATGAGGTGCCAAATAATCAATACTCAATTACAACCACGCACTTTAAAAACTAGCTAGGGTTTCTAGGTAATTCCTCATGCTCCTACTAGGTTCCCGTAAACCCGTTAAATGCCCGTAATCGATTTCTGCGCGGAATTCGGAATGCTGTCGCTTGGCGCACATTTTATTGTGGTAACTAGCCACAGCAAAAGACTCACCAGACCAGACCAGTGAAAATTCAGAAATTATATATTCCCAAACCGCCTGGCCGGCGATCGGACCCGGGACTTCCCATATATAACACCATTGCGCCGGGAACGTCGACGAAATGTGTAGAACATGGTAAAAACACTGGTCACAATCCGACAACAGCAAAATGGACCAGACCTAGGAACTGTATCATGTCTTGAGAAAAAAAAAGGTACATATACCTATATTGTAATATTTATATTGTTTATCAGAGTTTACTTAATGGATGTTACCAGTAGAACCCAGTAGGAGAATCTGGAAGCACTCATATTTTCACCTTTTATAGCATTCTTTAGCTACTAAGGAACGCAATAAATACTTAAATAATCTACAATAGTATTAACCTAAAGGTACCCACGGAAGTCTAAAATTAGATACATTCAGGTACGAATAACAGACAATATGCTTTATACGCATCATTATCACGCCTTGTATCTAATCGTTAGTGGATTTAGATGGCACTGTGGCAGTATTTTGTTGTAGATAAAATTTAATTACGGTATCGTCGACAACGTTCCTAACGTATTCGTACTAAAAAATAAACACCCGCGTGCAGCACTGTTTACGTCCTTTCGAGAACCTGGATTCGATACATGGGTCATTTGACTGTGTCCGGCCCAGTACCTTGGAAAATTTGTTAAGCCCTCGCTCTTGGCTATTTTTCAATAACGTGTGATAATAATCGTAAAGCCCGTCAACCGTAGGGTAGTGGGTCTACGCTCTAATACTTTCTCCTATGATAGAACCTGTGCCCAGCAGTGAGACTAGGATGATGCTCGTGATGATCGATTCACGTGTTAGAAGTGAAACTTCTTAAAAAAACTCTCATTAAAATCGCGCAATTTGTATTAGATAGGCACTGCTCTCTTCTTCTCTCTATCTACGTTACATCTTTCTAAAATTTCGTCGACAACGAGGACTGTACCTAAGTATAAGATTTACTTGTTCTGAGCCATTGGAGACTACCATTTCGATACTAGAAACTACTACAAATCTTATACTAAAAGTCCAGTATTAAATACTACAGTATGCTATTTTAATTGGAGACGTGTCCTGTGGCAGTAAATTGAAGCAATTACATAAGCACTTAACGCAAAGGGCGACAATTGACACTGTTTTTGATCCCTGAATTTGACCTGACGCTTACAAGTAAGATTGGGGAACATAGAAATCTATAGAATAACCTTTAAAACACTGGTTTATATCGGTACTTTTAAATTATAATTATAAATATTAAAATTACTTTTATGACTAGTCAATTGTGTTTAAAACATTAACAATGCCGAAAATTTATCTCAGATACTTAATCATTGATACATTTATATCTAAGAGAACGAAGTACATACTTTTTGACCATTACATACTATAACATAGATATGCTAGTAAGTTCTGTGGTATATTTAATTAAAAAAGAAAAATCGATAAGTGACGAAAGGTCATGCTGGCCTCCTACAAGTTAACTATAATACTATCGTTTAGGAAAATAAATGGACTTTAAACCTTCGTAACTTTATTACCAATAATGCAGGCGAGAAAAAGTGGGAAAATGTTAGCCCGTAAAACCTCGAGGCCGGGGGGCATGGAAACAACGTCAGCATTGCTAGCATAGACACAAGACAAACTATTTATCTCCCAATTATTTTCACAAGGAATCAATTTTTTAATTTATACTTGTCATTGTTCCTATGCCTATTTGTGATATGGAAAGTGATTAGGAGAAGTTTGGCCTCGTTTAATTTTACACAAATATTATTTGGATACTATTTTCATCCTGAAGCCCATGCCCATTTACTCTCCGAAGTGAATAAAACAGTGGGAGACGATAAAAAATGTATCCTCCCCCGTGGAAAAAATGTCTCCTTTCACTCTAGCCTAGCCTAGTGTAGGGATATGTAAGAAATCGGGGACCGCCAGCAGTAGGAAAAAAAGTTACACCATAATATGCGAATAATACTTTTACAAACAACTAAATGCTAGGAGACCAAAAATAATTAAAAAAATTACACTATTAATTATTACACACTATCTTAACATCCTGTATATTAATGTTTATTTTGAACATTTAATTTGTTTCAGTATGTTAACTTTTAATCGCTAGTTTGACTAAAATTGCCTGTCAGTTCTTTGCGAGATCGTTTTCGGTTCGTATTCAAATAGGTATTGATCGATGTCAAAATATTTTTTAACTATTGACTACACAAAACAATTTTATAAATAAAAAGAGGTAATGACAGTTCTTAGTGATTAGTGAACTCCATAGAAAATCAAGGCCCAGATTGCTTAGTTAGAAACGTTCTAAATTCTCACTTTTAGGACGCAATACAGCTTACATCTTTTCATCTATAAACATCATTATTTACATAGTTATAATAAAATTCAAGGCCTGAATGAACTAAACAAAAAACACTATCTTGATTACGAAAATGTTCCTTTTCCGGATTAAATTTAAGTACTCATTCGGAGTACCCAATACTATAATCAATTTTATATTGATTTATTGCAATCGAGTGCCCGAATACGATAACAATTTCAGAAAACGAACATTTAGGTACTGCCAGCCTTAGTCACATTTTGTGCAATATAAAGAACTTGAGACAACTGTTACAAGACAATTTTTAAATATACAAATTATTACATTCACTATACAATATTGGTCTACCGTAGTGGCGTAAATACACATATCCTGGCGATGTGGTCTGTGTAGCACTTCGCGGTGGCCGGGAAATCCATGTAATCTCCCGAGTGACGCATAACTTAAATTATAATGATTTAGAGAACAACCTTGGGCTTCTCAGCGTAAAAGATACAAAAATAAAATTGCCGCCCAAGATAACACAATCAAATTTACGCCACTATTCTGTTGTACCTACCTACAGAATATGCCATTAAATAAATTAAATGTACTCTTTAATAATAATAAGGTATGCCTACTCTTTTGAAATGTCCCAATAAAAAAGTTTCACTCAAAAGTCTGCCAAGATTAAATTAAAATTCTCTCTCTTTAGTCGCTCCCTCATGACTGAGGATCGTGATCACTGGTATGGCGAGTAATCTTGTCATATAAGATCTCTCTCCATCGGGTCGGGTCCAAATTAAAATTATGCACTAAAAATCTTTAGATTTCGTATGTTACTCTATACTTTGGTGTTATAAAAAGGCGTCTAAGAAGTTTTTGAGTTATAGTCTAAATCTAAATTATTTTAAAGCGATTGCCTCCTACATAATAGAAGACTCATTATTCATTAAAAAAATACTAGAATAAGCGTTATCGTACTAAACCTATTCGTAGATCGTTAGATACCTGTAAGTGATAAAGAACGGAAACGATTGCGTCGACTCAAGTATGATTTCTACACACTATAAAGAACTGAAAAGAAAACACAAATTTTGCAGCACAAAGGTTTTTTGAAGCAAACTATTTATTATATAACGAAAAAAACATATTTTAAATAGACCGGTTGATAAACTCATTATTCCATGCCTTGTATCGCTCACTTGAGTAAAATATAACACAAGAATTGAAAGCATTCAAAGATGGTCTTATTAATAATTTAATGCGATCGCGCTTATCATTTTCACCGATGTTGATTGACGTGCGATTAGCACTTGATCAAATCTTCTCTATACGCGCTAATGACATCGCTCGATCGACAAATCACGCGTCTTCGAAAAAAGATCGATAAAGACATATTTAGTTCTTAAGGACAATTAATTCGCTCTTATTTCTGCTAGATTTATAGTTTTCTTCTATTATCGGGTTCGGACGACGATAGTCGCACTTCGTCGTGCAGAGATCGCGCAACCGACTAGTCTTACGAGTAAGATGAGACAATAGTATTATCAAGATTATTTAGATTATTAAATCGCATATTCCGTTTACCTATTACAGAAATAATAGAAACAAATCAGACTTTTCATTTTTGTGAACGCTATTAAAAAAGAAATGCAAAGGTATATCAGCTTTATTTTGTGTGCTATTCACTATCTCACAAATCTGTAATTTTTTTTTATTAGTTAAGTACATCCATGAAGCAAAAAATAACATGTTGAAAAAGTAAATCTGTAAAAAACTCAATCTTTAAAGATTATTTATTGTGAATATTCAAAAATCATAACTGATTACTAAACTGACGATTTAAACAATCGCTATAGAATTGCAAATTATTATATAATATTTTGTGCTATATTATCATGCTTTCACATTTATATAATGTGCTGATTTGGGTGTTTTACAACTATTTAACATTAGTGTTAAAAGCCCTACTTACAAAAATACTTACCCACATATAAAATATTAGATAGAAACATAACAATAACAAACTTATCAAAAAATATGTCTTCCTTAGGAGCCAAAATGTAGAACGGAAAATACACATACAAAGATTTCACACAAATGTTTACATAAGTATAAAAATAAACAACATTTCAAAGGATGGACCATTCTAGTAAGACATAACTAAAAAATATTACTTACAAAACTTAAGTCTTTGGTAACAAAGAATAGGTGACTGATCACTTGTTCATGTTCAATTTTTGATATAAAAAGGAATCACATTATAATTCACTCAAAATTCAACATTCATAAAATGAATAATAATATTAAGTAATTTGTGCAATATAACTGCTTTGTGTTTTTTCTTTTAAACTAATAATCATACTGTGGTTGGAATCTTGACTTCCTTGTTAACAATGTAAAATTTGTGTTTTTTGCCTAGCACACCCCATATAACTGCAATATTTTCAATTACAATATTAAATGGGATTGTTGCTAATGCACCTCCAACAAACATGACAAACTTAAGAGGGCCAAATCTGTGTATTGGAAATGACTTAATAACACCAAATATGTACATGTAAATATTTACAGCACCTATAAACCCACATATTAAGTCTAAAAGATGTGGGCAAGGTATGGGACAAAATGCAGCAAGTAAAATATTGCTGGTAGAAAATGGCAGTGTGACCCAAGAATAACAAGATATTGCTAGAAAAACCTTATTTACGAGAGGTATCTCTTTTGAATGTACAACTAATAGAATACCTTGAATCCACCGTTTTCTTTGTTGCATGAAATCCCACAGTGTAAATGGGGATTTTTCCCACATTTCTCCTTCAACAAAATTGAATGTATAGCCTTGAACGTAAGCTTTCATAGCAAAGTAACAGTCTTCTGCAACTGAACCATCAAGACCATTATCAAAAGATACTTTCTTTTCTGCACACACCTAGAAAAAAAAATATCATTAACATTTATGTAAACTATACTATAAATATATATATGCACTTGGATAATAATATAATATACCCAAAACTTAATGGAACCCAAAATTTATGGAACTTTCTATAACTAATTATGGGTATAATACCCACTTTTTGTTTTAATATTATAGGATAATTGAATGATGTAAATAGATTCATCTTTTTATTTAAAACGGAAAAGCTTAAAAATAATTAAATAGCTTATTAGTAAGTTTCAAGTTGTATTTTTCGAAATAATCATTGCCCTGCTATATGACCCACCTATGTCTATCACAATAGGTTTGTTATAAAAAGTAAAAATAATATTATCACTGGAAATAATTAAATAACTAATCAGCAACAATAATATAATGTTGGCATATTTAAATTACATGATTAAAAAGACAATATATAATAAATAAATAATAATTTAAAATTAAAAAGTATCCTATTAATGAAACCACAAGAAGGAGTAAGTATATTAGACATAGTAATAACTTCTATATATAAAGATGCAATTTTTGTAAACATATACATATATACATAATGATACATGTGTATTATCAGAATTACTATTATCTACTGAATTCAATTATTCACTGATTTTGTAATTTAAAATATATTGCATTTTTGTTAATTAATATTTATATATCAATAACATGTAAAATTTAATTGTAGCATCTGTATAACTGTTTAGGGCTCAATGGGTTTAGGGTGTTATGGAAACAATGACAAATGCAACTTTTTATCACAGAAAACCAACTGTTCCTACAGGATTTGTAAAAACAATATATAAGAATGCAAGCATCAGCAAGTAATTAATTACGTATGTGTAAAACTTACTTGGGTAACAACATAGGATCCTTTCCAACTGAAGAGTGGCTTGTGAAATATGTAGAACTGAAATCTGAGCTTTCCCATATCATCAGCAACACGAAAACTATCAGCCAATGTTGTAAGCCAATTAACTATATGATCATTGGCATAAGTAATAAGACCTTGTCCAAATTGATGTTGACCATCTAGTACAAAGTTTAATATACCTCGAACAGAGTTTTCTGTCAAAAGAGTTTCTTCATCCAAATGTACGATCCAATCAGTATCTGCTAAGATGTTAACCTTGTCTTCCAAACAGTATTGCAGTGCTCTTGATTTGAATAAAGCACCAGTTTTAGTTTTGTACTCAGCAGGCACAACTACTTCTCTTACTCTTCTATGTTTAGGCAGGTTTATAGCTTTATCTGTTACAACCTCTATCATGAAGTTCTCCATACCAACATCTAAACATGTATTCATATTTTTTGTTACATTGTCTCTCACTAACTTAGGGAAATCACCTCTAGTTACAACCCTTATACAAATAAATGGTGATAGTAGTGGAGATCCTTTTAATTTAACTTTTCCTGGGAATGCATTAAATAATGTCAGTCCACCAAAATTACAGAGGACTTGAGGTATAGTAAGCAATGTTAAAAGCCTTAATATATACAATGTTAGGGTTCCATAGATGCCATATGTTTCCCAAGGATCAACATAGGGTTTTTCTTTATCATCTAGATTTATAGCCCCCGCAAACACCAGAAATAAAAATATAAATGATATAAAAAATGTACAGTGAAATAAATGTTGCACTCTTCCTCTAAGCATTCTGAAACAAAAATACAGGTATTGATCGATTTCTATATTTTTTTTATAAAAAAGTAATTCGCTAAATATATTTTAGCAAGTTCTTATTTTCCTATACTCCTATGAAGTATCAGCAATGTCAAAAATAAACGGTAGGCTTAACAAAATATTTTAAATTTTTTTTTTTTCTTTTCCACTTAGTCTCAAATCCTTATTAAAAGAAGCCTACTTATCTTCAGCCAAATATAAGTAAAACATTAAAATTACTTTGTACATACATGATTGCCTTAAAAAGTCCACCAAATATCACAGTCCACTGGAACTATCAACTATGTTACACTGTAAACACCCAAAAAATATTTTAGGCACTGGATTTCACATTTAAATATTTTGTCTATCAGATTTTTTGCAAATGCAATGCAAATAATTTTATTTTATTAATATATATTATTTCATGAACTTAGCACACACCCCACCACACAGAAATGAGTCCATGAAAAAAAACCCAGATTACAGATTATTTAAACAAAATAGACCACAGACCGTTAACCCTGGATAAACGGATTTCACCAATGAGAATACAAACAGGTTCGAAAAATGTCACAGACCCATAAACGCGAAAATATAACGGAGATATCCAGTGAAGTATATCGACTTCAAGTTTCAACTTCGTTGAAGTATATCAACACCGGACTCAGTATAGAAAACTAGCACAGGACGAAAAATATACTATTCTCTAATAATAAAACCAACCTTCCCAAACGAGAGCCACGAACGGTGCACGGTGTCCCACTCTCTAAACAGATGACAAATCATTATAACACTTACATTTTGGGCGTAATAAATCTTTCTTAATATAGTTTCTCTAGCATTTTAAAAAATATATATATATTGTATGTAGCCATTTTGGCTAAAGTTTGTTCGTCAGCCGGTCAGCCTAAAGAAAGCCTTTAAAAATGGTTAACTATAGAGGTATTAAAAATAACGACTTCTGGTAACTTTTTTATGATACTCAGTCCGGTTCAACATAAATCCAAAGAGAACTTACGTCTCGGTTTTCGTCGATGTTTTTCATTTCAAGCGATATTTTTTGTATCTGTTATTTTATTTTGACACTAGCTGCCACTATTGTGCAGCACAGACCTGAAAAATAAGCTGTGTCGTGATACGGGAATCAATTTATTGATATTTTTTTGAAAATATGTTTAGGTCGTTTAGTAAAACTTAAATTATATTTGCGCTAGGCAAATATTGATATAACTGACGCTATGAATCCGGTACTTCATTCTGATTTGAATTGCAAACTACGTACGAGTAAACAATGCTGAGCCAAACCCTGGAAATCTATAGCTGGAAGAGAAAGTGTCTCAAATAATAAATAACGGGTCGATATGAATATGTCTGTCTCAGATTTATCCGTGGGATGTCGATTCTCGGATTATTTTATAATATGTGGCCTAGACTTCGATTCTGGACTAGAAGCTGATAGGCTTAGTGGTGATTATAAAATGTTCTTTGTTGTAAATCAATTTGTAGTTGACATGGAATTACAAGTGTTAATATTTCATTTTAGGTGATAACTTACATGTATCTCCACTCGATCGTTCATATAAAGGGAAGGTTTTAGCTCATTATCCAGACAATGTGCATAGCAATCCATTTGATGAACATGCAGTTTTATTAGTGAGTTATTGTACCAAATATTTATTAATGATTACTTAAATTTTAATAAGTCTATTGATCATATTTTTATCAATATTGGCCCACAGCTTTGCCTTCCTGCTGGTCTGCAATTTAGAACTCAAAAGCATACACTTGAGCCAAAGTTTCACAGTTTTGTAGTTACTAGAGAAAATGCATCTAGATATTATGGATACAGTCTTATATTCTATGAAGAAGTTAGAAACAGAAACATTTGCAGTGCGATGCATACATTGCAGGTAAACAGTTTGTTGTATTAATTTATTTCATCTTATTATTTTGTTATAATAATGCATGCCTGAGAGTGCTCCATAATGTACAAAAGGTGTGTGGGGTCCACCAATCCACACTGGCCCAGCGTGATGGGCCTTAAACCCTTCTCATTGAAGGAGGACACCTTTGTCCTCTAGTGATGATATGATGAACTATAAAACATTTATGAAATTACTCAAATTTTGTGAAAAATTGTAATTGTAAATTTATTAACAAGCTGTTATAAGCTTTGTTTTATAAAAATTAAAAATGTTCATAACTTGATAGACTCTCCAAATTATGAGAAATGTATGAAACATCTCTGTGCCAAAACTTTGGCCATTAAAATGATTGCAGTATTGGTTCAAGGATTTTCTTTAGTTATATATTATATTTAATTGCAGGCAATGTATATCACTGAACTGTCCAGTGGACAAACCCCGCCTGGCCATCGAAAGGGATCAGGAAAGGAGAGCTCCCGTTCACTGCCCAGATCTTTCAAATTGGCTCCACACACAGGCGCAGCCCTAACATATTACGATATAACCAAAGATAAACTCTATGTAGCCAAAAGTATAGCACTTATATGCCAATACCCTTATGTTAGGGTAGCACAATTATTCTTAGAAAATTTATTTAGGTATGTATTTATAATGATCTCATGATGTAATCTTCCATATTTTCCCTCAAAGAAAGGGTATTGTTTGAAGACCTCGTTATATTTGACATGTCTGATTAACTGGTCTAAATACAAGAATAGGCAACTTAAATAAGATGGATGGATGCACTTTCCCTGCATTTCTGCATACAAATATAATCCTGACCGTCAGTATTATTGACTATTGTTAAAAATAGAGATACACTGGGGAAGATATAAATTTATCTATCTATCTACATTTGAATTTAAAGAGCAAAGTAGACTATGTTTATTTTAAACTGATAACCTTTGACACTTCTATCTACTACTAAAACAAAGGAAACTAAAGCATAAAGATATGTTTACACTATATATATTATCTCTACTACTGAAACATAAAGGCAACTAAAGCATAAAGATATGTATTTACAATAAATTATAAAATTATAGTCAGGGTTTTCTGTAGCATAATTTCAAATTTAATTATTCTAGTAGAGTACATGCCAAAGAGTTAAATTAAAAATGACTTAAAGAGCAAGTCTTGTTGAAAATATTTAGTCCATAAATACAGGGCATACTTTTAAGACATTCTCATTTAATACTAGTTGCTGAAGGCCAGTTTATTCGTAATGAAATAAAGTATCTGCATTTATTATAATTTACTTGGGAACAAAGCAATTAATGTGCATATTTGTGTTTATTTCTAGGTCATTACCCAGGCAACCAGGTCCAGGCCTCAGCCCAGAGTCCTATGTCTATAATCTTTTATATGAAGTACCAGTGCCATTGCCCGGCCAAGCTTTACGTCTTTATGTACCCCCATCTGAACCACATCTTGACCCTATCCCAGTTGTAAGTTGTAATTTTAAAATATTACAGTAGTAATCATTATTGTAAATATTTTACATAATGTTATTATGTAGTTTGTTATATTGATCAGAACACACAAGTCTGTGTAATAAGGTACAAACAAGCTGAGGGTGTAATGATCAATATACACATGTTTCATACATAATTTTTCAACACACTTTCTAAAACAGACCTTACTTTCAAAAAGATACATTGTCACAAATTTTTGAAGCTGGTATAAAAATATATATACAAGTACAAATTTTGCAGTGATACATAAATAAAACTCTATTTATATGAAACAAAACATGTGGATCTTGCATAAGAGTCTTAAAACAATGTAATAAGATCCAAGTTACGAGCAAGTGTGATAAAGAAGATTGTATATTATGTAATGAATAATTTTAATATGTAATGATAAAGATATAAATATTTTTCAGGTGATAAGAATGCCAAATGCTCCTGAGGAGTTACCTCTTTTAGATTATCCTCTACGTATGATGTTTTCTACTTTAGGTGTTGACTGTGTAGTCCAATTGTTTACATGTGTACTATTAGAACATCAGGTTCTACTGCGATCTAGTGGTATGTAATCTCAATTATCTATTGTTATTCTAATGTATCTAATAATAATTTATCATGAACTTAAGTAAAAGTCTTGTTATATTTGATTGAAAAAATGTTTCAAAGAAGTGAAATTTTATAGGCTTAGCCATAGTCTAGTCATTTGGACTAGACTGGAATGGGAATTCTATTGTTTAAGTTACTTTAGTAAACATAAGCTATGTTTATCTCATGTCCGAACCTCTGTCCAGTTTTAATTAAATTAATATATTATTAGTTAACAAATAATTTATTAGTTAATTTAATAAATTATTTTATTTTCAGATTTTAATAAACTAATGTTAGTTGCTGAATGCATAGTATCCCTTTTGCTTCCATTCTCGTGGGCGCACGTGTATGTACCGATATTGCCAGCGCCCCTCTATCACTTCTTGGATGCACCTGTGCCGTTTGTTATGGGTAATGTACTTATTTTTAAATTATACGAAAATTTTATTTTAGGTATCCTACCTAAAAACCTATTAAAATGACTTATATGTGTATGTGTGTGCGTGTGATCGCGTGTTTGAATTAATGCTCTACAGTGGACCCCCGGTAATCTAGACCCCGTCTAATCCGGCGCCCCCTAACATCCGACATGTCAGGTATCACCATATAAATCGTAGTAAACTTACACACTATCGAATAGGTAGGTAGAAAATCTCAAGCTTAGCACTCGGAAAATACGAGAGTAACGGACATTAGTTGCGTGTTGATTTAAGACAAATTTTATTACAAAGTATAAACACATACACACAGGCGGATAGTAGTTATGAAAATATGGAGAGCATAAAAAAGAAAATATTAATAAGCTTCATCAAAGTATTACTAGATATTATAATACGTAATTTTCTTGCATCGCTATGGAAAAAGTGGCTTGTCATATACTATTTAATTTATTGTCCATTTAAAAATTCTTTGATCAATAAAGATTAAAAAAAAATTAATTTAAGTATTAACTACATCATTTACTTTACAGGTCTTCACGCAGATAGCGCAGCGATAACCATCGGAGGCAATGGTCCACGGAACATTGCTTTAGGTTCAGAAGCGGCGCTGTGTTTGGTCGACATCGATAAACCTGACATACAACTTCCCGAAGAGCTGCCAATACTCCCGCATAGAACCCCGTTCATCGAGGAACTCAATCACGTCTTAGATAAGCATCAGGTAATTTACGTCTCAGTTATATCTTCGGATAGCGGAAAATCCTAGGTTTCGATTTCAAATTCTCGGAGACGGACTTCGAGCCCCGTCACGTATCTCTAACTTTTCGGGAGTTATGTGCATTTTTAATTCAAGCGATTAAATATCGCTTGGTTTAACGTTGAAAGAAAACATCTTTAGAAAACCTGCCTGTATTAGAAGAAGAAGTCTACTGATTCGCACTTGGCCATCATGGTAAAGATAATCCTAAACCCTTCTCATTCTGAGACCGAGATTTGTCAGATAGGTAATACATAGCCCCCCTATTTACTTCCTTTTACTAACAAGGAAGCGGTGATAGCCGAGTGGTTAGGAGTTTGAATTTACTTTTGGGGGCCCAAGTTCGAAACTTATGTGCGTTTTAAGTAATTAAAATATCACTTGCTTCAACGATGAGGCACAACATCGTGAGGAAACCTGCATGCCTGAGAGGCAGTGGCGTGCACTAGGTTTCTTACCAGGGTATGCATACAGCAGGAAAATTGCATAAATGGCAAAAATCCTCCTCCTACAAGAGTTATATACCAATTTTAGGGTAAGCAGTGCTTTTGTGCATGTATGAAGTGCACGCCACTGCTGAGAGGTTTAGATAATGTTCTCTAAGGTGTGTGAAGGCCACCAATCCGCACTGGGTCAGCGTGGTGGGGTGGTCACATTGTGGTACGAGACCCGTGCCCTGTAGTGGGCTTGTAATGAGTATTATGATGATGACTAACAACTTTAAGGTAAAAATGCGCGCTACGAGATATTTGTCGTAATATTTCTGATAAAAATAGGACTAGAACATTGTATTCATAAATATCTTGTGGCACGCATGCTGTTTGGAGACTACTCTTTTTATACAAAGATAGTACCATAACAAATGTAAGCTTAATAAAGTATTTCAAATGAAACGATTCCAAATGTTTCATAGATTTGGAATTGTTACATTGGAAACACTTTGACGAACATTGTCTAATCTATTGTTATCAATAATGAGTAAATATGTATAAATTAATGTATAATATATAATGAGTAAATATAACATGAGTCTTTATCTCAGTAACAATATGGAGCGTTGTAAACTGCGAAAAAAAATGCTGAATATCTTTAGGGTTTTGATAATAAACTTTTGGCCTTCCATAGATCCAAAGACCCGAAACTGAACCAACAAAACTTAGTGCGGCAATGAATGGATCATCGTACAAACATAACATGGGTGATGGAATGAGCAGCAGTTGTACTTTACCCTCAGGTTAGTTATTGGTCAATAAGTAAAAATAAACTTGTAGTGCAGTTTACTAGGCTGCTTAAAATTAGTTATTCATTTAAGGGTAATTGTATATCATTTTATAAAAAATTACCACATGAAATCTTTGAGATGTCTCTCAATAAGTTCAACGTTTATAAAAAACTCAAGCTTATAGAGAAATCCAATTATAATAATAAGGATTGCGAGGATGATAAAAAAGCTTGGGTATGAATTGCTCTAACTTTATAGCTCAACATTAACTCGACTGTGAGATGGTGATAACAAAAAAAAACTTGGCTAAGTTTGTTGTGGGCTCTTCTTAGACCAGGGCGCGTTTGGAACCCTCCTAGCTTTAGTTATAAGTTAACGAATGCAGTTATCACCATCACTAACATTAGTGTAACATGTTAAATGTATGAACGGTTCATAAGTGCCTGTGATAAGGTCTACATAAATAAAACATTTCCGATTTTTTTTTAATTTGAATTTTGGTCTCTGTCTGGTAGAAAGCTCAAAGAATAGCATCGTGGGTGATTACCACCCTAGCGATAAAAAGTAATGCTTTCCTTTCTCCGATAAAATTATTTTACAAAGATAAGCACTGTGTTTTTTAAGAACTGTATACAATTACAAATAATTCGTACCAATCTTCAGGTTTAAATAGTATAATATTTTTATATACTTCAGAATCTAAATGTTCCAGTTATGAATTTGACAGCATTGTCGGAATGTGTATCTTTATATAAGTATAAAATCAGTCATGACCCTCGTTATAGGTGGCTGATGAGAAAGATGAAGACCTGGCTAGTGGCTATATAGGCTTAATGTCTCCATATCACTTTTTTGTTTAATATAATTAGAAACTAGTAATTTTGCGATTTGACATTGACAATTTAAAACACACTGAAGAGGTATAATAGTTTTTTTTCTTAATATTTTTTAATATTTACTTTTATATAACTAGCTACGGTCTTTGCGGTTCCGTTCTCTAAAACTAAGCGTGCGTTCCCATAGGTGGTCTACGTCGTAAACATTCATTCCACGATGTGTTAGAGTGGGATGAAAGTCGTCCGTTGAACGCATCCCCGCCCGGCTCACCGCGCCGTGCTCCGCGCCGCCTTGACGCCCTGCAACGCATTGTCGACATCGTTAAACGCACAGGTAAGTTCTAATTTCAGTAACCACCTTTTTCATATAATTATTTATTTGGGTTCACAAACAACAACACAGTATCACATTACACAATGGCATACATAGTACAAATAATAACTCACTGCGGCGTCAACTGCGTAAACCACATATTACAAGAAATATTAGTTAATGGGGCTTATTCAAAACCTACAAAAATACAAACAAAAAAAAATATATAAGAAGGAAATCTGTAATTATTTATCAATATGTTGTGATCGCAAAACTTTGTCTGTAACAGTTATTGATTATCACCCGGAATATATACATAACCACTTACTATTATCTTTTTTCAGACCACAAACCAACAACAATCACTTTCTTCTATCTTTATTCATACCATAAACCACAATTTTGGAAGCTTGTGATAGAGCTCGTCCGGGAAGTACTGCGGCTATCCTTATTTCTGCTGTCAAGCAGCGGTGTTGCAATGCTGTGTTTTTGTTTGAAGGGCGTGGTTACCACTGTAATGAAAGGCACATTTGGCATTCCTTGTTCCTTGCATGCCCTACGGACTGTTGATCTGTTTATAGGTGATAGTTTGGCAGCAGTACCAGCAGACAGGACCATCGGGTGCCATCTTGTTGGTCCGTCAAATATTACTATGAAAGGGTTTAAGAAAGACAAACACACCAATACTTTTTTTACCACTTACTTTTTTTATACAGACCAAAAATAACACAAACCAAAAATTAGCATTTTCGTCTGCCTTTATTCATACTATATGCAAAACAAACATACAATATACATTTGCCACAAGTATAAATGGGATACTGTCAAATATACAATAATTTGTTTTTACATGACCTTGGATTGTAAGCTTCAGTGGGGTACCCATATAGATACACTAGCAGGTAAACTAAGCTCGGCTGCCTACGCCGTCAGGAAAATTAGACAGATTACTGACGTAGAAACAGCAAGACTTGTTTACTTCGCGTAATTTCATAGTGTGATGTCTTACGGGATCTCATTATGGGGCAAGGCTGCTGATATTGAAACTATATTCATATTGCAGAAAAGAGCTGTACGGTCAATATATAAACTTAAATCACGTGAATCCCTCCATGAAAAATTTAAAGAAATAGGTATACTTACGGTAGCCTCACAATACATTTATAACAATATAGTATTTGTAAGACAACATATTAGTCTTTATAAACAAAAAGTGGATATAAACAGTCGACTTATAAGAAATGGTCATAAATTAGTGACATCTGCATATCGTCTGCGAAAGCTGCAGAAGTCATTTGTGGGATTGAGTATACGCTTTTATAATATTATGATTCCTAAGGTAATTTTGGACCTACCAATGCATAAGTTTAAAGAATGTGTTAAAACACATTTATTACAGCGAGGTTATTATACAATTGATGAGTTTCTTAATGACAAGGTTGCTTGGAAGCATCCGGCTCCGCTTTCATCTCTCAAAAGATAGAAAAATGAATGTTAAAATATAAAATGTAAATTTTTTATGTTGGAAAAGAGCAACTGCTGAGTTTCTTGCCGGCTTCTTCTCGGTAGAATCTGCCTTCCGAACCGGTGGTAGAGTCACTACACACGGACAGACTTGACGTTTCAAAAGTGCTTGTATTAGGCCTACTTGAAATAAATGAATTTTGAATTTTGAATTTTTTTGAATTTTAAAATTCAAAACTCGGCTTAAAAATGGTACCGATTCTGCACATAAATGTAAACTAAGTTAAATTGAGCACATTTTCAAATTTCTCCGAAGGTTTAGACATGTCAGTTTAAATCTTAAATACTATATGATGAGGCTATACGGCCCTTCAATATTCGCCTTTTCAAAATATAGGGTGTGCGTAAAAGCTCAAATGTCGCTTTTTTTAGTTTATATGCTGGTATAATATGTGATGCTGGCATAATCCAATCACCACCTATCTATGGTTTAATTTTTACCACTATTATTGGTCCACACAGTATTGAGATATATTACATATACATACTAATATATTAATAATTACATTTTATAAAATAATAATTTATGTCAAACATTCTCTGTTATTTACAGGCGTGAATATAGACGACGTAGATTCTGATACAGTCATGCCAACAGCAAAAAAGAAAGTTCTTAACGATGAGGAACAGTATAATGAAGACATACGCTTCAACATTGCCATTAGAGAAACATTCCTCAACAGATTTGTTCACATGTTCTTGATGTATGAGAACTTCGTTATTATGCCGGATCAGGTAAAACTGATTTTTTTATGTTGTTTATGTTAAATGTAAATCAATAGAGGTGTGCCCATTTTTCGTTGAGAATAATAAGTATTCGTCATATATTTTGTTATTCCTATTAATTAACGCTCGATGACTTGTTTCGTTTAGTAAAAAATCCAATTAAATATTGAACATTTTACTATGCAATAATAAAGCAAATGATAATAATTTGGTCCATGCAAAAACACCTTTATATGTGTGCAAGTGCTACCTGACTACTTTCACATTCATAATCAAACCATTGCCGGCCCACTACAGGACAGGGTTCCTCTCAGAATGATGGGGTTTAGGCCATAGTCCACCACGCTGGCCAAGTGTGGATTGATATACTTCACACGCCTTTGAGAACATTTGGCATGCAGGTTTCCTCGTGATGATATTTAAAATATCTTAAATTAAAAACGCATATAACTCCAAAAATTTAGAGGCGTATTCTGGGGGCCGAAGCTCTTACCATTAGGCTATCGTCGCTTGCACATTCTCTCTAGCAAAAATATTAGATCAGCAGTATTAGAGCATTTGGTTATATCTCTGTATAGCTTTATTTATTGTCCGCAAGGATCGTGACTCGTGGTTATCCTCGCGCGAATCAATGGTAAATTTCGACAAAGCGTCCTTTTTATCGGACCAGCCGCAAAGACACAGACCGTTTCTGTCGCGCTTCCTCGAGACACAGATGTTCGCAACGCTCGTAGACAACAAGATCATGGCCAACTGGGGCGAGTATGACGCTAATCTACAGGTTTTCGAACATAGGATAAGAGCTGTGAGGTGAGTACTTTAAAATAATGAATGTCATTTGTACTTTTGAGTTTGTTGGGGTGATGACGCGATGGTAACATTTTTTAATACCCTTTTTAATTTTATTAAAGTTTTACAACTGAGCGTCTATTAAGTCAATATTGCCAATCGAGAGGCTGCAATAATAATAAAGGAGAAATTTAGTTTTAAAGTGATATTGTGAAGATATTCAGAATAATGATTAAGATTCGATTAAGTTTTATTTTAGGTTAATCTGTGTTTATGGGGGTAGCAATTCAGGGTTAGGTTTTCTATCTATAAGGTGGCAGAGCGCCTTAGTAGATGCACTTCGAGCCTTTAGGATATTTTATGTGCTCTGACCATCGATATAACTCTCCCTAACCTTTAAGCCTAAAAAGCCAATCCTTTTTCTAAAAATTCCTAGATACATTCGCTTACTAGTACAACTGTCGAATTTACATTTCTATAGAATGCAACCTCACTACAGGCGCAGTAAATATATTAAAGCAGTATGGTATAGTAAACTACGAACAAACTTAGTTTCTATACTGCTTTAATATATTTCCTGTGCTACTGAGTAAGGTCGTCAATTATGCCCATCATAATGAATATTATCATGGTATAGGGCCAACTGTAACATGATGTTTTGTAAGACCTCTACAGCCTTTGATTTCCTACTCAGTTTAATAACCTTTTATGGAATTCCGGCCTCTATTTTCCAAAGAATTAAAAGTAATTCCTTTGAACTTCTGGTATCCTGGTAGTAAAGTTATAAAAGGAATGATGCACGAGCGAATAATTGTCTACTCAATGAAAATTAACCTCTTGTTTGAATACTAACTGAACTAACATTAACTAATACCTATTTATTAACATGATCCGTAACTAATAAAATTTTCCATAAGTAAGGCAAAATATATCCATTAAACTTTCTATAGAAGCAGCTACACTGAACTGAACTAAACAGCTTTTTACCTGGAAGTTAATGGAGTTGAGTTTAAATACTAAAAAAAACTATTATCGAAATTGATCAAATGTCAAAAAATCTTACAGGGCTCTTAAGTTTTTTATTACTTTGTATGTAAGAAAAGCAAAAAGGAAAGCAGAAATTATTTAATTCTATTATAATTTTATTCCCTCTCCCTATTGTATTATAACGAATAAATTTTAAAAGGTATATGCAGGCTCATTTATGAATTACTTTATATAAAGTGTGAAAGTATTAATTGTTTCCATATTTAACCGATTCAAGGTTTACCTTTGGAACACGTTGAAGTACTCTTTTCTTTTTACTTACTTACTCTGAATTTATGCTGTCCCAAGAAAACCTGTTAAAAAAATCTCTTCAACAACTGGTAAAAAAGGGCACTTTTTAATAATTATTTTCGTGGTGTGGATTCATCATGGACCTAACGTAGCTGCGGGTAACAACTAGTATAGTTACTGTTCCTCAAATATTACACATTGAAAATGCCTTGTCGCCTGCTCTAATTAAAAAAAAACTAATGAACTCGATTAGTCTTCTAGTGACTTCACGGGTTGTTAGT
This sequence comes from Pararge aegeria, assembly GCF_905163445.1. Lineage (NCBI taxonomy): Eukaryota > Metazoa > Arthropoda > Insecta > Lepidoptera > Nymphalidae > Pararge > Pararge aegeria. Next base: position 8,969,979 of record NC_053184.1, on the reverse strand, counting down.
ACGTGTGACTTGTGAGGAACGAGGGGGTGTTGTTTCAGGGGCCGTCTAGGCGAGGGGGGGCTGGCGACGCGCGTATACAGCGTGTGGGCAGGAGGTGCAGCGGGCATGGGCGTTGCGGGGGGCTCGTGGACCTGTGAGGTAGAGGTTGGCGCGCCGGGAGAAAGGCTTCCCCATAGAGCGGCGTACTACCGTGCCTTTCCCGCGCGCCTCGACGCGGCCGCGCTCGCCCCTCCCCCGCCCTCAGACCGCAGGTGCGATACGCCTGCCCGCTTGCACACTCAATAACATACACGTATACTGTATAGTACCCTATCATAGTCAAACCTCGAAAATCGACTATTATTCAGAGAGATGATTAAGAGAAAAACAAAGTTATTGAATATAAGAGACATTTACCCCGAATATTGAAACGTTATTTAAAATTTAACAGACATATTATTGCGTAGGTTGTGTACGTAACACAACCTACGTCAAAACGTTTGCAAACGTCAAAATGGCGTTTCAATATTTAATCGTAAAATCACATTGAATAATTCAGACCTGTTGTGTAATTTATCCATGAATAAGATATAAAGAGAGGGTTATAATATTACTTATTAGATTAATTATGTGTTGCCTATAAAATAATTTTAAGAAGTATAATATATTTTAAAAGTATAAAAATATATTTTCGTTTGTAAATATTTTTTCTCTAATATTATAAATTCGATTTAGAAAATAAATATTATAATCATTAACTTTATTCATGATCAATAATCCGAATTTTATGATCAGACTGTTAAATTTTATTTAACGACCAGTTTTAAAGTTAATAAGCCTGAGTTATATATGAAGTTCTGTTGCAACAGTCTCGACCTTAATGATACATTAAAGAATGAATATATTCGATGTTCGTTGCTTAAAAGTTGTTATAGAACGTTTATATAGGTAAAACGTTCATAAAATATTGAAACCCCCAATGAACGGGTTAAACTTAAAATGTTAGTAATCGCCTTGACATTTAAATTTATCAATATTTTTTATTTTCATAAAAAATAATTAACATTTATTTACATTTACGTAGCTATCAAAATAATAAACAATCCTCTTTCTAGTACTCATAGTTCCAATTCTAACTTTTAAAACTCTAAATAGTTATCACTCGCATGTAATGCACACCGATATAACAAATAGTTTAGCATATTGATAAAAGTGTTAGCATTAAATATAAATTATTCTTCGTAAAAGATAGTATGCCGTACGATCTATATATTAAAGGCCATATATATATAAAAATTAAAAGTACGCTGATGAATCGAAGTCGTTTTCGATTACAATATAACGACAGAGTAAAATTCACCTAATTCCTTTTGTTTCCAATTGTAATTTCCTTCTAAAGTAGCGAAACATTTGCAAAAAAAAAATTATAATCGCATAATATGCGACTTTAAAACCAGAAGCATTAGGTCCATAATACTTTGGCGTTAAAGTGTGTTGATACTTGAAAACGAATACGATTGCGAGCGTAGTTTTTGACTGCTGATTTTGTATGACATTGAAATCGTCAATCGCGATAAAGATTTTGCTATCCACAAATTGCATTTAGAAGTGTGTTAAGATTTTAATGCCATAGCAAATGAAAACCCGGCTAATGGTTTTAACGAAGGAATAAATATTGTCAATACAGGTTTTATTTATTATCTGATATGATATAGAATTATCTGGGGGCTTACTACCACCTCTTGAAGCAGTGCTGTTTTAATATTGATGACGCTTTTGTTCCAAAAATATAATCTTTATTTAGGGACGACAAAGTATGTCTTATTAAACTGTAATTTTAAAATAGTACTGCTATAAGTGATGTAAGGAAGCCCCCTGAACTATGTATAGTTACATTTTGGTCTCGTTATAATACTCGAATTTATGAGCATTTATATATTGTTAACTCGGTAATGAGGATAGAAAATTATTTTGAACGTGAATGTCATGTATTTTGAAAAGTCCAGTGCTTGCTTATTGTGGTTAGCATGCGAATGTGCTTGTGAAATCCTAAATGTGTTTAGTGTTTTTTTTTAGTATGTATTTGTATATGTATGGGTGCTCAATAGCGTAAGTCTTGATTTAAAGACCAGTCACATTATACTTTTATATGAGTATAAACTGGGGATTACAAAAACAAAATGGCACTCACTCATTGGTGCTAAACGTTAAAAGAGCACCAGTTGGGCGCACTTGATAACTTTGTATTATTGACGTGAAAGTGTGATTGAACTGAATACAAGTTGTCCCTATCAGTTGGCATTCTCGTACAGTGGTTCTAAACGAGGTTTTGCCGTATTCGCTTAAATGTCAAAAATACTATGTTTATTTGTAGTATGAGTACTTTATGGAATTAGTGTAAAATATTTATATATAGTCTATTTTTTCTTACTTGAGATAAAATTTAAACAATCTTATTGTCATTTTTTAGTGTAAAGTTTATTATCAAATTGTTAAGTCCTTATCGCACTTGTTTTTTTATATTTTAAAAAGTTATGAAAATATTGTTTACATTATAAGACTAGTACGAAAAATATACTTAAGACCATATTATACACCACAAAACTAATATATCAATGCTAACATCCACACTTTTTTAATAAAATATGACCTCGTTGATAATACCAAGAACAACTTTTTAATGCTTTAGGCATTGGTATCTTCTTGGCCAACGCGTTTAGGCACCATTTACACTTCCCATCACGTTAAATTGTGTTCAAGCGCGATTCTAGTTTTTTTTTTCGTTAGTGTATGTCATTGACGTGAAAACTTATGTTTGAGCACCCATATATAACGTATTATATTTGTTGATCAAATTACATTTTTACATATTTTACTATATGATCCATCCTCTAAAGACCTTTTGAGAAAGGCAAGTTTGCCATTCCAAATCAATATACCTCTTTCAACAAATACTACCTACAAATAGATGTTACTATTTAAAACAATTTATTAAAACTAATATACGTTACTTGACATTTTAATAATTTCTCTAAATTGAGTATTAGCAATAAGTTTAGATGGCGTTGGAGAACCTCCTTTCCTAATGACCTTGTTTAGTTTGCACAAAGTTAGGATCAAAAAAGCTATTTACCGTCGAATTTAAAATAATTAACATTTTCAATGTATAGAGAGATATTTTTCTTGTACAATGTTTTTCATTTTAGTACATATTACCTAATACTCGAATGTAAAGATTTGATATTATTTTGATTAATTTTTTATCATTAAATAGGTTAATGAACCATATTATTCAGTTGAGTTAATTATATTTAGGCTTATAGATTATAATAGCGACATATTGAATCTCTATTTACTCGTATTTGGCGGGCTTAAATGTTCGCATTTTAATTGAAAATCTGTGTTATTTAATTTTGCTAAAAGCATTGATGTTACTGATATTTATTAATACTTGTTCATATGTGACTTGAATGGTAAAACTATTCAAGATGTTCTAATTTTTAATAACTTACCTGATAAAATAAATTATTTATTTAAATATTTTTTTTTTTTAATTAATTTTTGCTTAATATTTTACATGTTTATGTGTACATAAGTTTAATGTTTAATTAACATAAAAGCTCACTAAATCCAGTTTCAAAATAAACAAAGTTTAAATCAGCATGGGATTTACCCCAAAGAACACCAGGGAAAATAATCTTTGTTTATTTTCCCTGGTAAATTCCCGAAAGCCGTCAGATCACGGCGTAATTTTGGATAGAGATGACTTACATCTTGGAGACATCATAAAGTACTAGCCCAGAAAAAACCGAAACCTATACACCATAATATTTACATAAACAACACTAGTAAATACAGACACAGTCACTCCAATTTATTGTAGGTACCCTTATTAAATAGGGTGCTATACTTATTATTGTTTAACATATTTTTATTTTATTTTATTTTTCTAAAAGTTAAGCTCGGCTTTCTGTTTCTAAACCACACAATACGCAACTCTAATATGAATCCAGTGGGTCGATTGCCGTACACTGACAGTGTCACTATCGCAATTGGAACTGGCGTACCATAAATTCACCCAATAACAACGTATGCTTTATTTGTACGCGAATCTTTAGTTTTCCAATCGACCTTTTGATTAACACATATTAAAACTGCATATCATCGCTTAGCTAAAAATAGCGTGCAAGCGAAATTATCAAACTTTTCAGGGCACACCTAAGCCACACACTATTCCTCAGAAAATCTCCGAATCGAAAGACAGTCAAACCTATTACAAGTCATTATTAAATTATAGGAAAGCTTTTCATTTTATGTCGAAAGCTGTTCATTTTATGTCCTAATAACTCAGCAAATTTGACTTGCTCGAGATTACGCTAAGTAACGATATTTATTAGCTTGCTCCGCGAATACGTACAAAATACTAAATAGTAAACTTAAAATCACTTGTGATACATTACATCCAACGTCACAAGAAATTATTGATTACTCGGTTTGCGTGTGTTTTTTATGTTACAATAAATATTGTATAGATATACAAATATCTTTTAATTACTTATAATAAACTCAAAAGCTTATTTTACTACGCTGTTCAACATACCAGAGCATTAGTTTGGTTTTGCTCACGAAATTATAATATTGTTAAGAAAATTAGACTTAAGAAAAACAGCAACGAGATTCAGAAAGGTATGAAATCTTTATTTAACTGTTACTGAATAAATGTTATGGATAAATATATGGTTACTCTGAAATTATATTGCCACTAAAACTACTAAATCAGAACTACCTAGGAATAAGTGTCATGGTTTTCACGTTCTTGTGAAGTTTGGTGTCTTTTCAACATAATGCTTCTTCCATAAGTTGTGATATTTTTGTGCATGGTTGTTATAGATATAAACCTAATTGTCTATGTGTTTTGCTGTTCTGCATGAATTTTATTAATATTATTAATAATATTATGTTCGTTCGAATGCTCAACATAACCACATTATTATTGACCAATGGACATAGTTATATTATTTTTTGATATTAATTATATTATTAAGTATAACTAAGTTGTGTATATATATTTTATGCAGCTTTGTTAACAGCACGTGAAAATATTTGTTATATGTAACATAGATTTTTCCATATACACACATAATAATAAGCATAATATTATTTAAAGAAGTAAGACAACTGTTATAGTATAATGTAATACTATATCCATCAAAACATTATTAAAATAAAGACTTTGAATTCTATACATGTGTCTTTTCAATATATACGCCAAATTAAGTTTATTATAGGAAGGAATTTAAATTTCATTATGTATTCATAAAAATCAATTTAAAGAAATAAAAATTACTTTGAGACTTCTCGAAAAAAATATAATAGTTGTTAGTTGTGTAATGTAAAAGTAAATTGCTTCACGCTTTCTAACCTTTCGTATTGTTTATAAATTAACTAAAATTGCCTGACAAATACTTTTATGTTACAGAACTAATAGCTTGAAGCGTATAAAGAACGCGAAGTGGCAAGTGAAAGATTGTCCGCCGGAATTGTTGCTTGGCGATATCGGTAGACGACTGTCGACCGAAGTAACTCCAGCGGCGATAGCTCAGAACAACAGAACCTTCGTTGAGAAACTGCTAAAGGTATGCCGTATGAGTTACCATTGTTGTGTTATGAATGATTTACCGTTGAAAGTTCTATATCGCTTGTGTTCATAGTATTAAAATACTGCGGAAATTTTACAGGAGGATAAATAACTTTTAAAAAAACTTATTTGCTAAATTTTAATCACACTAGTTTTTGGCCACCATTTTGGTCTCCCTTAAGTAATGCACTATCTTTAAAATTCGGTTAGTATGTCGTAACACCACATAAGCAGTATTGTTTAATTTTGTTTATTGTTGCGGATCAGAATGAACCTATCGATCAACACCTCCTCAAATTACGCTGGATTTTATTCCATTTCATAACTTAGTTTTTGATTTAATTAAGTAAATAAATATTAAATATACTACGACAATACACACATCGCTATCTAGCCCCAGAGTAAGCGTTATAGCTTGTGTTATGGGTACTAATATGACTGATAAATATTATTATGAATAATATATGTAAATACTTATTAATAACATTAATGTTCATAACACAAACATTTTCCAATTTTAGGAATCTAACCCATAGCCTTTGACTCAGAAAGGAGGGTCGCTGCCCAATCAGAAATGAAATCAATCGTCAATTAGTTGAGAAACTTCGTCCTGCCCATGATCTATACCAGATACTCGTGAAATGAAATTGTATTATAATATACTACGTGGATAGTTTCTAAATCTTTACTGAAAAAAAAACCTAAACCTATATGGTAGTATCACCGATAAAAAAATGTGTTCACCAATCAAATCAATTAAGTTTGAAAGTTGGTTTAAAGTAGTGAATGCCTTAATTGGTTCATAAGGCTTTTTACTTTCTTGTTTCTCTTTCTCATTTGTTTTTATGTATACAGGAATGCAAAAGCAAAACAAAGAGAATGCTTCTAGAGAAGATGGGTACAGAGGAGACCGATTTAGGTTTAGGATGTGAAGTATCTATAACTGGAGTGGAAGAAAGCACTATGATAGCGTCATTATGCGATCTACTAGAACGCCTGTGGTCACATGGCCTTCAGCATAAGATGGGAAAATCTGCTCTCTGGATGCACCTCACGAATTATCAAGAATTGGAACAGTGCAGCAATTCTACGAAGCCTATCGACCCAAACTATCTTACACCTGGTAAGTCAAAGGTTCACGCAATTTAGGATAAGGGTCTGTTTATTGCAAGGCAAATTGCAAGTCGATCCGTGATGAACAATGCACCTCTTCGAGAGCGAGTCCTACTCACACTTAGCGGGTTTTTTTATACACAAATTACTTTTTTATTGCCCGTCAATTACTACTTCATATTTCAATATATAACTAATGATGCTACTACTAGGATAGTACATGAATAAATCACACAATTTTTCTTTTTAACTATGCAGCACTGGCTTGGTGCGTTTTACGTAAACGTTTGGATTGTAAGTATTAAATGTTACATTTATGGAGTAAAGTGTTAAAAGTGTAGACACGTTTTTGGGTCAATGTAAACGTTTTTTTTATTATTTAAAAAACCTCAATAGCATAAGCGACGGTTGAAGGGGTGAGCTAAAATCCGTAAGTGCAAATCTCACCCATTTATTTAATTTTCGTACTCAAATAACAAACTTGTTGTTAGCACTTAGTTGTAGATTAAACAGGAGAAATGATTCATGTTAAACATGTTCTGCTTTTTATAAATTTGTCAGATTTATCATCGGTGGGTGCTGAGGTGGAAAGCCAGCAAACTACAAGCACAAATAGATCCCGAGATAGCTCTAGAGGTGGATCCCGGGACAGTTCTCGCGACCGTCTCAGCAATTCCGGGACTTTAGAGCGTAAGTCTTCGCAGCCCCCAAATCCGCTGCGGCCTTTGCCAGAAAATCTTACTTTTGATATGAGGTAAGTCTATTAATTTGTGTGTTATACTCCCCTGAACCTGCAGCACTTATTACAAAATTCTGACAAGTGTGGTGTCGTGGCTTCCTCGTTCCTTCCTTTCCTCCGCTTGGTGATCCGCGTTGATGTTTACAGCTATAATATATAGTAGTGCCAGTTGCTGCATCAATCCCTACCTAGTTAAAAGGGCCGATTCCAAAAGGAGCTTTTCAGCTAATCACGTCAGGATCCTAATCAGATCAACACCATTTTTTTTATTGAGATAATCTTAGAGTTACTACCTTTTAAATAAAAAAAAAGGATTATCTATCCAAATCGCATAAAATTATTGTCCCTTTTTGATAAAGTATCCAATCCCCGATAACTAAGAAATTCTGTAAAACTGTACGTATAGTTTTTTCAAGATTGGTTGTGACATGCGATCTGTAGAGAAGTTCCAACAAACTTATGATGCACTTTTTGCCAAACCTGTTGGTCAATTAACATAAAACTTTAACGCACGCTTCGTCTGCTGTACTGTGTATAACATCTGTTCATTTTTTAGGAATGTACAAGCAATGACTGACATAAAAACAGAAATTGGTTACGCCCGTGCGTGGGTAAGATTGTCGTTAGAAAAAAAGTTACTGTCGAAACATCTTCGAGAATTATTATCGGATACAACTTTACTCCGGTCACAATATAAAAGGACTGCTTTTTTGCGATGCGAAGAAGAAAGGGAACAATTTCTTTATCACCTATTGACCTTGAACGCTGTTGACTATCATTGCTTTACCAACACATACCCGACTACAAGTGAGTAACAAATATATTTATTTTGCACATTAACAAAAATGTAAATTTCTGGGAACATATTATAGGAGTATAATATGATAAAACAGGAATTTTGATTACTGTTCATTCATTTGTTGCATCATTTGGTGCAAGCGAATATTTATTTGGTAAATATATATTAATGTCTTTTATGAGATTCCTATGCTTCTTTTTAAATTCTTACTGACGTACGGGAATCAGATTATCGAAAGATGTCCTGATACTTGTTTATGTATAAATTATGAAGAGTTTTTGTTTAAACACTTTCTGCATATGCTCCAGAAAGAACCTACTTTCAAAATTTTATGGTTATACGGTTTATTGTTATAAAGCCTATAAACATAAAAAAAAATCATTATGACATTATGTCCTCTTCACCTAACCTTCTTCAGCTCTTAGTATATAAGACGGATTGAAGGTTCCTTCGAGAAGCATTAACCTGTTAACATTAATCGTTATGATCAATATTGCATTCACAACCTTGACTTTTTACAGAGTTGCCATATCGTGTATTAATTGTACCGTCTCGGAAAGCTAGTCAAACTACTGCCAATTGCTGGCTCTCAATTTCGGGAGCCAATGGAGAATCAACACCAAAGATACCCATTCCAAGAAACACCAATGAGTTTGTATTTCATGTAAGTTACAACCAATTAGTTATCACCACACTTGTAGGATATTCTGCCATCCTACCACAATGTTTGATAAGAAAGCAATCATCGTTATAAAAAGCGGATATAAATTGGACCTAGGTCAGCTGAAACGTTTGAATCCATTATTTGTTTTATTTTTCTATTAATATTTATTATCTGTTTGTCGGTTTGGAACCTACAATGAATGTAGTTATCGCCATTATCTCACTTCTATAGAAATATTTTTCAAGTAATGTAAGCATCAAAAGTGTCATTCATGTATGTGCCTATTTGAATAAAGAAATGTTTGAGATTGACAATGAGAAAAAAACACGAACAATGACTTAAGGAATTTTTATTTATTATATTGAATTAGCTGAAATAATGTCTTAATCTCAAGTTTTGACTGCTACGTTGGCACGATTTCTTTTAAGTATGTCCAATCATCACAATGACATGAATGAATGCTTAATTATTGTATTGCAGCACAAAAACCTAGGTGTCTTATCTACCTTGCGTATTGGTCATGACAATTCTGGGTTGTCGCCCCGCTGGCTTCTGGACCAAGTTTATGTCCGAAACGAGGTGACTGGACACACATACACGTATGTATACCTTCAATTATTATAAGGTCACATTCATGACTGTCATACACTGTAAAACGGTTCATAATTCATGAGTATTTTGCTAGCGCACTTCTGTGGTGCGAATCCCATACAATTTTCAAATTTATATTATTCAGGGACTTTTATTTTAAATATGCTTCAACAGTGAAAGAAAACATGCTTAGAAATCCCGGACGCCTTAGAGTTCTCCGTAGCCCTTCTCATTCTGAGAAAACAGCCGTGCTCTATAGTAGGCCGGTAATGAGTTTTTTTAATGATGTTGATGAGATAAATTTTAGTTTGACAATATCTAGAAGAATTTATCTAGCTTTAAAAAATATATCAATGTGCTGTATTCTTTCTAGGTTTCCATGCAATAGGTGGCTCGGTACAGGGGTGGATGATGGCTCGACAGAACGAGTTGTAGTAGCGGCACGAACGCGTGACCGTTCCCCGCGCACCCCCGCCCCCGCACAACACGTGCTTTCCCCCACCACGCATCTCTCCACGTCTACTATACAACACATGATAGGTACAAAATTTTTTGAATTAAATTATTGATCTGGATTGATAATTATATGCACTGCTTTTTTGCGCAAACGTAGACACTTTGTGCTACTAACTCGGGACGCTACAACAGGAAACTTGCGTTGGTATACCTAACTTGAGTCTGGTAACGGAAACTGACCACAGTAGTTCTTTGGTTGCTACTTAGTGCTGGAGACTGATAACAGCAGGGCTATTCTGTATCTGTTAACGTAATTGTATCTGCCAAACGAGTTGAAATTAACTTAGGTTTCAGAATGCAAAATGTGGAATTAACAGGTTATTTTAAAATTCCACAGTGGCTTGCTAAATTTTGTGGCAACTGAGAGACAGATTCGGCATGCAGTTGGACATTTATATCGGTGCTTGTGTTGGCGTCCTCACGGCCACTTTGATGTGTATATAAATGAAACTAAGTGGACTGTATATAAAGCTGGTTATAATGAGAATAACAACGTTGGTAACAATTGTCTATAAAATCGTTGATCGCGTCGTCGGTGGTCCGTTTGCGAGTGCCTTTCGTCGCCGCAACCGTGCGATGTCCCCGTCGAACCGCCTGGCGTCCCCTCCCGTGCGTTACAAACGAGGATATCGTTCCCGCACTGCTTGTTTCTCGTTAGTCTCACGATGAACGCTGTGTTCTGTTTGTCATACAAGATCCAAATGTGTATGTTGGTGCATCGACACATATTTGTAACAATGCTTATTTTTACAGGTGATTGCGTAAACGCGATAGTAAAATGGCATTATCAATCAAAGCGGGAAAAGGACGCAAATTCTTTGAGTGTATTACTATGCGGGGAAAATGGCTTGGTGAAATGCTTGGAGCAAGCTTTCTTATGTGGTTTTAAGTCTTCCCGTTTGTTTGGAAAAAATCTCTTTATTTGGGACTATTTTGGTGAGTTTTGTTATAAATAGTAAGTAATGTAGAACATCAGGGATGTTTGCTAAAGCGAGAGTGGACTGCTTCTATGCCTCAATGCGCAAAAGATGTGGCTCAATGGTGCAAAGGTTGTGGAAGCACCAACAGCATTCTGAAGATGATTGCTGGCTGGTTGGACTGCAAGTTTGTGAGTCACTGCTGTGCCATTTCAAATGGATTGGAGCGGCAGTGATTCGCATATTTAAATATTTAAATATTATGTATTAATTTTTGGTTTATTTTATTTTAATTATCTTACAGTTATTTAGAAATAATGTATTTTTATTAACAAAAATATGAGCCTTGATGCCTGAAATAAAAAAATATTATTATTATTAATAGAGCTTTTACATAACTTAGGTTTACATGATATAGGGCGGCACTCTGTAGAACATTTTCTTTGCATGCCCTTCCCCTTCTCTTTTTATTGGCGATTATTATCTACTTTCCATCAGGCCAGGCCATCTGCTTGGTAGCCTAATCGTCAGGACTTCGGCTTCATTTTCAGGGGGCTTAACTTCGAGTAAGAATCCCAGCACGCACCTCTAACTTTTTTAAGTTATGTTCGTTTTAAGCAATTAAAATATAAGCTAAGCTAAGGTAAATGAAAACATCGTGAGGCAACCTACATGCCAGGGAGTTTTAGTGGCGTGCGAATTCCACCAATCCGCATTGGTTGAACTACGGCCTAAAAACCCCTCTTCTCATTGTGGAAGGACATCTGTCCTCTGTAGTGGGTCGGTAATGGATTGATATAATAATAATGATGATTAAAAATGCGAAAATGTGTTTGTTTGTCCTTACTTTACGTCCTAACTAAGCAATTAATAAAGTTGATTTTTGACATATATCCAGGAAAAGAAACGGTTCCCACGGATTTGTACAAAACCGTTATGAAAGCCCACGAAAAACGCGGGAAACAGCTGGTTACCAAAATAAAAAAAAACATTTCACCAATCATTGTAGGGATTTTAAACTTAATGGTCTCGTGCCGTTTGTAACTAGCGACTAAGCCTTCGCTTTATGTCTGTCCATCGGTCCGTCCATGGATGCATTAAGACTATATTAAATTATAAAATATCCACGGATACGTTTATTTATTAACACTTACTATTCGTTACAGCAAGAGTAAAGGATGAGTTCAAAATGAGTCTATGCGACGAATCTTCTAACCAATCGAACAAGAGCTGCGGAGTTGCGTATAACTGCAGACAAGACCAGGAGCACAGGGCCATATGGAGGTGCTATTGCCATCTTATGGATGAGATTAGTTCTGTGGGGCGATCGCTTGGCAAAGACGGAAAGTTTCAACTCTTCATATGTCTTAGTCTTAGGTATGACATTATTTAAGTTCAATTATTCATTTTAATTTATGCAATCAATGGAATAGAAGGAATACACATGAAGTTGTTCGTAAATATACCAACATGAATATATTAAATATTTTAAGAATTCCGCAGGATCTTTCAGTTTCCGCGTAAAGCCATTAACAAGCAATACAGGCTATATTTCTAAATTCCCTGGGAAAGTGACCCTTGTGATTTTCTGATAGTGCAGTGGTTGAGCCGAACAACAAACAAACAGACAGACGCGCTTTAGCATTTATAATATCAGTATGGATGTGATACGCACAAAATTTATTGTGAGGATGAATAACCTGTAAGATCTAATAAATCTTCATTTTAAATACTTACAGTCTGTATATAACACCACTAACTTAACTATACTGTATTACCTATTTTTCAATATATATACACCCAACTAGGTAATAAATTGCAATTGCGTCACCTTTCTGACAACTATCGATGATTTGTCATCGCCGTTAAAAAACTGCAACAAGTGCACAAACTCCAATTTTAGCCATGTGCTATGGGTTCAAAATGTTTATCAGCATCACGAATGCTAATTTTTTTAAATTTAAGCAGATGATGATGATTGATCCAAAACCTAGTATAGAGGTTTTCTGTCAAAAAAATATAACAATAAAATAACAGAAAATAAATATTTGTGTTCTTCCAACAAGACTTTAAGAGGTCAATCTACTTTATTATCACTAACTTGATGTGATCATTATCGTTAAAGCTCATTGGAATAGCTTTAAATGACCCCACACTTTCGTAAAATAGGAGGCCCGAACCCAGCAGTTATCTTTATTCAAATGGGCCACTAGATTTCACTACTACATAAAAAAAGTGTACACAATAGTGAGATGATGGCGATAACTACATTCGATAACCATGCGTTAATTTTGATCTTCCGATGATGTTTAGGTTTGCTTTCAATGTTAAACACACTTATAGTTCGGGATCACTCTACCACTAGATTTACTAAATTGTTTAGAGTCGATAACAAATACAATAACAGTTCGTGAATGTTGATATGTATGTTTGTGTGAATGTTTGTATGTTCAAATTGTTGTTTCTAAATTAGAATAAGGTGTTTAGTTATATATGTTTGTAAAGAATTAGCTTAATTATTATTATAATATAAGTATTTTGTTTATATATTGTTATCAGACCCTACAAATGGTTTTCAGTCAAAACTCCAATCTAAGAAGAAGCCCACAACAAACTTAGCCGGGTGTCTATACTATCTCACTTATGTAATTTTTTTTCCTCAGAGAGCACTGGCTTCATAGAATGCTGGTGCCGATGTCCTTGACACGTGTTACCATCGAAATGTATGAAGAGCAGAGTTTCCTGCGCAAGCGCGGCTTGCTTACCTTCCTCAGACAAATACTCGAACCGTTGGACGAATTCGATATAGTTTTAGAAAATTCTCTTACTCAAGGCATTTAATTCGTTTTAGCAGTCAGATACTTTATATTTTCGTACTTCATATTTCAGGATTTAATTTTTGATCTGCAACTAAATTATTGGATAAATGATATGCCTTTATTAGTCCGATATAAAGATATTAAAATGGATAATTCAATTAATATTTTTGGGCAGATAAATACAGAAATTCTATAACTACGTAGTCCATAAGAGGAATTAAATACTCATAGAATTTTAAATACTTAAGAGATTATTTTCAGTCTTATGAATTTATTATTAACTTTAATTTTTGAGAGTTTTTTATATAGACTTATTAAGTTTTAAGTTTGTGATTGTTATTATTTTTTACTTGCCAGTTGTTCCAAAGAGTGTTAATCAAATAACGCACACATCGTTTCTTAGTTTATTTTTAAATATTTTCGTAAGAGTTTTTTTATAGTTTCTTTCGGAATTAAGGTCCGTTACTATTAAGATAGGTTTCGATATATTTCTAGATTCTGCGCAAAAGTAAGACAGTCTTGAATATAATATGATATTTTTGCTCGCCAAGCGTAGAAGATTGTATATTTACAGCACAGATCAATTATTATGTCAATGAAAATATTAAAACGATTGTCTCAGTTAGGCTAAATCACAAAAGCTCTCTTTTGTCTCTGAGGTACAGAAATCGCATCTATGTTTTATTTTAAGTGGTTCATATTTGCTTAATTAGTGTAATGATAAAATTTATTTTAATGTGAAGCCATAATATTTTTATTCATTGAGAAGCTTAAAGTTAAAATATTTTCTAAATATATTCAATATTAAGTAGGTAATATAGTGTGTAGGCCGGACACAAATACAATATCTATAAAGGTAATATTTTTAGTAGGTACTAGCGATAATACCGGTAAAACTTCAATATTAGAAATTTCTTTTGAAAATTTTAACCTCGGTAATAAATATTTTGAAACGCACGTTACGGGAATTATTGTCGAATAAGTTTTTTCATGTCTTCTGCAAGGTCAGTCCATACTTGGCGTGGTTGTTGTATACAATAACATAAAGATATATATGTATAACTATTATAAACGAAATTTTACAAGTTTTTCAATTTACCGCTGTTTTTTGATAAATTGAAAATTTACATTGCGGAAAGAAAGTTCGTTGGAATGTTGTCAGTAAACATCAAACATGGCGTACAAAACTATTAAACTCATGAAGAAGGAACTACTGCTAATTATGTTGAACACAAATCTCTTACTAAGCTGAATCGACTAGTCTTAAAGTAGTGCTGTCCTTTTCACAATGTTCTGATTGTAAAATGATGGTACTATTTGACACCTGTCAATTTAGTTTAGTATAGAGATTTATGGACAACAGTATTGGGACTATTCAAGTTTGTGTACATCTACCTCGCCGACGTTCTATAAAGTCTTGGACTCCTTTGTTGACATGTCACATGTGTTCAATTCGGGCCAATTCGAGGCTGTTATCTTTAAACACTACGATATGGAATCTCGTACTATATATCAATGATTAGTTAGCAATACTCTCATAACTCAATGTGTTTAAAATTAGAAAACTTGTAATGAATTAAAATGTATGTACTACTGGCAGTGAGTATTTTTTGTCGCTTAACTAACCATACTAATAATAAATTAAACGCATGATAATCCTGTCTACAATGTTAAATGCGTTTAATTTCTGAATAATAAAGGATAAGAAGGTTTTTTGTGTGTACTGCAAACTTCAGTTATTTGACTCTCGCGGTATTGTTAGCTAAGCGACGAAATGAAATTGTCGCTGTCGACTGCGGCTCCCAACGAGTCACACCCAATCGGAATCGTGAACCGTAAGATTTTTTTTTTCTGATCGAGTCACACTGTCTTTTAGGTGAGAACTCAACAGTTTTCCATGAAGTCTCACCTGTTTCTCGTTGATTTTTTTTCCCATTTTGGTTGAAAAATGGAACTCAGCCCGACTGCAGGTCAACAGCAGTTGAAATAAGCAATCAATCAACAGTTTCACAGCAGTTGTATCTACTTTAATTTGCAGGTTAACATGAAATGCAGCCAGTTTGTTCTTGTACACGTTAAGAGCTATTACACATTGAACGCTGCGTTTCGCACGTATTGGTAACGTTTATATTGTATGGACGTTTACTAAAATTTTATATAATCCAGAAGTATATAGGCAGGCATACAGTTACCTTTCACAAATCGATTTTAACTTGGCAACTTATATAACATGTATATATATATAATTTTTTGTTTGGTTTTGTTATTATTGTTATTAAAAAAAAACGAATTTATATTTTTTCATCTGTCAAGTGTCAGTTTAAGAATTCTCTAAACATTGCGCACAGCATATTCGATGTTGTAACTGTCGTTATTTATCATCTAAAAATTGATGGACGTATCACCCAAATCATTAGGCATCCAATTTAAACATTTCCTAGGGTTAGCGAAAACGAGCATAAGAGTGTGTACGCTATTGTGTTACTTGCAATGCGAGTTACATAAATGGGCACTAAATAGCGTTTAATGTGTAATATGCACTATCGAACGTGATCGAGGCCACCGACATGAAATATTAATAAAAATCCCTAGAATACAGAACTATTGACTATTTTTTTTTATAATTAATATAAATTGACGGATTTAAAAATAGTACCATCCCTTTCTACAGGGAATATTGTGAAGAGGAAAGCATTACTATGAGTGGTTAACTTAGTTTAGAAATTTGTGTACAGAGGAATTAGCATCAGTGTGTACCAATATCGATTTTACTTGTATAATTAAGTATGTATTCCTCGAACTATGTGACGACTATTGATATTGTAATATTTATTTATAGTATGAATTGTCATATGAGATACTCAATAATTTTATGACTAGATAATTAGTCTTCGCACTCAACACCGACTCGACTACAATTAAAGCATTGAAATGCGATCATATGTCACGAAGGAAACAAGTTGATATATCATAGATAACATACTGTATACTAGTTTCACAAATTTCGACAATTTATGTTATGTCATATGCTATAAAGGCTATAAAACATATCAGAGCATTAATATAAATCTAGTCTGTGTTGAGTTAATGTGGTGTGCGGAGACCTTAAGTAGAGCATACTCGATCAAAAAATCTCATGAATGTACCCGTTCATTGATTATTTAGTATAGTTCAAGGACATTGCATTTGTATTTCAGTAGTTGAAATCAAACGTTTTTTGAGAAAAATGTCGCGTATCTTTTTTAATGGAAAGAAGAAATAGTTGGAAATGTAAAAAATATTTTGAATTTCTCCTATTTTTGAATTTGATTAAAATAAATTTCTCAAAAAGTTGTATTGATTTGATGTTTGAAATGGTTATATTTAAAAAAAATTGCTAAAGATGGACTAAGAATCAATATTAGATATTAGTCAACCGAAGCCTATTAACGAGACGGATTTTGAGCATAGACCCACCACGCTGCTCCATTGCGGGTTGATGGGCTACATATTCGTTTGTTAAATAAATAACTTATTTTGCTTTTTATTGTTTCCATGCATACATATAAGCATTAATCAGTATTCCAATAAAACAAAGAATATTATATAAAATATGAAATTGACATCCCTAAGAAAATTTATGTATTTTCTTTAAAAAATATTATTAATAAAGAACTGTGACACCATTCAATAGCAGCGAAGCAAATTGAAAAGCAATATTGAATTAACTGATTACTCTCTATTTCTTTACTTAATTTCTTATTAATTTATTACTTTTTGAGAAATTTTGGATTTATTCAATGAATTATTTTGTTTTTTTTTTAAATATTAAGCAAGGGACAGATGTCGGTAAATATGGCGTCACAATTGTGCTCAGGCGGTTCCAAACCAAACTGACTTTTCTAAAATTAGTATAAACTCATCCGTTTACTAAGGGTTGCAGGTATCCTACTAATAAAGCAGTACTATTTTATAATGACAGCTATTTCGACCATACCATGTCATCCTTAATAATAATTATTATAATCCCGAAACTAAACGTCACGAATATTAAAATAATACTGCTTTAAACGATTGCACTGGTGGTCCTGTGCAACCGAATCAGTATTTGTAACTGCTTAACATGTATCAACAAATTGTTACTCTTCCACATCCGTAATTATTAGAGAGCTATAGTAGAGTATATTAGAATTCCTTATGAGATATCTTTATATAACACATTAAAAAAAAAATCAAAGATGTATGGCAAGATAGTCTTTAATTGCATTATATTTAAATAATGTTGCCGTAATCTTTGAAAGTACTTTTTATGCACCCATCCTATTGAAATGTATGCATTTAATTAGAACGCTATCTTTGAATTACGTCATACGTTAAGTTGAGCGGTTGAAATATGGTCAACCTGGATCTACAAAGTGTAACATCTAGCGGCAATAAGCTTCGGTACGTCCCGTATGTAACATTAAACTTAAACTGTAACAAATCATTTGGTTTGTTGATTTTTCTAAAATGTTAGATTCTTTATTAATAT
The DNA here is from genome assembly GCF_905163445.1 of Pararge aegeria. NCBI lineage: Eukaryota > Metazoa > Arthropoda > Insecta > Lepidoptera > Nymphalidae > Pararge > Pararge aegeria. The sequence goes on along the minus strand of NC_053184.1, from coordinate 8,951,694 downwards.
TGCGAAAACGATTTTAAATATATGCGGTACATAAATCATGAAATTACGTAATATATGGTAGGGAAAGTTGTAAACTGATAATTATTGAGAAAACCAAACTGTCAGCTCTAACTGCCATCCAATTTTGGTTTTCTTTATAACTAAACGTAGCACCATATATCGTGAGTTTCCGTTTGCGTTCGACTGTGCCTTTATTTTAAATGCAAATTAGTCTATAGGACCTCACAGTTTAGGTTAATAAAGGAACCGCGTACAAATAATTCCAGTAAATCACTGTTCCAATAATAATCACTATAATAATAAGATAAGCGATAGTTTAACGGTTGTTCATAAAGCCGTCCTACGCGGTTTTAAACATATGCGTTATTAATATGCCGTCGATTCTTTGCCCATTGATTTTTTGTGCCAAAGTTAGACAACAATAAAATTGTTCTTTATATAAAAAAAAGTCCAAATTACTCCAGAAATTTGTTTTTGTCTCTCAAACAATTATTTTCGAGCACAATCGTAAATCTGCCTCGAAGACTGTAATAATATTATGTAACGTTTTTGATTATTTGTAGTGTAAATTGCTCATTTGGTCGATGTCGAGAGCCGATCTCATATTCTCTTCCTATTTAATAAAACTGCTTATAGTATTTTATGTCCGTTAGGCAGACAACTCTTTTGGCATTTACAATATTTCCTGTGTTAGAATTACTAAATTTACCATCTAATAATAAACTAATAGCCATAGCCACACTGTTTCTAAATTATCACAAGTTTCATAAAAACGGAAATGATATGGAAACGGAAATATTAGCTTAAGGTGCTGAGAGCTGCTAAACTTATACTATTAATAAAATTTCTATTTGTGGTTCTTTATAGCAAAAAAATTATAGTTACTTAAAAAATATTTCTAATTAATGACTAGCTGCACAGAATTAATTACATACACGACGCTAATTCAGCCATTATTGTATGCATGGTGTCCAAAAACAATAAAAACGCCCCGGGCACGTCTCACTTCACACCCGCGGAATGTTTCAATTCCTACAATAAATCATGACTGTCAACTGCTAAATAGTATCAAGTGTCTAACTGCCTGTTCGAGAAACACTACTAAAGTGGAGTGGTTTTTGATGCAAAATTCAAATTCAAAATTCATTTATTTCAAGTAGGCCTAATTAATAATCACTTTTGAAACGTCAAGTCAGTATGTTTGTAGTGACTCTACCACCGGCTCGGAAGGCAGATTCCACTGAGAAGAGCCGGCAAGAAACTCAGCAGATTGCTCTTTTCCAACATCATTATAAAGTTTAACAATCTTTAGAATTTTTCTGTTTTGTGAGAGACGAGAGCGGAGTGGCCTGCTTCCAAGCAGCCTTGTTGTTAACGAATTCATCAATCGTGTAGTAACCACGATTTGTTAAATGTGTTTGAATATATTGTTTAAACTTAGGTAAAGGAAGATCTAATATTACCTTCGGTATCATGTTATAAAAGCATATACGATGGGTATATGCTTTTATGCCCACAACGGATTTCTGTACTTTTCTCAGACGATGCTTCAATAATAGTCCTGTACACGGTTTCTGTACGTTCTTAATTCTGTGCTATTTAAGTGTTTTTTTTTCTCTGTTCTTTTTATAATTATTTCTATGTTTCTTCAAGATGTTTATTAGTACAATCAGTACGTATGTATTTAGTAGCTACCAGCTCTAGCACTAGCACCTGTGGTACGGTAATACCGTTTTTCCAAGATTTTAAAAGTTTTCCGACACACAACCATTTGCATATAAAAAATACGGTACCAAAATACAGTATCTAACGGAAAATAAAAATAGTAAAAAAAGTACAGCGTAATTTTAAGTTAATTTTAAGTTTTATTTGTTTAGTTTTATTTCTAAAGTCTTCCTGAATATGCATGAGTACCAAAGAATTTTGTTGTTACTATGAAATTATCTTAGTATAATATAATATTACATGTGTAAAACGACATTAATCAATGTTTTATTTTAGTTTATCGCCCCATTCTTTCTTAATTCGGAAAAGTTCTATTTTTGTGCTACCGTCGGCTTTCCTCCGACTCCGGTGGGCTGAAATTCGACTTTCATAGACATAGGAATAAAAAAAAATTAGGGTCGTTTTTTTTTGCTTGAAAAGGCTTATATTAATCAATACTATGCCTAAATATATCATGGAATACAATTTGGCAGAAAAAATATCGAGTTATAATTTTTTTACGCAAAAAATGTATGGAAAGTATATTAAAAGTCCGGATAATTCCGGAAGTGCAATGATAACCGTTATATCCTTGCACACGGTTATAGTACTGATTATTTATGATTTTTGACATACTTTATATCAATCGAACTATTGCACTTTTTTTTTTTAATTACGATAAAAATAAAAATAAAAATTCGTCCCCTTTGGCTAATTGTATGATATAGATAGTTCAAGACACGTGTTTTCTTGCGTTTAACTAACGTTGAAATACCAGACAAGCAAAACTACAACCAGAATTGATAAAATGTAAGAAATGCTAAATATTATTTAATTAAGAATGACGAAAAATTACCACAAATTTTCAAGATCGCTCTCTTCGGAATCCAATTCAGAATCAGTATCTAAATTGGATACGTCAACCAAATCAATTTGATTTTCTTGAAACTTGATTAGTTCAAGGGTTTAAGTGAAGAAATGATATCGTTTTTTGGCATCAAATTTAGGTCTCATTGCACTTATAACGGGATCTGACGAAATAATAAGCATATTATGGATATCCTCGTTGCAGGCTTGCCTGCTTCGTTTTCGGGAATGATGTTCCCGAAACCTTCTGAAATCTTTGATGCGGGCCTCTGAAGATTCCTCTGAGAGACTTCCGATTGGCAAAATTGCATTATTGGCAATGATGTCTGCTCCATGTATTAGAAGCTTGTGTACTGTAGATGACATGTAGTACCAATTGTACATCTCAATGTATCTTTCCGTTGTTTACAGAGCAAACTCTTTATACTTGATTACATCAATCACTTCCCCTGTTGGAATTTCCTGCAGAATTACTGCAAATCTGCGGACTAACTCTTCGTCGAGCCCAGTGATGGCTGCTGTTTCCGTCGTTTGTAGTTCCAGAACCTTGCTTTACTATATTGATTAAAAGATTCAGTTCGATTTTGCATCTGTCCTGAATATGTTACAGCCCACCGTGCGCCTGTCCCTTCGTTTGATCCGCATGTTCACGGGGTCGGTATGGGTCGGGTCTGGTAAAAAATAGTAGTACCTAGTAGTTAAGAAGCCAACTCAGTACATACAAACAAATCTCTTTTTTTTAAATATAAATATAGTTATAAAAAAACTAATCCAATCTCGTCAGCCATCTGTTACCAGTTGGTTCACAAGATAGGATTAGTTTTTCCCTTTATTTTCCTAATTTCTGTGTTCAAGTGATTCCCATACAAGTTTGGTAAAATATTTGTGACAAATTACTGTATGTTGTACAAACAATAATAGATTTTCTTGTTTGTACAACATTAATTAATAGTAATTGGTTAGATAACTAACGTGAGATATCATCATAAAAACAATAACCTTGTTGAAGCTGTTTTGACTATCGAAATATAGTTAGCTCGTGAACTCAATCATAACTAACAAACAAATGCGATGAAATGAGGTGTAGCCTAGAGTTTGTATCCTCATTGGTGGTAGGTCTCATCTCAAGAATGAATTCTTCTTAGGTCTCATCAGTGATGGTCAGAGGGTCAAACTTATTTTGTAATACCAAAATGGTTGGTTTAATTATCTGTGTCAAATTTTATTCGATCCACAGACGAATATCTACAAACTAAGTTGTCTCAATTTTACTGATTTTACCTATATGTAGTAACTTACAGCTCACGTATAACGTTATAAAAATTACGATACCCATAATTTCTTCTAAATAATGTTAATTTAACTTATCAGTTATTTTAGCTTGCATTATTTCTATATTTATAATTATTTTATCCTTATTTAAATATAAATAATTTATTCGTTGACAGAGTTAAAAAAAATGGTAGTAAAAAATACTGGTAAAAAATATATAATTTATTCCGTTAGTGTGTAGATGGCGCTAAGTCGCTTGTTTTGTGCGGTCGTTCGTTCGCGGTTCTACTGTTCGACATTCGACAAGTAAGATGGCGGCTATTAATGTGAAAGGCGAAACGTTGTCGTATTTCTACTTGTAAATAAAGTATTCGCTTCCATGAAACAACAGTGTAGTTAAAACTAAGAAACGAAGATTAGTTGCAAAGTGTATATTACTTGGTGATCGGTTATATGTAATTCATAACCGAGTTTAAGTGGTTTTTAATTTCACAATAGACAAAACCCGTCGCAAGAGAACCCGAAGAATCGTCGAGGCCATATTTATGATGTTATCTGTCGTGTGAGCGTCCTCTGAAACCACATTGATAAATGGTTATTGAAAACTAATGCGATGGTATGTTTCTTTAACCGAATGTTCATTGTATAAAACAGATTCGAGTAAAATAACTTGCTGCATTGTTCAAACACATTGACGCTACTATGACTGAGCGGCGCATTATTTTTGTTTCGAAGTGTTTATTACCGAATCGAAAAATAATACGAATTTTAGCTCTAATTCTCATTAATAAGGTTCGATTGTTAAGTTAAATACCTGCTGGATGTTACATTCATCTTATAAGACTGCTTTTCGTTCGCAGTAAAGTTTATATACTTGTTTTTTTTTCTTTTCAGGGGTGTTATCTGGACGAAGAATAATTAAGTTATTCAGTATGACTACAAGTGCTCCAATTTAGTGGTAGTAAATATATGATTTGTGTGCATTGCAAACTATGGATGACAGTGTGGACTACTATTGATAAATTACATACATTGACACTACACAAAGCATCACGGAGGTGGTAATGGATCCAGTAGGACCATGGTCAGCATATGCTTCGTACAATCGACTGGCAGGGGTACAAGCTGGTGCTGCGAGTGGGGACTTTCATCACCATCTGGCAAGTGGTGGTACTGGATTGGGCAGCCAGCCTGTGCCATCAACGACAAGTCAACTGCTCCTTCAGGCGGCGCACACCACCGCATCACTAGCAGGCCAACTAGGTTCTACAACTGCATCTCCATTTAATCCTGGTGGATTTCTCTCACCCCCGCCTGTGGGATATGATGCAGTATTCTCACCATTGTTCCATCATGCAAACCCAAAACCTGCACATTATAGTTCGTCCCTGCAGGCACAACATCGCCAAGTGATAGCACAGGCGCAAGCTGCAGTTGCATCAAAACAGTCCTCAGTGGAAACTGAAATTTCTTCATTGAGGGAAAACTATTCGCACCAGGCGCTAGCTACGCAAGGAACCTCATTTTTTGATCAATCTTCAACCCCAGGCAGCACAGCAGGATTAAGTTGGCAAGGAAATAATCAGCTCCCTAGTCCATTTGGAATTCTACCTCATGAAAGTGTTGTACCCTCTTCTCCGAGTCCAGCTACAACAAAAGCATCAGCAACATATGAAAACTTTAATGCTCACTTTGCTGCTGCACAAACTCTCAATAATCACATCAACGCACAAATTTCCAGCGCCGGTAAACAAAGCAATAGGTCGGGCTCACCGGCAACAGCGTCCAAACAACCAGCCTCTTCTACAACATCGTCATCATTTTTTCAATCTCCTTCATCTTTTGGCAACCAGGCTGATAATTCGTACAGTACAAGTAGTGCAAAGAGTGGTCAACTATCATCACAGCAGGATTATGCTGGAAGTAAGTCATATTCAAGTTCTGCAAGTAACCCCTCCCAACAATCTTGTATTGTGTCAACTCCATCAGTGACATCCTCCCCCACCCCTCCCAGCAAAGACTACCGTTCATCCTCTACCACCTCCACAAGACCTTCTGCATCAATCTACAGTTCCCAGTCACCTAAAACTGTTAGCATTGAAAAATCAACTCCCAGTAATACTAGTGGGTTTGTTTCTCCCACATCTAAAGCACCACAAATACAGACTAAGGCTCAAAGTAAAATTTACCCAGAGTTAGGTAGTGAACCGCGAAAAAGTTGTGACTCTATTGATAAACTCCAACCTCAGTCTTCCCCTATAAGTTACTCTATAATGGATGCCCCAGGCAGGATGAATTACAGTGGAAGTGGCTCTTCCAAACCAAACAGAATTGGTAACTCTCAGTATGCATCTTCTCAAACTTCAAGCTTTAGGCATTACCAAAGTGGTAACAATGTGGACTCTGAATATCATGTTCGTGCAAAAAGCAGCTCTAGTACAGACACTGGATATTCTAGTAGTAGTTCTCAAAATGGTCCAGACTGTAGTGTGGTTGTTGCGCGAAGACAAAGCCCCTTGCAAACTGCCCCACAAACTTCTCCATTAGGACATGGTTCTAGTCCTGCATATCCCATGTATCATAGTCCTATGACCTCCACAAACTCGCCACAACAACATGGAGATCACTACAGCAAAGTAAATAATGCTGCACCAAGATCACCATTAGATGCTTCTGTTTCTAGGCCACCTTCACAGAACAGTCAAGTGGCCTACCCCTCTGTTATTACTAGAGCTTTAGGTATTGAACAAAGTAAGTCATATAACGAAAATAGGTATGAGCGTAGTCAGAGTCACACCAACCAAAGTTGTTGGGAGACTGATCGACAGTCTGCCAGAAAATTTAGTAGTAATGGAAATAGTAACAGTAACAGCTCTAGTAATTATAACAATGGCTTACCTGAAAATACTCACAATGACAAAACAACATCTCAAAACTCAAATGACAGAACTTTATCTGATAAACAGCAATATATTGATGGGAATAATGTAGCTTTACAAGATCTATCCAGTTGTCGTGGAGATCCAATGAGTATTGTCAAGAATCTACAGACCTTACAACAAAGTTGCCAATTGCAAGATGTTAAGCAATCTAAAATCCCTACCCCTGCGCCAGTCACGCCGGTACCAACCACGCCTGTACCAACCCCACCTGCGCCAGCCAAAACGGTAGCCAGACGTAAAAGTACTGAGAAAACATCTCACAATAATATCAATGAACTTTCTAATGCTGCTGTGATGGCTGATTATTTGGCTAATAGAATTCCACCTCCAGCTCATAGTTCAACTAGTAATCAACAACAAAATGGGTATTTTGATTTCGAACGCTGGAATCTTCCACCCCCGCCCCCAAAAATGTTTTCTGGCACATCTGCCTTTGGCTCTCAGGCCCCTTTACATGCAACAAGTTTTGCTAATCAACATCAAGCTCTAGCAATGCAGCATGGTCATGCGCTCACGTATTTCCCACCTTTCCACCTCGGTCCTCATCCTGACTTTCAGTCTTCTGTGGAGTTAACACCGTTATCATCATTCAGCGATACTCCACCTTCGGCTTCCTCGTCATCTTTTTCGACGCCAGAAACTCGTGAAGAGGAACAGCCAAAGGTGGTAGTGCCCAATATAGAAGAAGAACTTGGTTTCCTTGCAGAACAACGCGCTAATACTGCATCAACGGTAGCACCCACTTCTCAGCAGCCGAACATTAACAGTACTTCGCAAGATTCAAAAATTATGGATAAAAAGTTCAATGTTCCCGTCACGGGCCCCGGTTCAGGCTTCATGGCTTCTTATTTAAAGTTCTTACAAGGCGAGCGCGATACTTCTCCTCCGCCGGCCGGCAGAGGCGCCAGAAAGTCGACTTGGTCGCGAACCAATACGAACAGTAACACCAACAGCAAGGCCTACCCTAACGATCACAAGAGCCCTTGCGAGGCCAACAGCGCCAACGGGGCGATGGCGCCCAGCGGCGCACTGGGCGCAGGCATGGCGCTGAGCAACCCTGGGATGAGCTCCGCACCCGGCATGAGCGCGCCGGGCTTGCTGGGCGCCGGACAGTTGCACGCGCCGGCGCACCTCCTCGGCTCGCAGGCGAAGGGCGCGGAGCTAGAGGACCCGCGCTATTACAACCTCAACAAAGACCGGAAACGAAAGTACGACGGGTCGGAGGAGGCCGCGTACGACGCGGACGAGGAGGCCCGGCGGCTCAACAAGCCCGTGCTCAACGTGCCCAGCACGCCGCTGAGCGACAAAGGTAAGAAGGGGCGGGCGCCGGCGCCCAGCAAGCCGCCGGCGGCCGCCGTGGCGCCCCTGCCCGCCGCGCCCAAGAAACCGCGCGCGCCGCCGCCTCCGGCGCCGCTGCAGGTCGCGCCGCAGCAGCAGTACTATTACCAGCACCAGCCCGAGGAAGGTGCGTTCAACTTACTAGATTTCCACTTGCGAAGTAGAGCGCGGTGGTGAAGAGCTAGCCCTGAAGCTTGTATGACAGGAGCAAGCTAACTGCCCGCGAGGCAGCATGCAGTGAAAACTTGTTACATTTTAACTGTGATATGTAAATTTTTATTAGATGAAATCTATTATTATTTACTGTAAATAATTTCTACGACGAAAATGTGATGTACCTATCTTAGTGGAGGTGGATATTCTAGGGTTAGCCTGTAACAAGATTTCATTGATGTTATTGTTGATGACACATTATTAGTGCCATTTAATTGTAAATTGTAGAATTTGTGACTCTTGTCATACTCGCTTTCGAAGGGGTGCTACCATTAATAATTCCAAAATTGTGGTATATTTTTTTTATGGGATCGATACCAGTGGTTGTCTGTTGTATATACTAAATAATGTATTGTATTTTACAGTATTTGAATTTAGTTGGTACTTATGGATAGTGTATTCATATACTTTGCTGTTAGCTGAAAGTGATTTTATATTATAAGGAGAAATGAATTGCATAATAATAAATTGACAGCTAAGTTAGTGTGAGTAATGTATTAGAAGGCCATGCCCCGAACATAAGTTTTTGTATTTCTATTTAATTGTTATTTGTTTATGCACAATTCTCAATATTTTATGTAAATATTTTTGTATAATAGGAGGAGACATAAAATAAACGCGAGTATATTACTGATACGTGTGTTAAATAATTTTAGTTTATAATTATTCCTGGTAGCACCCCTCACTTCGCCAAATAGGGATAACATGTTCATTTCTATATATATAGATAAATTGCTTTTATATTGCTTTTAAACTGTAAAACAAAGATCTCATGGCTATATATCAATCATGTGTACATGTTATCGCAAAAGGTGAAAACTTCACCATTTGGCGTTCCTTGTCCTTACCAATCCTACCTCTTGATTTCAATCATTCCTAATTGTTTATTTCGAATGAGATGCAGAAATATCTAGTATAAGTTTGGCGCCGGTTTTTTGTACAATGAAAAGGTAAAGTTAATACATTATCATAAACAATATTAATTTTAATTTATTTGTGAGTCATAGTTCTAAATCAGTTTTTTTTTTCATCTTTTAGTGTCTGCACACGCAGCGGGATTAGGTTACGGTGTGTATGGGTCCACAGAAAACGAAGCCACTTCAAACAGAAAATTGCACCATATAAAATCGCATCAGCATGTTTCGAGATCTGGGCAAATTGATAATAATTTGCCTGTTGAAGAAATGCCCTACCAGGTAATTATCTATTTAATTTATTACCATTAATTGAAATATATATGAAACTATCCGCTCTTTAACAGGTATTGTGGCAATGTTTTTTTAATCTATTCGTTTGTTACCTTCTAGGTAGGTATCTCTATTTGAAATGTGAAAATTGTCTTACTGTCAACACAGTATAAACACCGAATCGCTTTAAGATTTCAAATTGATAGACGGTTTGAAATCGGTTTTGATTGTAGTTTATACATACCTATGTCTTATTATGTATCTTAATATTGACTTAAATTCTCTTTGACGGCCGATTGGCGCAGTTTGCAGAGACCCTGCTTTCTTAGCCCAAGGCCGTGGGTTCGATTCCCACTACTGGAAAATGTTTGTGTGATGAGCATGACTGTTTTTCAGTGTCTGGGTGTTTATATGTATATTCTAAGTATTTATATATATTATTCATAAAAATATTTATCAGTCATTTTAGTACCCATAACACAAGCTACGCTTACTTTAGGGCTAGATGGCGATGTGTGTATTGTCGTAGTATATTTATATTTATTTATTTATTTAATCTGAGCACAGGCTCTTCTTTTGAAAGAGGTAATTAGAGCATTTACCCACAACACTGCGTTACATGCGGGTTAATGGGCCATACTTAGTCCATGTTTATCCATAGGTTCTTATATTTTATACAAGCAGCTGCCTACGACTTCGTCCGCGTTTATTTTACGTATTTTTTTAAGCCCTCAGGGGCCTTATTGTTTCCTCGGTATTATAAATTTACCAGCATAGCTAGAGCGGTCAAGCCATGCATAGGTAACAAATTATAAACAAATCATTATCATCAACACGTTACCGGCCCACTACGGGGCACGGGTCTCAGAATGAGACATTGGCCTGGCATCATGGAGAACTCTCAGGTATGCAGGTTTCCTCACGATGGTTGCCCTCACCGTTAAAGCAAGTGATATTTAAATTGCTTAAATTAAAAATTATTTTATTAAAACCCGTCCACTTTTATCAGCAGCTTTTGCGGGCCAAATATGGATCGCAAAAGGTTTATTTCTATCCCTTTTGATATTCTTCCGCTATTCTTCTCAAAATACCCCGAGCAACCGCGTTGACCCGCCTTCGCTATTGCTACGTTTAATTGGCTCCTTAGGTTGGGGCGTATCATGTTAAATAACCTAATTCGCGAGAATAAATAAATCACACTGATATTTCTTGTGTTTCGCGCATTCTAATTAATAAACTTGCATTCCCTCTTTTACCACGGGCAGAATACTAATATGTCCTGAAACATGTATGTATTTTTCTTGTGAACTGAAATACCAATTTTGTCATTCATACAACTTGACTTTCATGCTACTGTTTAACCCCCTTAAAAGAGCAAATAGATTAAATGTTATATCTTAGAGGCTTCCTCAACAGTTCCGAAAAGATTTTTTAAATCCAATCCAATTTGTAGTTCTAGACATTAGTGGGCTCAAACAAAAAAAACTCTAGCTTATTAGATATATTAGTAGTACATACATTTATGAAAATGAAAATAATTTATTGGTTATGGCAATTTCATTAACCTCCATTATAGTTCGAAAAAGAAGCTATATCTGGAAGTCTCGTTCTTTTCGATGAGAATTTAGTAAAGTTTATAAAAAATAAGTAAAGCTTAAAAGATTTCGTTATTTTTAGCTTTTTGGGCATATTTTGATAAAATTGTATGCGGCAAAATTTACTTCAGTGTGTCCCTCTGTAATGTCCGAAATGCTATTGGCAGAAGCGCATTTTGTACCAGGAGTTCAGTTCAATGTTTAGTCAAACTAAGCGACATAATGGGGAGTGAAAAGTGAAATATGAAAATAATCGACAATCGTGCCGTTATAAAGTTCTTTACCAAGCAAGCAAAATCAGTTGCGACAATAATGAATGAGCTTTCATTCCTTTATGGCGACTCTTGTCTAGGAAAAACCATGGTGTAAAAGTGGCACAGTTTATTTAAACATGTAAGGGAATCCTTTAAAGACGACCGGAGGCCGGGCAGTTACGAGGTGACCACGCTAGAACTTGCCCAAAATGTTGAAAAAAGTGTACTCGACTGTGCTCGACTAAAGAAGAAACATCTTGCATAAATGGTTGGATTATCCAAAACAACCATTTCTTAAATTCTGCACGATCATCTTGGCATGACTAAGGTCAGCGCAAGACGGGCACATGGAATGCTCACGCCGCCGCCGCAAAAATAAACGCGCGTACAGTGTTTACGTGCATTTTTGGTCTGTGATGAAGATGGTGGTCGAATTGTTACTAGTCTCGCTGTTCCACTTTTATTTTCTTTTCCGCAACTAATTTTTTTTTTTTGCAATATGTGTACGGCTGTGTCTTAAGTCATTTAGTAAAAATTCTTCCCGATTCATGACGTTTATATCGGACGTGTCTATGATATGGAAAACCGCAAATAAGTAAAAGCTAATACAAAATGCAATAATAAGTGTCTATTAGTTTCTTAAAAAATGTTGTTTTGGTACTTTTGAGACCCAGTTCCTTTTACTAAAACTCTAAGGTAGTCAAATTTGAAAACAGAAAGGTTTATTTTGTCGTTGCCCGCAACTTACCGCAGCATATTGTTTTATAGACAAGTGACATAAGCCCGGTAGCTATTGTTTCTCGGAAAAAGCAAGTCTTGATTCAAACTTTTATATCCAATCCCACCTCAGTGTGATGCAAAATGAAGAATAAAGTCGGTCGTTTGAGGATTGTCAGACCTTCTCATTTGGTGCAGAAATTTCATTTTCATTTTCATATACAAATTATATATACATAATATAAGACGTTTACTTTACACTTATCAAAAGCCTTAAAATGTATGAAGCATGTTGGTTTATTACCTTAATGTACGTATATAGTTTATAAGAGTCATTTTCAAGTAGGGCTACTTTATAATCAATTTCAAGTCAAGGCAGTATGTTTGTTGTGACTCTGAAACCGCATCGGAAGGCAAACGAAACCGAGTACAAGCCGACAATAAACTCAACTGTTAAATGAAATTGAAAAATACCAATCTGCATTGGTATTTTTCAATTTCTTTTAACAGTTTACCACAATATTTAGAATATTGGATAGAAGCAGACGTTACTTTGCCAATTCCATGATATAATTACTATGAAAATGAAGCTTAATTTGCTACACTCCGCGAAAAGCAAGAGAACCTTTATGGTTTATTTATTAATTTCTAATATTATAAATTAGATCTTCGCCAATGTACCTACTTTCTACGCACGTTTCGCTCCGACACCTTAGGAGATGTTGAGTTTACAATGAATAATTGTTAAGTCAATAATTATTCATTGTAAAGTCTCAAGAATTTTTTGAATTTTTCTATCTTGTGAGAGATGATAGCGAAGTAACTTGCTTCCAAGTAAGAAAGAAATTCATCAGTCTTCAGTAATGTAGTGTTCACCGATAACACATGAATCTTCATTTTCGCAGTCTGGAGAGTTTGTCGCAATAAAAACCGACTTAAACGAGATGTGGCCGGCGATATGGAGAGTGGACGGCAAGGCGTTGCTGCAAAAGTACGAGCCCTTTGAAGAAAATGGAAAAGTATTGTATAGAAATATATCAACGGTGAGCAATTTTGTCTATTTTTCGTGTTTGACAGGATACAGATCTGATATTTTGTATATAAGCATTACAGTAATGTTCTTCCGGCACCATTTTATCACAGAGCATCGAGACGCCGTGATCGGTGGTATCATTTTGTAGTTGACATCCAGTCAACTCGTACGAAACGTTTTTCATCTACCTTAAGGTTACAAACCGGATGGGTGAAACGCTCTTCCTCTTTTTTTTATTTCTATTGAATATAAGCGATATTAAATATTGCGATGAGTTAACAATTTTGGTGGTCAAATCATGCTTTTTGTATGAAGAAGACAAGTTGGTAGCTTCTTTGAAAAGTAACCTAATCGGGCAGTTGCTTGTCTTGAACAGAGTTAGCGCATTTCGTCGAATTCCATAAAAAAACTATAACAGCGCAACTTGCACTCATAATTTTAGTCCAGTCAAATTAATCGCACGTAAATATGTTCAAAAATAGGTGTAGCTCATGTAGTTGTTTCGTGCGGTGACGGCAGATCAGAATGCAATTGTCACCACCCCTCCTCCGTGGTGGTCGTACGAGGCCATTAAAAGAATATAACTGAGAACGGACATCAGCTTATTCTGTGGCTCAGTGCTACTAATACTATCTACTGCGTTCACCAACCCATCTGTCCAGTGTGGGAGAGGCCCTGAATCCAGCCGTGGACTGTTATAGGCTATTGATGATCAAGAGCAATCTCTTCCAGACATACTTAAGGTTAATAGAGTAGATAAAAGCCGGACAGTAGTAGTCAGTTGTCAGTTGATGTAGATCAATTAAACCGATCTATCTTGTGGGTGCAATGACATCCTGACATCGAATAAGGAATACGTTAAAGCACAACGCGCAAAACCTATTTTTTTTCCAGTATGCAGCGTGGAATCCTGAAAATAAAAAACTTTACACTCAAGTTCCTGTTAAGGTCCGCTCACAATCTCACTTAGAAACAATAGTCGAATTAGTAAGAAGTGAACTCCCACTCGACGACTGTAACTTTATAGAGAAGAGAATGTTAGAAACTCAGATGTATCAAGAAAATTTCGAAGTGTACATTCAAACATTAATATCGCACGCACTGGATCCAAATTTCTTGACAGAAATATTTCAAGAACAAGGTAACTGTTGTAAGATTTTATTTGAAATTTTTACTTGTATATAATACGATGAAGGTTTTAAATTTTTTTGTGTGAAAAAGCACTAACGTTATTAATCCTTTATAGGATACCTCTTACGTCATTCATTTCCTATTTTTCATGAGCTAGGAGACAAAGATTAAAAGATGCCGAGATACCTAGTAATACTAGATAGAACAAAATGAATATGATGGAATATTGAATTGTCGTTTGGAATGATATAATTAATTCAGAAACGGTACAAAAAATATAGTATGTTAAAATTTTAAAGAATTACTTGGTAATTTCTGGTAATTTCAAATTATGTGTAAGCTTATGCTTTTCCATTTGTCCTATAGAATGTGAGGTCTTGCGACAAAATTGGGTTTTATACACCCGACTGCGTAAGAAGGATGGTTATGTCTGTCGAGTGTATTATGTATATTAATATATGTATTTATGTTTATTTGTTTGGCACGCCCTGGAGCCGGAACGGCTTGTCGTATTTTTATATGAGTGGTGTCAATGGATTCGTCTTAATCGTGAGAGTGGCACTGGGTACATCAAAATGTTAAAATGTATAATATTTATTTACATTCATTGAAGGACAAGTTGACAGTGTTCACAACCGCTGTCGGAGGCTTAACACGCTCACTTCGCATTATTTGGTTGGTGATAAAGGTAGAGCAACAAAATCGCGGACTGAGCAGACGCCTACTGCGTTTGTGAACTCTGTCAACTTAGATTATTCAAAAGTAAAAAAAAATATTCAAAATAAATCTTTCCAGTTCTTCAAATATTTTAACAAAGATGGCAGATATTGACGCAGTCGTGTTTCTTGTTTTGCTTTAAAAAGATTTTTTCACCGGACTTGATTATAGATTGTTCAAATATATTATACTATATATATATTAACAATCCCATCCAATTATCATTACGTTGTGAGGACTAAGCTCGATTGAACCGCTAGTTTATAGAACATAAAAAGAAAAAGGCATTTTTTATTTATAGTATACGTTCTATTGCACACGACCAGTCGAGAAAAGACAATACTTTTATATTGATCCATAAACGAAATTCTCTCAAGCACGACATGGTTAAAGTTAGACAAATTGTTCCCCCAAATAGTTTTTTGAGTTGTGCCAATTAACACAGAGCTTCGATATATTTGTTCGTAAGATTATGGTCCGACGTCGTCGTGTTCAACAGAACAAACGAGTTCCCCTAAGTTAATATTAAAATTTTCAGACGAATACTTCCTCTCGAACGTGAAGACGGTCGACGAGGTGACGGAAACGATGCGTTCGCGCGTATCGTCGGGCGGGGGAGGTGGCGGGGCGCGGGCGTTGGACGCTGCGTTGGGCACGTGGCCTGGCCTCAGCGTGGCCGCGGGCTCGGGAGTGTGTCGCGCGTGCTCGCGGCCAGCCGTGGCCCGGCTACTGCTATACGGGCAGCCGTACAACCCCGGTACGCTCGAGCCTGTACAGCCTGACGCAAGACTGGCCTATGAGAAGGTAATTTTAACCGAATATGCCTTCCGAACCGGTGGACGGATCCCCACAAGTGGCCGTACTTGACGTTTTAAAAGTGCTAAGGTGTACTTAAAACAAATGAATTTTGAATCACAAATACAGAAAAAATTTATAATATAAAATAGAGGGTGCAAAGGCGGTCTTACCACTAAAGCGATCGCTTCCAGACAATCTTTGACGTTAGGAAAGACGAAGGAACGGGTTGGTGCAGCAATTTAAGTTTATATTATGTATACAAATAATTATAATAAACTACAAACTATGTTTGGCTGTTTGTATTTTTTCAGATGTTTGACCGATTTAATAATCGGTTGAAAAGTGTATGTGTCTAATTCATAAGAATTTATGATTACAAGAAAAATTGTTATTTATGCGACTGTTGTACAATAACGGATATTAAAGCACGAATGTGGTTAACTGTTTTGATATCGAATTATCAACAGTTGCATATAATACTTTATCTATTTCTACTGCTATACTTACTGCTAAAATTAAAACCTATTAGTAACTTAATATCATCAATTACTGAGTAAAAACAAATAAACTAAGTATTGACGAAATAATTATTTATTGTAGTAGTAATTGACATTATGTAGATACAATACAATTATTAAAATTCATTCTAATATTATGTTATAATATTCGAGTTATTTTTGCCACTAGCCTAACCTACTATTTTTAAGGCCTGCGACGTTCAGCCGTCGCGCGTACGTGCGTGAATGACAAGTTCTTTTTTTTTAATTCACACATATAAAACGTATCGAGCAGTAAAAAGGAAGTGTTTTTATGAAATTCGGTACAACTTTAAAACATTCGTTTGGATGATATTATGGTTATTAGGACATTGAGTGTTATAATGTTGGCATAAAGCTAGCTGTTTAAGAATCTTTTATAGATGACTAGCTGTTGCCCGCGACTTCGCCTGCGTTTGATTTACAGAATGTTTGGGCAAAATTAAATACATATTATAACCTCTATAGTACAAAAATAATTATTTAAATCAGTTATAATTTGTCGGAGTTATGGTATGACGATTTTTCTCAAACACTTTCATCCCCTCTCCCAAAGGAAGCGAGCTTAATGTCGGGATAAAAGTATCCTATATATTACTTCTAATACTTCCAAGAATATGTGTACAAAGTTTCATGAGGATCGGTTAAGTAGTTTTTGCGTGAAAGCGTAACAAACAAACTTACATTCACATTTATAATATTAGTAGGGAAGTAGGGATAGAAGAAGATAAAGGTATTTTAACTGGTTTCAGGAGTTTCTCGTGTGTGCAACGTGTTGCGGGCGCGTGCAGTTATACTCGCGGATATCGCACCAAAAGTATTTAATGTACGCTGAGTGCAGTAAGCGGGTCGCCGAGAAACGAATGCAGAACCCTAGTAAAGACACAACCGTCATTCTTAACGAATTATTAGCGGACGAAGTTTGGTTGTCTCAGGTAACGAAATTATCAAAATTTCCTTTATTTTAGGAACTAGCTACGAAGTTATAGTTTCAAACTTATTTAACTATGGTCTTCTGGGTCATGAAGTCCCAGATTGAAAAAAAATTTTTAGGGTTTTCCTGTCGAGCAATTCTCAGTAACAGTCCGGAGCTACGAAATTAGCGTTATTTACCCCAGTGCCTCTGAAGAGCACATAAAGACGTCAGTGTACGTAGTGTGAGATTTTTTACCTACGTTTACTTATTCGATCGCGTGAAAGTTAACTACGATTTATATAAAATAAAAAGAGCGCTATATACTGTTTCCCAGTAATGTACCTAGATGGCGCAATTTCGATATGAAATATTTAATTTAAGCAATTAAAAATACACTTGCTTTAACAATGAAGGAAAACATAGTGCGGATATCCCCATACCTGATAATGTTCCCCATAGTGTTCTCAAAGGTGTGTATAGTCTAACCTCCGCACTAACTGTGCAGCGTTGTTGTCTACGATCGTAAACCCTATTTACCCTATCTACCCTCTCTCTATCTACCCTTATTATTCTGAAAACAGACCCTTGCCTAGTCTAGTGGGTCCGTAATAGGTAATGATGATGAATATAAGAATTAATTACTAAGTAATTAGAATTTTCAGTTTTGAAATTCAGTATTTTCTATCTAAGTATTTATATGTATTATATTCATAAAAATATTCAACAGCTATCTTAGTACCCATAACACAAGCTACGCTTACTTTGGGGCTAGATGGCGATGTGTGTATTGTCGTAGTATATTTATTTATTTATTTAATATACTAATATAAGAGTTAAATACTCAGTATTTGAGACTCGTTCACTATCGAGGATTCGTTTTCGCATATCAAACTCTATAACGTCAAAGTAAAAGTCAAAGTGAAGTTGGCCGGTTTCAAATCTCGTAATCGTATCGTGATAACAAATTTGTATGTTACACAACTATCTACAAAAAGCCCTAGCTGAAGAATTTTTGTTTTGAGCATATTTGAGCTTAAAAACAATACCTCATCATCATGGAAAATGGACGTCCACTGCTGGACATAGGTCTTTTGTAAGGAGTTCCAAATACCACGGTCTTGAACCGCTCGATTTCAGCGGCTCCCTGCAACTCGCTTGATGTCATGCGGCCACCTCGTCGGGAATCTAGCTAAACTGTGTTTACCGGTGCAGCACCTTGGGACCCCAATGTCCATCGGATAAAAAGCATATACCGAAAATTTCTACATGCATTTTAAATTTATAAAATTGATAATTCCTTTAAGTGTAGGTAAGAACACTAATATAAAATGGTAGGAAGTTTTGTTGAAGAGGTCTCCGTTGTTTCAGCTGTTCCGCGACGTGAGGCACGGCTGGGCCGACGCGGAGGCCTGGGAGCGCAAGGTGCGCCACTCCATGTCCCGCCAGATGATTTAACGTTCACCACACTATCAGTTAGCGGATTAGCGGCCGGGCTACGGACGCCCCCACGGACTCGTTCACCTTTCGTTTTTTATACCTGTGAAATATGTGCTGTATGTATGTAATTTTTTGAAAATATTTTTAAAAGTTATACATTTTAAGCATTTAATATTTTCTATTCGAAGTGGACGTATCTACTGTAGTTAATGATTATATTATAAACAGATGAACATCACGTATTTATAGTTTTCCTTTTTTTAATTTAAATTGTCGAATTATTCTTGGCTGTTACTTAGTATCAGTTGTGTTCTTTGTTACTCAGTATCAGTTGGGTTCTTTGAGCATTCAATCTGTAGGAAATGCCTTCAGTTCACTTATTTTCTGTAAGTAGTGTGTATAGGATTTTTAGAAAAGAAAAGCTACATTTATAAGCATACGTTTTAGAAATCTCCCGCATTCTCGAACGAAGAATTAAATTATGCTCCAGATGCGGGATTTATGTCAGGCTTTATAGAGATCGCACTTAAGCGGATTTCCTGTATATATCAAAGGGTATATGCAATAGAACAAATTCATGACAAAGCCCAATCCGGCCGCTGAAAAAAAGTTGAAAGTTGATAAAATAAAATAGTTTTAATGATAGTCATTCGTTAGTAGGTCTAACCTATACTAAGATTTTACATGCTAAAGTGTGGTTTGCTTGTTGCAACCAGTAGACTTGATATTGAACGGAGAATAACATAGGCTACTTTTGTCCTGGAAATCCTCAAATTCCTAAGGATTTACAGGATCGTTCGTTTTTTTACATCAAATATCATAATTCCTGAGGGCACTAGCAAAGCAACTCAATTACTTATTCACCGCGGGTAACACCACGGGGCGTAGCTAGTTAACAATAAAAATATATTTATATCGTGTAGCAACGCCACTTCAAAGTTATATCGTCCATTCAAGAACCTGTCAGGAATGCATTCTTTCAACGGCCTTAAACTTAAAGTGCTTATTTGAGTCGACTTAATGCAGTGCAATTCTGCTGTACATTCGAGAAACTAGATTGACATGTCTCTAAACAAAACTGAATGTACATGACTAAAAATAGTGCTATCCTTTTCTAAGCGACACAGTGTGAAACAGACAGCACTTTTAGATTCGTCAATTTAGTGTAGTTCAGAGATTTGTGTGCTCTTGTGATCCTGAATAACGGTGCCGTCTAACAATACCTTTTTTTTTTGTTATCGGGGGGAAATCTTCAAAGATACCCGACCTCAGGGAAGATCGGATTATGTGGGATTTCCACCCACTAAAACCCCCTCAGTGGCCATCCTCGGCACATATTTGGGAGGCTCCGGGATCTCCTAAGAACGCACCGGTGCCTCCCTCGTACAGGAGAAAATATTCGGTTGTTCGATCTAAAAATACCTAATTAAAGTTAATGGCGTGATAACTTACAGGCTTCGGCTTCCTTTTCGGGGGAACCGAGCATTTCCGGCACGCACCTCTAACTTTCCAGAGTTATGTGCGGTTTTAATTTAATCAATACAATATCGGCGAAGGAAAACATCGTGAGGAAACCTGCATGCCTGAGAGTTCTTCATAATGTGATGATGCTGATGATGAATTTTAAACATGTCTTCCCAAAAACAGACTTTATCAATGATGTAAAATGAAGGTATCTCCTATGGAGTGTTGAATGCTCTAGGGTTGTATTGAACGTAAGGCGCGGTGCCATTTTTGCATAGTATGTGAAGCAAAAATTGTTTACGCTGTGTAGTGCCGTCGGTAATCTGTATGGTTTGTGATTTATATCGTTTACTTTTATTTTAGCGTAACATAGTTGGGGTTGTGGGGCAGCGGAGTTGGTAATATATTTACGAATACAAACTCTTTTCCGCGGGCCGTGTATTACTCTCGGGTGATATACGTAAAACCCGGCCATTTTAAACTTGCGAGGGGACAAAAATGGGTCCCAAACCTTACTGGCTTCATGACAGAATTCATCTAAAATTTTAGATGCTTTCACCGGGGGTTGTTCAGTGCATAAATAAGTTTTTATGTAGTAGCAGAACTTTTTGTGACAGCTCTTCCGGCGGAGTACTGCAGCGGAGCTATTTAGGACACATGCGGCTTAACAACTATGCCTCAGGTTCATGGAAACTGGGCAGCACTTTTTAGAATGTAGTCTGTTTATATATGCCCTGAGAAGTGTTGCCATTTTTATATGCGATGCGTCTGTGTTACTAAAAAAAAAGTTGCACTGCAAGATGATCCCCGGTGAAAGCAGTATTGTTGCGAGGTATTATGACTAAGACTATTGGGAGGGGTGCTGTGACTAGTTATATTTGCCGAAATTTATATTTACGGAGTGAATTATATAGAAATAGAATTTATAATAATAATTCACTTTATACTCTAACGTAAAGCAATAAATAATGGTTGTATTGAGTCGTCCTTGATATCGTACGTAATGTTTAATGTCTGGGCGAATGAATTGTTTAAATATATTATTAACTCTACTGTAAGTATAAATGGGGGATAGTTAAATAATGACGATATTAAGTTGACGAGTTCAAAGGTCGTGAGTCTCGTGTTTATCAATAAAGGCCTTTATAAAATACGTATTTCGATAATGTAAAGAAGTAACAAATATTGTTAAAAAAGTACCATTAATATTTTTATGTACATAAATTAGATAAATTGTCATAATGTGCAATGCCGAGTGGGAACAAAATCCTGTTTTTCTTCACAAGTGTCACTGACCATTTTTTTGTTGATTATATAAAATCGATCTAGTAAATATCTTTAATTTTTGTAAATAATAAATAATTAAGTGACAGAACGTTAAAACAAATGGTTTAGAAAGCTGCAGATAGCATTTATCATTATAGTAAATTAGTTTTAGATTTGTTCCATCCTAAATAACACCAGTAACTAATAAATAATCATTTTTCACCCATGAAATATACAATATCGCGGATTGTATAACAGCTCCTCACAAATACTTACAAGTCATAATTCTAAACTGATCTTCTATTAAGATAAAATAGCTTGTTTTTACAGTATGGTGCTAACAAACTTAAAGTAACAAAATCATGGCACTATTAAAAGTCTATGGTACGCATGTTTCACGTTTCTCTCATATCAGAGCCTCTATCAATAAATAATTAGTCGATTCAAACTCTACACGGTCATTTTGAAAGGGGTATTCTAATACCATCTACAAAAGTATTGATAATATTCTATTAACAAATGATTATAATTTCAAGTAAGTTAAATTTAAATTTTCATTTAAATTACCTAGCCTAACAAGAAATTGCCAACTCTATCTGACTTGGCTTGGCGTATCAAGGTGTAAATGATTTTTTAATATTATCTAGTAGCTTTATTTCTTCCTGTAACCCCTATTCCACTTTAAATGTAACAGCTGACGCTTTGGTTGTCACCGCGTATTTTTTTAATGAAAACTTGAAGTTATTATTCTACAAGTATTGATTCAAGGAAAAAGTTGTATAACAATAGTTTTTCATTATCATGAATAGAGTAAAGATCTGATCGGCAGAGTACACCTTTTTCAACCTGCCTTTATTTGTGTCGTCGTAAAATCTGAATTTGATCTTCAAACTGACAAGAATCTTTAACGGACAGCAGAAAACCACTCCCAATCAATGCAATAGTTTAATTAACAGTATGCTTTAAACCATTAGGGCATCATTAATATACGTGGCATAACGTTGGAGTGGTTACGCAGTGTTATTTCACGTTCGTTCATTTAAAAGGTGCCTGTCAGTGGAAGTGTGACAAAACGCTGCATAAAAATACCGACGCTATGTCCAGTTAGTTAATAAAGGCCTTAGTTTCTAGTACCCAGACTACATGGAAGTCGGGTTTTTTTCATTAAATTGTGATTAGCCAATTGCGTTAGTATAAGTATTATGTTGGAACCACACTGCGTTATGCCATATTCATTAATTTGCTTGTCATCCCGTTATATACGGCGAACGTTAAGAATTTTTTCATCCACATTATATGCTTTATAATGCAAAACCAATATGCCCGAATAGCGAAAACTCCTATCGACGACGACTTGTCGGTTTTTCGTTAACAATACAATAATCTGGCGATCAGATCTTAAAATCATATTGTCGGTCTGAATTATCTATGTGGCATTGATCTATTGGGTCTGCTATATATAATGGCAGCGTACGAAATTAAAGTCGTAGAATCGGTTCGGGGAAGTTCGGAATTTTACGCCACAACTAGTCGATAAGTTGAACGATATTACGAGTGATGATTTCCTTAGGTACTGTTTACTAAATGCGAGAGTATCTTTGTTTTGTTTGTCCGCCCTACGCGCCATAACTAAACAACAAATTGATTAGATTTTTGGCACATAATTAGTTGAAAGGAGTTAGGAAACTTTAATCTTTTATCCCAGGGAAACAAACTGTTCCTGCAGGATTGAAAAGCCGTAATAAACGCGGGCGAATTACGCGGGAATTAGCTTGTTATATTGTAATTACATCACAATAATTCTAATGTCTGTACCTATTTTGTGTGATATAGGAAGCTTATTCCGAGCCGTGGGGGATTGATTAGGCTGTTGAACAACAATATTGGGTTTATTTGTTCTATTTGTTTTTAAATTACGGTGACAGTATGCAATTTTGTCATGTTTAAGTTTAATTAATTTGTCGATTAAATGATTGTTATTATATTATTTAATATTTACCGCAGCCTATTTTTTATACGAAACGGATGCCACAAAACAAAACCTTGTAAGTGATTTGAAAACTACAGACAATATTAGTTCATGGTTTTAGATGAAATTACGAATAGGAATTAGTCATACTGTGTATATTTAGTTTCATATAATATAGTATTACCATCACAATTCATATTTTGTACAGTAAATTCGCTTAGTCAAAGTAATAGTGAAGGTAAAGTTAAGTTACTGTGCCGATATTATCACAAAATGGGAGCACGTCCTAATCCGTCAATCCTGACATTACAATAGGTAAGTTAATTTAATTATTAATTGATAAAAGCTTCCAAACAGTTAGTGATTAGTGTTATGAACGATAGATTTAAGTCGTTAGACGAACTGAACGAAGCTGTTATTTCAAGACTCTTTCATAGTTATCAAATTTTCTAAGACATTTTACAACCAGCGAACGAAAAACCCTTTTTAAGAAATTAAAATTCGAAATGGCACCATTGACACGCACCATGAATTGTATCGCAAAATACATCATTGGTTTTACTGTTTGTCATGCAGCACGAGACCAACTGTGATTGGCCGGCAGTTAATCTGTCAGCATTGTGACTAGCGAAATAAACGCATGCGGGGCACACCTTATCGCCACTCCCACCGAGGCTGTTTTGCGGTAGAGGCTATTTTTGTGCAGTAGTTGTACTTGTATTTTTTTTTCGTTCAATGTGTACAACAGCAAAAATAAGTGCCAATTCTGTGGCCTTAAATCTTATAGCTAATAAAAATTGACAAGTCCAAATTTAATATCGTCCCTTTCATACGTTTGTTGGGAAAAACGAAAGCACTATTTTAAGACTTGCAAAATTAGTTTAGTTTAAAGATTTGTACACAACAGATTTGAATAATGGTTCTCGCGTAAAAATGCTGTTTGATAAAATTATCTCTTATTAGGTTTTGATTTGCGGCAGACCAGATATGTTAAGAAGAATTAGACAATCACAACTATAATATTTAGTGTAGAAAATTAGTAGAAGATCCCGCCTAACAATCGACCTTCCATCGTCTTTTTATTATTTGAAAAATAAACAATTTCATACAAGTCGTGCAGGGTCAGCTTTATTCAATTAATATATTAGATTTAAAACGTACAATAATTAAGTAAATATTATCATTCGTATTTGGAAAAAACCTCAATTAACACCTAAACCTCGCATAAATCACTTCTGAAGTATTTTTTTAGTGTGATGTGTCACCGGAATTCAGCACTTCATGAACTGTATTGTGGAAACTTGCCGTTATCCGTTTGATTTGCATGAAAACTATTTTCTGTAAAATAGGTTTTTAAATTCTAAACAAATTTTCAACCCTGTATTTATGCTTTATAACTCCCTAAATAATATGAAGCCTTGTTGAGTGTATTTGTAAAAAAAACCTTTTTTTTTATTTAAACCTAACATCTTCGTTTATTTTACCACATACACATTTTTTCATATTTCATATATGTGAAATGTGAGAATTTAGAATATAAAAATTATTATTTTTAAACACCAGGATAAATAAGAGAATAAATATTAATATAAATATTTTACTTTTTTTTAATAATGAAAACAAAATAGATGAACGACGTGACGGTCGATACTAGTCGGGATTGTAGAGCAATTGCAGTAAAACAAATGTGTTGACGTATTTGTACAGAATTACCTACTCATTAAATTAGAGTACCTACGTTAAATACCACATTCCTAAAGCGGCCTTTTGAATGTTAAAAATAATACTAATTGAAAAGAGTGATCTTTAGTTATTAAGTTTTGATTACCCTTTTAAGTGAACAAAAATGTTATAATTGTAATTTACAGAATAAGTATCTACATTCACTAAAAGTGGCCAGCGTAACGTAAAGAAATAATAATTTATGTACACTAAGTAACTTTATTTGCGTACTTTCCTCTCAGATAAATAACATCACTTTACATAAATAGTTATGCTCTTCATTTTTCAGATCCAGATATTGTGTATAATTATATTGGGTTGTGGAAGTTTGTTTTATGCATAAGCCAAGTAAAATACATACTTGACACGCACTTTATAACATGGTGTATTTTGTAAAAAAAACAAGGTTCTTTCAGAAATAATATGAGGAACTTTATTTATTTTGCGCTAACAAGTCACTACTACCAAAATTTGTTCGACACTTTTATTATTCGACATCATAATAAATGACAATTTTATCAAAAAAATACTTTCTATTTATTCACTGTTCCCTAACCCCTGTCCTCAATAATAAAAATATAAAGCGGACATACTGAGCCCTGTAGTGAGCCGATAGTGGGCTAATAAGCATGAAAGATAAAATGCCCTGCCCTGCAGACCCGAATGACGGCCTGGACCTATGGTAGTGCTTGTACCAAAACGCCACTGTCAGTCCAATCACAGCCGCGGAGTGCGATCGGAAGATGTTATCTCACCGAAGTTCTTTAACACTGCGTCGGAAAAAATATTTAAATTCCTGGATCGGAACGAACTTTGCATTAACATTAAAAGCAACGAGTTCATCACTTATCTTTGGTTCGCCGAAGATGTGGTTGTGATGTTAGACTGGAAGACACAACGCCTTGGTGTCCATCTGTGTGATTAAAATCTTAGCTCAACCTACACAGGTCCTAATACAATTTGGTACATGGACGCAGAGAGCTTGTATCCTGAAGACAGACAGAATACTGTGTAACCTAATTAAAAGCACGGGTAACATGCGCAGGAGAATGTTTCTCCACAGGAAAAGCACAAAATATATACCTCCTCCACAGTTTTATCCATTCTCCTAGCACGGGTATTATTCAAATAACATACTTATATCAGGGGTAAGCTTTCTTTTTCCGTTGCCGGGCTTCAGCAGCAGGTGGGACAGTACAATTTTATCCTTGTAAGTGGATACAATTAGAGGATAACATTTTTGTCTCCTGCCTTTGGTAGCCGTCCAGAGGTAGTTTTAGTATAATTAAAAAATAAATAATTATTGCCTACTTTTGATGTTGTTTCTGTGTTCGTCGAATTTGTGGCGGAGCGCCAAAAACCCCTTCAAGATTTTTTGGATATGGAATCAAAACAATTGAGTCATCCATCCTGGTATATCCAAAAAATCTTGAAGGATATTAATATCTCAATTATAATATAACTATAAAATAGAGATTAATTTCAATTCAAATTTGAAAATAAGAAATCGTTGTCGTCCATCCCTTCAAACTTCTGACACACACACCTACCACTCGGGCAATCGCCTGGCTGCCAATGTGAACATAAATTTTCAAACACAATCCGCACATCCGCATTTGAACCCGCGTGTTGTATGAACAAGCAGTTTCAAATGAGAAGTTTTTGTCAAAAAAAATAAAACAGGTTTGTGATCATAGAATACTTTAATTTTCTTGCACACAGCCTCTCCTCTATTGATGGCCGAAGAGACGGTGGGAGATTCTAAGGTTCTAGGTAAAAGCAGTTGTCACTGTTCCCCGAGTTTCTCGCATGCGTGTAGCTTGATCGGCACAGTAACTTTTCTGACAATTAGTAACTGATGGCGACCTATTATCTCCATAAAAAATTGTGATGAGTATACAATCGGCGCTGTCAAATTATGCGTTTTTATGTAGATAACCGGTTTGCATCTTGTTGCCAGTGCAGTAAAAACAGAATACGGGGCCCGTCTTGACATCCTGACAGGTTCACAGTAGGTTCATAGAGTAAAAGTTAATTTAAAAAACGTTTTATGATGACAAGTTTCGTTTAGATTTCCCCATCAACTGACCAAAATAGAGCAGTACAGCTGAACGCATTATTTATATTTGACAAGGTAAGCTAACTCAACAGCAAGAAGAAACTCAACTTTGACCAAGCACCTTAATACATTTTCCACCAGCTCTTCAGCTATGAGAAACATTGTAAACAAATGGGAAGCTTGGAATCAAATAACAATCACATTACAGCGACAAGTTAAATTTAATTTGTACGTATTTCAACTCTTGATCAAGTCGCTGATTATACTGATGTTAGTGAAAGATAAAAAAAATCTCAAAAATTAGCATAGCAAGTGTAGCAAAATTAAATAAAATTTCAGCACAACTTTAAAACTATTCAGTACTTTTGTCAAGTACAAAAAAGATTTAGTATCCAATTTAAAAAACTAAAAACACAAGTTATTGTAATTTAATTTTGAAATGAATTGTATTCGCATACATTATGAGATTTGTAGGAGTCCCATCACAGGGCAAATAATTGTCAGTGAGCACATTTCCTGTACTTAAATTATCACCAGGGCGCACGCTCGAGGTTCTAGCGACGAATGCCAGACGCTTCGCTTACACTCAGAGCACCGCGACACGTTAGTCACATATGGTTGACAAAATCTATACAAGAATCTAGAATTAACGTAACTTACAATAATCGCATATATCATACATCTAAATTCATGTAACTTATTTTTTATTTCAGTTTCAAGTTTTATTATTTTACTTTTTTTTTTATTGTTTTTTGTTTTTTAATTATTTTAATTTATTTTTACACTGTAATCTCTTGTTTGTTGTTACCACAGCGCGTTGTTGCCGGTGAAATTTGCCTTCCACGAATGATTTAGTCCCGTTAATAGATACACTCTAGTGAGTTATTCTACGTTTTCCGGTTTGCGGTTGTACTGGTGCGGCCGCGGCACGCGGGGCGCTCCGCGGGCGGTGCCTCGTTGGCCTCCTCTGCCGCGGCTCTTGAACCCCTGGTAACCCTGCGAGTTGTCGTTGTATCGGTCGCGGCCGCCGTTCTCGTTGTGATGCGAGTCACCTGTGTCGCCATTACCGTAGTAAGCATCATTGCCACTTCTGTTTTGATAATTGTCTTTACCGTGTCTGCTCTGATAGTTATCACTATACTGTCGGTATCCCTCCTTGTTTGGCCTACTTTGATAATCTCCGTGTCTTCCGTGATAGTTATCATTGTTTTGTCTGTTCTGGAAGGAGCCGCGGCCGCGAAAACCGTTTGACGATCCCCTGCCGCTGCCGCGGTACCTCCTAAACCGGTTCTGTCCGTCGCCTTGGCCTTGAGTTTTACGGTCTCCGTCGTCGCGTTCAGGGCTTCTGCTCTCTTTTGAATCCTCCTCGATCTTATCTTCAATGGGAGTTGAAAGATTCCTTTCTTCAGGCTGAATTTGAATCTGTTGTTCAAAATGGATCTGATGAGGGATAGGTTGCGGCACCTGCTGCATCGGCGGGCCGGGTTGCGGAGGCCCATGCACTACTGGGTGGGCAGCCATCGGTGCGGGAATGGGGACCCCTTGGTATGCAACTTGATCGGGGTGTGGCGGGAAGTGAGGTTGTGGCGGCATTGGTATTGTGCCTGGCTCAGGGACACGACTGCCAGGGATCACATAATGTTGGTTGGTAAATGTCTGGGTAGGTATAGGTCCGGGTGAAGGCTGTTGGTTCAAAATTGGGGGTGGTTGAGGAGTACCGACGGGACTGTCGATTTCAGACTCCTGAAGAAAGAAAAAGTTTTGTGAGCCGATTACTTCTGAGATGGGTCTCTGTTGTGGGTACTGCTGCGCGAAGTAAGCGTGCTCGACTTCCTGCAGAGTGATGGGTGGTAGAGCGCGCAGCGTGTAGGCAGGCGTGGGCACTGCGGTGGGCGCGGGCGGGGCGGGCGGCGCAGGCAACTGCGTCGGCGGCGCATATATCGGCTGCACGTTCTCGACCTCCTCCAATTCCAGCACAGGCTCCGGCTCTTCTTGTTCAGGCATAACCTGACACTCTACCGGCTCTGGCACTACAATGATTTCTTCAGATTTATCAAAGTAACCACATTCGTAAACTGCGCTTATGATTTCCTTAATGTGGGCGTAAGTTGTCCCCAAAAAATCTTTTGGTTTGCCATCAATGATAGCATACAAGTGTTCTGCTGCTTTCATTGTGTAAGTGTGGAATCCAGGTTGACCTTCTTCATTGACTTCATGTTTGGGAGTCACCTCTGGGTACCTTGAAGAATTAAAGTATTTCTAAGTTATGTTACACCAATAGATCTTTTTTTATATAACAGTGATAGATACATATATGTGACTGACTGGCTGCAATTTACAATACAACAAAGCAATAGACTTGATACAAAAAAAATTACTTGAACAAATCATTCCTGCTGAGGTATACTAAGTATTTCTGGGATTAGTTAAATATTACAAATGAATATATAAACCTTTGTTATGAAGATTATTAGGGACTGGCATTTTGAATGAGTAGTGTATGAATGTATTGCTATTTTAGCTCCCGAAAATACATTTTTTTAAATTCACTAAACCAGTAGCATTGGTGGGCTAAGCTCTGTTGCTGATCAACAGCTATCATCTATTCCTGGGCCTGTTTCTGTACTGTGTGAGAGTTAAAGGTGCTATATAATGACTTAGCTAGAAACGAAATTAGAAATGCAGTGTGCCATTGCACATGCAATTTTTAACTGCTTAACTATTTATGATAATGGTTAGTGCAGAGATAGCTCTTGAACATTCAACACTACTGGATAGGATACTTACAGATCATCCAAAATTTTTAAGTCCTGCTCTGTCAGTTTGGCTGCCCCATTAGTTCCATTAAGAAAGTCTTCCCTTGCTTCTGTGTTACCCATTTGCATCAGACAATCCAAAACAAGCAGTACTTCCCGTATTTTATTGGTCTCTGCTGTGTAGCGAACCCATGCATCCTAGGAAAATAGAAAAGGCTCTCAATATAAAATTCATATTGCTCTCAACTGTTTCTAATGGAGATTTTAGACGTCATATAGGAAATCCTTATTAAATGTTTAAGTTTTGGATTAAATGTGCCCATACCCTGCACAACCCAGTCCCCTGTACAACCCTTCATATTGTAACTAGTAGTGAAATAAAAGTTAAATAAAAAATGTTAAAGCATTCACAAATTGGCACCAACAATCAGGTTATTGAAAAATGTTTGATATTATTGCTTGTAATTCATAATAGCTTGTCATACCTTCTTTGCTTGCTTCTTGGCTTCCCTCTCAGCTACTGTGGCTACTGCAGTAACTTGCTTAGAAAGCTCACGAGCAAACTCCAATGTCTGATTGACTTCATCATACTTTGCTACAGCAACCCTCTGGTCGCCATTCAGCTCTTTACCCGCTTTTTGCAGGTCTCGGTACGATGTTAGCTTGCTCTGTGAAAATTATTGTCCATTTCATGTCTAGGATGTGAGTATCAACAGTAGCACAAAACAAGATACACTCAAGGGTTTACTTGTATTAGAATACAAAAAACATATTTTATTATATTTCAGTACTAGCTGTCCCGGTGAACTGCATACCGCAGATCGTTTTTTTTAGTGAATGTTATATTTTAATACTTATAATCCTATTTCGGTCTAAGAGCAATCCAAAAAATCAAATATCATAAAAATTGGTCCAGCCGCTCTCGAGTTATAAATGGTGTAACTAACACAACCTTCTTTTATATATTATATAGATTAATGATTATTATTGCTTTTCATTTTGAATACATATTGTGTAATAAGCGGTGATAG
The DNA here is from genome assembly GCF_905163445.1 of Pararge aegeria. NCBI lineage: Eukaryota > Metazoa > Arthropoda > Insecta > Lepidoptera > Nymphalidae > Pararge > Pararge aegeria. The sequence goes on along the minus strand of NC_053184.1, from coordinate 8,920,770 downwards.
CCCAGTGGTTATGACTTTGGTTTAACTTTTGGGGGGCCAAGTTTGTATCCCAGCATGCACCTCTAACTTTTCTAAGTTATGTGTGTTTTAAGTAATTAAAATATCACTTGCTTCAACTGTGTAGGAAAACATTTTGAGGAAACTTGCATGCCTGAGAGTTCTCCATAATGTTCTCAAAGGTGTGTGAAGTCCACCAATCCTTGGGCCAGCGTGGTGGACTACAATATAAGCCCTTCTCATTGTGGGATGAGATCTGTGCACTGTAGTGGCCCAGCAATGGGTTGATATGATGATTATGATAATAATTATTATGTAATAGTATTTTGGATACAGCCATAGGTTGTACAGCACTGTTTCAGAATATAATAAACAATTTTATTATGATAAAATTATTAACTACTGATATTTGACGGCCGATTTGCACAGTTTGCAGCAACCCTGCTTTCTGAGTCCAAGACCGTGGGTTTGATTCCCACAACTGGAAAATGTTTGTGTGATCAGCATGAATGCTTTTCAGTGTCTGGGTGTTTATATGCATATTCTAAGTATTTATGTATATTATTTATAAAAATATTCAACAGTGATCTTAGTGCCCATAACACAAGCTACGCTTACTTTGGGGCTAGATGGCGATGTCTGTGTTGTGGTATTATATTTATTATTTATTTATTTATTATAAACGCTAAATTGTTTATCCATTTGTCACAAGTTTGGCTCAATAACAAAACCAATTTAGAAAGAAATTTTGTACAAAGATAGCTTGCATTATCCTGAATTGCAACAAGGTTATTTATATTACTATTGCAACCTATCATTAATTTGTTCCAATACAATTTTAAAAGGTGAGGATTAGAGATACCTTTTGTAGGGTAGCAAAAAAATTACAGGTTTCTATAGGACCAAAACAAACAGATGAATCCACAGGATTTGTTATATTTTCAATTTTATCTATTTTAATAAGTTAGTTGCAGGTAATGTATATGATTAGCAGTGATGAGGTCTCCTTATAAAAATATTTCTTCACTCTATGATTTTCGTAAAAGTAAGTTCTTATCTCTTTTTAGATATTGTACAGTACAAAACATCATAGTAGTTTAAACAAACTTTGACAGACATTTTAACAAAAATATATTTTTATTTCTATTTACAATTATACAAAATTCAAACAATATCCAATTTATTTAATTGCATTCAATTGGATAATCTTTGAAAAAAGGGTGAATTTGTAAAATGCTTTTTTATATAGTGTTGCATAGGTAAGAAGAATTGCGTGCTCTAACGAATTTTGGGCGTCATGATATAGTAGCAAAGTTACTGAAGCACATGTGTAAAAATGGCGTCAACTGAACACCGCATCTTTATTTACATGTTCTGGAATAAAGATTAGCTTAGTATCCAATATGATTCTACAAAAAATTAACAGTCAAATGATCTGGAAATATCTAAGACAATCTCTAATCTAATAACAAAAATAACACATCAAAATAACACACCGAACTTTTGTTGATGCTGAGAACATAGTAATAAGTACATTACATTTTACGTACCTTTCTTTTCTCTAAGTTGCGGATTTTGTGTTCAAGAATGGTCATAACTTGCCGGATAGGTGAGTTATCCGTTGCTTCCGAAGAAGCTGGTTTTTCACACTTTGCATTCGCTGCAGAAGGCATCCTTCACAGGCAACAACTTCTTCTGGATTGGGTAGGTATCGTGGTAGTTGAATAGAGTAGAGATAAAATCTTTGCATCTATCTATGCTCTAAGTAGATAATATATTCTGGGGTTATTTTGAAACACAGAAAATATATAAGGTAGACATGATCGAAACCATTGAGGTATGCAGTGCTGCCAACTTAGTGGAATTTCCACTAGATCTTGATTTCCTTTCCACGGAGCTAAAGGAATCGTGGAGAAAAAGGAGCATTAAAGGAGCATTTAAGACTTAATTTTTAAATCCACCTACTTAGCAAAAATAAACTATAATTTTGTAATACAGTTATTACAATATTGTTGTTTGATTTAAATTGTATTTAAGTATTGTCTGTCTGGCATAATACTCGAATAGTAGTGGTTTTATACAGGTTTGTGGATCGCCATATTTAGTGGTTTTCTGGTGTTTTGCGGGTTTGCCAATTTAGGTAATTAATTTAGTAGTTACTATAATTTGAGAATATCAAAAAAGTTAGTAGGGCTAATAACAATACAACGAGTTCCACAAAATTAGACTAGCTGTAGCCCGCGACTTAGTTCGCACTCGTTTCAAATTTCTTTTACTTTTACAAATTAGTAAGTTAGTAAGTTTAGGCTGAAATTTTATTTTTTACAACAATGTTGCCAAGATTGTTGCCAATGGTGCCAGTCACTCTAAAAAATTGTGAATATGATTACAAAACTACTTTTATACCTCTTAAATTATATAATAATAATAGCTATTAATATCAAGAATTTGTTTTGCTGAACATCTGTTTTCTATAGAAAATAATATTAATAATCTAGTCTAATACTTTTCATACAGAATGAAGAACACACAGAAACCTTGTACACAACTAATATTGAACATTCAAAACCACTTCACTTACTATTGTTTCTCAAACCGGCGGTCTGACTCCGTCAGTCACTCTGTGGATGTCGATTGTCGTGTCGTTTATGTTTACCGGGTCAAGTGTCATATTTATTTTAATTACCTACGCTGGTTTATGCTGTTTCCATATATAAAAATAATATTTGTCTCAGGAGAAAGTCACATCATCAGCGCATTCCATCATTGTTATAATTATTAATTAATCAATTCATATTTTTTTCATTTTTCACAGAAAGTAATGTTCGTCCACTTCGTTAGTGTTTCCAGCACAACTGTTTCTAAAAAACTTATTTAATAACTATTTATTAAACTAGTTATATGTAAAATTAAGACTTAGAAACCGTCAAAGCAAACCGTAATTTGCACCATGCCTTATAAGACTTACAGACAATTTGTTGTCTTAGGCTTAATACTGGCATTCGCCTCTTAAAGCAAATTCGAAGATTGGTTTTGTAATCATTTTGTATTTAGACTCTTCTTTGCATACGCCGAATAGTCAAATTAAGATCAAATATGATGCAAACTTTCTCAAAAATAAAATGTAAAAATTCAAGCTAAAAATCAAGTTAATTGGTTACTTAGTTAGCCTGTAAAGTAAGGACAAGCAAACACACTTTCGCATTTATAATATTAGTAAAGACTCCATTTTTATTTTCCATTTCATTCCAAGTATACCATAAAATGGGAAAAAGTTTGTGAGCAGCGGGTGTGAAGTGAGACATGTGCGGGCCGTTTTCACTGTTTATGGACCAAGTCACTGACCTCTATTATAATACATCGTATAATAGAGGCCGGTGGACACAATGCACTGCATGCAATTATGGCTGAATGAGTGTTCTGTATTTTCTTAATTCTGTGTTTCTCCCGATATTTGCAACAGATGAAGATAATATACAGACATGCTAGGTTTAAAAATGGTGACATCCTTTTTTTGTACTTTTAAACTTGTGAATTTCATTAGATTATACCTCAGATACAGGATCTGAAAAAATGTAGGCAAGTTAGAGAAAAAATATTTTATTTCAAGTAACGTATTCTGCAACACAACGTAACACTTCTTAGTACTATCATTGTAGTTTTATTTATAGGTAATCGATTTTCATGATTATCAAGCTACCTAGCGATTAACAATAAATAAACATTTAATAGTTTTAAAAATTCTTCAAGGCACAATCCTTAACATATTAGCATAGACACCTGACAGTATAGATCTGAGTGGAGTTGCGAGTACTAAAAAAAAAAAAAGTTTTGTTTTGGCCTAGCAATACAACCTTCTTCCAGCTTAGCTGGATTAACTCTTACTCCAGTAATAACGAATTTGGGTCTTGATAAACAATCTGTAGGGGCAAACACTAAATTCAATCAAATTATAAATCAGAATTGGTCAGACTATCTAGCTGTATTCACGGATACGTCCAAGTTGTCTAACGATGGTTGTGTTGGGGCAGCTTGCTGGATACCCAAATATAAACCTGAAATTCAAGTGCCCACCATAATCCTCGGTATTCACTGGGGAGTCTATAGCAATCCTTGGAGCCATCCTTGTAGAATCTCATAACATTAAGCAATCTATTATATTGCCTGACTCCTTAAGCTGCGTTCAAAAGCTTAAGGCACACCCCTTTCGAAGCAAAGCTTTTATCTCCATCATCTTATAGATCAGTAAAGTCCTATGCTCTTGTCAGTAAAAAGGCCTGTCTGTCACTTTCACCTGGATACCAGGTCACATGGGTGAAAAGTAAATGAGACTATCGATGTGTGTACGAAACTTGCTATTGAGATGAGTCCATTTTAAAAACTTCCCCCAACTACGTTCTCTCGCAAATACTCACCTTTGAGATTTCTGTAATGCGGTGTGGATTTAATCGAAGACTACTTAAGGCAAATTCTGTTTATCAGATCAACGACATATACTATGCAAACCATGGTTCTTTATGTTTCGTAATATGAATCGTTGGGTGCAATTTAGAATAAGTCGACAGCGCGGCGTATCGGTCATGCCTGCACTCTAGTACATCTCAGTAATATTGAGAATAAGGGACCACTCCATATTGTGTGAACATGGAACACTTGACGAAGGATCGGTCGCTCATATTCAATTTTCCTGCACGAAACTCCTTCATGAGCTTTACGCCGTCTATCCTCCGAACATTCCCCGTCCATTAAATGTCGAAAGTTTTCTTATGCTAGATTTTAGTCACTATGTAAAATTTGTGTGTAAATATTATATAAAATCTAACAAAAGAAAGCTCTAAATATCCTATCATGATATATAATATAAATTTTCTTTCAGTTATAACACTAACCAAAGACTACACCATTATGGACGCCTATAAATTTTTTTTTTGATAATGACCTCTACATAATATAAATACGACTATTTTGTATATATAATACTGGTTAACGACGGTTCAAAATGAGCTGAAACTAAATAACATTAACGCGGAAAACGCTCAAAAAGGAGAGAATGGAGAAAACGGATAAGGAGAGCCGACCCCAGATGATGGGAAAAGGGCACACTTAAGAGCCAAAAAAAGCAAAGAAGAAGAATACCTCTACCCTCCATAAAGAAGAAGAAGCAATACAACCATGGATGACAGATTTAAAACTTTAAAAAGTATTCACACAGACATTTAACTTCTGTTGATAAGTCTGTGGTACTAACAAACAAGTAAGTTGAATTAACCAAGTAAAAAGAAAAACATAAAAGGTACCCACTTGCCAACCGTGAGGTTCAGCATTTTATGGTTTTTACTGTACGGTTGACTTTCAAATAATTTGTTGCTAAAGAAAAAAATGTTTTCGAATATGCATCGAGTTGTAAAGGTTAGTACTAGCTCATATTATTATACTAACCTATAAAGTGCCGATATTCCTCAAACTATACAGTTATTATAAGTAAATTCAGGTAATAATTAATAATTTTTATTTTAGTGCTATTAACAATATAATTTACCTACATTTACGTACTAACTTTATGTTAGATTGTGAATTGTAACATGATTTGAATGCTCCCATTTATAATGTTTATTTTAATAACATTGATTACTTGTAAGTAACTTTTAACTAAAGAACTAAGGATAAAAGTATTTTATATCTGTAACATACCAGGACCAAGTCATATTAGCAGCAGTCACATAATTATTTTAAATATACATATTAACATTTCTTTATTTTAGGGAATTTCTTTGGCACGGCAGTTTGTACACACTGGAAAGTTACACACAACTACTGCCCAGTATGAAGCGCAAAATACAGAAAAAAGTAAATATGCACTCTTTATTTTTCTCACTATTTCTGCCAGCAGCTTTGGCGGCATATACTGTATTTCTATAAGAGTTTTTAAATGTGAAGTTTCTGTGAGAAAGATTGACAAACTTACAAAGTTATTTGCCTTAAAGTATCCTGTGTAATTACCGTAATAACTTAGTTCCAATATTATTTCTTTACATTTCAAATTTAAATTCAATATTCATTTAATACTAGTAGGCCTAGTTTATAAGCACTTTTAAAACGTCAAGTCAGTCTGTTTGTAGTGTCTTTAACATCGGTTTGAAAGACAGATTCTACCGAGAAGAGTCGGCAAGATTTACAGCAGATTGCTATTTTTCTTACAGTGCCTAGTAATACCCCTTTCTCAAGTATGAAATAATCGTTTTTTCAGCAATCAATCAAGTTACCTTGCTGGGAAGAGTCGGTGCTGATCCCCAAAAACGAGGCTCAGAAGAACACCCAGTCATAAACTTTCCACTTGCAACTCACTTTAGTTATAAATATGAATCTGGTGATATGCTTCAGAGGACGGATTGGCACAGAGTCAGTGTTTTCCGACCAGGTCTGCGCGACACTGTATACAAGTATCTCAAAAAAGGTCAAAGGGTTTATGTAACGGGCAAGCTATCCTATGGTGAAATAAAACTAGATGATGGGCAAGTCAGAACAGCATCTACCGTTATAGCAGATGACATCATTTTCTTTCAAAGTCAGCAGCAAAATACCTAGGCAGGTATAAAAATAATATTATGTACATTACATTTTTAAATAAGCTTCTAGTTTGCTACATAGTTCGTAAGATAAAATAAATGTGATTGAAGTTGTTAAGTAAAATGAATTTTATTTATTTACTGGCTTAATTTTTCTGATGATTTAATCATAGTTAAGGCAGGGCTGTAGTAATTTTCGAAACACAACTTTATGGATCTGCTAACAGGCGCATACTGAATATTCATACTTCAATTCAACATTTTCAAAGAACAACACAATGGTTTTAAATTTCTGCTTTTATTTCCGCATATTCAAATAATATTGCTTTTTTTCACTACATATTTTAATTTTGATCGTAATTCTTGTTTGTATAGTTAGTAGTGTGAAGTAGTTATGAGTTTGTGCTATTATTAACAAACAGAAGCATTTATTATTACATATTCCAATGATTTAATTATTTTTCTGAAAGGAATCATTTCTTCGGGGAAGATTGTTTTATACATCAATCATGTAGGTTATATTATATACTATAAAAATTTCAGGACCTGATTATTCAAGACAATTACCTGTTGCAATATTAGGTACAGACATTGTGGTAACCTAGAAGGACAACTGATGCTTTTAAAGTCATTAAATAATAAAAGGGTTGTTGCCCTGTGAGAACATGAATATATTCTCCCAAGTAATATTAGTATACTTATGCATATCTTCTTCCTGCAGTTTTCCCTTGTTAAGTGTTGTCGGAAGTTTATGGTCTTTTATTAATATGAATATTTTTTACTATCAGCCGCCTACCTGGTGCCAAGCCACCTCAAATAACCACTATTTTTTGGTCTAAATTGGTTAGGTTTTTAATCCCATCTTTATCGCAAGGCGAGTCAATCTGTTTGAGCTTCCGCATGATACTAAAAACAGAGTTTCTTCATATCGGACTTATTACTAGGTTATCACTGCTTTTTTTAACTCGAAGAATTTCTAATAGAAAAATCGAATTCCAAATAATTCCCAGTCCGACTCGGGAATCCAATCCAGAACTTCTTGATCCTTAGTTGAACTACACCAAAGTGGCAGGTAGTCGTATGGCTATTAATGAACTTCTTATTTTTAGAATGTGTGTTCTAGAACGCATGTTATTATTCAATTTAATACATTAAAGTAGTAGCATAGAGCTTTTTGTGATAGCTTGACCGGAGAATTAAGTAAAAGTAAGTAAGGATGGTGGTAGCACCATCCCTACTTCTGCCGCTCAGCTGTGGCGTACACTTCATACATGCACAAAAGCTCTGCCTACCCGAAAATTTTTGTATAACTCATAAATACGAAGGATTTTGCCATTTTATGGCATCTTCTTTAGGCATACCCTGGTCAAAAACCCTGAGTACGCCACTGCCGCTAAGCAGCATTGTTGCAATGCTGTGTGCCAGTCTAAAGGGTGTGGGTGCCGGTGAAATTAAAGGTGTGAAGCTCAGGAATATTACTTAAAAAAAGGCTTTGTAACTTTTATTCTGTTTAGAAGCGTATGTCTATAGCTGAGGTATTTTGCAGGCGCCTTAGATTTTATGGGTCAAGTTCTGCCTGCTTATATTGCATCCCTTCTTCCCTACTTTTAAGTTAGTAGTAGGTAACCAACAAACTCATTTTCACGTTTTATGGGAATTCATTCTATTCTACCGCCAAAGACCTGATGCCAAGCTACGAGTATTTAGCGTTCTTGTGCGATGCTGCATAGACAATGATTACGGGTCTAAAATACCTGCCATACCCCAACAAGTCAGTCCGCTACCATTGTAGATTGAACCACCTTGTACCTAGTGAGATTGTATTCAAAAGCTCTGTAGTGAAATAATGAAAAATTTAGTAGAAGAAATGTTGCGCCGACCCCAAAATTACGCGGGCAAGAAGAAGAGTGGAAACCTAAGAATTTTTCGGTATATAAAGTAGCCTACGTTGGTCTCCGAAATCCGGGTCAGACTATCTCTATACAGAAAAACACTGGAACCTGCGCAGGTTTACCGTTGTGTGAAAGAAAGAAAGGAGAACGACCCAAAAAAAAATTCCTTCCTATTATTAGTAGAGATAACCTCCCGCGTAGCTGTATTACCACACAAATACTTTTGAATAGCGGTCTCGATTAGGCACTTTTGTTTGGTCTCATCGCACAGAGTTTTATTCTTTTTAATTCCTAGCCGCTAATAGCGTTTTTGAACACGCATTTTATATCTGCTTCCCATTTCCAGAAACAGGCAGGTACCTACCAGCTGCCTAGAACACTGATTTTAAATTTAAAATCCGAAGTAGATTGGAACAGTTTTACTCACGGTAAAAAAAGTAGGATGAAAATGGTTTTAAACAAGCCGCTAATCCACACAATATACTCTACCGCGTCGTATAGCCCGCCCTGCTTCCAACTCGTTTTTTCAGCGTCGTTTCGAAACTAACTTTCTTCAAGAATTGGGCTATCAAATTGGGCGAAAGGGTACTTACAAATTATAGTGGTACTTCAGTGATTAGCGCATGTTAACAAAAAAAAACAGACTTCAGATTTTATAAAGTATAGAATCGTTGTAGATTGTGATCATGACTTCTAAACAGTGGCAGATTATTGACGATAAGAGTAAATACAGGGTTAAGCCCACTGAGGTGTTTTTTTTTATTTACTATAAAGATGGTAAATAAAGTAATCTAGGACTTCCTTGCAACCACACCTAGTACGTTACGTTTCGGATAAACCATTCTTACCTAGACGCTTTCTATTCATACGATTACAGCATTAAAGGTTTAGGACACTAAGTATAAGTTGACGTAAAAAAGACATGGCGTACCTATTTAGGGCAAAAATCATTATTGAACTTTATAGATAGTTAGACATATTAAATCAATGTTTATAGCAGCTTAACAGTAGCAGTCATCATCAATCATCATCATCATCATCATCAAATCAACCGATTGACGTCCACTGCTGGACATAGGTATTTTGTTGGGCGTACCAAACTCCACGATTCTGGGCCGCGTGTATCCAGCGGCTCCCCGCGACTCGTTTGATGACGTCTGTCCACCTGGTCGGGGGTCGACCAACGCTGCGTTTACCGGTGCGGGGTTGCCACTCCAACACCTTGGAACCCTAACGTCCATCTGTTCTCCGAGCTATGTGCCCCACCCATTGCCACTTCAGCTTCGCGACTCGTTCAGCTATGTCGGTAGCTCTAGTTTTTCTAAGGATCTCCTCATTTCTTATTTGATCACGTTGAGATACTCCTAACATATCTCTTTCCATCGCTCGTCGAATCAGAGCCTTCTTACGAGGCCCGTTACAGTATCATTACTTACGTATAATACAACGTCATACAGTATAGAGTAAGTATACAGTTATGTGTTTTTGCTATTTAATATTTTCAATTTAAATTCTGGAATCCGTCATCACAGCTATCCGTCCCAGTATGGTGTCGTGAATTTCAGGTATTTACCCTAATTTCGAACTCATAACGCATCTATTCTTTCTATATCTTATAATAATAAAACATATTTAGTTTATACTTAGTATGTAGTGGCGGAGAAAACGGAACCGGAAGGGCATTTCAGATCATTGCGGTGCGTATTAGAAACGGGGAAACAAAGCGCTTTGTAGGTCCGTTTCCGTAGAATATTAACTTCGTATTGGCGCAAAACCTTAGGTAGCCTCGCGGTTCGATGGTAGAAAGGTGAGAGGAAACAAAGTTTAAAATAGCTCTTTACCACTTAAAAATATATCTCGTAGAATACAGTAGGTACGCCTTGCGACGACGTTTGTTCAAACTAAGTCTTACATGTCAGTTAATCTATCAAATATAAGTAAGTAGGTACGCTTCTGAACCGCAGTATGTGTTAATGGTTAGAATCCAATGGTATACATCCAACTACTTCGTACCGAAGACGCATACCTTCGCACGCTAGATTAGATTCCATTGGAGATGCCTCATGTGATGTTATGAAGATTAAATGGTTGAATCGGTATTGTAGCGTCGATGCTATTCGACAAACTAATATCTGCGTGCATAGATACCTATCATATGCAATTCCAGCTGTTTGGCAGCGCTTCTCCATCTTAGTACAGACGAATATGAAGCCTAGATTAATTACTTTAGTCCGATGCGTGTGTACAAAATGACTCAATAGAGATTAAAGGACACTGCAATTTCTTTGAACTCATAGCGTTGTAAGCAAGATTGCAGTGAACTTTTCTATCTTTGAATATAAATAAATGTAAGTCATCTCTTTAGATCTCCTTCGCTGCTAATTATTATGATACGGCGCTATCTTTTACAAAACGTGTAATTAGGTACTCTTTTGACGAAATCAAAGGCGAGAACAAAAAGGAAGGGCTAATTAAGACTTTCTTCTGTGCTCAATTAGTTGAACTTTTTAATTCATCTCCTATAGCTTTTTGAGTAAAAGTAGGTAATCCTTATTTATCGTCCTATAGATTGTCACGTTTAGAGAGGAAAGAACTTGGGGAAAGAAAAATTCAAATAACATTACTTCCATTTATTTTTAAGTTATAAATCTGACACAATATTTTAATATTCATTTTTATTGTGTACACGTTGGAAATTGTGGCCGATGCCAAATAGAAATTATTGTAAAAATACAAACTCAGTTGTTATAACTCTTACTGATACCTAGGTACTTTGATAAAGCTCCACATTTTGTTTGACAAATCATACATACACTCTTTTGCTTCACTTAATCTAACTTACATCTTAAGTAATATTTACAGACGCAATAATTTTACTCTCTATTACATTATTTACCTATATTGTTAAAAGAGATCACAGAAAATTGTAGCTGGAAATCATTGAGTAAGCCCTAGCATATTCTACAAGACTACCACTTCATACTTTTTATCACAGTGGATTTTTTGATTGATTCCAAGGCATAGTTTTAGGTAGGTTAATTATTTTATTGTCTTTTATACTAATATTTATATAATAATAATTTGTGGGACAAGTTGACATTAAAATGTCTTAGCAAATTTGATTTGATAGACTTCATTTATGCTACTTTAATGGTGCGTGGTAGTTTCAATAATTTGCTTCACATGCTACAATTGAGACGTTTGCCATAAAATCAATGGAAGACAATAATATTTCATGTGATATTCTTTCGTAACTCTTTATCTCTCAGCTATTCAGCAACAAAAAAAAAACGAAAATAAACATACAAGTAACTAATAATTAAATTAACAAAAAAATGCATTTGCAGCGTGTACAAGAGCACGCGCTGCGTTGTTGGTATTGGCATTTTGGCAACCTCTTTAAATTGCAACTTGCAACTGTTACATTTCAGTCCACAGTAGTAAATAGTCCATTGCACAAAATATTAATATAGTTTAACACAAATAAACTTTTGTCCCCTTTGCTAACTACTTATGTAATTGACACTATTAGATAAAAATCACTTGGCACAAAGGCATAATTTAGGTCCATACCCTGTTTAACTCCAAAAGCCATTATAAATTGGTCAAAGTACTCTCAGCGATATACATTCTATTAGGAGGAAGACATCTGAGAGAAATTTGACTAGAACTAAGCTGTTGGAGTAGTTTGTCGCACAATTAACACCACATCACATTAGAAGTGTACATGTGTCAGTAGAAATCATTGTTCACATTTTTCACTTTTTAAATTGAGAGCACATTGTTCGGAATTATATTCTGGATCTCTTTTTAGCATCATAATACTATCGCCTATTAGGGCACTGATGCGGTGTTTGTCGTGAGGGGCGGAGGCCGAGTCGGGCCACGTTCGCTTCCTCCATTGTTCACACGTATTTATGCTTAAGTCAGTAGGCATATCTTCATCTATGTTGTCTTCTTCACAACGTTCTTCTTTCATTTCTGTTTTGACAGGCTGCTGAGTATGGCCCATTTGCTGCCTCAATAGTGAAATATTCTTAATATTCTTCAGTTCTGTTGGATTCCTAAGAAACCTGAAAGAATTAAACAATTAGTTACAATACTTAACAGAAATAATTATGTAACATTTGTTAATTAAGTTTGATTTCATTACTTACTGGTAACAGTGTCTTTCGCCTTGAACCTTTCGCAATATATTGACACGATAATAATACCGCAGAGCACGTGACATCTTGTCATAATTCATTGAAAGATGGTTTTTCTGAATTCCCCACAGCTTGGCAAGTCCAGCTGGGTCTACAATCTTAAAAACACCAGTTTCCCTGTTTTTCCAGGCAATATAATTTGTGTATCTTTGCGTAGGATCATTTAACAGTTGTTGTAGGAAATCCCACAAAAGTCTTCCATCTAAAAGCAAAAGAGTCTGTCATTAGATAATATTCTATTTTTGAAAGAACATAATAATTGTTGTGCGTTGTTAATGTGTTAAATACTTACTTGTATTAGATTCAGGCATATCATTCGGGAAGAATTCTCTGTGCTGAACTCTGTAGTGTGTGTGTTGTGGAACAACGTGAGTTTGCGGCGCAGGGCTGTTTTGTTGAACTTCCTTCGGAGAACGAGGAGCTTGCGAGAATTGGTTTTCTTCATCTGAGTCTGATTGATTACTTCCTGAGCTAGCTTGAGCATTCATTGGTACTGGAGGTGCGTAAGCTGGGGCATAGGTCATAGTTTCCCCCCTCTGTGGACTTCCCGAACTATCAACTGAAGGTGCCGGACTTAATGTAACAGAGTTAGGTTGCGCAGCTGCAGCGACGGCACCATGGAAGTGGTGGAATCCGTCTACAGTCCAGGTGGGAGTTGGTGGGTGTGAATGTGGCGAAGGTGGGTATGGAGCAGCACGCGCTGTTGGAGTTACAGGAGAAGATGGTACTCGTCCGAGTAAACATGCATCGCGAACTAACATCTGAAGAACGTTGTGTAATACATCTCCAGCACCAGGACACCTCTCGCCCAAATCTGTTTTGGTTAAAAGGCATAAAGCTTTACCTGCAAAGAAATAAAATATATAAATATCTAATTGGCACTAAGAGCTAAATTGGGAACTTAGTGATTTTGGAATGCTACATACCATTCATCTGGAAAAGATCCACATCGAATTTGGGTAAGTCGAATTCTCTCTCGCACCATTTCAGGAACACGATAACATCTTCACGTGTCCACAGTCTAGGTTCTGGAGGTAGACCAGCAGGCAGCTGGGCTTTAGTATCGCCAAGGGGTGAAGGTGGCGGTGGGGCCCAAGGTAAAGGATACCGCCATAAAAGCTCGGTCGGGCTAAATGGTAGCGGTAACCGCTCCATACTCGGCCCGGACGGCAATTGAAGGCTAACAACTTTCATCACGACGACGATCTGTAAAGATTAGAAAAGTGTCGTTATTACTGAGGTTCTATCTGTTAGACTTCTATTCAATGTTATAGGCTTCATTTATAAATAGACGTAACTTGTGACGTATGTACGGCGAAGTTCCTACTCATCAACAGGTGGCGCTATTTAAACTTATTCGATAAATATTTATCATTTTATGGTTTACACTAACTGAACCGGATCAGTTCCTAGCTCTTATCGCTGTGTAGATGATTACGTGAACAATATTATGAAATATTGATATTACTGTATGATACAATGGGTTTAAATTATGTGCGAGCAATTTGAGCTGTATGTTGTTTATTTGTGGCGTTTTTAGTGGCACTTTAATTTTAGGGTTTTACATTAATTATTGTTAATCATAAGTTTTTATGAGTATCTAGTAAATATTTATATAAGTATATTTTTGATCTTTATGCTTATGAAAAACTGCATTTTGGATACTATTTTATAAACTCTACAGTTAACTAAATCCATTATCTAAATTTTACGCGTATTGCTCGTAATGTTGTATTACCAGATGCAAATTTACTAAATATTTCAAAGTGCTTATATTATGTCTACTTGAAATAAATGAATTTTGTTTTTTTTTGTCAATTATATTAGAGGCTCTGAAGCAAGGATGCTAATATGCTGATAATGATAATGTATGAAGGATATATTTTTAAATGTAATCCACTAACAAGAGGAATTTAAGATTTTGGTGTTAAATCATAAATCAGGCAACTTTGACGTAAACACCCCTATTACTTTTTGTTAGTCACCTTATAACCATTTTACCAAGGTTTAATTTTGTTTGTGGCAATATAGGGGTCGTATTTGTTATTAGCACATTTGATCAGGGGAGGAATGCCCATGACAAAAGGGTGCACGTGCATGATATCTGCTATAAGGAGGGTGATGGTGGAGTGAGTTTTTAGAGCAGAAGATTATTTATTGTAGTTTTTTGCTCTGCAGATTGTTAGCATGTCAACCTTGAAAAGTTCAGAAAAGGTGAGCTAAAAAGTAATTTTCCTCATTTTTGTAATGTCTGTCCGGATTCTGTATCTTTAGTAGTCACCGTAGGCCTTATCGGGCGGGGTCGGAAATGCGTGAGTTCGAGATAGCGCGGCTTGCCGCTCGCGATAAGCACCGCTACTCACCGGCTGAGCTGATCCGGAGCTGGTTGTATTGTTAAAAATCCTTTATAGTGGTTACGGAAACTTGCAAATTCAGCACATATGCATTGTCACAGCACTAGAAACACAGTATCCAATCTTTATTGAGCACCAGACACACGCGTAGCAGCGGCGGTCCCTCCAAACGTGTCGTGTTACGGCACGCCGTAAACCAGCAGCGTATCTGAGGGATCGAGCTTGCAGACAAGCGTCGCGGGCAACTCTCCGACGCGGACTGACGATGCGGTGGCGGCGCGGGCGGACGGACGCGCGCCCACCGTCCCCCTTTCCCCTCGGCCCCCTCCGCCTCCACGCCTCACATAATATAGCGGAGAATGAGATAAAACTTCGGGAACCCGTTTGAGAACAGTTCCATTTTTTAAACAGCAGCACATGAAGAGCCACCTTAGTTTCTGCAAACAAAACTTTTTATGTTTACGATTGTAAACAAACGCATAACCTTACGCCTGAAGTATTAAATTTGATGTAAGTAACATACATAGTTAAATACTTTGTTTCCAGTTCTAATGATAGTGGAGACTGCATTAACCTAGGGCATGCGGAAGTGTTAACTGGCGTAATCCTTTCAGCGTGCTTAATATTGTAATATTTCCTTGTTTGCGATGTTTTGGATACAGATTTAAATTATATATTCTTTACTCGATCTCAACAAATAAAAATATTCATTTGGTTCTAGAAGATGATCATTTTTTAAAAGAAATAAAACTAAATGTAACGTTTAAGAAAGATGTTTGGTATTTTATTGGACCTTGGATTCTTTAGTAAAAGGTGTTCAGTTGATCGTTGATCTGTAGGTAATTCTTGCTATTAGCACAGGAAATACGTCTGAGTTGTCTATAAGTTTCCTGGTACAGTATAAAGACAATATGAACGTGAACCGGTTTTAGCGGAGTTATTATTAAATGTCTGCATAAATATATATAACTACTTATTATTATGTCTTCCTGAAGTTATCTTCACGAAATAATAAATAAAATGAAAACTTTAGTTTGATTTATTTAAAAGTGGAAACCAATTTAAACTCCATTGGATTGGGTACACTATTTCAAATGCGGATATCAGACATCATAAAGACGTTCCTGTGTTTATATTAATATAGATTTGACTCGTATTTGTCCTGGCCGCCTTCCCACTACCGGTTCGTACAGAAATATTCGGCAGCTAAGGCGGAAGTGGCCTCGGAATCTTTACCTGTTGCTCCCTTCGCCCGCCGCGCGCCCTCTATACTCTCTCTCTCGCACATACGCATCTCGCCATAAGTAAAAGTAGTGCGGCAATGGTCTGGCGTACAGTAGGTTCACGTGGAGTAATTTTGAGAATAAAACATTATATGATGTTTGGCCGTTCGTGTGCGTTAATCGTGACCGTGACCGCAGATCTTGCCTTAACTTTCTTTGTCAAAAAATTGATGTTACGATCTTGTATTGACAGTTGCGTAAACATTTGCTCGGCCATCTTATTAGTATACTCTGGGATTTACCATTAGGTTTAGGGAACAGAAGAAACTAAGGAAAAGTATGCATGTTGATGCCCGCCAACCCGCATTGAAATAGCACGGTGGATTTAGAAATTCGATGTCATTATGAAAAGCCTTGTATCACAAGGCTTTTCATAATATTTTGAACAATATGTTGTTCCAGCATCATGTTGTTTTTATCTTTAAGGTTTACTTTTTTTTTGGTCTATTTGTTTCCATGTTTATTTATTTTAATTATGTTAAGCTTATATTAATAATAATTTGTATCAAAAGTGAAAAATAAATTCTCAACCGCGTAACTTATGTCCGTTATTTTTCTGATATGATCCGACAAAATCTTAAAATTTCTTCAGTTCTAGTACTTTTTTTCGTCATCGGAAAACTCAATATAAGGAATTGAGAGATTTCCAAACAGTCCATACATCAAATTTATCCCTCAAATAAAAATTATTTGAATAAAGTTTTAAAAATCGGCCCTAAAGGAAATCGTAATTCATTAGTTTAGTAATAATCGACTGGTCCGAGGTGGCCCGTTTGGAATGCGCCGGGCGGTTGGGGCCGAATCTCGACACATGCGGAAGTGCCCGAAATAAGTTCATTGCGTGAGCATTTATGTTTGGCTACCGGCGATAGTACAACATTATATTTTACATTTGTACGCGTGATGTGCCATTTTTACTATCGAAGGGTTATGATCTTAGAAGTCAAAGCCGAAAGGAGATCAATTAATTGCTGCTGACATACCTACCGATATTTCCATGGTGTGTGTGGTGGTGTATAATTATCTGAAGAAACATCTCCCTCATCATTCGTAAATTGTAGATCAGACTTTGACAAATTACGCTTCGCTTCATGTGTCCCTCCCTAATTTTATATTTGGTATTGATAGCGAGAAGTACATATTGTTATCGCTAACGCTATTCACTCCTGGTGACACTCAACACTTCAAGCTGACTAGCCAGGATGGTAAAGACAAAATAAGCGCTTAGAAGCGTGAAGATCTAAACGAAATTCGACTAAATTAGCAGGGAAACGTTGGGCCCTGCCGTTATAAGAATGACTGCGGGGTGAAAGGTTTCTTCATCCCCCAGATTTCTTTGAACCCTATAAGATTCAACCTTTGGAGAAATCCCCGCAATGGTACCAACCCAAGGACCTCTCTTTAAAAAAAATACTGGATGTTCTTTGTCATTGCTGACATTTGACCCCATTTGAAGCGCCGCATTTGACATAAGGTTATCTCTTGAACTAATAATATAATGTTTTTAGTAATTCAAATTTTAGTTCCTAGGACAATCGTATTACAGCCTCTTACACTTACTTACAGCGCCTATATGGCGCTAATCAAATTATAATTTTTATTTATAACAATATAGAAAAATAAAGATTTTTAAATCCTACCATAACAATATTCAGTCTTCCTCTCTTTAAAAGTGGAAAAGTTTACCTACATCTTTAATTTTTTTTTAAATTCCTTATTTTATCAATTCTATTTTTATTTATGTACCTTATCAAATGCATACTGTTTAAAACATTAATTTGAATATGCTTAGTCATACTGTCAGTTTTTTTTAGAAGTATTTTTTTTTATTTATTGGTATCGGCATCCATTCTGGAATAAAATTAAATAGGTTTGTAATTCAATTTATAAATGGGATATGAAAGACATGTACTTCACGGCGGACACGAAGACACGCGAAAAAGGAAATTAACATTGGTCTACGTGGACCGGAACGTACGAGGGTCAGGGTACGAATTTGTGTTTCACTTCCTGTCGTGCCCGCCCGGAAACGGAACCGATACCTACTACGGAAGTGTAGACCCTTCTTTCGTGTATATTCTACCTGGATATTGTTTCCAAACGCTATATATTTTAGCGTAGATAAGTACATACTTGAACAGCGATTAATAAATTTAGTTGGGGATTATGATTATTTTATCACTGCAAAATTTTTCATACCGCGTAACTAACGCTGTCACTCATAATAATCCAGAATCTTTTATAGCAATATCACGGTTAAAAGTTTTATTTATTACAATACACAATCCGAAATTAAAAGACCCGAATAGAAGATCAATAAAGAATTTCATTTTAAAATAGGAAATGGAAGACATGAAATAGTTGATGGCGGAAATTAAGACACGCGAAAAAGGAAATTAACATCGGTCTACGTGGACCGGAACGTACGAGGGTCAGGGAACGAATCTCTGTTTCACTTCCCGCCAAGTCCGCTCGGAAACGGAACCGGTACCTACTACGGAAGTGTATACCCTCCTCTCACTTATATTTTATCCGAACATAGTAGGTACAAGTAGTTTCCAATCTCAACGTATTTTACACACTTATTGATTGAGCTAATCGGAAGATCAATATATCGTCTTTAAGAGAGAGAGATCAATATACTTATCTTCTGATGATATAAGGTATATTGATTGAAAATATTTTCTTTTAGGTACCACCTGGAATTTTAAACTTTAATAATTAGCAGAATCTCTGTTAGGTAAATAAATAAATAAATAAATAAATAAATATACTACGACAATACACACATCGTCATCTAGCCCCAAAGTAAGCTTAGCTTGTGTTATGGGTACTAAGACGACTGATGAATATTTTTATGAATAATATACATAAATACTTAGAATATATGTATAAACACCCAGACACTGAAAAATATTCACGCTCATCACACAAACATTTTCCAGTTGTGGGAATCGAACCCACGGCCTTGGACTCAGAAAGCAGGGTCGCTACAAACTGCGCCAATCGGCCGTCAAAATCGGTGTTCGGTGTTAGGTGTATCTAATATAGATTCTACTACTACTTCTATTGTTTCTCATAGGTGTCTTTTGTAGTTATCACCAATAAGAGGTTATATTGTAATATAATTTCTTATTGGTGATAACTGTATGAAAATCAATGTTTTATGGGTGCGCCATTTAGAAACTATTTTTCCCACTAAAATAAAATGAATGTGTAAACTTCAAAATAATGTTATGGAAAATTTAATGATGTGTGCGAAGTGTTCCCTTTTTTAACTGAATCTAACTTTCATTACCACTAGGCACATGAAAGAATACATAATTCATTCGTTATCCATTTCTCTTAGGTACGAAGGAAACGATTACATAATACTTATTTTTGTTTTATGAGTTAACATCTGCTAATACGCTTTGAAGCAGCGTTGTGGGTCTAAAACCTATATCATCCCGAGACGAGGGCTGTGCCCAAAAATAGCTGGTGACGATAAATCGAATCGAACCTAGTGTGTAGATATTATTATTAATGAAAATGTTATTCCCCGTATAATGGAAAACTGGGAAATCTACATAAACTGACGGAAGTCTAGACCGGATGCCCCTACATTTGAAATTGCAATCGTATGGAAATGGCAGCACTTCCTGTGTGCTGACCCGAATCACGCGGAGTTTTATTTTACTATATATACGGCTATAATTAAATTCTTAATACGTCATATGTTTTTCATTCGTTATTTAATTTAAATAAATTAATTGTGGTAAATTAATTGAAACTAACAATTAAATAATTCAACAACGAACAAAACAACTGTATTATTATGCTATTTAGGTATACCTACTACAAAAGACTGAATATTATATTACGTCTGCTATTTATATTCGTTGAGGAATACTTCGTCTATGTCCATATATCTTCTTCATCACCAAATAATTTCACCAAATACATAAGATGCCAATGAATCTTTATACCGCTGAGGAAAAAATGCTCTTTAGATAATTTCGAAACTGAAAAGTTATAATAGTACAAATCGAAACTCAAAAAATGTTTTTACAAGTTGTTGAGGTAGTACCTACCTTCATCTAATAGTTGACACTAGGCTTTATTCTATTTTATATGTTGTTATGCAAAAAGTTTTTATAGAAAAAAAATGATACCTACTCTTGTAGTGCCAGTAAATATTTTGTAAAATATCACTGTCCAATGCATACTTAAGTAGGTAGGTATCAGACCCAATTCTGATCCTTTATGTAGAAAAAAAAGTGGCGGGAAAAAAAGATCTTGCCTAGTATTAGAATAATGCATTGTTACTGGAACTTGGAATATTATTGAAAGTCAAATAAGTCATTAAGCGAAGATAAAAAAAATGCCACCTAACTGAGGCAATCAATAGTTTTTTTTTAATTGATACTGATTTAAAGTAATATTAATTTTAAATAAACATTCAATTTCGAAAAGAGCCAAGATATTTAGCCAAATACACCTCTTGTATATAAAACATCTGAAGATAAATAATAACATTTAATATCAACTAGTTTAGGGGTAACTTAACCAGCAAATGAAATTCAAAATAAATTTAACACTATAATATACTTCAGAATTAAATAATATTATATAGTTTTTTTAAGTAACGTTTTAAACATCTGCCCTTTTCGAAATGACGTATTAAATTAAACATATATTAACTTACTATAATATCACTGTTAAACCTACTCGCAATAGAAGGGAAAATGCAAACATGCTGAGTGAAGACCATTTTGGGATCACACCGTTCCTATAATTGTTGTGTAGACTATAAGTTTTATTTTAATTCTCGTGTGTGTATCCAAATAAAAAATTCTCTTTTTTTAAAATCAGAATGCGAAATTCATAATTTACAGCTCAAATTTTCTATACTTACAACACATAAATAAAACGTCTTCTAAACGCACTTCCGAATGATTGGTAGTAGACCGCGACCCCGATTTGACTGTTCACTGTTGTTGTGCGTTACATAATTTACAACAAATCTAGGCAACGATGTCACACCAAAAGTTGCGCCACTTTCTGCTCGTGAACCAGCGACCGTAAGCAATGCTCGACTACGTTGGTGCGTTTGCGAAATTTTTTGATTGAGACTTTAAGTAGGTACCTACCTACCTACTAGCTTATTTTTTCACTTGATGTTTTTGTGCCGAACCAACTATCAGATTTTCACAATACGTAAAGCTGGCTTTAATTGACACCAGTGATAAATTACCTAGTGACCCGATGAAAGTATTAGGTTGTAGATAGGTTAGGTAGTTAGATGGTGTCGCGGATGTGTGCGAAAGCTTTCCCGTGGCCCAGCCGCCAGGCGACTGGTTAGAACACCGTGAGGTTTTAGCCGGTACGAGTCCGATATAACCACCGTGCTTTCCACCCTTCCACCGTAGCGCGGTGATATCCATGAGGATTTCCCCACGAGAAAAAAGGTCGTCAGATGGCGGTAAATAAAGGCGAGCGGCGGCGAGATTATGAAATCAGACCCTTTTATCTAAGACGTTTATTACTAGGCTAGTTCGGGGTAGGAACTACGCGGATAGCGTACCTATAATTATTGTTTGTTTCAAGACTCATGGGATATGGGAATAGTTAAAGAGAAATAACTGGAGAGTTTCTGATAAAATTACGCGGTCACAACCATAACATCAGATGTTATGATGGGGATGTTATATGTAATATATTTATATAGATATTTATGTTATATATTTTATTTGTATTTATATGTAATATATTTATATATATTATAGTTATATTTATATATATATATTTATATTTTATTTATATTTATATATTTGTATCATTTTTAAATCTTATTTATTGCACCACCTACCTCTTTTCTATGTTTTTTCCTTTTACGCCATTGGTTGCCTGGAAGAAATCGCTATGTAGCAATAAGGCCACCAAATTGTACTCTCTTGATTTGTATTTATATCTTTGTAACTACTTTTTGTTTCTTTGGTGTACAATAAAAGTGTATTCATTCATTCATTCATTCATCAGTTCTGACACCTCCTTTCCTGGCTCGGCTTTCGTTGCGTTCCGGTACTAAGTGTGTACAGAAGTCAGAAGTTGACTCAGTACGTAGTATGTACTCATTACACATATTGGTTGTTATAGGCCACCATGAGTGCTGCTTTTGTCAAAAGTTTTCTATTACTATGTAGTACGTAAGACTTCACAAATCCGTTCTACAAATTTTAATTCCAATTTTGTTTGTTATAACTTCCTCAAAATGACCGCTTCTATCCAATAACAATCCGTTGTACAATACAATTTGGTGATATCACGTAATCGCTATGGTATTTTTTCTTGGGAGTCTTATTATTCTTGACAATGAAATTGCTAAGTTCCGGTTTCAACGTTTATAGTCCCTAAGTAGTATAACGACTTCTATAACAGATTTTTTTAATGTCGTACAAATTTAAGGTTACAAAACCTACAATTTTGTCTGTTGAGATGAGATATCAACAATTTTTAATGCTGCACATACAACACAAAATATATCAGTATTTATTTTATGTTTAAGTATAAAGATACAGTATACATTGAGTATAAAGTGGCCACAGATTTAGATACCTTAGAGAGTGGCATTTATAATAATCATCATCATCATTCGGTAATGAGTTGATCATCATCTATTGTCGTTGTAAGTATGGGCCTCATAAGAAGGCTCAGAGTCACTCAGCGGGCGATGGAGAGAGCTATCCTCTGAGTATCTCTACGCGAATCAGAAATGTGGAGATTCGTTGAAGAACCAGAGTTACCGACATAGCTCAACGAGAAAGGATGGACTCTGGGGTCCCAAGGTGCTGGAATGGCAGCCCCGAACTGGTAAGCGCAGCGTTGGTCGTCCCCCAACGAGGTGGACAGACGACATTAAGCGTGTCGCAGGTAGCCGCAGGATCCAAGCGGCTCAGAACCGTGGAATTTGGAACTCCCTACAAAAGACCTATGTCCAGCAGTGGAGGTCTATCGGTTGATATGATGATGATGATGATGATGATGATGATGATGATGATGATGTATGCTTCCCGAGGAACCTTAGTTAAGTTTACGTAGGTGGTTAAATCTATTTTAGGTTCACGTAACAAGTGTTCTAACGTCGTCTATTCGAAAGAGAATGCACAATTATCCCCCAATACTAACGAGTAACCCCCAGGCGAGTTGCAATGCGCGCAAGTGTCACATGACAAAGGGACCCCTTCGTTGATTTGGGATCAACATAATCAAAAAAATCGGGTCGGGAATGCACCCGCGCTGGGAGAGGGCACATGGTTATTCAGCGTATTAGGAAACGTTTAGTTTTTATACGCATTGTGAGACTAGATATCGCGGTATTTGTAATCGCTAGATATTACAGTATTTGTAATAATAAAAAGTGAATTTTTCAGGCAGAAGTCTTATTTTCCGGACTAACCCAATGGATTAATCGATTTTAATAGAACTTACGTAGTATCTAAAGGCTTACATTTAATAGGATGTAATGGGGGTTAATTTAGTTTGAAGAAGTTTTTTTGGCCTCAAACAGCCTCTAAATTTGTTAATAACGCATTAAGAATTATTAAATAAAATCAATTAGGTATGGCCTACCTAGTTCCTACAATTAGTGCCTTTGAAAATAATACAAACTATTCAGCTGTAAAAATTTTCTAAATGTATTTGGTAAAAAAATGTTCTAAAAGAGTTATTTATGATTTAATATTGTGTGACATATAATTTTATGCGTGTCGTAAAAAATGTAACGTCAAGGGGCTCGTTCGGTATGTCCCAATCGGGCCATGTGCGCGCGCTCCCACGCGGAGTTGACGCACAAGTGTGCGCCAGCGCCACCGCGTACCTACTACGCCGACGTGCCTTTGTGTGTGTGAGTGAGCTGCTACTTCCTGGTACAATGCGCGAGATGCTTTATTTAAATCCTCCCTTTGTGTGCGTACGCTATATTATTTATATTCATCTACCTCTACACGAATATTATTACATTAACGCCGTGTGTGCGTCAAGTCCTTTTAATCTCCATTGTACTTCCTGATTGTACGCTAGTGTGTGTGAGCCACTTGTTTGAATGTTAGGGCGACTTATCTCAGCGAGGGACATAGTGCAGCGTCCGATTACATTATTAGTTGGATAGGACTGTTGTTTTGTTTATATTATCGATAATTATTATAAATGTTATTACCAATAGTAAATATAAGAAAACGCACCTTATATGTATCGCTATGTAGGCGTAGGTATTCTAGTTATACAAAATATACTACTACGACATTACACACATCGCCACCTAGCCGCAAAGTAAGCGTAGCTTGTGTTATGGGTACTAAGATAGCTGTTGAATATTTCTATGAATATAATACACAGAATTTCTTATAATATACAACACCCAGACACTGAAAAACATTCATGTTCATCACACAAACATTTTCCAGTTGTGGGAATCGAACCCACGGCCACGACTCAGAAAGCAGGTTCGCTGCGCATTGCGCCTGTCAGCCGTCAAATTAAATCATAATTAACTTTATTCATGCTTATCATTGATAAGATTGATGATTTAAATAAAAACCCTTAGAGTAGGAGAGAAATCTATGTGGAGTTAGGTTTATCATTCTTTGATCTGCGTTAGGTACACTCGACCTTGATTTTATGTTTTTTTGTAATTTGCAGCAACCGCCACTATGGAAAATCAAGTGATATCTATTTGAATGCCGTAAATGGCTTAAAATTGTATTATCTGTTTAGGTAAATTCCGAAAAAAGCTTGAAATACTATTTAGCATGAAACAGTTATCTTTACGCGAAATGCGATATACTGTATCTGTAAAAACTAGCTGCAATAAACATATTGTCAAATTGCTTATCTGTTTAATTGCCGAAAATTTCTTACGCGAAACACGATATACCTTACCGGTTAAAACGCGTAATATTTCACGTGTTTCGACGGTAGCAGCGGTAACGATGAACATTAAGGTATCCCGAAGAATGAAAATTGCCGTCTGTTGTATCATGTTTACATTTTCACTGGCAACAGGAAGCATAAACTCCGCAGTATCGTATCAAACGTATACTGTTCTCGGTATGAAACAATACCAGTTCCGCTGTTGTTTGCAAAACTGCCGGTTTCAGGAAGTGATCGCGGATTGGTAAGTTCTTCGATCGTATATTTGGTTTGACGATATGCGTAAAATTATCTTTATACATACGTCATCCCTATTACAAACCATTGCTGCACTAGAAGGCGTCTCATAACGCGAGTATTTGCTCGCTGGGCAGACTGGTTGGTGACCGCAATAGATAATAGTAACAGCAAATAGGATTGCTTCTTCTCTGTTATATTCTCTTAGTTGCCTCGAACGATACCTGCGTAAAGAGGAGGGGTGGTGACAACTGTATTCTGATCTGCCCTCAACACGCGGCCATATATACATCAGATACTAATATATGGAAATATAGTCACTACCTCTTACCTAGCACGTACATATATATTTAAGTTGCCCTTTTTATAAGAACTTTTAACTCGATGTATGTAAGTTTGTTGTGAAGAGCCATCGATTTTGAAGGCGATTTCTATCGAAAAGAAAATGGAAAGAAACTCAACAGTCTATCGAGTGCGATATCAATATTTTATCGGTGTTTATGGGTAGATTACGTTAAGCCGGTTTTC
The DNA here is from genome assembly GCF_905163445.1 of Pararge aegeria. Taxonomy (NCBI): domain Eukaryota; kingdom Metazoa; phylum Arthropoda; class Insecta; order Lepidoptera; family Nymphalidae; genus Pararge; species Pararge aegeria. The sequence goes on along the minus strand of NC_053184.1, from coordinate 8,894,798 downwards.
GATATCGATAATCTTAACAATCATCACTAGTGATATAGGAAGCAAATGGACAGATGCGTCTCAAAGCCAGTAGTTTGCACAATTCGGTAGGGTCCACACACTCGGAGGGAGGGTTATGAAGTTTCATTGCCATCCCTCAGTAGTAGGTACACATCTGTCGCCGTCCTCCGCGGATTAGATACAACGCCATTAATTGATTTTAGATGCGAAGGGTTAGAGATTACTGTAAAAATTTACACACATGTTGCTTATGCGGGAAAAATCGATTTTTCTCGACATATATTTTATTAAGTGTATAATGCAGCTATTATTGTTTCTTCTTGTTGAAGCGCCATGAATCCTTATTTCCCCAAATCAAAGTGCAAATTCTTGCACGCAATGATTTTTTTATACTCATATTATATAAAAAAAATATTGGGTTTTGTTTTAAGACTTCGATCATTACAATGGGTATGATAGATTTTTTAATTTTTGGGCTAAAAACCTACTAAGGAAAAATGGTAATAACGCTTTAATTAATGCAAGCGGAAATGGATGCTAGCAAGGAACTATTTATGCTTTTTTGTACTGTGCCTAATTAAGTAGGTAAGTACCTACTGTAATATAGTATCTATAAATGATTTAGTTTATTCAAAAGCACCTTCATTTTCGAAACGGAAAAATGCACCGATGTCTATCTTAGTCTTTGTCGTTTGTCTGGCCGTCTAGATAAAGATCCAAAATAAAGTTTATTTTTATTCTTAATTAATAATTATGTAGGTAAATTTGAACGAAGATTCTATTGATTAGGAATCAGGTTACCTATATATTTTTCTATTCTTACTGTGCTAGACTTAATGTGAAAGAAAGCTTGGAGTCGAAGTACCTACCACACCAGTTATTTCACCAAGGTAAATAATCGGTAATCGACTAATGGTTACCACTTCGATCTTCCTTTAGAGGGACCGAGTTCGATCCCGGCGCGAATCTTTTAACTTTTTGGAGTTATGTGCGTTTTTAATGAATTAAATATTTTTGCCTGATAATTATTTATAAGCTCCTCAACGGCGTTTGAAATCTACAAACGTGGACTACTGACTTACCCATCACTCTAAGACCCGTGCCCTGTTATTCCTGTAATGATTTGACAATAATAAGGATAATGAAATAAGTAACTTGAATGAGTTTTCGAAGTACCATGATTTTCACGGATTGTATCTACGTGAGGTTGTGGCAGAACTACGATATAAACCTTGTTAAAACTATGAAGGTAAACACGAGTAAATCGCTCTAATGCCAACATAAGCGTGGACGTCAGCGCTTGTATAATGCAATTATTGCAGTTACGTATGACTATGGTCTCGAATAGGCACCGCGAGAGAAGCACTTGTAAGGTTTAGCATATTAAGCTAACTTCCTCGAATAAACTCGCTGCTTATTATGTTGGACAAAACCAAGACAGAACGTGGAGTTTTTACGATGAAGATGCCATAGGAACGCCGCAACCTGTTCCGCTTGTTTCGATAGGCTTTTTTGATGCTCAATATGTGAACTTTAAACATACTTTTGGAAGCAGCTATATTCATATTATGATTTATGTTAGGCACTGCACCGACAAAATCCTTTTATGCAAGTGATTTGTGACATCGACGAACTCGCTTGCAGAGTAGTTTGGGCTGAGTTCATATAAGTGGCAGGTTCCGGGTTTGAACCCCGATCAGGCAATTTATATTTTTTGTTTTTTTTCTGGTCCGGTCTGACTGGAAGCTACGGCCGAGGCTAGTTACCATCTTACCAGCAATGACATAATGCCCAGCGAATGAGCGTTCCACCAGGTTCCTCCATGATGCCAGGTATAAACTAATTAGGAGTAAATATTGGTATGTGGTGTAGTGAGCCAACACTTTACCAACTTATTGTTTACATTATCACACTATAAACAAGAAATTCTACTACCAGGTTATACTGCGTTTTCCGGTGTGGTCGCTTTTCTACCATCTTGGGACCCCAGCGTCTATTGGTTCTCCGAGTAATGTGCTCCACAGCCAACTTAGCGTCACAACAAGCTATGTCGATAAAAAAAAATAAAGAGATAACATAAATTTCATGTAGCAACTTAAATGTGGTGGACTATCTAATTAAAATAATGAGCTTCAGAATGAAAAAGGAAATATAGCAACACATTTCCTTGGCAGCCTAAGTTAGTAGCTTATATTCATGAGAAATTAATGCTTGACAATTTACCTACGCCATTATTGTTTTTAGCGATAAAGAGCGAATCCTCCTAGGCCTTTTTCATTTTCTCCTTTAATCCTAGATAATAAAGCATTATATTCATATTTTGATATTAACGAAATTATAGCCTGCGTAGAATTTCTGACTCAGCGTGAGATAAAAAAATACACAGGATGGCTTATTCCTTCTCCAGAAAGCAAGATTGATGAAAACTCAGTATCATACAAACTCCATTTTTATCCTACTTTCCTACTTAATGTTATAAATGTGAACATGTGGATGTTTGTTACTCAATCACGCAAAAACGGCTGAACGGATTTGGAAAACAAATGCATGTAACCTTTGACATGGAAAAGAACATAGGCTATCTTTTATCCCGGGAAATAGAGTTTCCGCGGGAATAATAAACCTTAATCTACGTGAACGAAGTCGCGGGTTGCAGCTAGTTATTCAATCATTTATGAATTTGACTTATGATTTGAGTTTGTAGGCTTCATAACACAAAGAATCCCTCTCAAACTTAAGGTGAGAATTATTACAAAAGGGTATCCAATTATTCTGCTTTTTAAACGCAAACCCTAAAAAAAACCTTTAGTGCAGAGAGATATCATATAACTTTTATACTATCATTTAACCTTTTTACCATTTTGATTGGGTTGATTGTCAAAAATCTTTCGTTAGCGGATGCCTATGTCCTCAATTTAAAATTTTACCTCCTAAATTCAGTGGTGTGGTACGGATGTTGACAAAATCCGTCAGGACATCTAGGTACCTAATTTGTACACATGCTTGATGTACAAACTTAGTCTTCGATTTAAATAAATAAAATGAAAAATATTATTAACTTACACTCCTACAGAAAAATGTTCAGGTACAGATTTTTTTAATCCACCTGCGTATGAAAGCATGAGAAGACGGGCCAACCCTTCATTAAAAGTCGCACAGGTGTAAAATCATTCCAACCACGCCTCACCCTTGCAAGGGTTCACGGTTTCTATTCCTGTTTCCTTGAGTGCTATAATTAGATGTTATCGCGATGCGGGACATTTCATTTTTTTATTTTCATAGCTTTTGTAGATTTATCTTAATGTTCTCGCGTTGGATATCAAATGATAACATGCGTCTATGTTAGTATCACGTCTATAAACGGCCGAATGGCGCCGTGGGCAGCGACCCTGCTTTCCAAGTCCAAGGCCGTGGGTTCGATTTCCACAGCTGGAAAATGTTTGTGTGATGAACATGAATGTTTTTCGGTGTCTGGGTGTTTATATGTATATTATAAGTAAAAATACATGTTGCATCATGCATGTTATTCATAAAAATATTCATCAGTCATCTTAATACTCATAACACGAGCTACGCTTACTGTGGGGCTAGGTGGCGATGTGTGTATCGTCGTAGTAGGTATATTTATTTATTTATTATTAAAAAAGAAAAAAAACAAACAGACAGTTATTAAAATGTTTTTAATTAGTAATAAGCCTCTTAAGCTCTTGTCTTGCCGTTAATAATTAATAGGTAATAGGAAAATAAGATACATCTTAGTCTCGTTGCAAGGGTAGGAAAAAATCCATGTAATAGTTGCAGTAGGCCGGGACTTCTTTTTAAAATACAAGATAGTTTTTCCGTGATAAATAGTATGTCTGTCTCCTGGAAGCAAATCTTTGCAAAATTTTACTAAGATCGGGTTAGATGTGACAGGTATACGAGGTATACGAGGATTTTTTTAAATACTTCGGAAAGTGCCCCGGATGATTTTACGAAAAATAACGTATCTTTTGTCCATCTACAGAATGCAAGTTAAAGTCAAAATTTCACCTAGATTGATGCAGTCGAACTGAACTTAGGTAACAAACAAACATAGGTAGGTATCTACACACTTTTCCATTTAGAGTATTGGGTATGGATGTTCTTTTTTATATTAAAAATAGAAATAATTAGCTGTTTATTTATACTTGTCTCGAGAAAAGAAATGCTACCTACATTTGAAGTAGGTAGCCAGCAAATACTCGCAATACAAATTGTGTTAACGCACGATCAATTATTATTTGGACTCGTCTTGTTGATTAACCCCGTGTCTTTATTTCGCTCTTTTCAACAGATACAATACGTGTATTGCGGTCTCTTTCATACAATATCAGCTTCCTATAGGCCCCCGCACTTGCGTGCACGCACCACTTACATCCTTATTATTACACCAATACTCATGTGATGCAACTATTATATCAGAGTTACCTATTCATTAAATGTTAATAATTAACATTGATTTGTGTTACGTTTTAACACAATAAGTAAACGTGTATTGGAACTGGTAAAAAGTTGTCTGTGTTATCGGAAGTAATGCAATCGTAATCGTAAGAAGCTGGAATTGCTGTAAGATATTAATGTGATCAAAATGTTACCAGTTCTTTACTACAAAGTAAGTATAGTTATCCAAAGTTACGACGAAGCTGTCGATATAGAGGAAGGACCCTTACTGGCTTCATTAGTAAGGGACCTACATAGCCTCCAAAACTAGTAGTTAGTTGTAATAGTACAGCTGCACTGTACCTATAGAGGATGTCGGCATTTATCTTGAGATCAAAGGTGTCTGTATACTTTCTGCATGATGTTGTTATACTATGGTACAAAATAGTCTTGCAAGTAGCACTATTGGGGCATCGCTTTATGAGTTACGCCTATACTAGTCAGTAAGAATCTATGTCAAAAAATTACTCTTAGTAGGTAGGTAAAAGAAAAGTTATGTTCCGAAGGTTATCAAAATGACACTAGTTGTCTGTTACCTTCAAGCCTATGCCATTGAAAAGTTTTCAATAAAATTTGGCAATTAATTCAAAATTCAAATTCAAATTTAAAATCAAATTCAGGCATGGCATGGAATAGGTATGGCATATTATATAAATAGAAGCGGTGATAGCCCAGTGGGTAAGACCTCGGTCTCCCTTCGTAGGGACAAGTTCCCTCTAACTTTTCGAAGGTATGTTTTAAGGAATTAAATAGCACTTGCTCCTTCGTTGAAGGTAAATTTCACGAGGAAACGTGAGAGTTCTACATAATGTCAAATGCGTGTTAAATCTACTAATCCGCACTGGACATGGGCCGCGTGGTGGACTATGGCCTAAAACTTCTTATTCTGAGGAGAGACCCGTGCCCGGTTGTTGGTCGGCAATCGGTTGATAATGGTGATTGATGTTGATCGAATATACTATATTATACAGGCCAATTTAATCTAGATATCCTAAAGCGTTTAATATAAAGAAATGTCGCCCTAATATACTTATAGACTGTTTAATTAACAATGGAGTAATATGCAAAACAATTAATATTTGTGTATTAAGTATGATTAATAAAGCCCATTAACTCAAGGATAACGTAAAGCAGGCGGACTGCATGTGATTATTTAATTACTCTTAACCACCGTTTCCGGTTGGTATCAACGGCATCGTTATTTTCCCCAAATGGACGCGTAAATTAGTTGCTCTGCAACATAATGATAATAGCAATTAATATATTATAGCTATAAATTGTTCTTTATTTGGTTCAAAATTTAATAAGCACTGCTCTAGTTTCTTTACATCTCAATTAAAAGAAATGGTGTTTCTGGTCAAGTTGAAATATCATCATCAGAGTTTTTAAAACTTCTTAAAAGACGCAGATTTGAATATGTCTACCAAAACATAAAAATAGTACCTATTAATTTAAGTGGAAAACTTTCAAATATAGATACTGAAAAGAGAGGAACAACTATCTGCTGAAAATGTCTTAATACAAAATAGCCTTTCGCCCCTACAATCTGTTATTATCAAATAATACATGGACTTCATCGAGAAAAGGTTTTAAAATCAGATAGGCACCTACCGTACACGAGATAGCTTTTTTAGAAGATCGCAAAAATAAATGAAATCTGTGATATATCTAACGTATAAGTATTACTCAATAACTGATAGGTTCCTACTGATCAGGTAGGTACCCTTTATCACACTACCTTAGTTTTATGCTAACGTCATGCGTTATATCCATTTATTTCTTACGAAACAGATTGAATATAACTATCCTTCTTGTATTCTGGTTCATTTATTTTTCAATGTCGCTGTAGCCCCGAAGTATAAATTAAAAAGAATATACATATTCAATGCCTATTTATAAAGCTATAACTGTCGATAAGTTTATATGTCTTTAGTAAACAAGTGACAATTCAAACATTCAAAATACTCCCGTAAATCCCATGTAAATTTTGTTAGTAGAGCCTCTAGCAACATGTTACTAAAACCAAAATAAGATGAGTGTTTTCCAAATGAAGTCTGCGAAATACGCCTCTGCGGTGTGAAACTATAATCACTTAAAAAAATGTAATAGCGTGTAACTTTTCCTTTTGTAAAGGGAGAAATTCATTTTGCCCGCGACCACAAAGAGTGACGTCGTGAATACATGTCACGTCACCCGCGAACCCCCAGCTTTGTCCTAAGTGTGAAAGGGTTCACTCATTAGGAAGATTGCGAAGGCGCGCAGCTATGCGAACATTGTCTTCTGTACCAACGTTGACACATTGTTCCTGCTAGCACCTCAGTGTTGCCAGTAGACATTATACGGTTGCCTATGCTCAGGAAGTATTCATTTCTAGCGAGACTCATCACAATAGCAAATGCGTTCGGGTTAAACAAGAGCGAAGAGTCTAACCGGGAAATGGTGGATAAATGCGGCCATTACTGAGATTACACCATATTATATTCCAACTTTCTGTTACCCTTGTATTTTTTTAGAGATCATGTGTCCATTGAGGTTATAAAAAAATGCGAAAGATTTTAGGGTTCCGTAGTGATTAGACCTTTATATTTTCTCTTCTATATTACAGCCATACTTTGATTTAGATTAAAACGGTAAATCTGAACTTTGGCTCAGTTGTGGAAACTTGTTACTGCCATGTAAGAGTCTATCTTATATTGGAAAACAACTCCGAACTGCTAATGGAATGTATATTATATTATATAATTATATTATAGTACCTACATACTACCTTAAAATAATATTTTTTTTAAAAAGGCCATACGGATTAGATGTTCGTTGTTGGTATAGCTTTTGCTGTTTACCATTTCACTGAGTAGATCCGTATATTATAATAAGTTGGTTTTTTCAAATTCATAATGCAAAGCCTACATCTACTTTTCAAGGTGAAAAAGTTACTAGTCGGTAATAGAGTGGTTGACCTAACTTTAGTGAGTCTATACGCGAATTCCTCTGTCCTACGGGATTAAGAATGTTCTAAATTCGAGAGAAAAAATCATTCATCTATATAGATGATGAATATAATATGATGAATGATGAGTAACGCCTAAATTGTCTCTATATTTTCAAAACTCAGCATTAGGGGTAACCAGCGATGTTCTCCTTTTTTCGTTGTACAGGACTAAAAGTCCTGGGAAATTAGTTATTTACAAGAATAAACTTTTAATTGACGTTGTTTTAATCGAATTTATAAGATTTCTCAAAAGATAATTCGAAGATAGCTCCAGCCAGCGATGACTTGAATAACGTTTAAAACCTATTGGAAATCATACTCTATCATGTCTTTTGAAGCCTTTGTTAGATCAATTTATTAATACATTTTTTTTTAATTGCCTGAGTTGCCTATCAGGAATTTGAAATTTTATTCCTACTCATTACTGTGTAGATTGTTTGTAAGAATAAACAAACTGAGTTCTTTGTATTTAGAGCAGACTTACTCACAAATATTTTGATAAGATATTCGTACGGTTTACTATGAAATAGATTAGAATAAGGTTCTAAGTTCTCATTGTACCTAGATTATTTTCTTATTTTATACCTTTCATTATTGATTTGTATTTCATATCTTTCGTAAGGAGAGAGATGGTTGCAGAGCATAGACCCACCACGCTGCTCCAATGCAGGCTGGCTACTACTACCTACTGATGATAAGACTAATAATTGAAACTGATATTTTACGACGGTCACCTATTTTACGAGGCACTAGGGTAGTACCGTACACCGTAGTCGAAAAAAGTTACGTGTTTACCACTAGAGAAGCGAGATAGTTGCTCTATATTTTACTCTACTTTGACAAATCCAATGATTAGATTACCTATGTTTTGCTTTTGCGGAAGAGGTGATAAGCCGCAGAAGCTGCCGTTTCATCATTGTACTACTGAAAATACAAATGACGTCAGCAGACAAAATAGATGGCGTCGGATGCCTCAAGAACGTCTGTGCTGACCTAGCTATACGATTAATTTAATAGGGCTTGAAATTGGTTTCGAAATAACCGACTTTTATTCAGCTTGAACTGGTTTAGTCATTTAAGTTTCGTTCGATCTAATCTATTTCGGAAAGATATATACAGCCTCTCTGTAACCGGTTTCCTGCATGTACATGGGCTCAAAGAAACAAGGGAAGAAGGTACGCTCAAGCGTCTAGCTCGTTGCTCCGCTTTTTGCGCTGTTAAGTGATAAGTGCTAGATCGAACGTGAGCAGTCAATCAACCCAGTTAGCATACATAAGAAAACAGCTAATTAAGCAGTATAAATTTCAATCCTTCTCAAAATTTTAACCCGTTACAGTCATTTTTTATTAGTTTGTTTTACAAATCGTACTACCACACTGCCATGCAGTTGACTCCATTCAAATTCATATTCAACAAATGAATGAAATGAAAGAATGTTATGCTCTCTGAACTGACTATATTGTTTACCAACATCTTAATATTGTACAAACGTTCTTGCAAATAAATGATTATTATTATTATTAAACAACCACAACTAATAAAAACTTACCCTGTGAGCAAAATTGTAGGAAAGTATGTACGTCACAATTCGCTGAAAATCTTAGAGAAGTGCTAACATATTTTATGATTTATAAATATTCAGAGTATAGGAGGCACGGGCTCACCTTGTATTTAATATTTGGCATACACGAGAATTATAAGAGAATAATGACAAATTGCGTGACAAGTTCCGTGGTTTTTGTCTCGTTAGTCGTTACTCATTATGTAAGGAATAGTGATACTGTACTCGGAAGACGTGGTTTCGTTATCCAAACAAAATTATATTATTATTGTTTAATGGATATTATAATTACTTATGTAACTTTTATCTTACGCAGCAAGTTAAATTATAAAAGTGTGGTATATTCAGATTAACTATAGGCGAGAGTATATTACAATTGTTATTTATAACAAATGTAATATTGTATGCTTCTGCTGGGCTTCTCTTACATTGAAGAGGACTTAACCCCACCCTGTTTCCCCAACGTGGGTTGGTTGTTGAAGTGTATTAGCGTTAAATATCACATATAGGCAGAAGCATAAATTTTGTCGGTTTTTAATAATTCCTACAATACCTACCTACCCTTAGTTTTTTATAATGCGTACTAGAGAGTTCTTCGTCTTTATAACTTAGTGTATTGCCCGCTTAGGGTATGCAATATGCTTAGGACATGCAACAGAGTATGATCATAACCAGTGCATACCCTTGGCATACCCTGTGCATACCCTATATGCACGCCACTGCTTGTTAGTGATAATAACAGGGACCGGATTTTTAAAGTGCTCTCCGGGAACGACGTTAACTAAAACTTACGTATGTTTTCTAACTCTGGGCAGGTATTGAAGATTTCTTCTCAGAAAAACTCAATACCTGAATTTTCGAGCCCTAGCGAATCGAAACCGTAGATCCGTAGTCCACTAGCTAAATGTGACAGGCGGATTTGAAACGAAGTTCTTTAACTCCACTTGCGATAGGACATAACTGGGAGAAATCGGTTCCGCCCGCCGAAGTTTTGATATCATCGTCGAGCGCTGGCCACCATAAGTGCTTGTTAATATCATGTAAAAAATGAAAAATTCTATTATATTATTATTAGATTATTTAAACGATAAAAAAGCTTGGGTGAGAACGGCTCTAGCTTCTTAGCTAACAAAAAAAAAATATTACCTGGCTAAGTTTGTTGTGGGCTCTTCTTAAACCAGGGCGCGTTTGGAACCCTCGTAGCTTTAGGTTTAAGTTGGCAAACGAAGTTATCACCATCCCCTTACAATTATGAAAACATGTATGTATGAACGCTTCATAAGTTACTATGATGAATAAAGAAATTTTGAATTTGAATTTTGAATTTGTGATAGTCCAATGACTTTTTTCGATGGACATAGTAGAAGAACTTCGTTCCTGACGGAGTCCCTACATCGCAAACTTTATTTTTATCCAAACAACATATTATTATAAGTCTATATGTATTATTATACCGTTTTTCTTGCTTTCCTTCGTTCCGAGGTAAATAAAGATTTTCATATTTTTCACTCAATGTGTACAGTGCCTAAGTATTAGTGTTCGAGTCAAGACAGGACGGCAACAAGCAGGAAGTGAAGTAGGAAAACGCTCTAGCGTCAGCCAAGGTCGACGGCGACCATCCACTCCGTATGTGATTACATGCCTCTGTCTATATACATATCTGAATTATTATTGGCTGCAATTTTTTCATTTACTACCGCAGAAAGAAAGGTTATTTGTTTAATATATATGAAACTGCTGTGTAACTGGTTGTGTGCATGTAAATGGGATCAAAGAAACGAGGGAAATCGAACACGTGCAGTTAATCAACCCAGTCAACTCCCCCTATTTAAACTGCTCATTAAGCTGCCCAATAATGCTGATTTCAATTTTCACGCAGTATGCTTTGCAGTGACAACACTTAATATGCTTAAAAAATGTCATAGGTGTGATAAAAATAACTATCTTTACTTTTGGATGCCTAAGTGTAATAGATGTAGGCAATTCCGGATTGTCCGAAACAAACGTCGACACTCCTAAAAATGCGTTTCTACTCTACTCGTAGTAACATAAAAATATACCTTTGTTTGTAAAGTATGTATATCCCAACAAAATCTGATTTTGTATACATAACTTTTTGTATTCTATTATAAAATATGATGGATCAGTTCGAAGGAATACTTACCTACCATTTTTGTGCGGTTTCGGAGGAGTGGTTATCTTTTTTTCCGTTGATCAATTACAACGTCCAGCCCACTTATAAAGCGTCTGCAATTCATACTTTGCATTTTGATCTTTCGCGGATATTTTCGGCTATTGATAAAGCTCCCATAATAAGTGTGCAATCCGCACACTTATTCTATAGAAGGCAGGTAACGTCTGCCGGGTACAATAGAGCGAATTTCGTTCTGGCTAAAATATTAACTTTCACACAATGGGAAACATTATATATCCAGTATGGAGCACTTCTTCACTTCCGAACAATAGATTGAATGGGAAACGAAGTGGTAAACAGAGGTTCCCTTGGAGAACCAACTCAGTGCGAGTTGGCCATTGTGCTTTGTTGCCTGAGCAACCAGACTAGCTTTTTGAGCGGCTAGCGGTGTTTGCGATTCCGCTTTTATCACAACAAAGCCACGTTAGAGGTTTCAGTTATCTTCTACTGGCATTTAAACAATATTCACTACAACATATAGATATAATAAGGGTCCAATTTAGTTTTCCGTAAATTACAGGTTACTAAGGAGGACAATGAAACGACAAATCTTAGCGGAGTATGTTATTGTCTTGTTAAACTTATTTTTAATGCATTGACTAGCGTATGACTGCAGTCATACGTTATGGGAAGTGAAGATACATCCTAAGGTGGAGCACGCATCATTTAATTTCAATGAATATCTTAGGAGATATCATAGTAAAATAACTCCGCATCAAAATAATAAATTAAGACCACCACGCGTGCATTTACGATGTGCAAGCAAGGTGTAAGGCCACGTGGGGAAAGGGCACTTTAGTTTTACTGTTACTGATTGAACCTAGAATACCTTAGCTCTTCAAAGTAATGTCATGTATATTATAAGGTTTCTTATTTCGAAATTACAGACTGGCCTCCAATTTTACTTATGTGTATAGATAAAGTAAATAGAATTAAGTACCTACACTAAAGCTTATCCATATACTTGCTAATAGTTCCAAAATAGTTCCAATTGTTACCTCACTCAGTAAGCATACCATGAGTACGACAATACTCTCTATTATATCTTGGTATTTCGTAGAAAACCCAAAAATAAACTTTAATAGGATATTAACATTTGAATTCTTAAAGAACCACGAGGAAATAAAGACTCGAGTGCTTGGCTTATTATTTGTTGGAACACAAAGCATGGCCAATGAAATGGTGTCTCGGAGATGTTTAGCACATTGTCCCTGCTAGACGCCGCGCGCCGGCGCTATGCTTTTATGTATGCAGGAGCTTATGTTTTTCTTTTGTGGTTGTCATAGATTACGGTAGGTCGTCTACAAGTATAATGGGAATAAGTAGGTATTACCTACTAGAGATTTAACAAGTCTGAATAAAATGAGCAAAAACTCAACTTAGGTAGGTACTTACCATCTTGATACGTTACAAAATTTTAGTCCACGCAATCTATGTAAGTGTAGCAAGGCCCTAAGACTTAAAAAGTTGTCACTAATACCTACTCGATTTTGAGTAATTATAATTAGCTTCCTATTATAGTTTATTTGAAAAAAGTTATGTAAATAAAAATTGACAACCTTAACTTATTGAAATAACTTGAAATCAGATTTACACGTAGATGTGCGTACTTATGAACGTGAGTCTGACGCTATTTGACCTTGAATGTAAACAGCTGATTTTATGGTTGTCACTGCGTATTTTTTATGACATCTTTGTACAGATATCTAAGTAGGATCGCCGGAAAATGTGGAACAAAACTTTTTCATTATTTTATAATTATAGTAAAACTTTTGTTAGGGTAAGTAGCCATACGGTACTAAGCCTATTCGGTATTACCCCATAGGCTTAGTACCTAACCCCTTTCCAACTAGCGTCGTACGGACCTACTACTTACTATCTATACTTTAAATACTTGAATTTAAACACTTTAAGATGCCTACATCTTAAAGTGTTTAAATTCATTTGTTTAAAATACAAAATCATTGCTATATGTGATAAATTGTTTTTATCACTTAAAAAAATTGCTGCAATTATTTACAATAACTTCCCATCAGATATGCATTGAGTGTCTTTAAAATTCTACTTTTGCCGACGCATTGTCTGCTCGCTTCAACTCATCCCAAAGGATTTCTGATCGTTATAATTCCGGAGAACATTTCCATAAAAATGATTCCCGATCGTTATCTCGTGAACAGGTCGGATTCTTTTTTTTTCCGAACGCATCATTTATTATCTTTAAGTGTACAAAAAGTAAGGGTCTAAAGCGCCGCGTAGTCCCTTCTACGAAATGTCTTTAGATTTGTTTGACACTCCTCCGTGAGATATAGAGCGGCCAGTGGACAGCACAGTTCGACGAATCCGGACGTCCACTTCAGTTTGCGCCTACTGGAGAACAAAGAGGTGTAAATTCACAACTTCGTAGATTATCCATAAAGTAACCATAACGGCGCTAAAGCAGATTGTGTGAACTGATAAGAAAGGATTTAATTTACAACTTTTTTTGCTTAAAATTAGAAAAATTGTTTCATTTCGTTATTTTCCCTTATATCGATTCATAGTGATCTTATTTTCATTGTGACCTTCAAAGAAAAGGTTTAATTCTTATCGGAGATGATATTTTTTATACCTACTGATCTTTTTTACTGCCAGTTGAAATCGTTTTGTTAACAACAATGTTGTTCAGCATACCGTATGCAACTGTTACCTTATCTAGGATTACTTTTAGCATTGTTGTAACAAGGTTGAAAGGGTTGTAAAAAGGCTTCGAATTTTATCTTCTAAGCACGTATTAAGTGAGTTTGATACAGCCTCCGATAATATGATGGTTCATAGCGCTTTAAAGGAATAACCGTCGTTGCACAATTTCCCATGGTTCAAAAGTAAGTACCTTCTTTTGAATCAAGGCACAATGGCAGGGCAAGAGTCAGGTAAAGCGCCTCTCGCTGCGGGGTACCTTGCAGAAGTTTTATATTTCCGCTTCTTTGTCATATCTGTAGGGCCAATTAATAATTTCCCTAGCTGACCGGAGTCATTGTCACGTCACCTCCCCGGGTCTTTGCTCCATGCTGTCTGACAAAATTGACTCCGAACAATTGTTCACTTTTTTCATTGACGTGCAAGTTTATTGATTACCTGCTCTCTTCATAGTATTTCTGTTTAATTTTGTACCTACTTACGAAACATTATTTATATTTGAGTGCAATATTCTTTTGTGGGTTTTTTTCCACGATAAAATAAAGATTTCCTCAATAAGGATAATTGTAATACAAAATCCATACTTAAACATCTTAACGTATCTATAAATATTTATATACAAAATGGCATCTTTGTCTTTTTTGTTCATCTGATTGTCCGCGTGTTGTGGCGTCTCGGTATTTCCTGTTCGCAAAATTAAATTCAAATATATGCATACTTTTTGTCGACGAGTTTACGAGCAAGCAAACATTGGCTGTGTAAGGCGATATGCTTATACCTACCTAATATAATAATGAGCACCATCGTAGGCATTTTAATATAAGAATACCGGTCGCTACTTTACCTGTGTTCAATTTACTTCTACTATAATTTGAATGAATGAATGAATGAATACACTTTTATTGTACTCCAAAGAAAAAAAAGTAGTTACAGAGATATAAATACAAAACATTTGATGAAATTCGTGCAAAATATTACATTCTTACAACTCTACAACTTCGCCCACTTGGGGGTGATTTCTGATATAAAACTTATAAAAATTCTATATACTCCATCTATTCTCTTGTTAAAGCCCATTCAAAATTGGTTCAGACATTTTGAGGGTTTGCCCCAAGAAAAAAACACAAAAATATTTAAAACATATCGGACTATTATGATTCAAAAATGAGATTATTTATACGACGCAGATAATTCCGAGATCACAGACATATACTCGTAGGTACTTTAATTTAATACGTATTATGTATGTTTTGATGTTCTATACATTCACATCTTCATTTGGTAACCGGTTGAACACACAATAATTAACGTGCTACATTAAAAATAATGTTGACTGAACCCGGAAGATTTTTTAATTTTTTATGGTTGTTTAAGATAACTCATTCTCTTGTAGGTAGAGCTTTGCGGACAAAGTAAGATGTTTGCCAAGGTACCTATCCTCTACGCACGTCTGGCTCCGAAACCGGAGCATCTTCAGGAGAAGTTGACATAGGAATGAATAATCGTTAAGAATATTATCTTAACAATTATTTTCGCTACATAGCGATAATGCCGCCTTTTGTTCTATTTTTTTGTTTTTTGAATGATGTGGTGTACAAATAAAGAGTATAAATAAATAAATAAATTATAAAGTTAACATCTCCTTAGGAAATTAAGCGGACTTTATTGTAGGTAATAATGTGTTCTTTAATCTTGTAGTAAATAATTTTTATGTATCATCAACAGTTTCCTTAGAGCACGCCAAGTACTGAATTTTATATATATTTGTACGAACGGTGTGTGAAATAAATGGATTATATCAGATCCCAGATCCTGGTAGCTTGAGCGGTTAAATAGGTAAATTGAAAAATACGTAGACAAGGAAACGTCATAACACAGACATAAGAGCTAAATAATACTCGAGACGTATCATCGGTATGTTAAAGTCTGCCAAATAGCCATGTGGACTGTGGAACACCGATATTACTGCGTGGGCGAACTTCCTGGCGCGACTGGTGCGATTGGCATGCGACGCGCGCCATCGCGGTTTGGTAACTGGTGGCAACTTGCTCTCGACTTTCATGTTCCGAAATAAATCTAAACGGCAGATAAGGCAGTCTGAACATTAGCTGTTGATAGAGTAAATGATTAAAAAAAAAAAACCGTCTCAGTTGTACAACTAAATTTTTTTTATTTTTAATTCGGTGCCAAGTAAAATTTAGAAAATTTCTGGTACTTTCCTTGCTAAAACGGTAAATACAAAGTATATAGCTAGCAATTTTTTACATTTTACTTGGCACCGACGAAACTTTTTTTTCACCCTTTTTATTTTTGCCAATATTCTGTTTTAATAGCCAAATGTCAAATACTTAGTAGTTCCGGTGGCCATCTCGAGGTCTACATCATTAGTTACACATGACCGAGTGGTCCTTTTGGAAAGCAAATGCTCAAGTTACTATAAAACATACCCAAATCGCTATAGGAGTTTCATAACGTTGAAGAGATTCTGGAGTCACCGTTAAAGCAAGTGCTATTTAATTGCTTATAACGCACATACTCGTACATCCGAAAAGTAAGAGGTCTTCAAAAAATTAAGAGGCCAGGGTTCGCACTTGTCCCTCCCGTAAGCGAAGTCCCCTAAGTACACACACATCAACACACATCGCCATGTAGTCCCAAAGTAAGCGCAGCTTGTGTTATGGGTACTAAGATGACTGATGAATATTTTTTATGTAAAATAGACATACTAGTACATTATTATTTATTATATGCTGATAAACACCCAGTCACTGAAAAACATTCATGTTCATCACACAACATTTTCCAGTAGTGGGAATCGATCCCTAGGCCCTGGACTTAGAAAGCAGGGTCGCTGCCCACTGCGCCAATCGGCCGTCAATTTAGTATTAGTCACTATTATTGTTCTACCCTTGTTGTCAAGTGAGTTGAGGATAATACTAAAATACCTTGATAATACTCAGATATATGCGGTTAATTAATTGGTTATCAAGACCTAAGTATTTTAGGTACATTTCATCGGCTGGGTGATAGTGGGATATCTCTTCCGGTTCAATTTCCTACAGTCATTGTGATACGAATGTAGGTGTAATTCAACAATATTATTATTATTTAGTAATCACTAATTCGTTTAATACACTATAGAGTCAATGCACTCACATTGTGTAAATATTTTTTTCATTTTCAAAGTAATTACTAATTATCTGTTCATCATCACCAGCCAAGTAGTATTTTGGGTCGCGGTTTTAGATTGCAACATTCTGAAATCGAATTCGGTTACGTATATTTCTTCTATATATATTTTATATTATAGATTACTCGCTGTTGACCGCGATTTCGTCTGCTTTTGATTTTGTTTTTTGATGTGGCATTAAATTTAGTTATAGATCTAAAAAAATAACAGTATTCAGTGTCGCTAAGCCTTAAATGAGGGGTTTGCTGCTGTTCGCTGAGGAGATCTGTTCTCTATCTCCAACCACAGTTTGGGTAAAATTAAACACATATTATAACCTCTATAGTACGAAAACAATTATTTAAATCGGTTATAATTCGTCGGAGTTATTGTGTACAATCGTCAAACACTCATCCCCTCTCCCAAAGGAACTGAGCTTAATGTCGGGATAAAAGTATCCTATATTTCCTCTAACACTTCCAAGAATATGTGTACAAAGTTTTATGAGGATAAAAAAGCGTAACAAACAAACTTACATTGACATTTATAATATTAGTAGGGAAACACGAACAAAATAACTTCCCATATTCTGTAGAATTTTATTAATCTAGCCAATAATAACTGTTGAGTAATGACAAAAACTAGTTTCAATATCATCACATTATCAACTCTTTAAGTGCCTCTACAGGGCTCGGGTCTCCTCTCAGTTAAAGAAGGGTGTAGGCCTTAGTCCACCACGGTGGCTAGGTACAGATTGGTAGACTTCATACGAACATGATAGCATTATAAAGAACTCTCAGTCTTGCTCGTGGACATGATATTTAATTGCATAAATTATTTCCGAAAATTAAGAAGCTGAGGATCGAATTCGGTCCCTCTAAAGGGAAGACACGTAGAAATTAGAAAGAGAAAAGCAGTTTATAATGCGAATTTCAAGCCTATTTGCAGAGGTAAATCAAAAACTGCAATATAAAACGAGAACTTGTCTCGCTCGGTTTGTAGGAAACGCAACTTTCTGCGTTTCAGCTGCAACAGGGCAGGGTTACCTATTTGGTCATGTCGTGTGGATATTATTTGTAATTGCATGTGCCATTCACCTAGTTAGAGCGGGGACTGAACAGCGTCACGGAATGTTGCCTGTCTTCCAACCCGCTTGCTAAGTGTCACCGTGCCTTAGCGGTAACCTTGCACTCTACTTGTACTTTTAATTACGTACATGGTATTCTGTAGGGGGCCATTATGAGCTATGCAGTGTATAACGGTACGACTTTATGATAAGCAATCAAAGTCCATTAAACTGGACCTTAATTGAAATGGGCTGTTATAAATTTCTGGAAGGAATCACGTTAAACTCTGTTTGTGAAAACTTGTATTTGACTGGATATACTCTGGTACTTTATTTGCAAGATCTGTTATTAGCTGTAAGGCTAACCAATAAAATAAATAAAACATATTTAGCTAGAAGCTAGCTCGATACCTTTGAGATACAAGATACTTCAGTCAAGCGTACCTATTAAATTAGGTCAGCAGGTTCCTGATGAAGGCAGATTCAGTGTAGGTACCTGCACCTTAAACTAAAATGACAAATGTGGTAAAAAATTTAGTATTTGTTTTTGTAAATGTATGTTTTTATTTTGCTATACTCCACGACAGCCGTTTTTATTAAGTTTTCACTCGTGCGAGGCTTCCGTAATGGCTAGTTATTACTGACCACTGGGTGAATTAGAAGAATGAAAATAAAGTGGGTACTCTTCAAAATAAGCTCTCTACGCACATTTATATTGAAATTGTGCCTTTCCAGGCAAGCCAAAATTTCCTGATCTGACTGATAATTCTCCGGTATCGGAAGCAAAAAGTCCATTTTGAGAGAATTTTGGGTCTGCGTGGAATTTGAAAAAAAATCCATTCCCATTACAAATGACACAATAAAGATTTGACTAGCTGTCGAAGATGATAATGAATATGTTTTGGATTACTGCCTGCCTGTATTATTTGTGTATCTAATTAAAAAAAAATTTAATACCGTATACAGAGTAGCTCAGCATATAGTAGGTATGTGACAGTTAGCGAGTTTTTCCCGCACGTCGCGTCGTCGTATCCGGGTCGCGCGCGTCACGTAACGGGCTCGCTGATAACGGGAGGCCTAGGTCGCGCAGCGGGATGAGCTACGCGGAAGTGGGATTGCGGACGACGATTAGGGCCTACTGCCCAGACGATTAGCTCGAGACTCGAGACCAACGGCATTGCTGTGTTCGTTGATTAGTTCTCGGAATTCGTCGGCGCGTTTGGCCGGCCGCTGACAGACACAAATTGTAATACAAGACGCGGAAAGCTTTAGTATTTTTTTTTTCTTTTTTTTATTTACGAGGCTATTTTTAACAGTTATCTATCTCACCAACGTATTTTGTTCACAATATGTATTTAAAAAATGTCCAAATGTTATCTGTATAATTTTTGATGTTTTAATAAATAATCTTGTAATTCGGGTCTCAAAATATCCTGTGCAAAATTCGGATGTGATGACCATAAAGTTCCAAGTTGAAGTAAATGGAGGCTAGAGTTTTCCTGTATCTTAAGAATATGTTAAGCAGTCGGTCTATTCTATCTTTCTTTATTTGTAAAACTATACACTTCTTGTTATTTTCTATGCACATACCTACCGTACCATCAATGTTGATTCATGCCGAAGTAAATTGGGGTCAGAGATTTCCTGTACCCTGCCGTGCTTTGGTGAATACGTTAAGCTTGTCTACTGTTCCTTTCTTTGTGTAGATTTTGAAAGTCCCAATCTTACTGATGATAATCGCTAGATAAAAATCATTGTACTTACGTTTTCTAATACTGCCAAGCCCCATCGGAGTATTAGTATGACAAAGTTCCTACTTTGTCATACTAATGTCTTGCGTGGTCTTTAATAAGCTGGTGGTAATGATATTTATTTTTGATATTAGCGAGAGAATATTAAGAATGCGAGCGGATCTGCGGGGATTTGCTACCTAGCATAAATGTAAACGTTTGGCAGGGTGGGGCGCGTAGAGCGCGGGGCAAAGAAAGCAAGTTCACTGCCACGGCCGGTGCGACAACCTTGCGAGTTGCCACTACCTTCCCCTCCGTCACCGTTCAACGTTATCTAGTGCTAGACACATACGCTCAATTACTTATGCAGGCAGCAGTTCAGTCAGATATGCAATCACTTTGCGATTTACAGTTATCGAGTGTACAGATATCTTCTAGGTAGACAAGTTCCATTTCGAACACATTTGGATTACCTGGGAAATCTTTTGTACCTCCAGATCAAAACCTATAATAAGTTTCGGCTGCCTCGTTAAAAATATAGCATAGTGGACTCCGAATCACGAGGTATTTTATAGGCTTGAGATATTTAGTTATATACTTATTCGGTCTTTTTGGTAGAAAATTCTAATTATCAGTCTGGAGTTAGGAAATTAGCGTTTTTAAAACCCCAATTTCCTGAAAAAAGGAGAGGGTATCCAGCTGTGAGACAATTATAGGCAGTCAGAACTTCATATTACATAGGTGTGATTTTGGCAGTTCATAAAATAGTCCAAATGTTAATGCCACTCAAGAAATGGGCAGTATCGGAAGCAGAACGTCCATTTCGAGAGAATTTCGAGTCTGCGTGGAATTTGAAAAAAAAAATTCATATCCATTACAAATGACAAAATAAAGATTTGACTAGCTGTCGAAGATGATAATGAATATGTTTTGGATTACTGCCTGCCTGTTTTATTTGTGTATCTAATAAAAAAAATGACAAAATCCACCATCCCAATGTTTAATAACGTATACAGAGTAGCTCAGCATATAGTAGGTATGTGATAGTTAAGTTAGTTAACATAGTCCAAGTGTTAATGCCACTCATGAAATAGGCAGTAAAAAATTAAAAGAACAACAAATAACTGTATGCTGCGATGCATGGACCCCTATTCGAAGTTGCTGACTTTTAAATGTTGACGTCAAGAAATAATTCGCGCAGTTGGCAGGAGATCTTACGGTTGGATGCTGATTCTATGGGAATGCGGACAGACCTTTAGTGGGACGCCACGTGCGTTGACACATAAGCATTATCCCATATCAGAGGCCAATCAAGCTTCGTTACAAAAAGTACCAAATGAGTGCAATGGTACATACCTATTTACTTTGCACATATATAAAGCATAGAAGTATTATTGTGATTAAAAAAAATACATTAGCACCTTATTTATTTGAAGGAATGTATTGTCTATTGAGATTCAAACGTACAAATGCTAAAACGCTGTCGTTCTCTTCATGCAATACATAACATACCTACATAATGTTATTTATACGTAACATGTATGCAATAAACTTTTATCTACATTAATAATATATATCAACATTAGGTATACTTATTTATTGTAAAATTTATAATATTATAAAACTGATAAGTTTGTTTGTATGTTTGAACGTAATAATCACTACTACTTCTATTGGAAAAATATTTTATGCATTAAAGTCACTTTATTGAGGAACATTATAACTAGGTTAAATCGTCATTATAACAAGCGTGAAACCATGGGAAACAGCTAGTATTTTATACGTTTGCTGTTTATAAATTAACACTAATAGAAGATCCGTTCTCCGACTTTATATTTTATGTCTTTTTGAATCAGACCAAACGGTGCAAACTGTCACGAAGTTAAGACGTTAAAACACCAACGCATTTTACCGTGTATCTTCTGTAAAGGTAATTAATTGTAAACATATAAATACCGTTATATGTAAGTCTGCGAAACTCAGGCAGACTGGCGGAAATTTCACATCAACAACGGAACCTTGAGCTTATGCCAGACTGCAAATTCCGAATTGCTTTGCTTGTGGACACCTACGTATTGCGTAAAAAGCTGAATCACTGATCAGAAATGTTATGAGCAAGCCAGAATACTATCATATGTGAATCAGCACGGCCGGAAACTTCGCCATGTTGGCTCACCGCGCCGCCATGTTTATCGCGTTCCGGAAGTTGCGCGCGCGCCGACCGTCTTTAGACATCATTTCCACAACTCGGGCGAGCTACGAGTCGGAAATATTCAGCGGCTATTTTGGGTGCCGACGTTTTTCCGCTCCGTGCAGACATCTTCGAAGTTAATCATATATTTGACGACGGTATCTGTTTTATTTATAGAGAAAACTGCCTAACGTATTTAGAAACTCGTAACTTTGTCTGAGATGTTTGTATCACTGGATGTGTAAATAACAAGCGTGAGTAATGTTATTTTCCGATACGGTTAATGGCAGTTCACTGTTCATTAGAAAAACCTGCTATGTATGCATTGGACGAACTAAATAATATAAAACCTAATCTTCAGGTGCGGATATTCTTTTGAGAATAAAAATAAAATAAATGAGGAAACTGAAGTCATAACGAACTTGTAGAACTAAAGTTATAACAATGCTGGAAATTGCATAAATAGTGTTGTGTGAATTACTTTGACAATTTTCGAAAATATATCTGATAAACTCTTATGTACGATAAATACCGCTTATCTCCTGTGCGTTAACTTTATTTATATGAATTAGTATATTTTAATATTTTCGTAAGTGTTATAAGTAAAACTTCTATAGTTTATTTTCATATGCGCGTTTTTGTATGGCATATTAAACTCAAGGTTACGTCAGGTCAAGGTCGGTACAGGTCATCTAAGGGTCATAAAGAAGTTCATCTTCGCGTGTCAAAATGGTTTATCCCCGCCCGCGCCTTGCTCGTTTTTTTTTAATAAATATACCCAGTTTGGATTACGTTTGGATTTTTTTTATGATTCATTTACCCCTAAATAATTTTCAATTCCAAAAGTCCTTCCACAAGTTTCTTCACGTACTTAGGTAATTAAAAATATCATTTTGTTAAATTTCGCAATTATAATTTTACTATTTACAAAGTTTGCATTGAATAACGATAAGGTATCTACTTCCGACTATGTTAACATGTATTAAATACGTGTGTCGATTTTAAATTATTTTATTGTAGTGCGACATGCTTGCGCCATAATACGATGTTAATTACATTTTTAATAGTTTCATTTCATTGTTATGCGGCTTATGTTAGGAAGTGCGAATTCTTTAATGGAAATGTATGTTTCTAGGTTTTATGTTTATAAGCAATTGCCACAAAATAAAGCGGTGATAGCCTAGTGGTTAGCGTTGCCTTAATTTCAGGGGAACCGGGTACGATCCCCGTAACGCACCTCTGACTTTTCGGAGTTATGTGCGTTTTTAACTAAAGCAATGGTTTAAAGGTGAGGTAACCTGCATGCTGCATGCATCTCTCATGCATCAAATGTGTTCTCAAAGGCGTGTAAAGTCTACCAATGACAAGCTAAAACTCTTTGGGCTCTTGTTAATAAAAAGTGGCATGATGTCGACATAGTATGCAGTGCATAAGTCATTTGAAAGATGCTGTCAGCTGAAGGGTATCAAAACACTGCATAAAGATTCCAACGTTATGCCACGTTTATTAATAAAGCACTTTTAGAAAAATATGCGCACCTTCGCATCGCATTCTTTTGCGATGACAGATTCACATTTTCATTAATATTATATTATATTAGTGGAGGCCTATGACGACTCCTATACATCCAAGTTCTATAATGGACTTAGACAGACCAGCTTATACCCAGTGGCGTGCATAAAGGGTAAGCACAGTGTATGCAGATGATATAAAATGAAGAAAATCTCCAGTACGTGTATTAAAAAACTTAAGGATAGGCATTGTATGAGTTATAGCAAGCCTACCGTTAAGTATTTATAACAAGTACTGGATATTTTTTTCATTTTATATCATCTGCATACCCTGTGAATACCCTCTATGCACGCCACTGCTTATACCAGACCATGTTTTTTTTAAATACTAATAATAGACGGATCAAGCAGATGGCCCACCTGATGGTAAGTGGAAAACCATCGCCTGTAAACCGAGCAAAACATTACAGGGCATGCAAGGAGCACGTCCAAAAACATGCCACTTTGTGCTTATCAACCTCAGGCGTAGGTGTTAAGCCACATATGCCTGTAATTACACCGGCAAAACCGGCACCGGTGAGATTGTAGTGCCACCGATGTTACGTAGGTTTTCTTAGTTACAACTCAATTTTATGCTAGTAAATAAATAAATGAATAATAATAATAATATTTTTTATAAGGTAACCACACACACACTATAATTCACATTATAATATAAAAGAATAATTAAAAAGTAAACTAAATAAAAAAAAACTTACATGATATATTGATATTGAATATACAAAAAGTTACAAATTACAATTTCTGCCAATCTTCCAATACATGGAGTTTAATATGTAGCTTGTAAATTCGAGAGTCGTACCTAATAATTCTTTCAGAATGCTGTTACTGCTTAGCCACGTTCTTTTCATCAAGGATGCTATTCGTTTTCCTCTGATGCCAAAGAAGTCATCAGTATGAGCCCTCGCGAACATTTCTGATGCACTAAATTAAAATAAAATAAAATAAATAATATATTACGGCGATATACACATAGCGATGTAGCACCAAAGTAAGTATAGTAGACGGCCGACTGGTGCAGTGGGCATCCTGCTTTCTGAGTCCAAGGCCATGGGTTCGATTCCCACAGTTGGGAAATATTTGTGTGATGAACATGAATGTTTTTCAGTGTCTCGGTGTTTATCAGTATATTCTAAGTATTTACGTGTATTATATTCATAAAGATATCCATCGGCCATCTTAGTACCCATAACACAAGCTATGCTTACTTTGGGGCTAGATGGCGTTGTGTGTATTGTCGCATTATGTTTATGTTTATTTATTTAAGTATAGCTTGTGTTATGGGTAATAAGATAACTGATGAATATTTAAGAATAATGTATATGGATACTTATAATGTAAGGATAAACACCTAAAAAATGCAAAACATTAATATCCATCACACAAACATTTTTCAATGGAACCCACGGCCTTGGTTATGGTGAGCGCAACGTTGGTCGACCCTCAACGAGGTCGACAGACGACAACAAACGCGTCGCAGGGAGCCGCTGGACACCATCAGCACAAAACCGTGGGATTTGGAACTCCATAAATAAGACCTAAGCCCAGAAATGGACTTCTTTCGTTGATATGAATACTGAAGGCTGCGAGTTGTCGCCTATTATATATATATATATATATATTGGTATACCCCTATGTCCAACAATTTATGTCAAATGGCTGAAATAATGAAAATGATGATTAGATATCCACATATTTACGGTCTTATGACACTGTTTGTTATTAAGTTGATTTCGGCACTCGCCAGGCCATATATTATCACTAGTAGTCAGTCTTGCACAATAATTATTTATCAACCTATCAACCGTTAACATATAATTATTTTTTCGCAACGAGGAACAATTTTTCTTATCAATATAATTTTTCACAATTCAGATATATCAACATGCACAGCTTTATTTCATTTAAAGTAAGAACCTATGTTGTATCAATAGAGTGTTGTTGAAATGTCGAACATTTATGCAGTACCTACTCGAAGTGCTAGGGCATAAATTTTAATGTAGAAAACATTAAAATTAAGAGTTCTAGAAGAAGCTATCCTTTTTACAGGGTTCTCAGGTATAAACTTTCGCACTACTTTAATTTTTGAGGACCTTTCTGGCGTAGCGTTGAGCGTTGTGGTTTTTAGTTGGAGGTCCCGGGTTCCATATTCAGCAGGGGCAATATGGGAATTTATAATATCTGAATTTTCTCTGGTTTGGTCTGGTGGTAGGTTACTGCTGTGGCTAGTTACCACCCTACCAACAAAGGCGTGCTACTAAGCGATTTAGCGTTCCAGTACGATGTCGCGTAGAAAGCTAGGTATGGAGCTAGGTATGGAGTATGGGTTTAATATAACTGCCATACTGTCTAAAAGTTTAGCCCGCTACCATCTAAGACTGCATCATCAGTTACCGTCAGGTGAGAATGCAGTCAAGAGCTAATTGTAGTGGAATAAAAAAAACTACTTTAATACCAGTCAACTTAGGCAGTAATATACTCATTCAGATGTAATAACATATATTGCCCTACCACTAGGTAGGAAAAACAACTGAAAATAAAAACTGAAATACAAAATTGAAAGGTCAAAAGAGGTGTTCTTTTTATGGGTTCACAGTTGAATACGAGAGCACTATTTTAATAGATACCTGTCGACTTAGTTTAGATTAGAGATTTATGTAGGTACCAGAATTAGCACTAATGTTTCAAATATTACCTAACGCACTCATTCGCATAGCACATAGCACTATTTTGATAAATATCAACTTAAGTTAGATCAGAGATTTATGTAAGTACAAAATAATTGGCACTATATCCAATATTACGTAGCTTACTCACCCGCATCAGCGTTTTTACGTTTATACTGCCGTGCTAATGAAATGGGAGACTTTTTGAAATTTAGCTTTAACTGAGTTTCAGACTTTCTGGACCTGCAAAAGGATCTCTACCTACGTATTTCGCAACGAAAGCAAAAAAACGAATAAGATACATAAATAGCTCCTAAAATGTCCAAAAGCCGCCTTTTTCTTTAGCACGACAGTGTTGTACACGAATAATAAATTTACGCCGATGCGTACGTTAAACGAATTGTTTTAAATGCATTTATGCGTGTTGGATGTCTATTCTTTAAAAGAGGATCATTTGAGTAGAGTGGTGGCTGGCCGGGCGTACGGAGGTAGTGAAGGAATGCGGTCGGACTGGGACTCGAGGGACAAAGGCTCTGGAACTGGTTTCGCTTCCTGTACGTGTCGGATGTCCTGCGGCTTCCTGCCCCTACCCCGCCCACCGCCAGCCACGCAACGGGTTAAAACTCTACAGGGCTGGTATCTATCAAAGTTATTATTAAAAAACCGACTATGTGAAAAACTTAACAATGATGGCATTATTATGAGCGAAAAAAAGATACTAAAAAAACATGTTCATTGTATATTGGGACACAATTTATTACACAGACTGGCTGAATGACTGACTGACTGGCTCAATGACTGACTGACTGACTGACTGAGTAAATGACTGACTCACTGAATGAGGTATTGAATCCGGTGGATACAACACTATTTCTAGGAATAACGTTAGATGCTAAACTTCAACTCATGTAAATAATTTATCAAACAGGCTTAGTTCTGCTGCCTATGCAGTAAAGAAGATACGCTACCTGAGAGACATAGAAACGGCTAGGCTACTTTCACAGCATTATGTCATATGGAATTTTACTATGGTGTAATGCTGCTGATATTGTCACTATTTTCGTGCTGCAGAGAGAGTCATTAAGAGATAAATTTAAAGAGGCACAAATTAGTATGTTAACAAAAATGTATCAAAATTTAAGAGAAAATGTGACTGCAATAATTTGAACGTTAGAAATTAAAATAAACTTGCAGTACTAATGCAATTAATTTATAGGAAATTGTATACTATTTTACAATAAATTACCGGTTGATATATTAGGGAAGTCTTTAAAAAAGTTTAAAGTTTGTATTAGGCGAAAGCTTATAGAAAAGTCCTATTATAGTATAAGGATTTCGTTAACGATAAAAAAGCTGGGGTGTGAACAATAATTGCTCTAACCAGGTTGCTTCCTAAATTGTTTCAAATGAAAATGTGAGATGGTGATAGCAAAAAGAACTCCCGGCTAAGTTGAGGGAAGCCCTCAACTTCTTTCAAGTCTTAGATCAGGGCGCTTTTGGAACCCTCGTAGCTTTAGTTTTATGTTAACGATGTAGTTATCGCCATCACTACTTACTGCTATGTACACATTTTGTATCAAAAGTGCCATCTACGTGCTTATTTGAATAAAGAAATATTAGACTTTGACTTTATCGATAGATTCAAGTTAATAAAAGAAGAATAGAAACACAAAGATCGTAAAAGCAATTGGCAACACAAAAAGGCGACCTTATGGCTTACTAATGTAATAGACATAATGAAATTCCCATTTTTGCATTTTTAGTCACTTTTGCCAGCCCTGGAGTTCGAAGGCGAGACACGCACGATTGAGGACAGTCTCTTTGTTTTTGTTGCGCTGTGGTCACTGTAATATAACACGAGAGCTTGTCTCCGGGATCAACTACTATAGAGAGTTACTCCACTGTGATATCTTAACTTGATAGTCTACTGTTTCGACGTGATATTATTTAAAACTTAAGTAGGCATGGCAGAGCTACCTAGTGGTTAGTATGTCACTCTGCGTTCACGAGGACCTGGATTCGATCCGGGGTTATACTTAAACTGTGTTGGTATTATACTTCTCGCAACTTAAGAAATGTGCAATAACTCGGTTTAGGACCAGTGCCCACTATAGGACACGGGTCTCCTCCGTGACAAGGGTTGACCACTACGTTGTGCGTTGGCCCAGTGCGTATTGGTGGACTTAACATAGCATTGAGAACATTATAGAAAATCTCAAGCCGTAGAAACAAGTTATATTTAAAAACTCACAAGAGTAAGAAGTGCATACCGTGGCTCAAACTCGGCCAGCCGAAAGTGAAGTCGAAGTCCTTACCACTCGGCTATCACCGCTTCTTAATACTCTTTAAATATCTGAAAACACCAAAATGAGTTCAGACATTGTCCTTTTAGACACTTTTTGCGTATCTATAGCGGATCTGGTTCTTTTATTAAGCATAACCCAGAGCAGCGGCTTATGGTTTACTTCAAGATCGACATAACTTTAGTTATGGAAGGCCTAGACTAGGCTAGTCCTAGTTTCATTTAATGTCAGAAATTTAAACTAATAATCGCACTTATATAACTAAGGTAAGAAGGGCAGCACCTATTAAGCTGGAGTTAGGATATTGGCGGATAGTGGCACCATATCTCGCAGAGCAAAAAAAAAACCACCAATCTGCACTGGGCCAGTGTGGTGGACTACGGCCTTATCCCCTTCTCGCTGTGGGAGGAGCCTCGGGCCGGTAATGGGTTGATATGATGATGATGATCTCGCAGAGCACGTTAAGGCTCCTCGGACACAATTAATATTGACAATTCAGGCTATTGTCAATCATATTTGTGTGTGTGCTATTTGAATGTAATGCTATCTCACCGGGTAGCATTACATTCAAAAAGCACACACACAAAGTTAGTAGTGTTGGTAGCAGGCTGACCACTTAGGATTACGGCAGTTATTATTAACCCTTCATCGTCTTCTAAGCTCCATCATACTGGCACGCTAAAACGCTTAGCGGCACGTTTTTCAAAAACCACGGCAAAAGCCTACCAGACCAAGATGAGTGACTTATTTTGGTTTCAAACTGATCGAAAATTACAGGAAGCGTATATTTTGTGTCAGTTGAGTCAACTATATGTTCAGATGTTTGGGTCATAGATTATTTTTCAGTGGCACATAATATTCTGAGCTAGCACAGGTGAAGTAAAGATAGTTTATAATTATGGAATCTATTTTTGGGTGACAAGTATTTAATGGAAATTTATAAGCAGTTATTTTAAAATAACAGACAATGAGTCATATCTGAGGAAGGAATATGATTCTGAAACATCATGAAATCATCATCATGATAAACGGCCCAATCCGTTCTCCTTCTGCAAGGAGAAGGGTATGATTTACGTTCTCAACTGGCCAACGAAATAAAATTAGTAGGCGATAGTACCTTATTGTTAGTGACGTTTGAAAGAGCTCTATAAAAAGCAAGTATTCGTAAAGGAAGTCTTTATTGAGTGATGAACAAGTTTAAATTAAACTGAATGCACTCATATTTTGTAGAGTTCAAAATACAATCGTAACTAAAATCTTTACAAATGCAATAGCAATCGCATAGTTACAGGCTGGTTTACACATTAATTCAATTATACAAACGTCAATACAAGAAAAATGGATTGTGTAAAGTCCCGTGATTACAATACGTATTCGCAGAATCCACCTGTCATTGTTGACACTAAGGAAGGTATTTGTAAATAAATAAAGATTAAATCAGTTACAGCAATAGCGGTTTCATAATAAATTGTTGTTTATTGATTTTGTAATTCTTAACTTGTTGATGTTGCGCGTGCGGTGCATTTTTGCGATGACTGTGGTCACGCTGCGATGAAGTGTCCGGAAAATTTAAATAATTTTAATGGAATATAGCTTTGTAGCATAATTTCTTATTTATTCCAGAAGAACCACGACCTTTTTAGCCAGAAGTTAGCCCTTTGCTGCAATTCAGTAGTAGTAGAGCTTTTTGTGACAGAGCTCGTGCGGAGAGGCTCTAGAGCTATGCTTATTTCTGCCCCAGGCAACATTGGGCGTGGTTTCCGGTGTAATTACAGGCAATGAGGCTTAACCGCCTCAGATTAGTGGACCTTGGCGGCCATTTACTTATATTTTGTAACACATTTTCCATGCCCTGCGTATGTCCCATGCCCCAGTGTTGCTCTGTTAATGGGAAATGGTTTTACATTAACCTTCAAGGGGGTATCTGTTTGAATCGTTAAATCCTACTTAGATTAAAAATGTGAAAGTGTGGAGGTTCGTTACTCAATCATGTCGCAAAGATTGAACCGATTTGGCTGAAATTTGTTACAGAGATAGATTGTAGTCTGGTTTAGTTCCGGTGGGAATAAAATACCTTAATCCACGCGAAAGAAGTCGAGCTTATAGGCTAGTATTACAATAAAAAAGGACACCAGGGAGACGAATTTCTTTAAATTTTGTTGCAGATAGTTTTTCGTTTTGGAATTTATTGTAGAGGTGATTAGAAATATAGGCAAGACAAAAGTCCAGTCTGCGTTTGTGTTGATCGTAAGTGGGGTGCAAATTGTGCGCCCTAATAGTTACCAATCACATGGCTCACGTTTGAACCAGTGCGTCTTGTTATTGGTCGTAAATTTGCACAGCGCCACGGATGCGGCCTGGTCGCGTTGACTTGGCCTTGCCTTAATTCTCGATGGCGCGAGCGTTAAAATAGGTTCTAAATATATTGTACACAGACGCTATATTATAAGACATGATATATTGCATGCAAACAGCATGAGTAATATTTAAAAATAACGCTGTTCGTATCCGCTTCCTCTCAATTCAGTCGGTTGCCCCTCCCCCCGTCCCCTCACAACTATGGCTGAAACAATGCCGAACGCTTCCGCGTCGTCGCTTGTTTTCCACGCGCAAGGCCTATGTCAAGGTCTTCGCTTTCTACGGAGAAGGGGATGTCGATTGCAATTTTTTTTTAAATTCTACTAAAAGCTAGACCTTGACTGCAATCTCACCTGGTGGTTAACGATGGCCGATGAAGCAGTCTAAGATGGCAGCGGGCTTTCTATTAGGGTTATGGCAGGGATATTAAACCCATTACCCCTTATCGATTTCTACGGCGAATGAATGAATGAATGAAAACACACTCACATTCTACTACACCACGGAGAATATTCAATTAAAATTTTGTATTGTCTACCTTAACGCTCTATTGTATAATAGAGCGTTAAGGTAGATAATACAATTTGGCATTATCGCTACTTAGCGATCTCTTCCAGACAGCCAATGGTGCAAAAGAAGGTTTATACAATCAAAGGGCATCGTAACGAAACGCGTAATCACTTGGCGGCACGTCTTTGTGGGTGCAATGGTAACTACTTGAATGGCCAGGGCCAAAGCCTCCAAACAGACCAGACGAGAAAATGCAGGTTATTAATGCCCAGGGACCAACCTGGGCCCTCCCAAAAGTAATTAACAAAGGCTCCTTACATACGATTCTATTCAATTTCCTTTACATATTTGATATAAGCAAAAATGATACCTAATAATAATAATGTTGATAATTTTGACAATTCTCTTGAAAATTAGTTTGAATAAAAATTTTTTTTTTTCAGCAGTAAAAGACTTTTTTTTTATTATTCATCATCATCATCAATTCAACCAATTTACGTCGATGGCTAGACATAGGTCTTTTGTAGGGAGTTCCACAATCCAAGGTCCTGGGCCGCCTTGAGCGGCTCCCAGCGACTTGCCTAATGTCGTATTTCCACTCGTCCGGGCCGACCTACGCTGCGCTCACTGGTACGGGGTCGCCATTCCAGCACCTTCAAAATTAGGTATATAATCAAGAAAATTATATAATTATTATTTTGGACAGCCTAGGCTTTAGGAATTAGGAGTAATAAAAAATTGGAATTAGGAGTAATAAAAAATGGCCATTTGTATGCATGTGTCTGGTCTGCTGGGAGGCTTTGGCCGTGGCTAGTTACCACCCTACCGACAAAGACGTGCCGCTAAGCGATTTAATGTTCCGGTACGATGTCGCGTAGAAACCAATTAGGGATACGACGCTAGGTTAGCCCGCTACCATCTTAGACTTAGCCCTTGCTAATTTGAGGTAAAAAAAAAAACACATTCCTAGATAAGAGACTACGCATCATTATATAAACTCTTTTCTTCTCTCATGGAACCGATGGACTAATTATTAACCGATGATGAGATATTTTATTAGCTTACTATAATTCAACTAGGTATAAAGAAGGTCATTGAAACGGCTTTATAACTTTACAAAAAAACACGTAAGAAACAATCCAACCGGCCGATCGTTGCTAAGCAGTAATCGCCGTGTATGACGGTGTCTGACGTCAGTTAACGAGACGTTCTAACAATATTATGGTATATAAATACATGAGGTATTTACTTGGGTTATGTAACAGTATCTAAGTAAAGTGGAGTGCTGAAAATTTGTATCAGATTTTATTAAAAATGAGCGATTTTGTTTTTGAAGGCAATTCGCTCGGAAAACTTTCTGAATGATTCATAATAAAGCCTTTTATTTCATTGTTATGGGATTTCTGTGAAACATCTAGGCCCCTTAGGAGGAAAACCAAAACGTGCCTAATGGTTTAAGATTATTCTTGACGGTAACAGCATGTTGCTCTTAAAAGACTATACCTAGCCATAAGCGCCCCAAAATGTTAATGTTATTTTCTGCTCTCTGTACTTATATTCTTTAACTTATTATTGTAACTTAACTAATCATCGTAAAGTGCGTAATCGAATATTTTTTTCTTCTGCATTAAACGACCGCTATTAGTTGAATTGATACCGCCGCCGCAGACCGCCGCCTACACTAGTTATAGGTTACTTCTTAACAACTTTTAACTTTCAATTTGGTTTTATTAGTAGGTATTTTTATTTAATACCAGGGCTCTGTTGTAAGACGAAAAAATGTGGCTGAATTCATCACTCAATGACCAGTCTTTTCCCAACTGCAAATATATGCCATTTTTCTGTCATTAATCAATTTGCCATTATAATTATTGTGCCAAAATAGCTTAAAAGATGCACACCTTACACCTGTTATTTAAATATCCAAACAAGAAGATGAATATAAAATTAAAATGGTTACGACTGCCAAATAATGAACGAATTTAAATTTACGTATTGATTCATTTTTTTATTATTGCCAGTGTTTGTGGGATGATGTAAGAATTCTAAATATATCATCCTGCATGTGCATATATTCTAAGGATTTTAGAAGAACAAGAAGAAGAAGAAGAAACACTTGAATATGAATATACTAAGACAATACACACATCGCCATCTAGCCCCAAAGTAAGCGTAGCTTGTGTTATGGGTACTGAGATAGCTGATGAATATTTTTATATGAATATAATACACACTTATATAATATACACTTATAATATACAGATAAACACCGAGACACTGAAAACCATTCATGTTCATCACACAGTAGTGGGAATCGAACCCACGGCCTTGGGCTCAGAAAGCAGGGTCGCTGCAAACTGCGCCAATCGGCCGTCAATACCGGAGAATTCTCAGGCATGCAGGTTTACTCGGTAGAACTCGGTCCCCCCGAAAGGCTATTGGCGCTACCAGAGCGTGGGAGCATAACCCGAACGTAGATAATTATTGTCACATGTTTGTGACAACTATTGCCTCGTCGGTATATCTACTGGTTAGCATGTTCAAATACGGATCACGAGGTGTTGTGTATTTTCTATTAAAGATTTTTCAGAACCAGCCCGGAGTTATGAAGTTAGCGGTGTCAGCCCCCGTGCCTCGGAAAGCAAGTCAAGCCGCTGGTAACTGTGGTAAAGGCCATTAAAGCCCACCAACTCCGAACGGAGCAGCATGGTGGGTCTATGCTCTAAAACCGTCTCTCCTGTGAGAGATGAGCCCTGTTGCCAGCAGTGGGACGTTAATAGGTGTAACGTAGTCTGCGAGAAAAGATACTTAAAGGTTGAGGAAAAATACGAAGTAAAATATGAAGTCGCCAATGATTTACAATTGCATCACGTATGATGAGAAAAAATCGTTAGAAGCATGCCAATGGAATGGAATCAAAGCCGGATATAGTGGTTCACACAATTAACGTGACTGTGTAAACATTTCATTATCTAATACATAATAAATGTTTAACTGCCTGTTATTATGAAATTACAACTGCCCCGTAGGTTATTTGGTTAGCAGGTTCAACTACGGATGACGGGGTCGTGGGTTCCATTTCCGGGTAGGATAAGAATTGTTAGGAACTTTCTGAAGCCTTAGGAAATTTGTAGTGTCCATCCCCATTCCCGGAGTTATCGACGATATACATGTGATAATAATGGTTAAAGCCTATCTACCCGTATAAGAGTAGCGTGCTAGGTCCATATACTCAGTTACGAGCTAGCAAAACTGACACTAAAGGTAGGTAAAAAAAAGTCCTTTCTTTTAGATACGGTCATTTAGACAAAGGCGCCGCTGCGCTACCTAAGGAGGCCGCGTGCGACGCGATGCGTACACCCGCAGGAGACTTTGGCATTTGATATCGAAGTGCCATGAAGCGAAATATTTTTTCGTACTCGATGTAGTACCTACGTTGAATACAGATATTATACTAAGATATTATACTAAGTATCGATATTTTAGTATGGATTCAAAACGTTATGACATTATCCTTTATAATAAATAGGTGCAGGACACAGTTAACCCAACACCTCGCGTGATGAAAAATAGTGTTCATTTTACTTTCGTTTATCTACTCATATATCTCA
Organism: Pararge aegeria; assembly: GCF_905163445.1. Taxonomy (NCBI): domain Eukaryota; kingdom Metazoa; phylum Arthropoda; class Insecta; order Lepidoptera; family Nymphalidae; genus Pararge; species Pararge aegeria. The sequence goes on along the minus strand of NC_053184.1, from coordinate 8,859,742 downwards.
TTAAAATTTTCCATTAGCTTGTCTTTATTATTTATGTCAGAATTTATTGTAATGCATAAAAATAAAATAGAACAACAAATTGTTCAACAAATAAGTACTCACATAAAAAGCAAAATTTACAAAAAACTTTAAAAGCATAAATGTTGAATGGCAAAATCTCCTGCCGGTGTACCGTCACTATGAAATTGAGCAAACGCAAGAAAAGTTGAAGCAATACATTGCTTTGTCCAAGTCATTACTTTGTGCTTCCTTAAGAGACAGGATGCAAACTGGCTATAATTAATAAGAACGAGTTTTTCCCGGATACAAACTATGAAGAAGACACTTGTAATAAACAAGTAAATAAACACCAACGCTTTGTATAATTACAATTGTAATTTATTATGATTATTATATCTAACGTTGTTTGGGCCATTCATTTCTCATCTGTGGTCTGGACCGTGAATGTCTATGGATTTTGTGGTTTTGGTGGGTCTGTGGTCGTAAATAACTAAAGAGTGTAGAGAGGTGATAGCCTATAGGTTATGCGAAGTATTATCTTTCGGAGGACTGAGTTAGAATCCCAGCACACATCTCTAACTTTTTAATAAGTTATGCACGTTTTAAGCAATTCAAATATAACTTGCTTCAATAATAATAAGAAGTAAAATTTCATGTTCCCCATAATCGTCTCAAAGTCGTCTACCATTCCGCACTTATCACGCCTCAGGTGGTTGGACACATGGCAACACTTCGCGTGGATGTTTTTCTTTCATACCTTGCGAAGTGTTGCTCTGTTGCTTGAACATAAACGATGGTTTTCCACTAACCGTCTGGTGGACTCTCTGCTTTGTCCATCAATAATTAATTAAAAATTGAAACGATTTGACGCATTAAATAAAATAAAAAATTAATTTACTAAGACAATACACACATCGCCATCTAGCCCCAAAGTAAGCGTAGCTTGTGTTATGGGTACTAAGATGCCTGATGAATATTTTTATGAATTATATACATAAATACTTAGAAAATACATATAAACACCCAGAAAAAACATTAAGTTTTAGACAGCTTTAACAAAAAGAACATCTTGCGAAAGACAAAACAAATATTTTTGTTGGATGGTAAGGATGGCTAAAAAAAGGTCGTGATATCGCAGGAGGCCTCGGACAGGGTGCGTGAAGAGACTCCAGACGTGCATCCGGCTTAGACGAGTGGGAAGAAGACGGTGGCAATTTGCCGCTCGCCAGCTTCTCTAGGGAAGCGGCGGGTAGCCCAATGGCTAGCTACACGTCACTACGCAAGCCTCTCTACGGTCTGAGGGGCTGTCAAGCTGTCCAAGCTGTCCTGAGCCCCAACAATAGCTTTGGTAGACTTCCGGGAGGTATACAACGGTGTTCCCCGGGCGTGTAACAAAGCCAACAAGAGGGACATGCCGTAGTGGTTTTCAGTTTGGTCATACCCCCTTTAGTGGGGAGAGTCCCTCATAACCTCCGTCCTGCCCAAGGATCAGAGGTAGCAATAAAGCTTTTCCACCACGCCAATAATATAATATTTGAAAGTTTCTAAGAAACCAAAGCAGAATGTGTGTGAAACAGTGCTCATACCTACAAAATAAAATCTCGTAGAAATGAAAACCGAGCTTCCTAATTTGAATTTCGTTAAACTAAAAGGTTAATTAAGCTATTATTATGATATGATTCTTAGTGGCGAGAAATGAAATACAATATGAAACCGAGACGAATAAATTGACTAAAATATTATCGTCATCGATGACCTTATGTAATGCAGTCGAAGTAGGTATATTTAATAAAATAGAAGTAGGTATGCATAAGAAACAGAATAGCCATTGAACCGAATTATTGCATTGAACTTGAACTCGACTGGAAAGTTGAAATACTTGAGAGGTTCATTCACGGTTCTATTGAGATGAACACAAATAAATTCTGTCGTATTATATTAAATGTGAATAAATAATGTGTATCAGAAGGTCTTCTTAATATTATATGAAATGAACTATTGATATAACATGATGAGAAGTTTAAGGTATTATTTTGATTCATCTATCTCTTTTTTTAAGTACTAAAAAAGTAAGGAGGAAATATTTGTTTTTTTTTGAATACCAAAAAAAGGCGCTTCTCACTCGTCATTATTAGGCATAGAATGTAATTATTTACAGAATGGGTGCTTACCTAAAAGAAGCCTATAGATACACTCTTTTTTAAAAGTTATAAGAATCATGTCACATAGAATTCAGTAGGCAGTTTAAACCCTAAACCATGACTACGAAAATACTCAAGCAATCTATTACCAGCAATTTTGTAATTGAGATATTTTTTTTTTGAAATAGGGATGAGAAAGAACTTGGTGCCTTGCGGTGCGATGGTATAATGGTGAAGTGGGACAAGATCGAATCGTTCCTGAAAATGGCTTCCATACGACAATAACCAAGACTGGAGTTTCGCCAAAAGTGCGCCTCGCTTATGTTTCTTTAATTGAACAGTTATTGAGTAGAGTAGATAATGAGATACTCAACCAATCCTTATACAGTATACTCGATATTGAGACGCCAATTATGCTGACTGACAAAGATATTTTCTATCATACGGTGTTATGATCTCGAGCTCATACTCGTATAATTGTTACGGAACATATTTAGATAGGCCGTGCGGAGTGTAAATAAGGATGCTCATCGCCGTGTTTACTTTAGCTATGTAAGTGTAAGTGCTAAGTGTTGTCTGTAATCCGTTGGGTTCATTGTCACTAGTTTCGCAAGAGCCAGATACACGTGGAACTCCTGCGACACGATAAATTCTAAAAGCTTCTGCATACCGGATATGATACTTATGCCCGTTTTTACTTACGACAAGCAAGCCAATGTCGGCCGATTGGCGCAGTGGGCAGCGATCCTGCTTTCTGAATTCAATGCCGTGGGTTCGATTCCCACAACTGAAAAATGTTTGTGTGATGAACAAAAATGTTTTTCAATGTCATGGTGATTATTTGGATATTATTATTAATATTTATGTTTTTAAAAATATTTATCAGTCATCTTAGTACCCATAAAACAAACTACGCTTACTTTGGGGCTAGATAGCGATGTGTGTATTGTCGTAGTATATTTATACTATATATTATTAATGTCTAGGTGGATAAGTGACGCCTACTTAAACAACACTTTATTTCTAATTAAATTTATTTTCCTTATTAAACATACAATCTACTTTTTCACTATAGTAAAACAGCTGTTAATATGAGAAAAAGTATCACGTAAAATAACGTAAGTAAGGCAGATAACAACTAAACCCCGGCGACACGTGTATTTTCTTATTATCAGACCCGCCAAAACGATAAGCATTAGGGAAATGGAAATGACAATATTTTATCGCGAAATCTAAGACAACGCATCAGTCACCGCGCGATAACTTTGCTATCTTTTATCTAATAGAGGGTAATCTGTTATTAGGTACTACTCGCATTACGCACGCCGATAACGAACCGTACCATTAGTGTTAAGCCGGGTACAGATTTGTTTCATTTTCCCGATTCGATCACCGTATCCGTATCATCGCATCATTCGTCATACTCGTCAAGCATCGTATCTTATTGTGGCAGCCTTCCATAATATTATTATATTTTGTACTCGCATTACGCAAGCCAATAACTAATAACGTTAATGGGTGTAAAGCCGGGTCAAGGTTTGTTTATATCCCCAATTCGATCAACGTATCCGCATCACCGTTTCATTCGTCCTACCATATCAAGCGTCGGTATCTTATTGTGGACGCCTTCCATGTTTTTATGATTATTAGGTACCTAGGAGTACTACTATTCGCATTACGCATGCCGATAACAATCCTTACCGTTAGTGTAAAACCGGATCCAGATTTTTCAAATGCTCAATTCAATCACTGTATCCGTATCACCGAAACATTCGTCCTGCTATATCAAGGTACGTATCTTATTGTGGAAACCTTTCGTAATATGATCGCAAATAAAACTGTCCAGTCCCGTGTCAACTTTTGATGATCGGATAAAAAGATGTATCGCGGATCATCAAAGCCGCGTATCATTCCATTTTTATACCCATCCATATAATTATTATGTGCTAATGATTCACATCTGCGATACGAATACGGCTCTATGATCGGATGGGGAAAATAATACATGGCCTTAGACATATATGCTCGTAAACGTAGAGCCGCTTTCGATAATCGATATACCGTAACGTCAGAGTAAACTTGTACTTAATCACCTTGCTTTGTAGCTCTAATTCGGCCACCCGTGTATATCCAGCGCTATTGGCGGATAATTGCTTTATCGATAATTAGTAGTAAATAACTTGCGACACTAAAATTTGCCGTATAGAGTCCATTTTACCTTGTCGCTGCTGTTTCGATAATCGAAAAGGACCTCACGATTGTGATCGTGCCTATGTCATACTAAGGGCACCGATAGCAAAAAGAAAATTTGGAATAAAATAAAGGAGCTAAGTATCTGCGTGATAAAAGTTATCTACGTTAGGACGTGCGACTCAAGATTAGCGACATCCTATACACAGGAACGGAAATCGTTGATTATTTTTACCATAAGTTTATTTTGTACCATTATTCTATATAGTACTAGCGATTATGCGCGACTTCATCCGGATTTTTGATTAGTAAAACTTGTCCATACAAACTTTTAATCTCTAGTCTTAGGTAGGTTTAAAAATAAGAAACGATTAATCTTACTACAGATTTCAACATCCCTTACTTAAACTTAGGATTAATTATCAAACCTTTAGTGGAAGATTTAAGTAAAATCCTTAATCAGCGGATACCTCCACTCTAAAGGAAAAGGGATTGAAAAGTATTATAGGACTTTCGTACTATCTTTTAGCCCTCATTTTACGCTCTTATGAGTAGATTCAAATTCTCCTTAAGCTGCCTGTACCTCAAAGTCCCGTCAAAATCGGTTAAGCCGTTCTTAAGAATAGCACAAGCAAACAGTGAGATCGGTAATCTGGCTGTGCAGCACTGTTAGGAAAACAAACATGTTTGTTTGTTGTTTTTAAATAAATATTTTAAAGCCCGTGACCTGCTTGTCCATCGAACAATTCCCCCTAATCGTAATTTTGAGAAAATATATTGATGGATATAATAAATATAGATTTAATGACGTCAAAATTGTAACCCACTGAAACAGACAAACTGATAAATATAGATATAGATATTAAAAGCGTGATATCTTGGTTTGTCCTTGTAATATTAGTCACGCGCTCTGTGTAGAAATCTGGGGGCGTCGACTGATGCACGCGATGCCACTGTCGCTCTCTTCTGCCCTGAGAGGAAAACAATGTGATTTCTACGTTACATATATGAATAAAAAAAGGTGCGATCGTGTCCGTGGGCGATAATCATACGCACGTCATCTCACGATCTCACGAGGTACGGAAAAAAAATTTATAATAATATTTATAAACATCCGAAACCCATTAACTGTTTTCCCCATTAAAATGCATAAGGGATTATGTTAAATAGATTATGGACATCCAGGATGAAGCTTAGAAATCTTTATAAATAGACGGAGTGACGGAAATCCGGAATAGCCCGGAATAGCAAACTGTTATGGGATAAAAAGCGGTGATTAGACTATAGTACTGGGTAGAACTTCGGCCTAACTTTCGGTGCAGGCACACATCTTCAGGAAACCTGCATGCCTTAGAGTTTTTATTTTTTTTATATCGGTAATAGACTAGCGCTTGTCCATGATCTCACCTGATGGAAAATGTAGATGCATATTGACTCTAGTTTTAAAGATACCCAGTTTGTGGGAATTAGAAAACACAGAACTCGGAAGGGTGTTCCAAACCCCAGCCAAGCGTATAAGAAAAAAAGATGCAAATGAGTGTGAGTTTTTTGGGATATTGACAACATTACGACTTAAGGATAGTAAAATTGTGAAGAGGGAACGAGATCGAATAGTGCCAGAACCCATTCTCCGAAGTATATCCTATAAAACACCGACGATGATCAAGACTTTGGAGTTTAGCCAAAAGTGTTGAATCCTCCTTTTTTATTCTAAGAGGAGACCCGTGGCCGTGACGCGTAGTGGGCAGGTAATGAGTTTGATCAAATGGTCATGATAGTGATTGTGGGGTTATTAAAAACCGAAACAAACGAAGACTTTACGGATACCTTCCGTACCATAACGGAAGTTCAATCATTATTACATGAGCGGCTTTATCCGAAGCCCGCCCAACCTCCCTGGTTTAACGAAAAACTAACCTCTAAAATAATGAGCAGCATTAAGGACGATAGGCTGAATAATGCTTTAAAAAAGTAAACAAATACGACAAAAATATACTTACGTGAATTCAAAGGTAAGACACCTGTTGATGTTATGATTCCAAAGTTACCTACAAGGATTTGGTACCAGTAAAAATTCTAATAATAAGTAAATCCATTTATTACAGATCTCATAAATGTACAAAGGTTGTGATAAATTATTTTGCTTATCAAGACGTTGCGAATAAAGTTAACGTAATCGTTAGTATACAGATACGAACAAATTAATAGACTGTTGAACTTTATATTATGTGCATAACTGACCTTAGAGTCCACTTGCGTATCAGCGGGACATGGCCCCGAATTACGGGTAGGTATGTATCTACGTCTCAATTAATAAGTGTCCCTATGCCTCCTAATAATATATAAGTGAATGTGTATTTGTTAGTTCGTACGTTTTGCGGTTTTGCATTTGGATAATAAGCTCAATATATGAATTGCTTATTATTAATTAATTATAAGTTGGAGAGTCTCACATTTTTTATCAAAAGAATGCAAGGTTTCCACGGAAGGGATCTAAAGAGGAATTCTGTTATTACCCCTTCTAGCTAATCAATTTATAAGGATTATAGTGGAATTTTATACCATGCTATCTGAGATCTCGGAACAAGTAACAGCATAAACAGCATATACTTAATATAACAATATATTATAAATGCGTCCAAGTATGTTTGGTTTGTTCTTCGTTCAAGCAGCGGGATTTACATTTATGAAATTAGTGTGAATGTAGAGATTAGAACATGTCAACAAAGGCAGATTATTTATAATTGAATAAATACCACCTAGGGTGGCTAGATAGATAACCTGTTGAACATTATGCAAACTACAATTTGCATATTAGTCAACTCGTAGCTTTACAAGCTAAACGCCAAATTTTCAGAATACGTTTCAGTGAGACAGGCAGAAATTAATTTAAAACTTTTGCTGTCGATATTAAAGTCGATATCTTTTTAAAAAAACTTTCACTTAATTTTATAGTCCGGTTCTTAGGAAAAAAAAACCTTTGAATTCTTTTGGAACATCAAAAAAGGGATTTAGCGTTTTACCTTTACCTTGTTACACACAAGGTATTCGGATTCGAAACAGAAGCATATTATATTAAATTGGACACAGGACGGAAATTCCGAATTTCCTGACATGCTTCCTTGCAGAGTTCCTTCCTTCCTCATTGACCTTATATAGGGAGAACTGGAGGATCGCGTGACCCAAGAGCTGGCGTATCCCTAAAGGGTAGTGGCCAATAGATTAACATTTTAATGGCATACATTTATTGTTAATTAATAAATATTGGGAAATAGCAACTGCTGAGTACTTTGCCGGCTTCTCCGAACCCGGTATAGTGTATATACACTAGTATTAAGTGTATATGCATTATTGAATCGTCAAAGTTGGCCTGTTTGTAGTTACTATACCTTTATATTACCTGTAATAATTTTATTTTATTTGGCTAGTAGGGATTGAGTATAGATACTTATTAAGAGAATCCGTTTCGTTGGCTTTGGGTGCCGACCTTATGTACTACATGACTTTTTACTGTCTTGCAAGCTACCTGTGCTGGAAAGTAAGGAAACGGTGTGCTATGAATATAGTTATTTCGTGTCATATCATAGAGATTATAATTAAAATAGGATAAGTGGCAAACAGCTAACTACTAAGCAACAACTTTCCTTATATGTCGTGGAATTCTCCAAACCCATTGCTTCCTTCTATCAATCATTTAGCTGTGTATAACGTAGTAGGTATACTACTTGCTGTGCCCGCAGCTTCACCCGCGTTATCGATCTGACATAAAATGCATAGAGCCTTTATTGTGTCGGCCTTATCTCATGGCTTATCGCATAGGCGAATTTTCGCGTGCTCCGGTGTCGACGACTCTTCCCTGGAACACTAAACGACCACTTATCTGGTATCTCAAAAATATTTTGTGTTTGTAAATGTATGTATTTGTATAAATCTATGTTCTGTCCATCTACAGGATGCAAGCTGTCTCTTTGTCTAATTTCTTCAAGATCGAATCGAACATAGTCAAGAGATAACGATTTTTTTTTCATAACGTAAGAACCCTTTAGGTACTTTATCGGGTTAAAAAGTACAATTTTTTATTTTTATTCCACTACAAGTTAGCACTTGACTGCAATCTAACCTGGTTACATTAAACCCATATCCTTAATCGGTTTCTACACGACATCGTGCCGGAACGCTAAAACACATAGCAGCATAGCGATAATACCACCTTTGCACGCACAAATCTATTTTAATTTTTTATTATTTTTTTCTTTTCTGTTTTAATAAATGTGTGTGCAATAAAGCTTTACAAACAAACAAACAGCACTTTTTTGACGGAAGGGTGGTAACTAGCCACGAATAGAGAAAATTCAGAAATTATAAATTCTCCAATTGCTCTGCAGGGTTACGAACTCATCAAGTCTTCATAGTTAGCATATAAACAAATAAACAGACATAATTTCCCATTTATAATATAAGTATGGACGTACAGCTACATGACGATAAAAATGATACGAATTGTTCTACGAAACGGTATGTTAAACTATTGTTTTATATATACAATTGATAATTTGCACTTCCACCAACAACTTGATGTTTCGATCATCCAAGCGGCTGACAACGCACTGATAAGCCTTATCAGTTATCGGCATACGCGACCAGCTGTCCCGGAAATTGAACAGAGTACTTGACGTCACTGCACTTCGCAACTCAAATTGCTTATAGGAAATGCCACAGTTCCTTATTACTAATGTAAAGGATTAGAGCAATTACATGAAGTGTATATATGTAGAGTTTAGGAATTCCAACATAGTATGTTTTTTAACTATAAATAATTTTAAAGTGAATATAGTTTTAATCACTTATAATTAAACTAACATATTCGTTGGTATACTCCGTGATTCCTGATTTAAACCTTACAAATGAAAAAAAAAATTGAGAACTTTTAAAGTTTGTTAGTAGTTCTCTGTAGTATTCAGTAAGTTTCCTTTAGTTTGATTCAAACAATAATTCAAAATTCAAAATTTATTTATTTCAAGTAGGTCTAATATAAGGATTTTTGAAACGTCAAGTATGTCTGTTTGTAGTGACTCAACCACCGGTTTGGAAAGCAGATTCTACCTTTACAGTTCGTTGTTAGTGGTTTGAAATGGTTTTTACATTCAACAACAAAAGTACTTACCTATAAAATGGTGTTATATTTTCAAACCAATTTCCACGTGGTTCTCGCTACGATAAAACCACGTAACATCTCACCGTATTTTTTTTAATTAGAATTCAATAATAATTAGTGTTTGAAGCTAAAATATAATTTTCTTACTTTTAGCCCTAATATTAAACTGGTTCAAACATTTGAATATAAGGCAATACCTTGCATATTAGCTGTGTACGTATCTATAAATGCACAGTGTAATGTTTTGTTTTGTCCTAATTTTTCGGACAAAGTCCACTATTCATTGCAATGCAAGCACCGTTTAGAAAATGCTGGCATTTCTAAATAATAAGTAGTAGGAAATGTTTATAACACACATTTTAACTAAATAATAGGAAAGTAAAAGCTGAATTTTGTTACTTTATTTGAATGCGTTAATCTCTGGAACTACACTTGAATTAAAAAATCTTTTTTTGCATTAGATAGCCCATGATTTAAACTTTTTAATATTCTCATAGGTTAACCCGCTGACATCTTAGACTACATCATCACTTACCACCAGGTTAGATTGCCGTCAAGGGCTACCATGTAGTAGATTTTTTTTTTATTGGTAATAGACTAGCGCTTGACCACAATCTCATCTGATGGAAAATGCAGATGTGGCCTAAAATGGAACGCGCTTGCTTAGAAGACGTCTATTCACTCTAGATACCCAGGTTCTAAGAGTTATGAAACATAAAACTCGGGAGCGTGCCATGCTCGGAATCCCAGCCATGCGTATAAAAAAGGAAAACGCAAATTGCTTTGTGCGATTTTTTGGGATTTTGACAACATACGGATGTAAACGGTGTTCGAGTTACTGAAGAACTGATGTATTAAAGGATTAAAAAATCACGATATAAAGAAGTTAGATACGTACCACAGACTTCTGACGTAGCTACCTACTATAATATGCTAAATCTGCGACTTAGTTTTACTAACGAAGTGTTTTTGATCCCATTATTTCCGATAGATACACGTGCCGAATAAATAGGTGCATTAAAACTATTCAAATATTATCAAGTAGCACTATCTGTAAAAGCGGATATTAAAATAGGAATTTATCGATATTGTTATTTGTTTCGTGTTACTTACATAAAATAATATTATGACCGAAATACAAAAGCGTTTTTATTATTTCCACTTTTATTTTTATGTTCGAATATATAACCTATTTATTATGTAGCGTTTCAAAATATTTTTGATAAGTAATAACAAGTTTAATAGCTTGCCAATAATCAAATTATAATCAAGATTTTTTTCTGTAGTTTTCTTTTAATATTATGTTGGATGCTTCATTCGAAAATATTAATTAAATTTGCTTTTACAACCCTTTTCAATCCGAATCACCATTATCAAACCATGAACGACTCATTACATGACGGCCAGTTTGCAGCGACCCTGCTTTCTGAGCCCAAGGCCGTGGGTTCGATTCCCACTACTGGAAAATGTTTGTGTGATGAGCATGAATGTTTTTTCAGGGTCTGGGTGTTTATATGTATTTTCTAAGTATTTATGTATATAATTCATAAAAATATTTGTCAGTCATCTAAGTACTCATAACACAAGCTACGCTTACTTTGAGGCTAGATGGATGTGTGTATTATCATAGTATAGTATTTTATCAAAAGGCAGGAGTTCCTTTTCAGAACACGAAGTCCTTGTGAACTGCGGCCCACTCTGGGAGTCCACCACGCTGGCCTAATGGGGCCTAATAATTCATACGTCTTAGCACGCTATCCAGCACTTATAAGCTTGCAGATTTTCTGGCGTTTTCATTAACAGAAAGTGGTGTTTATATCCTTAACTAACCTATCCTATTATCCTAACTGCACATTACTAAAGTAAGAGGTATGTACCGGCATTCGTATTCGTTGCCCTGAAGGGAGGCTGAAGTTTTAGAAGTAGAATCTTAATTCTACGTTTTTTCAACTCGATTACGAAAGGTTATTGAAGAATCTTATGCATTCTTATAGATACTTATGTATGCAGCAAAAAAGAGTCTCCAGCATATGTAAGAAGTGTTTCATACTGTAGAGAAGGGTTCTAGATATTTCAGCTACATTATCAGAGGAAGGGAAGTAATCAAGAAAAATAAAAACGGTGTCTTCCAAATGTTGTTTGTCAATCGTATCAAATCTTCACTGCTGTCTCCATCGATCGTCAGTGTTATGTATGTCACAACCAAAGTTATTCCTAAATGTCCAGTTGAGTGTGCTCTTTCAAAGACATCATTCCATATCGGTTTGGTTAGACCCTTTGATTTATTTTTGGAAAATAGTCTTTTTGACAACTTTTATAGGTATACTCGTTAAGACTTTAGTAGCATGAAAGAGCTCGTCCGGGGAAGTACTGCCGCTAGTACCTACTTCCCCGGATGTATGTACTATCATGTTTATTTTTGAAGAAAAGAAGTATTGCTGTGTTCCAGTCTGAAGGGCGTGTTTCCTTTATTATTACAGACAATTCAAGTTTCACACCTTCATCTCTACAGGTTGATGGACACAAGCGGAATTTTTAGGACGTGTTCCTTGCATGCCCTGTGACGTGTTGCTCGGCTTCCACTTTCCATCCTTGAACTCCATTTACTTCTAATATTTGCAAATGTTAACCCCTTGTGGTAGATACAGACTGGAATCATCGGTCTAGAGGTATCTATCTCCGCTCCGCTATGCGGCGTTTCAATATCCGTATCCTCTATTAATAAGTGATATATTGTATTCTACTCCAGTTTTTGTGTTTCTTTCTATTCGTCCTTTATTTTCTTAACTGTGTAGTGGTGTACAAATAAAGAGTTTAAATAAATATTATTGTCATCAATCTCAAAGGCGCGTAGAGCTGTTAGAGTTGATAAGTCTAAAGCGGAAGGGTGACGGGGCGGTCATCGCGACCAATTGCTCCAATTGCGAAAAGAAATCAAGTAACGTTTGTGTGCGTGCGCTCATGTGTGTAGTCTACACGCTTGGGCATGCTAGATGGGCTTAATTTGTGATGAGCCGCTTCATGTAATTCGAGACCTAGCCTACTCGAACATTCTGTTGAATACTGTCACAGGACGTGTTGGCATATTATTTATTGCCTGTAGTCGAGACTTCTGAAGTTTCATTTAAAACAGAGTTCATGGCCACATTGGTAGTATCGAAATATAAATCGGATCATATTTATTTGATAAGTTATTTCTCATAGATCAACGGACCATTCAGAAGCGCTGATAGCCTACTGGATACGAGTTTGACTTCTCTTTCGAGGGGCCTAGATAAAATCATATCACGACCTCTAACTTTTCTTAGTTGTGTCCTTTTTCAGTATGTAATTGAAATATCACTTTCTTCAACTGTGAAAGGAAGGAACATCGTGAGGAAACCTGCATGCCTAGGAGTTCTCCATAATGTTCACAAAGGTGTCTGTAGTCATCAATCCGCACTGGTGACCCAGTCAAACTGCTCCCACTGCGGGGCAAACGACTTCTCTCATAGGGCACGGAGCGTATGTTCCTTTAGACATCCCTTCTATGTTACTTTAATTTTCCTATTTAACTGAACTAGGTACACGTGTTTATTTTATTTGTAAGCATTCTTGCAGCATGAGTTCGCCGCCAGTCGACAGATGTTAGTGGTCGGAGTGAACGATGACGGTGGCTCGAAGCGGAAGGGTGGCGGTGTGTTCAATTGGCGCAATTGGCAGTAATTGTGGGCAGAATGTCCGGGCGCGTCGCGACCCGCCGTATCGTAGGGTTGGTACTCGCACGAAAATAAAAGTAAATTAAAACAGTTTATTTCGGTAAGATGCAAAGAGATAATCAATATATTGCTGGAGCTTGCTTTTAAGAGTATTTACAACCTTTTTGTCAGAAGACTCCGCTCTTCCATTAAAATTAATAACGATATCATTTCACGTCTATATTACTCATAGCATAGTGATTATGGCTCCTATTCGAAGAGACAGAGTATATGGCATGCATATGTAACTTTTAGAGTTATTTGCGTTTTTAATTTAAACAATTACAATAATAGCTTTAATGTTCTATTGATAGTCTACGTCTTATTTTATATTAGTTCGGTGGCTAGAAAAATTTGTTAAGCAGTCCCAGGAGGCCACTATCATTATTTAAAACAGTGCATTTTTAATATTGGCAAAGTGTTTTCTTCAGAATAATTATAAGCTTTATTTTTTTGACGTCAAGAAGTATTATTCCCCGAACTTTTTAATGTCACCCAAGAGCTAGGAAAAGTTTTGACTAAAGGCGCATGTAATGTAGCACGGCTAGCATAGACAGAAGGAAAAAAATATATCCACCGATTACAAGGAATAAAATTAACGTGTCCTTCTCCGAAGCAAGGTAACAGTGAATCGGAGATGATTAACTCCTTTTATTACTCCACGTATGTATATTATTATTTCCACACGTGGGCCAATGCTCGGCCCATTGAATTGATAAAGCTGTGGGAGAAGATACATTTTGATCCTCTCCACGCAGAGAAAAATGACAGATGAGATATTTTTATCTAAACACAGCTATGCTAGCCAGCTACGTTTTTACTTTAGGTTAGATTATTGCAATTTTCTAGAGGACCTCTAATTTGAAATATTTTTATTTGGTACTTTATGATAAGCTTTTTATTGTTTTCATATTATTTTTTCACATACATGTCCAGTAGTTTCGGAGCCTATTGGGTGCAAACCAAACAATATAATCTTTCCTCTTTATAATATGAGAGTAGAAGCAGATATCGAAACTGACAACCCTAGATAGCCAAGCTTGCTCTGACAGACACCGCGTATATCAAGCGTATATCACAAAACCGTATTAAACACACTCCACACATGTGTGCGTGTGATAAACATTGATATGAGCCGGTTCTGATTCGCTTTCATGATTTTCTGCGTTCGATTATTAAAATATCTAAGATAGATATTCTATCTCTATCTGTAGCCACATTTTCCTCGAAAATAATAAAAAACGCTTGAACCTACCTAGAAGGTAGGTCGAGAGCTATGTATGATTTGTCAAAGTTTTTGTAGTGGTCCTACGTATTATTTTCCTCAAAGCTCTTGACGACCATCATGTTTTTTGTGCAATATCTAGGTTTTTTTATATTTACATGTTTAGGTACATTAATGGAATATTTAATGTTTTTTTTTCTTAAAGCTGTTCCTTAGATTATTTTTCTACATTTCTAAGATCTAACCTTCTTAACCACAATTCAGCAAATAAAGATATTCTATTCTATTCTATTAGATGGTAGCAGGCTAACCTTTATATAGTATGTAGCATGTAGGTATGGCAGTTACCTATATCCATAATCGGTTTTCACGCGGAATGGTCACGAAACTCAATGCTTTGTCGTAATCATCATGGGATGGCCAAGGATGTCGATGAACACATTTTCCACATTATCTATTTAAACAACTCTCATTGTTATAAATATACTAGCTGAATCATATCTTTTGGTAAGTTATTATAAGGAACTATATGGATTTGAAGGAGGTGAGGAAGCGGTGATAACCGAGCGCGAGTAGAAAAGGCATCAGCTTCTCTTGCGGGTAGATCGAGTTTTAATCATCATCTTCATCGCTTCAACCGATTGACGCCCACTGCTGGACATAGGTCTCCTGTTGGGAGTTCGAATAGCCACGACCCTTGTCCTCTTGCTTCCAGCGGCTCCCAGCGACTCGCCTGATGGCGTGTGTCTATCTCATTGGACTAAGGCTGCGTTTACCGATGATGGGTCGGCATTCCAGCAACTCGGAAATAAACTCGTGAGGAAACATGCATGCCTAAGAGTTCTCCATTATGATCTTAAGTGCGTGTGAAGTCTACCAATCAGCAGGTGGTGGTTATGGCCCTTCCCATTCTGAGATTCTAGTTAATAGATGATGGTTAGGTAAAATAAACCATTTTTACTTGACAACTGAATGATGTAGTAACAACATTGATAAATACGTATATTACGCAGAGCTCTACTGATAATTTGTTTGTACACAGAACAATTACCTATTGCCCTCCGGAAGTTTTTGCAATCTGTGTACGGAAAAGCCCCCGAGAATCTATTTCGAGTCCGTGCCAGCTTCTGTCAACAAGTGTAAAAGGAAACGTTAAATAACTTTACATTTTTTATTCTTTTATTGCATTGAAAGCAGAAACAATGTGTACATAACTAATATGAATTTTGAGTTTTTGTCTTGTCGAGAATAGAGTAGAATTTGCTAGATGCTAGAATAGAATAGAAAGATGGTAAAATCTAAAATCTTAACGCGTATTAATTATTTGTTGCTCTTCTCGAGTTACGAGCTTGTTTTATTTTATGAATAATTGTGCGTATCTCCCTTTGTTGATCGAAGACGTCTTCCTATTAAGATTGCGATAAAAAAACAAAAGTCACTCTAGCATTTAAATACAAAAACATATGGGTATCTACCTAAAGATTTCGCAGGATGAGATTTGAAATTAATAAGGTTGATTTTGCTTTGCTTTATTTATATTAAAATACTTCTAATTTATTTTATTTAAATTTGAATTGTAGAATACTTAAATTGGTTATGTCCAATTCTAATAATAATAAACTAAATGAGAAGTACATATATTAACATGATGTTACTATCTTTGTGATGTCATCTATATAATACTCAAAATTGAGTTAACTGATAGATATTGCAGGAAATTGATGATATTATTTTCGCTAAAGGTTGGAGCTCGGCTTGGTTTGCGTAAATGTTGTACATATAGTATCCATACTTGGAACATAGTTAATTTTGGAAAACCTGTTCGAAAACATCGATAAATAAAATCTCTTCGGGGTGTTTTGGTTTCATATTTTCATTTTATTTGGTGGAATTGCTGTTTTATCTTACGCATAAAAACCATTAAAACGTGGATGTGAACGACACGATACATGCGTAACATGTGTAAGTGTATATTTTCGACGAAGAAACAAAGACCATAGTGCCTACGCTTAAATCTGGATCTGTCTTCATGTACATCGTTATTTTAAGCTAAGAGTTGACGCTCGTAAGTTTTATAATGTGTAAGTGACTACAAGTTACTAAGTTAATAATGCATATAGTAGTCACGATCGGTGCGCGAGCGCACGAGCGCAGGGCGACGCGGAAGTCGTACACACTTCCGCGTGCCGCCATCTTGCCGTCGCAACTCGCAAGATTCGCTCGTCTGATCTTGCTATTGAATGTCCTATCGACATATTTAACTGTACGTGCTAATATTACACTGCCGGTTCGCTATATGTCAACACAATCGAATAAAATAATAAAATCCATTTTTCATTGCAAACAGATAACTACTAGGTACCTACCTACATTGAGGTAGTTTTGAGACATTTATGGTCTTACATATAATTTTTTTTTGTTTTATAATAGAACTGTGGCATAAAGTCACAATAATTATCGCAGTAAACATCGCTATTGATCTTTCGTACTTATTTCGCTCATTTACCTACCTCCATTTGGGAAATATAGGTTTGCCTTGCCTAATTCTGTTAAAATTTTAGATGAAACCAAGCGATCGTGTTATTTTAGAATAAATTGAAGAGATTATTTATGTTATAATATATTCTTCAAATCTCCAATTTAATTCTCTATTGCAAGTAGGTACCCTATTACTAATTATTATTAAAATGCTTTCTGTTTTGTACTTTCTGGCAAGTGCTAATTAGGAAATAATTTTCACATCTCTTCTTACGTGATTCAGAATGATGAACCAATAATTGACAAAATACATAGTACATTGTGTTCAAGTGATAATACATAATATCGTAAGAAGTCAATACTCTATCTTCCCTCTAATCAACTGTATTCTGTGCCCACGAAGGGGGCATTAATATGCTGCGGAAGTAAATGACAAGTACCTTTTTTTATCATCTGTACTTGTTTAAAAGGGTCCAAAGCTTACTCCTAACAACGTTTACTTATAATTTTTTTTATTTTTTATTTATATGCTTTATTTGTACAACTCTCAGAAAAACGATAAAAAAAAGAACAAACACATAAAGTATGAAGCAGGATACAAAAGGCGGCCTTATCGCTAAGTAGCGATCTTTGCCAGGCAACCTGAAAATAAACCTAAAAATGTATCTAAAAGATACGAGTTTCCTTGCAATTTTTTTAAAATTATAGTTTGTATTTGTAGCTTAATATAGTTAAATCTCCTTAAATGAATGTTTGTGAAATATTAATGAACATCATAGGTACTAATAATATAACAATGCGCTTGGAGGTTCATTTGGTACCTATAAATATTGTGTTTCTAGATCATTCTGAAGATTTATCTTGTATGTGTTGCTATAACTCAAAATTCGGTTAATATTTTCAAAATTTGCGAAGCCATAATTACCGGCTCTTTTCGATAAAATCTGATGAAACCCTTTTCACCAACTCCTCTTTTTTTTGTAGGTATAGGAAATAACTTACAACAGCAATACAATATAGTCATGTGCAAGAATAAATTAGATCCCAATTAATAGTAATCATTCTGCGCAATCAAAACAAAATTTACATGTGCATAATAACAGCAATAACTATGTGAACTGTGCGTATACCTTCACCCTCTCTTTCTAATTACGGAATATGTGGTGGAACAAAAAGAGACGACCCAGTTTCAGGACCGGTCGTGCGAGATCGTGTGCGCACCGTTGCACATATTACGTGTTAGAAGATGAGGTTGTATACCGAACGAATGTGCTCGTTTAACGGAACGAGTCGATGTGAATTTTCTCGCCCTAGTGTACCTGATACCTTTTTGCACTGTTTTTCCGATATCGTGCTAAGCACGGCACTTGTGTAACGGCAGTTGAGCATAATCTGAGTGAACTGTTGAAGCTACAAGCCCTACGCAATCGCGAGTTTGCCTATTTGAATTACACGCAACCGAAATCGAACAGATTTTCAGTACCTGTTGATTTGCATATCGAAGGATTTTGTAACAACACCGGTTAGCGTTTGGTAATCTAAGCTTAGGTAAGACTTCCGATAGGGCTAGACAAGTTATACGACATATTAACGTGAAAGTAATTTCAATATTGCATTAAATAAATTATTAAAAGCTATTAATGTTATTACCGTTACGAAAAATTTTCGTTAACAACAACTTAATTATGAAATACTTACCTACCTTTTATATTAGTTCAATAGTAATATTTTAATCTTCCTCAACATTTTTGCCTATATTATTATTTGAATGCGCTATAAGACACCTAAATCTAAAGGCAAACGTCAATGCTGTTCATTTGTCACATCTCCACCGTAGGTTTATCATTTCATCCACTCGGTTAATAACGATTTCTCGGGTCTATTTGCTAAATTATGAGATTGAGGGAGCAGGTAAAAAGCGGAAGGCAGCAGGCAGTTTGTTGGACAGTGGTCTTCTGTAGAATTGTAGTGGACTGGGAAATTGTTATGTGATGCCTAAATATTGAACGGGGAAAGGATTTGTTTCATTCTCCGATCCGATAGGTTAATACACTGTTAGTAAAGCACTCCAGATTATGAGCTTTGTGGGTGGGGTATCTGGAGGCTCGCACTTTTTAATTTTTCATGTTTGTGTGTGCAATAAAGAATTGAATAATAAATCAAATCATATTATGAATGTAAGAGATTTCAGGCATAAGTTTTTCTGTGTAAATTATTATTATGGTTTTAAAAATTATGGTAAAATAAAATGATACCGAAGACTCCTATGTATTGATGTGGATACAAGTCTCAAGTAACCCAATTTCTTCAAAGGTGGTTTTTTTTCAGGAGAATTCCCCCCCAATACCAAAAAAGGCGGCTGGCAGCTACGTAACCCGACGGCACTCAGCACTTCCTGAAGGTGGCGCAAGCGTGCGAATGTCGGCCGGCGAGCATTTCGCGCCACTTTCGTAATCCGTTGCGTGGCGCGACCGGCCGCCCGCTGCCTTGCCTGGCCCGCAGGAAGTAAAAGTTCGAAGGTAAGAAAGTAGGTCTCCACTGTAATTGGCAACGCGCCTGCATACTGATGGCCGCGTATAAATAGGCTGCGAGCACCTGTGCCCGCGACAGGACATGAAAAATTACATTCTTGCCCGATTGTCATCTGGATTGCAGTCACAAAAAACACAATTCAACCTTTGTAAAGAGAGCATAGTTTTGAATAACCTGATCTGTTTATAAAGGTTGAAAGCAGGCGGTGGTTTAAGGGTTGCAAACCCCCACTGAAACTTAATCAAAACATTACATAATTTAAAACATTTTATGATCATCCATTGCTGGATTGCAGGCCTCTCCCAACGTAAGGGATTACTCATTATCCCCACGCTGCTGGGCAGACGGTTTAGTGATCGCAGTAGATGGTATTAGTAGCAGAGAGTAAGCTGCTGCCCGTTGTCCGTTAACCCTGAGTCGCCTCGTACGATACCCGCGGGAATTCTTTTTTTCTGTCATACGATAATTGGATTCCACGTTTTACGGTATGAGGATAATGCATTTTCCTCTTTATGTACCTACTTAATATCTCGCTATTATTACGGACTTTATTAGGTATCAATTTTCGTCACTGAATTTTTCTTTACTTTTTATTTTTGAGGGCTTTCGCAACTGAACATGAATATATTTGTTTGTTCTTCTTTCACGCAACAAAAGAAGGTTGACGACTGGCTCATGGGTATTTTTTTTTCTACGACAACACCCACCGCAAAGTGGTAGGCCTTATATAGGCTAATCTAGAGACACGGGCAAAGACATGGGCATTGCTGATAAACTGTAAAAACAAACATAAATTTACTGTGAAACAGTGGCTTTGCACCTCGCAATACCATGGATCTTTTATTGCTTTCGTCAACTTAGAAGAATTGCGAACGCTCCAGTAAACTATTACGAAAAATCAAACAAAGCCCTCGCCAGTAGCCCTTAACGCACATTACTAAATACTTTTCTACATTTTAAGAAAATAATTGGCTAACAACGGATTTAAGTAAAAACCTATGCACCCATCTTAAAATTAATTGTACGGCTATCCTAAAAATACTTACCTATTGACCATTAAAACTTTGTTAATATTTACGTTTATCGGAGCACATTGTTTTTGAATTATGGACTGTAACACTTACAGAAGGCAAGAACCTAACTGTTTTTTTAGGTCTAGGGTGCATTCCAAAAACGGCTTTATCTCAGAGGTACACTACTACTTCTGATCTAAACAATAATACATATCAATTAATCGATTATCCCGGAATGCGATTATTCCTCGTAATTTTTTATTTCTACATAAAAACATGAAAGATACGATTATTTTTTCTGACATAGATACTGACTCCTGACGGCATGAAGTCTTTGTTTGAGGTTAACCATCAGTACTTTGTCGACCTCCTTCTGCAGTGGTGAGCTGTAGTCTTACAAGTCGGACGTCCTGGGTTAGATTAATAGCAAGTAAAATATGGGCAATAATTATTTTAGTTCTACTGTGGTTACGATAAAGACGTGCCGTCACGTGATTTTGCGCTATGGTCGATGCGGATTGACTAATTATCTCTAATTATGCATGGTTTAAATAGTATAACTGTCATACCGTAGACATAATCCTAGCAGGTTGGCCGTACCTATCACGGCAAGGACAAACTTGTTGTGGAATTAAGAAGAAACTCTTTAATTTTTTTCTTCTTAATTTAAATTTTTATTTAACTATACTACGACAATACACACATTGCCATCTAGCCCCAAAGTAAGCATAGCTTGTGTTATGGGTACTGAGATAGCTGATGAATATTTTTTTATGAATATAATACACATAAATACTTATTATATACAGATAAACACCCAGACACTGAAAAACATTCATGTTCATCACACAAACATTTTCCAGTTGTGAGAATCGAACCCACGACCTTGGACTCAGAAAACAGGGTCGCTGCCCACTGCGCCACTCGGCCGTCAATTATTATTTTTTTATTATTATTTTTATTTTATATACTTTGTAAACAAAAGAAAGAAACATGTTATTTTTTTTGGTATTTTAAGGTCTAACCAAATAATTACTTTGTTTGCGTTACGTTACGTTAAAGAAAAAAGAATGCGCAATTAGTTTAAAGAGCCTTGCAGTAGCAGTATGCAATCTCCGATCCCCACCATGTGCGTTTGCTACACATAATTTCTTACATACTCGTTATCGATTGCATTGAAGCCCTCTGTTAAGTAATGACATGTAAGCGGTATTTGCTATTGAGAGGGCTCACACAGCACGCTCGTTACGTGTGCGTAGGTATGACATAAGTTGCGTAGGCACTCGCGGCGCCGGGTGACCCAATCTTTACGCGGTATAATAACGAGAACTGGGTCGAGCAAGATGCGCCGAAACTAATTGTTTGCGCAATTTTACATGACTCGCGGACGCCTTTTGTTGTTAGGCTGTTTTTGGATATAGTTAGCCTGGGCTGTGTTGCGTATTGGATGCAATCAATTTCGAAATCCTATGGTTGACTTGCACTATTGGGTAAAATTCAAATTTACCAATCTAAGCACTGTTCAGTCAACGACACCTTTTTTTCTTGTAATCGGGGGGAAATCTCCTGACAGCAAGAAATGACTTCTTAGGGGGTAAAACCTACCCTAAGTAGGATTCCTACCCACTATAAGTCCGCGGATCTCCTAAGAACGCTCTGGTGCCTCCCTTGTACGGCACCCTTTTTGGCTCGTCCGGGGGAAAAGGTTCACAAATATCTCATTTTGTATATATGGGAGGCACGCCAGCCTGAGCCGCATCAGACCACCGTCTGCCCAGGAACACATGTAAGAGTCTAGAACATTCAAACCGGCCATCAGTGGCCTGATGCCCGTTTATCCAGGACTACTGCACGGGCGGATCGGGGCGCGCCCGGCGTTTTCAGTCAACAACACCTACAGAAACGGTTCTGTTGTCAGTCAACCTCACTGATTTGTCTCATCATCATTATATCAACCCATCGCCGCTACAGGACGCTACAACCTGTCCTCCAACAATGAGAAGGGGTTAAGGCCGTACACCACGCTGGCCCAGTGCGGATTTGTTGATTTGATTTGTCTATATATACAATATTAAGCTTGTTTGTCGTATGTTCTAGTGGCGATTAAAATAATTATTTAGGTTTAAGGTGAAGATTTTCTGAGTACCAGCCCGGAATTAAGAAATTGTCTTTTTCTAGCTAAAATTTTCTATAATCGTAAAGCATACTCGTAAATACGTCGCCTTATCGCTTGTTATTTGATGCTACCATAGCCAAGTAAATTGAAAACTTCAGATTCGTCCGATCCCGGTTGAAGCTAACATTTATAAAAAAACAAGTTTTTCTCGAATCTTTTTTGCATGGGCATCTACTTAAACGATAAATAGCTTTACATTTATTACGCAAAAAATATAAGAGGTTGTATAGGAAGTGTAAAGCGGTTCTGAAGAAATTGGGCGGAGCGTGCTGACTGCCGCAATACAGGAAGCTTTGGTAACTGATGAGCTCTCGCAACAGACGTCTTCGCTTTCAAAACACTGTGCATGATAATATTATGAACTACAATTCTATAGAGGCTATAAAATCTTTATTATAAAATCGATTATATTTTTGTATTTATGTCGACCTCCCTGGCGGAGCAGTAATAACTGTGAGGTCTTGTAACTGGGAGGTTCGGGGTCGATCCCCGGAAATTATTTATTTTAGAATTTTCTCTCGTCATGTCTGGAGGGGCATCGGTGATAGCACAGTGGGTAGGACTTCGACTTAAATTTCGGGGGGCCGAGTTCGAATAACCACACGCACCTCTAAGTTATGTGCGTTTTTAAGCAATTAAAATATCCCTTGCTTCAACGGTGAAGGAAAACATCGTGAGGAAACCTAACGGTGTGTCAACCGAGAGGTGTGTGAAGTCCAACAATCCGCACTGGGCAAGCGTGGTGGACTACGGCCTTACCCCCTTCTCAGTATGAGAGGAGACCCGTGCCCTGCTTTGGGCCGGTAATGGGTCGATATGATAATCTCTTCGGCCGTGCGGTTTGTTTGTGTACTCTTCTTACACGCAGAGTAAGAGTAACCAATAGCATGTTTTTTTTTATTTGAACGAAGATAGTGTATGGGCTTGTTTTATCTCGAAAAACATACGATTCTCATAGGATTGGTCCAATTGAGTATTAATGATAAAATAAAATTTTGTATCACTGTTGCTGACTTTTTTTTAGAAAAAAACAATTTTTTTTTACCTTAGTTTATTTTATTTCGCTATCCTTCAAAACGAGGTGTACCTACTTTGAGTTACGTCATGCATTTCAAGTTTCCGTGCGATGTATCTAGCGCGAGTGTAGAAATTAGCTTGCTATTACTTGCTTTCGGTATTTCAGGAAACGCAGCGGCATTTGCGACACACCGGAGACGCGGTCGGCTGATATGGAGTAAACCGGAGCTCTGGAGACCTTACGATGCTTATAATTCTCTCTAACCGAATTCTATTAAAGCATATTCCTTTGAAAAGAGCCAGCTAGAAACTCAGCAGATAGCCCTTTTTCAACAAAATTTCGGTGATGCATAGAGAATTTTGCCAACTCTAAGACGACGTTGGGCGCCATCTATAGTTACGACACCGATCCGGCTGTGCGTACTGTTTAGGGAACTCGTAAACTTACAATTGACAGAAAAAATAGGTCACACCTTGTGACAAGAATCATAGAGAAGTTTGTTTATATGAGTTGTCTAGCAAAAATCGATTCATCATCATATCAACCCATTTACGGGCCCACTAACCCCATAGTGGGTCTCCTCTCACAATGAGAAGGGGTTAAGGCCGTAGTCCACCACGCTGGCGCAGTGCGGATTGGTGAACTTTATATTGTGGAAGGTAAATGTATGTCTAGAAATCTCCTTTGATAAGGCGTTACTAAGACATTAATAATAAAAAAATAATTTATTGCCTTATTTGTCGTTAGTGACGGGCATTGCTGTGGTACTTTAGAAGTGCCTACTGTATTTACTATTACTAAAGTTAGAGTTTGGATTCGGTAATTCAGGAAACACTGCCGCATGCTGTGCCGACTTGCGCCATGCCGGAGGTGATGGCTATGAAACGCGGCGCGGCTGAGAACTTATAATATTTAATGAAGCGTTTGCGAAACTAGTCTTGGTAGCGATACGATTTTATGATATCCGTGTCGCGGGGAAATGGGATTGTCTGTGATTTCACAGATTTTCTGGAGTTATTACGACTTTTTGAAGTTTAGACATGTAGATCGATTTTTGGTAGGGGAATAATTTTTAGGCTCGCGTCACCGATGACTCCGAGTTGCTCGTGACGTTGCTCTTGTATACGAATGTATATTGACTGTATAATATGCGTGTTAGATTGTTTGGATCTTGTTATTGCGTGTAAACGATAACTACAAACTGATACCATTTGTCTTGGAATAACACAAATGGAATAAGTTGTTTGTTTTTGTTTTGAGTTATCACTTCTGTCGGTAGTCCTTATGAAGCTTGCCTAGAAGATGGCTATTCACTCCGTATTTCAAGGCACCCACTATGATAGGTAGCACAGAAGATGGAAGACAGAACGGAGCGTAGCGCTTTGCTTTGTATGTGCCAAAGTAGGAACCTAGATAAGGTTGCAGGTTGGAACATTAGTTGGAAGTTTCAGAACTTTGGATAAAAACTCTTGAAATACCTGCTACTTACTGAACTACGCGCCTTGATTTAATGAAACGGACTTGTTTTTTTGAGTGGTTTAAAAAAAATTGCACGTTGCCGGTGGTGAGAGCTTTGCCAGCCTTCTTACCTTACCTATAGTTTCGATACTATTTCGAGGCCGTGTAGTGCGATGCAGTGTGAAGTTTCTCGTTGTTCCGTGATTGCTGTTTTGTTAACAAAACTGACATTTTTTTATACTTCCTCAGTTTTGTGGAAGACAACAAGGGGCGAGCGAGTTAGTTTTCTACTGTACTGTATTGTAGTAGTGTCTTAGTAGTAATTCCTGTTGTCTTATTTGCCCTGCAACATCCATTCTATATAAGCAGTGGCGTGCACTTCATACATGCACAAAAGCACTGCCTACCCTAAAATTTATATATAGCTCGTATAGGAGGAGTATTTTGCCATTTTAGGCTATTTTCCTGCTGTATGCATACCCTGGTAAGAAACCCAGTCCACGCCACTGTATATAAGCTAGCTCTGAAGTTATCTTATTTTTAAATTTATAAATACCTATAGGGTAACTGATATATGGGTAGTGGGACACCTAAAGTTTTCGAAGCCTAACTACTAGCTGTTTAGAAATAGGCTCAGGGTCTCAAGGTCTAAGAAGTCCAGTTCCGCACTCCAGCCTACCGAAACTTTACCGGAACCTTTGACTTTACCATGAAACCTGTCAGTAGGCTGTCATTATTGATTAAATATACCATTTTTAATTATCATTTTTTAGTTATACACTTTATTGTACTGCTCCTTACAATATTATATGGATAGTGTTGTGGATTACATATTAACCCTATTTTTTTCTTTTTTGTAAATTTAAGAGCTGTTGTAATATGTAATTGTTTTCTGTCCCAAATGAATGAAAAAAAAAAAAATAGAATCTTAAAAAGAAGAACCCGAAAGGCGGCTTTATCGCTTAGGGCGATCTCTTTCAGTCAACCTTAGGACAATAGAAAGAAAATCGAACAGTAGGGTATATTTTTAATTACCTACATACGAATAATTATATACTTAATACTTATACTTATACTTATACAGATTACACACATAAAATAATAGATATCCCTATGCCTATCCTAATCCCTATCCCTACTAATATTGTTAATGTCAATGTAAGTTTGTTTGTTACGCTTTCACACAAAAACTACCTCACCGATCCTCATGAAACTTTGTACACATATTCTTGGAAGTGTTAGAAGTAATATAGGATACTTTTTATCCCGACATTAAGCTCAGTTCCTTTTGGAGAGGGGATAAAAGTGTTTGACGACTTTACACCATAATTTCGACGAATTATAACCGATTTAAATAATTATTTTTGTACTATAGAGGTTATAATATGTGTTTAATTTTGCCAAAACTTTGTGCAGATCTGATGAATGTAGTTGGAGATATAGGACAGAACACCTCAGCGGACAGCAGAAAACCCCTCATTTAAGGCTTAGCGATACTGAATACTTGAATGCCAATTGAATGCCACATCAAAAAAACAAAATCAAACGCAGACGAAGTCGCGGGCAACAGCTAGTTAATAATAAATATAAAAAATAAATAAACTAAGCTATACCTACTATAAATTGTTAAATATGCGAAGATAAGAATTAATCACTTAAGACTTGTCTTTATTGCTCAAGGATTTTGCCAGCATTTTTGAATAAAAATATCTAGTGACTGCACATTACTTCTTAGCATAAATGTTTTTTCTTTTTTAGTAATACCCTAAAAGAGTTGCAGTACATTATAAATACTTTATAAATGATATCTATAGTAGGTACCTACACGTAATGAAAAGGGTAGGAGTAGGAAATTCTGAATTCAAAGGAAGCCGGAAACCGGAAACATGGTAAGGGTTAGAGCGGAGACGACGCCCGTTTCCGCCGGAAGTACGGCGCCAGGAAGGTGGATAGAAGATAAATATAGGACGCCATATTGCTGTTTGCGAATCGATAAATCTGATCAGTTTTGCATGTTCGTTATGTACAGTTTCCGTCTCCTGTTTACCGATTCGAATAGATCAACATGAGCAAAATTACGTGTTCTTAAGATGGGCGTATCTTTAGCAAAGGTTAATAAAATGTTTGTAAAGTTACGTAAGCTTCTTCTCAACTTCACCATCATCCTCAGTATATTAACATCCCAAAACTGGACAATTGCCTACTCACCATTGAAAGCAATGAAAGATTGTTTACATGAGAAGACAAGTGATTTTTTTTTATGTATATACACGAGCGATTGCAGGTGTGATTACCTGATGGAAAGCCTAAGGTGGAGCGCGCTTGCATAGAAAATGCCTATTCACTCTGGATTGAAGGTATCTACTCATATTAACGGTGCTGGGGAAAATGGAAGCTGGAAGGCATCTTGCGGTGCGAATCAGAAACGAGGTTTAAGTACGAAACTCTTGGTTATGGGTCTCAATATTTTTTTTAAATTTTAAAATCATTTTCTGCTCAGTCCGAACAGGATTTTATTATTTGTTAAAGCGCAAAAACTTACTGCTTCAAAAAATAAACGTTAAACATAGCTAATTCAAAATATCGTATTGTTTACTACATTGTACTAAAATATTATTTTTTATGCACGGTAAAACTTAATTCAACTTCGTCAAAATTATCAACCCATTTAACGGCACACAGGGCTTAGAGGCAGGGATTAGAGGAAAACTCTTCTAGAATGAGAAAAGTTTACTCCGTGGTCTAACATGCTGGCATAGTGCGGATTGGTGGACTTCACATACTATTGAGAATAATATGAAGAACTGCCAGACATGTAGGTTTCCTTACGTTATTTTTAATTTCACTTGTTTAATTTCATTTGTACACATATTCTTGGAAGTGTTAGAAGTAATATAGGATACTTTTTTTCCCGACATTAAGCTCAGTTCCTTTTGGAGAGGGGATAAAAGTGTTTGACGACTTTACACCATAATTTCGACGAATTATAACCGATTTAAATAATTATTTTTGTACTATAGAGGTTATAATATGTGTTTAATTTGTATCACACAAGTGATATTTAATTGCTTTGAACGCACATAACTAAGAAAAGTCTCAGGTGCGTGCCGCGGTTTGAACTCGTCTTCCCCGTAAGAGAAGCCGAAGTCCTTACCACTGAGCTATCCTTTCTTTCCTTTAGATAAAGGTAGCACTACTAAATTCAATCGGACATCTGAAGAATTTAATTTTTTTATTGGACGTTGTCCTGCCCAAATTGAGTGATTATCAAACTCCCACACATTAAAGAACTTCATATTTCCGGATTTTTTGAAGTTATACTTTTTTTGGCACGTTATGGAATAATGATGAGAGTAAATTTTTACGATATGCGCGCACACCGTCACAAAAAACCGACACCATGAAGTTAGTTAGTTAGCAGGTTTGACAGTGTACACTTTCAATTTGTTCAATTAGTTCAATTGTACAAAAATCTTAAACTTTAATGTTGAGTGAAACTTGGTTCTCCGATAATGACTCTATTAGTATTCCCAATTTAATTATGTTTTCAATTTTCTTTTCTAAAATCTTTATTTGGAAATTTTATTAAAAGCATTTTTTACAAATCCTTCAATTGTGTAGCCATTCTCAAATGATGCGCTTAACAACGAAGAGCCGTTTATTTATATTTATATAAATAGATGAGCGTGTCGGTTGGTACAATACGAGGAAGGAAACACGTTGATATTTGGCGTCATGTCCAGCAACCGGTTCCACAAGTGTTATTCCGAAAACGAGATGACTCTGGACTTTCCGGACACGATATTTTTACTCATTTGTTGTCTGGTTTAGTTAGGGAGCCTATACACCGAAGGTGTTTTAAGTGATTTTTATATTGAATAATTGTGTTTAAATAGCTTATTATAAAAATATACGTATATTGCCCTAGGTTCTTCATTAAAACGTTTATAAACAGAGTATACAGTGAAGTAACGAATGGCAACGAACAAAATTTTAGTATGCGTTAGTAAAGTTTAGGCTCTCCGGCGAAGATATATGAAAGCATAGAGAAGACTTTCTATGAAAAAAAAATAGTAAAAATTTAAATAAGTCATCTTGTGAGCTTTTTACCGAAGCGATTTTTTTTTTCATTTTGTTAATAAGCACATTGGATAAAGTCTATACAAACTGTTTTCATATTCTATATGGAAATTGTGAATGTTTTTTTTACGTAGGTATTCAACACGATTTTTAACAGAGGCAACGATACAACGATAATTGGATTTATTCATACCTGGTTCACTTTATGGAATAAAAGTTTCTATCCTAAGTGCGTCTCCAGGATCATTGGGCAAAGGTAAAGGTAACATGGGTAACTAAGAAATACAAATATGACAATAAAAAAATAAAAAAAAAATATTATTTTCAAAAAGATAACAAAAATCAATTGCTAGTGGTCTCCTCACTAGGTAGCCTGTATCGTACTGTAACGTACCATGAATGACTTCTTATTTGTTTAACAAAGGACTAGGAGATATATAATATAAATTCGCATAAAAAGAAAAAAGAAAAAGAAAAATATACTAGTCATGTAAAGGATAAGTAAACTATTTATACTAGTTAGTTAGTGTTTTAAACCTGTGATGGTATGATTAGCCTGTTTAATTAATTCTTATTTTGTGCTAATATCCATGTGATGTATCATATGATACTTCTTCGGTGTATAAGCTCACTAATGATCATTATTCGGAGGACGACGACAGCTTTTTATTGACGGACGTTGGTGAAGGTCACGCGGAACATCGGTCTAGGCTGAGATGAGTACGGTCTGGTAACGTACAAAGAAAAAACATTTAATATGCCACTCGCATATGGCACGGTCTGTATTTTATTTGTTTTAATTACTTATTATATCTTCTGTGAATAATATTTATATTAAAAATGGTTTTTAAAAATATTCCTTATTGTTATTTATTAGTACCTAATAGTAATTTTTTTACTATCCATATAAAGTTATACCTACTATGTGTGTGTTGTTTGAGTAGACCGACTTTGCTCTAGTATTTTTCCTCTCAGCGATTTAATAATAAAAAAAAAATTCAGACTGACTGTATATCTAGTCCAAATTCAAATTAAAGATTTAAACAATGAGCATCAGATTATATTAATAAAAGTAGAATGAATGATAGACTGATCATCATCATATATAAAATTGTAATTCATCATATGTAATATTAGTTATATATGTATCTATAATATGTCACTATTTGTTCAAATTTGAAAAAAAAAATCGCTGTTTTAAGAACGATTAAACATAACTACTATATGTAGCTTCTCATCGTGGGTCGTTAAAGAAATAATCGTTTAGTTTCCTTCACGTATCGTTTAGGCGAGGTTATGTCGTGTGCGTTTTACTGTATATTATTATTTTATTTTTTTTATTAATTGGCGGACTAAGCAGATGACATAAACAGAGTTACATTTCGCTGGGGTGAACAAGTAACATGTCCTATTAAATACCGCCCTGTGTCTTTCAACCTAGTTCCACCAGGCGTAGTGTGCCTGTAATTACACCGGCAACCATGCCCTCCAGACCGGAACACAGCAATGATGCTTCGCGACCAAACCAAACGTGTATGTGCACAATTTCAGTATAATTGGTAGGGGATAAATGGTTTTAAGTTGATTTGCAATATTTGAACCATAGCATATTATATCTAATCAGTGGCGTGCATAGAGGGTATGCACAGGGTATGCACAGGGTATGCAGATGATATAAAATTAAGAAAATCTCCTGTAAGAGTTATACAAAATTTAAGGATAGGAATTGTAAGAGTTATAAAAAGCCTACCCTCAAGTATTTTTATCTCGTACTGGAGATTTTCTTCATTTTATATTATCTTCATACCCTGTTAAGTTTTGATAGCCCAGTAGGTAGGACTTCGACTTCACTTTTAAGAGGTTGAGTTCGAATCCCAGCGCTCTAACTTTTCTAAGTTATGTGCGTTTTAAGCAATTAAAATATCACTTGCTTCAAATGGGAAGAAAAAAATCGTGAGGAAACCTGCATGCCTGAGAGGTCTCCATAATGTTCTCAAAGGTGTGTGGAGTCCACCAATCCGCAATGGGTCAGCGTGGTGGACTACAGTATTAACCCCTCATTGTCGGAGGAGACCTGTGCCCTGTAGTGGGCCATAAATAGGTTGATAAGATGATGATGATGAAATTTGATTGAACTAATCGCGTAATGGTTGAATAAATCATATATTGAAAATGTGTTTGTTAGTTCGTTATATGTCCCCCCTTTACGGAGCGGAGCATTTACAAGTAAGAAATTGTCGCGACGACCGCGCCCTAACCTTACTAGTTAGGTAAGGGCGCCGAAATAAACAGGTACTTGTTAGTCAGACAGAAAGGCGCAAAAAATAAAACATCTAATTATGAAACGAATCAAACAATAATCCTTATCCTTACTAATATTATAAATGTGAATGTAAGTTTGTTTGTTACGCTTTCACGCAAAAACTACTTAACCGATCCTCATGAAACTTTGTACACATATTTTTGGAAGTGTTAGAAGTAATATAGGATACTTTTTATCCCGACTTAAGCTCGGTTCCTTTGGGTGAGGTGTTTGACGATTTTACACCATAACTCCGACAAATTATAACCGATTTAAATAATTATTTTTGTACTAAACAGGTTATAATATGTGTTTAATTTTGCCAAAACTGTGGTTGGAGATAGAAGACAGAACTCCCCAGCGGACAGCAGCAAACCCCTAATTTAAGGCTTAGCGAGACTACACACTTTAATTTTTTTTAGATCTACAACCAAATTTATTTTTATTATTATACAAAAAAAACATCAAATTCATTCATTTATTCATCAACATCAAACCGAATATGGTCTTTCCTTCACGTTCTGAAAAAGTAACAAAACTTTTTCGACACGGAGCGATACTAGTAATAATAATAAATATTTTATTTTCGAAAAACTTTAACTTGTTTAAAGTAACGTTTACACTTGACGGCCGATTGGCGCAGTGGGTTGCGACCCTGCTGAGTCCAAAATGTTTGTGTGATGAACATGAATGATTTTCAGTGT
Organism: Pararge aegeria; assembly: GCF_905163445.1. Lineage (NCBI taxonomy): Eukaryota > Metazoa > Arthropoda > Insecta > Lepidoptera > Nymphalidae > Pararge > Pararge aegeria. The sequence goes on along the minus strand of NC_053184.1, from coordinate 8,827,533 downwards.
CTGGGTGTTTATATGTATTTTAAGTATAAGGTAACGCTTACTTTGGGATTAGATTGTGATATGTGTATTGTCTTAGTCTATTTATTCATTAATATTATTATTATTATTATCTATATATATAAAAGAAAGTTGGCTGGTCTAATTTTTATGATATTTGATTTTTTGGATTCCTCTTAGACCGGAATAGGATAATAAGTATTAAAATATAACATTCATCAAAAAAAAAAAAGATCTGCGGTACGAAGTTCGCCGGGACAGCTAGTTATTCAACAAATGCTTTACTACTGAACCCTACTCGGTGCGACACGCACTTGATCAGTTATTTCGTTGATATGGAGATGGGCTTGCCTGATTAGGTATGTATACGGAGACATGTCTCGATGACCGCTCAGAGGTCAATGTCAGACGAATAACACGCCAACAAGATCTCAATTCAATATTTTGTGACAACAAATTCACTGTCAATATGTTATTATAGCTGTGTGTAAGTATAGTATGTTATTAAAACATCGGGTGTTTCTTGTGTACGGTTGTGTATACAGTTGTCACGACCCCTCCCCTTCCCGCATACGAGGCGACTAAGGGATATAACGGTGTAAGGGCAGCATCGTCCTCTGGTGAACTACTACCGTACCAGTTGATCACCAACCAGTGTGCCCAGCGTGATGTTTATTGGCAAACCCTCCCGTTGTTAGAGGCCTTTCGTCCAACATTAGACTGTTATAGGCAGTGGCGTGCACATCATACATGCACAAAAGCACTGCTTACCCAGTACCCTAAAATTTATATATAACTCTTGTAGAAAGAGGATTTTTGCCATTCATGCAATTTACCTGCTGTATGCATACCCTGGTGAGAAACTCAGTGCACGCCACTGGTTATAGGCTATTTACGAATTGATGAAACATTAGTAATCTGTTTCGATTAGCAGTGGCGTGCATAGAGGGTATGCACAGGGTATGCAAATGATATAAAAAGAAGAAAATCTCCAGTGCAAGTTATAAAGAATTTAAGGATAGGCATTGTTAGAGTTATTAAAAGCCTACCCTTAAGTATTTATAACTCGTACCGGAGATTTTCTTCATTTTATATCATTTGCTTACCCTGTGCATATCCTCTATGCACGCCATTGTCGATGAGTAATGACTTCAAAATCCTAAATATGTTTTCCTTATATATTTGAATATAGGTTTTTCGATGATTTCATCGTGATATGTATCTTACAACTAGGTATGTGTTTCCATGAACATTGCGTCTTGAATGAATGAATGAAATACACTTTATTGTACACCAAATTAAAAAAACAAGCATTAGAAAAAAAAACACAATTAAAGTAAAGGAGAAAAGGTATTATAGGCGGTCTTCAAGCAAATAATTAAGAACATACAGACACCGTGTACCGATGAATATTGAAGCATAAATAACCACTTCACTTTAGTAGTTTTTATCGAATAGGCGGTTAGTTACTTCATTCAATAGAGCAGTTGACAGTAATTTTTTTACCTCTAATGTTCTAAACGTTTACCACAAAATGGGGAAAATGTGAAAAGTTTGTGAGCTAGCAACATTCCGCGGGTGTGAAGTGAGACGTGTGCGGGGCGTTTTCACTGAACACAATGCACTGCATGCAATAATGGCTGGATGTGGGTTCTGTATGTTCTTGATTCTATGCCTTTAAGGTGTCAAGGATTTCTCACTCCATTCTCACTTCAAAACCGTATGAATACTTATATAGGAAAATATCGATTGAGTCTGGTGGGAGGTTTCAGCCGTAGAGAGTTGCCACGGACGGTCTGCGGTAACTGTTAGTAAATTTTACCACAGGCCGATACTTGCCAAAACATTTCTACAAAGTTATTTTGGTATAATTTCGACGTCAAATAATAAAATGCGACAGTAATTATTATTCCCTTTCGATATGTATACCTACTTAAATACTAATGAATACATACGTACCTTATTAATACAGAAATTTAAAAATAATAATATTATACTTGGTAAATTTGTTTAACTAATATATGAAGTTTAAATTTATTTCATTTGTATTCCAAAGCTTTTTCAGAAATATAAAGACACTTGAATACTATACCGTATTTAAGATTTTATGACCAAAAAAATCTATAGAGCATTCGAAATTATAAAGCCTTTACCGACAAAAAATATAAACAGTCATACTGTCTCTCAAAAAATGTTGAAATGTAATTATTTCCTAGTAGGAAATTCGGATAAAGTTACTATGCAAAAAAAACTATTTTGTGGCAAGAAGTGGATTGGATAATGGATTTGAAATAAGTTAGTACCGGTAGAGAAGTGCGTAGCTAACGCTAGCCTGATCTCAGATAAATAATTAATTAAACAGAATATTGGATAGAAGCAGGCGTCACTTTGCGGAAGTTAAGCTTAATTTGCTACAATCCTCGTTAACTGACAAAACTGTAATTAATTCTTTTATATATTGTACATTTTATATCGCATATATGATTATTTAAAAAATACCAGACTCGGAAAAGTTTAGTGGGCAACCACCAATCAAATTAGACATCACTTTAATCCTCGATTATAGAAAATTATTATAATTTCAAATAACGTACACATATTAGTTTTCATAAAAAGTTAACTAAAATAAAAAATGGCAAACCTAACTAGTTTTCATGACTTGAAATCCGCATTCACACCCCTAAGTGTGTGCGTGTATGGGTGTGTGAATTGTTCTTGAGCCATGTAACTTTTTTCTGTTGCCATCCGTGACCCCGTATGATCTTAAATGTAAACACAGCGGATTTTATGGTTGTCACTGCGTATGTTATTACAACTACGTACAGTTATATTCCTATACAAGATCGATCTTAGGAGAAAGTTGTGAAACTAATTTAGAAAGAAGAAGAAAAGAAGAGAGAGAAGAAAGTTGTTAATAGGTACTGTGTACCATTTCCAACTATCCTTGTATATAGTCAATAGCACTCGGCTGCAATCACACATCATGGAGATGGCAGCGTACTAAGATTAAGTGCGCTTCACAGATGAAGCAAGTGGTATTTTAATTGCAACGCACATAACTTTAAAAAGTTAGAGGTGCGTAGGTACTGTGATTCGAATTCCGCCCCCCCCAAAAGTGAAGTCCAAGTCCTATTTGCTGGGCAATCACCGCTTACTAGTGTAGTTTGGTTTAATTCGAAAATACGACCGATTGTGGGGTTTTACAGGCTCAAAAGAAACTTCGTCGTGACATTGAATGAGATGTGAATCATTCCAATTTTTAAGCTATCAACTTCTTATGATTTTTTTTTTGTTCACAACTCGTTATTCGATCGATAGTAAATGCCATTTACTATTTTAGATGCCCTTTTTGTCGCTTCCTCCTTTCAAATGATTTACTTTCGAAGCGTTCGATTAATAGAGTAGGTATTTCCAAACAAGTTGTAACCAAGGAAGTCCTTTTTGTAATAGATAGGCACGTTTTTCGTTACAATTTAATATACGGACAAAAAGCCTTAGGTATTACATAGTTCTTTAATTTCCGTACCTAGGTACCTGTTATATCGTACGGCCAGTAATTCAGTACCTAGTGGTAGAGCTTTTTGCGACAGAGCTCAACCGGATGGGTACTTCAACGCTGCTTATTTATGCCGCTAAGCAGCATTGTTGCAATGCTGTGTTCGGTCTAAAAAGAGGTGCCGGTGTGATTACAGGCTCATGATGCTTAACACCTAAACCTCAGGTTGTCGGAACAGGGAGGCAAGTTGCAGGACGTGTTCCTTGCATATCCTGGGAAAGGTTCCTCTGTTTATAGTCGATGGTTTTACACTTACGATCAGGTGGTCTGGTGGTTTCAATTATTAAACATAAAAATAAAATTGTCGACGAATTCCTGGATTCGATTGCCAGGTCGCGCTAAGAATGGTTCGGTATTGAGTTTTTATGCTAATAATTGTGCGATACCTCGAAGACCCGGTTATTATCACTAACATATGAATGATAGTTAAAGTTCACCAACACGTAAATAAATCAATAATAAATATAATACCACATCGCCATCTAGCCCCAAAGTAAGCGTAGCTTGTGTTATGGGTACTAAGATGCCTGATAATTATTTTTAAGAATTATATACGAGTACATAAATACTTAGAATAATACATATAAACACCCAGACACTGAAAAACATTCATGCTCATCACACAAACTTTTTCCAGTAGTGGGAATCGAACCCACGGCCTTGGGCTCAGAAAGCAGGGTCGCTGCAAACTGCGCCAATCGGCCTTCAAGCGACCGTCAATTGGAGCGGGGTAGTGGTAAGATCTGTGGTCTTATAAGCTGAGGTCCCGTGATTGAGTCCAGGGGCAATTTCGTAATTTTTAATTTCAGAATTTCCTCTTTGTTGGTCTGATCTAAGGCTGGTTACCACCGACAAAGATAAACGATTAGGCTAAATATAGCCTTACCCCTAACAGCTTAGCATTCAGCATCTTAGACTACGTCGTCAACGGCTAGTTTATAGAGATATAAAAAAAAACTTAAGGTTAGTTACAATTTATAACGTTCTAGAACATCTTTGTTTACACACACTGATATGAGCGCATTGGCATCGAATGCAAGTGTTGGTGCAAGTCAAGTAGCACTTAGTTATACTCGTACATGCGCGCACGGCGTGTCACGCTGGCCGGTCCAATTGGTCGAGATTGCGCATTTCCGCCGACCGACTTCCGGCCGATAACAGCAAGATCGCGACTCGGACTTGGCAACGGTCAACGTACTCCCGGGGCTACTTAAAACGCATTACGAGTAAACCTAGCTCACGTCTAGATGTACTTAATCTGACAGGCGAGCTGTGATGCCTCTTACAGGCCTTTTATTTTATAGAAATGGTTACTTACAAGATAGGCAGATTGAGATCGTAATTTTTAAGTAATGTTGTTGTATTTTACTTAATAAATAATAATAATATCCCTTAAAATACCTATACCTATAAAAAATTTAAACTCATTCAATGTATTCAAAACTAAATTAGCTTCTTATATATTAAGTAATACCAATAAATTTAAAGACGAATACATTGAATGAGTAGATAATAGTAAAATTGAATTAAGTTTAGTCTAATGGCGAAGTGTATATTAATTTATTTTAGAAAATTAAGTTTCCTATGTATGGTTAGGTCTTTTTATGGGAATGAATGTCTTTAAACCTAAACCTAATAATAATAATAATAAATCATTGATTTTGAAAAAAAATAACGCATAAAAAACAACTTACCAATATCTTTGTACTAAACTGGAAGACCATAACTTCGTAAAGAATTTCTTATGTTGCGAGTTTTGCGGTGTCCAACACTCGTCTCCAAAAAGCGAGCTACAGTCAAAGCTAAAAGCAATTAAAAAAAAACTGATTTCATTGACAGAACTTTTAACATGAAATACTTTTTTACCACCTACTTGTAGTTTAAACCCTTAGTGGTCAAATCATATTCTCACCAAATTTCTAATTCCTAAGTAAATTTCGCACTTTAGGCGAAATTTACTTATTAATATTATTAATTTAATAATGTAATCAGTTTTTAAATTATTCAATTACGCTAAATTTATTAAATAATTGATAGAGAAAAATTACATAAATGTAATTTTTAATATCTTATTTATTTTATTACAACAATAAAGGAGGTAATAAAATTAAACTTATCTTTTGCAGTTTTATACGTAGTGTTTGCATGCAATAGATCAAGTAGGGACCTACATGGGATTTGATTGGATAAGAGGAGCTTGGTTTGCACAAGTCTTTATAGCGTTTCCAGCTTAAAACATAAAACTAATCTGTGATACAAATAAACGAAATTGTATAATTTTATTCGTACGCGGGCAGTACTTAGGTTAGTTATAAGTTTTTTTGTTACGATGGTTAGAAATAAATAAATATACTACGACGTACACACATCGCCATCCAGCCCCCAAAGTAAACGAAGCTTGTATTACGGGTACTAAGATGACTGATTTTATGAATAATACACATGAAAACCTGGAACCAGCTTCATTTTTGTGCCCTTTGGAGTAGAGACTTTGGGACCGTGGGGTCCGGAGGCAAGAGCCCTTTTCAAAAAATTATCGAAAAGGGTTATCAAGTCTACCGGTGATCCTAGAGCGGGCACTTACCTTGGCCAACGAATAAGTTTGGCCATCCAAAGGGGCACCGCTGCCAGCATCTTAGGAACTGTGCCTCGCTGCGGTGGTTTCGAGGACGTTATAGATAATATTTAGGTTAATTTAGGTTATATTTATAAAACAATTATTTCAGTGAGCAAAAGCAACAAATTAAATCAATACACATAAATACTTATAATAAACAGATAAACGCAGAGACATTGTAAAACATTCATGTTCATCACAGAAACATTTACCAGTTGTGGGAATCGAACTTAAAACCTTTGGCTCAGAAAGCAGGGTCGCTTCCCATTGGGCCAATCCGCCGTCAATAAACTAAGGTGTGGTTGACAATCCAAGGGAATCGTTTGACTTTTTTTTAAATCAAAATCCTATCATTTATTATTATAGGAATGTAGAGCTCTCCACTGTGAACTGAAGCGAAGACATTACAAAATAGATCTAGTGCCTATAGCTTTATTGAGACTTGAGACGATCCGTTAACCAACGTAGTGGGACCATATCGCGTGCCACACGAAGGAATTTGTGAAGATCATGCAATATTATTGTTGAGATGAAAGTGTATGTATATAATGGCAGCGTAACAATTTATCGTACATGGCGGTATGATGGTAATCTAGATTGAGGCGAAAATTTTGAACACGTAGGCCTGGATATTAATATCACCTAGTGTTCAATTGTTAACGCACTCGTGCTGAAATATCATACTAGTATTACTTTCTATTGTTTTATTTAAATAAAGTAACAGTAAGCCACATAAGACTAAAAAACTAACTCTTCGAAACTACTAGTCAATTAATGCAACATATTATTAAGACACGAACTACGGATGAGTCCGTACTTTTGTACACGCTCCTCCATCTTTGTCATTCAAACATTTTGCTGTATAAATATGCTTAGATAAATTGATTATTATATCATACTTACAAACCACCATTGTATGACTACTACGCTAGGTACTCGTATAACAACTGTATTATGCATTCAGCATAATTGAATAAGTACTTAATAAAAGCTTCAACGGCAAAATGTATGAAACTGTGAGAGTAAATACTATCATCCTGTCTTTACAACGAAAATTAAGCATAACTCGCGTTGTACGCCAAAATTATCCAAATCTGCACGCTGCAATTTATAATATCTTTTTAATCTTTATCTACCACGCATCAACACACAGATCATCCAAACTGCACTCTCGAAATATGTTTAGCTTGTTACCTTATTGTGATAAAAATAAATCAACTTATAGTTAACACCTGGAAACTATTGCACTTGAATGTCGTGTCCTTGTTATTTTCAAGGAAGATCCGGTGCCAGGTGAATCACTTTAAAGGTCGGACAATAATAATAATTTATCATGTGAACGTGACATTCCATAAAATAGCTTATCTCGGCTAACATACAATTTGAAAAACAGTTTATGTAACACTTAAAGGTTGTATTACTTATTTACATTACCTTTACCAACATTGTACCGACAGAAGTAAAGACAAAACTTACCGAACCTTGTCAGAAACACGATTGAAGGGATCGCTATTTTAAATTTAGCGATCAACTCTGACCTCTATTATTCTATAAGCTTATTATAGTATAATAAACGACAGTGGCGATAAAACATACAAATTTAAATATTTATATTTTCAAATAGGCACATAGATGGACCTTTTGATGCGTACGTTATATAAACACACAGAAGAGATATGGGACAAAACTACCATTCCCTGTGACTTCGTCCGCGTACGATAAATAATATACTTCGATTCACCGCGTCTCATCGTACGCCCGCGATATTGCTTCGTTTGCTCGGCTCCTAATGGTTGTAGTGTCATGTTAAATACAAAGATTTTTCAATTCCGTCAGTCCAGTTCAGTAATTTCCACGCTCAAACAACAAATAAAAAACTCTTTAGGTTTATTTTTAGAATAGATACATTATTATATTCTGCGGACTTTTATAGATTTTCTCTTATGTAAAGGATTTACTAAGAAACAGATGCCAAGTAAAAAGGTATGGTATCCCAACTAAATCATAGCGTATAATCAAGCTGCACGGCTAGCAAAGGCAATAAAATTATATCCCTGGATAATGTCCCCTTACAAGGGATAAAATTTACCTGTCCACCTTGCAGAGCACGGCAACAGAAAATAGGAAAAGTTTATCCCCGTTTATATATATATCATCATGTCAACCAATCGACGTCCACTGCTGGACATAGGTCTTTTGTAGGGAGTTCCACAAAACACGGTCCTCGGCCGCTTGCCTTCAGCGGCTCCCAGCGACTCGACTGATGTCAACTGTCCACCTTATTGTCCACCTACGCTGCGTTTACCGGTGCGGGGTCGCCATTCCAGCACCTTAAGACCCCAACGTCCATCGGTTCTCCGAGCTATAGCTCGGTTTATTATTACACGTATATTATGTTTGATACTATTTCCACACGTATCCAATGCTCGGAGAGTTGATAAAGCAGTTGGAGAAGATAAAATCTTAACATTTCCCCGGGTAGAAAAATTAGGTCATCAGCTATCACTATGTCATCACGACAATCGATAGCGACCGTATATGTAATAGGATTTATCATTAGGTGTGAACACATAAAAGGAAATAAAATGGATATTATTCTAATATCGTGCTCGGAACATATTGCGCACAAACAGGAAAATGAATAATTTCACACATATCTGTTATTTCTCGTGAGGCGTGCTAATGATAACTTGATTGTTAAATAATGTATTTTTTATCACATAACTAATACGCATGTAATCTTTAGACGACAATGTATTATGAGGTACTTAAGAACTGTTTAAGATAGAAGAGAAAAACTATTTGTAAGCATGTTTTTAAAAGGCACTGACACCTTTTTTTCGTATTTTTGTCTTTAATACCTCAACCGAAGAACTCCGAATATCAATAATGTATCATTGCTAATTCATTAGATTTTGAGATTTTAACCTACATTTGTTTATTCGATCGCGTGAAAGTTAACTTATATTTATGTGATAACGAAAGAACGCCATCTGAGACAGTACGGCCTCCGAGTATCTACTATTACTTGAGCCCTAGGGTTCGAAGAAGCGAAGGCATCGACGGCCCGAGGGCGCCATGTGAGGCTGAATCTTGTCTGAAGCGTTCAGTTCAGAGATTAATGTTCCCACTGCTGGGCATAGACCTCCTTTATCATACGCTACTTTGGTCCGATGCGGGTTGGTGGACTTTAACGATTATTATGACGCATTAACGAGTTCTCCGAGACATCAATAATTTTCTATCTCCGGGCTGGTAGTAAAAATTCTTTGACAAAAAACACAATACCAAACAATTTTTGGTTTGACCCGGGATACAGACCCTCGTGATCCGTAGTTGAACTACACCAATGAGGCAGTAACAACAGTGTAGAACCGGCAAATAAATCTGTTTTAATAATAAGATAAAGAATTCGGTCTATTGGTCACCCTACATAAAGGAAATAGCTGAGAGTGGCGAGGCGCGATCGCAAGCGGAGCGGAAGTGGCGGCCGTTCCCACGGACATTCATCCGTTACTTCACCTCGGCGCGCCTGCTTGGTGCTTCTGATGCACTTTCTTAGGACATTCTTGTTTTTGAACGACTATCTATGGAATTTCCGAATAAACATTTCAACATTTAATGTGGTGTCCGTGTAATTTGCCTACTTTCTAATTGATATATAATAATCTATATCTGGCTTACGTATATTTTTAAAATATTTTAACCTCAACAATTCCTACAACCTTTTTATTTTTGTCGGTTCACGCGGCATTGTACCGGAACGCTAATATCGCTTGTAACGTCTTTATCGCTAGGGTGGTAACTTACCAGGGAATATTTAGATATTAATACATTTCCAAATGTAGCCCGGAACCTCCCACTAATAAGGAAGTTCAACAATGCGCGATTGTGGTCATCACATAAGTCGTATTAGTTGCTATTATAGAACTATCGTCAATCGTCGCTAGCATAGCTTTGACTGGGTATAATAATAAATTTACTGTTCTACTCTAACACTAAACAGTAAACACAGTGGTCGGCTGTTGAGTCTAAATATGATCGGCTGTGGACGTCAGAACTCATAATCGATGTCATTGTTCAAAAAATCCACGCTGTCGGTTGTTCCGCGTGTGCCCGCAATAGGTCCAGTTGATCTCATTGTTTAGTCTACATCTCACGCCGATAAACTATGGTGTTCCTTTGAATTTGATCCCAATTATAAGAGTATACAACCACCAACTATATGTAGCGTACCCATTTGACTTTTATTGCCCTAACAAAATTAAAAAAAACTCAAAATTCAAAAATGTTTTATTCATGTAGACTCATTACAGGCACTTATGAAGCGTTCATACATTTAAATGTTACACTAATGTTAGTGATGGTGATAACTTCGTTAACTTAAAACTAAAGCTAGGAGGGATCCAAACGCGCCCTGGTCTAAGAAGAGCCCACAATAAACTTAGCCAGGTTTTTTTTTGTTACCACTATCTCACAGTCTAGTTAATGTTGAGCTATGAAGTTAGGGCATTTCATACCCAAGCTTTTTTATCATACATGTAATCTTTAATATTATAATAGGATTTTTCTAAAAGCTTACGTCTTATATAAACTTTGAACTTATTGAGAGACATCTCAAGGATTTCATCTGGTAATTTGTTATAAAAAGATATACAATTACCCTTAAATACATTACTAATTTTATGCAGCCTAGTAAACTGCTCTACAAGTTTATTTTTACTTCTTTAACGACTGGATGCTCGCTACCGTCGCGTCGTCTTAATTGTTTTTTTTTATTCCACTACAAATTAGCCCTTAAACGCAATCTTACCTGATGGTGGTAAGTAATGATGCAGTGTAAGATGGTAGAGGGCTAACTTGTAAGGGTTACAACGGGCAGTTATACTCGAATCGGTTTCTAAGAGGCATTCAAAAAAGTTGCTAGGGGGCACGTCTTTGTCGGAAGGGTTGTAACTAGCCACGATAAAAGCTTCGGCCGAAAAAAAATTAGGATCATGATAATAATAAAATAGAGAATTGGGATCATAAACATAATACAGTTAATTAATCACAACTCAAATGAGATCAGCGTAACTAAAATAAAATATCCTGATTGGATATTATTTACTGTAAAAGCAGCCCAAACCACTGAGTTAGCAAGGCAAGCCTCCTGGGAATAGATTTAGAATACTTTATAGGATACCAGGAAAACAGACGGACCTGTGGGATTACAGAATTTACAGAAGCGGACGAAATCGCGTAATCGCTCGTTCATAATATACAACTCTTATAAATACCGTGTTCATTAACTAATTAAATAACTATTCCTTTTGAGATTGTTTTCTCGTTTTAATAAGAAATAAGAATTGTTTCTAAGATAAAAGTGAGGAAGAGTTTTTTAACCATTTTATTTTTAATGCAATATTTTTACCTAATTGTGGGAATCTGATATAGGATAAGTCACTAACGAGCAAGTAAGTAGGTTTTTAACCTTATGCACAAACCATTGCTATCTTTTCTTACAATCTTTTAAATGCAGTTAATGTTAGGGTGTGTTTCCATTAGCAAATAAACGTTGCCTTGAGTTGGAATCGCAGTTCGAGGAACCAGGAAAGACAACATTTTTTTGTTGTTACAACTTTAAGTAGCTCTGAATTCTGATCAGTATTTCTTTGGGCCATCAAATACTTGATTTATTGTTTCACAAGAACCTTTGGAACATTGAGATAATTTCACCGATTGTCAGGTTGTTCTTTTTGTATTTCGCTACAAGTTAGAATTTGACTGCAACTCACCTGAGTAGATGATGAATCTCTAATCAAAAAATATTTCTAGCCGGCATCGTATTGGAACGCTGAATCCCGTAGCAGTCTTCGTCGTCAGGGCGGACACTTGCTGCCACAATCGTTTAACTACAGGTGGGGGGTGGTCTACCAACGCTAAGGTTTTTGGCGCGTGGTCCTAATGCCATACGACGATACATACACACGGGTATTATATTAAAAAAAATCAAACCCTTATTTCGGCTCATTGAGAAAGAATTTAAAAAAAAATCCTTTCTTAGAATATGCTCATGTTATAATAGCTATCTGTATGCTAAATTTAATGTCGCGGTGATAGCCCAGTGGGCAAAGCTTCGGTTTCCTCTTCGGGGAAACCGAGCTCGATGCCCGGCACTGGTCCGATACACTTCTAACTTTTCGGAGTTATGTGCGGCGAAGGAAAACTTCGTAAGGAAATCTGCGTGCTTGAGAATTCTCCATAATGTTATCAAGGTCTTGTAAAGCCTACCAATGCGCACTTGGCCAGCGTTGTGGAATGTTACAGCGTGAACCCTTCTCATTCTGTGCCATGTAATGGGCCGGTAATGCTAAATTTTCGTCCGAATCCATCCAGTTGTTTGCGCTATGCGTTGATATCACTCAGTGATATTGATATCACTCAGTGTTATCCATATTACAGATTGTTAGCTATATTAAAATGAAATATGGTTGAGCATTAAGCAACCGGTCATTGCGCCTGCCAGGCGTGACGACTCCTGAGGGAGCGGAAGTCTTGCGCGTTTCCGGACGCACGACCCGGAGATCCGCACCGCGCCCCGCTGCCGCTCACGCCTCGCCGACAACGGTGACTTATACTTACGTGCTTATGCGCTGGAACATGGAACTTTTAAACCAATCCGAAAAAAAAGTCAGTTACAACTTGCTTTCCCTTTAGTGGGGCCGAGTTCGATCTCTGCATCTTTATCCTGCGGGTGCCGTAACGCTGCAAAGATTTACCTCTATAGTGGTATCTCTGAAAGAAAGGTTTTTATTTTGGCACCTTTTACCACATGTTAGCTATGCATGGAGTGGGTTTGGGGCTGACAACCTTCTACGGCATTAGTTGCACAAGCTTCTTAGAATTTTCAGAATATCTTGCTAACTCTCCAGCAACCTTTAGGCTCCTACGATTTAGCAAAAAATCTATCAGCATTATGCACATCTTAACAAAAAAATATATGTAATTATTTATTAAACGAGTGAAGAAAAATGAGAGGTAAAACTTTGTTCCACTTCGTCACAATCACAAACAATAATATAGGTAAACTACTAACAAGACTTTGCATATGGAGCTTAAAAACTAGTCAGACCAACAATATTATTATTAACATAATAAGCAAGGAAATAATATAAAGGAAGTGCATGTTAAAGGTAAAAATAAATTAGCGTTCTTATACTAACATACTTTATAATTATTGTATTTAATACAAACCTATTATATTATACAAATCCTAGTTTTTGTCTGGCTTAACTGCTGAATCTCTGAACCAAATAGCTTGTAAAAACATGCATTCGTTAAAAAAATGTTTATACTTTGTTTTTGTACTTATAACTATAAAATATTCTCTTTGGATTATCAAAGATTATTAAAATAGTAGGTTATCTTTGTGTGTCAAATTTTTTATTTTAATTCGTGTGTCAAATTTCTTTCGCGTGTTTTCTTTCTTCTCAAATTATCATCCTTTTTATCGGTATAAAAAGTCTATTGATTTTATTAAAGTTTTTCATTAAACAGCTTTTCTAGGCAACTTATTAAAATTATGTGGCTACATAAATGCAGTCTCTATCATATCTTTCAGAGGACGAAGTTTCAAATCCCTTGCCGCCTTTAATATCAACTAATTTACGAGAAAAACTAATCGCTGAGCAGGTAACGATAGAATTCTAGGTATTGTGTTTGTTAGTACGTACTTCCTGTTATTTGTCCTTCGGTTTTCCCTTCTTTGCCTAATAGGTTTAGTACCGATTATTTATCTACCTAGTTCTTACTAGTTAATAATATAAGAAACGTTGTTGAACAAAAGTTTCCTATTAAACTTTAAACTTTAAGCTAAACTTTATTTTGGACAAAAATAGTTTATACGCAGCGTTCCAGATTAAGTATATAAAAAACATTTTATGTAAGATCTAACAATAAACAAAACTTCTTAAAACATAACATTCGGTTGCTGTTGCCTTAATTAGGTTTAACTGTTTTATAAGACCTTTAAATCAAAAATTAATACCGGCTTACTTAATAAATAAGGTTAGTAACAAATATAAAGGAATGTACAAAATTTTTGTAAGACCAGGTTTTAGTTACGCCAATTCCTGTAAAACTGTATCACAGTGAGTTGCCATTCCTCGTGCCCAATTAGTTACTATTTTTTGAGATTTTTTTTTTAATGCAAAAACCCATGACCATGCATTTATGAAAGTCTTTTTATTTAATAAGACATAGTTTTTAAATTTGATGAGTAGGTTCAAATAAATAAATTGCATTCTTATATTTAAGTCATGCCCTGATGCTGTTTTTATCGTTAGTTTCTGCCTTCTTCTATGTACATTGTATAAGGCTTAATATATTCATACTTTCCGAATGGTACCCTCTTGCTCTTTCTCCTTAACTGTGTATTTTTTTTTTCTTTGGTGTACCTACAATAAAAGAACATTCATTCATTCAATGCCCTTAGGTTTGTATCGATGGTATCACACATAAAAATCTTAAGAAAAAGTCAGTAGTACGTAAGGAAAATGATCACCACATATTGAAAAAGCAGCAGGACATAGGACTTATATGCAGCCCAAGTGTACTGGATTTAGAAATTGACGATGTGGAAATAGTTAAAAGGTTACGGTATGTTATCATCCTAAAGCATCCTAAAGCATTAAGCTTTTTTAGCTGCGCTTAACAGTACGGGGCTGCCATTCCTGAATCTTGAGACCCCAACATCCATCCTTTCTTCGAGCTATCTGTCCCGCCCTTTGCCACTTCAGCGTCGCGACTCGTTAAGCTATGTCGGTAACTCTGGTTCCTCTACGGATCTCCTCATTTCTGATTTGATCACGTAGCAATACTCCGAGCATAGCACTCTCCAGCGATGAGTGATTCTGAGCCTTCTTATGAGCTTAGATTGTTCGAGTGATAAATAAATGGTGGCCCATATAAATGATAAAATAAATAAATATATTACCACAGTACGCAGATAGTACCTACTTGTTTTAAGAATAATCGGCTTAACAGCACAACTAATATATATCACAAATAGAGATAGATATATCTATACTGAAAAAGATATGACTTACTAACACGAGAAAATCGAGTCTTCGCGGGATTTAAAAAAAAATCCATCGCCAACAGCTGGTACGATCACTACTAAGTAGTACTAAGGTTAAAATAGTCGAATTAACCTACATTCGATGCCTGACTTGGTAAAATATTTACCAATGCCAGTGATGCTAAGAAAAAGTATTAAATAAAACTAAAAGGTCTTGACAAATAGGGTTCGGTGACAGAAACTTGACATTCGCTGCAACTGAGCGCCCGAGCGTGCACTAATATGGCAGCTGAATTAATTTATGTATCTATTTTTTATCTACTTCCTCTATCTTATTAATAATACTACAACGGCAATGTTATAGAGTGCATTCTGTTAAAGGTTTGAAACCTTAACGGAATAGCAAACGATTTTTGCACATATCTATCGTTGCTGCATATGACCACCTATTATTTTCTTACATAATATAGGTACTTCTGTTGACAATTTGCTAATAATCTGGAAGGTTATTTCAAAAACTTTAAAAATCACTTGCTTTAAACGGTATAGGAAAAGATCGTTAGGAAACCTGCATTTCTGAGTGTTTTCCACTATGTTCTCAACGGCTTGTGAAGCCACCCATCTGCACTTGGCCAGCGTGGTACTAACGGCCTTCTATATAGGTGGGTTGGTGATGAAGAATCTGGTAGGGTCGGCTGAAGCCCAAATCCCCGCTGGCGATCGAACCCAGGACTTTTAAGAAGACAGCGCTACGCTGCGCCAGGTCGTCGTCGTTCCGTAGTCAGAGCAATAATGCAAATCTGGAGAATATCGGAAGTGCATAAGACCAGTTGTAATTGATATATATTATCGTGCAATAATACGGAGATTTTTGTTCGCAGAATATGGAGTGCTAGCCCACGTTCAATTTACCTTCACTGTTGCGGATTCTGGGATGAGACGTGTCGCCTTGGAGCATATTGGAATTTCTACCCGCGCACCAGGTTTAACGTAGTTCCAGGCCTTCCAATTGATATCTACGTCAAAGCTACACCTCGTGACTCCAGTCATGTACCTTATGCGACGATAGCACTGCAACTAGCCGCCGCCTTTAAAAGAGATCTCATTGTTGCCTACTTTGTTGTACCTATAAGAGTAAAATTTTTGAAATATTTATCACCGCCTCGTTTAGAGGAATGTGAATAAAATTTTTGCCTTTTAATACTTATATGTTTAAATCACCATTCCTAAATACTTCAAAATGAAAATTAAATAGCCAAAAATGAAAATTAAATAGCCAAAAATCAAAATTATTATTGCTATTATAAGTTTGTCTAGCATTGCAAAGAATACATGTAAAAATCCCTAAGGCCTTATTCTAAATTTTCCAAATGATGTCATCTAACTATACCTATATATTATATTTACTTCCTTTTAATATCCCATCGATTTAGTATCAAGAAAACGTGATGTTGACATTTTTGACAAAAGGATAAATATTTTTAAAAATCTAATTATTAAATCAGTATTCCACATAACTTTTTATTTTTGTTTATCTTTACTTTTTGTTTAATTTAATTCCAAGTTGTGTACACAATCTTTGGGTTTTAGCTTAGAACAAAACTTGTTATTACTTATATTTAGATCTACCTTTAGTTATTACCTGTGTTGTGTACCTAATAACAATAAACAATACCCTCATATGTATATATTGCATTACATTGAATATATTGTAATTAAGTATATTTCTTTTCCTTTTTTACTTTTTATATAAACTTAAGTTGAATGTATTGACTAAATTGAGTTGGTGGTGTTTTTGTATAATGTAATGATGTTGATAGTTAATTCTGGACATCGGTAAACTGATGTTCAGTTTGCCCTTTGGCATAGGCCTCCCCTAGGTTTAGCCATAATTCTGTGTTATTGGTTTTCCAGGCTTTCCCAGCAGTTTTGGTAAGTTCATCTTCCTTACTTTCTTTTTCCATCACAGGGATATCACATGGTGACATCTTTTGACCATTTTTTAAATTGTTTTTTAGCATGTGGCCTACGCCGCCTATCCAGTTACATCTCGTAAATAAATTCTAAACTCGGTGACTTTTGTTTGTCTTACAACAGTGATCCAGTTAATCTGCCAAATGTCTACTATTCATTGGTAAAAAATAACAAATAATAAAAAATAGTTTGGTGTATAATATGGATCCTATATTGTGTGTAAGCAGCGCGTTGCGGCGACAATACAAGTAATGGATGATAAAATTGGTTCAACTTAATGCAGTAAACTTCAATTCTTTGAATGTCGCATTGAGTTTTTGTAGATCAGATAGAATAAAAGGCTGTCTATGTTCGATGATAAAAAAACGTGTTGAAGAACTCTACAATATTTATGCATCTAGATTTCAGCTCCGTATCCTAAAGGTACCTATTACTTAGCATCTACCATCCGTCCATTTCTCAAGGGGTCCATTCCGCTAAGAACAATGAATGGGTTCCAGCTTCAGTTGACATTTTGACACAGGGAATAAGACATAGTGCTATTCTTTTAAACAAGAAGAATTGTGCAAAGAATAGCATTACTTTTAAATTAAGTGTTGATTGTTCAAAATATATAAAATGGAAGCATCGTTTATGTCGGTACACCGATCGCCGTATGAGTTACGTCATTTTTAGTAGGTTTATTCCTAAAATACCTATATAGGAGCATCGCCGCTCGGAATAGCAATCAAGACGGATCGCAAGCAAAGTCCCTTTCGCTTTGTGTGCGCATGTGTGTAATATTAGGCCTAATAATCTCGTCGGTGACTCAGAGGACTGCCTTTGTCCTCAAACGGTCGGAAGCCGTGCAACTAACTGGTGAATGATGATATAGAGCAACCAAATTGCTCTACGTTGATCCAATGATTTGAAATGAAAATTATTTAACGTGTGTTATCCAGTATTTATCCTTACTTTAATATTATAAATGCGAAAATGTGTCTGTATGTTTGTTTATCCTTCACGCCTTAACTAAGCAATCAATCAACTTGATTTTTGGCAAAGAGTTAATCGAAAAAATGGAGAGTAACATAGGTTTTTAATCTCAGGGAAACAAGCTGTTCCTACGGGATTTGTAATCGGTTTATTAAATTACTTACTATGCGTTTTACGCTTTGTAAAACCAAGCCTTACCATGTTAATTCAGCCAACAATTCTGTCCAAATAGTTAGATTCTGGGCATTCAGAGTTTATAACTTTTATGTTATTATTCAGATCAGCGATATCAGGAACATCTCCTTTACTCATATCATTTAGCTAAGCAGCTATATTTTAAATAATAGGCATATACTAGGCGTAGTTACGGCATAGCAATACGGTTATTTGAGCAATAAACTGCAGTTTCTCAAGTAGTAAAGTAATTTAATAAACCTTCTTGCATTCTTGTTAAGAAGTATGTTAAATGCGTGAAATTATTTCCGTGTGTTGAAAACAATGAGATTGGGAACGGTGTTGATGAGTGTGCTACTGGCAATTTATTGTTGGTGTAACGTTACTTACTATGTAATAACGAAACAAGTAGATGGTCGTTTTATAAAAAGTCTGAATAGTACGTGCCGCAATGGTGCGAGAAATAGATTTTATGAGTGCGTGCGGCGCGATATTTACGCTTGTTTACACTTGAGACGATTTTATAGGCGCAACGACACCGGCCCTGCGCCATATTAGCATACTGGGCTAATATGTTGGAGACACTGGAAGTGTTTCAAGTAAGTTTCGAAATTTATGGAACACTTATTTACAAAACACATTTCGTCCTTACAATCTGGTATTCTACTGCCACTCGCTAAGTATTCATGTAGGATTCTAAATTTATGGAGCTTTCTGTAAATTTACGATGAAACTTAACACAAAAAAAACATACTGCCAGGATGTTATTTTTTTTTAATCCCACTACAAGTTAGCCCTTGACGGCTAACCTGTTAGGTTAGTTAACCTAACACAGCGCCATCTAGCCCCAAATTAAGCGTAACTTGTGTTATGGGTACTAAGATGACTGAAGAATATTTTTTATGAATATAGTACACATAAATATTTATAATATACACATAAACACCCAGACACTGAAAAACATTCATGTTCATCACACAAACATTTTTCCAGTTGTGGGAATCGAACCCATCGCCTTGGACGCAGAAAGCAGGGTCGCTGCCCACTGCGCCAACCGCCTGTCATGGTAGTCATACCCACAATTGGTTTTAACGCGATATCGCAACGGAACACTAAATCGCTTAGCGTCACGCCCTTAATCGCGGCGGCAACTAGGCGTGGCCAAAGCCTCCCACCAGACCAGACCAGAGAAAATTCAGAAATTATTAATTCCCAAACTGCGCCTCCCAGGAATCGAACCCGGAACCTCCTACTTAAATTATCAGCGCTCACCGTTGCGCCAGGCAGATCGTCAAAATTTTTGGTTTTCCGCTTGCCTATATTCGCGGTAGAAAAGATAGAATAGAATAGAATAGAATAGAAAAAAATTATTTCAACACAACACAATTGGAAAAATATGTGTGGTAATATGTGGAAATGATGTGGTATAGCGGGTGGTAAAGCTTTACCAGGCATCCAGATGATGAGAACGATATGTGTTTCTGCGGCGATCAGTAAACAGACGAGGAGCACATATCTTCTTAACTGTCCACAAGTCAAGTCTTCAACAAGAGAAGTTTTGTTAACTGCCCACTTTTGGTCTGTTAATTCTGGTTAAATAGATGGAGTTGGTATTTACCTCTTTACCAACTATCTACTCTTTTCGTGTCGTAGTGATTGACGGACAAAGCAGACTGACCTGGCTGCAAACCATCGGCTATAAACAGAGCAACACTTTGCAGGACACGCAAGGAACAAGTTCCACAACGTGCTGTTTCAAACAACCTGAAGCGTATGTGTTAGACCTCATGTGCATGTAATTACGCCAACAACCACGGTTCAGACTGGAACAAATTATAAAAAGCATTGCCGCGGCAGAAATAAGTATTTGTTTGTCTACTATTTCTGAAACTTCTACTACTAAGTTACTTACAATAACTCCTTGTTGTACCGGCAGAATATTTAACTGAAGCCTGTGTAAAGTAACGTTTTACACTATTGAGCATCCCGAGGTTTTAGAAGCTAGTTCTAGCCTTCCTCTCCTAGTGACAGCGGAATTGACCTTTAATTTAAATGCTATCAAGGATATCAATTATAAAGGATCAAAATGGGTTGCAAGAACTGAAAATTAGGTGCTATGGCGATCGGGGTATTTTCGATAATCTTCAACGATTTCCAATATAATATTTATTTAATTAACAAATAATACATATTATTATAACGAAATTAATAAATATAACAGTCTAAGTTTTACATTGAAAAATCCTAAATTATAGTCACAAAATGAACAAATAACGGTCAGCTATCTCATTATGGTGAGAAAATTTGTTATTTTGTAGTTTTTTTCCTTTTCATTGTTTCTATTGGAATTTCTCGGCGAATTGACCAACAGAAATCAGCAAGCATTGCAGCTGACTATATATTTTATATTTATTGTTTCTGCTGATAAAAAAATACATAAACTACACATAAAATACTCAAAACCAATATAGGGAACATGAACTTTATGCAAAACTTACAAAAATATTTGATACAAAACGTAAACAATTAACAGATAAGTTTTCACTCAACTGTTGTGGAGTCACAGCGAATACTGCGCTTGCGCGTTTGTACTACCATAAAAATCACCTTCGGCACTTCACTTCTTTCTCTTACAACTCGCTAAAACTTATTTTGTACATACACTGTTTGTATATACACCATTTGACGCGTTAAAAAAAAAAAAAAAAACCCCAAAACTTTGAAATTTAAAAAAAAATCATAGAAAAAACCTAGACGTAATGGAAAAAATCTTCCAACGGGGATAGATTCAGAACATTTGAATCGTCATATTTATGTCAAAAATTTTTAAAGGAGGATTTCATTGCAGTTACTGTATTTAAAGTACTTAAAATGATTGTAAATAATCTCGTACGTATAAATCTGCATACGAATAAATTCTGACTTAAGTTAATAACGGATGCGTATAGTAACATTAGATTAGTTCAAATACACCCATCAATTCGTGATAAGCCGACGACAGAGTGGAGTACCTACGGACAATCATTCCGGCGAGATACGGCTTCCGGGTGTAGATTGATGCTGATTGGAATCGATTCCTGGTATTATTAACACTGTCTGAACTGTTGTATGGCTACAAGAGCTATACAAGACTACAAGAGCTCATTCAGATTATATATGACTAATTAATATATCATATTTATATTTGCCTGCCAGAGATCGCTTCTAAGGCCGCCTTTTGTATTCTACTCCAGTCTTTATGTTTCTCTCTATTCGTACTTTATTTTCCTAACTGTGTAGTGGTGAACAAATAAAGAGTTCAAATAAATAAATAATTTTGTGTAATTTTTTTCTTTTTTACCTTATCTTAAACGCTTCTGTGGTAGAAAGTGAGTGTTGTCGTCTGTTTGCTCAATCTAAACTACTTACTAGGTTGAGTTTTTCATGTAGATTACTATTTCGGTAGATACTGCTAATAACTAAGTGAGTATTTACTTTAACTCTGCTGCTTCAAGTAATTAAAAAGTTTTGATGTGTTTAAATAATTTTAATATGAAAGGTATACCAACAAAGAAGCAACGGACTAAATAACCCCAAAAAAAGTTTAAAATATCATTAATTTAATTCAACCTTTTACTGTCATCCCATAATATCATTCTTCCAAAGTAAGTTTTCCTTTTGCAACGCTAAACTATATCAAGGAACACCTTTATCTTCTAAATTCGTAAAAGGAATTTCTCAAACAATTTAATTTTACCATCTCCTGTGATGTTCTGTTCGGAACACAAATTATCGAGTCGGTTTGATCCCACGGCTAAAATAAAATATCATATTTCCTGCCAACCGAACGCGCTTCAGCGTTGAAGTGTCTTTTTTCTAAATTTTTTCAGGGCACCACGTTTTTTAAGGAACTGCGTCGCACATGTTTGTTCAACATAGGCGACGTCTTTCAATTATATTACATTTTTTGTCGTCTCATGTTGTATTTGTTGAATGTGAGCTCGGCTTACATTCTACGGGAGCTATATTATTATTGACTATTTTATTTTGCTAAGCTTCTATGCTATTCTCCCAATGAAGTATGTTCATACCTTTAAATTAATAAAGGTCTTTTTGATTTAGAAAAGTGCCTCTTTAGCTCACTAGAATATTGAAAGGAAAGTTTGTCTCAAAGATACGTTTGAATTTTTCTCCCGCCTTTCTGTTCCTCCAGGCTAGTCGTAATTGATCCGATTTTGACTGCGGACTCTTACTGTTGTAAGAGTCCCGAATACGAGTTTAGAAGATTGAAGTTATAATGACATTAGAAGTTGCCGATAGATAAATTATTTTTAAATAAAATCCCTCTTGCGTTTGGATGAAGAAGGTTTACTTAGGTTTTGGCCCAATTTTTGTAAGCTAACTATAATTGTTTAAATTTCATAAGGTATTGGTATCTGAAATAAAGTTTATTGAACCCTGATAAGGTATTGTTCAATACCGCTACAGCAGCCATTCTTTAACGTTAACAGACGTTGAATATTGCGCCGCTTCTCACGCGGGGCGGCGTACTTACAGGTTTCACGCGTTGCATAATGACTGGCACGTAATACGCGTAATAGCGCTGCAAATGTAGGGCGCATGTGAGCAATATACTACCCTCGTACTATATGTGCCGTGTGGTGACTGACGGCAAATCACAATACAGTGGTCACCACTCCTTCTCTTCCCGCGGGTGTCGTAGAAGGAGACTAAAATAATAAAACGGAGTGCGGTGATTATGGACAAACTCTCCCGTTGAGTGGCGTGGAGAGGCGGTTCGGTATTCTATAGGATTTATTTCGGAGAGTGTGCTCAAGAACTATTTGATCTAGTTCCCCCCTCGCCTTTTCACCATCGAACCGCGAGGCACCGTAAGGATCTGCGTGGTCGATATACCGCGGACGCGTACGAAGCGCTTCGCATCTTCGTTTCTGATCCGCACCGCTAGGATCTGGAATGCTCATCCAGCTTCCATTTTCCCCAGTTTCTACAAAATGAGTACCTTCAAATCAAGAGTGAATAGGCATCTTCTAGGCAAGCGCGCTCCACCTTAAGCTGCATCATCGCTTACCATCAGGTGTGATTGCAGTCAAGCGCTCGTCTATAAACATAAAAAAGAGGCTTTTAATCCAATAGTGAACTGTAATAGGCTATTGATGACTGTATGATCTAATTCGACAACATCTTAATCAACATCACCCACGTAAGGGTTCTTGGATGTTTCCGCTAAGAAGACTGTAGTAAGGCATTGTTTTATCATTATCAACCCGTTGACTATATATATATATAACGAAGGGGTTAGGCCGTAGTCAACCATGTTGTCCAAGTGTAGTTTGGTAGACTTAATAAGCCTTTGAGAACATAATGGTGATTTTACAAGCATGCAGGTTTCCTCACGATATTTCGCCGAAGTCCATAGGTTACAATGAAGCATAGTCTAAGCTGATCGAGCCTAAATTGCTGATTTCTGCGACAGCCAGACGACTAGTATGTAAACTTTGCATCTGCATTATTAGTATTTCGTATCGATTGTTAAGCATGTCACATCACACAGATATTTCAAAATGTGCGCTCTAGGTACGCAAGTTTCGTTCTCAATTCCTAAAGTATCCTCAGGAGATATTATCTTCACAATGCACCATAACACCCAGCAACTGCAGCTGCGGCGGATAAAGGACTCTTGTAGAAATGTCCACCCGCCTCGTGTGCTGATACACGATTGTATACGGCAACTCACCTAACTTGACTGCCCGCCTAGATGACTACGTATTGAAACGCAAAAATCTCCTTAAATGATATATTTTTAATCTTTCGTAAATTTGCATCGACAATTTTGAAAGAAGAGAACATCAATTTAGATATTACATGGTCTCAAATGGCTTTTTAATGAAACATGAGAACAGGGTTATGGAAATTGCTAGCTGCAGTCGATGCAATGTATGATGATAAGTGTAGTAAGCAAAATAAAATACGCTTGTAAGCATGACAAGAATAAGCGAATAGGTACTTATCTACTGTCAGACAACAATTAAATATGCATCCGGATTACACAAAGCATGTATGGATTTATCTGGACATATGTCAACTGGTAAGTTGAATGGCAAACGACACTGATGATACTTTATCTACCGATCGAGACAGTTGGCGCATGCTTCACCATTATAGAACTACCACAAAAGGTTGTCCCAATATCGAGTTACAAGTGAAGATGAGCACGAGGCATCGCAAATCTGATAAATGCCTAAATATCGCCTCCGACAACAAAAGATCGAATTGCAGACCTGCAATCGAATCCGCACCCAATCATCGGAAGCTACAGGCGCCAGCTGCCTTCGCAGTATCAAATGCCACGCAGATAATAAAGGATTCTTTAATACGAAAAATGTTAAGCGAATCGGGAGGCATGTTCGAAATGTTTTACGGTAAATCAATTCCAAACAGAGAGGTTCTGTTGTAACTTACACCGACCTCGCTTTAAGTAATCGCATTTAAATTCTCCTAACAACTTCATATGTACAGTCATGTATTATAGCCGATGTTACGCGAGTAATCCATATTTGGCTTATTACGTAGGAAGTTGGGAACGTAATAAGTTGTTTTGAGGTAGATTTTATTATGACTGGTAGCTAAGTTAAATGCTTGACTTTGGCAGAATATCCGAGTAGGTACTTTTCGTATAAAATCCGTAGGTTCGTTCTAATCTATACTTACTAAATTTGAATTTTTACAAAAATAAAAATTATAAGTACTCAATTTTTTATTTTATAGTTAGATTTATATTTAACTCGTCACAATTTTTTCTAAATTTCGTGCAACTATGATATAATAGTTTTGGTGCTTTGGTTGTGATTGTTATTATTGTTGATAGCAATTCTATCTAGTGAAATGTCATATCACCCTTGGTCGTTGTCATGACGGAGACTTTTGACTTTTCATAAAAAAAATTATAGGTACTGAGTATTATGCATTTAATTTTCGTGAAAGATTATTCGAAATTCGTTAACGATATATGATGATCGTAAGATAATTTAAATTGCGTTTTATTTGACTTAAGTCCGAAATACCTCGTTGGTCTAATTGTTAGTATTTTCGACCTTGGATCACGAGGTCCTGTATTTGATTCTCGGGTAAGGTCAAATATAACTAAGTATTAGGTTGTTGGTAGCTCCTAGATGTTCTTAGTACCTGCTCGATAGTTGTCCGGTCGCAGTTATGAGGTGTCCGCATTAAAGCAGCTTGGTGGGTTATGTTCAGTTATAGTAGGCCTTAGTTCATCACCATCATGTCAACCCATTACTGGCTCACTACAGGGTAATGGTCTTCGCCCATGATAAGAAAGGTTTAGGCCATAGTCCACCTCGCTGGCCAAGTGCGGATTGGTGGAGTTTACAAGCCTATGAGAACTTTATGGAGAGCTCTCAGGCATGCAGGTTACCTTACGATATTGTCCTTCACCGTTAAAGCAAGTTATATTTAATTTATTAAAACGCACATCTTAGAAAAGTTAGAGGTGCGTGCCGGGTTCGAACTCAGCCGCCTCGAAAGTAACGCCGAAGTCCTAAAATCCAGACTATCACCACTTATTAGCGCTTACTTAGTTAAGTAGTCAGAGAATGGTGAAGAAAAAGTCTTGAATTCAAGTAGGTAAGTTCTTTCAACATCTCAATACCTCTTCCTGAGATGGTTTTCCACTATGAACGCTTGAAATTTTATTAAATGTGGTAACGTTGCGGTCTATTTACGTAGGTAAAGGAAGTAGATAAAAAATAGTTAGGTTACATTAATTAATGTAACTGCCACACGCTCAGGCGCTCTGTTGCAGCGAGTGTCAAGTTTCTGTCGACGAAGATAATTCATCATAAGTTTTATTATTCACGAAATTAATATTATACACGGTGACTTTTTTTTTCGTGTCACTTATTTTTGAATATTGCCTAGAAATATTTAAGATACGATATTAAAGGAACTTTCGATGCCAGAAGATTAAAATATCATCTAGTTAATATTGGGATCCAATAAAATTTTCTCGAGAGTGGGATTTCGATGAATCTATTTACTGACTCAAAAACTCATCCGAATATATTGAATTACCGAGAACGCGATATTAAGTTCGGGCATAAGTACCCACCTAAAAATGATACACCGCCCGCACCTTATTTCAACTAACGTATTCGTGGCTTAGTAACATAAGGTAGAGTCGTTTTTGTGCCTACTTTTTGCGACAGCGGAACTAGTCTTGCTAGACAAATGTATGATTAAACACGGTTAACAATATAAGATAGCCTACTTATGTTTTCCCGCGCTGCTACAACCAAAGACAAAAACTATTAAACCTTTTATGATGAAAAGTGCTAAAACATCCAAGTGACGAGGTAATATAAGTAGCCCGGTAAAACTTATCTACTAACTAGTTATATCATTCCATCCCAATAATTTAAGAGGGAAAACTCCCGTTACCCGTAAAGTAGTCTTCATCACACGTTGCAGGTCTCTAGTTCCGCTAAAGTCGGTTGAATGGGCTCTAAGATTAGTCTGCGATTAGATGTAACGTGTGTTTCGGATAAACTATGGGTTAAATACTTATATGATCTTAAAATATTATGAATAATTTATTTGAAATATTGAGTTTACGAGAGAATATTTTGCGGCCAGAGACTCGCAGTA
This sequence comes from Pararge aegeria, assembly GCF_905163445.1. Lineage (NCBI taxonomy): Eukaryota > Metazoa > Arthropoda > Insecta > Lepidoptera > Nymphalidae > Pararge > Pararge aegeria. The sequence goes on along the minus strand of NC_053184.1, from coordinate 8,800,515 downwards.
CCATCAAATTCATTATTAACAAAAAGAGGTAATCTTTACACCGCGATAATATTGCAGCTTATGTTTAGACGCAAAACTAATTACCAAAACTTGTGCTAGTAGATGTGCAACCTAAGATCAAGAAATTGCCAGCAGATTGCTTGTTGCCATATTCAGACTTCTGTCACTTTTTCGAAGAGATATCAGTATCTCTCGGAGGGTAGAAAACCCGTCGCGTAAAACAGTTACCGCATACCGGTAGCTTAAAAATATGGTTGTCTTTGGTAGAAATGATATGGCAGACCGGATACGGATATCCTAATAGCTAATAGAAGTAATGCGGATAAGTGGGACTGGTCGCGGAAGTAGCTGCCTTCCTCTAACGGATATAAACGTACCTACTAAGAAGTTACCTACGTTTCATAATTAGTATTAAATAATCATAACATAATAAGGACTATAAATATTAACTAATCTACCATAAAATATAATATTATCCTTTCCCCGGGGAGAAAAATGTCCATGCTAGCTGTCCAGGTAACATTGCAATCGAGGCCTTACTTTTAGGAATATAAAATGAATAAATAGACCTACTACGACAATGCATACATCGCCATCTAACCCCAAAGTAAGCGTAGCTTGGGTTATGGGTACTAAGGTGACTGATGAATCTTTTTATAAATAATATGCGCAAATATAAATATCCATGTTCATCACACAAACATTTTCCAGTTTTGGGAATCTAACTCACAGCCTTTGACATTGAAAGCAGGGTCGCTACACACTGCGCCAATCGGCCGTTAAGTAAAATGATTAAAGTATTTTATCTAGAAATTATAGACGAATCTATGGTATTTAAAAAAAAAGCTTATCGCTTACCTACCGGTGAGCCCTCCCTTAAGATAGATATTACGTACAGTCTACAGAACACCGATTCCTTTCTATCTTTATTATTATTTTTGCTGTGTTTACATGTCATTATCATTTTTTTTTTGTGAATGCCTTAGTCATTTGTTATCGATGTACAATGTGTAGAATATTGTACACATTTAGTACTGTATATGGTAAAGATGTATATTGTTAATGTCTTTAATAACTTAATAAATCCAGCGGTAGGTATTCCTTTTTATTTTCTTAGCGTGGTGCAATCGGTCCAAGCGACGCCCGACGGGAGTAATGAATTAATCAGCACAACGGATGCGACTCTGGAGCGCCTGGCGCCGACGGTCATTCTACGCAGTAGGTACGGCGATCTCAGATTACATACCACTCTTTTTATATTACATAAGTGCCATTAGCGACATAGGTTTTGTTCTATATCTGTATCGATATTATGATATACCTAACTGTAAATTTTAGGCGGCCGATTTGCGTGGCAGTGACTCTGCTTTCTCAGTCCAAGTTTGTGGGTTCGATTCCCACAACTGGAAAATGTTTTTGTGCTGAACATGAATGGTTATTATATTATAAGCATTTATGTACATTATTCATAAAAATATTCATCAGTTATATTCGGGGCAAGACGGCGATGTAAACGGTGAAACACAGCTGATTTTATGGTTTATACATCATATTTGTACAGTTATTTTCCAAAGAGTAACAATAAAAAGTTATGGAACAGCATAATTAATATATCATAAATATTTGTGTATATTATAATTCATAAAAATATTCATCACTCATTTTAGTACCAGTAGGTACGGTACACAAACTACGCTTACTTTGGGTCTGGATGGCGATGTATTTACTGTGGTATTATATTTATTTAGTGTATTTATTTTTGTATGCTCATTTTGTCTCTTGACCTTTGACCTTTAATACCATTGCTGAAAGCAGTATATCAATATTATTGTCGTTTTCATTCAGAATGATAATCCTTTTTTTGTAGGATCTGAAGGAATGTCAAGTACGACTACACGACGCGCTAGCTAGCGAGATTATATCAGTTTATAACAAACAATTTCCAGTAGTAGTACTACCACCACGCTTAGTTCTGCCGCTAAGCAGCATTGTCGCAATTTTGTGTTCCGGTTCTGGTTCCCGTAATTACACGCACATGGGAATTTACATCAACTGAGGCGTTGATGTAAAGTCCCATTCGCACAGATGGTTGGTGGACACAGAGCAACACTTTGCAGGTGTGTCTTTTGCAAACCCTAAGAAGTGCTACACCTGAGGCCGGCTATTATATCCGATAGAAACATATAAACAGCTGTTTATTGAAAAAAAAAAAAACCAAATAAGTAATAATACGTATATGCAAGCAAGTTTAATTAAAATACCTACTTTTTCGTTGATCTAAAGATATATATATAATTTCCTTGTTATATATTATCCTTTAGCGGACAACAGGACGCTTGAGATTTTAAGATAATATCATAAATGCGTAAGAGGTCATTAAACAAAATTTTACTGGCGTTATAATTACCAACGCTAGATAAATGAGTTTTTGAAAGCTCCTGATACGTTTTGGGATCATTAAACTTTCGTAATTCTGTAAACAAAGCTAATAGCCTATGTGAAGCTGGCAATAGATGTCGGTAAATAAGTTTATTAACTCCTTCATTAAAGTTAAGTAGGTACGCAGGTACTCAATGCAATAGTCCATAGTCTCATATAGTTAATAGTCCATTGGTGTAAAAAGGAAATAACTTCTATTGGGTTCGTTATTAACTACACATGTTAATATTTAGTTATAGCAAAGTTGCCTCACAGTTAGACCTTAAATTATGAGATAGGGATTATCGTAACCTATTCGTATGGTTGATAACCATACTAAATGTTAAATTGGTAAAAATATACATAAGTTGAGTTATGGAATACCTAAATACGCTAAAATAGTGTCCGCCAATCAAGCATTGCGATCGCTTCATCTTGACTGTCCAAATACAGTGCTAGCTCAAGTTTGACAGATCAGAATACAGTTGTTTTATTTTATTATTCCACTACAAGTTAGCCCTTGAATGTTAGGGAGTATAGTAGTCATACCCCTAATCGGTTTCTACGCGACATCGCACCGGAACTTTTTTGGCCACCTGACCAGACCAGTGAAAATTCACAAATTATAAATTCGCAAATCGAACCGGGAATCAAACCCGGGACCTCCTTTTTAAATTCACAGCGCTCACCGTTGCGCCAGGGAGGTCATCGAAACAACGTTTTCACCGCCACCGGTCTTACCGCGGATGACGTACGAGGCTACTTATGGAATATAACAGAGAACGGCCAGTAGCGTCCTCTGTGCTACTACGAAACGTTAGGAAACACACCAGTAACCTATAACGATGCACTGCTGGACTCTCCTAAGGGAGGGTTTGTCCATAATAACCACGCCGGACTGACGGATTTGTGATCATAGTAAATCTTCTATGATCACCAATCCGTCCATAGTAGATCTCATCTAGTTATATCTCATAGAGTCCAGCAGTGCATCGTTATAGGTTACTGGTGCGTTTCCTAACGCAAAGTAGAAATCAACAATCCGATGTTTCCCAAAACTTACACTTATTTTGTAATAGTTATGATTTCTAGGATTCATCACATTCAGTGTAAATTAAATTGTGTTAGATTTCAATGTTTAGGTATACTTATATAGCTGAAATTGGAAATATCAGTTAAAATTTGTAATTTAAAAAAAATTACCTCAATATCACTCAGTATTTTTTTTTATCACATTTTTTTTAAATAAATAACTATCGTATCGTACTTTATATTTTCGTTAGGTTCTTAACTTCGACATATACTTCTTTTCGCTGTCATAAAGTACATTGATTATTAGTAGTTTAAGCCATATCTACCATATTTAATATTATTCAACTAGGTATTGAATACAGGGTTAAATACAAAATTCCAGAAATCTCCTGCCATCAAGAAAAATATCCTTGATATACCATTATCGATAGCATAAGTAAATGACCTTGGTTTTGAAGGCTAAAAGACCAACACTGGGAAGTAATCCAACCCGCGAGAAATAGCCCGGGTAAAGAGTCAAAGCCATGAGGACAGACAGACTTCATCCCGCCGAGTAGAAACCACAAAATAAGTAAATGCACTGACCAATCGGCTTCGACCACCAGACCTTTGGGTAAAGCCAGGCCTTAGCTTTTATGTTATCTATATCTATCTGTACTAATAACAAAGCTAAGAGCTTCTTGTTTGTTTTTAATTGGAACGCGCTAATCACCAGAAAACTACCAGTCGTATTTAAAAAATGTTTTTGCTTTTTGATGGCCCCTAGATAACTTTACATCACGCTATGACCTCACTTAGTAAAGTGATAATAGCGCAGTCGGGTGAGGCGACGCAGTGTATATTGTGTAGAATAGCAGCAGTAAGCTTGTATGGGAAACTTATCAGAAGTGGTACGCAGACGAAGTCGCGAGGAATTGCTAGGTCAATATAAAGCCGCCACGGGTCACTGTGATAAAGGCACGGGTAATGAGGTATTGCCTCGAGGCCTATACCTCCGATTGGGCAGGACCAATTCGGTGATGACATGCACGTTTAAGTTAATGGACTTTAAACACTTATAGGTATTTTGCGCTATGCTGAATTGCTGACAAAGTCGCGCAACGGCAACTAAGTCGCAACAGTCGGCCTGCTAATTAATACAACTTCAGTATTATTTGTAAGTGTAACTTATTATACAACATCAGATAAACAATGTTACGAACACGTGTGGCCGAGCCATCGATCAGGGCAAGTGCACTGACACAACACAAACGTTTCGTTCTCGGAAGCGAGTTTATTCTGAGCGTGACGTCATGCCTTTGCTCGCCGCTTCCTTATTCTACTTTACTCACAACTACGTACATAATTATCTAATGATTTGCGTCCAAGCGGATAAGAGATGAGATCGTGATTCGCGAGTTGCATTAAAATAGATTAGTAATAAGCTTAGGCTAATGAAGCCCGTAGGTCATATGGACCTAAGTGTAGCTTTTTGTTTCCGCACTTCATTTAAAAGCAAAATATACATTATCATATTTCCAAAATACTGCTAAATCATTGAAATCGACTACCCTTGTCTAAGCTGGGTTAGCAGAAATTTGTGATTGATGTCATTTTTTGATTCAATTTCTCAAAATCCCTTAAATGTAAGTTTTCATGTAAACTAACATGAATCTGTAGTCATCGTTAATCTGATACCAGAAGTTGGTATTTCTTTACAACTTCATGTAAGCAAGTAACTCCCTTAACTATTAATTTTATAGTAAATAGTACCACTCGACGCTTCAAAAGCGGTCATAGAGTAAGCATACTTGAAATAAATGAATTTAAAATTAAAATTTTAATTTGGCCACGGTTCTACTTACATAATTTTTTGAAAATCTGACAATCCAATTCACTGGTTGTCATTTTAAGGTGACCATTAGTGAAGCTTAAAAAGTTGTTAACTTTAAAAAAATCGATCTAAAGCTTTGTTATATAATGGTTGTACAGTTGTACCTCTACACGACAGATGTAGGAACAATGGGGCGCCGCGGGATGTCCACGGTTATGACGCCTCATTGACTTCGCAATTGACGTACATTCACACTGCATTATTATTACCTCTTACCCCACGAGGGTCCGAAACAAATGAAAAAGCCACTTCATTCAAAGTATTGCATGGCGTTTTTTCAATGGGCCTTATTGTAGTTTGTTATCGATATTCTAAATTGATTGTGTAAACACCAATTTTGATAAACTCGCACAAAGCTACTTTTAGGGCGTGAATTCTTTCAGCATTTCTTAGTTTAAAATATATATTTTATTATAATAATTAAGTAACATTCTTGAAATTATTCCATCCTATCTCGTAAACAAAAATATCTATTACTTAGGTATAATAATCGCAGCCAAGTATACAACGTGTAAATAAAAACCGAAATAATACTCCACATGCTCCAGAGGTACATTGTGTACTGTCTCTGACACTAATCTGTGAAACCGAAAACCTAATAGTTTTTGAGTAAACCGATGCCATATTTTTTTATTTTATTTCAAGAAACTTTTACTTTGACTACCTAATTGACGAATGTTTTTACAATGTTAATGAATTTCTAGAAAAATTTAAGATCTGACTTCCATATTTATTATTATAATTCTATATTTTGTCAAATCGTACATAGTTGTAATGAAATAATTCGTAATAATAAATATTCAGTAATTATAATATTATTATAAAACATTTGCACGCCATATTCCTATGCCAAACCATTAGTGCCATCTGAATGAGGCAGTACCTAATTACACTGTTGTATCAAATTCTAAATTTGATAATTAGTAGTTATAGTACCTTCTTACATTTTACTTAGTTTTGCTCTTTACTCTTTATCAGACTAGCCCTGCCCAAGATTTCGGCTGCATAATGCTTATATCTGTTCTTCTTTAGCGATTTTATAAATGTAGAAGTTACATCGGTATAGAAACATTCTTCAAAGAAATGTTTGCATTAATCATAATAATTTGTTCAGTCATTTTAGCTTAACAGTATTGCATTTTAAATCTATCCAATAGAAGCCTTCCAATTTGTGGAATTAAAATTCAGAGTAACGCAAAAAAAGGCCATACTATTGCTCTGTCGATGCGTGAAAGATTTTTTTATTTAACGAGAACAGTTAGCCCTTCGCTGTAATCTCAACTAGTGGTAAGTACACGGCATCGTACATGAACGTTAAATTGCTTGGTGGAACGTCTTTGTCAGTAGAGGTTGCACGTCCTAAGTTTATGACCAGTCTGACACAGCAGGTTAAATTCAGAGTTTGTAAATTTCGATATTGCCCTTTAGTCGGAAATCGAGAGGACATACTACAAGACCAAAAAGTTATATTGGTCACCACTTCGCCAGAGACGTCGCCTAAAAATGGTAGGAGTAACCAACCAAAACACTGACGCTTTTATGGGACTATAGGGTTAGGGTTATGGACTATATAGGACTATAGGGATTTTATTAACAAGAAATTGATGCAGACATTTATCCTATGTCTTCTTTACAAACATTAATTAACGCTACAGTTGCAGTATCTTGGAAATCATCACCACTAAATTACAAAATATTGATTGAAAAACGTTAAAAGCCTTGTCGGGCGCTGATTGGAACCACATGACGTCGCTGAACGACGAAATAAATTAAAAAACAATCACCAGCTCATTTAAGTAAACATAAAAAAAAGTTTAAGCCTCGATGCAACCGAGACATTTTCTCCCGAAACAGACCCCGGAGTCGCTAACAAAAAAGAAGGAGTAGACGTTCGAGTTAACCTTTTATGGTTTATCATTAAGGAAGCGAACGTAAACGTTCACGTTTTTGTTTCAAGGACTAAGATATTCTCAGCGTGGGAAAGCTCGGTAAGGTCAGGTGGTGCCACATGTGGTACTCTTCTGCTTAGGGCGTTTAAAAATAATATTTAACAAAATACTAATGTAGGTGCCGACTGCCGAGCAGACATCGGATCGCGGCTTCGCGGGGGAGATGTACTGCACCTACCGTCTACCCGGTGGTCTGTAAACAATAACAAAGTATTATTTTATCTTACGTATGATGATTACGGTTTCAAATTTTACAGAGCATGTGTTTGTGGCTTTCATCGTATTACGATTTAATAGACACTTTCTTATCTATTACATTTTGCGGTACGCTTTATATCATAAAAAAACTATTATAAATTTTATTCATACTTTAGAAACAATTAAGGATCTGTTGATTTATGAGTTATAAAAGGAATTCTAAAAACTGCTACACGATACGCGGTAACGTAATAACTGGCACCTGTGGAAGCCATAACCATGTTCACTTACATAATTTAGTGTTGGGAGAAAATTCAGTAGTTCATGTGATCAGCTGGGAAGAATGCCATGTCGCAAAAACTAAATCCGTGCACTCAGTACCGCCCAGTTTCGGCTCCTGTCCGATACGTGAGCCCGTGGGATGCGCATGATAATGGGCAAAAGTATGCAACGTGGGTGTCCGGCTTCTTTCACATTATATCTACAGAACTTTTTATGCCTTTGCGTTATAGGTGTATTTTAAATGCATCGATGCGGCATAATGCTTACTTTGTGAATGAACAAAACAGTGCAAACAAATCGACTGCCGCTGGCAACTTTCGGCAATTGATAAGTAAAGACGTGTGTTACGACTTTTCAAGATTACTAGACCTTATGGACTATGGTATTTTGATTTGCAGCAAAGAGAAAATAGATGATTTATTTTTCAAAGCAGTCTTATAATAAATTTTACCGATTCTAATACTCATCGCTAATGAAATTTTTCGTTAATAAGTTTTTATTGGCAGATATTATATATATAGGTCGCTTTACGTAAAAATGGCGCTAAATACTGAGTGGAAATATTTACAACAAATCACACGTGAATGAGTGCGATTACTTACATTAGTAAATGCTTATTAATTTACCCGTTTACTACATAAAAAAAAATATCCGTTATTCCTTAACCCTTGGCCCAAAAAGAGGTATCATAATATGTTTAACAGCTTTATATGTCTATCCGTCTATCTTGTGTGTGTCAACTGATGGATCGATTTCATTGCGGGTTTTTCATTACGCATGTGTCATTTACACGCAGCTAATGTTTACATCTCAAACGAATTGGGGGCGCTTCAATCTTGTTTTTAGTAGGCAACTACTGACAACTTAAAATGCTATTTACTACAAACACACATTTACACGTTAAATATAAATTTCAGTGCTCTTTTAACGTAACGCGACTTATACGTTTATAATGTATCAAATAAATAATAAAATAATAAATATACTACGACAATACACACATCGCCACATAGCCCCAAAGTAAGCGTAGCTTGTGTTATGGGTACTAAGATGACTAATGAATATTTTTATGAATTATATATACATAAATACTTAGAAAATACATATAAACACCCAGACACTGAAAAACACTTATGCTCATCACACCCAATCGAATCGAACCCACGGCCTTGGACTCAGAAAGCAGGGTCGCTGCCTACTGCGCCAGTCGGCCGTCTACTAAATAGAATATATGTGCTGTAAATAGCAAGACAGATTTCGGTCGCAATGATTGAGTGTCTTGCACAGGTAATGCAATGCGCGCCGGTGCCGTGAGATCCATGACAGGCACACGGAAGTCAAATGCTAAATGTGCACCTACTCGCCTACTATGGCAGTGACGCAAGCGGCTTATTAAGTTAGGTAGATACCTACCAACATAGAATTAGAAACGTACAGAACCTTCATTCAACCATTATTGTATGCGGTGCATTGCGTCCAAAAACAGAGAAAACGCCCCACACACATTTCACACCCGCGGAATGACGCTTTCTCACAAATTTTCCCATATTTCCCAATTTATGGTAAGCTTTTATTTATTTATTTATACTCTTTATTTGCACACAAATAAAAATACAGAAGAAGAATGAAAGAAAACACAGACAGAAGACGTATACAAAAGGCGGCCTTATCGCTTTGTAGCGATCTCTTTCAGGCAACCTTAGGATAAGGAAAACAAAATTTTAGAACTTTTAGAACAGTAGAGGTTAAATATTTACTGTCATCTGCTTAATGGAATGAAGTGACCGTCTGTTCGAGAAACACTACTAAAGTGGAGTGGTTCTTGATGCTACAATTTTAGTCGGGTACACGGTTTCTGTATGTTCTTAACTCTGTGCCTACCACCTACCTAGAACTATAACAGGTTGACTTGAAGATGTACTCAATCACAGAGCTATATAACTATGGAGGTATCTTGACTTTGAAAGAAGGGTAATTTTTTTTTTAAATCCTCAGTTTTTTTAGATTACTTTTCCTCGGTCAATAACGAGGCGGTCTCTTTTATATAGTTCGTTCATTTGCCCTTTTCAAGTTTAATTGATCATTTAAATATCTTATTACAATTCGTAGCAATTACAATTTAAACTAGTAGTGGGTAATTACAAAATCATGATCATCACAGTTAATTACCTTGTTCCAAAACTTTTTACTCTTACTCTTTGTGTAATAATTACAACGCTATCATTGGTTATCGCTTTTGACGGCCGACTGGCGCAGTGGGCAGCGACCCTGCTGAGTCCAAGGTCGTGGGTTCGATTCCCACAACTGGAAAATGTTTGTGTGATGAGCATTAAGTGTTTTTCAGTGTCTGGGTGTTTATATGTATTTTCTAAGTATTTATGTATATATAATTCATAAAAATATTCGTCAGTCATCTTAGTACCCATAACACAAGCTACGCTTACTTTGGGGCTAGGTGGCGATGTGTGTATTGTCGTAGTATATTTATTTATTATTTATTTATTATCGCTAGTTTTGCAAACCTTCTGTTTTTAATTTAAATTATAGCAACTCACTCCCAGTTTTGATGACCTCCCTGGCACAGTCGTGAGCGCTGTGGTTTGAAGTTGAAGGTGCCTGGTTCGATTCCTGGCAGGGGCATTACTAGTCTAGTCTGGTGGGAGGCTTCGGCGGTGGCTAATCACCACCCTAGCGAGAAACACGTGACGCTAAGGGATGTAGCGCGTAGAAACCGATTAGGTGTTTGGGTTAAATATAACTGCCATATTCCCTAACAGGTTAGCCCCCTACCACCTAAGATAGATAGATAGATAGATAAATTCTTTATTGCACACAATTAAGGGATAAAGATAATATAAATTGAAAACATAAATATAAAAAGAATAAAAATGCGCATCCTAAGACTGCATCATCAGTTGAAAAAAAAAACTGTGCTGCAGAAAACGAAAACTTAATAAGTTAAAAACCCCTTTAAGTAAGAAAAAAACACCTGATCCCTTGAACTCTCGTTCGAATCCACGTTGTTATGTAGGTAACATAACAGTTATTACTCAATATCGAGTAACAATCGATTCCGACGCGGAAACACCCAGTTGACACCGAGTCTCAAGACTTTAGGTCAAGAGCGTCGAGCTAACATCCTTCACTTTGCATAAGCAAGTCGGAAATCCTTGTAAAGGTTTAATAAATTAGTAAAAAATACGGTTTATGCTTTACTAGATCTGATCGCGGGTTGGTCCGCGTGCATTGTGTACCTGCACTTGTGTGCTATAAGTATATATATAATATAGTTATTGTAGTTTTAGTACTAGTAGTAGTGTAGAGCTTTTTGTGACAGAGCTCGTCCGTGAAGTACTACTGCTTGTTTCTGGGGCTAAATAGCATTTTTGCAATGCTGCGTTCTGGTCTAAAGGGTGTGGTTGTTTGTGTAATTACAAATGTTTTTCAGTGTCTGGGTGTTTATCTATATATTATAAGTATTTATGTATATTATTCATAAAAAGTATTCATCAGTTATCTTAGTACCCATAACACAAGCTACGCTTACTTTGGGACTAGATGGCGATGAGTGTATTGTCGTAGTGTATTTATTTATTTATTTTTATATCGGTATTTGTGTAGTTAATATGTAAATGTAGTATGTATGTTCATGGAAGTTTTTTTTTTTATGCACTGTCAAATTTCCACTTTTTTATCGGCTTCGTACGCTCAGGTTGCCTTTAATAGATCACTTTTAGTGATAAGGCCGCCTTTGCACCCTAGCACTAAGTACTATTACTGTTTTCTTTGCATTTTTCCTATTGTTTTGTGTTGCAATAAAGTTTTTCCATTCTATTCTATTCTATTCTCTATTGATGTTATAGATGTATAAACAAACAAACACTTTCACATTAATAATATTAGTATGTTTACATTTATAAAGTTTTATTCAAATGCGCGACGGTAACAGCATTATAAAACACGGGTAAGGTTAACGACTAATTACAACAGACCTTCGTTATCGGCTTACAGCCTTAAGTAATCTTCGTTATTTAAAAGTACCGTAGTGATCTGTTAAACAATTTCACTTAGCGAAGGATAATGGGTGAGGGTGATATCACTTAAGTAGCTTATAGATTACTAGAGTAGACCCGCGTCTCCTTCCGCGATGATTAGGATTTTTTACAAATCACATCGAAACCGTTAGTTTTCCTGGGATAAAAACTGGCCTCTGTTACTGTTAGACATGATGGAACTATAAGTCAAATTTTGTTATTATCGGCTAAGCGCTTAAGACGAATACAGGTTACAAAAAATAAACAAACAAACAGATACAGTTCCGTTAGATCGTATAGTGTAGAAGTATTGATTGTTTCGAGATAAAAACCTCTTGGATACGTTTTGTCCTCGATGACTAATCAGTTGACAAACTGTTATCCGAGTTACATCAGATCTACGAGTAATAGTTATATAAGTACTGCGGCGCGTAACAGCGTATCGGGGAGAAAGCACGCCACGCCGGCCTTGGCAATGAGGCGTGCTCAGCCGGGCGCGTACACCGCCCAAGACACGAGTCGACCGACTCTGCGGCCCATGCCTATAGACTATAGAACATAAAAGATTTTTTTTGAGTGTGCGACACAGACACGGTAAACACCATGCCTACTAAATGCTATTTGGTGGTTTTTAGGATATTTACTGAGTGGGTAACTTTTAATTTCTGCAGTTATAGATTAATAGAAAGAGCAGTTTTTAAACTGTACATTTATTATTTTAAATACTAGTATTTTTATGAAATATTTAACTCGCGATTTTCTTGATTATACGATTAAATCAGACGATTTTCAGCATTAAAATCCCCTCTTTTTCCAATAAAGAAGGGCAAGCTTAATTTGCTATACCTACAAACCGCGAAAAGCAGGAGAATCTGTGTAATTTAGAATTCCTTCTATCTTTAAATTTTATACTCCATAATAAACAGATCTTCGGTAGTGCAGTCTCTACGCAAGTTTCGCTCCGATACCGGAGCATCCTCAGGACAAGTTGACTTTACAATGAACAGTTGTTATGTCTTAGAAAAATTATAACAATAATAATAAATATACTACGACAATACACACATCGCCATCTAGCCCCAAAGTAAGCGTAGCTGGTGTTATGGGTAGTAAGATAGCTTTTATGAATATAATACACATAAATACTATGCGTATTATATTTCATTAAAATATACAGATAAACACCCAGAAACTGAAAAACATTCATGTACATCACACAAGCATTTTCTAGTTGTGGAAATCGAACCCACGGCCTTGGACTCAGAAAGCAGGGTCGCTGCCCACTGCGCCAGTCGGCCGTCAAATTATTAATTATACAATTATAAATTACTCCGTACAGATTGTCCAGCTTGTCGCAGAGTAGGTATGGCAAATGAAGCCTTCCTCTTGCCGCGTATGTCGTACGAGGCGACTAAGGAAGTATTATAACGGATAAGAGGTAGCTGCTTCCTTTGTTCGTCTACTACCATCTTCTGCGATCATCGACCCGTCTGCCCAGCGTATTTATGTGCAAAACCTCCCGTTGGGAAAGCTTTCCTTATACTTCTACTTCTATTTTCTTGCCAAGTTGAAGGTTGAAGTAGGGGATAACTACAACTTCGGAAGCATACCTTCACACATCTAGTAATAACTATTAAATTTAGTAACGACTGCAGTTCATTACCGTTGTAGAGTGCAAACAGACAGCTTTGAAGTTTTAGAAGTGCTTAAGTATAGCTTAGCTTAAATTATTTATTATTCATTGAATTTTGGAGTACCTACATCTATCAACAATATGGATGTTAAAAGATAGTATGGTAACCCAATTCCAAAAAGAGGAGAGATGACTAATCTAGTTTATATTATGTTTCCTTATTTTTATGGTATTATACTGTAGCACAAAAATAATGCCAATATTACAATATGTTAACTGTATATTAAAGGTTTTAAGTATACTTTTATGCATATTTTGTTTTTATACTAACTTGTTGTATAATTTTTTTAAGTGTAGAGTTTTATAGGTTTGATAGTTATTCACCCACAGTTTCGTGCAAAGCTGCCACAAATAAAGAATTTTCTTTCTTCCAATTAAATGCAAGCCTGGAAAAAGTGTCATTCTGTAGTGGGGAAGAAAAACAAAAGGAACGCATAAATTTACTGCGGCGAGACAGTGAACATTTTAATTCTTCCCGCGCTACTTTGTGTAATTATAATCAATCTTGCATCGCAATGCTATAATAGCGCGAGTTTCACGCACACACTTTCATTGTCATTGAACTTGGAAAGCGGCAAGCGGGGATGCGCCCGCGCCGCGTCATTGTCATTAGATCGAGAATGCACTCTCCCCGCGTAAGCTGCTCTATCATCGACGAATTACTTGCTTGCACGCGACTGACGTAGAGATATATTAAATGAGTGACGTACATAAAAAAAACTATTTTTTTTCAAACATCAAAAAAAAAAAAATATTTTGTTCCAATATACATTATTATATAATTAACAGTTGTACCGCCATTTAGGTACTGTTGCCATGCAGCATTGTTTCAATTTTGTGTTCCAGTCTGAAGGGCGTGGTTTCCAGTACAGTAACAGGCAAATAAGGTTACGCATAACTAACACCGATGGCTCAGGATGATATAGTGATAGCTACGTGTCTACACCAGACTTTAATTTAAAGTAAAAAATAATGCTCTAGAAGCATTATCTCGGGAGGAGATAAGGTAAAAAATTTGTATGGAGAATCCTGCTTAACGTTCCTCGAAAAGTTAGAGCCGAGATTCGAACTCGGTTCCAACGAATACAAAGCCGTAGTCCAAACCAATAAGCTATCACCGCTTAGCTGTGCCCAGTCATGATCATCATCATGATCGACCCATTGCATGCCCTCTACAGGGCACGGGTCGCCTCTCAGAATGAGGAGGCCATAGTTTACCACGCTAGCCAAGTGTGGATTGGTAGACTTCACACATATAAGAACGTTGTGCATAACATTAAGGCTTAAAGGTTTCCTCACGATGTTTTAATTAACCGTCAAAGCAAGTGATATTTTCCTGTGAAGTCCTGAATTAAAAACGCACATAACTCCGAAAAATTAGAGCTGCCGGGTATCGAACTCGGCTACCCCTAAAAGGGAAGCCGAAGCTGTAACCTGTAGCCCAGCACGGGCAGGAGACAATTATATCCCCGGGGGAAGGATAAAAAAATATCTTCCCCCACAGCTTTATCAACTATCAGAGCACTGGCGTACAAGTGGAAATAATATATGTGTATTAATAAACGAGGGTAAACTTCTCCTATTCCATGTACTGGAACATGGAATAGATTTAGCAGGTGGGCATGTAAGTTATATCCCTTGTCAGGGGATATAATCGGGGGATATCATTTTTATCTCCCGCCCGTGCTAGCCCTTCAGTAGTGGGACTTAATAGGCTGAGAATAATGTTGATGATAACTTAGAAAATATTGTGTAAAATTTTTATTTACAATTTTCTCTTTATTTTAACGTGGTGTACAATAAAAGTGTTTTCATACAGTCATACAACCATTCATTCATTCCTTTCCTTTTGCTCACAAATTTTCTTTGACACCATGATGTTATTTCATTCTGATTTGCTTTGTGGATGAATTAATTAGCGCACATTGAAGGCTTCGGGTGACAGAACGGCGCGCCCTTCGCTGACGGTGGGAACGTGTAGGCGGTTGGGCACGCACTTGACGCTTCACCGGACACGAAAACTACGCTCCTTGGAACATAGACATGTCTTGAGGCGTTCTATTTATTATGATCACAATTATTATAGCCCCTTTAGGTATACAACGAATATTACGATTCATTTGCTATAACCTGACAAATCGGGACGGCATGCTGTAACTATAGTATAATGTTACCTCTCATATATTAAAATATAAAAGTGTTAAAATGTAAATTGTTGAGTTTGAAACTGCTGAGTATCTTGCCGGCTTTTTGTAGGTAAAATCTTCCTTCCGAACCGATGGTAGACATTGATGCTTGACGTTTCAAACGTGCTTATAGAGTTAACAAGTCTACTTGAGATAATTAATGATTTTCGAATTTGAATATTCAGATAGATATATTATTGTCTGTAGTGTGTGACCATACAACAAATTTTATTGTAGATTACAATTCCTATTGTAATAAGAAATATTAAGTAATGTAATTAATGAAAACCCAATTTCCCTTTACTCTGATCAGCAAAAAAAATTACAATGTTTACGCCACAAACGGGTTTAATTAAGAGATTGTTATAGAATGTACAAAGGTTTACAATTTATTAGTAAACATAATAAGTACGTTAACTTGTAGCACAGAACAAATGGAGAAAATTTTATTATGTTCTTTTTTATGAACTTAGCGTTTGTTATTAGACTTCTATCCTTTTATTAACTTTACCAATGTTTAATGTTACGGGGAATATCATCTGCTCTACAGTTTTCTTTAACTTTAAATCAGTGCCAACAATAAGAAGAGTTCAGGAACCGCGCTCCATTGGCGCCGAAGTTACGCCATCCCTTCGCCACGACCTGAGCGTCTATAATGCCTTTTATAAAAAAAATATATGTATACATAATATATATTAGGGTTTTAGGTCCACAATGGTAGCATGAGAACACTTAAAATTATATGCTGCCCATATTTTCATATCACTTTAAAATCAGTTACTTTAACGGTGAAGGAAAATAGCATGCCTGAAAGTCTTCCATAACGTGCTCAAAGGAGTATGATGTCTACCAATCTGCAATTTGCCAGCGAGGTGGACTACGGCCTCAACCCTCCTCAGAGGAGACTCTGCAACTCTCCTGAGAGAAGACCCGTGCCCTGTAGCAGGCCGGTTTTGAGTTGATAATGATGATGATGATATGGCAATAGTGCCCAAGACATCTGTTTGTATTGCTTGACTTGGCGACTCTTGGGACGGACTCGGAGACGCGTGGATAAATTTTTCGTCCACGCTAATAATTTAATGCCCTTTAATAGGATTGCGTTCTGAAGGGTATAGTTGCCGGTGTAGTTCCAAGATCACGAGGGTTAACACCTATTCCTCAGGTTGGTGGACACAGGGCAGAGCTTTGTAGGACGTATTCCTTGCATTTCCTGCAAAGCTTAGTTTTAGTTTAGTTATTATAGTTTTCCACCTACCCACAGGTGGGCCATCTACTTGATACACTCTAAGTATAAAAAATATGTCTATGACCATTGCCCAAGTCTTATAATATAAGCCCCGCAAAAGCGTAGTTCTTACTAATAACAGCTAGATAAGCATTTCTGCAGATTCGAAAGCTGCATTTCAGAATGATTGGACTAATTCACATTGCCAATAATGAAAGGTTTAATTAAAAATAATGTATGCTATATAACCTAACTACTATCATAATAGCGAGAAAGCTGATATAAGAACAATTATTTGGGTTACCTTTTAAACGATTATGTCAATACATTAAAAATATTGGAAGAAATTTCGATATAGATCATCAGCAGGCTGACGGAATTCCACAAGCACAGGTTTAAATCACACAAGCAGCGCTATTGTCGTATCTAAACTACGCTGTGAACAACTAGAAATGTAATTTTTTAAATGAAAAGGATAAGATTCGTGCCAGTCACTCTAAAACAGCTGTTTCCTTATTTATCTAACCGATCGAACTGAAGTCACAACAAAGGCGTTATCTAATAATATGCTGACTCATAATAATTGCATACCTATTAATTCTCTTTATTTACTTACATCCTTTTTCTAGCTATTTTTAGTAGAATTTATTTCAACTGTAATTTAAAGCTATTATGTGTATTAAGTACCGTTACCTCCAGGTACCATATAATTCATTCTTTTGACGTGTATATTTTAAAACTTAATAAATTTTTTATAAGCGTCATTTGCTTTCGATAACAATAACACAATATACCTAATATTTTTTTAAAAAGAAAAATAATAAATGATAGACACAATATACACCTTTTATTAAATCTATAACAATGTTATAGGTAAATGCGAAAATAACCTACATAATTATTTCCTTTACAAGGTTTAACGAATGCACCAGTCTTGGCAAAATTTGGCATATTAGTACATAGTTTATATGCTGGAGAAGTCATTTTTATCCCGTTAATTCACGAAGGCTTCGTAGGATTATATAAACTTATTAACTGCGAAACCGATCTTATGATAGTTTGGCACAGAAACAGCAGAAAAACCAACTGAAATGATTTAGAGTGAAAATTAATTTAAAAGATTCCGTTACATTTATTCTTTTGAATAAATGTAACAAAATGTAAATGACTTACTAATTAAACCATGTTAAAAATATTGTTTGTATTCTGACAGGTGCCAACATACCTTTAAGAAACAAATAATAATTTCATTCAAATTATATAACAGCAACGTGTACCGTAGTGGCCTTTAAACTCGAAATTATTTAACTTACATAACTCGTATTACTGAGCCAAATACCTATTTCAAAATACGTATAAAAGTGATTTCCGCACAGCTCAAGATTAACTCGGCGGTGAGGTAATTAATCACCAACCTTGACAATCTCTTATCGTTCAGGAAAATACTCAGGAAATTACTCAATATCTAGCTAGGCATAAGAAATTTCGTACGTGCGCCATCGATCAAATGCAAAATTTTACATCAGACCCATTTCCTGTTTCGCCTAAATGAATTAGCTTGCTTTATAGATTCATATGAACCAAAATATGTGGCCTCCTAAATGTTAAGCTGATGCGTCCGCTGCAATAGGAAAACTTAGCATTTTCCAGTTATTAAAATCTAACCCTAGATGCTACAAACTTCTACAATAATAATTATTATAAACAACGATTCTGTGCAGTGTCATTTTTTATTTGTAGATACACAGTATAATATAATTTATCAGTTTATCCGTAATATGTAAATATGGTACAGTGGAAATGATCTGGTGAAGTCGGAAGGTTAGAATGGGTTTGTCAGATCAAGGTCTGATAAGATACCTGAGTAATAAGAGGTTGCTTTTATTAATAAATTATTCTATTTGTATACTTAAAATTAAGGTAAACAAATAGCAATAAACCTTTAGTATAATGTTGGTGTACCTTTCATTACTCTCCATTCTCATTATTACATATTTACTGCAAAAAAGTCATTAAACGATACAACTGTGGACCCCATGATGAAAACTTTGGTTAGAACTCTTTGGAAAGGGCTATACATTATTAGCTTACCCTCTTGTCCGCCATTTTTGTTTTTTTTTAATTATTAAAAAAGTGGTTATGGATAAAATAATAGTTTTGATTTAATAGCTGAAATAAAGGCAAACACAAATTTTATAATTTGCATGTGACAAAATCTCATAGAGCGTCGGGTTCCGAAATTTAAGCTATCCAAGTTGTACCTGTGGCGTCATCAGTGAATAATTAAGAGCAATAATAAACGTAGTGACTGGCTCTATCGTAGGTATTGTTTTAAGTGAAGATCTTCCTCAACAAAACCCGGGATTTATTTTATTTCTCTTATTTACCCTTTTAGTTCTAACTGGTTAACTAAGATCGCGCTTGAAATAAACCCGTAAAACTGTTGATTATAAGTGGGATAGTGTAGGAAGAACTAATTTACGCATACTTTTAATAAGTAGAAGCCTCTTATGGAAAGAAGCTTTGTGTCGGGCTAGCTTGCCAACGGAAAGTTCCATTACGTTTTTCCGCAATAGCTAAATTTATAGCATATATTTATTATCTGTAAGGCGGTAATCACAGTCGCTGGAACGGAGGCAAAGGAAGTGAGCGGACGCGGCCTTGACATTTCCCGCCACGCAACGTAGATACAGCAAACATGAGGAAGTGGTGGGTACCTCCATGCCGCCTTCCATTCCGCTCCACCCACCCTTTGTATCTATTGGCTTTATCTTGTTGCGAACTCTACTAGGTTTTAGACTGTAAAGACTCTGAAGGGTATCTCTTACCTTGTTTACCTACTTTTAAAAGTTTGCCTACCTAAAGAAGTTACCTACTGGAACTTTTATTATAACCTAAGTATATTTTTAGATTTCGTTTAATAACTTTGATTAGGTATGTATGTATGTATGTATGTATGTATGTATGTACATACGATGCTAGTTGTCCACTTTATTTAAAATAGAACACGGATAAAAGCTGCTTTTTCTACTCTTTTTAAGTATATAATACGAGTAATCTGCTTTATATATTTAAGTAAAATTGGTAGGTAAGTCTGCGAAGGTTGCTTGCTGGCAGCATAATGTCGCCTTTGCAAGTGTGTGTGTGTTCTTTTAACGTAAGTTGACCGCTGTGAAGAAGACTGCAAATGGTTATGCAGCTGTTAAAATTTCAATTAAAACAGATTTGCTTATAAACAGCAGTCAGCAGGTGCACTCACATAATACCTGGATGACCTTTCTAAAAGTAAAGAGTCATGTCGCGAACCGTACCTTTGTCTAAAATATAACCAGAAATAGTTAACTATAACCATTAATTTAATATTATGTTACTATCGTCCTACGCCTAATGTTGTCGAATAAAATAAATTATCTATCTGTTTAGAAAAAATACAAGTAGCGGGTCGAGATTATGCTAGCCCTAGATATCATACACTACACACCCACCTATTATAATAATAAACTTTAATGTTATACGCAAATATGAAGTCGTATCAAGGAAGAGTAATTCCATACGTCCAATTACGTCTCAATAACAAAATAAAAAGTCAACACGACGTATGAACAGGCCGAGTGCATTAATGTGCACAATGTGCCCGCAGAAGGCAGACCACTCACCCACTTGAATCACGGCGCGGTTAACATCTTGATGGAGCTATGACAAAACCCTTTTGTGTAAGCCTGTATTGAGGGTCAAATCACAATTTACAGCTTTCGATTCGCATTACATCCTTACTTATATCTGGACCGATGGACACATGTCTTCCTTTTATATAAGAGGGACTTAAATATGCTTCAATGCGGAAATGTGATGTTTAAATAATATTAGGTGCTATGAACTTGGAACGACGACTTCACGCTGCAACTTGGTGCTGGACAGTGACAATTTTCTTAATTCTGGACTAGTACAAGAGAAAAACTCGGTCTTGTAATGTTTAGTCTAAATTTTTTTTCTAATTGAGAAGGAAGGCAGTTAGTTACAATAAATCTACTGGAAATGGATTTTATATGAGAGCCATTTAAATATGCCTCAATGTGGAAATGTGAAGTTTAAAGATAATAACTTGGAACCACGACAGCTTAACGTTAACGGAGGGCGGGGTTAGACACAGCCAATTTCCTAATACCGGACTGGTACTGATAATTGCATAAGAGAAAAATTCAATACTTAAGAATAATTTTGATCCAAGCCTATCCTGTGATGCGTATTCTAAAATGCTTGTTAATTTAGAAGCTCGGTGGATAGTTACTTTAAATCTACTGAAAATGGCTATTTTCTATTAGAATGTGTACTGCGTCGGTACAAAAAAAGCATATATTCTACCTTCAGCATGAATATAGCTCTTACACTATTGTGTTTTATGTGCAGCCACGGCTTTATATACGTTAATGGATAATTGCAAATTTCAAGGTTCGAAAAAGGGTAGGTATGTATGTCTTATGCGAAAGCATCTTAACCCAATTGCAACCACAGATTATTGTACCTCTAAAAAATTTAACTGCGGTGCACGACTGCATTCCATCATAGCTTGGAGCAAGTGATAGCAAACTATAAGCCAACCTTTGTCCCACAATACATATGTGCATATACCCTTCTAACCATGTGCGAATCGATGCTGACAAATGTGATTTCACCCTTATTTACTCAATGTGACGAACAATACAGCAGTAAAAGACTGAGAGATCCGGCTTCCTAAATCTTCCATCTAAGTTATTACGAAATAACTTATTGTAAAACGTTTGAAAGTAACATTAAAGTCCTACTGTATATTATTAAAATCTAAATTATTACGAAATTAATATCCGTAAAATACAATATTATCCACATTATTTACGGTTCTTGATGTACCTACAATGATCACATACTATTCCAATAAGTAATGAACCTACCAGGTCGTAAACATAAACAAAGTATGTTACGATGTCAACGTAGCTACTTATAACGCCATCTTGGAAGAAGTAGATGAAACTTTAAAGGTTAGCTATTCAAGTGCAGATGGCACTTTATAAAAGCTCTTTTTCATTTAATGGTAATTTTAGAGTAATTAGGCATAGTTTATAAACATAAATAGGTACATATTTTGAACACACGTTTGAAAAATAATCAGACCATAAAAAAACTTCGAGTTTTATACTTAAATTAATAAATTTGAGCATTATAATAACTGCCTAGGTACTTAAAAGAAACTCAAATGATTTAGAATTGAGTTTTATACCTTAGTAGTAACTCCCATAAGTAGTTCGATAGACTAACAAATTTTTTTTTTAGAACAAAACACCAAATAGTTGATTGCCAGTATTTACATATTATTATGACAATCTTTCGAGATGGCTAAGGAGATCAATGGCACTGCATCCATTAATTCTATATGTAGATACCTACTACGTACCTTAAGATATAACTTAAACATTATGTTGTTTTATATATCTACGATATTGATAATTGAAATATACCTACCTACCACAAGTTTTGCTCCTATGTATATTGTGGCCGGAAGCAATTATGACGGCATTCGTAGTATCAATTCCCATAAACCCATTTTCCCAAAAGTTTTCCCATATCGCATACGTGATAGAATAGTGTAACGTCACCTTACAGCCAGTAATAAATTAAACTTTGGTGTCCTGACTACTTTGACCGCCAAATACAATAATTTGTATTCAAAGTACACTCGAGCAGAACAAGTCCGCATAGTAAGTTGCCACTTACATTTGCTTTTGTGTCATTTAGAGCTTTTTATTTTATTACAAATGCCTTTGTCTAACAACGCTCCCGAATAACTTATTTCAAGCTCCATCAGTCCAACCGACGTACCATAAAAGGATTTAAAACAATTTAAGCCTTCCACCTGTTTATATATTTACAAGTAGGTAGTAGGTAACTAATGGTTAAAAACAATTGCAACAGGTTAAACTATTGCACTCATTACTAATCAGCTCTGCAGTTAAGTTGCCTGGTACTACAAATCAAATTATTAATGTAATACAGATTTCTGTAAAATATACAGATTTTGAAAATACTACCCCCTAACGGGTGAAATAGAGAATGAAAATCCTTTATATTTCAAGATCTAATTATATACTAGCAGATCCCAGCGCCATCTGTCGGGCTGATTTGTGAATCTAAACCATCCAGGGTGCCACCGAAACGCATACCAAAAAATTCATTCAGATCGGTCCAGCCGTTTAGGAGGAGTTCAGTGACATGCACACGCACGCAAGAAATATATATATAAAGATACGTAATTGTCTTTTTTTTAACTCGGATTTTAATTATTGATGGACGTCACTTTGCAGTGCCACCCTGTGTCGATCGGTGTAGAGGTTAAGCCTCATGAACCTGTAATAACACGGCTAAAAAGCCCTTCAGACCGGAACACTGGACTGCTATTTGGTGACAGCAATTCTTCTTTGCGGCACAAACAAGCATGGCGGTAGTACTTTCCTGGACGAGCTGTCACAAAAATAAGAATAATAATGAATCTAAAAATAATAATAATAATAATAATAAAAAGCTCTACTACTACTAAAAACGTTTTTCTTTTTTTAAATTATATCCATATATTTGGATTCTGGCTTTTATATGCTTTTAATTTTCCCAAGCTTTACCTTAAATATCAGAAACTCTAGCCAATCGAAATTGCGACATTTATTTTTATGTCAACATGGCTATGGACTCTATCATATTGTATTTAGGTCCTCGAACTTTACAGCCCATTGTTGTACATGATAATTATTTGTCAAAATATAATCCTTTGTAGTCAGTCATCCATATTACGATAAGTCGATGGATACATTATTTAAATGTAATATTAGAGCTATAATTATACACGTTACCTAAAAAAGATTTGGAACCAGTTCACTGAACTTATATTATTCTTGCTTTATTAGTGTTGGGTATGGACTTGTGTATAATTAATAGAATTATGAATCGGCTTTATTACCTCTACGTAGCATAACTATTTAATTAATTCTTTAATAATTTCTTTTTCCACACCCAAAAACCCCTAATGGATTAATTTTTAAAAAACTCTGTCTTAGTAGATATATGCCTGCACTCTAGGCTAAGACAGGGCTACTTTTTAATTGAAAATTAAAAAGCTTTTATACAAATTTCCTACCCCCGAACTTTTTCGGGGTTGATTATTAAATTTGATCTCTCAAAACATAGGAAATAATGTTAAATTGTAAATTTGCTGAGTTTGATTTGCAAGCTTTTGATCAGTAGAATCTGCCTGCCGTACCGGTGGTAGAGTTACTACAAAGCTTGACATTTCATTAATTCAGGAATAATTGAAACATAAAGTATTACATTAAATACCCATAAACATACAGCTACTTTTTGCAAATTAGGTTCAAATATTTAAGTAGTGTAAAACCGATTGTAAGACTCCAGCACATAGGTATTCGGTGTTGTAATAGATTATGCTTATATAAACAATAGGTGGGTGTCCCAAAGGACTTCTCATACTTAAACGGTCACAATTTGCATTCCAAAGGCGAACAAGGATCTGAACACACTTGATGACTCGCGTGGGTCGTCCTGCACATAGTTATTATTCACATTTGGCACAACTCGTCGTGTCATCGCCCCTAGGCCTTAGGGCTCACATAATGTACCTACTAAGTAGACGGGAATCCCGGCTTCAAACTGTACCTACCACTTTATGTGTATTTCTATGATGTACCTATTTAGATTTTTTTTAGCATAAGAGGTTCCCTGAAATTTACTGTATTGGCAAATCTTGTATATAATGTAAAAATTTATCAGTATTTTTTAACTAACACGAAATGTCGAGACCTTGCCGTCGACCGATAAAAACAAATTTTCTTTTTTTTTTCAGATGAATAAATAAATATAGTACGACAATACACACCATCGCCATCTAGCCCCAAAGTAAGCGTAGCTTCTGTTAAGGCTGCTAAGATGATAAACATTTTTATGAATAATGTACATTTTTATGAATAAGGGTTAACAACCAGTCACTCAAAAAAAAATCATGTACATCACACAAACATTTTCCAGTTGTGGGAATCGAACCCACGGTCTTGGACTCAGAAAGCTGGGTCGCTGCCCACTGCGCCAATCGGCTGTCATAATATGTTGTATGTAGAGAGCCATATTCCATTGAAGAACCCCCTTTTAATGATCCTAGAAGCTATGTGATCCTGGAACTAGTTTATTTCTTTAGTACCTACCAAAAGTTAAAGCACATGCAAGAAAAGGCAGAGAATAGGATTCTTCTCCTTACAAAGTTGAATCGTTGATCAGCTTCATAAATTATAAGTATAAGGTAAAGTGGGCAGATAAAATAATTATTGTTTTTAGAAAAAAAACCAAGGAAATCCCGTAACGATAAATCTAATAGACCTCTGACCTACACCGAGATAGCGTAATCAGAGTGGTCATATGGTATTTCCGCGTCTTATTCTGAATAAGGACGCCGCCGCACTTGGCAGCCGTGTTTTCGGCGTACCTAGCTAGCCAGTGCGAAAGTTGCTGCAACATTTTGAGGGTCCAAAACATGCAGTTGTCTTCTTACACAGGAGTGGAAGCAGTAGAGCTTTTTGTGATAGTACATGTTCAAAGAAATACGATCGTCTTGCTATATATATGCTATATCTGAAGGGCGGGGTTGCCGATTTCATTAAAACACATGAGGCTTATAACAACAACGCCTCAGATTGATGGAAACAGGGTGGCACTTTTTAGGTCGTGTTCCATGCATTGCATGCCCTGCAAAGTGTTTTTTCTGCTTATAGGCGATAGTTTTCCATTTAACATCAGGTAGGCCATCTGCTAGGTCCGCCTATTATTTTGTTACCATAAAAACGACGAAAAAAAAGATGCGTCAAGTTGGATGTGTTTAGGAGATTATCGCAATAACTGTGCTATTCTATTTTCTACGTAAACGATATCGGAGGGTTTACGTTAAAAACCAACCACTTTTAGAAAAACGGCTGGTCAAACGGTTGCTTATTGCGACGACTGCGACAGCTGAATCAGGAAAGTTCTAGACTGGAGACCACGATCAAGCAAGAATAATATGGACGCTATTCAGCAAGATAGACCGACGACATAAAGAGAGTGGCGCGGAGTGGGGTGGATGGAAGCCAGTGGAAGCCCACAGACTGAATTGATGACGAATAAGGATAGTCGCGACCTGGCTACGAAGTGTGGAGACTCCCTTCAACTCGCAATACCGGGAACGCGGCCAGCAGGAAGCTTGTCTGTATTCTGTAGCGCATACCTTTAGCAATCGTTGCAGAAATCATCCAAACTGTCGTAATAGTGACTTAAGGGCCTAACGTATTTATACGACTTTTGTTGAAAACTGTTTAGGCAACCAATGATCATCATAGTGAAAGATAATGTGCTTATTACGTATGGCTCTGCTAAAGAAATACTGATATATTCGTAAACCTTTTGCAAAGGTAGTGTTCTGGAACTTTCCGATATTCTTTAAATTTTATCTAAGGTTCTAAACTATTTTGGTACAATTTTTTTTTATAAGATATATCAATAAAAAAACAAAAAGAACAGAAGTATGATTTTTTTTAAGAATTCTTAATTTAGGCTCCGTGTATTTAAAAAAAAGCCGACCAATTGGAGCAGCATAGTGGGTCAATGCTTCAAAGCCCTATTTCCTATGAAGGAAGAGGCCTATGCCCATAAGCGGGACGTTAATAAGGCTGAGATGACTTGAGATGTCTCTCAATAAGTTCAAAGTTTATATAAAACGTAAACTTACAGAAAAATCCTATTATAATGTTCAGGATTACTTAAATGATAAAAAAGCTTGTGTGTAAATTGGTCTAATTCATAACTTAATATGAATATCCTGTGAGATGATGATAACAAACAAAAATACCAGGGCGCGTTTGGAACCCTCGTAGCATTAGGTTTAAGTTGGCGAACGAGTTATCACTGCATAGCCTGTGATAGGCCTACATGAATAAAGAAATTATGAATTTGAATTTGCTGTGTGTGAATAAAAAATGCTTCAGAGAAAATTCAGAGAAATCCTGCAGTAACCGTTTCCTAAGGAGAAAATAAGATTTCTGGGGAGGTCCTGGACTTTAATTTAATAGTAAATAACTTTTATTAAGGGCCTGCAGTAAAGTTATTTTTTAAAATAGCATCAAACATTTTCTTCTTTACAAACATAACTACCCAATACATAATGGAATATTTAAAACCTATTTATTGTTAACGAATAAAATTCAAGAGTATTATTGATATATATCCAAGAAATAGTCTTTACTGTATTCATGGTAAGAATAGCCAAAATAAATTAAAAAAATTAATTTATATTCTTAGCCGCATAAAAACTTACCCTTGCATTAAAAGCGCTTGCATAAACAAGACTTCCTGTTCCCCTGTACCTATTGCAACTCTATCAAAACTGCAATCGTAAAAGATAACCGCACTGTTACGCATATTTCACAATTTAGCGAGATTGTCTCCATCTTGCTATTAAGGTGTAAAGCCAATTCATTGCATAATAAATAGTGTTTAGATGTTACCGATTATTGTCAAGTTAGAAACTTCGTTATTCACGAAGCACTTCTTTTTCTTCTTGTGCCTTTCCACTATTGGATGTTGGCCGTCATCTCTTCAACTGTCTATTACCAAATGGAAAATTGTAGTAAGTTAGCTATCACAGTTCAAACTCCTTAAGACATTTTTCCGATCGAAACTTTTGAGGGCTCGGCCGTTGCAACCGAATCTTGAGAGGTTGTTTAAATTTGTACCAAAATAAGTGACAAAGAATAAACAAGATTAGATTTTAGATTTATCTCTAACAGTGAGTAAGTAGAGTCCCCTTGACTCTACTGACTTTCCTTTTTTTTAATTTTACAAGCCGAGACCCTATCATAAATACAGCAACAAGAGAATTAAAAAAATGAGTTCGCAATTCTTCAATCACAGCATTCTAAATACAGCGACTGAATTTCAAATTGGCCATTGTTATTTTCACATACTTGCCTCTCATTAATATACCGAAGAAAAAAATGACAATGGTACGCGTGTAGTTGGTACCTCCGAACCGTGTCACCGTCAATAGTTTTGCGGTATTCTCGCTAGTTGGGCCCCCGCGACCTTACTAGAATATAAAGACAGGTTGACGACTACTCCCTGGTCCTTATGCAAGTCAACACGCGCGGTCAGCGACTCCGACCCCCCTTCCCCGCCACCATGTGTATACCGGTCACAACTCACAATATATCTACCGCGAAAATGGTCATTTCCACGAACATACCGGAAACAAGTTTACCGTCCTCTTTTTTATTAATATTTATTAGACTTCAATATTTACAGTAGGTACTATACATACCGAAGTTAGGAAGGTATGTACATGCTTACATAAAACTGGTTGGATCCTTATTTCTTTGTAACTCTTTCTCTGGGTCTTCCCGTTTTGGTCTTAACTAAGTACCAATAAAGTTTTGGTCTAAACTAGGTAATTAAAACATTGATAACTTTGCTTGTAAAAATATATTGAATTTAAAAATAAGTCACTCCTTTCCATTTAGCAGTTGACAGAATTATTTCTGAACGTTTACCATAAAATGGGGCAATGGGAAAAGTTTGTGAGCTAGCATCATTCCGCGGGTCTGAAGTGAGATGTGCGCGACACGTTTTCACTGCGTTTGGAATGAATTAATGAGGGTTATGTATATTCTTAATTCTGTGTTGTCCAGATTGAACTAATGGTGGCATGAATCTTTAGGCCTGCGATATTCACCTCAAAGATTCTTAAAAGAAAGAGATTAGATATTTATTTAGATAGATTAGAAGAGTATTAATATATATAGGACTGGGTTGCATCATTGGAACCATAAGAATAGCGCATTGGGTACGAGCTCCAGCACGCACCTCTAAAATGTAGCAGTTGCTTCAACGGTGAAGGAAAACATCGTGAGGATACCTGCATGCCTGTGGGATCTACATAATGTTCTCAAAAGTGTGGAGTCCACCAATCCGCACTAGGCCAGCGTGGTTGCCGAGCCTTAACCCCTTCTCATTATAGCCCCGTAGGTACTATGTAGTGGCCCGGTAATGGGCTTATGTGATGATGTTAAAGTAAGACTTGCTTGTGCCGGTATTTTTTTTCAGTAACAGTTTACAAAAGGCGGACTTAACTAATGCTTAAGCATTTGCCAGCCAACCTCTGACCGTGCAAAAAAATAATTGAGGGACTTCTTCGTACCTGGGTAGAATTAAATGAAATCCCAACAATATTTTAGTAAACATTGTCGCTACTTTCGAGACACGGAAGCGTTAGGTAATATTCAACAACAGCACAATAATGAGGTTACGAACATAGAACGTTCTAATCGCGGAAACAAAGGGCTCTTCGACTATTTCCTGCATCGAGCACGGGAACCTGGGATTGCCGCAAGCTTATCTCCATCCGTATTGGGTAACTGCAGGAGGCGTAAGCAACACTTGATGTAACCACAAGTGCCGCAACCTTTCCGCTGACGCAATCCCCAGCTGGTCCTACAGACGTATTAAATAGTGTCAGTCGTACCGATGCGGAAATAATTAGACTATTGCGTCACCGCTCGGAACAAGTTTCGTAAAGCAGTATCGACTTCATATTTCTTGTGTGTTGCCTATACAAAAAAATTGCTCTTCATCTTACGCTATATTAGACGATGTTGAGGTGTTTATGACCCTTATCAAAATTAACATGTGGGCATAATCCCTTAAGTCACGTTAGTTTTTTTTTTTTTTAAGAAATTTATACCTTATCCAATTAATTTATTTTATATGCTTCAATAAATAAAATAGAATAATTTTATAAAAACGCTAGTAAATTCATAAGTTTAGTATTTGACCTGACTGATGATGTCGTCTTTTGTATTTGGACTTGGAGGTAAAGAATAACGATCACACACACATCGGAATTTTGTAAAAAAAAAAATTTGGTTTAAACTTGGCTTTTTAGGGCTCCGTACGCTTTGGGTACGGGTTAAAAAAATATTAGCTCTAAAAAATGGGTTACGGGTTTTATAAGAAGGCTCAGCGGGCGATTGCGAGAGCTTTGCGTTATGTACGACCGAATTAGAAGATCCGTAGAAGAACCAGAGTTTATGACGTTATACAAAGAATCTCGAAGCTAAAGTGGTACTGAGAACCGATGGACGTTGGGCTCCGAAGTGTTTGAATAAGGACCTCGCTCCAGCAAACGTTAGGCCCAAGCGGCACAATGCCTTGCTAATTGGAGCTTCTTACCAAAGACCTATGTCCAGCAGAGTACGTTCATTGGTTGACATGATGATAATATATAACCAAAATACCAAATTGTGTGTGTGGATTGTGTTGTGCACGTTTTTCTATTTTCTAGGTGGTGTGCAATAAAAGTTTATTTGTTCATTACCAATTTTTGCGTGGATGTAACTTAAAAAATAATGGCCTTTTTTACTAATTTACATTCCCTAATCAACCCGTTTGGGGAAAGTGTTTTTAAGACCTTTGAAACACGTGTTTCCTATTTTTAAGACCTAAAAATTTCGTTGATATAACTTGAAAAACGTCCGACTCTCTTACAAACAGTCTCCCCCTGCCATTTGAGGTAGAATTAAAAAAAAACCTTTCTTAGTAGGTTCAACTCAAGTGCTAAAAGAATATTGAGCATTATAAAACTTCGAATTTCAGCCGCTTAGGCTGTAGGTTGGCAATCAGTAAGGCAGTCATTGAAGAAAAAGCCTTCTATAGACACAGTTTATACTACTGCAACAGTTATCGTGGCACCATGTTTATTGTGTCAATTCCGTGCCCTTACCAATATTCTAAATAAATGAAAGATGAATAAAATGAAAATAAAAGATGATAAATTCTTATGATGTAAATACAAAATGATTTATATTTGCTCGAGCCAAGTAAGGTACCCACTCAATGGCCGTATAGGTAAACGACGTAGGTATAGTACGAAACAATAAAAGCTCCAGCTTAAAAAAATAAAAGTACATAACGAGAAGCTTAATATACAGAAACCAAATTAAAATGCACAACGCACACTGATGCCCTCTACGATTCCTGATACGAAGCATTGGTAGGTATTATTTAAAAACAAAACACAAGCCGTTGACATAATCGCGCCTCCATATTGGGCAAAAATACATTGTTTAGTGTATGTTCCCGAACAATAGAGTTAACAGTAAGGCTGCTTCTTATTCCGCTCGGATACGGACACAGGGACCGGTTGAAGTCTGTAAATTCCGTACATTGTAATTCAGATTGGATGTCGAAACGCACGAGTCGGCATGCGGCTATGCGGATGCCTCGGTCGGGACTAAGGGTTTAACGCACTTTGAAGTATGATATAAAACTTTAAACTTACCATAAACAGCGTTCATATGAAGCGACTTTAAATATATAGTTCTAAACTCATTAAAAATAATAATCTACTAACGTTGGCATTCTAGGAAGCTGTAGTGTTGGCTCCTTCCGCATCTCAGTCCACTTTATTAATCAGTAAATGTCTCGCGGCCAATAAAAGTGCGGCGTTTATAGACCTGCCATATAATTCACATAAATCTCGAGCCAAAGAATGGTACGATCCCGTGAACCCAACCCAACATCACAGAAACTGATTTCAAAGGCACGTCGTTTTTCATTAGCTTAATAAAATCAGGTGTTTATAGAAGTTCGTCATTTTTCAAACCATTCCGTGAGAACTTTAAATAATGTAATGGACTAATTTTGAGGGGAGAGTGAATTTTCTATTTTATTTATATCTACTACTATGTTATTTCTATTTAGAGATTTATGTATCGTGTTTGTAGAAAATTAATTAAGTTGGGTACGTATTTATAAATACCATGTACTCAGCATCACCAACCTCAGTTTATGAGAGGATAGGCCCAACACGTTGACCCAAAGCGGGCTGTCGACCTTTTAAGATTTATTTAAGAATCATTATGATTTCAAATGAAGCAAAGCAAATCGTCAATTTTCTAACTGGAGACCGCCACAGAGTATTATATAACAGGAAACCCCAATAGTTAACGTAACAATAATTTGTGTCATTAAAATGTTTGTAAAAAAACATCCAATATACATTTCATATCAAACCTAAAGACGAAATCTGAGTAGATTTTCGGATCCTTAGCAACAAGCGAAATTTAAACTCAACGTTTTTTCATTATGTAGGTACTTACCTAGGTAGATATAGATTATAACTTGTACCTATTACTATTTCGCGTGTACCTATTCGGAACTTATTTTTATTAAAAACTAGCTGACCATATTTAGGGAGATTAAAAATAGTTGTTGTCCGATTCTCAGACATACCGAATATGCACCCAAAATTTCATGAGAATCGGTCAAGCTGTTTCGGACGAGCTTAACTACAAACACCGCGACACGCGAATTTTATATACTTAAAAGATTAAATCAACCATTATAACTTTTATTAAAAATAGAAAAAGATCAAGTTCAGTTTCCTATCGCAGTTCTAATTTTGAAATTGGAACTGCGAAAAATCACAAAATGTCAAAAAAAGATAGGTGCAAGGTAGGTACACATGTGCTCTGGCTTTGTTTGTCAACATATCATATTAAAACATTGTTCTCTAGTGATTCGGCAGTTTTACACAAGTGCAAAGTCTTTAGTTTTCATATCTAACAATCAAAACAGAACCATTCAATTCCTTTGCGAATAGCTGCCGAAATTTTTACAAATCTCTTGTCAAAGGGCCGCGCCGACCGCCGCTCGCACAGACGACAAAGATAAAAAAGCGGCGCATCGATTGTTGAGAGTTGACACAACATTTGTTGTGAGAAACCGCCTTTTATTCCGGTTCCTTTACATACTCAAGTATGTTTATTGAATTCACATTTTGTAATTTGATAAGATGTCACGTCACAATTTTTTCACATAAAAAGACGGAAGGTCCCTTTCATCTGACAAAGATGAAAAAAGCTAATATCTAATAAAATAAATTTCAAAAGCTACTTTGAGCCGCTGGAAGCCTTTCAAAACGTCAGAGAATTGTGTCAAGCAGTTGACGTCAGTTGGTAAAAGTGGCGATGATGATGATGATGATTACGCGAATCAAAATGTTCTTCTTTTTCGGAAGGAGAGTAGCCGATTACCACCTGAGCAGTTGTTACAGCGTCACTGGGGAGATAGCGAGACCGCGAAAGCTGGCCATAAGAAGAGCCCCAGGGCTCAACGAGATCGGGGGAGAAAATAGTATCTGCGATCTGTTAAGACCCTTTACCCCCTATCCTCTTACCTTATCTTTGCAATATTTTGCTAAGAGGGATTTTCTTTAATTACCCCGGGAACATTAGCCGGGTTTTTTTGGGGTAAAAAATATTATATTTTTATCCGGGATACAATCTATCATATTTGCATCTCTAGGTCTATACCTACAATCCATTTAATATACCGATACTTTTCATCAAGAGCGCTTTAGTGGTTGATGGAACATAGGTACTTTGATACAACAAACAAACAGAGGCTCTCGCATTCATATATATTTTTGTATTTATAATTTCTTTTACGAACTTACACAGCAAAAGAACAGCAACACTCTTAGAACTTTCAATTAAGAGATTAGTGTACATAGGAATTGCCACCACTGTGTGTTTTCCTCTGTATCTAGACACATTTAGCATACAGCGCCTCTTTGTGGCATTTAACTTTATAGGAAAACTTGTCCGTAAGCCAGAAGTGCATAATACGAAGAATCGCATTCAATTCGGCCCATCCTCAGGTAAGCGCTACGATATCACGAACATATAAAGCGCTAAAACTCTTAATACTCCTATTTTTTCGACAAGGTTCTAAAATTAATCGCGAACCCAAAGCACCCTCAAATAACTTTCGGGCATAATCTTGGAAAATTGTTTTTTTTATCGTCATGTAGTGCCATCTATTTTAACTTTATCAGACTAATGTAGTCTTACGCCAAAGAAAATACAATCAATAATGACACGTTTGGTGTGCTGCCGAGAGCACAAACTATACGATTGTTTAAAGCTGCAGTTAAGGGGACACTTAAAATATAGTATATCCGCGTAACCTAATGGTAGCAAATTCGGGCACAGGACACTAGCTATAGCTATACGTAGTAGTTGAAGAGTAATCCAATTATTGTGAATTCATTGTTCTTCTTCTTCTTCTTTTGATTTATGGCTTTTAGTAGTGCCAAAATAATTTATTGTTTTTAGAAACCTACCATACGTCAAAACTTTACTGTCAACCGTTATCATTCACAGTTTCAAAAGTTAAATTAGCATGCGTGAAGCCTAGCGTGAACCTTGGTGAAGACTACGTAGTGTCATATTAATCTGTGGTGTAGTCTCGAACCGCTGTCAATGTCAATTGGGAATTGTCAATTGTCATTTGTCAATCAAAAATCAAATTTACAAAACATTCATGAAGCGCATAGGGTTTTGTTAAAATTTATTTTAAATGTTTCAAAATTGGATAATACCCGAGGCAAAAATGCAAAGCACCATAAAGGAGCTTCTAGATGCTTTAGGGTACTTCTTTCGTTTGGCTAACTCAATTCTACAGTTTAAAAGTACTTGTTTGTTGACTTAAATTAATAAAATTCCAGATGTAATTTAGAAGCTGATATTGTACTGGACCATCTTCAAAACGATCCTAATTACGGCAACAGTAATCTCTCTTCCAAGCAAGTAAATGAATACGCACAACGATTGGCACTAAAGGCATCCAACGCGAAAGCATTTTTGAAAAAGTATGAGGAGATGAGAAACCGCAAGTAAGTGTTATATGAATTGGTATAAAATTTCCCGCGATTATTCCAATTGTAAATTGTTGTAACAAATTTTACTATAAGAATGCACAAAACAAAAATATAAAAGACGATTTTTTACTATCACTATGGCACTACTTTTATATGAGTTTATTTTATTTTCAGCACTGACTATTTGCCGGACCTAATTTATCTATTTTATAAATTAGTTCACGAAGAAAAGAGGTTGAAAATCTCTAAGCCTAAAGTGGCTCCAAAGCCTGTTTTGGGTGACAATAAGCACCAAATTACCAAAGAGGATCTTCCCCAGGTATTATGTTTCTCAGTGAGTTGAGAGAATTTTGATAACTGAAGTCTTTAAACTTCACAACACAATTGTATGTTTATGATATTAACTTGTTTGTTTAAATAAGAAAAGGTTTGCCTTGCTAGTCTATTAGTAATTTCTTAGGCCCTAGGATTGTTTTAGGGCAAAACCAACAAAATGTCTGGTCCAGACGAGTTAATGATTTTTTATTAAAAAAATATACAATCTAAATTTACATGATATAATAACAAACCAATTTACACTTATTTTCGTGTAACAAAACCAATCAGGTTTATTTACATTTGTACACCTAATGCAATGAAATTCAGATGATTGTGACCCCATGAGAGAGCATGGTAAGATGTCCAGCTGAGTTATAAAATCCACATTGAAATAGGTGAACATCTAATCTCTAAATGCCAAATTGTATTAGATAGGCCTTTTAACAGTGGAACAGTTAAAATATAGTTAATGAATTATTCTCAATTGTTTAAAAAAATCTCATAATAGGAGTACTTACATTCCACTATGTTGTGCCCACCCTACACAATTTTCGAATAGAGCAATGAGAAGAAGAGATATATATTTTTTAATTACTTAACAACCGCTGCTTCATAATCATAAAATATTCATAAAATAATCTTAGCATTATCAGTATAGTGAGAAGATGCCATGTTACAGATTAAAGACAAACTACTTAAAGCTGTAGATGAGAGTAAGAAATTGGTCATGAAGTCTTTTGAAGAGAAAGAGGTCAAAACACTTCCCAACTGGTACAAAAATCTAGATCTGCCCAACTGGCACAAAGACCATCCAGCTATGTCATGGGATTTCCCTAAGGAGCAATTACCTATCATTTCTTCTTTAGGTAATAACAACATTTTTTTTCTTACATAACTGGTTGGAACTGTGAGATAATAATGGTCAAAGTATGTATGTATTTTGTATTAAGTAAATTTGTCTCTGTAAAAATAGCTTGGTTGTTAGTAAAAAATCAGGAACTTGGAAACTATGGAAGATTAAGTATATCTTTTGTAAGTTTCTTAAAATCTAGGGTTTGCTTAGATTATAAATACCTTAAACTAGCTTGGATTTTGGTGGATTGCTAATTGCTATTGTTTTATGACATCAAAGTTTTGCTTGTAGTTTATATAACAAGAGATGATTTTGACAACTTCCCTGGTCCATCAGAGTTCAGCTTATTCTGAAACAAACTGGTCATCAAATTAGAGCTTTTATTTCAAAATTGACCGGTAATGCATGGTAACCACTTTTACATCAAAATTTTAAAATTAACCAAATTAACCATGCAGTGTAAATTAAGCATTCAAACACTTTTCGCTTAGAAATTAACCATGCAGTGTAAATAAGCAATGTGGATTTAATAAACTTTTGCACCCTCTAGCAAATGCCCATTGTAGACCCACTTACAAGTCAATAACATATTGATATTGAATTAAGAAACAATAAGATCACATGCAGTTTAATAAACACTTAAAATTTTTTTTAGCCGGAATTCCAGTACTGTCTCAAGAAAATATAATTATCGATGAACTCTTGTATATCTTTTCTGGAATTCCTGGCAACTTTATAGTTCACCAGCCAGTTAAGGACACATATGATCAGCGAACATTCCTTATCTCAGATGAATTAGATGATGCACTTAAACAGATAGTACAAGAGATGTTGCCACTTGCATCAAATTATTCCATAGTGAGGAGGTTTATAGAGAGTTGTGATATGTGGTCTGGTCAGGTGCTGCATGCATTGGTTGGTGCTATAGAGGTCTTGTTAAAGGATTATTATGTAAGTGTTTTCAGTTATTTTTTTTATACTTTGAGAAAGGAGTCAAAATTGATTTATCATTTATAATTTGAAATGATGTTTGTTGAAATAGCAACACGGTTTGCTAGAATTGGAAAAATATTTATTTGTTCTAAAATCCTAGATCCTAGCAAGAGTTAAAATAATGATATATAAATAATGTATAATAGTAATATAATGATGAGTATAAATAATGTATGTATATTTTTAACATAAGAAAGACATGTGTAAAATTGGTACAGATTCTGTTGTACTAAATTGTACGAAACTAAATTTACAGTTAGAAGTACACAGCTAAAAGTAGTCCTGTCCTTCTCACTCTGTATCCCGTAAATAAAGATAGAATTTTGTGTAGACATGACAGATACAAACCATTATTTCTTATTTCTATGTTATTATTCTTATTTATATTGCTGACATGTATTATCTCTGGTTTCAGACAATGATAGCTCAACTAGAGACAGAGCACATGTCTGAGAACTTAACACTGCAGAAGCTCTGGTATTTTGTCTTGCCTACCATGCGCACCATGCAAGTCTTAGCTGCCATTGTTACCAGCATTGGGAAGGTAATAAAAGCACGAAAACAATTTTCTCCTCATAATTTTCGTAGCTCATTAAAATGTTTTTTATAAGCATAATATTAGTTAACTTTTCGGGCACTTTTTTTTTTTTAAAGGGGTTTAAATAATATTGGATTTACCTACTTTTTTATATTTGTTGAAAATAGCGGTTACGCATGAAACATAATTAAATATATTATTCAATCGATGGTATGAATTAAAATAATTATTCATAGGGTGCTAGGGGTCTCTCAGAATCAGGAGGGTTGTAGTCCATTACGCTGGCCATTTGCGGATTTGTAGACTTTACACGCCTTCAAGAACGCAAGAACTCGCACAAATACAATTCCACAAGAAATTCTTGTTTCACTGGTAAAGCAAGTTAAATTTGCCTAAATTAAAAAGTACATTAAAAACTACATACCACCAGCAAAAATTGGATAACTTTGAAACCTGACACTTTAGACTATTTTGATTATAAATAATGGTACTTTGTATTGATGTCAGCTATTGATTATTAGTTTGTTTTTGTGGCTACTATCTTCGAAAGAAATAAAAACGACTGAGGGTAGGTAAGCCAGCCTGGCAATACTAAAATATTCAAATCCTGTCCCCATTCCATTTGGTCCCTTTAAAAGAAACTGCGAATTTAATTTATCATTTCTTTTTCCATACGAATGTCATTATTGCAGACCCAGCGGTATTCAAGTTGGTTTAATGATATTTATTTCATATTAAATTTAAAAATTTCTTCTAATTTTGTCTAGTTTAATCTTTATACTTTTATTTTCGTTATATATATAGATGTTATATTGCAGCCTTCATTTGTTATTAAGTTAACCCTTTCGTCATAATTAATTAATGTCCAATGCAATGGATACAGGTACCCTCTCTCATAGTGATAGAGCATACACCCACTACGCTTCTTCATTTCTTTCTTCTGAGTTCTAACGCTGTTAAAGAATATTATCATATAAGTAGTGATATCCATGACCGACAGTCTAACGGGCCTACCCAGATTTCGATTCTCTCTTATGTATGAATTTATTAATTTCAGAGTGAGCTAAGAGGTGGTGCAGTATTAACAGTCTTGCACGAAAAGACCAGTATCTTGATGGGCGATGCGCGTGCACAGGAAATATCTTTATTCCTGACCGAGAGAGCTTGTCGGCCGTATCTTAACATTTTGGACCAGTGGATACATAAGGGGACTATTGTAGATCCTTTTCAGGTAACAAATAAGTTTTCAAGTGTATCAAAGCTATTTTTTATTTGAGCCAATAGCTCAATTTTAGTGTAGTTCTAGTAAGCTACTAGTTGCTTTTGGTGACAAAACTTATTATTAGAATCTAACTTATTATTAAAGAACGGTAGCACGAGAAACACCTTCGGTTTTCCCCGATACCCATACTTTGCATTTAAATCAACAGTGAAGGAATATTCTAGGCATCACTAACCATCAGGTGTGAATGCAGTCAAGTGCTGGTCTATATATTTTAAAAAAATGTAAAATTAATTAATGCTTTATGTGTTTTAAGGAATTCATGATAGAAGATAATGAACTCATTAACAAAGAAGAATTGCCTGTGGACTATTCGGCCGACTATTGGGAGAAACGCTACAGCGTACAGAGGGATCGGGTCCCGAAGTTTCTAGACAAATTTACCGATATCATACTTAGAACTGGGAAATATTTGAATGTTATAAGCCAATGTGGTAAGTTTTGTTTGTTTCTCGTATTCAATATTAGCTGATTTCTTATTAATACATAAGTTAGATTTTATTTTATGTTTTGAACAAGTGGAGAAGCTTATGCCGACTTTCATTAAACAAAATAAAACAGTTATGTTTAGAAAACTGACACTTGACAGGTGAATAAAAATAAAGATTCAGTATTTTTTAATAACC
This sequence comes from Pararge aegeria, assembly GCF_905163445.1. NCBI lineage: Eukaryota > Metazoa > Arthropoda > Insecta > Lepidoptera > Nymphalidae > Pararge > Pararge aegeria. The sequence continues at coordinate 8,761,236 of NC_053184.1, read as the reverse complement.
TTAAATCCATACGACACCTCGTGGCAAGAATCATAGACAAATATGAGTTACCTATTGAAAATCGATTGGAAGTGAAATCGACGTACTTGGGCATACTTTGTCTACTTACAACTCTTTTGAAGATAAAAAACCGACACGCGCATAGTACCTACGCTACGCGATGAGTACCTAATAAAGTGACAGGAGTCACGTGATTTTAATTTTGCATGTGATGTCAGGGCTGTATTTGATTTCCTTCAGTAAAAACTATGGCAGTGGTTAATTTAAAAAAAACTATTAGGTTTTCGGTTTCACAGACAAGTCTCAGAGACAGTACATAAGACCTCCGAAGCCTAGTATTATTTCGGTTTTCATTTACACGTTGTATATGGGAGATATCGCATAGAGTTTAGACGCCTAAGCTCGTCCAATGCAGTTTGGCAGGCTATGGTAATAGTAATACCTGGAACAAATTCTTCAAATACTCTCCTACGACACGTTTGTAGAGAATTGCAATTTCTTGAATTTAGTATCGGTCATAAAATCGAAATACCTAACCATTTCTGGAGCAAACTAGAAATCAAATATATCTCGCAGAATAATAGAACATGGTGAGACTTAACATTCTCAATACATAAAGTCTAGTTAATAAAAAATAGCACTGAACCTAGTTCAGTATTTTATCATATAAGTAGATGTTTTCAATGAATAGATATAATTTATGGGAATATTTTGGTTATTTTGTTCATAATTTCCCTAAGTATTTTTACAATATCGAGAGATAGAAGGGCATAGTGTCTTCCTGTAAATGATTCATTAAAAAAATAGTTTATTCACATTAACGCCAAAGTGCCTCATTAATATGTATGTTCTAGGTAAATCAATAGCAAAACCAAACACAGAAGAAATAAAATACTCACTCAGAGAACAAAACTACGGTGCTATTATACAAAAGGCGTATGCATTCGCTAGCAAGTCTTTACTGGAGCTTTTATTAAAGGAGTATGATCTCATGGGACGACTGAAATCTGTTAAGAACTATTTCCTCATGAGTCAAGGTGATTTCATAGTACAGTTCATGGATGCCACTGAACAGGAGCTGTCGAAAAAGATTGATGATATTATACCATCAAAATTGGAGTCGCTATTAGGCCTTTGTCTGAGGTAACTCTACTTTATATTAATTTATCAAATATTGGATATAAGCAGGCGTTACTTTGCGGAATTCCATGATATATTATGAAAATTAAGCTTAATTTTCTATACTCCGCGAAAAGCAGGAGAATTTGTGTGGTGTAATTTATAACTTCTTCAATCCTTATACTCCACACAAAACAGATCTTCGGCAATGTACTCTCTCATCTTTAGGAGATGTTGACTTTAAAATGAATAATTGTTAAGGAACCAACTTTACTTATTCGTAACATAACCTATTCTTCATCTAATGCGATAACATATTGATATAGTTTATGACGCTATCATGGGTCGTCAGTTAATAATAAATCTGTAACACCCATAATTTAACCACCACCTACACCGATAAAATCTCAAAATACACAGATCTAGCCATAGAAATAAAAACACAGTAGAAAATCAATAGCTCCAAAACTATCCCTATAATTATTTCATCCACAGGAGTAATACCTCACACTCTCCACGTAGGGCTTAAAACGCTAAATATACATAAGTCTATATATACAGTCCTACAAAAAGCCGTTATATTAAACACATGTCGCCTGGTGCGAAAGTTTTTGACATGATTCCCCTGATTTTGCACTTGGCTCCGGCCCGTGCTCTGTTAATTATACCTTCGTAAAGAAGTGATTTGAATTTGCTCACCAACAGATGTCAATCATTGAGGCTGTACCTTCATAGCATCAGTTTGAGTTCTGTAAATGTGATACAGTAGCGTTGATAGCCTATTGGGCAAGGCTTCTGCGGTTCCTTTCGGGGGACCGAGTTTGATCCCCGGCAGGCACCTGCAACTTCTCAGATTTATGTGTAATTTTTATTAACAGTTACAGTTCACTTTCTTTAACAGTGAAGGAAAACATCGTAAGGAAACTTGCATGCCTCAGAATATATCATAATGTTCTCGAGGTCGTGTAAAGTTTACCACTCCGCAGTTGGCCAGCGTGATGGACCTAAACCCTTCTCATTCTGTGACATTCACTTGTGCCCTGTAAGGGGTTCATGATGGTTCAAATATTATCGACTTTATTTTAGGCTGTCCGCTGCTAGTCACGATCCTTACAACGAAGACATGAGAGTAGAGTTGCTGCCATACGACCTACAGTTCCAGATGTTTAAAATTCTCTCCATCGAGACTGAGGAAGAAAACGGTTTGTCACCTTTTTTATTTCCAAAAAATGTAATAATTAGATGCGATGTTTTTTACGATGCTGCCCCTTTCATTATCATGTCAACCAATGGACGTCCACTGCTGGACATAGGGAGTTCAAAATACCACGGTACTGTGCCGCTTGGGTCCAGCGACTCCCTGCGACTCTTTTGATGTCATCCCTCCACCTCGTGGGAAGTCTACCAACGCTGCTCTTACCATTTCAACACGTTGGGACCCCAACCTCTATTCGTTCTCCGTGCTGTGTCCTGCCCCGCCCACAGCCACTTTAGCTTCGCGACTCTTTGAGCTACGTCTGTAACTATGGTTCTTCTAGGGATCTACACATTCCTGATTTAATCACGTAGAGATACTCCAAGCATTGCGCTCTCCATTTATTCAACGTGTAACAGAATTATAAAAAAAATATTGAAGGATGCATATTTAATTTCATAATTTTTACGCTGTAAAATATTTCAAACAAACGAATTCAAAGTTTCTATCTCAGTGCCAACAAAATCTGTTAAGTTATAAAAAGTAAAAAAAGGCAAAACTCACTTAAGCATGAATACATTATTATTTATCTATTAACATGTTTTTTAAATTCTTTTTAGAGTACAAACAGAACAAAGACTGTTTACCATTGACCGGAATAGAGACATTCTCGTTCGGTATGGAAGTTAAATGGCCGGTGTCTTTGATACTGAACCACAAGGCCATCGCGTGCTACCAGATGATATTCAGGCATCTGTTCTTCTGTAAACACGTCGAGAGGCTGTTATGCAGGTAAGCAACGAGTTACCCTGCTCTTAAACATACTCTTATCATCATCATCGTCATCATCATCATCATCGTCATCATCATCATCATCGTCGTCGTCGTCATCATCGTCATCGTCGTCGTCATCATCGTCATCATCGTCGTCGTCGTCGTCGTCGTCATCATCATCATCATCATCATCATCATCATCATCAACATCATGTAAACCCATTACCTACCCGTACCCTGTAGTGGAACACGCAGTGGCGTGCATATAGGGTATGCACAGGGTATGCAGATGATATAAAGTGAATAAAATCTCCAGTTATAATAAATAAATGATAAATATACTACGACAATACACAAATCGCCATCTAGTCCCAAAGTAAGCGTAGCTTGTGTTATGGGTACTAAGATAACTGATAAATCATTTTTATGAATAATATACATAAATAATTATAATATATAGGTAAACACCCAGACACTGAAAAACATTCATGTTCATCACACAAATATTGTCCAGTTGTGGGAATCGAACCCACGGCCTTGAACTCTGAAAGCAGGGTCGCTGCCCACTGCGCCAATCAGCCGTCATTCCGTCATACTTATTGGTGACATAGCCAATAAAAAACTTAAGAGTTTGGAACATCGTCGCAAGGTTGCCTGCCTTTCGGTATTCTATAGGATATATTTCGGAGAGTGTGCTCAAGAACTATTTGATCTTATTCCCCTCTCGCCTTTTTACCACCGAACCGCGAGACACCGTAAGGATCTGCATCCTTACGTGGTCGATATACGGACGCGTACGAAGCGCTTCGCATCTTCGTTTCTGATCCGCACCGCTAGGATCTGGAATGCCCATCCAGCTTCCATTTTCCCCAGTTCTTACAACATGAGTACATTCAAATCAAGAGTGAATAGGCATCTTCTAGGCAAGTGCGCTCCACCTTAGGCTGCATCATCGCTTACCATCAAGTGTGATTGCAGTCAAGCGCTCGTCTATAAACATAAAAAAAAAACTTAAGCGTAGGCTTTTTATAACTCTTACAATGCCTATACTTAAGTTTTTGATGGCGCGTACTGAAGATTTTCTTTACTTTATATCATCTGCATACCCTGTGCATACCCTCTATGCACGCCACTGGGTACAGGGCACGGGTCTCCTCCCACAATGAGGAGGGGTTAAAGCCAACACATTTGAGAACATTATGGGGAACTCTCTGGTATGCAGGTTACCTCACAATGTTTTCCTTCACCGTTGGAACAATTCAAACTCAGCCCCTCGAAAGACTCACTTATTGATATTATTGCTAAACTAAGCAAGAATATCTAACAAAAATCTAACTAACAATTAACTAATATGAATAATTGCTCTATTAATTGCTCTTGCATCATAGCTTATTATAAATTTACTATGAGATGGTGATAACAAAAAAAAAATACCCGGCTAAGTTTGTTGTGGGCTCTTAGACAAGGGCGCTTTTGGTACCCACGTAGCTTTAGGTTTAAGTTGGCGAACGAAGTTATCACCATCCCCTTACAATTATGCAAATATATATGTATGAACGCTTCATAAGTGCCTGTGATAGGCCTACATGAATAAAGAAATTTTGAATTTGAATACAAAAACGTTTTTTCCTGATACATGAATCGTCTATCATTAGATAAATACAATATTTTAGCGATACTTTATAACTGTCGTCATGTCTATTCTCCCCGAAACAGAGTCTGGCTATACAACAAAGTGGTGAAGAGGTTCTCTGAAGCGCGGCTGTATGCGGACGCATTTGCCTTGCGCCAGAGGATGCTAAGCTGCGTGCAACATTTGCAATACTACATGTGCGTCGAGGTCATCGAGCCCTCCTGGTGCCAGCTTATACAAAGCCTCGATAAGGTAAGTCCTAAATATAATCTAGCATTATACACAAACACACACACAGTTCAAGTTTTTATCATCATCATGTCAACCCATTATCGGCCCAGGGCACGGCTCTCCTCCCACATTGAGAAGGGGTTAAGGCCGTAGTCCACGACGCTGGCCCAGTGCAGATTGGTGGACCTCACATACCTCTGGGAACATTATGCAGAACTCAGGCATGCAGGTTTCTTCACGATGTTTTCCTTCACCGTTGAAGCTAGCTGATATTTTTATTATTTAGTTCGTTCAAGTATTAGTTAATTTTATGTTTTTATTCTTGTGTACTTTTTGGACAACTGTTTTCCGCAGGTTTTCTTTATCCTAAGGTTGCTCTTGTATCCTTCTTTTGTTTCTCCAACTGGTAGTGTAACAAATAAAGAGCACAAATAAATAAACCAAATTTAGTTTAGGCGTACCTCTGCCCTTGGTTTTACTGTATTCCTTCTTCTCTTTTTTTACGTTACCTTATAAATGCTAGAATTATTGCGTGGAAGAAAGATAAACCATTTGGAACTTCTATAAGTAGTTGCAGAATACATCATATTTAAGATACATCAGAATACAGGTGACGCACTAATGCAGGTAATCCTCCCTGGCGCAGCGGTGAGCGCTGTGGTTTTAAGCGTTACACCCCATGTTCGATTTCCGGCACGGGCAATTTTATATAATTTCTAAACGTACGCAGCAAACGTACTGTACGTGCCGGTACGATGTCGCGTAGAAACCGATTCGGGTTATGGATTTAATATAACTGCCATACAGGGAGTATGGCAGTTATATTAAATCCATAACAGGTTAGCCCGTTACCATTGTAGACTGCATCATCACTTACAACCAGGGGAGATTGCAGTCAAGGGCTGTCTTGTTGTGGCATAAAAAAAAGATAATTTAATACTTCACCAGTGCATATAATGACACAGTCAAACAACCACCAATTTGTCAACGTTGACTTCTTTGCAACTAGTGCAAGCATTCCGAAATCTCAAATATGTCGCATTACTGAGAAGCGGGGAAAGCCTAGTAGTTAGCCTAGTTAAAAAGCCTAGTTCCCCGCATGGGAAGACGAAGTCCTTACCAACCAAGTTCAATCCCAAATTATGTGAGTTTTAAGCAAATATCACGTGCATGATGCAGAAAAACATCGTGAGGAAACCTGCTCTCCTGAGAGTCCTCCGTTATGTTCTCAAAGGCGTGTAAAGTTTACCAATCCGTACTAGAACACTACGGCCAAAAACCTGCTGATACTTATAGGAGATCCGTACCCAGTGGTCAGGCCTGGTATAAATAATGATTTTTAAGTGGTTTACAATTGATTAAATTATTTATTTTTAGTTGTACTTGTTTGAATTTTGTAAAGCAGTATGCAATAAATATAATTTCAGTAATTTGTAGACCATCAAATGGTGCTTTTGGTGCTATTTTAATCTTTATTTACCATTATAACACGACAATACAGTAACATAGGAATTTTTTTAATTAAATTTGTAATTGCTGTATTATTACACTTTACTAATATAATAAAACGGCAGTGGTATCTTAGCAAATAAAAGCACATAGATACATAAATATGTAACTACAATAAATATATCCGTAAAAGAAGTGTTAGATAAATTAGATATTTATTAAAAAAACAATTCTTAATAGATAAAATACATTAGTGTCGATGGAATAGTTATAATCATGGAACTAATGTGTACTTATATCAACTCAGTATATACTATTTTTATAATTTTTTTATTAGTGTTTTTACCTACACTTGGAGGAATTATCAATTTATAAATTTAAAATGCATATAAAAATTTTCCCGCGCCGCGATTGCCCGAGAGTCGCAGGTTCAAATCCGGCCGGTTCCGAAAATTTTTATATGCATTTTAAATTATTAAAAAATCAGTATATACTAATTAGAAAATACTGAGTTACTTTTTTGTTTTAAATATTTCTGTATGTTGTGTTGTGAAAAATTGAAGTATATTCATTTATTCACATACTAATAAGTACATATCAGTTCCATGTGTAGTATTATTTTAAAATAAAAACTATATCAACGAGTTTCTAACTGCTGTAGAACCTTCTTTAGTGTACTTTCTATACTAGAAATTTTTGTTTCATATTTTGAAAGTATATTTTTCATTTCGTCGAATTCGGATACGTATGTCCTCTTGCTGATAATTATTTTAGCGTTTTTGACAATTCTTCTGTCCAACCTAAAGGCCTGACACTGCTCAAAGCAACATTTGCCTCCTTCAACATCTTCATAATCATCACCAAATTTGCCAATATTTTCTGGTCGCGGTATTTCTATAACGTTATTTTGATTAGGCTTGACTGTTATTCCATATTTAGGCAAAAATACTGGAAACAGACTGATTCTATGAGCCAGAGGTTTTATGCAGACCATCTGCGGTTTGATAATGTTTAAATCTTGCAGGGAAGGGGGCAACCATGACCAGCATTTTAGCGGTTGTGTATACATTTTGCCAATAAGCACACTTTCAAAATAAGATATAAGCTTAACCCTTGATATGTGCCCCACTAATTCAGCATCAGCTCTTATCTCCTGTGTATCACTGACTGCTAAACCATTGAGTAAATTAAACAAGACAATGGGAACCATAAAAACGAAAACAATGAATATTATATGACTTGTCACTGGAAATGTACTAAATTTGATAGATCCAGCATCAAATTCTCCCGTTAACATAACAATAGTTTTAAACAGAGAGCTTCCGGGGTCTTCGAAAAATTCTTCCTCTTCTTCATCCTCTGGGCCAGTGATGTTCGGGTTTGGTGCTTTTTGGTCTTCCTGTTCTTCGCCTTTTTTAAATAACGTATAGAAACTCAGAGCAAATGCTATTATTAAGATACAGTACCAAAGTAAAAATTTGAAGAAATTCCAAGAAACAGTTTTCAACATAACGATATTTGTTGATAATGTAGGAAATTGACCAATGAGTAGCACAAGCTCTGCGGACGAGAGTAGAATAGCAACTGCAGACAACTGTTGTTTGACAGATTCTGGTGCTGAATCGTTGCATAAAATCGTTGCCGTTACGAATATTAAGGCAATCTCCATCAAATTTTCGATACTTTGCAGGTATCTTGTCGGTGATACTAATAACTGAAATATTTCTCGAATTACCAAGAGTATCAGGCCAATACAAGCTCCGATATAAGTTATGACATTTATCATTTCAACGGACTTTGATTGTTGCTTTTCAATTCCATATCCCAATATTATATATAACATTAAACATAACCACAATAGTGAATAAAAGGTTATGTTTGCATAAAAAAGACAGCTTATTCGCTGCCATTTCAAATAAAGAAAACTGGTTATTACTGGATGTTTTAAAAGTGGTCGTAATTCTTCATTTCTAGTCATGTATAACAACGCTTCTGTTTCTGGAGCCAAAATAGCCTCGTATTCTTTAACTATGTTATTATTGTTAGAGTTATCCATTAATGGAACTTTGCACATCTCACTTTCTAATGAATGGTTAGGATAAACGAGAAAACTGTATTTGATACGAATTTCGTAGTCTTCGTCACTAGGTCGTTCGCCATTTGATTCAATGCATTCGTCCAAAAACGTTTCTAGAGTTCTCGCATTTATATCTGCTAACGGTGGTTCATTGAACCTGTTGTATAACCCTACACAAGCCCCTTTTCTAAGCAATTCTAAAACAGTGTCGTTGTCGCCATTTCTTGCAGCATAATGTAATGCCGTATTATCTTTCATATCTTGATAATTAATGTTTATATTTACCTTTGGATTGGATAACAGTAAATTTAAACATCCTTTGAAGTCGGCTTTTGGGTTTTTAGAAGCAGACCTCATTCCTTTTACGGTTAATTGAAGAAGAGATTCGTTATTTACTGGATCAAATAAAGTTAACTCGTTGTCAATGAACATTTTGAGTATTTTGCAATATCCGTTGTAACAAGCAATGGCAATAGGACGAGAATTATTACCTGGACATGTGGCATTTGGATCTGCTCCCGAATTAAGCAATGCTAATGCAACTCTTTCAAATCCTTTATCCACAGCAAGTTGTAACATTGTGTTCATTCCATTATTAGCGGCAAAAATTGGTCGGTGCTCATTTTTTTTGAAAAGTTTCGTTAAATCGCGAATAAAATTATCCTCCTCATGTCTACTTAAATAGGAAAATAATTTGTCCACGTCAATCGACTCTTCGATTTCCGCGTTGGACTCGAATTTCGCTATCAGATGTGGAAAAGCTTCTTGCAAATAATATCTCGCCGACCTACCTCGAACGTCCTTGTAAAAATCCAAATCAATAGGATCTTTTGCATAATCTAAAATGTAGGTGACAACTCTCTCAAGTCCTTGCTTTGCTGCTGAATAAACGGGAGTAACGCCTTTTAAATCAGGAGAATTAGCATCGCAACCAGCTTTTAGAAGCTTTTCTATCATATCTTCATATACATCTAACTCACGTTCGCGGTCATCGTCTAATTCTTGTATACTTTTAATTGCCATCAGTAATGCAGTATTTCCTTTACACTTAATATTAATATCTATTCTATCGTCTTCTAATAGAGAATTCAGTGCTTCAAGATTTCCATTTTCTACAGCAAAGTGTAAAGGAGCAGCGGCGTGGGTTTCATTAATTCTGTTGACTTGCACCTCATGTTGCAACAATAGTTTTACGAACTCAATTTTGTTTGGTTCCGAAACGGCTAGTTCAAGGCAAGTCTTGTAATCAGGATATGGATAAACGTGTTCTAGATTAACAGCACCGTAACTTACAAGTTTCTTGAAGGTTGCGAAGTCATTTGTACGGAGTGCTGTTCTTAGCTGAACTTGAGGATCATTTCCGAACAGGGAGCCACCCCTGGACAAGCGGTTTGGTTTCATTTCGTAACTGTCCCGCGTCATGTCTCATAACACACTGGCATCTGAAAATACAAAGAGTATCCTTTATTTAGGTCACGCAATTTTCTTATTAAAGTAAACATATGGTAGTCATTGGTCTCAACCCACTTATTACTGTATTTAATCAATTCAATTCAATTAACAATTCGACATAGTGTTCTGGATTGATAGTTAAAAGCTGTTGCTACTTTCATGGGATGGGTATGTACTAATTTGCTTTGAACCTTATGTCTGACAATTTGATTAAAATCGCTAAGCTGTGTAAATTATCGTGTGAATCCAGTATTATTGGCGCATGGTAGCCGTTAGCTGCGTGTTAATCTTTGAAATAACAAGATACCGGTTTCTTTGTAAAGCGTTTTCATTAGTACAAACTAGCGGTTATGTACGCCGAAGTTTTTTCGCCGGTAGCCCAAGTTTTTTTCTCTATGTGTAAAATAAATTGAGAAAAGTTTTCAGCAGTTGTTATTTTAAAAGATAATAATAACAAAAACCTGTTCACATGTAGGTAATTATTAGCAGTGTGCTTACAAATTACAGTAAGATAGTATTCCATTCATATTTCTTGTTGACGTCAACTTTATAAACTGTGTTTTAAGCGTCAACTTTTATTAATATACCAGTTGTTGCACGCGTCTTCGTATTTGTTGTTACAGTTTTTTTTTAACTATAATAATTAACTTATTTAATTGTATGTTATTATATTAAAGGTATATATGTCAAGAGGTTTAATGAGCATCCGAGTGCCTATTAAAAGTCAGAATTTCTCGCTACGCCATAAAATTAATGCTTAGCGCACGCGCCGTTAACTTACTATTAATCATATAGGTAATTGCTCCCATTTGCACTATACTTCTTTTAACTTAATTGTGAAAAGCTTTTATACTGCGTGCTTGAGAGAAAATGAACCTTATAATAAAAGGTGCTGAAGCTAAAATGCACCTTTTGCCTCATTAAGTCTAATTTGTATGAACTTTATAACGGTTTAATTGAATAGGTTAGCTATTAATGAAGCGTTTGATGGTATTTTGTATGCGGTACTATTTGATACATTATCACTAATTTTGACCAATAGCTAGCTGTTGCCCGCGTTCTTCGTCCGCGTCTTCGTATTACGGTTTTATTACATATCCCATGGGAACCGGTTGTTTTGCTGGGATAAAAAGAAGCTTATATAGCTCACCGTCTTTCAAGTAAATAAATGCCAAAAATAAAGCCGATTGGTTGCTTGGTTAGGGCGTCAATTAAGGACAAACAAGCAAACCCAATTTTGCGTTTATAATAAAAGTATGGATACTACAGTATGTACGGATACTGCGATATGTGTGTGTTTCCGATTCTTTAATTTGATCTCCTTCGGTTTGAAATCCTGAAATTTATATGAATCATTCTGCTTATAGACAAAAAATTTAAACATAATACACATTTTTTAAAGTCTTGTTTTTAAAGTTTGCTGTAAATAATGAATATTGACCATTAATGGATAATAATAACCTGTAGATTAGGGACTCTTAAGTCTAAATATGATTAAGGCTTGAAAGACGTGTGAATTTGGCTAGTCAGACGTTTCAGATAAACAATCATTATGGACTTAGGTACCTAATTTATGAATTTCGTTGCATTAAAATATTAGATAAGATCTCAACCATTAGAAGTGAAATTAAATTGGTAGGAAATTAAAGTGAAATTAAATTGGCAAATTAAATTGGTTGGTAGCTCCGGTGCGATGTCGCGTAGTATAATTCATTTTCAAATTAATATAGAACTGTGGACCTTCTTTTAGAACTCTTAAAGAAGAACAGCCTTCATACATTATTTCGGCGTAGGAACCGTTTTTTTTACATATCACACGCATCGGATCCTCTCAAATTTATGATTTTTTTCCCTTTTTTGCAACATTTTTCCTCCTGCTCCTTTTGATTATAGCGTGATGTTATATAGCTTATAGCGTTCCTGGATATATGGACTATCCAACACAAAGAGGAAAAAAATCTTATTTGAAACAGTAGTTCCTTAACAGTAGATTAGCGCGTTCAACCAAACAAACTTTTCAACTTTATAATATTAGTATAGAGTATATATAAGTTTTAGCCAAATCTAAAGCTTAAGTGCTCTCTGTTCCTACGCGAAGTTAAAAAATCTATTTTTAAATTTACTTATATTTATTTTACTATTTATATGTTATACTTATTTATATACTAGTTATACTTAGTTATACTTATTATTTACATACAGCCTGTATAGTTCTGCGGAGGTATATCCGATTTAGATCGTATCGCGTGACTACATTAACAAACCAGTAACATTTGCCATGGCTTTCGGATTATTAAGAGAAATATTTGTCTTGGGCTTATTCTTGGATACACCGTGACTAAAGCTTACCTTGAGTTTTGTTATTACGGCATACTAAGCTAACTGTTCTTAGAATATCAACTTGAGATTTGAGATTATTTATTTATTTATTAGCTTTTCAAGGGAAACAAACAGTACCTACTATTACACTTAAAAATAATGCCTTAAATTAAAAATAAACCAATGAAGTTTCCACCTATACATATACAATAACATTAACCACAATTGCTTAGGAATAAGTACATACCAAGCGAAAATTATACAAAAAAAAGAAAACAAAATTAAATTAAAACAAAAAAGAAAAACAAAAGCTTTAAAGCTTATAATACTTATTTTGCCATAATAAATATCCTAAAAGTGCCAATTTTGACATTAAAAATGTCCGTCTCACAATATTAGCTGTTGAAAGAATTGCACGCACGAGATAAAAAGTTATTTGCCGAATACCTTGTCTTCCATCTAGCCGTTTATGAGTTATTTTTTTTATATTTGTCACAGATTATATTAAATATACTCGTACTTATGTAAGGGCAGTTGGAAAGTGCCTACCACGCCGGTAGAGTAATACATACTAATATTATAAATTCGCTTCTGTTTGTTTTTTTGTTACCTATGTTCGGCTCAACCGTTTAACTGATCGTGATGAAATTTTACACACATGAAGTTTGCATCCTGGAGATAGACGAAGAATTTCGGCGATAAACATTTTCGGGATAAATATTATTATACCAAAAATGCTTCCGTAAAAGCTACAAGCGCGGTTTAAAATATAGATTTTTATCTATGCATAAGTAAAACATGCCTTGAGCGCTTTACTTATACTGGTGAAAATTGTCATCCTTGAGACAGCCACAGACAGTTTTATCCCGGGAAATTAAATGGTTTCTGCGAGGTTTTTAAAAACCCATAATAAATCCCGACGAAGTAGCGGGCAGCAGTTCATAATAATGAAAATCTTTTGTTCGACAAATCCAGATTTTTATTTCTAGAGCAATAATGGTTTTATAAAAAATTCGCAAAGTCAAACCGGTATGGTGGATTCGCACACCTTTCAGAACATTATGGCAATTCTCAGTTTTCCTCACGATATATTTTTTACCGTTAAACTTAGACGCATAAAATTTAGAGGTAGGTACTTGCCGGGGTTCGAACTCGGCAAGTACCTCTAAATCCTCAATCCTCGGAACCCGAAGTCCTAACAACTAACATCAACGCTTAGCCGTTTTGGTTAAGCGTTGATAGTTTGAAATTAAAATCACTTTTAAAATTAATTTATTGTAATAGTGATAATGTTTATGGCGGGTGGTGTCCCCCAAATAGCCTTGCAGGTACCTAATTAAAATTTAAGGTATGTCTGTGTTTCGAAATTAATGCCCCTTATTAAGCTCATAATAATTATGTTTAATTTAAATGTTTGCTTGCAATGGCGTGCACTTCTAACATGCAGGAAAGCACTGCCTACCCTAAAATTTTGTTATACATTAAAAAGGAAAGGATTTTTCCATTTTATGCCATCTCCCTTCTTTATGCATACCCTGCCAAAATACCCTGTGCACGATACTGTTTGCCAGGCTTTTCACCAGAACTGATTATGACGGGACTTTAGCAGGTACCTAGGGAACTTTTCAAGGACTAATAAATTTCTCCATTATCTCCATTTCACAGGATCCTAAAACTCATCATCAATAGCGTAGCGTAAAGGCCTCTCCCAACGGGAAGTTTTGCACACGACGACGAACCGTTTTTCCCTAAAAATACTGTAAAATTATATATAAATTGAAAATTTAAACACACACACACGCGTCAAACTTGTAACAACCCGCTTCTGCGTCGGGGGTTAAAAACGTACTAAGAACTGAGAATGTAGATACTTCCAATGTACCTACATACCTAAATAGTTTACTGCTCGTACATCGGAACACTAGCAATGAGATTCCCCACATGTTGAAAAACAACAATACAATGTTCTCTTTAGTCAGTTCGTGGCCAGCTATTGTCCGGCCTCGCTTGCTTTCGGCATTTATGTATCCAGTTCGAAATGCAATAACTCATCGACAGTTTATTTACAATTTTGTAGTATTTTAAAGTTCCATACTATTATTGAATATTGATGGATAAACGCAATCCTTGAAAATCTCTTTAAAAATTGGTTTGAAAAATACCCGAAATTATATAATTGGTCTAGTTACGAGGTTAACTACGAATTAGAAGTACTTACCTATGCGATCAAAGCATTAATTAGTTATCAAAAATAAGTAACTGCTTTGTTGCTCATTCAGAAAAATAATACATACATGATTATATCTACATAAAAAGACGAATTAAGTTTGTAGGTACAGTAGCAGTGTACAAACGCGGTTTTATTGCTTAAAGCAATTTCTTCCGCGATATATATGTTGGCCGGACAGAAATAGGTATTAGTAGCTAGGTATAGTTAGGTATAGGTGTTAGTAGCTGCGCTGATTATCAGTTACAGTTTGTACCGTATTGCGAATTAAGTAAGCATATGCATTCAATTTTTCGAGAGCTAATTCGGCAAACGGCAGCAAACGTATTCATATCTTGCCATTCAGCAAGATTAAATTTCCTGTTGGTACCGTTAAAGAAATGAATTAAAAAAAGTCACTGCTTTCAAACACCAGGAGAAATTATTGCAACCACACTTCTACATACACGTGTACCGTAAAAAAAATCTTCTTTTCTTAGGGAATTCTTCTTTATACGTGCACAGAGCACAAATATTTTGCCAATGTAGGGTGAATACACTATTGGAGCGTTCGCAAATAGTGAAAAAAGTAAACTTAGGATAGTGCATGTTATAAAAGTAAGTACCTATAAAGTCAGTTTTTTATAGAGGCAATTTTTTTGACGAACTAAAAGAGCCAGTTGATTGTTGCACTGATAACAATATCTTTGTTAAATAACCGGATTCGCCGATCATACGGTGGAATACTTTTGAACTTCGTTGTATAGAAAAAAAAGAAAGCACTATGATCACAAACCACGCAATTATCGTTACCAGCTTCCGTTGCAGTCATGTATTATTAAGGCATCGCATTTTATCTATAGTGTTCTTTATTTCATTATTGTTTACCAAACATATTGTAGGATATAAGTGTTTCTTGATTACTTCTCTTAATAATACTTGAGACCTTGTGAATTTTAGCCTGTAGTTTGAACATTATTTTTGACTTCAAAACTAATTGCTATATCAAACTTCGCAAAATAGTAGTTAAGATTTTCTTATGTGTCATTATGAATGAAATTAACTTGCTAATTGTAATAGAACCTAAGTCTTAATGACAAACATTATGCAGCATTATCATATAAAGTACAAGCGGATTTTCTTTTTCTTTGATTCGCTATTTCACACAATATAGTCAATCCACTACCCGCCCGCGCTGTGGCGTTTGTTCAGCTTTTAAAGGGCTTTGCCTTATGTTTTAATAAACTATAGCCTAATGAAGAATTGGGCTAAGCCTATCAAATGCAAAAAAAAATGTTTCGTATCCCACTGGTACTTTTAGTTCCAGGGATAAAATGCGTTAAACAAACTTGGCAAATTTATTCATCATCATCATCATATCAACCCGTTGCCGGCCCACTACAGGCCTCCCACAATTAGAAGGGTTTAAGCCGTAGTGCGCTAGCCGGGTCCAGTGCGAATTGGAACATAACACACCTTCGAGAACATTTTGGCGAACTCAGGCATGCAGGTTTCCTCACGATGTTTTCCTTCACCCTAGAGGTGTGGGATTGGAACTCGGCCCCCCGAAAGTAAAGTCGAGCTCCTACTCACTGGGTTATCACCGCTTAAAAAATAATAGTGTACTTATATTTAAAGCCAACATACAAAAGAATATTAAAGTAAGTGTTCTTTTTTGTAGGCGAAGGGCAAAAGTAAGTTTGGGTAGGTTGGTTACTGAGCAATACGTTTAACCTGACGGATGAATCAGAATTGTATTCTGTAGATTGCCTTTAGTAGTTATGTAAATTCAAAAGTTGAGACAGGACAATATTACGTACCTATATTTCAGTAATAGCCACATGTTATGTATTATTTTTACTGAAATTTAAGCGATTTAAATTTCAATAAATCCCAAATCAAAAATTTAAGTTAGCTAATCTTTCATATTCCTAAAGTCTGAGCTCGTGGTCATAGAGTTGCTCTAAATTTTAAATGCGTATGTTTATTAATTAACGCATGTTCAGTTGGTTTTATGTGATTCAGGTGAAATCACATATTAACGGTTGGCTGTGCAGTTAGGTACTTCAAAGAAAAGTCAATGACACTTTTACTAATAAGTACCGTATATCAAATGAGTATAGCTACTTGGTTATCTTAGATACCTGCTTATAATAACACATACAATTATGTGTGCCATGGATGACCGTGAACGTTACCAAGACAGCGTATTTCTGTATCTGGATCGTGACCCGACCTATCGCATAAGGAGGATTTTACATGTATCGTAGATCCCTCTACAGATATACGGTTTAACCTCTGTCGAATGAGTTATGGTTGCCACATATCCGGCACTTGGCCAACTAAATTACTAAACAGTAAAAGCCTTCCGTTCCGCACACGACAATTCAATTTGGGCCTACTTTCCGTTGAGTAGGTCGGGCTTTTTGTCAACATTGTGCTTAATTTGATTTGCCCTAAACTCGAGATTGGCCCTTTCTATCACTTTCTTCATATTATCTCTTTATTTTATCTTTTGAACGTACTTTGTGACTTATTTTGTAAACATCTTAACGGAAAAATCACAGTCAATTTTATACAATAGTTAATTTCAACGTCCGGAAAAAAACAATAATAATTTTTTTTGTACAAAATATAATTTGCAGCATAAATACGATTATTACATAAAATATATGAACGTCTTAATAGTACCTATTGGCGCTGTAAAATAGTCATTTCAAAAATACAAAAATTTTGCACAGAAATTTTTGTTTTAAAACCAAAGGAAAAAACACTAGTGTGGAATAGAATATCTTTTCGCCGCTGAACACACATGCAAAAGTCAACTTTTTGAGCAAATGTTTTAAAAACTTATTTTAATAGTCCTGTCCTCTTTTCACGTAATGAAAACATACCTAAACTGATGATGTTTGTTTATTTTAGAACTCGATACTGTAATTGCGTTGCCTGCACATTCAATCGATTCCGCTGAACTCCCGTATCAAAGTGCTTAATAGCCCATAAAAATTCATGTGAAACGGCGGATCATTTACGATACCCTGACTTGCTGGTAAAACGATGCTGTTTTGAGTTTCTATTTCGAGCCTTTGGAGCGGGGCGATGTCAGCCGTTTTCTGATTAACAGTTTTTACCGAGATCATTGCTACATTTAAACATGGTGGCGCGGGCGCACAAAACACTTTCCATCTGTTGTTACGCACGGCGGACACCCAAAACGAATTTGCTCGCTTCGTATGTTTTCGTTTTGTATTGTATCCGTTATGCTCGAAATATCACTATTCGGACTGAGATGAGTTTCCGTAGTTAGTTTTAGAAAGGAGATAACAGAGGTAGCTATTCTGTTATAAAGTTGTACTTATATCCATTGTTATGATAATAATGCGATAACGAAAATCTATAACCTATAACAGTCCACTGCTGGACTAAAAGCCCAACGGGAGGGTTTGCCCATAATCACCACGTTGGGCAGATGAATCGGTGATCGCATAAGATGATAGGAAGCGGTGATAGCCTAGTCGGTAAGGCTTTGCCTTCCCTTTCGTGGAAACCGAGTTGGAGCCCCGGCACGCATCACTTTCTTTTGGGAGTTATGTGCGTTTTTATTTAAGCAATTTAAATATCCCTTGCTTTAAGCGGTGAAGGAAAACATCGTGAGGAAACTTGTATGCATGAGATATCTCCATAATGTTCTCAAAGGCGTGTGGAGTCCACCCATCCGCACTGGGCCAGCGTGGTGGACTAGCCTCAACCCTTAACCCTTCTCATTATGGGAGGAGACCCGTGCCCTGTAGTGGGCCGGTAATATGATGATAGTAGTAGCACAGAGTTTTTATTAGGTTTTTTTTAATGCAATAATTAATGGCTGAACCAATCTTGAGGATTTTTTTACATGAAAATAGCTTGCGTTTTGATGAGACGACTTAGGATAATATTTAGCCCGGGTAATCAAAGGATTTTTGAAAACAAATACATGACAACAGCCGTAAGGATGACGCTAGATGTTTCCGATATACACCTTCTGGTATATCAGAACCAAATTATTATATATTTTTGACACACCCAAATACATCCAAGTACATTTCTATTAGGAGTCTAATGTTATATGAGGTGATAACAGGTGGGCTACCAAATTGAGTCGTACCTATACCGGGCACCCGTTTGTATTATCTGTGACGGAAGCTAATAATGTATTCATGTGACAAATGAGAGCGTATTATGCATTATTCTCCAATCCCAATATGGCATCGTGGCCCGCTGTGGGCGAAATAGTCACCGGCAATAATGCATCAACTCATCGATGTTTATTATCGTGCATATAGCAATACCGGTTACCATAGGTAATAAATAATAACGTCAACTTGTTAACACAATCCTGTGATTCATTATGTTTCAGTTAAAACTTATGTTTATTATAGCTGAACAATAACCAAAATATAACATGAGAATAATAAGGTAAACGAAGCCTGATACGACGAAGAAGAATATCAATTGCGTGATTCATTAATTTGTTTTAGCATAGTTGCGTTGAAAATTTGTTGGGTTTTTCTTCTTTCACGTAACAACGGAGCAACCGATTGGTCTGATTTGTTGCATATACATAGTTTATGGTCTGAACAATTTCTATGGGCCTAACGGATTGTGAATAAAAATTTATAAACGCCTCATCTGATGGTACTTATGTTTTCTAAGATGTTATGGAGCTGACCCGTTTAGGGGTGCGGCAGTAATACCCGAAAACTCTAATCGGTTTATACGCGGTATCGTACCGATACTGTACCGGCTATATAGCAATCTTAATCGATTGGTGGCACGTCTTCGTTAGGGTAGTAACTAGCCACTGCTGGAGATCGAACCCGGGAACTCTCACTTATGAAGACCATAGTGATCATCACTGTGCAAGGGAAGTCTACAAAAAATCATAAATAAATATTTGATTAGTTTTGAGATGACACAATATTAAGTCAGTGGAATGTTCTGTCTCTTTAAATTTTCGGTCAGTGCATTAAATGTCTTCTACATTTAATTTAATTTAATTAAAATTATTTTATTAAACTTGATTTATTATTAAATGAGGTAAGTTAAAAAGGAGTGTACGACTTCACAGAATTTGTAATGGTAGGTAGGTAGGTATTTACACGTATGACATAATTCAAGTAGGTCTTATAGATTTTACAGTTACTACTGTAATATCTAATGAGAATAGAAGGTACGTTTTAAACCCCTTTCATTCGCCACACTGAATAAGTAATGGAGTTACACACATAATTTACAAATTTAACTTTGCAAACAAGTCCGATCCATGGGATATACGCGTGAGAAAATGGTAACCTATGGCGCTGTAGCATTAGTATAGAATTTTACCGCTCGCAATCGACTAGTCATTTTCGCATATCAAACTAAGTGTCGTCCAAGTAAAATGGGCCCTAACGTCACTGGTTTTAAAATCGTAAATTCTGTACTTCTGATTTTTGATTTACAAAAGTTCTTTCAAAAGCCCGAGCTGAAGAACTGTAGGCAAATTTGTGCTTTAACGCAATTTGAATGAGAGCCATTTTACTCCGATGTTCAAGTATTTCGATACTCGAAACGTCTACTCGATTGCGAGCGAGCAAATCTTGTGCTTCGGATTGCTGATATAATCGATCTTTCAAGATGATTTGTTGTTCTGTTGATGGATTTTAAATGTTGACAGGGCACTTCTCGGTGAGCCCTTACGTCTTAAGATGTTTGAGGTCATCTTTGGTGTCCATCATTATCTTATGTGCGTTTAATGCATGCGTTGTTCTTGTCCTTATGTTCCTTATGTTAAGAGTGTGACACGACCGGATTCTATTTCAAAACGTTGCAAACTGAAAGGTGATATGGCCGCTTCAGGCACTTTTTTTTTTGCAATTTTTAATAGAATGAAACATGCATAACTAAAATAATCAGTAATCCTCATATATATGGGTATACTTTTATTTTTATTTTATCGTAACCTTACTACTTTGCGTTAACATGACAAGATTTTACTTAATCTTTTAACCATTCGGTTAGAAATATGGTAAAGAATATTTTTATTTTTTTATAAAAATCACACGATTGGTTGCTTAGTTAGTTCGTGAAGGAAGGACATACATACACACTTTCGGCGTTAATAATAATCCTTTACTAATATATAAAGCTGAAGAGTTTGTTTACTGGAAAACCTCAGAAACTACTAATCCGATTTAAAACATTCTTGACCCATTTATCGAGGAAGCAGCCAGACCAATAGGAGCTTAGCGCCAATGACGAATGTTTCAAAATCGGGGTTTTTGTCCTTTTGGGAGCTTCCGCTGCGTGCGCTGCGTAAACGGTTAAAGTTTCGATAAAATCATGTATGACAAAGTTGTTCCCCTTTAAAAGTTGTAAAAAATCGTTTAAGGCGGACTTATACGCGAAAAAAGTCGCTAGGGGCCGCTAATATAATTAGATTATTTCTAGTACTAGTACTAGTACTTCGTAAAATTAGAGGAATTGCCGG
Source organism: Pararge aegeria (assembly GCF_905163445.1). NCBI lineage: Eukaryota > Metazoa > Arthropoda > Insecta > Lepidoptera > Nymphalidae > Pararge > Pararge aegeria. Next base: position 8,740,276 of record NC_053184.1, on the reverse strand, counting down.
GGATCGAACTCGATCCACCGAAAAGTAGACTGAACTTTTAACTACTAGGTTATCACGGCTTTTCGGAAATAGACTATAAAATCCTTTAATAATTTCGAAACTCTTAAAATCAAACGGTTTATCTAACTACCCGCACTAATTCACGTTAGCGCTATACCCGTATGATTTAAATATGCAGCCGTAGGTATAGCTATAAGCACACATTTTCATGTAGATATGATACTTTTAAAACCTTGCTACTTACGCCAAAAGTCAATAATCAATTTAATCTAAAATCTAGAGATGGCAGGTGAATTTCGTAGAGATATCCTTATTTACAGAGAAGAGTAGACAACGGATTGCACAACCAATTACAAACTGTCACCTGTGGATTTAGTATAACATTGATTAATAATGAATTTCAGGTGTTAACTTCACTATACACTATACCTAACTTCGTTACATATGCACGCGTGTCTCGCAGAGAACGTAAAGCCGTTGGCTCCGGTAAGAATGAGAATCTTTGGATGGAAGTTGTCTTAGATCACAGGTCTAAAAAAGAGGGTACTTATGTGTGAAATATGAAAATACGTTTTTGGTGGTTGGGCTTTTTGTAATAGAGCTCGTCCAAGAATGTTCTACCACTATGCTTATTTCTGCCGCTAAGCAGCAAATTTGCATTGTTTTATTTCCGGTCTGAAAAGCGTGCTTGGCGGTATAGTTACAGGTACATGGATGGGGCTTGTTAAGAACACAGGTTGATGGACACAGGTCGGCACGTTTCCTCTGTTTATATGGCGGTTTTACGCTTACAATCAGCATATGGCCCATATGCCTGGTCCGTCAATTTTATATTTAAATGGAGTAATCCATTTAAAAAAAATATAACACCACATCAAATTAAGGGATATTAGAAAAAGAGAAAAATCAAGAAAGAAATAATACAAAAAAGCGTATTACTTGCTTCTGCCCGGCAACCTTAGGTTACGAAAAAAAAGAGAATAGGTATACCTATAACGCCATAATAGTTAATTCGACTTCTTACGATGTTTCAATCCAATAAATAAATAAATATACTTACTACGACAGTACACACATCGCCATCTAGTCCCAAAGTAAGCGTAGCTTGTGTAATGTGTTATGGGTACTAAGATAACTGATGAATATTTTTTATGAATAATATGCATAAATACTCATAATATCTATATATAAACACTGAAAAACATTAATGTCCATCACACAAATATTGTCCAGATGTGGGAATGGAACCCACGGCCTTGTACTCAGAAAGCAGGGTCGCTGCCCACTGCGCCAATCGGCCGTCCAATAAAGGTAAAGTTATTCTATCTATCACTTATATTAATTGTATACAAAAAGTTCTAAACCACAGTCACTGCACGGTTGAATTGTGTAAGGAAAAGTTAAAATGTTATCCTTAATCCTAATTTACGAGTAAGTATATATAAATATTATAAATGCGACTGTTAGTTTTTGTTTTTTTTTTCACTTTACGCCATAACTAAGCCACCAATAGACTTGATTTTTGACATATAGTTTAATGAAAGGAGGTAGAGTAACATATGCTACTTTATATCCAGTGGCGTGCACGGGGTTTCTTACTAGAGTATGCATACAGCACAAACATTGCATAAAATGGCCAAAATCCTCCTCTCATACGAGCTATATATGTAGTGCACGCCACTGTTTATGCTAGGAGACTCGTTGGCAACGACCTTGTAGTCAGTAGACTTCAAAGCCTTGAACACCGGCGCAAGGTTGCTTGTCTGGCTGTTTTCTACAAGATACATTTCGGAGTGTGCTCAGGAGCTATTCGATTTGGTCAAACCATCTCCTTTCTACCATCGAACTGCGAGGTACCGAAAGAATCTGCACCGTTACGTGGTTGAAATACCATCAACACGTACGAAGCGTTTTGCTTCTTCCTTTCTGATCCGCACCGCAAAGGCCTGGAATGCCCTCCCATCTTCCGTCTACCCCGATACCTATAATCTGGGTACCTTCAAATCAAGAGTGAATAGGCATCTGCTAGGCAAGTGCGCTTCATCTTAGGCTGCATCATCACTTACCATCAGGTGTGATTGCAGTCAAGCACTTGTCTATATATTTAAAAAAAAAAATCCCAGGAAAACAAACTGTTGCACCGGGTTTTGTCAAAGAACCGTAATTAACGCCAACAAGGAACACCGGCGCCAGCTGGTTTGTCTATAAATCTAGTTGGGACTTTGTTATCGATACAAATCAATGTTTGCAACATTATTGCTATATATAGGTAACTGCGGGAAAGCTGTACAGACTAGATACGTAGGTAGGTAGGTATGCACCTGAGTCTTGTAACCTAAAACCTGTTAGGTGTATCTAACAGAACCGCAATAACAGATGCACAGACGCTAATCGAGATTTAAGCAATATTACGAACCTAGGCTCAGTCTAGAACTTTACGTAGATATGTTATGCGATATATGATGTTATGAGGTTTCATTTTTTTTAAATATTTGCTTGTTGTCTTAACGTCTTAAGGGCTGTGCCGCGCATTTTTATGATTAAAAACTGCTATTTAACAATTATTGTTTTATTCGGTTAAGGCTTGATAGTCTATACAAACTAATATGGCTACAGTATATTCACGAGTGGTGATAGCGCATTAGGTAGGAGCACGAGTTCACTTGCTGGGTGCCAAGTTCGAATCCCAGCACGCACCTCGGGCGTAGTTATGCGCGTTTTAAGTAATTAAATTAAGTAATTAATTCATACCTGAGAGTTGGTTCAGAGAGTTCTCAAAGGTGTGTGGAGTTCACGAATCCGCACTGGGCCAACGTGGAGGACTACGGCCTTAACCCCTTCTCATTGTGGGAGGAGACCCATGCTCTGTAGTGGGCCGGCAATGTGTTGATGTGATGATTATTCACGTCTGACATTATAAAGTTAATGACAGCTAAAGACTGACAAAACAGTATTACCTACTATTCTGGTGTTATACCACCTTTTTTAATAAGACGGTTAAAGTTTCATCTTATACAAGCTACATTTACATAAATGACTCGTGTGCATAAATTCACGCTTCCAGACTTTAAGCTGTGTCAGTCAGTCTGTTATTGTTACAGTTTTATTAAGAAGATGGTCTACATCTCAAGTTTAATAAAAATCTTGGTTTATACAGCTCACCTTATAAGTACCAACATATAAGTCTTAGAACAATCTAAGAAACATTCATAAAATTTATTCGAAGGTTTTCTGTGACCTACAGATAATTCAGAGGAAATCATTTAGGTCTCAAATCACAAGTGAAGTCTATTCTTGTAACAACTGACGCCGGAATACAGGAAAGTTAAGTTAGGGACGGAGTTTCGAAGTGACTGTCTAATAATAAGCCCGTATTATGATTAATTGAACAATAACTTGAACGTAACGTGCTCATAGGCGTGTGACGTCTACGAATTTCTATTTGGCCAGCGTGGAGGAATACGGCCCGAGCCCTTCTCATTTTGAAAAGAGATGCCCGTGCCCTGTGGTGGGCCAGTAAGAGATGGTAATGATGATTAGTGGTAGGTAAGTAGAGTGCCTAAGACTTGATACCGCGGATAACATGAAATAAAAGTTCTGCGTGTATAAATTCGCGGTTCCTCTAATATCTATTAAGAATAGCATACTATTTTATTTTTATTCCACTACAAGTTAGCCCTTGACTGCAATCTCACCTGATATGAAGTGATGAAACAGTCTAAGATGGTAGCGGGCTAACCTGTTAGGGAGCATGGTAGTCATACTCCTAGGTTTCTACGCGACATCGCAACGGAACGTTAAATCGCTTTATCGGCACGTCTTTGTCGGTAGCGTGGTAACTAGCCACGACCGAAGCTTCCCACCATACCAGACCAGAGAAAATTCAGAAATTATAAATGCCTAAATGGCCCCTGCCGGGAATCGAACACAGCGCTCACCTCTGCGCCTGGGAGGTGGTCAAAAATCGAAGCGTTGTATTTTTTTTTATTTACTGACATAGATACTGCTGTTAATAATATATCAAGTAAGTTAGCCCACTTTATCAATTACCATAATACCTACATCCCGCGGAGAATTGTTCGTCGACCCGTATGTCCCTACATCATAAATATCATGACGTCACCCTCGTCGACCTTGTCCGAGGGCTTCCAGTCGTATGCTAAGATCCCACTTCAATGTTTACACCCACAGATGTTTATATTATTGCCCAATTTTTTTACCCATATAAGTAGTCTCATTGCCGTTGATAAATATTTGAACATTTACGATCTCTACTAAACCGTCACAATCGAACTCCCTATATTTGAAAGGCCTATTTACTTATAACGCAAATTTCTTTTTGCATTGAACTTGCCATGTTAGTTTTCAAATGCATGTAGATTAATAATTAATTACTTAGAAGAGTTTCATCTATTTTTATAAGAAACAATCTCTCGTTTTAAGTAGCTATATCCTAGAATTCTCCGGATATTTCGTTAAGATTTTCTGCGTAAATGATTTTGAGCTTTAGGAATTTGGTAACTTTTTAATATTTGTTTATGTATCATTCGCGTGAAAAGTTTATTGAGAGTAAATAATTTTCTACACTTATTTCACAAAAAACATGTCCGCGATACGAAATTGCGCTTAACTTGCGAATCTTGCTGAAACTGAATTGTATAAAAAACCTTTCTTCTGGATCGCGGGATTTGTAATCGAATATGAATTTGAACCCACCTGAAGAACAATGAAGGATGAAACAATGATATCACTTTTCACAGTCACCAAGCACTTGTTCACTTTGTTCGCTATTGGTGTGCCATGTTGTGCGGCCGTGCGGTGCGCGTTCGTAGTTAGAGTGAGGCGGCGTATGCGCAGTTGAGTGGGAGGCGACAGCGAAACTTGCTGATCCTGCGCTGGCAAACTCAATTACCGCTCGTAGAGTCGTATTGCTCTACACCACGGCCGTTCACAGCCTTTGAATCATCAATCTATTGACCCGTACTGTTGTGGAACTTTTAATGTCGAATTAATTCGTTTAATCCTAAAAGAGAACAAACAGTATGTAGGTTAGTTAGCTGTACGTGTTTGGTTAACATTTGTACCTGCATCGGAAGAGGTTTAAAGTTTGGTATGACATTACGACTAAACGCGATATTATCATCGCCAAATGTGAATCGACATAAAAGTTTTATTTTTATTTTATTAGAATAGTATGCCTCAAGAAACCAGCCATATAAAAACATCTTTATATTTACTTTTCTTTATTTCACTACAAGTTAGCTCTAGACTGCAATCTCACCTGCCTGTTAGTAATCGAAGATGCAGTCTAAAATGGTAGCGGGCTAACCTGTTAGGGAGTATAGCAGTCAAGTAGTTTAATTGCTTAAATTAAAAACGCATAAGTATAACTCGGAAAAGTTAGACAGTAGGTCGAACTCGGTTCTCCCGAAAGATAGGGCGAGAGTTATTTACAGTATAATCCGTTTTATATTGTTTTTAAATCCTCATTTATGTCAATAGACCAGGCCTACTACCTATTATTGTCGAAAATTCTGCGTACGCCACTTTCTAGTGATAATAAAGACTACTGTAATCAAAGAATAGGAAGAAAAGGTAGCGCGTAGGTACCTTCAATGGCAACCATGTTTATTAAAGTGAAGAAGAAGAAACACTTCATTGCACGTATAACATACAGGAAAAGAAACAGTAAGGAGTATACAGTACACAATGTAGAAAAGCAAAGGCGGCCTTATTGCTGCAAGCAGCCTCTTACAGGCAACCTTTGTAGATAAGACTTACAGCAAGAGAACGGGATAGTGCCAAAAGTGTTGATAGATATACATAAATACCAAAATGTAAAGATACAAATACAAAGATCATTTAAATAAATATACGTAATATATAAATATACATAATAAATATATAACAAACATAATAAAGTGGTCACCCATAGGCACTAAATTTTTTTGCTATCACTTGATTTTAAGTGATCTGCAGTAACAGATACGCCTCCTATGTTTAGCCGACTTTTAAGAAATTTGAACCTTGAACAACCTGATAGCATAGTTTTGAGGGAACACATTAGATGGGAGATTTTCCTCGATTTGCAAGTAAATAAATAAATAAATGAATATACTACGACAATACACACATCGCCATCTAGCCCTAAAGTAAGCGTAGCTTGTGTTATGGGTACTAACTAAGATGACTGATGAATATTTGTATGAATAATATTCATAAATACTTAAAATACATATAAACACCCAGCACGAAAAACATTCATGCTCATCACACAAACATTTTCCAGAAGTGGAAATCGAACCCACGGCCTTGGGCTCAGAAAGCGGGATCGCTGCAAACTGCGCCAATCGGCCGTCAAAAATTAACGTGCGCTGTAATGATCTGGGATTACGGGAGTTGATGGCAGATAAGAATACATTTGTCATCACGCCTTTTCCCGTGGGTGTCGTACGAGTCGACTAAGCGATATAACGGAGAACGGGCAGCTCTTACGTGCTACTACTACTAACCACAGCGTTTACCAACCCGACTGCTCAGTGGTGATTTTGGGCAAACCCTCTCGTTGGGAGAAACCTTTAGTCCAACAATGGACTGGCTTTACCTAGGCTATTGATGATAACAAAAAAAAGCACGGTGGTATATACTCTAATAGCTCTCTAGAACATTCCGTTATAACGTGATAAAACACGTAAAGGGAGCTAACATCTCTACGGTGTTCTAGGGACTCGCAGGTGTAGGTTTTTGGGAATGCCAACAAATCGAACAACCCGCATTTATATCCGGCCAAATGGAAGCGTTAGTGTTGAGGTGACCCAGCCCAAAAGGAATTGTGATAATACTGTGGTCAAAGGCCGTAGAATATCATTATTTTTTGTTTGCGTAGAATAGCCTTAAGTTTTTGCAGTGGGCGGAGCGGCTTTCCGACCACCTGTAGGCGTTACTTCTCGCCTGATCCTACGCCATAACTTGCAAGGTTGCGTTACTCACTGCCTGATATACTAACTAATAGTGGCTATTGTTATAAGATAGCTTCATGTATAGGGGATGGATGTCGAAATTGCTATTGATGTGAAACATCTATAGGGTAAGCCTGAATTTTGGCGCGGCGACACAGGCTGTGGCGACGCGACGCATCGCCACGCTATATGATTGAATTTTTGTATTTCATATGTAACAATAAAAATGAATAATTATTTTGTAATAAACAGTCATTATTAACCGAACTAAAAGGTGTGGTTATGCATTACAAATTTGTAAGTCGGTATCTTTTCATTATGCAATAACTTACAGAAAACAATTTCGAAGTTTCACGCGTCTCTGCCAGGAGTCCCGTGACGGCGCATACGTTTTTTAAATTTTGTTACCAGAGTTGCTCGTAGTTTGGTTTGAGCCACTCATTTTGGAAAATGTATGCATCACCTAGGGAACTTTTGTATGTACAGCAATAACGCTGAAATCGCATATTTTTGCGGTGTACATTGTTGCGGTGTTGCGGCTTCAGATGTTAATCGACTAACCAAAAGCAGTTTAATAAACGCACTCGCTGGTAAAGGACGTTTACTTGACTAACTATTTACCTTACTAACTCACTTTCACAAACTATACGACAAACTATAACGAACTATATACTTACTATCGTACTACGCTACTTACTGTATGGGAATCGCGGCGCATCTCGTACATATAAAGTCAAAAATATCTTTATTTAAGTAGGCCCATAGGTGGCACTTTGCATGCGTACATTACATGAAAATTACACGGTAGTAGATGATGGTCTTTCTTCTTCCTGGTCTAAGAAGAAGCCCACAACAATCTTAGCCGACAGTAGGTTCGATTCTCGCAACTGGAAAAAAGTTTGTCATGATCATAAAGTTTTTCAGTGTGCGTGTTTATCTCTATGTTATAAGTATTTATGAATATTATTCATTACCTATCTTAATACCCATAACCAGTGGCGTGCACAGGGTTTTCGACCAGGGTATGCATAAAGCAGGTAGATGGCATAAAATGGAAAAATTCCCCTCCAATACGAGTTATATAAAATAATTTGGGTATGCAGTGCTTTTGTGCATTTATGAAGTGCACGCCACTGCCCATAACACAAGCTACGCTTACTTTGGGGCTAGATAGCGATGTGGGTATTGTCGAAGTATATTTATTTATTTATTTATTATTAGCATACGAACAAAGCAAACTTTTAACTTTGTAATTTATTGACTTCATAATATAGTTTTATGTTGATGACGTTACATTCCCAACGCCCAAGTTTCTAATTATTATTATTAAAGGACGAATATTCAAATAGAAGGATAACTCCGGAAACGAAGTTGTGTGTACCACACGATTTACTAATAATATTTATTTCCGTAGGCAAACAACACAAAGGCCACTGGCTATTTGACCAGTTGTCCCTTATCTCTAATGGTCTCCAATCAATGCATTCTATGACAGTGAATCATTCGAATCCACAAGAACCAGAGAAGGGAGTTTGGAATTAGTAAAATATTCATAATACCAGATAAAACGGTAGTTAACATGACACGCTTACAAAAGATTTGTTAATTAGTGTGTGCTATTTTATTGTTAATAGGAAATTTTTTGTAAACCTTTGAAGAAACGTTTTTTATCAACTTTTCTGATACGTACTGCTAAGGTGGGGTGATTTTTTGATGAGCAAGATTATAGATACTGGAACTTGCTAGGCAAGCAAACTCAAACCTAGACATCCTAATTGCTTTCAAATAGGAATTATCCTTACTAATATTATTATACGAAAGTGGGTTTGTTTGTTGATTTGATTGTTTGTTTGTCCTGCCTTCACCCGCGAACTTTGCCACTAATGAACTTGATTTTGGCATTGAGTTAGTAGAAAGGATAGAGAGTACATAGGCTACTTTTTATCCTAGGAAAACAAATTCGTGAAAATCCTTACGAATATTTACTATTACGGTTTTGTTTGACCTTCTTTCACGCGTTAAGTTAGCAACAAAATCCGCTTCATTTTTAGCACAGAGTAAGTCAAAAGGACGGAGAGTAATTCCAGGAATAGAAACGATCAAACAGGAAGAACAAGAAATAAAAAAGAATTATATTTTTTTAATTTCAAGGTCAACAACGTAGATGAAGTTCTAGAGCGACATAACGACTTCCTTGAGTCGTGTCTCGGAGACTGCATGCTCACGAGTCCGCAGTTGCTGAAGGCGGTCACCACGCTCTGCCTAGTCTGCGTACAGTTCTGCACTTTCATACAGGTATGTGAAGTTAACTTTGCATTGTAGCTAATTATACTTAACACTTACGAAAAGTAACAGTTATGATGAAAAAAAAAGTTGGGATTGTTGAAATTCTGTCCCGTTATAATATAATTTGGTCTAGAGTGTGTTACAGTAATCTTCGAGGAAAGTTGAGGCTTCCTTAGTAAGTACTACTTTTTTTTCTGTACATTCCGGGACATCGTTTTAGTAACTACCTTTAAAAAATGTTATTAATATAGAATTACTAAAAATAATTCAATAGATAATATGCAGTGCTGAAATTGATACAAGTAGGTACTGTACTGTACATTTAATTAATGTACCTTTTAATTACTATATTCAATTAATTGCTGGTCAGTTAGTAAATTTTTTCCAATATAACATTCAAAATTTATTGAGTTAAACTTGAATAAATTTTATTAATAAACTACAAAAAACGTGTCACAAAATTTTGACATTTCTGGTAAACAGATATTGAATTCGATTGTTTTTTATATTAATAATATTTTGAAATATAAATAAGCGAAGTCCCGCAGATGTCCCTATATTATAAAATTTAGTCTTACGGAAGTTTCCAGTTTACGAAAACATACTCTACCTTTACCGATCACTGGTTATTAGACGTGATAGGTATTCTATAGAGTCTTTAAATTGTAACAAATTAGTTTATTTAATCTTTAGTTAATAATTTCCCAGTAACAGTAACTAGTTATTTATTTAATTAATATAATAAAGGCTTTTTATCTGTATAAAGTGCATGTCTCTGGTGTAGGTTATTATAGATACTTTTGTAACTAATAGTTTCGGCGTTTGAATATAATCCCCTTCAAAGGATGCCTTTTGTTCCAAGATGTGAGACACGGCTTAGCGTTGCGAAAGTCCGAAATAAGCTGTAAAATCTATAATCCTATCTAGCGAACCTAAGCTACGAGTTACATACATATCCCACTTTTGCGCGTATCCAAAATGAGTAATTAAAGAGGGAAAAAAATTTCCTCAGAAGAATGGGGTCTTTTTAGAGCTTAGGGTGGACTCTAAGCTGATATCTAGATAATACAAAAAACTGCATTAAAGTCTGTAGTATGTTTTCAGGAAAAAAAATGGTACTTGTCGCTCCGTTGTGAGTAGATGTAATTTTTATGGTGTAACCTGCCTAGAAGTGTATTTAATGCGAAAAAACATTCAAGTCGCTCATCCGTTACAGAACTGTAATAATATTGACAGACAGAAAAAATTATAACATCCCTCAACGTTAAAGGGGTAAAAAAAAGCTGCGTTGAACTCTCTAATTAGCAAGCTATCATTTCAATACCTGAGACACTTCTGAGATAGAAAGGCACCCTTATCAGGCCTTTCGTACGCAATAAAACACCAGCCGCAACATTTTATGGTAGCCTGGTACAGTGGCGTCGCCGAATTGCCTAGTGTGTGATTTGGGAAATAGTATTATTAACGGTTGGCGCAAGGTTTGAGACAAGAGTCTCAAGGCAACGAATATCATCAGAGTTTCTTGTCTATATTTTCTATCTATTCGCAATCGAATAGGTAGAAAATATCATTCAATTCGGTGGCATCAGAATACATAACTCGTCGAACTCTTGTGTACGAAGGGCCAACCAATTTTCAGTCACGCTTTTAATAGAACCGATGATTTTCTTTTACAGGACTACCAACAGATTGAGAAAGTATTTATTTAAAAGTATGTTTAAGGCATTTTTTGTTTACGCTCCTTCCACTCGCTTACTTGTTAATTAATGTATTATTTAGTAATTAATTTGTTTTTATTTTTAACGCAACCAAAACACATAATTGGCAAAAGGAGATGCACAAGTACTTCGTGGATGCAGAGCTTAACAGTATGCTTGGGCCGACGTATGACAATTCTGATTATAGTGAGGTATAAAGCATTATAGATACCACTTGCGCACTAAACTACAGCGTAATCATGTAATCAAACCACTGCATTGTAGCACAAAACCATTAACGTGGTGTATTTAGTATTCATCTGACTTGGGGAACACTATATATTTTTTTTATAAAATGTTTTTTTTGTTGAATACGAGGTATATTTAAATATCAATCTAAAAAGAAAAGCTCAGTTACTCAAAAGGCGATAATTACGCTCGGAAGCGGTGATAGCCTACTGGTCGGAGCCATGATTGTTTTTAATTTAAGCGTTTAAAAATAACTTTCTTCAACAGTAAAGGAAAAACATCGTGACGAAACCTGCATTGCCTGAGAATGCTCCATAACTTTCTTAAAGTTGGGTGAATTCTACCAATCCGCACTTGATCAAACCCTTCTCCGTCTGAGAGGAGACCCGCATCCTGTAGTAATGATGATGATGATCAGAGTATTTCTACGTGGTCAAAATAACAAAAATACGGTGATCCGCAGAAGAACCACTGTTACCGACAGCTAATAAAGGACTGGCAAAGTTAAAGGGTCTATTTTTGGGGCACATAGCTCGATGAATCGATAATCATTGGGATTAGTGGAGGGCGTCGCAATGATCCGCTGTATATTAGTGGCACAACCCATTGAATTAAGAATTCCACAATAAAGAACTAGAAGTCCAGCAGTGGCAATCCAACGGTTGTTATGTGTCATCACATCACAACCGTTGGATTGCCACTATTATTTGTTATTTTACGAAACCATCTTCTAGCATTTCAGTATTGAGATTTTGATATCATTCGATAGTAGCTACACAAAAATACATATACTATTTAATAAATCGAAAATATTTTGCACCTATAAGTAATATTAGATTTTCAGAAAGTACAGTAAATAACTGATGTATTATTTAGGTATAAAAGATAAAGTAATGATATATCAATCGATTTCAGAGGGCAAAAATTATGATCGTCACTCCGAAAGTGTATCGGTTCACACATACTCGTACAAGTAAACAATGAAAGCTCTAATGTAAAATGTAGTCCTGATTTAAAAACTAGCAAGGTGTCCTGTACCCGACTTTATACAAACCAATAGACTTGTAATATAATATTCTATATTATAGCGGATATACAATATTGTAGAACAAATTATTTCATAGTTAAGTACTGCCTTCATGTAGTATTTGTGAATAATCGAAATCATGACAAACATATTCTTGCTTTTTTTCATGACTTTTCTGTTTTAGAGTTATACGGTGAGTGTTTTCTTTTATCTTGTATCTAACTGATCCAGCTTTAGTTGCTCTTGGACTACAAGCATAATTAAATATGTTTTGTTTCACTGACCTATGAAGTTTTGTTTTTATATATCAATACTCAATTGAGCCATTTGTAAAGGCTAACGCCACGGCAGCAGGCCACAGATTTTTATCTTTATTCATACGTAGATTCATACGTAACTGGTGTTAGAGAATTACAGATTCTAATGAAATCTAATACCTACCTATGATAACTTGGGGTCGATCTATTAATATTGGAATCAGAATTTTGTTACCACAAGTTACGCATGAAATTACTTTAGGTAAATATAAATATAAATTATCTGTCCTTTCGTCCCCGGTCATTACCGTCACCTATGAATATCTGCATTACAAAAGGCACCAATATGTTGACGGTAGGTAGAAATTACAAGCAGGATAGTCAGAGATTTTATGTGGGCATGCTTAAATACAACTTTAACGTGCACTTAAAGGATATACATGAAGCAACAGAGTAAAGTAAGCATCCTAAAGCGGCATGCATAACTATCTATGTGTACAGAGAATTGAACGACTATTTGATCATCTTATGCCCCTTTTCAACTTGGCAATGCCTAAATAAGTAATGCCTAATCTAAGGAGATTCCTAGGCATACATCGTGGAAAGTTTATTTTTAAAGACATCGCCTAAAACATTGCTTAGGTTTCACACATGCCTAGATTTGGTGAAAACGGGCATTAGGATCGTCACCTGTCCTCACTGCACAAGAATTTATTATAAGTGATGAAAGTTATCCAGCCTTATCGTTTCTAAAAATAAATTTTATTTCAATTGCACTAATGGTATCTTTTAAATGCTATAAAATTTCCTCCTAATATATGCTCTTTCGTTACGGTCTCTATTCTAAACGAAAGTGTTGATATCTTTCTATACAAGGACTATCTATGACTACGTTTTAAGTTGTAACCCGGTATGGAATCAATTTCTTCAGAAATCGCGTAGCACCTTAGCGATTGTAATAGACATTTCGGGCCGAGAACTTAAACTCTTTGCAGCAATATCAGGGTTATAAGAGAGTGATTAAATTCGGAGCTCCAAAGTTCTAACCTTTTGTGACATATTGTTTAATAATTCCATGCCAGGCTGAAGGTTGCGGCAACATGAGCGGTTCTGCGGATTCGTTCTCTCAGTCGGTGTCGCGCTACGGGCTGCGCTTTACGGCAGCGCTGCTCTCGGTGCTGGCTATCATAGACCAGATGGCGCGCGACAACAACACAAACAAGTTGCTCAACATATCCGCCAGGTACATAGTTGTTGCTTCAGTGAACAGTTCTATCATTCAGTGTCATGTCTCACAAGCTGAGCTTCAAGGCGCGGTTGTTCTCTTAGCTGGCCATCAAAAACAAGATGACGCGCAACAGTACAACCCGATGCTCAATATATCCCCCAGGTATGTAATTCTTACTTCCGCGGAATCTTTCTCTCAGTTCTCAGTTTGCATCGTGCTAGGGGCTGCGTTTAACAGCGAAGTTGCTGTCAGTGCTGACCATCATAGACGGATGGCTAAGGATAACATCAACCAATGGCTCAATATATGCACTAGGTTTTGCGGTTCACAGCGACGCTGTTTTCATTATGGCTCATAACAATAACACGAAATATCGGCCAGGTGTGTAGGTATTCTTGCGGATTCGCTCTCTCAGTAGCTGTGTCTGGACTAGATGGCACTCGAGAACATTACACGTTGCTACAACGCCGGTTTTTACTTCCATGGAATGCCAATTCTCCCAGTTGCTTCGTTAAACGATAAATACTGCTACTAAGTAGAGCAAGAGAAATAGGACGTCTTCGACCGCGAAGACGCTGCGAAAACAAAGCTTCGGATGACATCAGGTTCTAAACATTAACTTCCATTAATTGGTGTTGGAACTAATCTTAATCAATTACCCTGTTAGACAAGATCATCCTAAGCGGAATACCGAGTCTCGTCTAAGGCGACTTGGAATATGGCTCTTCCTAATTACTTCGAACCCTAGGGCTCAACCGCTGGCAGAACGTCTGCGCACGCCCAACCGACGCGTACGCAACTACTCTGGATACCAGCTATATACAATCAGGAATAAAATCTCGCTCTGTCGATCGCTCCACAGACTATGCTTCAAGGCGACGCTACTGTAATATAAACATAGGAAGTGTATGAAGGTAAACCAAAGTTCTTTTGTCTGTTAGGAGGCTAGTTACCACCCACACAAAACCGTAACACTAGGCAATGTAGGCCCTGAGCAGACAATATACAATTTGCCTCTAGATAGAAATGGCAGTTTCGGCGGTCGTTCTTGGATATACTTACCGACTTATAATCAGTAAAATAAACGATTTGCGCTCTTTTAATAATATCTCAGTTGTAGGATTTTGTCTTGTAAAAACTGTTTTAACTAGTTGTTTAATTTAAGGCCTTATTCTCCTGAGTAATTATTGTTTTTTTATTAATCTTATTTAATTTCAGATTAAACTTTAACACGTATTACGTGAAGCAATTGGAGAGGTTCACCGAAGAGAAGCTACTTGAATCTAAGCCTAAGAAATCCTCCTAGCACAGATTTCCGCGTGTTACCGCGGTCTAAACACGTGTAACCGAACAATTTTTAACTGTATATTAATGTTTAACATAATCTAATCAATTTTAATTTAGATATCATTAATTACCACGGATGTTTTTTATGGGTGCATGTGTTCTGATGCACAAATTAAATAAGCACAATGAATAATTCGGTCGTAGAAATAAAATTATAAAATATATGCCTCTGATAATCTCCAGTCTTTAGTTAACTCAAAATAATTTAATTAGAAATATTTTATATATTAGGCAGATATCTACCTGTTCTAAATTGTGATAATTTGTCATTTTTCTAGATGGGTATATAGGTAGTATCGTTCGCGAATATGTACACCTATAGTCGTAAAAAAGTAATAGGCCCGTTTTGACATTTGTCATCGCGACGTAACTAGTTATGGAACCATAAGACTCGGGACTCGATACTCACGATAAATCAATTCAAGTTTGTATCAGTACTTGATTGATATTATTATGTATTGTAAAGTGTTCGTTCGTTCAAATTATTCCTTTAACTTCACAACCAATACGCGTGACTGGCTGTTGATTATACGTCCACTTTTCAACATGTTGAAACAGAGTTAGTACTATATAAAAACAAACACAAAAATCGAGTCAAATCACTATGTTTAAATTAATGTCCAAAATAGAAGAGCCATAGTTAACGTAATAGTAAACAAAATATATCAAACTTAAACGAGCGCACAGTCAACTTTACAAGATGAGGAACAAAAAACTGCGCAGTGCGCGCGGGGACGCTTCAGTCATGTGCCGCTTGGTCAGATACATCAACTCAGACTCATTATTTAGAACCCATTTTGAGAACCAAGCTCATTCTTTGCAGTAAAGATTACTACACAATATTTAATTTCGATATTCAGTAAAAAAATGGTTACAGCTCTAGTATAAAAAGAAAAAAGACTGAAAACGTAACTGTTTTCGGAACGTTTCGCAACAATCATAAATTGCATGCTACTATAAAGTAAGCGCAAAAAGAATACTCGCGATATATTCTTTCATATTATTTAACGTACCAAAAAAATTTACGTATTTTTTAAAACACTGTATGTAATTGATTTTTATTTTATTGTTTCTTTCAGTTTCGTTCCAAGTTACATTCTATGGTCTTGCACAAATGTCAAAACGGGCCTATTACATTTTTACAACTATAGTTAACTTTTCCTACAAAGTAAGATAACCGCATGTTAGGTTAGTTTAACAGTTAGTTCTACGCTTTTAACATAAAGACACGCTAACAAAAGCAAAATACGGGCACATTAGTTATAGCGCTCTAAATTGTACAATCCATCCGGAAACTCTCCTTTGCGTCTAAAGTACACTGAAGTAAGTACAAATTATATTGAATACTCGACCTGATATTAATTTTTGTATGCAAAATTTTATACGATGAGGCAGTCCGCGCGCAAATTGAATTTAATGTGAGATTTTCTAGACATGCTTCTTGTCAATTGCTTCTTGTCTTGTCAAGTTGTTCTTTAACGAGCTACTACCCACTTAACGGGGCTAAAAATATTCGAAATAAAAGTATGTACATTATATTTTCAGAGACTAGGTTCGCGCAAGTAAGTAGCCAATAATTGTATCAATGTAAATAAATAAAAAAATATACCTATCATGAAATTAGCAGTCTACTATTACAGGTAAATGATGCCCCAAATATTTTACTAAATAATTATGAATCGTGGATGCGTATGTCCGTATTTATAGTTATAATTCGAATATAAAATACACCACTAGAGTAAAAAATTTAAGATCTGATTTTTTTTCATATGTATATCACTTCAAAAAATAGACATAAGTAGTTAGTAAGAAAACTTGTTATTTGTGTTCCGAGTCGCCACAGAAACATAAAGTAACTACTGTTTACCTTAGGAGTTAGGAAATCCTTAGATAGGCAAGAAATGTAATGTTGCCGCTAACGTTTGGAGAGTTGGCATCGAGGATTTGACTCAGTCCGAGACCGATTTCGGTTTTTGAATACGAACCAAAGAAGTTTGCAAGCTATTCATATGATCGTTTGGAACTTTTGGGTTGAAGATTTGGTGTCAACTTATCTATCTTCATTCGATCCTTATTTCGATTTCAATTTAATATGAACACCTTGCCATACTTACCTTATTGGTATTTCGATGGTCCAAAGGTAATACCCAGCGCAATCGAGAATTATAGTTGCCAATGTTTGATCTCTTTTTTGCTGAATTGAAATTAACATAGCTCATCAATCGTTGGGCGGCGACAATACATATTTAATATTCATTGAAAATGAAACTTATTCTGCTATAATAGGCGAAAACAAAGAAATTCTGTCCGGTGCTATCTTTATACTCTACAAAAAATAGAACATACAAAATTTGCTGTCTACCCACGTTTCGCTCTGACACCGAGAATCTCTAGGACGTTAACTTTACAATTAACAACAATTATATAAAAAGATTTCCCTGGTTTTCCGGATCTTGGCATTGTATTACAATTGAAATTCCACAAAGTTACGCCTACATCACATAGTAAATGTTTCAAAAAAAAACTGTTAAACTTATTTCAATTGAAGACAATCAGCGTATATGGTTGTCTTGACCGATATTGTTTATCATCCATCAAAAAAGTTCTTTACAGCCGTAATAGTGCTAAATAATGGAGCATAAGACAGTAGTTTAGAATAATCTTCGATCAATAACATACTAGATATGTAGTCCCAAACCAGAAAAAGTGGACAGTATTTATTTTGTTTTGCCTTTTGTAATATAATAAGTGTCTTTAAGTAAAAAGTCAACGTGTTCGCGCTTTAAGTCCGAAAATGCAATTAAATTGACGGTAATACCTATTGTCAATTTAATTGCGCGAACACGTTGACTTTTTACTAGCAAACGAAACGTTTTACTTTTTAACGAAAATGAACTCTAATTTTTAAACAGTCACTTTGACGACTACCACGCTAAAACGTTTCGATTGCTAGTATAAAGTCAACGTATATGCAATTAAATTGACGGTAATACCTACTTTAATTGTGTTTTCGGACGTAAGGCGCGAACATGTTGACTTTTTACTAGCAAACGCAACGTTTTACTTTTTAAAGGAAATGAACTCTTTTCTTTTTTCTCTTCTCTTTTTTACACAGACGCTTTGACGACTACCAGGTCTATTATATTATTGATCTAAGAGAATAATTCATATTACCTGGGTCCTGAATCCTAATTCTCCCTGCTATTGAAGTCTTTAACCAGTCTTAAATTTTGACACCTATTCATAAGATGACTTAATTGTGGTTGCGAGTGTATAACAAAATGTTAAAGATAATCAGGACCCTATCCCAAATACTCAGTATTTAGTAACTCTTCTAAAAGTTGCTAACCGCTCTCGATCTGTTATCTCCATACAAAATTTGCATTGACTGGACGGTCAAAAATTTGCAACCCGTTGAAAAAGTCACTGAATTCGATAACGCCTACCTTTGCTAAAAAGCAGTATTGTTTTTGTTTTGTTCAAGCTCTTTTTTCTGAATTATACTCCTTATTTTAAGAACTTCAAATTATCGCATCATAGCGATGGTAGCAATTCTACTAGATGGTAGTTACTACCATCGCATAAGCACTAATATTTCAAAATGAATACATTATAACTTGAAGATTGTAATATGAAAAATACGCCAGCAATACCAAAATAATACTGGTTTAAGCTATAGTAGTAAGCCCTCTGAAGCCATAAATTGTATTAAAACATTTATAGAATAAGCGAGTGTCCCAAATGTGTTGTATTAGTATTCAACGTAGATTATTATAGGTGGTATTAAAATAATTCCTTGCCATGAAAAACAAAACGCCATATCAATAACGTTGTATGCATGTAATAATTGTTGTGAATTGATGTATGTGTAAATGTGTTGTAATTTTGATGCAAATATCCTTAGTGGCTGTGCTATTTACTAATTACTTATATTGACCTTTAAACAGAAATAGTACAACTAGTATATCATTTATTTTAAGATGTATTAATACACAGCTTAGTTTTGCAACCACTAAGTTTTTACATTCAAAAGTTCGAAATAAACATTTAATTGATACCTTGATAATTGTTTGTTTAATATTTGTTACTTCTTGATGAACAAAAATAGCTAATAAAAATCTAATAATAAAATGGTTTTTTTCCCCTCGTTACTTCCCTTTGCATTTGAAATTTTAATAACATTAAAAAAAAAACATGGGTCTTATATTGCGTATTTTTATGTAAAGCCATAATCCTAGTTTAGAAATCGCATACTGTAATTATAAAAGCTAATGCGCCTTCAAGTTGAATGCAGTCTATTCAAATCCCGCAGACAAGTTTCTACGGGCTCTTAATGGAAATATCGCCTCCACCAACCTCATTTATCCAAACCCTTAATGCAGATCCGAAATACTTTATCTTGATATTTATAAACTAGAGTCAATAGTACAAGATTCATTCGAAGTTACTAAACTAATGTATTATAATTATTGCGTGTTATTGGCTGTTGACAGAACTCTCCGAAGAAGTTCATCAGTGGCTTTATACATTTTCACCATGCATCACAATTTGTACGTTCATTTTGTTTTGATGGCCACACTTCTGTTTTTGTTGGATAGCCAATTATGATATTTGGTATGGACTTCACCAATTTGTTAGATATGGTTGTGGATCTGAACGCGATACATTTTAATTGCAATTTTTGATAGAACGGAAGGTTAATTTTCTTGACCTTATTTTGGACTTGTTCCTGTATTTATCCTTTTTTTAGCTCTTTAAGCTCCAATCGTTATATTATAAATGATAAAGTGTGTGTATATATGTAGGTGGAATAATGAAATCATTTGTATATGTGGTAAAAAAAAACCCAGACTACATCACAATATTCTATATTTTTAACAGACTTAAATACAATCTTGTTTAACATTCAAATGGTTTCGTTCGGTACATAAAGCACATCACACATCGGACTATAACAATAAATACATTTTCTAACACTGGAATTACTCACTACCTTTAATATATTGGCGATGATAAAATTCTTTTTTTAATAAATACGTTTAAACGATGACACAAAATGACGAGAATGCATGCGTGATATCAACAACGAGGAACTATGAGTTAATGTAAGAATGAAAAATTACGAAATATCTAAATAGCCAATTCAAAAACGTTTAAAACAATAAAGTTAAAACTTTACCTTGCCCTGTTTAGGAGAAAATAACAAATGAGTAATCAAAACTCATCTATACAAACATACACACGAACGATCGCAGTTCATTACAGAAAAAAAAATTATAGTTTAAAAAAATCATTAAACATTCTAATATCGAGGAGGATAATTTTAAGTTGTTACAATACAATTAATATCACTGACAATAGACTAATGTACACGTGAATATTGACTATCATAATAAAATTGTAAATACATGATTAAAAGTGAAATGGTAACTTTGGAAACTAAATGGAAAAACAAGCGCTACAACATTTAGTGCAATTGCTAATGACTGTTAATTTTTTTTCATTGCTGGTTATTCATATATTATTAAAATTAAAAACCACCTTTGCGTTAAACAATAACCAATAAACTGATGTATATTTTCGAATAATTAATACAACGAATACTTAATGGAAAACATAAAAACACTTTTGCGTTTTTTAGCGCGTGTCTCAAAAAGTGTTCATAACACTAATAAAATAGACCTAGAGGCGAATGATCTTATGAATCGAATATGTTAAACAACAGGCGATCTAAGTAAGAGGTTCATTAATCATCAAGCCTTAGGAACGTCCCACAGAGACAACAGAACCCTGTTCCCTTAAAGAGTGCCGTATAGACTTATTATTGGGTAAGAGATGGATAATAAATATTAAAAAAAAAATTACAAGGATCTGATTGATATACAGAAGGTCGCTTATCAGTCAAGGTTCCTATCAAACTGTCAATTTTCAAAATATATAATGAAGATTAAGCTTATTTTTCAATAATCTGCGGCAATTAGTCGCATACAATTTATGTATTCTTTATACGCCACACATACACGCAGTGGCGTGCACAGAGGGTATGCACAGGGTATGCAGATGATATAAAATTAAGAAAATCTCCAGTAAGAGTTAAAAAAAACTTAAGGATAGGCATTGTAACAGTTATAAAAAGCCTACCCTTAAGTGTTTGTTACTCGTATTGGGGATTTTCTTGATTTTATATAATCTGCATACACTGCATACCCTCTATGCACGCCATGTGCAGGTGCAATTGGGTATACGCTAATATAAGTATTAGTTTCTGACTAAATTATAGGTCAAAATGATCCTCTTTGTCATAGTAAGAAAAGGTGTAATTTACCTTGTGTGCATTTTTCATTTCTATCACATATTCGAAGAATAGCATCAAGCCTCAAGGTCATTAACACACATTTGCTCCGATATTCTCCGCTTTGGCTCAGATTTTTGGTATTTTAAAATACAAAACTTAAGAAGTAATACAAAGCCGGATTGTCATGAGAGCGGGATGCGGGGAGCCGCAGAAAATATAACCGGCGCGGAAGCAAATGTATGTAAAGTTTATTTTTATTAATAAGTAAAAATGCCTATGCACAAATTCACCTAAAGTCTATTTTTTGTTACTTTTCTTATAATGTTAACAATCTTTTTGTTCTTTTCATTTTAAGAAATAATATAAACTGAAAGAAAGATTTGTTTTTATTTATTTTACCGCAATAAATTTATATTTTTAACACATACTTCACTTCACACTTAAAAGATTACGAAAAGATTGTTTCCATTATAATACAAGTTAAAAACAATGGAGTGTAGATACACGAGTATGTATGTACAGAGCTCTAAGCTCTAATTCACTAATTCACAGACTAGAGTCTTCTTGTTCGGTTGACCATCACCACATGTGGGTCTCGCGAATTTCGCTTATAATTTGTCCGGCGCGCTGTAGAGCCTGCAAACAAATATGGGTATGAGTTGATGTTTTCTTCAGCAATAAAGTAAACAATGTCAAACGCCTCTGAAGGCAAAGACCTTTTTTACAGTAATAGACGCAGTAATGGCCCACCTGATGGTGAGCGGAAACCTATCGCCTGTAAACATAGGCGCTCTTCGCAGGGCATGCAAGAGGCACGTCTTGCAAAGTGCCGCCCTGAGTTCATTAACCGAAGGCGTAGGTGTTAATAATAATCTATATACATAAAAATGTTATGTTGGTTTGTGTACGCTTCAAAAACTCAAAAAGTTCTGCACCGCTCAAAATTTTAGCACGATATATAATATATAATAATATATTTAAATGTAATATATAAATATATATATATTACATATAAATATATTAAATATAAAATATATAACATAAATACCTAGATATAAATATACATAGATAACATCCTCAATTTATATGAAATACATAAATAAGTAAAATTACACACTTAAGATGATCCGCTTCAGCGAGGTTCGGCTGATAGAGACAAATAATGATCCTTCACTAGTTTCTTGAAGGTCCCAATCGACTGTACCTCACGGATATCTAACGGCAGGGCGTTCCATATTTTAATAGCCTGAACCGTAAATGATATATATGTATATTATAAGTATTTATGTTTATTATTCATAAAAATATTCAGCAGTCATCTTAGTACGCATAACACAAGCTGCGCTTACATTGGTGCTAGATGGCGATGTGTGTATTGTTATTGTCTTACTACATTTAATAACTCCAAACTGCTCCACATTGGTATCTAAATGTAACTGGTGCGAGTCGCTAGTACTACATAAATAGCAATAAATTTGAAAATTATATACTTCATATACGATACCTTAAGCATATCAGCGGCTTCCTTCCTCCGCTGCGCGATATGTTCGGACTCGTTGAGGAGGCTGTCGGCCTGGTCCGACTTGTATAGGTGCGTGACCAGCTCCGACTGCAGGTTGTCCTTGACATAGTTCACTAGGAAGTGCATCACAGCCTTCGGTACAGTGTCTTTGATCGACTTACGTACGATGTAGAAGTACGATTTTATCAGACGCTCTGTAAACAAAAATTTGACTTGGGACTTAAGGGTTACGACATGATGGTCCTAACGCTGTCCGTGAATATTCGATGGAATTTAAATTATTATTGTCAAGAACAAATAACATAAATAAAAAAGAAGTTGAAAATTACAAATTAAATTGCCTCATTGAAGCAACGGGGGTTTTTTTTTGTTGTTCTTAATAGTGATCATACTACGTACATTCTATTGACCTATCTTGTCTTTTAATGTGAACAATCTTTTTATTACTTTCAGTTTAGTAACATATATGCATGAAGAAAATCTTATTCGATTGTGTTCTATTCTGTTTATTTCATTTATATTATCGCACTTGTTTCTTTTTATATTTTTAAAACAGACTACACTAAAAAGTAATGAAAAGATTGCTTACAATATAAGACAAGTTAGTGTAGTGTGCCTAGTCTAATAAATTAAAATAATTTTTTGCATGTGCATGTTTGGCAGTGAAGTGCTCGTAATTAATGAGAAGAAAAACATTGAGATTTTAAATGTAGCTAAATTCACAAATTGTAATTAAGATTCTTATTAAATATTTATATGGAATACCTATTAATAAGATAATATATTTAGTTTCGTGTTTAAAGCATTTACACTGTGTTTACGCGCAAAATCTTATCCAAAACGCTTCCCAAATTAAACTTTTCATCCGAATCATTTTTTTCAATGTGTCAGTAGGTTTTTTTACT
Organism: Pararge aegeria; assembly: GCF_905163445.1. Lineage (NCBI taxonomy): Eukaryota > Metazoa > Arthropoda > Insecta > Lepidoptera > Nymphalidae > Pararge > Pararge aegeria. Next base: position 8,716,504 of record NC_053184.1, on the reverse strand, counting down.
GAAATAATCTGTCCCAATGTCTGAAAATGAAATTGTCTTAGAAGCACGAGTACACTATATCGTAAGGTGGCAAAGTTCGAATGACCTTGACACGTCTTTTCACCTAACAAAACAGTGGAGGGACGGATCGGAAATAATTCGTTTGATCTGTCCACTCGAGCAGCCGGGGGGGCAGATCGAACTTTTTATTCCTCTCCGTCTGTCTGAGGGTACAGAATAAAATATTTCTGTTGTAGTCGATTCCTTTCACAGCGGTAATTCACATTTCGTTATAGGAAAATTAGTTCCGTGCGAATCTTTCAGCAGTGAGTGATCAACAATAAGCGGAAAGCACATAAGCAATTTAGATGGAAGGTGGTCGGAAACCTATCTGTGAAGAGAATGGTTATTGAGTAAGCATTTGCAACGCTACTATCGGTAGTCTCACCCACTAAGTCACCCATATGGTTCAAATGCATCATGCGGATGCCTTCAATGGTCTTTGTGTTAGAATTTTGGATTGTAGTGTCGCTCCGTCCACCTAGCATCACAAGAGAAAACTAGTAAAATGCCTATATCTATATCAGGCTAAAAGTAAATCATCGGCCAACTAATACTTGATACAACATCACTTATAGCTTCTCATACTCGAGATGTGTTCATACTCCCATATACAATCGCTATATAAAATTGACAGTGCCACCATTACATAAAAACAACCTTTTTGCGTCACTATTACACCTTAATTTACTAAAACAAAATATTACGCGCTTAATTCCAGAATGCCTACTGTAAGATTTTCTACCTACTTTCTATTCGATCGCGTGAAAGTTAACTACGATTTGCGCCATCTAGTTAAAATTCTGGAAAACAATATTGTTACAAGATGGCGCTTTTTTGATTTCATACAAATAGTAGTTAACTTTTACGTGATCGAATAATTAGAAAATTTCACACAAAGCACTCATTTGAGGCCAATTTTCTGCGCCTTAATTGAGAATAACGCATTGCGAAGCTTTATGCAGAAAATGCGCACTTAACCACAATTTTATCATGCCATAAAGTATACCTCGCATCGTCGATGTTGTACCAAAGTACTAATAATTGATCGGTGATAAAGTTGAAGCATTATTGTCATTTTAGTTCCATAGAAATAAAAATAAATACTGTATTAGAATGGAAAGTTAAAAAAATAATGAAAAGAGGCAGAAACTCTGTATTCATTTTCACTTGATATTTTGAAATATGTCAATTAGTCAATAAAATTTCATTTATTTTATTGCCATCGCTTCTCAGATTTACACACACAAATACATTGGCCACAAACAAAAGTGTAACATTTCGTAACATGGAACATCTATGGTTAATGCGATTTAATTCAAAAGTTTTCTCACCAATAACGTCACAGTCGTGTTGTTCTTTGTCGGAGAGCTTCCTGGAGGTCTGGCTCGGCACCTCAGGTAGCAAGTTTACAGGTTTCTGTGGAGTCATCGCTTTGTTTTCTGGACTGCCATTCACCTATTTGTATGCTAACTTTGTATATCAAGATCGGAGTGTTTAACGTAAGAACATGCAAACTCAAATACATAACATTATTTCAGCAACAGCAGTATGGAGTTAGTAGAAATATGAGGGATCAGTTTATAAAAATGGATAAAAGTTTAGTAAAAGCTTACCTATTAATATTTTTAATGTTACCATAATGATGCCCATTTCCTTAAAATCGTAATCTATTGTAGCCATACTAATCTATATAAAAGCATAAGTGCGTCTGTGACTCAGCTACTGAGGCGATCTTAATGAAGGAGGATCTTAGGGGCGTTTTTCACTCGTCACATTAAAAAATAATTTCGATTACCGACTAATTTAAAACTCATTTGTATAATTTAAGATTGGTATATATTTAAATATTCAATTATATTTATGTGATAAATAATAGCAAGCACTTAACTCGCCCAAAAAAGTGATACACATATTTTGTAAATTTTTGTAGTTTTTTAAATTTTTAACGTTCTCAAAAGCAAGCGCTCTTTGAACTTCATTTCTACGACTACTTCGAATACCACTCTTAATTAACTTTTAAGTACCTTATATAAGTATTAGTTTATTTTGTTTTACTAAGCGCGTCAATCCTGTACGGAATTAATATACTTTGCACGTATCCCCATGCGCATGAACATTTTAGCCGTGATATAATCTCGTTTTGTCCGTGTCCAAAGAGCATTAATAAATTTAATAGCTGCTAATTGGGTTGCTCATGTCATACCTGAGGTGTCATAGGAGAGTCATTAGGATGAGGCGGTGATCTGTCCTGACCGTCGGTGATAGCTGGGACATGCTGAAACATCACAATACCATGTCTCTGTCATGTGACTGCGTTACTTATAACCAAGGCTTAGAACACGTTTCGGTCAGTAAACCTGGTATTTCAACTGTTTCGGTTAACTTATTTAACCGGTTAAATTAACAGAAAGTTTATCGAGCTCATAATTTGTATCTCTTTTTGTGTTTTTTCACGCCCATTGCAAAAGATGAGTAAAACTAGCATAAAAAATCAAACAATACGTTAAAAGTAGTGGAATACTGTGAAAGTATCCAGTTACTTCTTAAATTTTCGGTTTTTTTTAATCATCCTACACCGGTTTATTAAGGTTAATTCAACATTATGAAGTATTTCGTTGAGAAAACTTTAAATGAATTAACCGGTTAAACAAAGAACCGGTTACTTACCAAAATTTAATACTAAATTAAAACCGGTTCAGAGCCCTTCTTTTAATAAGCCATGCATTTTTTAAACTGATTGATCAGTAATGATATGTCGATATATTGTATCTGATGGGGGTATTGAATGTTTTTCTACCTTAAAGCTCTACTGAAGTTGCAATATTTATTACTCACGATCTAATGTGTAAACAATAAATTTATTAATTTTACAGAATTAAATTCCTTTAAATCGAACATTTTGAGAAATGGCGTTGTTTAAAGATAGCAAACATAAACAACCTTGTGTCAAATAAAACACGGATTACCGATCTTGTTATCTTTCCTGTTTTGCTTATTTATGCGTTTATTATAATTATAATCGCATTATTTAATAGTAATAGGGGGAGGGCAATTAATCTAAGCGAACCTAGTCACACATCTCTCGATCCAAATTTTAGTACGTTTCTGAACGAAAATCAGCTTGAGTATATATTATAAAAAATAAAAATGGATGCTTTCAAGTGGAAGTTTAGATGTGGAGACTAGCCGCGCGTTCGTTGCAAGTGACTAAGGATCTATCCTATTTCAACTCTTCACTATTATGAACTTTTTGTACACTGGCTATATCGCACAGAACTGAGTTATGTTTTAAGATAATATTGCAAATTTTCTATATAAATCGGTACGTATCTACACCATTTTAGAACTGCAACATTAGCTTTATCCGATTTTCACATAAAACACACTTTGGTTTTATAAAAAAACTTCACAACACAATTGACAAAGTTTACCAGTACCAAGTTTGAAAATTCATACTTTCCCATCCACTATTTTTAGTACAATTCCTTACCCCGTGCAACTGATGAAAAGTGAATTTTTTTAAAGGATTTTCAAGCTACATTAATATTGCAACTACAGCTACGGCTTGTCGAAAGAGAGCCCATATGTTTCAAAGCTATGGCATGACGTTTTAAAAATGCTCTATGGAACAATGAAATGCTATTTAGTATGAAGTAAGCTCACGATAGGTTACCTGACCGCGATCCAGTACCTTTGCCAAGAATACCAGTATGGACCCTCTTTCACCCATTTGGCGAAGGAATAGCTACAAACAATTCGCAACAGTAAGAATAGTTGGAAATTAAGTCTTGTGGCACGCTTCGGGCGGGGCTCTAACCCTATGACAAAAACGTGCCGATATTTATCGTTCCGACACGATTTCGTGTAGAAACTAAATCAGGGTAAAATAAAACCGGCCAAGTGCGAGTCGAACTCGCGCACAAAAGTTTCCGTGAAAACGGAAAAAATAATCATGCCTGTTGTATGGGAGCACCCATACATATTTATTTTCATTTTATTCTGTTTATTTAGTCTCTAACCATCACAGTTCACGAGATAGAGCCTGGTGACAGGTGGACAGACAGACAGACGGAAGGATAGCAGTCTTAGTAATTGGGCACAGTTTTACCCTTTTGGGTAAGGAACACTAAAAACTACCATACCCATTCTAGATTAGCAGTTCGATCTTAGATTACGTGCTTGCCACCAACCTGGTATGAGGGTTATATGCAGAATCGTTAGTTGTTTTCGATTATCGAAACCCTATACCATAAAGGTAAAATTGATCTATGTTATTTTATAGTGGTATGTTTGGATCAAACCATTACAGGCAAAATTTTAACACGCAAGGACATATATATATAGAAGTTTGACTACATTGGGTTAAACCGTACGATAAGTTAGTTTATAATATATTTAAGTTGATAATATATTTCCTCTTACCCACCCTGTTAGTATCAGTTAGCACAACTCCATATCCTATCATAGAGGTTAATCAATATATACAACGTGTAAACGTATTACGAAATAATGTCCATACAAACGAATTCATTACATTTTAAGGGTTTACTTATGACAACCTTATTGAAGATAAAAGACCGACAAGCGTCGCGTAGTGTAGGTACTATACCTACACTACGCGACGGGTATCTAATAAAGTGGCAGGAGTCACATGACTTCAATTTTTGCATGTGATTTTAGGGCTGTATCTGATTTCTTTAAGAATAAACAGTGGTTTACTCAAAAACTATTAGGTTTTCGCTTTCAAAGATAAGTCTCAGAGACAGTACATAATATACCTCTTAAGCATGTGAAGTATTATTTCGAGTCTATATACACGATGAATATTTGAAAACTGAGGATACCCGCTAGCATAGAGGACTGTATTTCTTACTAATGACTTTCGTTGGCCATGTCCCAAAAGGAACCAAAAAAAACTTAGAACCTATTTAGAGCTTCATTGCATAACGCCGTTCAAAAAGCTTACTAATGAAATATGGGAGAAACCAAAATAAAGCTTTTTGCATAATACCATCCAATTATTAGGTGAACTAAGCTCTACTTACCCATCCTGTTAGTAGTTGTTAGCACAACTGCTTACCCCATGCTAGATTAAAAGCGATATATACTTTGAAAATTGAGGATACCGGCGTGGGTGTCGAGCGAGGGTTCTTCTGTCTGTACATTCGGTCGTGCTCCTCTACGAGCCCGTCACTCGTCAGTAACGCCGAAACGAGGGCGGCTTCGCGGTGGAAGTCCGGGTGTTTCGTGTTTATGTACGCTAGCTCGATGGCCACTAGGTTTTCAACCTGTTAATAACAATAAAACACAATTTATTACCTAATTTTAAATTGAAATTTGAGATTAATTGACTTAAGGCGTGTCTAACCCGTGTCGGGACGCAAACTTTTCTAGGACTTTTCTAGTTGCCCGAGTTATTACAAATCGTGTAGTTTTTTGGACAACACTGGAGACGGAAAGATCTAACCAGGATGTCGTATAGTAGTTTTATTTTGGGATTATAAAGAACAGAGTCGTGTAAAGCGTATTTTTAATCCTACTTTCCCACTAATATTATAAATGTAAAAGAGTGGATGTTTGTTACACAATCACACAAAAACGGCTGAACGGATTTGGATAAAATTTGGCATGCATGTAGCCTTTCACATGGAAAAGAACAAAGGCTACCTTCTATCCCGATTCCTTAAGAAGTTCCCGAGGGAAAATTGAAAGTTGTTTTCGAAGTAAGCCGCGGGCAGACAGTTCTGAAATTTTTTATGCATGGAAAAGGACATTTACTCGAGCGAAGCTTTAGACCCATTTCTGTAGTGCACGCCGACGAAGTCGCGGGTAGAAGCTTGTTGTAATATAAAGTACTTTACATGACTTTACGATATATGATACCAGGATTGCATAACAAATGTGAAGTATCTCACCATGGCATTGGTAGCAGGCAAACGAGTACGCAGTAGTAGCGTGACCACGTCCACGATACGTTGATGCAGCCGAGGAAAGCGCTGCATCTCCTGTTGTACCTCCGTACCGCAGTGCTGTACTATACGCTGCATCTCTTCGTGGACCTATAAACAATTAGTAGTAAGTTAAACAATTAGTAAAACAATTAGTTAAGTATTAAGACACAGATAGACATAAAGACTCGAAATACCATCCTTGTAACATAGTAAAACAATAAAACCCTAGTTTATTGTTTATTGTTATTAGGTACACAAAACAGGTAATAACTAAAATTAGATCTGAATATAACTAATAACAAGTTTTGTTCTAAGCTACAACCCAAAGTATGTGTACACAACACGGAATTAAATTAAACAAAAGTAAAGATAAGATTAAAGTTGAAACAAAAAAGGAACACTTAAAAAATAATATATATATAATTTCCCTAAAGATTAGTTTCCCTAGTAACAGTTATTATTATGGTCTGTGTGGTGTTTGTAAAACAATAATTAAAGGTTTAAATTATTGTTTTTCTAGGTTTATATTTTGGTTTACTATATATTATTTAATACTAAGTTTACATTTTTATTTAATTTTGTTACCTTAATTTTCTGACATTTATATAAAATGGAAAAATAATTTTATAATTAATGTGTTATTAATAATAAATTATATTTTGCATACCAAAGAATGGCAGATTGTAGCACGGAACATGTAATGTTTTATTATAAGATTACATTTGTTAACGTGCAATCACGCAAATAGAGATTTGAATTTAAATTTGATAATTACAGCGCCCCTTAATAGGTCACAGGATAAAACCCATCCAGAATTGATACATACATAAAGCAAATCTGTATTATTATAGGTTAACCGTCCAGGAAATTTAATGAAAACAATTTGAAATCTATACTTATAATAAAGCTGAAGAATTTTGTTTGTTTGATAGAACACACTCACTGTAACTGCCATTTAATTGGTCCTATTCTTGAGATAGGCTATTTAACATCTCGCTACGACCCTTAGGGGAAAGCAACGGGCGCGCTATTCAAGATGGTGGTTCGTTTAATGTAAGTTTTATATCGGTCAAATTGCTTCTCAGCCGACGTACTAGTAAAATTGAAAACGAGATTTCAAAAGACAATGCAAAACATGTTTTTATTTATCGATAAAGATAAAACATGTCTTTATTTTCCCATCCTAAACCCTGTAACGTAATTAATAGATGATTCAGAATATGGCAAGTAGTCTCTTACCAATTCCACACAGCGCAATGAGGGGTCTTCCAGTCTTCTGACCTGGCGTTTGACCAACAGTTCAAATGAGACTTCTGGCACGAACAGCGCTGGTCTTGGACCGGTAGCGTTTCTTATTGCAGTCAGAATATCCATGCGTGTTAAACCTGCACAGTTATGTCATATTTAATAATCATATTTTGGTATGTCATTTTGTTCTGGCTGGCTAACCTCCGAAGCGGTAGACCTATTTTGTCGGGACTTTTATTGACAGATTACTGATTTTATGGAGTAACTAAGACTGCTTTTATTATTGAAAAAGAATGAGGGTTTCGCGTGGAAAAATAAAATGAAATTCCCATTAGAATGTGGAAGCATACTGATAAACTATTTAACATTACGTTTCGACCCTTAAAAACAGAGTAAAAAAATCAACTTCAAAAAAGTTAAAGAAGTTGTGGGCGGAAGACGTCGCCAGAATCGCTACTTAAATATCATAATAAACGTCTTCAAAGTGCTCTGCACTTTTATTGCTCGTACGAGTATGGCGCAGGAGCAACTAACTTTTCTAACATTTTTTACATGAGTTTCACAAATCAAACAAAATCATAAAGAAGCAATGACCTAAAACGGTTTCACTACTACGAAAGAAAATTATGTAAATATGCGAAACAATAAAACAATAGGAAAGCCCAAACTAAAAGTATTCAATTGTCACAGCTTATTGGTGATTTGAAAAGAAGATAAATTTACTGACCTACTAAAGGATGTATAGAGTCCAGTGTGCGTCCGAAAGTTTCGTGGAAGATATAGCATATTCTAGCACCGCCACATAGCTCAGTAGTCTCAATATTTCTTGCTGTGCCTTCTATTGTAGAGCAGTACGCACTGGCGAACTTCGTTATGATTTGCAAGAGGGTCTGAGACTTGTCAGATACATCCTCACCATACGAATTGAGCAATGATTGGAACTGTGATATCATCACGTTAACGCGTACCTGGAATTAAACTTTAACATTATTCCCTAGTGTCGTTAGTGTAGTTAACGTCGTAATAGTTAAGATATTTCATTTCGCTCTTTCATGCTCTTTCATTTAAAAGGTGAAGTGAGACAAACACTTCATACCTATTTTGAAGCCTAGTTTATTATTAAGAAAGGCCGGAGTTACTAGTCGCGAATGACAATGAAGACATGTTTATATATAAATTTAAAATTAAATAAATCTGTTTCTCCTTTTTTTATTTATTATTTGCTCGCAATGTAGAGATAAGTAATATAAATTATCTCTCTCTCTGCTGAAATAGAAATTAACGGTTTCGATTATGTTTTTTCTTATTCAGGACGATTATTTATTTATTACTTAATTTTGACAGATGTCCAGTAGGGATGGGGTAGTGCATAATCTTTATTGAACCTTATGATTATCGATTACTATTTTTATAAATCTTAGTAACTGGGTCAGTCCATACACTAATACTAATAAAGATACATAAACATGAAATAAAATGTCCAAAATATTACATATTATGTTTTACCAAAATACAACTTTTTTGTTAACGATGAGATTAACACGCTTCCAGTAGAAATAATAACTTGGAATAACTGTCAAAATTTATGCATCCGCACATACAAAGCTCTCAGTGATAATTTTTTAGGTGGCTACATAGAATGGCTTTTCGTTAATTAAAAACATTGACAGTGTCACTTAGTTTAACTAACCTACCTTTAGTTCCGGTAGACAGTCTCTTATATGGTGCATAAGAAGCCGGTTTAGGGTCTTCGCCAAGTACGGCGTGCCGTTACGTGAAGCTATCGTTGGATACTTCCTTTGGAGGTATGTAGCTTCATCTTTTAAGGCATCCTATAAGGAAACATTTATTTTATTTAAAACTGTATTTGATTAACTCGTGCTATATTTATTGTGTTTGTAGATACACGTCTTTTACTATTTTTGGATGTGAAAATGTCTTAAGATTTATTGATATTCGTAAGAGAACACATATAGGGCATAATGTAACATTGCTCCATAACTGTTTACTGACACTGCAATAGTACAATACTAATATCCACAGATATCCATTGATATACGTATATGTAATAATGTAACGTGTGTGTTTAATTTATTATTTAAAAAATATAAATGCTAAAACTGATCAGGTTTCTGAAATTATCAAGAGTGTTTGTTACTGGGGTAATTGAACACCTATATATAAATGTTTGTGTGATGAGCATTAAGTGTTTTTCAGTGTCTGGGTGTTTATATGTATTTTCTAAGTATTTATGTATATATAATTCATAAAAATATTCATCAGTCATCTTAGTACCCATAACACAAGCTACGCTTACTTTGGGGCTAGGTGGCGATGTGTGTATTGTCGTAGTATATTTATTTATTTATTTATTTATATATATATATATATCTTGTTTTCATAATATTACTTTCAAGGTAATATAATATTAAAAGAATATGCACCTTTCACATTATTCACTTTAGTAGATACATTACATTACATACTATAATGGATTTCATTGCATTTCGTATTCGCCCTAGAAACAGATACAATAACACTGGAAATACAATAATGACAGTAGATATCCTTATTTTATTACCGTTATTGTTTTTCTATCGATGATGTCTTGCTGCGATCGATTTACGACACCAATGATTCCCAGTTTGACAGGAATCACTCGTCCGCACAGGATGTCGATCGCGTCGGTTCCTGAAATATAGTTATTTGTACCTAAATCACTATTGCTCGCGCCACTTCTTCCTCTTCTTTTTGGCCTTATTTGATGTTTTGAGTTCGGCGCAACATGTCTTCTTTACACTTGAAGACCGACTAGTTCTTGTTTAGTTATGGTATATAATTGTTTTACGCGGAGAATATTGCGCTTTTTTCAGCGCCAATACACCCCAGGGCCGTGTTTCTCTATTAAATCTAATCGCAAATCCATATGAACCGTAATGTGATGTGTGATTCAGACAGAAAAAGGTCACAAGAGTCTAAGCTGATAGTTTTTGGGAATTAAATGTTCAAATTGGAAATGGTATATGCACGAACATCGCGGAGTGCCGATTTCAGCCCGGCTAGCAAGATAGCGCAATCTGTTCATTTATAAAAAGGTGTCAATATTTTTGCGTAACGAAATATAATCCTTGATTTCAGTTACACAGAGAATTATAGTAGAGCCCTAACAGGCGCGCTCGCGATAATTATTTCTACCATATTCTCGTCCTATTTCAATGAGATAAGACGAAAAAATGTGTAGACATAGTTATCGGATCTAAGCCTTAAATGTGATACTTTTAAATCTATTTAACGCACAGCGCATAAGTGTACCATATCAAAGCGCGTAGCGCTCTTTTATATATATATAACGTACAACTCATTCTCTTTTATATTTCCTGTATTTTATCTCGGGCAATAAAAACCGAATAGCTAAATAATAAATGGATAAAAGCTGAACAGATTCTAGTCATACAATGATTTTTTTTAAATGTTTGGTATACCTTCCTGCATTAATATGGTTTTGCTATCTAATCTTATGTGACGTGTTACTTTTTCGGTATTATTCATTGAGCAATAAATATTTGAAAAAAGTTTATTTATTTGTTAATAATAATTGCACTTGACTTTACTCAGAACTGCATGTAGCGTTATACCAAAAGGAGCTATTCCAGCAATAATGTGTTACGATAGTTAGAAATGTGAGACAGCAAAGGTATGATCTGTGAAACAATACATCCTGCAACAATCAGAACGAAAAGTTTCTTGGATGGAATATCCACACATCCCTTGTTATTTTTTCTCCCACATATCTGACGACAAGACTGCTAGTTAAACCTGATGTAAATGATTTATTCATGATTTATTCGTTAATGCTAGATTCGATTTGTTTTTTTTTAAATAATAAAATAAGTTTATCAATTATGTTACAGTAAAACTAAACTAAATACTGTCCAAGTCATGCCCGCACGGAATGGTTTTAAATTAAGTTTAATCCGAAAATAGTTGTGGATATTGCTTGTGTTGATTTAAGAACCACGATACATAATCAATGATTTAATAGTGATTTCAAATTTTGGCACTGTTATTAATGAATAAAATTTAATCTAGTGCCAAAGAATGATCATTGTATAACTAAACACATGTAAAGGTCGCACATAACAGTATGACAACTTGATATTGATCTATCTATCTTTAGTAATAGCTACAGGAAGAGCCACTTGACGAAAAGTTATGTATACATTTTACAATCGGGATCTAAATCATGTATTACGTACCCACATAAAACTTCAATGAAACAATTTAAATTTTTTATTAAATACTAGCTGTGCACTCATTTATACTTCTTGTACTCCCATTTCCATTGAAACTTAGGTATGAAAAGTACTTATATAAAAAAAAACACTCTTATAAAGAAATGCAATGTGAAAAAAATTGCTTAAATATTAAGATAAAGTACTGTTCGAGTAAACACACACAGAAGCTGATTTTTTTATTACACATTAATAAACATGTTTTTTAATTCTGGAAGTTGTCGCTGAAGATTATATGAAAAGGGTATCGCCATACGGTAATGACAACTGTTTGTCTTAAAAAGGCTCACCTGCGTCCATGAGATCAAGTTTTGTAACCACAGCCAATGTTCTCCTACCATCAGGGTCCACCTCCTTAGCCATTTTGATGGCTTCACTTGTTGCCATGTCTGTGTTAGCGGCGGTGACCGCCAGTATTATTGAATTAGGGTTGGCGATATATTTGATAATAAGATTCCTAATTTGATTTTCTATGTCTTCGGGTTGATCACCTATGGGCACCTGCAAAAGTCAGTTTCTTATTATGACACAATTTTTTTTAAAAAAGGTAATGGAGTTCATCATATCGACCCATTAACAGCCCACTGCAGGACACGGGTCTCCTCCTACAATGAGAAGGGGTTAATTGGACAGGTATAGAAACAGGAACTCTTAGGCATGCAAGTTTCCTCACGATGTTTTCCTTCACCGTCAAAGCAAGTGATATTTCTAATTACTTAAACGCACATAACTTAGAAAAGTTAGAGGTGCGTGAGTCGTAATAAAAATAATGCGTAGTTTACAGACAAATTAGTATTTTATGAGAAACTACAACCTAGATGGCTGTTATGACCATTTTTTTTTTTATTTACAGAGCACTTAGTTACCTATCAAATCATTTGTGAAATTCCACAGAATCAGGGCATATTACCTTTGTTATTCCAGGCAAATCTACAAGTGTCAAATTGACAACTTTGGTTGAAAAAATCTTCAGATTTATCGCCTCGGGGCATATACCCTTGTTGCTGCCGGCCATGCGATCTGTTTCCCTTTCTATTTCTAGTCGAATTTCGTCGAAGTTTGAATAGATCCTTTCCTTTGTATGCAGAAATTTGGCCCATTCTTCTAAATTTACAGTTCCTAAAACAAAAGAAAACAAAGTTGAAATATCTATACCCATTCAACAATAAGCTAAACATGGAAGGATGTTATTTGTTTAATTTTCCCTTTTTCCTCTTATGATAATAAATGAAAATGTATTCATAAGTAATTCGTTATACGGAAATATAACAGAGAATGAGCAGCAGCAACATATGTGCTACTACTAACACCTACTGGGCCCACCAACCAATCTGCCCAGCGTGGTGATTATGGGCAAACCGTCCTGTTGGGAGGGTGTAGTCCAGTAGGCTGTTATAGGTTATTGATGAAGCAATAATAAAAACAAGTAAAATATTTGTTTATAGTTAAACCAAATAGCATTACACACACATGACATTAATTTGTAATTAGAAGTCTCAATATACATTTTTGTACTAGTAACTTAATAGCCTAAACAATAAGTTTTGTTGCTATCAAAACAAAACCATTTCATTATAAACTACAGATAAATTGAATAATGACTATTTGTTTGATGGACATGGATAGAATATATAATGTCCATTGCAATGAAATACAAACCTTTGGGTATAATTGTTTGGGACAGTTGAACTAACGGATTCCATGATACACTTCCTGTTTCCTGGTTTCTATATACTGAAGTGATCAAAATAATATACTTATAGACAAATCAAAGTAATAATACAAAGTAGGTACTAAGGTTAAATCAACTATTTGTGATAGGACATGTTACTTATTGAGTGAGTCAAGCTATTTAAAACATGTTGTGGTTATATGTATGTGTATAATCAATTTACATTTCACAATTACTAGTAACACAAAGAAAAATACATTAGCTTAATTAAGAACACATAATTGAATGAGATCAATACTCTTATATATATATATCTTTATATATATATTTCTTGTATGTGTGTGTATGTCACTGAACTCCTCCTAAACGGCTAGACCGATTTGAGTGAATTTTTCGGTACGCGTTTGGGTGGCACCCTGGATGGCTTAGATTCACAAATCTGGGGTCAGCTAGTAACTTATAAGAATATCTATATAACATGAGAGATACAGCATTTTATTTCTCTAATAAATATTACCAAGTTTTGAGAATAATTGTGTTTTTATTGTTTTCACAAGCCTCATGGCTCAGTAGTAAGCGCTGTGTTTTTAAGGGTTCAAATACTGGCAAGGGCAATTTGAAAATTTATAATTTCTGAATTTTCTCTGGTTTGGCTAGTTATTTTAGTGTGGCTAGTTACCATCCTACCGACAAAGACTTTCCTCTAATCGATTTCTCCTATACCTATATATAACACCCTAACAGATTAGCCCGCTTCCATCTTAAACTGTATAATGGCTTACCACCAGGTGAAACTGCAGTCAAGGGCTGACTTGTACTAGAATAAAAAAAATTTCTATGTATTCTTAGTTTAGGAAAAAGAGAAGTGGCTAATCATCTGTATACAACAGCATTGTTTTCAGTATCAGTAACATTTGAAAAGTGATTTGAGTTGGACTGTGACCAAACACTGCACAACTACTCAGATGTTATGCCATGTTAATATCTCAAAACACAGATAGTAACAAACAAATAATATGAACAGATGCAGAGTATAGGCATTTTTGGAATGCACTTATAGAGTTAGAAGTGAGGAATGAACATTTTAGCAATAATTAACTAAGCATAATTAATGGAACATAAAGATACAAGCAATGATTATTACTATTGGAGGAATTAAATTATTAGCAAATAAAAACAATAATTAGTTCAAATCATCAACTCATCATTGTTAAAATAATGATTGTATTAACACAATACTGTGAGATCAGTTGCTTCAGTTACAAGAATGACAATGAAAATTGAATAATCAAGAGCTGCATAACAAAGGCTTGTATTTTATGAAAAAAAAACGTAAACATTGGTAATCACCTGTGAATCATCATTGTTACACAAAACTAGGTTAAGGTGTCATAATATATTGATTTTAAGTTCAATTTCAAGTATGTTATAAGACTTTGCAACAATAAAAAAACATACATAATTTAAATCAATTAGTTTGTGACTGTATTTTATTGAAATCCTGAGACATGGTCATAAGTATCAAGTATGATGTCTAGTAAAATTTAGGCACTATAAAGTTCAAAATATCATTTTTGTATTTTTGAAAATAAAATCTATGAAAATTATTAGAAAAAAAACAGGTTAGTATAAGAATTATGTCACCAATATCAGATAAAATTCTATAATAATCCTCAAATTATTGTAATAATTCACTATCAAGCAGTATATAAGATAATTTTTTGTCAATATACAGATAAAAAGCTAAGCATAATATTGAAATGAAACATGTGGATGATATTAGATACCTTCTTCAGCAGAGCGATGTTCTTTACTATCTTTTGGACTGTACACTAGTTGCAGGATGAGTGGGCGTCTTGTAACAATGCCTGGACCTCGAGGTAGGAAGGAACGCCCAACAAGGCTCTCTATTACAGAACTTTTGCCAGAACTCTGCAAAAATGTAAGATTTGCGCAACTTACTATAAATTATATAATAAATAAAATAACATTTTTATAAATATAAATTGCATATAAAAATATCTCACTAAAACACTCTCAGAAGGAGAGCCATAGCTTAGTGATTAAATGGAAAATTATAACATGCATTTTAAATTTATAAAATTGATATTTACTCAAAGTGTGGTTAATAACACTGTTAAAAATATAAAAATAGTATTTGTCAAAAATCCCACAGGAACCATCCTATTTAAATATCTTATGTTGATCTTCCAGGTACAGCAATTCCAACTACATGCAAAATTTTGATATAGATTGGTTAAGCTTTCCACAGGTAACTAAGGTTGTGTTTGTAAATTATAGCCCCACAGTACCTAGTTAACATATAGAGAATTCTTTGTGCTCCATGATGCAAATAAAATGAACAGATAAACAAATGAAGACACACACTTTTAAAAGTATAACATGCATGTGAAAGTTTGTTAAGATGTGTTGGTTCCTTAAGAAAAGTAAAGTTGCTCAGTGGATTGCAATGAAATGGGGTAAAAGGACAGAGCATGTCCTGAACTAGTACAAAGTATACTTTCAAGTTCCAAACTGAATGAATTCCTGAAAGATTTCTCGAAAGGCCAGAAACTGTATTCATCTTCAGTGGGAACAGTTGTATGTGAATGCTAGTATTCCTTAGGATGCTCCAATACAGAAAATTCGTTTTTTATATTTCTTAACCCTGTGTTATTTTGAATATTGCATTATCTGGTAGGCAATAAAAGAACTGCTATTTTCTATCATAACGAAAATTGCAAAATTTACAGAATTCTACAATGCAGCAAAAAATAATAACTTTCCGTCGGTACATTTTATATCACTTTTGCATATCAATCAACATTCAATTACCAGTGAATGGTCATTGACAGGGAAGTCCAACAGACCATAATGAGGACAAAGAATCTCGGTGACATCTTTACATAACCGTCACGATATTTTCGAACAAAAAATGGACTCCAGAGCGCTTTGAGGTTTTTCTAAACAAAAATAGCATGTCCAAGAGATATAAAAAATAAAATAACCTGAGTCCCAAGTACAACAATTTGAGGTAATTGGATGGCATCAGCTCCAACGGTGTTGAAAACGTCTTGAAGCTTATTTATAACTGGAATAAGCGCTTCCATAATTATTTTCACACTAATTAACGATAGAAAATTATCCTAGATAATCAGCACTGATTCACTTGTTATGACGACCGACGACTTTGAATCTAAATTAGAAATCATCAAAACATATAAACCGACCGGTAAAAGACGGCCATATTGATTTATGGCGAACAGACTATAAAGAATAAAGATGACAGGCAAATCTATCATAGATTATCATCTGCCATCTAACATCTATGGTCAGTGATGGGTAGTGGGTTGTGCACAGGCAACAGGATCCTAAACTCCACCAAGATCGGTGCACATTTTTATGTGTGCACTCAAGTGCCAATCCTACATTCTTTATATACCTACCCAAACTTTTTTATAAAAAAGAGTGTGTGTACTTATGTACACGCGTTAGAAGTTATACTTCTTTGGCGTATGGACAAAAAAATAACTAAAATGCAGCCCGGCTAGCATGGGCTAGAGACAATTATATCCCCGGGGAAAGGATATAAATTTATCTTCTCCCACAGCTTTATTGACTCTCAGAGCACTGGCGCACATGTGGATATAATACCCAAATACTATATGTGTATTAATAAACGGGGGTAAACTTCGCCTATTCCATGTTCCAGTGATTTAGCTGATGGGCACGTTAATTATATCCCTTGTCAGGGGATATAATCGGGGGATAAAAATTTTATCTCCCACCCGTGCTAGCCCTGCAGTAGTGATTAACGATAAATATTAAAATTAATCAAAAATATTTTATTTAAATAAAAAAGGTTTAATTAACGTAATAATATATATTCACACTCTTTGTACTGTTAACACGTGTTCTAAATATAAAATACTAGAATATACAACTTAAACATAGTTATGGATTTTCATGCCACCTAGATCTAACTTTACGACGAAGAATTCAGGTGTCGGTGTGCGCGCGTATCGTAAAAATTCATTCTCATCATTTTTAAAACTCCATCGCGCCAAAAGAAGTATAACTTCTATAATTTGTCTTAAAACATTTGAGGCAAACTATTATATTGTTATTTCTATTTGATAATCATAAATCATCAAGAGCCTATAATTTATTCAAAACTAGCGGCTGGACTAAACTACTGGACTGGACTGGACTTTCCTATGAAACGGGTGGAGTGGCCCAATTCATCAATCTGGACAGACGCGACGTGTACCTATGGTAATAATAGCAACAAGGACGCTGCTGTCCGATCTCCATTATATATTTTATTCTCTTAGTCTCCTCGTACTACACCTGGGAGAAAAAGAGGAGTGATAATAACTGTATTCTGATCTGCCGTAACCAAATGGCATATTGTTATTAATTACTATTTATTTCCTGTTCTTGGGATCAACTTGTCTTTTATAATTCTTTGATTAAAATATAAGTGAATGTTAGTCTGTGGTTTGTTTATTTGACAGAAGAAGGTTGACATTCCAATTTCATTTAAATCTGTGTCGTGTGTACTGAGTACCTGTCAAATACCTGTGCATTTATTTTAGGTACCTAGTTTGTTTGCAAATGCCGAAGCCCTATTTGCTTTTTACACTTAATTATCGAGGTTTAAAGTTTGTCATTAATGACATAGGTTCCCAATTGTATAATTGCAGCAGTTTTTTAGAAAAGAGATCGTAAAGAACGCTGAAAAAATAATTCGTTTTATGTTTGTAAAATATTCATCCTCGTTGTTTATAGAGTGAAGAAATATGTTTCTAGCTGAGGTACCTACCATATTTCTAATAAAGTTTGTTAGGGTTTAAAAAACATCTTTCTTAATAATTTATTGTTTACAGGGCAGCCGTATCGATTCGGGGCGTTATACCACGAACTCAAATTCTATAGAATTTGGCCCATGGCACATTTCATACGATATAAGTTGTATATTACCCAGCGTATGTTCAACAAAAGTTGTTTGCGAACGCAATGATGATCAGTTTTGCCAGTTTTGTTTGTAAGTTTATCTATTTCATAAATTATTAATTCTGGGTTGAATGAACCTCTTATTCAAAGTATCTCTTGTAAACTTTGCATGGCTTGGAACTGGCAGGCTTTTCCCTCATAATATTATAACACAAAATCGTCAATATCTATATGCAACTACTCATATGATGAATGCCAGTTCAGAAAATCGTTTTTGACAGTTTCTGATAAATAAATTTTCTAATAATGTTGATGGTTTATAATTAACCTTAGAATATGCTGTCAGTCCATCCCTAATATCATAAAAGAGTGCATGTTCATTGGTGGAGTATTTTATTTTCTCAGCAATTTTTTTTTTCCAGATACTGTAAAGAATTAAGCATACCTCATTTCCCTGACATGGTGTTTCCTAAAAATGTTCTGAGGTTAGAGCACACCAATGGTGCCTTGATACAATTCAATCCCTTGGATGCATTACGCAGAGTTTCAAGCAGATTAGACGCTATAGAAGTTTCTTGTGCTGAAGCTTGGCTGGAGTCTCGGTAAGGTTTAAGTTATTTACAATTATGAAGAGATATAGTAGTAGTTATTTAAACAATATTTATTTCTTTCCTAAGGACTTCCATTTATGTGTATCTCCTAATTAGCTTAGCCTAATGCCTCAGAATATTTTTCTTTATTTCTGACTAAATTAAATTTTTTGTACTTCTACTTTGATGGGAGAAAGGTATATTCTATAATGTAGCTTTGCCTGCTAACGTTTTATACTACATCATTACTTACCACCAGAAGGGCTAGCACAGGCAGTAGACAAAAAATATATCCCCCAATTATATCCCCTGACAAGAAATTTAATTAACGTGTCCACCTGTTAAAGCACGGGAACATGGAATAGGAGAAGTTTACTCCCGTTTAAATTACACATATATAATTTCGATATTATTTCTACTTTTGCGCCAGTGCTCTAAAGAGTTGATAAAGCTGTGAGAGAAGTGGCATTTTTATCCTCTCCCTAGGGATACAATTAAATATATATATATATACTATGATAATGCACACATCGCCATCTAGCCCCAAAGTAAGTGTAGCTTGTGTTATGGGTACTAAGATGACTGATGAATATTTTGATAAATAATATACGTTAAAACTTATAATATACATACATACACTGAAAAACATTCATGTTCATCACACAAACATTTTCAGTTGTGGGAAAAAGTAGAAAGCAGGGTTGCTGCCCACTGTGCCAATCGGCCGTCAAACACATCGTCTTGTGCCCATGCTATCCATACCAGTGTAATTGCAGTTGCGTCCTAGTAGTAAAAAAAAATGTAAATAAATATTTATATACAATATAATATTATAATATTTATTTAGAAGAAAATTCTTGAACTTTTGAATTCCTTGAACATAG
The DNA here is from genome assembly GCF_905163445.1 of Pararge aegeria. Classification (NCBI taxonomy): domain Eukaryota; kingdom Metazoa; phylum Arthropoda; class Insecta; order Lepidoptera; family Nymphalidae; genus Pararge; species Pararge aegeria. Next base: position 8,696,869 of record NC_053184.1, on the reverse strand, counting down.
CAATAATTATATTATTAATTTGTTTTTTTAAGACCTGGTGCAGAGAAACCCAAGAAGCCATTTGACTGGACATTTTCGACAGATTACAAAGGCACTCTTTCTAATGACATTGCTGTGGAGACAACAAATCAGATAATAGACTTTGAATTATTAAAACGTAAAGATCAAATTTTGTTTTACCATGATCTTACTCTATTTGAAGATGAACTTCATGATCATGGGATTTCCAAATTATCTGTTAAAATTGTGAGTATTTTAAGTTTTTATATATATAGGGTTGATCAGGAAAATTGTAAATGTTTTTGAACTAAAAAACTTTAAAAAAATATTGCCAGTTAGGAATACTTTTATTGTATCAGAACAAGCTGCAGTATTTAAATTTTGTTTTTTGGTGGTTTTGAAAATGAATTGTTTTAAATACCTTGACTTAAAAACAAAATAAATATATTTTTGGGTAAATGTGAACACCTAAGGTGTTAAGCATTATAATTCTAACCCTAACTCAATTTCATATTTAGAGTCTCATAAATTCAGATTTAAGCCATCCATATATTACCATGAATAGAAACAGTAATATATGGTATTTTCAATAATTATAATAAATATAAACATAACATATATATTTAAACGGCAACCCATTTCCTAGTTTAATGCAGCACCGGCAGAGAGTGCTTAACACTCGTAAAGTAATTTATCTTTTAACATTTTTTTCTAAATTCACAACTTAAACATTTATGCCAGTCCACCATTCATTTCCTTTGCTAAAATTATAGCTTTTTGAGATGGATAACGTGATAATGAAATGCTTTGATTTGATAGGCCACAATATAGTAACAATATAGTGGATATAGTGGTATCAAAATACTACTCTGTATTAATAATAATAATAATAAATAAATATTCTACAATTCTTAATTTATCAACAAGCCTGTGAATATCAGCTTTATGGTAGTGTACTTTTAATATTAACATTAATATCTTTTTTGTGGATTACAAGATATTATGCTCCTGAATTCCGGCTTTATAGGGCTTTGACAGATGGAGTGCAATTTCACATAGTAAACTCAGAAACTTTTCTTCACTTGTTTAACAAGGGAGTTATAAAATATTGCTTGCTTTTCAGAGAGTAATGCCATCCTATTGGTATGTGTTACAAAGATACTTCCTAAGAGTGGATGATGTGATGGTGCGTTCTCATGAGACCAGAATGTTCCATATGCTCAACACAGACTATGTTCTCAGAGAATACTCTACCAAAGAGGCTAAGGCACAAGATATTAATGTAAGTAAAAATTATGTTTCAAATCTACTTTAATTTATTTCTAATAAAGTGAAAAGAAATTAACCTTAAGTAATTAACATTTTTAAAAAATAAAAAATGAGTGAATGAATTGAATGAATTTAAAAATCAGTTGAGATTTTAAAATTCATCATCATCATTAACCCATTACCCTTTACGGCCGATTGGCGCAGTGGGCAGCGACCCTGCTTTCTGAGTCCAAGGCCGTGGGTTCGATTCCCACAACTGAAAATGTTTGTGTGATGAACATGAACGTTTTTCATTGTCTGGGTGTTGATATGTATATTATAAGTATTTATGTATATTATTCATAAAAAATATTCATCAGTTATCTTGTACCCATAACACAAGCTACGCTTACTTTGGGACTAGATGGCGATGTGTGTATCGTCGTAGTATATTTATTTATTATTATTTATTACCCACTCCAGGGCACAGGGCTCTTCTCAGAATGAGAAGGGTAAAAGCTGTAAACCGTACTCCACCACCCTCGCCAAGTGTGGATTGGTCGTCTTTACACGTTTTTGTGGGGAGCTGTCAGCCATGCAGGGTTCCTAACAATATTTTTTCACTGTTAAATGGAGATATACATTATAATTATTTAAATCGCACTTAAGCAATAAAGCTTAGGTTTGTGACTGGGTATGATTGGTCTCTAAAAGTAAAGCAGAAGTTTCACCTACTGGGCTACCACCGCTTCATCCATACTATTTTTATTTTATTACAAAATGTTTAGTTTTGTTAAGTGCCAAATAACATTTGAATGAGTAGAAATAATCAAAGCTATTATGAGAACAACCTAACATATCACAGTACCAGAGCCTTTCTTTCCCTCCCGATTACGAAATTATTAGTTATAGATAGATAGATATTAGATTAGCATTGTTGTGATCATTTAGGCATTTACTTGTATATTTATAGGTGTTTTATTTGTCAACAGATCCCAACATCTGAAATGAAGGAGGCTGACGATGTGATAGCATTCTTACCTGTGAAAGAAAAAATAACAGAGAAATTACTAGTAAATACACATACTAATTAATAAGCAAGTGATCTCAATTATACATAAGTAATGTGTATTATAGCTTTATGTATAAAGTATTGATGCAAATAATAGGTTTTTTATACTGAAATGATTTCATGTTGTTAATAGTTCAGTACCACATAACTAACATTGTAAAATACCTCAAACATAAGTACAGTGTGTCAGTGATTAATAAAAGTTGTGATCCAATATAATGAATTAATACTCTTTTGTTGTACACCAAAGAAAAAGTACTTTCAGAAATAAGAATATATTAGAGCAAGAAGAAACAATTTTCGTATTTTGTTTTTGAAATGCAATCAATCAATCAATCATTGTTTATAACAGTTTTTTTTGTTGATTTTGCTTATTTTTATTTAAAAAAATGAGCGTTTAGAATACAAAAATACTACTGCTTTAATTGATGATATTATGAACCTGTATAACAATGTTAGCTACGCGGTATGGGATTATAAGCGAAGGCAATACAATATTATGTCGTTTTGTATGGATTGTATCATTATGATTTGTAAATTCCATACAAATATGACACACAGTTGTTTGTGGTAACAATACTCTTATGTTACACAAACGTGACATCGGTTTTTGCCTATCACTTTATAGGTAAAAGTACTCCAAATAAAACTTTTTGAGCCAGCCAGTCACCAGGGTGGTACACTCGTAGCTAACTTCCGAGACGACATACATTTTGAATCGGACTATGCACCAAAATATATGAATGCTAGTTTTATGGCAGATTAACGTAACGTTTGTCAATTTTATAATATACTCAGGGCCAGAGCACACTGTTTAAGTTAATCTCAAGTACAGTGGCTTTCACATGGTTTTTGACCAGGGAATGAATTTAAAAATCATTCCCCATTATGAGTTATACAAAAATTTTCGGGTACCGCATACCCGAAAATGTTGGGTATGCAGTACCTGCTATTGTGCATATATGAAGTGCACGCCACTGCTCGCGTGGGCATAAGATTTAGCTTTTAGCGCTTCATATGAACAAATAACTTTCACGTCACGACTTGTCAAGTCCATAAAAATATGTCAACTTAACGCCACGCCGTAATGTAACGTTATTCTGCCAATTTTCTACGTAGTTTTTAAATAATAATTGACTGTGCGTATGAAATGAATTGACCCCGAAATGATGGCTGGGTTATTTGAAATCATTCATTATATGGGGGCACCAATCCGCACTGGGCCAGCGTGTTGGACTACGGCCTTAACCCCTCCTCATTGTGGGAGAAGACCCGTGAAGACTGTATAGGGGCACCACAAAAACAATCGTTCACGACTAATTTAACGCGCAGTTTAACCTTATCAGACGTAAGTTGCAGTCATTACTTACCAACAGGTGAGATTGCATTAAGGGCTAACTTATAGTGGAATAAAAAAAAAAAAAACAGCACTTTTATCGAAACCTTGCTAAAAGACAAACTTAGGTCGGTTACTTTGACATAATATTTCTCGAGGCTAACAATAATAAACAAATCATCCTCAGTACTCAAGTATTGTGACATTCAGACACGGATGGCGATCATGGAATTTTGAAATTTATCAGCCAAGATCTATTGTGATAAAAGATAATAATGATTTAATATAATTACCGCACGAGCAATACTTTGTAGTGAAATTTTATTATGTAAAAGACTGACGTGAATAAATCATAGCATTCTATAAAAATGTTGATGTTATACTTTAATATTATTATTCTGATCTGTGGTAAGTATACAGAGGTTGTGTGGTTTCAATAAAAACATATAGTGAAGTAACGTCCTAGTGGTCTTGATTCGTGTAGCTTCTATACCTAATTAATTCTATACCTAATGAAATATTGCAACTTTAATATGGTGGGTTGCTTATTACTTATTTTGCCAATTTTTTCGTGCTTTTCTGAGTAAACTGTCGATTATCAATTTTCAAATTGTATAATATCATATGCTTCTTAAATCTAGGTTTAATATTTGCCAGCATTTATTTACATTATGACACTTAGGTACTTAATTGATCCATCATAAAACTTAATTAGGTATAAAAAATACAATTACTATAAAAATTAAATAAAATGACAAATGAAAAGGATTTTTAATGTTTTATTTTTTTATTTTTACATAATTATCAGAGTACTTTTGTATTGACGGTTCTATGCGCATGATCGGCGATAGATTTGAGTTTATATTTATGATGATTTATCAATCTGTCTTTAATTCCATCCAACACATTATTCGACACTTGTATCTTATATCTAGTTTAAACGTACAAGTAAACGTGAAATTTATGATTCCCTTTTTTACAAATATCCCTTTAAACACCCAGCCTTTTAACCTACCTAACTTTGCATGATTTTAATGTTAACCTTGTTCAATACAAGTTGATTGGTAAAATAATTCCCTTCTTCTAATCCACTTTTGCTATGCCACTGTGTAGGTATCGCAAGTGTTTTTATCTCCAAAAATATATAAAGGTGTCATTTTCGTACACAATTCTCTAAACTGAATTGACATGTATAACATTAGTGCTATCCTTTTCAGAGGATACAGTGAAACGGTCTGTACTAAATTTTAGATCGACTTGTAAGGTTATTTCATTTTAGATATTTTGTATACAGAAATGGCACCTTGGAGATAAAAAGCACTTTCGATACAGGTACCATTGAGTGCGTTAAAGTTAATCTTAAGAAGGTTAAAGATTCTACTGATCAAACTTGTACACATGTACCTAAAAGGTGCACAGTTAAATCTTATATATACAAAGTTAAAAAGGTAGGTACGTTATTAGGCTACATTTATAGAAGGATAAATAGTTTTCGTCTAGGAATAAAAATAAGATGTTTATAAAATATTCAAAAATACAAAATGTTAAAATTGACATTTTGTATTTTTGAAGTAATTATTTTTATCGGCAGGGTCTGTAAATCAGGCCAAAGAATAGGCGACCCTTATATCCTAAATGCACCGACTTATTGTATTTATTTGCGGGTGTCAGGATTCATAACATACGGCGCGTGTAACAATGCGATTGCTACGATCGATTTGAATTTCGATAATGTTCTCCTCGCACAAAATGGACTTGGTTGGCCCTCGCAGTTAAAAGTAGCCAAAGGGAATGAGGCTCTCATGAAATTGAGAATACCTTTGGCCAATCAGCGTGCATGTCTTGTTACTGATCCCGCTGGTAATGAATTTGATGTTCAACAGCCCCCTAATAATAGGTAAGTTGTTTTATTTTTAGTACCTAAGTGATAAAGAATGCTATGATTAATTTAAACCGCTTATTCGTAGAAAATACCATACGACTAAATAAAGTTAAATGGATACATCTATTTTTATATCTATATGGGTCTGCCTCATGGTTCTACGAATTATCAGGTCCTGGGTTCGATTCCCAGGTCGTGCCAAGAGTTTATGGGTATTAAATTTTTCTGTTAAAAATCTGCATTACTAGCCTTACCTCATTCGGAAATTAATGGTGTCCATTCCCATGCTTCGGTGAGCATGAGGAGGAGCAAGAGAGGAGGCCATTGCCCAGCTGTGGGACGTTAATGGGGGTGAGGTGTTACAATAAATAATAATAGCAATAGCCCACCAACCCGCATTCCTTCGTGGCGCATCTAAGCTCTTAAGCATCGATTATACTACACAATATATAGCTACTAAGTCTGGGCCCTAAATTATTGAAGTGTAATAATAAATAAATATATACTACGACAATACACACATCGCCATCTAGCCCCAAAGTAAGCGTAGCTTGTGTTATGGGTACTGAGATAGCTGATGAATATTTTTTTATGAATATAATACACATAAATACTTATAATATACAGATAAACACCCAGACACTGAAAAACATTCATGTTCATCACACAAACACTCTCCAGTTGTGGGAATCGAACCCACGGCCTTGGACTCAGAAAGCAGGGTCGCTGCTCACTGCGCCACTCTGCCGTCAAATGACAGCTAGGTAGTTAGAAACCCTAACTCCGGACATCGACGGAGCTCAACCACCCTAAGTTCTAAATAGTGCATTAATCCTTACTCCTATGATAGGACGGCTCGCAGCAGTTGGATATTAATTGGTTGGAGGGGCTTTGTTTGGGAGTGTATTAAATGTAGATCGGACAGATTTCTGATTTTTGTACGGGTTGTACTAGAAAAATAAAATTAATTCTGAATGTTAAGATATTTATATAACAACAATACAGAACTGCCTCTAGTAGTACCTAGTCATTTTCGACCACAGATCATGTGGCCCTGGGGTGGCTTTTTTTATCAATAAATTCTGTATCCCGGCTAGTATATATATGTAGGCATTCAAATTGTATGCCTTGGAAAGCAATTTACGCAGCTGTTGGTTCCAGCTACTGACATTTGATAGATAATAATATATAGTCCACCAAGCCGCATTAGAGCAACATGGATGGTTGTAGCTCTAAATTTCTGTGGTCTGAGGCCGGTCTCACAATCCTCAGCATATTAGTGTCCCATACTACTATGGGATTTGATAGTTTAAAGTATTTAATTTTTTGGTATCGATTTAATATGTTACTATAAGCTCACTGTCTGTTGGTATTAAAACAAAAGGTACCAGAAATGGGGCGATGGATGTGGAATTCGAGTAAAAAACATCAAACAAGAGGACGAAGGACGTTGGCGCTTGACTGCCAGTAAAGCCAACGACTCCATCGTGGGATGGATTGAGTTGGATGTGTTAGGTAAATACCTATTGACTTCCAATATTTTTTATATCGTCAGGACTTCTTTAAATATAAAGTCACCCTTGTATCAATTAAGTACTTAATAGCAAAGCTACACTTAAGAATTATCATCAGCGGAGGTCAACTCCTGGACAAAGGTCTTTTTGTTTTATCTACATACTTTTGACAGCGCTGTGCACAGCGACAGTGTTTTGTCCGGTCTGGTCTGGTGGGAGGCTTCGGGCATGACTAGAAACCACCTTACTGACAAAGGCGTGCCGCCGAGCCAGAGAAATTCCATGGGCCCGTATAATCCACTTATCGCTTATATAATAAAATAACTTCGATTGGTTGATCTATTGCTACGTAAAAGTAGAACTAATCTACCTACATTTATGAATACACTTTCGCATTAATAACATTAGGGAGGGATTCAGATAGCCGACTTATGCTTTAATCTAGCAGAATCTTTTCTAGACATAACATCGCCTGAAGCAGCACCGCCAATATCGCTCCAGGACGGAGAGACTCACACGCAAGTGGCTTTGTCATCAATAGACAACGCGTATTGCGTAGTGGCTAAACCCTTCGCAGAGAGCTCTTTAGTGCCCGGACAATGTACCGTGACTCTTGATAGGACGACTAGAGCTGTACAAGGGAATTGGCAAGTGTTCCTGGGTTTGCCGGGAAGAGTGTCTGAGGTGCAGACGAAGAGGCACGTTACAGTTCAAAGTAAGTACCTATACTTAATTGCACTTAAATCCGTTGTAATATCCGTAATGCGCTAACAGACCGACAGACAGACACACAAAAAATAATTAAAATTTTCAAAAAATATCACATATAGGACCGGCAGTTTCATTAAAAGTATTTAACCCCCTATTTTACTCTCTTGGGTGTGAAATTTACACCTACTTAAAAACCTACTATCTGAATTTCATGTTTCTAATCCCAGCGGTTTAGGCTGTGCGTTGTTTATCAGTCAGTCACGATTTTATATGAATTTAAGGTAATATTAGATTTACCTTTACATAAAAACACATTTAATACATCGAGGTTATTATACTTTTGATGATTTTCATAATGACAAGGTAGCTTGGAAGCAAGCTGCTCCGCTTTCATCTTACACAAGATAGAACAATGATTGTCGAATTGTAAAATGATGTTGGAAAAGAGCAACTGGTGTGTTTCTTGGCGGCTCCTTCGCTTCAGAATCTGCCTTCCGAACCGGTAGTAGAGTCGCTACAAAAATACATACTTGATTTTTAATAGTGCTTATTCAGGCCTACTTGAAATAAATGAATTATGATTTTTTTATCTTATCAACTCTCCGAGTATTGGCGTCCAAGTGGAAATGATAACCAAAGACTATATCTTTATGTAAGCATAAACGGAGGTAAATTTCACCTATTCCCTGTTGCCATGCTTTGGAAGGGATATAGTTTTTGTCTCCTGCCTATTCTGAATGACAGGGGCTTTAGTCCACCAAGATAGCCTCGTGGCTATTGGTAGACTTTACCAATAGTCCTTGAGACGTTTATGGAGATCACGATGTTTGCCTTGACCGTTGAAGCAAGTTATATTTAATTACTGAACGCACATAGCTTAGCTGTATTAGTATGTAGTTATTCGCATGTAAGTATGTATTTAAAAAAATGTACCACCAGCCTTTTCTCCTCTTTTTTTTCCTAATTCTAAGGTCGCCTGGCAGAGATCGCTAATAAGCGATAATGCCGCCTCTTGTATTCTACTTCTTTCTTCATGTTTCTGTTTTTTATATGTTAACGATGTGGTATACAAATATAGTGTTAAAAACATTGTTTCGCTTGGCGCCAGACCGCGAGAAGTTCGCTGAGGTGACGGCCAACCTCCAGTAGTGGAGAGGTACAAAAAGAGAGAATAGAGAGAGAGACCCCAGAAAGGGTAGCCGAAGCACTACGCTATCACCGCTTCTTAATTAACCTTAAAGCGACTTTTAACTATTTATGAGTAAAGTTAAGTAGTAGTAGAGGTTTTGCGACAAAGCTCGTAGGGGAAGCATGGTGGTAGCACCACGCTTATCATTGCGGCACTGTTGCAATGCTGCTTTCCGGTCTGCAGGGCGTGGGTGCCGTGTTATTACAAGCTCATGAGGCTTACACATGAGGCATTTAACGGCCGATAGGCGCAGTGGGAAGCGACCCTGCTTTCTGAGTCAAACGCCTTGGGTTCGATTCCCACAACTGGAAAATGTTTGTGTGATGAACATGAATGTTTTTCAGTGTCTGGGTGTTTATATGTATTTTACCAGTATTCATGTATATTATTCATAAAAAAAATATTCATCAGTCATCTTAGCACCCATAACACAAGCTACGCTTACTTTGGGGCTAGATGGCGGTGTGTGTATTGTCGTAGTATATTTATTTATTTATATTATATTTATTTATATTATATTAACACCTACTTCTCTTTGATGGACATAGGGGCTCACTTCGTTGGACGTGTTCGGTGCTCCTAGGGCATGCCCTGCGAAGTGTTGTTCTGTTTATAGGAATCAGTAGGGTCATCTGCTTGATCTGTCAATTAATACCTACTGTAAAAAAAAATTTTAGCTGAACGACTAGACGTCGGGTACGTGCATGACGCGGCACAAAGGCTACATCTGTACTGTAACATTCTACATTCCAACAAGGAGATTACCTTCTGTCGGTTCCAGAAGACATCCAATCCCTATGGATACAACGTTGTTGACGGTCTCAGCGATGGCAGCTACAGGTGACAGTCTTAATATATATAATCATAATCGTCATCATTACTGGCATACTACAGGGCGCGGGTCTACTCTATCCACAGTCAGAATGGTTTAGTCTGCAACCAAGCTGCCCAAATATGGATTGGCGGACTTCACACGATCTTGCAAATATTATGGAGAACTCTCAGCGATGCAAGTTTCCTTTCGATGTTTTCCTTTACCGTTAAAGCATGTGATATTTAATTTCTTTAATTAATTATAACGCACATTCATTTAATTATTAATAACGCACATAGATCAGAAAAGTTAGAAGTGCGGAAATATTTTATATTTCTGCGGCGGTATTATTGATTATTATAATATATTCTCAATTCAGTAGCTAGATTAAACATTAAAACATGAAATATGGGTTGCAAGCTGTATTTTGGCGTTTAGCCAATTTTCTGTTTTAAATGACTGTTGTTCACAACAGTCATTTAAAACAATACAGTATATAGTAATTTACCTATCTCTTTAGAAAATATCCCAATGTATGATATAGTAAGTAAGCTATGTAAAAAATAAATATAAAATGTCATGCTACATCCATGCTTATTTCTGCCACCAGTTTTTGTAGAGCTTTTGTGACAGAGCCCATATCCATACTTACGTCATGCTTATTTCTGCCACCAGTTTTTGTAGAGCTTTTGTGACAGAGCCCATATCCATACTTACGTCATGCTTATTTCTGCCACCAGTTTTTGTAGAGCTTTTGTGACAGAGCCCATATCCATACTTACGTCATGCTTATTTCTGCCGCCAAGATGCATTGCTGTATTCCGTTCCGAATAGCGTGGTTGCCAGTGTTATGGCACATCACCTATAAGTACTTGAGGTTGATGGACACAGGGCGGCACTTTGTAGTACATGTTTGTAGCATGATTGTTGTTTTTTTTATTTAGCTTTAAGTTAGCCAATGACTGCAATCGCATCAGGTATTAAGTGAAGATACAGTCTAAGATGGCCGCGGCTAAGGTATGCCAATTTTATTGCTCCAAAGCACTAAGTTTCTACGAGGCACTGTACTGAAAAGCTAAATAGCTTAAAGCTAAATAGCTTGGCGGCATGTCTTTGTAAATAAAGTGCTAACTAGCCACGACTGAATTCTTCCACCAAACCAGATCACTGTCAGTGAAGAAATAATACATTTCAAAATTGGAGCAAAAGCGTAGGCATAAAAACTGGGACCTCTCACCAGACTGAGCCAAGGAGGTAGACTGTTTGTTTTTAATTTTAGTTACTTCGGCGATGGTTTCGAACTTAAACAGTGTGGGATCACCATAGAGAAACCATCGGCAAAAGACTACGCAACATGGCGATGTTCAGTTGGCGTACAAATCAAAGTTGGAAATGCTATGCAGCAGCAAACCCCGATGCAAGCTTTGATTAGCGTCACCGCACCGAACATTAAAAGTAATTAATTTCTTGTCATTTGTTTTCTTCAATCTTGAGTTTTTTCCTAGTAATAAGCATCTGCATTCATTTTAATTTTGATATCAATCGATATTAACTTCAATATGAAGATGGCACCTAATGATGATGATCAATCGATGGACTTGCATTTGTCATTTGTCAGGATTTCCAAATTGACTCTTTGCAACACTTTGATGTTGTCTGTCCACTTAGTGATCGCTTAAGGGGTCTTTTATCTATCAACGTTAGGTTTTCTAGTGAGGGGTCGGACTCCAGCACCTTGGTACCACTATTTCCATCAGCTCTCCGAGCTATGTGCCCCGTGTGCATTGCCACTTTAACATCGCAACATGCCAACGTGTGATGGTTTACTCTAGTTCTCCCAGGGAACTCCTTATTTGTGATTTATGATTGGCTATCTCGACGTCATTAATTAAATCACGTGAACACGTAGAGAGTTAAGTATCTACTCCGATCATAGTCCTCTCCATCTCCTGTGAATGACTGACCTTTCTTTTAATGCCCTAAGCTTATTTGCTATACTAGAAACTATATTAAATTAATACCGCCGTTGAATACTAAAGTCGTTTTTAGGTTTAGGAAATTTGGAGAAGAATGAAGGTACAATCAGAAACGTATTTGTTCAAAAAGACTCGCCGTTTACAATATCATGTAACGCTGGAATATCTCTCAGATACTGTTGGTTCCAACATCCAAATGGAACTCAGTTCACGCCAGTAAGACTTGCTAATGAAGAACAATTGTTCTGGTAAGTTCTTTTTTTTTATATCATTTGTAAGAACTTACCCAAAACACAAATAGTGATTTGCCAATTCCCATACTTACTAGAATAAATAAGACTTATCCATTTCTAATGCCAAAGTTTCCTCGGCATAGCTAAATTTCCAGAATAATTTAAAAATGTTTATCGATGGTAACAAAATCTTGAAACTACTTATTTTGTTTGATGATAGGTATACCGGCGAAAGTCTCGAAGTGGGGGAATGTGGTATAACCTTCGCACATTCTAACGAATCTGACAGTGGCAAATGGTCATGCTTCATGGGTCCAAAGCTTAATACAGGAATCGAAATAAAAGATCAAGTTGAAGTTCGAGTTACTGGACCACTGGCTGCAAATCTCAAAGAGGTTCCTGTAATCGTCGGAGAAAATGCAACTTTGTATTGTAAAACATCGAATGGAAGAAGAGCGTTGAAGTACTGTAGATTCCTTTCACCCCAGCTTGTGGGCATGAGTGTAGACTCTTCTGTAACGCCGGAGAAGTAAGTAACGAGATATATTTTTTACATCGATTAGATAAGTGTGGATTTTTTAATTGTAATAAGCTTTCAATTACCGCACGAGAAATTAATTTCAGAGATTTGCTTTACAAAACTTAACTTGAATATACCTCGGATAAAGATTGTAAGATGAATGAAAACCTAAATTTACTTATCTTTCTTCTCTCTTAAAATCAACTAATCTTGTGTGTCTTGCAAAAACTCCTTTTTGGCTATCTCCTCAGAAAAAGATTGGTAAGAGAACACCAGAAAAATACTTTTAATTATTGATGAAACCAAGTAAATTTTTATTGATGAGATCAAGTCCATTTTAAGCGATACGAAGTATAAATTCAATAAACTCAGCCTTCTTAAAGCACTTCATATTATTGCGTGTTACAGTAAGTTTGAGAGCCTGAATTGATTACAATAAATGGATTTAGATAGCCTATTAATAGCTTCGTCCGCTAAGCACTCAGATTGCCAATATTTTATTTATCACTATCATATTTCATTTCAGCGCGATATTAGCCCGTTTCTTTTTTACCACCGGCCGGGATCTGAACTTTGGCGATTGTTCCCTGAGTATAACTTCTGTTCAAGAGGAAGATATAGGTACATGGACTTGTGCTGCAGTTGTTGACAACGAGATACTTGAGTCGAGGGATAGCATACGAGTTTTTCTTGGTGGTGAGTAGCAAAGACCTTCAGCTTATAGGGTTTTCGATTTCTTAACTAAGATAAGGTCAGTAGGTAAGATACATGTAAGTTTGTTTAGGTACAGGTCGTTAGTTACAGGTATTTAAAGCTCAGTTATGAAAATACAGGTTAGCGCATTTTCATCTTGGACTACATCGTCACTTAAGTACTTCAAGACAAACACTTTGATAACATTTGCTCTCTTCAAGTTAATCTTTCAGAGGACATCAATTTAAATTATTAAATATAGTTTAGTGTACACTAAATTATAGAAAAAGGAACAAAAATAACAGTATTCTAACCCCCGTTATTAATAAATCAATCTAATCCAAAATAGTCAGATGGCATGGATTGACTTTAGTTGTGCAGTCTATAATTATTTACATAGGGCCTAATAATGCTGAGTTATAATTAAACATCTTAAACTAATATATAAAGCTGAAGAGTTTGTTTGTATGTTTGTTTGTTTACTTGAACACGATGATCTCTGGAACTACTGGACCGATTTGAAAAATTCTTGCAGTATTGGATAGCCCATTTATCAGGAAAGGCTATATATCATCACGGTAACGCAGTAGGAGCATAGCACTAATGAAGAATTTTTCAAAATCGAGGTTTTCTTTCCTTTTGAAAGCTTTCGCTGCGTGCGCGTTTAAAGGTTCTACAAAATTATGTATTGAAAATTTATGCCTATCTTTTAAGATTGACTTGTAAGCGGACGAAGTTGGGAGGGACCGCTAGTCATTTATATAAGATTAGATTTTAAGTTATTATGGGGGTGAAAGCCTAGTGGCTAAGGCTTCGGCCTTCCATTCGGGGAAACCGAGTCCGATCTCTAGCACGTATATCCGGAAAGTTTAAGGAGCTTACCTCAAACTTTCCAGACTGATGTGCGTGTTTAATTGAAGCAATTAAACATCACTTCTTTAAAGGTGAAGCATACATCGTGATGATACCTGCATGAGTTCTTCATAACGTTCTCAAGGGCTTGGTAAGTCCACCACTCTGCACTTGGCCAGCGTGGTGGACTACGGCCTACCATTCAGAGTGCCAAGTGTTCTACCTACGTTTTTATAATAGAAAAGAAAAGAAAGAGCGCCATCTAGTGACGTTACGGTTTCACAGTACTGTTACTAGATGGCGCTGCTTAGATATCATATTAATCGTAGTTAACTTTCACGCGATTGAATAAGTAAACGTAGGTAGAAAATTTCACACGATGATGATTGGCAGTGATAGGTTGATAAGGATGATGTAAGTTATTCAACTAATAATATGTATTCTTGTAGTGGCACCCCGTCGTCCCCGATTACAAGCTGGCATCATCGGAACAAGTGCTGGTCTATCGGTACTTGTGGTAATCCTTATCGGCTACGTTACATATAAACGAGGTTGGATACAGCGTTTGCTTACTCTACGCATCCGAAGGGCGACTACGAATACCGAGGCTGTAGGAGATTATGCCTTCCAATCTCGTAGCTCTGCACAGGGAAGCATTAGCAGTACTATCTTAGGAAGTGTTAGTAGCGGAAGCAGCGAGGAATCAGTCGGAGCTAGTGCTTAATGTTGAATAACCTTTTAAATAAAAGTTTGAAATAAGTCTGCTAATTTTCATTGTGTATCTGCCATATGCGAACATGAAGAGTCCAGAATCTGTCCAGTACCAAATAAAGGTTCCCAACTTATGAAAGGTCTTAGGTTTGTAAAGTCCCTTGATGCGATAAATGAAAAATTTGACTAGGAACTTTCTAATATAAAAAGTATAACTAATATACGAAGAAATGATCATAATATCAAAAAGCGTAGGCGCATTTAAGTTTTGGCATCAAAGTCATTTTATATTGATAATTCGATTTTAAAGTGTCTTTTGTGGTAGGGTTAGGTAAAATATTAGTTCTAGGTCCCCGGGACGTTCCCATATATATTCCCGCATTCCGTAGTCGAATATAAAGTTGCATCGCTATATTTACTTTTACGCACTTAACATTTGTTATAAAGCTTAACTGTTTGTTTGTGTATCTAATAGCCCGACTGAAAAAGTCTTCTCTAGGTAGTCCATATAATTAGAAAGGCGTATATCTGGATCTAATAGTCCGATTGAATGCTAGGTAGCCCATTTACTTAAAAAGGTGAATACTATGTAGCATTACACTGCGACCCTTAGCCAACGCGGAAGAAAAGGACTAAGGACATATCGTCTTAGAATTCCCTTTTTAACAAGCCTTGTTTTAAAGCCCGAATGCAACTTCTCTTGTAGCAATGCATGGTTGCAATAAAAACAAGTTCACAGTAGGATGAACAAGCACACAAGAGAGAGCAGATTACTGAAGGAAGAAATGATTGTCTATAGTAATACAGTTCCTGTCTGTGTCATAGACAAAGCAACATAGATCGTTCAATTACAACAGAATGGGCTTTTTCGTTTAACCGCAAATTTCTCTTCACTGTTCCATAACCCCAATTAGTTTCTACGCGAAATACTACTGGAACGCCAAATCGCTCTGGTAACACGGTCATTGACCACCAGATTAGGTTACCCAGATTAGCGCGCTTATATCTTAGGCATTGACGATGCTTGTACTTTGATTATTTTAAAAAATGATTACAGGAGCCAACGTGATGTATTTGATAAAGAATAAGAAACAATTACAAAAATAAATGTTTATTTATCGATAAATGAAGACTGTCCATGTACAAAAAAATAAAGCGAGAGTAAGGTTTTGATGCCTTATAATATAGTTAATTATTATATGATTTCTAGTTTATAAAATTTCCAAAAATGACTGAGCAATGATGTTTTTTACATCTTAACAATATTAGTTAAATCTGAGAAAAAAATCGATATCATCACGATATACACACAGTACAATAATGGCTATTGATGTATTGATGGGGCTGCCGCGCTTCTGCAGTGCATCAAAAATGTTTGCGGGGAATTACGTTGATGACTTTGACGCAATCATGCGAAAAAGGTCTGCATCAATGATGAGCAGGATACGCGGACGCTCCAACAGTATTTTGAAAATATTAAGCAATAAATGGGAAAATCCCTTTATGGAACACACTCATACACCAAGTGTTCAAAAGGGGACATACCCATCTCAATACACGTAAAAAAAGTAGCAAAGTATTTTAAAAGATCTAAAAAATAATAAATGAAATCAAAACAATTAAAAACAACAATTAACAACAACATTAGGAATGTATGTAATGTCTAGTTATTCGGATACGCCTCCGTAGCTTGTAATAATTATCTTATAACTATTTTATTAATTAAAATTGGCCAAACATATCTCCTAATTATGGAGTTAATTATATACAACGGAGGCTTATCCGAATAACTAGACATCACATAAATTCCTAACGTTGTTGTTAATTTTTGTTTTTAATTGTTTTGATTTCATTTATTATTTTTTAGATCTTTTAAAATACTTTGCTACTTTTTTTACGTGTATATTGAGATTGGTTTTACCTGAATTAAACAACTATTATTATTATTATTATAATGGAGATCATATTAAAATATCGTAACAAATAGAAGTAACATTATAGTCTCTCTTTGTAGCCGATGATGATGCGTGGAATGGTTACTTTGGAGAGGAATTTGTTGATAGTTTTGACTATGGTTTTAACAATCTGCTTTACCACGGGAGGGGCAAGATCGTCCATGAGTTGACTCCAGTTTTCGTTAGCGAATTGCAGTGTTGTTTCCGCTGAAAATTAAATGGCATAAAATCACATGTTTACCCTTTAGTTTTACGATGGATATTCAACCATAGATGAATATCATTGAAGATGTTCGGTGATCGATGTCATTACCTACTTATTCAGTTAATGAAAGCATTTTCCAAAGGATTCACTTGGTTACTTTTACCTTGTTATTATTGAAGTTTAGGTAACCAAAGGCTTTGACGACAAACACATCAACTCATTACCGACCCACCACAGGGTCTACTCTCAGAATGATCAAGGTTTAGGCCCTACCACGCTAGCCAAGTGCTAATTGGTAGACTTCACACGCCCTTGAGAACATAATGGGAAACTCATGATGAAGCTAGTTCTATTTTATTTGCTTAAAACGTACATAGCTCCGAAAAGTTAAAGGTCCGTGCAGATAAACTCAGTTTCAAACTCAGTTTCCCGAAAGGGAAGCCGAAGCCTTCATGCGCGTGGACAAGGCAAACCAAAAAGATGAGAAAAGTTTCATGAAATCAATTGAGTTATTTTTGGATATAGAAACTGAAGATACAAAAATATGGCGGTACAAGCACTTACCCAATTTTTTATTGCCATTAAACAAATTCTTCAAATCGAAAGTTGTGGACTCAATATCATACTTGTATTTCGGCGCTAACAACTTTAAATGCTCCTTATCGTCTTTGCCCTTCACGTGTGTCAGATTGCTGCTTATGTTAACTTCGATGTTATCTACGAAACATTTTATAAAAAAATACTCAGTAACATAACACTGATTTATAACATAGACGATACTATACAGTTGATTAATTTCCTACAGGATTATTGATTGTTAAACAATGTAAAATGATCTGTGAACTTCTGAGTTTCTTGCCCGCTTCTCCGGAAAATCTGTCATAACCGGTTGTTGTATCACTGAAAAGAGTCGACTTAAGGTTTCTAATTACTGAAAGCGCTACTAAAAATTAATACTTAGATATTAATTTTTAAATGATTTGACATTACACTTTTTCTTCTTATCTTAATTAACTGAAATTATTAGGTAAGCTTCCATCCGACGGGATGATACATTGATTGAGATACTAGCGCACCCGGGTGACGTTATCCTGACCAGTGATGTTTCAGTCTTTGCCGCCCAAGGCCCCAGTTCATTAGAATATTTAGGTACGTTGTGCATACTCTTATTAATTATTCCGTCACTTTGCTGCTAAAAAAATGTTGCTGCATAAGTAGAAAAAAAGCAGAAATTCCGCAAGTACCACATGCTTCTGGGTTCGTTGGACCGGATCCATTCTCATTCTGTCCAAAGATACATCAATTGACATAACAGTTATGGGCGGAATCTGTGCCCATAATAATATATCACCTGACATGCTGCCGGGCGCATAGCCAACAAATTTAATTAACTAAGGTCATATATCGATTACTAAGGATGTGTAACAACGATTTATGTGGCCCCAGTGAGTGCATAAAACTAGGTATTCAACTTACAGCAGTTGATGAATGCATCTCCTTCACCTTTGATTGGGAGTATCAAAATTCTTCCATCTGCATTGTATTGGGCAGTTAAACTTAAATTTCCCTTCAATGATAGAGTGAATGATTCGTTATCACCACCCAACTGAATCCTGAAATACAACAAAAAATACACAATAAACTCGATATACCCTGCCGCTTGCCCTATTATATGCTAGATTTGCCCTGCGGCTTCACCGCGTTAATTTCGGGACGCAGCGTACTTCTACATAGTCTACACTCTACACCTATAGTCATAAGATAATTGACAAACATTTTTTTTATCTTTCGTAAAAAATATATATATTTTTTAGTAAAAAGTTGTGTTAATTCTGATACCTCCAAGAACACGTGTACAAAGTTTCATGATGAACGGTTAAGTAGTTTTCGCGCGAAAGCGTAACAAACAAACTTACATTCACATTTATAATATTAGGAGGATTAGGATGATTGCCCGCTTCATAACAGGAAGTGTTTGATGTTAGTGTTGTTATCAACATGTCTAAGTCAGGCCATTATCTGGACTTACTAATATAGAAAATACACTGCACTTACAAGAAAATATTAATACAACATTAAAAACAACCCTTGCGCTTAATATACGGGTAAGTATATCATCATCATATAAACCCATTACCACTTCTGGGTACGGGTCTCCCACACGTGAGAATGGTAAAGGCGGTAGTTTACCACGCTGGCCCAGTACGGTGCCCTCTCAGGCATGCAGGTATACTCACCATGTTTTTCTTCAACGTTGAAGCAAGTTATATTTTTTTTGTTTTGCATGTCACGCACATAACTTAGAAAAATTAGTAGTGCGTGCTGGGATTCGATCTCGGCCTCCCGAAAATGCAGTCCTAACCACTAGGCTATCACTGCTTTCTTGATATATATATGTAGAACTTTATTTTTAAAAGCAGAAACTAAAAAACTGAATAGAAACACTTCTTGTGTGTATCAGTGGATGTGCCACGATTACGCCCAAAAAATAAACCATTATTATTTTAGTAGCTTCAAAATGACACCGAATTGTTCCGAAATGAAAATGTCTGTCTTTAATTATAAAAAAACTTATAGAATACTTTTTTTTTCTTTAGAATAATCTTATAAATTTATGAGGCGTGCACTTTTGGATTTTTGATATCTTTGTCTATGTGACCTCAATAACCTGAAGTACCTAGTAGGTATCGAGTTCTGATTCATGTGATCATGTGTATGCATCATTTACATACAATGTGTAGTTTTTCGCCATGCGCAAGTATGTAGTCCATTGTTAACTGTCTGGATGGGTTAATTATTATTCAAAAACCAAACTGAAGCGTGCGTTGGTGCAATCGGAAAGACGGATATCCTATGGCTATCCTCTGGCTACATTTTCGTTATCCATCTTTGTATTGACTACCTTTTTTTTGTAATTAGGCGGGGAAAATCCTGAAGGACATCCCTATGGATAGTGTCGGACTTCTAGCGACTAAAAACCCCTTCTGACTACCTTTTGCTCCGAAATAAAAGCCATGTTAAGCTGTCGTAAAGAAATGCCGTTTTGCAGCTAGTGTCCTACTATGGCAAAAATCGGTGATAGACTCGACTTCACTTTCGGGAGGGGCCGAGTTCGAATCCCAGCGCGCACCTTTAACTTATGTGTGTTTTATGCAATTAAAATATCACTTGCTTCAACGTTTAATAAAAACATCGTAAGGAAACCTGCATGCCTGAGTGTGCACCGCACTAAGCCAGCGTGGTAAACTACCTCCTGAGCCCTTCTGGTGTGTGGGAGAGCTATGCCATGCAGAAGGCCGGTAATGGGTGGATATGATGATGATGATGATCAGTGGCTTGCATACAGTACCCTGTACCCAGCACAGGGTATGCACTAAGCAGGCAGATGATAAAGGTTGAAAAAAAAACTCCAGCACAAGTTATAAAAACCTTAAGGGTAGGCATTTTTGGAGTTATAAAAAGCCTACTGTAAGGTTTCTAAAACTCGTACTGGAGATTTTCTGATGATGAATGAATACACTTTTGTTATACACCAAAGAAAAAAAGTAGTTACAGACATATAAATACATAGCAGGAGATTACAATTTGGTGGCCTTATCGCTACATAGCGATTTCTTCCAGGCAACCAATGGCGTAAAAGAAAAAAAACATAGAAAGAGGTAGGTGGTGCAATGAATAAGATTTAAAAATTATACAAATATATATAAATATATATATATATATATATATATATATATATATATATATATAAATACAAAAAAGATATAAACATATATGAAATTACCCATAATTAATGTAAACTACTAACAATCATATACAACATATATAATGATATAATATTCCAAGTTTTTTGTGCTTTAGGCAATTAAAATATCACTTGCTTCAACGGTGACGGAAGACATCGTGAGGAAATCTGCTGCTGGGAGTTCTCCATAATATTCTCAAAAGTGTGTGGAATCCACGTTTCACACTAGGCCAGCGTGGATGAGACTACGACCTTAACCCCTTCTCATTGTGGGAGGAGACCCGTTCCCTGTAGTGGGCCGGTAATAGGTTGATATGATGATGATGACTGCGGCAACAAAGAAGTGCTGGGAAGGGCATTTTACATACTACGTTACCTATTTTTTTGAAAAATTAGTCTAATAATATCTAGAGTTATTTGTATAACACAGCCGACTAAGATTAGATCAACTTATTTTCAAAGCTATATTATATAACAACGAAGGATGCAACGTGATATTGTTGGACATCATAATAAAATTGAGGTTTAACTACACGTGAAATAGTTGATTATTCGAAAAATATTGTAAAAAAAAAATAACTACTTAGATATCCTATACGGCTATTATAACAGGTCATAATGCTGCAATCATGGAATTAGCCTTACTTTAAATCCGTTAGCTTTAGGCCGGCGAGACCATGCATTTTGGTATCGCTGAATTTTAGTTTCAGCCCATTCCCGTCAATGACTATGTCGTTCAAATCCACAGGGTCTATGGACGGCACCGAATACTCAGGAATACCCTTTGCGAAATATGGTAGACTCTCCTCTATTTGTTCCTTTACACATTTTTCAAAATCGTCATCAGTAAAATTGCAGGGATGGATATATTCAGCTGCAATAAAAAAAAATCAGTTTTACTGGTATGCTGGTAAGTTTTACTCCTCTTATACCTACTTATACTTATTTATGTAAGTAATATCATCGACGTGAATACATTTGTGCTGGATTGTAACACAGTGAAATAGGATTACAAACAAAACATACCTATTTAAATAATATTCTAGCCTGGTTTTTTTATTACATTAATACAATGTAGCACATGTGAGACAAAAAGCCCCTAAAATTAGCATAAATTTAATTAAAAACTGGACGTTCCTCAAATTCAATTCAAAAGGTCAACCATATTATAAAAGCAGAAAACAGAAATTATTCGCAGGAAAAGTCGCGTCCATCGCGCCATAAAAGATTTGTAAGGAGGGAAAATTACTAATTTATATTTAAAATTCAATATATAGTTGATCCATGTGATTAAGATAATCTCGTAAATATCAGAAAAGATATTTTATTCTGCACTCGTTTATTTTAAGGGGTAATAGGGACCTACTTATGTATTCGTATTGTCAAATAGGGGTTGGATAATTGGGGCGTTTGGTGTCCCAAGTTTGCCAGAGGGACGCGAAATAGCTCTAGGGAGCGGAAATGCCTTAATTTACGAATAGATCTGCTATCTTAGATTGATACACAGGCACAGACATGATAGCTATGCAACATTGTATTTCGTTTATCGGAAATAAGGATAACATTATTACTTTTTATATTGATAAACATAATATATCTATTGATAAGGATATTAGAGTGATATTGAACTTATTTTATCATAATTAAGAAAGTAAAGACCGTTAGGTACTTATTTCTCTAAAGGTAGAAACCCATTACCCACATAACCCAAAACAATCCGGTAGATTAAGTTGATCGTGATATCGATGAGAAGCAGTGTGATAAAAATATTTTTGAAACCTACGCCCTGCGTCAGAAATGTCGCGACGTTTCAATTTTAATACTATCCGTCAAGCCGCAATGAAGCAGCAAACAAAGGCTGAGTAATTAAAAAAAGGTTCCGACAACTAATCTCTAAAGAGATTTCTGGTAATCTACCTTTTGAACTGGTACATAAGGGTCTATAATCTCTTACTCCCTCTATTTAAAGGGAGAGGTAGACTTTGTCTAGCAGTGAGATAGGATGATCATGATTGATTCACTCAGTTACAGTAAGTTCTTTCTAGAAGAAGAATACGTGATACCTACTGATATTTTCCACTGGCCGTTTCGCCACGTATCGATTATTAGCTATTCTAATATTAATATGACAGTATCGGTTAGTGTTAGTAAACTTTTAAAATGTACCTATTTAGAAACAAAGAATATGCAATTTAGTAAGTTGGTAAATGTTACTGTTAAGTTTATCATTCGTCTACCATTATTTTATTCATTTCGAAGTTGGCATAAAGTCAACTCTCTCTTACATGTGCTATAATGAAAATAATCTTTTCGTTACTTTTTAGTGTAAAGTATATTATGAATTGTTAAGAAATAATAAAAAACACAAACTCATAAAGAACATCTTTTTTGTTTTTTTTTATTATATTCTATTTAATTTTTTTATATCTTTCAAAACATACTTAACACTAAAAAGTAATGATTTAATGGTTTTCTATTATAACATAAGTTTGAAAAAACGTAGTGTACCTACCTATAATAGCCCCGTATTCTCGGTATAAAATATCTAAGAAGCTATGTAGATTACGAGGACTTATTATATCTACCTAAGTACCTTCTTTTGAAGGCTCTTTTTATAGGTAGATAGCGTGTACCTATAACCCAATATAAAACTACAAAGATACAAATGAGTTAAGAACCTCCTCTTTTGAAGTCAGTTAAAAAGCTTACATTATTCACCGACCTACTACCAAGTGTCTTAATTGGATTAATAAGCAATAAGGTTATTAAACGCTTTTTGTTACAAACAGTTAAGTTAGTATAAAAGGCTCGCATTAAATACAAAGTAAACGTTGATTTAATTACTACTTTGTAAATTTTATTTGTTCAGTAATAACATAATGTTATAACAACCGTTACACAATTTCCCTTTGATATTCAATGTAAGCAATAATAAGAGCTAATTGTATATTATTAGTGGTCGATGCTTTTTTCTAGATACAATTACGTATCTTCCTACATTTACGTGTCGATTAATTATCCGTCTATTTACTTTGAAATAATGAATTGGCTACGACTACAATTAAATTGGTACTTCGATATGTAATGAGTGCATTGCCAAATAATCGTCTATTTACCCGACTACAGACTAACAGTTTTTTTTTGTTTTTTTTTGTTTTAGCCCCTATACTCGCTTAGTAGTAGTAGAGCATTTTGTAACGGAAGGACCAACAAACAAACTAACAAACACAATTTCGCATTTAAAATATATCTAAGTATTATCTTATATCTTTAAATGAACAATTCTTGTATATATATAATTGGTATCTCGGAATCGTCTCTAACGATTTTCATGAAATATACATACAGGGGACTTCGGGGGCGATAAATCGATCTAGCTATGATTAATTTTTAGATGTCATTTTATTCGTGTTTTCCGGTAATAACCGATTTGGTACAAACGAAGTTGCACGGGTCAGCTAGTTTATTATTAAGAGTCCAACAATCGACGGCCCTCTGGCGCAGTGCGCAGCGACCCTGCGTTTTTAGTCCATGGCCGTTCGATTCCCACAACTGGAACATTTTTGTGTGATGAACATGAATGATTTTCAACGTTTTGGTGTTTATGTGTAATATATTATATTATTGTATTATTTATTTATATTATAAGCATTTATGTATATATTTCATAAAAATATTCATCACTCATCTTAGTACCCATAACACAAGCTTCGCTTACTTTGGGGCTAGATGTCGTATGTGTGTATTGTCGTAGTATATTTTTTTTCGTCTGCGTTTGATTTTGTATTTGATGAGGCATTCGTTCATCACAAAGTTTAGGCAAAATGAAACATATTATTATAACCTGTATAGTACAAAGATAATTATTTAAATCGGTTATAATTTGTCGGAGTCATGGTGTAAAGTCGTCAAACACTTTCATCCCCTCTCCCAAAGGAACCGAGCCTAATGTCGGGATAAAAAGTATCCTATATTACTTCTAACACTTCCAAGAATATGTGTACAAAGTTTCATGAGGATCGGTTAAGTAGTTTTTGCGTGAAAGCGT
Organism: Pararge aegeria; assembly: GCF_905163445.1. Lineage (NCBI taxonomy): Eukaryota > Metazoa > Arthropoda > Insecta > Lepidoptera > Nymphalidae > Pararge > Pararge aegeria. Next base: position 8,672,165 of record NC_053184.1, on the reverse strand, counting down.
AACAAACAAAAACTTGCATTGACTTTTATAATATTAGTTGGGATTTAATCCGCACTAGGCCAATGTACCGTAGTCTACTATCGAATTGAATTTCAAATAACAACGTTGATGATTACAATTTAGTTAGAAGAAGTAGAACAGAAAATATTATGCATAATACAAATGGACCCTTGATAAATGGGCTATTTATTCAACAAAAAAAATATTTTTCAAGTCAGACTAGACTAGACTAGACTAGACACTGGGGGTCGAGTGGTGAATTTACGTAAATGTGTATGTATACTCGGTTAGACTATGGTAATATAATTGCGCTACGATCCACAGGTAACCCGGATTAATAAACCGTAGGGAATAGCTAGTATTGTAAATGTGCAATTTATAAATATATATATTAACCTGTACCTTGTGATATATTTATATTACAGATCTCCATTTGCAAGAAAAAGGAAAAGCCGCGGAAAATAGTAGTAAAATGAATGATTTTTTTTTTAAACGCCGCTGATAATAACTAAGCGATGATTGATACCATTATACTTACCTTACAACGATTCTATATTTATAAGGTTTTAAGGATAAGGTAGATAAATATTTGCTTAATTAAAAACAAATGGAATGAGTTCAATGCCAAGAGTATAAGAGGATACAATATCTCCCTGCTAGATATTATAACCGATCTCATTACTTATTAAAGGTTGAAATAAGGTAATTCGAAGAAAATATTCATTATTGTAACGCTCGTGTTTTCTCAAGGAAAATAGGTTTGTTGAGTATTGACTGTAACAGTTCGCGGCCGGCTGTGAAGAAAACTTGCATGCTGAGGGTTCTCCACAATGTTCTCAAATACGGATGAATTCTATACTTTAGAAGCGTGCTGGTCTATGCTTCGAGTTCCAATTATTGTAATGTTAACGTAGAAATGACAGTTCCGGCCTCAGTAGCGCCTAGACTGAGATGAATATTTCAGCACAAGGAAAATAATGATTACGTAGCTATTTACCTTCTATGAAATGTTTCTCATTGTATGAGTAGGTAGGCAGGTGCATATATCATATTATACTCTTGTAATTTCACAAATAAAAACAAACTAAATGCGATTTGATAGGTGCCTTGAAGTAGAGATTTAAGCTATAATTCATAGATTAAACCGGCTAGGTAGTAGGTAGGTATTAGGTATCATGTGAATCCTATTTTATTTGTATATTAAAACTTCTTTATTGCATAGAACAGGAAAATCTAAGAGTTCTTATAAAATATTTCAGACAAAAGGCGACGTTATCACTAAAAGGTTTAGTTCAATCCTAATCACTGATTTCATCGTGGAAACTAAACAAAGTCAGTTTATAAGTAAACCGAGGATCTGGACTAAACTATTAATATTCGAACAAATAGTAAAACGCTTTTATTAATAATACGGAGAAGTCTAAGGCAGGCTATGCAGGTTTCCTCACGATATTTTCCTTCACCGTTAAGAAAGTGATATTTTGTTTACATATATAAAATTGAGTAAGTATCAATAAATAAAAACAGAATGTAACTTACGGAAGAAGCTTTCCTCTTCAACTTCAACTTTAGCATAACACATGGAAACTAGAAGAACAAGTGCTAATAAATATTCCATTATTGCGATCTGAGATAACTGGAGCACTAGGATATTGACAGATTTGAACAGTTATTGTTAACGGCTTCGTACTAACTGTGCAGGGCGATCATTGTGTTACATATTTATGGTCCTGACGGTCAATGCCATGCAACTAGGAAGGATTCATAATCCGGTAACGTGACGTCTTTAAAATTTTTAAATTGCAAGGTTAAAAAAAAAATTGCAATGTTAACAAACGTTAGCCCTGACTGCAATCTCAACTGATGACATGCGATGGTGCAGTCTAAGATGGTAGCGGGCTAACCTGTTAGAGATATGAGAGTTACATTTAACCCATACTTCTATTAAATTCAAATTCAAAATACAAATTCAAATTCATTTATTTCAAGTAGGCCTACTTTATAAGCACTTTTGAAACGTCAAGTATGCATGTTTGTGTGACTCTACCACCGGTTCGGAAAGCAGATTCTACCGAGAAGAGCCGGCAAGAAACTCAGTAGTTGCTCTTTTCCAAAATAAATAAATAAATATACTACGACAATACACACATCGCCATCTAGCCCCAAAGTAAGCGTAGCTTGTGGGTACTAAGGTGACTGATGAACATTTTTATGAATAACATTCATAAATACTATAATATACATATAAACACCCAGACACTGAAAAACATTCATCTTCATCAGACAAACATTTTCCAGTTCTGGGAATCGAACCCACTGCTTTGGACTCAGAAAGCAGGGTCGCTGCCCACTGCGCCAATCGGCCGTCAATATCTACCGCATCGTTCTCTTTTGGCAGCACATCTTTGTCAAGCCCGCCAGGGAGGTCGTCAAAAAGGAGAATCGTTGATTGGTTCGAACCCTGGTTCGGGCAATAAGTTGTGATGTGTGATGTATGATGTATGTATGATGGATGTTATTTTCTCGTATATTATAATAACTTATAATTATATCGCATAAAAGCACGTTTAGCTTTCGGTCCCGGTAAATTCTACTATGCGAAGAGCATCTATGTGCTTTGGCGGTAATTTGCTGAGGTTGATGCTAATGATAGACGAGCTGGCTGCTATAAAATATTGAAACTTTGGCTGCTATAAAATATTGAAACTTTGGCTGCTATAAAGGATAAGTAACTAGAAAAAAATTGGTCCAGTGGTCCGACATTTTCACGTTAAGCTACAAGGATTATTGCTGGGGTTTTTAAACTATGTTAGTCACGGAAACTGCTTTGTATGGGTAAAACTATATACCGCTCTAGATACATTTTCTAAATTTATTCCATTTCAGATTATTCGCTTCGTAAATTAAGGAAATAAGGGGATAGTTAGTAGTTCTTTTTAGATATTTTAATGAAATAAGAATCGATAACAACACATAGTCAACAACAACAGTTTGTTGACCGATTTCAGCCACGGTGGTCAATCTCCAGAGAGATTTTCTTAATACGTGGGAGTTATTATAGTGCCCAAGTTTTTGCGCAAGCATAGGTGCGCTCTCTTTTCTATCACTTACGGCAGCTCCGACACGACCGGAAAGAGATCAAGGGCAGGACCGAAAACATTAAATCTATAGCATTGAATGCGTCAATGTTCGATAATAGGTATATGAAGGTGGAGGAAGGAGGCCAGGCAGTAGGTACTCGTAAAAATCTGGACTAGGAACGGCGGTGAGTATAATAAAAAGGTTGATGGAGAATATTCTAACACTAAAAGTATGGAAGATAAGTAGGGCTATGAGGCCTCGGTTATGTTAAATTTTGTCTTTCGACTGTCGAAAAGATGAGAGTTTCAGTCGAATGCGCGTGCGCGGTTAATGCAGGCCGTGTGGAGTACACGCAACTGTGGAAAATTGCGAGTAAAAATTTGAAAAGTTGGAAAATATCGGAAAATACCAAGAAATTTTTAATAAAAATGAATAAAATATTTCTGCAGGGTAGCGCAGGTGGCCAGGATGCACACAGAGATAATCCCAGACCTCGTAAAAAAATCTGGACTAGGATCGGCGGTGAGTATAATTAAAAGGTAAATGTTGAATATTCTAACACTCAAAGCATGAAAAATTAGTAGGGCTATGAAGCCTCGGTTATATTATATGGATGTCTCTCAAGTGAGTTTCAAATAAAAGCACCCCTTTTGTAATGAAGTAAAATATTTATAATTGCAATAAATATGTACAACACCACCCACACTACCAAAAACAATGTTTATACCTGTAAAATGAAATACTTACTTGGAATAGAAATAAATTAAATTAAGAAAAAAAGGAAAAAGCTTGCTTAACAAATGTCATATTTGAGAAATTAAATAAACCCTACGTTAATTCTGAATAAATTAGATGAATATGGTAAAAGAATTTTAAAAATCGGTATAGTAATTTCAATTACAACACAAAAAAATTTGGCAAAAGTATACTTTTACGCCCGTTCCCTTTTGTAGGTCCAATCGATTAGTTCAACCTTTGAACTGGTGAGACTTTCCTATTAAGTAGTTTAAATGCATAAAGTTAAGCCCTTTTGAGTTGAACTACTCGATATATAAATTGTTGAAATCAGGCGTAATGTTGGCTTGTTGTTGTCAGGTTGGCTGAGAGTTAGAGGTATTAGGAAACTGATTAAATTATTAGCAAGAAAGAAGGTTGGTTTGCTTTTCTGGTCTGTGACCTTGATCTTGAGACCTTGCAGCAGTTGAGCTTATCGTGTCAGAGCTCCTCCGGAGAAGTAGTACCGACATGCTTATTTCTGCTGCCAAACACTACTGCTGGGTTCAGTTCTAAAGGGGTTGTTTGCCGATGAAATTATAGAATGATGCTTAACACCTATGTCTCAGATTAATGGATACTGGGCGGCACTTTGAGAAACGTGTTCCATGCATGCCCTGCGAGATGTTGCTCTGTTTATAGGTTGTGGTGGTGTTAGTGTACTATAAAACATACAGGATACTTTGTTTGAAATGACTTACACTTTCTGGACAGAAATCCCCAATAGAGACAAATAAATAAATAAATATAATACGGCAATACACACATCGCCATCTAGCCCCAAAGTAAGCGTAGCTTGTGTTATGGGTACTAAGGATACTGATGAAAATTTTTATGAATAACATACATAAATACTTATAATATACATATAAACACCCAGATACTGAAAAACATTCATGATATTTTCCAGTTGTGGGAATCGAAACCACAGCCTTGGACTTAGATAGCAGGGTCGCTGCCCACTGCGCCAATCGGCCGTCTAAAACAAATGATTTGATTGTTTATTTTATTCCACTACAAGTTAGTTAGTTAGTTAGTGAGATGTGGTGCTGGAGAAGAATGCTAAGAATACCTTGGAATGCATTCCGGACCAATAAGGCCATTCTTGAAGAACTCGGCATCACGCAACGTCTATCCTCCATAGTACAGGCTCGTATTCTCACGTTCTTTGGTCACGTATCCAGAAGAGTCTGGATACGTGACCAAAGAACGTCTGGTTGTCCAAGAAAGAATCGAGGGCACCAGATCACGCGGAAGATCGCCCATGAGATGGGCTGACCAAATAAAGGCTGCAGTGGCTGTCCCCTTACATGAGTGTGCTAGAAAGGCAGCTGCCAGAGAGGAGTGGCGACGAATAGTTAAGCGTGCCACAACCCTTAAATGACGACCACGACCGCTCTGACAAGAGCGAACCGACTGAGAAGAAGAAGAACAAGTTAGCCCTTGACTTTAATCTCACCAGCAGTGCTAGCAAAGGCAGGAGACAAACATTTTATATCCCGACTATATTCCCTGACAAGGGATACAATTACGTGTCCACCTGCTAAAGCACGGGAAAATGGAATAGGAGAACTTTACCCCCGTTTATATTTAATACACATAAATATTATTTGGATATATACAAAACATATTTGAAGCCTGGGAGGAGTCACGTGATGCACTTGGTGTGTTCTGTGACTTATCTAAGGCGTTTGATTGTGTTCAACACGAAACGTTAGTTAGGAAACTACACCACTATGGAATTCAGGGTGTAGCTCTAGACTTAATGAGTAACTATCTATGCGATAGAATTCAGAAAGTCGACGTGAATGGAAAACGGTCTAATGGATCAGTTATGAAAATAGGTGTCCCACAGGGGTCTATATTAGGACCATTTCTGTTCCTTATTTACATTAATGACCTTCCTTACCTTGCCAAGGATAAACACGGGATAGTTCTGTTTGCCGATGATACATCACTGACTTTTAAAATAAATCGACGTGAACTAGCTTTTGACGACGTAAACAACTCTCTCGCTAAAGTGGTACAGTGGTTTGAAGCTAATAATTTGGTTCTTAACGGAAAAAAAACCAAGTGTATAAAATTCACTTTACCTAATGTTAAACACGTGAAAACCACTGTACTACTTAATAATGAGGAACTGAAACTGGAGGATACGACAGTTTTTCTAGGAATAACGTTAGATTCTAAACTTCAATGGGGCCCTCATGTAAATAATTTATCGAACAGGCTTAGTTCTGCTGCCTATGCGGTAAAGAAGATACGCCATATGACCGACGTAGAAACTGCGAGACTGGTATATTTTAGTTACTTTCACAGCATTATGTCATATGGAATTTTACTTTGGGGTAATGCTGCTGATATTAGCACTATTTTCGTGCTGCAGAAGAGGGCTGTTCGTTCTATCTACAAAATGGGTCCGAGAGAGTCATTGAGAGATAAATTTAAAGATTTTAAAATAATGACAGTGTATATTATTGTAGTCAGTACATATTTGAAAATTTAATGTACGTTCATAAAAACATTTCTAAATTTAAGAAAAAATGTGACTGCAATAATTTAAACATTAGAAGTAAGAATAAACTTACAGTGCAATATACTAGGTTACATAAAACTCATAATTCGTTTAAAGGAAATTGCATACAATTCTACAATAAACTACCAATTGTCATCTTGGAGATGTCTCTTAAAAAGTTCAAAGTTTGTATTAAACGTAAGCTTATAGAAAAGTCCTATTATAGTATAAATGACTACGTAAACGATAAAAAAGCTTGGGTGTAAATTATTGCTCTAACCAGGTTGCTCTTCTAATAATTTAAAATGACATTGTGAGATGGTGATAACAAAAAAAAAAAAAAACACCCGGCTAAGTTTGTTGTGGGCTTCTTCTTAGACCAGGACGCGTTTGGAACCCTCGTAGCTTTAGTTTTAAGTTTACGAATGTGGTTATCGCCATCATCTCACTACCGTGTGGTTCTTATGTACGCATCAAAAGTGCCACCTGTGGGCCTACTTGAATAAAGATATTTTTGACTTTGACTTTGACTTTGACTTTGATATTATTTCGACTTTTGCGCCAGTGCTCTGAGAGTTGATAAAGCTGTGGGAGAAGATATATTTTTAACCTGTCCCGGGGGAGATAATTGTCTCCAGCCCATGCTACTCGTGCAGGTAGCAAGTGTTGTGCAGTCTAAGCTAGAAGGGGCTTACTTGTTAGGTAACATGGCAGTTATGTTATTGAATCCGTAACTCTTAATTAGTTTATATTGCGCATCGTACCGGAAAGTTAAATCGCTTGGAGGCCCTTCGAGGTCGGTAGTGTGATTACTTGCCACAGTAGAAGTCCACCAGAATAGGCCACGGAGAATTAACAAATTATTAATTCTCAAATTACCCCTTTTGGGACCTCCATATTAAATCTTTGGCTGGCTGTAAAATCCAGTTGCCAGTTGCTTTAGTAGTATGCTGCCTATATCTACACGTTATCGAAAATGAAATCCAGGGACCGTCTAATTCCGCCCTACTTCATATCTAGTAGCGCATCAGGGATGTTTGCGGAAGCGGGTGTTGACTGGTTTTTGCTACAATGCGTAAAAGATATGGCTCGCTAGTGCAAAGGTAGCGGCGGAGCACCAGAAGCATCCTGCAATGATTTCTAGCAGGTTGGACTGCAGGTATGCTAAACACAATTACAATGGGTGGGAACGGCAGTGATTCGCATATATTAGGTCTGCCGGTTTAAAACGTCTTATCTCTAGAGGCCAAAAATTGAACCAGTGCTTGTCTGATATCTTCTTCGTTCTTGAATTGTTTGCCCCGCAAGAAATTTTGTAAGGACAGAAACAAGTGATAATCAGATGGTGCTTGGTTCGGGGTAAAATACAGTGGCGTAAATGAACTTTGTCGGTAGCCATGGGTACACGATCGCGTCTCACTAAATACTGACAAGAATGATCTTAGTTTTAGTTCATCTGCGACGAAAATGTGTATACATTGTTAAAGATCAAAACAGAGAGCCAAATATGTGTCACAGAAATATCCCTGTTACAATCAGTTTCAACAAGTATGCGCATATGCGCAATATTACTTTCTTTCACTAATGTAGAAGTAGAAGTAGTAGAAGAAGAACGTTATACTAACAAAAAAATATATGAGCCTGAAATAAAGATTATTATTTTAACTTTCATTGGTGTATTAGGAAGGAGCCTTAGTAAAATATAGATGTTTGCTCGAGTGCTTACAAAACACTAGAAGAAATAGAAATTACACTTTTCTGGTGCTTAGGTTACAATTATGACAAATCGGTCTGATTATCATATTGAATGAATACTTAGATTTTTATTTTCATTAAAATCAAAGTTACCTAAACCAAAACCTACATAATTACCGGAATTGCTCCCTTCAGAAATCTTCAAATTCGTTCTCAAAATAACATTTGGAACTCTTTCTTAACTTTATTTGTTCTATATCTGGAAAATTACTCGTGTCACCAGGTGTTGGGCATATAGGTACAAATGGCGGTTGAGCTCTCTGCTGCAGTATGGATTGCCAACTAATATCACTGAACCAGGGATGGCCTTTAATCTCAAATACGCCGTTCTTTAAACAACCTAGCCGCTTTGTTGTGTCTACTTGTAATAAGCCTTTAATTATATTTTTGCATTCAAGAACTAAGCCATCAGGGCATTTATAATGACCTTCTAAAATCTTTTCATACAGCTTAGTAGGATCCGATACGAAAAATGGTGGAAAACCTGCCACCATCTCAAAGATTAATACCCCAATTGCCCACCAGTCCACAGAAAACGAATAGCCTTTAGACAAAATCACTTCCGGTGCTAAATATTCAGGCGTACCACACAGCGTCCACGTTTTCTTCGATAGAATTTTACAGAATCCAAAATCACACAATTTAATATATCCGTTTGTATCTATTAAAATGTTTTCCGGCTTTATATCTCTGTGTACGATTTCACAATAGTGTAAATACTCTATGGCTAATATAACTTGACTGGCGTAAAATTTTGATACATCGTCTGCCAAGCCTCCGTACTTTTGTATGTACGTAAACAATTCTCCTCCAGCCATGTATGGTAGTATAAAGTAAACATAAACATTATCTTTAAAAGCATCATCTAAGGATACGAGAAATGGAAACTGGACACACTGGAGTATTTTCTTTTCTAAGATAAGATTATTAACATGTTTCCTCTCCATGACGACTGTTTTGTCTACCACTTTCATAGCGTGATACGTGAAAGTACTTTTATCTCTTACTAAAAATACTTCTCCATAAGCACCATTTCCTATCGCTTTTACGGTATCGTAGTTATCTGCACTCTTATCTGAAATAGGAGGTTCTGCGTATCTTTTTTGAAACTCTGATTTTAACATGTCTAAATATCTCTGGTGGTCTTGATGATTCTGTCGGTTAAATATTTGCTTTGCCATATGAGTATGTAAACGATGTTTTTAAATTATGTACCCCATTAAATGTTAGGTGCATATAAATATCCTCAAAAAAATAAATAATATTATAAAATACATAGATACATACATTTGTTGACTAATATTTACCTTAAAAAGTAAATTATAACATCTATGAATATTATGACCTAATTTTAACCGAAGAAGAGGTTATGACAACAGCTGATAATGGCAACGTTTCTGCCAAAGAAGATGCAAATATGAGCACCATGTTATTTTATATTGTTCAGTTTTCAACAACGACCCCAGATATAAAATATCTTTTTTAATAAGCTGCGTGCTGAAGCCTTTCAAAATGTATATCAACTTTCAATACCTAGTCCACATATATTCTTAGGGATATAATTAAGATAAATAATAATTAACATTTTCATAAATATTAAATCACTGAGTCTATGATTCAAACCTTTTTTCTTGATATTTTTTTCAGTAACTTTTTATTTTGATATATCAACAAAGTACGAATGTCAATTTATAATATATCATGAATATGAATATATATTGTATGCCAAATTTTCGCACAATATCTTTGCGTATTTTTAATCAAACCGACTTAAGCACACAGGTATGGCCGACGGACTCAAACATCACATTCTTAGCTCGCCCCGGCATGGAGGCTATTCAAGTGCAAGACAAGAACAATACGGTCAATATCTCCGAAAACTTCATGCGGATTTCTTAGAAACTTGGAATGAGAAATCTCCAGATAACTCAAAACTAAGCGACTTTTTGAAGCAAACGGTTTTAGGCACAGGCGCTTTTGGAGTTGTCATTCTAACAAAACATATCGATACAGGGAAATACTACGCTATGAAAATGTTGGAAAAGGAGAAGATAGTAAAATTAAAACAAATCGAACATAGTTACTACGAGAAGAAAATTCTTTGCGGGCTTAATTTTCCTTTTTGTGTGTACATGAAATATTTTTTCAAGGACAATGTTTATCTTTACTACATATTACCATTCGTACCCGGCGGCGAAATGTTTTCTCACCTACGCAAATTAGGTAAATTCGATGAAATGTCTTCAAGGTTTTATGGTGCTCAAGTAATTCTAGCACTTGAATATTTGCACGCATGCGAATTAGTGTATCGTGACTTGAAACCAGAGAATATCCTTATAGACCGGGCTGGTTACATCAAATTAACAGATTTCGGCTTTTGCAAGTTAATTCGAGGTAGAACGTGGACTCTCTGTGGTACTCCCGAATACTTGGCACCAGAGATTATTCTTAGTAAGGGTTATGGTATGTCTGTAGATTGGTGGTCACTCGGCATTCTTTTGTTTGAAATGAGCGCAGGATATCCACCATTTTATGCATCTGACCCAATGAGAATCTATGAAAAAGTTGTGTCTGGTAAATACAGGATTCCCAGCCACTTCTCAATGGAACTTAAAGATTTAATAGGACGTGTAGTTCAAATAGACACGACAAGACGGTTTGGAAATTTGAAAAATGGCGTATTAGATTTAAAGAATCACAAATGGTTCAGAGACATTGACTGGGACAGTTTATTAAACTATCGTATACCAGCACCTTTCCAACCTAAAATCCGATCACCCGGAGATACAACGTATTTTGAAAACTTTGACGATGAAAAAATTAAAGAGAGCCCAGTATGCTTATACGAAGAAGAGTTCGCCGATTTTTAACTGCAACGTGACTTGCAATAATTATCTAAGTTATATTTCTGACCGTACCATGGAGGATTTTTTAATTTAAGTTTTAAAAATTGGGTTTAACAAATTGTTTTAATTTAAGTTTCGAGGAATATGTGGTACGTTACTATATTAATATGTATACTTTGCTTTTCAATAACTGTATGTAAGGACTAACTAGGACAAGTATTATTTCTATTACTTTTCAGTTATTTTTCTTTTTGTAAACGTTTGCTAAAGTAATCAAAACTAAACGTGAGCTTTATTCAGTTGGCTATGGTTTAAAAGCTTATCACACCGCCAAGCGGAGTAATTTCAGAAAATTCAGTTGTATGTGAACTGTAGCCGGGAATGGACGTTCCCGAACCCGGTTTATATTTGGAATTCTTCGAAAGTAATTTCGAGTCTCGTCAACACTGTATTGTGAATTAAAAATACATCTACCTGTTTCCGCTCACCGTGTGTCACAAGAAAAAAAGTGTTACAATAGTTTTCGTATTTATAACATAACATTTTTATCTTTGAAAGTTCCACAATAAAAAAACATTCTATAAACTTCCTCGATTATAAGTAAGTAAAACTTTATAACTTTGCTTTAATATTACTTTACTTGCGAACTCTTCGTGCATTTCTAAGATCTATTTAGACCATAGTTAGGTAAGTAGATACCTAACGTCTTTAAAGATTCCGTAAGTTCAGTATACGAACTTATATAACTAAACGCATTGCAGGCTTTCTTTTTAATATAATTAAATTATCTTAGAATAAAACTGACTTTAATTTACTTATTTTTTTTATTGTTCCGTACTTTCCGTTTTTTATACGCATATGTTATGTGTTTAGGTTTATAATTTTTATTGGATGGATACATAATATTATGTCCTTGCGTAGTTAAAAAAACGGCGCGTGAAATTAATTCAAATATTATTTGCAAATTGTCGATATTTCTGAGTAATATATAACGAAATCAGTGCTTTTGACTTAATCTAAATATTAACCTATATCAAATTTTAAACATTACTTTATGTACTTATGTAATGAGATAAGAGTAAAAAGCTTAAGTAAATCTAATAGATTCGCCACTAATTTACATTTCTTGGGTTACGACATACATTACTATACATAATATCTTATTTTCATTTTCATATATAAATGTATATAGGTTTATAGGTGTATAGGTTTTTATGAGGTTGTACATCGTGCCTCCTTCTTTTTACAAATAAGTATATTTTCATCAGTAACTTTGAATGGGTTTTTGCAGGGATACGTAGGAAGGATAGGTGGGTAAGCTAGGTAGATTATTGGGTAAGAACCAACTTAGATATAACTAAACCCGTAGGTAATATTTAGTTAATAGTGTAAAAGCCTGTTTCACCGCCTCCTGAATAGTGTCAGATAGCTTAATCACAAGGTTTGTCTTTGCCACTTGACATAAAGCAAAAAAGTAATAAAACTAACGTTTAGGCTATCCGACACTTATCAGAAGATGTTTATACAGGCCATTAGAGTACAACTTATAAGTTCTTAGGTAGAAACCTAAGGATTTCTAAGAATGAACAAATTATTATTATGTAAAGGCTGTTTGGCGGATAGGAGGCGCCAGCGATATACCTACCTAGTCCGATGACCTATTATTTGCTACGTCAATAAAGTGTAGCTGTTGACAAGAGTAACAACATTGACTGTACAATTTTATTCCTAAGCATATTAGATACCTAGTGTATATTATGTGGTTCTTTTAAAAAAAAAAAAACAGGAGGTTCTTAATTCGACGAGTTTTTGTCGATGTTATATGTCTGTCAATTTTGAACTGATTAAGATTAATGGTTTTTAACTTAAACATAAAATAAAAATTTGCGCGTCTAGACAATAGTTAAAACGCTCTTCTCATTATATAGTATATAATGATTTATACTCTATATAATATACCTACCTAATATGTAATGAGATTGTTGTTTGAAAGGATCAGTAGGAACTTAAGAGACTTACGTAATGGTAGTGTTTTTAAATTAAGGTTTTATTTGGTCCCATAATATGGAATATATCTTTTTACTTAAAGGCGAAAGAGCACTGACTCACTAAACACGAAATTTCAGAAACTATTCTGCTTGCAAACTGGTAGATTGGAAGGTAGGTTCCGTTTTGAGCGTACACGTTAGTTTGAAAGAATTTTACATAAAACAATCCTATAGGTGATATCGGAGTTTAGCGGTTGTATGGAATTTTACCTATGCTAAGTACTACATACTCACGTATATTGAACTAGCTGACCCGCGCAACTTCGTCTGCATCAAATCGGTTATTATCTGTTTTAATATCTTAAAAAAACTAAGGACCTAATTCCAGTCCAGTTTTTTTGTTTCCGGCCGCGCGTCCCTATGCATATTTTTGCTTTTAATATCTCTATACCCGTCGTAACTTCTAACATAGGTCTAATTTAAATAATTCAAAGAGGAATTTGCAGGTACATAATCAATTTTCATTACAAAACTATTTATTTGGATAAGGATTAATATCATGATAGGAATGTCACCATCTTTAGATTGTACCCATGTTTTGATTGACAAATTATAACAAAAAGCGGTTATTAGGACATGATCGACAGTTAGACATATAGCCTCCCGGACTTTTTTGTAGGTATGATTACTTTTAACATGTAGTACATTATTTTTATATATTATCAATCATTTTCGCGGCGTACGCCTGTAAAGCTCCAAGTCGGTGTGACGTCATTAACAAACATCGTTATATTTCAGCCGATTTACAGAAAACTATAATAGAATACACTAAAACCTTCCACATGAGTCACTATGTTCATTTGTGAAAACCGTACGAAAACCGTTCTTTCAACTCAACTAAGCCTATCCAAAAATCCACGTCCATCTAAAACTCAAATTGCGCGGATTTTGAAAGAAAATATAGCATCTTTCATAGAAATGCTATCCTGTTGAAGTAACATGTTATATGTTTTGAACTCACTACAACCTTATGCATAATCAAAAATAAAATGTTTAACGTTTAATACGTTGAACTTCATACAGTTTCAAATTAATTTTTGACATTTATTTGAACTATATAAGGCTCTGTGCGTCAGTTGCTTTAAAGGCCACTCTTCTGTTTGTTTTCTTCGCAACTATAATTTATCTACAATTTTAAATTATAGAAAGAGATACCCCAATGACGGGCGGAGAGCGTAAATAAATTAAATCAAATTTTGGGAGAGAATTAAAAGGAAAACATAGAGCACACTCTTATTTTACAGGAAATTATTATGAAAATCCTAAAAAATAATTCTGAAACCGAAAAACTGACTCGCACTCGACTGGTTTTTTTTAAATAACTACCATATAAACAAAAATCTTCCATATAGTTTTAACCACCTCATAGATAAAGTATAAGAGTCTTTAGATATCTTTAGAGTACTGGTAGTCTGTTATATTTTAAGTGCATGTTCCATTAGAAGAAATATGATAACGCTGCGCTTTTTTAATGGTTTCTGAGCTTTTAGATGCAGTCTTGCAGTACTATATAATAATATTTTATACATCGCTGGTGAAATCACTTAAGGCTGTGTTCACATTTGTATCATGTTAGTGTAGTAATATTAAGACGACATATTATAGTATAAAAATAAAACTAGCTGGACATGAATGTAGTCGCAGCCTTAAGTTTAGTAAGAACAATTATAGACACTTTACCTGTAATTTTTTTATAATAGAACCTTTGTTTCAGATAAAAATCACAAATTAATTTATGAAATAAATATGTTTAGAATACAAAGTATTCGTAGAAGTTTTTAGAGTGCAGTTAGTAATTCATGTTGAAGTTGAAAAAATTACAATAATGTGTAAAGGAGTGAAGGGTGTTGATTGGGAGACGGAGACGCTTATGGGTTCACCACCTCCTGTTTCAAAATGGGAGAGATTTATTCCGCGTGCAGCTCTATCTCATATCGGTCTTTTTGTTGCACTCATGTTGTACACGGCTGGAGGAGGATTGGTAAGCGCAGTTGAATTTCCTAGTTCTAGTATCTCGGATCCACACTTCCCAAGGAAGAGTGCCAGAGAGACTTCTTGCATTATGTGAAGAACGATTTTCTCGCTGTTGGTTGTATTTTGGCCGAAATCGATAAAAGTCATATTTGATGCATTTCTTGCATCTCAATAAATAATGGAGATGGCTAAACACTCATGTGACTCTAATATGGTGGAAGTTTTCATCCGGGATTATAAGTTTTTATTTAAATTAGTAGTTACATATTAAAACAAACTATCTGTCAATTTTATGTGTCCAGTAGTAATAATATTGTTAGATAATTCTATAAATTTAATGTAATATTTAAGTATTTTATTTTTAGTCTGTACGTTCGTTATGCATGGCGATATTCGATATGTGGTCGGTATAAATCAATGAAGTACTATATTATCTATTTTAAGTTATACCCTATTTTACCTGAAGAAAATAAGAAACATTACAGTCGAGAGCTGCTAAAATAAACATCCGAGATTTGAGCTTAATTCATAGGAACATGTGAAATGAATGCCTATATTTAACAAAGCTTTAATTTAAGATACACTGATTTTTAATATTTTTGGTCTTCATATTTCTGTATTCTTCTTTGGCTGAGACCTATAAAGCCTATACCTTTTCACCTAATTTTTATAGTTAAGCAACAGAACAACTGTCACCGCCATTAACAAGTTATTGTGTCAATATGTTACAGTTCAAATTAATTATTGCACGGTGTTAAAAGATTATAGTACTTAGGGTAAACTTATTTATTATGAATGTTATCTCTTATCTTGGAATCATTATCTAGCATAATAATTGCTTTATAATAAAGAATGGTGACATTTGATCGAGAAGAAAAGGCAGAATCTTACTCTTATGAACTGCAGCTCAACCATAATAGATATTTAGACACGCTCAAATATGAATTTACAAATCGTTACAATGAAGGAACAAAATACGAGAAGACGGTGGATCAATATGATCTCGTTAAAATTATAGGGGTAGGATCTTTTGGAACTGTGTTTCTGGTTCGTGATAAAAATACTTTTGAATATTTAGCGATGAAGGCATTGGAGAAAGCTCAAGTCGTAAAACATAAAAACGTTAAACAGTTAAATCTAGAAAAGAAAATTCTACAGAGTATAACGTTTCCGTTCTTAATATCTCTACATGTTTGTTGCAAGGATAATCTCTACATCTATTTCGTATTGCCGTTTGAAGCTGGCGGTGAGCTATTTACGTTAATTAGAAGAATGGGAAATCTTTCGGAGCCATTAGCCCAATTTTACATGGCCCAAGTGGTTCTAGCATTAGAGTATTTACACCATTGTTGTATAGTACACAGAGATTTGAAACCAGAGAATATATTGCTCAACGAGTCTGGTTACATTAAGCTTGGTGATTTCGGTTTTGGAAAACTAATAAAGAATAGAACATGGACGATATGCGGTACACCGGAATATATAGCGCCAGAGATTATTTTGTCTAAAGGATACACTTATTCTGTGGATTGGTGGTCGTTTGGTATTCTTGTATACGAAATAATTGCTGGTTACCCACCGTTTTATCATTCCGACACTATGAAGCTTTACGAAAAGATTTTGGCGGGCAAGTACAAAAGTCCAGATTGGATGACACCAACCTGTAAAGCTTTGATAAAACATCTTCTGGACGTAGACCCAACTAAACGTTACGGTTCTCTGAAGGCAGGTGTATATGATATTAAAAGCCATGTTTGGTTCAGTGAAACAAACTGGCATATGATATTACACCAGAAAGTTCTTCCACCATTCATACCAGTATGTAAAAACCCCGGTGATACAGTAAACTTTCCTGAATTAGGCGAAGCAAAACTGAAGAAAGCATCACAATGTGCATTTGAGAAAGAATTCGAGAATTTTTAAGTATCTATATTAATCGAAGATATAATCATAAACGTTTTAAAGATGAATTTAATTCTAAATATAAATATTTTTTTATCTGTCTTTTATTTTAATTTACACTTAAATGTACTTTTGTTTAGATACATACTCGTAGTTGAGGTTAAAACTTTATGAAAATAGCAATCCACGTCCCGTTTATTAGAAGTTCAGGCGATATTCATACTGGTTTTCGTTTTGAGTGCTTCCATTCGCAGTGATATCATATACATGTCGAGAAATTTTGTGTACTGATGTAGGATTGACCCAGCTGAAATAGTACGCTATTTTAGCTCAGAGTCAGGAAGAAGGTAAAAAAAAGATCTCGTAAACTGATATTTCTGGGATCCGTAGCCTAGACGAGGCTCTTATCTTTTCTTATTCTACATTAAGCTGTTTATATATTTTTCGGACCTTGTTTTTCTGAATATAAGTAACTAGAATAACGTAGAGTACGAAGGAGAGAAGTGAGAGTTTGATGAAATAGGAACTTACACCATTGTACCTTACGTTTTTTAGGAGAACCATTTAAAAAAAAATAGTTTTATTACATTCAGTATAAATGTTTTATTCAAGTTTTCTAGGAACTAAGTAGACCTAAGATTATAATATAAATCAAAATCAAGGTTTAAGATATGGACCAAATACCAATAAGTTTTGATACCTAAACGACAAATATCAATAAAAAAACTGATTCAGAGAATCTTGTTTCCAAACCAAAATTGTAAAAGCGCTTATAACAGAAAATCTGAGCTTATAGATTTACTTAAAAAAAGTTATTTTGATTATGTATATTTTTTTTTGCTGATTTAAACAGCCGGATTCCAGAAGTTTTATTTTGTCGTCTGTATTTTACTATAGGTATGTTTATGTTCAGGTATTTCGCGCTCTCGAATATCCGGCCGAATTGGCAAAACAGGAGTACCTCAGGGACCGTCTTCTTACGGAAAGGTGGAATCTTATACGGGTAGTTGCTGATTATAACATTAATGGAACTGAAGATGTGAGCCTGGAAAAAGTTCTTAGTGATCAACTAGCTGTTTATGAAAGGGTAAGTAAAGATCGTTTGTTTTTCATTGTTCGTACTCATAAGTGAGTCTGTCAAGTTACAATTTATTTTTATTTATTTATTTCTTCTTAAGACGCGGAGAATGGATTGTAACAACATTCATAAAAAATTAAACAGTGTTAGAATACCTTATAACGTCAACTTTAGTTTTAACTTAAAACACTCAAAGGTCTCCTCCCACAATAAGAAGGGTTTAGATCATAGTCGTGGTAGGCTTAGGCCTAGTGTGGATCGGTGGTCTCCACACGCATTTGAGAACAATATGGAGAACTCTCAGGCGTGCACGTTTCCTGTCGCAAGTTATATTTTAACTGCTTGAAACGCACATTATATAGATTTTAGGAGTGCGTGGGTGATTCGAACTCGGATCCCATAAAGTGAAGCTGAAGGCTATCATCTTAACCACAAGGTTATCATCGCTTCCAAGTTCTTTTGCATCTATTAAAATATGTGTATTTTAGATACCAAACTTTTAATAGGTAGGTATTAATGTGATGATCTTTCTCATTTGAATAGTGGTAGCATGTTCAACTACGGGTCACAAGACCCTGGGTTGGATTCCCGGGTCATGGAAAAAGTTGTTTTAGGTCACAATAAGAACTTCTCCTTCCACTAAATTACTTGTCTTATTTAGTAATGAAAAACGTTAAGGGCCCACAAAATACGTCATAAGCTATTTATAAAATACGTTAGGTAATATAAATATATCGTAAGCGGATATTTATGAAAATGATTTGTTACATAGTCTGAGTAATCATAAGTACAAACGAATGTATTTTAATAATTCAGATGCAGGTCAATATTTCCTGCTTTATGTTATTGTTCTCAGAGGTACTATTAGATAAATAGAAGCAATGTTTTAACCCTTGAACATTATATCCCTTTTGTTAAAGCCTTAGTTCCTTACTAATATTATAAATGCAAAAGTGCTTGTTTTTTTGTTTATTTGTTTGTCCTTCCTTAACGCTTTAACTTAGCAAGCAATCCACTTTTTAGGCGTAAAGATAGTTGAAAGGATGGAAATTAAGAAAAGTTATATGTCATCCCAGGAAAAGGTTTCTACAGGATTTATAAATAAACCGCTTCAATAAAATTGGACGAAAAACACGGGCAAAAGCTAGTGTTTCATATTCTTTTTGATTGGGGTTAAACAATTATTATAATAAGCATCGCATTCGCTTATTAAAAGCTCCACTATATAAACTTGCTTTTTAGGTCTTAGAAGATGCATCTGGAAGCGGTATTGCATTAGACATAGAAAAGAATTTCCCCCCACTGGAAGAGAAATGGAGTATCTTACAAGCTGTTTTCTTCTCGTCGACCGTGCTCACCACAATAGGTGTGTACGACCATGTAAGCATACAATATGTATACTTGTTTGGTATAAAAAAGTGTATTATCAGAACCAATAAACTTGCCTTTATTTAACCAACAAAAAAATATTTAAACATATTAATATAATTCATGAGCAGAATATAAATCTTTTTTATTGCTTATAAATCTCAACCAAATTTTTCCACTAATTTTTACGTCTTGATAGTGCTTGAATCGTTCCAGTAAATTCAAGTTTTATGAAAATCATACTTGTATTTGGTATTTGGTTTTTTCATTCGGATGTTGCTATCTTGGCTAAAGTAACACTTTTTTCACCGAAGAATATGTGTATTTAATAAATCCATTAAAATATAAGGATCTTATTGATTGATATATTATAGCGAACTTAATCGCTATAATATATCTCATATCTTTAAACGAGTAATTCTTATATATATATATATAATTGAAAACTCGGAATCGGCTCCAAAGATTTTCATGAAATTTAGCTAGGATTCATTTTTAATAAAATGTAATTTTATTCGTGTTTTCCGGTAATAACCGATTTGGTGCAGACGAAATTGCACGGGTCGGCAGTTCTTTATTTTGGCAACTATGACCCGATTTAAGTTTCTACCCTATTGGTAAATAATTATTATATACAAATAATCAAAAAACTAGACATTAATATTAAAAACAAAATGTACAATAAATGAGGTAACAAATTGGAGTTTTTACTCCAAGCAACCCTACGTGTAATTTAATATAGTTCTATATTAATATTTTTGGAATTTCTGTTACTAAACTCAATCATTTTTCCAGGATACGGCAACATAGTACCGGAAACATTTTGGGGAAGATTGTTTTGTATTGCTTACGCTCTTATTGGGATTCCATTAACGCTTACTGTGATAGCCGATCTCGGGCGAGTGTTCGCAACAGTTGTGTCAATAATGGCAAAACAAATGCCAACGATGCCGAGTAAGTTGGTGATAATATATCCTAACCCCTTATAAACAAGACGTGCTTTGCAAGTTTACAGGAGATCAGTTTAAAGTTTAAAATAAACTTTCACAATTTTTCAAAAATAGGTAACATGTATCCATTATTCATTAAAGTATATGAAATATCTTAACTTATTAACTTTACAAAAAATAAATTAGATCCAACGTTGTTGTGGCGATGATCATACATAATTTCTACTTGGTTAAAGTCACACCTCCAAGTAGACGGTTGGGGACCCGGCATGATTTATGTGGTGCTGGTATAATAACTATATACAGCATTGGCTTTTGACAGGAAGCAATTTTAAGTAAGTACTGTATATTACTGTAGCAGAGACATGCACTTCATACATGCACAAAAGCATTGCATACCCTAAAATTTTCATAAAACTGACAACGGAGGAGGATTTTGCCATTTTATGCCATTTGACTTCTTTATCCTGCCACTGTACTGTAGGTAGATCAGTTCCCTGGTGAATAAAGGAACCAGGGAACTATACCGTGCAATTTCAAACCCGTTGAAATTGCACGGGCAATTGCAATTGTATAGTGCAATTTCAATTGCTCCTTTGACTAAATAATTAATTGAATTCTATGTCAAAAATGTAGATTCTATTTTTGTTTAACTATTAGGTACTGTTCAATCTACCCAAATCAAAAAAGTTCCGTGTTCAGCGCATTTAAATTAGCTGCAAGTTCAAGTGATAGCAAAACTATATTATGATGCTTGTCCTTTGAAACAGTCGCGTGGTACCTAAATTTTGACCAACTTTTATTTACTTCTTTAATAAGATTGTTGTTAGAGAAATTTATTTATATTTATTTTCAGTAATTGTTTCTTGTATCTAGAATGGTGTAACAGACTGTCGGAATCTAATCCGGCTGGTCAGAGATCATTGTACGCGTTTTGGGCCGTTTGCTTCTTGTTCGTGTACTTATCGGCCGGGGCTGGGTTGTTCAAGATGTGGGAAGACGATTGGACTTTCTATGACGGATTCTATTTCTGTTTTATCACGATGACTACTATTGGATTTGGAGATCTCGTTCCAAGTAAGATATTTGAAATGATTTTTTTAGTGTTCTACTTGCTTTATAAGATAATTACTGTTCTTCGTATTTAATGGTTTTAAAGTTTAATTAACTTAAGAATAATTATTGTTATATACTTTATGAGAAGTAATGTTCGCCATCATTAATAGAGTATTTCAATGATTCGATTGTTAGATCTGAATTTTCATTTATTAATTTGATATTGAGAATATTAGTAACGTAGTAAGTATTAAGTAATTAATATTTGATTACATAGTTTGTTAAATCGATTATTCGTAGCATTATAGGTATTCTGATTGTCATGAAAAAATCATAAGTATTAAATAGAAAAGTTACGTATCTTTACTTTCCACTATAGCTCATGCTCACAAATATCTTGTATCTTAATATGTATGCGTAGGTAGGTTTAGTTATCGTAAAAGTTGTTTTCTCTTTCAGAAAGACCGAAATACATGTTACTCTGCACTTTATACATTTTGATCGGTCTGGCACTAACTTCGACAATTATCGAGCTGGTCCGTAGACAGTACGCTAGATCTTGGCAGCAACTGCGAGCATTATCCGGTCCGCTAGCAGACACATTAAGAAGAATAGGCGACGCCGGGCGTGGAGTCGATGTGTCTGCGCTACATAACGACCTGAGAAAGGTCTTAACTATCGTAAGTAAAATTTATGCTTCGTGACAATTGCGGCTTAAGCCTTGACCTATACTGGGGCTATTTAATAGTTTCGTTCCAAATCCGAGTAATTTGGATGTATATGGAGATAACAGTTTGTTTTAATTGAATGTTTTGGTTATCGGTGTGATGCGGTCTAAAAACTATTTACTGTTGTTAGAATACTGTCTGTATCTATGTCTCATCATTAAATAAGTAAATTATAAATAACTCAATCTACTGTCATTAATGTAGCGTTATCTTTTTCTAAAGGGTACATAGTGAACAGGACAGCACTAATTATCTACCAGATAATATTTTCAGGATTAGTGTTGTAATAGTATGTTTGTTTCTTTGTTTTAATCCTTTACTGCACACTAAGACTAATCGAAGACAAAATCGAATTTAATGCCATGAGGCATTTTCTTTCAGTTTACTTACATGGCAACCTTCTCAGACGATAAATTAATAATATGATAATAACAATAATGCTTGTAAAATTTTAATGTTTTGCATTTAATACAAAAGAGTTATTAATGTAATGTTCTCTTTTGTAAATAAGAAAAAGACGGAAGGAAAAGAGGGTCACGAGTTGGTAAGTTATAATTGCCAAATGCTTATGGGAACTTTCCATTTCCTATGCACTGCTATATATGAGACTGATATATAATGTCTCATGCCGTATTTTGACCATATTGCATTATTAATAGTAGCATCATGTACTTCAGAAAAATAATTTACTCTTCATTGATTGTTATTAAGGTTATTATATACATTATACATATTATATCCAGGTACGAACTTTTATATAGAGCTTTTCCAAAGAGCTATTTTTCTTTTATTTGCCACGAGAAGCATAGTGTAATAATAATTAGTAGGTAATAGGCTTGTTTGTACTGGCTTCCGCCCCTATGTTTTCACAGTTCCTATATAAATTAATAAATCTAAAAGTTGACACTTAAACACGAAGCTTCTAAAACATCGAGAGCCAAAACAGGGAAACAAAATAATTTATGGTCGAAAACAGGACGGTGTCCAAAGAACGCGACATAAATTTGGGGCATGACCCTAACTACACCGAATACATACGCAACAATAAATAACAATAATAGAAACTGCAGGAGCAATTTAATACTAGCAGGTACATGTCAAACGGGTATGAAGATTTTTCTAAGCCAATAAAGGTGCCAATAAAGGTACATGTTTTGTAAAACATGTACACAAATTCCGTTTTTTTTAACTTATTATTGTGTAATGGCAAACTACCACTATAATCTTCGGTTAGCATACGTGCGAATACGTTGGGTTACGTTATACGTTTATCTCAGGTTGGGTCACTATGTGTTACTAATGTTTCTCTATAGAAATTATCTGTATATTAGATGATTCGAATATAATTAGATGTTACATTTCTAAATTTTATAACACATACTAGCGGATCCGGCAAACGGGACGTATATCTAATATAAACCGTATATATAATAAAAGACAGCAGTGCCATCTACCGGGTCTCTATGTCAATCAAAACCAATAGGAGTTCAATAACATACACCTGAAGAATTATAACTCTTTATTGCACTAGAAGTAAGCCCTTAACTGCAAATTCACTTAAAGGTAAGTGATGATACATCTAAATTAAGACTGTTAGGGGTATGGCAGTTATTTTAAACCCTTACCCCTAATAAGTTTATACAACATAATAGCGAACCGCTAAATCGCCTGGCGGCACGTCTTTGTCGGTAGGTGAGTAGTGAATAACCACCACCAACCTCC
This sequence comes from Pararge aegeria, assembly GCF_905163445.1. Taxonomy (NCBI): domain Eukaryota; kingdom Metazoa; phylum Arthropoda; class Insecta; order Lepidoptera; family Nymphalidae; genus Pararge; species Pararge aegeria. The sequence goes on along the minus strand of NC_053184.1, from coordinate 8,648,368 downwards.
CATCCGATCTTCTTCTTCTTCTTCTTTTACTGGGCTTGTCTTCGTACTTGTACGTAGTGCCACTGGTACAGCTCTGCGCTGGGTCACTCCAGCCAGCCAAGCTCACTCCAGAAGTTTAGCAGGCCGCCCAGGTCGCCAAGTGCTTCAGGGAGTGATGCTGGAGAGCCAAGGTATGCTGCGTGTTGCTCTGCTACTCCTCTACATCGGAGCAATACGTGAGTCGGTGGTTCATCTGCCTCCATGCATGCTCTGCACAGAGGACTGTCGGTTATACCTAAAATGAAATGGTGTTTGTTTAGTTGGCAATGCCCTGTTATCATGCTTACTACCGTCCTTAGTTTTTTCTGACTTAGTTTTAGTAGCTCCCACCCGATATAAAGATATACTGTAGTGCAGGGGTTTCCAACCTCAGTAGGCCAGCGCACTTACAAGTTGAAAAAATTGTCAGGGCGCCCGCACTCTAACCTAGCTAGTTAAAATAGACTGATAGATACTTGTTAGTTAGACAGATAGGCCCAAAAAATAAACCTACTCATTATGACTAACAAAACCATGATAAATTATAAATTATAACATAGAATTAAGAAAAAAAAACTACCCCATTAATGGGATGGCCTGGTGATCTTCCCACAATTTTTCAAAGTGCAGGACAAACCGTGACATCGCTGCACAAAGACTATCATAAAATGTTTGTTTTTAATTTTTTTGAAGTTCAGAAGAAGGCGTACATTATTTTTCTTGATTTTTTTGGAGTTCAGAAGAAGGCGTACAGTACGCGGCGCGGTTGGGAAGCCAGTAGCGCTTAGTGTTGATGCACTGTATTAAAGGTACTGCATAAGTACTACAGTAAAGTTTAGGTAAGTTAACGGTGGCCAAGGTTAAATATACTAAATAAATAAATAAATATACTAAATAAATGTAAGGAATAGTCTGAGAAATTCTGATAGTATTATTTTTATGTGACGTATAGATAGAATTTTGGATACACAAATTCAATTTGTAATAGTTTAGAGTGACTACATACTGACACATCTCAACAGTTATTGAGTATTCAATAAGCGTCTTTGAAGTGGCGTCGATTCGCATTGAGATCAAAGTGTGTCTCGAATACTTGATTGATCAGTCCGTCGCTCTTGCCGACAGATATCCGTCTTCGTAAACACACGACCCGCCGCTTTGATGGCCAGCCGAGATGAGATATATCAGATCAATATGTTGAAAGATTCGTGCCTACGTGAGACTCGGAATAAATGTATTTAGAAAGAGTTCATGGCATTTTACAGGGGGAAAAATTGTTTATCTTTAAAAAAATACCTAACGTTGGAAATTTAAAGCCCGTTATGTTTAGGTTTTGTACTTCCTACCTCTCTCTCAAACATAAGAAGGTATTATTTTTAGAAGCGAAATGAATCATTATCCTTTATTTTAAACTCAATAACTAATTTTAACGACCTAAATCTCGTGAAAGCTAGCAAGCTGTGATATAGCTAGTTGTTAGGGCTTCGGCCTGTCTTTCGGGGACTTAGTTCGGTTTCCGGCACGCACTTCTTAACTTTTCGGAATCAAGCAAATAAGAATAAGCGATATTCTTAACTGTGAAGGATAAACATCCTGATGAAACCTGAATACGATACGAAAGTTCTTACGATAATAGTTAATTGGTTTAATGCAATCGTTAGGAAAGTCGATAAGAAAGATAAGTACCTACCAATTGTACTTGCCCCTCCGAAAAATCATGACAATATCTTCTTACATAAAATATCTTGTATTTAATATAATAATATATGTTATTGTTATTTTCATAGCAACAAGCACCATATAACATAGGCCGTACGTATAATTATGAGTCATAAAACTCATCAGCGTCCTATTAACTAATAAATGTCCAACGCTGGATTTAAGTATTTAGTATTTTCATGTTTCCAGCCTCCTGCAATTCTTTTCACGTCGTCGGTCTACACAGTGTGCGGTTTCTATAACGATACGTTTTCAAGTACGGAATTGCGATGTCTTTAGCACTAGTTCTTCTATGGATTTCCTCATTTCTGATTTGATCATGGAGTACCTCTTCGTCGATAAGTAAATAGCTTATGTATTGTAGCCTAATACTGCACTAATTATATTGCGTTGCTTGCATACGTACGAATGAGGTCGACGAGTGCTTCAATGTCGCAATAGCAACCCTTTTAGTTTTAGTACCTCATAAAACGCGTCGAATAGCATTATAATGGCTGAAATAAAACCGCCGACCTTTTTTATTCTAAGCCTCCAATTTTGTTTTCCATCACAATTGATTTATTTTATCAATTCCTAGCATTGACGGAGTAACGGGAAATGTTAAAAGTATCATTGGGAATAAGACGAATGTTATGGTATATTTTTATAAGTTTCCGATCTGGTGGTTATAAAATGTGCTGTGATAAAAGTGAGTCAGTGTTTCTTTGGCCTTCGGTGAGATCTAGCCGACTGTTACGTGTCAATGCTGGATGGATGTTGCTACAACCTTCCAATTTAAAGATGCTGTAAAACATAAATATCTTGATAGTCAAACCGCGTCGTTTCGGGCTACGCACAAATTTGCCGCATTTTACTTTGCGGTAGATTTAAACTAAACTCATTACAAGCGTAAATGTACTACATATTCATCTTAATCTTAAGAGGAGCTTTCTAACTTTGTTTTACAAGTCTTTTGTTTTCAATGAGACAGACTTAGCACAAAGTAATGACCTTGTGTTCTGCTTGTGTACACGGAACCTTATTTAATTCTATATGTACTTTAACATTATTAGGTTAAGTTACATTTATTTACCCGAATGATATTTGTAAAACAACTAACAAAAAATAGTAACTTTACTCATTTTACGGTTTTATACTCGAGAATACTATGTTCTGGGACTACGTTATATTTTGTAATTAACGTTGCTACAGACTCTATTTGGCAAACAACCCAATTTCTCTGGCAACTGTTGCTAGGACAAACGTGTGGCGTGTCCCATTTATTGCACGAGTAACTAGGACTTTTTTTCAGTGTTAAATAATCAGAAATTACGCAACGTCAGTAATTTTTAATTAAATACAAGTTATTGCATTGGTGGAAAGTGATATTTAATAAATTTGGTGACTAATTAATTTATTTGAATAATTTCTCTAAGGTTCGTAAAGTGGGTAGGAATGTAAACAGCAGTGATTCATTCTAACGTTCGATTACTTTTACTAGAAAGCCAGTCTTATTATTTCACTATTGTCTTTTATTATTTGGCATTGTAATAGAAATGGCTGGGCTTTTATTTTCTTGAACTTAATTTTATTGTTTGTTGATCTCAAGGGACAGTTTCCGATTTTGTTGGGATAAAAAACAATAACACAATTTTGCTTTCTTATTTTGTCGTGAAATAGAAATCTTACTATTGACTGAAACCGATAATCTGTAAGTGTAGTATTTATTATGGTACGTGATTGGAATGAAATAAATCATAACTGAACATTGTAAGTTGATAATATTAGTAAAAGGATTTACAGTTTAGGACAGAGATTAACTATTTTGACCCTCCGTGTACCCGGCGTCGGAAAGTAACAAATTTGTGGTAGAGTTTCGATAAATTATTTATTTATTATAAATTGGACTTCATCAATACCTTCTCAAAAGCATTATCTAAATCCTTAAATCGTTATTAAAATTACTTACTTATATGTGATTCTAATTCATTTATGGAACTTTTATTTGAAATTGGAATAGTAATCCTCTTTGTTCATTTACCATAATTTATCATAATGATTTTAAAATTCTTTTCTTGAATCAAAATCAAATAGATAATTGCCCTCGAATAGTTAATATGACCATTCATTTGGTGTTTAGTAGTTGTACAGCCTTTTGCGACAGATCTCGTTCGGTGAAGTACTACGACCATGCTTATTTCTGCCGCTAAGCAGCATTTTCAATGCAATTTCGCCTTGCGGTCTGAAGGGCGTTGTTGCCGGTTTAATTAAAGGCACACGAGGCTTAATTCCAACGCCTCAGGTTGATGGACACAGGGCGCCACGTTGCAGGATGTGTTCCTTGCATGCCCTGAAAAGTGTCGCTCTTTATAAAGGCGATGTATTAGGAAAATTAAGCTTAATTTGCTATACTCCGCGAAAAGCAGGAGAATCTGTATGATAAAATTTATAATTTCTTCAATCCTTACTCTACACCAAACAGATCTTCGGCAATGTACTCTTTACGCACGTTTCGCTCCGAAACCGGAGCATCTTCAGGAGATGTTGACTTTACAATGAATAATTGTTAATACAACATTCAAGTGTTGTAATTGTTAAGTTTATAAATTACACTATACAGATTCTCCTGCTTTTCGCGTAGTATAGCAAATTAAGCTTCATTTTTATAATATATCATGGAATTCCGCAAAGTAACGCCTTCTTCTATCCAATATTTTAAGGAGAAAGTTTTCTACTTACCATGTGACCATACGCTTGGACCGTCAATTGTAACTATAAACAAAAAAACATTAATATTTGAATATTTAGGCATCTATCGATCTTTTAAACACTCTCAGGTGCTTATTTACAACTAGCTGTCCCGGCGAACTTCGTACCGCGAATCATTTTTTTCTATGAATGTTATATTTTAATACTTATTTCCAATTCCGGTCTAAGAGAAATCCGAAAAAATCAAATAATATTAAAATTGGTCCAGCCGTTCTTGATTTAAAAATGGTGTAACTAACACAACTTTCTTTTATATATAAAGATACTAGCTGTCCCAGTGAACTTCGTACCACCAAACTATTGTTTTTTGGATGAATATAATATTTTAATACTTATTAGCCTATTCCGGTCTAAGAGAAATCCAAAAAAATCAAATATTATAAAAATTGGTCCAGCGGTTCTTGAGTAATAAATGGTGTAACTAGCACAACTTTGTTTTTAATATAGATAGATTGTACTGAATTGTAACACTTCATAGTATAGTATGTATTCCTTAACACTTGCAATTTGTTTCAGGTAACCATGCCTAGGCTAGGTCGCGATGGTCTTGGAGAAAAGCGCCAGCTGGAGTGGGAAGCGGCTATTGAATCGGTTATCAGGGACATCACTAGTCCTATATCACCGCAACCAAAACCACCTATAGTTCAAATTGTTATCTATGAGTCATCGGTATAATTTTATAATAAACTAGCGGACCCCAGTGCCACCTGTCGGCTGATTTGTGAATCTAAACCATCCAGGGTGCCACCCAAACGCATACCGAAAAATTCATTCAAATCGGTCCAGCCGTCTAGGAGGTGTTCAGTGACATACACACGCACACCAGAGATATATACTTATACTAGCTGACCCCAGCGCCATCTGTCGGGCTGATTTGTGAAACTAAACCATGCAGGGTGCCACCCAAACGCATACCGAAAAATTCATTCAAATCGGTCCAGCCGTCTAGGAGGAGTTCAGTGACATACACACGCACACAAGAAATATATATATAAAGATAAAGATGGCTTATAACATTTTCTGAAATACGTCTGCAATGCCGACTGGAGTTCACTTTGCCAGTTCTTAGATATTGTGACGATATTTTATTGTTTCCGGAGTCGTAATTCAGTTTAGATTTTCTTGATTCATAAATAGGTACCTACATAACCACTGAATGTTAGTAATACGAAACTGGTAATATCGAAAGCAATAAAAGTTGGATAGAAGCAGGCGTTACTTTGCAGAAATCCATGATATATTATGAAAATCAAGCTTAATTTGCTATAGTCCGCGAAAAGCAGGAGAATCTGTATGGTGTAATTTATAATTTCTTCAATCCTTATACTCCACACCAAACAAATCTTCGGTAATGTACTCTCTACGCACGTCTCGCTCCGAAACCGGAGCATCCTCTGGTAATGTTGACTTTACATTAGAATTAGAGGGTACATTGCCGAAAATCTGTTTGGTGTGGAGTATAAGAATTGAAGAAATTATAAATTACACCATACAGATTCTCCTGCTTTACGCGGACTATAGCAAATTAAGCTTAATTTTCATAATATATGCAATGAAAGTTCCTAATGTCTAAATTAGTACTCACTCTGGATAATGAGTTTTGACAGCTAGGGTTTCGAAACTTCACCAGTAAATTCTGTTTTCAGATATACTTACACATAGAAGCATCTTCTGATTTTATGCTGCCTTGATACAGAGCTATATAAGTGTAAAGCTAAGTATGTACGCAAATACTCCGGTCACGGCACACCGGATAGGCCAGTCAACTCTAGATTGATTTATGATTCTTTGATGATTCCAGTTTCACGGTGGGCTTGGTTAAAGATAATACATGATTTGTATTTTATTTCGACACCCTGTCGCGTTCGAAATTATTTTCGTTCGTATACAAGCATGTCATTTATCTGAAACGAAAGTTACAAAATTCTTTCAGTTACAAAACCTTCTTATCAATTATGTTTTATTAATGCTTAATTTAAGTTAAAAAATAATGTGTAAATACACGAATGTATCATTAATTTATCATGTTCGACTGTGTATCAATAGGTCGTACATAAAATTCTCGGTCCCTGGGTTTTGTACCCATCTGTAGGTACCTACGCCTGTTCAAAGAACGTAGCTAGACCAGGCATACAGTGTTATTCGCGGTCCTCATTTAAAAAACTTATGATACAGATTGTAAATATAAAACAAACACTAATATTTAAGAAACTATTCATGGATATAAGTAGTATAAAATAGCTTAAGAGGCCTACTTATAGTATTACAATTAAATGTGTCATCGGGAAAATCCAAATATGAAGTTATTCTCGAGAGATTAATATCAAAGGATTCTTGATAAAAACATAAAGTATTCTTAGCCATATGAGTTTTTAATTAACTCAGTAAACTAAGAGTAATTTGGTATTTTTATTTAAATTTTGCAATTATTTCGTGATTATGCCGAGAATCTAAAGATAAACATACCAAACGACGAGCTCTGTGAAGAAGCCTATAACTTAGCCGGCGATCCTTTTTGTAATCGCCCTCTTGCAGTGTCAATTAAAACTAAATAAGAGTTAATTCCCGTTTAAACTAACGCCGAACAAGGCAATGTCTAAGTAAGTAACGCGGTTCTTGCCATGGCAAAGTTATGGTTTAAAAATTAAAGAAATACTAAATTGTATTGCTACTATACTATTAAATTCCGTGATATCTAAGATGCATGCAAAATTTATTTTTATCAGCGTATAACCAATCCATATACCAGCGTATAATATAATCGGAACGAGATCTCACAACTTTATATGGTAGAAAACCTGCGTTAAGAACATTTTTGCATATTTAGTATTTTAATGGGATTCAACTAAATGCATATTGTGACACCATCTTCGATTCGCGGTTTTACCACTCAATAAACAAATGTCGGCAACACATTGGCGGTTCCAAAGAAGATTCCTAAGCATACATTTACCTTTCACCAAACAATGTTCACTAGGCAACTAATAACCTAACTTGTCTATGATTCTTGCCACAAGTTGTGTTATTTGTGTTTGTATTATCATATTTTTCATTTTTGGTATAGAGTAAAACAAACCAAATTTATATTTTTTTCATCTGTCAAGTGTCACTTTTCGAGTTTCCTATTCATTACTCACCGTCACGCCGTTTCTTTTCTCTACGCATCACCCAAATCTGTAGGCATCCAATTTTAGCGTTACCAAGGTTTATTGAAAACGGGCATTAGATTAATTATTTACAAGAAGAAAGCTTGGCTTTCTATCGTTTATGAATGCTTTTAGTTTAGCTTTGTGTCAGGCAATTTTATTAAAATAATTTTCTTGGTGTCTTAGCTTTCATAGAAGATTGTATCATCGCCAATGAAGTCAGTTTTCCGCGTGACAACTTGGCATTAGCTAGGTTTATCGCTTAAAGGTCACCATAGCACGGCGCGCGCGGCAAGAGAAAATAAATTAGTTAATCCATACCTACCAAATAGCTATTTTACTAACGCAGGTTTTTATAAAATTTCTACCGCGTATTGAATAATATGTATGCACATTAGCTGTTGCCAGTTTTCTTCGCCAGCGTCCCGGGATGAAAAGTAGTCTTTCTTACTCTCCGTCCTTTCAACTAACTCTATGCATAAAATCAAGTTTGTGTGTTGCTAAGTCAGGGTGTGAAGGAACACATACACACAAAACAAACAAACCAAAAACACACTTTCGCATTTATAATATCAGTAGGTAAGAAGTAGCTATAATATGGAGTTTTAAATTCATAAAAATTTTGCATCTGTATGTTAGACTTTCAGTAACGATGAAAAAAATAATGGCTTTAATGTAAACAAAAGAAAAACTGCATTATACTGGACCTGCAAAGTACAGTGAAAGTAAACTGTCAATGTGACTTTTTTAAAGCTTATACTGGGGGCACTACACTATAGTTATGCGGTTTTTTATCGGACAGCACCTTATGAATTTATTCTATTCCAACGTTATGTCATGTTTATTTGTGAGGCCATATGGCTGCATAAATATAGGTATGTAAATTTAATTTCTGATTAAAATAACATTATTACATTCTTTAAATGTATATTTAGGTCTGCAATATACTACTTTGACAAATCAAACCCAGTGTTTACTAATTTCAACTTTATTTCATAAATCGTGTACGACAGTTTGACAATTACAGCGCTCTTATCTACACCACATTTTTCACCTTCTATCTATTTTTCCGTAATTTTTCCATCTGCCCGGCAAAGCTAATTTTTCAATCAGAGACGACTCTGTATTTCTTTATAATTATTGCTAGTATCGTGTCACAGATTATAAATGACAGGAAATCATGACACTAGTCTAGGTATAGATAGGACCTTTTTTCTATGATAAGATCCTACATATTTAAACCCGATCTTTTTTTGGGATAGATAAAAAAGCTTTTCCGAGGCGGGCTTTTCCAATGCCATCGCATACTCTTAAGTCTCTAAACTCTACCTAGATTATAGACGATGGGCCTCCCATACGTACATTGCGTAATTGCATATATTATGTATACCAGAAATAATGGGTAATTTACAAATGAATATGCAAACCACTTTAGTAGGTATTTTATCATTATTGCGTTAAGAAAAGACGGTTCTGTTATCCAAGTAATAAATTCATTATTTATGTCAGTCTTTATTTAAATTAAATCCTACCAAAGATTATATTATTTATAGCTATACTAAAGAAGAGATCTGTGATTTATCTTTTCGTTGGATATAAAAGAATCGACTTAACGAATATGTTTTTGTTTAACTGTAGAATATAATGTATGAAAGTTTTTGCAATGTTTGAAAAGACAGAGGTATTTTTTTTGTATGTGATTATTATTAAATTAATTTATGTTAGTAATTAAGTTAGGTAGAGAGATCTTGACATAAATTTAAAAAATTGAAATTTTATAATTTTAAATTTATTTATAGGTAGGTTTATTAAACAAGTCCTAAGCGTTTGAAAGCGGTTAGGTTATAGCGTGAAACTGAAAATGTCTTGTTTAACTATCTATCGTAGCAGCAATATTGAATCGCTTTATTTTGAAACTAAAATAAAATGTCACCTCTTATTGCTCGTATCATTGGTTTAATGTTACTATCTAAGCTCACTGGCTAGTATTCTAATAAATAATTCGAATTTTGTAAACTGGATGTTTTATTTTGTCAATCTTATCGAATCGTAAGGATTTTTTTAAATGTTTATAGACGATCGTGTGACTGAAATCACACGTCATGGTAAATGATGATACTGCGCTTGCATAGAAGATGTCTATTCACTCTTAATTTGAAGGTACTCATATTGTAGGTACTGGGGATAATGGAAGCTGGAAGGGCATTCAAGATCCTTGCGGTGCGAATCAGAAACAAAGATACAAAACGAAAGGTAAGTTGTTAAAATAACTCTTCTATTTTAATAATAATTTATTATCGCAGTCCGTTTTAGTATAAGATGAGGAGTCTTATTCAAGTAATGAAATATTTGAAGATGGGAGTAAAATGGATTTTATTCGCAAAAGCTCAAACTAGCCTACAATTCAAATTTTGAAATCAAAAATTCAGAAGTACAGGATTTGCGAATCCGACGAGTGACGTTTCGTCCTTTTTTTTGTTCTGAATGCACCCCACGCCGTAAATATAAATTCCATTCTCAGCATCTGGATACCTGGTATTCTTCTACTATTCGTAATATCGGAGCAGTGCTACCGCGCACTTGCAAATTATGAAACGTGGTAAGTGAATGCAGTCTAAGATGGTAGCGGACTAACCAGTTAGGGAGTATGGTAGTCATACCCCTAATCGGTTTCTACGCGACATCGCACAGCAACACTAAATCGCTTAGCGGCACGTCTTTGTCGGTAGAGTGGTAACTAGCCACGGCCAAAGCCTCCCACCAGACCAACGGCGCGGCGAACACTTAACATCAGGTAACCCACTCAGTTTTCCCGTTATTAATATACGCGAAAACGACTTTTCGATAGTGAGAGAGGAAATCTTGTAGGTACTAAGGTTACAGTTAGAAAGCATACAGCGGTTATTTTGACGACCTCTATAGCGTAGTGGTGAGCGCTTTTAGAAGTGGGAGCATAGAATTAAGAACATACAGAAACCGTGTACACGAATGATATTGAAGTATACATTCCACTCCACTTTAGTAGTGTTTCTCGAACAAGCGGTTAGTCACTTCATTCCATTTCGCAGTTATTTTACTTCTACTATTCTGTACGTTTATCATAAAATGGGGATAATGGGAAAAGTTAGAAAGGTATGAGCTAACATCATTCCGCGGGTACGAAGTGAGATGAACGCGGGCATTTTGGACTGTTTCGGAGACAATGCACTTCATGCAATAATGGTTGAATGAGGGTTCTGTATGTTCTTAATTCTGCATGTGGGAGGTCCCGCATAATATCCCCGGTCGGCAGAATTTTGGCCTTTATAAATACTATTTTTGGGAGGTATCGCCCGTAGCTAGTTACCTAACAAAGAAATGCCGTCAAGGTATTGAGCTTTCCGTATAACTCCCATAAGTGGGGAAGGCATAAAGCAGGAAATCCAATAAAGTGTGAGAAACTGCCTCACGTACGAGTTCTTTCAAAAATTTAGGGTATTCATTGCTTTTGTGCTTGTATGAAATGCACTGCATACCCCTAACAGGTTAGCCCGCTAGCATTGCTATTGGCTAATTTGCAATAGATTGAGTGTGAGAAACATAAATGTTTTATCAAAGTCAGCTAGAATGCAGTACGAACAACATTACACGCATGCGAAGCGAAGGGCCAGATGCGTAAAGTTAATAATCAAAGTTGATTCTAAGAAATTATTTTGCCGGTAGGTACATTTCTGTTGCAACTGTTTTAACGCTTCAGCAAACTGTCGGAAACATAAACACTATTCCCAGAGTTGTGAATATAATATATTAAAACTAGCTGCTGCCCGCGAAATTGACGGCCTATTGGCGCAATGGGCAGCGACCCGGCTAAGTTTTCCAAGTTATTACTTTGAAATTTTAAAAAATAAATAAGAATCTGTTATAATATATGTATAATGTACCACCACCAATAACTTCTAACGCGTGTACATAAGTACACACTTTTTTTTCCGCACTCTGTCAGACTGTTAAACAGGCATGTAATAATTTCGGCATCGGTGGTATGAGAAGCGTGTCCGTGATTGCCAGATTGCAGTTTCAATTCCTGTCGATTCCGATTTTTTTATAGCTATAGGTAAGTAAGTTTACAACGTGTAACGGAATTACGAAATACTGTTAAAGGGTGCTTAAGTATATTTCATAAGGAATCCCTGTAAAAATATTAAATCAAAAGAAGAATATTTATTTTTCCATACAAACTAATTCAATACATTTTAAGTGTTTACTTATGACAACCCTATTGAAGATAATAGACCGACACGTGCATAGTACTTACGCTTCCTAGATTTTACTTTTGCATGTGATGTTAGGGCTGTATCTGATGTATTTCAGTAAAAACTATGGCAATTGTTTACTCAAAGACTGAGCGTTTCGGCTTCACAGATAAGTCTCAGAGACAGTAAATAATGCATCCATTTTTCATTTACACGTTGTATATTCTGGTGCATACTATTCATGCGGTGATAGCCCAAGGCTCGGCTTTCCTTTCGGGTGGACCCTGTTCAATCCCCGGCACTTACCTCTAACTTTTCAGAGTTAGGTGCGTTTTTAATGTATGCAATTAAATATCACTTGTTTTATAGGTGAAGGAAAACATCGTGAAGATGTTGCTTAGGAGTTTTTCATAATGGTCTGCAGGGTTTTTTTTTTATTGTGTTCCTTCCTATTTTTCTACGACATGACGCGGACGGTCGGAGACTGTTCTAGGTCGGTACTTACAATTTCGCTCTCTGTTTTGTTTCTCATATACAGTTACCAGGGTAACCAACTCTCCGAGCTGGAGAAATAATATGTCAAACGGGTGTAAACTTCTCTTCTTTCCCCTATTGCAGTGCTTTGGCAGGTTGTTATCCATATAATGGGATGGGGGGATAAATGTCTCCTGCCTATAATAATCTTGCAGGCTTCAAAATTCAGGCAAGCTCCTTTTAACAGTAATTCCGAATTCATAATACAATGCTATATCCAAAGGTATCATGTAAGTATGTATCACTATTTCGTGATACGTACCGAAAAGCTCTTTTGAATGCTTAGTAAAATTTCTACGACTCAATCTATCGCATTCCAACACATTTCGGTACATGCGGGCTAACGCATTCGTACATCGTCTTTCGATTTTATAGTGCAATAAAATATATCCAATGTTTGTGTAATATCTATAATTTATAGCGTAAACACTGCGCGGCGGCGGCTCGGTTCGCGTAAGTGGCCGGCAAATGTAGCATAGACAAAGAGCTGGTGGTTGCAAGACTTACGTCATCAGGACAAACTGTTTTAATAATAATGTTTTTCTTTTTTTTTATTAAAGTAAGTGATGATGCAGTCTTAGATGACCATCTACCTACACATCATCAAACAGGTTACCTATACCTAGGGTAACCTGTTAGGGGTATGGCATTTATATTGACCCTTATCGGTTTCTACGCGATATCGAACCAGGTAACTAGCCACGGCACAAGCGAAAATCTGGTCTGTTCTAGTGGGAGAAAAAAAATACACTCCTAAATTGCCACTGCCAGCGATCGATCCCGGTACTTTCCACTTTAATTCACAGCGCCCACCACTCCGCCAGGACGCGCAGTGTTGAGCTTCAAAGCTTTCATAAGTCGAACACAGACTGCCTGTAACATTTTGATCTAACGATGTCTTATGACGACCAGTTCATTGTGTATGCTATATTTGGTAGCTACTACAAGTTAATAGCATACTGCTGCAAGAGCTTAAAGAGGCACTTTAGCGGCAATTTATTTATTTATTACACATTGTAAATCTTCTAAAGATAATAAATATTTCTTCTGTACGTTTTGTCACTTAACTCCTACGAGGCTGGACCGATTTGGATTATAGTATATTAGTATTCTTCAAGTTTACTCAGGGGCTGGCACAAGTGGGCAAAGAGCTCGTGGATGAATAATAGACAATAAATACATAAGCTTTGCTATATATTTTCGTTTATATTGGACAATAATAATATGAGCGTTAGATGCTAGTCAAGGTCTATGCATTCTACTTGTTTTCCATACAATAAATAAACAAAAGTGACGTTTGACAGCAGTGATTGCAAGATTTACGCATTCCTGACGCGAGATACGTAATCACCCAGCCGGTGTTTTTAAGATTTAGTAGTAGAAGAGCTTTTTGTGTGTGCTCGTCCTGGTAGTACTACTGCCATGTTTGTTACCGCCGCAAAGCAGCATTACTTCGTTCTTAACGCAACACATTTGGCAAACTAAGTTTTTTTTTTTTTTTAAAAACCTAAAGCCACAAGATATTGTGGCAGTATGCTTTATGTTTACTCAGTGGCTGGCAAATGTAGGCAAAGAGCTCGTGGATGAATAATAGACAATAAATACATAAGCTTTGGATGCTATATATTATCGTTTATATTAGACAATAAATATATAAGAATTGGATGCTAGTCAAGGGCTATGCATTCTACTTGTCTTATATTATGTCTGATTTAATTAAGCCGATATTGAATCAATATTAGACATATTGACTGAATTTCCGCCAGTAACACAGTTCAACACGGTTTCATTACAAGGTTGCATTACTTGTTTACGTTATAACGTCTTAAGAGCTTCCTGGTTTGAATAGAATAGAATAGATTAGAAAAACTTTATTGCAACACAACACAATAGGAAAAACACGAGGAAAACAGTAATAGTACTTAGTGCTAGGGTGCAAAGGCGGCCTTATCACTAAAAGTGATCTTTTAAAGGCAACCTGAGCGTACGAATCCGATAAAAAAGTGGAAGTGGGTGGTGCATCAAGGATGCATGACATACTTTTGCATATTAACTACAAAAATACCGATATAAATTTATATATTCTTCAATAGATATTTATGATATATATTTATGCTATTATAAACTTACATAATACTCAATTACATAGATAAATAATAATTTCAAATCATCAGTAGATTTTACTCCTTACATTTTTCTCATACCGGGCGCCCTATATATGAAAACCGATTCTTAAGGAGTAAACTCCAAAAAACTCTATTACTACTTAAAAGTTTAGTTTCTGACGGCCGTAACATATAATATCAATGGTTTACAATAACAATTAGTTCAGCTTTCATCTAGCAAATATAACATAGAATGTAGAACAACTTTATTGCTAACTTCATACTTGTTTTGGAAGTGAATTCTATGCGTGGGGTAAATTCAATAAACAGGTAACAAACAAGCTCTGATTTGCATTTATCCTCAAATCTTACGACCTAACTGATATAAGATTGATTCAACAAATAGGTCAGCCCAACTATTAGTACAAGAGTTATTAGAATACCTACAAATTATAATTGATATTATAAATGCAAAAGTGATTTGTTGGTTTTGCTTCTATCATGCACCCAAAACACACGGTAAATTTATAAACTCCAGGCTGGTACTGAGTCTCAAATACAAAATTACAATACCTGGAAATCGAGCCCAGGATATTCATGACCTGTAGTTTTACATGCTATACTGTAAACAATCGAGATAGCCTGCAAAACGGACTGTAGACGGGACATTACATTTAACATGAGGGCATAGCTGTGGGCAGAGTATCCAATAAAACTTTGTAATAGGTAGGTAACTATAAGCTTAAATCTGTGGGCAATGCTAACTAAACTGCACGTGCAGGTCATTCTTGACGGCTATCCGTAAATATGAACGGCCTTTATATAGCAATGAAGCGGAATATGATTCACGAATCTCGCATCTGGTATAAGGATAATCCTAAACAAAGTACAAATTAATGACTTCCCCGTCGCGACATTATTCAGGTAGCAAAAATATAAACGGAACCGAGAGGTAAGTGAGACGTAATGCATTCGAGCATTAAGTAAGAAAAAAACTTTTAAAATCACAAATACACTCGTGACGATATTGCCATGCTCACATAATATTGACCCGTAAAAGGGCGAAATCCAAAAGGGTACATCCAATCTTCCTTCTTAAGAGTGAAATCCTTTGGGAGTTAAGAAAATTGTATAAGTTAGTAAAAGTTATTCTTATAGAATATGGTGTATGTGCTATTTTATGTGAGACCAGTGGGACAAAACTAATTAGAAATAAGAACGATGAATAAGCTAGCTATTAGCTATAGTCTGCGTTTTATCTGTAAATATAGATTAGGCGGACCTGTAGAAAAGGGAGCCTTTCATATGTATCAGGCAATGTGAAGAATATAACACAGCACATTTAAGACTTCCAAATTATAATGTAAATGGTACCTAGTAACTTGTAACCGAAACGAAAACGATATCAAAAACGAAAACTTTCGTCGTATTACGATAACGAAAACAAAAACGATATATCATATTCGATGTTTTACGATGAACGTTTTCGTTTTACCATAATAATAACAGGCCGTTATAGCCGCTATATCTTAGTTGGTAAGACTACAGCCTCCTCAGATTGATTACAATTTTGCGAAACGAATTTTGCTTTTGTTTTCGTTTTAGATTTCTTTTTTAGATATTATTTTCATGTTTAGTTTCGAATCCCACCTATTGTTACTCGTCATAATCGTCATGGTAGTGTGCTAAAGTTGATGTGAAGAGGCGGAAGTGCAAGTATTTTTGTAAATAAACTTATACCGTTGTATATTATAACCATTAAGAAGCAAAATAATCGTATATTTTGTTACGACATGACACTCTTCTCTTTATCGTGCAATCCATTCAGTTATTTGTATAAATGAGGTGGCATAAAATACATCGCTTCTTGCAGGTCTTTTGTAATTCATGGATCATATTAAGAAGGAGTTCTGCTGGTAGGTATGCAAGAGAAATAAGAAAACTAAGCCCTTTAGCATAGTTCGAAAAACTAAAGTAACAAGAGTAAAAACGTGTTAATCCTAAGGCGTCATACAGATGTGCTACGATATAACCTATAAAGATTAAAGAAGCAAAAGGGTCGTATATTTCGTTACCACACTGTTCTCTTTATCGCTGGCGTAATTTATTCAGTCATTTCCATAAATAAACTGGTGCAAATAGCTATAGCAATGCAACAAAAAAGAGCATGCAATCACGCATAAAAATACTAGACCTAGCTATTATGAATGCAGCATTTTATTGCAGTTGATAAAAACACAGGTAGGAAACCGTAAACATTAGAAGTTACGGCTATGTCTTAGGACGCTAATAAGGATTTGAAATCCGTGACGTGATTTCTTACAATTAACCTATGTAGCTAAGTAAATACCTACTCAATTATTGTCTTACCCTGTCCATTATTCCTCTATAGCCTTATGAAATAAAGGCAGAGTAATATGCAGTTTCTTACACGTCATACAGGAAATAAAATGCCTTCACATTTGTTTTATAGTTTACTAGTGAACCGTCCGGCCTCGGACGGGTGAAATTTAGATACTAATGTGGGGCAGTTTAGAGTGATAAATAATGTTACGATTATGATTGGTAGGTATATACATAATGGTATTTATTGACTGGAGAGCACAGACAGACGCGAGGTATACGCTACGCAAACCCCGTGCCTCCCGCTGCCAACTGGGACGGACTCACGGCCCGCCAGCGACACTTTCCCAACTTTTTAATTCTCTGATATCCTCCAAGATACTAATTTTAATGATATACTGTAAATAGCAATTTTGATCTATACTACCTTCTTCTTCTGTTCCTGGGCCTTTTCCGCACTTGGTTGGTCTGGGACCGTCCGTTGTACGTATGGCCACTGATGCGGCTCCCCGCTGGATCACTGCAGCCAGCCGAGCTCGCTCCAGAAGCTTAGCAGGCCGCCCAGGTCGCCGAGTGCTTCATGGAGTGTTGCTGAGGAGCCAAGGTGTGCGGCGCGTTGTTCTGCTACTCAATTGCATTGGACCATTACGTGTATCGGTGTTTCTTCCGTCTCCATTCATCTATACTACCTATGTGAAGAAAGATTTTTCTTCCACATTTTAATAGACCTACTTTTTAATTACGCAGGCCGAACACGCTTTGGACAGAACGTGGCATTACAGATAGATTTTGAGGTGGAAATGGACATTAGTGTGGTAACATAGGTTGCATTCAATTGTAACAATCATTTTTTGAGTTGGTATATTGTAGGTATAAAAAAGCAAGGTAAATTTAGTTTTGTTTGAATTTAAATTTAGATTGACGAAATAAATCTGAGTAAGATGCTTGTGTGATCGGCAGGTGTGAGAACATCAAAGATTTGTAGTGTTTTATTTACTAAGCACACTCAACACTAACTGTTTACGTAAATATAACAAAGATGAAGGTGCGGCACAAGTGCCTCTGTAGAAATATCTAGTCTATCTAGTTTTTAATAAGTAATTCATAACGATATTTCCTCAAAGTGTAGTATAGGTATAACTCTGGAATAAAAATATAAAATTTTATTTATGGTGGATTCGATGATTCCTAGAATGCATCAAATATTGCGAAAAATATAAAAGAATGCAAAACAAAATACTGTAAATTGCAACGTATCATACTGAAATAAAATCCGGCCGGCATGTCACGATCTTAATTATCGTTGTAAAGTAAAAGTAAATAATGTCAGTAAATAAGCCTTACGAAGACATCAGTAACTGAACAAATTTCGCTAATAGGTCTTATAGCCATTCATGGTTAGTACCACGTGTAACAAAGCAATTCAATTAAAGCTACCAGCGTTATCTGAAGAATACAACGTAATTTACATCGCATTTAGTTTTATAGCTTATTAGCTAACTAGCGTTTACTACAGTTTTCTTACCTGGGATAAAAAGTTATGTTATCTACGCCCTCTCAACTAGTTTTTTGCCAAAAATCTAGTTAAGTGGTTGTTTCGTTAGGGCATAAAGGAAGCGCACACAATCATACTTTCGCATTTATAATATTAGTAAGAATAGTCTAAGTAAATACTTAGGTACGACGAAAAACAATATTATTATCATAAAGATTAGATAATAAAGAGATATTACAATAGTTTGAAATTTTAGATTAGGTACCTATCTTGTAGAACGTACTTCTTAAAGTACCTCTTCTAGCGAAGGTTGGCAATCTAAGCTTTGGACACGTAAACTCGTGAACTTTTATTAACTTTTTACTTTTATTATTTTTTAATTTGCACAGGTTTTACGCCGAAAATGTTCTTTCTCCTTCCAACGCTCTTTTTGCCTTGCACTCAAGGATGATGACTGAAATTCACATTCGCCAACATTTAAAATGATCGACCGAATGATCGACCTTTCGCAAAGTGTACAAAAAAGCATATAAAGCAACGTAATTTTTTATTGATTTAATAGGAGCACACGTAAAAGCGAGTTTGTTAATACGAGGGGTTTTAAAAAAAAATTTAATGTCTCATTTAGATTTATGTAGATTAACCTATTTTCATAATATTTAGTTAAAGACATCCTACGATTTTAAAGCATAACAAACTAACTATTATGTCCCAATTAATTTCCCTTCAATTAGTTTTCAGATTTCAAGCACAGTATTAAGTTATTAAGTTATTAAGTTGTTATAATAATTACAGTATATGTAATAATAAAAAGGTTTTTAAGAAATTATAAAATCATTTTAACTGCTCACACAACTCATAGCGGGCGAAATGACGGAGCAGAATTTGGAATCAAAACTATTTGCGAGAGCGATAAAAAGGGTGCAATTTAATTTAAAGCTGTTAGACCTGCAATTGGATGAAAACACCGAGACAAAATGTGTTTGGAAAAACATTCGAAATAAGTGGCTCTTTTGGTTTAATGTGATTTTAATGAACATCGCCACTATCGGAGAGGTTGCTTGGCTTATAGAAGGGGTATCGACGGGAAAAAGTTTTATTGATCTAGCCTACCAGGCACCCTGCCTAACCTTTTGCATCGCGTGTGACATTCAATGCGCATATTTCGTTCATCACAGAAACAGAATGCTTGAGCTCATAACATCCATACGTACTCTTCAATCGATGTCTACGGAGTTAGAAAAAACTGATGTAACCATTTTGAACGGTCAAGTGAAAATATTTTACATAACTGTTAACACTTTGACCCTCATGAAATGTTTAGCATTGTCCTCGTTCGGGTTAATCCCTTTTCTTACGCTGTACTGGTCTTACCAACGCACTGGTGAAGTAGAGCTGGTGTTGCCGTTTTATATTGCTTATCCTTTTGATGCGACTGATGTTCGTTTCTGGCCTATCGCTTATATACAACAGATATGGGCAGGTGAGCAATGACTACAGTAAACAATTCTGAATTATATACAATCCAGGATTATTGCCGAACTTTTTTGAGGGGAATGAAGGTGATACCAAACTATTATGTCGAAAGAGTTAAAGTGCTTTTCTCTCATCATATGCAAAAAAAAATGAAGTACTCACTACATTAAATATTTCAATTGTTATTATTGGTGAAGTTAAACTGAAGACATATTGAATAATGTTTAAATAATGTTTCATAATATAGTTCTTTGAATAGGATCCCTAGGATATAAAAGCGCCACCGATGTTAAACGCTATGAAAGTCGTGCTGACTTTTTTATGAATTAACTATTGCTCGTAACTATATTTAAGGCCTGTACAGTAATTAATTGCAATTTTTTTATTTTAGCTTTATTGGCCTGTCTACTTCTGTTGACTCCCAGTTTCCTCTGTTACGCCTGCTCTACATTTATAATTTTTCAATTTCATTTACTCAAAAAGAATTTGGAAAACATAATACCTTATGAAGACAATTTAGCTACATATATTATAAACAAGGATCTGAAGACTGAGTTTATGAAGATTATTAATCGTCATAGAAAACTGATAAAGTATGATATATATAAAATAAGTATTTAGTATCATTAAGGTTGCTAAGAACACAGAAAGGCTGACCGCATATTGATAAGATCGGCATATTGATGAATGTTTTTTAAGTAGGTTCATAGAAGGTTGCAGATGCGATCAACTTTTTCATGCTGGAGTGACCGAACGGTTGCACAAAATGCATAGAAGATATTCTCTTAAGACTATGTTGTCTCTTAGAAAGAGAACTGCTAAAGAGGTAATATCGATAGCGAACTTCCATATGTGGACGTCGAACATTTAATGCCAAATTGAATTAACTAACCTTTTATTAATGTGTGGTCAGCCTAATAGGCATACGATTTCAACAAAGTATAATAATATTTTTAAAGAATTATTATCTAACACTGTAAGTATGATTAGTATATTCCACATTTGCTTTCTGTACCGTTAACATTATTATATATAGTTTTAGTATTATTTATTTTACCATATAGTTTATTTTATTTATTTTATATATGTACTGTTTTTGTAATTATTAATATGTATGTATATTCTTAAAGTTTTGCGCACCGCTATAAGGATTCATATGTGAGCCAATGCCTCATAATGGTTGCCTGGAAGAAATCACTATAAGTGACAAGGCCGCCTTTGTTACACAAATTTAAATGACTTGTACCTTTGTTCTTTTTTATTTTTTTCTTATGTGCAATAAAGTATTTTTGATTGATTGATTGATTGAAAGTATATTAATTTAGTGTCTACTAATATATTAAGTTTTTCAGGTGTGTAGATTTAATGAAAGAAGTGTATACTGAGTCTAATT
Organism: Pararge aegeria; assembly: GCF_905163445.1. Taxonomy (NCBI): domain Eukaryota; kingdom Metazoa; phylum Arthropoda; class Insecta; order Lepidoptera; family Nymphalidae; genus Pararge; species Pararge aegeria. The sequence continues at coordinate 8,627,159 of NC_053184.1, read as the reverse complement.
TGTTTAATATTATATTTAGTTCAATACTAATATGCCTCACCGGTTTTAATGTAATGGTGAGCCATTTTTTATTAATAATTTTTAGAAGCATAGAATTATAAAAAAAAATTACCTAATCATATATTTGGAAACTTTAGCAGTCCGTTATTGTGTTTCAGGCAATCGAAGATATAGCTTTGGCTGTGCCTTTCTTGCCATTTCTTTTGATGGATTTGTTACAGATATTTTTTATCTGTTATTATGGTGATATGATTATGACATATGTGAGTATAAACAAATAAACGTTATCCCCCAAACTATTCATGCCTCACAGCTGGACATAGTTCGTGTCTTATAAAAGAGAATGGGATTTAAAACCATACCACTATTCAGTTCGGACACGCTTTGGTGGGCTTTTATCTCATGTTTTTTATTGTTAGTGCGGTGAGGTGATGGCAGATCAGAGTATAGTTGTTGTTGGCACTTCCCGCGGTATGTCGTACAAGGCGATAAAGGGAATATAACAGAGAACGGGTAGCATGATCCTCTCTGCTACTACTACCTTCTACTAAAATCACCGAACCGTCCGTCCAGAGCGATAATGGGCAAGTACTCCCGTTGGGAGACGCCTTTGGTACAGCAGTGGATTTTTATATGCTTCGGAATGCCCAAAGTAAATTTTGTTAAAAAATGTTTGAAACCAAATTCAGGAAGGACCTTGTGTTTCGTAGTTGAAAACGCAGTTCTTTAAACATAAACTCGTGTATATGTTAATTTTCTTATATAATTGCTACTTCGAATTTATAATCTTTATCAATAAAATGAGTAAACAATTTTTAGAGTACAAGTATTAGTGATGCAGTTTACAAATGCCAGTGGTACAGAGCAGAAGCGGCCATTCTAAAAGATTTACTGTTCCTATCTTTGAGGTAAATGCGTCATTTACTTTTTCACTTTATTTATGCAGGCGCTCACGTTAAATAATTGAACGCTCCGAACGAGTTCTATGCAATAATAAACGGAAAGTGTTTTTTCACAGAGCTCAGAAACCGTGCATTCTCACAGCGCTGCAATTTTCCGATATGAATTTTAAAACGTTTACAAGAGTAAGTTTTAAGCTTAGACTGCTAACTTTATTTTGCTATGCCCTATGAAATTGATCGGGTTATCCGTAAAACAGTACAACAAATTTTCATCCGCCTTTTTCATATTTAAGTGATAGCTTGATAAAATCATTTTTAAAATATATTAGGTTTATGTTTTATGGTAATAAATTATCGTTATAAATTGGCTCCGTACTGATGAATAAATAAATTTTATTATGTTTCTTATGTTTCAGATATTAAGTAGTTCTTGGTCATATTTTGCACTGTTAAAGTCCATATATCGTAATTGAGCAATTTATTGATGAAAGATATTATTTAAACAAGAAATATATAGTAATATACCTGCACATCACTATTATTAATTATATTATTATTATATTATTAATTATATTATTATTATTATTTAATTATATTGTCATATACTCTACATGTAGTTAATTCTGTGCAATAAATTAAAGTATCGAAGTATTATATTAAAAAAAAAAGTAATACCTACAAGAGGTCGCGTGTGGTCGCGATATCGTGACAGGTATGGGAGGCTCAGCTGTAGCCAGAGGGTTGGTATCGAATGTTATAGATAAATATAAGAGATAACAAAAGAACAGTTGCAATCGTAGTAGTTGTTGTAGTAGTGAATAAATAAAGATGATTTAAAACTGGTTTCTTTTTAATTTTCACTAGCTGCGCCCCGCGGTGCTACCCGCGGTGGATAAGTAGTTTGTTTACTATGTGAGGACATAAAAAAGCATGATTGAGGTGTAAAAATACGAAGCTTCATATGAACCACCGTTGGGAGTCTAATATTTTTCCAGGACCAAAAGTAGCCTATTTTGAATTCCGTCCTTTCTACTAATTAATGCCAAAAATCAAGTCGTTTGGTTGCGCGAAGGAAGGACAAACAAACACACCTTCGCATTTATAATATTAGTATTGATCTATGTCTGTATGTAAATACTTTATTGCACACCACAGAAACTTATAATTATGACATGAAAATTTTAAACTTAAATCTAGGTTTGTACAAAGAGGCGGTCTTATCGCTAAAGAGCTAACTCTTCCAGACAACCTTTGAGTTAGGGTTAGTTAGATCTACGTAATTATAGAATCGTCATCATATCCATCGATGGATGTCCATTGCTGAGCATGTCTTCTTATAAGGGATATGTAAATAAACTTGGTAGGTTGGTATTCGCTCGGTAGTGTTCTAATAAACTTCAAAAGTAACCTGCCGAATGAATGAATATACGTTTATCGCATAACAAACCAAGGAACAACTGTTTTCTTATCCATATATACTAATAATAAAAACGCTAAAATTGGTACTTAACCACTTATTAACAACATCATAAACTTATTGTATCATAAATATTTTCAATGATCATCTTCCGAGGTAGGCAGTTATTAGCATAATTTATAGCGTACTCGAGGGATCTTAAGCGAATGTTAATATAAACAGTTAGAAAAAATTATCTCGTAACGTAAGCATGGTGTGGTAGGTTCCAGTCATTAAACTGGCATGATGGATATGTTTGTTTATCAATTTATTGTTATAATTAACTAAGAGTTAAGCGGTTTTATTTTTTTATTTGACTAAATATTATGATAGTAGTTCTAAGGCTTCCTTCAAACGTCAGTTACTTTTTATGTTATAAAAGAACATATCGAACGGTTTCTCGTAACAGATGTCCACTGCTGGACATAGGTCTTCTCGGACTTCCACACTCCACGGCCCTGTTTCGCATGTGTCTAGCAATAGTTTGCTATTCCTATGATGTTATTAGTGCTCCTAATCTACCAACACTGCGCTGTCCAGTGCCATTCCAGCAGCACATTCAGATCCCAACTTAGATCGTTGCTCCATGCTACCTGCCCCGCCCATTGCCACTCTAGCGTCGCAACTCGTAAGCTACAGTAACTCTTATTCTTCTACAATTTCCAATGAGACAGAAAAGAGGATTCGTGATCTAGGAGCAGGCTGCTATAATGTACGTTGACTTTAATGATTATCATCTGTCAACAAATTCTGTTTAGCATCCCTAAGCTACGACTTGGCCACGGGACATTCAGAAATACACGGGTGCTGAGCCGGTCGATGCTAATCGTAGTATGCGTTATGATGTATGTTATGGATTTTTTAGTTGGTAGACGCTTTCTTTGCCTCTGCCGCACGGTTCATTCGCGGTGCGTATATACGTCTCTTGTCTCATATATAACTCGGAGTTAGTGTCTCTTATTCTTCTGCTTTGAGTCTTTAAAAACCTGGTGGTGCATACAACCGATGCTTTTTTCCATCCAGATCTATCCCGAGCAGACTTAAGCGTAGTCCAAGATAAATTGGAAGCCTTCATTTCCGCTTCCAGAGACCGCTTCCAGAGACCGCTTCCAGTAAACAAAACGAAGCGCTGCCTTTGGCCTTCCACATTTTCGAAATGCTTCTTGTTAGAGACCGGATGTTCGGCATAGAGCGCGACTAGTTCCATTTTCTACGCCGAATTTGGTCAAGGATCCAGGGGCCCTGAATTGGAAATTGTTTCTGGCCCTAAGATGATACGCAGGCACATGTTAATGAAGTATACCGAAATAGTACCTATACTACAAATATAACTACGGCGTTAGTTCAGCCGTAGCTAATTACCATCCACCGACAAAGACGTGACGCTTAGCGATTTAGCGTTCCGGTACGATGTCTCGGAGAGAAAAAAACTTTTGCCACATGTAATTGTAACAATGTGGTTCATAGACTCGTTTATTATTTCAAATAACATAAAACACCTCCTTTAATGAGCAATAGCGATACACCCAACGATGAGGTTACTGAGAGTTACCGAAATATATTGTTTATTAATTAATAATAGTTACATCAAAGCGAGGGTGTGTGTTATCTGTAATTAGGATGGGCGTGACTAAATTGCCGTAACCATATATCATGCGTACGTGAATCACTATGCTGTAATTGGAAACCTTAAGAGCATTTTCGCTTGGAGCTGATTTACATCGCATATAAATTGCTGTCTTTGTCGCTTTGGCGCTTTTGGAGTGTCATGTTATTTTTTGCATATTTTAATTACAATTTATTGCAGCATTTAAGCATCATCATAACTCAATTAGCTTCCCAGTAAAAGTGTAAAAATGGACTTACTTCCTAACAGTACACATATCCAGGCGTTCACATTTAACATGCCTGACAGAAAAAAGGAGTGTTATGTTTTCAGGATTTACGTAATGTACAAGTGGAACAAACAAGCCATCAAGCTTGTTTGTCCCACTTTAACTTTTAAATGCCTAAATATATGAGATATCGGACAAAACAGAGCAATACTTCACAGGGCATGTAAGGAACACACTTCCTACAAAGTATGTGCCGCCATGTGTTCACTAACCTGAGGCATTGATGTATGCGCCTGTAAACACACCGTTAACCCCATCCATGCCTTTAAAAGTGAATCAAAACAGCAATGGTGCTTGGCGACAGAAATAAGCATAAAAAGTGCTACTACTGGTATGTATAAATTACAATTAAATTAAATTATTTAAGTATGAAAATTCGTACAGGGTACGGGTAGCGTGTTCTTAATTTTACTAATTACATATTAGGTCTACCTAATTACTTAATTTATAGCTTAACGTTAGAAATGAGTTTTAGATAAATAATCTTTTATTTCAATATAAAAATTAGGCAGCAAGACACGACACAAGACCTATAAATTTGGAAATCCGTCCAATGGATGCCCACCAGTGGCGTGCATACATGGTATGCACAGGGTATGCAGATGTTATAAAATAAAGAAAATCTCCAGTACGAGTTATGAACGTGTAGGATAGGACGTGTAAGAGTTATTAAAATTCTACTCTTAATTATTCATAACTCGTACTGAAGATTTTCTTAATTTTATACCTTCTGCATACCCTGTGCATACCCTCTATGCACACCACTGATACCCACTATGAGATATGAGAACAAAGGAAGTTATTTTCTACAAAGCCTCTTTTTCAGTAAAAATACATTTTCATTTCTAAAGGGTAATTTATTTTAATTTAACAGAAAGAGCGTTCATTTTGGGTCGACCGTTAACCTCCGTTGCTTGATCCTTTAATCAAATCCTATTTTACTGTAAATGAAGCGGTGAATTGAATGATACTGTACCATTCTAAATAAATGCTATGGCTTCGGAAAATGGGTACAAGGAAGAATTGAATGTAAAGCGTTCATAAACATTCTCTTTGTTTTGTTTATTACGATTTTAAAACGCAAATCAAGATGGAAAGGAAAAATAATGCATTAATGCTAATAAAATCAATTTAGAAATGAATTTGTAATCAACATTATAATTCGGTCTTCGTATAAATAATAAAATTTACAAACCTTACTAATTGTTCTTACTTGGCATAAAATTTTTGGGTGCATATGTGTGTGCGTGTATGAATCACAACCTTTTTTCTGTTGCCGTAATAATTCTTGGCCCCATTTGCTAAGCAATTGTAAATTGCAGGTTTTCTCGCTTTTCGCGGATTATAGCAAATTATGAATATGTTCATTGTACATCATGGAATTCCGTCTGCTATTTTTTTTCCATCACTGCGTATCTTTTGCTGCAACTGTATAGCTATTTCACACACAGTAGATACGAATTTCTGGAAAAACTATTTCATTATTATGGATACTCACTTGCCTTGGTAAAATCTTACCTTACCTACTGTGGAAAAGAATTAAAACATTAATAATTGTAAACGAAACATTATTTGCGAAACAGGAAAATAATTTTACAGACCGATGACAATTGTTGGTAATAATATAAACAGTTAATTAGTACCGGCGATGCGGTAGTCTCCGCCATGTGCCAAATATTTTGAATTCCCGAAAATATACTCACAGTACAGACGGCAGTCACAGACAATAATAAAATAAACATCTCCAATGATCATTCATTGTTCGAGGTAGTAAATTTGATGATTTACTGCACACTCAAGCTGTCTCGAATGATGCCGATTGTTAACAGCTAGGAGAATGAGCTCTAAGCGTAAACATACTGCGAGGTTACTGACATTCATCATAGCTGTATAGGTTTGCATAATACGGTTAAATTCGACCATGTGTCTTTTATATTTGAGTATTATTATAATTATTATATTGACAACATCCTGGTACACCGTGGTCTTACCAGTGGGTGAAATTGGTGGGATCAAAGGCCTAAACGGTTTTGGAACGGTTTTTTTATTTTTAGAAAATTGAGAGGAAGCTGCAACGAGGATTCATCTGCATAAGGATCGCCAACCATGTAGCAAGATTGCAGCTTCTGTTTAGTCTGCAGATAGTGTGCCTAATACAGAGCCACCTTATGTGTTAACATAAATCACCTACTCTCAAAGTCACATCTTAAATATCAATTGTTGCGTATTTAACATGTATGTATAATATGTAACTAAATGAAATACGTGGGCATGGTCGATAAAAACTTAGTTTTTAACCGAGAGACCGTCATAAAAAAATAATTCTGAAGTTCTGAAGTTGTTGACTTAACAAAATCATCTAATTGCAATTATTATGAATTTTAAATTTGACGCTCACTAGACGATTAGCGAACGTAAAAAAAGATTTTATATCTATCTTATTTCACGAGATATGATCTAAAAGCTATTACGAGAGTTTGAAGCCTATTACGAGAATTTGCAACTCGACAAGAAAGCTTTCAAGTACTTTAACGTCATTAATCATACCTTCTTAGTATTTTTCTCGATCTACTAATTTTAAACATACTCTACTTATTTTGATAGACTAGTGTGTATACTCTGTATTATAAAGAATGATTTTATTACTTACATATAAAAGCTTCCGCGTTCGATTTATGTGCACTATTCGTAGAGCTTCTGGGGCTGTAAGTATGTGCTACTAAAACACAATGTTTTTAATGCGGACTATAGTTAGGTGCCTACTTCATAATTCAAATCTGGTTCTCTTATCTTTTTAAAGTTTGATTTGAATTTTATATCGTTGTACGAGCAAAAGAATAAATTCATACTGCCTGAAAAATTTAATGTTTTTGCTATTTATTATTTACGTAAAATATCACCAGTGTATGGTAACAACTAATATTCGTATTTTGTCTGCGTGAAATTGTAATATTTTGTCATCTAACATAGGTACCGCTAGTATAGACAAATATTACTCTAAGTATAGCATTTCTTATAGCATTTCTATAATTGACACTTTATAAGATCTGACTCGGAACACCAACTCTTTCAATATATATATTTTTTCCACAGTTGTTCACTTTTCGGAGTGATCTTGTTTGACGACGATGCATTTTCAGTTGGTAATGCAGCCTCGACGATGCCTCTCTATTCATTGTGGTCTTCAGCAGAACATTGGATTATGGAGGTAAGTGTTGCTTTTATGAGGTCTGTTTAACGCGTAAAGTTTGCCTTCCAAATGACCCTGGACAATAAGTAATAGAGTTTTCATTCCCAAGTTTGAGGATTCGTATCTGTACAGGCTACAATAATCTTTTTTTGAATTTTAGTTCCTCCAAGATCGATAAGTTAGCCGGAAATGTGGTCCACAGGATCCGCAAAAGTTGCCGCCAGCACCACTTTTCAAGTGCATTGATTTTGCGTCGGTTTCAGGCGAACTGTCCAAGTTCCTGCGCCGTACAAAAATACTTCGAAGACTAAACTTCATATCTGGTCGACTTCACATCAAAAGTGACTATGCGGTTGGAAATATCATATGAAGTTTTTGCCATTTGCCACTTCTGCATAAACAATGCGAAGTTCATAAGTATTTTGAGCTGACTTTAGAAACAGAAGACAGACGAATAAAGCGCTAACCCAAAAGATGAGTCAGGAATAGCTTGACGTGTTTCCTTCAAATAAAACATGGAAAAAGAATAATTTTGAAAAAACACTCGCGCGCTGAACACAAGCGCTCGGTGAATGTCTGCTTCTAATTATTTGCTGTTTTTAGAATAAGTAGGTCCAAATCTTTATTGAACACCTACATGAATTACAACAAAATTTGAATGATTAATATAGTGAGCTTTTAGTAACATATTAAATCAATGGAAAAATATCAAGATGTACGTGTCACGTCCGCGCCACGGCATTTTAGTGTGACTTGCGCATAAGGAAGAGAGAGTTGTGTAATTTTGGGAAAAGTGTTGCGTTTATTGAAACCACTGGTGGCACTACTCTCCAAAGTTATAAAATTAACAAACTTTTCCGACGCGGTATTTGGTCAAGCTATACCTAGTATATTAGAGCTGTGAGTCATATTAGTATAACGTTGTTCTGAAAACAACATATTAGGCGAAGTATAGCTGTGATAAAGTTTGGTTCTGCATGGAGCATCACGACCAGTAGTGGGATGGCTTAACTAAGTTGCAACTTAATGTGCACTGTGCGGATCGTCGATTTAGGAATCAATCGCATTGTAGCATCATTGCATCGGCGCTATTGTAAGACTTCAAAGATTGGAATACCGGTTCATGATTACCTAGTGTGTCAGTTTTTTATAAGCTGGTACATTAGAATGTGGCTAGGATCTCTTTGATTTATATAGTTCCTCCCTCACTTTCCACATAAAAATTGCCTTCACTGACTGACAATGTGAGGGATAAAGCCTTTTGTAGTAACAGAAAAAGTAAGGAGCAAGGATGCCCTATTGGCTTCCGTTTCCCCCGCCTAAAGCTAGGTAAAAATGTAACGATTGTTAATACTGATTCGCAATACCTACACCATTTGAAAGAGCTAATAATCCTGTATTCAGGGCAATAAAAATTATTGCGATCATCGCAATTTTATAATCACAGGTGTCAAAACTGACACACAAATTCACATAAGACTGACGCGTTGTATCTTAATGCAGAAGACGAACGTCTACTGGAATCTTACATTTTCAATGAAGATGTGCACGCTCGTTATCTCGGAATCATAATGAGTGTGTACGACTTACCATAAATAATAAAACGAGTTACCGTAGTCATCTTTCCGCCTGAAAACAAACTTACCCACTACGTCAGAAATATAAATCCGGATAAATATGAAGTACCTAGTTAATGACATTCAATGAAGAATATCATTTTTATTTTTGAATAATTCTAATTTAAAAAAGGGGATTTTTTTTCTTTCAAAACAAAACTATTTAATTTGTTTAACTAGCCAGGCATTGTTGGTAATATTATAATTCAAGTTTTTAGGATGACGGTCATTTTAAATGTGATATTCTATACATATCTAATACCTAATTGATCACGCAATTTCGTAATAGGCACGGTCTGAAATTTTGATATGTATAGGGGTGAATAAAAACTAATTATTTTCTGAAGTAGTGTAAAATTTATAAGCAAACTAAAATTGTAGAAATATTTGGTACAAAATTATATATACATTCAGATGATTTAATATATATAAAATATTTAATATATTGCCATAAAATAAAGGCATCTAAAATTTCAGTTAAAATAGAATTACCATCTAATAGTAATATTCTTATTTTGGCTGGTTTTTTGTACCAGATTAGTTAAAATATAACAAATTTTTTATGCTCAATGAAAAAGTTTACCTAGCAAAATATACAAGGTTTGCCAGTTTCCAAATTGCATGTTCAATTCGAATTTCATATAGGTATGAGCGAGAATTTAGTATATGAGCGGACCAATAACATTAATCTTTTAAAGTGAAGCGCAAAATGTCTGGCGCCAACGTATATTTGGATCTCTTTTTTCTTAGAACGTACCTCGAAAAACATTTATTCTTGTCAAATATGCTTGTAAGCCGTTGCCGTCTGGTGCCGGCAGATCAGATATCTCTGATAATTACAAAACCAAATACTCTCTTTCGAAAAATTATTTAATTGAGTCATAGAGCAGACACTTATGACAGCTACCAGACATTATTGATCTACGCTTACTTAATCCCAGTCTTCTGCCGGTTTTTCGTACTTTACAGGGATAGTGGGACGTCATTCTATATACATAAAACCTTTATCTCCCTATTACACTGAACTTTCGCTGTCTTTGCAAGAGAATTTCGCTTATGGCTACTTACTCTCTACTTTCTATCAACCTGATCATTGTTTAAAATTAATATATTTTTCAAAAGCTGCTTTACTCAGTTTTCTAAAAGTAAATCGCAGTACTACCACCATGAAAAATAAAAAGAGTTCGACTGATAACATAAAATACTAAAGTAGCAAATCAATCCAACCATTATTTATGTCGATCGAAGCCGGTCGCGGAAAACTTTGTGAAAATAAACTCCGGGAAAGCTTTTACGAGAACAAATGTATCTATTGACATTGCTCCAGTCATCCGTGACGCCTACACTATTGTAAAAACGATTTGCTTACTCATAATATATATACCTACACTTATTATACAATAGTGTGTTATGAACATGTTCGGGATTTCTTGTAACGTACACTGAGGTTATTCAAAATTAGTTTTATATTAATGTGTAAACGTAGCGTTGGTTTACCCCCAACGAGGTGAACATCAAGGAAGTCTGCTGGGCTAATATTTAAAAAAAAATGAGCAGTGAAATATGAATTTAATAGTAATTACGGTGCCTTACGCTAGTATAGATTTGTGAATCGAATATATTTTGAGTGCGAGTTCAAAATGATTTAGCTACGATATCTCAATATCCTCAAAAAATATTTAAATCTAAGTAAGTCTTTGGATTGATTTTGGGCTGTTTTTTTTAATCGTTAGACAATCCGTCCAAGGAATGATATTATGTTCCTTTAACGTCTTAACATCAGAAACTTCAAAATATTAATTGGCGATTAAAATAATAATCGGCTTTTTGTTCACTTTTTTATTTCTTCTTTTAAGCTAGACTCATTATGTACTTTTTTATCTCCTTATGGTATTGTGAACCAAGCTATATTTCGCAAATATTTCCAAAGTTTAATATTTCAGTATATCTATAATTCACTATGACATATAATTATCTATTTATCTGTAATCTATACACTCTACAGTTTTTCATCATTTGAGAATATTTTATTCAGAACTATTAGAATCTATGTTTTATGATACAGGCTCTTTGTCCAAGAGATCTTAATTTCTATTCAAAGATATTTCATACTCATCAATTTTAAATGCGACTAAATTTTTGTAAAAAGAATAACTAAACTAAAGATCCGTGAGTACAACCATCAATTTAACATACATAATATGCTCAGATCTCAAACGAAGGGCCTAGCTCAGTATTTAAGATAATACCTATGTAAAGTTCTGACAGATACAATATTAATAAATTTTATGACATAGCCATTCGAATTTAAATTAGTTTGCGTTAAAAACTAATAAATATCGTTCATTAAAAGCAATAAATACCCTTTTAGCAGAAACTAACGTTCGTGCTTTTTTATCTCACGAACGAATCTCAGCACAAAGTATGATTTTATGTTAATAATTATATCATTTTACTCGATTTTGTTTTCGTTTCTTTTGTTTCTACGGCATTTGTAATCACAGTGTTTTATAATCATATTTAGTACTGGAATCTTCACATTAATTAACACGGCACCACTGTTTGTAGGCAGCTGTTGCCTGTAACTTACTTAATTGTGCAATTTTTGTTTGCATTGATTACATTACAAACAATAAATTTACTTCAACATTGTCATCGAAATAGTGAATTTAAAAATAACTCACCTGATATCAGCACTAACTGTTCTAAGACACCAAAATATTCACCAAAACCATAAATTTAAAACCAATTGTACGCTAACTGTACCTACTCAAGATAAATTGAATCTTACAACGTAACAGTTGCATAAATAGCTATTATTCCTCTTCCTGTGTTTATACAATAACTGCCTCTAATGCCCTACTACACAGACCACCGCTCTCATAGGATTGGAAAAGCACCTAAGCTAAAATTACTACTTAAAAGAAGAAACTTACAGATGCTTGAAACTATAAAGAACTGGAGCTGAGCTGTAATGTATGGAGGACTCGATGAAGTGCATTGTAAGAAACTGAGCTAGGCCTACTTTCAAGTCGGGCCTGCTTTTAATCTAAATACTTCCTACACTGAATGTATGTCATGCAATCAATGTCATCATTTTTATAACTTAACTAGCTATCGCAATTTGCATAATTGATACGTGATTGGTTTCCTAATGACTAACTATGCAGGACAAAGATATTTCTCCGAACAACTATGTTTTAATGAACTTCTTAGAATGGTTATTGTTTGTAAACACTTAAATGGTCGATAGTGCATACTGCATTGGCATACCAATTATAACTTCACGATCGTTCAAGTATCATAATCCTAGCCTATGACAGTCCGCTGCTGGACTAAAACTCCTAACGGAAGAGTTTGCCCATAATCACAACGCTCGGCAGACGGTTTCGTTATAACTATAATAGTAACACAGACCACGCTTCTGCCCGATCTCCTTTATACTCCGTTAGTCTCGTACGACACCCGCGGGAAAAGGAGGGGTAACAACTGTATTCTGATCTACCGTCACCACACAGCACACTACACACGAAGCAGTAATAATTTCTTTCAGTTATTATTAAAATATTGGTTTCGTTCCAATTGGATAAAAGATTTATCTGCCAGTTGTTAAAAAATTTCATTTCACATGACCACAGGATTTGGATAACAAAGAGACAGATTAAAAAAAACTATTCTAGCGACTTTTTATAGACTTTATTATGATTGTGCAATTCTATATTTCGCATATCAATCCAAGAAAGTAATCGCTAAGTTAAATTTACACCAAGATTTCCAGGTACCTACTGATTATACGTAAAAAACGTATGTTTTAAAATTACTTCGAGAAAAGTTTTCACATTCTTTATGTTCTTCTTTTTTCATTAATGTTTGGGTAAAAGCTTCTACGTAAAGTACGTGCGTAAAGTTGATAAGATACTTGATTAAGTTTGAAACTGTACTTTGGCTAATTGGGTTCTCATTTGAGCGGTAAAATATACATAATTAATTATGTGCCTTAGTATTGTATCTTTTCCTATGATATAAAAAACTACCTCGTAAATCTAGTGGTTAGCATATCCGACTAGGTCTCGAGTTCAATACGGCGATATGGCGAAAAATGGCTTAATATTGGGGTTTTCTGTTAAGAAATTCTCAATACCACACTGGAAAGTGGTGTTGTCTAACCCCGTGCTATGGAGAGCACGCTAGGCCGCCCGACCCGCTTATCATTTCTATCATGTGATATGTTCGTATAGAAGCAGCGTGGTGGGTCATTGCTCTAAAAGTATTTGCACTGTGTGTTGTTTTGATTACGAAGTTTTTCTCGTTTATTGTGCCAAGTTTTTTTTTAAAAGCATGGGCATAAACTGCTTTTTCAAATGTAAGAAATGTAAGTACTCGTAAGTACGTGATACCTTAGATCTGTGTGTGATTCCTAGAAATGCGGGTTTGCGGGCTTCTAAGATTTTCATCGAATTAACATGACCGATGGCTTAACGTGATTTCCGAAGCACTGGCTACTGGCGGGGGTGAATAAGCTGAGAATTTGCCCGAAGGAAAAGCCGATACTCAACCTTTTTGGGTATATATAATAAGCGACTGTATTATTGTATACAGTGCCTGAAGACCAAAGTGTTCGAACAGTGCGTGTTGCCAGTGATGACTTACGGATCCGAAACGTGGTCGCTTACTTATAAGAAGGCTCAGTATCACTCAATGGACGATGGAAAGAGCAATGTTGGGAGTATCTCTACGACATCAAATCAGAAATGAGGAGATCCGTAGAAGAACCAGAGTTACCAACATTGCTCAGCGAGTTGCAAAGCTGAAGTGGAAATGGGTGGGGCACATAGCTCGGAGAACCGATGGACGTTGGGGTTCCAAGGTGTTGGAATGGCGGTCCCGCACAGGTAAACGCAGTGTTGGTCGGCCCCCAACGAGGTGTGGACTGACGACGTCAAACGAGTCGCTGGAAACAAGCGGCCCAGGACCGTGGATTTTGGAACTCTCTACAAAAGACCTTTGTCCAGCAGTGGACTTCAATCGGTTGAAGTGATGGTGAGGATATTTATGGTATATATATATAAATAAATATATATATATATATATATATATATATATATATATATATATATACCTTAATCATCATCACCATCTTCGTCGTCGTCGTCAGTCCACACCTCGTTGGGGGCCGACCAACACTGCGTTTATATATATATATATATATATATATAGGTATAACCTGAGTATAACTACTGATTTGTAGGTACTTACGTATGCCGTTTACATAAAATAGAATACCGTATGTCAAGAACATAAAGTGCGCTATGTGCACAAGAAGATAAAGCTTATGTCGCGTCGTTGTCTTTTATTTTAGTTTAATGTTCCTCACGACGCTCTTAAAAGCAACTTCGCTGAAATGGTTTAATTAAAAAGTGCTATAACGTTTCTCAAAGAGAACGAACGTTTCAAGTTATTTTAATGTGTACCCGTCTGGTGCAACTTCATTTTAGGTGCAATTCTCTTAGTACGAGAAAATGGTACAAGATAACCAAAATATTAATACTTATACTTTGAATCCAGCTTATCAAAAGCTTTTATTTTCGCTCGTACCAATGCGAAAGCGACGTATCGATCACCGTGGAGACAACGCGCGGCGACGCGTCCTGGGTACAATTGTTAATACGCAATGTGACAAGCGGCGTAGTGGGAACAAGTCTTTTAATTGTTTGCTCTAGTAGTAAAGACTCGTAATATACTGATATTGTGAGAAATTTAAAAATTTTACCGCCTATGCCCGTCTACAGAAGGCAAGCTACAAGCAAAGCTCAAAGCAAATATAAGTAAATCTACCAATTTTCGGGGATACCACTTAAAAATATCCTGATAAATTAAACACTTTCTTTAATTATTTTTACAAAGTCTAGATTCCAATTTTATGGATAATTGTTTTAATAACCTGAAAAATTGTGGACTTTCATGCAAAAAGAAGTGAAAATCTCCTTAGAGATAAGTTATAACGATTAGTTTGCACGTTCTGCCTTTATTTATGTTCTTTTGAATTATGGTACTAAATAAGTAAGATTTGAGTTAAATGGTTAAATAATTGTTTTGTGTGTGAAAACTTTTCCGTTCGCTAGTGAAAACTATATTGTATTAATTAAATTTGATATGATATGTTGCCTTTTCCTAAATTGACTTATTTTATCATCTTTCATGCCTTATTGATCTTTATGGTCAAGAATAATAATCTCTATCCGCATTAAGCTACTGTTTATCCAATTAAATCTCCTGGAACACGCAAAAGTTTACTTTGGTAAGTCCGTGGCGAGGCGTGCATGAAATACCTATTACTTTTGGTCGTGTACATACTAAGGAAACACGCTATTATTATTTGTATTCGAGCTTATAGAAAGAAAATCTGTTGGTGTTGTTATATTATGCTAAAACATATTTATAATAATAGTTTAGCACGCTAACCCGCATTGGAACACCGTGGTCACCTCCGCGCAAAAACGACGGGGTGTTAAAAGTTTGACGTGTCTGTGTGTGTGTGTGTGTCTGTCTGTCTGTGGCTGGTATATCTCTATGGTAGTTTTTTCCGAGTGGTGCCCCATCTAAAACTCTGGTTGTAGCACAACTACTGGAGACTAGGATTAAAGAAAATTACGGGCATAAGCCACAGTGGCGTGCACTTGATTTCTTGCCTTACCTTATGCATACAGCAGGAAAATTGCATAAAACGGTAAAAATCCTCCCGCTATACGAGAAATATTTTAAGTTTAGTCAACTGCATTGCTTTGTGCTTCTATGAAGTGCACGCCACTGATAAGCCAACAGCCTCAAGACCGGCACCGAACATGCGCGAACCTTCTCTGTTAATGGGTCCAGTCCAGTAGGGCTAGTAGAAGGAGAAAACTTTAGAAATGTAGGCTAAAGTTTTCTCCTTCTATTTCTGTGAGATATGACGAAAAAATGGGTGGACATAATTATCTTAGGGCTACCTTAAGGAATAAAATATCACAGACTGCCTGTGGGAAAAGGCTGGACAAAAAGGCGACTCGGCGGTTGGTGGACTCCACAAACCTCTGAGAACGTTATAGAGAACTGTCAGATATTTTCTTTGACCGTTAAAGTTAGTGATATTTTAAAATTTTATAAATAACACTTTCTTCAACTTACTTCGTCAATTTAAGGTAAATTTTTGTGGATAAATAAAATTTGCAGATCAATCCGACAGACACAATTCGTTTTTGTAAACTTTGACCTTACATTTTTATTTTTGCACAAATTTGATTTCAATGCCTTACGTTCTTCTTACTTAATTTACGAGGTTATTTGACCGGACTACATAGCCAAAGTGTATTTTAAACACGTTAATTTAGTATTTTTCAGTTGCTGTGATTTTGTGCTAATCACATATCATCAATGGCGTGCACCGGGTTCCTTACCAGGGTATGCATTCAGCAGATCAATTGCATAAAAAGGGCAAAAACTCTCCTTCTATACGAGTTATATATAAATTTTACGATAGGCAGTGCTTTTGTGCATGTATGAAGTGCACGCCACTGCATATCATCACATTGATTATATATATATATGGTAGTGAAAAACCATTGCCTATAAAGAGAGCAACCGTCCGTAGGGCATGCAACATATCCTGCAAAGTGTAACCCCGTGTCCATCAGCCTGAGACGTAGATGTAAAGATGTTACTATCGTATGATTACTAAATAACCAAGTTGATAAATATTATTTCTTAATTCCATTATCTATTATGAACGAACATGTCTTATAACAGCACTCCCGTGCTATGGCACTATTAATCTTTTTCACTGAAGCCCGTGGTTGATTAACGTGTGTAGTGGCCAGCAGACTGTGTAACCTATTTTCCTTTGAAGATAACCCAATGTTATAATGAATTTTCAGTTATTAAGAAAATATTAAAGGTTTACTTACACTTGTCCAATGCCTTTTTAATGGAGTTATTTTCTTACTGCTCATTCAACTTATAATATTGCTTATTTATAAGTGGTTATAGCCTAATGGGTAGGACATCTACTTCGCTTTCGGGGGGCCCATTGCGAAACCCAGCAAACACCTCTAACAAAATAAATAAATAAATATACTACGACAATACACACATGGCCATCTAGCCCCAAAGTAAGCGTAGCTTGTGGTATGGGTACTGAGATAGCTGATGAAATTTTATGAATATAATACACATAAATACTTATAATATACAGATAAACACCCAGACACTGAAAAACATTCCTGTTCATCACACAAACACTCTCCAGTTGTGGGAATCGATCCCACGGCCTGGGACTCAGAAAGCAGGGTCGCTGCCCACTGCGCCACTCGGCCGTCGATGTGTGTTTTAAGCAATTTAAATATTACTTGCTTCAACGGTGAACGAAAACATCGTGAGGAAACCTGCATGCCTGAGAGTTGTTCAAAATGTTCTGAAAGGTGTGTGAAGCCCAGCAATCCATACTGGGCCAGCGTGGTGGACTAAGGTCTTAACCCCTAGTCATTGTGGGAGGAGAAACGTGAAAGAATGATGATGATGATTGCTTATTTAGCTTACTGCTTATTTATAACATCATTTTGCGAAGGTTAGGTATCCTTGCAACTACCACCATGTTATTATCATCATTCATCAGCCTAAAATAAATGAACCACAGCTTGACACAGGCTTGCTCTGTCCTGGCAGAGAGGGTTTTAGATCGTAATCCCAAGCTGTTAGTGAGATTATTCAAAAAGAAAACCCCAATTTTTAACAATTTATGACTCAAACTAGAAAAAAAACACCAGTAGACCAACGGGTCGGTTAACTGTAGGAACTATTTAATATAACCCGATTAACTACTTTTACTCCTTGGTCAATACTAACTTTTTCGTTATCAATTTATATATTCTTATTTTGGGACGAAAAACCTCAGCGACCTTTTCGTCCCTAGTATTATTTGCCCTAGTTATAGAGATGTTAAATTTCTGTATCCAGTAACATTTTAGTTTTATAGCGGTTCCTTTGAAAGCATCGCCTTGTTAGCTGCAGCGTTCCCCTTAGTTTCGTGTCCTTTTTACGATTTGTAACCTAATTCCACATTCTCTTTTTTACGATACAAGGGATGAGGTCGCAACATATACAGCCGAGAAAACACCTTAGTGATTTATCTTTAAATATGATTACACCTACGTTGATCCTTACTAGGTATGAAATCAATGCAAAACATTATTAATTAGTTTACCCTTTGATCACGCACGCACAAAGCGCGGTGGTACGTTGCTTTGTTTGTACGTGGTTACCTCTGCAAAGAAAAAGTTTATGAGACAGGGAGTGACCGATAACCAAGGGGTTAGAACCGGTTTTAATTTTAAAATGAAAATTTTGGTTCAAAACCTGTTAATAATTAATTTCTCAAGGAGGGTTGAATATAGACAGGCGGTCGTTTTTAAAAAATTATGCCTAAACCAAAACAGTCTCTGCCTTAGAGTTTGATAAAAATGCTGTGCCACTGCTGACCCCATAAAACATGGGATAAGAGCGATACTTAGGTTTCACCTGTTCATTTATTCAATGATTTCTTAAGAACCGTTCAATTAGCCATAGGTTTATGCCGTGATCTAAATAAAAAGGTATTAGGTACTTCATTTCTAAACCAGTTAATATCTGTCAATTGAGGGTAATTGAATGAGAAACGTTCTTCTTGTTTAACTGAATCCATAACCTAAATTAATTTAATACCATGACATCTGGATGCTCCACACTCAAATTTCAAACGGTTTAAGCGTGCACTGTTTTTTTCGTGGGGCAACCCTCAAGGTAATCCCCGAGCCACGGATAGTTGCAAAGGTTACGTCATACCAAGACGCCACGCTTTCCCACCCACAACCTCCACCACAACGGGGATGCACACAACCATGACTTCAACAGTGGTCCTCCGCCAAATCAGATCCGACTCGGGCACTACGCCCAGCCTTGCCAGCCGCATACTGGAAAAACAGCTCGCCATCCAATTCGATGACCTTACTTAGCCAAGCCCTGCTCAATCCCGTTTTTATCCCGAAAATGAACTATAAAAATTATAAAATTAATCAAGATTTTTGGCATAGAGTTAGTAAGTTAAGGATGGAGAGTGACATTGGCTACTTTTTATCCCAGGAAAACACACGGTTCCTACGGAATTAGAAGAACAGTAATAAACGCGGTAGAACGCTGGTGTCAGCTAGTAGTAGCTAGTAGTAGCCTATAGATTCTAAAGAGTGTTTATTGGTCATTATTCCACGCCGCCTCTTTTGCATTTATAATATTTGTAAGAATCTAGGAAATAAGGAATGCAGATATATTATACCCTGGATTAACACAATATAGGACGCTACTTTACCCTGGAAATATCTATAATTCCCGTGCCATTTGTGAAAAACCGTATTTCAAGTCGATGTGTTATAGCTACATTTTTCTATTGCCATTTCTAGTAAATAGTAATTGCAATAGAAAAATGCGTACTGTACGGACTCATTCTATATTATTATAAAAATAACACAAGATACCTAATACCACAAGATACAAGATCCACCCTGGATAGCTACCTTAATTACACACACGTACTAGCAATATTGAATCTATGAAATCAAAGGTATTCTTGTACGGAGTAAGATATGCAAAACTTTTATATTAAATCGTGCAAATTGTCCGGTTTAGCATTTTACATTTGCATGCTGTTTGCATATTTCAGAATAATACAAACAAGAAAAATACCTGCTATAGTATATCACGCAGTACCTACTACGTATTATAAGGTATTTTTTGTTCGCTGCCAACATGTTAAATGAATGGCTGCATATATTTTTTTCTCTCCTAGTAGAACAAGAGTAATTTTGTTAAGAGGAGTTTCTATTTCTGTGCCCATTAACCTGAGCCTAGGAGCTAAGCAACATGTGCCTACAATTTCAACGACAATAAAGCTCTTTAGACAGGAACACATTACTGCTGCTTGGCACCAGTAATAAGCATGTCAGTAACACTTCCTCGGACGAACTTACCTGCGGCTCTGTCACAAAAAACTACAACTACTGCCTGTTTTCATATATCAATCAAACTACAAAACTTCCTTTAAAAAAAGTTATCCATAATTTTAATTACATCTATCTTCTATCTATATATTTAAAAGAGAAAGTGTGTGGGTCTGTTCCGTATAGGCTCCGAAACGGCTGGACCGATTCCAATAAAACTTTTAGGGAATCTCCGGATTGACCTGGCGAGTAATCCTGTAAAGTTTGGTGACGATCAGAGCACTCTACGGAAGCACTACTATTTTTGAACTGTCAAACTGTCAAATACAGCTTTTATTTACTATGATGATATTCTATTGTTGGGTGTACATCGGTGTAGATAATGATCTTCACCCGCTCGAGAAGAGGATAGAAGAGAATGAATACGGAGAGAGAAATAAAGCAAAATTTAGCCCGGCGAAGCGGGCTGGGTACGCTGGTATATTATAAAAGGACTAGAAAAAACTCTAGACCATAGACAAATACAGTTTGTGAACGAGCTTGCTATAGACATACGTCGACGTTAATGTCAAATCTTTAAACTGACATGCCAATAAATCCTCCGAAATTCCTTAGGTCCTTCATCTGAGTTTTAGACCTATTTTTTATTATAAAACCAAAAAACATAAAATTGTTTATTTTCTATCGTTATCGTTAATTTGCATTTTTCTACTAGTACCTACTGTTTATATAGTCAATGCAAATAATACCTCCTGAGCTTAAACAAAACGAATTCCATTCGTGGCAGAAAACGAAAATGACGTGTGATTCTGATTCGTGCAGAAACTGTTTTTATATTAGAAGATTTGATGATCGAGCAATACAATAATTATGCCGCTTTCAGCTAATTTTCGTCGCGGTAAGCTATTTATAGGCTAAAACTACCAATAAAAAAGTGCAATAAATATTTTTTAAATATACTACGACAATACACACATTGCCATCTAGCCGCGAAGTAAGCGTAGCATGTGTTATGGGTACCAAGATGACTGATGAATATTTTATAAATACTTTGAATATACATAAGTATAAACACTCAGACACTGAAAAACATTAATGCTCATCACACAAACATTTTCCAGTAGTGGGAATCGAACCCACAGCCTTGGGTTCAGAAAACAGGATCGCTGCAAACTGCGCCAAACGGCCGTCAATAGATTCGAAGAAATAAAGATTTGTTTTTATTCTTAATAACAAACACTTTTTTTTCGGTTGTTTACAAATCGCCCTAGTAGGATTCGAGGTTTTTTAGCTATAAGCCGAACTATTTAAAAAAAACCAACAAACAGACACACTTTCACATTTGTAATAATAAGCAGTAGCGTGCACAGGGTCTTTGGGCAGTGTATGCATAAAGAAGATACATGATATATAATGTAAAAATTGCCCTCCAAAACGAGCTAAACAAAATAATTCGGGCAGGCAGTGCTTTTGTGCGTGTATGAAGTGCACGCCACTGATAATAAGTATGCATTTCAGAAATGCTAGAAGCATTAAGAACGGCTAAGAAGAATAAAGAACAGCAAAACATGCCAGGTAATGACGATGAAAGCGACACCATAAATGACAGTTCCAATTCTGTTACTATTAAAGACAAACAAGAACCGGAACAAAAAAACATTACAGCAAAAGAAACTTGATAATATAGATTTATTGGTTTTATTTAATTTTATCTCTATGTGGAAACCAGTATTTTGAAAACTACTTTTTTTAAAGACCTAAAAGAAAGGAGTTTACAAATCAAGATATAATAAATTTTATGTTGTAATTGTTAAGAACTCTTTATTTGTGCCATGGACTTACATTTCATTTCGGCCAAACCGTTTTTATTACCTAGTTATAGACTAATTGGCGAAAATGAACTTTTACCATCATCATCAACCCACATCAACCCATCATATCAAGCCATTACAGGCCCACTACAGAGCAGAGTCTCCTCCCACAATGAGAAGGGGTTAGGCCGTAGTCCACCACGCTGGCCCAGTGCGGATTGGTGGACTCCACACACCTATGAGAACATTATGTAGGACTCTCAGGCATGTAGGTTTGCTCACGATATTTTCCTTAACCGTTGAAGCAAGTGATATTTTAATTAATTGAAACGCGCATAACTTGGAAAAGTTGGGGTACGTGCTGTGATTCGAACTCGGCCCGCCGAAAGTGAAGTCGAGCTTCTATCCAATGCGCTATCACCGCTTCTTACCATACTTTTACAAATTGATATCGAAAATACGAGTATTTATTGTTTAGCTATGTTTAGCTACTTTAAAATATAAACATAGAGTTACAAACACATATTATCTTAAATATAATTTTCTTGAAAGAAAACAAAATCTATCATGTATGCGGGTGTCTGCCTATTATTATGAATAAAATCAAATCTTTATTTCTTCGAAATCTTTTGACAGCCGATTGGCGCAGTTTGCAGCGACCCTGCTTTCTGAGCCCAAGGTCGTGGGTTCGATTCCCACTACTGGAAAATGTTGTGTGATGAGCATTAATGTTTTTCAGTGTCTGGGTGTTTATATTCAAAGTATTTATAAAAATATTCATCAGTCATCAAAAACAAAATCTATCAGTCTATTATTTATTTTCCCACTGCTAGGCAAAGTCTTCCTCTCTCATCGGACACAAAGTTTCAGAGAATATCCGTCATGCTGCTCCAATACGGTTTAGTGGGCTTTCACGATTACTACCACATGCTAGTCAAATGAACGTGGCCCAAAGTGCCATACGCCGATACACGGGGAAGTAAAACCTTAATATCCTAAGTCCCGGCTGAGTATTTCTTAGAAAAACCTAATACAGGCAACTTTGTGACCACCTCGACGAAGCGGTGAGCACTTTGGGACAATTTGGGAATCTATGATTTCTGAATTTTCTCCGCTTAGGTTTTCCTCGTCGTGACAGCAAAGCATTCTACCTGTTGCAAGAGAAAGAATTGTCATTCCTTGTCGTACCACTGAGTCCTTACGATACTCTACTTAACTTCCCCATACATATAACTCTTTAATATTTTACTTAATAAATAGTTGTTGGTTATTTGCTTGTAACTTCTACAATAAATTCACAATAAGATTCTTATTAAATATTTATATGGATTACCTATTAATAAGATAATTTGTTTTGTGTTTAAAGCATTTACTCGTAAAATATTATCCAAAACGCTTCCGAAATTAAACTAATAAGTTATTATTTAGATCTGTGAATGTGAAAAAAAACAAATAGTTTTTGATTTTTTTTCTGAAATACTCTGTCCCAATGTCTGAAAATTGAAATTGTCTTAGAAGCACGAGTACACTATATCGTAAACCGGCGAAGTTCGAAAGACCTTGAAGTGTACCTATTAAAGTTGTATTTTCGACCGACTTAAAAAAAGGAGGTTATCAACTCGGTTGTACTTTTTTAGGTTTATTGCCTAAGAATTTAGTAATTTATTAAACGTTTTGGTTAACTATTTTTTGTTTTAAACGGCATTCTTCTCATATGGTCCTATTTTCATTAGGGTAAGATATACAGCTACTGGTAGAGGAGGAGTTGGAGGCTTCAGTCGTGTCTAGTTACCAACAAAGGTTTGATGCTAAGAGATTTAGCGTTCCTGTACGATGTCTCGTATAAACGGATTAGGAGTATGGATTTAATATAACAGCTATACCCTAACAGGTTAGCCCGTTGCCGACTATTCACTAGCATATAGAACGAATAATCACTTTCTATCAGGTGAGATCGCAGTGAAGGGCAGTGAAGGAAGCGAAACCAGGCTCTCGTGAAAATGTTAACCACTTAACCGACGAGGCAGTTACGAAAATATCATCTATAATAACGTTGTTTTGGTTACCGAGTTAGCCTTGTTTGTCTCTTCTTACAAATTATAGCGAATATCGAATTTCACAGAGACTAAGCTGGCGACCCTTAGGCGCCAAACTACTATCATATTCCCATACCGTCATATTTGACTGTTTATGCAACTTTCTGATCAAAAAGTTATCTATATCTATTCTAAATGCGAAAGTGTGTTTGTTTTTTTGGGTTGAATAACTGTACATTCTCTTGATGGCAGTTCTTAGTTAGAGATAAAATAAATAAATATACTAAGACAATACACATATCGCCATCTAGCCCTAAAAAAGCGTAGCTTGTGTTATGGGTACTAAGATAGCTGTTAAATATTTTTATGTATATAATACACACCTATACAGATAAACGCCCAGACTCTAAAAAACAATCATGTTCATCACACAAACCTTTTCCAGTTGTGGGAATCGAACTCACGTCCTAGGACTCAGAAAGCAGAGTCGCTGCCCACTGCGCCAGTCGGCCGTCTAGAGATATCAGATACCTGAAGGCACAGAATTAAGAACATACAAAAACCGCGTATACGACTAATATTGGAGCATCAAATACCACTCCACTTTAGTAGTGTTTCTGGAACAGGCGGTTAGTCACTTTATTCCATTTAGCAGTTGACAGTAAATATTTTATGTTCTAAACGTTTACCATAAAATGGGGAATATGGGAAAAGTTTGAGAGCTACAGTATAGTTCCACGGGTGTGCAGTTAGGTGTGCGGGAGACGCAAAGCACTGCATGCAATAATAGCTGAATCAGGGTTCTGTATGCTCTTAATTCTGTCCCAAAGGTATTTATAATCATTTGTCTGAAGTCAATGAAATTTGAATGGGATCCAGATAGCGTATCGATTGAGAAAAATATAAGTAAGTCGGACACCATAACTTGAATAAATCAATGAACACGTACGCACATGAAAAATAATAAGAAAAACGCACGCACATAAGTAATTCAGAACTTCCGGTTTTTTTTGAAAGTTAAAAAATAAGACGAAAAAATTAGCTACTGACAGTTTTATATCACAAACTGGATATACTCAGAGATTTAAGAACTTCAAGCATAACAAAATTCTGGTTTTATAGATGTCATGAGCGATCGCTAGATTTAGCAGTTTTATTTATTGAAAATAAATACCTAACTCACTTCGAATATTAATAAAAATACGTATTTCATAATACATTCAAACCATATATCATTCTTCTCAATATGTTGAGTTGTTAATGTATTCAAGTAGTAAATGGTGACGATTTCTGATACCGGTAAATTGGCCCTTTGATTACTAAGGAAGTATATAGCCAAAGCTTCTTATTAATAAACATGTCAGATTATACGTTACGCCATGATCACACTATCATATAATTCAACGCTACACCTTGTTTATAAATAAGTTATATTTTTTTAATAAACGTGAAATAACGTCGGTATCTTTAATACTAGTAATAATAGATGGACCAAGCATTTAGCCCACCTAATGGTAATTGTAAAATTATCGCACAATCAACACGCACTAAACGTTTAGTATTGACGTTTCGGAAACGTACCGCTAGAGTGTGGAACGCCCTACCGGCAACTTAGTTTTCTGCCACGTATAACTTTAGTACCTTCAAGGCATCCAGGCAAGAGTGGATAGGCCTTTTCTAGGCAAGCGTGCTCCAACCTAGACCTCAGATTGTCGACAAGCGCTAGTCTATCTTTTATATAAAAAGAAAGTCGCCAATGAGCGACACTTCTTA
Source organism: Pararge aegeria (assembly GCF_905163445.1). Lineage (NCBI taxonomy): Eukaryota > Metazoa > Arthropoda > Insecta > Lepidoptera > Nymphalidae > Pararge > Pararge aegeria. Next base: position 8,601,480 of record NC_053184.1, on the reverse strand, counting down.
GGCATGCAAGGAACACGCCCTACAATGTTCAGCCAACTTGCTCGGTGTCATGGGCAGCCAGCCCTGTGTCCATCAACCTGCACGGTGTCATGGGCAGTCAGCCCTGTGTCCATCAACCTGCTCGGTGTCATGGGCAGCCAGCCAGCTCTGACACTAATGTACTTTTTAGCACACTTCACTGACAGCACCTTTCAAAATTCCGAGTGTTAAATAACGCTGAATAACTATTCCGACGTTATGCCACGTTTATTCCTTGAAAATTTACTGACCGGTGCACCACTGGAAAACTGCAAGTAGATAGCCCGGCAATTTGCATAGTTAAAATATGAAAACATTCTCAAGGAATACAGAATACACTTCGCGACGCAATGCGGCATATGTTTATCGTCTTAGTAAAAAAGGCTTCTGTTTGACATTTTGCTATTTTTTTGATTTTACTGCAACTTAGCTTCTGGCTGCAATCTCACCTGATGGTAACGGGCTAACCTGTGAGTATGGCAGTTATATTAAACAAATACCCCTGTCCCCTAATCTGACTTTAGGAGACATCGTACCTGAACGCTAAATCGCTTAGCGGCACGTCTTTGTCCGTAAGGTGATAAATAGCCACGGTTGAAGCCTTGCACCAGAACACTAAAAATAGTAAAAAAAATAGTTTCAGATTTGTCGTGCATCTGCAGTAGAAACTCTAGCTACGTAGTCTTGTTTGTTTCTATATATTTAGATCCTAAGCAAACGAGAAACGTGGAAACCGAATAAGATCCGTATGTACAAATACACCCTGTAGCTCAGTTTTTCCAAAAAGTCACCGTTTTAATTTGCAAGCCGGACCTACCCATGAAAAGTTACATATTCATTAGTACTAGTGGTCGCCTACTGGTTGATATTCGACTATAATTATTTAATTTTAAATTAAAAGTTTGAAAATTATTGAGTCAAATTCTGTAAATTCCAAGGCTACCCTTGGCGAAATCTTCGATTATATAGAAGTACATTGTAAATTTGCCAGTTTTTTTAAACAATTTATTATCCAAAAAATAATTAAAGTCAAAAGTCAAAGTCAAAGTCAAAAATATCTTTATTCAAGTAGGTGATATATTATAGGTGGCACTTTTGATGCGTACATGATATTTACACGGTAGTGAGATGATGGCGATAACTATATTCGTAAACTAAAAACTAAAGCTACGAGAGTTCCAAACGCGTCCTGGTCTAAGAAGAAGCCCAGAACAAACTTAGCCGGCATTAAAAAAGAGAATACATATGCCTACGCATATGTATGTGTGTGTTATGTGTTTTTTATTGATTTAAAGAATTGTTATGCATAATTTTTAAATAATAATATAAAAATAGGAGCATTCTGCACTCCTCTTTATAGTGGGAAATTTCATACTCCTCCATTCGCGCAATTTTAGTAAAAAGTGGTACCTACAAAGATTTGCTTTACGTATTAATATATAGATTAGGTATCTACCTACCACTAAAAATATGTATTTTTAGTGGTAGGTAGATACCTAATCTATAGTATAACTATAGTATTTTTTGAGTCCATACGCTTGCGTTATTTTTAACAGTAAAGAACAGGTTCGTGAGAAGGCTTAGTTTTTTATTTTTATTAAACTATACCTAAATGATTTTATGGCCACGCTAATATTATTTGAATTAAAATTCAAATAATATTAGCGTGGCCGTAAGCTTATCATTTTAATGGTAGGGGCGACATAATAAAGTATTTCAGACAGGTACTAACTGTTGCTTGCGACTTCATCCGCGTTTATTTACCAGCTATGTTCACCTCCAGGATGCTAAATTATATCAAGATTGGTTCAACGGTTGAGCCGACATAGGTTACTTAAAAACAAACACACTGTCGCATTAAAAATATTAGTAGATAGGTATAGATAAAAAATGCTCTCAACTTAATGGGATCGATATTTAATGCAGTTCTCCATCCATTTAAAAATACTAGCAGAGATACCCTACCTGGAAATCAAATATTATTTTCCACAAAATGCGTCATCAGACAAAAAATTCCAATTATAATTAATGTAACGAGCAACTGGTTCCAAGAATACGTACGTATAATAATTCTAAGAATTTTATTTATTTTCATACACACATGTATTTGGTTACTGCAAATAATTTCCGATTGTCTGTCACTCAAAGCTCACTGAATGAAGAGTCAGCCAGGCAACCGGCCAAAATAGTTAGTCAAAGTTCCTAACTGTCTTATATAATATTAACAAACTTGCCGATTAGTGTGAATTATGTGTAAAAATACTAAAAACATACGATATATAATATAAAGTAAATCACTATTTATTTTATGTTTCTATTTATTCCAAGATGTACTTAGTTGTTTATTTTACATTTTATATAATAGTTCTTTAAAAATAATGGAAAAAAAAACATTATTATAAGTTAGAAAAATAGTGTAAGACGTACTACTATGTTTGAGACTTTTCGCATACACAAGATTTTGAACTACTTATATTCGAAAACAAATAAATTTATATCTTCGCCTAGAGCCTACTTACTGTTTTATTCAAAAAACTTGGTAAACGGAACAAAACGAAATCCAAGGAATGATTTTACAAAATCCTCTCATTATAAAGTGAAATCGGGGTTTAAAGTTTGTAGTAAAATAATAGTAACTAGATTTAAAACTAAAATACATAAAGATAGCGATTGGGTTTTTTATTTGGATAAAAAAAAACTGCATAATGTTTTGTTCAGTAATTAATATAGTTCTTAATTGATATGCAATTACTTACTGTTATATAACAAAGTCGTCTTTTCACGAAAAAAAATATTATTCTGCGAAGATATCCGAAATAGTCGAACCTAATAATTCTAAGTCGCGAGTGCAGTGACTATATTTAAAGCGGATCCTGCATGACTTGTGCAGCAATCTTTATTATTATTTATATTGCTATAAGCAATTGTATGGCGTAGATAGGTACTGCTTCTGCATAAATGCAAACATCACGAAATGTTTTCGCTCATAAATATACAAACATTATGTGTTTGAAAGTTGTAACCTACTTTCAATCAGAAAAGCTTATAAGTACATTTTTCTTCGTTAATGTTACTCCACAACTAAGGCAAATTGTATAGTAGTTTGAGTACAATGAGAACACAAACACTTTTGGATCTGAGTGTTTCTGTTGGTAATATAGTAACACTGTCTTCTATTATAATAGTATATAAATCCTACAATAATAGTATAATAAAAGTCAGTGTATAGTACATATATATATGAATTTAAAAAAATATATCATATAATATTATGAATTTAATGTTTTTTTTTAATATCTGTATCCTTATTTAGAATAGGTGTATATAGGTTTTATAAATTAAAAATAAAATGTTATAAATTTTGACAAAGACATTCGATTAAATATAATCTTATTTTTTAATGTATATGGCTATAATCAAAGAAAAGTATAAAATTGCTCTTTATTGAAGAATATTTTCCCTATATACATATATATAAATTGGTTAACCTTTTTTCCGGTTTTATTTAAAGAAAATAATTAAAATAATGTCATCATCAAAAGCCGTTCTCAAACGTCAGCAGCTACCGAAACTTATGGCTTGTATGACGAAGAACAGTTTAGAGAACCTCAGAAATCGAGCCTTGTTTAGTCTTGAAACCTTAGACGCAAAAGGAATCAGAAGGTAATACTTATACGTAATATTATAAATACTTAACTTAATATTATAAAGATAAAAGATTTTTTACTTTTTTGTTTGTTTGTACCCTATAGGCTCCGAAACTACTGGACCGATTTAACCATTACTTCGCCCAAATAAGTTAAACTGTTACGATGCTGTGCGATGCCACGAACACAGGCTATATTTTTTTTTTCAAATATTGGATAATGGAATAAGAAAATTGCAATAATGTAACCCAAAGTAGCAAAAATTTGCCTATAAAATTCCTTAATGGAAATTAAGAAAAAAATAATGTGTATGCTACATGTTTAAAGTACTCATTAATATATATAACTATTTAGTAAAGTCACAGTAGCAGCTTTTGTGTTCTAAAATTTTATTAAATAACGGGTGCAAACAAAAGTGAGTTGCATTAGTACAGCAGTATTAATTCATATTTTAATAAATAGTTTTGTCATCAGGGGTATTTATATGCCAGTAAAGTACTCTTTAATTCATTCCTCCCGGTTGGCGCAGTGGGCAGCGACCCTTCTTTCTGCGTCCAAGGCGGTGGGTTCGATTCCTACAACTGGAAAAATGTTTGTGTGATGAACATGAATGTTTCTCAGTTTCTGGGTGTTTAACTGTATATTATAAGTATTTATGTGTATGATATTAAAAATATTCATCAGCTTTCTTAGTACCCATAACACAAGCTACGCTTACTTTGGTGCCTACCTAGATGGCGCTGTGTGTATTGTCGTAGTATATTTATTTATTTATTCCAATTTAACTTAGAAGTCATCGCGAGTTTCAAAAATTTTGGGACTAGGTATACCGAAGCAAAACAGTTACATATGGTTAGAGATAGAACTTGTTTAAACCTACACCCTATTTTAAAAATAAGAACCAGAAATATCCGTTATACTACTTATTCAATAAGAGTAAAAAGCCTCTATTTACAATGTTTTTAAATATGAAGATTTTAGGTTTCATTGCTTCTTATTGATTTCGGGTAAAGGGGGTGTATGAGCAGTGCCTAAACTACAATTAGGTATAACCCTGATTTATTGTGGCATTAAAATCATAACTGCGCGTGAAATGCATTTCGTGACGTACAAGTATAGTGCGACCGCTAATCTGACTGGGCGAACTTTTCCACTATTGGCAACATAAACAATTTATGCAGGAATCATGCGATTAACGGATTCTAATATCCATCAGGATCACAATCGAGCTACAGGACTGCATATTTTTGCGCCACAAACGGGCTAGTGTGCTACTATTACAATGAAATGGCAAGTCATGGCCAGGCTATTAATAAGAACAAAGTTGTTTTTTGTGATAGACTTTTATAGGGTTATAAATAACAACAAGGCCAAAACAACCTCACATTATCTTGTCGATATCGTAATAGGGGTGTAAAAGGCAGGTCGATGTCGTAATTTTAAGAAAATGTCTAACTACGTAAAAAGTCTAATGAGCAATATACCTAACTGACGAGAGTCGTCTTGTTTCTGCTATTGTCTGTGTTCCTGGATCACCGGAATCTTCCGATGTATGTAGAGACGAAAGTCGTATGAACACTTCGAATCGTCTAGACCCGACAAATGACGCAGACCGGTGTCTGGCATCAGTGACAACGGTGGAAAACACACGGTACCTAGCCCTTCGATTAAAAACCCGCTTCCTAGAATAGTTATAATCCAGTTAAACCGAAGTAGCTTTACAATACCTATTTATTGAGCATTCACTCGAGATCCGAGAGACCTTGAGGGGATAGTAAAACAAATCTTTGGAAAAAAAATCTATAGGTAGGTATATATTAATAGATAGATAAGTTCCGTAGCGGACTTTTTTTAAACTTTTAAAGAGGGAAGATTCCGTCACACATCAATTTGGCGTAACTATAACCGTTTACGCATCGCATGCATCAGAAACTTATATTATAGCCTTCGTCAATATCGAATAATCGACTTTCCAACACAAAAATATTTTCCAATTCGAACCAGTAGTTCTCGAGATTAGCGCGTTCAACTAAATTCTTCAGCTTTATAATATTAGTATAGAAGTATGGACAGAAACGGTGTTTATATTAGTATAACGAATCTCAACGTTAATACAGCTATAAAATATACTGAATAAGTATAGGTTATTAAATATAATGGATGTATCTTAAAAAGTTTTCTGACATAGCTCAAAACTTTTTTTTATAACTTACAATTTAATTTCCATCCAAATTTATTTACATAGTACTTGTGGATTTAAGATATAATGTGCAAGGTACAATTTCACCCAAGAATCTATGATACAAGGCCTCGTACGATCGATTATTTAAGTATTGGTACCTACATAGGTACGTGCAATTTTTTGCGATTTATAATTTCTCGGTTCATCTAACAGGTGGTATGGAATAATTTGATTTAGCGAGGTCGAACGTTTGTTTACAGACGGAAACTTCCACTACACGAATGCCTTATATTGGAATTGAGAGAATCAGGTTACTCGGAATCATCCGATTATCTGCAGGATCTTATCTATGACAACATACAACTTTTAGCGGAAGACGATATAGGTATTGTTGTTGATTTGAGAAAAAGAGAAGCTTTCTTGGAAGATATTAGTGCTGGTTTAATGCGAGCTGAGAAACAGCGTGACAAAGGCAAGTTTTCTTTTTTGGCGGTGCAACGCAAAAACGACTGAGTGTGTGTATGTGCGTGTGTGTGTGTGTGTGTGTTTTAAGTCCGGGGATTTTTAAATTTTTAATACAAAGTTATATAAAAATGATCAAACAAGATCATTATGATATAACTTTATATCCTAATGATATTGTTTACGAATCTTTTTCATAATGTTTTCGCTGTGAAATTATAGTCACACGAAATCACTTACGTAGGTTTTTAATTATACTTTGGCTTGGTACTTCATAAGTATACCTACTGACAAAAAGTTGCTTCAGTTTCTTGCACACTTTTTTTAAACCTTTTAATCAGAGATCGGCTTCAAGATTGTTAGGAGTTTTTGTTCAACCGTATACGAGATTCAGTAAGGAGTATCTATAAATGACCTTGGCAGATGATCATTTAACTGACACTTGATTTTGATAAATAGCCAGTTATCAGAAAATAAATTTTAACTCGTATAGTTATATATAGTTATAATTTCTAATAGCTGACCGCAGAGGTGCTATAAGTACCTTGGTGTCAGCAAAGATCGGTCACATATTACCCATATAACTAGTTTTGTCATTTAATATGTATGCTAGTTGTAGTAGAGATCTTTATCGTGGAGCTCGTGTGAGGAAGTAGGTACTATTATGAAGCCGTAACTATTTCTGTGTTCCGGTCCGATTTACCTAAAATGACGCGGTTGCCGGTGTGATTACAGGCACTTGAGACTTAACACCTACGCCACAGGGAAGCACTTTGTAGCACTTTTTCCTTGCATGCCCTGCGAAGTGTTGCTCCGCTTATCATCAGGCAGCCCAAGTGCTTCGCTCGTCAATTATTACCATATAAAAACATAGCTAGATGGAAGGTGGTACTAGGATAACAGGAGTGGTCAGGTGCGGTCAGAATCAGGGCTATGGCCGCTCTCTTTTTCCTCCGCCGACGCTGCCTACAATGGCAATTTGTTTTGGCACAAGTTGCCATGCCTACCAATTAGGCGCACGATGTTGGATGGCCGTGTCCCCCGGACTCATCCTTGTATGACGCCTTAAAAGGCTCAGCTTATAAGGCGTCGTACAAGGGACGTACGACTTTAGGTACATTAGGTACATTATTATGTGAATAATTGCCTCAATTATATCTAGGACCATAACCTTTCTTTTTTGTCATAGCATTATCCGTAACTCCATTTTTACTTAAATGTAAACACTGTTGTCTGTGGGTATTACTGTCAGTTTACGCACACCGAGTGATTCTCCAACTAAAAATGTCACTTGTTTATTGTTTATTGCTTTTATAAGTGAACTAGCTGTTGCCCGCGACTGTTTGATTTTATTTTTTGATGTGGCATTAAATTTAGTTGTAGATCTAAAAAAAAATAAAGTATGTAGTATTGCTAAGCCTTAAATGATGGGTTTGCTGCTGTCCACTGAGAAGTTCTGTCCTCTATCTCCATCCACAATTCCACATTATAACCTCTATAGTACAAAAATAATTATTTAAATCGGTTATAATTTGTCGGAGTTATGGTGTAAAATCGTCAAACATTCCTCCCCTCTCCCAAAGGAACCAAGCTTAATGTCGGGATAAAAGGTATCCTATATTACTTCTAACACTTCCAAGAATATGTGTACAAAGTTTCATGAGGATCGGTTAAGTAGTTTTTGCGTGAAAACGTAACAAACAAACTTACATTGACATTTATAATATTAAGTAGGGATTAGTAGGGATATAAATAGACAAATTTTGTGCAAACACAATTTTTAACGCGCATGATATTTTTAAATCTCTTTTTATTATTAAAACGAATTAATTTTTTTTTAAGTTCTGTCTTGGACGTCCGCGTGTCTGTATGTGCGGATCCCGTATCTTGTGGTCACGATAACGAGCGAAATACTTCACTTATCGAGTTGTTTTTTTTTATCGGCTATAGTATTTTGAGGAATAGAAGCCTATTAATTGTCACGGTATAATTGGATCTAGTTTATTTATTATTTACAAATAATCTAAATTTTATTGAAATGAATGAAATTATGAGGCTGGCACTTTTGGATTTTCCAAGTATTTTATGTATACTATTATATTCTATAAGTTGGAGTACGTTACCTTAACCCAGCAACCCTTATTAGAGCAGTGGATGAAGTAATGCTCTGTACCTATACATGTTTCGTCTAAGTGAGGCGGTTTGTGTACATCGGTGGGTCATGAATTTTATTAATTGGTATAAATTACAGATTGTTTTGTTGCTACATTATAATTAAAAACGACCGGTACTTATGACTAGTCACTACGTTTTATTACTTATTAGAAACGCATAAAATTAAAAACATTGTCTCCAAAAACATTGGAAACGCCCTTCGTCTAACTTTACACCCGCGCAAATTGCTAGCACATGAACTTTTTCTCATTTTCACAGTTAATGGTAAACTTTTAGAACATTAGAGGTAAAATAATTATTGTCAACTGCTAAATGGAATGTAATGACTAACCGCCTGTTCGAGAATCACAACTAAAGTCGAGTGGTTTTTGATGTTTCAATATTAGTCGTGTACACGGTTTCTGTATGTTATTAATTCTAATAAAAAATAGATATTTACTAACATTTGTATGATAATTATTATGATAATAATTTGTAGGTAGGTGTAAACTGACGACGGAAATGTTTATAGTCGAGTTTTGATTTATAATCTCATTAAGATGAATACAATTAAATTGTTTATAAGAACAATAATAAACTGGTAAGCGCGGCGTTTGTCGACACCCAACGAGGTGGACAGACGACATGCGCATCGCAGGTAGCCGCTGGATCCAAGCGGCTCAGAACCGTGGAATTTGGAACTCCCTACAAAAGACCTATGTCCAGCATTGGACGTCTATCGGTTGATATGATGATGATGATAAACAATAATAATAAAGTTTTTTTCCAAAAAAATCTTAAATTATTTTAGTACTTGTTATTAATTTAATAGAATACGGCATCCTTTACGTCTATCTATTAACTACTTCCCTAGACCACCTGTCACCCGCAACTTCGATCGTGTTTCATTCGGTATTTTTAAAATCCTGGGTTCTCATCCGTTTCCTATCTCTAGCATGCAGGCTTTATGACAATTTTTTCCATGACGGTATATTAGCTAAACCGTATATGGCTATAATAAGTAAAGTGTATTGTATATAGTCCTGGATTCAGATTATTTCAGTGCCAAATTACGTAAATATCAGTTAACTGGCGGGCCGAACATAGTAGCAAAACAAACAAACTAGCATACGCACTATCACATTTAAAATATGACCAGCTATAAAATGAATTTGATTTACTTTTAATAAATACAAACGGCCTTTTTATAGTTGCTTCTTTATCGATAGTTCGTAAAAGGATACTCATATTTTTATTTTGATAGTATGTTATGTAACGAGTTCAGTACATGGAATTTCACGGACGAGGCAGTATTAGGAGCGCGAGTTGTAAGCGAGCGTGATAATGAAGCCGAGAGCAATGTGCCATACGCGTTGCATTTTCATTACACTTGCGAGGGAAAAACACACCACAACAGACACATATACAGGAATATCACTAACTTGGGGCCTGATTGACTATGATATCGGAGTCGTGACACACCGTGTGCGCTCCGCATCAAATACGACTCCTATATTACAGCAAAGTGGGCCCTAGACTGAGAGATAGGTACGGCAAGCATGTGGATAAATGGGGCACCGCCTCAGCACCAAGCGACAGCTAGTTGCGACGCTGATTTTCGGCCATTATAAATATTATGTTTTATATACCTTTACATGCTGATGAAGTAGAATAAAACTCTTGAACAATGTTTTCAGGGAATACAAAGAAGGAATGCTTAGAGCTATTAGCGTTAGCATTATCCTATGCTCAGAGAGGAAAAGGAATCTTGTGGTTGGCCGAGAAGTTTTTTCTAGCAGCGATAGCTGTATCGAGCCAATATTTGGTGGATGGAGGTCGACAGAAAGGCTGTTGTAAATATCACTACGCTTCGTTCTTGCTTGATAAATGTAAGTTCTTTAACAAACTTAAATTCCTAAACATTGATCTAAAACTAAAAGGCATCCGAACCTCCTATTAGAAAATTTCAGTTTTCATAACTTCATTATTTTATACACGGTCACTGATTATTTTTTTTAGTATTTCTAGATTTATTAATGTATAAAATAATCCCCTCTTTCAACGCCTCCACGAGCATCAGGTAACCGTTCAAAAATCATAATATCTTACCGACACAGAGGGCACAATCCTCCTCCCACAATGAGAAGGAAGTAGGCAATTAATTGTACAACACAGTCCACACGGGCCCTGTGCGGATTGGTTGACTTCATACGCCATTGTCTTCCTTCACCATTGAAGCAAGCGATATTTTAATTGCTTATAACCTGCACATCCAGTATAATCGTTTCGGATTTGATGGGGCTGCCGCGTTTCTGTAGTGCATCTCTGATGTTTGCTGAAGCTCGAACCAATGATTTTTATGGTATTATGAGAAAAAAGCAGCATCAGTGATGAGCAGAATGCGCGGAAGCTCCAACGGTATTCTGAATACGCTATCAGAAAAACAAGAAAATCCATTTAATCACAGCACTGGGTGGGCATACATGTGTCCTCTCAATGCTCTGTTAATAGAAGGTATGCCAAATAGCGTAGGTCATAACATAGCTTATAGGTCTTTATTTCAGTAATGCAATTCTAAATTATAATTAATTTTATATAATTTTTTTATAAATGGATGTCTGTAAATAAGTAAATATTATTTTTCTTATTTTTAAAACGAACACAACTTCCAAAGATAGTGGTGCGTGCTGGAATTCGACCTCGGTCCCCCAAAAAGGAAGCCGAAGTTCTAACCACTAGGCTATCAACGCTTCACTTCACTTTCTTTTCCTAACTAAGATAGGCCCAGTTAGTTCATCATCATCATAACATCAACCAAGTTACCTTATAACTATAACCTATAGAATTCTCATCTAGCTATTTCTCCAATTCACGCTGTTCTTTTATTTTAAAGATTGGCTATACATAAAAAATGACCGAAACTTAATTTATTTTAAGCGCCAAACGTAACATGGTTCGATCAATAATAATTAAATTTTTGTACGTCACTTCTTAACATACGAGTAACAAAAAAGCATACAGCGGATAATCTTCGTAGAATTATAAGCTTATTTTTAGGATTCGGACAGACATTTAAAGATCTATTTATAATCAACAAAAACATAACACAATTATGTATGTTGTTTTTCGTGTTACTACCTACGAGTTCCCATATTTTGATGCTCAAATAATCGTTTTTAAATGAACCAAAACAACCGGTTTTCTTTATTTTTAGAATCGTAGAACCGTATCGGTATCGGAACCGGGAAATCCGATACGTAGAGGGCCTTGATTGTCTAAAACATTCCAAATGTAGCATTTTATAAACACAATAAATAATGCAGAGTTAACAATATGAAAACTTGTTTAAAGAATGCCAAAAGTTTATGTCAGAAAACATATTTCGTGCGCAGCGATCGAATTTCACTTTTTGCAGCGAAATTCAGGACCTATACATTGCGATTAAATTGCAAGGCTCTCGCTGATAGTATAGTTTACCTTTATGACAATTTTTTTTCGCCCTACCGCATCGATACAGACGCCATCCAGCATCCATCAATAAAGTTGTTACCAGCACGGCTATTATGGGCAGGAGAGAATTATATCTCCGGGGAAAGGGTAAAAATATATCTTCTCCCACAGCTTTATTAACTCTCAGAGCACTGGCGCACAAGTAGAAATAATCTATACCTACTTATAATAAAACTGTAACTGAACGATTACGACCGGGGGATGCTTTATAATCAATACTGTCCAAAACAGAAAAAAAAAACTTTTATTTCATTTTTGTCTGTCTGTCTGACGGGCATCACGTGAAAACTACAACACGGATTTAAATACAATTTGGTATAGTGGTAGCTGATATTCCGGATCAACATATAGGATAGTTTTTATCCCGATAAACAATAAGTTTCCTGCAGGAAATGGGATATAATTTTTTATCAATTTTACTTTATAGCTCCGTTAAATTTGTACCGATTTTAACAATTCTTTTTTATTCGAAAGTACATACTATCAAGCATGCACCGTCTTATTTTAATAAGGATCTGATAAACATTGTCGGAGTTAAAGGACATAACTCTTCATAAATAACAGAAGTCGCAAGGCATATGGGACAACGATCGAATCCGTGTGTATCATCCTACTAAAATGTATGTATGTCTCAACTAAAATTATGACAACTAACTTTATCAGTATACCACGTATAATAATAAGTGAGGGTGCATAGCTAGCCACGATGATTATGATGTTAGTATCAGATCTATTCTCGCTTTTTGATTGACTAATACGCAGATGAAGTCGCGAGGGTCCGCTAGCATGTTATGTATGTAATATTAAATGGGGGTAAACTTCTTTTCCCTGTTCCCGTGCTTTAAAAGGTGGACACGTTAATTATATCTCTTGCCAGGGGATATAATCGGGGGATATAATTTTTTTTTCTTCTGCTCGTGCTAGCCCTGCCCTCCTGCCCTGTGCTTGGTCGAGAATACGTTTTTGTGGATTCTTCTACGAAAGCTCAGCGATTCTGAATTTATTCGATGCGATTGCATTGCTACATAATGAATCACAAAGTCACTAGTTACAACAGCAGACTTTTTTAATTCGTGCTTTGCAACTATTCAATACACAAAATCGCTATTGGCAACTCCTCTAAAATTTGAATAGTGCGATATCTTGGCAGAAATCTCATTACGTATAGAATTTTAGCCTGGCTTACGAATAAAGCCAAGTGATCCTTAGTCAAACATTTGACGGCCGACTGGCGGAGTTAGCAGCGAACCTGCTTTCTGAGTCCATGGCCGTGGGTTCGATTCCCACTACTGGAAAATGTTTGTGTGATGAACATAAATGTTTTTCAGTGTCTGGGTGTTCATCAAAATATTATAAGTTAAGTTTATGTATATTATTCATAAAAATATTAATCAGTCATCTTAGTGCCCATAACACAAGCTACGCTTACTTTGGGGCTAGATGGCGATGTGTGTATTGTCGTAGTATATTTATTTATTTGTTTAAACATGCTACCTAATCAAGTGAGTGATAAAACTTGCGTTTATCATAAAATCATCCTCGTTATTATCAAAGATTACCCAAACGGTTCTACCTCTGGGAGGAGACCCGTACCTTTTAGTGGTACGGGGCTTTCAGCATTAAAACGGTTTAGGTCGCAGTCAACACGCTGCTCGACTGCGAATTGGCATCATACAATACTGAAGTTTAAATTAGTTCCAGGTGCAGATCCCGAAGAGCCTTTTGTTATTTTAACTGAAGTCAGAGACAGCGCCATTGGTAAGGTAACTAATTCATATTAACCTAGGCACAACTATCGCACTAACAGTGATATTATAAAAAAGAAAACAAATTAGGTACCTTTTTGATGTGAAACATCTAGAGGCGGAGGGTAAACCTGATTTTTGGCGTGGCGACACAGGCCATGGCGACGCATCGCCTCGCTGTATGATTGAATAAGTATATTATGTACTATACGTTGATGAAAATACTTGAGTTATCACCTTTTTACAGAAATTTTTGAATTGATACATTTATGAAGAAAATAAATGTATATTAAATAAACAGTCATCATTTTCTGGAGAAAATTCGTAATATTGTATTTTTTTATCACGTCATATTTAGTTCCTGTCATAATCTGTACCTTTTTAAAAAATAATTTCGATGTTTCACATCTGCCGGGCGTCCCGTGACGGCTCACATTTTTTTTTGTTATTATTTCACTACAGGTTAGCCTTTGACTGCAATCTCAAATGATGGTGAGTGCTGATGCAGTCTAAGATGGTAGCGGGCGAACCTGTTAGGGAGAATGGTAGTCATACCTCTAATCGGTTTCTACGCGACATCACACCGGGACACTCGATCGCTTAGCGGCACGTTTTTTTCAGTGGGGCGGTAACTAGCCACGGCCAATGCCTCCCACCAGACCAGACCAGAGAGATTCAGAAATTATAAATTTCCAAATTGGCTCTGCCGGGAATCGAACACTACTTTAATACACAGCGCTCTCCGTTCCGCCAGGGTGGTAGCTATTTGTTTAAAACCGTATCATTTTAAATAAATGCAAATAGCATTATGCATATATGGGGCTGGCATTTACTCGAGGACAAAACTCCCAAAAAAATAAAAAGATTAAAAAATATATATATATTATGAATATGAAAGAGTGCTTTCACGCAACTAGAGTGCAGCAGTTGCTCGATTTTAGCGCTATGCAATCATTACAGCCGGACGGCATTGTGTGCAAACTGGGAAAAAGTACAAACCAAAATTAAAAACAATAATAGTCCTCCTATATATGAACACAGACACTTAAAGGTTCTTTGCACTACGGTGTACTATTTTCTAAAGGATTGGCCGCTCTATGAAGCTGAAAACGAGGAAGATGTGGTACCACCTGAAACAGTGTTCTCTGCGACAGCAATACAATTGCATCGGGTGTTACTAGATAAGGCGCGATCAGCTAGAAACAAAGATCCTGCAAAATCGGAGAGACTTTCTAGACTAGCTGAGCGAAGAGCCAAAGACGGTAAGCATATATTCGAACAACCAACTTCTAATCTCTGTCAAATATGTGCCGATTTCCTGAAAAAAATCTTGTTAAGCGTATTAATGTCAATTTATTATAATAATAAGTTATTGTTAAACGTGTTTATTTTTGTAGGATCTCTACAGAAAATATCTTAATCTTTTAAAAATAACTTATTAACAAAATATAAATTAAATTTTAAATTAAGAATATTGTCTTGTATTTTAATTTAATAATTATCATTAAAATCACTAAATAAATTTTTAATTTAACAACAAAAAAATTACTAGAAAAACGTAAAATTTGTTTTGTCGGTAGTGGCTGGCTCGAAATGTATTTTTTGCGTAGAATCGCGTCTTTTTCAGGAAATACACTTTATATTTGGAATTGAAAAAAAAAACAATTATAATAATACTAGACTTATTAAATTTTTTTATATAATCAAAGTTCAAAACGTTGGAACCGTTGCTAAGATGCTTGAAATGTATATATTACATACAAGTGTTTCTATTAACTGTTCGTGTTCGTACTTATGTATCAATTCCGTACCCGATCAGTGCAAATAGGATCCTATTACTAAGCCTCAGCCTGTACGTCTGTCCGTCCGTCTTGATGTCAGCCAGTTGTATCTATGTACCGTAATAAGCAGACATTGAAAATGTTCACAAAATGATTATTCCTATTCGCCGAGTACCAAATGAAAATAAAAAAGGATTAAGGGATTACAAGGTTCTTTGTGTTTTTTGCTCGATCATAAATATTGTTAATATATACTGTGTTTTGAGTGCAATTCAGCTTGGAATTGAGACTTCGTGTACAAGCCCTTGTCTGCAAGCCTAGCCGCGGCGGCAACCTCCCACCAAACAACTCCCGACAATATGTGAAACTGATGAATATCTTCGAATATCGATGATGGAACTTCTCAATGTGTCCCGATAAGTCACAAAACCCTATTCACCGCGTCCTTACTCAGTTTGCTCGGCTCATCAGCGTTATAACGTTATAACGACAGCCGTGGGTCCAATTTTTACAAATGGAAAATTTTTGTGTGATGAGCATGATTGTTTTTCAGTGGCTGTCAAGTGGTGTTTATATGTGTAAACATAAAAACACCCAAATCAGTATTTTCAGTACCCATAACAAAGTCAAAGTCAAAGTCAAATATTTCTTTATTCAAATAGGCACATAGATGGCACTTTTGATGCGTACATTACATGTAAAATATGACATAGGAGTAAGTTGATGGCGATAAATAAATTTGTCAACTTAAAAGTAAAGCTACGAGGGTTCCTAACGCGCCCTGGTCTAAGAAGAAGCCCACAACAAACTTAGCCGGTTGTTTTTTTTTTGTTATCACCATCTCACATTGTCCTTTAAAAACAAAAGCTATGCTTTCTTTGGGGCTTTGATGGCGGTGTTACAGACATCGCCATCTAGCCCCTTATCGTAGTTTATAATAATGTCAACCCATTACCCGTCCACTATAGGGCACAGGTGTTCTCCCACGATGAGTAATCCACCACGCTGGCCTAGTACGGATTGGTGGACTAAGCATAACATAATGACGTAAACTTTCCTTTAGAATTTGGCTCTAAAATGTTAACATTTTCAATTCAGACCGTTAGTTCCAGAGGTTAGCGCATTTAAACAAACAAATAAAACTATAAGCTAATTAATTGCTTTAATTTCAATATACCTAAAGCATTAATTCATAGATATATGAACGAAAAGTTTAGATATATTTCCTGGTGTCGTCGGTACGACCTTGCTTATTATAAATTAAAGCTATTTGTGAGCTGGCAAAAAAAATCTGAGCACATAACTTAATAATTGGTGGTGGAACTAAATCGGAATATTTTCAATAAAGTTCAGCACTCGGATATTATAACGCTAAATTTTATTGAAAAAATTCCATACCCCACCTTAATACTTAGGTATACTGTAGTTATAAATAATTTATTGGTAGT
This sequence comes from Pararge aegeria, assembly GCF_905163445.1. NCBI lineage: Eukaryota > Metazoa > Arthropoda > Insecta > Lepidoptera > Nymphalidae > Pararge > Pararge aegeria. Next base: position 8,584,533 of record NC_053184.1, on the reverse strand, counting down.
TAATGTATGTATATTATAATCGTTGATTGTTTGCCATTGAACTCTTCGTGGTCATGATTCGCACGTCGCGGTCACTCGGTTTTCCTTGTTCCTAGAATGTGTTCTAGTAGCCCTGATAAGTGCTATAAGTTGATCTTATTGAAATGTCGGTTAACAATATCATCAACATAGTATGAACTAAGGCCGTTACCCGTCTCTATATTGGAAAACGTTAAGCTTAAATAACAGATCGAATATCATTGAAGTTTTATAAGTATCTATATAAAAACAGATTTGTATTATAACCGTATTTATATCAATGGGATAAAAATATAATATGTTATATTGAGCTAAAATAAAGGTATAATCTATTGGACCCTATAGTTAAAGATTAATAGGTAGTTATTCCATCCTATTTAAATGAAATACGAACTTTAACCATTAGTTAGGTTAGGTAAGTTATTAATTGCAATTTCTCCTGATAGTAGGTGATGATTCAATCTAAGATGCCTTCTTCTTACAATGTTCTTCTTAGAAGTAGTTGAGCTTATTTGACAGACCGAGGCGGGGGAAGTACTAACGCTAAGCTTATTTCTGCCGCAAAGCAGCATTTCTGTGTTCCGGTCTGAGGGGCGTGGTTGCCGTTGTAATTACAGGCACATGAGGCTAAACATCTCATGTTTGTGTGCCTATCTCATGTCTTAGGATGATGGCATTTTATAGGATATGTTCCTTGCGCACTCTGCGTAGTGTCGCTCTGTTTATAGGTTATGTTTTAAAATTTTTATATATCTATATATATAAAAGAGAAAGTGTGTGGGTATGTTCCGTATAGGCTCCGAAACGGCTGGACTGATTTCAATGAAACTTCCAGGGAATCTCCGGATCGACCTGGCAAATAATCCTGTAAAGTTTGGTGACGATCGGAGCACTCCTATTTTTGAACTGTCAAACTGTCAAATACATCTTTTACTTACTATGATGATATTCTATTGTTGGGTGTACATGGGTGTAGATAATGATCTTCACCCGCTCGAGAAGAGAATAGAAGAGAATGAATAGGGAAAGAAATAAATGATTTAATATATTATGAGACTTAAATTATAAATTTACTGATGTAAGTTTATTGTTTAAATAATATAAAGCAAAATCTAGCCCGGCGAAGCGGGCTGGGTACGCTAGTATTATTATAAAAAAATAATCAGGGACAAAAAATGCTTCTGACATCGTCACTGGTTATGATCAATTACTTTAGGTGGGTAATTTACACCCTGTTAACCTTGTCTGTTATTGTATTAACCAATGCATAACTGGGTCGTTTTGATTCGTTCTCGGAGGTTAGATGACAATCGTTTCATGGAAAACTTGTCGCATGGTAAATATAATACGTATATATGTTGGAATAATAAACAGATAACCGGGAAAAAGGTAGAATTTATCAGAGTACATATTATTATTATACTTGAACATAGCAGAGGCCTGTTATGAATTTCGAATTTTTAAGTATTGATTTAACCTCGCAAGAACGTTGAAACTCATCCACTCTTTTATCAACGCTAGATCGCTGTGCGATATTAAATTGAATCAAATAATTCGATTAATTTTAAGTCCATTTTTAATTGTTATTGGGAATATATACTTACTTTTCGCTTTATGTTTGTAAATGGAGTGTTTGGCGTTGAATAACAAGACAGCTTTTGCTTTGGTTTTTAAAAGTACTAGAATTACATAAACCTGTATAAATTATCTCACTATTGTTTCAAATTAAGGTTTGATAAGTCATTTTGAAGATAGATTAAAGAAGAAAAATATTTTTTTTAACTATAAGTGTATATAGGTAAGATATAAAAAAAAATCAAGTTACGGGTGCTCTAGTTCACAAAATACCTACTTGGTACCTAACCGTATTATTTTTCAGCAAATGATATACCAAAAACGGCCGAAGCGATCCTAGAAATAGGCATCAGTCAGTTAATTATGAATAATTTGAATAACGCTCACAAGACATTTTTAAAAGCATACAAAATTTACGAAGCGGACGATAACATTGTGGGCTTGTGCGATTCAAGAATGCATTTAGCTGCGGTAATGCAAAGGTTAGTCTCATTTTATTTGTACAAAACATGTATACATCACGGTGACTGACAACACTGGTGTGTTGTAACTGGAAACAACGCACGCCATACAACACGTGTAGAGTCAAATAAAATCGCAGTACTACTTATGATTTTTGTGGTTTAACACCGGCTTAGCCACGACGAGAATATCGGATGGGGTGTTGTAATGTAATGTTTGAAACTGTGATTATACGATTTTTACAATTACAGTTAAATGCCGTTAGAACTCAGATAAGGAAAACTAAATAAAATCAAAACTTCTTTAATGTATTTATTCCGCTTATCCTACAATATTAAATGGTATAGTTATGCAGGTGGCTTTATAACATATCTGGTTCTACCATTTTACCGCAGAAACTATAACATAGATTAAGTTTGAAGTTAATCTTTAATTTTGGACAGCAATTTTTTGATGTACATGTATGGTCAAATATGTTAGACTTCACACGCCTTTAAAAACACTGCGGAGAACTCGAAACATAAAGGTTTCCTCACAATTTTTTCCTAAAGCGTTAAATCAAGTGCTATTTAATTTCATAAAATGCATATGATTATTTTTCCGACCCAAATATCGACCAATAGAATTGCACCATTCGACGTCACGTGGTACAACCTACATGGTATTATACTGATAATTTTTTGAAAATTTTTTCTGGTAGTTGCTATATATATTTTGCTATATTTATTCATTATGAAATTCTTATTTGTTAACTGTACATTTCGTCTCATGGTGCAATTCTATTGGCCGACATTTGGGACGGAAAAATAATCCCCTGAATACCACACGAGCTTCAAAATTATCTGGCAATTCCAAATTTTAAGCTCTTGTGGTATTATAAGTGAAAATTAGAGGTATTTACTGGGGATCGCAATTGGTCTAGCCTTAATCTCTAGGCTAACACCACTTCATATCATCTAAATAGTATATAATAGTAAATAACTCGTTCTAGACTAGGTGACTATGAAACTTCAGCTAAATTGCTTACTGAAATGGGCGCGTTGGCGATGGAACATGGGCTCAGAAGGCAACTCGGTCGAGCGCTACATCTTCTGGGCGAGCTACACTTACGCCGAGAGAAGCCGGAATTGGGCACACAGCATCTTACCGAGGCGTTCCAGTGCTTTATGGGCTTCAATTGGCAATATGTAAATCAGCGTATTTGTTACATAGCTAGCCTATGTTTCCTTTACCGGATAAATCAATTATCAAACAATTAAAAATGAATTTTCAAGAAATAGTATATTAAATACCTCTATTGATTGTTCATGAAGATGTAGATACAATGCGGAACGGCGAGAACCGGTTTTATGGGTTTAAATCGACGATTAATGCGTCAACTTTAAGTCGTCAATGAGGATGCCAGGTGAAAATGGAATAACATGGAGGGGCTCAGAATCGTCAACATCAGCTTACCATTCATTTAAGTTTCTCTTCGACTGTTAACAAATGATGAATATGTTCTAGTTCCCATTTAGACTTCATTTCCTTAATAATATAATCAACTCGGTGTTACTTTCTTGGGGGATATTTCTCCTATAGTCGGTGAAATTTAAACCAATGACAAATAGGAGTACAAATGATAGTAAATCATACAATCTCTATTCTCAACTTAAACAGAAAATCACTTGCAATCAATGCAATAGTTTTCTACAATTAAATATAATGAATGGTAAATGTTTTGAAAAATTGGTTAAAAGCAGGCGTTACTTTGCGGAAGTCTTAATTTGCTATAATCTGCGGAAAGGAAATTAAGGTCTTCTTTCCGCAAAGTATAGCAAATTAAGCTTAATTTTTATTGAAAATGTTTTTGTTTTTTTTTTCTAAGTATTATATTTGAAAACAGGCTACACCTGAGACTATTGTTAAGAAAACAGTGAAATCAATATCAAGTAATTTGGATGTAATTTTCAAGACAAACGAGATAGAAATTTATGAAGAGGAAGCGGAACAATCTCGATTAATGCACGCAATTTCGGCAGGTAAATATAATTAAAATATATTATCATTAAATCTTTATCATCATCATCATAGTGTCAAACCTTTACTGGTCAACAAAAGGCAGAAATTAGCAGTGCTTAGGCCGTAATCTACCGCGCTGGCCAAGTGCAGATTGGTGGATTTCGCATGCCTTTGAGAACATTATGGAGAACTCTCAGGCGTGCAGGTTTCTTTACAATGTTTTCCTTCACGGTAAAATAAAACATTTATATTGGTTAATAGCTACAACACACATGGTTATCAGCTTATTAATGGTTTGGGCATACAAGATTGACTGTGCTCAGCAGTGACATGCTAACACGCTGCTGAAGATGATGATCTGGCAATGATCTCAGCCGCTAAGACCGGGGACGAAAGCTAATAAAAGCCAAATTTGGACTTTGAGTACAAACAATGTTAAAAGTAGACTGAGTGAGGTTATGTTCCATCATCAGAAGTGAAATGTGGAGGGGGGGGAGGGGGAAAGGGAAAAAAAGGGTGCAGAAGCTCATAACTTAAATTGAAGGATGGACCCTCCTAAGGTAGGGAGAGGTGCAGGTTTAAAGTCGGGATACCACAGTAGCATGCGAAAGCGATACTGTGGTGTCCCGGTAGGACGTAGACGGTTCGGCTGGGTTTTAGTGGTTATTCTGCCCCCGTGTTAGCGAGTCCCACATACCGTTCCGGAAACAGGTTAGATAATTTCTTACCTGTCTACGGGAGGAATGCGTCAATGCATTTCCCAGCGCAAAAAAAAACAATAAGTCGTAAAACAAAAGTTGTTAGTTTTAATTTAAACAACTACTGACCGAGAGCTTCCTGGTATTTTCTTTTAACCCTGTATATAACACAAATATGCATATTTGAGGAAAGTCACCATAGTAACACATTGATCATGATAAAACAATATGACCGAGAAAATTTCATGCGTACTAATTCAGATCAAGGTACCTGCTTTATCTAGTACTTGAGAATTCAGTTTCCTGGTTGTGTTTGCTTCTTTGTTTTTATAAAAAGCCCACAAAGTATTTAATTACGTTATAATTTTTTTTTGTTTTAGAACTAAAAAAATGTGTTCATTCAAACGTACGCAATATCTTTGATCACTTATATAAGTTAACCCTGGGGTTGACTCGTATTAAATATGGATCTCAGGTTGATGCAACATACCATAACCTTCCTCAATCTTTTATTGGGGAACGTTAGGTTTGAAAACGCATTAATAATATATTTTTTATTTTTGTATTTTTATTGTATAAATTGACGGACCTAGCAGATGACTCATCTGATAGTAAGTGGAAAAACTTCGCCTTTAAACAGAGCAACACTTCGCAGGGCAAGGCAGGAAAATTGTATCCTGCCCTGTGAACATTAATCTGAGGGGAAAGTGCCTGTATTTATAAAATTTAAAGTACTAGGAACGTAATTTTAAAATTGGTAATTCCTGAGATTAGCGAGCTATATATTTACTTCCACCAACAAATCTTTCATCTCATCATAACGTAACTAAAGTTTAATAAATATAATCAGCCTTTAAATAATCATTATTTTATTTCATTATATTAATTCCGCAATGACAAGGTAGATTGGAAGCAGCCAGCCTCAATCTCTCTATTGTAAATGTTGATGTTGGAAAAGAGCAACTACTGAGTTTCTTGCCGGCTCTTCTCGGTAGAATCTGCTTTCCGAACCGGTGGTAGAGTCACTACAAACAAACATACTTGACGTTTCAAAAGTGCTTATAAAGGCCTACTTGAAATAAATGAATTTGAATAAATAAAGCAGGTAATATTTTATTTTGATTGAAATTGTTTTCCAGGGCAAGAAATAATGGCATCATTTTTTAATTTGCTAAGGGTGTCTGGTACATGCTCTGTGGCGAAGGTTAAAACAATTGAGTGGAAATTGTCCCGGTGCCAGTGGTGGCTGAAGAAAGCGCACCATGATCTGGTACCCTGTATTTGTCCGCTACATAACCGGACGCCGCTGGATGTTTTAAGGTATCTTATTATTTCTAATGGTTTTATATTCATAATTATTATGCTTTTTATTTATTATTTATCTATTTACGAAGTTAGGAAATTAAGAAAGAAGCATAAAGATTGGAGTAGAATACCAAAGGCGGTCTTATCGCTTAGTAGCGATCTCTGCCAGGCAACCTTATGATTAGGACATCATATAACATTTTTATCTCCAACAGCTAGATACGGGCCACGCTGCTCTTGCGGGTTGGATTTATGGATTATTATCATATCTTAGTGATAACAATCGGGATTGATGCTTTCAGAGTCCTTTGCCTCACGCAATTCATGACTTGCGTAATTTAGTTTTTAATATTGCACATCAATTTAGTTCTTTGCACTTAGGAACATAGTGCCCGGTAAAAGGTACTTTTGTTTTTTGTGGACCTTTGTAACAAAATGATATTATTGCAGGTATATAAAATAAATAATTGAATAAAAATAGGAACTACACACACTCCTTGCACATTTTAAAAATGCTATTTTGTGTCCTATTCTTTTGAACTAAGGGCTTTCTTACTGAAACTTCGTCCTGAAAACCCCCTTTGTAGTTTCGGAGTATATATATGTTTAAAATTAGATCCGTATTACTTGATACTACTTCTTTGTCGTGCACTCTTGACAGAGTGGTCGTGGCTGCTGAGATGAATTTCATGGCGTTAGGCATCATTGGATTGCACGGCGGTGGTAGCGTGTCGAAAGCATTCCACCACAGTTGTCTGGGTCAACGATTTCACCGTATCCATCCAACGAGTAGGTGACCGCCCTCTAGCCCTTTTTCCTTCAACCTGTCCTTGCGTATAACTCCGGAGTTAACAGTGCCGAGGCTCGAACTCGGTTCCCCGAAAGGTAAGCCGAAGCCTTACGCACTAGGCCATTACCTCTTTGTTAAGATGTTTATGAATATGATTTAATAAATAGCAGTTACATTCAATGTTTGCAAATTTTCAGGATGCAAATTGAGGCACATGACGTGGAAAAACACGCCTCCGAAGAAGAAGTTGCGTTACTCGGCAGAACTGGTACTGTCCAAGACATGACAAAACTGCGAAGTAGTTTTTATAAAGATTAGAAAGTGTGTATGTTTAAAATGTATTCAAATAGACTTTGAATGATTTAACTGTAGGCTAATTAATTTGGTATGCTAATCAAACTGGATTAGAATAACAATTAATTCGAAAAACAACTAGGTACGGTGTTTTTCTTTATAGAAATTCGTGTAGGTACCAGCCTGGAGTCAGGTAATTGCCGTTGTCCACCCCGGGCCTCTGATAGAACGATAAGCTTGGTTAAAAGCCTATGGTTGCCCGAACACACGTCAACATTATTGACAGTATGCAGAATATTTTCAATAAAATTCATCGGGTATCGAAGAATTGAAGTATTGGTATTAATACTGTCAAAACTATCATCAATATTTATTTTTATTATTATTATTGAATTCTGTATTGCATACACAAAAATAAATAAAAAAGAAACACGTAAATGAATTTAAATGTTAATGTCATATTATTCTTTATTCTTGTTATTATCCTTTATTTCCGTAAATTCCTATCGCTTGACATACAATAGTACTTGAATAACACATAATAGTAATCGATACCCATACCGCTATCCTCATATGTATAGGAGAAGTGTGAATAGGCTAAGGTCTAAATCCCGCATTCCTATTAGAGAGGAGATCAGCTATACCCACGTTTGGAAATTGCTATATCCATAACAAGCCAGTTCAGATATGACAATGCTTATGAAACACACGTAGAAATTATACCCTCCTACTCCTTATATTGCGGTAAAGTTGGTTAAGTCAGGTTCATACAAGATAGATTGCCTTTGACATATTTTCAGTCATTGAACTGTAAGACAATGTGAGGGTTTGCCATTCTATCCCACTACGTGACCCTTACGTAATTGACATTCCATGCTTGTTCACGGTGATGGAACATTTTTTTTTTTTGCGTCTGAATGCGTATTTTTTTTTGTTTTATATCTTGTTAATTGGTTTCTACGTCTGTAGTTTTATTAATATTGTCAGATTGTGTTTGACGGAAATCTCATTTAATAATGGGACTTCTTGAGTTGTTAGAGGTAAATATTATGTCAATTTTGGTTACTAGACCTCTATTTACAAAGTATAACTATTTTTGTTTAAATAAAACTAATTGTAATTTTAAACGTTTATTTATTCACTATAACCCATCATTTAGAAGCAATAACAAATGCAAATAAGTATTTATTTATGAGCCATTAATTTACTTAATTTAACATAGGTACCTACGCTATTTTATAAAAGAAAAGAAAACGAAGTCTTAGTACTTAAAACTTTCTAGCTCCCATGAGTTGTCACCCTAGATCCTTAAAAATAAAACTAACAATAATTTAGTCAGTACTGGTATCACAACATGATAAAAGATATTAACACTAAATATAGTAAATATAACGTGCGCACAGTTAGGAATATAATTATAATATTATATACTTGGAACTAATACATACACATGTTTAAAAAGCTAAAACATGCAACTCTTTCTCTGAAAGATAAGAATCACATAATCTCTACTTTTGCAAAGGTCTTACTAAAATAAAGTAGTTTTATCAACATATATTTAGCAAGTTTCTGTGAAATTATGTGGAGCCTACATCATGCACTTGTGAATGCATTTAAAGTTTCACCCTTGTCAGTTCATCTTTTAATTTAACTTTTGTATCATTTTTTGAAACTAACTGCCACTCTAACTACCACTTTAAAAATATCTGCTCTACGTTCTTTCAGAGAATGATAAAGGTCAGTGTCTTAAGGCCACAAAGGCTTTTGCTCATGATTCCCAGAGCTCCCAGTGTCTAGTAGGAGCTCTAAATCCAAGATTTTTTTAATGTTTTCATTTTATTTAATTAACATTGGAACATACACTGTGAAGTTTTTTATATGTTTCTTTTTTATAATTACTATAGTATAAGGAATTTTTTTTTTAAAGTACCTTATTATCCTTTGGTTCTTAGATAAAACTGTATAACATACCCAGTAGCCATAGCCTGTCAAGGTTTGTAATTACATAAATATTATGTGTTTGTCGTGAATACGTCTAGAAATTTATATCGGCAATTATAATAAGTGTAATTTTTATTACACTTTTTCATGACGATATAAAACGCTTATTAGAATCAAACTAAGAGTGCATAAAGTTTGATGGCCACGGTAGGTTTACTTGAATCGATATAATACGGACTGTATTATACGTTTCAGTTGAAAATTTATAAATAATTGCTAAAAACTACGCAATATACTTGAATTTGAACCGTATTAACGTCGATATCCTAAGAGGAATGTCGTTACATTATAACACAAATTGTTGTCTTCTATATATGCATTTAGTACTTTTGCAAACAAAATATAAATGTATAAAAGTTTTACTAAGTATATTAATTATTCAAGTAGATTATTATCAGTGTCAATTAGCATGGCTTTGCTGTTCTCTTCCTAGCTTCCAAGCGTACTTTGAATCCCTCAGCTCGTTTCAGGATAATATCAGCTTGAAGTTTGAAATCAGATTCCTTCAGGTCAGAGTAAACACGGAAATTTCTCAGAATGGTCGATAGAAGTATCTTCAGTTTTAGCATCGCATATTTACGACCTGTTGGAAAATAGAAAGAGGTACGTGAATATGTGCTTGAGAAACGGTACACATTTTAATTTAATTTCGATTAACTACCTATTTAAGTGGACATTGTAACCAATTATTATAATGCACATAAATCTCCTTTCATTCATAATTCTTAATGCACAATGTCGTTTCACATTGTTTTCTCTGGAGAAGGAAAGCATTATTTTCAGACGTTTCAATTTAGTTTAGTTTTTAGAAAATTGGCATTAACTTACCGACACATGACCTAGGTCCAGCGGAGAATGGTACAAAGGCGTAGTAGTGACGATTCGCCGAGCGTTCTGGTAAGAAATTATCAGGGTCGAACTTTTCAGGGTTCGGGTATACATCACTGCGACGATGTAGTTTGTAGGTTGCAACTACGATTGTAGTTCCAGCTGGAACTTTCTTGCCGTTGGATGCTGTGGATTATGTAAGATGTATAAGCATTTCGAAGTTATTTTAAATACAGGTTTGGATTATAAGAATAATGTAAAGAATCATATTAACTTCTTTAGGGGAAACGTGAGATGGTGCCACAGTATTTTTAATTAATAACTTACTTGTATGTATCTATTTAAATATCTTTATTAAAGTAACTAATGTATCTTCTCTACTTGTTTGTTAATAAATACTTTTGTATTTGACGCTAATTGAACCAACAAAAAAAATTAAAACTGTACTGTAACTTACGTAGAGTAATTTCCTGCTTTAAGTGTCGGGCAATGATTGGTACAGGTGGGAACATTCGAAGGGTTTCCATAAGGCATCTTTCCAAATACTTCATCTCTAAGGTATCTTGGAAAGTCGCAGGTCGATCTGAGTCACCGAAAATTTGGTCCAACTCTTCGACAACTTTTTCTTGAATATCCTGATGGATTCCCATTAAAGAGAGGAAGAAACTGCTTCCGGCAGCAGTTGTGTCATGACCCTATAAATTTATAAGTTTGATTAAATAACATATTCAGCATGTTTTAAAGATAATTAGTTGTTTTTAAAATACTAACCTCAAACATAATAGTATCCACTTGTTCTTTGATTTCTTCATCGGATATAACAACTCCACCTTGTGCACTTTCAAGGAGAAGTTCCAAAAATGCAAGGCGTTTTTTCTGTCCAACATCCTCATCAACGTCTAAATCATCCTTAAGCCCTGCTGATTGACCAAAAGATAGTCCCTCGACGGATGTTACCTTTGCCGGTAAGCCATCTTTGTTTAACCCATTTTCCTCTGCTACTGCTGTAGCTGTTGACTTTTTGCCATTCTTAAATTCTTCCTTCTTCCTTTTAATGACCTACAAAAAAAAAAAAATATATATAGAAACATTTGTCTGAGCGAAACAAACAAAAATAAGGTCATCATATTAAATTCCTATTTTTATTACATACAATTTTTAAGGGTCCGCCTTAGAAGCAGCATTATTTAAATTATGAAAAAGATGTAGCTTTCGTATACTAATGCAAAACAGTTTAAACAAAAATACTAATCAATCGATTATCAAATGAAAATCTAAAATAAAAGTCATAAAAATGTCCATGTAAAATGAAATATTGGCAAAAATAAACAGCTTTATGGGGGTACCTTCTTTGTCAATCCGTGAATCACACTAAGCAATTGATTCTGTAATTTAGCGTATTGAGTGAAGTTAAACAATAAATCTGGTCGCAGCCAAATTTTAGTGTGTCTCAAATGTAAGATGTCACACATTTTCATTACAGCCATTGCATATTCAAATCCACTTTGGTCTTGAGTACTCTTGCTGACACCCATAGCTGTTTCTGTAAAATAACTTAAAATTAAAATATTGACGGGCGAAACATAAACAAATCTAATCATTAAAATTTTTCTATTTAAAATTATCCTAGCTTCTTAATTCCATATTCTTGTTCCCACTACGCCGCTTCCTACAACGCTAAGTTTTCAAGTTATTAAAAATAGTCTATTTATAATGTTGTCCCCAACCCGATACATTATAATTTTCGATAGAAACTGCCTTTCGATCCGGTGGCAGAGTCCCTATAAGCAGACAGACTGCACGTTTTAAAAGTGCTTATAGCCGACTTGAAATAAATGAATTTTTATGAGGTAGTAATGGCTGTAACATAAGTCGCCCACGTTTCTTTTGGACTTTTTAAAATTTTATGTATTCTTCGAGACTAAATAGTGTCTCCAGGACTAAATAGTCCAAAATTTGGGCATGATCTATTCAGTTTGTGCATTGGTATTACAATGCTTACTTCCCACTACGAAGTATTTTTATTAATTTTTTTCCTCAACCTGCCTCTCATTCCTTATATAGAATTGTTTTTCGGGTGAAAGATCCTGACTATTATCCTTGGTTCAATTCAAAACATTACGCAACAATTCTCGCAATAGATGATCGTACTCCACTACCGTTGATGGTGATTATCGCCCATTAGTATTACGTGCGCTTGTGGGGGGTCGCTAAACTTGACACTTAATGCGTACTATACACTTTTCCTTATATTATCGTGAATCACTTAAACGTGCGGCTACTAGTCTCAAATTATAGTTACGTCGATGTCGAAATAGATTAGTTGAATAAACCAATTCATAAAATTGAATGCATTGCTTGCATTTCACTTGATTGAAGATTTCTGTACATTTAATAAATTTTGAATTTTTTTACCGGGGGATGCTTTATAATAGATACTGAGTCCAAAATAGATTTTTATTTTATATTTGTCTGTCTGTCTATGCATGATATGCATTATTTATAATTTTACTTCATAGCTCCGTTTAATTTGAACCGATTTTAATCATTCTTTTTTAATTTGAAAGTATACACTATCAGGCATGTATTGTCTTATTTGAATAAAGATCTGATAAATATTGTTGGAGATAAGGACATAAATTTTCACAAATATCAGAAAGTCGCAAGGCGTATGGGACAACGATCGAATGAAGGCGTCCATCCTACGAATATTACAAATGCGAAAGTTCGTGAGGATGGATGACAACTTACTAACTCAGTATACCACGCAAAATACATAGTAGTAGGTACATAGCTAGCCACGATGATTATGATATTAGCATCAGATCTATTCTAGCTTCTCGATTGACTCATACGGGCGAAGTCGCGAGGGGGTCCGCTTGTAGTAAATAAATATTCGATTTTCATTTGTACCAGTGACTTGTATTGATGGACTATAATATGAAAACGGTGTAGTAAGAAACACGTGCAAGACTTTACTTGCATGAGGTAAAGCTTCAGATTGTATTGCATTAACAGCCTCTAACGGTCCACTGCTAGACTTAAGGTTTCTGCAAGTGGAAGGGTTGCCCATATCTCACCACGCTGGGTAGACGGGTTGGTGATCGTAATAGATCGTAGTAGAAGCACAGATGACATTGCTGCCCGTGCTTCGTTATATTCATTTAGTCGCCTCGTACGACACCCTCGGGTAGGGAAGGTATGGTGAGAGCTATATCACGTTGAACAGCCATCACCACACGGCATATTGCCTCCTGTCAGGCCTGTCTGATACAGTGGCGTGCATTTCATACATGCACAAAAGTACTTCCTACCCTAAAATTTATATATAACTCGTACAGGAGGAGATTTTTTGACGTTTAATGCAATTTTCCTGCTGTATGCATAACCTGGTAACCAGTGCACGCCAGTGGCCTGAATACATGCGATCTCCTAGGATCTTTGGAATCGTTTTCGATGTAGATATATGGACATACACGTGCAATGGATTTGCTTGCAACAGATTTTCGACAATAGGCGACGAATTGCCCCGTGTATCTACCCCTCTGGACACAACGCAGTAGTTATAAGTGACGACTTCTCTAGTAATATAATTCAATGGACGTGTAGTTCTAAGTCCTTAAGATAGCGCGATTGAATAGTTTAGGTTCTGGAATTCTTTTGAGGGAGGTATATCTTAAATATATATCTATATATCAATAAAGTTTGAACTCTACTTGGGTACTACTACATTTGCTTTTAGCAAAACTTCCGCTATTTTGATCATAAGATATGTTTTGATAGTAGCAGTTAACCTTATACTAGAATTATTATATCTAACCTAAGCTAATAAGTAACCTAAGCTCATTCAAAAGCATTCGCTCGATTGCCTGTCAAATGCCGGAACAATGTCCTTAAAATATTACTACCTGATATAATAGGTAGTTGCAATTGTTTATTAAAGCTGAGTAATGCCATAATTGTATGCCATGACAATAATATAACTTTGCAATATAAATCAATAGTACTATTTTCCATATTCATATCTAGTAGCGTGGAAGGAAGCAAAGGACCTTTGAAAATAATTGTGGTGAGGACATTATAACGTCCTACCGAGACTACAAGGTACTTTAGTAATAGGTAACTGTTCAGACTAGTAATTCTAAGTCTTGTTTGCTAAACATATGCTCGAGTAGGTAAAGCCTCAAGATCACTGTTCCGGCGGGACAAGGCGGTCAGTGTTGTTAGTAACCGTGGTTGGTACGTGACTAGACACATAAATAAGTTTTTTATTTGTGAGCTCCATTTTCGTAGCTAATCCTTGAGATGAAGATCAATACACCGTATTGCAGTCCATATTATATTAGTGTTATCTACTTTTTCTTAATGTTGTACTTTTTTTTCCAACTGTCCTTACGTATTTTATATCTTTTAACATTCCTGGGCTCATTTAGTTTATCGCCAAAGTGTGTAACTATAATCAGGCTTTATTGGTTTATATTCGACAAAAGTATTGGATAGAAGCAGGCGTTACTTTGCGGAAATCCATAATATATTATGAAAATTAAGCTTAAAAAGAATTGTTCTAACAATAATTCATTGTAAAGTCAACATCTCCTGAGGATGATCCGATTTCGGAGTGAAACGTGAGTAGATTGTGCGTGGTACATTGCCGAGGATCTGTTTGGTGTGGAGTATACGGATTGAAGAAATACATACAAAATATTATTATACATACAGAATAAATTACACCATACAGATTCTCCTGCTGTTCGCGGAGTATAGCAAATTAAGCTTAATTTTCATAATATTCGACAAAAGTATAACATATTTAAGTATTGGAGTAAAATTTTATTGGTATTTAATTGTATAAAGTCTCAAATGTAGGAGCCAATCTAAGTTCAATGGAAACTATGAATAGTAGATAATTAATTCTTTTTTTACACGTTAGCTCTTGACTGCAATCTCACCACGGTGGTAAGAGATGATACAGTCTAAGGTAGTAGCGAGCCTACGTTATGGGTATGACAGTTAAACCCAAATAGTTTCAATGCGGCATCGTAACGTAGGCAGAACTTCGTTAGTAGAGTGATAACGAGCGTAGCTCGCTTTAAAACTAGTATACTAAACAAACAAATAATCTTTTCTCTTTATAATATCAGTATCGATAATAGAAAACCTATTTTTTTATTTTAAAGGCAAATAACTTAAATATTTTCCAATCGGTGGTCTGTCACTTTAATTTCATGATCATTGAATAAACACTTAGTTGTTTGCTTCATACAAATTCTTATTATTTAGGAACGCATATCCTAATTTTTTATAGTTTATTAATGAAACAATTAATAATGAAGGTCGCACAGTACTAATCATAATTTAACCGATATTTAATACTACGAAAATATTTCCGCATTGTTTTTTTTAACAATGAGACAAATCCTTTGCGACGTAGATCGCATGATCGTTTTAAGTCTGAAAATTAGGCTTGAAACGAAAAAAAACTATATTTTGCTGCTGCACACCTACAACCTTCACTGATGGTGGTTGGTGAATAATCAGTATGGCAGTTATATTAAACCCATTCCCAAAATACATGTCTGCGCGGCAAAGTACTGGAACGCTTAATTGCTTGGCAGCACGTCTTTGTCGGTATGGTCGTAACTAGCTACGATTGAAGCCTTCCACTAGACTAGACCAAATAAAATTCAGAAATTATGAATTTCCAAATTGTTCCCGGCCAAGTATTACCGGGTCTCGAACCCGGGTTCTCCCATTTACAACACACGGCGTTCACCACAAACCTATGTAACTTTTTATAGCCTCAATAAACTATAGCCTTCTCTTATCTGTTGTTTACTTAGGGAATGGTTTGGTCGTTTGTTTCATATTTGCTACATAAATAAAAGCTTTTAAAACAAGTTGCTTACCGAGTAGGATTTCAACGGTGCACTCGCTCATGTAGTCGTGACAATCAAAGGTGCCAGTTTCCTTTTTGAGTTTGTTAACCACGGTCCTGGTGTTGGCGTTGAAAAGATCGATGAAGCTTTTAAGCACGTTCAAGTGGAAAGTAGGTGCGATCAATTTTCTGTGGGAGCGCCACTTCTGACCTTAAATTGGAGTAGGTAGTTTATATAAAATGGAAGGTTTCACCTTCAAATCTTCGTTGGATGGCTCTAGCTTATTAGTATTCGATGGAGTATGCGCAATACTTTATGTTGTTGGTTACATTTATTTGCTAGAATTTAGTTTTATGTTACATTTTTTGAGATAAAGTAACACTTATTAACTGCTGAGTAGAAACAGAATAATGGGTAATCTTGTAAAAAGTATAAGGTGGCGTTAACCTGGATTCTATTCCAAATGCAAAAATGAAAGAGCAACAAAAGCGCACGTACATAAATACGACGCTTCAAAGCTTACTTTAATTAGGAATATGACCTTAGTGAACGTGTATATGTGTGTGGTGTGTGTATATATGGGGGAGAGGGTTGTTAAAGGACTTACCAGTACTGATAAGTAAGCCTTCTCCAAGCCAAGGTTTGAAGAATCTGTACTCCTCTGCCTTATCGATGTGAACGTTGCTGCTCAGAATGAGCTCGACATCCCGTGGGTCGTACAGGAATACAAGAAGCCTAGGACCAATCCAGATTCTAACGGCACTCTCACCTTCAAACTCATTGCTCTTGGTCACCATTCGCTTAAATATTTCTAAAACAGAAAAAAAAAAACCTTAAATTAATTACAACCATCAAAGCCTTAAGATGCCGTTTTGTTTTTGCGTTCAAAATATTATTATAGAAATTCGTAACTAGTTTTGAATTGTACCTTAGCTGTTTTTGTCCGTGTCTTGTCTAACTTAGGTAAGTAGAAAAATAAATAGTTCAATTTAAAGTATTTTTTTTAACAAGGTTAAATTAAGTGTGGGTACACTACGTTTCCTAGTTGATCTCCCAACGTTTAATACGTCACGTAATAAGCAAATACATCCGGGTTGTTAAGATACTTTGAACATTAACAATCCACCCAGCCAGCGTGTTGTTAAAGCGCCTTTTTACACTGACCCCGAGTCCCGACTACTCTCATCACGAGACTGTCAATACCTGACGACCAAATTACGATTGCAAGATGTAAGTGGCACCGAAACAAATTTTGCACGGTGTCTCCGCCGGTGATGACGAGATCGGCGATTTCTAACTTCATGAACGTGGGTTTTAACCACGGTCTCAATCATACGGCCCAACAAACACAACTCTAGGACCAGGTCTGTCAAGAAGGAATCTTTCGAGCACGTTGAAGCTTCGCGCTTGCATTACCCCGCTGCGATGACTGTTGTAACATGCAATTCTTATTGTGGTATCCAAAAAGGATTGTAAGTACGTCCAGCTAATTTGAGCGTGTTATATAAAGCTTAGCTTCTAGCATGTATTGTACCATGGTCGTTGTGACTTACCCAAAGAAAATTCATTAAAATATGTTGCTGCTGTTGTTGCTTGAAATTTTATAACGGTCTTTTAAAAATCCATTGAGAAAAATTAACCTACGTTTCAACTTATTTTACTTTACATTGTATATATTTAAACTTAATAGATTTTAGAGGATTGTGCAGCGAGGAGTGTGTGTCCAAATAAACTCATGTGAGGATGCGAAGAATACTAATTTTAGTAGTTTGTGTAATAAAAAAAATTAAAAATAAAATAAAATTAAACTAACTTAACTCTATGCCAACAATTATTCTATGTCAATTACTCTATGTCAATTGGTTGCTTATTTAATGAGTAAAATAAGGAAAAAACAAAGAAACTCCCTTTCGAATTTATAACATTAGTATGGATGAACTTATAATATTTCTATGTTGACACATTCCACATGGAAACGTAAAGTTAGGACTATGTCGCAGGAAGTATTATGTGGTTTCAATTATTTCGGCGGCTTACCATCAGACCCTCCAGTGAACTCCAGAGCATTTCCAAGCAGCGGTAAACCTACTGGTCCAGGAAGTTGTTCGGCAAGTTCATATAGGCGTCTTCTGGATGACCTCCAGTAGGTGTACCAAAGGAGGATTGCAGGAACCAGCAGCACATAGAACAGGTTGGTGGCTGCCCAAGTGCTAGTTGCCAGGGTGCTTTCGGCAGCCGTGTAGCTCATGGTGACGGTAATTTACTGTTGAAAGAAGAATTCACAATTAATGTAGGAGATAAAGGCGGTGGTTAGGATTTCGGCTTCACTTTTGGAGAGCCAAGTTAGAAACCCAGCGAGAAGAATTCAAAACATACAGAACCGTCATTCAGCCATTATTGCATGCAGTGCATTGTGTCCTATAACAGTGAAAACGCCCCGCGCACGTCTCACTTCTCATCCGCGGAATGTTGCTAGCTCATATACTGTTCCCATTTTCCCCATTTTATGGTAGATTATAAGAAAATAATTACTTTCATCTGGTAAATGGAATGATGTGACTAGCAGCCTGTTCGAGAAACACTACTAAAGTGGAGTGGTTTTTGACGTTTCAATATTAGATATATACGCGGTTTCTGTTTCTTCTTCTTTCGACGCTATGCGTGAATATTACTTGCTTTAACTAACTAACTAATTTGTGAAGGAAAATATCGTGAGGAAACCCGTATGCCTGAGAGTTCCACATAATGTTCTCAAAGGCGTGTCAAGCCTACAAATCTCCACTGGGCCATCGTGGTGAATTAAAGCCGGCCGCTAATGGATTTGCTAATATTAAATTTATTTATAAAAAAATTAGAAGCAAAAGGCGACCTCATCACTAAAAGTGATCTCTGTCAGGTAACCTTAACGATAGTACACAATAATACATGAGAGACGGGAAATCGCAATTACAATAAACTATACATAAATTTACACACTAAACTACTAATAACTAATATAATACATTATTAAAAGAGAAAAATAAAATAAGATATCTGTATATATTTATATACAATTATAAGTATTTATGTGTACTATATTCATTAAAAAATATTCATCAGCTCTCTTAGTACCCGTAACACAAGCTACGCTTACATTGGGGCTAGGTGGCGATGTGTGTATTGTCGTAGTATATTTATTTATTTATTATTTTTTATAAGTACACATATACGAACAACATATATGTGTACTTATGTATCTATAGGAATTAATGTAGGTTTACTGAAAAAGCCTCGCATTAATAGGTTCTGTAACGTGGTTATTAATAAAACTACGGGTTATAAATATAACATTATGCAATATTGTTTATGTTATTATACACCCGGAAACAAAGTCAAGGACGCCAAAAAACTTGCCGGTGGCCGACTTGACAATAATTTAATATTATAATAATTACTGGTTGGACCGAAAATTGTTAGATTAACTGGGTTTATTTTATTAACAAGAAATTCTCAGTACGAGGGAATTACGAAATTGGCTTTCTCGGGGAGCACGTTAAGCCGTTGGCGTCAGTCCCGGTTATAATATATGAATTACTAGCTGATACCCGCGACTTCGTTGCGTGGATTAAGGTTTTTTTTATTCCGACGGGAACTCTTTTATTTCCCGGGATAAAAGGTAGCCTATGTTCTTTTCCATGTCAGAGGCCTTTCCATTGCATGCCAAACATCGAAAACCGTTCCAAAAAAAAAAGATTTAAAAAGAGTAATATGCGTGTATGTGTGTAATGTTTTTTTGTATTTATTTAATGTTTGCTTTATGCATTTTTCGAAATAAAAAAATTCATTCTGCATTCCTTATCTGTATGAACTATAAGTGTGGGAAATAACGTACTCCTCCGTACGCTCGATTTTCTTAAAAAGAGGTACTAAATTTTTGCTTCACGTATTTAATTTTTACCTTCACTTTCAGGAGGCCGAGTTTGAATCCCAGCACACATATCTAACTTTTATGTAAAAATATCACCGTTAAAGGTGAGGGAAAATATCGTGAGTTTTACGTAACGTTCCCATCTCATTGTGGGATGAGACCCGTGTTCTGTAGTGGGCCGGTAAGGGGTTGATGTGATGATAATGATATACCCGTCCGAACCCTCCCCTATATACTTTGGTCAGCGAGATATAAAAATAATTTTAAATTTATGTTGATAAATATTAATGTATTTGAATACTTAAATTAAAATACATTAATATTTATGATACAAATTAGTCATAATAAAGTTGTTCCGGACTTCCTGACTAAATACTACAATACATTGTAAATACAATATTTTGAGCGCATTTTGACACATCTATACGTAAATATACATAAACTTATATGGCATTCAATATCAAGTGATGTAAAAATATGAATTTATTAAAATTGGGCATAAAATAACCGGGAATTGGCCGCAAAAAATAAAGAATGTATACTAAAATTATGGGTATAACAGAGGTCAGTGCAATAACTACAGTATAAGTATAAATAAAAACAAGTCAATATAATGTTAAAATAAATACAAAAGCTTACTCAAACCTATCCCATACTCTTTGTACATATTACGAAAGGAAAGCTTTAGTGATTATAAAATTTAAAACGTTTAATGCAAAATTACATTTTAAATGATTACTGTTTCGAAAATCCGAGTAGGACAACTTCTGAAATAAAAACTTTAAAAAAAGGAATAAGTTAGGGGAAAAACACCTATTATTTGTTATATTTTATTATATTATATTATCACCTACTAACTGACTTGTACAGGGTTCATGAATATGCATGAATAATTAAAAAAAAAAAAATGTATGCTAAATCCATTTGTATTGTATGTTTATCATATAACGCATAATTTGGGAAAATCAAGTAGGATATATTTTATAACGTTATTTGGATTGAGGTATTTATAGTGCGGAGATAATAATGTATCTAGTTTTACGATCTAGAACACTATTGTATCCGGCTAGGCGCACGAAATGCATTTTGCGACGTAATTTTTACGTCTCAGAGTCATGTGTTTTGTGTTTCTTATATGATTTACAATTCATGAACAATTGGGGGACTTTAAGATACTAAATCTTGGAAAAGATTCTAACGGTTTGCAGGATTCTTTCTTTGCTGCTATATAAAAGGAAACCGTAAATAAAGTATAATCTATGCTTAATAATTTTTACATTTTAATTGGCACCAACTTAAAAAGGACGTAAAAAATATTTATTCCTTGCTTTTAAGTTACAATGTCGGATTTTTGTCTCAAACATGTTCACTTGTCGCGGGTTCCTCAGAGAACACGTTAAGCCATCGGTTTCGTTTTTTTGGCTAACTCTTGTTAATAGTCGCTATAGCCCACCAACCCGCATTGGGGCAGCGAAGTGGGTCCGCGCTCCCCTATGGACGTTAATAATCTGGTGGATAGTTAATAAGAGGTCAGTGTGAAATTCAAACAAATATATATCATAAACTGATAGGTATAAATAGACCTAGAGTGTGTGTATGTGTTATTGTAAATTTTAATCGAGCAAAGTTAAACATTATGATTTTGAGAAGATGTTCCCAGTCAACAATAGTTTATATAGGAAATGCAATACATGCATTATGTAGATGTTATGATTTAAGAATTGATAATTCGTGTCTTATGCGCATTAATACAGAACATACCTACTAATTTTAGCGTGTTTGCTGGAATCACGCGTTGAAGATTTTTTAAAAAGAGCAGCTGCTTATAAATAACAGGTTACGTGCATTTTATGATGATGAATGGAAAATATTTGATGACGTGCCGCTCGTGTTACGTTTATCTGATTAAGGAACGTGACTTTTTTGATTGTACATTACTTTAACATTTCATAGCAATAGTATTATTATCTTTGAATTATAAAAAAAATATAATTATATGGAAAAAATATAATTTACAATGTAAATTATAGATTTTTTTCTACGTTTGGTTAGGCCATAGATCATCATCGTCATCATCATCATCATCACATCAACCGGCAGAGTATGAGTCTCCTACCACAATGAGAAAAGGTTAAGGCCGTAGTCCACCACGCTGGCCCAGTGCGGATTGGTGGAATCCACACACCTATGAGAACATTAAGTAGATCTCACAGACATGCAGGTTTTCTCACGTTTTCTTCACCGTTGAAGCAACTGATATTTTAATTACTTAAAACGTTTGTAACTTTAAAAAGTTAGAGGTGCTTGCTCAGATTCGAACTCGGTCCCCAGAAAGTGAAGTCGAGCTCCTACCCAATGAGCTATCACCGCTTCAGGTTATAGATAGATGATATTATAAAAATATATCTTATTTATCTAATAGCATTATTATTATTGTAACATCTACAATAAGCGTATTATTTCGTAAAATGATTTTTTCGTCTTTATTATAAATATAGCTTCTGTCCCACTGCCAGCTTAATTAGAAACTCAAATTAAGCACAAATAATTTGCTATGCGTGTACCTACACAAATAAAAAATAAAAATGAATTGCATGAAAAAAATAAAGTAAGGTAAGTGTTCATGCTATTTTTATAATATGGGGTTTCCCTGACCATTTTTCGATTCAAGTAAGACTGTCCGTAACCACTAATTCGCTAAAAAAAATTTATAAAAAAAAATGTTTATTTATTAGTCTACGTGTATTTATAAGAGTATAGTTTTATTGAATTCTATATTATTACGATTTCCCTACTCGCAAATAAATATACCTTTTATTGAGATGATATAATTCTTACCTGACCTTATGAAATTAATGTATTGAACTTATTTTATTTTTCTGTTAAGCCCATACCTTTATAAATTACATCAATGTATAAATTAAAAATTAAAATTCAATTTATATTCACTTACTATTATGATAATTAATATATCCACCGTATCTTTCTTTCTTTCGCAATAAGTTGTTTTAATATCGATTAATTAAAATTTAATTTAATTACTTTTGATACTCTAGAGTAATCGCAAAAACACTTTTAACTTTCTTCTTTATTATACTTTAATTACATTTTAGGTATTATATAGCAGTCCACCAATCCGCATTGGGCCAGTTTGGTGGACTTCGGCCTTAACCCCTTCTCATTGTGGGAGGAGACCAGTGCCCTGTAGTAGGCCGGTAATGGGTTTATATGATGGTGATGAGGACATACAATAAAGTAACACATATATTATAGCGTGACACATACTTTTTACACACATAGTAAAGGTGGGCGTATTATATTCAATATTTTGATAAAATCTTTTGGGAAAAGAGAATTTTTATTTACTGAAATAATATGTTAGGTAAGTTTATCTGTTGCCATAATGTATGTCACACACTTCTTTTGGCTACAATACCGCTCATATAATGTTTATTTTTCACTCAAAAAAGGAATAAGAAAACCCCTTAAGTCGTATTTATAGATTACGTAATAAATTTATTATTTAATATATAAAAAATGAACATACGAAAGATGCACTACCGTGAATAAAAATCCATTTTCCTGATGTGAATAAAATTTAAAATTTTTCGCACTACACTGCATAAAATATTTTTAATCCCTACCTTTTTTAAGGGTCAGCTGTCTTGGGCAAGCACTGTATAAATACTAAAAAAAAATTCGTTCTTGTTGACGGTTGCTAAACTGCCAACCGCGTCTCAGTTCTGACTATTTAATAAAATCCCGTGCAACCATCTATATACACGCTCCTGACGTCACTAGACGAACGCTTATGATACAGGCGTGCACGTATGTAAAGGTTCAACTGATTAATATTTAGACAACTGAGTTGCAACATAATTTTTTTTATACAATGTTGCCAACGTGGAGAACTAGTGTGCCAAGCTGAAAACTACAAAACTTCGATTCCCGGCACGCACCTCTAACTTTTTGAATTATGTGCGCCTAAATTGATTAGCTGTGAAGGTAAAATATCGGTATAATTTGTAATTATAAATTTTAAATAATGTCCATCATACCAACCCACATTGTTTGAAAATTTAATGTATGCTAACGAAACTATTTCTAATTTTAGGAAAAATGTGCAATAATTTAAACATTACAAGCAAAATTAAACTTACAGTGCAATAAACTAGGCTTCATAAAGTATTCTGTTTAAAGGATTTTATACAATTTATTTTAAGTCTGTTAAATTAGTTAGTAATTTACTCCATGGTTGACTATTTTTGCATATTGTGGGCATCTAATGGAGTTTAAGAAATGCAAATAAAAAATTAGACTACCATCGAAATTAAAAATTTAGGAGTCCTGTTAAAAATAGCAACTGTTTATTGCACTGAAACACTGACCTAATGGAATAACAATGATACTTAATAAATAACATAGGAAATAACATATACCTAATTAGAAAACAATGCAGCTTAGAATGAAATAGAAACATGTTTCATATTAAAAAAATAGAGTTTTACTAATATACCCACCCCATTATATAATGAACTTAATTTTTAGGGGTACTTTCTCTCTCATTAATACATTGACTTGCTATCGTTGAGATTTGATAAATCTGATTGACGTCCATTGCTGGACATAGGTCTTTCTTTTGTACCAGTACCAAAATTCACTGTCCTTTGCCGCTTTTTTCCAGCATCTCCCAGCGACTCGCTTGATGTCATCTGTCAACCTTGTTAGCGGACGCCGGTTGACAGCTGATGACATCAATGTAAGTTTAATACAAGTTAACTATAAAGCATAAAACTGAAAACAGTCTTACTTTGCTACTAACTCATCGAACTGAAAATGCTATCCGACGCAAGCGACAGGTTGCGCTCGTATGTCAATATAACTTAATCGAAGGCATGTTTATGAAGAGATGATATTGATTATGTAGCTTAATGAACATGGCGTATCATGGATTTCCTCAAAGTAACGCCTGCTTCTAATCAACACTCTAACATATAAGCAACCGAGGAATTATATTTCCACGAGATTTCTGTTATGCCATGTCCCGTTACAAAGAGCCAACGTGATCGATGGCAGCAAAGGATTGTATTTTTGTCGACGGCACACAGCTTTGCAACAATGCTGCTTAGCGGCAGATATAAGCATGGTAGTACTTCCCCTCCCCATTTTTGACGTTGTATGATATAAGTTCTGTGGCATGTTTAATATTGCTTCCCAATGTTATTACGAGTATATACCTATATAAAGGTAACAATGATTTTCTGCAGGAAATGATAAAGGAATATTTATGAACATGTAAATGGCCGAACTGAATAAAAATTTATTGTTGAACGTGACGCACAAGGTAAAATGGCATGTTATTTCATGTATTACCTTTAACTAATGCTAAAAAACATTCTTGACAAAAAACAACCGATTTCATAAAACAATTAAAAGAAAGAAATTAATATTTTCTGCAACGTTTTTAAGTCGGTGCCAAGTAAAATGTAGCAAGGAAATTAACTACTAATTTTCTAAATTTTACTTAGATTATAGATTTGACATCAAATAACCGTCTTTGTAAAACAACTAAAAAGGTAAAATGTAGAAAATTACGAGATACTTTCCTTGCTACTGTATAAAAAGCATTACATTTTTTTATTCATACAAAAAAAAAAAAAAACAAAAAGTTGATACACCGTCATCTTTAGACTATGCCACTGCCGGTCACTTTCACAGAATAAAGGCTAAAAAGCAATAACCACTGGACTAAGTTTTACTTAATTTCCCTGTAGAAC
The DNA here is from genome assembly GCF_905163445.1 of Pararge aegeria. NCBI lineage: Eukaryota > Metazoa > Arthropoda > Insecta > Lepidoptera > Nymphalidae > Pararge > Pararge aegeria. The sequence goes on along the minus strand of NC_053184.1, from coordinate 8,559,001 downwards.
GGAAACGTACAAAGTCCTTTTAAAAAAGTGGTCCTTGAACATGATTTCTATGACTATCTAATATATATAGGTAACTAGACCAGTTGCTCGATTCACTAAATTTCCGACAAGCTGCCAATTCGATACAAATCGCGAAACTGAAGAGGAAATGGGCGGTGCACATAGCACGGAGCACAGATGGACGTTGATTCTCAAGGTGCTGGATTGGCGACCTCGCACTGTTAAACGTGGCGTTGGTAGTTGGACCCCACTTGGTCAAAACACTTCTCATTCTGAGATGAAACCAGTGCTTTAAAATAGATCATCACATCAACCGATTGACGTCCATTGCTGGCCATAGGTCTTTTGTAGAAAATGCTTGTGAGATGAACATGAATGTTTTTCAGTGGCTGGGTGGTTATCCGTATATTTAAGTATTTATTTACATTACTCATAAAATGATTCAACAGTCATCTTAGTACCCATAACAAGAGCTACGCTTACTTCGGGGCTAGATGACGATGTGTGTATTGTCGCAGTAAAATTATTTATTTATTTATAAACGAAAAGATTTTGACAAACGGACGATCACACGTACAGTTAACAACAAGACCTCACAAAGCTTGGTTAATTACATTATATTACCTATAAATTGAAGTTTCCTACTATACTAGGTACTTAATAAATATTTATGACAGGCTAAAAATAAATTAATTCTTTTATTGTTTTATTCTATGATTATTTATCGCACAGATACGTAAATAAACTAACCTTTAACTTTTTTTACCACTTTCAAACCTTATTTCTTTATGTGTTTAGTGTAATTATTATCAAAATGAAACACAGGTTATAAAGCAAATCATTCGACATAGTGAAATACTATGTTGTAAGTTGTACAGTTGCTTTTGAAGTTGGCTCGTGTTGAATTACATAATTGTTTGGATGAATTGTCTTTACATTTTCTTTTATCATAGGGCGTTCATAAAATACGTAAGATGTTAAGTCAAATCTCATCTAATCTTACGTTGGGTCTCGGCAAATATCAAACAATATTTTTTTTCTCAATTGAAACAAAAAAAAATTATACTATTTTGGTCCATTGGTCTTTTTACAATAACAATCAAACGCGTTAACGTGAGAAACCAACATTCTGAAAAATCTCACGTGAGATTGGGGGAGGGGGTTGAATAAAAATTTCACAAAATCTCACCAGGGAGGGAGGGAGGTACAGAAAATTTAAAAAAACACCTCACGTAATTTAAGGACGCTCCCTTACTAGATGTGCAATGTGGCGTAAATTAAGGGACGCAGCGTGCTGCTACATAGTCTGCATCTTCCTCAATGGTTGAGAAATATATCTGTTATAATCAAGCACTACTTAAAACCTTGATTTACAAACAATCATTCTGTTACACGTTGTAGTAATAATTAACAGAACAAGCATTTGGACGATGTACCCATCATCGAATTGCTTGGTCAGCTTGGCGTAAATACCCATCGCCCATAAACAGAGCAGCACATCGCAGGGTAAGCCAGGGACAGGTCGCAGGGTAAGCCAGGGACACATCGCAGGGTAAGCCAGGGACACAACCTGCAAAATGCCGCCCTATGTGCATCAATTTGGTCGGTAGGTGTTAAACCATATATGCTTGTAATTACATCGGTAGCCACACCCTACATACCGGAACACAGCACTAAGCATGCGGTTGTACTTCCCAGACGAACTCTGACACGAAAAGCTCTAAGTACTTACTACAATTTTTCTTCACCTCTTTATTTATTGACTTTTCTTTTCCCCATCCTTCCCTATCCAGAAACTTTAAGAATGAATTATAACTTAAAATCTAAAGCATTCTGGCTGCGTATGTTTGAGGTTTTTTTTTCCACTACAAGTTAGCACTTGAATGAAATCTCACCTTATCACCTTAAGTAATGATGCAGTCTAAGATGGTAGCGGGCTAACCTATTAGGAAGTATGGCACCCATATTCCCTTTTATCAGTTTTTAAGCGATATCGTAACAGGAGGCTAAATCGCTGAGTGTCATGTCTTGGTCGGTAGGGTTGAAACCAGTCACGGCCGAAGCATCCCACCAGACCAGACCAGAGAAGATTCAGGAATTAAAAATTCCCAAAATTGTCCCTGCCTGAATTCGAACCCGGTACTTCCAACTTAAAACTACAGCACTCAGCAGGGAGGTAGCCCAACCTGTGCAGCCAAGAAACTTTACCAAAACCGGCTCATTACTAATTATACCTACATTACTAAAATTTATTTTATACTTTTTATATATTAATTGGTCCCTCTAGTATTACTACAATTAATGCTCTTTGTTGTGTCTGTTGTCGACTAGCAAATTTTGATTTTTTTTTCCACTACAATTTTGCCCTTGACCTAATCTAACTTGTTAGTAAGTGATGGTCCATTCTAAGAAGGTAGTGGGCTGAACTGTACGGGGCGGGAATATGGTAGTCTGATCGGTTTCTAGACGACATCGCACCGAAACACTAAATCGCTTAGCGGTACGTCTTTGTCGGTAGGGTGAAGATAAGTTTTAAATATAAGTAATAAATAACAATCCTTGCTTATATTGAGTTTTGACCTTAGTTTTGGTTTCATAAAGTGTCTTTGTATTTTATTGGTCCGAGTATAATATAATTGAAGTGATATTATTATTCATTTAAATTGAATTTTGAAAGAGTTGTTATGTTAAATATTATTCTGAATACATCCTGTTTTTGCGATGATGATTTTTACTATAGCTGTTAAGGTTGAAATAAGATTATTTTTGACACATGCATTTATAGTATCTACAATAAACGCATGTGTCAAAAATAACCTTTTGATGGTACTGTTCATATTACGTATTTTTCGTAATTTATTGTTTTTTAACGTACACAAGTGACGTATCTCTTTTGATTTTTGTGAGTAGATTTAAACAAGATGACGGTAATAATACAACCAATAATTTATTTCATTAAAATATTTTTTAACCATCGAATTTAGGCTTGGGATTTTAGAGGTTTTTTTTTAAATAAAAACTTAATTTTGATACCAATTTGATTGAGGCACCAAACGAAACCGTGTTCCAACATTCTCCTTTTGTTTTCATCGGCATCTAAAATTATTCGATAGATTATAAGTAGATTTTTTGTAGTATGTATTGTTTTGTACAGTATCAAGTACTTCTCCACATTTCAGACGTCTACTTTCGACATTGTTATTTTTCCGCTTTAGCCTATGTTGGTCAAGTAGCATAGCGTACTATAAACTATGAGTTTATTACGTCCAGGTATGATAAGCCTGCTCCGAAACGTCATTGTTTAGTAGAAAAACAAGTTAAGTATAAAGTAGTTTAGTTCAGTGAAATGTGGAAAAATCTTACGCGTGCACATACTTCGTCAAGTAATTATCGTGACTCGTTCAAGCATCCATATGATAGGTATTACTTATCCTTAATCCGGATCACTTTTAGTGATAAAATAGCCTTTTGCCTATTACTTTTTTATGAATATTCTTAATTTATCATAAAAAAATAAATAAAGGTGTAAGTAAATAAGATGGTAGTGGGCTAGTCTGTTAGTGAGTTTGGTAGTCATACCCCTAATCGTTTTTTACGCGACATCGCACCGGGCACTAAATCACTAAGTGGCACGTCTTTGTCGGTAGGGTGGTAACTAGCCACGACCAAAGCCTCACACCAGTAATCTACTGCAAACTAGATACCTTTTGAGGCCGCTTCTACGCATAGGCTCTCTAATTCCGCATTTAGGGATCACTTTGGTTTAAATACGTTACCTAACAAATTAAAAACCTCGTGATTGCCGAATTGTTACTGTTTCATCTGCAAGAACATATATAATATACTAGATGTGCCCTGCGGCTTCGCCCGCGTAATTTTGGGAGGCAGCGTACTGCTACAGTCTACATCTATATCTAGTCATATATGAGATTTTGAAATTTTTTCAAACATTTTTTTTTTCGTACGTAGTTTTTTTTTCAATGAAAAGTACGTAAAGTACTATATTATTTCTAATACCTCCAAGAATATGTATAAAAGTTTCATGAATATTCAGTAGTTTTCGCGTGAAAGCGTAACAAACAAACTTACATTATCATTTATAATATTAGTAGGGAAGTAGAGATATACTCGTACATCGTACGTATGATGAAATTCGCGATTGAGAGCTACGATGTGTTTGATGCATTACACAAACCTGAAAAGCTCATGTTCATCTTGGAAGTAGTGCAAATTGGTGCCAATGGAGCTCGGTAACTAAGAGAGAACACAATCATTATTCATAAAGAAAGAAATGAGGGTCAAACCGTCAAAGGTAAAGTAGGTAAAGTACCATCACTACCCATTTGAAGGGATTGCATTCAAGGGATAATGTGTAGAGGGATTATAAACAAAATAGTTTACCCCCTCAGTCTTCGTGCTTGTAGTTAAGTGGTTTCCACACACTCTCTGATTCATTGGTCACTGATACATTTATCCAGTTGAAACGGAAACTGTTGAAACGGTTAGTCCGGTCTCTTACGGTAATAACATCTCACTGACTGCGGCAGTTTATTCAAATGAACAAGTAATCCGAAGATGACGACATAAATTTATCGTTTAATGTTGATATTGTGATCATTGAAATACGATTCTTACATCACCATAAAGCTAGTTATTCTCATTAGAGAATAACTAGCATACTAGCATAATATTTTATTTTAAATTAAATATTAATCTATTTATTTAATATATATAAATAGTGATCTATTTATTTTTTATAATAAATATCCCCTTAGTGTCAAAGCCAAGAAGTTGTTTACATGATTGTCATCAGAGATAACGCGCGATTACCGGATATCATGTTTATAGTGCATTTTGACGCATGTTCGGGAAGTACGGTATTGTATATACTTACACCTGTATAAGTCATTCGTACACTCACAATTAGAATATGCCGTTTGTATCTGGAACCCTTATATTAGTATAACCTGAGCCTTGAGCTAATAACAATATACTTAGTAGGTTTAATTATTTGAAGAATCTATGAAAGATAAACTAGTAGCGAAGAATTTAATAAATTAATTTTAGAATGTAACTTACTTAACAAGTAAGAAACAAAGAAAAACGCAACACAAAAAACCTAACCGCCAGAAACATGTAATTAGTAAAAATTATTTATAGGAAGACGTCGTTCAATGTATGCTATGAGTATTTTATGTAAAACCTACGAATGTCATTTCGCAATATCTTAAGTTCAAAGCCTTTGATAAAACGTAAGCTTATAGTATAATCTCATAATAACTAAAAGGTTTCCAAGTAAATTGCTACAGGCTGATTAGTTTAAGTGACATTGTCGGATAATGCTAATAATAGTTATATCCGGCTTAGATTGTGGTTGGCTTCCTCGGTAGATCTGTCATGTGTGCTACTCGGAGAAAAGATGATAAAAGTCTACCCAAAATATTCTTTTTAAATAGTAGCAGGTTTTGAGATGTCAGCTTTACAGCTCGCCACAGTTTTGTGTCATCGACATCATTGCCAATAGTGTTTTTGTAGTCTTCTCCAGTCGATTTTTCCATTTCCGCATGCCCATGCACATTAGCTCACCTACATTGTACATCTCTGGTGGAAACGCAGCCTAAAAATAGCCAGTGACAAAATAAAAAGTAGGACAAGCTCCCTGGCGCAGGACTTTATAATTTCTGATTTTTTTCTGGCCTGGTGCCGCTGAGCGATTTGGCGTTCCGGTACGATGTCGTGTCGAAACCGATCATGACTTACTTACCACTCGGTGAGATCGCAGGCAAGGCCTTGGGGTGGAATAAAAAAAGAAGTTATAAAATAAACAACAAAGAACTCTAGACTCTAGACTTAATGAGTAACTATCTACGCGATAGAATTCAGAAAGTCGACGTGAATGGAAAACGGTCTAATGGATCAGTTGTTAAAATAGGTGTCCACACATATTAGGACCATTTCTGTTCCTTATTTACATTAATGACCTTCCTTACCTTGCCAAGGACAAACACGGGATAGTTCTGTTTGCCGATGATACATCACTGTCTTTTAAAATAAATCGACGTGAACTAGCTTTTGACGACGTTTACAACTCTCTCGCTAAAGTGGTACAGTGGTTTGAAGCTAATAATTTGTTCTTAACGGAAAAAAAACCAAGTGTATAAAATTCACTTTACCTAATGTTAAAGACGTGAAAACCACTGTACTACTTAATAATGAGGAACTGAAACTGGAGGATACGACAGTTTTTCTAGGAATAACGTTAGATTCTAAACTTCAATGGGGCCCTCATGTAAATAATTTATCGAACAGGCTTAGTTCTGCTGCCTATGCGGTAAAGAAGATACGCCATATGACCGACGTAGAAACTACTAGACTGGTATATTGCTGCTGATATATGCACTATTTTCGTGCTGCAGAAGAAGGCTGTTCGTTCGATCTACAAAATGGGTCCGAGAGAGTCATTGAGAGATAAATTTAAAGATTTTAAAATAATGACAGTGTATAATAGTCAGTACATATTTGAAAATTTAATGTACGTTCATAAAAACATTTCTAAATTTAAGAAAAAATGTGACTGCAATAATTTAAACATTAGAAGTAAGAATAAACTTACAGTGAAATATACTAAGTTGCATAAAATTCATAATTCGTTTAAAGGAAATTGCATACAATTCTACAATAAACTACCAATTGACATCTTGGAGATGTCTCTTAAAAAGTTCAAAGTTTGTATTAAACGTAAGCTTATAGAAAAGTCCTATTATAGTATAAAGGACTACGTAATCGATAAAAAAGCTTGGGTGTAAATTATTGCTCTAACCAGGTTGCTCTTCTAATAATTTAAAATGACATTGTGAGATGGTGATAACAAAAAAAAAAACATTCGGCGTTTGGAACCCTCGTAGCTTACGAATTTAAGTTTACGAATGTGGTTATCGCCATCATCTCACTACCGTGTAATTCTTATGTACGCATCAAAAGTGCCACCTATGGGCTTACTTGAATAAAGATATTTTTGACTTTGACTTTAGAAGATAATTTACTTTATACTTCTTCTGTTTCATAGGGTATGATATTGGTTGAACTCAGGTAGGTACACACACTTTTAATCTTATGAGAATAATCGTATAGCTTACTTAAAAATAAAATATATTAAGAGAGATTATAATTATGTTTTTAACAACCAGGAATTATGTTTTTCAAAAAAGAAAATATTATTTAAGCAGCGATGGCCCAGTGGTTAGGCTTTCGGCATACCTTAAGCGAAGGTCGCGTTTGATTCCTGACATTCACCTCTAGCTTTTTAGAGTTATGTAGGTTTTTTTTAATTACGATATAGCTACATTTTACGGCGATGGCAAAATCGTGAGGAAACCTCTCCATAACGTTCTCAAAAGGGATGTGCTGCTACCAATCCACACTTGGCCACAGTGGTTGACTACGTCCTGAACCGTTCTCGTTCTGAGAGGAAACCCGTGCCCTGTAGTGGGCCGGTGATGTTTTGATAATGATAATAATGATAAATAATAATAAATAAATAAATATACTACAACAATACACACAGCGCCATCTAGTCCCAAAGTAAGCGTAGCTTGTGTTATGGTTACTAAGATAACTGATGAATATTTTTATGAATAATTTTATAAATACTTATAATATACATATAAAAACCCAGACACTGAAAAACATTCCTGTTCATCACACAAACATTTTCCAGTTGTGGGAATCGAACCCACGGCCTTGGACTCAGAAAACAGGGTCGCTGCCCACTGCGCCAATTGACCTTCATATCAGTATCAGTTTTAGTCACTAATGCTAAACTTTTGACATTTTTATTTTTATAAGAAGGGGTTGAATTTAGACTTTGGTTGACTTTAGGTCGTTAAAAATATGCCATAGAAGTTGAAGAAGACATGCGACACAGACAGACATGCGACACAGACAGACATGCTAGACAGATAAGTAGTAGAAGAAGAAGAAGAATATTTTTATTTGTGTAACAATGGACAAAATATCCCCGATAACATACACTGTTTAAAATTTACTTGTTGGTAACTGCAACATTAACTTCTATGCTTCGCCACAAGTTATTTTTGATGGCTCTATACCTCATAATTTTTGATGATTGGAAGGACAAGGACATTGATGTTAATTTTTTTTTAAATTTAATTTGAATTTGAATTTTAATTCTATTTAATTTTTTAACATTATAACCTTATTAATTAGTAAAATATTTTTAGACATTTATTTTGTAATGCAGTTATATATAAAAAGTAATTAATTTTGAAATTATTTGTAAACGTTGTGAAAACCTGTAATAAGCTGAACATTCACTTAGCTCACAACGTAAAAACTTGGAGAAGAAAAAATGTATTAGCGGTTGGTTTTCCTAAATAAATAAATAAATAAATAGTGAAATGTAGCTTATATACTGTTTTAGGATACAGGGGTTGAACCGAGCATAAGTAATAATAAATCAAGCAAAAAAATTAAACAAACAGACATACTTTCATATTTACAATGTTTTCTATAAGATTTTTGGAAGTCATTAACAACTGGATTCAAAAAAAAATTAATATAACATCTGAATAAACTTTTATAATTTTTATTAGTGTTTTTACCTACACTTGGAGGAATTATCAAATTTTATAAATTTAAAATGCATATAAAATCTTTCGGAACCGACAGGATTTGAACTTGCGATCTCTTTGGCGATCGCGGCCTGAGCTTTTTCTCAAATTAACATAAACTAGCTGACCCGTGCAACTTCGTTGTACCAATTCGGTAATTACCGGAAAATAAAATGTCATTTTCTAAAAATGAATCCTAGCTAGATCGATTTATCGCCCCCGAAACCCCCCTGTATACCAAATTTCATGAAAATCGTTGGAGCCGATTCCGAGATTCCAATTATATATATACAAGAAGAAGAAGCTCGTTTAAAGATATAAGATATATATTATATTATATATAATTTATAATATATATAATATACAATTTATGTTTAATTGAAGAATAATGCATATGCTTATATGCTTTTTAAATTTACAAATATTGGAATAATCCCATTTTGCACCATGACGTTATTAAGAAGTAAACAGCTAGTTTAAAGTTTTCTGAAACAAAAAGTGATAAAAAAGACTCATTTTAATCGCGGACGTCATATTCTAAAGAACAAAATGGAACTACTTAGCAAAATAAAAACTGTATGATAACTAAAGAGCTAAAAATAACTTTGGAACACTAATCTCACGGAAAATTATTGCTAACTGATTTTTAGATGTACAAAATTAATGAATTTTGTGGTTGTAATAATGATTATCTGTGAACTATAACGATAAACTACATTTAACTAGCGGTAGTGGATAAATCAAGACTTTGAGTCTTTATAAATTATATTTTTTTTATGAACTAGAAGTTTATTGCATTTTTGTAAATCCTGTTACACGTATTTACACGTATTTTTTGTTACTTATTAAAAATGAACCGAGATATAAGTTTTTACCTACTTTGAAAAATAATGGAATTTCATACAAATTTCATCCCCTCATGAAACCATCTTAGAGGTACACCATATAAATTCCCTACTTGAATGCATTTGTGTCATCAGATTTTCTATTTATACACCGCCAAAAAGCCGCGCACTATTTACCAAATTGTATACCCATTCCTGTGAACTTTTTTGCGTTTAACTATTGACTTACTTAAACGCAAAAACGCGTTACTTTTTTAATACCAATTTTCAGCACCACTAAAATCACTCAGGTTTAATCGGGAAACTCAACCATCTACTCATATTAAATCAGAGAACGAAAGACAATATGACTAAAGTTTACCTTAATATTTCTAAAGTAAAACTCAAACTTTGCTTATTTTATATATAGTTGAATACCATTTTTCAAAGTAAAAGACAAAGGTGATAACTAGGTTAAAACTAAAGCAAAGAAACACGCCTTGTCGTACAAGAAGCTTACAACCAAAACATCCAAAAATTGTATTAGCACAATCTCAGTGTCACTTAAAAATATGTAAGAGCTACATAGTTAGAACTCTAATTCATCATGTTTGTTCTCAACATGGGCGCCGCGGCGCCTTGGGGTGCTTTAGAAAGTACAGAGGTGCCGCGAAGCGCTCCTTCTGTACTTCGGAAAAATTCAATCCACAGGTATGTGTGAATAATTTTTTGATGTTCATTAATGTTCATCAAACACACTTTTAATATTTGTGTGGAGATCACCAAGTGCAGCCATCCCATTGTTGGGGTAGTTTTATTTTTCTAGTTTCGTAATGAGGATGTTTTATTATTTGCGCCTCTTTTATTATCTGCCTTACCTACAAGTACCTTTCTATTTTAACCGTCTAGGTTAGGAATGTTGTTATGCATCGAGGATATGAAAAATAATATGACAACCGGTAATTGCTGGCAACTTGTAGACTAACAGCCCACGAAAACATATGGTTCCCGCGGGATTGTGTATAAACCCGTAAAATATCTTCTGGCGGGAAATCTAATTTATGAATAATTTGTACTAAAATGATGTATATCCAAGTTTGCAGAGTTTTATTGGAGGTAAATCAAACATTTTCTTAATTAAAGAGATTTATCAATTGTAACCTTGACTTGATAAATATATTTCAACATAATTTAAAATTACACTGGCATATATTATATTTTGGCAGGTATAAAATTTATTATCTTTGAGATCATGCTATAAAACATCCGGCCATGTGCGAAACAAACCCGTTTACCAATATTATTTTAAATACTTAAAATAATTATAAGAACTTATGGGCCAGTACTCCGGAAAAAAACTGTTTGGTACTACTTCATTATTCATTGGGACATTTAAGTCCAACAATCCGCACTGGGTCAGTGTGATGGACTACGGCCTACTATGGAGAAGTGTTTAATTCTCATTGTGGGAGGAGACCCGCGCCATGTAGTTGTATGTATGCGGACTGTTAAAGTGGCTAAGTAATTTTTTTGGATGATTTGGATAGTAGTATCTTTTTATATATAACCGTTTTTTTTACAGCGTAAGTGCTGGCGTAATTAATTACTAACGATGTTTCCTTGTAAATACCCTTCCTAAGCCGTTTAATTGATAGTACAATTCTTGTGATTAGGTTACATCACGCTACGACCCTTCGGAACTGATCAAAAGGATAAAAAAAAAACAGTAAGAATACCAAGTGAAGACATAGTAAAGGCGCGGGCGGGCGATATGACCCGGTCTTTCGGGGTATAATGTGTATTATGAAAGTAATATAAAAATTTACTCATAAGAAGTTGTACGAGAACGACGACAAGCAAAGAGGTTAAATTGGTTTGTAATTGTATTTGGGGTAATTCCTAAAACAAGTAGGTTATCCATTTATAAAAATACTTACTAATAAAAACCTATACTATCCTTAAGTAAGATAGGCCGTTTATAATTTTAGCAACAGCAAAGCAAGCCACCACATTTAAGAGATAAAGATAATAAAAATAAACAGCTTAAACATATTTTTTTCGGAATCATCAAAAGGAAAGCTTTAATTTGGTAGTAACAACAAACATACATAACTTCGCAGTAATCGAGTGAAAATTTAGCGTAATAAAATTGGAGCAAAATACATATTATGGGGAAAACCACAAAATATGGAGTCTGCAAATAACTATTCCTTTTTATAAAGGGGCCTACATTCGAAACGAAATATGAGAACAATAAAATAACCCTTGCGTAATGCGTTTGTGAGCTAAAAAAAACAAACTACATATATTGTTTTACAAAGTAAATAATAATTAATCCGACGACGACGACTGTAGAAATTATAAATTACATGTACATAAATGTAATATATAAATTCTACTACTGTACTATACTAGACATTATACACTTACGCTTAGAGTGTAAAAATCAATGCTGAGGTTTTTCATATACCATTTTTCAACACACTTGTAAGTAAAAAAACTTGAAGTGGAAAGGAAGTGAAAATAAAACTTTCAAATAAAAAAATCCAGCAAATGGCAACATTTGATTCAGTCGCTAGACGCTTTGCCGGGCCCACACATTAGGCAGACCCTTAATAATTGCTAAACAAAAACAAACCTGTTTTTGATTAACGTCACTTAAAGCAAGGCCACCTTCCAAAATATTTTTTATGTAAAGACATAAATAACATTTTCATGTTTTATCGTTCGCTGTTTATTTGTAATTGAAGCATTAGGGACCATTTCGGTACGAGTAGTGTTCAGGTTTCATTATTATAACTATTCTTTCAAAGTTAGTTTAGTTTTGATTTTTTATTGTAATTTACAAAATATATGAAAATTAATATTCATCTTTCGGAAAACTAGATGCAAATTTAACGTCATATTATATCCCTCGTACATCTAATGAGTTAATGCAGCTTTCTTCCTTCTAATGGAAGTTAAGAAAGATAAACTAAATGTAGATACTTTATAGTGTTCTGCGAGACTTTATAGTGTTACCGTATCTTTCATATAACAGCTCATAAAATTCGAATAAAAAACCATGTTTAGATGAGATTAAAATTTTCCATTTCATAATTTAACTGTGATATAGTATGAATAGGTACTATTTTTGATTAGTTGTATCCATCCGAATGTTCAGAGTCCAGTATAAGAGCAAACATAGTTTTTGCTCAAGTTGATTAATCACTAAATGCTGTTGACCTTTACAGCGTTATGTTTTAACAGTATTATTAAATTGGAACCATTAAATTTAGTTAAAGTTTCAACTTTATTCGTTAAAAAAATATGACATTTTTGTAGGGTTTAATTATCTATGCCTTTCTGTTTTTTTATTATTTGTTGTGGCAAAAGAAATGCAAATTTTGTCAAAGAATGAACTTTCTCGGAAAAATTCTCTGCTAGATAAAATAAACATTGCTTTTAAGCGACAATACTGAAAGTCGCATTTTGTTGATATTTATCATAATCTTTTACGCAAGTGTGTATTCATTATATTTTTTAATCCCCCTCGGCATGAATTGAAGTATAGCAAGCAATTGGGTCACCAATGTCCAGAGGTATGGAACACTTTTTGTGACGTTAAAATCCTACCTAACGGGTTATTAACTACAAAATTATTATATAAACCGGAACTCTTTCAAACCCTAATATAATAATCGTGATCACTAGAAATAAAAACGTAGCATAAAAACTAATAAATTCTTATTGGCATTATTAATATCTGGTAGGATTCCATACAATGCTGTCAGTATATTATGGAGTTAACTAGCGCCAAATTTTTTGTTGGCATGTACCTACCACCTACGTTTTGTTTATTTCCTATTTTGAATTCAGTCAAAAGGCGACTGTTGTTTGAGCAAAGCGGGGCCATAGAATTTACGCTGGTGAAATTGTATGTATGTCGGCCCGTCTGTCTATCCTATTGTTCGTCTTCAGAGCTTTATGAGTACTTTACTAAGAAACTTCAAACATCAACAATTATGTTGATCAGTAAGCCAGAGTCAAACCTATTGCCAATAAATTGCCTATGCCAATTGCAATAAAGAAAAAAACAAAGCTCGAGCAAAGAGGGATAATTTTTTTACTAAACTTTGTAAGCCTAAGGGATATTACAGACCATAATCATTATTATTGCTGAATCTGTCCCCTTTGCATATTTTTTTTAAAAATAAATGTTTAGTATTATAGAAAAAATAATTTTTGGTAAAATTTAAGTCAAAATCTGAATGAACCTAAGTATTGATATTCTAACCTAGCATGGCTAGTTCTGAATTATCAAAATGTTCTTTATTCATTTAGTAGAGATCTCTTAAGGCAACAAAGAATACATTTAATGACGATAAGTCAGTACATATTTGAAAATTTAATTTGTCACAAAAATATGAAAAACTTTAAAAAGAAAATGGACTGTGAAAATATGAATATTAGAAGTAAAAAAAAACACGTTGTGCAGTTTACTAGGCCAAATATAATTGCTAATTCATTCAAGGGAAATTGTATATTGTTTAATAACAAATTACCGCATTAAATCTTTGAGAAGTCTCTCAATAAAACGTAAACTTTATATAAAACGTAAGCTTGCAGCATACAGCAAACGTAAAGTTCAAATAAAATTGGACATTGGACCATTATGTGACAGATTATTAAACAAAAAAGGATCCCTGCTAATTTTGCATATTCTATGCACCGACTAGCAATTACGGAAAGCTACACTGCGCATGACCCGGTACGCGCTTTTTATAGTAATACTTGTTAAAGCCCGTCAGACAGCATTGGAGCAGGCTCGCGGCCTGTGCTCTAAACCCCTCGATCTCCTATGAGACATATGGCCAATTCCCAGCAGAGGGACGTTATTGGGCTGAAGATAATAGAGATGGTATATACTGTAAGGTTACATTTGCATTTTCGTCAAGGTAAAATGCCATTCTTAGCTAGATTATTGATACTAAATGATGTGCAAATCAATAAAATGTATCTCTAAATTATAAAAGACGTTAGTCATCAATCCTTCCATGTTCGACAAAATTTGATGAGTATTCTTCTTGGATAAGACGGTACTGGCACGAAAGTTGGAAGGACTGACGACTAAAGCGACGCGGGGAAAGAAAAAGAAGAAAAGTAAGAGGAGAGAAAATAAAAGACGGCGCGGGGGCGTCATCGGTAAAGAAAGAGGAGAAGGAAATAGTAAGAAGCTTATAACAGTAAAAGAGTAATTATCTTATGAGTTTAAAGTGGAAAATATAAGAAGTATGTTGTTACCGTAATTGATAAAATATATGTTTGGTGTATGATACTGAGATTGGTCTTTTATTTGGCCTGGAGTAATTATTATAATACACTAGCTGTTGCCCGCGACTTCGTCTGCGTTTGATTTTGTTTTTAAAGTATTCAGTATCGCTAAGCCTTAAATGAGTATAGTAGTATTTATACCTATATAACATGTGAGTTGTGACTGTCAATTAATCATAGACAAATAATTTGCAATAAAATAAAATTGCGACTATAAAGTGCTTATATTAGGCCTACTTGAAATAAATGAATTTTGAATTTTATAATTAAAGACCTAAGCTATCCTATCTCTTAAGTTGGACCAGACTGCTTACGGTGTGCCAATTTAATTTAAAATCGGTTAGGTAGTTTAGGAGTCCATCGCGGACAAACATCGTGACAGGAGATTTATATATATTAAGATATATGCCATGTCTCGCCATTGACACTTTTTGAAAAACTTCGTTTAACATATCTTAATAAAGTAAATATATACCGGGTCACTTATTACGACATAGCATTTTATTGATTTGTTATTGAGAATAAATATCACCGTCTGACAGCAGATCAGAATACACCACCCTCTTCTTTCAACGGATGTCGTACGAGACGACTAAGTTTATAAAGGACAGCAGCGTTCTCTATGCTACTACTACCATCTTCTACGATCACCAACCTTACAGCCCAGCGTGGTGATTATGGGTTGTAGGCTCTTGACGACAAAAATATTTACCAAAAAATAGAAAAAAGTTACTTTAAGTGTTGTATTAATGAATCGTTTATTACACTTTAAAGTGGTATTTACGCAGTAGCATATTCTAATAAGTAGGTCGTGTGTATTCTCATAAATAGGTAGTCGTACCTAGCTCGTGATTTCATAGAGCTGATCCGCTAAAACCTCAGTCACAATGCTAGTTAAAATGATTATACACATTAGTACTTCTCATTGTTCTGAATTCTTAGTTTTTAAATCCATTCTTAATATTATAAATGTGAAAGTTTATCAGTATTTTCTTTTGATTAATTATTATGTGTTTGGCTGAACCACCGCTTCGATTTTGATAATTGTTGGCACATCATTTTTGACATAGGTATATGATACTTTTTATTAAGGTTTTTCTCGAGGATAACGTTCCCGGGGGTATTTAAAAAATATCCTTTTTAACTTTGCAGATCTTCACAGCTTAAGTTTTGCATACTAAGAAGTAGCTTAGTACATCCTGGAGGTGGAATAAGAATTTATAAACCTATAGTTTTTTAACCATCTCATTCAAAAAAAATTCAAAATTCATTTATTTCAAGTAGGCCTAATATAAGCACTTTTGAAACGTCAAGTCTGTCTGTGTGTAGTGACTGTACCACCGGTTCGGAAGGCAGAATCTACCGAGAAGAAACCGGCAAGAAACTCGGCAGTAGCTCTTTTCTAATATCAACAATTTACATTTTACATTTTAAAATTCATTTTTCTATCTTGTGAGAGATGGAAGCGGAGCGGAATGCTTTCAAGCAACCTTTTCATTAAGAAATTCATCAATTGTATAATAACCTCGCTGTAATAAATGCATTGGTAGGTCCAAAATTACCTTTGGAATCATATTATAAAAGCTTATACTCAGTTCCACAAATGACTTCTGCACCTTTCGCAGACGATATGCAGATATCACTAATTTATAACCATTTCTTGTTCAGTCGACTGTTCATATACGCTTTTAGTTTATAAAAAATAATAGGTTGTCTTACAAATACTATATTATTATAAATATATTATGAAGCTACAGTAAGTATACCTATTTCTTTAAACTTCTCACGGAGGGATTTGCGTGATTTAAGTTTATATATTGATCGTACAGCTCTTTTCTGCAATATAAATATAGTTTCGATATCAGCAGCTTTACCTCATAACAAGATTCCGTAGAACACTATGAAGGTTTGCAAAATAAGCAAGCCTAGCTATTTAAACGTCAGTAATCTGTCTAATTTTTCTTACTGCGTAGACAGCCGAGCTTAGTTTGCCCGCTAGTGTATCTATATGGGCACCCACTGAAGCTTATTATCTAAGGTTACACCCAGAAAAACTGTGGAGGTCTCTATTCTTAGTGATTCACCATTAATCATAATATTTTTATTAATTTTCTTTACCGTTGGTAAGATAAATTCGACACACTTAGTTATTTTTGCATTTAAAAGTAAGTTGTTAACTGTAAACCAGTGCGACACATGCGACATAACACGGTTTATATGGTCAGAGTTATCGTTACTCCTGTCAGTCTTAAAAATTAGAGACGTATCATCTACAAACAATACAATGTCGCATGCTCCACTGACATGGTATGATGGTAGATCATTATACACTAAAAATAGAAAAGGACCCAAAATCGAGCTTAGTGGGACACCCATTGAGGTATTTGAACCCTGAGACTTTGCATCATTTATGCAAACTCTTTGGGTTCTATTGCTGAGATAAGAGGCAACCAAATTTAGTGCAACGTTTTGGATACCATAGTGGCTTAGCTTAAGAAGCAAGGTTTTATGATCAACACAATCGAAAGCTTTAGATAAATCACAAAAAACCCCCATGGCGTTCTGTGAACATTCCCAGGCATCATAAACATGTTTTATAAGTTTAGCGCCTGCGTCCGTTGTGCTACGTCCTTTAGTAAAGCCATACTGCTCAGGGTGTAGTATGTTATTTACATTAAAGTGATATAAAAGTTGATTTAAAATATTTTTTTCAAATATCTTACTAAGAGCTGGTAAGATTGAGATAGCTCTGTAATTGTTTGTATCATTTTTATTACCAGATTTAAATAGAGGAATGAGTTTACTATGTTTCATTAAGTTTGGGAAAGTACCTAAATCAACACATTCATTGAAAATTATGGCTAAAAGAGGAGCAATGACGACAATAATATGGGATATTACCATTACCGACATTCCCCATATATCACATGTTTTCTTTAATTTTAACAACTTGAAGTTTTAATTATATCCGATGCATCTTTATGTTTAAAATGAAATAAAACGTTGATCTCATTAATGTTGCCTCTTAATAAATTCTGAGCTGCAGTAGGCGAGGAATTTAGTGAATCTGTTAACAAAATAGGAACATTCTGAAAAAAGTTTTCAAAAGTACTTGCAACTTCTGTATCAGTAGTTACCATATACTATTAATAATTAATTCAAAATTTCCGTCTCAAGATTTAGTTTTCCCAGATTCATTATTTTGTTTTCAGATTTTACTATTCGATCTTTAATGTATAGCGACTTAGCTTATTTACAAACATTTTTAAATGTTTTGGAGTAACATATTTTACATATTTAAGGAAAGTTGGAGTCTGATTTGTATTGTTTTTCGTCATATAGGTCATACAACTTATCCCTGCTTTTGTAAATGCCTATAGTCGCCCAATCGACGGCCAAATGACGGCCGACTGGCGCAGTTGGCAGCGACCCTGCTTTCTGAGTCCAAGGCCGTGGGTTCGATTCCCACAACTGGAAAATGTTTGTGTGATGAGCATTAAGTGTTTTTCAGTGTCTGGGTGTTTATATGTATTTTCTAAGTATTTATGTATATATAATTCATAAAAATATTCATCAGTCATCTTAGTATCCATAACACAAGCTACGCTTACTTTGGGGCTAGATGGCGATGTGTGTATTGTCGTAGTATATTTATTTATTTAATCACTAAACCTCATTTTTTTATTTAAATCTATGTATTTAATATTAAATACTTCATTAAATGCATTTTCTATTTCATTGAAGAGCGTACGATAAAGATTGTCGGGATGACAGCTTTCAAAAAAGAGAGCAGGAATTTTGGCTGATATTTCACCTTTAAATCGCGACAGTTATTTTTATTTTTATTTGTACCAACAACAGTTATTTGTTGGCCACAATGATCTGACCTTAAATTGTTTTATATCGATTTGCCTAAGATATCACAGTTAAAAAAAATATTATCTAAACAAGATGCTAAAGTTGCTGTGATTCTAGTAGGTTCATCGAAAGCATTATTCAGATTGAAGCATTTAAATAAGTTTAACAACCTAGTCGTAGTAGTATTATGTAATAAAATATCAACATTGAAATCCCCGCATACTATTATATTTTTAGTTGATATACACAATCGCTTAAGCACATCTTCTATTACATCCTCAAATTGATTGAAATAACCTGAGGCGGGATAGTATACACACACTATTATAAAACGCTCCAGCTCCACACAAGACAGTTCAACTATGCGTTCGACAGAAAGACTAACTATGTCTTTTCGTTCTTTATACATTATATTATTGCGTACAAAAATTCAGGATCCACCATGAATAGCAGTCTTTCTAAAGAACACACTTGACATTTTGAAGTTATTAAACACTGTCACTGTCACTTTTAGTAATCACTGTCAGTGATCATTATAAAAAAAAAATATTATAGCAACTTTGTAATATATTGTAGGCCTTCATTGTAAACCACAGAAGATAAAACATTTTTCATTCTAGTCTTACAAGCATAACATTCATTGCGAATAATATGGTGATAGGACTGCGTTAGCGCATTCTAAAATGCAACTTTGTCTTTATAAGTAGGATGTTGGAGTTAATTGATTACTATTATGCGTGTACGTTCAATATGTATATTAAATAAATGGGTACCTAAGTTTAAAACACATTAGTTTTTATTGTCTACTTTATTATTGTTGTATAATTCTTGCTTTCGATGTCTTATTCATATAGGTACCTAAATAGCATAGACATTGTTGCAAGGTTGGTTAGTTTAGGTTAAGTTAATTGATTTGATCATAATTATTAACTCAATTTTATAAATTTAAAATGCATATAAAAATTTTGAGCCTGAGCGCTTTCATCGATAAAGCTACGGCTGCCGAAAATTAGTATATGCCTTTCACATCAGTCTTATAGCGACTGTAGCGTCATCTAGTAGAAAACGTTGCAGTTTTGATCTACTTTTTCAAAGGTCCATATTACA
Organism: Pararge aegeria; assembly: GCF_905163445.1. Classification (NCBI taxonomy): domain Eukaryota; kingdom Metazoa; phylum Arthropoda; class Insecta; order Lepidoptera; family Nymphalidae; genus Pararge; species Pararge aegeria. Next base: position 8,539,269 of record NC_053184.1, on the reverse strand, counting down.
ATACTAATTTTCGGCAGTGACGGTAGGAGAGCCGTAGCTTAATTGGTGAAAGCGCTCAGGCCGCGATTGCCCGAGAGTCGCAGGTTCAAATCCTGTCGGTTCCGAAAATTTATATATGCAATTTAAATTTATAAAATTTATAATTCCTCCAAGTGTAGGTAAAAACACTACTAAAAAATTATAAAAATATAATTATTAACTCCTTTCATGGTGTTGGTGTACCAGTAGAGATCTAATACAGGACAGGCTATTAGATTTTGACCATCGACATACACAAAGAGTATTATAAACTATTTAAATGTATATTTTTTCTTAGAGTTTAGACATTCTTCTTTGAGATATTTTCTTCTACTTTATCAATCATATTAAAAATAATAATCACTTATTTTCAAGTTAAAAGTTTGACATTGTTTTGATAGTTAATGTTATGTTATAAATCTGGATAGAAGATTAAAATTAGAAGTGTATTCCTACAATTAATTATCTCAACAATGTATCAAAAGCAACAAAAAAAAATTGTTAGTAGAAAGGGTCGTCCCATCGCTGTTGCAAATAATATAGTGGTACCTAAGGTCACCGAACAGCAACCAATAAATGAGATCATCAGTGCAAACTATTCCAACATACGTACTGTTGAAGATGACTCTAGAGTAGATCCAGTCGAAGATGTTCAAGATCAATACGAAGCCGCTGACGCCTTTAAATCCGAAGTAGAGAGGTTCATAGAAATATCCAAATACTTTTCGAGTCCCTTAAGAAAAACAGCGTCCTACGTATGTGAAAATAGCTTGGTATCTTATCCTAATCCGTATCGTGTAGAGTATAAGCGCGGAAGCGTAACGACGGAACACATAAAGTTCAGCAATTTAACTCTAGAACCAGTTTACATTAAGCTTTACAAACTCGTTCCCGATTTGGAACAACTCAAATACATCAATTTATCACTGTCTAGATGTAAAAGACTTCCACCAGGACTATCCTTCAACTTGGGATTTGTGTATGACGACCTTAATGAAAAACCTCCGTGCAATGCAAAAATGGTATTTGTTGCCTCACGAAAAACTTCAACACCTTGCTATCAGATATGCGAAATAGATTTACAAATAAGCGCCCAAAAGGTTCGACTTGTAACGGTTTAGAAAATTAATAAACAATAGTTTTGTTGTTTCAGAAAATTATATATATTTAATAAATTACTTCATACATATCATCCCATTACCGGCCCACTACGGGGCACGGGTGTCCTCCCTCAATGCGAAGGGTTTAGGCCGCAGTCGCTGGCCCAGTGCGGATTGGTGGCCTAGACACGCTTTTGATAACATTATGGAGTCAGGCATGCAGGTTTTCTCACGATGTTTTCCTTCACCGTTGAAGCAAGTGATATTTTATTGCTTAAAGCGCACATAACTTAGAAAAGTTAGAGGTGCGTGCTGGGATTTAAACTAGGCCACCCGAAAGTGAAGCTAAAGTTCTAACAACTGAATATCACCGCTACAATATTATATTAATCATATATAGTGAATATTATGCTTTTTTGTTTTTTTTAAAAAAAATCGGAAATGTAAGGTTAGGCGTGTTTTATTCTGCAGTTGGTCTATTTTGTAGGAAAAACATCAGCTCGTGTACTTTGTCTGAGGGCAAAGAGTTCACGATTGCAAGGAAAACTGGTAATTAAATGCGTTTAATTCATGATCTCGAGTAATAGCTACTAATGGAACTTACTTGGAAAATTACAAGTTTGATTCTTTTGTACAAAATTCGAATTCAAATTCATTTATTTCAAGTAGGCCTACTTTATAAGCACTTTTGAAACGTCAAGTTTGTATTTTTGTAGTGACTCTACCACCGGTTCGGAAAGCAGATTCTACCGAGAAGAGCCGGCAAGAAACTCAGTAGTTGGTCTTTTCCAACATCAACATTTACAATCATTTTTCTATCTTACGGGAGATGAGAGCGAGGCTGGCTGCTTCCAATCTACGTTGTCATTGAGGAATTCATCAAATGTATAGTAACCTCGCTGTACTAGATGCGTTTTACACATTTTTTAAATCTATGCATTGGGTAGGTCAAGAGTTTCCTTAGGAATCATGCTGTAAAAGCGTATACTCAACCCCACAAAGGAGTTCTGCACCTTTCGCAGACGATATGCAGATATCACTAATTTATGTCCGTTTCTGGTAAATCGAGTGTTAATTATTTGTGTTAATATTTTGTAAATAAGTGTTAAATATTTTGTCTCACAAAGACTATATTATTATAAATATATTGCGAAGCTACTGTAAAAATACCTATTTGTTTAAATTTTTCACGAAGCGATTTGCGTGATCCAAGTTTATATATTGATCGTACGGCTCTTTTCTGTAGTATAAATATACTTTTAATATCTGCAGCTTTTCCCCACAGCAATATCCCATAGGACATAATATTGTGAAAGTATGCGAAATAAACAAGCCTAGCTGTTTCAACATCGGTAAGCTGTCTAATTTTCCTGATTGCATATGTAGCTGAGCTGAGTTTACTCGCTAGGCTTTCTATATGGGTACCCCACTGTAGCTTACAATCTAAGGTCACTCCTAGAAAAACAGTTGAGTTTTCTATTTTAAGTGTTTCTCCATTTATTATGATGTTTTTATGATTTTTTTTTACGTTAGGCAAATCAAATTCCAAAAACTTGGTTTTTTTTGCATTTAAAAGTAAGTTATTAACAGTAAACCAGTCTGACACATGTGACAAAGCAAGGTTTACGTCGTCAAAATTTAGGCTAATACCATACCAACACTTTATTTTGTTTACTGTAAAATATTGTTAAGATAAATAAATAAATATATTCAAATATAAGTCAATACACGCGGCGCCATCTATTTCCAAAGTAAGCGTAGCTTGTGTTATGGGAGTAAAGATAACAGATGAATATATGATATATGAGTAAGACACATAAATACTTAAATAAACAGATAAACTGGGTGTTTATCTGTTTATTTATGTATTTAAACAGATAAACACCCACACACTGAAAAACATTTATGTTCATCATACAACATTTTCCAGCTATTGGAATCGAACCCTCAGCCTTTGACCCAGAAAATAGGGTCACCCACTGAGCTAATCGGCCGTCAAATTGAATGTAAAAAAGATCATTTATTTACATTCAGGTTCAAGTCAGATATACAACGTGTAAATGAAAACTGAAATAATACTCCACAGGCTTTAGAGTTACATTATGTACTGTCTCTAAGACTTATCTTAATTTTGAGTAAACCACTATTAAAAGAAATACAGATACAGACCTAACATCACATGCAAAAGTAAAATCAAGTGATTCCTGTCACTTTATTAGGTACGCGTCGCGTAGCGTAGGTAGTATGCGCGTGTCGGTGTTTTATCTTGAATAGGGTTGTCAGAAGTAAACAATTAGAATGTTTTGAATTCGTTTGTATGTAAAAATAAATATGCTTTTCATTTAATATATTTACAGGATGATTCCTTATGAAATATAAATATGCATCCTTCAATATTATTTCGTAATTCGCTAACACGTTTTATATCTAATTGCATAAACTACAGAAGAGACAAAATTCTCTAAAGTACCTACGTAAAACTGGCAAAGTGCGAGTTAGACTTTAAGACTGAAGATTCCGTACAATAAAAGTAGATGTATAATTACTCTTTATTTAACTATAAGCATTATTTCCCATATAAAAGACAGAGAAATAGAGATACTTAGAATCGATATGCCTTCGGCATTTCCCAAAGGAAACTATAATGTACTAAACTATATATGTGTGTTGCTCTTCATTAATAAAATGCATTCCTTTAAAAACTCCTGCAAACTATAATGTACAAATGTTAACTACAGTTTGATTGAATAAGTAAGTATATAAAATTAAAATTAAATTATTACAACTAAGTAATATTCCTCTAGAATATAATAGAATCGACACGTGCAATGTTGAATGAAGAACTGGTATTTTAGTTATGGAATCTTTAATGTTTATAGACAAAATATGCTAAGCACCGTTTGGATTATGCATGCATTAATCATGCAATAAGTGCGTTAAAATCGTACAGTCAGCATCAAAGTAATTTATTTGGTTTGATCTTTTTTTTTTTAAATATATATAGACAAGTGATTGACTGCAATCACACCTGATAGTAAGTGATGATGCAGCCTAAGATTAAGCGAGCTTGCCTAGAAGATGCCTATTCACTCTTGATTTGAAGGCACCCAGATTATAGGTATCGGGGAAGAAGGAAGATGGCAGGGCATTCCAGGCCTATGCGGTGCGGATCAGAAAGGAAGAAGCAAAACGCTTCGTACATGTTGATGGTATTTCAACAACGCAACGGTGCAGATTTTTTCGGTACCTCGCAGTTCGATGGTAGAAAGGAGATGGTTTGATGTATGTTACTGGAAAAATGTAAATTTCCCCACTTATGCCGGATTAGGATGGCTGATGTAAAGATCGGCAGTGGTGTGCACACAGGGTATTTCAAGGTTATGCACTAAGCGGGCAGATCAGTGGCGTGCATAGAGGATATGCACAAGGTATGCAGGTAATATAAAATGAAGATAATCTGCAGTAAGAGTTTTAAAAAATCCTAAGGATAGGCATTTTAAGTGTTATAAAAAGCCTACCCTTAAGTAGGTTCCTCAGTAAAGACGACTATTATTATTTATTTATCTACTCAAACTCATATTTAGGTATTTATGGTATATTAAGATATATATTAGTATATTTATTTTTTATATTTATCAATAGTATTTTTTAATCTGTGTAGTCTAGTTTACGTATTAGTATTATGGAGGGTAGAGGTAAGGAGGATCATCTGTGTATATGAAAAAGTGTCGTCAAAATGTATTAAATTAGGATGGCGCCACATTTGCATCAAGGTAACTCTTAAAAGAAGCGCCAAATATAAATATTGTTAGAGTAGGCTTGAAAAATAAACAAGGAAGTAAGGTTATATTTACCACAATATTTTGTACAACGTAAGTTGTTGAAATTCTCAATAATTAACTACTTTAGTCGATAATGACATTAAATTTTTTAACTCGGCATACTTCAATTCATCTACGATTGCTACATTCATACCATACCCTGCGCATCCACTAGCGCCATTGTGGAGGATTTTTGAACTGTTATTTAGCGCATACAACTGGACACTTTTTCAACTTTTCTCCCATATAAGATGACTCTCCTTACCTCTACCCTCCATAATTAGTATGTAGAAATTCGTATGTATGTACTAAATAGTGTACCCCACCTATTTGTTTTCTTTTTAGTTTTCCTAATCCCAAGGTTGCCTGGCAGAGATCGCTACTTAGCGATAGGGCCGCCTTTTGTATCCTGCTTCATTCTTCATGTGTTTGTCGTTTTTCTGAGTGGTGTACAAATACAGAGTATAAAAATAGGTTTACCCTTTATATCATCTGCATACCCTGCGCATACCCTCTATGCACGCCACTGGGGCAGATGATATAAAATGAAAAGAATCTCGAGTACGAGTTATGAAAAACTTAAGGATCAGTATAGTTAGTTATAAAAAGCCTACCCTTAATTTTTTATAACTCGTCATAGATGGAGGTTTTCTTCATTTTATATCATCTGTCGGTTTAGTGCATACCCTGTGTGCACGCCACTGTAGATCAGTAATTAAAATTTTGTTACTTTGTTGATGAGTGCCACGGACTTGACACCGGGCAGGAGGACGTTGCCAATACACCATATATCTAAAGAAAGTCCTAGAAGTAGGTATTAATTGAACAAATCTGTAAGTAGCTGTTATATCTTACCAAAATATCAGTATCGGTATAACTGATGTAATGAGCATCACTCCAAAATTATCTGTGTACGAACAATCCGGAACCGAGTCTCTCATTCCTTTCTGTTATACTAAGAGAACGGAATATTTTTTCCGGGTTGTTAGATCAATCGAATAAATAGTGGGTAAAACAGGTCGGAATAGACGACCTGTATCACTAAAAACTGATTAGCTCGTTTTAAGTATATCAAAACCTAAATATTTTACAGGGTTAAATAAAAATACCAGAAAGCTCTCTGCCTGCAGTTGTTTATAGTAAAAAATAACAAATTTTGTTCTTTCACTTTTTTAGCTCGATAGTTTGTTAAATTTTCAATATTCAATATTATTAGCCGACTTAAAGGAGGGGTTCCTAATACGGTTGTATTCTGTTTTTGTGTATTTTTTAGCATATTTGGATAGATAGATAGATTTAATTATAAATATTGAGTTTATTCTTGAGCGCAGCTGAGTTGTGAGTGCTAAAAAGTTGAATTTCGTTAAGATTTTAAAAAGCATTAAGTTACTATTAAGTGGTTAACACTTAATAGGATCTTAATGATTTTAAAAAACTTAATTACTGCCAGAGACATTTCCTTGAAGTGGAACACTAATTTCGATGTATCAGTGCGTCCCTCATTACATTGCCGAAGATCTCTTTGGTGTGGAGTATAAGGATTAAAGAAATTATAAATTACACCATACAGATTCTCCTGCTTTTCGCGGACTAAGTATAGCAAATGAAGCTTAATTTTCATAATATTTCATGGATTTCCTCAAAGTAACGCCTGCTTCTATCCAATATTTATCCAATGCATCCCTCATTTGTCAAAATCGTCTGTCATACAATTTTGCGTCATCTTTGATCTCTGTAATTCATTAAACATTCTTCCGAAAATATTATAATATAACTAAAGTAATAGAGAATTTACTAAAGCTTATTATTTCACAAATGATATATCGTTATAATATGATTATGATATGATGTGTCCATTTTAGGTCTCGGGCATATCACGGCTTACCAAGTAGAAGATTTGCTAAGTTTGTTGTGGGCTTCTTTTTAGACCAGGACGCGTTTGGAACTCATAGCTTTAGATTTAAGTTTACGAATATGGTTATCGCTATCATCTCACTACCGTGTAATTGTCATGTAATGTACGTATCAAAAGTGCCACCTATGGGACCATCTTGAATAAAGATATATTTATTCAAGTAGGCTATTCTAAGACTGACTTTGACTATGATTTGAATTGGTGTAATTGACGGATTGATTGATTTGTATGAATGGTGTGTAGGTAGTTATATTTTTCTTAATGGACCAAGTGCCAGTAGATTTACAACCATCGCAAAGTAGAGATTAGTGAGATTAGATTGTAACATTAAATCAATGTGCTAGAAGATATTGCCTTGCTACCCGCAAGGCAATCTCTACTAGGTAGAGCTTTTTGCGACACAGCTCGTCCGGGGAAATACTACTACCGCCATGGTTATTCCTGCCGCAAAGCAGAATTGTTGCAATGCTGTGTTCCGGTCTGAACAGCGTGGTTGCCGGTGTAATAACAGCATGAGTCTTAAACCCTACGCCTCAGAATGGACACAGTGCAAATGTGCCTGGCACGCCCCATGCAAGTTAAAAAACTATTAAAAAAACCTGTACCGCCCGCATTGTACTTCAAATTCCTGCCAAGTATAACTTGAGTATCTACATAGTATTTTGTATACGTTGTTTTGTTATACTTTTCTTTTTTTTCTATGTACTTTTTGTGGTGTGCAGTAAAAGTACAAGTAATGTTCACTCATTCATTTAATCATTCATTCATTCATTTTATAGGCGCGACTACCAAACAGCTGGTTTTCATGAAGCATGAGAGGTAGTTAATTTAAAAGAGAAACCACATATTATCGCCCAAATGTTAGTTCTGTAGGTATAAATGTATATTTTCCAACATCTAATTAAATACGTATTTATTATAAAGAAGGTTTAGAGAAACAATGTTGCTAAATAAATTCATTTAAATTTTTTGCGATCTACTGGAAACAACGGCGCCCTGTCAAAGGTCAGCCGCGTCATACGCAGATACGTCATTGTTCTACATGAGCGAATTTCGATAACTTAATTATAAAGTTAAAACAACAACTGCGGTGTCTAGATGTAATAAAATATCTAACTCGCAGAAACAATTTTTAGTTATTGGTCATTATTATTATCAATTTGTAGAGTCATTGCTTTGGTAAAATTAAAAATACACACATTATTTAAAACCTGCAGCTACCTTCATGGCTCATGCTTCTTACGAGTACTTACTAAACATTCTTTCGTATAAAAACCACGTTTATAACATCAAAGTAAAACTTATGACGGCCGATTAGTGTAGTGGGCAGCGACCCTGCTTTCTGAGTCCAAGGCTGTGGGTGCGATTCCCGCAACTGAAAAATATTTGTGTGATGACTAGAAATGTTTTTCAGTGTCTGGGTGTTTAACTGTATATTATAAGTATTTATGTATAACATTCATAAAACTATTCATCACTCATCCTAGTTACCATAACACTAGCTACGCTTTATTTATTGTCGTAGTATATTTATTGATTTATGAACACCGCTTTTTTCACTAAAATTAACTTTCAAATCATTAGCAGTGTAATACAGCACAGTACTATTTTGGTCTCTGGAGTTTTTCTTAATTTATTTTACTACAATCTCTTAGCCTTTGACCTCAATCTCACCTGCTACCAAGTGATGATGCAGTCAAAGATGGTATCGTACCGGAACTTATTAATATCTAAATTTCCCCTGCCAGGGATCGAATCCGGGATGTCACTTCATAACCACAGCGATCAACGCTTCGTCATCGTCAGGGAGGTCTTTCGAATTTCAGATGCATAAAGTCATTTATCATCGATCTTTTATCGCTCGTACACTGCGGTTCCCTATGTCTCTTTTTATGTCGTCTAGCAACGATGCTTCCAGTGCGGGATTGGCACTCCAGCACCATGGGACTCCAACGTCCTCCGAATCAGAATAACTACTATTTAGTACTTCTACGGAACTCTGGTTCTTGTAAGGATCCCCTCATTTCTGTTTTTATCAAGCAGAGATACGTAACAATCACAATTAATTAGGCATTAAAAATATTTTAACATCGTAATTATTTCACCTTACAAAAAGAAATAGGTACTTATTTTAATTGATTCGACACTTAAAATATACATACCTTTTATTTCACTGCACAATAAACTTGGTATACCTACAAAGTCAATTTTTTATTAGTCAGCAGCGATAATAAACCTTTCGATAGTAATTAAAGTTTAATATAAAACAGAAACATGTTTTTACGGTAGGTTATTGAATAGTTTATGACTTATGTTATATAGTTATCGATAAATATCTATGAGATTTTAATATATAGTTTAACTAGCTGACCCGCGCAACTTCGTCTGCATCAAATCGGTTATTATCCGTTGTTATATCTTTAAAAAATCATTAAAGTTAATTGCAGCGCCACCTACCGGGTCCAGTTTTATTCCCAAACTATATCAAGGGACCCTCGACATTTTTCTTGCTTTTAGCATTTCTATACCCGTCATAACTTCTAAATGATAAGTCCAATTCGAATAATTTAAAGAGGAATTTGCAATTACACAAAAACACCCTAGCACGCTCGCTGCTGTTTGTGCTGCTTGTTTTCCGGGATAAAAAGTAACCTTTGTCACTTTTCAGGTCCTCAACTATGTCTATCCAAAAAACCACGTCAATCTAAAACTCCGTTGCACGGATTTGAAAAAATAAATGCGGAAAAAATAGCGATGCTATCCTGTAGTAGCTGTTTGCTTTTCTGGGATAAAAAGAAGCCTAGCCAGACTATATTGTATATCTCTGCCAAATTTCAGCCAAATCGGACCATTCGTTTTGGCGTTAAAGCGTAACAAACATCCATCCATCCATCCATCCATCCATCCAAACATCCATCCATCCATCCATACATATATACATCCATCCATCCTCACAAACTTTCGCATTCATAATATTAGTAGGATGGTACGCATGCATTCGATTGTTTTCCCATATGCCTTGCGACTTGCTGGTATCTGTGAAGAGTTATGTCCTTTATGTCCGACAATATTTATCAGATCTTCATTAAAATACATGTTAGCCACCTGGATTAATCAAACCCTTAATGCAAATTTTAGATTTTTAATGAGTCAACTAACTCCATCTTACTATACTAATACGAACTTTTTTAATACGAACGTCGTCGCAACGTTGTTACCGACCTAAAAGCCGCTAGTTTGCTTACGCACAACGTAATTTTTCAACAACTTAATAGATGGCGCTGTCTTAAAAACTGAATTAAAACGAGATGTTCTGCTAGTAAGTTGCTTCAAATACGTGTGTATGTGAAAATGCGGTTGGAAAAATATAGGCGCTCAAGATTATTGTCTGTTATTTTAGGGTGATAAAACATAACTAAAGACTCGCCAGGAAAAATAATAAAAGTCAAAGAAAAAAAATATTATTCACATCTTTATACCTTAAAAAGTTAATTTGAAAGTTATTCGAACTTTTATTACTATATTCTTTGTCAATTTAAATGCAGTCTGTTTACTAATAATTGACATTTGTTGTTTTTCTGGAGTCTTCAGCTATTTCGTTCCTGTGCAGTTTTTATTTTTTGCAATAAACATATGAGGTTATAATTTAAGGCTAGTTCCGTGAATAACTGAATTTCATTAGTTTATGATAAGCTTTCTTAAAAATTGAAGACGGAACTTCTTAACGGGAAGGTATCCCATTTTTAATTATTAGGAGTATTTTATAACTTGTTGTTTGTATATTTGGAACGACTTGAAAACAATAAACATTCAGAGTTTTGATTGACTTTCAGTACGACACACGAAGCGCATGAATTTTTGTAAACTGTGGTACATATGGGGATGATAGTTTGTTTTTTATTATACCTCTACACGTTAGCCCTTAAGCGGGCTAACCTAATAGGGGTAAGACTATCATATTAAAGCCATACCCTTAACACGCAGTGGCGTGCACTTCATACATCCACAAAAGCACTGCATACCCTAAAATTGAAATATAGCCCGGATTTTCGCCATTTTGTGCAATTTTCCTGCTGTATGCATACCCTGGTAAGAAACCCAGTGCACGCCACTGTTAACACGTTTCTACTCGGCATAGTACCTCAAAAATAAAACTTTTTTTATTTTATATTTATATATTTCGTATATTTATTTAAATTATATATGTATTTGCATCTTTACATTTTGGTATTTATGTATCAACACTCTTGGCACTATCCCGTTCTCTTGCTGTAAGTCCTATCTACAAAGTTTGCCTTTAAGAGGTTGCTTATAGCAATAAGGCCGCCTTTGCATGTCTACATTGTGTACTGCATACTCCTTACTGTTTCTTTTCCTGTATGTTATACGTGCAATAAAGTGTTTCTTCTTCTTCTTCTTCATTTTCTTCAGAAGGGTGATAACTTACCACAATTAAAGTCTCCCGTCGGACTCAACCAGATAAAATAATGAAATTGTTAATTTCTAAATGCCCAAATAGCCTTTGCCGGGGACACAACCCGGTTATTCCCACTTATATAATACTTCGATATTCCGGTAGCTGTATCGTTATATCATCAGAATACGTAGGAGTTAAGCTGAAGCAACCTAGGTGCTTACTTTCTTATTAGGAGAGTGTACCGTTACTATATACCTAGTAGGTCAATGCGCGTATAAGTAGAATAGGCATTGACATTCAGCATTTCCTAGTAGGAAACGTAAACAACGTGGGTAACAAAGCTTGTTAGTTTAGTTACGTCATCAAATCATCACTATCCATTGTCTTTGATTACCACTGCTGGGCTTCCTCGCTTAATAGAGTAATGGATTTTGAACTTTGATTCTTTAATACACATTGGGATTCAATGATTTTTTTAGAAGTGATAATATCTGGATTGTTGGAATTAACGAATTCTTAGAGGCGTGTGCGCTGGCCAGTGTCATTATTTAGTAGTAGGTTATTATTTACTGACCAAATAAGTAGATGGTACGTTGCAAACCATCGCCTATAAACAAAAGATTTCGCAGGGCATGCAAGGAACAGGTCCACAAGCCGTTCTGCATCCATTAACATAAGGCATAGGTGTTAATTGTCATCACTTCCGGCAGACAAGAACACGGCAATACTTTTTGGTGGAAGAAATGGCGGTAGTACTAACCCGGACGAGCTTTGTCACAAAATACTCTACTACCTACTACTGAAATTAATACTGAATAAACGTTTGTTGTAAATATTACGTAAAACAATATAGGTTCTAACTTGGTTGTGAAGAAGATACAGGGACACCACCTGTAAAAGTGACACTATTACAATCGATCTAGAGAAAAGATTATAATTATAAATATGTTTTATGAAAACTTTGTGCAGTTATATCTTTAAGAGTATTGATCTCAGGAAGTTCTCGAACAAAAATTGTTCATGAATACTGGAAAACCCCACCGGCTTGGTAAACCCTTTAAAGCTGACCTTGTATAGGTAGTAATTTCGCTTTAATAATTATATGTATTAACTAAAAGATAATAAAACAAAATTAAAAAAAAATGCATAATATTTGAATATGCGAATCACTGCCGCTCCCATCCATTAGAAGTAGCACAGCTGTGACTCACATACCTGCACTCCAACCTGCCAGCAATCATCTTCAGGATGCTGTTGATTCTGCCCGCACCTTTGCACCAGGGAGTCATATCTTTAGCGCATTGTGGCGTAAAAGCAGTTTACTCTCGCATCCGCAAGCACCCCTAATGCGCTATAAAAGCGGGGAAGCTTCATCAACAGCCTGAATGCATTAAGAAGCGTTCATACATATGTTTCCATAATTTTGATGTGATAACTAGGTACATTCTTTAAGTTATACCTATAGCTAGGAGGGCTCCAATTGTTGACTGTTTATAAATAGCCGAAGAGCGTGAGAAAGCGAATTCTTTAAACGGACTTTACAGCAACTGGAACTAGTACGGGACCGGGCGTCACGCGGAGTCTATTCGTGAGTCATTGTTGCATGTCCGGAGCATATGACGCCTTTTAACGGGAGCTTTCCATCTCAACAGTCCGGCAGGATAACGGGATCGCTCCCTTCAATTTCAGTTTCGAACTCCTTTCGATTTCGAGTCTTCTGTCGCCGTTAGCCGACCTCCAGCCCGCCTTGCGTCACCTCTGTGTAATCGAGTTTTAGAAAATGAAATTCAGCGCGCTCGTGTCCTTCTTTATATGGTAAAGTTATGCTCTTTGGGATCTTCACTCGTGGTTACCGTTGTGTTGTGTCACGCCGCGGATCAGCGCGTCCTTTGTCGACACATTCGCTTTTAGTTGCGTAAGCATTGAAGCTTCGATGGTGGCACTGAGGGTTACCGTTACACGTCCTCCATTCAGTTACCTCTAATGGTTTTGAAAATGATTTTTCAAAAAAGTAACGACTCGTTATTTACTTTAACACGATCGTAAACCAAAAAATATCGTAATTAAGTATTAAAATCGTACTGCTTTACATTTTTTATTCGATATAATAATTTGTTCGTGTTCCAATTTAAATGTTTCGTGGCGGCAATCTCAATCTCGTATCTTTGCGTTTTTATCCATTCGCGTCAGAACTACTTGTCATTTAAATTTTATTTATTATTCTTGATTCAGTTCGAGATCAATAACCCTTTAAATAAAAAAAAATATTGTAAAGAATTAAAAGATGAATATTCAAACGCGCAATTAATTTGGATGACAAGATATTATGATCGATATGTTACATCGTGCTAGTGTAAAGGCTTAAATGCAAGCAGGTACAAACTTCAGCCCAGCGTCCCATGGGTTATTATGCGGATGCCCGGACGGATTGAAGGACTAATGCAAACGATTTCATACAAATTGGATGCTAGCATTTTTTTGTTCCTAACGGATTACAGATAGTGCACTGATCATATACCTATACGCCTGGAGCATTCTCAGACCAATGCTCTCATGGATTTCTACCATTGCATAAAGCAGTATTATTTTAATATTTGTGCAGCTCTTGTTTCAGAATTTTTAATAAGAGCGCCAAATATATTAATATGTCAATCAAATCTATAATCTTAAAACAATACTACTGCATAATTTTGCTCACTGATTTTCTTTTTTAATATCATGCCGCCCACTTTATGTGATGTAAAAGGTCAATCCTTAAAGTTTAAAAAGAGCTGTAAAAAATAATGTCACAAAATGATTTTAAGGATATATAAAGAACCAAATTCAGAGCTTTGGAGAATCTTTTACTAAACAGCAGATAGCTATCATCAAGCGAACACCAAAGCGGGGAAAAAAGATAATTAGCAGAAAACACTGGGAATCCTTTCTAATGCTGTTAAAAGAGTCATGAAGTGCCGTTACCCAATTAGTTTCTCGTCTCTAATATCTTTACAGCCTGAAGTAAGGAAAACATCGTGAGGAAACCTGATGCCGGAGAGTTCTATATAATGGTCTCAAGGGTGTGGGGAGCCCACCAATCCGCACTGGGCCAGCGTGGTGGACTACCTCTTCTCATTGTGAAAAAAGACCCGTGCTCTGTAGTGGGAAGATATGATGATGACGATGATGCTATTTCAAATGACTTTTCTTATAATTTCAAATATATCCTCATGTAAAGGAGTTGGTCGTTATTGTCGTAAATTATGAAGCAAATAAAGTAAAGTATTTTATTTCTATTTAAATTAATTTCATAGCAAACAACGATGTCATCTCCTCAAATGCCTTTCCGCTTCCACGGCGCCATTTTCCGAATATGCGTGCGAAAATATTCCGGGAGGAAGAGAGAAGGCGATATGTTTCAGTTTGTTCGAAAGAGATGGCGAATGCTATGCTAGGCTGCCGCGGAGGTCAGGGAACCACAAGTGGGTCGCTCCATCCTTAGTCCACGACTTGAGCGACTATTGAACTTGGACGCAATGGTTGGTAGAAACACGGTTTTTGAATATAGAACGTATTTCCATTTCTCATTCTTTCCATTATAATAACTAATGATATGTCCAAATTCTACCTTCATTTGCATACAGTGTGTGATAACAAGTAAAATATAGTATTTCAGGCATGAATTAAGTTTGAGTTATCTTTTACAAAAGCTTATTTTTCTAGCTATGCTGGATTCAAACTAAAATAAATAAGTATTTAATAGTAAAGAGATAAAACTTATTGATATTAATTTTATTTTGTAAACGAAACCCTTCTTGCTACTTATCTCTTCATTCATAGCAGACTTGAAATAGAATAGAATAGAATAGAATATTTATTAACTAAACGTTTAACTTAAAGTTGTTCACATACTTTAGTGGATCATCCATTACCTTTCCACTACAGGGCACTCCTCCTAGATTGAGAAGGGGCCGTAGTCCACAACGCTGGCCCAGTGTGGATTGGTTGACTCCACACACCTTTGAGAACATTTTAAACTTAAAGTTGTTCACATACTTTAGTGGATCATCCATTACCTTCCCACTAAAGGGCACTCCTGCCAGAGTGAGAAGGGGCCGTAGTCCACAACGCTGGCCCAGTGAGATTTGGTTGACTCCACACACCTTTGAGAACATTATATAGAACTCTCAGGCATGCAGTTTTCCTCACGTTGTTTTCCTTCACCGTTGAAGCAAGTGATACTTGAATTGTTTAAACAACGTACATAGAAAATTTAGAGATGCATGCTGGGATTCGTATTCGCCCCCCCGAAAGTGAAGTCGCAGTCCAATCCACTGAAGCTATCACCGCCTTGCTTCTTGTTTTAAAGTTTTGGTACTAGTCTTTTTTTCTACGCTATGCTTATAGAGTAATTTATTATTATTAGTATTGATAGTAAATTTTGTATTCAAGTTCCTAGCACAATCACCAGTGGGATATTGTACCAAAATATTTACAGCTTTATGTCAATATTTTGGCTCAAGATCAACATTGTTAGTTTACGCTCCAATCCAATCTCATCTTAAATATTATTAAGGTAGCAGATTGCATTTAGTAGTGCTATACTTTTACTGCTTTAAGGATAATAGTGCTAAATAAATTAATAAATTTTGGATTAAATTGATAACTAAGTTGGGGCGTTAGTAGCCTTGGTTGTAAGCAACCAGTATTATTTTAAAATGACAGTTTATTTAACATTGATATTCCAAAAATAAGAGATTATAAATCTTGAAACGTCAACAATAACAAAATTATATTGCTTAATGTGATGCAATGACAAAAAGACCCCAGATCTTAGATGGTAGAGATTTTGTTTTTTATTTTTCCCGGTCGAGCACTTATTTGTCAATATAAAAAATAATTAATGAAATACAAGAAGAGTCTTTTTTTTATTCCACTACCAGTTCGGCCTTGACTGTAATCTTACCTGCTGGTAAGTCATGACACAGTCCAAAATGGTTGCAGCCTACCTATTAGAGGTAAAGCAGTTATATGGTACCCATACCCCTCTTCGGTTTCTACGCAGCATTGCACCAGAACGCTTAATCGCTTGGCAGCACGTCTTTGTGGGTAAGGTGTTAACTATCCACGGCCGAAGCCTCCCAACCGACAAATCAGCAGATCTTTATCGCTTCGTCGGGTTATTGCATACCATACAGCATTCTGATTAACTTAGCAAAATATAAGACCTTTGTTTGTCACTTGAATTATAGGTACGTGATGGGATACTAAAAATTCCATGGTGATTGTAAGTTGGCCAAAGAGAAATGACCGCGGTTGACCATTTCGGCGGTTGCGTCATTTAGATTGCGAGTCTTGAATTTGAATTGTAAGAAAAAAGTAACAACTATAAAATAAATGGTTTATTAACGTTATAAAAATTATGGGGGAAATAAAGAGAGTTCGCCCTGATATACACTGATTTTCTTGGCGGCACAATAAAAAAGAAACGGCGGTTTCTATGAGCACTGGATCTATATTGATAGAACGAAATAATTAGAACGAATTGAATAAAAATGGAATAAGTGCAGCTCCGATATTGATATCCTACATTGAGTACGGTACGGTACGATTACACGTTACAATTTACTTTCATACAGTTACACTGTGCTTCTACACGTAAGAACTCACTTTTCCAAAAAGAGAGATATAACTAAAATGCTATTTTTAACTTTCCTCAATGGCAATCCATTACCGACCTATTAGACTAATACAGCCTACAGGGCACTGCTCTCCTCTCAGCCTATCAATATAGTCGTGTGTCAAATACGATTGTTCCATTTTCTTGATAAGAAAATCTTTTAATTATACTATTAAGTAAAAATAATTTTACCGCCACAAAAGCAAAAATAAAGCAACAATTTAAATTTTTAAAAAGCAGTTGAGACTATAATAAGTTTTTGCCATCATATGATGGATTTAGAAACTACTAAAAACTTTGTTAAACGAGTAATGAGCAAGGAATAAAGATTATCTACCACATTTTTAAGTGAAATGTTGAAAATTACTTCATTTCTTGCTATTTAGTTGTTAAATAAAGTCAGTTTCACTTGACTATATGGCGCTTGGAGAGAAGATGAACAAGTTCCTTTAAAAACACTCAAATTGCCTATATTTTAGGAGTGCCCTCGATTTCTCCAAGATCCCTTCAATATATGTTCACCAAATTAAAATGAGTCTTCTGAGGTACAACGTAAACAATCTAAATCGGTTTATAATTGGCGGAGTAATCGAATAACAAATATACTAAAGAAAACAACCAGTGGAATTGAGAACCTCCTTCATTTTTTAAGTCGGTTGAAAAAGACCAATACGAAATATAAATAAAATGTGTTTTCGTTATAAGCTATAAGGCTGTCGCCAAATCCTTTGAGGTTATTGTCTTATACTTAAAAATATCCTACTATTAAACAGTAAGGATGTGTAAATTTACTCAACAAGTTACTTTTTTGTACGATATGTTTAGTGACCACTTGGAAGTTTATAAATCCAGCGAAAGATTCACACCGATAGCCTATAACAGTCTTATGTACTTAAGGCCTCTCCCAACGGGAGGGTTTGCCCATAATCAGAGAAGGGGGTGAGAGAGAGGAGGGGTGGTGACAAATGAGTTCAGAAAAAGAATAATTAATAATATAACTAACCACAGAAATACAGAAATTATAAATTTTTCTATTTCCCTGCCCGGGACTGAACTCCCAATTAAAAGATCACCACGCTTCCCGCTGCGCCATTGGGGTCATTGTAACTATGCTATAAAAATAATAATATTATGCCTAAATATCAGTTCAATTAAGAACATGTTCCTTTTTTGCAGTTGGAAGAAAACCCCACTAATATTAAACTTTCTTTAACTGTTATTAGACATGGTAAAAGGTTTCGGTCCTTTGCAATACAATAGCTACAGGCGGTATTGTCTCAGTTGCCTTTATTGAGTCAACAACGACAAATACCTTTTGTCCTCAAATAGTCAAAGAAATGTTTAGAATTTATAAATTATTACATGCTGTCCCTAGAAATTGAAAGCGCAGTTAAAACGAAAGTAAGTTATTGTCTAATAAAATTCCCTTTGTTTTTCTTTAAAAAAAATTGTACCAAAATTCCCAACTTATACAAACCCCGCAGTAAGCAATTCGTCTTTGTTCAACTAATTCGAATAGCCGACAAACGGTTGCATTTTATAGTCCCTTTGAAGATTCGTTCAAAACCAAGTGTCCAGCATATTTCTCGTATGCCTTTGGCTCCAATACATATTTTTCAAACATAGGTAATAGGTATTCAACGATTCGATTTCCTGTGAATACCAAAACGTTTGAATTTCGTAATGTGTCTCGGGTATATTTTAGAACACGCTTAAGAAGTAGGAATCGATTTGTTTGTAAAGTGACAGTTATTTATATATTTTACTATAATATTGTTGTGCTACTCATAAGGATAATGCCCTAATCACCACGCTGGGCAGGCGGGTTGGTGATCGCAGCACTAGACTTGATTGCGAGTGACCTGAAAATTGACACAGTAAATATTGTTTTTAAGATACGTCAAGACTTCATTGAAAATGAATCTTGAAAATAATATTTACTGTGTCAATTTTTAGGTCACTATTGAAAATTATTTTGGAAAATGTGTATTAAGTTTAAACCATAACGATTTATAGTTTATTTAAAATTAAAAATACAGATTCCCGAAATAATAATTTAAAAAGTCATCAGAATCCAGTGCCATGTGATAGATTTTGTGCAAATATTATATTTATGAGCACAAATGGCCCTTATCTCGAAATATACAGAACTTTTTATTTACTGGTAAAAATATAGTTTTCAATTAATTATAAAATCTTTTGCTACGTTGCTGCGTTATTGAAAAGTTTACACATACACTTTCCTATTTGTAATATAGGAAACAAGTAGTAACCCCTACAATAATGGCTAAAACGACAATATGATTTAATATTTCGTAGTCTTAACATATTTGTGTTAATTTATTTATTTAATTTACACATTGTACACCAAAAAAGGGTAAATTAAATATATAGATAAATGGTTTAAATGTAGTTTTAAATGAATAAAAAAAGGTCATATTTATTAAAATTAACTGAGATTGAAAATTAACCAGTGGGCTTACGATAGTTACATATTTAATCAATAATCGTAACCTTACTTGAAACGTCAAAGTTAAAATGACGTATATAAATCGGCATTGCCAAGTGTATCGTCTTGTTTTTCAAGGTGCTATTTTAAACACAAGTTTTAAGATATGCTGGCAATGCTACTCTCAATGACTCTGGTCAGCATCTATTAACTTACTACACTATGAGGCCATCAAACAACCGCAAAGTTGGTATATTCACATTAAGTAAGTATCAATTTATAGCGGCAAATTTATGACCGACTTCCCCCTTCATCGTCAAATCAACTACACGGTGGCAGATTATTACATTATCACTACAATATTGACAAAGAAAAGAATAGGATGCCAGAAAGTATTTGTAAAACGAATCAAAGAATAAGAAATACTTATTAAGATATCATCAACTTGTGCTAATAAAAGTAATAAAACCTGATGCCAAGATCAACTAATATTACAACAAGTCAAGAGGTCCATTGCAATTATTTTAGGCTGACGACATAGTATTTCGTTGCTCGAAAACGAAAAGATTGTAAGCAGAAACGATCATCATCTAAATCGGAAATACATATATGATGTATGTTTTTATTATTTAGATCATGACAGACATTTACAGATGTAGAGTTCCTTTCGACATAGTACCACAGAGCACGTCAATCTCGCAGATGACAGATAAGAATTATTTTAGTGTCAATCCTTACTCCGTTCAAAGTTGTTTTTCGCACTTATGTTTATTTTAGATACCTGTCTCTTGATAGCATTTACGTATTTCAAGGAAGTGGTTTTAATACATTGTTTAAAATAGCAAGTGTAACTCGGGCTTTATTGTCGGGATTTGATGGAAAGAGGCATCACGTTGGGACACATGTGCAAATCAGACCCGCGCTTCGGCACGTGTGAAGGAACCTTGGGCGGCTGATGGCTGATCTCAACATTCATATATGCCTCTGGGTTTTTAGGCCGAGGGCCTCGATTGTTAATAAAAAGATGTTATTCCATTATCCAGGGTTTTGTGATCAAAATAAATTATCCAGTCGAATACGTAAATGTAAATATAAATTTTATTAAGGGTGCCTACTAAAAATATTTTTTTTAATGTTTAAATTGAATTTTCTTTTATTTGGTGTTATACTTGACAAGTAAAATGTTGGCTGGTTGATGGTAGTGGAAGACTGGGAAGTTACTTAACACATATTTTGGCATCGACATCCCGATAGATTCTACTTTACGGGTAAGAAAGCCCTGACTGATTTGATTTGAGTTACTTCCGCCACAATATAGGGAGACGAAAGTTTGCGTCAATTTTGTCGTTAAATTTTTCATTAAAATAAAATTTATTTATTTATTAAAAAAAAAAAATCTTGTAAACATACAGATTTATAATGTAAACGTCGATCTGAAAATTTCGTATAAAGTTATTGACATTTTTTTTATTATACTTCTTCATTCAATTATTCCCCATATATATTTATAGATATATATGTATATATACGAGAATACATATATATGGGAACATAAGAAAAAGAAAAACAGATTATTCATATATATATATATATATATATACTAGCTTTTGTCCCGCAACATCGTCTACGTGGACTTTAAAATTGGGTCTAAAGCTACGCTCATTAATAATTTTACCACTGGAACTATATGAGAGATCTTTATGGAAAATGTATGTTCTTTTCCATAGCATAGGTGACATACGTAATGTCAAATATTTCAGTCTAGTTAAAGTAGAGTATATAACCCTAAGTAAATTTTTTCTTACCTGTTCTATAACGTTATCGATCTTTCGGCAACTTTTTAGTGTAGGCAAACTTTGTTTTAAAATTATTAAGAAAATATATTTTGTTTTGTATGAATTTTATCGAACTTGTTTTTTCACCTAAAAGTGACGAAAACTTTGTTAACATTAAAGACAAGTACGTTGAAAATGGAGCGAAAGAAGAAACATTCCCACTTTCAGTATCCTCTTTTTATATATAAGTTGTTGCGCCATGTAGGTTTGTTTTTAAAAAGAAAAGCAAAAATAGTTTGATTCGTTGGAGTTTGACCTAATTACTTAAAGAACTCCTCTCTATTTCTTTTAGAGACAAAATATTTTTTCTAATTTAATTTATTATCTAGATGGGTAAACATTTTATGGTTATGCAATTCTTTAAACAGTGAGTTGTTACTGTAGAACCTGTAAAAACATACCACTCAGTTTGAAGAATATTAGGTAGGTAGGTAGATACAAAGATGGCATCCTTGACGTCACGATCAATGTAAATTTGATGGAATATTTTCAAAATGTATTCTGAAGAAAGAATACCTAATAAATGTTTTTGGTATAACACACATTTGCATGGGAAGGAAAAAGACTTTTTTCTTTTAATAATCCGCATATCACTTGAATGATTAGGATACCTTATTTAAAAGTTTATGATGTTTTGTATTCAGTCAAAATAAATTCAATTTCAAATTCAAAATTTCTTTATTCATGTAGGCCTATCACAGGCACTTATGAAGCGTTCATACATATATGTTTACATAATTGTAAGGGGGTGGTGATAACTTCGTTCGCCAACTTAAACCTAAAGCTGAGAGGGTTCCAAACTCGCCCTGGTCTAAGAAGAGCACACAACAAACTTAGCCGGGAATTTTTTTTTGTTATCACCATCTCAGAGTAAATTTATATTAAGCTATGAAGCTAGAGCAATTTACACCCAAGCTTTTTTATCGTTTAAGTAATACTTAATATTATAATAGCAATTTTCTGAAACCTTACGTTTTATATAAACTCTGAACTTATTGAGAGACATCTCATACATTTCATTTGGTAATTTTTTGTAAAATAATATACAATTGCTTGAATGAATTTGCAATTTTGTGTAGCCTTTTAAACTGATACTTAACTAACAAATACTACTTGCTATTTATATTATAATACTAATACTACTTAATATTTTCCACTTTTTTGCTGAGGGATGAAGTCACCTACAGACGTCATCAAGTCGAGCAAGTTTAATTTTAACTTCAATTTATACTACTTTTGAACCATATTAATATAGTAAAACAATACCGTTTTGGTGACATTTTGTAATAGCCTTTTAATAGTTTCGAGGATTTTAAATAATCTAGGTCACTTCTAGAACTTCACAACCTGTTAAAATCGGATTTGCTATTGCGTATTGGCTCGACGTTATTAAAACAGGCAGAAATGTAAAAGTTTTTTTTTTGCCTATATTATTACCCTTTAAATAAATATCCCACCAAAAATGTTACATGAAATTTTTTTGGTTAGACTAAACTAGACCATAATATGATTCGTAATGTCTAAAATTTATCAGATCTGATGTGGAGCCAAGCCTATAATTCTACACGGCCTAAATTCACCAAATCTACACCTCAGTTAAAATGTGGCTTAGCCATTTCGCTACATTCATTCGAGTATGGTGTAAAATATATCCACTGTTATATACTTCTCTATTATACAAAAGTTATTCTGAGTTCAAAACGGGGTGGTTTTAATAAAACTGCCATACCACTAACAGATTAACCCGTTACAATCTTATACTTCATCATTAGGTTAGATTCCAGTAAAGAGCTAACTTTTAGTGAAGAAACAAATACTTGGACATTGGTACTCAATCTACATAAAACACATAGCAATATAGCCGGTTCTCACATGGTTCTCACGAATGCTTCGATAAATTCGAGGCACGTGCGGTATCGTGGTGCCTGCGAATGCCAGGACGAGCAATGTCGAATCGATAACTAACTGTACTCGCTGCCAAATATCGATTCAACGAGAGATCGTGACTGAGTCGAGAAGGACACCGCCGTATTACAAATAAGGACTCTGTAATGATTAAGACCCTAGAACGAGGTCGCAGACATTGTCACGTTTGGTTTTGCTTTGAGGCGGCTGCGTATCCTTTAATAACGCAAGAATTGATCGCGGCTTATGTGTACACACAAATAAAATTTTGCGTAAAAAAAAATCTGCCATTTCGAAATAAGTGCCTCTTATTAAGCTCTTACTATGTTAGTAACTTGATTTTAAACTGCCTCGTTGGTTTAGTGGTTAGCGTGTTCGACAGCAGATCACGAGGTACCAGCCTGGAGTTTTGAAATGAAATGCCTCGGAGAGCACGTAAAGCTGTCGCTCCTACGTCTGATCTCTTTCCAGTCGTGTCGGAGATGTCGTCTCATCGGACTATGAGAGTAGAGATATAGAGAGTGCACCTGTGTTTGTACAAACACTTGTGCACTAATATATAATAAACACGCAAATTAAACAATACGTGATCTGGAACAGGTAGCCAAAGCTTTTTTATTAATTAGAATAAGCCTTCAGAAAATAATCTTACTTATTAGTAGCCAGGTAAAAATAATATTAAAAGCTTAATATTATTTTTACCTGGCTTAAGCCAGCAGACTAAATTGAAATTAACGTCATAATTAGAAAACTAAAAAATAAAAAAAAGCTATAATTTATATTTAATATCCACACAACCACCACAAGCAATACTTAAGGGGGATTAAGGGGTTAAAAGTTTGCCACGCAAATATTAGAAGCATTAACTGTAATTTTAACAACCGCTTAATTTTACTCAAACGCCTAAACGATACAATTGATGTCATAATTTTATCTAAATGCTGGCTAAGCAAGCTGTCAGATGTACCTATATTAATTGGTTATCACTCTTTTAAATCTAAGCACGCTAATCAAAACGATGGAGTTGTTGCGTACTGACGTGACTCTCTGATATGTTCTGTCGTAGAACCTGATTTCAGTGAAGGTAATTGTTTATTACAATACCAAAAAAATGTACAAAGTTAAAGCTAATTTTTTCTTTTTCTATTCTATTCTTATTCTATATTTCCCGCGTGGTTGAAAAATCTATTTGGAGATTGACCACCGCGATCGAAATCGGTCAGGGAAACTGTAACTGTCAAATCGAGATTTGAGGTGGGTACTATATTAACCTCTACCTTTCTGCTGTAACTTGGAGAGCAAAAGATACCTTCTTTCTTAGCTTTCTATCATAATGTTCTCCTTGGCTTCTTGGCTTGGCATTGGCTCCTCAGCATCACTACCTGAAAAATTGGTAAATTGACAGGGGGGCCGTACAGCGGCTCTACATACAACGGATGGTTTCGGCCAACTAAGTAGGTACGGAGACAAGCCCAAGTAGGATAAAGAAGAAGATCATATAGGATCTCATTATTTTATTAATGCGTTTGTAGTTTGGTATGTTGTTTTATTAAATCAAAAACAATATTCACTTATTTTTTTTGGCTCTAATAATTTGGTTATCATCATCATCATATCGACCCATTGGTCTCCTCCAAAAATGAAAAGGAGTTAAGGCCGAAGTCCACCACGCTGGCCCAGTGCGGATTGGTGGACTCCACACAACTTTCAGAACGTTATATAGAACTCTCAGGCATGTAGGTTTCCTCTCGATGTTTACCTTCACCGACACCGTAATTACTTAAAACGCACATAACTTAGAAAAGTTAGATCTGCGTTCTGGGATTCGAACTCGGCCCCCGAAAGTGAAGTCGAGCTCCTACACACTGCGCTATCACCGCTTCTAATATTAAATAATTTGGTAACAGTATTAAAATTATATAAGCTCGTATTCGCCGTTTATTCTTAGTTTCAACATTATTTAGGTGTTACTTGCCTCATTAGTTTAGTCGATAGCAAGTTTGGCTCCAGATCACAAGTCCTACATTCAATTCCCGACTCGGCTCAAAAATATTTTTATTACGTACTGATGTTATTGAGTTTATTTGTAAATAAATTCCCAGTACCTAACTACCTTTAGGGAACCGGAGTTAGAAAATTGGCGGTGTCCAACTCCGTCCTTCTGAGAGCACTTTTAACAGTCAAACTGGATTATTGCCTAAGTAGTAAAGGCAAAGGTGTATACAAACATTCAAAGACCCTTTCCAGCCCCGAGCTACCAGCATGGGGAAATTTGTCAGGGGCGGGCTCTGAGCCCCTATTTGACTTGTGTTGTGAAACTCGGTTTTACATTGGTCCCGTCTGGTTGTGGTATAATCGAATAGCACTGACTACTACGCGATATTTTAAATCACCTTTGATAGATAATTTATAAAAAAACAGAGATTTTTTAAGCACATAAGTATCTGTTTCGGTTTTTGTGAGTATTTTTAAAAGCGATGCAATAAATCTTTCCTCGCTCAATTGGCATAAAGTAATTTATTTTCCTTGCGCGCTGCTGATATATATCATTGACAGGAAGATATAAGTTATTAATCTTTTCAGTTCTTTATATGATATATTTGCCCACCGTTCACCGCTCATGACAGCGTATGCTTACGTCACGATTTCCTGACACAAAGCTCGGAATGCTCCAGAGAGGATATAGCTATGTCTGAACGAGTTTATACAATTTGTTTCGCTGTCCCTGACGGGACACAGATGTAGCACTGACTCTGTCATGTCTGACTAGACCATAACACAAGCTTTCCTAACTGCATAATATTACGTAGCGCCTTGCGAGTAAAACCGGCTCAAAAGGCAACATAACTTAAATGGTCACAGACTAACTGGACATAGAAGGAAACGAATAAAACTATCAGAGTAATGACAGTGTAAACTCCGCAATCTAGTTACTCCGAATGAGGATGCGCTTCGCCATTCTTGTATAACAGGTTTCTTGTTTCTTGAACGAAATGAGACATAACAGTTACGCCACAGCAATGTTTATGTTAAATCTTGCTTACCATGTGGTGCGAATATTAAAGAGCTCTGAGTAGAGATACGACCGTCTTGCTTATGCATAGATTGAATTATGATTGTATACAAAGGAACAGTACGTCATATCGCGACGATATGTATATACGTATGATAGAATCAACTGTAATGGGTTTGTATTCATATTATTTGTATCATCATCGTGTCAACCAATAGCTTCTGGATGTAAGTATTTTGTATAGAGTTCTAAATACAACGGTCTTGTACCGCTTGGATCCATCGGCTCCCTACGATTATTTTGATCTTTTTACCTCGTGGGTTGTCTTCCAAGGCTACGTTTATCGATGAAAGTTGATATTCCAGCGCCTTGGGACCCCAAAATCGGTTCTACGAGCTATGTGCCTTGCTCATCGCCACTTCAACTTTGCGACTCGTTAAGCTATTTCGGTAAACCCATTTCTAATACGGCTGTCTCGTTAGTTGATATCGAAGGGCACGTTAAGCCATCCTTAAGCCATCCCTTCGGTCTCAATTATTAACATGTAAAACTAAAAATGAAAAAACAACTGAACTTATGAACTAAAAGCTCACCAACCTGAGTTGGAGCAGAATGGTGAATCTAAGATGTAAAACTTTCCTAAGGGATAATTCGGTACTCATCAGTGGGACGTTAAATAAGTTTATAAAGTAAGATCTTTTTTTGACATTCGCCATTGAGGGCTAATTCCGTTTCATTTATGGTTTTATAGATAAAAATATGTATGTGCGTTGAGAAACTACATTTACTTATCGCTTAATCTGAATTTATGATGACAAAAATGGATATCACCAGAGCAAAAATCTTGTTCACAGAAAAAAATACACTTTTATTGTATTATATACCAGCTGTCTTCGTCCGCGTTTATTAAGTTTTTATATAAATCCCGTGGAAACCGTTTGTTTTCCTGGGATAAAAAGTAGCCCATGTTAGGTGCTGTCCGTCCTTTGAACTAACTCTATGCCAATAATCAAGCTGATTGGTTTCTTAGTTAGGGCGTAAAGGTAGGACCAACAAACAAACACACTTTCGCATATATAATATTAGTAAGGATTTATTAATCACCATACTTACTAAATGTAACAAAGTTGCCGAAGGGAAAAAGGGGGTTAAAATTGCGGTTAAAACATTTTGTATTCATACAACGCATCAGATTAAAAACGACCGCGTAGGAAGGTATTATTATATCATTCAGCACTGACTCTTTCTGACAAACAGCTGAGGTCAATTGTCAAGAAGAAGCAAACCCGTATATTTGAAATACTTTTTGTTTATATATAAACAAAGCTGCGGGCGATCCGTCTTATTCCATACTGAGCAAGGTTATAGAGCATTACTGATGAGTAGTGATGTGCAAAGTGTACGGATTCAAATTTGTAGTCGACAGTCTGACCCTGGCGTACTGGTAAGAGCTGAAATCTTATACTTGCCGGGTTCGATCCAACCAGGCTTGGAATTAGAATTTTAGAATTTTCTCGCTTAAATAATAATTAGGAAATTATTAAGCGAGACTTAATATACCGAATAACCTACAGCTAAGAAACTAGAGCTAATGTATGGAATATAGAAATCTTAGCTTTCCATAATAAAATACATTGCACTATGTGGAGGCAATATTTCTTGGCTTTGGAAAAAAAATCTATTTTTACTGTTTTTTTTATTGAACCAGATATAAAAACAAACAAAATCTCTTGATGTTCGTTCGGTTTATGTCACTAACCATATTTTAAAATTTTAATTATGTAAGGATATTCGAAGCCGATAAGGTTATAGGGACTTTTTTACAGTTTGAACGATTTTTTTTATAATTATTTATTTATTGAACTCTTTATTTGTACACCATGAAGTTAGGAAAACCAATGAAGAATAGAAATACAAAGACGCAGGTATAAAACAAAAGGCGGCCTTATCGCTTGGTAGCTTTCTCTGCCAGGCCTTAATTACCTCGCTTAGAAAAGCAATGCTTTAAATTAAAAAAAAATAGTTATGAGTGTGCAACACTATTGTGTTGCATGTTATAATAATAATTTAATTAATAAAAATTATATTAACTATTGTCTGTTCTGTGTTATGTGTTCTGTTTACATAAAAGCAAAAATTAAAATAACTTTAGCATAGAGTTTTATCTTGATGTTAATTTTAAACCCCTCTATAAATAACTGAAGGCGTGGACTGACAAACTACGTCGTTCTTTTTTTCTCACTAGAAAAGTAATGTAGTGCTTTCTTATAGATCGCACTGTTGGGTTAATTCGTAAACTTTCCGTTTTTGAAAATTTCGGAAAAATTCGATCTCGAAACATCGCAATCGGAAAAATGTCCCAACACTAATACACTGTGTTAATTGGACAAAGCCCGCAGCCTTCAACAAAGAGATATAAGCCACGTTACCATGGCCATTACTCATGAAACCCACACTACATACATAACTGTGCAATTTAATATAAGTATATAAGGTTGAATCTTGTCGAAGGTCATAATGAGGTCAAACATCGTTCTAGGAAACGTTTTAAACTAGATCTTTCGTACACTTTATCTCAACTACCCTTGTAACGTTTTTATTATAATATTTTATTTCAGATCGGGACCCATAAATTAGGCGATAATTATGTATAAAGACATATAGATAATTATGTATGACCACTATAAAACAAAATCAAATTTTTACTTACTAATATTATAAATGCGAAAGTATGTTTGTTTGTTTGCCCTTACTTTATGCCCTAACTAAGCAAACAATCGACTTTATTTTTGGCATAGAGTTAGTAAAAATTACGGAAAGTAACATAGGCTCTTTATCCCAGAAAATGAAACGGTTTCCACGGGATTTCTAAAGAACCGTAATAAACGCGGACGAAGAAAGTGGGCAACACGAAGAAAGCGAAGTAAAAAGATGGATTAACTTAAAAATATAAAACGAATGTATTTCTAAATCCCTTTTAATTTCCTGTGATACCCTGCTATTTCTGTACTAAATTTCGTCAAGATCAGTGAAGTGGTCAAGCCTGACTTGGAAACAAATAATGAAACATTCAGCATTATCAGCATGTACTGCAGGCATTTCTAAATGCAATACAAGTGACGTTTGAAGGTGAGTTAAGTGAAAAGGTTCTGCAATATAAGTTACAAATACAATACAAATGTTTTTCTATATCCCGCAGGAACCCTTTTTTCCCCTGTTATAAAAAGTATCCTATACCAAGGATGCTAGCTATCTCAGTGCTAAAGTGCGGCGCCTGACTTGAGGAACAAATAAACATTCAGAATCCCGAAGCACTGGATTCCCTTCGAAATGATTCAACATTATCACTGCAGACATTTCTAGATGCAACATGTGACGTAAGTGTGTGTACCGTTATGGGAGTAAAAAAAGTTGGATTTACTGAAATGGCGTTCGTTATTTTCATTAGCAGCGGACTGCGTACAGCAATCAAAAACGCAATCGTTGCACTTATTCGTCACACGTCTCTCTATTTTGGAATGTAGAATGGCAACGCTAGTTTCCACGTAATCTCTGATTGGCGGTACCGTTGGCTGACATCCCGTGCGAGTTCTGCGACAGACGACACTCGTCTTACTTAACTATTATGTTGCTAACTTACGAGTACTGCATGGTACTTGTTTTTTAAGCGATGATGGCCGCCTTTGTACTGTAGCTATATGAATCTACTATAATACTATATGTTTTACTGTATACGAAGGCTTAGAGTCAACTAGTTGTCGGTAGCCTATTCTTAGATGCTCTAAACTATCATTGGGAATGAAGACATCAGTAGCAGAACCAGAGTTATAGTCGTCAAGTTGAATTTATATACCCTGGCCATTGTTGATGGCAATGGCCAAATAAACTCTTAGTGCCGCTTGCATCTAGCGGCTCCCTACGACTTGTTTAATGTCTTTTATGCAGTTAATCTATCAACAAAAGATGTACATGTTACACAAATCTAGAAATGATGTACTCTGGGACCTTCCATTAGACTGACAATAGTATACACCGCTGCACTAGAACGATCATCAAAGTACACACAGTTAACAGTAGTTACAACGTCATTAATAATATGTCAGTAATTATCTTGCTACAACGAAACTATTAACTAGGGAGGGAGCTGGCAAATCATTATTCGTTTGTGTAGCAGACGTTTCTACTGTAAGATATTATAATAGGCTTTGATAAGGTATGATACTGGGAGTTATTTTTCTTCATGGTAAGTGATGATGCAGATGCATTAAACGGTAGCGGGTTTAGCAATTATACTGCGGGCGTTGCAAGAGGCCTTAAAATCAGCAGTAGACTGTTATAGGCTATTTATTGACTGTGCAAATTTTACATTGTTCAACTTTAACATAAGTTGGGTAATTTAATAAGTTATACTAGGGTAGCAGCTCTCCTAGCGTATCACCCGCAATCTTGATAGTCGATAAGTAGCCTAGCCGTTCGAATACGCCTTTTTTCCAACGGTGGACTGTTATGGGCTATTGATGATTCAGTTTATTAAACTTAAAATGAGTTGTTAATTTCTATAGTTTGTTAAGTTTATTAACTTAAATTTATTAACTTAAGTTTGTTAACTTAACATTTTTAACTTGATTAGTTATACTAGGGTAGCAGCTCTCAAGTATATCGCGCGCAATGTTGACAGTCGGCAAGTAGCGGTGCGCAGCTAACGGCGCGACACGTAACACGTTATGTCACTCGGCCTTGGCCTAGCGCTTGTAGCGGCGTGCGGCGGCCTCATATAGACTGGAAGCGAACTTGCTAACATTCAATGGCATTGAAATCCAAGTGTTTATGTAATTATTACAGTTTTCGATCTTTGTATACATTTCCGCTTAGATCATTATTACGTGCAGCACACTTGAACAATGTTTTTCAGCCTAACGAAGCTGATAATACGCCGGGCAGCGCTTGTGTCGTCTCGCCCGAATAATGTCATACCGGATGCACATTTTAATAATGTTTCCGTCGTCAATCCGTCCATATAGACGCCGTACAGCTTCAAGATAAAATGGTGATGTGCTGTAGAAGAGTATCTTGCTATTGGCTAAGTCCAAATTAAGAGTTAATGATTGACAACGGAATATTACCTGCGCTACGCCTTATTACACGTTGTCAATACAAAATGTATTGGTATTAAACTGTGATCATTTCCTTTACATAATTCGTTGTAATTCTTTTCTAAACATTTAAATAAAATAAATATTAATAAATATACTACGACGATACACACATCGCCATCTAGTCCCAAAGTAAGCGTTGCTTGTGTTATGGGTACTGAGATAGCTGATGAATATTTTTTATGAATATAATACACATAAATAATTTAATATACAGATGAACACCCAGACTCTGAAAAACATTCATGTTCATATCACAAACATTTTCCAGTTGTGGGAATCGAACCCACGACCTTGGACTCAGAGAGCAGGGTCGCTGCCCACTGCGCCACTCGGCCGTCATTTGATGTTTTTCTATATAGATTCTTTGTGGAATTACTTACCAGTAACTACAATCGTAAAATATTATTTTACTGTCAACATTATAAACGGTATGAGTAGGAGGAAACTCTGCCAGGTTGTATATAAAATATAAGAAATGAAAACGAGTATTACTCAAGTCCCATTCCCACGTTCTCCAAAGCTCATAAGCGAAATTTCAGAAGAAATAAGCCCATAAGGCAAATTTGGGCACAGCCTACTGCCTACTGACGGTGTATGTGAATAGATCCCACAAGCAACGGCTTGCGCTATTTTACTGCGTTCAGTCATATGGTGTTAGCGACTCAAGGTCACTTAATTTCGTCACCCAATTAACAACACAATAACGCCGATAAGCAATTACGAACCCGTTTGTATGCCGCCATTGTTCCTGATATGTATATGATACTTAATTTTATATGCATTGCATAAGTAGGTATTTGTGATGAACTTGATCTATTCAAACAAGCCATAATTTACACAAACAAGAAGGCAGTTATGGTTTTGTTTCTACTTGCGCTAAATTTTGCAATGTCACCTCATTGTTGGTGATGATGCAGTCTATGAGATTAGCGGGCTAACCTGATAGCGGTATGAGAGTCATATAAAAACCGCCCTGTGACTGACTGTTATGTGTTAAAGCATTATTATTACAAAATTACAATTTGATTTGACCTCCCCTTATCATCATCATAATTATCAACGTATTTCCGGCCCACTATAAGGCACGGGTCCCGTCTCACAATGGCAAATTCAAATTCAAATTCAAAATTTCTCTATTCATGTAGGCCTATCACAGGCACTTATGAAGCGTTCATACATATATGTTTACATAATTGTAAGGGAATGGTGATAACTTCGTTCGCCAACTTAAACGTAAAGCTACGAGGGTTCCAAGCGCGCCCGGGTCTAAGAAGAGCCCACAACAAATTTAGCTGGGTAATATTTTTTTTTTGCTATCACCATCTCACAGTTTATTTATATTAAGCTATAAAGCTAGAGCAATTCACACCCAAGCTTTTTTATCGTTTAAGTAATCTTACAATAAATTAATATTACAATAGGATTTTTCTTTAAGCTTACGTTTTATATACACTTTGAACTTATTGAGAGACATCTCAAAGACTTCATTTTGTAATTTGTTATAAAATAATATACAATTGCCCTTGAATGAATTTGCAATTTCGTGTAGCCTAGTAAAATGCACAACGAGTATATTTTTGCTTCTAATACTAATATTGCTACAGTCCATTTTCTTTATAAACTTTGTTATATTTCTATGGCAAGGGTCTAGGCCGTAGTCCACCACGCTGGCCAAGTGCGTATTGGTAGACTTCACAAGACCTTGTGAGCGTTATGGAGATCTCATGCATGTTTCCTTATGATATTTTCCTTCACCATTAAAGCAACTGATATTTTATTGCTTAAATTCACGTAAATAAATATACTACGACAATACACACATCGCCATCTAGCCCTAAAGTAAGCGTAGCTTATGTTATGGGTATTAAGACAGCTGACTTTTATGAATAAAATACACATAAATACTTATAGTTTACAGATAAACACCCAGGCACCAGGCATGTTATCACACAAACATTTTCCAGTTGTCGGAATCGAACCCACGGCCTTGGACCCAGAAAGCAGTGCCGCTGCCCACTGCGCCAATCGGCTGTGAACATAACTCTAAAAAGTTAGAAGCTTCGTGGATCGAATTCAATTCCTACCAACTGAGCTACCACCAGATGTCTCTCAAATAAATACTTCTTTATGTGATAGTAGCTTCCAGAACGGTGAGCATAGATAAAAATTATATCCCCCGATTATATATTGGATGGATATTTGAATACACTTTATTATTTGGATATTATTTCCACACGTGCGCCAATGCCCGAAGAGTATAAAACTGTGGGATTAAATAAAATGTCCTTTACCCTAGGAGAATAATATCTCCTATCCATGCTAGCATTGCTGGGTCCGGAATCCTTATAATGTAATATTATTTCAAATACGGGTGTAATGCCAAATTTGACATCTTTCCATGCTTTTTCTGAAAACATAAAACAAAAATGAATAAAAACTGTACTGTTATTATAAACAACAGTAAGTACGTAAGTTTTTATTTCCCTTATCTAACATATATGTTTGTAAATAATCAAGAAGTCCCTGAACCAATGGATGAATAGATTATGTGAAAAATATCAAAATTTGATTAAAAAATAGAATACATACAACTTTTATCTACTGTATGACATAGTTAGATCGATATATTATAAAGTTGTGCCATAAGACTGTGCTGTAAACGCTACACGTATTAATTAACGGTACTTTTCTGTGCCAATGCCATGTAACTTGAAGAAAAAGGAAATACGAGATTTCATACAAGTCTCACGGTAGAGTGGTTTAATATGTCTGGCTTTAAGGAATAATAAAACTTTGCTTAATTATTAAAGAGTAGCAGCAGCTTATACTATAGACTATTCTCTAATTCCTTATGTATTAATACCGACAAGCCATTTTGTGGCTGCCTTATATGTTTTTTTACTTTTATTAGGCGATCTAATGGACAAAAAATTTTAGCTCCTAGACTCGCTTATTTAATAACTGTGTAATAAATTTAACACTTTATAGCTCAGTTAGACATTAATTACGTATACATAATAGACGTGAATTATCGCTTATTGGAAATATTAAATGATTATACGATAAATAACTGAATAATAAAATTCAAGCGCCAACAACTATTACGTATATATGCATAAAGTGTACAAGATACTTTGTTCATATAGTTTATAAATATATATAATTAAAATTCTATAAAAAAGCATATAAAATATTGGCTTAGGTAATATATTAGGTTTCTATTAACTTTACAATGTATTTTATAGATAAAATACATATATACAATTTAGTAACATAAGGATAGATCCTTATGTTACTAAATTGTTGGATGGTATAAAGTTAACCTAACTATACTACAGATCTTCAGTCTTTTGCTCTAGTCTGCAGAGAAGTTCTGTCCACAAACTCTAGATTATTTTTAAAGTTATAATTGACAGACCAAGCATATGACCCACTTAATGCTAAGTGGTAAACCATCACCTTAAATTGCAACACTTCGCAGGGCACGCAAGAAACTAGTCCTACAAAGTACCGTCCTGTGTCCATCAACCTGATTCTAAGGTGTTAAGCATCATATGACTGTAATTACACCAACAACTACACTTTTTAGACCGGTAAGCAAAAATGCTGTTTTGTAGCAGAAATAAGGAAGCTGGTAGTACTTCCCCGAACGAGCTCTGTCACAAAAATCTTTTTTTTAAGTAATAGTTGACAGGCGAAACTGCTAGCCCAACTAAACGTACTCGTAAGTAGAAAATTATCACCTATAAAATGAGAAACACTTCGCAGGGCATGCAAAGATCAAGTACTTCAAAGTGCCGCCATATGTCCATAAACCTGAGGCGTAAGTCTTAAGACTTATGTGCCTGTAACCACGCCTAATGCTACTTGGCGGCAGAAATAAGCAAGGCAAGGCAGAATTCAAATTCAAATTCAAAATTCATTGATTAAGAAGTACTTTTGAAAGGTCAAGTCAGTCTGTTTGTAGTGACTCTACCACCGGTTCGGAAGGCAAATTCCACTGAGAAGAGCCGGCAAGAAACTCAGCAGATTGCTCTTTTCCAACATTATTTTAAAGTTTAACAATCTTTAGAATTTTTCTGTTTTGTGAGAGATGAGAGTGGAGTGGCCTTGTTCCAAGCAGCCTTTTGTCAGAAATAAGAAATGCCCTGATCGAGCTAAAATTACGAGACGACGACGATTGACGAGACACTTTCAAGTGAAAAAATACGATTCAGGTTTAAATTTGCATTGCTTTAAAATAGTAACCTGCCCAGTTGAAGTGGATTTTGACTAGTATAGAAAGCATCAGGTAGATGTTTTAGTACTTTGGTAGATATTTTAGAAGCAAAGTAAATGGTTATCAATACTGATGACGTCTCTCATACCGAGTATTATGTATTCCAGGCTTATTTGGTTGTCAATGAGGCCAATCGCCGTACTCATATAAA
This sequence comes from Pararge aegeria, assembly GCF_905163445.1. Classification (NCBI taxonomy): domain Eukaryota; kingdom Metazoa; phylum Arthropoda; class Insecta; order Lepidoptera; family Nymphalidae; genus Pararge; species Pararge aegeria. Next base: position 8,503,551 of record NC_053184.1, on the reverse strand, counting down.
TACAAAGTGCTTTTACAAAGAACTGCGTTATCGGCTGCTCGTAAAACCGTCTCTGCATAAACAAACACTTTGTCATGGTACGATATAATAAGAAGATGACTTAAATTTTCTTTTGTGGAAAACAAATCCGTAAAAAATCATGCACTTGATATTTTTTGTTATTTGTCAGTGTTATCGCATTGCTGTTTGTGACGTCATTGATTTAATAAATTTAAAAACTCTAACGAACCGTAACAAAATGTATTGGTAGAAGTGGCTTCAAAATAGATACATACTTACATATGTACTTATACATTTCTTTCTTTGGTTTTCAGGTTAAAGACTTATAAATAAATATACTACGACAATACACACATCGCCATCTAGCCCCAAAGTAAGCATAGCTTGTGTTATGGGTACTACGATAGCTGATGGATATCTTTATGAATACAACACGTAAATATTTATAATATACTGATAAACACCTAAACACTAAAAACATTCAAGTTCATCACACAAACATTTTCCAGTTGCGGGAATCGAACCCACAGCCTTGGACTCAGAAAGCAGGGTTGCTGCCCACTGCGCTAGTCGGTCGTCGAAGTTATCTTTGCAGGTGCAACAAAGACGTGAAAACGATTTAGCGCTCCGGTATGGTGTACCGTAGAAGCCGTACCGTAGTATAATTAAGAACATATAGAAATCATGTACACGTCTAATATTGAAGCATCAAAAACCAGCCCACTTTAGTAGTGATTTTCAAACAGGCGGAAAGTCACTTTATACCATTTAGCAGTTGACAGTAAGCAGAAAGGTAGCAGATAAAGACAAACTCAAAATACCATTTCTTAAATATAGTTCAACATACCATACATTTTGTCGGTGTTTCACGAACTGTTCGACACACTACCCTGATAACGTCACTTTTAAATTGAGAACCTGTACGATGCGTTCTTGGTTTGCGTAATTCTACCACTGGACACACACTTGCTAATTTAAAACCGTCCTAACGATTGAAGTTTTTGTGCTTCCGAATTTTAATCGCTTCACGATCTAGTCTTGGAATATAATGACGGTCGGTGGAAAGAACTTTAGGGTCACGTAGCTCTATCCAGTGCCGGGTGCCCTCTTGTAGAATGTGCTCCGCCATATATTTAAGAAATGTTGCTTAACCACGTAATCTTAATCTTAGTTTAAAACAAAATACCATACCTTGTGGCAAGAACCATAGACAACTTAGGTTATATAAGTTGCCTATTGAAATTCTTCTTTGATTAGGCGTTACTTATTCATTGCCTTGGTCGTAGTGAAAACGAGCATTAAATTTTTATAGACATCAGGTAAGGTAATAAAGTCAGAAGTCTCTCATGTTTGCGATATAAGCTGCCGCAACTTAGGCACATGTTTTTGGATCCCTCATTTAGAATTGCAAAATAAATTATATACAGCTAAACCCGAAGTCGAAAAGGCCATTCAATGACAGGTTCATTTATTATCTCGTATAAGTACATCGTTTATAATAATTAAATATTCAGCCTGCCTAGTGGTAAGCATGTTCGAATGCGGGTCAGGAAGGTCTGGATTCCATTACTGGAAAAACTGTTAGGTCTTGGATTGTTTGTCTCAATACCAGTCGGAGTAAGGTAAATGGCCTTTATTAAAAACAAAATACTTACTTACTTTGGGGCTACATGGCGATGTGTGTATTGTCGTAGTATATTTATTTATTTAGTATATTTATTATTCAATAAAATAAAAAAAATAGGTGATGAAGTAAATGGTTCCTAAAATAAATACCCTATTAAGTAATACCTTTCATAAATTATTTTGTCCGGTTTTTCTGCATTATTACTAATTGGGACGCTGCCGTATATTCCTGATAATACTATCATTCATCAAACCATTACCGGCTTAAACCCGTGCCCTGTAGGGCACAGTTTTCCTCTCTGATAAGACGGGACTAGGCCGTAGTATTGTTTCCTGACAATGTTTTCCTTACCCTTGTTAAACATAAATTAAAAAAGCATATTAAATTCTAGAATATTCGAGTTGCGTTCCGGGGATCGTACTCGTTCTCCCGAAGCGAAGGCCGGAGCTTTAACCTTTAGGCAAGGTAGGCTTTCATCGCTAGATGTACATATATTACATAATCATCTTCATATCAACCTATTACCGGCCCGCTGCATGGCCTGGGTCTCCCACACATGAGAAGGGTTAGGGCCGTAGTTCAACACGCTGGACGGATTGGTAGACTTCACACAACTTTGGGAACATCATTTAGAACTCTCAAGCATGCATTCATGATGTTTTCCTCTCCCGTTAAAACAAGTTATATTTTATTGCATACATTGAAATCCCACGTAACTCTTATAAGTAAGATGTTCGTGCCCGGGACCGATCTCGGTTCCCCCGAGGCTGGAAACCTAACCAATATATATATAAAGCTATCAACGCTAGACGTATAATGTACACTCGTCTTGTCTCGCACCTCGGAAGGTTGGCTGTTAGAAAATTCTGTAGCATTAAATCCGCCTTTTGTAAACCATTTTTTTTGTGCAATAAAGATTTATTATATATATAAGCATTAATTGACTGTGAGATGGTGCTACCAAAATAAAAACATATGTTTTGAATCATGTAATCTTCTTTGTAGTACTAGAGGATTTTGTGACAGAGCTCATCCGGCGAAGTCCTAACATCAGGCTTATTTCTGCCGCCAAGTAGCATTGTTGCAATGCTGTGTTCTGGTCTGTGTCTTGGTTGCCTTATTGCTATTACTGCTTATGATGATGATTTGCGAGTAATTCTCAAGCGACTTTTTTAACTCATTTAACTAGTAGATGCATAAAAACATATTAAAAAGCATTTTAGAATAATGAATACATGTATCCAATTAGACACGAGTACAAAACGATGTACATTTACGAAGTAGTTGTTATAAAAGTCAACATTCAACGTACCGGCAGGTGGTGTGTCTAGGTAACAAAAACAAAACACGGTGTTACTCAACCTTTAACATTATTACATATATTAAATTAGGACAGGAACAATGACTAATTATTTCAATATAATCTAGTAAATATAAGCTAATCATCATCATGATTATCATCTCAACCCATACCCGGCCCAAATGCTCCTTTGTGGGGTTGAGTATACGCTTTTACAACATGATTCCTAAGGAAATTCTTGACCTACCAATGCATACTTTTAAAAAATGTGTAAAAACGCATCTAGTACAGCGAGGTTACTATACATTTGATGAATTCCTCAATGACAAGGTAGAATGGAAGCAGCCAGCCTCGCTCTCATCTCCCGCAAGATAGCAAAATGATTGTAAATGTTGATGTTGGAAAAGAGCAACTACTGAGTTTCTTGCCGGCTCTTCTCGGTAGAATCTGCTTTCCGAACCGGTGGTAGAGTCACACAAACATGCATACTTGACGTTTCAAAAGTGCTTATAAAGTAGGCCTACTTGAAATAAATGAATTTGAATTTCAAATCAGGGCACGGGTCTCCTCCCACACGGGTCATTGAGAAGTGGTTAAGGCCCTAGTCAACCACGCTGGTCTAGTGCGGATTAGTAGGCTCCACACATTTGAGAACATTATCGAGAACTCTCAGGCATGCAGGTATCCTTACGATGTTTTCCTTCACTGTTGAAGCATTTTAATTACTTTAAAACACACATAGCTTAGAAAAGCTAAAGCTTATATATATTCTAAATTGGTCTCCATGATGCAAACTAAATTTCATTAAGATCGGTAAAGGTTGAGTCAAACGTACAGATACACTTTCGCAATCATCTTTACCTGTCATACGGTTCTTCAGATATTAGCCAAAGTATCCACCTGACTGACTATTGATAATTCATCAATAAAAATCGTACAGAGACATATGACAGAGGTCATAATATCGGAGAGTGTAAAACCGACCAAAACTTTCACACCTTACTTTTTGTAGCCTCGCAATATATTTATAATAATATTATCTTTATTAAACAAAACATAAGTAATTATAAACAAAAAGTCGATATAAACAGTAGACTAACTAGAAACAGACATAAATTAGTGATATCTGCATATCGTCTGAGAAAAGTACAGAAATCCTTTGTGGGGATGGGTATATGCTTTTATAACATGATAACATAACCTAAGGTAATATTATATCTACCTTTACCTAAGTTTAAACAATATATATATATATATATATAGTTTAAACACATTTAATAAATCGTGGTTACTACACGATTGATGAATTCCTAAGCGACAAGGCTGCTTGGCAGCAGGCCACTCCGCTCCCATCTCTCGCAAAACAGAAAAATTCTAAAGATTGTTAAACTTTAAAATGATGTTGGAAAAGAGCAATCTGCTGAGTTTCTTTCCGGATCTTCTCAGTGGAATCTGCCTTCCGAACCGGTGGTAGCGTCACTACAAACAGACTTGACGTTTCATAAGTGCTTGTTAATTAGGCCTACTTGAAATAATTGAATGTAGAATTTTTAGCATTTTGAATTATTTCATTATATGCATAAACAAATAATCCCACTGCCTTTATTCAGATTGGGAACTTTTGTAAATAAAATATCGGATTACAGTACAAAAGTGTGTAAATATGGAAAACAGCGATCGTGTTACACAATATATAAACAAACGAATACATAACCGTAAGTTAGCAGACATGCAACAGGCATAATCAAGTGCTGGCAATCGCTAATTCAGACCTTGACCGTGACTGCATACAGCGGTGCGCTCCACTACCGCGCGCCTCTACCACCTCTTTCATTCCTCAAAGACTAATATTAACATTTTAACTAAATACCTAACGAAATTTTTCCTTGGAGTGCTTCAATCTGTATAATAATAAATAATACTGTAAGAAATAGGTATCCTTACGGTAGCCTCACAATATATTTATAACAATATAGTATTTGTAAGACAACATATTAGGCTTTATAAACAAAACATTCGACTTACAAGAAATGGTCATAAATTAGTGACTTCTGCATATCGTCTGCGAAAGGTGCGGAAGTCATTTGTGGGATTGACTTTTATAATATGATCCCTATGGTTATTTTGGACCTACCAATACATAAGTTTAAAGAATGTGTTAAAACACATTTATTACAGCGAGGTTCTTAATGACAAGGTTGCTTGGAAGCATCCGGCTCCGCTTTCATCTCTCACAAGATAGAAAAATGAATTTGAAAATGTAAAATGTAAAATGTAAATTGTTGATATTAAAAAAGAGCTACTGCCGAGTTTCTTGCCGGCTTCTTCTCGGTGGAATCTGCCTTCCGAACCGGTGGTACAGTCACTACACACAGACAGACTTGACGTTTCAAAAGTGCTTATTAATATAAGGCCAACTTGAAATAAATGAATTTTGAACTTTTGAATTATGCGTATCAACACTTCTTACTGTTGTCTTACTAGGCGACTAAGGAAATATAACGGAGAATTTTGTCTGGTGCGAAGCTTCGGCCGTGTCTAGCACAGGCCTGCTCTATCTATAATTTGAGTTGTCGAGCATTAAAGATAATAATCAAATGGTGGTACTAATAACCGGGGCACATAGATTAACGTGTTTTTTTGGCACGGTGATAGTCAAAGGCAATTTTTCAGTTTTGAGCTGATAATCAAACTCACAACCTCGTATTCCAAAATGAAAAATGCTAATCACTGGACCGATGAGGCACATGAGGAATTATAACATTGGGTTATATTTGATTGTTTATGTTACATCGAAACAGATTAATGTTTGGTTTAAATGCAAAATCAATAGTGTAAAGCAAAGGCCACTTTTAAGTGCAAAACAAATATAAGTGTACGATTGTAGACCCGTTGTGAGGAAAATCGTGTATTTTTTGAAATTTTCCATGTTAAAACCGAAACTGTAATGGTTTTAAATACCAGACAACAGGGATAAAATACAAACAACCAAAAAAAAAAAAGTCCCACTTTATTAAATTGAATTTTTTTTTATTCTTACTATAATAATAAGAATGATTTTAGGTAAAGATTTCAATATTTGCGCGTGATAAAACCATACAACCATCAACCTATGCCGCATTATGTACCTAATAGGTACTTAATATCTACACAATTTTCTTGCTCTATGAGTCTTCTTCGAGGCGCATGGAGTGCACTCCGCAATTTACCGCGTTGAGTTATTACAGTCGCTTGTGTAATGCAGCGTAATAAAGTATTATAAAGATTTATCATTTTAGTTCCTTAAACACCGTATCTATAATTTTATTATACTTGGTCAGATTGTTTTTTCATAGTAGGTTTAGGTAGGTTAATCTTAATGTTAAGTTATTGTATATTTTTTGGAATTATACTTTATGGTGTTCTACAACGAAAATAGAATATTTTTGATATTATTTTTTTATCATTTTCCACATAATCCTTGACTGCTATTAGTGGCGTGCATAGAGGGTATGCATATAATATAAGATGAAGAAAATCTTCAGTACGATCTAAAAATATTTACGTGTAGCCTTTTTACAACTCTTACAATGCCTATCCTTAAGTTTTTTATAACTTGTACTGGAGATTTTCTTCATTTTATATTATATATGCACGTCACTGACTGCTATCTCAACTAATTCCTAATGTAACCTAATATGCCAGTGGGCTAAACTGTTAGGGGTTTTCTTGTAGGAATTTTCAGGCGTCATCGGACCCAAAAACTAAATCTTTTGTCTTTTACGCTAGGGTGGTAAGTAGTTGTGGATTATTCCCCCTAACACACTAACCACACAAGCTTTAGTTATTTACCTAGTGGCTTTAGTAAGGTCTTTGGGTGAGCCGAGTTCGAAACCCAGCATGCACCTAACTTTTCTAATTTATGTGCGTTTTAAGCAAATAAAATATTACTTGCTTCAACGGTGAAAGAAAACGTTGTCAGGAAACATGCATGCCTGAGAGTTCTACATAAGGTTCTCAAAGGCGCGTGAAGTCCACCAATTCGCACTGGGCCAGCGTGGTTGACAACGGCCTAAACCCCTCTCATTGTGAGAGGAGAACCGTGCCCTATAGTGGGCAGGTAATGGGTTGTATGAGAGAAAATTTAAATTTGTATTTAGAACAAAACTATATTGATGTTTACGAACCTACTTATATGTTCTAAATGATTAAATAGGTAATGAAATTAATGGTTGAAAATAAAACCATAGGTATAAAGGGCAAAATAAAATATATGTACTCGTATTACGTTATAGCCAACATCTGCGTTGTACTACGAAACATATTGAATAAATAAATTGCGAATGTCAGATAAAGATCTGCGGAACACGGACAATTGTAAAATAGCACTACGCAGAAAGGAAACAATAGTACCTACTTCGGGGCAGGTTCTTGTTGCTAAGTTGTCTTACAACAAAAACTGCGTGAGATATTTACATTGTAGTCAAATAACTTAAGACTGGCCCTTCTAGTTATGGAGATCCAATAGTCCCAAACGAAATTATTTGAACCTTGCATATCCATTCTAAACCAATTAGAAATTATAATCTTATACTGGTAAATATAAAAACCTATTCTTTACTTTTTTCGTCTTGTTGTGCCTAAAGAAATAGCGGCGAAGTACTATTCAGACCCGCTGATTGAAAGTTTTGTCCTTAAGGCATGGAACCCTCAATGCGCGAGTCTTAGTCTGAGAGGTGAAAGCGTGGAAACTGCCAGTCTTTGGCTCTAGGATTCGAAGAAGTTGAAGGGAACTCCTTCGTGTTTAAGTAGTTGTACGGATACCAGATCTTTCATAATTATATACATAACGTTCAAAACTCTAAAGCCAATATTGAACGTAGAGTTGACTGCATAAATGAAATAATATTTGAGTTGTCAGTGTCAAATAAATAAAAGAATATTGGACCTGGCAACGATCTACAAACGCTTCCAGAAGGTTCTATCTATTCACTGCTTAAATTACGGACGTAAAATAATGCTGATACATTTGAAGAATAATCCCGGTGCTAAAAATGTTATCTGTAACAATTTACTTTGAAAAAACTTTACCTTTTCCAAGCAGTTGCAAAAGCATATACTTTATTAGCTTGTAGCTAGTACCGACTAGATATAGCAGTTTCAAAGTTCAGTTCTGGACGTGGTTTTTATCGTAGCCGGCGACCGGTTCGCATCCTGTTTGTCCCGTGCTGCGAACAAGTAAGACAACATTGTGACTCCCGGCAGGATTGTATTTCGCGAATCGGGATCGACAACTGGTTTCTTAACTTTTGCTATTAACAGATCTGAACTAATGTTATGCATTTTTAAGTCTAAAAAAAATATCTAAGATTTAGAAGTAAAAAAAAAAAGATCTAATTGAATGTGTAAGGCTATATTTAAAGATATTTTTAAGTTCGATTGCGATTAATAAATCACAATTTAACGAAGTACTCGCGGCGAATTGCCGCAATAGGCAGTTTATCAACCATCGGTGTAGTTAATTGAAGGAGAAAAACTCAATGTCTATTGATAGTTGCTTGTACACATTATGCCAGCCTCCGAGGCTTTAACAAAGTTTTTATTAGTATAGATATATTAATAAAAACTTTGTAGATGTTGCAGATGATCTTTTTAATTAAAGTTCTTTCAACGAAGTTGGGAGTTATTGACGAATGAGGAATGATGAACAAGGCATAAAGTATGACTTGTCACCACTAGAAGGCACAACTGTAATACTTTTATACCTATTAGGTATAATAGTAGCCGACTGTGGTCATCTTACATCGGTAGCTCTTTTAATTTAAATTACCCTTTACCAATGAATGATGTATTCTGACTACTGTAATTAAATTTTTTATACAATTTCGAAAGAAATAATCCATTTAGTACCTTTTATTTCACTGGATTGGTACTGCAATCGCAATCCATCCCTCACAATCTATATAGAAATTTTCTTATGCACCAAACTATTCTGATTATAATCTTCAATATCGTTGATCTTCATTATGCGTAATACAGTTTTGTTTACTTAAATCGGCTCTTAGTTAGCGTTTTTTGTGAACAGTTTAGTAGTTTCGTTTGTCATAACTTATGAAGTCTTACGTCTTCATAAAATCATCAGATTTTAGCCAGTAAAATGCGTTTCAAATTTCTTACCAGGTTCAATGGTGTATACATTATACACAGTAAACAAAAATTACAGTCACAACCTGCTTAAATAAAATCCACTATCGTTGACCCCTATTTACATCTCATGGACTCCCAAATTTTTAAGCTTACCTGATTGTTGACGTGGTTGCTGACCCCTGGGGGCCAACATATACCACTTTGGGTATCATTGCACTAGTCAAACGGGGTTGACAATGCCAATTTTAAGTTTATATAAAGTTAATTTAGTTAAACATAGTCGTACTTTTAATTTTAATCAAAACTTACTTTTATGATAATAATTTAGTTTTTACCGTTTGTTTCTGTTTCGGCTTTTGTTGTTGTTGTTGTAGTTTTTTTCTTTTTTATTGACTTACTTTAAAAATTAGCATGTAGTGTTTATCAATAAAGGGTTTTGCATACTCTGTGTAATGTATATATGATAAGAAATATTATTTTTATTCATGTAAAGTCGCTGGTAGACCCTATAAAAAAAGAAATAATTAAATTTTCTTTCTCTATGTTGGTTTACACCTCTCCCTAAAATTGGACACGCACAAAGCGATCTTACTTTTTTATTGTAGTAATAATTGACGGATCAAGCAGAAGCAACTAAATACGTTATAAAAAAATTTAGGGGTCCATTGCGTCAGGCACTACGAACATAAATGACTGTATTTAGCTGTTTTTAGGTCATATGAGTTAATATTAACGTATAGATGGTGTTTAGAATGTACAAATGGGATGCTCTAATGAGTAAGCAAAGCTGAGGAAGTCTCCAACCTCGGTGTCACGAGAACGGAAAATTAAATGTGCTAAATTCGACGGACCAAGTCAAACTCGACGTGACAAACCACTATTCAGTTGTTTGAACTATGGAGTACTAGATACACGTAGGGTTGCCGATTTCGAAATTATCATAATTATTTTCTTTAAAAAAGTTATTTAAACTTCAAAAAGCTCTTTGAATGTTGATTTGCACAGGTTTTCATACATATTTTTCTTCTTTTCATAAAACTTAATAAACTCCCGTACTAAAACGTAGCGAATTGCTTGCTATAAAGATTGAGCTTTTTAATTTAAATCGCATAGCAAACATTTACAATCAACGACAACGAAGTTTTGTTATTCTTAATTACCAAAACAGGAAATATTCTATTAAATCCGATTAAAACAGCAACCTTAGCTAAATACATATTGCGTATCTGAGGATACGCAATTCACTTCTCAGTACCGTTTATTATGAGTAATAAACGGTACTGAGAAGTGAATTTCGTACACACTTGCGATTACAACCATTTTAGTTTTTTAACAAATAAATAAGAACGGTCAACCCGAAAGCATGTAGTTAATACGTAATATTTTTTTAATCCATATAACTTTAGTATAGCCATTAAATCTACTAAGTTGTATCAATATTTTTGACCCCCGACTAAAAAACGGCAGAGTTTTATAAGTTTTACGTGTCTTTGTCTGTGGCATTGTATTTACTGAGCGGATGGACTGACTATGATTATTTTTTTTTTGGTTTGAAAGGTGAATTAGTCGGCATTGTTCTAAGCTATGTTTGACAAAAATCTGTCCATAACGCAATGATTTTTTTGCAACTCCCTCAATATGGGTTTCATATGAAAGGACTTTACTGGTAGAATACAATACACTTTTAATAATTTCAAATCCAAGATGGCTGCCACCCCAAATGGCAAATTGTATTTTTTTCGAAAATATCATTAGGGGTATAAAATGAAAAGTCGGAGGTTTTCTAAATTTTTAATTTATCTAATATATATTTAAATCTCAAAATTAAATTAAATGTTTCACGTTTTCTCGGGCAAAAATGATATAATGTGACACAGATTTTGTGAAATTCCTCAACTATCTATTCTGTACCATTAAAAATAGTGACTACCTTTTTCCGAGGTTTATGAGGCCCATGGTGATTTTGGATATAATCGGTGTTACCATCGAACGCTAAGGTCAATACTCCTAAAGCAGTAGATCAACGAATTAGTTCTTTTTTATTTTTTTTTAAATTTTACTGCAAGTTAGCCCTAGACTGCAATCTCACCTGCTGACAGAGTAACATACGCTACTTATTATCCCACGTTAAACAATTACCACGGGATTTGTAAAAAAAACGGTAATTTTCGAGGACGAAGAACGGGGGCGAAAGTTAGTTAGGACTAAAATACGATTTTTTGCAAAAAAATTAAGAGATTTTAATACCAAGACAAATTATAAGTAAATTAAACGCACTGTACATCATGGTTGTTATTTGGACTTATAATTTAAGAGGAAATGAAAATTTTAAATAGGGGAGATTTCGTCATAAGTGATATTTCAGCTTTAGTGTCAAACTTTTGTTACGACTCATTGTAAACGCGAGTTAAACCGCACGGAACAGCTAAAGTCTGCTAAAAAGCTAGTTCAGTTTTATAAAAGCCGTAAACGTAATTAAATTACTAACACACCTATTTAATAGATAAATTTAGCAGCTATTTAAATATGTCTACTTTTCTACATAATTATAAAGAGCTCTTTGTGAAAGAATGGATAACCTGATATAGTTATCGCATCATTTAAAAAAAGTCTCACGCCTTCGAAGGTTCCCCGAACGCAAATAATATTATTAAAATTGTCGGAGTGAGCGGAGGTCAATACTCCGGCAGTGGGTCAGCCGCGAGTCGGAAGCCCAGCTCGCAGACGTGTCGAGCGCGTTCTGCTCCACCAAAGGTAGAACGTAACTCGAAGAACCAGTACCCCTAGCACGTTGGCTTGATAATGTCGCTTAGGTAACTCACTATACCGCGCAAGTCAAATTGGCATAGCTTTTAGGAGATACAATAAACAGCTCTCTTAATATTTTATATGAAAATCGCATGATAGTCGTGTTAACGTGTCGTAGTGTCCACCACGCTGGCCCAGTGCGGCCCATTGGTGGACTCCACACACCTTTGAGAACAATATGGTGAACTCTCAGGTATGCAGGTTTCCTCACGATGTTTTGTTTGTTTATGTGATTTTTTTCCTTCACCGTTGAATCAAGTGATGTTTTAATTACTTAAAACGCACATAACTTAAAAAAGTTAGAGGTGCGCGCTGGGATTCGAACTCGGCCCCCCCGAAAGTGAAGTTGAGCTCCTACACAATGCGCTACAATCTCTTCTCAAACTTAAATCGTTAATAATTTCGAGATGTTGGATAGAATGTTGATGTATGATGTTACTCTACCGCATAGCCTACTTCTATCCAATATCTCGAAGTTATAGACGGTTTACATTAGAATCAATATGGTAATCTCAAACTAAAATGAATCTATAGCTATTGAGTAAGCTTCAGTGCACCAGTGACTGTGCTCATGTCAAACCTAGTTTTAAGTATAAACCTAGGATTAAGTATACATATGCAGCTAAGCAAAATTTGTCAATGTCAAACTAGCTCTCTTTTGTTCAAAGTGAACACCCAATATGTGTTTGAATTTATATATGATTTTGAACTAGGCCTAAAACTTGGTGCGCTGTACCAAGTTTTTTTTCACAAGTTTTTAATGGGATTCTGTATAAAGTTACTCGACATCCCATTTTATTTTGAGACTACAAAACCTCGTACTAGGTGTATTGTGCTCAGGTCTCTTCTAAAAATAGTATACGGTTCCTCTTTTAGGTGATTTTGTTTTTTATTTAGTGTGATGTGTATACACAAGTAATTAAATAGTTAAATGTTTATTAAATTCTAAATCTGCCCCAACTTTGATTAGAATCGTCTGTAAGTTCCGCGAGATACAATAAATTACTGAATGTAACGCTGGTGAAACCGATGGAAACGAACAGTTCCAGTTTAATATTATTTGTATCTGATTTAACAGAAATATGGTGATACAAGGTTATTAAGTAGCGAGACCGACTTGTCTCTTATTCCCAGTCAAAACTATGTAAAGCTTTAATTTGTTGCGGAAATAAACAATTCTATACCTAGCCAATTTTAAGACATTTTCAATCCGCTTCTAATTAAAAATCCTGCTTAGTCACCTCTCTTGCAGCACTGTCAGACTAGCACAAGTAGTCTCGGTCGACGACCTGTCGAGTCTGCCTCCTGCACTGAAAAGTTATGATCGAAAATAGTGTGTGAAAATATTATCGTTTTATAAGTTTTCATAAAAGCTTTTCAATAAGCATATATGTACAGTGGTCTTAAAGTCATCATTACCGGTCCACGGGTCTCCTCACAATATATATTTTTTTTATTTCAGTGCAAGTTAGCCCTTGATTACAATCTCACCTGGTGGTAAGTGATGATGCAGTCAAAGATGGTAGCGAGCTAACCTGTTAGAGAATATTTATTTATTTATTTATTTTTACTCTTTATTTGTACACCACTCAAAAAAACGAGACAAAAAAAGAACAAACACATGAAGAATGAAGCAGAATACAAAAGGCGGCCTTATCGCTAAGTAGCGATCTCTGCCAGGCAACCTTAGGATTAGGAAAACTAAAAAGAAAACAAATAGGTGGGGTACACTATTTAGTACATACATACGAATATCTACATACTAATACATAAACCAGATTACACAAATAAAAAAAAATAAAAAATACTATTGATAAATATAAAAAAATAAATATACTAATACATATCTTAATATACCATAAATACTTAAATATGAGTTTGAGTAGATAAATAAATAATAATCGTCGTCTTTACAGAGCGAGATAATGAGCCTTAACAGCATTTTAAAATATGCCCAATGACTTCGACTGTCTTATGTTCAATGGGAGTGCATTCCACAATTCAGTAGCTTTGACAGTGAACGAATGCTTATAAAACTTCGTTTTGTGGAACGGAATGCTCAAAGTCAGCGCACGACTCGATCTAAGTTCAGACTGCACTCCAAGAAATTTAAACTTCTCGTTAAGATAAGAAGGAGTCTTAGGATTAAATAACACACAGTACAGAAGTGAAAGTACATGAAGATCCCGGCGACGGCGGATAGGGAGCCACTTAAGCTTTCGACGAAATTCAGATACATGGTCTTTTTTTCGTAATCCAAATATAAACCGAATAGCTAGATTTTGAAGACGCTCAAGTTTGTTAAGATAGTCCTCGGTCAAATTAAGATAGCTTGCGTCCGCATAGTCGAGAATAGAGAGAAAAAGAGAATGTGCTAACATAACTTTAGTCGGGATTGGAAGAATGGATCGCAGACGGCACAGCGACCTAAAAGTGCCAAAAGTCCTTCTACTCAAATCCCTGACTTGCACAGACCACGATAACTCTTTATCAAGATGCAAGCCAAGGTCCTTTACAGAGGCACAAAACGGAATTGTGACACCATTAAAATCAACACTAGGTAGATTTTCCCAATCAACCCTTGAACGCATACCAGGGCTTCCAATAATAAGAGCCTGAGATTTATTTTTTATGGTAGTCATACCCCTAATTGGTTTCTACGCGACATCGCATCGGAACACTTAATCGCTAAGCGGCACGTATTTGTCGGTAGGGTGGTAACTAGCCACGGCCAAAGCCTCCCTCCAGACCTGACAGAATATACGAGTACCTATGTTTGAAGTAGTTATCACTATAACCATAATAATCATAATCATAATCATAATCATTTGTTTGCAAAAACATGACAAATTATAGATGTTACAAAAAGTTATACAGAACAATGTTTAGCCCATTTAAAGGCATGCAAAACCAGATATACAGCTTGACCTGAATATCATTGAAGTAGAGCCGAGACCACCACCATCATAGATAGCATTACTGGCCCACTACAGAACACGGGTCTCCTCCAACAATGAGAAGGGTTAAGGCCGTAGTCCATCACGCTGGCCGAGTACAGATTAGTAGACTTAACACTTGTTATGGATAACCTGTGTGTGGATTTAACTTGAGAGCATTATGGAGAAAGGTTAAACCAAGTGATATATTAATTGCTTAGAACGCACATAACTTAGAAAAGTTAGAGGTGCGCGCCGGGTTTTAATCTCCCACCCCGAAATTGAAGCCGAAGTCTTAACATGTAGGCTATCAGAGCCGAAAGCATATATGCGAAGCGAATGCAGTAACCTATATAAAGTTACTGCAACATTTCGCTTCTATACAATATTAAAATGAAGCTTTAACGTTTATGGTGGCTGATAAAATAATTACAAAGATACAGATCTTAAATTTCCATTTTAACGATCGGGCTTATGAGGTTTTTAGCCTAAAATATTTTTTAATATATCGGATCTTACACTAATGATATTTTTCGGTGATTTGGAACCAGTTTGATTTGTTTCTTTGTGTGTCAAGATATCATAAAGTAGTGTGCACTCCATAGAAGCGAACAGTGCTTACCTACTCTATGTTCTTTCTTTTTCATGATCTACCTGCCAACAAGTGACTATAGTTTATATTATACACTATTAAAGAACCTATACTGTGCCTGTGCTCGCATCTTTACATAAGTTATGTTCCGAAACTTAATATTTTCAAGTGACTCCTTACAAAACACCTTAATTGAATTATTGTTTATTATCTATTTATTATTTGTATTTATCTATGGTGGCTATCTGTAATTTTTCTGTGTCATTCTATATTTCATTTCTCGGCTTATTATTTTATTTTTATCATCATCACATCATCACACCTTTGAGAACATTATGTAGAACTCTCAGGCATGCAGGTTTCCTCACGATGTTTTCCTCTACCATTGAAGCAAGTGATATTTTAACTACATAAAACGCACATAATTCCGAAAAGTCAGAGGTGCGTGCTGGGACTCGAACTCGACCCCCGAAAGCAAAGTCGAGCTACCCAATGCGCTATCACCGCTTCCTACTTATGCAATTATTTTATATTATGTTACTTATATTAAAATACATTATTAAGTATTCGTTATGTATTTTAACGGTTAAATCTCTCTTAATTTTTCCTTTTGTGTACGCCCTAACCCTATTCTGTAACTTTTCTCTTTTCCTGTAATAGGTAGGATCGTTTGTTAGCGATAAGGCCACCTATAACTAACTAACAAAGGTAACTGCTTAAATTTTTTTATTCTTTTTAAACTTTTAATATGTTTTGGTGAACGATTTTTAGCTTTTTTTTTCGTTCATAGACCCATAATGATGCTTTAATAATTTAAAGGTGATTGTTTCGCTTTAACCATTATTATCGCATTTCATTGAAAGTAACCGGAACCGGAACCGTCAATTTCCTAACTTCAGACTGATTTTGATATTTTCTTACAGAAAAACGTGATACAATTTTTTTCTACTGGAATCTAATCCGGGATTTCTGGATCCGTATTTGAATATGCTCATCACTGGATCAACGATGCAGTTGGGAAATCGATCTGTATAATTTCGGCTCGTTTTCCTATTTCTTATTTTTTGCATTTGGATTAACCATCTATGTATCCAAAATTAGGCTGACTTTTTACACCTCAATCAATTCTTCTAATAATCTATTCAGGAAATTACTGGCAACATTTGTACCAAATGAACCGAACGAAGTAGTCAAGATGTAATTTATACGTCTTATTTGCCAAAAAGTGTTTCAAGATGGAGTGACTGTGCAAGTAGGTACTATAGCGATTAGCCCCTCTTTTGTATCTTTAGCTCAAGTTGAGAACTTGATTGGTCATTCACCTTCTAATTTATAAAATAATAATATGCTTCAAACTTTAGATTTCTGAAGAAATACAAATTATATTGAAATACAATTAATAGTAGGCCCGATATGTATTATATTTCTAAACTATGATATGAGAAACAGTGTGGCATGATATTATAGAATATTACTATTCCTAAGAATTAAAATATTCATAAAAACTTTAAACTTATGAAATTCAGCTGTGTACCTACAATAATACCTACGTTCAATCATCTTTCATGCAAAACATAAATTAATAACTCTCATAGAGATTATGTACCTACACAGCTAAATTATATTAGCGGTGATAGCCCAGTGGGTAGGACTTCGACTTCACTTTCGGGGGGCGAGTTCGAATCCCAGCACGCATCTCTAACTTATTTGCATTTCAAGCAATTAAAATATCACTTGCTTCAACGGTGAAGGAAAATATCCTGAGGAAACCAGCATACTTGAGAGTTCTCCATAATGTTCTCGAAGGTGTGTGAGGTCCACCAATCCGCACTGGGCCAGCGTGGTGGACTACGGCCATAACCCTTTCTCATTGTAGAAGGGACCCGTGCCCTATAGTGGGCCGGTAATGGGTTGATATGATGATGATGACAGCTTTATTTACCTTTTAAAGAAGCCTGTAATAACATTTAAACCTTTTTAAATCTCAGTTCATGTAATTAATATATTAGTTCCTATTTTTTAATTTTCAATCAAATTAAACAAGCTGTATGATCTATATCCAGTCTTAACAGTAACCTCTAAAATCAGGACAAAGGCCAAAGTCACACTATTTAATTTTAGTCCATTTTTATCATCTTGGTAACCTAACGCTTATTCAGCCCAACGGCAATTTAAAGCAATGAAGTATTTTTTTATGCCATTTAAAAATTTTAATTATTTATAAAAATATAAATTCTTCCATTTCGGCCCTTATTCGAAATAAAACTGTACCAAGTAGTGTTGGTTTTTATGTATTAAGTTTATAAACAAACTATTATCAACACCATATAAAAAAAACTCGTTTTATGTAACGTGTATGAAATGTCATACACTACTTAATCTAAGAACCCTTTTTAAAAATGCCAATTAGCGCGTGTTTCAATTTTAAATCAAATTGAACAAGCTGTATTATATTTATAAATTCTGTATTAGTTTTTAGTGACATCTAGATACAGGACAAAAGACAAAGGCTCACTTTATTTAATTTCAGTGTTACCATCTTGGTAACGGAACCCTAAAAATCCTATTCCTATCTATGAGATTATTCAAAAGCAAACCGCTTAGTCTTTGTTCATTTGACGCCAAGAATTCACGCAGCAATGGATACTTAATTGGACAAACAGTGAAGCCTGTATGGAAGCACAAATATTTCGCAAGATGGCCCGTACAGTGTTTGCGAGGTAATTAAG
Organism: Pararge aegeria; assembly: GCF_905163445.1. Classification (NCBI taxonomy): domain Eukaryota; kingdom Metazoa; phylum Arthropoda; class Insecta; order Lepidoptera; family Nymphalidae; genus Pararge; species Pararge aegeria. The sequence continues at coordinate 8,485,433 of NC_053184.1, read as the reverse complement.
GCTAGTCAAACATTCGATCGGTCCATCAACCTCACGTAAATGATTGTCATTATGAGTTTTAACTGGAGATACACTCTTAATACTGCTCGTGGTCTTTTAAATTTCAGATAAAATTCTAATTATCAGTTAAGTATTTTCCTTTCTCTAGGATATACTCGTAATTACTTGATTTGATATTCGTTCAGCGTCTTTTTAGTTTTTCTTTGGGAAAGGGAAATAAAAACGCATAACTTAATAAAATAGTTTCCGATGGTGTGAAACGGGGGATGAAAGCTTTTCCGTTCTAATTTATGTTGGAACCTAAAACAACTCTTTTAAACAATATCAACATTTATGTCAATTCCCGGGTAAGTTCATATTGTTAAATATTATATCAATAAATCCTCAGTAATAGTCCGGAGTTAAGAATACGATTCGGGTGAAGATCATGAGATGGATCATAGGGTAGAATTAAAAAAAATGTGTGTGTATCGTACTTGTAACGGATAAATGTTCCTCAACCAGTGATAATATTTTAACGACACGAGATAACATAAATTGTATGTAGACAAAGTCATCGCAAGAGCTCAGATAGATCCTACTAATATTATAAATGCAAAACTTTGTATGGATGGATGGATGTTTGTTACTCTTTCACGTAAAACGACTTAACCAATTTGACTGAATTTTGAAGTAGATAGATTATAGGGAGACAGATTAGACCGGGAGAAAGATTATACTCTGGATTAACACATAGGCTGCTTCAAACCGCAAAAGCATCGCTTTACTAGCACAATGCACATTGCACTTTTCATCATCGTTATTATCTTACTGCTGAGAACAGGCCGTTTCTCTCATAGGGGTTTTAAAGCTTAGACCCACCACTCTTTTCCAATGCATGTTTGTGGGTTTTAATGATCATCACTTTTTAAACACAGTTCAAAGTTCACCAAGGTACAGGGGTGAACACACACTAATTTCCTAATTTCTTTCAGAGAAAAGAATTGTTTAACGTGGGTTTCGAGGCATATGGGGTGGGCACTGCATATTTCCTATAGAAGTTGTAGAAAGCAAAACACAACACCTAACATCTCTTGGCATGACTCTGGAGTTGAACCCAGGACCTCGCGGGCGTTAGCTGAACATGCTAATCATGAAACCAACGAGGTAGATAATGCACTTCTGCCTTCATTTATTTAACAGCCAACCACTTTCATTGGCTGACGAAGACGCATCAGTCGCTTACAAAAGTTTTATTTTTACACATTCTGCGTTATTATGATTGATCGAGCCTATTCACAATTACACACCTTGTGTGCTCTGTTGCGACTGTATGCAAAGCATACGTAACGCAATGTGTTTCTATCAATTGCGGAATCTCTCGATACTCTCACAATGAATAATGGACATGTAATTCATAGCAAAAGGAATTGCGTACATGCGGTAATCATCTGCTTGGTTACAAAAAAGGTGAAATGATGGCGTATGAATTCTGCTCGTTATATTTCAAATAAATAATTTAAATGCCCGCTTAGAATTGCCTCGGTGCCTCTCTTGTTGAGCTAGTAGTTAGTATGTTCGAATGCAGAACCCAGGTTAATTCTGGGTAGTGTTAAAAGGTTGTTAGATATTGGGTTTCGCTGCCAAGAAACTCCCAGTTTCTAATACTAGCACCCAGTAGCTGTCGGTTTCGGTCTATCGTCATTCGGTTACGTTTCCAGTATAGTTAGAGCGTTTAGTGACAGATTTCGTACGGGGAAGTACTTTTGTTCTGTTTATTTCAGCCGCCTAAGAGCATTACTGTGTACCGGCCTGAAGGACGTGGTTGCGGTTGTAATTCCAAGCACATAATGCTAAACACCTACGCCTAGGTTCATTTAAAAAAAAAAACTTTATTTGGAAAAAATATGGTAGGTACGCACTTATATAAAGTTTGTGTTATCATATTGAGGTAAATTAAAAAGCATAATATTAAGTATAATATCAGTATTGGTATTTAAGCATATATATCAAGTCAAAAAATTTTGTGCACTTAAAATTCCTTGACTGAATTAAATTAATTTTGTAAGAGCCATTTCTTCAAAGCTGGTTTGAATCTTCTTCTTCTTTGATGGACACACGGCACGTTGCAGGACGTGTTTCTTGGATGCTCTTCTAATTATTACTCCGATTATGGGCGATAGTATTCCATTTTCCACCAGGTACGCTATCTGCTTTATCTATCCTAAAACTTTAAAAATAAAGGACACATACGGACCTAAGAGACAGAAGAATGGAAAATGGGATAATTTACACAAATAAAAACAGAGAGTCTCACGAACGGATGGCTAGACGGACATTCCGAATGACAGGCGTACTGAAGCATAGGAGAACGAACAGGCGTACCTACATGCAGTAAACAACGTGCAAATTCAACCAGTAAACTTTAAGACCTCTCATTGTTCGGTTAGTATTTAATTTACTCACAAGGGAACCCTAGAAAGGTTACTATTGTGCAAAATCTATGTAATCTGCGTTTGTGGTTGGCAAGATAATACAAATCCTGCAAGTCATGTGTTTGCACAATGCTCAAAGGGTTGCAACCTGGAGCATATGTCATTTACTAAACGACCGCCTGCTGAGTAATGCAGATGGGACTCTATAAATTATGGTGCCACTGTATTTTGAACTTCATTATCTTAATAGCAAGAGCTTTTTTGTTATGAGCGTATTTACCTGCGGTGCAATCTCTAAATCAAACTAGTATTATATTTTTATATTTAGGTCACTAGACATATTCAAAAATGCTGTTAAAGCCCATTATCTTGAGCAATAAAGACGACAGTGATTAACTCTTACTCATATTTAAGTATGTTTTAGTATATATTAGTTTATAATTTTTTTAATTATTATTATTAGTATTTTATGTGTGCAATCTTAATAAGTATTAGTGTGTAATTGTTCGTAAGTATGTATATAATTATAATACACCCCACCAATCGGTTTCCCCTGGTTTTCCTAATCCTAAGGTTGCCTGGAAGAGATCGCTACTAAGCGATAAGGCCGCCCTTTGTATCCTACTTTTTAAGTTTATTTTTGTTGTGTCCATTGTTTTTTTTTCCTATTTGTGGTGTACAAATAAAGTGTATAAATAAAAATAAATAATTTTGAGGTAAATTTTGTGCGTTTTAGTGATGATTCACAATTTTTCTATCTTAGACAAACTAACAAAACACTTTACATAGTGTTTTGTGTTGATAATCCTACAGCATTCAAATAATTGAGAAGATTATTAACACACTATAATAAACCACGCATGTCGTCCTAAACAAAATTATAAGACCTACTTTGGCTGGAATAATTCGTAATGTAAAACCTTTGTAATTTAAAACGAGAACCAAAATCGGCCCAGCAGTTTTACTGGAAACAGGTAAATATAAAAAAAACAAACAGTATCGCACCACTCGTAATAGACATAAACAAGAACTGGGTTGAAAAAAATACATACTATATGGAAAATTCATATTCAGATATATCTAACCGTTTAAGCACTACGGTTGCACACGGTAAAAACGCATTAATATTTTTAAAGCGAGGTTTTTGCTCCGGTGATTGAGGATACACTTGTCTAAATATGATAATATAAACAATGAGAACCTCTACATTATCGAGCAACTTTAAAGTCAGCCCATTAAATATTAGCTGCACTATTAATACTTTAAGTTGAAAAGTTTGTTTGTACATTCCAATTTAATAATAAAAAATGGAATGCCTTTTCTGTTTAATAATAATCAGCCAACTGTTTCATAAAATTTCTTTAGACCTTCCATTCATTCAAAATACTAACTTTGGAATGAACTTAGCAAATAACATAGACCTTTAGCTAAAGCACCACAAAATATATTAGTTTCCTAAACGCTGACCACTCCGAAGATAGTGGTTAAGTGTAATAAAGGCAATTTTTAGTACATGTTCGTGCCATCCGGCATTTAAAAGGCAGATGCAAATTTTTTGAACACACTTCGTCATTTTAAACTGTCTTATTTTCATTTTCTAAGTTCGGTGTCTTCTTTACTTGAGATACCTACGTGATTTATACTAAGTACAATTAATGGGTTATTATTTATTTACATATTGAAAAGAACTAGACTTGGGTTGGTACAATTTAGTTTTAATTTGCTATACCTAATACGTGACAGCTCCTTTAGCCGATTAATCTCAAATGTTCGTTTCTTTTATTAATTATTCATCAACATTTTTCTAAATAAATGAAAGTGGCTGGGGGAGCTTTTTATTCCTTGAAAAGGTGCCATAGTAGCTTTGTGTTATGTTGACAAATGAAGTCTTAAAAAGTAAAAGTCTTAAAGTCTTAAGACTTAAAACTACGAAAAAAATTATCAAATTAAAATACTGTATTGAATACAAATTAGAAGATAAAAAAAGGACAAATATGTATAAACTTCACATGTGCCTGTTATGGGCATTTAAAGCGCGGAAAAATAACTAAAATAGATGTTGCAGGCGCGTTGATGTCTTTTATAAGGGCAACACATTATTCTTGTTTAATTAATATGAAAACGTAATCTTTTGTACAAGAACTCTTAGTATAGGAGAGTCTACTATGAGTAATTAGTTATTGAAAGGCAAACTTCCATTACTATAAGGATGCCCAGTTTTGTACCCATAAAGGGTCATAAAACTGGTATCAAAAAACTGACTGTGTTTCATGTGATGCTTACTCCTTGTTTGTCTAGTTGTTAGCATGTTTGACTAAAGACCGCAAGGACCTGGGTTCGAGTTCCAGTTCGGGCCAAAACTATTGTTAGGTATTGGGTTTTTCAGCGCGCGTTTTATGTTTAAATTTACAGAACACGTTTTGGCCATTGGTGTCTGCTATGACCACTTGATCTATAGATAATAATCGTTATAACCTACCAACCTGCAGGTTAGGTATATTCTTACGAAATGAGAGGCCAAAGCAAATGGAAAGCATATAATTTTAGAAAACTTATTTAATGAGACTTGTCTCTATTTTCTAGGTGGAAAGACAGGAAAGAAACGTCAAAGCTAACTAACGCATAAGGCACAATCCTTTTTCTCCCGTGGGAACTACAGCAGATGTGTTTCTAGCCGAGATGCCTTTTTTCTAACTCTATTACCTCTATTACTAGTGGATCTATGATTCGGAATATTTGAGGACATCGTTCTGAAGAAAAAACATGTAAAATATATCATGTTATTTTGTATATATGTATGTATTAAATAAAAACTTTTCTTACACCACTGAAATTTGTAAATATCAATTTTTTTTATAATAAGGGTATTACAATAAATAAGAAAAAAAAACAATCTCTCTGGCGCATTGGTAAACGCTGTGGTCTTATGGATATGAGGCAGGATCGGATTCGATCTCCGGCAGGGCAAATTCAGCAATGTATAATGGGGATCTTGTAAAGGCAGCATAAGCGTGAGTAGGTATTAGTTAAACAGGCACCAGCACTGAATTGAAATAAGAAATACATAAATATTTAATACCTATAAATATTAAAATACATATCTAATATTAAGATATGTTTTATTAAACTTGTACATCACTTACTTACGCTAGTCTTATATCCTGCTAGTTTATATCCTGGAGAATTGCATGGAGTCTGTGGTATGTTGTAGGTGTTTTTTTGTTACCAAACCAAACTGAAAAATTATTTTCCTTGGACGCTGTAGTCTCCTAGTGGTATGAAACATTCATACATAAAAAATCATACAAATAGGTTGAGCTGTTTAGAAGGAGTGCACAATCACCGAGACACAAGATTTTTATATATGTATTTCTCAAACCTATCAATATGGTCGCACTATATCTACGGGTTGAATCTATAAGAAAACAGGAAACGGTAACTGCAATCGTTCACTTTAAAAATAGTAGTTTCGAGTCAAAATAATTTTTGCAGGGCAGTTTCCGGTTCACATGATATTTGTGAGATTTTTGCAATTTTGATTTTCACAAGGTTTATAGAATTTATTTGTGTACTAACAACAGATAATGTGTGTAATGGTAGATGAAAATTATTGTATGCAAATGTCAGAGTTTAAACTTCTGACTGACTTTATATAAAACAACACGATAATCTATTTCCCCATAACTGCGTGAAAGAAAGACTTGGGCGTTGCGGCTGCTGGATTTGGACTGGACTTCAAATTATGATATCTATGATCGTTATCTAACCTCTACAAATGATAAACTAACAATACCTTATCTAAAACTAAGATAATAAAATTTACATGATATTATAAACTGAATCAGTGAGCCGTTGAAAATGTTAAATTAACCTTCGCGTATATAGATATAAAAATCATGTTGGAATTGAGTCCAGGTTTTTATACGTCATTTATATATTTTGTTTGTAAAGTTGGTTTCTCAACTAGCAGAAAAAGCTGGTATATTAATTTTATTCGCAAATACCAAATTTCAGTGTTTGGTTACCAAAATCTCCATACCGCCTTCCGCTCTCATAAGTGTCAATTTGGAAAAGAGCAACTGCTGAGTTTCTTGTCGGATTTACTCAATTGAATTTGCATTCCGAACCGGTAGTAATGTCATTAGAAACATACGTAAAATAATAAAACGTAAACGATAAATTAAAACGTTCATAAATTTCTTATAAATTAGGCCTTCTTGAAACGAATTAATTTAGATTTTTTTTTATATCGACTGCCTCGTAGGTCTGTTGGTCAGCATGTTCATTTACGGATTACAAGGTCCTGGGTACGAATCCCGAGTCAAGCAAAAAGTTATATAAGGTATTGTGTAATTTATATTTAAAAAATTCAGTACCAGCCCTGAGTTAGGAAATTGGCGGTCTTAACCGCCGTGTCTTGAAAAGAAGCAAAATCATCTGACCCGATTATACTGCCTTACTTTTGCTAATAGTTGTTAAAGCCCACCAACCCACATTGAAGCACCGTGGTGGGTCTTTGCTGTATCTATCACTGCTTAGAGGTGAGGCCGGTGCTCAGTGGGACGTAAATAGGCTGCGGATTATTCTGAACGACTGTCATGCTAGACAGTCTCTAAGAAATGAGAGTCTTAATTACTACTTTTTATTACAGCGAATTGGTTACGGTAACTTTTTAGAATAAGCTTACATTGTAAAGGTTTTGAATAAAGGCTTATCTATTCCACGCAATCTACATTTTCTAATGGCAAACATTCAGTATAAAGGGTTGCATTTTGCTTCTTATTTTTTTAATAAGAACAAAGGAAGATCAAAGATCGTTCCGAAAGAAAGTTCAAAACGCCAGCCGTTCCTATTGTTATTAGAAACGAGATTTAACCTATCTTTATTTTTTTGAAATCTTCAACTATTTTTATGGGTAAACATAAAACTAGATAAGGGTCCGTATTGTAACCAATACGTTTAAAGTGAAAGTCTTAAGGTTTAAAACTGAGCTATATAGTACTTTGTTTAATTGTGGTGAGGACCTGCGTCGATTTTATATTATACAAGCTGATTAAGATTAATTTTCATAATATATTATGGATTTCAAAGTAACGCCTGCTTCTATCCAATTTATATAATATTCACATACGCTAATCCACCTATATTGCCATTTATAACCAATTAAGAATCGTTCAAATCTAAAACAGAAACAACAATGCATGTACAATAATTAATTTCAAACATATTTTAGCCACCTTCACTGATCCTTGGATACATCCGGTGAGTTCCCAAAAAAACTAATTCAAACAAACACATGACAAGAATAAAAGCAGATGGCGCCTCAATCTGGACGGAAATCGAAAGGGATTTTTTTCATTGGAAGCAAAAAACTCATGGGAACACTGTTTTTTGGGAAGTGAAAGCATGAATTTGATTTTTTTTCCATAAGAAGTCGTTAGCTAATACAGATTTAGGCGCATAACGCATTATTACGCAAGACTATTATCGGTTCTTTGAATATAAATAAACTAAATATACCACGATAACACACACATCGCCATCTAGCCCCATAGAAAGAAAGAAATCGTAGCTTGTGCTATGGGCACTGAGGTAACTGAGGAATATATATTTATGAATAATATACATAAGCGCATATGATATACAGATAAACACCCAGACACTGAAAAACATTTATGTTTATCACACTAACATTTCCCAGTTGTGCGAATCGAACTCACAGCCTTGAACTCAGAAAGTAGGGCCGTCGGTTCTTTAAATAATAGTCTTAGTAAAAATAGTTTTTGAAAATGTTTGACGACCTCCCTTTGGCAGACTGGCATAGTTGTAAACGCTGTCTTACAAGTGAAAGATCCAATGATTAATTCGAGAATTTATCATTCTGTCTGATAGGAGGTATCGGCTATAAAACCATACCAACAAAACCTGATCCACCTCGTGATTTAAGAGATACTTCCGCTACAGTTCCGGAAGTAAAACAGATTTGGAGTATAGGTTCAATTTAACTGACGTGATCATTGCAAGTTAGCTTGCTACCATTTTAGACTGTATATTCATAGGCTAATAAACGGCTAAGCTGTAGTGAAAGAAAAGAAAAATTTGTTAATATATCGATTAGTGAATTTAATCAATGATTCACCATCATTATCAACTAAAAAGAATGTTTAAAAGTAAATTTTTGACGTTGGAAACGAGAAAATGCTAAGTTTCGGCATCTTTTCGGTGGAATCCGTCTTCCAAACCGGTGATAGAGTCACTAGACAGACTTAACAACAATAATAGATACTATAAGAGATCTCTAGCAGAGACCTTATGCAGTGGGAGAGACGGAGAGGTGAGGAGAATAGGTACAGCAATAGAACAAGTAGGATTTACACAAATGCCCACCTCGTGGCTCAGTGTGTATGTGCTGTGGTCTTATAAGCGGGTCAATTGCTGAACATATGTATTTTATAGAGAGTTGCAAAATCAAAGGTTTTGGACCGCTTGTTTTCAGCGACTCCAAGCAACTCTTTTTCTGTCGTATGACCAGCTCGTTGGGGGTTCAGCTGACGCGAAGCTGCGTTAACCGATGCGGGACTGCCACTTTACTTGCGATCCCAACGACCATCAGTTTTCTGAGCTCTCATCCTTTGCTACTTTAGTTCCGCGACTAAGTAAATCTAGTTTTTCTGTTGATCTTCTTATTTAAATAATCCCAGAATTTTCTTACTCTGAGCTTTCTTATGAAGCACACAGTAAACAACTACATTTCAATATTGTTAGTCGTCACGGGCAACACAAACTATTCGACGACTTAGGTCTTCATGTACTGACGGAAAAAATGTTACGATTAGCGTATCAAAAACTGGCCAGTTTATTTGATTCAATGTATATTAACTAAAAAAAATTTGACCCTACAACGGTTAGGAATCTATGGTAAGTGCATCTGTAGGCTTTATAGGAAACGCATTCGCTTTGTACCACCGCACCTGCGGCGGTCTCCCACGCTACGAACTACTTGCACTGTACATTACTTTAATTTATTTATTACCATTACTGAAAAATAAACCTTAAGTTATAGAAATAGAGTCTTTTTAACGAGAGTGTTTGGCGTTTCTTCGTGTACTATTGGTACAGTGTTCCATATGCAACATCAGTTCAAAAACCATGTTATTCATTGTAGCCTTTATTGTGAATAATATAAGAGTGGTTAAAGCTTGTTTTGTTTATTTTGGTGCGCGTTTTCAGTTTGTGTAAGTATTACATGCGTTACAGTCTATTACAATAACATCTATCATTGTATTCGAGAACTTCTGATGATGTAGGTTGTCATTTAAACTTTATTTAATAATTTATAACTAGCTACATGTTTATCTACAATAATAGAACTGAAAAAAGAATAAACTTGACTGTGTCGGTAACTAGCCTCGAAGCAAAAACCACAAAATTGTATGCTGGGGATCGAATTTAACATCTCTCACTTATAAGACAGCTTACTGGCGCAGTGGGGAGCGACCCTTTTTTCAGAGTCCAAAGCCGAAGGTTCGATTCCCACAACTGGAAAATGTTTCTGTAATGAACATAAATGTTTTTCTGTGACTGGGTGTTTATTTGTAAATTATAAGTATTTATGAATGTTATTCATAAATAAATTCTCAGTTGTCTTAGCACCGATAATACAGGCTTCGCTTACTTTGAGGCTAGATGTGTATCGTCGTAGTTAATATAATTTATACGAATATAAGACATTGAGCTAATAGACTAAAGATCGTGTAACGTGAAATTACCTCTGACGACGGACCTATGCAGTAGAATTATCACAACTGTTTTTTTTTAATAAGTAGTCAAACGAATGAGTGCGATTAAATTAGTCAATGTTAATTTATTTAGTAGAATAAAATTATGAAAACCACTATCAAAAATAAAAATCTATGGTTTAATACATTATATGCACAAACTAAAACTTCAATTAAAAATGTTGTAACAAAATGTTGTTGAATACCAAAATAATAATTATTTTTAATATTTCGAGTAACGAGTTCGTTGAACTCTTTTATGCGTATCAAATGTAAGCATGAACGTGAATATTCTCAACATGATTAAGAATAAATTTGGAGTTTCATAGTTAGAGAAATGCTTATTTTTTTCTAAAAGGCCCCAAGAATGTACTTGAACAATTTTAGACAAATTGTTCAAGTTTTAACTAGTAAGCTTTTATAACATAATAGCTTTTATAATATAAAAGCTTACTTCTCATTTGCCATGACTGTAGTTTCCTTAACAACTACCAATGTTTTCCAATACATGCGAACCAAAAAAATTAACCTTTCCTATGTTAATATTAACAATATTATTACACATATTGCGTTATTTGTCACGTGTCGTTTTCAGTTACCAAGTGATACATTTAGTATGTAAAATAAAATAAAAACAAAATCTCTTCAGCCCCACACCTGTTTGTGATTATTTTTATCTATAGACGTTATTGATGAAATACATTTCAATATCACAAGGTGCAAATTCGTAAAAAACAGATCAATTTCAACTGAATGTAGACTTAAGACGTTTTTGTCTATTCGATATACTAAAATAAACTAAAGCATCGACTTGACAGACTGACAAACTAAATTAAACGCAGCCTTTTGTAGATATTTAGTTTTAAAAAGTATGTTAATTATTATTCTAATATCAATCCTTGTCTTGACGTTTATCTACGCACTCCTTATTAACATGCCTTACCCGAAGCAATCGTTCTGGTCCCAAAACAAAGAAAATCAATATCCAAAAATAGCAGCTAAAATTATGGCCTTCGTAACACACTCCCTATCAGCTGCCTTTTCGACCTTGTTAATATGTAGGCCAGTTAGAAATGCAGTTAACTTATAACAAGCTTTATTCCATTTCCATTAGATGTCTCTTTTAGTTGATCAGTTTTGTAATAAATTTTATATTCAAAATCTGTGTCAGTAATGAATTTCCTTTTCAAACAGATTGATATTTTTCTTCGGAAATAGGTGACAGATGCGTAATATACAGGTAGTATTTTGTAAGGATTTAATATACCTGTATAATGTTTTGTTTGAATGATAATTGTACGGTTCGTGGATAATAATGACATTATCCAATTCTGAAGTACTATAAAAGAAAAGTTTACCCTAATTTAGACATAAACATACAATTTAGTACCTGCTTTGAGTACCTGAGTAGTATAAAAAAAATTATAACTCAATATAGACTATTTTAAAATTAAACATCGCAAACCAAATAACACTTACATGATTTCCATTATTATACAAATACAATCAAGTAGATTTTTTAAATACATTGCATTTGCTATACTATATAAAAGACTTCATCACCATCACGTCAACCGATGAACGTCCACTGGACATAGGTTTTTTGTACGAAGTTCCAAATACCAGGGTCTTGGTGCCGATTGGGTCCAACTGCTTCCTACGACTCGTTTGATGGCATCCGTCCACCTCCTCGGGGTATTCATATGAGACCCACAATTAGCTACCACGTTTCGGAGCCACAAGTTATCCCTGGCTACATGTATTTTTCAAACACTTTGGTCTGCAGGCACTGAGGTATTTTCATTTACATTACAATTATCTAATGTTTATTACTAAATACATTAAGTACTGCAAGGTTCACAGTGGTTACACGGAAATCATATAATTATGCGTTTGAACCACTTATATAGGCAATGTTCGCACGAATATAAAAAAAAATTAACGTACAAGTCACGTAATTAACATTTTAAAAGTTAGAACAATTTACCCACGATACAGTGTGATCTAACACAATGGTGTTCCCACATAATAACTGTCATGATCCCCTGGTTAAACCGTATTACTCATATTGCAAACATGGAAGAGTTGAGAAACTTGACATTGCAGTACGACAAATGAAAATCATCACCGTAATCGTCATCATCAACATCAAACGCCAACTGCTGTTTGTGAGCAAAAGCCTTTATCTTCAAGCTTATAATATATAAATATAAAGATATGAATATATATGTATATAAGTAAGTAACTGTAAAAAAAGTTTTAAATTAACTTATGAAAAATCGAAATTAAACTTTAATTTAAATTTAAACGTAAATTTCACGATTAACTCTAAACAAATAGAACGTGTTTTTATTCAACGATTTCATTCGTTTTATAATGCCACCACTAAGTCAAACTTGCTCGTCTCAATTATTTTTTAAACTGTTTTTCAAATTATTAAACTGTTTACCAGTTTAATCGAATTTCAATGTCCGAATTACCTCTAAAAAAATAGAACGCGTTTTGGTCTGGTTTCACTTTAACCATTCCATTCATTTTTATAATGCCACCACAAAGTACTAGTTGCTGATCTCAATTATTTCTAATAAAACGAAAGCCATTAAAACTGTATCTACTTCCTAATCCATTGGAAGAAGATGAAGATGATGATTCCGAGATGAAGCTCGTACATCTGCTATGAATAAATATTTCTCATGTATTGTTAAATAGTTTCGCAATCAATAAATAGGGTTTTATTATAAATATTATGTAACTCGTGGTCGGTAACACGGTATCATAATACCGAGCCGGCGACAACGTAACCGCGTAATGTCGGCGCGCAATCTTCCGTGATAGTGAACTTGAGTTTTTTCGCGGAGCGCGGACCGTTAGCTTGGGCTACATTCCGCGGTTGTCTTCGCCGCCCGCCAGTTAACGCCACCGCATACAAGACTAGTTAGACATTGTTTGTATCCTCATTCATATCCATACTTTTATATCTTCAGTAACTATAAAAGGCTTTATCTTTAATAACTGACATATCCTACCGGCTAGGAATAGCATTTCAAATTTTAACAGAATATTATTTGAGCAACTAACGAGAAGTAGCCCAGGAAGAATCTCTTTAAGGAGGATAAACAGGGGGAAAAAGTTTATGTGAAAGTCTGTAATTTTTTTAGTTATAATTCCGGCATTAATGTATATTGGTATTTAGGCTATTGGTTTTAAAAATAGAAAACACGTGTGTAGGTATACATATCTTGTTAGATCGATCTTTGAGTACAATGAAACACCAGAAACCCTTTTTTGTGTCTAGTGTATGATTGTACTCAAGGTACAGTCATACACTAGTCAAAGGAAGGTCAAGGGAAGTTATACAGAAAACCATTAATATATCAGCGAAAACTTTAAATGTAACCAGTATTTTATAGATTTTTTCATACCGCATAAAAATATAAATAAATCCCAAACCTCGAAACATGACACAATTTTTAACTTATAATAAAATATTTAAAACGCCACATAGGTAATAATAAAATCCGTGATAATAATTTTATATCAACCTTATATCCTCAATATAACCTCAAACTAGGTAAACAAACATTTACATACAAAAAAGGTCGCAAGTAAAATAAAAAGTAAACCCATTACTGCAGAGCTACCTATTTGCTTTTACATATTATTACAACTATGACCTTATCAATTTGCTACCTAAAATCGTAATCGTTTTGTATTATAACATACCATAAACGAAATACCAATGAAAAATCAAAATATACAGTCTAAATAAAACAAATACGAATGTTGACGGAAAATAACAACCTCTCTAATGTCAGATCTAAGCTTTGAAGGCTGCGCGCGCTGGGTCAATGACCATTGCCAATGTCAGCCATCTTGAGTTCCGCAGTCGCTTACGTTCTTCACGTAAGAGGCTGTAATGCTGCAATAGTGTGAGTTAATGTTCCTTTTTCTATGTCAACCACGTCTGTGTGGGTGAAGTGAACGTGCACACGCATTCAATGCTCGTCTGTACGTGTGCGTAGCTAATACGTTTTGTGGTCTTAGAACAGTACTAGATGGCGGCTCAATCGATGATTATTGCAATTTTATAGCGATTTTCTTTTATATGAGAGTAGCTCTATCGTTATTTTTTCGCATTAAAAACTACTCACACGTTTCTATGAGGCTTAGAGTGAATAAAATAAGAAATAAATACCAAATGATTTATGTTATTGTACAGGTATGAAAAGTTTAATTTATGGTGATTTGTATTTGATTTAGGAGGTAGCAATAATTAGGCAAATGAGTTTGAACGATCCAAGTGCCCTGTTTTGCCCTTGTGAAAAGATAATCTGCTGCGATTTTATGTACCATGGTACCATTAAATATGACCATAACGTGAAAAGCGCAGTTGAAATATTTTATCTTAAGAGAAAAAGAAAAAAACATAACAGAATGATTGTCTTCAATACTAAAAAAGATTTGAAGATACAAAACAGTTTCAATTTACAGTTACAATTTTTCTTTTGTAAAATTAATTTAACTTAAATTTTTGCTTCAATCCCAATGTTCTATAATACAACTGTTAGGTATATTTACGTTATTCCAATACTAGGTTCTTAACCGCAGTCACGTAGTTAACGCTTAAATTACCAGTCATAACAATATTTTTTAAACTTCACGCTAAGATTAACTTTACAGCACTTTAGCGCACTTCAATTTTTTAAAGTAAAATGGAAGATAGTACCATTTTTCATTGAATATATTATACAACGTGTAAATGCAATCCGAAATAAAACTTCACAGGTGAATTATGTACTGTCTCTGAGACTAATCTGAGAAACCGAATCCCTAATAGTTTTTGAGTAAACCATAACCATAGTTTTTACTGAAATAAATCAGATACAGGCCTAACAGCACATTCAAAATTAAAATCACGTGACTCCTGTCACTTTATTATGCACGTGTCGGTCTTTTATCTTGAATAGGGTTGTCATATCTAAATACTTAGAATATTTTGAATTTGTTTGTATAGAAAAATAAATGTGCTTCTATTTAATATTTTTACTGGATGAAATATACTCCTTATGAAATATTATTTCGTAATTCTATTACACGTTGTATATATTAAAGTAAATACTTATGTGTATATATACAAATATACTATATGTGTGTATATATATAGTATATTTTCAGCGTTGATGATATGGAAATTAAGTTTTATTATTTTTATAAATTTTATTTTATTCTACAATATAACTTAACTTTTACTAGGCTTACCTGTTAGAGGTATAGCAGTTATATTGAACTCATATCCTGTAATTGTTTTTTAGGCGACATCGTACCGGAACACTAAATCGTTTGGCGGCACGTTCTTGTCGGTAACCAGCCACGGCCGAAGCCTCCCACTAGACCAAACTAGATGCATGTTAGTAGTGATACTTTAATGAATGTTAAATGAAACCGGAGATTTTCCCCTTTAGACCACATATATATACACGCACCGTAAAAATCAATCATGTACCTATCTATTTATGTGATATTAAACGCATTTTAACGAAAGAAAAATCCGAATGGCCTCGTGTCTAGGGACCTTCACCGAAATGGTACTGTAGTGCGATAACCCGCAACCATTGTTCGTTGCGAATCATTCCTATTTAATTTATCACAATCACGATCGAATTCATGACTTCCGCATCATGTAGATTGTAATTTAATAATTAAAATTTACGATTCACGCGAATTTATGGCAATCCAGAACTAAAGAATGTGGTCGAAGAGATTTATTGATCAGTCTTAACTTAAGACTTTAACTGGCGTTATACAGCGACTTCTACAAGCCCCATCACACTTTTCCACCTTCACCGGATGGTCTGGTTAGGCACATAATACCTGGTTTAATTAAATCAACTTTGAGAGCCAACACAAAGTAAAAAAAAATAAAAAAACTAAGTGAGTCAGACATAAACGAGTGGATGTGCGATTAAGGTAACAAATTTGCGGTACACTATTACTTTATTAAAAATGTAAGTTTTTTTTTCAAATCAGACTAAAATGTTTCTTTTACCTAGTATACAAGCAATTAATAAAAATTAAATTAATAGCTTTCACAAGCAAAATCTGTCCGCTTGGAGCCTTGCAATCAAGAAAATTTTAAAATAATTAAAATTTTAAAGACGACGATCGTTTGCCAAAAGAAAACAGAAACAGAAATAATCTATTTTAAAGAATAAAAATAATAGCAGTTTCGGCCAATTTCGGCCAGTGACATTTTCCAACTACACTTAACTTTTTTATAATATTTCACGTTAAACATTAACCAAAGGTCAAAGGATCACCTATTCAGTTCTGTGTTCCAGTATTAAGGAAAAACTAAAACTCAGTAAGTAATTGCTTACTCCATTCATTTGTATCAGAGCTCACCATTGTCATGGACAAGATGTCTCGCACCTACAAAACTACAATTATTATTGCAACAAAATTAAAGAAAAAAATGTAAGAATGCTATTTAATATAATTTCTTTCGAGGTCAAGCGGTAGGTCCTTGTGCTACTAACTAGGCGACACTGTCGTGAGCCCCGATTCACTTCCGTTTCCTTCGCCATTGTTACCGACTTCCTTATAACACACGTAAGTAGGTTTTAAAGAAGAGTTTAAAAAACTACGCTTATTCATGGTTTTATTGTTGTTTTTCCTATAGTAAAAAAAAACATCTAGTACCATAATCGTGAATTTTTAGTCTAGTAGATACTAGTGTGTTGGGTGAAGAGCACTACATTTATAATTATAAAGATACTGCACTATTACCATCAGCCTTTTTAATAGGCCTACTGCACGGCACAGTCCCTTCTATCGTAGGAAAGAGGGAATTAAAACGTTGACCCTCCCACGCAGCTCCAACTTGGGCTGGCAGGCTTTGCACATTACTATTTTAGCTGGCATTGATAAGATATGTACAGAAAACCCCATCACATATTTATTCCACTATGAATTAGTCCTTGACTGCAATCTCACCAGGTAGTAAGTGATGATGCAGTCTAATATGGTAGCGGGTGAAACTGTTAGGGAATATGGTAGCCATACCCTTTTCGCTTTCCATGCCACATTTCCACAGCGCACTAAATGGCTTAGCGGCACGTCTTTGTCGGTAGGGTGGTAACTAGCCCCGGCCCAAGCCTCCCACCAGACCAAACCCGAGAAAATTCAGAAATTATGAATTCCGGCACCAACTTCTTTGATTCCCGGAGTTACCGTTGCGCCAGGGAGGTCGTCCAGAAACCCTACCTAACAATCAATATTATTTCAACGGCCTATCTTCGAAGTAAATTAATATAATAAAATAAACATATGAATACTATCAGAGTCACAAGGCTACGCCTTTAGGCTAAATAAATAAATAAGACGCATAAATCAAACTTTGCGCGACAGGTCATATTTATAAGAGTTTTTGTACCACTGTTAGTGATTGTACTGAAGGTCCTATCACGCAAAATTGTTCCATAAGTATGACTTATCTTTGAAATATTTAACTAGTATGTCTCAAACTCAAGCCTCGTTTTATAATAGTTTCAAAAACATGCTAAAAGTCGTCATCTTCATCATTGAAGCCGATAGACATCAAATGTTTTTTAATAATTGTCTTTATTGTGTCTCATTTACATCAGATTCTTATAATCTAAGGAACGGTAACAACTGTATTAGTTAACATGTGTTACAGCTGTTAATGCCCACCTCCGGGTTTGCTTAAATACAAAAAGACTAAACAACAAGTCTCAAGTCAAGTCAACATTTAGGACTTCCACACACCACTGTATATGTATTGTGCTTAATGCGTCAGTGTCTCTCAGCGTATCACTTGATGTCGCCTTTCACCTAGTTGCGGGATCGCCACTCCAGCACCTTGAAACCTGAACGATGGCTTTGTTCTGGATTTAAAAGGTCAGGCAGAAACACCCAAGTGAACTTGGAGATCTTGCTGCGCTTAGCTGCGCGAACCCTGTAGAACATACCTAGTAAGTTTTTCTAACTTCAATTCATACCGACGACTTTGTCTATTTACCTACATAATACCAGGGTCGTTTTTTATTTCAGATTAGTTAAATATATCTGACTTCATTATAGTCACATATACGGGTGCGCCTGATAAATCTAAACTCTCAATCCGTCAATTTCAACATTCTTAATCCATGAGATCATCAGCGCCGATGCATCACCAGTTTAAGAATAATTTATAGCACTGAAAAACTAATTTATATTACGGTACAAATAACATTTCATTAATAACATCACATTATTATTGTAAAAACTTTTTATCAATAATGAAACCTTCTTACAATGTTCATTACATTGCCAAGAGATAAATATTTTGAACCCTGAGTATTCTACAAGTTTTATAAATTAATCCTTCTCGAAATGTATTGAGTTGAGAAAAAAATCAACATTTAACTTTTACTATAATTTCATAACGTTTGACTGCAACGGTTTTAACGTATTTTCTATACTTAATAGAAATCGTTACCTTTTTTTTCCGATCACAGAAAAAATCTGGTCCTATAAGTGTATACGAATATAAGACTTAAAGTGTTGAAAATAAGATTAAAATTTGTATGTTAAGTTAAATATACTGGGACAACACTGTAGAAGCCTCAACACACCTACACTACCTGTGCACGAGATTCACCCCTAACCTTTAAAAGCCTAATATGAATCACAGGGGTGGTTCACAATACACCACAATAGAAATACGAGCGTGGGAACGAGATCTTGTATGAATGGGAAGCGGACTATGTGGCACCTGTAGGAAACAAAGATGCGGAGGCGGTGGCAGTTATACCTACATTAAAATATAATGGCACCATTACTGATAAATGTCGATAAGGGAATGTGGGAAATGCGATAAAACCAACCTTCTTGGAACATTTTTTCATTACAATATACTGTTTTATGACCCGTGATGCCTTTCGTCAAATTTAAGACGAAGTTTTCCATACAATAGTTATTTAAGAAATAATTGATTTTCAATATGCGACTGATTAGTACGAAATTGTAGAAAAAGTTTAACTGTATCTAAGTAATCAGTAATTTTGAGAAAAGTAACTTAGAGAAAAAAACTAGAATTTTAAGTAGACGTAACAGATTGGCTTTACGGCTATAATATGGAACAGAGCCAGAAGCGGTTATAGGCTAATGGCTAGGGATTCGTCCTCCCTTTCCGTAGGGCAGTATATGATCCCCAGCGCGCTCATAATTTTTATTAGTAATGTGTAATTACGAGTTATGCGCGTTTAAAGGGGCTGTTCCGCCCCTGGCTAGGTCATTAACACTTTTCCAAAAAATAGGATAAAATCTTAGAAATCCAACAGAACTGTATTAAAATGTAGTAAAATATAAATTTGTTGAGTGGCAGCATAACAAAAAATATTATGAATTTTTCCTTAACTTTCTATCGAAAATATTTTTTAAAATGTGCAGCGCGTCAGAATATATATGTATATATTATTAAAAGTTAATTCGTTACATATTTTCCTACTTTAAAAACATACATACTGAACACTAAACATTGCGAAAAGATTTTGCAAATAAGAAGTAATAAATTATAGATACCTTTTGAATTAAGGTAACTAAAGTGAATGATCTGATACCAGAGTTACAATGCGCTCTGTATTCGTATACAGAACAAAATGATAAAATAACCATGCCATTGATTTCTTAGTCTGTATGACAGGAAACACATTTGTGAGTCGATTAGATGATGACATAATAGCAAGTTCAGGAACATGGTTCGTAAAGAAATGCTGAATTAAATCAACGATGTTAAATTTATAACTTTTTTGTAGAATCAACGGGTTATGAAAGCGATTTTTTTTATAAAATAGGTATCGGCTACCGATTAATTATAAGTTACTGTTTAAGAAATAATCTTTGGAATCCATAGTTGGGTATGTCATCAATGGAGTTTAATGTGATTATATAAAACACGGAGAATTGGTTATTGTTTGACATCGACCATCGCATTGTTCTATTCGATCTTAGTATGCTCATAGTCACACCCGACATCGCCATGAATATGAAAAGATCATAAGAGCTTCTTCCAAGCCCTCGTTTGTAAGACTTGTTAAGGAGCATCTTCTTTTAAAGTTTGTTTCATGCTTCCAAGCTCCCAAGCACTTTTGTTTCCATGGTTACCTCATACTACTACTTAATGTTTTTATTCAATATATTCTCTTTTATACTATTCGACGGCCGATTGGCGCAGTTTGCAGCGACCCTGCTTTCTGAGTCCAAGGCCGTGGGTTCGATTCCCACAACTGCAAAATGTTTGTGTGATGAGCATGAATGTTTTTCAGTGTCTGGGTGTTTATGTATTATATTCATAAAAATATTCAACAGCTATCTTAGTACCCATAACACAAGCTACGCTTACTTTGGGGCTAGATGGCGATGTGTGTATTGTCGTAGTATATTTATTATTATATTATTTATTATATTAAGGCTTTTGTAATAATGTAATCATCATCCATTCAACCAATTGACGTCCACTGCTGGACATAGTTCACTTGTAGGGAGATCCACAATCCACGGTCCTGAGCCGCTTGCCTCCAGCGGCTCCCAGCGACACGCCTGATGTCGTCTGTCCACCTCGTTCGGGGCCGATCTACGCTGTGTTTATCGGTGCGGCTCGTCATTTCAGCACCTTAAGATAATAGTAGTAAATGTATAATAATAATAATATTTTCATTTTAACTTATCTCTGTTTTCAGTTACAAGATATATGTTATACTGGCAGACGACTTCGTCCGCGTGTGAGTCAATCGAGAAGCTAGAAAAGATCAGATGCTAACATCATAATCATTGTGGCTAGCTAATTACCTTCTATTATTTTACGTGGTATACTGAGTTAGTAAGTTGTCATTATTTTGGTTGACACATACATACATCCATCCTCCCATCCACCCCCACAAACTTTCGCATTTATTACATTAGTAGGATGGTACCTACGCATGCATTCGATCGTTGTCCCATATTCCTTGCGACTTGCTGTTATTTGTGAAGAGTAATAGGAGTCCTTTATCTCCGAAAATATTTATCATATCTTCATTAAAATAAGACAACAAATGCTTGATAGTATACACTTTCAAATAAAAAAGAATTAAGAAAATTAAATAAAAATCTGTTTTGGTCTCAGTATGTATATAAGTAACCCTCGGCCAAAATTTTCAAAATATATTAAATATAGTTAATTAATATGTTAAATAAAGTAAATATATTAATTAAAGCTTTTCATGTTCTTTTTCTTTTTTTGCCAATTTTATCCATGCCGTCTTCTCGCACGTCATAAAGTGAGCTGGCAGAAAATTCTTAGCATTTAGCCCGCCTAATGTATAAAAAAATATGTATGATTGTGCAATACTCATATAAAATATCTTTTGTTCATGATCTCATAATAAGTTTAGTTACTAAGTACCCTACATACAATATACCTACATACTACATTAATATATTATCCCCCAAAAGTGAATCGGAGTGTCCGATATTGAAATCTCTATATCCTTTTATATCTAGAACGTAACATTATTCACATGAAGTAAAATATTTTTACTCTTTTAACGTAATGAATACCTAAATATGTGTTTAAATCAACCTAAATCGATAGACCAATCAATTCTACGCCCTAAAATTATTGAATTAAAATCTGTTTTGCATTAATGTTCATACATTCGAGAATTCCATAATAAACTTAGTTTTGATGCTAAACATAAAAAAAACAAAATAGACGCAATACGACATTACTCAAAATGATTTTAAGGTACCGATCAAACTATCGATTTAATATGTTACGTATTTCAAACAATCGTTGTGTATACGGAATAAGTTTAGGAAGATCGTCACTTTTACGTTTCCCTACTAAAGTTTAATATGACTGAAGGTACAGTTTTCACTGATTCTTCTAAACGTTAGGCTTAAAAGGGAAATCAAATTAGGCGTTACATATTTTTGACTACTGATCAGTCGGTGATGCAAGAACTGAATATGATGCAATCACATACAAACACCACATGATGGTTACGGTATCTGCTGAATAACACGTGCATTTTGCAAGTCAAATCTATCGAGTCTGCTGAGGCGCCTAAAATGGCTGCAGTTTAAGAATAATACTTACTATACTTTCGAGGAAAACAGTAACAGTAAACAGTTTATTTATTTGCATAAGTAGTTAAAAAAAATGGAAAGCGCTTTTAAATAAATTTTAAAACTACGTAGCATAAAATTTAAGACTATTAAGAGATATTAAGGGACCAAAACCGATATTCCGATGATAAAACACAAAAAAAGATAAATTCAAAATAAAGGAAAAAACATTGACGAATCACATTTTAGGGATACTTATTTTTATTTTTGATACTATTCTTATAAACGTTTAACAAACATTATATGCGTATAAGTTAATATTATAAGAATTATCGTATTTATTTGAGTTCGATATTGAGAGTTGATCATATTTTTTTGCCACCTGGGGCCACGGACTCAGCCTCCTTCACAACTCCTGATGATGGATAGAATTTTTCAATCTAAGAAGTTATAGCCTATATTACTTCGTGATAGTTTACCTTTTTTTTGGCGAAGAAATGGTTAAAATCGGTGCAGTGCTTTCAGAGCCGATTGGGTAACTACAAACAATCAAAATCTTTCCTCTCTATAATATTAAGTATAGAAGATATAGACATATCCCAAAAATATTTTTGACCCTGTGGCAATCAATAATAACTGGAATTATGATTAATAGGAAGTATCATTTTAAAACCCCGGTATAAGTCATTGCTGTCTTCAAATTGATACCAATCGTGAAGTTAATGCACACGTGACGACCGCTAATTCGTGAGTTTGGAATTATGATACTGTCTTAAACTTAAAACAAAAACTATTCTGTTGAACGGTCATAAATGATAATTAAACATATTATATTATTACCTATATTATAATACTAAATGGCTGTTATCACTTTCGTAACAATGTCGTTAATTTAAATACACCGCTAACTTCTTAAAATTAAGCCTTCTCAGATTCATTTTAAAGCAGTAATAATTGAAGGACCCGCCTGGTGGTCGATGGAAAACCATCGTTTCTAGACCGAGCAAGATTTCAAAGAGTATGCATGGAACACGTCCTGCAACTGCTGCCATGCGTCCATCAACCTGGGGCCGAGGTGTTGAGTCTCACGTGCCTGTAATTATACCGACAACCTCATATCTCAGTAGTATTACCCCAGACGAGTTGCCACAATAAGCTCTATTACTGGTTTTTTTTTTTTTTTTAATTAACGATAGGCCAGCGCTTGACGACAATCATGCCCGTTAGAAAGCAATGATGAGGTCTAGGTTGGAGCACGCTTGTCTAGAAAAAGCCTATTTACTCTAGCCTTGAAGGTACTCAAATTATACGTGGCAGGAAACACACGTGATAAGCATAAGCAGGGTTTAATAGCGGAAAAGTACAAATCTACAAAACTATTATATAATCTATTCTGCTATCTATGCTGCAAAGTAATGTAGGTAACGAAACTGTCCTTGGCTATCACGTGCGACACGTGAAATATGTTTTGCAGATTTTCGCCAATTCTAAATTCAACGAGGCCTTTCCATTTGATAACGGTATAAACTGTGATTTTCTACTTAAAACTCAGCTGATTTTGTATTTAGTACTTATACCAAACATCTAGAATAAACTCTTAGAAATAAAGCGTAAATGACAACAAAAGCACAGAGTATTCATGCCTAGGCCTCAATCTTTTAATGCCCCACTGCGAGCAATAATCTCCTATCTCAGAACTGAGAGAGAGAGATTTAGTAACTGACAGCTTAACGTGCTCTCCAAAACAGCGCCGATTACCTAACTCCGGGCAAAATGGAATGTTTTACACTTTATAAATAACACAATACGAAAAACAATATACAATACCACAAAACACAAAACCGAAAAACTTAATATCAAACAATGTTAGGCTCGACTGTGATATCGATCCCAGGACCTCGTGATCCCTAGATTATTCGAAAATGTAACCACTAGACCAACGGTTTAGTTATGTTTCTGAACTACTGTGTTTTAAAAAGTACATACATTTGACAAACAATTACAATTAATGTCCATGAAGCACGTTATGGTTTTCATATTATCAATCCCAAAGTATTTGTATTTCCCTCTGGGCGCATTTAGACGTCATGAAACATAAGCTACGCAAAAATGTTTTGTGAGTTGAGTGACACGATAAAATGAATTAGAGCTACTATATTGTTATCGCCATCATCTCACTACCGTGTGGTTCTTATGTACGCATCAAAAGTGCCACCTGTGGGTCTACTTGAATAAAGATATTTTTGACTTTGACTTTGACTTTGACTTTGACTTTATAGTCGTAAAAAAGTAATAGGTCCGTTTTGACATTTGTCATCGCGACGTAACTAGTTATGAACCATAGGACTCGGGACTCGATACTCACGATAAATCAATTCAAGTTTGTATCAGTACTTGATTGATATTATTATGTATTGTAAAGTGTTCGTTCGTTCAAAGTATTCCTTTAACTTCACAACCAAGACGCGTGACTGGCTGTTGATTATACATCCACTTTTCAACATGTTGAAACAGAGTTAGTACTATATAACAACAAACACAAAAATCGAGTCAAATCACTATGTTTAAATTAATGTCCAAAATAGAAGAGCCATAGTTAACGTAATAGTAAACAATATATATCAAACTTAAACGAGGGCAGAGTCAACTTTACAAGATGAGGAACGAAAAACTGCGCAGTGCGCGCGGGGCTCTTCAGTCATGTGCCGTTTGGTCAGATACATCAACTCAGACTCTTTATTTAGAACCCATTTTGAGAACCAAGCTCATTCTTTGCAGTAAAGATTACTACACAAAATTTATTTTCGATATTCATTAAAAAAATGGTTACAGCTCTAGTATAAAAAAAAAGACTGAGAACGTAACTGTTTTCGGAACGTTTCGTAACAATTATAAATTGCATGCTACTATAAAGTAAGCGTAAAAAGATTACTCGCGATATATTCTTTCATATTATTTAACGTACCAAAAACGTATAAAAGCCCAAATATGCTCTTTTTAAAAGCTCTTCGTGTTTTCGAGAAGATTTAATTTAATTTATTTTTGAACATTTCAGACAATGCAGTATTATTTATTCTAGAATAGACGAGTAGATTAGACTTATTCTATTAAACTTAATAAATATTCGATACTTCTACAAACTACCTATGGTGTTTTATTTTGCTGTTACATAACCAGGATAATTTTACAGTAATATTAGGTAAGTGATTTGTTTTTCAATAGATACTGAATAATTCATTGCGCTTTTCTAGCATTAAACGTATATTTGGCTTTGTAAACTTCTTGTGGTAATTTGTAATACAATTGGAGGAAGACATTATTGTTTTCTCGAAACTTTGGGAGAAACTGTTATGTCTTCCAAGATAATAAATTAAATAAATAAATATACTACGACAATACACAAATCGCCATCTAGCCCCAAAGTAAGCGTAGCTTGTGTTATGGGTACTGAGATAGCTGATGAATTTTTTTTTGTGAATATAATACACATAAATACTTATAATACACAGATAAACACCCAGACACTGAAAAACACTCATGTTCATCACACAAACATTTTCCAGTTGTGGGAATCGAACCCACGACCTTGGACTCAGAAAGCAGGGTTTCTACCCACTGCGCCTCTCGGCCGTAAAATGTATGGTATAAGTTTTAAAATATAGTAGAGATTTTTGTGGCAGCTCATCCTTGGAAGTACTCATATGTAAGTATCCGCCATGCTTATTTCTGCCTCAAAGCAGCATTGTTGCAATGCTGATTTCAATGAAACTTTCAGGGATTCTCCGGATTGACCTGGCGAGTAATCCTGTAAAGTTCGGTGACGATCGGAGCACTCCTATTTTTGAACTGTCAAACTGTCAAATACAGCTTTTATTTACTGTGATGACATTCTATTGTTGGGTGTACATGGGTGTACATAATGATCTTCACCCGCTCGAGAAGAGAATAGAAGATAATGAATACGGAGAGAAATAATTGATTTAATATATTATGAAACTCAAATTAAAAATTTAACGATGTAAGTTTATTGTTTAAATAAAATAAAGCAAAATCTAGCCCGGCGAAGCGGGCTGGGTACGCTAGTACTATAAAAATCTTATACATTCATCAATTCATAAATTTAAGCGAGAAAAATCTGCAGTTTATTTTGAGGTTAAGGCGCGTTGACTCAGTATGGCACCATGATGGACTGCCGTGTATGGAATTAATAAATATTTATTCTCTTATCATCATACCCACATACTCGCACAATAGCCCTTGGCCACGGTTGATTTAAGTTTTGTTTTATGTAATACAGTCGACTCACCTTGTCCTGATTTTATTATAAGTATTTTCAGTTCTTGATGTGCTACCTGGAACTACTAGGTATTGTAGATGTTCGTTTGTATAGAATTTAAACCAACTTCCGAATTAGTGGAGGTTCTTCATGTGGTGCACTTTTTATTTATTATATACTAGTAGTAGCCTGCGACTTCGTCATCAATCTATTCCCGCGTTAAACGTTAGTTTCCCCGGGACAAAAAATATCCTATACCCGTATCTAGAAATTCGTCGAAATGTTTTATCCCGCAGGTGGGTGATTTTCACAACTGGAAAATGTTTATACTCTATATATAAACGACAATACACACATCGCCATCTAGCCCCAAAGTAAGCGTAGCTTGTGTTATGGGTACTAAGATGACTGATGAATATTTTTATGAATAATATACATAAATACTTAGAATATACATATAAACACCCAGACACTGAAAAACATTCATGCTCATCACACGACCATCTTCCAGTAGTGGGAATCGAACCCACGAAGTTTTGGCTAGTTATTTTTAAATGAAAAAAATAAAAAAAAAAGTTATCTTACTATGAACTGTGTTATAAAAATATAGCCACACAAGTTTTTAAACTGCATAATTTGCATGGTTGTGTCAGTGAGATCATTAAGGAACGAAATAAAATAAAAAATACACAAAATCAAATCAATTTATACAGAGCTTGCAAACAATACTGAACCTTGAATAAAGAGGCTTTAAAATTGATAATAAATTACTGTAAAAACACTTAGCACCTATCGAATTGGTAGAATTCGTTAAGTAAAATAGTGTCTTAACCGCGACAGAAGCTCAAAGTAAATTGAGTAGTTTTTAAGCGTAACAAAGTGCAAATTTGTTAAAAGGTAGCTGCATTATGTCGTTTTGTGTTGTAAAGATAAGTATTGCGCGTAGAATATTGCGCGGAGGCCGCTGAGGGTCGTTGCCTCCTCAGAGACACGTGAGCGAACCGTTAGCCTGCACACGCCAAGCCAACACATGGAAAGGAAAATCTGTAGGACTGTAACGTTGGCAAAAGTCCTCGAAGCTTTAGAAATAATGCAGATTAAAAACTTTAGAGCTTACAGCACACTCATTGACGTTGATAATTTAATTACAATTAACATTTAAGGTAACGCTTGTTGTTATCACCATCACCTCCCAATAAAGGTAATAAAGTATGTATGAACTTTTCATAAGTGTTAGATAGGTATATTTAAATGAAACCTTTTAATTGTATTTTATTTATAACATTATATAGAATTGTATTCATAAACAAAAATAAAGATTTTTGCATTTTGAATTTTCTTGAATGGTTTGTTATGAAAGTTCATAACATAGGCGATTTTTTGTATTTTTCACCATAATTGCGAGGATAGGAGGCAATAAATAATAGGGGAGATAGTTATTTTGTTTTCAACATGATAAAAAGTAGTTTTACTAAACTAACCTAAAAATCAGTACCTACCTAAATATTGATTTCTGTAAAATTTATTTTCAAATGTGACAATTTCACATAATGCAACTTTCACGACATCATCGATACGATATATTAATAAGTACACTTGATACTCTTTCTACATGAACAGTACTGATTTGTACCATTATTCTGAATCTTTACAAAACACAAGTAATAGAGAAAAATTGTCTGACTTCATCTTAAATTAGAATTCAAGCTTAAGAATTTGAATGCTGTCCGTACAAATATCGAGTTTTAATGTAATGGTCAGATGCGTCAAATTCCATCAAAGAAATATACACATTATATTGTTACACACAAAGCTTTAATTTATTTATACTTCTAAATTACTTGTAACTGTGTGTATTTAATTCAGTGTTCATATAGCTATAATAATAATATATAATAATACATTGTTTTTATGCTTACATGACCGAGATTAAAATAAGGCTACAAGAACATGGGGTTTTTTACCAAAGTATTGGGCTTTGGTTTTTCTCATGTTAGATTTAGATATGATCTGAGTAAAGTGTATTTAAAATGTTGACATAAAAAATTTTGATTTGTTTAATTGGCAAAAAGACAATCAAGAACTAGAAGAACTCTAACCCTGAGCCCCTCTCCTCTATTACAATTCTTCTTCTTGTGCCTCTCCGACTAAGGAAGGTTGGCAGTCAGCTTCGTAAATTATTGTCTATTTTTCGCGAGGCGAAAAAATTCTGCTGCACTCGTGATTCCAGTCCACTCTCTGATGTTACAAAGCCAGGACTTTTTACTGAGACCAACGACTTTTCTTTCTGCAACTTTTCGCATTATAATTAGTGGAAGGAGCTCATATCTCTCGTGCCTTAACACGTGCTCCAGATATGCAACTTTTCTGATATTTATGGTGTGCAAAAGTTCGCGCCGTTGGTTGACGCGTCGCAGAACTTCCTCATTGGATACTTCGCGAGTCCAACTAATGGCCAACATACATCTAAATGCCCACATCTCAAATGCTTTTTTGCGTTTCCTGAGGTCTTCTTTAATAGTCCCAGCCTCGCATCCGTATTACAATAAGCATATGTAATATTCACCGAACCGTTGATTGTTTAAAGATTTCGGCTTCCTTTTGGGGGACGCATCTGAGTTATATGCGATTAAAGCAATAAATATCACATGCTTGCTCGATGAAAGGAAACATCGACAAAAAAATCTGCATGGCTGAGGTGTGGGCAGTATACTAACCCTCGCGAAAATGGGCCTGAACACTTGTAATTAAGAGAAGTGACAGGTGCCTTCTAGTGAGCCGATTATTGGTTAATTATGTAAGATGACATTTACTTGTAAAAAAAATGGGTTATTTTCCGTCGAAATAAGTATATATTTAAATAATGTCTATCAATCATTTTCCAGGGCCTTTCACGCCATGAACAATTTGTGTAACAGCATATTTAAATTTGTCTCATAACTAGATATATTACGTAATTTTGGAACTGACTTGTTCATTTCGTTAAACAAGAACCTCGTTTGTACCTACAGCTATAGCACCTCAACCGTTGAGACAAATACACAGACAAAAAACCGAACCTATAGGCTGCCTATGTAGATGTAAGGTTGCCTGACAGAGATGGCTACTAAACTATAAGGTCACCTTAAGTATTCTACTTCCACTTTTGTATTTCTTTTCTTCTTTTATTTTCCTAACTTCGTACTAGTGATACAGAGTTTAAATAAATAAACCGAAAAAAAGACAGATGAGCAGCAAAGATATCCGTTCGACCACTATGAGACAAAAGTCCGTAAACAATAATTTTTTTAATATATTTCTGTGTTAAAACTGGAATTCATAGATGAAAGGTAAACCCCAAAATAGATTTTGCTGATACTGTTTCAACATAGAAAATTAACCTCAACTGTCAGTGGTAAAGTAATTATAGGAAAATGTCTAGGAGATTGTTATTTATTGTTTGTACTAATTGTTTGATTACTTTGTTGTCCTTCAGCACCTTCATTCTGGGATCTTTTTGCCTATTAAATTAAAACAGGTTGAATTCGTCGCATAGCAGCTTAATTTTCCCCCGGAAGTGCTATCTTGACTATGAACTCCAGTGTTAGTCTAGCCACTGAAAAGATGCGTCTTAAAATCTGTCCGTTGGTTATATAAAAATTATCAAAAAGTTGACGTACCTAGCCTTGTAACAGGGCAGTATGGAGTGAAATAAAAAAGTTCATTTATTTATTTAAAAATTTTAGTTATAAATATTAGTTTTTTTGTAAGCATAATTATATTGTTCAAAATTACATCGTCCTTCCTAACACTACCTACAACAAGAATGTGAGAGATCATCTATGTAAAGTAGACATTGAACTTTACAACAATGTACTACTTTTTTATTTAACACAAAAACATCTATAGTAAAATCAGAAAATGTACATAATTCCTCAAAATGGAACAGTCGTTGCTCGTCAACATTGTTACAGTGAAATTGATATGAAATTCAAAACTCCATGTCATATTTTGCTAACCCCGTTCGGTTTGTTTACGTTCCGAATAACTTAAAAGGTCAATATCTCGACTTGAATTGTCCCCAATACTTAAAATAGGTCAAAAATTATAATAAAACGTTTAGTACATCAGAAAAGTTTATCGACTTGGTTCAAAATAAACCATCTTTGAAGAGTCGTACAACTAATAAAGTAAATTTTGATGCTAATAAGAGAACATTATAAGGTAGGTCTACATAATATTTTATTATGCGAATAAGTTTGGTTGAAATGAAATCAGATTTTTTTTATAATTAATTGGTGTATAGACGGATACTTGAATAGTGATTCCTTGCTATTTCATAACTTCATTATTAGGTCAATTTCCCACATACAGATTAGTTGCCAAATAATGATAAAAGTCTTGGTGGCAAAGAAAAAGTAATTGTTTATTTTATAGTTCCATTCGGAACAATCAAGAACTCTTAGGTTTTCTTTATCTACATAAGACATCAACGAGCTCGAAGCATATGCATACTCCTTATTTTAATATAAAAAGAGTTTACTGCCGCCTTAAATTATTTAGAAAATACTTAAGTAAGTAAATAGTTCGTATATTCTAAATATACGAAATATTTACAAACAAGAATAAGGGTAACTGCTATGAAAAATATCATGCCACCGTATCATTTGGTGCCTAATCCAATTTGGTAATTGATTCATGAAATAACGATTATTATAATAAAGAATATCTTAAAAGACATTACAGTTTATAATTCGATCCGATAAAGGTATATCTTACCTAAAACCACTTATATAAACTGGTAGTGACTCCAACGTTGGCTGAATTTCAAGCTAGGTGAGGTAGAGATCAACACAACTGTTTCATTTTGCAAGGATATATTTTGACAGCAAGTGGCTCAAAAGAGGACCCATGCGACGACATTTGGGTCAATTATTTGTCTTTCGTAGAGTTTACCTTAGATATTTACTGTTCTGTTCCTGGGAAAAACCATTTTATCCTTTCTTTCTTTAACATCACGATGACCCAGTGTTCTTTGAATGTGAGCACCTTCTCAATTAGTTATTTATATTGTTTATCTCATGCTGATTCATAACCCAAACGAAATAAGTAAGCCGGTCTCTGTGTCCCCATTTTTTGCTACAAACAACTTCAGAGGGCATTACCCTCTCTCTTTCTCTCGAACGAAAACACCTAGCTTCGGAGTGAACGTAATAACTATTACTGGCACCATTGTAAAGCTTTTGAACCGAAAACGTATTCAGTATTTTCAAAGTATTACATTAAATGTTCTTTCATCCAATTTATAAAATTATTTTAAACAATAAGCATCACTTTATTTCTATTGTCTCTTCTTCTGATTTATGTTGTAAGTTTTAACAAATGTATTACCTATTAAAATCAAAATAAATATGAAATAATATTTAAGAGCACTTGTATTATGAATAAATAGCTATATTTATCAATAGAAACACTTTAATAAAATATATACTTATATTTTATCATTATTTGGCATTATAAATAACTGCAACAAGCAGTTGCATGACATAACACGGTTGCCTTTTAATCTAAACGCAGCGAGTTATCACTATCGCTTAATAGAAAACGAAAACATACAGAAACAGCTACAGAACGTAACGTTAAAATCGCCCACGAAGCACCAATAACGAAAGCATTATTCCGCTTTGGCGAGAGGACCTTACCCTAGACATTGCTATTTGCTACGCAGTAAGGTTGTCGCCGGTCATCGCCCGCCCCCTTCCGCTCCCCCGCGACCTCTTTTGCAAGAACCCAGCAATTTTAGGGCGTTTTCACTCTGGCGGCTTCGTTATGCGACTACATATTGTCCGCTAAGCTATTTATCATTTCAACTGATAGGCATCCACTGCTGGACAGTTACCTCTATAATGTAGGAACTTTAAAACTCCACGGTTTTATGACTCAAGTGTCCAGCGTCTCCATGCGACTCGCTTGTTGTCACTGTCCAACCTGTGCGGCTTTGCCACTCCAGCACCGTGGGACCCCCACATCAAAGAGTCTTCCGTGGTGCTTGCCTAGCCACTGCCGCTGTAGTTATGCAGCTCGTTCCGCTATTTCGGTCACTATGGTTCTTCTACGGATGTCCTCATTTCTGATTTTATACGCAGAGAAACTTCGTGATTAGCTGTCTACAAATCATGTTGAGTGACCTTGAGCCTTTATGAGAGCCGTAGTTAGGGACATCGTTCCGGAGCACTGTTAGAACTCTTTAGTCTTTAGGCACTTACTTAAATTAATGTAAATATTAGCCGTGTGGTAACGGCAGATCAAATACAGTTGTCATCCTCTTCTAGCGGGTGTAATACGACTAAGGGAATAAAATGAAAGACGGGCAAGAACGTCCTCTATGTAACGTACCATTTACTGCGATCACCAGCCCGTGTGCCCAGAGTGGTGATTATGAGCAAAAACTCCCGTTGGAAGAAGCCCCGTTGAAAAAAATAATTCTTATAACTTGAGAAAAATAACTTCCATCTAATCTGGAACGTGTTAACGTTTGGATATTTTAGCACTATAATGTTCTACCTTCAGACGTCGATTTTTCTAAAATCGTCTATTAGGTTTTCATAAATGCCTACGCCCTAAAACGAAACTATTTGTAAACTTCAAGTCTGTAGACTTCGTAAGTCATATTTCTCTTCTTTGATTTAACTAAAACAGACGCCCGCGAGTTTATCTACGTAGAATTTCCTCCTTAAGATTAAAAAGTTTACCCTCGGTCCCTAGGCCGTTATAACTTCCATGCAATCATTTAAATCCCATTTTACCCCGCGAGGGGTGATTTAATATAAAACCCTACCTCATTTAAGGATTAGTAAACTTATAAGATATTGTTCTGAATGCCCACAGCGCATGTATCATGTGTGATTGGATCGCTAGTTTGAATAAGTCCTTACCAAGCTAAAAACTGCTTGCCGAAAAAAAACTCACGTTCTTAAGGAGACTAGAGTTCAATTGAATAATGGGCGAGAACAATTTTTGTTGTTTATTATCCATGTTGGTGTTGCTATTTATCGCGATGATAAACGTTGCTTCTAAATAAATGCAAATAATAAATATTTTTTATTACCTAGCTTTTATGACAGAATAGTTTCTCGTAGGTAGTACGGTTGAACGTCTATTTGAATACAAATATTTCGTCTTTATTTGTAATTAGTCTATTTAAAAACATGATATCACCGTAACTAAGTAATTTAACATTACTTTCAAAAGATTAAGAAGATTATTTCGTCCATCTGGCAAAATTATAATTTAAAGCGGCATCGCCCTTTAAATCATTCATAATGTCTCTTTTACGTTAACATCTCAAAATAACTTAAAATTGTATGCTATACATTTGATATACAAAAACATAAAAATGACCTACATACTAATATAATTAAAAAAGAAGACCATAGACAAAAAAAGACATTTATTTTATTTCGCGCGTGAATGTTCTGAGTTATCAGTATATACCAGTCCACTGGAAGGTGTCCCTTTTTTTAGCGGAAGAAAGGCTGTAGTCTTTCATGCTGGCCAAGTGCAGATTGGTAGACTTCACACGCCACGCGGGAACTTTATGGGGAACTCTCAACATTCAGGTTTCCTTAAGATAATTTCCTTCACCGGTACAGTAAGTGATATTTAATTTCATAAAACGCACATATTTGAAACGTTAGAGGATCGTGCCGGAGATCAAACTTTGTACTCCGAAAAGGAAGCCGATTTCTTGCCCACTAGACACAAGACTACAAGGATTTTATATAAGTAAGGCATCTTAACTATAGGCCTCTTATAAACTAGTCGATGTGTTACATGTGTTTTAAACCCTATGAGATAACCCATAGTCTGTGAGAATATTTTTTTTTTCATAGTTCATGGAAAGGCTGAGTAACTTCCACCAATCTGATTTCAAAAGACGAAACGAGGGATTCATTATTCAAAGAACTGCTTGTAAAATATACCTACTCGTAACTGAACCGAAGAATTTGCAAATTACATTGCACAGCGTTTAATTCTTAAGTAACCAGACGTTACAGACAAAGTGAAAATTCAAAGGACTAATCTATACATTTGTTTATTTATTTACGATCTTTACTTATCCTAACAGGCCTCACCTAATGCGATATAGGTACATCATTTGAATGCCTACCTAATTCTGGAAAAAAACAAGAAATTAAACAAAAACCTTTATTAATTACAATCTGCTGGGCGCTGGCTGGCTAGAGGACGCTGTGGGCGAAAATTGTTGTGTGTTTGCCCGTTTTCATACTAAGATGTCCAGTCGCTAAGCATAATAGATACAGTAGGGTAACTACTATAATTAGTGGCTTTGATTAATAAAGAAGGCACTTGTGCGGCATGAGAACAACATTTTTTTTCATTTTTCTACAGTACAAGCTACAACTAATATGAAATGGCACTGTCTTTTTTCATTATCACAGATTAACGACCTGTGCACAAACTTCCGTGACTATATCAGTAACCATATTGCACAATATTGTTTTAATTGCTTCTACAATTAGCTCGTTCGTCCGATTTGCTCCAGTTGTTAACGATTAAGTTTTTACTTCGGCCCAAGCTTTACAGTTATCTTCAGTTCTTAACGTTGTTGCCAAGTTATGAGAGTTACAAGAAACTTTATTGTGTGAAATTGATTACGAAAGGCTATAAGTCTAAATGTTGATGAACTCTGCTAACCATAACCGCGAAATCTTTTACGTCACGATCGGGAGATATTTAGTAAAACTAAACTGTAACCTCACTTATGAGTAATTCAAAATAATAAGCTAGACAGCTCGGTATGGTTGAGTTGTTTCATTGTTGATAATGTGCGTGAACAATGGTATAAAAATACCAGAGGTTAGAGTGTACGAGAAGATTTTAAATACATTTTGTGCGTAAATCAAAATAAATTATTCTTTATTCAATAAAGCAAAACATCAAACATATGATTAGTTAGGCCGTTCTGCCTTACCTTACATAAAAAGGCTATATGCCGAACATGCATAGAATCAGAGGAATCACCGGCACTCATAATGCTCCAATACAGTGGAGTATTCGACCAACGCGAAACATTAGCTCTTTAGCATCACTCCCTGAAGCACTCAGCGACCTGGGTGGCCCGCTTCGCTTTTGGGGTGAGCCAGCAGTGAGCCGCATCAGCGGCCTTACAACGGATGTTTCCAGCCATCTAAGTACGGACACAAGCCTAAGAGAAACAAGAAGAACTTCATCGACTTACTCTCATCATCATGAAACGTAAGAAACTAAGTAAACGTAAGCCTAAAAACTTTAAGATTGGGAAGGCACAGCGAAGGCTTTAGCTAAGAAATGATTGAACGCAATCGCAATTAATCACTATTAATAAATGTATCTTATTATTTGTGGTGTTAAACAAAGGTATTCCAAGAACATTTTTGTCAGTGGAAGGCTGTTATTTATGTAGAACCATAAATCAATAAGTGATCAAAGTGTTTCATATCGAAAAGTGTATAATATGTAACTAACATGGACACGTAATCCCTGGCAAATTTTACCGTTAGGATTTTTGACCTGTTTCATACCATTACGTAATATTTTTACTGTATGGAAATACCATATACCAAAAAATATTGCTAATTATATCTTTATTGAGTGCAACACAATATGAATTTATGTTGCTACTTGACAACTTCTAAAAGTTACTTTCTTTATAAGCACCTTATATTTTAGTTTCTGATAACATTTGTACTCTTTTTAAAACCATGAACATATACATTGTAGGCGATAGATAGATTTACTTACTTACATCAGGTACCGACCTACTGGGTTCGTCAATTATTACTATAAGAAAAAGAATATGTACATTCAACTTCGATAACCCTGCGTTCACGAAGCTCAAAAGCTATCGATGGATTGATTCAAGTTTTAACACAAAAAAAAGAATTTCTGTTATATTTTTATATATGTGTACTGTGTGTGTCCTTTATATACTTTTTGTAGCAGTGATAGCCTGATGGGTACGATTTCAGTCTCTCTTTCAGGTAGACCGACAATACATTTTACAATAAACTACCAGTTGATATCTTGGAGATGTCTCTGAAAAAGTTCAAAGTTTGTATTATACGTAAGCTTATGGAAAAGTTCTACTATAGTATTAAGGGCTACGTCAACGATAAATATGCTTGGGTGTAAATTATTACTCTGAGCAGGTTGCTTCTTTAATAGTTTTAAATGACAATGTGATAACAAAAAAACAACCGGCTAAGTTTGTTGTGGGCTTCTTCTTAGACCAGGGCGCATTTGGAACCCTCGTAGCTTTAGTTTTAAGTTAACGAATTTATTTATCGCCATCAACTCACTTCTACGTCATATTTTACATTAAATGTACGCATCAAAAGGGCCATCTGTGTGCCTATTTGAATAAATAAATATTTGACTTTACAATTCTGCACTTCATTGGAGCCAGCGTGAACGACTATGGTCTAAGCCTTTCTCATTCTGAGAGAAGACAACTGCCCGTGTGTGATGGGGGGGCGTGATGAGTTTTCATTCCTAAATCCCCACGAGTTTAGATAGTAATTTTATATTTATCTATTTTTTTTCAACTTTCGACTAGTATTATAGGAATTTTCCTAATTCGCTAGCGTAGATTCTGATGCATCTATCTACATATATTCTTATACCATACGAATACTGAATTTTGTACTGGTGCTATTTATGTTTTCTGGTCTGGTGTAGCTCTGCCGTGGCTGGCAAGCGTAAATCATATACCATATCTCTTAAAGGTTAGCCCGCTACCACTTACAATGTGAGGTTGCAGTCAAGAGCTAACTAGTAATTGCGTTAGCTAGTTAAAAAAACGTCCATTAGTTTAGACGACAATTTTTTACGCTATGGAATTTTATGCTATGATTTTTCCTTAAGATAAATGAAACCGCAAACGAAGATAATGCGCAAACATTGTAATAATTAAAATGCAGGGCACGTACGCATTCAGTTCAATGTATGCACGAATAGTATCGCCTACTTCTAATATCTGCATATACATTACTTCCGTCGGTTTGTGTGGGCGCCCGCATAGATATGTTTCCACAGACGATACCATTCTTATTGCTTTTTCAACTTTGTTACAATGTTAATGCAGAATTTCACCGTTTAATTATTATTTTACAAATGCATTTAGTGATATTGAACACTAATTATTCAAAGTTCAAGTACAAATATACCTTGCTAAGGTAGACCTAGTATAAGCATTTTTAAACATAATTTCAATTTGGAAAGGCTTAGGCTATTTCTAAGCAGTTTTGCTCGGGATCCGAACATACGTAGTGCACAAGAACTCTAACTCGCAATCTGATTGAACAGAAGTGAAGAGGAAAACAAGTTTTGCCACGTAGCTGTTAAAACATGTTTAATTAAAACATGTCACAGGATTGCTCCATACTAAGACCGGACGCCGGACTGACTTCATCCGCTCACAATTGTTGCCTGGAACGTGAACTGTTTGCGCTAGTATCACCACCTGTCCTGCTTTACTGGGACGTCTTGATTTACAGTCGAAAATTCTTTCTTCTTGGCTTCATTTTCGTAATAAATAGCCAATAGTTAGCTAGCAGTTTTCATACGAAGAACACTTAAAAATTAAACGCATATAAAAAGCTATAATAAAACGCATATTACGCATACTACTACTACGTTTTGTTAGACATGCTCTTTAATATTTTGTCGATACGTCAAACTTATTTTTAGTAATCAGCTTCGTCATTTTTAAACTTAGACGAGTCTAGTTTTAATTACACACTACAGAGGTACACTATTAAATCACTGTGTATTACAACAGTTATGCCGTTTTCACTAACGAAGAACGAGACAATACCTAAATAGGTAACTCCTAATCTAAGGAGATTCCTAAGCATACGTCAACAATTAACCAATAGTTTTCACCTAAGAGTCGGCTGGTTGGAAGCTTATGATTTAGGCGATGCCTAGAGAGATATATGGGAGACCATTCCAATGCTTCCGTTTTCAATACAACATATAATATGAATACATTCGAATCAAGAGTGAATAGGCATCTTCAAGACAACCGCGATGTACTTCCGGGCGTAAGGGCTTGTTTGTCTAGAAAATGCCTACATCACCAATTGCCATCCAGGTGTGATTGTAGGCATGCACGTTTCAACTCAATCAAAATATCTACCTAGTTTTAACTTAGTGTATATCAGGTGAAATTACACTTGCAAATGTTAGGTTTCCGCTCTTTAATGATACACGGTATTATAATGTAATTAAACTTAAGTAAAATGTACTTTTAGCGTTTCTTTGGTACTCTAGAGTCAGCATACTTACAAAACCAGTTACCCTGCTCTACGCTCTACGTCCTGATTCTCAAGACTCCTTTGATTCATTGCAGACTTCCTGATTGTTTAACAAGAAATTGTATGAATAGTTGTAGTTGTCTGGCGGTAAGTTTATTGAGGAATTCAGTTATTGAACTAAACATAAAGGTATAAGACAGCAGTAAAGACAATCTTTATATTTTTAATCCAACACCCTTTATGGGTGTGTATTTATGATGTCAAAGCTGAGTTGTAACCTTTACATAAAACTTTAACGGTTTGTTAGCCAATATTCAATCAACTAAAAGCATCGTTAGAAATATTTGAATCTTGCATGTATTCTCGCAAACTAAACTTTTATATATACCTACATATTTGTTACTAAAACATTTTATTGAATTCATAGTACGTAACACGATAAACAAATTTTTATTTAATGCAACTATAGGTAGTCTACAGCTAACACTGAGTTTGTGTAAGTGTTTAGTTCACAGGCTGTTTATGTCCAGTTTGGATCATAGACCCACCAGGCTGCTCCAATCTGAATCGGCTAGCTTTATCAATTATTATTTATTTGAGGCACGCAGGTAGACTTGGTGAATTTCCTAACTTCGGGCTAGAACTATGAATTTTTTACAGAAAAACTGAATTCTTGTGTATGTTATGTAGCTTGGTCTGACCCGGGAACCCAACCCAGGATGTCGTGTTTCGTATACTAACTAATAAACAAACGATCTAGTTACCAACGAGTTTAAACATCACAGGCTAATAAGAACGTCTTAATCGATCAGATTTTTATTGATTCTCAAAACAATCACTACTAACCGAAACACTGAAGTCAGCTTTGCGTCACCAATTAGCATGCCGCTATTTTTAGGATGAAACGGTGACTTTCCGACCACTGAGCGTTCTTTGTTATATAGACGTTAACATATTCCGATATATACTGATGTTTGTATAGGCAAACAAACACACATATGAGACAAAATCACATTTATCTAACGAGTTACTCAAAAAATTAGCACTCTAGCTCTCAATTCCAATTCAAAAAGATATTATGCGTGTGTATTTTATAAAACGGATGCTAGCAAATTGCTGTTTTTGTTAAGTAAAAATTACTTTATATTCTGCGGCCCTGGAGGCTTCTGGTACGAACTATCAAGTGAATCATAGTAACAGGAAACGGTTCATACCTACTCGTCACTGTAAAAAAGCCAATTGCGAGTCATAATCGTGCAACGAGAGTTCCGTACTCCAAAAGTAACAGTATTAAAGTAAACGCCCAAATGCTATTGAAAACTTCAGCAAGTGTGAGTCTAAACAAGTACGAACTTTGGTTTATATTATTAAATAATAACGCTAACCAGTAGTATTTGTAACATAACAAAAACATAAAGTCATTAACCAAAAGGCATTTATTTAATTACCAACTAAAATAAGTTTGCCGTAGGTAGGTTTGCCGATATCGAAAAAACTATGCTATTATTTTATCATGTTAACTAAACTTGTATTCTTGTGGCTTAGTCTGCAGGTACCATTATATCAGGCTGAAATCTTATGAAATAAATACTATAATAATTTTGAAAAAAATTGTATTCTAATGAAGAAAGAATTACTAAAATGGGTTCAGTAGTTTCTAAGCTTATCAATTACAAATAATTGGAGTATAATCGAATCTTTGAAAATAATTAATGAAATGATCCTAGGGAAGATGGCAGAGGACACTGACTTCATTTCCCAGATCATCGGGCGATTAACATGCGACATATATAACATAAAATAGGTGATGTTATCACTAAAATAGATAAGTAACTATGGGAAGCTAATATTATATTAAAAGTAATCATCATCAACATAATCATATCTACCCATTACCGGCCCACTACAGGTCACGGGCCTCCTCCCACAATGAGAAGGGGTTGAGGCCGTAGTCCACCACACGCCCAGTGCGGATTGGTAGACTCCACACACCTTTGAGAACATTACGTAGAACTCTCAGGCATGCAGGTTTCCTCACGATGTTTTCCTTCACCGATGAAGCGAGTGATATTTTAATAACTTAAATACATGTCGCAGGTTAATCTCTGCCATCATCCCTAGGATTTTTTTATTTTTGCAATGATTCGATTATTCTCCAATTATCCCGCGCAATATTTTAAAGTACAATAAAAACATTATAATTAATTACAATATTATCTACTTGGATGATTTATTTTCTCCTCTAACTACTTAATAATTAATCGAACATAGCTCGCCTAAAAGTTCTCGTTGTAAAATTGAGAAAGAACCTAAATTGAGTACATAAATCTTAGCATGCTTATTTTGGTATGCATATATTTCTCTGTAACCGAATTAAATTTTTTTGTCGGTAAAGTAATTTGCTACCATTCAACGTGTATAACAGACATACGTACCTACCTCATTATGTGTGTATCCTTTCATAGGTCGTCGACATAGATATCGTTTTTGTCTATTTTGTCGTATATGGTGCGAATTCTGACACTGCGCTACAATTCCACATTGGTTCGATGGCAAAATAAACGAATATGAATTCGCTTAGTCACTTTATTCGAGGAGGAAGATCATGGAATTTCAGATGGAGGTTATTACCAGTTCACATATCAAATTAACATCACTGAGTACACAAGCACTATGGTAAAATAAGTCTACAAATTCAATTCAAATAACTGATGCAACTTTTGGTCATTACCATCCAGACTATTAAAGTACTACTCCCGGGTACAATCCTTTTATGCGAGAGGTCGTTAGAGCATAGATGGACACCGTGCGTCAATGTCGTTTTCTGAGCTTTAACGAATATTAATAAAATAAATAAATATACTACGACATTATACACATCACCATCTAGCCCCAAAGTAAGCATAGCTTGTGATATGGGAACTATGATTGTTGAGAAATATTTTTATGAATACAATATACATAAATACTTATAATATTCAGATAAACATGCATACACTGAAAAACATTATTTTTGATCACACAAACATTTTCCAGTCGTGGGAATCGAACCCAAGGCCTTGGACTCAGAAAGCTGGGTCTGCCCACTGCGCCATTCGGCTGTCAAAATACCAGAATTAATACATTATAAATAATAGCTTGTCTGGCGCCGTAGAATTTCTGTTTTTCGGAGAAACTCTAGTATACCTCACTATCTCTCCACGTGTCAAAAATATCAAAACTAAAACGTTTTTTAATATTCACTTTGCTAGGTTGCCTTGTAAAAATAGCTTTTAGCGATAACGCTGCCTAGTGTACTTATTTTAACTTTCACATTTAAAACTACACGTAGGGAACAAAAGATACAACACGGGCGATGCCGTAGGATGCCGTACCTTGTATTAAAGAAGGATATTTTTAATTTAAATAACAGAATAAAAATGCTTGAAAAGTACTAAGTAAGTACTATTAGGCCTTCTAGCAAGAATCGAGTTTGATTAAAAAAAAGAAGTATACACTACAGAGTAACAAAGGGTGTCGTGGAATTAGCTTGATTATTAAAATGCCGTTAAAAATTACCAGCTAAATATGAATCTTTATGAGATATTGCTAGTTTTTGGTGAATAAAGTTTTTTACCACTACTCTGGTATTTTATTGTATCTACCCAAATCTCTAAACTAAATTACCAATGATAGACAGTGGTGCCAATTCGTTTATACAAAATCTCTAAACTTAAATAAATTTATAAGTCTAAAAGTGCCGTTCTTTTACACGAAAAACATGGTATAAGGTTAGCACCACTTTT
This sequence comes from Pararge aegeria, assembly GCF_905163445.1. Lineage (NCBI taxonomy): Eukaryota > Metazoa > Arthropoda > Insecta > Lepidoptera > Nymphalidae > Pararge > Pararge aegeria. The sequence goes on along the minus strand of NC_053184.1, from coordinate 8,442,773 downwards.
TATAAGACTTCTATTTACCAAACCCGCAACCCTAACTCACACAGGCACTCTGCCTCTGCCTAAACATTAAGCATGTTTTGACAATAATGTCAAGAAACTAGCGCTTTCACATCACAAAATCATGGTGCACTTTAACGCGACTCTATGTATTGAAAGGTCCCACACATTAAGGTTGGCGTAACCGCGATGAAAGATTCATATTTTGCTGATGATTTTATAACGGCATATAAGATAATCAAGCTTATTCGACGGCACTCGTACTTTGACTACGACACTCTACGTGGTATTATTCAAATTCTAAATTCCTTTCTTTCAAGTAGACCTTCTTTAAAAGCACTTTAGAAACGTCCAGTTTGTTGTGACCGTGCCACCATTTCGAGGGGCAAAATCTGACGATTAGAAGTCGAAAAGAAACTCAGCAGATTGGTCTATTCCAACGACATTTTACAGTTTACCAAAAATTTTTCTGTCTTACGAGAGATGAAGCTTCCTACTTCCAAGCACCCTTGTCGTTAACAAATTCACCAACTGTGTCGTAACCACGAAAATTTTAACTCTGTTTTCATACATTGAAGAAATAACATTGAACTTATCTGGGCGAGATCGTTACTAAGCGTTAAGAACGCCAAATTGTATACGCTGTTTTGTATTATATTAATTTTTCGGTACTTTTGATTGGTGTGCATTAAAGGTGTATTCATTCATACATTGTTTAAAAGTAGGCAAAGGTAAATATAATATTATCTTCAGTACCAAAAGCATATACCGATTCCCGCGAAGGATTTCTGTACTTTTCTCAGACGATAACGCAGAATAATTAAAATCGCTGCACACTTTTATTGAAAACACAAGCTAAAAATATTAACAAAAATGTGTCAACGTACCTACACTATTGACGTGTTATTTCTAGGCACTAAGTTTAAATTGTATGTAGATATGTTTTTCAAAATCTATTGTATACAATTTGTGTAACAGTTGAAACAATGCATTTGGTTAACCTAACCTAACATTTGTGCATTACGTAATATATATTTAAATAGCAAACATTGTATGTACTGCTAAAGCATACATTTTTTAACTATTTAAAGGACAAATTAAAGACGATTAATTGTAGCTTTCATATATAATTAAATTGATGGCAGCAACGTCCTCTGTTTCGTCAATTTTAATTTCATTTTTAACTTTGCCTGTAGCTTGCTTTCTAGTGACGTAAAGACCGTAAGATTCCTAATCTCGTTGGATATCAGCAATTAACGCAAACGAAGGAGAGCTATTAGAATCACTTAAAATCGACTATAGACTACAACAGTCCACTGTTGGTCTAATCACCACCATTTCCTTAGTCGCCTCGTACGACACCCGCTGGAAGAGGAGAGTTGCAGCCAACTGTATTCTGATCTGCCGCCACCACACGGCACCAACCAAACTCGGTTCAATGAACTATATAGGTACGTCCTAAAATGTCTCGATGTCTCAATCTTTTTAGTGAGTAATAAACTTCTGCTATGCGACGTATTGACAAATTAGCGTCTCCAATAGATAGTTCGGCAGAAACCATGTCACACAGAGTGAACATATTAGCCGCGACATTTTGTAAGGAGGACAAACAGGTACATGAATATGCATATATACTCTTTGTAGCGACGCGTCTTGAACTCCCTGCCCATTCGTTACACTTGCCGTTTGTCTGTATGTACTTCTTTTGTAATACTTAGTCTGTTTGCGTGGTCAGAGTCAATGTGTTGAGACTTTGACACTATGTAGTAACTCATCAAAACAGTCGTTTATTATACTTGTGTTTTGACTATATATGTGAATTTTTTTTAATAATTTACTAAGGGAACTATTAGTATTCTTTCTGAAGCAATCAGTGAGAACTATGCTTGGAATATTTCTACGTGATCTTATTAGGAGCGATGCAAAATTCGTAGGAGAACTAAAGTTGTAGAAATTAAAGTTTTAAAATAATAAGATGATGCTGATGATGATTTTCCGCACAATGCAATAAAAGAAATAATAGAAAATTACTGATAAAATCAGGAAGTCGATTAACATGAAATAATCAAGATAAATACAGCTCCACTCAAGCTCAAAGAATCTCTGAGATTCACCCTTGTAATATAAGGTGAGATGTAAGGATAATAATCACCATCGCCGTAAAATATGTACCTCCTGGAAATTACTGTAATAAAACATCACTTTGTATAAGAAATAAAAATTGCAGCGATATTTTAATGACCACTACGAGTGCGGCAAAATTGGAGTCATCAAACGTAATTTATGCTTAGGTACAAAATAACTAGGGCATCATTACTTCGCGCTATTTATTACTTGTATTACGATGAACTTAAAAAATTGGTTGTCTGTAAAGTCGGCTTACTGACGATAGTTGAACGTGACAACGTCGTAAGAAAATACTGATGGAATGGTTGCATTTTTCAAAAGAAAATTTTAATTTTATTTGTTTGATAGATATTATCGTTGCTATAAACCATTGACACCAAATTCACTTTTCACTGCACTTCATCCTTGCCGAAAACATGTAAATGTATTATTGTATAGAAGACGCATCGCCCACTCAAGTAGGAGAGAGACAGATGTCGAACGCGGAGGCGGACTGTGCCTCTTTGTCGCTCGTTCCGCGCTGTCGCTTGCACTTCAAGCCTTGAATGGAACGCCTCAGAGCGAGGTAACGCCGCATACGTCATGTTATTTCGTGCGTGCAGCCGGCTCCATCGAATTATAAGACGTTGTCACGTCAAAAATATATTCGTGCTACGTGCATTATTAAAATATGAAATATAAGTACATTTAATAAAACAGATACAGTTGTTCAACCCCTTTGATCTCGTGGTAAATGCCGACGTGATAGTGCCGTTACAATATACGTATAGAGACTATGTAGGTCCCTTACTACTGAGGCCAGTAAGGGTCGTTTCGCACCACTTTCCGCACGATTGCTGTCAAGGTGGCTTCGTTGGACATCTGTATGATTATCCTTACTCTGAGGTAAACGGTACAAATACTAGTAGGTAAATATTTATTCTGAGTTCTTGACACGATCATCCAATGACATCTACCAAGTTATAGAAGATCACTTTATCTTGGAAATCCATTAAGACAGATTCAAGCGTACCAAAACTACAATAGAAGATAGTTAAAAAAAATCATTGCATTTGTTGGACCTAGCTAGTCTATTAAATGTCCATAAAAAATATACGAATCCAATCGAACAAACTTATGAAAGTTCCTAATTATAACATTTTGTATAATTTGTCCGTCATACGGTAAAGAATAGATAATGCAAACTCTTAATTTTAAAGAGTCTATCTTTTGTAGACATGTCTCAAGTGCTAATCAAAATTGAATGAAACAAATGTTTCACTTTTTCCTAAATATGTTTTCTAAATAATTAATTATCTTATTGCCTCGGTAAAAATAGACCTGCTTTTATAAATGTGTTCTTAGATTTGGGTACAATGTAAATTTCTAGATGCATTTAAATTAAATGATATTGATGTTTATCAAATTGCTGTTAACCGTGAATTTTAAATATATTTTCTGTAAATAGATAGATATTTTGAGAATAAAAGTTCCTGTCTATAGCGGTTCTCTGCCATGCACGTCTGTCTAAAATAAAGTGAGTATTTTTTAAGTACTTCTAGGTCCTTAAATTGACACTTTTGTTTGTAGGTATATAAAAGTAATTTGTTTCCCACGCATAAATTTTTTTTTGCCGCCTAAATTAAGTTTTTTTTTGTTGGCTAAATTTGTAACATAGTTCTACTACAGGAAGTAAATTCAAGCTGTTAATATGGTTTAAAAATAAAGCTACAGCTAAGCTGTTTTTACTTCACCTCCTAATTTATGAGAAGTCTATAAAATAGCCAATCGATTCATATTTATAAACGATGCGAATTTTTATTACACCACTACATGTTAGCCCTTGACAGTAATCACACCTGTTAGTAAGATGATGTGCTCTAAGGGGTTAAAGGGCTAAATATTTAGCCCGTTATTTATTTACTTACCCTAAGTATGGCAACAATATTGAACCCACAACTCAAATTCGTTTCTACGCGACATCGTACCGGAACGCTTAATCGCTTGGCGTTTAAGTCTCTCCAGACCAGACCAGAGTAAATTGAGAAATTATAATTCTCTAAACTAGCTGGGGATTTAACCCGGGCTATTCCCCTTAAAAACACAGCGCTCACCACTTTGCCAATTTTGAAAGTATAATTTTTGGTTTGTTTTTTTTTTTGACACCGTGAATTTCATTAAAAACCAAGGAATGATTTTATTTATTTATCGAAATACGTATTTTCTGATGGTTTCCAACATATTTCATCGGTGCTGTTTTTAATGCCCCGACACGAACTAAGAAATTGCTATGGGCTAATCCGGAACTGCCCTGAGGCTTTTACTGCGTAAGAAGCCGTAGCAGGTGCAAAAACTTCAATGTCAAGTCCAATCATATTTTGGCAATTAGTGTGATGCACATTGCCAAAATATACTTTCAATATCATCGGCACACCTGCAAAGCGATACTAATTACGATAAGCTAATACACGCAACTTTTGCCATTTTCGTCATTCAAATTACTTAAATTAATAATACCATATTTATTGACTGCCCACCTTTTCCCTTTTTTAAGTTGATATTGTACTTATAGAATTTGGATACCTAACTATATCTTCTTCCGAATTTTTATCTACTATTTCATTTCCAGGGTTCGAATCCCGGTTAAGGCAAGTATTCGATTTTATTCAATGAATTGAATGACTTAATAAACGTCACTTTCATTGTACACTAAATAAAAATACACAAATATTGTAAATAAAAAGTTTACGCTACATAGTAACCTCTTCCGTAAAACACAGCTAAAGGAGAGAGGTATAAATAAATATTTGCATATATACCTATTTATATACATAAATACTATATATGTAATAAACAATAACATGACGTTCACAAGAATAATCCATGAAGGTAGAACACCTTTCTAGATTCTTCTTGTTCGCTTAATAAACACTGTATACCAGTCATTATCAATTACACCTAATTTCTAAAGAATATCTATAATTAAAGAGAGTAACGTTTCTCTTCTATTTTTACTGTACCTTATTTTTTGCTTTAAAATTTGCTAAATACTTAAGCTAGGTGGAATAAACATCTATGCATATAAAGTATGACATAACTTAGCAGGTGCGAAATATAAAACACTAAAATAATTGTCCACGTAGCTTTTTGTGTAACAGACAGCTATTAGAGAATAATTTCTAATTATTTAATAGCCCTCCATAAGAAGCAGTTACGTTGATTGGCCCACCACCTAATAAGGCCGTAATTATTGCTCTTAAGGCTGAGGATTTTTGAATGCTTTGGTCGCTTCAAACTCGAAGCTATGTCGAAAGCGAAAACCTTGTGCAATTGAGGGACAAATTGTTTTATTAATGAAACAAACACATTAGTCAGAAGTTTTTCTATACAAAGCCAAAGGTGCACTATATTGAGACAGCTTCGACTTTCAAACAACTATATATTTAATAACATTAAATTAACTATTGGCGACTAGCAGGACGGTTCTTTTTAGTAGTATTCCCTAGGTAATTCACAGAGCTAATTAGCTAGTTTCCCTGGTAAAACTATTTTGACTTGCTTTACCAGCTTGAAGCTTTGGAATCGGTTGATGGCTGTGTTAAGAGACTTATCGGAGACGAGACAATTTATAGTCAGTAGACTCCAAATTTTGTAACACAGTCATAAAGCTGCCGGTTTTTCGGTATTCTACAGGATATATTTCGGAGAGTGTGCTCAGGAACTATTCAATTTGGCCATCGAGCACATTTTACACTGCTCATACGTACAAACGCCAGCAAACACAACCTGTGCGTTTTTAGGAAAGGATTTTATATTTGATGACTAGTGCTTCACTGCGTTCTTATTTGACGCAGGGATGGACGCGACGTGCTAACCTGGAAACATATATGGCTGTTTATTAACCTCTTGCGCTTACACCTACAAGTTAATAACACAATAATACACTCGTTAACTTAATACTAAAGAGTACCAAACGTCCATTTTTCTTTAAAAAATCTCAAGGATTCTTTACCCAGTTTTATTTAACATCATCATCATTATTAACCCATAACCGGCCCACTACATGGCACGTATCTTCTCTCAGAATGAGAGAAGGTTAAGGCTGTAATCCACCACGCTAGCTTCTAAGTGAAGATTGGTAGGTTTCGTACGCTCTTGAGAACATAATGGAGAACTCTCAGGCATGTAAGTTTCCTCACGAAGTTTTCTTTCGCCGTTAAAGCAAAGGATAATTAAAAACGCATTAACGTTAGAGTTGCGTGCCGGGGATCGAACTAGATTCCCCAGTATGGGAAGCCGAAACTAGTGCATTCCTAAACTGAAAAAATCTTCGTTCGAGTTTGGGAAGTGAATCGAAGATCTATTTAAAAGCCGCAGCGCACACAAAAGAAGTTTTTGTAGATAAAGAAAGAATTTCTCGATAGACAGCATCGCAATGGCACGAACTGTCTCGGTCAGGGCCAGCGCGGGCGCAGCGGCAGTGAGTTCAAGAGGAGGGTGAGAGGGGGGAGAGTGGTTGTGCGCCGGCGCAGAGCGGAACGCTAGATCGTGCTGCACCGCCGAGCGCGACCGCTAAACCCACGACTTGCATTGCAACATCACTCAAACACGTTTCATTTTAGCCCTTCGCAACTACGCACGGACATAGGTATCATCCTAGAGATTTTTGGTATTAAGTAGTATCACGGATTGTGCATCAAAATCGCTTCCTAAGTAAGTTAGATTCATTGGTGCATTATCTCGGTTACATCTAAATCTTTAAAATAGGAACGGTTATAGACTTACGCCCTAAATTAATAAAGAATCTTATCCGAAATTTCTTCTCGATGTCTTTTCTTCCTTACACCAAATCCAAAGTATTAAGATGGCGGATTTAATTTAGCAATGCTATTCTTATCAACAGAGTAGCGGAGGATATGGATAGTTCTACTAATCTGCCATCTGAAGATTTTGGATTAGATTGATTATAAATTGCGAGCGTTAATCTTCCCTGTTGATAAAGAAGGCTCAGACCTTTATTCTGTGTTCTGAAAATTTTTTGTTGGATTGATTAATAATTTGGGTCATGGAAGAACTTATATCTAAATACCATGTTATTAATTTTTATAAGCAAATACTCGTATGTCAATAACGTAATCAAAATATTGTCCTCGGAAAGTAGTAATCGCAATCGTCAAGATTAAATAAGTATTTTACGTATCCCGAATTTGACATGCATTTAAAACCATGGATTTGCTTAAAACAATTCGGCTGTGGTGGCAGGAAATGCGGATTCAATTCCTGCTGTTTCCTCTATTTTAGATGTATATTTCTGTCAGATATATAAGACATATGTAAGACCTTTGTTGGAGTACGCTTTTCCGGTCTGGAGTCCCAATTTTGTTAAGGATATAGAAATGCTTGAAAAGGTTCAAAGATGAGCCACTAAACTGCCGAGAGAATCGAGAAACCTTTCATATGAGCAAAGGCTTGCAAACCTGGGTTTTAGCGCCCACAAAAGTAGGCGAAAAAGAGGCGATCTCATTGAAACTAAAAAATATTAAATAAGTTTTACAACATTCCAAATTTTGGCGAATATTTTCAAAAAAGAGTAACCCCAGATTAAGGGGCTATGGTCTCAAACTTGGATTTCAGCAAGCATCGTCTAATCCTTCCAAGCACTTTATCAGCAATAGAGTTATAGAAATGTGAAATGCCTTGCCCAAACATGCAGTGACTGCAGTATCACTGAATCAGTTTAAGAATAGACTGGACAAACATCAAAAAGACACAAATTATGTGATTCCTCATTTTTGTAGAAAAATTATATTCACTTATTTATTCATAAATTGAATCTTAGAATTTTGTTGAAGATAAAGTAGATAATATAAGGCTCTACTAAACAAAAGAATAAATCATGTACAAAGCATATTCGTATCCGAAGCCTATAACAATATAATTGGAATATTCTTTTGCGGACGTAGGTAATAATTAATAGCATAAATAACGGAAGATTATTATTAGCAAAGTTTTTGTAGCGAGCGCCTTCAACAACCGTGTAAAGAAACAACCGATTCCAGCCTCTATAATATAGTATGAGAAACTATGAAAGAACTCTAGTGTATCGAATACATTACAATTTTCAATACATTAACCTGTTAGCTTGTAGTTGTTTAAGTTTATGTTTATGTATACGGCACGGTGAAATAAAACTATTTCCGCATATATGCCCTTCAATCTTCAGCAAGTACTTATGGAAGTTAAAGCTGAACTGAAACTCTGAACTGGCTAGGTTTTTTTTTATTTAAGTTCAAATCACCGGCGATTCTGCGGTAACCATTAAATAAATAAATAAACATACTACAACAATAAACACGTCGCCATCTAGCCCCAAATTAAGCTTATCTTGTGTTATGGGACTAACATAACTGATGAATGTTTTTATGAATAATATACATAAATACTTATAATATAGATATAAACACCCAGACACTGAAAAACATTCATGTGCATCACACAAACAGTTTCCAGTTGTGGGAATCGGACCCACGGCTTTAGACCCAGAAAGCAGGGTCGCTGCCCACTGCGCCAATCGGCCGTCAAACCATTCTGCAGGGCTAGCATGGGCGGGAGATAAAAATTATATCCCCCGATTATATCCCCTGACAGGGGATATAATTAACGTGCCCGCCTGCTAAATCAGTGGAACATGGAATAGGAGAAGTTAACCCCGTGTATTAATACACATATATTATTTGGATATTATTTCCACTTGTGTGCCAATGCTCTGAGAGTTGATAAAGCTGTAGGAGAAGATTAATTTATATCCTTTCCCCGTGGATATAATAGTCTCCTGCTAGCCGTGCTGGGGCTAGCAGTAACATAGTATCTTATTCTATATTTTATACATCATCATCACCATTGCGAAGTAATAGCTCATAAAATTGCAAAACTAAAGGTCCCCCCCAACCGAAAGGGTTGCCCATAATCTGATAACCTCTAACTTCTATTCCCATGTTAGCATATTTCTTTAAGTTATTTTTGTGAAAACTTGTATATACGCTGTACTTGTATATCTTCTGTATTAACTGTAAGTTTTCTTAAATAATGTAATTACCACTCTGGGCAGACGGTTCGGTGATCGCTGTAGATATATTCTAATGGTCGCCTCGTACCTACAGAAAGACAAGGGGTGGTGACAACTGTATTCCGTTCTACTGTTACCACACGACACAATTATGTAATATACCTAATATAAATGTTTTTGACGACCTTCTTGGAGCAGCGGTGAGCGATGTGGATTCAAATCGGAGGTCCCGGGTTCGATCTCCAGCGGGTTAAATTTGGGAATTTATAATTTCTAGTTTTCTCTGGTCAGGTCTGGTGGGAGGCTTCCGTCGTGGCTAGTTACCCTACAGTCATAGGCGTGCCGCTTAGCCAATTTGGCGTTCCGATGTTCCGTTCCGGTTCCGATGTCGCGTAGAAACGGATTAGGGGTATGAGTTTAATATAAGTGCCATACCCCTAACAGCCCGCCCCCCTAAGTTAGCCCGTTACCGTCATGACTAACGAGCAGATGAGATTGCTGTCAAGGGCTAACTTGAAGTTTATTAAAAAAAAATGCAGTAAATCGGTAGGAATTATAATAGCCGTTTCTTACGCTATGTAGGCAGTGTAGAGATGGAAGGCGTAACCGGTATCGTAAGACTCGTAACGTTACCGCCGCTGATGTAAGTAGAGACGACGCGGCATTGAAAATTATTGTAAAAATAACCTTCAAATCAAACTGTATAATTCACATGTATTCTTAATAATAAAGTACCATTGTGCCGTTTTAATAAACTGCTCATAATTTTACAAAACACTAGCGGTCCCCCGCAACTTCGTCCGCGTCATCAACTGATCACCGACTCACTACAGGGCTCAGGTCTCATCTCAGAATAAGAAGAGTTTAGGGTGTAGTTCACCACGTTGGCCAAGAGCGGATTAGTAGACTTCACACACCATTAAGAACATTATGGAGAACTCTCAGGCATTCAAATTTCCTCACGATGTTTTCATTCACCGATAAAAGCAATAAATGGCTTAAATTAAAAACGCACATAACTCCGAAAAGTCAGTGGTACTCGGTCTCCACTTTGTCGCATATGCATATGATTCTAACTTAAGATATTCAGTTTTTTTACAACTTCTAAAGAGCGACAAAGATGTTTATTACATTGGCGTTATTTTAAAACGTTTACGTATCGCCTCACCGGAAGCTCTCAAAAGGAATAATCTTTCCCGTTTTTGCAAAATTGTTGATTGATGCTCCGTTCCTATTGCTCATAGCGTCATCATCACGACATATCAACCCTTTACCGGCCCACTACAAGGTACGGATCTCTTTCCACAACGAGAAAGATTGGTCCACACACCTTTGAGAACATTGTGGAGTCGTATTCTGCAAGAATGCATAACTAAGATAGGTGAATTATATACAAATGAAAAATATATTATTGTATTAGTTGTTGCCCACTTTGTTTGCGTTGCGTTTTTTCATTTGTATGTTCATTGTGTACTTATATGTTATTCTCTAGAACTAATGCTATGCAAAAAAAAACACGTCGATCTCTTGCCCTGAGAAAAACAAAACAAATCGGATCCACGGGAACGGGAATTACTTTCTTTTCAGGATAATAAGTAGCCTATGTTCTTCTTCCAGACTATATTTCTCTGGTGTGAATATAATCCAAATCCGCCCAGCTATTCTGGCGGGATTGAGCATCAAACATCGATACAAAGTTGCGCATTTATATCATTAGTTTTATAGTTATTTCAAATACATATATACATTTGGAAGAACCCATAATATTTACGTTATAATTAAAAACCAATAAGAGCTTTCATAATTCATAAATTAAAGGAAGCAATGGGCTTCCAGCCGATTTTTCTAAAGATAATCTGAATAAATCTTCTTTAACTGATTTAATGCATTTTGACTTAGTATATATTTTATATTTTACCTATTCATTGTTTTAGGTAAAGCAAAAGCCATGAGAGCTAAATTCAAGAGTGTGTACTTATCTTCGTTAATTTCGCGGAAATTTTACCGGTATGTAATTTTTCATTTGGACATAAGATAGTTTCATTTCATCCCGGGGAAAACGGCTAAAAATCCTAAAAATAGCTTTTGTTTGGTTAGACTAACATTGAAATGAATATTATATTATTTAATTCCTGGCATTATTATTATTTCAACATAATTGGCGCGCACGTACGCGTTGATCGTCCACTAATGTAGCATCGTCTCAATGACATAAGAATATACGTTAGTTACATAACAATTAAACAAAGTTATGTCACTTGTTAAAATTACGTAAATATGTGCAGTGTTAGATACATGTAATGTAGTGACGGCAGATCCAATAACAGTTGTCACCATCCCATCTCTTCCCTCGGGTGTCGTATGAACGGGCAGCAGCGTTATCTGTACTACTACTAGATTAAATGCGATCATCAACCTGTCTGCCAAATGTGGTGATTATGGGCAGAGCCTCCCGTTTGGACGGGCCTTTAGTCCAGCAGTAAAGTTTTCAGGCTATTGATGATGATGATACCAATATTATAGTTTGGATGGATAAAAATTGGTTTACTTAATCGCGCCAGAACGGCTGAATTGATCCGGATGGAATTGAGCACAAAGATGACAGAATGAGAATATAATCTGTAATAATACATACTACTTTCCTGTCGGACACATTGTTTTTGATTTTCACAAAACAAGAGATCGACATTATATTTGCATAGTGGTAGTTCAGGGTGCAGAAAATAACATAAACATCTAATTCCAAACAAATGAAGTCGCGGGCAACAACTAGTATAAAATGTTCTAGCTAGTATAAACTAGTGTAATGAAGGCATCGTTAGATTGAAATAAAATGAAATGAAATGAAAATACACTTTATTGTACACCTAACAGAAATTAAATTATAAACAAAAACGGTTTCAATAAAGATTCCTCCAAATGAATACCTAGGTTCCGTGTTTTAAATAACACGTCTGGCAGTTATCATTGAAAAATAAAGATTGCTACCCAATTCGCGGCAAAATCTTACATCAAAATACATTAACTTACACATTATATTTAATAATAATAACGTTTATTTCGGATAAAATTCCATAGCTTGGAACTATTATCTTATTAAATATTTTATTAATTGAAATTGGCCAATCATATCTTCTAATTAAGTACCCGTACATGTAATCACTTGGTGTATGAGTGTATACCGACCCAGTGCTCCATAAAGGGATTTTTTTTTCCCATTTATTGCTTCATATTTTCAAAAAACTTTAGGAGCTTCCGCGCATCATCATTGATGCAGACCTTTTTCTCAAGATTGCGTAAAGGTCATCAACGTGATTCTCCGCAAACATTTTTGATGAACTTCAAAAGCGCGACAGCCCCATCAATACTCTTAAGCCATATATGCAAAGTCCAATATTCTGGTTTCACGTTGCTATCAAATTATGCGTTTTATATGACGACGATATTACAGACGACATTACAGACAGTAAGGGGAGTGAAACTTGTTGGATAAATTATATCAAATAAAGCGGCTACTTCGTTCATTGATCTGGTTGCACTCAAGTTATTATGTTGGCATGGTATACATTACCCATTATATACCTACTTAAATAATCTACTCAACCCCTCTCTCATATAAAACGAAAGGCATGACCTGCTTTGGGAATTAACAAGAATATGATGTTAATTTTTCTAATCGAATTATATTATTTTAGAACAGATTTATAAAAGCACAAGTCTCAAATTAGCAAATCAAAAGCGTGTAGCTAAATAAAGATTGACCGATTTAAGAGTTAACCAATCAAAAACGTCCTTATCGACTTGGTGAAGTAAGAAAAGCAATTTCCATTAAGCCAAACTGCGAGCGGAGGTCGTCGATCTTTCAGACCAGTGTGACCGGATCTTGGAGGAAACTTTTTATGTGACCGGCGACCAAGCGTCATGTTTACAGAAGAAACGTCCGACATTACCAGCACCTATAGAATCATTAAACATACCAGCAATCTATTAACTAATTGTTATGTACTTCAATATGTAAATTGTGTTTGGACTGTGGTATGTGTAGGTAGTGCTAAGGAGTCACGTCCAACAAACGCATTTCGTCTCGGTCAGAAAGGTCAATTTATAAGGATTAGTTTTTTTAGTACATATTACGAGTACCTGTCGCATGTGTTGTAATATTTACATGATAATAAAACATAGTCACTTTTTCTGTTTGTACGTTTAGATCTTTTAAACAATGCAATGTGTATTTACCTTATTTGTAGTGTATATTTCTCTAAAAAAAAACTCTTAAAGCTAATACAATTTGATACTTAAATATTAGGAACAAGTACGTGGGATCGAAGTACCCACCCACTCAAGAGTCGAATATTATTTCATAATTAATATTTATTTTTAATAACGAAGGTTTTAAGTTTTAAATATATTATTTTGAAATTTTGTAACAATTTCATAAAAAAAAATATTTTTCTAAAACATTTAATTAAAACTAATTATCATATTGTGTGAAACAAAAAAGAGGTCAGTGTCAGCAATGCATTTAAAAATGGATAAAAATGGTCAGATTCCCTTTCATTATAATTTCACTGGCTAAACTCTGTGATCCCGCTACATGACCCATACACATTAGGGCAGTGTGTGTTGGTTAAGCGCTAAGCTATACAATATACGTATCATTCTATAGGAACTGTCCGCATGCGCAAGCACAAATCGTACGGCATTCCTGCGCTCGCGCAGCGCGTCTTTGGGCCCCGGTGGGAAAGAGACAGCCTGCAGAGATGGTAGCATGACATCCCGCTCACGGTACGCTCGCAATCCTTTCCTTTCTACCTGTTGCACTATTACAAAAACCCGGTCCTTAGAGCCGCTACCTTACGTGAATTGAATGAGGATTGCGGGAGTCTACGGGTCGGCCCATATAAAGATAGGGCAAGGGCTATTATATATGAACGTGCGGCCAGAACTCGTCGGGACTCTTGGGCGTTTTACCGTGGGGATGTGTGGGCAAAAAACGTTCGTATTTGTGTGAGACGATTGCATAATAGCGACGCGTTTGGGGAGCGGCGTGAGTGCGTGATTGGTAAACAAATCACTTCTTAGGTAGGTATCCGAGATGCCTATGGTATTGGTACTCGTCCATAATAAATTTTGTGATCGAGACTTGCACGTCGTCGGTCGAATAAGCTTGGTTGAAAAATATTACAATGAAAATTCCATTTCAACATAGGTAGGTACGTCGGTTTTATCTGTTGCTCCTTAAATCAGAATTTCAATTCAAATTGAATTTCTGGCTACGGGAAGAAGACTTCGATCTATGTATAGAAATTAACTGCCAATTATAGTGGTTAGCATATTTAACTTACACACACGAGTGATATTGGACTAATCTGTGAAGAAGTAGGTATTAGGCGATTAGGAAGTAGAAGTCCCGTTTTTTATCATTGTCATATTGTAAAATTTACAAAGTTCTCTCCTATGAGAAAGAAGGCCTATGCAGAAGAAAATGAAAAGGGTGACAGTGATAGATATAAACCTGAATAACCTCCATATACTACAAAAAAAACTCATCTGAAGCACCACTCCAATCATCCGCGACTTCAAGCATATGTACCTACGTCCTACTCGTGGTAGGTATTTATCCATCAAATCGTGATAAATGAGTACACCTCGCTCGAAATTAGATCTATTCAACGTTAGCACAAAGCTCGCTCGTGACGTGGCTGACATTCGCCGCGCGGTCCGTGATCTTGGCAATGGGCAATGTTGGCTGGGCGCTGCGGCACAGCAACACAACCTAAGTATCCACAATTCAATGTTGAACCAGTTGAGCAAACAAAATTGAACCTTAGTGTGATCAATTCAAAGTTGGCTTTTCTTAACCTGCTACTATAACTTACGCCATTTTAGAGAATGGACTCTGGTATTGCGGTCGCTGTACCCTGTTCGTTCCCCCGCGCATCGTTCCCCGCGCCACAGCCTTTTGACAACCGGTATAGGTACGTAGTAGGTACACATGGATTTGAGCGGTTAAGAATTTTCTGACGGCTAATTCACGTAACCACGTAACCTACCGATGTGGTAACTTGTGGTATTGGTTGATTATTATAAAAAGATATTAGATTAAGAGTCATATTGCGCTATTACCTTACTCTTTTTTTAACTGCCTCGTTGGACAGCCCGCAAACCCTTATTGGAGCCGCGTGGAGGGTCTAAGCTCCCCTTATCCCTCTAAGATCCCCAGGATTATGGTAAAATTACACATAAAGGTTAAAGAAATCCTAGTATTTTGAACTTCATTTACTTTGTTAGTCATGACAGCCGATTGGCGCAGTGGCCAGCGACCCTGCTTTCTGAGTCCAAGGCCGTGGGTTCGATTCCCACAACTGGAAAATGCTTGTGTGATGAACATTAATGTTTTTCAGTGTCTGGGTGTTTATCTGTATATTATAAGTATTTATGTGTATTATATTCATAAAAATATTCATCAGCTATCTTAGTACCCATAACACAAGCTACGCTGACTTTGGGGCTAGATGGCGATGTGTGTATTGTCGTAGTATATTAATATATTAAGCATATAAAAACAATTATCAACACTAGATAATACGGAGAAAATATGGAGCTAGAAATATGGAGATAATTAATAATTAGGTAGGTATACATTACTTAAATAAGTAAGCTAAAGCTACAGCAAACATAAAAACTTATTACGGGAAAATAGAAACATTTAGGAACAATATTAAGACAAACATGTCATAATAACTTGTGTTAATTGCACCAACTTGGTAGGTAGAGTTTGTTTAAACGACTCTTGGTTTAGCAGTTTGTATGTCTTTATTACCGCCATTTTTTCTTTAAATTCTTACTAACACATACAAGACGTCGCAGAATATCTATCTTTGTCCATTTCATTTCGTAAAGTCCTCATCACATACAACTTAAAATCATCATGCAAGTGAGTAGACGCTATTATATTATTAATAAATATTCAAATGCAATTTCTTCTCGCATACTTGAAAAGTAGATGTACTATACCTATTTGTGTCAAGAAAAGGTCAAGAATAGAAACGTGAGAAGTCAAAAAACTTAACTTTGCAACAAAGAAAAAATTATTTCTTCTTAAAATCTTTAAAAAGGGCCTTTCCTTAAAATAGGACAATATCTATAGGTATACCTACAGTACTATATACCTAGCTAGTACAACTTACAAATACTTTATTTTTTCTTTGAAGGCTCACTCTTTCGTTAATAATCCTACCGGCTTATATTATTCCAGTTTCCAAACACTTTATGCTTAAAAGTCACAGAATTAAGAACATACAGAAACCGTGTACACGACTACTATTGAAGCATCAAAAACCGCTCGACTTTAGTAGTGTTTATGGAACATTCAGTTAGTTCAATCACTTTAGCAGTTGACAGTAATTCTTTTACCTCTAATGTTCTAAATGTTTGCCATAAAAGCACCTGTGCGCGGGTAGTTTCCACTGTACACACTGGACACAATAATGTCTGCTTGAGGGTTCTGTATGTTTTTAATTCTATGTTAAAAGTTTTAATAATTGCGGTAAAAAAAATGTACCTAGACAAGATAATAACAATTATCTCCCATATTTAAGGTACAGGTTACGATTAAATTTTTGATCCAAAAAATCCATAAGCCGTTTAAATAGAAAATACGTGGGATACGTGGAACACACCAAGAATATTAACTTAAACATAATACAATAATAATATAACTTTGTAATCAGTGTATTAGTTATTCGAGACTAAGTGATCCTTTTGAAAGATGTTTTAGAAAATTATTTTTTGAGATCCTTAGGTTGCTCGCGCACACATCAATATTATTGGCTGCATATTGTCAATAATATTGACTGGTTACGGGCAGCCTTAGGAAAATTGCAATAATAATAAACTAAAGTAGGAAAAAACTTTTTTTGATACATTAAGTATTATGTACATGTTTAAAGTTCTTGTTACTATTCATAAAAATCAAAGCGAAAATTTACGTTTCCCGCAGGATTTTGTAAAAGACCGATTGACGCGGACTAAGTTGCTAACTAGTGTTTTAGAAAATTAGTTTTTTAGCACCTCTAGTAAAATTGGCAATATTTTAGTAACGCTATACTTTTAAAGATGATTTATGTATTTGACTTTTTCAATTACGTATAGGTTTTTTGTAGTATAGGTTCAAATTCTGGTCACTACCTAATTACGGAAAGAGGGGTTTTGATCTGGTTTAAAAATTCAGAATATTCGTTCGCTTTGCATCAGTTTTATTGCATACATAAAATACTATCTGAGCCCCGCGGAGTTTACCGCGGCGAATAAGTCGTTCGACTGTTTTGTTAAGACCTGAAGAAATGCGTATATTTGGTGTAATAATACGAATGGTCCTGTAAACCACATATAGAAATTTAATGTTTTTCCAGAATCAAAAATTCTCCTTACTTTCAAATGAGTCTATGCCGAAAATAAAGTAAATTGACAAACACACTTTCGTATTTATAATATAGATATCGTACCGTTTCTCGGTCTATATCACCGACACACTTGATACATTGGACCAGAGCTTTGTAAACGTGCTTTAATTAAATCAGGTTTTTTCGAAACTCGCTTTTGGTTTATTTAGCGAATAAGTGCTCTCAATTTATTTACAATGGTTGCTTATTTGCCATTTCGTTGGACTGTGTTGAATTACTTTTAAATCATTTATTTATCAATTAATATGAATTATATTTATTTATTTCTTTCTTTGTTAATTAAATATAACCTTAAATAAACTATGTAAAACTAAATAAAATCTAAAACGTCTTCGAAACCACTATAATCTATAGCTATTAATTATATAGTAATATAATTATTAAGAAACATCCTTTAACGAGTACACGCGATACCGTGCGGCGGCGGTATAAGCCACAGTTTCCGTCTTTCACACCACTAAAATAGTAATCGAATATGTACTTAATTCGATCAGCTGTTTCAAAGTGCATTTTTTCCACTTTTACTGACTAGCGTATTCTAGAAACACATTTTTAATATTGCCTAGGGATACTTTAAGATCGGATGGATTAAAGCCGCTAACGATGTAGGACGACAAAAAATTGTCAACGTGAAACTATAAAGTTTAATTCTATAGTAACTTTAACGACTTAAGACACCAGGTATATTTGCGCCATCTGAGTCTCAATACAAGACTGAACTGTATCTATTTATTTTGGAAGGGTTGTAGCTGCTAACCATTTTAAGGGTTGTAGCAGCGTCAATGGGGATGAAAGGTCACCATTAAGGGTTGGGATTACATAATGCACCCTAATTTATATGAAAAATACATGTTTAATTATTTTTCGAAAGCTATTACATAAACTAGTTTACATATTTATTCATTTAATAAAATATCTGGTACGTATAAAGTTAAACTTGTCCTTAGTTCAATGAACCCCACTTTACAAAATAAGTGTAACATTAAGTTTCTGAAACATATTCCTTCATATTATAGCTTCCACGGATAGTTATGTACAGCAACTAATTCTTTAACCGCGCTAACTCCACACAAGTTTATTTTATTCATTCAAGTTATTAAGTATGTCATGTTATAACATTGATTACTAGTATAGAGTTGGTTAAACTTGAAAGAGGTTAACGTTGCCTAGAACTTGGCGGACTCGCCGGCGCGGAACCGGCGACCGACGACTACCTCCGCGCAAGCCTTCGCATTGCGCAATCAACTCACAATACGGTAAACACACTTAGATAACTTAGATGATCTATTGCTTAAGATTTAAAGTAGTTAAAGAGTTTGCGTTAACCTCCCTGCCGCCATTGGTATTAAGTTAAAAGTCCCGAGTTGGAATTGTAAATTTATAATTTCTGATGTCTGGTCATATCTTATCTGGCTGGGAGGCTTCAGTCATACTTAGGTAATAATAATAATAACGAACGATTATCACTGACACTGATGTGTCAGTGTCAGTGATAATCGTTCGTTATTCCAACTCGGGACTTTTAACTTAATACCAATGGCGGCAGGGAGGTTAACGCAAACTCTTTAACTACTTTAAATCTTAAGCTAATAGATTATAGACCTGATATAGTGCTAGTCGATCTTTCAGTGCGCTGTGCAATAATTGTTGACATCACTATTCCACATGACGATAATCTGGTGAAAGCTGAAAAGGAAAAAGTATCTAAATACTTGGACCTTGCTCACGAGATTACCGCCACGTGGAATGTTGAGTCGACCGTTATTGTTCCGATCGTCGTTCTAGTCTATGGTCTTCTCGCGAAAAGCTTCGACCGACATCTTAAGAAGCTTTCGCTTGGTTGTTGGGTCAAGGGTCGGATACAGAAGGCAGTAGTCCTTTAAGCGGTGCGTATTGTGAGGAGGTTCCTCACTCTGAAGCCCTGACCGCCGGTTGCTTGGGCATTCAAAAGCCCCGCAAGCGGAGGGTGGAGGTTTTTTTTTTATAAATTTTTAATAGTGTTTTTATTTTATTTTTAAGCATTGTTAAGAATTAAAAAAAAAGAAAAAGAATAAAAGATAGAGAAATAATAATAAATCCTGTATTGCCATACACTATTGTTAATACAGGAATTTAACTGAATGTTTATCAATTAATATTAACAATGTGGCAAATGGCCGCAAACTCAGCCTAATGCTGTGCATTAGCAACAATGCTCAGCGCAAATTTTCAGTCTGCTCTAGTATCCGACTGAGCAAACAACCGCGTCGCCCGTTGCTTTTTTACTATAAAAAGAGTTTATTTTTAATGAAAAATTGAAACAAAAAAAGAATTGAAAAAATAAGAAAATGAAATAAATTGTAAAAAAGAGCAAATAAAACTAATACAAACAATACAGTATTTAACAGTATAAAGTAAACAAGTTAAACAACCCTTTCGACAAAAGACATACCGCCAAGAGATTAGGCGTTACGGTACGTTGCTACATAGCAGGTAAGACCGCAGCTATCTTTAATTGCATCATCACTGACCTCCAGGTGAGATGCAGTCAAGGGTTAACTAATGGCAGTAAAAAACACATGGTTTTACTAAAATCGGTCAAGACTTCTATTAGTTTAACTTAAGCTATACGCAGACAAGAATGAAAGGTTTACAAAATCTTTCTTCCATTAAAATATGGCAAGTATACCCATTACGTAACTATAAAGAGGTAAGAACAACTACGCACAAAAACTGAGCGAGTTCTTTTCTCAAACAAACAAAAAACTTATAACTTGGTTAGTGCAGAAATAAAAAACAGTATTTTTTATTAGAACTCAAAAAGTAAACACCCGATTCGGTAGCGACGTGCTGTTTTGCTTTATTTAAGTCAAAAAAACGTTACAGCGGGTTTATGGACTTGTTAGGTGCATATTTTGATACAAAATGATTTATGATGTCAAAGACTCGAACGTAACGTGCGAACTATATGCGTTCCCTTTAAAAGAAGAACTTTTGAAACCTGAACTATTAGCACAATAATTTTGCAGTGGCATATTTTTTTAATATCGACCTTATATTATGGAACGGTTATTGCCTTTTTTGGGGAAATCTTCTGGAGAGATACTCAGCTTTCTGTGGGAAAAGCTTGGGTTAGGTAGGATTCCTAACCGCTAAAACCCTCTTGGTGGCCACCCTTAGCAAGAATTGGGAAGCTCCGGGATCATCTAGGAACACACCGGTAGCTCCCTTGTGGAACGCCCATCAGTTGATCTCAGTCAAAATGGTCCCCCGACCTCGTGCCTCACAACTAGTTACTATCATCCCAGGGGTTGACGGAGGAAAAAAGCGGATGAACAGCATCAGGGCATCGAATTCGGTCCCTCTGTTGCATGCACTGCGCAGAAAAAACCCTAGCCTGAAAGTTCTTTACAATGTTTTCATAGGCAAGTGAAGTCCTCAAATTCGCACTTAGCATTGGACAGTGCACTTGGCATGTGCGGATTACGGGGTGCTGGACTACGGCCTTAGGCCTTCTAGAATATTCTGAGAGGAGACCCGGCCTTATTGTAGACTTGTAATGGATTGATAATAATGATGATGAGAAATGTAATATTTATGATAAACATAACTTGCTCTCATCTTTGACCTTAAAATAAATAATGAAATAATAAATACTTGCGTCAAGATGCAAGCGATTTCCGTGCTAAATTTCGGTAATATTGGTAAAGCCCTACATACATAATAAATAAACAGACACACTTTCCTATTTATAATTAACATGGATATATTGCTGTCAAGTAGGTGCGACAATAGTAAAATAAAATAATAAAAAAGTAAAATAATAAACCGCCGCACTTTTTTTAAAACACAATATAGCAAGAGTAGAATCCATAGTGAAATAAAAACGCCAAAATATTTCTTAAAGATCTTACATAAATCTTGAAAGATTAATGTCCGACACGCACACATGCAAAGTAATATGTAGCCACTAGCCATGCGGTTTATCTCGAGACAGGTTCTCGTATCCTTATAATGGGTAAGCCGCAAAAACCTGCACAGTTTTCACGGGACTTTACGTTTTAGAACTGTTTGTATGGATCAGGATGGCTTAATCTCTTCTTTACATTCACTGATTGGAAATTCTCAGTAATATTTGTTTGTAACTGGCGTGGCTTTAACAACTTATTGAATTCGAGAACTAAGGTTTCGAGGAGTTCTTGAAATACTTTAAAACGAGCGGAAGTTCAAGTAGTGATTTTTAGCTGTCGCAGCAATTTGTAAATGTTAACCTGGTTCAATATTTTTGATTTGTTATAAATATTGATATTAGACGTACCAAGCAGATAGCACTACCTGATTTTAAGCGGAAAACAGGGCATCATCGCTGAGTCCGGAAAACAGCAAAGCTGCTTGGTTGCAAGAATAAGCATGGCGGCATTACTTCTTCGGACGAGCTCTGTAAAAAAAGCTCTACTACTACTGCTTTGGGGCTAGGAGGCGATGTGTGCAATGTCGTAGTATATTTATTTATTAAAGACTTCTTTATTAAAGGTGCATCATCATCATCATCATCTTCATAATTTTCACCGATTGACGTCCACTGCTGGAAATAGGTCTTTTGTAGGGAGTTAGCTTGTTTCCAGCGGCTCCCAGCGTCTCGCCTGATGTTAGCTTCCCATAACAAAGTTATGGCAATAATCACCACGCTTAGAATGCGGGTTGGAGATCGCAGTGCTGGTATTAAAGGTTCAAAGGATAATAATTTGACAACAATATTAATAATTACAAACTAACATTATACTATATAATATCTATATTTACTGTACATGTACATGTGACACTTTAGTTACAAAGGTTACCGCTTCAGCTGTAATGAAAGAACAATATGATTGCAATTTAAATATAGAAACTCATATACAAAAGTTGCCATAAAGTGTATTGTTTAGTTAACAGCGCCTTTTGTAATCCTCTGTTCTTTCAGTTATGGTGAATACCCAACGCTGATTGCTCTCTGCCTGAGATAATATGCATTTACTTGCAATAATCCTTCCACTTAAAAGATGCCGACACCGGACCTTGTCTGTGTACCTGATACCCTTTAAAACAGAAACGTTGCTTATGAATATGCAACAATGTTTATTATTACTGTAAATAAAAACGAATAGGTATTCTTACTTTTAAAATATTATACATACAGTTTCCTTTATTAGTTCGCATGCATTTTGGTAGGTATCAGTTATTAACGCAACTTTACTGGCAACCTCCAAAATTTTTGTGATTCATATTTTGTGGATTCGACTGTCACAAGTTTTTTTCCAGAATAAGATGGTTAGGTATTTTAATGTTGAAGTAATAGGTACTTATACCTTGAGGTAGATATTCCACTTTTTTTTTAGCTTTCATGACAATATAACCTAAATAATTAATTTTCCCTAAATCATCATCGTCAACCCATTACCGGCCCACTACTAGTTTGGGCTAAGAAGAATATAAATAATAATATAATATAATAATATAATAAATATAACAATATAAAATAATATAATATAATAACAATACACTTTATGGCAAATTTTGTTTCTGAGTTTCTATATTTATATTGCAATCATATTGTTCTTTCATTACAGCTGAAGCGGTAACCTTTGTAACTAAAGTGTCACATGTACAGAAGAACAGTAAAAATAGATATTATGTAGTATAATGTTAGTTTGTAATTATTAATATTTTTGTCAAATTATGGTTCTCCTCTCAGAATGAGAAAGGTTTAGGCCGTAGTTTACCACGCCAAGTGCGGATTGGTAGACTTCACACGCCGCCGTTGAGAACTCTCCGGTATGCAGGCTTGTTTTCATTTACCGTCAAAGCAATTTATATTTCAATTGCTTAAATTAATAATGCACATAACTCCGAAAAGTCACTTACATACCAAAGTATTTTAATAAATACTCCGTAAAACCTGATTGCAGAATTGCGTAAAAACAACTTTGTACCTAATTGTTGTTTTGTCGAAAAAATATAACTTGGGCAGATAACTATTTGTCTAGAAATATCATAATATTTATCTTGTTTTCGCTGTAAAGAATGTCCCTAAATAAATCCCTTTTGCTTGATTTCTTTACAGCGAAAACAAGATAAATATTATGATATTTCTAGACAAATAGTTATCTGCCTAAGTTATATTTTTTCGACAAAACAACAATTAGGTACAAAGTTGTTTTTACGCAATTCTGCAATCAGGTTTTACGGAGTATTTATTAAAATACTTTGGTATGTAAGTGACTTTTCGGAGTTATGTGCATTATTAATTTAAGCAATTGAAATATAAATTGCTTTGACGATAAATGAAAACAAGCCTGCATACCGGAGAGTTCTCAACGGCGGCGTGTGAAGTCTACCAATCCGCACTTGGCGTGGTAAACTACGGCCTAAACCTTTCTCATTCTGAGAGGAGAACCATAATTTGACAAAAATATTAATAATTACAAACTAACATTATACTACATAATATCTATTTTTACTGTTTTTCTGTACATGTGACACTTTAGTTACAAAGGTTACCGCTTCAGCTGTAATGAAAGAACAATATGATTGCAATTTAAATATTGAAACTCAGATACAAAAGTTGCCATAATGTGTATTGTTATTATATTATATTGTTATATTTATTATATTATTATTTATATTCTTCTTAGCCCAAACTAGTAGTGGGCCGGTAATGGGTTGACGATGATGATTTAGGGACATCAAGCATTCAACATCTTTGCATTCATCAAGTTTTTCGTTAAGTTAATAAGAATTAGCATAATTTAATTAAAATAATAATAATTAAAATTTAATTAAAAACACTTTATTAAAATTAGGATTTTAAAGATATTTTTTTAATAAAGGGGATACGATCTACTTACCTATTACTTATTTGAAACTCACAAAAATCAAAATAACAGAATAGGTATAGGTAGCTCATTCAAAATTTGAAATAAAATTTGCTGACGCATTTCTTATAGAAAAACTTCAATTAGTGTGTAGGTATACTATTTCAGTTAGGTATTTCAACTTATTTTGTTTCTTCCTTTAGCGGTTTAGCGATTTCTGCCAGTCATCTAGAGTGTCTAGATGACTGTCCTGCTTTACTAGTTACTAGTTACTAATCACATTATAATTAATCTCGTCAACCTGTTTTTTAACTGGGGATATTCGTAATATATAAGAGGCTTTTTTATAGTGCTTCTATATAAAACTTATACTATAAAACAATTTTGCTCAAAAGAACAGCCTGACTCCTAATATACAGCCAGCAATCTGAGCACCACTCTGGCATGCCCCAAGTAGTAAAAGGTATAATGTATCATTTTATTTACAATAAAATACATCTATGTAATTCAAACAAAATTAAGAAGCGAAAAGACAAATTATCAAACGCCGGGGATTAAAAGCGATAGTTTAAACAATATACAATATCACGTTAGTTAACGCAAGACAATGTTGTCCAAGTGCATGAAAAAATTACGGTATTATTAGTATTACGACAGTCGGCAGGGACGTCTATGTGCAAGCACTTTTACTGGAATCTGTATTTGTGATGGTATGGCGATGGCGTAGAGGCGGCCGGAGGCGCGCGCGCGGGTAGGCGGGCGGCGCTGCGCGGGCGCGGGCGGACCTGTTCGGGCAACGGTGTCGCGGGCACCACACACCTACGAACTCGCAGTCCTTTCGCAGCGGCCAACGGTACTGGATGTGCCGCTAGCTGCTCCGCACAAAATAAACAGAGTCGCGAGGAAACTCACCGTGCAGTGTTATGATGCAAACTTGTGTTGATCGATTTTGGACGGGGTGATTTTTTAAACTGAACTTGTGATACGGACGAACAGAAGGATCCTGTGCAGTGTTGATTAACTATTAAAGATGCCGAAGATTTTCCTAATAAAGAAGCGGTTGCACGAGCAGCAACTCGGCTTGCAGGAGGGTCAGGAGCTCCTTGGCAAGGGTGACCCGCTGTGCCCTGGCTCTCCTCTCGACGATGGTCCTATACCGCTCCTCTCCAAAAAGGATAAGGAATGCGTCGGTAAGTAACAGTTAATTTACATTATTTAATTAACACACCGTTAATTGCTGACGGTATTCTTGAGGTTCTCCTATCAACATTTTATGCAGGCTTAATTTTTTCATTCAACAAAAAACCATTATAGAATTTACTAATAGAAAAATATCATCTATATTTACGCGTTTCTGTCTTATTTAGCACATAAACCTACTCATAATAAGTATCATTAGCTTTCATTGGTTGTAGATCATTTAGTTTACAATTATTTATTACTTCCTCCATAACGGCCGCTGCCAGACCAAAAAAAAGGATACACTTGGTCACAATCCTGTTCTCGACCACGCTATACCAACAGTTTGACTACCTGCGATCATGTGTGACTTGCGTGCTCCATAATGTTGTATTCCTTTTGTGAACTGATTTTAGATAATTAACTATAGTTACACTTTCGTATCTTGCTTAACTATCAACGTCTAGCTAAAAACTGCTTTTAAAATTCATAACCCTTTCAAACTTAAATTCAGTTTGAATTTTAAATACGTTAACCATTAACATACACTTACTAGATACTTAAGATGTAATGAAGTATACTTGTGTTAAATTAATAAGCAACACATAGTATATATAAACAAACTGGACAAAACGTCACACAGTACCCATATTAACGGTGCCAGGTAGAACGCGTGAATCACTGATATAACTGTCATGTTTTTGCATCTTTCCACAGACTCTTAATTCGCACACTGATGCTAAAACTCGAACAAGTATGCTATTATTCTTAGAAATACTTCCAGTAATGAACTAAGGAGAACTAAAATGTAGTTTTATGAACTACTGTAAGACCTTTAGAAGGAAATCTTTTTCTCAATGTTAATTTGGATAGAATTATGTAAATTGCAAACATTTGAAGTAATGTTCTGAAAATAATACGATTTCTTATTGAAGACTTAAGTTCAAGGGCAACAGATCGTTGACATTTAGCATTTGTTGGGAATGATTTCCTATTAATAAAATCAGTTGATAGATATCAAAGTTGAATCGCTGATAGAGATAGCTATTTTAACTAATAATTTAGGATTTGATTTAAAACAAGTTTTAGTTAGCCATCTTTAATGATTGCTCATTGAAGAAGGCTAACTAAACTGGCACTGGCCAAACTAATTATTTAGACAACTAAACAAAGTAAGCTTTATTTTTTATTTAGTTTGGATCAGTTTTATCCTTTATGAACATGCTGTATCTAAAAATG
Organism: Pararge aegeria; assembly: GCF_905163445.1. Classification (NCBI taxonomy): domain Eukaryota; kingdom Metazoa; phylum Arthropoda; class Insecta; order Lepidoptera; family Nymphalidae; genus Pararge; species Pararge aegeria. The sequence goes on along the minus strand of NC_053184.1, from coordinate 8,415,888 downwards.
TGTGTAACCTAGGTATGTGAATAGAATGTCAAAATTGGCAAAGGCCATTTAATTATTTCACAGAATGAATTAGTACTACTAGAATAGAAAACTGTAATTTCTGATCCGTATTGAAATAAATATGGCATAAAACTCAAGTAATATAAGATTGCGTCGTTCATTTGTTGAAGTAGTTTAATTACCAAAACAAAACGGAACGCAAACACCTCTCTAAAGACATAATTGATGATGTTATCTTCTGATCAGACGTGTACCGTTCTATATATGGTCAAGTCCAACCGTCATCAGGCAGGCACTGTGTTGTTAGGTAGAGCCACACAAACAAAACAGAACTTTACCTCTCTTCAAACATTATTGATGATGCTATTTGAAATGACACTTAGTCAAGTCCAACCCTCATCAAGTTAAAACTGTCATATATAGACAGAAATTATTTATGTAGCTATCTTCAAACTGGCCACGTTTCATTCTTTAAATGGTGATGTCCAGGCAGGAACTGTGTTGTAGGCGAGGTGTCAATGATTGCAGCACAATGGGCATCCGCCAGCCCCGCTCGCGGCTAACGCTTTGTATTTAGGTCACTCACCGCGATCTCCACTGTCATTTCAATATAATTAACAATATATTACGGTTTTGCATAAAATGTACTGTTTTATGTATTACAATGGGACAGGTGACATTGAATTAAACTAAGAGCTCTGAGTGTGGTACAACAAATCGAGGTTTATTGTTCCGCTCAACACTTGGTGCATGTAAAAACCATCCGTTCGCAAGATTAAATAAATTAACACTGTAAACAAAACATCATATTTTCCATAACATACGAACGGCTTTGAAGACCCATAAGTACATTACTTATGGGTCTTATCTGAAGAAAATACCTATTTATTTAATTGTGTGAGAATTTCACAAAATTCTGTCCTGATCATTATACCTAGCTAGTGTTTTTAGATGAGATGTTCTTATAGCTTCTTACGCTATATTAAAACTGAAATATACAATGGCATGGAAAAAAGTTTTTTTTATTAATTTTTGTAGATATGTCTAGAAAAGTAATTTATGAAATTGCATGCGTAAAAATCTAAATAAATGGGTGAAATAATAAATAAAGTAATTGTATTAATGTTAGTAGACACATTGTAGGTGATAAAAAAAATGTCAAATCGATCGCACCGTTACGGAAATGCCCGCATGTACGCTTATCGTAGCCAACAAATTATTAAAGGGCAAAAATAAAGTAAACGTAATTCCAGGTGAATTGACACCTGTACAAAGGGCACACTTGTCTTTAAGGTCAAACTAAGTGCAAATGGAAATAAAAAAAGGCGAGGGGAGCTGTGCCCTTGTTAACGTTTGGAATTTACGGTATTCTAAGCACCGGCTCGCGGCTTCGTTATACCTACGTCGCAATCGACATTTGTTAGAAGATAATTTTCACTAATTATTTTTTAACCGTTTACTGCAAACGACATGTTGACAAGATAAATATCGCAACACAATTTTGATAAGAGAGTGGAGCTAGTCTTAAAAAGCTAAAAACAACAAAAGCGTATCTTTATAACATGCGTACGGTACTTGAATATAAAACTGAAATATGGCACAATAAATGTAATATTAATCAAAAGCTTTCACATCTCTCCTACAAAAGAATTCAACGCGCCCGGTGTTCATAAGGATTGCAAAGTAGTAACTTTATAAGACTATCCAGTATAAACCGTATACTGAAGTCTGAGAGTAAGGCAGTCGGACTAAATGTTCTGTGCACGGCCAGACTAACTACTGCATTTAACGGCAAAGTAAAATTTTGACTTATAAAACCCAATAATGATTAACCAAACTCAGAATATTTCTTACCAATGCATATCATGTTCTTAATAATTTCTATTCCGATTGGCGATCTGCTTTTTCATTTACTGAATTTCACGGAATAGCAAAACCGGTCACAAATCTTTCCACTAGCTCTGACGTTACTAATCCGCCAAACCGTCAATATACCTTTAATATACAATTTACTTGTATACCGTATACCCGTTAGTTAGCGTAAATTCTATTTAAATTAAAGAAACTCACTAAATTAGTTTCGATCTTTAACTTTATTAAAAATTTATTTCGGGAATATAACTGGCTGGGCCTAAGAGTTTACATACACAAACATTTGTGTATCTTCCCATACAAATAAAACCAACGTGTTTATTTATTACATAGGTAGTTATTTGTATTATTTCTTTAATGCATAATTACTGTAGCTGACTTAACTGGATCGTTTTATGTACGTACCTAAATAATCTTAAATTAGCATAACGCATAAGGAGCGAAACAGTAATCTTTGGTGATTATTCACAAAAAAAACAAGCTTTAACCATGTGGCCGGCCGATCCGCCATTGTATACACTTTCCATTGTATTTACCTTTTTAACGTTTTGCCTTTTCAAAGATTTGCGATCATAAAAAATACGATTGCATTCATAATGGAGCAAAACCGTTCTTGGAACGGCTACCACCGAACAATTGCTCTTAATCGTTATGTTTTTCCACTTACACGCCAATCTTATCTTTAATTCCTCAGTCTGCTAATCTTTTTTTTCTTTAAACAATTATGTATTCGGAGCTTAACTAACGAAACCTTCAATCGTAATTTAACGCTCAAGTACAATACAATTGATGGATACATCACGGCTAAGCCACTGAACTGACCTTGATTAAATCAAATACGAGTAGCTTGCAAAATGAAATAATATTTTTTACAGCGGCAAGAAAGAATGATTTGAACATTTTTAGGTGGAGCAAGTCTGCTCGGTAAATATCTATTAACAAATATTAAAAATAATACTATGACAATACACACATCGCCATCTAGCCCCAAAGTAAGCGTACCTATAGCTTGTGTTATGGGTACTAATGTGACGGATGAATATTTTATTTATAAAATGCCTAAATACTTGTGGATTAACACCCAGACACTGATAAACATTCGTGTTCACCACACATTGACCGGCTGTGGGAATCGAACCCACGGCCTTGGACTCAGCAAGCAGGGTCGCTGCCCACTGCGCCAATTGGCCGTCAAAATACATGGTCCGTAGCATGTGTTGAATCTATTCGTCATTATCCTTCTTTTGTAACTAAGTTCCGCTGCTAGGCACAGACCTTTTCTGTCTTGGTTTAACGGGTGCTTACAATTATTTTCACTGTAATCTAGCTATAAAAACTTTGTTTCCTTATAAATATCAGAACGAATACAAATTTGACCGGTATAAATTATAATATTGTTCGGTTTTCTTCTAAGTGCAGAACTCTAAAAGATTCCGTTTCTTGTTTCAAAGTTATTTATAGATCGGCAACCGCGAAGCCAATGTTCGATATTGCCACTTAAGAGCACTGTATACAAGGGCTTGCCATTTATTTTTTGCCTGTCCGCGGCAAGATGTGCCGCACGTGATGTGGCATTTTGTTCTAGGAACGGTCACACATGTCTTGTTCAAGTATTCAAATCGCCGGTTTTGCAATAAACGTACCCAGTATCCACCTTCGCGATGCGGGTCCGTCAGTTTTTAATTGCTACGAAGTTATGGAAAAGACATCTGCTTGTTTATTTAAGTAGGTAAATGTATATGTAGGTTTTTTGTCATTATCTTTGTATGAACAGACAGCTGTCCCGGCCACATATAGCAACAATTCATAGTTTATTGCAGACATATACCTATCCACCTACTTTTAGTAATAATATAATGGTGTCTTTCCATATTTGTCATTCTTATGGAAACTAATTTTGATGCGAAAAGAATATATTTTCTGAAGTTTTCTTTCGGAAAATGAGATGAGAGTAAAATCACTCATCTGATTTTCCGTATTTTGAGTACACATGCAAAGTTATTTATGTTCCAAATAAGTTTAACTACTTACTTATGCAAGTTTAAATTAATTTTTTTTATCATATCCTAAACCTAGATAATCGTAACGACATACGATTACATTGGTACCTATGTAATCGTATGTCTGTCTATCAATCTCTCTTGCCTACGCATAGATGTAGTAAGTGACCTGATGACGGATTTTTAAATAACACTTTAACCCTTGGATGGGAAAAACATTGTAGGTATGGTTTGAGGGGAAGTTTATTAAGGACAGGAACAGTGGCTAATATAAGCCCTTCATCCAAGCCGTGATGACACATACCTAGACTTAACTCTGATTCTTAATTTAGCTAGATAGACTTACCATTTCGTTTCTGCATTCTTGAATTTTTGAAGTTTCCGAACGAGAACGAGACGAATTGAAACTGTTCCAAAATCAGTAAATAAATAAATAGGGTAGGTATTGGGTTTTTATTTTAAAATAGATAATCTCCTTCCATTTACCTGTTTCAAAAACATTTAGTTTTACTTGAATTATAATCTTCTTTGTAGGTAAATGTGTAATCCTTGTGTTTTAAGTAAAGTCGATTATGTCGATTGTTAATATCATTAAAAAAACTGCTACGTTATAGGCTTTGAAATATAATATTTTTGTACACCTTATAGTTATTTTTAGTAGTAGTTATTTTTAAGTAACTTAAATAAAACCACATTAACTATAATTTATATCTAATGAAAAAGGTGCAGAACGACTAACTACAAAGGCAGTTTTTCACAGACAAAACATGTATTGCTCTTGTTTCCTTCCACATAGCAAAAAATATTGTCAAATTTATTCAAATTAAGAATTCAATCGTTCCAACATGAAACGCGAAACCATACGGGAAAATTTATGTCTCCTTGAAATAACGGTAAAGCGATTAAGTTATATTGTAGCACTCAATATCATTACGATTATCCATATAATTAGCGTTATCGGTTTAAAACTTAATGGTAGACGGTAGTTCTAGACAAATTGCGAATTATGTACAAAGCGTTTTAGTAACGTTCTATATTTAAGGCCTATATTAGCCCAGTATTACGCCTGAAGTTGCTGCAATTAAGTTGGGTGGTAGGAGAGCTTTTTGTGCCAGAGCTTGTCCTTGCTTGTTTATGCTGCCAAACAAAAATGCTGTGTTCCGATCTGAAGCGTAGTATGGTAGGTTATGGACACAAGGCGGCACTTTTTGGGTTGTGTAGGTACCTTCCATTATTATCGCTGTTTATAAGCGATGGTTTCCCACATTTGTTCAGATGGAGCATCTGTTTGATCTGTCTATTCCTTACTGTATCAGTAAAGTCTTATCAGTCGGTAACTTAAGGTCAAGTAATAATGCTAGTAACCTTCTTTATATAGTATATTAATTTCGGAAGATAGCTTTAATCAGCAGCTTAGATTTCCGAATGATTAAATCAAAAATGAGCAGATTCTTAAATAAACCGAACATGCACGATTTGTGAAGCTAAAGTGGTCATGAGCAAAAATGTACAATGGGTACTAAGGTGCTGGAATGATGACCCGCTCCCAGAAAGCTTAGCGCTCATAGACTCTCCCATTAGGTAAAGAAACGATGATGAATACCTACACACTATGTCCGGCAGAGAATATCCATCGTTCGAAGTAATGATAAATTCAAATTCAAATTCATTTATATCAAGTAGGCCTACTTTATAAGCACTTTTGAAACATCAATGTATATTTGTATTGACTCTACCACCGGTTCGGAAAGCAGATTCTACCGAGAAGAGCCGGCAAGAAACTCAGTAGTTGCTCTTTTCCAACATCAACATTTACAATCATTTTTCTATCTTGCGGGAGATGAGAGCGAGGCTGGCTGCTTCCAGTCTACCTTGTCTTTGAGAAATTCATCAAATGTATAGTAACCTCGCTGTACTAGATGCGTTTTTACACATTTTTTTAATTGTATGCATCGGTAGGTCAAGAACCTATAATAATTTCCCAACTAACTGTTAATATTGAAGATCTACATAATAATCCGGTACAGTGACAAACCGCCAAAGACAATAGTTGTCTGCCTTAAGTGCACTTGGGTGGATTTGATGAATCCTTGACATTAAGGCCCGTTGCTTGTTATCAACGCATTAAGACCACCTGGATGCTTTGACACTTTATCTGAGTATTAAAAATCCATTTCCATTTTGTGAAAGGTATCTAAATAGGTGGTTTAAAACACCCAATTCTGAACACTTTAAAGGTTGCCATAGGAAATTAACATAAAAAATTCCATGAACAGAGTTACTAATAACTTGCTTTTGTAAAATTTAGCATGAGAGAATAGGTACGAATAAAATTTGAAAATGTTATTTTTACATGAACAATATTTAAAAAAGAGCAATTGTCTAATTTTCAATAAATTGCTGTTCCACGATAATAGGTGTGATTAACCGATATCAAATATTATTTTAACTATGAGATGGCGATTCCCAGATTCGATTACCCAACACTTCTCCCCACCTTGAAGACCTTTTGCCATTATTCCGATATTTTTCCTACTGCGTCCAGTTTGACAAACACAATGACTGCTAAATATTTTAACAGCACAGAAGAAGGATTTTGCCATTTTATCTCATTTGCGTGCTAAGTCTATAGCTTTCAAGTTGAACATCCTGTATATGCCCCTGTATATCAAGTACCCGTGTTGAAATGATTTCGTAAACTTGATTTTTTTCGACCAATCTTTAAAAAAAGATCAAGCGTTTTAAAAGCACGCACACATCCCAGGAGTAAGGTCATCTCCGCTATTGTTGTGCCGTGCTATAAAATATAATCATTTCGTGTAGGTATTTTGGAGCAATTTGCTGAATACCGCCTACGATCGCTTAAGATTTGAGGACAATGTACGGGCGTTCTACATAACAATTGAATAGTCTCAAAATTTAGAACCCGTTTAACGACTTACAAAGCATGTTTAGTTCGCAGAACGTAATAATTTTTGTGGCTATCTAGATTTTTGTCAAGTTGAAAATTACCGTGTATAGTGTCGAACATGCTCCTGGTATTATAATATCGTAACTAAAGTTCAGAAGTATACTTCTTTGAAGTATAGTTCCCTAATATCCTCCATTGTCGTATTGTCCAGCGTATCGACCAATTCTGGAGCTGCGTGTAATTCTGTGGCTTGTTATTTATAGGTTTATGATGATAAATATTTAATGTATTTTATCTAAAGACGTTGGTGTGGCGTTTGAATCATAAAAACCCTTACATAGCCAGCATAGGTGACTACGCCCAAACCCCTTTCATTCTGTGAAAAAACCCTATTAAAGTCGGTAATGGGTTGATTGTGATGATTAGAGTTTATTCTATTTTATCTGAATTTTGACTATCATTTTGATTAAAATCATATATTTTGAAACCTTTACGCTAAACTCGCATACCTAAAACCGTTTTTTTATTATTACATATACTTGTAGCAACAAATAACTTAAGTAATTAACGTCACACATTGTGAGTTGTGACCGTCAAAGTAACGATCACATAAACGCTAGACTCCGTGTCCGTGACATTGGAAGCACGAGAACAGCGGCCATATAGTTGACTAGGTAATAGATACCTTAGTTCGCAGTCTCGAGATCTAAAACTTGCTATCTTCTAAGAAAACGTTGGCTTAAAATCTTGTCTGCTAATAGACTTAAGCAACTCAATACTCAAAACATATGTACACATTACATTACATTATGTAATATATTATTATGCTGGGGAACGGACCACACCTAATTGGATAACGCTTTTTCGAAGAAGTTAAACCTTTATGTTAACGGTTTAAACGTCCAATAAACCAAGAGCTATCCGTTCGACTGAACGACAAACTAAATTAATCGATCGCCGTCTTAGATACCGGATTTTTTTCTATTCAGCAAACCAAATTAGTTGGTGTTAGCCTTGAACACTTCAACAAACATATTTGGGTCATTAACCCTTGCCAAATCTGGTTGTGATTCACGCTGTGATCAAAGTTATAATAAAACGTTGAACAGTTTTTGTAGCCGTTCGTTTAGAGAGAAGTACGTAGGTAGGTACCTAAGTATTAAATCGATTTTTTGCATAGTTAGCACGGTGTTGAAAATATCCGGAAGACTGTTTAGCTATACATGTTGCCTTATTACTGCTGATGTTTGTATGGGTGGAAAGTTTTTGAGGTAGGGTACCTACAATGAAACCGTACATATAGCTAGTAATTTTTTAAACATAAATCCATGGTGAAAAGGTAGGTAACAATTTATCTCATTTGAGTACAAAGTAGACGTTTGCATGCGACCGATGCCACGATAAACAATTCAAGACAAAAAAATGTCCTTCCAAACGACCTTTCAACCGATCCTTAGCGGGCACAGCGCTCCCGATGTACCGTGTGCTATCGGTACTTATGTTTATGAAAAAAAAGCCTTCAACGGAATTTTATATGCCCACCGCCCGGGCTTCGGAGCGGTTCTTCATAGCTGTCTTACGTTTTTAAAGCGTTAAATGCTAACAGCGTCCGATAACCCCGAGCGCAAGGACATGCTAGTCCGCCCGCCGCTTCTCGTTAGTTTTTTTTTTTTAATTTAGTCTTGTTTTATAGTCGCTTTATATCTACAAACTTTGTAGGTGCGTCTGGCATAATTGATATGCAGTTAAGCGCATGATATACCTACTGGATATAAAGGATGCTTAAGAATGTTAACACGCGTAACTATTCATTAAAACACGGCAGTCTTGCAGCTTATTTTTTAAATAAATTATGGCATTTACTTGTTAAATATGACTAATATTCTCCTTTATTGCACTGTGATAATTTAGTGAAATCTAAGATTAGTACTAATGACAGCCATTGCTTTAAGAATTTAGTATCGATGGCAGCATTCGTACGGGTGTGATTTGAATTAAGACCTAACAGATTTTCGGACTCCCCCTTAAGCATTAAGCTATTATGAATATAGACTAACTAGTCTCGAATAAAGATGAAAATTGAAGTTATACGAATGTTTTTTTAAAGCTCATTAAATCCCTCTATAATCCATCTAAAGAAGTGATCTTGTTTTTAACGTCTAAAATTACGGTCCTCTTAATTAACCTTTAAGCTATTTAGGGTAAAGTTTGGATGAAGCTAAAAGTACGTAAGCACCTTTATCAAAAATAGATAGGACAAACCAGTTAATTAATACCTCACCTGAGATAATACTGATACTTGTGGAGTTGCACAATAAGTTATGCGTTAATCAATAATTTTGGCATTATCAAAATTATATTTCGCCAGTGATTAATGCACCGATAATTACTCCAAACACTTGTATTTAATAGCTTTAACCGCAGAATGCATTTAGCTCATTAACTTACCATAATGTAGGTATGACGACATTTTTATTACAGTGATTTCGTCGTATCTAATGACACATTGCTAAATTGCGATGACAATTACAAATAACGGTCTGCTAATAGTAGATACGAGTAGCATATGCCAAACCAGTAAGATATTCGATTAAAATAAAAAAATAAAAAATTCAAAAACGTTTTATTCATGTTGACCTACAGGCACATATGATGCGTTCATATATATCTGTCCCTAAAAATGGACGAAATAGGATACATTTTATTACGTATGGCACAATATCAAATAGACTTTGTATGATATATATAAAACGCTCATTTATATATTGCACCTATAATTTACGTGTTGAATCTATGGTCGGCCTGCTTGTATTTGATAATGCAAACAAAGTAACAAAGTTAGGTACTGAATGAATGTCTGACTCTAGTTATTATCGAATTAATTCTCTCTGAGATTCAATATTTTACATATTAACAGAAAATATATTTCATAGTACAAATAGTATTACACCAAAAGTTCCGTAATATTGTTTTTTTTTTATTATAGAAGCGAAGCTAGGGACCTTTGGGCTTTAATCAAGCCAATGAGTTTAATATCAATGATATTACAAAATGGTTCTTATATACTGATTACAGTTTCGTGCTTCGATTACTCACTGTTATATATTAGCTACCGAAATACCTATTAAAAATAAATGTAAAATAAATATATGACTTCTCTAATCAATTAGATAACCTGCATAAAGAATTAATTTGAGAGATTACCTACAAAACAATAAGAAATAAGAATAACGTTTAATAGGTAATATTACTTAGGATTTGATTAATTGGCGATTAAAAATTCGGAAGGGTAAAATCCAAAGTGTAGGGCTACCTAAGGTATACTTTTTTGTCTAACTTGCCGTACCTAATACGTTTTATTTTTGGCGGCGAAAGATACCAAGGTATCTTTCGGCGACAATAATAAAAAAAAAACATTTGATAACCTTTAAACTTGAATAGCACCGCAATCTTAAAATAAACACGTTTAGGATTTAATATTTATTCTAAATAATTTATATAATAGGTACTTCGACAATTCCAATCTATCCCCAAAGTAAGCGTATTTTGTGTTATGGTTAGTAAGATATAGCTGATGAATATTTTTAAGAAAACATGAATACTTATAATATACAGATTAACGCCCAAACACTGAAAAACAATCATGTTCATCACACAAAAATATTCCAGCTTTAGGAATCGAACCCACGGCCTTGGACGCTGCCCACTGCGCCAGTCAACTGTCAAATTCAGCATTCATTCGTCAATCGTTTAGGAGTATTGCCTGATTCAAATGGGCGAAAACCCTATTATGAGCTTCATTACAGACACATCTACATTCGACTTTTGAATACCAGTATTTAGCCAAAAGTACTAATTCTATTAGCGGCGGAAGAGTGTAAAAGGATCACTAATTATTGCCGAAAAACGATGCGAACAAGGCAGGCTCTTTTAGAACCAAATAATGAATGCTCGTATTCAAGGTTAGCATACAGTTTCTCGGCAGGAAACGGCAAGTAACTGAATAGATATGGACATGCTAATTACGGGGCCTTGACTTACCGTTTTAGAATAAAAACCGCAATTTAAATAGAGCTCGTTAACAAAGACTCCAATGCTGTATGCTTTGTATGGTTATGTCTATTAGTTGCAATGTTAATTCAAATTACGTTACGTTAAGTTAATGTTTCAGTTACGTAAAGACATAAACTAAAATAAGCTTTTTCTGAAAATATTTCTACTTATTTTTTTCAATACCTTTGATATATACAATAGCAGACGAAAATCACATGTATATGATTTTCGTCTGCTAAGTTTTTCGTATGAAATATTGTTATATCATAATATTTTACACAAATGCTAACTGTAAACGTCAATATCAACGACAGTTATAATGCTTAGGTATATATCCTGATAGTTCTAAAAATAGTTACGCGCACAGTTGCTTTTAAATGTTTACAAATTACATCCACGTTTAAGGCTAACTTCTTAAAAATGTTTAAATGCAATAATAGTGCTATATGGACGGTTTTTAAAATCGTCCGTGTTGTCACGCCAGGCTGCACAGACGCATACAATTACGGGTTCTGAACAAAAAAGAAGACTCGACAATGCAGGCATCGTCCTTGGGTCCCTAACAAAAGCTGAGAAAGGGCAAAGGAACTCGTTTTGACCAACCTTGGGACTTTCACTGGCTACCTACGCATTTTTCGCTGTAACTAGAAGATTTGATATTAAATTACTTCCTTCATTGTGCACACAAATCGTTAGACCAAAAACTGTGGCTGTTATTTTTTTTTTTAAATGAAAATAATACAGAGCTGTTGGGATAAATAAAACAGGAAGTGTTGTTCCACAGTGAATGATGATAAAATTTCCGCAGCATCAATGATTAAGAGATTTAGGTCGAGATTGAATATGTCACTTTGTTGGCTGGCACGCTAATTATAATAATGCGACACAGACACACACACATTGACAGTGGTATTGGTGTGTATGTAGAGTCAAGTAACTTATTAGTAATCTGTGGCAGAGGCGAGTGTTACCGTTATGGAGGCACATACCAGTGACGTCAACGAGGCCTAACGCCTGCGACGCTACACGAATACGTTATAAACAGACAAGACTATACTTGTCACTTCTTAATGACTTGTTTTTTTTATAAATTTTACATTCTTAAATCTACCCAATTATATTTAAATATGTTTACTCATGTAGTAAATAAACTGGCCATATTAATCTAAGTATGATAATTTCTCCATTTCAGATCGCGACGTATTTGGCGAGAATAATGGAGCAAAGAATACACAAGAACGAAGAAATAAGGAACCCAGACGGTTCATATCATCAATCCTTGGTGGGGAAATACCTTACGGCAGCCACCGAGGACATGTCCTTACGCAGGCTGAAAGAAAACAGTACTTACCCGTAGTTGCAGAAGATAAAAAGACTGAGGATAAACCACTAATAAAAGAGGAAAAAGATGTATTAGAGAACGAACCAGTAGTCCTACCACCCCGAAATTCACCAACACCAGAATCAGCTCCTTCTCCTGGAATCGATAATAATGTAACCTGTCAAAAAGTATCTGTCATACAAAGAACGCCATCACAGTCACAATTTCGAGACAGTAAAAAGGAATTATCCGACGTAACCATCCCGGCCACACTACCTACTTCGGAACCTGAACAAGATCAGCCTATTGACTATGCCATTGCAAAAAAGAGAGGTGAATCTGAAGACGAGGAAACCGAAAAGAAGATCAGAGAACAGAGGCGAACTAGTAGTTCTAAAATTGCAAATGGAATTTTAGCGAGGCCATTATTAGTTCTAAGAAATCGTCCTGGTAATAAAATTCCTGGAATTTTAAATGCTGCCGCCGGTCATGGACGGTCTACGGGAGGTAATGGCTCGAATGGCAATTCACAAAGTAGTGGAGGCTCTGGAAACTTTAGCTCTGGTACTGGAAGTGCTGCCCCATCATCCGGTGGTGGTGGAGCTTTAGGTGGTGGCTCTGGTAGCGGTGGTAATGGCCGCGATGGTAGATCTAACTATGGTCCTAATAGCCCTCCAACTGGGAGTCTTCCACCATTTTACGAAACCTTAGGACCATCGACTAAGAGTGGTCAAAACACATTCAATGCCAATGGTAACTTTACAAATGAATTTAACATTATTAATGGCTTCAACATGGATTGTGAAAACAATGAAAATACAAATACTAATTTTCCCGAACAAAGTAAACAATATTCGTTAATGCAAAATGCACATTATGGTTTAGCTCTTAAAGATGAAGAAATTGATTATGAAAATAAATTAGAAAATTTAAGTGCAATTGGGTATGGCAGCAACTTTGATGATTCAATGGTTGTAGATATGGGAGAAGACGTTATAGATAATAATCAATTTTATACTACTTTAACTTTCCCACCAAATGAAGCAATATTAGGAAACCTTTCAGACTCGACAGAAGATTTTGCTAGTTTCTTAAATAATCAGGTAGAATCAATTACCGATTCCGAATTAAGAGAATCTTCGTCAATTACACCTGACTCGGTACATAATGCAGTTGACATAGAATCGTTAGCAGAGCAAGTTAATTTAAGCAGACAGTATTATGAGAAAGCTAACTACATAGCTTTTGCAAGCCAAGAACAGGGTTCAACTTACAATTTTGCAAAAGAACGACCTGATCTTTTAATGCAACTCAATCCAGCACTTCTCCAAAATGAAGGTCAAATGCAGCAATTACAAATACATGTTCAACTACAACAGAGGCAGCAAATATTGTCCCCTGGATTTCCATTCACAAATCCGTCGTTGGACCTGGACTCCCCAACAGGGGTTTCTTTGCCGTCTCCGGGTGGAAACAATTCACTGGATGGCAGCAGTCACATCGAAAACTCTGCTCTCAGCCCTGCTGCTGCTGTAAGTGTCAAGAAAGTCTCTATCGTCGATAGCAAAATACAAATCTTGCATCAAAGGGTAAGCATCATTTGATTTTAAGGCGAAGCTTAGATTCTTTTTCGTTCATTGTCATCAAATCATGTTAAAATAATGATGACACCGAAGATAGAAATCATAAACGTTATAAAAAAACGCTGAGCCTGAATCAACTTATGCTTCAACCTAGTGCAATTCACATTTTTTATAGTATAATTTCTAACAAAATCAACTTTAATGAATTTATTAAATTATTAAATTTTTAATGAATTATTATTAAAGTAAAAGTTACAAATTATGCTCAGCTTTACATATATTTGCGAGTTTATCAAAAAAAATCCTGACTCAAAACGTAGATACCTTAATCAAAATAGCTAATAGTTAAATACTTTTTTACAGTTGGGCCTTCCAGCAGAGCTTCCCTTAGAGTTTATTAATGGAGGGCATGGAGTGAAGAACCCATTAGCTACTGAAGCTAACGCTAGACAAAGAGAAGAAGAGAAAAATAAGCAAGTGCTAGTAAGCGAAGATGACCCTACAAAATTTGTATGCAGGATTTGTACGAAGAACTTCAGTCTACAAAGACTTTTGAATAGACACATGAAATGCCACTCTGACGTCAAACGATACCTATGCACATTTTGTGGTAAAGGTTTTAACGACACTTTTGACCTTAAAAGACATACAAGAACACACACTGGTGTACGACCTTACAAGTGTAACTTGTGCGAAAAATCCTTTACGCAAAGATGCTCTTTAGAATCTCACTGTCTAAAAGTTCATGGGGTACAACACACCTACGCTTATAAGGAGAGGAGGACTAAGGTAACTTTTCAAATATATTCTTAAATCTTACCTTACTTATAATATGGAAATAATTTCATAAAATATGATAGTTCCTCATTTTTATTGCTTTTTGTGGCGTCTCAAATTGGCTTTTCACTAGCTCACAAAAAAAAGGTTTCAAAATCATGAGTGAATATTAATTTTAGAAAGAAACTTGTTTCTAACATTTGTATGTTTTTACAGATGTACGTATGCGAAGAATGCGGTCACACTACATCAGAGCCTGAAGAACACTACATGCATTTAAAAAAACAGCACCCTTATTCTCCTGCACTCCTCAAGTTCTATGACAAGAGACATTTTAAATTTACGAATGCAACTTTCGCCAATCAACTTCTGGGCCAGCTGCCTATGCCAGTTCATAATTAAGGGTTCAGATATTCAAACCAATTTTGTACCACTTTTGATACGTACTTACTAATTTATTACTACATTTAAACGTTTGGTGCAAAATTGGAATAAGAAATACGAATTTATTCCGTCCGTTTTTAAGGTATCGATTAAACTTAGAGCTTAGAACCCCAGTGCATACGTAATTTTCGACGAGTGCAATACACTGTAAACTCGGTTTGACACTGTCTTCCAAAATAAATATGGGTATAATGCATCTGTTACTAAATATTCTGCGATTAAGTTACAAATGAGGAACGACTACAACTTGATGTTCCGTTTTAAAATACCTTAATTTTTTAACAGTCAGGGATAATCCCTTTAGTCTTGATTTAGGCATGACTGGAATTAAAAAAATCAAAGTATCGGGTATTATGTGCAATCTTTGGTGATGGTACGGGATTATTATTAAGTATAGTAATTAGTGTAAATCTTAACAATTAGTTTTAGTACATTTCTAATGTTATTTAAATAAAAATATAGCGTGTTTCAATTCAATTCAGCGATTACATCGGATTATTATTTTGGATGGTGCTAAATGCAAGTATTACGAAAGTCGCTGACTTGATGCGAAGCGATTATGATTGGGATGACACTCTTTGTCCAAATCATAAAACTACGTCAATGTTGATAAGACCTTGATGGTAACTCCAGGATAAGGAATCTCTTTTCCTCGTTTAGTGATATTAGTTTCTAATCGTCTCACAAAATATTAACACAAATAATGTCACAAGTTTTGTGTTATGTATGTACTTAATGTTATGTTTGTTTTTTGTTGGTACTTATTAATGTAACAAAATTTTAAAACCTTGTATTTACGTGAGAACATAAGTTGGGCTCACGATAAGTCGTACCAAGTTAAAATGCATTTTCTAGATTTATTTATATTATTTAAATTATAGATTCGATCGGATGCAGTCTATACTGTGAGTGTGTATGGGAACAATCTATCAGTGTAATTAAGTTATTAAATGTGTTGAATGTTACAGCATAATGAAACATCGAGATAAATATTGTGAATCAAAATATTTGGTAGTGAAAGTTTTATCTAATATTATTATGCTCAATTTGGTACATTTGCGCTTTCACAGCGAAGCTTGGGGATATAAAAAAATTGTAAATATGTCTAAATTTAGAAAGTAGTAGTAAAAATTTAAGATAATTCTATCTAAATATTTTAGTAGTACCTAATTAGTGTTTATGAGATTTTAAAAAAGATAAAATTGTTATAGTATTTTGTACGATTTGGTAAGTTTTGATAGATATGAACACTTAATTTATATATTGGCTTATCATCATGGTTTTGTCCCATTATATTATTATTGTGATAGCGCAATGCCTTTACCTACATCTATTGCATTTATTAGCATTTTGAACCCATTGTCAAGTTGTTGTTTCGTGTTTTTTGGAAACACTCTTGTTATTCTGTATTGATAAGCAATATATCAAGATTAAAACATTTACATTTGTTTCATTAACAACCTTTTAAAGATTTTAACGGCTACTTAGATATAAGATGATATTCCTAATACCTGGACTTCTCAAGCTCAAACTCGTTTGCCAAAAAAAAACATAAGTCTTAAAACCTGTCCAGATCGGTTGTGAATTCTTACTTGTAGAGGAATATACAGGAACTGACTGAAACTCAAGACAATCGATATTTTTATTTATAACCAATAAAACATATTCATAAGTCAAGTCACTAGCGAACCCAAGGAGCACATGCTTTGTATATCTGACGGCCGACTGGGGCAGTGGGCAGCGACCCCGCTTTTTGATTCCAAGGCCGTAAGTTCGATTCCCACAACTGGAAAGTATTTGGGTGATGAGCATGTGTGTTTTTCAGTGTATGGGTGTTTATCTATATATTATAAGTATTTATGTATAATGTATATTATTCCTAATATATTCATCAGGCATCTTAGTTTGGGGCTAGATGGCGATGTGTGTATTGTCGTAGTATATTTATATTTATTTATATGAAAAACGTAAATATTCTACGACGTGTAGGCAGTAGTAAATTGAAATCAACATCGTGGTTTTCTTTCAATTAACCAAACTAACAAACGGTGCGGGTACATGGTTGAATAAGTGATTATTTAAATTATAAAACTCTTGTTTCAAACGTCTCATTGTAATTACGTCTTATTACGTCTTATTGTACCTTTGAAAAAGTAAATCAAAACTACCATGTTTCCTACTAGATGGCGCTACAGTCGGTATAAGACATAAAAAAGCATATACTCATTTCGGCATAGGATAGCCGAAGCTTATTGGTTAAAGCGCTCAGGGGAGATCAAGGCCCCACCACGCGGGCCGCTGACAATATACATAGTTTGGATGTCGTTGGGAAGACCAGCCAAAGCTAAATAAACTTATATTACCGCTGCAATCTAATTATTGCAATATGAAATGAATGCCCGTTTTCACTTACGACGAACAATGCAATAGCTTAGTAAGTAGTCAAGAATGACTTTGTTAATTCAAGAATGACTTTGTTAATTTCATTAGAATATACTTGTATTTTGACTTAACGGCTTATTTCCATTTCATTAGATGATATTTACTATCGATACTATAATTTATATAATTTTTCGTCCAAATTGTAGTTGTAATTTCTTTTGTAATGTTTTCCCTTTATGTTTTTATTTCATATAATATGATCGTAAGTTGCACACCAAATTAATAGTAATACACTGTTTCAACAACAAAAGCTAAATTTGTAACATCTGATTATCTACGTGTATTTATGCAATAAATCTAATTATTATTATTATTATTATTTACACTTAATCTAAGGAAATTCCTAGGCATAGATTAGCATATCTTAATATATATAAATCTCCTGTCACGATGTTTGTCCGCGATGGACTCCTAAACTACTTAACCGATTTTAAATTAAATTGGCACACCGTGAGCAGTCTGCTCCAACTTAAGAGATAGGATAGCTTAGATCTTTAATTATAGTCGCAATTTTATTTTATTGCAAATTGTTTGTCTATAATTAATTGACAGTCACATGTTATATATACATGTTATATACTTCTATACTCATTTAAGGCTTAGCAATACTGAATACTTTAAAAACAAAGTCTAACGCAGACGAAGTCGCGGGCAACAGCTAGTGTTATATATATATTTGATTTGTGTATATTAGTTTATGTATTAGTATTTAGATATTCGTATGTATTTATTTTATATTTTGTACCACCTGCAGTTACTTCTCCTCCTTTTTTTTCCTAATTCTAAGGTTGCCTGGCAGAGAACGCTACTAAGCGATAAGGCCGCCTTTTGTATCCTAATTTTTAAGTTTATTTTTTTCTTGTATAGTTCTTAATGTGGTATACAAATAAAGAGTTATAATAATAATAATAACTTTTCAACAATAGTTATCAGCTAGAGTTCAGTTATGAGTTGATGAACCGCTTTTTTTCTATAGACATTTAGGCGTTTCCTAGGTTTAGGTAAAACGGGTATTAGACCATTATCAATCTATTATCGACCTACTATGGGCAAGGGTCTCTTTCCATAGTGCGAAGGGTTTAAGCCGTAGAGTTAACATGCCTGTTAGAACATGATGGAGATCTCTCAGGCACTCTCTCCATGTATTTTTCCATCATTTTTGACGAACTCCGGCGCAGCGTTGAACGCTATGGTTTTAAGTTGGAGGTCCCGGGTTCGATCCCGGCGGGATAATTTGGTAATTCATAATTTCAAAATTGTCTTTGGTCTAGTCTGGCTTCGGTTTCGGCTTCGGATTTCCGTGATAGCCTAGTGGTTAACGCTTCGGTTTCCCTTTAGGCGAGGCCGAGTTTAATACCCGGCACGCCCCAGCAGGGTTAGCACAGGCAGGAGACAAAAATTATTCCCCTGATTATATTCCATGACAGGGGATATATTAGCGTGTCCACCAGCTAAAGCACGGGAGCATAGAATAGGAGAATTTTACCCCAGTTTATTACAACAGACATATTATTTGGATTTTATTGCTACTTGTGCGCTAGTGCTCTGAGAGTTGATAAAGCTGTGGGAGAAGATAAATTTGTATCCTTTCCCCGGGGATATAATTGTCTCCTGCCCATGCTAGCCGTACTGATGACGTCACATTAAATGGAAAAAGGCGCCTTATGTAAAACAAAAAGTCATGAAATGAAAATTAATTTAATGACTACCTTTATAACATACATTAATACTGCAAACGAAACTGCGAGCGAAAGTGAACAATATAATAGATTATCAATAGCCTACAGCCTCTAGTCCGATAGTTTATGTGGGTGAAACCGCAGGGAAATAATTCTAAAACCACGCCTCAAATGTACGCCACTCGTGTCCAAACAACATAATACAATAATACATTCTGGGCTCTAGTTTTTGTCATTTATCGACCACTTTGCATTAACAGACTTGGGGCCCTATGGCAAGCGATCATAAGCGGCCCTATGACCGCTTACTACTGTTAGAATGTAATGTAGGTAAGGGTAGATTGCATACGACTTGACTTTGGGACAAGGGCATAACATTTGTAAATTGTATGGCACTTCATTCCTTAATTCAGAAGGGTTCAGAACGATGGACAGACCGGCAGACGAAATCAAGGGAAATCTTAACACCGTTAAACTCTAAGACCTCGAATATTTATTCTATTTTAGTCAATAACAAATATAATAGGTAGTTATACCTACGTATAAACCTCCGAAAAAAGGTGGTAATTTAACAATATTTCAATAAAATTCCATTGTTCGAATCGTGTGCGTATATTTGTACAGCCGGTGTAATGAATAAACAAATAAGACAGCTTTTAATTTATTAAAGAATTAATAAATAATTTGAATACATTCTCAGTATTTCTTAGTCTAACATCGTCAGTATACAGATCGGGTTCAAATTTAATTAAAAATGAATAAATTAATTTGTGTGCTACTCGTTGTGATTTCCATAATAGGTGGACTATCTGTAAGTTTTTAAACATATTATTTAAAAAATAATCTATATCAATTAAACTAAATATTATTTTTTATAGAATGCGCAGCCTGCCGATATGGGTATGTACCTAGCGAATTTATTAAATCTAATTAAGCTTAAGAAATGTATTATGCTATTTATTTAACTGTACTCAATTGATACTAAGCGCTGGAAAGCATTATTATTAATATTGAAAATAAACACTTAACAATTTAGAAAGTTAAAATAATACACAAGTATCTACTCAGTTGGAACTAAGGTTACATTAGCTGATACCTAGGTTCTGTGTTTACCTGTTAACATTTATGGTGTGGTGGTGTTTATAAAAGTACTGGCAAGGGGGCGTTCATAAAATACGTGAGATGTTTAAGGGGGGGAGAGGGTCAAGTCAAATCTCATCTAATCTTACGTTGTGCAGAGGGGGGGGTTTATACTATTTTGGTCCATTAGTCTTTTTAAAATAACAATCCGACGCGTTAACGTAGGAAACCCACATTTTGAAAAATCTCACGTGAGATTTTGAGTAAAATCTATCGACATTTCACCAGGGGGGAGGGAGGTAAAGAAAATTTTAAAAAACACCTCGCTTAATTTATGGACGCCCTCTAACGTACCAGATTGTAAGACCTTATTCTGCTTCTTACATATATTTAAGATAGCTAAAAGCTCGTACCCAAAAAATGCTAAATTTATAATGAAAACAATTAATAATGAACATAATTATTATGTTACTAGCCGTTTCCAGCCCGCTTCGCTGGGCGAATTGAAAAAGGAAATAAATTACATTTTATGTTTCATTTTTATTTATTTTTTTCATATTTTTATTATTTTTTTATTTTTTTATTTTTGTATGAACATAAATAGGCCCCGCGGATAGAACTGTAAGCATCGATATTGTTTAGCCTTACTCAAATTCCAAATTCCATCGATTTAGCCTGTATCTTTCATCCAGGTGATTTTTCTCACTAATATTCATTGTAACTTTCAATGTGCAATCATTATAACATTTCCGTGCCTTTCTTCCAAAAATTAATAATAATTGACATGAAGAAAAAAATTTTAAATGAGCATTGAAAGTTTAAGTTAAAGTCATTGCAAGTCTCATATGTGAAGTTGAAATCTGTCTAGGTTCAAGTGCGACGAATTTTCTGTTAACTAAAATTTTCTCCGTGACATCAATTTTTTATAGAAAATTAATTGTGCATGTTTTTTATGAATTCTATTGGAATAAGTAACTAAATTTCTTTTCCACATCTCATGTGCTTGGAAAATGCATTCATTTTAATCTGTTACATTTCCGCGATCCCGCAATAAAATAATTCGTCGGTTATGTAGTCTGCAAAAGTAAAATGAATGTAAAATTCTTAGTCCGTTGATTGGATAGCTACATGTAAAGTTAAGTTTTTGAAACCTCTCAATGACTTTTTCTCCGCTGCCAAAAAGACGATTGTTGTAAGGAAATACACGAATATCCCTACATACACGAAGATCCCCACCAAATTTGGAGTCTGTAGAAGTTACAGGTTAGAAATAAAAAATTCCTGTCGGAAGTAGACTTTATTGAAATCCATTTTGAGATGTTCTTTATGTGAATAATAAAAGATTCCCACCATATTTAGAATTTTTAGAAGCTATATTTCGAAATTGAAATTTTTTATTGTTAACACCCACCCCCGCGAACCTTATTGGAGGTGATTCATTGTAAAATCCGCTCGAAATTCATTCATCAATTCATTCAATCATTTTTATATTACATATAGAACACTCTCACTAAATTTGGAGTCTATAGGAGCTATCGCTTGGAAATTGAAAATTTTCATTGTTAACGCCCCCGCAATCTTCTTTGGGGTGGGATATCGTAAAATTTGTTCATAAATCATTTTTACATCACTTTTAGAAAATTCCTACAAAATTTGGAGCTTGTAGGAGCTTTAGCTGGAAAATTAAAAATATTAATTGTTAATACCCACCCCCGCAACCCCCTGTGGGGTGAGCTATCGTAAAATTCGTTCATAGCCTATTTCTACACCTCTTACAGAAGATTCCTACCAAGTTTTTAAACTATAGCTTCTATAGACTTCATCTATAGAAGCTATAGTTTAAAAACGGGAATTGTTCATTGTTAACGCCCCCGCAATCCCCTTTGGGGAATGAATTTCTTAAAATCTATTCATAGCTGACCTCTACATAGCAAAAGTAATATTCCTACCAAGTTTCACGTTTCTAAGTCTTATGGTTCCCGAGATTTCGTGGTGAGTGACTATATAGGTGGGAATTCTTCGATTATCATCGCAATTTTTAACTTTTTATCGGGCTTTTTTAAAAATTTCTTACATACAAAACTTTCTCCTGACAATTCTGAAGATAAAAAAAAAGCCCAATTGGTCCAGCCGTTCTCCACTACCGTGAGTAGATTCTTAGCTGAATGTAAAAGAACATTATCCGTTCAGTAAACTCCGTTGAAATCCATGAAAACAAAAGAATCAAGAGAAAACGTTTTTATTAGCGGGATAAATGTTCATAAAAGTAAAACAGCAATAAAAAAATGAAGGAACGTTAGAATTCGAAAAATAAATAGCCATAAACCATCTAGGAAAAATTTCGCATCGAATGGTGGTAGTTTAATGTCGATACGATCAGTGGTTTAAGCGTGATTGAGCCTCAAAGGAACACCATTTTCATTATATATATATAGATTCCTGCAACTGTTTACAAACAGCCAGACTGATATAGGGCCTAGCCAACAAAAATACTTTTTACGAAAAGTCCTTCAGTCAATTTGCATTGCACTCTTTTTGCACCTACATTTCTAAATTCATTATTAAAACTAATTTGAATTTTATAAATGAATTGTCTGGGTATGGTCGGCTGTTAGATTTAAGTTTGAAGTCTTATTTTAGGTGTAATAAACTCTTTGTTTTAATTCAAATAAAAACGTTTAGATCCCGCTAAAATAGCTGCCACCGTCGCTTCAGGTGCCACAGATGCTATAACAAAAGGATTGAATACAACAAAGAGTGAGTACTTACCTATACATCAAAATAAATGCTTCTGCAGCCCATGTGGTATCACAATCATCATCAACAGCCAATGTTCATCCACTACTCGATATAAACCTTTTTCAAGCAGCGCCAACTGTTGTCTTATGTGAAGGGAAGATTGGATGGGACCTGGACTTACCTTCTTTGGGCAATTCTATGATATATAATAAAAACTAAGCTTAATTTGCTATAATCCGTGAAAACCAGGCAAATCTGCACGGTGCTATTAAAAGGTAGTTAGCTATTAAATTAAATATCATACTTATAATCCTCCAGAAACGTTACCCAGATGCTTTTCTGGGATAATAAGAATCCTATGTCAGGGTCCAAGCTATATAACACATGATTGCCATCAACATCAACGAACATTGAGATTGGTGTAGTTTTTTATAGTAATTTTTGACGGACAATTCACAGGGCAAGGAACTCGAATTGAGATGTAGGTGTTAAACCTCATGTGCCTTTATCTTATCTTTATCTATCTATATCTCTCTCTATCTTATCTTATATCACGTATTATTACACCGGCCGTTATGCACTTCACACTAGCCTATGCACTTGTACACTAGTCACGGCTAGCATAGGCAGGAGACAATTATCTCCCCGGGGAAAGAAAGTGAAAGAATACAAATTTACCTTCTTCCACAGCTTTATCAACTCTCAGAGCACTGGCGCACAAGTGGAAATCATCATCATCATCATCATCACATCAACCGATAGACGTCCACTGCTGGACATAGGTCTTTTGTAGGGAGTTCCAAGTTCCACGGTTCTGAGCCGCTTGAATCCAGCGGCTACCTGCGACGCGCTTAATGTCGTCTGTCCACCTTGTTGGGGGTCGACCAACGCTGCGCTTACCAGTACGGGGCTGCCATTCCAGCACCTTGGGACCCATCAACGTCCATCCTTTCTCCGAACTATGTGCCCGGCCCATTGCCACTTAAGCTTCGCGACTCGTTGAGCTATGTCGGTAACTTTGGTTCTTCTACGAATCTCCACATTTCTGATTCGATCGCGTAGAGATACTCCGAGTGGAAATAATATCCAAATAATATATGTGTAATAGTAAACTTCTCCTATTCCATGTTCCAGTGTTCTAGCAGGTGGGCACGTTAATTGTATCCCTTGTCAGGGGCTATAATTTTTGTTTCCTACCTGTGCTAGCCCTACAGACCGGAACACAGCAATGCATTCTAGAAATAAGCAATAAGTAGTACTTTCCCGGACTAGCTGTCACAGAATGTTCTAATATAACTTAGTCTGGCTAACTACACTTTTTTTTTCTCGTGAGGAAATCTTCACGGATACCACCGCGCCACGGGGAAGCACGGTGATTATGTCGGACTCCTACCGACAAAAACCCCAGTGTTCGTACCAGTCGCCTGGTGGCTGGGCCACGGGAACGCTTTCGCACACATCCGCGAAGCCTAGCTAGGTTGAGCCGAACATAAGATATATAGTTACGAATGGATTGCCTGGCAGAGATCGCTTTTTAGCTATAAGGTCGCCCATTGTACCTTGTATTGTGTTATAATTATTGTTCTTTTGTTTATAATTTGATTCTGCTAGGTGTACAATAGAGTGTACTTATTTTCATTTCATTTAATATTTCTTTCTTTGTACTTTGTAAATATTAAAGGTTATTTATTAGTCTCTGGATTTCCTCACTTAACAATATAGCTTTTAAATAGGTTTTATTTTAATCTCTCGCCAATTACACTTGTTAATTTGTTCATGGGATACGTGTGTTCTTAACAGGTATCATGCCAATAAACCCGGCTGATGTGGCAACTAAAGCAGCAGGTCTCATACCTTTGTTGATGGCAGCCTGTCAGAGTTTTATGAGCAAAATTATAGGCATATTTAGTAAGTATACCTACATACTTTGCTATTCTGAATCCGATTATTATTTCCAGGACCCAGGTAATCTGAAAAGAGGTTGTTACACTAATACTCGGTGTAGAGAAATGGTTATCATTGCTGGCATTAATTTTTGAATCTACCAATGCGTAAGTTAATATACTTTACGTTTATTGACGACCCATTGGCGCAGTTTGCAGCGACCCTGCTTTCTGAGTCAAAGGCCGTGGTTTCGATGTTTGTGTGATGAACATGAATGTTTTTCAGTGTCTGGGTGTTTATCTGTATATTATAAGTATTTTATGTATATTATTCATAAAAATATTCATCAGTCATCGTAGTACCCATAACACAAGCTACCTACGCTTACTTTGGGACTAGATGGCGATGTGTTTATGGTCGTAGTATATATATTTATTATTATTTATTTATTTATTTATATACTATGTTCAAACACATTTATGACAGTGAGGTTACTAAAAAAATGATGAATTTCTTAATGACACGTAAATTATTGATGCTAGAAAATAGAATATCTTGCCGGCTTCTTCTCGGCAGAATCTGCCTTCCGAACCGGTGGTAGAGTAAATACGAACAGACAGACTTGACGTGCGAAAAGTGTTTATATACGTGAAATAAATTAATTTTGAATTTAACACAAATTTTGAATTGAAAGTTCGTATAGGTATTTCATTTTTGCATGTTACCTGAAAAAAAAATTGTTAGCCCGATTTGCCTTCTGATCACATTTAAACGTGTATGTCAAAGCGTGTGAACATGTATAAGGTCACCATGGTCTTTCTAGGACACAAATTTTCAATTGTGTTCATTTTGAGTTATTTTAATATTGGTTGCATATAGATTATCTAAATAAGTAAATAGGTCTTTGGATTTGCTTACTTTGGGAACTTACTAATCTTTATAGATACATGATTTTTTTGTATAATCATTAATAATAATTCTAAAAGAATAAAGTAATACACAAATAAAATAAAAATTATTTTAGAGTGTGTTAGTAGCACGCGAAGGCGCGCGATGCGAATTTATTTGTAAAATATACTGCGGGAAAGAATGATACCATAATACTTATGCAAAAACATGCAATACCAAGAAGTTCTTAACTACTATGGTAGGTTTACAACTACAAATTATTTAAAAAAAAATACCTAGTTATTAAAAAAACACAAAGCTTCAGGTAAAGTAACGAACCGTAGGGTTAAATTGTATTCTTTTCTATATCCTATACCTAAGTAGTAATACTTTGTATTTTACGTACCTACTTAGGTACTTTGGGTAACGTTTATAATAATGTGAACATTTTTTTAGCCACAACTACTGCGGGAAAACTTCCTGGCATGGATGTAACATCCGATTTGATGAAAACAAGTGGAGGTAAATAAATATCTTAATATATATAAATCTCCTGTCACGATGTTTGTCCGCGATGGACTCCTAAACTACTTAACCGATTTTAAATTAAATTAGCACACCGTGAAATGTCTGGTCCAACTTAAGAGATAGGATAGCTTAGATCTTTAATTATAGTCGCAATTTTATTTTATTGCAATTAATTAATTGACAGTCGCATGTTATATATACTACTACACTTATTTAAGGCTTAGCGATACTGAATACTTTAAAAACAAAATAAAACGCAGACAAAGTCGCGGGCAACAGCTAGTATATTATAATTATTGTTTCTCTACTCTTGTATCGCAAAATTCGAATTTTGAACTTCAGAACTTTTTTGACATACCTACATCATAAACACAATACTTAAATTGAAAAATAGAATTACAAACTTATAAAACTGTTGTAATGAGATAGTAACATATTAAATCAATGGTTGTTGTATGTACCTAATAGTTATGTTTGTAGATGGGCTCATGCATTCGATTTTCGAATATTTCAACTATTTAAAATCATAAGCCACAGACATCAGTGCACTATTCAATTTCGAACATCTGATACTTATAATGACATAAGTAGTACCTATACCTGCTAGAAAAGTTTTAACATTTCCGAACATTTCTAACAATTTTTTTTTCAGAAATTATAGCTAAGCCGATTGAAATCGGCCAAGGCATTGTGAAAGGCGCACTGAAAGTTCTGAGTAAGTTAAACAACTTTATCCAGGTTAATTATTATAACTCTATTTTTATAACCTGTCTTACAGTTTAAATTACTTTTAGTCCCTATACTTACTTCAAATGTGAAAAAGAAATATTCAAAAATAATTAAAAAACACTTTATTACCAACAAAAAGCGCTGAGCACTGCGGTTTTAAGTTGGAGGACCCAGAAAATAACTATTATTATCTACTGTTTCTTTTTTTTAAATTTATTTGACATCTTGAGACAGGTAAGATAAAGTGGACTTGGTCTGTCATGCTTATTGACTATATTACTAGCTTGTTTGTTTTTTGAAGTTACACAAAATTATGTTGCTTAAATTTAATCGATAAAAATTGTTTTAGGTCCACCTTCAGATAGCCCAGCTAAGGCACCGACCGCAACTAAAGATACATCTGGTGGTATGTAATAAGTTAAAAAAAAAAATGAGTGATATATTCTTTAGACTTTGTGGCTCGACCGTGGAAGTAGCACCACCATGCCTTTGCACTTTTCCGGTCTGAATGGCCCGTGTAATTACAGGCACATGTTTAACACCTACGCCTCATGTTCATGGATACTTGTAGGCAATTTGTAGGTCGTGTTTTTTATATGCCCTACGAATTGTAGCTCTTTAGCTCAAGAGCCACAATTCGACAATTATTACTATAAAAAAAGCTTAAAACGCATTTATCTCATTTAATCGATACTTTAAAACCCGACCAAAATGTCTTCTAGTGGTGGTACCTACCTGAGTACTTCGCACTAGATCTAAACCGTTATTTTCTTTCTTTTCAGCTAATTATTAAAACTGTGGGATTGGTTGGGACAGTTTTAACATGTCAAATCTTCTGTTTTATTTTCCAAGGTTCGAATTGACACTAAAATTTTTCATTTCCAATTTTTAGGTGCTAAACCCGATATTGTCGGTTCTGTGGAAAACATAGGACAAAATGTTGTTGGCAGCGTTTTTAAAGCTTTCGGTAAGTGACTATTAATATATAGCATTACTTTAGCTAGACATTAATGAATAAACCACCCAAGTCATGACTAACGCTCCCTTTACCTTCTACCTTTGCCTATTTAGGGCTGAATTGACTCTGAGTTTTTGGCGCATATCATCATCATCATCACCATCACTTCAAGCGATTGAAGACCACTGCTGGACATAGGTCTTTTGTGGAGAGTTCCAAAATCCACGGTCCTGGGCCGCTTGTTTCCAGCGGCTCCCAGAGACTCGTTTGATGTCGTCTGTCTACCTCGTTGGGGGCCGACCAACGCTGCGTTTACCTGTGCGGGGTCGTTCCAACACCTTGGAACCCCAACGTCCATCGGTGTCTCCTGCATTTCGCGCAAATAGATATATATAATGACACAGTTGAATTTCTTGAAACTTTCTTGGAACTGCTATCTTCTCAATCCATCATCTCAGAATCTGAGTCAGAAACAGGGGTTTTTAAAGAAGTTTCACGCCACGGCTAACCACTATTTTTTTATTTTTATGTATTACCAACAAAATCTTTTTGCAGGTCTATTCTAAAAGGCAGCGCAGAAGAACATTGATGTCTTCGCATAATATAAGTTTTATTTTACTTCTGTAGGTAATAATTTATTGTTCACTTCAATATGATAGGTATTTATTTACCAGATTATTAAAAAAGTTTGGTGAAAACCAACTTTTGATCGTGTCAACCTTTACTTAAAACTATATAAAACTACACTATGCGTTCAGATGCACTGTGAGATTTTAATGATAGGAGATCAAATATTGTTATTTATAGCAAAATTTTGACTATGAAATTCGTTATTTGGCGTGCGCTGAGAAACTATTGTTGATAAATAAAAGTTATGTACCATATGATCAAAGTACTCATTAGTACCCAGAAACAAAACTCGGGAAAACTAACGGTTCCCGCGGGATTTGTGAAATACCGATATAAACGCGGACGAAGTCGAGGGCATCAGCTAATAATAGATGTTATATTATGCACTTCGATTCTATTTCTTTCTATACCTAAATACATTAGTGCTTGTCAGTATTCACACCCATGCCTAGAAAATGCCTATTCACTCTTTATATGAAGGATATTTATTCAGAAAATTTAAATTCAAAATTCGTTTATTTCAAGTAGGTATGCCTATTAGCACTTTTGATACATAAAGTAAGTCTGTTTCTAGTGACTCTACCAATGGTTCGGAAAGCAGATTCTACATAGCAGTAGGTACGTTGGTTTTTTGTAGTGTTTGAAAACTATGTGATTATGATTTTTAGCATAAAAACACGCTTTAAAATGTTGTATGTCTTTAATTACGTTCATCTATTAGAAACTTTTTTTTTTTCATTAATAAATGGCCATTAACATTTGTAGCCAGTATTAATTTCTTTACAACCCATTATCGGCACACTACAGGGCTCTTCTCTCACAATGAGCAGGGTTTTGGCCGTAGCCCACCATGCTGGCCAAGTGCGGATTGGTAGAATTCACACGCCTTTGAGATATTTTGGTGAAGACTCAGGCGCATATACAGGTTTCGTAACGGTGGTTTCCATCACTGTTAATACAATTTATATTAAATTGTACTCGTTGAGCCGCGGTAAGAACTCGGTCCAGCCCGAAAGGGTGGCCGAAGTGTTAACCAGGCTAGGCTAGGCTAGCTGTACTGCGAAAGTAAGTAAGCCAAACTATTCAAACCACTTTTACAATAGCTCAAAAACAAGATAACTCATAAATACGAGACATATGGCGAGTTAACAAACAACAGTTTTAACACTAAAACTAATTTGTTCAGTTGTGCAAACAAGTCAAACTTGTTTTATATTTATACAAAGGTACTTAACAACTATGATGCAAACCTACCTAAAATATGTTTATTTTTAAGCACATACTTATAAAGAACCACTGGAATCTACTATCACGTTAGTAACAACATCAAATCACAACATTATTCTTATTAAAAGCCAAATTTTGTACCATCTTGTCAATATTATATTCTCCGTTTCCATAACTAAAATTGTCTACAAAAATTACATCCAAATAGTAATAATGTGAATATTGATTAATTAATAAAATACCTATGTATTCCTTCTTTATTTTCAGTATTAAAATTATGAAGGTAGATATTTTACTAAACATCGACTATATTTTAATATCTACATGAATTAAAATCGGTAAATAACTAAAGGTCTATTTATGAAAATTAAGTTTAATGCTATACTCTGCGAACAGCAGCAGAATATGTATGGTGTAATGTTAAACTTAACAATTATTCATTGTAAAGTCGACATCTCCTGAGGATGCTCCGATTTCGGAGCGAAACGTGCGTAGAGGGTACATTGCCGAGGATCTGTTTGGTGTACACGGATTGAAGTAATTATAAATAACACCATACAGATTCTGCTGCTGTTCGCGGAGTATAGCAAATTAAGCTTAATTTTCATAACATATTATGGATTTCTGCAAAGTAACGCCTGCTTCTATCCAATAGAGGTCTATTTGAATAAGGGACCTGTAAGTAATATGTTTGCCCTATAAGGGATTAACGATTTAGCTGGCTCTTAGCACGGAAAATTCTAATTCTGCATATATTAAGTGCATAGTGCAGCATACCATACAAAATATCATGGTAAGCCGTACTACCTATGGCTATTAAACGTAGCACCTAAGTGTACTAGTTCAAAACGAAGCTGCTTATTCTACCAAGCCCCTACAAGCCCGAACCAAGACTAGTTTCGCTATACAGTAGAAGGGGACAGCGGGAATCTCGTTAATCCATTCATACGCGTCGCTAATTAGATGACAAGCATTTGGCTACCTTAAGTCTTACTTAATAATCAGCGCTCAGTTTAAAACTCGAAAGACAAACGTCCATTTTGTATATTAAATGTACCTATCTGTTCTTCTTAATTCTAGCAATACATTTTTTAATAAGTCCAATTGTAAATATCAAAATATTCCACATAAAAAAAAAACTAATTAACTTATCATCACATTAAGGATCTAATATAGGAAATTAACGCCAATTACTGCCTATCGATCAATAATAATATACTACATGTGCTTTCAGTTTTCAAAAAGTGGCCGACAGATCTTATTACACCCACGATTCGAGAACGTTTTTTCGCGAAAACCAATGAGAGTAAGCTTAAGGTCCAGAAATGCAATATAAGTGACGGAATATCTTATTAAATCTATTCGATATTCTTAAACACAGCAGATATCTGTAAACATATCACGATAGTAGTAAGATTACTCGGTATTGCTTTTAGGATTTTTTTATAGTGCCTTAGACAGTGGCGTGAATGTGCATGTATTAAACATGCACAAAAGCACTGCCTACCCTAAAATTTATATATAACTCGTATAGAAGGAGGATTTTGGCCATTTTATGCAATTTTACTGCCGTATGCATACCCTCGCAAGAAACCCAGTGCACGCCACTGGTCTTAGACACTTTGTATGCATTTAAAATATCTGCTTTTCAGAAGATTTTATATGAGATAGCAAATCTAGTACACTATTGAATGAACCCTAACTTTGCGCCAAAAAAAATACGAAAAATTTCACAACAATTTTTTTTTCTATAATTGTGCTGCTTTAATTTAATTTAAATTAATACTCCCTTTCTATCCCTTCGCATATTAAAGTTAAGGGTTATGTTTGGGTTTGAACTCGACGGGGACTCCGGTTTTGTATTAGCTTCACCCTGCTTGATACGTTTCTCCTTTCCCATTTGAGCGACCTGAAACCAAACGATGGTATAAAACAATGCAATTCGTACTGACAACCCAACAGCTTGTGAACCCAAATTTTTAAACAACCGTTTTTTTTTTCGCTGCGTCAGTTAGGATAAATAAACGTTACGAAATCGTTCCCTTTAGAACCCATACCGGTAATCGCTACAATCTTAATACCGCGCAAGCGAAATTATCAAAGTTTTCAGGACACACCAAAATACTCTCTTATCTAATTATGTAGAAATCAAATGGGTAATAAATCCGACAATATTGCTAAGAAATATCTATCATGCGATTTTTGTACAAAATAATAAGACAAATACGACAAAACTTTGAACGCCGAGTGGCGCAGCGACCCTGCTTTCTGAGTCCAAGGTCGTGGGTTCGATTCCCACAACTGGAAAATGTTTGTGTGATGAACATGAATGTTTTTCAGTGTCTGGGTGTTTATCTGTATATTATAAGTATTTATGTGTATTATATTCATAAAAAAATATTCATCAGCTATCTTAGTACCCATAACACAAGCTACGCTTACTTTGGGGCTAGATGGCGATGTGTGTATTGTCGTAGTATATTTATTTATTAACTCTTTATTGTATCTCCTATATAATATTGCTAATTTTTTTTTATTAAACTACCTGTTAACCCTTGAATGCAATCTAACCTGCTGGAAAGTGATGATGCAGTCTAAGATGTTGGCGGGCTAACCTGTTTGGGAGTATGGCAGTTATATTTAGCCCATATATAATTGGTTTCCAAGCGGCATCGTACCGGAATCATCGTATCGTACCGCTAAATCGCTAAGCGGCACGTCTGCATCGGTAGCGTGGTAAGTTGCCACGGCCGAAGCCTCCAGGCCAGACCAGAGAAAATTCGGAAATAATAGATTACCAAATTGCCCTGCTGGAACTCGGAACCTCCAAGTTGAAACCACAGCACTCACCGCTGCACCATGGAGGCAGAAGGTGTGCGACGATATTATTCTTTACAGCCTGGGATTAATTAAGTCACTTACAGTGTCGTCGATGGTTTTGAACTGCCAGTTCCAGTGGACACGGTAGAGAAACGGGCGGTGGTCGAATCGGTTGTCGTCGGGACTGTAGGTCTCCGCGTGGTACGACGGTGTGAGAACCGTCATTTTATGGCGGTTGATGGCGTAACAGCGGAAGAAATGCTTCACCTTCTCCGCTACCTAGAATTAAAATATTTGGAATGTTACAATTTGAAAATTTGTCCCCAACTCTTTTTATTTAATACCCGGATCGCCTAGTGGGTCAGGCTTCGGCTTTCCTTTCGAGGAGACCGAGTTCGAGCCCCGGCCTGCAACACTATGTACGATTAAATTGAAGCAATTTAAATATCACTAGCTTTAAACGGTGAAGGAAAACATCAAGACAAGTGTTGATCTGTTGTCTTGATGTATTTAATCTGTTTATAGGCAATTTTTTCCCAGTCACCATCTGCTTAGTCTCACTATGTTTTCCTTTGCCGTTATAAGAGTTGCTTAAAACGCACATAGCTCCGAAATAATAAAGGCGAATGATTGCACACAGCCCCCCTAAAACTTCGCACTATCGCCTCTGCATTGACAAAAATAACATATTTTTGAAATTATACTTCTTTTGGCGCGTTAGAGAAAAATTACGAGAGTAAGTTTTCACGATGCGCGCGCACACCGTCACAAAATAAAGTCTTACAGTCACAAACAAAGTAAAATTAGGGACATCTACGTATTTTTTCGTGACAACTGTATTCATGATATGTATTTGTTTGTGATATTTAAATAAACTTTATTTAACTAAATAATCCGTTATAATAAAACTTTTAATCCATTAAATACCTTTTTTCTATTGTTAGTCTCCTTTTTTCTACAAACGAAATTTTTGAAAAGATTTTTATTTTGTTACGCCAAAGAAGTATAACTTCTAACGCTTGTACAAAAGTACACACACGTTTTTCTGATTTTTTTTATATATAAAGATTGAATGAATGAAATACACTTTATTGTAAACCAAATTTAAAAAAAAAGCATGAAAAACATATACACAATTAAAATAAAGGAGAAAAGGTACAATATATATATCATGTTAATCCATAAAAACTTTAACGTATTATTTTTAGAAAAGTATTGCACTATGACATACCTCTTGCGGCGTACACTTGCCATTCCACTTATGAACAAGCTTTTGAAACATGCTGAATGGTCCACAGTGGTACGTCTTCCTCAGGCGACCGAACTCGGACAGTTCTGCGTATGTCATTCCCATGTCTTGTTCGTCGGTCTGTGTTATCTGACCATCGGTCAGCGGTTCTAGTTCCGCCGTTGGTGGCGCTTGGAGTATTTCAGAGAGTGACGGCAAGAAGAATCTGTTTAACAAACGAAACATTGACCATTGATTGATCTTTGACGCTTGGTCTTCTTGTTAAAACTTAACTGTCTTACCTCTGTACAAAATATTGTATTAATATCTAATAACTAATAGTGATAAACAAAAATAAAACGTTAAAGTGTAAGACCACGGTTGGGTTTTTCTTTTTATAAGGAACATGATGTTCAATGATGATATTTGTGTACGACATCGAAGCATGTGCAGTTATATGAAAATTAAAAATTAGACCAATACGAGGCAAACCGCGAAGATTCTATACAAATTATATATTTCCCATTCTTTTATTTTTTACGTATCCTGATAAAAAGCGCAGCTAAACGTGATAACACCGCCTTTGCACGCTCTATTTTCTTTTCTAAGTTTCAAACAAACAAACAAGTTTGACTAGTAGATAATTCTTAGTATTATGTTTGCCTCATAAGTACGTATTGTATTTTTCTAGTGCAGTAAAGATTAAAATATAATAATAACTTATAATAATAATAACTCCACATTGGATGTCTAGCTTTTAAAACGTGACGGCTTCGCATTTCACATGTTAAAAATAACACATTCACATTTAAACACATCTTTTTTATAATATTTTTATTTTTATTTTTGATTGGCCCGAGATTCGCAGGTTCAAATCCAGTCGGTTCCGAAAATTTTTATATGCATTTTAAATTTATAAAATACACACATCGCTATATAGCTCCAAAGTAAGCGTAGCTTGTGTTATGGGTACTAAGATAACTGATGAATATTTTGATACACACAAATATTTAGTACATACAGATAAAACAATGTTAAGTTGTGGGAATCGAATCCCCGGCCTTTGTCTCAGAAAACAGGTTTGCTGCCCACTGCCTGCCCACTTAATCTTAATATATATAAATCTCCTGTCACGATGTTTGTCCGCGATGGACTCCTAAACTAATTAACCGATTTTGAATTAAATGGGCACACCGTGAGCAGTCTGGTCCAACTTAAGAGATAGGATAGCTTAGATCTTTAATTATAGTCGCAATTTTATTTTATATATTATATATATATATATATATATATATATATATATATATACTACTATAATCATTTAAGGCTTAGCGATACTGAAGACTTTAAAAACAAAATCAAACGCAGACGAAGTCGCGGGCAACAGCTAGTTATTATATAAATATATATTATTTACCGGCTTTTAGCGTACTGCAGGAAGGACTTTAAGTCTGTCTTAGATACTCCTCCAATGGGGTTCACATCGGCACTCGAGCAATCGTATTTTGTCATGTATCCTCTAAGTGCCTCGTCTACGTTCGATGAACCGAGTACAAGCAAACCACCCGGTCTTCCGCGCACCCAGAGCATTAGTTGTGCGAATAAATACGATAAAACCATTCGAAGGCGTGCCTGTGAATCCAAAATACAAGGAAGCATTTAGGTCTAAGAATCCCAGGAAGCACCTCTAGGTCTCTTTTTTATATTAGGTAGGTATTTGCTTTTTATTTTTATGTTTATAGACGAGCGCTTGACTGACACACCTGATTGTAAGCGATGATGCAGCCTAAGGTGGAGGGCGGTTGCATAGAAGATGCCTATTCACTCTTGATTTGAAGGTACTCATATTGTAGGCTCTGGGAAAATGGAAGCTGGAAGGGTGTTTCCAGATCCTATCGGTGCGGATCCGAAACGAAGATGTGAAGCGCTTCGTACCCGCCCGCGGGATATCGACCACGTAGGGATGCGATTTGTAATAACTTGCTCCAACGGTGAGGGAAAACATCGTGAGGAAACCTGAGAATTCGTCATAATGTTCCCAAAGGCGTGTCGAGCCCACCAATCCGCACTGAGCCAGCGTGATGGACTACGGCTTTAACCTCTTCATTATGGGAGGAGATCCGTGCCCTGTAGTAGGCCGGTAATGGGTTGATATGATGATGAATCCAATCAAGGTCTCAGGGTTAAGTAGTGTGTCATCTTGCACTTTCAATTAATTGTCCATCCGTCTTTCGGTGCTACTTAAAAAGGCGGATCTTAAAATTCACAGATATTATGTAAATCTTTACATAAATTTACATAGATTTACATACCTGTGAATTTGAGGACCCTTCTTTCGTTAAAAATTTGAGTACTCAACAGGATGAGTCAAACTTATTCATTTTCTTTTTATTCGTTGGAACTTGGAAAGCACTTTTAAGAGTATAAACTATTATTTTTTACTCTATTTGGATAAATGATGACTATTAGGGGTAGCTAGTTTCACATACATTTTGGCAATGGGTTTTAAACACCAAAAGTTTAAAACCAATTTTTCACATTGAGACATTTGATCTCAAAAAGTCTATCTCTAGAGATTTCATAAAATTACATTGATATTTATAGTAAAAGTCATACTATATGGCAAAAGGATACTAATTTCTTTTTAGATAGAAATGTCAAATAATACATTTTTTGATATGAAAGTTGAATGTACCTGAATGTTTTGCAAGGCAAGATTTTGCCGCGGACAACCTCCCTTGGTCCTGAACTTTGGTACTAGTCCAGTGGCGGTAGTGAATATACCTATTACCGCACTAACAGCGGAATCAATCACTATTGGAAAGTGATAACTACCTATTTCACTGGCAAGCTGCAAATATACAGATGATTATTTATCATCACAAAAATATAAGACATTTTTTATTACCTCGTTTATAAAAAATATCCGTGAAATAATGTCCGTAAGCGAGTAAGCGTGTACTTATATAGAATCCAGTGAAAGCACTTTTAAATTTAAAATTGTCTATTTTTAAGAGTAAGTAGTATGTCCAACAGTTCGCTAAATAACTACAAAAGCAGAAACATTTCGTTTTCTTTTTTAGGTATGTCACGAATTATGTCTATTTTATTTTGAAGTTCTACCACTAGATTCTACATAGGTACTCGTTCATTCGCTACTCGTGGTATGTGCACGTTTTTTTTAACAAATTTTTAATTTACAACGTAAAAGTTAATTTAATTTTTTTAGAAAACAAGAGATCCTAAACGACACCGATATTTTACAAGGAACATACCGATTAGAAACTTTTTTTAAGAATAATTTGTCATAATAAAGTTATCACACAATTTGTCTTGGAAGTACCTACTAGGTGCATTTAAAGAATAAAACAAATCCTGGCAAAAATAAAGAAAAATGTGAAAATGAATTTATTTCAAGTATGCTTACTTTTATTGACTTTTTGAATGTCAATATTGTCTGTCTAAAATGTACTCTACCGCCGGTTGGAAGTCACATTCTAACAAGTAAAAGCCGGCAAAAAACTCAACAGTTAGTTGCTCTTTTCCAAAATCGACATTATAAAATTTCACATTCATTATCCATCCTCTAACTTTTCTAAGTTATGTGCATTTTAAGGAATTAAAATATCACTTGCTTCAACGGTTAAGGATAAACATCATGAGGAAACCTGCATGCCTAAGAGTTCTCCAAAACGTTCTCAAAGGCGTGTGAAGTCCACCAAGCCGCACTGGGCCAGGGTAGTGGACTACTGATTTAACCCCTCCTCGGCCATTAATGGGTTGCTATGATCATGATTCATCCTGTAAGACATTAGACGGATGTTTCCAAGTAACCTTGCCAATATAAAAACAACCATGCAGCAAGGTCTTATTGCTTACATATAAATTTAAAGATTACCTAAGGAATCATATTATAAAAGCATACACTCAATTACAAAAAGGATATCTGCACCTTTCGCAGGCAATATGAAGATGTGACAGCCAGTGGCGTGCACTTCGTACATTCACAAAAGCACCGCCTACCCTAATGAAGTTAGGGTTATAGGTTATATAAGTTAGCAATAATCTGTGACCAGTGCACGCCACTGGTCACGGATTATTTACCTGAGAGGCTCGCTTATTTACCTGAGAGGCTCTTTGTTTAGTCTCCTGGCTAGAGTTCTCCGACGCCATGTAGCACGTTACAAGTAGCCGATTACAAAGCTCCATCGGGTCGGAAGGCGTGTAGTCTGCTTGACAGAGGATCTTGCGAACATCGTATAAAACTTGACTCTCTAAAAAAGTCGTAAAAATTAACAGACTCCAAATAAGCCCTCAGCAGGGCTAGTACGGACAAGAGACAAAAATTATATCCCCCCCATTATATCCCCTGACAAAGAATATAATTAATGTGTCCACCTGCTAAAGCACGCGAATATGGAATAGGAGAAGTTTACCCCCGTTTATTAATACACATATATTATTTGAATATTATTTTCACTAATATAAATAAAGAAATAAATAATAATAAATAAATATACTACGACAATACACACATCGCCATCTAGCCGCTTATTAAGCGTAGCTTGTGTTATGGGTACTCCGATGACTGATGAATATTTTTATGAATAATATACATAAAATACTTATAATATACAGATAAACACCCAGACACTGAAAAACATTCATGTTCATCACATAAACATTTTCCAGTCGTGGGAATCGAACCCACGGCCTTTGACTCAGAATGCAGGCTCGCTGCAAACTGCGCCAATGGGCCGTCGTTATATAATAATTGTTTTGCAAATATTGAAACACGGTCAAGGTCTATTTTACACGAGTTCATACTCTCTCGAATGTGAGCGTGCAAATCTCATGATAGTCGGTGTTCAGTGGAATCGTTATGGAATGCTATGGCAAAAGTTTACCTCCTTTCTGTACAGCTTCACAAATCTGTGTGCACATAGAGAAAACAATACACGCCGTGCTAGTAGAGTCCACACCCCCACTTAGCGGAAGGAAGAATCCACCCTGTCCTGATCTCCGTAGGTAATCCCACAACCAACACGCCGGACCTAAAAATATGTTCAATCTTTGTTGATTATCGTTGACATGTGCTTAAACCAAGTGTCTAAAGTATTTAAGCTCAAAAAATGTCTATAATTTTTTTTTTATAGATTTTGGCAACAAGCAATAATGATTAAAGATGCATATAAAACAAAGGATATTATAAATGAAATGAAATTTGAAAATAAGTCACTTAACAATATTATTGGCAATCCTGAAGTAAGCTTTATAACTTCTGTCTCAGGCTAAATATATATAAATACCTACCTAATTCTATTTCTTCTTCAGGTGTCAAATATTTCCATTCGATCGGTGGGCTTATAGTGAGATGTACGTCTTCATCATCGGATAATGCAAAATCTACAGGAATCCGAGGAAACGGTACATTTGAGGTGGCCAAATGGCTCCTAGAGCGGAGTTTTGTACGATAAGATCGTATGTCTTCTAAATCTATTGTGGCTGTTATCACTTCCTAAAATTTCATTATTAGTTGGTTGGATTAACCACATATGATTTGAGGAAATACAGAAAAACTGTCTCCTTGGAATAGAACCGGGGACCAAGATTCATAGAGGAAATCAGAAACACGTATCTTAAAAAATTTACAGCATATAGAAAAGTCACGGCCATTGGTCATCTACAATGTAGTCCAAAACGAAGTTACCTGATACATCAATAAATTATCATATCAAGTGATACTTCCATTGCTAGACGTAGATTAACATAGAATTTCTAATTACACAGTCATGCACCACCTGTAACCAGTGACTTCCGAATTCCGATGATTCTACGATGTCGTTTGTCAATTCTATTAGTGGAGGTCAACCGACGCTGCTTTCAGAAGTGGGATCGCTACTCCAGCTGATTGGGACTACAATATCCAGCCATGCTCTGAGCAGCGTGCTATGCTGTAACTTGTATAATTGCTCCATCAGCTCCGAAAGTCGCTGAGCTATGCCGATTTCTGATTGGAGTAGAGATACATCTCCATCGCCCGCTGAGTGACAGAGCTTTCTTATCAGGTCCACAAACTCTTCCTAGCATTATAAATGCGTTAGTGTGTTGGTTTATTTGTTTATCATCTATGTTTACATCAACCGTGGCATCGAGTTTGATGAAATTCGGCCCATATATGGAAATGTAAGTAAGATACTTTTTACACGTGGTCCGGAGGCCATTTTAAGAAAGTATTTTTTTCCATATAAAGCATTATCAATCTGGGCAACATTTTCATATTAAACACGGGGACATTTGTACCCTGGGAAGCAAATGCTGCCTGCCTACGTGGAGGAAGACACAGGTAATAGCTAGTACATACTAAATGCTTTAAGGAGTACTTACAACATCGTGTAGTGCAAATTGAAGACCACGACTAACAACCTCTCCGTTTACTGTAACACATGAGCAACCGTTAAAATAGATCCTTTGCCCGTCGCAGCCCCTCAAATTGCTAAACAAATACGCTCCTCCGCTCTTAAATGTAGCGCTTTTAACTAAATCTACAGTAACGTACGCTTTACGTAATTCCATGTAACTGCCAGAGCCATTTGATATTATTTCAACTCCATCGAGGCCCATAGGGATATGTCGACTGAAAATGAATACTTAGTTTATTAATCTAAAAACTAACTGCACGGAATTTATTTTGGTATATGTATTATAGTATAGCTAATACTTTGGCTTAATTTAATAATATTTTTATACAGATAAATAATAGGATTACTCCAAGACGAGAGGGACTAGAAACCCAATCAATCAATCAAGTTAAATTCAGAAACAAAGTTGCTCGATAAATGTGTTAAATCTGGACCCACTCATCGGATGAGCTTTTCTGAATATCGTAAAGATCTGATGAAAATTGTATTTTAGTGCAATGTACAGCCGAATATAAGAACAACACTTCATTATCTATTTCTATTACAAAAAACAAACGATTTTACCTTTGAGGATTCCATAACTCTTCGCAAATTTCGAAACCAATACATGTGTCTCTAGTGGAAATTACTGCATCACCTATAGGAACTGTAGTCTGATTAGTGATTGCCGTTATCATTCGTGGTAAGTAATAATCTTCCACTTGACGTTCCTGTAACATAATGAAACATTCGAATGCGGTTTCAAAGACTACAATTCTATTATGTACTTATGTCTGACCTACCTTTGTCCAACCAGAAAACCATCGTGTCTCTCTGTAGTTGCCATCTTCACATAATATCATCTTCGGTCTTATCAGAAGAATGTTCTTATTGAGAAAAGCAACTCGACAGTTATAGGATACATTTCTGTGTTGAACTGGCATTCCAACATCTACAAGAATATCTTTACATGTTGGTGATTTTAGCAGTTCCGCTATTACTTGCCAGCTATGAAGGAATGTGTCTGGTTCGTGAAAGTGATCCTCGCAACTATATCCGCTATAAAAAGGGTCTTATTAAAGTACTAAACATATTATATATCTACTTCAAGCTTTAGCTACAACCTAAGTGTGGGTTCTTTAATTGCGCTTCCTGAATTTGATAATATTGAGACGTGTATTCGATAGACGGACGGCCACTTTTCCTGCCTTTCGATCAAGTGAAATGTTTATTTTTGTGAAATTAACGAAATTACTCTATGACGCCATCTCGATCGTCTAAACTTCATTAATTCCTTTCTTTTTGTGTTTGTGTCGGAACCCCGGAACCCAAAATCCGGAAACCCCGCTTTCTACCCCAATTCGGTAAGCACGATTAACAAAACGAAACAAAAGCTTAATAATATTTAATTCCAAGGTTTACTTACCATATTTCCAATTCTGGTCCCGTTCTATATAAAGCCCCCATTTCTTTGGCCTCTTGGATTGATTGCAGAATTCTATTCAAGTTTCCTTCGAAATCCAGAGCCCATTGATTTAGCGTGCATACTGCTACTACTACTTTTCGACCCATTTTGTAATGACCTTTAAATAATAAGATTTTGTTTCAAAAATTAAATTATTCATCTGACAGGAAATCTGATAAAAAAGCTGTTGCCCGAAATATCGTCCACGTTTTTTTTAATATTTGCGCGAACCGATAGTTTTAGCGTATTAAAAAGTGCCCATCCCTAGGATCTATCCTTCTCTAGGACGCAAGATATCTTTGTACAGAATTTTGACACATCAGCGTAGTACTCGTAGTTCAACCAAACATAGTAACAAACAAACAAACAGACTCGCACGCATTAACAATAAAGTATGGATAGTAGTATGTAGATATAATTCAATTAAAGATTAAACCCTTTGCATATTATGTATTCAAGTGCTCGGATTAAATGGTTTAGTTTATTTTTTTCCTCCAGAAATATTTTGTAGATGTTTGTCTAGCCCTGAAGCAGGAAATAAGCTTTTTTACCCTCTTGCACCGGAAAGCAAATCGAGTCATCGTTTTTTTTACACTACGATACGTTTTAGTTAGCTTTTGTCTGCAATCTCACCTGATGGTGGTGAAATGATGACGCAGACTAAAATAGAAGCGGGCTAACCTTCGAAGCCTAGACTAGATTTGAAAAAAATCTGAAATTATAGTGTTAGCGGTTGCTCCCCCTGGCTGATACCTACGCTACGCCATAAACATGTTGTGACGTCACTACAAGATTCATTAATATAGAATTGCTTTAAAAGTACTATTTTGCTTTAAATAATTCGTAATAATACTTGTGTAAATAATTAATGTTTTCCAAATAGAATAATAACAATATATTTTGTGAAATAGCTTACCGGAAACTAATATCATAAAATATTATTTATTAGTTCGTTTTGTTGTCAACATTGTAAACGGTACCTGAGCCGTATAAAAGTAGAAACATTTCATTCTGTATCAAGTAGTTGTAGGGGGAAACTCTTCTCGATTATATGTCAAATGTAAAAAGTGAAAAATAGTATTATTCCAAGTCCTATCCCCACGTTCTTCAACAATAGTCTCTGTCGGTGATCGAACCAGCACCTGCCCCTTATAAATCCACGGCGCTTATAGGCCAGAGAGGAAGACAAATTATGACTAACCTCTTATAATAATTGTTAAAAGCTCCCTAGTAGTGGAATATTCATAGTGTGAAGATGATGAAACTACCTAGGTACCACCGATGTCAAAGTCAAATTCAATTAACTACCAATTGACATCTTGGAGATGTCTCTTAAAAAGTTCAAAGTTTGTATTAAACGTAAGCTTATAGAAAAGTCCTATTATAGTATAAAGGACTACGTAATCGATAATAAAGCTTGGGTGTAAAGTATTGCTCTAACCAGGTTGCTCTTCTGATAATTTAAAATGACATTGTGAGATGGTGATAATAAAAAAAACACCCGGCTAAGTTTGTTGTGGGCTTCTTAGACCAGGACGCGTTTGGAACACTCGTAGCTTTAGTTTTAAGTTTACGAATGTGGTTATCGCCATCATCTCACTACCGTGTAATTCTTATGTACGCATCAAAAGTGCCACCTATGGGCCTACTTGAATAAAGGTATTTTTGACTTTGACTTTGACTTTGATAATTCTTTATTCAAATATAGATGGCTCATTTGATGCGTATATTAAGTACATGGAAAATATGACATAGAAGTGAGTGGATGGCGATAACGGAATTCGTCAACTTAAAACTAAAGCTACGAGTGTTCCAAACGCGCCCTGATCTAAGATGATTAGATGGTTTATTACTATTAATTATTATAACACGCATATACCTATGTATTTTTTTTTTATAAAGCTTACAAAAATAAATACATATACCTAAGTCAGTAGGCTCTTATATAATGAAAATATACAAATCATAGTTCAGCTTTAAATCCGCTGCATTTGAGTATACAATCATGAAAATATGATCGAAGAAGAAAAAGCGCATGCAATGGTATTTTCAGTATAATTATTCAGGTAGGGGTACGAATATAGAGACATAGTAGGTACTGCACGATTCATTGATGAGTGACACACGACAGGGCGGTCTCAAGAAATCGATCCGCACCGTTCCGTGCCAGGC
This sequence comes from Pararge aegeria, assembly GCF_905163445.1. Classification (NCBI taxonomy): domain Eukaryota; kingdom Metazoa; phylum Arthropoda; class Insecta; order Lepidoptera; family Nymphalidae; genus Pararge; species Pararge aegeria. The sequence continues at coordinate 8,372,057 of NC_053184.1, read as the reverse complement.
TGCGGCCAATCACCTCGGTATATCCTACGACCCCTACAAAAGGTCTACGCACTGTTAAAACAACCGAGTTGGCGACTGACTAAAATACTTACCCTACACAAAATAAGAACACTATGACATTCCAGCCGAGTCCGTTGCCTTTTGAAATGTAATAATTGAGGGCTCACGAGAGAAAAACAATATTGTTTCGCCGCTAAATTTTGTCTACAACCACCTATTTATTTATTTTACTAACCAAGCGAAGTCCGGTCTTAGACTTTATTTGCAATTTGCCCGTCTGTCCGAGTTTTCAGTTAAAGGATATATCTATTATGTAACTTAACATTCCCACAAAAAATATAAATTCTAGTTATTCCCCACTGTTTCATCCATCGTTTGATTTAAAAGAAATCGGATTAGTTATTTATAATGTTTAGCATCCGACCAACCGCTTCGCACTGCCCGCTCGTGCTGTTGCTTAATTAGTTATTTATAAACCACGTTTAGCATCCGACCAACCGCGTCGCACTGCCCGCTCGTGCTCGTACCTACTTCGATTTCGCTTAGCGTTCTCTTTTACTTTTTCGTTTTGCTCGGCTCCGCAGCGGCGTTTATAGTGTGATGTTAAATATATTATATACTAATATACTAGTATACTTTAAAACCTGTGCAAAATATATAGATTTTTCAAATCTCTTGAACGACAATGTATCTTATTCTTGTTTGAAATCGTGAATTTAAAAATTTCAAGAGCTTATGAATACTAATCCGTTATTGAATAGAAAATATAAAAATTCCCTTTTTTCCGGGATGTTTCTTTTCGTTCCTCGAAAGTTTATGGTTTTTTATGGTTTTTTGCCTTACAGCGTGAGGCTCAAGTTCGGGTCGTTTATTTTTTGAATCAATCTTCTAGTTTGAGCGAAATGTGTGTGTGTGAAGATTCACAAACATTTCACACACATTCTAATGGGAGACTAAAAACACGTTAGAATGCATTGAAACAGAACTGAAAATTGTTGGTTCTAGCTCAGCATAACCTCGTACGTAACCGACGTACCATATCTATAAAATCAAAATTAAAGATTATGCTAAGCAGCCAAGTTTGTCGTAAACACGCCCTAAGACATTAAACATTCACAAGGTTATTGTGAAATATTTTAATATGAATATATCTAAATATAATTCAATTGTCTTACCTGAAATGTAATTTCTTTGTTATCGCCAGCAAGGTATATCGACTAACTAGCACAGTTGCCTTGGCAACTAATAGATATAACTTAATAAACTTGGCCCCAATTGGCGACCTATTTTTGCCAAATATCAGAATTTAAAAGACCACAGAGACGAGCTAATAATTATAACATAGAATAATTAACTAATATTTTTGGAAACATAATTATAATTGAAAAAAGAGTCTATACAGACACAGTTTCGTAGCAGAACTTAGTCGCTTGGTTTGGTCGGTAACCGCAACCTAAGCTTCATTAAAGAAAGCCCCTAGACCTGCTCCAATTTAGAAAAGATCCACCGAAACTCAAACTCATATATATACCTACCTCTAGTTTTCGCATAAGCATTTGCAATTTTTTTCTCCATACTACATCGTAGAGGTAAAATTTGTCGCACGCTATTGGATCAGGCATTGTGTACTTGGCAAAGTAAAATTGTTAATTAAATGTCAAGTCAACTACTTAAAATGACATTAAATTAGCAAACATTTTTCGTTTCTTTTAGTGAACTATACCAATGCGGCAACGTAGGCGGTAACAAAGAAATTATCTATTCGGTATACAATTCCAAAAGCATTTTATCATTATTTAGAGGCTATTTTAAGCTAGATATGCTGAAACGATTATATCTGTCTGTTATTTTATTATTTCAAGGCTAAATATTTGCTGAAAAGTAGAGACCTAAATTTAGAACTCACGGATGAGATACAGGCTTCCTCCGAATACGAAAAGAGCTGAAATCCACCACGCTGCTCCAATAAGGTTTGACGATAAAGAACAATATTGAAAATATTGTACTATTCAGGTCAAAATACAAAATTGCAGAATGTGTGAATGGACCAATTACTGTAAAAAAGTTCAAGTTCCTATTTATTACTAGGCACATATTTAAGGTAAGGTAAACTGCCAAAAATATTTCATTATCATCAAAAGAAGCCTTGCAAAAACGAGATTGTATCAAAAAGTCCCATTTAATAAATCAAAAGTTGATGATAAAATATTAAAAGCAAGAAGGAAAGTTTATTATAATTTCATATTCGGAACTTCTTGTTGTTCGTATATCTGTAAAAAGTTTAGCGATTAAAAACGAAGTCGGCAGCAAACTTTGAATTGAACCTTTCCACACAAGTTCATACATTACGCGGAAGTGCAGTCACCTTTCAGGTTTCAGGGAAACTGAAAGCGCTTATGCTACGTATCAGTAATTAGATAACTTCCGTGGAAATTTTCAAGTTATCCGAACAATAATAATTATATTTCACTTTTGGTAAAAATAAAAAATTGGCTTAAAATATTTTAAGCAATCTACTGTTGTGTGACCGTAACAAATATGGCAACTTATAAAATTTTACTTCTAATTGGGGAAAATTAGTCTTATACGTTTGAATAAAGCTAGGTATTATAATTCCTACAGCTATCTAGATACCCATAGTAGTGTCTGAAAGGATAGCTGTGAAAGGAATTTACTGGTGGGAAGCCATAGGTGGACGTTGCATTCAGTCCGAAGGTGGGAACGCAAAGGATTGGTCAGGAAAGCTGTTGCACTGATTTTTAATTTAATATATTTCTAAGTTTTCTATGCGTTGTTACAAATGTGACGTGAACAAAGAAAAATTCTAATGGAACGGAATAAATTGGAGAAAGAAATTACGAAAAGTGACGAAAAAGGTAAGCTAAATGCTCATGATATACAATTTAGTTTCTTAAATGTGTCTTTGTTATCTTGTTAATTTTAAACGGAACAGTCAGATAACTCTAAAATATTACTTTGGCAGAAGTTGAATTTATTTTATAAATGTACTTATTTTTATCGCGTTCGTTCAACAGTAGGTACATTGTCAAAAGCAACCACGCAACAATATCTAATTAATAGGTTTCAAACTTTATACTGCCTGACGTCACAAATCACTTGATAAAGCGCTATGCGATCGAAGCATGCCATCAGTAGGGTTTTCGTCTCGGAATCACAATAAACTTTTGGAACACGAAAACCTCAGTTCGCTTCCGTGCGCCGATTCACCCGCCAGTTTACACGACAAAGCTGACGATTATTATCAGTCTAAACAGATTTGCAGCCATGGTGACAGATTATTTAATAAAACATATAAACGCGATGAGAATAACTTAACCAATAACGAAATAAATATCACCGGTAGACAACTTCCCTAAAATGTTATGGTGGAAACAACTTGAACGTGTACAACATAACGTAATGATGATAGAGCAAGAAGAACAGCGGAGAGACTTCATAGAAAACACAACGGTGACGTTGACGCTCCCTACTAGGGACCCGGTATTACAAGATAATTTATTGATAGCGAATATAGACCAAGTGAAAACTTTACAAGCTTCTCTTTTTCCTGTATGCAATAGAGGTGACGAGTTCGCACGTTTTTAATATCCTGGCAATATTATAATTATATAAATAAAACAATAGGAAAAAATAAATAAACATAAATTGTATTTTTTTCAGGAACATTTATATCCAACTTTCTTCACAATAATATTAAAACAAATCAACTAGAAATAAATACCGATATAAAAACTTTTAAGACGACAGCAAAACTTAGAGAGCCTAGAGATCTATTTGCACTTCCGAAAGAACTTGATTGTCCACAACAAGCACCAAGGTGGCCATCAGAATGTCAAGTGAGAATAGTTTATCAATATACCGATAGTTATTTTTGATTAAAACGCTCCTCCGTAAAACTTGGTTTTTCCCGCTAGCAAACTAAGACAGTTTTGCTTTCTACACCAATAAAATTACCAAAACAATCCATAGGAAAACAGTTATCTTAAATACACATTTTGAATTTGTTATACAAAAAGTTCTGAATGTGAACTTTTTGTCTGGCTGAATAATCCTACCTTTTTGAATTGATAAATTATAGTTTACTCCTAGGTTGTAGAGGAAAGAATACAGCATATAATGTGGAGTCCAGCGTCACCTGAACCTTACTATATAGCTACGGGAAAGGAGCTAAAACCTCAACCAGTTGGAGAGGAAGCGGGCACAGTGATTTTCCAGTACTATCCAATGAGTGCAGTTAACTACGTAAGTTTACAAACAACAAGCTTTTATCCACGAATTTACGTAGACTGATTATCCCGGGATAACATCACTTTGCAAATCCTTACTTATATTGATTCTTTTTGTTTAGCTTTTTTCATCTTTGTACTGTTTTTTTGAAAACAAGTAGCGTTTCCAAGCAACTGTTTTTTTTTAAAAAGAAATTTGGTATTCTGGCTGGATTTTGGGCTATGATGTTACAGTATTTTTTCTATCTTATTACAGTTTAGCCGTTCCTCAGTTGGTGGATCTCGATTGTTCCTTTCCGCGTGCACCAGTGCAGGAGGAGACGATGAACTACGGTTCGAATCACGTTTTGAAAGCGGCAATTTGGCGAAAGCAATTAAAATAACGTCTGCTTACTATGAACTACACCTCCGTACTGATATATACACGAACAGACACATGCAATGGTTTTATTTCAGAGTTTCCAACACCAAAAAGCAAATGATGTACAGGTAGGTTCGGATTAACATTGAGGCAATTTGGCCACACTTTTCCAATTGTTTAAAAGTGCATAATCTACATACGCTACCTTCACTTAATGAGCAAAGTCGGGTTAACTTGGGGAGAGACTTTCGAGTTTGTAAACCTCAAAATTAACTCATGTTCTGCAGTAAAATGGATACTCTCATCAAGTCATCACATAACAATTACGTAAGTGTGCAATTCTTTTTTTCGCTCTTTCAGATTTTCTATAGTAAATCTATCAAAACCCGAAAGTCTGTACAATGAAGGAATGCGACCTTTATTATACTCGACGAAGGACGCACAATTACATTCGATCGGTTGGAGACGTTGCGGTGATAACATCGCTTACTACAAAAATGACTCAACGTAAGCTACCATTTATGTATGAAACTGGAAACCTATAAAAATTGCAGAACTTTGGTTAGCTGTAAATAGCTTTGGTTTTTTAACACTGATAATTTATTACATTTACAGATGCGAGGAGGAAGAGCAATATCCTAGTTATACTTTGACATTCAACATAGAGTTCCCGCACACAGACGACGCCGTATACATAGCACATTGTTATCCATATACATATTCAGATTTACAAGAATATCTATCGAGGTTACAAGCACATCCAGTCAAATCAATGTATTCCAAATTACGACTTCTATGTCGAACTTTAGCTGGAAACAACGTATATTACTTGACAATCACAGCTCCGCAAAATTGTACTGAAATGGAACCAAAAGTATGTAGAATGATTATATAGCTACTATTTCATGGAACCTATAGCAAGTGCCTAAATTATTGTAATGTATAAAATAATGCCTAAATGTTTCAAATCATAACTTTCCCAACAGAAAAAGAAGGCTGTTATAATAACAGCACGAGTTCATCCAGGTGAAAGTCCATCGTCGTGGATGATGAAAGGCTTTATGGACTATTTAACTGGAGATACGAATCAAGCTCGAGAACTTAGAGAAAAATTTATATTCAAACTAGTTCCTATGCTAAATCCGGATGGAGTAAGTACTGAACATTTTTAAGAAAATTTTAGCAAATCATCTCTGAATAAAACTGAAAGCAATTAAAAAAATAGTCCAACAAAATGAATTCGTTAAACACATTTAGTAAACATAAAAATCCATATTTCAGGTCATAGTCGGCAATAACCGTTGTTCACTAACTGGAAAAGACCTAAATCGGCAATATCGAACCGTAATAAGAGAAACTTACCCCCCCGTTTGGCATACCAAAGTTATGATACGGAGGTAATAATGGTATGAATTTAAATGGAAATAAATAACTTTTAATTATTCTTAACCTGATTTAGCGTAGGTTACAGGAAGAATGTGGGGTGGCAATGTATGTGGATTTACATGCTCATTCAAGGAAACATAATGTGTTCATTTATGGATGCGAAAGCAGAAAAAACTCCGAAAAGCGTTTGCAGGAACAAGTTTTTCCTTTGATGTTACATAAAAATGCAGCTGATAAGGTAATATGAAGTAAATAAATCTATTACTTACACACATGGACAATTTCATAAGAAAATTTTTATGTTGCAGTTTTCATTCGAAAATTGTAAATTTAGGATTCAACGCAGCAAAGAAGGTACAGCAAGAGTTGTAATTTGGATGTTAGGAGTTGCTAACAGTTATACAATGGAAGCATCATTTGGAGGAACAGAACTGGGTAGTCGAATGTCAACACATTTCTCCGCCCAAGATTACGAGAGCCTCGGACGAACGTTTTGCGAAACTTTACTTGATTTCTATGATGAAGACCCAAGCAAAGAAAAATTAAGAACGAAAATAGTTACTCGTCTATTAAAAGAAGGTTCTAACGCTGATGAACCGACCAATATCGATTTATCAGATTATTCGAGGTGTGCAAAGTATAAATATGTTTTAAAAGTTTTATCGATCAAGTGTTATGTTAAAAATTTCTTGATTATAATTGCAGTGACGAAGGGGATACATCTAGCAGCAGTTCAGAAGCTGGCCCTCCAAAAGAGCGTTCAAGCAAAACACAAATTGCACCACCGCCATCACCTATCCTACCTGATATTATTAACACTGATATTGTAAGATAAATACCACCTTACTATGCTCATGCTAACTTGCAATAATATTAAATTATTAACTAAAAAAATGTTTCAACAGAAACCCCGAAAACAAAGACTAGAAAAAATAAACAGGATAGAGAAGAAGAAAACAAAAAGGGAAACATTACAGGTCCTGATTTTGGTATTAGACTAAATATTCAAAATTTTCTTATGCAAATAACGCAAATTATTTTTTTATATTATAGGTTTCGAGAGCTACAATTGACCTGACATCAGATGCGATGACAGACGCTTCATCAGATTGTGATTCGTTGGAGGAAAATATCAGTCCCGTAAGAAGAGTGCGAAAACTGCTACAAATATCAGGAAAGCAAAAACCAAGGAGAAAAAAGAAAATGCCACCTGAATTGAAAGTTTTTCCAGTGCCGGTAAATATATTTCTTTTTTTCTTGAAGTTGGAGTTTGAATTTTGATGGCTGCTCACTACTGTTTTAAAATCAACCTTATTTTCCATTATGTGGTTTACATTTTATTTCCAGACAAGTGATTCACCATTTAATTCAGATCGTGAAAGAAAATGCTCAAAAGGAAGCAGACCAAGAAGTGTATCAATGATAACTGAGCCACTTAATAGACCTAAATTAAAACCTGCTTCATGGCATCAATTCCGCCATTTACCAGCTCCTAAGTATAAAAAATCATATGTTTCTTATGTTTTTATTAAATAATTTAATTGAGTCCAAATATTCAATGTATTTCCGTAACAGGTGTTTAACAGAAATAAAGAGCAGGAATAATCCAACAGAATTACAGGTTAAATTAAATCTGTTAAAGAAAAATATTTGGACTGGAGTACAAAATGAGGAAAAAGGACCTTTATCCTGGGGCATTTCCAGTTTTGCTATGAATTCATATTTTACTGACAGTGAAGCTTTGCTCAGGTATTTCTTTTAAATGAATTAAATAACCATCAATTAGCTTGGTAGTCAATAATTCATTGTTTTTGCTCATTAGCATATATTTTATTTACTCAGTTACAGTTAATCTCTTATGTGTTTCTTCAAAAGGTCTTGTTCTAAAAAGTTGGAAGAATTAGAAGATGAACGTAAGAGAAGCAAAGATGAGAAAAAGAAAAAGAAACTCAAAACAAAGAAAATTTCTGTAAAAGTGCCAAATACTGAGGACATATTAGAACCTATAAATAAAACTTCTAAAACAAATAAGAAAAAGGGAAAGTAAGAATCATTTAATTAAAAATTCAAAAAGTTGTAGCATTATGAAACATTAAAATAATTCTAAAATATGTTTATTTTTAGGTTAAAACATGCAAAATCAGAAAGTATATCGCACATGAACAGTACTAGTTTCACAGACATACCTAGGAATACTCAAGCACAACATAACCAAGCCAAATCAGCCTTTAGAAAGAGTGCATTTGTTGCTACTGCAATACAAGCAAAGAAATCAAGTCGGAAAACCAATGCAATTATTTCAGAAAATTCAGATTCAGATGCTTCTATACAAGTTACTAAAAAAATTAAGAAAAAGACAAAGGCGTCAAAAAAGCAACCACTGAAGCAAAGCAAAAACAAGAGTAAGGACGATTTTGGTGATGAGTAATGACTATGTATTATTCATCCAGACATTCATAAATGCAAGCAACATATTGGCATCAAGTTCAATAATGAATGAGGTCTTACATTGCGGAATTCCGTGATAAATAAATAACATTCAGATTTAGCAAATGTTCATTGAATAGTCAACATCTTCTGCTCTGATGTTTGAGTGAGACATTTTGAAGATCTATTTAAGGTGGTGTCTAAAGATTGAAAAAATTATAAATTGCATCGGGCAAATTTATTAGGTTTTTGCAGATTATAACAAAATATAAATAAATGTTCATTGTATGACACAATTGCATAAAAATATTGTAATCTGTCTAGACTGACTTTTATGTATGTATAATAAAGTAAAAATACTGACTGTGTGAAAATTCATGTAAATTACATTATATATAAGCAGATATGACCTATATGGTGGTAACAACCACAAAGGTGTTTGCTCCTTAGAATTTTAATTTTCACGGCAAACAATTTTGCTCAGATTATTTTTCATTATAACTTATACCCACAATACTATCATACATGAAGCAGTAATGAACAATTCTTGTAGCTAAGAGGATTAATGGATATTAGGGTCCGAGTTGCCAGTGCAAGATTGCTACACCAGCTGCTAGTGTAGCAATCTTGCACTGGCAACTCGGAGCCCCTCAACACAAGTGGACATCAATTCAAAGAGACAACAGAAAATTTCCCCATAATACTTTAAGACTAAGGTGTTTATTTTAATATATATAACTTAACAAGAATTCTTATTAGACTTGTTGTTAAGTCATTTATATCACACACACAGTACAGTAATACTGTGTTGATTGTGAGTTTGACATGATAAATATTTACTTGCCCTTGTTTACTTTAGCTTTATTTCTGAGATTGTTAACTGACATGAAATTGTATTATTAATGAATTTTTGAGTTTGTAACAGTACTTCAGGTTGTAAAAAGTATAACAACATATTACAGCAATTTTGTCAAATAAAATTGTTTCCACTTGGTAGATCTTTCCATGATGCTGCTGTGTATTTCCCAAACATATTTCTCTACATACTTGGAAAACTTTTAAACAACTAAGAGGTTAGTTAAAATTAAGTGCCAGCTCTGAATTGGTATTTTGTATATAGGGCATCACTATTAACTAACTAATTCCTTATTACACAAAGCTATTTAGTTGTAGATAACAATTGAAAAGATAACAATGAGAGTTATATCACTATTAGAACTGCTCATGCATCTTGAGTTTAAACTTTAAATAAACTTGTGTAAATGTTTTAAGCCAAAACTCAAAAGTAGGATGAAATAATATATAAATTAAAGTAAATAATTTGTATGTTTAAAAATATATATAATATTTAAATAATAGCGCAGACCGCTGAGGGTTATGATAACAGCACGGTCGCAGTAAAAGGAATATTTATTTTTAATTACTTACGTTACACGTAGCAAAGTAATGAAATTTACAAAGGTTTTATTTAAAGATTAATTATTTATATTAATAATTAAAGGACTTGTCACAAAACAACAAAAATAAAGTTAAAATTCAAAATATCAAAGCAAAACATTGTTGTATGAGTGACAACTGACAAATGCCAACTGTCAAGTGACATTCAATTGACACATCAACATGACTGATGACATATTTTTGCATGATATTCTGCCCCTTATCTGCCCTCGTACGTTATGAAATATATAATTTATTTTGTTTTTGAACCCGCTTCCCTTTAACAGAATTGATGAATTCAATTCATTCGGTATATGAACTATAATGTGTATTATTCTCCTAAGTAAATTTAGAAGAACAACGTACTTAATGACCACGAACTGAGCAAAGATTAATAAGCTACCGAAGTAATAACGCATCACTAACAAGTAACAACCCATTAACTACAGGGCCCAACGGCCCACTACGGGGTACGGCTCTCCTCTCAAAATGAGAAAGGCTTAAGCCCCAGTCTACCACGCTGGCCAAGTGCGGATTGGCAACATTATAAAGAACCCTCCTGTTTTCTGTTTTCTTTTTTCTTTTGGGTTTGGTTGGTTCATCAGGGAACACGGTACTCTCATAAGTTTACAACTTAAAATTAAAGAAAAACATAATTAAAAATTCCTTTGACCAGTTCGGGAGGCAGATTCCATACCGGGAAGAAGCCGGCAAGAAAATCATCAGATTACCCTTTTCCAACAGCATATTTTTACAGCTTATCAATCGTTTTTCAATTTCGTGAGAGATGAAAGCAGAAAGCCCTGTGCCGAGCAGCCAACATTAATTAGTAGCTTACGGCATTGATTTACTGTCACTTAATAGTGACATTTAAGTAGTTGTTACTGCAATCTACGCATATGTACATAAACCATTTTGAACATTGTATATTTAATATAACGAAAAGTATTTTTCTAACTTTAGCTATACCTACCATAAATAAATAATCACTAGTTTAACAAACGTTGGTTAACCAACTCGTTTGCGTTAAATTACTAGATGAAGTACAAAATGAAATTGAAACTGGTGTAGCTGCGGAAAACGCTAATACCCTAAGTTCCCCAGCGTCAGAAAATTGTAATGCATTGCTTATTCTTAACCCAGTAGAAGTAAATCCGGGGGTTTGCGGGTCTCCTGTGATAGGATTGAAACTGCCACACCTTGTTTTTGCCAAAATACATGACGTTACATTTGTATAAAATCGTACATTATCACTATCGAGTGTTATGTTAACACCAGTCCGAGCTTCTCTCGTGCATTGAGTTATCTGAAAATACAATAATGACAAAAATTAAACTTTTGGTAGTGACCTATATTCAGCCAGACGAGTACATTATTTGACGGCCGATTGGCGCAGTTTGCAGCGACCCTGCTTTCTGAGTCCAAGGCCGTGGGTTCGATTCCCACTACTGGAAAATGTTTGTGTGATGACCATGAATGTTTGTCAGTGTCTGGGTGTTTACATGTATATTATTCATAAAAATATTCATCAGTCATCTTAGTACCCATAACACAAGCTACGCTTACTTTGGGGCTAGATGGCGATGTGTGTATTGTCGCAGTATATTTATTTATTTATATTTATATATACAGAAGGTACTGTATAGATAAATTGATCAAAGTATACATCATATTCGAAACAATAATTAGTAGGTACAAGTTTTCCAAGATGGAGCCTTTACTTAATCCTTGCTATTCGTGTTTTGATTAATAATGTAGGTAGGTATAGTTCAATATTTTCCATTGACTGATAATGTTAAAATCCTTAATGATCCTATAATCTTACCAAATTAACAGAATTCGTTCGTCGTAAACATCGTACAAAATCACAATAGCCCATATAACAACCAGATGGTTGAACATTCAGTGCAGAAGTTGATAAAGCCTAAAAACAAATATATAGTGTTAATTTTTGGCAACAGCTTGATAAGTGTTATGAGTTAAAAGATAATTATTACTAAGTTAATTATATAAATGTTTCTGGAACTAAATTAATAGTATAGAACTATAACACATTGCTATTATTCCATGGTTATTATGTTTTAGAGGGATAACTTTTAAGCTAAAATGTAATACTTTTTTGAAAGGACAAAAAAAAAAGAAGGATAACAGACATAAGATTACATAGGTTAATCACTTTCCCTACAAATATAAAAAACAATGTGATAAAAACTGTCAAATTTGTAGGTAATTATCAGTTTCATGTTTAAAAGAAATAGTGATTTTAGGAAAAATAAAATATATCACCATTAAATTTGTAGCACAGCTTGCGTAAGACGTGTTCGCAAAATATTGTACAGCACAAACACTTAAAGCATTAAGCTCTTGTGGACCCTGAGAAAACAAATCATCTTTTTAATAAGACCATCGATATAAAACATAACATGTTCAGCTAAAACCTGTACTATGTAATACATACGCAAATAAAAATATTTTAGTATATTGAACTTTGTCCAACTTGCCTTATTTTGTAAACAATCTTTTCTGTACTTACTCGTTATAGTTTTTAATAATCGAAAAAAAACTAGTTTCTTTTAATGGTTAAAAACGAATAAAATAAAAAAAGATTTTCTTTGGATGTCGTTAAAATATAAAAAAAAATATATAATAAAAAGTAATGAAAAGATTAACAATCTTTTAATCTTTTCATAGTAACATAAGTTAATAAAAATGGAAAAATGTTAGAATAGGATTTTCAGATTGATCGGAAAACTTAGTAATAATAAAAATTAGTTATTATATTATTTTCCATTAGAATTCTCAATAATTTACTATTTATAATTTGTACCTCATCACATACCCCAGACATTGATATGACCCGAGAAAATCGCAATTTACTATTGATAATAATTAAATGCATTAATTTAATGTGTTACTATCATAACATAACATGTTACATACCTCGGGCATTGATGTGACCCGAGAAAAACATGCGATACACGCATCACGTACAGTTACATTAGTTGGCTGGGCTGTGCTACAAGCTAGATTCAGTAGATTTTGCAGTTTCACCCTAAAATTAGATTATTTATATTATTTTATTTACTCTTAATGTTAATGAAAATTAAAGTTGCGGAAAAATAAGATTTTAGGACTTGCCCATTTGTCGGACAGAGAGCGGTAATTTTTTGAGATTTCCATTGCAGCAATTTGTTTTTCACATCATTAAGATCAAAAATTCCGTTTGCTGACGCACCTACCTAGAAAACATTTAAAATACAATTGCATTATGAAATTATTTTACTACTACTGCTAGTATAATGAGAAAGTAATCAATGTTTCTGACCTCGCTAAAATTTAGCAAGTTTAGATTCTTCCATTGTAATATATTTTTTTGCACCTCATTTAGATCTAAAAATGTACCAGAAATCCCAATCTGTTGGACAATGGAAATAAAACAAAAGTGAAGAATTATATTAGTGCTCTTCATATAAAAAAGAACAAAAGTGTAGTGCCTGAGAAAGTATGAAATTATACTTACAACAAATGTGATTAAAATACCGTAATGAACTTTAATGAACATTTTTATAAGCGCAATGCGCAGTTACTGAAGAGTGTCTGTCCGTCAAATAAAACAGCTTCACAGTCAAGTAAACAACAAATTTCACAATATGTACTAAATGGTTACCCAGTAAAAAGTGATAGCGAAATCGACGCATGTACCTAAATTTATAAGTATGAATCGTAAATTGTGGTACATGATTCCGTAGCTTAATTTTCATAATACTAGGTAGGTAGCTTAGGTACATGACGGGTGCTCAGAGAATGTGGAAGGCGTATGCACAGTAGTTAGTTTGTTAAGCATAAACAGCATCTACCACTTAAAACACCCAAAAATATCTTTCAAAGTGTACTATCGTTGATGAACATAAAATAAATAAGTACCTACAGGGTAAGTTACATATAATAATGATATAATTATAATGTATCCTTTCCTATCCTATCCTATCCTACGCTTTCACGCTAAAACTACTTAACCGATCCTCATGAAACTTTGTACACATATTCTTGGAAGTGTTAGAAGTAATATAGAATACTTTTTATCCCGACATTAAGCTCGCTTACTTTGGGAGAGGGGATGAAAGTGTTTGAGGATTTATACCAAACTCCAACAAATTATAACCGATTTAAGTAATATTTTTTCTACTATAGAGGTTATAATATGTATTTAATTTGGCCCAAACTTTGTGTAGATCTGATGAATGTGGTTTGAGATAGAGGACATAACTCCTCAGCGGACAGCAGCAAACCCCTCATTTAAGGCTTAGCGATACTGAATACTTTATTTTTTTTTAGAACTAAAACTGAATTGAATGCCACATCAAAAACAAAAACAAACGCAGACGACAGCTAGAAAAAGATATTATCATGATTATCGTTTAATTTTTTTTTTATTTGTGTGACCAAACAAATCGGTGATATTCTAGTGGTTAAGAGTTCGGCTTCACTTTCGGGTGGCCGAGTTCAAACTCCGTATCGCCTCTTTAACTCCGATAGAGTTATGTGAGTTCTGGATCGATTAAATATCTCATGCTTTAACGGTAAAAGAAAACATCATATCCTTATGATGTTTGCTTTCACCGTTAAAGTACCGTATCTGCATGTCAGGGAGTTCTTCATAATGTTCTGTCTGTGAAGTCCACCAATCAACACTTGGCCAGCGGGGTGGTCTACGGCCTAAGCTCTTCTCATTCACGGAGGAGACCCGTGTCCTATGAGTTTTAATGATAATAACAAAATTGAGGAACCCTAAAGTTTTGAACAAGAGCAATGCAAACGATTATCACGTCTATTCATGTTCATTACACCGTAAATTTGAGAGTCTTAACAAAAGCGCACAAATTATAATATAAGCGTTAAAATATAAACGGAAATGACAGGCTATTTCTATTTTAGACTCTACTAAATTCTTATGCATGGACGCGCAGCTGTTATAGAGATAAAAAGTCCGCGGATCTGTTCCTATTTTTATCAGTAGGTATAAGTAACATTTTGCCAATGCCAATTTGTACAAAAATGTTTCTCATACACATCACCAAAAAAAGGTAATAATCGCCCAGACGGGTGAGTCGACGCGGTGGTTCGGGATAAATTGTATAGAATAGCGGAAATAAGTTGTAAGCTGGGGAACTCATCAGAAGTTGTACACGGACATAATCGCTTAATTTTTGCCTTTTCTAATACTTCGGCCAAAAATAATAATATAGGTACGCAAAAAACGCTGATTGAAATGAACAATCGATGAAACTAAAGATAAGATGGCGACTAGAGGAAGATGCAAGAATACTAAGTACCAGTTCTACCAATCAATCACGCTTTGAGTTAAGTTGAACGGACTGCACGGAATAAAAAATATCTATGTGTAGAAGTTATTGACACTTACGTAGTCTGTCTACGCCTCACGCGAATCCTTTCAGATTTCTACATTTTCTATTCTGTGGTTGTACTTATTGATGAGAGCGATAAGTGTAATTTATTTTGTTTAATTTTATTTTTCTTTGATTTTAACCTTATAATGATTGAAGGAAAGGCGAATGTAAGTTTCAATAACACTTTGTTTTATTAAAATCGTGTTATGTTTAATATTATATTGTGAATTAAAGTTAACCTTATTTTTTTTTTAGGAATTACCCGACTTTCAAGTGTTTCAAACAGTAATAAAATACTGTTTATTCATCATAATTGTACCAGTATTATCGTTCTTCGTAGTGAAAATTTTAATATTTGACACTATATTACATTTGGAACCCGTCACAAGCAGCGTCTATGCCGCAGTAGTAGCTGTGGTTGTGTTACATGTAACACTTGGTCTGTACATTTACAGAGCGTATAGCGAGAGTGACAAACCGCCTCCGAAACCGGTCAAGAAAGATTAAACTATTTATATTTTAAAACACTAATTAGTTTTTAAGCCAAAATGGACAATCTGTACATGAAAGGTGAACTTCTCCAAGTTCACACAAAAAATTGTGAAGTAATCGAAGGAAGATTCTACAACATGACTAATGACAAATCTAAAATATCTCTCTATGAAGTCAAAGAGTTGCCTAAGACTAAACCAAATGAGAATGTTTGCCACTACTATGAACCGGAAATAAGGAGCATTGTGAGACTGAAAGACCCTGGTGGGCAAGCATTTTTAAAGATTACACAAAAGGAATATGAGGATATTATAAAGATATCAAAGAAATACATTTATATTAACCAAATAGATCATACTTTTCATGAAGCTGTGGAAGATATAAATCAGTATAACTACATAGCTATTAGCACTGATGGTGCTAATATGGGGCGTAAATGTAAGATGCCATTTCTTGTGTTATCCACACCACAACAGATATATATTTTTGATATTCAAGTACTACAATATCATGCTTTTGATTCTGGTCTCAAGAAAATACTGGAAAGTGAAAGCCCAAAAAAGATTGTCCATGATTGTAGAAAGTTATCAGACTGCTTATTTCACAAGCACAATGTGACATTGAAGTCTGTGTTTGATACTCAGGTAATTGATTTGCTGAAATAGTTAACTCGGTTGGATTTTTTTTTTTCTTTTTCGTTGAACTACTTATTATTTAACTTGAGATAATCTGAGTGTACTTACAACTTTAGGTGAAATAGTGCTGTGTCTTACCTTGTACACAATTTAAATTCATCTTGACATAATAGACAGAGTACTTTTGTCAAGAAGAATTTGGGACCTAGACCCAACATAAAAGAGACCTATCTCTTCAACATATGCTTTACATAACCACCCAGTCAGAGGCTAACAATTCTTTATTTTCCAGTACAGGGTTGCAACTCGAGCACCATGGGACCTTAACATTCAGGGAGGGCCAATCCTCCATGTGACCTAAACTTTGCCACTTACCTTGTTAAGCTATGTTGGTAAAAAATGCTTAAAAATGTAATGTGGACTTACAAAATAGTCATAGTAATTTTATGATGTCATTAGTAGCTTATTTCTGACCCACTGATGGGTACAGGCCTTTTCTATCATAGAAGAGAGGGTTTAGTTAATTATATTGAAAATTTGATATTACATAGTATAATTATGGATTTCAGGTGGGAGACATTATCATCACAAAGAACAAGACAGGATGTATTGCAAGTCAAGTAAAATCATTGCCTGAATGCCTTAACATTTATCTTGGTTTGAAACTTAACACGATCGAGGATAAAGTAAGTCTAAGTTCTATTTTCATCAGGCATACAGGTTTACTAATGATGTTTTCCTATAACTGTTAAAGCAAATTAATTTTGGCATAACTATATTTGGCAAGTCATAAATAATAATCATAAATATTAGGCACCTGATGTGCTTTTCCTTTACTTCAAAATGTGAGTAGTGTGAGTTCAAAATGTAACAGCTGAATAATTTTCTGGCCTTACAAACTATCTCACTCCTGCACTGACCTCAGAACTGTTATCTGTTGAATAAGTTTATACCCAAGCACATCTTTTTAGCTGACACAGTACTAATATGATACTATGGTTTGAACCAATATCAATAATCTTTTGATTATTTTCAAATTTAATAGTTGCCTATTTCATTTATTGTAGCTGGACATAGTGCAGTGTACTGAACGGCCACTGTCAGTAATCATAAAGGAAACTCTTGCGAGGAACATTTGCTTTTTGCATCGTCTTTCGGAAATGATGAATGATCAAATGATGCTTCCCTTTTTACGGGGAGTTGAATGCTACGTAGAAAATCTCAGATCATGTGATGACTTCAAAGCATGGGAGCTATGTGGCAAGCAGTATCAAATACCAAAGGATTTTAAGAGTGCAATTGAGTATTAACATTCCACAATAAATTGTAGAATTAGGCTTTTTTTTTCTTTTTTTGCCCCCCATTTTATCAAAATATTACAACCTATGCTTTTATCTGTTCTTCTCTACTTGAGATGTTTGCATTCTTAGTGTAAGTATGATAAGATTGAGATATTTTATGAGATGGTTTACAGTATTGGTTATTCAATGTGTATTTAAAGGAAGGAGCTTTCAATAATGAATGTTGCTTACATAGAATAAGAGGTGACATGTTTTTGTGAACAAATATTGTGCTTAAAATAAAAATTTCGCTTCAATTGGTGTTGGTTTTATGAAATTTAAATGTCCCTGTGGAATGTGTATATACAAAAAAACGGTATTAGGTACAGAATCCACAACTTTAAAACAAGTACCTATAGTAAGGTCCATTTTAATTTGCCACTGGTGCTTTCATGCTCGAACACACTAATGCTATATTTTCCAATACTGATAATTACGTCATCAATTTTCATTGCCTGCGCCAAACAATGCGGATGGCTATCGGAATGTTTCACAGTGTACCATGTTTTTATTTTAAATTTTGAATGAAAAACCTTAACCTGAACCTAGGCCATGCAGGCCTACGTTTTTCAGTAATAAAAATGCGAATTAGGTACTTCAGTACCATAGTGAACGTGTATGCGTCAATGTCATTGACGATATCCTGAATATTGACAGTAAAATATAATTGCCTGCCTGATTGAAGCAATAAGCAATATTATTGACTGTGCGGGCAACCTTAGAGCATTAAAGCTAAGCATGTTAGTCCTATCTTTGCCTTGTCAATTAAATATCAATCAAGAGATAAAAGTTTTATTAATCTTATGGCACCATCTCTGTATTTTTCGGACCCTGACTAACAGAAACGTTGGGTATAACTGTTTTTCAGTAACAAGAATGTACACGAGGTCATAAATCCTCATCGATTGCGCCAAACAAATGCGGGTTATTATCAGAATGTTACGCATTTATTGAATACTATATTTGCATTATCATTAAGTTACCATTTACAATCGACTCCGTTGATAGGTACTTTCTCGAGGTCTTTAAACGAGAATTCGATACCAGAGTTTTTTGTTAAATTCCTATTCTGAAAATTATGCTGTATAAGAAATCGGTATGCATACAGCATATCACAATTAAACAAAAGTATAACGTGTCTATTAAACATTTATTTTATTATACATAAATACAAATTATATTTTACGCTTGTAGAGCGACATGTTTTTCACTGTGCTCATATCTTAAATGCGCAGGCTACAGTTTCAGTTAGTAGGTAATTATGCTCACAAGTATATCAAGAAGTTGTATATTTATATTCGCATTGGTAATTGAATTCGTTGGCGTTAAGAAAAAAGCTTTACAAACGGAAAAAATCCTGAGCATAATTAAATAAATTAGAAGTAACTTATTTAAAATTCGTAAAAAGTTATCATTATTATTGTCGGCCGATTTGCGCAGTGGGCAGCAACCCTGCTTTCTGAGTCCAAGGCTGTGGGTTCGATTCCCACAACTGGAAAATGTTTGTGCAATGAACATTAATCTTTTTCAGTTTCTGGGTGTTTATTTGTATATCATCATCATCAGATCAAGTCCACAACGCTGGCCCTGTGCGGATTGGTGGACTCCACACACACCTTTGAGAAAATTATGTAGATGCATGTTTCCTCACGATGGTTTCCTTCACCGTTTAAGTAAGTGATATTTGAATTAGGTACCTACTTAAAACGCACCTAACTTAGAAAAATTTTAGGTGCGTGTTGGAATTCGAACTCCGCCCTCCGAAAGTGAAGTTGAGCTCCTACCCACTGGGCTATCACCGCTTTTTATTATTTGTATATATAATAAGTATTTATCAATATTACTCATAAATATATTCATCTTAGCACCTATAACACCAGCTAGGCTTACTTTGAGGCTAGATGGCACCACCATCGCCATCTAGCCTCAAAGTAAGCCTATAGGTGGTGGATGGTGTGCATTGTCGTAGTATATTTATATTTTATATATTACCGACCTGAACGGATTAAGGTGTAATACACATTATTAGATAGTGACTGCGACTGTGAACCGCACTGGTAGAATGCACCCCCCCTTTGAGAACATTGATAAATCTCAGGTTTTTATTCACGATGTTTTCTTTCACCATTATACAAATGAGAATTATTTAATTGCTTAAATTAAAAAACAATTATATACGGAAGGTTTTGCACTAAAAAGTAATAAAAAAAAATTAGTATACATTTAAGAACAGTTAGAAAAATGGAGCACAGCTGGCTCAGGTTTATAATTTCCGCTTTGAATTAAATTAACAACTTAACAAGATATTAATTAATTATAAGTTACGTCATGTTATCAAGAAACAGGTTGGGGTAAAAGGCAAGTCCTTCAATGGACTCGTCTCTGCAGGCGAGGCCGAGGCGTTCAGTGGTGAAGAGGCGCTCGCGTGCGAGCAGGACGGAAACATTCGCTAGTTGAGACAGCTTAACTGGAGTCAAGTTCCCAACTTCTTCGAGCTGAAAATATATGATATTAAAAAAACTCTTCTGTGGTCATGGGTCCTTACAACGATGCAATACCTTTTAATCACTGCACAATATTAGCATTATTGAGATCGAAAAATGCGTTTGGTTTTGGCCCTAGCACGGGCGGGAGATAAAAAATATATTCCCCGATTATATCCCCTGACTAGGGATATACTTAACGTGACCACCTGCTAAATCACTGGGATATGGAATAGAGAAGATGACTTTGACCATATTTAGACTAGGCCTTCTGCAAACTTGTAGCTGCAATGGGTATATCTCACCTGAAACTGTCAACCAAGCTAGAGGGTAAAGTGTGAGATTTTTAACCAAAATTCACACGATCGAATATGTAAACTTGGTTAAAAATCTAAAATAGAAGGCCGAGTCTATTGCCCGTAGTCTGTTCACTAAACATCGCCTAAGTCGAATACCTAATGATTTAGGCCATGTCTACAGAAAAAGAACGTTTCACTGACTCTTAGATGATGCTTATTGATGTAAGGTTGACATATGCCTGGAATCAACTTAGATAGGCCCCGGGTAAAAAATGTATGGTGCCCAATGTATGGTAATACAGGCAGGCAGATAAAAATAAATACAGTTTTGGCTTCAGAATCCATTATAAAGGGCCCTGTAAGACCAGAAGCTGGGTACCGCCAAGGGTTTGGGGGCATTGACCTACGACACTGCTCAATGCGGGTACCGTGGACTTTATTAATGTTAATGATATTTATCGGATTTGATTTGATAGAGCGGATTATTATGAAATGTTAGTGATAACCGGACTGGTACTGAAACATTTTTTTATGGGAATTGACAACCACGTGATTCGTATTTTTTTTTCGTCGTGGTGGAAAAGCTCTATTGCTACCTTCGAACCTTGGGCATGACGGAGGTTATGTGGGACTCCCCCCTTCTAAAGGGGGTACAACCAAACTAAAAACCACCACGGCATGTCCCTCTTGTTAGCTTTGTTAGACACCCGGGGAACCCGGTGTGCTTATACCTCCGGGACGACGTAGTTGAACCTGGTGACCACTAGACCAACGATATTAGGAACGGAAATATTACCAGTTCACTCGTAGATTTAGCTACTTCTTCGTCTTGGTGACTGTTCAGTTGAAGCACGCAGGCGCCGCTCGGAAACTTGCGCAGGGACATCGGCGCATCAACTCTTTCTAATAACCTACAAGCGTATGTAGAGTCTTTAGTAGTATTATAGCTTATTCTTGCTAGAGTTTGTCCAGGGCAGTACCCACCATGCTGCAGAGCGTTATTGCCGGTGTAAATACAGGCACATATGGGGCTTAACATCTAAGGCTCAGGTTGATGGACGTGTTCCTTGCACTTGTTTTGTGTGTTTTAAGTAATTAAAATATTACTTGCTTAACATCGTGAGGAAGCATTCTTGAGAGGTCTACATAATGTTCTCAAAGGTGTGTAGAGTCCAACAACCCGCACTGGGCCAGCGTGGTGGAATACTGCCTTACCCCTTCTCATTGTGGGAGGAGAGCTGTGAGTGGGCCGGTAATAGGTTGATATGATAATGACGATGATGCTTTTGCTTTTTTTTTGTGTATTAATTTGTTTGGCATGATGTTAATAACCTGGCTCAAGCATCATCATTATGAACCCGCTATCGGGCACGGGTCTTTTCTCAGAATGAGAAGGGCTAAACCGTAGTCTAACGAACTAGCTAACTTTTAGCACGTAGACTTTTCACGCTCATTACAGAAATAATTATGAAGAGCTTTCACAGTGAACAATTCAAAAAAAAAAAACAATTAAGAAAATAATCTTACTTGCAGGCATTGAGTAAATCTTCAGGTGATACGAGTTCTAAACCTCTCGCTCTATTGACTCGACACCAAACATCGGCTAACGACATAATTCCACCGCAATCCTGAAATTAAACAAATTTTAAATGATGCTACCGGATGCATCAAAAATGTTGGTACGATGGCTTCGCGTTGTAAGAAATACTTATATATACAATGTGTAACCGAATTTCGAATGTTGTTGAAATGATGAAAATATGCATAATTCTATTTCATAAGGAATCACGCTGTAAAAATACAAAATCAAAAGATGCCTATTTATTTTCATACAAACGAATATAAAACATACGAAGACAAAAGACCGAAACGCGCATAGTACCTACGCTACGAGACGCTATCCTAATAAAGTGACAAGAGTCACATGATTTTTATTTTGCATGTGATGGTAGCGAACCATCACATGCAAAATAAAAATGTATCTGAATTTTTTCAGCAAAAACTATGGCAGTTACTCAAAAACTATTAGGTTTTCGGTTTCACAGTTTTAGGTCTCAGAGACAGTAATAATGTACCCCTAAAGTCTGTGAAGTATTATTTCGGTATTCATTTACATGTTGTATAATGTTGTCCAGGTATAATAATATTGTACTTATAAATTAGTTATAATTAGTCAACTAAATAGCACAATTAATCAAACTCACAATTAAAACAGCTACCATCATGTCGGAAATTTGAAGGGCCAGATTCATATAGTAATCGGAGTCTGACCTAAATGCATCTCTAGTAACAGGGTCATCTATACCTAAGCTCATTAGGTAAGACTTGAATCTGACTGTGTCATCTTCCGATATGTCTCCTTGCTTTTCCTGTAAATCATGGATGATTAATGAATTCTTAACACAATAAATTTACAGTGTAATGAATGAATGAATACATTTCTACTGTATACCACAAAAAAAAACATAGTTACGAGCAAAATAAACAATTATTATTTACTGTGAAATGTGAAAAAATGATTAATTTCATAATAATTTTTATTTATGTAATATTAATAATATGACAAATATAACCCGCAAACTCTTTTGGTAGCTGCCATACTAATACACATTTATACATAAATAATTAAAAATCACATCATAGATTTCAGAAACAACAAAATTTTGTTGGAATCTTGGTTGTGGAAGTATTTGCATGTTAAAATTTAACCCTAACACTAAACGTGGGGGTCTCCCACTATACTTTTTTTGTCATTATGAACAATACACACTTGTGAGTCCGTGTATTACTTGTGCCGCCAGAAAGCTACAGAAAGGTAAATATACATAGGGCATAAGTTTAGAAGATACATGCCATCGAAGTCCTAGGTCCCCCACAAGTGTTGTTATGTAAGTGGAATATTAAAAATTGTTTCTTTTTTTTTATTTTATTTTAACGATTTGTGCTGCAGTATTTACAAAATATGAATGCCCTCAAACAATGAAGCACATGAGACATTTAAAAACAAGAAGCAAAAAAAGTCTCTTAAGAGTTGATGTATATACTCCACCATGAATGTAATAATTGTGAGGCTAAAAATGACTGTGCTCAGCGTTGCGGCTAAATGTTGATGTAAAGATTATTCTTTTTTATTCATGCAAACTCTAGGACATGATGCTAATGTTTGCTATGTTAAGTGTTCTTTTATTTCCTACATTTACAGTAGTAGACTAATAACTATTTAAAATAAATATATAATAAATATATAAAAAAAAATTTACAACTTTAAACTTACCCTAATTTTAGAAGAAATATTTTTCGATATAGACACCATTTCTTTTGCTTTCTCCATTAATTTTGTGAGATCCTTGAATGCTACGTTTATACTCTCATCTGTAGCTCTATGCTGTTCCTCTATACTCCTTTCTATACCAACAATTCCAGATCGAATTTTCGAATTTACAGGAGTAATAGAAGGTCTGGGTGAAGTGTTTGGTGAAAGTATGGTTAAAGATGTTAATTGCGTAGGGCTTTCCCATTCTTTTTTGGCTACAGCATCACTGAGTGCTTTGTAAAAGACTGCATCCACACCATCCTTGAATGATAGTTTTATATAATGGTATAAGCTTACAACTGCGGGACCTGGTCTCTTACCTACAAACAAATTTCAATTACATCAAATAATAAACAGATAACCTTAAAAAATAAAATAAATATACTACGACAATACACACACCTGCATCTAGCCCCAAAGTAAGCGTAGCTTGTGTTATGAGTACTAAGATGGCTGATGAATAATTATATGAATAATATACATAAATACTTAGAATATACATATAAACACCCAGACATTGAAAAACATTCATGCTCATCACACAAACATTTTCCAGTTGTGGGAATCGAACCCACAGCCTTGGACTCAGAAAGCAGGTTCAGTTCAAGCAAAAAAGACTTTTAAAACTGACTGGTAAGTTCCAGTTATGTGTGATTAAGTTAATCAATATTAGTAGAGATTGTAATATGATATATATATAATATAATTTTTACCTGGAAGAGCTGGCCCTAAATGTAATATAATCCTCTTTGGTCCACCAAAACCAAAAACTCCTCCACTCTCCTCCTCTATACAGAAAACGTAATACAAATATAGGGATAGGCATACATTTCCTTTTGGGATATCTCCTGGTTTGCCCCAAAGAATTCTATGACTAGTAAGTACAACTTCTCCATCAACAAATTGAGTCTGAAAAATAAAAAAAACCATATTTTTCATTTTTATAGATGGTTTTATAAATTTAAATATATATAAAAATTTCGGAAACCACAGGATTAGAAACTCACGACTCTCAGCTTGCCAAAAATTTATAAAAATGATATTTCCTCCAATGATAGATTAGAGAAATTATAAAATTATAGATGAATGTTATAGTGAGCAAGAATATTCTATTTATTTTACAGTAATTCAATCTAGAAGGTTTTTCTCAATAATATATTTATAGCATAAATCTAGCAGTACTTCTGAACCTGATTTCTAGACAGTCTAGGAATTGTTATATCCCTTCTGTCAGCAACAATGCCAATGCGATTTAGTACAGTAGTCTCCAGACTTTTTGAACATCCCAAAATTTTCTTATTAGTAGTATAATAAGTGTAGTTTGCATATCGTTCAGCCGCACTAATGTGAGCTTGCGCGTAGTTTGAGGCAGCCAAATTGATTGCAGACTATTTACTTCCTGTAATATGATTTAAAATGCCAAAAGTCCACGGTTTTACCAACTATCATGTCCCTTCCACTTTAGCGCACTTAAATCTAAACATTACATTTTTTTAATGCAATTACCTTATCATCGCCATCATATATTTTCACATTTTTATCCCGTTTGAGATAATTTTCACCATCAAATAATCTAGCATCTATGTATTCAAATCTATCCATTTGTAGGGCTAGAACGAAAAGTCATATAAACGAACCCTTAAATTTAAAACAAAATCAACGCATCACAATTGTTTTAAAGTTTATTTTAGATTGTTAGGAAAATTTAGGTATTTTACTTTCGATAACTTATATTCTCACCAGTGCTATGTAAACCAAATCAGACTTTTAGATTATGACAGTAATTGATACAAAAACATTAAGGATTCCAAGTTTAAACAACAATATTTGTTTACTCAGCAAATGTTCCTTGTTACTCAGTCTCTCAGTTTTACAGACTAGAATGATAATACCTACTACCTTTAATGTACCTATGTCTATTTATCGGTGCTGCAATTATATAAATATTATTATTGTTAATACAGTCGAGAGAAATGTAATTGATACTATCAATAGTAACAAAGATGTCTTATAACTGTTAATGTAACTCTTGCGGAATGCTAGCTAGAGACTTTTTTTTAATAGGGAAATTCTTTTATTTTCAAGTTACGAGTATATATTGGTGAAGTAATTGGTAGTTAATTGATTTACAAATAAAATAGTACATTAATTTATGTTTAAGGACTTATAAAAATTGTTCCCACAAAGGGAATAAATAGGGGTTGAAACTTTATTAGTCAGTGATACATCCTAAATTCTGAAACTAACGGTCCGATTAAAAGAACATGTTTGGCATCTGAAAACTTCTCATTATTTGTTCTATTGTCTATTGTTAGTTTGAATCTATGACTTACTTTTTGACGCTGACAACTGACACGACATTGACGTTTGCTTAAAATGTGGTGCTTGGATTGTAGGTACGCAAAATCTGAAATGAAAGGTCTGAAAGGAAAGGTTAAATAATTATTGCAATTATTTCGCAGTCAACAAAGAGTACCGTAGTAAGGCTTGGTTTACCTTGACATAGCCTTGAGTTTGTCTGGAGACGTTAGGTGTCCGAATTATTTTATTTTCCATTCATTAATTCCTCTAGCTATGTCTGAGCTTCAAGATAATTTATTGCAAAAAATTAAAGACCAAGGTGATCTCGTAAGGAAGTTAAAAGCGGCTAAGGAATCTAGTGAAAAGGTTAGTAGTCTCAATTTATATTAAAAAATTCTGATACATATTGTTAGAATTATTAAATGATATTGCATCATACAGTACATAAACGGCGGTAATTATTTTATAGGGTAAAGCATCAAAAAATCCGTTTCGAGATCTTGGCGAAATTAATAGACACCTCTCCGAATACAGTTATATATCTGGTTTCATGCCGAGTAAGATTGATGTGGAATGGCATTATAACCTAAAAAGTAATTTAGATTTTCAAAAATATCCTCACCTAAAGAGATGGTGGTACCATATGCGGAGTTTCAGTGACTCAGAGATATCTCTGTTTCCAGTTATAATTCCTTCAGATGTAGAAATGAGTTTGATTAACAGCAAAAAGAAAGATTTTGATCTTCAGGTTGGTGATTTATAAATATTTGTGTAGCTTTGACAGATATTAATGCATTTGTAGCTTCCTTACACTGCAAGAGATGGTTAGTTGTGGGAATTTTTCTATCAGGATTTTCTATGAAAACTAATCTTATGGAAAAAATGAGGAATAAGAATTATAAATTGTTGCAATCAGTTATGGTTTTTATAGGTATTCAAACATGCTATTATACTTTCTGTATCAGATATTAGATAGGTATGGCTGTAATGTGAGTAATTTAAAGTATTTTACTAAAAAAATTAGTTTGATTTTTGTCTAGACTATATTGAGTAGACATACTTTATTTTCATAAATTTTTTGCAATCATAAAAATTCATAAATCGTTGCTCGACTCTTGCCTTTTGTACAGTCAATATTATAATAATAGATAACAATTCAGCAAGTAATTTTACATGCTCTTTGTGTT
The DNA here is from genome assembly GCF_905163445.1 of Pararge aegeria. Taxonomy (NCBI): domain Eukaryota; kingdom Metazoa; phylum Arthropoda; class Insecta; order Lepidoptera; family Nymphalidae; genus Pararge; species Pararge aegeria. The sequence continues at coordinate 8,344,741 of NC_053184.1, read as the reverse complement.
TATATGTAAACAATTCTATGCTTTAATTTGAGTTAAGTCAGTCTTATGATATGCAAAGTGTAATTTCAGGCCTGTAATCAAAAATTTGTTATCAAAAAAGCTATATTTAATATAGGCAGTTAAAATATTGGCTCTATGAATCTTTACATATGGTTACTTTGTCGCCAATGACTACCAACATTAATTTACAATTATTTATTAAGATAGTTTTTTTTTTATTTCCGGTACTAAAACTAGTGGTGACGAGGAATTATATCGGTTTAAAATAGAAGCTTGGAAGCTCACTGAAGCATGATTTATAGAGCAATGCGATTCTTAGGAAATCTATCAACCATAGAAAGATTGCGCAACTTGGCACAAAGAAGTAATTATGCCAAAACTATTACAACAACATCTTGTTGCAAGGTATTGGGAAGCTATTGCTTTTAGTTAAGATTTAGTAATTTTGAATGCATTTGTCTTAGAGTTTTTACATTTTTTTTTTATGTTTGGAAAGTATGCACTTGTAAGTAGTTACCACCATCTCACTGCTATGGAAAATTTTATATGCACACATAAAAATGCCCTTTATACACCAATCTAAACTAAAATGTACAGTTCTTTGTTAATATATATATTAATAACCTATTTATATCAAACAAAAAAAAAAAATATTCCATCAAAGCATTTAACATTGAAAAGGCTGCTTTATTTTCACAGTCTATAAAGTATTGGATGATTTGATCATTTTAATCCATTTAGCTGTTTTTGTGTTATCAAATAATAAACATTCACTCATCCAAACAATGCCTCTTTGATCAGTATGAATTAGCATGTCCACTATTACTGCGGTCCTAGGTTCCAGTTCCCAATTCCCGGGTCCAGTCTGAGATACTATTAAGGAAGGTATTAGGTATGGCTCCAGCCCAGAATTCGGAAACTTGCGTTGCCCACACCTGTGCCTTGGTTAAACCTATCGTCTGGATCCTTATCACAAAAAAAACCAGCAATCACGATTGGAGAAGTGTGGGAGTGAACTAAGCTCTAAATTTCTCAATAATATTGAAAGATCTTCACAAAATTTTATATTTATAAAATTAAAACCTATTTATTTAATTTTATATGTTACATTTTTATTGTTTGTCATTTTAGATACAACAGGAGGTAACTAAACTGCTTGGGCTTAAGGCGCAGCTGGGTAAAGAGGATGCTGCACCATCAAAGTTTGTCCTCAAAACACCAAAAGGCACAAGGGATTACAACCCACAGCAGATGACAATCAGAAATAATGTTTTGCAGAAGATCATAACAGTGTTCAAAAAACATGGTGCAGAATGTATTGATACACCTGTGTTTGAATTAAAGGTAGTTTTCTTTTGTCATCCAGCAATCATCAATAACTACAAAAAGATTTGTCCTGACTGATTTACAGACAACCTACAGCTTAAATTTTAGCGATTATTCTTTGAGCAGCCCAGAGATGTTGTACTAAGGAACAATTTTTTAAAGTTCACAAGTGGGTTTCAGAGTTGACAAAAGTTACAAACTTTAGCAATGAAAGCACAACTTTTTTTTAAGTCATATCCATAATTTTTCTATTTCAACTTATATTTAGTCTTTAACTTTCTTTCTATGCATCAGCATATGCACCGCTGCTAAAATTCCCAATTTCTGGTTATCAGAAATGCACAGGCAAAATTGCTGTCAACTGTCTTCACCACTTATTTATTGAACTAATTTAAATTATTGGCATATTTATTGGGTCTTGAGTTGATGATAATCAATTCACTGCACAAGATGACCTTTTGAACTATGAGCCGATTTGTAGAGATATTAAAGGTGGCTAACAAAGCATTTCTGTCATTAGTCAGTCACGCTATATCTTCTCCTAATGCGCACTGAGTTAATTAATTATTTTAATAAGTTTTGATAATTTTGTCTCAAGGGTGTTCAGTCGATGAAAACTGCCCAAGGGTGAACAATCAGTGACTATATTATCACGTTAGGCTTTACCTCAAATATATAATCATTGGTTTAAAATGTTTCAATATTCTTTTATTTTTTATTGAAATTCCAGACAAAACTGGTACTTTGTAGTGAATTAGCAGAGTAACAATTTCGATATATCTTAATTTACTTATTGCATTTATTAAACAACCTAAATCCGTAAACAGTCGTATATTCTTATCTATATAATTATAATCGAAAAGCAACTGCACACTTGACCTTGAATATTACTTGTCGTTTTGCGCGAGTCTAATTCCGCTCAAATTTACTGTAAGCACACTATGGGTGTTTCCTAGCCGGTTCTCCAACATTAGATTTTTTATAGAATGTTACTAGGTAACTTATTTTTTACCTCTTCATGGCGGTGGAAGGTGCCCCATTTGTAGCGGATTCGTTAATTGACTCTTAAAGTATCATGGTCATGTAACATTTGTATCACTCGTTGATTGCCGCATACTTTTGTAGTTTAAAGAAATTATTATTAAAGGAGATTAAATATTGTATTTGGTGAAATAATGAAAGAACAATGAAACAGAGTCTATTTTATTGCCCTTTCAGATATCTACATATTTATTAGATATTTAACATTCTTCTGGTAAATTGATTTTCTTACCTTCGCATTACATGACCTCGGAATTAAGAACATCCAGATGATACAGAATCCTCATTCAGCCATTATTGTATGCAGTGCATTGTGAAAATGCCCCGCGCAAGTCTGAATTTACATCGGCGGAATGTTGCTAGCTCACAAACTTTCCCATTAGTTAGAGGTAAAATAAATGCTGCTAAATGGCTAACCGTTTGTTCGGGAAACACTATTAAAGTGAAATTGTTTTTGATGCTTTAATATTAGTCGTGTTCACGGTTTCCGTATTTTCTTAATTTCTGTCACTGGATTTGAAAGTTCGAATCTTCTTCTATTTGCTCATTCATTCTTATCCTTGCTTGTCAAACTACATACCAATTTCTAAATTCGCTTTACTACTCTTCTTCTATGCGTTTTATCGGCCACACTCTGATCTATTAAACACGATGGGTCTAACGAATGTCGTATAAAATTACCCTTTTCCACGGGGTGTGATTCAGATAACTTCCTGCAATATAAAGCAGCTTATGTTAGTCTGCACAATACTAGCTGGTATCAATATGCTAAATTTCATTTTTGAATTGATTCTATTTTCTTGTAAGTGTCGAGTATAGGCTGGTACGATTGACATCTTCATTCTTAGCGTTCTAAGTACGCGTTAACTGTTTAAGCAAAGAGGTATAATTATTTTCTTACTCAGACTATTCATCCACTATCTCTATGCAATATGCCCCGTGCAGCTATTACACCAGTCCGCGCTATAAATTAGTTTGCTAGCGTCATAAGAGGCGTGGCGTGATTTTAAATAGCTAATAACTTATCTCAAAAATTGTTCTGCAAAAACATTTTTTCAATTAGCGCTTTCAAACAAACAAAAAAACATCGGATTAATCGAATATCGGATTGTTTGTTTAATCAATTTATAGTAGCTGTGTAAATATAAGCTTATTCAAATGTTTACTATTAAAATCTGTTACAGGAAGTATTGACAGGAAAGTATGGGGAAGATTCAAAATTGATCTACGATTTAAAAGACCAGGGTGGAGAGATCCTGTCCCTAAGATATGACTTAACAGTGCCCCTGGCGAGATACTTGGCGATGAATAAGATAAATACACTAAAGAGATACCACATTGCTAAAGTCTACAGAAGAGATAATCCAGCTATGACCAGAGGGAGGTATAGAGAATTCTATCAATGTGTAAGTTATTATATACATACATTTTTAAAATGTTTATATTTTTTTTAAAGTAACATAAATCATAATCATTATAATTCTATGACCAGTGCTGGGCCTTGGCTTGGTCAAGCCAATTGCTACATCAAAGATGGTCAAAAGCAGCTTCCCATCTTTGACTGATGTCAAGTGAAAGTTGCCCATGAACATCAGCAGCACCAGAGGAACAGCGATTCCTCTGGTGCTGTGTGTGTGTTGCCGTTTTCAGCCTCTACGCCCTTCCATTTTGCCCCCTATTTTGTAGTAACTAACAAATATTGGTTCTCGAATTGAGATCTTATTTTTCACTTACACTTTATGACGACTGACTGCATATAAACAGGAATTTTTGGTTATGAAAATTAAGCTTAATTTGCTATACTCCGCGAAAAGCAGGAGGATCTGTATGGTGTAATTTTTAATTTCTTCAATTTTTATACTCCAAGCCTCAACGTTACAATGAATAATTGTTAAGCATTAATGCTTAACAATTATTCATTGTAAAGTCAACATCTCCTGAGGATGCTCATAGGTTTTGAGTAAAAAAACAAACAAAAAACTTTTCAGCTTCATATATTAGTATAAGATAGGCTGGCAACATTGTGGTAGTAAATACAAATTACTATGATTGATTTAAAACACTTTGTAAGAATTACTTTTCCAACAAATAATAATATATATTATACGTTTTGGGTTATTTCTTACAGGATTTCGATATAGCCGGACAATACGATTTGATGGTACCGGATGCGGAGTGCCTATTGGTTGTTACGGAAATATTAAACGCTCTAGACATTGGCAAGTATGTACTTAAAGTGAACCACAGAAGACTACTCGATGGAATGTTTGAGGCATGTGGTGTACCAGCCGATCTATTTCGTTCAACTTGTTCAACCATCGACAAACTGGATAAGGTACTATAATTAAAAAATACTAGCTATCAGTACTAAGTTTATTAATTCCTACTTCAGTATTATTTCAAAATTAGTTATACAATGTGTAAATGAAAACAGAAATATTACTTTACAGGCCTTAGAGGTACATTATTTACTGTCTCTGAGACTTATCAGTGAAACGGAAACGCTAATAGTTTTTGACTAAACCGTTGTCATAGTTCTTACTGAAAAAAATCAAATACAGCCCTAACATCACATGTAAAATTAAAATCAAGTTGCTCCTATCACTTTTTTAATCTATTATAAAGGTACGCGTCGCGTGACGTAGGTACTATGCGCGTGTCGGTTTTACATACAATGGGGTTGTTAAGTAAAAACTTAAAATGTTTTGAATTAGTTTGGAAAAATAATTATGCTTCTTCTGATTTAATATTTTCACAGGGTGATTCCTTATGAAATATACCTATACCCTTTAACAGTATTTCGTTATTCGGTTACACGTTGTATTACACCTTAATTATTTTAAGAACTAGTTTTGTGTCGTATCAATACATTGTAACTGTACAGTATTGATAATAAACACCTGTCCAATGACAACGTGCTAGAATATGTGATAACCCAATAGTAACTAGCTAGGAGTCTGATACTAAACCACATTATAGCCGATTTTAGAACTTATACCTTAATTAAAACAAGTTTGGTGTGTGATTTCTTGTCATCTCTATAATAAGGATTATAATAATTATATAATAAAGAAAATAATAAGATCTAGATCTTTATTTAGACAACAGGGCCTAAGAATAAAGCTTACCCCATGAGTTAAATAGAAAATCCTCATAAGTATAAGAAAAAACAAGAAAATATTTTGGTAACATTTTGATCGTCATTTCATCAATCATCGTCCGGCCCACTATAGGTAACGGGTCTTCTCCCACAATGAGTCGGAACTAAGGCCTTAGTCCACCACGCTGGTCCAGCGCGGATTGGTGGACTTCACACACCTTTGAGAACATTATGGAGAACTCTCAGTTATGCAGGTTTCCTCACGATGTTTTCCTTCACCGTTGAAGCAAGTGATATTTTAATTGCTTAAAGCGCACATAACTTGAAAAAAGTCACGAGTGGCGTGCTGGGATTCAACCCCGAAAGTGAAGTCGAAGTACTCTTCATTTCAATAGCATATGAATGTTTTTCTAGTCACCATGGGAAGAAGTACGTACAGAGATGATCAATGAAAAAGGCGTAACACCCGAAGCGGCAGATCGTATAGGGGAATACGTACGCCTCAATGGCGGTGCGGAGTTGGCAGATAAACTGTTACAAGACGATAAGTTGTCTAAGAGCAAGAGCGCAATAGAAGGACTAGAAGGCATTAAGTTGTTGCTTCACTACTGCGAGCTTTTTGGAATTAAGGATAAAATCTTATTCGATTTGAGCCTTGCGCGTGGCTTAGATTATTATACTGGAGTTATTTATGAAGCTGTGTTAACACGTAAGTATATTACAATACTATGTTATATTGAAATACTTCTTACGCGTACCTTAATACTTCTGTTAAATAAATTCCCACACAAACTTTTATGAATAAATGAATGAATGAATGAATATACTTTTATTGCACACCACAAAAAGTACACAGAAAAAAAGAAAAGTATAACAAAACAACTTATACAATTTGGCGGCCTTATCGCTTTTATATGATGTTCTACACAATAGATCAGCATCGTCGCGTTCTTTACGCACTCAAATGCATTTTAATTTTTTTTTTTATCTATTATGCGTTTTGGAGTGGATTGAAACCAACTTGCTGTAATTTTTGCTTGAGTTTTATTATTGGAGCTTTTGAATTATTATTTTTTTCCAGAACCAATAAAAATCGGCAATGAGGACCAAACAGTCGGATCGATAGCCGGCGGTGGCCGATATGATAACCTTGTTGGAATGTTCGATTCGAAAAATAAGCAGGTAAGAATTAATATTTATAAAATTAATATTATATTGAGTAGGCCTTTAATAATAATTGTTCTATAATTACCGTTATTATAGCTCAACTCACACGTGCTTGGAAATTGCCGGTTGCCTGGTCGACTGCCTGATTGCGTTTTCACTTATAATAATTATTATGTTACGCAAAACTTAAAGATCAATCAAACTGTACTAAATCTGTTTAACATTACCATTCACTTTTACAGCTGATTGTAGACTTGCAGTGAACAGTTTTTTTTTTAAATGCTTAAACGTTTTTTGCTAGTATGAATCGAATTATTAAGAAGACAGATAGTGAAAAAGTTAAAGCAATCGCTTGCCTGCGACTTTGTTCACTTAAAATTTTATAATGGAAAATTATTCCTTTTCAAAATTTTATCCCATTGCGTAAAAAATAAAGATTTTTTTTAAGTTAAGTTTTGTCATAAAATTTTGGTACAGTTAAAAATGTTATCTATATTCATACGTCATCAAGACATAGGTATAAATAATTTAAATACTTCATTGAACGCATGAATAGAAAATCACAAGGAAAATAGTGTAGTAGTACTTAGTGCTAGGGTGCAAAGGCGGCCTTATCACTAAAAGTGATCTTTAATGGCAACCTGGTCGTTCGAAGCCAATAACGTATGTTACAAAAATAAATAAAATGTACAAATGACATGAACATGCATAGTATATTAACATAATAACAACAAAAATACCGGCATAAATGTATATATACTAGAATAGATATTTAAAAAAAAAAGTTTTAGAGACTTGGGCTATATGATTTACAACTTTTCAGGTCCCGTGTGTAGGCGTAAGTATAGGAGTGGAGCGCATATTCTCAGTGCTCGAAGCGAAGTTAGCCGCGGGCGATATAAGCGTCCGAACGAGTGACGTAGACGTGTACGTCGCGTCCGCACAGAAAAACTTCCTCGAGGAGCGAATGAAGATATGCGCCGAGCTTTGGGGTGCTGGGATCAAGGTTGGTATCCATCGGCGTCCATTGCAGGACATATGTTTTTTCAAGAGCTCGCCAACACACAAGGTCCTCCGCCTTTCTCATTTTATTTTGTATATTTTAAAACAATCAGTTTTATAAATATACAAAATCACTTCTGCGTGCACTTCATATGTATACAAAAGAACTGCCTACCCTTTTTAATATAACTCGGTCATGGGGAGGATTATACCATTTTATGTTGTTTTCTTTCGTTATGCCTACCCTAGTTGCAAACCTTGTGCACGCGACTGGTTTTCACCTTAGATGATTCCAAGAAGTCAGTAAATTTTTAACAATAATGTTACTAGGTACATTTCCTGAAGTACTTATTTTGGCCGCGTATATACAGATTCTGTATTGCTCGCGTTATAGGTAAAGTTTTTATCCAGCCACCTTTTTAAGGTCATCTATCTGTCCAGTTCGCTGGAAGTCGTCCCACACAGCATTAACCTATCCTCCCCCCCTCCCCCCTCCCAACAGCAAATTTCAGCCCAAGTAGAATTTTGTTAACTTAACGCAACTTTATAATTTTTTCCACAGACCGAGCAATCCTACAAAAAGAACCCAAAAATGCTGAATCAACTGCAGCATTGCGAAGAGAACGGAATCCCCCTCGCTGTTATTCTCGGCGAATCCGAACTCAAACGTGGCCTGGTAAAGATACGCAACATCTCCACCAGATCTGAGGACGAAATTCCCAGGGCTTCCCTCGTAGAGGAACTTAAATCAAGAATCCAGGTGTTAGACATCAAAGAAATGAATGGACCGCTTCCTAAATAAATTATTAATAATACAATAATCTGTGCAGTCGTTTCATTAATGTACACGGTAAATTATGCGTCTCGGCAATCTTCGATTACCTTCCGAAATGGGAAATCTATGGGTAATAAATATTAAATATATTATGGGTCTTTTAAAATTAAACTTTTCTATTAGTTAAATATATCAGTACGTAATGATTTTGATGAAACGAGTTTTTTTTATAGATTTCAGAATATTAGTTACTCTTAAAACTTAAAAGTTATTTTGAATGAATCCTAAGTACGTTACGATATTTATCGAAAGAAATGTCGGAGTAAAAAAGACTTATAAAGTTTCTGTTCATAAGCTCGAGTTCATGTATGATTTTTATCAAACATTTTTCAATAAAAATCTGGAAATGGACTTTTAAACAAGGCCTATTATAAGTGTACTCTTAAAATTATTTTCTTCCTATATATCGTAATATAAGTGAATATAGTATTCAACATGAAAAGAAGATTGCAGGGATGTATAATTAATATCGTCGAATTAATTATGGAAAACACTATATACAAAACTTGAATACTTGACCATTTTTTATTTGTTTAATAACCGACAACTCTATATCTAAACTGAATAGCCTCTTAAAATTATGGGTATATATTATTAACGTTTTATTAGCCATGCTTTTGGCATTTCATACAGAGAACCTAGTATATTATGTAAAAAAAAACTAACACTTAATATTTAAGAAGGCCTTAATTTATTGACTTTTCAGTATTCGGCCAATAGTTATATGATCTGTTTGTAGATAGCATTTAAAATTGTCTTAAAGTTATTGTTAATGAGACCAAAAATTTTTTGATACATAATTCTTTCGAATTTAAAACCAAAAGTTGTATCATTTAGCCAGGCCATATTCAAAGTTTTTAGTTGGTTGAATCTGGCATATGAATAATAATTTAATTTATTGCTATTTATTGTGGAGTATTCCGAACCTTTTATTTACGTTACGTAGTTATGGTGTACCTACTAATAAACGGACACGTTTGTACACCTCGTTCATGTAAATTCATTAAAGGCGAGTTCTAGATAAGTTATCAAGCTCCAAACTTGTTTTTTTTTTTAAATAGAATAACGTCATCAATTCGTAGTTCACCAGGCTAAATTCGTTTTATTTAAAAAAAAATGCATTTCGTGTTTTTCGATAGAATTTTTTATACATAACAGCGTAAAAAATTACGTCTTATAATAATAACGTGATAATTATTTCCAAAATGATATACTTCATATTTTTTAAATTACAAATATGCTGTTAGTTTAATCAGAAAAACTTTCTAAGAATATTTTCGTTGTAAAAAATGTTTTTTTTTTATCAAGCTGTTGCTGAATTATTGTAAAATAGGCTAAATGCCTATTTTACAATAATTCAGCAACAGCTTAATAAAGAGTTTTTACAGCACAAGTATTTTGATTTCTCATTACCTCAATATTGTTATCGCTTGATTCATATCCATGTGTTAACAGTTATTGTTATTATTGCCTCATTGGACTAGTATTAAGCATATCTGACTACAGATCACGCAGCGATTCTACGGAAAATGTGAGTTATCGATTTTTTCTGTAGACAAATATAAAATAAGAAATTGGCGATTTTCATCGATGTGAGGAAAGCGTTTTAAAGTCGTCGGTTCCGGTCACTTTAACGCCAAACGTGAGATAATAATCGATACAGCTGGTCAACCTACATTTGTGGCAGCGTGAAGGGTCTGAGCTATAAATTCCACTAGTCTGTTTGAGCAGCTTCTTGCTTGTCCCCAGTGATGGGACGTTGATCCGTCTGATCTCGCGATGTGCATTATCAATTACCTTCATTATACTTTGATCAGCAAGATCTGAGAGGTAACTACTGAGCATGGCAATGATAAGTATTCTATAAACGATGGTAGACATTGTTGAGATGTTGATTGTTTCACTTTCTAAATAATTTCAACTTTTTCGCTCGTATAGATATAATTGGTAACTAATAGCACTATCTGCGGTTGCGCCCGTGTATGTTATACTGTATACCTATTTCCATATTAATGTGTAGGGATACCTAAGTGTTGAAACTTGCTTCTGCTTAATAAAGACCAAAATCAACAAACAATTATTATTAGAAACCAATAAACCAAGGATCACGTGCAGCAGTGTACATTTAAAAAAATAAATCGAAAATTTGAATTAACGTTCTCTCTTTTATTTCAAGAAATTCGTTCAAGTTGGAACATTGAAGGCTTAAATATTTAATTACATTAGGGTAACACAAACGTTGTAGTCTTTTGTTACTAAAAACAAAATTAAAAAAAACCACTTTAATCTCTAGAGGCTAAATAATAAACTTAAGTCCGTAAGAGCTTGAGAAGTAGAAAGGCCTGTGTCAATCTCCGGCAATGTGCATCCAAAAAATATGTTCAATCGGTTGCTCTACGTGATAGAAGGGCTAATAAACACACCTCTGTAATATTTAGTTTGAGCACCTTAATTTATTCGAGATGTACTGACCTTGGATTGACGATAGCGAACTTACGTACTTAGTTCAAAACCATCGTGTCATGGACAGAGTCATGTTTGGTCATTGTTTCTATATTCTGTGCTTCCTGGCATTGTGGACTCAATTACCGCGAAGTCCAGAACCTACGTACTAACTATATAATACTGTTTACGTAAGACCCTTTTTTATTTAGCTCCAATAGCTTATTGTAGACACATCATAGTGTATCAGTGGAATGAAATGACTTCTCAATTTCGACGTTATTTAAATTTTTCTTTGTGCTTTTTCTTGTTAACTTCAAAAGTTTGTGCATCAGGCCTCAAGGAAGCATTAGAAGAACACCTTAAGGATATCGCTCACAATGAAGAATCAGAATCGATTAAGCTGGAAAAAGAAAAGGGCGAAAAGGATCATCACGTGGACACTGAAACAAAAGACACTCATTCTAATAAGTATTCAAAAGAAAACGACGAGTCTAAATTTCTAAAGAAAGATCAGGAAAGTAAAGTGTCATCGGAAAAGGATGCATATGGTGGTTACAATACTAAGCAAGATAAAGCTGAAGATCGTCACACTGATGGATTCAAAAGAGGACACAAAAAAGGTCACCACAAACAAGGATATCAAAATTCTTATCATAAGGACGAATCCTCAAATAAAAGCACTTTCTTTGATGATGTAAATGACGAAGGTGATCAAGCGGGCTATACAAATAAAGTAAACTCTCATGATAATCAAGGTGGTAGAAGCTATGAAGGTTCTCATAATAATGGTCAACAGTATTTACAGAACAACTACCGTGGCGGAGCCAACAATCGATACGGAGATGTTGGAGACAAACATATAACTCATCGAGACTACGGCAGAAATTCGTACTTGGACAATTCTGAAAATTATAATAAGCATCGTAATGGACACGGTGCTTATAACAGGGGTAAAATTCACGATCGACAAGATCATCGGTACCCTCAAGTTTATCACGATCCAGGATGGGATTGGAACAGAAGAGATTGGGACCGATCTGAATGGGAAAGGAATCCGGATTGGGGTAGAGATTACCACAGTCCGGGTTATTATGATAATCACGGTATACGGCACGATGGAGGATATGGACATGGTCTACAAAATGGTCATGGATATCGCTATGGAGAGTCTCGAGCTGATCCAGTTGCTGAAATACCTAAAGAAGCACCTATAGTTGCTCGTCGGAAGCAGACTATTACAATTTATGAAGATCCGAGATATTCTGGCAAGGAAAATGGTCAGTTAAGAAGAGAAGAAGGAGATTACATAGAACTAGATTATCAGCCAAGTAGTCGTAGATACTCTAGTTATGATAACACCTATTACAATGTTCCCGCAAGAAGTGCAGAATCGAGCAAAATTAATAGATTAGTTTATAATTATAGACGGCAATAAATTAAACGGTTTTAAAGGCTAACGTTATAAATAATAATAGCTAAAAGTTAAATAAATCAATGTAAAATCGGGCCTTGTATTTTATAAAAATAAGTTATATTAAAAGATTAGCGTGAGTTTTTAACGCTTCTCCAAAGTGCAAGAGTAGTAAACACAACAAGTTATCACTAACCTTTATTCATAATAATAATTTTGAATCGAATGTAAACATGTGATATTAATATCTTCCGTATTTCCGAGTGATGTCTAAATCCTGTAGCGATGGCAATATTGCATATTTGCTAGCGTTCAGTGGGGCGTTTAGGTCATATACAGGTATTTTGAAGAGAATATTCCTCGGGGCGATGTGACGGACAGTCAGTAGGGTGCCATATTTCAATATGGCACATCTAGCACAGTTGAGCGGTTTGGGCTTTGGACCGTGACGGATGCGTGCAAAATCGGGGTCGGCAGGCCGGAATTTGGGCAGATACCGTAGAGGGCGTTTGAGCGTAAGTGCGGTCGATAATGGATTCAAAAGCCAACCTAGAATTACTTGAATTTCTTAGAGTGAAAAAGATGCGGTAAGTCTTATGGAATTTTATACACCTTAGTAATTAGGTATTCCAAGGAAGAAGGGTTGTCATCACGCAGTCGTAAAATACATGCCAAAACCATAACGAAGAAATAAGTAATTAAATATGTTTCCTTCCGGTTTAAAATGTTATATCGTTTTATATAGGTAAGTATAACTGCAATTAATTTTATAAATATATTCTGTTTATGTTATGGTATCATTAAACTACAACTTATGGGGTAGGTGGTTCCGAACTTAAATATCAACCCTTGCCTTCGGCTTGAGGGTAAAATTTTTTAAAAGTTTTAATAGGTATGCGGATGTAAATTATTTCTTACGCTTTTGTGCAAGTGTTTATAGCAGGTGAAATAGAATCTGATGGGGAAAACAAAATATAATTCATATAGCATTTCTATAGAAGGTACGGTAATAATGGTAGAGTAAGTAAAATACGTAAAACATGCAAAATAGTTAAAATTTTAATGTAATAGATGTAATTTAATGTAATAAAAAAATATAGCTATGTACTTTGATGGACTATATATATTTATAGCTTTGGACTGCTTTAGGAACAAATAATAATACCCGCCTAGTGTTTTTAATGTTTTAGCCAAGAATTTGATTTTAAATAATGCTTAGTAGCAGTAGCTTTAATTAAGGGAAGTCGTTATTGAGGCACTACCCACTCGTGGATATTTTTCAGTACTTTTATTTGTAATTTAAATTTTGCAACCCTTCGTTGTGGTTCTGAAGGGGAATAAACTAATTTAAACGGTAAGCTCTCGAAAAGTCCTTTTGTATTATGCGTTGTTTGATGACAATTTAAAATGGGATGTGAGTGCGAAGTAGCTATGCTATTTTAAACTTACTAGACAGGTTTTTGATGAAATAACTTACCTAATTCGTATATTTTTAGTAGTTATCATTTAGTATGTTGTACCCTTATTAGTCTAATCCTTCCACAATAAAATCATCTTACTTACATCCTAGGGTAGCTGGAAGAGATCTCTTATAGAGATAAGCTTTCCTTTGTACACTTCATGTATCATATTTTCTCATTCACAATTTATGGTTCATAAATAATAATAAATAATTTTTCATAACTATCTGTCGTCATTCTGCATAACGATGACCCTTAGCCTTCCTCTTCTTCTGTTCCGGGGATTGCCTCCTTACTTGGTTGACCGGAACCGTCCATTGTACGTTGTGCCACTGGTACGACTCCCCGGTGGTTCACTCCAAGCAGCAGAGCTCCAGAAGCTTAGTAGGTCGCCCAGGTCACCGCTGCGCGTTGTTCAGTTGCTCCGTTGGATCGGAGCATTACGCGTATCGGTGTTTCATCTGCCTCCATCCATACTCTGCACAGAGGACTGTCGGTTATATTATCTAAAATGAAAATATGTTTGTTTGATGGGCAATGCTCTGTTAGATCCTTAGCCTATTGAAGTCCCACGGCTGGGTGAAGACCTCCATTCTCAATTTTAAGAAATCAGATCAATCAGATCTTCAGCTCCCAACGCCACGCTATCATATTATGTTACATCAAATAACCTGTACTAACGTTTTAACGTGCTGTCTTAGACACTGGGGTTAGTAGCACTCATTTATTCAAAACTGAAAATTTCTTAACAGAAAATCCAACTACCCAATAATTGCTTGCCCAGTCCGGAAATCCAATTAAAACCTCGTGTTCCGTGGTCGAACGCTACGTGTACCACAAGTAAATGATGCAGTTGACTTATCACCGAAAAGGTATCGCAGACGCGTATCCATTATGATCGGTTGGCGTATGCTAACCAATAGACCAGTGAAGCAGATATGTAAGAATCAGTATCGCCGACGCGTTAAGATAGATATGTCGATGATGATACGCAGTCACTACGTCGCTCAGGTCAAAAAAGATTAGGAAAAATTATAACATACGGAGTTAGAAGAGCTGATCTGCAGGGGCGACCATTTTTAAGGTTTTTATCCGATCATCAAAGAAGAGATCAGTACTGGACAGCTTGAAACGCTTTAGCCATGGCTAGTTATCTACCATGGCTTACCAAGTTACCAGCCTAAAGACAAAGACGTTCCGCCAAACGGTTAATCGTTCCGGTGCGTAGAAACCGATTCGGGGGTATCATAAACTAACTAACATTACCAGTGGACACAGGGGTTTCAAATTGATGTAGTACCGAGGTATATCTATCTTATTAAAATTCATCCCTAGTTAAGTTAATACTGACTACTAAAATACCTGTACCTGTGTGGGGTAAATTTTTGGTGACATTTTCTACATAGGTCTAGCGTAGTGGAGTGGTAACATAAATTAGTTAGTTCAGTGGAAAGTAATCTGCAATACAGGTTGTAATATTCATAATCATTCTTAAGTATCCTTAAAAGTATCGGCGTCGCGGTAACATTAATGCAACTGGATAATGAATATTCACAGACTTTGAATCTAGATTCGGTTAACCGCTAGGTGAAGGACATTGCATATTGCCTGCCAATCTGCAATTGCAAATTTTCAACCACTTGCGTTACTTTGTCACGAGTAGTCGGTCCTATCATTCCCAATTTCGTTTCCGAAATACGTAAATCAAAGGCTGAATTTTAATTTATGTAAAAATTGTGCGACGCAACTAATTTTAACTCTTAGACTATTATTTGTTTACCAAATTCCCGCGCGAGGTTTTTTGATCACCAAAACCGGAAAATATTCCTATGCAGTTTTATTTCTTTTATTTTTAAGTGTTTTCAAAAAATTTGCTTTAACGGTGAAGGAACACATTTCGAGAAAGCCGGCTTGCCTGAGAATTCTCCATAATGTTCTAACAGGCGTGTGGTCCACCTATTCTTACTTGGCCAGAGGATTGCGGATTACAGCCTAAACCCAACGATTTCTGAGAAGAGACCAGTGTTCTGTATTGGGCCGATATTGGGTTGATAATAAGGTGTTTATTTTTGAATACAACTAGATATACTTATAACAGTGATTCCATTTTTATTGTACTTGCTAACGACTTATCTCGTAGTAGGTACTAAAGCAATTTCAAAACGACATCCGAAATCCGGAATAACATGCCAATAATCGTTAGCAGCGATTGGAAAACAAAAGTGTGATTATAGGATAATACTATGGGTAATTTGTCCCTTTCCCTTAACGCTAAATTCGTATGTTTCTGTTTCTGTCGTCTCCGAAGGGGGAGTGCGATAGTAACATTACTTAAATGAACTTTCGATGGGCATATCGAGTAGGGTTGTCCGCGGAAACTGTAGTTTGTAATTAAGCAAAGAACTTTTATTTTGAAGGAAACGTTGGATTGGTAGCAATCCCATCTGATTGTAGGTGACGATGCAGTTTAAGATGGAGTAAAAACAGTTTTCTAAAACAGTTCTAAGATTTAATATGTTGAATTTTATGGTGCGTAGAAACTGCCTGAGAAGACTTATGATAAATTGCAAGGCGGTATTTCTACGGCATGATAGCCTAGTGGTTAGGATTTCAGCCTCCGTTCGCAGGGACCGAGTTCGAACCCCGACACGCATCTCTATCTTTCAAGAGTTATTGGAATTTTAAGTAATCGTAAGGTAAAGGAACACATCGCGAGGAAACCTTCAGCCTGAAAGTTCCCCATAATGTCCTCAAAAGTCTGTGAAGTCCACAAAACCGCACTACGGTCTCATTACGAGAGAAGATCCTGTCGTGGGCCGGTAATAGGTTGATATTAATATCTACGCCATCAATAGGACATAACCGAGGTCGAAGTGTGTTTAACAAATGGGAGGCTCGGGTTCAATCTCCGGCACGGGTAATTTTGAATATTTTAAATTCAAAATTTTCCCTGGTCTATTCTGTGGGCCTCCAGCCGTGGCACCACAAGTGTGTCACCCTAACGGCAGACTTAGAATGCCGATATTTTTCTCTTGCTTCTTATCTATTCGTTGATGCATCAGGGTGATTGGTTTTTGGAAATGGGATTACTCTTGTTATATGATATGGCTGTTTAAAAACCGATTAGGGGTATTACCATATACTATGATAGCTAGGTACCCCTAACATTTTAGCCATATTAGACTGTACTTATCACCAGGTCAGATTGCGATCTAGGACTAACTTGTAGAATAATGCACGTTTTCACTAACGATGAACAAGGGACTGCCTAAGTAAGTAACGCCTAATCAATAAAGATTTCTAGACATACTTAAATTTGTCTTTCACGAATCAATTTTCGCTAGGCAGCTCATATAACCTAACTTCTCTATGATTCTTGCCGCACAGTGTGCTATTTTGTGTTTGTATCATCTTACTTTCGAATTTTCGAATGGAAAGGTTAATAATTTTTTTTTTCTGTCAAGTGTCAGTATACCAGTTCCCTTTATCTTACGCACCGCTGTTATAAAATTTAGATGGCGCCTAACGTCGTTAATCATCATCGAAGAGATGGTGAAACGGTTTTTTCCTAAAACATTACGAATCCGATTTAAGTGTTTTCCAGGTTTGGCGAAAACGGGAATAAATAAAATAGCGTCTAGTAGAAACCGTAATATAAGGTACACCGCTAAAAATTACATTACACAGCGGAAACTTGTTTCATAAGCAATCGCCTCATCTCCCTCTGTCTCGATTCCCGACAGAACAATGAAGTCGCAACTCGCTTATCTCGACTTTGTTTATTGTCTGGAGTTAGCTCGATGGCCGTTTTGTTACAGATTCCCCGACAACTCCGTTTAGATGAGCAAGTTGGTCCTTTCTTCCGCGATGCCGCTTACACGTTGCGATACGACTTTTGACAATATAGGCATGATACAGTAACAAAGAATCGCTAATATATAATATGATTTTTTATTAAAATTCGAAGTGAGATTTGTATTTATTTACTAAATAAAACTGCAAAATTTTGCTGTCCGCTATCACAGGTGAAACGCCGAATACAAAATTATGACATCACGTCTATATAAACATAATTTTGTACCGCATAAACTTCAAAAATCTCTGCGTATATCAATTGATTTTGAATTTTGTTTTTTAAACTATCAGTTAATGAGTTTTATGTCATCAATACTAAAATCGATAATCTTTAGCTATGGAACTAACTAAAGCTCTATTTTGCATATTGGATAAAAGCTGGCGGATATATTATGAAAATTAAGCTTAATTTTCTATACTCCTTTATTTTGCCTATGAAGTCACGAGTTGCCTATGAGGCCATGACACCCGGCGAGCGTTTTCGCGGGAAATAGTTTTTAATTTAAATCAACAAAACCTTTAATTTATGCAGAAATATGATATTTTTTTGATCTAGTAGATACTTCCGAACATTATAGGGCAGTTTCTTTTAAATTAGTCATATTGCCACCAATGTTATATTGAAGACCTTACTGTATTACCCGAGTAAACTACGGGTTGCAGCATTGTGTTTTAATAGTAGTAGAGTTTGTTTTGTGATAGAGACCTACATGTATATGAGGCTTCACATCTATGCCTCTGAAAATTACATGTATTCGATAGAAGCAGGCGTTGCTTTGTAGAAATCCATGATATATTATGAAAATTAATCTTAATTTATAATATTTGTATAGACATTGAATAATTGTAAAGTCAACATCTCCTGAGGATGCTCCGGTGTCGGAGCGAAACGAGCGTAGAGGTTACATTGTGTGGAGTATAAGGATTGAAGAAATTATAAATTACACCATACAGATTCTCCTGCTTTTCGCGGAGTATAGCAAATTAAGCTTTATTTTCATAATAAATTGATGTAGACTAGTAATTCATTCAAATTACCTATAAATATTTAATTATTATTGCTGGAATTATTATTGTAATTAATGTGCATTACGTTATTATTGTCGATTACGTATATATATTCTAGAGAAATGCGATAGAATTAAAATCTTATTCTATAAGTCGTATTCAAAAGGGGTATCCGTTCATTTGTGACGAATCCGTCGCCTGTAGCTAACTAATTGCTATGAAATGAAGCGCTCCCGAGGGAGCTATCGCCCTGATTTTGTTTAATTCGAAATCGTTCCAAATGCACAAGTGTAGAACGAATTGTCACAACTTTTGAACATTTTAATCTTCGATCAACATTGGACCGATATGCAATCGCTCTTTTTTTATATTCATAAATATGATACCCATGTATGTAATTTAATGTGTGTTTATATCTTATTTGTATTTATATGTTATATTTTTATTTATATATATTATAGTTGTATATTTTATTTATATATTTGTATAATTTTCAAATCTTATTGATTGCAGCCCCTACCTCTTGTCTATGTTTTTTCCTTTTACGTCTTTGGTTGCCTGGAAGAAATCGCTATGTAGCGATTAGGCCACCAAATTGTACTCTCTTGCTTTGTTTTTATATCTCTGTAACTACTTTATTTTCTTTGGTGTACAATAAAAGTGTATTCATTCATTCAT
The DNA here is from genome assembly GCF_905163445.1 of Pararge aegeria. Classification (NCBI taxonomy): domain Eukaryota; kingdom Metazoa; phylum Arthropoda; class Insecta; order Lepidoptera; family Nymphalidae; genus Pararge; species Pararge aegeria. The sequence goes on along the minus strand of NC_053184.1, from coordinate 8,325,413 downwards.
TCATACCCTGTGGCGTGCAATTCATACATGCACAATAGCGCTGCCTACCCCTTTTTTTTTGGCGTGGTGGAAGAGCTTTATTGCTACCTCTATATTTATATGCTACCCTACCTGTTATGTGGGACTCTAAAGGGGGTATACCTTAAAAACCACCACGGCATGCCCCACTTTTAGGGGTTTGTTAGACGCCCAGGAAATAAGCGCTGCCTACCCTAACATTTTCATATAACAGGCGTCAGAGGAGGATTTTGACATTTTATGCCATTTGAATGCTCTATGCTTACTCTGGTCCAAATTACTGTCAATGCCACTGATGATAGCCCTTGACTGCAATCACTTCTTGTGGTTATGACGCAATCTAAAATGGTCACCAGGCTAATTAGGCATATCCAAAAATAAAAAATATTAATCACTAGCTGTCCCGGCGAACTTCGTACCGCGGATCATTTTTTTTTTTTTGATGAATGTTATATTTTAATCTAAGAGGAATCTACAAAATCTTTTCTAAAAAGGTTCTTTGGTTATAAATGATGTAACTAACACAACTTTTTTTTATATTTATACATTTTCAATTTTTAATTTAAGAGGCAAAAAAACCTCCGTCAACGAGTTGCCATTGTGCAAAGTTTAATTGGAAAAAAAGAAATTAAAGTAGGTGGGTTACAAAGGCCTGATATGGTTTCATCTCCCTTTAGTCGTTGTTTGGTTGCCTTTTATGTGACTTTTCCCGTTTACATTGAAAAAACTTGATTCTTACGCCATTTTTAATGAATTTACCAAAGAGTTCTGTTGATATTATGTATTAACAGGAACTCTTTGGTCGAGTCATCGTATTCGATATAACAGATATATATATAATATACTAGCGGACCCCAGCGTAATCTGTCGGGCTGATTTGTGAATCTAAACCATCCCGGGTGCCACCCAAACGCATACCAAAAAAAAACATTCAAATCGGTCCAGCCCCTTAGGAGGAGTTCAGTGACATACACACGCACACAAGAAAATATATATATAAAGATATAACAGATATATATACATATATAAATATTCGATATAACATATACTTGCTCTTTCGATACAGGAACTTATTATAACTTATATTCGATATAAGTTAGGGATTCTATATGCACAGCATCTATTTCAACTCTCAGTAATAAATGAACGCACGGAACGGTAACGATATATATAATACGAGTATATATAATAATTTGACAGCCGGTTGGCGCAGTGGGCAGCGACCCTGCTTTCTGCATCTAAGGCCACGATTCCCACAACTGCAAAAATGTTTGTGTGATGAACATGAATGTTTTTCAGTATTTGGGTGTTTATCTGTATTTTATAATAATAATAAAATAATGGTTTATAATATTTATGTGTTTTATATTCATTAAAATATTCATCAGCTATCTTAGTACCAATAACAATACGCTTAGTTTGGTGCTAGGAGGCGGTGTGTATTGCGTAGTAAAAAAAAATATATTTTCTTAATTATTGGCCAAATTTTAAAAATGCATTGCAAGATATAATAGTTGATACCAGTCCTTTCTAAGAGTTATATTCTTTGGGTTATATACTTATGAAGTAGTAGTATAAAGAAAGAGTGCCTACATATTTTGACTTAAATGTGTCACGGAGGTAACACCGGGAGTTGTTGTGTGTTTATTTGGTCGTGTGAATGTGTGCGTGTGTGTGTTTGCTCTCATAATATCTATAGGTATCCATTTGAAGGTGAGTACGAAATTGTTTATGATCCGGGAACACGTGTTAGATATCCGAAGCAGCCGGGCGATTTGTACCCGCTCCAAGCTATACGCTTTACGTTAAAGTGTAAGAACAGGGACACCACTTTGGGTATGCTCTGCGAAATTTTTCCAGACGACCTCCCTGGCGCAGTTGGCCTGTTTTAAACGGGTGCGATCCCCGCAGGTACAATTTGGTAATTTATAATTTCTGAATTTTCTCTGGTCTGGACTGGTGGGAGGCAATTGCCGTGGTTATTACCCGACCGATAAAGACGTGCCGTTAAGCAATTTAGCATTCAGGTACGATGTCGCATTGAAAGGGGATGATTCGATCTCCTCATTAGTCGGGTCAAATCTGCCAACTGGAAATTTTACGTTCGTTGATTTTATTTTAAATTTACCTAAGGCAATAAGGTAAGGTTTTATTTATATTTTACTATACTTTTCATAATTTGTATGAATATTTATTATGTACACACAATTGCAACAATGGAAAAGAAGCGGTGAATGCTCAAGGAGACTGACTCTTCGAATAGAAGGTTACCGATTATCTACGAACCAAACATTCTCGAGGAGGACAGACCACAGACAGCCGACCAGTCATTACAAGTATGCTAAAAAAAAACCTGCAAGTGTATCTTCAAATCTTGAAGAAGAAGAAAGGTTAATATTTATCAATGAAAAAAGAATTATTGCTGTGATGTGATGCTGACTTGTGAAATTCTCACAATAATAAAGTTCTATTGATCTGCCACTAACGCCATGCTGCGATGAAAGTTATAATGCAGCAGTGTGATTTTTCTCATAAACGTATTTTTTCTTTCTTTCTCTCTTTAAGTAAATACCTACCTAAGGTAATTGTTGCAGATAGACACCGATGACTAACATCTGCGGTTTTTTTCTATGCTTTTATAACTATTTTGCTGTGTATGTTAAATTATAAATAAATATACTACGACAATACACACATCGCCATCTAGCCCCAAAGTAAGCGTAGCTTGTGTCATGGGTACTAAGTTAGATATCTGATGAATGTTTTTATGAATATAATACACATAAATACGTATAACATACAGATAAACACCCAGACACTAAACAACATTCATGTTCATCACATAAACATCTCCAGTTGTGGGAATCGAACCCACGGCCTTGGACGCAGAAAGCAGGGTCGCTGCCCACTGCGCCAACTGGCTGTCAAATTTGATTAATAAAAAAAAAATACTCTAGTTGAGCAAACTTCGGTTTAGTGGTCTTAGTGGCCTCAACTCCAAATGCTCGCAAAGCGCCGCAAGGCACGAATACCAGTCAAGACAAACCGAAATCTTATCAAGCGTCCGCCATGTTGGTCTCGTTAATAAGCAAAACTACACACAAGGGCCGCAACTTACCTGAAGGCTGTTTGTAGAGCACATTGCGCCGCGCCATACGTAAACACGGGCGCCAATAATTTAGCGGCTGCGACATTTATGCGGATCGATTGATTTAATTATAACAGTAGGTTGGTTGTAGTTGCTATGTTATGGTATCTAAGAATAATTTTATTTAGGCTTTTTGATGTGAACCTTTTATAGGCGAGGGTAAACCGGATTGCTGGCATGGCGATACAGACCGTGGTGACGCATCGCCACGCTATATGATGGAATATATGTACTATACGTAGTTGAGTTGTCGCAATTTAAAATATTTTATTTAAATTGAACTTTTTTTTAATTTTTGTTTTTATCAAAAATTTAATAAAATGGCATTATTTTATGGAACAAATTTGTAATGCTTCATTATTTTAGTACGCTATATCTGATTCATTTCGTAATCTGTTCTTTTATGCATATAACTTATATAAAACAATTTCAACGTTTCACATCTGCCATCCTGTGACGGTTCAAATATTGGCTTCTTATATTTTAAGTAGATAAGTTAATATTCATAAAAGCGTTGTGTTAAAAAAAAATGATATGCTACTGCTTATAAGTAAGTTTTATAAACATGTTTGGTTTTTGTATCTACGAATTATTCAATTTAGGAATTATTTCGCCTTCTATACTTCTATTGTATAGTACATAGGTTAATATTTATAAAATAAAATACAACCGAGTTTTGAACCTCCTCCTTTTTTATAAGTCGGTTAATCAGCGTTTCTTCAAAAACATATAATTACGAGTTCTGCTTATCCTTGTATACTAATGTTTTGTTTTGGTATCTAGGAATAATTCAATTTAAGTATTGTGTCGTCTACTATGCATAGTACAAAGATACATATTAAAAAAAACATGTTAAAGGACAGGAAAGATATTTCTTGAATTTAATTTGTTTATTAATAAGATATATCAATGTTATAAAATTTTTACTGGTAAAAGCAGTGGCTGATATATAAATAGGTATATTGCCTTGGAGTTTTCTTCAGGCGAAGGAATTAAAATCTAAATGATAAGTAGAACCCTATTCGTTTCAGTTTTTAATCAGAGTTTGATGATGGCGCGAAAGTCTATGTAGTGGTATGTATATAAAATACTTTTATTTTTATTTTTATTAACGATAGGCGTTTGACGGCAAAGAAATGATGAGGTCTAGGTTGGAGCACGCTTGCCTAGAAAAAGCCTATTCACTCTAGCCTTGAAGGTACTCAAATTATACGTGGCAGGAAACACAGTTGCCGGGAGGGCGTTCCACATCTTAGCGGCACGTATCAGAAACGTGGATAAAAAACGTTTCGTGCGTGTTGAAGGAATATCAACCACATAAGGATGCCACCGCTCACGGTGTCTCGCTGTTCTGTGGTAGAACGGGGAAGGAGGAACAAAAAATGTTTAACAAACATACTGTAAGTTAAGAGGTTTTTAAAGGTTAAGGTTAGTTACCACCCTACCGACAAAGACGTGGTGCAAAGCGATTTAGTGTTCCCATGCGATGTCGCGTAGAAACCCACCATCTTAGCCCGCTACCATCTTAGACTGCATCCTCACTTACCGCCAGGTGAGATTGCAGTCAACGTCAAGGTTTAAAGGATGAAGTAAAAGAACTAATTTAATTCAAGTATTATCTGAACGTAGAGTTGGATATTCGTATGTAGATTTCTATGATAAGATACTTATTTCCAGATCAGACAAAAGTTCCTTATGACAGTCCTATTAACCGTACAAAGGATGGTTCGAGTCATAATACTTCTAAATTTCAAAGTTAATCTTATTATCACAATGAAGAGTAAGTAGGTATTATCATCTCATTGCCACGCGCAGCGATACAAAGTGTATCTCATATTTCACGAGAATCCGCCGGCGTTAACAAATTCCCAACTCCGCAAAGATAACACGCCGAGACTAAGCCTTTCAACTCCAACTTGGCTAAATCCTACATAATACACCATGTACAACTTTGATATGAACTTACTTAGTCGAAATTTAATTTGTAACTTTATATACTTTAAGCTTTGTTCAGAACTCTGCGATAGCAAGTATAATAAGGCCATATAAGTCTTAATTTGCTAAGGGATAATTAAGTATCCATAATTATATTTTCGTAAGCTAATGTTATCATGGGAAAAAAATATAGGTTACTGTATTATTATTATAAATATCATAGGTACTTGCTAACTTACGCACGGGAAATGATAAAAACTAAATTCGACACACGTGGGCATTGAGTCGACTCTCCACCGATTGGGGCGCGGTACATATCTCGGAGAATAGATGGACGTTGGGTTCCTAAGGTGCAGGAAAGGCGTCCTCGTACCGGTAAACTCAGCGTTGGGAGACCCCCGATGATTGGGACAGACAAAATAAAACGAATGTCAGTGAACCGTTGGACGCAAGCTGCACAAGACTGTGGTGTTTGAAGCTCCATAAATTAGACCTAGAAATGTCCACCAGGATACATGATTAACATGAGATCATGTTCTTTTAGCTAAACTAGGCAAACTTTTAAATAAGACCAAGTTTAACTTTAGCGGTATTAGTATTATTACAATTATTAATGTAAAGGTAAGATTGTCGTATCAACCGCTACAATTATATTAATTACGTCATAATACCACGATCTGAAATTAAATTTAAACCCTTTGGCGCGCGAAGATATCAAGTTGAGCGCGGAATAAATGCGGCCATTTCTCATTTTAACCGAAGCAAAACTTAATAACCCTACTGGAAACGCAATAATTACGGGCGCACAGTGCGAGATTCGGGAGAGAATAAATGAGAGCCATTAAGAGAGTCGCGTTTAGATATTTCATTCCCCTTGAAGAAGACGTTAGCGGGAGCAACGGTACGGCACCGTTGCGGATTGTTCCCACGCGTTTGGGCAAAGAAAAAGATTATCTATCGAATTACAGACCCTGCTTACCCGCTGAGCTGTCTCTCAGCGTTTATATGAGCGGGTTAATACGTTGAGTTTATTCCAAAATTAAATTGTAAATACATAATACTACTTATTATTAAATCTATTAAGTTCTAAGCGTGTAAAAAATAATTTGTATCCGTGACCGTATTTTTGACTAAATGGTTAACCGCTGTTGATTAAGTAAAATTTTCTCGACAGAAAAAAATTAAAAAGCTATCTCTAACGCTTTCAAGAAAGTTTATCTAAGCCATTTATTGCAACTTTTCAATAAAATTAATAAGGTTATACTTACGAGTATGTACCAAGAGCCAGACTTTAAATTGGCTGATGATGATCACTCCTTCTGAATGGGCGATCTTCTGAAGTCAGCTCTGCTGTCTGAAGTGAGCCACAGGGGAACCGCATCAGCAACCGTACAAAGGATGGTTCCAGTAAATTTAGAAGAAGAAGAAACACTTTATTGCACGTAAACATACATATAGGAAAAGAAACATTAATGAAACAGTAAACAATGTAGACATGCAAAGGAGGCCTTATTGCTGCAAGCAATCTCTTACAGGCAACCTTTGTAGAAAGGACTTAGCATGGAGACAGGATCAGAAAAAGAAGGCTGATGATTACTTAATTTAACTACCTTAAATTCCTTTGAAATAACATGCAGATTACTCAAGTAAAAGAAAACATGAGTAGAGAAATCTTAGGTAAAAATGATATAAATGAAGATAAAATTATAAAAATGTCATAATCTTTGACCACAAAACACCTGACAAATTACTAGCGCTGAGAGGAAATCCTCACGTTTGTTTTTGTTGAATTGCGGTGTATTTTTGTTGGGTGAGACTAATGCGCAATGTAATTGCCCGTGAGCCACCGTCTCGGGTTAAACATGTCATAATGTATGCGGAACAATAATACAAAGCAGGAGATTTATCTGTCTCCATTACAAGCGCCAAGAACAATAATAATAGCTACGTCATCATCATCACATCAAACCATTACCGGCCCAATACAGAGCACGGGTCTCCTCCCAAAATGAGAAGTGGTAAAGGCCGTAGTCCACCACGCTGGCCCAGTGCGGATTGGTGGACTCCACACACCTTAACATTATTTAGAACTCTCAGGCATGCACGATACTCGTTTCCTCACGATGTTTTCCTTCACCGTTGAAGCAAGTGATATTTTAATTACCCAAAACGCACATAACAGAAAAGTTAGAGGTGCGTGCTGGGATTCGAACTCGCCCACCCTAAAATTAAAGTGAAGTCGAGCTCCTACCCAATGCGCTATCACCGCTTCTAGCTACTTGCTGAAATACCATTTAAAATAACGACAAAATAAATAAAAGTTTTGATAAAAATAGATTCAGAGATGTGTGTAGTATATGTATAGATATGTTTAATCTTCTTTAAAGGTATTATAATCAAGTGATTACATTCTAGCATGTCGGAGGGGCAGTGGTTATGTCGGAGTCTTATGGTTTTTATAAGAAAATATTCACTTTAAACAAAACGTATAGGCTGTTACATAATTTTAAATACTATGATAATATACTACGACATTACGCACATTGTCATATAGCCCCAAAGTAAGCTTAGCTTGTGTTATGGGTACTAAGATGACTGATGAATATTTCTATGAATAATATACATAAATACTTATGATATACAGATAAACACCCAGACACTGAAAAACATTCATGTTCATCACATAAATATTTTCCAGTTGTGGGAATCGAACCCACGGCCTTGGACTCAGAAAGCAGGGTCGCTGCCCACTGCGCTTGTCGGCCGTCTAATAATTAGAGTAGGTTAGTTAACATTGCAATTTGGAGTATGGTTAGTAAAAGAAAATAACGTAATTAAATATGCCAATATAGGTAGTCAATCCTATAATAGGTAGTGCAGTGTCTCTTACCAACTAAAACCCCACGGTGTTCCCATTCCTCACCTGGTGGTGGGATCAGAGGTGCAGTGGTTATATCGGAGTCCTATAGTTTTCATAAGAAAATATTCTCTTTAAACAAAAAAGTATAGGCTGTTACATAATAAGACTAGGTTAGCTTATATTGCAATTTGGAGTATGCTTAGTAAAAGAAAATTACTTAATTAAATATGCCAATACACCTATAATAGGTAATGCAGTGACTCTTACCAACTAAAACCCCACAGTGTTCAAACTTACAGGAACGGCAGGAACGGACAGGAACAGAACGCTTTCACACACTACCGCCACCCAGCCAGCTAGCCTGCCTAAGCCTTAACTGGAGCGAACATACCTCTCATACTAGAGTTTGAAATCTCCAGGTAAGTCGATCAATTTGCAGGAACTATTCATTACCTTCACTATACCTGTTTATGTTTAGTTTATCATTTTTAAAAGTAAACAGATGATAAAATATAACCACCCAAATACTGTTGTTTTTTAGACACCAATTTTGAACAATGCCGGTAGTTTAACGCACTTTTATTTTATACATAAAAGGACGTGAAATGCATAAAGCGTGGAGCGTGTAACTTTTGTGCGATTGTGGCGACGCCTACCGGGTACAAGCGACCTTGTTTGCTCCCAAACAACGATCCGAACCAAAGCAAATACTATTCAATTTTTGGTAGAGCTGATCGAGTTTTTCGACATCATTTATCGATATCGATTATATTATTGGTTCTATTTGTATCTGATATTATAAATTTAGTAAATCAAATTAAATTATATGTGGTACTGTAGTACTTAACTAAGCATTCTTAAACTATGTTTGCGAACAATAAACTAAACTAAGTGACAATAACTGTCAATAAATATTTGAAATCAGTTTATCACTTTTGGTTTCTCTGTCATCATTTAATGTAATTATAAATACTTTTAAGATTTATATCATTTGAGATTTCAAAGACTGATCAACTATATATCTAAGCCGCAGTAATACGTATTTTTTAATATCAATAGGTAAGAAATTGTCAAGAATGTAAAGAACCGTTTTCAGGATTTGACATAAATAAGTACGAAAACACGTTTTCTGTTTGTCCGTAGGTATGTTTCTTTAACAGGTCAAATCTTTTGGAGGCTTAAACCCACTTTGAAGGGACTTTTAGAGGCAGGTATCAAACAAAAAACCATACAATAATCGACGCTACTCGTTGTCCCTTGGAGGAGAAAATTCATTGGAATTTGTAGAAAGGATTTAAGGTTTTAGGAAAGTATTTTATGATCATCAAATAAATAGGAACAACGCATCCATTTTTTTAGAACGCATAGTATACATTTCAAAAGAAAAGGAAATAAAAGCTTGTTTTTGAGACGTTTACGAACGACAAAACCAAATACTAGTAGGCTTGAAGTTGAAGTTAAAAAAGAATTAAAAACTTCTATAAAACCATTAAAAATTTTCGATAGCAATAGCTCATCCCTAGAATGGAAATCGCGAGGCACGCATCAAATCGGAACACGGTGCGTTGCGCGCATAGAACGTGAGACTTTTTCACAAAGCTTGCCAATTCAACCATGTATCTATGATATTTCATATTTACTCATTGAATGCGCACATTTTTACTGTTCTTATAAATAAATACAGAGTGGAATCTCATATGATTTTTAAACTTCATTTAATAACAATGTAATTAACTTGTGTTTTTAATTTGTGATGCCTAGTAATTTCGATTACGGATAGTGCCCGGAAATCGTAAGGTAATTGTTCTCTCTATCATTTAATTACAGTATCAGTCCCCAATTATTAAACTGAAAAAGTCTCTTACCAGCCTGTTAAACAGCATACGACGTAAGTTATCATCTCTAAAATCTTGAGAAAATAATTGTTAAATCACGCAAACTAATTTAGTGGAACATTTGTAATTATTAGTGTACAAAACTCGTATTTATTTATACTATTATTTATTAACTGGCATTGGAACAGCGTGGCTAAGTTCTAAACCTCCCTTATCCTATAAAAGAGACCTGTACCCTGATGTGTCGGTGTGGATCTAAACTATCGTGTTTAAAATGTAAATAAAAAAACATATTAAGTTTAAACAATAACGTGTTTACGTCTTACGGGTCAATTTCAAAGTACAATGTTTATCAGCCGACGTTATTAAAGAAAAATAAATATGTGAATAATACGCACGAGATTTATTCGGGAATAATACTCTTTCCAGCCAACCCTAAATTCAAGGAACTTAAAAAAAAACTTTATTTCGCTTTCAATACATACCAAATGTATTTCTTATTCGCGGTTTTTGCGGAAGTGCGTCGAAATTCGCTTCAAACTAAATTATTCAAAGTTGTTTGTACGTGTTTATGATACCCGCTTACAACATAAAGCCGACTCTACATTTTTTACATTTTTGGTTTCCCTTTAACGCGAACGAATAAAGTCAATATTTACCAAATACCAACGTAGTATAGTAATAATAGTAATAATTCACTGGAATGTTGAGTGAGTATGTGGTCTTTGGAATCCATGATTTAGTCTTGATTAATATATTTAAAGATTATAGCAAGAATGTTCGCTTTATCATCATCGCATTAACCACCGGCCCAGTACAGTTAAGGCCGTAGTCCACCACGCTGGCCCAGTGCGGATTGATGGATTCCACATATAAATAAATAATAAATAAATATACTACGACAATACACACATCGCTGTCTAGCCCCAAAGTATTATATTATATTTATTTATTTATTTATTCCCATCTTACATTTTTGTCATTACAGGAAAAAGTTATCCTAATACGACAATGCAGTATGTTATGTAAATTTTAATAATATATATAACTACTAGCTGTTGCCCGCGACTTCGTCTGCGTTTGATTTTGTTTTTAAAGTATTCAGTATCGCTAAGCCTTAAATGAGTATAGTAGTATATATATATGACATGTGACTGTCAATTAATTATAGACAAAAAATTTGCAATAAACTAAAATTGCGACTTTACTTAAAGATGTAAGCTATCCTATCTCTTAAGTTGGACCAGACTGCTCACGGGGTACCAATTTAATTTAAAATCGGTTCAGTAGTTTAGGAGTCCATCGCGGACAAACATCGTGACAGGAGATTTATATATATTAGAATAGTGTATAAGATAAAATCCATATCGCTATATTTGTGAGTTCAAGTAAGCAAGTAAGCGTAGCTTGTGTTATGGGTACTAAGATAACTGATGAATACTTTTATGAATAACATACAAAAATACTTAAAATATACATATGATCACCCAAACACTGCAAAACTCATCACACAGACATTTTTCAGTAGTGGGAATCGAACCCACGGCCCTGGGCTAAGAGAGCAGGATCGCTGCAAACTACGTCAATCGGCCGTCAGTTTTATGGAGAACTCTCAGACATGCAGGTTTCCTCGCGATGTTTTCCTTCACCCCCGATTCGAACTCGACCCCATTATTTTATAGTAATAATTGACTGACCAAGAATTTGGCCCACATGATTGTCTGGAAAACCAACGTCTGTGAACAGATCAACACTTTCAGGGCATGCAAGGAACATGTCCTGCAATGTGGCGACCTGTATCCATAAACCTGCGGTGTAGGTGTTAAGCTTCTTGTGCTTGAATTTTTAAGGAGCTTGATGCTAAACGCGATGAGCTAAAGGCCCGACCACCAGCGGCCGTATCATATAACTACATTGCCGGTGTGTTGACGTGTAGCGAATGCAGCCGCACGTTTAGCACAAAATCAGGTTATACGAGTCATCTTAGAGCTTACCAGCGGCGCTCTCAGCGGGAATCCGAAACAGTCGCTGTAACCGAATACGGTTAGGAGTAATTACACCGGTAACCACGCCATTTAGACCGGAACACTTCTTAGCGGTAGAAATAAGCATAGTGGTAGTACATCCCCGGACACAGTGGCGCATATAGGGGGTATGCACAGGGTATGCAGATCATATAAAATAGGATAGGCGTTGTAAGAGTAATAAAAAGCCTACTTAAGGATTTATAACTCGTACTGGAGATTTTCTTCATTTTATATCATCTGCATGCCGTGTGCATACCCTCAATGCACGCCACTGCCGTACCAGCTCTGTCACAAAAAGCTGTACTACTACTGAATTTATCTGTATGTTTGTTTGTTTATTCTTTATCCTCCCTTTCCCCTAACTAAGGAACCAATTAATTTAATTTTTGACACAGAGATAGTTGAAAGGACTGAGAGTAAAAGTTTTTTTTACATACGACAATCATACGTCTGTTTAGGAGCGTTGGTCTCGACCAATGGAGGTTGCATAGACGAAATTAAGCGACGCATGGCGATATGAAGGTCCGCTATGGATAAGTTGCAGAAAATATGGAGGAACCGTAACATAACCAAAGTCACGAAAATCGGCTAGTTAGAGCGCTTGTTTTCCCCATATTCCTCTATGCTTCGGAAACGTGGACCCTGCGGGAGAGTGAGAAGAAGAAGATAGACGTTCTTGAGATGTGGTGCTGGAGAAGAATGTTAAGTATACCTTGGAATGCATTCCGGACCAACAAGTCCATTCTTAAAGAACTCGCGCAACGTCTATCCTTCATAGTACAGGCTCGTATTCTCACTTTCTTTGGTCACGTATCAAGAAGAGACAACGACTACATTGAACGTCTGGTTGTCCAAGGAAGAATCGAGGGCACCAGATCACGCGGAAGATCGCCCATGAGGTGGGCTGACCAAATAAAGGCTGCAGTGGCTGTCCCCTTACATGAGTATGCTAGAAAGGCAGCTGCCAGAGAGGAGTGGCGACGAATAGTCAAGCGTACCACAACACTTAAGTGACGACCACAACCGCTCTGACAAGAGCGAACCGACTGAGAAGAAGAAAAGTTTTTTTTACTATGAAAACACACGGTTCCCAGGGTTTTTGTAAAGAACCGTAAGAAACTGTGACGATGAGCGTAGCAACAGCTAGTATCATGTAATATAACTACCGATGAGTTCTATATCTATATGATACTTCTACCGGCGCCCTGCCTAGCAGAGTCTCGCAAAACAAAAGGGCTGTAACATTTTATAGCGGCAATCGGCGGCAGTAAACCTCAAGATAGTCCTCCCGCCAACAATTAAACAGCGTTGATAAAGCCACCGGCCTGTTAATGCTTAGGATGTTCATGATCTTAGGCGTGCGAATTTCCTTATCCGGTTTTCGCTTATGAAATGAATTTCGTTGTAATTGTTTGTATTTTCTTTTGGTATCCTATACTCTTGGTACTCTTCTTATTTTGAGACAAGACCCGTGCTCTTGGTCGAGCTTGCAATGGGTTGGTTATGATGATGATAATTGATTATTTCTGATCAAAATTAAAAAAATTCAAAATTCAAAATTCATTTATTTCAAGTAGGCCTAATACAAGCACTTTTGAAACGTCAAGTCTGTCCGTGTGTAGTGACTCTACCACCGGTTCGGAAGGCAGATTCTACCGAGAAGAAGCCGGCAAGAAACTCAGCAGTTGCTCTTTTCCAACATCAAAAATTTACATTTTATATTTTAACATTCATTTTTCTATCTTGTGAGAGATGAAAGCGGAGCCGGATGCTTCCAAGCAACCTTGTCATTAAGAAACTCATCAATTGTATAATAACCTCGCTGTAATAAATGTGTTTAAACACATTCTTTAAACTTATTCATTGGTAGGTCCAAAATTACCTTAGGAATCATATTATAAAAGCGTACAAATCTGTTATTTATTTAATGAATATTTTTTTTATTTTATTTAATAGGTTTACTTACAAACATTTACACTAATACAACCGTTTTTAGAATTTTAACTCTTCTATTTAAGTGTAATATTTTCTTGCAAGTTTATTGGCCATTTCGTTACCGATGATCCCCTTATGGCCAGGAACCCAACGTAGAATTACCCTGTTGGTTAGTGCCAGGGTATTCAGGAATTGTCTGCAGTTTTATACCAGCTTTGAGTTTAGAACCTCAGAAGATAGAGCAGAAAGTGCTGCCTGACTATCCGAATGGATATAAATAGTTTTGTTTTTTTAGTTCTTTAGCAGACAGGTTTCCGCACATTCAATTATTGCGAAGACCTCTGCTTGGAATATGGAGGCGTAGACACCCAGGTTACGTTGAAGCCCTACCCTGGTAGTCTCTTCAAATATTCCACATCCTACGTTACTGCCCGACTTGGAGCCGTCTGTGTACCACTAAAGGCTCCCCGGTTTCCAGGTGATCCGGTTTTCAAGCCAGTCATACGATAAAAGAATAGTGTTATGTTTCTCTTATATCATTTATTCCTATGGAGTATGGAACAGTGCACGTTGGTTCTTGCATAGTTTTTACAAAATCTTAGTCGTCGATCAACAATAGGCATTCCACTGTTAGACTAAAGGCCTCTCCTAACTAGAGGACCCATAATCACCACGTTGGGCACACGGGTAGTTGATCGAAATAGCATAGTAGTTATATTCCTTTATTCGTACGACACCAGCGGGAAGAGAAGATGATGACAACTGTAATCAGATCTGCCGTCACGACACCAAACATCAAATAATTTCTACTGTTAAGTTTTTATAAACAGTAAAAATCATTTCTGAATTATTTGATGCCGGTAAAATATAATTTCGCTGCGATCGTATTCCAGCAAAAAAATCGTTTTTAATGTGCTCGCAACAATTCAGGCAGTCTGTTAACAATGCAATTACGTGGTTGTATAATTACAGCCTTCGCTGCAACGTGGAAATTGTGCGGACTGACCGGAAATTATGTTTTTTATGAATTCTCTGATATTTTAAATGTCTTGCACGATGATGCGTCCAATAAAGTTCGAAAAAATAAAGAAGCATGTCATCTGTCCTGTTCAACTGCTTTTTTAACAACGGAACTCGAGGTCCCAGTTTTGGTTCCCGGGTGTTGCAATAAATTTTTATTTGTTCCTGTATAAAAAGATCCCAATAGCAGCCCAGAGTAAGGAAAATCGGAGGCGACCGCGAGCGAGTTCGAATCCCAGCAAGCCCTAACTTTTCTAAGTTATGTGCGTTTTAAGGAATTAAAATATCACTTGCATCAACTACAAAGGAAAACATCGTGAGGAAACCTACATGCCTGAGTGTTCTCTATAATGTTCTCAGAGGTGTGTGGAGTCCACTAATCCGCACTGGGCCAGCGTGGTAGACTACGGCCTTAACCCGATCTCATTTTGGGAGGAGACCGATGCTCTTTAGTGGGCCACTAGTGGGTTGATATGATGATGATGCTTGTTATGATGTACAAGCATAAGAGCAGCGAGGTGGGTCTGTATTTTTTGGCTTGGGCAGAAAATTAATTCGATGACGTCATACATCCGCCATAAAATGCTAGCCAACGAGGTTCTTAATTAATTAAACTATAATGTTAAATTAATCTTAAATAGTAAACGAAACTGTCTTACTAACAATTATTGTATTAATTAGAAAAACCACGTGGCGAATGGTAATATGAACGTTACTTTCTAAAACAGAAAAAAAAATGTGTATGCTTATCGAAATATGTCATACATAACAAGCCTTCGATAGCTCAGTTGGTAGAGCGGTGGACTGTAGCTGGTCAATTGTAATCCATAGGTCGCTGGTTCAAATCCGGCTCGAAGGAATTTCATATCTTTTTTGATACAGAAGTAAATTATTATTAATTTTATATTTTTACTTTAATGAGAAATACATAAGATTAGTTTGTGTTGTGTTCAGTGGCGTGCAGTGGATTTCTTAGCAAGGTAAGAAATCCACTGCACGCCATACAGCTATACATACATATACAGCAGGAAAATAGCATAGAATGGCAAAAACTCTCCTCATATACGAGTTATATATATAAATTTTAAGGTATGCAGTGCTTTTGTGCATGTATGAAGTGCACGCCACTGGCTGTGCTGTGGTGATGGCAGATTAAAATACCGTTATCCAGCTATATACGGCAGGTAATATACAGAATGAGTAGCAGCGTCCTTTCTGCTACTAGTACCATCTACTGCGATCGCCAACTTGTCTACTCAGCGTGGTGATAATGGGCAAACCCTTCCATCTGGAGATTCCTGTAGCCCTACAGTGGACTGTTATAGATTGGTAAGTACCAATTAACAAACAATATTTTACAACAATTAGCAATTACGCATTCCGTAGGAAAACGCAATTTTTCAAAAAGTGTCATATTTTTGTCTCAAGAATGCGAGATACATTAAGATTGGTGCAGTGGCTGACCGGAATTAGGTAATATACAAAAAACAGACATAATTTCAGAACTATAATTTAAATAGTCAAAGTCAAAGTCAAAAGTTTCTTTATTCAAATAGGCACATAGAGGGCCCTTTTGATGCGTTGATTATATACAAAATTTGTACATAGCAGTGAGTAGTGATGGCGATAACTACAATCGTAAACTTAAAACTAAAGCTACGAGGTTTCTAGTATGATAGGTACCAGAATATAGTCGTACCTACGGCACATGTTTACCTATTATGGAGCTATAGGCACACTGCAACGCTTAATTTAATTTTAAAATGACATCCTCAAAGCAAAAGTGCTGGCCGTAATTGCGAACAAAGAGACGGATTAAATCAATTACCTTCAATAAATTCCTATAGAGGGCCATTTACATGAGCGCTCGCTAATAACACTAATTTCGGTTGGCATTGTTCGTGTAATAAAATTTTATCAAACGTTGTCTGGACACCGAATTCCCCTTTGATTGTGTACACAAATGAATTGGGATTTGGGATCTATGTCTGTTACAATAAATTCTCGGTAGAATCTGCCTTCCGAACCGGTGTCATCAGTACAAACCGACCGACCTTACGTAAAAAGTGCTAGTAAAAATAATAATAGGACTACTTTAAATAAATGAACTTTAATTTGCTTTAATCATTTATTTATTTAATAGAAAGCTAGCTATATTAACGATGATTTATATTATTAATATCTTAATGACAAGTTTTCTTGGAAGTAGACAGCTCCGCGACAAAACAGAAAAAAGATTGTCTTATGAATGAATACACTTTTATTGTGCACCAAGGAAATAAGTAGTTATGACATGATAAATTATACAATAAAATAAAATTTGGTGGTTTTACCGCTACAGTAAAAGTATATACATATATTTTCTATCATTCAGTAATTCATGTTAGAAAATAGTTTCTTGCCGGCTTCTTCAACGTAGAATCGGTCAAGACCAGTGCTAGAGTAACTAAAAACAGATAAAACAACTTTTGTCGTTTCAATAGATTTCTTTAAGTAGGTATACTATTGATAAATGAATTTTGAATAATGTTATTATAAACCTTATCTTTACTGCCTTAGGCTATCTCAGCATGCATTACTAAATAAACACGTTCTATAAACATACCAGTTAATAACAATAGAGTTAAGAAGGAAGTATGTACTATCTTCTTACATACCTGCTACGTTAGGAATAAATATTTGCTGTACAATCTACAACTTGATTTTGATGTTCTAAAAATGACCCTGATAAATAAATATTTGCAGGATGACAGCAATAATTCTACGTTTAATGTGTAACAATTAACAGGGTGGATTGTGCAGCAAATATTTTATACCCCTGTTTTCCTACAAGTTTACCTAATGGGTGATTTTCACGCTCAGTTTTCAAAAGCCGCACGCACCCTTGTAAAGTGACATGAATTTCCAATAGAATTACTTCATTAACAAGGGGCTCGTCAGATTGTTCTACCCCAATTCACGGGAACAATAATGATTATAATAAATGTAATGAACAACATTTTTAGCGTTCTTAAAAATATATTATACTTTGGGGAAGAATGCACAAGTGTCACATGTTTGGTGTTTTTTTGATCTAGTGGTTAGCATCTTCGACTACAGATCACGAGTCGACCCGGGGATAAAACACAGGACGGGTTTTATCCCCGGGTCGGCTCAATGAATTGTATTAATTTCATCATCACCATCATTTGACGGCCGATTGGCGCAGTTTGCAGCGACCCTGCTTTCTGAGTCCAAGGCCGTGGGTTCGATTCCCACAACTGGAAAATGTTTGTGTGATGAGCATGAATGTTTTTCAGTGTCTGGGTGTATGTATATTATAAGTATTTATGTATTATATTCATAAAAATATTCAACAGCTATCTTAGTACCCATAACACAAGCTACGCTTACTTTGGGGCTCGGTGGCGATGTGTGTATTGTCGTAGTATATTTATTTATTTATTTATTATTGTTATCACCACTAGAGTATTAATTTATTACAATTTAATTAATGTAAGTCACAATTATTCTGCTAACATAGTAAATAATAATCTTATTAACTATGTAAGTAATTAAAATTTGCCCGACATATCATTTATCTTGTTTAAAATGTAAATTGTTGATGTTGGAAAAGAGCAACTGCTGAGTTTCTTGCCGGCTTCTTCTCGGTAGTATCTGCCTTCCGAACCGGTGGTAGAGTCAATACAAACAGACAGACTTGAGGTTTCAAAAGTGCTTATATTAGGCCTACTTGAAATAAATGAATTTTGAATTTGAATTTTTTGAATTTTACGGTCACTTAGTGTATTAGTACGTATCCACCCAGTGCTCCTTAAAAGCATTTTCTCATTTAGCACACAAAATATTTAAAATACTGTTAGAGCCCCATAAATACTCTGCAGCCATTATTGTAATATATACGTAGATCGTTATAGGCCCTCTGCGTAAATAACACCTACAAGCTGCACGTGTAAAATGTTTGACAATATTTTCTCTGACTTTGCTTTGCTTCACTTCCTTTGTACATCGTGCAATTTAGTTTTTAAGTAATGGGCTTTTCTAACAAGAAATTCTTAGTAACAGCCCAGAGCATTCACCCCGTGCCTCGGTGAGCACGTTAAGCTGTCGGTCCTGTGCCTGATCTCTTTCCTGTGTCGAAGCTGCCGTCCAATCGGACTATTGGAGTAAGGGAATGGAGAGTCTATCAGTGGTCGCGCACACATTTATGTACTAAAATATCTGCTGTGTAGTTGGTAAAAGTTCGCTGGAGATTGACCACCGTGGCCGAATTCTGACTTTGATACTGTTTGTTTGTCGTCATGGTTACGTAACGCGCATCAAATTGCATACGCAATTAATACACTTGAACATAAAAAAAGAATGCTTTGTAAAACTTTATCAGAAATTTAATAGCATTCCCGACTAGTAGGCAAGCCCAGTGACTTTGATATTTTCGGCGGCATTAATTAAAAAATTATAAAGCTTCACCCCCACCCGCTATTGTCCGACCCCCACGCAGCATTTATATCGGGGAAAAAGATAAATATGCGAGACGCAGGTAATTGCGCCCGCTTTTATTGAGCTGCTGTTTGATTTCAAAGGCTTTCATTGTATCGCTATGCAGAGATGTATTATACGGGAGTGTTTGCATATCTATACTTTTGATATGGCTCCCCGGTTAGAGGGGTTTAACTGATGCAAATTAATATGATGAACTTTTTACGGACGAGGGTGTAATTGGAACGTATAGATTTTTTCATTAAATTGTAAAAAAGACTTGTCTGTATTCGGTGTGGTGTTGTATTTGAATCATAATATCTATAGATTTAGAGGGATAGACAGTATTCAATATATTGTTTTTTTTATTATTTTTTTCTTATTTGCCCCAGGCAACTAGGTCCATATAAAAACGCATAAAATACGATACAAAATAAAGAAGAAAAAAACAATTTCTCGATATAAATACTAATCTTAAGATAAAATATATATTAAAAAAAATTTAACCTGAGTATGCCTCGTGTTTTGCATGCATAAAGAAGCCTCTTCTAAAGATTTCTCTCTGTGAGAGTCCTGTTGAATTCGGTCCAGCCTTTTGGAAATTAGCCATCGAAAAACAAACGGAGAAACAGTTACTCAGACAGACCAACATACGATTTTTTTTAAATAGAACGTAACTATATAAACTTTAATAAGCAAAATAACCAAATTTAGTTTTTTTATTTTCCTTTTGTTATTTTATCATTACAAACAGACGCATCAAATTTTATTTATTTGTTTAGATAACACACCGTAAAGAAAATCTAGTGGCCGTAATTACTTTGAATTACATCATAACTGAAAGTACTGGTAGAGCTATATCCGGGAACAATGGATCCCAGGATAGACCCCAGTAATTATGATTGAGCGGAAAACGGATAAAAATAAAGGAGGTATTGTTTCAGACATAATTAGGGTTTGTAGTCCCACTGGGGTGTGAATCGCAAGTCACGAGGCTTTACACGGATTCCATATTACGCTGATTTGTAAATTCATTCTTTAAGGAGACCGAGACGTTCTTACATTTAAATCTTGTAAACAAATTGGGATGGGGAATGGGGTTAATAGTTTGCAAGATTGGATGATTGGGCGACACGTCGTCATCTCGTCGATTGTTCTCATTTGTTTTGATAATTCGTAATGTCGTGTCGTCGATACCACACGGTGTGCGAAAGGGTTTCACGGGGAAACGAGAAAACTGAAATTCTGCTGATAATTTTACAGTTATGATTATGATTATAAAACATTAATAAACCTAAGAGGAGTCTCGGATATGCTAAAACAAATTACCATCTCAAATTTCGCCGCCATAATGACATGCAAGGAGCGATTATGAATATTAATATGGCGACACTGCAGGTTAGCGGTTTAACGCTAATTCAGACAGACAAGCCTTCCTGACAGTTGGTGTTCCGTTCAATTATGCGAGGTTCGTCTTATGAACGTCACCTATGATATTCTTAAGGGATTTCATGTGCAAAATGTACTATAATATTATATTATCGAAGAATAAGGATACAGAAGTCTATCGAAGCCGCCTATACAGAGCAATCGTAACGTAAGTAAAGTACGAGGAAAATAATCCTTAAATTTGTAAGGGCATATGTGTTATAAGCTATGAAAGAGGTAGGTATATTATACTGAGTCATTACGCCGCTCAAACGGGTGACAATTAGGTGCGGATGAATGCGATGTTCACTGCCCGCGACGCCTAAGGTATTACAGCCTGGATTTGCTTGCGCGCCGGTACTTTCAATGAGAATACAAAGAAGATGACTTCCTATGTACTCGTTATAAATTTGTTTATCACATATGTCTAGCGGTAAGAGATGATGCAGATGTCTAAAATGGTAGCGGGCTAAACTGTTACAGGCATGGCTGTTATATTAAACAGATACCCCTTAGCGGATTCTACGCGCCTTCGCACCAGAATGCTAAATCGCGTCGCGTCTTTGTCAGTAGGGTGGTAACTAGCCACGGCCGAAGCCTGAAGCCTGAAGAACAGTACAAACCATTCCGCCTCCCACCAGACCATTTCTGCCGAGAGGAAATGTTTAGAAGGAAGGACTTCCTCATCGCCCGATCACTCCCCAAGAAAAAACCCCTTTACCCCAATCCGTAATATATTAATCAAGTATCTATTTACATGTATACTAGTCAATTTATTCTAATTATTTCTTCTTACTTGTTTCTATACAAAAGGTAGCAGGCACACACTTTCGAAAAGCTAGTTTAAATCCACTAATTAAATCCGAGCCGAACTAACTTCGATCCTCATTGCTCCAGATAAAGCCATAATTAAGGGCTTTCTCGATCGATTAACTTAATCCGAGTTTAAATAGACGCTAACTCCGGGAGAAAGGTTTACTCCGCCGTGAAATGGCATTAGGTTTTCGCGCGTTTTATGTCTCAGACGAGTCGCTAAGAAAGGGGGATTTGATGGGAGATTGACTTAATTGGGCCATCGTAAATTAGTAAAAGTTTTCTAAAATGACACACCCTTAAAGAGTTTCTTTTGTATTCTTACTAATATGATCAATGCGAAAGTGTTTGTAGGTATTTCCTTCGATCACTCTGCAAAACATCAACGTATTGACGTCATATTTGCATAAAGATAGTTTAGGATACCTCTTTGTATTAACAGTTGAATGGTGTTTGATGGGTACTAAGATTTTGAAGGAATTAACTTTGGTTTTTTAGCACTGCTTTATCATAATCTGTATACCTAGAATATGAAACACTCACAAATTAATACAATACGCGAGTAGCGAGTTGTATGAAGCGGTTTGGCCTTGCTTGAACCCGTTTGCGCCCTGAGTCTAGATTCAAACCCATATTGAAACAGCGTGATGGGTCTAGCCTCTATTTTAAGGTCTGCTCTTAGTTAAATAAACTGTTACGAGCTGATAAAAAGCTTCAAATTTCAAAGTGAATAAAATAAACCATGTACAAAAGTTGATTCTGGATGAGCCAAGTATATTTTAACACGTGGTTTTTTGTTTCCGACGTGAAAATGGAAACGTTTCATTGTTACTTTTGTGTTAAATAGAACAGAAATAAGAGTTGCTTATTTTTATTTTAATAGACAGAGGAATTTTAATTAATACATTTAAATAAAATTCCTCTGTCTATTAAAATAAATTTTTATTTAAAAATATCCAAGTTTTTCTTTTATTGCTATTTATAAATAAAGATTTAAATTTTTATTGTACGTCATCGTCGTATAAACCAATCGACGTCTACTGCTGGACTAGACGTACGTCTTTTGTAGGATTTCCGAATTCCAAGTTTTTCTAACCAGCGACCTCATTCTACTCTTTTGATGTCGTCTGATCACTGTGAAGAGAGTTCCACTAATGATACGTTATACGGTGCAAAGTCATGACTCAAGTACCTTGGGACCCAAACGTAACTGGCTGAAAACTATGTGGTTAACCCATGGTACGTCAGTTTTTTCAATATAAACAGAACGTGCGATAAGTGCAGGGTAAGGAAAGAAACCTTACTGGCCTAAGCAGTAAGGGACCAGCGGGAACGATGTTGTCGTGGTAAACCAAGCGATCGAAAGCATTGAATCTCTATTTTATAAGCAGCATTATTTTAATATTGTTGATTCTTTTGTTAAAGAATTATAATCTTTATTTTAGAGACGGTATGTTATATAACATTCTAATTTTAAAATAATATTTACTGTTTAGACGATGGTAGTAATTTTTGTTGTGTAAAATAAATTGTATAAATATAAAGATTATTTGGTTGGGGTAAAACGTTGCCTGGGATAAAAAAAATTGTCAAATAAAAATGCTTTACGTACCTACACAACAAAACAAGGTCATCACGCTTAACTAAACCGTGAAGTTCTTAATTAAAATAGCCGGAAAGGATAAAAATACTTATATCGTTCCATAGGATCTTGTTACGATGTATTAATAGTAGCGTGGCGCGTAGAAAATGCGTTTCATGTCAAACAGCAGTTAGAATGACTGTAATAATTAAATCGGGCATTCTTCCTAACTCGGGCATAAATATTTTAGCGGCTACGACAAGGCAATTCCGTTTGAAGTACTACCCTTTAATTTAATGCAATGATGTGGAAAACTATAAATTATTTATATCGATAAATAGGTTTTAAGTTTTTTAGTTATATAGTTATTAAATGTTCTATCTCTCTCTAAGTCGTGTTTTCATTGCTGAGGGTCGTGACCCCTTCCACTTACAACCTTTGGGACGATTTTGTGCCATTTGGGTCGGCTTTTAGCAACGTTTAAAGCAATATGCACTTTGGTGTCGAGAGCAGTGTGGATTTCATCCGACCAACGAAACGGGCTTCGTCCTCGAGGTCTCTTTCCTTCCACTTTGCCAGTGACCACTATCTTTTCAAGATTGTCTCCATCTCTTCTGACAATGTGACCGAAGTACTCGAGGATCCTCTGAAGACAGGTGGTTGATAGCCTTCTTGTAATTTTAAGCTGTCTCAATATCGATGCGTTGGTCCGGTGTGCCGTACACGGGATTCGTCTATACCTATTAAATGTTAAGTAAGTCTTATTAGGTAAAACATTCGTAAGTTATTAAGTTATGTAGGTTCTAGCAAATCTCCTCTTCCCGCTGGTGTCGTATGAGGCGACTAAGGGAATACATCGGAGATCGGGCAGTAGCGTACTCTGTACTAGTACTACTCGTAACATCTACTACGATCACCAACCCGTCTGTCCCGCGTCTTGATGAAGGGAAAACCCCCCCGTTGGGACTTGGAGGACGCCTTAAATCCAGCAGTTGAATGTTAAAGGCTGTAATCTTTTTAACTTATAGAAAATTAAACCGCACTACGTTCGTGATAAAATTAACCTACATTTGATTAAAACACCGACGTATGCGAACAACTTTCACTGTATAATGATACGTACTTGATAACGTAATTGGCGTTCTTCGTTGTGCCTTCGATAGCTCAGTTGGTAGAGCGGTGGACTGTAGCTGGTATGTGTTGGTATCCATAGGTCGCTGGTTCAAATCCGGCTCGAAGGATATTTTTATTAAAAAAAGAAACCTACCTGTAATGTAATAATCTTAATTTTCCTTATTATGTTAAGCATTTATTTTATTAAAACAAAATACTATAAAATTAAAGTAAATCACTTTTGTTTACATTTTTGTAATTTATATAGGCGTACACCAATATTTAACCAATTTTTATATTAGGTGATCGCTAGAAATCCTAAATTACTTAAAAAAGTTAGTTTTAACACGTACGTAGCATTAAATGGATTTTTATCGATATTACTTATCGAAATATAATCTTGAATGCATCACTATAACTACTCTTGCGTGACGCCTGTTTTGTACAATGTTATGAACTGGCGGCGACGTTAATGTTGTACGAAATGTCAGTTTGACCTTATGCTAAGTGTCGAGCCCTCCTAAATTATTTGCCAAGGCTGTGTTTGATCTTTGCGGTGCCCTTTGCGATGATGGCTGTCAATTTATCAAGGAAATGCTCCATGCATATTCTATGGCGGAGCTCGAAAGCAGGTATTATGGCTAATAGCGCAATTTTCTTTAAAAAGGTCTTTAAGTATAATGGTGGACTTTATTGTTGATCACGGGCGTACATAAAATAGCATACTCTAACCAATGTACTACACCGACTTCAATGACTCTCAGACTCAAACACGTGAATCCAAGTAAAGAAAACCTCTTTTCTCGAGTTGTTTCTTGTAGTTTCACAGATTAACGTAATTTCGTCTTTATTTTTATTTACTTTTGAACTATAGCATTATTATATCTATACATAATATTTTAAAGCTAAAGAGTTTGTTTGGTTGAACGAGCTAATTTCAAAACTAATGATTCGAATTCAGAAAAACCTGTAGTTGTGTTGGATAATCCAGGAAGGTTATAGGGAGCTACAATCAAAAATATTCATGTCTTTAAGGTTGATATATACGCGAAGTTTATTGAACACACACTGTACTTAGTTATAAAAGATTATTTACTTACCTTGTTTACCATGGAATCCCAGTTCCAGACTTCGTTACCATGGGTCCACCTTGGTACCGTTAAGAACAATAAAATAATTTTGAAAATCGGTCCATTATTTACAGTAGTAGAAATCGGTTAGCTATAATCATAAAAATTTTAATACCTCCACATTTTTGAGACTCGTTAAAACACTGTTCACTTAAATGGGCCCATATCTATGACGTTCAAATCCATCATAAGCCAAGTGACCCGCCTGTTTGTGACGTCGCACTGTAGTCCAAAACGAATGGAAATATTACAAATTAGAATATTGCCATAAAAGAAAATATTTTTTCTTACTTTCTGTAAAGAACTTAACCTCCTATTGAGGTGTCAAATAAGGTATTCAATTTGACGTTACTCGTTCCAGAATGTAAATTCAATGAGGTACAGTCTTATTTTTTATGACTTTATAGGGCTAATTTGTAACGGTAAAATGCATAACTTATTAGAGAGATTTTGAATTTGGTATGCAGATTGTAACGATTTTAGAATAAAGTAAAGCTGTAGAAAAAAAAGCCACATTTAATTCCATTTCTTAAAGATATTAAGACACGAATAAGTTTTGTTGTAACATTTACAAAAATGAATATTTACTGAAAGCAGTTTCTGCTAAATATTTATATTTTAAAAGACCTACCCAGTCGGCAGGATATATTGCAGGAAGCCATGTTATCGCGATGCGACACTGCTATTTAAAATATACATGGGCACCTATTTACATAATAGAAAATTGTGTTAATTTACCATTTTCCTTTTCCAATGCAGGTTTTACATCTAATAGTCAGGAAAATTTCAAAGGTAAAACGTAAGGGATGCGGAACGTTTTTCGAGGAAGACACAAACTACCTTGGTAGAAGGCGTTTCTAAGCAGCAGGTGACACTACACAGCACCGTCGAGCTACATCCGTTTTAGTCATTTTAATGTATGCTTCAGAAAACTAAAGTATTTAAGAACGTATAAGTAGGTTCGTATTTCCTTGTTTTATACCGGCAGTAGAATAAAAAAAATATAGAAATCATTATAATTTATTTATTCGATTTAATTATATGAACAAAAATGTTTCTACAGTTTTCCACTCGGGCGTGCAAAATCTATTTAATAATATTTAATATATTCCAAGAAATATAACTATTCTATTTCTGTTTATATTTGATACTAAGACATACCACATTATGACAGACCATCCATTTAGAATCCATTATGTACTGAGATGCCGTTAAAACCAACGTTGCTTTATCGTTTCAATGTTTTCTCTACTAGAGTAAATAATTCGTTAATAATAAATCCTTATAAGCAGAATATGTGTCTACCTACGTCATTAACTAAACCTTTCACTTTATTATGTAATTAACAAATACGTAAACGTAAATGGAGTTTTTTTCTGTGCCTTCGATAGCTCAGTTGGTAGAGCGGTGGACTGTAGCTGGTGTAACTGATATCCATAGGTCGCTGGTTCAAATCCGGCTCGAAGGATTTTTTTTTAAATGTTGGTGAGAGGTTATTTTGCAATTAATCAGGCGCAATAAATCTCAAATGTGTACTAAGAAAGGTTAGGTATTTTTTAAATCTGTTCCTAAAGTGGTTAATTAGAGGAAGAAATTGAGAATTTAGTAGAAAATTGTCATTTTTCAAGTATCCATTAAAAATGCAAATGGGGCTTTGGTTTGAAGATAAGAAACATTAGTTTCACAGTACTCTCGTCAAAAGTCCAAAATAATTTTTCACAATATTTTTGAAGTCAAGTTATTCATGAAAATTGATATTTTGCCTTTCGGTTGAGAATAAAGAAGATAGTTTTTAAAAATTCCTATCACAAAAATCGTTTTTAAGCACCCGGGAAAATTATCCGCTATTATTATAAACAAAATATTTGCCAAGTGAGACTCATGAACTGGAGGTTCTGTAGGTTCTAAGAAAATTTTAAATGAGTTGTTTGGTTCCATAATATTTCTGGTAATATGTACGATAGAATTTGATCAGTAAGTACAATATTTGTAGGAAACCCTTAATATATACTAAATAAAAAAAAATTAACCTGCAGCAGGTAGTTGCAGAGACAATTTGTTTTAATTAGTATCAAAAAGATTCCTTCGAGCCGGATTTGAACCAGCGACCTATGGATGACAGTTATACCAGCTACAGTCCACCGCTCTACCAACTGAGCTATCGAAGGCTTGGTAAGTGTGGCCATTTACGGACTAACATGATTCTGATTATGTCACTATCTCGCGTCTCTAAGGTGAAAGGTGTGTTCCATTTATCGTGCGAATTCGGATAGGTACAGCTTATCGGACATCGATATAAACTGCTCTAAGTTTGAATACGCTCTTTAATTATAAATGCAGTTTCTGTTATTTATAACTCATGTTCGGCTCAAACGATGCACTGGCCTTTATGACATTTGCCGCATTTATAGCTCCAAGCCATAGGCTACAAGATATTTTTATACCGGAAATATAAGGGGTTCCTCGGAAAACTTTAAGTAGCGTAACATGTTTATAATAATTAAACACGTTATTTAAAATTAAAACTTTTAAATTAAATAGCGTAGGCTTATTACATGCGTAAAGAGAACTCGAGGTTTCCTAATATAACGATTTCTTTATTTTTTAATTTTTGTTTTAATTTTATTTTTTAGTTTTTATGTAAGATATTTTAAAACAAATATAATTGCCAAACAATAAAATTACAAAACACAACGCGTATATCAGTCAACAGTGTGTGATGTAGTCATAGTTGATTATATCACATCTCTCCACATATTATTGTAGTTAATATATTAAAGGTACCTTTTAACATTGATTATTCAATATATAATGTCATTATTAATGCTAAAGAGGTGATCTAGATAACTAAATAATGCAAAGTATTTAGTTTTTTTAAGCACGTAACTACCTACTACGTACGCGGGATTCAGAAGGTCCAATCACTGCATTACGATTCACGAAAGACGTGGGTGTATATAAATACGACACTTTTATGGAAATCTTCAGAGATTATAAACCAATTTTTTAAAGCAAACTGAATCTAAGCTATCAACGTCAAAAGCTACTCATAACTTTTATTCAAGTAGGCTTTTAGTACATTCTGATGTGTTTATGGATATTTTTCAATTGTTGTGAGTGATATTTATTATTGATAACAATATGACTGGTGTGGGGTACCAATATAATCATAATAATATTAATTTCCGTATCTATTATGTAATCGACAGGAATGACGTCAAAGGCACTGAATCTCGGCTATAAACAGAGTTTACAAAATAAAGTTTTCAACTTGCTTTTTCATGGAGACATTTCAAACTTCCAAACGTTATTTAAGATATCGACCAAGATAATGAATAAATAGACCGGCTAGTAAGAAACCCGCAACTAACGTTGCCGTATTCTTTTGGCTATCATAAGATCACATCGTCGTTTACAAAAGTGGTCATCATCATAATCAGTATAAACCCAATATCCCGTATTGGGTGCGGTTCTCCACTCAGGATAAGCAATGTTAAGGACATAGACCACTTCGCCTCTTCTTACCCAAGTGCAGGTTGCTAGATTTCACACACTCTTGAGAAGATTGAGGAGAATTCTCAGGCATGGACCTGCACGCCTGAGAGTTCTCCACAATCTTCTTGTGAGAAAACCTTTTCTCACAATCTTTTCTTTCACCGTTAAAGTGTTTGTGATATATTAAATGCTTCTAGAAAAATTTTCGTGCGAATGCCCTTGAGAAGTTTGTGGAGTACTCTCAGAAATGCAGGATTTCTCACTATGTTTTCTTTCACCGTTAAAATGATTGTGATATATTGAATGCTTTTAGAAAAAATTGTGTGCTAATTTGGGTTGCGTGCGAACTCGTTTACACCGAAAGGGGGGTCAAAGCTCTGCCCACAATATAAAGGTAGTAATACCCAGTCAGAGCAATTTATTCTTAAGCTCTTTATCACCACATCTATGAATACGAACGAGGAGTTTCTGCATCTTCAGTTTATGCAACGTGCAGTCTCACCAAATATATCCTTACATTAACATATTAATTGGGAATTGCAGGTTAGTGAAGTAAGCTGATTTACGTCTCACCACGGATATGGAATGTCTGTAACAGATTATATAATTGAAATGTAGATAGCAGTCCTGTTGAATTCGGATAAGACAAGCTTAATTTCAATTTGGTCTGGTGGGAACTTTTGACCGTAGTTAATTTTTTTTTAACTTTTCCATGATATTCTTTAGCAGTCCCTTACTCTGCTTCCAAAAAGGTACTGCCGTTTAGGGAGTAGCGAAGAATCTGCAAAGCTTCCGAAAGAGTGTGTCACCCGATCTTTACCTACTGTTCCTTTTTATTTGGCAACAACATTGGCAATTCACATATAGACCCCGTTTCCATCTAAGAATACATCATTACGTACCACCAGGTGAGATTACAGTCAAGGTATTTCTTGTAGTCGAAAAAAAATGCGTTTCGAAATAAAGGAACAAGCTATAATTTTGCGTCCAATATAGTAAACAAATATTGTTGAACCAAGAAAATCAATAAATAATAATTCAGAATTTAATCTTCTCTACATATTATGAAATGAACAAAGGTGCCTAATCATTGTGCCTGAATGCCACTTGTTTATACTAACTGATTATCTTATCTAAATAAATTATTAAAATCTATAGAAATAAATAAATTTGAAGTGTCAGTTTACGAATTCGCAATAACTAGCTTTTCGCTATTTTTATTATTTTTGTAACCAACTAATAAGATGTCTTTTAAAATTTTGGTTTGTCTGCCAGTTTGTCCGGGCAGAACTAAGTTTCGAAGAAAATGTTACGGTAGCTAGGGAACGTGATGCAAAATCAAAATCAAAGTAGTAGTACAGGAAGCCATTCATCCATCATTAAAAACCCAATCGAGTCTTCTCTTAGAATGAAAAGGGTTTACTTCACACGCATTTAAATATTACGGAGAACTCTCAGGCATGCAGGTTGCCTCACGATGTTTTCCTCCACCGTTAAAACCAGATATATTGAATCGTTTTTTTTAAATATAGTACAGGAAAGTTACCTATAGGAAGGGATTGACATTATTTTGGAAATCAACTCCTAAAGATGGAATAGGGATTGCAGTATTAGTAGGTATTAGGAGTTTGAGGTAGGTCTTTCTAAGTTAGGGAGGGTCAATTTTTACAAATTAGAGGTCAAGGTTTTGTATGATTTCTGCAAGCTCTTAAATCCATGCTGAAATGGTAAAAGATATTTTTTTGAAGCTAAAGACGTAAAAATCTGTAGTTAGATTAATAGTAAAAATATTTAACATATTGTTTTGATAATAATATCATATTTAAGATGTAGTCATTGTGTCGTGAAGGGTTAACGTATCAATTTCTGCCGTGATAGCGCAATGGGTAGGAGCTCGACTTCGCTTCCTGAAGGTCCGAGTTCGAATCCCAGCTCCTAACTTTTAACTTTTCTAATTCATGTGCGTACTAAATATATCATTTGTTTCAAAGCTGAAGGATAACATCGTGAGGAAACCTGCATGCCTGAGAGTTCTACATAATGTTCTAAAAGCCGTGTGTAGTGCAAAAATCCGCACTGGGCCAGCGTAGTGGACAACGGCCATAACCCCTTCTCATTGTAGGAGGAGACCCGTGCTCTGTAATAGGCCGGTAATGGGTTGTTGTGATGAATGTATCAATGTAAGCAGGTCAGTGCCGAGTGGTGACGGCAGTTCAGAATACAGGTGTCATCACCCCTCCTTATCCCGCGGCTGTCGTACGAGGTGACCAAGGGAATACAGCGATGATGTTATATCAATTTATTAAGTAGTTTTCATTACTAATGGATGTTGTAATATTTAATTTACGTGTTTTAATTTAAGTCTCAAAATGCGTTGCATATGTATTTATTTAATATCACAAGAGAATCAAGGCAGCAGGCTACTTTCGAATTAAAACACGTACGCAAACCGCATCAGTTACATAATAAGAGAACAGTATAAAGACGTAAATTGCTTCACACGTTGTGCCTTCGATAGCTCAGTTGGTAGAGCGGTGGACTGTAGCTGGTGTAACTGATATCCATAGGTCGCTGGTTCAAATCCGGCTCGAAGGAATTTTTTGTTTCCTAAAGGATATTTTTTTTTCAATAATAGGAATTTCACGGCAATGTATCCCTTTCTATTAATAGCTTGTATTCTGCGTGTATGTGCCTATGTTACTCTCCTATGTCTGTCCGAAAAAACACGTCGATCCGTTGCTTGTATGCTGCTGATATCGGTAGAACAAGCTCTCACTCTTTAACATCATAAAAAAGCTTGCCAGTTTCTATCTATTGGCAGTTTTCTAATAAACAATTTCGTCTCTAAATTCCAGTAGATGTTAAGCTAAGCGGCTGTCGTAATCCTAAAAGGAATAGCTTCTAAATTTTTTAAATTTCTCAACCTTTTATAAAAGTTTTTTATAAACCGAGGCACCTTCGAACCTCTGGAATAGGTTTCAGGACTTCCAGGTTGTACACACAGGTTGATTTCAAAACTAAAAGTAGCTTTAATCAATTTCTGCATCAACCTGTGTGAGTACCATTAAAATTGGTATAGGCGTTCTGA
Organism: Pararge aegeria; assembly: GCF_905163445.1. Classification (NCBI taxonomy): domain Eukaryota; kingdom Metazoa; phylum Arthropoda; class Insecta; order Lepidoptera; family Nymphalidae; genus Pararge; species Pararge aegeria. The sequence goes on along the minus strand of NC_053184.1, from coordinate 8,293,507 downwards.
TGGTAAGCCCAGACATAAAGACAGAAAAATATATATTTGAAAATGCGACGTAACCAAACCAATATGAATTAACTTCTTCATTAACTAATTTTCGGATCTAAAACTCATCATCATCAGCATTATTAATCCATTAACGACCCAATACAGATCACAAATCTCCTCTCAGGAAAGAAAGGGCGTTTTCCACCACGCAGACCAAATGCGGGCTGTCAGACTTTACACACCTTGAAGAAAATTATTGAGAACTTTCAGGCATGCAGGTTTCCTCACGCTGTTATTCTTTACCGTTGTGTTTTTTCCAAGTGATAATTAATTGACAGATAACTCCGAAAAGGTTCGTGCTGTCAATATCGTTAAGTTAAGATGTTAGTGAAGACACAGCAGAAATAGCACCATGTCAAGAACATCAAAATAACTTAATTCAACGTGCAATTTGAACGTGCCTATACAAAAGACGAGCAGCGACTCAGATATTCTGGTTATCTGTAGACTTTACAACTGCTAAATGGTACGTTCGCCCGACACTATTGTCAGTGTGAGTTGCGCGACAGTTTCTGAACAATAATAGCAGTGGGAACGAAACTATTTAGCGAAGTTTGCTCCGTCAATAGAAGGCGCCACCTCGGCGGGAAATAATTCATTTAGTAAGAGTTGACTCGCGAAGTCTGCGGTGCGAATCTCGAGGGTGTTACCGTCTGCTGACATCGTTGAATATGCTCATTTAGTTTTGTACACTTTAAGTATCGCGCGTGCTCTACCCTAGTTAGGTCGAGATTTTGATTCACCTGTTTATAAGCGTCTTGTCATAGACGATTCGTCATCGAACTGAATGAAAGTCAAATCCGACTTTGGTTATAACGAACTAGCTGGTGCTTACGTTCTTGATCCGTCTTTATTACAGTTTTTGACACATCCCGTGGGAACCGTTTGTTTTTCTGGGAGAAAAAGTAGCCTATGTGTACTCTCCGTCCTTTCACCTAACCTTTTGCCAAAATTACGATTTATTGGTTGCTTAGTTAGGTCGTGAAAGAAGGACAAAAGAACACACATTTGTATGTATAATATTAATGATGCAGTGCTTTGCATGAGTGTTTCATAAAAATATTACTAAATATAACTTCTATTCGAACTTCTGATATCCCGTGATATTAAGATATTTTTATGCGGTACTTACGCCTGCCTATACTTTTGTTGCATTCACTGATACATACGTATTAAGAATCGAGATATGTGTCCCAGATTCCAAAATAACGTTACTTTATGCAAAGCTATAAGCCAAGCTCTTATAAGATGAAGTTGAACTTTTCCGTGCTTTTTCTTTGCTTTCCGTGTTTAATTTATCATTATAAGCCAAAGGGCTCTTGTTTAAAACCATGACATAGAAACATATTTCATCATGTAAAATGTTTAGTGGCACTTATTTTGTCACTCTGAAACTTTCTAAGATATCTAATAGTGTGGATGTTTGAGACTCAACTTAAGGATTTGAACTTACTTTATCAGTATGTGGTGTGATTCAAGAACATAGTATATATCTACCACGTAACTCGATCTTTCAATTTTCATCCCTGGAAAGTACTTTAATGTAGCGGCAAAAACATGTCTGTCCATGCAAAGTCACAGATGTAAAATATAACCTTATAATAATATTTTAGAGATGAATACTTGTTTAACTCAAAATAACCCTACACACGCCACCGCCCAGTGAATGCTAAGCCCGCCCTGACATACACTTAATTACATAGATTACAAGTTGACACTTTCGTTTGCCGCGATTTACTTGACGGATGTGGATTTTGCGATTATTGGGTTAACGTTAAACTGCTAGTCGACTGAGAACTTGTCAAAATGTACCGTACGTTTTTATTCAAATTAAAAAATACTTAACTTACTTACTCAGGGATTTTTGAAAAAAATTGTTGCTTAATTTTAATTAGTAAAATTAAAATTGCACTGATGAGTTTTACTAATTACACTTACGCCCGAGTTCGAAATATTCAGATCAGATAATAAATTCAAATGAGCTATCCATTCATCAACGAGGAATATTGGGAAAAGGAAAGCACTATAATATCTAAAACAAGCAATAGGTTATATAATATTAATAGAAATACTAAAATTATTTTAATTTGCGCTGTGCTTTATAAGATGGAGGATCCGGGTTCAATCCTCAGCGTGGGCAATTCCGGAATTTTATAACTTAATTTTCACTAGGTGGTCTAGTGGGAGGCTTAGGCTTGGCCTAGTACAGCAAAGTTTTAGGACCCATATTTTGTTTAAAAAAAACATATCAATATCCCTACAAAGCTAAGCACGGGGTGAAATAAACACAAAATAAAGATTTGTTGGGTTGTTATTATATATATTAGTTTATTTTTATGTTTATTTATTAATTATATTATTTAATTTTGTTCCATTTGTGTACACTAGTCTATGTATTAGCATGTAGTTATTCGCATGTATGTATTTTAATATTTGTACCACCAGCAGTCTATTCTCCTCTTCTTTTTGTTTTTCCTAGTTTGTATTACTATTTCTTTCGATATGTTTCTGTTTTTGTTATATTTCTTATATGTTAATGTTGTGGTATACAAATAAAGAGTTTAAAAATTATAATAATTTACAAATGGCAAATATTCGATGGGATTTGAAAGTTATGAATATTTTCTATGCAGCCTGATCAAAGTTTATTTATTTAGGCTTTGCACAAAGCATTAGTAAGCTTTCGTTTATAAAATAAATTATATAAACCACACAATTCAAATAATTTAATTATTGTTCCAGCCACATAAATAAGGCACTTTTATTTTAGGCGCAATACAAGAAGCAAAAGTGGATACATTCGTGTCAGTTTTCATGACAAAGGACTGTCATAGCGTATTATTAATCAAAGTCAGAGCGGGCTACTCATAAGAACATGTCGCGGCTTTTTAATTATAACGCCAGTAATGATCATTTTTCATTCTTAATTGCCATTCCCATGCACGTTTACATTTTGGATAATCACCATTAGAACTAACAATTCCGGTGTTAGCGTCGAGTCAGAGATTTTGATGCCGACTCTAGTACGAGTAAAATTGCATTGTCAACAAACGTAAGTGATTTCAGTTTTAAAATACCATATAATTGTTTAATATTTGTAAAAATATCATCTTCATCATCATCATAGCAACTTAAGGTGAGGTGAAAAAATTGTTTACCTTTTGCTTTGTTTGTTCAGATTATAGAATATAACAGAATATGTTTATTTATCATAACGATATATAAAAACATACATACGTGGTAACTCTCTAATACTTTATTATAATAGTTTTGGGTCTATAATATTACGTCGTGCTAATAAAAAAATGGAATAAGAATTAGAAGGAATAAGGATGCGGACATATTATATGGATGGGTTAAACTGTTTTGTCCCTTAAACTCAGTACGAAAGTCGTTGCGAATCAATTCATATTTGCTTGATATTGAAAGAAGAAGCGTTGTTAAGGAATTGTTATTGTGCGATCGCAAATCTAACATACCTCAATGCCCTTCTCAACGAGTTATAAGTCCTGACGCTGAGAAGTTAAGCGCCTTATTTGTTTTGTACGTTACGTCAAAGGAGTTTCATTTAAATATACTACACCCTAGATAATAGATTAGGGCTTGCCGTGGGGGCAATACGAATTACCTTTGGCAGCGATGTCTTTCCGCAAATAACATAGCACTGGCAAATGCTCTGAGTTTTGACTTTAAATATAGATAACATGGAAGTCTACGCAATTAAGCACCATTGACGTAACATAGCAAAGAAATAGTTCGCTATGTTACGTCAATGGAGTTTCTTTTAAAATAATGCCACACCATAAAACATTTCAAAGAGTTCGTAAACTTCGTATTCCAGAAATAAAATAATGAATCATTTTTACATTTCACGTTTTATGGTTATACAGTTGCTACAATACAGTTCCATAGTTGAGAACAGCAATAAAAACGAGTTTCGGCAATTCACGAAGTTGATTTTCATACATGAATATTCCGAGCTGTTTGGCATTCGCACCAGCGCGGCGGTATCTAAACACCGGGAGTGCTATAAAACTAAGCACACGACGATCCGACGAACAATAAAAGTGGAGATCTCGCGAGTTTCATGGATCTGTTTTGCAGTCGAGCTTTGTTGTGACGTCACTTCGCTTTCATATCACGAGCCTAAACCCCGCTTAGAATAGCTATGACGTCGATGTTGCGATGCAAGAGGTGTTTTTGGCTAGTGATGATCCATGATCTTTATCGATAAATACAGATTTTTGTACGGTGCTAAATTTTTAAACTTACTCTCGAAATAAAATAAAACTTTTCTTATGTTCATAAACCCGTGGTTTTAATCTTTAGTTGCCGATTGTTTGAATACTATAACTTTGTTAGTAAATGTAAGTTATGGGCTATAGTGGATAAGTAATTATATCCTAGTTTTGTACTTACAAAGTTTGTTTAGAATTATACTATAAAAAAGAGAAGTAATGTCGAAAATACCAGAATAAATAGTTCATGTATTATAAACACGCGCTTAGATTTTATTTATTTCCGAACGTAGCTTTAACATACGGCTGCATGTGTAGAGCTAATCTTGACACGTGATTATAATAATTATATTAATCTTATCACCTTACCTCCCGTTAATCTGTTTGGTTCAAACACATCTTCGCTTCACTAAAATCACATCTCTAGAATTCATAACGAAGATGTTGTCATAAAAAGCATAGATATCGATAACCATGTTTGATCTGCTTAAGAATTTCGCACAGACGATGGTACATCCCTAAGAACAACACCATGCGATGCACCATTATGCCATTATAATATTTCGCCACTGATGTCTTCCTGACGACGCAGTGAATACGAAATTCATGGACCCTCAGGAGACGCAGGTTTGATTTCGTTCCTGAAATTTATTGACGAATGTATTGGCGTTTGATATTGGTACCCAGTGAAATATCATTGTAAATTATCCTTATAGGAGTATGATTAACCTACTTACATAATAGGAGGAGGTTGAGAACCTCCTCCTATTATTATCCGGTTGTATTTTTTTATGTTTGTTTTTTAAATAGAAATCTCAGCAAGCTCCAAAATATATATCTTTTTTTTCTGAGATTGCTATAAAGAAAAAGTTTAGAGGAACCAAAATGCAACCAAGATACATGCAAAACAAAATAATTTCTATGGTTACTCCAATATTATGTACAACCAAAACAAAGTAATACTTTTTTATAAAAAAAATTAATACGTTTTCATATTTTTATAATTCATGTTTTTGTTAATTTTTACTTATAAATATAGTACCTAGGTATGGTTCATGTGTACATTTAAAGGTGTAAATCTAGACACTAAAGCTTCACGTTTCACATATCAACAACTTTGGATAGCTGTAATTACTTATTAAAGTAGTTATATTGAATTCTTCTTCTCAGTCGGTTCGCTCTTGTCAAAGCGGTCGTGGTCGTCATTTAAGGGTTGTGACACGCTTGACTATTCTTCGCCACTCCTCTCTGGCAGCTGCCTTTCTAGCACACTCATGTAAGGGGATAGCTACTGCAGCCTTTATTTGGTCAGCCCATCTCATGGGCGATCTTCCGGGCGAGTTATATTGAATATGAAAGTATTATTGGGCTTGTCTTCTTGTACGCAACTTTAAAGTAAGTATCTTCGAGGTTTTTTCTATGGATAAAAATCTTTAGTTGTAGCTACTTATTGTTCTGTAATGATAAATCAACCTTGGCGCGGGGTATATAACTAAATTAAATAATTTCAAAAATATTTCTGTACTTACAGAAATGTTTGTGTTACAATATTCTCGTGTATCATAACTGAACCAAAAAGATTACCTACTTTTGCAAACAAGGAAAGAAATCCTGACATGCGTGCCAAACAAAACATTCTTCTATTGTAAGGGTTCGAATCTGGCAAGCTTTTTGTTTAAAATTGCATTTTTATATTTGGAACGCGATCCGCTACCGACATGGCGGGTGACAAATACGCGTTCCGCCCTCATGAATGACAATTGAAGAGATGTTTTTATAAAGACGGCCCGATTTTTATTTTTATGCGAAAGAAATTGTGCTCATAAAAATGGTGTTGAAATGATGACTGCCATTTTTCACTGTCGTCGAGATGCGATTTTATGAGGCAATTGTACGGGAATGATAAGTTACCTGTACTGTTAGAATAGACAATTGTAGAGGTAGCAGTTGTTTGTTTTTCAATTTCATTTAAATGTATGAAATAAATTTTGTATTTGCCCTGGGTTAATTGATGACCTCCGTTTGGCGCAGCAGTAAGCGCTGTGGTTTTAAGTGGGAGGCCCCGGGTTCGAATCTCGGCCAAGACAATTTAAGAATATTTAACTACTAAATTTTCTCTTCTCAGCTACTGTTATTACTCACAAGCTGTTTCCCGCGTTCTTTGCCCGTGTTTATTTAGTATTACAACAAACAACATATCAAATCCAATAGGAACCGTATGTTTTAAACTATATGCCAAGAATAAAGTTGATTGGTTGCGTAATTATGGCGTGATGAAGGGACACACAAACAAACACCATACCGCATTTATAATATTAGTAAGGATGACCAAAATAACACGAACAATTAAGTCAAATAAGTGTTATGCTTATTTGGCTGAGTAAGCAATATCCAGCCAGAGGGTGCACAGTTATTTCTGGAATGTGCCTGCATGAAGCCTTCGTTAACTTGGATAGCCGTGCACGGAATTATTAATAGTATTAAGTTTTATTTAGTTATTCAAATATAAACGACAAAGTTTTTTTTACGTCTTTATTTTTAATTGATTCTAAGATTACTTACACTCACATTTCGTGCTTTTACTCATAAATATAAACATTTTGCGTTGTGAGACAAAGTTTGATTTTAGGTCACAATTGCAAATTCAGATCTTTGCCCTGGTTGTATATAATACGACGCAGGTACTGTATTGATAAAAAAAAAATATATGTTTTTATGAATTTCTTAAACATTTAGGTAAATAACCAAATTCATATTTAACATACAAAGACAGCTTTCTGGAATAGAGAAGAATCACGCTACATCCATTTATTGGGATATCGGTTTAGTATTCCATTAAATACGCTTTATTATAGAGAATCTGCTTCTATTTCTAAAGTCACAATAGACAACATATAATAATAGAAGATTTCGTGCTTTTACTCATAAATATAAACATTTTGCGTTGTGAGACAAAGTTTGCTTTTAGGTGTCAATTGCAAATTCAGATTATATAATAGCAGCGCAAAGATCTGTTACTGTTATGATTAAAAAAATTAAATTTTATAAATTCCTCAACATTGAAGTAAATAACCAAATTCAAATTTAACATACATTATTCATTTATTTGGAAATCGGTTTAGGTACTTACATTAAATACGCTTTATTATAGAGAATCTGCTACTATTTCCAGTCACTATAGACAACATTGAATAATAGAAGAAATAGAAGCTTCTGTTCATGATTGTACTTACCTTCTAAACTAAGTACCACTGGATACATTTGATTAACCTGATCAGACTGACTTGCATCATTGATTTACTGCATGGAATCCACTTTAATCCTTGTTATATGTAGACTAATTAATCTTAGATTCTGATAATCACTAATATTACAAATGTTGATGTTTTCTGGTTGTTTTGTTGCTTTATTCTTCGATAACGCTGCGAAAAATAATATGAATGACAATTTTTTTTAACCAGGGTCTCCAACCCGCCTGCCCAGGCGAGTCCTCCCGTTGGGAGAGGCCTTTAGTCCAGCAGTGGACTGTATTAGGCTATTGTGTGATGATATCGGTAATGCACATCATCAATCATCATCAGTTGCCTATAACAGTCCACAGCTGGTTTGAAGGCCTTTCTCAACGGCTGGGTTTGTCAACTATCACCATGCTGCATTGCAGTTGATGTTAGTAAAAGTACACAAGACGGTACTGTCCGTTCTCTTTTATATTTTCTTAGTCACCTCGTACGATACCCACGGTAAGATGAGTGGTGACGATCTTTATTCCGATCTGCCCTCACTACACGGCAATAAAAATATGCTACTTTTATCCCAAACAATCACGTTTTTGTGGGATACATTTAAACGTTATACCTGAGAATATCTTGTTATAAATGAGAATGGTTGTTAAACAACTACTACTACAACAACAAAAAATCAACAAAAACATCCTAAAAGTTATTCAAAGTGAGATATGATGAAACAAACTTTTATGTGTATTGAGTAGGGTAGAAAGTTTCTTAGTAGTTTATTGCCTAATTGAATTTGGATTACTCTCATGTCTTCAATTTCTCTCGCAAGACTAATCGATTGACGTAAGAATTATCAAAATTGGCCCACGCTTTTTGCCCCTCGAGCAGCACTAAGTAACAAACATACATATAAAACATGTTGTTAAACATATTGGTTTTTTGCGTTGCACAGTCAGGTAGAAAGTTAAGTTAAAACTAAGTTTTTTGTGGGGGTGTCATGGGTGCTCATGAAACCTGCATCGTTTTAGTTTTAAGTTGTGCGAGTGTAGTTTCATCTTAGTAATATTATAAATGAGAAAGTTTGGATGTTTGTCACTCAATCACGCAAAAACGGCTGAAAAGCTTTGGATGAAATTTGGCATGCTTTTAGCCTAGGACATGGAAAAGAATAGAAAAGAAGAAGTCTTTATTGCGCATACAAATAGAACATAGGCTACCTTTTATACCGAGAAACAAGAGAGTTCCCGCGGGAATATAAAAACCCTAATCCACGCGAAAGAAGTCGGGCGGGTATCAGCTAGCATAACATAAAAGCTATTTAAAAAAATGGAACTCAAAATGAACGTAAATTACGTAATCAATTTTGACAGATTGATTACGTAAAACTATACTCTTATCATCATTACCATATAAACATCATCATCTACTATAGTCCATAGCCTATAGTCCATAGTCCACGGCCTATAGTCAACTGCTGGACTAAAGGCACCTATAGGTAGAGTTTGCCCATAATAACATGGTCGCAGTAAATGGTAGAAGTAGCACAGACGTAGCTGGTCCGCTCTTCGATAAATTCCCTTAGTCGCTTCGTACGACACCCGCAGGAAGAGACAACTGTTCTGAACTGTACCACATAGCACATTATAAATATTATAGCTCAACATATTTTATTCCCGACTGTACTAGCTCTCGTACTACCCCTTTGGTCACATTTGATTAACCTGACCAGACAGGCTTCATTGATTTACCGTTTGGCATCTAGCTACTTTAATCCATGTCTAACGATTTTCTAATTAAGGGTTGCGGTGTGGCTATGATTAATAACCGCTTCAGTGTTTAAAATAGACTAAATTCATATAGTTGAGTGTGTGAAGTACCTATCTAACTACCTATTGTTATTCATTTACTAGCTATTGCCCGCGACTTCGTCTGCGTTTGATTTTGTTTTTTGATGTAGCATTCAATTTAGTTGTAGTTCTAAAAATTTTAAGTATTCAGTATAGCTAAGCCTTAAATTAGGGGTTTGCTGCTGTCCACTGAGGAGTTATCACTTCCAAGAATATGTGTACAAAGTTTAATGAGGATCGGATAAGTAGTTTTTGCGTGAAAGCGTAACAAACAAACTTACATTTACATTTATAATATTAGTAGGGAAAGGGATAGGGATAGGGATAGGGATATCCTTAGTATACTTACAGCTAGCGAAAACGTATACTAAGTCAGTTACAGATGTACATTACAAAAATATTAGTTAATTTGTCTGAATATAATTTAGGAACTTAGCTAAACTTATATTAAATATGTGAATTTGTTGGTGCTGAGCAATCATATTATTAAGAAACGAGAGCGCGCGAAATGGAGCATTTCGAGCATAGTGCGTACGTAGCGAATGGAGTGAAACTAAAGTGGTAATCTTCTCCTGCAAGTTCGTACCGTTTTACCAGGCGCTCGCACAGCTAACGAGCATTTACTAAGTTATACTAAAGGCATTCATTAAATAGTTTTTAGTTTGACCTAGATTAATATATATAATGTGATCTATCGTTTATCATTACATCACAGAAGCCGACTGTACTTTACGATCTTTATTTTTGTGTCAGAGTGTTATAATGTTTTTTGTTATAGTATTTATTGACGGACCAATCAGACGGTCCTGCTGATGGTGACTGTTAAACTATCGGCTATAAAAAGAACAACACTTGCAGGGCAAGAAACAGGGTTTGTAAAGTGCCTTGTGTCCATCAAACTAAGGCGTAGGCGTTAGGTAGTCTCATGTGCCTGTAATTACACCGGCAACTTTGACCTTCGGAACGAAACACAAGATTGCTGTGTTTTACGCCTATGGTTGCCTGGAAGAGATGGCTATGTAGCGATAAGGCCGCCAAATTGTATATTTTTTGTTAAATTTTTCTATATGTTTATTTGGTGTACAATAAAAGTGCATTCATTCATTCATTCATTCATTGTATCATTTATTAATTAATTTATTCATTCATTTGATTATTCATTAATTCATTAATTAATTAATTCATTCATTCATTCAATCATTCAAACATTCAATCATTAATTCCTTCATTCATTAATTCATTGCTGCAGCTGTTTTTGTTTCATATTTTGAAATTAAATTTAAACCTGAGGCGTAGGTTCTAGCCTCATGCGTCCCTAATTAAGGGATCCTCTCATAAGAGAGGTGGAATGAAAGCAATCTCTATGGAACATTATAGCTAGGTCTTAGGTTGGTTAAGCCTTAGGTAGGGTTATAAGGCGTTTGATAGCAACCGGATTTTTTTTAAATGTCCTAGGTTCGGTTTCAGGGTGCAAGTTATCGGTGTCCCAAATTCAATCGGGATCGCTGCAATGGTTTAGCCGAACATAGGTAACAAACAGACACACATTCACATTTACCATATTATTAACGCTTAGCTGAAAAAAATCTTTTTTATTTCGAAAACTGATTTTTCACATACATCTGGGCCTTTTGCTTGGTCCGTCCATTAATATTATAAAATGAAAGTTTCCACCGACGTAAACTAAATTCTCCTTCAAACCTCCAAAGTTGGTCCTATCCATTTACAGACTCCAGTTAAATAAGATTGCTTATCCATTGCAATCGACTATTTTTTACTGCTGCTACTGCCACACATGACACATCTCTTAAAAAAACTGTTCCTACGGGATGCTTTATAAACTAAAACAGCCGGTACTGCAGATAGGGACCGTTTTCTGAACTTCTAAAGTCTTCAGTTAGGACAATACTGCATACAGTACACTGTTCTTTCAATAAAGTTTGGAGCCGATTAAAAAAGAGATTGATTTATTCCAAAACACGTTCTTTAGTTATTGAAGCTTATTTTAATTTTGGTAATTTTTGGTCATTGAGAGGCGGTAAACTCGTAAAAATGGCCGATCGACTGACGTTGGACGTTAATCGCTCTAGAGTCGACAGACGAATTATTCACGGGCACGCGTTGCGCTACGTCCGCCACCCGTATCACTTCGTATGCAACCGTGCAAATAATCCCTGAAAATATATTGAACCTTAAATCGTAGCAACAAAGTTCAGTATTAAATAACTCTCGGTATAGTTAAGCTTTATGAAAATTGGTGAAATCGTTAAACTAATCCAAGCCAATATATTCTCTATTTCCCAATGAATAAAATTAATACGCTTTTAAATTCCCCATATACGACCATTCGAAACGATAACCTCGATTTATAAAACTACCCGATGCAATTTTAAACTTTACATACAAATCGGTAAAGTCTATTTTAGATTGATTATTTGAATGGTTATAGTGCAATAGTATTCATTTATGTGGATATGGCAAAGCATTTATTATGCCAATATCAACAGTCGCAATTGTATTCGACTATTAATTATTTGTAAACAATACTTTGAACAATTTACGAGTCACATTGAATAGTCATGATATTTTATGTAGATATTTAAGTTTTCCATTTGTATCAATTTTGCGTACCCTTTATTGGTACCTATACAATACTAAAAATTGTCTTTCCATCCTACTAAGAATACGTGCGAGATGTTCAGCATCATTACACTTACTTTTAAATGGAAAGAAATGTCATACGACTAAAATAAGAGTAAAGTAAGAAGCAAATTGAACAAATAACTTATTGTACAATATTTGTGTGCTTAGGGAAATACCAATAAATAAAAAAGTTTTGTAGTTAACTTTGACATGATAAGTAGAAAATCTCACACTCTGTCTGCTCTAAAGCTTTTGCCAAGAATCTGCAAGCAAAATATTGACCAAAAAATACGCACCAAGTTGACTTTATTATTCGTTATTAATTTTATTTAACGCAAGGTAAATAAGCCATAAAATTTACTTCCTTATTATTTTAGATTCTATTCAAAATAATGCAAAAAAAGGCCAACATCACGCGGTGTTCCCAGGCGGTCACCCATCCAAGTACTGACCGCGCCCGATGTTGCTTAACTTCGGTGATCGGACGAGAACCGGTGTATTCAACATGGTATGGACGTTGGCCACAGCTGTATTGAATTACATAGTCAAAATATGACACCCTGTCTGATAATATCACCCGATCAATGGTAGCGTTAAACGTTCAACGCAACCTTGTTGTAAGTCACATTACAAGTTTCACTTCAATACATTGACCAAATAGACGGCACACTCAGTCAAATAAATAAAAAAAAAACTGGATTAGAATACGACGGAGTTAATGAATATCGAGTAACATAGCTAAAAAAAAGGTAATTTGATAATCGTCCCGTTGGTTGTACGGAAATTCTCAATGGACCAGTGCAAATATCCCGCAATAAGGCATACATTTGGTTAAGAGTATTTTTCTGACTTGTAGTTACTTCTTAGATAATATTCATAAGTAATTTCCATAATTTTTAATTATTATTCCTTTTAAAAATCTTAACATTCGGACTAGTGGTTCTTATTATAAATAATCAGCAAAATCATTCCAGCCGGTCTTAAGTAATGCACTTACCGAAGAATACAATATAATATCTATACTAATATAATAAAGAGGAAATATTTTTTGTTTATTTTTACCGAATAGGTTACGAAACTACTGGTCCAATTTTAACCATCTTTTACTGCTAGTAACCCAGGTTATCAGAAAGTATCAAAGGCTGTAAACTATTAAAAAATAACTTGAAAACTTTGCGTAAATAGCAATCACCTACGTATCCAAAAGTAGCAAAATTTTGATGATAAATAAAAATTGTGTATATCATGATTAAAATACTATTTATCAAATAATATACTTATATTTATAATCGACAAAAAATCCCCGGGAAACCTGATAGTTCCCGCAAAATTTGTAAAAAAAAGTGAACGCGAACGAAGTCGCGACAGTAATTTATATAGACAGATGTTCTATTACAAGAATAATATATAAGAAGATTGGTTCAAGTAGTCTTGATACCAGCCTTTTAACGAGCAAAGTCTCGCGGAGTGCGTATTGATATTGGATGAGCAGGTGTGATGAAGCAGAAGGCTTCCACTCGACCGAGCGTGAAGATACCGCGATAGTGCGCTCCGCTACCTCACTATGGATAGTAGTGGGCTTCATTGACTGCCAACTCGCAGCCTCAGTTAACAAAAGCCTTATATGGTGCTTAATCATGTTAGCCTATAAGGCTTTACAAACCTATGCAAGCTAAAACCTTTATGATGTTGAAAAAAATACCCCTGTATACTTATACTTATTTATGTCTACCTAAGAAGTTATACGGCTTTGGGGTTATTCAAACAAATTTTAACAGAGTTAGAATACACTAAATATAAATGCCAAATTAAATTCCTTTTTTTAAAAACATCTGCCCTGTCGTTCTAACTTAAGCATTAAGGATGTTTAAGCCTTATGTAATACCAGGGTAACATAAATGCAGATTAAATTTGAGTTGAAATCATAATGTATATAATTGGAATCTCCGGATGGGCTTCAAAGATTTTCATGAAATTTAGTATACAGAGGGTTTCGGGGGCGATAAATCGATCTAGCTAGGATTCATTTTTAGAAAATGTCATTTTATTTGTGTTTTCCGGTAATAACCGATTTGGTGCAGACGAAGTTGCACGGGTCAGCTAGTGATAATAATATGACACGACACAAAAATATTTGATTGTTAAGAGGGCGTTTAATTTTAATTAATCGGTCTGTGAACTTCAGAAATTGTATCTACATTTAAATCATATCTCGGGAGGAGTCAACACATCTGTCGCGTAAACAAAACAAAACTCCAAAACGGCCCTCAAATTTAATACTCCTGAAATGAATATTTATAAAGGCGTCAACTGCTAATCCTGTATTGTTACAATTTTCGCAGATTCGCTCCTAGTGACTGATGGCGTCAAGACAATACGGGGCTCTTATGATGTACGTACACTCTCGGTTACGTTTATTAATAAAACAAAAAATAATCGAAAAATCAAACAGCTTAAACATAAATGTAGGTTTTCAATCTTCACGTTCCAAATTCAAAGTATTCAATAATAAATAAACTATATTTATTTTTGTTCATGCACGTTTTATTCTTGCATTATTAATTCAAGTTTTAACTAGGTATTATTTTCTCTGATTTACGTATTCCAACTGGTTTATAAATTTATAAATATATAATTAAGATAAAATTTTACATTTCCAAATCCCAATATCAAATGAAGAAATTGGGGTTATTATTTTTTGTTTATTATTTATGCAATGCCGAGATACCATATGAACTTAATGTTGTATGTTTTCCTCTTTTTTATTTAGGTTATTGATAATTTGTAAAGGAAAAACATTTTGTCACGAATATTACTGAGGGGATATTAGTTTTATTACTTTTATGTAAATTCGTTAATTATTAAACAACGAAGTTGTGCAAAGTTAAATAACTGAGATAACTCCTAACTGACTGATGTTACCGCTGAGTATAAACATCTTCAGTACCAGTAGATCAACCGATAGATGGCTAAGATATTGTATAACGCATATAATTTTATTCAGAAAGGATGTAAAAGAGTTTTGAAGTTCAAAAGAAATTCCATGTGCTAAACTTTCGTATTAATTATTTATTATAATATTTAGTAATTATCGTTTTTATTATTATATCATTATAATTATTGATTGAAAAATATGTTTTTTATTGTAGGAAGCAGTGTACACATAGCGAGCAGTATTCATCTAAGGAATTAGGGAACACAAGGCTTAAGTGAGCTTCGACGCCTCCTCGTTGTTTCAACGTTTCATATAAAAGGCGCCTCGGCAGATGACGGCCCGTCGCTTACAGATCCAAACTTCTTAACTGTTTCTGAAAGCTTGGTAGATATTAATTGTTTAATATATTGAATACTATCTGCTATGCCTGCGTTGTAGTGTTTGTATTCTCATTGATGACACCTTTGAAGAATGGCAATACAAAAACAATACTTTGAAATTACAATACTTTTTTCTGGTTTTAATATTTTTAGACAATCATTATGTTACATTTTAGTGCAAAGTATCTTTCAAAAATAATAAAGAATAGGTAATATTCTTAATTATTGAACATCTCTTTTTAGTAAGTAAGTTTTTTATTTTTAAACATATTAAAAGAAACATACTAAAAATGTCCTGTATGATAGTAAGATATTTATGTATATGTGTGATTGATAAAGATACTTGACATATACAACATAGGTTGTTCGATGTAAGGCCGTTCTCAGTAAAACGCATAATGTATTTTATTTAGCAGTGCTATTTGTCATTTTATTTTATTGATTTATTAAGCTACCATCATATTTATTGTAATCTTTATCGATATTTTAGAGCATTAATGATTTAAAAAAAATCCTTCGAGCCGGATTTGAACCAGCGACCTATGGATGACTATTGAACCAGCTACAGTCCACCGCTCTACCAACTGAGCTATCGAAGGCTTGACTAGTATAATAATAAAATTATACAGTACGTAATATACTTTAATTTTGCTTATCTTTGGTAAAGTATTCTTGACGTAAGTTTATTCCATTTTTTAATTTGGCAATCAATTTTGTATTGTTTCTTTGCTTTTCCATTACATGTTAGCCCTTTACTTTGATCTCACTTGCAGGTTAGTGATGATGCAGTATAAGATGGTAACGGGCTAACTGTTGGGGATATAGCAGTTATGTTAAATCCATAACCCTAATCAGTATCTACCGGAACGCCAATTCGCTTAGCGGCTAGTCCTTGTCGGTAGGGTAGTAATTGGCCACGGCCGAAGCCTCTCACCAGGTCAGACCAGAGAAGATTCAGAAATAATATTTTGTACAATTAATTACCAAGTTGCACCTGCCGGATAGAACCCGGGACCTCCTACTTAAAGCCACAGCGCTCCCCGCTGCGCCAGGGAGGTCAGAAAACGAATTTATTTATTTAATGTACCTAGTACATTGCATTCATTTTGGTACATACCTAACAAAACAATACCTTGGATAAGTTTTTGTGCTAAGAACATAAAAACATCGGTCCTTCATACATCAACCGTCAACCAATAGTTGTCACCTAGAAGTTGGTGAAACGTTTTTTTCTATAGCCATAAATCATTAGGCATTCGTTTTAAGCGATGCCTAGTTTTAGTGAAACGGGTATTAGTATTTCATAATGTTCAGCCTACTAACGACGAAGGTCTCGCCTGTAATAGGAGAGTGGCCTTACCCACCACACTGCTCCAATGCGGGTTGGTGGGCTTTAAGGACAATTAGCACAAGTAAGTGATAATAAGCAGGACCGACGGCTTTGCGTGCCCTCCCAGGCACGGGGGTCGACCTGGTACTGTAAATTCGCAAATGGAAAATACAAAACATCTTACTTATAATTTTTGGCCCGACCCGGGATTCGAACCCAGGACCTCGTGATCCGTTGTTAAACATGTTAACCACTAGATCAACGAGGCAGTTCACTTAGTATTTACTTTAACATAATTATTATAAAGGTTAATATATTTGAGCATATGCCGATTTAAAGTGGCTGATCGAATGAAATAAAATAAGTGAATCAATTCGAGTTAATTGCGAAAATGATAACATACGATTTAATAGAAATATTACGTCGAACTTTATTAAACGGTTTGTCGAATCAGTGACCGTCGGTGGAGGTTTAAATTTTAATATCAATCAAATGCTGATACAGTCGATAGTGATAGCCCAGGAGCGGTCAACCTAAAAGTATGAATAAGTATGTGACCGCGACTTTTGAACTAAAACTGCTTTAGGCGCGACTAGTAACTCAGATTTTTTTCTGACAGATACTTCTGTCAGAAAAAAATCCGAGTTACTACCTTTAGATTCTTAAATGTGAGTTTTAGCTTACGTCAGACGTCTGTGTAGTTTCTGCTATTTAAACATAATAATTTCGATTTGTCGTGAGTATATGACATAATATACTCCACTCTTCTTGACTTATACGCCAGCTAGTGGCAAATATCATAATCAATTAGGATTATTTATTTCCAATATTTTCAAACGGATCAATTGTGAATAGCAAAGTGAAAATTCAACAATTTTAAAAAATATTTTAAATTGCTTAGTTTTTTGAAAATCTCTAAACATACTTGTTTATTTATTACTTTTGTAAAAAATAAATTATTAATAAATTTTCTGACGATTGCGACATTCTAAAATATTAAACGACAAGGTTATATTGACATGTGCTGCTCTAACCTTCAAATTTCTACTCTTTAACAAATGAAAATTTTTATAAAATGTGAAAATGATATTAATGAATTTTTAATAGAATATAAAATGAAAAAGTTAATATTAAATAAAATGGCGGAGTCCCAGGAACATTTTACTCTTTCATCAATAAATAATAATAAAAGTTTTATTTCAATCTCGCGTAAAGGCTGCACTTACACACTTTTTTATGTTTGCTTGTGTTTATTAAAATGTAACTAGTGCTATACCTGTTTGTTTACAATATATTTATTTAAGTCGGTTGTGTACCTTTTTGTAAATGAGATGGCGCTATTAAGAAATAGCAAAGTTGAAGTAAACATTAAAATCTTTTTCATACGTAATATAAATTCTCTTCTCTTTTTTTTAATCTACTCTATTTTACGCCCATCCGAAAAGTACCATTTCAGATAGAATGAGACACCAAACGAGATTGGAAAGAATTTAATTGAACATATCGTTTGACATTTACATACATACATTGAATATCGATTGTATGTACGATTGTATATGTATTTTACGATTTTGAAGATTGTCTTTATCTCTCCCGGCAATGAGACCGAAATACTAGAAAATCCTTTTAAGACGGTTGGTTGATAGTTTTTTAGTAATTTTAAGCAGTCTCAATATAGATGCGTTAGTTTTGTGTGCCGTCAACGGGATTCACAGAATTCTCCTCCAGCACCACATCTCAAAAGCGTCTATATGTTCCCGATCAGCTGCTTTCATGGTCTAAGTCTCAGCCACATTCGTGGCGTAGGAAATTAAGTGCACTTAGATTGAGATGTTCCTATCTTTCCAAGTCCTATGCGGCTGTGACATATCGCGCTTTTGGCCATTCCGATTCGTCTTCGAATTACAGCTTCGCAAGAACCAGTGAAACTAATACTGAAAGTCAGGTAAATAAAGTTCTCCACCGAGCCTATGTTACTTCAGGAGATTAACCCTCTATTAGTAAAATAATCAGTCCACTAGTTCAGAAGCTTATTTGATACAAACGAACGAAAAGTCTTTCTTCTTTATAATATTAGTTGTTTACCAATTTATGAGAGTGATGATCATTTATTTCATATGTTTTTGAAAACTCACTGGTGATGATCATTGATTTAATATGTAACTGTATTTGCAAGACTGTATTTGTGGTGATAATATTAAATAAAAAACATGCGTCAACTTGAAACAAGCTCTTGGACTATGAAAGTCCCAAATCAACGACTAATTTGGATTCGTCAAAGCTTGCCTCTGTGCAGGCAGAAACATTGCACAGTTATTAAACCGCACTTCGGGATATCCAATTACAATGTAACGTTCACTACTCATAATTACATTTGAATACCAATCGAGCTCCCCGAATCTGACGGCCACTCTGCTCTGGTATGCGAATTCCTTCGCTGGGATCAATTAATTATTTATTAGTTTCATATGCAGTAAGTTTTGGAAATATTTAATCGTTTTGAATTGATAGTTTTAATACCATCGCTTCAAGCAGGATTGTTTTGAAATGACACCATAATTTGAAATACCTTGATATATCTTCCCCTTAAATAACAATATCGCGCCAATGAAATTACCAAAGTTATCAGGAGCCTTGCAAAAAATCTTTTTTTTTCATGATTGTAGGTGGAAAACAATTGCCTATAAAAAGAGCAACACTTCACAAGTCTTCCAAGGAGCACGTCCTGTAACATGCCAACCTGTGTCCATCAATTTGAGGCGTACGTGTTAAGCCTCATGTGCCTCTAATTACACCGGCAACCACGTCCTTCAGACCGGAGCACAGCATTGCAACAATACTGCTTGGCGGCAGAAATAAGCATGGCGATAGTACTACCCCGGACGAGGTCTGTTACAAAAAGCTCTACAGGTAATAAACAATATTGGTAAGAAAAATCTTTATTTTGTACTTTTTAGACAGGTTTATCTTTTTTTATGACATTGTAGTGAGAGCTGTTAATTCTATCTCCTAAAAATCGGTTAATTTGACTTACCTTAGCGGTTTCGATGGCTAAGCGAAGTGAAAAATAAATTTGTTAATATTGTTAGGGTTTTTTTTTTAATTAGTTATCATATTTTACTGTATTCGATGGCGTGCATAGAGGGTATGCAGATGATATAAAATGAGTTATTTCAATCCAGTACGAGTTATAAAAACTTAAGGATAGGCTTTTTATACCCTGTGCATACCGTCTATGCACGCCACTGAATGTATAATATCAAACTTAGCTAACTTGCCGTTGATTAAACCTCTTTTTAATAAATCCAAATGTGCATCTTATATACGGAATTTCTCATAGACAAAGTGAAATTAATCAAACCATAGCTATGCTCAACTTTATTGCGCATGCAAAGCTGTATTTGCAATTGCGCTATGCGGTTATTAAACCACAGCGTATTACGACCAATTACAATATAACCGACACTGACGGTTACAATTAACTAGAGTAATTATTTTATGATGTCGAATATCTGATATCGACAAATTTAATATCATACGTGATTCAGTTATTTATTCTATACCTATAAATTTTTATTTATATTTAGAGCAAGCCCGAAATTGGCAAGACCCTGCTTTCTGAGTCCAAGGCCGTGGGTTCGATTCCGACAACTGGAAAATGTTTGTGTGAAGAACATGAATGTTTTTCAGTGTCTGGGTGTTTAAAAATATTCATCAGTTATCTTAGTACCCATAACACAAGCTACGCTTGCTTTGGGACTAGATGGCAGTGTGTGTATTGTCGTAGTATATTTATTTATTTATTTATTTATAAATCATAATATCTTCACAAAAAAGACGTGTTTTACATTCAACCTGCATCGGTACAGCGAGTATGTTCCAGGCTCTATATTTCTTTCTGCCATAAAGAAGGAGCCTGTACTCAGTAGGACAATAACCAGACTGAGTATAGCGATGGCTTGAAGCCTATTTCCGACTATATGTTAAGCCGGAGGTCCCGGGTTCGATCCCCGGCAGGCGAAATTTGGGAATCTATAATTTCTGAATTTTATCTGAGCTAGTTGCCGCCCTACCGACCAAAACGCGCCGCTAAACGATTTAGCGTTTCAGTACTATTATTTGACGGCCGACTGGCGCAGTGGGCAGCGACCCTGCTTTCTGAGTCCTAGGCCGTGGGTTCGATTCCCACAACTGGAAAATGTTTGTGTGATGAACATGATTGTTTTTCAGTGTCTGGGTGTTTATATGTATATTATAAGTATTTATGTGTATTATATTCATAAAAATATTCATCAGCTATCTTAGTACTCGTAACACAAGCTACGCTTACTTTGGGGCTAGATGGCGATGTGTGTATTGTCAAAGTTTATATATATAGTTTATATATATATATACTATGTCGCGAAGAAACCGCTGAGTTTAATATAACTGCCATACCCTAATAGGTATGCCTGTTATTACTGGGAAGTATACAACGGTTTCCCCGGACATCCAATAAAGCCAACGAGAGGGACATGCCATGGTGGTTTTTAGTTCGGGTAAACGAGTCCCACAGAACCTCTGACCTGCCCAAAAGGACAGAGGTAGCCATAAAGCTTTTCCACCACGACAAAAAAAAAATGCCTGTTATCAGCTTAAACTGCATCACTATTGTAGTCAAGGATGGTGGAAAAAAAAAATAAGTAGATATATTGAGATACGTAATTAATGTAAACATCTATCTAAAGATCTCTATTCTAAAGATTTTACCGACTCTATTATTATTAATAACGCTAACAAAGCACGTTCACTATACACACATAAACAACTAACTCCATTTAGTCTTATCCCGAAGCGCCTTCGAATACGAAGTTACTTAAAGCTTAGTTCCATACATTTTCATTCGGCAACAACAAAGCGGGGGAAGTAATTAATAAGGCTAATATGATTAGTAGTTGCGCTTCTAACTTAGTGTTTGTCTTAGCAAATATTTCGAAGTCAAATTAGCGACGGTATATTGACAATAGTGACGCTAATGAATTTGGAATAGTAATTAATTACCTGCGCACTGAACTTTATCATTTCGTAGAAATAATATTATAAGGTAGTCGATTTAATAAAAGTGTATCACTGGTTGTTGACAGTCTTTTGTATATAACGTGAAAAGGAGTGTTTGAAATCCTTCTCTTGATGATCGGACCAGCGATAAATAGGTGGACGTACTCGTAGGTGTTGTTATATTGATAATAATTTAAAAACTACAAAATGACTTATCAAAATTACTTGAACTTTCTGGGAAGGCATAGGCTAGCTCGATGTTATGATGGTGATCTATTTGATATTAAAAACAATTCTACAGATTAATATGTGAAAAACTTTGTTACCCTTTTTGCTAATATTACGCGGACGGAAGAGTATGAAATTTCCTTAATCTTATAGTTTATATAGAGAAGGAATGCAAAAATTTTTTTTTATAATTACGCATAAAACACACATTATATCAATAAAAAAAACATTACACATACTATAGTATATTTGACACAAAAACGCATATATTCTCTTATTAATTTTTTTTTTTATTTCATGGTTAATTGACAGTGTAGCCTTGGCAAAATCCATGATTAAAGAAGTATATTTTTTGGCAATAAAACCTTAATGACGTTCAAAATCTTAATTTAAATTAATTACGGCCGAATTTCGACCTTACTACTTAAAATAAATTAAATTTAAGTGAAATGGAAATACTTAACCGCTCTACTAAGTCACTTACTCTGTCACTACATTTATGCATAACTTTATTCTTCACATCATCGACCTCCTTGGTGGATGGGAAATTGTCAAATTGGGAAGTTACATTTTCTACAAAAGCTCAGGCCAGGCTTTCGCTGCGGCTACTAACTAAGCTACTGACAAACATGTACCGCCAAAAACATCTTGTAGTTCCGATCTCTTATATTATCGTCGGCTTTAAGACAAAGTCATCAGATAACAGATATTATGGTTCCAACTTTCCGAAAGCTGCATCATTTGATTTTGGGTAGATATTCGAGCTTCTAAGATAATAAGTTATGCACAAAACTATAAACAATACCAAGAGCTTAAATCCAAACATAGCTTCGCCAAAACTATATTTCACGAGTGGCAAGACTTCGGGAATTAAGCTACAATTAAATGGTCGTAAATTCCAAGTTTGGGTCGGGTCACTTCGGGGAGCTCAGTGGCAATTTATCAATTATTTACGCCACTTGGGCCCGCGTCGGCTGCCGGCACCTGACGCTACTGATTCACAGATTTGTTTATAGACATTAGACGTGTCTCTCGATCATGGCGTCTAAACTGATTTTTTTATTTCGTCCTAAATAATATTACTTTATGACTGTATTTTTGGTTTGGTGGCGAGTCGGGGGCGATAATTAAGAGAACAACACGAATATTTCTACTTCCACTACCTTTTTATCTCTTAGATGTGTTCGTCTTAAACAAACTGGTATATTTATACAATTAAACGGTTAGTTTCGATAGCCGAGAAAGCTTAATAAAGTCCTTAAATGTAATTTAAGGCGTTACTACTGAGAAAATTTAAGAAGCTTCTCTTACCGAAAACTGTCTGAAATTGAAACTGGCTACGAAAATCCTATAAAAGCACAGAGTAATAAAGAGCATAGTCTTAATATTAAGGTATTTCTTTGATATGAGAACAGTCGAATATGGACTAGAACTCTCCGAAGTAGTAAAATCCGCATACTATCAAATTTGGCAAGTATTGCTTTTACTAAATTATTGGAATCTGGAGAACTTTTATTTTATTAGGAGGCAAATATTTGGTTTAAGGTATCAACATGTAGTTTTATGATATACTTAAACCTATACCAAACTGACGCCATCTTGAAACGCAAAGACTGAAAACAATGAAACTCAAATATTACCACTGGACTGATTAACAAATGACAGCTAAAATCCTGTCCCCATTTGAAGCGCTCTGTTTGAAATACGAAGTACTCTGTTTTTAGTAATCAAAATTTTAGTTTCCTATCCACTCGTATTGTAACTTACAGCATCAAAATGACGTTAATCAATTGAATATAATAAAGGCCACACTAGCCACAAAATTGCCCTTCGATGAAATTCCCAAATCATCATACATAAATTATAGACATTTTAATGGCACATAAAAATTATATAATATATATATATATTTGATTTTGAAATAATGATTTATGATGGTTGATGGTTATCGACACTAAATAATTTGTATAGTAGGATAGTAAACAAAATGGTTTTCTTTTGTAATATGAATTAAATCAAATAAAAGAAGAGTTTTTTTGAACTGCAAATATAACTTTAAATTTTTCATACTTACCTGCCGGTTTCAATGTATTTTATTTTTTGTAAAGGTGGCCTTAGTATATTTTTACTTAGCCATCTATATCGCAGGAAGCAACGGATTATTCTATTCCATAGACAAGGAGTTAAAGGAAACTTCTTGTGGCAATCAGTCATTTAAGCAGGCACCGCCCTGCACCGGTGACTTGCGGTCGGCCCATCGATCTCAGTCGGCGACAGTTTGCGTGGACTTACATAAAATATTGCGCATTAGAATTACTATAATAGCTAAACGTTTCTATAGTTCACTTCATTAAAAAATACAAGTACTAGCAATATAGTATAGTTACTACCAGTTCACGTTATTCTCGTGGAAATATGATACAGACATTCCTTTGTCTTCAAGCTTAGAAATATTAAGAGCATTTCAAGCTTAATATAAAAACACTAATTGATAAAGTTTGAAAAAATTTTACTTTCGGATCTCAATCACTTCGTAAACCGTTGATGTATGAAAACTCTATTCATATTCCTTCTTTCACATGCTTTCATCCATTAAGACATTTAAAATTATTATTTTTTATAATTAATATAAAAATGCAAAAAAATCAAGTCTGTATAATTTTGCTTTTGGATGTCAGTCCCCACATACCGTTGATTCATCAAGCAGTCCAATGCAATGTTCAATTATAGACGTTTAAATTCAGCATTTCAAACTAAACAATAGATAAAGTTCGTGAAAAATTTAAAACTACGCAAAATTTTATCCCAGTGTGGCATCTGACAGCGAACGTAGCTAGCGGGGCGGGAAGCGCGGACGCTCGCGTCATATGCGGGTGAACAGTCGAGCGCGAAATCGCACTGCGAATATCGCCGCGGTGCCGTGTGATGTATAAACAAAGTTGGACTATTGGATGCGGGAAAACATTCTGCTTGGTCCCTTAATTATTATTATAAAAAAAAACCATGATGTAGGAATGTTCGTATACACTTACACAGCAACGACACACTGGGCATGCCAGGAGCACGTCCTGCAATTCACCGCCCTGTGTTCATCACCAATGAGAAACGTAGGTGATGAGCCTCATGTGCCTGTAATTACACCGGCAACCAGTGGCGTGCACTTCATACATGCACGAAAGCACTGCATACCCTAAAATTTATATATAACTCGTATAGGAAGAGAATTTTTGCCGTTTTATGAAATTTACTGCTGTAAATTTACCCTGGTAAGAAACCAAGTCACGCCACTGCCGGCAACCATGCCCTTCAGACCCGAAACGCAGCAATGTGGCTCAGCGGCAGAAATAAGCGTGACATACGTACTGGTACATGGTATTACATAAGTGGTGAGTTTGCAAGTGATCGATATATGGCGAAAATTATTATGCTCTTCATCGAATTAAGAATATGAACCTAAGCTTGACAAAGAAAATTCCTGAGGAATATTTTGCGCAGTGATTATTTAATTAATCATATTTAGCGCCGTGGGAGGTATAAAGAAAGTCGGACTATAGGATGTGGGGTTATATTACTACGCAGTGGTTTATCTATAAGTGGCGAGTTTGAAATTTATGGATAACACTATAATTATTTGCTCCATCGACTTAATTATTACAATAAATTGTATACCTTGACTAATTACTGTACAAGTCATGCCCATAGTTGTTGTCTAACAGTCCATATTAGTTTTTTTTTAATAAATATTAGTAGGCAATTATTGGGCCTCTGTATTTAGTATATTTCCATGGTTTAAGATCACCGAACCGGACAAAATTATCTAATCGCAAGCTGACTGGTCAGCAGCAATTGGTTTGTAATTGTTGAAATTTACTGAAAATTAAAGAAAATATAAAGGTTTCATCCTTTATATTTTCTTCGTTTTCTTTTTTGATAATCCCTATCCCTATCCCTACTAATATTATAAATGTCAATGTACGTTTGTTTGTTACGCTTTCACGCAAAAACTACTAACCGATCCTCATGAAACTTTGTACACATATTCTTGGAAGTGTTAGAAGTAATATAGAATACTTTTCATCTCGACATTAAGCTCGGTTCCTTTGGGAGAGGGGATGAAAGTGTTTGACGATTTTACACCATAACTCCGACAAATTATTAACCGATTTAAATAATTATTTTTGTATTGTTTTATAATATGCGTTAAATTTTGGCCAACTTTGTGTAGATCTGAATCTGGTTGGAGATAGAGAAAAGAACTCCTCAGCGGACGGCAGCAAACCCCTCATTTAAGGCTAAGCTATACTGAGTACTTTAATTTTTTTTAGAACTACAACTATATTTAACGCCACATAAAAAAACACAATCAAACGCAGACGAAGTCGCGGGCAACAGCTAGTCAGATATAAATAAATTAACACGGATATCAATTGTTTCATGGTTCTTAACCATAACCAAACTAAGCATGAAAGAAGCTCTTCGGAGCTATGTTATTTTACCTTTACTGGAGTGAGTGCAGATGAACGATTTTTTCACGTTGCCGAGCACTGAGTTCCCTATTAATAAACGAAGAACAGTTAAATGGGCCTAAGTGAGTGTCTTTTAAGAGAGCGATGGATGAAGCGAGATATGCACAGATCTTATGAGGAGGAGAAATAGATTTGTGTACCAGTTCCCTGTATTTTTTTTATGTCTTTTTATTTGAGATGGTGATTAAACATTTCGTTCATTAGAAATTATTCGAATACTCATTCGATCTGACCTGTAAGAAATGACCTTACCGACGCTTAGTTAATGTATTTTTACAATATGCTAAATTTATAAAATAATTTTAATTACTAATATCTTGTTACGTCAATTGTTTCTTAGCTCTACGTAATGTCGCACAAACTACCTTATCATTAGTTTCCACCTCAATGCTAAAATTTAGTCGGTCCCTTTGGTTTGGCCCTTTGTGTTTGTATAGTTAAATTAAGTTGAAAATTTATTCCATATTAGTTTTGTTCGAAGACCCTGTGTCAACGTCGAATTTATAATTTTGAGGGTAAAACTCTATCGCATAATTAGTTTTTGATGACAATTATTGAATACCCAGAGATTAAATACCCTTTTAAATCATTCTGGAATTGTTACGCGCAGTGTATAAGTCTTTTGTCGTTTGGTTGCTTTGTTAATACGTGAAGGAAGGACGATTCCTGTAAATCACCCTTGGGAATTTTGGATTTTTTCCAGGATTAAAAGTTGCCTATTAAAAATGTTGCTATTGAATCAAATTTATTTTTCCTTTTATAGTGGTAGTATCAATTAAACTGGTTTATAATATTATAGTTTGCATTTAAAAAGTTTGTTTTCATATGTAATTGATCAATGCTTTCATCAGCCTATAGCATCACTATGCTGGGCAGACGGGTTGGTGATGACAGTAGATTGTAGTAGTAGCATGGAGGGAGCCGCTGCCCGTTCTCCGTAATATTCCATTAGAAATTTATTTATTACAGCGTGGTGATCTACATTCTGCCCAGCGTGGTGGTGCCCAGGATTAGGAGGTAGATTATACCAAATTAAGCAGAAGGTTAACTGTTTAATTTCCCAGTACAATGCGTCAGGCACAAAAACAATTCAGCCGTTTATTCGCCTGGCTGTGAAGTTTGGTTACTGGTTGGCAGTGAGCGAATTAATATTCGAAGTCACGTCACGAGCACTGTTCACGCATGCCTTGCCTCCGTCGCCGCCCGTTCCATCCCGCCAGCCCGCCGTGACCACTCATTGCCAGCCTCGTTTTACAGTTTACACACTGGAAACAATTATTTAACATTTTTCACTTTGTTCAATAATAGCGTGTTTGAAGCGGTGATAGCGGCGATGATTATATGCTTTTGCCTACCTTTCGGTGATAACCGAGTGCAATCCCAACTATAGCTTATGGAGATAAAGAGAAATCCCTTGCTTTACTGGGAATATCTTCGTAAATATTGTTCTCAAAGGCGTGTGAAGCCTACTAATCCGCACTACCCTTCTAGTTCTGACAGGAGACACGTGCTCTGTAGTGGCTCGGTAATGGGTTAATAACAACGAATTTTTAACCAACTTAAAAAAGGACCTCCTCCTTTTTTAAGTTGGTTAAAAAGTCGTTAACAAGATACCAAGTAAAAACTTTCCAGAACTTTTTTTGTGTAAATTATATTAAACGAATATTTTTTTTTTAGTAAAAGAACAATTCTTGTTAATGGCTTTTATAAAAGCTCAAGTGAGTTTCAGGATGCGAAGAATATTTTTTGAAGTTTGTGTAATAATTATTTTATAGCACAAACTACTAAAATAAATGAAATAAAAATGTCACATCCTGATAAAGTACCTACTATTAGATAACAATGTCATGGTAAGTATGTATCGAGTTGTTTGTAAAACAAAATATCTTAAGCGTTTTGACGGCCATCAATTGTTGGAACGAGGATATAAATTAAAGCGCCCTGCGTAACCCGGGGGCAGTCGAGATTAATGTTGGCATTAATCGAGTGGACGCCGCCGCAGAGCTTGCTTGTGCCATATACACCTTGAATTTGCACGTCAATCTATATCAATGTTATAAAGCTAAACAATTTCTAGCTTTGCGTGTTTTTATTGTTATTATTATCTATACTATAAATAATGCATAAACCTTTTCATCTTCGTTGTTATGGAACTGATAAAATATAAAATAAATAAATATTTTTTACAGTCCCATTTAATTGAGGTAAATTAAACTTTGTTCGCATTTATATATATATATATATACACATTATATATATATATATATATATATATTGTTTATAATATCCCATTCGAAATAATATCCAAGCTGAAGTGTTAGTTTGGTTTTTTGATTCAATGCCATAATCTCAGGAATCGCCTGAATCTATAATCGAGCAATAGTAAATCTTTTTTAAGATTCAGATTTGAATGTTTTAATTCCCGAAATAGTTTGTAGGTTTTTAATACACGACCGTTAGGTGCATAGAAAATAGAAGATATATTGTATGGAATAGCGGAGCACAGTTTGTATTGGAAATAAATAAGCCCGCCAAACCGCATTGTAACAGCGCGGTGCGTAAAAGATCTTCTCTATCTCATATCATAGCGGAGGCTTGTACTCGTACCAAGTAGTGATATAAATTGGCCCGAGCATGATGATGAGGAAAGGTAAGATTGTACAAAACCATCTTCATCATCACCTCAATCAATTGTCCACTGTTGGACATAAGTCTTTTCTAGGGAGTTCTAAGAGACTATTCTGGGACGCTTGCTGAGCAGCAGCACCCAGCATCTCGTTTGATGTCATCTGTCCACCTCGTTGGGGTCGACCAAGGCTACGTTTGTCTGTGCGTGTTCAGCCATTCAGCACCTTGGAGAGCAGTTAATAAGACTGAAGCTTATTTAGAGAGTATTAATTTTCAAAATTAGTCTCACTGAAAATCGAACCTTGGACCTCCTATCGCACACAATGGAGAGGTCGTTAAAGGTCTAGCCTTACGGATTAGTTTAATGAACTTCATTATATTTGATGTGGCATCATTTGCGCGCCAATGCTCATACCACTAATAAACCATTGTGGACTGCCTAATTATTACCATACACACATCAGCGATCTCAGTTACGAATTAACGGCGCCATTTCACCGCCGGAGTGCCCGAACAATGACATTTAATGTAATTAAATTTCCTCGACAAACCCTATTTTATCGCCGGATTATTTGATCAAAGGGCTAATCGACTCAACATACCTATAGTTTAGCCAAAGATAAACTTGCGACATGCGGGCGGCTGTGCGTGTTTAACTAATGACCGAGTCATGGGGGCGCTGGGGGGTGCAGGGAGAGGGCCCGGTAGTCCGGCGATATCATTAGCCACAGATGCCGCTGCCCGCTGCCCGGTATAAATACATTAAGTGTGCCGTCAAACTGTTAAAGTCCGCTTCAAACGTTGTTTTACACCGTGATTTTGTTGGAATACCTCGGTATTTGAACAGAACTATGTTTGTGAAAGTAGGTACAGTAGGTACTTCCTACGTACTACACAGCTTCCAACTTTGACGACCAATTTACGCAGTGGCAGTTTCTATGGCAATCTTTAAAATTTTCTATCTTGTGAGAGATGAGAACGGAGCCTGCTTCCAAGCTGCCTTGTCGTTAAGAAATTCATCAATCGTATAGTAACCAAGATTAACTGTGTTTTAACACATTGTTTAAACTTATGCATTGGTAGGTCAAAAATTACCTCGGGAATCACATTGTAAATTTTGACATGAACATGAATATTTTTCAGTGTGTTTATCCTTATATATAGGTATTTATGTATATTATTAATTAAAATATTCAACAGTCTTGTTGAAGAAGTGCTTGTTGTGTCATAACGTAAATATTCTAGAGAATAGAGATTCCGTCTTGATAGTCGATTTAAATCCCAATAGCTTAGAGTAAATGAGTTTCCCTTCGTGCCGAGTAGTTATCCAATTATTTTAAAATTATATAAAGTAATAAAATTATCGTATTGCATGAAAATTCCATTAAATGATTTTAAAGATATATAATTTCTTGCAAAATATATATTTATAAGATTTAAACTAGTTTTTCCCTTTCCTGCTTTTTTTTATTTATTCTCCATGGTATTAACTACACTGGGGTTTCAGATAAAAATAAGCGCAGCATGCTCTTATGTTTGATAGAACATTTAACGAAAGCTGGAAAGTTTTTGAAGAATGTGCCACACAAATCACGCGTTACCCTGGTGTTTCTATTATTTGCACATTTGAATTAAGTACTAAAGCAGTAAAAGTGCTCAGTACTATAGTAAAATATAATATTGGCGTTCTCAAACATTGTTGCGTAATGTTGAAACAATATTTACCTTTAGTGAGTGCAACAATAAAGATAAAAAATGACATTAATGTTAGTACCATCTATCTAACCACTAAACCAACAATGTTAAACTGTTCGACGAAAGAACGGTCGCATCAGAATCAATAAACAATGAAAAACAGCGGCCACTTCATGGAATATGACGCCATAAAATTCTATAAACCCAATAAAATTCGTGCTCCGCGTTAGAACGTCCACATAAAATCTCAAAGTACATAAACATATCATAAGAGGGGATGAAGAGCGAGTTATCCGCACAAAAGAGAGTTTTTCTAAGGGATAAGCAGCGGTTTCCCCAGATGGTTATTTTATACAGCGAGTCTAAGTTAACGGCTCGGGTTTTTAACATTCTACGCCGTAGACGGGCTACGCTTTGTAGCTGTTAGTGTATAACGAGTTAAAATGGGCGGGTGTGATCAGTTGCGACAAAACCCAAAATACTTTGTTTTAAAAAGGACTTTAATTTTATTTTTTAGAAATATTATGTTTTGTTTAAGTTTAAAGGCCTAAGAAATTTTATTACGATGTTTCAGATTCTAAGTATTTAATATATTGACTCAATAAATCAACTAAAAATATATATAATTAAATTTTTATAACTAATAGTACTTACTAAAGGAACAAAATTACAAACCATTGCGTTCTTTATAAGTGCATTTGATATGTAATCTCGAGGAATACCATACTGAATTTTATTTTTTTTAATGAAATCTTCAAATATTTGTACTTATTATTACTCTGTAGGCATAATTAAGTAGAAGCATTAAATCAATGGAATAAACTATCGAAAATACCTCATGGGTACTTATAAAAACTTATACGTGAACAAAATACTCGATTTTTCCTACATATTAGTTTTACGCTGCGCTTTCTTTTTTGTAGTCAGCCTAAAAAATAGAGCTCTAGTGAATAAAATACGAAGACATTATTTAGTCTAAGGTCCTTGCACAAAATCTAATAAAGAATGATATTAATGAAAATATATTATTGTTATACATATTACGTTTACGATGAACCTTGCGAGTTACTTAAAATATACGATCATTGCCTAAAATAAAGGCTCCATAAAGAGTTAAATAGTATTTATTTACGACCGCAATTCCTCTCTGTTTATTGCGATATAAATCGGCGACTAGATATGATTTATCTGTTCATCACTCCTTGTTACGCGTGAGTAATGTTCTACACGTTATTGCGTTATAAATGGTACTGGTTTTATTGAGAAAACTCACGAAAATTCCCACCATTACTGTGCCATTTAATTATAGTCTTCGTAATATATGTATCTAAAAAAAGGTAAGGTCGTGTGTTAAGACAGCGGACCGTTTTACGCATTGTATGTCATCATCATCATATCAACCCATTACCGACCCACTACAGGGCACGGAGACCCTCGCGCAATGTCAAGGGTCTAGGCCGTAGTTCCCCACGCTGGCCCGCTGCGGATTGGTGCCTCCACAAGCCTTTGAGAATGTTATGGAGAACTACCAAGTTTGCAGGTTTCTTCATTCACCGTTGGAGCAAGTGATATTTTAATTGCTTTAAATACACACAACGAGGTTCATTCTGGGATTCGAAAGGGCCTCTCGAAAGTGTAGCCGAAGCCCTAGGCTATCACCGCTGCATTGTATGTAAAAACTACTAAATTAATAAACTAAGAACACAAAGGTCAAATCCGGACTCGTGCAAGTAACATTCCCCATATCCCACAGAACGTGCGTTAGGTAGTCTGCTATATACCTTTTGCCTTGTCAAAGGTAAACAGTGAAGAGTTTTACATTCGTGGAAGGAAATATACCCCCTACACGAGACGTATCATACGTCGCGTGTAGGTTATTTAAGTGATGTGGTATAGATACCTGATGAAGAGTAGCAATAGTACAGACATAACATAATAATTGGGTCCAATACAAAGTAATACAAAGCAGTTCAATGTTGATTTGGAAGCCACGGGGAGTTAATTTTAGTCCTTGTGAGTCGGCGCACCTTGCCAGTAGGTAGATTGGACACCCATAGGGACTTTTTCCTAACCGAACAGGAAAAAAAAACCTTTTGCCTTAACAGTGTTCATTCATATGAAGTTTGTGGGTGAAAATATAAATATTTTTGGAAATTTGAAGCAGCAATAGTTATAAAGACGATGATTTAAAAAAACTAAAATAACTCTGATGAAGCTGCCGGCAATACTTAGTGGTAAAAATATAAAATGTTACAGTAATTTACATTTTATTCAGACTTTTACTAGTATACGTATAATATTAATGAAAGGGTAATCCAAAATTACGCTCAACCAAATATCCAAAGCTAATATTTATACGAAACATTTTAAACAGAAACAAAGCTACACGGTCGACTTAAAACGAATTACCATACGCAAGGGACTCACCCTTTATACAGAGACATCGGCCGCTGAAATTGAAATGGATCGGATTCGAGAGTCCATCCATCACGGTGTTTGACTTTGGCCCACATCTAAATGGTTTTTTAATAATTCCACTTCGGACTTCAATACGTCGCCCCTCATTAGAACGTGAAGAATGATCGAGTGTCGATTGTTGACAATATGACACTCAATTGGCAGCTTGGCATAATTTTATAAAGCCTGCAAAATGTAAAAAACGCAGGGTTGAAAAGTTACAGACATATTTTATATCGCTGTGATATTATTAACTATTTTTGAAGTGAAACTTCTTTATCGTTGGAAAAAAATATACCGTCTTTGGCGTTGGAAAAAAATATACCGTCACATTTTTCGGTTACGCATCACATTTATCCGTTGTGCTCCATTTTTTTTCAATATATCAACACGTGGGTGTGATTGTGGTATTTATTGTATTCATAATAAAATCATGTCTATGATAACGGCTTTGCTTTTGTTACCTTTATCTAATTTTACTTTAAACCAATTTCTGTTAAGTTGCATATTTTTCGAAAAATAAGGTCACAAATAAGTTTCACTTCTTACGCGCGTACTAGTACATACACACATTTTATTTATATTATCTATAAAGGATTATTTAACTGCTTCGTTCAACAATGCTTTATAACTTGATTCATTCACACGAATTTCTGACCGAAACCAAAATTGTTTTTCGGTCATAAATTCCCAGTAAGTATCAAATGCTTTGACCCCCACCATTAGCTGTCATCAATAGTGGTTACAATCACAAAAATAAGATAACAATCGATAAAGCCTTTGAGTAACTTGGTGGGTCTATAGTACAATCTGCCTTATCTATGAGAATCGGTGATAGCCTATTGGTTCGGTCAGTCTTCTTTTCGGGGTTATGTTTATGTAAAATCGCTCCTGTAACTTAATAGGGTTATGTCTTAAATTAAAGCAACTAAAATATTACCTGCTTTAACGGTAAAGGAAACATCGCGAGGAAACCTGCGTGCCTAGAGTTCTCCATAACATTTTAAAAAGACTTTACGACTGCCAGTCCGCGCTCTGTCAGCGTGATGGGCTAAGGCCTAAACCCCTCTAATTCTGAGAGGTGACCTGTGCCCTGTAATGGGCCGGTATTGGGTTGATAATGATAAGAGAAGAGGCCAGATAATGATGTTAAAACATCAACGTGTTTGATGCCCACTTATTAGATATACCAAATGAAATTGAACCTAAAACAATAGACCACCAAAAAAATACATGTTGATTTATACTAAGTATAAAGTGAAACAGAAAACATAATATCCCTTTTGTCCGGTCATAATAAATATGGTTTATCCAGCGTCGCGAGCGGAAAGTAAGACAATAAAGGAAGTAAGACAGGAATGCGAAAGGGGAGAGCAAACAAAACAACGGCAACGTCTAGTGACCGCCATAAACAAAGCGAACTATGCGCGGTCACCTTTATATTTCATGCAAATCGGCGACCGTTCAGGAAAATGTTCCGAATAATCGCCGTCTGATAAACTGCCCGGTTTTTTAATGCATTCCCTTTACATGTTGGATTTACTGTTTAGTTTCATAAACGGTTTTAGTGTTTGAATATATTGCTTACTTTCAATTTAATGCATGTAAAGAGAAAAAGTTTTTGGTTCGTTTGAATTACACTTGTGTGCATTTCATTTGCTGTGAAGCATGTAAGAATGCTGTCCCTAGCTATTAACACTATTGAAAGTACTACAGATGTATCCAAGAGTTCTTGTTTTGTATGTTAAATACTTTATTGCACACACAAAATAGTCATGGTACAAAAAAATGGAAAAGAAACAGCACAGCAACTTAAAAGCTACTTAAATGTGGAAAGAAGGTCTTATCGCTTAAGCTATCTCTCCCAGACAACTTTTGGAAAGAGCCCAGAAATCTAAAATATTTTTAGCTTTTTTCATCTTATTCTTTATCCTCACGATAACTATGAAAAGTATTATGTTCAATTCGGAAACACACCCCATTCTCACCGCACCTTCTGGGATAAAAAGTAACTTATGCTACTCTCCATTTTTTTAACTAGATCTATCCCAAAAATCACGTTGTTTGATTGCTTAGTAAGGACGTGAAGGAAGGACAAACCAATAAACAAACATACCTTTAGTTTTATAATTTTAGTAGAGTTTGATGACCAATATTCTAAGAAAACAATTTATATATACGCCATCTAAGAATTCATTCTGGTACTTACAATGATAAATGCAAGATTACAAATTGGCGTTATTTGAAAAAATTACCTTTTTTAAACTCCCTAGAGTGAATAATAATCGGTGAGCATCCAATAAAGACCCCTTATCTATAGCACATCATCGAACGCCATCTATCGCTATAAATGTTACAAATAACCGCGAAACGACGCGTCATTAAATAACACGCCCGAGATAAGTACCCATAGATTAATGCGGTTTTTTATATGGATTTTATATCGATACGAGGCATACAAACGCCCCTAACCATTTAGTACGCGACGCCAAACGATATATGCGATTTGAAATTTTGATATTTTGTTATCGCAAAAATGTGATCGAAATTAATGTTGCCTATACAAAAATAATTTCGTGAAATGTTCAAGGGAGGCATATATCCTGGTTGTTGTTTAAAGTATTAACTTATTGTGTTTAAAAAAAACCCCCAATAAAACGTAGGTACAAGAAATATCATAGTACTAACATAGAATGTTATGGGTTTGCGTGATATAACATACCTAGTTGCACTGTAAGCAAAGGATACCAAAAGAATATAGAAATCATATTAGTTCAATATTTTGCTCTCTAAATAGAGAAAAATATGTTATGAAGTTCTCCTGTTTTCTTTTAAAGCTTAACTAAAGCCTTGGTATAAGTACATATAATCAATATCACCGATATGATTTATCGCTTCTTAAAATACTTATATTCCCTTGTAGTATGTATTTCCCTTTTAATCATGATATGATTAAATTTAACTTAAAACTTACTTATTAGAAACCGAATAATAATAAGTGAAATAAAGGATATGATACTTATTTCATAGCAATCACAAAACGTTTCTTACCTATATAATATTGAAAGGGCAGGCATCTGTGCTGAAATCACCCGGTCACTAGAATATTGTTTTCACTATATTAGATACGTGATCGCAATTTTTAAGGGCGAAAAAATTCTATTTCAACTCCACTCTGACGTTCGGAGTATTTGATTATACGTCGAGTGTGTATTCACATTTTAGTGTTATAAAGTGCACGATATTGAAGAGTTTTACGATACGATTTACATGCAATATTGAAATATTCACTGTCGGATTAAAATTTAAGGACCGCTGTCGGAAACTATGGAGATACTTAAAATTAAAATATTCAACATATTTTTTTTTTATGTTTATAGACGAGCGCTTGACTGCAATCACACATGATGGTAAGTGATGATGCTTAAGGTGAACTGCGCTTGCCTAGAAGATGCCTATTCACTCTTGATTTGAAGTTACTCATATTGCAGGTAATGGGGAAAATGGAAGCTGGAAGGACATTCCAGATCCTTGCGGCGCGAATCAGAAACGAAGATGCGAAGCGCTTCGTACGCGTCCGCGGCATATCACACACCATACAAAATCTCCAACTACATTCATGGTAAAGTCTATTTCTGTAAGAATATGTTGTTATGGTTAATAAAAATAAAATAAAGAGTCTTGAACCATGGCAAATGTTGTGCCAAGAGGCTTTAAAGTTGGTGGGTACAGCTAATCTTCGGCCGTTTCTTTATACCTACCCTACTGTCAACAATGTGACAAGCGTAAACCGATTGCGTATGACTAGCATACTCCCTAACAGGTTATCTCGCTAACATCTTTATAATTCTTAATCTCTCAGTCTGTCATCACTTTTTAATTCTTTAATGTTATATAGCTTATTTTTATGTTTTAATTTAATTTAAATTGTTGTTATTATTACTCGTTCATACATTCTTTTAATAACCCCGGGGAGACGAATTGGGCAACTGTAATGTCTTAACATGTCAATGTCTTGTCTAACAAATTAATAAATCTTATACATTGTATTGCAGTCGGGGCTAACTCGAAGTGGAAAAAGAAATGTCGGGTTGAAACTGTCAAGGGTATTATGTGCGTTTCCATCTTACAGTGCATTCTTGTTTACCATCAGATGTGATTATAAAAAAGTTTACCATACTTTAGAAAAAAACCAAGCAAACACGTTGGCAAAAGCTATTTATTAATAAATCAATTATGATATTGGTGGTTAAATAGGCACATGTGCTCGTAGCTTTCACACCCTAACGTCAAGAAACATTGATTGAATTGTTTACGCAGGAAATTAATAGAGATAACTATGAGGAGGAAAACGGAGCCTCTATTGTTACTCTTGACGCCAAGGTGTTCGTTTACTTGCACTGAAGACTGTTGTACGTTGGTAGTATACGTGTATTTACATTGGAGATGGTGAGTTGTTCTTAATTGATACTGAAGTAGGTACCTACTATATTAAAATACTGTACTGTATTTTATAACAAATTACCAAATGAAATTTTTGAGATGTCTCTCAATAAGTTCAAAGTTTATATAAAACGTAAGCTTATAGAAAAATCCGATTATAATATTAAGGATTACTTGAACGATAAAAAAAGCTTGGTGTGAATTGCTCTAGCTTCATAGCTTAATATAAATAAACTGTGAGATGGTGATAACAAAGAAAAAAATTACCCGGCTAAGTTTGTTGTAGGCTCTTCTTAGACCAGGGCGCGTTTGGAACCCTCGTAGCTTTAGGTTTAAGTTCGCGTACGAAGTTATCACCATCCCCTTACAATTATGTAAGCATATATGTATGAACGCTTCATAAGTGCCTGTGATAGGTATACATGAATAAAGAAATTTTGAATTTGAATTTGTACTTACCTTGAAAATCACAGGTTTTTATTCCAGCTTAGGAAATTTGTTAGTAGTTTTTATTATTAAGCGTAGTGAACAGATATAAAGCAATAAGATATGAATTAAATGACTGTTTGTGCGTCCAAGGCCGTGGGTTCGATACCCACAACTGGAAAAATGTTTGTGTGATGAACGTGAATGTTTTTCAGTGTCTGGGTGTTTATTGTTAGTATTTATGTGTATTTTATTCATAAAAAAATATTCATCAGCTATCTTAGTACCCATAACATAAGCTACGCTTACTTTAGGGCTGGATGGCGGTGAGCTTATTGTCGTAGTAAATTTATGAAAAAAAAAAGTAGTATAAATGTATCTCAGTTTCCAACTAACAATCTTTGTTATTTAGTCTATAAATGAAATCAACTTTCGGATATCCAAAGTTAAGGCAAATTAAGGTCGATTATATCGTTGGATAAACTGAAATCAATATTGAATCGGGACTGTTTATTTAATGTTCGCCCCTTATAACTTATAGTTTTAGTTTTGTTCCTCGGTTTGTGTTGTATATATTGTGGTTTCTCACAACTTAGTAAATAAATAATTTGAATATCTAGTAGATAAAGTGTCAATTTCCAGGAATACTATTTGGTTTGGGTGAAAATTGAGTTTGTCTGCAGGCAATAAAAATTTTAATAATACAGGTAGGTTTGTTTGTCTGTAAAACACTAGTGAATGAATGTGAATGGAAGTGACATCAGCTGACTTATGGTTTCAAAGTCATTGGCATGCAGTTATCATACAGCTTCTGGCTCATAGAGTTTTCTACTTGTACTTTCGTTGATTAAAAATTGAGCTTTTTTCTCAACAATATATTCGTTCTGTCGTTGTATGAAGTATTTAAACTAATTTATTAGATCGTACCAAAATGTTTAAGATCAACTCAAAAAAATCCGTATTGAACACAATAGAAGACACTTTTCACGCGACGTACTACATTCAATAAGTCAAAACTCTTCTTCTTATTCACTCGTATACCTGAGTGAAATTACGACACATACGTTAAACTTATATGCGTTTTCACTAAACCTAAGAATTGCCTTAATCGGATTTAGGTAATTTCAAGAGAAAAAAAACGTTTCCCGAACTCTTATGTGATGTCTAACGAAGTTAGGCGCTGTCTTAAGTTACGAGACCGATTTGGCGGATCGTAGTTTAGGGGACTCGCAAAAATGACACTTGACCGATGAAAAAGATATAATTCGGTTTTTTTAATAATCTTAAATCCAAATGAAACATGAAAAATATGATAATTCAAACACACCTTGTGGCAAGAAGAATAATAATTTTACTACGACAATCCACTATATCCACACAAAGTAAGCTCAGCTTGTGTTATGGGTAGGTACTAAGATAACCGATGAATATTTTTATAAATAATATACATAAATACTTATTAAAAAAAGCAGATAAACACCCAGACACTGAAAAAAATCGATTGGTGAAAGGTATGCCTAGGAATTTTCTTTGATTAGACGTTACGTACTTAGGCATTGTCTTGTCCGTTATTAGTGAAAACTGGCATTAAGGTCTTATTGGTGAGGATTGGTTTAGGTCCTACGACACTTTCAGTTGGCATATTGATCCATTCTCACAATAAATGAAACGTATACCTCTCATTTATACGGAGAAATGTATAAAAAGTTGCATGGCTCGTACTAGGTATATTTATATGCTTAACTTAAAAAGAAAACCGCATACCGGTGCAGTTGCATCCGGGAAAGGAAGTTGTTCCCGATTCCGCTTGCTTGTTCCAGGAAATTCCTGACTCGCAACTCCGAGACCGATGAAAGAAATACTTTTCCTTGCCTTAAAGAGTTGTTAGACCCGCCTTTATTACTCTTTTGATTTGTTGCGGCTTCCTTTACAATGGCTTGTGACTTCAAAAGTATTTTTAAAAGATTCTCTTTGTTTACCCTTTTTAATTATTACTTTGCTTCAATTTGTTCTGAAAGTAGACATATAATAGGAACAATAGTGGGTTACTTTATATTTATTTACAAATTTATCTAAGTATAGTGTTTAAAATAATTAATACCATTTTAGGTAGTAGTAGACCTTTATGTGGCAGAGCTCCTCGGAGTACGTTCCAACTACCGTTATGCTTATGTCTGGCGCCAAGCAGCATTGTTGTGTTCAAGTATGGAGGGCGTGTTTGCTGGTGTAATTACGGGCACATGAGGCTGAACACCTACGCCTTAGTTGAATGGACACAGGATGGCACTCTACAGCACTAGCTCCCTGGATATTCCTCGAAGTGTTGCTATATTTATAGTCTACTAGCTGTTTCCCGCGACTTCGTCTGTGTTTGTTTTTCCTTTTTGTTTTTTGAGACACATGGACATTAAAATTAGGTGTAGTTGTTCTGAAATTTTTAAGTTGTGTATTCTTATTAAAAAAAAAAAACTATTCGCATACACAATATCTGAAAAGAACTGTCTGATCAGTCTCAGCTCCTCCATTTATCATCCATCCTCATCCTAACATTTTTAATAGTCCTTGTGTAAAATCGACAAACTTTTTCATCACCTCTCCCAAAGGAACTGAGCTTTATTTCGGGATAAAAAGTATCCTATATCACTTCTATTACCTCCAAGAATATGTTTCCAAAGTTTCATGATGACCGGGTCAGTTTTTGCGTAAAAGCGTAACAAACAAACTTACATTGACATTTATAGTATTAGTAGGGATAGGGAAGTAGGGATAAGGATATCAGAAGGGCCATCCTCTTGGTCAGTTAAATATGAGTATTAAAGAAAATATTTGGAAATTGTAAGATATGAATGTTGTGACACAAATTCAATGTCATAGTATAAAAGCAATATTTTTGAATTATGTTTTATGTTTTATTGTATTTTCGAAAAATCATTTAGTAATTATAGAAAAAACAGTCAAGTCTAGATAATTGCTTAATGATTCTCCAACACATCAATATTTCCATTAGAACTAAATCTAGTACACTTAACTAAGTATTTAGAAGCTTAAGAGTCAGGGAATCAGGATTTAACTCATGATCCCACCGGTATTTAGATATAGCCTCCTAATAAATTTACTCGAGCGTCCGGGGTTCGAATCCCGACGGGCGTCGGATCCGGTACGTATTAACTCGTTAGCCTTTGGCTCGGTGCACTGACCAACGGAAACTAACGTTAACTTTCTAAGCAACGTAAATTAAATGCTGCTTTATAGTCTGTACCGCTACTTGCCGAAATAAACTTTTGTTAAAGTGTATTTCACGTGTAATAATCTTAAGTTAATGTTTTATTATTGAAAGTAAGGAGTTATTAAAAAATAGTGTAAAAAAAACATTGATTTATGAAAACTAATCTAGAAAATTATGTATATTGAATGTTGTACGTTTAGATCTCCTTCCATATTTGTGAGAGGGATGTCGAGTTTAGACCGATTACGATACTTCAAAGTAGTTTGGCGCGTTTTGACTATTATTAAAAGATAATAATAATCGGTACCGACATTTATCATCAGTATGACGCATAGAGAATACAGTCAGTAGGAACAACAGTCTTGTTTTAACTCTTAACAGAAAACCTAACCTCAATCCCACTGTATCCCAGTAACTTTATATTTAGTTGAATATGCCAGCAAAACCAACGAATCATTAAACTTTTATCTTAAATTCTTTCTGAATTTTTAATATAATTTTTCAAAATTTTTTTTTCATATCTACCGCTGCAGAAGTTACTAAGCAAATAGACAACATCTTTACTTATAATAAAACTGTAACTGTGAGATTTCTGTACATTTAATATATTTTGAAAATTTTGACCGGGGGATGCTTTATAATCGCTACTGAGTCATAAAACATATTATTTGTCTGTCCGTCTGTCTGTCGGTAATAACAGATTTGATGCAGACGAAGTTGCGCGGGTCAGCTTGTTTAAAATAATAAAATAATCAAGAAACTACAGCCTATAGATTCTCGCTAGTTGGAATAAGAGACGCAAAACATAGTGTAGCCAGCATAAATATTAGTACATGTTTAGATGTATTATAAGTAAATCAGTGTTTCCCCCCCGGGATCGAACTTCCTACAACTGACCCTTAAACTTAAGCAGTAAATACTCAAGCCGTTCAAACTATCAAAAACTTAAGCACTATTCCCACTTGTGGCTGACCCCTGTTATAACGAGAATAACCGGCCGCCTGTGGACCCTACTCTGGGAATAAATCCATTAATTAAATGTACTTTCTGTGTACGACGTATCAGAATAACATTATTACTTGGACCCTGTATTAACTTCTCATTAGTAGTGTTCACTTTTGGAAGTTTCTTGATTCATATGGGAATGCCTTGTTGGTTCAGAAGATATCATGTGTCTATGCATTACGAGGTTCTTGTTTTTGGTCGGTCCAAATATTTTTAGGGATTTAGAAATTTGCAGTGTAGCCTGGAGTTGATTCTCGTAGTCCACCCAGTGCCGCAGAGAGCAAGTTTAGCTATCGGTCCTGTTTATCACCAACATGTGTTAATTCCCGTTAAGGCCCGCGTACCAGCATTGGAGCAGCAAGCTCAATTTCCGTTCAACCATAACATCTGTGCGTCAGAACAGGGATGTTTATAGAATAACAATAATGATGACTCAGTTGATTGGCCAGGTAGAGCAATATTGATTAAAGTTGTAGTTGTATTTGGATGCGCGACATATCTGACCTTTTTCTTCCTTTGTGCCTCGGAGAACACGTAATTACTACTTTCCCGGTAACTAACCCGTACGGTAATTAAATCTAATAATAGTAGTAACCAAACAGTAAATCATTCGTTCCTTACCGTTACCTAGGTCCTCCAGTTCGAGAGAAGCCAGTTGCCAAGGTCCAAGCTGGTTTAAGTTGGCGGCCTCAATCAGATGAGATTCGTCAAGAGTTTATCCTCTCCATGCTCAATCCACCTTTACCTTTACCTTTACCTTTACTATTATCTTTACCTTCTGGTTTGTCGAGCTCTTGACACTCCGAACTTTGACAATCTGTCTGCTGGGAATAGACATCACTTAAACTATGTTCTTTCTAATACTTTGAAATATATATTTCAAAGGAAATGTATATTTGTTCTAAATAAACAATTGTTCATTTAAAAAGTGCTGTAGATCAAATTATTTCT
Source organism: Pararge aegeria (assembly GCF_905163445.1). Classification (NCBI taxonomy): domain Eukaryota; kingdom Metazoa; phylum Arthropoda; class Insecta; order Lepidoptera; family Nymphalidae; genus Pararge; species Pararge aegeria. Next base: position 8,250,237 of record NC_053184.1, on the reverse strand, counting down.
GAATATAGTAATTTAATTATCTAATAAGAAGGTATTAATGAAATCGCATAAAATGATAATCCATTTACAGAAACTCTCTGCCTGCATTGGTTTTGATATTAAATCGGTGGAACTAAAGTCTGTATAATATTCTCGAAGCTGAATTTATAATCCAAAATAGCCGAACAGTTTGCTACTCAAACACAACTGTAGCGAAATCTTAACCTGTCAGGTGAAACTCCAAGAGAAGTTGAACAGATTTCCAAGTACCTACGTGTACAAAGTTACGAGACTGTATAGACGTCGACTGAAGTAACAGATTCGGGGCTCTGTTGGTATTGCTCAAGCCACTTCCAAATTCAATTAATCATAGTTCGGATTAGTTCCTCTTTGACGATCTGTAGCTAGACGTGACTGTCTTACCTAATGATAGTTTGGATATCGATTATAGAAATTTTAATGGGTTTACCCGTATACGTTATTTATAGAAGGCCAAAGTTTCCTTACAGTGCGTATTGCCATTGATTCGTGTAGCAAATATGCTCGGAGTATTTCTACACGAACAAATTATGAAATCAGAAAGGAAGAGATTCGTAAATAAATTTAAATACAAAATTTATGCTATTTTGCTTTTAAATGGCTTGCATTTAAATTAATTACAATAATAATATGATTTAAAAGAAAGTAAACCATATTATAGAGACAGTTCTAATTTTAATAACACGAAAAAGGCAACGGAGAAATGAGATAAGAGAGAGTGAAAAAGTGTATTTATCAATATCAGATTACGGCTTCGATACTTCGACTTATACAATGTTCGTTAATAAAATTGTAATTAATTAGAAGTCAGATAAATATACGTGATAAGTATATAGTCGTTCATAATTACATTATTAGATGGTAATTAAAGTTTTTTGCGTACTTCTGTTAAGATTAGGGCGTGTTTTAAACCCTCTTTACTTTAGTTTTAGGTTGACACCTTACTATGCAATGGAAATATTTATATGTTAAGTAACAGTGCCTTTTAAAAGTCTTGTTGAATAAAGAAAAAGGTTGACTTTACTTCCACACAACAACTACTAGTCTAAATAACAATAACAACTCTTCTTAGTTAATAGAGGTATAATTCAAGACACGTCTCGCACCTAGAGGTACTACGTCTCGAGAGGTACTTACACAGAAAGCCAATCCGCAATAACTTTCACTCAAATCTGACATAAACATGACCGATATTCCCCAATTTGCATGTCCGATGCCTTTGAATAAATTATACCACCTGCCCGAAGGTTTAGCCTCTATGAATATGTAAGACAATGCCTTCCAAATCGTAGGCTCCAATTAGAGGGAGTCATTAAACCTATCACTAGTAATATCTGCAAGACCTGATCCAAATTGCCAAATTTTAACAAACTATGCGTGATACATGAAGGAAAGTCCTTCTCATGGCACTGGTAACCGGATTATAAATTAATAAAAAGTTATACGTGCAAAAGTAGTTTTGGCATAGTATTTTTAAGTGTTGATTAGTGAAATTATCCTGTTTATTATTCCAAGACTTAGAATAATATCAAGTACAATCAAAATCCGTTTAGTCTTTAAAGCATGACTGTGTGATGAGGTAATCATCACATAGTCGGATAAGCTAACTTTAACATTGAATGAATAAATTCCTAGACCATTCACATAAAAGCTTTACATTTACAGTTAAACTATATGGTTGTATTTTCAACTGACTGAAATAAAAGGAGGAAGCTCTCACTTTGAGAGTTTTTTTTATGTGACATATACAAGGCTAACATTTATAATGGCGAAATACTTTTGTTCCACAGCTAAAAAGTTGTCGGGAAAAAGTGAGGTCAATACTTTTCGAAAAAAGAAATAAAAAATACCCAGTGATCATCAAGATATCACAGTACATAAACTTTAAATTTCATTAAAAGTAAACACTATGTGATCAATATAATGTAAGTATTAATTAGAAATTTTTACATTATCAAAATTAAGCTTAATTTGCTATACTCCGCGAAAAGCAGGAGAATCTGTGTGGTGTAATTTATAATTTCTTCAATCCTTATACTCCACACTAATGAATAATTGTAAAGTCAACATCTCCTGATGATGCTCCGGTTTCGGAGCGAAACGTGCGTAGAGGGTGTATTGCCGAGGATCTGTTTGGTGTGGAGTATAAGGATTGAAGAAATTATAAATTACACCACACAGATTCTCCTGCTTTTCCCGGAGTATAGCAAATTAAGCTTAATTTTGATAATATATCATGGATTTCCGCAAAGTAACGCCTGCTTCTATACAATAGAAATTTTTACGCTAAACCAGAATTGTAAAACAATTTTTCTTACTTTATAAATTTATGAAAAAACTTTGTAGGAATAGGAATGGTCCAAGGTTCCAGGTGGGGGCAATTTGCGAATTTATATTTTTCTGCATTTTCTTTGGTTTCATCTGTCGGGAGGCTTTGGCTGCGACTACTTAACCTACCGAAAAAGGCGTAGCGATTTAGCGTTCCGGTATTCACGATGTCGCATCGGAACCGTAGGGATGTGAGTGATATAGAAAACATTCAGGGGATAAAGAAAAAAAAGAAAAGATAAAAATATGATACAAAAGACAAGAATAAAAATAAAGACAAAGGAAAAAAAAACAGAACGAGTATGCTACGAACAAGAACTTAGGATATGTTGTAGAAAGATAGTAGTATTAAGTAATTTATTAATAAGCGCGTAGCTACTATTGTATGAAATCATAGATTAAGTTAAAATTTAGCAACAGTAGGGCAGTATCCGTGGAGTTTTAGTGGGTAGTCTGGCTTGCTAGGGGTCCCATGGACTCCGCGTAAACGCATTTCCTCGCGAAATATGTTTAAAAAAAAAACCATCAGGTGGGATCGCAGTCAAGGGATAACGAAATTAATAAATTTATAAATATCTTAAGCAACAGTCAGACCACCCATAAAAGTTGTATTAGTACGATAAATAAGTTGAAAAATAATACTAGTCCCGAGTGAATAAAACTTTACCATGCGAGCGTTTTAAACGTCCGACTGAATCGGCTACATGGTATAACTAGATTTGTGACCAAGCAACGTCGTATTCTCCCTCGAATAAAATCTACTTTGCAACAGAATATGGTTATCCGCTGTGACGTAAAAACGATTAACGTTAAGTCGATTAAACGACGTACCTAACGAGATTTCTGACCTGCCATAGCAAGTGTCTCCCGATGTCCGATAATCGACTTTACAATATTAAAATATCTTGGAAATGTCCGTAAGAACGTGCAAATGATCTATTAAGTTCGTTTAGGAGAATTTACGTTGATTTTCTCATACGACGAAAATAGCATTGTAACATAAGTAGGTACTGTATAGTCACCTTAAAAGAAAGCGATGATAGTGTAGTGGTTATGTAAGACATAGGATCGACCTCACTCTAACTTTTCGGAGGTTCAGTGTCTGACAAAATGAGTCATGATAAATATGTCCGATACATAATAGATAAAACAAAAATATATATATTAAATTAATTAGTATTTTTTTTTTAAATTTATTTTTAGATTAAGAAATTTCTTTCTAGCTTTTTCTTTTCAAATGTCAGTCAATATTCTTCGACTGGGCAAAGTTTATTTTCGTTTACCTATGATTGAATATTATGTAAATAATTATTTTCTTTTAAATCGTACAGCGCTTGTATACAGTATCTTCATCATTATCACTTCAAGCGATTTACGTCCACAAAGGTCTTTTGTAGGGAGTTACTCCCAAAGCCACAGTCCTTAGCAGCTTGTTTCCAGCGTTATTATTTTCACTACCCAATATAACGCAACCAAAACATACGTTAAAATGAGTAGGTACAATCTTCAACTAGCATGCTCCGCTAAACCTCAGGTGAAATCAGGCGCCAAAATGACCCGTGCTGGTGCGGGTTACAGCGGCCGAGTCAATCGATTTAACGTTGGATCGATTAAACGAGGTAACGAGATTACTGACCGACGACGGGTAAGTGCTCCTCACTAACCAATAATTGACTTTTCGACCCAGCGCAAAAATGATCAAAGAGTTAAGTAAAACAATATTGTATACCTTTTATCCATTTTGGTTGCTATCCAACATAACCAAACTCTTAAAATTCTTCGATATAGGTGTACCAACTTTTTTTTATAAAAGTAGCTTCGAAGGTCATCATTATCATCATGACAACAAACGGACGTCCATTGCTGGACATACTCAAAGGTCTTTTATAAGGAGTTCCAAATACCACGGCAATGTAATACAATTTCTTTAAATGCAAGAAGTAATATACTCCAAAATGTTAAAAGGTGCGTGCCAGGAATCAAACTCGGTCATCCCGAAAGGGAGGCTAGAAATTCTAACCACCGCCGCCATCGCCACTCTTGTGCCTGTAACACAACAAGAAGAACAAAGTGCTAATAAGTCATTTACAGTCAGTTAGTTTTCTCATTGATGTTAAGAAATTACCTTACCTACCAAAGTAAACATACCTCAGGATTCTTCTGATGACCAATTATTTCCCCGAACATTAATCGGTGTACACCGCTTATTTGTAAATAATTTTGGATGTTTTCTATTATTGTTTTTTATTTGGAAACATTCAAACCCGACATTCTTAACAACATTCTTAATCTAAAACCATTATCAAACCATTATACCATTATCAAATATATCAAATATATCATATAAACCATTATCAAATATATGAAGAGCTGAATATAATCTACATAAAAAGTTTTTAAGTAAGTTATATAAAGAACACAGCTAAGAACTTCTCTAATTTTTCTTTTTAAATAACTCGAGTAAAACACGTATCTGCACCGTAATAAAAAAAAAATGGAAGCCCGAAGGGATTTTTATTCCAAATCATATAAATAAAAATAACATGCATCGTGTTGTTATAACGAGCTAATTATTCCGGAGAGTGAGCGCGACTGTACCATAAATACAGAAAGCAAACAAGTATTAGCACCGGTCACGGTGCACTGTTTGTCTACGGCCTAAAACAACAGCGTTTGCGGCCACCGACTAAATTTGTTACTGTCGGTCATCCGCTGACTCGACATTCGACCATGTACATGCACACACATAATGCGTAGCTGAGTTTTTCAGCTAGCACCCAGTGTTGAGATTTATTTCAGAATATAAAATTGAAAATTTTTAGTCTTTATTTAGAATCTTTCTAAGTATAAAATAAGCACGTTATTATTCAATCATATATACTAAATTATTCATAAAAGTGTAACTAATATGTTGTAATATGTGATAATATTTTCGGACATATATACATATATAGTCTTCGACACAAAAAAATATTATCTTTAATTTTAACTGATTAATTTGATGTGTACCTAGGAATCACGTAAAAATAGCGTTGACAATCAACCTGAACAAAGAAGTGAGGATATGTCATTTTAGTAATTAATTAATGAATATAAAGTAATTAAAAAACAATAAGAATATAATCAACCATTCGCATTCAAGTTTATAAATCTCTTTTAACCTTACTCTTACGTATACAATACGAGTAGGTAAAGATTATTGTATTCGACTGTACTCATACGTGACCACGCTTAAATGGAGAGATAAGGTTGTATTCATTTTATAATATTTTGTTTCGTGCAATTAATACGACGAATTAATTTTGCCTATTAAGATATTATTTTCGCCGATGCTTATCTGTATTTAAATACATTTTTCATTTTGAATATTATATTTAAATTGATAAAGTTGGGGTTAGAAATAAAAGGGTGTTAGCATTGTTTATATTTCTCGCAACCTTTCACGGGTTTTTAATCGAAAGTGGATTATTTATTCTTTAATTATGTGGATTTTTCCCTTAATAACTCATACATAATACAAGTTTATTTTTTCATTTTCACAGATATTGTATCAAAATCTGTGCAGTGATATAGGCATAGGAAACAAACATAAACACTTTTGCATTTATAAATATTAGTATGGTAATACTATAATCCGCAGCCTATTACCGACTTAAAGAGTCGTTTTTAGAGCATAGACCCACCATGTTGCTCCGAGACTTATTATTGTCACAAGTTAGTGATAATAAGCGTGACCGAGGGCTTAACGTGCTCTTCGAAGCACGGGAGTTGGCACCGCCAATTTCCTACACCGGGCTGGTGCTGGATTTTTTTTTAGTAAAAAACTCACAATACTCAACTACTTTTTCACCGGATCCGTGATTCGAATCCAGTACCTCGTATAGTTAACATGCTAACCACTAGACCAACGACGCAGTTACGTATGGTAAAAATATATTTGTGAAGAATTGCTGTAACGATTTAAAAAAAAATTAAGAATTCAAATTCGACTAAATGGGCTATCAACTAGTATATAGTCGAATTTTTAATTCACTGACAGTTGCTAATGTCACTTTGTAAGATAATGTTGTCACATTTATTGTAATAGATCACTTCGACTCACTTGCACAAAGCTAATGGGAACATATCCAAAATTAATTATAAGAATTCTTAATATAAATTATAATTATATGGTAATAGGTAAGGTAGGTTAATTAATAACTCATTGACGTATAGGTAACTTTTTTAACACACGTGTTTTCACTTACTCATTTCAATTCATTCATCACAGAACTCTTTGTATCACAAAACGATTTTCTTTCCATCGATAATTTTAAAAGTGAACGTGAAAGTTTTTATACGTGAACATGTAGGTACTATTGTATATACCAGGACCAGTCGCTTCATGTACCAACACGTCGCCAATTAGCATAACTAGCGGAAACGAGGAATTAGAGATCACGTCGATTTCAGCTAATGTCGCCGTGTCAACAGCAACCGCACGGTGTGGACTGGCCTAAACAAACAGACATTACAGCAACGCCATACGTGAGCGCCGTTTACAATCATGTACGATAAATAACAATTCAAATCCAGTTAACTTTCAAATAATATCGAGCCATTACCGATACTAGCGACTAACTGTAAAAACATATTTTAGAGAAGAAGGTTTTTTTTAAAAATATTATTATAGACGAATGTCCTTTCAATTAAAACAATATCATATTATCTTACATTTAATAGCACACTTATCTGTGTATTGTGTACGTTTTATTGTGATTTTATTTAATGGTTGGCGTCGATGCAATATAGGCGTAATAGGGCCCTGTGGCTACGGAACCCTAAAAAATTAAGTAAATATAGTTTTTCAGCAATAAATTTTGACATTATACATTGTAAGTGCGCGAAAGTCTCGCCAGCTCATGCCGGCCAAGCTTCTTGCCATTTGTATGTAGCCATTTGTATACAGATTCGCTGCATCCTAAATATTGGTGCAAATATTTAGGATGCAGCGGGTAACCGATCGTCGGCTCGCGCCACCCGGTTCTATCCGAGGCGACAACACGCGGCGCATGACTGATGACATACACGTGCCGAGTACGATGCATATCGCGCTTAAGCGAAATATTGCATGAAATAGCCGATAAACAAATAAGCTATTACATTTTAACGCTGCTTGCGGTAGGAGTCAATTGGTATAAATCGTCACGTACGGAAAAACCGTTATGCCCCCTCTATGCAAGTCATTCGGTTCCGAACCGCAGTTCGGATATTATCGTCAAGCGCTGGCCGCCATACTTGTTTAGGTACATCATGACGTACAAGTTTTTCTAAATCAGTTTTTTTCATTAATGTCATCAGGTTAGTAAAAGTTTAACAAACCACGTACAAACCATGTATCATGCAGGAGAGCGAGAGAGCTATCACGCTGCTGCCATGAAAGTTAGCGTTACGAAAATAAGTCTCAGACTGGCAGTGTTAGAGATAGAGACCAATATCGATGACGGATTAAACAAACGACTTTTCGAGTCTATCCCAAACGGAACGTAAAGTTTGTGTTAGCAGATGGTATGAAAATGGCAAACGAAAATCCAAATTAACCGACGAAGGTGTTTCCAAGCAGTCTGGGCTTCTACTGCAAAGAAAATCAATAATAGGCAACTATTTTTATTGTTTCCTTCAAAACATATCTGCTTTTCTGTAATGTAAACATTATAATCTTCGCCGTTATATACTCACGTAGTTACATAACCTGTCATTCATTTCCATAAATCTACCGAAAATGTACCTGCCCCGAGGCAGTAGATCACAGCACCTTGGCAGGGTCTAAGATAATTGCTTAAGTGGCATCTCACTTAGCTTGTCCCTCCGAGGGTCCTTGCTTGGCCCTTTCACCGAACTCCTTACGTAAGATAAGCATAGTTTATTGTTAGAGACAAATCTTCTTAGGCTTACGATAACAAATTGCTATTAGCATAAAGGATTATGTCTTTGGTAAAGGAAAATGTGTGATGTTTAAACACTGATTTAGGAAAACTATAAGTGTATGTTAATTTCAGGGGAAATTAACGTTACATTTAAATGTTTCACAGCGTGTGCAAATGCGACTTTTGGTTATCATTGTTTGAAAATTATAAAGAAAATAACTTTTTTTAATTCGTATAAACATTATATAATTAATAAATAATAATCAAAATATTTTTTATAACAGAATAGTTTTCTAGAAATCTTTTTTTTACCCGACATCGTACCGGAATGCCAAATCGTTTAGGGGCTCGTCTTCGTCGGTAACTAGCCACGGCCGAAGGCATGCATCAGACAAATTCTGCTTGCCTAACCTTATTACAAGTGTTACAGTAATTTTATAAAGTGGGTAAATAATTAAACTTTTGTTAACTATGAATTCATATTGGCCAGATATTTTATACAATTGAGTAGGATTTTTACAAATACGCTTTTAATTATTATTTAATAAAGAAATAGTTTCCAAGATACATAATTATATTTGATTAACAATCAATGTTCACGACATCGAGTTGGTGGTTATTTTGATATAAATACGGGTGCATTTTAGATACACTTCGAAAACACAAAGATACCTTATGGTGTCTTAGTAGTTTATCACAAGAAAAAAAAAATTAAATTACATTGCAAAGATGCTCAAAATATTGTATAACCGTTCATTTTAAAATTAGTTCTTCCTTCGATGTACCCGCATGAGACGAAACTAAAAAATTATCTCCGAAACTAAAGCTAAATTCTTAAAGTTTCCTTAGATCAATGAAACCGTTAAGGTGTCTTATTATTTATAAAGGGCAAAACAATACGTATATATTCTATAAAATCTTTAACAAATCTTCGCTTTCTAACTTTTCATGCATGTGAATATTTAATTACTCATTAATTATTTTGCAATGTGAAACCCACGCGTGTAAGAAACTCTAAGAAGGGTCTCGACTCTTGACGTCTTCACTTAAGCTTTCTTCATCTGTTAAATAATGTAGGCATAGGTTAAGAGCTCTGGAGTGTCGCATTTTTAATTATGTTGTATTTAAGTTACTATACTCCTACTACACAAAAAAAAAGTATTTTGTTAGCCTCTTTTTCTGTCGCCTCTGTCCAATCCACATCCAAATTGTTAATTATACCACTTGCTCAAAATATGGTATAATTATACCACATTTTGAGCATCACAGTATAATTGTTTTATTCTAAAATTATTATTGTTTTTACCACCATTAGTTATAATATTATGAACTAAAAATGCATAGATAGCTAAATAACGGTGATAGCTCAGTGGGCAGGAATTCGACTTCACTTTTTGGGGGCCGAATTCAAAACCCAGCACACACATCTAACTTGTCTTTATAAACTTACTAATTGCTTTATAAACAATTAAAATACCACTGGCTTCAACGGTATAGGTAACATCTTGAGGAAACCTGCATGCCTGAGAGTTCTCCATGTTCTCAAAGGTGTGTGTAGTCCACCAATCCGCACTGGGCTAGCGTGGTGGACAACGGCCATAACCCCTTCTCATTGTGGGAGGAGACCCGTGCCCTGTAGTAGACCGGTGATGGGTTGAGATGATGATAATGAATATGTATAGATATATATGTTTAGATGGTTAGCCACCCTGGCTGGCTACCGGACAACAACATTGCCTGTACTAAATAATAAACTATTCAGACTACTCATCGATCTTTAGTTGAGTGATGCTCTGGTTATTTCGGAATGGCATGCCTTTGTAACTCTGAGCGAGTCTAAACTCGCTAAGAGCCACTCGACTCGGGAAATTCCTACCGTACAGGTAACTGAGCTGATTTGATTTGTTCGTCTGTAATAACGTTTGGAGCGGATCTCTGAAACACACCGGTTTCCAGTCACACTTCACATTAATATTGGTTGGAAGGTTTTATTAAAGTTCAATGTTAATAAAGACCTTCCCAGCAAATTTAATTAATAAATACTTGTAAAAGCCTTTTTTTTAACTTCACCATAATCTTCCACAGTCTATTAAAGTCCCACTGCTGAGAAAAGGCCTTCTCTCTCATAGTTTAACGGTTTTTAAAGCATGGACTTACGAAGTTGTTTCAGTTAAAGCAGGTTGGTGGGCTGTTTGGACTGGTATCAAAAATTACTGATTATGACCGAATTTACGTGGTCTCAGACTTGGCGCAGCAATTTTTTTAACTACGGGCCAACGGAGTATTCTATAAAAGAGAATCTCAATACTTAACAACCAGATCTTTATGAAAAATTAGTTACTTAAAAAATTAGTTTTTCGCGTTCTATTACTTAGATCTACTTACTTCCAGTTATTTTCATGTAAAACTTATGTACATACAGATACGGCTAGTCTGTGATTCTGTTTTATGTACCTAATATAGGCAGATTATATTATACTAGCTGTCCCGGCGAACTTCGTACCGCGGATCTTTTTTTTGATGAATGTTATATTTCAATACTTATTATCCTATTACGGACTAAGAGAAATCCGAAAAATCAAATATCATAAAAATTAGTCCAGCCGTTGTTGAGTTATAAATGGTGTAACTAACACAACTTCCTTATATATATAGATTTACCTCCAATTAATTTCTATTTACATTAATAATTGTTATTGAATACAAACCGGTGTATGTCAAACGGTTTCAAACTTTTCCTTTGTCGCCCGCTCGTGGCGTACCTTTCCAAATATCTAAACAATCGCACAGTTGTAAACTTTTAGCTGCCAAACTTTCCAACAAGTTGAGAAACTGCTCGGCTTCACTTGTAAAATAATGCAAGCTGTTTATTCGACCGCAAATATGCTACCTACCTACGTTAAAAACCTAAGCCAATAAATGTTTGTTAATATCAGTTATCTGTGATAGTTTATGGTTAGGACTTTATCTTTCTTGTCGGGGGAACTGAGTTCTATACCCGACAGACACCTTTTAATTTTTAAGAGCTATGTGCGTTTTTAATTTGTGCAATTAAATAACACTATGACGGTGAAGGAAAACATCGTGAGGAAAAATTTACTTCACGGTCCGAAACACGTGTGAAGTCTACCAAAAAGCACTTGGCTAGCAAGCTGCATTATAGCTTAAACCTTTCATCGTTACTCATTCTGGGAGGAGGCCCTGTAGTGGGCCGGAAATAGGTTCATAGTGTGATTATTCCTTAGGTACTTAAACGGACCCATCAAACCATATTGGAGCCGTGGTGTGCGCAGGTTACCGTCAGAAACATTTACTCCAATGGTCGCCTGAACCAAGGTTCGGCCTCACATGAGGCGCCCTCAGGCCGACGATCCCTTCGCTTCTTCGCGCCCTAGGATTCAAACTCTTCCTGGCAGAGCCCCATTCTGAGGCACGTCAACAAGCCCGCTTTAAGCTGTTAAAATCATTAATTAGGGTTAAACCACTATACACAAGCCGAAAAAACAAACGCAAGGTCTGTGCTTTAAACCATCTCCAATCAGAAAAACAAAAGATATTCTCTATTAAATTGAATACAAAGTTGAATACGAAGTCTTTGTTTCGAAGAGGCTATAATTAATTCTTAATTGAACCAAGACGGTATTGGGATCTCCACCAACTCTACTCCCCCGCCACCTGCCTACACATGAGCATCAGACAAAGATAACAAGTTGACGTCAAACTAAGCTATACAAAATGTATAAGGAACTTTGCTAGCACTGCTGCGGGCTCTATGCGGCGAATATAAATAGGTATTCGGAGAGATTCTTTTTATAAATTACTCATAAACTATATTATACATTACTTTATATAGTAAGACAAGTCTCTGTATACTCGTGTACTGCGGAGGTGGAGTGGAAGAGATATTTGAGATGGAGTCTTTGGCCGTGGCTTACCACCAGTGGCGTGCATAAAGGTTATGCACAGGGTATGCAGACAATATAAAATGAAGAAAATCTCCAGTATGAGTTATTAAAAACTTAATTTTAGGCATTTTAAGGGTTAAAAAATGCCTACCCTTAATTATTTATTACTCGTACTGGTGATTTTCTTCATTTTGTATCATCTGCATAACCTGTGAATACCCTCTATGGACGCCACTGGTTACCACCCTAATAACAAAGACGTGCTGCGAAACCGTATACTATATTATCGGGTATGGGTTTACTATAACTGCCATAGTCCTATCAGAGTACCCCGCTACTATATTATCACTTAATATCAGGTAAGATTGCAGCAGAGTGCTAACTTGTAGAGGGATAAAAAACAGAAAAGTTACTTCACTAGGTTACGTTACTAGGTTGTACTATGTTTTATCTTTCTTCACCAATGTTTCACCAATGTTTTTTTTTCTTTACCAATGTTTGTGTTGTTTGTTCGACGGCCGAGTGGCGCAGTGGGCAGCGACCCTGCTTTCTGAGTCCAAAGCCGTGGGTTCGATTCCCACAACTGGAGAGTGTTTGTGTGATGAACATGAATGTTTTTCAGTGTCTGGGTGTTTATCTGTATATTATAAGTATTTATGTGTATTATATTCATAAAAAAATAATGATCAGCTATCTCAGTACCCATAACACAAGCTACGCTTACTTTGGGGCTAGATGGCGATGTGTGTATAGTCGTAGTATATTTATTTATTTATATTTATTTATAATGTTTTTTTTATAAGTATCATCATCATCATACCCCCCATTACCGCAGAATGAGAAGGGTTTAGGCCGGAACCAGACGGCCAAGTGCGTGTAGACTTCACACGCCCCTGAGAACATTATGGAGAACTCTCTGAGAGAACCGAAAAAAATTCACCCTTGAACGCAAGTGATATTAAAATTTCTTAAAAATGTACATATCTCCGAAAGTGGTTAGATTGATTAACGCGAATTAAGAACGGGTATTATAAACGTGTAGCTACAATACTGAATCTCACCATATGATTTGGTCATTAGGCATTATAATAGGAATAATATCGCCTAATTATTTGTACTAAATTATTTGTTTAAACGCAAATCTACCCTTAAATAGCAAATAATCAAGCTAAGATTTCTGCTCACAGAAAAAAAAGGTTATTGATCGCATATCACTGACTTTTTTTATTAGAGCATATGAATCGTTTAAACAGAGTTCGCCGCAGAGAGGTGGCACCTTCGAAGCGAAGTGATGTCAGTAGGTACGACTGTTAAGTTATTCTAAGACGTTGAAGACGCTCCATTATGCACAAACTATTTCCATTTTTGTTCTTTCATACCCGTGTATATACATATCTATTGTTAATAGTTTATTTTTTATTTCACTGTCATATGGCTCTCGTTTGCCTCACTTGGTTTCGCCAAAAAATTGTATTTGGCAATTCATATTGAAATAGCCACTCTCACTCACTGATGATGATGATGATAATTAATAAGTGCTGTTGTCATGATACATCGAATTTGTATAAAAAATTACACTAACGCACCGTTAACGAAAAACTCGAAGTGAACGAGTTTGAAAAAGCCGACGTCCGTTACATCATTCATGTAAACACAGGTGCTTGAAAAACTCGAGTTTTGTGTAAATGAGTGGGAGGGAGGCACGCATATGGCGGAGGAAGCGACGGGCATAAATCTGTGCGACGGTGGCGCCGCGGCCGGAACCGGATGTACCGACGTCGTTTGCCGCATTGTGCTATCGGCCGCCGGGCCGCGCGGACGTTTCTTTGTGCACACCACTTTATGGAGGCACTTCATTCACTAGATACCGCCCTATCGCATTTGAAATGCTATTGTCGTGCCACCTTTACTGATACCACGGGTCCGTTTATGCTTATAGCCATACCTGTCGGGTTACAAATAGCGTTTACTTTTTGGCGTTTTGACTACTTATATTCTTGTTGGAGATATTTGGAAATAACGGCTATACTGTAATACAGTGGGGATCAGCTATTCAAACAAAAAATGCCTCGTTATTTATTTAATAGTAATATTATAATATTATTTATTTCTATAAAATAATAAACAGTAACAGTTCGTGAATATGCTAATAAATATATACTATACCTAATAAATATACTACGACAATACACACTCTCACATCTAGCCCCAAAGTAAGCGTGGCTTGTGTTGTGGGTACTAAGATGACTGATGAATATTTTTTATGAATAATATACATAAATACTTATAATATATAAACACCCAGACACAGAAAAACGTTCATGCTCATCACAAAAACATTTTCCTGTTAAGGAATACAGGAATTATTATATGTTTAAAGGATTTAAACAATATGTGTTATAGGTCGAGATTAGTTTTCATTATTTAAGATAATATATTCTGCATAGATTATCTATGAAACTAATCTAATAAAAGTTAAAAAAACATCTTTCTGGCAGTATCTTTTATTGAATTGTAAAATACTGACTCATCAATAGACCTTGTTAGGTACGTATTTGTGAAAAAGCGAATAAGCACCTTGAGTATTTAAGCATACAGAAACTGAAAATAATCCAGACATAGTCCAAAAATAGAACTTAACTATTGGCTAGAGCTTACACCTTATTTTACCTTAATTAAGTTCACCGTACTGCAAGAAAACTGATTTAAAGGGTGCCTCCGCATAATTCATTTTTCTTCCACCAGTCTTTAACTATTCAGGCTGTTAAGCTTTGGAATGCCTTGCCTCTTTAAATTCGAGAGGCACTGTCGATTAGCATCTTCAAAAAACTTGTTAAGGATCATTTTGTGCCTGAATCTTCGGAAATTTAGTAATGCCTATTCTGTTTTGTTTAGGGATTGACAATATTGTTCCTATTTATAGATATTCATTGTATAGATATATGTATACAAATTATTAGTATGTATATATGTTGTGTAGAAGTTTATTATATATATATATATATATAAAGTATTTATATATATATTTATATATGTATATATATATATCAATATGCACCACCTACCTCTCGTCTTGAGCAATGTTTTACGCCATCGGTTGCCTGGATGGGATCGCTATGTAGCGATAAGGCCGCTTAATTGTATACTTCGTGTAAACTAGATTTTTTATAATTTTTCCTGTATTTTTATGTGGTGTACAATAAAAGTGTATTCATTCATTCATCATTCGCTATTGCTCGTGCTATAGCTCGCATTAGTACAACAAACAAATAAACCTATCCTAAGAGCCAAATCTATTTTTCCAGCAAAAAAGGTCTGTTACTTTAAAAGTAAACATTCACCTCCCACCCCACCTCAACTTAAAAGTGGAATCGATGGGCATGAAAAACAAAACAATAACGATAAATGTGTATGCAAATTGAATTGTCCAGCGCTTCGGCGTGGGCTACCCGTTGATTGCTGATAACGCACTATTTGTGGGCACACAACACGATTCTTAATTTCAACTTTACGACTACAAACGACTGGCTGGAAACTAATCGTTATGTATTTAAGATAAGCGTATTTTTAAATATTCGAAATTTGATTTTAATAGAATTTAAAATTGCATTTGCAGCTAACAATAAAGAGTTTGAATACTGCGTCAGTTATACAGCACGTATAGATATAGATTATATATTCGTTAATGAGCCGCGGGATGATATAGATAACTTTTTGTCTTGGTAAAATAGACTGTTTCTAATTTAATAGATCTAAAGCGCAATTTATTCTGTTATTGTTTACTGTGATTTGTAATGACTACGTTTTTGTTGCAGTAACGTTTTTATGATCATCGGACACGGAACAATCGTCATCAACGGCATGGGTTTGGATCTCCTTCCACAATGAGAAGGGATTAAGGCCGTAGTCCACCACGCTGGCCCAGTGCAGATTGGTGGACTCCACAACCCTTTGAGAACATTATGGGGGTAACTCTCAGGCATGCAGGTTTCCTCACGATGTTTTCCTTCACCGTTGAAGTAAGTGTTATTTTTATTGCTTAACGCACATAACTTAAAAAGTTAGAGGTGCGTGCTGGGATTCGAACTCGGCTCCCCGAATGTGAAGTCGAAGTCCTACCCACTGGGCTATCATATCCAAAGCAAAAAATGTCGCAATGTAATGGAATGCCCCAAAATTTCGCCCACACTGGTGGACCAAGAGCAGGGCGTAGTCCACCACGTTGGGTAAATTCGATTTGGTACTTTTCTTTTCCGTAAAATTTCACGCACGTGACAGACTTTATTAAAATTACAATCTAGCATTAAGAATTTTTTTTTTTTTTTTTTAATCTAAACATATACTTCACTTCCACGTAAAATAGTTTTTATCAAACTCAAGAGCTTTTTACGGGCTAAAGATGATAACAGGTTGTTCCTGCCAGTTGTTCGATGGCGTATGGTAACTCTTTTACTGTAAAAGTGGTAAATCTGTGGAATGAATTGCCGAGAGACACAGTCACAGACAGAAACATATTTAAAAATCGACTAAAAGAATTTTATTTATCTAATATGATATAGTGTATGTATGTTCTTTTGTATATTTATATGTATGTATATATTATATATTTATATGTATGTACCTATCTTAATATATATAAATCTCCTGTCACGATGTTTGTCCGCGATGGACTCCTAAACTACTTAACCGATTTTAAATTAAATTGGCACACCGTGAGCAGTCTGGTCCAACTTAAGAGTTAGGATAGCATAGATCTTTAATTATAGTCGCAATTTTATTTTATTGCAAATTATTTGCCTATAATTAATTTACAGTCACATGTTTTATATATATACTACTATACTCATTTAAGGCTTAGCGATACTGAATACTTTAAAAACAAAATCAAACGCAGACGAAGTCGCGGGTAAGAGCTAGTATATTATAATTATATGTATTTAACTTAATTGTATCACTGTTTGCACAATCCCGTTTTCCCTAACCTAATTCTCTACCATAAAGGGTTGTCTGGAGGAGATCGCTTAAAGCGATAAGACCGCCTTTGCGCATCTTATATATATATATTTTTATTGTTTTGTTATTTCTTGTTTTCGCTTTTAATTTGTGCAATAAAGACTTTATCTATCTATCAATCTATCTATCTATCTCATTTGATCCGAGAGGTTAAATAGCCGAGCCGAAGGCGAGGATAAATAATAAAGTCCAGCCTGGACTTATGCACTGATGTGCAGTCTACTATTCTTAGTTAGTAATCATAAATGACGGTCCAACCGGACGGGCCACTTGAAGGTTAGTGGTAAACCATCGCCTACACAGAGCAGCACTCTCAGCTCTCACATGTTTGAGAATTAGAATTATCTTAGATGTTCACATTATGGGAGAAACTTAGTTCTTAGGATTAAAAATCTTAAAACTGCACTAGCACTGCACTTTCACTACATAACACTAGCTTAAAGGCTTTCTGAGTCGTCTCGCTATGTCCGTATGTCCTGAACAGATTCTCATGAAATTTGATAACACATATGTTAAAGTACTCGGAATGTTTTTTTTTGCAATCTGGCTATACAAGTAGGTGAGAAGAAAACCATATTTTGAAATAAGCTTTCAGTTAGGGAAACTATTGCGCAGCGTGAGTCCACCTCAATATTTATGAAGCCAACTTTGGCTTCTCTGCCGTCATCAATCACAAAGTTATAAATAAAACAATAAAAGGTGAAACTTACCGAGGGTCGGCAATATTGGAGGCAACGCACTTATTGGAATAATATGTAGATTACAATCATATTAGAAGTGTTCTGAGGGACTCGGATATTTTATTACACATCCCCGTCGGTAACTCTTTTTGGGTACAATGTTCGTTATACCGTTGTTATGCTTTATGCTCGACTTCGTGTGAATAGAGTTTCTAACTACCCGTGGGATAAAGATTTTGTCCTAATCCTAAACCTAATCCTGTCTTCAGCAACCAAATAACGAGTATGCAAAATTTTCCAATCCATGTCCAACAGGGTGAAACGTGTAGTAGAAATGTATATAGAAGTTCTGAATTAAGTCGTAAAAATGAAAATAATAGTATCTGATTCAGCTTTTTTGGTAAATTAAGAAAAAAGAAAATCTTCGATTTCATTTTGACATGATTTAACCTCCCCGACCTCTTTAAAACATAAATATTGAATAAAGTCAAACAAGTGAAATTTGCAGCGAGCAGCGAAGGTCGGCCCCCAACGAGGTGGACAGATGACATCAGGCGAGTCGCTGGGAGCCGCTGGAGGCAAGCGGCCCAGGACCGTGTATTGTGGAACTCCCTACAAAAGAACTATGTCCTGCAGTGGACGTCGGTTGGTTGACATGATGATGATGATGATGATGAAGTGAAATTTGAGTCTCTCTAAAGACTGAAGTGAATCGGATATACACCGATATTTCTATCAAAATACCCAGCGACACAATGTTGCGAACATTGGCTGTGAATGAAATATAATTTTAACTATTTCTTGAAAACATTACTCATTACTTAAATATTCATTACTAAAAACTTAAATATTCATTATTAATTACTCATTACTTATATATTATTTGAATTAGAATTAAAATGCAAATCAATTTTATAAAATATCTACAGTTATCAAAAGTTTTATTATTTACTCATTTTACAAAATTACTGTAACAAATAAAAACTCTTCAGGCACGGTAAGCAATAAAAGTAATAGCTTAGCAAAAGTATAAGCTTATTAAAAAATCACAAGCCATTAAAAAAAGAAAGAGGCATCACAAAGCTAATATCATATTGATAAGTTCGATTCGAGCCACCCGCGCCCCCACGTCCGTGTGGCGCTTTTTGTTGCTTATTTATGGCACTACAGATATCGATATGCCGACGGCGGTATCGTGAAATATTAAACGCATTACAAGTGGCATATAGGCCGGAAGATGAGGTAAGAAAAAACGTTCTCATTTCAATTGGAAACGCTAGATTAGTGTGGATGTTGTTTAATATGTTCGGTATTCACGTATCGTTTTTATTAAAATATGTCAAGCAGTATGCAGTAAAGTTTCTTGTTTTAATATTAATTTTTTAAGTTTTTAGAGTTTAATCATGTTTTGATATTCAGTTAGTAAATTATAAGAAAAAAGTGATGTGTTCTCAAAGTGCACTTTATAAGTACATTTCATTAGAGTTTTTATTATATGAATATGTGATATCCTAAATACAGTTATAACTAGTTAGGAGTCACATACTCACTCACATCATGGCCAAATTAGGACTTTTTACCTTAAGCTATTCAAATATTTGTGGGTGTGGTAAACCTTTTATATATATATATAAATAAAATATATATTATAAATATAAAAAAAAAATGATCTTAGGGAAAAGTTGTGGGACTAAAGTTTCTATTATTGTTAATACTGTAATAATTCATAAAGCCTTGTATATATATTTCGAATGAATTAATGAATGATCACACTTTTAAAAGGTAGGTAGGTTTTTTAGGTAAAATTACACAGCGGTCTCTTCCAGTAGCATGCATAGCATGCATGCATACCGTGATATACTTACCTCTACCCGTTACTCTTTTAAATATATTCTACTTTTAGATCAGATGATCTTATTATAGTCAATAGAATCAACGAGGTAAGTAATCAAATCGCACAAAGAAGCAAATTATTTAAAATTTTCGTACGGAATGTCTCCTATATTCTTTTCTATAAAGTCGATCAGCACTGCCAACTTTCTCTACCCGCCGCAGTAGTATCTCGCTTAGGAATCACACAAAAGTTTATTCGTTTGCTTTTATCGCGGTAACTCGAGCGTTAGCAAAATGATTTATACGATTTATCATAAATAAGTTATTTCCATTCACTGTGAAAAACTATTCTTTATAAACGTTCTCATACGAAGAGGGGAAATTATGTTTGTTATCAAAGTATATTGTTCATCATCCTCAGGCCACCTCTGTTATAGGATGGAACTTTTGTATGTGGGACACATAGAGGGAGTTAGAGCACTGTTCCACCACGCTGCTCCAATGACGG
The DNA here is from genome assembly GCF_905163445.1 of Pararge aegeria. NCBI lineage: Eukaryota > Metazoa > Arthropoda > Insecta > Lepidoptera > Nymphalidae > Pararge > Pararge aegeria. The sequence continues at coordinate 8,230,046 of NC_053184.1, read as the reverse complement.
TTGGCGGGTTCTAACGATTATCGTCACAAGTAATACCGATACCGATAGTTTATTAAACTCTACTTAGATTTACATTTATTACATGTTAGTGATAATAAACGACAAATCTAATTTACTAAGTAGGCGCATCTAGTAAAAAATATTAACAGAAAGACCATATATGAAAGACCATACCATAGAAACATGAGAACCATAAACGAGGCAGTTCATTGTTATTTATAGATGCAATATTTTTTGTATTAATTGGTTGGTTCGTTCTTCTTTCACGCAGCAATGGACTTCGTTTCTTTAAAGCGAAATAAAGTAATTTATTTTAGCCAAGCAAAAAGTAAAAAAAGGTGTAATATTATCACTTAATATAATTATTCTGATTTTGCTTCTATCAACCAATTATACTAGTTTAATAAAGAATATTTTCCAGGAGGTAAAATTAATGAGACCAGATTTCCTTCAAATTGTGTTGTGAATTAGTGTTATTGGGCACCATTTTATTAAGAGCGGCCAACATGCAACCGTTTCGTGTGTTGCTCTTAACAAAATGGTAAGTAAAAATTCAAAAAGAGAAGGGGGTAAATATAACTTTTCATACCTCCTAAGAAACTTTCCTGGCAATCCCGGTAACCCCCTTTGTAAGCCCCAAAATTACAGGATAATTTTATTGCCACTGTTTTCATGTCAATTCTACTTAGTGCTAATTATACGATACGAAATTATCAGATTTCACTACGAATAATTAGTATGCATAAAAAGGCCTCGGTGGGACATTTACACGAGTTCAATAGTTACCATTGTAGTATCCCAATTGGGCGGTGTTTGAATCCAAACGCGTGCGGGAATTTATCGCGTGTTTCCGATTTAAATCGTCGAATTAACGACATTGCAGCGTTGCCTCCTGTTTATCGGATTTATTCGCCGCCCTCGGCGACGGAAATTCTATTCTATTTTCACGTAGTTTTGTTGTCTACAACCTTTTAATTTTAAAGTTCCTACTTAAGTTAAAAGTTCCTATTCAAGTTAAAAGTTCCTAAGTAAATCTATTTATGTGACGCAACCCAAAATCCACATGAGTTTATATTCCAAAACTGTATTGAAACTGTTTCAATGGGTGAGAAGTGGGTGGTGATTAGGACATCTTTACTCTGACGATTATAGTTGAGTGTCAAAACGGATATTTACGTGCTGTAAAGTTTTGTATTATTTACCCTTACACTGTTTATTTTTATATCCTGATTTTAGTCACCAAGGTGTATTTATATCCTATTAAAAAAAAGTATTTACTTAATATTTAAACAAAGACAGATTTATGCCTACAAATGTATGTGAAACAAACATAAAACGGTACTAAACTATAAGTATAAGTATTAATTAATGCTATCCCAGTTCGCAGTTTACTATAAAGCTATACGTTATCGCTCTCACACATTAGTAGGTTTGAATAGAGCTCGCTGTGCAAGTTAACTCTGAATTAAGCTACTAATTAAACTTGGTACTTTTGTATTATTGCATTAATTCATAGCGGCCATGCAACTCTTAATTAGTCGCTTTTCATACGTGGATTTGCTTTATGGCTGGATTATGATAAAAATACTCGAAAAATTAATACGTACTTTAAACTGGTGGTTGATTACTGAAAGGCAAGCCTTTTTTAAATTTCTAAACTTTTTAGAAAAAAGTTGGCTTAACCCGATTGAATACCTACCTAAAGCCTATTATAGTCGCAGTGCTCGGCACGGGCAGTGGCGTTAGCACAATGAACACCTACCCAATGAACCCAATGCAGTATGTATGCATACTGCAGGAAAATTGAATATAACGGCTAAAATTCTCCTCCTGTACGGGTTATATATCAATTTTAGGGTATGCAGTGCTTTAGTGCATGTATGAAGTGCACGCCACTGGGCACAGGCCTCCTCTCTCATACGACAGTGGGTTTAAGAGCATATGATTTATTATTAACACACCATAAAAATACTTTCCAACTACTACTATCAGGCTAGTGACTGTATGGGACCTGACCGAATGTTACGTAAGGTTTCGCCTAGCTTAGTAATGTTGACTTAAAAAACTCCTAATATTGCTGGTGGGGAAAACGGAAGCCCGAAGGACAGCCCAGAGCTATCACTCTGCCTTCATAAATATAGGATAGCTATACCAAGGTCAAACGAAACCGTCTAGAGAAAGCACTCGTGGGGTAAGTGCGGGCGTGAGGAATGACCCTTACTGGCGTCAGTAGTAAGGGACTTACTTGTTTTATAGCTTCTCTAGACTGTCACAACGCTGTCTAGACGATGCCCCCACTTATCACGAAGTCATGGTCAGCGCACTTGTGTATCTCTTCTTTATTCTGTGCATCTTCATGAGTCTTTATGAGTCTTCGTGTGTCATTATAAGGTATCTTATATCTTTTAACTTATAGGTCTTGAACTAATAAGTCTAGAGCAGATCTATTATAATTATCATCATCAGTGTAACAGACAGAAGTTCACTGCTGGACCTAGATTTTTTTAAGGAATTGTAAGATTCACGGTTCTTATATATATATTATATATTATAATAATTCTGTATTTCACACATTTATGTAAAAGTATATTTGTGTATAGAGAAAAAAGGAAGGATCAGCTGCGTGGATCAGCTGCGTAAGGCTCATCTCGATTTACGGGCACAAATCAAACATTTAGTAGGAGGCTGTAAATCAGGCTGCGCGGAATTTATGGCTATTCACGGATTTGTTGGCGAGCACGTGACAGAAATAGGCGGAAATATGCCTCGAGAATGCTGTTTGCCAACAATTATCCGGATAAAGGTGAGTGGCATTGATTATGTATTTTTATAGTGAAAACTTCTTGAGACGCGTTGAGCACTTTTTCGTCACAGAATGCTTTCCATGACCTATATATATACGGTGTAGATACGTGTACTTTTTAGGTGAGCAAAAAGCGTGAAATGTCACCGCACCGTTTCCCATAAGCCGATATTGGGTTGATATATTTATCATCATATAAACCAATTACCAGCCCACTACAGGGTATGCACGGGGTAAGCACTAAGCGGGCAGATGCTACAAATTGGAAAAAAATGCATTATAAACATTGTACGGGCTATAAAAAGCTTACCCTAGTCTTTAAATAAATAAATAAATAAACTACGACAATGCACACATCGCCATTCGTCAGTTTCATCATCTTAGTGCCCATAATACAAGCTACGCTTTCTTTGGGGCTAGATGGCTATGTGTGGATTTTCGTAGTATATTTATTTATGCATTTATTTATATATATCCCTAAAAATGCGCAGTACATGTACATAGATTTAGTTTTCAGTGCTACCGTTAATCCCCAAGGGCCGCATGTTGTTTTATATTCCACAGCAAGTTAGCCCTTGACTGCCATCACACCTGGTAGTAAGCGGACTTACCTTATAGGGTAGTATATGCTCCTATCAGTTTAACGGTGAAATGCTGAATTGCTTGGTGGCCCATCTCAGGCTGGTAAAAACTTAAATATCCACAGCCAAAGCCCAGACTAGACAAGTGAAAATTCTGAAATTTTATATATTACCCTCCTGCTGAGAATTAAATCCGGTAATCAATAGTAGAACTGGCACACATTCACTTACATACATATGTTTCCGTTTATACGTTAGTGAAGATAGATTTACAAAACTTTATATCAGGTAGTTAAATGCCTTCTGGGAATCAAATTCTGTTTCTTTAAATTTAACGATCTAAGAATTCTTGTGTAAACAATTTTATAGGATTATTAATTTTATTACAAACCTATATACTTGGTTAAAGAACCAGCCAGCCAGTCATTGCTTTCCAAAAACATATCAAGTATTAACAATGCGGTCTGATTTTTCAATACAAAACGGCAGTTTTATAGATAAAGACCAGCTATTCGCCTGTAAGAATCAATGTATGTTTCTTTACACAAAGACTTAACGATAACCTACATTGAAACTTTATTTTGTTGGTGAAATATTGTATTCAAAAGCAAGACAATTAGATACAATACCGTCTGAATTTTTCCATACAAAAGCGTGCACTTAATGGTTTTTTAAATATCGCAGAGAATGGTGCGGCTTCCACACGTCCGTGAACAATACCGGATTGGGGGGAAAAATATAATTTATTTTCGAGTTAAATCTTTTGTGGAAATAATATGACATTTCTATTTGAAGTTGGTGGGTGATTTATCGGTTGCCTTGTTGTGGTCGTGCTTTTGAGCAATCCGTTCAATTGGAGGTGTCGTTCGCAATCAAGTTTTGTTTCAGCGTACAAATCGATAGGGGTAGTCTACCCTTTGTTCATATTTCTAAAAGTGCTATTACAAAAATACGAATTTTTCCCAGGCTTTTAATAGGTGGCATAAAATTGGAATTGTTACGCAGTATTTTTCTGTTCTCTGACCTTTAAAAGGTGCTGACAGTTTATGTGTAAAACTACGATGACCTTGTGCCAAGTATAAGGGCTACTGTATTCAGGTTCGTAAATATATTATTTTATGTACGAATATGTTTATTATATTATTGTGGCAATAATATTTTATATTAGGTACTGCAATAACAATAAAAACTGTCTTTCGGAAATACAGTAGGTATGGTATTGTTTTTTGCTTATCCGAAATTGTATCGCGATCAACCACTATTAATTATTTAAATACACAATAACTTTTTTCTTGAGAAGTATGTCATGCCTAAAAAATACAATTAATAACCTTTTTCCACATAGAATGCGTTATTGTGGTGTGGTACGTATATGACTTCGCGGAATTTAAGTCAACTAAAGATCAGTATTTTATTAGATTATTGTATGTATGAGTGACCATTTAGACAGCGCACGCGATAAACCAGATCACGAAGGTTTATTTTATGCCAAGTTGTCAAAGACTATTATTTTAACCTGAAATGTTGGTATAATTGAAATCGAGTACCTATAGCCTACATTACTTCTTAATAGTTTTCCAATGGTGTAAGGATAATTAAAATCGGTTCACAACTTTCAGAATTTGTCGATTACAAATAAACAAAGAAACAAATATTTTCTCTTTATGTTAGTAAAGATACCTTAACTTTTCAAAAATAATGATTACTTTATTAAAACATAACCTCAACAATATTATTATATAAGGCAGTATGCTCCCAGAAGTAAACATTTAAAAAATTATATTATATTCCATTTTGTTTCGAGAAGCGCACTCCAAGTTGCTCGCTAACATGTAAGCTAAAATAAAATATACGGCGCACTCAAATACGACTGTAAATTAAGCCTCTCGTATATGAAACGAAAGGATTTTAAAGCGGGAGCGCTTTTTCGCATAACTTCAAGCTCGATACAGGAGTTTTATATTTCAATTGAAAGCCGAATAGCAAAAACTCCATTGCGACGTTAATTCAAAAAGTTGTTTTCATTATGGAACGTTCTCGCGGTACGCTGCGTGCTACGGGAGCGCGAAAAAGTTAAAAAGTTACATAAAGCACTACGAGTGGAAAGAATTTAAAGTAGAGAGGAGCAAATAAAACGACGGCAACAGCCACGGTATAAAACGAGTCGCAACAATTGCTGCATTCCATTCTGAAACGCTTTTCTGTTCTTGGTGGTTGGACAATGCCTACAATCTAATTGTTTCATGATGGCAATTTCATTTTAGAACTGTACCCGGACTCATCTGCAAAGTTTTTTTAACAAAGCACTTATATTGTAAAAAGCGGTGGGGAAATTTTAGTACCTAATAAATCCAAACAAATACTCTTTCTCTTTACGGATTTTCTAGGAATGTTATAAATGTGCCACCGTGTTAGTCCTTATATATTTTGCTTTACTGACGTACCTTATTTATTTTACGTAGCTTTTAAGTGGTTATCATTTATTACTAGTACAAAGCGGTGATAGTCCAGTAGGTACGACTTCGACTCCACATTCGGGGGGCCGAGTTCTAATCCCAGCGTGCACCTCTATCTTTTCTAACTAATGTGCGTCTTTGGCAATTAAAATAGCACTTGCTACGGTGAAGGAAAACATTGTGAGGAAACCTGCATGCCTGCGAGTGTGGCCCAGTGAGGTGGACTAAGGCTTTAACTAAGGCTAATTACTAAGGTTTTTCTAATTGTACGAGGAGACCCGTGCCTTGTAGTGGGCCGGTAATGGATTGATACGATGATGATGATGACCAGTAACAATAACAAGATTTTTATTGTAACGCAATGCGATATAAAGCTACATGGCACACAGAATACATTTAATTACAAACTATCAGAAACGCATTATCTCTACGGCCGATCGATCGTACTTTAGTACTGATACTAGTACAGTAGATAGACACGGGTGAAGCCGCAGCAAAAAATAGTGTAACTATTAATATATTTAAAAAAATTACTTTAGAGCTGATAAGCGATGAAATTACTTGACTATTTTTCGTAAATCAAACAAAACATAAATGTTTCATTCTGCAAAAAACATTCCTTTATTTTTATAAATTACATTAAAATGAAAACAAAATATGAAATTAGAAAACATGAAACGCGAAAATATTTTCGTCAAAGCGACCCAAAAACTGCAGGCGGACTGTGGGTGAACTGTCACGCAGCCGTGCCGAAAATTAAAGGATTCCCGTCCGTCCAAAACAAATACGAATATTTTTATATTTTATTTCGTTAAATAAAAAACCGGAAGGCAAAGCTTCTGTTCGCAGGTGGGAATTTAAATAATCTGACAGGGATTAAAAGGAGAAATATCAGCTTTTGACCGTCGCGGTGAGCCCGTAGATTATGCACATTATGTTATGTTGGATTTGTATTTAGTCAGGCTTTTATAATTTAAATGAGGACTGTAAAAATGCGAGTGTAATTGCCTTATTTTTTGTCGGAATCGTGGCGAGGTCTTTGTGGAAGTATGCAATAAAAATGAATTTTGTTCTGCTACCGTGGTAATTTAAATCAAAGTTCGCTGAAGTATTTAAGTTTAACAAAACCCCAAGCTTATTATAATTGAGGTCGCCAAACCAAATTAACATTAGAATATTCATGCAGACTTAAGCGCGTCTTTACGACACCGCACCAAAATCGAAAACCTATGCATAAAATTGTCTCAACCGCAGAGGTTAGTTCGGTGTCTAAACGTCAAGTTGATTAATCGCAGTTTCCCCCACGTTATTAACATGGTAATGACCGCGAATCGCTTTCTTAGCGATACTTAATGATACGGGATTTGCGGGATGATTGTGCGGAACATTCGGACGACTCCCGGGTTATCTTGTGGCTACAGGTTACGGAGCTCATCGTCATAATCCGTATTTAAATTGCGGAAAATGTCATCCGCATTACCTCAGGTACTATATATATATTTTACTTTATTTTTAGATACTTTTGGGTGCTAAGCAACGTCGAGTCGGTTGCTTCAACATCCGCATCCTATTAACGTTCTACTGCAGGGCACAAGCCACGTTTCTCTACGGAGAGACGGTTTGAGAGCTTAGATAAACCCAACACGCTGCTACAATGCGGGGTGTTGGGTTTCAACGACTATCATCACAAGTAAGTGATAATTACCGAGACCGACGGCTTAACACTGGGGATTTATATCGACAATCTCACAACTCCAGGTTGGTACTGAAAATTCTTTAACAGAATAAACAATACCTAAGTAATTTTTGCCCGACCCGGAATTCTATCCCAGGAACTCGAGATTCGTTGTTAAACATGGTAACCACTAGCCCAACGATACTGTTAAGTCGAGTCGGTTGCAAAGCTTTATTATTTTAAGGTTTAAAGTTTTTGCTCTATCTAGTAACATACTTGATTCTATGTGGATTTATTTGAGTATCGGGTAACTGAAATATAACTCGCATATAAAGATATAGTTTTTAAACCTACTCTGATCACTGGTCATACTGATATATGTTAACTGGTTATTATAATACATGGTAACTATACGGTATTAGGTTATAAAAGAACTGTTTGTAAATTTTATTTGAAATAGTAAATATAGTAGTTGAAATGTATTCAACCGTTATTCGGTTAAGTTTGCTGTAGCCACAGCGATGCGGGTCAAAATTCCTTCGGTTCTTCAAGTTGATTACCCAACTTCACTATTTAACAACTTCTTACTACTGCCCTTGCACAGTATTCATTCATTCATTCATTCAATCATTCATTCTCTCATTCATCACAATTATATTTGGTTACTGGAAAACACAGACAAGTGATACGGAGTGAGTGAGTTCAGCGGAAGGTTCTGGCTGACTAAGTACGGAGACAAGCCCAGGAGATGAAGAAGACGGAATGAGGGTTATGAAAACACATAAAAATCCTATCCTATAAAATATATTAAAGATAGGCAGTGCTTTTATACATGTTTTATATGTACGCCACGTAATGAAACTTGGTGAACATGTGACAACCTAAATGGAAAACCAGTGAAACTATGCGTGAAAGTCGAGTTGCGTCATTCATAACATCATATGTGCTAAAAGGTGCTCGACGAGTCAAAATATTTGTTCACCTATCCAATGTCCCGTAGGAGTGTTGTTTCTATGAATAAAATAACAATTATAAGTGATCCCCGTCCCAACGGCGCGTGCCTAATTCCGTTTGAAACAATATTCATCTGGCATTTCACTTGTGGGACACACGGGCGTTTAAGTAGTACAACTAACAGCCAATACACATGTTTTATTAATAACTTCACTCGATTAATAGATGAGTAGTTGCAGGTTTTAGCGGTACGGGTGTTTAAGTAGTACAACTTACCACCAGTGCATAGGTTTTACTTATAACTTTACTCGATTAATAGATGAGTGGATGTAGCGTACACAGGGGTTTTTTTTAGGGTAGACACTTGGCACAACATGGTTAGGTTAAAAAAACGTATTGTGTTGTAACGCATTGTTTTTTTTAAAATTGGAAGTATACTTTTTACTAGTCGAAGCACTGATCCTATAATAATTATGCACATAAGTTATTATAACAAAACAAAGAAGACGGTATACATTATTAAAAGGACAAAATTTTATACTTACTAATGATTTTAATTCACTACTATTTACTTGGCAGATTACTTGGCCAGTTCCTTACTCTTGAACATAAATTCATTTCCAGTTTTATAAGTAGGTCACAAACTCCATTAAAGTGATTCACTCACTACCAATTTATTACTTTTTTTTAAGCCGCTGTACATATTGAGACGCTTGTATAACATAGCAAACCTTTCAATATTTTATTTCCAAGCAATCAAAATGAAATAAAAAACTACCTGCACACACGTATAAACTATTAGGTCTAGTTGCTTACACTCGACGTATATGAATTGTTAATTAAATAATTTTCGGTCTAAGTAATTCGACAATAAATGACTTTTGTTGATAAGAAAACGGGTCTAGATTTGCGCGAACACTCACACATATACACATCGAAACACACTCATATACACGCAACAAACAAAGACACACACACCAACGCACACACACACAGCCACAAGCTCTCTAAACATCCAGCCTGTATGTTCGTAGTACAAAACGCGAAGTTTGCTCAGTACGTCATTCCTCCAGTTATTTGATGTGGGATTGCGACTCGTTTCCCTTTAGTTTCGATGATGGCCGACGATAAGTGGCGGGGTGTTGGATTAAAGGTTTTATAATTAGTACGCTTGTGTTTGTATGGCGATTATTTTATATTGTACTCGAGAATGTAATTACTAGATTTTTTTTATTGCGTCAGCTTCGCCTGTTATCCTTTGTACAGAAATTTTACATAAAAAATAATATTCCTTATTATAATGACATTACATGCACAGAGTATGCATAACTTGAAAAGTATTTCATACATTTATTAAACCTTTCAGGTGGATTCTTATGCAAATCAATTTAAAGGTGAAGTCTACAAATCCGCAAGTGGACACCACTCTGGCCAATATGTAATACTCGTGCACTGTAGTCATTGACAATAATCATGATATTAGTGACATTAGAAAACTGGAATTGAGTGTAATTATATATTACTAGCTGTTGCCCGCGACTTCGTCTGCAGTTGATTTTGTTTTTTGATGTGGCATTTAATTTAGTTTTAGTTCAAAAAAAAATTAAAGTATTCTATGTATATATAAATTTAATATTATATCCTCTATAGTACAAAAATAGTTATTTAAATCTTTTATTATTTATCGGAGTTATGGTGTGAAATCGTCAAACACTTTCATCCCCTCTCCCAATGGAACCGAGCTTAATGTCGGGATAAAAATTATCCAATATTATTTCTAACTCTATCAGGAATATGTGTACAAAGTGTCAAGCGGATCGCTTAAGTAGTTTTTGCGTGAAAGCGTAACAAACAAACTTACATTGACATTTATAATATTAGTAGGGATTCGTTTAGTGCTAATTACACTCAAATAACAATAATTACATTGTATTTTGTGGTGAAATAGCACAAATGTACAGGAAAAAAAAATGAATACAAATAATAGTCAGTATAAATAAAACAGACTCATGTCCACCTTATTTCAAAAAATTAAACATCCTAACTCTTCTCGCCATATCTATCTATGAAATCTGCAAGTTTTTGAAGAAAAATATACAATTTGACACTAAAATGAAAGGAAAAGAACAGCGTTTTCCGGAAAAAACTATAAATAATTTAAATGCCCCTTATTCAAAATTTGCACTCCACAAGCAAAGTCAATACGGAATGTCTATAAAAGTAGTCAACCATCTGCCAGATTTTATTAGGAACACTGAAAATGACAATGAATTTAATAAAAATTTAAAAATACCTCACTGCTTCAATTCTGTAAATGTTTTTTTTTTATTTTGAGCATCCCCAATAAATCGGTTTCCCTACTATGCAATGTCTTACTTACGTTTTTAAAATTAATAAAATTATTTAATTTAAAAAAAAATGGTTGCGCCCAAACTGGGTGTACATGCGTTACATTATATAATTAGATTTATTTTAAATATTGTATAATAAATGTAACATGTGCTGAATAAATCCAAATTGAAATTGAAATTATTTTATACTTCCCACAGTTTTCTAATTCCACACTAAGTATTTTTTTGGCTTACGATTACATGGAGCTTTATACTCAAATCATACAAATTGGAAATCAAACCCGAGACCTCGCGAGATTGTGACTTTGGCTGAAATGTACCAACTGTCATTCTCTGCAGTAAAATATACCGCAGTATAAAAATAAAGCAATAAATCGATGGCTGTAAAGTTGTTTTTACTTAAAGCTGCCTTTATGGGGAAATAACCGTAAAGAGTTGGAGATAGGGGATATCGGAACGTTACCCATCTGTCTTTATCGCAACGATTCGCAGTTTAACGTTTCCAAGGTAGAGATGCTAAACTAACAGTCGAAACTTAAGTAACCAAATTTTATTGCACCTTTACCATGATATACCTGTTCATTATGTTGCACCTATCTTAATATATTCATGAAAGTGCCGCAGTCGTAAGGAAGTACTCGTAAGTACTCAGTAGGTAAATACCCAGTGGTTTTATGGCTTCCTTAACCGAAGTGCGCCAACGTAATCTTATGACTGCCGTCTTCTGTCCGTCCGTCCAGCTATCCGTCCGTCCATCTCTGTATCTCAGGAACCGTAACAGATTGTACTAAAATTTACACAGAATGTGTGTTTCTATTGACGTTATAAAAACAAAAAATAGAAATTATTTTGGGTCTTTTTTTTTGGGTATTTATTGCATTTGGTAGCCTTGACCCTTCACGTACAAGTCCACCTGGTACTTAATTTCTAATCTCTCCACTCTCCTCCCGTAACGAGCAGGCACTGCCAAGTCTTCAGGTCACTTCAAAGTTAGAATAAAGTTCCTACCTATCTATAATATAATCTTTTAATAATTGACCGACTTCATGATTATGTTGACAATAATGACGATGACCTATCTATTACATAATTAATTTCTTAACACATGGACTTCACAGCAAGTAACAACCTAGCCTGTATGAACTTGGAACGCATAATTTTTCGCGTCATATATACTAGAAGTCTACACTACTACTCTTAATCAAACATTTCCTTTAGTGCAGTACATAGTTTCATAAAGCCCAAGAAGAACCAAGCTTTATCACCAACTACTTAGTGTGAGAAGTGTGAGATTTTTTATCTATGTTTACTTACTCGATCGTGTGAAAGTTAACTACGATTTATATGGAATCGGAAGAGCGCCAGTTAGTGACAGTACTACCATACAAAACCATATAAATCGTAGTTTACATTCAAGCGATCGAATAATTAAACGTACTCAGTTTACAGATCTCCTCCTCGATTACTAGTAATCGACAGAGAGCTAGAGAGAGATTAGAGCTATGACACTCTACGCAACTCTCATGCGGGTTGTCATTTTTTTGCTTTTGCTATTTGTATTTCTCCTGCAACAATCAATCATTACCCTAAAACTTGCTCATAGCGACACGCGTTCAGTTGCGAAACGACGCGCGACGGTCACCGCAAACTTATTCAATTTCGCTCATCTCATTTACCGATAAGCGGTAACGTTACGAGCGAATATACTTTTTTTCTCGTCAGAACTTCACCCCTCGGTAAATGATCGAGTCGCTTATTATTTGGCGTGTGCGCAAACATTTAGCGCCCTTATCGGGGCTATTAAAGATATGGCTTCATTACTCGCCCGCGAAAAGGTTGCGGAATACCGCCGCTTTGTGCCGTATTTTGTTTGCTGTTTCTCTTTCGGCAATTATTTTCTTTGTTTGTGGTTCCTATTTGAACGTGAATAGCTATATGCTATAGGTATATGCATTAGACTGATAAATTTATTAGTATTAGGAACAATACATGGGTTATAATAAAACTTTTATTTTGTTCTACTGTTTGGTATTAAATACTACCAGTTATCCTTTTTTATTTTATATTTAATTCTTAGGTCATGCTTTTACATAAGCTAGTTAACATAAGTTATTTTAATTCAATTGTTTTATTATGAGTTCGTAGTTCTAATGTTTTTTTAGTTTAAGTAGTTTTAATATTCTATTATAATATTAAGGATGTTTCCTATTATAATATTAAGGATTATTTAAACGATAAAAAAGCTTGGGTGTGAATTGCTCTAGCTTCATAGCTTAATTTAAATTTAAGTAGAAGATGGTGATAACAAAAAAAATAATTTACCCGGCTAAGTTTGTTGTGGGCTCTTCTTAGACCAGGGCGCGTTTGGAACCCTCGTAGCTTTAGATTTAAGTTGGCGAACGAAGTTATCACCATCCCGTTACAATTATGTAAACAAATATGTATGAACGCTTCATAAGTGCCTGTGATAGGCCTACATGAATAAAGAAATTTTGAATTTGAATTTTGAATTTATTTTTGTATCATGATTTGCGATGGTTTTTGAATTTCCTAAATAAAAGGTTTTATTATAATTATTCCATTCAAAGTAATCCCTTAGTTTAGAATTTAAAGTGTCGTGATTAAACACGATACACACAAATCACCGCGTCGCGTGAACAAGGTCATCACTAAGAGCCCCGAATTGGTTCTAAACTAGTTCTAACCAGTGGCACTCTCCGTCAAAAATTCACTCAGCCGTCAATTACACATAAAAAAGGTAGCCCTTGACTATAATCTTACCTCGTGGGAAATTATGTTGCAGTCTAAGATGGAAGTTAAGGGCCTGTTAGGAGTATAACAGTTATATTAAACCCATATCACACACACACCCGCACTAAATAAGTCGCTGCATGTTTTTATTATTTTAATTGACTCTTATTCTCTTTTTTTATTGGCATTTACTGTGTTCTACTTTTGTCTTATTGGTGCTATACATTTATTGTTGGAGGTGGGCGTTAATTGTTGCGACACAGTTTATACTACTGCAACAGTTATCGCACCATGTTTATTGTGTCAATTCTGTACCCTTACCAATATTCTGAATAAATGAAATGAAAATGAAAATATCGCTAATTGGTTAGGTTAGTATCTTACCGGAAAGCTAAATCACTTGGCGGTACGTCTTTGTCTGTAGGATGGATGCTAAAGCTGAAGCCTTCCACCAGATAAAATAATTGTTTTCAGTGTCAGCCAATACAAGTCATACAAAAGACTACTTGATCGCTTACCATTAGGCTTATAACTAACATCTAATAATTATCTCAAAGCTGCAGTTTATTAGCTATAAAATTTATCAGTATGTTCATCAACCCATTACTGACCCACTACACGGTACGGGTCTCCTCTCAGAAGGAGAAGGGGATAGATAGGCCGTAGGAATGATACCCCATTAAGGACATTATGGAGAACTCTCGGGAATGGTTTCCTCACGAAGTTTTCGTTCAACGTTATGGCAAGTAATATTTAATTGATGCACAAATCTCCAGAAGACTCGATAACCCTTTTCGATAATTCTTTGAAAAGGGCTCTTGCCTCCGGACCCCACGGTCCCAAAGTCTCTACTCCAAAAGGCACAAAAATGAAGCTGCTATCCAGGTTTTCATATTTATTTATTTATTTTTTCGTCTACCGGTGATCCTAGTGCGGGCAGTTACCTTGGCCAACGAATTAGTTTGGCCATCCAAAGGGGCAATGCTGCCAGCATCTTAGGAACTGTGCCACGCTGCGGTGGTTTCGAGGACGTTTTAGATTTTATTTAGTTTTTAAATAGTTTATTTTAGGTTATAGTTATGTATTAATAAAAATCTCCAGAAAGTTAGAAGATTAGAGGTCCACACAATGGAGTAACGTAATAGATCTAAGATCCTATTTCCTCAATCCCTATACAAGATTATAGTGCCTAGGAATGATATGTAAATTTGCTGATACCTAATGATGATGATGATGAGATAAGAAGAACTTATTTTTAGATGGGTCAATGCTTGAGAACCTGTTTTAGCTCGATGTCAGTTTATATGTCCATTTGATACAATAAAAAAACCATTCTTGAAATTTTCTGTATTATTCTTTTATATTAATATTCTTATGTTGAGAAATGATTGTTATTTATTGATATACCTACGTTTTCTTTTTTATGCGCATATTATCTTGCTTGTGTTATTTTCGAGACTTATATTATTGGCGATATAACTCTTACAACATTAAGCAGTATGTGTGTAAAAATTTTATTTCATTATTTATTGTATCAAACGGGAATTTTACGCCATTTTTACGTCCCTCGCTGCCATTTAGATAAAAAGAGCTGACGTTCATTTCCTAAACGACGGGCCGCGGCGAACCGCTCATGTTTATGCTTAATTTATGTTTACATAATTGATACATAAAATTGCATACATTACGATAGCATTATGTTATAAACTGTACAAATTTATCTAAAATTGAGCTAAAAATCACGCAAAAACTTGATCTTTGGAATCTGTAAGGATGACCCTGTTCGCTATTACAAACTGAAGTAGATTTTGGTTTGTAATTTTGAAACTAGTCGTTTTATTTTAAAATTGCTACCTAAACGTCCTTTAACGTCCTCTTAATTAACGATTATATAACCCTAGTAGGTACATATATACAACATCCCCTATCATGCATCATATTGTTTCAGGAATTTTAATATACATCATAAATATTATGATGTAAATTAGACAATTATAATAGAACTCGTTGTAGTTATAATTATAAATGCAAAAAGGTGTCTACTTATTCACCTGTTAGCTATATTAGATTTAGGTCAGATTAGAGCAGTGATTTCACTGATCTTAATATTTTTTTTTTATACATTATTTGTGTCCTATAAATGACAGAGGATACTTTGTATCCTGAAAAGAGCCGCGAAAACTGTTTCGCCATAATAAAAAAAACAACCTTGAGCTTGCCAAAAATTTTCATCTTAAGAAACTTAGATACATCAGTTTATTTCATAAATGCGAAAGTGAGTTGTGTTGTGTGACAATTTGTCCTTTTTTATGCATGTTTAACAGGCGTAGTAATTAGGGAACCTGCTTGCGCGCGAATTGGATGAAGCTGCGTGCAGAGGTAGTACAGAGGAAGATATATTTATAACATGTGACGCCAAGCGCGGGTCCGGGGAAATGAAGCGGAATCTTTCAGATAACGCACACAATTACACACGCGTGCTAACAAGAATGTTACACACACACACACACATAATCACACAAGTGCTTAGGGTTGAGTTCACACAATGATGTAGGTGACATCGATAATTTGCTGTAATGGGGTGTAAGTGCTAAATTGAATGTGCTTAGCACAAGTTGACGTGACATTGTGACTATTGTCTTAAATATATTTTGTTAATTATATTATGACACGATATAAAATATGTGTAAGTATAACTTAAATTGCATGAAAAGTCAAAAATATTATTATTAAACTCTTTATTTGTATACCACAACATTTAAAATGTAACAAAAACAGAAACATCGAAAGAAGTAGTAATACAAAAGGCGGCCTTATCGCTTAATAGCGATCTCTGCCAGGCAACCTTAGAATTAGGAAAAAAAAAAGAAGAGGAGAATAGACTGCTGGTGGTACAAATATTAAAATACATACATGCAAATAACTACATGCCAATACATAAACTAGTGTGCACAAATAGATAAAAAGTAAATAATATAATAAATAAATAAATATAAAAATAAACTAATATATATAATAACAACACTTACATAATTAAATACTTTAACATACAATAAATGAGTAAGTACATATATACATACTATTAAAAGTCGTTAACAATATAATGGGCCTTAACTGCTCTTTTAAATATCGCCAGTGATTTGGATCGTCGTATGCTCAATGGAAGCGCATTCCACAATTCCACAGCTCGTACGCTAAACGAACGCTTATAAAATTTTGTCTTATGATAAGGCATACACAGCGTCAGCGCACGGCACGATCTATGGAAAAATAGTGCAAAATTATGTATAATTGCTTAATCTAAGAAGAGCTGGCTTATATTTTGTGCAAAGGATCGGCTTGGCTGTCAAGAATGGTGACGAGATTGTCGTGGGAACTGCTTGTTTTCCTAGGATGGCAAGAGTAGCATATGTTACTATCGTTATATATTACTGTTCAGGCACAGTGGTGAGTGCTTATGGTATTTTACGTAGGAGGTCTCGGGTTCATTCAAGTGGATGATGATGATGAAAGTACAATTTGGAAATTTATAATTTTTGAAGCTTTCTTCTGCCGTTCTTGTCTATGTATGAAACGATTTTAGTGTTCTGGTACGATGCCACGTAGAAACCAGGTAGCAAACAGTTCAATCATTATAAACAATTTAATAGCCCGTTATCATCTTTAATTCATATTATAAACATTTTTGTGGAAACCGGCGGTAAATTCATTTTTTTAAAATTATGAAATTCACAACACGAGACTAGTACATCTGGTAGTCGCAGATTATAGCAGTTTTTTAAGACTTTTAGTTGTAAATAATTGTATAAATAAATAATAATCAAGAAAGCTCCTTACTAATGTATAACTTAATGTAAGGTTTCTAAAGGCAATATGAGGAAGTGAGCAACACGAATTCACAAGTATCTTAGGGCGTATCTGCAGACCATTAGTGGTCTACAGACACATTTGGGTGTCCGCACAATTGAACGCCGAAGGAAGTAACTGAGATAACGGCACGCAGTGTGTATCCATTTATATTGTTCAACTCGTAGGAGCTTACGGGTGTAAAATGAGGATGTAACGTAGATCAATCTTTGTACAGATTCTAATTGAACTCACTCACTGTTTTGGTAACTGTACTTCCACACCTGTAGTGCAGTATTGATTAAAATAGGCTACACACTGGGCCAGCGAGGTGGACCACTGTGAGAGGAAATCTGTTCCCCGTAGTGGGCCAGTAATAGTTTGATGATCATGAATATTTATGTAGCTGCTATTTCTGTTTCTACTTAATGCAATAATGCAACAACAATAATGTTTTCTTACTTTAAGCAACTGAGAAACTATATCGTGATGTAAATACAGTAGCGCTACGCCAAAAGTCCGTTCATACTATCAATGGAATATAGAAAGAAAACTCCCAGTCTCATCTATCACTCATTATGTTAGATACGGGTTTTGTAAGGGTATTATTTTCCCTAATCTACGCTATGGTAGGCTGGCGTGTTGAATACACTAGGTTATCAATCTTCGTGGCGCTACTCTTATATTGAGAAAGATATTATTATAATTTAATGGGAGTTATAACTTTAACTGCGTATTTATTTTGGATAGAATACGCATAGAGTAGTTTTGATACCAGTTACGTAGTGCTGATTAGTTTCTAGTTAAGCTATAAAAGAAGAATAAAACCAGCCTAGTTTGTTATGGTGTTCTTATGAGTACTAAGTGCGTTTTGGAAAATTCATAACTTTAGTTTTATGTTAACAAGTGTAGACTACCTTATAGCACCAATGCCTAAGCATTTTTTTATGCCACTACAAGTTAGCCCCTCACTGCGATCACGCCTAGTAGTAAGTCAGGATGCAGTCTAAGACTGTACGAAACTGTTAGGGGGTAAGGCAGTAATATTAAACCCAAACCCAGTCGGTTTCCCAGTCGACATCGTACCGAAACGTGTATTCACAATGGTGGCATGTCTTTGTCAGTAGGGTGGTAACTAGCCACGGCCGAAGGCCCCGCAGGAAACTCTGGTTTGCCTCGATATCTTGAATTATTTTACTTGTTTCAGCCTAATAACTTTCTACTGCCATTATTATAACAGTAAGGAATGACATAATCTTCGAATTTAATAGATCAAGGCATCATGATAATTATTAGTGGTGAGCCTAAGCAGAGATCTGGTACTTTCAGAGTTACAGTTTAATGAGTGCGATTATATTGATGTTAATTGTTATTTTATTAATGTGATGGACGATTCCAAAGGACCGGATATTTGAAAACTGAGTCAGTTTATATGAACCGATGATAATAATCAGTGGCGTGCATAGAAGGTATGCACAGGGTATGCAGATGATATGATATAAAAAACTCGAGTATAGGCATTGTAAGAGTTATAAAAAGCCAACCCTTAAGTATTTATAACTCGTACTTGAGATTTTCTTCTTTTTAAATCATCTATATGCCCTGTGCATACCCTATATGTACGCGACTGTGGTCATTCGAGTTAGGTAAAGTTATTGTTAATTTAAAAAAAAAACAAATGGACGTGTTTTAATTTAACCTTACTTTACATTTTGCGAACAAACTTAAGATTTTTTCAATAACTAGCTTCGTCCAATTATGTTGCGATAATTAAAATGACTTTAGCATTTTTAACAATAAATATTGATTTTGTAAATGAAAAACAGTGTTACCGCCGTCTCAATTATCACTAGTAATTTTACCATTAGTCACATGTGAATTTGTGCGTTTTATATTATATTCCCATAACCTTTTCATGTTATAATCTAACCTAACTAATTTAGGGTAATTTTACAACATAATTGGACGAAGCGAGTCATTGAAGAAATCTTAAGTTTGTTCGCAAAATGTAAAGTTAGGTTAGATTAAAACATGAAAAGGTTATGGGAATATAATATAAAACGCACAAATTCACATGTGACTAATTGTAAAATTACTAGTGATAATTGAGACAGCGGTAACACTGTTTTTATTTAAAAAATCAATATTTATTGTCTAATTTAGCTACAAGAGGTTGTAATGGAAATAGATTCATTTATCCATAATATATGGAACACTAAATTCAATTTTGTTCCAAATTTGTCCTTTTTTTTAAATCCTGCGAGCACTGTTTTTTTCTTATCCATTCAGATCGTTACCATGACGATTTCCCGGGATAATATGTATTTATTTGGGCCAAACGTAGCAAATCAACAAAGAAACAAACTGACAAACGGCCGCACTTCCGCATTTATAATATTAGACGGCCGATAGGCGCAGTTGGCAGCGACCCTTCTCTCTGAGGCTGTGTGTTCGATCTCCATAACTGAAAAATATTTGTATGATGAACATGAATGTTTTTCAGTGTCTGGGTGTTTGTTTGTACATTATAAGTATCTATGTAACTATTATTAATGAAAAAATATTCATCAGCTATCTTAGTACCCATAACACAAGCTACGCTTACTTTGGGGCTACATGGCGATGTGTGAATTGTCGTGGTATATTTATTTATTTATTATTTTAGTATACTCGTTTTGTTGAGACTTTGTGAGAGAATCGCTTAATAAGAAAAGTGTTTGGCCACTATGAAAACCAGATCTTATCCCTCAGTAGTTACATGGCTTAAACATTATTATTACATGTATATATACATACCATGTAATAATATTATTTAAGCACTACCTACCTCTTGTCTGTACTTGGGTTTTATTCCAAATTATAAGGTACGCTGTGTTGTGTTGATGTTTTAATTTTTTTTTTGGTATTTTTGGTTTCGCGTACAATAAATTTTATAAATTCATTCATTTATTGATTATTATTAGACTTTTGAGTGGACTGCTGCATACCCGGCCGTTGGCTACCTTTTTTTTTATTTATTTATACACATCTTTTATAATTGTTATTCTAATAAAAATATTTCGAGCCAGTTAGTCGATTCATTTATTAGATTGAAATATAATCTCTTTCTTTCTGTCTGAAAACTTAGGAAATAATGTGAAGCCACTATATAAATAATATATTTGTATAGCCTAAAGAAAAATTACCGTCAAATGAAGTGGCTACAGATTTTGTTTTAGTACACTGCGAAACAAAAGTAAGTAGACAAAAGAAATAAAATTTATCTCGAGCAAAACACCCCATAAAATGGAATTGTCTCGAGAACTTTATAAATGCGATAACGACTAAAGTTGTTCGGTGCTTTGTTGTTACGTTTATATAAATACGCCTAGTTTAAGAGAGCTTCCATGAGCCCCTACGAAGCTCATTCCAAGACCAGTAACGGGAAGCTGCGAGGAATATCGCAGGTCTTGTTAATTGGACGTCGCGCACCTAAATACGCGTTGAAGTAAAAAAGAGAAAACCAAGGAGTGTCCGTCTCAAGCCCCGCCCTGCGATAGGAACGCCCACTATGATCTTCACTCCAAAGTAGAGTGAGAAACTTCTCTTTTATATATAATATAAATTAAATTGTTAGGGCTCGTCTGACGTTGCTTATATAGGCGGCGAAACTAAGCCTTTGAACGCCGGTCTTTACTACGAGATAAAATTATCGCGCTAGTCCTAACACAAGCATATTATATAATATCTACGTATCGCCATATATTGATACACCACCATTAAGATTTGTAGCCAACATCAACAGTTCATATAGTTCATATACTCAAACATAATATTGTGTTTGGCTATTAGAATGTTTTTTAATACAGGGCTATACACAGGGTTTTTTTAATAAAGACATTTTTTCATAAAGTATACTTATTTTGAATGCAAATAAGAATTTCAGCACTGGGATTTGAATCCGCTTCTTTCCGGCCAGGGTGTTTTGACAACTACACCACCACGGTTCTCCTATCATGAGTAAAGTCTTTATTAGTCTTCGAAGTACATCAAAACTGCAATGTTTTCTAATAGATGGCGCTAACAGTCACCTAAAGACTGATAAGAAAACGTTTTCAATACCTCTGTCTGCCATAAGCAGAGACGGCCTAGTCGTGGGACATCTATAGGATGATAAAAATCTTGCGATTAATTTATGCGAATTAAATATTATGTTAATTGCTAATCTAGCTTTTATATTATGTGATTTTTAGGAACGGATGTTCTAGCTCTTTGGTTCACTCATTATTCATCAATGTTGTAGAATTTGTGATACGAATTGATCGATATCAAGTATAATTTCATGAGTAAAATACAATGATCTGGTATTAAACTATCCATAAAGACTGATACTAAAAAGTTATTGAAATTCAAAAGAACCGCGACATGTAATTTGTTTTAACACCGTATTAAGTGAATGATATAATATCCAGTTCTGAATATGTTAATAAGCCGTATAGGCAGCGTCCTACTACCGGAGCGTCCCGATCTATTGGGGCAGCAAATTTCAGAGGACTCTTATTCGATTACAGACGATAAAGGCCAACCAAAGTTTACTGTTTGTTTGGCAACCGTTTTTGTACTAATAAGCTATAGAAAATCATTTCTAACGAAAATTATCAATCCTAAATAACTACTTTTTTTTAGTAGTCATTGTTAAAAATTAGTTTTTTTATAAAGTTTGGGTAAGCCACAGAATTAAGAACATACAGAATTCAGCGATTTTTGCATGCGTCCAAAAACAGTAGTAAAATAATTATCATATATCAAGTGCTACATGAAATTAAGTGACTTAGCTTTTAAAGAAAAGCGGAGTGGTTTTTGATGCTCCAATATTAATAGCGGTTTTTGTTTGTTTTTAATTCTGCGGGGTTGGCTACCCTGTATTTATAACTCTTTATTGATGTAGCAATTAAATCTGTCATTTTCTGCAGATTTCAAAGCAAGAAATACAAACAGAAAAATATCATGGTGTCCGGAAACGGATACTCGATTAATTTTTAATTCGCCAGAGCAGCGACGCGGCGCCGTTGCCGTCTTCCTGCCCGTCGCTTCCGGTTGTAAACTTACCTTTTTTTAAAAGTTGTCTTTCGTTAAACTGGAGGTACTTCCGGTTTAGTGTGAATAGAATATTGATAGTGAGATACTGTTTTTCTTAAATTCTAAACAATGAAGTAGATTTCATTTTGCATTACAAATCCTTTGACGTTTTTTTTTCTTATTGACTCATTTGTAAACTGTAACTTTTTAAGTGGTTGTATCTCATGAACCGTATATTTTGATACAGTTTAATATCTGAGCGATACTCAAATCAGTCTAGCTACTTTCGGAACATACTCAATACAACCATTAAATACTAAAATATGGCGTTAAGGTTATATATTGATTAGAGGTTGCGATACCAAACCCAATCAAAGAATATCATCTTTAAATTACATTGCAATCATCTTCATCATTCAAATCAAATTATTAAGCACTATTCCACATAATCCTTAGATAAATCATATATATATTATTTTTTATGTGTGTCTTTTTTGTTTCAACTTTAATTTTATCTTTACTTTTTGTTTAATTTAATTCCAAGTTGTGTACACATAGTTTGGGTTGTAGGTTAGAACTAAACTTGTTATTACTTATATTTAGATCTACTCTTAGTTATTACCTGTTTTGTGTACCTAATAACAATAAACAATAAACAATAAACAATCTTCATAATCAACCTATTACCGGCCCACTTGGCATGCGTCTCCTCTTAGAATGAGAAGGATTTAGGTCTTAGTTCACCACGCTGGCCAAGTGCGTACTTTACACGCCTTTGAGAACATTAAGTAGAAGCTCAGGCGTACACTTTTTCTCGCGATGTTTTCCTTCATCTTAAATAAGCTATCACCAATCAGAACTACATAAGGTTAACTATTATTGAATGTGTTGAATGGACCTACCCGCCATTATTCTTGGCGTTTGATTTGGTAAAGTATTTGCAAAATTGTTTGTTAAACTTGCGTGTATCAAACTTTGGATCAATGAAGTAAACTAGTAATTTGAATTGTGATGTTAAAAAGTCAATAATCATAATAGAACGAATACCTATCGGTTTTAAAAGTAGTTTTGATAAAATAATAAATAGTTTGTACCTAAATTGTCTTGTTACATATTTTTTGAAGCATGGTTTTTCAGTAAAAAAATAAACGATAACCTTATCCACATTGTTGATGGGAGACTTTTATGAACTTTGTTCAACGGAATCCTAAAACTATAAAAGATTCACATTTTTAACCCCAGCCGTTGATTGTTGATGGGAGACTTTTATGAACTTTGCTCAACGGAATCCTAAAACTATAAAAGATTCACATTTTTAACCCCAGCCGTTGATTGTTCAGTTAACTTTCATAAAAGAGTGACTTTCAAGCGATTATTTTTCCGGCGGGGTTTTTTCTCGGTGAAAAAGTGAAAAACTCGCTCGTGCCGGATATTATCATTAATTATGAATCGGGAGAATTCAGCAGTCATTGCTTTGACGGATATAAATGATGCCAGACAATCAAGATAATCTTGTTTCAGTTTTTTGTAATTCTGGGATGTACTTGTGTATATTTAGTAAGGGGTTTTAATTTCGACTTGAAAATAAAAAATAAACAGAATTTTGTCTAACTGAAAAACATCAGGTCCTACTAGATTAAATATTTCATATTAAAACATCCTCTGTCTATAACAGCTGATGGCAGATGTAGAGGTTTAATTATACACACTAAACCATTGCAGATATGATGGGCTTTTTGTATAATCCTAGTGACAATATTCGGGACCGACAGCTTAACGTAGTGCACATTAAACTATTTATTTATTGTACAACGTGTAAATGAAAACCGAAATAATACTTTACATTCTTTTGAGATACATTATGTACTGTCTCTGAGACTTATCTGTGAAAACCTAATATTAAATGCATTTCAAGCTAATGTTATTAATATAAAGCATGAAGCGATTCCACGAACTCTTTGTATTTTACTAGATACTTTTAGATGAATTCACAAAACCTTAAACTACTTAATTATAGGACCCCAGCGGTCAAGAATGATGTCATTGATCTCTTGCATTCCTCCACAAATCAAAGTCCAAAGACAAGGGCCGGCTAATGTGCGTCTGGGGTATACAGCAACCCAGACGAGATAAATGGACGGCTTTTTTGTACGAACTCTTTCAAAATATTGTATTAAACAATTGTACGCTAAATGTTGACCATTGAATTTTTATTGAATCAATACTAAAACTGTTGGTACGGTGATTCGTATGTTCAAACGAAAATAACCCTGTGCGTTGAGTGCCCGAGTGTGAGATGTTGGGCAGACGATTTTAAGATTAATCATGATGAAATATTTATGAAAACGAAGTAACTAGTGAAAACAAAGAAAACAAAGCTCATTAAACCTGTGAGGAATAGAATTAAAAGATAAAGAATTTGTTGATTTCGGATTGACATTAAAATTGAGTTGTTTTTTTTTGTTTTTATTTGCTTGGCTATACCCGGCGAAACGTTGTGAATGCGCTATAAATAATAAGGTTCATTGAACTTTTGTGAATGTTTGAAGCACATAAATTTATTAGGATTCTGATTCTTATTACTTCTTTCTATGTAATTGAGTATTTTGTAATTTTATAATAGCATAAATAAATATCATAAATATCTATTATAGTATATATTAATTTATATCGGTATTTTTGGAGTTAATATGTAAATGTATGTTCATGTAAGTTTTTTTCTTGTACCATACTATATGCAATTTCTACTTTTTTATCGGCTTCGTACGCTCAGGTTGCCTTTAAAAGATCACTTTTAGTGATAAGGCCGCCTTTGCACCCTAGCACTAAGTACTATTACTGTTTTCCTTGTATTTTTCCAATGGTGTTGTGTTGCAATAAAGTTTTTCTATTCTATTCTATTCTTTATTCGTACTATAAAACGTTCGTTTGACTCGAAACAAACCTGGGACCTCCTATTTAAATTCACAGCGCTCACTGTTGGGCCACGGAGGTCGTCCAATAATAATTTAATAATGTTCATAATAATGTAAAAGGTAGCTAACTAATATAAAAGTCTGATTACATAAACTATTACTAGGTTTATCTTATAATTTAACGCAATGTTTGTTTGAAGTGGACAGCGAAATCCTCCACATAAATCGCAAGGCGGTCGGAGTTAGCGAAATATAGAGAGTACCCAAGGGTGCTGTCCCGCACACAAATCATCGTGTCTCTACTTCGGACGTACCCACGTAAAGGAGGTTAAGTTGTATTTAGTTACGGTCTGATCAACGTAACCATTTCGTGTGTCTTTAAATTAAGCAACATTTTTCATATAAGTACAAAAAATGGTATACCGTAAACCCAGCCATTTGTTAACGTACCTTGCATTAACAAAATACACATTCAATGACAGAATAATAATAATAATAATGTAACACTGAAATATGTTGAATATGTTTTTTAATTATATAGACTTCTCAATTTAACATTTTTAATGATATGACATTTTAATGATTTCAAAGAAGTTTTAAAGTGTTGACTCTATCATAACAATTTTTCCAATTGTAAATTAACAAGCTTAGATAAACAATAAAAAAAATATTTGCTCATTAGATACAGTTATTCTATGAATACAATTTTCATAATGAATGGTAAAATAATTAAGCTAAACTTTATAACAAAGCAAACCCCATTATTTTGTTCATATCTTATAAGTAAAGAGTATAATAATTACATAGCACAGATAAACTGAAAAGGCTATAAAACACATTAATTAAATAATAAGCATTCGTTCACTGTCAAAGCTACTGAATTGTGGAATGCACTCCCATTGAACATAAGGCAGTCCAAGTCATTGGGCATATTTAAAAATGCTGTTAAGGCTCATTATCTCGCTCAGTAAAGACGACTACTATTATTATTTATTTATCTACTCAAACTCATATTTAAGTATTTATGGTATATTAAGATATGTATTTTTATATATTATTATTTTTTATTTACCAATAGTATTTTTTTATTTGTGTAGTCTGGTTTATGTATTAGTATGTAGATATTCGTATGTATGTACTAAATAGTGTACCCCACCTATTCGTTTTCTTTTTAGTTTTCCTAATCCTAAGGTTACCTGGCAGAGATCGCTACTTAGCGATAAGGCCGCCTTTTGTATCCTGCTTCATTCTTCATGTGTTAGTTCTTTTTTTTTGTCTCGTTTTTCTGAGTGGTGTACAAATAAAGAGTATAAATAAATAAAATAAAATTAATTTCAGCAACTAATAAATACCTGAACTCAACAATTTTATATTCTACATCATAGTTGCGTACCTATTTATATTTATCGCATTTATTCTATCATTATTGCGTAATATTAGAATAGCTGCGATAAATATAGCATAATCCCTACTAATATTATAAATGTCAATGTAAGTTTGTTTGTTACTCCTCCACGCAAAAACTACTTAACCGATCCTCATGGAACTTTGTACACATATCCTTGGAAGTGTTAGAAGTAATATAGTATACTTTTTAATCCGACATTAAGCTTGGTTCCTTTGGGAGAGGGGATGAAAGGTTTTGACGATTTTACACAATAACTCCGACAAATTATAACCGATTTAAATAATTATTTTGTACTATATAGGTTATATGTGTTTAATTTTGCCCAAACTGTGGTTGGAGATAGAGGACAGAACTCCTCTGCGGACAGCAGCAAACCCCTCATTTAAGGCTTAGCGATACGGAACAATTTAATTTTTTTTAGAACTACAATTAAATTTAATACCACATCAAAAAACAAAATCAAAAGCACACGAAGTCGCGGGCAATAGCTAGTAGATAATAAAATAATTAAGCTAAACTCAATAAAAAACAGTCCACTTTATTATTTATATATTAATTTTGTTTACAAGTTACATATAAAGTGTTGATTCAGCATTTTCACAGAAGGCGTCATTTATACTCGTGATCGAGATCATTAGTTGGGTGCGTGCGAGGCGGAAAAGTTCCCGTATAAATCCCGCCGACACTCGCGCTTTCCCATCGATATGATTAATAGACACTCCTGAATCGAGCTTATCTCTCTCATGGAGTAATCAACTATTTCTCTACTAGACTGTTTTTGCTATATAAATAACTTATTTAGCTATTTTATATTTTGACCGATCAATACTGGATCAATCGTTTATTTTTACGATGCGTAAGTGAGGCGGTAAGTGCACTTTTTTACCTTAGAGCTCCAACAGCCATCCTCACTATCCTGGTACCTGTATCAAGATTTATGTCGCATTGGATTATCTGTTACAAGTAATTAGTTAGTATGTGCAAATAATAAGTCAGAGATTGGGAGTGTAAAAAGCCAAAGAATGTCACTTATTCTAACAAGAACTGAAACAATCATTTTTTTTTTCATTGCGATCTAAAGGTCCGATTAGGTGGACAGATCAAACGCATTGCCGGGACGCCAGCTCCAAAAGACAATTAAATTAAGTATCATTCAACTTAAAGGGAATCACTCCAAACTCTTACCTATTAGCTCTCTTCTCCGTGAGAGGAACCCCTCGCCCAACGCTGGGGCATTTATATTAGATAATTAGGTGGGCATTTGGGAAGTTTTTTTATAAATATTATGCAGTCAAAGAGGTTAATAAAAAAACTGCATTGATTTCATAGTGAACTGCAAATGCAAAACCAATACACCAAATCCGCGATAAACCGTCGCGTTCCGGCTCCGGGCTCTTCCCGTAATGAACGATTCACGCATCGACATTATCGCCCGCCGACCAACACCTATAAATAAATATGGCGGCAAAAATGGCGTCAGTTTATCAGCGACTGAAAGTGGACGCCGGGGACCGGCGGCCGAGTAATAAATGTTATTAGATAGCCTCTGGGCTTAGTTGGGCTGTTTTTTCGTACTTCTTTCGGGCCGGCCTTTGTTAATGCGTCTGGGTTGGAAAATAAATTGGTCGGTCCGCTTTTAAATGAGTGCGCACAGGTTAAATACAGATTTTTCCGGACCGTGATTAAACGTGATACATGTTTCGGCATAATGGTACCCGAAAAATTATTTCGATGGCTTCGTAGGTGATGTTATCAAAATATTTTATTAAAATAAATATATCACTGTACCTACCTTGTCAGCAGTGTTTTGTATAACTTTTAAATAATACATTACCTACTGATGGTTTTGAGTTAAAAATTTAAAAATGAGTTCCTAGATGAGATTATTAGAGCCAGATATTTATATATTCAATATCGATATCAATAGACTAATAATTGATACACAAACATACTCGTGGGTAGGTGGGCGAAATCCAATCGTGGATATTTTTGCCAATTTTCATCGCTATTTATTGCAAAACTCCATTAGGTTAATGTCATAGGGAATTTAGAGAAAAACCCTTGTCATTTATACAATGAAGCAAAGCTAAACCAATCCTGGCATTTACATCGAGGTGCATAAGGGAAAAGAAAATCCTTTTCATTCAGAAGTAGGTATGAATAAAACGCACAGGTAGTCGCAAGCAATAGCTAGTACATAACTGTAAACAAAATTAAATATACATAACATAAATTTAAATACATTTATACAACTCTTTATGCACTGGTAGGGAACCAACGCTCAGGACTACGGATTCTGAAACTGACTATTCTGGCTGAGTCCAGCAACTTCGCTTGCTGCATCGAGCTGCGGCGAAATGACACTGAACCCTAGTCACATTAGTATGACTAACATGGTTAGCAGGATTTTTTTCCACGCGGAAAGTACAATATGTATATCCCATCTCAAGGTTTCATCCATTCTCCGAGCATAGATGCATGGGAAGTAATAATATCCTCATAATATACTATGAAAAGGGGGTTAAATTTCTCCTTTCCCCTTTTGTCATGATTTGGCATGTAGTCAAGTAAAATTTCACCCCTTTTTAGGATATAATCGGAGGATACAAATTTTATTTGATGCCTAAAGAATTTCTTAAGTAAATAAATACTAAAATTTGATGCCTGCTATGCAGATGTGTGTGAGAAGTTCTAAGGGGCCCACAAATTATTTGCAGAAATCAAGATAGTTATATCATCCATAAGTATTACATTGAGTACTATATAGTTACGTAATGTACTCGTATTTATATAAAGTGTATTTGCTCTAAAATAAAATACCTAGCGAGCGCAAATATAGTTGTTTGCTCGAAAATAAAATAAAGCCGGCGCAAATAATCGCTATGTTTGCTCAACGCTACGGCTGCCAAAAGCATCGGTAAACGATCCTCCGATATTTACCTGCATCCAGCCACCTACTAATTGCCAGAAAAAAGCATTGCAAATAGATACCTATTTGCAATGCTTTTTTTACTGGTAAAACTGACTTTTATCTCATTAGCTATTTGAACACGGCTCGTAAAAACCCTTTGAAGTTTTCGCTATCGGTTAAATTGATTGTGGCGGTAAAAGACCTTAAAAATATTTTTTCCGAATCCATAAAAAATCCTATCTAATACCTAATTTTTAAGGGTCTGTCAACCGTATTTGAAGGACTTAAAATTGAATTCTTTTATAGTCATTGGTTTTAAAGCATATAATAAATAAATAAATAAATATACTACGACAGTACAGAACTTACTATCTAGCCCCAAAGTAAGCGTAGCTTGTGTTATGGGTGTTAAGATAAGTGATGATTTTTTTATGAAAAATATACATAAATACTTATAAAATACAGATAAAAACTCAGACGCCGAAGAAAATTCATGTTCATCACACAAACATTTTCCAGTTGTGGAAACGAACCCACGGCCTTGGACTCAGAAAGCAGGGTCGCTGCCCACTGCGCCAATCGTCCGTCAAAGAGCAACAAAACTGGCAGAAATAACCCATCCAATATTTCCATCGTTAATTATTGCCTGAATATCTGTGGATCTATCCGTTAAACGGCTGTCACAAAGGTAATACTGCTTCAGGCCTTTATTGACATTCGTTTAAATATATCAGGTTTGGATATGCGTCATAATTGCCTGTTCTGAAACTCGCTTTTTAATATGCACCAAATCGATATAATTGAGTGTAAACCAAAACACGTACAATATTATGGCTTTCTTATTAATATATTGTCCCATTGGATCGGACCGAAAAATTTGGTAATCCTGTAAGATAAACTTATGCAGTAAAAGAAAAATCTCCGAGAGAAACTTATACAGGGTAATATATACTAGACTACTGTACTACGTGTAAATGAAACTCGAAAAAATACTTCAGAGGCTTTAGAGGTACATTATTTACTGTCTCTGAGACTTATCTGTGAAAACAAAACGCTAATAGGTTTAGGATAAACCATTGCTGTAGATTTTGCTGAAAAAATCAGACGCAGCCCTAACATCTCATGCAAAAGTAGAACCAGTTGACTCCTGTCACTTTATTAGGAAAGCGTGGGTACTACGCGCGTGTTAGGCTTTTATCTTCAATAGGATTATCATTAATAAACACTTAGAATGTTTTGAATTAATTTGTATGGAAAATATATAAATGCTTCTTTTGATTTAATATTTTTACAGGGTGATTCCTTATTGTTCCCCGGACGTCTACTACAGCCAACGAGAGGGACATGCCGTGGTAGTTTTTAGTTTGGGTAAACGAGTTCCACATAACCTCTGTCCTGCCCAAGAGAACAGAGGTAGCCATAAAGCTTTTCCACCACGACAAAAAAAAGGGTTATTACTTATAAAATATACTTATGCACCCTTTAACAGTATTTCGTAACTCCGTTACACGTAGTATAGTAATTTGACGGCCGATTGGCGCAGACGCATTGGCCGAGTGGACAGCGACCCTGCTTTCTGATTGAAAGGCCGTGGGTTCGATTCCAACAACTGGAAAATGTTTGTGTGATGAACAGGAATGTTTTTCAGTGTCTGGGTGTTTATATGTATTTTATAAGTATTAATGTATATTATTCATAAAAAACATATTCATCAGTCATCTTAGCAACCCATAACACAAGCTACTTACTTTGGGGCGAGATGGCGATGTGTGTTTTGTCGTAGTATATATTATATTGCAAACTATAGCTATAGCTTTGATAATATCCACAGCTTATTATTTGTCTGTGAAGGTCTTTCAAATCACCGTTATTCTTTATTTTCTCGCAAATCTCTGTTCAAAGCCTATGACTGTCTCACTGTTGAACACAGACGCTCCCACATATACCCTCCACGCAGCACGAATGCATTATTGGTTGTTTTATTGAATTGGTTGGTTACTGAATATAAACGGGACGCATAGCTTAATGTGCTCTTCGGAGTTCGAAGGTGATACTGAGAATTACTTGAAAGAAAAATCCAATGAAAAATCGAATTTTGGACTTCATTAAACATAACCAGCGAGAATACAGTCACCTCATCATCATTAACATCGACCTAATACCGGCACACGTCGCGGAACGGGTTTACTCCCAGAAAAAGAAGGGTTAAGGCCGTAGAACCACCACGCAGGCCAAATGTCGATTCGTAGTCATTTGATTTTTAAAATATTTTGAAGATAACTTTGTTACAGGAAACATAGTATTATATTATGTCTCCTATATAAATATTATAGCAAGTTATTTGACACTGAGAGTAATGGTTAAACGGCTACGCACACACTATTAAGATTTCGCAAGTGCCAATTCTGGCAATCGCCCAGCTATCAGTATGCACCAGTGTATTGCATGTCCATAGGAAACTATTTGGACAGTATAAAAATAATTTATGTATGAATAAAAACTAACTAACTAATAGTAATAAAATTGGCCAAGTGCTAGTTGGACTCGCGCACGGAGTGTTCCGTATTACAAAAATGGCAAAACAAATATATTTTTATTTTATTTATTTCTTTATTTTTAAAGTGAATTTAAAACTAAGGATCCTGTGATTATTTTAGCTGTTGCCATTATCGATATCAAACCATCAATAGTCACGTTTTTTACATGGCCCCCCTTAAATATTTATCCTATTCTTTTATTAGTATATGTTCTTATAGCGGAAACTTAAATATATTATCTGTGAAAATTTCAACTGTCTACCTATCACGGTTCATAAGATACAGCCTGGTGACAGATGTTCAGACTAACGGACAACAGAGTCTATGAAATAGGGTTCCGTTGTAACCTTTGGTTACGGAACAATAATAATAATAATGAGTTCTTTAAATGTGAATATTAATAACACTTTATTCCAACTATCGAAGATTGATAATTACAATGTAAGCAAGGTATGAACTGACCTTGAGCTAACTTGAAAACTAGCGGCCAAATTCACTCGTTTTAACTCGTTGGTCTTTTCGTTACCATGTTTAACTATTAGTTCTGGGTTCGATTACCGCGTCAGCCCTTAAACTCAGTACCATCCCGGACACGGTGTTATCTTAATATAATTTTTAATTTTTTTCATGTTGGCCCTTTACTCCAATCTCACCAGAATAGAAAATTCAGAAATTATAAATTCCCGAATTGCCACTGCTGGAGATCGAACCCCGGACCTTCTAGTTAAAATACCAGAGTTGTCACCATTTTTCCAGGGAGTTTTTCAAACAGCTAAAGGTAAGGTGCTGTTGCTACAGCAAATAAAGATACCAGCCATAGCACAGGCGAGATTTTTACGTCATTTCGTACTGAGGATAATTATATTTCCAGAGATAAACTTCGTTAGTGGAGGATTTACTTACGAACAAGTAGGAGTAGCGAAAAAATCAAAAATTCACACTTCAGTACCCAAGACCCTAAACTCGTTACGAGCGCCACTAATTACACCCACAATATCACAGCTTAAAATTTTACATTGCAACACAGTCGTGTCCGCTATCTCCCTCGCACGCGCTGAAACAATACGCACCAACTGTTGCGAGAGCCTCACGTGTGCGCGCGGTTTACAGTGTGCGTGGGTAAACACCGGTTTAAGCCTAACTGGCCTTAATGAATCGTAATGGCCCCTATAATTCGCGGCGTAACTAACTGGCCATGTGGGGAAGCTACCCCTTCTCCCGTAAGCCCTTCGGCCGTGCGTCCCCGATATTTTGGAAGCCGGCCATATCGCGTATGACAGCGCCGATCCTCTTTTTGAAATTTTCAGCCTAACCGCGCTCGGTGCTATGGTTTGCGGTTACGTGTTTAGATTTTGCGTTGCTTTGCGTTGCCACAATTTGTCACATCGAATTTCAACGTATTTTTATCGTCGGCTGAACTTGGAGTCGGCTTTTACTTTATGATTGCGCACTGTTTACTGCAGTAATATACTGGTGTTTGGAAATGTAAGAGTTATGTTTCGGGAACTGCAACAGCCGGCGCCCTAAGTTTAAACTAAAGCCCGAAGGAGGTCGTTATTCCTACTGTAATTTATTTAATTGCGCTGTGGCGGTAATTATTCATGAAATTACGGCAATTACGTCTTGGGAAACAATTATTTATTGTACAAACTTGAGTCTTAACTCACATTTTATTTTAGCTTGCATCGGAGATAACACGATGGTCTGTGTTGTTTAATTTTAAATGTAAAATTTAATTTATGTTATTTTATGATATAAACTGTTTCAGACTTTTGCCGTGCCATTGTTTTAATATTGTATTATTTCCCTAATTAGGTGTTAGTGTTCTTTACCATCATTTGTAAAACTGATGTCTTAAGGATATGGACCTCCCCTTAAAGAGAAGTGAACGATAGAGTTTACTCACCATGCTGTTTGGCGAGCTTAGGTAACCCACTCAAACTTTTGAAAAATGTGAAAGGTTTAGTAAGCCCTCAGAGGCATGGAGGAATCTAAAGTGGTGTGGTGGTTATGGGGATTGATTTTCTCACCACTCTCCATAATAGTATAAAGCCATATTGTAGTGTAAGGTTTAAAACCATTTTTGTTTACTTTTTTCTAATTCTATCTATTTTTGTTTTTCAAAGGAGAACAAAAGGTCCAAGTGTGCTGTAGCCATAAGCGGTGTACTAGAGCAGTTAGGCACACATGTCTCACACCCTAATTGCCGTAGCATTGCCAAACCGGCTTTTGCATAGGCTTATCTTGATAATGCCATTGTTACCTGAAAAATAACATAAGCCTTTATGCCTTTACGAAAAAGGAATTTAAGCCTTAATTTTAGAAAATGAAACGTGAACTACGTTTCATTTTCTAAAATTTAAAGATTAGACTTAAGTTCATGAGACTTTAGACTTATTGGATAGAAGCAGGCGTTACTTTGCGGAAATCCATGATACTTGACTCAGGAGATGTTGCTTTTATATTGAACAAATTGTTCACTGTAAAGTCAAACGTGCGTAGAGGGTACATTGCCGAAGATCTGTTTGATGTGGAGTATAAGGATTGAAGAAATTATAAATTACACCTTACAGATTCTCCTGCTAGTATAGCAAATTAAGTTTAATTTTCATAATACTTTAGACTTATGCAAATTGCATAATGGTTGATGCCAACGATGCAATGAGACAGATACATAAATGCATATGTATCTGTCTCACCTTATATGTCTTATTGATGTTCTTAATGAGTCCAATTTTATTTTGATATAGATGTAAAGCGCTTGAAACCATTACGATTAATCGGTTTAAAAAAAAGAGTTAATTACAAGAACTAGAACTCTAAGGCATGCGTCGAAGAAAGTGATATTTTAAAAATTAAAACGCACATAACTTAAAATTAGAGGCGTGCTGGGATTCAAACTCGGCACTCCTCTAGCGGGGTTATCACCGCATCTATAGGCTACTCGTAGCTAGGCATATGTTAGCAGTGAATTCAAAAAGGCACAACAAGTAAACGAACGGACGTTTTCCGTCCCGCATATTAATCACCGGCCACCATATGTCGCAGCGGACTGGTCTTGCAGTGTCCACTTGGCTTAAATTAAAATATTTGGGACGACGCTTGTATCTCGAATATTCGGTAACATTTGGTGGTAATGATAAGTCCTTGTTAATTTTGATAGGCCGTAGTAAATTTATATAGCAGAAAGACCGTAATAAGGTTCGCAGTAGCACAAGGCTACACATCCTGCATTGTGTTACCCTGTGTCCATCAACCTGGGGCATAGATCGAAGTCTCATGTGCCTAATATTATACCAGCAACCACGCTCTTCCAGACTGGAACATGATGGTAGAACTTCCCGGACGAACTCTGACACAAAACAGTTTTACTACAACTTAACTTTGCCTCCGGAATACTGGCGCTGACTGCAGGGCTACCAAGGCAGGAGGTAAAAATTATATCCCCGATTATATCCCCTGACAGGGGATAAAATTAACGTGTCCACCTGCCAAAGTATGGCAACAAAGTACAGTTTACCCCCGTTTTTTATGACACGTATATTATTTGGATAATATTTCCACTTGTGCGCCAGTGCTCGGAGAGTTAATAAAGCTGTGGAAGAAGATAATTTTTTATCCTTTCTTCGGAGAGGAAAATGTCTCCTGCCCACGCTAGCCGTGCTGTGGAATTAACAAAAAAGACATATAAAACTCGGGCAACGGTGATAAGTTGGTGATGATTGAGATTGTTAGACAAATTAATAAAAAACATCGAATTTACTCAAAATAATTTACGTGACGCGCAAACAAAGTACGGCCAGCATTGTTCGAACACAAATGGATAGTTAGCCAGCGTAGCCCGTGCTACCGCCTACGTGATAAATTCATTTTTGGGTAAGGTTTAATTTGTTTGCCGGCGCGCCGCTATTCGGAAAATGCCATTTCTCATTGAACAGATTACAGAGATTACGAATTCATTAGGGGTGCAATATCTTTTGTTCCTAGCCGGGGATCCGCCTAATTGATATTTTAAGCACACGTGTAGTTTGTTGAAAATAATTAGAATTTCGTTAGATATTAAAGAGAATAATTCATTTATTTCAGTCCCTCCTTTGGACCTTTAAAATATTGACACTATTAAATTTAAGGACTGTTATTTTGTACTCATATACAAACACATACATACTCACACATAATCATGTTATTTCCTACTGCTGTGCCCAGCATATCATAGCCGTAGGATTTAGGTCAAGTCAATAGCCTACTACACTACTGCTGGATTAAGGGCCTCTGGATCTGGATTAAGGGACAGACAGGTTGGTGATAATAGGTGGTAGTAGCAGGACAGACGCAGCTGCTTGTTCTCTGTTATATTCCCTTTGTCACCTCGTACGATAACCGCGAGAAGAGGAGGTGGTGGTATTCCGGTCGGCCATCACCACACAGCTCTGTCTTCACCAAACAGCTCTGTATTCACCAGACGTAGGATTCAGGTAAAGAAATCAACATCAGTGTCTCATGATAAATCTTAATCATATGTTACTGGTACTTGATGTAAGCGCCAAGTCTAAGGCTTATTAATACGGATCTAAGAACTTCACCTTTTTATGCTGCAACATTGCGGGTTGATGAGCGTTTAATATATACACAGGTTAGTGACAATGACCGTGGTCTATACCTTGACATTATCTTTTATTGCCTAAAGCAATTTCAACCATTATATTAAATTAATGAATTCGTCTGTATGTATTTGTGTTTCCGGAATAAACGTTGACTATATTACTCTCCAGCTGACTATCGTTATAAGTAAAATAGAGCTTTTTGTGACATAGCTAGTCCGGGGAAGTATTATTGCTACTGTGCTGCATGGCTTAAGGGAGTCGTTGCTGATGTAATTACAGGCACATGTGGCTTAACACCTACGCCTCAGGTTGATGGATACTGGGCGGCACTTTGCAGGAAATGTTCTTTGCATGCCTTGCAAAGTGTTGCTCTGTTTATAAGCGGTTTGTCACTTACTTAAGTAGAAGTTTATCTAAATAAAGTATCTTTATTAGCTTGCATACCCTACCGATTAACTACCTTGACATTATCTTATACGGCTAGGGGTTTACAGCGCTAATATATGACTCAACCTTACATTTCTTCTCCCCGATCCATTTTCTGAATCCAGGAACTAATGAGTAGTGTATATGTAGCTCTACATACTAGCTTCAAGACCAACGAGGCATCAACTTGCAATAGGTATTGAATGTTATGAAGCATGTATTACTTGATGTATAAAGTTTAATAGCAGAATGTCGCGTTGTCCACAGGCACGGTAATTACGGCACACCTCAGGCGCGAGCCACAATTAATTCCTGTCCGATCCGCATCCACATCCGCGTCCGCAATCCGCACGTCTCGCTTGCGGTATTCGATGTCCCAGACACCATTCCTAACGCACAACCACTCCAATTTTCCATTAACTTTGTTCTCAAACTAAGACGTTATATAATACTTATTTTAATGTTTATGTCGTGAACTTATTAAAAGTATTACATATGATCATAGTCCTTACACAAACAAAATGGCACTGATTCATTGGTGCTAAACGTAAAAAGAGCACCAAGTGAGCGCACGTGGTAATATTGTATTACATACGTGACCTGAGAACTAAACTGAATACAACAATCGTCTCTCACATGTCGGTAAGCATACTCATAAATGCTCGTTCTGACTAAGTTATGTCGTCGCAATTATGCAATTGAATAAAAGATGGTACTGTTTTAGTTTCGGGCGGATACCTACTTTATGATTTTGAGTTATTAACAGTGAAGTACCTTGATTTAATATGGTACTATGTATTTGCAAGCTAACTGGTGAAGTAGGTACGAAATATTTAATACTAATCTGTAAAATATTCTAATAAGGATGAGAATTGTTTAAATCTTTTGGCACAAATCATTGTGATCAAGTATCATCCTGCCATTCACTTTGTTGTTCAATAGTTTTGTACCGTTTTCAATATTTTTTATAGTAACATTATTACCGGCCTATGCTGGGCTTAAATGCGGGGTATCCGTCTCTAATATCATGAGCGTGGGATTAAGGACCAAATGCTTATTAAGATACAGGTATGAGCAACGCAAATTACCGGGCCTTGTAACCTACTTAGATTCTTTTGATAGAATAACCCTATGCAAACAAATGTTTGACCGCTAGTGATTTGTTTCAATAAGTTTTAACTTCTAAACCAGACAAGTTAGCATAGTTAGCATTTATTACTTTCACAAATCTTATTCTGACTTTTACAATAACGTTTTTGCTCCACTTCTATTCTCACTCACATAAACATTTCCTTAGAAAAATGCAATTACTTATTCATTGAGTAGTGTATTCAGCATAAAGGAACTATTTTCTACACCAATAAACTTAAGCTGTCTATTAATTAAGAGTTTCAGTCGTGCGTCTGAACAACAGAACTGCACGCGGCGAGTACAGGGGATACAAGGGCCAGGGCATTGAACCGCAATCTCCCGTCATTTGTTAATATCAAATTAGTTTCTCTAAAGTAAATCAACCGGAGTATAGTGTGCTACTGTTATTGCCTAAAGCAATTTCAACCATTATATTAAATTAATGAATTCTTCTGTATGTATTTGTGTTTCCGGAATAAACGTTGACTATATTACTCTCCAGCTGACTATCGTTATAAGTAAAATAGAGCTTTTTGTGACATAGCTTGTCCGGGGAAGTATTATTGCTACTGTGCTGCATGGCTTGAGGGAGTCGTTGCTGATGTAATTACAGGCACATGTGGCTTAACACCTACGCCTCAGGTTGATGGATACTGGGCGGCACTTTGCAGGAAATGTTCTTTGCATGCCTTGCAACGTGTTGCTCTGTTTATAAGCGGTTTGTCACTTACTTAAGTAGAAGTTTATCTAAATAAAGTATCTTTATTAGCTTGCATACCCTACCGATAAACTACCTTTATACAACATGTTGTTTTCATACGTCAATAGTTTTCGAGATTTATATATCGGATATGTAAAGTTGCATGCCTCGCAAGTTTGAGAGAACCTAGCACTAATAATTATTATTACCTACGTAAAACCGTCTCGTGGCACGATTTTACGTCTCCCCTAAAAGATAACAATAATCGTAAAATAATCCACGTACAACATTTGTAGTCAATCTTGATAATACCACCTTTACCTGAATACTTAATCGAGGTACCAGGCAATCAGAATTCTGTTGGAGTTCGTTCGATTCTCCGGGTGAGCGATAAGCTTTAGATCCGGGCTGTGTGAATTCATCTCGCGATACTTGTGACTAATCGCCGGGATTCACCTCGCTCCGTCTCGCGATAATCCCGGACAAATTATAGGGGCGCTTATAAGCTGCGTGGAGGTTTTGTCCTCATTATTTTGCAGTCAGTTGAGGAAAGTCTCTTGAAGAAAGGCAGAAATATTTAAGAGTTTTAGTATGCTGCACCACGCGAAGATTAACTCAACATTGTAGCTCGCAAACTCTTTTACAATGTAGAAAGAAGGTCGTATTGTTGATTACTTTTTATGTACGTAAGTAAAATGTTACTGAGATACTACAATTTTTTTTAATATTGTTGACTAAACTATTAACGTGATTGCAAATTAGTTATCAATATCACTGCATAAAAATGATTGAGCCCGAAAAGGGATAAACAAAGAGAAAAATAACGGTGGATATAAAAGAGATTTTGCGTCACAAAGCCGCATGCGGGCCAGATATTGACAGTAAATTTCATTCATACAGCGTTAGTGCCGCACCATCAGACACAGGGCCTGTCGCAAACAGTAACTGAGAATGTTTAGACTGGCTTTTATATGTCACATCAAATTAATAAAAGATACTCATTTTAGCTTTGTAGTAACAAAGCTATGTTTGTTACACTCTTCAGCAAATTAATACTTAACCGTGTATTTGGGTGCAGTTACTTTTATTTATTTACTTCATTGAACATTTTTATTGCAGAATATAGGAAAATATACACAGAAAACACTTACTTAAGTATATTTCTGTAACGACGACCATATCACTGAAATATATTTTTATTTATTGTGTTATTATTAGTAATATAATAATAATTACATAAATTTACACACTAAAAAATTAACATAGATTAATTAAATAAGATGTTAAATATATTTAAATTCTTCCGGCTGCGCTTCCATCTCTCACAAGATAGAAAAAATAGTTTTAAAATGTAAAATGTAAATTGTTGATGTTGGAAAAGAGCAACTGCTGAGTTTCTTGTCGGCTTCTTCGCGGTAGAATCTGCCTTCCGAACCGGTCTCTACCACCGGTTCGGAAGATACCCGGTGATATGGTCGTCGTTACAGAAATATACTTAAGTAAGTGTTTTCTGTGTATATTTTCTACACACAAACAGACTTGACGTTTCAAAAGTGCTTATTGAAATAAATGAATTTTAAATTTTGAATTTTTTATATAAATATTAAACATGGACATTTTTAAGACTTTTGACAATATAGTCACAAACACTAAAGTAGAGGTTTTAACTATTGCGTTGTTATTTGTGATCATTCCCACCATGATTCAACTTGGTTTACACCAAATTGGTTGTACATATTTATATTGAGGTCTAAATCCCATCGATGTTATTCTTCACGCAGAAGATTATAAACACAACGATTTTTGTAGAAATTGCATTGCAGCTTTTTTGTAAGAATTTCGGTGACGTTAACAACAAGTAACTATCTTTGCCGGAGTTCTTATCTTTATAAAGATTTCTTCATCCGTGCTGCTCCAGTTGTTCCTCATTTAGATATTAAAAAAAGTATCAACAATGTGAAGGAGCCATTATTCAGAAGGCGCACCGCTATCTGGAGACA
This sequence comes from Pararge aegeria, assembly GCF_905163445.1. Classification (NCBI taxonomy): domain Eukaryota; kingdom Metazoa; phylum Arthropoda; class Insecta; order Lepidoptera; family Nymphalidae; genus Pararge; species Pararge aegeria. Next base: position 8,188,939 of record NC_053184.1, on the reverse strand, counting down.
CGCTGATGCCCACCATCTAATTTTTTTAAGACAACCTTAGCTCAATTTTACATTACGGCTGTTATTTGGCAGCACCGTATTTTAATCGAATTGATTCTAGCAAAAAAAAAATTAAAAAGACTCAAAGTAGCATAGTTAAATATTTTTTGATGCGTAGCTCTGTGGTAGACTACTTCACGACGTAGCAGTGTCTACAGACCTGTGCTACACGCACATACAAAAAATAATTCTAGATACAATACAACAGAGAAACTTTTTAACTAACAATATAATAAGGCACTATTTACTTCAATAAATTATTATCTCTGCTATTTGTCAGTTACAAAATAAAAGTTACGTTATCCTTGTAGAGTTAAGCCAATATTTGGCAAGCGACTTCCGTGAGTGAGCGGGTAATTTATCGGGCAAAGTGAAGTTTATCGAAAGACGGGGAATAACTTTATTATAGAGTGACCGGAACCGGCTCGGACGCGCCCCTGGATACGATACACTTACGCAAGCAAGTGGGTAGAATTCGGAGTAGATTTTGCCATTAAATATAAATTTTGTTTTTTCTCTTAATTTGGTTTAATTCGTAACAAGTTTCGTGTTCAGGACAATCGATGATTGAGACTAACAATGGACAGCTTACAAAAACAAAATAAAAACGAATCTATTAAATTATGTAAAACATTCTAAGCCTAGGTAAACACAAGGAAATACATTTTCGATACAACTATCGTCATTTTCACAATAGAAGGACGTCCACTGCTAAACATGTGCTTTTAAGGGATTTCCATATTCCTACGGTTTCCTACCGCTGTTATCCAGTGACTCCTAGTGACTCTTTTAATATCGTATGTCACCTTGTACCGTCTTTGATATAGGCAAAAATACGTAATAATTAATAGAAGTATGCAATTTGCAGCTAAGGTTACAAAATAAAATAATTATAAGGTATCTTCTGGAGATAGAAATATATTAATTATTCGAAATAAATAGCTGCAACAAGTGGCTATTTTAAATTTAAAAGAAACCGATAGGAATGGATTCTTAGAATTTTCCTAGCTAGTGTCAAAGTCATATATCATTTAAATTGGTTTCATTTAAATTAGTTGAGTAGATACTAGAGGTATCCTTGTAACTAAAACAGTGGCTGCTTCCAAGAGACCATGTTTTGTAAAAGAATTCTGTTGGTTATGATTAAAATAATTAACGTTTTGCCTCCGAGTGTACAGTTTTGTGTCGTCTCATTTTTGTAGAGTCAGAGGCATTTCTTCGGAATGATGAAATATGTCGTCATACGCTCGGCCTTCATTGTAAACACATTTCGGGAATCCACGTCCGTTCCGGCGTCGGATATCGCCCACGTTTTAGTAATTTTATTTCTTGAACCTCGCGTTCTCCTTTGTTGAAAATATTCCAAACATCTCTGTCATATGACTGTTTGTAATTTATGTTAGATATGCGAAAAATATTATTACGATAGAAATATTAGCCACGTAATATACGTGGATATTTCTCGTAGAATTGAGAATATGTATTTGTAAAGTATGGAACAGGCACATGGCTCGAACAACCGATGGATGTTGGGGTCGCAAGGTGCCGATGACCTGACATCAAACGAGTTGCTGGGACTCCCTAGATTCAATTGACATAAAATCATGTTATTTAGAACTTCCTTTAAAATATCTATGCATTTAATGTGATTGCCCAGCATTCGACGTCCATTGGCCGACACGATGATGAAGATGATGATTTCGATAGGACTGGTTCTTCTACATATACAAATATACAAACAATCAGTTAAGCTTTACTATATTAAGTTATAATAGCGATACAACTTTTTTTTCAACAAATTTCAAATAATAATAATAAACTACATTTGACATACACTCACAGTCCACGTTAAACTGTTAAGATTACAATTTCATACTTGAATTCTAAAATATTATAGGTTTTAGAGCAAAGGCTTCATACGTGAGCTCTATTATGTCGGCTTTACTTAAGACTCTAAGAGCTGGTTTTACGGATAAAATAACGTTCTGAAATAGCAACTGCCCACGAACGTGGCGCAAAACAACATAAATTCTATTCTTTTTACCCTCAAGATGTACAGGGCTCTGCGAACAATGAGAAATGTCCAATAAAGTTTAATTTGGCGCTACAAAGCAGGCTTCAGATATGATACTGTCAAGCCCGTGCGCTTCACTGGACTTATTCATGGTGACGTCTTTAAAAGAAACCCCGGACTACAAACGTAAAATTATAAAGCTTGTTAAAAAAGTCGCCTGCAAATCTTTCTTACAAAACTGCTCTGCCCACGCGTTGAAAATACCAAAACTTTGAATTGTACGCCCAATTTGTGAATAATAAAATTTTATTGAAAAATATTTTCACGTCACAAAATAAAACAAAGTTTTTCTTTTTTATTTCAATTACTGATTGATTATATTGATAAAGACTATTATTAAAGATACACGTAGTTTGAGTGATGGAGCGAGTAGTTGGGCGAATATTTTAGAAGTATTTATTTTAAGTTACACCTTTCGGTAATAAAGCCATTATTAAGATAAATTGCATTCGCCCTACATGGTAATTTTTTAAATAAAATTAGTTTTGTTATATATATTTCCTACAATACCCTACGTATTTGTGTTTATTATCTAAAATCCATATTTTGCATGCGCACCTCCCTTTAGTAAAGTGTCTATAAATTAACACAACGTTTTTTGTTTTTAAAATCAATAAAAAAACCGGCTAACACGTGTCGGACACACGCACAAAAGGTTCCGTATCAAGCTATAAAATCCGCAAAAAATATTTCTGTTGCATGGGAGCACCGTGAAATATTTATTTTATTGTTTTTAAGTATTTGCTGTATAGCGGCAACAGAGATACATCGACGTGAATATTTCAACTGTCTACGGTTTATGGGATAAAGCTTTACCCTTGTTGTGCGGAACCCTAAAAAACAAAAAAAAATAATAAAGGACCAGATAAAAAATATTGTAGCCCTAATATAATGTCACGCGTAAAAGTTTACGTTCTATGTCGTAACCGTGTCCAGCATCCAACGACTCCCTGGTTTCGATAAAGGCTCGCTTAATTCTACAAAGTGATCTCAAACGAAACCCGGAGTCGCCCCGGGCGACGCTTTACTACCCGCCTCTTATGAAAATTTTGTCAAGAACCTGCCAACATACCTTTGTGAGTTAGGTAAAGTGAAACTATAACGTTTGAAGTTTCAATTTTGTAATCAGCTACGTGGAATATGGAGATGTGAGCTTGGACAATATTACCTTGAAGGGTATTTTCAACATTGTTTTAGGTACTAGATAAACAAAGTTTTTTTTATTTAAATACCTGACACAGCAAAGTGAGGTTACGATTTTAAAATAAAAAAGTGTAAACATAAAATCATATGAGTTTTACCGTCCGCCTACGCCGTCGTCAATAAATGAATTAGTATGTTCCATTACATTAACAATATAGAATTATAATTTTATTTATGACTGTTAATTTTTTCAGACGGGAAGGGTATAATGACGTGCGTTGATGATTGACAATAATGCACAATTTTAACAGCAGCACAATTTTATACGAATCCTAAAATTAAAAAAAACTTGAATAAAATTTTATCTGTCGAACACAAATACATATATAAATAAGCAAATAAATACACATATCGCCATATAGCAAGTGTAGCTTGTGTTATAGGTACTAAAATGACTGATAATTATTTTATGAATAATATATATAAATACTTATGTATATTCTACACCGAGACACTAAAACATTCATGTTCATCACACAAACATTTTCCAGTTGTGGTAATCGAACCCACGGCCTTGACTCAGAAAGCAGGGTCAGTGCCCACTGTGCCAGTCTGCCGTCATATAAAATTAGATAAAAATATTTAATTAATAATATCGTGAAATTTGGCAGAATGTGATTGTTTTAAACCAGAAAGTTACGTTAAGAAGAAAAATATCCCATGTTAGACTTCATTTATCGTATGTACGATTGAGCAAAAAAAGCTCAACGGTTAGGCTTTAATTAAGGTTTATGCCCGGTGGCACTCGTGCCATCTATCCCAACGCCATATTTTGTCAGTAAGGCCGATAAACCGTGGATTTTTTCTCGTGCGACACGTAAATACGTTTTGGCTCGTTTCCGAGCTTACCGGAAAATATTGCTGGCACTTCTTTTTGCCGGACCACCCGGTTCAGGTTTAGGATACTTTCATAGAACGATATATTGTTTGATGAATAATTTATTTCAAGTTTATTGTTGATTAAAATTACATTTCTAAGTCGTAGTTTCTGCTATTCTTAAATTATACGTTGATTTGAGTTAGTCGTACCTTAAAAGCAAGTTTGAATACGTATTCTTTAAGCGCGTTCTAACCTACACCTCATTATTGATTTACATCAAACACGATTTTACTTCAACTTAAGCCTAACTTACTTGAAATTTTTACTATGTTTTATTTCCAAAAATAGTAAGAGTATGTTTTAATATGAAAATACACTTTCTAGTACAAAAACAAGAATATAAATTAACATATATTAGGCACGTGAAATAGCCGGCTTTATCGCTGACAAGTGATCTCTTCCAGGCAACCTAACACCGCATAAAATAAAAAGTCGCATATACATATATTAAATCAAACTACTGTTTTAAGTTTCCTTCAAACCATCCGCGCTTTTTATGTTTGAAAAATAAATTCTAAAAATAATCATTTTATTTTTTCTTATTTTATTGGGGTTTCCCAGTCTTGTTTGATATTTTTTCACGAAATTATATGCTTATTCCTGAACGATTATAAATGTAGTATGAAAATAACACATTACCCAATCAATCTTTTAGGGGAAAAGTTTTCACGAAATATGGGCTCATATCCCGTTAACTTTTTTCACGTTTCCCATGATTTAGTTGGATGTGAGGTAGAAACAATATAGAGTCAACACGTGTTAACAGTGCCATAACTGTGCGAAACTGCCGAACTTAGGGCACTTGATGAAATATGGCGCAGTATGTAACGGCCCTTAGCGCTTTATGCGTTTTATGTATAACGCTTTATCGGGATATCAATACTAAGTCAATTTTAATCTAAGAAAACCGAACCGAATTTATGATAGAAGGCTCAAGACTAATTTGGGGGACTAAACAAGACCAGACATACCTAGGATAAATAGGTTTTTGGTTTGGTTAAATATTCGACCGACTCAAAATTGTCAACCCGTCTACGTTTTGTTTGTAAAAAATTATTGCTGACTGAATTATATAGACTAGATTATGAAATAAGTATGGTAAATTGAATTTCTCAATAAAGGTAAATAAATTTTAGTTAAACAAAAAGTTTCTACTAATATTTTACAGGTTAAAAGGTATTGTACAAAAAACGAGGTAATATCCATCAAGTGAGTAACACGCGTTTAGAAAGCCATTCGCATTTTATGACGGCTTTAGTACGTGCTGGGGCCCTGCAACATACGTGTGTGACGGAAAGTGTTGAAATATTTGCTATAATGTACCTATACTTTGCGCTATTCACAGTAAAACATATTGCATATTGGCTGGAAAATTTTGTAGAAGAATAAAGTAATTGTTTGAGCGAATAATCATATCTATACAGGGCAAAAAGGGAAGGAGAAGAAAATCGCAGTATATTTATAGTCTTTATAAAAAAAAACGTGGATATAAACAATCGACTTACTAGAAACGGACATAAATTGTTTTCAGCATATAGTGAAGAAAACTTTTGTGGGGCTGCGTATATTTTTTTAATAACATGATACCAAAGGTTAAAAGGCTAAAATTACCTACATAAGTTTAAAAAATGTATTAAAACACATTCATAACATCGAGGTTACTATACTATTGATTGTTTACTATATTGTCATTCTTAATGACAAGGTTGCTTGGAAGCAGGTCACTCCGCTTTCATCTCAAAAAAGATAAAACAATGATTGTTAAATTGTAAAATGATGTTAGAAAAGAACAACTGCTGAGTTTCGGTAAAGGCTAGTACATGCATAATATAACATACAAAAAAAAAGTAAAATATTTGTTGGTATATTTAGAGGCAGGCGAATACAAAAAAATTTACAGTCAAAACTCCTTGAAAAAATTCTATCCACAAATCAATGTTGCCTTTTACAAGGCTTCAGCTACTTTCCACTCAAGACTGTTTATTCACGCGTTTCATGAAATCATAATTGCGGCAACTTCAATTCTTATTTTAAAAATACGTAATAATTTGTTTTTTTTTTTTGTAATTAGCCAGGGCCACATCTATCTGGCTTCCCTTGAACTTTGACCAGGGAATCCTTGCGACTGCTTGTTGGGAAATTTGATCCTTTCTCTATGCTTAGTTACCTATTGCTTAAAATATTTACAAGACGTTTCGATTATGAAAAGTCTGTTTGTGTTTCCAGCCTATAAATAAACTTATTCGTATTTCTTTAAATGATTTAAAGAAATACGTCTGGCGTTTTCAAATATGCGTTTTAAAATATGTTGTAAATAATATGTAATGTCTGATTACTTTGGTTATTGCTGTCACGTTCAAATATATTAAATGCGAAATTGAGTCTGTTTTTGTTTCTTCGTTTCCTATGTTTAGCTCATCTACTGCCCTGAACTTGATGAAATATCGATAAATATATTTGACTTGTTGGAGACTTCAGCCGTGGCTAGTCATTAATTTACCGACAAAGTTGTATCGTCAAGTAATTAGCATTCCGGTACGATTCTGTGTTTAAACCGATAGTTATTGACTACCCCCAGTAGTTATTGATTTAATATTGGTGCCATGATCCTCACAGACTTCTTCTTTTTCTTCTGTTCCTGGCCCTGTCTCCGTACTTGGTTGACATCCGTTGTACGGGTAGCCATTGATGCGACTCCCCGCTTAGTCGAGCTCACTCCAGAAGCTTAGCAGGCCGCCCAGGTCGCCGAGTGTTTCATAGTGTTGCTGAGGAGCCAAATTGTGCTGCACGTTGTTTTGTCACTCCATTGCATTGGAGCATTACGTTTCGTATCGGTGTATCTTCTGTGTACATGCATGCTCTGCACAGGGGGCTGTTGGTTATACCTAAACTAGGAAGGTGCTTATTTAGTCAGCAGTGCCCCGTTATTATGCCTACAACTGTCGTTAGTTTAACCCGGTTAAGTTGCTGCAACGGATGCATTACAGAATATTCCAGATGGTACCTACTTAATCTGCAAAACACTTACCGCTGAGATTGTATTTAAATAAAGAGTTATAGTGTAGAGAAAAAAACAGATATTTCTTTACACCCTTATCAAAATTAGCTTAACCACGAGCATAAATTGTGGTATTAATTCTCAAACACAAATGGAACAATTCGGCAAGTTATAGGCAAGTAAGCACTTAGTTATGTGCTCGAGGCGTCGAAACTTAGCGGCCCTCACCGCTAAACAAATTTGACAGCTCCGACTTGGCCCAACTTCGTGTACATATGTGCAAACTTAATTTTACACGTACCATTTCATAAAAGAGAACTTAAGACTCCGGAAATAGAGCTCAAAATTTAACGGAATAATTTGAATTGAATACAGCTGTAAATTGGTCAAAATATTAAATGGCAAAATTAAGATTGCGTAATCCGAAACTCCGTGTAGCTCTTATGTAACTATTTATAAAGTTTATTTTCATAAAAGATCATTATGATTAAATGTAGAAAGAAGTTGGTTGAAATAGTAAAGTTACATCGGTCTAGTTAGCATTGTAGCTACGTTAAATCAAGTTGTCGTGATTATGAAGGTGTTTAACATAAATTTAGTAGCTTTGGTTATGTTGGTACATTAAGTTCTTTACAAAGAATATGGTTAAGCGTATATACGCTTAAATATGATATATCATATATATATAAGGGTATATACGCTTATATATATAATATATATATGATATTTAATATTCAAAAGTGCCTTTTAAAATGTTAAATTCTAAGATTTTATATGAACATTAAAACAATACATTCTTGTTATTTATTCACTTGTATTTACAAATGTAAATACTATACACGTTTTATTTGCAAACCAGTATTCATCATATCAAACCAACCCAGTTTAGGTTGTTTCCTACAATGAGAAGGGTTTAGGCCGTGCTGGCCCAATTCGGATTAGTGGACTTCACACCCCTATGAGAACATTATGGAGAACAGGCATGCAGATTTCTCACAATATTTTTCTTCACCGTTGACGAAAGTGCATGCTGGGATTCGAACTCAGCCCACCGAAAGTGAAGACGAGTTCCTAGACACTGGGCTATCACCCCTTCATATTATGGAAAACCTATATTTTTTATTCTACTAGGTTAGGTAAGTAAGGTAGGTAGGTCACCAGTTAACACATATTACAGATCCATAAAGAGTAATAGCGTCCGGCGAACTAATTAATTAATTAATCAATTATAATAACAGTAAAATGTATTTACCGGTCGCTAAAAAGCATCTGTCATTTCGGGGATTGATCGCGGGAACATGTAATTAATTCCGCTTTTAAATCCGCGAGTCGGAAGCTTTTAAATGCGCATAAATACAACATGTCATGGCGCGACCGCGTGTGCCTTTATCAATTACACAAGACCGCCGTCAAAAATGTACGAAACGCCGTGCCATTTAAAATTCAACCGCTTTTTTTCATGCGCCCTAATGGAGGAAGTTTGAAATACACGCCATTTACATGACTACATATTTAATTTGACGTTTTGGTTTCAGGTATCCGCTTGGATTGTGATATCAACTTGTGGATTATTTGTAAAAATATGCAGTCTATCCGATTCGCATATCCATCCTACATTATTATAAATGCACAAGTTTGACTATTTATTTCAACCGTTGCACCGATCGAAATGATCTTTGGCACAGAGAATTTTTATTGCGGAAAGCAATCCATAGAAAGTTCGAAAATTATACCTTTATATATAAATATCACCGATCTTAACGTAACATTGTATAGAGATAGCTTCCATCACATACTTTTAGTCCGGAAAACAAACTGTTCCAGCAGAGCTCTTTAAAATCATAAATAAACGTTATATGGGTGAATTATCCATTGTTAATATTTTTTTACACATAACGTTATTTTACTTGAAGCTTTTTATACTTGACTAAGTTTCGTGCAAGATATTTTGAAGTTCTAGGAACTTCAAAATATCTTGCACGAAACTTCTAGTTTAAAACATATGGTATTCCACTGCTTGTGACCATTGTGAATAGGCATAAAATAGTAATATTAGTTTTTCTTTCGCAGAAGAAATATATCTTGAAACATATTATATTTACAGAAAATATTGAATAAGGGCGTCTCTTTATCAATATCAGTTTTCCTCTCGAGCGATCATCGATTTTCCACTTTGACGAACTTACTGGACAGCGCTTCAGCAGAATATTTCAATTGGCTGTGAACGACACTTCAGATAAAAGTGGAAACTTGTGTACCCGTGCGTATATTTTATTAAACTTTCAAGCGTTTCATTTATTTACTGATGCCTTAAAAATTCAACTGCTACATTACACTTCCAATGTAGTAACTATTTTATTTAAAATGTGGTTTTACATTACATGTATGTAGTAAAATATAATATACAATGTGATACCGAATTACGAAATACCGTTGAACGGTGCATAAGTATATTTCATAAGGAATCTCGCTGTAAAAATATGAAATAAAAAGAAGTATGTTTATTTTTTCATACAACAGAATTCAAACATTCTAAGTGTTTACTTATGACATCCCATTGAAGATAAAAGACCGACACAAGCATAGTAACTACGCTACGCGACGCATACCTAATAAAGTTACAGGACTCACTTGATTATAAATTTCCATGTGATCTTAGGGCTGAACCTGATTTCTTTTAGTAAAAACTATGGCATTTGTATGCTACTATTTGCGTTTCGGTTTCACATATGAGTCTTAGAGTCAGTAAATAATTTAAGTAGCCTTTGAAGTAATATTTAGGTTTTCATTTACATATTTTTTTATATTCGAGATAGCATCACGCTTTACGACTAAAATGCCTAATGGAAAGGAATGGTGATGACTATACTATTGTTGATGGTAGTCACTAACAATTTGTATCCGGTAAGTGCAGTTCTTCACAAATGTGGACAAAAACGCTTCGTTGTTGACTGGACGTAAACTACATTAGAACTCTACATGTTCTGTGGTAGAATGGTGCCGGAGCAAAAGATTATGAGGTTCGCGAGTAAACTCACCGAATATATAAACAGGGAGCATTGCGTCAGTGCTCTTTGTTATCATTGTTATTATACATTCGAAAGTGTGTTTGTTGGTGACATTGGAAAGTAGAATCATAAATCACACGCAAATGGTAAACGCAGGCGACACCGATGGCAGAACTAGTCTATACTTCTACAAAGTGTGTTTATTACTTTGTTGCCTACGTTTGACATGACCTGTTACCGACCTTGACGCATTTGGCACTTAATATATAGCTTGCATAGTGGATATAAATGAATGATACTTATTTAGGAGAAAAGCATACGATAAATTTCCGCGGTACTGAAAAACCAAAACAAAAGTCGTGGGCAACAGCTTATAATAAACGTGCCACCGGCTCAGACTGCCTCTTGCATTATGATGAACGTACGTTATACGTACATACCCAATTCCGGAAACTATTTGTATACTTCAGTTTCTGTTATAATGAAAGCTCTGCCGACGAATACAATACGAAACCGCATTTTCAAATAAAATTTTAATATATTTAATTACAAGTGGCTTAACAAACGAAAAATATTTGCTCATTTGCAGGCGAACACGATAAATTGTAAATTACTTGGAAATGTGCGTTTTGAAGCCCCGGCCAGTTTAAAATTTAAAATGTTAAAACAACGGTGGAAATGAAATTCACAGGCAAATAATGAGGGGCGGATTAAAAATGCAAAAATTGATTAATGGACCGGTGTCGAGCAAATATGTACTTAATAAGCATGACTCATTGTGACTACGAGCTGTCGTCGAGTTCGGTTTATTTCATGTGCTTTAAATCAGTACCGCAGCCTTTTTGGGTTCCTTACAATTTAATAACGTAAACCTACAAAATCTTCCTTATGGTACCATTGTATGAAATTCGTACTAACTAAACTAAATACCTTAATTATAACGTGAATATTCTTGTGTTGTTACAGTAATAATTGATAGACTAAGCATATGGGCGACCTGACCTGAGCGAAACCATGGCCTACAAACTGAACCACGCTTCGCAGGGCATGCAAGGAAAACATCCTGAAAAGTGTTTCAAACCTAAGGCGTAGATGCTGAGTAATTAGTTTTACATTACATCGGCAACCACGTCTTTTAGACCAGCGGTTAATTAACCTATGCGGTAGATTTGTGATTGAGATCCGTCACAAAAAGCTCTATCGATACTAAAACTTAATACATCTCGTTTAACCAAAATTCACATCCATTAAATTGAAACATGGTTAATATTAACGTTCATACATAATATATTGATAGATAGGACAAATACAATATTAACACATTACATAAGCTTCGATTAATGAGATCAAAAGCCCCGCAGCGAAGCGCTGTTCGAAATCCACAGCGTCCATCGAGTCACAGTTGTAAACTAATTAATAATGACATAACGATTAAACATACCATTAGCCGGTACGTACATGTGGACCGGAATACATTTAAATTATTGCAATTTTCTTCTCGTCTAGCCTTTTTATTTCATAACATTCAATTACAAATTATTATTTTATTTATTTATATTCCGAGTTACAGTTTCCTAACGCTTCATAATTGACACAAAATTATAAAGTTAAAAATAACACCAAAATTTAAATACACAAATTCCTTTTTTATTATTTTCCTAACATGCTTTAATAATTTAAATGTTAAAATACTATTCTGGTGGGAGGCTTTGGCCGTGGCTAGTTACCACGGTGTGTTGGCAGGAGCCGATAAGGGGTAGGGTTTTAACGGCAGCCTTTAGCCTCTGACAGATTAGCAAGCACCATCTTAGACGGCATCTTACTTACCACTAAGCGAGATGGCAGTCAAGGGCTAACTTGTAGTGCAATGAAAAAAAAAACCTAATGATCCGTAGTCCATAACTTTCTACCAACACATACATGTAGGTAGATATTCCATTCAAAGAAGTTAATTTACATGTTCCACAAGATAGTGAAGTCAGGATTCATTTTATTTTATTTCCTTTCATGTCTTATCAATAAGTTTGACTCCTTATAATTACAAATTATATATAAACGAATTACAGTGTTAGAATTGTAACTGGTACAAATATTAATGTTTCGTACATTTAAGTGTGCCTCAAAGCATAGTATTTAATGAAATTCGTCGTAGGTTATTCCAAACAAACGAACGTATCACTCACGGCCCGCCAATACACGGTTAAGCGTTGCACAAAACCATTAACACGGGCATAGGCACGGAATCGCGTGCCAAATGCATATTAGGTGTCATAACATCAACCTGCCCGCACCGCCGTCAGCCTTCTCTTTAGATGCATTTTATACGGTGCCATTTCACCGCGAGATCGACCGATAACGCCGCACCATGCAACAATGCCTCACTAAACACCGTAAACTTGTGAATTATTAATCTTTTTATCGAACCTCAACATGGCTCGCTTGATGAAAATTTTAATAAATCGCCCTTAAAATTTATTAATGGTGCATTTCTGCTGTTATGGCCTCTGCAAATAGCAATAACTGCCTCGCATGTGCATACATTTTTAATGAACACACTTTAACCGTTTGAGTTCGTAACTGCTAATCACCGAGTATCAATTATGTAAACGCAAATATTTATGAATTATGATTGATGCTAACAAAATGACGTTTTTACTAAATATTGATAATGTTAACCTTTTTTTTAGATTTTTAAATGTCGTCGATAAAGTTCATTTTTAATGTGTTATTGATGCCTAAACTCAAGTGAATTTCCCCGTTCACTGTCCAGCCTCGAATGGATTTTTTTTCATGTGTTCTCTCCTTTTTTCCTCCGACATGACGGACGGAGACTGTTCTGGGTCGGTACGGTTTTACTATTTAGTTCAGTTAATGTATTTGCTCTAATTTGTGTATCCCCGACTGGGTTTGAAAATAGTCTGGCATGCTCCGAAGATTAACGTGAGTACAGCCATCAATAGCAGACTTAGGATACTTTTTTTAGGAACCCTGATTTTTTTTTTTGAACCAAGTTGAATAAACATCATAATCGATATCTGACCGATGCTTTTAAATCTTGTTGCCAACGATCTTTAGTACCTGAAAGGCCTTCCTTCTAAGTCCCTCTCACCTATGTGAGAAGGCCTGTACCCACCTGTGGGTCTGGGACATTAATAGGCTGAAGATAATGTTAAAAGAGATGAGTTTACAATATGTCCTTTAATCACAACTAGCGGACCCGCTCGACTTCGTCCGCGAATGAGTCGACTTAAAAAAATTGTCGTATGTCCAATATAAATGATTCCGAGATTCCAATAGAAATGAATCCTAGCTAGATCGATTTATCGCCCCCTGTATCCTAAATTTAATAAAAAACCTTGGAGCCGATGCCGAGATTCCAATTAAGAAATTCTTGTATATATATATATATATACAAGAATTTCTCGTTTAAAGATAAAAGATGGAGCATGATTAACGACATTTCTACTTTTTACTTTTTATCGTTAGTCCAAATGGTTTTGGCAAACAGCAATAAGTAATACAAATTAATTTTGAATGATCATGGAACAATAATGGCTTTAGTAGTAGGTAAATGCTAAACCACTAACATCAAATCATGAATAGCTGCTCTAATTAAGTATATAATTGTTCGAACCATGTGAAAATTAATTATATATTGGTTTTGAATATTTAATTCCAACTCTCGTAAAATAATATACGGTGATAGCCTAATAGGTAAGGGTTCGGCTTTCGTTTCGTAGACACCGAGTTCGATCCCCGCCACGCAACACCGACTTTTCTGAGTTATGTGCGTTTTTAAACCTTGAAGTGAAGGGAAACATCGTGAGGAAACCTGCATACCTGAGAGTTCTCAATTATGTTCTCAATGGCATGTAAAGTCCAGCACTTGGCCAGCGTGGTGGACTACGGCCTTAACCCTTTTCAATCTCAGAGGAGACCCATGCCCTGTAGTGGGCCGTTTAAAGGTTAATGATGGTGGATTTAAAATCATCTGTAAAACGAATACACGAAAAGTCCTTCCATTGTTATTTACATTCCGAGATCAAATGGCACGATACCTGCTGTTTTTTTTGGCTGCCTAAGGCAATGACGTCACTGTAAATTCAATATGGCAGTGTTGGCCGACAGAAATATACAAATAAAAAAAATTCAGGCAAATCTATCGAAATATTAAAATTGTTAATATTTTAAACTAAAATGCTATTTATTTATGCTGCCAGACTACAGTTCCCCGAGGTATCGTCCGAGTTTGTTTTGTTTTTTTGTATAAATCGCGAAAATTTCACCAAGACGGATTTAGTTGTGAAGTCGTTCATAGTTAACCACGGGAACTTTATCTTTGGTGCTTTTTCTCATCAAAAAGTATCCTAAACTTAAATGTCCTCAGTCCATCTTCAGGTGCAAGTTATATTCGAGGTTGTTTTTACTAGTATGTAGAATGTCTATAACAATGTCATGTTAGTTAAAAATCCAGATGGCTGTTTTACTGATGAAATGATAAGTTTTGGAATAGGGTGTTTATTAAAGACAACTACATTTACTAGTTTAAAACTTTCAAAAGTATAAACTTCATTTTATAAGTAACTAGCTGTTGCCCGCGACTTCGTGCGCGTTTGTTTTAGATTTTATAGCATCCCGTAGGAACTGTGTATTAAAAGGAGTTGTGAGGCCTTAAGTTGTAAAAATATTTCTTAGTTGTGTGAGTATTCTTGTAAAAAAATCGGATTAAAAAAAAAAAAACTTATTCAATTAATTGTATCTCTAAAACCAACTATTTTGTTTAGGTATAGTACTTACATTTTTAAACTCGCAATAACTTCTAAATTAAATCCCCGATTTGAATGAATTAAAAAGTATTTTACTGCTATATACTGCTATATACTAGATGATAAACTATTTCATCGAATAAGAATTAATACTGCGATACTAATGTAACCCACTTTTGTTTCTACCGGCGAACTAATAAAATTTTATCATAACAAAGCTGTTATTGAGACGATCATAATCGATAGTTTTCTTAGAGGCAATATTTTGCTACTTTAGGTTACATTATTGCAATGTTTTTATAAATCTCAAATTTTCTTGAAATTAAATTTACGGCTTTTCTATTTTCTGATACTTAAACTATATTTTGGCAAAGAAGTCGTTTAAATCGGTCCAGTACTTTCGGAGCCTATTTGGTACAAACAAACAAACTAACAAACAAAATAATTTTTCCTCTTTATAATACTAGTACTCTATAATAGATAAGCAAAGTTTATAAAAACAAATCGTCGGTGAAAATTCAGTCAACCCTTTAAGCAAACAGAGCGAAAGGAAAGCGGGGTGCGGATAACAAGGAACGAACAAATTCGCTAATTTTATCTCGAGCACTGAATAAAGATATATTAGTGGCCTGCACAAAGATAAAGGAATAAATTGTGGACGCGATAAATCAGTAAAGGATGGTTTTAATTACACGTCCGGCGGAACCTCCTCAAATAAGGCTCGGATACACTGAGTTATAATTCTCTAAGATTTTCGCAAGTTATTTCTGATAATGGTTTCAATCAATACTTTGGGTCGCCAGGAAAAGTTTTTTACTATTTTGATATTTTTTTTGTAAACTTGATACTAAATGCACTTATAAAAACATTCTATTTCACTGCATTATTATTTTATTCTATGCAGACTTTATGACATCTGGAAGAAATATGCAGTTTGTACGCTGTATGCTGCTAAACGTCAACGCTTGCTGGTAACCGGCCGCGGCTGTAGCTTTAAACTATAAGTTGAGGGCTTTTAAAAAAGTAAAACATATCCTAATTTCTTTAGGGTGCAAGCGATCTCCAATAAAAGGTTAGAGAATTTTGGTTTTGCTAGCCGCATAGGCATTTTTAATCCAGCCGAACGGGCCCCGAAGTTTTTTCTCTGTGCAGCTATAGCAGTATAGTTGAGTAATCTTTAGAGAGATTGCCCAACTATACGCGGAAGCGACTATAGTTCACAAGTGTGTGTTTAAACACAGGACCCCTCTTTTTTTCCTCACGCTAATAGTCCAAAACGGCAACTCTGACACGACCGGAAAGAGACCAGGAGCTGGACGGACAGCCTAACGTGCTCTAAGGGGGATTCCCCGTCAATTTCCAAACCCGGGCGGGTACTAAGTATTTCTTGTCAGAAAAAACCCAATAGTATTAACTACCCCGACCCGGGGATCGAACCCAGGACCTCGGAATATGCAGTCGAACATGCTCACCACTAAACTAACGAGGCAGTCAAGTATAATAAATAGCCTAAACGTCATGTGTGCCACTGCCCTTCTATAACTGCCTGAAGGCGAAATGTAAATAAAGTTAATTATTGCTGGTAAAGTGATTCCAGATGCACCGAAATATATTTCACGACCCGCGTGCACCTTTGTTTGTCTACATTCGCATTTTCCGACTGGCAATAATTTTTCGAACAAGAAAAATATTTAATTTTTAACAGTGGGTAACATTTCACTTGGTTATAAATACTTTTTGTAATGATGTATGCACCTGATATTTTAATTAAATTATTAATCGAGCTTTGCATCTGAATCGTTCATTTTGCTTGGGAAAACTTTGGTTTTGTTTATTGCTGAAGTAAGTGGAGATAATAATGTGTTAAATTCATATTAATTAAACTGTCTGACTTATCATTAAAACTAAAAACACAGGTATTATTAACATTATTTTGATCGCAAAGTGGTTGATTTTGCCAGAAAGTGATAAATATGAACCTTCTAGAACTAATATAGAATTTATTATATTGCAATTATTTAATTACAACGAGACACACGTATAAACGCGTTCAATTTTGATGTTGTAGGTATATTTCACATGCAGGTACACGCAATGTATATAAAGCAGTAACATAATTTTTGAAATTAAAACGTATAAGCAACGTGCGCTAAGCACTTAAACATTGCAAGAAGGAAAATATTTCGAGGGAACCCTTTTTTTTTGCGTGATGGAAAAGCTTTGTTACTACCTCCGACCTTTGGGCAGGGCGTAGGTTATGTGGGACTTCCACCACGGCATGTCCCTCTTGATGGATTTGTTAAACGCCCGGGGAACCCTTTTTTCATTCCACTACAAGTTAGCCCTTGACAGCAATCTCACCGGGTGGTAAGTTATAATAATATAGTAATATATAAATTCACAGCGTAATCCATTGCATCAGGCGGTCGTCAAAAACCCGTTGTATAGTTCCCGCATGGTTGCGAGGAAACCTGCATGCCCGAGAGTTCTCTATAAGATACGGTAAGGTATGAGAACTCTACCGATCCGGCACTTGGTCAGCGCGGTGGACTACGACCTAAGACCCGTGCTCATGATGGGTTAACGTTGATGTCAAAATATTATATAATATTATTTACTTCAATTGGCGTTAGTTAAAATATCACTTGTTTCAACGGTAAGGAAAACTTCATGAGGAAACCTGCATGCCGGAGCGTTCTCGATAATGTTCTCAAAGGTGTGTGGAATCCACCAATCCGCACTGGGCCAGCGTGGTGGACTACGGCCTGTACCCCTTTTCATTGCGGGAGGAGACCCGTGCCCTGTAGTGTGCCGGTAATGGGTGGATATGATGGTGACAAAATTCATTCAATAGAGTCGGCGTTCATCTTCGTACTCACGCTCGCATTTCTTTGTAAAGACGATTATCAAGTTAACACAAACGCTTTTTATCTTACATCAGCTGATCAGTAAGTATAGACGGCACAGTAGACAAGTGGGGTGGCTCAGGCGAGACACGCACGGCTTAGCACGGGCCACATCTAGTGCTAGGGCTGTTAGAATGCTAATTAAGGGCTCAAGGCTCGCCTGTATACGCAGACTGTCAGAAATTAGCTTATTTTTAATTGAAGTTATTTTGAAAGGCAGTGAAAGGTGCTCGAAGTTTGTAATAATAAGATACTTTGGGTGTTTGAGTGGGATGCGGCCTAATTGCAACGCATCAAATCATTTTGTTTGACGCGGTTTATATGAAGTGGTGAGGGTGATGACATAGCGCGTACACATATCAAGTACTACAAAACATACCCCGTTATTAAAGTTGTATAGTGGTTGTATTATGTACTAAAGTAGTGAAGTATCATACCTAATAGTAAGTACAACATCATCCTCGTAACCCTAGGATAGCCTATACCCTAGGTTTATAACTAAGATTTTTTGCACAAAAGAACCCTTACTGACTTAATAAGTTTTGTTTCCAACAGGGAATATAATCCAAGACAATAATTAACCGTTGGCAACTACGAGGTAATTGTTTTCCTTGACAAAAAATTCCAACACCTAAAATTATTGTCCCGACCCGGAAATCGGACCTGACCATGTGGTATTCATAAAAACGAACTACTAGACCATCAACGTATTAAAAATGTTCTTGTTTAAGCCAATTAAAACATTCATTACAACTTGCAACCTAACCCTCAACGAAAGAGATATGCAAGCGCACAGAAAATAGCTCATAAAGTGGAGTGGCTGCGTTAACGCTTCAGCAATCCGGAATCTCGCTTTGATTCGTGGCCCAAGAATAACGAGTGTTATTTTAATTATAAACATCATTTATCGTAATTAAGGTTTCAGCGGGAGGGCGCTTATGGCTGCAACGAGCGACAAATCGGCGGTCCACTTTGAATGCGACGGTTATGGTACAGGGGAACAGTGCTCGAGTGTCGTGTTTGCTAAACTATGGCGCTGGAAAGCCTTTGCACAGCCAATTAATACCGGGGGATGTGAAACAGACATGTGTTTGTACAGTTGGAGGTAAAAATGGTGGATATTAATCAATTTACGACATTGTATATTCACCGCTTACATTTTCGTTGCCTATTTTTCGTAGAATGCAGTAGCATACGAATGTTAAAATGAGTACAAAAATTAGCTGTTTAAAATAGTGAGATGAAACCATTTAGAATAAGTAAATAGAATGATAAAATAAGTATAACGACGCCAATACAAGACAGGTCAACTTTATAAGCATAACGCCGATTCTTAAATGGTTATTAATAAGTTAACGTTAATCGCTAAGAAAGTTAACTGACATCTTATTGCATTATTTTGACTCTTGAATTCTTACTATGACGTATTTAACATCTTACATTATCTCGAAAATTTTGGGATTGTGATTTTAACGTTATGTTGACGTTATGTGTGATTTTAAAGACATAACCTTGTGATATTTGTCGAGCTATTAAAAAAAAATGCCTCTTTTGTCTATGCTATTTCTGAAGCTCAAATATCAGTACTCAAATCTACCAAGTAATTATTGACATATGTGATGAACACCAGCACTAAGAGCTCGGAGTGCTCCTTGTAGTGACAATATGACTAATAGAAATCTGGGCTTTTAGTCCGGATTTTGACAGAAAACTCAGCAATTCTTAGCCCGAGAATCGAATCAAGGACCTCCATGATCCATATATTTATACATCCTAACCACTAGACATACGACGAAGTTATATAAAGATTGTAAATAAATATATCTTACCTGTAGGTATTAGAGAGGTACAGATAAGCGTGAGCAAGGTGGGTTTCGACCGACCTTATATCTCCTTACATAAACTTTGAGCGGCGTGTTTATGGGTTCGGGATATCGGGTGCCATTAAACTACGTTTACAGATTCCCATATTCTCTTACTATGCCCATTGGTTCAGTGGTACGAGGCGTGGGGTTTGAGATATCTTTCAATAAGTTCAAAGTTTATATAAAACGTAAGCTTACAGAAACATCCTATTATAATATTAAGGATTACTTGAACGATAAAAAAGCTTGGGTGTGAATTGCTCTAGCTTTATAGCTTAATATAAATAAACTGTGAGATGGTGATAACAAAAAAATTACCCGGCTAAGTTTGTTGTGGGCTCTTCTTAGACCAGGCGTTTGGAACCCTCGTAGCCTTAGGTTTAAGTTGGCGTACGAAATTATCACCATCCCTTACAATTATGTAAACATATATGTATGAACGCTTCATAAGTGCCTGTGATAGGCCTACATGAATAAAGAAATTTTGAATTTGAATTTATATCCGGGTCAAAACAAAAATTATTAGGTTTCTGAATCTTTTATTAAAACCAATAAATTTGTAGTAGTAGATGCCGGCCCGGAGTGCTAAGTGTAAGAATCGTTAAAGCCCACAAGCCTACATTGAAGCAGCTTGAAGTATATATGCTCCAAATCCCTTTGTCATATGCGAGAGGATCCCTGCAAACAGCATTGGTATATGAACAGGCTGAAAATGGTGATAATGATACAACTAGCTTGTTTAGCAATGAATTTATTGGGTACATAACCTTTTAAAAATTAAACAGCGCTTTTCTCGATGTAACAAGGTTTTTTTCATTTCTATTTGCTGAGTGCAATAACTGAAACAAAAATAAATTATTTCCTTCGCTTAACTTAAATGTCTTAAATATTATTAACCTACAATAATGATGTTATAGATGTAATGGAGTTTTTAAACAAGGAATTAACAATGATTTATACAAAAATTAAAACAGTGAAAGCACGTTTTTATCATCAATTAAGTAGCATTTTTAATTAAGGTGTGAAAAGGCCATTATCTCGGTCTATTTGCGTACAGTGCGCTATAAATCAAGGGAAGACAATGCTAATGCCGCGGAATTAAAAAATACTTTGCGCTGGCTTGAAATAAAGACTTAAAATCTTTGCGGGCGGTTAATGAATTACTTTTGCTAATTTTTCATTCAGGGCCGCACTCTGATAGAGTTTTTATCCTTCCATTCTGTAGTTATTCATTACCATAAATATGATATTTTTTTCTAAGAACCTCCATTTATTATAACGTCAAATTACTCCAACTGAATAAAATCAAATTAAATTTAATTTGACTTAATTAACTAACACTAACATTAGCATATTACAAAATGACTTAACATGATTAAAAAAATCAAAATTTATTTATTTCAAGTAGGCTTAAACTTTATTTACATTTTAACATTCATTTTTCTATCTTGTGAGAGATGATAGCGGAGCCGGATGCTTCCAATCAACCTTGTTATTAAGAAATTCCCCAATTGTATAGTAAGCTCGCTGTAATTAATGTTTTTAACATATTCTTTAAACTTATGCATTGGTAGTACCAAATTTACCTTAGGAATCATATTATAAAAGCGTATACTCAATCCCACAAATGACTTCTGTACCTTTCGAAGACGATATGCAGATGACACTAATTTATGACCATTTCTTGTAAGTCGACTGTTTATATCCACTTTTTGTTTATATAGACTAATACTATATTATTATAAATACATTGTGAAGCTACAGTAAGTATACCTATTTCTTTAAACTTCTCACGGAGGGATTCGCGTTATTTAAGTTTATATATTTATCGTACAGCTCTTTTCTGCAATATAATTATAGTTCGATATTGTATCAACCGCGTCATCATCATCATCACATCAACCGATAGACGTCCACTGCTGGACATAGGTCTTTTGTAGGGAGTTCCAAGTTCCACGATTCTGAGCCGCTTAAGCCGCGCAACCGCGTACACCATATAAAAGAAAACTCTAAGTGTATTTGTTTAAAACTTAATTAATTATTACAGTAAAAAGTAAAACAAATAGCTAAGTACGGTACACAATGTAATATGTTTTGTGAGTTTATTTTTTTTATTCAGTAAGTCCGTCTCTGTGTTAAAATAAAATGTAGACAAGATGATATTATGATGTATACGCGGCGCGCGCGCCCTCGGCGACATCTTAATTAATCATTGCAGATTAAACATGAAATATAGCACTGATAATAATAGCACTTCGGACTTTTTTTTTTGATAAACTCAATAGAATAGGTACGAGTATTTTATTAATTTGATTCTTACACTCACTTTTAATTAAATATTTCGTGTCCAAATATAATAATGGGATGAGTTTTTTTAAATAAATATATTTTACTAATCTTGGCAACATAAAGTTTGATGAACTATCGCAAAACCCAAACTTGTTAAATTTCATTTAAGTTTGATAGCGCACTTCGAAAAAGCTTGACATAGTTTGTGAGTTAGTGATTTGAGTTTCACATTGTTTTGACGAATTAAGATATCAAAAGTTCGTTGCCCCTTAAGATTGTTGTGGGCTTCTTCTTACACCAGTAGAGCTAGCGTAACACAACGAGAAAATTTTCTCGCCTATCGATATAGATAAAATAGGAGGAACGGGTAATTATCTCGTGACACGCCTGTTAGCCCTACAGTCCGTGTTTGGAACCGTCGTAACGTATACAAGTGTAACTATCACCATTATCTTACTGCATCATATATACCCATTACCAACCCAATACAGGGCACGAGTCTCAACCCACAATGAGAAGGTTTTTGGTTCGTAAACCCCCACGCTGGCCCAGTGCCAATCATGGTGGACTATCTTACTGCACGGCTAGCATGGGCAAGAGACAATTATCTCCCCGGGGAAAGGATAAAAATGTATCTTCTCCCACAGCTTTATCAACTCTCAGAGCATTGGCGCACAAGTGGAAATAATATCCAAATAATATGTGTAATAATAAACAGGGGTAAACTTCTCCTATGCCATGTTCCCGTGCCTTAGCAAGTGGACACGTTAATTATGAAATACCCTGTAAGGGGATATAATCGGGGGATATAATTTTTTTCTCCTGTCTGTGCTAGCCCTGCAACAATAGGAAAAAATTGTATGTGCTACCACAGTCATCGACATCGTCATGACTACGGTATTATATTATAGAGGCTATGTAGATTGTAGGTACATTGAGGCTAGCAAGAGTCCATTTCCCGGTATTCACTTATCGCACCAAGTCGTCTAAACGATTTTATCGATCTCTGGACATATTGAATAAAGAAAATTTTGAGTTCAAAATTCAAAATTCAAAATTCATTTATTTCAAGTAGGCCTAATATAAGCACTTTTGAAACGTCAAGTATGCATGTTTGTGTGACTCTACCACCGGTTCGGAAAGCAGATTCTACCGAGAAGAGCCGGCAAGAAACTCAGTAGTTGCTCTTTTCCAACATCAACATTTACAATCATTTTGCTATCTTGCGGGAGATGAGAGCGAGGCTGGCTGCTTCCATTCTACCTTGTCATTGAGGAATTCATCAAATGTATAGTAACCTCGCTGTACTAGATGCGTTTTTACACATTTTTTAAATGTATGCATTGGTAGGTCAAGAATTTCCTTAGGAATCATGTTGTAAAAGCGTTCGACTTTGATTAGACACCATCAAGATGTCAGGGTGAAAAAAATGCTTGCTCAGGCGGATAAGTTTTTTCCATAAGTTCGAAACTTTGTTTTCCGCAGTTTAGGATTTCCGTTATTTTGACGCCACCCAAATGACGATCTGTAAGTAGGTACCAACAAGTTCTGAGATGTCTAAAGCATAGGTCAAACTACTGATGCTGATTGCCCTATTATATGGGTTGCGTCTTTAGCTTATTAATGTCCCACTACTAGGCACAGGCAAAAAAGGGAGAGAATCCCTCATTCAGAACTGCAACTATGTAGCATCATTATTTACCAGCCTAAAACAGGGCACCGGTCTCTTCAAAAAATGAGAAGAGCTCGTAGCCCACGACGCTGGCCAATTAATGTTGCTTTGTAAGACAAAACACTACTCTTTATAAAAGAAAAGTGGATATAAACAACCGCCTTACTCTAAAGTTAGAGACATCTGCATATCGTTTGCGCAAAAAGGCAGAAGTCATTCGTGGGATTGAGTATATACTTTTATAATATGATTCCCAAGGTAATTTTGGACCTGCCAATGCATAAGTTTAAACAATGTGTTAACTGCCTTTCGATCCGGTTAGACGTTTCAAAAGTTCTTGTAAATTGGACATACCTACTTGAAATAAATGAATTTTGAATTTAGAATTTTACTAAAACGTGATATTTAATGACATAAAAACACATAACATCCTCGAACTCGGTCCCCCGAAAGCAAGGCAAGTGAAGTCTTACCCACTCGGCTATTACCCACTCAACCTTACACGCTGCTCTAAAGTGACAGTTAGCCTTGAGAATTCTCTTCATGATAAACATGAATTTACCTATCTAAATATTGTAAGTTTTTACCTTGCTGTACGAAAAAATACAGTATAATGAAATAATCGTTATGTAAATGAGACGTGTGAGACCACCCTGCTTCGCTCTCTGAATAATATTACAGTATCTCTCCGTTAGAGCACTCCAGTGCTCTGTTTAGCATTTTATTCGAATACTGAATATATTTTCATACCAGTGTAACTATTACAGCTCACTATGAAAACCGGCTGAAAGGGAATAAGCTTAGAAATATTGTATTTTTAAGATAGGTAAGTGTTTTTGAAAGTTTATAATAAACATTTTTAGCATATTAGTGTATAAAATAGGTATTATATTATAAGTAAACGTGTAGACGCTTTTCAGATGAGGTGCTGGAGGAGAATTCTGCGAATCCCGTGGACGGTACACAAAACAAACGCATCGATATTGAGACAGTACGAGTATTTCATAAATTTGATTCTTACGCTCACTTTTAATTAAATTTTTCGTATTCAGATAAAATAATGGGATGAGTTTTTTTATTAAATATATTTTACTAATCTTGGTAACATAAAGTTTGATGAACTATCGCATCGATAGCGCACTTCGAAAAAGCTTCGCATAGTTTGTGAGTTAATTATTTGAGTTTCACATTGTTTTGAAGAATTAGAGACAGCTTAAAATTACAAGAAGGCTATCAACCACCTGTTTTCAGAGGATTCTCGAGTACTTCGGTCACTTTGCCAGAAGAGATGGAGACAATTTTGAAAAGATAGTGGTCACTGGCAAAGTGGAAGGAAAGAGACCTCGAGGACGTAGCCCAAAGTGAAGCCCAACCAAGTGCATATTGCTTAACACGTTGTTAAAAGCCGAGTCAAATGGCACAACACAAACAAAAAAAAATAATAATAATATAAATATTAATAATATAAATAAACAATTATAATGTACAAGTTAGCACCCGGACACTGAATGCATTCTTTATCTGTCTGTTTGTCTGTGTTTGTACGAGTAGGTCTTCGTAGCGCTGGAACAAAACACATATTTTTGCAGTACCCTGCAAATGATTATTTAATTTGTCCTGAATCCTGGGCAGGTTAAATTTTTTTGTATCTTTGTTGTTAATGTCATGAATTTTCTGAGACTTCTTGATGAGGTTTTTGTATTAATCATAGCTTTCTGCTAAAAAAAATTCGAGTTGGTTTTAATTTTATACATTTTAAGATTTTCTAATATTTATAGTTTACCATAAGTATGCATAATATGTTTTTCCAGCAAGAAATTTAAGCCCAAAGTAAAAAAAACTGTGTAGTTCTGTATAACTGCCATGTGATAATAATCGAGATACAGGCATAGTGTGGTAATGCTGGAGTGGTTATATTTATGAAGAAGAAGAAGAAACACTTTATTGCACGTATAACATATAGAAACAGTAAGGTGTATACAGTAAACAATGTAAACATGCAAAGGCGGCTTTATTGCTGGAAGCAATCTCTTACAGGCAACCTTTGTAGACAGGACTTGCAGCAAGGGAACGGGATAATGCCAAGAGTGTTGATATATATACATGAATACCAAAATGTATAAATATAAATACTTATATCTTCTATATATATATATATATATATATATATATATATATATATATATTTAAAAGAGAAAGTGTGTGGGTATGTTCCGTATAGGCTCCGAAACGGCTGGACCGATTTCAATGAAACTTTCAGGGAATCTCCGGATTGACCTGGCGAGTAATCCTGTAAAGTTTGGTGACGATCGGAGCACTCCTATTTTTGAACTGTCAAACTGTCAAATACAGCTTTTATTTACTATGATGATATTCTATTGTTGGGTGTACATGGGTGTAGATAATGATCTTCACTCGCTCGAGAAGAGAATAGAAGAGAATGAATACGGAGAGAAATAAATGATTTGATATATTATGAGACTTAAATTCAAAAATTTTATGATGTAAGTTTATTGTTTAAATAAAATAAAGCAAAATCTAGCCTGGGCTGGGTACGCTAGTAACATATAAAACGTAGGTATCACATACATATACAAGTAGATTATAATACATAATTTACAAACTATAATAAAGCAACAACTTCAAATGTCATCACTCAACGAGGTAGTGGTCCTTCAGACGACTCTCAATCATAGGAAGGGAATTACTTCCACGGATTTCAGCAGGCAGGATTTATGATGAGATAGGTATGGTTTTGATGCAGATTGATTGCAAATTTAAGGTACACTACAGGAAGACACCCATTTAATTTAATACCAGCAATATTTAGACTGCTAAATCATAATTAATAAATAAATAAATATACTACGACAATACACACATCGCCATCTAGCCCCAAAGTAAGCGTAGCTTGTGTTATGGGTACTGAGATAGCTGATGAATATTTTTTTATGAATATAATACACAGAAATACTTATAATATACAGATAAACACCCAGACACTGAAAAACATTCATGCTCATCACAAAAACACTCTCCAGTTGTGGGAATCGAACCCACGGCCTTGGACTCAGAAAGCAGGGTCGCTGCCCACTGCGTCACTCGGCGTTCATTAAGCAACAACTTTAACGCCAACTTCTACGCTATGGCAATAAAAATCTATAATAAACTTCCATCAAATCTCAAAACACTTACAACAAAACATTAAACGCAAAAGTTGAAAAAATGGTTAAGATGTAAAAATTTCTACTCCGTAGATGATTTTTTCCAACATGACAAAAAACAACTGTGACATTTGTATTTTATTTTGACATCGAATTTTCAATTAATGTTTCTGATTGTGTTGTATTAAAATTGCATGTTTTTAAATTGATTCTGTGTTAATTGCAACCAATGGCTTGTAATATTTGCACGCCAGCTAATGGCAATACACTGTGACTTCGCAATTGATATTGAAATTACATCTATGTAAACGTGTGTATTATGCAAATAAAGATCTATCTATATATCTAAAAACCTCCATTATCCAAATCATTACCTATAGTCTTCCAATATCTCGAGTATAAGGTAATAAATAAATGATATGAAATCATGTTCTCTAAGAAATTTTTCAAAATTGTAAATACTATATAAACGTTGTCATCAATAGGCTATAGAAGTTCACTGCTGTAATAAAGGCCTTTTCCAAAGGGAGGATTTGCCTATAATCACTATGCTGGGGCAGACGGATTGGTGATCGCAGTAGATGGTACCAGTAAACAGTAATAAACGTAGTCAAATTAAAATATTACGTTTACTATGCAATCACTAATTGAGCATATTTGAAGTTGTTAAAAAATGTACTATTTGAATTTTTTTAAACAGATACCTTGCCTTAAAGTCTTTAAATAGTTCGTGCTGTTCTCAGACGATCAAGTCACTCGCTTACAAATAAAAAAAAAAATTCTTATAGGTCCTTTTAAGTTCGGTTTAGAAATGTGATCAAGTCGTATAAAGAGAGAGTACGAATCGTTAATATTTTTTTATATTTTTGGCAAAAAATTGTGTGCCAGACAATTATTATGCCTTAGTTCGTAAGGATCTCGGGAGATTCATTCCAGGCGACGTTCCGCCAGTAACTGAAACATCAACGGGTGGGCGTGACCATAGCTGGGTGGGGCTACCGCCCACCATTATAAGCCCCGCCCACCGCAAACCACGCCTCATCTGGACGAAAAATAAGCCAGGTGGGAGGCGCCTCTAAAGCACTGTCGCTATGGACAGTTTATCAAGTAATTTGTTAACATTGATGTCGATTTAAAATTTATTTCGATCGTAAAATTGTTGGCTCAGAACTCTTAGTTTTTGGATAACGATAAATTACCTTTTAAATAATGATGGAAAACCTACTGGATTGGTTGACCTGTAAAATAAAAATAAGTTAACTAGAGAGGTGCCCTTCGACTCTATATTTCATATTATTTTCTCTTTACATTACCGTACATAAGTATTGTAAAACACACTTGAAGATGCCGTAGATAATATCTGTTGTGTTTTTTTTTAATTTTAGTCCCTTATCGATATTAGTCTAACCCTAAAAACTAATTTAAAAAAAAACACGCAAGCAATAACAGACTAAGTACCCTGGGCCTGTCTCCAGACTTGGTTAGCTGGAAACGTCCGTTGTACGAGGACTGATATACATATTTGGTATCCATAAATATGAGCTGTTAAGTTTTATATTTATTTAATAAATGGTCATCAGCATTGCCTTGCATGGCAGAGCGGGCGTTTGACGTAAAGTAAAGAAGGTCTCCTGTACGAGTTATAAAAACTTGAGTTTTTTATAACTAGTTCCGGAGATTTTTTCCATTTCTTATTATCTGCCCGCTTAGTGCATACCACGCCACTGGTCATCAACAATATCATCATATCAACTAATGAAGCTGCTGTCAATTAATGTTGGACATAGGTCTTGATACGAAGTTCCAAATGCCGAGAAACAGTATCACCCAATAAAATTATTTCGGTAAAAGTTAATACATTCATCATCATTATCAACAAATAACCGACCCACTAGACGCCTTGAATCTCCCTAGTAATGAGAATGATGTAGCCAATAGTCCACCACGCTAGCCATGTGAGTATTTGTGGACTTTTCACACCTTAAATAACACTATAGAAATCTCTCAGGCATGCAAGCATAGATAAAAAACTAAAGTAATGAGAATGATGCAGCCAATAGTCCACCACGTGAGTATTTTTGGACTTTTCACACCTTAAATAACGCTATAGAAATCTCTCAGACATGCAAGCATAGATAAAAAAGTAAAGTAATGAGAATGATGTAGCCAATAGTCCACCACGCTAGACCATGTGAGGATTTGAGGACTTTCGACACCTTAAATAACACTATAGAAATCTCTCAGGCATGCAAGCATAGATAAAAAAGTAAAGTTATACTTATAACGTAAAATGCATAAAGCGCACATTACTAAGAAAAGTGTGAAATTGAAAGAAAGGTGCATGCCGGGATTCGAACCCGGCCCCCCCCGATAGTGAAGCGGAAAGCCTACCCCCAAACCAGACAAGAGAAGATTCTGAAATTATTAAGTTACTAAATTGACCCTGCGGGGCTGGAATCCGAAACCTCGTACTTATGAGACCACAACGCTTACCACTGCGCCATGGAGGTCGTCAATAATCAAGTAGGTCAATTTCTTTCTGTAAAATTAAGCAGTCTATACTGGGGATATACATAGAACCTTCTTTATTTGAAGCCGGTTAAAAATATAAAACTTTAATTTATTTAACAAAGTATGTAGCAGCTCTGATCTCCTAAAACGTAAAATAAAAACTGTCGAGTTATTCTAAAGAGTTATTCAAAGCGTACCGGGGGATGGCTCTTGAGGAATGTCTTTGAGAAAATTCTTGGCGTCGCTTACAACAACGATGCCGGTATTTAGATGCTTAAGTTGCAAATTAATTAAGGCACCTCTTTCGCACTTCCCTTTTTAGTTTAGTGGTAAGAAGGCTTGAAACTGCTACAAGGGGTCTCAAGTTCAAATCCATTGTGTCGAAACTGATACTGAAATACAAAGACGTCAATAATACAGTTAATAACCATATGTCTTTATAATCATAAAATCATTCCAATCCAAAATCCTGAGATGGCAGATTGAATATCATTATCTTACAGGAAGGAGTATTAAAAGGACAGCACTAATTGGTTTTTTTTTTTCAAATAGAATCTAAATTTAATCTCACTTCTATAGATTTTGAATTAGATTTGTTTTCTGGGTAAATCGATACGGCTACGGAATATCCAAGAAGCTCTTTCAGACATGATCTGCCCGGACACATTGCGTACTAACTATCTAGGTATTTATATGAGTCTATCTGAAATGGCTAAACAACTCCCAGCCAATAAAGTTTTGGCGTTTGGTAGACTACAGCCTGAACCCAAGTCATTCTGAAAGGTGACCCATGCCCTGTTGGTATCGACGCGAAATAATAGTATTTGTAAACCAAGCAAGAAGAAAATAACGTTTGCGATTTGTTTTATCTGCGTGCACTGAGCTGACGT
The DNA here is from genome assembly GCF_905163445.1 of Pararge aegeria. NCBI lineage: Eukaryota > Metazoa > Arthropoda > Insecta > Lepidoptera > Nymphalidae > Pararge > Pararge aegeria. The sequence goes on along the minus strand of NC_053184.1, from coordinate 8,158,674 downwards.
ACAAAAATATTATTTATTTATATTTTTTATTTGTACACCACTCAGAAAAACGAGAAAAAAAGAACAAACACATGAAGAATTAAGCAGGATACAAAAGGCGGCCTTATCGCGAAGTAGCAATCTCTGCCAGGTAACCTTAGGATTAGGAATATAAAAAGAAAAACGAATAGGTGGGGTACACTATTTAGAACATACATACGAATATCTACATACTAATACATAAACCACACTACACAAATACAACAATACTATTGATTAATTTAAAAAATAAATATACTAATACAATAATATGATGTAAAGTAGACCCTTAAACAAACGCTACAATCGTATATTATGTAAAAAATTTAAATGTGATTTTTAAAAGAGAGTTTTTCATCTAACTCGTTCTTTCTCCTTCTTTAAGGGGCTCTTTTAAAACCCTCGTATCTTAAGTTTCAGGTTTACGAATGTAGTTGAAACCATCATCTCACTACCGCATAGACATTGTTTGTGTAATGTACGAATCAAAAGTGCCTAACCTATTTATAACAAAGAAATATTTGACTGTGTATTTGAACCTATGCTCAAGTAACAAAGTTGGCTAATGTATGTACGCCTTTACCGTTGGAATGTTGATGTTTGCGAGAATGCAGATCAGTAGCGCAAGCTGCCGCTCTCTTTGATGTCGAGATGTTTGAGAGACACGCGGGTGATGCATTAAAACAATGTTACCTTTTCATTTTGTATTAGGCTAGCGGTTGCCCGAGACAGCACTCGCTTTTAATTTTTCATATGTAAGTATCTAGGCAAACGAAGAAGTAGGTAGGAAATTAATAGTTTCACATTTAAGTAAATTGAATCTTAGCGTTATTTCTATAACAAAAAAAAAATATATAAAAAAACTTTTTGTTATTTTTTCATACGTTTACAAATTAACGATGAAAATATATTTTGGTATTTATCTTTACTTTTAAGTATATAAAGTAAAATTAAATAAAACTTAGTTATGTTATAAAGAATCCTTTTCAAATTTTTTGATAAAAGCCTTTAACTACTAATCTTAGTTCTTCGTTCGTCTAGTAGCAAGTATACGTATCACAAGGCCCTTTGTTTGATTCCTGGGTTAATCCAGGATAAATTAAATATTGATCTTTTTTTATTTGTTTCAGAGTTAGGAAATTTATGGCTGTAAAAAATAGTAGGTATCACATGTTTATAGACCAACAACCCGCATTAAGCAGCGGCTATCTATGCGCGGGTCTATTCTCTACAGAATTAAAGTACAATAACATTGGAATTTCATATTTAAGATATATATTATATATTTTTTTATTTAAACGATTCATTCTTCTTCTACGCTTAAGGGATGAATTTTAGTTAAATGATATACGGGATCAACCTACCTAAAATACCTTCTATTTTTATACATATGACAATACGCCCAAAGCCCCAAAGAAAGCGTAGCTTGTGTTATTGGTACAAAAATAAGAATATTTTCATGAATTTACATAAATACATAGAATATTCATTTAAACACCCAGACACTGAAAATCATTTATGTTCATCACACAAACATTTTTCAGTTGTGGGAATCGATCCCACGGTCTTTGACTCAGAAAGCAGGGTCGCTGCCCACTGCGCTAGTCGGCCGACAAGATATAAATCTATAGTGTAAAATTTGCCCTTAAAGGTTGGACTTTCTCAATAAAAACCCTATCTCAAATTATCTTTTACAATTCTTGACAGTTCCGACATAATCGGAGCAGCCAGTCTAAAGATTACCTTGAACAGAGAACTTGACCACAGTGCCACCCCAATGGCTCCAACTATAGCTAAGTATCAATGGTTCTGTCCTATAATAAAAAGTGGTCCTATAATAAAATTAACATCTACGAGATAGCGTGTTATTTTTCTTTAAATCTTGCCATATTAAAGCCAACTAGAAATAATTAAAATCATATAATGCCTTTCATTATATAATAACAATGATTCATTGAAAGAAAAGGAAAGCAAGGAATATTTAAAATTAAGATGCTAACTGCTGTGCTAAACGAGATTATAATTAATATAATCTTTGTAGTTAACAGTGAAAAAAATTATGTTCGGGACCAATTTTACTGGCAAAATATTTGGGATAAAATAAAAATATTACAATGTAGAAATTACAAAATATTTTGGTATCTTTTTTTAGGACATATTTTTACTGATGTATACGTAACAAGACTTTAATAAAAAATAATATTGAAGTTATCATGAACATGAGAAACTCCGAGAACGCATTAAAAATTTGTAAAAAAAATGTGAGCAAAAGAAATTGCATTTTACAACCTTCAAATTAAATCACGATCACGATTTTAGCCACGTTTTTCTTTGAGTACGGAACCCTAAAATCAAAATATTTAACTCATTCAGCGTTTGGCTACTGAAATTATATGCCGGACACTGGCTATAAGACTGATTTACGAGCCGCGAAGCCTAATCGAGTTTCGCAGGCACGGCGCACGGCTTTTCCGAAATCTAACTTTTTTAAATTATTGTTTGAGATATTTCTGCTTTTAAAAACTCTAAAGAGTGAATAACTCTTACTCTAAGAAATGGATATATTTTAAGGTATTTAGATCACAGAACAGATGTTGGTAAATTAAAGCATTTTCAATAATAGATTTTTTTTTATTTAGCAGCTTTGCCTGGGAAACAAGCAGTAAGTAGATACTTTTACAAATGGGCCAAAATCTTTTTTCTAATACCTAGTGGCAATTTTGACGTGGAAAATGTCCGTCTCACTTTAGTTGTTGTAAAGTATTGCACGCACGACATAAAAAGTTATTTGCCAAATACCCTTGTCTTTGGCAAATAACTTTTTAAAATTTAACCTACGAAATGCAAAATCAGTATTACTAAAGAATACTGTATATATGAGAATATGTTTTATTCAGCTTCCACACAATATTTACGTCAATTATTCGGTACTATCAGCATCACCATATCAATCCGCTACAGGGCACGGGTCTCTTCCCACAATGAGGAGTAAACCCTGGTAGTACACCACGCTGGCCTAGTGCGGATTGGTGGACTGACGCTGCCGAATTTAATTACTGCAGCGCTGATTGATAGATATCGCCTTATTTAAGCCTCGCATTCTCATATACTGGGTAGGTTGATCGCAAAAACTGCCATACCCCTAAAAGTTTAGCCCGGTACCATTTGACTGTATCGTCACTTATCACGAGGTGAGATTGCAATCAAGGGCTAACCTGTAAGGTAATAAAAAAATTTGACCAGTATGCTATAGGTGAGCTGTATAGCTCAATACCTACACAATAGTATAAATTGTATGAGGGTAACAAGCCGGTAGCCTACACAATATGGTCAATTAGTCCCAACCAGCGACATCTGTTATCAGTGATTACTGCCTAATTGTGCGTTAATCAGTCGTTAATTACTGGCCATACAGCGCGTGACGTCATTATGTAGCCTAGCTTCTGCTCGTGTATGCTATAAGTAGGTATACCTACTGCCTATGTCTGACTGATCTAATTACTCACGCTTTGGATAGCATACAGCACATAAAAGGGAATACAAGCGAGTGCGTCGTGCGTGTAGATCCTATATCATCCTTTTGAAATGGTGACAATGTGATCCGTGTTTCATAAAATTTCTATCACATTTCCAAGTTTTGTAAGTCTTTGTTAATTACTAGCTGTTGTCTAGGCGCCAAAGTAGGTACTTATGGAAATAAGATATCGATATCTTGCTCTGTGTAAAAACAAAACTAATCGATCCAATGTGAGACATACATTTTTTGAGATAAAAGAAGTCTGTGTACAATAGACTATAAACTGTTTGTGTGCTTAATTTAATCCTGATTCGCATTTTCAGAATTGGCAAAATATGTAATAGGAGAAAAATATATAAGTAAGGAGTCAGAAGCCTTAGCAAAACTGTAAACCGGTATATTTTCTAACGAAGATTGTAATCTTTTTTAAATGAAGTTTTAAGGAAAAAAAAAACCCCAAAGAATTATACGAAGAAAAACTACCACTAGAATCTGAATTCAAGTCAAAAGTGTACCTAGTTTATCATATTTTTAGTAGTCTAAATAAACAGAGAGCTCGAGTCTAAAAAGCTTTGTAATTCGTATTGAGTTTGAAAACAATATGTGCACAGTAATTAATTAACGTCACTCATGTCACCCGAGCCCGCGTAGCTGCGATCGCCATCAATCGCGAGTGATTAGCGAGTGTGATTGCGCATTGATCGCTCGTTACTGCCTGTTTGCGAAGCACACACGGTTAATAACAGATATGACACGTCCATTCGTACGTTGATATTTCTTAGGATTCAATTCAATATATATTGTCTCAGTTACCTTAAAAAGTAAGAAAGAAAGTTTTTGAGAAATTAAAAAAATGAAATATATACTCAGCAGAACTTCCACTAAACCAATAGTAAATTAACAAATTTGTTTTGCATTTTTACCAAATTACTCAAACACAAAAATAATCCAAAAAGTTTCCGATGCATATTTCATGTTTTGTTTGACCACTTTATGTGCCCTTTAATCAGTTTATGGCTGTTACGTCACCCAAACCCGCGCAGTTGCTATCACCGTCAATCGCAAGTGATTAGCGAGTGTGATTGCGCATTGATCGCTCGCTAGCGCTTGTTTGCAAAGCATACACAGTTGGTCACAGATATTTAAGTATCCACCAAATTTTAAATTAAAGTTAAAAATAGACTTTTTCAATGTCCTTAGCAGCTCTCGCAATCACAGAGTTAGTCTACAAAGCTTCCGATTCATATTTCATGCTAGATTGACAGCCATATGTTCGCAGTAATTAATTGGCATCATTCACGTCACCCAAACCCACGTAGCTGCGATCACCATAGATTAGCAATTGTGATTGCGCATTGATAGCTCGTTACCGCTACTTTGCGAAGAACACACGTTTTATCACCGCTTTGTCACGTCTAAGGAATAGTATATATAAGGAATATAAGGAATACTCACATTCCTTTGGAACCATGAGCGGAGCGGAACTTGAATGGAGCGGACCTGCCTTGATTCGATCTAGTGATCGAATCTAGCCAGAACGCCTGCCTGAACTTTAGCTTGTTCTTAATATGCATTCCAGCATTACGTTTTAGTACTGTCGATCGCACCCTGCTTAGCAAATATGGGCAATCGATCCCTCCGTCTGATATATTTTCAGGAAACAGAGATCAATATAGTCCTTGCGATCAGAATTTTGCCGAAACAGATTCAAAATTTTGCCGTTGCAGGTTTCGTACAAAACTTCTTCTGGACTCATATATATTTGATAAAATGGGCTCCATACAACAGTATTCAAGTTTGCTTCGTACAATCGAATTAAATAGTGCTAGCTTGGTAGATGACTTTTGATGTCCTTTGCATTTCTAGTGATGAATCATTTTCCAAAATATTGCTAACCGTATTACAAAACATTTGACTACATCATTAATAAATATTTCAAATAATGTTGGCCCCAGATTACAGCCTTGTGGTACTCCTGACGTCGCAAAAAATGTGTGGGACTAATATCCTCCTTTAACCACATTAATTTCTCGGTTCGTTAAGTAAGATTCAAACAAATTAACGAGATGTCTGCCGAAATCGTATCTCCTGAGTTTCTGTAACAAGATACTGTGATCAACACCATAAAATGCTTTTAAAAAATCCAAGTTAACACAATCAACTTGAGCAATCTTATCCAGAGACATCGCAAACTTATCCACAAACAGGGCTAAATTAGTCATTGGTGATGTTTTTTTAATGAACCCGTGCTTCATATACCATGCCAGGAACGGACAAATTAACTATTCAAAAACTTTAAAAAATATTGATTAAATACGTATACTTAGAAATATGTTTTGTCAGAAATATATTTTATTTATAAATATACTAGCCGTTTCCAGCCCGCTTCGCTGGGCGAATTGAAAAGGAAATAAATTACATTTTATGTTTCATTTTTATTTATTTTTTTCATATTTTTATTATTCTCCTTTTTTTTTATTTTTGTATGAACATAAATAGGCCCCGCGGATAGAACTGTAAGCATCGATATTGTTTTGACTTACTCAAATTCCAAATTCCATCGATTTAGCCTGTATCTTTCATCCAGGTGATTTTTCTCACTAATATTCATTGTAACTTTCAATGTGCAATCATTATAACATTTCCGTGCCTTTCTTCCAAAAATTAATAATAATTGACATGAAGAAAAAATTTGAAATGAGCATTGAAAGTTTAAGTTAAAGTCATTGCAAGTCTCATATGTGAAGTTGAAATCTGTCTAGGTTCAAGTGCGACGAATTTTCTGTTAACTCTTATAGAAAATTAATTGTGCATGTTTTTTATGAATTCTATTGGAATAAGTAACTAAATTTTTTTTCCACATCTCATGTGCTTGGAAAATGCATTCATTTTAATCTGTTACATTTCCGCGATCCCGCAATAAAAGAATTCGTCGGTTATGCAGTCTGCATAAGTAAAATGAATGTAAAATTCTTAGTCCGTTGATTGGATAGCTACATGTAAAGTTAAGTTTTTGAAACCTCTCAATGACTTTTTCTCCGCTGCCAAAAAGACGATTGTTGTAAGGAAATACACGAATATCCCTACATACACGAAGATTCCCACCAAATTTGGAGTCTGTAGAAGTTACAGGTTAGAAATAAAAATTTTAGATTTTAACACCCACCCCCGCAATTCCTGTCGGAAGTAGACTTTATTGAAATCCATTTTGAGATGTTCTTTATGTGAATAATAAAAGATTCCTACCATATTTAGATTTTTTAGAAGCTATATTTCGAAATTGAAATTTTTTATTGTTAACACCCACCCCCGCGAACCTTATTGGAGGTGATTCATTGTAAAATCCGCTCGAAGATCATTTTTATATTACATATAGAACACTCTCACTAAATTTGGAGTCTATAGGAGCTATCGCTTGGAAATTGAAAATTTTCATTGTTAACGCCCCTGTAATCTTCTTTGGGGTGGGATATCGTAAAATTTGTTCATAAATCATTTTTACATCACTTATAGAAAATTCCTACAAAATTTGGAGCTGTAGGAGCTTTAGCTGGAAAATTAAAAATATTAATTGTTAATACCCACCCCCGCAGGGGGTGAGCTATCGTAAAATTCGTTCATAGCCTATTTCTACACCTCTTACAGAAGATTCCTACCAAATTTGAAGTCTATAGGAGCTATAGTTTAAAAACGGGAATTATTCATTGTTAACGCCCCCGCAATCCCCTTTGGGGAATGAATTTCTTAAAATCTATTCATAGCTGACCTCTACATAGCAAAAGTAATATTCCTACCAAGTTTCACGTTTCTAAGTCTTATGGTTCCCGAGATTTCGTGGTGAGTGACTATATAGATGGGAATTCTTCGATTATCATCGAAATTTTTAACTTTTTATCGGGCTTTTTTAAAATTTTCTTACATACAAAACTTTCTCCTGACAATTCTGAAGATAAAAAAAAGCCCAATTGGTTCAGCCGTTCTCCACTACCGTGAGTAGATTCTTAGCTGAATGTTAAAAACCATAATCCGTTTAATACACTCTGTTGAAATCCATGAAAACAAAAGAATCAAGAGAAAATGCTTATCTTTTGTTTTTATTAGCGGGATAAATGTTCATAAAAGTAAAACAGCAATAAAAAAATGAAGGAATGTTGGAATTCAAAAAATAGATAGCCATAAATCATCTAGGAAAAATTTCGCATCGAATGGTGGTAGTTTCATGTCGATACGATCAGTGGTTTAGGCGTGATTGAGCCTCAAACGAAGACCATTTTCATTATATATATATAGATATCATTTATGCTCTTACATTCACTGAAAAGAGCTAACCAATGTGAAGTCATCGTATTCAGCGTTTCTAAACTTACATTGACTATCATATTAGGAGACAGAAAAGCTTCTTCATCCTATGTTTCAAAATAAATTCCAAGAGGTGGATGATACTCGTCTATAGAGCAAGCCGTATATTCGCTCTGGTCTTTTTTAACACTTTTAGAAGTGCAGAAAATAAGATCTAATATTTTACCGTATTTCCACTATCAATTACATTTCCTCTTACTTTTCTAATATTTTACACTTACGTGTACTTAAATAAGTACAAGTTTACCCTGCCCACTTTTTAACTGTTCTCTTACATATATACTTAGGTACCCACAGACGATTAATTTTGAGTGTACCTTTTTAATTGCTTGCATTTTTTCGCAGTTAATTTAACCTTTAATCCGTTAACCCTGCCGAAATATGAACTAGTGGCGCCATAAAAAAGTGCCATAAAGCCGTGAACGGAGCGGAACGTGCAAATAAACGCTCGTCGTAAAACTGTCGGATTGAATGGCGACGCAGTTGACTGGCTGCACTCACTCACCCGGAAACAAAAGCCTTTTAAAATATAATTGTTGTCTTAATTTGCGTTTATTAAATTATATAGCTGCTGGCAATAGGGTACCTACGATAGGTAGTATAGTTAGATATTCCATGGATAAAAAAAAATGGTGAACAAGCCTAATAATTAGGAATAGCTACCTCCTAATGTGCCAGGCAAATTGTTCTTGACACGCTATAAGTGATTTCTACTAATAACACAAATGTGAAAAGTATGTTTATTATCTACGCTACAATGATTAAACTGATTTTAATGAAATTTGGAATGGGCTTATACTAGATCTAACTGACGGAGTAGGTGACTAACGCATAGCTCAAAGTATGAGACCTATTGGGCTGAAATTTTACTAACAGCCAGCTATTGCAATGTACTTATTAGCTAAAAAAGATCTCACTTCTCACTTTTAAAAAATACGTCTCATCACGTACGATTGAGTATCTACGATTTTAAAAATTGAATGAACATCCAAATTAACAAAGCAAAGCAGCGAAAGAAAAGTTATTAATAAATAAAGAACAGTAAAAACCAACGAAAGGATTTATTCATCAGCCACACATTTTTACTTATTATACAAAAACAGAAGGCACCATCTAAGCCCGGCAGACTGACCATTCCTAATTCTAGCCGGCTTTGGGACGGATTAGCAGACATTTGAATGCCGGCCCGACGCGTCGCGTCTCGCTGCTAATTGAGTTAATATTTGGTTATCGGCGGCGCGCACTCGCCTCGAAGACTAATCCCAACGAATTAATGACTCGAATTTATCATTATTAATGCCCATATGAACCCTACGAGCACCTGATATTACGTTATGGGTCCTAAGCCCGAGTGATATGTTCGTTTTTGAGACATGAATGGATGGGTCGCGGCTTTTGTATGAATTCGGTTTATAGTTATGAATTTAGCGCACCTAAGCTTCTTACAAAATCAACAGAACGTGTTTTATTGAAAAAACTAACTCGTTGGTCTAGTGGTTAGCCTGTTTAGTTAAGTTCGATTCCCGGCTCTGGCCAAAAATTCGTATTAAGTTTCATTGTCAAACCTGTATGAACTTAGTGAAGAGCCAGTCCAGCCTCGGAGAGCGCATTACCCTGCATTGGAGCAGAGTGGTAGGTCTATGCTCTAAAACCCAGTTTCTTATGAGAAAAGAGACCGATGCCCAGCTGTGATAAGTTAATTAGCTACTATTGGTAGGTACTCGTATATGTAGACACGATGCACATCTTAAACCCGTAGGTCTGTAATCAGTTTTAAATACGTATTCAACACAAGATCTTTTGTTTTCTTATATTGGTAAAGAAAAGATAATTCATTATTATTTGTATTTGATTTTTCATATTGAAAAAATAATAATAATAATTGCATTCTAGTAATATTATTAAGATTGGTGTTCGTAATTGTTAGAACAGACATATAAGCATTAACTCAATTAATTGTGGCCAATAGTGCAGACAAATGCTTTGTTAGCAATGACAAATTACTGGAACAATAAGTTCTAAGGAGCAGGCAAACTCCAGACACTCGATAAATAAATAATTAGTCAATATTTAAAGATAAATTTATTCTAGTGTAAAATTTTTGCCTATTATGTACACAATTCACTAAATTAAACTAAATCGGCAAGTAATCTATCTCACTTTGATCTTTGTGAATAAGGATATAACTGTTTAAAGATCCTCATAATTTAGTTTCGTTTAAAGATTTGTGTACAACAAAATCGGCACCAATGAAAAATTAATTTCCCTATAAATTTAGTGTTATATTTATAACCTGTATTGAGTTGTGTCCTTGACTAATTATTTATTTATTAATTATTTATTATGTAAGCCTGCTCCTTTGAACTTAGTTTTCACTCACACCGCACCGGCATTTTTTTAAATGCGGCGCGTAATAAAATTGTCATACATTGTATTTGTCGGATTAAAACTGTTTACGGTTACTCATATAAAAGGCAGTTCGTTGTCATTCCGATTTAACAATTCCGCGCTGTTATAAAATTGTTACTATATGTTTGTTTATCTGTTTGTCGGACTATTGCGCGGTGGGCCGCACCGCGTTTCCGGGACATTAGAGTAGTAAGTTAGTCAGTTTGGTGAGTTATAGTCAGTTGAAAGTAAACGTCCGTTACTTGTGAGTGCACTGCACTGTTTTTGGTAAGTTGGTTAAAATCTGTAGCCGACACCGAGTCTATGTATGTATGTATGGATTATCGCTGTACATCCAAAGATGCCGATACATCTAAAGACGTGTTTGGTTGTACAAAGATAATTCGTTTCTGCTAATACATAATAGTTACAGTATAAACTTCCAAAATGTGCAAGTTGCTCGTAGGTTTTGGAATTGTTAGTGAAATAACAAATAAACCAAAGAATATAACTTTAAATTAGATAATCAATAAAAAAAACAATAAAACACTTATCATAGAGGCTAGTATAGTAACATGGAATCTATTTACTTACTTACTATCGATATTTTTAAGTGAAAATATTTCCCTAATTGGTTTGAGACTGGTACAGCAAAAGTTTATTTTGGCTGCTTTCAGATTTTGTACAATGGATGTTGCCTTCGCGCACGCTTAAATTTGAATTATAGATAAAAATAATGATTATGGTACTACGAGTACTAGCTGCTGCCCATGACTTCGTCTGCGTGGACTTCAGAATTGGGTCTAAAGTTTCGCTCGTCAACAATTTCTAATCCTACCACGGGAACTATTTGAGAGATCGGTATAGAAAGTTCATGTATGCATGCATAGGTGACATGCGTACAGAATTTCAAAGCTGTCTGCCCGCGGCTTAGCAATCGCAATTTTCTCTCGGGAACTACTTAAAGAATCGGGATAAAAGGCCTATGTAGCCTATGTTCTTTTCCATGTCAAATGCTACATGCGTGCCAAATTTCATTCAATTCAGTTCAGCTGTTTTTGCGTGATGGAGTAACAAATAGCCACACATTCAGATCTATGTATATAAAAGGAAGTTGTGTTAGTTACACCATTTATAAATCAAGAAAGGTTTGACCAATTTTTATGATATTTGACTTTTTGGATTCCTCTTAGAACGGAATAGGATAATAAGTATTAAAAAATATAACATATATCAAAAAAAAAAAAGTCTGTGGTACGAAGTGCGCCGTTTATAATATTAGTAGGATTTCCAGAATATGGCTACGTATTGTCGAATAGCTGACGAGACAAGATGCGTTGCGCTCGCTGACTGTGACGCCAATCATTCATCAAAATAATATTCCCTCTGACATCTAATTAATAATATCATCGCGTAACCTTACCCACTTCTATACACTTTTGTTGATATACTCAGGAATTAAAGGAAATAAAGTAAAAAAAGAAGATTTTATAACTGGAGGACATCGTTTAAAATACTTAATGGAGACTTAACATTTATTTGCAATTTAAATTTACCAAGCAAATAAATAATCATATTCTATTTTAAAGGATAGTAATTATAGTATTAACGTATAAGTAAATTTAGAACCATTTCCTATATTATAATATAGGATCACAGTAGACCCTTGTGACTTTGCCCGCGTACATACAACTTGTGCTAAATAAGTTTTCCCATAAAACTCTCAATATACGACCCACTGCGTTGCATCGCCCTCCCGTTGCCCTTAGGCATATTATAGGCATAATATGCCTAAGAATCACATCGTGATGTAAAATAGCATGTTCCTCCATTATGTATGAAATTTAATATGATTATAAAATTAGTATGAAATAGAAAATAATATTGATTTGGTACGACACTTGTTTGAGGATTTAGTGACTATGGATATCAATTAAACTTCTTCTTCTTTCACTAACTTTCATCACCTATTTAACCGGGTGACATTTTTAAAAACTGCGATACATCTATAAGTATAAGTAACAAATATAAAAGAATTTTTTTATTTGTCACCTTAAGCCGAAAGCCCAAGTTTCAAAGACATAATATAAAAATGAAGGACTTATGAATAAACATTCATTAATTTAAGTTAAAAATGAAAGAGTAAAATTTTAAAAAAGAATGGAATCTTTATTTGTGATCGAAAGCCCAAATACCAAGTTACATGCATATAACTTGAAAGAATACGGACTATCAAACAATCTTTAATGCCATGATTTTACCAAAAATCCCATCCTAGTGGGTGTTTATGTTTTAAAGGGAACCTACTATCAAAAATAAGTCCTAAACAGCGGTTTAGCCTGTGCGTTGATGTATCATTCATTCTGGACTTCGACTCTTTTGGCTGTTGATAACCTCCCATTTGGCCTTAAGTGTAAACACAGCAGATGTTAATGGTTGCCACTGCATAATACAATTGACAGATGCCCACGTGATGGTTTGGGAAAACTATCGAGTATACAACATTTCACAGGGCATGCAAGGAACACGACCAGCAACGTGCCGACCATTAACCTGAAGGTTTTAAGGTTAGTGTGCGTGTAATTACACCGGTAACCACGCCCTGTAGACCGGAGCACAGCATTTCAATAGTACTGCTTCGCTGTAAATAAGCAAGGCAGTAGTACCTCCCCGGCCGAGCCAAATAGCTCTACTACTTAAAACATTAATAGGGCAGAATATTATAAAGAGTAAAAGTAAAATAAAAACATTCAATTCCCGTTTACAAAACTAAAACAATCATAATAAATATAATAAATAAATAAACTTCGACAATACACATCGCCATCTAGCCCCCAAGTAAGCATTGCTTGTGTTATGGGTACTAAGATGATTGATGTATATTTTTGTGAATAATATACATAAATACTTAAAATATACATGTAACTTACCTAAAATAATATTTATACGTTTAATTAGAAGCTAAACGAAATGTGATGTGATTGTAGCTGAAAAGATTTCCGATTGAATGTTTAAATTATTTATATACAAAACCATTCAAAAGGGAATTCAACAGTTTATTGTTTAAATACAAACGAGTCACAATTGATCCACTCAAATGCTTTTCTTCTTAAACAAACGTACCCGACCGAAAGCAAACTTAATCCAATCCGCGACTGAAACGAAGTAAGACGTCGTCGGCTCAAACAAATTATTTGACATAAAGTCGTTAATTAGAAACCCTCTTTTGTAACCGAGGGTAGGGTAATTAGGTTCGGATGCTCTGAATGGGTCCTTTTTCTGCTCGTTACGGTTAAAACAAAAGGGGCAAAGAAGTAAACAGACCGTATTCAGGCAAGAATTTGCATTACAGTTGACAATGACAGGAAACTTTTACATCTCAAACTAACCATCTAACTGCATACAGAGCTCTACAATACAAAACGGAGTTTAATTCCAATTACAAACTTGAACTTTTTGTACTAAATTACTTTTACTTTGCATATAATATGTAGATAATAAGCAAGCGCGATAGCTTAGAGGTTAAGCTAAACTTTTGGGGGACTAGTTCAAATCCCAGCACACACGCACCTCTAACTTGCTTATAAAATATCAAATTCAAATTCAAATTCAAATTCAAATTCAAATCGTTATTTGCAGATTGGTTTTACATTGTTGGTAGGTACACAAAATATAGGGACAAACAATCCGCCTTAGATGGCATGCAAAAAAATATATATGATTGTACACTAATTCCTATTTACTATAATAATATTATCCTAAGTCAATCCACATTATTAAAATAAGAATGAAATTTAAGACTGATATTGATACAAAATTACAAATATTTAATCAATTCATGTCAAATTATAATCACTGTAAATGTCAAACCTATAATATTGTGTCTGTTTAATATTCTTGGATGGTATAATAACATTTCCCAATAAGTAATTTCTTTTATCTTATCTTTAAAATTTACAAGATTTATGTTTCTGTTGGCTAGTGACTTCACTATATTACTATTACTATCACTTGATTTAACGGTGAAGTTGACGTACGGTTAACGGCGAACATCGCGAGGAAACCTGCATGCCTGAGAGTTCTACATAATGATCTCAAAGGTGTGTGGAGTCCACCAATCCGCTATGGGCCAGCGCGGCAGACTACGGCTTAAGCCCTTCTCATTGTGGAAGGAAACCCGTCCCTTCTAGTGGCCCATTTAAAGGCTGATATGATTATGATGTAGTGATATATTATAGTCAAATATTCCTTTATTCAAATAGGCGCATAGATGGCACTTTTGATGCGTTATTGTATACAAAATGTGTACATAGCAGTGAGTAGTGATGGCGATAACTACAATCGTAAACTTAAAACTAAAGCTACGAGGGTTCCAATCGCGCCCTGGTCTAAGAAGAAGCCCACAACAAACTAAGCCGGGTGTTCTTTTTGTTATCACCATCTCACATTGTCATTAGAAAAAATTTAAGAAGCAACCTGGTTAGAGCAATTGTTTACACCCAAGCTTTTTTATCGTTTACGTAATCCTTTATACTATAATAGGACTTTTTTTTCTATAAGCTTTCGCTTAATACAAACTTTGAACTTCTTTCGTGACATCCCCAAGATATCAACCGGTAATTTATTGTAAAATTGTATACAATTTCCTTTAAATGAATTGCTTATTTTGTGTAGTCTAGTGTACTGCACTGCAAGTTTAGTTAGTTTATATTACGATATGTTACTGTTACTTATTGAGCTACTTAATAGTATGATTGGTCTTTGCATCCGTAAATATGAATATCATATTAGTTATATAAATATAATTTCAAGAAAATCCGCTATGGCATCCAATAGCTACAATTATAGCTGATCGATATGAAATTCATTTTTTCACACGCGTGAACTATGGATTTTTCGGGGGTGAAAAGTAGCTTATGTGCATTCGCTTAAGTCACCCTGAGGCACACCATTAATATACTTTATTTAAGAGGACTTAGCAGTATTTTTTAATATTACTATAAATCAGAAAGACAGGAATATCTCAGTCAAGACTAAAGTGCGTCTTGTGCGCGCACTTATTTTTCCTATATTTACGTATGCAGCTGAGAAATGGACTATTAAAGCAGCTGATACACAACGTATATACGCTTTTAAGATGTGGTGCGGGAGGAGAATGCTGCGAATCCCGTGGACGGCACACAAGACCAACGCATCGATATTAAGACAGCTTAAAATTACAAGAAGTCTATTAACCACCTGTCTTCAGCGGATTCTCAAGTACTTCGGTCACATTGCCAGAAGAGATGGAAGGATAGAGATCTCGTGTACGTAGCCCGATTCGTTGGTCGGATCAAATCCGCACTGCTCTCGACACCAAAGTGCATATACACGTTGCTAAAAGCCGAGTCAAATGACACAAAATCGTCCGAAAGTATGTAAGCGGAAGGGGTCATTACCCTCAGCAATGAGGAACAGGACGTAGAAAGAGAGATTATAAATCAGATATAGATAATAATATAAAGTTGAAAGTATGCATTTCTGTTGTGTGACCCGATAACGTATAAATCATGGAACTGATTTTGAGGTTTTGCTGAAGTTAGACGTAGGCGGTCTCAGGTTTTTCTAATTTAAAGGCAAATCAAAATTTCAACACAGAAAAGTCGCGGGCAACATCTAGTATTAATATAGAAAGGAAATACAATTGAAAATGTTTGCTTGAAAACATCTACAAGCTAAGAGTTTTCTGGTATTTTTATATAACCCTGTATATTAAATTTATATTGCACGCGAGAGCAAAAACAACCGCACGTTCAGCAAAAGGCCTACATTATAAGAAAAATCTGTGAATCTGGTCGGTTACAAGACTTCCCCTCGCGGGTTTAATTGCACTGCCATTGTTCCGTCTGATTTGATTCTGTATCTCTCTATAGGGCACAATCATAATAACGAGCTTTAGCGGCCGAGAGGCTGATTCGTTTCACTGAGACATAACTGACTTAAGTTTTTAATTTAGTGTCAGCATTAACTTTAATTTTTTATGATTACTTTAAAAAGTGTTGCGGTGGGTCATTACAGCAGAGAGTAAGAATAATTATAAGAAGTCCGACGAAGCTATCCAGATAGAGAAATCATGCGATAGGAGCAGGGTGACGCAGAGCGAGTGCATGCCCCTAGTCGAAACCTACATAACCTGAATTTTAAGTAGGAATATGTCGGCATTTACCACGAGATCACAGGCGTCGAATAATTTTAGCGACCGCTGGCAAATAATGGAACTAAAACGTAACTTACTTTATTTTTTAAATAATATATTTTATATTATGACTTTGATTTATTATAGCCAATTTAAACATTATTTTGTTTGTTTGAGACGTTAAGATATCTTATTTTTTAACATCTAATTTTTATACCTCTTCGTGCAAAAATGGCTTTTGTACCATTTTATTTTACAACCTAAATACTTTAGGTCGATATAAATTGAAAAACTACTGAATTTTCCACAAACTTTAAGTCATAAAACCCAAGTTTCATGGGCATGATATGAAAATGTAGGACTTTTGAACAGACATTCATTTCAAATTAAAGTGAATTTAGAATTTTCAAAAACTATGGACTCTTTATTTGTGATCGAAAGCCCGAATACTAGGTAACATGCTTTTAACTTGGAAAATTACGGACAAACTTTAATCTCCATTTCAACAAAATTCTAATTTCTAAATAGGGGTTTAGCATGTGCGTTGATAGCCTGTGGGCGAATTCAAACATTATTTTTATTGAGACGTAAAGATCTTTTGATCTTTTTTTTTTACATCTAATTTTTATACGTCCTCTTCGTGCAAAAATGGCTATTCCTACAGATTTTGTTTAAGTGAACTAAGAAAATCGTATGTCTATAAATAATACACAAGGCCGTAAAAAAGCCGAACAACCGAAATGTAATTATTTCAAAACTTTAAAAAAGTCGTGGACATGCAGGCTGCATGTATGAGAACTCTCCATTATTTTCTTAAGTGGATTACCTACGGCCAAAACGACATTCATTCTAAGAGCAGACCTCTGCTCTGTGGTACGGTAAAAGGTTGATAACGAAGATGAATCATTTCAATAAAGTATGATAATTATAACAATTAAATTAAAATGTCAGTTACGTGGTGATGCGTCTAAGACATGTCGCGCACACTCTTTCCCTGACAATTTAAACAAACAACAACTTGCTCCTAATTGTGTTTGCGATTCCTTTACAAATCTCTTTCGCCTCGACTACAATAATTGTGAAAACTCGTTTTGAAACGACGTTAAATACGACTGAATTTCAGATAATTAACTCAGATTACGGTCTCTCAGCGTATAATTCGCTTTTGTTGCAGAAAATTTGAAGAAAGGCCAAATGAACGCAACGTTAAATCAAGCAGAAGTAAAACAGACATTAACGACATTACTTTTCCAAAACTCATGTTTAACAATTTTATTTCCATTTCATTAATATTATAATTACAAGAATTTAACGAAACGAGTATGTCGGTCGGTTCGTAAATAGCCACGGCAAGTCGACCAGAAATTGTATTCCCTCTAAAGTACATGGAAATTCGGAAAATAGCGATGATTTAAAGACTCAAAATATATGGATCTATTAAGGAAACTCAATCACTTGGGGTGAGCTATGCTAGGAATATCTCTGCATGATCGAAATATCAGAAAGAAATAAGAAGATTCCTAGACGAACAAAATTTATTGAGATAGCTACAGGTCTACCCTCGGAGGACTGATGGAGGATGGGGTCCTAAGGTGCTAGAGTGGTAGACAAAATAACCACAAGCTCTAAATAATTTAGGCAACAGTTTACCTAGTTTCAGAAAAATTAAGACCTTTATGAGCAAACGTAGATACTTCTTCTGAGAGTTTGCATAGTTTAGTGCGAGGTATGCTTATCAATTAAAATTCACCCTGAACGAGGTGGACGGCCGACATAGGCTGGGAGCCACTGAAATCCACTATCCCAAGGCCTCGGACCTTAAGACTCTGCACAAAACACCTATGTCCAGCAGCTGTTACTATGATAATGACGTTAGGTACTATGCTCCTTCGCTAAGCTTACTGCTTCTTTGATCAAGTGACACGGTCGACTAAATATCACGAGGGCATTTGGGCAAAATACAGGTACCTACTAGATTTTTGATCGAGAAATTCTCAGTAAGTGCTAGCACGGAGTTGTGAAATTTACTTGGCTACCCCATGCGTGCTCCGGCGAGAATATAAAGTAGTCGGAAGTGGGTGTTTATTTGCTGGTATTGGTATGGGTGTTAAAAATACCTTTTACACTATCAGGGGTGCAAGCGGCTATTGTAATAGGGTATCGCTCTCTTCTTCGAGAGAACGGGAGAATTAATATTTCCATCTCAGCATTGGGAAATATTAATAGGCTAAGCGGGATGATAATTAACTATAATTAATGCCACAGTTCTAGATTCACCAAGGCAGGTAATAATTGTATCAACAGCAATATGATATTATTATCGCGGCGCAACAGCCAACACGACATAAAAAAAATAAACAAAAACTCATATGTGAGTTATACGAGTAAAATGTTGTGAAAACAATAGTTCAACCACCGTGAAAAAATCCAATATCGGGTAACTTAAAGCCCATGCAAATTCGGAAAAATCTATTATAATCTGCATTGCACACTGACGCTCTTTTCATTCGATGCCTTTTGTTGGCGGATTCAATTAAGTTTACATCGGCGCCGAGGTCAGTTAATAAAAACCGAAGCCTACAAAAATTGGCGTAAATCAAATTCAATAAAGCCGTGCACAATAGCGCGGGACGGGCATCGGAAAATGACGCCGTCAAAACAATGCCGGTGCTATGCATCCCAATCAAATTTATATTACAGCGCAGGACTTGTTTCTACTACCTTTGCCTATTACAAGTACATCCGTGAGTTACAGGCCAGTTGGGATACTATGGTATTCATGAAAAACTTTTATTCCAAAACTTTTTCCTGGGTTAAAAATACTTTAGAAAATTTGTATTTATTTCTTACTCAACACTTATGTGCTTGCGGAACTATGACAAGATAAACATTAAAAAACTAAAGTATTGTCTTTATAGTATTTTGTAAAATTGTTGTTACAATAATATTTTGTTAGGTTTTACCAGAGTCCACTCAAAAAAAAATCTTTTTAACGCGGTTGACTACTGTATTGTTGTTTGTGAACCCAAATAAATAAATAAATAAGGCAGTCTTTTTTAAAGATATATTTTAATTAAAAGTGATCCGATTTTACTAATATTATAAAGTGTAAAGATTTATTTTATTCGATTAACTTTGTAACTACTAAACCAATTTTTAATAAATATTACACTACTAGCTGTTTCCCGCGACTTCGTCTGCGTTTGATTATGTTTTTTGATGTGGCATTAAATTCTGTTGTAGATCTAAAAAAAATTAAAGTATCAGTATCGCTAAGCCTTAAATGAGGGGTTTGCTGCTGTCCGCTGAGGAGTTCTGTCCTCTATCTCCAACCACAGTTTGGGTAAAATTAAACACATATTATAACCTTTATAGTAAAAAATAATTATTAAAATCGGTTATAATTTGTCAGAGTTATGATGTAAAATCGTCAAAAACTTTCATCCCCTCTCTCAAAGGAACCGAGCTTAATGTCGGGATAAAAAGTATCCTATATTACTTCTAACACTTTCAAGAATATGTCGTCAAAGTTTCATGAGGATTGGTTAAGTAGTTTTTGCTTGAAAGCGTAACAAACAAACTTACATTGACATTTATAATATTAGTAGGGATTAGAAAGCTACTACATACCTACAGAAGTTGCAAAGACCACATAATATATTTTAATTTTAGCAATAATAAAATTTCAATATTAAATTATAAAAATGTCTCGCAAGTCATGTTGAAAAAAAATATTAAAATTAAATTTTCAATGCAAATATTAAAATTAAATAAAGCAAAATGTAGCCCGGCGAAGCGGGCTTGGTACGCTAGTTATAAATATAATAAACAATAGCACTTTACTTTTTGTATTCTTCCTATCTTTATTCTCAAACCTAATATAAATTATCCTATTTTAATGCTCGGCTACTTTACAATGTGTACTCTACTTTACTCAAATTGAACAAAGAAACAATCCGAACAATGTTAGTTCAATGCATTAAATACATCGATTGGAAAGACACCCTTTCACATTAAGAATTCCCGTCCACCATTTCACGTCTCGGAATTAATCGCCCGAGAGCCGCTGTCTATTAAAGTTTTCGCAACTTGTTAAGAGGCTCAACTCCCTAAAACTGCGCAGATAATGTTAAACATTCATTTAAGTGGGGGTCCTAACTTCCGAATCGTCGTATAAATCTTCTAATTCTTGAACCGTTTAATATTCATATCACCTCCCGCGTTGAACGTAGCGGTGTCTTGGAACTGCAAAAGTTTAAATTCCTACTTATGATGCAAAGTTTTTAAATAATATCACCATAACATACCTACTGTAGAACACCTACTTTAGACTTGTTATAGCCATGTTATAAAAATTAAATGTAAGGCGTTGTGCTCATCAAAATATAATTTAATAAATGTTACAGTAAATATTATAAATATTATTGGAAATAGAGGACAGAGCTCCTTAATGGACTAGTGTCCAACCACCCCCATCGCCATATAAAATACTTAAAATAATATTGATAAGCATCCAGCCACTGAAAAAAGTTCATCACACAAATATTTTCCAGTTGTGGGAATCGAACCCACGGCGTTGGACGCAGGCTTGCTGCCCACTAACCTAAAACTAGCGTCATTAAAATTATGTTAGAAGATGTATTTAGAATACGATTTCAACTATTAAATTTAATTAGTTATAATAGGACTTTTATATAAAAGCTTAGTTTATAAAAAAGTGAGACAAACAAGATAGTACAGATGTTGTTTTGAAATCCACAACAGTACGTTTGGGTGAAATTTTCCACATAGAATTACACCAAGTATTAGAAAAGATCGCTATCAAGTACCTACCTAATAGCTGTTCATCAAAAAACACCGTTATTGAAATGAGATCATGTAGGTACGTCCTTTGCGTCAATAAAAGTAAATTAGTAGATGGATTTTACGGACAGAATTAAGCGAATCTATTTGATAGTATAAATTATAAAGTTAAAAATTGTGTACAGCAGACATTCTGCATTGGAACAAAAATAGTTTTAAAATAAGTAAACTAAGGCCACTCCGAGGAAGTGTAAGCAATTGCGGGAAGCCGCCAAAACACGTAGCTCGTTCATTCGGGTCGTTATAGACATGCCAATACTAGATGACACCTACATCCCCGATCAAGGTGTAGGAAACAAACCAATCGAGTACGGCACGGGGCATTAGAAGAGCTCCTGCTAAATTGGTCGTGCAATAACCGTCTGAGCAAGACGTTCTGACGTCGCCACATCAGCGGTTTGGATACGATCCTTCCGCTCATTTGTGGGCAATATCACAATGTTATCGTTCTTTAGATTTTAAAATATCGTAAATTCCCCTCAAATTACGAAGAATTAAGTAATTTTTAAAATAATTTATAACTAAGATGTATTTAAATTACGATTTCAACTATTAACTATTCTATTTTCAACTATTTTTATGTTAGCTTAAGTTTATAGAAAAGTGAGACAATCAAGATATTACATATATGTAATATGTAAAGATGTTGTTTTGAAATCCACAACAGTGCGTTTAGGTGAGATTTTCCACATAGAAATACGCCAAGTATTAGACATCCACATCCACAACAACTAAATACATCAATATACATTTGTTATTACATATATCAGTAATTATTTTGCTATTATCGTTATATTTAGTCATAAATAGCTGACACTGAATATTGAGAATCAGCATTATTTTTAGTAGTGTCATTTCCAATAAATAATTCAAATAAAATGGATTAAATATCTGCAAACTTAGTACAATTAGGTATTTGTTACTGCACTCATGTAAATAATATAAAAACACTGGCGAACATCATTTTAAGCGTAATATAAATGATTTTGGAAACAAATATGCTTGGATTTGCGCCCGCCTTAGTCATGTTCCCATCTGCAATATTATAAAAAATGAACGACACTTTTTATATTCTTGGAAAATTTCTCAAAAGTAGCGTGTCGTTCCAAGCGTATTAATACGCGTCCTTAAACACCCCCTTACATGAATAATTAGATGTTTCCCGGATTTATACTCTACCTTATCTATAAAACACGCGTTTTAAATCTGCAAACTCATTCTTTTCGCCTTATTGAGGATAATACATCTTAGCTCCGTTGCGATTCTGATTAATGCGTTCAACTAGACTCGTCGCAACTTTGTCAGAGATAACGGTGGAAAATAATGGGACGTGACTCCGCTAATTCGGTTTTTACAAGAGGAAAGTGTAAAAGATTTTAACCATTTTAATTTTGTTTGAAGAAGTGATTTGTGAAATAATTCTGGAAAGTCATCAGAACTTTTTACTCTTATTATCACTGTGCTTCAGTGACATAAAAATATGCTTGGAAAAAAAATTTATTCGGATTCTTCTTTCAAATTTTGATCTGCCAAAATAATTCATACGCTTAAGTCAAATGATCATCTAGCTATCTTTTTGGCAAATATTTAATAATGCGTGGTTTTTTGCTCGCCGTTCTGTGTGCTGGTAAGTTTATCAGTAATTTACATCTATTGCTACTATTTATTTCACTGTAATACTTAATAATTTGTTTATTATGTTCGTAGTTGCATTAAAAAGCGTCGTCGCTGAAGGTGAAAATGAAGTGAAGCGGGGGTCATTCCCTTTTATGGTAAGCTTTAAATATTTATTAATAGAGAGTAAATATAATCACATAATAATAATAAAACGATTACAGGCTTACCTATACTATCTGGATGAGACGATATTGGAAAATGATGCAAGATTTACTAGAAGTGCTGCTTTGATTAGTAATGATTGGCTGATTTCTTCTGGGGACGTGTCAGTTAAATTTCCACAAAAAACTCTTTTAGCAAGACTAGGAGCTGTCAATGTAGATAAAAACTTCATTTTAAATGATGATGAAGAAGAACAAGAACGCGAGGTAAAAAACATAATTTTAATAAATAAATTATTGTTTTGTAAGTTGAAATTAAACACAATTTCCTTTTCAAATATAAATTTAATGTTGTATTATATTTTTAGATAATCTTGATTCTGCGCCCTTCCAACTATACTGCAACACAATGGTGGAAAACTGATATTTCACTACTAAAAACTTTGTTGCCCTTTAATAACACGTTGTCAGTTGCACCAGTCATTTTAGTCAGTAATTCTGATATTCCATACAAAAACTGCTACATACTTGTTTATGCTGTAAGTTTAATTATTGACTAAAAGTAAATTATTTGATTAGAGATTTTAATTAACAATAATCTATTAATTTAATTATTTCTTTTAAAAAGAGTCGTGATAATGTAACAGAGCGAACCTTAATACAAATGACAGTTGAACTTTTACCACCGACACAAGAAGACTGTGGAAATTATTATGGGAAGGAAACGATGGCATGCGCTAATGAACTTGACAAGAATGCTTTAACAGATCCTAACTTTTGTCAGGTAAAGTTTCATAACTTTCAAATAACATTTATCGAGAGTTAAATATAACGGCCGATTGGCGCAGTGGGTATCCTATTTTCTGAGTCCAAGGCCGTGTGTTCGATTCCCACAACTGGAAAATGTTAATGTGATGAACATTAATGTTTTTCAATATCTGGGTGTTTGTCTTTATATTAAAAGTATTTATGTACTATAGTATTCATAAAAATATTCATCAGCCATCTAAGTACCCATAACACAAGCAACGTATATTTATTTATTATTATTATATTAATTATTATTGTTTTTACATCTAACAATAAAATCAAAATAAAAATAAAATTTTGAAAATCCAAAAGTGCACGAATCATAATGCTCATTTAATTATCAAATATTGAAAAAAAAAAAAAAAACATAAGTCGTTCAAAATTAGTTGCCGAAAAAACAGCTGTACTAGGAAGGTACTGCACAAGCGCCCCTGGTGGAATAAATGTACATAATATCTATAGATATAGATATATCACCATCCATGTTAATTTTACATAGATATATATAGATATACAGTCTTGCAGTTTTCGTTTTTTATTAATTGCAATTAAACTACACTGAATTAATTAATCATTCGCATTCAGTGACCTACAATCGTCGATTAGAATTTTTTTTTTTTTTAATTTAACTCAAATAATGGATTTTTTCACAAGTTAGTGTTTTCGGGTTTCACACATGACGAACAGGATTTTTTTTTGACCTATTTTGGTGTTTTTTACCAATTCTATTGCAGTAAATCTGTTTTTTTAAAGAATGGAATTAATCTCCATTACATTATCTCGACAATAGTATGCAAAATATCTTGATTCCGTGAACTAACAAGGCTATAATAATAAAAATAGCCGCCGAAATGAGGCGAAAAAATTTTTCGATCGTAAAGCACTCTCTGATGCTTCGCATCATGAGTCGTGCAATTGAACTATGAAGTTCGATGTTAAAACGGTTTAGATAGAGCAGGTGTCATCATCATCATCATAAACCCATTACTGGCTCTATACATCGCATAGGTTGCCCCTCAGAATGATAAGGGTTTAAGCTGGTCCACCACGCTGGTCAAGTACGAATTGGTAGACTTCACACGCCTTTCAGAACATCTTAAAGAGGTCTAGGTATGCAGGTGTCGTTACGATGTTTTCCTTCACCGCTGAACAAGTAATATATAATTGCCATGACACCGAAAAGTCAGAGGTATGTACCAGGAATTGAACTCGATCCTCTTGAAGCAAAGTCCGAAGCCCAACACCACCAAAGTAGTACCAAAACATTATTAATAAAACACAAAACAATATGTTTTCATGATTTTGATATATCTTGATTTGATATAAGCTCTATTGCAATGCGTCTTATTTTATCTTTATCTCGTCATTTCTAGGGCAATAAAGGTGGTCCACTTATATGCAACAATGAATTAATTGGTCTACAAACATACGTCAATGATTGTAAGCAGCCTCATCTCTATCAGCTTGTCAATGCATGGGAAAAATTTATCAATTGTGCGGCAAAAGGACGATTTTTAACAGAGCCATGTTCTAAGGTTTCCATTGCAATAACTAAAGATCCACCTACTCCCACATTAGATACGCCAAGAGTATCCGAAATCATTGATGATACAAATTCTCAATCTGTCCACGCTGAGTCAAATACTCAGTTTAACAAAGCTGTAACTGAAAACTTGTCCACTCTGATGGTAGAAGAACCTACATTAACAAGTGAAATTGGATCAAAATACTCGTATGAGCAGACTGAAATCAACGACAGAAACGAAGAACAGATAACAACCAATACTTCTGTGTTGATAGAAAACTACTCTCATGATACAAGTACCACTGAAGTGACACATAACGCAGAAGAAACTGTAATGGATTCCACGGACGAACGTGATCGAAAGAATCCTATTGAAACTCAGTATCAATTAGTAAACGGTGATGCTTTACTAAATATTCCTACGTTATTTCACTACTTAGTGACTTTCGTATTGGTTTTGTAATACACTTAGCTTTGTCATTTACTCAATAAATTGAATTTTCAAAATTGTTCAATACATTTTTCCATTAAAAATTTTTAGTACTTTAACTTACTCGTATAATAAAACTGTAACTAGAAGATTTCTGTACATTTACTATATTTTGAAAATATTGACCGGGGGATGCTTTATAATCGATACTGAATCCAAAACATATTTATTTAAGTTTTGTCTGTCTGTCTGTCTGTCCGGGTATCACGTGAAGACTACCGAACGGATTTACATAAAATTTGGTATAGTGGTGGCGGATATTCCGGGTCAACATATTGAATACATTTTATCCCGATAAACAATAAGTTTCCTCCGGCAAATGGGAAGATTTTTTTGAAGCTCCGTTAAATTTGAACCGATTTTAATAATTCTTTTTTATTTTAAAGTGTATACTATTAATCATGTATTGTTTTATTTTAATGAAGATCTGATAAATAATATCGGAGATAAGGGACATAACTCTTCACAGATAACAGCAAGGCATATGGGACAGTGATCGAATGCATGCGGATGGATCTATGGATGTATGGATGGATGGATGTATGTATGGATGTATGGATGGATGGGCGGTTGTTTGTCACGCTTTAACGCCACAAAAATGAACCGATTTGGCTGAAATTAGTCGGAAATAAAACTGGACCCGGTAGGTGGCTTTGCAATTTGGTTCTTGGTTTTCTTAAGATATTAAAACAGATAATAACCGATTTGATGCAGACGAAGTGAGGCGGGTCAGTAAGTGTTACAATATGTAAAGATTTCCTCAATACGGTCTGGAAACTTGTTAATGCTATTAGCGCAAACTGCGGAGGCGTTAAGCCTTGCAACCTTACTTAATTCTACTTATTCGCAAAACTTTATCGTGCTGCGGCACTCAGAACCTCTTGCAAAAGCGATATTTCTTATGTACCTAAGTGTATATTGTAACAACTATTAATAGAATTAATTATAAGTATCAGGTATGGATCTATGGTAATAAGTAATCTTTTATATATATCTTTGTGTGCGTGTAATGTCACTTTGTCAATTGGAATGAATTTTTTGGTAACCAACCAGGGTGCCACCCAAACGTGGGTGGCACCCTGGTTGGTTTAGGTTCACAAATTAGCCCGACAGATGGCGCTGGGGTCCGCTAGTAACCTTATATATTCTGTATTCTGTATACGTGTTCTATGTATGAGTACATATTAATATGCGTATGAGTCAACCTTAAAAAATAGTCTTAAATTGGAGCGAAAAGTTTTTAGAACTTTAAAGAAACAGAAAATTCCGACTTAATTCCGTCGTTTTGGCGTAACGTTTACCGTTCACACGTCGCACACATCGAAATCTCTCAAAAAGGATATTTTTTCGAGTTTTTGCAACATTTCTCATTGATGATGGTAGCGTGGTCTTGGTAGCTATTGGACGTAGCGTGATGTAATGCAGCCGGTACTACCAACAAAAAAACTCCAATTTAAAACCGCAGTTCCTGAGATAAGCGCGTTTAACCAAACAAATTCAAAAGCTTTATAATAGGCAACCCGTGCCCACTTCATTGTGTGTTAAACATTTTTACTTGTATTCAAATTATGAATGTGGTTCGTTTAATACTGAGTGGTATGATATATTTCCTGACTTCCAAAAGAAGGCTTATATTTCTACTACATACTTATGTGCGTATGTAATCGCATGTCGATTTGGCTATATTACTAGGCGAGGCTAGGTTAAAAATGAGTGAATGAAATGATTAGGATTGAAAAAAAATCGTAGGCAGCCTTTTCTAATATGTTTTTAATAGCGTGCAACGGTGTTTTCGTTTTCATCGATTTATATCCAATTTTTTATTGGATATAAATGAATAAGCATACCTATGCTTATTCTAAGACAATCCGATGCCCACGTTCTTCGTCCGTGTTTATTACGGTTTTTTAAAAATCCCGAGGGAACTGTTTCTTTTCTTGGGATAAAAAGCTTATGTTACTCTCCGTCCTGTAAACTAATTCTTAGCCAAAATTCAGGTTCATGGGTTGCTTAGTTCCTAACTAACGCGAAGGAAGGACACAAACGTACTTTCGCATTTATTCATAAAAGGATACTTTGTCAATGTAGTAGCAAAAGTATTTTAATAAAAAGGTAATAGATGCATTCAAAAACACGTAGAATTCGCCTGCGGTTCTTTAAAAATGTTGAAATTTATAAGTGAATTTTCTTTTCCATGTTACGGAGTGCAGTAGAATGGGAATGTATCTTAATACCACTCGATGTATTTAAATTCCAAAGGGGGATCGCATTTGAAAACTGTTATGCATATTTTAAAGTTAAATTTACTTAGTATGGTCTCGACACCGATTGAGAATTCGATGCGAATAGAACTTTGTGTTCTTTTAACGATATATCGTAGACGTGATAATATCGTGTTCAAGTATTATCTACCTTTATGTTGCCTTTAGCAAAGATGAACAAAAATTCAAAATTCAGGAGTCGTTTATTACATAAGCAGTTTTAAAACGTCATCTGTTCGAAAGGCATATTTTACATAGGAAAAGCCGCCAAGAAACTCAGCAGTAGCTCGGTTCCAATATTAATATTCTTTGTTTAAGCAGTATTAAAATACTGCTTCAGCAAAGGGTAAAATTGGCCCACTTGAACTCCAGACGATGACGATGGTGGATGCTACGTATAGTTAGAATTTGCGCTGATGTTACGGAGCGCCTAAAAAAATCAAATAGCAACATGTTACACAAATAACTTTGCTGGAAACGTAATTATTTCACTTTGTTCCTGTTTACAAAACAAGTCTGAAACGGCTATTCAACAAAATTTCAGCAATTAACACTGACGGCAATGAGTTAACAAACAAAAGGAATTAATTTAACAATCTAATAAAAAGAAATAAGCAGTTCATAAAAGTTTTAATAATTAAAACTCGAATAAAAATAAGAACTCCCGGGATAGATAATACCAACCCTAAAAAGACTCCGGGTTTCGTTCATGCGGAGGAATTGTAATGCTAATCGGGATCGGAGGAAGCTTTGGTTAGAAAATTATGGAAAAATAAATAAATTAGTAGACATGTAGGGGAAGACCATGCAACGCGGAAACCTTAACAATCGCTTATTGGAAAAATATAGATACACACTAACGATAGATATTTATTGAAGTTTTTAATACAATCAATACAAAATACGTGCGATTAATACTTTTTGAGAAAATTGAGAATATTGCAATTGGTACCGCTATTTGCATTGCCCAACCCTCCGGGTAAATTGGATAGGATTGTAAGCCAAAATGAATACACAGTTAATTGTTCCCGAGGAATACATCCTTATACAACGTTGCAAAGTGATAGCTTGCTTCCGGAAGACGCTCATAGGAAATTTTAACCAGGGAAATGTTAGTGTTTGTGTGCGTGAGTGTACGTGCACGTGTGCATGAGTGTTTGTGTGTGTGTAAGTGTAAGTCATCAAATTTACTTCATATTTACTGAACGGATGAATCGATTTTGATTTTGAATTTTTTGTCTGCAAGGTGAGTTAGTCTGGTGTGTTCTTAGCTGTTTTATAAAAAAAACAGTCCAATGTGTTATTTTATTAGGGGGGTTTTTAAATGTTTGAATGTACATATATATATATATATATATATATATTTAGTAACAGAAATATATATTCTGTCAATATTAGCCAATAGGCAATAAACGTTCCGAGCTACCAAGCTCAACTTCGGTTTTATAACAATCACACTATCGTTTTTAAAGTACAAAATAACCGGCGATATTCTGGTTGTGGGGTCAAGCTTAAATGGTTAAGGCTTGGGTGTCGTTCCTTTTCATAAATCCCTTTTTGAGGGTGGAAGAGCTAACGACAGTTAACTTTTTCTTTAACGGCTATTGAAGACTGTAAATGGGAAATATCTCATAAATATAATAGCTGTCTTATTTGTTAATGGCTTTGTTTTTGACTGTTCATTTGGCTAAATTTTAGGAGTTTGAAATTATATTGACTAAAAACTTGGTCGAAAGGTTCGAAAGTCCATCTACATAGCTCCCAGGCTTCCTTATTTCCTTACAGGCTTTGACGGCCGATTGGCCCAGAGGGCAGCGATTTTCACAACGGAAAATTTTCGTGTGATGATCATGAACGTTTTTCAGTGTCTGGGTGTTTATATTTATATAATAAGTATTTATGTATATTAATTATAAAAATATTCATCAGTCATCTTAGTACCCATAACACAAGCTACGCTTACATTGGGGCTAGTTGGCGATGTGTGTATTGTCGTAGTATATTTATTTTTTTAGTATATTTTTTGATCAGAGAGAGATTAAGACTTAGGTAAACCAAGTCAGATAGAAGTTTAGAGATACACTAGCTGGTTAAACATTGTGTGCCTATTAAACTGGTCTAAACTGTTGCATATCTGAACCATATGCGATAGTTGTTATGGACAAGTTTGATCCACGGAACGCACCTTTGAATTTTCGAAGTTGGGTGTTTTAAGCAATTTAATATCACTTGCTAAGAGAAATCTGCACAAGGCATGCAAGAACTCGACCTGCAACGTGCTGTTTTTATCAACCACCACGGCTAGCATGGGCAGGAGACAATTATATCCCCGGGGATATGATACAAATTTATCTTCTCCCACAGCTTTTTTAATTCTCAGAGCACCGGCGGCGCGACGCACAAGTGGATAATATCCAAATAATTCTTAATAAACGGGGGTGAACTTCTTCTATTCCATGTTCCCGTGCTTTAGCAGGTGGGCACGTTAATAATATCCCCTGTGAGGGGATATAATCGGGGGATATAATTTTTGTCTCCTGACTGTGCTAGCCCTGCTGAGGCGTAGGTGTTAAGCCTAAGATGGTGTGCCTATAATTACACCATCTTGATATACCATTGACATACACAGACGTAGCCTGCGTACAGCGTACCTATAAGAAGTTAAAGTCGAAAGGAAAACAAATCATGCACTACAATAAAATTCCATCGTATAATAACGGAATCATCAAATCTGCCGACACCGCCTCTGTAGGCAATTTTCAATCTCTTTTCTATTTATGACAGTAATAAAGCGACCGGGAAAAGTCAACAATCAATTTTGTATTTCAATTTATTCCCAACCATCCTAGTTCGTGCGGTGATAAGAAAAAGAAAAACGCGTTCATTGAAAACGGAAATTATTGCAAGAAGCCATCAGTGGTGTGCGCTTGGCTTACGCTGTTCTCATTTTTAGGATTCCTTATTAGAAGGTTAAAGTACCATCTATTAATATTCAACTGGATTGTATCAGTAAAGAAGATGAAAGTTTAGTATATTTGATTCCCTATCTTAACACCTGCACTTTTAATTTTGGATACAATTCTATTAAATGCCTCAATCCGCCAAGTGTCAAAAAAAAAATCACTAACGAACATATACATAAACTATGGAAAAAGTAAATGAAAGAGGACAGCGGTATTTTTACTTTTGCTGTGAAAATGTCAATCATAGTGAAAATGCATCAATTTCTAGGTTTTTTTTATAGAAATAATGGACCAAGCAGAAGGCCCACCCGATGGTAAATGGAAACCATTGCCAATAGACAGAGCCACACTTCGCAGGGAATGCGAGATCCCATCAAACTGAAGCTTAGATGTTAAGGCTGCTTGTAAATACACCGGCAACCACGCTCTTCAAACCAAAACATCAATGCTGCTTGGCAGAAGAAATACCTTAGCGTGGCGGTAGTACTTCCCCGGAGGAGCTCTGTCTTTAAATACTTTACTACTACTATTATTACTATACTAGTATAAATAGTATATCTATACATCTATACTAGTTATATAGTTAGTAATATAATTATTACTATAGTTAGTTACTATAGTTAGTCCTTTACGACTCAGACTTGTGGCGAGCACGTCCGTACAGGTTTATCGCAGGAGCAAGAGGCACCTTACTCATTATTTTAATTATTAATATGTAATTTAAGGTATCACTCGCTTTAACGGTGAAAGAAAACATCTTTAAGAAACCTACATGCCTATATCCATAACGTTCTTAAAGGTGTGTGAAATCTACCAATCCGCTCTTCGCCAGCATGGTTGATTACAGCTTCAACCTTCCCTGCTTAAGCCGTAGGGGGGGGGGGGGGGGCGGCGATAATTGGTTGACAATGATGATGATGATGAAATAATAATTATGGTATGCGTGTCAGAATTCGGAGATGAAACAACCATCTGATTTTAAAAAACAATATGCACGGAACCTTTTTAACGCGTGTCTGACTCGTACTTAGGCGCTTGTTTATTTTCGTTTTTCGAACGGTTTCAGTTTTGATTTGTGGGCCGTCGTTTCGGCCGGCGCCATTTTTCACGCGCCTCATTGTGTCGTTCATGCTTGAAGAGGTCGGCTGCAAAGGCTTGTTCACGCGTCGTACCTATATTTGAGTTGTTACATTTGAATATGCCCTGTTTGCTAACTGATGTCACTGACCAAAAAAAATTGCGAAGTACCTACATCAAATACTAGAGGTAAATAATAAAGGTGCCTATAAAGCTTTTAACCCAAGATTTTCGCGGTTAATCAATATTTTGTAAATATAATAAACGGGTAAATACAACTTTAATATTTTATATACCTGTTCGTCGATATTTCTATGAAACTTAATCATTAAAAAGTATAAAACAAAGTAGCTTCCCACGGTCTATCTGTTCCTATATATGCCTAGATCTTTAAAACTACACAAAGGATTTTGATGAGGTTTTTTTAATGGATAACGTAATTCAAGAGGAAGGGTTATACCAAGCTACACTTACTTTCGGGCTAAGATGGCAATAAGTGTAGTGTCGTAGTATATTTATTTATATACATATAATACTTGTATAATATGATGTCGTAAAAATAATATTTTTTTGCGCTTATATTGCAAATGCTGGCTGGCTTGCTGTACAATTCAAAAAGGTCTACTTATTGTAGACCTTTTTGAATTGTACAGTTCGCAATCGTATATGTTTATCTCCAAATGACAACCATTTTTAAATCTCTTACATTTCACAAAATAAATCAATTAAATAAATTAGATACCTACCTACATGTCATGAAGATCTAAACTGCCCTGTACAGCATATCTTTAAAATGAATATCTTAGAGGATACCAGAGATTTACAAAGCGGGTGCAGGGCGGGTGGCATTTAGGTGAGTATTTTTTCAGTAACTTTAAGACAAGTTTACAATCAAAAGCTTTTTTATTATCACCATCTCAGCCTATTAAAGTGCCACTGTTTGGCCTCTTGTCTTGAGTAGGTACATTATAATCTCTTAAGAATATGTAAAGTAAATAGCTGGCGGCATCGACTTGTAAAAAAAAATATTTGTAAATAAATTATATTAATATAACAATTATTATTTATTCTTAACAAATAGATATTGAATTTATTTTGTACATATTTGAATACATAAGTGAATTGGTCGATGACACCTATGAACAAATTGAAATTTGTAAGCCAAAATTCACATAAACTCCAAAAATATATCTACATGTCTATGAACTTTAAAAAAAGAGCAAAAAAAAATCATATATAATATACGTTTAATAACCTTTATCAAAAGTTGTTTGTAAAGCATTATCAGTTTTGTTTACTGATGAAATTAAAGATGGCATCAACATTTCTATCAGACTGTTCGGCCGACAATGAGGACAGGCGGGGAGGTGGGAAATTGGGGTGATTTTTCCACTCTTTTCATGTCCGCTATCGGGAAGTAGCGTCAGTAGATAAATAAATGCATTAATACAACATTTCACAATTTTTTTCAAAGGCGAGTCGTTAATAACCCCAACAAAATCGATGGACGACCAATTTCGATTTTGTTCTATGTTTGATGAAATCAGTCCAAGATGGCCGCACCTCAAAATGGCGGATAACATATTTATTCACATCTCCCTCAATATGTGTATCAAATTGAAGTACTTGACGTAAAGATGATTATATTTTAATTTTGATTTTTTTCAATGTTTGATGAAATCGGTCCAAGATGGCCGCACCTCAAAATGGCGGATAACATATTTATTTACAACTCCCTCAATATGTGTATGAAATTGAAGTACTTGACGGAAAGGGGGTTTATATTTTAAATTTGGATTTTAAATTGATAGCTACTTATATTAAGGTTTAAGTATAAATAATGATCTGTCTTCTAAAGATATGCAGAGCTTTTCCATCGATGCTTATTTCTGCCGGCAAGTTGTTTTTTAGAAGAGACCCGAAAACAAAAATAAGCTTACATAATAATAACTAATATTATTTCAAAACTACACCATCTATGCTTCAGTATTTTTTTTTTCAGTTGGCGTATCTGATCTTAGTTAAGTGGAAAGTCAACAGAGCAACAGTGCAGGTTAAGCACGGAATATGCCATCCAAAGTTCCGCCCTGTGTCCATCAACTTAAGGCGAAATCCTATGTGCTCTGTGAAAAACGACAAAAAAAAATCGTAAATCCTATGTACAAATCAAACTGCTTAATTTTCTTCGATAACAAGTAGTCTATGTGCTCCAGACCATAATCTATCTCTTTGCAAAAGTTCATCCATTGTTTTCAGCAGTTCTCGTATGATTGAGTATCTAAAATACATCCAAACTCTGGTTTCGAGGTCGTAGACGTTAAAGACACATACATAAAATTCTTGTGTTCGATTGACTGATTCTTATGAAAATTTTTGTACATATTCGTTACGTCTGAGAATCGATCGAAATCTATTTTTACAATACCTAAGTAACAAGGTTTTCAACTTTAAAAAAACAAGCGCGGGCGAAGTCACGGGCTACAGCTAGTTGTATATAAATATCTGCTATTTTTTCGTTTAATTTACGTACCTCCTTTTTTAACGAAGTCACAATGCCTTTTTTGTACGCTCGCAGAGATATATTTTGCAGACTCTACAATATTTCAATTCAGTACAAAATGTATAACGGCCTGAATGATGATCCAATAATGCAGCGGACATTATATGTGAGAGTTCAATCACATTGCACCTCCTTTCGAATGAGGCATCTTCTAATTTCCGTTCACCTCTGAACCGATAAAATACTTGATAGTAATTTTTTTTTGGCAATCGAAATTGACCTTTGAGGTACGCTTGACGGTCATGCATATAGTCAATTTCGATTACCATCTAAAGAATGTTTTAATAGAAACGGTTAATTAATATCAGGCCATTTAAACAACAGTATCCCTGACCGATTTCGTCCTCGGTGATCAAACTCCAGAGAAATTTTCCAAATACGCGGGAGATATTATACTGCACGAGTGTGTACCAAAACACGTGCACTCTCTATTCCCTCACTTTCGGAGTCCGATTTAACGGCAGATGCGTCATCATCGGAAAGTGATCAGGCGTATAACCACTAGCTTTAAATACCACCGCTAATTTCCAAACTCCTGGTACTAACAATTTCTTGATGGAAACACCCAATGCTATTAATTGACCAGACTAGGGGATCGAACCCACGAACTCGTAAACTGCAGTAGACCACACTAACCACACCACCAAGGCAGTTTGAATTAAATTCAAGGTAAGTAAAGTAAAATAAAATAAATTTCATTTTGAACAAGGATTTAATCAGCTACTTCTTTGGTCATATCATTGGTTTGGAAAGAATCTGACACATTTAATGTAAATTGTTCACAGAAGGTTTACATGATAGCAACATTTTATACAAATAGGAATGCATGAGATTTACCTACGTAAATGCAGAAATGTAAATTATAATTAGTAGGTAGGTACTCGTATTAAACGAGGGTTAAAAAATTACTAAACAAACTAATTTGAACTATTTTATGAATAATCATGAGATTTAAAATTTTTATATAACAAGTTTTTCCACATTTTACTATTACTTAATTTAAATATTTCATATACATCAATGTAAAGTAAATTATTGTTAGTTACAATTATTAATATTCTACTTAAGAATACTTTTATTTACATAAATAATACAAACATTACAACAATGTTCATAGTAAACTTAACAGATAATATACATTATTTATAAGTTGATACAAAACGAAATAACAAGATGGCGAGCATGTGAAAAAAAATAATGTTAAATACCTCATTGGCCAGGCCAAATATATATCAATAATTAAAAAATATTGTTAAAATTAAAATAAATTTGATCTTTGATTAAACTCGCCTCATTTTGATAGTTACTTAATAAAATATATTCAAAATATAATTTGGGTATTTACATCAGAATAGATACTTATTACTAAAATTCTAAACATTTTTTTAATTCATTATAGTTCAAGTAAAAAGCATAACTCCAAATTAAATCCATCTTTAAATAAGGCAGTCTTTCCCGCGTATTTATTTACTTTTAAACCGGACCTTTACTTAATTGCTGAAACATTATTCTAAGTCGAGATTGCCCTTATGAGATCATCTTATGAGATTTAAACATTTATTCATTACATTTTAATATAAGTCTATCTAAATCTTTCACGTAGGAAGAAATTAATTTGTCTATCGACGTTACAGGAACACTGACGTCATGTTCCCGTAATGAGAGTTTTGGCATTAGCTTTGAAACTTTGTAACAACTACTAACGTACAATGAAACGTTCTCTAAAACATTTTTTACACGTACCCACTCAAATCGAGTTACATCTAATTTTAAACAGTTCACTTACTTAACTCCTTCAGTTTTGACACTTCTCTAAGGAACGAGAGTCACTTGGCGAATAATTCAGCACGAAACACTGAGTGAAGTAACTTTATAGTTCACGAAGAGTTCACAAATAGTTTCATTCGGTTTTGGTACTTGACGTATGGATGGACGTCTCAGACACGATAGTCTCAGCTTGACGCGGAGAGGCCGAGGGGCTTGAGGTGCGAGGGAGGGGCGAACGACGCCGGGGAAGAACCGGACATATTGTTGTTCAGATCGCCGGAGCGAATGGAGCCATTCATGAGACTCATTGCGTTGCTTGTCTGTATGAGAAATTTAAAGGTAGTTAACTCTTTTAAAAAATACAAAATATATCATAAGTAAAAATAAACGAAACTGTTTTTATTAAAAAAAAAGTTTTAGATTACATAAAAAAAAAAATTTAACTATAGGCTGTTTTCTAAATATATAATTTTTCTGTGCATATGTATGCTGTAGGCTGATCGATTTCGTAGATTTTTTTTTGTGAATTTCAGCCCTTAAATTAACATAAGTTTTCTACATTTCATACAAATTTCGGCCCTGACTCAACTGATTATCTGAATAATGCAGAGCTATTGGCTGTGGAGCTTACCGGTGGTGGCGGCAGGTGTGTGGTCTGCCTCTTAAGATGCGCTAGCGGTGGAGGATTGTACGCCATGTTGGCGAACACCAACCTCTCCTCGTAGTCGTACTCGCACAGTATCTTGTTTTCGCACAGGTAGAACCGATCACCGACGCAGAATCTGTGGGAATAGGACAACTGTTTAGACTAAATGACATTATTTTTTGGTACCATACTTATCCTTATTGGGCACAGTCTCAGCATTGAGATATTGACAGGATATAAGTTTACAGTTTAATATTCTTTTTGTAGAGAAGACGAGGGTTATACAGCATAGATCCAACACGCTACGTCAATGCCGATTCCAAAAAGCCTTAACATTAAAGAGACGTTTTTAAAATTTAAACGTACTATAAGGTACCCAGAATACTGACATTTAATAACAGAAATCAAGAAGTTGCTAAACCTAGTGTACTTAATGCACTCTACTATATTTTGTGACAATTATTTATCACTTAACAAACAATACATACAAACAATACAATAATATAAACAATAGTAACTCAGTTAAAACTTGTCAATTAAGTAGTCCTTAAAACCAATGAATATACTCGATAACCTGGTAGGTTGGACCCATAATTTACCGAGTCAGAGTTAAATGTTTTTTTTTTCAAATAAAAGGCACTTTTGATGATGGTGGTAAATATATTTGAAACCTTAAAACTAAAGGGTTCCAAGCTCACCTGTTGGACTAAGGCGAAGGCAAATGCAGTATTTTTTAAACTTGTAAACCCTTGGGACTGGTCTGATTCGGGAAGCTCTGCTATTTTCATATTTTAGTAATTATAGCCGTTGCCAATAATGACTTACCATAAGGCATGGGGGTGGACTAAGCTAATTAAGAACACTACACCACGGGCCGTTTCTTGGAAGAAACCCCCAATACTTAATAATAATGCTCCCAACCTGGAGATAGATCCCAGGTCTTCATCGTCTATAGTCGAGCATACTAACCATATTACCAAACAATTCATTGTAATATTATATATTAAAATTTTTAACTACGCTGAAAAATAATGCATTGCAAAAGTAACAAACACAGTATATATTAATACTATTATGCAAAAAAAAAAAAAAAAAGATATATCAACAATAATGAATGGTACTGATGCAGACACAGAAGGTATGACGTCTAACTAATTGACAATTAAATATATTTATTGCAGTAGAATTCAATGTTTACGTTAGACGTAGAGTGTAGTTACTAGGGGTTTAAGTAAAGCGAGATCCAATTAGTGATTTTCAACGGGGCATAATATGGCTAATGCTTGCTGTAGTCTCACTATTGCATTGCTAAGGTTGCCGTGTAAATCCTATTACTTGGGCAGTTCAGACAGTTGATTTATTTAAAGTAATTTAAGGTCAAGGAAAGGTACTAAGTATTTCCTAACTTAAGTTAAATTCTGATGCATATTAGCTATAACGTTCTTCTAAAGTTAGCTTAGAACTGATTGTAAATTTTTAGATCTAATTGGTATCTTTATCATGATTATATCAACCCATCACCACATGGCCTGGGTCTCCTCCCACAATGGGAGCTGTTTTAAAGCCGTAGTCCACGCTGGCCTAGTGCAATCCGCACTGGGTGGACTCCACAGACCTTTACAAACATTAAAGTAACTCTCAGGCATTTAGGTTTCCTTACAATGTTTTCCTTCACCGTTGAAGCAAAATTCAAATTCAATTTTAATTGCTTAAAACGCAAATAACTTAGAAAAGCTGGGAATCCAACTCTGTCCCCCGAAATTGGATTTGAAGTTCTACCCGCTGGGCTATCACCGCTGGTTTGTATATAAGTTTTAAATCCTAGATGTTCTGAAAACTTCAAAATCCGAATTAAGAAAACTAAGAGCATTAAACCGTAAATTAAAACATATATCCCGTAGATACTTTCAGATTTTATAGCTCCACTCGAAGAACCCTAAAATAACATTGAGATGTTATCGTAAATTTATCATTGTTGAAGCGTAACGGACGCCGGAAAGAAACCGAAAATGTCTAAGAAATAAAATTTACTGGCATGAGTGGAAAGGTCAGCGTGGAGCAACGAAGAAGGGCACGATAACGTCACGCGAGCGCGCATCCCTCAATGTGGCAAAACAAAAGGTATCGCCTTCGACTCGCCACTGGCCGTCCGGAACCGCCGGTGATAACACCAAACCTTATCTTGGCACCCCAAACTCCCCTGCGTCTTCCTCCCCCCCGCGACTCCCGACCACCCGCCAACTCTTTTGTTTCACTTGTCACAAAAATTAAGCGCAATAGCTCGGCTACAAATGTCTCTTTTTTAACGGGCCAATTTCCACCGCAACTCAGTCGATTTCGCCGCTCTTAATTAACTTTATTTCCTGTTCTCTCCGTTCCCGACTTTTGTTTTTGGGGGTTGTCCTTTTTATTTTGCTATTTTTTGTCTGCAGTCGCGTAATGGAAAAGATGTAGAACGAAATTTTAATGACTGGGTGCAAGTTAAGCTTTGTGCGTCGCGCCATTGTGCTATACGGCGTGAAGTTTGACGTTTTACGTAACAGGACGTGTCTATTAATTGTTTTCTCTCAGCCGTGAAACAATAACAATTGAAAACCTTTTGAAGCTAGCCCTCGTTAATAGGGTCTGCTTTATTTACTTTCATTTATTTTAAAGGCGAGTTTTAAGTTGATAGGCACCAAAAGAAGTTTGATATACAAATATGAACACACTCAACTTTGCTGGGCTTTTTCTATCCGAGAGCTCAAACACTGGCAGAAATATGATGTACCATGACTATGCTATTATTTTATTTTAAATCTACAGGTGGTACCTGATGGATTAAATTTGTCATATCTTTCTTTGAATGAAAAAACAATTCTTAGTGCTTTACTCTCTCTCTCTCTCGACTCTTAAGTAAAAGAGCTGTTGGTAGAAAATTTCTGGGTTAAAATTATAGTTTCAGATATAAGATTATGAGTATATTGCCAAGTATCCTATACATAATTAGTTTATAAGCTGTACGTTAAAAGTTCTTGGTCCTAAAACAGTCATCATTTTCTTAATAGGTCACTGGTCCCTTTGACAGAGAGAGGTTTAAGCCACCACACTAGTGTAGCGGATTGGTAGACTTCACTCTCCTTTGAGAACTCTACGGATAACTCTCAACCATGCAGTTTCCGCCACAATTTTCCTTCGCTGTTAAAGCAAGTATATCTAATTACGTAAATTAAAAATGAACATATCCCTGTAAATAAAAGTTACAGGTTCGTGTCGAATTCAACCTCCCGAAAATAAGGCCGAAGTGTTAAATACGCACTAAATTGTTAACCGTTATAAGTAGTCTTGAATTTACAAGTGGCAGCGACTCTAAATCCAGACCGTGTGCAGACTACGATATGGTCAAGGCATAAAGGTTCGCACGATCTGAGCAGCTTCCGTGGCCGTAGCCGCGGGCACGCCAGCAGATTGCTACTAAATTATTTAGCCGTTTAGCGATATTCGCCCCCTCGATATCTGCCGTCCGCCGCTCACATCGGACAGCCAGCAAATTGGATTCAGATTTCTGCCGGCCGTGGAAATTGATTTGTACGTGATATTTAATAGCTTGCCGTATTGTTTACTAAATATGTACAGATATGCAAAACTACTTTTCAAATATATTTTTTAATTTTTTTTTTTAATTTTTAGCGCTCGGTCTGTTTGCATTGTGGCTTCTATCAATAACAGTACTATTAGATCTAGAAAAAAAGATTCACTCACGAACTGGGTGCCTATTTTTGAGTTTTATAGTGAACACTTTATCTACTAGATTTTGTATGGGAATGCGTGTCTAGTACATTTTTGATCAACGCCACAAACATTTTTTAATTTATGTAATAAAAAGTTTCATTTTAGCGTAAAGGCCCGGCTAGTTAATTGCGCCTCATCATTCCACATGTCATATAAGGAAATAATTTTGATTATACCATCATCGTTGTCGTCCTCAGCCTTTTTGTCTTATTACTGAACACAGAAGCATTCCCTATCCCTCTCTCTTAACACATAGGAGAGAGGGATTGAAAGTATACCTCTACAAAACTACTCTAACGTTTACTTAGAGTTACTCTCTAACTCTAAAGTTTGAAATGATGCTGCTGCATCATTTTAAACGTTAGACCTCAACAGTTGGACATAGGTCTTTGCATGGACTCGCAAGTGTCCAGTGTCTCTCTGTAATTCTTTTTATTCGTCTATCCAAGCGCTGTGCTTATAGCTTTCCAGTGG
This sequence comes from Pararge aegeria, assembly GCF_905163445.1. Lineage (NCBI taxonomy): Eukaryota > Metazoa > Arthropoda > Insecta > Lepidoptera > Nymphalidae > Pararge > Pararge aegeria. The sequence goes on along the minus strand of NC_053184.1, from coordinate 8,117,232 downwards.
GGGGGTCGTCACTCCAGCACCTAAGGACACCAAAATCTAGCGGTCATCCGTAGTAAATGAGGACATCAGCCCTCTGTTCTCGAACCTCTGCCGGTAACTTAGTCTCTTATGTAGATCCTCTTATTTTATTTTATCACGTAGAGAGATACTCCGAGGATAACATGAGCCCTCATTTTTTAATTACCCGCTTAAGAAGGCATCTCATCATGTAACCTCATAATCTCTTAGACCCTAGACGTAAAATAGCTAGTCAATAGTTTTGTTATAAATTTATCATCCACATTAAACAGCAGTTTGGACCTCCATAACATGCAAATTCAAGGAGCCGTTAAATGAATACACAATAGAGAAAAGGCATCACACAGGTTCTCGCAAAGCGGTAAAGGTCCACAAGTGACGTATAAACCATTCAGACTGGCTCCAATCTCGCGACCTCTCTATTATTTAAACGGATACAAGACGGTGGACTGCTTCGCTCCTGCAATCTTATTCGCTATTTAACTCAACCCATCTTGTACAAGCAAGAGCTATTTAAAGCATTGTAAGTGATTGAATTTTAAAGTGTGAAAGGATTACTAAATGTGAAAATCTTAAAAAAACAAATCTTAGGTTATAATTTTTCTTCTCGGGCAATATTATATCAATGATGGTTAGAGAAATACTGGAAAGACGTTTAAAGGTTGTAAGTATACATATCATGACATTTTCATAAGCAACAAAAAGGCATACTGAATTATGGTGTACCCACTACTTAGCCGATTGTTCTCGAATAAGATTCTCAATAAACAATCTTGACATACTCGTAGCATCTTTTTTGGCTCTAATTCGGTCGCTGTAGGTGGAGCCAAGATGTAAGATGGAGAAGTTTACGTTTTGTTTTTGCACGATTTGTATTATATGTACAATGGTGCCAATTCTGTTTAATATAGATCTATGAATTAAACTAAATATATCTAAAAGTTTTGTCGTATTCACAATGTATCCTCTAGAAATATAATACACTACACTATATTTGAGCTTGCCGATGTAGTTCAGTTTAGAGATTTATATAAAACAGGGTGTATAGCTTCCTTTCTCCATCGTTTTTCTCTGTGAAACCTAGTGATCTAAAAATATCACTCTCAATTATTCTCGTCAAAAAAAAGTCTAATCACCGCCCGAGAAGTGAGTACAAAAATGTGTTTCAATAAATAAAGTAAAACGCTAAATTTTAATTGAATGTTCGTTGTCCCATAACTGTTATCCAAAAAGAGCTAATCTATTTTTATATTCAGTAAAACAAATTTCTCTTTCTCTCTACATACCCCCAGAGACGAGCAGTATAAATACCATCCACATTTAATATCCTGCAGTAGTCAGTATCGACAGATTCATTAATAAGTTCCAGTTAAGCGGTGCATCATCGCTCAGCGCAATATCTGAGCGAGCGCGGGGAAATCAAGCACAGTTTACCTGTTTGCCAACACTACACTGCTCTTGTACTCGTACTGACTAAACAACGCTCTACTAAATTGTGTTCTGGGAATTAGAAGTTAATTTGTAATTTTCCAACCTTAGCTATACAGAAATCATGTTTATTTATAAAAGTCGAGTATCTTGCGATGGCTTTTGTACAAATACAGATGCTTCATATAGCCCGTATTTCCCGAAAATTTCCGAAAAAAAATCTCATTTTACTTTCTCTGAAAACCTTCAAAGTGCCTAGCCATCCGACTATCGGACGAATAATTTATTTTTAGCCGTCCGGTAACGTATTAGCAACAGCGAAAAACCTTATTCAGGCTATAACCAGCATTTAAAAAATATAGCAAGTTTTGTCTATCCGATATCAAATGATGACGTTTACCAACGAAAAGCATAATTTATTTTAATATATTAGTAATTTTTCCATATTTCTCAAACTAGCTGTATTAATTTTCACGAAATAGGTGGATAGATTATTTAGCCCTCGTCAATTCGCAATTTTAAAAAGGCAAGTTAAAGCAATTAGCCTTTTAGCATATAAACGATTGAATAATGTTAAACATATTCTTAATAAAACGATAAGAAGAAGTTACTTCTCTAAGTATACCTTTCAACTAGATAATTTACATCGGATGTTCTTAAACAGTCGAGTCAAGTTACTTGTATTTTAATGTGCACGAATAAGAAAATGCGTCCAAAGTATTCACTGTATCCACGATATGTATCGTAAAACCTACTACTTTTTCAATATGTTAGGTTAGGCCACAAAAATACAAGATTGAAAGGAAAAATATATTAGCGTACAGAGTTAGTAGGCTGACATGGCGGTTATATGTTTATCGCATAGTCTGCTTTAATATGTGAAATGCTTCTTTACGCACAAGTGCATTGAAAATTTGATTGTAAAACATTACAAATTTATGCAACGCACAAAAACAATCGCGAATGGTTTAAAAGCAAATTTCCTTTGCATGTAGCTTCTTATGTAGCGGAAAATTTAATCGTGCTCTTTGTTTGTCGTCCGTGAGTTGAATAAACCATAGAGAACTGCCGTTACACAATGCATCCATCCCTTTCCAACGTCTCATCGTTTTAAATATTTTATCTCTCTCACAAAAGAAGTCCCAAACTGGACCTGTATTCAATATGGTAACGTCCCTGCTCAATTTTCACAGACGCAATCGCTTTTGACAGGTGAGAAAATTAAGTGAACTAACATCACAAATCCACTTTTGGTGCGATAAATGTGGATTTAAAACAGAATTAAAGTTTCATACTATACAGTTTGAAGTTTCAACCAACTGTGGCCTGAATACATTTTTATTTGTGTCTGTATTTTTCCGATCGATGTCAGATTTTAGTTAGTACTCGATCTGGTATTATCATTTTGCATAACTCAATAGTTACAGTTAACTTGTGATAAATCTAACTTTGTTCATCAAGCCCCATATGTCTGTCTATCAGAATCCTCTACCTGTTAGTTTATCTAATTTAACCTAGTGTAATAACACTTAAAGCGTGAAACAACAATAGCTATATTATCTCGAACAAGTGAATTTTCGTTCCTTATTCGAAGGATGCCAGCGGGACTTTTCTAAGCCACAGCTGAGGCTTAGAACTAGAGTCCCGCTGGTTCCGTTTATCCATCCGTCCATCAGTCCGTCTATCTGGCATGAAAGGTTTTAAGTACCGAGTTGAAATACACAGTCTGCGAACTTACTATTTCCGCAATAACAACAAAACATGACAATGACAATTAAATTGAGAATTAAAAGTTGTTGATTCCGTATACAACAAACGTGTTTTCACTCGATCATAATAATGTTATTAATACTATAAAGTATTTCTCATTGCACCTATGGAATTCCCACTTACTCTTAGCTGGTTATTTGACAATCTTATTTAGCATGAAACCAACTAATCTAGGATGTATCAACTAGGATTATAACTTTTCTTTATTTTATCCTATCCTACAATCAGTGAACCGTCAAAATCGACTATGTATATGAGCGTGCTGTATAATAAATAATTCGTTATATAGCGAATATCTCATTAGAAATTTTCACATTAAGAAGAGGCGGGATTAGCATTTAATAAACATATGTTGTATTATTTTTAAACATAAAAACTAGTAATAAAGTAAAGTGCAATAATAGAACCTTACCTGTGATTACACTGTTGGCACGCGAAGCACTCGAGGTGGTAGACGTTGGTCCGAGCCCGCATCACCATCTCGAACGCCGGAATCACTTTGTTGCACGCCGCGCAATAGCCCGTGTTGCCGAAAAGCCTGACAACAAATAGCATTTCAGCAACGAGATCATAAGATTGAAGCGCCTGAAGGGATTAATTTTTACCTTTCATAAATCATTCATTTTATGATAAATCCTAATCATAAACATTTCGGAAGCACGATTTGAAAAAATATTGACAATGCTAATGAGAAAATAATGTCGATGATGTAAGGGATGAAAATATATTTTTGTTTCAATAAAAAAAAAGATTATCGAATTTTTTAGTAAGTAAAGGAAAACTGTAAATGTACATTATTTGAAATCATTTCTCTGAATCTCGTATTAGTCAATGTTTTATGGGTGTCCAAGTACTTTCTTATTCTTCTTTTTTTTACAGCGCTACGTTTAAAAATTAAATTAATGAATGTTTTATTTCAGAAATCAAAATCACTTGTTCTCACACACACACATAAAAAAATGCTTTAACATATCAAAAAAATAATGAGAATCAGGGCAAAAACACATTAGCCTCACCTCAAATAATCCCTTTTGCAAAGTATTAGATTCGCTCGCGTATACAGAGTGTGCCCCACTTCTCCGAGCCGACAATCACAACAGCCGCACTTCAGACAGTCTTCATGCCACAGTTGATCTAAAGCCTTGAGCAGATATCTTTCCGTGATCACCTTGCTGCATCCAGCACATATCTGTTAATAGAATGTTATATTAGAAATAAATAACCAATTTTATTTTTAAGCGTGCCCTTTTTTATTTTAGCTGGTTTCACATCTGTCTCTCTATCTTCTATTACCAATTCGATTTGCGCAACTTCCAACCGCATCAATAAGTTGTCTTAAGATAAAATCCAATGGCCATCTTTACTTATGCCAAAAAAATTAAACGTGCATTGCAAACAAATAAACCATCAAAAAGAGATATGCATTTCAAACTTAAAAAAAAAAATTGATTTTAAGGTATTTGTTTAGGTAAGGAAAAATATAATAATCAATACCACATCCTGCGGCTTGCTATAAAATTTACTTTGTTATAGTTTACAATAAATATAGGTACCTAAAAAGTGATCGCCTTGTGGTTAGGACTTCGGCTTTACTTTCGGGGAGCCGAGTTCGAATCCCTGCTCCTCTACCTCTAACTTTTCTAAGTTATATGCGTTTCACAAATTAAAATATCACTTGCTTTAACGGTGAAGGAAAATATCGTGAGGTAACCTGAGAGTTCTCCATAATGTTCTCAAAGGCATGTAAAGCCCACCCAGCCCACCATCATCAAAGGTAGTGGGCCAGTAATAGGTTGATGATGGCGATTCGTGGATCTAGTTTTAAAATCATGAAAGTAATTATCGCCATCATCTCAGTACCATGTACACATGTTTTATGTGCGAGTTAAAAGTGCCATCTATGGGGCTATTACTATAAGGAAATATTTGACTTTGACATCGAACGCAGGATGGTCGTTTCGGTTTCTTTATTACCTGTGGTTGAGAAGGTTGCGCCGCCGCTGCACCGCCGGTCTGACTACCAGCGGGGAGGGGGGAAGCCCGCGCCTCCTTGGTCACATCCATGGCGAGCATTTGAGATCCCAGCCCTGGACTGCCGCCGCTTGCCTGCTGCGGCGTCCGCCTCTCGCACTGTAACAAATTACAACTTAATATTGGCATAGAAACAGTGGCGTTCCTAGGGTTTTGAATTTGAGCAAGCCCAGTTACCTAAAGGACATGCTATCGTGTTCGGCTGATTGCTACCACAAAGTCTACCTGCCAGAGTATACATTATGGAGCAAAAGTTAAAACATTGTGTTTATATTCTCATTGCTATCAAGTGTTAATTATTTTGTTAATTTAATTTCGGAATGTTCGAGAAAAATTTAAAAGAGATGTTTATTATAACGCAAGCCCGGCTTTTCAGCTTGTCTGGTAGTACCGCCAGCGATTTATTATATATAACAAAATCAATAATAAGTAAGTATACTACGACAATATACACATCGCCATCTGGCCCCAAAGTAAGCATAGCTTGTGTTATGGGTACTACGATGACTGTGAATATTTTTATGAATAATGTGCCTATTTTTTTATAGGATATATATAACTTATATATAAATCATCTGCGATAAAATTATCTAAATGATGGTGGACACAGCATTTATATCCGTTGTATGGTGTAGATAGTAATAAAGACGCGGGAAGCGACTTGTTGTTTAAGATTGTTTTTTAGAAAATGCTATTCGCTATAAACCATGAATTAAATTTTTTCTCGGTGGAAACAAATGCTTAAGTTACCTTTAGCGTTAGAATAAGGTTTTAATAGTTATTTATTAAAATATTGGAAGAAAATTCTAAAGTCTGATCATTTAGCTTATGTATTTTATGTTGTGGTATTTTATTTGCGTTAGTTAAATTGTAAAAAAAATGGGAATAAAAAATAACACGTATTATGTCGCGTTTTAGTTAGCTGCGTTCTGAAATCGAATCCGATCTTGGGACGCTCTTAACACCAGTGATACGGACGTACCAGTTACATATTAACAAAATAGCCCAAATATAACTTTATTTTATAATATTTAACTTAACTCTTTGTAAAACACGTACTGGTAGAGTATTTCGTTTAAGAAAAGTTCAAGTTTTCTCGTTTTGCAGAATTATGATTGAAATAACCACTTTAAATATGTATGTAAATAGGAGAAACATTTTTATGTGCAAGTAATCATAATAATTAATATACTTTGTTGCTAAGGTTACAATATATTTTTACAAAAAAGTATTGAGGTCAATGCCGACTACTTTATTCCAAGCAGCACAAAATAAAGCAAAAAGTTTAATATCGCTTTTGACTATTTAACAGCATTAAATAATCGATTTCATATAAAATAACACAAAAGAAATTGAATTGTTATGACTTTACTGTATTTGATAAAATTTGCAACTTTATGCAAGAAATATGATGACGTAAAGAAATTTAACACCGTCTAATACGCTTAATTGTTAGGAACTTATACAAAATCCTACGTATGGTATTACAAATCTATGTAGGTAAGTGTAGTTACTTCACATTGGTTGCACAACTTAACATAACAAATATGCGGTGACTTTATATGCGACATGCTTATTTGTATGCGGGACCCGTACACAATATTTTAAACAGCGTAATTATATATTTTGCATAGTTGTTTTATGAGTACGTAAGTACATTATATTTTTACTTTAATATATTAAAAAGTAAATGTATCGTCATTTTTATATTTTAATGGCTTCTAATATAGGCTTGTAAGTTGGGTACTCCTACTAACGTCTAAACATATTTTTCCAATATTTTGATTAGTTAGGTCAAATTTATAACATAGCCCAGTCAGTATGACTTCGAGTTGAATTTCGGGGAGCGAGTTCGAATCCCAGAACGCCCGTCTACCTTTTCTAAGTTATGTGCGTTTTAAGCAATTCAAATATCACTTGCTGGTGAAGGAAATGCATACCTGAGAGTTCTCCACAATATTCTCAAAGGTGGGTGAAGTGCACCAATCCGCTGGGCCAGCGTGGTGGACTATGGTCTTAACCCCTTCTCATTGTGGGAGGAGGCCCGTGCCATGTAGCTGGCCGGTAATGGGTTGATATGATGAAGGCGTTGTTGGTTTCAAAAGGTACCTTTTAGATATCCTTATACCATCTCCAAGTTATATTATAATTTTGTTTATTGAAAAAGCTACTTGTAAATAATAAAAAAAAGTCTTTCTTATTACGTCAGTGGTCGTAAATAAATAAGAGTTTTTTCTTTGATTTTTGTTTCTGCCTCATTCATTATAATAAGAATTAGAAACTAGTAATTTTTAGTTAGTTCGCTATTCCTGCATTAGTTAACGTGGGCAAGTTGTATATTAAGTCATAAAATCCACAACCATGAAATTATCGACAATAATATAAATAATAAATAATCATCAGAAAAAATTAGCACAACTAGTCAACCGGTTAATGAGAACGTGAAACGCGACTCCGTTCTCGAACTATATCAAATTATATGCCTTAAAATATCGAATAAATGCTAATAAAAACAGTAATTTAAAACGCCCAGATTAAAAAAGTGGCCGTCGAGCTAAAGTCAGGCACGAAGCAGCGTCGTCACAGTTAATTAACACTTTAAATACGAACATTTTTCAATTAAATTTGGTTACTACTGAAACGCCCAGTCGGCACTATAACGTCCATATGCGTACACAAGTTGAAATTAATAAAAGTTTCAACCGAATGTATATAATAATGAAGAGAACGTCCAACAAACAACCAATTTGTTTACATATATTTTTTCCGTAACTTAGTCTTTAGATGATTCCTGGCAGGTTGGCCTGCAGGTATGTGAGTCACTGCTGTGCTCAAATCGATTGGAGCTCATATTCCTATATATATGATATTCCTATTCATTTTTTTATATTATTTAATTATTTTTTATTATCTTTTAGGAATATAGAAATAATGTCTTTTTACTAAATATTATTAAGTAGAAGTTGGTGGGGGTTTTTAAAGCCACTTTCCACCTGCACTTCGGAGCGTGGAGCTCTCAGTCATGCCAGTTTATTCACGATGTTTTCCTTCACCGTTGAAGCAAGTTATAGTTTAATTGGGTAAAACGATCATAACCTGGAAAAGGTAAGTGGTTAGTGCTGGAATTCAAATTCGGTCCCCCAAAATTAAAGTCGAAGCCCTATCCACTGGGTTATTACTGCTTTTAAGTTAGCAACATGTAAAATAAAACAAAAATAACAGTTAATTACCGTAGGACTAAAGTTTCACGATTTTACGGTTCCTATTTGTAGTAACAGTAAACCGTAGTGCAAACTGGCTAAAACAATAAGCATTGTGAGTCCGTGACGAATGGCGGACCCGGTCATTTTTGTATGTTTTGGAGCGATCCGGCATAAATAATGGGTCCGGATATTGACCGGAAACATGCACACCGCGTCTCGAATTGTGAACGTGATTATTTATTCCATGGAAACTAATCAACTGTTCCAACTGGAATATACCAGCGCCAGTGCAGTGAATTTTATAGTTTTCTAAAACGGAATTCAATGTCGACTCGTCTTTAAATCTACAATCAGCGCCACTCCCGACTCTTTATAGAATTCAAATAAAAAAAAATAATAAGATTTTAAATAGCAGCAGTGGACTTTTTAGGCTGTTGGTTGATTTGATTGATGTAACATTGACAGAGATTGACACTTTAAAGGTTATCGAGATGCGCAATTCGTATACTAAAGTACAATTTTTTAGAACTACGACCAATAACAAAGTCTAATGATCGAAAAAGCACATACATATAAACACTTTGCTACTATAAATAGCGTTTTATATGCATTCGCATATCCAAGCAAAAACTCGTAACATAAAACTGTTAAATGAACATTTAATATGCAGAACATGCGACATGATAAATTATACCTAATTATAATTTTATATGTTGTCAACACACGTGTTGACAACATATAAAATTATAATTTGGTCACAATTGCTCATAACGCTGAAACTAAAATAAATCAGTGATTTAATTACAAGTTATAAATATTTCACGCCAGTGTATTTCAACGCACATTCCATATTTTTATTACGCACAAACAATAAAAATGAAGTAGGAATATAATACAACACACATATAACTTAAGCTTTCTGCCTAAGTAAAATACTATGTTAGTTGTGTATCGACGCCAAAATTACTTTTATATTAACTAATTTGCTCTACATGACAACATTTAGTGTACCGGTTTTCCAAACTCGATACTTTGTCTCGAAAAACAAGATAAACTTAAAAAGTTTTCCTATTCTAATTATAAAGCCTTCTACTTTAGTAAAGACTATCTTCAGTGTGGTGTCTAAACTCAATTTACCGACTTTAAAAAAACCCTTTTATTTGTAAATAATCATTTAATTTAAAGCTTAAAAGCTCTAAACATGGATAAAATAAAATGCATAAACGAAATTCATTGCTATTTATACAATATTTTTAGTTCAGGATTTTATAATTACGACATACATGACTTAATATTTGAATAAGACAAGCACCTAACGTTGAACATGGTTAACGAAAAAGTCTCCTTGGATACCAAAATTTAGTATAATCTCTCGACATTATTAGCAATAGCTAACATTATTTCAATGAACTGGTTTTCAATCAGGTTTGTAGATCTCAAAATATCCTAAAAATCAGCATACATAGGTTTAATGCATTATTAAGTTGTGGGGACGGATAAAGGCGTAAGTTGGATGTAACTGTACGTAAAAAGGTGTAAATTCTTAAGATAAACTGCAAGACATCGAATATTTTATCATTATAAACAAAATACCTTTTTCGTTTATAAATGCAACCATACCCATGTCATGACAAACACTTGGCATAATCTTCACCTGAATCTTCAAGCGTAAACATGTAGGTACCTACTTAATATGAAATTATTCATTCTGAATAAATTCATCATAAGCATCGTAGTTATATCGTCCGAATGAAAAGAATTGAATTGTGAGCGAACGTTAACTGAATTCTGTACGATTGCGGACAGTGTCGTGTCAATTTGCGTCACGCTTCCTGTCGCCTGGGGCGTCACAATACGATATTATAATGTGGTTACTGACGCTATTTCGCAAAAAGAACGAATACAACTTCGATGTTAATGACTTATATTTCTTTTCATGTAAATTGTTAAATTTTGTGCGCGTTTTTATTATAATATTATCCATAAATGCAAACAGAAAATGAGAGTCAAATTCATGAAAAATATAGCGTAGTTTACTGAGAGTAAAATATGAAAAGACGATTCCTATTCGGTAGTTTTCTTGTACCCGATTTGGTGTGTAATGGCCATGTTGTCTTTTAATTCGTCTTGTGGTTAGACACAATGTTGAGACGACTCAATAGCTATTATGTACAACATTAAATCTTCCACGCGTCTTATTGTCAACAAGGAACAAAGTAACTTTAAACATATTTAACAGACTATTGTAAACACTTCTGCCGCTGGGTTCGAAGCACATCTATAATAATCTAATAACATTTAGTCATTTTCCCGTGACATTTTTAAAGTCAACAGTTGGTGAATGGAACCTTAAATAATTACCGTCCGAGATGTGACAGCGACATGCCACGGCACTTCCAAAACAACCCGTGGCGAATGCAGCTAGATTAGGCGCAAAAAAGCTCACGCCGACCATTAGCATTGACTTTCCAATGTCAATACGCACGAATTAAGATTTTACGATCGGACGCGCATGGTATAAAAGTACGGGTTATTTCCTGCCCCCGAATGAATTTTGGATGTTTTATCGTATTTGTTTGCTCAGGATGACTGTCTGGAGTTATAAGTCAGTCAACTTTTGAACCGTTTTTAACCGTTAAACATTCCGCTAACAGCAAAACTAAACTATTTAACGACAACGTCGTAACAATCGCCTCTACGGATATGTTGTTTGATAATAGTTAACAAACCTATAACTATAGTGAATGTGCTGTTTAAATGCATGCCTTCCCGCATTAGAGCAACTTGGATCTAAATCTCTAAATCCCTGGCTCCTATCACAGAGCCTAAGAAATAAAACTGATAAGTTAAGGGCGTGAATGAGCATACATCTGGTTAGAAATACCTACTCGTATGGTATAACATGTAACGCGAAATTCTGCCAGTGTTCGGGGAATCCCAATTCCAAAAAAAAAGTAACAAAGGACCCGTGTCATTTAACCTCCAGGCTATCACGACTCAAAGCGGGCTCGGACGGTGTTCTTTGAAATGATAGATTGCAAACGAGCGGTGTACCTAGTGAGACTCAGAGCTATATTGAAGGCTACCCGGCCCGCGAGGGACCGCCGTCCTGCACCGACGTAAATGATTAACACAGACGCCGAGCGAGACCAATTACGCAGTACCGCCACACTCCAAATTAGAAACTATTTTCGCCCATTAGTGGCCAACTTCATAATCAATTACACGTTAAAATTTCACAGCGCTGTTTCGGGAGCTCTGTGTTTGGATAATCGGAGTTTGTGGTCCCAGGGCGAGCTATTACGCGGCTGCATGGGCCATAAAGGTTTTTGTTTCGGCGGAAAATTTTAATGCATGTTCCGAATGCATTTAACTGCGCCAAAAGTTGCAGTCGAACAAATTAATTTATATATGAGGTATATTAGTGGCGCTGTTTTACGTACCGGCGGCCAGGGTTTTTGTTAAATTCCTTTATTTACTTGGGGAGTATTAAATAGAAAAACAGTGATTCTATACAAATTAGCTGAGTAGTCTGGTTTTCTCAGCTACACGATAGTTGATAAATAATAAAGTAACATTTTTTAAATTGTTAAGCCTCGTAGATCTAGCAGTAAGCATGACCGAAATCGAATCACTAGGTTCTTGGTTTGGCTAACTCGCCAATCTGTCAATCGTGTATTTCCCTCGAATCACCCGCGTTTTAAATTTTCGTCTTTAAATTTTTAAGTCGTATGTACGTAACATAAGTATAACAAAATAATATTCAAAAAAGAAGTTTTGCCTTAGACTAACTGAACATATGACGACCTCCCTGGCGCAACGGTAAACGCCGTGAATTAAAGTAGGAGGTCCCTGGTTCGATTCCCGGCAGGGGCGATTTGTGAATTTATATACTCTGAATATTCTCTGGTCTGGTCTGGTGGGAGGTTTTGACCGTGACTAGCTACCACCCTACCGACAAAGACGTGCCGCTAAGCGATTTAGTGTTCCGGTACGATGTCGCGTGGAAACCGATTAGGGGTATGAATACCATGCTCCCTAACAGGTTAGCCCGCTACCATCTTAGACTGCATCATCACTAGCGAAAAAAAAAAAAAATTAGGAACAACGGTTGACCTAAAGGCCATTATCCCTGCAACTTACCGCTAATCCCATACTTGTATTGTTCTTCTAGCTCAAAAGTCTGATAGAAGTTTCATAAAGCAATATATTTCGGATTTTTAAACTTAAATTTAGGAATTTAGATTCTTAGCGGGAAGTTAAAAACTTTAAAGCGAGCTTTCCAATCATAGCGAAGTAATGATCTAACATCTCTATAGCTAATAAGACAAATCTTCAAGTCCATTTAAGGCAGCGCGTAATAGGATTGAGTGCACTCTGCTAATCATAATTCATCAGCGAGATTAAAGAATAAGCGCGAGGGAGCCTGCGCCCGCTCCCCCCTCATCCCGTGTGGAGACAATATGATTGCCACACCTGCGGAAACGACTGGAGTAACGAGGCGGGCTAAATAATTCAACCAACTATACACCCGCCATGCATGGGGCTTTACTTCCACACTTATATTATTAATGCACTAGTGTGTTTGTTCGTCCTTACTTTACGCCCTAACTAACCAACCGGTCGACTAGATTTTTGGCATAGAGCTAGTTGAAAGGACGGAGAGAAGCAAAGGATTTTTATCCCAGGATAAAAAACGATTCCTACGGGATTTGTTAAAACCTTAATAAAAGTGGGCGAAGAACGCGGGCAGCAGCTGGTTTTTCAATTAATTAATATCACACATTTGTAAAAATGCTAATCCATTGATTGAATATTCAACGAAGGTATATCAATGAAGTTTCATCATTTATCTATTTTACTAAAATTACTGTTACAGTAGAAACTAAAATTAGGTCTGATGCTTTAACTAAATGCCTAACAATCGTCATCAATAGTCAATAACAGTTAATTACTGGACGGCCTCTAACAACGGCATGGTTTGCCATAATCTCAACGCTGGGCAGTTTGGTGATCGCAGTACATGGTACTTGCACAAGACGCTGCTACCAGTACTCCAGGTGACAGCTGTATTCTGATCTGCTATCACCAAGCGACAAAACAAAAGCCTCACTTCATTTCCAAATTCTCCGTCCGACCAATAAAAACAGTCTTGCCCAAACGCGCGCTTTTTGTTTTTTTGTTGTAATAAGATTTATTTTATGGACCAAGCCGTTGACCATCCTGAGGGTGAGCGGTTAACCATCGCTAATTAACATAACAACACTACACAGGGCATGCAAAGAATACGTCCTAAAAAGTGCCCCCGTGTGCCCATCCACTTGAGGCGTAGTTGAGCCTAATAGCCCTTCAGACTGGAAATCAACAATACTGCATAGCGGCAATAATAAGCGTGGCGGTAGTACCAAACGAGCTCTGTCAAAAAAGTTCTACTACGGACTGGACGCACGGCACTTTTGCCTTGTCTCAAGTGAAATATCTATTTCTGTTTGCTTTCATCCGCCAGCCACAGGTTAAAACAAAATAAAAGGAGTACGAGCCTTATTTATAATTCCACTGTAAGTTAGCAAGATGCAATCTCGAATGGTGGTAAGTGAAGATGCAATAAAAATTTATAGTCGGGTAACCTTCTAGAGGTATGGCACTATGCCAGTTGTATAAAACAGCTAACCCTAATCGTTTTCTAAACTAGCAACCCGAAATGAAAAACCAATATTGCACCATTACAATTAGTAATTACTGAAAAATATTTACATTTTTTAAAAAGATAATGTTTCTTGTTTCCTAATTTAGGTAAATTGATAGAATTCAACTTTTCATTGGTTCGCACGTACACAGTTCTCTGATTTATTGTTATCGACAGCTTTTTACTTTTTACAAGCATAAGAAACCAATTAAGATTATATTATAGCTTACCTAATCTATTTCTGATAAACAAATCAACTTAAGTTTTATTAGCTCATTTTTCTTAGAATTGTACCATGTAAATAGGCCTTATTTCACAGGAAATTTGCATTAAATTATTCTTCGAAACATTATTCTATAACTATTAAGATTACAGTTCTATAAAAAGCAGGTTAGAGAAATATATGTTTCTTGTTTTTATTGGTGTTTTCCTGAGTCAGAGTTTAGACCAAATTTTTTCAAGTATCTTTACTAGTAATAACTTTTTTTTTAATTTTACGAAAGTTTTTGACGCTAGAAATAAAAAAAATCACTGGCGTAAATCGGCACAGTTGCCACTGTTCTTCAGTTGTGTTTTCATAAAACACCATTTCTTAATTATTACTAATATTGAACGTGGTATACGCTTATTATCTTAGATTTATATTTGGTTTCCTCTCCGCTTCTATTAGATGTTACTGTATCTAGTCTCTACATCATTTTAGTGAATATTAAGACTTAGCAACGATATTGCTTTTCAACTTCTACTCTTCTACCAAACCAATGGAAAAAAATATGTATCCAGGCTAGTAGGTGAGCGACTGCTACGAATGTAGCTCTGAGAAAACAAAAAGCATTGACTCAAGAACACCGACGTTGGTACAGTACTTATTTGTTACTGAATATTAATCGTATTTCAGCGGTATTCTCAAATTACTATCATTCATCTAGCATAATTTAACACCAAAATATTAAATTAAATGCAAATTTTAACAGTTCATACAACATTCTCGACACACCGTAGAGCATACTCGACTGCGAGGCAAAACAGCGGCACTTATTTAGCAGATTGCTTTCCTTTAAGTTGTTCTTTAATCCAGCAATGTACGCGCCCCCCTGTCTCGCGTCGCATCTGCACATCCGATGTATCTAGCTTTGTTTGTTCTCCAACACCTACTTAATGAGTAGTGTTTAAGCCTCTTTCATTAACTCCCGGCTCAATTTTGATATGCTGTTTGCATGTACGCTGTGTCAGATTGTGCATCTCTTTCAATCTGCTTACAAAAGAATGAGAAAGGAAGAAGTCAATCCATCTGACATGAATGTTTTTTCAGATAATGTTAGTCTATGTTATTTTATAATGTAACCCATATTTTCGTTAATTGTGAACCGAATTTGATTGGGTTTATGTTTCCTTTGAAAGGAGATAAAAAAAACTTGGGTATGAATTGCTCCGAATACTTAGTACATAATGACATATCTGAGCTTTTTCTTAAGACTCGGACGCCTTTCATATTTTATTATACTGAAATAGAAAAATGAGTATAACATCTATTGGTATATTAATAAAAGTATTGAGTCTAACTTTGGTAAAATCTGGTATTTTGTTTCAGTCTTTGCTTTCTTTCATTTATATCCGCGCACTTTTATAACTACGTCATACTACAGCTAGATGCGTTAAAAGCAAAATTTCGTTAATGCCACACCATATTGGATTACCGTCACTACCGGGCTGCCGCAATAATATAACGAAATTCAAACATTAATAGGCTCAAACACAATCACGGATGGCCACATAATCGAGTTAGCTGCTATTCGGCTAAGCCCCTATCGCGATCTGGCCCATTGTCTGTCGGCCGTTGCGTTGATCACGAGGACCGATTATTGTGGCAATTTCGTGTTTATTGTTTTCAGGTGTCTCCGTCAACTAGTTTAAGGAATGATCAAATCCTATCGATGGATTGAACTAGCTCGTAAAATGTTAGTGTAGCCGATTATATTAAACATTGTAACACTACCTACTACTTTAATTAACTTTAAATGGTGAAAGACCGAGAAAGATGATGTTTCGAGTATCGTTCTTTTGTGAGTATCGTTTCCAAGTGCCCTAAAAACTAGTTTAAGGAATGATCAAATCCTATCAATGGATAGAACTAGCCCGTAAAATGTTAGTGTAGTTATAACAAACCTTGTAAAACTAATACTTAAATTAAATTTAAAAGATGAAAGGCCGAGAAAGATGTTTTAGGGAGTAATTTTGTATTTATCGTTTCCAAGTGTCTTCGATAACTAGTTTAAAGAATGATTCAAACTTATACCATAGAACTAACTGGTAAATATAAGTGTAGAC
This sequence comes from Pararge aegeria, assembly GCF_905163445.1. NCBI lineage: Eukaryota > Metazoa > Arthropoda > Insecta > Lepidoptera > Nymphalidae > Pararge > Pararge aegeria. Next base: position 8,100,768 of record NC_053184.1, on the reverse strand, counting down.
AATTATATTCTACATTGTAACAAATCTGCTTTATTTGCAATTAAAGTTAAATAGTAACAGAAACTAAGAATTATATTATAGTTAAACTAGTAATTTTGTGTTCATCGATTCCAATTGTCACCGACCAACTAGTTAAAGGAATGATCCCACCCCATCGAAGCATAAAAATAGCTCGTGAAATATAATGTAATCGATAGTTATTAAAGTAATGGTAAAAGAATATTTAATCAAGGCTAGACAGATTACAAATGCAGATTTGTGTGGTGAGAGACTTATACCCCGGCTAATGACCATCGGCCAAACCCTACGATATGAGTAATTTACAATGTGAAAAAAAAATTAAGTTAATAAAAACAACAGGTATTTTAACTAGGATTTAAAAAAAATCATTACTTATAAATGAAAAATTAAATAGGTATCCATGAGTAAGTGGGCATACAAAAGCAGACTAAAAATACCATCTGTCGAATGGTATTAAAGAGAGAAATGCAGGATTTGATAATAAACCAAATCCCGAGGCAGCCAAAGTAAGTGATACTCAGGTACGTTCAGAAAGTTAAAAGTTTCACAACAGTTAGATGCAACTGTAAGAACAAATAAGTAGATAGAAGCGGTGTCAAAACTGCCAAAAACAAAACTATAAAGTTTGCTTTATAACCCGGTAGATATCGCTTTATCTATTTGAGATGTCGAACTCAATTTGGATCGGGCAACTCGGCTCTCGGAACTCACACAAATGTATAAAATTTATCACGCAAGATAAAATAAACACATTTTTAAACTTTTCAGTTTAAACGACGTACTACATTTATATGTTGTTCTAATTAACTTAACGCTGTATTACTATACGTGAGAATTTCCTTAAATGTAGGTTATTTACGGCCAAAATGTTGTATACTATAAGATGGCATACAATATTATGGTGTAACTACACGATCAAGGTCAAATTTAGTAGGTTTACGCGTTCGTATCTTACGGCCAGTACAATATGATGTTGATATGAGATGAGTACAAATGCCAAAAAAAGTATTATTTTTAAAGTTATTTTTTGTTGACAGACTCCTATGTTACCCTCGCCTAAGCCAGTATTATTTTATTGTTGTTGACGTTTTGTTTTGAATTATGATCCATTGTTTTAAGGAAACCTAGGCCAATTTTTCAGGCATGGGTATCAATTTCAAGTTTTGATAGATATTAAATGTTAATCTAGTTCAATTAAATATTAAAGGTTAACGCATTCCACAGTTATAATTGACATACACGGTCCTTAGTTATATTAAAAAGTACACACAACCCCATGTAGTATCAGTGCGCAGGCCGCACGATGTTTACTTATCTAAATTATTATACCACCGATTCCCACTATCATAATATAGAGGCCATTCCAATGCATTACATAATATATAATTAAATTAATTCTAATCAACTTAAGAGTTTCAGTAATAAAATTTAATAAGGCGATAGCATATAAATTAGTCGCTGCGCATTCATTAAGCTTTCAAAACAAGTTAAAATAAAACAGACGTACTATCGGACAAACTTACTATTAATAATGTATTTATGTGACAGATTAAAACTTGGAATGGAATCATTTTAACACCTTTTTGTGTATTTACACTCCTGCCGTCACAAACTAGCTTTTTTGGCATTTTCATTTAATACATGTAAATGGCATACATGCCATATTAATACATATCCTTATAAAACCAATTATTTAGGTATATTTTCGAAGTTAAGCTATTTGTGTTGTACTCATAATTACGAGCAGTGGCGTGCCCTTCATACAAGTAAAAAAAGCACTGCCTAACCTAAAATTTTTGTATGTCTCATAAAGGAGAAGATTTTTTCCATTTCGTGCCATCTTCCTTCTTTATGCATACCCTGGTCAAAAGTACTGCGCAAGCCACTGATTACGAGTATGTATATAACTGATCGAATAAACAAAAAAGGGACTTAACTTTAGAAATAATATATCATGGATTCCGTGTTTATTTCCAGCCGCTGTATGCCGCGTGGTGATAGTAGTTCAGAATACCACCCCACCTCTCCTCGCGAGTGTCGTACGAGGCGACTAAAGGAATATAGAACATAGAACAGTCAGCTGCGTCCTATCATCTACTCCAATCAACAACCCGTCTCCCAAGCATTGTGATTAGGGCCAAAACCTCCCTTTAGTCCAGTTGTGAACTGTTAAAGGCTATTGATAATATCTCAGGTACAACTGCGACATTATATAAAGTTTTATGTTTACTTACGACAAAAATGTTTGGTAGTCAAATAAAATTGTAAGCGTTTTATTATGCGTAAGGATATGACGCGCGCTAACATAACGCAAGTGTAACTTTTAGATGTAATATTAGCTGTAGCCGATACTGCTGATGTTTTATTGCATTATAAAACAAACGTCTCAAATTAATTATGGGACATACTACATACACCATCGCAATCGATCGTAAAGAATCTTTGATGGCAGTTGTAAAATGTTCCAAATCGTTGTCATGATAATTTATGAAGCATGTTTATGGATGACTTTATGACGAGAAAATTTCTATATTCCCCGAATACTACAAAACTTGTGTCGATGACTATCTTTCGACAAAGATTTTCCAAAAACTATAATTCACTTTACCTGTAAAACTAAATGTACCCGAATCTATAATCCAGAGTTTCAGTACCAATAGGTCGGATACAAGATTAGAACAATGCTTAGAAAACAAATCGAGGCTGTCTATAAATACAAGTTTTACTTTACATGAAAATAATACGTTCTGAATTATATAATATGTATTCCGGTATTTTTCAGTAGCAACGCTGACCAGCAAGTTTTAGAAGATTACACAAAGCTAAATTAGATAAGGAATTGAGGTTTTCTAAAAATTAGTAATATCTATATCGTAAAATGATTTTACTAAATCTATATGTTACAGTGTGTTCCAAAAAAAAGAATCCAAGTTTTAAAAAAAACTCTTTTCACTTTATCTACAAAACGAAATGTTCTGAAATCCATATCCATATGTATTTCAGTAGCAACAGCTACGATTAGCACGTTTTACAAGATGAGCACAAAGCTAAATTAGTAAACGAGTCGCGCGGCGAGGGGCAAAGTGAATTAAAGCAACTCCGAGCCTATTACGTGAAGTGAGTTATAAAATAAAGCCGCGGCGAGTAAGTTCATACATTACAAGCCGATAACCAGACGAGACTTCTGAGACACAAACCAGTCCCTTTTAGTGAAATTGAAAACTTTTTCTGTTACTCATACCGCGAACACGACACCGCTCAATTTAAATCAATTGCTTTTTATAATTAACTTACTCCATTATTGAAGTGCACTCGCTCGTTACCTCAATTAAAATTCAATCGAGATGTAAATCTATTAGAAAACGAGTTTTTCTGGAAGAAGTAATCAAGTAAATTGTCTCTATGATAAGTGCTGAGACACCCGTTCTACGCAGGAAACTGGATATGCGCTATCTCCTACTCATGATTATTCCATGTACTTTAATATTCAACATTTTCTATAACGTTCTAAACTACGAAGCTGTATCTCTGACATCGTTTCTCTTTACCAATAGCTATCAATATACAAAATAGAAAATGAAACGTTATTAATAAATTTAATTAGTCTCAGTTCCATTAAAAATATTACAATATAATAGTGATGGTGCGGTGCGGCCGTGTGTCAATTCTGACATTATGCAGTCGCCCTCACTAATGCAATGAAGATCCCCTTGCTCCAGGGAGTGCCACTTTTACCTAATTCTTATTAAACATTTATTAGCTTAGACAAAAGCTATCGGAAGGTATCGGCCGATGTTTTATTTATGATCCCTTATAGGATTGCTATTTTCACATTCCGACAAATAATAGACTAATGTAACTAGTTTCGGAAACAATGAAACTTCCCGGACAAAAGTTTATTTTTGTACAGGATATGATTTATTGTGGACGGTGAAATATTTAAAAATATCGAGATTGAAATAGAAGTTTGTCTTGTAGCATCGGATTAAAATAGAATGCAATTTTGTTCAATTGCATTAAGAGGTTCCAATTGGCTGTGCGATCCCACGGTCCACTGTTGTTCAAAGCCAGAAATAGTTTAATCAGAGTTATGCCAACCATTAATTAAATTACGCTTGCCATGGGCAGGGCTGTAAGAAAATTGCTTTTATTTGTAGGAAGTCATCCTATTATATATTCATACATTTGCGGCCAATCGAGTGAAGACTATTTCATTTAATTATAATTAACTCGGCCTTTTTAGTGATTAAATTTTTTTGATAAACAATACAATTAATTTAATTATTATAAATAGGTAAGTAAAAGTAATAATTTAAGGTTCGGTAACCGAAGTCATAAAACTATTCTTGAATTTCAAAAACATTTATTTAAGTTTGAGGAAGAGTATTAAAGTAATAAAAAAGACTGAATTAAATTTCGTATGGTTGAAATATCTGAAGCGTTTACAGTGTTATCATACCTTGGTAGAACACAGTATAGTTAAAGTGTTTTTATTTTCTTTTCATAATGTCGTTAGATGATTGCATACTATGCCCCGGAGATAGGTAACTACTAGATTATTTTAATTTAGGTACGTTTTCAATTCATTAATGGCGATACGTGTCATTAATTTCAACAATTCGGGGTCGAAAACATCAATTAAATTAATTACAATTATTAAGTACTTTTTTACACTGTTAGTTATCTAAAATTAATTGAAATATTTGACGCTTGTGCTAATTAAATTAATTAAGTGATGATATCACTATTGTTGTTTTTATAATATTATCTATTCCTTATAAATATAACGCTGCAAAGATTGTTTCCTTGAAAGTGCTAAGAGAAGGAACTTTCAATCCATTTTAAAAATAACTCATGTGTTCTAAGGTGTAGTTGTTGTGTGTTCATGTGTTGAAGTTGTTAATTTTTCTTTACTTTTAAACTGTAAACCGGTACTTGTATAAACTGCTAAAGTAGTGGACTAAATATAAATCTCACTCATAAAGACGCATTAGAACAATTCGGTCATTCAATATTATTTTTATAAATAAAGATACATTTGAACAAAAAATATTGTTTTTATAAATAAAGGTATCAGAAAACGTTAAAAATATATAATGTAACTGACTCTAAACGATCAAGTCAAATCTAAATTTATTCATTCAAGCTGGTCTATAACATGAAGCATTCGTTCATATTTTTTCATTATAATTGTCATCACGTTGATGACTGTATGGTTAACCTTGTAGTTTCAGTTTTAAGTTTATTAACTTTGACACAAAAGCTACGTGGTTAACAAACGCACCGTTGGCTAAGAAAAAACACAACAAACCTATTTGGGTACTTTTTTGTTATCAGTTACCTCTCAGTCAATCCATTCTTTATTACCTATAAAGTTAGAGCAATTTATACCCAAGCAATTATAGGATTTTTCTAATAAACTTATGTTTTGGATAAATTATAAGCATATTGAAAGAGGTCTCAATGATTTCATTTGGTAAGAAATTTGAAAAAGTGAGAACATGTTACAAAATAATCTCAAGTAATAACCATCGTGTATAAACAATTTAACTAGAAATTCAAAGCAATTCTCTAAAAACGATGGTATATTAAAAATCTTATGAAATAACATTTATTGTTGAACAATACATATATTTTTTACATTCAATCGTGTTAAAAGAGTTCGTTTGCATCTTTACTATAATTAAGTAGTTTATATATTGTTTTTTGAAATTCAAAAGTAGTATATTCAATAAATGCTGGTATCCAATTTTTATCAAAATTGATCTAGTACAACTAAAGAACAAGATGGCTTTTTTCACGCATTCGGCAAAAGATAATTTAAAAAAAACTTACAGAAACAATAGTGGGTCTTTCAATCTTGTATTCCAAATACAACACACAGCGTCCACGCGTCGTATAAAACTAGGAAAAAGTATGTAAATCGTAAGCACACAGATCCTTAATAAAGACACGTGTTCCCGTAGCGCTACTCAAGTAAAAACTGAATGAATTTGAATGGACGCGCCGAGCCCACGCACAACACTATCGTCTTCCTGTTGATAACAGCCTTAACGACTGGCTTGTCCCAATGCGCTTCCCAACTGATAAAGTGTCATCATTTACTTAATGAACATCATATTGGTAATTGCTCACTGGATTGTGTTTTATTAGAGTTCAAGATTTATAAATTCGTAATTTACAAATACTATTACACAAATTTTTAATTTTAAAATTCTTAATTCACAATCCACAATCCAAAATTCATGTATTTCAAGTAGGCCTACTTTTTAAGCACCTCTGAACGTCAAGTTTCTGTTTTAAATGACTCTACGTCATGAAGGCAGATTCTACCGAGAGGGAACTCAGCAGTTGCTGTTACCACGATCCATATTTTACAATTATTTTTCTATCTTGCGGAGTTGACTGCTTCAGCCGTTCGTCTGTGATATGGTCAGTGGTGTTATAAGCAACACAATATTAGTAGTTATTTCTAATTTCTGATCTTAGACAATTTTAAGGAATAATTTCAGTTAATAATATTTATAATAATTTTTTTCCTTCCAAAGTTAACGGAAAATCAGCCTGCGATAAACTCTACATGTATTATGACCTTATTATCATACAAACTGAGCAAACGGGTTTCTGAATGAAACTATTATTTCTTAATTCATCCTTATGTTAAATTGTTAATCATTTTGCGGTTACGTGACTCATAAAATACAATACAATTAAATTATAATCATCTATTTACAAGCTCATAAATAAGGAAAATAAGTCAAGTAAACAAATAATGCGTAAGTTTTAGAAGCGTAATTCATAAGTTGGAAAGTCACACAAGGATAACACAATTGTTATTATATTCATCCACATCACTGTTCTATCCCTGTTTAGAATCGCAGATTAAATTATTGAATAGACATAAAAATAAAAGGAAATATATTTTATTAAACGAAAAAGAAACTCGCTCGCACAAACGGCTGTAAAACTTATAATAATTAATTTCATAGCGAAAGTTAAGTTATACTTAGATGAGAAAGTTATATTATACTTATTATGGAAAGAGTGGTAGCCAGAGAATAAAAATCAAGAGAAATATGTCTACCAATTTAAGCTATACTCTGTGCACTTCATGCTGTAGCCTAAATATAAAGCATAAATATATAAGAATACCTGGATCATTACCCTTCCTTCTGGGTCAGATGTATAAAACAGTGGCCAAAAAAAACATTAATATCGATGCTCGAGTTCAAAATTATGTCTGCAAATACAAATTAATAACATCTATAACGAAACGGAGAGTCTACAGTTTTTTGGTATTATAGAATATCAATTGGTTCAAAGAAGCTAAATTGAAGCTAATTTAGCTTAGAAGCTATGTAACCACTTTCTCGAAAACGTCTGAACCGATTACGATGAGAGGTTTTCCGTTTTAAGCAACCATACTCGCATTTATATTATTCTATATGACTGGGCCGGTATGTTTAATATTTTTCTACACAACGTTTTTGCGGCACGCGTATTTTTTACACTTGTTGCTTTAATTGGAATGACATGCATAGTTCCTATAAAGGGAGCTACACAAGAATCATAGTTTATTTTCGAGATTGCACGCGCACGTGGTAGTAAAAAAGAGTAATATTATTTTTCAATTCCCATACAAAGGTGGTCGGTGCGCGGCGGCAAATTGGTTGTATTGTGAATTTGGGCAGTGCGTGCCGGGGCGCAGATGAAATGTTTATTTTCAATTTCCGCCATTTTCCCACCGCGTCGGCCGCTGGATTAGGATGTGAAACAACGACACTATCGCTAGATAGTTTTAAAGAAACACACCGTTTTATATTGGATTTTTCGCTAGCAAAAATATTAATTGAAACCCATTTTGAGAGAGTTGTTTTAAAACTCCCCAGTCAAAGAAAACACTTAGTTGAAGGTATCCCTTTGTCAAACAATGATGTTTGAAAGCACATAAAAACATACAAAACAACTATCGGGTTATTAAGAGCGGTGATAGCCTAGTGGGTAAGGCATCAGATTTTCTTTCAAGGGCACCGAGTTCGATCCCCAGCGGCGGAGTTATGTGCGTTTTTAATTTAAGCAATTAAATATTACTTTCTTTAAATGTGAACGAAAACATCGTGAGGAAACCGACATACCTGAGAGATCTCCACACTGTTCTCAAGGGCGTGTGAAGCATACCAATCCGCACTGGGCCAGCGTGGTGGACTGTGGCCCAAACCCTTCTCATGGGTTCATGATGATGAATTGGTCGAAGTTTCAAATGTTTGATGTCTGTAACGCTTTCAAAGCTTCAATCAAAGAGGTTGAAATATGTAGGTAATTTTGGTGTTACCACTGTTTATCGTTTTTGTATAGACTAAAGATTTGAAACTAAGATTTTCGTGGTTAATCAACATTTCTTAAATATAGTTCAACGGTTACATACCACGATAATATTTTGGATTTGTCGACCCAGTTGCATGGATCGTGGTCCCGTCGTGGTCCCGTCGTCGTTATCGACAAATCCAAAAAATTATCGTGATATGTAACCGTTGAACTATATTTGTAATAGACTGTTCGTATGTATATTTTATGTAATTGAGTTGTGAAAGATCATAGCGCACAACGAAGCATTGCGCTATTGTTAAGAGGCGTTCAGCGGAATGAAAGGGATTGGTCTAAATTGCAGATCACGAACGCTTAATCTGCCCTCTTAAGCTTCAAGCGGTACGAATTGTTCGTAGGTGCTAATTGCGTATAATCGCTAACTGACGAGCGTGCTGCACGTTTTCAATTCAAAACCACGACCTCTGATTCTCGATCTATTACTAATGTTATGAGTATTCCGGAACGAATGATATACCATTTCTCACTTGCCAAGTTCCCATAACATTTCCCATTGACATTGACCATAAGATCTGGCGATAAGTCACTCTAGAGTCTTGACCTGAAGAGCTAGTTTTGGGCACAACGTTCGTTGCAGTGCGCTCTAACGTCGTATCTAGAAAGCGTCGGTTCGAACTTTGTAACCTAAGAGTTTCCTAATTTTACATATAGTCGACACCCCTAGCAAAAGATCTGTAAGCTTGTAACAATAGAGTCGTTTTCGAATATTGTAACGCTATAACGTAACACAAATAAAATAGAACGTATTTCACTTGAGATAAAGCTCAAATCCTTTATACTCTTTTAGCACTTTTGGCAGATTTTTTTTTTATTAGGTGAATTAGAATACGGTGAAGTATTTCGATACTTGAATTAGGTTACGCTTTTGTGACGCACAACACACGCGTAATCCAAACTGGAAATCGAATACGGGATGTCATATTATTATAGTAATAGTTTTGACGTTAGAGAATGGCGATGTGAGATGGTGATAGCAAAAAAATGTTTGCTGTGGGCTTCTTCTTAAACCAGGACGCGTTTGGAAACCTTGTATCTTTAGTTTTAAGTTGACGATTTTAGTTATCACTATCAACTCACTTCTATGCCATATTTAACATGTAACGTACGCGTAAAAAGTATGCCTATTTGAATAAAGATATATTTGACTTTACTTTGACTTTTATAGCAGAATACACTGAAAGATGCTCCTAGTATACCAAGAATGTAGTATCTGGTGATGATAAAGGACACTTTATTATATTTCATACAATCATCTATCTTAATTATGTTTTGTTGATGTTACGTGGGTGGTAAGTCTTAAATATTAGCATATTTTATTGCCGTGTTTGTTTAAAGCATCCTTTGAAATCTTACTCAGGATACGCCGTTGGCGACTAGATAAAGGGTTACAGCCGCCATATTGTCTCTACCTCAAGGCATGCTTGTGTGAACGGAACTTACGGAAGTTGTCCTGTCTAAAATATATTGCCTACAGGCAAACATCCTAATCCTGTGTCTATAAAGTTACATCCAAACATCACATAATAATATCCTTCTATTATCAAGTAAATTCCGAATCCCACAAATGTACTGAAATGATTTTCAACTTTGCAAACTATATGCAAGTCTTCAAAAGTAACTATGAGCAGTTATCTATAACCGTTAATACATGCTAAATTCTACCTATCTCTTAGTGTTTTTGAGTGGAACTTTACAATTTGTAATACTTAAAAACTGTTATTTAAAATGGACTATTGTCTACTACGTTACGCACCACTGACTTATCAGAGCTATGTGCGTTTTTAATTTAAGCAATTTCAATATCACTTGCTTTATACGGGGAGGGAAATAATCGTGAAGAAACCTGCATGCCTGAGAGTTCTCCATAATGTTCTAAACGGCGTGGAAAGTCTCCTAACCCTCACTTGGCCAGCGTGGTAGACTACGGCCTAAACCCTTCTCATTCTGAGAGGAGACCCGTGTCTTGTAGTGGGCCTTTAATGGGTTGATGTTGATGATGATGATGACGATGACCTGGTAAAATATCTAAGGATTCTGCCCGCTAACCTAACCTGTAGGTGCTACATTCCAATTTGCTGATTTTTTTTTTTAACGATTTTTACCATTTCGGTTCCTTTAAACTTTGCTAACTACCTACTTGTTAGTTTTCATTAGTATCTATTAATATTATTTATGTGGTACACCATACTTAGCGTGAAATTATTTATTTAACAAATATAGACATTTCTAATACTTAAAATCTTAACAAACTATTTGCAGGTATCTAAGAGTAACTGTTTACTGATAAGATACCTCGATGATTCAGTCAGTTAAAACAACTTAGCTGGCGGTTTTATTTATTCATTTATTTCTTGCAATACATACAACTTGACAATGTTTGTAATACTTTCTATACGTACATGATATTTAGTGCATACTGCTAGACTTTACTTACTCTCCTTTGGAATATACAAACATTCCTATATTTTATTGTACAGTACAGTGCGATTCAAACTTTATGACCTCCGTACGTACGTTTCGATGCGCACATTTCAATATTCGGTAGGTATCAGCCAATCAGCGGGAAGGCATAGTTGACTACCTGCGCGAAGCTACACTCGCGGCTAACTTCCGCGACAACTTAAAGTTTGAAATGCATTATCACACATTATGTGCTTATTTTTTTCTCTTTATTTAAGCCAAGCCTTAGATAAATGCTTGACATATCGAAGCTGATAATAAACTACTTAGGTGAATTAATTACTGCAATCTCATGGTACTTTATTTTATGTGACGACAAAATAAAGTAGCATAAGATTGCACTCTATAAGCAAACTGATTTTCCTTCGTTGAGAAGAACAACAAAATGCAATGCTTGCCTGCATTCTGTACAAATTTACATTTAACTTGGCATTTGTTTGAAAAGGTCCTTGTTGTCTTGTCGTCTCCTTGAAATGAGCAAGGAGTCCAATTAGTTTTAAACGTGCCGACATTTGATTTCACATAGCAAAGAAATCAATTTATGTTTCTTCCAGAAACGTATTCGTCCAGTTGCCTTAATTAAATAAATTAACGCTTCTTTGTCAGCGCATAATCGCTGAATATCTGTATCCCCATTTCCCGTAGTATGATCTATAAAATAGGCCAATAAAATTCTTTGCCACCTAGTTCACCTCGGGCCAAAAAAAAAAACTTAAGTATAAATCTGTTTAGTCCGTTAATAGCTTTGATTACACTTTGCAACGTACCCTTCCTGCCTTTTGCAAGTTCTGTCAACATCAAAGATGAAGAAGAGAAAAGAAGATTAGCTCAGACAAACAAAAAAATCTAAAAAAGTATGTTTTGGATATACCTAACTACGATTACTAACAATTAAATAATATAAATATCATAAGACTTATATAATATGCTGTCAATTTAAAATAGTCAGTTAATTATTCGCATTATCGTCAGTCCAGAACATCAACGGATCAAAATTCAATTATAATTGTCAAGATAATCTGAGAATCCATTCAATCCAAATAAATTAAATTAAACCTTGGTCAATTTACTTAATTAATTTTTGATAATAATATATCGATACAGAGACATAGATGTCATAACAAACAGATCATAACACTAAACCAAATTAGCTTAAGTCACCATAAATCAATAATAATAATCATTAGGTAGCAATAACATCGATATGTCGCTGGGGAATGCGGATGCCAGTCATTTCGGGAATTTACTAGGAATATCATGAAATCCTTAAAGCTAAGGGCATTCAGAACAAAACTAATTAAATAACGAATAATAAACCATTTTTCTTCTCTTGAATCTATTAGTCTGTGTTGATCACCTCATGCTTTCGATATTTAAAGAGTTTTTCAGTCAAAATTGGTTCATCGTCAACAATGTTGTTGACGGCCGATTGGCGCAGTTTGCAGCAACCCTGCTTTCTGAGCCCAAGGCCGTGGGTTCGATTCCCACAACTGGAAAATGTATGTGTGATAAGCAAGAATGTTTTTCAGTGTCTGGGTGTTATACGAGTATGTATATTCTAAGTATTTTTGTATATTATTCATAAAAACATGCTCAGTCGTCTTAGTACCCATAACACCAGCTACGCTTACTTTGGGACTAGATGGCGGTGTGTGTATTGTCGTAGTATATTTATTTATTTATTTATTTAATGTTCTATTGTTCAAAGGAGAAGGATAAGGGCTTAGCCCTTAACGCTGCTTCAATGTGGAGTGGTGAGCTGAGTATTAAAAAATGAGTTTTAAACAACGTAAACCTATATTATTAAATCTATGAAGCTCTTCACAGCGATAAAAAGATATGTAATTTCTGAATATATTTCTTACTAGACGGTTGTGCGCTGTATACAATTAAGTAAATATATCTTAAAAGTTCAAAGTTCCCAGGAAATTTACTGTAAGGTTATCTTCATTATTTTTTTCACATTTCATTCGGAATATTTAAATAAATATTCGGAACATGCGGCTGCGGCTCGCGTCAGTAGTTGACCGTCCATATGATTTGAATGCGATGGTGCTTCAAACAATTTACATTTTTTTTATTGTACGCTCGAAGATACAATTTTATAATTACCCTCTTTTTGTCAATTAGCCTGGAAGTTCCATTTAAGTGGAAATACCTTTATGGAACAACAATTTTAAACCAGAACATAATGTAAATAAAATGCAAAAAATAATATAGAAATTCTAGAAATATCGCGAAATCCCTAATATTCCCTATTTCCCTGCGACAGATACATACTTTTTAGTATAGTCTAACTCGAACCGAGGCGCGAATGCCGTCGCGTAACCGGAATACCATTAGGACGGGCGGCTTATTAACTCTCTCCTTTAATTAAATTATTAGAAATCTCGAACCGGGCTAATTAACGAAGAATTCCAACATTTCGGTCCACCTATCGGGTATTAATTAAAATTGACAAAGCCGCGGGCATACGAGCTCGCCAAATATCGCCTCTATTAATGGAATGATCACTCGAAACTAATTAAATTATGGAGGTAATGGTGCGTGCATGTGATACCGAAATTTCAACTAGTGCATGTTACACCTGCACTGCTTTAAATTTTCATTTAATTTTTTAATAATTCATTTTGATTTTCCTAATTTTCGGATGGTAAATCATATTTTAATGCTATTATTTCGGACATTGCTAGCTTCGTATTAGGTAGCATTTCGATAAGCTCATAGTTATCAAAAAAGTAGAAACATTACGTCTGCTTCGTTTACTGTGCCAGGTTCTGCATTTAAAACTTCTCGTTTTAACGTATAGTGCCCTCCTAAACTGAAAATGTCCATAGAGATATTAAAACTGGTGGTTAGACCAAGTCAGAGTAGCCTTTCTACCACCTTGAACTTCTAAAACGACATCTGAATAGCTGAGAATTAAATTTCGTAGAAAAAGATTGAAAACCGTTTAGTGGCGTGCAATTCATACATGCCCAAAAGCCTACCTTAATATTTTTATATAAATGGCAACAAAGGAGGATTTTGTGATTTTATGGCATTTTAATGCTCTATCCCTGGTCCAAATATAAGTGCATGCCACTGATACCGTTAACACCAAGGTCTTTAGTTATGACCGGCACAGACTCGCTCTCGATCTCTACCACGGCCGGGCATATCTAAAGACACTTATGACATTCCTCTTACAATTCAAAACTGAAGGAATGGCGGGTTTCGACACGCTTTGACTGTTTGCTTTGAAAACTTTGCTTGTAGAAGCACGGTAAGCATTAGGCAAGTAGATGGCATCAAATTGAAAAATCCTCCTCGTAAGCGACTCATATGAAAATAAGTTGAGAATGTATGAAGTGCACGCGCTCAACAGCTTAAGATAAATCTACTATTGACTGCATCTTCGCTCGCAAGCTTTATAAATCGATACTCATGTCAATGTTGTAACATCATTCTTACAAAGAATTTAAAAAAGCATTTTTTAATTAAGGTATCCCCTTAAAAATTCATTACTTACGTGCATTTTGAAAAACAACTTAGAAGCTACAAAAAACGAATTCAATTCCCCGCAACGTGGACATGAAAGTGTCGTAACGGTGTAAAAGGCACGGCACACTCTAGGCGCAGCGACATTAAAATGAGTAATTATAATAAAGCTGATATGTCCTCATAATTAACTAAGCCTGATGAAGAGTGCTTTGACGAGAGCAGTTGATAAAAAGCCGCTAAAGCGCTGAACTTCACTTAGATCGCTTTTAATTAATTTGCTTGACTAATTCAACTATGTCCAATTTAATTAAAAAAAAAATATTAATAATGTTCAAATCGTATGTATCATTAGTTAGATTTTTTATATTTACATATTTTTTTTTTATATTTATAAAAAATTTCGACACTGGCAGGATTTAAATCATTAGCGCATCTGCCCGGCAATCATGTACCATCGATGCCTAAATAACTATAATATGCCTATTTCAGTCTTATAGGGACTAAATTTGATATATATCTCCAAGTTTAGGTAAAACACTTAAAAAAATATATAATCTGTACGGTGATTGTTTTTATTAGTCGTTTCTTGAGAAATGTATCGCCTGCATAGGGTTTAAGTATCCGAGTCTTTTATCCAACAGTACAACAAAAAACTTAAGTGTTGTCGGAAAGGAATATACTTTTCAAGTTTTTAAAACGAAAAGATAAATTAATACAGCATATTCTATGATATCGACATGATATGGTGTTACTAGTTTTTAAAGACGGAGTCTATAGTTTATGTCGACCACTGTCCGTACCAGATAGATATTTTTTGGGGAGTTCGAACGGGACTTCGCAGATTTTGTCCAGCAGCTTCCTGCGAATCGTTTGATGTAATTTTTTCGATGCTGCGTTTACCACTACGAGGTCGATATTCCAGCGCCTTGGGACCCCAACGTACTTCAGTTTTCCCTGCTATGTCCCTGTCCAGTGTCTTTAGCTGCTCGACTCGTTGAGCTATGTGGATAACTCGGGTTCTTCTACGAAACTTTTCAGTCCTGATTTTATCATAGAGATACTTCAAGCATAGTTCTCCCCATCGCTGCTGATTGGCCCTTAGCCTTAAAAAAGCTCAGTCTTTAATCAGTGTGGATAAAGTTATTTTAAAAGCAAACGCAGTTTTCGTAAAAAAATACTTAACAGAAGTAAAAATTTATTTCGCGAAAAAAAGTTAACTTTACTTGTGAAATCAAGCGCTACAGCGCTTTCCTGATCCCTCGCAGCAGCACTAGCGCTAATTAGACGGAGTGACAACCCACTCCCGCCATAAAGCGCCGCAGATTTATCGCCACAGATTATTTATATTATGTTTATTAGGCTTGCCCTGCGCCCCCTCACAGCTTTCCTACTAATTGAATTACTCGGATTTTTATACGTGGCAATACCATACCTGAAGATTTTATTACATGTATAGAAATTGATTAACTAAAAGGTATATATAACGACAGTCTTAAATCAAAACGTCCGGCGATTCTAATTTCGCCTTTATTAAATTAATTATCAAAACGATAAATCTATTTTAACCACTTGAAAATAAGGTTATCTATGTGACCTTGACAGGTAGTGCATGCTCATTGTCCGTTCTGGATCTTTTGTCCTCTTCCTTCTTTGTATCCTCTCCCTCAAATAGTTCAGAATACCCACTCTAGAAGCTGATCGTAGATTGGTACAGTAATCTTGCGTGAATAGGCCACTAAAGATGTTGACATGACCGGATTAAATTTCATTTGCATCGTTGCAGTTTAAACTTATCTAAACTAAGATATTGTCATATTGTACAAAACATGATGTTTTAATTTAAATATAAACAATGCGTCCCAATACAACAATGCTAATTTTGTTTCCTCAACAATTTAACTACCCACGTTAATTGTAAAGAAGTCAATTACGCGTGACCCAAACACATGTAGGTACATGTTAATTAAGTGTATAGCGGCTCATTAATCATATGGTACAGGAATACTAGTTATTTTGGCAATCGTTTCCTACTATGATTAACAGCGTCTCCACCCGCGCGCCACTATGATAAATTGACATCGAAAATAACCGCTATTTTATAAAGAATCTCATTTACAAACGACATGGCTTAGTTGCCTTTTAACCCTCGACGCATAAAGAGATGTTATAATTACCCTTTAGGTATTTAAAAAAAAAATCAATCAACAATGTTTTATTCATGTAGACCTTATCACAGGCACTTATGAAACGTTCATACATTTAATATGTAACACTAGTATTAGCTATGGTAATAACTGCATTTTTTAACTTAAAACTAAAGGTAGGAGGGTTCCAAACGCGCCCTGGTTTTTTTGTTATCACTATCTCACAGTAAAGTTAATGTTGAGCTATGAAGTTAGAGCAATTCATACCCAAGTTTTTTTTTATCATACATGTAATCCTTAATATTATAATGGGATTTTTATATGAGCTTACCTTTTTTATAAAGTTTGAACTTATTGAGAGACATCTCAAGGATTTCATCTGGTAATTTATTATAAAATGATATGCAATTACCCTTAAATGAAGAGATCGTGCTGGAGATCGAACTCGGTCCACCCGTAAGAGTGGTCGAAATCTTACCCAACACACTATCGCCCTACTAAGTATGAAAACACCAGTTAATTTGCGTGTTGCATTATCATTAAATAATTTCGATAGCAGATAATAACACAAATAAGTCTTACAGAACATGAGAAACAAGAGTGCACATCTGATACAATATACCACGTAAAACAAAACCAATGTTCTACCGAAGAAATTGCGACACTAATAAAGAATATTTAGAATTAAATTCGCAGTAGCGATGTTTAAAATCGCAACCATGTCCTTATCCACGGACATCGCTATCCGAGGTTGTATCTTTCGTTGATTTGTTGCTT
The DNA here is from genome assembly GCF_905163445.1 of Pararge aegeria. Classification (NCBI taxonomy): domain Eukaryota; kingdom Metazoa; phylum Arthropoda; class Insecta; order Lepidoptera; family Nymphalidae; genus Pararge; species Pararge aegeria. The sequence continues at coordinate 8,083,498 of NC_053184.1, read as the reverse complement.
GGCTGTAGTGTGTTCTGAAGCTAATTAATTTTAATTGGATCGCAATGCATCTATTGTGCGCCCGACTTTTGACCCCTGTGCTCTGGACGTAATTTCAACTCGTTATGTTGCTCGTACAAATCACTGTTCCTACATAATATAAGTTCATAATAATTATTGCTGGTGATTTTTAATAAGGGTATTTCTGTTTATTTATTACGAACTATAAATTTATCGTTGGTGTATATCAGCATACATTTACATTTATACTTAAGTACCGCGTAAGTTCACTTTTGCTAATTTCCCTTTGCCAAGATGAAACAACAACATTTTGAACAAACTGATAAGGCTTAGAACAGTTCTGTGTAGTGTAAATTATTATATTGGGCAGCAGTTCCAAGTATTTTGCCGGGCTTTTTATTATACTAATTTGTAAAACTCCGCAGTTTAAAAAAACCCTGTATTCCAGGACGCAATAGGTGAACAGAATTCTGCGAAGATCAAACCAATGACTATAATAATTAGGTTACATGTTTTAATGAACTAATTACTATTCGGTTCAATGTAATATTATTACGTCACAATTCAATACACTGCAGTAGATGTTATCAGTGACGTGACTTTGAATACGCTTGATCTTAATCCGTGCAATAGGGCCACAATAGGGTTGCCAAATATTCAAAAACAAATACGTAAATAGTTAGAATTATAAAAACTATTGTTTATCTCAGTTTAAGAAATGCAGGATATTTTAACAACCATCCAGAAATCTCAGATACGGTTATTAATTTTTCTAATATTCCATGTACAAATGTAAAACTCAGTGCAAAGCGATTACTTTTGATAATCTTACTACTCGTTTTTAAATGGCATTAGGGTTCAAATGATTATGTAACGAAGTTCTAAATGTATGTCACTTATTGTATATAAGTTCAAAGGACTCACCCAATAATAGTGTCATATCACGATTAAGGTATACAATTGCCAACCCTATGTCATATTCAGGTCTGTTGCTCACAATTCACACTTGCAACAATCGCCATTCATTTTACGCTCGTGTGCCTCCGCTTAGTCTTTCAAATTAAAACGCCAAGAAATCCCTGTCGGATTAATGAGATTAAATATACATTTAGGTAGGTACCCTTATGAATTAATTTTTATAGAGAAGACAAAACTGTTGTAACAAATTTAATATTTTCAATTTTTTCGATAGAAAGCAGACTAACACAACAACAAGATCATCAGATAGCAGATTGAATTAAGTATTTGACCTTTTCTTACTCTTCCCTTTAGAAAAGGACAGCACTTATAAATTTAATCAGTGAGATTATGGATTGGATTGATTATAAACGTAAGTCGTAGGTACTCGTAAAACTGCTTTTTATGCTCTTGGGCACAAAAGTTATAAAGTAAACTAGAATCTCATTGCAAAATAATAAAAACTCTTCAAACAGTAATATTAAACGTTTCTAAAATTTCTCATAACCTTTTTAACGTTCGTATAGCACTTACTCATCTTCCCGCGAACATGTTTGCATGTCCATAGCAATACTTACGCTTGCCATATCCCATTCATTTTGAGGCGGCCATTATACAAGTTGACAGTAGCTGCAGGCTGGGGATGAAAAAATGCAAACATTCTACTTGTTTAATCTCATGAGCAGGCTAATTGTGCTGGCAGTGACGATGGCAGGGGGAGGCACGTGACCCGTCACTCGCAGGGAAATTAAAGCATTCCGTTATTTTCAATTCGCGGCGCGACTATTGCGTCGTTTTATAGAGTCATCCCTATATTAGGTGCAGCTTTATTTTAAAACTTTTAAATTGTTGAACTCTTTTTGGAATGATGTCGTATATACCTTTTTTCTTTTTATTGGAGCATTTTACCTACACTTGGAGGAAATATAAACTTAATAAATAATAATGCATAAAAATTTCTGAACCTACGCACATAAGTAGGTTAGCTATAGATTAAAACTGGATTTATAATTATGATTATTTTTAAAAGCTTTTCACTTTTAGATCAAAAAAAATAAAGACAAGACATACAAGGGGCGACAATAAATGACAGCTAATTATTTTGTTTTTAATAATATAATCATCTTTAATATGCGGCGTACATAGTACAAGGTATATCATAGAGAGATTTAGAGCTAAGACCTACAAGGCGTAACCATTGAGTTCATTGACACATCAATCAATTTAGTTGACGGCCGAGTGGCGCAGTGGGCAGCGACCCTGCTTTCTGAGTCCAAGGCCGTGGGTTCGATTCCCACAACTGGAGAGTGTTTGTGTGATGAACATGAATGTTTTTCAGTGTCTGGGTGTTTATCTGTATATTATAAGTATTTATGTGTATTATATTCATAAAAAAATATTCATCAGCTGTCTCAGTACCCATAACACAAGCTACGCTTACTTTGGGGCTAGATGGCGATGTGTGTATTGTCGTAGTATATTTATTTATTTATTTATTAGTTATTAAAAAAAATCAAATAATTTATTACTTCAGAAATATTGTCCAGAATAACATTTCATTAATTTCAGTTTGTATGAATGAATGAATGAATGAATACACTTTTATTGTACACCACATAAACATATAGTAAAATTATAAATAAAAAATTAACAAAAGTATACAATTTTGTAATTATTATTTATCTACAAAATATATATTATCTACATAATATGGAAGGAGGAATTATCAAAACGCAGCAATTCTAGGCCATATTTCTGAATTAATGGTTGTCCGCTTGTTACAATTAAATAAAATTTATTCAGGAGAATAAAAATCATTGTTGTAATTAACGACTACTTAATTACTTATTTATACTGATATTTCCTGTAATTAAGTACACACTAATAAAAATATAAGATTTCAAAAAAACCGCATCATGTCGCGATCTTAAGGGGTATCCCTTAAACTGATAGATTATAGGCAGAAATTTTTTGCTTAAACTACAAATAATCAACTTTTTTTTATACGAACATGCAAACCACTAGACCAACGAGGCAGTAAAAGTGGAATGCAAAAATTAAAAAAGGTCTGCGTGTGACTAATGGACAATAATATCTGGACGGCTAGTATCAAAGTAATATCGGCAACCGCCGCTGGCGTAGAAATTTTAATAATTAAAAATCACCCCTCCCACGTGGGGAACACACTGCACATTACGCTTTAACACTTTTAATTAAAAATTCTTATCACCAAAAGTTTTAGACTTTTAGTCATTCTTTTTAAAGCTGATGTTATATTTGCTGAAACAGGAACCCTAACTTTGTTATTTGATGTTTTAATTTCTGTTGCATATATTTAGATTGCCTAGTGGTGAAGACTTCGGCTTTCTTTACGGAGGGAGTGAGTTCAGAATGCGGCATGCTACTCGAACTTTTCGGAGTTATGTGCGTTTTAAGCTTAAGTTTTAAAGATCAATTAACAATTAAAGAAGTTAACTGAACCGCGCTTGACCAGCGTGATAGATAAAAGCCCTACTGAAATCCGTGCTCTGTATTAGGACAGCAACGGGTTGATACTGATCATGATGTTTAAATTATTACTTATCTGTATTTATTTTCCTTAAAACCCGCCAAACCGTTACGAAGCAAGATAGTGGGATGAGACTATAAATCCTGCAAAATAAGGTGATTGCTTGCAGCAATAAGGCCGCCTTTTCATGTCTACATTGTTTACTGTAAAACTCCTTACTGTTTTCTGTATGTTATTCGTGCAATGAAGTGTTTCATCTTCTTCTTATTTTCTTCCCTCCCTCTTATAGAGAGAGGGAAGAAGTTCCCTCTCTCTATAAGAGGATGGCCCATGCCCAGCAGTGGGACGTAAATAGTTCGAAGATTATGTTACTCATAAGTTATAGAAATAAGCTAGAAAAAACACTTACATATATATAAAAGAATTTGTTAAATATTAATAAAAAAACATACAACATTGAGATTATTCAAAGCATCATTGTTAATGAACCGTGATACGTAATATAGACACGAAACCGCATTATTTCATTAACATGTCTGCCAAGCTTATTTGCTGCAGTCCACATAATATTACGCCGGCGATTTAATAATGGAATAGAAGTCTGCATTGAACAAACAAACTATTTTTAATTTCCGCTTCATTTAAACGTGCGTATCGGTGTAGAAAAAATAGCAAACATTCATAGCGAATCCAATAGGCTAATCGAGAGTTATTAAGCCCCGGTTCGACCCACCTGATCGCCTCCCGGCTATAATAGAAATACCAGGGACTTATTATTAAAATTGCTGCTAAATTGCTCCCCGCTTCCCCCTTGAATTTCGGTCGAAGGTGAGTTATTGAAGATATTTTGTACTAATGTTAGCACTGTCGTTCGATGTTTGGTATTTTTAATTGACTTCTTAACGGAGGAAGTGTTCTTATTGAACTTTATTATATTTTCCCGCTATCCATAGCTGGGAAATATATTATAGGCTGTATCAGGTTAATGTTTATACAGTAATATGCATAATCTGCCCTCGTTTGTAAGAGTGTTTGAAAATGCATCCTGGACTCGATTTACTCGATTTTCGGTTTAACTTTTTTTTTTATTTTATGTCCAAAATATGCTCAGCATCTGCCCGAAGAAGGGTAACTGGCATTGCCAGATAACAAAAAGACATTAGTATGTATTAAAAAAATTGTGAGAGGTGCAGACTGACTGCCAACTCCGTGTTTCAGTGCGTCCGATGCATGATACGAATAAAAACTTTCGTTTTCAAATCCATAATAACATTAGTTCGCGGAGACAGAAATTAAGCCAGTGGACATTGTATGGTGATGTTTTTTTTAAATAAATTACCCAATCATGAATGCAATTTCTCACAACTGAAAAGAATAGGTACTCTTAGAGAATTGTTGTCTACTCGATAAAAGATTATTGAGACACTGTGTTTTTTTATTAGCATGCTTCTAATTGTAGCTACAGTCCCTTTTTTATTACTTGGAGGTCAGTGACGACAATATATGAATGTTATCATCATCACCATATAAACCCATTACCGGTTTACTACAGGGAACGGGACTCCTCCGACCATAAGAAGGGTTTAAGGCCGTAGTCCTCCACAATAGCCCAGTGCGGATTGATAGACGTCACACCTTTGCGAATATTATGGAGAACTCTCAGGGATGGAGATTTCCTCCCATTGCTTTCCTTTAACGTTGAAGTTAGTGATATTTTAATTTCCTTAAACGCACATAACTTAGAAAAGTTAGAGGGGTGTGCTGGGATTCGAACTCAACCATCCGAAAGTTAAGTCGAAGTCCTACCCACTTGGCTATCACCGCATACTTGGCTACAATATGAATATAGCTTAATATATTATTAAGATGTGTATCAGTACCATATTTTCCACATTGAAAAAAAGTCTTTACTAGTAGTCGGTAGCACAGTACTAAGAGTTAACTTATTTGCGGTCTTCGAAATCCAGTACATTTCTAAATGCAAAATAACATGAGTTGTTATTGCCTAAACCGCATAGGCCAGTGTGCCAATAATACGTTCAATTAATTAGTGCATCGAGTGACGTTCCCCACGTACTTACCTAATTAATATCCCAGAACCGAGCCAACAATACCCTGTTATTATAATACCACTGACTGCCACTGATTGAGTTACACACAAACAATATCATCTGATGAACGTTGTACAAGATTATGACATAAAATTATCTTTTATGACCTTTCTAAACGTGGTCTTCATGATATACAACGTGTAACCTAATTACAAAATACTGTTGAAAGGTGCATAAGGATATTTCATAAGGAATCAATCAACCTGTAAAAATATTAAATCAAAAGAGGCTTATTTATTTTTCCATACAAGCTAATTAAAAACATTCTAATTGTTTACTTATGAAATCCCTATTGAAGATAAAAGATTGACACACGCATAGTGCCGACGCTACGTGACGCGTACCAACCTAATAAAGTGGCAGAAGCTACTTGATTTTATTTTGCATGTGACGTTAGGGATTTTTTTTTATGTGTATCTACAAGGAAAATATGCTTATGGAAGTATGCTTACAAAATACTATTTGTCTGTGTTTTGTGAGTAGGGATAGGATTGACGTGGAAGTAAGATGTTGATCTTTGTACACACTATATAATAGACAGTAAACGGACCACGATTCGTTCCTATTCCTACCCTCGAGGTTTAAACAGTGCTAATAAACATTACACCTCATATTTCTTTTTCTTTAATAAAATTCCACTACCGTACTTATTCTATTATTACTGAAATCGGCCAGACACTATACTGAATGAGGGACACGTCACCAATGTTAAGCAACTAGAAAAGTTAAACAGCACCCCCCAACGAACGAAAAATACATTCGCTGTACCCATATTAATACACGAATGGTAAACTTAGAGAGATGTACGTGTAACAGCAGAAAGGCTCTGAAAGCACACACTCCTAAGTAAAATGTTCAATGTATGAGTGGGTAATTAGTTTTGTTGAAACCGCAGCAACCGGTCTGCACCAATAATACGCTCAATTAATTAGCGCACCGAGTGACGTGTTCCACGTACTTACCTAATTAACTTCCCAGAACCGAGCCAACAATACCCTGTTATTATAATACCTCTGAGTGCCACTGATTGAGTTACATACTAACTACGGTCTATAATAAACGTATGAGTTCAAACTACGATCTCTTAGTTAAAACTGGGAACACTATTTGCTACGCACGCTGGGATAGGCCACAAGCGCTTTTAATTTTAGTTACATTCCTATAGAATGTTTTCCTGCACAAGTCTCCTCAAAACGAGTAAGGAAAACTTTTTGTATAGCACTTAAGAAGGTTAATTATACATACTAGCAACCTTACAAAAAAGAATATTCTAGAAAAAAAACATTAAGTACATTTTTCGTTTAGCGCATTTTATACGACTGTCTTAATAAAGAATGTGAATGAATGAATTAACTAATAAATATACTTTTATTGTACACCACACAAAATAGATAAAAAAATAAATTTTAATTTCAAGAATTCCAATGTATTTAGGCTTTACTATTGCACCACACTGCTCTAATGTCCCGCCAACCGTTAGCAGGCTATAAAGAGAATTATCCAGGGGCCAGGTTAGCCAGTTCTCTCAGCACGGATAGTATGGGCAGGAGATATTTTCTCCACGGGTAAAAGACAAAATGGTTCTCCCACAGTTTATCCAGTCCAGTCTCCGAGCATGGCAAGAGTGAAAATAATATACCTACGTGTAATATTAAACAAGGTTAAACTTCTCCCTTTCCCAGTTGCTATGTTAGGTGGACAAGTAAATTTTATCCCTTGTCAGTGGATGTAATTTGGGGATGATTTTTTCGTCTCTTGCCCATGCTATCCGTGCAGGTAAGGGGATGGATATCGCTGATTTACTAACTCCAAGTTAGCACTGAATTTATTTTTTATAGGAAACCCAATAACACGTAGTTATAATTTCCAGCCTGTATACTCGTATATCCTATGCCGATAATACGTTCAGCACTAATTGGAGTTTCGAGTAACCATTAGTACTTTCCCAGTAACGAGCCTACAATCACGAAACAATGCGCTGTTATTATAATACCACCGGCTAGCGGCTGCCCGATTAAGTTACATACAAACAACGCAATGTACTTAACCGTATATAGTTACTTAAAGCATCGATGGGATGATCGCTCGTAATTTGAAACTAGTAAACAGACCTTTGAATCCATCCAAAATCGGGAGTCTTACCGGCACGGTATTAAGCAGTACTATTTTAATATTACTAATGCTTTTGGTGTAGAACGATCATCCTAAAAATAATTTAGTCGTTATTGTTTTATAAAATGACCTTTATTAGGTATGTCGCAATTTTGGTAAAAAATATTATGTCCAACTTCTCTGTTAATTTAGTCAAGTGACGATAACTTCGTATTACTGCGTGGCTTGATATTCGTGCCTATTTGTTTATTTTTATATTTGCTTCGAATAATCCAAATTATCAAGTCTCTACATTAAATGGATACCTGTTTTTAACGATTCGCAAATCAGGAAACCTAATTATGAGAATAATAATTTTTCGTTAATTCGTTTATTGATCAGCGTTTTGGGAACTCGTGAAAGACATACTCCCAATGCATGAATTAAATTTGTCAGGACAGCCCGTCTAGTTTAGGACTTCAAACCTTCTTTATCCTTTCAATTTCCTTCGGTTTTCTTAGTCAGCTCAGAAGATTCGTGAACTAAAAGTTGGCTCGACATGAGTAGGGCTTCCACGATAATTAAACGTAAGTATCCCCCCAGTAAGGCATCAACAATTCCTTCATTACTACTAATTAGAATTTCAAGTAACGTATTTAAAGTACTTTCGCTAATAATACACAAACGCCAACAATAACTTGTTACCTATTATTATAGTAATTACTACTGATTGGGTTACAAACAACGTAATCTAATTAATAGTGTAAGGTTACTGAATAGATTTAATTATCGCTTGTGACATTTGAAACTATGGTACGGGCTCTTAGATAAATTGAATGAGTTGAAGTCAACGTACTTTTGAAATTGGCTATTTTCACTAAAATTAAAAAATCCGATCATTAAATGGTCTGATATGGTCGAATGATATGGACGTGATATGATAAAGATATAGATTAAGAAAAAATACGATTTAAATAAAAAAAAATATACTGGAATAACATCCTGGAGACGAATCTTAATATCCCGTGCAAAGTTACCGACGATTGAAAAAAATAATCTTGGTTCACTTAACAGCTAAGCGTATGTTGGCAAAATTTTATATAAAGATTGCCTTCTTGAAGGTGGAAGTTATTTAAAAAAATGAAAATGTGAAAATAAACACTCTAAATCTCATCGTTTTATGTAAATTGTACGCTAATATTATTTTCGATGGTATAATGTAGGAAAATACTTTTACTAGTTAGCAATCAAATGGAAACATTTTTACTCATTATCTTTCATAAGATATACATAATACACCATATTTTGAAGAATAAAAAAGCTAACTAATAATAAAACAATTCAGGTTATAATTTTTATTTCCCGAACATTATTGACGCTTCTTATGCTATTACTAGCTTAAATACACATTGCTAATACTAATAGCACAAACACAGTTTATATTCAAAAAATACGCTTCAATAAGTGACAATGTTGAATCAACAAGTTAGGTTAAGATCATAAACTTTTTGCTGGGTTGCGGTTATGTGCGGAAGCGTTCCCATGACCCAGTCACCAGGCGATGAGTTGGAACACTGTGGGGTTTTAGTCGGTAAGAGTCCGGCATAACCACTGCACCTCCCCGTGGTGTAGTGGTATCCATTGGATTTCCCCAAGAAAAAAAATACTAAAGAACTAGTAATTTGTAGAAGGACATTATTTTATACACTGTTTGTTTTTAGTTAGTATCCGTAGTAGGTCCTTTGTAGTTTCCACACTCAGATGACTTTCACAGCTGTTTGCGTTAACCATTAACTTGATCAGCCTTTCAGTAACTGGGGGTGAGTCACAGGCGACCACCAGTTTGTCTTTACTTTAGAGCCACCGTCCAAGGCTTACGGATTATGTAAATGATGGAATAGTGACTGATTAATTGAGCGCATAACATGACGCTACTAATTACCCCGGATCTCTAACTAATGCAATTGTTGTCTGTCCAACTGTCCTTGCTTAGTCTACATGTAGGTCTCTGAATATTCTAATTAAATGAACCGAATACCTTTGTGGTCACTTCACAAATCGTCAGTAAAGTACTAACAGTGCGTATATCAAAAAAGTGTACTTTACAGGGAAGTAATAAACTCATGTATATTTCCAAAAATAATAAAAAATTATCTAGCTACTCGTAAAGTGGCATTAAGATGTTAAAATCCTCTAAAAATGATTTGCGCTGTTAGAACTTCACTGACGAAATGTAATAAACATTTAAAATCAATAAACGAAATGACTTTAAGCACTCTTCTCAAGCACATAGTTAATAGATTTTTCGATAAAATCGAAATTAGCTTAATTTATTTGCTACTGGTGGCCAGATGGCTTATTCTTAAGAGAATACTCTAGAGCTTCGTTCAAATTACTTTTTTCTATTAAGAAGAATACAGTTGCCACATCTGAGAACGGGCAGCAGTGTTCTCTGTGCTACTTCCACAATCTTCCGTTTCACTCGTTTTACCCAGAAGTGGACTGTTATAATATGCTATTGATGTCGAACCTAAATGCCTAAAATCAGTTCTAGATTAAATTGAATTCCAAGAACACAAGTACGGCCACAATCAAACATTATATGGGCACTTAAACCAATTGAACAGGCCATGACAATCCCGCATAATTATAATTAAAACTCAAACACTCACAGTATTGGAGTTCGGTTCGTCAATAACAGGCAAAGAGCCCACTGCAAAATTCATCCCAAATTTTCGCAATTATTTACACCTATTGATCATTTTATATATATATACTCAGTTTTTACTTACTTGTCTTACAATGTACAAGATCTTTTTATTGAAAAGTATGTTTTACAAACAGAACAAAAAAGAGTATTAAACTAAATTAACTAACAGAATATTTTTAAGACGTGTTTTCCACGTACAAGGTAAATGATATCTGCATACATAAATTCATCTGCATTTTACATTGATTGAGCCACCAACCCACCAAGCTCAAAGCAGGTAAGACATACAATATGTATGCCAAGGAATATCAAAACATAGATTTTAAATGTTAACTTTACTTAGTTTTATGTTTTTTTAACTGCTTACGTAGGTAACATAAGCCACCTTTCAGAAAAATACAATAGTCTAAATTTACCAAACAATAATCTGTTTACAATATAACTTAAGTAACTATGCACCCGCATCTTAAAATAATATTGTTTCACCGTAACTAAATTACCCTTTACTATATCATGACTTTGTCAAAGGTGAATAACTCAATAGAAGACGTCTTGACGTCTGACTGACGTCTTGTTCAGACGTCTGTAATGAAATTATTTTGTCCCAGGCTCTCAGACTATCAATGACCTTTGATTAAATCGATGGCAACGCGAGCCCCATAGCGGTATGTTAAGCGATATTCGATCGCAATTAGTTACAAAATTAATTTGATTTGCTGTAATTAAAATTTAATTCTACTTTACTACCATACCCATATGTATCCAACCACTGCCCCACGGTTAAGTGGTTGTATAATTAAGCAGTATCAAATCAATACTATGTCCAGCCGCTTTCATTGTCATGAGCCTATTCACATTGCAATTTGGCATCTCTCACAAGAGAGAGGTTATTAAATAATATGAACACCGCGCTCGAAATATAAGGAAGACTACCCTATAAAATAAAAGGCATCACGCAAAGTAAATCCAGAAAATATTGAATCCGTTATTTTAAGTGGAAAAACTTTCTTAGTTGTCAGTAGTTTTGTTACGGTAAAAGACAAGAAAATAGTCATAAACTTAATTTTTTTAGGTTAGCACTAGTGCAAAAGTTATCAAAAAGCTTAAGTTAGCTAACAGACTAACTTAAGTGAAGTAAAAAGTCGGTTGGCTAACTTTTGAATTTACTGAAGTAACGTTAGTCAATTTTATCTACAAAACTGACAAAATTGCTTCTAAAATATGAATTCATCATTACTATTACATTACTATTTTAGTAACTAGTATTGGTCGTTACTGACTAAAACTAGTAACAACAGTATAAAAATAAAGATCGAGGTTATTCCGACTAGTTTTTAACTAATTTTCTACGTTTTGAAATGTTTTATTTCCAACTAAACTGAACGACATAAAATTACTTTAATATTAATAAACATGTAAAATATTTCAAGCCTAAAATTATTTGACCAGTGTGCTATTATAAAAGAGCCAGATGACAATAAGATGTCTGAATTTAGCCTGAATTTTATAAGAGCCGATCCGAAAATCCTATTTAGGAAAAATCAGATGGGGCTCTTGTAGAAACTCCGGCCTCTTTTACAAGTTGTGGGTAAATCCCCAAAACGTTTGTGCTACAATAGAAGGCCGTGTAGAGGCCAATTAAATAAAGCTCTTCAGAAATAACAAGTAACTTCAAATTGCCACAAAGACTATCTATATTTAATACCTTTTCATAAATCGAAAGCAAACTTTCGATATCGAAGACATGTTTGAAAATTGTTTCGTACATTTTTAATTAAAGTTCTACTTTAGGGGGATAACACAATAGGTCATCAAGTGACAATAATACTGCATTGTTTGCGTCTTATGATATGAATTTGGCATTATATATTTATACTCTATTATCTAGTTGATTTAGAGTTATTTTATCTATATCAACCTCTCTGGTGATATGTTATAATTAAGAGGTACCGGACTCGATACCTAGCGAGGGCAGTTATATCGAAATTTAACTTCTGAATTTTCTCTGGTCAGGTATTGTAGCTCCGGCCTTGGCTAGTAACAAGACGTAGTGCCAAGCGGTTTATCGTTCCGTTACGACACCGGGTACAAAATAGGGGGTAAGGGTTTAATATATCTGTAACTTGCACAGTTATTTCTAATTTTATCACTTTGCGTTCCAGTACGTCCGCTACGCGTTCTGTTGGTAATATAAAACAATAATATTGTTGATTTAGGCCTTAAACTGCGCTTAGTGTAGAAGTAAAATTTTTTTTTCCAATATATTTATCATGAAAATCAACGCACTATTATAAAATTTTTCTGAGTTTACTTAACATTTTCGTTTTTATGATAACATTTTGTAAGTAGGACAAAAATATTAGATAAAAACGGTATCATTCTAGGAAAAAAATCCAAAAAATTGAAGTCAAAAAAGTAAACTAATGGGATAAAGAAAAGGATATGTTTGATTGTTTGACAGTCTTTTGTTATAAATATCGCAAGTGCAAGTGAAATTACCAAAATTTTCAAGCACACAAAAAACACTTACACACATAAGTCAGTAAGAAAAACCTTTATTTCTAACGTTAAAGACTGGTTTACAATGCGATTTTTATATAAAATTAAGAGAGCTGTTTTTTGTATCCCCTAGAAAATTTGCTAATTACGCTTTCTAAATTTCTGTGTACAGATGTATAGAAGATAATATAGATAAAGTGTTATATTGTATAAAAAGTAAATAATAATTCTAAATGGAAACAGGACGCTCGAGCAAAAAAAAACGCACAAAAAGGTCGACTTGTGCGATATACGACTTCATGCAATGAAAATTCAAAATATGCCACCTAGCTCTTAATTAAAATGTAAATGCGTTTAATTATTAACGCAGTAAAATTAAACGAGACATATAAACAAATTCCTACAGTAGCAACTTTAATATCGAATTGTTTACCTTAATGAATTATTTTAATTAGCTGACTGCAATAATCGGAGAAATGTAGATATGCAATATTAATTTAGTAGTTATTGGATACGTAAAATTAAATTTCCGGTTCATATTTAGTTACGCTATTGTAGATTACGAATCAAACAAATAAATATGTTGAAATCATTTCGTAAAGGTATGTCTACACTTAAGCGCTTTCATCTCTTTCTTGAACCTTCGTCATCAAAATTGACACTTATGTATTTCGCGTTGAGTAAAAATCTATGTAAAATCACTAGAAGTAGGAAGACTTGGTATGCACCTAAGAAACTTTACTATAAAAGTTCTTCTCTCGACAAAAAATAAAGTTAAACAATAAAATCCGAATTCATTATCGACATGACGTGACGACGTGAGACGGGACGTGAGGTCTTCATCGCGAGAATCATCATGTGTTTAGAAAGTAAGACGTGCGGTCTAACATTTGTTTCCATTTTGTCTTATAATAAATAATATAAGTTGTTACGTTATTTATATGTTTTGGAAATAAATACAGTTCCGTTAAAGAAATCAATATATATCTTTTTTATTTAATTATAAAAATATGTATGCAGTCGGTCTTCTGTGGTGTACGCGTGCGCACATACGAGGGAGTTGAGAACGATGGCAAGAGCGTCATGCCAGTTGTTGTAGTCGATGTCAAGGAACGTAAGGCGCACCTTACAACACCAACAGATGTTTCTCATCAAAAATACATGAAAAAAGGCAAAACTTAATTTCGAGAAGCGTTCTCTTCCAGTCTTAGTTCTTACCTTTTGAAAATTGAACAGGGTTATTATAGGCTTATTCAACTAAAACTGTTACTAGTTAATGGAAATTAATAAATGTAAATAATTCCGCCTAGTTTAAAAACAAAACTTCAAAGCTAATTGACTTTAAACGCAGTCTCAAGTTATAGAATAATAGGGTACCGTACCGAAGACTAAAGTTCCGGAGTTGAGCATCCAGTTTCAAAGACGGGTTTCTGATAAGTGGATTAATTACGTGGATGATCTTCCTTCTAAATTAGTCTAACAACCGTATTCTGTTACACGTGCTTCACTTTGAGACCTTACATATAATATAGAGTTTCATTTTAGTACTTCAGTCAACAAGCATGGGTTCTCAGTTTGATAAGTACGGTGTAGTTAACCGATAATGTAGCCCTCTTAGCTATAGCTTATAGAACAATCAATTATTTGAAAAAGGTTTTAATGATTACAATTTTAACGATGTCTAGTAATTGACTTATTTTAGGATTTGTTGGATACATATTATGTATGCGAATCATTTGAAGTAAAATCACTAAATCGTAAACCATATCTGAGGAATAACATCCATTAGGTTGCCAATGCGCCTCCCATGTATTTACCACCTTTAATTTTTCTTAATATACCAGGAACCTTTAGCTTTTCTTAAATAAAATGTATCCCAAGTCCGTCTCCAGGATGAAAGCTATATCTACACAAAATTAATCAAGATCGGTGTAGATGTGAAGTCATGCATTGGTAAACAAAAATATTCTTTCAATTCCCCCGGTAATATTATCCTGACGCTTTTCAGCATAAAAATTAGTAGTAAGTAGGATACAAGCTATATATTTCTTCAAAATTAGTGCATTGGTTAAGCCAAACATAGGTAACAAAAACTTCGTATTTATAATAGTATTACGGAGGTATTGATGAGCGAACTATTGGCTTTAGTGCAACGCCGGGATTTTTTGACCATGTCAAACTAGCTAAACATATGGAGTCAAATATTCGATTAATTACGGCGAGCTAATGGCCACCTTTACAGTCAAAGTTTATGCAACTTTCAAGAGAATACATAATTTTTAATCTATTTCGAATTAATATGTTGCAAAATTAATGAGGCAGAACAAAACATTCCGGGGCGTATTCTATTACCAAATCACAATAGCAACACGATCTAAATTGGCTACTAAATATTCAAAACCAATACGAAACATACACGGGTAATTCCACAACGGTGGGCTAATTCAATTTGAATCACGCACAATATTCTATTAATGGTGACGGACAGGTATAATCAGTCGCACCGCTGCCCGCATTGTTCCTGCGGGTGACGAAAACGCACCTGGAACTGACACCGATACTATGGTAACTCTCACAAATAAAATAGACAGTGGACCCTCCCCTAGACACAATCCTTTAATGTAATTTTTTTTTGATTTTTTTTATTCGGAAAGAATGACAACTCTGATATAATGGCCGGAAACCTTTATATAAAATAATATTTTCAATACTTTTTGTGAAAAACAAAATTAAAATGAATTTAATAATAAATAAATCAAATTGAAAAAAATGTCTGTTGTCTTTACGTGAGTATTATAATTTTTATCTATGATTGCTTTAATAATAAAGGTCACATAACAAGGAAAATGACATAGCTAAATGATTTGTAAAGCAAAATTTAAAATGGTCGAAGCGCTTGCATTATCCATTTTCCATCTAGCTCTGAGGACCTATTAACATTGGGGCCGAAGGTCTCAACTGTCAGTGGCGTGCACAGAGGGTATGCACAGGGTATGCAGATTATATAAAATAAAAAAAATCTCCCGTAAGAGTTATAAAAAACTTAAGGATATGCGTTGTAAGAGTTATAAAAAGCCTACCATTAAGTATTTCTAACTCGTACTGGAGTTTTTCTTAATTTTGTATCATCTGCATACCCTGTGCATACCCTCTATGCACGCCACTGTCAACTGTGTGGTCTCTACAAAAGGAAACAGTGGATACCCTATGGTAATTGTGATGTTGACCTAATATGCAGGTTACTTAATAAGTTTTACTAAGTATAATATAGTAGTAGTAGATGTAACCTAACTGTAAAAGTAAACTGACCCTAAAATTAAAATAAGTAAAGCTAAATGCTTGACCGCGCTGATCTCAAAATCTTAATATCCCGCAATAATAACATATTTCTAATTTTTGAGATAAAAACCAGTTTGCAATAAGATATTTTTCACTGTTTTATTTTTGGGGCTGAAATCGCGAGACACAGCTGGTTAATTTATAT
Organism: Pararge aegeria; assembly: GCF_905163445.1. Classification (NCBI taxonomy): domain Eukaryota; kingdom Metazoa; phylum Arthropoda; class Insecta; order Lepidoptera; family Nymphalidae; genus Pararge; species Pararge aegeria. The sequence goes on along the minus strand of NC_053184.1, from coordinate 8,067,137 downwards.
AGGTGAAGCAAAGTTTTCCCAAAAATTGTCATAAAATAGAAAGTGTGTTGATTGCATTGCTAATTTCTCGGTATTTCGTTCACTGAGAAACCTTTTGAATTCAAAGTCTCAATTAAAGGGGCCCATCGGTTCAATGTCTTTATGCTTATACCTAATGACAAAGAAGGTACACGTAATTGGGAAAGGTATGATAAAATTGTCCACGATTACCCTACTAGCTGCATGTTTAGTCTAGTAGCTGCCCTTTTTGTTATTTTTTTCGTTCCAGAATTCTAGATGCTATCAGCATAACCATTTTTTTTTATTTCCTCCTTTTTTTTGTTGTTTTTGTTGAATTTTTGTAATGATACATTGTTTCGTCGTTTTAGACACTAGGATTTTAGCACATTGCTCAAATGGTTTTACGTGGAAATCCTGCGTTTTTTATTAGCTAGGGAGAATTTAGGCGTTAATGTCATTAAGGTAAATATATCAAACTGTATTAATAAAATATTAGTTAGTCTTATGCTAAAACAGTGTTATCGATGTATACTCTATTATAAACTTTGCATTGTTACGGTACACCGCGCGCACTGTCCGTTAAATAATGATACCTACTCTAATTAGGTCCACTACACCAATGTTTGTAATTAATTAGTGTATTGTTTAATTGGCATCTCTTGTTATCTGTTTGTTTGGATTATTTATTCATTAGTGGTGTTTGTGACAGCTGTTGCTGAGGTAGCTTACATTGGTGTATAATTACGGTATAATATTGCACGCTGCTGTTCAAACAAAATAATAATATTATTGTGTTTTAAATTTTATACTACAACACCAGTGAATTTGGTATGAATCACGATATTTATCTATGTAATTAATTATAATGTATTTCATGGGGATTTACCGACTCAGTCTTTATCTTAGTGAGATAAGAAATTAAATGAAATTAATTTATTTGTATGAATATGTGCAACATATCTAGTCACCACAACATACAAAATTCGGTCAATTTCCGTAATATAAGTTAAATAATTTCAAAAATAGAATAAAATGCATTGATGATTTAAGATTTCCCATATTTTTTAAAAGCAGGACAGACCACTGATACTTATCACACAAGCATTTGAGTACTTTTATTGATAATTTGATGATATAGACATTTAAGTAGTTTTAAAGATAAATAGGAAAACAACCGTTATGATAATGGGCAAACCCTCCCGTTGAAAGGGCCCATAAGTCCAGCAGCGAACTGTTATAGAACTGTTGATGATGATGAATCATGAAAAAAATATTTTGGTTAATCTAGGTAGGTTTAAAGTATATGTACCCTCATATTCACTACATTCCTTGTGAAAAGTTAATCACTATTTTTATATTAGATATGTCAGTATTACCTAGTTATGTACTTGTACCGAATTAGCAGCAATAATGACCCAATGACACTAAATGAAAATTATAACCCTATTACGCGTGATACAACAAGCCCGTACAAAAAACATAAACTTCTTTACGACTATCTAATAAAAGAAGCCACACTGATGTGCGGCTTTTTAATATCAGAGGCGAGAGCCGGCCGACTGTCCCACGAAACATTTTCCATTAATAAAACGCGAAAAAGGAATATTACATATGAAAAAGACATATATCCGTATCGCCGGACCCGCCGCTATCTCCTCGGAAGGTAATAACTTCTTTACAAGTCCAAAGTCCGAGGGATTGAAAAGCAATTTCAGCACACCCCCGCCCTAGAGCGGGGCCGGACTCGCCATATTTCTTTTTCGCCGCTACTGTAATTCGCCTTTGATTTAATCTCAAGAAACAAATCTTAGAATGTGAAACTAGCGATAGGCATCAGTGAAACTAGTTTTGCTGATTGGATTCCATCCCGCCACGAGTCCCGAGTGTTCCTACAATTTGAATTGGTCACTGCACAAGCTCGGGCTATTTGTTTGATTTCGTTAAAAGATTGCAATTCTTATTTTCTCCGTCGAGATTTTTGTCTGAACGTCTGTATTACGGGACCTAACCCTTAAAAGGGCTCTGAAATAAAAGGGATGCTCAATACGGCGCTCGTTTGACATAATTGTCGCCGGTAAACTTTATGTTTGTTCTCGAGAAAAATAAAAAGCGTTATTCGCTTGAACTTTTAAAATACTCTTAAATACTAATACGGTACTATTTAAAAACTTAAAAACGCCTCGAAGGTAGGTTACGCGAGTCTCAATGATGAAGAATTACAAAAACAAAATAACAAATGTGGATATTTTTCAAAATACGGAACCTATTTCTTAAGCCGCGAGAGCCTAATATGAATGTATAATTATTGGGTACGAGTATTTTGAAGAGACTATTTATAATTACCGCATATAAGTCTGGCATAATACCAAAGAGATTCAAGGACTTATAATTTAATTAGGAAATAAAATAACAAATAAAAATGTTTCTATAATTGTATCCAAGAGGTACATAACTACTCTTGACCACTAAAAACACCGTTGGGCCTTGTACCTAAGTCGGGGGTGCCGCGGTAGCTGTCTCTTGCGTTAGAGAGTACAAAAATTATGTCATAATTAAAAAGAAAACTTTCTTATACTCTTGACTCAAAATACGGTAAGGGATTAAGTAATAGACTTGCCTGTAAGATAAACTCACTCTTCACTCACTCTTGAATAAAAGTTTATAGGTGAGGATAGGAAACTGGAAACTGGAGAGGAATTTCTGATCTCTGCGGTGCATATTTGAACAAGGTAGAAGAAGAGCGCGTTGTAGGGGATATCAACTAGGCTACAGTGCAGAATCTTCCTGACCTTGCCTCGCAATCTGAAAGTAGGGAGGAACTAAATCGAATAATACTGGATCATTTTTTGATGTACAGCTTATTTTGAATAAATCTTCACCAGAAACTAATGAAATGGTTGGACATCATGTACGTCTTTTGATAATTCACGACTCACCGCGTTGCATCGCCCGCGCACCCGTGCTTTTTGGTTTGCCTAGCTAAGGCGTGGCTAAGCACAATCTGCTACTAGGCTTATCCTTACCAATATTATCAGTGTGAAAGTTTGTTTGTTTGTTTTCCCTTTACGTCCTAACTAAGAAACCAATCCACTTTATTTTGCATGGATTTCGTTCAGAAATAGAAATTAAAAAGAACCTATAAAAGAAACGATACTTTTTTGATTGCAAACACTGCAAATCAAAAACATTCCTTAACATAAATTAATGCATTATATTCCATATTACATTGTATTCGAATTAATTTCTCTGGTATTAATAATACAATCGTAATATACATTCCGTTAAAACTGTAATCGATTAAACCCACTACAATAAAACATCAGCGTATAACGCTACGAAGCGAATGTATCGCTGTGTTAACAATACTCCGTGTCTGGTAATTTAATTATCAAGAACGCAGTGAAAAATCAATTGAAATAAATCAACGGGCCAATATACATATCGAGTGTCGACGGCTCAATTTGTAACGTATCAGTAAACTGGATAGAGACGTAACTTTAGCCAGCTCGTTCGTGGGCGGTGAACCGTCTCAAAATATCGCGTTACGACAACCAAACCGCAAGACATACTTGACACAACCACCATTTTATTTATAAATGATTATTATAAAAACAACGAGAAAATATTGTGAACTTCATATGCGTATAAACAAAAAACCAGTACAGATTGATCTTTTAATACTATTTATTCAATATCCAGACGAAAAGTTCACCGGAATAATTTGGATATGCTGAAACGCGTCGGTTTCGGAATATTCGAATTTTATTAATAATTATTAATATAAACTTCGTTAAGTTTTGGAGGCAAATATATCATTAGAGTTTCCATTCAAAATAATCTTACAACTTTGTTAAAAATTAAATGGCATATATTTAATTATTTTTCAGCCAGTAAATAAAAATACCAATGCGCACTGGGCCAGCTTGCCTACGCTACTACGACCTTCATTCTCTCTCTTCTCTTTCTCATTGTGGGATAATACCCGTGCCCTGTAGTGAGTTGATACGATGAAATAAGAATAAGAAGCAACCAAAATAACATAAAGAGACACCATTCTTTCAAACAATCAAACTATTTAAGTAACCAGGATCTCATAGGAACCGGAGAACCCGTTCTTGATTCTATAATATTCCGATTTGCATAGGCGAATATTATTCTAAAGTAAAATATATTTTGTATCACGAAAATATCCACAGAAAACTGACGTGAAAGGGTTGAGAGGCTACAAGTGCGTAGAACACCAGTAATAAGAAAAAAATCTATGTAAACCCGACTCAATTTGAGTTGAGACGGTCTCATCCGACCGGCCGGCCGCAGATCGCTATCGTCTAAACTGTTCCGAGCGCCTTATTTATATAATCTAACTATTTGTGAGGGACAAGCACCCCTTATTATGTTATTCCCTTCGCTTTTAGCTTTATAGAGAACTTCGAAAGTTCGAGACTTTTACTGTGCTAATTCATTCAAAACTACTTAAAAGGGTAGGTAATATTGTCAGATAGATCTAGTTACAGAATATGACTGTAGAAAATTTAAGCTCAATTGGTATATTTTAACCTGAAAGGAGTTTGCCGGTCCATTGCACCTATACTAGGCTATGAGATGCTGAAAACAAAAAAAAACCTGGCAAAGTTTATTGTGGGCTCTTCTTATACCAGGCTGCGTTTGGAACCCTCCTAGTGTATGTATGAACGCTTCATAAGTGCCTGTAATAAGGTCTACATTAATAAAACATTTTTGAATTTGAATTTGAATTTGAATTTGAATATACCACTATTCGGTTCCTAAGCGGCATTTTACTGGAACTGTTAATTACCTGTTTGTACGTCTTCCCCGAAAGGACAGTTATAATTGTGTTTTAAAGTTAAAACTGCTTGGCAAATTGACAATGCAGCTTGGCGGCAGTTCTACATCAGCAGTACTACTAAAACCTGGCCACGGTTGAAACCTTCCACCAGCCCAGATCGGATTGGACTAACCCGGAACTTACCTCTAAAGGCTTACGCACTCTACTGGGCGTCAAAACAAAATTAATTATTATTAAATTTTATTTACAACAAAAACAATACGGCAAAAAAAAGTACCTACCTACTGGTATATTCATTAAAAAACGTATTTAGTGTTACATTTAATAGTTCAATAGAGTAATTTACGAATGCAAAATAATTCGGGGGAGGTATACGGCAAGCTTAAAGGCCGCTCACGCGTCCCGCAGCCATTTTCTGCGCCAACGGAACTCAATATTGAATACAATTCTAATAGAAAACAACGTCCACACAGTACCCAAATTTCGCTCCAAAAAGATTTACATTCAAATAGCTTTAAAAGAATAAATATTACCTGTTTATTTAGTTCGTGGAATATAATATAGTGTTCGCAATAATTTCTTCGTTAAAAACGAATGATTATTATTTTAAGGCTAAGCACAACCTGGAAGGATTAAAAGTTTCATCATAGTTGCGAGAGTGACACTGAATTTATGATGTAAATCTATCTCCCATTCTAAACTTAAATTAAAATAAAAGAAGTTTGATATTGTTATATTTTTATTCTATACAATGTTATTAGGAAAAGGAGTACATACTAAAACCGATAAGATATAACAGAAGTTTCAATACCATAGCTGTGTGAAAAAACCAGCACATCTTGATCTGTCAATACTTTATTATAAACATACTAAAAAAGTTATGGTCCTAGATAATATGAAAGCAATCTTCTACATACTTAAAAATAAAAAGAAAATAAAAATATTCATCAGTCCTCTTTGTACCCTTAACACAAGCTACGCTTACTTTGGGGCTAGGTGGCGATGTGTGTATTGTCGTAGTATATTTATTTATTTATTATACTCTTCGTTCACACGCACACACAAACACGCGTAAACTTGACCTCGAAACTCCTCACAAATAGTAAGAGCTGTTAATTTTTATTATACTACCTTTGATGCGTTATGAAAATAATTGAAAGTTTTGCAGCATTTATGCAAAGTAATTTTTTTTAAATATTTATTAGCGAACTCTTAAGCATATAACTCCAGTTGAGTTTTAAATTACGTGAACATACCACAGAATTGCATGTTAGACAAGTGCCACAAAATCATGGCATATTGTGACATGCTACAAGTTACTAACGACACGTTATATTCGACATGCACGAGTGGCTTAACAAACCATAATCGGGTATTTGAAGAAGGAAACACGAAAGCATCATTGCTACATACAATTTGCAAGTAATAATGCTGGACTTCTACTATTTTTAACTATTAACCCGCTTGAACATCTCTACATTAAAGAGTGACAAAGAGTACATTTTTAAAATGAAATATTAGGTAAAACATTTGGAAAAAACAAAATCAAACGCAAGTAAGATCAGTCAGTGAAGTTTGAAGTTAGAAGTGCTGTTATATGATTAAACAAATGTCTACAGCATTACTTTCCTTTTTACGTTTCGCCAAATGTATAAGGATTTTCGTAAATAAACCATAAAAGAGCACCTACGTACAACGTACGTTTAACTTCTATTGTAATTACGACACTGATGTGTACCACCCTATTATGTTTTAATGTATATAGTACTTACCTACCTATCTAATATGGCGTATAAAATGATTACACGTGATAACTTCTGTCGCTAATAGCATTTCTAATACACTAGCAATAATCTAGAAAGGGCATAATAAATATGCATACAACAATTTAACTAGTCCTACCATCTGGTTTGTAAAGGCTTCGGTCGTGGTTTGTGCCACCCTACTGACAAAGACGTCCCGCTAATCGATTTGTTTTTTATTCGTACGATGTTGTATAGAAAGCGAGTAGTATAGGTTTAATCATATAAAATTCATACTCCCAAACAGATTAGCCCGCTACCATCTTAGAATGCATCATCACATACCACCAGAAATTGTAGTGGTATAAAAAATTATGAAACAACATCTTTAAAATTTTATTATCACCTCATAAATTTATACCTCTGGCAAACCATACGGTCTCTATGACTGATATGATGATTATAATCTCCAATACATTTAATATCGAACCCTTTTTGTAATACAAAATAAATCTCTATTAAAAGGGCACAGTTATACAAATGTTGCCATTGTGGAGAGGTCCGCTGCCCGAGATCGGGCCATTTACTCCTGTTTTCAATTTGTCGGTCGCAACCATACATCAGTTGCGGCACGCAGCGGAACACCGCCCCAACTTTAATACACTTACGTTTGACATTTTTCCGCCCATTATGCATTCTTCTAAGCCAATGCTTTCCGTAAATACTAGGAAATTCGTTCTACTCGGAAACCAATTTATTGTTACAAAGAAAATAGCCAACGACAATCAAATTTCGTAATGCATAGCGCCTATTCGCCTACTCCCCAGCTCTGACTCCTTACTACCATCTGAAAGCAATTTTACATGGCATGCCTAAATAACGGATTATAATTGGTCAAAAATATTAACATAACACTCTACTATCCCTTAAAGCTGTATTTTAAAATGTATGTTTTATAAGACATACCTTGACGTACCTACAATAAATATTTTAATTCAAAACAAGAGTGTCATTATTGAACAATGTAGTCAAATGACGAGTAATCAAACCTGCTGACCACTAGATCAACGAGGCAATATTTTATTATTAAAAGTTGATTTATCACGAAAAACATAGAAGTAGAGTACGCAATACGCAATAGTTCTCAAACATTTGTCGTGGATATAGCAAGTCGACATCGTTTGTCAACTTCGATGATAAATGCTCGCTTGTAATTGAATCGGGAGTTTGCTCCGCTTTCATACGCGGAATGGCCACGGATTAGTTTGTGACGTTTTTATAAATGTCTAATACAGGAAACAATATTTTACTAAACTCATTTTTTGCAAAGTTGTTAAACCCATTTTATTTATTTCATGATAATAATTATTTCATTAAATTTTCAAATATTTATTTCATCAAAATTACACGGGGTTTTGCCACTGGCACCCAGCGGGTCCCGGTGACTTGTTAGTTTTATCACATACCTGATCTACAAACGCTGCATTTACCAGTGCGTAAGCGCATTTACAGTTCCTTGGAAGCCCAAAATTTATCATAGACTTACTGACTGACTTACAGACTGACTCACAGACTGACTTAGTGACTGACGATACGCAAACTTAACTACCAAAGACAGAAAGATGAATAAACATGGACAACGTATACTGAAGAACCAGAGACTGAAGCACATGCTGACCGGCGGATCTACGAGGTAGTTAACTAGACCATCGGGTAATTGCGTACGGAACATATACATTGTCCTCCAGAGCTTTTCCGTATTTTTCCATGAGTTTAATTGAATGATTCAGCGGTGTAGAAATAAAATATTCAGTTTACCCACGATCACGTTCCCGCCGGCCACAAGTAATGTGACACCTGCGTTTATCCACGGCAGCCTATTCTCTCCTCAGTACCAGCATCACATTTGCGAGAGCGCGGCCAGTGGGGACTGGGATTTGTGCTGTTATTAATTCCGCTAAATTGAAAGCTGACCCGCTCCGCTGTTGACTCCGGTGATTACCCGTCCGGTTTCAAACTTCACCCAGTGCTTTCAAATATTTCGCGCAAATTATGCTATTAAATTTGGCGACTTATTTTTTTATGCTTACAGGCTCGTTTTTCTAGTAGCATTAGCATGCTTAGCAGGTCTTAAAACGGATAGCTTGGCCCTTATATGGACTCCTAGATAGGGCAGAAATTGTTTTTACTAATTATAACGTTAAGGATTGACCATAAGCACTATAAACACAAGCTACGCTTACTTCGGGGCTAGATGGCAAAGTCAAAGTCAAAGTCAAAAATATCTTTATTTAAGTAGGCCCTTTTGATGCGTACATAAGAATTACACGGTAGTGAGATGATGGCGATAACCACATTCGTAAACTTAAAACTAAAGCTACGAGGGTTCCAAACGCGTCCTGGTCTAAGAAGAAGCCCACAACAAACTTAGCCGGGTGTTTTTTTTTGTTATCACCATCTCACAATGTCATTTTAAATTATTAGAAGAGCAACCTGGTTAGAGCAATAATTTACACCCAAACTTTTTTATCGATTACGTAGTCCTTTATACTATAATAGAACTTTTCTATAAGCTTACGTTTAATACAAACTTTGAACTTTTTAAGAGACATCTCCAAGATGTCAATTGGTAGTTTATTGTAGAATTGTATGCAATTTCCTTTAAACGAATTATGAATTTTATGCAACCTAATATATTGCACTGTAAGTTTATTCTTACTTCTAATGTTTAAATTATTGCAGTCACATTTTTTCTTAAATTTAGAAATGTATTTATGAACGTACATTAAATTTTCAAATATATACTGACCATACACTGTCATTATTTTAAAATCTTTAAATTTATCTCTCAATGACTCTCTTGGACCCATTTTGTAGATCGAACGAACAGCCCTCTTCTGCAGCACGAAAATAGTGCTAATATCAGCAGCATTACCCCAAAGTAAAATTCCATATGGTGATGCATGTATTGTTGTAGTATAAGTATTTATTTATTTATTTGATATGTAAAATCAATACTAATATGATTTTTGGCCGGCAGTTACTTACAAAGTATCTAACGTACAATTATTAAAGCTTTATCAACCTGCTAGTAATGAAATAGCCATTATATATATATAGCTCTTATAGCGTTATCTTCGTGTCTAAAGCATATCAGCTTAGAGCCGGTACTAATGTCAAGCAGCGTTACTTTGCAGCCGAATAAATTTGCGCGTCCAAACAGACACAATCTTAAACTCCTTCATGTATGCTTTAAATTGTATCAAACTACTAATAATAAGAAGGTCACTATAAAAGCTACATCGCTGTAGAATGCACAACCTGATGATTATCCGTCGCTCTAAATCCCTAGCTATTTTCAAAAGCCGTGTTAGGCATCAATAGTAGGTATATATTCTTATATATATAAATGTGTATATAGTTTATATTTATAAATGTGTATATATATATATATATATATATATTATATACAAATTAATAATAGTATGTAATTTAATGAGTGTAAATTTTTCATTGTAATTGCGATTTCCCATCCCTCATGTAAATTCCTTTCGGTTAGGTAACCTGGAAGATATCAAACTTAATGCCTTTTGCCTATAATATTTTTTGAGTAATCTTAGTTTTTCCTGTACTAAGCAATAAAGAAGTTTTAATAAATTGTAATTACGTAGTCATCATCACGAAAGTTATACAGCTCTTATAGCGCAATAACTCGTATGGACATTTGATATTTATGAAAAGTAATGCAACAAAATACTCATTATACACACGTGGCAAGGCTCTAGGTACGGCGGTACTAATTTCGAGGACTGTTGGTATGCGCCTGGTACGGCCCACTGAACGTTCAAATTGCCGTGGCGGTCGTTCCCGCTCGTTCATTACAGACTGTTTGCTACTCCACGAATGAAGTAGAGGAAATGAACGCTTTCTATGAAGGGGTATCAACCTCATTGTGAATTTCATTGCTGACCGGCCAGTTGTATGAGCTATTTATAAGTGTCAAAGCTAGTGGTAGCCCGGGACTTCATGTACAATTATGTTCCCATTCGTGATGCACGGCTTACGCGGAGCTGTACAGGCTTTCCGATTGGTGTTAGAGGCAGGCAATGTACGTAGTGTACGCACCGATATCAATCCATCACTGGCCCACTACAGGGTACGGACCGGCTTTCAGAAAGAGCAGGATTTTGGTCCTAAGGCTGGTCAAGTGCGTGTGAACACCACATGCTTGCAGGTTTCCTCTGAGTCTTTTGCTTCACAGTTAATGCTAGTTAATTAAAACGCACGGCTTAGGCCGCTTTTTTACTACTACTACTAGGATGCGACAAAGCGAGATTAGATGAATGAATGAATGAATGAATTTTGTACTTTTATTGTACACCACAGAGAAAATTTACAGAGAGCAAGGGTTATTTTCAGAAAACCAAATTCAGTCCATGTTGACAATGTTTCGCAAGTGTATAGAAATTAAAAAAAAATGTACTTAAAACTCAACTTCCAAGTTAATAAGTGTCTGTGCTCTGTTATTAAAATAGCCTGCCATGAATTTCATTTTTCAATGCAAAGAAAACTGCAAACAAAATATTATCAAAATTCAAGACCCATAATGGTGAAAACTTTTTAATGAAATAATTCGGACAAGGACTCTCAATACCAAAGTAGTAAAATGTAAAACGTAGACACAGTTTGTCCCCTACTTAACGTGGAGTTGTCAAAATTTGCATAAAATCGTCCGAACGAGGCCAGCGTTGCAAACTTTTGACTGTTCTTTAAAAGCACTCAAATTGGGAATGGCCTATAAATTGACGAAGTCCGTTTTTTATTAAATCGTTGAGGTGTATTTTATATAAGACCGTGGTATATTAAAATCAAAAACTTTTAAGTAAACCAATGGACTTAAGGACACTACTATTGGAAGATATTTTTTGTAGAGCTTTGAATATATTGTTGAGTTGATTTTCCTCTGTTACGAGTAGATTACCGTTAGTATAGATCGCTTTGTAGCGACAAGGCCGCGTATTGTACCTTTCTTTTTGTGCCTATACATATTTATTGTTTTTCTATGTATATTCATAGTCCATTTTAACCATTATCATTATGTATAAACAACAGTTATAAAATGTCAGTTACTATTGTTATGTAAGTATGTTATATACATCGATGCATACGCAATACTAATAATTCGCAAACCATTTACAAAACACTTGTAAGTTAAGTTAACCTTAACTAAAAACATTTGCCTACCTCCTTAGCACACTGGTGGGCGAATTTGTCTTAAAAGTGGAGATTCCTGCTTCGATCCCTAGCGGGGGTAATTCAATAATTTGCAATTTTAAATTTGCTCTCATCCGGTGAGGTGGAAGGGTTCGGCCGTGGCTTGTTACCACCCAACTGACAAAGACCAAGAGGATAAGAGTTCGGGTACTTTTCCGCGTGGAAACTGATTAGGGTTTATTGTTGTTAGGTTGATTGGGGTTTATTATAACTGTAATACCAAAACAGGTTAGCCCACTACCATCTTAGGGTGCATCTTACACTAACTTTTACTACAATATACACCAAATTAATAAAAATTACACTTTAATACGTAGGCATTACTATTTATGTTACTAAAATAAGCAAGAATCTATTATCGATGTGAATTAGAAAACCCATAGAGGCACATTTCGATATTACATCTGTAATAAATCTCAAAACAATTTTCATATGCGATGCCAATAATTTTTTTATGAAAAAAGTTTATGTTTATGTCAACAAAATATTTTATTTTTAAAAAGCTAGAACTTTTTTCATATCTGTGTTTCGATACGTAAATGAAAAAGGGCAGAGTGGGTGGGCCAACGAGGAGTCGATAACGTACAATAAACACTTCAAAGTTGACGGAGCTGCGAATTTGATACTCAACCTGCAAACTGATCCTTAATATAAGATTCTCTATAAGAGTCTTATTGTCGGCATCACCCAATTAACTTTTCGGACAGGTCGATATAAAACTACGAGTATTTTGTAAACAGTGCAATGTGAAAGGTAACAAGCGCATGCAATAAGATGGACCGAATGAAGTCTGCTTGCTATCCGTGGTCTCTTCCATGAGTGTACCAGGCATTCAGAAAGCAGAAAGAAGTGGCAGTGCTTTAGCATGGCAACGTATCTCCTCCAAACAGCAAAATATAATACCAAGATGACCATGACCTCATATAAAAGTGATTCGATGTACGTTGTTATTTTTAAAATGATACATAGGGATGACTCGTAACGTTCTCTCAAAATAATTTGGGTAAATATTGATTATTTTAGATAATAAAATACGATCGTAAGTACGTCATACGTCAATGATAAGAGTCGTATTGGTTCAAAAAACAATTTATATTTTTAATATATAACATAATATCGAACCGATTGCGGCGCTATCATAACATATAATTTACTCATCAAGTAACTAATTTACGATTGATAACTTAAATATTAATGGTTCTCTATATTTTGTCCTAATGAAGGTTATCTCGAGTCTTGACTTAAATGAACTAAGACCCTAAACCTACTGAGATACTACTTTCTCCAAATCATTAAAGTTTTTCTGATTATTTTTCTTACGAGTACTTCGTATTTTTTATTTAAACTTTTCTAACTGTTGCTACTTTATCTATTCCACAATTATTTCCTGCGTTAAAATGTTCCCTAAATCATATTTTTTAAAATCAATAGGTCAGGAAACAGTAATAATCAAAAGTCAAAATTACAAGTAGGCATAGTTTATAAGCACGGTTAGTATAAAATCTAGGTAGGGGTAGGTAGGGTAGTTAATAAAATCGATATATGTAGTAATAATAATCATTTAATTCAGGCAAATTTTAGGTTTACTTGCCTATCCAAATATAATGAATGAATTACTGAATATACTTTTATTGCACACCTCAAAAGGGACATTAAATAAGAAAATTATAACAAAATAAAATGACATTAATTGAAATATACTGAGACACTTTCTTTTACTTAAATAAAAATACATTAATTATCCCCTTCCCTATTTACTCTGAAACGGGTAGTTGTAGTTTCTGGCACTGTGTTCTACGAGCGAAAGGAACTGATGGATCTAAGATAATTTTAAACCGACTTCAAAGAAAGTAGGAGGTTCTCCATTCGGTTGTATTTTTTTTTGTATGTATGCTATTTTAAACTAAGGCCAGTAATGTAAAAGATACTGTTAGTGTTTGCTGAAATTTTGTACTCCCACTAAGAAGGAGTTCAAAATTTCACACAGATAGGTCGTCAAAAACAAAGTACGCGACGCTTCAGTGGATTGAAGCTATTATATTGTCAACCAATACGATACGATATTTGACGTCAACAGTTCAACTTCATTCTTAATTGCCGATAACCCGCCAGCGGGTCACGACTTCCTACCGACAATAGAATTAACTATACTGGAAGGAAGTGACATTTTACTAAAAATAACAACTACGTAACTCAACAAAAGGAAAATTCTCAATGGATTAGCTACCGATAGGTTTGTTATGGACACAATAGATCACAAATTGTTAACCTTCGAGTATTCAACAAATTCAAATTAAGTACCTAGTACCGAATCTCTAACTGCGTACCTTGATGATAAGAATCGTGTACCTATTTCTTAAATAATCTTTAACTCATAATTTAGTCAAATCTACATCATTTTTTAAAAATTAAAATGGAGGTTCTCAATTCGAATGCATGTTTTTTTTTGTATATTTGTTACTCGATTACTCCGCCAATTATAAACCGATTTTGATGATTTTTTTCTTGTTCGATGTGTTATACTTTAGAGTTGTAATACTATAGGAATTTGAGTATTTTATAATGTTTGTATGTAGTATTTTATAAAAATTTATTTATTATTTATTTAGCAACACAACCCGTGAAGACATTACAGTTGCCCAATTCGTCTCCCCGGGGCTATTAAAAGAATGTATGAACGAATAATGACAACAAATTAAATTAAATTAAAACATAAAAATAAGCTATATAACATTAAGAATAAAAAAAATAAACAATAATAACAATCACCAAAAATTTAAATTCAAAATAGTAATAAATCAAAACATTCAAACATATAATTAATATCTTAGATTACCTACTCTCTAATAACATTTTAATTAGAATTTTCTTTCGACAGTAGTCATGACAAACTGACGATGAAGTCCAAGGATGGCAACCGAAACTAAACAATAGTAAGTATCATACTAGTTGCGATGCGATTGTAAGCAATTTATGATCGTCATAAAGGAGCTGATGGTGAAGTGCCGGGAGAACTCAACCATTAACGCCCGGCTTCGGGAATAGCAATCATTTGTAGCAGGCTACGAGTAATTGACATTTAGCTATTATAACTTAGATAAAATTGCAGACCTACCCACTAAAGATCGTGAGAAAATTTAGAAAAAATTTAGTAAATTCCTGGAAACATCCCTTACCACATTTAACTTGGCACGGACTTAAATATGTTGCAGAAAATATTTATTTTTCGCTTTTTAGTTGTTTTTCGAAGTCGGTTCTTTTTTGACTACTGTTACTGAGCCCCCTAAAAGAACTATTTAATCTCACATTTATAAGATCCTACGTGTATAAAGCGGAAAAATAGGAATAGTGTTTTACCTCAATTATACAATATTGAAAGTTTCCCAATTAACCGTCATTCGGAATGAGCCTTAAGGCATAACTCTCAGCTTAATTCACTGCTTAGGCTTCAGTAATGCCTTCCTTTTTCTAATGCTAAGTAATTGAAAATGTAACATTATATGTTTGGTTTTCCATCCGACTTACAAATAGGTCGGTTTCAATTGGATGTGTGTCTATGCACCGTCTAATTTATCCGAGATATTCGTTTTGCTTGTTTCTGTTTTTTTTGTCATCATCGTTTCGAACGATAGGACATCCATTGGCTTCCTGCGACTTGTTTAACCTAATAGGGGCAGTCCACGTTGATTTCAGCACTGCGTATTCCGATACGGTCGCCATTCGAAATATTTGGGACCCCTACCATTGTGACTCCAGACATAAAATTATACAATATAAATTGTATCCAGCTTCAATCATATATAAAACCCGTCCGATCACTACGACAAACCGAGTTTTAGAGAGTGAAATATATAAAAATGGCTAATGGCTGATTCGTAGAATGGATCACTCGTGCATTTCACAGTTCACAGTTCATTATGTCTTATATAGTTGTGCCAAACTATAAAGAATTGGGCGTTTTTCTCAAGATACTCTTCGTATGCCGGAGTTAAAAAATTGGAGTCCGTGCATTCTAGAGCACGATATATTGTTGGTCCCAGTTACGGTGCTAGTTTCTGTACTATTAAAACAACATGACTAGGTATATTTCAAGCGACAGTGGCATACAATGCTATGCCAAATTTAATTCTTATTAAAAACGATCCCCGAACACTTAATAACGAGGACAGTATAGTGTAAGCTTTTGAAAAGAGAGATTATGCATAGAGTTATATATAGACTGTGTAAAGGTATATTTCTGACGTGAATAAGTCTAATTGAGCTAATGAAGAGGAATTTCTTAATTAGTGGTGTTTGTACGAGGCATGGGCACACGTTCTGTACCGAAACGGGTTAATTACGAACGATAACTCTTTAATTAACCTGCCTAATAACAGAGTATTTGCATTCGAGCCGCCAGTGTAGTAAGACCAATTAGGGAGTGAATGAAATCGATCGAAAATATTGGTTTACCTACTGCATGATGGAATTGGTTTAAAATTTATTATTTTCGCCAATAGGTTAATAATAGTATAGGCATTCCAAACATAACAGAGATCACCTCAGAACGAAAAACTGCAGTCTAAAGTCAACTATGTCTAATAGAAAATCGATTCTATCTGATGCTAATAGTAAAGTTGAAACTTTGTTGTATTGTTTGGTTTTATGTTTTAACGGGGGTCTAAATAGGGAGTGATAATTTAAAAAAGTTTATTGCCTATGAAAAATGGGATTATCAAATACAAAAAATGATTTTTTAAATACCATTGGTGGTATTAGAGATGAGCGCTTTCAAACAAAACTTTAATGTCAACCACCTAAGGATGGACTCGCTTAGTTTCGCTGTTCTGTGGTCGAATGGTTCCATAGGAACAAGACTGTGAGTTCCCGAGCACACTCACCGCATTTATTTTAAAGGCTCTGCTTCAAAAAGACTGATAGGCTCAATTTAAATACTATTACAAGTACATACGTAAAAAACATTATCGTTCAAATGGGTGTTCCTAAAGAGAGTTGACATTGGTATAAACATTGTATCTTTCGTCACAAAACAAACAAACGTCAGCGCGCGTCATTAGTCACGCCACCAGAGGTTATCTGCGCTTAATGGGTATACCGCGGGCAAATATCTTACTGATTAATTAATCTATATGTTAAATATTTTTAGAGCGATGCCCTGAGAGACTTGGGGGGTTGGTCTATACTTTGAAACAAACACAAGATTGATAATAGTCATTAATTAATTTGTATTTATTTGATTGTGTATTTATATAATACTAGCTGTTGCCCGCGACTTCGTATGCGTTTGATTTTGTTTTTTGATGTGTCATTCAATTTAGTTCTAGTTCTAAAAAAATAAAGTATTCAGTATCGCTAAGCCTTAAATGAGGGATTTGCTGCTGTCCGCTGGGGAGTTCTGTCCTCTATCTCCAACCACATTCATCAGATCTACACAAATTTTGGGCAAAATTAAACACATATTATAACATCTATAGTACAAAAATAATTATTTAAATCGGTTATAATTTGTCGGAGTTATGGTGTAAAATCGCAAAACACTTTCATCCCCTTTCCCAAAGGAACCGAGCTTAATGTCGCGATAAAAATTCTCCTGTCCTATATTACTTCTAATACTTCCAAGAATATGTGAACAAAGTTTCATGAGGATCGGTTAAGTAGTTTGTGTGTAAAAGCGTAATAAACAAACTTACACTGACATTTATAATATTAGTAGGGTAATTTTCGGACACGAAAAATTTTATTAACATAGTGTCACAAAAATTGGTCCTTACGTCTGGTGACCCAAGTGCTGGCGGTTATTTAGCCCAACGGCTAAGTCTAGCTATACAACCGGGCAATAGCGCCAGCATTTTGGGTACCATGCCCATAAGTGAACAGTTAGACGGCTTCTATTTATTGTAAATATTAATTTTAGTTTGTACTTATTATTTCCCTACAAAAATATATTATTCGTTGGTTTTTTTAATAAATGGTATCAAGTAGGGATTGTAAATCAATTATCGGTTGTCATATATGTGTGTCTATGCTAATTAATTATCAGTCAAACGTTTTTTTGGCTACAATCACACTCCCGTTTTATTCGCACCTTTGAAGGTTGGCTGGTAGAAAATGCATTGTCTTTAGCGAAGTCTGCCTTAGGTCAGGTTTTTATTTTGATGTGACAACGTCTTATAAATTGGTTTGCCGGGTGACACTTCAAGAAACTGCGTTACGCTCCGCTCACGTTATGCGCTCACAATGAGAGCGAGTGAGAGGCACGCGCCCGCCTAAGAGCGAGAGAGACAGACATAAAAAGTGAAAGGCACGCGTCCCTTTGTAGTAAACGCTGTTTCATTGTACGCAAATGTTTTGCAAGTTATTGTATGTATATTTGTATATAAATACGTATGTATGTGTAAAGGTAAAAATAAAATTTTGTTAATATGAAATTCAGTGCGAGATTCTTTGTATAAATTAATGTTTTAAATATAATTCTTTGTATAAATAAATGTTTTAAATTTTTACTATTATTTCATCCTTCTTCCTACTATACGAATGAATATTCACATTAAAATTATTTTACCACTCAAACTTTCGCCCATATACCGACTTTACAGGCAACCAATTTTTGTAAAGATGCAGATTAAAAAAATATCTTGTTTCTCTCGTACATATGCACAACGTAGTAGATAAATTGTAGTTGCACCCAAGTATTAAAATAAACTAGCTGTAACTATCTGTTGTTTTGGTTTTTTTTTAATTATGAATAAATAGATTTTGTGTTAAGAACAGATACTCACTATCGGTCAATCTATGCTTAAGATCGAATTCAATATTAACTTAAAAAAATACTACTATTAATACTTTGACTCCGGTACAACTTAGGTGTACCAATTATTTTTTCTTTTTAACAAATAGTTCCAGAAACTTATTCAATCTTTAAAAATCTAACAAATATTTTACCCTTCGTGTTTGAATGTTAATGAAATATTAATGATGAGGCCATCCTTAATAGTCATTTTTAAGAAGTTAAAAAACTAACATGTCTCAAATGCGCGAATATTTATTGAATAACTAGCTGATACCTGCGACTTCGTTCAACTTGATTCAGGTTTTTATTTCTTCCGCGAACTCTCTTATTTCCCGGGATAACAGGTAGCATTCCATTTCAAAGGCTACATGCATGCCAAATTTTATCCATATCCATTCAGCCGTGTTTGTATCAAACATACATCAATCCAATTTTCCCATTTTTAAAGTAAGTAGGATTGCTGAAAGTATTTTAAGTAACCGTTGTTGACAGTGTTATCGAAGTTCGTGTTATAATGAAGGTGTACATAATACTGAAACACGAGACAGCGAACGGCGTTCGTAATTAAATAAGTAACAAGAGGAAGCTCCACCGCCACCGCCACTGCTGAAAAACAAGCCAGCGAACCTAATTACTGGTGACCTTCAATCAGGGCTGCCAATCCCCAACACTAAGTTTGCAAACTTTCTTTGTAACATAGAATAATGATAGATGAATTCATACTAAGTCTGTCTTTTACTCTTTAATTTTCTAAGCCCTGTAAACTTAAATGATGCACGATGATAAAATTAGATTGAAGAATGCACCTGTAGAATTTACGTTTAACAAAAGATAGCAAAAAATTGTAACAAAAATATTTTAATTTGATAACAATAAATATTAAGTCTAATTTGCCATAATCCGGAAAACTAGGAAAATCTGTCCGTTTGCAATTTATAACTTCTTTAAAATGCACACGAGTAGCATATTTATGGAGCATATATGTAGGCCAAAATGTTCTCTCCACGCACGTTAAGCTCTGTCACCGGAGCATCTTCAGGAGATGTTGACGTTACATTTAAAAGTATCGTCGGTTCTATCCTATCCTATATTAATAAGTAACAACCTAATTAGTAATAAATCTTAATAAAAACAGTAGGTAACCTTACATTAAAATAAGTAATTTGTACAGGAAATGGATTTCCGATAACGATGCAAAAGTGTCTTCGTGTTTTTCTCGGACGACATCAACGCGAGCCATCTCGTTGAGGATGTATACATTTCTATTTAATTACTTAATATGCAATTGCTCGGATAAAGTAATATGATCTTCCTGGAGATAAACGGAGATAAAAGTACCTACTAGAATATCATACTGAATGCAGTTATTTGTGTTAGTTCAATAACATGTTTCAAATCCCACAAATTCCTTGAATTGGAATATCGTTCGTATAAAATTTACCAAATTTTTAATAACTCTTTCGATTCCAAACTCTGATAGATTCATTTGGCTAGCCGGTCCAATTTATCGTCTTCATTCTTCTATTATTCCAGCCAATTATTGTCCACTTTTGGCATAAGATGCGATTGGTGAGCTTTTAAGATGTTTATCACGTGGTAATGATAATAACCGGGATTGAAGGCTTTAAGTTGCACAGGAATGGATACTAGAAAAGACAATTGCAACTTGTTGGCAGAATAGCCTCACATCTTATGGAGTCATTAGCCCGACCCAGCGGACCTCGCGATGCTATCGACCAACACTGGGACCAAAGGAGCAGTTCAAGGCTGTCCAGCTCAGAATTAGAAAATATCATCTGGGTTAGAAAGTGAAGAAAATCGACTGGTTTAAAAGCTTTAATTACTACAGCTTCAAAATAAAATACTTTGAAGCTGGCAACCCTAAACGAGGGGCACTTGTTTCAGGGGCTAATTTGTTTGCAGTAGAAGACATGAGGCGGCCCAATTAGCGCGGCGTCACCGTGTGCCATGCTATTGCCTATGACAGCACTGCATAGCACGTCATTGCACCTAACTAAATATGTAGATATCTAAATATAAATCATCTTACATCAATGAACATACAAACGCTTGTCTTACAGCGGGAGCTTCTATAAAATCTTTGTGTTCATTTTATATACTAAAAATGCAGTTTTTATATTATCCTGCTTACGTGTATGGAACAGTGAATGATATCGCTACCGCGCCACATTGCTCGCTCGCACAGAGTGTTTCTTAATACATAATTTTATTTTATTTTATCATACATTAGCTGGGTAGTAGTTTGGAGACGTTAAAAATCCCATTTATTAATGTTTTTGAATAACCATTTTACCGTTGCTTAGTGTCAGTTAGTGCTTAGATTATATAGGGGAGCGGGAGGCACGTTGTTACAGGGGTAAGAAGTTACACGCATTTTTTACCGGGATTATGAACTCTTTGGTAGACGTAAGTGGACTCATTTGTTTCCTTATAACATCGTACGTTGCATAAAAACAATCAGTGACCCACCGAGCGGCAAGCTGCTAGGTTGTGTGAACGTGTCTCGATTTCGATCAAGTAAGTAACAAAATCCTTTACGAAATTTTTGATTCCTGCTGTCTATATTTGTTATTCTCTAAATTTTTTTAACCTCGAACGTTCATAATGTATCTAATTTTAATTTGCAATATCGTTTTATTCTGCTATTGATATCCACTAATGGCGATTTTAATTTTAATTGAAAAACATACCATGGGGCAGGTGGTTACAATTTTTCGGGGTAAGTTGTTACATGTAACAACTTGCCTCAGACCTTGTATTACCTTTCATCTCATTGACTATCATTTAGAAATTACTACGTTGTACTTAAAAATTCTAATAAAAGGCGGTAGTATTCTTTAGTAGGGCGAAAAATTGAAGCTTTCGTTCCGACGGGCGCATCCTTGCTTTTTAAAACAATGGTTCATCTTTAAATTAATTTTTAAATTTTAAATACTCATTGTTTTTTTTTAAGAATGAGAAACTACAAAACAAAAACGGAAAGAGGTACAACTAGTCAAGAAGTTTATGAATCTGCTGCGGTAGAAGTACTGCAGAATAAAACGAGCATTCGTAAAGCAAGCGAAATGTTTAATTTGTGTCCGATGTCCTTATCCAGGTATGTCAGAAAAAACAAAAACAACGAATCTTGTTCATTTGGTTACGTTAAACCTAAATTGGTATTCTCACAAGAAGCCGAACATAAATTAGCTTCTTATCTAATCAAAAGTTCAGAAATATATTTTGGTTTACTACCAACTGAAGACCGAAAACTAGCTTACCGATGTGCAGTAAAACTCGATTTAAAAAATATTCCCTCCAGCTGGATCCAAAATAATATGGCTGGGCCAGACTGGTTTAAAAGTTTTATGCACAGAAATCCTCAACTATCTCTAAGAACACCAGAAGCTACATCTTTAAGTAGAGCAACGTCATTCAACAGAACCAACGTTAAAGACTTTTTTGACCAACTGCAATTCTTATTCCAAAAATATGAATTTACTGTTTCGCGCATATGGAACGTTGACGAAACGGGTGTTACAACGGTACAGAAGCCTAAAAAAATAGTTGCTGCTCGTGGTCAAAAACAGGTTGGTGCGATGACATCTGCCGAAAGAGGAGTACTTGTAACGCTTGCATGTGCCATAAATGCTGCTGGAAATTCAGTGCCGCCGATGTTCGTTTTTCCCAGAATAAGATACACTGATCTATTTCTTCGTGCAGGACCATCAGAAGCGATAGGAGCAGGCAATTCTTCAGGATGGATGACAGAAGTAGAATTTTTAAAATTCTTGGATCATTTTCAAAATTACGATATAGATATTATAATTCATAAATGTTATAAGACTGTTTAAAATGATCTCTTTTGTTCATAACGTTTTGAAATAATTAAAAAAAAATGATTTATCATCGATGATTTTGTTTATTTACCTACTGTAACATCGTGCCCCGAAGCTGTAACAACTAGCCCCAAGTCAGGGGTAAGTTGTTACAATCGACTTATTTGATTAATTGCCCATTGTGAAAAAAATTACGTAAATTTTAATATTTTTCCAATAATATTTTACTAGCTGAATAGACATACTAACGGTAAAAGCAATCAAATGTATCCATTATTTGATAGTTTTTGTGATATTGGTAATTATCTAAAAATTGTAACAACGTGCCCCCCGCTCCCCTAATATTTAGTTATTTTGAAGAAACTAAAATGTTTTGAAACATATAGAAAAAGAGCTAATTCTCCTCTCTAGTACTGTTAATTATTTATAATCGGATCATACTTCATTGTGATAAAAATCCATAATAAGTACGAATAGAAATAAGTAGCCTATTTATATAATTGGTCGTTTATTATCATTAGCTTTGTATCTTTATTGTTGTATGAATTATTGGTTATTTACTTTATTAGACGGCGTAATCCAGAGGAACATAAGTGACAAGGAATTTAAATGAGTATCTGTATGCCTATTCAAATCTATGATTTTTTTTTAAACATCTCGAGCTAATAAAATTTTTTTTGAGCATACATGCAAAAAAATTCGATCTTGAAATGTACAACATAACAAGAAACGGTTACACGAAACGTAAATACTTGAAACGCTGGCTCAAGACTTAAAATTTTCACAATATAAATTAGGCGTAAACTGCATGTATGTTTATTTGTTCGGAAGTTAGAGATGTACATCGGTTACTTTTCTAAGAGAAAATAATCGGTTGCGCGGGATTTTCAAAAGATTACTTGCACAACTAAGCCGCAAAAGCGATGTGGTTATAGCTTTGGCCTCCCTTTCGGGGTGACCGAGTCCGATCCCACACAGCTAACTTTTCGTACTTATGTATTAAGAACTTTTAATGTAAGGAATTTAAAATGTCACTAAAAAGCGATGATAGCCTAGTTGGAAGGACTTCGATTTCGGGGAGCCGAGTTTGAATCCCAGCACACACCTCTATTTTTCTAAGTTATGTGCGTTTTAAGAAATTTAAGAAGTCCACCAATCTGCATTGGGCCAGCGCGGTGTTCTACGGCCTTAACCCCTTCTCATTGTATATTTAATTTAATTAAATTTTTATTTATCTATTTTTGACATATATCTTTCCAAGACAAATTTATGTATTTATTTTAATTGCATTCAATTTAATTTTGTAAACTGTTAAATTGATATACAATGTTAAATTTGTTTGGGTTGAAACGGTGAATGAAACCATCTCGACGATGACCCGCATGCCTGAGAGTTCTCCATAATGTTCTCAAAGACGTGTGAAGTCAAACAATCTACACGGGGCTAGCGATCTGGACTATGGACTAAAATCCTTCCCGTACCCTATTGTGGTCCGGTAATGGGTCGAATTTTATTTTATTTTCCTTCCCATTAAAGACATGCCCGATAATGACCACGCTGGGCAGGCGGGTTGGTCATCGCAGGGCTAGACTGATCGCACCGGCGTCGCTGCTGCCCGACACCGGTCTATGCCATTTGTTTAGCCTAGCCAATTCGAAGTGGTTATACCGCCACTTGTCGGTCGCCAGAGCCTCGTCGGTAAGACGGCAGGGTGCACCACGGGCATCTGGGAGGCTGACTGGTGCTAGCCTCCCCTAAAAATTAAAACAAAACTCCCTACAAAAGACCTATGTCCAGCAGTAGCCGTCTACCGGTTGATATGATGAATGGGTCGATGATGAGGATTACACAAACAATAATTAATGTCAATAATATATTTATCACTAATGTAATAAAACGGCTGAACAAAATGGAATAATCCTAACTGTAATTAATATTAGACGCGGCATAGCAATGGACCAATCAACGTTGATTAATTTGTACTAACAGGCTCGTTAATTAAACCAGCTTTATTAATTAGTCCAAATGAATTAATGGATATGCAGCGTTTCCTGTGTTTTGTAAGGTTGTTGCCGTGTATTTTGGACATTGTTTTAATATTCCTGAATATTCTGTATTCAAAACTCATAACTCATAATTAAATTATATATTGTATTTCACCTCATTGGTGCTATGGTTAGTACGTTTGGATACAGATCACGAGTTCTCGGGTTTCCCAATTTGTTAAAGATTGTTAAAGTTTTTGTAGAGCTACAAGTGGCAGAGCTTGTCCGAGGACTTTGGACTTTGTCGAGTGTCCCTGGCGCAGAGGTGAGCGCTGCGGATTTTGGTTGGAGGTCCCGGGTTTGATTCCCGGCAGAGGAGATTTGGGAATTTTCTCTGGTCTGGTCTGGTGGAGGGCTTCGTAAGTTCGACCGTGGCTAGTTACCACCCTACCGCCGGAGACGTGCTACTTAGCTAATCAGCGTTCCGATATGATGTCGTATAGAAACCGACCAGGGGTTGAATATAACTGCTTAACTGGTTAGCCCGCGACCATCTTAGACTGCATCATCTGAGAACCACTTGAAATTGCAATCAAGGGCTAACTTGTAGTGTATTAAAGTATACTAACGCCACGCTTTTTTCCGCCACCATTGTTGTGTTCCGATCTGATGCGTGGTGGCGGTGTAATTACAGGCACGTGTGGATAACACCTCAAGTTTTTGGACACAAGGCGATACTTTCAAGGAATTCTTTCTTGCATGTCCTATGAATGTTTTTCTTATAGACGATTTTCCACATCCTTTGTCCTTATTATTAATATAAAAAAATATTGATATTTTCGATAAAATAAATCTCTATATGCCAGCCTGAAGTAAGAAAATTGGCAGTGACCAGCCATGTTCCTCGCCGTATATAAAAAAGTTATAAACAGAAGATCTTGGTTATTTACCGATAAATTTGTTAAAAGTCGTTAAAGCCCACAAACCTGCACTGTAGAAGATCAAACCTCCAATTCCCTCTTATATATGAGAGAGGGACACTGGGCCTAGCCTAGGGGCTCTATTAAGTTGAGAATGATAATCGGAATAGGAATATGATAATCTCAATCAAAATTGCAAAGCAATCATATCCTCTACAGCTATCTTATTTATTTATCTATATACTCGCTCCAGCTCAGGATTTAACCTTGAGAAGTTTTGTTTCGTCACGCAGGAACGTGTATATAATAGTTTTTGCCAATGAGTATGTAAACACCGCGTAGTGCTTGATAATCTGCCAGTCTTCATAGTTATCTCGCTAATCTTATTGGATCTGTTAGCTACTTAGCATTGATGTTTGTTTTCTTTTTAAAACTTTTTGAAGACAGATATATCTAATAAGAACCGAATATAAAACATGTACTGTTAATAAATAAAAGGAAATCCATACAAATATGAATGCGACAGTATGTCTGTTCGTTTGTTTGTTAGATAACTATTGTTCAGCTTAATCACTTCACTGATCTTGACGAAATTTTAAATGGTAATAGATTGCATCTTGGAGCGGACAAAGAATTCTTTTTATCCCGGATAAATATCAAATCTCAAAGTTTTTCAAACACCGTAACAAACGCGTACCGAGTCGCGGGCATCAGACAGTTCGTTATAAACCAGTCATTATCGTCTAGATAAGCAATAAAATGTTGTCCCTTAATTGCGCTCCGTAATTATAAGAAGAGGACCGTGTTTATAATTAAAACGAATGAAGCATTGCTACACTCCTCTGAGGTCTAGTGATGTAGTGTTAGAGCCGGCTAAAATAATTCATATTTAATTTATAATTTAACCTTTCACCCATTCATATAAACTTTGTAACCGTTTTGATTTGGTCATTATCGTGCCGCTATTTATATCGTATCTACTTAGTATTTCGTTAAAATCGGGTCATTGGATTACCAGGACACATAATGTGGCGAAAAAACAAACAGATAGACACATTTTTGCATTTGTATGATGAGTATGAATATGTTTATACATACTTAGTATAATAGAATAATACCTTTTCAAAGAATTATCGAAAAGGGTTATCGAGTCTTCCGGTGATCCTAGAGCGGGCAGTTACCTTGGCCAACGAATTAGTTTGGCCATCCAAAGGGGCAATGCTGCCAGCATCTTAGGAACTGTGCCTCGCTACGGTGGTTTCGAGGACGTTTTAGATTTTATTTAGTTTTAAATAGTTTATTTTAGTTATATTTGTTAAATTATGTAAGTAATGCTATTTTAAATAGAATGATATGT
Source organism: Pararge aegeria (assembly GCF_905163445.1). Taxonomy (NCBI): domain Eukaryota; kingdom Metazoa; phylum Arthropoda; class Insecta; order Lepidoptera; family Nymphalidae; genus Pararge; species Pararge aegeria. The sequence goes on along the minus strand of NC_053184.1, from coordinate 8,040,423 downwards.
CTTTGATTTCGAGAGAGATCACCGGATATTCTGTGCTGTTATATTAAACAAAGAAAATAATGGTATTAATTCTTTTTTAATTTAAAGTTGGTAAAACCGGTCACGCTTCGCTCTTGGCTATAGCTTAGTGTTATAAATTTAAGTAACAAAATCTTAGAAATGCACAGTTGTGTGAAGATTTTTAATTAATTCGTCAAGTAGGTACTTTTGCTTGTGTGCAAATAATATTCTATTACATAAAATTTTACGCGGAGCACTTGGTGTTAAGTTATTGCCGCTGCCTAGTAAAACTTACAGGAATGGAAGAATTGTCGATTTGCTCTATTTGTAAGTTGTTTGTCATTTGTCTTAAATAACCTTTGAACTTTGAACATTGCTGAAAGGCCGATTAGCGCTGAAGAGTGAGTGAGGGAGTGAGTCCAAGCTTTGTATTCTATTCCTACAACTGAAAAATGTTTGTGTGATGAACTTGAATGTTTTTCAGTGTCTGGGTGTTTATCTGTATATTACAAGTATTCATGTATTTTATTCATAAACATATTCATCAGACACCTTAATACCCGTAACACAAGCTACGCTTACTTTGATTGCGGTGTGTGTATTGTTGTATTGTCGTAGTATATTTATTTATTTATTTGCATTGAAAAAAATGGTTTATCACCCAACTATGTGGTGCGGAAAAAATATCCATAATTAAATTTTATCGCTGTATTAATGCTTTTCGAAATGTAACTGTGGTCTCTGGACCTAAGCCTGCACTCCTCTTTGGTCTAGTGATGTAGCTAATGAGCCACTTGCTAATTAGAGAAGGAACAAGCGGATACGCCATTCTAATTGGCTTTTGGGATCATGTCGCGCAACCAAGTTGTAAATTGAAAAGACTTTTAGAGCATCTCCGGAATTATTTTGACACGTGTCTTGAATATTATCTTCTTATGTTTTATATATATGGCGCTGGCCAAGTGCGGATTGACTTCATACGCTTTTGAGAATATATATATATAATCTAAGGCTATCAACGTTAGGAAGATAATAAAATGACGATTAAAATAAATCATTGCATAATCAAGACGACTTTTTCAGTTAAGCTTGTTACTTGAGCCTTTGCCACTTCTCTGTATACAAGGCAGGTTGGAAATATTTTGGTATACTTTAAAGAGATAGTGTCATAATACTCTCTTTACGAATGACCTTGTAAAGCGCAAAGCTGGAACACCACAATTCTGAACAGACGAAGTCACGAGTAATTGCTTATTGTAATATAATTTTTGTATCACAAAGATTTTAATCATTTTTAAGATGTTTATTTTAGAGCTACTGATTTAAAAAAATACCTAACTTTAGCCGCGTAGTGATGTGATCATCAAAGCGACTTTTAATCGAAACATTTAACTTTATACTTAAATAGATAGTGTTATTTTATTTTTATTGAGCGCTTAAAATTTAGTTATTATAATGATATTTATGAATAAATTTCTTTTTAAACCAAATCAGTTTTATTTTTAGCAATATGTTTAATTTTATTAAGTTATATTATTTAAATTCCTCTATCATCAATTAAAAAATCATTAAATATCATCTGTCAAAATGGCTAGATAAATTCCCAAAGATTTACATATTCTCAGAAACATTTATAAGTATTATTCAAACTTATACGAGAAGTTATTTTAACAAAGCAACTAGGTATACTTAATAAATAAGTACGGAGACAAATATTACCGCATCTACATTTTCTCGCTCCATGTCACCACAGCTATTCTCAATATTATTCATTAGCTAAGATATACGATACTACTCCAATTAAGGATATTACATTTTCTTTTATAAATAATATCGTATACGTACATCTGGCGAAGTTACATGTTTCAATGATTAACTAGCTTTATCCAACGGCTTCCCTGCCTGCGTTTGTTTACACGCTATAAAGTAACTTAGGTCAATTTAATAGTGTAACACATTGTAACAAAAAAACACGTCGGGCCGTTGCTGCGTGAAATAATAACATTAATAAAATAACTAATATGCGCTTATAGTAATACTGGTATGATTTCTTTATCGTTTGAAGCAAGAATATTTTTTATTCTGAAAAAAAGTTTTTTTTTTCCCGCTCTATAAAATTCCCCAGCGCAATTATGTGTATAGTCGAAGCGAAAAGTGAATGAGCTAATCACTTACAATTGCAATTAATTTCCCGCTATTTTTAATAGTTTTTCAAAGACTAAAAGCCACTGTGGAGATCATTAAGCCGGCTCTTCAAAGCTGTCGCCGCATTAAACTAATTGACGCAATTAGAGGGATTGCCGAACGGAAATAAAAGTCGGCTCACCTTCATGAAACGCCGGTCCCGCCAATTAGCCTAGCTCGTAATTAGACTCTTCAGTGCAGCCGCTGCGCTGATCAGTCTCTTTACACTTAGCAAAACTCACAGCACAATTTAAATCGTGTTCAAATTTCGAATGTCTAAACTCAATAGTTTGTCACCGCGCCGCAAAAGTTTTTTCGCGATCGCGTGTTCAGTGAAACACGGCGTACGTCGAGACGTGTGCACGCTGCCGCGGTCGGGGAGCGAATAAGCTAGCTGAGTGGAGCTAGGAGGGGAGTGATGCCCTTCCTTTTCTAGTACGAAAGCTTCACCATTGCGGAGCTTTTCGCACAAAGCTGTAAACGCAGATACGCCGTTCTGCACTTGGAGTGACGCTTAACGCCGTAAGTGGGCAGATTGTACGGTATTGCATTTAGGCCTAAATAAAAACGATACTGAATCGAATTATGCTCGGGTGATGCATTCATATGTTATTTTATGGTCTGTGAGCTTTATTAACATGTCTAATAACATTAAGAGTTTGCTAATTACAAATACTTAATCCACGCAGTTTGTTTTATATGAAACTAGTTTTTTACTTAGTTCGTCTTAGATTCGTTTTCTTGGAATTAAAAATGAGCCTACGTCTCAGTCCGGCTCTTAAACTATTTAAATGAAAAAGTCACACAAATACAATCCATAGCAAAATGCAGAAAGTACGAAACAATAAATACTTTCGTATTAATAATATTATCGTTTGTTAATATGTTTTTTCATATTAATTATCCGAATAATAGTATATTAATAGTCCGCTTATTGTATCTCACGAAAATACGATTGATTTTAATTTTATTTTATTTTTTCATTTGTTTAATTAGTAGTAGGTTAATGAAAAAAAGGAAAATTTCTAAAGAACAGGCGCAAGCTTGTAAAAATCTACAACTACCTATAGTGTCTTATAAAATAATACAATGTTTTGCGTTAGAATTAGTCGTTGTAATTGTAGCAAAATTTTAAAACTTGTATAAAACTCAAAACGTAGCTAATATAATAATATAGTAACAAAAATAGCTTTCAATATCGAAATTTTTAACCTGTTAGAAGTTTTGAAATACAGGTAAGTCAGTTAAAATAGCCTCGATATATATACATATACGATTATAATAAAAGTAATTTTGATATTTAAACAAAACAAAAATATTTCATCATTTATTTAAATCACTTGAGAATGAAATGGCATGACAACTCAAATTATAATCCTATTATGCAAGTGAATGCAAGAAAACATTTATCATTGATAAAACTAGCCGGCGGCGACACTTCATTCAACGTATTGTGTGAAGGGACATCCCTTGAATTAGATTATTACCGGTAACACAACACTAGGTTCTAGCCGACGGGAACCGGAACGGTAACAGTAACATATTAGAGTCGTCTGAAGGACTACTCTCTTTGAGTGATGGAATTTATTCTATCAGAAATAGATAGGTACTTTATATTTCTTTCTTTTTAATTATATATTAAAATCTACTATACTCTCTATCTACTATATTATTTTTGTTACATATATATTTTATATTTATACATTACGTATATTTATTTAAATTATCTATGTATTTGCATCTTTACATTTTCTGTTCAGTTTTCTGTCAGTGTTTCTTTTCTTGTATGTTATACGTGTTTCTTCTTCTTCATATTATAGTAATATGTGTTGGTGTATATGTTCGTATCACTTGATAAAATGAAAAAAAACGTATATACCTAAAGATACTGATAAAAAATAGCAAGTACGAGACGTATAGGAATTAAAAGGATTCTGTACAAAAAACTCCCGGGTTTTAAGGATTATAGGACAGACAACCTGCTTAATTTAAGTATATTTATACTAAACTATACACAAATATTACATATTGCATTAGAAATACTAAACTTAATTAATGTTATGCATCTTTATGATCTGTGTTGATAAAACGTATTTCGTATGAAAGAGACATCCCTTGCATAACATTATTAAAGGTAATACAATTCCAGGCTCCCGCCGACGGTAACAACAACATGTCATCGCTCGGTATCATAAACATCGTTATATGTTACCGAGCGAGGCTACTGATTAGAAATAACAAGTACTTAAGAAAGAAGAATCGAAAGGGTTCCTTACTGAAAAAAAATCCGATTCATACGGAAATCTAAGGCCTATAGACCAAAGAGGACCAAAGACCAAAGAAGATATGCAAAATATTCGTACGTATGTTAAACTATCCATAAATATTTCGTCCAATATTTAAATTATTGGAAATAATGAACAAATTGAATGCCATTGCTTTCTTACTACGCGTATCATCATTAATAAAATGAGCCGGCGATGACATATCATCAATCGGTAACATAAACATACTATATGTACTGATAAGAAATAGAAAATGAGAGGTGTACAAGCATTTTAAGGATTCGGTACTATTAGAACCAGACCTAGTGATAGTAGGCAAATAAAACTTGCAACATATTCGTACAGATATTTATAGTAAAGAATCGACAAACATTACATCCAGTATTTAAATATTTGGATATAATAAACAAATACCATTATAATTTAATATGATTTATTATATTTTGTGATAAATCAAACCGGTGCGGCGTCGACACCTCGTTTAACGCATTGGATGAAGAATTTTCCATGGAATTAGATTACCGGTAACACAACGCCGACGGTAACACGCAACAGTAACAGCGACATATCATCAGACGGTAACATAAACATTTAATTTTTATAAGTTGAGCTTTTACAGGTAAACGAATTCCTAAATCGATAAGAATATACAGTAATATGTCTAATAAGCATCGATAATTAAAAAAAATATATAAAAAACGCCTGAACGTAACAAAAAAAAACAGGCATAGTTCTAGTAAAATCGCGTGGTAAGAGTACAGTAGGAACATAAAAAATAATCAGTATTTCTGTTATAATTTTCCCATAAACTATGACACAGGGCCGATTCCGTGTGTTCGATTTTCGTTTTGTTTCTTTACCCAGTGTAATATTTGGAGAAAATATCTTTTTCCTAAAAACCAGGCGCACAATAGGGGAAGCACGTTTGTGTTCGAAAATGCAACTAAACAGAACCGCACTTTAATAAAATTACGGGCAATGCTAGTAGAAATAGCGCGACGCTCTGATGTCATGTTCTGTCGACTTCGTTAAAGGTCCAACGCTACGTTTACCGGTCTGACGTTGCTCCATAGCATCTAGCTTACTTTAGCTACGCGACTCTTTGAAAACATATTCCTAGCCATCATCAATAGCATGTAAGTCCAATGCTGGACTTGTGGCCTCCCTCAACGGGAGGGTTACACGATAATCACCACACTGAGACATATAATAATTGCTTACAAGTCGTTAAAGTCAAACCGGTAAAGAGCTTTAAATTTAGAATAGAATACAGAATGAAATAAAATTTAATATATCAAGCACTTGAAATGCATTTTAACAAAGGAATATTATGCTTAGGATTAAATTCGAAATTCCAGTCACAAAAACGTGTCATACAAGAGCACAGCGTAACCCTTTGTATACCTCCTGTCTTGTTATCCATCTTTCCTTACGCACTGTATTGAATCAATTAAGCCACAATAAAAGGGTTCCATAAAAGATGATTTATTACTAACCACCACAATACTTTTAATTAATATCTCAAGCAATATCATAGCCGGCTGCATAATAAAATTTATAAGTTGAGTTTAGTGCGTTATAAAATTAGCTTCAGTTATCTTTTAGGAATCAATTTTATTAGCTTTTAATTTAGTAGACGTGAGAGATACTAGCGAATACCAGTAGCTTCGTCCGCATAGAATTTCTTATTACGCGAGAGATCAAGAAATATTTCCCTGGTACCTATTGTGTCTAGAAAGCAAGCTACGAACTGAGCTTAGATCTAATAATAAAAGTCAAAATTTCAAATTTTAGGATAGAACTTAATTCTTTGCTTAAAATTTGTATGCCCATCATTAGTGAAAATTTGAAAAGATATGTAACATGTAAGTACTTTTTTAATTTAAACAGAAAGCCAAAAAAATTCATTGTTATTTGACATTGCCTTTGCATTAACATGGTATATCCACTTAAAAAAATAACTTTCATACTATCAGTTAACCACCTTTGGGGTAGAATTTCAAAAACCCTTTCTTAGTAAGTATATCTTAAAGTTGCTAAGGGGGGTTAAACAAGAAAAAAAAAATGTGGTATGTAAGTTTATTTTTCAAGTGCGTATAACATGTTAAAGTTAATGTAATGTCAATTAGCAAAGAATTCATTTAATGTGGCTTGCATTATTTCAATAAAGTATCTATATAAATGTATTAAAGCCTAATTGACTATACAATTATCGACAATTGTACAGTAATAAAAACCGTATACACATATTTCCATTGAATCAAACAGTGGTATTTGATTTGCTATTAGAATAGATCAATTTAAACGTGCGCGACATGAATACGCAAAATTCCTAAATAAATCGGAAGGAACGCCTTTGCGCTTCTGTATCAATTTGCAATCCATTCAGTACCACCCCGCCGAAAATTAAGGTTGTGAAACGATTGCTTTTTTTATCGTCATGTTTAGAAAAAAACTTTTATTGTATGCCCATTATACTTTACTAATACGAGAGTGGTGTACCCTTGTGCAACACAGATTGGTCGATTGCGCTCGCAACGTTGATTCTAACTGGTAAATGGATCGTGAAATATATTGGAAGTCTTAATTTGATATTTAACTTTCCCTTTAAAGACAATTTTCTATCCACACAATCTTTCTTGTTTGTTCTGAAATTTCTTTTAGAACAAAAAAAAGACTTGTGCGATCGGGAAACAAAGTTGTTTACGTTTACTCTCGCCCTCGGAATATATTATATTTAACTAAATCGACATGTTCTATTGCGTCGCCATACTGTGATACATCGTAACGGCGCAATAGAACAGTATGTCTCGCATAGAGCGGATATAACGTTTTTTTTATTACGTGACTAATGCTACCATTTCACAAAACATTTAATTTAATTTTTATATAAGATATGTTTTGCCGTTATCTGACATACAAACTAAAAGTAGCTCATGAAAAAAATAACGTCAATCTGATAACGACCAGTCAATAAATTATCGCATTTATAATATTGGTTGAGATTAGTATTCGGACATCATAGTCGACACGTAGCAAATCCTTGTAAACGTCAAGCGTTACACGAGAGCGCCTGTCGTACTTGCATGTTTCTATCGATAAATCATACGAACATCCCTATACGTACAAGTAACCTGAAGCGGGCCACGTTGACGCGTATTTCTATACTCGATTAATTTATTGCCATGTAACTCGGAGCGTTTCATTTGTTGACTCTCTGGCGTAGTGGTAAGCGATGTGGTCTTGAATGGGAAGTCCCGGGTTCGAACGGCGGGGCAATTTGGGAATTTATAATTTTCCGATTTCTTTTCCGCTCTGGAGACTGAAGACGTAGTTACCACTGTACCGTGAGAGAGGTGATGCCAAGCGATTAAGCGACCCGGTACGATGCAGCTTAGAAATATTATGAAAATTAAGCTTAATTTGCTATACTCCGCGAAAAGCAGGAGAATCTGTATGGTGTAATTTATAATTTCTTCAATCCTTATAATACACACCAAACAGATCTTCGGCAATGTACTCTCTACACACGTTTCGCTCTGAAACCGGAGCATCCTCAGGAGATAAATAAATAAATATACTACGACAATGCACACATCGCCATCTAGCCCCAAAGTAAGCGTAGCTTGTGTTATGGGTACTACGATGACTGATGAATATTTTTATGAATAATATACATAAAATACTTATAATATACAGATAAACACCCAGCACTGAAAAACATTCATGTTCATCACACAAACATTTTCCAGTCGTGGGAATGGGCCCACCCAAATCCACGGCCTTTGTCTTAGAAAGCAGAGTCGCTGCAAACTGCGCCAATGGGCCGTCAAATGTTTACTTTACAATGAATAATTGTTAAAGACTTAGACTTAAGACTTAAGTAACGCCTGCTTCTATCCAATATGCCGCTTAAAAGCAGATTATGGATATGAAGAAGAAGAAGAGGAAGAAACACTTTATTGAACGTATAACATACAGGAAAAGAAACAGTAAAAGTATACAGTACACAATGTAGACATGCAAAGGCGGATGAATGATTTTATTTATAAAACTACCATACTCCTAACAGATTAGCCCGCTACCATCTTAGACTACATCGTTCTTACCACCAGTCAAGGGCTAACTTTTAGTAGTAATGTAGCTTATAGTATCGTACGGGGATATACCTAATACCTCGTTGCCGTCATACCTACGCAGCGTTGTAAAATTTAAAATTCATTTAGTTAAAGTAGGCCTAATATAAGCACTTTTGAAACGTCAAGTACGTCTGTTTGTAGTGACTCTACCACCGGTTCGGAAGGCAGAATCTACCGAAAAGAAGCCGGCAAGCAACTCAGCTCTTTTCCAACATCAACAATTTACATTTTAACATTCATTTTTCTGTCTTGTGAGAGATGAAAGCGGAGCCGGATGCTACCAAGCAACCGTTGTTGCAGTGCTTTATTCCGGTCTGAAAGACATGGTTGCCAACAACACCACCACTTCCAACAGCGGTTTATTTTGTCTGTAAATTATTACTAGATATAAAAAAACTCTAATCCCCTTTCTTTGGAGGAAGCTAATGATGAAGGTGATGAAGGTGAGATAAATAGCTACTTATACGTAGGTACGCTGTATATAAAGTAAAATAGTTTCGACCGTCAACATATTAAACTAAATCTAAGAAGACTAATCGTGAGCTTGCACCACGCGGTCGCGGAGACCATCAGTTTACAGCACAATGGGCCCCGACAATGGGGCAAAACGGCCGACAATGAAGCCGCTTACCCCACAATACTCGCCGGTCAGCCGTCCCTTGAAAAAACCCGATAAGAGTGATTAATTGGCTTAAGTCGAATTCAATGAAATCTAACTCAGAAATGCCTTTTTTAAAGAATAGCTTCGTCTTGAATCCTTATAAAAGAGCCGGGATTTTCGAACTGTTTTCTATTATACTTTAGAATTAACTATCCGACGGCTTAGCGTGCTTTCCGAGGCGCAGAGCTTGGACATCGCCAATTCTCTAACACCGGGCTAAAATCGAGATTTTTTACAGACCCACACAATGTCTGGGAGGCTTCGGCCTTGGCTAGTCACCACCCTACCGACAAAGACGCGCCGCTACGTGATTTAGTGTTCCGGTGCCATGTCGCGTAGAAATCGATTAGGGATATGACTTCCATACTCCCTAACAGGTTAGCCCGCTACCATCTTAGGCTGCATCATAACTTACCACATGGTGAGATTGCAGTCAAGGGCTAACTTGCAGTGAAATAAAAACATTGGTCAAACCAGGAATGGAACCCAGGAACTTGTCACCTACAGTTGAACGTGCTAACCACTAGATCAACAAAGCAGTATACCTTTTTTTGCTGAAATCATTTAGTCAATTATCCAGTTGAACCTAACAATAATTGAAACTCTAAACACAAGTTCCGGAAGAAAGGTATTCTTTTAAATCTAGAACTTCATCCCAACGATTTCATTCATCTCAAGAGTATTTCATTTTATCTAAACTAAAAAATTTCTCCCGTAAATCTACACTTAAAAACCTAAAAAAATTTTTGTAACTTGATTTTTTTTGTTGAGCATTCTATAATCGATACTGAAGCCGAAAGTGTATTTTTTTTATCTGTTTGTGTGTATCTTGGCCGAGCATCCCGCTGAAACTACGAAATGGATTCAAAGGAATCTTTGAAAAGGTTTCGGTTTATAATCACATTTGAAAAGTCAATTCAATCTATTTATAGTCGACTCTACCACTGGATTTGGAGGAGCAAGTAAGGATTACCAGCAAAAAAATCCCCTGGAAGAATAATGGTTCCCGAGGGATGGATTTGTGAACGGAGTCGCGGGCAACAGCAAGTCTACTATGTCTACATTACACTGTTGCACGAATTAGGGCAGCTCTACCGAGTTCATTGTCGTCATTCAACGCGCTCTTGGACAGTAATGTTCAATAGGATCCCTTCCACGACGGGTGGACAGCATTGATGCGTGAATTGCTAAGGTACTGTGAGAACATTGAAGAGCCTGTAATTGAATATTCTCAGAGTACCACTACAATACTCTATACTATAATATTATGTATATTGTTTCATGTTATCTGTCTTTGCTTTTGTGAATGTTATCATCATCATTAAATACCTATTAGCGCTCCAATATAGCACACGGGTCTCCTCCCAAAAGGGTAAAGGACGTAGTCCACCACGCTGTTTTAATGCTGATCGATGGACTTCATACGCCAACAAAAACATTCTGGAAAACAGGTTTACCCACGATGTATGCCTACAACGTTAAGGCATGTCATATTTTTCACAGCTTAAAATACTCATAACTTCGAACATTTAGATGTCAAAGTCAAATATTTCTTTATTCAATTAGGCACATAGATGGCACTTTTGATGCGTACATTACATATAAAATATGACATGAGTGAGATGATGGCGATAAATAAATTCGTCAACTTAAAACTAAAGCTTCGAGGGTTCCAACCGCGCCCTGGTCTAAGAAGAAGCCCACAACAAACTTAGCTGGTTGTTAATTTTTTTTCGTTATCACCATCTCACAATGTCATTTTTCAAAACTTTTAAAGAAGCAAACTGGTTGGAGCGATAATTTACACCCAAGCATTTTTGTCGTTGACGTATTCCTTAATACTATAATAGGACTTTTCTATAAGCTTACGTTTAATACAAACTTTTAACTTTTTCACATATGGTGCCAAATTCGAACTATGCCTCTTGAAAGTGAAGCCCAAGGTCTAACCACACACACCTACACCTATGTATGTATGTTGCATTTACCATCATCATCATCACATCAACTCATTAACGGTCCACTACAGAGAACGGGTCTCCTCCCACAATGAGAAGGGGTTAAGGCCGTAGTCCACTGCGCTGGCCCAGTGTGGATAAGTGGACTCCACACACCTTTGAGACCATTATGTTGAACTCTCAGGCATGCATTCCTCACGATGTTTTCCTTCACCGTTGAAACAAGTGATATTTTAATAACTTAAAACGCACATAACATAGAAAAGTTAGAGAGAGGTCCGTACGTGTATTTACCATTTACTGGAAAAATTAAATTGATTGATTGATTTATTTATAACCACAAGGCTATCACCGTTTCACTAGTTAAATGTAAAAGCAAGTAAATAAATACTGTGATATAAGCTTTAAGTAATAATATACAAGTACTTCCTCCTACAGTTCTTAGAGTTTTTATGCTACGCGTTGTTATCTGCGAATGATGGACGTCAGTGAGTCACTGATCGCATGTTAAAAGAAATCAACATCAAAGCACCTTTGTTTAAAAATATATAAATAGCGGATGCCAGAAGCTACGTACGCATAGAAATTCTGGTATCCCGTGAGAATTAGAAAATGTCCAGAAAGCAGTTTAGACCAAATTGAAGTCAAAATATCGGTAAAAAGAGCGGTGCAGAGCAAATAAAATTAATTACTTAAATACACTTTCATTTTGAAATTGCAATGTTTTGCCTATTGAGCTAAAAAGTAAATAAGTCAGTAAAAATATACATATAGAAGACACAGATTATTTTAGCGGTGCAATTAAGTATTTTAATTATAATTAAAATTAAATAATTTAATTGTATCATGGGGAATTATCAAATTTCCTGAAGTATGTTTTAATATTTCACTCTGGATTATCGTCATCAATCTCGGTGTTTTACTTTCACAGATTTTAATGATTATTGCTTTAAATGTGCAATCTGACCTACATAATCTAATTATTCATTTGTAAAAATTTAAGTTGTCCAAATCGAATTATGCGTAACTGTTATCTTATTGCGTAAGAATTGTTTTGAGGGAAAAAAGCAAGGCCGATGACAAATTATTGTAGCGTGAAATTATCAACCACGATTTCGAAATTGCCAAGTTTGGCACGGAGAAGATAATTTCCTTACATACAGTGCTCGTCATTATATCAATTGATTTGGCATTTGCAAGCGTCTATCCATTAGGAGAGACGCCCAGTCAACAATTTTTGTATGAGGATGACGACAAATTAAACTTCAACACTTAATTAACACCATTAATTGTGAAACAATGGTATTCCAATTTTAAAATACTACCCGTTCACCGCGACAATATACCCCCGCGATAAACAATATTCAAAAGAAAATTAATTCATTTATTAAAAGTAGGCCTTAACATAGGCACTTTTGAAATGTAAAGTCTGTTTGTTCTGTTGTCTGTCTGTTTGTAGTGACTCTACCACCGCACCGGTTCGGAAGGCAGATTCTACCGAGAAGAAGTTTATAATAATGATTTTGTCTTGTGACAGATCGAAGCGAAGCTGTGTGTTTCCAAGCAAGGATGTCATTAAGAAATTCATAAATTTTATAGTAACCTCGGCTAAATATTATCCCATACAACTTTATAACCGCATTCCGTACATTCCATCCTGACCTACAGTCCACCCGCGCTATTATTTCATTGGCACGTCCACATCAAATGCGCAAAATATTTTCTAAATCTAACATCCGACCAAAAATCCGAGTGATTAGTTCATTTAAACAAAGAAATTTAAGCTTTCTAATCAGTATTCGTTCGGACCATTTTCATTTATAATTTTTATTTTATTTTATTTAATTACCTTTTGTAACGGTTTGGTACTTTGAACAATCACCTAAGAGCAGCTTCTCAGATATTATGTAAACAGTTTTCATGACCTTCAGTTTGCAAATATCTAAGTACTGTATTACTGACAACTTCATAGGTAGGGGAGACGCAAGCCTAAATCAATTACATTTCTATACTTTTTGCCACAAATATCGCAATAAGACCAAAATTAGATTTACTCTATTCTTACTAACTTCATTATCTTTTAAATGTTCTTGTTCTAATTTCTAATGACCTTGTTTTTTACACGAGATTTTTTGTTTAATTAACAGCTTACTTTTGTCGCCTTGGTATAGTCGATATTGCTTTCAGATATGGTTGTGCAGATTGTTCAGATATTATTCTCACCAGCTGCAATTTTGGGTCGTCATTAGGTGAGAAAGGATCGCAAGGTGATATGTGCGGCTAGTGTTTGTAATTCATTAATGGCAGCCGTTCATATTGATTTTTTTTTAAACCCACTACTAGTTAGCTCTTGACTGCAATCTCACCAGTCCTCCATCTTTGTTAATATTTTTAGTCTGTGAAGTCTCTATACCTATTAGGGGGCGTTCATAAAATACGTGAGATATTTTTTTTTCTAATTGAAACAAAAAAATATTATTTTTTTCCGTTGGTCTTTGTACAATAACAATCCAACGCGTTTACGTAAGACATACACATTTTGAAAAATCTCACGTGTGATTGGGGGATGGGAAAGGGGTTTCAATAAAATCTCACGACATCTCACCAGGGGGGGGGGGAGGGTCAGAAAATTAAAAAAACACCTTAAGTAATTTATGGACGCGCCTTTACCCACTGGTAAAAGAATCTATCATCATCACTATATCAGCAGGTACCATAGAAGTAATGCAGTTATTCGACACCTATGATGTCGTGGTAAATGCCGACACTATTAAGACAACGTTGCCACAGTGTAAAGAGGTTATATAGGCCCATTTCTACTGAGACCAGTAAGGTCTATCTTGGCTTTGTGGAACCTCTGTTTGACTAGGGCTTATTATTCTGTGCTATTGAGTTTACCACTGCTAGGTCCAGATTAGTGATAATCCTTTCCTCGTTTCTTATTACCGTTCAACTTCTAAAAGCTTGCTCAACCATACTGTTTTTACTATGTAGTAACTTTAGTCGGTTTTTGAAAAAGTTTTACGTCGGCAATTAATAAATATATCCCTCTTGAAGATATAATTAAAGCAGCAAATTTAAATCAACTTAATTGTTCGTCAGGAGGCATGTTATTACAACAACTGGAGTAAACAAAATTTAAATAAGTAACGCGAAGTTGCCTGGCTCGCCCGTTTTACATGCCATCATTTGCTTATTACGGGGGCCTGCGTCGCTTCTCTGATTTTAAGATAAACGATAAATTATTCACCTACCAAATACTGAGCTGAGAAGAAAGATTTGTTAGGTAGACACTTACCCAAAATTAACTAAATACGTAATAAAAAAAAACAAATTAAACTGTTTTTGAACACTACAATGTCACGTTTGAAAATGGTGTCATACGACGTCATAATTTTTTTAAATCTCTATCTTTGTCACTCCCAAGTGTCACAGGTAATACTATTTATGTGATGTAACTATTCTAACTATACAACATCATTATCCAGCCATCATTGTGAACCCTGAGAACAACTCTTTTTTTGACAGTCGCGTGATAAAAATATGTATAATCACTAAGTTTTGGTTTAAAACATAGTCTACTACAAATCACGAGGGTTTCGTTAAGTCAGAGTAAGTCTTTCTTTGTAGTGCTATTGCAAAAAAAAATAGACCAATCTATGAGATAACAAAATGTTAGGTACTCATGTGAATGTGCATTTCTGTGCATCTGACTCGTCGGTGTAACGGTTAGTATGCTCCAATAAAGCTCACAAACCTACTACTACTTTAATAAAATGTTTGTGGTATTTGTGTTTACTTTGATTGGAAACCTTGAAATTAAGATTTAACGGTGGAATAGGTTGAAATTTTTTTGCATTTTTTTTGGGTTCTCTGTCACCCATTTTTGATCCCTAATTTTCAGCCGACAACGCCAAGGTGTTGGTTGAATATCCCACTTTATTCTTCGAAAAGACTTTAAATTAAATCCTCAAATTGCTCAAAGCACATGGCGCATCACGTGTCACCAAATCAGCTCGCATGTTAGCATATTTCGTAAACTGACAGAATAGCATAAAGGTTGTCGCCTGCTTTATGAAAAAAATGTTGAAATGTCGTAGTACAACCAATAGAAGCGTGTCTTTTTATGCATTATCATCGCACATGGTGCATGTAAAGCAATCATGACCGTTTTGTTTTCGCTATGAGATTTGCTAATAGAAGTTATGGCGATAGCCACAAGCGATGCACCTCATTGGCTTAGAAACTGATTGTCATGAGCTACTCAGCCAATGAAGCGCCTTTTCCACTTCAGAACATCCCGACTGTACCTTGAAAAGCTTTAATAAGAAAAATGCGCCTAGCTCCATTTTTATGATATAATATGATTTTGTATTATTTTCATTGCCTGCAGGCTGCAGTTTTTTTATTAGCAATTAAAAATTAGTCATACTAATTAAAAAGTGTAGGCGGAGCAGCGAGCGATATTATGGTGCATTGTGCAATCTCAGTGAACATGAAATTACTGCAGAAACAAAATACTTGAGATTTCGAAAAAACAAGTTTGCATTAAACTTAACCTATGTCACACATACGAAGTAGGTGAGAACCTTAATCCGTTATTAGCACACTTCGTAAACTGACGAAAGGTGCCACTTTAATTTATGCAAATTTCTCTTTCCCCGTTTTCTTTGCTAGGACTTAACGGGGGAGGGTTCCAGGAGACAGGAGGTGAGGATTACGTCGGATCCGTTTAAGACAATTATTTTGAGACAAAGTTTTATTCAACACCATTTTAAACGAAAGAGTTATTTAGCTTGCGTCTGCGTATTATTTTTGTAACAATTTGCGAGATTTTTTTGTATGAAAGATTAGAAATTGAGTAAGTCAAGAAATCTAATTCAAAATTCATTTATTTCACGCAGGCCTATTTCATGATCATTTTTGAAACGTCAAGTCAGTCTGTTTTGTAGTGACTCTACCAACGGTTCGGAAAGCAGTGTCTACGGAGAAGAGCCGGCAAGATACTCAGCAGATTGCTCTTTAGATCTCAGCGTCCCGAAAGTGAAGTCGAAGTCCTACCCACTGGGCTATCAACGTTTACTGAGTTATCACTCAATATTAATGTAGCTTAATATATTATTGATAAAGTGGCAGGCCGAAGAAGAATATCATGGCTCAAAAACCTACGACAATGGTTTGGAAAGAGCACCAAATCATTATTTAGAGCAGCGGTGTCCAAAGTAGAGATAGTCCTAATGATTGCCAACCTTCGTAAGGAGACGGCACCCTAAGAAGAAGAAATATATTATTAAGATGTGTATCAGTACCTTATTTTCCAGACAAAAACCAATAAACATGATTAACAAATAGAAACAAGATATTTTAGCATTTGCTACTCATCAGATTCATAAAACATTTAATGTTTCTAATTTTCAGATTACTGTTACAGATTAATTAAAAATATGGTGTCAACCGCAACACAGCATTGGAAATATCTATTTGCGGTTTGCATTTTGTGTTTATCTTATAATTATGCCTGTTGGTACCAGTTTCGTGGCTGATGCAGTCAATTGTTTAGCAATTAATATATTGAAAGTGTGTTCAATATAATATCATTTTAAATGTACATGCGATTAAAAAATGTAATTATCGAACAATATGTGGTCATTTTTTTTTTCATTTCACTACGTTTAGTTAGTCATTTATGAATTTTCTCTGATCTGGTTTAGGGAGGCTTTGGCCTTGGCTAGTTACAACCCTACCGATAAAAACGAACCACTAAGCGATTAGCAGTTCCGGTATGATGTTGCGTCTTGGTCTGCATCAGCACCACCAGGTGAGATTGCAGTCAAGTGCTAACTCATCACCGGCCCACTTCAGAGTACGGGAGTCCTTCCACAATGAGAAGGGTTTAAGGCCGTAGACCCTCGTGCGGATTGTTGGACTCCACCCCATTTTAGAACATTATGTAAAACTCTCAGGCATGCAGATTTCCTCACGATGTTTTTCTTCACCGTTACCGTTAACTTAGAAACGTTAGAGGTGCGTGCTGGGATTCGTTCTCTGTCCTCCGAAAGTGTAGCCGATATCCTAACGACCAGGCTATCACCGCTATTAAACACAGTGTAATACCGGAAAATATTCAAGAGAGAAGGAGGTTTTTAGTCCTTAAAGGAGGTTTGTAGTGAAGTCGGGCATGCCAGCTAATGGACAAGGATCAATGCACGATGTTGGAAAAGATAAACTGCTGAGTTTCTTGCCAGCTTCTCCTCGGTACAATTTGCCTACCGAACCGGTGGTAAAGTCACAACAAACAGACAGACTTGACGTTTTAAAAGTAATTATGGAGTGAGCCTTCTTTAAATAAATGAATTTTGAGTTTTTCTGTCACAGTCCAAACTCAACTGACTACCTCAACTCAACTAACTAGCATTTGCCAACAAAAAAATTGACAATCCGTATTCTGTTCAGACGAGATTTAAAACGTGACGAATCGCAGTATTATGGTCGGGAGATTAAATTAATGAGATCACTCTTACCCCGCAGTTCAACCGAGCACGTCATGGGAAAAGTAAACACGGGGGAAGAATCATTGTACTAACTCCACCATTAGTTAGCTAACAATGTAAAAAAATTCAATTCTGTATTCACCACAGATATTTAGCGAATACCGTGTTGACAATTTAACGCAAAATAAATCAATATTTGTTCAACGAGCTTTTCGGTATCCGGTATCCGTTATTTCCGAACCCCGTGTCTTTTATTACTTGCCGATGCAAAGGAAAAATAAATAGGTCAAGTTCACGCGGGACTCGGATTTAGAAGGTTCCGTATTATAAATTAGAAGCTGTTTCCCGAGACTTCATTCGCGGTTTCTTAGATTTTTTAAATCGTTACTTTTCCCAGGATAGAAAGTCTCTAGGATGCAAGCTATCGCTATGCAATATTGCGCAACAAAACAAAAACAAACAAACTGTCCCACTTTCAAATATATTATAATAGTATGGTTACATTTCCCGGAATTTAGTGACGAATAATTTCCGTAAATAACTTAGTTTCTTTTTTCTTTTTCTACGCTATACATACGTGATTAGGTAATTTCGTCAATATATTCGATTAATTAGATAACGGACACGATTTATCATAACGGAACGGAACAGAACCTTAAAACACAAAAGAAGTGTATTAAACAGTATATTTGTATGTAGGTATTGTATTGTATGTGTAGATGTGCTACGGTAGCGTTGCCTTCGTCGGATCTATTTTGATAAATAATAGGTATTAATTTAACAGTTGTTTTGATATGTTATAAGTTAAAACACTTGTGACTTATATGCTATAAAGTATAAAAATGGCGTGAAAAATCCAATATGGCAGACAAACAAAACAATGAATACTAAGCTAAATTTGCTATAATCCGGGAAAAGCAGGAAAATCACAAAACCAAACAGATCTTCCAAGAAAAAAATTTGGACAAACAAATCTTATCGAATTTGATATAAAAAATTGCTTACTTCTATCATCGGCAACGAAACAAAATCTATATTTGAAAAATTATCGCTTACGCCACTAATGCTTTTAAAATAACGTTTAACAAAAATTTACATGCAATAAATATAACTAACAAATAGATTTTCGACAATGAAAGTTATTGGATTTATGGCATGAACAGATAAAAAATTATTGTATTCATGGTTAATTTATTTAGCTGTGGCGTATAAGATCGATTCGATTTGAAAGACTTTATATTTTTTCAATTTATTGGGCAATAGTTGAGTCTCAATTATAGTCTAAATGATTACCTAAAATGAGAACAACATAAAATTCATCAGATCAATAAAATTACCAACGCCAATTTGCAATTACTCTCTCTTGTCTGTCTTTTTTTTCTAACTTATCTTACTCATCAAATAATACTCATAAAAAGAAACATTTTTTTTAATTTTTTGTTATTTTCATAAGATTTTCTGTATGAATGTACTAATGTTTTATCATTTTTAATATTTATTTTAAATCATACATTATAACATTGAGCTTACAATAGTAACATATTATAGCAATCCTTTATTCCAAAACTAATTAAAAACCAGTTTCGTTGATTTCCTCGGCGCGATGATGTTGATGAAATTACCGCTGTAATTTTGTATGTGGGAGGTTCCGGGTTCAATTCACAGAAGAGGCAATTTGGGTATTTATAATTTCCGAATATTCTCTGATCTGGTCAGGAGGGAGTCTTCATCAGTGGCTGGTTACAACCCTAACCTAGCCTAGTGGTTTAGCGATGTAACGCAGAAACCGATTGGGGGTAGGTATGTTTTAATACTAATAACAGTGATACACTTAACAAGATAACAACTCCACCAGCCAAACCCTTGACCATCTATTTCGGGAATGTCCCCGCTTCGGAAAACTCCGCCTGGACCGTGAGTTCCTTTGCGGGCACCTTGGGGTGCCCGCAAAGGAACTCACGGTCACCCCCTATGAGCTGCGCTCTCTGATGCGAAAAAGATCTGCCTTGCAATCTTACACCGACATGGTAAACTCCATCCTGAGTGACCTCAAGAAATTCAACAATACTTAGTAGATTAAAAAATTTTAGTAATAATTATTATAAGTGTGCAAAATTTTATAATTTTAGTTTATCTATGTGTATAGGAAGAACAGCCTGGCCGATGTATCAAATCGCAGAAGCAGGGCTGTACTTTTCTTTTTCAAAAATTGTATCTTACGAAACTGTTAATTACAAGCATATAAAATAAGATAATGTAAGAAAACTAAATTAATAAAAAAACTTAACAAGATAGCCCGCTACCATCTTTCACCTCTGTCTTAGCGCTAACTTGTAGCGCCTTACAAATAAACGTAGTTTAACGTCGTAATAATTTAGTTTTTTGTCTGAGTGTGACAAAAGAAGAATTCCGAAGTTATTCCACATTTATATGTACCTGTTAATATGACAGGTCAAGAGACAAAAAAACAGAGCTATACATTAACCTTACTGTTCGAAGTCGGATTAGAATAAAGCGGGACCGTCCTAGCGGCCCAATCGTCCATTCAGCACGTGGCTTGGCCATAAAATTAAATAAATCCGTTATTTTTCAGGCTGAGAAATGTGCGGCCGGCTCGGTACGGTCAATCGGGCGGCACGATAACGGACCACATTTGTAAAGATTTCGCCCGTGCGCCCGCCCAACACTATTCCATTGCGGCGTGGCCATACGTTCGCGTAGAGCGAACAAATGCATAGATGTTCTTTTTTAACTGTATTTTTTTGTAATAATTGAGGGATAGTGCTTAGTGGCAATCGATCGTCTTTAATCAGAGCAATACTTCGCAGAGCAAGTAACACGTCCTGCAATGTGTTGCGCTCACCGATAATACACCACTAGAACAATAGAATAATCTTTCTCTCCCTCCATTTGAAAATCTTTTGTTGCACGAATTTGTTGAAAACTTCCATCATCATCATTGCAACCAATTGACGTCCACTGCTGGACATTGGTCTTTTGTAGAAAGTTCCAGAATCCACGGTTCTGGGCCGCTTGCCTCCAGCAGCTCCCAGCGACTCGCCTGATGTCATCTGTCCCACTCGCTGGGGCTGACATACGCTGCGTTTACCGGTGTGGGATCCATTCCAGCACCTTAAGACCCCAACGTCCATCGGTTCTCCGAGCTATGTGCCCTGCCCATTACCACTTCAGTTTCGCGACTCGCTGAGCTATGTCGGTAACTGTAGTTCTTCTACGGGTCTCCTCATTTCTGATTTGATCACGTAGAGATACTCCTAGCATAGCTCACTCCATCACCCGCTGAGTGACTCTGAGCCTTCTTAAAATGGAGGTGAGCAGTTTTATAGTGAGTGGTTCTATAGTGAGCCCATAAAAACTTCCATAGCACAATGTAAACTCTTGTGGCGACATCTAATTTGGTAACGTGAACCACATAGTAAAAATAAATTTGTATCCATAGTAAAAATAAAATAAAGATGAATGTTTTTTTGTTTTAACGTCCGATTCTAATAATTTTTAGCAGCATTTGGAAAATAATTTATGAATTTGTGTAATTGTTGTTGTTTGTTTGTTCGATTTCACACTGTAAATTTTTTATATAAAAAATTTGCTACTCAGAGGCGCGGACTAAGTCGCGAATAACCTCTAGAATAGATAAACGACTAAACTTTTGATGCTTTGTTTTTTGTTGTTGATTTTTTAGTTCTCGTTAGTTTAGTTGGTTTTTGACAGAAAAAAAATTCAAACAATCCTTTCAACCAACCATTATTTATTAATCTTTTGACAGTTATAAGCATGAAAAAATTGATTAAGACATTCGTAACTTCAAAAAAAACTATTTATACAACCTTATCAACTCGCAACTTAGAGCTCGCTATTGAGTTAAAACACGTGGCTCAGTGTATAAGAAACGTAGATATTTGATTAGTTATTCAGCATGTCTAGTATTTCAGCAACTCTATATAAACGAGTGTGTACGAGGCGAACTAACGCGGATAATCTTCGAATAAATGAAAATTGATTTTAAGATTGTCCCCGCCCCAGGCCTCCGTTGACAAATAATACGGCTTACTTCCTATAGTTTTCACATTAACTCGCCTTTCCTTTGCTCATATTGTTTGTGCTACATGTGTACGTTGCTTATTGAATCCCCGCTGATCTGTTTGCTTACTGTTTCTAATGAAACGTTATTATTCTTTTGTATGAGGTATAATTTACAAATCAGTAGTCATTTAGAAAATGATAACTGTGGTAATTTAGGAGGTATCAATGTTAAGTAATCTGATAAAAATCATTATAATCATTTAGCCTCTTTCAGTCAACTGCTGGGCTAACGAACTCTCAAGAAACTTGAGATCAATACTTTTAGAGAAAAAAGTTGAACAAAATTATCAAAAATTACACAGTGGCTCATCAATGAAATGGACACACGAAATTACTATGGCAACAGAAACACGTTTATGGTCCAAGCTTACTAGCTAGTTAAAATAATAATTTAAACACACATAGATACGCACACACATAGACGTGTTAATGGGATTTCGAGTAATTACCATTAACTAGATTTGTCAATTGGTGATGAATTTAGAGTCAAAGCTGTAGACAATAACATCGTTTATCACTTAGCTAGTAAGATTGTGTTTTCGTAATGCTAAGATTACCAGCTGAAGATCGCTACTAAGCGATAAGGCCGCCTTTTTTATCCTGCTTCTGTTTTTGTGTTCCTATTTTTCTTCTATTTCCTTAACTGGAACCTGTAAGAGGAAAAATAAATAAATAATGAATATGATTACATTCTAATTACACCTCATGAGTTTGTTTTCATCTTACGACGTCACTGCGAATGCTTACTATTCACTAATATAAAATACAAAGTCCCCCGACTCAAGACCCTCAAATTCGTGTAGAAACGAAATTTTACTGTGAATGAAAAACAGACGGAAAGAAAAAAGAAACACGCAAATCAAAAAAACTGCATATAATTCAGCGTCCTATTTATAAAATCGGTATAAAGCAACTACAATGAAACAAGGCAGGTAGCTACTCAGTTTAAAGTATTCCTTTAACGCAAAGTGTCCTCAAAAATGAGTACATTTCCCGAAAACTGTTCTCCCTTCGCGGGGTGTCAATTAGTGGTGCTGGCGCACGTGACGTCACTCATCTGCATCACAACCGCCGCTGATGCAAATTTAAATACAGTTTAAACTCTTCTTTTTCGCTGCGCCGAATTTTTTCCAGCGGCAGATGTTGGCCCGTTTCGCTGTATAAATACAGATACGGGCCTGATATTTTACTTATCTGTAGGACGGAAACTTAATTTTATTCAATTTGAAAAAGGAATGACGTTAACTAAAATGAACGGAAGTCTTTATAGGTTATTGGAGTGTGGTTTTATAATTTATTCAACAATGTAGGAATATCATCATCAGCAGCATAATCCACGTACTGCTGGACATAGGCACTCATAGTAAAAAGTCATTCAGAGCTGGAAGCCGGAATTACATCTAAATTTCATGTTTAAATCTACAATTTCTTAAAAATTTATATCCAGTTAAATCGACACAAAACATTCGGAACACGTGAGTGAACTCACAAAATAAGGCACAGATAAATTAAATGCGCGTTACGTCTATTGTGATGCGAACTCTCCGGCATAATGTACATTCATTCAATTAAAAATGGAACGTTAAGAACATTCGAATGAATTGAATGACTTAGAAATTATGCAGCGTGAACGCATTACTTCCAAAACGTAATTGTGATAAAAGAATGGGTGGCCGTAAAAAAATTGAAATTCGTGGGAATTTAACGGTGTAATGAGTGGCGTAAAAAATTCCTTCTACTGTACAATATTGTAAGAGAAGAGGGACGTGATTAAGTTTGGGGGCTTAATATCCGGCGGGTAGGCGCAAGACATAAAATGCAGTTTGGTTACCCAATCAGGGTTGTCACATAATTTAGTGTTTTTGAATAAATATTATTTACGAGGCGTGCCCGTAGATTCGCGCGTAAATACTATGCGTCTAGCACGATGTTATTTTTCGATGTGAAAATCTTGGGCTTAACCAAATGTTAGCGTGTATATGCAGAGAAGTCGTAAAATCCAGCAGGTTGCCGGGAATCGAAACCTGGACTTCCCACTTATAAGATCATAGCGCTCACCACCAGATAGTTCAAGTGGACTAAAGCAGATGTAAGTTGTGTCATTGTATTAGATAAGTAATTTACTATTATGTTACTAAAAGAGAGCTGATCCCGTCATCAAATTATTAAACAGTTTGACGGAATGATTGTGACTGTACTGTATTGTAGAAATTGTTTTAAATAGTAAAAAAAAGTTTATTATAAAACAAAACAGAACTATTTTTAAAAATAGATTTTTATTTAAACCAAAAATCCAAGTATTTGGTGCAATAGTCATACCAACACTTACTCTTAACCAATTGGTGTCATTCGGTTTCTCATTACTTACCGTTTCTTTCTTGTACAATGTTTCATTGAATTTATTCGTTATAAAGTAGACAGTAGAACAGTGCAGACGTTTTTCCCATATATATACCGACAAAGGGTAATAATAATAAACGATATTAAGATCCCGTTGGAAATAAGTCATCAATTAAATTTCTTATTGTCGCTATTGACAACCCTACTAATTTGCCGCATCAACTGGCCAGTGCGAATAGACAACGACCGAAACAGTAGGGACGCATGCTATCGAAACTACAAAATACGAAGCAAAGTGATGCCATTGAAATTTGAACCTTAATCATTTGTAGTAACCGGCGACTTCACAACGATAATCATTTGCGATGTATTTAGCAAGGGAGGAACGTGTGTATGACGTTATAAAATAAAATTGAAGTCACAAGGGCGACCGCTGGATCTAATTAAATGATAAGTGCGATCTAAGATTAATGTGGTGTACTAAAGAGATCAGAGACTAGGATCCTTAATGTTTGACGTACTCTAGGTCATTCGTTTATGAACGCGGAGCCATTAAAAAAATAATTCGCTTAGGGGACCGGTGGAGCGTATGACGTTAAACAATTGCTTAATTAAGTTCGGTTTTAAAATAAAATAAATGATGAAATTTACATTTTATACACAAGCTTACTTACTTTAATGACCATGACCTTAAAACCCGAAGGTAATTCGCAATCTAATCTAAAATCTTTAGTTAACTGTTTGAATTTAGTAGTGCTACCCTTATCTACAAGCAAGAATATGAAAAGGATAGCACTACTCCATTCAATCTGCCATCCAGGATTTTGGATAAGATTGAATAATTACATCGGGCGTAAAACTATAACCATTTATTGCTACAAAAACAATGTTTTGTAGGCACAGTAAGAATTAAGTATTTCTAAAACTAAAACTTTATTGATACAATACAACTTAAAACTTAACTAATTAGTAGCATGCTGAGTGCATTCCGCGCGGTAACTCTACTTTCTCTACATTGACTAACTTTATACTTAAAGTATTGAAAACATTGATTATATATAAATTGATTAAAAAAACTATGTTCGTACGTATCAAAATCAATAAATACATTTTATTTATTTTGATATGTACTAACATAGTTTTTCAAAATAACTATTGTTCTAACATTATTAACGCCAACTCAAGGCCCGAAATAAATACATTTTATTAATTTATTTTCATATGTAATGCCAAGGTTGCTTGGAACCATCCGGCTCCGCTTTCATCTGTCCTAAGATAGAAAAATGAATTTTAAAATGTAAAATGTAAATTGTTGATATTGGAAAAGAGCAACTGCTGAGTTTCTTGCCGGCTTCTTCTCGGTAAAATCTGCCTTCCGAACCGGTGGTAGAGTCACTACACACAGACAGACATGACGTTTCAAAAGTGGCTATATAGTAGGCCTAAGCCTACTTGAAATAAATGAATTTTGAATTTAGAATTTTATAAGTCAGTAAGAAAGAATAGAGTATGGATTATAGAATACAAATGTCTCAAATCTCATGGAAAAGCGTTGCATATATACAAGATAATACAAGATTTATTAGTGGCATTCGTTTCTCACGACATTTAAATAGTAGTTAAAATAATCCTTATTTATTCTGCTGCGGATAGCAAAGCCAAACTTAATGGAGTGTAATCCCGATTTGGTATTAACACCAGTATAATGATCAGTAACCCTAGGGGTAGTATTGGGGGGTCATAGCACAACAGTCAGCGATTTTGCATTTAAAAGCTAAAGCATAGTTAGCTTTTTGTTTTAAACCTAGTATATTTTGCGGACATATTTAATACACATTCTTATAATAAAACAATTATATTTTAGTACCTACATTGTATAATACGAAATTATAATAAACTAGCTGTTGCCCACGACTTCGTCCGCGTTTGTCTTTTGTTCATAAAACATATTTTAGGTGGTGTGTTCTTGTTTAAAAAAATCGGGTGTAAAAACAATAAAGTTTTGCTTAGGTTTATAACGCTATAACTTCCACATAATGTATTTTACTGCTTATATAGCAGTTTTTACCCTTGTTGAAAAAACTATTTATTTGAATAAGAATTAATACGATACTAATGTAACCCATTTAGTGGCGTGCACAAGGTTTGCGACCAGGGTATGCATAAAGCAGTTAGATGGCATAAAATGGAAAAATTTCCCCATCAATACTAGTTATATAAAATAATTTGGGTATGCAGTGCTTTTGTGCAAGTATGAAGTGCACGCCACTGAACCCACTTTAGTTTTTACCGGCGGTCTAATAAGGGTTTAGAACGCAAAGGCTGTTAAGTCAGATTTATTTTAATAGGGTCATACAAAATGTTTACGCACCAGCAATAGTTTTCTCAGCGCACGTCGCGCCCGCGGGAAGAGAAGGTATGGTGAAAACTGTATTCTGATCTGCCGCAACCACGCAGTTTTGGTTTTTTTTCACGCTTTTTGTTAGGTTCACCTGTATGTTTGTTTGTATGTTTGTAACCGACTCCTTTGGACTTGATTTCGACCCTCTTCAAACGGTCTTATTTCGTTCAAACTTTGTAGATATATCAAGGTCCGATAACAATACAAGCAAAATAAGTTTTTTTTTTAATTTATATTATTTTCATCTATAGTCGATAAGGCAGGAATGGTGTTAATTTTTCCAACCATTATCTTTAGCTGATTTCTCTAATATTAACAAATGAATAAATGATGGTAAATGCGCTACGGATTAATTTTGTTGTAATAAACATAATTGTTTGGAAAAAATCTGAAAAAACACGCTTATACAAATAAACAAACCTTTAATTTTAAAAAGTGCGTACGTACGTATGGTACGGTACGTCTGGAGTGGTCGAGATACGTATTTTCTCACAATTGCAAGTGGCTGTTAATGCCATCCCCAGTACTCATAAGTCTCGTTCACGAACGACACTCGTGATTGGTGATATTGTAAATATGGAGACGCGTGCTAATTGATCGCTTTTCGAAATTCGCAGGCACACACAACACTAGTGCTCACACAAGCACACTTTTGACGCAGAGTTAACAATATTTAGACAGGGTAATCAACACCTCCGTGCTTTATTTATTTGATGTGATTATTATCAAAATTAAGCTTAATTTGCTATACTCCGCGAAAATCAGGAGAATCTGTGTGGTGTAATTTATAATTTCTTCAATCCTTATACTCCACACCAAACAGATCCTCGGCGATCCTCTACGCACGTTTCGCTCCGAAACCGGAGCATCATCAGGAGATGTTGACTTTACAATGAATAATTGTTCATACTTATCAATGTTTGAATTAAGCTTAATTTTGATAATATATCATGGATTTCCGCAAAGTAACGCCTGCTTCTATACAATGATGTGATTATATTATTTTTATTATAAATATCAACATCATCATCATAAACCCAGTATAGGCTCACTACAGGGCACGGCTCTTTTCTCAGAATGAGAATAGTTGTGGCCACCACCACGCTGGCCAGTGGCCAAGTGCGGATTGATAGAGGTTAATATATAAACACATTTATATATATGCGATTTCTGGCGTACCTATAACAGTATGTTAAGAAGATAAGTAAACTTTTAAGTTTGATGAGTTTACTTTATAATTTTTATTCACTGTCTAAAATAATCAAATACATCGTCACGTCATGCTTAAATGTCATCAACTGAATAAGTATATAAAATAAAATAATAATAGTTAATTAAAAATTATTGGTTTATGCTATGAAAATTTAATATCACACCATAACAGTGTATTAGAACTACTTAATTAAAAAACAAACTTTGCAAGATATTAAACTGATTAAAGGTTTGACTACCATACTCTCTACCAGGTTAGCCCGCTACTATGTAAGACTGCATCATCACTTACCCCCAGCACGGCTAGCATGGGCAGTGGACAATTATATCCCCGCGGAAAGGATATAAATGTATCTTCTCCCACAGCTCTATCAACTCACAGAGCACTGTGGTAGTAATATTCAAATAATATATGTGTATAATATTAAAATAATAACCGGAGGTAAACTTCTCCTATTCCATATTCCAGTACTTTAGCTGGTGGACACGTTATTTATATCCTCACTTACCACTATATTATCACTAAAAAAGGGTAGTAAAAAATTAACGTATCAATTCTAATAGATTCCTAATTCTAACGCCTTGACATAGAATAAATGACATGAAATGCGTACACGCGGCGCGCACGCGTCTCTGCGGTTTATCTGTCGGTGCAGTTATTGCGCGTGCGCCGCCGGCAGCTTGAGGGTTTTGATGATCTCTACACGATTTATAGGTCAAATCGCATTGTGTGAAACCATTAAATGATGCCTCGATAACAATATCGGCGTTAGGAGAATATGAGCAATCGAACATTTTTTTTTTTATTTCTAGGCGTACGGGGAGGCGTACCACCTCCCCGGCGACTTGGTGTCCTATCCTTACTAATATTATAAATACGAAGCTGTTTGTTTGGCCTTCCTTCACGCCCTAATTAAGCGACCAAGATACTGGATTTCTGGCGTTTTAAGGACGGAGAGTAACACAGGCTACTTGGCGGACCACAGCTAGGGGTTTTATAGGGAGGTAAAGGTTTCGATGGCATTGGCAAGGGCATTTTTACAATTTATAATTTCTGAATTGTCAAATCCAAGCGATTCAGGGTTTCTGTACGATGTCCTAGAATGAGGGTCACATGGTATTATATAAAACGGTTAACCCGCTATCATCGTAGACAGTATCGTCAATTGCTAACAGGTGAGATTACAGACTTTGGTAAACTTGTAGCTGAATAGAAAAAAAAAACCTCCATATTATGTATAAAAGTTCTTATATGTAGTGTGAATAGTAGTTTGAAACATAGTAAGGTTTGCTAAAACTACCTCACCAGCAAGCAAAATAATTATAGAGGCGCAACATGAGCCCATAGAGTAACTAAGAAAATCATATTACATGTCAAACCTCATTTCCATGTACGAGTACGGACTACGGTGAACAACGGAAATATTACGCTAAATATGTTTTGCCGCCTCATCGGTAGACGGGCACATTCTATAATTCGGCTAATTATTGCAGCGATTGAATTATAGTCGAGACTTGCTTCCCACCTTTCTACTTTAGCTGCTTGAAATTCAAGCTTCTTTAATAATTGGTTGCTCACAAGCCTCTGTGCATTTCGGCCATTATTTTCGAACAATGTATTTTGTTGGCTATCTATCTTCGGGCTTCAAAACACAGTCGCTGTGAGATGAGAAAGCTCAGAGTCACTCAGAGATCTAATCAGGAATAAGGAGATCCGCAGAGCAACTAGAGTTAACGTAGAATCTTCAGATTTAGTAGTTGGTCTGTTTATAGGCGATATTTTTACACTGACTATCAGTTGGGTTAAAGCGGTGATACTGCAGTGGGGCTCGACTTCACTTTCGCGCTTCACCTCTAACTTGCATGCCTGAGATCTCTACATAATGTCCAACAATCCGCACTGGG
Organism: Pararge aegeria; assembly: GCF_905163445.1. Taxonomy (NCBI): domain Eukaryota; kingdom Metazoa; phylum Arthropoda; class Insecta; order Lepidoptera; family Nymphalidae; genus Pararge; species Pararge aegeria. Next base: position 8,010,743 of record NC_053184.1, on the reverse strand, counting down.
CCAGCGTCACCACGTGACTGGGTAGAGATCCTTGCTCTGTAGTGGGCGGTAATGGGTTGTTATGATAAAGATGATGAAGATCAGTTGGGCCGTCGGTAAGCCACCAATCAACTTGATTGGTGGCCTAGACTTATTTGAAAGAAGGAGAATAACATAGGCTGACCTACCGACAAAGACGTGCTGCTAAGCGATTTAGTGTTCCGGTGTGATGTTCGTAGAAAATAGTTTCAAAAAGTAGTCTGCCTGGCAGAGATGGTTATTAAACGATAAATCTGCCTCATATATTCTACTTCTTTCGTTTCAGTTTTTATTATATTTTTGTAAATGTTAATGTTGTGGTATACAAATAAAGAGTTAAATAATAATAATAATGTCTGAGAGTTCTTCATAAGGTTCTTAAGGATGCGTGAAGTCTAGATACCAATTCGCACTTGTTCAGCGTGTTAGACTACGACCTAAACCCTTCTCATTCTGATTTATTATTGCGATCACCCTCGGGTTTATAATTTGGAACTCTGTATATTACTTGTTTTTGGATAGCTACGTCCTCCGCTTGTAAGATATAAAGAGAATAGAATAGAATAGAAACATTTGCCAATAGGTTTATATAGATGGCATTTAATTAGGGGCAATTAGTGTGTGTTATAAATCGACCTTACATCATTGCCCGCTGGTTACCTCCCGGGGGTGTCATCAATAACTAATTTATAGCTTTTCTCCGTCTGGTTCAATAGTAGTCAATATTTTGTTACACTGCAAACAGGTCTTTGTTTTTTAGATAAGAACCTACCTATATTTAATCGTTAGTAATAGTTACTCTATTTTATTTATAACTAGCTGTTGCCCGCGACTTCGTCTGCGTTTGATTTTGTTTTATGATGTGGCATTAAATTTAGTTGTAGATTAAAAAAAAATTAAGTATGTAGTATCGCTAAGCCTTAAATGAGGGGTTTGCTGCTGTCCGCTGAGGAGTTCTGTCCTCTATCTCCAACCACAGATTGGGCAAAATTAAACACATATTATAACCTCTAATTTGTCGGAGTTATGGTGTAAAACCGTCAAACACTCATCCCCTCTCCCAAAGGAACTTAATGCCGGGATAAAAAGTATTCTATATTACTTCTAACACTTCCAAGAATATGATTACAAAGTTTCATGAGGATCGGTTAAGTAGTTTTTGCGTGAAAGCGTAACAAACAAACTTACATTCACATTTATAATATTAGTAGAGATTAGTAATATAATTAGTCTCATGACTAGGTGTTTAATAAGTTAGATACTATTTTTTATTACTCTACAATTTAGCCCTTGACTGCAATTATATCCGGTGGCAAATGGTGGTGCAGTATTATAGCAGTTAAGCTGTTAGAACTAAGGTAGAGTTTTCTACGCGTTCAGTCGCTTGCCAGCACGTCTTTGTCGGTAGGGTTGTAACCGGCCACTACCAACGCTCTGAGAAAATTCAGAAATTATAGATTGCAAAATTTTCTAACCGGGGCTCGAACCTGGGAAATCCCACTAATATACACTCACCACTACGCCAGGGGCAAATACCATCGCGTGAGCCATCTTCTTGGTGCTTTGACTATTACTATTAAAAAAACGAATGTAACAAGAAAGAGACAAATTAAAAGACAATAAATCTGTGGGAACCGATTTTGCATTTGAAAGCGAACTCTTTCCTCAACAAGTAACACATGCTTGTACAGTTCGCAAAGAAAGTTTTAAGTAACGATCAATCACCAACAATGGGAGCGAGGTGCACCCTAGAGGAAAAAAGTTGAACGGGTGTAGCTGATTTATCGGCGTAGTTAGAATTATCGCCATTTGCAATTCTTGCCGCGGGTTAGCAAACAAGTTGACGATAACGACTTGGGAGACCGGGCGGTACTTAAAACTTGGGTCTCGTGACGGCACTCTTCTGTCTCGGGTCTCGTGAGCGCCTTTTGTGCTAACGATGCAATTTGTATAAAACTTAATAGGTTCTTTATTCAAACAGAAATTAAAACTGAAAAAAACAACTCTACGGACTTTAAAGACTCAAACATTCTGTTCATATAAGTTAAACTTCTGTGATTTAAGTTAGCCCAAAACACACTGTTCCACACAAAATTTTGAGGATTTCGATCATATCCTGACTGACTATCAATGGGATTCAAATATTATCTTTGCCTGGAGTGGCTTCCAGACCACTCTGTCTCTGACCACTTTGCAAGCATAAACTTCCAAGCAATAAAAGAATTTTCAAACAAAACAAAAAAACTTACATTAATAGCTTTTTTTTTATCTAAATATGTCCTTTTTTAAATAAGTAATCAGATTTTCTTCTACAACGTTCAACTAAAGTAGTTAAACGTAATCAATAATGATATTAAAAAATCGTCTATTTACCTAGTATCAAATACCTATCCCTCAGATCAGAACTTAATCGTGCCTATGACTGCAATTTAAAAAGAGTCATTTTAAGTTTCGAAAAGTCCTTGACTTTCATATATCGAGAGTAGAGCATCACCGCAACGCTTCGCTTAGTAGGTGTGCAGTAGGTTTATAGGTACATAGTACCTACAACCTAAGTTTAGCAGATTGCATTAAATAGTGATATCCTTTTTAACAAAGAAGGGTAGGTAAAAGAACAGCACCGCTAAATTCAATCCGTCATCTTAAGATTTAGGATTTGATTAACCTTCTTAAAATATCCCTGTAATTATAAATCTTACCTGGATATCTCACCTCAACTTACCTTTACCAGTTTTGCCTTTAACTGAAACGGATAGCCTACAGCCACTTCCCATTTTCGTTAGAGCAACGTCGATGCGTCAACAGATGACACCCAAGGGGTTTAAACCAGCTAGATATTTGTCGGCTTCAACGGTGTTCTCGGATAAGATAATGCCAATGAAGTGTCATGACGCGTTTGTAGGCACTACAAAACCCTATCAGATTGTTACATTTTCTTTAGAAACACACTTAATTTACCTACATGACAATTCGCATCAAGTAGTCTTGTTTTGCACGCCTGTATAAAAAATAATAAGCACTAATCACTCGCTGATTAATTACCTGCCTGTGAAAGTCCCGTCAAATCGATTCAGCCGTTTAAAGATTAGCCGGAATAACTGACAGTCAATTTATTTAAAACATGCATGATGTTCGTTTTCTAGCATTCATGTAAACGTCATTCTTATGAACTATTTGAAATTTAATTGCCAGACAAGCGCCCTTTGTCCGACGGTACAGGCAACTAACGTCCGAAGTTAATTTTTCTTTTCATCATAATTACCAATCCATTACCACGGATATCCTCTAAGAATGAGAAATGTGGATCGGTAGAGCTAACATGCCTTTGAGAACATTATGGAGAACTATCTGGCGTGCAGGTCTCCTCAAGCTTTCCTTCGCCATTAAAACAAGTGATATTTTGTTGCATAAATTAGGTATAAACATATAACTCTGATAAGTTAGAGGTGCCAAATAAGAGAGAGGTCAATTCTATAGCCACTAGGCTGTCATTGCTTAGGTACTAGGTAAAAGCACCAATAACATTTTGTTATCCGTTTCTAATTTACGTGTGTTTTTATGTGCAATATACTACACTACATAAAATAAGTATTTAATTCAAAGGAAATTGTATACAATTTTACAATAAACTTCCAGTTGATATCTTGGAGATGTCTCTAAAAAAGTTCAAAGTTTGTATTAAACGTAAGCTTATAGAAAAGTCCTATTATAGTATTTAAGGACTACGTCAACGATAAAAAAGTAAAGTGTAAATTATTGCTCTAACCAGGTTGCTTCTTTAATAGTTTTAAATGACAAAGTGAGATGGTGGTAACAAAAAAAAATAACAACCGGCTAAGTTTGTTGTGGGCTTCTTCTTAGACCAGGGCGCGTTTGGAACCCTCGTAGCTTTAGTTTTAATTTGATGAATTTAGTTATCGCCATCAACTTAATTGTATGTCATATTTTACATGTAATGTACACATCAAAAGTGTTCAGTTTGCAGCGACCCTGCTTTCTGAGTCCAAGGCCGTGGGTTCGATTCCCACAACTGGAAAAATGTTCGTTTGATGAGCATGAATGTTTTCAGTGTCTGGGTGTTTATATGTATATTATGCGTATTTATGTATATTATTTATAAAAATATTCAATAGTCATCTCAGTGCCCATAACACAAGCTACGCTTACTTTGGGGCTAGATGGCGATGTGTGTATTGTCGTAATATATTTATTAATATTTATAAACCACGTCACTCATGTAGTGTGTCTCAAACTGGCGGTAAGCCATTTCATTCCATCTAGCAGTTGACAGTACCTAATTATTTTACCTCTAATGTTCTTAAAGTTTACCATAATTAACCTTAACAATATTTACTTATGAATAAGATTTAAAAGTCCAAAAATCCTAAAACGATACCCCTGGTCAAATAACAACACCCCATATAATCACAGAATAGTTTCACGCCATCTAGTCAAGTTAAAGGGCACATAATCACCCGTCTTACGATCCTTAACCCTCAAACAGCCATGCAGCAGTCAGGGCCTTACATTAAGAGCAACGTTATAGAGCCCCCGTATGGCCACACGACGATTATCTTAAAGTTAACCCTGTCGTTACGAACCTTATTTGCGGTTGCTCTGAGCACTGAACGGTTTAGTTAAGGTTAAGATCACACGAGATAACGAGTCATATTGACGGTATGCAATTTTAGTGTTAGATGAGTAGTTTATGAGACTGTTACGTGACCTTGATAAGTTAGATATAGATAACATAGAGCTCACCTCAGATGATGGAGTTACTATGCATACCAACAATACGTAATTTTCTTTAAATCAAACTTTGTGAATACTTAATTAGTGTATGAAAAATAATTTAATAATCAAAAACCACAAAACGAAACAATTACTTTTACCGCTTTTTTCTTTGATAAAAAAGATTTCACTTAACTTGAACCAACTTAATCTAAAAGCGCCTTAGAAATTATTTTAACCTAGGAACAATTTTGATTTTAACGATTTATGTAGGTACCTACGTTATGATTAGAGGTTGACTTTTTCTCTATGAGTTTTAAAATTATTTTATTTTCTATTAGATACCTACTTAAATACTTACAAGTCCATGCTTTCTATAAGAGCAAAGACGTTACATAATGATAATTCAAGTTATATAGACAGGTCTATAAGGAGTGCTTTACTTTTCTATGTAGAACATTGTTACCTTTAAACGCGTTGCTTTAATATAACTATAGTCTTTTCAGTATAGAGCGTATGATCGCAGAACCAAGAGGATTAGATGTTTTGCCCGTCATGTGCACCTTGCCCTAAAGTTAAACCCAATAGTGGCCGGCGTAGCGTCGCCGAGGTAGTTATACGATCTATGGAATGAGATGCGACTCCGATGGCCGCTTAGTTCCACACCATGCTATTTGCCCGATATTGAACTTTCCTATACTCTATTCTCCTATCCCAAAAACTATTTAGTGCATAGCTATGACTGTATAATCTAACGGTCAATGTTTTTCAATGGTTGACTATGTCTATAAATTTATAAGGAAACCACCTACTCAGTAATCCCTACTAATCCCTACTAATATTATAAATGTCAATGTAAGTTTGTTTGTTACGCATTCACGCAAAATCTTCTTAACCGATCCTCATGAAACTTTGTACACATATTCTTGGAAGTGTTAGAAGTAATATAGGATACTTTTCTTTCCGACATTAAGCTAGGTTCCTTTGGGAGAGGGGATGAGTGATTGACGAATTTACACCATAACTTTGACAAATTATAACCGATTTAAATATTTATTTTTGTACTATAGAGGGTATAATATGTGTTTAGTTTTAGCTTAAACTGTGGTTGGAGATAGAGGACAGAACTCCTCGGTGAACAGTGTCAAACCCCTCATTTAAACCTTAGCGATATTGAATACTTTAGATCTACAACTAAATTTAATGCCACATCAAATAACAAAATCAAACACAGACGAAGTCGCGGGCAACAGCTAGTATGTTGTAATAGAATAGTAGTAAAGTTATTTAGGATTTGCCGAGGTCGCGAAAATGTATCTGTCAAAATGTCAACTGACACCAAAAGGATATTGGTGTGAGTTGGCATCTCCGAAGAGAAGAAAATGTAGTTGTATTGACGGCAGGTTTTCGACTTTCGTCATCGGTTTCGATTTGGCGTTTATAAGATGTAAGATTTCCCACAACGTTATTTTTAAATATTTGGGTAGGTAAGTATCCAATAAATAGGAATAATAAGCCAAGCGCTGTAAAATTTAAATTCTGTAAAACATCAACTCAAACCAAACATAACACAACAATAAATAAGGCATAAGTTATTTTCTTACAAATTTGGTGCAGTTTCAACGACATTAACATGCTCTTCACCTCGAGCGACGTCCCGATGGATAATTGGCACAGCTCGTTCCAGAAGTTTACTCTCAAAGTCGCTCATTTGGAAATTGATGCACGTATCTATAATACCATGTGACCCTACTTTCGTAGGACCAGAGAAGAATCTAGTCCCATAATGCGGATTGGTAGCATAGCAGTTTACTACCACACAGCCTCCGTACAGTGCTTGGATTATTTTCTCAACGAATTCGTTAATCGACCAAGCCAAGACCAGAACTGCAGAGTCATTACCAAGTTTATAATTCAACACTTCTGTCCCACACTTCTTTACTAAGCGCGTTAACGTATCCGCTTGACAAGGTTTAACACGGTAATGGCTTGGCGATATGTTTGAAAATAACGGTATAATGGTATCATCTGAGTGACCACCTATAACAGGCACGTTGATAGATCTCGGGTTCACGTTTAAAGTTTTAGCCAGAAGAGCCCTGGCTCTTGCTGTATCTATGTGGGTTATACCAAAAATTTTGCAGGGGCTACATGCATTGTATTTGAATAAGAGTGCACTCGCAAACGGTACAATAGAGTTTATAGGATTGGTTGTGAAAGCTAGAAACGCTTCTGGGTTTATATTTGATACCGCTTTACATAATCTTTGTACCGGAAGAGCGTTGGTAGCCAACATTTGCTCCCGAGTGTTGCCCAGTTTCCTTGGAATCCTCGAAACCATTAACACGAGATGAGCATTTCGAATAGCGTCAGGCAAACTTTGGTCTTCGCAAAAGGCAGTCACGATTGGTCCTCCAGGTATGTGAGACAGTTCCAAGCCCAAACCTAGGACACTGGTGTTATCATCATACAAGTGGAGTTTACTTATGTGGTTATTTTGCTTCAGAAGCAATGCTGTATTTTTTCCGGTCTTACTAGCTGCCCCAATTAAGGCTATATGAATATATTTTTTCTGGTAGTTTTTCAAGTACTTTAGCTTCGTATTAAACAATATCGTAGAACGCAAAAAGCTTGTTATCGACTTCAATAAAGTCATTATTGGTAGATAGTTTCAAATTCGTAGAAAACATTTATAATTTCACAGCACTCAAATTTGCCCCTACAGAATATTCATTCCTCTACGATAATACAAGTGTCAAGTTTTTTGACACTTCGTTGTCTTTATCTACTATTTAAGAATCAAGAAGTTTCACCGATCAATCTCCTCCGTGCCTTCTTCATCTACAAGACATTGGCGAAGTACCTTGTGCCCAGTTGGCACAGACAAAAGCCATAAACAATAATTGAATTGAAGAATTCAGAAATAGTTCCCACTTGGATTCTGTATGAGTAAAAATTATAACTTACTAGATGTGCCCTGCGGCTTCGCCCGCGTATTTTGGGAGGCAGCGTACTGCTTCATAGTATACACATATAGTCATATATGAGATTTTTAGATTTAATCTCAAACATTTTTTTATCTTACGTAATTTTTTTTTCAATGAAAAGTATACTATATTATTTCTAATACCTCCAAGAATATGTATAAAGTTTTAGGAAGATCGGTTAGGTAGCTTTCGCGTGAAAGCGTAATAAACAAACTTACATTCACATTTATAATATTAGTAGGGATAGGGATAGGGAAGTAGGGATAGGGATAGTTGACACACCGCACAACATTTTACTTAAGTTGCCAAGGTCTACCGCCAAGCAAATTTTCGTGTCCATCTCCATTATTTGATGATCGCACCAAGAGCGAACCACCCTGATGCTCCCCATTGCGTGCGTGACCAGCGAATGGAATTTCCCGTTCGCTGGTAACACAAAGATAAACTAAAGCAATGACAGGAAGATAGTCTGCGGTCGCGTCCTACCAATGTCTTGTCCGTCTAGTCAAAAAACTGACAAATTTCACACTCACAAATGCCAAATTTTCGGTCTAGTAGACATCATATATTGACTATGATTTTTTAAACAAATTTTTCATGTAAAACAGACATGTTTCGAGCAAATAACTTACTGCGTTCTATCCCTATCAACATAATATCAAGAAATTATCAAGTATGCGTTGTTGGAGGTGCAACAGAAATAGGGCAAACAGTTTCATTGCTGCTACGATCTGTACCTTTGATAACGAAACTCGTTATTCACGATAACTTGAAGCACACATCAGGCGTCGTACTTGATCTATCACATGTACCTATTAACTCCACTCTTCAAGGTTTCATCGGAGAAACTACTCTTGAACGAGCTTTAAGAAGTTCAAACCTCATAATAGCAACTGGTGGCATCTTACAAAGCCCTGGAACATCCGAGCAGCACTGGTTCAAAACAAATGCCGGCTTCATAAAGACATTAGCAGCGCGAGTCGCAAAAATTTCTCCAATGCCATTTGTGGGAATCGCAACTGAACCGATAAACATTCTAGTCCCGATGGCCGCTGAAGTGATGAGAAACAACGGTGAGTATGACCCGAGAAAATTGTTCGGGATAACGTGTGGAGACCCTTTAAAAGTGCAAGCTTTATATGCGGCCGAAAACGATTTGAATCCCCAAGCTTGCAGCGTACCTGTAATCGGAGGCCACTCGGACAGTACAATCGTCCCATTGCTGTCCCAAGCAAAACCCACATGTACCATGAATGAGCAAAGTATTCAAGAATTCTCTTCAAAAATTCGTTCTTCACAGGAAGATGTTGTCAATGCTAAAAAAGGCTGGTCGCCAACCCTATCAGTAGCGTATGGTATTCTTGAATTTAGCAGAGGTATTCTGGACGCTCTGTACAGTCGTCCCACACAAATTAATGCTTACGTTGAGAATAATGATTTCGGCACGTCCTATTTCTCCGGGCTAGTGTTTGTGGATAAAAGTGGAGCTGGTGAGATGCAGAGATATACTAATTTATCGGAGTTCGAGTGCCAGTTGTTGGAGCGCAGTATTGACCAATTAAGACGAGATGTCACATTAGGAAAAAAAGTACTGGAACTGGCATAGTCCCCTCTTCAAAAAAAGTACTTAAACGAAGCAATAACCTTGTATTGTACGTAGCCTTATTTTTTTTTAATTTTGCTAAATTTATGGTATATGTTTATTTTAAAATCGCAAGTTTTTCAGTATGGTGGATTTGGATGATAAACAATAAAACTACCAATTTACACAAATTTATTTACATCTCATAGTCATCTCAGTAATCAACCTAATAATTAAAACAATACAGGAAAACAGACCTACTCGTATTATCACAGAAACAATTTAATACGGATTCATTGTCGAGTGCGCTTCTTATTATATTTAGTAAACATTTTTTACGCACGTCATTATACAATATTCAGATAACATATTTGGGAAGCACAGATAGTGTACTTCGTAAAGTAGTGAGAAGTTATCACCCCCGTCGAAGCTGTTCAATATTGATGACCACAGATAACTGATAGGTTAAATCGCTAAGAAGCAGCCCTGGTCCTCCTCAGATTCTAGTTAATATTCATCAATGATACTATACATAAAAATAGGTTTATAAACTTCGATATATGCTTTATAGGTTTCACAAATTTGTGATGTAATAACTTCTCACTATTCGGAAGAATCTTTTAGAGGAAAAATCTAAATTGAACATAAAAACAATCATTTTAAAGTTGCCAAGTTGCTGAATATTTGGCACAAAATTAGTCAAGAAATAACGACAAATTAACAATCATGTAGTAAGACGAGGTTTAAATTCATAGTAAAAAGTTTACTTCTTTAAGCATACAACTTTAAACTGTTTGTACTAATAAAACCAAAGAATAAAAAAAAATGGATAGATTCAATTAATTTTTTAACTCATCAGTTAAAATACATATATTTGTAACACATACACAGAGACATTTGTTTAATATAATTTAAATAATACCTACCTATTTCTTATCAGGCTCAATAATTAACACTTTTTTGTCTACTCAATTCATTTTAAATTAAAAATATTTAACAATAAACGATTTTAAAATTAATTTACTCATCAGTCACAATAGGTGCTAATTCATAAACTAACAAATCTTACCGAAAAATACTAACAAGAACAAGGTGTGGATTTTAATTATAGGATTCGATCCTGGTCGATTTTGCTAATCCCAGGATTTCGATATTAACTACAATTAATCTCGGGATCCCGGGATAGTGCCAGGGTAAAGGAAAGTGATAACAAAAAAGACTGTTAAACATATAAAAATCAATCTTTTATTTATCTTTTAGTTTTGTAAGGAAATTTTAATTTCTAGGGCATAATCCGGTACCGGTCGTCAGCAAATGACGTCCAATCAAGGTAAGTGCATTTCGTTTCACGCACATTTTTATTGATTTTCGCGATTCATTAAATTTGATCCCGTATATTTCGGGACTAAAATATGACCGGGACCCCGGAATCCCGAGATGCGGAATCCGGTTATCGAATCCTCTAATTGGAATATACCAATAAAACATTTTTTCTAAATAAGTATTGTAGGAAAAGAATAAATTACATGGTGTGATGGACACAGTGTATGTATGACAAAGTACTTTGTGGGACGTGTTTTCTGCACTTGCTTTGTTTATCTGTTTTTAAGGTGGTCCATCTAATTGGCCCGTCAATAAATACTATCAAAAAAAAGTACAAGTGCATAAAAACATTATTTTTTTTTGCACATAATCACTATTCGCAAAAAAATGTAAAATACTACTCGAGTAATAAATATTGCTTTATTTCGATTTATTATTAAAGCTCCAGTATTGCGTTTGTACTTTGTATTGCGTTCATCAAGTTACAAAAATTAATCACAATTACGGCAATCGTTCCTTTACACTTAACTGTCTATGTGTATGGGACTTCATAGTGCCTAGTGTAATTAGTATAACTGGGAATCAATAGATGGCGTTCTTTCGATTCCATATAAATCGTAGTTAACTTTCACGCGATCGAGCAAGTAAACGTAGGTAGAAAACCTAACACTCAGGAATGTGTGAACTTGAAAAGTGCCATCGAACGGTGCGGCTATGACCTTGAAAATGTACAAACTACTATCATAAATTCGCAGTTCACAAATCTGCCTTAGGCGCGAACTCACGGACAACGACGGCGCGGGTGCATCCGTGGGAAATATTAAACGTAAAATTTAACACTCAATTCAATTAAAGGATTTATCAAAATAAATCTAAATCCCGAGATCAGGAAAGATTTGAAAGATTTTGTGTTTACAAAGGATCTTTCTCGAATGATCCAAATGAAAAACAAAACGACTTTATCGATCTTTTTTTTTTATTCATACTGGAGAATGATTTCATCCGTTTATTCATTAAACGATCATTTCCTTCTATTTATTTAAGTCAACTGATTAAAGAACTTACACTAACACTTTATTAAAATCCTTCGGGCCCCTACCCACCGCGTTGCAATGCCCGCCCGCGCAATTCCTTCATAGTTTGGGCTTTTAAGAGTCGTGTAAAGTAACGTTATGTTAAAACTATGCTTTAAAATTGCGCTATTATCGAATCCATAGTTACAGAGTCACACAAATAAAGACCAAAAAAAGGTGGATAGCTTGTGGAAGAGAGTCTACAGAAAATTTGACAGTTGAACCCTGTGGAGAAAAGTAGTACAGGAAGCCAAGATTCATAAAGAGTTTTAATGCCGAAGGAAGTAAGAAAGATTAGTCACAGAGACATACATAAAACAAACAAAATAGATTAGATCATCTGCCAACTTAATACTGTTTACCTTTTCCTTTGATAATACTTTGTACCACATCTTCAACTTTGGTTATATTTTTACTATTTACTTTCATTATTACATACTTCAAATAACTATTCAAGTAGAATATTCAATACAATTAACAGAAGAAGCTAATAATTAATTTTTGATCCAAATAAAAGAAGTATTAATAAAAATAAAAAATAATTGATTGTAACAAAAAAAATGTTAAAATGTCGCATATAAATCAGTTAATTTCATTTTCAGTATACCAGCAGAACAAAAAAATATTTGATTGTACTTATTGTTCTGAGGAACTTGGACACTTTATTAATTTAGTAAATTTTTATGGCGACAATAATAATTATTATTGTGATATGTTTTTTTTTTCATTTTCTTATTAAAATAAACTATAATTAAGTACGTATAAAAGTTCCTACTATTTCCATTTATCATCTACCACAAAACAGCATAACAATTTAATATTATATCCAACATTTACCACTACGTGTATCTGAAACAAATAAAAAAGGTATCATTTTAATTTCTGTATTATTTTACTCGTACCAATATATATTGTTAACGCAATAGTGTGTACGTTTGTACATCTTTCACGCAGCAACAGCGCAACGCCTTTTTGCATACTGACATTATTTGGTGTACATCGGCTACCTTTTATGAGGATGGTTCTCGTTTTCCATGGAATAGTTTTAGAAAGCAATCTGTTACTAAGTCAAACGTTATTAGACTACAAGATTGTAAACTGTAAAATGATGTTGAAAAAGAGCAATCTGCTGAGATTCTTGTCGGCTCTTCCCGGTGGAATCTGCCTTCCGAACCGGTGGTAGAGTCACTACAAACAGCTTGACTTTACGTTTCCAAAGTGCTTATAAACTGGGCATACTTATGCCGAACAAATAAAGAAGTCCTTCGGGAAATTTTAAAATCAAAACTACAGCACGGCTAGCATGGGCAGAAGACATTTATATCCTCGGGGAAACGATAAAAATTTATCTTCTTGCACAGCTCTATCAAATATCAGAGCACTGGCGCACGAGTCGAAATAATATCCAAATAATATATGTGTAATAATAAACGGGGGTAAACTTCTCCTATTCCATGCTCCCGGGGTTTAGGGTTTATAATCGGGGATATGACTTTTATCTCCTGCCCGTGTATTAGTAAACAGCTATTTATTAATATTTCTTACCGTTTTATTCTTCGTTGCTTTTACTAACTTCACTGCCAGAGTCGCTGGCTGAGGTTGATCTGACACTAATGGACGTTTCTTTGAATTGGCTTATGAAATCTAATAGTTTCTGGAGGTTTCTTTGCGTTTTTATTTGGTCCGCTAATAATTGTCGCTTCTCAGCATTGTGCTCGTCTAAATTATCCTTTAAGGTAGCCGCCCGCGCTTCCAGTTTACGCAACTCTACGCATAATTCGATGTTTCTCTCTTGCAGGCGTTTTCTTTCCGCTAGTTTATCTAAAAAAAAAAACAGATAAAATATCGCTCGAACTTATAGTATAGTATGGAGCGGATTTCGGATCCGCGCTAAGTGTTCGATTCAAAATAACATTAAATTAATAAAACGCAAATATGGTATTTCATTGCTTGAACTATCTACACAAAATATCATACAAGATTCCAAAACTTTAGTTATCCTATTCCAAGCTTTAGTTATAAGTTAACGAATGCGAGTCATCACTAGCATTAACATGTTAAATGTATGAACGCTTCATAAGTGCCTGTGCCGTTCTACATGAATAAGTCATTTTTGAATTTGACTTTGAAATTGTAATAACACATAAAGATGCAAGAAGCGGTGATAGCACAGTAGGTAGGACTTCGACTTAACTTTGGGGAGGCCGAGTTCGAATCCCAGCACGAACCTCTGACTTGTCTAAGTTATGTGCGTTTTAAGCAATTAAAATATCACTAGCTTCAATGGTGAAGGAAAACATCGCGAGGAAACCTGCATGCCTGAGTTTTCCATAATGTTCTCAAAGGTGTGTGGTGGCCACCAATCCGCATTGTGGCAGCGTGGTGGACTACGGCCGAAACCCTTCTCATTCTGAGAGAAGACCCATCATTATTCCCAAGATTTCCAGATTCGGACCCAACTCCCACCACGACGCAATTCTATGCTTGTTTACCCGCTTCATTCAGTACTTGATAGATTCTACACTCGCCAAGTACATCCAGAATCCAAAACCTGCCCTTTCCCCGCTTCTAATCGTACCAAAATCGCCATGTCGACTTATTGGGTACTATTTATTTATTTATTCATAAGACACACCAGCAATTAATTGACTACATTCATAAAAAAAATTAATTATATATACTGCGACATAGTACACACACACACTACACACATCGCCATCTAGCCCCACCGTAAGCGTAGCTTGTGTTATGGGCACTTATATAGGTGTTGAATATTTTTATGGATATAATACACATAAAATACTTACAATATACAGATAAACACCCAGACACTGAAAAACAATAATGTTCATCACACAAACATTTTCCAGTTCTGGGAATCGAACCCACGGCCTAGGACTCAGAAAGCAGGGTCGCTGCCCACTGCGCCGGTCGGCCGTCAAACGTTTAGAATGTTATTATGTGTTAGAATTACAAATTCTGTCTAGTACCATTACAATAATCATTACAGGTGTATACAACATTATAGTTGTGATCTCCGGTCATTTATAAAAAAATAAAAACTAAAATAAGTATTTAACCTAAAAACTATTAAATATAATAATGTAAATATGAATTAATCTATTATAACAGATTGATAAGTAATATTAAATTTTATAATAAAGATTATTTATATTTAATTCACATACAATTTTCTAACTATCACTTTCTAGGGTATCAAAATTCAAAACAAATACAAAATTCACAATTAATTTATTTCAATGGCCTAATTTATAAGAACTTTTTAAACGTCAAGTCAGTCTGTTTGTAGTGACTCTACCACGGGTTCTGAAGGCAGATTCCACTGAGAAGAGCCGGCAAGAAACTCAGCAGATTGCTCTTTTCCAACATAATTTTAAAGTTTAACAATCTTTAGAATTTTTCCGTTTTGTGAGAGATTAGAGCGGAGTGGCCTGCTTCTAAGCAGCCTTGTCGTTAAGGAATTCATTAATCGTGTAGTAACCACGATTTGTTAAATTTGTTTTAATATATTGTGAATGATATCAATGCCAGGGTTGGTCAGGTTGTTGCAAATATTTACAAGGCGTTTACTATCAAGTATATAAAATATATATATATATATATATATATAAACTCGTGCTCACCTCTATACAAGTCAAGGTTGTGTGTGGGTGCGCTTGCGCATGCAGCGGGGTCTGGAAGGGGGCCACTGCAGCCAGCACAGCGTCCATCCACCCCGCAGCCTGTGTGCTGCCACACGGAGCACGACACACACCACACCAGCAAAGAGGGAACGTCTACAAATAAAAAACGTATTGTAACCCCTTTTACTTAACCTAGGAAACACTTAAAATGTAAACTCATGCAATTTATTCAAAACTAAAATAGCTTCTTATATATTAAGTTATATCAATACCAAAGGCCCATGATTAGGCGGCGTGTCACATGTATATTTAATCCAAAAAAATGTCTTTTTCTTTTTGTTTATTTGTTATTAGCAACATTTCTTTTACCCTACCATTAAAAGACTCAATAAGTAATTGATTAAATGACTATATTATTTTGCACAACCGCCAACCTACAAAATAGAACCTAAATGTTGCCAGATATCGGAGCTGTATTTAAATCAATTATTTATTAGAAATCAATTCAAAAATTACGATACTTTTTGACTAATTAAAATGATTACTTACATTTATTCAAACTTCAAAATAATAATAAAATATCTAACAAGTAGTTAGATATTTTATTGAAAATCGTTGAACGAATCACGTGAAATCGAAAATTGCTTAACTAATTACGTCCTAAACTAACCTTTTTCTAATCAAAGAAAGCTTCGATGATTCAAATATCATTTTTCCTAATAAACACAACTTCAAAAATCGATTTCAAATATCGAGTGTAAAAATAGTTATATGTACTCGTAGCAACACCATATATAAACATTTGCGGCAAGTTGTTTTTTGTAAATCATAGATAATAATAACATATAACCTCAATTTCAGCAACTTAAACAAAAAGATTTCTCTTAAACCTGGATGAATAAATCTAAATAGTTTGCAGAATTTTGAAAGATAATTGTTTTCTACGTAATAAAATTAAAACCACCGTGACATAACATAACATGTCATTAGGGCCCTAAAGCTCATAAGAAAATGGGCAATGATGAAAACATTGAATGAGTAGAAATAGTAAAATTCAATTTAGCTTAGTCGAATGGCGAAGTGCATTAATTTATTATAGAAAAATAAGTTTCCTATGTAATATATTTTTGTTTTATGTCACATATTGTTTACTTAAGTGTATTTTTAATTACAAAACTTTAATGTTCCTATCTGAAGGCTCTGTAAGAACCTGAGGGTAGGATGCACTGCTTATTTGCATATATGCAATGCACGCCACTGGTTGTGGTTCACACTTCGGCCTACCTTTCATGAGACCGGGTTCGAAACCCGGTACGCGCAACTAACTTTATGAAGTTACGCGCGTTTTAATTAAATAATGTATTAAATATCACTTTCATTGACGGTGAGAGAAACATCGCTAGAAAACCTCCACGCCTGAGAGTTCTCCATAGTATAAACAAAAAAAACACTAAATAAAACACACAGGTACAGTGGGCAGGCTTATCGCTAAAAAGCTTATAATATACAGATAAGTTCTAATAATTATAAATATATATATATATATATATATATATATATATATATATATATATATATATATATATATATATTATATATATATATAATCCATGTTCTTGCTAGCTACACGCCTTTTACCGATGCCATGATCTCTTTGCTAACCCTCCTGAGAATCCTCTATCCTTAATGAATATTATTAATGCGGAAGTGTGTTTGTTTGTTTGCCCTAGACATAGAGTTTTTGAACCAATTTTCGGCATAGAGTCAGTCATAACACCGAGAGTAATATAGGCTACTATCCCTTGAAAACAAACGGTTCCCACGGAATTTGTAAAAAACGCGGACGAAGAAAGCGGTCAACAGCTAGTATATAAATAAAAAAATAGTTACCATTTCTGCCACATCCGTGGCAAACTTTTTTAGTGGGCGTATAAACCGGCTCTACGGATAGCCCGGCTGGCAAAGAAGTGACCCAGGCAGGCTTTGCATTGCTCCAACCTAGAACAAAAAAAAAAAAAATTCTAATTTAGCGATGGTTTTCCACCAGTGGCGTGCACTTCATACATGCACAAGAGCACTGCCTACCCTAAAATTTATAAATAACTCGTATAGGAGGAGGATTTTTGCCGTTTTAAGCAACTTTACTGCTGTATGCATACCCTGGTACCCACAGAGACCTAGAAACCCAGTGCACGCCACTTTTTTCCACTTAACATCAGGTAGGCCATCTGCTTTGTTTTTCGATTATAACGATATAATATTAAATTATATATGATAAGTGAACTTTTGTTACCAGAATAACTACCACCTACCTACCATCCTACTGGCACTAATACTATTATTTGCTTTGTTTGTTTCACTTCTCATTATTTTTAACCTTTTAACAAATTAGAGGTAAAATAATTACTGTCAACTGCTAAATGTTATGAAGCGATTAACCGCCTGTTCGAGAAACACTACTAAAGTGGAGTGGTTTTTGATGCTTCAATATTAGTTGGGCTCACGGTTTCTGTATATTATTAATTCTATGTTTCCAACATTGCATATTGTTCATACCTGCTTTATTCTCGGATGATGATCCAGACGGAGAGCCTTCGCGCGATGACTTGTTGTTTTGACTCTAAAAATAAGAATTAAACTATTTACATAACAAAAGTGGCAGGTCCGGAACCGATCATACCAATACCTTTCAGTGAATACAAAACATGGCTACATAAAGAGACGCAATTCTTACACTCAGAGCTATGGATTAACGGAAATGAGTGTAAACAGACAAAGGAGGTCTTTCCGAACCTAAACACACGACTAACAACCAAACTACTAAAACTAAGTCGGAAAAAACTAAGGACGGTAGTAAGTATGATAACAGGGCATTGCTCACTAAACAAACACCTTTTCATTTTAGGTATAACCGACAGTCCTCTGTGCAGAGCATGGATGGAGGCAGATGAAACACCGACTCACGTACTACTCCAATGTAGAGGAGTAAAGGAACAACGCGCAGCATACCTTGGCTCCCCAGCATCACTCCCTGAAGCACTTGGCGACCTGGGCGGCCTGCTAAGCTTCTTGAGTTAGCTCGGCTGGCTGGAGTGACCCAGCAGGGAGCCGTACCAGTGGCACTACGTACAACGAAGGGTTCCGGCCGACCAAGTACGGAGACAAGCCCAGAGGAAGAAGAAGAAGATGCCAATTAACGTCCCAATGTCTTCTAACACATTAATTCATCATCATCATATCTCGACTAGGTCGGAGCTCGACTTCACCTTCATCACGGCTTGTATGGGCAGGAGACAATTATATCTCCGGGGAAAGGATATAAATTTATCTTCTCCCACAGCTTTATCAACTATCAGATCATTGGCGCACAAGTGGAAATAATATCCAAATAATATATGTGTATTAATAAACGAGGGTAAACTTCTCCTATTCTATGTTCCAGTGATCAGCAGGTGGGCACGTTAATTATATCCCCTTCTCAGGGGATTTGATCTTGGGATATAATTTTTATCTCCCGCCCGTGCTAGCCCTGCAGGGGGCCGAGTTCGAATCCTAGCACGCTATAGAGGTGGACTTATCTAAGTTATGTGCGTTTTAAGTAATTAAAATATCACTTGCTTCAACGGTGAAGGATAACATCGTAATGAAACCTGCATGCCTGAGAGTTCGTTATAACTCATATGGTGTGGTGATTAATAGCAACTCTCTAACTCAGACCAAGGAAGTAAGGTACCTAAAATTACTTCGTTATCATTAAATAAAAACAAAACATAGCCAAGAATGAAGATGAATTTCACTAAAAAGAAACAGCTTTACATCTAGATAATTCATTATAATTTACTATTCATGAGATAATCATCACTTTTTTAGCCCAATTTTCAACTGCTCGAGGTGTGTGGAGTCCACCAACCCGCACTGGGCCAGCGCGGTGGACTACGGCCTTAACCCCTTCTCCATTACACTTCAGGGCATGGGTCTCCTTCCAAAATGAGAATGGTTAAAAAGACGTACACTGCGTACAACGCTGCCTCAGTGCCCAGTGCGAATTGGTCGTCTCCACACACCTTTCAGAACAATATGGAGAACTCTTCAGGCATGAAAACTCTTTCCACATGATGTTTCCTTCACCGTTGAAGCAAGTAATAGAAATAGAAATAGACAATATTTATTAGAAAAACTCAGTACAATAAATCTTTGGAATCCTGACCCCTAAACTAGGAAATCCTGTATCTTAGGGGCCAGTGCCTTTCCAAACATTGAATCAATCATTGAGATAATATATAGTGCACTTTAACAAAGGAAACTTTCAAAGGTGTGTTGAGTTCTCTACGCTGACTGGAACGCGTGTGTATGTGTGTGTGTGCGGTTTCGTGTATGCATGTGTGTGTTTATGTTTGTGTGTTTATGGGTATGTGCGCCCATCTGTACGTGATTGTTGTGATTGTATGTTCGTGTCCGCATGAACTTCCGTTTATAAGGTTATATTATTCTGTTTCGTCGTAGTTATATGTTATGAAGAGATATTTTAAATACTTTTTAAGTCTATGCTTAGTAAAATGATTTTTTTTTTGTCTTTTTATTCAAGTGATATTTTAATGGCTTAAAACGCACCCAATTTAGAAAAGTTAGAGGTGCGTACTGGGATTCACACTCGGCCCCCGAAAATTAAGCAGAATTGTTAATATAAATAACTTGATAACAAGTAAATTAAAATACAAAACAAACTCTATAGAGCGCCTGAGGCAACAGAGATAGATCCATAGATCATTTATTAATTTTTTTATTACACAAACTTCTAGAATTAATACTCTAGAATTAGACTCTTCGCACCCTGAATCTCAGATAAGTTTGTTTGGACGCTGCACAGTGTCTGTCACTGATCAAGTCAAATCCGCGGGCGGCCCCTTTGCTTGAGTATACAAGGCCATGGCCGTAACCAGAGGAGGGGGGAGCAAGAGAAGGCAGTTACCTCCCCCCCCCCCCCCCCCCCGCGTAAATGTCATAAAAAATGTGTGAACTCTCTTAAATGCAGTTACTGTCTCGATTATAGATGGTCTTCTAAATTTTTTTTTACAAAACAGCCGCTGACGATCAGAAGCTGGGTACGCCCATGTACTAGGCTATTTGCCAGTGCGGAGAAATGGCGTAAGCTTTCTATCTGTCTGTCTGTCTAACACCTATACAAAACCTTTGAAACAAAACTACGGAATCGGGAAATTAATATGACAATATCTTGCACAGAGAAAGGGTTAAAGTTAGAAGTACCTGTAGAAGTGATATAAGTACCTGTTGTTTTCGCAATTTCGCCGAGCGCGTTTGCGGTGGATCGCTGTGACTTTGCAAATAGGGAAATTGATTGTATTTTTTGCGTTTCTGAAACAATAAAAGTTATATCTATAAGTTGACACTCCTAACCCCAGAGATTTAGTTAATTAATGAATATTTTCAACAAATAATTAAAATTATATTTGATTCACAGCAGAATGTTCATGACATTGTGCCAGTGGGTATTTTATAATAATAGTAAATAATAAATATACTACGACAATACACACATCGCCATCTAGCCCCAAAGTAAGCGTAGGTTAAGTTATGGGTACTAAGACAACTGATTAATATTTTTATGAATGATATACATAAATACTTACATAATACAGTTAAACACTCAGACACTGAAAAACATTCATGTCCATCACACAAACATTTTCCAGTTTTGGGAATCGAACCCACGACCTATTTATTTATTATTGTGTTTTTGCGTAAGATATATAAATACGCGTGCATTTTACATACACTTCAGTCTTGTATGAGTCTCAGACGATGCAATGATGTACCTCGAGGAGATTATTCTTTATCAATAGTAATCCAATAAGAGATGTATAGCATGAATTATTTTACATACCGGTAGCATTTCATAGTTGCCGTAGACGAAGTCATTCTTATTTGTAGTCGTTGATCGTTTCCGGCGTTCATTTCTCTTTCTCTCCAATATATCTTTCTGTGTGTGCGTAATTAGACCAATAAGCCTGAAAAAAGTAGATACATAAAACTATTAACATTTTTATGTAGTGAGTTTCCATAATATTATTTTATTGAAGAGAAACTCCTTGTGTATCGATAATTTTTGGGTCGGGAATTTAGAGTGATTTGATTGTAACATGATGTTTTGATGAAACCTGGCGCAATTGTAAGCGCTGAGTTTCTTATAAGTGGGAGGTCTCGTTCGATTCTTGGGAAGGCAGTTTGAAAACTTATAATGTCTGAATTTCTCTATTCTGGTTGATACTTCGGTCGTGGCAAGTTACCACCTTACCGACATAGACATGCCGCGAAGCGAATAAACGTTCTGATACTATGCGACGTAGAAACATATTAGTAATAAATAAATATAGGTACAACGACAATACACACATCGCCATCTGTCCCCAAAGTAAGCGTAGCTTGTGTTATGTGTACTAAGATGACTGGTGAATATTTTATGAATATTATACATAAATACTTATAATATACATATAAATACCCAGACACTGAAAAACATTCATGTTCATCACACAAACATTTTCCAGGACAACCCGAGAAGACTCGAGAAATTAGCCTCCAGAATTCTCGACACCCGAGAAATTGAAAAGCTCGAGAAATCATGAACCCTAGTCACTGCTCAATGCGCCAATCGGCCATATTAAATCCATACCCCTAAAAAGTTAATCCGCTACAATCTTAGATTGCAGTCAAGGACAAAACTTTGAGAGGAGAATAAAAACAAGGTCATGTTTAGTTAGTTCGTTACATGAGTGAGAAAAAACATATAATGTATTCAGAAGAACAGAGAGAAGCTATACAGAACTAAGTAGGTTAGATCTTAAGTATAAAAGTCGGGATTACACGTCAGCTTTCGACGCAAAGGTGTAATCTCTCCTATTGTAACATTATCAATAAAGGTTTACTAATTATATTATAAATGCGATAGTGTGTGAAGCGGTGATAGCCCAGTGGGTAGGAGCTCGACTTCACTTTCGGGGGGCCGAGTTCGAATCCTAGCACGCACTTCAACTTTTCAGTCTTGTGCGTTTTAAGTAATTAAAGTATCGCTTGTTTCAACGGTGAAGGAAAACATCGTGAGGAAACCAGCATGCCTGAGAGTTCTCCATAATGTTCTCAAAGATGTGTGGAGTTCTAATTCTGGGAGGAGACCCGTGCCCTGTACGGGGCCGGTAATAGGTTCATACGATGATCATGATAGGGAGTTTGTTTGTTTATCCTTCCTTTACGTCATAACTAAGCAATAAACTAACTTTTGGCATAGAGTTAGTGGAAAGGATGTAGAGTAACATAGATTACTTTTGTCCCAGGAAAACAATCGGCCCACACAGGATTTTTAAAAAACCGTAATAAACGCGGACGAAGAAAGTGAGAAGCAGCTAGTTTAAAAATAATTATGATAACAACAGGCATGATGACTAATATTGATAAACTTCGCCATGATATTATAGTATCTGATTTTGATAAATTAGAGCTTTAGTAAGTCCTAAGATTATTGATTTTAAGAGATAACAAAAACTTAGAAACTGATAGTTTAAATCACAATATACTTTATATACATATATTCGAAGTTCAAGCGGTATAAAATTATGTTTATACTAGCTTCTGCCCGCGTCTTCGAACCGCTCAGAGGCGCTCGCTTTGCTCGTAAAAACTTTTGAATCTTACCGCGGGAACTATTTGAGTGATCGGTATAGAAAGTACATGTCCTTTTCCATAGCATACGTGACAAGCATACCAAAGTTCAAAGCTGTCCGCCTGCGGTTTAGTACATGAACAATTTTCAATTTTCCCTCGGGAACTACTTAAGGAATCGGGATAAAAGGTAGCCTATGTTCTTTTCCGTGTCAAAGACACGTTTAATTTCATCCAAATCCGTTCAGCCGTTTTTCGTGATTGAGTAACAAACATCCACACTTTCACATTTATAGTAATATTAGACGTGATGTCACTATTTTGAATTCGGCGTTTCACCTGTCATGGCGGATCGCTAGATTTAGCAGTTTTATTTATCGAAAATAAATACCAATCTCACTTCGAATGTAAATATAATTACTTTTTTCATAAAACATTAATCATATATCTGCTACTGTTATCATGCCTTTTTAATTCAGAATACGGTGCTTGCAATTGTTTAAGATGATAGAATCTGAATAGATCTTACCTCAGGAAAATTTCTTTGGTAATTGGTTCACCTGGCTCAGGCAATGGAGGCGGTGAAGGAGTTGGTGATATGTCGTGTGATGACTCCGAGTCTGATCGGGCTTCTTGCCATTCGACATCATGGATCTTGCTGCCACTAAAATTAAATTTTGAACGTTATATTATATCTCTATCGACTACAGCTTAATTGATATCGAAGTTCATTTTTCATACAAAAAAAATGAGCGATTGAACTACAGATACTTTATGGTGATGAATTGTGACATATAGTAATTTAATTTATCTTTTTTTAAAGCTATATTTGTCGGAAGCAGGTATTTAACTTCATATTCGCCCTCAACGCAACGGTGAGCGCTGTGAATTTAAGTATAAGGTCCCGGGTTCGATCCCGGCGATTTGGTAATTTATAATTTATAAATTTCCTCTGGTCTGGTCTGGTCTGGTGGGAGGCTTTGGCCGGGGCTTACCACCCTACCAACAAAGGCGTGCCGCGAAGCAATTTAGTGTTCCGGTGCGATGTCGCGTAGAAACCGATATGACCATACTCCCTAACAGGTTAGCCCGCTACCATCTAAGACTGTATCATCACTTACCACCAGGTGAGATTGCAGTTAACGGCTAATTTGTAGTAAAATAAAAAAAAAAATAAAAAAAAAACAAAAGCGAAATTCAAAAAGTCTCTATTTGTGCAGGCCTGTCACAGGCACCTATGAACCGCTCATACATATTTATATTCAATATTGTGAATTTCTTTTGTCATCACCATCACACATCTTACAGGCAGCTAAAAGAGCAATTCTTACCCATGCTTTGTCATCTTTCATTTAATTCTTAATATTTAAGATTTATTCCATAAGCTTAATTAATGAATTCATTTAAAAAGACATCTCAATTCATTTGGTAACGACTAATTAAAAAAAATTTAGCATATTTTGCAAAAGGATCGCAAGTAGTAAACATGGAAACACACTTTTTTAAAAGGATTATATAACAGGTGTAGTAAGTAGATATGCGATTTTTACATTGTAGCATATTCCCTAAAGTGGGGCACACCGTTATCTATTATATTTATGTGCAACTCACATAAAGGACTCCTTAACTTTATTCAGTGCATTGGCAAAATTGTTTCTACTATCATGAACAATATTTGGCAACTGTGCAAAATTCCTTTGATATTTATCCCTGTCATCTCTCTCACTGTTATGTGAATTCTCCTTTTCGTTGTATTTGTTTTCGTTATCTGAATCAGAAACATTATTTGTTTCGTTGCTAATATTTTCAGTTTTAATCTGAATCTCATTAAGTACTGAGGGCTTCAATAGGGAGGCTGTACGGTTTCTATTACAATATTGTAGTTGATGATCTCTTAATTGTTGCGCAACATATCTATTATCATTTTCAACATTGATCTGCCTGTTTCTTAACCTCAGACGCTGTTGGTATAATTCTAATTCTCGGCGAAGTCTGTCAACTACCAATTTCTAAAAACATAAAAAAAAAATTCGAATAAGTCTTAAACATACATTTTATTGGTATATATAGCATGTCATTATATCAATAAACAAATATAATTAAAAAATTACCTGAGAGTGACTTATAGAAATAATATCTTTTTCAGCTTCAATAACTTTATTTTTAACATGAATATTCTGTAAAATAAAAATATTCTTTCAGAATATGTAACTATATAAATATTGATAAATTAAATGTCACATATAAATATCAATAGAAAGAATGTGCCTTACATTTTCATTTTCTTGTAAACGTGCAACCCATATCTGAAATTGAAAATGTAAATTGTAACTTGTAAATATGTAAGTAATATAAATATAAGTACATAATTCTGAATATTTAACTCATTGATCTGTGACTGTAGCAGGCTACTCAGGTAGAAAGAAGTATCAAAAACCTAGGATTGCCCGATTTTAAATGAAGTCCTATGATGTACATAATGTGTGAGGAGTTCAAAATAATTATAAAATAATAATTTGACTATCCTGTATAAATTTTGTATGTATGCATCAAAAGTGCATTCTATTTCAATAAAGAAATATTTGACTTAAAGCATACTCACATTGGTTTTCTCACTAACAAAGTAACAAATAAAGAATGTTGACAAGTGCTAGCACATAATATAATATTCATCAGTTACTACATATAACCAATAAATTTTATCTTCTACTAGATTTGTATATTATAATTTTATCTATAGTCAGCCTAATAATATTTTTCAGTAGGTTGGAGTATGCCTCATCTTCCACAGGAGAGAGGGCATTTAAGCTAATGCAATATTGATCAAATGAAGGTTGGCAGGCTTTTATTATTAATATAATATTTTGGTAACATTAATTAGGATGCATGGCTTAAGGTGCTATCTGAGGCATGGGTGTTGATATCAATATTAGCCCACTAACCCGCATTGGAGCAGCAAGGTGTATTTACTGTCCCAAACCAATCTTATCAGAGAGGAGGCCTGTGGCCAATGAGTGAGACATTAATAGGCTGATGATGATGATGCTTATACTGAGAATTCTTTGCCTAGAAAGATACCTAACTAGTTTCGTGATTTGGAGTTGATTTTTTAATCATGCCATCCTGTAGACCAAAAAATAATTGCTGTTGAGGCAACTGTTAGTCCATTTATTTCGTATTTACTATTTTTTTTACATATAAATATAATAAAAGAACTCATTCTATTAGAACTAAGACACATAAGTAATAAAAAGGTTATTCAAAACAGAAAGGAACAAATGGAATAAACTTATTGGCTAGCTATTAAACTCAACATTTTATTCTATTGCTATTTACTACTAAAAAAATTATGAGAGCTTCATTCGCAACTACAACAAAAACCGCGATTACAAATACAGCAGCAAAAACTTTGGATTAAAAACAAAATTATTAGAGAATTACATATGTGTGTACCTATTTTTTTTTGTATCTGCAAAATATTTACATACCTGATGAATACGTATCGCATTTTTTAAGTCCGATTGCGTTTTACGAATATCTTCCTTTATTTCATTAGACACTTCCATTTTTACTCAAGAATAGCAAACAATTAATTAATAAAGTAAAAATATTTACAAAAAAGTACGCGAAAAGTAGGTAGACTAAATATTGAACTGCAAAGTTCCTTACTATTAAAATTAAATTACTCTTTGGTCCTAAGGACTTTCTCGCACTTTTCTACTTATAATTATTGTAAACATTGCGAGGGTTAATTAAATTGTTCCAGCATTTATTAAAATAAGGTTGGTAGGTACTATGTAATATTTAAATAAATACCAAAAGTCAAAACTTGAAAGTTAAAATTCAGTAAGTAGATAACTATTTAGCAAAAATATAATGTACTACCTAAATCTATGTATTAAGTAGGTACCAACAATCCGGCAATTTATAATTCATAAAGCCCAATCCTACATTCCAATCGTCTTTATATGAGTCTTAGCGAGCGCGGTCGGAACTATTTATTTACGGGTCGGTCGGGACGTTGTGGTAGCAACTAAATAGCGCTAGAGTAAAATATTCTTTGAAATATATTGGAACGTAGCAAAAAAAGAACATAGTAGAAATGAGTAATGCCATCTAGACTGCCATTAATAAATAGGCACAGCAGAAGCAAACTTATCTTTAATTGGATTTATGGAGGGTAGAGGTAAGGAGAGTCATCTTATATGGGAGAAAAGTTGAAAAAGTGTCCAGTGTATGCGCTAAATAACAGTTCAAAAATCCTCCACAATGGCGCTGGTGGATGCACAGGGTATGGTATGAATGTAGCAATCGTAGATGAATTGAAGAATGCCGAGTTAAAA
Source organism: Pararge aegeria (assembly GCF_905163445.1). Lineage (NCBI taxonomy): Eukaryota > Metazoa > Arthropoda > Insecta > Lepidoptera > Nymphalidae > Pararge > Pararge aegeria. The sequence continues at coordinate 7,983,368 of NC_053184.1, read as the reverse complement.
AATTTAATGTCATTATCGACTAAAGTAGTTAATTATTGAGAATTTCAACAACTTACGTTGTACAAAATATTGTGGTAAATATAACCTTACTTCCTTGTATCTCCATACTTCCTTGTTTATTTTTCAAGCCTACTCTAACAATATTTATATTTGGCGCTTCTTTTAAGAGTTACCCTGATGCAAATGTGGCGCCATCCTAATTTAATACATTTTGACGACACTTTTTCATATACACAGATGACTCTCCTTACCTCTACCCTCCATAATTGGATTGCTGGATTCAAGGCACAGCGGAATAATTTAAATACAATGGACAATTGACATTTAAGTTTATTAGCTTGGGTTCTTAAACTCGGGTTTTTAAATTTTGACATTAGATTACAGACCAGTAAATAAAAATCAGGCATCATCACTGTCAATGATCAGCGCAGAAATCACGTACAATTACATTGAAAGACACCTGACATTGGTTAATCTGTGTAAAGTCAGAAGGAAAAAAAAATGCTATATAGCGTTTGATACTGTTGATTTTAGGTTACACTTTCATGAATATTGAATTTAGCGGTGCCTGTTAACGTAAATAGCATTCTATTAAGTTCCGCACCACGTATAATTAATTTGTCAGGTGCGAAGGATGTTAAATTGAAATTTCACAAAAGTAACATTTGCTAATAATGTCATCAAAAAGACAAGCAGAGACACAACTGGGACCTGATAACTGGGATGAGGAGGAGCCAGCTGAAAAGGAGGAAGATGGTGGTTTTAAAATGGCACCAAAAGAAATTCTCGAGAAACGTGTAATACGCACCGCCAAGAGGCGGTCTCTAGCTACGGGCGATGTGGTAGGTGTAAGACATAGTATCACCCCAATTCAGTTGTTGAAATTTCTATGCTATTAGGAGCTATCAAAACCCTGCTTAACATTTAGGTTATCTTAATGTTAAAATATGGTTTTGATAGTTACTTTACTACTTTTTCAATTAAACTATAGCTTTACTAACAACTTAATTTGTATTCACGTTACGGCGAACTCAATACCCGAGCGCTTAGCCCTTTGGATAGTGTGATATTATGAATTAGTCCAGACCATATTGTACCTAAGCAGTGACAGCTTATGATTGGCCTCACTTTTGTGGGAATCTAACTTTCATTTATGTGTGTTTTGCGCATTTAAATATCAATTGTTTTATTGGTGAAAGAAATCGTTAGGAAATTGTACCTCAGTGTTCTCCATAATGTTCTCAATGGTGTGTGAAGTCTACAAATCCACAATGGCCCAGTGTGTGGCGGACTAACACTTCTCATTCTGATAGGAGACCCATGCACTGTAGCAGGATAATAAGTGCCAACACCAGGCCAACTACAATTAATTATAATAATTAAAAATAGTGATAAGTTATGATTACAGATTTAAGTGCTCTTGACAGTTTTTTGCATGACCTCAATGAAAACCAGGACATTTTGATTTGTAGCAAACCTAACATGTTGTTTTAAACATAACACATAACTTTTTTTATAAGGTATAAAGAAGGTATTAACATTACTTTCTGACCCAAAGTTGTCAGGGGTGAAAAAAGAGGGGAATTTACTTGATGTGGTATAAATTTCCCACTATGCTTCTGTAGCATTTAGATCGATTTAGAATCAAAATTGATGATTTTTGTTTTGTTTGCCGTTACTAGCATTGGAATCAATGCTGTAGTGAACTAGCACTTTATTATCCTATTAAAAACGATTATCAAGTTGTTATTTGTTATGTTACAGGTGCAGAATACCATTTTCAGTGGATTTAGTGGTTTCAACAAGACACAAAAATCATCCTTTGATTTTCTAGCAAATTTAACAAATGGTAGCAAGTCTAACAATGGATCTTTAACACTTAAAAGTGACACAGCAGCTGTTTCATCTAGTTCTATGATCACAAAGCCAGCAAGTAGTCCTACTACTGGAATCTTTAGTTTGTCAGGAACATCACCTATTATGAATTCACCATTTGGCCAGCCAGAATCTACAATATTTAGTGGAGCTGGAGGAACCCCTGCATTTACAAAATCTGTGTTTAGCTCATCAAAACCAGATTCAACAGTAAATGATAATCCATTTAAAGGGCAGTCTTCAGTAACTTCAACACCCTACACCCCCTTCCCCTTAAATTCAAATGCAAGCCCAGATAAACCAATACCTCAGGTTACTTCATCCTTGTTTGGACTATCCTCTACAAATGTTAATCATAACAACTCTCCATTTTCAACTAAACCTAATAATAATACAACTGCATGTAAAACACCTGTAGCAAGTTCACCACAATCAACTGAAGTTACACCAGTTGGTAAAGATGAAAAAGAGTTTGATTACTATAATAACCTAAGAGGTTTAAATGAATCTGTATCAGCATGGATAAAAAAACATGTTGAAGAAACACCTTTGTGTATTTTAAGTCCAATATTTAAAGATTATGAAAACCACCTGAAAAATATCCAAGATGAATATGATAAAATCAAAAAAGAGCTGTCATTGAAAAATATTTCAGACACAAAAGATAATAATACTGAACCTAAAAGTCCAATAGTATTATCTGACAGCCCTGCATTATCTAATTCCGTATTCTCATTAACTTCAAGCACTACAAGTCCTATAGTTGAGAAAACACATAACTTTACCTTTGGCATTAATCCTACTGCTACTACATCTACTAATAGTTTTGCGACTACTGTAACACCAAGCACTGGATTTTCCTTCGGAATAAAACCATCAAGTTCTATTACTTCTCCATTTGCTAGCAACCCAACCTCAATTGACAATAATGGTAGTACTCCATTTTCGTTTGGTATTGGGAAACCTTTTGCTTTCAATACGAATATTAAGAAAAGCGATGAACCAATAAATGAAGGTGTTGATAATGAAGATGAGCCCCCTAAAGTGGAATACACCCCAATTGCAGAAGAAAATAGTGTGTATGACAGAAAATGCAAAGTATTTGTTAAGAAAGATGGCAACTTTGTTGACAAAGGTGTTGGTACACTTTACATAAAGAAAATAGAAGAGACTGAAAAATACCAATTGTTAGTTCGAGCAAACACAGCTTTGGGTAATATTTTAATCAACTTGATATTGAGTTCATCTTTGCCTACACAGCGTATGGGTAAAAATAATGTTATGATGGTCTGCATTCCAACTCCTGATGCAAAGCCCCAACCAACTTCTATTCTAATCAGAGTAAAAACTTCAGAAGATGCAGATGAGCTACTTGAAACTCTGAATAAATTCAAAGCATAATTTTTGAGTTATGCTAATTGACCACAACTTGATTTGTAAGGAGAGGAAAAATGGCTGCCCCTTGTATTGAGATGCTCTTATGTTCTAAATAGATGTAAATTACTGGTTTTAATGTGTAAACCATTTATGATACTGATTAGTTTTACCCATGGTTAACTTACCCCTACAATATTATTTTATTATAAGTGCTATATCTTTATCTGGAAGCCTGTAGAAATATGATTCTTTCAACAAAGCTGCTTGTCCGTGCAGTTTCTTGGAAATCAGAAACAAACTGACGACTTATAAAAAGTGCTTATATACTAGACCTACTTAAAATAAATTAAATTTGAATTGAATAAATTCTAATCACTAGAATCACTTTGGGAAATGTTTTAACAATCTTTCATTGATACTTTTTTAAGCCATTCCAATTAAATCAATTTATGTATAAATGTATCATAATAGTACATATAAACATTACTGATGATTTTAAATATCTTTATAACTAGTAATTATAAAGCCAATTTGGGTGTTAATGTAACCCTAGTATACTGATGATTTTAAATATCTCTGTGATTAGTGTTTAAAGAATAAAAATGGATGTTAATGTAACTGTAGTGCTGACTTAAACATGTTACAAATGACATTCCTTATTATGATATTATACCTATTCTTACTATGAAGATCATATTAATTGTTTTTTTGTGTTATCCAGATTAACCTAAATCCAGTAATTTAAAATTAAATTGAATTATATATTACGATCTATCCTTATCTATAATCTATCTAGAAACATTTAATAAAAATATGTGCACACATTATTAGTGAATTCAACTTTAAATAACGTTGAAATTATGTCACTAAGATTTCTTATATGTTTGTATTTCTTTTTATTTATAATTAAATTACAAAAAACGACATAATTGAAATGAATAAATTCCCCTACTAAAATGGAAAAAAAAAACAGTTTAACTTAAAAGCTATTTATTGTTTTTTAACCAATAGCTCGACCTACTCTGTTAGAAACTATTATACATATCTAATATATGTGCATATCGCATTTCAGTTGTTGTTTCAGTGTAGTTCCTTGCTTAAAAGAAATTTAACACAGCAGCATTATACTAAATTATATATATTTAACATTTACATTCTTTTAAGAAAATTATAAAATACAGAAAATTCAACTAAGACCATAATACATAATTATTTCTATACTTTCTTTTCATTTCATTTATTATTAGCTATATTATCAAAAGTTTAATAAGCAGTAACAAATAATAATTAAATATATATATACACATTATATATTATATTAGTTATGTGCCAGCCACACAACTATTAGAATTGAATTGACCTAAGCCCATTTGAATTCGTTGCATGTGAAGCTCCACATTATTTTGGAACAGTCTTTGATAAGGAGGCTCTAATTTCATTTTAATTTGTTCCATAGTACCTTGCAAAACACTTAATTCATAGGCATTCTGATCAGAGTCTGAAAGACTCCTGACTTGTAACATTAAGGCAGTGAGATCTGTTATAAGATTTATAATATTAGCATCTGTGACTGATTCATTATTATTTTTTTCTACAAGTAGAGTTGCTTCATCGCGACATTTCTCTCTGAGATGTGAAGGTGCTAACATAGCTGCTAAACTTGGACCTGGAGCTATTTGCTGGCAATATAATTGTATTTCATTGATGTATTCCTGCAAGTCCATATTCATTCTTTCAAGATCAATAACAACAGCAGCATACTTCCTTTCGAAATCTTCAGGCATTTTTTGCCCAAATGATTTTCTTTTTTCTGCCTCACCATTATATTCTTTCAATCTACTTATTTTACTTTTCTTAGCTTGTAATATCTTAGTCAACTTCACTATTAACTCCAAAAGAGGGAATGGAAAACTACCAACATTTGAGTCAAGATGTTTTGATAAATCACTGCATCCAATCATAGGGTCTCCTTGGCTACTATTCTTATTTGACAAACACGGTTGGTGAAGATTATAAATTTCCTGCATTAAATAGCGTGGCCTAAATTTTTGTACAATACTAGAGAGACATATTGTATCTGGTGGTTCATTGGACAATACTTCATAATCTGGAACTGAATGAGTTCCAAGTTTTGGTCGTTCAAATGTTATCCTATATGTATTGTTGGAAGTATCAACAGCATCAATACAGCCTGTAAATAAACCATCTTGAGGCTTACGTAATCTTGCTGTGACTTTACTTCCTACAACTAACTGCATTGGAATTTCATTTGGTAAATCTTTTACACATATATCAGCAGTTTTTCTCTGCTGTATATATCTTATTAATTTCCTTTTCCTTTCTAACTCCTTCCGTTCTTCAGTGAAAAATGCTTGAGAGCATCGTCGAGGTTTACCCATCATTCTCCTTATTTTAGCCCATTGAACTTGGGATAACTTTTTATTTGTCAACTGAGGAAATGATTCTTTGAGGCAAATCATGAAATCATTTTCACCATCAAACAAGGCTTTGTCAATGTTGCTGTAAAAATATTCATAGCAGACCCATTTGTGAGCTTTCGGCAGCTTTAATAGATTTCTTAGCCTCATACCAATGCGCTGACCACTCTTACGATCTGGCGATTGATTTTCACTCTTATCTTCAGTCCTTTCATTACTCCTCGGCGTTTTGGTTGGTGATTTTTGTTTTTTCGCACTATACTGTTTAACAGGAGTCTTCAAGGCCAATATTTTAGGAGTTCGTTTTGGCGATTGTCTTGGTGGTGATGTATTAATAAAATCGTCAACAAATATAAACCTGTTTTTCTTCCTAATCCGAGCGGGCATTCCTCTAGCATTGAGTTTTTGCACAGGTTCACTTGGAGCAGGTTTTGGCGGTAATTTGGTACCAACTCTGTGGAGACCCAAGGCTGCAGGGCCGAATGCTGGCGGAACTTCGTCCTCTTCGGGTAAATCAGTGTCCATTGGCTCATCTTTAATTCTATATTGAAATCTAGTTACACTTCTTTCTTCACTTTGAGTACCTGTTTTAAAAATAAATCTTTAGAAAAAGAGATAAATAAGATTAAACAATGTTCGATAACATGATTCTATATCACGAAAATTCGTACAAAGAACAAGTGTTTACTATTAAACACAAATTAATTTATAGAAATTAAGTGTCAAATCGGCTACAAATTTGAATTTTTTCAAATTTTGAACATTCATGTACATTTTGTGTTCGACAGTGAACGTTACGAGACAGCTTAGAAAGAGACCTTAGTTTAAATTTTCATAAAAAGAATATTAATTCCTTAACTTCGTTAGACAAAATACATTCCACTAGAGTTAAAAAAATATAAACAAACTTACTTTCCCATTTATCCGCCATATTGATGTGGTAAATTTGCTAAATTTGATTCAATTTGAAGATTGAGAGCGCCAAGTTTGCCAAATGACAATGTTAGTCTTTAAATCTTTACGCTATGGTATTGAGTCTATAGTTTATACCTCTTTCCTTATTCAGTCTTGCTTAATGATCTGCGTAGAACTTAATAATATTTGAACTATATACGGTTAAAAAAACAATAACTTACAATTTGACTTTATCTTTTCATTCTAAACCTTCAGTCAATACCTATCGAACGGTTACATCTACTGAAAATAAAAAATATTCGAGCTTACAATTCAGATCAGAAAATGGTTTTACATGATAGAGGAATAAATTTAATGATATTATTATGTACAAAAATCTGCTTTATATATGTCCCCACATATTTAGATTTTAAATATATAACTAAAAGAATAGAGAGGGCAGTTACCTTGGCCAACGAATTAGTTTGGCCATCCAAAGGGGCAATGCTGCCAGCATCTTAGGAACTGTGCCTCGCTGCGGTGGTTTCGAGGACGTTTTAGATTTTATTTAGTTTTAAATAGTTTAGTTTATTTTAGGTTATATTTGTTAAACTATGCGAAATATATCCACTAAAAGAAAGTTAGTGAAAAATACCCACATAATCCTAGTATGTCCTTAATTAGAAAAGGAGTCGAATAAGGCTCAAAGATGATAATTTCTTAAATTCTTTGTTTCTCTTTCTCTTTAAATTATTATTATTCAATTATATTCCTATTTTTCACCCAATTAATACCGAAGCATAGAAAAACATTCAGGTCTCGTACTTGTACAATATTTATATTAAAATATATGGTTTATTTTATAAAACATATGTAACAAAAAAACAACAAGGAAGTTAAAGAACTGACTATTTTTTTAGTAATATGTTAAGGCAGAGAACACCAACTCACAATTGACGCGTATGATTCATTTTATATTTTTTATTGATGGACATAATGTAGAGAAATTTGTTATCGAAATAGTATCCAAGTCAAGGTTACTAACTAAAGGTAATACTAGGTGATACTAATTAATGTGCCACGTTTATTATATAGATTTTGTAGAAAATATAAATTACTGTCTTGATCCAGATTTTATTCGCTTTTCTATTTATGTAGGGTTTGTTTCATCTTTAACATTATTATATTATTGAGCTGGTATATGCCTTGCTTGGCATGAAAGATCTTCTATGGAGAGGTCAACATTTATTATGATAGTTATTTTGTGTATGTACTAAAAACCAAAAGTGTAACGCACGTCTTTACATTAAAATAAAATAACATTACTGCAAACCCCTGAAGAAGTGTGCACGAGCACTACTATATAATTATTGTTAGGTATTAACAAATAATAATTAATTAGTGTCCACACTCCACACTGTTAATCATTATTTTTATATCTCCATTTATTGTTCATGCTCCAAGCTATTAACAATAATCTACTTATCTCAGATTGTGGTGGATAACGCCTCATAATGAGTTTCTAATTCCATAGATAAAAATAAAGTTGGAAATATAAAAAGATTGATTTCACGTTAGCATATTTATTCTGTTATACACAGCTGACGTTGACATTCTTAATGACACATGACGGCAAGAATGTGTAATTTGTGTGTATGTGTTACCCGCGATTTGTAATCAAAATGAAGAGTTTTAAAACTTAAATTTTGTGCTCATTGACTGTTTGTTTTATTTCATAAGCTTCAAAATGTATTATCAAACGATTGTTCTATTTTTATTAACAGCAGTGGTTATGGTTAAGGAAGCAAATTGTAAGTTTGCACTGTTCTTTAAGTTTTGACACGGATATGTTTTCAAGGTAAAGTGAGAGTTGGTGACTTCGTTTTGTATATTAATTAATTTGATTTCGCTTATACGATTCTCTCACCTTACCTTAGAGTTGGAATAGATCTAAGTCATATTTTCCGTTATATTGGAACTATTAGACAGCCCGCAAAAATATTTGATACAACTACTTACTATTGTAAATTTAAACTATAAAAATGTTCACATAATCTGTGAGTTTCATTAAAAGTTATGGAGCAGTAGCTGAAAAAATATTTAAAGAATGAGATTTTATAGTGATAAGTAATTCTTGCAGAAAATTTCTGAATGAAGTCTTACTTCAAAGTTATTTTGGCTTGGTAAATATTTTATGATTGACTGGCCAAACCAAATACGAGTGTTTTTTTATTTTATTGGTGGTGCTTACTGCTTCCTTTACTTTCTAACTAAGAAACCTGTCTATTTTTGGGATAAAATTTGTTGAAAAGATGGAGAGTAATGTAGGCTTCTTTTTATGCCAGGAAAACCAATGGTTCCCTTAACATGACTGCATGTTACTGTGGCTGTCTGATATTCATTCCCGTTCCCCTGGGAACTTAGGGATAAAAAGTTTCTAAAAAAGTTGTGTTGTGGTTTAGTATTAAGTATTAATCCAATGTTTCTTTTTTTCTAGGCCTGCATAAACGTTGTGTTAAATGCAGATCAAGAGGTGAGTTAGGTACTTGTGGGGACCCATTTCCATTCAATGTAACAGAGCCTGATGCAGAAGCGGGTATTCATGTTGTAGCATGCCCATCAGGTTGGTGTGGAAAGATGATTGAAGGAACAACAGGTGCCTTTAGGACTGATGGTAAGTGTTGGTAAAGAGCCTCTTAATATGTCCTCTTTATTGTCTGAAATATATCTTTGATGGTTAATCTCCGGTTATTGTTGACCAAGGCTTGGATTACCTTAAAAAAATATTGCATAACCAATTTGTATGTTAATTTTGGTTTTTAGTTTATTTACTGAGTACCATCAGTTAAACTATGGTAGCTTATATAATATAAGAAACCTGATGCTTCAAAATTTTACTTGCATTTATTAATGCCTGCTACTGATTGGGATAGGTTATATGCCATGGCCTAATCCATCCCATCACTGATACCCCATACCAAAATAAATCCAATCATACCAAGATCATAAATTATTATCATCCAATTTATTACAAATTCAAATAAAATGCTCTCTGGATATCTTGGAGTTGATCATAAAGTGACTATTTTTGACCTTACACAGGAATTTAATACATTTTTTCCTACACGAGACCCACAAAGGGGTTTTTTTTTATTCCACTGCAAGTTAGCCCTTGACTGCAATAAGGAATGATGCAGTATAAGATGGTAGCAGGCTAATCTGATAGGGAGTATTGTAGTCATTGCAGCGGAACACTAAATTGTTTAGTGGCACATCTTAGTCTGTCTCTAGTTTCTTCTTCTTCATGGAGTAGTGGCTATGGAGAGCTTGAAGTCTTAATCCGAATTATGTAGAAATGGCTAAATATAATAGTGTTCAAGATTTTTTAAATAAAAAAAAAACTATTGTTTAATATTAATTTAAACTTCGATAATTTCGATTGTCAAAGTCAAAGTCAAAAATATATTTATTCAAGTAGGCCCATAGGTGGCACTTTTAATGCGTACATTATATGAGAATTACACGGTAGTGAGATGATGGCGATAGCCATATTCGTAAACTTAAAATTAAAGCTAAGAGGGTTCCAAACGCGTCCTGGTCTAAGAAGAAGCCCACAACAAACTTAGCCGCTTGTTTTTTTTTTGTTATCACCATCTCACATTATTATTTTAAATTATTGGAAGACCAACCTGGTTAACGCAATAATACACACCCAAGCTTTTTTATCAATTACATAGTCCTTTATACTATAATAGGACTTTTCTATAAGCTTATGTTTAATAAAAGCTTTGAACTTTTTAATAGACATCTCTGAGATGTCAATGGGTAGTTTATTGTAGAATTGTATGCAATTTCCTTTAAACATATTATAAATTTTATGTTACCTAGTATTGCACTGTAAGTTTATTCTTACTTCTAATGTTTAAATTATTGCAGTTAAATTTTTCTTAAATTTGGAAATGTTTTTATGAACACACATTAAAATTTCAAATATGTACTGACTATACACTGTAATTATTTTAAAATGTTTAAATTTATCTCTCAATGACTCTCTTGGCCCCATTTTGTAGATCAAACAAACAGCCCCCTTCTGCAAAATTAATAAAATACTAATATCGGTAGCATTACCCCATAGTCGTAGAATCTTTAAAGTGATATAATGAAGGGGAGTTATATGGAATGGCTTTATTTCATCATCATCAACATCATCATAATCATCATATCAACCCGCCCACTATAGGGCATGGGTCTCCTCCCACAATGAGAAGGGTTTAAGCCATAGTCCATCATGCTAGGTAGGTAGTATTGGACTAGGCTTTATTTTTACATGCTAAAATAGATTTTAATTTATTTTTCTGTCAAATACACTGTAATTATTTTAAAATGTTTAAATTTATCTCTCAATGACTCTCTTGGCCCCATTTTGTAGATCAAACAAACAGCCCTCTTCTGCAAAATTAATAAAATGCTAATATCGGTAGCATTACCCTATAGTTGTAGAATCTTTAAAGTGATATAATGAAGGGGAGTTATATGGAATGGCTTTATTTCATCATCATCAACATCATCATAATCATCATATCAACCCGCCCACTATAGGGCATGGGTCTCCTCCCACAATGAGAAGGGTTTAAGCCATAGTCCATCATGCTAGGTAGGTAGTATTGGACTAGGCTTTATTTTTACATGCTAAAATAGATTTTAATTTATTTTTCTGTCAAATGTTGTTGATTTCTCTTGATAATTTAGCACGAGAAATCAACAACGCTAGACGGGCGTGTAGAATTCAAATTTAAATTGCAGACTATGGGGCCGCAACACAAAGAATGTGTCTGCAGAGATCACCAAGTGATGATGAGGAGAGGTGCGCCTACACCATGTGGAATCACAGGAAAGTGTACATGTGCTTTTGTAATGGGGATCTTTGCAATTCCGCTTACAAGATCTCTGCACCACCCATTATCTTAATTACTATATTAGTTGCTATATATAATTATTTTCAATTTAGTCTATGATTCGAAGAAATAACATGAATTGATTGGGAAAATGATCTGTACATTCCTAAATTGTGATGAACCCTTTGTTATTCTTACTATTTTTATCTAGTTATAAGAACTCTTGACAGTGGCTTATGATTTTAAAAAAAGCAGGATAAAACCCTTTGTATTCTCATAATCTCAATTCTTATATTGAGCCATTACACATATTTTAAAAATATAAAATTACGTCTATTCAGAAAAAAAAATTAAAGATGTGCTGTTAAATTGAAATTTAATATAATTCCATAAAATTTCACATTTATCTGCAAAAATATTAAAAAAAAATTAAGCATGTCGATTTTTTTGTTAATTTTATGATTTTACCCTAAATTTTAAATGTGTTATTAAACACATTTTTTTTTAGTTATTGAAAATTATCAAACAAAACTGTCAAATGAATATGTAAAATTATGTTTTGTTGGTTACTCTAATTTGGCTTGATATTTGTAATGTTGATTATTATGAGTGATTCATGGTTTAGTAGGTAATTATCATTAAATTGAACTATTCTCTAATCAGTTGATGTGGTAGACAAATACTTATCTGCAGCTTATCATACTCTTTAATTTCTTGTATCATTTAAAAAATAATTAGTTAAGTTTATCACTTTCAAGATGATTGTAGTTATTCCGTCCTATCAATGTGATCTTATAGATAGATTAGTAATAATTTAGATGACTTTTATATTATTGTGTAATTTTTATAAATTTATGTACCTGTATGTATTGAATTTCGATGGTTTGTTTTGTATACTTTATATATGCATAAAAGCGCTGCCTACCCTGAAGATATGTTACATTGCATTGGAGGCAGGAGCAGGAAGATGACATAAAATGGAAAACATTTTGTGACATCTCCCTGCTTATTAGAATATCTTGGTTGATGTGCACGCAACTACTTTGAGTGACTTTCTGACAGTTACTAATAAGTTTCGACTTTTCTGTAAATTTTTTAACTAAATTGAATGTTTTTACCTTTTATTTGTAAATGGTACTAATTATAACTGATATTTTGTTAGGTGAACTAAATATCCTTTATTTCGAAACTGCTTTGTATTATTAAAATAGGTATTCAATTTCAAATGGATGTAGGTATGGTGTCAACAAGTCTATAGCAGTTCACAACTGGACGAAACTGCGTCTACCAACGCAAGGGTACCCATAATCACCACTCTAGGCAGAAGGATTGTTGATTTTATTAGATGGTATTAGTAGCACAAAGGATGCTGCTGGCCGTTCTCCGTTATAGATAGGACTTATTTGTTTTATATAATTAATGTACTTAATTAACAATAAGTTTGAATAAAATACTTGGAAGATAATTTACATGACGAATTTAATGCTCAAACTAGGGTAGAAATAAAATTACCATTGACTCGATGGTTGACTCAAATATATTTTTATATATTTTTTACAAATGCAATAATGTATAGGTAGCTATAAAATGAGTATTTCCTTAGTATTTATACAAAAATATACAATAATTTTAAATATACAGTTTTGTTTTATTATTGGGCTAGGGTCTGTTGAATGGCCACGTTTGTCGGATGCTCGCGATCCGGTGGGGTTTAAGGTTGTTTTTGACTCTGAGATCTTGGTTGGCTAGCAGAGATTCTATGTGAGGTATGTCATGGAAGTATAGCTGGCCGTGACGAGTAGACTTCATGACTGCCGCTACAGCTTCCGAGCCTTCGAGTAGATAAGGATCTTCTGGGTCTGATCCTGCAAAACAGATTATATTTGGTGCTTACGAAGTTGCTTACACAAGACTCGTTTATATAAATTACATCTTACTCTAATGTTATAAAGTCGAAACTGACTTATTGGTGGGAGCGTTCATATTTTTTTATTAACTCAATATTAACCGTGACCATGGTTTCTGTTGGTAGGTTCTTAATTATGTGAGTAGACCAAATTTAAAGTCTAATATGAATAGATACATCCATTCATTTACCCATTTGGTGACGCAAATAAATCGCTCACATGTGAGCCATGGATCTATTCCACATTGAGGTAGTTTTAAGACTTTTTTTTTAGTCCACTATTGCACACCCGCTAGTGTGATACAATCTAAGATGGTAACGGACTAGCATGTTACTCCTTTTTCGGTATCGTATCGGAACACTAAATCGCTTAGCGGAGCGTATTTGTCGGTAGCGTGGTAACTACCCACGGCCGAAGCTTCCCACCCGGCCGGACCAGACAAAACAAAATTCAGATATTATAAATTCTGACCTTTGTAAAGACTGAACTTCGACCTGGTTTTAACCACAGCGCACACCGTTGCGCCAGGGAAGTCGTCAAATACATTTAGGGCCCTACAAATAATTTGGCGTAACAACGCAATAGTAAAGCATTTTTTTTTTTGTTATTTCAAGCTCTGACATTGAAAGCTGCTGTCAGTTGTGTGGAAGAATATTGCATAATTATTGCGACGTTATGGTACATTTATTTGTAAGGTTCTGAATGTCTTAAATGAATGTTGGATCCTTCTTGTTTAACTAAGTCCAATTAAGGAAGAGAAATATCTTACCGGAAACACGAGTGTCAGCGCGTCGAAGAGATCCAAATCGCTGTGGAGGAACCGGCGGTATGAACAATCCTATTGGCCATAAGGATTCCGGATCAGGGGAGTCCACTTTGTACGGCGAAGGTGGCAGCACTTGTATCGGAACAGCTGCCAACATACAAATTAAAATGTTATTTGTTTTTTTTTCATAACTACTGTTTCTACGCTAATTTATTAACAAACAGAAGTTTCAAATTCAAACTAAACTAACCTAACTGCATATATACAACGTGTAACAGAATTACAAAATAATATTGAAGCATGCTTAAATATATTTCATAACGAATTAAAAAAATAAAGAAATTTGAAAAATATTAAATCAAAGGAAGCATATTTATTTTTCCATACCAACGAATTTAAAACAATTTAAGTATTTATATGTGACAACCCTATTGAAGATAAAAGACTGACACGCGCTTTGTGCCTACGCTACTAATAAAGAATACAAAAAAATGTATTTCTTTAGTTCAGGAATGAGCTATATTGGGTAAACGGCGGCCTTAGGCAACTACATATTATGTATCTAATACATATGTAATGTAAACTATCTTAGACGTTATTTGTGTGAAAGAGAAAAGGAGTTAGTTATTGGTAGGTAGGTGGTAACGCACCCTTTAGACTGGAGCACGGCAGAAAAAAGTAAGGAGGCAGTACTCCCCCGGTCGAGCTTTGTTTACACACAGCTTTAGGTACTTACTACTTAGTGAAGTTAGTGAAGGTTGGTGACCCAGCCACCAGGCGACGAGTTGGAACAATGTGGCCCACGGTGTTTCAACTCGGACGTTCCGTGGGCTTTAATCAAACTTACCTACCTACTGCAACTTTCCGGATGCGGAAGTATCCAAGAGGTATCCCACTTCAAAAAAGATCCCAACAAGTATCCGTCATTTTCTCTGGAAGTCGAATTTTACAACCTCATTGCCTCAGTGGCGAACGCTGTGGTCTTATATGTGGGTGGTACAGGGTTCGATCGCCGCAACTTGTAATTTATGATTTCTGAATTTCCTCTAGTTTGCCGCCAAGCGATTTAGCGTTCCGATACGATGCCGTGTAGAAACCGCTTAGTAGTAGAGGTTTAATATAACTGACACCTGTAACAAGTTATCCCGCTTTCGTCGAGGTGAGTTTTGATAATTGGTGTTTTTGTAGGTTTCCACGTGCTCTTTCCAATTTTTCACTATGTTGATAGTTTTACAACTTTCTAACTACAATTGTTTAATACCAACACCGTGAGTAGGTAAATACCCTAAGTATTTTAAAAAGTTATCATGTACCGAAACATATATGTATGAACTATGAACGCTTTATAAGTGCCTGTGATAGGCCTACATGAAAAAAGATGTTTTTATAAATTTATTTGTAATTACAAAATTTTAACCTTAGTTGGTTTGGTTGGTTTGGTTCCTACTTCCTAACTACGTGCTCATGTTTAGCTACTTATCTTATTCTACTTTAACTGCCTACTGTACAAATACTAAAATTAATAGAAATCATATTTATTACGTATTTACCCATGAAGTTGTTGTAATGCCATGGTCTTATGGTGTTGCCACGATGTACCTCTTCAACGTGGAAAGGTATGGCTGGCTTGTGTCTGGGATAGCCACCATGACTTTGCGAAGTTGGCCCTGAAACAAAATTTTATTTTGTATACTTTGTTGCGTTGATCTTTATTAATGGAGTTTTAATAGTAGGTAGTACCTAGTAGACTTTTTGTGAGAGAGCTCTTTCGGAAAAGTACCTACTGCAACGATGTTTATTTTTGCCAATAAGCAGCGTAGTTGAGTTTCGATCTGAAGGGCGAGGATGCCGGTGTCATCACAGGCACATTAGGGACTAAATCTACGCATCAGTTTTATGGACACAGAGCGGCACGTTGCGGCTGCGAAGTTTCCCTGTTAGCTTTCTCTGTTATAAGCGTTTAGTATGTTTTCCACTGACCATCTACTTGGCCCTTAAATTATTATTTATTACTGACCAACTATTGAACAAAATAGACAAATCCATTGATAGCCAAAGGACACAGGTAAAAAGTATGTCCAGCAGAGCTAGACATACTTTTAAACGACACGGCTGCTTGGAAGCAGGCCGCTCCGCTCTCATCTCTCACAAGGTAGAAAATTCTTAAGATCTGTTATGCTGAGTTTCTAGCCGGCTCTTCTCTGTAGAATCTGACTTCCGAACCGGTGGTAGAGCCACTACAAAAAGACTGACTTGACCTTTCAAAAGTGCTTACAAACTAGGACTGTCTGAAATAAAGAAATTTTGTCAGGATTTTCACACTCCCGGGTCTTGAACCGCAAGTATCCTACGACTAAATCCAAGGACAAACTGGTGATTAGGCTTTCACTATGAAGCCCTTTATTGGATGACTGCCAGGTGGAGATTGCGAGTTACCAAAGTTTGTAACTTTATCGCAAGGTCTATCGGTAGGTATTCTACAAGGTCGAAAGGTGAAGGTCAATATGTAATTATATAATAAAACTTAATATAAAGTGGATTAATTCTGCACATTTACTATACTTTAAAAATTTTGACCGGAGGATGCTTTATAATCGATACTGAGTCCAAAATAGTTTTTTGTTTAATTTTTATCTGTCTGTTTGTCTGTATGTCTGCCTGTCTGTCTGTCTGTCTGTTGGAAGGCTTTTAACGACTATTATAACTTTGAGTGTTAATAACCGGTTTAACATGCTCCTCGAAGCATGGCGAGCTATGACGTGCAGGATATCGCCAATGTCCAAATCTCGGGCTAGTGCTGAAAATATCTCAGAAAAAAACAGTATATTCAAATCAAGAGTGAATGGGCAACTACGAGACAAGCGTCCAAGTACAAAATATCCAAAACGTATTGTGTCGTTGCATCGATCTCTCCGCCGTTCACAATGGACACTATAAAATTAAATGTCTATTTAACACAGTCAATCCGTCGCATCGATCAATTGTAAGCAGATTGCAGCGATGCATCGCTTCTAAATTACACACACGTGTATTTATGTCGATGGTGGCTGCAATCAATCTTTATGACTCATATGCGTCGGAACTTGCCATCATAAAAAGCTCGTGCAAGTTGAATAGCCCAGTCAGTAACCAGTATCTTCAGCAAGTGGCTGGCATCAGTTACATGTACAATATGCTAACTGACGATATGTAAACCGTAGGTATAGTAAGAAACTCATTCAAGTGTAGGTAGGTACTTGCATAAGAATAGCATCATCATCATGACTTCAACCGATTGACGTCCACTGCCGGAAATGGGTCCTTTGAAAGCGATCCAGATTTGAACTCACTGTTCCAAAATCCACGGTCCTGGGTCGCTTATTTCCAGAGGGTCCCAGTGACTCGGTTGTTGTCTTTCCACCATGTTGGGGACCGAACAACGCTGCGTTAAACTGTGCGGAGTTGCTATGCCAGCACCTTGGGACCCCAATTTACCCCACCCATTGCCACTTCAGCTTCCTGCCTCATGATAAAGATGGCATGCCAAGCGACGGATTGCCCCGTGTAAAAACTCCTTAAATTATAGTTACATACTTACTGCGTAATTTCCTTATAGGTGGGCTCTGTGGGAGCCGATGGTACGCTCGCCGCTCTAGTACGGACACTGGATCGCCAACTCCGTGAGAAAAGCTTCGAGTGGGTGTGTTCACGCTTACATGCGACGCGAACTGAGTCGCAGTCACGGTGTAGGTCAAATGTACTAGGTACAGCACGCTGAATATGTTTCTAAGGGATCGCCTTGATAGTTTCTGTAAACATAAAAAAATAATATTATGCACTAAGTACGATGGGAGGTCGTTGTAATTTAAAATCTAAAAAATCATAATTCATGTAGGTAGGTCTATCACATGCAGATATGAAGCTTTCATACCTAGGTATATGTTTCCATTATAACCCTTCTTCACAATGCGGGAACGAAAGCCTTTAAAAGTTATTTTAAATTCATGACGCACGTTTATAAAACCAACCCATTAATTTTTTGCTATTTGGAAAGCTTTTTAAGATTAAGCATTGAGTGCACAAAATTAAGAAAATAAGTGTACACGTGTACCGTGTTCTTCAATACTGAAGAATATGTTTAGAATGGTTTCTCAAACAAACGACACTTCATACCATTTAGCAGTTGACAGTAATTATTTTTCCTCTCATGTTCTAAACGTTCACCATAAAATGGGATAATGGAAGAAAATTTGTGAGCTAGCAAAATTCCGCGGGCGTAAAGTGAGACGTGCGTGGAGCGTTATCACTGTTTCTGGACACAAAACACTGCATACAATAATGGCTGACTTCTATATGTTCTTTATTCATTGAATGAGTGGTGTACCTACTCTGAAGTAATATCGTTTCGGTAGGAGACCCGTAGAAATTCGTGATTTTAAATAAAGATAAAGCTACAAAATGTACGCAATAAATGTTCAGTGCAGCGAAGGCAAGTAAGAAGTTGCAACTGAGTAGATTTGTATCTTATCAGAAGCTATATTTTAATGATTATTCACTTTTCTTTGATAAATCGCGTTAAAACAAAAGCGTCTAACTGTTTCTGTGACTCTGCGGTACGGTGTAAAACTACCAATCACAGGACGCGCACTAAATCTACAGATTTGGTGCAAAATTTGCTCCCTCGCAATCGAGGAGTCGTTTTCGAGTATTAAACACAGTGCTATCAAAGTAAAATGGACCTAACGCCACTCGTTTTAGAGTCGCAAATTTTGCACTACATATTTATGTCAAACGTTCTGTCAAATGCATAGAAAACGAGCGGTAAATTACGTACTTACTCCTCCGTTTCTATGGTTAACAGGTTAGCCCACAAACATCCCAAACGCATCATCACTTCAATCTCAACTGGTAGTAAACCAGAACGGTTGTATTATAGTAATAAAAATCCGTTTAGCCATGGCCTATCAAAGTCAGTACCTACCTACTTAAGTTAAAAAATCCTTAGATCAACTGCATTCTCTCACGGTGCTATTGCAACACAATAGCTAGGTAGAATATGTACGTAGGTCATGAATTGGGCTAATATGGTGAAACGATGATCCGTGTTATCTTTATTGTAGATCTGTGGAACTCAGCTCATAAATTTGATACTTTAACTCCAAAATGTGATTTATAGAAGGACGTGTCTGTAATCTGTATCGAATGCAGGCTTCAACAAAGGCACGTAACGACCGATATAACATAATTTGGGAAAGGAAAAAAGTACCTACGAACAGTAAGGTCATCGTCTTTCCCATATACATTAGATAATCCACTCCTTTATTTGATACCTGTAAGGCTAACATGTGCGCCGCGAGATAATTATCTCTACAAGGAGGTAGACGAGATAATGGGTAGACATAACTCCCTCGCGGCACGCAAGGTACTGAAGCATAGATCTTTGTAAGTGTAATTAAATATTTTAGTAAAATTTAATAAACGGTAATGATAGCCTAGTGGTTAGGATTTCCTGATAATTTTCGGTGGACGGAGTTCGATCTCCAATTCAACAGTTTTATTCAATTCAATATCACTGGCTAGTCGCTTTAACGATGAAGGAAAACATCGTGAGTAAACCTTCCTGAGATGAATTTAATCCTTACTAATATTATAAATGCGATAGGATGTTTGTTCGTTCGTTTGTTTGTCTGTTTGTCCTTCCTTCAACCAATGAACTCGATAATAACATGTCCGCCTGCTAAAGCACGGAAACATGGAATAGGAGAAGTTTACCCCCGTTTATTATTTCACAAACATTATTTGGATAATATTTTTACCTGTACGCCAATGCTCTGAGGGTTAATAAAGCTTTTAGAAAATATATATTTTTATCCTTTCCCCTGGGAGATAATTGTCTCCTGTCCATGCTAGCCGTGCAGGAAAACAAACAGTCCTCAAAGGATTTGTAAAAAACCGTAATAAAACGCGTAGTAACCTAAATATTTCCTTCAATGTTCATTGCTGTGAGAAATCAATTATGAACTTATCTATTTAGGTTGGTACGTACATATCTATTTACCGTTTTTGTCGTTATTAAATTTAGATAACACTGTGATGACTGAAGAAGCAACGAAACATAATATCGTAATTATATCGAGAAGATTTATCTATTCTGTAATTTGCGGACAGTCTCGTATCTAATTAAGGGGATACCTTTGATAGATGAGAAAGGTGTTATCACTTAGAAACGTATTTGTACAAAAGAGTATTTCTATAAAGACAATAACGCGTGTACAAAATTAAAGCTACTTACTATCGGTTATCGTGGAGTATGTACCTAATTGTTTAATTATTTCCTAAAAATAATTATAAATATACAAAAAGTGATTTATTTTTTAATAAACAACGCTTTAAGTAATTTTAAACTAAATGAAACACATTTCGACAAACATCGGCATTATGATAGGAAACTGCCGTGCTAGTCCACAAAGACGTGACGCCAAGTGGCATAGCATTTCAACGCCATGTCGCGTAGAAACCGATTAAGGTTACAAAATAAAACCATATCCCTAACAAGCTAGCTGGCAACCATCTAAGACTGCATTATATGCAAAATGAGTTCTGTTTGGAATAAATAAATAAACAGGAAGTCATTTAATCAGTTATATATATTTGTTGTTTTGTTAACTTTTGAACGTTTTTTTTTATTTTTATTTTGTCTACAATTTTACTTGTTTACTTTAAACTGTTAAATATGTACTGTTTGTGTTAGTTTTATTTGTTTAATTTTTTTTTTTTTTTTTTAAATTTTTTTATCAAAAATTAACTCTTGTAATAACGCAACGGGCGATGCGATTGTTTGCTCAGTTTGATACTGGAGCAGGCTGAAAATAAGCGCTGAGCATTGTTGCTAATGCACAGCATAAGGCTGATTTTGCGGCCATTGACACGAGCCTGTGACAAGAGAGTGCAAACTGTGAAAAACAAAAACAAAAACTTTCTGTGCAATAGCCTGTACAGTCCACTGCTGGATTAACGGCCTCTCCCAAGGACGGAAGGGTTTGCCCATGGATGGATGGGTTGGTAATCGCAGTAGACGTAGTAGTAGCACAGAGAAGGCTGATGCCCGTTTTCCGTCATATTCCCTTCGTCGCCTCGTATGACACCCGCGGGAAGAGGCGGGGTGGTGACGCCTGTATTCTAATCTGCCGTCACGGGTCACCACCCGTATACCATTATCTAATTCGGGATCTTTCACATATTACCTTTTTGGTCCCAATTATTACCGTTTGCACCAGAAAAGATAATCAACTTTTTTTTATCATAATTATTAGTTAACAAAAGTCGTAAAATATGATTTGGCTGGCCCTAATGTGGCAACGAGAAAGGCCATTAAAGGTTTACATCTACTCTTGGGAATTAAGTCAATTACCGATTAATTGATTCAATTAACACAATTTAAGATAATTCCCATAATGTATACCGATATCTACCTACACTTTTCATTTCATTCATAAATCTCGGCAGAATATGAATGAGACATACGTGGGAAGCTCTAAGTAGTGCATAATATCGCAATATTAGGTTGTAAAATTAACAAGTACTTATCTAGGTATAGTTTTGAAATGTGGTTTCGTTCGCAAAATAAATAAATAATCTATGGAGCGGAGACGGACTGAGCCGAATAGAGAGGATATTAGGATACGCAAACAAATACTTACAGACATAGTATTTTATAGGGATTTTGACGGCCGATTAACAGTGGCAGTATTCATATGTACCTACCTATATTATAAGTATTTATGTATATTATTCATAAAAATATTCATCAGTCATCTTAGTACCCATAACACAAGCTACGCTTACTTTGGGACTAGATGGCGATGTGTGTATTGTCGTAGTATATTTATTTATTATTTCTACTTTGACGAACCGTTCAACGTGCATGATATAGTTTGTCCACGTAGTCAATGTGGTCTACCATTGCTGCGTTTTCCGATGTGATTTCACCTGTCCAGCAGGGCTAGCACGTGCAGGAGATAAAAATTATATCCCTCGATTATATCCCTTGACAGGGGATATAATTAACGTGTCCACCTGCTAAAGGACGAGAACATGGAATAGCAGAAATATGCCCCCGTTTATTAATACACTTATATTATTTGGATATTATTTCCACTTGTGAGCCAATGCTGGGGAAAGGATAAAAATTTATTTTCTCTCACATCTTTATAAACTATCAGAGCACTGGCGTTGGAAAAAAAAAATTACTGTCACATTTTTCGGTTACGCGTCACATTTTTCCGTTACGCACCATCTTTTTCTATTTTTTTTTAACAGTCCACAAACGTCAACAACAAGATCCGCACTACAATTGATGGAGTTTTTACTCGGTTGCTAAATTTTGTGGAATGTAAACATAATATATTACATATTTCAGTTAACATAAGCCCTTAATAACAAAAATATATACCTAATAACGATTACAATGATGGCAATTATTCTATTACAATTAATGAAATGCTGTAATAATTATTTATTAATTATTAATACAATTATTTCATTTTACCTTAATAGTCATAAGGTAAAATGAAATAATTGTATTATTTGTGTTCATGTCTATGATATTAAAAGCCTTTTGTTAAACTTTATCTAATTTAACTTTATGTAACCAATTTCTGTAAAGGTAAGTACATATAGTAGATCATATTTTGAAAAATAAGGTCATAAAGAAGTTTCACGTTCAAAGTCTCAGTATCTAGAAAACTTTTATTTTTAATAAATAATTAATGGACTAAGTAGTTGGCTCACCAAGTGGAAAATCCTCATCGTCTAGCCTTTTAGATACGTTCTACAAAGAGTTATCTTGCGTTCATCAAGCTCTATTACTACTACTACTACTACTACTACTAGTATAGATAACTTATAACCGGCCGATGGTAGGAAGAGCGTTTTACAGTTTGTATGCCCTGTGTCTTCGAAACGACGTACAGAAACGATTTTTTTTTTATGGAGAGAATTTATAGAGAACTTTAAATTAACTAATTGTCTTTATTTTCGGTGGGTTTATTAATGTAAGAAGTGGTAACGTTAAAAGAATTTCCAAATAGATAGCTACTCGTATGTCTTAAATTGTGTTTGCATGATATTAAGTACCTACCTAATATGTGTTTTTTTTATTAAATTGTAAGCGCATCATGCTTGCGAAATCTTTTAACTTTTTCAATGTCACGACGAATTTACGACGACGTGACGTGACGAAACCGTTGTAACCTTCCTGGAGACATAACAAATAGGCCCGTTAACGATCAGAATGGAAGCAAGCTCCACATTAGCCCAAGGTGATAGACAAATTACATACGTTCCCAAAGCTTTTGTTGTTTAGAGTATATATAAAGACAGCGAGGTGTATCCTTATTATTTACACTATCAAAGTCAAAGTCAAAAATATCTTTATTTAAGTAGGCCCACAGGTGGCACTTTTGATGCGTACATAAGAATTACACGGTAGTGAGGTGATGGCGATAACCACATTCGTAAACTTAAAACTAAAGCTACGAGGGTTCCAAACGCATCCTAGTCTAAGAAGAAGCCCGTTTTCACATTCTTTAGATACAATGCACAGCATGCAATAATGGCTGAATGAGGGGTTCTGTATGTTCTTAATTCTGTGGCTGGCTGCATTTTCGCGCTTTATAGCCACCCTAATCTTTTGCGCAAAAAATGAGCCGCTTATGTCTTCTGTTTGTTAACTAAATAAACAGTCGTTATGAAATTGCTTATTTTGCTCCGCGAAAAGCAGGAGAATCTGTGTGGTGTAATTTATAATTTCTTCAATCCTTATACTCCACACCAAACAGATCTTCGGCAATATACCCTCTACGCATCCTCAGGAGATGTTGAGTTTACAATTAATAATAATTCTCAAGACAATACACAACAAATAGAAGTTGTTTTTTTTTTTAATGGTTTCTTACCCTGTATTTAATGAAGATCGTTAACTATGGGCCTCATAAGAAGGCTTAGAGTCACTCACCGGGCGATGGAGAGAGCTATGCTCGGAGTATCTCTACGCGATCGAATCAGAAATGTGGAGATTCGTAGAAGAACCAAAGTTACCGACATAGCTCAACGAGTCGCGAAGCTTAAGTGGCAATGGGCCGGGCACATAGTTCGGAGAAAGGATGGACGTTGGGGTCCCAAGGTGCTGGAATGGCAGCCCCGTACTGGTAAGCGCAGCGTTGGTCGACCCCCAACGAGGTGGACAGACGACATTAAGCGCGTCGCTGGTAGCCGTTGGATCCAAGCGGCTCAGAATCGTGGAACTTGGAACTCCCTACAAAAGACCTATGTCCAGCAGTGGACGTCTATCGGTTGATGTGATGATGATGATGATGATTTAATGAAGATTGTTTAGAGCGAATAAATAGAACTTATTACCCGTTTGTGGCCCATAAACGTGACTGAAAACAAAGCAGCACCTAATTACCCATCCAATGGTCGATTAATACCCATAGTATGAACGAACTTACAATAGATGCTCTATGAACATGCCCTTTAAAAGCTTATCAATTCTGTAAAACTTTGCCTTGACTTACGAGCTTTTGTTCTCTTTACTTTAATAAATAACCTAAGATCGTGTTGATAGGTGTTGTGATCGATTAGTAACGCCTTACTCGTATAGGAAACATTATATTATGAAGAATTACCTACCTAATTATGTAAGATGTTTTTTGATTTTATCAGCAAGGTCGAGAAGGTTAAGGTGAAATGTTATTGTTCCTAGCATATGTTATTCTAATGTTATTCCTCCTAGGTTGAGTTTTTTTTTATTTTTCATCCGGTCCATACAGAGGACCTCTGGGTCATTGTCACGCCGCGCCAGGTGGGTCTATTCAATTGCAGTTCGAAACTCAATTTTCTTAAATAGTTTTTTTAGTTATATTTCTTTTGGCGCGTTTGGAAAAATGAAGTTAGTCAACATTTTAGTATTTTTAAAAACGTTTGACAGTTGACTTTCAATAATTCAAACAATGCCTTTTTCCTATTGTTAGTGTTGTTTTTTCTACAAACGTAGAATAAGGCGAAATTATGGAGGGTAGAGGTAAGGAGAGTCATCTTATATGGGAGAAAAGTTGAAAAAGTGTCCAGTGTATGCGCTAAATAACAGTTCAAAAATCCTCCACAATGGCGCTGGTGGATGCACAGGGTATGGTATGAATGTAGCAATCGTAGATGAATTGAAGAATGCCGAGTTAAAAAATTTAATGTCATTATCGACTAAAGTAGTTAATTATTGAGAATTTCAACAACTTACGTTGTACAAAATATTGTGGTAAATATAACCTTACTTCCTTGTATCTCCATACTTCCTTGTTTATTTTTCAAGCCTACTCTAACAATATTTATATTTGGCGCTTCTTTTAAGAGTTACCCTGATGCAAATGTGGCGCCATCCTAATTTAATACATTTTGACGACACTTTTTCATATACACAGATGACTCTCCTTACCTCTACCCTCCATAGGCGAAATATAAAATTTTTGAAAAGAGTTTTATATTGTTACGCCAAAGAAGTATAACTTCTAACGCGTGTACATAAGTTCACACACGTTTTTTTTCTTAATTCTTTTCCGCAGGTAAAAGGTAAAGGTATATAACCGTACAGCCATGTCTTTTGCTTGTCTAAATTTTGTTTAATTTTCTGGAAAAAGTATATTTCCGACTTACCTGTCCTAAACTAATGTAAACATCATTTCGTTTATTTATTTGTTTAATCTTTTTTTTGGGTACCAACAGGATATAATTAGCCATATTTTAAATAATAACATATTTTAAAACGAATTCTACATACTAGAACCGAATATCCTTTTTTAAAGACCCACTTACACCTATAAGTGGGTTTTTATTAAAGCAAGGAAAATAAAAATATCTACATTTAAATATCTACATAAAAACCTCCTTTTATTTTAATTGTTTCTATTTATTTAAACGGAACGCTAGAACGCTTAGCAGCTCTTCTTAGTTGGTAGGGTGGTAACTAGTCAAGGCCGAAGCCTCCCACCAGAGCAGACCAGAGAATCGCTGCTCCTACCGGATATCAAACCCGGGACCTCCCACTTATGAAACCAAATACTTAGATTTGGCCAAGCCGGGAGTAGAATCGCGGACCTTGTGATCCGTAGTTGAGCATGCTAACCACAAGGCCACCTATGCAATCGAATGTATTAAGCATGCAAGTATTCTAGGGCAAAGAGAAGCAAAAGCAATAAGACAAATTTTCTGAAAGCTTAATTGGTTATTCGGAATGAAAGAAACGGATATGTATACCAATTAAGCCCAATACGTTTTGCAGTTTGTAGGCGACATGAATTTATCACGATCTTTAGTCAGCTGTCACGATGTATAAGCAAGGGACATATCAAGGACAATCTACCTTTAAACGGCGGTACAATTTGTTTCGTTGGTGCAGTGTCAATGATTGTGATGCAAGTACGAGTATTTGCATGTGCAACGCCTATTCTTTGTAAAAGCGGTCAAGTGCGGTGCCTTTAAGTATTTTAGATATATGAATGTACTGGAATGGTTTCTTAAGTCTGTATGTTCCTAATTCTGTGGCTGGCTGCATTTCCGCGCTGTATAGCCACGCTGATCTTTTGCGCAAAAAATGAGCCGCTCCTATGTCTTCTGTTTGTTAACTAAATAAACAGCCGTTATGAAAATTAAGCTTGATTTGCTCCGCGAAAACCAGGAAAATCTTTGTGGTGTAATTTATAATTTCTTCATTCCTTATACTCCACACCAAAATGATCTTCGGCAAGGTACCCTCTACGCACGTTTCGCTCCGAAACCGGAGCATCCTCAGGAGATTTTGACTTTACAATGAATAATTGTCAAGTGACAACACACAACAAACAGCCGTTGTTTTTTTTTAAATGGTTTCTTACCTAGTGCCTTTAAGTATTGTAGATATATGAATGTAATGGAATGGTTTCATAAGTCCAATGGATCACCGAATCCGTATAGCCGACGCGTATCACGATACACACTACGCAATCATAATACGCGGTTCCGATACGCCGGCAGCATAGACAGTAGACAAAAATTATATCCCCCGATTATATCCCCTGACAAGGTATAAAATTTACGTGTCCAAATGGCAAAGCAAGGCAACAGGGAATGGGAGAACTATTATACCCACGTTAATTATTACATTTTGTTATTCGGATATTATTTTCACATGTGCGCCAATGCTTTCCCCGGGGAGAAAACTGGGTTTTGCCTAGGCCCGTTCCATGTAGATTGGCTTTTGTTCGCATAGGTATTCCGTATTGGGTGTAAATAATACGCAATACGCAGTCCCGATACACCGCGTCGATACGATACTCGATACGGTCTGCTGTTTTTTTATGTCCGAACAGCAGAACAGACCGGACCCCAAGTTTGCTTTTAAAATAATTGTGTGTCAGTGGTTGATCAATGACAAATATACGATTGTAGAAAAACCCCGTTTCACCCACCCTCTAGGTAAGCCTACTATAATGCGCTATGCACAAATCTGTATGTTGTTAAATTTATATATGTCTATATGTTTTATGCATCACCACGCAGAATCAGAACTCTAATACTATTTTTTCGATTTTGCTTCTTGCAATGATGTGAAAATCTTCTTTAATGAAAACTTTTTTTGAAAAGAATAATTTTAATTATTTTTACAGCTGGGTGACATTCAATGACAAACAGCTACAATTTTTTTTTAATGAATTAGACTTAAGACTTAAGACTATTCTGATTCTATCCATTTGTTTTTTTTTAGTTCAGAATTCAAGAATTAAAAAAACAAACTACCTATTAGAAATCTTTAGTCGGAAAGGTGACATGTGCCTGTAATTACTACGGCAAGCACGCTTTAAAGACCGGAACCCACATTGCCTACCTACTCCAAAATCGGACTCAACTGAAATACAAAATTACTAAATACTGTATTCACGAATAGCTGCTAGAATAAACAATAGCCATTTGATGTTAGAATTTTGCAACACAGCAGGTACACACCCACTCGTCTCATGTAGATCGCAAATACGTTGCCTAACGTATTGTATGGACACTAAGGCATCATGGATCAATTGATCAATCAATGTTTTGTATCAAAAAAAATCATAATAAATATACTTTTTCGCAAATAATGTAAATAAAATAATGTATACAATAACAACTATCACTGCATGCAATATCAATAAATTACACGGTATGAATGAATGAATGAATACACTTTTATTGTACACCACGGAGAAAATTTACAGAGATATAAATACAACAGCACAATAAGGTAGAACGTACAATTTGGCGGCCTTATCGCTAAATAGCGATCTCTTCCAGGCAATCAAAGGCATACAAGAAAATGTTATAAGAAATAAGTAGGTGGTACAACAAACATAATTAAATATTAGGATTTAAAACTAAATTAACATAAAAAAAAAAACACGGTATTTCGATGGTGCGCTGGAAAATATTTTTTTGAAACAAAACCAGACTGCGTTGCATTGCAATTATCTAAGCTCTAAAAGCCAAATGTCTAATGCTAATGGCTCATAACTTTTGACAAAATATTGATTATATCAAAGCCGGGAAAAATCAATATTTAACGCACACAACGTTTACAACGTTAATTAGTGTTGAAGAATTCTCCCAGCTATTCACCATCACAAGGGCTAGCGCAGGCAGGAGACAAAATTTATATCCCCCGATTAAGGATATACCTTTGTCAGGGGATATAAATTTGACAACGTGTCAACCTGCTAAAGCACGGGAAAATGGAATAGGAGAAGTTTACCCCCGTTTATTATTACACATACATTATTTGGATATTATTTCCACTTAATATATGTGAGAGTTAATAAAGCTGGGGGAAGATACATTTTTATCCTTTCCCCGGGGATATAATTGCCTTCTCGTCCCCATGCTGAACATGCTTCATTATTGTGACGAGCATAAATTGCATCGAGTCTCAACCCGTGTGATATTTATTATTGTGTAGTTCCGGTAACCATCAATGGTCTTCATCATCAAAGGTTACAAGTAAAGCACATGTTACTTGAAAAATACTCAAATCCCTATAATATCTACTTGAAGAATTCCCTAAAGTATTCTAGGATTCCTCTAATAGATTTTTACCTGATGATTTCCCACCTGTGATACTTCATTCACCAACCAATCAAGTCAATTTTTGGCATGACCATATTCTTTCCGACGAAATGGTTTTCCGCTTTTCATAAGATTCATTAAAATTATCTCGATACAAAAAAAGTCATACTTTAATATCAAAAACGCTGTAAAATTACTACTGAGAATGTTTTTTGGTTTTGAGACAATTATTTATTTACCGTAGATACCATAGTAAAATTCACTATGCGGGTAATACTTTGCCGTGAAGGAAAATTATCATACACCTATTAATTACACAAAGGTGTAAACTATTGAAACGTAATAAATATTGCATAATGTTTAAACGTTGCATTCCAATCCCGTCCTCCCATTACTTATCACTTCATGAAGGTTATGAAATCACCAATCATCCAATTAATATAGCCTTTTACAGTCCACTGCTGGGCTAAAGGCCTCTCGTCGCGTCTCGCCCCAACGGGTTTGCCCATTATCATGCCCTTACATTGCGACGGTCGATTGGCGCAGTGGGCATCGACCCTGCTTTCTGAGTCCAAGGCCGTGGGTTCGATTCCCACAACTGGAAAATGTTTATATGATGAACATGAATGTTTTTCAGTGTCTGGATGTTTATACATATGTATACTATAATTATTGATGTGTATTATATTCATAAAAAAATATTCATCAGCTATCTCAGTACCCATAACACAAGCTACGCTAACTTTGGGGCTAGATGGCGATGTGTGTATTGTCGTAGTACATTTATTCATTATTATCACCACGCGGGAAGAGTTGGTGGTCGCAGCACGGCTAGTATGAGCAGGAGACAATTATAGCCCCGGGAAAGGATAACAAATTATCTTCTCCCACAGCTTTATCAACTCTCAGAGCACTGGCGCACAAGTTGAAATAATATCCAAATAAAAAATGTGTAATAATAAACGGGGATAAACTTCTCCTATTCCATATTCCCTTGCTTTAGCAGGTGGACACGTAATTGTATCCTTTGTCAGGGGATATAATCGGGGGATATAGTTTTTGTCTCTTGCCCGTGCTAGCCCTGCAGCTCTCAGAACACTGGCACACGAGTGAAAATGAAAATAATATCTAAATAATATATGTGTAATAATAAACGGGAGTAAACTATTCCATGTTTCCGCAGGTGGCCACGTTAATTACATCCAGTGGCGTGCATAGAGGGTATGCAGATAATATGAAATGAAGAAAATCTCCAGGACGAGTTATAAATACTTTAGGGTAGGCTTTTTATAACTCTTAAAATGCCTATCCTTAGGTTTTTTAAAACTCGTACTGGAGATTTTTTTCATTTAATATCATCTGCATACCCTGTGCATACCCTGTATGCACGCCATTGATTACATCCCTTGTCGGGGGCTATAATCGGGGGATATAATTTTTGACTCCTGCCTGTGCTGTGCTGCAGTAGATGGTAGTAGTAGCACAGAGGAAACTACAGCTCGTTCTCCGTTATAGTCCCTTAGTCGCCTCGTACGACAAGGAAGAGGAGGGGGGGGGGGGGGGGGGGCGGCGGCAACAGTAATCTGATCTTCCATAGTAAATCGTTTTCTTATTACTAGCTCGACATATTTAACTGTGAAGGTATTGAGTTGCTCCCTTCACATGCCAATTGTACCGAGGTTTATACTGCGGTATAACGGATTAAATTGCCAAATAATATCTACCTCTACGTCTATATCAATACACATACATGTAATATGTACATGAAGGTTAATTGAAAATAAACCTGTGCTACATATATCAGATTTCACATTTGCAATCTATTTCTACGTAAAACAATATCATAGTGAAGGACCTCATCTAGTGGCAAAACTGTTCAATGACGGTAAGAAAAGGAAATTGCTTTACACTTTTTAAGTCATGATATGATAATTTATTGGGCTTTATCGTACCAAACCACTAAATCGCTTGACAGTACGTATTTGTCGGTAACTAGCTAAAGCCTTCCGGAGAAAATTTCTACGTAGCTTCTGCCGGGGATCGAAACCGGGATCTCCACTTATAAGACAATGGCGTCGTGAGTGCTACTGCCATTAGTACCTCTATACTTTCTACGGCGCCCAGGGGATATAATTAACATGTCCATCTGCACAACCACGGAACAGCGAATAGGAGAAGTTTACCCCCGTTTATTATTACACATATATAATTATCTCTAAATATATAATATTATAGGAGATTATCTCCAAATAAAATTATATATGTGTAATAATAAACGGGGGTAAACTTCTCCTATTTGATATTATATTCCCCAAGTTTAAATAATTTTCAACTTGTGCGGCAGTGCTCTGAGAGTTGATAAAGCTGTGGGAGCTGACATTTATCCTTTTTCCCGGGGAGAAAATGGTCTCCGTACTGGACGGGGAGCCCTGCTATTACTATAACCCGATAATACCTTGTTAAATTCCCTACCAGGAATTTTGTCTCACAAAGTCTCGTGAGGGTTACGTTATGTCTTCGGGAGGGTTTAAAGTGTTTTCCGGAAGTACTCAGAAGTAGGCATACTGCACCAAATTGAAATAGCGCTACTGCGAAGCAATAGTTTCCAATGTTATTTCATTCTGTATCTAAGAACTTCTTCAAGTACATCAAGTGTCATTAGATACTTTTTATTTCACTTTCACGTAAGAGTGTTGTTTGTCACTTAAAGTTAAAAGTGCTGTTACGAAGACTTTCCGATGTTTCACTGATCACATGATTCGATGTTTGCCTGCGCACGGCGGCGCATACCTACTAGGTATATTGTCCAATATGCTCCCTCGAGACTCGAGAGCATTTCACTTTCACTAGGAAAATCTAAATGCTTTCCTGTCTATACCTATATGTCTCTTTTTTATAATGAAAAAAGTTACTAAACTAGTAAACTTATCTTAATATATATAAATCTCCTGTCACGATGTTTGTCCGCGATGGATTTTAAATTAAATTGACACACCGTGAGCAGTCTGGTCCAACTTAAGAGATAGGATAGCTTAGATCTTTAAGTATAGTCGCAATTTTATTTTATTGCAAATTATTTGTCTATAATTAATTGACAGTCACATGTTATATATATACTACTATACTCATTTAAGGCTTAGCGATACTGAATACTTTAAAAACAGTCGCGGGCAACAGCTAGTACTATATATATATACATTTTTTTTTTTTCATTACAATGGATGAAAGTTAACAATTAACCGTTCAACGAGTATGTCGAGCTATTTATAAGAAAACTGTCTTTTTGCTATTATACTTAACGTTCGTGCCGTGTGGTAGCGGCAGAACAGAGGAATGGTTTTCAGGGATAAAATGAAGCCTATGAGCTATTCCAGACAACATTGGGATAGGTATCTCTGCCAAATTTCAACCAAATCGGTTCATTCGGTGTGGCGCTAAAGCGTAACAAACATCCATCTATCTATCCATCCATACATACATCAATCCATCCATACATCCTATCCTCACAATCTTTCGTCAGTGGTGTGTGGTGACTATATACCACTCTCTTCCCGCGGGTGTCGGACGGTGTGACTAGTGACGGGTATATCAGAGAGAACGGGCACCAGTGTCTTCTGTGTTACTACTACCTTCTTCTGCGATCACCAACCCGTCTGCACAGCGTGGTGTTTGTGGGAAAACCCTTCCTTTGGTTGAGGCCTATATTCCAGCAGTGGACTTAACAAAGTTGATGAAAGTACCTAGTCATCATCATCATCCACCTTTCGTTACCGGTCCACTATAGAGCATGGGTATCCTCTCAGAATGAGAAGGAATTAGGCCGTAGTCTAACACGCTGGCCAAGTGCGGATTGGTAGACTACAGTTGTAATTAAAAATATGAGACATAATAATACGTTGGGTTACGAATTCCGTATATTATTTTTATTGCTCTTGTAAAATAACAATACTTAGAAAAATAACAAAATAAACTTTACATAAATATACTGACACAAAAATCTGTTTAATGGTGTTGTAAACATCATCATGGTGTTGTAGATTTTTGCACCTTTGCTAGAATGGCAAATCTGCACCGGAAAGTGCAGTATTGGTAAATTACGATAGTACCTACTTATGGACAGATGCTATCGATTGAGTCCACGGGACTCTAACGGCAAAAGACCGTGGAGTCTGAAATATCTTTTGCCTTGGTTAGAGTTTACAAATTGACTTATTTATCTTATGCCACAAAGCTCAATTTCTCTTCATTACGTTCAGTATTAATATGACATCATCAATAGACTTTCACTGCTGGATATTGGTATTTTGAAGGGAGTTCCAAAAACCACTCGTCTTGAGTCCAGCGGCTGCATTCGTATGATTTATAAAGAGTTACCAAATTCTTGAAGCATGCTTGAAGCTCAATCATAACAATAGACGAAAGCCGAAGACAAGGCAACTCAAAAAGACAAATAGTATCTAGTAGTGACCTTAAAGATTAGGTAGCGTAGATTAGGTCGCGCGTCGGAGAAAAGTGTTGTTACTAACTAGTCAGATGCGTAAGGTCTATATTATACCAACTCTATTACGTCATAATGTCCTACAAAATCAAATGTTACAGAAAATGCTATTCGCCCTTGCGCATTGTCAGCTACGCATTAGCATATGATTTAGTATGATGGTCACCGTATCTCGACTTTCCAACAGCTAGTTGCAAATACAACGTAACAAATCGTTTAGTCATACTATATCATGCCTGGAGAGATGTAACCCAATCTTCTTAGGCTTGTTTACTTATATCGAAGTGCATATGGACTAGAGAGCGTAACAAAACTGTGAGTGTTGATCATCATAGAAGTCTGCCTAATGGTTTTGAAACAGAACACGCATTCACAGTCTTACTTTACTGCAATTTAGGCTTTCGACACTTCACAATTTTACTAAAATAGAGTGTCATTAGGCAGGTTAGCATTACTTTATCATCAGAAGAAAACTAGGTGTTATCGAATCTTTTAATTTTTTCGCTAGGTGATGTTTTTGGTCTATCACGGCTTGTTTTTGATTATTTACTTTTCATACTCTTATTTAATACTCATAAGTATAGTGATAATGTTTATTTATTTAAACAATTAAATATCACATGCTTTGACAGTAAAGCAAAAACATTGGGAGGATGCCTAGCTTACCTTCATGGCTGAGAGTTCCCGATAATGTTCTCAAAAGCGTGTCAAACACTTCTAATTTTGTAGAATGCTGTTAATGAGTTAGTACTTTATAAAGATGATGATAATATTGATAATAATATAATTTATTTGGTCGCATTCACAAAAATCGATTCAAATCAAACCTTTGCACAAAACTCTTAACTTGTTTGCGGATTCTAAAATAGGATTTATTTTAGTATGACGTAAGTAATATACAGTCGATTAAAATAGTTTATCCGAATAATGACCATAAATCACAGATTTATATATAATTTTCTGTTACTAAAGATGTAGCCTACGGCTTCGGATGCGTCTCCATCTGCCATTCTCTTAGTAATTTTACACCTATAAGTAGTAATCATGAATCAATATACTACAACTTGGGCAATATCTATTAAAGTTACTGTTTCTCAAGCGGTACGAGTCTTGGTAGTAGGATAATATTAAAGTGTTCAATTACAATAACTTAGTTACACTACCAAGAGCTTTTTTATTCTACCTGATATAATTTACTGACACACTATCATCGCACGAAGTAGGTAGGTAGTTAGGTAGGAATCTTGGAATTCACGTGATCCGCTGTTTTTATCCGCAGCTTATGTTCCACTTGATGCCATCTATCCACCTAGCGAGATTTGCCATCGCTGCGGTTACCAGTGTGCGATGCCAGTAGCTCTAAAGCAAAATCTCCAGTCTTGGGGATTTTAGTCCCAAAATGGTGGAAGGGCGGTCGATGTCACTCAGTTTCACGACTTTCTGAGGTTCCTCTGACCTCCTTCTATCGTCGTTTTGTATCTTACTCATATTACACTAAGTGTCGAATGTTTTGATTTTTAAAATACAAAACTTAGTTAAACGTTTACTTTCTTCGATAATAACGGAAACTAGTGAGAGCGGGTCATAATATAGTATCAATCAAAAAGCCCGTTTACAAAAAATCCTAGATGTAAAACTAATTATAGTCTGGACCTATCTAATACCACAATTCAAAAAATTCCAAATTCAAATTTCATTTATTTCAAGTAGGCCTAATAATATAAGCACTTTTGAAACGTCAAGTCTGTCTGTTTGTAGTGACTCTACCACCGGTTCGAAAGGCAGATTTTAACGAGAAGAAGCCGGCAAAAAACTCAGGAATCCTACTCGTAGTCTCCTCCAAGACTGATAGTAGGTACTGTGGTTAGTACCAACGTTCTTTGTCCCAGTTACTCACTGCTAAGATAACTTTATTTCATAGTAATAATTATCAGCACTTAGTTTTATTTTACTTTGATGGTGTTTTTATGTAGTGTGGTCAATTTGTACGTATAATAATATATTTAGAAAAAACTCATGGATACAATAACAATAAGCAGAATGCAAATGGATTTATAATATTCGGCTAAGTGTTTGTGTAAATTCAATTTATCGGTGATCTAATGTTTGTATAACATGTCAACAAGGCCCGCAATCATTTTCTAATTGATATTACAACCTTCAAGGAAACATTTAAATCCACAGGGTATTTTGTCATAACATTAGTATTGTACACAAATCTGTTATGGCTGCAAATGGTCCTTAAGGGGTTAAGGGCCTGATTGCGTCTCAAGAATAATAATGTAATAGCGAAACTCAAAAGTCAATACTCCTGTTTACTAATAATTTAATTAGTATCTACTCCTTGTTTTATTTACAGCGGCAACATATATATAATCGTAGCAAAGCGGATATACAAAACAGTGCGAATAACTAACTAATAAGATAAATGCGAAAGTTTGTTTGTTTGGCCTCTTTTTTAGCAATCAATCAACTTAATTTTTGCCATATATTTTACCGCAGACGATCTTTTACCGAAGCATCGGTTCTCACGGTTTTTTTTTTTCAATCCGTCATAAACGTGGATGAAGAACTCAGAGGTACTAATACTTCATAATTCTGTTGATAAGTAGCTTTTTACGTTGACGGTTTTTTTTTCAGAGCGGGTTATTGATTTCCGAATTCAATTTGAGGTCTGTCTTCGGTTTTCAACAGCCTACAACAGTCAATGTCAATCAATGCTGGACTAAAGGCTTCTCCCAAAGGGAGGGTTTGTCCATCATCACCACGCTGGGCAGACGGGTTTGTGACCGCAGTAGATAGAAGTAGTAGAAAGTAGAAGGTACAGAGGACGCTGATGCCCGTTCTCCTTCTCCGTTACCGTATAACCGTTATATTCCCTCTTAGTCGCCTCGTACGACACCTATGGAAAAAGGAAGGGGTGGTGGCAACTGTATTTTGAGTTGCCGTCACTACACGGCTTACTGTTTTAATAAAATTATTTTAATTTAAACACTCACAATCATTATCACCTCTGTTTTATATTTCTACATATTATTTAAAAGAACGCGACGCCATAACATTATGTTAGACTGCTGCAAAATAACTAGAGCACCGAGTTTGTGGTGCACACAAATTGGATGAAAACTGTACAAATTTATTGTCAGCCTGAACTAGCATTTATTTACATTGCAGTAATGCTTAGAATCACGCGAATGATAACCACAAAGCGAATTACATTCTATTGATGGGTCATGTTGTGTTCATTGCGTAAGAATGACCTTAAGTTTGCTCTATATCCAGTAACTTTTTAAATAGTACAGTAAAATTTTGTATTTATCGTTTGAT
This sequence comes from Pararge aegeria, assembly GCF_905163445.1. Taxonomy (NCBI): domain Eukaryota; kingdom Metazoa; phylum Arthropoda; class Insecta; order Lepidoptera; family Nymphalidae; genus Pararge; species Pararge aegeria. Next base: position 7,946,289 of record NC_053184.1, on the reverse strand, counting down.
ATTTTACTATTTATCATTGTCAGTGTGAACTGTGAACACACTTTTCAAAAGATTGAGGTGATGATGGTGATGATTTTATGTTTTGAGTATAAAAATACAGATTATATTTTACTATACAGATTCAATCTATAATCATGTACCATAATATCATATCTATTAGATTGTAACATAAGTGCATACAACAAGCCATTTTATCGTAATTAAGTATTTAAGTTTATGATTTTATAGGTTTTGTGCCCAGTCTTTAGTCTGTGTTTAATTTAATAAATAAACAGAATTAAAATTTAAAAATGTTTTTTTGGTAAAAAAATAAAAAGAAGTGTAGGTGTCTTTTCTGGTATAATAAAACAATATTCGTTTGAATTTGTTACGACATAGTCCGTACACCATAGCCATAAAACCAAAATTTCAAATTAAATTCAATATTTCTTGTCTCTTTTTAAATTCTTTTTCAAATAGATTAGATCTCTTTTTCTTATCTGATTTATCCATATACTAGCACTATTATGTATGGCTAAGACCGTAGCATATACCTAAGTAGTATCCATCTGCGGGCTAACAGGTTGGGGTAGACATAAACGGATATAAGTATATTTTACAGATATTCTACACGGATATTTTTTTTAGTTCTGTCAATAATCGATACTTTTTATCAATAAGCTCTAGTACCTTTAAAAAATATCCGTGTATGAGCATCATTAGTTGTGAATTTTATCAATTAAGAATAACAAGGCCGAGCTTTAATTGCAAACGTTCAGATTTATGTCATTCCCAAGGATCATCACGTTATGCGTGTCTGGCAAGGCTTTTACGAACAATTAGTTTGTACTACGTGATAGAATTTAGATCCAACTAAAAGGTTACAAGAAAAATAACAAAATATTACCAAAATAAGGAAATCTATTAGGTATTGGTGATTCAATTGCTGTAACAATTATTATGACTATAACTAGACACTGCAGCTATTATAGCTATCTCCAAGAATCCAAGAACTTCTTCCACACGTTCTTGCTACCGAACTTGGCTGATTTTTGCCTTTATGTTTGTAGAGACATAATTTGGTGAATGCAATCTGCCTATTTAAAAAAAATTGCTGGGTGTTATATAGTTAGTTATGATTTTTGGTGCGTTATGAAAATCAAATGAGGGCGAATTTTCCGAATGAAACGCGCTCAGATATAAGGCCGAGATAAATGGGTTGCGCGCGCAGCCTTAGGTGCTTATCTCAGTCTTTTAGTTATAATGGTTAAGGCTCCTATGAGATTTATATTAATTATTATTTTTTTTTTAAATTAAAAATGCTAAGTTTTTATTTAAAACGTCAGTAGTTTTTCAGTTTTTTTTTTCGTTTTTTTCCTAACTCAGTTGTATTTTCTTTTGAATAAATAATTTTGTTAAATTTTTATACAGACTATTTTTATCGAATATTTTTTTTTTCAGAAAATGTATTAGTAGTTTTATGTTCAATATGTGGAAATGAGAATATTGGACTATGCGGCAACTTGTGACGTCTTACCCCATAATTAAATAGTTACGCTATAGATAATTTCCATAATGCACGTAATAAGCTCTCAACTTCAATCGGGCTCATCATGTAGGAAAACGACGATGCTTTGAAAGTTTGACGCTATAATGGTACACCTATCTTTTGTGTACCTTGAACCATTAGGAACCGTATCTGTTTAATTTTTCACCTAAATTCGATTTTTTTTACTTTTCTTTCGTTGTTTGAAGTTTATATGCTTCAAGCATGACCGAATACTTTTTATGTTAAAAGTACTAATCATAATATAACATGGCATTTTTTACATTTAAAGCTTGGTCTAAAAGTTCAAGAATAAACCTTGCAATGTTAAATTTTTATGTCACGTAGATAGTTAATGTGGATGAAAATATTACATGCAACACGTAGATACATAATATAGGTACTTACTAATATGTATAGGTACTACAAGTACCATGGGTACCGCCAATTATATTTTAGTAAAATAATCGAAAAAATTTACCAAGCGTTCGGATGGTAATAATGAGTGGACGAATTTTTAGATGTCGGGTTAAAATAGGTTAGCCAGATGTTCTAAATAAGTAGGTACGTACTAATGATGTTTTATTGCTTGTCATGTTAATACCTAAATATATGAACTCTACGAGACTTCTACATATTAAATAGATCCTTGAAAATTACGCAATGCCTTACCGTCAGTCGATACCTAACTTGGCTAACAGAATTTGATATCTTTATTGGCACTACTTAAGCCTGTTTGTTTATTAATTAAAACTCCATAGCTCCTAATGTTATTTTATCACGTAAAGCTGTTATGGTGAAGAAAATAATATGTACCTATCATGAACCGAATATAAATATTAATTTGACGTTTTCTTTCCTTGCTTTGTATTCCATGATGCGAACCAACGCAAAAATGAAAGATAGATGGAATTTCCATATGTATTATCAACTAGGTTTGTGTTTGTTTAACTTCGCATTACATCATTGATTTTGGAGATATCACCAAATTTTAGACCCATTATAAGTGAAACGTGTTTGAAGGGCCAATTAAACTGATTCATAGGGTCGGGATTTCAGTTATATTGCAATCGGACTTCGGAGTAACGGGAATCTTATGTGTTAGTCACGTCTATGTCCTAATGGAGATTGGGCGATTCGGAGTTTAGTCCGCGAACCAATTGGACATTCGCTTTTGCTGACAAGCTAGACGCTAGTATAGGTTTAGTTTAGGCATAGTGTTTGCCGAAATCTTTGATTTTATTATTATCATCATCTCATTTTTCTGACGGGAGGCTTCGGGCGAGGCTAGTTACCACCAGTGGCGTGCATAGAGGGTATGCACTGATTATATAGATTATATAAAATGAAGAAAATCTCCAGAACGAATTATAAAAAACTTAAGGATAGGCATTAAAAGAGTTAAAAAAAGTTTACCCTTTAGTATCTATAACTTGTACTGGAGATTTTGTTCATTTTATATTATATGCATACCCTCTATGCACGCCACTGTTTACCACACTACCGATAAAGTCCTGCCGCCAAACGATTTAGCGTTTCGGTACGATGTCGTGTACAAACCGATTATTGGTATGGGTTTAATAGAACTGCTAAAACTTGCAACAGGTTAGCCCGTTGCCATCATAGACAGTATCGTTTCTTACCACCAGGTGAAAATGCAGTCAAGGGCTAACTTGTAATGGAAAAAAAAGGTAGGGTCTAGGTAAGGTCTTTTTTACAAAATTCCCGGTTCCTGTTTTCAGCGATTAAGTAGTTTTATGACGTTTGTCCGCCTTGTGGATCGACCAACGCTGCGTTTACCGGTCCATTGGCTCTCTGAGCTATGGGCCCCGCCGATTTTAACTCTAGTTCATCTACGGATCTCCTAATTTCTCATTTTATCACGTATAGTATGATCATGTAGTCATTGATAAAACCATATTCCCTGCCTAATTTTTACACTCATTTTTAAAAATTTCTGAAATAAATTTGGGTGCCCCTTTATCTCAGAAGCACCTAAGAAGTTTGTTAAGTGAAAAACTGATATAATTTTGCATTGATTTGTTTTTGTTCATTTATAAAAAGGCAAAATTCATTTTATTAAGAAGACTTTCTAAACTATTTTACAAAAACTAGCTATTCAACAATGTTATTTTTAATTTGGTTGGAGAGATCTACAGAGTTCACTTTCAAATGTATCTTATCAATGTCAAAAATGCTAAATTTACAGATAAAATCTGAACGCGGCCATTTAGCGAATAATTGTAGTAACACTAAAACCATTTAAATGCCGAAAAATTGCCCTCTCTCAACGCTCTTACCAGCCTAGTATTGTGTTTATTAGAGTTACGTATAATAAATAAAATAATGAAAACCAACTCCTTAGTGCGATTTGTGGTATTGAGTATACGCTTTTATAATATGATTCCTTAAGTAATTTTGGACCTACCAATGCATAAGTTTAAAGAATATGTTAAAACACATTTATTTACACACCGAGGTTAATATACAATTGATGAATTTCTTAATGACAAGGTTGCTTGGAAGCATCCAGCTCCGCTTTCATCTCTCACAAGATAGACAAATGAATGTTAAAATGTAAATTGTTTTTGTTGGAAAAGAGCAACTGCTGAGTTTCTTGTCGGCTTCTTCTCGGTAGAATCTGCCTTCCAAACCCGTGGTAAAGTCACTACACACAGACAGACTTGATTTAGGCCTACATGAAATAAATGAATTTTGAATTTTTAAAATTTTTTGTATTTTATCCAGCTACCACAAGTTCATGTGTTAAATACTGTACTTCTTTAAAATATTTTCATATAGAGTTATTGCAAATGAAATGTAATAAATATGTTTTTCTTTTCATTGTATATTCTAATTTATAGCGGCAATAGAAATGGTTATATCAATACATAATTGTGAATTTCGATTTTTCGATTGTTACTTTCACGTTTTCCTTGCTTTCTTTAGACGTTCCAAATAAGAATAAAATATATTAAACGAGTCATTTTTTGCGAGGCATAGTCATCATAATCAACCCATTAAAGGTAAAGAGTCAAAAAGTTGGAGGTACGTGCCGAGGTTCGATTTCGTTCCTACGCAAATCTTTACAATTTGGACCTTAAAAAAGACCTTACAATTTGGCTTTCACCGGGTTTCAACGATACTTTAGATAACTAGAAGATTAATAAGTAACCTTCTGCGGTACAGAACCCTCAGCGCAAGTTTAACTCGTACTTGGCCAGTTCTTTGTCATTTAAACAGGATCATATTTTGTTACGTGATTTTAAAATCATGTCATAAGAGAATACCACAAGACAAAGTTGTAAATTTATTTGCACCACCGCAATAGGAATACATCATTGGTATCTAATACAGCTAATAATACATTTGTAATTGTTTAAGAAATAATCCAAACCGCTAACCGGCCTTGTGGTGGTTTATGATACTGATTTGTGGATAAAATTTGTGGGAAGCCTTGGACAAAGATAAAGTTAGACTAACGACGAAATGTAATACATTTCAGAAAGAATGCTACTGGAATTCTTACTGAACTAGGAATTATCCCTAATAAAAATATTTTTAAAATCATAAAAAAAATTAAAAAATAATGCTCTAATTTTCTGTGGCTTAAAATTAATAAATTTTTTGTATCTTGGTTTTTGCTATGATTTACACTGTCTATTATTTTATACGTATAAATGTAAGACCTTTGCTTTTCCTGGTAATTAGGCTTTTCCGTTATTTTTCAAAATACTAAACTTATAACAATAATTATTGTTTAGTTACTTTTAATATAAAATGATCTGCTGAAAGTTAGAAATAATTTATCGAAACCAACAATAATTAATCAATTAAAAATTAGAGCGGTCAAATATAAATACTACTCAGTTAATAAATCGCTTCAAAAAAGTGTTGTCTTTTTGTCTAATATCTAAAATCAGGATAAGTAAGGTTACATTGGGTTTTATTTAATAGTTGCCAAATTTCAGAATTTTAGCTACTTAACATTCGCTCTCTTAATATTTTAGTTAGCCAATTTCAGTTATTTTAAGTACGAGGATACCATGTATGTTCAACATGCATATTTCAGTGTTAAAATACTAGGACTCTTTTTAAAACTTCGTCGGTAGTTATTTTCTTGGAACCATTAGGTAAGAATACAAAGCGGTAGGTTGAAAGTAAAAACAATAGTAATTGCAGTATAGGTATCGAGTTTACAAAGAAAGGGTAAGTTCCATGGTCTGCTAAGTTGTACACCAAAAGTAATTTGTGTTGGGCAAGTGAGTTGCGGCGACGACGCGGACGGGGAGTTTAATTATTTAATGAAGACAATTTTGCTGAATTTAATTTTATATTGTATGTAGAGTTGTAGACGACATAGCATTTAAGAATGTCGCAGGTTATAACTTTTAAATAGAACTAAACGGAGTTCTAAAGTTGGTATTTTTATTTAGGGTTACCTTATCTATATTTACACAAAAGGAGGATTCCTTTTTTGTAAAAATCACCTCAATCTGTCAATCCGTCCTTACTTGCGTTTGTCTATTCAAAGGTATGTTACAATTGTAAGTTATAAGACTAACATCCTATTAAATATTTAAATGTTATAATATTATTGTAGTATTTTATTTTTAGACTTAAAGAAACTAATAAAAATGAATATCATATTCGCATAGATCTAAGAGTAATTTCTTAAAAAAAACTCTGGCCCTTTTAGAACCTGGAAAAAGAGATTTGTCTGGGTGTCGCAGATTACCTAGATATAGAAAATAATTTACCTAAGTATTTTATTAACGACTTTTTTATCCCATAGTTATATTTTTGGCAAATAATTAATTAAATGTCCCCGTCCCAATTTCTGGTAATTAAAAGTTTTAACTTACCATCTTGGAATGTAGGAGACAGATCTTTGAAAATCAACGACGATTAACAACACTTCACACCAAAGTAGAGTTACCACAGGAGGTGCCTACTAGAATTATTAAATCAAACTAAATTTAGATTAAAAATCGAACAATGGTATTGCTTCCCGCCAAAACGTGCGCGGGAAAACAAGTTGAATGAGCGCATGCGTGATATTCCCGCGCGATCCGCCTTCTAAATTCAAACGTCCTCTTGTTCACTTCACACAGCCCACGCACACCACCGTCATAGCGACCGTTCACCATCGTTTGCCGGCATCTTTCTCCAATGCTCATGATGCGCTTTTTGAAAGCGTTGGCCGTGGACCGATGTAACTTTTATTATATTATTATTATGAACGCGTTATAGTTGAAGACTAACCGGTCACTGTTTCGGTACTTATTATCTTTTATAAAATATGTCTTAATACATATTTTGATAATACAACTATCAAATCCTATTATATCACATTATTTATTTATTATTAGCTGTGCCCTGCGGGTTAACCCGCGTCAACTAGGGATCGCAGCGTAATGCTACATAGTCGACCATTTACTCAATATAGCCCACCAAACGAAGATTTTTTATTTCTGACTGACCGTTTCAGACATACAAACTAACTGTTAAGTTTTAGTGTAGATATAAAATATAACGATGCAACTTTATAATCGACTAAGGTTCAGCGGTGAAGGCCTACTGGTTAAGACTACGGCTTCACATTCGAGGGGCCGAGTTCGGATCCCAGCACGCACCATTAACTTTTCTACGTTATGTGCGTTTTAAGGAATAAAAATATCACTTGCTTCTACGGCGAAGGAGCTCCATCACTAAGATCTCTAGGTATTCAAGGTACTGTACTCAAAGTAGAGTGAAGTTTATTAATTTACACTGGGCCAGCCAGCGTGGTAAATAACGGCCTAAAACCATTCTCATTGTGCGAGGAGACCCGTGCCTGTGGGATGTCAATGGATTGATATGATGATGATGATGATTAAGATATGCGGGTATAAAATAAAAAATAAATCAAATGTTAGTCAAATGTTATGTAGTAGGTAATTTGTAGCAACTGCAATGCACCAACATTTAGTGGTTTAAACTTTTGAATTGATTCCGAAAATCACTCACTACAGTAGTAAGCAATTAATGAATGCTTGTCATGATTGAAGGATGATATTGTAGGTATCTACTTACTGTATCCGTGCCAAGTTTAGTAGGTAGGTACACACTAGGTACCTGGGCGCTATAATCGTTTAGAAGCTTTTGTTCCAAGCAGAGAATAGGCAGTGTTAAAGTTAAGAGTTTTACTAGATAGGCCATTTGAACACTAAGTATTATTGATAGAATTTTTTTACTTAGTTTACGGAGAACTGCTAACGTGGTATCTAAAAGAAATCACAGGTATTATTGTACCTTGAAATAGTGTTTAAATTCAAAAGGCGTGTGTACTTAATATTACATGCTGACCTCTTTACAGACCAGTGATTAGGTACTCATTTTGATATCTACTATTACAACCAAAGATAAAAAAGTCTTTAGGTCTCGGTCTTTAAAGTATGGCTGTCATAATTTCTATTTATTGTTTTTGTCACAATTCTGATCATTTTACCTTTATCAAGGACTTCCTAAATGTTCGATTTTATCGATAGTGTACGTGATGAAGTTGTAGTTGATTTTATAGATATTCTCGAATTTATGTCGCTTGAAAGTCTAAGTCTATATGATAGACTCACAGAAAATTTAGTACTTATCCTAAGGACGCAGTTCGGGAAACCCAGATGCAAGGATAAATTCCTGGTATGAATTAAATTAGTTTCTATTTCACGTAAATTTGTGGTAACTGGTAAACATAAATTGATAGAAATAAAGACATGGAACCTGAAAACGCAGATACTGAAACTCCACTAACAAATGCCGGTGAAGGCTTTGAAACTAAAGGTAGAGAGAATGCGGAACTTGGTGGAGAAGGATTAGTTAAATCAGAAGTAGAAAATGTGGAGGGGGAACAATTTGAAGGAGAACATACTGAGGAAGAGCAGTTAAAAGGTGAACACATCGAGGGAGAACATACTGAAGGAGAAGAAAGGCCAGAAGTAATTGGCGAAGGTGAAGAACTTGCTGGGGAAGAATTAGAAGGTGAGCAAGTTGAAGCTGAAGAAAAAAAAGATGAACAAAAACTTGAAGAGCAACTTGAAGAGGAGGAATATGTAGAGCCTCCTCCTCCGGATCCAGCTGCACCATTTGATTTCAGTGATTCCTCAGAAGCTATTAAACCTAAATTTGAACTAAGACCAGAACAAACGGCAGAAGTTGAACAGCTCTGGGAAGTATTTCAAAACTACACCCCAGCTTACACTGATATTCATGAATACATAACTGAAAAAGAATTAGTTTACATGCTGAAAGCATTACTTCTAATGACATATACACCAGAGCAGTTACAAGAACTCATAGCATTTTGTGTTAGGCCACCGCATCCTCAAGGCCATATAAATTATGATCAGTTTTTAAAAATGGTGACATTGCGACAAAGGGACTTTCCGATTGAGGAAGAACTACGTGCAGCGTTAAAGGTGCTAGATCCGGATAATGCCGGTACAATAGACAGGGAATATTTTAAGGAAATATTAGCAAAACAAGGTCACAAGATGCCACCAAAGAACTTAGAAAATCTAGTTAAAGAAGTTGATATAAGTAATGACGGTACTATAGGGATAGAGGATGTTATTGGTACAATGTGCATCGATTTGAATAAAGAAGATTTAATGATGCTTAGGGCGGCGATTTTCCCAGAGGAACAACCAGTTGAAGATACTGAAGTCTAAATTATTGTTTTACAGCACAATAATTAATTATTCTTTGTCTGCCTACTTATCATGTTTAATTTTATTAATTCCCACTTCGAGTAAACTGTAGTTAAGGATATTATAACGACGGACTTATGTAGACGCTCAACTCTTAGTGTTAAAACAAGACAGATATAATATGCTAGACCTAAGAGCTTGCGTGTCTCGTTTTAACTGTTTTTAAATCTGAGTTAAAGTCAGAGTTAAACCTTATAGATCTTACCTTAACCTTACGAACTTAAGATCAGACTACAGCTGGTTTTCCACCGCGATCGGAGCGGACCCATAAAGGACTCCGTTCAACTCGCAAGAGTAAACTGCATACTTGTGTTTCCAGTTCCACCAATACAAAGTCGAGCGAAAAGGACTGAGCGAGCCGAAAGAGTTGGAATGAACTCGCTCAGCTCTAGGCAATAGAACGGACTCATTACGGAATCCGAAAGACTCGCAATGACAAATTACATTGCAGTGTTACCACAAAGAAAGAGGTGAGATGGTCGGATCGAACTATTTCTTACAAGTGGAGTCCGTCCCGCCTAATCGTTTCCCGCTCATTATTCCTTTCGCGGTGGAAAACCGGCTTTAACATTGTAGGTTATATGATTTTACTGCAGTATGTAGGTAATAACTTAAGCAGTCACTTTTACCTTACACAGGGAAAGGCTAGGGAAAGGATGTGCATAAAAAAAATTTTCAAAACTTTTCCACTAAGAGATAATTATGTGTACCATTTTCTCGTCCTATTTCTATGACATAAGTAGACCCTAAATGGGTAGACATAATAATCTCGTGGAGCGCATCTTACCCTCATCTAATTGCTTGTGGTTTCATGTGGTCCTTCAAGGAATTCCGTTTTAGATGGGTTTATATAGAAAACCAAACTAAAAAAAAAAAAAAAAAAATTTAATCAATTTGATTTAAGAATAGTATAAAATATTTTAACAAATATAAAGGAATAAATTAATGAATACTAGCCACGCTTTTTTAAAATAAATCATTTTTTTCTTATTTACACTATGAGGATATAAACACCTATGTTATTTATGAAGTTGCTGGTAGTCTGTGGTGAGTGTTTTGTTTTACACAGACTACAGATTTAAATAAATATAGATAGACTTTAAAATTCAGAACCTACGTAGCATCATAATAATCTGTGCTAGAATCCAAAGCCGTAAAGCAGGTTATTAAAAACTTGAATTAAATAAAAAATAAATAGACGCGGTCTGCGGTGTGTGCGAATGAAGATCAATTTTCTCTTTAAATTTCCCCCTTTAATGTTATTTTACAAGTAATCTAATCACACATCAGAGATGCAGATAATTGTGTTTACTATAATTTTGTCAGCAGTTTTTAACGGATGTAAGTAATATTCATAATAACTGCCATTGTAAAATGCAGGGCACTAGGGTGTGGTTTACAAGACCATTTCAAAAGTCTCATGGTAGTACTTGGTAGTGAAATAATGGATTTTGCACAACAAAGCTTCTTTGTTAGTAAGGAATGCGAAGTAGTATCCTACATTTAAAAAATGTCCACAGTAATCTATTGCAATACATAGTTGCAGTATTTTATTTATTTTGCAGTCAGCAGTGTCATAGTTTGTCAATTTATAAAAGAACCCACCCAATCTGGCAGAGCTTCAGAAACCATACTTGAAAATTACAGTTGATACCACTTAGTAAGTTATTCAATAGAAGAATTATTGAATAAATGTTAGAAAATACACTTTTTTTACATGAAAGCTTGACTGTGTGGCATCTCCTGTAAAAACTCAGGTGTCAGGTCCCTATACTGACTGGTTTATGTTAGCTGGACGCCCACACTAAGCCTGGTAAAATTATGCACTCTCCAAGGGAACCTCGGACCTCTCCATACCAAAGATGTTTGAAAGAAAGTTTTTGGTTTTTAATTATATATTCAAAATTTTGTTGTTAGGTAATGCAATATGGTGTTATCAATGCACAACAGCCACTCCAGGCTGTGGGCAACCATTCAATTGGCGAGGAGTTGGATATTTAGGGAGTCCCTGTCTCGACAATGAAGATGTCTGTGTTAAATTGATTGAGAGGAAAGGGGGTAAGTATCAAATTTCAAGAACAAACCTCTATATCAAAGCCTCAATTTTAAATACACCAGATTGAACTTTTTATTATAAATATTGATGTAAATTATATTAATTTTAAAGTTGCTCTAGTGGTTATTGTGCTGGGTCCAATGTGAGGTAGAGGGTAAGAAGTGTAAGTTTTATAATAGACTCCAGTGATCACCTTTTGGTGGCCTTCTTGCCTCGCTTTGATAGGGACAGGTTAGTGCAGCTTTACTAACTTTGAAGTTTCTGCATTTCTTGCTAGGCCAAATTATTTTATTTGGTCAGATTTATATGCTTGCATAGGTCTCACTCCCATACCATTGCATAGCCATTTTGGTTGACATATGATTATGACCAAAAAAGCCCTCCGTACCTGGATTCAGTCACCATTAAGGAATGTTGTGTTATATGTTGTGTTGTTATATGTTCATAATCCTGCTCTGCTAAGAGAAAGGAGGCCTATGCTTGGTAGTGGCAAATCAACATGTTAAGGATTACTGCGTTTATGACAATTTTGATTCATTTTATAATTTCAGTAGGTACAATTATCGTTTAAGCTATTTTAAAAATCATTAACAGCCAAATTAATATTGCACTGGCCACAGACCGTCTTCATCTAAGATGAGAGATTTATAAAATAACTAGCTGTTGCCCGCGACTTCTACACACACTTACACTATCAGAATGATAATTATGCTATACCTACCTAGAGTAATTAAAATTATAAATGTGCTCAATGAAATTATGTTTTCAGCCAAGGAGGTGATCACAAGAGATTGTCTCAGTAATTTTAAAGCATTCCGAACTGATATACCAGCTGATACATATGAAGGTTGCCGTGTTGCAGCCAAAGATGTCAATTTAGCAAACTTTGTCAATAATACTATCAAAGAATTGGATATAAAAAGGTAACTTAATTAAAGCAATAAAAGTAATACTAGCTTAAACCAAATTAACAGATGTGTGTATTGAACATTCTCATATTGATTAACAGCAGAAATGATTTAAACTGCATCTGAAATATTTTGTTTTGATTTTCATACTGATGGACTATTTGAAGTATAATCGACTTGTGCACCATTTCTATTATTTTGAAATTGATAGTGCTTATTTATAAATAAATCTATCTAAATAAACAAGTAACATCAACCAAAGTGCAAAATGTAACTTGATGAAACATTGTTCCATGTGCCTACATAAATGTTACTTATAACACAATTCAATTTAAAGCATCAAACTATTCATTTTAAATTACATTTGGAGTTAAAAGAAGGGTCCTCAAACTGCACAATTTTTTATTTGCTGAGTATTTTAATATTATACTATATACAAAAAAAAGAATAAGTGATAAATTTTAGATTGTATCCATGAATAAGTTACAAATAAACAAATAGAAACACTATTATAAGTAGGGTGGAATGGTCCTTACTGTGGACTGATCACCTGTCTGGCAATGGCAGGCGTCCGTTCATTCAATATAAGTATCACATGTGTTTTTCAGTGATAATTTTATATTTTCAGAGACTGGTATGATGAAACCATATGGTGTTTCTGCTTCCTTGATCATCGCTGTAATAGTGGGTCGGTAAATTCTAATTCAATCCTATTTTTAGCTTTAATAAGCACCATCTCAATGGCAAGAAACATACTGTTTTGATATACAACTCTAATAAAAAAATCATGTAATATAGACTGAATCACTTTGGGACACAATTAATATGGGATCTAAAGAATTAAGATTAAAGGAGAATGCACAATCCAACCAAAACAAAACAGACCTATCTGACTAAAAATCCAATATCAGTAGTGTTTAGCATAAATAACCTTTAAGTGAAGTATTAAAAAGCATATATAATTCAGCATTTTAGAATGGAATCTACTGATTATAACAAGCTGAAACTCAATATCCACTATCTACCTTTTATATTATTTATTGGGCATCAGTAAAACCTCACTGTTACAAATAGGGGTAAAAGTGAAAATTCCTTTTAAAATACTTTGCTTGGACAAAAAGATAAAGCAATATATTTACAAGTTAGCCTCTGATATTGGAATATACAAGTTACATAGTTGTAAAGAGAAAACCGAGACAAATATTTCACCAGTTACGTCTGGGTTTTTTCTAAGGGTGAGCGTTGTCCTTTAAATAAATCTTAAATTGTCATCTAGTTTTTACTAATTCCATCTTCATTTGAAGTAAAAATTTTTTTTTTTAATAATATGGTCGATATCTATTTTACTATGTTTAAAAGAACTGCATCTTAAGAACTTGTTTTAAATTTGAATGCTGGAAACATTTGATGATATTAAATTAACATATACTAAATAGTTTTGGTATAAAAAATCAAGAATAGACAGCTCTTTTAATTTGCGTATTATATTAAAGGGATATTTTGTAAATAATTTATTTGAATTGCAGTATTACTTCGTTTGTGTAGCGAGTATTATTATTTCACAGATCTTATATGCCTTATCCCTGTATATATAATATAATGTGTAAGAACAGTTGCAATGTATCGGAGTACTAGGCACAGTTCAGGCTAGTATTAAGCACAGTACAGACTAGTCTATAACATATGATCTAAGCATTATATTTTTCATCACACTTGCTCGTAACTTGGACCTTATCACATCGTTATAATGCTCACATTCCAAGATATAGGACACGCGTGTTTTATTTAAAATTACCGTACTTGTGATTTATTTATAATGACCCAATTAAGTTTAGTTTTTACCTCACTGCAACTTATATTTTTGCAGATGGGCCATTTTTAATTTAGCTGTGTAATACAGATTCTTTTGATTTAACTAACACAGAGGTTTTATGTGGGAAATAATAGTAGGCATTTCCTTCATAAAAGAACAAAATATAATTCTAAATATTTTTACCGCCTCATTTATTATGATACCCGAAAGTTAAATTTTATAAAGTTATTTAATATAAAGAGGTTTTAAATACGAAAATATTACCTTGATTATATTTTTAATATAGGCTTTATGCAACTAACTATGTTGGCTGTATATCAGTTCACCTTTTTGCCATTTTTCGTAATTAATATTTTGTATTGTCAGCATAATATGTTTAGTTCCTTTAAGAGAACGTTTTTAAAAGTTTATCCTGTTTTTTTTTCCTCGCAAGTGTGATGGAAAACGTCATATGAAACGCGTATGGTACATTACTTTTTACACTCTCGGCTTTCTTAGCAAATTCATTAAATACCGTCTCGACTGTAAAATGCAATGTAACATTACTTGACTCATAATCTACTATACATATAGCAGAACAAAATCGTTGTACATTAATTTTTAATGACTACATTAGGGAAGACAAACAGCTGAGTATTTTAACATGACAGAATAATTTGTTACCAAAGGCTGCTTAAAAGTTTAATCTCTGTTGTTTTTTTTTTTTTAAAGAATGTAAATAAATAAATATGAAGACATCATGGGAAAAATGATTAATGTAACTTTTTGCGAAACTGACAATAACAATAGGATGTAGATAGGATGACTATATATCACATTATAATTTATTATAAAAAAAAACTTTGAAAATCTTTGTTTACCTTTTGACAATCACCTTTGTGGATCTTCCAAAGTATACGCGACATTGGCGAAGTACAACGTGCCGAATTGGCACACCTAAAAGCAATAAAAGCAAAAAAATAAGAAGAAGATAGTATGACACCATTGTCATCATTTGTCAATTATTTATAACCAAAGCAGAAAAAATGACATCGATTATAATTATGATGTTTTTTTTTACTAGTTCAAAGACCCATGTTATTGTTGAGAGCTAGAAATTGTAAAGCCTTATTGTTATAATTAAGAATAACATAATCTAGTGCCTATGATGTGATTAAACGACAATATTCCGTCCATTTTATATTAAGTTAAGCATAGTTCATAATATTTACACAGTTTTTATAAATGCAAAATGTATAAATTGACGATCATTTCAGTAATCAAAATGTATTGGAATAACTCAGAATTAATGTGTTTTAATATTGTTTAATTAAATACGTTATTCTATTTTGACAATATATGATATATCTATCCTTGTATGCTTAGTTTTTTTTTACCAATTTTGAAATTGATCTTTTTTTAATATTTTTTCGTTTTCTATTTTCTGCTCATAATGTGTAAACAATTATAGAAATATTAAAAAGGCGGTTATAGGCTAGCGGTTAGGGCTTCGGCCCCTCTCATTAAAAAAAAAACCCCTTTAAAGCAATTAAAAATATCATGTGGTTTAAATGGTGTACTAAAACATCGTTAGGAAACCTGCATGCCTGAGAGAAGAAAGGTCCCAAAAGCTTGTGAAGTACACCAATCCGCATTTGTCCAGAGTGATGGACTACAGCCTTGAGCCATCTCATTCTCACTACGGGGCTAATGTAGGCTGTTAAAAAGTTGATGATGACGATGATACTTTTTTTGAAGCAAGTCCGCTCCACCTAGGCTGCATCATCACTTACCATCAGGTGTGATTGAAGTCAAGCGCTTCTCTATATAACGTGTGAATGGAAACTGAAATAACACGTCACGGGCTTTAGAGGTAGGTACATTATTTACTGCCTCTGAGACTTATCTGTGAAACCGAAAACCTAATAGTTTTTGAGTAAACCACTGCGATAGTTTTTGCTGAAAGAAATCAGATACATCCCTAACATCACATGCAATATAAAAATCATGCGACTCCATCACTCACCATCACTTAGGAACGCGTCGCGTAGCGTAGGTACTATGCGCGTGTCGGTCGTTTATCCTCAATAGGGTTGTCATAGGTAAACACTTAAAATGTTTTGAATTAGTTTGTATGGAAAAATAAATATGCTTATTCAATATTTTACATACATATGTGAAATATACGGTTACCCGTTGTATACATAAAAAAAAAACAACATTAATTTTATTTATAGCAAAGCAAACTGTAATAGCGTGACCATTAGTGTTGTAACTAAGTTAATCATATTGATCATAGTGGCAGCGTCCATATGCCACATGTCGTACACCGAAAATCGGGGTGGTCTCTCTATGATAATTTTCAGCATCTTCATTGCTTTCTGTCTTAAGGGCCCTGAAAACAATTTGAATTTAATTTCTTCGACGCCCATACATTTTTAGCTGATAACTTAAAAGGAGCGCAGAAAAGGGGCATTTTTGCTGCATTATCCACGCTCCTTTTAGTAAAGGAACATCGTAACGACCATAAAAATAATAATTTTAAATAAAAATTCACACTACGCACTCTTTGAGCACGGCAAAAGAGGTTTAAAAAATCTATACATGTTTTCGCTCACAGCGCAATAGATACGTAAACAAAAAGTAATGATATCTATTTCTTTTCATTATGGTTAATGAACCGCATGTTTAAGAAATAATAACATAGATTGAAAAACGTAAAAAATGTTCAAAAACACACCAATAATTCATTTGACCTACTCCATTATTTATCATGTAAATCTTACTTAATTGATTTGAAACTAGGTATACTTATAGGTATATCTTGAACTTAACAAATGCATTTTAAAATTTATTTAAACTGATAAATGCCTCTTATCTAAAGAAAGAACCTCTTTCCTTGATATCTAGTTGAGTTTGTACTATTAATATTAAAATAATTCTTTAGAAGCTTTAGAGGTACATTATTTTGTGAGACCTATCTGTGAAAGCGAAACGCCAATAGTTTTTGAGTAAACCATTGCCATCGTTTTTACTGAAATAATTCACATACAGCCTTACAGCCCGATACAGCATCACGTGCAAAAGTAAAATCAAGTGATTTCTGTCACTTTATTAGCTACGCGTCGCGTCGCGTAGGTGCTATGCACGTGTCGGTCTTTTATCTTCAATAGGGTTGACAGAAGTAAACATTTCGAATTACTTTGTGTGGAATTCGAATTACGTTTTGAATTACTTTGTGTGGAAAAATAAATATGGTTCTTTTGAATTAATATTTTTAAAGGGTGATTCCTTATATTGCACATTTCAACATTATCTCGTAATTCCGTTACACGTTGTATATCAAAATCCTATTATAATTAGTACGTTGTAGGAATATTAAGAAAGTAACATAATCAACAAAGTTTAGTATAAGACATATCAGTAGACCGCTATGTACTAATACTATGCCGCGATCGATTTTTTTTAATTCTTTTAAGTTAAATTTAGCTTCTAATACTATAAGTTTGCTTAATATTGAAATTAATAAACAATTTGCATTTATATATAAATACTTACCGCCATAATATAGAGATAGGACAGTAGTACATAAATATTTCGTCTTTTTAATTTCCCTCGAAAACGCTTCAGTTCGTACACAAATGATAATAATCGTGAGCAAGTCGACAGAAGTTATTGTTAGTAAAATTGTATACTCTAACCACGTCAGGATCTAAAAGAAACAGTACATTAAGCAACTAGATAACGCGGCGATAGCCAAGTGGCTAGAGCTTCGGGGGGGACAGAGTTTGATCCCCGATACGCACCTATAATTTTGAGGAGTTACGTGCGTGAACATGCTTAATTCAAGCAAGTTAAAATATCGTGAGGAAACCTACATTGCCTGAGAGCTCTCCATAATGTTCTCGAGGCGTGTTAAGTCCACAAATTCACACTCATCCAGCATGGTGGACTACGGCCTAAACTCTCATCTCATTGTATCTCATTGTATGAGGAAACCTGTGTTATGTAGTGGGCCGGTAATCGGTTGAGATATGATGATGATGATTCAGTGTACTCACATTATTTTGCAGTGCCAAAAGTCCATATTCAAACGAAAGTAATGTGCTTATGACGAATTTAAAACAGAAGAGTAATATCTGTAAAGTACACAGGTATTTATTTAGTATTCTTAAGATTGCTATTTTTTTTATATTTAAAATGTATATCTCTAAAATAAATAATAAGTAAATAAATATACTACGACAATACACACATCGCCATCTAGCCCCAAAGAAAGCGTAGCTTATGTTATGGGCACTAAGATAACTGATAAATATATTTATATACATAATATACATAAATACTTATATACTTATAATATACACCCCAGACGCTTGAAAACATTCATGTTCACCACACAAACATTTTCCAGTTGTGGGAATCGAACCCACAGCCTTGGCTCAGCAAGCAGGGTCGCTGTCCACAGCGCAAATCGGCCGTCAAGATGCTTCTTGTTACTGCAATAAAGACGAGAGTATATATATCTATATATAGGTATGTGTATGTTTGTTACGCAACTATTTCACTACGAAATTCTCACATCGCCATTTAGTTCCAAAGTAAGCGTAGCTTGTTTTATGGATACTAAGATAACTGATTTTTTTTTTAATGAATAATATACATAAATACTTACAATATATAGATAAACACCTAGACACTGGAAAATATTAATGTTACGAATAATAATAAACAAACTGCTAATTTTTAGAGGTTTTTAACAGTACTTTTTAAATTATCGCTTATACAAATCAGATCTGATTGGGACTTGATAACGGACTAATTTTAAAGTTCTGGTGGTGGTGGGCGGTCTCAGGATGTTTTTCTAATTTCAGGACAATAAATTTATCTAGATTCTAGCAATAAAAGTAAGTTTCTCACATCTCATAATATTGTTAACATTTACAACATGGGTATCTATACTACATCTACATAAACAATGATGGTAAGTATATAGATACTAACCTGAAATCTGTACAAGTTTTGAAATCGGAATAGCTCGTCGAAAATATGTTTCAGATAAACGTCAGTTTCGCTAGAATCGAAATCATGTGTTCTTGATGCTACAAAACGTAAAACTTTCATACTGGGAAAGTTTACTTTGTCCAGATTTTCGATCTTTATATCCCCAGTGCCGTCTATGTGATTAGTTATTATTGCATTTATGTAACGCAGACGTAGGTAGAAAAACATTAAGAGATTTAAACAATATAACCATTCTAACGTACACGTAAGTTCGCTGTAAAAAAGTCCGATGAAACTGGAAAAGATTACTATATCTTCGAATAATGTGCTAGCGAATAGCGTCAATAAAATTATTATACTCAGTATAACTGTTGTTTTGTTTGTATAAAATATGAAATTGTTTATTATTTTATAATTATCAATTTTGAGCATACGATCAATTTCATGGGTTTTAATGTAAAACAGCACATTTTCTTCGTTGTTAATGAAGCGAACGTGTATAATACTGCAGATAAACGTTGTGTAATGCAATACAAGTGCATTCAAAATCAAGTAATATAAATTTTGATAAGACCAGAATTTCGGCAAAAAGTGTATAGCAATACTTATATATAATGCTGTACAGATTAATACACATAATATGGTGTAAAGCTTTTGTGCCTTTGTCAGTGAGGTAACAAATCTATCTCTAGCGTCCACTCTGCAAGATCCCAGCAACTTTTGTGCGATACGAAACGGCAAAAACAGTTTTAGATGACCTTCTTCTAATATATCGGATGATAGATATTCAGTTTTCATGATTGCAACTATTTGGGAAATAAAACTCATAGACTAGGTAATGACAACTAAAACGGGCTGCCACTACCACGACCTACTCTAATGCAAATTGCAAGAGGACTATCGTGTATGTAGCCATGATCGCCGTTAGCTTTACTGGTACACGAATGCCTAATGTGTAAATGTCATAAATGGATAGGTCGCTCATTGCTTCTAATAACAGCAGCATACGCTTGGCATTGTGTCTGGAAATGCCTGAAAAATAAGTTGTGTGTAAATTATGGTCGAATTCGAAATAATTTTAGGTACCTACCTACACAATGATTCTTTTCAGTTGTTTTGCTTTTTTTCAGAGTTACTAAAATATTAAAGGAGTACCTTTAATATTTCCAATTTACAGTAACTCAAAGCAATACACAAGTGATAAAAAATTAAAAAAATTAATTTGTTTGTCAAATTATTTGTTTTTTTTTATGCAACATAAAAAGTATTCGAATATATGTTTGTCAACTATATATTCGAATACTTTTTATTTTGCATAGAACTACTGCAATTGATTGAATTGATACCGCCGAAGTACACCAAAATATTAATTTTATTTATGTATTTTTACCAATGAATAGTAGACATTGGACAGACTTGGTCACTATGGCACGACGACTATAGTCAACTTTTGTGATTATTAGTTTATTTATAAGCCTAACTTTAGAGTTATTTTGTCTCTTTCGCGAGATTGCCTTGACGAAGAATCCTACTTTTATATGTAGGTACCTATTTAAATTTCGTTGTGCTTTTCTTTGGCCGATTTGATGATTTTTGGTCCTCTTAGCTATTAAGGTTACGTCGTTGTCGAGATACCGAATGTAGTGAGTTAAATTTTCTAAGGCGGTGCTACAAGATAAAGGCCGCATAACGGGTCGGTCAGTATTTAAAAATATTGAATTATAAAACATTACGTTTTCAAAAACTTTGTGTCATGTATTTCATTTTAATATGTGGTAAGTGATCCATTAGATTGATTACGTTCGTTTTTATTATTCATAAGACAGCCGTCAAATCCATTTAGTTAATGATCTAAACGACTACAGTCAATATTGATATAAAAAATAAACAGATAAAAATATACATACTGTCTTCAAATTTATGCCTGATATCGACGCAAATTTTTCTTGCCTTCTCCAATTTGTTTGTGAACAAATTTGCTGTGATGCAAACAGCCAAAAAATAAGCCTTGAAGACAATCATACCTGCACAGACGAGTACTGAAGGCATTATATTATGTAGTGGAAGCTGCAATGTGATAATGTTGACTTTATTTATTGAAATTTTCGGCGGCATCCCTGGCGCAATGGTGAACGCTGTGGTCTTGTAAGTGGAGGTCCCGGGTTCGATTTCCGGTAGGGGCAATTTGGGAATTTATAATTTCAGAATTTTGTTAGGTCCGATCTGGTGGGAGGCGACTACCAAGGCCGATTACTACCTTACCGATAAAGACATGCCGCCAAGCAATTTTGCGTTACGGTACGATACCGCGTAGAGATCGACTTGAGATATGGGTTTAATAAGACTGCCATTCTGTTAACAGGTTAGTCCGCTACTAGTTACCACTCTTGATACCAGTGGCGTGCATAGAGGGTATGCACAGGGTATGCAGATGATATAAAGCGAAGAAAATCTCCTTTAAGAGTTATAAAAAACTTATGGGTAGTCTTAATATAACTCTTACAATCCTATCCTTAAGTTTTTTGCTTGATACCTAAGTAACTATTTATTTAATATGGTGCTGATTGATACAAGCGTCACTTTAATACTAAAGTATTAAGGGTTCTAAACGCTAAATAGTCTAAGCACTCTAAGCCTACTACAAACTATAATCTTTTGTTATCACCATTCTACATTGTCAGTGAAAACCGCAAAGGTACGACGTAAGTATCTATATCTTGAAAAAAAAAATGGTTACTTACTTGATTTTTAATCGTTAATATACTACATTGAATAGTTATCATTATCCATATCATCAATTGGCACGTATACGAAAATATCTGGGCGGAAAATTGATAAATAAGTAGAGTTAAAAATGAGATTCCCTAAAAAGGAGCCGTGCCGGTTGCAGTCTGCTCATGTAATTAAGGGCCCCGGGGAACTAATAGAAAAATTGGGGCCCTGTTGAAACTAAACTAAAATGTACACATAATAAATATACTACGACAATACACACATCGCCATCTAGCCCCAATGTAAGCTTAGCTTGTGTTATGGGTACCTAAGATGACTGATGAATATTTTTATGAATAATATACATAATTATATTATACATGTAAACACCCAGACACAAAAGATTCATATTCATCACACAAACATTTTCCAGTTATGGGAATCGAACCCACCACGGCCTAAGACTCTGAAAGCAAGATCGCTGCCAACTGCGCCAATCGACCGTCTAATTGTAAAAAGACTAACTTGACATCGCTGTTCTCTGTAACTACTTTTTTCTTTGGTGTACAATAAAAGTGTAAGTATTCATTCATAAGCTATAGATACAATAAGGAACCTACCTGATACTGGAAAAGATCTATAAAGTCTGCCATTACTGTTGAAATACTCTTCATACCATTTAACAATCGATTCCATATTATTTCATCCGAAGAACAAGATCGCACGCATAACAAAATCGTTCCACACGATTTCATCTCATTTCGGTTTTTGTCTTTAATAGCTTCTAGTGTCTTGTTAATATAACTAACCCGAATTGATACAAAATAAATGACAAAAGTGACCACGACCGTATCAGAGATGTTCGATAACTCAGGCCACAAAGCAAAAATGGCGAAAGGGCAGAAACTTTTGAAGCAGTAAACATTGAATACCGTAACAAAAATAACCGCGCCTGTAATGCGGCAAATAGTAAGATATACATCAAGCTTTGCAAGATTTGTATTAATTTCTTTACCGTCCTTATAATCTAAATCCCGGTCAATTTTTTGTAATTTTACGTAAAACTCGCTGCCTGAATTTCCTTGAAGCATATCTCTTACAACGGATTTCATCACTAGGAAAACATTAAGGACGTGGCCAATTTTAAAATAAAAGTTAATTAATATGGAATTTTCCGCCATTTCACATTGTAGTGATCCACCGATTAAGGACAAAATGGCCGTCGTCCAAATTGCGATTGCATAAAAAAAGTATAATTTCGGCGGGGCGGTTGCAAAACCGTATTTGATATTCACATTCAACCGCCCCATTATGCCTTGTTGAAAGTGTAAACCGTAAAAAACTTTGGCAAAGTCCTCGTCTATAAGATCAGCTGATAACTTTTCTAATTGAAAATCCATGACTTGTTATACGAAAGAATGTCAAGCTTGAAGTGAAGAAAGTATTGGGGTTTATCGAAAATAGCAATATTGATAATTCAGTCTCCTGGGGCTATATTGGTCTGTGAATCACCGGGGAGTGATTAGTTAGTAATTAAATAGCAATGTATTTTTTTTTGTTCCACTACAGCACGGCTAGTATGGGCAGGAGAATTTCTTCTCCCCGGGGAAAGGATGAAAATTTATCTTCTACCACAGCCAGTGGCGTGCACTTCATACATGCACAAAAGCACTGCATACCCAAATTATTCTATATATAATTCTTATTAGAGGGGAATTTTCACATTTTATGCCATGTACCTGCTTTATGCATACTCTGGTCAAAAACCCTGTGCACGCCACTGACCACAGCTTTATCAACTCTCAGAGCACTGGCGCACAAGTGGAAATAATATCAAAATAATATGTGTAATAATAAACGGGGGTAAATTTCTTCTTTTCCATGCTCCCGTGCTTTAGCACGTAGACACGTTAACTATATCCCTTGTCAGGATATTATTTTTGTCTCCTGCCTGTGTTAGCGCTTGACTGCAATCTCACCTTGTGTTACCTGATGATGCAGTCTAAGATGGTAGCGGTCTAACCTGTTAGGGAGTATGGTAGTAATATTTATCGCACCGGAACACTAAATCGCTTAGCGGCACGTCTTTGTTGGTAGGGTGGTAACCAGCCACGACCAAAGCCGGCCAGACCAGACCAGAGAAAAATCAGAAATAATAAATTTCCAAACCCAGCGGGGAATCGACCTCCTACTAAAATTCACAGCGCTCACCGTTGCGCCAGGAGGTCGTTGAAAATTATGTGGGCAGTCAAGTGATTTATATCCCGCGAAGCGGTGGTAGCTCAGTGGGTAGGACTTCGACTTCACTTTCGGGGTGGCGAGTTCGAAACCCAGCACGCACCTTTAACTTTTTTAAGTTCACATAACTTTTTACAATTAAAATATCACTTGCTTCAACGGTGAAGGAATCGTGAGGAAACCTGAAAACTTGAGTTCTCCATAATGTTCTCAAAGGTGTGTGAAGTCCAACAATCCGCACTGGACTTCGTCCTTAACCCCTTCTCATTGTGGGAGAAAACCCGTGCTCTGTAGTGGGCCGGTAATGGGTTGATACGATGAGAATGATGATGAAAAGGTTTAGCCAGCGTTTGCAATAATAATGCATAAAAATATGTTTTTTACGACATCACATTACAAATATTTGAATTTCATTGCTTTTTTCCATTATAATATACCTTCCTACCTATCTATAAACATTCTTATTGAATCAGTCTACCTATTGCTGAAAACTAGATTAAAATCCGCTGCGTAGTTTAAAAGTACTAGCCCTACAAACAGCTGGAGCGATTTTGTATTGTACTACGAGTATGTAAAAAGATTACTTTGTGTGATTGAGGAGTTTATTTTAAGGGTTTCGTATTAGTTTGTATTGTGAAATAACATAGGAACACAAAAATATAATACCTATATAATAATATAATAGTTTATTGCCTTATAAAACATTTACCACTACAACCAGTTCAAAGATTCAACATACCTATATCTAAGAAGCGTTAACAATAGAATTATTATACAAATAACAAAAATTATGAACAACCCAGTGGCGTGCACTTCATACATGCACAGAAGCACTGCCTACCCTAAAAAAATTGAATAACTTATAAAGGCGACGGACCTTGATGACCTTGGTCAAGAACCCTGTTTTCACGCCACTGAGACAACCTTTTTAAATTACGTAACGTGTTTTTTTGAATTTTCTGTCCCTCCCCCCCCTGTCGTGTCGAAAAAAAAAAGCGTGATATTGGCCGAGACCCCCCCCTCTCTCCAACGTAAGATTAGATGAGATTTGACTCAACCAAAGGGGGGAGGGCCCCCTTCAACATCTCACGTATTTTACTCGTATGAACGCTCCCTTTGTAAGCTTTGGTCATATAAAAAACTAGTATCAATGTAAAATGCTGAACGCACATAATCGAAGTGTCGTTGGCTGTATCTTAAAAATACTACATACTAGTAGACATGTTGCGTTAGTCTCTGAGATGTGACTCAGGTTGTCTAAGTGACCAATCCTGTCTATAGACAAGTCACTGACTACAGGTCGATTGCGAGACCAAAAAATGCATATATAAGGCTCCAAATGGGGAAGTGGGGCCGGGCCACATGTATTAGTCACTAGTGTAACGTAAGACAACGTTGCGCAAAATTCTGTGCGCAAACAGTGTGAATTCGGTATACCTACGACGGAATGTACGTAATGAATGAACAAAATTCGATCGAGTTTGTAAAATGCCAGAGTTTAATAATTCTATAGATTTCACGTGTAAACTAGTATGCGAAACGTAGATTCTCTGCATAACCTAATTTATCT
This sequence comes from Pararge aegeria, assembly GCF_905163445.1. Classification (NCBI taxonomy): domain Eukaryota; kingdom Metazoa; phylum Arthropoda; class Insecta; order Lepidoptera; family Nymphalidae; genus Pararge; species Pararge aegeria. The sequence continues at coordinate 7,920,739 of NC_053184.1, read as the reverse complement.
AAGGCAGGGTTACACGCGAAGTTTATCATTGGGGGAGGTCCACACATGAGTACAATAACGTCATCGCCGGGAGGAAATAAATGGTTCTTGATCATCTCATCGTTGATAAAACCTGTGCTGTATGGCCAACCTGAAAATAATACATTCAATGATACAGTAACATTTAGTTGAAAATACGTTATAATTTAGACGACTGGTTTTCACTAAATCGGATGCCTGATAAAAAACGTTTCACCAACTTTTAGACAATGACTATAACCATCGAAAGTTACGATGTAATGTTTAAAAAACTCGTAAACTGACATTTAACAAAAGCAAAAAAAAAAATTTTTTTTTAAATTTTAAACAAGAAATTTAAAATATGAGAATACAAACACAAAACACGACACGACAACTAGTGGCAGGTTTTTGTGATAGCACGTTAGCGTAAATACCGCCGTGCCTATTTCTGACGGCCTGAGAGGCGTGGTCGGCGATATAGTTACAGGCACAGGACACAGAGCCAGTGGCATGCACTTCCTACCCTAAAATTGATACATAACTCGTATATGAGCAGAATTTATGTCGTTTTATGCAATTCTCCTGTTGTATGCATACCTTGGTAAGAAACCCAGTGCACGCCACTGCACAGAGCGGCACTTTAAGATGTGTCCCTTGCCGTTCGAAGTGTTGCTCTGTTCATTGGCAATGCTTTCCGATTTACCATCAGGATTGTCAGATGAAAATCGGAAAGCATTGGCTTAAAAAAAAAAAACTGCACCCTACACAGAGGCAAAAAATAATGATAAGCGACTTACCTTCAGTTGCTCTATCAATAGTGTACCACAGTTTAAACTGTTCGGGATGCTCCCTTTGATATTTCTCAAGCTCGGGTCTCACAAGGATATCTTGTTCAGTTTGATTTGCGAACAACAAACTCAACTCAGTTTTGTCCGATGGATCTGTGCATATATGCCTTACAAGTTGTAGCATTGGTGTGATACCAGTGCCGCCTGAAACAGATATATCACATAATCATATTTCAAAACAAACTAATTAAACATTCTAATTGATTACTTATGACAACCCTATTGAAGATAAAAGACCGACACGTGCATAGTACCTACGCTACGTCCCTTGACTTTACTTTTGCATGTGATGTTGGCAGTATCTGATTTATTTTAGTAAAAACTAATGGTTTAATTAACTCTAAAACCTGTGAAGTAATATTTCGGTTTTCATTTACACAGAGGGATTTAGAGCATTCGATCCGCGCTACTCTAATACTGTTATCACATTTTCGTGATAACATAAAGTTCTACACGGCATATGGGAACAAAACAAAAATCATGATAGCAAAACCTAATTTTTAACCATTTCGGTTCCGACCCAGGAAAAAAAATAACCAGTAGACACTAGTACATCGTTAGTCCAGTGGCTACTCACCGTCACTATAGAGCGTGATATGACCAAATTGGATTTTGCAATTTTTTTTTTTTTTTTTTCAATATTTATGTTGCTTTCAGTATAAGTTAAATTGTATATCTTTATGTGTTTTAACGTACACTTGAAGGAAGAACCAGTACTTTAATTAGTAATTATTTTTTTTTTTACCAAGATATTATGTTATCTAATTATAATAACTACATATCCATATAGTTATTTATATTTTATCGCAATACTTTAATTAATGAGTAAGGAAACGCACTTAAAAAAAACATCTGAAATGTAAAACGTATTTTAAGAAATATGGTCAAGAATCTCATCAATAAGATATCTTTTTTCGCTGTTAAGAACTACCGACATACATTTTTTAATACTTTAGGTTCTTCAAACCTCATTTAGTAGCACTCAGCGGCGTAACATAAATAAACAACTTGACTCTTTATCACTATCATTTAATTCGTCCTACAAGATTTAGAGGTCAAATCAGATGACAGTTAGGTAATATATAACTGGACAGAGAAAAGATATAGTAAATCGGTTATCTCGTATAGCTGAATAGAAATATATTCATTGCGATTATATGGTGGTACTAAAATTAAATTCAAAACTAGACAAAATATTGATAATAATCAATGAGACCAAATTATCTTTACGTGACAATTATTATCATAATAACCTACTGATAAAAATATCATTGAAACTTCGAGACACTAAGCACATAGATAACATTTATTAGGTATATAGAATTCTAAAATATTTTAGCCCAATAGATAAGATCGTGTAAAAAAAAAAAACCGCAAAGCTAGTTTTCCTCTATTGTATGGCTTTTATACTCGTACCTAAGTGGTAAGACGGCAAAATTAGGAATACATTGTGAGCTAAAACTTATTATTCAAAATTCTAAAAGGTTGATAAAAATTGACAGAGATGTGTAAAGGTCATTAAATGTCGATATTTAACTATTTTATTTTATTTCACTATTTTATTTCATTCTACTACAATTACCAGCAGGGTAACCTTTGGCGGTTAAATTAAACCCTAACCCTAATCGTTTTCTACGCGACTTCGTGAACGGTACGTGTGTGGTAACTAGCCACAACCTCCCGGAGAAAATTCACTGACCATATGTTCCAAAACGGCCCAGGTTTGATCCTCTACCTCTCATTTATAAGACCAAAAAGATCACCACAGCTTCAGGGAATTCAACAAAAGGAATAATTAATATTTAAATAAAATAATCTTTGCTCAAAATTTCCTCTCTTTGATTTTAAAATAATAGTTTTAAATAAATATTTTTACACTGACCTGCAATCATATTCAACTTTTTGGTGGTGATTTTGACTGGTGGATCTTTCCTTAGCTTCTTTATCAGGAATGCACCATTGTTCACATACTGCAGTCTACCAGACGGCCCGCGTACATCAATAGTGTCACCTAGCTTCATGTTTTCCAAGTATTGTGACATTTTACCTCCCTCAGGGAATTTGGGATGGACATTTTTGAAATAAACCTATAAGGGCAAAAGTCTTTAGACATAAAAGTTTGCAAAAGTATAGAAGTAAGTTGCTTAGAGTGATATTGATATGATATAATCCAAATAAAAGGCCAAAAAACCAACATCATAGTTAAACAAACATTCAAATAACATTAGATCTGAGAGGTGAGAACATAACGAAGGTGTTGTACAAGCAGTTGCTGGTAGGAAAGCATGCTCTCAGCTCTTATATGACTGTCACAAAGCCCTAAAAACATTATCTGGCCCCGATAACATCACCTTAAAGTGAAACAATGGACACGCCCCCGTCCCAGGTAACAAGGCAGCTGCCTAATTTCATTCATTTCAGTCTAAGATGACAGGGCCTAAACAAGCAAATATGGTTGCACGAATTAACAATTATGGGCAAATACAGGTGACTAAGGGAAGTAGCTAAGTATTCCCAAATACGAACTATCAACTAACACTATGCCGCCTAGATAGTTTCACTCAGGAAGATGGTACTAATAACAGGGCACAGGCCAAACAGACATCTTTACTTCCATTATAGGTTAAATTGACAGGCCTTTATGTAGAGCATGAATTGCAGCAGATGAAATATGGGTGTAGCCTAACAAAACAGACTCTAATTGTGATCCCCACAACCATTACACAATTATTGTGATGTCAAGTCATTGTAATTAGTTATTTTCTCAGGTTACTTTTGTATGAAACTAAAATGTATGTGAATTATGTACTTGAAATTATTATCCTTTCTTTAAATGAGAAATAATAGTGATCCAAGTCCAAATACCCCCTTTCGAAATTATGTGTGTGTGAGTGTAGTTAACTTTAACTTTATATGTATGGCTGCTAACACAGCTAGTATATTAAAATGAATAACATAAGACAATAATCAAGAACGAAACTAAATATGTAGTTAATAATATTATAACGATATTGAAATAGGAGCAAGAAAAATTGCTACAAAGATAGTAATGTTTTTCTTTTGTACTGGTTCCATCAAAAGAAAACTTTATTAGGTAAATTGTAATTAATTTTATAATGATATTACTAGTCTATGAAAGAAATAAACTCATAATCTCTGTGCATAACCAGGTTCTGGCTATTATTTAACCAGACTGGTTATTCTTTGTTATTAATTAGTTGGTAAACCTCTAAAGTTTTTCAGTTCAGTTTTTATAAAAAGTGATTATTAAATCTCTTTTTGTTTACCTTTACAACCAAGTCAACATAACCTTTTTCCTCATCACTGGATACTGGAGTGTAAGCTCTGATAATAAGGTCATCATCTATTTTGACTGATAGATGTATATGTTGTCCTATGGGTAGTCCTGAAATAATAAAGCTACTGATAACACCACTTCAAACGAGGATCCACCTTATCGAAATGCACTTACAAGTATTATTTGCAATATGATTATTTGAAAAACAAAAGGTAAGCATATTATAAGCACAATATCAATACAAACATTAACTTTATTTGTGATGTTATATTGTTTGCTATATTACATATAAATTGTACACAAAACAAAATGTACTAGCAATTTTTTGATAGATTTTAAGTAGTTTTCCCTAAAAAATATATTAGGCGTTTAGATTCATTTGTATCCTTCACTTAGCTATCAGCCATATTAACTTATAGGTATAAGCAAGATACATTGCAAACATTTCTAATAAACAGAAATATAAATAAGACGGTTGATCTTTGAGACTGTGTTACAACATAAAAACAAAATGGTCAACTTAATAATATTAGTATAGATAATTCGGAAATTCAATAAATAACTAATACAAGCTTATAACTGAGAAAAGAACATAAGATTAAGATATAATTATCATTTTGAAATTGATGCATCTGACAATCACAAACTTACCCAAAACATGTTCTGGAGTGGGTAGGCCCAATCGGAATCTTCTTGTATCATGGCTGATTTCCTCACGTTCAGTTAACGGTAAAGGATACTTTACATTTGAATCCACTAATGTTATTAGTGGCTTACTTTTCCTGAGGGTTTTTGTCTTTTTACCCCATACAAGGTGTGCCAAAACCGATGTTAAGATTACCACAGCCCCAACTCCAAACACAATAGGTAGTACCTGTGACAAATAATTTCTAGTTATTATCTAAAACTGAATCAAACGCAAACACTAAAGTAAAGCCCATTTGCACACAATCTTAATACATCTCAAAATAAGAATGATAGAATTCTCTTAAAATTATAAAATATTTATTTAAAACCAATGTTTAACTTTGACACGGTTTCTTGGATATAAGATATGAGATTTTATCAAACTTTGTTACTTATAACTTTTATTTATAAAGGCTCTGTTTTACGCACTGGAATTGTATTAAGGAAATCCGATAACAGTGTGTTACCCATGTTATCAAAATACCAAGTTTGGTAAGCACGTCAGATGAACTTCGCGTAATAGTTTAGAATCCGTAATTAAGCGCGAGCATGACAATGAACTTAGTTTAACTTTGTGATGTACATAATTAACTATCGAATAATCGAATGTTGTCGTGAACGATACAACCCACGTCAAGCTAGCTTCGCGATGCTAGAAATGAATGATAGCATCAATAACTAAATAACCACTTGACCATACAATGAGGAAATCAGAATAAATTATGTACTAACCAAACTCATTATTATTGTTAAAAACTAGCTATCCTACGGATCTAAGAGATACTACTGGACTAAAAATACTTGCAGTTTTTCTTTTTATCCAGTAAAGCGATAAGAAAACAACAGTCACGGCACACGTAGAGATTACATACGACAATCAATCCAAACAATTTTATTTTATGTAATATAATCAAATGTTATCTACAATAATTAAACACTCACATAATTAGGGCTCGCATTCATATTTATCTATATAAATAAAATCACTTGATAGGATACCACAATCACAGAAGTAATTTCAATAACTAATCACTTTTTATAACCATGTGGGTTTTCAACTTTTCAGTTTTTATTCGTTCTGTAAGTATTGTATTGTTGTTAAATCAAGGTTTCGTGCATTGTAAGATGTGTCACGCAATGTGAGTAGTGAGTCGAGTGAATTGGACGTGCTAAAAAATCTTGCTGTTACCGCACCGGTAAATGTAACTTGTCCAAAACCATTTAACATGAAAATACAATCCAAGAATAGATCACTGGACGACTGCAAAACCATGCTTGCTTCGCTGTCTGACCTAGATTAGAATTTAGAATTTTGTTCGCACTTCTTGGAAGTCAGAATGACGCAGATCCGATGTATTTCTTTGGTATTCTAATTTCTAAACTATATTAATTTCTAGAAATTTGTAATGAAAAAATAAAAATAATTCTAAATATTCTTTAGCTATAAATTTACTTTTGGAAAATATCCATTTACAATATTATTCATCCATTTACAATTTTGTTTGGATATTTAAAACTGGCGCGTCTTTTATTCGTTTTTTTAATTATCTGTCACGGCTCTAGATACTAACAAAAGCTATAACGACATGCTTTATAAGGCTATAATGAAGCCTTGAATACACAATATGCTACTAGAATACTGTATGCCTGTTGGCTAATAGGTAGTTTGCTGATATAAAGCATGTATTGCTCATCAAGTGTAGAAACACATAGGTCTTGTATCTGAAAGTGTACATTTGCTTTTGAAAGACGTCGAAAGCGTACCTAACTACCTACTACAGAAACCGACAGAAACATACATAGAAAAAAAAAAAGTTGATAGGTACCACAGACAAACAGTTAAGCACTGAGGTCTGTAGTTTAACCTCAGAATAATGAACAGAATAGAATCAGGACTAAAATAAAACTAAGTTATCTTCTTAGACTCAATTTCAATCAACAGTATAGCCTCCTCAATTTTAATAGTATTTCACTATAGCGTTAGTGAAACATTACAAAATTACTGTTAGTTTCTAGTATTTTACAAAGGATAACGAAATTAAATGCAATAATCGAATGTTTAGGTATTATAATACCAACAATTTAAAAAGTATTTGCTAAACTTTTTTTCCGGGCAATCCACAACCGTCGCGTCGTTAGATATATTAAATATTTTTATTATCATGTGTTGCTACGTGTTTTTTTTTGTTGGAATTCTTGTTGGAAATCTTCCAGAAAAATGTGAAACTATACTCGTGAATAAAATAGTGAAGCGTTTAGTTAAAATATCGAAATATTAGATAAAGACAATAATTGTTCAGTAAAAATAAATATGGAATGGTCTGCTAAAATGGGAAATAATTAATTTTAACTGGTAATAATTAAAAACATACTAAGGAAATTTAAAATTAAAGCGGTTAAATTAAAATACTGGACAATTTCTCTTATGATATATATGGCTAATAACCCAATGAGGTGTCCCTGCTATCTCACGCGGAGGGCGCAGTGGATAGACCCAGGTGGTAACTGACCCAAAGCGGTGGAAGGTCCGACCAGGTATGTGACTGGCGAAAGGGCGCGGGCGGCGAATCTTTCGCTGCTGGAGTGTGGTGGTGGGAGGACTTGGTCGGTTGTCCCCATCAATTGGAGGGTTTGTGTCCCATCCAGGAATAGGGCTGTAGGGTCAGGTTGACGGCGGACGTTCGCTGCGTTCGCCGTTGGTGATTGAAGGCCGGGGGCTGGAGGGTGTTTCTTTTCCACCTGTTATGCTCCTGGTGCCTTCGAGGGACTTGTGGGTGATGGGAACGGGGTTGTCCGTCACCCACAGTACGGTTCTTGAGATGGCTGGCGGGCTACTGTTCCAGCACACTTCTTACTGGCGAAACTGGGTACGTCGTAAGTCTGGATGGGTCTGCTTCGGCGGACTCCGCTGGCGGAGTCGCGGTTGTGTGAATGCGCTCCTGTTGTTCCATCCCTAAGCGGAGAGTTGGAACACCGTGGGGTTTTATTCAGCAAGAGTCTGACATAATCTCTGCGCCTCCCCGCGGGGTAATCAGGAGGATTTCCCCACGAAAATAAATAAATTAATTAAGGCTTTTACAAGATTTGTTTTTGAGTTGTTCGCCACAGTACCTACGTTCATTCACTCAGTATTTTAGTAAGCCATATTCCGTAATTACGTTACGTTTCATACAAATCAGCTCATTTAAATATTGTCCTTAGCTAATTTGTCCTTAGCTAATTACTATGGGGACATGTTGCGGACTATTTCCATCTTGGTTTCGATTTTCAACCGAAATAGTACACGCCGTAGCGCATATTTTGCGTCAGCGTTTTTAATCAAAAAAATATTATGGGATCTAGGGATAGGACAGTTCTATTATTATATGAAATAAACGGGAAATTCGCATTCTGCCCCAACTCCCGGGGTATAATGGGAAAGGAAATCAAAGCACGGAGTGATACCTTTCATTGGCATAGTTCACAGAGAAGGACGCTGTCGTCTAACCGTACTATCTAAACCTGCTCATGCCAAATTTCTTATACATCAGTCTTGTATGGTGAGGCTGAAAGGATTTCCGCTATCCTCGCTTTCTTGTGCCTTTTCATTCCAACCTTTTCATCGAGGATGTGGTGAAAAAATTGTGTTAACAGTAGTACGTGTAGCAGAAAAAAATATTCTGGAACGTCCGCGGGTAAAGAATTAGATACTTAACTTTTATAAATAAATAGATATCACAAGATATTATACCATTTTATTAGAATTATAAAACAGATTAACAAATATCTTATTATAATGTATTACTGTAGATTTTTAAGGTACTATTAATCACTTTAAGCATTGAGATGGTGTAACATCTAGGTATAAAAACTGACTTGCGACAGACATTCTATCGGGACATCTGTAAAGACTGCATTCTCACATCCTGTATGTAATACCATCTCACTGCAATGTAAGTAGACCATTTTAAGTTAAATAATTAAAAAATGTAAAAATAATACTTGATTCCTACATCTGTCACAATTATTTACAAACTCATCAAACATTACACTTATTAAAACTATTATCACCTGAAATCACACGTTAAGTAGTCCTAATAATTTCTCTAATACTCTGCATAACTCCAGTTACTAAAACGAAGATACCGAAGACGATGAGAGAAGCATCCTTGACTAGGATGTAGTTAAACTTTCCAAGTCCCCGCTCCCAGCAGAAGATGAGCTCCATTAGCGAAGGAGCAATAAGGCCCAGAAATGAATAAAAGAATGCACCTTCGAGCCCAATCACTTGTTCTAACCGTGGTAACGAGGCGGCCGCAATCACTGAAAATACAAAATCTTTATATGAAACCCTATCTTTGACAACTGCCGTGTGACACCGCATTGTTTTAAATGAATCCACATCACAATCATTATTAGTAATAGTGCTTTTGTAACAGAGTTCTTCCAGGGAAGTACTACCGCAGAAATATGCATATTTCTGCAGCAGTATTCCGGTCCGGTTCCGGTAAAGTGCGTGGTTGCCGGTGTAATTAAAGGTGTTCTTAGCATGCCCTGCGAAGTTTTGCTTTTTTGTAGGCGTTGGTTGGATGGACTTGCCATCTGCTTGGTCCTTCAATTATAAAAAAAAATCCCAGTTGTTTTTGTAGCGAATTGGTAAATGTAAAAAAATAACTTCTTTTTTTTTAAACATTTGCATGCTATTCATGGTTCATTGTAACTTGGTATTAATTACATTTCAATAAGATCTTGCTCTGTACCCCTGCAATCTCTTACAAAAACTTACAAATACAGGAATTATTATTATTATTAAAATCATTATTGCGATTTTTGGCCACTTGTGTCCGCCTTAACTCATTATTATCTTCATGCCTGTAAGATGACTACCCTTGGTATAAGATTTGTTCACAAACGTGGAGTCGCTTTCACGTATCGTAACATTATCCCGTATCGTTTTGGAGTCTCAAATTTTGTGTTACAGATTTTATCTAGCAATAGCAGTAGCTTTAAAATAATTGTGGCCAAATTGACTACCACACGGAACGGGGACGGGCGCTTTAGTAGGACGCATTATGAGGTTGACGTATTGGCCTCATCTCATATTGGGGAGACAGCATCAAACCGGGAGCCATATTTGTTCCATCTGCCGTGGATACCCTGCGGCCATTGATTCTAATTGCAAAATAGTTACATCGCGGTTGATAGCCTCATCTGGTGACAGGAGGTCTGGCCCATTTATTGCACAAATAATCTGCTTAGCTGTTCAGCGCGGACATGCAGCCAGCATTCTTGGCACCATTACACGCGGGCATAAACTTTACAGTTTAGTTATATTGTAACATTATCAATGAAAATATACTACGATAACTTCCATTTTGCTAATAAGTACTAAGGCTAGGTTAGCAAAGTCCATTACTTTTCCTTTGGTGGACATTTGCGTTACTTCATGAATTATTTATGTTATATTAATTCTTTTAACTGAAGTGGCATTAAACGTTTACCCCGCACCAGTAAACTTAGCGTTGGTTGGCCCCCAACGAGATGGAAAGACGAAATCCAATGAGTCGCTGGGTGCCGCAAAAATAAACGGCCTAGGACCGTGCATTTTGGACCTCCCTACAAAGGACTTAAATCCAGCTGTGGACGTCAATCGATTGAAGTGATAATGACGATGATCGATTGTTTTTCCTATATTAGAGAAGGACCCTTTAATTGGATCGTTTGTCAGGCGAAACAAAAGTTCGCTGCCATTTGATTTTTTATTACTTACTCGGTAGCATTTTTTTAGTCACAATAGTCATTTTACAAGGTACCATTATTTTACTAAAACACGTGCTACCTACCAGTTAAAATAGCGAAGAACGCTCTCATAACGCCCTGAGCAATATTATGGTATTTTTGGCCTACGAAATGTTTTGTATTACGCCACACGATTTCCATTGGCACGTAGAACTGTAGAATGTAAGTGAAGAAGATTGCTAAGATGATGAATACTTTTGCCATTAATGCTGGTCTGGAAAGAATTATAAAAATAATTAAACAAAAAATATCTTTTATAATGAGCGAACGAAAAAAACATAGAGGAGTCTGCACACGTTTTAAATTGAATCACAAAATACATGATTGGTGCTAGTGACTGTCATGCAACACATGGTTGGCCAGCAGTTAATCCGTTATCATTGTGAATAGCCAACTAAACGCATGCGGGGAACGCTTTTTATGCTATGTTGTCGTTAGGCTATTTTTGAGCATTAGTTATGTTTTTTTCTTCTTATATATTAAAATGATCAATTTGATAACAGAACACCCATGACTTTCAAGTCCCTTAAAAGAAAATATTTTTTTTTATTGAAATCAAAATAACGTACAAACCATATATTTTTATGCGATATAACTGAACTTTATTTAAACAGTTTAATAGTAGGTACGTAAGCTACGTAAAATATCTTGTTTTAAATGATAATTATTTTTTAATTTGCTTTATAATTAACAAAATCTGATTATAATGTTTGTTATACTTACATTTCTTCGGTAGGCAGATTCAGCGTAATACTTCCTTCTGCAGCCTCTCCATACCGTAGGTATCCCAAAATCCCCATGATCATGTAAAGTAGGACTACAATCGTCATTGTGATATTTAATACTCCTGGACAGCCCAGGAAATGTTGAGGTTTAGCCATAGTGTTCTCTACTGGCAGCACTACTCCAATGCCTTCCATTGCGAATATAACTGTACTAAAAAAAAAACAAATTCAGTGTTACTTTATCATAAAAAAGTAAAATATAATATAGTTAAAAAACATTGCTGGTGGCTCTCACAAAGATCGTTATGGAATATGGTCGTAATATCTAAGGGGCTCATGGCCGTAAGGTATAGGTACTTCTCTTGGTAGGAAATTTTGAATTAAATGTCTATTAATATTTTAAATGTAATTATAATGAAAACATCCTTTAAATATACGAATTAAATAACAACAAAATGCACTAACCCGATAAATAGTGGTAAACGTCCAACGGGAACAGACATTGGTCTTGAGTCGAAACTAGGGAATTCGGCGCCAATGTAGTACAGGCAGATCATAAAAGTTAAAACCAATAACACATTGGCAAACCCAGAAAAGGGAGCTATATATTTGAGATTCTTGATTTGCGTGAATATTAAAATTGGCACCAGGAACATTAAGCAGTACAATGTGGTAGTAAGACTGTTGTTCTTATAAAAATAATCGACGATCTGAAAAATGCAATTTTAGTTATTTCAAATTGAAATGGAAATCACTTGGAAAATTAATAGTGATGTGATATAGTGTTGAAATCTGTCCAAAATACCTGCTGAACGGATTCCACGAGCAGGATGACATAGACAGCACAAGCGCCAAGAATTGTGATGGCCATCGCCCAATCTATAAATATCCTGAAACATGATTGTGTAGATTCATTCATGTGTCATAAGCTCATCAATTTAATAGACAATTGCGGTATTAAGTGATGAAAAATGTATAAGAAAGCTTGACGTTCCGATCACTGGTAGTGGTAGGTCGTTGATTTGATTTTGAAAAGATTGTTTGATTTATCACAAATCAGCGTACATGTATAATGCATTGAAACTCTGACCATCCTCATCTTTATATCAACCGATGGACTTCCATTGTTGAAAAAAGGTCTTTCCTTCCTCTTCTTCTCCCTCGAGATCCTGCAAGGTCTCAAAAATTCAACGGTCTTGTGCAACGTGCGTCCAGTTGCTCCGTGCGACTCACATGAGGTTTCTTGTCTACCAAGTTTCCCGCAGAGTTTCGCGATGCAAGGTCACCATTCCAGCACTTAACGATAATTATCACGCAACTCTTAGTTCACGAATATATCAGGTGTAAGGAGATGGATAATTACCGGGATTGACGGGTAAACGGGCTCTCCGAGCCACAGAGGAAACGTAAACGCCAAATTTAAATCCAAAAAGTCGTACTTCAGTCTTACTTTACCGAATCATTATAATTTCCAATATATTTCGCTACAAGGAAAAGTCAATAGCGTTAGTACAACATAATATAGTGTACGAACTGCTATTTACATGGGGCATGTATCAATAAAAAAAACTAACAGATGAAGAAAGGAAAGAATAAAATTAATACTGAGGTGCATTGTCTCTAGGTCTAAAAATTATAAGATTTTTCTGAGTAGATAATATTATATCTATTCTTTAGAATCTATGGCGATGGTGGGTCTTTACAATCAATCTTTTAATGAATATGGCATTGACTTCGATATCAGATAGATATTGCGTGCTAACAAAAAATGTCTGTCCCATCAATATTCGATTTGAGAATCTTGGGTATTCGATTCATTTTATACGAAAAACTTAGTTTTTACCTCATAACTTTTGACATTTTCCGTAACGGCTGAGGACCCGTTGCAAATACTGCTTCAACAGTTTCCGCATATCCAAGAGATGGAACTTTTGTAACTCTGCATACATCTTGTGAAGTTTTAACCTGCAAATTGTTAATACTTATTAAACATTCCAATTAATCTTATCAGGAGTAAAATGGATTTTCAGAGCAATCGATTTGATGATTGAAAGATCGATAAATTTTGAATGATAAGACCAACTTCTATTTGTAGAATATTATGTTAGTGGGAAAACCTCAGAACGCCAAAACTTTTTATCCCTATTACATAAGAGAGGTTCACTTTGTCAACCAACTTAAATATAAAAGAAATGTCAAGGTATATTTTGTGGATTGCTAATTGTAAAAATTAATATAATTACCAATAAATAAACACAGTGCGTACATATGTATCCTAGGAATATTGTGCCGAATATACCAACAATTGTCCCAGCGTTTTTGAATGCAGCAGGCATTGCGAGTATTCCTGAACCCAATGAGGATTTTAAAAGATTGGCAAAAGATCTGATGTCCCTGAAAGTGTATAAAAAATGTAATTAAAAGCTTCTTTCCAAACATCAACAAAGAGATTGTTTGCAGCAATAATTTGCAACTGCAATTTGCATGCCTACAATTTGCTGTTCTTATTTCTTGATGTCTTGTTTGTTTGTATTATTTTATGGTTCCTGTATTTTTTTACATTTAAGAACCTAGCGTTTATTCTGCTCCATTTTAGTTGATTTGATTATTGTTTCCTTATCTAGCAAAATGTATGTATCTAAAACTTACGAATTAGGATGTTCCATTTTTCTATTATGAAAAGGTTCGTAGGCATTTTCAACTTCATTTTCTTTACATTTTGTGTTAATTGTGTTGATTGAAATTGTAGAAGGGAAAACTCCATTTTCTGTGATGACTGCTCTGTGAAAAAATATGTTTCTATTATTATCTTTGTACATTAAGATAATCTAAGTTATTCTGATGTGTAAGCTATATTACTATAAAGTTTTATATAAATCCATTCAGTAGTTTTTGCGTGAAAGAGTGACAAACATTTATACATCCTCACAAACTATCAAGTTTATAATATTAGTATACACAATAGGAAAGTAGGATCTAATGGGATTTGGGACAGAACGGCTAGGCTGTTGGCGTGTCGCCACATGTTCTATAATTGTTATATTATAACTGATTTATAAAATAAACAATTTTTAAGAATGTTTTAATTTTGAACTTTGGTTTGAAATGAAAATGAAACATTTTAACATTTATTTTTAAACAAAGATTTTAATACTGTAGTACTGTGATACTTTTGAATACTGTATTGCTTATCTTATATAGTTTCGATATTTAACATCTGTAAGCGATGCGCGGCAACTTACTTTCTTCTTGCTTTTTACTAATGTTTGCTTTATTAAAGAATGGAAAGATTTATAAAAAAGTAAACAACTGATATTTTGCTGATTTATAATTCTAATCCTGTATGTAGGTAGCTGAAATACTTACTTAATTATTTACAATTTTACTTTGTTAAATGTATACCTCACATTGAGATGATTCAAGAGTCCGAATAATGGCCTCTTTCTGAGATAACCGCAACTATTCAGTTTTACATAATTGTTTATTTTATAGCCTAGCCTAGTGTTCAGTTGCTGTTGTTAGATTGATAACAAAAGAAATCATTGTTTTCATAGCACATACCTCGCATTGTCTTCACTTTGTCTAGATATTGTGATGATTGGACATTGCTTATTTTAAGTCCAACAAACAATAAGTATATCAATAAACACCAACAATCATTCAATGAACAAACACAATCTGAATTTAGATACAGTACAGTTAGGTAGTTAAATACATGCGTATCTATAATATTTACAGTATGGTATATATATATATAATTTTATATAAATCCTAGTCAATGTATAAAATGCCAAAAATGAGTAGGATTCTTCATATATATTCATACCAACATAAACTTGCTACGATTTATTTTGGTCGTTTGAGTTTGGACTGCATCCACACTTAGCTAGGTACCATCAATAAGGATGTAGTCGAGTCGAGAACTTGCAAATCATTATCAACATAGGCTTCCTGTCCTAGAGGATACGCGCCTCCTGGGTGGGAACGCTGTTCTAACGGCTAAACGTGCCCTCCGAGGCAAAGCCATATTCCAACTTCTGGCGCAGGCAGCAACAATTTTTATTACAAAAGCTCTATACTATGAAATAAAGCCTATACTCCTATATGCTATATAAAATATAGCCTATTCAAATAAAGCCTATGCTATAAAATAAAAATCTATACAAGATATTATATTATTGCTTGTAAGAGATATGTACATAGGTAGGTACCTGTTAGGGAAATATGCGTTTTATCGTAATTGCCACATAAGTATAAATCTATTTAATAATTGCTTAGCGTATTGGCGTGAGTTCTATCTTCCTTTATCTACCAACATTGTTTAGATTTTTTTGAAATATTGATGAAATATATTGTTTTTGTGATATCTTTTCACTGGGACTGGCGAGTGTCTATCGTTCTCTCCGGACATGGTTGCAGGATTGTAATTAATGTTTTTTAATAACGCGATGCTCCGGAGTTGAGTATTTGAACTAATAGACCAACGATGCAGCTACAGTTTATAGCGAATAAACAGAATAAAACACGGGTAAAGGGTTAAAAAGATGAAAACCAAACTAGTATATTTTAAAGTAGGTACGCGGTTTTACGTTACTTTATGCAAATGCGCAGTATCATAGATATCTATTCACTTTACGATATAAGATTAAGATCAAAGAAATAATTACTGCATGGCTTGCGTTAGGTAATAAATTGGAAACACGGTTACACGTTTTACCTGTTGTCAACTGAGGTCAAATAATTAGGAACATACAACTGTGTACACGACTAATATTGAAGCATCAAAAACCACTCCACTTTAGAGTTGTTTTTCGAAATTCAGTTAGTTAGTCACTTCATACCATTTAGCAGTTGGAAGTATGTAGTTTACATCTATTGTTCTAAACGTTTACAATAAAACGGGAAAAGTTTGTGAGCTACCAACATTCCGCAGTCGTAAAGTGAGACGTAAGTTGGGCGTTTTCACTGTTTTTGGACACAATGCACTGCATACAGATTACAATAATTGCTGAATGAGGATTCTATATGTTCTTAATTCTGTGACTTAGGTATATGTATTTAACAGTTTTTTATGTTTGGGTACCTATAAGTTTAACTGTCTCTTTTGTTTAATGGTTAGCATTTTCGATTTATGATTCCTACGTCTTGTATTTTACTTCCGGGTTGGATCAAAATGATAAGGTATTGGGTTGTCCGCCCAAAGAATCTCAGTATCAGTACGTAGTTAGGATTGCCGTTACTCCAGCACATAAAGCCGCCGAGCTCTTTTTTTGATTTATAGCTCTTGACTGCAATCTTAAGGGATGAGGTAGTTAATATTAAATCTTTGGCTTGCGTTATCGTATCGGCTCCTCTTTGACGGTAATGTCTAGCCACGGCCACAGCATTCCACTAGAAATCCAATCCAAAAATCTCTACGATATTTCGGAATTAAAAAAAATCTTGGTTAACTAAATAATATGCACGGTTTTGCAGCTAAATCAAACTTA
Source organism: Pararge aegeria (assembly GCF_905163445.1). NCBI lineage: Eukaryota > Metazoa > Arthropoda > Insecta > Lepidoptera > Nymphalidae > Pararge > Pararge aegeria. Next base: position 7,903,914 of record NC_053184.1, on the reverse strand, counting down.
GCGAAATGTTGCATAGTTAAAGCTTCCTTCCTAGATATATACAACTTGTAAATAAAAACCGAACTTCACAGAATTTAGAGGTACATGTACTGTCTCTTAGACGTATCTGTGAAACCGAAAATCTAACAGTTTAGTGTAAATCACTGCCATAGTTTTTACTGGAAGAAATCAGATACAGCCCTAACATCACATGCAAAATTAAAATCATGTGACTCCGGTCACTTTATTAGGTAAGTACACATCGTTTAGCGTAGGTGCTATATGGCATATGCCCGTATCGGTCTTTTATCTTCAATATGGTCTTCAGTATAGTGGACTCCTTAAGAAATTTACTTATGCATCGTTCAATATTGTTTCGTAATTCTGTTACACGTTGTATTGGTACTTAGGAGAGGTATTTTTTGTTAAGCTAAATAAACGGTAGCCGCGGTATTCTTTTAAAAAACGATAATATACGAAGTTGAGAGCAAAGGCTGGTAAAAAAAAAAAAGATGCATATAAAATATGTGATATCTTCCTTGCACATAGAGGTTCAGTCAGTGATAACTCCACATGTTTGGGATTCTTATACCTTTGCATGTTCTCAGCCTTCTCAGTGCTTCGAAAGTAATTGCATATGATTATTATTTTTGATATGAATACAGCTGTCTACATATAAAAATAAGTATGTTTATTTTTAATACTGTCTCAGTATTTTTTTTATAGATTGTTACAAAGTATTATTTATTGCACGAGTTGATTGCGGTTTATCAATGCAATAGGAATTTGGCACTAATCTCCGTATATTTCGTTGCTAGTTTATTTTTAAAAACGCAAATGCAACGCTACAAAACGCAAATGCACTCCGACGGGACGTGATCTAAAATAAAATTTCAGTGTTCTATTTTGTAGCTTTCTCTTAGATTGGGATATCAAAACTACCTAATGTACGTAGCCTGTAAAAGATACCACATAGAAGTTATTAAGAAAAACAACCGCCAAATAATGCGAATCGGAATAGAATAGGTATAATACAATGCCCTACTAATATATAAACTGGGTCAAACTAAAAACAGTGGGCAGTGGGCATAAGATTTGCGAGCTTGCAATCGTAGAAGTTTTTTTTCGAGTATCGAATCACTGTAACATCAAAGCAAAATGGCCCAAATGTTACTCGATTTAGAGAGACGAATCCTGTATTTTTTTATTGTTACTAGCGGACCCGCGCGACTTCGTCCGCGAAAGAGTCGACTTAAAAAAAATAGTCGTATGTCCAATATAAATGATTCCGAGATTCCAATATAAATGAATCCTAGCTAGATAGATTTATCGCCCCCGAAACCAGCTGTATACTAAATTTCATGAAATTCGTTGGAGCCGATTCTGAGAAACGAGTTACAAATTGCACCTCTTGTAAACTGGTTTTTGATATACCGCAGGTCCGCAGACTTGAATCGGCAAACGTTAAACGATGATCTCATGACGTGAAGAAACTTAAATGACTAAAATCTTAAACGAGATTTCCTTATTTGTCTGTTAATATGGGGTTTCTGTAATCCACCAAATAATACTTGAGTAGCATTGCAGGTCTTTAGCCTCTCAATGCAGCATGAATGTTAATATTATACAGCATTGTTATCATATATTATATTTTTAACAACAAAAATTTGAGCGTTATTATGAAGCATATCTCTATCTGACATCCACGATCTAAACTTCAGAATAATGGTTATTAAAAATGAAAATAGAAATCATGATGCAAACAACTGGTATTCTGGTTTAACAAACCTGCTTTTCCTTTGCAACCTAGTTGAGCGTATTCTGGAAAACTTTGAAATATGACAGACCGAGACAAAATGCTATATTGTTAGTGTTTATTTCTGTTAAGAAATTGTATCATTAAAATATCGTTAATATTCATTCAGCATCTGACTTTCTAAAGTGCGTAGTATGAAATAAGTCTCATAAAAAGTATGACAGAAAATACTAGCGCGTAACATTTTTAACAAAATCCCCAGTAGATAAATACTTACGTGGAGCTGAATTCCTTCATATTGTAACTGTTATTCATGTTGAATGTAAATGAAAAATTGTCACAGGAGAATTCACGTTTGTTTATTTACATTAGTTACGATATATTTACTTTCGGTCTTCACCGGTGCATGTTTCCGAGTGTGCGCACGCACGCAATGACTATTGACTACTGCTCAGCAGAGCTCGAATCTCTAGTTAGCAATACCGTTTATAAATATTGAGACACATGACACAAGTGCTGTAAAGGTTTGGCGTCTTATCTGTATAGTTTATATAAATTAACTCACAGATTTTGCATTGCCTTTTAGGATATAATTATCCTGGAGCTACCATCACGTGTCAAGGGTGGCGACCAAGGGGGTTTGAGTGGGTAAGAATCCCAGAAGATTTCCAGCCCGTAATAAAAAAAAGGATAAAGACAAAAAGAGTCTGTCAAAAACCTAGGACGTTTGCAATGTGCGGATACTTGGAAACTAACGAAAGATTTTCGCATTATTTTCTTGACTTTGTTCCAAGTATGGAATACGTTAGAACTTAGGGTCTTTTCGCCTTTTCGCGTCCGACGCCCAATTCGCGTCCAAACGACGGTACACTGTTTAACAACAGTGAAAAATAACAATACCGACACACCAATCTAAACAAGAGCGCTTCTATTGATGTTCGGACCTATGACAGGTACTCACACACAAACAAAAGATCTGTGCGTGCAACCCAAATTTAATGAAAAATAAACTAATCTTGCGTGTGCAACCAACAAGTGCTGACGCGCGAATCTGTTGTAAAAAAAATAGTGAGCTGCTGTACTTTTCACGGTAAGTATTTAAGGTGTTTATGTGAAATTTAGAATACTTTGTTATCCCTAGACCTTAATTGTAAAACCACACTATAGGAATAACGATGTTTGTGCTTATATTTTTCTACTGACAGTTTTATATAAGGTGGACGCGAACTGGTACATAAAATTTATAAAAAAACCACTTTGCGTCCGCTGTGGACGCAGATTACTCTAACTATTTCTCAGTAAGATTAAGATAAGAGTAAGATGTTTAATTAAATACGATAACATGGGAAAAACAATATAAACTTCCTATCAATTTTAACAACATTAACATGCATAATATGATGGCCGATTTGCGTCCATATTATTAGAAATATAAAAAAAGATAATGAATGTCAAAAATCAGACTTGGACGCACAGTTTTCCTACATAAGAAACCCTATAACATTTTGCGTCCATCTTTTTATCACACGAAAATAATAGAGTAAAATTTATATAATTTTATTTAAATATACTCTTTATAACCTACCTAACCTAAAAATATACAATTATTATACGAAAATTATTTTATGTATATGCCAATATTTGAATTTTGTTCCATTTTTAGGGTTCCTTACCCAAAGGGTAAAAACAGGAACCCAGTACTAAGACTTCGCTGTTCGTCTGTCACCAGGCTGTAGCTCATTGATCGTGATAGTAAGACAGTTGAAATTTTCATGGATGATGTATTTCTATTGCTAAAATAAAACACGGAACGCGCGAGTCCGATTCGCACTTGGCCAATTTTAAAGGCTTTGTACCGAAATGGTAAAATAGAACCGCATAAAGCCATCGACATGATATTCGAAATAATAGTGAATCTATTAATGGAGTTAGTTGGAGGAGAAAAAAAAATATCCTGAAGTGCAATTTATGTTAACTTTTATGATATCAGCAATTAGGTATTAAATAAATGTTTTGATTAAAATCACAAGCTTCCCTTTTTATTTCCTATTTCCCTTCCTAATTATTTCTAAACAGGTGGACGCAATCTGGATTTTGTGGACGCAAAATGGGAAAATCGCCTGTTTCAGCTATTTGTACCTGTGTAGAATAAAACATCAGATGCGTTGTCCAAAACTGTGCATTAAACTTGACAAGACTATATAGGGACTACATTACAACCATATTTGATTAAAAACTACCGCACGGACATTTTTTTTTTCACGTTCAAACCTAACAACTCCACTAAGTGGACGCAAACAGGCGAAATGACCCTATACAATTATTTTACCTAATTATACCCATAAGGTTTATTAGGTAATTCAAGAAAAACTATTTTAGTTTGTATTTATCACACTCCGATGCGATCGTCCTAAGTATTGTGCAAAAAATATGATACTTCCCTATTATCCTATGACTTAGATGTATACCTTAAGATTGTAATAGTGTGGCTGTTTAGTCATCTCCTGGATCGAATGAGCACATTATCTCGTACCTAGTTCGAAAGCATCTTCACTTGAATATTATATTGTACTACCAAACTTTGATCGTTGGGGTTACAAGGTGCTGGAATGGCGACCCCGCAACGGTTGACAACTGTCAACGAGGTTGACATATGACATCAAACCGATAAAAACCAGTACCTAGCCCAGGCCCGTGGATTTTGAAACTCTGTGGAACAGCAGTGGATGGCAATCGGTCCGATGTACACGCTGTCGAAGGTGAAGATTATCCCCATTATCATTAGCGTATAGCCGTTACACTTCTCAGGCCTTCTCAGGTTTGCGTTTTGGCCGGTTTTAACGATTGTTATAACATAAAATAAATTGGCACAAACAATGTGATAAATAAAGAAGTGTATGCCTTTGTTATAATAGATTATATTTTTGTTTCTAAACAACATTCCTTTCTAAGCCAAATAAATAATAGCTTGTGAAATATGCTTTAAGATTGTTCGGTATCATACACCTTTCTTCAAAGCAGGCATGTAAGTAAATAAGTGTCCAACAATCTTTGCCACTTACGCTGAAGGCTCAAGATGAACGTCTTATCACGTTTAATAAAACCATTAGTTATAGAAGTTTTAATGCCATTGATAACGATAATATTACAATGTCTTATCCTCTGAGGCCGCGCCAGATTTACCTACGTAATTATTATTTTTAATGGCATAAAAATGACACTTTGTACACTTGCCTATAAATAGTTCAGTTAGTTAGTTAGTAGTACTATTGCCATAGTTATTTCTGCCGCTAAGCAGCATTGTTGCACTGCTGTTTTCCGGTCTGAAGGGCGTGACGTTACAAGACGTGCTCTTTGTATGCCCTGTAAAGTGTTAAGCGATGGTTTCACTTATAATCATATTCAGCAAAACCACGCGAAATTTAGATAAAACTATACTGATACTATAAACGCACAAAAATAATTATTTAAATCAGTGCTGACTGTGCTGAATTAAGGGATAGAAAGTATCCTATGTCCTACCTCGTAGCATGAACTTAAATAATATTGTTTCATTTAAATTCATTTAGTGGTTTCAGCGTGATGCGCGGCCGAGATTCAGACAGAAAAACAAGCTAGACAGACAGACAGATTGACAAACAGACGGACAAAAACGGAAAAAAATACCGTTTTGACTTCAGTATCAAAATATCTTCAATGTAGTACAGAGCTGGACCCGTTAAAGTTTTACTATAAGTATAGATTATCGCACCTACCAAGTAACAAAGCATTATTTTTAAAAGCTGGCTGAAGTCACGGGAATTGTGATATACGAATAGACACTCACACGTGATCGTCTGTGAAATTTTCAGTGAACTGTTACTTTGTAAACTGTGTCAAGGACTCAGAGAGCAGCTGTGTGGCGACACGCGTTCCTTTTTTATAAATACATTTTTATTGTATTGATTGTTTATGATTGTGAGTCTTAGTAATTTGGACGAAAGTTTCTCAATTTAAAAAAAAATGATGTCGGTTCGAGCTTCATCTCGCTCGAGATAGAATCATCATTCATCATCATTATGAACTCATTACCGATCCATTACACAGCACTTTGAAACTTTTATAATTTTTATTAGTGATTTACCTACACTTGGAGGACATAACAATTTTATAAACTTAAAATGCATATAAAAATTTTCGGAACCAACAGGATTTGAAAGGCGACTCTCTGGCAATCGCGGCCTGAGCTCTTTCTCCAATTAAACTACGGCTCTCCTACCGTCGATGCCGAAATTAGTATATGCCTTTCACATTAGTCTTATAGGGACTAGCGTCATCTAGTAGGAAACCTTGCAGTTTCGATCTACATTTTCGAAGGTCCATATTACAATGTTTGAAACAAGAGATGACACATTGTTTTTTTATAACTTTTATAATTTTTATTAGTGTATTTACCTACACTTGGAGGAATTATCAATTTTATAAATTTAAACATTACGGAGAACTCTCATACAACGATTTCTCTTCCCGATGTGTTCCTTCACCCAATAAGCGAGTGATAATAAATTACTTAGTACATACGCGTATAATTCCGAAACGCCGGAATAAGTAACACGTAATCTAAGGAGATCAACAATACTTAGTTATCACCTAAGAGTTGATGAAACGTTTTTTTAGCCTAAATCCTTAAGACATTTCTAGATTTAGGTGATGCCTAGGTTTAACGAAAATGAGCATAGGTAAGTGTGCTATTCTAGACTACAAACTATAAGCATGATAAATATCATCCAGATCCGTTAAGTCGTGATTTAGTAACGAACATACATCCAAACTTTCGCATCTATCATATTAGTATAGATACAATGTGAATATAGATTTATTTCGTCAGGCAACATCTATATTTAATCTTTTCCCCAACTAAGTATTAGTACCTACCTACCTAATTTGTTATATATAATTAAGGTCAGTTGTACACTTATTTAAAAAGGTTCTAAATGGTATTTGGTACCTAAGCACGTAATGGGTTTGCGACAATTGGGGACACTACATAGCCTGCCACTTGATGAGTCACTATTTTACTATTCTCGCAATTTTCAATGATTTTCTACATTAGGTTTATTTTCTACAAACGCTGGTTATAAAATAGTACACCTGAGTGATTTAATAAAAAAACAACTTTTATATTTAGGTACATTGATGTATATTTTGTGATTGCGATTGTGTAGAATATATTTTATAACTGATTACATCACACAAAAAAATCAGTGCGCTTATGCGTATCGTTAGAGTTTCTATAAAAAAATAGATAAGCTATGGCTTTTTGTCTCTTACGGTTACGCTTTTCGTAGAAGTTTTCCAAAATAAAATGTAGCCAATATAACGCCCCGTGCGATACTAGGTAGGTACACCTGCCTACACTTGCCACCATTGACAGTATTAGTCCAGCCGTTTCGTTTAAAGCTGTTATTTTAATATTACAAGCAGCTTCTTCATTGACGGGGCAAGCTTATTCAAGGAGAAAAGAATACTAAAGGACCGAGGTCCGAGAGAAAGCTCTTGGACGGACAATATCAACAATTTAAAATTATGCAGTTCAAAAAGCAAGAACATATTTGCATGCTAACATGATAACTGGGCACTATTTTTTTTCTTTTTTTATTCCACTACAAGTTGGCTCTTGATTGCAATCTCACCTGGTGGTAAGTGATGATGCAGGCCAAGACTGTAGCGGGCTAACCTGTGAGTATGGTAGTCACACCCAATTGATTTCTACGCGACATCGCACCGGAACACTAAATCGCTCAGCGGCAGATTTTTGACGGTAGGGTGGTAACTAGCCACGGGCAAAGCCTCCCACCAGGCACTCTAATATGCCTGCCTCGCATCTTTAATAGAATGCGTACAAAGGAATGCGAAATTATGCGATACTTTTTAGATTAAACTCTAGTTCGTCTATAGTTTTCTTTCATGTTAGATGTCGTTCAATATGATACGTACTGCGCAATTGGATCAATCAGAAGCTTAATTGATAATATCTCAACCGTGGCGGAATGTATTGCACGTGAACAAGTGTACTCTTGAAAAAAGTCTACGGTCAAACTTGAGACCTTATATGACCACTAGCTCTGCCAGTGCGTTCGCTTGCGTTCCTATTCACGTGTGCTGTATTCCTAGTACCTAATCTACTTATTTGTGCGAAGTTGGTTGCGTTACATCTTTTACTTAATTAGAAGGTTTCATGATAAATTCTGAGGATCTCCTATCAGGCTAACCATCGCCCATCAACCATCTTAGACTTATTCATACCAGTTTACAGTAAGATTGCAGGCAATGACTAACTTCTACTGGAGTTAAAAAAATACCATTTACCAATATCCAGCGATTCGTTAATTCAGGGATTTATGTGATCTCAGAATCCGTATTCAGATATTTTAGGTATAGGTAGTAGGTCTGTGATACATTTCGTAGGAATCGTTAATGTTTCGGTATACTCGTACTTAGTGGGTAGCACGTCACTCTAGAACCCATAAAAACGATTCACGTCAAATATCGGTTACTTTGTTGCTGAAAGAAGGACATCAGAAGTAACATGCGTACGACAAACACACTTCATTTACAATTATAGTAAGGACGTTTAATCAAAGGCCAAAGCTATCAAGTACCCAATTGAAGTAGAATTTAGGTCAGAAAGAAAGACGTTGTTCAAACTACTTTTTATTCAGTTTCTTGATCCAGCTTAACAATTATATCGGATATTGTAACCATCATTCCAGATATAAGGCTGCAAAGACCGAAGAGTACGATTAGAATGTTCTTCCATAAGATCCAGTTGAATTTGCCGAGGTGTTCCCATCTGCAGACAGTTTCGACTACGCCGGGGATTATCAGCCCTAGGATGGAGTAGAAGAGCGCTCCGACGATGTTAATAATTTCCTCCAGCATTGGAAGAGCTACGCCTATTCCGCCTGAAGGAACAAAACAGTTTTAATCAAACTTTGGTTAGGTCGTTGGTTCGTCGATGTCCACGTCAACTGTTCGTAAGATACATGATTAAGAACTCATATTTTGGTGAAGCTCTTCAGACATGAATATTGGACTTCTCAACAGACTACATTCTTATGTTAAAAAATTCCCAATGAGGCGTAAAAGGTATCTTTTATTTTTTGAGGATTTTAGTCTATGTGTGTATTTATTTATGTATTTTTAGTAGTGTATCTACAGAGTGTCGCAAAATTCAACGATAAGCCAACGCCGGAAGATAGACTCAACCCTGACTACTCGGGGGAAAAAAGAAAAGAAATATCTCTTTTTTTACATTACAGACTAAAAAATAAAAAAATCTCATAAATTGAGAATCAGGCATATTTTTCACTGACATGGCCACAATTTTATAAATGTTTTTTTTTTTTTTTTTAAAGGCAACCTGAATAGCAGTGCTATCCACCAAATCGTTAAAAAATCCAGAATGCCTCTAGTTTTTCACAAAAATTAATCAAATTCATTATTTTCTCAAATTTGTATTAAGATTTTTACGTTTACTCAATTTTAACTCACCCTGGTATATAAAAAAAAGTATGAGCACTACTATGGCAAGTACGCTATTAAAATCAGCTCCAAAACATAATATCCTTACTATTTGAAAACTCCTGAATCTACAGCATTTTATTATTACGTCTTTGGTTGCCTGAAAGAGTGCGCTACAGCGCTAAAGCCAAATTGTACCAGTTATCCTGCTTTTGTATTTGCATTTTTTATTTTATTTTTGTTTTCTATGTTGTGTAAACTGATGTAATAAGAAATAATTTCTTATACGTCAGTTTACAACCAGTCAACCAAAGGCGTAATAATAAAAAGATGGTTGTGTACAATAAAAGTGTATTCATTCATTCACTCCTACCTACTTGTATAGCTTGCTATAGTATAACTATACCGTTTAATCGTCTCTCTAGATGAGTTATCGAAGTTTGTACTATTACCGCTTTGCTGGGTATCGATCTTGGTAAATAGTTATTTTTAACATGAGACGATTGGACGCATTTTACTTGACAATTAAACTAAATACCTAATTGTTTCGTCAGTTAATTATTTGGGTTAAATACTTCTGAGTCTAAACAAAGATGCTATAGATATGCTCACATTAAATTTAAGTAGGTATGTATTACATAAGGATTTATTGATGGGCATTGAAAGCCTTAAAAACAAATGATTAGGCAGATTGTCGTTATAACCTATATAGATTACGGTAAAATCAGTTAAATAATTTTGTTTCAACGCCAATAGGTATGTTTTAAAATGCGCCAACGCCCTGTAACCTTTTTTAACCGTCTTAAAAAAGGAGGAGGAAATCGGTCGAGCTGTTATTCAAAAATCAACAATAATGTAAGCCAAAGTAGCAAATTTTTGCCTATAAAGTTCATTATATAGCGTGTGCTGTGAATAGTTATTATGATACATAAAAAATATGTACTACATGTTTAAAGTTCATTATTCCCTTCAAAAAAGCCCACAATATATCTAACTGTCATATTTAGGTCACAAGAGAAGCGTTTGTGTTCTAAAACTTAATTAGATTGCCGATAGAATCAAGTATAAATTGCTTTTAGTTCCTGGGCGTATGTAAAAGTCGTTTTTTTTTAAATTTATTTAACCACAGGAAAAAAAAAAAATAATATAATATATAATATTAAATTTAGGAAGGAGGTTATGTTTGACTCCCCCTTCTAAATACCCAAACTAAGAACAACCACGGCATGTCCCTCTTGTTGGCTTTGTAAGACGCCCGGGGATATGATATACGAGTAGCACCTGAGCGGTCAATCAACCCCATCAACATTTACAAAACATTAAATATATACTTACCACATATACAGACAATAGTTATTCTCATAATTATTTGCGCTTTATTCATGTTCTGCTTCTTTATGTGTGACTTTAAATGCCTAGATAAAACGTCGACCACCACGTAGAAATGTAAAGGGTATGTGCAAAATATTGATATAGCTATGAAGGCCTTTGCGCATATTGCTGGCCTGTAATAGAATTACATGAGTTATAAAAAAGTATTGTGATGTTTGGTAGGAAGTTTTGCGCAGTCTATTGATTTTATTAATAATTAATAACGTACCCCTAATAGGTTTCTACGCGACATCGTACCAGAACGCTAATCGTTTAGCGGAACGTCGTTGTCGGACTAGACCTGTCCAGAGAAAATTCAGAAATCAAGAATTCCCAAATTACCCCTGCCCGCATTAAACCCGGGACCTCCCATTCAAAACCACAGGGCTCACCACAACGCCAGGGTCGTCAAAAATGTGTAAAGTGGTAGTGAAGGTGGCAAGTTTTTAGTTAACCTAATGACAATGGCAAATGTTAACAAAACGGAATCAGCGTGTTAACGTTACACTTGCACCTGTCACCTTCACTTGCACTTGCCTGATTTACACTTTTTTAAGTAGCAAGTGCAGGTGACAAGTAAACGTATGAAATGACTAGTCAAAGCATCATTTACACGTTTAATCTGTTTACATTTGATATTCGAACATCGATATATTTTAAATTAGCATCTGCACTTTACAGGGTGTAAATAAAGTCTCATAAAAGTGTAAATGAGGCTTTAAAGGCTGTTATCAGTGGCGTGCACAAGGTTTAAGACCAAAATAGGCAAAATTAAGAAACTTTGCAGAAAATGAAAAAATCCTCCTTCACGAATGATATAATTTTTTTGGTTAGGCATTAATGTGCGTGTAAGAAGTGCACGCCACAGGCTGTTATTAAATATTTTTGTTGTTTTACCAATCGTCCAATGGCAGATTCAAAGTTATGGATCCCCTCAAGGCATCGCCATATCTGAAGTATCCGAACAGTCCCAAGATGCAGTACAACAGCATGATGAAGGACATTGCCAAGACCAACACGCTGGGGCAGCCGAGAAAGTGCTCAGGTTTCTTCATCTCGTTCTCTACGGGCATTACCACACCGATTCCTTCCATTGCGAATATAACTGTGCTAAATTTATTTAGTCATTTATAATGTAGGGTTTTCAAACTAAAAAGTATTGTGTTAAAGGATATTAAAAAAGAACAACAAGAACTAACTTCCGCAGTGTTTACCTATTGTTACTCCCGAATTTAGTGCAGAACATAATTTCGGACGTTACATATTTAAGCAAGTAACGGCATCAATATCACGATTGAAGCGTAATTTTTTGGTCTTTAACGTTAAAACATATTCTACCCGGAAGCAATATTTGCCAATAGCGGACGTACTTCCAAAGTACGTAAGCTTTCATCATCATCATCATCATCATATCCCACAGTGAGAAGGTTTTAAGGCCGTAGTCCACCACGCTGGCCCAGTGCGGATTCGTGGACTCCACACACCTTTGAGAACATTATGTAGAACTCTCAGGCATGCAGGTTTTCTCACGATGTTTTCCTATACCGTTGATGCAAGTGATATTTTGATTACTTAAAACGCAAATATATCAGAATAGTTAAAGGTGCGTGCTGGGATTCGGACTCGGCCCCCCGAAAGTGAAGTCGAGCTCCTACCCACTGGGCTATCACAGCTTCCATGCAAGCTTTACCCCATATGAAAGCGATAAGCCTGAATTCGTATCGTGGGTTTAGACTTTTTTTCAAATGCCGCCAATAAAAACCAGCTCCATATGTAAGGCCCCAGCCCGGCCTAACCCGCACTTCGATATTGCCCCGGCTACAGGCTCCGATCTATCAACTTCTATAGCCTATTTAAGAAACATAATTTGCATAACAGGGCAGTTTGAGCACGGTGCCAAGTCATGTGGAAATAGTGCTATAATTAATAAATAGCTACAGAGTCTCGAATGAGTAAACTTGTAGCATAATCTCCACAACGTCATAATGCTATTGATATTTTATCAGGCGATATTTTCTGAGGATTACGATTATTGTGGCAATACTTAAACAGGTATTAATAATTATATATTTAAGTTTTGTATTGTTAGTGACTATTCAGAATGATAACTATTTAAACACTCTTATAAGGTTTAAGCCTTATTTTAGTTATTACTATTATATGTTGGAAATGAAGTACCTAGGTATCTAAATAATATTTGACACGTAGGTGCTCATTTGGCAAAAGATAAAACTATCTTATCCACTATTTTCAGGACTCATTCGCTCTAGAATTAGTAGTTCAGTTTATTAAATAGTATACACAGTTGTATACTATTTAATTTAGCACCAGTATCTTTTTCTTAAAGTAGAAAGGAAATATATCCGTATATAGAAAATAGATAAGAATGTGGAGTGGAACCTAAACGAAACACTTGTAAAGCAGTGATATTTTGCCTATCATCATTTTATCATCATGCCCAACAACCTAACCCATTGCATGGATGGCTTTAGACTTTAGTCCACTTCACTTGTTTGTTGGCTGGCGGTTTTTTAAGATTATCACTCGTTGGTGATAATAAATGAAACCAAGGAAAGACAGCGACAGTCTTCTTACTTCGGGCTATATACAATTCGTTATAATTAAGCTGATAACGCATTGGTTTAGAGTTGACTTCACTTTCAGAGGGCCGAGTTCGAATCCCAGCACGCAGTTTTTCTAAGTTATGTGCGTTTTAAGTAATTAAATATCACTTGCTTCAACAGTGAAGGAAAACATCGTGATGAAACCTGCATGCCTGAGAGTTCTGCATAATGTTCTCAAAAGTGTGCGGAGTCCACCAATCCGCACTGAGCCAGCATGGTGGACTATGGCCTCAATCCTTTTCCATCGTGAGAGGAGACCCGTGCCCTGTTGTGGGCTGGTAACCGAGCGTTGGTTATCCCACAGAAGAACTCGGGGACCTTTTTCTCAAGAAAAGTCACATCATCTACTGCATAACAGGAAAACCGATCTTGAAATAATTTTGTAAAATACTTAGCTTGCATTCTTTAGACAAACATAGTTTTTAGCCCTGAAAAATAACCTGAAAACGCGGTCATACGAGCTCTTTTACTTGGAATCTTCTTACTACTCCTAATCTTTGCCAATAGACTAAAAGTCTCTGCTTCGACTAAAAGGCCTTTCGCAAGGGTTTGCCCATAATCAACCCACGAGGCATACTGGTCGTTGATCGCAGTAGATGGTTGTTGTAGGGCACTGCTGCCCGTTCTCTGTTCCCTTTCCCTTCGTCGCCTCGGACGACATCCATGAGAATAGTTGAGTGACACGGTACATACCTTAATCGAAATTTAATTAGTAACAAAGATACTTACGAAAGAAACGCGGGAAATCTAGCAGGGTATCCAACGACTTGTTTATCAGAGATAGTTATTTCATCTTTGAAAATATAGTAAATGCAAATCGCGAATGTCGCCACCAGTAACAAGTTTGCCGTCAAAGAGATTGGCGCCAACCATTTCAGATATCTTATCTGTACCATCAAACAAAGAGGAACAAGAAGAATCAGGCAGTAGTATTCAACGGGTAGAATGTATCCCGGTACATATTGATCCAGTAACTGAAAAGGATAAGAGATTTCTAAGATAAAATATATTACAGAAACAATAAAAATTTGTTGTTTCCGTCTTTATAACAAACTTTTACGTTATATATGCTAGTGGTACCCGCTTCTGCCCGTGGTCACTTCATCAGCGTACAACTCTCGATAAGTTTCATATACAAACTTGCTTTCGCTATCCTACACAGTACACCATCACCCACTGCCTCGACTCGCCCGCTTTTCAGCGTTAGGAATTGTACTATTAAATGCGCACAAAGTTTCTGAAATTGGGCTGATATCTCTTGAACTTAGCGTGTTTGTATAGACGATGTTGGCATTTAGTATACAATTAAAGACGGCAAACTTCTTTACACTTCTTTTGACTGTGCTATAATATAACATCACGTTATGACCTAAAATTAACGCAGATCAAACTGCGATAATAAACCTGCTTAGCTACAGTTACTAAAACTATAAAAATTAGAGATTTGTTAGCATTGTAAAATCATTATCAAGCACATATAAAATGGGTACCAAAAACAAAATAAACAACGACATAAAAGATAACAACTTAAAAACTTTCCATAGTAACTTAAGCACAGATTTCCCTTTAATCAGTAACCTACTTGTTTGATTGAATCAGCTATTAAAACTGTGAAAATGCAGCAAACTCCAACGTAAGTGAAGACCAGGGAAAATTCAGCGAATAAACTGTTGACAAATGTATTACAGGTTAATGATTTGACATGACAGAAATGCGAAAGTGTGCGTTTTTCTATTAGTCGTTCATGCAGCAACGGCGAATCGGACTTTAAATAATGTTAATGGTGATGTCGCTAGCAGATGCTAGTCGGTACTAAAACATAATAGGCTAGTTATACATAAAACCGAATCTAGTAATACGTAAAAGTGGACTCACCCTGCAGCTTTTGCTAAAGGTCTCAGCCTTTTCGGACCTATAGCAAATGCTACTTGACACGTTTCTGCATAACCTAATAAAGGTTTCCGAACTGCCTTACAGCATACTCTGGACACATTCACCTGTCAAAAAGTTAGGGTTTTGTTATGCAATTTTTTAAGTTCTTTTAAAAAATTAAATCCTTTTTCTAAACTGAGTATTAGCAATAGCTTATTACGAAAGAATAGGTTCTATGGTCAATGACCTTAGGCTTTCCTGAAGGAGACGAATCAAAAAGCATTTATTCATAGACGTAGATAGTCTCTTAAAAAAAATTGTTAAGTGTGCAACGAGAGGTTGTTCGGAATATTCTCTTTTTGAATTACATTACCACCGGACCGGCGGCGGTCATGAGGTGTTTTTTACCGCAGTTTAGATTAAGAACGCCAATTTCCCGACATGAGATACTAAAAAAATATTGTATCTTACAAATATATGAACGCAGTGTCCACAGATGAAGGCTATGATGACTGTCCCGACGATAGCGACCCCCCATCCTGCATTGGCAAATGCTAGCGGTATTGCAAGAATACCAGAACCTAATGAAGCCTTTAGCAAATTGGCTAGTGATCTGATATCTCTGAAACAAAGGAATGAAATAAGTACTTCGCTATCATTATTATAATTATTGTCGGAACTTCCTCTGAATATCCTAAATCTACGGCCAGTGTTCAGCGGCTCCATGCGGCTCTTTTGGTGTCTTCTGTGTGGGGTCTACGCTAGTGTGGTGTATACGCTAGTGTGGGGTCTACGCTAGTGTGGGGTCTACGCAAGTGTGGGGTCTACACTAGTGTGGGGTTTACCAACGCTATGTATTTCGGTACGGGTTCACCCGAGTAAGTTGGGATCCTAGCGTCCATCCTTTCTCTGAGCTATGCAATGCAACTATGTCTCGTAACTTATTAAGGCTATTAAACGCTATAACTAGAGTAACTCTATGGTTCTTTTACAAAATATAACTTCTGTTAGTTGCAGAAACTTTTACAGGTTTTTTGGTAAAGAAAAAAAAAATTTAAGCGTACGTAAGTCTTTGCATTCTACTGACTTACTGCTGTCATTTAATATGGTTTACCATAAAAAACAAAAAAAAAAAATATAGATTTATTAGACTTTTTTTTTTTGGTGTGGTGGAAAGGTTTTATTTCTACCTCCGACCCTTGGGCACGACGGAAGGTTATGTGGGAAATCCCATTTGTATATATCCCCTTTAAAGAGGATATACCTACCCAAACTAAAAACCACCACGGCATGTCCCTCTTGTTGAATTTGTTAGACGCCCGGGGAACCCGTTGTATACATACCGGACGTGATTTATTAGACCTTGAAATTCGTACTAATATTATAAATACGAGTGTTCATATGAGTTTGTTTGTCCTTACTTTGCGCCCTAACTAAGCAACCGATTGTCTTGATTTTGGTACAGAGTTAGTTGAAAGGACGGAGAGTAACACACAAGAGTTAGTTGAAAGGACGGAGCATAGAAGTCATTCTATCTCAGGAAAACAAATGGTTCCCACGGGATTTGTAAAAACGGTAATAAACGTGGATGAAGCGCACTGGCAACAGCTAGTTAAGAGATAAATTGGCAGACGATATAAATTGAAAACGATAATCTTAATGCATGGGCCATTAAGAAAAATACATCAATTAAGGTACTCACGAATTCGGTTTCTTAACATGCCGATGCTCGAAAGGATTGTAGGCGTGTGCATCTAGTTCTTTTTTATTAATATCCATATCCATATTATTCAATAAAATACAAACTATCTTCAAAGTAAGAACATTCACAATCAAGGGTTATCACTGTCCTAATAGACCTAGTTACTAAAAAGGTTTCAGTTAGATAATGTAACGAGCTGAAAATATTATTTTCTCTTTTCCACACTAGTATAAAGAGTTGTTTATTCACAGCGAATCCTGAATGACATGCTTTATGCGAGTATAAGTGCTTTACGATTCGTAATCTAAGTATTTAACTCTTAGATAGCGCACAGATAAACCAAGAGCCAAACAAACAGCACGGCAATAAGACATACCAACATTCCGTGAAGTTTATAAGCTTTTTATTGAAGGGAAATAAATACTTACAATCTGAAAAATTCATGTTGGTATCTAATCATATCATCATCATTATATCTATCCAGTACCGGTCCATTACAGAGCACGGGTCGCCTCCTACAATGAGAAGGGGTTAAGGCCGTAGTCCACATCGCTGGCCCAGTGCGGATAGGTGGACTCCACACACTTTGAGTACATTGCTGAATGTACTCAAAGTATGTAGAACTCTCAGGCATGCATGTTTCCTTCACCGCAAGTGATATTTTAATGACTTAAAATGCACACTATTTTGAAAAGTTAAAGGTGCGGGCTGGGTTTCAAACTCAGCCCCCCGAAAGTAAAGTCAAGCGCCTATCCAATGCGCTGTCTAATAATATGTATAATTTAATGTTAATCTAGAAGTTTCTGTGTAGGTCAATAGCCTATAACAATCCGCTGCTGGTTAGTCCAGCCCCAACAGGAGGTGTGAATAAAATCACCATGGTAGTAGTAGCATAGAGGAGAGGTTTTCTGTTATATTCTCCTTCTATAGACACCTTTTACGACACGTGCGGAAAGAGAAGGGGTGGTTACAACCGTATTCTAATCTGCCGTCACGTTCTACACTTGTATACGCTTTCGTCTTTGTCTTAAACTGTTCAAGTTCAAAATTCACGCTTCGAAGTCACATGAGAACGCATGTGTTGACCATTAATATACAATATAGTAGAACTACACTCTCAAGAACAACAAACAATTTTCTAACATTTAGTTAATTTAGCAAGTAAGGAGTCCGTCCAACGAAATGCCGTCCTATGCCCATCAACTTGAGTCTTAGCTGTTAATCTCTTGTGCCTGTAATTTCACCGGCAGCCCTTTGGAACGCCGCAACGCTACTTGGCTAAAAATAATAAATGAATGGATGGATAACTATGGGCCTCATAAGAAGACTCAGAGTCACTCAGCGGGCGATGGAGAGAGTAATGCTAGGATTTTCTCCACGTGATCAATTCAGAAATGAGGAGATCCGTAGAAGAACTAGAGTTACAGACATAGCTCAGCGAGTCGCGAAGCTGAAGTGGCAATGGGCAGGGCACATAGCTCGGAGAACCGATGAACGTTGGGGTCTTAAGGTGCGGGAATGGCGACCCCGCAAACGCGCGCGGTAAACGCAGCGTAGGTCGGCCCTCAACGAGGTGGACAGATGACGTCAGGCGAGTTGCTGGGAGCCGCTGGAGGCAAGAGGCCCAGGCCCGTGTATTGTGGAACTCCCTACAAAAGACCTATGTCCAACAGTGGACGTCGATTGGTTGAAATGATGATGATGGATGGATAGACAGAAAACATACGAAATAAAATGCTCTTTATTAATAAGTAACTTATAAATTATAATGTATTCAATAAATTAAAATATTTTTTTAAAATCTTCTAATAATTGTCTAGATTTTCTTATCAATCTGTTTTGTTGTTTTGTATTTTGATAATGTCCATTATTGTGACGGTGCAACCGGAGACCAGACTGCCCAAGCCGAAAATAACAATGATAATGTTCTTCCATAGAACCCACTTTCCCTTCCCAAGATTTTCCCATTTGAAAACTGTCTCTATAATTCCCGGAATTATAAGACCTAGAATGGAATAGAAGCATGCGCCAACAAGGTTTATAATTTGCTCTAATAAAGGCAAGGCGACGCCAAGTCCCACTGAAAAAGATAAAACTAAGTGTTAATTAAATTATTACTCTAGCACTAGGAATTATTGATGCTTATCTCCTCGACTTTACTAAGTGAATTTGCGATTGCCAACTGTCTGTGGGTTCGTACAACCCAGTACAGACTGACTCTATAACTTTCTAAAACAAGACCGTTTAGGCTGATTATTCAATCGTTGAATAATCGATTTGAGAAGTTTTACAGATTTTCTTTATTATAACCATTTTTACATTGACAAATTTGTCGTTTATTTGTCTGGTTGATTCGGC
Source organism: Pararge aegeria (assembly GCF_905163445.1). Taxonomy (NCBI): domain Eukaryota; kingdom Metazoa; phylum Arthropoda; class Insecta; order Lepidoptera; family Nymphalidae; genus Pararge; species Pararge aegeria. The sequence goes on along the minus strand of NC_053184.1, from coordinate 7,884,749 downwards.
TGCGGCTAGTCTCATAGAGACTGCGGCTAGAGACCCCGTATGATGCCGCAAAACCTATCAGAGGTACGGGTTTAATATAACTGCCACTATCCTCCTAACAGGCAAGCCCGGCGCTACTTAGACTGCATCATTACTTATCAAATTATCACTTAGTAAGTTAGTGGTAAGATAATTTTCTTTTATCATAATCAGAGTTGCCGCAGGAGTTCCAGTTTTATGTCAAACCACTCGTAATCTTTGTGCCTTGGAAAATGCACAAAGATTACGAGCAATTATTTATGCAAATTTTTTTTTTTTAACTAATACGTACTTCTAGCAAGGAAAGTGCCTATAAAATCTAAATCAAAAATTCCAAACCACAATCATAAAATTTCGTTAATGGCTACTTTATAAACAATTTATTAAAGTGATCGCAAATATATTATTAAAGTGATCTTTAAACTACTAAAATCAGTAATTAGATATATAAGACCTAACTAGAAGTAGTAGGTTAGTTTTTAAGCAATATAAAGGGTTAAATAAAAAATACAAGAATGCTCTCGCCCTTGTAGTTCCTATTATTAATACTAACAACTATTATTCTACGGCTATTCAAAATTCATTATTCATTTATTTTATACAAAAAAATAACGAATCATGTTATTTCTGTAGAAATTACTCTGTGGAACCAAAAACATGTGATTCGACAACGTAGCATAGTCGGGTACGCACGATAGTGCGCACGAGTCGTGGTTTGCGCGCGGTTGCCGAATACCGATGTTACGTTACAGAATAGTAACAAGTAGAGAATGTAATATTTCACAAACTATAGAGATAAAAAAAGTCAAAAACTGTTAGTTTTTATGTAAAAAACTACAGGCCGAGAGCTTTCTGGTAATTTCTATTCAACCCTGTATATAGGCTTTCTACCAAAATATATGCAGTGCAGTGCCTATATGCCTGATATGTAGTATTATAACACGAATTTAGTTAAAGTGAGTACAGTTAATAATTAATTGATTAGTATGTAAAAATAAATAGGATTCAATAAATGACCATCTTACCACATATGCAAACACCAATGGTCCTAGTGGTCACCTCCGTAACACCACGGTAGTTATCCTTGATATAAGGATTTGCGTATTTCTTGAAAATATCATAGACAACGAAGTATTGCAGTGGGTAGGTGAAGAAAATAGATAATGCTATGAAGACTTTAGCGCAAATTGCAGGCCTGAAAAGAAATTAAGGTGCCGTTAGATGTTTTAAAAAGGCTCGATTTAGATCTGATTCTCGATTGGCCTAAAGATGTAGGTACCATTGATTTTGTTGTTTTAATAATCACTTATAATCTCATCGTTAAAGCCCACCAACCCACAAGCCTGGATTTTATTAATAGTAATTATTGACGGACAAAGCAGATGATCCACCTGTAGCTTTAGTTCAAGAATTACTCGCTCGCAGCCAAAGAGTCGTTTTCGAGTAGGTATGTTAATACTTATAATGTGATATTGGTATACTACAGCAATGAAAAGTTGATAGTGGTTGGAAACGTAGAAGGCAAACGTCTACGTGGCAGAATTCCAACCCGGCGGTCAGATCAACTAGGAGAAACCGGTGCCCGTACCTTTTACAAGGCAGTACAAATGGCCCAGGAAAGGACCCGATGGACAGACATCATATATCACAAGATTACTCGCCATAGCAGTGATCACGAACCTCAGTCATGAGGGACCGACTAAAGAGTGAGATGGTAATACTAAATAATATAATTAAATGGAAATGGTCTTATTAGCATTGTGTTAAAGCTCGAATCTGCCTACAATTCTGTAGCTCGTAAAACAAAAATAAGAAGTACAGGATTTCCGACTTTAAATCTAGTAACATTAAGTCCATTTTACTTTAACAATACCGAGTTTAATACTCGTAAACGACCCCTCAAATGCGAGCCAGCAAAGCTTGCACTAAAGCTACTTATCGTAAATGGAAAACCATCGCTTTTAAACGGAGCAACTCTTCGCAGGGCATGCAAGAAACACGTTTACGAAGGCGCCCGAAATAAGCATTGCGGTAGTACCTGCCTGAACAAGCTCTAAGTATCACTAAAAGCTCTAATTTTTTGCTTGGTGTGAACCGAGGCCCACGTACAACAATGGGATATTAAAATGATGAGGACGATGATTATAATAATTTCGAAGGTCGATTTACAAATCGAGGCTAAAGTGAAGTGAATTACCTAGTTCTATAGAAATAATTGGCATGACTGTCGATGGTTTACGCGGCAATCATGTGAATAATAATTGTAAGTATTTGACTATTACGAATCTCTATAACTATGCGCAATCTGTGAATCGCTCCTGTCACGCAACCTAACGTGCTGGCGGATTCGCTCGTGAATTTTCGCGGCGCGATCCGCGTAGACAATAATACCAAGTATGGTAATATATCAAGCATACCACCGGCACGGCGGCCTATCATGCGACGCGATTTGTCCCGTGGCCAGCACGTAATGATCAGCTATGGTCTTTGCGCCGTGCCTGAACTAAGATCTCAGATTGTAAAGCATGCGAGACACATCCGTCTACCATGGGAAATTATCGGTATTTCCGGGTTTTATTTCTAAGTGTCGATTGTAAAGTTATATAGATATAGATCAATTCAAAAACAATATTTTAGTATTAACAAAACTGGCTGAGATTGGTTAGTTTATGAGTTTAAACATTATTTACAAAAATGCTAATAATATGAATATGTGTACTATTTGTGTAGATATAAATATGAAATGGAACGTACAAGTGAATACCTGTATTTAAAAGATTTTCACTGTTTTCTGAAATTACCAGTTTGGGTACGAAAATGTCACTTATATAGAAAAATCACACTTCATAACATTTCCCTTTACAACCCACTCAACGTGGTGTTAATCTTGCTAAGCCAAAGGTTTTAGATAAAGCCTGCAATAGAAAACCCACTGTTTCGCAGGAAGCCTATTTAAGGTGAAGCACCTATTTGTAAATCGCCGACTGATTAGGTGATAGCATCCAAACACTTATACTAGTTATTAGTTGGTAGTCAGTTACTGTGTTTAAGTATGTAATAAACAGTGAATAGGTAGAGGATGTTTACCTAAAGTACAAGGAACAAAGATAATAAAGGCATAAATGATATCATCAATAGCCTATAACAGTCTACTGCTGACTAAAGGCCTCTCCCAACGGAAGGGTTTTCCGATAATCACCAACCCTGATCGCAGTCGATGGTAGTGAATATGCAACAGAATAACGGAACGGAACTATGGGAAAATAACATAGTGTATTCTGATCTCCCGTCACCTTATTGGGCACAGAAATTATTTTGTCAACTTAAAATAAAATTAAAATTTGGTTTGAGGTTGGTTTTTGTTGACCAGTATTAAGAACCACGCGACTACGTCCGCGAATGAGCCGAATTAAGAAATATTCGTATTTTGTCGCGAACTGTTTTATAGAACTTTAAAGAAACAACAATTCCGACAATTCTGATATACTTACTACATACTTCCGTTGTTTGGCGTAACGTTTATCGTTCACGCATCGCACGCATCAGAATCTCTCAAAAAGGTTGCAAGGTGCAGTTTTTGCCCGAGATTCCAATATAAATGAATCCTAGCTAGAACGATTTGTCGCCCCCGAAACCCCCTGTATACTAAATGTCATGAAAATCGTTGGAGCCATGATATTATTTTCCGAGATGTAAGATTCAAAAGGTATGCAGTTCTTAAAGTACTGTGCAAATCGTATATTATGTTTAAATGTGAACTGAGTCATTGTTTCAGTAATGCTGATCAGTTTAATTTGCCAACCCATTACCGGTCCAGTGCTTCTGCCCACCATAGAGCACGGGTTTTCTCTCAAAAGGGTTTAGGCCGCAGTCTACCACGCTGGCAAAGTGCGGATCGCACGCTGGCCATGTGCGGATCGGCAGACTTCACACACCTATGGGAACGTTATGGGGATCTTTCAGTTATGCAGGTTTCCTCACGATGTTTTCCTTTTCCGTCAGAGCAAGTGATATTTAATTGCTTGATATGCACATAACTGGAAAATTAGAGCGAGGTCCTAATCCTATCGGGGCCATCGGGGCTATCACCGTTTCGGTCTATGAATGGCAAGAAGTGTAAGAAAGCCATTCCGAGGGTTAGTCGTCAGTTAGAGGCAATCAGACTGACATACATAGCTACATACCATAATGAAAAACGTATGCCTTCAATAATCTACGCCTTAATAAAAGGTAAGGGTTATGATATTCACTTCAAATTAATTAATACTATACTAAGTAGGTAGTGTATATTGGAATCTGCTCGGATCTGGGTCAGGGGTTTCCGTCAAGGACGCGTCAGTTGTTTGTATTCACACGTATGTAATAATTACTAATAGTAAAGCTGAAGAGTTTATATTTTTGATTAAACTAACTAATCTTTGTAACTACCAGTCAGATTTGAAAAACCTTTTTTGAATTTACTCGACTTACGGAATTGTATTAAATGGAATACAACCTTATTCAAGAATTGATTGCAGAAACGATTTTTCAATTAAAGTGATTTTTCATGTAACGTACTTAGCGTTACAAAAAACAAACTTTATTTCTCGTATAAGTTACAATAATAGGGTAATAATTTACTAAAAATCTGAATAACAAACTCATTAAAAATATCATTAAAAATATTACATCAAAACTCTAAATGAGTGTTTGTATTGTACGCATTTTCATGATTGGATGAACATTATTACAGAAATAATTAAAACGCAGGTCGTACCTACTTTGTTATTTTAAGTTAATTGCGCATTCTCAAATTAATATTACGAAAATAAATTAAAAGATTTCTTTTAAAATCTTAAAATTGCGTGAATGAACCATGCGGTTAGTGCAAGAGACGCTGATTCTGTTAAAACTAAATGAACAGGATTAAAAATAGTGCTAGCGTTTTTAACAGCAAACGGGCTATTCATATGTATCATCATCTTCAACATCACTGCGTCCAGCGGACGTCCACTGCAAAATATAGGTCTCACGATTTTGTTCTGCTTGTATCCAGCAGCTCACTGCGAATCTTTTTATGTCGTCTGTGGAACGCACGGAGTTCTACCAACAATGTGCTAGTCAGCGCGGGCTCGCCACTCCAGCACGATGGGTCCAACGTCCATCGGTTCTCCGAGCTATGTGCCCGCCCATTGACACTTTAATTTCGCGACTCGATGTGCTATGACAGTGACTCAAGTTCTCATACGGATCACCTCATGTCGAGTATAATCGCGTAAAAATATTCCAAGCATATCATCATATTATACAGAGTATCTCACGCTGAGTGACTCTGTGCCTTCTATATACCCATAGTCAGAAACCAGGTTTCGGAGCCAGAAGTCAGTACACGCTCTGTCCTAAGGTTTTGGCACTATAATTCAATGCCTAAATCAAAAACCTCCCCCTCCAAAAAGTCAAAATATCACGAATTATCTATCTTAAGAGTCCCTATTAAGGATTCAATCCGTAGAATGGAAATCACCGACATACACTCGAAGGATTAGCAAGTTAAAGTGGCAGTGGGTGGGTGCAGTGTTTTGTACGACCGTGTTGAGGAAGACGCGTTGTAGAACCTTGCAGACCTACAGCTCACTGGAAATATGACCAGATAAGAAGGATGCCAGAGGCAGCTGGATGAGAAAGTCGGAGGACCGTGAGTGGTGTCGCGCTTTTGGAAAGACCTTTGTCCAGTAGTGGACGCTTACAAGTAGTTGATGGTACAGATTAAAGAATAGTAGATAAAAGCAATATAAGCCTTATATAATTACCAGTCATCAATAGGAAGGTTCAAAGTAATAGATCCTCGTAGTACATCTCCATATCTCAGGTAGCCGAATAGGCCCAAAGTGCTGTAGAAGAAGACGATCATAGACATAGCAACCACTAGCACACTTGGGAATCCGAGGAAGTGCTGGGGTTTCTTCATTGCGTTTTCAACTGGCATCACAACACCTATACCCTCCATGGCGAAGATTACGGTTCTAAAAGAAAATTAGATGTGAAGTAACAAGTGATGTTAACATTGAAATAAACAAAACGCCGCGATGTAAACGTGTTAGTGCCTTTTACTGGATAAAACAGTGGATTGCCTTCCGGTACGATTTCGCGTAGAAACCGATAATGGCGATTGGGCTTAATTTAACTGCCATACCCTTTACAGGTTGGCCTGTATCACCTGAAGTGATAAAATGAACTTTCTCACTAAACACATTCGCAGCGTTCCCTACTGGCTAAAACCTGTAAATAAGTAGTAAAAATATGTAAGTAGTGAAGTGACAAGCGAATAATACAAGTACGTCAATGAAATCGGTTTACGAAAATTAAAACAACAAAGGAACAAAACACACAGATGCACCTCTTCTACATACACACATACTTATATACTTAGTGTAGTTACACTACGTACTTATATAAGTCTAATAACCTATAACAGACCACTCTCCCAATTGGAGGGATTGCCCATAATCACCTCGCTGAGCAGACGGGTTTATGATCTAGGTAAATAGTAGTAGCACAGATGCAGCCCGTTCTCCGCTACGTTCCCTAAGTCACCTCGTACGACACCCGGAAGAGGGCTGGTGTAGCTGTATTTTGATCTGCCATCACCACACGGCAAGTTTCATTTAAACCAATAGTAATAAAACAATCAGAAACTTATAATTATATAAGCTGTCACCTCGTTTCATTCCCCTAGGAAAGGATTTACGGAATGAATAACAAATTTTGAATGTCTAGATCACCTAGATACACAAGTTTAGACTATACGTGTGCTTCGTTGTGAGTACAAGACTATTATTGAGTGAATAATGCAGATTTTAAGTGATGTTTTCAGCTTCCCATATGATTATTCTTGACTAATAAGTGTAATTAATTAATTAGGTGTTAATCTGTACAATTTTATCTATATAAGTTATATGCACAAGTAAGAATGTTTTACATGTTAATAATATACAAAGTGGATTCTAATTGACTAACTTGGCTGCAGGCAATCTATTACGTAAGAAGTTTGTAGGCTTGTAGATTTTCATTGCATAAGATTTCATTTGAATATATTAATATACGATCCGCAAAAAAAAATGGATCTTGCACCGTGACTTTCCATATCATTATTTTTTGAGTTCCACACCTTGTTATGCATAAACGGAAATCTTAAAGGATTAGTTGGCCGTCTGACATACTGTTCGTGTAGGCCTTACTTTCAGAAACAGCTAACGGGATAAGTTAAATATTGTCTTATACTGCCCGCGACAGTTCACTATGAAAAATGAAAATATGATGAACAATGTGCAGTGCATTTCTTGTGTTTTTATTTCTTTTATTCCTACAATTAGTGTGTGTCTTTTATAATAATAGTGATCTATATTATCTACTGTTGATGTCGCGGTATTGAAGCAAAACTGGTCAGCACTGACACAATGGCATCTGGTTTAGTTTAGTGCTAGGAACTGTTCAGATAGCGTATTTCGCCGAATCTGTATACTATTCTGTGCAGTGCCGGATTAACAACGTAGCAAGAGTAGCAATTGTTACGGGCCCCGCGTTATAGAGGGCCCCGCATATTTAATACCACTCATCTCTGCCTGACTGACTGACAGACACGCACACGCACACAGACATCGCCTATAGCAATTTACTATACTATTAATTACCCACAACATTGTAACCTATAGATAGCAAATACGTATTGTATTTAAGATACGTATTGAGTATTGAATTGTATTTTTACTACTTTATACCTACTTAAGAACCCATAGCAAATCAAGGGCTTAATCAGGCACTGATTTTATGCAATATATATTTTATAAATAGAAATGGAAAAGGTAGGTATATGAAAAAAATACTGCAAGAAGACCGAAAAACAAGAAAATCAGACCACATAAATTCCTCTAGTGTCTTCGTCTTGCTGTCTTGCATAATCATGTTCATTTAAAAAAAAAGATATTTTTTTTGTTGCTTGTACATACTAATGTGGCTTAGTAAGATTGACAACTGTACTTGTTACTTACGATATGAATGCAGGAAATCTCGAAGGGTCGCCCACTGCCCTCTTGTCCGAAAACGTAATCTTGTCCCCAAATACGTAATAAAGACAAATCAAATACGTCAGTAAAAGGAACAGGTTAGCCAATATCGAGAACAGTGCCAGCCATTTTAGATATTTAATTTGGCATAGTAGACAAATCGGAATTAATGTGATAAGGCAGTAATATTCAACTGACACGTTGAAACTCGGTACGTATCTGTCAATTAACTGAAAAAAACAACATAGTAGGTTTATTAAAATTAAAATAAAATTGAGTTGAAAAAAAATTTGTTAATAGGCAGTAATTGTAATTAATTTGTAAATTTTAAACTTTCTTTTATAAAAGAAACAAAAATTGAAAACATACCATTGAGTTATTTAATTTTTATTGTAATCTATAACTGTCTATATAAAAGCTAAGAAGAATAAGGTAACTATAAAACGTATATATTGATGATTTAATAACAAACACCGTAAGTATATTTAACAAAAAAATTATAATGATGTTGGTAATGCGCTGGCTTACCAACACTGGCAATTGTGAACACCACCAACGTCGTTTCAGTTTGTTGGACATTGGCCACCGACTAAGCTTATTTGTAAATCTAACTAACCCCGCTAACCCACATTGGAGCTTTGTAATGGTTTTAGATTAATATTCCTTCCTCCCATGTAAGAGGAGGTCTTAGCTCAGCAGTGAAAAATTAATTAAGCTGATGGAATGTAGAAGGTGAATAGATTAGTAACAATATCATGCCACTCTAATGCGTTGTGAACCATATCAAATTTGAAAAGAACAAATAAATTTATTTAAAACGTTCATAAACATACAATTACTACAAACAAAATTACTGATAAAATATGATTATTATCAAAATATGTTGTGCTGACATAATAATACCTAAACGTTAAAAAAATAAGTTGTTATGTAGCTTGAATGCTCGCATTTGTTTTTATAGTCTTAAATATGTACACTCACCTGTTTAATGGAGTCCGATATGAGGATAGTGTAAATACAGCAGACGCCAACGTACGTTAAGAGCATTGCAAACTCCGCGAAAATGCTGCAAACAAAAATACAGTTACTGTAAATTGATAAAATATTATCACCAAAACGGCTGATCTAACAAAAACACGTTTGTTACAGCAGTCATTTGTGATTGTTCTCGCTTGTATTATTTAAAATTATATTATGTACCTACCTAAAATCATTTGAATTTATACTTTTATAAATTCAAACAATTGTAATTGATGACAAGAATACTGATTTAATGTGTTATTGTTTTAGAGCTCTAGGATATTAAGACCAGACGAAGTTTTTGAATTAAACTTCAAGTAAATATAGGTACATAAATTATCCTTGTAGAAACAGGTACTTAAAACTGAATTTAATTCTCACGTAAGTCATTGTTATAATCATCTTCAAACCGGTTAAATTAGGAACAGACTCATTTGTAGTTATTGAATGTATAAGCTTTAAATCTTACTTGAATATAGTACCTAATATGAATACTTTAAGTAGCCAAGTATGTTATGCATCCGGTTTAAAAGGGAGAATCCATGATAATATATTAAATTAAATAACAAATATTTAGGGAGGTGTTTGAACCACCAAAAGGTTTAGCCAACCATAGGTAAGAAACAAAAAACCAACATATCATGAAAATTTAAAAATCCAACCAACAAAACTGTCGCATTTATAGATTTAACATGACTAAACCGGTTTAGTGCGAACTTAAAAACACACAATACGACAACTGTGCACCCCACTAGTTCTCATCCGACCGAACATCATCATCATCAAATACCGCCGGTCAGTCGACCCAGTCACGGCTCAAACAAGAATAGAACATTAATCGATAAACGGATTTTGTTCCATAAAAACGTTCTCTGATGTCAACCGGTTAAAATTAACAATATTATTTTATGGTACAGCTACGGAATAAAAATTTATACGTACGAATAATTAACCAGTTACCAAAGCCTGCAATTTATTAAACTCATACCCAGAATTGCTTGACTCTACCCTGTTATCAGAAGTAAGTAAGTACATAATATGAGCAATTTTAGAATTTTTCAATCCCTTCAAATACGTCAAAGCAAATTACCTTGCAGCCGTGGCATATGGTCGAACACATTTTGGTCCATTTTGAAATGCCGCTTTGCATGTTTCCGCATACGTTAGTTGCGGTTTTCGTTCTATCTTACAGCAACCACGAGACGTTTTTACCTATTAATTGATTGATGAAAATATACAGTAGGTATTACACAGATAAAAGTTTTTCTTTCACACAAAATGATACATAAACGTTAAGGATTATAATATGACAATTAATAAGTAAACTTAGATAGTATAATCCAAACAGATGTATTTAAATTTGTATGTTTATCTTTTTGCCTGGGCTAAGCTTTAGAACGGCTTAGCAGACTTTGGCGAACCTATTCAGGAAGGTAGGCAGAGACTTCGTAAAGAGTTATTTTAGGCTATATACATTGAAAACGGTAAAAAAGTCTTTTTACGCGAATGGAGACATGATTGTGATGGTCGCTAACGAGCTACCAGGTCCACTGTTATAAATTGGTAGAACCTAATCTGTGCGTTACGAATCGTTCAAGTTGGAAATACATTCGTTAGATTGCAATAAATGCTTAACAATAAATTCGTTAACGAACAAGCACCTGTGCCGTTAGCACAAACTTCTGTTATTATGTTCAAACAAATTAACCTGATGCCATTTTAATAGACTTTTCAAAGATTTTCGATATCGCTCCTCAGTATATTTCCTTTGTAGGTATATATACTAAATACGCGAGTAGTAAGTTAGTGGTAGGTTATCAACTTTTTACAAACGAGTTGATGTTTATCAACCATCGTCACGAAATTGCAATAACCTTATTGCCTTAGTAATCATTTGTGAGAAAATAGGTAGTATAGTTTTTATGTTTCTCCCACGATACGAATTTATCATCAATAAACAGTTGTGTGCCTGTCTTAAAAATTTTAGCATTAAAATGGTGCGATTGATTTGATGTCATTTGAAACTCATTTAAAATGTAAATTACCATTAAAACATTAGGTTTTAATGGTTAATGGCAATTTTAATGGTGTGTAAAGGCAGACTTATCTAAACGCAACTTCCGCACAACCCTTAAAGGCTGAATAAAGGGCAGCAATTAGTGTCACAGTATACAAAATATGCTAAACTGTTGCACAGTTACGATTAACTAATGTCCGTTGAGAAGTTGAATTCAAACCATTCCGTGCCGTTGAGAAGGAATAGTTACTATTTTTTCAAATCGACAAAACTAAAATTGGCGCATCAAATTAAAATATATTTGCACATCGACGAACACCAGAGTAAAAACTCTTATTTTTTATTGAAAAAAATATATACTTACTAGTATGTGAACGCAATGCCCGCATATAAGGCCGACCAGAAATGTGCCCAATAACCCTATGCCCCATCCGGAGTTAGCAAAAGCTAGAGGGCCAGCTAGTAGCCCTGAACCAAGAGAAGCTTTTATTATATTCGCTGTTGCTCTGACATCTCTGAAATAGGTACATCAAAATAATTACAAACAGAAATTTCGACTTTTGTGAATAATAATTTAATATTAAAAACCATATTTCCTAAGTTTTAACTAAATTTAACCAAATAATTTTACTTTTATTTTTACTGTAAACGTATTTAATATTTATTTATTTATACTCTTTATTTGTACACAAATAAAAATACAGAAGAAGAATAAAAAAAAACACAGACAGAAGCAGCATACAAAAGGCGGCCTTATCGCTTCGTAGCGATCTAAACATAGATATAAACAGGAAGAATTATTGGATGAAACTATAAAATAATCTAGACAACATAAAAAAAGAAATTGTAAGCAGGCAAAGACGGCCTTATGACTGTAACAAACCTTCAACAAGCAATTCTTATTGATAGAAGAGGATGGGATAGTGCCAACGCTTACTAATATATTCACATATATTTATGTATTTACATATATTTAGATACATTATATGATTATCTATTCTACAAGTATACCTGTGCACCCGTAATAGTAATAAAATTATAAAAACATTCAAAATATTCATAAATTTTACGATTCATGCAAGAAAAAAACCAAATTAGGTTACGAAGTACCTATAATATCAAACAATACTAAAGTAATAAAAAGGTATAAAATAAAAAGTTTTTTAAAGAAGTACTTACGAACTCGGCTTTTCAACTTTTCTGTGTTCATACGGATTGTATTCTTCTTGCTTTTCCTCTTTACTCATTTTTATTTAACTTTAAAACACGTTTACACTTAGATATCCAAAAAAAAGCACATGTCCAAACTTCGATTTTCGTTACTAGAATACAGCTTAAGTTTAACTTAGGATGTATTTTGATTTTATCGGCATTACTATCAACAATCGTTTCAGCGAAGAGGACTTTGCGTTATGACTATTAGTGCTATCCTTATTTCCTTTGAATATAAAATAATGTTTAATAGCACGCGAGGGCGATCATAGTAAGTATGGTTGGATAAACACAATTGCGGGTAAACCTTAAGTTAATACTAAACAGTTTATATGATAAACTGATAAGCCAATCACAGCGAACCTTTCCGTACTGTATCCACAAGAACAGTGATAAATGCTTTACGAATCTATATAAAATGACCTTGGTATATGAAAAAAGTAATTAAACTCAAAGTTAAATGTTAATAATGGCCTTAATCACGTATTGTAGTGCGTTCCCACGAATTCGAGTGCATACTGGCGCCATTTTAAAAATTATCTTGTTGTATTTACATGAATGACTAAAGCGCTCTCTGCTAACCAACATTTGTCCAACGTTTTGACGACCTCCCTGGCGCAGAGGTAAGCGCTGTGGTTTTAAGGGGAAGGTCTCTGGTTCAGGCAGGGGCAATGCGGGAATTTATAATTTTTGAATTTTCTCTCGTCTGGTATGGTGGGAGGCTTCTGCCGTGGCTAGTTACCGACAAACAAAGACATACCGCTAAGCTAATTAGCGTTCCGGTACGATGTCGCGTAGAAACCGATTAGTGTTATGGGTATATTATAACTGCAATACGCCAACAGATTAGCCTGTTACCATCTTAGACTGCATCATAACTTACCAGCTGGTGAGATTGGTGGAATGAAAAAAAGTACAATGGTTGCCTGTAATTGTGGCTCCATAATTTAATCTTCACTTTTTTGTTTTTTAATATCTATTCAAGTGTTTCATATAAACTTGGGGGTAATGCATATAAATAATTTTGGAACCGGGGAGATTTGAATCTGCATCGGAATCCACCTGAAGAGATGTGGTTTCAAATTATATGTTTCAGAGTGAGTAAATATTATGCACGTTGGTGGTATCGAAAGATACTGCGATATCTTTATAAATATAAAAAGGTTATTAACTTGTACTTTTGCATACATGGCTTAACGCAATTAAAAAAAAACTTTTTTTTATTCCACTACAAGTTAGCCCTTGACTGCAATCTCACCTAGTGGTAACTGGCTTACCCGTTAGAGATATGGCAGTTATATTAAGCCCATACCAAACCATACCGGAACGCTGAAAACTTTATTAAGAAATTTGTCCAGTTCTGAATATTCTCTGATCTACCTAGTGGCAGGTTTCGGCTGTGGCTAGTTACCATCCTACCGACTAAATCGTGCCACCTACCGCGTACCGATTATATAGGTATAGGTTTAACCTATACCTATATAATCGGTACGCGCAGAACTCCCATACTTCTAACATGTTAGCCCACTTCCAACAGGTTACCATCTTAGACTGTATCATATCTTACCTTGAGATCGCAATCAAAGTCTAACTTGTAGTATAAAATAATACATTGTTTATATTTATTAATAATAACTTTTTTTTAGTATTTACATATTTATCTACTTTTGCCTTGCCTTTGATGAATTTTATAGTTGAGTGCGTTATAATCTAGGATTATAAAACGTAATATTGTTCTATGACGAGATTTCAATACAAGTTGTTTTTGTTTACATGCCGATGCTAAGTGATGATATTACAAGTATAATGAAGAGGGAGAAAAATAAACATTCTACTGCATGTTGTATAATGATTTCCCTTTGAAACCTCTCTAATGCATCATCGTAATAATATTAGCATGTTTCGTTATTCACTGAGAGTATTTAGTATTTTATAATTTTTTTGTTTTATTATAGTGATTTTACCTACATTTCGAGTTAATATTAAATTCAATTTTTTTTAATGCATTTAAAAATCTTTGGTTTCGACAGGATTTGAACCTGCGGCTCAAAGAACTAATACATACAGAAACCGTGTACAGTGTAGTGTTTCTCGAACAGGCGGCAAGTCACTTCATTCCATTTAGCAGTTGACAGTAATTGTTTACCATAAAATGGGAATTAGTGGGGTAGCATCATTCCACGGTCATTAGTGAGGTAGCATCGTGTGAAGGAGATGTGCGCAGGGCGTTGTTACTTTTAATGGACCAATGCACTGCATGTCATAACTGCTGAATGAGGGTTCTGCGTGTTCTCAATTCTGTGCTGCGACTCTGGAAATCGCAACCGAACCGACCGACAACGCGATGCTACGACTAAGCTCAACAAATGTCGAAATTAATATAAACCATCTTTAACAATCTAATAGTGACTGTAGCTGTAGTCTGTTTAAAAATTTATTCATTTGATATTTATTATTTAAATGTTTTATCATCATAAAGCCATAACCATTTACTCAGAATGAGAAGGGCTTTGGCCGTAGCCCATTATGCTTAGGGTTGAAAAAAATCAAAAGTCCGGAGAAAAGGCCTGATTACCATTGAAAAAAAACTTTTTTTAGTTCGAAAATTTTCTCTCAAACGTACTGTGTGAGATTTTTATCTATTCGATCGCGTAAAAGTTAACTTTGATTTGTATGGCGTTGAAAGACCAGAGATGGCGATCTTTCGACGCCATACATAATATTATCATAGTTAACTTTTACGCGGTCGAATAGATGAGAAATCTCGCACTCAGCACACTGAATATAACATGAGAGCCATTTTTTTTTATTAATAGTAACAAAAACTTAAAAAGGTTCCTTCGCATATTAAATACGATAAATGTGATTTAGTACCTACGTGATTAAATGAGTATTGATTTTAATTGGCAATTCTTAACAAAGGAAGATTATTTTTAGTTTGTTTAACGTTTAACAGATCTTTGGAATGCCAGTCTTTTTTTATTGGATATGATAAAAATCCTGCTATTTTATTAGATTTCAATCCAGCCGCCATCCTTAGAAATGTTCAAAAATCGTGAAATCTCAGGATGAACACTGAGAAATGGTAACCCTAACTACGCTGGCCAAGTGCGGATTGGTAGACTTCACAAACCTTTGACAATGACGTCTTGTAACTGCTAACACTCTGTCCACATGTTTTTAAACATTTACCCCATATTTAATAAGATTAGTATAGTGATGGAGTTTTTATAGTTGATACAATACATAACTAATCCCGTATTATGCCACGTTTATTAATAACACGCTTACCATATAGGCAAGTTGTATCGATTGCGACTTCTTTTACGAACAATTTCTGATAAGTAGTAAGATTGAAGTTAGTTTCGATAAACGTGTTCGAGCAGACCAACCCAAATCTTACGCATTTCTCGCTTAGGTTGAATTTACAATGCTCAAACACGATACAGCGCACCCTTGTGTTGGGATATAAAAAGAAATACCCATTATATCTTAGGATTTGCTATAGGTAGCCATGAAAAACAGGAAAACATAAAAATGAGAAATATTTTAATACTCAGGTAGGATAATTTTTATCAAGGTACAACAGTAGTATAAAATCATAGTGAGTTACCTTTTATACATCATGCATAACTTTATAGTCTAAAATTCTTTAGCAAGCTAGACAGACAAGAGGTAAAAATCGCAGATTTTTTCCATCATATACACATAAGGGACGTTCTTTAATCTATGAAACTATGGTACACGTGAAGAATCAAGAATAAAAATCTTTACTTAACTAAATAAAAGCAAAACATTTCAGATCCATAACTGTAAATTTAACATACAATCAAATACTATAATAAGAGTCTAAACATAAATAAAATAAGCACAATTCATCACACCTTATTCTAAATTGGTAGGTACATTGTATTGATGCAGTTACATGAGTGCTATCAATATGTATAGCGTATGAACCACATCAAAAAATTCCTTGTTGAGGATATTACGTACTATAAAAACATTTACATTATTTTATATTACATATTTCGGGTATATCTTCTAAATTCGTTTTTTACAGGTTTTCCATTACCTGGTAGTCTCCGTTGTTTTTTAACCACCACGGGTTATTGTTGGTGATATCTGAAGGTAAAGGCGAAGCAGTGAATTGCTTTGAAGTTTGTTTTGTATTTAATAATGGATTGTAAAGCTTTGAGATAGCATTTGGAGATGTAACGGAAGATATAAACTGGGGATTAAAATTTGGCTGCATTGTTCTAGTAGATGTGCTTTGCAGAAATATTCTGGGCGGAACTTGTGAAACAGATTCGTATCCTCCGGCATTAAACAAGTTAGGTCGCGAAAGTAGCGGCCCGCGGGTTGGCTGTATTGTAGGTGGTGATGTTTCACATACGGTTCCTTGAATTAGCTTATCTACAGAACCGATATATATCCTGAAATTGATATCTCCATAATTTAATTCTGATTCAAGAAACACAGGCATTCGATCAGAAAGTACCCATACATTTCTGCCGTCATCGATTTTAATATCACAAGGAAAAACTAGACCGACATCATCTTTATCTACTATGGCTATATTTTGTGGTTTAAGTGCGAAATTCGTACTCCAACATCCAATAGCATTTTGGTCAATTAGATTAAAAAGTTGGACACCAGTGACATCCATTACTTTAGAAGTAGTGTGCGTATCACGTCCACGACTACCTACTACTTTAAAGTCTTTGTAAGATCCAGTTACTTTAGTCTCGTCTCTTAATATTCGAGTTGATACAGAGAATTCTGTATTACTTGATAAAGGACTAAAATAGAGTGTCCTGAATCCATCAACGCCCATATTAGAAGCACTTATACCGAATATGCCTTCTGCACCCCATTGGAAGTTAAGACCAGCTATGTTAAAGTCTCCGACAAGTGGGTCCGGCATGAAATAGCTGTGGCTGAATCTCCATGACTTGTTTTGTTCCCACGAGTAAGCTATAAGGCCATAGCCAAGTTCATCGGAGAAGTAAGCAAAAGTATCGTCACAAGTAAGGCCTTCATCTAGAGCGATATTCGCGATGAATGTAGTGGATACGATGTCTTCGGGTCTGAACACATATCTTCTAATACGCCGATCAGTGTTTAAATCGTATACGTTTATAGCATATGGGCAAACGTTTGTTACATTAGGATCTGAAATAAATAAAACAGGTTAGCTTCAAGAAGTATCCTCCATTAGGTGTTAATTAATCGACTAAATTAGATATAAGCGTTCCACCATTCCACCCCATGAATTCTACTAGCTTAGTCTTGCCATCAATGATTAGGCATTCCAGTTTGAAATCAATTTTGTTTACAACGGTTTCGATATCTTTTGCAGGCTAGATGGGGGATTTTAATGGCATAAGTTTGCATCATATGGTATATGACTTACCGTATCCGTACGTGCCTACATCCAAAACCCATAGACGGTCACATTTATCAGCCTTGATTCTGTAAACTGTTGTAAGACCAGTTTCGCAGTTGCCCAATTCGTTGCCTTTGAAGCTGGGATAGGGCGTGAGCTTCGGAGAAGTTTCGTATGGTGCATCCAGAGGAATGTAGTTTAGCGTGGCTGGTATACCTATAAGAGGAATGAAATAAAAAAAAATTATTATTTTAATAATAATACAACAAACTCACAATAACGCGCTGTACATATTAAGGTACTCAAATACCGTAACTTATATATTTTCAATGCTAAATTAATAATACCTAATCTTAGATTACAATATTTCCATTCATATTTTATGAGGGTCTGTTTATTATATTCCAAGACTAGTAGTGTCCCGCAGTTTCACAGATTTAAAATAGCCCTTGCCGAAAAATTGGGCTATCAAATGCAATTAAGATTTTTCAAATATGACTAGTCGTTCCAAAGATTAGTGCGTTCAAACAAACAAACTCTTCAGATTTATTATATTGGTTTAATGATATATGACACTGTTCAACAGACAGAAAAACTTGACCTTTTTACTTTTATAACTATTTACATGCGAAATTGTATGCGCTAAGTTGCTCTCGTTTTTCTATCTTCCGTATCTTGTCTCCAATAAAAGTGTATTGATTAATTTAATCTGACTTTCAGTAATCGAATTGAGAATTGAGAAGGAGCTGTGTCTGTATTATCTAGTCGGTGCGTAAAAGCAAAAGAGATGTTATGATACTGGTAGATTTTATAAAACTATTGGTTACATGTGATATTGAGAGTACATTACCGAAGATCTGATTGGTGTGGACTATATACAGATTCTCCTGCTTTTCGCGGAGTAAAGCAAACTATGCTTAAATTTTTTTCTTTTGTAATACTGTTTTTCTGAAATACGTTTTGGAGATTACAACACCGTAAAATCTATTTTACTCTGAAGTTACAGAGATAGTCGAAACCGATCTTCGAGTAGAAACGTACAAATCTTATACTAAGGGTGCTTATAGGTTACATTTGTACATGATACGCAGTTATAGTAGGATGAGATTTATCAAGATAAAGGAATAGAAATTAAGGTTGAAGGATAAAGTAGATTACATTAATTCAAGGTATAATGGCACATTTATGATAAGTAGTTATTTACTTTGGAGTTGTGTTACAAATTTAAAAGGAAACATTTTTCTCTTGCGCTGTCAATATGATAATAATTTTTACTTATCTATTTAGGCATAAATTAAGTTCCATCTTCTATTCTTTTTGTGCACCATTTTTTTGTTTCGTTTAGGGTTTTGTGTTAAAAAATATTACGCTATTTTTTATCAATCTAAATCAAATTAATCCAACGATATACTATAGGTTTCAATTAATAAATTTTCAACAGCAATGCTAAAAATATATTTTGTAATGTTGTTATGCCGTCGGTGATTGGTAAATGGTAAGAATGTAATAAGAAAGTTTCCTTTCCATGCTTGTTTATATTTTTAACTCATTCTACTTTAAGTTTATTTCGGTTAGTTTACGTAACTAAATGTTTGGCAAGGTGAGTTATTTTTAAACTGTTGAATGTCATGTTTTTGTGGAATTGCCATTATTGAGTTCTTAAAATAAAAGTGGGAGAGTTATTTAGATCATTTTATTTTTAGCAAGCTTAATTTAGCAACCTATAGGTGCTCAAAATAGACCTTGATTTTTAACGATAAATTATTTTATGCATTTCAGTTATTTTCATTGAGTCTTATTAATAACTAGCGGTCCCTCGCGACCTCGTCCGCGTATGAGACAACATTAAAAAATAGTCATATGTTTTCGCGGACTGTTTTTTAACTTTTAAAGAAAAGCAATCCGATCACACTTCTGTCGTTTTGGCGTAACGTTTAACGTTTACTCATCGCACGCTTAGGTATCTCTCGGAATGATAAGTTTTGCAGTTTTTGCAACATTTGTCACTATGATAGTAGCGTGGCCGTGATAACTATTGGTCGTAGCGTGATGTTATTTAGCGTTAAGCCGAAACTAAAATCACTAAAAAAATACAAAGGGTTTCAAATGAGTGTTTATTCAATAATGTTAATTTTTTTTGTTCAAAACTTCTCTATATGCTATATTACTTGCTTCGTGCTTCAGGGCTTCCAACCCGATATAAGCCAACATTGATTATTTCTAACAGTTAGACATGTTGAACATATAAAGAACCCGTCTAATATAATTAATATCACTCAAAAGATTACAACATTATCTCTTTTACCATTCGTCCAAATTATATGCAGTAAAAGGGAAAAATCTTTTGTTCTACTTGAGACGATAAGTTTCCTTATTTGAATAAGAATTCATAACTTTTGGTAAGGTGACCAATAAACATCACCTAAAGATTTAATATATTTTATTAATTTGCCAATTTGTAATATAATTGTAAAACAGGTAAGTGATAATATCTTTTTAAATTTAAGTATAATCATAGTAAGCAATCCATTTACATTATGTTTTTCATACATACGTAGGTACTCATTTTACGTGTTGTAGTGTGAGACGACGACGACGGAAGCTGTCGTTTAAACAAACATTCTGTGTCGAAATTTTTAGCTATGTACCGAAGTACACTAACGACATGCGTTATAAATAAATAAGGTGTTGAAACCATTATGTAAGATATTATTCCTCAAAGTTGTTGTTGTGTGTTGTTTGTCGAGACAAAAATGTGACTCTTAATGTTGTATAAAAATATTTATGTCTGAAAAACCATTTTCGTATTTTGCTATTATTTCGTCTTATTCTATTAAAAATAACATTAATTTTTTTCATTCTTTACCAATTATGTAAATGAGTGAAATTTTTCGAATGCAACACAGAACATGCGGCTAAGTTGAATATCTTCATCCAAAAAGTATTCTGAGAATTTTATATGACTTTTAAATTTGTACAGCTCAAATATATTCTTAAAACTCGGGCCTCGTTTATCGTTTCTATTTTAACCTACCTCAAAAGTATAAAAATATTTTTAAGCACAGTGTACAATTTACATATGTATTTCCAAAAATCTTTATTTTTGCAGTCAATGTTTATGCATATAGAATTTTACTTCTCCTTCATTCATTCTTCATATTAATAAAGGTGGCGAATAATTACGTCCGAATAATTACGCTCTGTTTTGTAACCCTTAAAGGTAAAACTACACTTTTCAAAAGTAGAATAGCACCGCTAGCATGGGCTGGAGACATTTCCTCCACGGGGAAAGGGCAAAATGCTGATCTTCTCTAACAGCTTCTTCCACTCTCCAAGCACGAATGCACGAGTGGAAATAATATCCAAATTATAAACATGTAACGTCAAAGGGTGTAAAATTGTTCTTTCCCCTGTTACCGTGCTTTGGTTGGTGAATCATAAAATATTGTCGTGGATATAATCGGATGGTTAAAAAAACTTATCCGGCTTATGCTTAGCCGTGCAGGGGTCAGTTTAAATCAATGACTAAGTAAATACCTAACTAAATAATATACCTAATGCTTAAAGTATAAGGTATAATGTCTTACAAGTACTACACACAATTTTAGTTTAATTAGTATCAATTTGCTTCAATTAATAATAATTGATCTATTGCACTATTGGTTTTATAGCACGCCAATTAAAATGTTTATCGGTCAATAATTTAACACTTGCAAACAAAGAAATAATTAAGTTTTAATAAAAACTACAACTACTGTAGCTATTTCATTCGTAGCTAACTCAATTGGTTGGACGGTCAAAGCAGTCTCTCTGTGACCGTACATCATTTTTTATTTACAGGTTAGCCCTTGGCTGTAATCTTACCTGGTGGTAAGCAGTCATACAATCTAAGACTTTATGGTTATGGCAGTTATACCGTAATCGGTTAACGCATCAAAACATAATTGATGTAAACATTTAAAGCCAAGTTCCATTTGAAGAATATGGGTGGACGTCGGTTTCACTGCCAGATGAATTGAGATTTAAACGGGTGCCTCGTTTTGTAAATAGTCTTGAAATTAATTTTAAATTTTTTTGTAAAAAACTAATTTGAAAATTAATTTTGAAATTTATTTATTAGAACATAGCACATTCTAAGAATTTAAATTCGAAACAGTATTTTCTTGTATCTTTGTTTCTTTTGCATGCAAGTTATTTTGTAGTGGGTTAGTCTAGCTATCATCTTAATATTTTACTTTACTATATACAACTACTATATTTTAGTCTTTCAAAAATTAAGTTTGCTGGTAAAAACTAGCCAAGTATCATATTGAGCTTCAATTTATTCTAAATACCTAATCTGCATTTAGTAAATAATTCGTCTGTTCAAAAAGACACCACACAGTAGCTGCGTCGCTAGTTCCTTATTCTTGGCTGTAACTTGGCTTATTTGTCTTGATACATGTTTTTAGCAAAATATGTAGCACCTGTATAGGTGCTGTAGTACGATCTATAACTAGACACTGTTACGTACTCAAATGATGTGACTTGTGATTGTTTATGACAGCCTATCCACACGAAGCGTTGCGGCAGATGCGCGGTGCGGGTCCAGACCGATCGGTACCACTTCGGCGTTCTACATAGGTGCAAACGGTGCAAATGGCGATGCACTATATTATTTATTCAGATTTGAGCTGATTTATCTTATTGGTTGCAACAGGGCAACTCGGGCGAGGAAACAGGGTTTTACCAGGAATGAGTTTAAGCGTGTGGGCTCGAAGAAGCACAGAGATCATCGGCTTGAGGCGATTCGTGTCAGGCCGAATCTTAGTTCAGGCGACGCTTGGAGTGCAGAGTTTCTGGTGGCGATTAATCTGCATATCTCCGAGACCGTTGTATGAGCCCATGTCCAGATGACGTCAGAATTTCGGGACCTCATCTTTGCCGGCGAAGAACGGCGCTGCAGTGCACGCACGCTGTACTTTCAACCATTGAGATGAGGTGAATATCCTTCCCTTTCTCAACTACGCGTTGCAACTCCGCAGCGCTCGTTTGTTTGTTGCTTCTGCTGTTCCGCCATTATAAATATCATTCTCTTCCGGCATTATTATAATCGCGGCGACGCGGCAAAGATGCGGCCCGTGTGACCGTCAATGCTATAATTTTTTTTACGGTAAGTCGCCGCAACGCGACGTGTTTACCTGCCGTAAAGCAAGCCCACCGCAAACGCGGATGAACGCGTTGGTTTGCCCTTAGCTTTTCTTCCACGTTTCTAATACGCGCCGCTAATGTGTTGAACGTCCTTCCGGTTGCCACACTGCTTTGTATAGGTACCTACTCACGGAGTAAGAGTGAGTGGGCATCTTCTGGGCATGCGCGTTAAAACCTAGATTTAATCATTGCTTGCAAATGCAACGCATGGTTGTAGTAAAGTGCAAGACAATCTTTTCCTTGCTTCACACAGATTAATGAAATATGTGATTTTAAAATGCATGAATAACAAATGTTTTGAATTTTATTTTCTCTGTCTGTTTTTCTGGGCCGATTTTTGGTTTCAGCTGAACTATTTTTGTCAAGACATTTAAAGGAGGATAAAACTTTTTTTTAAATCCACCACATGGGGTTCGAAAGATTTTATGAAAGTGTCTACCTATTATATTTTTATAATCATTATATTACAGACAGTATTAACGGATTGTTCTTATTCTTCTTTTTGTTTAAATTTTATTTTTATTGGTTTATTTGGATTAGATTTAATTTAGTTTCTAATTAATTTATTTTTGACATGTATTTATTTTAATTGCTTTTAATTTTATTTCGTAACTGATGTTAAATTTTATGGGTAAAGCCTGAAATAAATGATTATTATTATTATTATTAACATCATTTGAATTTAGATTCATAATTTGATTACTTCATGAGCAGTTTATAAAACAACCCCCGGAGACATTCGCTAGAAATAAACGTAACTTGTAAAGTGGTTGCATAGTTACGCAAGATTTTATCTTTTTCTTTTGAATGCCAAATTACTGATGACAGATCGAGAGGAAATATATGTAGTGTGCAACTAATCATCTCACCTCACCACTATGCAACTTTTATAAGTAAGTAAGGCCCATAGAATATGGCAATGAACATTGAGTAAGAATTTAGTTTTTTTTCAGGATGTACTCGGATAAAGTCGCGTGCAACCGCTGGTCATACATTTTTCAACCACACCCATCGTCACTGATATTTGAGTAATCGCCTGGTACGCATATTGTTATCATAGATTACTAAGTTTTGAGAGCGTGTCGAACATGCACAATAGCCTAATGTTCGTTGTTTTAACGATTACAATACATTTTAATTAAGATAGATACCTATAAATGATTTTAAGACAACTTCAATTTAATTACTCAATTAGGGCAGTAGATTATCAAGTGTAATCTTACGAGTAAAGTAACGGACCATTTCGGTTTAAACTTATTTTAAATTATTTATTACTAGCTGTCCCGGCGAACTTTTTTTTTTTTAATGTATGTTATATTTTAATACTTATTATCCTATTCCGGTCTAAGAGGATTCCAAAAAATCAAATATCATAAAAATTGGTCCAGCCTTTCTTGAGTTATAAATGGTGTAACTAAGACAACTTTCTTTTATATATATAGATTTTATATTATAGTGTTGACGTTGGCAGATCATACCTACTATTGTATGTTTTATATACTAAGCTACTGATATTATGGACACATATGGCGACCGAACTGGTGCTGGGACTGGGGCGCTGTGAATTTAAGTATCCCGAGGTCCGAGTGAGGTCCCGGGTTTGATTCCCGGCAGAGGATGTTTATGAATTTATAATTTTAAAATTTTTCTGATCTGGTCTGCTTTGGCCGTAGCTAACCACCCCTACCGCCAAATTCGTGCCGCTAAGCGATTTAGTGTTGATATGCGATGTCGCGTACAAACCTGTTAGGGGTATGACTATGCTACTCTCTAACAGGTAAGCCCGCTACCATCTTATCCTGCATTTTCACCAGGTGTAATTGCAGTCAAGGGCTAACTTGGAGAGCAATAAAAAAAAGGAGATCTCAGAACACAGGCCCGGTTTTTTGGTCTGGTGAGGTAAAAGCCTTCGGCCATGGCCTACGACATATTTTGCCTCTCAAACGTCAGAGTAGTTATAGTTATATTTACGGTTTAAAAAAAATTATTGTTTTCATAAGTACTATATTCACTTACATGAAAACTTAAGCTATTTCATTATAAGGTTTGCTGAGATTGCAAGTCAGAGCGTGCTACACAAGAAAAATTCAACATGCCAAAATAATTAATTCACATGCAGCTATCCGTTAAAAGTATACAAAAATATGAGGGTAGTATGGTACCATTGTAACAAAATCCCACTATCGCTTGGCATTTGTGTAATGTAGTGTTTGAATTTTAACTAAAGCTCGAATTTTATCTATTACGCTTTTATCGCGACGTCAGCTTGATTCTTGTCTTATTTAAATTATAACTATATGTGTTGTGTGTATATATAATTTGGACTGTATTTATGTTTATGCATTGAAATTAAACTTATTGCTGGTTTTCTAGGATCTTGGTTACAAAGTTTAGTAAATGCACTGAGACCGCCAATGCGTGAATGATGGCGTGGGCCACGTAAGTCGAGCTCGCGGGTCGCCCCCCGCGGAGCCCGCGACCCGCGGACCGGTTTCGATGCATACTAGTGGGCATCGAACAATATGAAAATTTTAATAATTAACTAAGATTCGCATCATCATCATCATCATCAACAACAACAACAATCCATTATCGACCTAATACTGGGCATGGGAGAAGGGTTTAGGTCGTAGGTGGACTACGACTACGACCACGCCAGACTTGGCCAGCCATGTGCGGATTTTGGAGAATGCATAAACGCATACAGGTTTCCCCATAATGTTTAACTTCACCGTTGAAGTATGTAATATTTTATTGCTTAAATAAATAACACACAACACTCCAAGAAGCTAGCTATAACCCTTTAAGTTATATAACGTATACCCCTTAAGGTATACCTTATATACCTTAAGGTTACATATATACAACGTGTAACAGAATCACGAAATAATATAGAAGGATATATTATATCAAATCAAAAGAAGCATATTTAATCTTCCATAAAAACCAACATTCTAAGTGCTTACTTATGACAACCTAATTGATTATAAAATACCAACACATATAGAATCCTACGCTTCGCGACACGAACCTAGTAATGTGACAGGAGTCACATGACATCACATGATTATAAAATAAATAAATTTTGCATGTGATGAAGTATTATTTCGGTTTTTATTTACACTTGTATATATATAATATATATATATATATATATATATATTATATATCTACAATATATATATATATATATATATATATATATATATATATATATACGCAGTGGCGTGCATAGAGGGTATGCACAGGGTATGCAGATCATATAAAATTAAGGAAATCTCCAGTACGAGTTATAAAAAACTTAGGGATAGTCATTGTAAGAGTTATAAAGGAGTTATACTGGAGATTTTCTATATCCTCTGCATACCCTGTGCATACCCTCTATGCACGCCACTGTATATACGATCCGCAAAGATAATAAATTATTTCTTCACATTCATTCATTTTTAAGAATGATGTTTAATATCTATATCGACATGTAATATCAGCTAAAAGAATCAAAAATGTGGGTTATTTTGTATGAATAAATGGTGTATGTGTGTGATATTATTTCCTTGATAGGGTTGGATTCGATTCCAAGTAAATAATATAACTTATAGTCTTTGGAACTCAGAATGTTAATTAAACCCATCAAACCACACTGAGCCAGAGTAGTGGACCACAGCCTTAACACTTTCTCAATGTGGGAGGACACCCGTTCACTGTAGAAGATTGGGAATGGATTGATATGATGATGATAAAAACAAGATATATTAAAACTCTATGGTGTGTTTTAGCTCTACACCCTTCTCTTTTATAGGAGTGGAGGCCTGATCGGGCTCTGTTGATAACATATTTAAATGAAGGGTGTATGAAATATCATTATTATTTAATCGGATTTTGACCTACTTAATTGAGAATTCATTGAATAAATTTAATATCGTTACCGCAATAGTTTTAGCAAATGATATAAATTATTATAAACCTTTCCATTTAACTTAACGTTCATTTACTTTATGTTAATAATTAATTATTTATTGAGTTACCTTGACTAAGTACACATTGTTTGATTGTTTATTGGTAACTACTTTACCTAATAAGATCATCATTATCAATCCATTACCAGCCAATTACTGGGCATGGGTCTCCTTTCACAATGAGGCCTAGGCCGTAGTCCACTACGCTGGGGGAAACAGATTGGTAGACTTCACATGCCTTAGACACTATTTTGAAGAACTCTCAGGCATGCAGGTGTTTTCCTCCACCTTTACAGCAGGTTATATTTAGCTTCTTAGAAGACACGTAACTCTAAAAATTAAGAGGTGGAAGCCCGGGATGGAACTCGATTCCCCTGGGAAGGAGGCTTAAGTCTGAACCACTATCACCGCTTCTATTTTACTGCAAATAACTTCAGGAATTTGGCAAAATATATTTTATTTTAAATGTTCAAGGTCCAGACCCATGTTTTATGTAGGACCTCGGAGAGCATCTTTTCGTTATCACTAACACCTGATAACAATAGTTAGGTACCTCAGAAACTGATTCTACCAATTGTGTGGTAAAATCTCAGGTAAAGCTTTGGTATTTGGGCACGCACGCACGCACCTGTAACTGTTTGGAGTTATGAGCTTTTTAAGCCATTGAATATCACATGCTTATCGGTGCAGGACAATATAGCGAGAAAACCTGCATAGGTATGCAGGGTTTCTCAGGTTGAGAGTTCTCCATAATGCATTCAAAGGCTTGTGAAGTTTACCAATCTGCACTTAGAAGACTACGGCATAAACTCTTTCTCATTCTGTGAGAGAGGAAACCGAAATGCAACAATTGTATTAAAAAATGAAAATGAAGGGACATCAGGGTCGAGAACGGTCTGACGGGGACTAGTAGTCACGTCATCACCTCTACTTACGACCCTGGGAAGACAAGAAGAGACAAGGCGTTGCTTTACCACAAAGTGACGTACCTACAGGAAAAAATCTTCCCGGGACGAGCTATAAGCGTTGTGCAAGGGAGTCACCGGTGCGTTCCTAGGAGATCCCGGAGCCTCCCATTATGTACTGAGGCTGGCAACCGAGGGGGTTTTAGTGGGTAGAAATCCCACATAACCCAAATTCTCCGTCAGAGAATTGGGTATCTTTTAAGAAGATTTCCCCCCCCGTCAAAAAAAAAAGGCCAATCATTAATTTTCACGTGTCTGACTTCAATACTTTAACTTGTAAAACATGTTTTATGTTTCCTGCAAAAATCGATTTAATAAAGCGTGTAGTTTTTCCAACAGACGATAATCGCTTTATTACTTTGCAATAGTGCTAAAGCGTTATCTTTGAAAAACATTGTATCTACTTGTTTAACGACTGTTGTAGTTATATTTCAATTATGGGGTTTTTTGCAGTTTTGTATGCATAATGTTATGTATCCATAGCGGTTTCTAATTTCCTGCACCAGGGTGCGTTAAGAATGTTTATTAAAGTCCCTATTTATTTATTTTAGCAGTCTATTTTATATCTGTGCCGCTTGGTAACAGCAGATTAGAATAGGTACAGTTTTAACCACACCTCCGCGCCGCTTCCCGTAGGTGACGAACGTCGAGGCGACTAAAGGAGTCGCCTCGACCCGTACTTTTACAATTTTATCTATTGTGATCAGCAACCCGTCTGTCCCAATAATGGCCCAGCAGTGAACAGTCGTAGGCTATTGATGATGATTTTATGTCTGTGAGATTGTATAAACTTACTTCATTTGCAGAATGAGGATATATTCGTGGACCTTCTAAATATATTTTTATATGTATTAAGTGTTTAATTTTTGTTATTAAGCGCTAATCTTTGGAACGAAACACTTTTTTAATTAGAAACACAAAACTTTTATTTGTTACATCTTATTTTAAAAGTATTTTTGGTCGTATCGACGCTTATATTTTAAAATAAAGGTTATCTACTTGAACACACTTTTAAAAAATGTTGTACAATATTGTTTATTATTCATATTCGAAATACAATTAAATTATGTATCGTCAAGGTCTGTCTTTCGGTAATTAATTTATAACTGGAATGTTAATTTAAAACTTATTATACTGACGGAATGCATAGAGAATTTTAGGGAGACTGTAATTTTTATGTTGTAATATTTTGTGGTTAGTTGTTTTTTACATTTACAAGTAGTTAAATGTTTTTTGGGATCATACAATACTTAAATGTTTAAATGTAGATAAACAAAGATTAAATCCTAAAACTCTTATCCTCGGCAAAACATATTAAAACCATATACCCCTATTTATTGCGTTTCTAGATTTTAATTATTATGCAATGTGATACGTTAGTGTTTGTCATTTGAGTTATTCTCCATATTATAACTAAAACCCGGTTTTAAAGGAGTTCTATATTGGTAAAACAGGTTTTAATTAATATTGTTCAGAGGTAGTGATCTTTAAAGTAAAAAATTATGTTGGTTACTTTCGTGCATACCAAACTTTTATTAATTAAATTTTGAGTTTACACCTAGGTATGTACATACCCTTGTAATTGTTTATTTAGTTAGACTAATATTATAAATCTAAAGTTATTTTGAGAAGGTACCTATAGGCTTTTTATAAAACGTCACGGTCCATACGGAAACTGCGGAGTGTAGTGTATTAATAATTCCTATAATGTATCTTCAGTTTTAAAGTTAACATGTACTCTTTTTTCTATTACTATTAACTAAACCATTTTATTTACTAATAATTATGCTTGTTTACGAACCTGGACGCCATCTTGGAACGCTCACGAACAGCTTATTCCTCCATCGCTCAATTCCAACAGGTAAAGCGTTTTGCCTGATCAGAGCACCAGTCTGGAGGGCCTGTTGTTTTAGGTACTGGTCGGGATAATTCCAGTCCATTACATTCCAGGAATATACTTCTTGGAGCTTCACCGCTGCGGAGGCAACGGCTATAAGCCCACAGAATATTAACGTTTTTCCCACCATGTTGAATATCTGTAAATGTAAAAGATTTCTTATATAATTGCAAATATGTATTGACCGCAATATGGTAGATTACTGGAATTATCCTACGTCCATCTTTACGTCTAATCGTGAGCACATTCACAAATAGACGCTCATCCTAAGCTGTATTCAAAAATTCAGCCATTTTATAAAAAAATTAAGAACGTTATTGACGATATCCTTCGAACAATCACTTTTACAGAACCCATGATGGTCTGTAAATAAAGCCGATGGTAAGACCAATTTAATCTTGCAAAACACAACAAATATTGCATAACTTTTCGAAGATTTGGGTGATCTGCAAACTGTCCTGGGGCACACCACGATATAACTATGTCTACAAATTTCTCGTCCTATTACGAGAAAATTAGAAAAAAAAATTGATCTTGTATCGCTTACCCTACAGTTTCATAATTCATAAGGATTGCTTCGTAAATCAATAACATAAGTGGAAATATAAATATCAATTATATAAACAAATAAACCCCACCTAAGAAAAATCTGATAATGATAAATTGTGAAACGGAAAAATTTATATGTTCATCATAGTTTTATCATTAAACTCCCCTACTTATCAAACATAACCTGAATTTAACCAATCGATCCATCGCTTGAAATACTATGGTAGCAAAGACCGAAGTTTTGAAAAAAATAAAAATACTGTGTATGGTGAGTAACAATCAGTAAAACATAAGAAAAGCTTTGAGCTCAAAAAACCCTTCTTAAACGCAGCTAAAACTAAAACAAAAATAAAAATCTAATGGCGGGAAGAGATTGAGGTTATACATTATTAATGTAACAGACAGGCTATATGACACAAAGTTTAATTGTATGCAATTACTGCAAGTATTTTCTAGTATACAGTAACAGGTTTTGTGATGTACTGATTTTGTGATTACAGACAGTCACATGTCACATTGCTGACACGCACAATCAATCAATCATAACATTGTTCATTCACATCACATTATATTAAAAAGAAACACATTTCAATTAGCACTACTGACTGGGTATTTTTTTTTCTGTTGTCATTTAGCGCGTATTAACTATTTATATTTTTAAAAGGTTGAAGAACTTAAACTATTATAAGAATATACTTTAATACGATTGATTTATGGATTACGTACTTTTCGCGGTTAGCCGTATGAGCCAAAGTTGTTGGCTGTTGGAATTAAACTGAACAGTGTGGAATCACCCCCTACTATTTAAAACGTGCCTCCATCCTCTCCTTCCTAAAGCATTCCAACGTTAAAATAACCGAAGGAGTTAAGAAATATGTAACAGTCCGCGTTCATTTTAAGCCGCGTTATAAATCCAGACTCATTCTTGAAAATAATGGTAAAATCTAATACTATACTAGTTTACGATTTTAAGAAAGTTTTTAGGAATAAATCAATCCTCTCAAAATTATTTTACTTTGGAAACTTCAAAAATTAGTATAAAGGAAATTAAAAACTATACCTTAATAATGTATAGGACTGTGTGTTAGTTCATTCGTTAGATAGCATTTTCCTGAAAAATTCCTGAAACAGAACGAACTGAATCACACCGTCCCTACATATGCCACAAGCGGGCTAAATTGATGTACTACTAGTATTTTACCATTTTCAACAGACTTGAAAAAAGGGGGATATTCTCAGGGGTACTGTATGGTTTATTTTCTCGATTGGCGGAGTAAATTTTAAACCGATTTCGATGATTTTGTTTGGTATGTCAAACCTCAGAGGATGTCCCATTTTAATTTGGTTTGTTTAGTCTATTTTAGGAATCTTAAAAAATAGTCCTCTATTTTTTTTTAAATATAGGTCTACCCATAGTGATTTTTGTATTTTTTAATGTAACTTGTGCGTTTTCTTTCGAAATGTGCCATTTGGTCAAGTGAAACTGGTGATGAAGACCACGGATGGCCACTGGTACTGTATGATAATAAGTATTACACGGGTTGCCCTTCGATTATGGGATAGAGGAGGCAAGCAATTTTTACTCGTCACAACAGGAGTAGGAGCTGATTATGAAGTGCCAGGAGAACTTCTCAACCGTTAACGAGAAAATTACTAGGTTCTTTCCGTGTTACTATATAAAGAAAACAAACTATATATATATATATACATACTTAGTAATTTTTATATTTCACCTGGCACCGACTTAAAAATTTGGTAGAAACTATTTGTTTCTTGTTTTTTAGTTGTTAAACAAAGTGGGTTCTTTTTGTCAAAAGTTTTATTTGGTCGAAATGATGGGTGGTAAAAAATAAAATTATACACCTATCTAAAGAATTGCTAGATCTGTGGCCGTGTACTCACGTGTGCTCGGAGCACAGATTTTAGGTTAACCGAGTAATGTGACCTACACATACCTGACGAGACTGTGCAATTTTTTTCCCACAACACCATGCATGAAAGGTTTTATCACACACCACCTTGATCCAATATATATATATTGATCCTATAAATAGATTTACTTTTTACTTATTTTTTAAATTTTATGTTGGATATCAGCTGTTTCGTCGGTCGAGCGGTATGTTCGAAAAAGTAATGGCGAGGTTCTAGGTTCGATTCTGACATTTTTCGATATTGACTCGGAGAGAACTTTATACTGCTTTCGATTATTATTAGAAACTTGTGATAACTAAATCATTTAAGACCTCCAACCCCAATTGAAGTTGCGTGGAGTGTTTAGACCCTAAACTCTATCATCAATATCTCACTACTGTATATAAATATTATATATTTTTTTATTTAACTTTTTATGTACAATTTTTCTGTATTTTTTGTGGTGCATTTTAAAAGTGTATTCATTGTTTCTCTGTGATTTGTCGCAATTTTTTATAATCTTTATTTGTACTCCACAACATGTTAAGAAAATAAAAAAAAACAAACTCTTCAAGTAGGAGGATACAAAAGACGGCCCTATCGCTAAGTCACGATCTCTGCCAGGCAACCTTAGGATTGGGAAAGACAAAGAGAAAACAAGAAGGTAGCAACAAAGTTTTTCTATCTATCTGTTTCGTGGGATAGTGATTTTAAGGCCTCTATACTAATCCAATGCGTTTGGACAGATTTTAACGATTATTATCACACGTTGGTAAGTTATAATTACCGGGACCGACGGCTTAACGACGTGTCAAAATATCTGCCGAGCATAAAATTTAATATTTTATGCTAAACGATATCTATTTTAATCATTACTTAAGATCTAAGAGTGTAATTTATGCACTTAAATTAAACTAAGATACATAATCGTAGATCAACTTTATTATAAATAAAACAAAATTTAGCGCTTTACGGCGATCTCAACTCAAAGCACTCGTATGTCTTGATGAATTGTATCTACGCCAGTTGCAAAATTGCAGTTTTTTAGCAGTTTTATGGCATAACTGCATTGAAATTTCAAACCGACTGCGCATTAAAGATGAGCTCTCTATCAATGAATTGTAGGTTTTCGAAGAGTTTTTGTGCGTTTGCCATAACTGCATTGAAATTGCAATCTGACTACGTAGTCCACTAGAATTTATCGTTGTCGTGCTTTTCTAGAGACTGCACGTTAATTTGAGATCAGATCCGTGCCAACGGTACCGCGCCACGCATCGTCATTAAATAATAACTATCTAAACTAATATTATAAATACCAAAGCGTGTCTGTTTCTATAATGTGGTTACGAATTCGTTACGATTTGAATGTAATAGAAAATCAGGGCCCTGTTTACCTTGCCAATAAACCGATATAACTATCTATTTACCTACACAGTATAGAAATGTCGCAAGTAAATACGTAAACGTACCTGCTTTTACCTACGCAACATATAATATATATCTAAGAATTTTGTGCAGAGTTCGATTTGTTTTTAAGTCGGTTTAATATAAATTGAAATAGGTGCATTTAATCATAACACATTTAATTTAAAATTTCGTTTACACCACCATCTCAGACGAATGACACCTACTGCTGGAAACAGGTCTTTACCACATTATCTCCATGGTCCTGTGCCGTCTTGTTCATCCTTCTGTAATCTTGTGTTTTCTGGTATCGCTGTGTTTTCTGATGCAGGGTACTCCAACCTCCAGCTCACTTCACTACAGCTTCGTCACTTACTGAGCTATTTTTCAGTAACACTGGCTCACGTGTAGATAGTCTGCAGCCGTAGCAAAAGATTTGTTTGTTGACAATCGAGGATTCCTTTACGAGTATTAAACTCTGTATCGTCAAAGTAAAATGGACCGAATTTCACTCGTTTTAGAAACGTCTTGTTTTGTTTACCAAATGTTCGGTTAAAAGCCCGAACGAATGAATTGTAGGCAAATTTGGCTTTAGCGAAATGCAGATAAGATCCATTTTACTGCGATTTTCAAGTACTCCCAAACTCACGACTAGTAAATTGCGAGCGAGCAAATCTTGTACTAAGGCGAGTGGGCATAGCCTTCCTTATCGCTCGCTGTGTGACTGTGAGCTTTCTCATTGATAGTTAAGTACGAGTATGGTAGATGTCTATGGAGCCATAAGTCGTCACTAATAAGCACTGTCCGAAGATTTCAGTATTCGAGCACTATATAAATATAATTTTACAAAACGTTCTTATAAAGCTTCCTGAACGCTGCTAATCCTAACTGTCTTTCGACATAGGTATATCATTACAGAATAATACGATGAACGATTAGACTACCATTTTGTTTGTTTGTTATCGATTATTTAACCAACTTGTGGTGTGTTCTTCTGATCATACCACAAGATCTTAATAATAATAATTGGTAAAAAAAATACTTGTAGTGAAAATTACTATTGGAAGTAGGTTTGCTTACAGTTTATTAACCTAAGCATTGATTATTTGATTTGCTGATTTCCGTTGAGGAGTTCCGTCCTCTATCTCCGAATACGTGGAATAACATCGCCACAAATAAATTTACGACTTCCTTCTCACTTTTTGATTTCGAAAACAAATATATAAAATATATACTTAATTAGTGCCTCAGAGAGCACGTTAAACCCGGTTAATACTACTAACATTAGTAAAGCCAGTATCATCCGTATAGGAGCAGCGTTTTGAAACCATGCTTTAAAACAGTCAGTCAGTCGATCCGTCGGTCGAGGCCGGTTATGCACTTCGGGCGCGTTCAATAGGTATGGCGAGCGCACGAACGTTTACCTAGTTCCTCGCCTTATTAATGAATTACCCACTGATGTTCGAGACAATGTTAATCCTCGTAATATTAAGAAAAAACTGAAGTCCTTCTTTTTAAGTAACTTATGACCATTTTTATACACAACATGGTAAACTGGCAATAATGTTCTGTAGTTAACGTACCTAGACTTAATTCTCTGTTAGCATATATTACAAACCTGGGTGGTTTTCTGATGCTAGCTATAAGTATTTTTTATTTTTTTGGAAACTTTATGTAATAAATAAATAATAATAATAATAATAATAAAACCCCATTTTAATATCACAAAAGTAATAAACTGTCCATTAATGACGTTAATGAAACAAAAGTTTAGTAACATACTCGTAGATCTGGCATATAACAATTTTACTTGTGTAGGTAAAAAAAGGTATGTATTATGTGAGTAAAAGAGTCCAGTATTTTCGATTGCAATTTGACCTTAAATTTCAAACTTTGACAACCTTATTGACCTTAAATCACCAGCTACTTTTGAGAATTGGAGCGGACGTAGTTCATTCGTGCTTACTAATTATAAAAGTAATTTTGTCTGTGTGTTCGTCATATTATTATTTTATCAGTAATCTGTTTAAGACTTAACACGTTTCTCTATCATATTATGTATAAACCACATGACCGAATATGTTTTTACAGTTCTGGGCTTACCCATTCTATATATTAAGTGTATTGTAACTTTTAGACATTTCATACTTTTGGCTTCCGATCAGTGGCATTTAGTTTCATATAAAACATATTATTAAAAAATTTACAATCGGTAAAGCCAATAAATATAAAAAATGCTTATAACATTAGGTTTTTTTTTAAAAGCATTTTTTATATTTGACGGCCGATTGGCGCAGTGGGCAGCGGCCCTGCATTCTGGGTCTAAAGCCGTGAGTTCGATTCCCACAACTGGAAAATGTTTTTGTAATGAACATAACTGTTTTCCCATTTCTGGATGTTTATATATATATATTATAAGTATTAATGTATATTATTCATAAAAATATTCATCACTTATCTTATTCCCATAACATAAGCTAAGCTTACTTTAGAGCTACATGGCGATGTGTCAATTGTCGTAGTATATTTATTTTATTTTTTATTTATTTATGCCTCGTTTTCTGCAGACTGACAGACATTTGACATTGCGTAGTACCTACTCGTACTATATCGGATAAGCCCATAAACTTAATATTTACCTCGTAGGTCACGCTGGCTTTATCCTCTTCTTTTCCTTTATTGCATAATAATCGTTTTTCAAGTGAATTATTTAAACCTTATCACTATACGAAATACATATACTTTTTGGACCGCGGTGACAAAATAAGTCTCGCACCGTATGCAAATGTAATGAAGGCAATACTATCATCTAAATAAGAGGAAATATAATATGGCATAGTAATTTTTCTTTCACTATGATTCCTGTCAAGGTATGGACAAGTAAAAGATATGATACTAAAATATGCGAGGTCATTTCTAAGACGTAGTTGTCGCCTTGAGAATATAATTTTAACGAGCTTTTAGCACAATTCCATTTCCATAAATCGGTAACAAGACTTGTTCCATTGTTGTTGTAATTGTCACAATAGGTACGTACTTACTCTAAAACAGATAAAGTAAATTGTTTTAAATCTGACTTGTTACTATTTGGAAAAAACGGAAGGACCGTTATTTTTTTTTCATTGAACTACAAGTAAGGCCTTGCCTGCAATCTGACCTAGTGGTAAGTTATGATGCACCTAAGCGGTTTCTACGCGACATCATACTGGAACGCTAAATCGCTTATTGGCACGTCTTTGTCGGTAAGTTGGTAACTAGCCCCGACCGAAGTCTCCCACCAGACCAAACGTTTATTTTTTAAGTTCATTCCTATTTAGTTTTATTCCTAGAAACGTTATAAACAATAATTGAAAACTTCACAGTTCCTCCATATCAATAATCAAAATTGACCCTGTAGGAGCCATATTCCATGCAGTGGCGTGCACTGGGTTTCTTACCAGGGTATGCATACAGCAGGAAAATTGCATAAAATAGAAAAAAATCCTCCTCCTATACGGGCTTTATTTAAATTTTAGGGTATGCAGTGCTTTTGTGCATGTATGAAGTGCACGCCACTGATTCCATACTATTTAGGTGCTCACCTCCCTGGGGCAGTGGTGAGCGCTGCGGTCTTGTAAGTGGGAGGTCCCGGGTTCGATACCCGGCAGGCGCAATTTGCGAATTACGATTTCTGTATTTACTCTGGTGGCTGGTGATAAACTTTGGCTGTGGCTTGTGAAGACGTGTCACCAAGCGACTTAGCGTTCTGCTATGATTTCGCGATGAAACCGACTATGGCGGGGTATAGGTCTAATCTAACTACGACCCAACAGGTTAGCCCACTATCATCTTAGACTGCAACATCATTTACCACCTGGATGATTGCAGTCAAGGGCAAACTTGAAGACGCAAAAAAACAGTCCTAATATTATAATGAATTTATGAATTCATATACATTTGCATGATATAATTTAATAATTACTATATTAACGAATACTAGATGTATAACTAGATGCTTAAATATGTTCACACAAAAATAAAACGTATCTAGATAATACTTAACTATGAATTGGCTTAAATCTAAATTAAGATGTTATATTGATAAAAAATGTAAATAATTGTATATTAGAAATAAAAAAAATATTTTTTATAATGGACTGGGCTAGTTTGTTATGAATAAGTGATAATTGGAAGTAAAATGATGCAGATTGAAATGGAAAGAGCTAATACAGCCGAATGGACTAGTTATAGGCCACCTTACTGGTCCAGATGAGATTGACTCAGTTTGAATAACATTAGAATAAACTTGTAGAACTTGCATGGTGCAATGGTTAGAATAAATTAAAATTGAGGTATTTGCGAGCGGGAAATGCTTTTCATGTTGCTATTAGCACATAATGTTATAAAACACCTCATCATATTTGTATAACGTTAATGGATTTAAATCTACAAGCAAGTCATCATACAAAATCAAGAGACAAGGTACTTTGCTTCTATAATTTTCACGTAAATATATAGCCTGTATACTTCCTTGTCACTTTAATCGCTACAATCTCTATTAAGTTTTAACTTGCTTTATAAACTAAAGGGTAGATGTTGCCAACGGCTTTATCATTATTATGATTACTATCCTATTAGCGAAACACTACATGACACGGGTCTCATCAGAATGAGAAGGGTTTAGAAGTTTTTACCTACAACCATCACGGCTTGCTACGTACGGTTTGGTAGACTTCTCTAACAATTCAACATAATCATCTATACTTATAATAAAACTGTAACTGGAAGATTTCTGTACATTTAATATATTTTGAAAGTTTTTACCTACTGAGGAATTATCAGAATGAAAATCATTTGTTAGCAATCAATTAGCTGACGCGCACAACTTCATCTGCACTAAATCTAAAATGACCGTTTTTAATATGTTAAAAAAAAACTAGAACTTAATTGCAGCGCCAACTACCAGGTCTAGTTATTAGTAATTGACAATAATCAAAATACTCAGTAATGTACATACAATTTTTTTTCATATTTTTCTTTGGGTCATGATTTCTAAACATAACGGTATAAAATATGTAGGTATTATTGGTCATTTGAACATTCAGCTTTTCAAAATAAAAAAAGGATCGCGACATTTCCGGACTGGACTTTATTCTAACGAAAAAAATGATAGAGGCATTATCTAGAGAGAAAATATGTATGTAGAATACCGCCTATACTTGACTCCTCGACAAATATGTACGACAAAGTAGACTAGCGTGCAGTCTTTGCATTCATACGACACTAAAGCATGCTTGGCCAAATAAATATTTGCGTAACAAATTGTCACGTGCGTTTAATTATAATTCAGATTGGAATTGTAAAATATCTTGGAGTTAACCTTAAAAAATATATCTCAAAATAGAAGACCTTCATCGAGTACGAGGGAGCTCTCTATCCCTTACACCGATCGAAGGGCCTTGGAGATAAAAATTGGGACATTAATTTGCTATTGCATATATTTATGCGAATATGAACACATTGAATTTTAAGACTTTAGTTTTCGGTTTTTTTGTTTAATTTAAACAAATGTAATTACTGCCCAAAGTGAATTTACCTTGCAACAACATTTTTTGTTGTACATCGCTATTTTAGTCTTATAAAGTAGGTGACAATATATACATTTTGAATATTCTTTAGTCGCGACTAGGGAGTAGCTCTCTTCTGACGGAAGTTTCCGCTATTTAAAAATAATAATTTGGATTGGTCGTAAGTATATACTCCACGCTTCTTGACTTAAATGCCAAATATCATAATCAATTAGGATTATTTATTTCCAATATTTTCAAACGGATTGATTGTGAATAGCAAAGTGAATAAAAATTCAACAGTTAAAAAAAATAATTAAATTGCAAAGTCTTTTAAAAATCTCTAAATATACTTGTTTATTTGATTATTAATATTTTTTCTGACGGTTGCGACATTCTGTAATAATCAATGACAAGGACATGTGCTGATCTAACCTTGAATTTTCAACTCTTAATAATTATATTTAACACATGAATTTTTTTATAAAATGTGAAAGAAAAGGAACATTTTACTCTTTCATCAATAAATAATAATAAAAGTTTTACTTCAATCGCGCGTAAAGATTACAAGCACACACTTTGTTTTTTTATTAGCGTTCATTGTAATTATAAGTTGTTTGAAACCCTATTTTTGGCAAATATTGTACAATTAACAAGTGACGCGGAGGAGTAGACACTACAGCTTCCCTTTGCTAGGGGACCTAGTTCGATCCCAAGCACGCGCACCTCGAACTTTTGAACTTTTACATGCACTTTATTATCAATATATTTTTAAACTATACGACTAAAAAGAAAATAAAAAACTATTTCGGAATCTAGATTAAAAAATTTGGACTCGCAAGTCTGGTTTTAACGATTATTTATATAACATCCAAGATTTGGTAATAACGATTTGTCACTGACACACAACCCCAATAAGTACCGAACAAAAAATAGAGATCAGAGAATCAAATCCATGGTCTCTTAGCCTAAGGCAACGAGATCCTAGATTCGAGTGGAATGTGCTTAAAATGACTAAAGACTGGACCAAAGATGCAAAATGTACGAGCCATTTTGGAGAAAGTCGTAATATACATACGGATAAACATTATTTAAAGTTAATTAATTCGCTGTTTTAAGTAAGAAGGTACCCACCAACATATTAAATATTAATTGTTTAAAAAATGAAATTTTTATTGAACAACATTTTTTGGTAAATAACTTTAGACCGGTATTTTGGATTTTCAATTATTTCAAAAATTCGTTAAAAAGGTATGAATGAATTTTTGACTAAATACTTACCTAACCGGTTTTAATTGTTTAAATTTTATTGCATTGGAATATATTTGGAAGCTGATAAAATATTCGCGGATCGAACAAGGTAGGTAAAAATATTTTTACATTCGGGTCTTTCATGATATGCTCTCATTTTCTTCAAATATTCCTACGCAGCGAGGTCATAAGTAGGAAGAGGACACAGGCCTCTCCCATAGTAAAAGCGATTTTAGGGCATAGACCTACGCTGCTGCAATGCGGGTTGGTGGACTTTAATGACAATAACGCCGAATAAGTGATAATAACCGGGGCCGAAACCGCCAACTTGCTAACTCCGGACTAGTATCGAAAATTCTTTAAAAGAAAATACATAATAATTTATATAATTAGGCCCGACCCGGGATTCGAACCCAGGACCTCCGTCCGTAGTTGAACATGCAGGCATTTAAAACTCATAAACACACATAAACTATAGTCAGATATAACTTATGGTAAGAATATATATCGAACGGTATATATCGAAGCGACCAAACACGCCACTTGTGCAGTTCTACTCAAAACCTGAAGTCATGGCAATGCAACCCACGCAGAAATGATAGACGTGTCATTTCTGCAATACCACGTTTGTGACCTAATTTCCTATGTTAACCCGGGCGTGGTCTCTACGGCCTTTATAATACGGATTAATTTGGTCCAGAACTATTTCTACTCCCACTCTAATTTTTTACCATCGAATTGCAAAGCATAGTGAGGAGGTAAGGATGTTCCACGGATATACTACGAGACCAAAAGAAGAAGAACAAGACAAGAGCTTCGCTCCGTCGTTTCTCATACATACCTACCGCAAAGATCTGCTATCATCTGATCAGTTCTTGCAAGAAATAAAAAAGGATAATTTAGTGCAAGGTTATTGAAAAAAATCAAGCAGTGCTAGTGTGAAAACACCATTGAAGCGTTTCATACTAGTTTTCCGCGCGTTTTATTTAAAACAAATCAATAGTAATATCATTTTATATTTATTAATTTCTCTAATTTGTTATTTTTATTATATCAACCCATTACCGGCCCACTACGGGTTACGGGTCTCATCCTACTATGAGAGAATTTTAGGCCTTAGTCCATCACGCAAAAATTAGAGGTGCCTGCGAATTCGGACCCCAGAGATTTAAGAGACAGGAGCATAGGAAGAAGAACTTATAGCATCCCTCCGAGGAATGGCAGAAAGGTAATAATCGTATAGTGACGTGGAAAATCGGTCATCTAGACGGATACCCCATCCAGTTACAAACTGGCTCAATTGAATAATTTGCATTGTGAAACTAGGTAACAACATCTTCATTATCACTATCAGTTTAACAACATCCCAAAACTGGGGCCGGGGCTTCTCTCTTGTAGGGAGCCTCGCCTTTGTGGTACCCACCAATGTGAGTTGGCAGGCTAAGGCCTACATTACTCTGAACAAAACTATAACAGAATTGCGCAATCGCGCGTCATTAAGTGTTGTGTGGAAACACTGTTATAGGCGTCGGCTACAGGCAATCAAGTGTATCAGTAGCAATACCGACTTGTTTTTGCTGCAATTATTCATTCGAAATATTAATAATGTAAAGTATTAAACTGTGTTAGTTAGGAACTAAGGTTTCATTATTGAATACAAGTAAAAAAACTCGTGCATGAACCCACTTATATACCACCATATTAATAACATAAAATGAAAAGCATTCGGAAAAATTGTTTCACACAGGGTGCTGAGAACTCAAGCTGGTCAACTTCATACGCCTTTGAGAACATAATGGAGAACATTTAAGCATGCAGATTTCCCCACGATGTTTTCCTCCACCGCAAATGATATTTAATTGCGAAGCGGACTTGACTCAGTAAAGTTAGAGGTACGTACTATCACCGATTTAAATACGTGTTAATATTGCCTATCGAATTTATCTTCGCAATTGTGTTGCACCGCATCTATAGTGCCATCTTTTTTGTCTTCTCATGCGTGTTTAAAAACTTACATAGTGAGGAAATCCTAGGATGGGCATCGACGAATCTTAAGATCTTGACATTAAAATATAGCACATGTGCTAATTTATAGTGGCTTTCGAAGTTTGAGACTAAGACTGTTAATATTATAACAATCATAAAAAAATATTTTTTACGTACTTTTGATAAACGAATAATTAACTTCTTATGAAACTACGATAACGAACTAAATTGTAATAGGAGCTGCTGTTCCTGAGCATTGTTTGAATAATAAAAAAAGCGGTTATTGCATTAGGAGGGTAAGGCTACTCGGACACAGCCAATATTTTTGACAATATAAGAGTAAGTATTGACAATATTTTTTACCATGACTTCTAACACGCAATTTGAGTCACGTGAGGAAAATCTTTAGTATATACTTAGATTACTCTTCAGATTACTCTAAAATAAAAATCAGAGGTTTTTTCCATTTACATATGTACGGAAGATCTTCCTACTCACTTGTGTTGTGCTTGGGGACCAAGGTCCGACCATTCATCTATGAAAGTAATACAACGTGTAACAGAATTACAAATTAATATTGAGGGATGTATAAGTATATTTCATAAGGAATCACTCTGTAAAGACATGAAATCAATAGAAACATATCTATTTTTCCATACAAATGAATTCAAAACATTCTAAGTGTTTCTTTATGAACAACCCTATTGAATATAAAAGACCAACACGCGCACAGTACCTACGCTACGCGACGTGTACCTAATAAAGTGACAGGAGCCACATGGTTTTAATTTTACATGTAATGTTATCTGATGTAACTGTATCTGATTTCTTTCAGTAAAAACTAGGGCCGGGGGTTTACTCGAAAAACTATTCGATTTTCGGTTTCGCAGATTAGTCTTAGATACAGTACATAATGTGCCTCTAAAGCCTGTGAAGTATTATTTCGGTTTTCATTTTGATTTATTTCAGTAAAAACTATGGCAGAGGTTTACTCAAATACTATTAGGTTTGCGGTTTCACAGATAAGTTTTAGAGACAGTACATAATGTACATCTAAAGCCTGTGAAGTATTATTTCGGTTTTCATTATGATTTATTTCAGTAAAAACTATGGCAGAGGTTTACTCAAATACTGTTAGGTTTGCGGTTTCACAGATAAGTTTTAGAGACAGTACATAATGTACATCTAAAGCCTGTGAAGTATTATTTCGGTTTTCATTTTGATTTATTTCAGTAAAAACTATGGCAGAGGTTTACTCAAATACTGTTAGGTTTGCGGTTTCACAGATAAGTTTTAGAGACAGTACATAATGTACATCTAAAGCCTGTGAAGTATTATTTCGGTTTTCATTTTGATTTATTTCAGTAAAAACTATGGCAGAAGTTTACTCAAATACTGTTAGGTTTGCGGTTTCACAGATAAGTCTTAGAGACAGTACATAATGTACATCTAAAGCCTGTGAAGTATTATTTCGGTTTTCATTTACATATTGTATATGACACTCGTGTGTGTAAACTTGGATACACGCCATGTATTCCGTCAAATCCTGTGGCATCATCTAGTTTGCTAATGCAAAGACTCTCACACGTTATTTCATTGCAATTACCCCAGATTTGCAACTACCTCTTGAAACTATATCTTGACTAAAAATCAATAAAAATGGATAAAATGTCGTTATTACGTTTTCCATCTAATACCGGATAAGTGCAATAGGAAAGTCATGGTACTTTTCTCAAATTATTTTCCTGTTTACATAGTAGTATTATTATTATTTGTAAATATCAGAGCCAAGCTCGCTTCTTTACGGCTCCGTCTGGTAACACTATTTACTTATTAACTTTAAAACACCAACATGCGCTAAAAATGTTTAAATTCAGACAACACCTATTGGATGAGTGTCTATGTGTCTCTCGGTGAGCTAGTATCTCAAAATTTCTTTCTCCGATGAGAGAGGCCGAGGAAGAAGATTTCACATGCATTGAGAATATTCATGGAGAATGCTCACCTCGCAAAGTTTTCCTTTAATGTTAAGAGAAGCGATATTAAATTCCTTGAAATGCACATAACTCGGAGCGAGGGATCGAACTTGGTACCTCCAAATGGGAGGCCGAATATAAATATGCTTATGCCGACCCACAAATATGCTTATTCTCTTCTTCTGTTCCTGGGCCGTCTCCGTATTTGGTTGGCCTGAACCGTTGCACATGACCCACAATATAATATATTCATAACTTAGGCTTATAGAACAGTACTATAGTCGGTAGGCTTCGGCCGTGGCTAGTACCACCTTAACGACAAAGACGTGCCGCTAAGCGATTTAGCGTTTCTACCCGACATCGTACCGTAGCGCTAAATGGGTATCGGTTTAACAAAACTACCAAAATATTTAAAAAGCATTTTTGAAGTAGGTATGTAGGTATTTATAGGTGAACAGGGATTTCGCAAAAGTGTTTAAGGTATTAAAAATCTT
The DNA here is from genome assembly GCF_905163445.1 of Pararge aegeria. Taxonomy (NCBI): domain Eukaryota; kingdom Metazoa; phylum Arthropoda; class Insecta; order Lepidoptera; family Nymphalidae; genus Pararge; species Pararge aegeria. Next base: position 7,839,929 of record NC_053184.1, on the reverse strand, counting down.
ATTTTTATTTGTGTTAAAATTAACCCAGTTAATTAACACCAACCAATGCGCCGGTAACGGACGTCATGCCATAATCGCACAAAAACTGGTTGCATGCCAATACCAAAACTGAAATGAGTTCTAAATATTTGGTATAAAAATGAAAATACTTAAATCTGGGGTCACGGTCGAAAGGTACCCTACTTTTAATTATTAATTTTTGATCGCCTTAAACCATATAACTAAAAATATAACTTGTTACTCCGTATCATTTTGATATTCCAAAATGTATATTACAAAGCTAAAGAGTTTTTTTGGTTAAACGCTCTAATCTCAGGAACTATTTGTTTTTAATGATAGTAGAGTAATTGACTTACCCTTTACTTACTCTTGCCTAAAGATAAGGATCGCACTACTTAATTCAATTTGTAACTAAAGATGTTGAATGAGTTGGTTATTAACTTCGTGCGGGAATGAGAATGCGCATAAAAAGTAGACCTAGTTTCTCAGCATGCTATTTTGATCAAGAAAGCAGAATCTTGGATTAGATAATGCGAGGAAGTAAATTTAGTGGTTGAAGTGAAATTAAATTACTGGTAGTAATCAGAAATTAATGTTCAAGAATCTGATTAGACTAATTTACACCGCACATTTGCTCCTAAAATGTACATAATTGATATCAATTTCGACAAATTGTGCCTGCGGCTTGATATACGAAGTTAACGTGTTATTATTGTATGAGTTTTAGGATTTCAAGATTGGCTTAGGTCTAGCTTACTTAACGGACTTATTTTTAAAACGTACCAAACCAATACTACCTTTGCCTTATTTTTGGCAATCGCCAAGTGAGTTTCTGCATGAAATTGTATTAGTAAAAAGATCAAAGTTTTGAATTTGAGTCTTGGACTTTTACTTTCTGTTCTATTTTGACGCACTCACGCACCATTTTGTTTTTGCTATAAGTTAACGTACGTTGGAATAGGTAACGGAATTTCAGTATGTATAAGCCTTCTGGATTTTTATTATTTGTTATGTCTTTTATAGAAGCAGGCATTACTTTGCGGAATTCTATGATATACAATGAAGCTGAATTAGCTATAAATTTCGTTAATAATTTCATTTCTGTAGGAACTTCCAAAATTCTTATATAGTATACAGATAAACATAACGCATCTTTCTGAAATAGCAGTGCATTTATTGTCTAGTTCTTCAAAAGTAAAGGGAGCATCTTCTGAGGTACTATTGGATCACCATTGTGTTTTGATAGAAAAAAACATGTAGAATATTTACTGCAACCTTAGATGCAAACTTCCTCAAGGTTATATTCTCATCAAGGTCCATTAATGTAAAATTTCTTTTATTGCTTTCACAAGATTACCATACTTACTAGTTAGTTACCTATATCAACCGCAGTTTTTTTTAATCTGCAGTTAACGATTAGTTTTTTATTATTTCTTAGTACATTCAATTCTAAGTTCTTCCTCAATTTTTTTTTTGAAATAGTCTAGTCAGTAAGACTTGTTTTTTATATTTTTATGATTCTCTGGTTAACCATATTTTTGGGGTACATTCTTCATAGTGTTTTTTGTAAATACAGCTGCATTATATTCTAGAATAGTGTAGCTCGCTTGCCTACGAAGGAATTTAGAGAGTTATTACATATATTCTATGCCTCAAACTTATTGACTAGGAAACCAGATCAAAGGGGGTTTCACGTCTTATGGACTTGAGGATTATTATTACTGAAGAGTGAAAGCCTTTTTTGTTATTTAAGTATTTCATTATATTTTTGTTTTCTGATTTTTGCTACTGAATAAAATGATATGAGGTTCAAGGTAATGTAACGCCAGTTATCCCACCTGTTGCCGAGACATTTCTAACATTGAGTGCTCATTAGGAGAAGCATCTGCTTTCTAAGCATCGGTGATTCCATGTTTTGCGATCGTTGATTTAATACGCGATTAGGTCTCACTGAGATATAATGGAATGAAAAGTTAAACTGTACCATAAGATTGGTGTTCCTTATCTTAACAATGATTATTAAACTTACAATAATTTAATATATTTCATTGAAATTAAGAGTACTAATAATTAATAATAATATTGAAGGGACTGAGAATTTCTACTCAGAAAAAAGCAATATGTAACCATTTTTCATTGACCGACCCAACAATCGAATGCAAGACTTCCCTATACATAGCCAAACATGGTATGGTGGCTCTTAACAATAAACCACATCTAAGTTCGACTTATTCGCGCTATCGCAATTAGGCCACAAAACCCGCATTTTGTAAACATATTTTTTGCTAAAAAAAAACTAAGCGGCGTGTAGTGTACAGGATAAAGTTTACAGCAATTAAACGCAAGCCGAATGGTATTTACACGAACGGTTTGGAGCCAGTTTGGTACTAACTAATTTGTAACCAAGTTTCAGCATCGTAGTTTCAATAGATATAAACATGATTTTTAGAGCAATTTCTTTTAACGAAATAGTGATATAATTTTGAACAAACATAAATATTATTTTGCACCGAAAGTAAAATATGATAAAATAGGCATAATATATTTTAAGTGTGCTACAAACAGTTAATAATTATTTCCATTTTATGGCCCATATAACGTGGTCCATTTCAACAATTTAATTTTTAATGGAAGCCATTTATTGGACTAAATATCCAATTGGACTACATATCCAATCGGCAGATTACCCATTGAATTCCTTATTTAGTTCTATTTAAAAACTAGTATGTGAAATTAGGTAGATACAAGAATATATGAGGGAGTTTACTGTAATAAATTAAGGAACCCCAACATAAGTAAGCTCTGACACAATCTTGAAATTACAGAGTTCCAATTAGCTGGCAGTCGACCAAAAATCATGTATGGTTTTATTCCCCACTTCTGGCTATAAACATTCCGTGGGGAACAATGTTGAAGCTTATTTAAAATTAAAATCAATGCTATGAAAGACAAAGATATTTCATTCAGTGACAATGGCTGAATGAGAAGGAGGTGCTGGATGCGACGTATCGCATTGTTAAATGTTTTAATATAAGAACCAAAAATCTAATTAGGGAAATTGAATATCATGTTCAAAGCGTGCGATGCTTTTATTAAAAAGTTATCTCCTTTTGAGAAATCGCTCTATAGGTACGATTCAATGACATTTGCGAACGGTTTCTGAGCGTTCCGTACTTTTTTATTGCTCATCATTGATTGGGACTAACAACGTTTGCACAGTGTCGTATCCGATATCGAGACGAGCAGTTACAAAATAATTTTGATACCTAAAACGATAAGTCACTCACTGACTGACTCATCAATAGTATAGTCCCTATGGCCTGGTAAGCTTCTAGAGTGGGCTTGGCTGGCTGGATGAATTGATCTAGCGGGAAGTTGAATCAGCCGCCCTACAACGGACGGTTCTTGCCCACCAAGTACGAAGATAAAAGATAAGTCCAGGGACAGAAGAATAAGAAGCAGCACAGACCGGTAGTCTTAGGTGTAGATAGTGAAAATTTTGCTCAATGGTTTCCTTTAATATGTAACAGAAATTAGGCGGGACTTTTTTTTGATTTGAAATTGAGTTTCGATTATTACATACCAATAATAAAATTATTATAATTTTAATATTTACGCCCGAAATACACGCATTGTTATAATAAATCTAATCCAAAGTCGTCAGATGGCAGATGGCATTTAGTATCCTTTTCTTGTATTCGCCGAAGATATCAACAAAACTAAATTTAATTTTCCATCTGCATTTTGGATTAGATTCATTATTAACTTCGTTTGTTATGGATTGTACATTTTTTGAGCAACAACTTACCTAACTAACTTGAGCGTACAACTTTTTAATTTATCATAAAATAATATAATATAAATATTTTATTACCCAATCTATACTTTACCTTGACTTTTACCGTGACTGTAATCTCACCTGGTGGTAAGTGATGATGCAGTCTAAGATTGTAGCGGGCTAACCTGTTAGGGAGTATGGTAGTCATACCTCTAATCGGTTTCGGCGAAATCGCACCAACACTACCGCGCACACCGTTGCGCACGGGAGATCGTCAAAATTATTAACAATTCATTCGTATCGGTAATTATCTATAAGCAACTTCGGTTACTTAACGATGTATTTATTGATAAAGCATATATGAACTCCAAACATAATTCAAATTAAAAGCTGTTTTTCAAAATGATGAAATTACGTATTGTATGAATATTATTTTCTTAGACAATCGCACCTCTCATTGTCGTAAGGCACCAATATCGAATCGGATACTGTGAAAACGCGCTGATTCACGGCACGTGCTGAATATAAAGGATTTTAAAAAAGTGAATGTGATATTTAAATATGAAATCCGTGGAATGTTAAGTGTTTCGAAAAATTTGAAACGAGTTCTGCTCGTCTTGTGATTTAAAAATATTTTCATTCAAAGTTACGACTGTTTGTATAGAGAGTAAAAGACCTTCTACTTGCGATACATAATTAATTTCTTCCTGTATACAGTAACCTTGTACTTTTTACGAACGGAACCGGTAGACGTCATCCTGCCGGTAAAGCAGCGCCACCGACCGGTTCAAATCGTGTTTTTAAGCCATCCAGGAACCCATTGAAATATACACAATTTCATCAAAATCGGTCCAGCCGTTTAGGTGGAAAACAAATACAAGTACAGAAGAATTATACATATATTAAGGTACCTACTTAGAATTCAGGATTTATCATCAGCCCCAGGCCATAATATAAGACCACAAAACGAATTTCGGCAACGGGACAGGCTTCCCAGCTTACAAATCATTACTCCTATGAGATCGCCCGTCTGTAGCTGTAAGATTATGTAAGGCTGATTATGATGATGATGATTGTAAACGAAAGCCTGGAGATAAAATATTGAAGGACAAATACCTAGAGGCCGGTCACCAACAAGATGCACTGACCAGTCCAGATTTGGTAAAACTATAAACAGATCTTCAAAAATATATGTTTGTTATATTATCGCCACTTGGCGATAATATAACAAACATATATTTTTGAACAATAAAGAAAGAAAGCACAAACAAACAAGCAAAAAAAACAAAACGATAAATACAGCAATAAAATGAATACTACTAAACTAATTTATTAAACCCACAACTATTATAGTAATTACATAAAACTAACATATACATAAAAAAACATAAATAAAAAAATAAAAAGGTACATACATCTTTTTATTAGTGATCGATGACTACAGCAATATATAATACTAGCCGTCTCGGCGAACTTCGTACCGCGGATCATTTTTTTTTAATGAATGTTTTATTTTAATACCTTTTATCCTATTCCGGTCTAAGAGGAATCCAAACAATCAAATATCATAAAAATTGGTCCAGCCGTTCTTGAGTTATAAATGGTGTAACTAACACAACTTTATTTTATATAATATAGATTAAAATTAAATGTAAAGTTTACAGACTATCACTAGAGAAAAGATAACTCCGCCATGTGTATATTAAATAATGGTTGGAAAATTTGAATTAGGAAGATGATGGTTAAACATACTTCGTCAAGTTTTTACACTATGTTTTTACAGTGTCTATCAAAGTCGTTCCAAAGTCTTGAACATAACTCTGCCACTGACTTCACCATACATAACCGCTTCGTCCTTAACCAAGGACGTTCGAACAAAGTAATACGAACATCAATGTTCAATAAAATCGATTTCTGTATCCAGTATTACCTTATACGGATCGCCACTATTGTTCACTAAGTGCATATAGTTGTGTTAATACATATGGAAGTACAAACGCGAGCAAATTCCCTGATGGTCTGGAATGACTTACAACGGGCGATGTGATGATTAACAACATCAGCCTTTTTCGTCGACTGACTGTAATTTAAAAAGCCACATCGAATTCTTGGAGCACTCAAATGTATTGCTCAAAAGCGATTTCAATAAAATAGGTTTTATATAAAAAGTGGCTTTCGTATCGGTAATACGCCGATATAATTATCTTGAAGAGCTTGTCACCTTATCCGTAAATAAATTTTAGACAAAACCGTGTAATATGGTGATGAGTGTCTTAAAGGGTTTTTATTTTTAGTCCTCAACGCATTCTTGGTTGAAGTCCAGTTTAGGAAACCTGTCGATGCGTCGACTGTTGAACCTTTCTGTCGCGTGCCTAGGTGTAAAGGGACCATTATTAATTTTTTAACGGGATTTTTTGAAGTAAAAGTGCGCTATTTAGATCCATCCCAAAGTACATTTTTCCGGGATATCTCATATGCTACTGCTAAAACATCGGCCTCTATACTATCTCTTTTTGCAAATTATGTCAATATGTTGCTCCGTTGCTGAGTGAAAGAAGGATAAACCAAACACTAAAAATTCGAATTTTTAGTATCAAAAATGATCACGTAGTGGTACTTTCTAGAAATCTTATACAACAGGCCTTCTGTTACAGGAATATTAGAAAAAAATAATATTGAACGCGTCGTCGGAAAATTTATTAGGTTACATAATATTTCGTAGTTTGCTTTAATATAAACAGATAACAGAGTAATATCTTAATTATAGTATAAGTTGGGTAATAAAAGAACAGCAGTAATGAGCACATTTCGACTAAAAAATATGTATATTAAAAGTGGTCTATTTAATATCAAGGTTTCTAGATTATTTAAGGTTGATATATTTATTATAGTACGTAATGTTGGTTTTAGAAGTTTGACGGACGCAAAGGTTCTCAAATGCGTTAATGCGTAAATAATTAATTTCCTAATGTGTGAAAATGTACCGGATACGCCTTATTTCTAAGTGCAGGTAAGGATTTCACTAATTGCATTACAATATATTTTTTTACGCAGTTTCATATTAATTGAATAAATCACACTTGATATGTTTGCCCTATTCTGCTGTTTATTTATATAATTACCAGCTTTTGCCCGCGATTTGGCCTGCGTGGAATTAATTTAACCGAATCTGGTCATTCATTTTTTCGTGAAGGATTTAAGTGTACTGAACATCCAAAATTCTTATAATGGTATTAGTAGGATTATAAGCCTGAGCTAGCTATTGTTTTGTGTATATAACCTTTCCTTCCAGAGTTATATTTGCTCTTAATAACCCGTTTATTGAGTAAGACGAAATACCAATATACTAGTTGTTGGCCGCGGCTTCGTCCGTGTTTTTGTGGTTTTTCATTAGTACACTCAGGTATATAATTAAGAGTACCTATAATACCTATTTTTATTTAAATTTTTAGTCAGGTAATTGGTTTATTAGTCTTTGCGAAAAAGAGTAATCAACATCCATCCTAACAAATGTTCGCATATAATATTGATCTTATATTGTGATTTCATGATGTTGATTTGATTTTGTTTCTTTTATAAATATACCTACCGCACAGAAACCGTATATTTTTTTTAATTGCCACTTTCGATAAGGTGGCCAATAGTGTTAGATACCTTTGCCGCGCGGTCTCATCCGTGTTTTTATTTTCGCGTTTGTTGTCGCCTCGTCGGTTATCGTTACCGATCTGAATATTTCCAAGCAGTTGTTTCAGTTGTTAGACGCTTTGCCGGTAACACCGCAGTGGCCAGTACGTTAACTTTAGTGATAGTTTGTTACCTATAAATATAATGGTGGTATACCAACGCAGCACCTATAATGCCGGGTATGTTAGTCAAATTAAATTGTTCCGATTAAGACAATGTTAAGGATTTGATCTCAAAGTTGAATGAATGGTCAACTACCATTCATTTAACTTTGAGATTGTATTATTTTTATCACCGCCTGTTATTTGTCTACGCGGTAATCAAATAATGTTTGTACGTGAGGGTAATTGATTTTTTTTATAGAAAGAAAGAGAGAGAGCAATTAACTTCATTAATAAATTATTCCAGACATTCAATTTTGCAAACCCTTACGTGCTCAGTAGGTAGTAACATAAGATGCTGCCAGACGCCTATAACAGTGCATTACTGGATGAAAGACAATGGAGCCACCACGCTGGGCAAACGTACGTAGTAGTAGTAGCTTCGTACGAAGCCCGCGGATAGACGAGGGGTGGTAACATCTGTATTCAGATTTTCCGTAGGTAACCACAAGGTATACTCATCATATCAAATTATTACCAGCCCACATCTGGGTACGGGTCTCCTTCCACAATGAGAAGGATATAGACCGTTATCCACAACGCTGGCCAAGCGCGGATTGGTGGACTTTGTGAACATTATGGAGAACTCTTATGCAGGCAAGTCTCCTCTCGATGTTTTCCTTCATCGTTGAAGCAAAACTTAGAGGTGGGATTCGAACTCGGACCCCCTGAATGTAAAGCCAAAGTCCTAACCACTAGGATATCGCTGAAAGATATAATGCATTCAGTTAATGATTGTAATTAACATTAGTGGATCTAATATTTGGGTTTGATTAAGTCAACGTAACTTTTAGATAGGCAAGTAGGTTATGATAGTGAATTTAACTTCCAAAAAATTGTCCTGATTTCTTAAACTTCTCTTATGGTCATCTCTGAAGAAGAATTCATTATAAACACCCTCTCAAAATAGATAGAAGAGTTGTGGTCACAAAACTAGATAGATATATGGCTTGCACTTTAAACGTGAATAGGAACAAAAGTTGAAACAGGTTCTGATTACCCTTGACTGATCGTATCTGCAGTTTTACTTTTATCATCCCAGTCTTATCTTCATCTGTTTGTAAATTATAATTTATAATATTGTTATTCATCAGCATTATAAATTACAATAATGTTAAAGTATTATTTTGTAAGCGAGTTTCTAAATGTACGAGCATTTACTCAAATAGCATTCTTTGCGTAAAAATATCGCCAGGCGCTTCCAAATATGTAGTTTTATGTCATTATAATGAAGGAAATTACATTGTTTGTACTAAGAATATACTTATAGAAGATATATACATACTTCTTCTTCTTTGGGGTAGTGGCTATGTGTGGCTTCAATTTCCTGTGTCACCCTAACTGTTACTAATCTGTTAGGATTGCCACTGTATGAAATTACTCTTGTTTATGTTTACGTTTGCTATTTTTTACAAAATACGAGAACTAAAATAAATCAACTTATGTTTGTTGTGTGTCAACTTATGTTTCAACTATACCTTCAATTGTAGGGAATAAAATATGTACGGATAAGAAGATCTTTAAGCATTACCAGTAAAGCACTATTAAAACACTTGCATAGTAAGTACCTTATTCGTTTCGGTTAAACGTTTCTGCGATTATCAGCAAGGCTATTCTGAATAATGCCATCTCCATATCGAAGCTCACTCAAGTGAGAAAGATCACTTCGAAAGCGATCTGACATGACCTTGACATGATATTCTCTAAACACCTGGCACGCACTTGCGAAGTGAAGTGAGTTTCGAATTAGAAGCTCGAACAAATATAGATTCTGATGGCGCAGAAGGCGCTTAAGTATTGGAAAAAAGACAAGGTGGATCTCTCATCCTATCAATCGCAAGATAATCGTGTGACGAAGGCTGGAGAAAGACTTCTTATTTTATTGGGCAATGGAGACAGGGAAGGTTGCCCGTCAGAGCCAAGTCCTGTAAAAGAGCTGTCGACAGTGGGTACTGTGTATCCCAAGCTGATGGTCCGTCTGATGGCAAGTGGAAAACATGCCTATAAACCGAGCCTCCCTTCGCAGGGCATCCAAGCAACAAGTGCCTGTAATTACACCGGCAACGACGCCCTTCTGACTTGAGCCTTCCAGACTACACAGCATTGCAACTACTAGTTAGTTAAGTAGTACTTTCCCGGTCGAGCTTTGCTACAATTTTTTTTTTTTTACTGTACACTCATCGCCATCTAGTCCCCAAAGTAAACGTAGCTTGTTTTATGGGTACTAAGATAACTTTTGAATAATATACATAAATACTTATAATATAGGTACATATAAACACCCAGACACTGAAAAACATTCATGTTCATCACACAAACATTTTACAGTTGTGGGAATCGAACCCTCGGCCTTGAAACTCAGAAAGCAAGGTCGCTGCCCACTGCGCCAATCGGCCGTCAAAAAATGTTCTACTACTAATAATTTCAGATGGGGTCAGCGACGGCAGAAGCCACTGGAGGTTATGTGCGAAAGCCTCCCTGTGATACATCCACCAGGTTTACCAACAAAAAAAATTACAAGTGAGAAACCTTTTATTCAGAATTGCATTAAAGCAACAAGATTCTATGGATTTATGACAGTTGATTTATATCAAGCTTAAATTCATTTTAAAATATCCTTCTCGTAATGTACCTACCGTTAGTGTTCATTAAAAAGTTATAATTACTCATATGTATACTGGTTTATAGCCTCTGTATTTAATTGCAACATGGAATCAATTACTTTATATCAAAATTCAAATTGTATTAGCCTAGAAGCTTAGTAAATGTTATTAGAAATACACAACAGAGATGGGGTAGCAATAGAAATCTTAATAGACTTGTTATTAAGACTTCTATAAGGGTTACTTAAGAGCAATGGGTCACCACACTGCTGATTCGCGGTTTGGCGGGCTTCAACAATTATAGCACTTAAGTGATAAATATATGTAAAACTAGCTGACCCGCGCAATCTGCATCAAATCGATTACTATCGGTTTTAATATCTTAAAAAAAACAAGAACCTAATTGAAGCGCCACCTACCGGGTCCAAGTTTATTAACAAACTATAATATGCTATCCTGTTGGAGCTGTCTGCTTTTCCGGGATAAAAAAAGCCTATGAGCTATTCCAGACTGTATTTTATGCCTCTGTCGGAATTTAGCAAAATCGGTTTGGAACCATCCAAAATAGATTGAACCGATTTTGCTCCCTCCCGGATTTTGTTTCCCCCGGTCAAAATTTTCAAAATATTATTAAATGTACAGAAATCTTCCAGTTACAGTTTTATTAGAAGTTTAGATAGGCATAAGTTGCAAAGCTGATGCATTGCATCAGTTTTGAGTTTTGTTTTGAAAAATGAAAAAATTAGTAACAAAAAATTTTGAAACTAGAAAGTCTTACCTACGCATTCTAGAGTTGAACCTACGAATGATGTAGGTAACAAAAGGTTGTTAAAAGTTTGTAATAAGACTCGTTGCAGGAGGTAACGGTAAAAGAACAAAGGTGCTTATAAAGTAGGCCTACTTGAAATAAATAAATTTTTAATTTGAATTTGAATGAAATTGAAATACTAAGCTGCTTAGTTTTTTTTATTGTTAATGTATTGCTGTTGATTCAACTGCATGAGGTTTCATCATCCCGTGGGCTTAACATTATTTCCCTCATGCAGTAAAATAGAAATCATTCTTGAAGATCCAGATGTAGAGAACATATTATGTGCGTGTCATATTAAATCCAGGTTAGCTGACCCCTGAAAAGATAACAAAAATATAACTTAATATCATAATCACATCGATGTTTACTGTACATAATAAATTCATCATTTTTAACCCATTACCGGTCCAATAAAAGGTAATTTATTTTAATCACTACCCCAAGTGGGGCACGGAGAGTGACGATTCAAGCTACCACAACGGAAACCATTGACCCACGGTTTGGTCACATTGGCAAACTAGTGCTAACGTCGACGACGCTTGTGGTAGATAAGAGATATAATAAAGCGTGTAAAAAAAAGAGCCTTTGCTTGTAACTCTCACTACAGGGCACGTGACTCCTGTCAGAATAAAAAGGAGTTTGGATCGATTGCGGGACCTCAAACACCTTTGATAACGTTATGTAGAAATCTCTGGTATGTAGGCTGTTTACGATGTTTACTACAATGTTTTCTTTCTTCGACAAAGAAAGTGATATTATATTTGCTTAAAATTAAAAATTATAATATCACTTTCTTAATTTACCCCACACAATTGCTTTAATAAACCTAACTCCGAATAGTTACAGGTGCGTGCTGGGGATTGAACAAAGCGAATCCGAAGCTGTAACCACTAGGCTATCACTGTTTAATAATATTATTAAGATAAAGTTTTATGTTCCACTTTGGGACAAATTTTATGGAAAGATATTCTTAATTTTGAGTAAAAAAAGATTGGGTTGTTAGCTTCAGGTTCCTGCGCAACGAGCTTCAGTTCTCAGGATTGATGGTGAAATTATGTGAAATTACACCATCAATTGCGTACCAACATGGGATAAATATCGTATGCGACAAAATGCTTAACAGGGGAATATAAATTTTTGGAAATCGTTTCGTATTCATGTATCTACAATTTCTGATGAATAAATTTCGCTTTCAACAAGAATGTTTAATCTAAAGAAGGGAAGTTACGGCAAGTTTTTGTGTATTAAGTATGTCACAGTGAAATACCAGGAGTTCTGTGAAATTCCTAGGGTAGGCATGATATGATCTAATTTTAATGTAATCCTAACTACGTGTGATATTAAGTGTTTGTTTGATCGTTTGTTTGTCCTTCCTTTACGCTCTAACTAAGCGATTTACTAACTTGATTTTTGGTATATGGAGAGTTTAAAAGAAGGAGAGTAAAAAAGGCTACTTTTTATACCTGTTTAACAAACAGTTCTCGCGGGTTGTGTAAATACTGAAATAATCGCGGGAAAAAACTAGTGGTGAGATACTACAACATTTTCAGTGATTTTAATGTTTCTTGAATAAAGAACACTAGCTATTACATGCAGTATACACCCGTTAAGTAAGGGTGGTAACGTAATGCTGTAATATTATAGTTTAAGAATCGCGTACTTATAGACGTAAACTTTCCACTCGACCTCTGTGATGCTTTGTACATCCGCGCGATCGAGCGCCATAGATTTTTCATTGTCTCTCAAACTATGAATCCAAATAATCAAAAGATGCTTCGAGAGCCAAGGTTTATCTCCATAAGATAGTATGGATATTAAAATGCCCTTCTTTGTAATCAATGATACGATAATAATCAAATCTGGTAAGTATTTGGAGAGATCGTAATAAAGAAAAATGTCTGGCTAAGTTTTCTTCTTATCCAACAGTGGCGTGCATAGAGGGTATGCACGGGGTATGCAGATGATATAAAATGAAGAAAATCTTCAGTACGAGTTATAAAAAACTTAAGGATAGGCATTGTAAGAGTAATAAAAAAGCCTACCCTTAAGTATTTATAACTCGTGCTGGGGATTTTCTTCATTTTATATCATCTGCATACCCTGTGCATACCCTCAGAAAATTAAAAATATAAAATTCCTTATCCTCGCCTGCCCCGAACCGAACTCGTGTCATTCACTCATAACCCACGAGATCTTATGAATGGGATGGCCAACTGTCAATCCCCAGCCTGTCTGGATTTTCGCTGGTCTCTCAGGTATCGATCTTACCGATAAAGACATACTACCGTGAATGTGAGTTTAGGGGTTTGGTTTATATAAATGTACCATGTAAGAGTAAGTCTGCATCATGATTTACCACCAAGTCAACCTGCAGTCAAGGGCTAACATCTAGTGGAATAAAACGTGAAAAAAAAACCTTTTTTAACGGTATGTGATTTAAAACAAAACTATGCCCGCTTAATACTTCGTATGTTAATATGTTATTAGTATGGGATTTCTCTTTTGCCCGTAGTGAAGGCGTAGGTCAGTTTGGAGGGTTGAGCCACGTGCCTTGCCAGCAGATGTTCCGTGACACCTGCCTCGCCACTGTATCCATCACGTTCTAACACACACCAAATGGATATCTTTGTCCCTGTTATGATGTACTTATTTTTATATAATTTATACGAAATGACGGCAACTAGAGTGGACCTTGTGGCAGTTATAATGGCCAGCGCTAATTTGTGTTAATTGCGCAACTCTATGTACACACTTTTTTTTGAAGCTCCATTAAGAATTGGTGTTTCTATCTAGAGGTCTTTGTATCTGTGTAGAAGGTAGGACCATCTCTAGGCTAAACCACCTTCGCCACCATTATTTTCATTTATATTAGGCCCAACCTACTATAATTCTCAAAATGAGAAGAGTTATAATACACCACTCTGGTCAAAGGCGTATTGGTAAATTTCACACGCCTTTGAGAACGTTACAGAACTTATCTCACGATGTTTTCCTTCAGCCTTAATGATATTGTAATAGTTCAAGATAAAGTATCCCAGGTCCTTACTTGCACATTTCGTGCCGGAATAGTCACATAAAAGCACATGGAGCCTTTACATTAAGTATACTTCTTAAGCACTTCTAGGAAGTTATTCTTTCTGCTTACAGTGACTCGACCACGAGTTTGCAAGATTTATTCTGTCGAGAATATGTCTTGCAGTCAGTTGCTCTTTTACAATTGTGTATTAATTATTCCGTCTTGTCCAACTCTTCCTCGTTTTTCTAACCATGGTCGTTTAAAATACTTTTTTTTTTTTTAATTTTTTAGACGAGCGCTTGACTACAATCACATTTGATGGTAAGCGATGATGCAGCCTAAGGTTGAGCGCGCTTCCCTAGAAGATGCCTATTCATTCTTGATTACGTTTTAGTATTATTTATTTATATTAGTAGTAGAATTATTGACGTATTAGTGTAAGTTCGATTTCAGTGTAAAGCCAAGAGAATTTGTATTGTAATACTTATAAATATTACAAATGCGTAAATGTCTTTGTTTGTTTATACTAAGGAGAATTTATACTGACTTTTTATCCCAGGAAAACAAACGGTTTATACGGGATTTGTAAAAGACCGAAATAAAAGTGGATGTATAACGCGGTCAGTAACGTGCACAGGGTTTTTGACCAGGGTATGCATAAAGGAGGTGCTTGGCATAAAATGGAAAATTCCCCTCCAATACGAGTTATATAAAATAATTGGGGTATGCAGTGCTTTTGTGCATGTATGAAGTGCACGCCACTGAACGCGGACCACTGTTTAAAAATCTCAGTACCTTCCAGCTTGGAGTTTGAAAAATGCCTATGTCCACCCCTGTGCATTGGAGAGCACGTTTAGCAGCACAACAATGCAGGTTATCATGAAGTTCATATGATAATAAAGCCCGCCAACTAAAATTGCAAATACGAAAATTTAAACATTTTAGAATTATTGTTCTAAAATATAATAATTTCTAGTTTATATTAAATCTAATTTAAATCTTTTAACGATAGTTAAATTTATATCATAATAATAAAACAGTAGACAAGAAAACTATGTTTACTTTCTACCATAAGAGTACTTAATAAATTTTTCTGTTGTAGGTGGAAGATTAAAATTATTTATAAAAAAATCCTTATTTACCCTTTGTTTCCCATTAATTATTGAGCGCCTATTGCACATATAATGTTTTATTTAATAGCAATAACACATGGGTGAGATAAACAAGATAAATCCGAAGGCGCTACCATTTTTTAAATAATTTATTAAATATTTTTTTTATGCCACTACAAATTAGCCCTTGATTAAAATCTCACTTGATGGTAAGTCATGATGTAGTCAAAGATGGTAGCGGGCTAACCTGTTATGGAGTATGACAGTTAAATTAAGCCCATACCTCCAAGCGGTTTCTATGCGACATACGCGGCAACGGATCGCTAAACCGCTTAGCGGCACGTCTTTTGTCGGTAGGGTGGTAAACAGCCCCGACCGAAGCCTCTGACCAGACCAAACCAGCGAAAATTCAGAAATTATGCTCGCCGCTGCGCCAGGGCATAGAAAATTATATGGAAATAAATAACTGTATGAATTAAGGTGGATTAAAAAAAACTAAAATCAACTGTCAGGCTGTTACTAAGTAGAAATATAATAATAATAATGGTTACACGTGATGAAGTAACTGTAATATGACACAGATAGAGATGTTAATAAAACGATGTTTCATTAAAATCTGTTTACCCGAACTTTGTTAAAGAGCATCAACGCAACCAACCTGCTATCATCCTATTTTACTTTTGTACCAGCGTCTTGTAAAGACTTTTGTCCACTACTACCTGTGGCAAAAGTGTAAAAAGTGTGGCACTTCCCTGTAGTTCAGTCTTATACACAGTGGCGTGCTTTTGACCTGGGTATGCGTAAAGCTGGAAGACGGTAAGTTAAGAGGGCTCGGATTCGAACTCGGCCCACCGAAAGTGAAACCGAAGTGCTAACCACTGAGCCATCTCCGGTTTATATGTTGGATATTAATAATTAATATTTTAAATGTTATAGAAACTTCTGACTTGTATGAGGTTTCTTGTCCCCATTAAAAAAAAAAAATTTGTTCTGGTGAAAATATCAATATAAATCAAATAACGTAAATAAAATAAGTGAGCAGGATAAATTGAATTGTAATCTCGCAACAAGTTAATATCCTTTCGAGTTGTTTGGTAATTTGGAGGCCACTTTAAAGGAATTCCTGGCGGTGTTTAGAAATGATGCAATTAATATTTAATTAGATGCTTCGCGAATTCCGGGGAGTCAAAAAGCGGGCATATTTTTATTTTACAGCCATTTCTGGAATTGAAATCTTATTCATTTCACTCGACTGTTAATCTGTTTTATTTTGTTACACTCGGAAGATTTGACAGTAGGTAGTTAAATTTTCATTTATTATCCTACACATAATTAGGTATTATAAAACCGTAGCGGGCTAATTAGGTACTTTGAAGATATTTTGAAAAATTTTATTTGGTGGGCTCACAATAAAAAAATGTCTTTCTTAACTAACTTTTATTAATCCGAAACTACTGAATGAATTATTTGATACTTAACATGATTTGAGTTCATACTACGAAATAGAACATTGTGTAGGTACTTTTACGTCGAAATTTAGCAGTTTCCCTGGTAGAGGGATCAAAGCATTTTCAAAGACGATTTAACATCACAGCTCTGACAAATGTATTTATATAAGTATTTTTTTTATAATCGGTTCGATTATGAAAAATACCGAATACATAAAATGTTGCTAAATAAATATATGGAGGCTTAACTGCTAGGTATGATTTTTTTTATTCCACTACACTGGTCCTCGACTGTAATCTCACCGGGTGGTAATTGAAATCCGAAATTAATTACTAAATTTTCCTTGAGGGCGATCAAACCCGGGACATCCAACTTATAAATCCACAGCGCTAACAAATGCACCGTAAAGGTCGTTGAAAATATTCCATTCCATTTGGCATGCACTATTGTGTATAGTTTTTTCTTTTTTATTAGATATTTTATATAATGGGACTATCACTAATGATATTTCGCCTTTAATACGGCGCGATAGACATCACCAGCCTTAGTATGTTTGCTCGCTCGCAATCGAGAAGTCGTTTTCATACATCCAACTCTGTACCCCCAGAGTAAAATGAACCCAATAATACTCTCTTTAGAGTCGCAATTCTACACTTCATATCAATTTCACTTTACAAACGTTTTGTCAAAAGACCGTGCTAAAGAATTATAGGCAAATTTGAGCTTTAAATTACAATGGGAATAAGAGTCATTTGAATCCGATGTAGTAAGTAAAGTATTTCGTTACTCGAAAATTACCACTCAATTGCGAGTAAGCTAATCTTATACTAAGAGTATGATCGCGACGCCGCGCCGGTGCAGGTGCAAGTGATATTCCATTAAATTTTAATACAGATGTCGCGTGTACCGCCTTTTTACTTTGCGACGCTCCATTATAATTAAAGTATTTTATTTTGTCATAAAAGCCCGATCGCATGCGCATGCCACGCGCCTTATTCGCAGATTCAACAGGACTTTCCGGAACTCGCATTATCTGATGCTTATCTCATTTTTAAATCCATACTAATATTATAAGCTCTTTTTTATTAACCTTTTTAAAGTAATAACTAGGTGATGCCCGCGTTTTTTTTACAGTTTTTCACTAATCCCGTGCGAACCGTTTGTCTTCCTAAGATGCTCTCCGATATGTTACTCTCCGTCTTATCAACTAACTCTATGCTAAAAATTAAGTTGATTGAGTCAGGGCGCAAGGATAAACAAACAAACAAACACTTTTGCATTTCTAATATTGGTAGGCTGGTCAATGGCCAACCGGATGGTAAGTAAAGAACCGTCGCCCATAAGAAGACGCATCGCTCATAAGTCGCAGGTAAGTACTGCAAGGATCACGTCCTACGAAGTTCCGCCCTGTGTCAATCAACAGCCTCAGGTGTCAAACCTCATGCCCCAATTTCAACGGGGACCTTACGCTTCCTCAAGGAACAAAGCAAAGCTGCATGGTGTCAGTAATTTCCGGGATGTGATGTGACACAAGAAGCTCAACTACTGCAGAAAACTACACACCATCATTATCACCATCTCAACTACTACACGCCCACGGCTGGACATAGTATTTTGTAGAGATTACCGCTCTCTCTGCAACTCGTTTTACAGCGACGTTGCGTTTCCACCAGGAACACAGCAATGCTGTGGTGACAGAAATAAGCATGGTAGTGGTAATTTCCCGGATGTGATCTGCTACAAGAAGCTCCACTACTAGTGAAAACTACACCTCATCAATATCATCGTCTCAACCACTGCAGGCCCACTGCTGGACAAAGGTCTTTTGTAGGGATTTACGCTCTCTCTGCAACTCGTTTTACATCATAAATATCGGCCTCGTGGGGGCGCATAAAAATAAAATGATGAAATATAGCATAAATCCTTGTACCTAATGGATAATAAAAGTAGGTAAATATTTTTGGAGTACTCACGCTTTCCTATATTGTATTATTTTTTTTAAATAAATTTTATACTAGCTGCAACCTTCGGGAATTTTTCCAGGGTCAAAAGCAGCATATGTTACTCAAAATTAAATGATTGCTTGGAAGGACTAACAAACACACTTTCGAATTTATGATAAAGTTGGGACTTTAGTTTTGTGGGTGGCAACAGTTAGAATCTTATTAAACTTATATTTATTATTACCGACTTCCGGAAATTTGGAATGCTGACAGTTTATAATCTCAGGATTAAGCTACATAGCTAACGCTTAAGCTACATTTTATACAGGAAAATATAAAATTTAACGTCCATGACGACGAATTCGCAAACAAAAACTTTTTGAGAAATAATGAGTAGCTTTTAAAATTCGATACTGTAACATATTAATGTTTTTCTTTTATAACAAATAGGTAAAGCATCTATCTATTCTTCTTTTCTAGGTTATTTCCTTTTGCGTCTTTGGTTGCCTGGAAGAAATCGCTATGAACCGATAAGTACTCTCTTGCTCTATGTGTATATCTCTGTAACTACATTTTTCTTTGGTGTACAATTATAAAGGTATTAAATAAATTCCAGCAATTTTTCATTTTCACTTTCATTGAAAAAGATACTGTTGGTTCATGCCGTTGAAACTATATTTTTGACCCATGCCAAACCAATCCAAAAATTATACCTAAATTCCTAACAGACCAGAATAACTTTAGAAAAACTATTTTTCTAACAACATTTCTAGTAACATTTCGACTGTTTACTGAGTTAATGAGAGATGATTTCCGTTTAACATATTAATTTATATGAATGCGTGAAAGATCTATCTCGGGATAGCGTACCTAACATATTAAAATAAATAGCAGGTCTTTCTAATGTAGACATCTAAAAAATAATTATGAGGTTACTTATGAAGTGAGGTTCGTAACTCGACATAATTCTACTTCACAACTCTGTTATTTCCGAGCTACTCCCCTCCAAAATGAGCTTCTACAGTAAATCTTGTCTGCATATTCTTTTTACATAGACGATTTCCTTGGCCTGTCACTGGTACAAGCGTGAAGCCAGGTCTTTCCCGCGCTCCAGGCGCCCCGGGCGATCTCCGCCCCCCATTGTAGCCCACAATGCGTCGTACCTCATGCTAACGAGCGCTCCAAGCGAACCAGACACATTTGTAAAAACCACAATAAGCCCTCCATTTCGGCATATTGTTTTGACATACAATAAATATTTGCGAGATTACACCGCGCAGAGATTGCTGTCCGATTCGGTATCGATCGTTTCCATTTTAGCTAGGGAGCTGGTGGTATTATATCTAAGTCGAGATAAGAATAAGAAATATTGTATTTTGGACGTTCCTACTGTTACATCAATAAAATACTAGGATACATATTATTTTCATCCTACTATTATTGATTTGCCTAGCAATAAATTCGAATCAGCACTATCAATTTGAGATATCCTGACTGGATATCGCAAATTCGTTCAGGTATTAGCCGAATTGCTGCCTAGCTACGCACCCTGTTTTTGCCTGCCGTCCTGGTTCAACAATAAACTAAACTTCTGAGTACAAATAACCGAATGACCTTTTGTAGATCCGCGTTGCGTCCTATAGTAAAGTGATTTCAGTAAAGTCAAAGTCAATTGTTGGAAAATAGTTTTAAATAAACTAGTTAGTTGTGTTTTTTAAATTATTTATTCAGTTACAATAAATACCATTACAATGTTATTTAGATATCATAATTTTAATAATAAAATAGTAAATGTTAATCTAAAGTTTAAGTTAACGAAGCAACATTGTCTGTACGCTGCCATTCCATGGCAATGGGGTCTTCAATGAGTATCATTGCAGTATTTTTGGCAAATGCAACTTAAATAACATATTATAGTGGTATTTTTAGAAATCAAATATTTTATTTTACGTTCTATTTAATTCTTAGCCCAATTGTGTAAGGTTTCAGTTTATTTATAAACTTTTTGATCACCCATTACTATTCGAAGGCAAAAATGTTACTCGGATTTTTTCAAATAATTTTGTCTACTTATTACTCAATTGACAAAATAATTAAAAGGTTACTGATACCAGCTCCCTACCTATTGGTTGCTATTGTTTTACTGGCCGCTTGAGTCGTCCGGAGTGCGGTCCGTATTACACCCAGTTGCGATCGGCAGCCCATTTTACCAGGTGGCTTTGGGGATTATCAGCGCGATAACATCTTTATTTGCCACTAAAAACCGAATATAGCTCCCGGGGATATTAAAATTTTGTAATCTACATTGTATCAAAAATGCATTGATTATTACAAACAAAAAAAAAACAATTTCATATCAATGCAAAAATGTAATTACTACTATAATTTGATGAATTTACTGAAAATGATTTAAATATTATCATCTTTGTAAATGTCTTTAATTATTTTTCTTTAAGTCTATATACAGACCAGCGGCTTTTACTGCCGGAAGTTCACTTCTCCACATAATCTTGTTAACAAGCCTAAAACTTCCTTCATACCAAGTTGGTTTTGTCGGCGGGTCATGGGCGTTGGTGTATTAAATCCTGAAAAAGGCACGACGGTTATGAGATCGGTTATCAAATCAGGATTGAGGAGATCTGTAAAAGGGCTAGGTTTACTGGTAACCACAAAGTTGGCACGCCCCTAGCTAGTTGACAAGAAGACGTCAAACGAGTCGCAGTGAACCACTTGATGTAAGCTGCTCAAGTTCGCGAAATTCGGTACAAACAACTCCCTACAAAAGATCTATGTAGACATAGATCTTTTGTAGGACGGACGTCTAGTATTAGAATACTAGACGTCCGTCGATACAACGGCATATAGAGTCATCATCATTTTCATATTATTCCATTACCGGCCCTCCGGGTTTAAGGGTCTCCCATTATGTGAAGGGATTTAGGCCGGTGTCCACCACGCTGGCCCAGCCAGTGCAGATTGGTGGACTCCACACACCTTTGAGAACATAATAGAGAACTCTCAGGTATGTAGGTTTCCTAACAATTTTTTCCTTCACCGTTGAAGTAAGTAATATTTTAATTGCTTAACGCACATTACTTAGAAAAGAAAGAGGTGCGTGCTACTAAACTGATGACAGCCGATTGGCGCGCTGGGCAGCGACCCTGCATTCTGAGTCCAAGGCCGTGGGTTCAATTCCCACAACAGAAAAATGTTTGTGATGAACGAACATGGTGTTTTTACGTATTTTATAAGTATTTGTGTATATTACTCATAAAAAAAGCTACACTTACTGTGGGGCTAGATGGCGATTTGTGTATTGTCGTAGTATATATTAAGCATATTTATTTACCTTTTTTAAAAAAAACTAACTTATTCAGTTAAAAAGAACATAACAGGAAAATAAGAAACAAAACAGACCAATTTTCGCATTTATGATATAAGTATGGGCTAACGAGTATTTGTAAATAAAGTCTATGCACAACTGATCTATTTGTCGTTATATAAAGTGGTAATACTCCATTAAAATTATGGAAAGCAAGAATTAAATTTTAAAATAAATTAAAATTTTAAAGAATATTGGGCACCCCACTTACCAAGATTAATTTGGAGTTATTCACGATGATTTGAATGAAAACGGTGTGTAGAAAATCAGAGGTGCGAACTTTCGCCGGCAGCGTAGTTACATGTAACACTTCACGTTCGCAAATTGTAGGGTGCACCCAGTTAGCACCTCGTAGGTGTCAAGATTGCCATAATTTGCGTCCCGGCCTTAGCCCCAAGGCCTTGTCGTCACGTCTTATCATCTAAATACTCGTATTAAGGTACTGATTTAAAATGTAACTAAGCGGATGGTAATATTACGCCCATTATCTGGATACCACCATACCTTGCTTTAAACTGACATTTTTGGTGCTCATATAGAATTCAAAAAATTCTAAATTCATGTATTTCAAGTAGGCCTAAAATAAGCACTTTTGAAACGTAAAGCCTGTCTGTGTGTAGTGACTCTACCACCGGTTCGAAAGGCAGATTTTACCGAGAAGAAGCCGGCAAGAAACTCAGCAGTTGCTCTTTTCCAACATAAACAATTTACATTTTAACATTCATTTTTCTATCTTGTGAGAGATGAAAGCGGAGCCGGATGCTTCCAAGCAACCTTGTCATTAAGAAATTCATCAATTGTATAGTAACCTCGCTGTAATATATGTGTTTTAACATATTCTTTTAACTTATGCGTTGGTAGGTCCAAAATTACCTTAGGAATCATATTATAAAAGCGTATACTCAATCCCACAAATGACTTCTGTACCTTTCGCAGACGATATGCAGATGTCAATAATTTATGTAAGTCTTTTTTTGTAAGTCGACTGTATCCACTTTTTGTTTATATAGACTAATATGTTGTCTTACATATACTATATTGTTATAAATATATTGTGAGCTACCGTAAAGTAATGTTTAGCTTGAATAAGCTCTCAGTTCATTAGAGCATAACTCAAATAATCAAATTATTACATTTGCCACTTTTATGCTGGGAATAATATATTTACAAAAAAAATAGACATGCATAAATAACAAACGGTCCGCGGCTTTTTGGCATTCTTTGTCTGTCGTATATGTCTGTGATGGTTTGATCTTTTTTGTTTGTTCCACTACAAGTTAGCACTTGACTGCAATCTCACCTGGTGATTAGTGATGATGCAGTCTAAGATGGTAGCGGGCTAAACTGGTAGGAAGTATGGTATCATACCAACGCTTAGCGGAACGTCTTTGTCGTTAGGGTGCTAACTAGCCACGGCCAAAGCCTCCCACCAGGCCAAATCTAAGAGAACTCAAACTATTTTTGTATTAAATTTTGTCAAGATTGTTTCTATAGTTAGGCCAAACATTACCTATGTTTAGCAAACAAGAAAATATACAGACGAGCCGACACACTTTTGCATTTATAAAATTACTTTGGAATAATGAATGAGTCACTTGCTCATGATTTCATCGAATAACAAATGGCAACTATAAATAATTCCAGTATTGCTTTCATAACAACAATAGTGGAGGGCCAATATGTGAAGCACGATCTAAACCTATTCATAAACGTTGCACCTATTTCTTGTTGCTCAAAAGCTGACCATTTTGCCCTTTTTATTCAACAAATAAAATCTTCTAAACTCAGCGGGCGCTAAAAACGCGAGCATCCAGATGCAAATCAGACATGCGCCAGTGTATTATCAAACGATTAAGGAATTCATTGAGAGGTTATTTTCTATGCAGATGAGGGTGGTAAGAGGATTTCATTTAATCTCTTGGTGGTACGTGCTTTGGAAATTAATTGCAGTTTCTATGATAAAAATTAATTTATCTCAAAATAGTAGGTAAGTAAGTAGATTTATAGGCCCAAACTATAGACATTCACATAACACACATGCATATGCACACACACACACACACGCACTAAATAAGTCGCTGCATGTTTTTATTGTTTTTTTTTCTTGTATTTGAAACTTAATCATTGTTTTCATTTATCTTTGTTTAATTGACTCTTATTCTCTTTTTTTATTGGCATTTACTATGTTCTACTTTTGTTTTATTGGTACTATACATTTATTGTTGGAGGTGGGCGTTAATTGTTGCGACACAGTTAATACTACTGCAACAGTTATCGTGGCACCATGTTTATTGTGTCAATTCTGTACCCTTACAATTTTCTGAATAAATGAAATGAAAAAAAAAAAAAAATTCGAACGAATGTAAAATAAAATGTGTTACATAGACATCCAAGCAGTGATAGCCTTATGGGTAAAATTTCGGCCTCTCTTTCGTTTACTAGTTCGGAGGTAGGTGGGTTTTTAGCTAAGCAGTTAAATTTAACTTTTAATAACCTTCATGATTGATACGCAAGTGCGTGTGACGTATCGCACTAGGTCAGGACTGTAACATCCTAAACCGTCAGGGAGGCTTCCTATGCCCTGTAGTGGGCCGGTAATGGGTTGATGATGTACCTACATCCGATTATTAATTATTTATACGGATACCTCCTGACAAGGGATATAAATAACTTGTCAAACTGCTAAAGCACGGGAACATGGAATAGGAGTACTTTACCCCCGTTTAACTACACATATATTATTTGGATATTATTTCCACCTGTGCGCCAGTGCTTTGAGATTAAATAAAGCTGTGGGAGTAGATACATATTTATCCTTGGCAAATTCCAGGTGAGATAATTGTCTCCTGCCCATGCTAGCCGTGCAGAGAGACATTACAGTTTCCCAATTCATCTCCTCAAGCTACATTTATAACACCTTGTTAAACCAAGGAAAACAATTTAAAACGTGTAGTAAGTAAAAAAAAAATATTTTCATTTATTTAATTTCTCACGTGAGATGAAACGGTTTGGTGGGAAAGACTTACAAACCCAAATTGTCTCGAACTAAATCATTCAGTTCACAGTTCAGTTTGGTTAGCCTACAACATTGCAATGCAAATAAAGTGCGTCTTATATACCACTAGTACTAAAAAGTAACCTACCTCAATTTCCTGATCATTAGTTATCTACCAATTATATAACAAAACATCAATCATCATCGTCATCGTAGCATGCTAGCAAGCAAGCAGTAAAATTATATTCCATGCAGTAAAGAGCAACAGATCAATACGATGATGAAAGGAAGGACAAACCAACAAAATAAAAACACGAACTTTCGCATTTATAATATTACTATAGACATCAGTATGATATCAAGACAAAACATTTTCCATTCACTTCTTGATGTAGGTATAAAATATGTTTATTAATATTATTGAGATTACAACTTTTTGAAGATCACATTCAATTGTATTCCGCGAGCGAAAACCAAAATTATTTTTCTAATGATCTCTTCGGAGGGTTCACAAAAATACGACGTCGGAGAAGAGATTGCTTAGTAGGTGACTCTCTTCACACATTAATAAGCCATATTGACTTTGAGATTTCTCTAAGCATTGGCTATAAATTTAAGAAACATCAATATTGTATGACGAGATTAATGCCCATGTTGGGAGACCATTAGGGCCGCATAATCCCATTGTATTTTTTCTCATACCTTCGCTTTTCATCTCTACAGCCGCTAAATTGACGTCAGGGCGACGTAAGGTACGACAAAAAATGATAAATTCACTTTTAATCAATTCATGGGCATTTCATATTAACCTTTATCATTGAAAGACAAGGCGACGTTAGTTCTCGTGGTCGTTAAAAGCGAAGGCGAATATGAAAAAAAGCCTTTGTAGAGAAATTTAGTCAATAAATATCAGACTTCACATACGATTTTGTTGTGACATGCCATAACTCTAAAATATTTGTTGCAGATTGTAAAAGATTAGAGGGTTTATGGAAACATATTTTCATTTCAAGGTCCCGTTAAAATTTTGTTGTAACCTTAGAAACATACGCATTTTTCAGGGACCATGACGTAGATTTTTACATAAAAGTAGTAAAGACCTTTTAGACTGTGAGGCATCGTAAGGATCTGTACCGTTATGTTGTTGATATCCCATACTTACGAAGTGTTTTTCTTCGTCTTTTCTTGCACGCATCACTAAAATCTGGAATGCTCGCTTCCGTTTTACACACAACGTATAATCTGAGTGAATAGTCGGCTTCTAGGCAAACGCTCTCTATTTTAAGCTGCATCATCACTTACTATCAAGTGTGATTGCCAAGCAATAGTATATATCTTGAAAAAAAGAACAAGTAACTATGGTTACGAGAAAAAAGCTGCTTAATATGCTGTAAAAAACCGAACTAATCAGTCAGACTTGATTGAAAACTTCCTTTTATTAGTTAATTATCTTGTTCATCATACTCAAAGTCGGATCGCGCGGAGGCTTCCATATTTCAATTCTCTCGTATCGATTGTCAAAACGTCCTGTATGAGGTACTTGACATCGTATGGGGCTTCATGTATGGTCATCGCTCATATCGCGGTCCCATTCATGTATGGTCACGACACTTCGCTTAGATTTATGTTTCTGTTATGTGCCGGCTCCTGCAAATATACATTCTCACTACATCGCGAGTCAACTCTTTGAATTTATTACGAGCACGTAAGCATGCAGTGCCGCCCATTGTATGAGATCTGTGTGACGAGTGATTTATAATTCAAATTAAAAACTACTATTGCTATTACGTGTGTAAACAATAGGACGATATCAATACACTTCCACGCTGCTACAATGCGGGTTGGCGGGTTTTCCCAATTGTTATCATAGGTGATAATCACCTAGTTCTGACGTATACTCCAAGGGTGTGGGTGGATAGCGCCGATCTCTTAACTTCGGCCTGAACTATTTATCATTATCATCATTACCGACCGATTAGCGCCCCCTACAGGCTCGGGACTCACATCATCAGAAGGGCTTAGGCTCTACGTTGGCCAAATGCGGATTAACTTCGCACACTTACGAGAAGGTTTTTGAGAACTCTCAGGCATGCAAGTTTCCTCACGATGTTTACCTTCACCCTTACAGCAAGTTATATTTAATTGCTTTAAACTCACTTCCGCACAAAAATATAGAGTTGCATGCCGGGGATCGAACGCCAATGACTTGAAAGGAAAGTAAAATCCCCTGTAGGTTTATTTTTTAGTTTACGAAGGTAATTTTTGTATAATTTTTGTGTACACATAAAAATTTCCGTCAGTCTATATATTTGAATAAAGAAAGTTTTACTTTGACTTTGAGATCACCAAATCTTTTAATGTTATGGTAACTGAATGTTTCATGGAAAGATATCAGTAGAAAGTGAACTTTAAGGTGTCAAGTTTCCACCAGACGTATTATATCCGAGCCAGTGAAAGCAATGCATGCGTTTCTTATTTGATTAGCGACATGGTGTCATGATACGACATAGATAATAGATTTAATGTGGTTTTAATACGAGGTATTAACCGCTTCTTTATGCATTTCGATCACGTCGAGATATTATGTCACTCTAATAGGTTGTTTGAAAGCGTAGCTGGGAAGACTACGAGATTCACAGGTGGCTATCAATAAACTATACAAGCACAATTCCCAGGTGAGTTACCAGGCTTGCGTGAGATACTGGATTGTCCTAATAATTATTTATGATTTTTATAATATAAAGACCAGTGCTTGGTTCCGAGACGTTAGTAGAGTCACTACAAGCTACGCCTAAAAACTAGGCCTATAAATGAATTTTAAAGTTAGCTTTTTTTGTTATAATAGTGATGATGCAAGTAAAGCAAGAGTGCTCGTCAAGGACATGCCTATTTACTCTTTTAAAATCATAATAAATTTCAGGTAATGATGAATGTCAGGTAGCTAAGTAAGTGTTAACTGGCTAACTTGCAAGTTCAACTTCGGGGCACGAGGTCCTCCGTAGTTGAACTTCGAGTTCGAATCGTTTCAGCTTTTTGTAGCAGAACTCATCCGAGGAAGTAGTTAGTACTTCCTTGGATGTATCCGCCATGATTATTTTTGTCGATGAGTGAGGTTGCCGGTGTAATTAAATCTACGTGAGGATAAACGCTTACGCCTCAGGATGATGGACACAGGGTAGCACTTTGTAGGACGCGTTTCGTGTATGCTCTGCGAAGTGTTTCTCTGATAGGTGATGAATTTCCATTATCTATTGAGCTATTAGACTATTAAACTATTATAGGGGTCATATATTTGATAGGTCAATAATAATATAATAACTATAGCAAAAATAACATGTCGTACATAAAGTACAGTTGTCGGTGTAGGACGAGGTACGGAGCAATGTCCTCTGTGCAACTACTACCATCTACTGCGATTACTAACCAGCGTGGTGGCCATTGTCAAACCCTGCCGTTGGGAATGGCCGTTAGTACAGCAATGAACTGTTATAGGCAATTAATAACGAAATATCCCAATAAAAGCGGTTGAAAATCTGGTAGCCCTAGTCGTAGCGCATATTGAATTTTAAAGAATTTTATCTCTACTAATAGAAGTTAAATGTTGATTAAGGAAATGGTGTGGTAATTGAATTTATTCTATTTCCATATCACACGTTGGAACACAGTTCCGATCGTTAATTGATACCTCGATATAAATTGTAATGGGTAGTCGGAGACGTCATTCGCCCCTTTATCACGGTGTGAAATACGATGCTCGATGTTATTATATTAAATTTATAATTTGGGGCGGAACTAAACGTACCGTTCATTATTTAAACGTAGGACTTTTACTTTATGCGTCTTTAGAATTCCTTTGTCGCCTAAAATAACAATCTAAAAATTAATATAACAAATCGTACCTAATAAAAATGCAGGGGAAACACGAAATTTTTGTTTATCGGGACTCATAGTCGAAGGACATGTGTGTTTGGGTATGTGTTTAAGAATTAGAAAACAAATGAATAACTACAGCTGTAGCTGAACTTCATTTATTTAAAGCGTAATGAGGTAAAGCCGTCTGTCGTATCTAATACGGATCAAAATAATGCTGGTGATGAATATCGGTTTTGAATATGTAAAAAGCGATGCCATAAAATCCATGTACTTGTTTTTAACACTATTTTACTATCATTGTAAAGTAAAGCACGTTAAATTAAACGTGAAACGGAATATCGTAAATCCACCATCCCTCAAAACAATGAATTTACAAACCATCCTCTAACTGACAGTTGTTTTGTTTTAAGGTCAATATGAGTCTTTTGACACTTGAAAGTAAGAGAACTTTACGTTTGTTTTGAAATTGTCCTTAGTCATCAATGATTTTGCGTGTTTTCACGTATCTGTTTGAAATATCATAAAAATTAATCGTTCAATTATAATACAAAGCTTTAATTGAACAGCGCACAATTTTAACGTTACAAAACCCGACCTACCTATTTACGAGACAATCGCTGATGAGGTTTACAGGTAATAACTTTACCTGTTGATTTCTCGGTACTCCGGTTGTAAGAGGAAAGGGTCATATACCATTATAATATAGAGATCATACAGAACAAATCATCACGTGATTAATTTAAAATAAAGAATGTTGTTCCTATTTCCCATAAAAAAATAAATTACTTATAACTTATATTTCAATATCTATTTTATATTATGTTTAATTCGTATTACGTTTAATCTATCATTTATTATTTTTAATTTTTTTTTTAAATTCCTAACATTGCTTAAAAATAAAATAAAAAACACTATTAAAAATTTATAAAAATGTTTAATTATTAATTATTACGTTTTTTATTTGTGTACGATTTAATGATAGTAATTTTATTGGGACTGGTTTGTAGTTTATACTGAAATAGTCTAGAAACTTCTCAAATATAAGCGTGCATACATAAAAGTACCTACTGCCGCATTATTTCAATGTCAGTAGCAAAAAAAAAACAGTCACCCTATTAGGTACGAGTATAATTAAGACCGTTACGAGCGGTACCTATTTGTAGCTGTATCACGTAGGTTTATTCTGTTTGTTTATAAAACAACATCCATTTCGTTAATTTAACAATGAAGCCGTAAATTGCTTGAGACGTTGTAAGTAGCCAAAGGTATCCCCGTGACAAATAAATGAGGATTCTCCTCACTTCCAAAGCTGTGGAGAAATTAGTCAAAGAGAACGCTGCTTGATGTAGTGTACGAAAAATATATTTTTTACCCAAAATCATCTTCGTAAGCCTCTAAACGGAAATTAACCACTAATGATAAACTAGAGTAGGTATACGTAATTATTTTCATATAAAATACTTAATTTTTTTTCTTACTTCATAATCTTAGTAAAATAATATATGTTCTTTGTTAAATAACGCCAGAGTGTAAACTAAAAAAAAACAATTTATTTTAAAGAAGTTATGAATATGCGTATCTTTTTTCGATCTTAGAATAAGGAAGCGAAACTTGTAGATTTTGCAAGAAATAAAATTATGTTTAGATTCAGCTCTGCTACAAATAACGAATTATGTTCAGTGCCAAAATGAATCTATCCCTAATTAAAACCTAAAACGCTTTTAAGTATTGTATGATTATTTTACCATTAAGTGCGTTCCGCGACTGAAAATAAATAATTCAATTATGTTTCGCATTGTAAATAAATGCTTACGGACATGTAACGAAATAAAAAGGTGTTGCGGTATTCACTTGCAGACGAAAGGGTAATATGATTTGGTATTCAAATAAAAAATCACTGTGAACCGTGTGCTATATGCCGAAGACTGACGTCGCCTGCCGGCGGCTTGACATTGACTTGAAGGTTTATTTAATCAAGAGTAGGAACTGAGTCCCTGGGGCTTCGGGAATCCATTGCCATCTCAATCTCGAGTGCCTCCGTACAATTGCAAGTTGTCCTGGGGTGATAGTTGGTTTAATGGAATTTCTGTGCCTTATTTCGGTTTGCATTTGAAATCAGTAGTTGTTACGGTGTTGCCATCAGGCTGATATTATTACAATAATCGTGCTGGGTTATATAAAATTGCCCTGACATTATCAGCGACAGGATAATCGGTCGTCTGCCTTTAAAATAAGTAAAAAAGATATTTTTACTTGGTAATTCTCTTGTATTGGAGTTTGTATGAAGCATTTGTATAGAAGATATTTGAGAAACACTCTTTAATTTTTATTGAGGCTTATGCCAAGCTGTGGGACAGTAATAGTCTAATAATGGACGCCATCACAGACTTAAGTATTGAGAAGAATATCGTTGCCGGTGAAATCACTAATATAAGAATAATATTCAAACCAATAATTTCCCAAGAGGTATATTTGTTTGTTCGGTGTGATCTTGAACTATTCAATATATATAATTGGGTACATTACCTTTATAAGACAAACAACAAAATTATCATTAAAATTGGGTGGTTGTCTCAAATGTGGCAGCATTCGCTGGTTATGTTCAACTTAAATGTACAGTCCGTTACACAGATTGCACGTCAGCAATAATCCAACGGCAAATATTAAAATCAAAGGACCGCAACCTTAACATTGATAGAGTAACATTCCATATTAAAAACGGTTAGCATGAAACCTAATACATACGATTTTTGAAGCTGATTTATATGCTTTAGTCATCAACATCGTCGTAATCATCGTTTTTCTTGTGTGCGGGTTTGTAGGCTTCTCAGTGTCCAAGTAAAAGTCCTGCAAGCCCGAACTGAAGCAGCGATAAATGCTTCTATGTCTTGTGGGAGACAAGGGCTGTGAATTTATCTGCTGAAAATTACGACGATGAGTGTTGTTCCACTGTTGAGTGAATGCTGCTTTATTGCGGCTTATAGGAATGTTGTCCTCCATCGGATAAATTTATATTCATGTCTATAACTACGTTGCCGACTTCATCCGCGAATCACTTCATCGTATACATGGGACCGCGTTGCGTCACTGCATGCAGCATGCGCTTTAACTTCGTCTGATCGGCTTTTCTTTTTTTTTAATTAAAGATAATTAGGTCAGTGATTAAATATATATATTTTTTTAAATTCCACTACAAGTTAACCCTTGACTGCTATATCACTTGGTAGTAAGTGACGATGCAGTCTAAGATACCCCTAATCGTTTTCTACGCGACATCGCACCGGAACACCAAATCTAGGGTAGGATGGTAACCTGCCGGGAATCGAACCGGGGACCTCTGACTTAAATTCACAGCGCTGGACATTGCGTCAGATAGGTCGTTAAAATATAACTTATTTTAACGGTGAAGTAAAACATCGTAGGAAAACCTATACGTCTGAAAGCTCTTTTTAAGGCATGTCAAGTCCGTTTCTCTGAATTTTGCCACTGTGGCGACCTAAGCAGTTATCATTCTGGGAGTAGACCCGTACTCTGTAGTAGACCAATTGGGATGATAATAGTGATGATAATAGCGGTCTATTATTTTAATATCCTATAACTTTGCCCAACTGTGGCTATGAAATGCAAAACAGATTCTCCAAATTCGAATGACAGCTCCAAAGATAAGATAAATCGAAAGTCTGTCTTTTGGGGCTAGATGGCAATGTGTAAATTGTCTTAGTATATTTATTTATTTATTATATTTTTTTCTATTTTCCTGCTGCATGCATACCCTGGTAAGAAACCCAGTGCAGGTCACTGATCATGGAGCCCCTATCAATTTTAAAATCAAGATTCTTGATAAAGATTTACGTCACCCAACTGCTAGGCCAAGTCACATCGTGGCGAAGCTCCAAAAAAGATTCAATAAAATCAAAAATGTCCATAGATATTCATATTCTCGTTCATTTTGAGCAAAATTTGCAAGCTTCTTGCATAATCGACCGTTCGATTTAGTCCATTGTTTCTCTGGGAAGCTCTGCCGCGCTTTAGCTCGGAGGGTAGTATAAAATTTGTATAACAAATGAGGGGCGTGTCGGGGATCCGTCACAGTGGCCAAGGACGCCGCGTGGGGCGCTAGATGGGTGGCCTAAGACACATTAACCGTAAGGCTTCGGACACACACCCATGTGGTGTGTAAAGCTGATCGCAAACTAGTATCCGCAGCCTATTGGCGTCTTATTACTGGGCACAGGCCTCGCCTCTCATATAAGAGTCAGTTTAAGAGCATAAACCCACCACGCTGCTCCTATGCGGGTTGGTGGGCTTTAACGATTATTATCAATCAAGTGATAATAACCGGACTTTACGTGCTCTCCGAGGCACCGATTCTATTTTAACGGAAAATATAAAATACCTAACAAGTCTTGGCCCAACCCGGGATTCGTACACAGGACCTCCCGATCCTTACTTTAACATGCTAACCACTAGACTAACGAGAAAGCCAGTATCTACTATTTCTTAAAATACTTCCCGTGGGAACTTTTACCAGAAGACAAAATCCGGATAACTCCGGATGATCGAGTTGAAAAATCTGTGCTGTGAAGTGTTGGTAAATCGCTCTGCACCTTTGGTTAGATCCTCTCTTACCGTTACTGACTTGTATGTTGGTAAAAATGATTTAATCAATCAATCAATCAATTTTTATTTTTGCTTGAATATGGTACATGCAACATGTTTACATAGGTGTTAATTAATTTTTATAAGTGTCACATATCCTGCCAAGATTGGCGTGCAAAATTTTTTCGTTAATCATTATATTAATTTTCCACATTAAATAACAAGTTACATTTTAATAAATTAATTAAAAGTAAAAACACAAAAAAAAAACAGGAAATGAAAATAACAGATTAAATAAAAAATAATACTTAATAAATAAAATGAATTCATGAATGTCAATAATTATAATAATTTTCCATTAAGGTAGTCATTGATATGATAATAAAGTCTATCCAAAAGTCTGCAAATAACAATGATTTGATTGCAGTCAGCTGGTAACATATAAAAAAATAAACCATTATAGAGTTTTCTACCAAACTAAATAAACCTTTCGAGAGTTTTCTTTCAACTAGAACACTTATACGATTAACTGCACTTTGTTCGTCTTTAAAAACCATCCATCAACATACAGTCAATAATCTGTGCTCTAAAACTCTCTCTCTCTCTCTCCCTCTCCGTGAAAGAAGGTGCCTAGCAGTAGGACTTTAAAGGATTAGTGATGAAGTAGTATGGACCAAACTACCTATTTTATGTCTTAATTTCTTTATTTGGTGTATCTTAATAACTTGCAGTTATCAAATGAGGGTAAATAAATATTAAATGTGTGTATATATATATATGTGCATTAGTAGATAGTGAGATTTGAATCTATTTGAATTATAATTATATTCTTTGTTATTTGTTTTGGTTGCGTTTGTCACGCAGGTGAAGGCGAAGCTTAAACGATCTTGCTAACAAAATATCTATAAAACTTTTTTTTCATTCGTAATTATTTTGCACTTAAGTATACTCTTTTACACTATATTATCGGATTATAGCTGGCCAGTAAACGTTAATGCTACTAATGGCAATAGCATAGGTTTGCTTTATTGATTAGATCGCTATTTTATAAGGGATACTTACTTTACACATGTCGATAAAATGAAAGACTCCTTAATGTAAATCTAAACTATACGATGTTGTGCCGAGAGATGTTGAGAGTTTTTAAGACAAAGAATGACCAATAGGAATTATTGCTTTGTTCTTAATAAATTATAATGTTCATGAATGAAACCAAATAAATTATAACTGACGACAAACCGTTGGTTGGGCCGTCCAAAAAGTCATTGATTGACGAAAATAAGATGCAAGCAACCGGAACCCAATAAAGAGAAAGCTAAATTAAAAACATGAAAATAACGATTATATTTAACTAGTATTTAAATTTTGAGACTGCAAGAACTAAATAGTAACAAAAAAATACATCCGGACGTCAGGGAATCTTAGAAAACTTTAAGCACCTTTTCTTTTTTATTCGATGACAAATTAGCCAATGTCACTTGATTGTGAATAGCTTAAGATGGTAGCGCCCTAAGCTAAAAGGATTACAAAAGTTCCAATATGAACTCATTAGCAGCAATATCAATCTATATTTATGTACTAACTAGCGATTTCGTCAACTCAAAAGTATATTTTCCCTCTTTATATGTTTTTACACAATACACCAAATATACTTTATCGTCTTCCACTTCCATGAAATCCAGTCGAAAAGCTGGTGGAAGTCTCTTTCGAGATCATAGATACAAGGCTATCAAAGGTAAAAAAAGATGTTTCAAATCTGACTGGTTGTTTCAAAGTATAACAGAGTGAATACAGCTTCAGCTTTATAATACGCGTAAATATCTATTGGTTATAGAGTGACATATTTCTTCGTAGTGTTTGCCCTTGAGACCGGCCATTTTCGGCAGTTGGCACCATTCCACGCGGGTACGACTTTCACAGTAATTAGTTTAAGTATACGTTTTGTTGTAACAAAACATTATCAAATTAAATTAAATAAAAGTATTAAAAAAAGGGCTAACGCGCAATGATATTTAAGGTTACATCTAATTTAATTTTGCAATAAAAATATTCTAAAACCGATTCAGAAATTGATCATCAGTATCTCGATTTTATTCAAGTGATCAAAATAAAGCCTGCCCGCGCATAATCGGCAAATTTGAATATCAAACAAACTTGAAGAACCATTGTTATCGGCAGTTATTTGTAAATGTCTGGGGTTGTTAATACCATATATTTATTAAACGAAACCTCGCGTTCACAATGCAAGCTGAGAAACCAGGCACCTTAGCGAGTGCAACATAGAATTAAGCTATTATTTATCTTAACAGGTTGCTTGTTTTGGCGAAAGATTATTGCTTTATACAGCACGCTGTGCGTTTTGATACTTTGCAGATGTTTCTTAAAATTATCACGGAATTTTAAGAATTATTTGTATCTATTGTAACAATTCAATTACTTAAAACATTTATCAATGAAAACTATCAATGAAACATTTATCGATGACAAAATTCAAAATTAATTTAGCATGTATATTTACGTTAGAAGAACATGACAACGTCATAGAGTACTTTAGTATATTTAATATCTGGGTATCAAAACTATTTTATCGATCTATAATATCAGTAAAATCTACAAAGTTAGATATGCAAATATCTGTTTGTTTATCAAAGTGAGAGTATTAATTTCGTTTTGGAAATCTGGAAGATAATCTGAAACAGAATGGACGCATCATTTGCTATCCAAATAGCTGCGGGCAAAATTTAAGAGGCTGAAGTCAGAGGAATATTTTTATTGATTTGCAAACAGATAACATCGGTGTATAATATATTAAGTATCCAATATAGGCTGAAGTCATACATTGTCCGTGGATGAAGAATGGTTTAGTTATTATTGGCTTCGAAAGTCTTTATCAATTAATTGGCGGATCGAGTTCTAATTAAGTGGTAGGTAAACATTCCAACAACACTCGTACGACGTTAAAATTGCATTTTGATTTAGATGTACACGGATTCGGATGCAAAAGGAGAATTTATGTGTTGTTTTTTCACACCTCCTAATTAAAGGAAATTGTTAATTGAGAAACGAAGATGCAGGGTGCAGATGAATTGTTTGTGCGTTTAAAATTGTGTATGAAACGAAATGGTGTTTTCTGTAAAATTAACCTAGTAGTTATCAGAGTGTAATCATAGCACGCAATTATTAAATAATAAAATGCAGTGCACATAACAGCTGGACGAACCAGCCTGTTTAGCCGGACATTTGGGTAAAAACCGGCATTGATGGCCTAGCCTGGCGGGTTTACTTTTATCTTGTTTTTGTAAGCTTTAATAATATTTATTTGCATGCGGTGTTAACGTATAAGTAGCTGAACATTTTTTTTTCATACTGTATTAGGTAGTTTAATTTTTTTTTTATGTAAAGCTGTTGGTAAAGTAAATAAATGACAGAAATATATAAAAATCCGGACACCCTACCTTATTGAGGACTTTGTGTCTCAGTATTATTAGGTACGACCAAGAAATACTTAGTTTGTAAAATCAAGCTGTTTTGATTATTACCGGTCATAATCGACCTGCGATCCTTCGCATTACAGTTCACGCTAGTTGCTACGCTCGTTTGCGAAATGCAAAAAACCTTGTTGTAAGGTTAAAGCCGGAAAAGCCGCACACCGTTTATTTTGGATGGCCACACAATAAAAAAGGCTAGCTATGTCCGGCTTTATCCGGACGCCTGGAAACGCTAAGTGCACACTACTGACAGTGGCGTGCATAGGCTTGTCAACCAGGGTATGTATATGGAAGTGAAAAATGGAAATTCCCTTCCAATACGAGTAATATAAAATGGTAAGCAGTGCTTTTGTGCATGTATGAAGTGCACGCCACTGACTACTGACTACTTGTTTTGTACAATGAGCTGTTGATATCCTAATGGTTAACACTTATTTCGGTGGGAACAAGCTCAATCTCTCGACCGGCTCTTACTTTTCGTTTTACACATGCCTTTGGATTCTCCATAATGTTGTTATAGCATGCCATCATCGTCATCATATCAACCAATAGAAGTCCACTGGACATAGGTCTTTTGTAGGGAGTTCCAAATTCCAAAGTTTTGTGCGCTTGGATGCAGCGGCTACCTGCGACTCGCTTAATGACGCTTTATGTCGAAAGGAGAATTATAGCATGTGAGGGCCACCAATTTGCACTTGGCCATTTTAGTGGACTACGGTCTAAGGCCTTCCCATTCTGAGAGGAGACACGCGCTCTGCATAGTGGGTCACCAGGCTTGTTTTCCAGGAATTTTAAATATTCTGTATAGTCAAAGACAGGGGCTTCTCAGTGGGATTTGTGTTCATAAATCAAATACAAGGTTTTCGTTTTTGTGCGTGATTAAGTAACAATCATTAAAAAACCAATCATTGATATTAGTGGTATGTATATGTTTTACTCAGGTTCTTATACGTAGGTATTATCTGAGGTAGGCTCTACGTTAGTGAGGCAGCATATAGGCTTTGAATAATAAATATTTATACTTTATTAACCCTTATTTGTCTTGGGACATGCATCGTCAATTAATTTTAGAGGCTCTTTTATGCTGAACATAATATAATTAATGAGCACATAATCTATTAAAAACACATAAAGTTAAAGCGCAGTATTTGATGTGAGAAATCTTGAGTGCTTTAGTATTTCACATGTGTTTTAGTAATAAAATATTTATTGCCTGCTGCTGAATTTACTGCTTCTTGACCTTATGGGTTCAGAAAAATAAAATTTTCATGATTCTTTTTTTTCATTAATACAATTATAAATTCTTAAGACGATTTTATATTAGTTTCCCTTAGGAGAGCCTAAGTTAGTATTAATATCCTTTGATTAATTCGCTACAAATTAGCCCTCAACTGCAATCCGACATGCAGTCTTAGCGGGCTAACCTGTAAGAGGTAGGTAAACCGATTATAGTTCCCTCTTATTGGAGAGAGGGAATTAGAGCCCACCATGTTACACCAATACGAGATGGTGGCTGTTAAATTTTATTACTACACGTTAGTGATAATAACTGGGATCAAAAGCTTAGCGTACTATCAGGCATACTAAGTAGAAAAAAATTATAGTTCCTTTGAAGTTTGAATCAAAATATTTTTTTTTAGTAAATAAATAAAATTATGAATATGCTATACACACACCGCCATCTAGCCCCAAAGTTAGCGTAGCTTATGTTATAGGTCTTAAGACGACTGATGAATATTTTTATAAATAATATACATAAATACTTAGAATATAAATATAAACACCCTGACAAACATTCATGCTCATAACACAAACATTTTCCAGTTGTGGGAATCGAACCCACGGCCCTGGGCTCAGAAAGCAGGGTTGCTGCAAACTACGCCAATCGGCCGTCAAATATAATAATATTGAAATAAATAAGATGGTTCAAATTTTCGGGTGCTGATGGGACCAAAAGTCCAAAAAGTCGATACTTGATTTCACCCTGTCCCGTAATAAATTGTCACGGTGTATCACACTACCACTTTTTATCGTTTCAACTCAGAATGTTACTTTTATAATCATTGGTGTGTCTAATGATTGTTAATCGTGCTTATAAATTTTGAGGCCACCATGCAAGTACCTGAAATATTAGGAGCGTACGTTTTGAAAAGGAGATCGGAGTACTAAATACGGCGTTATAAAGAATTCAACGCGCTTGAGGCTTTCACATCCAAGATATAATATAAATCACTAGTCTTTACCAAAGACGACTAGTAATTTATGTTCACTTTAATTTAGTGTTTTTTATCATATTATTTATACAAATATGGTGCAGATGACACGATTTTAAACAAAGATTTTCGTGGTTTTTGTCGATTTGTCGATTTTTCGAGTTTGTATAGATCGTGGTCACGACGGGACAAATCCCATAATATTATCGTTGTATGTACCAGTTGAACTATATTTAAGAAGTGACACAACGATGTTTTAATTATTTGTATGTTGCTGTAAGAATTATTGTGGTCAGTAAAGCTTATTATTATAAAGATAAATTTATTTATATGAACATTTTCATTGATTCTCTGAGCTGAGCTTGTTAGGGCACAAAGTGCTGGAATGGTGACCCCGTACTAGTAAACGCAGCGATTGTCGCCCCCAACGAGTTCGAAGGATCAATATAATCTCTGGGAGCCTCTGGAAACGAATCGGTGAATTTCCCATGGAGGCTTTTCAGGACCTATATCGGGCAGTGAACGTAATCTGATTAACTTTAAAACCGCGAGGAATATTATGCCAGTTTCAAAAGTTATAAAAATGGTTTTAGAATGTGTTTTCAGAGAAATTACATTAAAGTGAATTTTAATGCATTTCTTATACACATTATCTATTAAGTGTTTCTAAATATGGTTATTAATAGCGAGATTGGAATATAATCGTGGATTTAATCATATGGCACATACTCACTATAAAGTTAGTGAAACTGCGTATTATATTTCTTTAAGTAATAATTAAGTCGTTGATGTCCCTTACTACTCGTAGTAGGATGGTTGTAACGCGGCATGGTGTAGCTTTATGTGCTTTTCATTAAATGGACGCAGATATAAGTCAGGACAGATCTTTTGATAAGATCTTAGATTGACAAGGGTTTGGTGCATTTAAATAACCGTGGTTTTAGTGATTTAGTATTTTAGCTTATTTTCCTTCGCGGTTGATAAGTTTTTCGACCTGTTGCGGCGAAAGTATCATTACAAACATACAGAATTTGAAGTTATTAAAGGATCCTGCTAGACTTTATTTCAGTGTATTGTAGCCTGTATATATTGGGAAAAATAGTTGTCTGTTGCCATTGCCCGACCAGAGCAGCTGGTACCAGCTTAAATGATATACGCAAAGCGTGAAATGATTCTAAATTGTTTCGGACAGTCAGAATAGTGAGACAGAAGATACAAATGATATCGACATATAAGTATTATTTTGAATACGTTTATTATTTTGCACTTTTGCTGCAGTTCCTAGCAAAGGTTGTAAGGCTGCCTGTCTATGCAAACCCTTTTCTATACCTACCAATGTAGTAAGTATTCTACTAATTTTGCTTGCAATAGTTTCTTATTCATATCAACCTACTAACAATAAATGATTTGTATTAGTACAACTACTTAAACAGGGTGTTAATAAAAAAAAACAGTTAGCTCACGGCCTGTGTTAAAATAAAATTAGCTTTTAGGCTACGACTCTTTTAAACTCGATAGTTTGCGAAATATAAAATATTCAATATTTTACATAATATAGATACTCTACTTGTTATTACTCAGTAATGTAACGTCGGCAATAGCGCGCGAACCACGACTTACACGCTCGCAGCGGTTTGGCAACAGTGGACTATGACGACTATTTCGCTAGTCACTTGTATTTGGTTTCACAGTGTAATGCCACTTTACAGACATAACATGACTTGTTAATTGTTTTGTTTTAAATAAATTAATACTGATTTAAATAAATTAGAAAAATTGAAAAACAAAAGTCGCTCGTCTGTGCCTGTTTTAAAAGTTTATAATGTTTTATTAAATTGTATTTAAAACTGCGTAGCGCTGCAGGGTGCGCTACGCTGCGCACCCTGCAGCTGCGGTGGAAAGTTAAAGACAATTTCTTTACAAAAACATTGTCGTTTTGATAATTTTATTACGAAAACAGAAAGGTTGTAGCTCTCAACACTAGTAAATATTTATAATTACAGGTAAAGTTTAGTTTAAAGAGGTGTTCAATACATCTATAGAAATGTACTATTGTGCAATTTAATAGTGATCATCATTATTCTCAACCTATTTTGGTACCACAGCTGGGCACTGGCCTCCTATTCTAGGGGAGAGAGGGATACAGATAATAATAATAATAATAAACATCATTTATTCACACGATTATTAAATAGTTACAGAAATTATAGCTTAGTACTATGTTTGGTTGAAAATTATATTGAAGATATAAGGCAGTTGACCAATTTTTTAACTAGCTAACTAACTAACTAGCTAGGAACCTAAAACCTTACATTTTTGTTTGGCAAAAGATCTCTTGATCCTACGTCATCATCAGCATATTGACGTCCTACAGCTGAGCATATCTCTCCTTTCTCATAGGAGGAATGGTTCTATATCATAGAGCCACCAACATGGCTTCAATAGGGGTTAAAAGGCTTTATTAAATAAATAAAATAAATATACTCCTAAAATACACACGCCGCCATCTATGCCCAAAGTAGCTTGTGTTATACTAAGATGACTGATGAATATTTTTATGAACAATATATATAAATGCTTTTAATATACATATACATATACATATAAACACACAGCTACTGAAAAACAATTCATGTTCATCACACAAACATTTTGTAGCTGTGGGAATCGAACCCACAGACTTCGACTCAGATAGCAGGGTAGCTGCCATCTGCGCCAGTCGGCCGTCAACTTTCACGATTCATCTTTCATTCATTATCACATCCTTACTGTACTCTCCGAAGCGCAAGAGTGAAAACCTCTTACTACCTGACTCCGGGCTGGTACCTACTGAGAATTTTAAACAGAAAACAACTCAATTCAATTAACAAACCTTGGACCGGCTTTTAAATCGAACCTAGAACATGCGTTGAACCAACAACGTCCATCATCCTAAGTCCATACTATACCAAGTCATATATATAATTGATCATACTATATTTTCTATTATTTACCGTCGAATTCGATTTGATTACATTCGTGCTTTGGCGGTATGCATTAAAAAAGAATTTTAAAATGCATTAATATAAATATTCGAGTTTAATAAAAATCTAATAAACATATTGAAACGCATGTCGCGTGCGATCGCTTGAAAGACGTTGAAAAAAAGGCATCTTAATGTATGAACGCGGTGACAATGGGATGCGACCACTAAAAAGCTAATATGTCAATGGGGGGCCCGATGTTGCGTAACAATACGTTTCTGAACGCACTGTCAAGCGTATAACTTTATTAAATAGAAGCTAAGAAGCTATCAAATGAAAGCGTGGAGGATTGATAGGTTTAAATGTGGATTAGGTGCCCGCAATATTGAATTACGTGGCCGTTTTTTGCAAGGGTAAGCAAATATCACTTAATGCTCGTTGTATAATGCGTATAGCTTATGTTTATTTTCTTCAATGAACTTTGTTCGCTTTGGGCTTGTGTCGT
The DNA here is from genome assembly GCF_905163445.1 of Pararge aegeria. NCBI lineage: Eukaryota > Metazoa > Arthropoda > Insecta > Lepidoptera > Nymphalidae > Pararge > Pararge aegeria. The sequence continues at coordinate 7,797,354 of NC_053184.1, read as the reverse complement.
TGATTGATGTTGTTTTTGTAGCGATTATTTTAGAAAGTGTCTAGCCAGCCGCACTATCTTATTTTATAAAAAAGAATATCCTGGGTACGTGAAGAAATAATACTTCTCTGCCACTGTTCCTAGAACCTGAAAATGATGCCTTTAAGTAAAGAAACAATTTTTAATACACGAAAAAACTAACACCGTTGCCTAGTGCCAGTGTAGTTGGAATTTTATTCAGGATCAAACAACCCTTGGTATCTAGCAATGGTTGTTTGGCATCAATTTTAGTTCCATTTGATGAAAATCAGAAAACATCCAAGAAACAATTTCAGTTTTAAATTTATTTTAATTCAACAATGTCCCAAACTTTTAACGTACATCTTCGGTAAGTTTATTTAAAACACTAACATGTGGCTCGTTTTGTTTAATTTATTATAAGCTAGATTCTTCGCACACCTAAAACAAAAGTTATGAAGATTCTAAATGCGCCCTAGTCTATACCATACAATAGCAACTTCATCCTCATCATATCAAACCATTACCGGACAACATTATGGAAATTCACCACGAGCTAGCCAACATACAGACAACAACTAACAACAACATCATCAACATCAAACCGAGGACCTCCAGTGTATAAGATCACAGCGCATAACATTGCGCCAGAGGGGTCCTCATATACTTTTTACTATCCTCATTTAACAATATTAAATTAGTTAAACAGTTCATACCTTTAACATAATCAATATGATCCTCATAAGACCTTAGATCTAAAATGCTTACTTAAGAAAAACTTTGGGTGTATTACTCAGCATAACTTTTGGCAAACGCTACTTCTATCAAATAGTAACATCCGCCGAACATCCGGAAAGGTGGCAGCTCAAATAAAAGAGGCCATAATTCGTCATATTATTCATAAATATAAATCAGTGCAAGATCGGCAGATGCGAAAGGATTGCACACATGTCGGCAAGGTGTGTCTTCACTATGCATGTGAGGCTTGTGCCAAACTTCGCAAACCATCCCTAGTAATATTAGATGATTTACGCATCTTTCATAGGTGCGTATCTCTTGACCTATTTTATAAAATCATTAGGAGCGTAGGATGTAATTTTTATGTAATCAATGTTATTAAGTATAATAATACCGGGACTCATAGTGTTTTCAAAGCAACCAGAAATCCATTGAAATATACACATAAAATTATATCAAAATCGGTACAGAGGATTAGAAGAAGTTAGGTGACAAATATAAGTACAGAAGAATTATATTTATTACTGTTCTTTTTAATATTTTTCTTGCTGTTAAAACCTTCCCTACTTCCGTACTTTAACAAATATTTCAAGACCTAAATTAGCAAAATCGGTCCAGCATTTCTCGAGTTTTAGTGAGACTAATGAACAGCAATTATTTTTTATATGTATAGATGAATATCTGTTAATAAGCAAAGAAGTTAAAAAACATACATCTTAAAACCTATTGCCTCAACGGTGCTTTAGCGGTGAAGGAAATCTTCATGCCTGAGGTCTCCATAATGTTCTCAAAGGTGTGTGGAGTCCACCAATACACACTGGGCCAGCGTGGTGGATTACGACTTTAGCCCCTTTTCATTGTGGGACCCGTGCCCTTCAGTGGATCGGTACTGGGTTTATATGATGATGATGTTTTCCTAAGTTTCCTGTAGGTTACGGAGCTACCATCAAGCCAATTTCCGTCAGAGTTGGTTTAACGGGTAACCAAACTTAGTAAATACAATTAAAATATTTGTCTAATTCCATAGGAACCCTTTATTTTCCCGGGATAATAAGCTTCCTCTGTAAATGTCCAGGAGACAAACTATATTTGATTAGGTTATGTTTGTTTGTTTGTTACATAGTTAACCAACAACCTAATATACAAACTCACTTTTGCTCCTGTGATATTAGTATTCCCTTCCTTTTCTGTTTATGATAAAGATTAGTAGATAAGTGGAGTTTTAGATGTAACAGTTTTGCAATATGAAAATTATTTTAAAGTTCTTTCGGTTCACAACTAAACACCATGGTTCTCGCAAACACAAAATATGACATACGGCTTTAAGAATAGGATGGAAACTTCATAAAGATCAAGGATGACCAAGAAACCGGTAAATGGAGTAAGGAGTGAGTTCGGAGCAAAAAAGGAGCAACTTCTGACTAACCTAGATGAAGAGAACTTGATAAACCTGTAGCTAGATTTAACGATGATGATGACCTTATAAAATTCAGTAGGTTATAAAATTACTAAACGATCGGGTTATTCTAAAGTATAAGAAAATGTGAAAACGCTTTAATCGTTAAATACTATCTTGTAATAATCAAAGCACAGTTAACTTACGATATTCCCATACGTTAATAACATTGTTAGTTCCTAGCAATAATCCGGCACTAAAGAGAATTGTAAGGACACGCGGCAGCTTTGAAAGCCATTTCAGTTCCAGTTTAGTAATTAAACTTACATCTTTATCGATCAAAGACTTATCCAATACACGCAGACCACCGCGCCGCATATTTGCATGAATTGTATGAACTGCTATAACCCGGCCACATACGTGCTGACGATGTCTTGATGCAGGTGCGACCGACTTGGTACCGAATGAAACATTAACAAACAACTTTATGTACAAGTAATCTATATTTATTTTGTAGCTGTTAATTTATTAGCCAGATCATTATGTAAAAAATATAATTCAAATAAAATGCTTGGTATAAATTCGTCAAAGAATAGGAAGACATAGGAATTTGCTTTCCATGTAAAAAATAAAAACGAGAAGTTAAATTTCCGTTATCATATTTTTACAACGTACGTAATAAACAGAAACCAATAATTTTGCCTACCTTATTAGGATTATTCAAACGGCTTTAAAAATAAAATAATATTCCCAAAATGAGAGTATATAAGTTTTAGGTATTTTATAAGTTTATGGCGTTTCCTTCTGTTTATCAATTAAAATTGTTTCATATCTTTTTGATTGATTTTAACATAAGTGTAAGATTATATGACTAGCGCCATGCCTCGAAAATAAGATTTTTATATCTGAAACGAAAACGCCAACAAAATAATACACAAATATATAAATTATACTATTTGAGGCGTGAGTAAATTAAAAATTTATACAATAATTCTGAGATTCTCTTTGAATCGGGACGTGTGCGACCGCACCATGTTTCAGCTACGCATTGCTCGGGTAATGGAACTGTCAGGCGATCGGTTGTTGTCTATAATCCACCGAATGAGTTTATTATGAGCACTGCCCACTTATATGTAGATTCGACTCGATATGTTCGGATAAACACTAAATTTCAATGGTAAAGTGGAATGTGTCCAACTTCTTTGCCTTTATTAACGAGCAATTGTGAGCGTAAGATGTTTCGAAGAATTCTTGCCTTATAAAGAAACAATATTAGCTACACTGTTGTATTAGGCATCTTTACTTTGAAAGCGAATCTTTTTATCTAAGAATAGCAACATACTAGACGAAAAAAGACATCCAAGTAGTTGTAGTTGATCAGAGGATATTTGTATTAACGATTGAATTCTCGATGTTATAACATCTCTCTTGTTTTTTTTAGTAGTAGTTTTAGTGTTTGGATTTATGGTATATTTGGATTGAAGTCCTATCAACCGTTACTATTGTCGTACACTGAAAATTATTCGCAGATTTTTAATATTTATTAATAATATTAATAAGCACTGACGTCACAGGGTTATTTGTTCTTTTATTAATTACCAAATAGTAAAGCTACATAAAAATATATATTTAAGCTAGTTTTCATAATAATTTTTGGATGTTCAATCAAAAAATGTTTAAAATTTCCTTTGGAAGGCCTTCCCAGTCATTGTTATACACGCCATACGATCGCATTTAAGTATATAAGTTACAAAGGTTGTAATTATCGACGATGGTCCCGTTTGGCCTTTTATAGCTCTTTGTGCGAAGATGTCTCTATTTGCGATTTTCTAAGGTGTGGGCTGGCTAAATGTTATTTGACGACGGTATTGTAAGCGCCCGTGGCGCTTTTGTTAGGTTTTGTGCTCGAATGTATCACTCCCACAATTTTATTATATTTTGCGAATTCACTTGCAGGAAGAAGGCTAGGTAGATGATGGATGGGCGTCGCTTTTATATCATTCAAGTATACGCGTTAAGTTATATGACTCTGGGGAAACATTAAGTCATACTTTGGCTAAGAATTCCAAAAAATATAATAAAACCAAGGAAAGATGTTCGATTATGCATCCTAAATGCTTTTTATTCAGTTGGGATCTAATATCCTGCTGTCGGGATATAAGTGACAAGGACAAAACCAGCTTCGCGATCAGATCTTACACAGCAGTAATCGACTTAGCAATAAGAATACGTGTGATAGAGAAATACGAATACATATTGGATAGAGCAGGCGTTACTTTGGGGAAATCCATAATATATTATGAAAATTAAGCTTAATTTGCTATACTCCTTAACAATTCTTCATTGTAAAGTCAACATCTCCTGAGGATGCTCCGGTTTCGGAGCGAAACGTGCGTAGAGAGTATATTGCCGAGGATCCGTTTGGTGTGGAGTATACGGATTGAAGATTCGAAGAGTATATCTAATTAAGCTTAATTTTCATAAACTACAAGTAATCAACTCAATATAAAAGGTAGGTAAATTTTATAATAAATGCATTTATTCTTTGCTATTATAAAATTACATAGGGGACACTACGGTGCATAGCTAGTCATCATCCTCAATATTGTGAACCCAATACCGGCCCAATACAAGGTACCGTCTCCTCTCAGAATGGGAAAAGTTTTGGCCGTAGTGCACTAGGCTGGCCAAGTGCGGATTGGTACCAACTTCATACGCCTTTTCAGAACGTTGTGGAGTGGCTCTCAGGGATGCGGGATTTTACTAAGATGTTGTCTTTCACAATTTTTTTATTACTTCGAAAAGTTAGGGAACGAAGTTTGTACCCCTGAAAAAGAAACCGAAGCATTAACCACGAAGCTATCGCCGCTTCCGTGCATAGATAGTATGTACTTTATATACTCACTATGCACTTCTTCCATTAGTTAAAAGTAAGGTTGAACTGTTTCGTGATCAAAAGAAGTTAGCAGGTAGACCAGACAGAATCAATGGGACAAAATTAAATATGAATTGCTTCTCGAAGGCGACGTCGAGTCTATTAAACTCAAGTTTAGCGCCTGTGTGAATGGGAATGATTGAAGGCTTCTAAACATTCCATTCAATATCAATGGTCTGGCCCACATTCCTTGTGTAATCTTTTTACAGCACAATGAATGTCACAATGGACGTTTGCCCATTGACTGTTTAAAATACTGACTTCCATAGTTCTAAATTAATGTAACCTTCTTCAATAATACACTGAACGCACACCGCCCAAGGTGCTTATTGCTTACAGGCTTTTCATTGTTAAAATAACGAAATTATAATACGTACCCTGTATAACAACATGTAGAGTTTATTATTGAACAAAATGCGGAGTTAAAGATAGGTATTGCTTTTAGTTCTGGTCTTTGTCGTTGGTACAAATACCATAAAACACGCGTTGTTTCGTGGAGTTTTGTAATAAATTTACCATTGCGCATTATGTGTTGTGCATTAAAGTGGCACTTGACTTAAGAATAATTTAATAGAGTTTAAAATGAAATCTTCAACATCGGGATACAATTTTCAAATCTATTTCTGTAGTTAGATATTGTAAAAATTTTCCTGTGATTGTGTGAAATGCACAAGATTTTAAATTTAATAATAAACGATCGAACGAAAGAGCTAATGAATAAACAAAAACAAGAAAACACTTGACGGCCGATTAACATAGTGGGCAGCGACCCTTCTTTCTGAGTCCAGCTGTGGGTTCGATTCCCACACTAAAAAAGGTTTCTGTGATGAAAATTAATGTTTTTCAGTGTCTGGGTGTTTATCTTCATATTATAAGTATTTGTATATATTATTCATAAAGACATTCATCTTAGTATCCATTACACAAGCTACGTTTACTTTTGGGCTAGATGGCGTGACCTTTCTCGGGTCTGACTTTTCTCACTGGAGCTGCTTTAATTCTTATATCTAACTTTGTTTGCGGATTCCTGCATTGATATTATAAATAGTATTTCTTCTTCCTTATGAAAGTTATTATAGCAACAATAATTGAAAGAAAGACATGGCGATGGCGATGGTTTAGATGCGATTACTTAAAAATGCGTGTACCTACGTGAGTTGATTGCGCTAACTATATTCGTAAACTTAAAGCTAAAGCTGCAAAGTTACCAAACATTTCGCATTTAGAGATAAAATCAAAAGAAACCTTAATATAAAATTATATCACTCTGGTTCATAAATTATCTACATACAAAAATTCACTTTAATAAGTCGCTGCATAAAATAAAGACAAAGCAACAAACACATTTTGGGCATTTCAAATATTGGGAGGGATAAAGGTGAAACAAATCCATGAAAAAATTTGTAAACCTATTTTATTTTATTGGCTATAAGAGGTAAGTAGAAAGTGCTTTAGCTTTAATAGCAATTTGCATGGTTTCTAAAAACATAAAATTTCATTGTGTTGTGAAATAAAAAAATCTATACGGGAGTTTAGTGGTTTTAAGCCATCACAAATAGTGGTCAATGTTAATTCAACGGCACGTGTATAAAGTTTGGTCTGCTCGCGGTGCTTTCAAAAAAATCATATCCCAGGTACCGACCCAAAAAAAAGGATAGGGGTGGGAGTGTTCCCTATTCATTTTTTTGGCCAGGTGAGCCTTATAAAGAGCCGCGGGACTCTATCGGACTCATTCATTACCTCGCCGTCGAGCACGTTTACACTCCCGAATTTTGTTAACTCCACGTTCGATATTACGAAAATGTTTCAAACTAAAAACTACGCCGTGGCCTATATGGCGACGTATAAGAACGAGTCGCCGAAGTTCGTTCCAATCGCACCGAGTCCTGATAAAGATATGGATTGTACAGTGGCAAAGAAGTACACGTATAAGAACAATTATACAGGGACGCAAGCGGCGTCCATTGCGAGAAGAAATGCCCGCGAAAGAAATCGCGTGAAACAAGTAAACGATGGTTTTAACGCGTTAAGGAAAAGATTGCCTGCAGCGGTCGTCAACGCTTTATCCGGTGGCGCGCGTCGAGGGTCAGGAAAGAAGCTGAGTAAAGTTGACACTTTGCGAATGGTCGTGGAATACATTAGATACTTGGAAAGTTTAGTAGATGAAAGTGATCCAGCCTTAGGTGCTCCAGAATCCAGCGTTCCAATGGAGACTTCGATATGCGAGATGGATGAAGGAATTTTCGGTGGGAGGAATTCACCCTACTCCGATTCAGTGCCGTCACCTGCAAATTCTGAGTGTTCGTCTGGTGTTTCTTCAAGTTATTCAGCAGGCAATGAATGTTATAACAACAGTTATTATAGTGAAGCTAATCCTGTGGACGACAATGAGTTATTAGATGCGATAACTTGGTGGCAACAAAAGTAATGTTATAGTTCCTAGATCAATTATTGTGAATATCTAGTCTTTGGTGTAAATAATTGTATTTAGTGACAAAAATTAGGTATAAATATTGTTAATATATTAATACGGCTGCAAACATAATATATTTTGTATATGAATAGTTGTTAATAATGATAAAATGTTATGTAGATTAAGTATAGATTGAAAAAATAAAATAATAATTACTAAATATTTTTTTGTTTTCTTTAAACACTTGATAATTTGGACGTGTTAAATGGTCATATGCTCTTTTGATGCTGTAGTATAACTTTCCTGATGTAGATGGGTTGACTATGATGTTTGATTTTGGCCGGCCGATGCACTTTACCATCTGATACTTAGTGCCGTCATGCTGATACTTGGTGGCGTTAATTACAGATACTGTAATTGATAAATTGCCTCAGATCTACGTTATAGTTTTTTACGCATTATTTCCTACATGATAATATGTATGGATCGTGTTTCAAAACATATCTACATGAGATATGTTTTGAAACACGATCCATGTATTTAGGACTGGAAATCTTTAGTGTCGAAAATTCGTAACGGAATAAAAAAATTGCATTTGTTGTTCGGGCTTCTAATAATACATTGAAATGCCTTACGTTTACCTCTTTACTTATAACACGAGTACCTTCAAATTAAGAGTGAAATCCAAATGCATTATTACTTACTATGTTAGGGGGAAAATTCATTTTATTAAACCCGTCCCCTAATCGTTTTCTTCGCGACATCATTGCGCTAAATCGCTTGGCGGCGTGTCTTTGTCCGTCGCGTGGTAAGTAGACACAACCAAAGCCTACCGCCTTAACAAATAAATAAATAAAATAATAATAGATCAGAGAAAATTCTGACAGTAAAAATTCCCAATGCCATAAATGCAGTGGCGTGCACAAGAATTTTTTTGCAATTAAAATATCACTTGCTTCAACGGTGAAGGAAAACATCGCGAGGAAACCTGCATGCCTGAGAGTTCTCCGTAAAATTCTCAAAGGTGGTGTGGAGTCCACCAAACTGCACTGGGCCAACGTGGTGAACTAAAACCTTAAACCCTTCTCATCGGGTCTCCTAAACTCGCCCTGTAGTGGGCCGTTAATCGTTTGATTTACCCATTATCGGCTCATTACTGGTTTCCTCTCAGAATGAGAAGGGTTTAGGCCGGTACAGCCCACCATACTGGCAAAATGCAAATTGGTAGACTTTAAACGCCCTTGAGAACATTACGAAGAACTACTTACCGTCACCGTTAAATCAAGTGAGTTTAAGTCATAATTAACTCCGAAAAGTTATATAGAAATCCGTCCTCCCGAAAGAAAAACCGAAGCCTTACCCGCTATGCTCTCACCGCTCATATAACATCGCATCTTAAATCAATTTCTATATTAATACTAGTAAAACTGTAAAAGGGTTACGCCTTTACACGTATTTAAAGATAATTAAAAAATGTTCCAATTTCAACAGCGCAGTGTGTGTTCCTTATCAATTAGTTGCTTAATATAGACTGGACTTCAATTATTTCTGATGATACATTTATGATCCATAAAATTATATCAAGAGTTTTGCTACTACACCGTATAACTATACGCTAGGCTTCACCGTTTTTAAGGGTTCCGCGGGGTGATTACGTATCTCAAGCCGGCCTTGCGACTGGCGTAAGTCTCGCAATCTTTGCTGTCAAACGTCACTCATGTATTTTTGTTGTATGCAAAAGTGACGTTTGCCAGCAAAGATCGCTAGATTTACGTTTTTCGTGAGCCTGTTGTGAGAAACATAATCACCCTGCAGGGTGCAGATTGCAGTTAAGTTGTAGTGGATTGAAAAACATTATTAGCTCAGGTAAAAACCAAATAAAATCTTTGTATTGTTATTATTTATTGTTCTATTGGTGACAGAAATATATTTATATTGTAAAAAACTAAACTATCAATCTATTACGGCCCATGAGATATAGCTCTCTGACATACAGACGAACGGATGGACAGGGAAGGCTTAGTATTAGGTTTCTATTGGCACCCATCGAGTTTGGAGCCCTAACAATTATCAAGTTCTGGCTTTATAGCTCTGGCTTTAAAGCCAGAACTTGATAATATAGTTAAATAATAAGTATTTCTTAAAAATGGCACGGGTCGTAGGCCGAAATATCGACAAGTCCCATAAATATCATCGCGGTATATACCCGTTGGACTATTTTTAAGAAATTTTGATTAACCACGAAAATGTTAGTTTATAATCTTTAGTTAAATAGGTAGTTACAATTTATAATGATTACAATTATAAAAGTGAAAGCGTTTCAATAAATTAAGCTGGCTGGCTAATTATCGATACATTTAAAGATACTGCGGTCATGTCTGTTACAAGTAACCGCAACAGCAACTTGTTGTATTTGATACAGTTTGGTTCTAATTAAACTACGTGAGTTAACTCACAAACGATATGAGCAGGCAATTAAAGCGAATGAAATGTGGTCAACTTATATTTGTACCTATAGTTTTACTTTATAAATATCATATTTACGGAAGTTTCACATTCGAAATCCCGGAACGAATTTTCGGAGGCTCATTATTTCTCTTCATATATTGTTACCATTTTCTCCGACAGTTATGGACCGATTAAAAAAAATGGTATACCCCTCAATTTCCTAAATTGTGACATTGTCCCAGGTCAGGATCTGATGAGCAGGTCCCTCTGTTTATCTTGTGATGAATAGCTAGTGATCCTGCTATCAACTAAAAATCTAGAAATCACAACCAGATCAGTTATTTTTTTACAAGTTACAATTCACTATCGCTATCTTTGGCCGAATAGAAACTATTAGCGCCAGTTCATATACGGCGCTTTAAGCCGCATGCTTAGGTAACGCGCGCTTTACGTTACGTGGCAATGCTGCCAATTTACGTGTTTAATATAAACTATCAGATCGAATAAAAGTGGTATTCTTTTAAGTTTAGAACACTGAAAAGGACAGAAGTACTTTTAGACTTTCAATTAATTTCTGGGTTACATATTGGTATACAACAGAATTGGTCCACCCGTTTTTGATTTGCGCTGTTTGAGTACTGAAAATTTTCCGAAGTCAAATAGCGTTTTTAAATAGCGAAATTAAATAAGTTCCATTTCCATTTACGCTTTGAGATACATGCACCCCTGAGGTCCTTGTAGATACTTACCAATGCGGGATTTTAAATAAAGTTGACATTCTTCTGACCAATGTACTCGTAAATGAAATAGATGTTAATAATCTAAACTTTAGAGTGTACGCAAGCAACGCGCGCCAAACGCCGCCCCAACGCGCAGTGTGTACTAGCCATAAGTAAAGAAAGTGAAATAGTAATTAAAAAATAAATCATATGAACGACTCCATTGTTATGTGCTAAGCACAATTAGATTGAACAATAGGATTAACGTTAAAAGCTGGTCAAGTGAAATTTAAGCACAATAGTCATCGAGACAAAAGATTGCAGCACTTTAAAACCAATGTAAGAGGCGCGACGCAACAACATCAAGGATTGTATTGTGTGAGATGGATAGCACCTTACCTGACTTTGGTCAATGCAACGTTATTAAAGTACCACTAGGCCGCACCAACCTGCACTGACCACAAGGTCCTGGATTCGATTCCCGGGTCGGACTAAAAGGTCTCCGGTAACAACACGAAGTTAGTAAGTTGGCGTTGGTCACTCCTATGCCACGGAGATCATGTTCCCGTTATAAATAGTCGTAAAAGCCAACCCGCATTCGAGCAGCATGGTCTCCTAGTACGTTTTTTGGCTGATTGTGGTCGACCTGATTGTATGTGGAAAAAAATCGCCTATGAACAAGCAAGACCTCGTAGGGCATGCAAGAAACACGTTTCACAAAATGCCTTACTGTTTCTATCAACCTGAGGTGTAGGGCCACATGTGCCTGTAATTACACCAGCAACCCCGCCCTAAGCAAGTCATTTAAAGGAAATTGTATTCAATTTTACAATAAATTACCAGTTGATATCTTGGAGATGTCTCTGAAAAAGTTCATAGTTTGTATTAAACGTAAGCTTGTAGAAAAGTCCTATTATAGTATTAAGGACTACGTCAACGATTAAAATGCTTGGGTGTTAATTATTGCTCTAACCAGGTTGCTTCTTTAATAGTTTTTAAATGACAATGTGAGATGGTGATAACGAAAAAAAAATAACAACCGGCTAAGTTTGTTGTGGGCTTCTTAGACCAGGGCGCGTTTGGAACCCTCGTAGCTTTAGTTTTAAGTTGACGAATTTATTTATCGCCATCAACTCACTCCTTTGTCATATTTTACATGTAATGTACTCATCAAAAGTGCCATCTATGTGCCTATTTGAATAAAGAAATATTTGAATTGACTTGACTGGACTAAAGACTGTAACAATTTAAACATCTATCTCTATATATATAAAAGAGAAAGTGTGTGGGTATGTTCCGTATAGGCTCCGAAATGGCTGAACCGATTTCAATGAAACTTTCAGGGAATCTCCGGATTGACCTGGCGAGTAATCCTGTAAAGTTTGGTGACGATCGGAGCACTCCTATTTTTGAACTATCAAACTGTCAAATACAGCTTTTATTTACTATGCCCAACAATAGAATAACATTTCTATTGTTGGGTGTACATGGGTGTAGATAATGATCTCCACCCGCTCGAGAAGAGAATAGAAGAGAATGAATACGGTGAGAAATAAATGATTTAATATATTATGAGACTTAAATTAAAAATTTAATGATGTAAGTTTATTGTTTAAATAAAATAAAGCAAAATCTAGCCCGGCGAAGCGAACTTGAGCTACTCATACATGTTGCGGAGGTCACATGGCAGCCTCTAATTAGTTATTTTTTAAATGATTACGAGACGAGCGCTTGACCGTAATCACACCTGATGGTAAGTGATGATGATGCCTAAGGTGGAGCGCGGTTACCTAGAAGGTGCCTAGTCACCCTTGATTTGAAGGTAGGTACTCATATTGTAGGTACTAGGGAAAACTCGTAGCCAGTCGAATTGTCTAACAAAAACAGAGTTTGCATCGAAATCGAAAGCATGGTTACTTAAGAACGTAATCTGTCTGCAGATAATGGTTTATCGTCAACTTTTCGCAAATATCACGAACAGAATAAAGCTCACGTGCCCCGTAATAAGATTACGGAATACGCACACAAAGCGAAACGAATTCGATTTGATTTAACAGTTTCCGGAATTTACCAAAATGACTCTAGTTGCCTTCAAACATTTTTTGCTTCCTTTTTGACAAAACAGGAAACATTAAAGTTTAAAATAAATCTAATAATATAATACTAAGCTAATCTTTAGAACTTTATACAGAAACACGATTTGCATTTGGAGTTAACTTAAACTCGAGAAAAGTGTTAAGTCATAAAATAGGTAAAACGAAGCGAACGGGAATTTGATTTCGTTTTTAATTACGATCGTTAGTTACGTTTTCTATCACAATACGAGCTATAATCGTAAACTTCAATCTACGATACCGAATAATCTACATTAATACACACGGCTCTTAAATATTTTAAGCGATGTTGAAATCAGATCGACTCTGCTTTCAAAGTTATACTGCAGCTTTCATATTAGGTTTCTGATTTGAAATGAAAATTAATATTAATATTAATAAATGCACAAAAAGTTTTCAAATTTATATGAAATTTAATAACTAAAACGGCTAAAACTCATGGTAATTTAAAGACATTTGTTCATATTTCTCGTTTATTTTACTACTTACTATTTGCAGTGAAGAAATAGAAGTAATGTCAATTTACATTAAACTTTTATGAACCACAGTTAGGACAGGTAAATTGATACATCACATAAACCCTTTACCGGCCCACTCCAGAGCAAGGGTCTCCTCCCACAATGAGAAGGGGTTAAGGCCGTAGTCCACCACGCTAGACCAGTGCGGATTGGTGGACTCCACACACCTTTGAGAACTCTCAGGCATGTTTACTCACGATTTTTTCCTTTATCGTTGAAGCAAGTGATATTTAAATTACGTTAAACACACATAACCTTGAGACGTTAGAGGTGCGTGCTGGGATTCGAACTCGGCTCCCCGAAATTGAAGTGGAGCGCTATCATCGCTAAATTGATACATTTCTATTCAAATATTTCCAACGACTACTTTTGGTTGTGCTTGCATGCATAATTTGTTATAATCCGCGACCACCAAAAATGTTTTACGGTGTTTAAATATATCATTTCATTATTCTTCAGACGCAATACATAGTAAGTGGAACAATGGACTTTTCATCACTCGTTTTAGACTTCAAAATTCTGTAATACAGTATTTATTTTGCTAACAGTGCTTGCTGTGGGCGAATTTGATCTACAAACAAGGTTTATAAATTCCATCTGACTCTTACGTCACAGAGTACTGTTAGTCGACACCGACCTTCGATTAGGAACGTACAAATCTTAAACTACTAACTAGTTACTGATTTTCTAAAAAATGCTCTCGGTGCACGTTTTGTCCCAATACACAAGCATCAAGAGTTGTTGACTTCACAACTACATATTGCAATTTTGAGTAGGAAAGTTAATATCTCCTTACTATATTAAGGTTTCATTTTATATCTTGGTTCATGATCTCCATAAGTCCAATGTAACCATAAGTAGCATATCCTACTAATATTATTAATGCGCAAGTTTGTGAGGATGGATGTATGTATCAACTAAAATAATGACAACTTACTAACTCAGTATACCACGTAAAATGATAGTATGTACATATCTAGCTAGCCACGATGATTATGATGTTAGTATCAAATCTATTCTAGTTTCTCGATTGACTAATAGGCGGACGAAGTCGCGAGGGTTTGCGAGTATCCAATATTTAACATAAATTATTTACGCATTCTTTTTAATGAATTACATCATTAAAAAGAATGCGTAAATAACTGATATATAAGTTAACGTATAATTAACAATTACCATCATAACATTTTTGCATTTAATTCCAGTCAGTCTAACGTCCGTTAAAATGTACAGCTTTGCTTTCCGTACAGCATAGCAATATGTATCGGTTATAATGATAAAGAATGGTAGTAGATATTATTCGATGCGAACTTCTTTGTCGCTTTATCAGGCCCGCTTTATTCGCACATGTAAATGCATTTAGCTCCCACCTCCTTATCTCAGTGAACACCATTAATCTTGTATAACAATGTCGTCCCAGTGTAACCACATCAGCAACTTAATCAACAATTCTCGAGTATAATTTCAGCACAATTTCGGAGTCGAGATAACACGATATCGGTGCAAACCTATAAAGACAAAAAGATTTATATCTACCTTTAATCAAGCCGAGGCAGGTTAATTTAAGCGTTGGAAACGGCTTCCTATATTTTTATTTACACCATATCTCGTACGTTCGGAACTGATAATCGCAGTGTGAATTTTTCAGCAGTATTCTGAGAAATGATCTTTGATTAGGTATTTTGTTAACAGGATATTCTTTTCGATTGTTTATATATTGATCTTTGGTTTTCATTTTATCATTTATCGAGTTTTCGGGAAATTTATTTGGTAATACGGAAATGTTTGTGTTCGGACAATATTTTTTTGTGGTTTCATTCGAGGCGAATATTCAAGCAACAAGAGAGCAAGTATTAATGCACTGATGGAGTCTCAAACTTCGTTGTTCAAAACATTAGTAAGTTAAAGCCATCCGAAATTAAAATACTAAGTTAATACTAAACTACAGTTAAGTTAAGATAACTAAACCTTTTACTAAACGTCTTAAGGAAACTATAATTAGTTTTATTATACAGTTTTTCGTACAAATACCTAGTCAACTTTAAAATGTTGACTAGGTTTACATAAAGAGCTATTTAATTGCAAATTTTAAGAGTTTATAATCTTGGATATATAATATGGTATATATTATCTTGTTCCTTGTCAAATACTATTCTTGTAATTTGGTTTTAATGAACAATGTGGTATGGTTCAGTTTCACAAAGCTGCACTAAAGAACTTTGTAAGTAAACAAAACAAAGTTGTGAAAACGTATGCAAATAAAGCCATACATACTCGTATGCAGTGACAAGAAAATCTCATTTGAAATTAGTATATCCGTGGTAGTTCCGCATAAATATAATTAAACGACAGACCGGGACATGGGCCGTCGCTTATGCAAATGTTTTATGGCCTCCGCCTCGTCTCCCGTGCAAGATTTATAGTATTGCGTTCGGTTAGTTACATTGAATGTTATTTGTTCTTCGTGATTGAACATTTGTGACTGTTTGTTCAATACTTGTTCTACATTACGACCGTTTATAAAGATATATAAAGTTGCTAAGATTTCGATTCAAACTGCGGAGCGGTTTTTGGTCTTTTTCTGATAAGATGCAGTTTTTAACCATTGCCAAAGAAGATTTGTTGTACCTATGATTATAAATAGTACACAGTAAAAATTTAAAAATAAACAGTAAAATAATAATAATGTGTAAACAGTACCTACATAGTACTGTTTACACTCGTTACTTGAATGATTACCAAATGCGTTCAGAGTATCACGTCAAATTATCTTTATAGGTATCTTCGGCCAGTAAATGTTCTACAGCGCCTCCGCAGGATGCAAAGTTTATTGAGGGTCAAGATTTTCTTTTATATAAGTGACTACTTGTTACAAACTTCCACATACAAATAATATTCATTTTTACAAATATGTATACAGTAGGTACTACTGGTACCTCGCGACTTCGCCCGCGTATAAGTCAACCTTAATAGATAAACATACCTATGCTGACGCATGCGGGAACAATCTTGTCTTATAAAAACTTGAACCTTTTACCCAAGCTCTCATAAGGGAAAAAAACTAGATTTTGAAACATTTTTAATTGGTGCTATGTTCCTATTTTCTTTAGCATTACAGCCTATAGCCTTCCTCGATAAATGGGCTATCCAACACTGAAAGAACTTTTCAAATCAGACCAGTAGTTCCTGAAATGATCGCGTTCAAGTAAACAATCAAAAACTCTTCAGCTTTATATATAAATAATAATAATATAGGATAATAAAACCTGTGATATTAGCTTTACATAGTAACGTATGAGGTTTGGACAAAACATCTTTTCTAATAATAAAGCTGAAGGTTAGGTTTATAATTCGTTATTTGAAATAATATCAAAGGATAGACAGTTTTTAATTTTTTTATTTATTTGACATTCTAATTCTTGGACAAGGTAATCTGAAATAGGCTATTTTAACATCACGCTATGAGCTTTTTATAGGTATGTCGATGTAAATTTGAATGGGAAAAATTTACTTGTAAATTTCTACGCGAAAGGAATAGCGAGGAATTGCTACTAAGTTATAAAACTGCAGTTCGAAGTCAAGAAAACAATACTAATTGCACCTTCATAAAGTACATGAAATCGTTGCCTATAGCCCACGGCAGTATGTAGGTAAAGATACGAGTAGTAGACGAGTCTGTAACGAGCGGCAAATATAAATAATTGTCGGATACCGGCTTCCTCCGCCGTCGGCAACTACGTATGTAATGTATAGGGTCAGAAAGAGCAAGTAATTTTCACACTGCTATATTTTCTTATCTAAGATTCAAAATATAAATATCGTAGTCTTAATTGTTACTAAAAAAATATTATAAATGTGAATTTATTTATTTATTTTATTTAATCATCTTTATTGCGTAGTATAGGATAAATTTAAAATATACATAAAAAAGTTAGAGGCAAAAGGCGACCTTATCACTAAGAGTGAAGAATGTTTGTTTGTTACTTAACGCTATCACGTGATAATATTTATTTTCACATTACCTATTATCATAAAATTTTGTCGGCGGACGGGAAGGACTACTTTTGATCGAGACAAGGTTGCTTGGAAGAAATCTGCTTCGCTCTGATCTCCCGGAATGATATAATGATATAATCACGGACACTTTTAGGCAATGGAAAGTATATTTAGTATATGTACGAAGTCTGAAAACAACGAATTCTGAATTACCGCTCGGACGAAGTCGCGGCAATGTGCTAGTTAGAATTCAAGTGCTAGTTTAGAATATAATTATTCTGATAGTATAAGTTTTCATTTTCTTATGAAATAATAACAATAGAATGCAAACAAATAGTGAAGTCCAGTGGAATTATTTGCAAGAAAAAAGGTGTGATGCATCTGTCGAAAACTGGAAGCTGTTTCAAAATCCAATTACCACTTATAATCAGACGTAGCTCTAACGAAAGCGTGCCCACTTGACCGCAAATCGTAAAGTATTGCATTACATACGCACAGAAATATGAATGACTAGCGATATTCGATATGATCTAGGAAAGTACGAAACTATGGAATATAATTAAAAGCTGCAAGTATCTCTTTTACTACGATTTCTTAAAAACTATATTATCATAGGCTAAGAGCTTGAAAACATTTTTTTTTTTTAATTTTAATATCCGCCTGAACAAAGCCTTGTTAGTTTTATATTCGATTACACCTGAACTATGTTAGAAAATACATATGTGTTATTAAATTAATTTCAATAGTTGCACGAGACTGTTTATATCATGTGTAAAAGATCTTACTTAAATAAAGAATAAAGAAATAGTCTAACTGTCAATAGTGAGTTTTCTGAGTCAGACACTGATTATTTAACATTAATATTATTATTTTTATATAAGTACCATTTAACTACAGCTTAAGACTTAAAATTTTCAGTCCTTGTATGAAGCGGTGTCAAAGGTAACGTATCAGAATGCATTTAGTGCTCATTTAAAATATCACTGCCAAGGTTGTAACTGGTTTTCCAGTTAAACACTAAACTTGACTAACCGACAATATAGTTTTCATTTTCCCAATGAGACTATAATATAAAAAAATGTAACTTTGAGAGTTGTCAATATGATTAAGTGATTGATATGACTCAGCCAAATTAGCAGTATCACACATTTAGGTACATATTCATGATGTAAAATGACATTATTTATGATGTAAAATGTAATCCTGTAAAAACACTTCATTTATATAATATCTCTAGCTCTTAGACTATGTTATTCCGACCCTCTCAAGAAACATACGAATTGTGTAATCGGAAGATACTTTTTGATGTGCAATTTGAGAATCATTTCCGCACGAACAACGTCAAATACTCAACACTTATTGCGTTTGCAACAATTTTTTTATACATCCTCGTCTTTTTCGGTTACTGCGGTTGCTCTCTTTACTTCAATTCGTAACGTTTATGCTTTTGAAAATCGCTTAAGTGAACTTCAAATTAGATATAGTTGTAATTTTAACCACATGTGGGTATCCACTCAAGTTGGTTTTTATATTTTTGAAGAATGATTCGGATGTTTTAATATACCGACTTGTTTTATACATAAAATTTCATGTGTGATGTTCGTAAAGGTTATTCTTTATTACTTTACTGGCTTCTGCACACGGTTTGTTTCCCTTTTTTAACAATCCCGCGAAAATTTTTACTTACCTGGCTTAGAGTATCCTCTGTCCATAAATAACAAGTAAACCATGTGTTGGCCAAATTTCAGGGTAGTTTCAGTTACTAAGCCCTGTATAAGAAATAAAAATTCCATGCCTGAGAAATTTCCGGGATAAAAAGTATGCTATGTCGCTCGAAGAGCAATGTTTGTAGCAAATAAACGGCCACACTATTGCATTTATATTATTAAGTATAGATTGACCTAGATTACCCAATTTGGATATCTTTCAAAGTTTATGTTACCTCAGAATTAATCTATCTGTATATAAGTAAATCTGTATATTTTAAGTATTTATCTATATTATTCATAAAAATATTCATCAGTCATCTTAGTACCCATAACACAAGCTACGCTTACTTTGGAGCTAGATGGCGATGTGTGTATTGTCAAAGTATATTTATTTATAATCTATGTTCGTTGGCCTATACTTATTTTACGATCTTAAAATTACAAGGCACGTTTTCATTATCCAAGCTGTCTTTCCATATTTACAAAATCGATTTGGCTTGATAAATTTAAAAGACGTTTTGACTCTTTTACTAAGTAGAGTATTAAGCTTCCAAATTCAAAAAGAAGCCGTTGTCATACACCCTTTGCCTTTCGATCCTGATTTATTAGATAAAAAATATATAATACTTAAGGAGACAGTTGAGTGCGTGATCCCTAAGACGCCGGTGTGATTCCCATTAAGGAGATTATACCCTGAGAAGGCTTAATGCTCTAGGATTCAATTAGGCGAAATAAGCTTAAATGGCCTGTATCCGTTGTTATGACAGCGATCAAATTATCAAGAACTATATAGCTTCCGTGACATAAGGCACTTAGGGAGGTGACAAAATCATTATTTGGGATAATGAATAGATACGGGCACGATGTAATGGATGTTTGATGAGGCCAAGCTTTTGGGCTCGGTTATAAGATTGTAAAGAAGTTAAACATTATAGTTCTACGTACTTTACTACTGTAATTTTTAATATGTAACTTAATTTCATGTTCTTCCAGGAATAAAAGTAGTATGATATTCTCCGCCCTTCCAACTAACTCTCTGCCAAAAAAACAAGTAGATTGGATGCTTAGTGAGGGCCTGAAGAAAGGACAAACAAATACCGAACAGTCCGTTGAAATTACATTACATAAGCTATACTCGATTGAAGTCGCAGGAACCGCTTGTTATTTGGATATTATATTAAACAAAAGCACTGGCAATAAATTAATCACTTTCAAAACCATACCGTTAAAAAATTGTAGGGAATTACGATACAGACGGTACGTAGGTACGTACCTACTTAGTTAACAGTAAAAAAACTGTCTTACGTAAAGATAGCAGAAACGATACGAAGAAACGAGTAACATGGGTTACATTTAGAGTCAAGTGTACAGATAATATTATCGACAATGCGTTGACGCGTGTCTGTACTGCACAGTTTATGTGTATGCGGGTTGAGTTGATACGGCACATGGGTACATGATGTAGTTGAATTAAAGCCATATTAAGTTGTAAATAAGGTTGCAATTCAGTTGGGATTATTATCATATTTTTTAATTCATTGTCGGTGATATTCAGGACGCCACAGTCTGGTGGCAGGTTTTGTACTTAGTTTTCTTAAAGACATAAAAACCTAATGATTGTTTTGCGGAGCTATTGATTTAATTTAAATTAAGAATCATTGATTTATTTAAAAAAATCAAGGATTGAATTTTAAAAAAGGAAGAGGATATCAATTACAAAGGTAATAATTATGTTGTGGATAAATCAAAAGCTTAAAGCACATAACGAAGTTAGACTTTAGTAGAAAACATATAGGTTCCTACAAACTTTATTCATACTTCTGACTCTCTTCTGGTATAATTAGAGGCACATGAGACTGAAAACATAAGCCACAGGTACCTCAGGTGGTTCTTTCACACCCTGCGAAGTGTTGCTCTGTTTAAAGGCAATGCAGATGGTTTTCTATTTTCCATCAGACGGTTTAAATCAGAACTCTTCAGATCAGATAAAATTTAATTTTAGTGTCAATCTTGTTTCATTAAATGCAAACCGACAATACAATATAATTTCTAGTTGGCATCATTTAAATTTATAACACAGACCGTCTTCGTATATGGAGAAAAACCGTATTTAATAAGGGCCTAATTGGCAATCAGTGGAATAGTTTTGTAATTGTAAACTTGTATACTATTTGTTAAATTTTTATTTATAATTTTACTATATGTTTATGTGATGTACAATAAAAGTGTATTCATTCATAGTTTTTTAAGAGAACTTGTAGACTTTTCAAACATAAAAAGTGAGTGACATATTTTAGCATTTCACAAATTCTAGGTATTCAAACAGAGTAATCGTTTTTATTTTACTTTAGTGCATGCTCTTAACAAATGTATTTTAATTAGCTAAGCAAGCGTTAAACCTGAAGTCTTCGAACAGTGCGTGTTGCCAGTGATGACTTACGGAACTGAGACATGGCCGCTAACTAAGGGGTTCATAAGAAGGCTCAGAGTCACTCAGCGGGCGATGGAGAGAGCTATGCTAGGAGTATCTCTACGTGATCAAATCAGAAATGAGGAGATCCATAGAAGAACTAGAGTTACCATCATAGCTCAGCGAGTCGCGAAGCTGAATTGGCAATGGGCAGGGCACATAGCTCGGAGAACCGATGGACGTTGGGGTCTTAAGGTGCTGGAATGGCGCCCCGCACCGGTAAACGCAGCGTAGGTCGGCCCCCAACGAGGTGGACATATCACAACATCAGGCGAGTCGCTGGGAGCCGCTGGAGGCAAGCGGCCCGGGGCCGTGTATTGTGGAACTCCCTACACATGGCCTATGTCCAGCAGTGGACGTCGATTGGTTGACATGATGACGATGATGATGATGAAGCAAGCGTTACAAATATTTCTAACTTAGTTCCTCATTATTATAATTTAAATTCCACCATTGAAAAATTGAACAATCCCTTTACGAATAATGATTACCTGTTTACTATAAATCACAAAACAGATATCATAACGAACCCGTTGAATTATTGTAAAACATTATTTCCCACGAAACGCGCGAAAGGCTTCCGCATAATGCATCAGGTGCTCTACTTACTGCCTCCCCGAAAGGGTTCGTAAATAATTCTCCATTTTTAAAGGGTTCCCATTATTCTTATTCCGATCGACAATCGCTCTCAAGTGTCAGGTTTTTTCTGACAGATATAAAACTAATATTGGTAGGTCCCATCCTCTTCCGCTACTTTTTGCTCGTCATTGCCCTGCGTACTATTTCAATAAAGTTAGTGTTTGTACTGTTTTAAGCAAAGAACATTAAACGAGAGTGATAACAAATCTAGGCTATTTTACATACTGGATAGAAGCAGGCGTTACTTTGCGGAAATCCATAATATATTATGAATTCAATCTGTATACTCCACACCAAACACCCATTGAGGGTACATTGCCGAGGACCTGTTTGGTGTGGAGTATACGGATTGAAGTAATTATAAATTACACCATACAGATTTTCCTGCTGTTCGCGGAGTATAGCAAATAAAGCAAAATTTTCATAATATATTTTACATACTTAAAAATTTAATTTTAATCGTTGATACATATTTTATTTTATGTGCTAATGGACGTTTTTGTCAACCGAATAGTGTGTTTGTTTCGTTTTTGTTATCAGTGTTAGGTAATGTATTAGTACTATGTCTATTAATAACAAAGGCAGGCCGAGGTTGTATTCTTGAATCAAATGCTCTACGTGTTATCAATAATGCATTAAGAAATTCTTAATGTATTTCCAAAAAGAGAACTTTGAAAGCTATTCAAATTCATTCTCGATAAGGGAATCAGAATGTTTTACCACCAAAGGCGTTAATGGGTTTTTAATTTAATTATTTTATCTAATTAGATATAGTGACACAGTAATGCTCGCAAAGCCATTTAAATTTTATAAAAGAAACAAAACCAGGAAAAAGATTTTTGGAATGCATTTACACTTATGTTAAAGCTGTTATTTGGTTCCTTTTCCTGTAACTCTGTTTTGTCAACAATAAATTTACAAATGTCGTGCTCGTGATGAATGGTTTATCCTTGATTTAGGAGGGTAATATTGAACCTGACCTTACATTTTTATCCTACCCAATGTGCTATAAAACTAAAAAGTGCAATGGCCGCATGTTCGAATGCATAACATAAAAAATATATTGTATAAAAAATTACAACGACAAAAGGTGTCACAATTATTAGGAGGTGCGAAAAAATCGTGCTTAATACTGAGATGATCTTAACTTGTAAGACAAATTGTTCCAATTTTTGTCAACCCTTGGGTGCTCAAAGACAGCGCCCGGGGATCATTCATCCGTTTTTTAGCTCCCGGGATACAATTAACTATGACAGCGGTCAGGTTGCATACAAAAAGTTTCTTACATTTTTACGAAATTTAAAATCTACGTTTTTTTTTAATCCAGCCGCGTAGGCAACTATGAATGGAGAGGCTTAGAAATTTATTGCGTTTAGCGCTTTGTTCATATCTATATTTTATGGGGACGAATCGAGACGATTTTAGCGGCGTATAAAAGCAAAGATTTACATCGGTGCCCTTTGTATTTCGTGTGGGTGATCTTGTTTGACAAAAGTGTTAACATTTACATCCATAAAATATTTTGACTACTCTTTTAGTGGACTTAAGCGGACAGGTTATTTTTATGTCATAATTTAGCTTTTTTTTATTTTGGATCTGGGAGTTTTAAGAATGCAACCGACAAAACAGGATTTTGGTACCTTTGGTATATTTATACCGCTCCTGAAGTAATTGAGATCAAATATATGTGGCGGTGGCGAATAAAATACTGTTTATTCTGACTAGACTGTATATTTTTCAACGTATACAAAAACTACTCTGACTTTTTACAAAGCTCATACGAAGCTAGAATAATCGAATGTCTCGTCAAACTATTTCCATTTTAATTCTACCCGGTGGGGGTTAATGATATATTTCCCAGTAATCTTAAGATATTCGTGTGATTGGCAATTTCCAATCACATTGACCATCTATAACCAACCCTTTTCTGCGAAGCGTTTTTGCCCCTTATTAACTAAAACTAACAAAGGCCACAGTACAATAACAAAAATGTAATTATTTTGTGTACCCTGTGTAATTTTTACATTGATACCGATTGATACTTTTAATATAATAAATAAAGTGAATCACACATTTAAGGAAAACAGCACTGTAAGTTAATCTTAACGAAGATAAGATTTCAATATAAATTTTTAAATATTTTTAAGACCTATTAGGAATGTGGCAGGGATAAAAAATACTCACCCCTAAAACACCCCAAGCAAATAGTAATTATAACGTCTCTTAACCCCAGAGTTACTTAATTGCTGGTTGTCTTCTGTTAATAAGAATCAAGTCATTAGAAACTATTAGAATATTTCAAATGTTACATTTCTGTTTTTCTCTTTAAAGCATCAAGGTTAAAGCCCCTAATTTAGTTAAAAGAATGATTGTTAGTTAGCTACAAGTAAAAATTAATAACCAAGATTTTCGAGGAAAAAAGTAAAAAAAAAACAAAGTATTGTAATCGTTCTTCTCTTTGATACAGTATAGTAGGTGCTATGAAAGAGTTATTGTTATTTTATTTCATATCTGTATTTTGAATTCATAAATGACAAATAAAGATAGCATCGATGCGTGGTCCGCTGTCAAAAGTTATATTTATTTTCTTTAGAAATTCATAGAATCCATGCGAATTCAGTATCGAGATGTTTGCGGGTTATTCGCATTATGCGCAGGCGCATCGTTTGTGCCGCGTACAATGGACGCAACCCTTTGGCGACACAATGTGCGTCACTAATCTAGATCAGTGCGCTATTGTGCGCTATTGTTGCGGTCGCCGGTACCCGCACCCCGCGCGCCCGTCTTCTCCCCTCTCAGCAGGAAAAGAGCCGCAACTCTGGATATCTCACTCGATGTCGATTTATAAGAAATTACCGCGCCGCGGGGGCCAGGTAAGCGCTCCCACGGATGTGTGCGAACAATGCAAAAACTACTCTCCAAATTTTTACTTGCTTGCTAAACAGGAAATGAAAAATATTGGAACTTCACTTCCGAATGCTACTATGCATAAATATTGGCAACGTTACATATAATGGCCTGTTTATTTGCAAATATTTAAATATCCTCTAGGATTTGGAGCTTATGTCCGGTAGGTAGGTAGGTACTTTGTCATAAAGGATTCTCCATACTATTAAAGTATACTGGGCTCAGGCCTTCTTTTTCTCTAATCCCTAGTATTTTTCACTCTATCTAGGAATCGTAGTTGGTAAAAAATGCGTCAGATCCCCAGACAAGTATAAAATCAATATTTAAAATAAATTAATACCTAGGAACTCTTGATTACGGTTTAATTATTGATATACCTAAACAATAACATCTTTTAAAAACGTTACAAATTTCATTAATCTGTCACGATTACTGTGTTTTATATTCATTATTATATAGAGTTGATAGATTCAAACATTTTTATTCAATTATATTCTAAAAAAGACTAAACTAAAACTAAATAATATTGCACTTATACAAATTGTAACATTTATAATTTTAGAAAAAGAATCGAAAATTGTATGGAGGGAGAATTTGGCGTTCGCGTCCTCAGTCATTAGCGTCAAAGTAACAATTATGTGAAAATTCATGTAGAAATATTGGAAGCGATTTCTTGTGTGTTTACGTTATCATTACACTGTATCCTGAGGGTAAAACTAACGGTATAAGTACTTATTTTGTCGACTTATGTCTTTTTTAGGGGTCTGTAGACAACGATGAACCCATAAAGTTTCCCCATGTACGTCTATCCGTTAACGATGAACCCATAAAGTTTCGCCATATCTATCCGTGTGTCCTCGGCTTAGCTCAGAGACTTTTAACGATATCTGTAATTTGTCATGGGCGTAAATATTAATCACACCGCCAAAACGTAAAATCCGACACATAAAACACAAAAAATGGTTAAAATGTTATATTTCAAAATAAGATTTTAATCGCTATTAATTAATGTGACAATTTATTAATCTAAGTGTTATTATTATATTCTTTTGACATCAATTAGTTGGGCGGTTATAACTATTTTTTAACATTGCATGCCAAATTACTGGCAAT
Organism: Pararge aegeria; assembly: GCF_905163445.1. NCBI lineage: Eukaryota > Metazoa > Arthropoda > Insecta > Lepidoptera > Nymphalidae > Pararge > Pararge aegeria. The sequence continues at coordinate 7,771,242 of NC_053184.1, read as the reverse complement.
ACACTATACCCTAAACCAACATGTAAAACCTTATTGACGTGCATTTTGCAATAAATTATTATAAAAAAAAGGGGAAAACTTTATTTTCTCGCCTATCTCATGGTTGCGGAGTTTTTGAATAGGTCTTATGAAAATAATGTGGGTTTCGATTTAGCAAATCGTTCTTGTAGTCTGAATTTCTGAACCCTGCTACCTAAATGGCTGCTTTTTGATACCTAAAGTAGAATAAATAACGAAGATAAAAGTAAACTTTCTAAGCTGTGAGTAATAGTCAACTAAATTATAAAATATAGTTGGAATCGGTACAGTTTCTTCTTTTTTAATGTATTGTAACGAGCAACTACGGAACCCTACACTGCACGTGGTCCGAAACGCACTTGGCTGTATTTTTTAATGAGAAAGATGCCTGTGACATGCATAAACAAAGTGCCTATCATATATTGTAAAATCTTTTTATTTTTTAATTCCTCATCATCGTTCATCCCCAGCCTGAAAATGTCTCTTAATTGTGGAGTGTTCTGCAGATAAAGAGAGCTTAAGAAATTAGAACCTTAATGCTGCTCTAATGCTGGTTGGAGGATAGACGAGATAGTTATCTAAGTGATAATAACTGGGATGAACGGCTCGATTCAAGGGTTTGTCCGAGCACGAGTCTGAGTCATGAGTCTACATTGCCAATTTCCTACCTGGTACCAAAAAAATTTCACCCTAACCAAACATTACATAACCAAATTTGGCCCCATCCGGAAGTTGAATCTAGACCTTTTTTATGCTTATATGTTAACTACTAGACCACCGAGGTAATTTTTCGATAAACTGTAAAACTTCTTTTTATTTTTGATCTATTTTTTTCGCCTTCATTGAATGTCGAGTACCTTCTTTTGAAAGAAACACATGTATTTAAGACAGTAAAAGAGTCCATCATTTTGAAAGTCTGCAAGTCCTTTATTTCTTTATGGTGCACCAGAGACGATAATCGCAGGTTTGTAAAAATATAGGTACATACACTTGAATATGCTCCGTTTTTGAAGTCGGTCAAAGAGTAAAGAAAAATACAGTGAGAGGTTCTTTTGTAGTAACGATTTTATCTTGAGAACAATTTAACACCTCGAATACAAAAGTTGAATGAACATGAAAAAGACATGTCGTCTGTATTGTACTCTATGTTTGGTTAACGTCTTATCTGAGCTTTTTATTTAATCAGAAAAAAATAATGTTCTATACTTCGTTTTCAATTGTTCCCGTACTAAGTTTGTTAATCACATTCTAGTCATCAAAATCATAAATCACTAATATTATGTGAAAGTTTGTAAAAATGTTTTGATATTTGGAGGTGTGTTTGTTTTTATGCTATTTATCCTAGATATATATTTCAGTAAAAATGACTTTTTGACTTTTTTTTTCTGCCAATCTAAATGGCCTATATACCTAGCTTGGTCTTTACCCGATTCTCTAATAATGCGTCAACAAAAACCGACTGGTCCAAAAAGTAGAATATTAAAATATGGGTACTGGTAATATTAAAAAACACATTAAAACTTTCATGTTAGGTAGCAAATATTTGCGAAATAGTGTACGCAGAGTATTTTTTTACGTTTTTTTTGTAATCGCTATCCTGGAAGGCATCTTACAAGTCCGATTAAGTGCGAAACTACTTCAGTCTTCCTCTTTTTAAATCTTTGAGTCTTAATTACTCCTTGCAATTCCTCAAACTTCTTTAACACAGATAAATACACAAAATTAAAAAATCATTAGATTTTTTATATGAGTAGATACATAATCTATTGTTTACTACCTAGATAAAACAATTGGCAAGTTGCAGGATATTCTCGTAAAATGCTAAGCAACGTGTTTTGCAGAGCGTTAAGGGCCGTTAAACCGAAATCAAACTAAGAACAGGTTCTCAAGTTTTGTTAATACTTGAGAACATTTGGACCGGCTCAATTTCTATTTTTTAATCAGGCAAAAGAAGTTCTAACTGCAAACATAAAACTAAATTTTATTCCTATAGAAATGGTATTATTAGTCAAGAAAATCAAAGTATAGATAGCATACATTAGCAAGAAGTTCATAGTAAGAAATCATTTATGGAAACCTATATTAACCTATACCTCATTAACTGTTGACAGCATCGCCATCTCACATAATATAATCCCAATTAACGACTCAGGACAGCCAATAAATCAATGAGGAGCCGATTACTGACCAATGTTCGATGACGCTGGTTTAGGGAAGCAATTTGTCTTACATCGGCTGATAACGATCTGCTTCATTCCTCACACCCATCTATTGGCCCTTACACAGAAACCACGAAAACATGGATTTCAACATAGTAAAATTAACGAGTGCAATATTTAATTCGTGTTCTTGGAGATTAAAGATCTCAGATCGCTTTGGGTTTCTCACTTAACAAGCATAACTGTTATAGATTCGAACAAAAAGGTTAATTTAAATAACTGGTTCAGTGAGTTATCATTGGTTAAGTGAACCCGTATAAGGTTCTGGAGGGCTTATAAATAAAAAAAAGTGTTACTGTAAACCGAAATCTTATTGGCTGTGAATAGGTACACTGTTTAGTCCGTTGGGATTAACTACGCAATTTGTTGATTCGCTTACCCCTCCTAAACCTCGCCACGGATTTTAATGCGTTTTTCAACGTTGTTTAGCTCTTCTATAGTTAAGCCTTATTCAGATTTTTTGTAAGTAGAAAGAAAAATAATCTTTTAAGTCAAAGTCAAATATTTCTTTTTTCATATAGGCACAAAGATGGCACTTTTGATGCGTATTTACAAGTAAAATATGATATAGAAGTGAGTTGATGGCGATAACTAATTTCGTCAACTTAAAACTAAACCTGCGAGGGTTCCAAACGCGCCCTGGTGTAAGAAGAAGCAACCAAAACAAATTTATATGGCAGTAAATATTTTTCAAACTGAACCCTTTTAACTACTCGCGAAACGAAACTTGTTGATGACGTCAAATTTGATATGACTATAAGTTCGCTTCACAAACGCAGTGTTAGGATTAAAATGTGTCATGGAATAGGGGCTTAAGTTTATAATGGCCCCCATCCAGTGAGGTTGTGAAGTAGTTCTTCTCAAGCGTACTCCTGTCCTCATTAAAATTACTAAAGAGAATAATAAAGTACGTTGTTGTTGTTTGAAAAACATATTTTCTATTTTACTCTATTCTTTATTGCAGCGTAACATATTAAATCAATGCCAAAATGTTACAGCCTTATTTGTTTTGACATTGATCTCCGTAGTAAGCGGTCAGGGCATAGAATAAGTACTAATAATCGGCCGTCTAAAGTGTAAGTGGTTTACCACTTACCATCAGATCCAGGACGGATTAGGCCAACTGCCTAGTCCGTCAACTATTACTGTATAAAAATCTATTTGCTGTATGTTCTCTTAAGTAAAGCTTGATTCACAATCGCTTCAGTAGGTCTGACCTGCTGTCGAGAACAAGGCAAGTGTTTTGCCGATTCTGCGCACTGCGCCTAGGGGCATGACGCTTTTGCTTTACCTTTGTTACGCTTGCCAAGGAATTTATTTCTTATTCGCGTTGAGTCGCGCTTCCTGGGCGGCTGGTACTAGCCGAAGGCGTAACATTGCAGTGGACACACAGGTAACCAGTTAGGCAAACATTCGTTTTATTCCAAAACCAGCTCGTCCGGGGAAGTATTACTACCATAATTTTACTCTCAGACTTTGGATGCGAACTCGAAAGTGAAAAATAGGCGTGTTATTAGTCACATATTTACCTTATTGGAGTTTACTCCTTAGGAATCGATTTTCATATATAAGGCGCCCGGTATGAGAAAAATGTGAGGAGTAAAATATACTAATGAATGACCTCGTTACGTTTTCACTTTGCGACGTTGCATGCCCGGCAACTGTGATGCGCAAACATGCAACGTCGCTTTCGTTTAATTAACTTGTTTTTCCTATTTAAGTTACCAAGGAAACCGAATAATATCTAGATAAAGAAACGAACACGTAAATGTATAGGACAGAGTGAGATAGAAAACATAATAAATTTTTTACCTATTCTAGTTTTAAGAAGTTACACTTCTGCCGTGTGTGAATAAATTGCACAGGATATTTAATTTACCCTTTTATATGGTATTAATCTTTATTGAGTTAAATAAACTCTTTTTGCGTATGTTTAGACAATCGTACTTAAGGAGTAAACTCCAGTCGTGCGTCGGAGCTGACACATACACTTTTATTTTTATTAACGTCCCAGTGCTAGGTACAGTTTTCCTCTCTGATAGGAATGAAGATCTCATCATAGACACGCCAGACTTTTCCGGTGAGGCTTTTACGATTATAACATGTTAGTGAGAATATTGGGACCGACGGTTTCTCGTGCTTTCCGAGCCACATCATTATGACAACCATTAGACGTTCCTGCTGGATATAGGTCTTTTCACAGACCGCATGGTATTCAGAAGTTACTTAGTTCGAAATACCACGGTCTTGTGCCGCTTCAGTCCAGCGGCCCTCGGGAGTCGACGACGATTATCCTTCCGGGCTAAGGTGGTGGATAAATACAATTTCCTAACTTCAGGTATAGGTTTAAACTTAATTACGGGAGCAAGATAATCACAAAGTGCCTTCAAAATAATAATGGTGTAAAAAACAAAATGGTTCAACAGAAAGACATAATATAAATTTTAGTATCGAATCAAACTCAGATATTTTCTTTCGTTAAATAGTAATAATATAATAGTTTTTTTGTGAAAAACTATGTAGGTAACTTATATGTCTAAGGTTTTTTTAGATATATTATGTTTAAATGCATTAAAACTTAAATATGCAGTTTGATATGCTGTGGGGATGCAGAAACTTCCGTTTTCAATTAACCTTCATATTACTATTAAAATGGCTAACATGCGCGCCATAAAATCCAAAAAGTTTTTTTTTAATTCTGAAAAGTAGTAGTAAGTTTCGTTTCGTACATGACCTTAAAAATAAATACCGCCTGGTATTGCATAAATGCATCCTTCAAGTATATGTGTTGGACCAAGTTATCAGTCATGTGTAGCTACAACTTCAACAAAGGTAGTTATTTGGTAATGGAAAATAATTAATGTTAATTCACACGCTGCTGATCGTTGACGATTGTTTTATAAAATATATATAACTCGAAATTTTTTCATCATCCTTTAAAATTTTGATGATAGCTATAAGATAAGGATGTCACTTTTTAACATTAATAATTCAAATCAAATCAAATCAATTTTTTTATTTCAAAGTAGGAACCTTACTGTACACTTTCTGAATGTCATAAAAATCTGACATTATTTCAATAATAATTTTGATTATTACATCAATTGGTTTAACCATTTGTAAATTAAGTTTAATAAACAATTTTACGATGTTACAAAAATAATAGATGACCAAAGTTTATAATTATTAAAATAAATTACCGAGTAAATTATACAAAAAAAATAATAATAATAATTTCAATCTAGCTATTAAAACATTTTTAGAAATACCAACTATGTAGGTGTTTTTCAATACATTCAATAATTGACGGACCAACTAGATTGCGCACCTGATTGTTAAAATTTCGCAGGGCATGCAAGGAACTCATCCTAAAGATTGCTGCCGTGAGTCTATCAATCTGAGACGTAGGCGTTAATCGTCATGTGCCTGCAATCACACCGACTACCCCCTTCAGACCGGAACACAGCACTGCATCTTAGAGAAGAAATAAGATGCAATGCTGTGTTGCCAATGCACATCCGTGTGGACATAAGTCTATTGTTAGGATTTCACTCTAAGGTTCTTCATTGCGTGTGCCCATAAAATTATCTTGATGACATCAATCTTGTCAATAATTCTACTCTTTCTAATTCTGTCTTATTTGATGCTTGAAGATCTGATGAAAATGTTCAAAGATTGACACAGACAAAAACAAACCACTCGCTGTCACTGCAATTATAGGTTGCAAACAAATTTGCTACCTATAATTTGGCACGGTGTAGATAACGACAATTTTTATTTGAGCACATACCAGTACAAAGTCCCGATCCGGGATTCGAACCCAGCACCTCGTGATCCGTAGTTAACATGCTAACCACTAGACCAAAGAGACAGGTTTTTAATTATTAGAACATACTCAACTCAACTCAACTCAACTTAGCTCACGGGTATATCTCGATTAATCGATATATACGATTTAATATTTGTAAAGCAAAATATATGTCTTTATAAATAAATATACACTTTTTATTATTTATTAACAATTGACTTACTAGAAACGAATATAATTTGTTAAATCAGTATATCGTCTTAGAAAAATGTCAAAAACTTTTATAGGGGTTAAGTATATGCTTTGATAACATCTTACCAAAGGATATATTAGATTTACATTTACATAACTTTAATACATCGAGGATATATATATATACATATATATATATGTATATATATATATATATCCTCGATGTATACTCTTGATGAATTTATTAGAGACAATACTGCTTGGAAGCAAGCTGGTCCGCTTTCATCACACACAAGCCAGCACAATGATTGTTAAATTGTAAAATGAAGTTGGAAAAGAGCAACTGCTGAGTTTCTCGCCGGCTTCTTCCCGGTAGAATCTGCCTTCCGAACCGGTGGTAGAGTCACTACAAAAAAAACTAAATACTTGAAGTTTTAAACGTGCTTACACTTTTGAAACGTCAAGTATGTCTGTTATCAGGCCTACATGAAATAAATAAATTTTGAATTTTGAATTAATTTGGATTAACCTAATTATAATAATAACCTTTGCTAAGCTTAGTACCTACCGATTACAGCTCTTCCACCTAATAGATACTTAAACCATTAACTTCTTGAATGCATTATGGTATCTTCGACAGCAAACATGAAATCATAATGAGGCCCACAATTTATTTACGAAAGTGTTTAAGTGTACATATCTTAAGATATGCATGGATTACTTCTGAAAGTCATATTAATAAGCGATAAATGAGAAATGGTGTTTGTTTGTCCTTTCTTCACGCTCTAACTAAGCAAAGGATCGATATATTTTTTGGCATAGAGTTAGTTAAAAAGACGGAGCGAAACTACTTTAGCTCCTTGAAAAGCAACAAATTCCTGAGTTAGGTCAACAACCAAACGGCTTATTCACCACGGGTAACACCACCGCGCGAAACTAGTATTAAATATAAAACCCAAGAGGCGAGTGATTTGTTACGGTATATCACAAAATACGAAATTCTAATACACTTAATTAGATGCAAATCTCCCCTGAATACTAACAAGTGTTCCGAACAGAGATTAAGCGGCTTAAAACAATAAATCACGGGAACGAGATCCAGATCCCTGGGATAGGGCACATTTCTCATAAAATGTAGCAAAAAATATCCCAATGAGGCCTAAACAGTGGCCCTCCACACCGTAGCCTGAGGCTGGCAGTTTTATCTTATACCTACCTACCTACGTGTTTCTTACCATTTTTTTCATTCCACTGCAAGTTGGCCGTTGACTGCAATCGAATCTGGTAAGTGATGATGCTGTCTTTGAAGGTAGCGGGCTAACGTGTCAGGAGTAGCAGTTATATCAAAACCCCTAATCCACTTCTACCCTTCTACGCGACATCGTACCGAAACGCTAAATCAGTTGACGAATCGCTTAACGTCTCTGTTGGCAGGATCGTAACTGGCCTCGGTCGAAGCCACCCACCAGACACGAACAGAATAAAATCGGGGATTGAAATCGGGAAATTAATGAAATTTTGTAAGATGGTAATTTTGTTACGTAAATTCATATTTTAAAAATCGGGTGAAGTTTTATTGAAAAGGAACAACAAGTGAGATAGACTTATTGAAAAAGAACTTTTTCAATTAAGTGTCCAATGGAACTATATTGAAAAAAATTTACTATGTAAATACCTTTGATGATAAAACTATTTGTTAAAAAAGAATTAATTTAAATAAGAAACAAAAGTTGTTTCAGCGATGTACATTAGAGCTGGTTAGTACATTAGTATCGCAGTATTATTTCTTATTTAAATAAATAGTTTTATCATCAAGGGTATTTACATAGAAAAATTCTTTCAATACAGCGATGTACACAAAAGCTACTATTGCAGCTTATCTATAATTTCCCTGTTAGTTTAGTTTAGATAGTTTGCCTCGCAGACTTTTTTGTAGATAAGAATGGGTACTTTAATCATTTAGTAGGTACCTGGTACATACTTTTTATATATCATCAACAGTTTGCCCAGCGTACGGCAAGTTATTAAATTTTATAAGCAAAATGTTGCTACTTAGTGTTACGTCTCCAATTTCTTTGAAAATAAATTGTAGGCTATGTTACCTCGTTATAGTTAAGATTTCTTGTGGCTAAGAAATTGTTAATATCGGTCTCGTAATTTTGGAGCCTTTTAGGTACCAACAAAATAATATTTCCTGTTTATAATCCTACTAGTATTATAAATGTGAAAGTGTGGTTGTTTGTTCAATGTCTTAACGAATTTTGATGAAATTTGGCATGCTACATGCATGCCAAATTTCATCAAAATTCGTTTGTCGCCTTTGACATGAAAAAGAAAATAGGCTACCTTTTATTCTGATTCCTTAAGCAGTTTCCGAAGGAAAATTGAATTTTGTTTACTAATTGAAAATTGTTTACGTACTAAGACCCAATTCTGAAATCCACGCAGACGAAGTTGGTTGCGAAGGTTAGTATTACTATAAAGTATAGATATAGATAAGCGATCAGTAATGGTTCGTTGGTAACAAACTAAGAAATGTATACACTTTCGTTTGAAACACACTAGCTCTACCCAGCGTTTTTACCCGACGAGAATAAGTCGGTTTTGTTACTTTGTTAGGACGTAAAGGAAGGTCGATATTAGTTGTGAGAAAATGATTTTTCCTGTAAACCACCCTTGGGAATTTGATGTTTTCCAGGATCAAAAGAAAGTAGCCTATATTACTTTCCGTCATTTCAACTGACTCGATGCCAAAAATCAAGTCGATTAGTTACTAGTGAAGGAAGAACAAACAAACATACATTCGCATTTATAATATTGGTATGTGTATGGTTATTGCCCACTTGTATGAAATATGTAGGTTTACTTCTGGTTTAATATTCTCTGGACGTATATTTCATAAATTTCATATTTATTCATTATAAACATATTTTTAAAAGCAATAAATAATTCATATCAGATGGCTAATTAATTATTCGTTACTTTTAGTATGTTACCTAAGTGAATACAAATTATAATTACTTATCTATTTAGATCTTATGTATTAATGCATTTAACATACTCTCTACATATTCAGTGGTGCATATGCATGTAATTACTCTGAGGCATAAATCTCTGCATGTAATTCATAAGATTTATTGTGTACCGTATGGCTGCCGGAGGAAACGGTTTCCCACGCTCAATTATCATTTTACAGTTTTAATCTTTAAGAGCCTTAGCAACAATTTTATTTGCTCGCTCGTAATCAACGAGTCATTTTCGAGTATGGTAATATTTGAATATTGAGTAAAATTGATCTTATTGGCATTTAGTTAAAGCTTAAATTTGCGTGAAATTCTCTTGCTCTACAATGCTTTTTTTTCAGCTACTTTGCGACAGAACGTTTATCAAACAAAACTCAGAAGTACAGGAGTTGCGACTCTAAAACGAGTGAAATTAGGTCCTCTTTAATTTGACGATACAGAGATTAATATTTAAAAACCGTGCCTCGATTGCGAGCGATCAAATCTTGTACTAAGGCTACAGAACCAGATAGTTTAATAATTCAACCAATCACTTAGTCAAATAGGTGTTTTAATAAATTAAATTTTAATCTAATCCTCTCATATTAATCTGTGTTATGTTTAAGCTATTTAATAATAACACAGAATTACACTAGTTTACGAGGCGATCACGGATGAAAACATAGGGAAAGTTCAAATAAGTGTGATCTTTCACTCGTGTTTACATTTGTTGATTTATCTGTTGTTTTAATAATAATAAATAAATAATAGTTTAAACATTATTTTACATTTAATATATCCAAACAATAGTAACGTTAACCTAAATAACGTAATAAATAATTTAGATTTATAGTACTTGCCCAAAACGCTGGCTAGCGCCAGTACTTCTTTGTTTTCGCCAGCTTTTGAGTCACTAGATGTGTGGGTACTTTTATAGACAGTTATAACGTTTAGTTTTAAAATCAAGATGCATTTACGAAGTCAGTTTACTAGGTTGATCAATATTGTGGAAGCTAAACAATGACTAATACATATTTAGTCATTGTTTAGCTTCCGATTTATATTCATTCATTTATAAAACAGCGTCGTAGCGTCCTTAGGGATATTGCACCGCAACTGAAGCTTTTAACTAAAGGGAATACCTAAAGACATTTGCTTATTGAGGTTAATTAAAATCGAGGATAAAACTAGCAGTTTTTTTGAGAACTAGTCCAGAGAGTTCTTTACAATACCTATTTCTTAAAATATGGAAACATAAATTATCTGTAAATGAAGAAACTCCAACCAAGGGTGGTCTAATCGTAAAATATACCCCTTAAACCAATAATTAACTAAAGAACCGATGGATTTTTTGCATAACGTATCCTGTTCTATAGGAATGCCCTACGGTTATATTTGATAAAGACGTCGAGACTGTTATCAAGGGGTAAGCTCTTTCAGGATTGGCGCCAAAGAGATTAAGATATCTTACCTTTATGTGTTAATTAAAAAAACAACCTCTCCTTACGGACGTTATCGGCCACTTAAGCTGAGACGATACCTAGCCTTTATCGCAATTTTTACACTTTGAAATCATTAAAATTTTAAATTTTTAGATAGCTACACAAACCCCTTACGTGCATTTAAGGTTTATTTAAAAAGGAATGTGTCAATATCTTAAACAGAGCTTAATTAAGAGATTAAAGTACTATAGTAATACCCAATCGACGTACATCCAGCACGATAAAAATTGAAAACGCAAGCCTTAATATCGATGAAAAGAAGATCTTTTTTGTCTTTGTTTTCTCAGTTGTATTCTTTGGTTTTTGTGTATTTAGTCTGTCTCTAAAAATATTTCGTAGAAAATATAAGATAATGTTAAAAAGCAGTGAAAAGATCTCTGAATATTCATACTTTTAAATTAAAAAAGTATGTTTAAAAAAATTGTATATAAGACAATTGAATTTGTGTCTGTATGTATTCACAAATTATACGTTTATTACAAAAATCTATTCTGTCATCTAATTCGTACCCCTTATTCTTATCTAACGTTAAAAGATGGATATACCCTATGCGTTAAGAGTCTCGCACATTAAACAAGAAAAGAGCATTAGAGTATTGACCACAAGAGATAGGGTTTTGCGAAACTTCGTAAAATAGAAATACTTCAATTCATCAGTTTTTTCATTTATCTTCTGCCAAATTTAACTTGACCACCTAAACTGAGTTTCAGCTCAGTTGGCAGGGTGCTATTTTTTTTATTTCAAGTAGGTATGCGTTGTGATTCAAATGACTTTAAAAAAATGCTGGGGTTAAAATTAATGCACAGTTTTCAGCCACTTTTTGGTAACTCTGTGTAAATTGTATGTGTAGTTTTTAGTTGAATTTTATGAACATAGATATTCGAACTTCCAGCTAATAAATACTTAGATATTATTTTGGTAATCAACATGTTAAAATATAGTAGCAAGAAAATGGACAATAAATAAACCGATTAGTTACAATTCTATAACTTTCTAAGCGTTGTTAACATATAAGATCTATATATACGGCGTATTTCTTACCAGCAGTTGTCGCGCAATTCACAGCAAATAAACCTTTGCAGACGTCACAAACTCGGACACAGATGAATTGATACAGACACGCTGGTGTTAGTATTTAGGTATACGATACACTTCAAACGCGCTTCTTACATACATTAGTATGACGTTTGCATCATATAACAGTCTGCTTTTAGCAAATTTTAAAGAGTGAATATTTGTGTTCCTGTCAGCTTCTCTGTATTGTGATAGAGCTACATGGAACCAGCAGATTTAATTTTTCAGGAGTGTATGTTAGGTCCACTTGAAATAAAGAAATACGTATTTCTATATGTACTGTAAACGGCCATCGTTGGTGCGTAGAATGTACGCCGTGTGTATGTAGGCCTTTAGATGGTCCTATAAAACTCGGATCCACTATGCCTAAAAATATTTTTACGTTAACTCATTGAAGTCCGTCTCTAAATATGAAGAAAAAGATTTATGTTCGTTCACAAAACTTTTATTGGGGTAGTCCTCGTTAACACCAATGTAAACGTCCGACGTAAAATATTTGGACGGTGGCCAGTTGTTTACTTTACGTTCACCGCATTGTTATTTAAATTTTGACGATTTAATAGGATAAGATTCAAATTTTAAATGTTAAAATAAGTTTCAATATTTAACCTGGTTTAAGAGCTGGTAATCTTATTTTATTAAATTGCTTTATAACGGGTTAATTATTGACACAAATATTTGTGAATAAATTATACCACGGAAATATTTTTTCGGAATCATCACAATTATCAATCACGATACATATATATATTTTATCTTTTATTCGCCACAGTAAACACTTTTACCAACTTTACAGTGTTACCCATAGGAATATCATGACAGTTGTAGATAAAATGCCATATCTAATATATCTCCTAAATCGGATGAAATTATAGCAAAAGTAACTACAGCCTGAACTAAATTTAATAAAAAAAAACGACAGCAAACAGAATAAACGAAATGAATGATAATACTATTATACAAACAATTTTAGATATGATTTGCCTTCCACTGATGTAGAACAAATAATTACGATTTTTGTTAGTATTTTAGTAATATTTACATACTCTAGAGAATACGTCCTAAACAAAACCATTTAATGAAATATTCGTGGTTCGTGGGGTTCAAATAGTGAGTAGCTCTCAGACTAAAATCTGGAATTAAGTTATCGACTGTAAAGTCTTTCAAGGCAAGTGGATTCAGAAGTCAAATAAATTATTTTAAGTTATCCAACTGGTCGGTATTTCGAATAAATAAATAATATTAACGTCCTGTTTATAATAATATGAAAGAGCCGAACGAGATAGATGCGACAATATTTATCCATCACGAATAATGCAGAAACCTTTGAAGAAAGGGACCATTAATTTTAACAAAATCTATTTATGCTTTCTACCTTGTCCTTACCGGTACTTCAACTTTATCGACACATTTGAACCTGTTCTTATTAATAATTTTCAAGTAATTTTCTTCGATTTTTACATTAATTGGTGACATGAATGAAATAAAAAGTTTGCCTCTGAACTTTCTCACCTGGCGGGGCATGCGGTGGATATTCGCTGTTGTATACATAATAAAGCAAAATAAGGGTTGCACAATGAAAGGGGTTTGGTAAATAGAAAGTTTTTGCGCAAGCATCGCGCGTATATTTGGCTCCACCCAATTTGTAGATCTGTTAGATTTGCAGCTTCACAGCACGTGATTAACCATCTGCTTCTTTTTTTTAAATTTGACATGAGGCCCGGGCAGGTATTTCTTTCCTTCAAATAATCATATTTTAGAAAGCAATCACATATGCAGGCTGAAGATTTTTCGAATAAACCAATTTGGACGAAACTTTCCCAATTGTACCTTTACAAGAAGAGGTTTTTTTTGGAGTTTCTGTGTAGCTACTGAGGTAGGTACTATAAAGAACGGGAAACGGGGAAAAAAATATGCGTAAATCATCTTATTACCCGATAGGTTGTCTATTGCTGAAAATCTATTCAGTAATTCAGCTTAGCAACTCTCGGCAAGCTTTGTCACTGAATCTGGTTCTTCAATGCGTAAATTCCGATTTGATCGCGTAAAGATATGAGTAGGTATATCTAACGATTATGTTAAGCTCTGGCTAAATTATTGCCCTAAACTTGGCAAGTGTAATACAGTATACGCTGTGCAGGATATGTATACGAGTACGTTCAAAATCTTAAGTATAAAAGAATGATGGTATGTAGTACGTACTAACATTTAAAATAATATAAAAATAAAATATTTTTTTGTCAAAACTTATATTGTGTCTTTAATCTGAGTGCTACTTTCAGACAGTGCGCATTTATTGATGAACGTATAAAAAGCTCGAATAAATGCGTCTACACCCTGCAATTATAGTAGGTACGCTCCCGTACCAAAGGCGTTTAGCTTAACTTTAAACTTTAAAAAATATGATAAAATAAATTTATTTCATGTCAGAGAACAACATATACAAAATTTAAAATTGAGATATAAAAAAATAAAAATCAATTAACTAAACTCAGATAAAAAACAAACCATATTAACTAAATAAAAAACAATAATTGACAATATAATCTAAAAAGTAAAATTAAAATTATAAATCAAATCAGAATGAAAATGAAATCTATATATTTCTTCTTGTTTTTGATTCGAAATCCGGTGCACTCTTTGCCAATAATAAAAAGAATGCTTGAGCGACGTTTCGAATACATTTTAATGAAATTACCTTAAACTGCTAAGTTTTATTTATAAAACAATTCTACATATTTATTATTTTTGAAGTTATTAAAACTTTAGTTTTTTTTGTAAATGTATAAAATAATATACAATTAACCTTAAATGAATTACCAATTTTATGTATACTGGTAAACTGCAATATATATATTGTTTACATCTTAAAGTGGTCTTCAATTTAGGACTTATACGAAATAGGTAGGTATTAATAAGATGTTTTGTAAATATACAATTTGTTTCGTTAATTTTCAGTGACTACAGAGAGTAGCGTAGATATCTAATTAACTAATTATAGAGATATAAATTAATTGCGTGAAAGCAGCTAAGGCGAGATTTGAGAGCGGAGTGTGGGAATCGGTGAGCGGCGTCACTAGTTTTTATCACCATAAAGCCAGCCAAGGCTTAAGCCCGTATACATTTTCTTTCTTTACCTCATTATCCGTCCACGTTGTAATAGATACAAGGAAGTATGCAAACTTATAGTGTGAGTTAAAAGACTACGTAAATAAAATATGTCAATTATTTATATAACTAAACTGCACGAAACACTTTCCGCCACAAACTAAATTATTTTTAAATTTAATACGTCTTTTAATTCAAAAATAAAACACTTTGTGTGTAAAGCAGTTAAGTTATCACCAGTACCTACGATGACAACTTTGTGGCTTGCGCCGTTCAGCACCTGAATAATGGGACACCTTGCCTACCCACAATCCTTTGACATCTGCCTCGGGACACTCGATTACACTTACAAATATTGTTTTTTATGAGTAGAAGATGTAGGTCTTAGGTGCAAGATACACAGATAAGAAGCCTGGCGCTGGAAGGCGTATATCTCTTGGTACATTCAAATTTCACACAAAATGTATCGGAATGTAACTTTTTAAAAACGCAAAATAAACACTGAAGAAATCCCGGGCAATATTGTTACCCGGGCTTATTGAAGATATTATGTTAATTATAAAAATGAAAACTTCTTTAGCTGCGATTAATATCTTCCCCCCGCAAAAATATGGGGTGTTTTAAGTTTATCGCGTGTGTGTTTGTGTGTGTGCGTCGGTCTGTCTGTGGCATCGTTGCTTTCGAAGGAACCTATTTTCATTTTTGTTTTCTTTGTTTGCATCTATCTGATCTACAGCAAACTTTCAATGTGTGTAGCAAGATGTAAAGACTATTAAAACTGTACGGCTATTGAGGTAACATTTTTTCATAGGTCCCCAAGGAACATTTAGCTTTTATACTGTAACGAAAGTATAATTATAATTTATTAAAGCTCGGCAAGTGTTCGGCAATGTATGACGAGATTCCTAAAGTTATTCCTAATAAAATATAGAAAAATTTAGCTGTATACTTTAACGAATTTAAGGTACTATTTTATATACCTGTTACCTGCCTAAGTAACCACAACCCAAACTCTCTATTCCCTAGTCGTTCTTACCTGTGTAGCGGACCCGCACAGAAGAACTTTTAGCTTTTATTGAATAACGAAGGTCTGGCCGTCCTGGGCTCTTGCTTTATAATTTAGGAGACAAATTTAATTTAGTATTTTTTTTTTAACAAATTTAATTGTGTTATGGGTACTAAGAGAGCTGATGAATATTTTTTAATGAATATAATACACATAAATACTTATAATATACAGATTAACACCCATACAGTGAAAAACATTCATGTTCATCACACAAACATTTTCCAGTTTTGGGAATCGAACCCTCGACCTTGGACTCAGAAAGCAGGGTCGCTGCCCACTGCGCCACTCGGCCGTCAAATAGCTCTATGTAATTGAAGTTTAATCCGTCTTGTGGTTCAAGCGTTGCGTTGATATATCAGACAGACAGTCAGACCTTCTTCTATTATATACCTATCATCATCATCATCTCAACCAATAGACGTTTCTTCATAGACTGCTGGACTATTTATTTCGTAGGGAGTTAAAAATAATAATAATAAATAATAAATAATTAAACATACTACGACAATACACACACCGCCATCTAGCCCCAAAGTAAGCGTCGCTTGTGTTATGGGTACTAAGATAGCTGATGAATATATTTTTATTAGTGTGTAATATATAATTTTTGAATATAATACACATAAATACTTAAAATATACTGATAAACACCCAGACACTGAAAAACATTCATGTTCATCACACAAACATTTTCCAGTTGTAGGAATCAAACCCACGACCTTGGACTCAAAATACAGAATATGAATGGTAGGATCGTAAATACGCCTTGCGTATACATGACTTGATAACAACATATCTATATTTTCTATATATCGACTAGTAAGCATACTTAGTTTATACATATGCAGGAGATCAGTAAATATAATTACAACGAGATAATATTTTCTAATTAAAGCTCAAATAAAGAACAGTTCCCACACAAACGAATCGTAAGTTGTAAGCGCCGGATGATAAGTTTTATTCAATTGAGATTAAACTAATTTGGTCGAAGCTATTTCAGGTAAAATAACCTCAGTAAAGTGACCTTAAATTGTAGTAGCGAGTAAATAATAAATCAGGGAAAGTTATTATAAAAAAAAAGTTCTTCAAAATTTGTGAGGGGTACGCAGACAGTCAAGGGGTCATATATAATGAGAAAAAGACCGAATACATGATCTTAAGGGCCAAGGGTAAACCGACGAAAGAATGTGAAATAACGTGTAGTACCATACCATACCATACTGAATGGTCACCCGCTTAAATATGTTTAACATTTTAAATATCTCAAACATGTTTTACTGATGGCTTTAAGAATGATGTAGACATAGAACAAGAGGCTAAGGCTTTGGTGTTGCGCTATAAAATTTTGGTCCACAGGTTTGCCTGTTGCAGCCAGGAAGCAAAATTTATTATGTTCAAAGTCTTTTGTCAAACCTTTTACACGGTATTCCTGTGAACCAGCTATACACAGGCTTCGCTAATCACCCTACGTGTTAGATACCGCGTGGCTTACCGCGTTATTGCAGTGCTTCTGTAATATTCGCGAGGGCTTATTCTTACGAAGTTTTTGCCAGCAGAAGGCAACGAATTCAGCATTTTTTGATGAAAAGAGCGTGGGTAAGCAATAACGGAATTCTGAAGGCGTTAATAAATAGATACGACTCTCCAATCAACAAGCTCTATATCAAACTAAATGTAGTCAGAAATTATAAATTGTTTATTGAATATTTATATCTAATGTAATTTTTTGATTTAGTTTTTCATTAGGTATTATTGTAGAAATTGTAATTGGGTTATGGATACTTTTATCTTTAAGGAACTCTTCTATCGACCTCTCTGGCGCAATGGTGAGTATTGTAGTCGTAGTTTATAAGTTAAGGTTCGATCACCGACAGGGGTAATTTAGAAATTCATAATTTAACCCTAGACAATAGGGGTGCAGCTATCAAATTTAGAAAAAGTTTTTTAAAGTCCACAGAATAGCACATTTAAACAAAAAAAACATTTATTATTATATATTACATACTATTAGGTACGGTCTTTTCGAATGCCTACCTACTTTCTATAAACTTTCGAAATCAAAAAACAAACTAAGGTTTGGAACAGTTAGATTCCGTAAAAAGTAAAATAACATTCGGTTCATAATAAATCTAACAGAATAATTTATAAACCTTTCAATTTAGGATTTTTGTCTGTCAAATTATTTACTGCGTTCTTATAAGCCTTTATCGGCAAAAAAATCCGTAGGTTTACTGGTGGCATGGTGGATTTAGATCATACCTAAGATAAGATTAAACCGCCATGTAATTTCTTACACCATTCCCAAAGAATATCCAAGAATCAATTTCACAGTACAAAACGATGTTTAAAATAATTCTGTTAGAATGACATGTTTTGTAAACACTATTCATTTTTCAATGCGCACAATTTGTCTATCCGAGCAAGAGTTTTGATCTTATCTACGCCATTGTGGTTATATTTGGTAACAGATTATAATGGAGGCTCCACTGATTCTGTTTAGCTTTTATTTTTCAATTTGTTAACTAAGGTGGTGAGAAATCCAAACTAATATTATAAATGCGAAAGTGTTTGGTTCGTTTTCGCCCTTACTAAACAACCGACTTGATTTTTGGTGTATAGTTAGTTGGTTTAGAGGTAGTTAGACGAAAAATTACATAGGATACTTTTTAACAAAGAAAAACCAACGGTTCCCACGGAGTTTGTAAAGAACCGTAATAAACATGGACGAAGTAAAGTGGGCAACAGGATGGGTTATATTTAAAATAATGGTTAAAAATTCAAAAAAATCAAAATTCAAAATTCATTTATTTCAAGTAGGCCTAATTAATAAGCACTTATGAAACGTCAAGTCTGTTTGTAGTGACTCTACCACCGGTTCGGAAGGCAGATTCCACTGAGAAGTGCCGGCAAAAAACTCAGCAGATTGCTCTTTTCCAACATCATTTTAAAGTTTAACAATCTTTAGAATTTTTCTGTTTTCTGAGAGATGAGAGCGGAGTGGCCTGCTTCCAAGCAGCCTTAAAAAGTGAACATGTGTTAAAATATTGGAGGACAGGTAATTTATTAGCGTAGTAGTAGAGATTTTTTTGACAAAGCTGGTCTGAGGAAGTTACCACCATGCTTACATCTGCCGCCAAGCATCATTGTTGCAATGCTGTGTTCCGGTATGAAAGGCGTGGTGGTTAGTGTAATTATACGTACATCATTGACTTACTTTTAACACCTACGCCTCAGGTTGTTGGTCCCTACGAAGTGTTGCTCTGTATATACGCTTTAAAGGAAATTGCATACAATTCTACAATAAACTACCAATTGTCATCTTGGAGATGTCTCTTAAAAAGTTCAAAGTCTGTATTAAACGTAAGCTTATAGAAAAGTCCTTTTATAGCATAAAGGACTACGTGAACGATAAAAAAGCTTGGGTGTAAATTATTGCTCTAACCAGGTTGCTCTTCTAATAATTTAAAATGACATTGTGAGATGGTGATAACAAAAAAAAAACACCCGGCTAAGTTTGTTGTGGGCTTCTTCTTAGACCAGGACGCGTTTGGAACCCTCGTAGCTTTAGTTTTAAGTTTACGAATGTGGTTATCGCCATCATCTCACTACCGTGTGGTTCTTATGTAAGCATCAAAAGTGCCACCTGTGGGCCTACTTGAATAAAGATATTTTTGACTTTGACTTTGACTTTACGCGATGGTTTTGATCTTACCAACAGGTAGGACATCTATCGTCATTACGCTTTTATAATTTTGATACATATAAATCTTAAGTACAATTTTATATATATATGTTAAATTCATTAAAAATAAGTTAAACTAGAAACTAGTGAAAACATTTTTTTTCTATGAAAATAAATATTTACATTTCTTACTTCGTAGAAAATAAATAGCATTTTTTTGTTCAACGTACTTAATGTATAAAGGATGCAACCCTTTGGTACACAATGGTGTACTAATCTAGATCACGTACGTTATTGTTACACTTGACAATACTTTCGGTTAAATTACTTATCGATTTATAGGAATTATTCTCCTTTGTCACACAAATGATTTGTATAGTTTATATATTTTTAATATTCCTTCAGACCATTCTTGAAGATTTTTGAAGTCAGATTTTTGTAGAAACCAAAGGGATATGGGTTTATTATAACTGTTATACCTTTCATATATTAACCCGACACCATCTTACACTGCACTTGCCATCAGGTGAGAGATGCGAGATTGCAGGAGAATAAAAAAACAAAAAGTTCTTTGGGAAATTTTTAGCCATTGAGAGATTGCATTTGAAGTTGTTGCTTTATTACTGTATGTAAATTATGTATTATGTATTATACTCACTTCGTATAGATTTTTGTTTATATAATATACGTTATATAAATCTATAACGTATATTATATAAACAAAAATCTATATGTATATTATATAACGTATATTATATATTGTTTATATAATATACGTTATATAAATCTATAACGTATATTATATAAACAAAAATCTATATGAAGTGTGTAATCTATATGGAGTTATTTAAATTATGTATGTATTTGTATCAATACATTTTGGTATTTATGTATGTAATTCAACACTCTTGGCACTACTCCGTTATCTTGCTGTAAATCATATCTACAAAGGTTGCCTGTAAGAGATTGCTTGCAGCGATAAGGTCGCCTTTGCATATCTACATTTTATTTTAATGTAATATTCTTACTGTTTACCCATGTCTTATAGTGCCCCTGTAAATAAAAAGTAAAGTTGTTGATTGTTGACTAGTTGATAAAAGATTGAATGAGGTACTATGGTAATGCAATCTTTATTCACCAACAAAATGTAATCTTATTTATCTTGGTTATTGCGATGTATTCGTCAGATTGTAACACTGACAATAATACTATAACAATAAAAGTAACAGTAATATATTGATATTGAATTGTTCCTTGACATTAATCAAGAAGTAGGTACGTATGTCAGGCCTTTCCTGCGTGCTTCGGTGGAGGCTTTTAGGAAGTTTATCTTGCTAATGATGTTTAACGACGTAGCTCTACTTCGCCTTATCACTAGCTGTCGCCTACGGTAGCCAGTGCATATTTATTTAACGAAACAATGAAATTAAAACTTTATTGAGTTTAACTTTAAGTTCAATTTCAATCGGTAGTATCGAGATAGCAAAATAGTGGTAGCATTTTCTCGTCGGCCGTCCCTTTGTCGCCTTTCATATCTCAAAAGTAAATTAATTGACGGATTGCGGTAGCCGTATTGATTACGGCCTTTTTGTGTGACATCGAACCTCTTTTGTCACGAAATTTATCTCGTAGATACAGCAACGCCTGCATCTTACTCTAAGTGAGAATTATTAATGATCACTGATATAAGAGCTGCCTGATTGTTAAATATGATCCAAATCCATTTCGAACACCCTTTACCATTATAGACTTAATTTAACATCCAAGTTTACTCAAGTTAGTTTAAAGCAATATCGATATTATAAATTAATATATATAATATTTTGTCGACCTCCTGGTTTGATTCCCGGCAATTTGAATATTATGCTATAATGGTCTGGTGGGAGGTTTTGACCTTGATTGTGAACGCTAAATCGCTCGTTTCGCTTTGCATCACGTCAAAGGTCACTTTGACGTTAGGGACAAAGGTCCCTAATGACAAAAACGTTATGCAAAGTAATTAAGCGTTCCGGTACGAAGCAGCGTAGAAAACTACTAGGAGTATGAGTTAGTTGGTAATCATAGCCACGGTCCAAGCCATTTTATATACTCAAATTGCCCTTACCGGAAAACGAACCAGGAAGTCGACAAAATATTATATATATTAATACTAGCGGAACCGGCAGAAGTCGTCTTGCCCGGTAAAGCAGCGCCACCTACCGGGTACGATTTTATTTTCCATTCATCCAAGAACCTTTTGAAATACACGCACAAAATTTCATCAAAATCGGTCCAGCTGTGTAAGAGGAACTGAGTGACAAGCATAAAGAATATTGCCGAGGTTTTGAATATTTTTCTCACCGTTTAAACCTTCCCTGGATATTCCAATACCTATATTAGCCAAATCCAGGTCCAAGGTCCAGCCGTTCACGAGTTTTAGTGATAGTCTCACTATCACTATCACGAATAGCATATAATTTTTATATGTTTAGATATAATATCGATTTCCTGTTAAACTAACTTGAGTAAACTTGGATGTTAAATTAAGTCTATAATAGTATGTAAGTAGCTTTCCTAAAGGCTTGCAGCTCGTTTAAAATTTCTTCGATCAAGTGACGTACTCGTATATCTTGCCCGACGCCCGTGACTAAAGTAACAGAGCAATCAAAGCGGATTGTAGGGAACTAGTTAACGTGCCGAACAATCGCTAATTGAAGGAACACGCAGCATTATTCCAATTGAATTTTTCGGGCACGGAGAACAAAGGCCGGCATTACGGCTGTCGGCCGAATTAACGCCCTACTACAATAAATCCCGGAGGTCCGTCGCCAAAGGGCTAATTACTCTGGATACGGGTGATATACTGTCTACTTAGGAGCCGTGATGTATGGACGCACTCAAAGGAATGGACGCCGCGTGCCCGCGGCGCGGATCCGATGCTACGATTATAATTATGCATGTTTAGGATAACTATCGACGATACATCAGGTATCCTACATTACGGAAGCGCTTGTAAACTTATTATGGTTAAGATTGGAAACTCAGAGTGCCCCCATTTGTAATTTTCTTAGATCATCTTATGTTATAAAGTAGTCAGATTAAAAGTGCTGATCTGACTTTATTCAGGTTTCGGTTGCCCCAGGAAAAGTTACCTAATATTGTAGAATTTCATCATCGGCCCATTACTGGTTCACGACATGGCACGGGTCTCCGCTGAGAATGAGAAGGATTTAGGCCGTTATATTAACCACGCTGTGCGGATTGGTAAACTTCATACATCCCTAAGAACATTATGGAGAACTCTAAGGCATGCAGGTTTCCTCAGGCTATTTTCCTTTACCATTAAAACAAGTTATATTTAATTGCTGAAATGAATATCGCGCATGGCTTCGGAAAGTGAGAAGTCCACGCTGATTGGGTAGCGCACCACACGTTTATAAATTTTTCCTTACGGTAATAGTAGTTTTTGAATATCAACATTTTAGAACTGGCTGGATTTGAAACCGCATCCCTCCGGCCATCGCGACCGTAGTGCTTTGATGTAAATGCTGAAATCAAATATGCATTTTTTTATCAGTTTTACGATAATATGATAATATCTTCTGAAGATGTACAACGTGTATGAAAACCGAAATAATACTTCACAGGCTTTAGAGGTACATTATGTACTGTCTCTGCGACTTATCCGTGAACCGAAACGTTAATAGTTTTTGAGTAAGCCACTGACATAGTTTTAACTGAAACTGCGCTACTATGCGCGTGTTTTTATTTTATCCTCAATAGGGTTGTGATAAGTAAACTCCTAGGTTATTAATGCGTTTGTATCGAAAAATAAATATGCTTCTTTTCATTTATATTTTTTACAGGGCGATTCCTTAGTATATTACTAATGCACCCTTCAACAGAATTTCGCAATTCAGTTACACGTTTTATAAGCTTATAAATAAATAAATAAATAAATATACTACGACAATACACACATCGCCATCTAGCCCCAAAGTAAGCGTAGCTTGTGTTATGGGTACTACGATGACTGATGAATATTTTTATAAATAATATACATTAAATACTTATAATATACAGATAAACACCCAGACACTGAAAAACTTTCATGTTCATCACACAAACATTTTCCAGTAGTGGGAATCGAACCCACGGCCTTTGACTCAGAAAGCAGGGTCGCTGCAAACTGCGCCAATGGGCCGTCAATCTTGCAATGGTTCTTGAAAATTGTTCGAACTAGGGTTTCCAAACTTTCCTGTTTGGAAACCCTAGTTCCAACGTGGAATTAGTGAAAAGCCAACGTGGAATTAGTGGAAAACATAAATGTTTATGGAGGGGAGGTGGGGAAGAATTGTTAGTTACAATTGAATATATTATTATCTTTATGTTTTTTTTTATCACAGTTTTTAGTATAGTATGAAAAATATTAATACTCCACAATGAAGCAGCGTAAAAGACTGATGATATTTTGATTCTTGATATTGAAATAATAATAATATACCATTATACGTTGTTGTTGATGTTTATTTTGTATTAATAATTTAATCAAAGTACGATCGTCAAGCGCCACTAATAAAAAAAGAGTAGCAAGAATTTTCTATAGTAGGTAAGCAATTAATGTCAATTTGTTTGTATTCCAAACAATCGGAGACTAAGCGGAGTCCAGGAAGTGTGATAAGAAAAAACTACCAGATACAAGCAGACAATAGACGTGGGTTGTTAGAAAACTTAATTTTACACCCGAATCAAAACCTCAACCCGTATTGTGTTGTGTGGTGCTAACCAATTTTTCTTTTGTTATAACTCCGCCCACGCTTATTATCGGATACCTTCATGGCATATCATTTTTTATCAAAACAATAACGTTTTTGTAGGCGCGCGGGTCACACGCAACTAAAAGTGAATTTGTCAAAAGTTTTACAATCGAATCAAAAGGTAATTTACGTTTGGTTATTAATAAGAAAATGGATACGTTGCTCTCGCTATAGATAAGTATGTTTCAAGTAAACAAACGTGACTTAAGACATTTTTCAGTTCTTATAAATGGGCCTGTCGTAATGTGACCCGTTTATACAAATTTGACCGATCGCGTTTATATTTGCAACTTTGGTGTTGACGTAAACCAATACCTTTTTTTTTGTAAGAAAAGCCGCATTAATATTATTACACCACGAGGTGCCACTATGGCTATGATCGAAGGGCGATGGATTCGCAGCATCTATCAATCGAATGTCCTCATTAAGGCGTAGCCATAAGTGAACCGTATCCGATTTTCCTGTGACGGATTATTTGACAGCCCTCTCTCATTCGCTCTCAACTCCTTCTGCGTCATCGCCTGTTTAAGGGTAACAACCTCCTGGCATACCTACAGAGGTTTAGACCTCCGTATGCCAGGAGGTGGTTGGTGGTTGGTAGTGGAGGTGGGTAGTTGGACACGATCTTTCGCACAGCCGCATTCGAATTTTACAGGCATTAGCGCATCGTCGTGGGCTTAAACTCTTAACAGTTAATTCCATTGACAGAGGAGGCATGTGATCTGCCGCAAGACATTGACTGGCAGAGGGTAATGATTATGAAAATATGAAGTCATTTGAGAACTCCATTAACTACAATGGAGGACGATAAGCACGGTGTAGATACAATAACTTATACGAAGTACTGCTTTACTTTTATTAAGTTCTAATGAATGTTTTACCTCTCTTGTCTATGTTGTAGTCATTACTATCCTTGCATATAAGAGGAACACTGTTCATAACTTGGTCAGTTGAATTGGTCGGTATAATTTCTACTTTACTTATTTATTGAGAAAGTGGGAGGCTTGAATGTTGCTAAATAACACAGGTATGTAATTAAGTAAATAAAATCTAATTAAGTAAGTAAGTAATGTTTTCATACTTGGTTTCAATGTGTGTTCTTTGTAAGAACCGAAGCACCCAACGAAGCGCATCTGCTTATCCAGCATATTTTTGATAGGAAGAAACCTACGGTTTGCTTACTTTCTGACCAGCTAAAGAAAATTCGCTAATCTGCACCTGACAAGTTATAAACATAACCCCTCTCTTATTAACTGTGTAAAGGTTATAGTTGCGCAATGTTTTGTCTACTTATTTTTGAATTACAAATTTCTGATAACACAGTACAACGTTAATTAGTAATGCCCCTAAAATTTTAATATCTCAGTGGTAAGGGATGCTGAAGTTGAAATAGTTTATTTTCTATGGTAAAGTATAGGCAACTTATTAAATTTTTTAAAGTTTACAATGCAATAAAAACAGCACTAAATTACAGTTATCCATATTCCGCGACAATAAAAAAATAATGTCCTGTTATCCACCCACATTGGTTATAAATTAATAGAACCCTCATGTCTGTGTCGTATAATATAATAATGCTTGATTGGTTTCGTGTGAGGTATTTTTTGTATGTTTTAGGGAATCTCCGATGGCATCTAGCCTCGCTAATTCTGTCCCTGCGGGCAATGATTTATGACAAGAAAGGGGTTATAGTCACTCTGAACTAAAGATGACATGGTTAATAAAACATTTTTGACATATTGTTTGACATACTTGATTATTAATTATTAGAGTGTTATTTATTTAGCACAATTTTCTGTACTGTGATTTTCTAATAGGTTTGCTGTGTTTTTGCTCTGTAAACTTAAACCATTATATATTAATGGTATTCTCAAATTAAATTTATAATATTTAACGTAGTTCATCTTTTTTGTTAGGTTAGCATAGTTATTTAAAGAGCCACGGCTAAAGCCCCCGAGACCTGACCAAAGACAATTAAGAAATAATAAATTTTATTTAGACAACCTATCTATCTATATATATAAAAGAGAAAGTGTGTGGGTATGTTCCGTATAGGCTCCGAAACGGCTGGACCGATTTCAATGAAACTTTCAGGGAATCTCCGGATTGACCTGGCGAGTAATCCTGTAAAGTTTGGTGACGATCGGAGCACTCCTATCAAATACAGCTTTTATTTACTATGATGATATTGTATAGTTGGGTGTACATGGGTGTAGATAATAATCTTCACCCGCTCGATAAGAGAATAGAAAATAATGAATACGGAGAGAAATAAATGATTTAATATATTATGAGACTTAAATTAAAAATTTAATTATGTATGTTTATTGTTTAAATGAAATAAAGCAAAATCTAGCCCGGCGAAGCGGGCTGGGTATGCTAGTTCTAATATTTGATTAGAATACATACTTCTTACTAATATTATAAATGCTTTTGTTCTAATAATATTATAAATGTTTATTTGTTCGATAACCATGTTCGGCTCAACAGTTGATCCGATCTTATACCAGGAAAATAAAAGGTTTCTGTGGTTTTCAAAAATATCCAAAATAAACAAGGATGGAGTCGCGGGCAACAGCTAGTTTAGATTATAAATAAATAATCATCATTCATCATCATTATCAACCTATCACAGGCTCACTACTGGGCTAAAGTTTCCTTTCAGAATGAGCAGGGCCGTGGTCCTCCTCGCTGGCCAAATGCAGTTTGGTGGACTTTAAACGCTTTTGGCAAACTGATGTTTATCTCTCAGGCATGCACGTTGTTTTCCTTCATCATTAAAGCAAGTAATACTTAAATCAATTAAATTTGAAAATAGCTCCGAAGTTAGAGATGCGTGTCGGGAATCGAACTGGGTCCCCCTGAAAGAAAGACCGAGCTCTAATCACCTTTTTTTAGAAAAAGTAATAATGAATTGAAGTTAATAAGCTTTAATTGAACTTTACAAGTTCATTGGCACCTAATCGGCTTTTAAAGAGCTGCCAGCCGATAACCGAAGCATGTGGTATTATAAATAATATTTTCTAAGATGTTGTGTCTTGTTAGCATAAAATCTATTAAACGCCATTGCAAATTAAAATAATAATCGTTACGTTAAGACCAAGGCATGTCAAACAGTATGAAATAAGTGAGCGAGTTATTTAAAACCTTTAAGTCTTAAACCCACTTTATATTGGAACGAGACACTAATCTGTACAGGACGGTCAAATAAAATTCTCACATTGCATGTGGGTTCCCATAGGCTGAGAGATCACAAAATAAAAGCTTCTTTATGAATTTCTATGCCAATACCAAATTTTCGTTATTCAAAAAGGCAGTTATTTTACATCGAAAAAGGAGAAGGTTTTCAATTATCTCTGTGTATGTGTGTATAAATATTTATATGTAGTATGTATGCATGTGTCTTTAATGTTCACATATAGTTTAGTAGGTCCCCTTTTTTGCTGAAGGTCTGGCGACGCTATGGAATTTGTGGACGGAATTCCTTCACAAATTATAAATATATATTATCAGTGAGTTAATTTTATAATCTTTAGTAGCATATGAGCACTGTGTATGAGTATAAAACAAAGAAGCTTTTAAAAATATATATACTAGCTCTTGATTGCAATCGTACCTACCTAATTATTTATTGATGGGCAGCCTAAATGGACCGTGCTGACCAAAAGGATCATTAAACACTCTTATTTTAAAGGGACTTAAATCATAAGTAGTATTTGAAGGTACTCGTATTAAAAACGGGGAAGCAAAATGCTTTGTAGGTGTTAATGGAAAAAAATAACTCAGAATGTTAGGGTACAAATCCTTACAATGCCTCGCGGTTTTATCATAAAAAGATGTGTTGGATACCTGAGCCTACTCCCCAAAATATATGCTGTAGGATACCGATATACAAGCAACCATGCGTCAGTGTGAGTATACTAAAAGGTCATCCACCGAATCATGAATTAAGTTGGTACTTGGCAGTGCAATCCTATAAATGGCATAAATATGTTTTTATTTTAAGACTGACTTTAATTAAAAGTCGATTGCATTTAAATTTGGTTAAGATCTTGATTGATTCTTTAAGATGAAGGTGGAAGATAAATATTCGCAATGACAGCAATATTTAGTATCATAATACTACGTTCGGTTAAGTTTACAAAATTCACTTTACATCAATAAAACGTAGGTTTTTTCCCATGGTCTCTTGTCCTATAAATTATGACCATGTCCCTTCGCATAATATTAACATGTTACTACGTGTACCTATACTAGTTACTTATCATGTCTAATATTTTATGAAGTTAGGTATATTAAGTGTAACAGTACAGTATGCGGTAGGAAATTACGCTAACCACTGCTCGAAAGCAGATTTAAGAAAAGATTCTGGCAGCTGATGAGTTGTTAGCCCTACGTTCCTCAGTGTACTAGGTCAGTGAACTCAATACCTACAGTTAACCAATACTTAAGTAATATATTGTCTTCTGATAAACTAGGGACATGTCAAGAGCAGTGCTAAAGTGTCATTCCTGTCACAGCATACTTAGATTGTAACTTAGCAAGTAAGCCTAAAACACGCAATAATTATTTCAGTTAAGTTAGGTAAGCATTTCCTATTATGAACCATTACCTTGATATACTGAGTGACTAGTAGATGTTCACGGGGGCTAATTTAGACTATCGAATTAATTAAAAGTTTGAGTTGTATTGTATTCAGATTTAAAAAAAAAAAAATATATTTTGATGTCAGAAAGCAAACTACAGGCAAAGCTAAGAGCAAATAACAGTCTGAATAGCTTTTTGACATAACTTGAACGATTTTTAACAAACTTTTATCCCCGATTTAACCCTTAAAGTGTTAAATTTTCTAAACTGTGAACTTTACAAACTTTCTTCCTTTGTTAGCAGGGTAAGAGGGTGATCCTTAGGGGTAGGATTAAAAAAGACCTTCCTTAGTACAAATTGGGTGCTTAAAGAATATTCTCTCTTTTTTGATACGTTTAGCCATTTGGTTTGAGGTTTGTCTGTCAGGCAAAAATATCATTGTCTTTTGTAATTATAGATTAGGCTCTAGTAGTGATTCACTTAACCGAACCGAATTTAACACAAAATGAACCTGCAATTTGAAGATTTTACAAAAAGTGTCTTAATTTATTCCAAATAGCGAAAGGAATCGGCCTCAAATCAATAAAAAAAGGAAAAATCTAGTCCGGTAATTATTGAATGCCATTTAAACAAAAAATTGTTAATGCAGTTTTTTTTTTAAGGTTTTTTTAAATAATGCATTAATGTCACAGCAAGATTTAGTCAATTCAGGGGACTAACTACCATGAGCAGTATTTTTGCAAAATGTCTGGTTATAAAAAAAACTTACTGACTTTGACTGTCCTAAAATAAAGAATTATAATTGTGTGGTCCGTTGCTGTAATAACCTCGCAGGGTAAGTCAAAGTGAAAACTTCCAATAATAACCACCCTGAAAGATTACGATCTGTCGTCCACCATTGCTTTAGTATTAAAATTTATAGAGATTTCTAAAACAGAATTTTAATGATAGCTAGATGATGATGATGATTATTATGATGATGACCTTTTGCCTCCTATCCGTGTTTTGATAAGCACGTAAAGCTATAGAATCCGGTTACTATCACTCACATCTCAAAATATTATGTTAAGCCTAGTTGGAAAACGCTTTGAATGTACGAGTAAGTATGTGCTACTTTACTGTTTACGGAGATCCGATGGCAGACCGTTTCAAAATGATATGTTAAAATTATTATGGAAATTTCAATATTTATTAAATAAAAGAAATGACAAAAATTGTAAACATTATTACGACCATTTCACACAAGTTGTTTTTAAAATTTAACTTGATCTATGTATGAATGAATGAATGAATACACTTTTATTGTACACCAAAGAAAAAAAGTAGTTACAGGGATATAAATACATATCAAGGGTACAATTTGGTGGCCTTATCGCTACATAGCGATTTCTTCCAGGCAACCAATGGCGTAAAAGGAAAAACATAGGAAATAGGTAGGTGGTGCAATAAATAAAATTTAAAATTATACAAGTATATAAATAATATATATATATATGTACCTATTAAAAAGAAGAAAACTCCAATAAGAATTTAAAAAAAATACTCAAACAGTGGTCAATAAATAATGATTTATTCAGTATCTTAGTCTATATTTACAATAATATTTCGGTAGGCTCAATTTACTATCAAAGCCTCGTTTCACTTACGGGTAACAAGCATAACAAACGGATTGCCAAACTAGGTAACACTTAAATCATTTAGTCACTTCCAGAAATGTTTGTGAACGATTTTACTTTTTACTACTCACTAAAACTTATTATTATATTAAAGGCACTAAATTTGTTGACTAGATATATCGAGAGTCTTTTCGTCTTCACTATATAACAATATGATTTACAGTAACTCGGAGGGGTTCGTCCAAACTTGATTTCGGCTCGCATTTTACCTGTAGACAAAAATAAAATTTTATTAGCGACTTTGTTTTGTTTACTCGCCACCGGTTCAGAACGATGATTGAATGGGAAAAACTAGCAGGAACAATATTGCAATAAAATCTTAAAGTCGTGAAAATCCAAAGTGAAAACCATTTGAAATGACACTAACAAAGTTAACAAAAAAAAAAGCTAAAAAGAAAGAAAGTTCTAGCAACAACAATATTGCAATAAAATCTTAAAGACGTAAAAATCAAAAGTGAAACCATTTGAAAAGGCACTTACAAAGTTAAAAAAACATAATAACGTAAAAAAAGAAAGTTTTCACAAACATAAAGAAAACAAAGAAGAGCTTAGCTTTCTTAAAATATTTAAAACTTACGTTATTGCTATTTCTGCTGCCACCATGAGATGACGTCGAGGAGCTCGTCTTCATCCATAGGGCCAAGGGATTGCTGCGTGGAAACTTCATACCGGTCAACAGCAGAATACGCCGATGACACCCCTGATGAACATTCTGAAGGTGCAGGGGAAACCGCTTTCTCCGAGCAAGGCGAACCGCTCCCGTAGAAGAAACCATCATCCATATCCGTCACTGTTAATGATTGCGAATTGCTACTAGGTATATTTTCTCTGTTTTCCTGGTCTCGTGTGATACCTAAGGCTGCATCACTTTCATCTAGTAACTGTTGTAAATACCTAATGTATTCGACGACCATCCGTAACGTATCCACTTTACTGAGCTTCTTTCCAGATCCCCGCCTAGCGCCACCCGATAGAGCGGCTACTACAGAAGCCGGAAGATGACGGCGGAGGGCATTGAATCCATCATTAACTTGCTTTACACGATTGCGTTCTCTAGCATTTCGCCTCGCGATTGAAACGGCCTGAGGTCCAGTGTAAGGATTGGTCCTGAAATGCACCTTCTTTCTGTACTGAAGGCTCGGTGGCGTATCGTGTGTAACGTAATTT
This sequence comes from Pararge aegeria, assembly GCF_905163445.1. Classification (NCBI taxonomy): domain Eukaryota; kingdom Metazoa; phylum Arthropoda; class Insecta; order Lepidoptera; family Nymphalidae; genus Pararge; species Pararge aegeria. Next base: position 7,739,342 of record NC_053184.1, on the reverse strand, counting down.
TTTTCCGGAGCCGGTGCGATCGGGACAATCCTTTTGTCTGCTGATGTTTTGGTTACAGTTGCAGAAGGGTAGCCGGACGAGACGACCACATAGTTATTCTGACCCTGAACGAGTTGTATTTCTTGTAACATTTTACGTGATTACGCGAGCGGTCGCGGATACGTGCACACAGGTGACGCGCGCGGCGTTCGGAAAAGCACTGGCCGCCGCGTAAAGGGAGGCTTCGTGGGAGCTTTTGGTAGAGGCGAGCGCGAGTGGCGGCTACGGAGCTTCACGCACAAGTGAGTCGCCGGCGCACGCGCACGCGTTATATCACCTGCGCCGGCTGCAAAAAAATATAAATTTTAAAATTCTCTTCCCCTATTATTTTCCATCATCCCTTCCCCTCTACACGTACGGGTCCGTACCTGGCGAGGTGGTTAGGGGAGCGGGCAGGGAGCGGCTAACGCGTGCCCAGTTTTTTCTTATGACCACTGAATAGTGTGGTGTAACACATAAAAATAATACGTGATTAGTTAACATGTTCTTTTGAACTCTACAAAATTTGTAGTACTTGTATCGGAATTGAATACTTTGTTTCTAAGAAACATTAAGAAGACAGAATCACAACGAGATCTTCCAAATTTCAAGTATTTTAAATAAATCAATCGTTATAAGTATTTAATCTGATAATATCTCAATACGCGTTCAGTATTAAGTGTTTTTTATAAATGAATATTATGTAGCGGATAAGGGTCACTTTGCTTTAATCGAAGCTTTATCGTTGTCATTCCTGTTAAAACATTTAGGTCTCTTTAGCATAAAAGGATTATCTGCCGATGCATATTTATGTGCCCGCATGTATTTTAGTATTTGCAGCTATTAGCCTAGCTTAATACCCGGTTGCCACCATACTTTAGCAGCAAATTGCTAGTGGTCAATATGTTCAGACGTACTAAGTGGTCATTGTGCCGACTATAGGCAATGAATTAAAAGTATTTTCACCAACACAAAAAGTAAACATGAGTAAAATAAGATTCCACTTGCGTTCAAAGCAATAAACCGATTACGAAAATAAAACCATTTATATTGCATACTTACCTCTTTAGTAAATGTACAGTAGATAAAAATGTTTTATTTGTTAATTTTAGTACTACAAATAGAATAAGTATTTAAAATTAATAAACATATTATGTTATAGTTTTACCACCCGAACAAACCCTTTTCCTAAATAGAGTGAAAAATTTGGGGTTGCTGGAAGAGATCTCTTGTAGAGATAAGCTTTATTTGGTTTACTTCATATATTGATTTTAATAATACTGGTAGGTACATCCCTACTAATATTATAAATGTGAATGTAAGTTTGTATGTTAGGCTTTCACGCAAAAACTACTTAACCGATCCTCATGAACGTGTTAGAAGTAATATAGGATACTTTTTATCCCGACATCGGTTCCTTTGGGAGAGGGTATGAGTGTTTGACGATTTTACACCATAACTCCGACAAATTATAGGTATAATATGTGTTTAATTTTGCCCAAACTGTGGTTGGAACAGAACTCCTCAGTGGACAGCAGCAAACCCCTCATTTAAGGCTTAGCGATACTACATACTTAAATTTTTTTTAGATCTAGAACTAAATTTAGTGCCACATCAAAAAACAAAATCAAAAGAGCTCTATAAAATCGACCTAGTATTTTTCAGTAAAAGGATAATATGAAAAAAAAAACTAAAAGAACGATTGCACGGTTCTCTTTTGACCTATACCTGTTAAACATATTTATAAACCTACATAGTAAACTACTTGTAGTTATAGTACCCACGCAATGTAAACAAATTTATAACACCATTTTCATGTGATTCGGTATTAAAAATTCATCACATATTCAGCGTGTTTAGTAAAAATAATAATTTTAATTTTCACACATTAATTTACATATTTTATATTTCTACCATAACGTTTTATTTTGAGTTATTGAACGTGTAGTGACTTTAAATTTTCCACATAGTTAGTTGGAATTTAAAATTATCGAATGGTTGAGAACGCTCGGCCCTTGTCTTTCGTCTTCCACAAATGATTCACATACCAATCGGTTAATTTAAAGTGGGCTATTAATTTATTGTTTTTAAATTCTAATTAATGTAAGGTGATGGTGGATTTTATTGAAAAATTCGAAGCGTTCAAGCGCATTCGTACGTTGTGTCCGAGCCAGACACCCGTTGGAATATTTTCGTAGTGTAAATTGGAAAGCTTTATTATCTACGGTAGGGTTATAATATTTTATGTCCAAGTCCACTATACCGTACGATAAGTCACGGGATATTATATGTATAAGTAAGTCACTTATTTTAAGTAGTCTAGTATATTGCACTGCAAGTTTATTTCCCATTTTAAGGCCACCAACCCGCATTGAAGCAGCGTGTTGGGCCTAGGCTCCGTCTCTCCTAAGAGAAACGAGGCCTGTGCCGTGCAGTGGAACGTTAAGAGGCTGCGGATGATGATGAAGATGAAAAACTCTTGTAGATGTTGAGACCATTTATGTAATATTTTTACTGACTGTGTGTCTGTTTATTCGTCTTTTTATTTGTTTGGTACCTTTGTTGTTTTTTTCAAATTTGGCACAGAGATAGCTTGTAGCATAGAAACGGAACAAGGATGCTTTATTTCGGAAACGCAACTGGGGATTATGAGATTTTATAAAGTAAACTTTGGTACCTATTACAGAAAAACTAATTATGCCAAACTTTTGCATTTAGATATTTCGCACTTCGGGGTTCAGGAAAAAAAAAGTGAATTTAAAAAATAAGAAACAAATTGCGATCAAAGTAGCAGGAAACAGCGAGTTCATATAGATATTTGATGACCCTTTTATTTTTTTGGAATAAATTGTCTTTGAAAAGTGCGTGTTGCAAGTGATGACTTGAGGCTTTGAAACGAAGCCTTTAACTATGGGTATCTTGCTCTCGCTTGGAGTTTCTCTTCGTGATCAAATCAGGAATGAGAAGATCCCTAGATAGTGTCAATGTCAAAGTCAAATATTTCTTTATTCAAATTGGCACATAGATGGCACTTTTGATGCGTACATAACATGTAAAATGTGACATAGGAGTGAGTTGATGGCGATAAATAAATCGTCAACTTAAAACTAAAGCTACGAGGTTTCCAAACGCGCCCTGGTCTAAGAAGAAGCCCACAACAAACTTAGCCGGTTGTTATTTTTTTTCCGTTATCACCATCTCACATTGTCATTTAAAAACTATTTAAGGTAATTTATTGTAAAATTGTATAAATTTTTTTTTAAATGTATTACTTTTTTTAAGTAGTCTAGTATATTGCACTGCAAGTTTATTTTTGCTTCTAATGTTCAAATTATTGCAGTCACTCTATACTTTAATATGCCTCCAAAAAACCTAAAAAAGTCTAAATCTCCAAACTGTACCGATTAGCTATAAACAGGTCAGATAACACTTATCGAAACTTCTCTTATTTGAAGGTTTGGTTTTAAGAGACACAAAAAGCAAATTTCAAAGTAAGCAATATAGTTAATTTAATCAAAATAACTTTAAAGATAAACGGCAATTAAAGAAATTAAAGCAAGGATATGGCCTCTTTTTCTCTTCTGATTCGATAGAGGCGGCGGCTTTTGATCGAATTAATTGATGAAAGTTACAAATAATCCTTAAATTATTATGTAGGATCTGAAGACAAGTCATTCTATGAAAACCAGTAGAAAAATAAGATATACGACCCGATATTAAAAAAATATATAAAAAATATTTTTAAAGTGTTATTGTTACATTAATAATCTTAATATTTCATACATATAAACTTCAAAGTCCTAACTGACTGATATCTAAATGAAAAAAAAAGGTTTGAAAGTTTGTGTATAAGTCATTATCCAAGTCATATACATAAAACTCAAGAATTAAAGTCAGATAGCGGGCGGGCGATGCAATGCGGTGGGTCAAAGAACAAAAGTTTGTTTGAATATATTAAAATAATAGAATACACTTACTTAAAAGACGTTATAAGTATGCTTACAAAGTCGCGGGGGGCAGCTGCCATTTATATATAAAAATGAATTGCTTTTCTTAAGTCTCACTAAACTCGAGAACTGCCTAACCGGATTGGCTAATTTAGGTCTAGAAACATTTCTGAAAGTCTAGGGAAGGTTTAAAGGGTGATAAAAATACTAAAAAACGCTAGTTACGTATATAATTCTTCTGTAAGTGTGTTTGTAATCTAACTACTCCTAAACAGTTTAACCATTTTTGATACAAATATATTTAAATGGGTACCTGGTTGGTTTGAAAACACAATTAGACCCGGTAGGTGGCGTTGCTTTACCGCGCAGAACGACGTTGCCGGGTCCACTAGTATTTTATAAATCAGAATATAAGTTCTTGAGATAAAGGCATTTAAATAATACAAACATACATAAAAAAACACATAGTGTGTTACAAAGTCTGTGTTAGTTAGCGTCGTATCCAATTAACAGGTGTTAACAGCAAGCAAGTTATTCTTATCATCTTCGTTTCATCAGAATAATTAGCTATATCTTTAGAGTACAGAAAAAAAGCTATTCGCATTTCTCTAATCTCAAAGAAAATCTTCCGTCTTTATGAATCTGAATGTAATCCGTAGACTTGCTATAATTGTAATGGGAGAGAATGTTTCATAAAAATACGCAGTGTATGAATAAAAACAATGTTTGGCTCTACTACAATTTTCAAGTAAGTAAGTTTATTTATTTTTATTTATTTATTTGGTATCTATGACCCATCACTACGCACTACACTATAACATAAATAGAATAATTAAAAATTAAACTAAATAAAAAAATTAAAAACTTACATTAAATATTAATATGCAATATAAATAAAAAAAAAATGTTACAAATTAAAATATCGCGTCCAGACAGCCCTACGTGGAGTTTAATATACAACTTGTTAATTGGAGAGTCGTATCGATCTATTAGTGCTTTCAGAATGCTGTTACTGCTTACCCGCGTTCTTTTCATCAAGGATGCTATTCGTTTTCTTCTGATGGCAAAAAAGTCATCAGTATGAGCCATCGCGAACATTTCTGATGGACTAAAATAACGGGTTAAGCCCAACAGCATTCTGAAACCATCATTATACTGAACTAGTAGGGCATTTAGCGATGCCTGTGTATATAGGCATATATACACAGACATATAGCCTGTGTATATATGCCTTTGTTTATATACACCTCCACTCTACTACCATCGAACGTCGTCATACGGACGTCGTGCATCAAACGTCCTATATGCTACTTCTACCATGAACCATCTACTACTCACTACTATGTAATTATTTTGTATTTAATAAACGCATCAAAAGTGCCATATATGTGCCTACTTGAATAAAGAAATATTTGACTTTGACTTAAACTTTGATCTACTGCCGGAGCAACCCGTCTAATAATTGTAGTGATTTTGGCCAAACCTTTCCGTTGTTTTTAGTTCAGCAGTTTGCTGTTATAGGCCATTAATAATCAAATTCAAATTCAAATTCAAATTCAAAATTCAAATTCAAAATTCATTTATTTCAAGTAGACCTTATTTATAAGCACTTTTGAAATGTCAAGTCAGTCTGTTTGTAGTGACTCTACCACCTGTTCCGAAGACAGATTCCACTGAGAAGAGCCGGCAAGAAACTTAGCAGATTGCTCTTTTCCAACATCATTTTATAGTTTAACAATCTTTAGAATTTTTCTGTTTTGTAAGAGATGAGAGCGGAGTGGCCTGCTTCCAAGCAGCCTTATCGTTAATCACTTGATTTATTAGCTTTTTATTTTAATATTTATTTCATATATTTTTACCATTAGTGCGATTTTTTATTTAGATATTCGTATGTAGTTGAATGTTGGTTTATTATGTTTGTTGTAACAAGGTCGCTATTAACCCAATAGAACGCCTTTTGTATTCTACTCCAATCTTTGTGTTTCTCTCTATTCTTCCTTTATTTCCTTTGCTTTCTTCCTACTCGGTAGTGGTGTATGTAAAACAGTACCTATATATGAATAATAATAAGTAATAAATAATAAAATAAATATATTACGACAATGCAGACATCGCCATCTAGCCCCAAAGTAAGCGTAGCTAGTGTTATGGGTACTAAGATGACTGTTGAATATTTTTTATAAATAATATACATAAATACTTAGAATATACCTACGTATAAACACCCAGACACTGAAAAACATTCATGCTCATCACACGAACATTCTCCAGTTGTGGGAATCGAACCCACGGCCTTGGACTCAGAAAGCAGGATCGCTACAAACTGTGCCAGTCGGCCGTCTATAATGAACTTACTATTTGTACCTTAGAAATAAAAAAATGTCCTCAGACTTTTTTTTATATCCGATTTTAACGTATTTTGTTTTAGCATTTTAACAACGAGCTTACTTCATAAATTTATATAAAATATAATTTTCAATTTGTAATTGTGCGCAGCAATATTTCAATTTTACTGTCTCATAATTTTGTGTCCCCAAGAGCCGTTGCTTAGTCAATATTATCGTGTCTTAATAAAATATGACGTAGAATAATCTCCCGTCGCGAAATTAGCCCTGGACCATCGCGTTAGTATGGTTGCGTGTGCTGAATGTTTGCTCTTCATTTAATATTTTATAACTTCATCGACTTCTTCTTCATCGCGCATAAGTCCTTACTGTAAGATACTGAGCACTGTTTGACGTCCCCGTGGAGGCGGGATAGACACCTTTGTTCTTCTCTAGTTATAGTAGTTTGCATGTTCAACAACTGATCATAACGTCCTATATGGGATCGATAAAAATTGCTCGGGGCAAAATTTTTAGAGGTAGGTTTTTTTATTATCGTTTTAGTGCCAACCTTCACTAGAGCAACGGGTTGGATTCCCCAATAAACTAATAAGTATACTATCGATGTAACCAATCATTAATTCCGTGAACTTGATTTTAGATACAAAGTTTTAATCAAAGTTTGAATCTTAGTGCAGCTTTTTGTGACAGAGCTCGTCTGGGAAGTAGTACAGTCATGTTTATTTTTGACGCCAAGCAGTGCTGTGTTCCAAGACCGAAGTTGCCTACAGTTGTTGTTTACAGGGCGACACTTTGTAGGACGTTTTCCTTGCAGGCCTTTCGAAGTTTTAGGTTTCTTATATTTTTATAAGTCATGACGGCAATCAATGCATCTAAATTTAATTTATATCCGGTTTTCAATCATAAATGCAATTCTCCTAAAGTAATTTCGCAAAAATTAACAAGATTCTATTCAACACAAGTAACATTCTTTTTTGGATTTTCCTCCTTTATGTCCCTCATCACATTTAGGTATTTACGCAAACATAACACTAAATAAAAATTAAATAATAATGTTATATTCACCGCATATTGTGTGACATCTATCAATTATTTCATCAATTACTCGCTACGAATAAAACAATTATGCTTGACAAATTACGGAGATGTAAAACGTGGGATATGGGGGATGTGATGATGGGAAATACGTCATCTGCCCATGTCATGACACGCTTGAGTGGTGTGGGATCTAAAACAAATACGTTTTAATGCTTGATTATTGTTTTTATTGAGTAATTTGGTATGTAAAACGTCATCAATTATATCAAAGTCTGTTTTTACTAGCTTTTAAACGAGTAGTCGGTCGCGCTTTGTAGTGAATTATTTATTATATTTGTATACAAAAAAGGGAAGTTTGAATGTCCGACATTTTGTAACTAATGTTTGTTTGTTTTCTGAAAATCCCTTATCCTATCGCGGACGTATGGTATAATATTTTTATTAGTATTCTGTTTGTAGGGTCAACACCTCTGTTCTGCAGCGGTGATGGACTAGTGGTAAGGGATATGCTTTCACTTTCGGTGGGCCAAGTTCGAATCCTGGCACGCACCTATAATTTTTTAAGTTATGTGCGTTTTTAGCAATTGAAATATCACTTGCTTCTACGATGAATGTAAAAATCCTGAAGAGGTCTGCATGCCTGAGAGTTCTCAATAATGTTTTAAAAGGTGTGTGGAGTCTACCAATGCTACTGGACCAGCGTGGTGATTACGGCCTAAACTCGTCTCATTGTCGAGGAGACCCGTGCCATGTAGTGGGCTGGTAATCGGTTCATATGATGATAATGAAGATGGTCCTTATTCTAATATTTCCATGTAGATTAGAGTAGTAGAGTAGAATGAATATAGTAGTGCTTTCCTTATCTACATAAGGAAAGCACTACTATATTCATTCTGCATTCTGACGATTTTGGATAACACTGGTAATATATTAACATCGAGCGTTAGGCAAGATATTAAATTAGTTATAAAATTTATTTATTTTGCTGGTAGTTATATTTTCCTTAATTTCATCCAATACAATGGTCGTATGATTACGAATCTGATCTTCGAAATGTTTTAAAGAGACGCGGTCCAAAAATACTTGTCAGCAAGCAAATATTTACAAATATCGCGTGTCCAAGTGTTATTATTTTAACCAGTCCGGTAGCCCATTACGCTGCCGGTTGCGAGTTTCTTTGAAGAATGGTCTCCGCATTAACTACATATTTAAAAATTATGATACCCTATAAATCATATGCATAAAACGTTGTCGGCATCTTTCACACAATGGAACTACCTGATTCGTATCCAATATCGTTTGATTAACGATTTGTTGAGTGACTCCTATTCATCGAATGCCAAAGGGTTGATATTAAGCATTAATAAAGAGCATATTATACATTTCACCATCGGTTTGGTAACAATGCCTAGCTAAGTTAAATATTCGGCGAGAAATACAAGCATGAGTTGCGGAATTATCACTTACAAAACATGATTGATCAAAACGTTTAGCCCCTATTTAAGTAAGGGTCTATATTCCATACCAAATATTTATATTGGTTCATAGTATTTTTATTTACCTTATATTCATCAGAATATACCTATACTGTAAATATTTATAACGTAAATATTGAAATATTGTAAAGATGGGCACTTTGAAATATGAATGCTTTAGTGAATTATTTCGACTACATTGAATTTATTTCTAACCGATTTTGGATTGGTGAATGAATGAATCTTTCTCTAAGCTATTGATTTCACAAAAAAGGTGTCGGACATTTCTCACGCTCGGCATTCAGTATCCAAAATGCAAATTTCCTGTCACGAACGCTTGTAAAACAACAGAGGCTATCAGCGCATCGCATCGCATCGGCTTGGACGTGGTTGGGACAGTCCGACACAGGGACCTATAGCCCAACGTCTGTGTCGGACATTGTGACGGGAAGTCAAGCCTGAAGACACTTTGACACCGATCGCGAGATTCGCTATTGAATCGCTCGTCATGATGCGACACGAGATTTCTGGGACGTAACTTTTGGAAGCGAACACAGGTACGAGTATACCTATGGACTTAGATACAATTTCGCGGAGGTTATTTGTACAAACTTTAAATATAAAGTGACTCTACCATTACCTGTAAGAAATTAAACATTACTCTTCGAACCACTCGCACATTTTGAAAAGTTTATACATCTAAATTTACTTATAATAATTATCACGTGTTTACATTATATTATTTTTATATTCGTACGACCAAACCCAGGGCGTATTTGTATGTACAGCAATAATCGCATCGCATATTGCATTGTTGCGGTGTCAGATCTAAACCAACTTATCAAAAACAGTATAATAAACGCACTCGCAAGTAACGGACGTTTACTTTAAACTAACTATAACTTAACTAACTAACTCACTACTACTACCTACAACTAACTTTAACGAACTTACTATCTTCCTACTCTACTTACTGTACGGGAATCTTTTTTAAGATCAAAATCTTACAATTTATCAATCATTATTCTATTTTATTAAAAGACGAGAATAAAGTGTATTTGAATTCTTTGGTTAAGATGTTTCATTTAGTAACTGATATTATAAGTTGTCATACCAATATTAATAGAAAATACCCTTTATTTCCATTTCCACGATGATACCCGTGACTTAACTACACAAATTATTTAAAGACAAGTTCATGCCAGTGACTTCGTTCGAGTGGTTTGGTTTACTGACTTGAAAATCTATCTTTAAAACAAGAAAATCATCTTATATGTAATCATGGACATGGGATATCTGCCTGTAAAATTAATTCAAATCCCTTTAGCCGTTTCAGCGTGATTGATTAACAAACATAGCGTCCCAAACTTTCACATTTATTATATCAGTGTAATTTGACATGAGATGACTTGATAGCATCATCTTTCAATAATAATCTGAGGTGTGATTATGTAAGAAAATCGTATTCATTTGACAGCTGACGTATAGTTGATTTATAAAACAGCTAACTAGATTCATTTTTGAGGTTCATAGATGATATGCGATTAATTTTTCAATTATTACTTTTCGGTATGCATTAAATGGATACAATATGAAGCTGCCTATATTCAGAAACAGTTGTATGTATTAACCAAGCATAGAATAAAACAAAGCTTACTCAGAGTAATTTTAAAGCTAAGTTGACGGCCGATTGGCGCAGTGGGCAGCAACCCTGCTTTCTGAGGTTCGATTCCCACAACTGGAAAATGTTTTTGTGATGAACATGAATGTTTTTCAGTGTCTGGGTGTTTATATGTATATTATGAGAATTTATGTCAATTATTCATAAAAATATTCATCAGTCATCTAAGCACAAGCTACGCTCACTTTGGGGCTAGATGGCGATGTGTGTATTGTCGTAGTATATTTATTTATTTGTTTATTTAATTCATCCAAAGATAATGTTACGCAACTGTATTACTGATTGGTAGAACCTAAAATCTAGTCTTTTGTAATCAAACAAAAATGGACCTGGTCATCGAAAGTTACATCGAGTGATTTTAAAATAGTTCTTATCATAAAATAATCTATATACATTTTCCTTAAACATTTGTTGATGGTACGCCTAAGATTGTATTATATATGAATAGACAAGTGAAATAGGAACCAGGCTGTTGTTGTTACTACCTACCATTGATTTAATGTTTTTATTATTCCTCTCTATAACTATCTATAACTATAACTATCTATAACTGTAACTATCTATAACTACAACTATAACTATTTCAGTAGTTGATAGTTGTAGTTATTGAAAAGGTAAAAATGTACTGTATGGTGGCATTTTTTAAAGTGTTTATCTTCACACTTCACATCAAAGTAAAGACAACATTTTCTACAAATCAAACGTTGACTCATAAAATGAGATTCTATATTGTCAGTGGTTTACTACGTATATCAAGCAACATGTTTTCTAGCTGCCTTTCTTGATAAGTTAACGCTTATAAACCAAATCTACGACTACAATGTAACTCATTCCTTTATAAGGCTAACGAAAGTAAAATGTTTCTTTAATTAAAGTTATATTTCCTCAGGGGTTAAATTGTTGTTAATAAATAAGGCTAGTTAGAAATTAGTTGTATTCGCCGACAACCTCGTTTCTTTTACAGGTTTACGACACCTCGTTAGTGGCGATAAGATGGGCCTAAATAGATAATTAGCTTTGTTCTGAATCGTAGAGTCGTTAATTTTTTTTTTAACCAATCATTTCATTTAAATGTAAGTTAACAAGGGTGGAGGTTCAATAAACTTGAGCTTTCTGACAACCCATCTCACTCGGCGTTTGGAATACTCACCTCCCATACAAGAGGGCTTTTGGGAGTATGCCTTAGTAAATGTGATTTTTATTATTTTTTACCCAACGGTTCTGACTTCCTCGTTGGTCTGGTAGTTAGTATGTCCAATTGTGGATCATTCCTTCCTGGGTTCTGGATCAGGCCAAAAAATAACATTAATTTAGGTTCGCCGTAATTAAATTGACAGAACCAGACTTAGAACTTGTCTGGACAGACTGGCTTAGACGTGAGATATAGATAAAAACTACTCACCTCTAAGAGTTAAAAACCGTGAAATCCTGCAAATTTGAATTGGAGCCATATGAAGGTTTTTAATTCTAAATCCCTTTTACCTATAATACATAAGTCCTGCTTAGTATATGACATTAATATACTGAAAATACTTCAAATTGTGATGAATCGTATGGCTATGATCTTCAAATTATGGATTCAAAGTTAGTATTGATTGAGACATAAAAAGTTTATTATATGTCAAATATGAAATTATTTCCGGGAATTACATGGGAGGAGATAACAATAATCTTCTATTACAAGTATTTAAAGTAATCCAATGACTCAGTGACATTCTACATAACCCAGCTGACTGTTGATGGACGCTTTAACTGAATATATACGACACTCACTCATAATACTTATGACGCGAGCGGCATATCACGGTTTTAATATTACTAGCTATTTCGCATTGTTTTTTTTATTCTACTACAAGTTAGCCGTTGACTGCAATCTCACCTGGTGGTAAGTGATGATGCAGTCTACTATGCTAGCGGGCTAAATTGTTAGGGAGTATGGTAGTCACACCCCATTCGGTTTCTACGCAACATCGCACAGGAACACTAAATCGCTTAGCTGCATGTCTTTGTCGGCAGGGTGTTAACTAGCCACGGCCAAAGCCTCCCACCAGACCAGACCAGAGAAAATTAAGAAATTATACATTTCCGAATTCCCCCTGCCGGGAATCGAACCCGGGATGTCTTACTTAAATTCACAGCGCTCACCCTTGCGCCAGGGAGATTGTCCGAATAATTAATATGTTACTTCTGCTATTTTGGAAATAAAACGCGTTGCACTCATGGTATTCTACTATAAGTTAGCCTTTGACTGCAATCTCACCTTCAATATAAGTAGAGTTTTAAGCTAAGTTCTTGAGCTTTCTTACTCAAAATATAACATACTAGCTGTTGCCCGCGACTTCGTCTGCGTTTGATTTTGTTTTTTGATGTGGCATTCAATTTAGTTGTAGTTCTAAAAAAGTTTAGAGTATTCAGTATCTCTAAGCCTTAAATGAGGGGTTTGCTGCTGTCCGCTGAGGAGTTCTGTCCTCCACAAAGTTTGGGCAAAATTAAACACATATTATAACCTCTATAGTACAAAAATAATTATTTAAATCGGTTATAATTTGTCGATTTCGTTTGTTGAGTTATGGTGTAAAATCGTCAAACACTTTCACCCCCGTCTCCCAAAAGAACCGAGCTTAATGTCGGGGTATCCTATATTACTTCTTACACTTCCAAGAATATGTGTACAAAGTTTGTGAGGATCGGTTAAGTAGTTTTTGCGTGAAAGCGTAACAAACAAACTTACATTGACATTTATAATATTAGTAGGGAGTAGGGATAGGAATGGGTATCAGTAAATTAAAATAATATCAGATATGTAAATGACGGATAATTTTGTATAAGTACCTACTCTTTCTTTTTGCTTGACTGTAGTGGGTTAAATTGATCGTCACAGAATTAGCAGGATGAAAAACAGGGTGCATAAATATAACGTCGAATGCTGATTGCCAATAAACAAACTCGATATTTTGTGTCATATAATCTTGATATGAAGAAATGAGGTTCGAAGAAAATTCCCAATAATGCGCAACGCACACTGAATGTAAATGTTTGCGCTCATTTAAAACACGCATTTTGCAAATTGCGTGAGTAAATGTATGAGAAATATAAATATAACATTTTATCATAGAGGCACTTCGGGAAACTTTTTTTTTTATTGGTCTATCTAGGAGTATAACAATTAACGACAACTATGTAACTCACCTCATCTCAAATGACACAGTGTTTATGTGACAAGGTATAGATTAATGATATTAATTAAAAAAAAATATATATATATTTTAGTTGCAATCACAACCCTACCAGTAGTCAGTACAGAACATAGCAAGTTTATGATTACAACTTGTACATAGATGACATACCAGATTCCTACCTTATAAAATTAATAATTAAAATATCGCACCACGTGATACAAGCAGCGGTGATATCTTTGTAGTTTCAGCTCCAGCGTCCCTTGGGGGACCGAGTTGGATCCTCGGTGCACATCTCGTGAGTTTCGGGGTTATACGGGCTTTAATTTCGAAATAAAAATATCTATAGCTTTAACGATGAGGGAAAATATCGCCTTAGAGTTCTCCGGTGCGACTCCGCATAGGTAAACACAACGTTGGCCCCCGAATAGGTGGACAGTTACATCAAACGATTCGCATGGAGTGGTTGGATGCAAGCGGAATAAGACCAGTACTAGACAGGTATTAATTTATTTTTATATATTGAGAAATTTTCTCTAAAAATAAAAACCTATATAAAAGATGAGACTTATGCCCAGCTGTGGGACGTTGATTGTGATGATAAGTTAACGATACCCTACCCTAACAAATATAAAGGCGGGGCACAGCTATGAAATGAAATGATATATTTGCATTAAAAGTTTTAAACGAATTATACAATTTGAATTAGGTATAAATGTCTATAATGCTTCGTCGAGTTACAATTACATATTAAGTATTAAACATTTACACCTTAAAAAATATAAAGATACAATGAGCTAAAGTGCGGATAGTTTATTCGCGGACTAAATATAAACAAAGAAATGACAGGCGTCGTCTAGTGAAGGTAACATTAAAATTAATATTAATTTCTGAATTTAATTTTTGTTTTTACAGAAGACTAAAATGTTTTTGATCACTAGACGAAAGACTTGTCATTTGCTTGTTTATATTGGGTCCGAAGATAAATTGACGCACTATAGGAAACAATATAAAAAAAATCATTTCAGTGTACAACATTATTAAACGATGTTAGCGAGAGGCGCGTGGCGGGCGCGCGTCGCCGTCAGACGGGTTTGCTCGTTTTAAACCATACCTTAATTATGGCGAGGCGTTATCGAGTAAGAATGTGCACACGCGACATTGGTATTAATTTTAATGAAAGAAGTGTGCGCCCGCACCTGCCCGAGTCGTCTGAAAACTACGCAAACCTGTACTCTGGTATTATAAAAGTTTGCGTTTACTTGTTGGAAGGCTTTTAGTGTGTGTTTACTTAACATGATTACAATATTATTTTTACCGTTTCTTATAATGTTAAATATGTAAATTGTTTGCATTCAGAGGTGAATGAATTCACGCAAAACCAATAAGTGGTAGGAAATCACAATAATTGACTCTATTTGAAAATGCTTGGAGCGGTGATACTCTTTTAGGGGGACGACTTTAAATCCCACCTTTAACTTTTTAGTTACGTGCGTTTTACGTAATTAAGTAGGCCTGTAATGGGTGGATACGATGATGATGATGAAGTTTTTTAGTATGAGTTTACTTAATATTATCACAATACTATTTTACCGCTTCTTATAACATGTAATATTTAAATTTTTCGCAATCATAGGTTTGACCAAACGTATCTGAATAAGCTTGATAATGACATTTAATATTCGACAAAAAATATTTTTATCTACATTGTTGTGCTTGGTTCTGAATTGTTTGCAAACCTGTACTTGGGTATTATATCAGTTTGCATTTACACGTTAGAAGGCTTTTAGAGTTACTTAATATGATTACAATATTAATTATGCTGTTTCTTATAATGTTAAATTGTTTATTTATTTGCATTCAGAGTTGAATGAATTGAAGTGATTAAGATGATTGAGGTATTATTTTTACAGAGTTTTACAAAGTTAAGTTAAAAATGTACACGTGTAATGTGAAAGGCCTAAGTCGTAATTTAAAATTGTTAAAAATATCTAGTTTTAAATAAAATAACTTTGCGACCCTTAAATAAAAAAAAATTGCCAAGAAACAAGAGCGTCTACAATAAAATAACCCCTGAAATATTTGAAAAGACTTTCAGATTTTACCATAACATTTAATTTTTTAAAGATATAGTTCTTTAATATAGTATTAAGTATTATGATACACGCACGGCACGCTACAAGCTTGTATGAAATTTACGTTTATGGCTTCATAATTTTTAATTAAAATAGTAGGAGCCACCTGCAAAGAATCTGTCAATTTATCTGATTTCAAGCTGATTGGCGTATATACTTGAGATCAAAGCAATAGTAAAATCATGTATTTTTATTGACTATGCGTACTATACTTCCTACACGCCACGGTTAAAATCGTAGTGTTTTCGTGGTAATAGAGTTAAATCGTAACCGTAGTTTTTTTTTGTTCTGTCCGTAGCTTGGCTACCGTTATCTTATACATACTAATATTATAAAAGTGAAACTGTGTTCGTTTGTTTGTCCTTCCTTCACGCCCTAACTAAGCAACCGATGAACGTGATTTTTGTGATCGAGCTTGTTGAAAAGACGGAGAGTAACATAGGATATATGTACTTTTTATCCCAGGAAAACAAACGGCTTCCTTGTAAAAAAACCGTGACCTTAATATGTAAACGGGTATCCTTAAGATTCTCAGAACGTCATCACAATTGCTAGATTTCCATCTGCATATCAGAGGCATCAGAGTATGAGTTATTACCTTCTTAATTTTTGTAATACCGACAAAGTATGACATAAAGACATACCCAATGACAACACAGTTTTCCTGATATAAGCTAAACTTAATTAATATGTAGACACATTTGACGGAGCCAAAGTTACATAAAGGTATACATTTTAATGTTCCCGACGAGTTTGATTTAGAGAGGAAGCCGAAAGATTACAAATTTGAAAATTTCAAAGTATCAAATTTATTTGCTTGATTAGGTATGAATTTAATTAATTATTCATAACTAGTTGAAAGAATGAGACGTTAGATAAGAAATTTACGAGTGGGTAAGAGAGAGGCGAACTGTGGAAGGGCAGGTGTCAGTGTACATCTGCCCTTGCAATAAGCTGTCTATGCCCCCTTCTTGGTGCCCCCTTACCTTGTCTTTACTTTATATTAGCCAACGAATTAACCATGATTTTAAAGCGTCACGAACTAACTAAAAATATTACAACCAACGTACTTGCTGAGCTTGCGTTAAAGATTTCGGATGGTCGTTTGACATAGAAATCTTATTATTCTAATTGCTTTAACTAATTTCAATAGGAAGTAATACTTTATTAAAATTACAGTCTACATTATTTGAATGTTTTCTTTGAATACATTTAACGATTATTCTTATTAGTGCGACACAGACCTGAAACATGCGTCTAATGATCCAAGTGCCAAAAACCTCAAAAGGATAAACCTTACAACCCATTAGGACCGCTAAATTCTTGGGCACCTGACCTTTATTGTAGACGGCCGAGTGGCGCAGTAGGCAGCAACCCTGCTTTCTGAGTCCAAGGCCATGGGTTCGATTCCCACAACTGGAAAATGTTTGTGTGATGAAAATGAAAGTTATTCAGTGTCTGGGTGTTTATCTGTATATATATTTATTATATTCATAAAATATTCATCAGCTATCTCAGTGCCCATAACACAGGCTACGCTTACTTTGGGGCAAGATGGCGATGTGTGTATTGTCGTAGTATATTTATTTATTTACCCATTCTATTAGCGTATTTTTTTTAAATTATACCTTATTTATTTTTTTGGCTTCATATATAATATACTTGTTAATATAATAAAGCCATTACAATACAAAATTATCTTATAATAATTATGTTTCAGCTAACTTTTTTGGTATTTGTTTGTCTTCGTCTTTTAATTTTCGCTTCGCATACTCTTCATTAACTGTAAAGACCTGACTATTATAAAGTTTGGCTTATAAGTGCTACAATAGCCGCTTAAAATAACCTTAGCCCCTTTATGATAGACGTTAGAAACATTTTGGGGGATTATTAAAAATAAATTAAAAAGACCTCAATACATTGAACAATTTATTTTTAAAATAATGTTAATTTCTATGCTAATTGTAACAATTATTCTGTCGACGCCCTAACTAACAGGTTATAAACATTGTAGTACACAGTATAATCGATTCAATATTATGTTTAAAGGAATTTAAATTTTAAAGTTTTGTGCGATTGCATACCAAGTTTTGACAGGTGGCATCTGTAACGGTAAGGTGAGTAAAAAGGAGAATCGTATTAATACAAACATGTTGTACCTTGTATAATTAATACATACAAATTACCATTGATATCTGGGAATTACTGCGATTTATTTAAGACTCACATTCTTGTACTTGCAATCGCAGGGACTACATTTTGCATAATGCGACAACGTCTTCGAGATGAATTTTAGGTATCGTCTTGTAAAAACCAGTTAATAGGTTAGTATTAAAGTTATACCCGTAAGATGTCGTAATCTTTTACTGTTGCGACAATTTTCTTTACTATTTTTTTATATTATTATAGTACAGTTTTTCAAAAAGAATCAACGACTTGTCTCAGTGGGCTCTTATGTGGTGTTTATGTGAGAGGGGACATAATCTTAGCATGTCCTGTGAGCACACAGCTGCCTCTGGGCGGAGAAGACGGTTTGAGAGCGCTTACTTGAATTTTTAGTAGTTAGTATATATTAAATTTGAATACATAATTGAATTGATTTTTTTTTTATTCTGCTAGCTAATTGCATCATGGCACGCTTTGCATAGTATACAACATTTATTAATTTGTTAAAAACACCTTAGAAACGGTCGTGGTTTCCAAGAAACGTGTTTTATTTTCACATTTCCGTCGTAAAAAGCATATTTGTGTTTGATCGGATGAAAACATTAAAACAAGACAATTTTTTAAAACTATTAGAGAACATAAAACAAAGTATAAAATCCTATATCAGAGAACCTCTGTCTACGATTAAAAATATTAATGAAATCCATTAGTCAATTTTTTAATAAGGCCAATTTTATAAGCATGTAGCTTGCTTCTTACAGTATGTTATTGAGACACCTATTTAGGTAAAAAATATAGATGAAAACACGTATCTGATTTAAGGCGCTTGATAATGTAGTATGCGGTTCTACTCCCTGCGCAGAAGCTAGAAGGGCAGTGTACACCTATGAGTTAGGTATCCACGACTGACATGCGGTATAATATAACTTTACGACCCTTAGTTAACACGTGATATCGCAGTGAACAGCTAGCGTGTTTACACAGTGATTTTTTTATCGTCAAAAATCGGCTGCTC
The DNA here is from genome assembly GCF_905163445.1 of Pararge aegeria. Taxonomy (NCBI): domain Eukaryota; kingdom Metazoa; phylum Arthropoda; class Insecta; order Lepidoptera; family Nymphalidae; genus Pararge; species Pararge aegeria. The sequence continues at coordinate 7,720,346 of NC_053184.1, read as the reverse complement.
CTTTTATCTAACCGATCTGCAGTAACCCTAAGCAATATTTAAAATGATTAATGTTCATTACCCCGGCGATCATATGGATATATATTATATAATAGTGGGTAAGGCTTCTACCTCCCTTTTGGGGTACACAGTTCGATCGCATGCACGCATTTCTAACTTTTCGGAGGTATCTTTTATCGGAGTTTGGAAATGGTATGTTAAGTATATCAATCCGCACTTCGCTAGCGTGGTGGAATACAGCCTCAGCGCTCCTTATTCTGAAAGGAGACCTGTCTCCTAAAAAAGCCTGGTAATGTGTTCAATATAAATTACAACGGACTCTTTAGTCTTGTACAGACTGAGTAGGTTTTAGGACCATCCTGAAGAGATCAAACATAATATATCCACTGTGGGTTTCTGAAGCTAATAAATGCTGTCCCATCAGCTCAAGGTTACCCTATCTTGAAAATAATACCAAAGCAAAAGTTTATACACCAAACTCCAAATAAATCGGACCTGTGAAAGTTAAAAAGAACCTTTTGTCAAGATTATCATCAAACGCCTAAAGAGACCTTCAAAAATTAAAACTAAGAACCATTTCAAGTATGTCAGCTTTGGGTGTTATGACACCGCTAAGATACACTCATTAAACTCATCACACTTCTTTTTTGCGGTAAGGGCTTAAAATAGAGTGCTAACAATTCATAAACGTATAAAGCGGCCTCTAACCCTAGACACGAGGAAAAATAGGATTTTTAATAGCTCTTAACAGCGGGAAAAAATAAAGTTCTGCTACTAAAAATTATACTAATCATAAATACATCTTGAGCGTCAAAGAACTGTATACGATTATCGTAAAACTTAGAACCAGATCCGATGCTGATCAAGGGGCAAAAATTAAAACATGTGCGTAAACTTTTATTCAAATGTTATATTATTACAATTAGTAATACATTCTAGACTTTATTAGTATTCTTTTAAGGTTGAGGATAGTCTTATCATCTCTTTGCAGTTGCAATATTAATGTTGCCAAGATTTAAGAAGTAGATTTGATACAGATCAGGACTCGAATGTTTGAAACTGAGCGGAACTGCTGACTACTGATTCAATACGTTTCTGCCTTTAGTTTCTTCATATTTTATAGTTTTAATGTTTCATGATAGGTAAAAATTATGATAATAACTTTTCTCAAGATGTGTGTTCAAGATTTAAAGAATTTGAATTTAGAAATTTTGGCATTGTCGGATAAAGCTCTGGCATGCGGCTTAAAACGTCGTCCGATTCTCGATTTTCTTTATGAAAATAAGAATATTAGGACACTTTGTTTAGTTATTTGTATGCACAAAATGCAAAAACCTGTGACATTCACAGTTTAAAAGTTTTTAAATTTGGTATACAGATTGACTACGTTAAGTTCGATCAGAACCAGTAGAGTAACATAAATTTGTTAATTTATAAGCTTTTTTTTCCTTTTAGGGTTTTTTATGTACGTGTTGGTATGTGTATTTAATATGGACAATGATTTTTATTTAATTTCAAGACTCGTTTCCCGGAAAGTTGTAAATACATACGCGTCTGCAATTATTTTATTATTCCTTGATATAGGAGATAACGTGCGTGCGACACTCTTAATCGTTACTCCGATGAATACGTGATTTTTATTTGACTTCGCGAAGCAAAGAAGGATGTCATGTTTATCAGTTTATAGTAGAAACAAGTATATGTAAGTAAAAGTAGGTAGTCAAAAATCAATATGGCGACCAGCTATTGTCAAAAAGGTGAAGAAATTAAATTATAAGATGATTATTATATGAATCTAGGAAACAAAAGCCAGAAGACTCTGATTATTGAAGCGACTATAAAAAAAACTTAAAAACAACGTTATTATAAAAAAAAAACCTCCAAGTCAATTATTACACGGTGATGGGGAGACCAATGTTAAGAATGTCTGTAAGTGATCACTTCAGAAATGAGGCAATCGTTAGATGAACCTAAGAAATAGACATAGCCTTAGCGAAGTTAAAGTGACAATGGGTAGGCGGGATACTTAGCTTAACAGACTGCAATTTGCAGTGAGATCCCATCACTTGAAACCGCAAAGTTGGTAGCACTACATACATTCATCAAAAGAGTCGCTGTAGGAATCATGCAACGCAAGATCGCAGAATTTAGAAATCTCATTAAACCTGGACTTTCTTCTGTCAGTAGGACAAGGGCTTTACATGTGTTCATACATTTAGGATGAGTAAGTATAGTCCTGAGTTGACATAATACCATACAAGTGGTTTCCCACCTTCTTAATCATTTCTTGATATCAAGTGACTGTTAATGTTAACATGTGATAAAGAAGTATATTAGTACCCGGTAAAGGTAATCGTTTAATATAATGCAGCTGCCAATTCCAAGGTTTCCTTTTTGTTTACGTTTTGATTGATTGATACATATATTATTCGTCGCAGAAACAGTGTGAAGACGATAAAAATAAAAATAACGAGTATTCGTTATTTTCGATGTTTGCATATAAATGGAGTGTTGTCGACTGCATAAGAAATGAAACAGATATATAACTAGGAGATATCTCAAAACATACGACTTCGCTTAGATATTTTATCTGATATTTGGTACTAGTTGTTCGTCGCCACTTCATTCGCATGGAATTTTTGATGTGATTGTGATTCTGAGCCCTCAAGTAACACTATTCAAAACCACGTGTCAATATATTGCTCTTTGAAGAGTAGACTTATTATTTCCTACGAGAACTGTATACATCCGGGATGAAAACAAGCCTGTATTTTATTCCAGACTATAATCTTTCAGCTAATCGGACTTGTGTGCAAAATTTCACACAAGTACGATTAGCTGATTCGGCGTGATTGAGTAACAAACATCCATCCAAACTTTCTCATTTCTAATATTTATTTAGAATTAGGTACAATAACAAAATATTACCAATTATTAAATATTGAATTAAAGAAACAGACCAATCTTTTTTTTATTCCAGTAAGCCTAGATAGAATGCATTTTAGACACTACACATTTTTATTACTTTATAGTGAGGTGTTGAGACTATATTTCTAAACCTTAAACGTTAGCTTCAGTTTCAAGTTATGTAAGGTTCGGCAAGGTTCGCAACGCATCCAACTCTAAGAAGAACAAAGTTAAACAAGATATACAACAGCTGTTAATTTAAAAGTTTATTCGATCAGCGATAACCGGACAGTTTTTAGCATTATGATGTATTTTTTAATATATTTTTGAAGCTAGCAGCTATTTCTGATTGTCACTGGTTTTTTTTTCCCGGAGAAACCTATCAATTTTCTAAAGCGAAAGTTTTCAGGTTTTGTCCCTTCTTTCACGCAGCAACATTCGCAATTTAGGTACTCGTGCAAAGCCGCGACTGGATTTATTCAAGTAGAATATAACAAAACGGCTACTTTGTTCTTATAAAAAAAGCTGATGATAACTCTTCACCTCTATATCTATAACTCTAAATAGGCTGTAAAGATTTAATCAATACACAGACACGACCTCCCTTTTATTGTAGTTATAGATCTATAGATACGAGGCAGTAGACATGTCATGCGTAACATAAAATTAAAGCGTGAAGCTGAGCCCATAAGGCACTTGGAGGCGAGGCGCTGAGTTTATCTAGATTTGACTTGTAAAATGAAATGGCTCAATCCGAGCTTCGGGCTAATATAAACATTGGATTATCTCAACGGTAACAACCCTCTTAAGATCTGTTACTGCAATGGTGCGAATTTTTTTAACCGACTTATGAGAAAGACGCAGCAGTTTCTATATATAAAATTATTTTTCTAAATATTGATTTATGGGTGGTCCAAAAGTTATTTTGTTTAACGGGAGTTGAACGTTAAATTTAGGGATAACGTATATAGTCCATTTCGTTATAAGAAGAGATCTAAACTATGTTCATGTAATCAAAAAATCGCAAGGTCGCGCATATTCTCTCAGCGTCAGACGCCTAAGTACTCGTAGTGTGTCAGTGATTTAATTTCGATTTCCGCTATGGACTGTGCCTTAATACAAGATTTGCTGGCTTGTAATCGAGAAGCCGTTTCGTGAATTAAACCATATCATCAGTGTAAAATGGACCTAATACGACTCGTTTTAGAGTCGCAAATCCTGTACGTTTCATCTGTTTGCCAAACGTTCTGCCAAAGCCCAAGCTAGTAAGTTATTGTAGGCAAATTTGTGCTTTGACGCTATGTTAATAAGATCCATTTTACTCCGATGTTTAAATATTTCCATACTCGAAAACGATTCCTCGATTGCGTCGGGACGCGTCCGTTTCGCACGGTCTAAAACCTTACAGTGTTCATCAATGTCAACGACATGCTGACTTTTACAGCGAAGATCTTGAACGCCATTCCGGGTTATCCGGCTACCTATAATATCATTCTCAACCCATTACCGGCCCATTTCGGATTATGGGTCCTACTTGGGTTGGCGTTTTGAGCTTTTGGCATAGAGCTAGTTAAAGGACGGAGAGAAATGGTTCCCGCGGGATTTGTAAAAAACTATAACAAAGAACCCGGGCAACAGTTTGTTAATAATAATCGTACTTAAAAAACTGCAACCAATTGAGAACCTCTGGAAATAAGTGAGTCAAATGTATCCAAACGGATACCTCTAGAATATATTGCACTATCCGATATACCATCTTGATGCGCAATGAAATATAAATCAGGGTAGCCTCTATCGATGAAGGCGCTGAGCTTTATGCAACGGATACTGTAATTTGTACAACCAAATAAAAACATTAGCCATTTAGCTGCGATTACTGCCGAGATCGAGATAAGTGCGCTGCTCGAGAAAGTGTAAATAGAATTAACAATAAATTACTTTATAAGGCTACTTTTATACGGAACACGTTTAATCTATTCCCAACTTTGGGCATTACTTAAAATAATACTACATCATCAGCACTATCTTCTAAAAGGTCTCTAATCTTACAGAAGGGAAATATTTGTAGCTTAGAGTTGCAGGCTTTATCGATCATAATCCATATGTCATTGAAGATAATTGGATGGCTTAGCGAACCTTTCAAAGGCATGGAATTATTTAACTCCTAATTTGTATTGAGAATTTATAGCCACAAAACTCTACACCGAAAATTTTAGGGAATCAAACCCAAGTATCTAGTGATGCACAGTCAAACAGGCTTTCAAACGATAATTTAATGAGAGCCAAATTCAGACCTAAAAAATCGGTAAGTTAAATAATATTTGTTAACGGCTTGTGGAAAACTGTGCAAGTAGACGTCAACACTGATGCAATTCAACTATTAATTATTTTATTAATGTGATACTTTGCCTTGAACACACTCAGATATTTATAGTAGGTATAGTTTTGTAGGAACCAATAAACTTAAGCTTAAAACATCGAAATCTATCTATCTAGACTATCAAAAAACAAACATCGCATTTTTGACAGTTTGCTATACTCTTGATTACTCAGATAAAAGACTGTTGGAAAACTCTAGTTCTTTATAAAAACTTAAAGTAAGTAACTCTACAAGTCTTTTAATTCAATTGCGTGGTGCGTGCTATACATGCTAACATATTGTATGAGATACAATTTTACCGTATTAAATTTTATTCACGTAAAATGTATGCACTCGTTTTGATGTTAGCTATATCTATACAGGTTTTAGATGTTCCCCGGCGATAGTATCAAAAATATGTAAATGTTACTGTAACTGGAATTCTGCGTGGACATTCCTCTGAGACGATCTCTTGGATCGGAATTAAATTACGGAACATCGATTGTACCTAAGTGTTTACGATTACGGCAACGTCGTGCTGGTGGGAATGTCAGTTGGTAACTTCTGTTGGTAAGAGTATGTCTGTAATGGTTTGAGATTAGAAAACATTACGATACCGAACAAGTAATATAAAAGTTTCGCCGACATAATTTAAATTTATCAATTTATAAGTTGTTTTAAAGCATATTCAATCTAGGTTCTTCATTTTCTGTGCTTAATAAATTTTTAATGTTAATATTGACTTTTCTTCGTATGAGGACACATTTTGTGCGAATGTATTAGAAAACCAATATTTTTTTCCTTAATCTGAATAATAGACCTACGATAACCTTATTGTTTTATAATATCTTTGTTCATAATAAAAAATTAAATTTAATAAATAACTACTAATTTCGAAATCACTAAAAATAACAGCTACCGATATGCATTTTCAGAAGGCTACAAACGCCTATTGTTTCATCTATTTACTTATTTGGCTCGAATATAATATGCTCATATTGTTCTTAGCTCAACAATTTTAAGTGTGAAATGACTTCCGAGAGTTTGAAGGTTTAAAACCCGTTGAATTTGCTGTTATTCCACCATATGCCCACTCATTCCTAGCGCAAACTTTATTCTTAGTAGAAAGGGAAACTGGAATATAAGTCCTGTTTAACTTGGCCAATATTGTTGTCCTGAATAAACGGTTGAAAAAATAAGTTTTAGTATTTTTTAAGCTTTCAGAAAAAGCTAATGTAGCCTGGCGCCAATGACATGAAAATAATTAAAAGGACAATGACGTCGGGTCTTTATGACCCGGGTTTTATTGATAAACTTTTAATTGATTAAACAATTTGTCTTCATTTTAATGAGTATATATTTTAAAAAGGGTTCATTTAACATGTAAAACAAAGATAATAGCACTTTATTCGATAAATTTGTTTTTTTATTTTCCTAACTTCACTGTGGTGTACAAATAAACAGTTAAATAAATAAAAATAAATAAATCATAATTTTATTGGCTTTTTCAGTAGCAAATGTAAAACAGCGAATTTGTTATTATTTTTCATGAGCGAGTCTAACTGTTTTAGGATATGTTGTCTTCTTGTGTCTGTATAAACTAGCACTACAATTAAATACATATGCTATGAAAGCATTGAGTCATATTTCCCTCTTTTGACTAAACAACTTTTTTTTTATTTTCGAGGCCGTAAAACACTCAGGAGAAGTGGGAAAAAGGAGTTTTATCTCCAGCTACATAAACATCAAAGTAGTATGTTCCATACAGTAATGTGTGAAAAATTAATATTCGTTTTAAATTATCTCGGGTCAGTTCAACCCAAGTTCATTGGCACTGGGTTAATTCGATGCGTAATTATTTATAATTACGCATCGAATCAGTCAGTCTGTTACCCATTGCTGCCCCGACCCGCCATTCTTCCCCGAGTTGGGTTGGGTGGCTGCAGTCTGTTGTTTTTTTTTAAATGACGGCCGATTGGCGAAGATTGCAGCAACCCTGCTTTCTGAGCCCAAGGCCGTGGGTTCGATTCCCACTACTGGAAAATGTTTGTGTGATGAGCATGAATGTTTGTCAGTGTCTGGGTGTTTATATGTATATTCTAAGTATTTATGTATATTATTCATAAAAATATTCATCAGTCATCTTAGTACCCATAACACATGCTACGCTTACTTTGGGGCTAGGTGGCGATGTATATATTGTCGTAGTATATTTATTTATTATATTATTATAAATTCCTTTACAAGTTAAACCTTGCCTGCAATCCAACCTTATGGTAAGCATTCACTGATAATGCAGTTAAAATGCTCTTAGTGTAGGGATAATTTTACCAGTTTTGCAGTATATAGGCTATGTAGAAGCAACAACAGTTCAAGAAATTTAAATAAAGTTTTTAAATTAAATAATTTTTTTTTTTTATTGAATATGTTACAATATACAACTTACAACTAAACGAATTACTGTAAAGGTCAAATGTACTAATTAGTTAAAGTTATATTTCAATAAACAGTTAAGCAATGTTGGTTGTTTGTCTGGCAGTTTCTCTATTATTGTTTATTATTCTTAACACTAACGGCCTGTGGTTCTAGTGTGGCACCAGGTGGCTATAGTTGGTAATAATACTTGCTCTAACCACCAAACTGTCACCACAAGCTTTTTCTTGATAATATTTTATAGAAAGCGGCAAAATTAACACGTGTGGTTTTATCTTGATAAAATGTTTTTATTTTTGTAACTCTTGCGATTTTGCCAGTCTCTGTTCCATCGTGTTTATCTGGGCCTACGTACGACAGCCAATTTCTACATCACTATTTGTGGTACACTATACAAGTGGGCATTTAGTGTACAGAGATACAGATTTTAGCTTGCTACACTTCTTCTCCATATCTTTAGCTAATATTATAACCAAATATTTTTGTGCAAAAAAAAGCTTTGGTTGTCTCTTCAGTGTCTTCATATTAACAGTTGGCGCTTACTATGCAACAAACTTTAGTAGATAGGGTCTGATAGGGACTACGACCCGTAGTTATCACCCTACCTACAAAGACGTGCCTCCCAGCGTTTTAGTCTTCTGGTACGATGCTGCGTAAAACTCTTAGGGTTAAGGGCTAAATATAACTGTCATACCCATATCAGGTTACCGTTACCACCATAGAATGCATCATTACTCAATAGCAGTCGAAGGCTGACTTCTAGAAGAAAATTTTAAAAGAAAAGAAACCAGTACGAGGCCTCCAGATTGTCACCTTTAGTTATTTCTGGCTAATTTTGCCCAAAAAAAGCCACCATCATATTTTTACCATCCATTGGAGCAACATGGGTCGCTCCTATGAGGGACAAGGCCTGCAGTGGAGCTTTATAAGTCTGCTAATGATGAATACACAGAAAGCCGCAAAATTCAAACACTTTGTTTTATTTTTACAGCTTATAGCTTTCGTATTTTAAATGCACTTAATGCAATCCACTGTAAACAATACAACCGACCCGCAGGCGCAGGCTTTCTAAATGATAACTATAAAACAAACGCGTGTAGTCGTATTGAAATGCGAATTTTGATATCTCAATCTGCAGGGTCAGAGATGCCGCGGTCACGACACCCTTCGGTGGTCACGAGCGTGTCGGAGAGCTTGTTAATTATTATCAAGGGCACAAATTATACGCGCTAAGAGGATGCTCATTTTTTCAGCATATAGTTAGGTATTGAACTCGATCTATAGGTGAGCTCTATGGAAGTTCGATACCAGTACCGATGTGACGTGATGTCGGGTATTTGTAGCGTGTTATTTTACGATTTCATTGACCTACCACGCGTTGCGTGTGGTGTTTTATGTGCTGCGGTTTCGATTTTTTAACTGTCACAATGTCTTTTCATGTTCACACCCATTTTCTCACGTAAACTGGGGTTTGGCTTTCTGACATTACAAACAAACTTAGTACTTCTGAGAACAATAAGCCTTAATTGATATCTTATATTAATGTAACAAACGGATAAAAACATTTTTATTACATTAAAAATATTTTTCTTAAATAGTTATGCTCACAAAATCATCATCAGATAAGAATTAAAAAAAATGAATTTGACAAGTCTAAAAGTAGCTTCGAAGAATATGATGGGACTACTTGTAAAACTTAGTTTATTTAAAGGTTTGTGATTAACCGTATTAGCACCGATATCTTAAAACAAAGTGGTGTTCAGATAAAACGGATTAGAGTTTGTACTTAAATAAAGAACTGAACTAAATTTCAAATAGCGATAAAGCAACTAATTTTATTGCTGTCGACAGTCGTAAATCCTGTATCATTCTAAACGTTAGCACCCTATACCGTGTTGTAAATAGTCAACTTTTTATACAGAACGGCAACGGGGTAATAAATTTGCCTTCCTTCCTACGAAATTTATCTATACCAATTACAGTAATGTTCTTCGAATTACCACACGTTATCAAACAAATATATAAAGCTATAAAAATAATCAAATAAATTAGAATTCAAAGTTGGGAGACTAGAGCGTCGATAATATTCTTAAAACTTGCGACATTCTTATAGTATGAAGCTATAGATTTTTATTCGAATCCATTTGCTCGTAAAGTTGCTCTTATTTCACCATTGTCAACACTTTATAGCAGACTATTAGGTTAGGATGTGTCATAATAATATATTACTATCTGGTATAAAAGAGTTACTCTAAAATCTACCCCTAAAGAAATAAATGGGTTTTGGAAGATTACATGATAAAATCATATAAACGCATTTTTTTTAAAGGCGTAAAGTAAGACATAGTTTTTTTAATAAAAAATTGTATGTATTTATTACGAACTAGCTGGTATCCACGTGATTCAAAGCAGTTTGGTTTTCTAAGATAACAAGTCACCTATATTACTTTTCGTCCAACTCTATTCCCAATATCACTATGACTGGTTGCTTACTTAGCGCATAAAGTGAGGACAAACAAACTAACACATTTAGTAGTATTCTATCCTTAGTAAGGATTTTACTTCTTATTTTTTAAAACAGAGTTCCGACTATGAATACAGAAATTCACATGAAGCTTAAGCACAGTTTAAATACTGTAGATAAAGGTTCCGATCCGCCAAAATTAAATACTGGAAACATTGGCTTAAGGGTCAGTCGGATGCAATAAATTCATAGTGTAAGTGATATTGCCTGATTTTTTTTGCTTTAGTTATACAATCATTATTATTGTCTCTCATTTATTTATCTTCTATCTATGGTGTTTACCTGTTTTTCCTTCTTTGATTCTGTCTGTTTGTATGTAACAACGTGTTTGTAGTTTAACTTAGAACATAGAATCAGTTGTCTTCTAATTGAATGATTCTTATACTTATCACACAAAAATTGAGTTTTTTACAACGTGTAACGGAATTACGGAATACTGTTGAAGGTTTCATAAGTATACTTCGGGTTCGTATGGCACGCAAACACTATGGCAATGGTTTACTCAAAAACGATTAGCATTTCGGTTTCACAGATAAGTCTTAGATACCGTAAATTACACGTTGTACAGGTTTTCATTTACACGTTGTACAGGTGATTATCCAAGATTCCCGTACAGTTTGTATAATACCTTTGTCTTGCCATTTCCCCACCAACTATAATGTGATTACCCAAAAATAAAGATTGGATTCTTGCCTAAACGATGCATCGTTGTTGCCATGATGCAATGTTCACTTACGTTAATGACCCCTAAAGAGGTGGACATCAAACGAGTCTCAGAGAGCCGCTGGACCAAAGCGGCACAAGACCGTGGTATTTGGAATTCCCTACAAAAGACCTATGTCCAGCAGTGGACGTCCATTGGTTGACATGACGATGATGATGATCAATTATATGATACACTTAGGTGTGATTGCAGTCAAGGCTATTAATTTAGTGTTCGACTTGGAGAGCACTGCCTCCTATAACACAGGTTAAACCTTATATTAGGGTAGAAGTTTTGCACCTACGATATCTCTATCTATATATTGTTGTCACAATTGTTCAGTTCATTCAATTGATAACTTATGTATCTTTTGTATACTACTATAATTGTTTTTGTTTCTATGTGTACAAAAAATATTATGATAGACAACGTGATAATAAAGTTGTTTTGTTTCGTTTCAATAAATAATTGAATGAAAGAATCTTCGAACTTATTGATTTAAAGACGTTCTCTTGAGTCCATCGTGGCCTTGATATATAAAATTTGTAAAGAAGCGTCCCTAACATCGTGCGGCGCCAGGGCTGCTTTGATTTCCAAAAAAAAGGGATATAAAACAATTCATTGTTATATTAAAAGTTAATGAGTGTGTAATTTTGTTAGACGCGGAGGGTGGCTTGCGGCGGTCATCCCTTACCTGGATGGGATATTATGAAATCATTAAGAAGGTATTAATGTAGTTTGATATTATTATTCATACTGATTCTACCGAATTCATTTGTCATTAGAGATTGTATGGTATTTCTTTAAAATAATTTCTCGTTATTTTAGGGTATGTTCATAAAACATAATATCACGCGGATTTAATAATTGTGAAAGTTTAAGTGTGTGGTGAAGATGTTTAAATCTATGATTCGATGCATGTCGGACAACCGCACTGTCTCCAGGGTTCGAGCCCGAGCAGGGTTAGTTTGAGAATTTACTATTTTTTAATTTTCCCAGGCCTGGTCTTGTATGAAGCTTCGGCCGTGGGTAGTTCCTACCAACGAATACGTGCCACAATGCATTTAAGCCTTCCGTTACCATGTCGCATAGACACCTATTTCAGGGTATGGCTTTAATACCACTGTCATACGATTAATAAGTAACCATCGTCTACCAGAAGGCCGTCATGGATTTATAGTGGAAGAAAAAAAAGTTCAGATGATTTGATGTTCACAAGCTTTGTTATTTTGTTATGTGGATTCATGAACTTCATAGAGGAGACCTCATTTGTAACATGATAGTTATAGTAACTACGAACAATTACTTAACGTGCACAAAAAAATTGTAATAGACAACAAAGATGTTCTAACTCCAAACTTCTTGCCTGAAAACCCCAAAGCCTAAAAATTATTGCGGTCCAGGAATTGAATCCACGACCTGGTAATGCGTAGTTAAATGCTAACTACTAGATCAATGAGACTTTTATTACAATTACTACTCTGTAGTATCAAAATAAACCTTACCCATTAAAGTTAAATTGTTTACAGAATAATGTAATTATTATACTATTGATTGCAGATTCCCAGGTTTTCACCCCCTCGTAATTTTACTAAACGTTTTGTTATAAACGTGTAGGGGTGTGAATCATCATTACTTGTGAGTCACCCCTTACAGATTGTATTTAGATAAAACCTGACGTGTTTTTATTAACAAATAAATAAGAAATAGAGCGTTTAGCCTCTCTTATAGCCAAGTGCGAGTCGATCTCCAGCATCAAGTGTTCCGTATCTTGGAAGGAAACATTTAAATTGTTACATAATGACCAATTTGGTATGTAAATGATTTCTGAAAACAATGCTGGTTAGAGAAATTGTTTTATTTATCCTGTTATATTAACACGAATACACTGATACATTTTTGGTTAATTGCGAATTTTCGATTGTTAAATATATGTATTACGTAGGCCTTAGTATCACTAAGGGAGCGATCGAGAGAGATCCATGCTCGGAGTATACACGACACTGTACAAATTCCTATCAAAGACCTATATGCAGAATAAACATCCAACGGTTGGAATGATGAGTGAAAGTAAGTGGATATGCATAAAACATTTCTTAATCTTGTCTAAGTGGAATAGTTCTATAACTGCCTCAATATCTTACATATTTCTACTCACAGAAGGTGCCCGTATAAATATCTTGTTGATCCGTTAGTTTTACGATCATGTGGCATTGGCAGCTCGTCCATCATAATAAAAATTTGGACGCATAATTATGTAAATGAGCTGCATCGACTGTCATTCTTTTATCATGTACACACAGATAGAGATCGAACTATTGCTGCGACAAACTGTCTGGTGTCCACCCATGTTTCGTGGCGTGATGGCGAAACTGATCGCCCGTGGATTGAATTAAGCTCTTATAGCTGTAAAACTGTTCTTAGTTATGTTTTATTTGATAGATTGGGTGTATTGGAGCGGGAATTGGACGTTCGAGGGCTTTAGTAATAGATATCTACACTAAACCATATTTAATATATGTTTCTGTTTGATTGTTGTGTTTGTTTATTTGTTATTTTATGTTTGACTCAACCACTGCACCGATCGTGGTGTGATACAAAGGTAAGCTTGCATCCTGGAGATTGACATAGAGTACATTTATATCGGGAAAATATCTTTCCGAAATAAGATAGGAGACAGGGTATGAATCCTGTCTCCTATCAATAAACAAATATCATTTGTTTCCCTAGTATATAAATCTATCTGGGCGTGTAGGAAGGACAAACAAATATACAAACAAACAACATTATAATATGAAAATATATTTTACATTATACTATGAAAATTATGCTTAACTATACTCTATACTCTGCTAAAATCAGGAGAATCTATGTTGTAATTTATAATTTCTCTTTATACCAAAACTAAACAGATCTTCGACAATGTACTTTCAACGCACGTTTCTCTCCTATACCGGAGCCTCCGGCAAACAATGAAATGTTAGTGCTAATCACTGTAAAGTCATCATCTCCTGAGGATGTAGTCTATCTCCGTGATAAACTTACGATAATTTTTATCCCAGAAAAGCACCCAAGATCCTGTAGTCGTTTTAACCTATGGCTAAGTAGCTGGTCTTGACCAACGCAAGACGCAACGTCTTAGTAAACCAATAGTTATTTATAAATGGTTAGCGGTCCAAAAGATTTTTTTAGGTCCCATTTAAAACGCAAAAAATAAATTGAGCCACAGGTTGAGGTTTTTGATTTTATTTCAGTGCTAAACTGTAAAGCTTACTTTAACAGTTTAGCCCTCTATCATCTAAGATTGCATCATCACTTACAACCATCTAAAAATTGCAAGCGAGGGCTAACTCGTAGGAGTAGCGTATTTTTTGACAGACTTCCTCCGCGGAAGTCTACCACCATGCTCTTTAATGTGTTGCGGTCTCAAGTGCGTCATTACTGGTATTATTAAAGGTACATAGGCTTAACACCTACGCCTTAGGTGAAAGGATGCAGAAATTTGTTGGGATAGATCTTTGCGTTCTTGGCGATAGCTTTCCATTTACCTTAGGGCTATCAGCTTGGGGCGTCAATTATTACCAAAAGAAATCTAAGAAAACCCTACATATTATGTAGGTATTATATAATGTCGCGTGGACTTGAACAAATATGAACAAGGAAGTGTTAGTGACGAGTTCCAATAGTTGCAGGGGTGACCAACAATGGACCGCATTGAGGTCGGTTCATTGACAACTGTCGCGTGCCGTCCACCCACGCAAGCCAGATAACAAGTTGAATACATCTGCCTGTTTGATATAAGTAGCAAGTTTGATCGAATATTTTAGATAAAATCATCGCATAAATACTATCTAACACCGAATATTATGTCACATCGTTCCAGACATCCCGACAGCAGGGTTGCCAAAATTCCCGTTTAAACGTGTTTGTTTTCTTAGTTTTATTTTATTTATATTCTTTATTTACCGATTGAGGAAACGTCGCCAGAATACCTTCATTCCTGATAGTGTGAAGTCTACTAATCTAGACTTGACCGCGTGTTGGACTCAGGCCTAAACCATTCTCATTCAGACAGAGACACGTGCCCTGTAGTGGCCTGGTAATTGGTTGAAAATGATGATACTCTATATTTGCATATTCGTAAGGAAATAAAATCAAAAATGTATGAGTAGAATATAAAATGCGGACTTATCAAGCGATGTCAATGGAGCGATGCGTCAATGTTAACTTCGTTGGCTCGTTGGCGTGAAAAAGTTATTTGAAATTTGGAGTGACGAACTATGTTAAACGTTACCGTCTTCGCAACTAGTTACAGTAATTTTACGTTTCATTTTAATTATACCATTTGCTATTATGTTGGTAGGCTTGATGCTTTAAATAATAATTAATAACCGCTGATTAACTAATATTATAATTGTTTCCTTGCTTCTATAACATCTAATATTTTTCGCTTTAGATTGAGATAAAAAATTGACTGCTTCGCACGGTTACACAATGTTCGATTTGCTATGAATCACTTGCTCAGGATTCGATTTCTTCACTTTAAAATCTCCCATGCAATACAAACCACATTGTGCCGACCCGGGAATAGAATTCGAGACTTCGTGACCCATTGTTAAAAATACCAACCTCTAGACTAAGGCAGTAGGTACTCTAATTATATATTAACTTTGCAGATTTGCACAAAAAATAATTAATTCTGTACGTTAATATCAAAAGCACCATAAACCAGGTGTTTTAATATATTTACACTTAGGGTGGACTTTCTGTAAGTGTTTCCTTCACCAAAATCAACACGCGTGTTACCAGTAAAAAAATGTTTGTTTGAGTATAAGATTTAAATTATTTGTGAATCTCATTCAAAATAATATGATATTTTGTTTATTAGGTGAATTCAAAATGCATTTATTTCAAGTAGGCCTCATTTTATACGTACATTTTTTAAACTCTACCGAGAAGTAGCCGGAGAATTTAATGTGGTAATTAATATTATTAGAGTCACGTGCAAACTGTATTAATTTCAACGTAATTTATGCATGCATGAGTCCGTTGCACGATCATTTAAGATTTGTTGATTTGTAGATCTTCGAAAATGTTATCTTCTATTTTATAGATAACTGATAAAATCTGAGATGCTAGATAAGTAAGCCGAAGATAAGATAAACTTGAAGTATTTATAAGTAAAATCCAGGTGGAAAAGATTATAAATACAAGTTTAATAACGCCGAAATGTATGTGAACTGTCGTTGATTCAGCAAATTTATTTGTGGGATCTGAATATTTAATCTCTGTTATGAAGTACCAAAGTGCAGTTAATAATAATTAAAACATTTGCATGATAAGACTCTAACAGAATTTTTGATAGTAGATAAAATATTTTTAAGTCTTCATTTATTTTGTCAACACTCTAGACCCAATTAATTATGGACAACCCTGAAAGAGGTTGGATTAAAGTTTTATACCGACAAGGTACCGATGTATTAGGCGTATGAATAAATACGAAATGTGACGTGAATATGTAACACGACACGCTTTGGAGAATTCGTTGTTAGTAACGTGTGGTATCTTAATAGTACGACAATATTGCTGACAGTATTGTAAAAGTCCAAAAGACGCGTAACTTAGTGTATTAACTGCACTATTACATTGGTGGTCGTACAATTATCTTTATTAACAACACATTACGAGCCCATATGCCGTGTGGTGACGGCAGATTAGAATACAGTTGTTACCTCCTTTTGAATTCCCGCGGATGTCATACGAGGCAACTTGGGAATATAGAACAGTACGCGTGGCAGCTTCCTCTGTGCTACTAGTACGATCTACTGCGATCACTAACACGTCTGCCCAGTATAGTGATTATGGGCAATACCTCCCGTTGGAACAGGCCTTTAGTCCAGCAGTGAGCTATTATATGTTAGTAGGTAACCGTAACACAAGCTACGCCTTTTTTATATAATTATAATAATAATGAGAATAAATTTTTATTTGGAACAGTTACAATGGCAATTAAATTATTAGCAAGGGTGGCACCTCCGAAAATAGTACACTAATTTTACAAATGTGTGTGTGTGTTTGTGTGTGTGGGTGTGGGTGTGTGTGTGCGTGAGTGTGGGTGGGTGTGTGTATGTGTGTGTGTTGTTATATATGTAGGGAGCTAAGAATGAATGTTGGTGTTTGAAGAAAAATTTTCGGGGCTTATGAATGATACGGCAAACAAACAAACGCAGAAGCGACATGCTTCTGCGTTTGTTAGCGGGGAATGTGGAATCAAATGTAAAGGATGTGACGTACTGTGAGGCTTACTTCAGAGCTAGATGACGATGTGTATAAATGTCGTAGTATATTTATTATTATTTTGGTAGACTGCACACGTCATGTGGAGCATTATGGAAAACTCTCAGATATGTAGGTATCCTCGCGATGATTTTATAATTCCGTGAACGCTTAAGCAAGTGATATCAAATTCCATACATTAAAAATGAACATAACTCTGAAAAGTTCGATGTGGGTGCCGAGCATCGAACTCAGTTCCCCTGAAAGGAAAACTGAACCCTAACCACTAGGCTATTATCGTTTATCCGCAACGTACAATAATATCATATAATAGACTCTTAGATCTACACTTCAATCTCTGATCAAAGCGAAACTATATGTATTGATTGAACTCTGGGGTGCAGCAGTTTTTTTTATTTTTTTATACTTGATAGACATGCATTTGACAATTATTATGACTGATGTAAAAAAACGATGCGGTATAAGTTGGGGCGCGCTTGCCTAGAAAATGCCTATTCACTCATACCTTGAAAGCTTTAGCAGTCCGTATCAGAAACGTGGATGAAAAGCGCTTCGAATGTGTTGCCTGTATGTCAACCACATAAGGATAAATGAATAAATAAAATAAATATACTACGACAATACACACGTCGCCATCTAGCCCCAAAGTAAGAGTAGCTTGTGTTATGGGTACAAAGATGCCTGATGAATATTTTATGAATTATATACATAAATACATAGAATATACATATAAACACCCAGACACTGAAAAACATTCATGCTCATCACACAAATATTTTCCAGTAGTGGGAATCGAACCCACGGCCTGGGGCTCAGAAAGCAGGGACGCTGCAAACTGTGCCAATCGGCCGTCAAATAAATACAAAGGATGCCAAAGTTTACAGCGTTTCAGTGTTCTGTGGAAGAATGGCGTTGGAGGAACAAGATAATGAAGTTACTGAGTGTGCTAAGTGTGCTTAGTCAACTAAAAAAAAAGGTGATGGGTTTCATATTTCATTAGGAAATGCTTGCATGCCCACAAATACATGACAGACAAAGGTCAGAAAATTTGTAAATACAATAACAAAAATTAAGTTTAATAAACAAACAAACCATTTCACGAAGTGCTACTTTCATTTATCACTGTATAATTGAATGAAAAAACAAAAACGATTATCAAACGCTCTTGATAGTCAACACATAGTTGCATAAACAAACAGTTTTTTATCCTCATCTCAAAGGACTCCGGTGTCATTACAAGTCGTTTCGAGCCACTTATGGTATAAGGTTTTCAATTTACTTTATTATCTATTTATTTATGCGTGATTTCTAACTGATGACTGATGACTGATGTAAGGGACAAAGAATGAAAAGAGTCGAATAAAAGTTTTCAAAAAATCACTTGTTGTATTATATGATTAACGGAATATAAATTTAAAACTAAAAATATGTTGGGAGTTATCAAAATAAGATGACATTTCTAATCATTCATCTACCTACTGGTATTCGTTTTTACATTTCTAATTTCTAATTGGTTAATTTTGCTACAGTTTATTTAAGTTTTATTGTAATCACTCATTGATTCTGATGATAATATAGATTTTTTTAGAAAAATCTACTCCATTATTGGTCTATTTCTCTGTCGTAAGTAACAAATAACCTGGCTAGTGGTCCCATTATTAGAAGTATTATGTTTATAGCCTCGAATTGCTCTAACCTTAAGTGGACTTAATGGGAGAGACGTTTAACTTAATTCTAGTTTCCACAAAACGTTTGACGGTTGTTATAATATTATGGTGTCTTATGTAAGAACTTGTAAAAAAAAATATGGTAATCTTGATGACGTCCTTTTAGGAACATTAATTTTATTTGCCGAAAATATTAGGCATATATTTTATATTTTAATAGTAGTAGATATAGAGCAAGAAAGTTGGAGGCGTACATAAAATAAGAAGTTTTACTCGCTTGAAGTAGAAAATTCTCTATGGTGAAATATGAACTTGGCAATGAAACTCTGGCAAAAATATAACAAAATATGTTTTGTTAGTATAAACCTAAGTTTCATCAACTCGGGCAATCTCTCAGTGTCCATTCAAGAATGCAAATTTTATGCAAGCTTGATATAATCAAACTTGATTGAAAATTATGATCTCGAGTACCTTAATTGGAGCGAGTTCACTGTAAAGTGATTTTAAGAGAAAAAATAATATAGTAGTATACTTATATTATAGACTTTTGGCGAAATATTAAAGTATTTTTTTAATAAAACTTAAATTAGTTCTAAAAGTAAAAAGACTCACAGATAGCCCATTTTATATAGTCAGTGATGTTCCATCGACATTATGTTTCGGTATAGGCTCATAATGCATTGGTATAACATTTTATTACGTTCGAAAGTGAAGTTTTTATTCGAGCTTCAAAATTATGGAGTGTGTTATTGAATCCATGTTAGGAAAAAAGTGCTCAAAAACAAACAAAACATAATTAATAGCCTTCGTATTTTCATATTCTTTCTAAATTAAATTTGGGCGTGATTAACTCACTTGAGGCGTTTTCTCTGTTCATCAATCAAAATGTGGTCGCAAAGAGTGGAAGCGCCATTTACTTCCTATCACCCATCTCTTTTCTGCGAACGGCTTTGGTAACTCGTTAGAATGAGAGATGTTATGGTATGTTGATTAGGCAGTACTTATTACAATTTTCAGGGTTCACACGGAGGCCTCGGGTGCTTCGTCCGACCGTCTTCAGAAGCAGTAATCAATTTTATATACAAACGGCGGTTATTAATTGATTTTTTCTCTCTAATGACCAAAAATAACATCTGCCAAATCAACACAGGCGGTCGTTAGCAGACGTGCCAAAATATTGTTTTTAGGGGTGTAACATTTTTGTGCCGAGAAATTGTATGGTCCACGTGCCATATCATACACCTTGTATTTTAGAAGTCAAACGGTTTGGCTTTTGCGAAGTTATTATTGGTTTGTACCTTTTGTTTATTTTTTACTTTTTAATGTCAGGTTATCAAAAGGGTACGCATCAAAAACGGATTATAGCACTATCAAAAATAAACACACAAGTAATTAAAATAGAGCTTTAGTAGTAAGTAGGCTTCTAAAAATGTATGTCTCTTATCTGGTTTTGTTGCTCATAACAGGGTAATCGAAATTCTGATACCTTTTCAACTACTAACTAAATGCATTTTATACGAGTACCATGTTATTTAATCAGTGTCATCCATACTAGGCCATGGTCTTTGTTATGATCCTTTTTTCAATTTATTTCCTACGTTGTATTTGCATTAATATTTTCTAGTTAGAAACTGAATAAAATTTTGTATAAATCGCAGGTGGAGGTTTGATCACGCTTCGATAAAACTTTATTTATACTATCGATACAATAAATTTTAAATGACAAGCATTTGAATTTGCATTACTAGATAGGACTCGCTGGGCAACCCAGTGGGATGTTGCCCTTATTTTTGTCGGACCTCTATAAATTCTACCCGTTACATTTGGACTCCCCGTGACTCTATTTATTTATGAGGCGAGAACTAACCGCCTAATATGATGAATATACACCATAGGTAGTTAATCCAAAATTAGATTAGTTACGGTAATTTAAAATTCAAAGAAAAATTTAGGGTGGGCGATATTGGTGATAAGTTTAACCCACGAAAATTACTTCTTAATATTAAGAATAGTAAGATGGATGTAATAGAAATGTATAACAAATCATAGAACATGCGGCGTGTTTTGAGTACAAACGCACGTTGAACCCTTTTCTGTTGCCCTAAACGCCAACCTCAAAAAGGAAATAAAACAAATCTTCCAATGCAAAAACCGCAGGAGTCAAAATCAATGTTACTGGGCTCGATAACAAAAACGATTCGAAAGATTAATAGATGAATTTTGTAGATAGTCAAATATTTGTCATGTTTATTTTGGATTGTAAATTCCGTATTGTTTTCCAAATTTTATTGATTCCGGTCCATCATCATGTCCGCGACTGAGCTAAACAAAGCTGATAAGCAAATTGTTCTGAACGTTAGACTCTTCATACAAGTCTAAGGAGGAATGTACACTGACATTCGCTCAATGCAAAATACAATATGATTAAAAGCTAATACAGTAAAAAGAAAACTTATAACGGTTAATTCTATGCATCAGTTAGGTATATGTATACAGTTTACTTTAATTTTTATTTAATTACAAAAAAATAACACATTACTATTCCAGTACAATAAAAAAACAGCTCTTTTAGAATTACATGTACATCAAAGCCTTATGATTCTAATATTAATTCATTCGATCATTTAAAGGAATGACAAAGGTATGTCTTAGGATTCTATCATTTCAAAATAAAAGAAATCCCCCAGGATTGCGTTCGATATCAGAGCTGTCATCGCATTGTAAATTTTATGTATTTTGCTTTCCCTGTTTTTGCAATATTGCTTCATGTTTTCGTCAAATACTTTCAGACTTGGAATAAGGAACGAACTTGGATTATTTGTGCATCATTTCAAAGGGTTTTAAAACCAGTCGTCCTGGGAAAAAAAGAAACCTTTTAAGTTTTTATAAATACGAAATAAAATAAAAAATTGTAAATCAATGTGTACTCAGCCTTTTTCGGCTCTGTCAGCCATCTTACATTTCCTTAAATCAAACCGAGAGTCTCGGAGAGGATCCCGTTTTGCATCCGTTCGTACATCAAGATTGCTATCAAAGATAGATTTACAAGAACTGTCTTCGACTCCCTTTCGAATTGATGCCAACGAATTATTTGTTTATTTCAATTGTTAATGGACGAATTCTGAACTAGCGTGATAATCAGACTAACCACAATAAATAATCAATAGCAAAAAAATAGCATAGTGTACCTAGTAGTTTTTAGGATGCCATTAGTAAAATGATTAAATTGGATAAAAAATTGGTATGTACATAGAAATCCAAAACAGATCCGACACACTTATATATATACCGTCTTAGTCACGTTTGTCAAATATTGTTCTTGCGTTCACCGGTGCGAGAACAATAATTTTATGTTTTAAGTTAATTTAATTTTTTACATCTGCATTACCTTTATTACTATTATTATGATTATACTTTAAAACTAAGCTATGTTATGGAACTTTTGCCTGAAAATAAAAATTATTATTAGCAAGAAAGATAAGAAATAGAAATTCAGCTCGTTCATAAAAGAGCAGCTCGTATATCTACGAATCGAAGCAATGATAATATGTCATACAGCGCATGATAAAAAAAACTTAATGTAATTTAAACAAAACAAACCGACTCCAATAGAAACTCGGCAGCGTCAAAGGGCTAAACAAATAACACATTGGGTAGAATTAATGTGAGTAAAGTATATTTAATCTCTGCGCTGTCCACACCTATGGGTGGGCTGTCTCCCGCTAAGATTTAAATCAAAAACTTAAACTATTTTTGTATGCCTGTGATAGCAAAAAATTTATTACATACATTTGAAACAATTGTTTTTAATAATTTGGTAATTCAAAAACAAATAACAGACTTAATGACTCTGAAACAATAAACTTTCTTCTAAGAACTCACATTTGGATTATATTGAAATCAAAAACCAAAATCTTTTAACATAAAACAGAGTAACTTGACCAAGATAACAGGCACTATACTTTGTTGAATTGAAGATGTAAATTTATGCTATAAAAACATCAAAAAGACCCTTTGAAGTGTTAGTGCAAAAACACTTTTAAAATATCACCACCTCGCTTCTCGTGACGTTAGAGGTGTCACCTTATTTTACTGTGAGAATTCGCTTTAAATGATGTTTAAATTGTTATTTTGAATTATGTTAATGAACATAGATACTGGCTATGTTTTTATGTAGGTCGAGAATCTATGGAGTTAACTTCTGGACTCTTCTTCTCGACTTGATTCATAACCAATGGGTATTCAGTTTTAATATCAATCTGTCATCCTTCAGTTTATGTTACATGCTCTTTTCCGAACTTTTATAAATGCAAATAGCGTGCATAATTTTCCAACCAAATCCTTTAACTTGACAATATATATGGCGATCTTTTTATGCATATTAATATTCTGTATTGGCTACGGTTTAAATCCTTTCGGGCTCGCGGCAACAAAGACGTTTCCGGGTTGCGAATACATCTCAATCGGTACAGGAAGTTGAGATGCTTCATTAGTCCCTTATAATGCTTCAAGAGTGAATATAAAATCTTTTGCAGTGCCGACAATAACTCTTTCAATTGTATTTCTACTTAAGATATGAGAACAAATCGGGATTATGATGTATTAGCATTTATAATTTCAATAGAACTCTTACGTGGCGAAGTATCTCTTTGGTATATTTTGCAGCATCAACCATTAAATAAATATGTAGTGCTGTACACGGTAATTAAATTCAAAGTCAGACTCATATATTTCTATATTGCATTGAAATAGGTAGGTGGCACTTTTGATGCGTACATTACTTACAAATATGTACGTAGAAGTTGGATGATGGCGATAACTTCATTTGTAAAATTAAAACTAAAGCTACGAGTATTCCAAACACAGCCTGATTTAAGAAAAAGCCCACAACAAACTTAGCCAGGTGAAATAGATAAATCAGTGTAACTTTTCATTACCAATTGAAACCTTGCAAATATATTTAAATATATCCAATTTCATCACTCCTGAATTTCTTTAACCAGTAAAACGCCGCCAGTAAGAAATCAGATTCAAAATATAGCTTAATCACATCAGGTGCTCCTAAAATAACGTACTCCCAGGACATCTCAATCGACGCTTGCCATCATCAATTAAAACGCGGAGGCAACATCGTTCGTCTAGTTCTGTCCCATACTTTTTGTTCGCTGACTAAATTATGTCTTTATCGTGACGGTGTCGTGTTATCGCCGACCACCATCTCGAGTGATCGAGTCCCGTCTCAGTAATTTGTACCTGCCTTTATTTCCAATACATGTTTTAAGGACACGTTAATATTTACAACCCAAGTTGCGAGCTAAACGCGCTCCGGTTTTAGGGCGTGCGGTTATTTTGTAATATTATGTGGCGAGCACTTGAACCTTATAACAGTTTGTGCGGTTTGATATATATTTTATATTGTTTATCCGAAATTGATGGTTTTTATAAACAATACGGTTTTTACCAAAAAATAAATTGCCAAGTAAGTTACGTTACTAAATATAGATTAACTTTAAATAAGGTTCCCTTTTATATAGTAGCAAAGTGTGTATGTAGTAATTTTCTACATTTTACTTGGCAGGTTTTTTTTTACGCGCATTTTAGTGGTTAGTCTTAGTCTCAATAGCCAAATATCAACTACTTATAAACTTTTACAAAATATTGCTTTTCCCGAAACTTTGGAGTGAATGGTTGAGGAGTTCTCCCGGCACTTCCACATTAGCTCCGTATTTTGACGAGCATAAATTGCTTACCTATATATACCATAAAGGAAGCGAAACTCTGTAGTGTTTATTGTTATATAGTTCAGGAGGCCAACCGTGGCAAAATACTCCAATCCAAGAGTTCCCTAGATTTTCCAGGATCCCTGCAACAGATCGCTACCAAATTAAAATGCGACCACCTCTAAGATGTGAAACAAAACAAGAATCGTAAAAATCGTTTAATAATTAGCGGAGTAATTGCGTAAAAAATATATACAAAAAAAAACATACAGTGGAATTGAGAACCTCATCCTCTTTTTAAGTTGGTTGAATATTTACTGTATTTTAAGTGACGCGCAGGGATACCCGCGGCAGCGCTATAGTATGCCTGCTAACTGACACGCGGCCGTATCGCTTCATGTTCTAGAAGTTCGGCGCAGCAAATTCTTGAAACTATAGAAACTATGAAACCTAGGTCGGGGAGCTTGTGGGACAAATCGGCCGAGCCTAACCTAACTTATACTATATTTACTGATATTATAAATATGACAGTGTGTTTGTTTAATAGTTTCTTTGTTTGCCGTTACTTCTCGCCCTAACTAGGCTGATTAGCTTGATTTTTGGCATTAAGTTATTTAAAAGGATGGAAAACAATATTTTATACACTAACAAATAATGCTGCCCATTTGAACCTACACTTTATGCAGACTTAGCAACAGTTTAATTTATGAATTTCGCAAAAAATATCAAAATATCCATGTTCAAATAAAAGCAACCGCGGTCACAGCAGCGTGAAATATTAAAAATAATGGTCAAACCACAACATCCTAAACAAACATTGCAGTTTGCCCACTGGCGCCTGAAACTCGATATGCAGCTATTTAACAAATATTGGTGAGGTCATTGAAATTTAATCTCGTACAAGAGCAATGCAATAATACAAGAATACTGAACGGTATTGTCAAAACATTTTCGTTTTGCTACTCTACTTATATTGGGGGTGGCATCAGGATTCAGAATATAAATAATTTAACTCTTTATAAAAATTATGTGGTTTAAGATCATTATTTCTCAAAAGAGTTACAAAAAATTAGCTTAGTTGAGAAAACATTAAACTTAAAAATAAAACATGTTGTGAACATAACTTAATGCAGCTAAAAGAAAATGTACGTACAATCGGGTAGTTTCACACAATTATTGAATTTAAATTAATTTGGGAATATAATGAAGAATGGGCACGTCCCTTATGCTCCTACTACCATCCACTGCGATCACCAACCCGTCAGTCCAGCGTGGTTATCAACCCATTACTGACCCACTACAAGGCACGGGTCTCCTCCCACGATGAGGAGGGGTTAAGGCCGTAATCCACCACGCTGGCCCAGTGCGGTTTGGTGGAGAACAGTATGGAGAACTCTCAGGCGTGCAGGTTTCCTCACGATGATTTCCTTCACTATTAGATATTTTAATTGCTTTATTTAGAAAAGTTAGAGGTGTGTGCTGGGGTAAAATAAGCTGGGATTTGAACTCGGCCCCAAGAAAGTGGAGTCGCGAAGTCCTACCTACTGGAATATCACCGCTTCTTTTTTAAGATAAGTTTGCTGTAAAATTGAAATATTCCTACTATGTTAAGCTATACTTCACACAATAATTTCTGTGATTTGTCGCTTACGCTGGTCGGCAGTAATGGCTCGATACTTTCACGTTTTGCAAATTGTGTATAAGTGATGATTCGAACACGTGCTGTAGGAAATCGAGAAGGGTTTTAAGGGAGTGTTAAGTTACCCGAATTGACCGTGAAGTGGATTGGCCCTTATGAATTGCAATGGCATGCACTCGAACCCTTTATGTCATCGCATTGTGCAACGGATATGTCATCTGCTGGCCCTTTGAATTCGCCGACGAATCGATATCTGTCAATTCATTGAAATCTAAATGAACGATGCAGGCGTAGTGTCAATTTTTCGCAGAGATATCGAAAAAAATAAATATTGAGACGGTGAATATGACAAAAATGAAATGCTCTCATTGAAAGTAAGAAGTTTAGGTTGGAATGCTGGTTAGGTCGATCGAGTTGAGAATTTGCATTTTTTCTATTCATATATTTATTAGTCTCATGTCACTAGGTACCTACTTATAGAAAACTTTTGCTAAGCACATTAAGAACATCATGTGAATGAGTATATACCTAATATACAAAAATACAACGATAAAGAAAACAAGGGATTATCGAAGGTACATCGAAATAAACACAAGTCTTGCTTTCATGTTGCAATTTTATCATCATGTCCCTGTCTATCTACAATACAAAATATATAAATTATCATATAATTATTTATTTATTTATTTATTAAGATTACTAAATATATCTGACGGGACATATAGATAATAATATAAAGTATCAGCCCTTACTCATCTAGGAATAACAAAAGTTATAAATAACCAAGATCCAGAAATTGATTTATATTCTATCAAAGTTACCTGTAAAGGCAATAATATATCATAATACGATTATTTTAAGTATTATATTAATTATGCATACGGTGAACAAGTCCTGAAAGTGCTCAATTTAACTCAGTAAAACATTAATCGTATTGCACTTAAAACATACAAATTGTCCTGAACAAAGATATTATAATTACAAGATATTTTTATCACTAAAAGCCACCGCAAATATCCCCGTGCTTTTAATAAAATTGAATGAAATCTTAATCGACAGTACCAACCATAAAGTACCTATGTAAAAGTCAAATGATACGAGTAAAATTCTTTGAGTCGGTTATACTTTGGCATAGCTTTGGAATGAAACCAGTAGTTTATTAGTTTTAAATGGTAATTCTCGTTCAGCAAAGCATGAGAAAATAAAAGATTCGTAATATCAAACGATAAAAAGCTCTCTCGACGACACCGATGGTACGGATTCCCAGCATCTCTTACGTAATACAAGAGACGCCTCTGTTCGTGCATCTTTTGGCTCCAATAAAACTAATAAGATGTAACTGAACAAGTTACTTTCTAGTTAACATTTATGACGAGTAAAAATGCATAGAAACGCCTCAGAATGCGATAGGGAAGAGACATGTTTTATTGGTGACATAAAATATATTAACCGAAACACATATTAATTACTTCTAAATTAATTATACGAGGGTCGACTACCGCTCACGGTACACTTGACCAATTTCAATTAGTATCATCGTGTATGAAACCAGAATATCGAGAATGTTTCAGGTTGGACAACATTGACTATCAAAAACATTTGGCGCACGCCGCTATAGAAAGTCAGGTACACCTTGCTGGCTATTGAAATCATAACAATTCACAAAAACCCTTTACATCTGCGTTACGAATCATACTCGCACATCCTAAGGACGGTGTCCTAGCGCATCTTTTCTATTAAATATAGAACAAGGTGTAAAGTTTAATATAGAATAGTTGCATCGTCAAGGAACGTGCCAATATAACCCACCTGGAGTTATTATTGTGTAAGATCACTACACTGCATTTGGAAGGTTAAATCTAGGGACCTCACATCACCTTGCAACGTCACAATTGTTTGCAAAGGAGATTATATTACATTATCTTTATAAAAGTGCACCGTAATTAAGCGCCCACATCTAAAAGGTACTCTACAATATCTGCCGAACAAAAAACACTTGGATCAGCAGATGCATACGCACTGCAAACAGTCCTAAATTTCATATTTAAAAGTAATTCAATAACATAATGTCGATCAGTGAGCAAAATGTATTGCTTCCTTCCACCTTGAAGCAATCCATGACCCTTGTGAGCTTCGGAAGCGAATAGGTGATACAGTTATGTTAAAGAACTGTAACACTGAGAAAGATTCTTTGTTTAATATAACGGAACGGTGCATTACCGCTCCCTTATATTAGGAGTACAAAAACTGTACCGTTTTATAAGGATTTAAAGAAGAGCATTAGTAAAAAAACGTGTAAGGTGTTCATACAGTTTCTGGGGACCCGTTATATCAATAGAGATTAGAGGCACGCGTTTGGTACGGTATGCTACGGGTGTATTGTCGGTAAAGCTTTGATGTGGCTGGAAAAGACAGCATTTGGTCAATGCTATTGCAAATCTATGAACTTAAATCAGGTGTAAATCCGTCAGAAAAGTAGGTCATCTGGCCAAATCGACTGTACTCTCTACTATCTTCCCACTAACAATCATTTGAAAAATGGAAGGGAAGAGTGCCAATTTTATTTTCAATTTTTTTAGTTTTTCAATCAGTATTTTCTACTTATTACAATAAAAAACTAGAGCCCATGAATTGTTTTTATCAGGGTTTTTACAAGATATATATTTAGACGAAGTCTCTTTTTGCTATCATTACAACTATAACTTGTGTCATAATTTTATTATTTTCTACTGTAGGTACTGTTTGACGATCTGTATTATGCAGGTTATATTTATGCAAAATTTTGATAAAATCGCAGATTATACTATGCATAGGAAACAACGGCTTTTATTTATTTCGTTGGAAAAGATAGCGGGTGCCATTAAATAAAGAAAGGATCATCTTCAGATTACAAGTTGATGTAATCCTCATATACTATAATGAGGCAAATTTTATCAACCTCAATGCATTGCAAGTTTAAAGGAAGATAGGCTCTAAGCACACAGACACAAATTCAAATTTAAAGTAGCAGAACATTAATATTGGTATCAGTAATCTAATTAGTTAGATTTAATACAAAAAGATATATCGGACAAAACAAACGCTTCTAGATTCCCGCTCCAATTGCTTTTACTTTAATTGCTTTTGAGATTCTACTAAAGAAGACACCAATTAAAGTTGTACGATTAATGCAACGGCTATGTTACTTAACATGAGGCTGATAAACCTTCGTTAAATTAATGTTGGAGATAATCTCGACACTTCTACTAAAATCTCGTACTCTCTTGAGAAAGTTTTACAAACATAAACATTGAAAAGCCGATGTAATGAAGCGTAACATCAATACTTTAGATATACACACTATAAAATACAATCTAAGTAATAATTTATTGCCTGTAAAAATGTGGAGCATAAATGTGAAGAATGAACTCGCTGAGAAACTCGCTTATCACATTATTTATTCCAGTGCCGATCGTTCATATAATTAATTTTGATAACTGTGACGCCTTTCCATAGATACAGAAGTCGATGCTTTTAGTTACTATCTCCTAGTTTAATTTACTCTCAACTTAAGAGCTCAAACACAAATAGTTATAGCATAAGTTCAGGATTGGGACGTGTAAATGAGATGTTAATGTACAACTTAAAAACGAGTGAATATTTTTTTATTCCACTACATGTTAGCCATTGACTGCAATTCCACCTGGTCGTAAGTGAAGATGCATTCTAAGAGGAAAGCGGGTTAACCTATTAGGGGCATGGCAGTTATATTAACGACCAAACCTACTTACTATGACACATGGAGCAGTGACGTGAACTCTTACAAAGAAGGTGCATCGGCTCAAAGTTGCTCAGTGTGCAATGGATGGAGCGATGTTAGGATTGTCTTTATTAGATAGGGTTTCCACTGTAGAGATCAGTAACTGAACTGGAATCCCTGACATTGTTCAAACAACGATAGGTTATTCGACGAACAATATGTCGTAGGGGGGATGGCCGGTGGAGCCGAGTGATTCTGGATCGGCAACCGCGCATTGGACACAGAAGCGTCGGCTGACCACCAGTTCGATGGAGGAATGATATCTGGATAAGCTTACGAGCAGGAGAACAAAATAGGTTCATGATTATGAGTTTAATATAACTCATTATATTAAACTCATACCCTTAATCAGTTTTCACGTAACATCGTACCGTTTTGTAATTGTAATTTGTAAATCCCCTACCCTGAGCCGCTTTTCAGCGGCTCGCAGCGACTCGTTTTATTTCGACTGTCCACTTCGTTGGGGGCCAACCAACGCTGCACTTCCCGGTGCGGGGTCGCCATTCTAATACCTTGCGAACCCAACGTCCGTCGGTATACTCTTTCTCAGTACTTCTCTTTAGCCTCGTGCTATTCAACCATGAATTCCTGTAAGAAATTTTAGAGGGTTTATGTTAGTTAAAAACTTAAAAGATGTACAGAGAGTCCTGCTCTGAATTAAATACCCACCTATTAAAAATTACATGCTTATTCTCTATGGGTTATATTTGTCGCACCATATTTCTGTCTTGAGGACCTAATTTTAGTTTTCTTCTAAATTTAATATAAATAGAGACATACAAGTGCATATTTTGTTACTGCGTCTAAGAAAATTATATCAATCATTCCAATCGTTTTTCAACAACCAAATTTGGATTCTAATTTATTAGTTTTTACAGAATATATTGCAGATGATATCTAGAACCATATAGATATCTGTTTTTCCCATTCACGATTACAGTTTTATAATGGCGTTTGAGAAAGATATAGTTTATATTGTATTAGTGTGATTGGTCTTGTCATTATTTTTCGCATTGATAACAATCGCGGTCAAATCATGCAACCTAACACTATTTTGAGTGCCCGAATTGATTAAAATAGGAAAAAACACCGAATTGGACCGTTAAGTTTCACACAAAAGTTTTGTGGTCACTTTTTCCTTTTGTGCCCTAAATATTTTGGCATAATTCAGCAATGATTTAATTTGTATCTAAATACAACGATTAATGATTTGTGTCTATTATAATAAATTTATGGTTCATAATATGAATATTTTATCACAATATATACCTACTTAAAGTAATGGGTTGTATTTCAAATAAGTTTGTAGGATTCTCTACTTTCCTAATACGTGAGCAAAACCCCGGAACGATACTCTAACAAGTTACAATTGAGTTATGGCAAAGAAAACAAACAAAAACAGGATTTCGCCGTAATCTTCTATTCTTCCCGGCTTAAAATCACCGAAAATGTTTCATGCGTTTCATATTTGTTTAAAATCAGTGGGGTGTTCAATAGACGCGCCGATAAAATACTTGAAAACTTCCGGACGAATGCTTTGTGCGTAATTGGTGCGCCATTTATTTCCTTCCCCGGATTCTAGGATTATTGTGTAAATTTCTAAAGTTGGATACAAATTTACGAGGTACATTGTATTTTAAAATATAAATCTTCGTTTTGGCACGAGCGTTATCAAATAAAACGAGGGCGTGATTGTGTTCGATCTGGTTTAGGAAGTGGCATTATGTGTCTTCAATTCTTTTTGCAATAAGAGGGTATAGAAACCTCAGCCAAAATTTAGATTTATGGCTGTTTAAAGTAGTGTAATATCCGGCACATTATTTAAATTCTTACATTAGTGGTTGCTGCGTATACGCAGTTTACCAAATTAGGTTAACATTCATAGTAAACAAGAGCGAAACAATTTGTAGAGTTGTATAAATAACAGTTATTTGTGGCATTCTTTTTTAATTGAGCTAATTGGTACTTTGTAAATAAGTACATCTAAGAAAAGTTCTGCATATTTCTACTGCATCTTACAACTGTATATGCTTCGAGATATCTTGTGTAAAGCCTGATTTTGATGTTGTTAATTTTTTGCTAATTTCTCTTTTTAGATAGCAATTTCGGATATCGTTAGCAAATTTCGACGCCATGCGTGGTATCGATCTTTTGTTGTTAACAGTTTCGTACAATAGGCGTGCAATAAAACCTTTTTAGTAATAAAAAAAAACTATAGCAGTGATTTCACACCTGTTTAATTTTATTGCAATAAAAAATTATAAGCTGTATCAAAATTTTCAGCTCATGTTATCCTTTAGTAACAATTTCTTGTAGATTCTTAGTGTTTTGCAAAAGTTTACAGTCAAATCAGTATTTTCCAAAACACTTATTACAATAGATGTCCTAATTAAATTCTAACCAGTTTTAATATCTAAATACAGTGGAGTGTATTGCTAATCTTAAAAAAATATATTAGTTCTAATATTGAATCTTTTTTTTAGTAAAGTAGCGTTAGTTCTAAATTTAATTATTTCCTTTCAATCGAATTACTTCAGGTTCTTAAAAATCTTGCGGTTAGACGGATGGGCTTAAAATTGGTAATCCGGCTGCTTAACTCGAATCCTTTCTTTAATTTGAAATTGGTAAACTAATAACGGTCTAAAATTCCGAAAGGGATCAATGAAAAAAAATATCTACAAAAACTAACCGTGGTCTATTTACCGTGACGCAACAATTGTTTAGCAGTTTGCCGATAGTGCCCTAAGTCCACCTTGTTGACTTCGACGCTCAAGAAAATTAAACATGCGAAAAAAATCCAAAGGTCCTTAAGAAGATTGAGCGACGGGCTATTGTGAATATTGTGTAATGTAGCGAGACGACGTTGTACACCGCACCACACAAGTTTTGCCCCAGCTTTCTATATTAATATCTATTCAACTATACTCATATATCAACTGAAATCTTGTCTTATTTAAAGTTTCGTTTAATTTCTCTAATTTTGTCAATTTTTAAACTTTGTTCTCTGGTGTGATATTATGTAGTATTTAAATGGGGACGCTGTTCATTTCAAGCTCTTAAGCTTTATCTGCAGTCAGTGAATTAATAATCACTGTTATTAAAAAAAACTTGTTTTTTTTCATAAGTATTAGAAGACTAATTCACTGTTGTAGAAGAATCATTTGAGTAAAACTTATAATCAAAAACAAATTGAAACGTTATTACATTCAGGGTACGTGCAAAAACTACTAGGCGGAATTTCTTCCAGACCATTCCTACAAATTCCATTAATTATCACTACAGAAATATTTCTTTTGTTTTTTTTTTCCTTACATTATACATTAATTAATATATAATAATCAATATATATTTGTGCAACCCTCTCAAGCGCAAAAATCTTCCATAATGAAGATTAGCGTAATGTAATTGAGATCTAAACAACCATGTATTTTTTATTTATAATAAACAGATTTAAATTTTTTTTATTTTTTTTTTATAGAATTGATTAAGTAGTTAATTTTTTTAGGGTCTAATAAGGTTTTAAATAAAAAGGTTTTGTATTAGTAGCGAGTAGCGACCACAACCTGTTTTTGGCCCTGTATTAGTTGCAGGTAGAACCCTTTTGCACAATTCACGGTAACTAACAAGAAGCGTAAGTAACTATTCAGTTGTTGTCGCCACACTTGTCTTGCCGACAGACAAACATGTCCAATTTCACGATCCGTTTGCTGTTGAAAACATGCAATTAATTTTGTCTCCATACAATATAAGCAGATGAAATATTGTGCTTGGTACAATAGGGTGGGTAAGTTGGCGTAAAATAGCCGATTTAGCGACAGAAGCTCGGTCTCAATGTGGCTTTTACATGATTCATCTAGCTCCACGCAAATTAACGATAAGGGATTGAAAAATTTTTGTTGCATAAGAATTATTTATAAAAAAAGGTTGGCTCTACCTCTTGATGCTAAAGTTGCTAGAAATTTGAATTTGTAGTATATACCGGTAACCACATATTGCCCTTTATCCTATAAGATCGTTAACTATATTCGATCAAGCTGCTAGATATTTGTTAAAGCAAGTAACATAAAGTGCTCGACTTTAGTAGCATAAATAGGTAATCATTCTATTACTTAAGCAACCAGATGGTTGTACATGTTACTTCTTAAAAATAATAGTAAAATCTACTATTTATGTAAGTATCTCTAATACTGTCGTAAGAAGCTTCTTATAAGTATATATAATCAACAAAAACAACAGATGTTTTCGGTGTAGTTTTACTAAAATATTTGTTTTTATTTTTGATACTGTGAAAATAAGATTTTTAGAACTAGTTCGACCACCATGGTAATTTATCGATGTTTCAAACGTCAATGATGCTAATACAGTCCGATTGTCCGAAATCGAATGCATCAATAATTTGAAAAGAGCGCGACGAATCGAATCACAATGATTGTAAACGACTCTATTAATAATAGAGATAACTAGTCCTCTTAATAGCTATTAATCAGATATAATACGATCGAAAATAGACCATAACGATAGAAGTATCCAGTATGTGAAATAGTTTATGTTTTGAACCGACTGTAACATAGATGTTTGAAAAACATCTAAGTAATATTAGTATTAACATAAATATGAACATAAAGATTACCATTATCATAAAAATAAAGATTATCTAAGTATAGCTTGAGTAAAGGTATAACGATGGTCGTTCATGGAGGTTTTGCCGTAAACTTCAATAAATCGGAACAAGAGATGATGAGAATAAGGAAAAATGCAAAAAAAAACCTACCTTACCTGATTAGGGATATATTTTATATGGAGCCAATGATCCTTAAATAATTTTCACACGTTCGATCGAGGTTTTGTTTCCGATCGTCCAATTTCGAAATATCGGTTGCGGCTACAAATCAATAAAAAAAAATTGAGTTTGAAATTTTCGGAATGGGCAAAAAGGCGGCTTGCTTTAGTTAGGGAGGCGTGGTGGACACCGCTTCTGGAAATTATGGGCAATTTTGACACCTAAGAAGTGCTAAGTTTAGTCTTACTCCCTGTAATTTGTACGACGTGTGCTGACGATACCGCAGTTTGTGTATTCTATTCTACATTGTACGTGTTCATCGGGAACTGCACTCTGATCATAACCCTCATGTTTTATAATAGCAGCTATGATTTTCTGCGGAGTCATTCGATTTTAATGAGGAAATGTTATCGTAGATTCCACGGATCAGGAGCTGTTATTTTTATAAAAAAGGATTTTTTATGCAATTTACAGACGATGCTATATTGTAATTTTAATGAACCATATTATCTAGGCTTAGTCCTTAATAATACAGTGATTGGGCAAGCTTTTGGTTTGAAGTCCATGTGTTAAATTTATTATACACTATTTACTAGTATTTGAGACAGCTTAGGCAAAATTTTGTTTAATTTTTAACACTGCATAGGCACAATCCTAAATTGAAGTAGATAGAGTAATTATATATTTTATAAACATAGAGTTTGTGAAGTTATTACTTACTTCCTACACCGCTACTTCAAAAAGTTTTGCGTTTGTACCTACTCCTACAAACTTATCAAACTGAATCTGAGCTACTTAGAAAAACATCTGAGTTTTTAAACTTTCATATTTGTAGCCAGGAAACATTTGTAACCCGCGCCGTTAGCATTTTTTACGTTGGGTAAATTTCCCGTAAGCTTTAACATAATAGCTATAGTTGCTTATTTTTTATTGATAAAAAAGCGGTGGCAAATATGAAAAATTGCTGATTGCTCGGGAGCCATTACTGCACCATGTAATTTAGAGGTAAGCCTATGATTAAAGAAACGCTGCCTACCTGTTAAATTAAATTAGGCTTTTTAAGGGTGGCGCACGCATTCCGATATTCCCAGGCTTGAATTAAAACAAAAAAATAAAAGAAATATCGAATACAAAAAAAGTATAATTTACTAACTCGTCGCTATTAAAGGCACACGTGTTAATGGTTTTTGTAATTACTTCTTTTTCATCGCAGAAAGAGATTTATTGAATTAAGTAGATATGTTTCCAGTGGGTGTATGAATGTATATTACACGTTACACCCTCGGCGATTGTATCGAGCACCGAGATCCGTTACAAATTAATATTTGCATTAAGGGTAATTGAGGCTTAATTTTTTCATTTGATTTTATTTAATGACTCATAAAAATAAGGGACAAGTAATAATACATCGAATATTAAACATTTTTCGCTTTGTTTGTTGTTATTTAGGAATCCAAGAACGGTTAGTTTTCCCGGAATACAAGTTTCATATGCTGAAGGATTTTGAAACTACCCTCAAAATCTCGTTGCTAAGGGCTACGTTGACAGCACTAGTCACGAGGAAAGAAGTAGGTATATGTACACCGTTAAGATACCTATGGGCCTTATTTTATCAAGGTCTTTGGAGTGATTGAGGCGAATACAGTTGACGAACAAACAGACATATTTTCGCATTTATAATATAAGTAACCGTAACACACACATAGTTTGGAGAATTCATGGACGTTGGTGCCCAAAGGTGCTGGAATGGCAACCTCGCACTGGTAAACACAGCGTATGGTCGTCCACGAACGAGGTGGACAGACAACATCAAGAGAGTGAAAGAGAAATGTGAATTGACTGATTTGATTTTTGTGATGAAGTTGTATTGACTGTCATAAGTCAATAATGCTAGTGTTTTAGGCGATTTCTATAGATAAAAACGTTTCACAAAGGTAAAATTTATTGGTAAAATATGATGTATGCCTAGGAAGCGCCTTAGATTAGGAGTTTGTTCATTAAAGATTTTGGCATGTTCGATATCAGTGGAAACGGGCATAAGTATCAGTTCTTAATCATACGTTTTCAATTAAAAAAAAACAATTACATCGTTGTTAACGGATAAAAACGGATTAGAAATAATCTAATCCGTTTTTGGCAACTCGTAATATATGCGTTATATACCTGCTGTAATAAATAAAGTGAACCGACGTTATCTCGCAAATATTTATCGCGTGTTAATACAATATGCCAAAAGTGAACACTTATTAAAGTTTTTATAAACGTTTTATTTTTCAATATGGGTTAAGTCTTGACAGTTAGCGGTATATTTAAATGAAAATCTATACAGTGGAACATAGACCCTCCTCCATTTTCGAAGTTTTTTTTTTAAAATGACGTCGAGTGGCCAATTGGTACAATAAATCTGTTAACGGTTTAATTCGTCACAATCGAGTGGCAAAATTTACACCGAATATTATAATTATTATAACAAATTTTAGGGTTAGGGTAATTTTATATTTTTATTTTACGACCCAAATAGCAATAAATCATTTCATGTTCTTATTATGGCAATAAACACACAACACGGCTAATATCAAGGTGTCACATTTATTTGACGCCAGCGATGTTAAATTCTATGATATAAACGTAGATAAATCGTGTGGTGTAATATCCCATATTTTTTGGCAACTAAACAATTAGTTCCATCGTGGCCACGATCCACGTAACTGGGTCGAAATATAGATATAGTATGTACTTAGTATGTATTTTTACCTATGTTATATGAAGCAAGAGCGCCGATTATGGAAAGAAAAAAAAAACTTTAAATTGTATTTGATATAATAACTGCTTTGTGGTGAAAAAAGTATGTTATATTTTTTAATTCTCTCTTCTTTATGTACTTACTAGCAATTTATGCACTGAAAACTGCCGCCTCTTATAACATAGACCAATCGTAGGTCTCGTTAGTAAGAAGTTACAACGTATTGTATTATACAATGGAAGGAGGAGCATGCTCGTGGCTAACCGTGATACAATGTCCGATAATCTCAGATATTTTTTCAGGCATATAACACGATATGCCAAAATGTTACGATGTGTTGTTTTATAAGTTTTTTGTTCTATTTTTAAAATTCCCCATGACGTTTTCAATGGTTTGTAAAGTCAAACACGGGCCGTAGTGGGTTGATAATGCTTTATAGTACCTATATGACTGACTAATCTTGATGATGATGATAAATATAGTATATACAATTACAGTATGCGTCACAAAAGTTGAATAAGTGAGAAGTTACTGTGCATGTTAAGGTTCTGCAACGAAGAGGCTTCGCGAACTTCACACCCCCTCGCACAATTGTTTGTATTCAAATAGACTAGTGCACATGCCCAATTTTCTGGCCAAAATTGTACACGTCTTTTTGTCACGGCACGTCAAGGCATAATCAAATATGTTAGAACATGGTAGAGGTCCGGGAAGTTTACAAGCGTCTTATAAAGATCTAGAGGGACATGCCATGTTGGTTGTTATTTCGAGAATACGCCTTCAGAGGGAAAGTCCCTAACCCACATAAACTCAGCAAGGTCTGCCTATGCGGGCATAAACCTAGTCTATGGTAGCATACGCAGGAGACAAAAATTATATTCCTGGCTCATATCCTCTGACCAGGGATAAAATGTACGTACGTACGTACTGTTAAATAAAAAGCAATTTAGGTGGAATTTAGGAACTGTAACAGGAATACATAAAAAAGAAAATAAAGCGGTGATAGCTCAGTGGTTAGGACTTGGCCTTTAAATTCGGCATACCAACAAAGCAACTTGCAATCTGGCAACAGGGAATTGGAGAAGTTAAATCCGTTTATTATTACAGATTATTTAGATATTATTTCCGATATTGCGTAA
This sequence comes from Pararge aegeria, assembly GCF_905163445.1. NCBI lineage: Eukaryota > Metazoa > Arthropoda > Insecta > Lepidoptera > Nymphalidae > Pararge > Pararge aegeria. The sequence continues at coordinate 7,681,636 of NC_053184.1, read as the reverse complement.
TGCTCAGAGTGTTGATAAAACTGTGGGAGAAGATAAACATTTTGTGTAGTGCTAGCCGCGCAGACCTGCACAAGAGTTTTTCCACCTCGTAAAAAAAAGATAAAAAATGTGGAAATCTTCACTAATGCATCTCGATATAGTGTTGTCACTATATCGAGGGTATATTTAAAGGGTATCGCAATAAATAAAGGACCTACTTAAATGCATCACGCAGATCTGACTCCCACACTTGGGTAACCGATACTGTAACACGTGATTACTTTATCGTTGCGCATGATCAGCATCTGGTCGGTATTCGGAATCACGCAAGCAGATCTTTGCATCTCGCCGCGACATCTATCGCCTTGATATAAAATACGCAGCAAGCTGGTTATTGTATTTTATCTACAAACTTGTTGGTTGTTTGCATATATTTAAACTAGCTGTTGTCTGTGACTTAGCTCGCGTTATTATCGCGTTTATTTTCCTGTGCTAAAATATCTTACCTCCAGGATCTCCAGGACGCAAGATATATTTATACAAAATTAGTTCAACAACTATTTTGATCTTAAGCCATACATAAGTAATAAAGGTTTTTTTGTAAATCCCGCGGAAACGGTGATTTTTCGGACAAAATTTATTCTATACCGAGCTCCAGGGTGCAAGGTGTTGACTCCGGGTTGGTGCAGTGATTGTGCCAGACGAGGTAAAATGAACATTAAACAGGTAATGAACAAAAAACTAAACAGTCACACCTTTTCGAATAATTAATATTTGCATGAATGTAACAGCTTCACTAGCTGCAATCCGCAAACATAGCAAAAGATGAAAAAGATAAGTAAGTACTTCATATATAATATTATTTTAATCTAATAATGTCTGCATTTTGTATTGTTATCGTATTTAATGGCACACCTTAACTAATAATAAAGATGAAGGGATTGTTTGTTTGAATAAACGCGCTTATTTCTGGAACACTAATACGCGCTGGAACTATCGTTTTTGCATTCGATAGCCTAATGCTTACGGAACGTCATAAACTACTAGCTGACCCGTACAACTTCGTTGCACTAAATCGTTTATCACCGGAAAACACAAATAAAATGACATTTTCTAAAAATAAATCCTAGCTGGATCGATTTATCGCCCCCGAAACCTCCTGTATACTAAATTTCATGAAAATCGTTGGAGCCGATTCCGAGATTCCAATTATATATATACAAGAATTGCTCGTTTAAAGACATGAGATTTTACATCACACAACCCTTAAGAGGCCAGCTAACGAAGAAATAGCACGATGATGGATGCGAAGCGTAAGGTTGGTGTATATTGTCAAGAATACCGGATGAAAGTGTTTGTTCCCACTCAAATTATCAGTAGACATATCAAGTCACGTGAAGCCGAACTAGTTGTAGTTAGCAGCACTAGTTGGAGCAGCTAGATGTGCAAAGTTCCTAGTCTTTCTGTGATATGAAAGACGACATTGATACGATGATTTCAAATAATTCCAATTCGAACAGTGTCATAGACTTAAGTGCAAAAACTGTGATTTATTTGCGCAAAAGATCAGCCTAGTAGTTCAACGCAAAAATGCGTGTGTGATTTGTGTAGTCATTAATTGTAGAAGTAGCAGAAGTGGAGCTTTGTGTGGCAGAGCTCGTCCGGGGAAGTACGTTCGGCATGCTTTGTTCCAGTCTGAAGTGAGCTAGGTTGCCGGTGTAATTACAGCCAAATGAGTATTATCACCTACGCCTCAGGTTGATAAGCATAGAGCGTCACTTTGTGGGGTGTTTTCTTAGCATGCCCTGTGAAGCGTTACTCTTTTTATCGGTGATGATTTTTCACTGCGATCAGGTTGGCCGTCTATGATACCTATGATAACACAACATAAGTTTTACTGTAACATTATTTTCATTCGAAAAATTTCAAATTTGGAACGCAGTTTTAAACTTTTCCTGACGCCATCCTGACTGTTATTATTGATCCAATGTAATCTGATCATAAATAAAAGAATTTTGAAAAAAAAAAACATTTATTTCAAGTAGGTTAATATTAGCAAATTTTGAAACGTCAAGTCTGTCTGTTTGTAGTGACTCTACTACTACTAGAAGAAGCCGGCAAGAAACTCAGCAGTTGCTGTTTTTCAACATTAACGGTTTATATTTTACAATTTTCGTGTTAACATTCATTTTTCTATCTTGTGAGAGATACAAGCGGAGCCGGATGCTTCCAAGCAACCTTGTCTTTAAGAAATTCATCAATTGTATAGTAACCTCGCTATAATAAATGTGTTTTAACATATTCTTTAAATTTATGCATTGGTAGGTCCGAAATTACCTTAGGAATTATAATATTATAAAAGCGGATACCCAATTCCACAAACTACTTCTGTACCTTTCGCAGACGATATTCAGATGACACTAATTTATGTAAATTTTTTGTAACCCGACTGTTTATTTCCTCATTCTCATTACAAATTTTCTAGGCAAGCGCGCTCCAACTTAGGCTGCATCAGGTGTGATTGCAGTCAAGCACTCGTCTATAAACATTAAAAAAAATAAACAACATACAGATCGATCTTTATCGTATTCGAACATTTTCCTCTCTGGTGAATAAAGCATTCGATATCAAGTGGCGTCTAAATTACAAAGAAAAACAATCTCAAAGTGCCGGCGTAGATCTAACATTGGATTACCGTACAAGGCTTGAGAAGTCGGTCCATCATACTCTCCAACCATTCGTTTAAATGGTCATAATTGGTTCAAGAGACCCTTAAAACCGTACTTGATCATTAGAACATAGCTTTTAAGTATTTCAATCGTGACTTGCTCAACGCAATCAAATATTGATGGTGATATTTTACTATTCCTTTTTTTCTTTTATTGAACTTTCTTTCAATAGTTCTAGTTCGGAAGCGAAGTAGATAAATAAGTTCTAAAGATTCAATGTCATTGGTTCAGGCCGTGCGTGTCTTACTTTGGTTATGCCAAGTTCATTGCAAAAGTGGAATAAGTCAGAATTCAGATAATACAGTAATAATATAAGAGGCGCAAAAAAGGCTTTTTCTCGGGTCTGGTCTTTCCCTGAGGCTTCTGCCGTAGCTAGTTACCACCCTACCGACACAGACGTACTGCTAAGTGACTTAGCGTTTCGATACGATGTCGCGTAGAAACCGGTCAGGGATATAAGCTTAATACAACTGCCATATTCCTAACAGGGTAGCCCGTTACCATTTTGGACTGCATCATAACTTATAAGTGGAAAAAAAAAATATAGGGAAAATTCTTATTTTTGCTTATTTCTTTATTTTATATAACCGTATTGTCGGTTTAACCGCTGCATTGTTTGTATCTTTGGCCCTTTCTGTACGGTAATTTGCATTTGCGGCAAGGGGTTACATTTTTTTATTCTCTTTTTAGTTATTTTAAACTAAATAACTATTTTATATGGTTTTATTGATAATATTTAGGAAGTCGCATACATTCAAAATGTTTTAACTTATGTACGTTATGCGTGTCATGTATGAATATTCTTTTGGACCACGAAGAAACCGATAATTTTGTGCGCTTGTATCCTTAAACTTCTCCGCGAACCAAACTGCATTCTTGACAAATTTTATCGAAACCTGTTTAGTGGTTTAGGCGTGAAAAGATAACAGACAAATACAATTTCGAATCAATACTAACATTATATTTGTGATAGTGTGCCTGATTTTTTGTTACCTATCTTCGGCTCGATTAGTGAATAGATCTCTCTCGATCGGAGACAGACATAGGATACTTTTTATCCCATTATTATACATTAATTTTTTCGTACTAAATGATACCAATGTCAACAGCTTAGTTCTAATCTTCAGGTATCGACAGATTGCGTCCTGGACAAGCCGTACGGACAAGCAATACTTTTGAGTTCAAAAAATGAAAATAAGAACAGTAGTAAAAATATTTTGCTGCTACATACTACAATAAACGCGGGCTCTGCTAGTTCAAAATATAAGTCTGAAACTATGGATTAATAACTTAAGTAAACATAGCGACCGTTAGCTATTCCAATAGTTGTCCTAATAAAATAAGATAATATAAATCAACGATGTCTTATTTTATTTATAGGCAGAAAAGGCAAATCAGAATAGTACTAAATCTTTAGTGAGATAGAGATTCAATTTAGATAGTAATGCGATGATCATTCTGATAAAAGATTTTGTCCAGTGAACGATGTGCGTGAATCAATGATTAAAATGCGTAGGCATCAATTTACAAGTCCGTTTTCTCACAAGTCCAAAATAGCACTTATGGTTAACAATTATGTATTAAACATTATAAAAGCTTTATAGTGGCTATATGGTTTACTATAAGAAATACAAGAGCAATATTAGCATAACAGAATCCTAATACAGTTTAGCTATATGGCTAAGGCCCAGTTTATCGCAAAGATTACTTTCTAACACTAATATTAGATAATGAAACGAACTTAAGACTCAAAGGAGGTATCCTAGCACCGATTTAGTCCGATATGATACCGGCAACGAATTGTACTTACGCGACTGCAATATATTTTGTATGTATCGTGAAAATACGTTTCTTAAAAAAATCACGGTCGTTCACGCATTATTTTATGTTGTGCACTTAATTGTAGATATCTAGCTTAGCTATCTGGCTTAGTAGCTTCTTTCGACGGCCGATTGGCGCAGCGACCCTGCTTTCTGAGTCCAAGGCCGAGGGTCGATTCCCACTACTGGACAATATTTGTGTGATTAACATGAATGTTTTTCAGTGTCTGGGTGTTTATCTACATATTATAAGTATTAACGTATATCTATATATATAAAAGAAAGTCGTGTTAGTTACACTATTTATAACTCAAGAACGGCTGTATCGATATGGCTGAAAATTGGTGGGTGGGTAGCTTAGAACCAGGAGACGGACATAGGATACTGTTTATCCCGTTCGACAGCGTTCCCGTGTGAGTTGACATAAAAAGTCAGTTACACCATTTATAACTCAAGATGGGCTAAACAAATTTTTATGATATTTGATTTTTTGGAGTCCTCTTAGACCGGAATAGGATAATAAGTATTAAAATAATAACATTCATAAAAAAAAAAATATGCGCGGTACGAAGTTCGGCGGGACAGCTAGTTATTCATAAAAATTATTCATCAGTTATCTTAGTACCCATAACACAAGCTTCGTTTACTTTGGGACTACGAGTAGATGGCGATGTGTGTATTGTCGTAGTATATTTATTTATTTATTTATTTATATTTGAATTTCATAAAGATTCAGAAAGCTAATTCCTTTTGGAAAACCATCGAAGGTATGTCCAGATATTTTAGTCTAGATTTATCTCTAAGCATTTTATTAAAAAGTGACGTAAATCTACTAAAAGGATTGGACAGCAAAATATTTAATAAACAGATCTATTTTAAGATATGACGCTTTTGTAGGGCATGTTCCTGTTGTGCGAAGTATTAAAAATTATTTAAGAGTTTATTCTTCAAGTTGTTTCAGTACTCGCAGTGACAGAGGCGATGAAGTGATAAAGATGTTACTGATGATCTTCGGCAACAGTAATTGCCAACGGCGGCGCTTGTGTTACAGCAATGCAGTCAACTCGAGCGCGAATGACAAAGATTCGAGTCTCGATATGTATATCGGCCGGTTAGCTTTGATCTCTCCTGATGAGCAACCAATCAAAACATTGGTAACAGACTTTTCTTGATATAAGAATTCAAGTATTAAAAACTGACATTATCATCATTTATTTGTTTCATTTATTTAATGATTACATATATTTGAAAATTTAATGTATGATCATACAAATATTTCTTAATTTAAGAAATAATTTGACTGCAATAATTTGAACATTTGAAGTAAGAATAAACTTGCAGTTCAATATAGTTACATAAAATTTAGACGGCCGATTAGCGCAGTGGGCAGCGACCATGCTTTCTGAGTCCAAGGCTGTGGGTACGATTCCCACAACTGGAAAATGTTTGTGTGATGAACATGAATGTGTTTCAGTGTCTGGGTGTTTATATGTATATTATAAGTATATTATTTATGTATTACCTATTCATAAAAATATTAATCAGTCATCTTAGTACCCAAAACACAAGCTACGCTTACTTTGGGGCTAGATGGCGATGTGTGTATTGTCGTAGTATATATATTTATTTATGTATTTAATTTATTTAATTCATAATTTAATTGCATAAGACTCTAATAAAATCTGTTATTAGAGTAATTTGTGTGAAAAAACAGGTTCTATGAGACGCATACTTGCACCGCCGCTGCAAGGATTCAGGTATTTCAGCCTGATTTTAGTCCAATTAGCAGCGTCATTGTTTCTGGATTTTATGGATACAACATTTGTAATTTTTAAATTCCATTAACATCTTATTTATTTAAACTCTTTATTAATACACCACTACACACATAGAAAAATAAAGGACGAATAGAGAGAAACCCAAAGACTGGAGTAGAATACAAAAGGCGGCATCTTAGTTTGTGCTACAAGAAGATAATGTAATACAAAAAGTAATTGTACTACATTATATTTTGTTTCTGTTTAAAATATGAAAACTAGTATTCTATAAGATTGTATAAAAATATGTCTACGAAGGTCTACGAGATTAATCAGAGTTTTTTTTTGTCACTTATTGTTAAAAAACAATAATTTATCTTGTCTTCAAATATTTATCTGCCTTGGAATTAAAAAATTCAAGTTGTAAGATAGTTCACTGACCTGCAGTTATGACGTTAATGCGAAACATTTCAAGAAGTTAAATTAAAAAGCCCTGTATAAAAGAAACAACTAGTTTATTAACGCTTAAAACCATCAACACGTTTCCAATACTTGATGTATTGGAATATATAAATGCTGTATTGCAATATATGGCAGGGAATTTGGTGGCCGCTCTAGGATTTTATCGAAAAAACTTCACCAATACCGAAAAAGGCACGGCAGAAGCACGTCCGCGCTATAAACTCGGAGAAATAATCTTGGCATTTTATCCAAGGCCGTCGCGTTTCATGCCTCTGAAAAAAAGACTCGTTACAGATACTTAATGAAGTAGGTTTGTACAGAAGTCATAAATTAAAAAAATAAATATGTTGACGGGGCGCCTTACTGGTCGTAGTAATTAACATGGCGTACGGCGGCGGCGCGGGCGCAGCACGCGGCGCGCGCCAGCTCTTGACAGGTCACTCACATTCCTCACTGGGCACGCGGCCTTCGCGAAGGACGGTTGTTCCATACGTTGCACTTTATAATATCCTATTTCCATAATTAAAACGTTAACTCGACTCGATCAATACTTTTTAATCCTTTTTCCATAAGAGACGAAGCGGCCATTTTAATCTGTATCAAATAATACGCCTTCGATTTTATCGACGCATGTTCCTTATTTATTGTATAAAATTATCAATTATAGTTCACAAGGGATTTATTATTTATATGTTCTTAAAGCACCGATGCAATCTTATTAGTAAAGTTCTAAGAAAAAAAATTGCTCAAATGGCAATAATCTTTTCGAGCTGCCAATGCAAAACTAGCTATAGACAATTAAGAAGTGGTCATAATTATTAACTTTTAGCAGGTGCAGGGCCCTTAGTAGGCAGTAATTATCGCGATACCCAGTTTGTGTCATACCTACGTATTAAACACAACCGAAGAAAAACGTCACCTTGTTATATGGTCATAATGATAGAATACGCTCTAAAAAGAACAAAAATGCAATAAGTCATACATATGTAAAATATTTACACGTATGTACATGCCAGTCAGGTTATCGTCAGATTATGCTTCTCCAGACATCTTTTAATTACGTTTAATAACACGAAGAGCCAGCAGAAAGGTATGTGCAAATAATGGATAACGTACATTAGAGACCAATTGACTCGCGGACGGCGAATAGTTTAAACTTTTTAAATTTATTCAGTCAATTCCTTATAAGCTTATCGTTAAACATATATTGAAGAAACCTCCTTTCTTTCAGGAGAAAGGTAGTTAGAGCGTTGAGGCTGTCCAGTTCCTATAAGCTGTGATTTATCACACAGTAGTTACAGGATTTTTTTAGAGTTTCCATATAGAAATCCTGAAAATAGCGGTTATAGTCAGTGTTTGAGACATGTCCTGTTATAGTGGGTCTTCTTTAGTGATGATTACAAAGAAGAATCTTAGAAGTTATAAACCTTTGTAGACGTAACTAGTGCTGAGTCAGCTCCTTTGTCACACATTTTATTTTAAACAAATTAATGATGCAAATGTAATATTTTACACAAATGTGTTATAATAAAGACTTTACTTTCTTTTTTTCTATCGCGTATAATTACGTCATATTTTGCTAAATTATATCTAAGGCCTCTGGCTTTTTAATCCGTAATCATTAGTTTAAATTGCTTATGGTACCATAAGCACCTACAGTGTAAATTTTAGAGTACTGTCCCTTTAAATAAATTCCATTTCGTCTCGTAATGTGCAATCAGCTTAAATACACTATACAAGGACCGAGTGGTTATTGAAATGGGGTTTTACTTACTGTGTAAGCTCTTCTAATGCCGCAATATTTTATAACGAGATCTTTTTTACGATTTGCATAAAAATGGTACCTCGGCTAATTCATATCTAAGCATCACCTGCAGGCTAGTTTTGCATACGGCCGACCACACTGACCGCTAATGCTTTTTTCAAATTGTTATGCTTATGATCCATCATAGAAAGTCTCAAAGACATAACGTAGAGGAATTATTTATAAGATTTTCTTATACTACAACTGAAAGAGAAATAGAGTTTTATGGCATTTTGTGTAAAGTGATAAACGATTTGTATAAAATTGATAGCACGCCATCTAGTGACAATACTTAAAAGCAATATTGTCACTAGAACCCGTTATTATGGCACATTAGGCACTCAGGCACTCAGGGATGATTTGGCTTGGAGGCCGTGTGTTTTGTTTGGTATGGCTGATTTTATTCGAATTCATCTTGGTACCTTAATCACGATCTCACTAGTATCTGTGAGCATTGAGTAGCCGATATCAGAGAGCTTGACCTTGCTGGAAAGCGAAAGAACTCGTTAAGACCCCTAAATTGGTCGGGATAAAATGTACCTTACATATAAATTGAGGCTACTAACTATCACAATTTGAAATTTCCATCAAATCGCTCCAGTAATTGTGACATGAAGGAGTACTAAATTACCAAACTTCAAATACTTTTGGAATATTACAATAAGCTTAAATTGTTAAATTCAATTCATAGATATTTATATTTCATATTTATTTATTGCTTCCATGTATACATATATAGCATACAATACTGTAATTAGGCATATGAAAATGAAACCCCGCCAGGGCATTGCAATAGTGTCGAAATTATTTTAAAATGATTCTACAATTATTTATAATTATTCTAAAACAGGTTTTAAAGTATAGGTATTTCGTGTGCGTAATGAGAAAAATAAAATAAAACATGTATTTGTTTGAAATTAGTATCTTAAAGCGATAATGTTAATTTATAAAACTTTGTTTCACTAAAATATCAAAGCTCGTTGATGTCTTTTACTCTATAATTCGAGAAACAAGTGTAACAGTACAATGTAAGAAAACAAGTAAGGGGATTAAGCATCTCCACCACTTTCCCTATGCATAAAGTACTAGAACCCTACTTATAACCAGCTTATATTTTTATAGCTTGATGAGAATACGGGCAACAGGTTTGTAGGTGAGGCTATCTAAGTGGCGTGCAGAATCCTAATGCATGCAGGTAGCAATCTGCAAGAGCCCGCATTTTTCTGCTTGTTTCAATTGCAATTATTGCATCTGCTTGATGCTTGTGTAACTATGGTTAGAATGTACAATATGTATACTATTTGACGGCCGATTGGCGCAGTGGGCAGCGACCCTGCTTTCTGAGTCTAAGGCCGTGGGTTCGATTCCCACAACTGGACAATATTTGTGTGATGAACATGAATGTTTTTCAGTGTCTGGGTGTTTATCTATATATTATAAGTATTTATGTAAACTATTCATAAAAAAAAATATGTAGTATTTTGTTATTATTTAGATATATATTGAATATCCTTAATAGTTATTATATGACCTATACCACAATTAAATCATCTTACTCACATCCTGGGGTAGCTGGAAGAGATCTCTTATAGAGATAAGCTTTCCTTTGTACACTTCATGTATCTTATGTTCACAATCACGATTTATGGTACATAAATAATAAATAAATAAAATATTCATCAGTTATCTTAGTACCCATAACACAAACTACACTTACTTTGGGACTAGAAGGCGATGTGTGTATTGTCGTAGTATATTTATTATTATTATTATTTACTTTGTATTTTCACTGTGTGTATTTTCACTACCGTGAAATTCTCACCTATGCATGAAAAGTGCCACCTATGGCACCTACCTATGCCACCTACTTGAATAAAGATATTTTTGACTTTGACTTTGACTTAACATATATTTGTTATATGTTTATAGATACAAAGAAATAGGTTTCCTTTCTGAACACTTTGATCTGGGATTTTGGAATAACTGATTGACTTCATGTCAAAGTTATTGGAGTTGAGACTTTTGTTTTATCAAAGCCTATAAATTGCCACTGCTGGTCTCTCCCAACAGGAGGGTTTGCATATATGAGCAGACGGATAAGTGATGGCAGAAGGTGGTAGTAGTAGCACAGCCGACGCTGCTGCGCGTTTTCCGTTATAATTCCTTAATCGCCATGTACGATTCCCGCGGGAAGAGGCGAGGTGGTGACAACTGTGTACTGATCTGCCGTAACTACAAGGCACTTATTAATATCAACTCAAGGACGTGGTCCACAACGCTAAGTGCAAATTGGTAGCCATCACATAACTTTGAGAACAATATGGAGAACACGCAGGCTGTGGCGTGCAATGAGGGTATGCACAAGTACATGAGTATACATTATAAGAGTTATAAAAAGCCTACCTTTAAGTATTTATAACTCGTACTGGGGATTTTCTTCATCTTATATCATGTGTATACCCTCTATGCACGCCACTGCCCGCAGGCATGCAGATTTCTTCACTGTGTTTTCCTTCGCCATTAAAGCAAGTGATATTTTATTTATAAATTAAAAAAAAACTACATGACCTAACTAAAAAGTTAGAGATGCGTGCCAGGGATCGAATTTGGCCCTAACAAAAGCGAGACCGAATGTGTAAACTACTAGGCTATTGCAGTACCCATCTATTTATCATATTATGTAGAAATACTGTTGACAAGATGGTCAATTTCTATAATCTTTATTAAACACATAAATATTTCATTTTTAGTCAGAGTGATAATATATTTTCCTGAACATATAACTGTTTGAAGATATTTACGTTAACAGACATTAATGTTTAGTGTTCATACTTATTTATATATATACATCCTATCTATACAACATTTTTAAGACTAACTTTAGTCTTAAAAATGTTAATGATGTACGATGATTATTAAAACTCTCTCTTCTATGAGAAGGGAAGGCCTATACCCAACAGTGGGACGTCAATAAGTTGAGGATGATGGTGTTAATGTACTAAAATAAAAATGACTGTTTTTTTTTTTAATTAAGGATTTTCTCACAGCAATATGTGAGTGACACGAGATGTAGCGTTTAAACATATTGCAGTATAAAATGATTGGTAAAACAAGTTTTGGGTCACATCGCGAGGAGGTTATTGGAAACTATCGCGTGTGTTAGAACATTGAATTGGTTTATATAGAGATCGTTGGGCAAGAGTGAATAAGAGTTAAGATGCTTTAACATCGATGACGTCCATCTTTCTTTGTAAAAATGGAAACATTGGCCCTTTAATCAGACATTAATTGGCTTTTAGTTTACATAATGATAGAAATTACAGCTGGTTTCGAAAAACACACCTAGTTAATGGGTTTGACACACCACTGTCTTCGCTATGTAGGTTTGTCCCAGTGAATTAATTAATTTCCATTTTCATCTATATTAGCAAACAGTTTTGATCTTGAATAATCTGAAAAGTGAAATTTTTCAATCTATCCTCAAATATAAAGTATAAGCCTTAATATCTGATAAGTTTAATGCTAGTTGAAATAGCCTTCAAATCAGAGAATTTAATCACTTTTTTATTTACAAAACGCCTGTAAAGTTTTCAAAAAATATATTTATGATGATCCTATCTAGTGGTGTGGGGTAATAATTTATTTTATTTTATTAAAGTTAGCCTTTTACAGCAATCTAGCCTGGTGGAAAGTGATGATGCCGTCTAAGATAGCAGCTGTCTAACCTATGGGGTATGGTTATCTCATGCGCTCTCAGCCGTTACAACTAACCACTTGATCATCACCATTCATCAACAGCCTATAACAGTCCACAGCTGGACTAAAGCCTCTCCTAACTGGAGGGATTTGCCCATAATCACCAAACGGGGCAGAAACAACGACAGTAGTAGTATCACAGGGGACGCTGATGCCCGTTCTCCATTAAATTCTCTTATTCACCTCGTACGACACCCGCAGGAAGAGAAGAAGTAGTGACAACTGTATTCTGATCTGCCTTCACCACACGGCACAACCCAATGATAATGATAGGTAATTAAGTGTTGCAGATTGTTATCAAAGCGCGCCAACCCAAAGTAAAATAACTTGAGTGCTAGCTCTATATCTCTCTCCTAAAATGGAGAGCATGCTCATAACTGATTTTGTAAAAACAATAGCGTGGGACTTTATTTAATTATTTATTAGCTTTTCAAGGAAAACAAATAGTACTATAACACATAAAAGTAATGCCGTATTTTTATATCACATAAACCAATGAAGTTTCCACCACTACGCTATACATATACGATAACATTAACCATAATTGCTTAGGAATAAGTACCTACCAAGCGAAAATTATACAAAAAAATATTCAATTAAAACAAAAAAGAAATAAAAACACTTTAAAGCTTATAAAACTATTTTGCCATAATAAATTTCCTAAAAGTGCCAATTTTGACATGAAAAATGACCGTCTCACAATATTTGCTGTTGAAACCATTGCGTACACGAGATAAAAAGTTATTTACCGAATACCTTGTCTTCCATCTAGCCCACGCTTATTTTAATATAATAAATAATACTCTATCACTAAATAGAGCAACAAATCTGAAACAGTCAGGCATGAGACAATAAATTGTTCTACTCTTCATCAAAACTTAAAAACACCTCCATTAAATACTTTTTTTTCCATCTAAATGTTGATCACCTTTCTACACCTCGCTCAAGAAATCATAACGTTTATGTTTATTATAAGAGCACCTGTGCTGTGTCGCGCGTCAGTCTAAAAGTGGGTATTTTATCGTGCATTTGCATAAGCTGCATGCCAAATAAAACACTTCGATCATAGTAAAGTATGCATGACTAATTGGACCCTCTTGCAGTTTTGTTTTGAGTTTTTAAACAAGTCTCTGGCGCTATCGCAAAATTGTTTTTTCTTTAAATTAATATTACCTGCGATGTAACGTACATTGTATGATAAATAACCTACCGAAAGGTCTACAGATAAGAAGACACTACAAAATCACTTACAAGTCTTGCGAAAATGTTTTAAATAAGTTCCGAAGATATCAAACTATTGGTATCTTTGAAATGATTAAAAATATCCTTCCACGTATGTACGTTGTAAAAAACTCTTTAGATGATGAATTCATTTACTTTTTTATTGAATTAAATTTTTCTTTCTGTTAACTCACGGACGCTACTAAAGTGCTTCTATTTAGAGAAACAAAATGGTAACGATAAAAAACCCATAAAGAAATATGACGTCTTTTATTCTCACAAAATTAAGTTAGCTCACATAAAGGAGTTTGTTTAAAACATTAGGCGTTTTTAGATGTTATCGGCAGTGTTTGGTGTCAAAATTCTCGCATCATGCTGAACGCATTTATGTAGGGCGATATTGATCTAACCGCTTTGTTCGGCAAACACTTCGTAAACAAGAATAGCGGGAGTCCATATAAATCATATTTTTAAGAAAAAAACCCATTCTTCAAAGCATTGGGTGGCGGGACTTGAATCCGGGCACATCCTGAAACAAAAACGATGTTGTACAATTTTTTTTTTTCTTAATTACTTTATAATAACAAAATTATATAAACCTCACTGGTGCAGCGGTGAGCGCTGTGGTTTATGAGTTAGAAGTCAGGGATTTGATCCCATAGGCAATTTTGGAAATTATGATGTTCTGAATATTATGAAATGTACACTTAATTTTCTATACTCCGCGTAAAGAAGGAGTATCTGTATGGTACAACTTATAATTTCTTCAATCTTTATACTTCACACCAAACAGATCTTCGGCAATGTACCCTCTACGCACGTATTGCTCCAAAACAGGAGCATCCTCAGCAAAAAAGGATCTTCTATCCAATATATTCATAATAATTGTCTGTGCTCTGGTCTGGTGGGAGGCTTCGGCTCAACCCCTAACCCGGCTACCACCCCACCGGCGGTTCAGCGTCCCGGTACGATTCTGTGTTGAAACCCATTAGGGGTATGTGTTATACTTAACTAACATAGACGTAATAGGTTAGCCAGCTACCATCTAAAACTACATTACCGCTTACCATAAGGTGAAGAGATTGAAGTAAAGGGGGCACTTGTTAAGCCGCGTGGCGATGGCAGATCAGAATATAGTTGTCACCACCCTTATCTTCCCGCGGTTGTTGTACAAGTAGACATAGGGACTATAACGGAGAATGGGCAGCAGCATTCTCTGTGATACTACTACAGCTTACAGCGATCACCAACTTGCTGCCCAGCGTGTCGGTGATCATGACCAAACCATCTCTTTGGAAGTGGCCTAAGGTCCAGCAGTGGACTGTTATAGGCTACGGATGATTGACATGGGTTAATAATCGTTAAAGCCCGCCAACCCGAATTGGAGCAAAGCGGTAGTTACATGCTCTAAAATTCTGTCACCTTTGAGAGAGAAGACATGTGCCCAGCAACAATTAATAAGCAAATACTAGTTACTCAATCCATAATAGTTAGGGCATTTTTGAGAACATCTCAACGGTTTTATTCTAGTAAAATAAGTGTCGGTAAGAGCTAGATTAATACAAGCATTTAGATTATTCCATCGACTAGATTACTACTATTATTTATTAACTAAATAGATCCACGAATAATGGAATGGAAACATTTTTGTATAAATCATATATATAAATAGGCTTTAGGTTGTTAAATTAGTTTATTTTTATCAGTAACCAACAATAACCATTTATGCACATATAATTAGGTACTATAAAATAATTACGTGTATGAATTATGTACAATATAAACCCACCGGGAAATAACGTAGTTACCTAGTTAAAACAAATTGAATAATTAGTGACTGGTGTAAACGTTTCATTATAATATAAACTTACCTGTAAAGGTAATTGCTGTTGTCATTTCGACCACCGTTTCAAGGAGGAGATGTCTCTTAAAAAGTTAAAAGTTTGTATTAAACGTAAGCTTATAGAAAAGTCATATTATAGTATAAAGGACTACGTAATCGATAATTAAGCTTTGGTGTGAATTATTGATCTAACCAGGTTGCTCTTCTAATAATTTTAAATGACATTGTGATATGGTGACAACAAAAAAAACACCGGGCTAAGTTTGTTGTGGGTTTCTTCTTAGATCAGGACGCGTTTGGAACCCTCGTAGCTTTAGTTTTAAGTTTACGAATGTGGTTACCTACCGTGTAATTCTTATTTAAGCATCAAAAGTGCCACCTATGGGCCTACTTGTATAAATATATTTTTGACCTTGACTTTGACTTTGGATATAATTGAGTTTTTGTTTTTCAACTATTTCATTACGTTCATAAGATTTTATTTGTCTAGTGTTATAACATCGGCCTCTTTTATAAATGGCGACTAAACTTGTATTATAAGACTATGGAGACAGTTTTGCTCAGAGTCATTATGATATCATTATTATTTACCCATAAGCAGCTAACTACAGGACACGGGCTTCCTCTCAGAATAAGAAAGGTTTATGCCGTAGTCCAACGTGCTGGCCAAGATTTGCTATACCAGGTTGGTAGACTTCACACCCCTTCGAGGACATTATGCAGAATTCTGAGGCGTGAAGTTTTCCTCACGATGTTTTCCTACACCGCTAAAGCAAGTTAAACCAAATTCCATAGAGTGAAAAAAAATTGATATACAACTCAGCCCCCTCGAAAGAGAGGCCGAGGTCCTAAACATTAGGCTGTCGCGACACACTTCCGCTTGGAGTATATACCCGAACGAAGAAGTCCATTGAAGAACTGTTACGTAGTTACTAGCTTAGCTTTACGATCGCGAACCTAAAGTGGCTATAGGCAAATAATTCAAATTCAAAAATTCTTCTTTTATGTGCACTTCACAGCCCCTTATCAAGCGTCCATGTTTACATTGAAATCTTCATACAGCTTACATTATTATGATGCTGTCGGTGACAACTACATTCGTGAACTTACAATTAACTAGCGACTCGCCCCGGCTTAGCACGGCTGCAATGTAGATACCAATATAATGTGGTGATTTCTTAAAATTGTAATTGTTTGTAAAATATCAAACCTAGAAATGGTTACTGTGTGTAAGTGTTGTCCTTTGGCGATAAACATATACCATCGCAGACTCTTTTATTAATATTTTTAAGATAAACAATTCTGTAGTACCTTGTTTTAATTAATCTCGCAAGGTTATGAAAAATAGGCAAAAACTAAGTTTGTTGTTGAATCAAATTACAAATCTTAAAATTTCTTGGCTTTTCTTGTCTATAATATGCATGTTTACTTCATATAAACCTCTTGAATAACTCTATCGATTGCTAAAAACTGCATTAAAATCCGTCGCGTAGTTTAAAAGATCTAAGCGTGGGTACCAGAGCGGGATCGACTTTGTTTTATACTACGTCATGAAGCTAGGAGGGTATAAGAAGAGCCCACAATAAACTTAGCGGGGTAAATAACTTCCATCAATACGAATCTAGGATAGTTTATTAATATTTGAAAAACGATGTGTGCACAAAGTAGATAAAAAATGACTAGGTGCTGTAGTTCAAACACGTGACACTAATTGCATATACTTTGGCATATGTAATTTTTGTTTACATATCATTCGCATAATTGTCATGTCTGTCATATGCTGACTACCTTATGATTTACGTTATATTCATATCGTTTAAATAAAACTAATAAACGAAACCACCTCCTTTACCGTGTTACTTTTAAAGCTAATTTTAAATATGCCATTTATCGACGTGTTTAAAATTAGTACGTACGTATTAACTGGTCGTTTACTGTTTTCGAGTTAATTTTATACATTTTTATTTCCAATTTTTCATATTTCTTTGAGGTAGGTAAGTATTTATTAGATTTCAAATAAATAACCGTTTAAGTTATTCAAATTTTACCTACATTATTGCAATTTACATAAACAAATCATAATATATCTGTCACTTAATATTCCGTTGGAGTATTTATTAGTTTCCATTTATCTAGAGACAGTCATAATAGCAATATGAACATTCCCTATACCGCTATATACGAGTATGTGACAGAACCTAATCAAATAAGACGCGTAGAGTAAAATAAAGCGGCAGTAGCAAAGTATGCTCTTGCCTTTAGTAATAGGAAGATTTGTTATAAAAAATTCCAATAGGTTTCGTATGATATGTTTTTCAAAACACTTAAAAATTCATTTATTTTAAAAAGGCTTAGTTTATAAACACTTTTGAAATGTTAAATTATTTATCTAGTAAATATACAACGATAGAGAAGTGCAGGCGATGCAACGCGGTGGGTTGGAATACATTTTGTTAAATTAATAAGGAATATATTGCGTTGAATAGTTGATGAAAATTTTTTGGTAAATTTTTACTAATCAGGTGTTAAGATGCGTTAGCTAGGGTAAGGCTTCAGCTTCCCTTTCGGGGTGACCAAGTTCAATTCCAGGCACATCTCCAAATTTTAGGAGTTATGTGCATTTTAGGCAATTAAATATCATTAGCTTCAACGTGAAACACCTATTTGCCTGAGAGTTCTCTAAAATCTCTCAGGGGCATGTGAAGTCTACCAATACTCGGTCAGCACTACATCTTAAACCCTTTGGTCGGATTTGGAAAGGAGACTTTTTACCTGTATTGGGTGGGTAATCATGGTGAATAGGGTATTAACGCACTGCCTATACAGCATAATACTTTTTTTGTATTTGCGTGGCAGCTATCAACTATCTATAAAGGTGCATGATAGATGAACGGACAGCGGACCCTAGATGACCCTAAAACTCAAAAATATTATTCATATTCTTAATGCTAAAATGACTTACAGCCCGAAGGCTTCTGTGTGAATAAGGGGGCATAAAATCATATTCGGTTAGTAGGGTTGAAATTATTTGTACTGTATCTCTTTTCTACATTCGGTTTTGGAAAGAGATGGAATGAACATTAAAATTTTACGGAGTGCCTTGATTGATGGATAGCAATACAGCCCCGAGTAAGAATGTTGTATAAATTGATTTTCATCGTAAACTGAGTCTATTTATTATTAGAAAAGGTTCCCATGGTAGCTGGAACTTGTTATTTTAAAAGTATCGTTCATTTATATGATATATATATGGTATAGTTTTATTTAAGTTGTATTTTACTGTCCCTACCCTGACGATAAGATGGGCTTGATTAACTATTTATATATATAACATTATTTGATCTGAAGATTTTGGATAAGAATTATTGTTATCTTTGGACGTCAAAACAAAAAACTATTTCTCCATCTATTACAGATTATTTTGAAGCGTCAAACATATAATATTATAAAAGATACAGTACATATCTTCGAAGTACTGGAATGGACCTTGCTAACTGTCTAATTCCGATTCTAATAACTAAGAACTTTTAATAGTAAATTGAATACGTTTCAATTCCTGGCCTGATCCGTTTATCGAACCTAAGACCTCGACAATCGACAATGCGACAAAAATAATCCTTACTAATATTATAAATGCGAAAGAGTGTTGGTTTGTCCTTCCACGCCCTAAATCAGCAACTAATTAAATTATTTTTTGGCATAGAATTAGTAGAAAGGACGGGGAGTAACAAAAGGTTTATATCCCAGAAAAACAAACGGTTCTCACGGGATTTGTAAAAAAACTGTACGACACAGGCAACAGCTATTAAAACATATATTAAACCAAGGTCTAGTAAAAGGTCTGAAACTTAGCTGCATCTCACATAGACTCTTGATATACAAAATACTTTTTTTACTCGTTGGTATAAATCTGGCAGTGCATACCCGTCAGCGGATACAGGTGTATTTCGAAAACAATCAAGGCACTCCCCTTGGACTAAGCAAAATCTTGGCACAGTGTCCAAATGTCCATTCATGTAAATCGTGAAACTTTACCTAAGGTATATGTTAATTCGTATTTATATGGTTTCTGAACGTGAATAACTTTTTATT
This sequence comes from Pararge aegeria, assembly GCF_905163445.1. NCBI lineage: Eukaryota > Metazoa > Arthropoda > Insecta > Lepidoptera > Nymphalidae > Pararge > Pararge aegeria. The sequence goes on along the minus strand of NC_053184.1, from coordinate 7,662,173 downwards.
TCGAAAATAATTGCGGTAAGTCTGTTGAATTAATGACTAAACTAAACTAAGACTGGTAGTAAGAACTCGGCATAGAGATTTTAATGTGTGTGTGTGTATTGCATTTATAGAGGCTTAAATCTTTTGGGATTACTGTGCAAAAGTTTGCTTAAAAGCTGCTTTAGTTTACACGAAACATAATGAAATTTTTGCTGCCACATAAATCGCCACATCAATGTCTGGATACGAGATTATGACAATTTGCCTTCCGAACAGGTAACAGATAGCGGTAGTTAGATTGAAATAGGTTTTCTTGACGTTTGAAAGCTCTTTAAAAATATCATCATCATCATCATTTCCACTGCTAATCATAGGCCTTTCCCAACAATCGCCACAATACCCGGTCTAGCCACCCTCGTCCACCCACTCCTAGACACTCTCCTTATGTCGTTGGGCCATCGTGATGGTGGGCGTCCCACACTACGCTTGGTTCTTGTCTCCACTCTAGAACTTTTCTGATCTAACTGTCATCGCACCGACGACAAGCATGGCCTGCCCATTGCCATTTCAACTTGCTGATAGTTTGGGATATATCAGTAACTGTGGTTCTCCTACGGATTTCTTCTTTTCTAACTCAATTCTTAAGGGAAACTCCCAACATAGTTAATAGCTCGTTCAGTGATCTTAAATTTTTGGATCAGTCCATCCGTAAGCGGACACTTTTCAGCGCCATAAAATATGCCCACTATAAATAAATGAATGCTAAATTAGGTAGGTATACTACGGAATCCTCATTGTTACGTAGAATGATTATTTTATTACATTGAAATCTAAAAATGGCTTTCCAAGCCAACTAAACTGCGCTGTTCTTACAATTATTTATAGGGTATTATAGATCCTACATACGTTTTTTTAATTACAAGTTCGCATTTGTTTCTGATACAATAATTGATATAGCGATCTGCATTTATTTATTACTCCGTGGTGTGGTCCAAACACCGCCGGACGCAGGTGAACCGAACACGGATGTTACACCCCCCATCTTATTTACAAAACGTCGAAGAAATCTCACTGTTAACGAAAATTCGGCTCGCATACGAAAATTTAATTAACTGACCTCTTTATAGTGACAGGTGATTTTCGACTTATGAAGTTTTAAGATATTGTCGCATCTTCCTACAAAAGGATTAATATTACTTAAACTAATATTCAGTTGTTTACTTGGTTATTATTTTTTATTTGTGACTAAGGTACTCAATTTTATGAAAAAAAGAGTTATTGTATTATTAAAACAATTAATTTTACAGTAATGTAATTACGTGGACACTGACAGCGAGGCTAATTCACAAACTTCAAGTCGCTCAGCGTGCTATGGAAAGAGCTATGCTTGGTATTTCTTGGAGGGATAAGATCTGTAACGAAGTGATTCGCCAAAGAACTAAAGTAACTGACATAGCCTTTCGTGTTAGCGTACTAAAGTGGCAGTGGGCTGGTCACGTTTGTCGGAGGACCGATGGACGTTGGAGTCGAAAGGTTCTCGAGTGGAGACCGCGTGTCGGTAAACGGAGTGTCGGGCGCCCCCCTACTAGATGGAGCGACGACCTCCGAAAAGTGGCAGGCATCGACTGGATGAGGAAAGCCGAAAATAGGAAAAGTTGGCGCTGCTTGAAAGAGGCCTATGTTCAGCAGTGGACGCACAATGGCTGATGATGATGATGATGATGATGAATGTGTTTTCTATAAATTAATTTATAGAAAAACAATTAAGTTAACACAAACTTTTGGTTTTATCTTGCTTCGATAACGATGTAAGTCAAGAGAATACAGTATTGTCCAATTGAAGTCTGTTCTTATTTAATTGTTTACAATGACATACCTGAAAGTCTTAGAGACAATATTTTATGTTATGAGCCAAATAAATTCACTTTGAATATAAACGTCGATGCATTCTCAAAACACCGACCCGGCTGGTTAAATTATTGAATACAAATTCCATACATTGCAGTTAAACAGAGGTGCGGTAACGATGTGAGCAGGCGGCTTATTGGTATACTCAAAAACCGACATCAATTAAAGAGAGATGAACGTAAGTAACGTGGTTGCCAGCTTAAGCCGATATCTCGGATAATTCCTGCTTATTTTAGTTATTTTACAGTTTTGCAATTTTTTATTTTTTTTCACCAGCAGCGTATAATCTTCTATTGCGGTGTTTGACGGCTGATTGGCACAGTTTGCAACGACCCTGCTTTCTGAGTCCAAGGCCGTGGGTTCGATTCCCACAACTGGAAAATGTTTGTATGATGAGCATAAATGTTTTTCAGTGTCTAGGTGTTTATATTGTATATTCTAAGTATTTATGTATATTATTTATAACAATATTCAACAGTCATCTTAGTGCCCATAACACAAGCTACGCTTACTTCGGGACTGGATGGGGATGTGTGTATTGTCGTAGTATATTTATTTATTTTATTTAAAGTATTCATCGCCTATAAACAGAGAAACACTTCACAGGGCATACAAGAAAACAGTCCTGCAACGTGCCGCCGCACGTCAATTATCATGAGGCGTAGGTGTTAAGCCTGCTGTGCTTGTAATTACACCGGGAACCACGCCCTTCAGACCGAAACACAGCATTGCAAAAATAACGCTTTGCGGCAGAAATAAGCATTGCGGTAGTAGGTACTTCCCCGGACGAGCACTGTCACATAAATTCAAATTCTTTTATTTGCATAAAACATTGTAGGTATACATGTTTAGTCATAATATATGACATGCAAATCTTAATTTAACTAAATTCATTTATGTAATAACTAAAAAAAACATTAAAAATTATCAAAATCAAAATAATCAAAATAGTCGGCTGAATATAATAAAATTTCTTTAATTTTACTGTATGGAATAAGAAACATGGAATGACACACATTTATTATTAAAACACAAAAATTACAAAAATTTCCCTGCCGAATTCCAATTTCGAATTGAAATTAAAATTTGCTAAATACTTAAGTATCTATGTAATTGATTATTATGTAAGTTTATAATAAAATAAAATAATATAAAAAATCCTTTTATTTCCTTTTCCTGTATGCATTTACATACCCAAGCTAGCTTAATGTTAGTGTTTTAGTTTTCGTTTACAAAAATTAAATTTATCGTTACAAATGTTAGCTTATTACAAGAACCCCAGATTGGGTAAGGCGTCCTCCAACGATGTACATTTTTCCCTATTTGAGCCCAGTTTGGGCCGGCTATTTTTTGATTTCATCCTTCTACCGGTACAGTCGTCTCTCTCTGTAAGTTTATAATAGCATTAATATATATTCTAGTATTTAACATTTATACCGGTATTATTGTACTTAGTTATTATGTAAGTATGTATATTCAAATAAGTTTATTTTATTTTTCAAGTATACTTTATGTATCATCCACTTTTCACCTTTTTATCGGCTTCGCACGCTCAGGTTGCCTTTAAAAGATCACTTTTCTTGATAAGGTCGCCTTTGCACCCTAACACTAAGTATTAATTCTGTTTACTTTGTGTTTTTCATATTGTGTAGTGTTGCAATAAAGTTTTTCTATTCTATTTTATTCTATTCTATAATGCTGCTGGGCTAAGCTGTGTTATCATTAGCATTAAGCGATATCTACATAGCAGTCAACGAAGTAGGTAATTATAAACATCTAAAATATGGGTCATTAATAAGAGAAAATAATAGAACTGAGCATAAATATCGGTGTATCCTAAAAACCTGGTGTTGAATATGGCTACCATACTTTTACTTACCAAGTAAGCAAGCTAACGTATGGTGAGTCCATCTTTCGATCAGAAGCGGCGCTTTGATGGTGTCGGTATTCGCAGGAACACCTCCCGTTCAACCCGGCAACCCGTACTTATTCAGTAACCCCTCAGACTAAAGGCAGAAGGTAGACTATAAGCAACGTAAAATATATCCAAGGAAGCCAATTAAAATAACGGTTAAATGAAGGTTCCATACTATTGAAGGGAATGTGTAGTTATTATGAAATACACTTTTTTGTACACCAAAGCATAACCAATAGATATCAAGAAAACAAGAATAATATAATATTACGAAGGTATAAATAGGAAGGAATAGGCCTCATCGGTAAAAAGCGATCTTTGCCGGGCAACCAAGCAAAGGACGAGTTAAAAGTTTAATTATATTTATTAAGTTCAATAGCAAATTTTACGAATTGATGGCTATCAGAGTTGGCCCCTTAGGTTACTTGAGAGTTTTTAGAGCGCCATCATACTGGCATTGCATATAACCGAATATCCTGGGCCTCTTGGCTAATGCTCCAGAAAGTAAGTAAGTAGTAAAGGACAAAATTAGAGATCTTGTCCTTTGTCCTTCTTAGCACAGAATGCCTAATGAATTCTTATTTCATGCAACCCTAGTTTATAAGCACTTTTGAAACGTCAGTATGTCTGTTTGTAGTGACCAAGACCAGCTTGGAAAACAGATTATACAGGTAGAAGAAGTAGAGACTCAGCAAATTTTCCTTGACCTTTCGTCTACGTTTCTTATTAGTCTGTGAGCGCTGCTTGATCCATGACAAATGTTGACTTTTATACCAGAATCGCAAATGTAACTTTTGCATTATATTCGATCATTCCGACAGGCGATGCAGTAATTCAATCCAATGTAATGAGTTAAAAGTATGTGAATTGTGTACTATAAATGGATATGGTTCTACAATGTTCTTTTCTCATATGGTTGGCAATGGAAATTTTGAATATTATCTTTTAATTTATGCTGTAAAACTTGTTGAATTTTTTTAATATTATACTACTTAACCCTTGACTGCAATCTCACCTTGTGGTAACTTATGATGTTGTCCAAGATTTTAGTGGGCTACCTGGGTTATTAGGGGTATGATTATTTAGGGGGAATGGCAGTTATATAGAGGAAGTCTTCTAACACGTTAGCGTCTTTGTCGCTAAAGTGGTAGAAGCCTTCCTGAGATCGTAGGACCTTCAAAAGTAAATAATTCTCAAATTGCCTCTGGCGATGATCATACCTGGGACCATCCATTTATAAGACGCTCACCGTTGCGCCAAGGACGTTGAAAAACAAGAAATATAATTTATTGTAGCTATAACAATATTTACACTATTATATTTGTTAAAAAATATAGTTCGATTTTTACTTGTCCAAAATAACCTGTAACCTAACACGTGTAGGAATACTTATATTTTTGGTTTGATTTTTTTATTAACTTCTATATAATTTAAGTGATGTGTAATTACAAATGACTATAACTAGTACTATTATGTGTACACGACACGACATACAGAAACAGTGTACACGACTAATATTGAAGCATCTAAAACCACTCCATTTTAGTAGTGTTTCTCGAATAGGCGGTCATTCACTTCATTAATTTAGCAGTTGACAGTAATTATTTAGTTCTTATGTTGTTAAAGCATAAAATGAGGAGAAGATGTGCTCCGAGCGTCTTTGTTTTTGGACCCAATGCACTGCATGCTATAACGGGTGAATGAGGATTCTGTACGTTCTTCATTCTATGGACAATTATAGCACAAATCAAGTAATATTTAATTACTTAAAACGCACATAAATGAAAAGTTAAGAGATCGATCGAGCCCCCAAAAGTGATCCCGAAGGCCTAACTACTAGGTTATCATCACTTGACAGGCTTAACCGCTAGGCTATCGAAACTTGTCACGATTGATTGATGATGCATTAAAATTACAGCGAAGCTATGTTTTCCATTACTATGCCCAATATTATAATTTCCTTTATAGGTGTTGCGTGATCAGCTATCTGAAATATTTTTTTAGATAAAGAGTAGATAGGATACGAGGCGGGCGTTATTTTTAATTACCTCTTTATTCATCGTTGGCGTAACGAAGTCGGAACAATTTAATGTCGCTCATAAGAAAGCTTAATGCTTAATTCAATTCGAATTTCAAAGCGCTTAATTATTGTCCGATCTGATGAGATCCAAGATTGGAGTAGACCAAAGTGATATTTTAGCTTAATTATAGCCGTATTTTAATCAGGTACGAGTATGTAAGAAGATATAAATGCTGTGTAACGGACGGCGCTGTCTGTAAATTGCCCGAGATTAAACACTCTGTCTTGGTGTTATTAAGTTATTAAATGACTTCGCAAATTATCTGCTTATATCCGCCGTACATGATTTAATGTATTGAATTTATTCAGTATTAATAAGTTTAAGAGGCTAGCTTTAATTAAATAATCAAAGCAAAATGTATTTAGTGCATTGATTTACTACAGCTATAAATAAAGGTTGATAATTATATATTAACAATAACTAGCTGACCCGTGCAACTTCGTCTGCACCAAATCGGTTATTACCGGAAAACACGAATAAAATGACATTTTCTAAAAATGAATCCTAGCTAGATCGGTTATCGGTAGAAACCCTAACCCTAAATTTCATGAAAATCGTTTGAGCCGATTCCGAGATTCCAATTTTATATATATAAGATTTGCTCGTTTGAAGATATAAGATAAGATAAATTGTACCTACTATAAAAATGTCCAGTTAGTTTTTGCAATATTGTTAGATTTTGTATCTATTCCGCATTCTAACAATTAATATTTTTACACCTCTCTCTCTCTCGCACACACAACTACTACCGTTCACACCAAAAATTATCGTGGAGTATGTATTGCGATTAAACCCAATTACTAAGAGTACAAAAGATCCTGAAGGGTGGAAGTGCATCCGCGGAAACCGGAGAGATATATCTATATTCGTTTGTACATAGGTATACATTGTGTTAACAGACCGCTGCGTGTAACTTGTCTATCGCAACAATACAAATTAGCATGTCGCATGTCGGTGACGCGAGGTCTTATCCCTACCTAAAATCGCTCAACAAGGCTAAATAAACTTTTACTTTAAAAATAAGAAGTTAATCCCACTCCATAAAATTGAAAATTGCCTTACAGTTGTTTGCGTACAAATCAAAAACCTATGCGGATGGGCCGCTGGATTTGCGTTTTCTTTCTGTTTACCTTTAGTCGTTTCCTCATTGCTTCATATTTATCATATCTTGTCTAGTGATTAAATATAAGTCAGCCTACAAATGCTCAGTTATTTATGATAGTAGTTAACCTCCTAATGGCCGTATTGTAGTAACTCAATTAAAACAGAACTTAATACCCATCCATGAATCACACATTTTATTGTTGAGTTCACTTCGTGCATATCACTACAATATTCCTAGATATTATTATAAGCTTCATTTACATTTTAAACACGTTTAATAGTCCAGTGTTGGTCTAATGATTATGAAATTTTGCTGTTTAATGCGCAGTCTAGGAATTTAAGGGGTTAGAGAGCTCTTCACCCTTCCGTTTTTTACAACTTACTCTTAGTAGAGACACACTAGATTAGAACGGGCGGCTATGAAATCAAAGAAGTGCGTGCCGTGAAAACGAAAAAAAAGCTAAGTAATTTGTTGTTTACAATTTGAAATATGCAGTATGTATTTGATCCGAATCTTACTATTCTTTAAGGAGATATACTGCTTTGAAATATGAAGTAGATGTACGGTTAGGATTTTTTTCATGCGACTAATATTTCAGTTTAAATTGGGACAAGAACTACTAAAGTTTTTAAAATGTCATATAATTTTTCAAATATACAATTTTAAACATTTAAAAACCCATATTTTAGCACTATCGTACTGAGAAATCACATTAGTAAACTATTATGGATGGTTATAGAGTCTAGCTGGAATCTATCTTAGCCTTAATTTTTATTTCAAATTCGGTAGTACCATAAACAATAAAAAAAAAAAAAAAAAAAAAAAACACCCGGCTAAGTTTGTTGTGGGCTTCTTCTTAGACCAGGACGCGTTTGGAACCCTCGTAGCTTTAGTTTTAAGTTTACGAATGTGGCTATCGCCACATAAGATATTTTTGACTTTGACTTTGACTTTGACTTTGACTTCAAGTATTTAGCAAAAGTAAATATATATAAATGTTTACAACTTTAATAAGCTTTTGAAATCCTAATAAGTTTTTGAAGTACCTTGAAAATATTAAGTTAGGTGAACGATAAATGGTAAAGAACCGTATTTGCATTTTAATATATACATGAACAAGCAAATGAACAGACATTGGCCTAAATATACTGATAAAGATCTGATTCACACATCGAACTATCTCAAAAGTAAAATTGTATCGACAAAAACTAACCGGAAATCTGAATGTCCGAACGAAAAGTTATATCTCGACCACGGAATCCGACGTGACCGGTTTAATTTTCATAACACCAAATACATTTGCAGGTGTCAAAAATTAGTCAAAATATCACCACGGACAACTAAGCTTCTCTTTGTGTCCTGCAATTATTAATTTTGTATGCTCCGAATCCAATATCGCGACTTAAATGTGATTTGTGATGCTTGTTGCAGTGATGATGTTGTTAGCAACGTCGGTTTTTATTTCATGTTTGATTTGAAGGCGCTCCTTTGAGCCGAAAGAAATGCGCTTTCTTTTAATGATGACTGATATCGAAGATATATTTATAGGTAGAATATTCGGAGGTCTTAATCTGAACTGCTCATTTCTCATTATTGTTTGGTCATAACTACCTTTCTTTAACGTAATGGAGTTACGTAGCTTTACTTTTCAGTTAAGTTATCTATGCTTAAATATACTAATATTATAAAGACGGGAGATTTGTTTGATTGTATGTTTATTTCTAATCGACAACCGCTGATATTAAGAAATCGATTTTCTTAATTACTAAGCTGTTTTATCCAGAAATAGTACAGGCTATATATATGAGTTACAATACTGAAATACAACTTGAAATACTCGTAAATAAGTCAGAATAAAATGCAGTTACGTGGTGCCTTATCCGCGTGCGCTGAGTAAATGGTTTGTTATAACGTAAAAACCTACTACGCAAATGTGGTTCGTATACGTAAACTTTACATGTTTTTTTTTGTCGTAAAATACTTTTCGACCAGGGAAGTTATCAGGGAACGTTTAGTAAACCAAATATACCGTCAAAACCTCTGTTTCCTTGCAATCCGTTCGAAGATTCATAAGAGAAAATCCGTTCGCAATGACTCACTGTCCGATGGTAGTGATAATTGTTTATTGATTACGTCCGTTTAAATTAACCAGCTACCCTGTCGCTTCAGCGTGTACGCGCCACGGAGCAGGACACGGTGATTTTGCGAGATACGATACGCCATCGCGATGTCTTATAGTGTTGGACGATCCATTACCCATCGTGGGAACTTACAGCGTGTAAAGATAATTGAACGTTCCGAGTGCTTTTGCTAACGAAATTAATATTACATTAATATATTACAACAAAAGTAGTAGAGAGAATATTTTATTTATGAATCTGTAGCCAATTGGCATGGGTATACAATTTTCGTCATAATACGAACAATTTACTTTTTTTAAGGTAAAAAAGTCTGATTGTCTAATATTTTTTGGGAATAAAATTATATAAAATATTAATCATAATCATCATTATCAACCTATCACTGGCCCACTGCAGGGCAAGGGTTTCTTATCAGAACGAGAAGGGTTTAAGCCGTAGTCTAATTTGGCTCAGTGTATATTGGTAGACCACACTCGCCTTCTAAGAAGGTTACGGAGAATATCTACGGCATAAAGGTTTCTTCACCGTTAAAGCGAGTGATATTTTTATGGCTTTTATAAAAAAAAATATCCGAAAAACTAGAGGTACGTGCCGGGGATCGAACTCGATACCATTGAAAGGAAAGTCGAAGCCCTTATCACTAGGCTATCACCATTTCACCGTTTATGAGTAGGTAAGTAACATTAGAAGGCTCAGAGTCACTCAGCGGGCGACAAAAGAGCCGCTGGATACAAGCGGCCCAGAATCGTGGACTTTGGAACGCTCTAGAAAAGACTAGAACCGACTACCGATTACTATAAGAACGAAACCGACTGGTTGATTTGATGAAGAGACATTGTGAGATAAAAAAAATGAATTAGTGTTTGAATAGTTATGGTGAGAAGATTGTTGTATCTTCTTTTGCTCCTACTCCTACTTTTAATACAAAATCTCACTTCAATGCATAAAAATAATATAATTTAAAGTTATATTCGAATAAAACAGTTTTATCTTAATTTATTTATTAAGTATCAATTAAAACTTATGCCTTAGTAATTTGACTGTAGAATTCATAAACTAGCTAAATATTTCCACGTTTATCGCAACATCCAATAAAACCTTTACAAAATTGAACATTTAGTTAATGTTTCACATTAAACGGGGGTTTATTTTAATATATTCCACCCATTTCAATAATAGTCATCATTTCAATGACAATGATCTCCCGTCATCTGCGATATTTAACATCTCATTCTCACCAAGACAGAGTGGCGACGTTCGATCGATATTATTTGACGAATCGCCTCTCCCCAAATTATGGTATCTCCATAATGTTATCGCATGCTAAACTGACAAACAGTTTGAATATTAATATTGGGCTGAATATATCAGGTAGATTATGTATGTGTTTTTCCATATTGGTATTTATTTCAGTAGGTACTTACTAGCTGTCTCCCGCAATTTCGTCCGCGTTTATGTAGGTTTTTTTAAATTCCACCGGAACCCCTTATTTTCACAATGCAGTTATGGCGGTCTCCAGGTTGCAAAAGTACACTAAGATAAGTTCAGGTGCCATGCATGGGTAACAAATTCGATTTTGAATCCCGGTTTCTTTTACAAATAAAATAATTAGTAGGATAATTAGTATCCTATGTTCATATCCAGGATTAAAGCTGCGGGCCTAATTTCATCAAAATCAGTTAAGTGGTTAAGCCTAACATTTACAAATAAACAAACAATCAGACACTTTTTCAATAATAATATTAATATGGATTAGTGGCGATTTTATTTCTTCTTTAAAGTCATTTGGTTTGCCGAAAATACCCTCTTGTAAGGAATACCTAAGGCAAATGTTATTTCTTATTAGAAAATCTCAATATAATGATTGTCATTAGTCTGAGTAGAAAATAAAACTTTTACCTAATGACAGTTTTAAAAAGTAAGAAAGGAAGTGTTAAACAAAATAATGAAAATAAAATATGTTCTTTGCGCTGTCCCGCATAAAGAATGTAGAATCAACCGCTTAATTTTATTATTCGTACCTTTAACTGAACTCGCTTGTTTATCATCAGTTTGATCGTAAACTAAAACTGGTTCATTAATGTTCATAACTTTAAATTTATCCCTTTTTGCATACGTGCTGATATAAAAAACATGCTCTAAATAATATTCTTCTTAAAGGTGATCAATAAATGTAATGAGCTGAATTGAAAATAATGGAGTTTATTAAGTTTATATTCAACAATTCGAGCTGCTCAGTAGTCAAGAACAAAGCTTCTTTAATATGTTGAAAGGAGAACATACCCAAGTTTTTTTTTATACTACGACAACGCAGACATCGCCATCTAGCCCCAAAGTAAGCGAAGCTACTGTTATGGGTACTGAGATGACCGATGAATATAAATAAGATATAAATAATATATATCATCAATAGCCTACGTCAGTCCACTGTTGGACTAAAAGCCACTCCGAACAGGAGGGTTTGCCCATAATCACCACGCTGGGCAGGCGGGTTGTTGATCACAGTACATGGCAGAAGGAGGACAGAGGACTCTGCTGCCCGTTCTTCGTTATATTCCATTAGTCGACTCGTACGACACTCCCGGAACGAAAAGGGGGTGGTGACAACTGTATTCTGATCTGCCGTCACCACACGGCAAAACAATAAATAAGTATTTAACGGCCGATTGGCGCAGTTTGCAGCGACCCTGCTTTCTGAGTACAAGGCCGTGGGTTCGATTCCCAGAACTGGAAAATGTTTGTGTGATGGGCATGAATGTTTTTCAGTGTCTGGGTGTTTATATGTATATTCTAAGTATTTATGTATTTTATTCATAAAAATATTCATGAGTAATCTTAGTACCCATAACACAAGCTACGCTTACTTTGGGGCTAGGTGGCGATGTGTGTATTGTCGTAGTATATTTATTTTATTTATTATTTGAATATAACATTGTAATTAACATATCTAAAACCCAACCATAAATCTCATTGTTTAAGATTTTAAGCATTTTCTTTAAATAATATTCACAGAATTTATTTATTTGACGATGTCATGTTTATAAAGATATGTCTGGAGAATTAAACATCCTTTGGTATTTCACACAGATGTTTTTTTTTATTCCACTTCAAGTTAGCCCTTGACTGCAATCTCACCTAATGTAAAGTGATGATGCAGTCTAAGATGGGGCTATCCTGTTAGGAGTATGGCAATTATATTAAACCGATACCCCTAATTCGTTTCTACGCTACATCGTACCGGAACGCTAATTCGTTTAGCGGTACGTCGGTAGGTTGGTTCCCACCAGACAATATAAAAAAGGTATTAATACATAATATTTATATGCGTATACTTATACATCAATGTATATACGTAAAATGAATATTCTATCCATTTAAAGTGTTTACGTCGAATAGGAAATTATCTTTCATGTAACATTAAAGGCCGTTTCTTAATTGTATTTATTATTTGATGTATTATGGATGTGAACGCTCCTAATGAAAGAGGCGCTTTAAAGCTTCTGTTCTCTAAAGTTTATGGGACTCACAAGTGCAACAATAAAACAATTTATTTTATCTTGATTGGCCCTTTAGCCGTCACGGACATTGTTTTGAACGCTGTACTTTGTATGTCGGCTTGTCGAACATGATTCAGAGCAATTGATGTAAAAACTTTGTTGACTCGATTACACCGCAATTTAGTCGACTTGGAAAAGGTTCTATAAATATTTATTGTTCTTTATAGTACTCTTTAAATTATACAGTTTATCGCGAAAGTCGTATCTTTGATTATAATAGGGCATCGCTTATTATTATATCAGTAGCTTCTTTATAGTAAAGTTACGATTGTTGTCAATCAACGTATCAATTTAATTAACTCCAAAAAAAAAGGGTATTAAATATCATCTATAACATCTCAGTCCACTGCTGGAATAAAGGTCTCTCCCAATGGATGGATTACTCACCAAGATAGGAAGACGGATTGGTAATCTCAGTAGATAGTTGTAGTAGCACAGAGGATCTCCGTTATATTCCCTTATTAGCCTCGCACGTCACTCGTGGGAAGAAGAGGGGTGATGACAAACGTATATTGATCTATTATGAAAATTAAGCTTAATTTGCTATACTCCACGAAAATCAGGAGAACCTGTATGGTGTAATTTATAATTTTCAGATCTTCGGCAATGTACCCTCTACGCAGGTTTCGATCCGAAACCGGAGCATCCTCAGGAGATGTGAACTTTACAATTAATAATTGTTAAGTTAATAACATAAAAAAAAAATTGTATAGAGTATATTGATCTGCCGTCACCATAAGGTATCACCATGTGTTCACTCACCGCACTAATAAAACACTGCACAACACTATTTGAAAACTTTTTTATAAGTTGAATTATATCTCGTCTTATAGTTCTCGTTGAACAAGTCGTTAGCGCGACATTATAGACAAGTGGTGCCATCTAGGTAACGAATTGACAAGGTTAATGCTTATTTCAGCCAGTAAGCAGCATTCAGGTCGGCTATCTGCTTAGTCCAGCAATTATTAATTATATGAAAAAAAACGGTACCAACAAAAACCTTTTTAAATATAGAAAGTATAATATGTGACGTACATTTTGGACTTAGAATATTAAAATTTTCTACATCCAAAAAAATTCAAATTTGAGCTAAAGGTACAAATTTATGCTGTGTTAATGAAAGCAAAGTAGATGTTGAAGCAATTAACCGATGTACCATAATCCAAAATTTTCTGTTCCCACAATATTGCGTGTAAACATGTTAAATAGTATTTACTCACGCAGTTTTCTAAAAAAACAGCGTTGAGACAAATACCAATCAATATATGTTAACAACCCACGCTATGGTTAAGATTTTTAATCCAGAGTTAGCGGGAGGTCTGCGCCCACCCAGAGGTGTGGACATCTCTAACGAAATCGAATTAGAACAAAACCAACATACACATACGACTAAAACTAAAGTTGTTGAACATCCGGCTAAAGAATAAGATTCATATTTAAATAAAAACGATACAGCAGGAAGCAAAATACATCTCAATCAAATCAAAATATGGATCATAAAGAACAAGCGTGTTGAAATACATGTGCATATATTTGTAATTACTTTAATACATGAGGTCATTTTTTTAATTTCGTGTAAAAACACGAAATTTCATTTTGATTTTGATTAAATAGACGGTACAAGTACATAACCTTCAGCATCAAACCGTATTATAACAATATGATCTGGATATAACACACAGTTTTGGCGAATTTTAAATTTTTCTAAATGTTGTAATTAAAGGCTAGTAAATTGGAAAAAAAAATCGAATAGCCTGTGAAAAATGAGCCTAATAATAATAATTATCGTACGTACATCGCAGTCAAGTGTATAGCTAGACCTATTTATACACTGAATGCATTTCCACCTTTAAGTCTTTCTAGGTTTCCCACAAGTCTTCCAGTCACACCTAATCTTGACAGAATATCCTTGTTAAAGGGAGGTCTGTCTTCGACTCGAGAACAAATTGCCAGCTAACAAGAATAAATTTCCAGTAAAAACTGTTACTGCCTTTTATATCTACGGTGACAAGGAATTCATTTAAACTATTTCCAATAGTAATATGTAGTCGAACTGAAATAACCACTTCTGGGTCACTATTGCAAAGAAATTTGTCATGATTATATGAATAAAAATGCCTATTCTGCGATCTAACGTAATTTATGAAAATAAATAGGAAGAAAAATAGGAGCAAATTTTCACGCAGTGAAGAAAGACGGACTTTTGAATTTAAAATGTAGATTTCCGATATACAAATGAAGTTTAACGCCTCGACACTATACAAATCAGTGTCACCAGTAGTCGTTACAAACCTCCACGCCTAGTTCTACAGGAATTGTTAGCGCAACACGGCTGGCTGATATTTGCATGTGCTCGTTAACGCTGTACCAGTTGACGGACATGCGTCTGTCTTTGGTGATTGTCCTTTAGGACATCGGTAGGACATTTGACGTGAGTACTTACTTATACCAAAACATTGTTACCGTGCCAATGTTGCTGTTAGCATTGTAAGGGATAATTGCTAGCTCACGTGATTTGTGACACCTAGAAAGACATCACTCTGCTAGAAGAAGAATTTCTCAAAGCAGCTACCAACTTGTACCCCAACACAAGGTGATAATGTTTTATTCCTTTTGAATGTGGCCGGTAAATTATTATTAAAGTCGATAATCTTGGCACAGACATAGCTTTTTCTTGAATTCCCTTCTGTAGCATTTCTATTTTGGTAACAATCTTTAACAAATAATTTAGTCTGGTTGTTCTAACGAAAGGCTTCGGTGCAGCATGTTGCGGCCTCTTTATAATTCTGTTAAATAGTAGCAATCGTAGAAAGTTGTCAATTTTCTTTTCGCTTCAATTTATTACTATTAGCTAATTACAAGTTCAAAGCAGCTGTGTTGATCATAAAACTTAACATTACATAAATCAATCAAATGCAGAAGCGGAATGATTAGCAGTAAAATTTAACTTAATTGCCGTAAGTCGATTAAATCCATCGATTTTGAGGCGTATCGAATGCAATTCGAATTCGTTCTGGCAGTTCTCGAGTTCGGCTTGTTAATCGAGCAATCACAAATCTGATTGAAAGACATTCATGACTTGTTAACAATGCTGGGCTCGTATGCGAGGATAACCACTACATATAAAAGAAAATCAAATTTGATAAAAAAATCCATTGTGAATTTGGTTTAGTTATCCACTTTGAAATGAATAAAACTCTTGTTTATGCAGAGTGCCACTTAAAACTCCATGAAAGTGATTATAGAAAAACCAGATTCGATTTAGGTAACCTGGACGAGATTACTTATAAGGCCGACTTTTGCCTGTAATATTCTAAAAGTATTCTTAGTTTTTCCTATACTATGCAATAAAGCAGTTTAAATAAAAATAGCCTTATACTCAGATGGATAAACGTCTCGGATGAAATGGATTATTTTATGAACTTGTTGTACAATCTAGTAATTTAAATCAACTTATTATCAGCTAACGAATAACATAATTGATTACGCCTCTGTTCTTTATGATCTTTAAATTCTCGTCCAGTATTGGGATTTTAGGAAAATAGTAAAAAAAGAATTCAATTACACTGGTTAAGTAGTGCCGACGGAAGGTTAATGTAACATTTTATGAGCCAATTTAATCGGCACAACATTATAGGCCATCTTGAACGCATTGCGATCCGGTGCTTTAAAAGAAATTAGGATAAGATTATTCTTATCTGTCTCACTAAGCTATTTTAAGTTAGGCTCTTTTGAGCTTTTATTTTTTCCAATTACAATGTAATTATTTAACTACGGATTAACGAAGTAGTACGCCAAATATAAAGATAGGAGAAGAATTGAACTTTAAGTTCAATCCAATCTTACGCCCCTGTGCATTATATATTTTTTTCATCATCATCATCATCATCTCAACCAATTGTCATCCACTGCTTGACATAGGTCTTTTTTAGGGAGTTCCACAATCCACGGTCCTAGGCCACTTGCCTCCAGCGGCTCCCAGCGACTCGCCTGACGTCATCTGTCCACCCCGTTGGGGGCTGACCTACAGTGCGTTTACCGATGCACCATTCCAGCTCTTTAGACCCCGACGTCCATCGATTCTTCGAGCTATGTGCCCTGCCCTTAGCCACTTCAGCTTCGCGACTCGCTGAGCAATGTCGGTAACTCTAGTTCTTTTACGGATCTTCTGATTTCTAATTAGATCACTTAGAGATACTCCAAGCATAGCTCTCTCCATCGCCCGCTGAGTGACTCTGAGCCTTCTTATGAGGCCCATAGTTAGCGACGAACGTCTCAGATAGTTTTTTTTTAATTTACTATTTTTATACTATATTTAAGCCTACTCTTATCGAATTTATCAATCAATGAATCAAACATAATTACATAGCTCACTAATATACTTTAAAATTTATAGAAATAATTATTTTTAGCTACCCGCGTTCTAATAATAATCCTTCTTTATTATGGTTTTTTTTAATTCCTTCGGAAACAGTTTGCTTTTGCGTGCTAAAAAGTTCCCTCCGTTCCTATATGTGTCAAGAATAGTTTCACTGCTGGGTCGTAACAAGTACACAAACACACTCTTGCGACTTTTATAATATTAGTATGAATGTTTCTAGAATAATTGAAAACGTTACGAATTACTCGTCATCTAATTTCATCCTGCGAACGTCCACTGCGGAACATAGGTCTTTCTTAAGAAGCGCCACCATACCTATGAAATTTCTCTGCATAAACAAAAAACATATATATATAATATTAGCTGTTCTGACCAATAAAGATTTAAAATTATAAAAAGATTCTTTCTCAGCGTTGATTAATTTGGGATATTTGGGTTTACTATTGCTATAGTTCATCACTGACTTTCGAACGCCCACATAGAGCTTCCCTAACAAAATTACACACTCATTAGTTCTACGGAATGTTTGTTTTATTTTTTATCAAAGATGGCGCCGGCGCTCCTAAAACTAACAGAATTAGACACAGTCATAATATCACCGGGGGTTTATTAGGGCACCGGACGAACGGATATCGGAAAGTCATTTTATTAACCGCCTTTAATGAAATAAGGGTTTAATTAATTCGATGCGATTCGTCGAGCGTGAGGTGTGAGCTAATTTACTTCATATATTGATTTAAGAGACTTTTACTCTCAAAATATAAAAGCAGATTGCTTTTTTACCTAAAAAATTTATTCTTACTTGCTAAAAGTTGACCCCGTTATTCAGTCACTCAAGTTTCACAGCCATGACTACAGCAGTTTTTGTATCTTTGTTTCTTCGTGTACTCAATCATTGGCAGAGCTTCCACGTTTGCTCCACTCTCAGATAGCAAGTTAACGTGTGGGATCTGAAAAGCTGAATTAATAGAACGAACGAACTCTGTGGAAGCTTCAGTGAATGTGAAGTCAACTTAAGAAAGTTAGCTTGTATCAACATAAGAATATTTAAAGCTTTTTTTATTACAATAAACGATGTATGATAAACTGAATGATAAACATTTAGATTTAGCTTAAACATTTTAAACATGTAGCATTTATTTAATTAGGCATCGGTAGCGAAGGCTCGCAAAGGGTCTCTTGATGGTGACATGATGAATCCGAATCGAAAGTAATTAAACATCGATAGAGATTCGACACCTGACTCAAGATTTTCGTCTTCGTTTTGCGACAGATGAATAAGTAGGGGTCGCAGTTTTAATGCGTTAATGGGCGGGACAATAATAATCTCGTAGCCGACGGAGATTTTATCATTTCTATGTGCTGATAACTGTTTGATTGCCGGCAGCTTCAAAGGCAAATTGCGGACGGGGGTACGATAGTGCTATACGGTGGTCCCCGGTAAACGTGCCTGATACATACTGTAAGACAGCAAAATAAAACACTGGTAATTACTTCTTATCTCCACAGATACAATAACACGGGTATTTTGTATATTATGAAGTGCATTAAGTGAAAACATTGGTACGTGTCCGTTTATGCCTTTGCCTTTCAGTTTGTCTGAGGGTACTTGAATTTTCGTTTTGTTTGTATCGGGAAACTACAGATAATAACTATAAATTTCTTCCTCTTAGGACGTTATTACAGTTTATTTGCTAAATATCAGAAAACTGTTAGTAGAATTGTGCCGGAGAAATGAGGTTGTGAAGATTCTGAGTAGTTGGTAACATGGCGTTGGTGCTGTAAACTGAGTAGTTGTGTCAAAGTTTTATTATTATATTTTATAACGCAAAAAATCACATACAAAACTAATAACGACGATTTGATACCGGTGGAGGAAAAGTGTGAGAAGGGTTGGAAAGGTGACAAAACGCACAAACGGATATGGGAAGTGGACACAATTTATGCCCTGTCAATGTGCTGTAATCAGTGTTAACCGTATCTTGCGTGGGAATTTGTCACAAAAGGGACAAATGCTTACACTCTCAACTGTTATTAGGGGTATGTTTAGCGCGTCAAATGTGCGCTGAATTTTGTTGTTCTATTTCGAACTTTATGTAGATGCAAGTAATAAACTTCCAATTTATTTTTTGATTATTCTACTACTAGGATGATAAGGGGCTAACCTGTTTTTGGGGAATGGTTTCTACGCGACATCCTACCGCAACGCTAAATCACTAAGCGGCAAGTCTTAGTCAGTAAGGTGGTAGCTAGCCCCAGCAGAAGCCTCCTATCAGAAATTACAAATTCCCGAATTTCCCCTGCCGCGGATCGAGCCCGGGACTTCCCACTTAAATGCACAGCACTCACCGCAGCGCCAGAGAGGTCTTTTGCGTCAGAATATTTATCGTAATAACGAGTAGGTACTCGTAGGGTTATTACAATATATGTTTTACTTGATAAAGTTCAAGTCGTTGAGTGTTGTTGAGTAGATGTATAACTGTTGATTACAAATGTTTTAAGTACCTTTACTCGTGTTTCTTTCAATATTCGTTTATTCTTCTGTGTGGGAAGACAAGTTAAATGCTTCTGTAAATCATTTCTTTAGCAATAAGCTAAACGGTTCCCCAAAAAATCTATTACGCAAGGTATCATAAAGCAAGGCATTTTAAGTCATATATTACAAATTGGACCTTTAATTTTAAGTCATTCACTGCGTAATTGCTTACGAGTAATTCTGTTTAAAAGGCCATTAGCAATAAATATGTTAAGGCAATTTAGATAACACATACTATATCACGGTATTAAAAGTTAAAGGGTTACAGAGAAGGAACCGGTGTCTATGCTATTTAACTAGATGAGGTTTGAATCCGTGGTATAATAAATTGGATAAGTGCCTCCCACTTACCGAATTTATTATGTCAGTGGGAAAGTGACAGATGGTTAAGGAGTAATAAAAAAACTAATTAACAAAGTTATTCGCGCAGTCTCACAGTATGTACCTTTTATTTCATACTAGCGTATGCTCGTGACTTTGTTTACGTTTTTAATTAAAAAACAACTGAACCTCTATGAAGAATATCTTTTTTTTTTCGATCCATCATTTTTTAACGACTCCCAGGCCCTTCAAGAAATGTTTTGTCCTAATTACAAAATCTCAAAGCCCACTGCTTTAGTCTGTGCGTTGGGTAGTCACAATACTGTTTTATAAAAAAATCTTAATTTTTGTTTTTATCTAATACCCACTCAAAATAGATATATGATTATCGTATAAAATAATATCTAAAAAAAAAAAAAAAAATTTCACAAGGCACTGAAAGTTGTTTACATCTGTAAACAACTTTCAGTGCCTTGTGAAATTACAGATGCAAAGCTGACAAGCGTCTTTATAAAGAGCGAAAATAACTAAGGAAGATATTATTAACTATTATTAAGAAATAAAGTAATAACAGAACTGTTAACGTTTTATCTTCTTTAAGTCAAAATATAGATACTCATTTGAATAAACATAACTATTATTATAAACGTTACAACTTTATAATGGATGTCATGGTATTTTGAATGGCCGGGAACTATGTATCCGTTGCTGAACTTTCGATCATTTGTTGCTGTTTAGGGTCAAACAGCAGGCTAATTTGGGTATAATGACTGTCATGTGTGTATTTCGTATGCGTGTGAACATTTATGTGTTTTTAATAGAGATTAAATGATGTAGATAAGGCGCATATTGACACTTATGAGACTTTTGTTAACGTTTAATTTGCCAAGCGTAAAGACGAAGTTTTTATATTGATTTGTTAAGAATTAGAAACATAATCGGAGAGTTAAAGTTTGTACGGAGGTACTATTTATTACCTTAGCATAAATCATGAAATTGTATGATTCAGGTGATTGATTACTGTACCCATATTAATAATCACATTTCATTCGGTTTATTTGTTTGGAAAATCAACTGCTACAGGCTAAAAGTGGATGTTTAGTTTTGCATTTATATAAGTTATAATATTTTCCTTGATAAAACTCAAAAGGAGATTAGAAAGCATACTGAAGATAGGCATAGGTTATGTTTTACGGATAACGAAAGGTAAAATAGATAATCCAGTGGAGAAGGAAAAAAGTTGCAAATCAATAAGTAGGTAATAATAGCGCATTGCGCAGGAGCTCGACTTCCCTTTCGGGGGGCCCAGGTCGAATTCCAGCACGCACCTCTAACTTTATAAATAAATAAAATAAAATATATATTACGACAATACACACACACAAATACTTACACAAAGTAAGCGTAGCTTGTGTTATGGGTACTAAGATGACTGATGAATATTTTTATGAATAGGTAATATACATAAAACACTTATAATATACATATAAATACTGAAAAACATTCATGTTCATCAGACAAACATTTTCCAGTTGTGGGAATCGAACCCACGGTCTTGGTTTCAGAAAGCAGAGTCGCTGCCCATTGCGCCAATCGGCCGTCATAAGTTACGTGCGTTTTAAGTAATTAAATAACACTTGCTTCAACGGTGAAGGAAAACATCGTGAGGAAACCTGCATGCCTGGGAGTTCTATATAATGTTCTCAAAGGTGTGTGGAGTCCACCAATCCTCACTAGGCCAGCGTGGTAGACTAAAGACTTGACGCCTTCTCATTGTGGGAGGAGACCCGTGCCCTGTAGTGGGTCGGTAATGGGTTTAAGTGATGATGATGATTGGTAGTGTTAACATTTTATACCTAAGAATTTTTAGTAAAATTCCTTATAGATTTTACAGAGGTATGCAAACTTGTCTTTTAAATTGCGCTAAGCGACCGAAATTCGTTTTAATTAGCTTGCAGAGGTATTAATTAATGCAATTTGGCAACAGTTCCGCCGCCTGTCGCTAACATAAACGGTCCTGATAATGTTTAAACCTTTTTAATGAACCTGTTGTGTTGTATGAGTCTCAATATTGTTTAATTACTGTAACGTTCTAGTTTTTAGTAGTTGTGGAGCTTTTTGAGATAGAGCTCGTCCGAAAAAATACTACCAAAACATTATTGTTTTGCGGTCTGAATGGCGTCTTTACGGTGTCGTTAAAGCCACACCAAGCTTAACACCTACATATCAAATTGATAGTCACTGAGAGGCCTTATTTGCATGACCTGCGAAATGTTGATATATGAGATCCATTTGATGTGGTACCAACTGTAGAATACAATCTGTCGACCATAAATAAATATACTACGATAATACACACATCGCCACCTAGCCCCAAAGTAAGCGTAGCTTGTGTTATGGGTACTAAGATGACTGATGAATATTTTTATGAATAATATACATGAATACTTACAATATACATATAAACACCCAGACACTGAAAACAAACATTTTCCAGTTGTGGGAATCGAACCCACGGCCTTGGACGATTGGAGTCATTTACGTCCGAAATTAATAAACAGAATCAAACGGATGGCAGAATCAGATGTTCTTAGAAGTAGATAAAGATTTTGAATTATAACTTCGGACGTTAATCGATTATGAATTCGACGAGAAATGGAGTCGCTCAAATATGAAACTATGAAATGTTTGATAACACCAGCTGTATCGTACATTTCATATTCGATTTCAAAATATCATTTCTGCAGCTAATCAGCAAGTTAGTAGTAACAAATAATAGCATGCTACAAATAATTTAATTAGGAGGAACAAAGGCATTCACAATTGGATTGTCAAGTGAGTTAAGAGAGCACAATTCGTTCTAATTAATGGTAAGAGGTCCCAATTAATCCGATTTAGCATCTGTTATACCGACTGATGCTAACATAAAATACCTCAAAGTGTATCTGGAACAAAATTTTCTACATTGAAATTTAATGAAGTATATTATATAGAACTGCTATAACAAAATAAGTCCACAGGTTACATCGAAATCGGTTCATATGTCCCGGACACGTCATACTTATAACACAGTTATAGTTAAAAGCAGTAGAGTGCCAAACGAGGCTCAATATGACGTAAAATCTCTATACTCTATGATATAGAGGAAACCTTTGCTCAGCGTTGGATTATTTAGCCCCGCCTCCCTATAGTGCGTGAATTAAAAAAAAATGTCGTACTGAGCTGATGACCTAATGGTGAGAGGAGAACCATCGTCAATAAACAGCAACAATTCCCAGGGCTTGAAAGAAACACGCTGAAAAAGTGCCGCTCTGAGTCTATCTACCAGAAGCGTAGGTGTTAAGTGCGTGTGCGTGTGCGTGTAATTACATCGGCACCCATACTCTTCAAACTGGAAGACAGCATTGCTGCTTAGCGGCAGAAATAAGCACGGCGGTAACATCCACGGATGAGCTGTAATACAAAATGCTCTACCAAAATATGGGTAGGCTGAGGAATGACAGATGATGTTTTCTTTTGCCCCGACATTCCCTGAGATTACATAAAACTATTTATTAACCAACACGTGAAGCTGTCTTAGGCTTTAGCAATAAATCGTTAAAAAATAACCACTTAGTGATATTTGAGTCTCTATTCACTTTGTGAAATCTACGTTATTCGTAGATTTCTTTAGAAACAACGTAAAATGTAATATGAGCGGTTGAATATATTTCGCATTATGAAATGCAATATATATATATTTTTTTTATGAATAATGTATGAAGCGGTGACCACACCTCCGCCTACCTTCCGGTGTGACCAAATTTGATCCCCGACTCGCACTTCTTATTCTTCAGAGTTAAGCAATTCAATTACGTGCTTTAACGGTGAAGGCAAGACTCGTGGTGAAACCCGCATGCTCGCGAGTTCTCCATAACGTTATCAAAATCATGTGAAATCTACTAATTTGAACTGGGCCAGCGAATAAGGCCTCCTAATCCTTCTTTTCTGTTGATGTTCTCTAAGTTTCTAAAACCCTCTTTCCTATGAGGAAGGCTGATTATATAGGTTTATCATCATCACATACACTGATAAACGTCTATATGATTTTTTTTTATCGACAACAAGTTAGCCCTTTACGGCAATCTCACCTGGTGTTAACTCATGATGCAATCTAAGATGGTAGCAGGCTAACCTGTTAGGAAGTATGTAAGTAATATGAAACCATATCCCATTAGCTAATTAACTCATTCGCTGAGCGGGACGTTTTTGTCGGTAAGGTGGTTAAGCTGAAGCTACCCATCAGACCAGACCAGAGAAAATTCAGAAAATATTAAATGCCGGGAATCGAACCCAACTCTAACTCAAACAAAAAGCGGTCGCCGCTGCGCCAGAGAGAACATAAACATTTTATAGGGCATAGGTATCCTGTAGGGATTTCCTAAATCCACAATCTCCGCGGTTCACTCAAGGCCAGAGAATCTTGCTTAACAATTACTGTGTACAAAGTTTTATTATAAAATACTGCGATTTAAGTCATTTATATTATATTTTTCAAAATAAATGGACAAAGTAATGCAATTTCTTTCCTTATTGTTGTTGATTTTCTGAAAATATTTTATAAAACAGATCGAACCAGTTTTAATGTGAGCAAAATCGGAATCGAATCACCGATCAGTCGTCGGGATACAATAACAAGCCCTAATGATACCTTTAGGGAAAAGGTGTTAAAACGTTTATTGAAATACGTCAAAAAATGAATTAATATCTTTTTAACAAGCCGACGACGGCTCGTTTAGGGCATTTCTGTTTGGTTTTTTTCAAATATTATTAAATTGAACGGTTTTAAATTATATCCATTTTTGAAATAGTTTTATAGTTTGGGGAAAAAATATACCTAAAATTAGTGATCATAATATAAGATGTAGATCAGCCATAAATTCTTTTTATTACGAGATTATTTTGTCATGAAGGCAAGAACTTTTAAATTTGAATGGTCATTATATAAAACAATGATATTATAACTATATTTAGGAAACAGGTCAGCTTAGCTATTTATCTACTCGAAAATCTAGTGGATCTATATGGCCTTCGGTCATGACTTGTTACCGCCCTACCGATAAAAACGTGCAACCGAACGATTCGGCTCTCTGTTTATTTTTTATGCCGCGATAGCCTAGTGAGTAAGGCTAGTCTTTTGCGAAGACTGAATTCGAGCCCCGACACGCACCACTGTCTTTTAAAAGTTATGTGCATTTTAATTTGAGCAACTTAAATATAAGTTGCTTTAAACGGTGGAGGGAAGCATAGTGAGGAAACCTGCATGGCTGAGAGTCTTCCATAATGTTCTCAAAGGCGTGTAAAATCTACCAATCCGCACTTGGCTAGTAGGCTTTAAACTTTCTTATGCTGAGAGAGGAATATAACGAAATTAATTTAAACAAGAAAATCTTTTTGCTACTTAAATTTCGAAAGCTTAGTTTTTTCTTCTCATTTTGTATGGAGGAATAAAACGTACCTTTAGTTTTGTATGAAGTTATATTTTAAGTCAATAAGTGTTAATATCTTGATCATGGACGACTGGAAAGTGCCGTTTCATTTTGATTATATATCGACGGACGGCACGATGATATTCAGGCTTACTAAGTAAGGGATAGTGATCAAAGTGCCAGTATTTAAATGCATTTAATTGACGATTCCTGTAACTGCCATAAAATTCTGTGTCCAGCAGAAACCGTTGGTCTCCGCCTTTAGAGGTTTTGAACCAACGTCGTTAATTTTAGGGAACTGACAAACGGACCGCTTTCAGGGTTGCCTTCTTTGGTGGACTCAACCGAAATGCAAAGTTCTCAAAAAACATTTACCTATCCATCTCTCTCTTTAATGTCTAAAGCAGAACTTAACCGTGGCAGATAATACCATAAAAGTTCTCGGATATATCTAATATAGCAAGCAAATTAATTGCAATAACAAGTTTAAAATTATGGTGAGTTTATTAAATCAGGTCATTAATTTCATCTAAGCAATTATGAAGTTCAGGATATTTGGACAGGTGACAGCCCTAATTGTGACTCCATCGATTTATTATTAAAATCAGTCTGTCGCGCGCACTTCCTGCTCCCAAATTGCTTATAAAATTGGCGACCGCTCGTGCCGATGTTGATACCAAAAAAAGACTTTATTTTTCAATTACGATCCAAGATTGTTGTATAGAGAGCAATTTATCTTGCATGCCGATACGCAATCTCTGAAGAATCTGCGCGATACAATGTAACGGTAAAAAATTGCCAGCAATTATTTAGCATAAATAATTAGCGATTATTATGGAATCATCCGCGCATCGGCGGAACTATTAACACCTGAAATGTGGATTAAGCTTTTAAGGAAAATTTATGGAAAGAGATACGGAATGCGTTAAGGTGTTTCCTTCAATTTTCTTCTTCTTTGCTCTTTATTTTCTTTTTTTTTGTTTTATTTTTAAAAAATAAATAAATATACTACGACAATACACACATCGCCATCTAGCCCCAAAGTAAGCGTAGCTTGTGTTATGGGTACTAAGATGACGGATGTATATTTTTATAAATAAGTAGCGTACCCAGCCCGCTTCGCCGGGCTAGATTTTGCTTTATTTAATTTCAACAATAAACTTACATCATTAGGTTTTTAATTTAAGTCTTATAATATATTAAATCATTTATTTCTCTCCGTATTCATTCTCTTCTATTCTCTTCTCGAGCGGGTGAAGATCATTATCTACACCCATGTACACCCAACAATAGATAGTAAATAAAAGCTGAATTTGACAGTTTGACAGTTCAAAAATAGGAGTGTTCCGATCGTCACCAAACTTTACAGGATTACTCGCCATGTCAATCTGGAAGAATGTTTGCCGTCCAGCCGTGTCGGAGCCTATACGGAACATACCCACACACTTTCTCTTTTATATACATATAGAAGATATACCTACATAAATGCTTAGAATATACATATAAACACCCAGACACTGAAAAACATTCATGCTCATCACACAAACATTTTCCAGTAGTGGGAATCGAACCCACGGCCTTGGACTCAGAAAGTAGGGTCTCTGCAAACTGCGCCAATCGGCCGTCAAATTAATTAGGGATGGTTCGCTTTATAAACATTATCAGCTTATTCGTTTTGACGACCTTTCTGGCGCAGTGATGCCTACTGGTCTCGTAATCCTCGGCGGAAGATAATTTCCTCTGTCTAGTCTGGTGGGAGGTTTCAGACGTGGCTAGTAATAAGAATAACCCATCCAACAAAGACATGCGACCAAGCAATTCGGCGTTCCGGTACGATTCTACGTAGATACAGGTTAGTCTAGACTGCGTCATATCAATAAATAATCCCTATCCCTACTAATCCCTATCCCTACTTCCCTACTTCCCTTCTTAATATTATAAATGTCAATGCAAGTTTGTTTGTTACGCTGTCACGCAAAAACTACTTAACCGATCCTCATGAAACTTTGTACACATATTTTTGGCAGTTTTAGAAGTAATATAGAATACTTTTTATCCCGCCATTAAGCTCGGTTCCTTTGGGAGAGAGGATGAAAGTGTTTGAGGATTTATACCATAACTCTGACAAGTTATAACCGATTTAAATAACAACTTTTGTACTATAGAGGTTATAATATGTGTTTAATTTTGTCCAAACTGTGGTTGGAGATAGAGAACAGAACTCCTCAGCTGACAGCAGCAAACCCCTCATTCAAGGCTTAGCGATACTGAGTACTTTAAATTTCCTAGAACTACAACTAAATTTAATGTCAAATCAAAAAACAAAATGAAACGCAGACGATATCGCGGGCAACAGCTAGTAAAATAATAAATGTACTACGACAATACACACATCGCCATCTAGCCTCAAAATTAAGCGTAGCTTGTGTCATGGATACTAAGATAGCTGTTAAACAGGGCATTGCCAACTAAACAAACACCTTTTCATTTTAGGTATAACCGATAGTCCCCTGTGCAGAGCATGCATGGAGGCAGATGTAACACTTACTCACGTATTGCTCCGGTGTAGAGGAGTAGCAGAGCAACGTGCAGCATACCTTGGCTCCCCAGCATCACTCCCTGAAGCACTTGGCGACCTGGGCGGCCTGCTAAGCTTCTGGAGTGAGCGCGGCTGGCTAGAGTGACCCAGCGGGGAGCCGTACCAGTGGCACTACGTACAACGGAAGGTTCCGTCCGACCAAGTGCGGAGACAAGCCCAGAGAAAGAAGAAGAAGAAGATAGCTGTTGAATATTTTTATGAATATAAAACACATAAATACTTATAATATACAGATAAACACCCAGACACTGAAAAACAATCATGTTCTTCACACAAACATTTTCCTGTTGTGGGAATCGAACCCACGGCCTAGGACTCAGAAAGCATGGTTGGCCACTGCGCCAGTCGGCCGTCATAGCTCCCCCAAGAGGCACACTGCTGCCTCTCTTGTAGGAGAGATGATTTAGAGCACAGACATTTCTCGTTCTTCTCCAATGTGCATCGGTGGGCTCATATGATGAAATATTATCGCAGTAAAGTAGTAAGTGATAGCAACCATTAGCAACTTTCTAAGGCACAACGCATATTTGCTCACTCCAGCCTCGTACCGCAAGTTTCTTAATGAAAAAACCAAATAATTTGTATGGCTTTAAATTTTTGGCCTGAACCGAAAATCGAACTCATGACCTCATGCTCCATATTCGAATATGCGAACCCCCCTTTCTACATATAAGTATAAAGAAAATTGCTAA
The DNA here is from genome assembly GCF_905163445.1 of Pararge aegeria. Lineage (NCBI taxonomy): Eukaryota > Metazoa > Arthropoda > Insecta > Lepidoptera > Nymphalidae > Pararge > Pararge aegeria. Next base: position 7,633,490 of record NC_053184.1, on the reverse strand, counting down.
AACTGAAGCCTTCATAACGTAATTTTTCAGGAAGTTTCATTGAACTACAAACGTAATTGAGAACCTAACCCGTTTTATTTATTTACTATGCAAGATGAACATTCCTGCTAGAAAAATGAGGGCACTAAATAAGACGGATCGTTAATTTTATCAGAACATAAACCGGAAATATGCTCAGCATTCCATACTCCAAATTCGAAGAAAACATTGATTTGTATTTCAGAATGTAGCCCTTTTTTATTATTAATTAGAAATTATGCAGAAAAGTTCCGGCGACCGTATTGGACCGGTTCATTAGTTGCGTATACGGCACGTGTTACATATGCATATCCAATAAGTTAATCGCGGGTCTCACATTTTGTCATTAGAAATCTGTGACAAGTTTGGCAAGAATGTTTCGGACTGAAGGCTTTGGGGACGCACGTGCGGTCAGTGCGTATGCGCAGATGTATCGCGACACCTGCCTTGACGCCGGGTTGTCCCTTTCACACCTATCAAAAACTATATATCTATCCCTTTCCCTTAATAAGCACTTTTAATTCCAGCATAGTATACGTAAGCGCGGTACCCAGATCAGCGCCACCGCATTTTACTTTATGTGACCTGTTTTTTAATGATATTATGGTCTAAAATAGTTCTTTACTCTCATTAGTATTCTTGGCGCGAGCGTTTCAACCCTGCAGTCTATGGCCATGTTTAAAATGCAGCCACCAACATGTTTGGGAACATGTTCTAGACCATACCTATATTTGGTCCTCGATTATTTGTCCGATCATCATTAAGCGGCAATTTGAAACTGTCAATGACTGGTTTGTACTCAATATCTTTCTCATTATCGACGAACGACATAAAACAACCAATGAAACAATGCCACCGAAGATTTTTTACAATAAAAGCAAGATAATTTTATTTTAATTGTTATAACAAACAACAATTTGTTTTATAGGACAGTTCTCAGCAGGTATTATTCTTGCCCTCTGAGCAAAAATATGATACAAGAAAAAAACAAGGAAGCCAATTCAACTAATCTTTTATCTTATACAGATATGGTGACAGTTCGGTTACATAATAACCATATAGAAATCTCACCAAAAAAATACCCAATTTAAAAAAGGTGTTTAAATGAAAATAAAACCTAAAGCATTGGATAGAAGCAGGCGTTACTTTGCGGAAATCCATGACATATTATCAAAATTAAGCTTAATTTGCTATACTCCGCGAAAAGCAGGAGAATCTATGTGGTGTAATTTATAATTTCTTTACAATGAATAATTGTTAAGATTAACAATTCAAAATTCTTAACAATTATTCATTGTAAAGTCAACATCTCCTGATGATGCTCCGGTTTCGGAGCGAAAGGTGCGTAGAGGGTATATTGCCGAAGATCTGTTTGGTGTGGGGTATAAGGATTGAAGAAATTATAAATTACACCACACAGATTCTCCTGCTTTTCGCGGAGTAAAGCAAATTAAGCTTAATTTTGATAAACCTAAAGCACGTTTACCTAAAATATGTCATAAATTTTGGCCGTATTTTAACTTAGCATAAGGCTTAACTGCAGTCAATGATGTTTCATTAATCAAAACCCTATCATCCTACTGCTAGGGCCTCCTCTCTCATAGGGGCTAGGGGTATAGCTTCTACTCTATCCGCTGGGAGTAAGCAGGCTTAGGTTAATAAGCTAATTAGGACTCTTAGGTTACGGTTATTACACACCAATATGATAGATTTCTTTATTCCATTACAAGTTAGCCCTCGACTACAATCACAGCTGGTGGTGTGTCACCGGTCTAATATGGTAGTTTGCTAACATGTTAGGGGTAGTTAGTGCAGTTATTTTAAACTCATGACCCTAATCGGTTTCTAGGTGACATCGTATCGGAATTTTTAATCGCTTGGTGGCACGATTTTTTTCAATGGATTGGTTACTAGCCCCGGAGCTTGGTACAAACCCAGGACCCCCCTTTTATAGATCACAGCGCTCAACACTACGCCTCTGTCGCAAGCCGTCTAAAAAAGGAATGTCGTCTAAGGAAGCTACCAAATTGGTATCTAGTAGAGGAAACCGCGAGCAGGTGAGGTTGACAGTTGAGGTCGACTAGCTGTTGTCGTCATATACCTCCTTAACCCCCTTAGAGAAGAGTGGCGACGAGCATTATGGAGAACTCTCAGGCATGTAGGTTTCTTCAAGTGGTTTTCCTTCGCCACTGAAGCAAATGATATTTTAATTGTTTAAAACGCACATAACTTAAAAAAGTAAAAGGTCTATTCTGGGATTCGAAATCGGCCCTCCGAAGGTAAAGCCGTAGCCCGTGGCTCTAACTTTTATACTTATCATTTTAATGTAATTGTTTTATTTGATAAATAAAGTAATAGATTTACTTTACTATACTAAAAATACAATTTGTTTGGTTTTATCTAAGTATTTTATAAAACCCGTACGTATGTATGTTGTTTTTTTTTCAGTTTAAAAAGCGCGCTTATCTCTGTAAACTATCATTCGGATCATATGTAAAATCTTTTGTTTTTGCATTTACTTAGTAAGGATATTTAGGCTATCACATTTTGCAATAATAGTTTTGCGACTCTAGCTAACTGAACAAACCTGGCAAAGCAATGCGTGACTATTCCAACGTTATGCCACTTTTATTAATGAAGGGGTTAGGGGCCGAGAAAAAGAAGAAATAGCTCGGGCGGGTGACGCGACGCGATGGGTATATTGTGTATAATAGTGGATGAAAGTGTGGACGAAATCGCAGGGCACCACTAGTTATACTGATAATACAGGTAAACTAACAAAAATAACGGTTCGTTACCAAATTAGCCACACTCGGGGGGAATGGGTTGGTAACAAAGATTCCCGCGTATGTGATTAGAAGTTGATTAATGACACTGATATGACAAAAGCTCAGCATGATACTGCCTCTTGCTGAGTAAATTAGACCCACGGGCCCACGGGAGCGATTCGTAACTACAATTACTCGCATATTTTGTACATTATATGTTATTAAAATGACCGATAAAAGTTAAAGTTTGTCATCTATTGAAATGTTAATTACACTGTCTTAATAGATTATTGTTCCACTTTCATGACTGAGGGGCGACGAATATTTTTTTTAATTTTATTGCGTTCTGTCATGAACTAAATTAAAACGCACTGGTAAAGCATGGAGAGTTCTAAAACCCTCTCTTTTGTGACCAGCATGCTCCGCTTTCGGAGTGAAACGTGCTTAGAGGGTACATTGCCGAGGATCTGTTTGGTGTGGAGTATACGGATTGAAGAAATTATAAATTACACCATACAGATTCTCTTGCTGTTCGCGGATTATAGCAAATTCAGCTTAATTTTCATAATATAATGAACTCGTAAATAATAAAAGTAACAATTTCATACAGAGGTAAATGTAAACAATCCGCATTCCATAGAAGTATTATTGTTAATATTTTTAATAAACTGTTGTATTACCTACGATGCATTGCCTGGTTAGGTCTAACGAAAGTGCTTTCAGTGGGAACCACGCCGCAACAATGAAAATTACCAGATTAATGCAGGCCATGCTCCCGTTAGTGTGCTAATTACACTATTTGAAATAATAAACCTAATTAATGTCGTTACAAAAGAAGAACAACGTAAAGTTCTAAAACATAACTGAACCACTCATTAACTCGACTTTATCATCATAACATTGGCGAACTACAGGACACGGGTCTCCTCCCGCAATAAGAAGAGGTTAAGGCCGTAGTCCACCACGCTGGCCAATTGCGAATTGGTGGACTCCACACACCTTTGAGAACATTCCTTTCCTCACGATGTTTTCCTTCCCCATTGAAGCAAGTGATATTTTAATTACCTAAAATGCACGTAACTTTTTAGTTACTTTTTAGCAGTGGAATATCATAAACTAATTTTTATGAAAGTGATTTAAAGTTAGGAAATCAGTTTTCTAATTTTTATCATTTTAATTAAATGAATGCAAGATACTAGATAAAAAACCTATGTAACTCTCCGTCCTTTTAACAAACTCGATGCAAAAAAATAAATATATTAGTAATAGGAATTTATAATTTCTGAATCTTCAGTCTGGTATCTTCGGCCGTAGCTTGTCACTACCCTAGCGACAAATACGATTAGGATAATGTTTTAAATATAACTGCCTTTCTCCCTAACAGGTTAGCACGCTACCTTAGACTGCATCATCACCACCAGGTGAGATTCCAGTCAAGGTCTAACTTGTAGGCTAACCCGCCAACCTACATTTGAGCATCATGAGGGTTTTAGAAATAAGACCTTTATCCTGTAAGAGCGGAGGTCTTGCCCAGCTGTGGTAATTGACAAGATGGAGGTCATGATGATGTGCTTTTTTATCTTCTTTTACTCCTTAATTAAAACGAGCTGACCCGTGCAACTTCGTCTGCACCAAATCGGTTTTTAATGGAAAACACGAATAAAATGACATTTTCTAAAAATGAATCCTAGCTAGATCGAATTATTGCCCCCGAAACCCACTTCAATTTCATGAAAAGCGTTGGAGCCGATTCCGAGATTTCAATTATATATATATACAATAATTGCTCGTTTAAAGATATAAGATAATCGTTTATTTGCTGTGAACAACGATGACAAAATATCTACCTCTACGAATTTGACGTATGACTGGCGCCTATAGTGTTTGAAACGTTATTTATGTTGACAGCTCTTAATTTAATATGAATATTTAATTTCATACATAGGTACTTAAATTTATTCTTAACATGCAGATAATAAATATTATGAAATGAAGAAGGTTTTTTTTAAGTTACCTCGAGTCCCGATTGCCCTCAACATCTGCTTGGTTTAATTTCTGTTATCAGCGAAATAAGGTAGCCTCAAAATTTTAACTAGTAAATTCATTTCCTTACTTCATAGAAGTAAGTCCGATGAAATCGGTTTCCTCTTAAAAGGTGTCTTAAGCATTGCCCTCTCTGTTTGTAAGGACCCTTGTTATATGGGTCCATGCGTTCTGAGAATTTGCTAGAACAAATGTAATATGAGAAGTACATAAATTGCATAAAAATTTGTTTGTATCAGGTATGCTATTGTTCACTTCATAATAATATGACCTTGGTAAGTGGTTAGAAATCTAAAATGACATTTTCTTTCGTTCTTTTCGTTCTTATAGAAAGTTATTTTTCTAGTTATTTTAAGTTTAAGTTAGTGAGATGAAGGTGAGCGCTGCGTTTGGTCCCGGGTTCGATTCCCAACAGGAGCAATTTAAGAATTTATAATTTCTGAATTTTCACTGATCTGGTCTAGGGGGAGGCTTCGTTAGTGACTGGTCCCGAGTTCAATTTTCGGTAGGGGTAATTTAGGAGTTTATAATAACGACCTCCCTGGCGCAGCGGTGCGCGCTGCGATTGGTCCCTTGTTCGATTCCCAGCAGGGGCAATTTAGGAATTTATAACTTCTGAATTTTCTCTGGTCTCCCTACCAACATAGACGTGCCGTTAGGCGATTTAGCGTTCCGTACGCGTAAAAACCAAGTAGGGGCATGTGTTTATTATGACTGCCATACCCCCTAATAGGCTAGCCCGTTACCATCTTAGACTACATCATCACTTACCATTGCACAAAGGATCGCTTGTAGAGGAAAAAAAAAGTTTCCAATAAGAAGTGGCCCTCGCTGATGTTAATCAATATGAAATTAGCCTCAATTAAGAATAATTTGGACTATGATAATTATAATGAGTTAAAGTGTTTTTTTAATTTAAAATGTTTGTTATTTGTTTGTATTTCGTGTGCAGTATAATAAAGAATATGGTTAGTTATTTATTTTTTTATATTACTTGCATCAGGAAGAACAGAGCTAGAGCCAGCAACTAGTTGATGCCTAACTTGGTAGATGGACTAGGTAGATAGGATGCAAGACGAAATACCTCATCCCACCATCATTGTTTGATATGGAAATAATGCTTTATTGAAGTAGAAAAAGTAAATTAAATAAAATGCGATAACGGTAACTATGCCAGATGCATTGTCAACCGTTTGATTTTTATTACAGCTACAATACGACCTAAAAGTGAAACTCAATTTGAATATTTTCTCGAAGGTAAAAGCTCATAAGTACCTTAATTAAAGTACTTCGCAACGGAACCAACTGCCTAATTAGTTTATCATACATGTAGAGATAATAATAAAAAAATATGCAATTAAATTAATAACATTGCGTAGCTGTACTGAGGTCCTATAACGGTTTCATAACTAACTTACGAATGAATAAAAATGTCACACAGAATCAAGAGTTTTACTGCGTCTTCAAGATTGCCCATTAGGCTTAACCTTTTAATTTGGAATCGTTAAAATGTTACGATTATTGCTCATACATTGTCATAGGCTGAGAGATCGTAACTTGAATGGAAAAATGTATGAAACTTAATTAAAATTTTAATTCATACTTTTTAATGCTAACTTGTGTGGTTGGATTACCGATGTTTTTTTATGTAAAATACAAAGTATAATACTATAGAAATCAAGTTAGAGTAATAAAATAAACACAAAATAATAGTATTTACATTTTAATAATTATATCAATAATTTATATTAATTCCATACCGTCGTCGGGTGAAAAAATATTATCAATGAATTATAAATATATATATATATATAATATAAGTCATCATCATCAAACTATCAACAGTATACCTCCCTTACAAGAGATAAGGTCTTAGAACAAAGACCCATCACGTTGCTACAAATTGAATTGAATTTATCTATGAGATAATTATTTACACAATAATAAACTCGAATTTAATGCTGTAAAGCTGTGATGTGTGTGAAGTATTGTACCTACTAATAGAAGGTACAATTAAGAGGAAAGCGTACCATCCGCGGGTAGCTCGCAACTCCCGTTTGTAGCGCTTAAAATAAATGAAATTTAATGACTTTTTATATTTGTCCTTTAACTTGTTTTTATATTACAATATAAATTTCTGTCCCTAAATATCAAGTCTTTAAAAACAAAAAACCAATTCCTATAATATGTCATCATCATCATCATCATCATCACTTCAACCGATTGACCGGCTGGTCTTTGGTTGGGAATTCCACAATCCACGGTCCTAGGCCGCTTGTTTCCAGCGGCTCCCAGCGACTCGTTTGATGGCGTCGCCATTCCATCACCTTGGAGCCCCAACGTCCATCGGTTCTCCGAGTTATATGCTCCGCCGGTTGCCACTAGAGCTCTTCGGTAACTCTAGTTCTTCTACGGAGTTCATAATATGCAATACGTATCAAATTGAGAACTTTTTTTAAAAATAAATGCAGGTAATTAATTATGTGAGTAAAACATAATTAATTATCTGCATTTATTTTTCGTATAATGTTATGAACACTTTTTGGTAATAGGTTCCTAGACTATTTAGGTTACAAGTCATCGATTACCTGCAAGACCACCGAGAGAGGGTCCCAGCAAAATTCGCTGAGACGTTACAATTTAATTAAGAGCTCTCCTCTAATTAATGCTTCCCTTACCACTTTGTACGCTTTACGTGCGATTGAGCATCGGCTTGTTTTTATTTAGGACACCAACCTATCAAAAACATGTATTTCAAAATGTTTAACAAACCGTCTTTTGTAGAAAAAGTTGTGTTAGTGATTAAATTTACTCGCACGAAACGTTAAAACAAAAAGTATTTCATGCACAAAATCACATCTTTAGCTTCGGAGCATAACATCGCTGATTATTTTGGTGATACGGCGAATACTCATAGAAACGAGTGGGTTTAGGCGTCGCACCTATTTTTCAATTGTTTGTTTCGTTACCACAATTTATTTTGCGATTGACAAGCACCTTTGCTGTTTATTAAATGGTAAGTATTATAAACCGAGTGCTAAATATTCACTACAGCGTTGTCAGTGTGTCCGTACCTATTCCTTGCTATGTATAGCTCATATATGAGCTAGCTATGCATTCTTAGGTTGAAATTGGGTCACAGTATCGTAGTGTAGGTAAATAAACTCGAACCGCGAGCAAATTTCAACTTTTCAACTGCTGAGTTTCTTGCCAGCTTCTTCTCGGTAGAATCTGCTTTCCGGACCGGTGGTAAAGTCACTAAAACAGACAGATTTGACGTTTTAGAAGTGCTTATATTAGGCCTACTTAGAATAAATTGATTTTGAATATCGAATTTCACTATTTTTAATATAGGTATTACTATATAATCAGATGGTAGTTATGCCCAGACTGAGACTTGAAGTAATCTCCGAGACATACTCAAATTCGGATATCCATATTGAGTTACTTCACAAAACTTAAAATAGGTGTTATAACACTACACTTATAAATTTAAGTTCTTCAAAGTTAATATTATTAGTTGTTCCACTGTGAGAAATAAACTCTTCCCAAGCACTCATCCGGAGTAAAGAATAAATGATCAAAATTTTATCAAAAAACGATCTCCGGAGCCACCGGGTAAGTGATGTCTTAATAATGACACAAGGTTAAAATATCACGAGATACATCTCGCCGTACATACTGAACTCAGCCGACGACAAAGGAACACTGCCCCAAGTATTTTGTCACTGTTTGATCCAATCGTTCGGTAGGCAAGAAATATCTATAAAAACGTGCACCGACATCCGAAAAGGGTTGAAACAAATTTTATTAAAGGCATGCGATTATCTGGGCACGATAAAAAATCTAATAAGGCCGACGAACGGAGTTGTTAATTCCACCTTCAAATACCACCAGTAATATTGATGTACAATGTCACGAAAGGATCTTTAATTGTATAAATAATGGCCATTATTATCTCTACGTAACTACCGACGTAAGTCAATAGAGAGCAGAAAAGGACGAGCAAGGTCGATATAAAGAAATGAAACACCCACATAAGTAATACAGTTCATAGAAACGTGTAATTTAAGGGATTTCAAATAAGACATTAAACCAATTGTTAGTAAGGGGTTTTTATGAATCAATCATGTTGTTATTTTTAATTGAGTGAATCAACATCTTCGTCTTAAAGACAGGTAAGGAGAAATTGGAAATTTTATAGTGCAAAGTAATAACTTTAAAATATAAAAATCAAGAATAAATTCATTTTCATATGTGTAATATTAATGTCAGACTGCGGATTGCAAGAGTTTAGGTCTCGCTCGTATTACAATAACGAATATACCGCATTTTTTCACAATAAATTTGAACAAAAAGATACAGATCACGTCATCAGCACGCATTTGTGGGCCCTTTGCGTATAACTATTTATTAATCAAGAACAACCAACAGCAGATACGACTACATTAAAATTGAGTCAAAGTTTCTAACTACTGGGTAACATATTATATGTTATCACAACTATAATTTTTGTTAAATTCCTTCGACTAAAGGTATGTGTAGAAAAGAAGTTCTTTAGTTATACTTTAAAACATCTCTTGCAAATCAGAATTAATAAATGACACGAGCAGTCTTATTTCTTGAACTACCTTATTTATAATGGTGTTTATTTGGTTGTACAAAAATATAGAGTAAACTGAGGTTTGTAAATGTTTATTATTATACTTGTCAGATAAAACAAATTGAAATGTAGGAACTATATATACAGAGCTGTCAAGAACCAACCCGGTAATCTCTATTTAAGTAATTTTTTTGTCAATTTAAAAACAATAATAATAAAGTATATGACAGTGTGGTAATATGCCGACGGGACCATATCGTTAATGCTCTATGTCAAAATATAAACAAATTAAATTCACTTTCGTTTTCGTTATTCGTTAATTTACTTAATAATGCATATCATTTACAAACAATTAAGTTTAAAAATTGTTAACAATAATTTAATGTGTTATTAATATATCGACATATCGACAAGCAAGACCGCAAGCTATGCTAAATATTTAAGCCTGAACTTGCTATTCGTTTTGTGAAAGAAAAACTGCGTATTTTTTAAATTTAAATTCATAAAAATATGGCATTTCTTGTATCATATCCTACTGATATTTTTATGTCGCGCCACCCAACGTGCAAAAGCGTTGAATGAAATATCAATTAGAGAAGTTTTCGAGACCCGGAAAAAACTACCTTCATTTCTCAATTTACTAAGTGAATTCATTCGTGTATTGCCGCATGTCATTTACTGTTTTTGTGTTATATCTGTTTGGGCGGTAGGGTAATAAGGAAAGCAACAAGTTTATTGCTACGTAGCTTCCTTAAGATTCATCTCATTCATGTGTTCGATTTTTTGTTTCGTTTAATATTCAAGTACAGAATGTTTATTCGTCGTCATCATCTTCAACATAATATTAGTATTGGGCACAGAGTTGATCTATCATGGAAAAGATGGTTAATATCTCCATGGAGCTTTCAACGGAGACTTAACGTGCAATTCGATGGATGGCATTGCAGTAACGCGAACCTCTACTACTGGTATTGAATTTTCTAACCTAACCTAACAATTAAATTAAAAGCCAACATAAAAGAAGAGGGGACATAATCTTTCAAACAGAACGGCACAAAAGTAAACTAGTTGGGAGGCAGTACTACATCATTAGCTCTAGAATTTACAATAAAATCAATAGAGATATAAATATATACCCCCTAAATAAAATTAACTGTAAAAAATGTGTAAAAGAGTGGCTACTGACAAAATCATATGCTGAAACTGAAATTCTTCTGGAAGTCTTAGGATCGAATTAATATGTAAAACTCTAACTCACATATACACACACACACACACACACACACGCACATACAAACACACACAAATATAAATACATACATACAAACACACACATACACCTGCAAAACAAATTTATATATGTATATATAACTTAATATAATAACTATCTTGTATAAGCAAACATATACGCGAGCACAATTACCTATGCGACGCAAACTCACATACGCACAATCATACACTCAATCATCGAAACAACAATTTAAGGAGAGCACTGTCGCCTGTAATACAGGTTTTTACCTAAAGCAGGGACAGTAGATTTTAAATGGCACCATTACATACATTTATTACATACACACCAATATAATTTGTGAGGCACGCATTTGTTTGTATAAATATTATTATTATTATTATATTTTTTTTACTCTTTCCAGGAACCCTGGACGTCGTTACCATCTAAAAATCAGTATTTCTCATCCAAACGATAAGAAGCTGTTTCGGTACGACGTTCTTTTTTAAATTACTAGCTGTTGCCCGCGACTTCGTCTGCGTTTGATTTTGTTTTTTGATGTGGCATTCAATTAAGTTGTAGTTCTAAAAAAATAAAGTATTCAGTATGGCAAGGCCTTAAATGAGGGGTTTGCTGCTGTCCGCTGAGGAGTTCTGTCCTGTCTACACAAAGTTTGGGCAAAATTAAAAATATTATACCTCTATAGTACAAAAATAATTAATTAAATCGGTTATAATTTTTCGGAGTTATGGTGTAAAATCGTCAAACACTTTAATCCCCTCTCCCAAAGGAACCGAGCTTAATGTCGGGATAAAAATCCTATATTACTTCACATACTTCCAAAATATGGGTACAAAGTTTCATGAGGATCGGTTAAGTACTTTTTGCGTAAAAGCGTAACAAACAAACTTACATTGACATTTATAATATTAGTAGGGATAGGGATAGGGATAGCTGTCCTTGTACGACTTTAATACCGTAACTCATGTTAAGTTTTCGTATTTGTTAAGGACCCATGATTAAAGTAGCAATATACAGGATTTTTAGCATAGATCATGTTATTTTTAGGAGTCGTCGCCTTAAAGGTGTAAAGTTAAGTTTTTAGTCTCGCGACAATGTCGTTCCGAGTGTAAACAACGGGCAATAACACGTATTTTTTGTACATTGATTTATTGTTTCAAGTTTCAAAATTTTGTTTTTTGTCTCGCGCCACACACAGCCTTTGTTGAGCTTGACTCATTATGCACGGTTAATACCAGTTTCATAAAATTAACATGTGCCTATGGTAAGTCAGTTTATTATTTCGATCTATGAGTCTGAGACTGTGTACAACATCTAATTTTGGCCACAATCGAATCGATAGATAATAAAAATATTTTTTTCGATTATAGAATGGTGTGTAGAAAAATAAAATTACAATAATTTTATATGAAAATAACTACCATAGAGCCGTAAAACAAGATATTTCAAGCAGTCTTTCTTTACATCAAAGATAAGATTGCAATATTGTTTTAGTTTACGTAAATGTCAATATAGTCAGAAAAATATAATCGGTACAGAGAGTTTATTATTTTGTAATAAGCGGCTGGGATTAAAGGTGGATGCATACTCTAGTCAGCCCACGTTTTGTTAAATTCCCGACAGTTTCTTCCAGAAGCAACTTGTCACCTATCCTCAAAATTTAATGAATTTTCTTCCCTATGGACACAACTAAAGCTATTTTTGTAATTTGGAACTTGAAGACCCGAGAATCGTTCCCTTTGATTTTAAAACAATAACTTCTGTTACTAATGCTATGCTGGAAAAAATCTGGCATACAAAAATCTCCCATTTTGGAGCTGACCCATTAGGAAAATAATTAAGCAAACGCCTTCCATCAGATATTTAAAAATCCCGAAGTAAACTCCGACGGTCGCGGGTAATAAAAACAGCTAGTCATCTTATTTGAAACCTAAAATGGTACCAGTACTAATAGTACTAGTAGTAAAATAGTACTAAATAGCACCTTCAGTTCAATTTTTCTTTGTTATCTAAACCTTGCAATCTTCGTTTTTAACATACAACGACATGTCGCTTTAAGCCTAATCATTAAATCGGAGCGCTTTAGCGGTTTCCGTGTCCGATTTTGGCCATCAGTGGTCAATCTCCAGAAAGATTTCCCATCTACGTGGAAGATATGATAGTGCACAAGTGTGTGCGCAAACTCAGGTAATTCCCTCACTCTAATAGTCCGATGGCCGCGGCAGTTCCAACACTAAGGGAAAGAGGTCAGCCGCAGGCCTGACAGCTTTACGTGCTCTCCGAAGCACGTGAGTAACGCACAACCAATTTATAAAACTTCGGACTTGTTCTAAGAATTTCGTGATAGAAATACTGTTGACTGGCCCGACCCGGTTATCGAAACCAGGGTGTTGTGATCAACAATTAAATATGCTAACTACTAGACCAAGGAGGCACAGACATCAGAGCGTTTACTTAATATGCCACAATCTTTACATCGCTGAGTTAATATAATTGAGACTCTACATCGGGCGCCGCTGTCTAATTGGCACCTTATTTAAATTCCCTCTGGTCATTTTGGTAGTGATTCCAGTACTTACTTGTTTTGAATATTAAGGCGAATTACCCCAGGTGATATATCATACAAAATTACGTACTTACTTCTGAAAATTCATTTTTAGCTGCAAGATCTTTTACGTGTCTTTTTTCACTATACGAGTTACTGGCAGTTTTTAACCATTCTTTTTTTTCTTTGAAATTATTTTAAAACGGTTACAGCTGTTAACAGTAGTTCAAACAGACATATTGCATACGAAGAAAAAACTACAACTTGTCAATCTTTTTACCAAGTTAAGGAAATATAGAGTATTATAAAAAAAAACTATATATAAACTTCAAAGCCCGATGTTAAAATCACTAGCCTAATAAGCAATCTCTTTAACCTGATCGCACCTGATGGTATAAGTAATTACTTTGCATAAGATTGGTCGCGATTCTCTCTAAGATACCTATTCAGTCTTGTCTTGAAGTTAGTCATATTGGTGGTGGGAAAAACTGGAAGCTGGAACGACATTCTAGCGGAGCTCATTAAAAAAAATTGAAACCGTTCCGAAACGGGAAATGAACCTGTGAATTCCGTTCTTAATACCACAGTGTACACCAATGCACCAGGAAGGTCGTTAAAATACATATTCGCCTTAAGTTACTTCTTAATTATGGGTGGAATTTTTATACTTGGATAATGGTAAGCATCTTTGCTAAGCGGACCGGCGATTTTATTTCCACTTTATAGCAGTTGTATTAAACGTCTCGGCTTCTCTTATGCAAGGAAGAGACGAGAATTGTAATCTTGTTTAAGTGTATCTTACTTGTACCGAGAGAAATAAAACTTTAAGTGTTATGTGGTAAAAATGATATTTTTATACAGTAATTTTGCGGAATAACTTTATTAAAGTCGCGTCGACAATATTACAGGGTGTTATTTTAGAAGCGGTCAGCTCAGCGAACACTATATCTAGGTAAGTATTGAGAGATAAGAGATAAAGATAGGGGAACTTAGTTCGAAGTCATCAGGAAAAGCATGGCAAAGCAACCTTTAAAATACGTTCATAAATTTAAAAATATATACTCTACACTACCGTATTGTACAATTAATTTTTTGACGGCCGAGTGGCGCAGTGGGCAGCGACCCTGCTTTCTGAGTCCTAGGTCGTGGGTTCGATTCCCACAACTGGAAAATGTTTGTGTGATAACATACATGTTTTTCAGTGTCTGTGGGTGTATCTGTATATTATAAGTATTTTTGTGTATTATATTAATAAAAAAAATAATCATCAGCTATCTTAGTACCCATATCACAAGCTACGCTTACTTTGGGGCTAGATGGCGATGTGTGTATTGTCGTAGTACATTTATTTTTATTTAATTTAATTAATTGTGGTGGTTGTACACACTTCGCATATTTTATGTGAAGATCTCTACCAGTTAGCGGCAGTAATCGATATTTTGTAACGAAGTTCAAAACGCCATTAAACAGGAAGTCTAGATTTATAAATTTGCAGTTTATTATATTACTAAGTAGGTATATAATACTTATACACCGTTCCTTTTTGTATAGTAGCAAAGGAAGTACCTAGTAATTTTTTACATTTTACTTGGCACCGAACTTGAAATGTTGTTGAAAAACCTTAAAATGTTGTAGAAAATATTTATTTCCTTTATTTTAATAGTTTTCGGTTTTTTGTCACCCTATTTTTTTATTAAAGGGATGAAGAATTAATTGTATCCCAACGGATACGGGTTTACTATAACTGCCATACCCTAAACAGATTTGCCCGTCTTAGACGGTTGTCTAAAATGGTAACAGGCTCTTATTACAGCCCCAAACCTCTTTCAGATTATATTCACGCTATACTTGGTATTAAAAGAAGATATATATAAAAATAAAATACCAGGATCTGTGGAAAATATAACATCAATACAATAAAGAAGAAAGAAATTGTATTCATGAATATACAATTTCTTTCTTCTTTATTGCACAACCATAAAACGGCTTACAAAAGACTTAATGCAAACTTATTTTCAAATTGTTATTTAAAGTATGGTCGGTATACATAAATAAGTAGCTATACGTGAATAAATTGGTAGGATATTGCTTCTTGAGATAATCCTTAGGAACGGGTCCTTCTTAGTTCCAATAAGCATGGTTCTAAGATACACGTTTTGTACATTTTACACAGAGCATTGACATGACAGTGATTTTATCTAAAATGGCATCCTTTCTCATATTATAAACGAAAGCGTGTTTGTTTGTTTGTTTGTCCTTTCTGTACGCCTTAAATAAGCAACCAATTAATTCGATGTTTGGTATAGAGTTAGTTGAAGAGACAGAGAGTAACATAAGCTTTACCCAACGGTATATGGTACTCCCTACAAAAGACCTATGTCCAGCAGTGGGCGTCCATTGATTGACATGATGATACGAAAACCAATGTATATTATCTATTTTAAATCCCTTATCTGGCTGTTTTTAACTTTTTATATCTGCAGTTTTATGGATATCAATACAATGTATAAGTTCTCTTGGGGTCTACTTCCCGCTGCTCCGATGTCATGTAGGGGATACCTAAGGAGCGGTTAATCGATTTCTATCCCTATCTACCGCATAATGATTGAAATAGACGTGTTATTTGTGCATCGTCTATAGCTCCCCATCGCGTTAATTACTCGGGCATTCATCAATAAGTTATTATAATACCGGTTTACTTTTTAGGGTTCCTTATCCGACAAATTACAGCGGAAAACTGATATGGTCCAGCTGTTTTGCAGAGCCTTCGGTCGCGTCTAGTTACCACCCTACCAAAAAGACGTGCCGGTAAGCGATTTAGTATTCCGGTACGATGACGCATATAAACCGATTAGAGATACAGGTTTAATATAACCGCCATACTCCCTAACAGGTTAGCCCGATATCATCCTAGACTGTATCATTAATAACCACCAGGTAAGACTGCAGTCAATGCTGCGCCTCGCTGCGGTGGTTTTGAGGACGTTTTAGATTTTATTATAGTTTATTTTAGGTTATATTTATAAAACAATTATTTTAAAGAATAAATAAAAATAAATTTAATTTTACAATACAATAATAAAAATAAAATAAATTAGAAAATGTCAGTATGTACACGCAGTTTGGGCGCAGCTATTTTTTTAAATTAAATAATTCTATGAATTTCAATAACAAAAGTGAGACGTCGTATAATAGGGATACCATTTTATTGGGGATGCACTTTCTTGGATAGAGGAGTTTACTCAAGTTCGAAGTTGTTGTTCGAAATTTGTTTTAGTTCAATGTTTACAAAACAAGTATTTTATTTATGATTGAAAACGGTTTAAAATTTACTTATGTTTTAAAAAAAACATTATAATAGAATTTGCCAAGTTAATGATTCACCTAAAGTTAACTAGTCTTATTACCACTATTTTCTACTTAGAATTATTATTTGCTAGCAAAAAGTTAAAACATATTTAAAAGCAATACAGGCTTGTTATATTTATTTTTGATGATTTTGGCTAATACTGTGCGACGTGTTCTCAAAACTTCTGTCTGTTGGTCTTATGGACCAATCAAATTATCGATTTTTATATACATTGCTACATATTTGCATTGCCAAAATAATTATTATCATTGATCTTTATAACTTTATCTTACAGTTTAAAAAAAAATATGATTTATAATTTATAAGTTAATAAAAATTTTGTGGCTATACTATAAATAAAATATATATATATAATACTCAGAACTTTATACCTACACATGTTTCAATTTAGTCTATCAGAGAGATTGCCTAAATATAAATGAATCAATTCATAGAAATTTTTCGCTATAAAAGTTCCAATATAGTCTATCAGATAAATGGCTTCTCCAACCGACCTCTATAAATTCCAATTCTAAGAACTTTTTACCTGTGCAAGTTCCAATTTAGTTTATCAGAAACAAGCCTCACTGCGAATTATTACTAATAATATATATGCGAAACTGGGTTTGTTAATTTGTTGGTTTATCCTTCTTTGACGCCCTAACTAAGTTGAAAGGACGGAGAGTAACAGGCTCTTTACATCAGGAAAAAACGGTACCCACGTTATTTGTAATAAACGCGAAGAATGCGGGCAACCGGTAGTTAAAAAAAGTATCATATATTTTAAAGTTGGAATTTTGTCTACCAGAGGAATGCTTAGTGCCATTTAACATTATGGGTTAGACCCATGACTGATGAATATTTTTTACATACAAATAAACATATAAACACCCAGATACTGAAAATCATTCATGCTCATCACACAAACATTTTCCCGTAGTGGGAATCGAACCCACGGCCTTGGACTCAGAAAGCAGGGTCGCCGCAAACTGCGCCAATCGGCCGTCGATATTCAAATTTCTACAAATTATTATCGTTGCAAGATTCGATTAAGTCTATCAGGGAACTGCCCAGTGTGATATAGGTACTTACCTATTTATAAAAGTACCCTAATTCCGAGAACTTAGTACCTCTACGTTCCATTTTTGTCTATCATAAAAAGCTTCATGTCACTGCGACTTAGTTACATAAATGAGTATTCCAATTATTGTAAACGTTCTAAAGGGAAATGCCCACTGTGATAAAACAAAATTTATAAGAATATCCTAACTCCTAAAATTTTACCATGCCTATTGAATATTTTAATTTCTAGGGCTTCATAGCTTTTCAGGTTTCAATTTAATCTATGATGTCTAGAGAAATGCTCAGCGCGGTTTATTTTCACACATAAATATTCCAATCCCCACAAATTTATATCATAACAAAATTTGATATAGTCTATAAGACTGCGGCTCAACGTATTTATCAGTTAAAAAATATCCCAAATACTATAAATTTATACCTCTACAAGTTCCAATTTAGTCTATCACAAAAATGCTCACTGCTACGTTTTGCCGTAAACTTCCGTTTACACATTCATGCATATTAATGATGCGCACACTATATACGATTTGGTTGAGCTTTTTAATTAGTCGTGATGTCTTAATCAACTGCCTAAGACAATAACTGACGGTAAAACCCATGTGAACCCGAGAATCGGGATCTATTTTATTTATTTATAGCCCCGTAAAACCTTAGATTGCTAATTAGTTTTATGGACATTTTATTTCAGGGACGGAACACTTTCAACTTTGAATGGAGATGATCTCAGAAGACTTCATAAACTATTTTTTATCGAGATCATAGTTTTAAAATTTATGTTTAATTGACTTGATTCTTTTATCTTATAAGGGTAAATATTAATTTACAATTTTGAAATGATAAAACGCGATGAGTCTTGAATGTAATAAGATAAACATACCTACTACAGATATGCTTTTACTCAATAAGATTACTATAACTGTACCTTAAGTAAGTTTTTCAGCTTAAAAACGCACCCACCGAGTGAAACTATTACATGTTTTGATCGTCCATTTCATTTGACAGAAGCTAACGCCTATATGACGCTTGTAATTATACTATATTGAAAATAATATTTAAAAAAAAATTACCTGCTCAAAATAGCAATTATGAAACAAATAAAACATATAATTTACACTTTTTGTTTCGTTGTGATTGCTATAACAATGTACCTATTTAGTATATAATAAAACGCCTTATTATCTAATAATTGTCACTACGAGTAAGATCGTAATATGATTGTGACAAAAATATACACGTAAGCTGGTATGATGTTGGTAAGAACACTAATGAAACCACTGGGTTCTGTATGTTTCATTTGGCATGGTTATGATAAGTAAGTAAAATATATTATTGAAGTCTAACCAGATCTATGTTTTATAGGAGAGGGAGGCCTGTGACTATGTTTAATTTGTTGTGGATAGCACCGCTTGTCACAGCTAGTACGTATGAATGAATTGATTTTTTTACACCTCTCCAATGTTTAATGTTCTTTAGAGTGGCATTTAATTTTAGATACATGACATTTTTATCTATTTTTGTTACAAGTACTATCTTTTCATTGATATGAGTCAGAAATCAAGAGTTATTATGCATCTTCTAGGCAAGTGCGCTCTAACTTAGGTTGCATTATCGGCTACCATCAAGTTTGCAGCAAAGCCTTAGTCAGTATAAAAATGAACAAAAAAAACATATATGTAACATATCATAATATATATTATAATTTAATAAAGTGATTTATTTGACCCATATAAAACATAGGCAAAGTAATGCCAAGTAGGATTAAATAACAATTTTTTGTAATTTTATATTATTACGTTACCCTAATAATGGATACGAAATACAAATACTATCACGCTACTAGCATTAAAGCTTTTTTTGTTATCTGTTAGAAAACAAATCACGTCCAAATCCAAATCAGGGAAGGATCACCGGGAATAATAAAAATCTGGCGCCTACTTGTCAGAGATTATCACACGTTTCTGTAATGACGGTGAAATTAGTACTACGTGACGAGTCAATGAGGTTTTTGTACAAAAGTAAAAGTACCGGCCAGACTATTCCATAGTGACGCGTATTCGGAAGCCAGGAAGGTGACGTGACTTGAATGTTTAGAGTGTTTGTGAATGAAATTCCCTTTCCCAGTATCCCGTGTGGGTAGTTAATGCCTATCGTTTTGTTATTAATGAAATCCAATGTTTGTATTTTTTTAAACGATTCATAAATATCCGCATCATCAGCATCATTATCTCCCTTTTTACAGTCCCACTACTGGATATCTTTTTATGCGTTACAGTCTTTACAGACTGGTCGTGGTCGTCATTTTGGTGTTGTGGCCCGCTTACAGTCCGTCGCCACAGTGGCGTGCATAGAGGGTATACATAGGGTATGCAGATGATATAAAATAGTAGTAGAATAAAAAAAACCATGCAACAGTTGCAACTTTTACTACATTTTTACATAAAACTACAACAAGTACCTGGCAAACCCAGGTCCTCGTGACCAGTAGTAAAACATGCTAACCACTAGACCTAAGTAGGTTTATTATATACCTACTCTATTTTACTTAATTACGAGTCAGGGCATAGCTACGATCTGCCATGATAGTAGGTGAAGATGAATTGCTAGTTAATTTGATATAATGGTAGTTTTTAACCCGTACCCCTGAGGTTTGAAAACTGGTTTATTTTTCGTACCAGTAACATACTGGGTGCACTTTGAGAACAAACTCTATAAAAGTAGTTACGGTCATTAAAAATTTCGCTTAAAGTAGTTAAGGTTTGGGAATTGTAACAGGGAACCAAATACATAAAACGGGTCATGAGCGGTTTTGTATGTAAGTGTTGAACGGGGTGATTGTCCGCTCGTTTTCGGTATAGCTCTCAGTAGCGTGAAGGGGAACAAGTGTGACATATGGGCTAGCTTCCTTCCTAGGTTTCTTTGTCTGGGTTTGTTGTTCAAGATGAAATGAAAGAGCGGTTCGACATAACATTACCAAATCCATTTAGTCTAAAGAAACCGGTTTATCCTTATCAAATATTATAAGTTTTGATACCAAAAATAGTATTTTTCTAATAGTAAAATCTGTAATATTAAAGTATTCGTGAATTTCGTAAATGTATCTTAATATGAAAAAAATGTTTCATATAACTCAATTAACATGTAATATGTAAATAAAGAGAAATAATATCTATTATCAAACTGAAGATTCTACTTTGGCACGCAAAGTCACAGCCTAGGTTAAAATAATTCAGCAGTAGAATAATTATAATGCAGTTTTTATTTTTACTTTATGGCGAGAAAAGATTTTTTTTAGATTTAAATCTTATGATGGTTATCGCTTATTTCACAAATAATCATAGGGTGCATTTCCACTATCGGCATTTCACATTGCTTGACGCCTCCCTCGGTAAAACTGCCTACACGCTATGTGCATTATATTGTGTACACGCACATGTGTTTCCGCTACTGTAAGCTTATATTTTGAAACCGGAGACGGCTAAAAAATTAAAATTAATTCTATACGTGATAATTATATATTTTAAGCACTCACAAACAATACACATTATACAGACAACATTAACAGTATAATACATTTTAATGTAGACATTATTTTTTTCTTTTGTAAATAAATAAATAAGAAATACGGCCTTAACCACTTCTTATGGATATACTACCATATATGGGAGACTACTACCAGTGCCCTGTAGTGGGTCGGTAACGGATTATGATGATGATAAAATACGAAATACTTACTGTGCGCACGCACATGTGTTTTGCAACTGTGTGTACGCTAATCTGTTCGAGCTACTGTGTACTACATGCCAAAGTGTAAACGCCAAATTGTGGATGCCAATGTATACACGGCACTCTATGCACGTCACTGTATCCGAAATTCTAAATGACGCGCCGTATATTGGAATGGAAATGAATATAAAAATAAGCAAGAAATATAAGGTGAGAATGAATTAATGAGACGAGAGCCTCAGCATCTCAGCAAGTATTTATAGTACACACGGGGGGTGCAACGTTACATAGCGCGTATCGTGTTGCAAATTTAGTACGCTAATTTTAATTTAACGGGTGTATTTAATTTAGACGCACGGTTAGATAACTCATAATTTACAATGTATTGCGGTAGCGAAAGTGTTAATTTCGTGATATTATTGCTTTGAGATAATATAACCCTAATATTATTTTATCTTTTTTCGAATTTCGTTTATTACTAATATTATAAATGCATTATGCAAAAGTGTATCTGTTATTTGTATGTTTGTTACCTATTTTAGACTCACCTACTACGCCGATCTATATATTTAAACGATAAAAAAGCTTGGTTAATACTTACTACACTACAATACTTGCTCTAACATTATTTTACTGTGAGATGGTGATAACAAAAAAATTGCAAAAAATTGCTTCTTAGACCTGTAGGGCTAGTAGCATGCACACCACGATATAGTAACCTCTACCCGTTAATCATATTTTTTCTAAAGATATTGACGATATACGTCATAATATTCTCGTGGTGCGCATCCTAACCATACCGGAAATGAGCATAGAATACTTTTTATCATTAAAGAACAAATAGTTCCCAAGGAATTAAAAAAATATGAATGTAGGCAAGCTAGTTGTTTAATAATTTTACATGAGCCAAGCATGAGCTACTTGCTTTAAGACAATCACACAATTAACAAGCCAAAAGCTATGAATTATTTTTAACTGGCAACTGGCTTAAAAACCCTGTGTAGGAGACACAGGGTTTTTTTTTTAATCCTCCAGTGCGAAATACAAACAAAACAAGGCGAGCTGTGCTTTCTTTAACGTCATAAACATTTCTTACACAATTTAAATTTACCAAATATTGGACAGAAGCAGATACTTTGCGGAAATCCATGATATATTTTGAAAATTAAGCTTAATTATATATACCTATTTTCCGCGAAAAGCAGTAGAATCTGTATGGTGTAATTTATAATTTCTTCAACTGTCATTATTCATTGTAAAGTCAACGTATCCTGAGGCTGCTCCGGTTTTGGAGCGAAACGTAGAAAGTACATTCTCCTGCTTTTCGCGGACTATAGCAAATTAAGCTTAATTTTCATAATTTAACAAATTGTTTTACTCGGGTGTGAGATGTATCCATTAGAACAGTCTATTTTCTACGAAGTACCTATTTGACCAAAAAGCTGGATTTAGGCGTTGAAAATGTAAAATTCCCTTATGAAGTGGTTATAGGCACTTTGGTTTTATAAGTGAAATCTCGATAATAAATTGTAGAACCATGCGTTAAAAGCTCTCAATTCTTAATCTACGTGGAGAGAGTAGAAATAAACTCAAGTTTATAGTATAAGTGATACCTGTAGTTAAATCCAATTTTTTTTTTTTTAATTGAATATCAATATATTTACGTAAACACTAAAGAGCGCGACTCGACTGAATTCAATTTTAGTATGCAGCGTTGCAATTCACACTTAATTTTTTTGCAAATTTTTTATTTTAAATTTTCATTTTCAGCAGTTTTCGTTTTAGGAGTTGTCGAGTTAATCATAAATTTATTTATATTATAATTTTACCTACACTTTGGGGAAATATTAGTATAGACTAAATTTAATACGACCTAATAAAAAAAACATTATCTACATAATATAATTTTTTTTATTCATCGTCTAAGATTAACGATATTTGACTTGCCGCTAGAGGTACGAGTAACTTTTTCATTTATTACAATCGGAAAATTTTCCTTAATCTTGTAACCAGTACTATGGTCAAGAAAAACATATCTTTCGTTTTGAATAACAATATAGATAATTTAATAATAGTTTAACTTCTAAAAACCCATTTAGAAGCATTCGGCACTTCAATTCCAATGAGAGTTTATCCAATAAGATTTGCCTGGCAAGACATTCAAGTTACATAAAACCTATAAGGAAAACTCTACATTTAACATAGACTACGCCCGCGTAGCACTAAAACACTTGCAAATATCTATGCCTAACTAGAACCTCTCGCTGTGATTGGAGGAGCGTAGGAAGTGCAAAGTGAATGCCCGCCAATCGCAGACTATGGCGTAACAATAGGTTGGTCTACGCTAATAGCGAAATTGCGATCCGATACGATAATGCCAAGAATGTTCAACGGTAAAGCATGATATATTAAGTACATAATAAGTTACGGTGCTTTTTATATGGTGATAATGTTTCTTCATAATCTTATGCCATAAAATTTTGACCCTCTTATATGGCTTATTGTTTCTTTAGAATACCTCTTTTCTACGTATTTTTACGTTCCCTTTATACAGTTTAGAAAGATTTTAAAGATTTCATGAGATTTTAACCTACGATCTTACGAAACAGTTTAGTTATTATTGAAGCTTATTGACATTGACACTTTTACTTAGTTAACCTAACTAAGTAAACTGAAACTGTTAATTTTAATTTTGTAAACTTAATAGGTCATTTCATATAAAAATAAATCCTCCAATTCGAACTTCTACAATTTCAAATAAGAGCATCCATTCAATCCAGCAAAACATAATAATTTAAAATGATTCTTCAAATATAAAATAGACTTTTTTACAATAATGGTAATTTGATTGCATGTATCTATGGCGAAACTTAATTAATAGACTAAAACATAAATGAAATACACTTATGCAAATATCGACATGTTTGAAAACACATTTTCGAATACCACGTAAGCACATGTTCAACTAATAAGCTATTATCATATTAATTATTTTGTTATACAAAACGTTATATGAAATATAGTTTCATAATCGAGTTGATTAGGAAAATTTGTTGCAACTAATAGAGGAAAACGTTTTATTTATAACATCATTATGACCAGCTACCGCTTC
Source organism: Pararge aegeria (assembly GCF_905163445.1). Classification (NCBI taxonomy): domain Eukaryota; kingdom Metazoa; phylum Arthropoda; class Insecta; order Lepidoptera; family Nymphalidae; genus Pararge; species Pararge aegeria. The sequence goes on along the minus strand of NC_053184.1, from coordinate 7,608,997 downwards.
TAAATCACCCTTTGACACTACAAACAGGTCCATCATAGAAAGTGCGTAATTTTTATACACCTGCCCAATAAAAACAACGGACTGCCTTATTGCATCTAATAAGATTCCAATAAATTAGGATTAGGAATTATTCAATTAAGTCGCAAATGAGAAATTCCAGTTAAGTGGTTGCTTAATCACAATGTTTGGCCCCAAATCACAGTTTCAAACCTCAACTGGTTCGAGCAATATGATCGGATGTGAAACAATAATATTATACTTATGCCTGTTTCCACTAACGTCGAACAATCCAATGCAATGTAAGTAACGCCTAATCAAAGAAGTTTCCTAGGCATACATTTATTTTTCACCAAACGATTTACACTAGACAACTCTTATAACCTTACTTGTTTATGATTCTTATCATAAGGTGTTTGTATTATCATATTTTTCATTTTCAGTATGAATGTATTATGGTTATTAAAAAATCTGAACTTATATTTTTTCAACGGATAAATGTAAGTTTACGAGTTCCATAAACATTACGCACAGCCGAATCGGTGACATAACTTAAGATGGCGTCCAACGTCGTTGGTCATCATCTAATGGTTGGTGAAATGTTTTTTTCTCTACGCAGTACCCAAATCATTTGGCATCCGATTAAAGCGTTTGTAAGGTTTAGGGAAAACGGGCATAAATGGTTTTAGGAACATCATGATATACTTACTTATTTTATTTTACATAAATAAATCACACTCACCAGAATAATCCCCCAATCTACGTGTTTTAAAACGTAGAGCAAAAAATCCAAATTGCCGTCCTTAAGCATATTATTTACAGACAAATGATTTTAAAATTTTCAATAAAATTTTTATAATGGGAAGAATTCTTCTCAACACGTCTTGTATGTATTTCTCCCGGAAGAGACTTTTTTTTTTCAAAAATACAATTTAGATGCGCTCCAAATTAAATGAACAATCGATTGTATGCTAGACGTTTTAGCAAACTAAATTTTATATTAAATATTATATTCTCGCCCGATGCAGGTATCCCGATTATTGTTTCTAATATTCCTTTTTTTTAAATATTATGTTCATTCTAATTTTTATACCTACAGCGCACTCTTTATCACAATTATAGTTAACGTACCAGAGTCATTTTATGTAAAGTCATTCGCTTTTCGACGGGATACATTTTAGTCTTGTTGTTAAATTATAATGTTTTTTATTTTAGTCTGTAAAAAGAAAATATTGGTTAACAACATCTCAAAAATACTAAAATCAACTAACCTAAACTTAACTAATCTAGAATATTCACGACCTGACAATTGTTTTGTTTACATATGGTCCGCGGATTGATTTGTCGCACTTTAGACATGTACAATGCTACGAAATAAATTTCGTGCAAAGCGTATTACCAGTACAAAGCATTTCAATGCGGTTAATAGAAACGATGGCAATACCTAATTGGTAAAGCAATAAAGAGGCATCACACATAAATTGTACTGGAAAACTTGGTCCGTCTGTCAACCTTTGTGGAACTCTGGTAATTATTACGTCGTCTAATTTGAAATCGTTAAAATAAATCCAGTCCAAAGCAAGAAATCAATTTGAACTTTTTAAGACTTAAAGTAATTACTTCTTAATTGTAGTGACAGGTTAAATTCATTGAGTACATTGAAACACGTAGCGTTCTTAAAGAGGATGAGATAAATTAAATCTTTAAAAACTGACTTAAAGGGTTACAACATATAAATACAGGTCAAGTGGATGTCGGACTCTCGCATTAAGGAAGCCTTTGTTGTTATTTATACAACTATGATAAAAGGACGTGAATTATTAAAATACTTAATATATTTTTGAGTTTTTACGGTAAGTATGTTTTTTGAAAATACTACAATAAGACTACTATAAATCCAGCGTAGATGGGTGCCAAGAAAGCTGGCTACATTTCCATGCTGAAAAGCCAAGCTGATCGTTTGCGTCAAAAAAAGCTAGTTTTATGTTTCTGTTTTATTTTATATAGTTTTATTTTCTGTGCTAAAGCTCTATAGTAAATTCCGCATAGTGCAATATATAAAGAAACTTTTCCGATAAAATAAAAAAATAGCACGTGGTTAGTTGTGAAACGTCAGTGAGGTACAGTTCTAAATTTATGCTGTCAATAAAAAGCTAATGAAATTAACATAATAGACTAAAAGATAAGAATGGGATTTTCTAAAATTACGTCAGAAAACAACTTACGTTATGTTAGAATCAATATAAAGTTAATTGCAATATATCTTATTTAATTAGTGACCTGTCAATTTAATCTATCCAAAAGCGATTCCGCGAAATTTATGTTTTTGGATTTACGAAAAACTAAAAATACATAATATGCTGAAGGATTGAACCACAATTTTGCGGACTTAAATTAAGTGCCAAATTGCTTTTAAAAATTCCGTTATGTAGCAGATAATTTTACTTCATATAGTGACGTGTGCGCTCAATTTAAGTAAACGCGTAAAATAAGACCCTATTAAACTCATTACATGTAACCATTAATCAAAATTAACCAACAATCAAGGTAAGAAGCGTCCGTTTATAGTTCATTTGACATAAATTGCTAAGGTGCTCCGCAAAAGTAGACACTTCTTGTTACCGACGCACGACACGGAAATTTCTGTTGCTGTATCCAGTACTGGACACAGCTACCAGCTGTTACTACTGGAACGCTGGACCCAAGGTTAGTGCTTGTTTTTCGTTAGCTTAACGTTAAACGCCGTTCTCAGTATGTTAAAGCAGACTACTAAAGTGTGTAGGTAATTACGTTGCTTGTGTGTTCAATTATCCATATTTTTAGTTTCTCGTTGTTTAGAAAAAAACATGTACTGGATTTCCAATCAAGGCAATCCAGTGGATTCCACTTAACACTAAAAGTAGGTATCTATATCTTGAAGAAGTGATTGATTTGAAAAAATGTATGATAGAAAAATTCTCAACGGTAGCTGGTATCCAACACAAGACACCACCGTGTCTATGTTTGCACAACGCCTTAGCGCTCTGGGCTCACATTGCTCCAGGCACATTGGACCCGACTATACGTAAACGCGTATGTCGCGTGGTAATCCACTATTAACGGTGTCCAGACTCGCTACTAGTAGTAGATGTGCAATAAATTATACGAATTATACGCCGCGGCGCGTACGTGCGCCTGTGATATATTGTGGAATGGCAACAAGCGCGGGGCCCCGGTGTCAGCAAACACAAAATTATACACTCGCCTCCGATATTTGCGCCCAACAACACTAATGCTCGTATACATACGCGTTGCGTTTTTTATTTTTGATTGTTATTCGGTAAATGATAGCCTTCTAGATGGCTAGAGAAATTATAGCCGCAACAGAGTATAATTTAGAGGCCGAGAGGCCGCGCACAGCGTTTGTTTCGATGACAATCGGAATCTGTCTGTGTCTGCTGTCGACGCTTTGTCATTTATATGGCGTGTATCTTGTAACTTACGAGTATATAATGTCTCATGGTTGATGTCAACGCGCGTATTTTGATCGACAAAATGTTATCCAAGTTGTCCGCAAATCGTTCTATATTTAATTTAAAATTATGTAAAAACCAGCCAGTTCAAAAATTCAATATAATAAAAGAGATATGATGGATATTAAAAACCGACTGAGTGAGGACTCGCACAGAATGGGTTCCAAGGAGCAATTTGAATTACTACGTAGTATTACATTATAGGTTAGTTTAGTGGTTAGAGCCTCGACCTCTCGTTAGAGGAACCGAGTTCGAATCCTAATATTTCGATCGTGAGGAAACCTGCATGGAAGATGTGTGAAATCGACCTGTCTGCACTTGGCCAGCGCAGTGACCTACGGCTTAAGCCCTTCTCATTCTGAGACCGGCGTATTGGGCCGGCGTTGTTCATCATGATGATGATGATGATGATGATGATTACATTATCAAGATCATTGTTATAATGGCAATATAAAGTGTACTGTCACTAGACAGAAATTTACAATCATTTTAATGGCTTTTCAGTCACGACCACGAAATGCATTTATAGTAGAGCCAAACAAATATTGGTTACAAACTTCCATGAAGGTAAGCCTTAATATTGATATAATTATGACTACGTTAAGGCAATGACTGGTTTGGGGGCCTACTGTTATGTCTTGAAATCTGACGACCATTTTAAATAAGATCATACTTCATGCAAGCTGTGACGAATGCAGAAGCGTAACCGACACGGCTATTAAAGATATCAATAAATTCAGCGAATGACAACGTAATTACCGACGAGCGCTCACTGAAAATGTCCGTATAATAAAAGAGCTCTGGTAACTGTGGCCGGATACCTCCTTCCATTAAGGTAAGGCTTTGTAATCCAATTAAATTATAATTTGAGAATAAAATTATATATTGTCTAAAGAACGTCAAAGTTTGATGGCAAAGGATTCTGATTTAAGCACTATGTGGATTATGCAAGTAATTCGTATGAATTACCAGCTTAATGTAAATAAGACGATATGATTATTATGTCTTTACAAGTTAGCCCTTGACTGCAATTTCACCTCGTGGTGTGCGATGATACAGTCTAAGATGGAAACGGGCTAACCTGTTAGGGAGTATGGCAAATAATATTAAACCTATACCCATAATTGGTTTCTACGCTACATCGTACCGGAACGCTAAATCGCTTACCGGTGCGTCTTTGTCGGTAGGGTGGTAACTAGCCGTGACCGAAGCCTCCTACCAGACCAGAGAAAATTCTGAAATTATAAATTCTCAAATTGCTCCTCAGGGAATCAAACCTGAGTTTGATGACCTCCTACTGAAAACTACAGCGCTTACCGCTGCGTCAGGTAGGTCGACATCATGTCAACGGCAGGTATCAAGTGAATCGCAGGAAGTCGCTGTACACAGGCAACACAAGACCGCGAGAGAGGAAGTCCCTACAAACTTATGTCCAGCAACGTCCATCGGTTGCAATCACAATAAAGCCATGTGTTGATTTTCAGAAATTTGATGTTGTTTTTACTTATAAGTTGATTTAAAGAATATTTTCGTAACTATATTGATATAGGTCTTCTTTGCGTGTCTTTCTCACCTAACTCCTCCTAAGCGTTTGGACCGATTTGGATAACATTTTGTGTCATGTTATAAATTTCATGTGTTTTATATTTAAATGGATTTCTGGATGGTTTGAAAATACCATTGGATCCGGTAGGGGGCGTACTACGTCTGCCGGGTCTATAAATAGCTTCTAGAACCATATTTTTACAAGCTTGATTTTTACCATGAAACATTTGCCAAACTCTATAGCATCTTCAGAGCAACAATGTTTCTGCTAACAGGTAACTAAATGATTTGTGTATGCAAGGTACCTATAGCACTGCCATTTATAAGGTGGAATGCGACTCTGTAACCATAAAGAGGAAAACATATTTTAGTTCCGTTGATTTACTTTTATACGGCGCAATAAAATTATGACACTGTGCAAAATTTAAAGAGACAATGCAATTATAAATTATTATTAATCGGCAGACACTCATCGTTTTATACCTAGACCTATTGTAGATATATATACTTCTATATATATATAGATCTATATGTGAGAAAAGTAACACAAAAACAGTTTAGACTTTTCTGCCATTACAAAGGACAAGTACCCGATACCCGATACAAAGAGTAATGCTACATAAATAGATATTATAGATATTATTAGCCAAAGCCGAACCACATTTTTGTACAATTTATCGTTAGTTTTACGTTGTAACGTCTTTCAGATGATGAACATTTTAAAATAGACATACACATACATCTTTTGATAAACCCATATATTTAGGCTTTTATCACATAATAAATGAAGCCCGCCAGGTATTATTAATATTGATGTCTAAAATTCTGATTGCAACTATATTCTTTTAGGTCCGTAACACTTCCATACGTAATAATTCACTCCTTAAAATGTAATACTTGGCAGAGGATTTATGACCAACTAAAATAAATGAGTAGTTTTATAAGTACCTACTGTAGCTATATTATGCTCATGCAAGCATAAAAGATTAGGCTCTACCGATCAGGATTGGCTGAATAATGCTAATTGGTAGTTAGCTACTTTTCGTTATGGTATACAAGTTTATCGCCATAAAGATGGAAGAAAGTTCCACGATTGATTTCAACAACTTTACGAATATGGCTTATCGGATCGCGTTTATTAGCCATATCGGATTGAAGATACGGTTCATTAAATGAATGAATATATTTTAAACTTTATCAAAAACTAGATCTGCCCGCGACTTCGCACAGTAGTATTTTAATAAATTTAATTTTATTTTTAATGCCGATAAAAAGTTTAAAGAATACTTTTACCGAAATACATCCTACCTTTGTAATAAATTACCTTAATATTGGTTTAGTAGTTGAACCAACATAGGCGAATACTTACTACGAAATAAATGTTTAAATTAATTCTTTAAGAAATCCGTATTCTCCCGGGATAAAAAGTATCTATCTCTTTATCATACTCCTTGCCACCCTTTCGTATTTACAATAAGTAATAAGAAAAAAAAACTTCGAAAACACAAGAAAACACACAAAGTAGAAAATTACTTCCAAACTTTAAATTATATACGTTCCTCAGTGCATTTAGCTTGACACCGACATAAAAATGTTAAGAGGAAATATTGCTAGCTTTTTAGTTGTTCTTGTAAGTCGATTCGTTTGTAAAAAAAAAAAATCCGCTATCATAACCAAAGCGCAACTATAAGTGTAATAGTAGGTACTTATTATTGTATAGTTTTGATGGCAATTTTTGGTCTTCATCATAAGTTTAAATGCATTTTATAAATAATATATTATGATATTGATTATATATTACCTAGGACAGTTTAGTAGGTACACAGTTAAGAGTACATTAAAATGGTAATAACAAAATAATACCATTTAAAATATATATATAAAGACTATGTTAAAACACATTTATTACAGCCAGGTTACTATACAATTGATGAATTTCTTAATCACAAGGTTGCTTGGAAGCATCCGGCTCCACTTTCATCTCTCGCAAGATAGAAAAAGGAATTTTAATATGTAAAATGTAAATTGTTGATGTTGGAAAAGAGCAACTGCTGAGTTTCTTGCCGGCTTATTCTCGGTAGAATCTGCCTTCTCGAACCGGTGGTAGAGTCACTACACACAGACAGACTTGACGTTTCAAAAGTGCTTATATTATATAGGCCTACATGAAATAAATGAATTTTGAATTTTTGAATTCTATCGCATATAGACCTCGACTCTTTTCGGGATGAAAATTACATTTTGCCACTTTCCCACCTTCCTGATACTGCTTAAAAGGATATACAAACAAAAAGACTTTTTTGTTTATATTATTCATTTATCAGGTTTCACTTAGTTCTGTTAACGTTAAACATATGGTAAGATAAAGTAAGATATTTTGATTGATATTGGCTGGAGACATGTCTAAATCATCAAACTATTAACGTCCCACTGTTGGGCAATCTCTGTCAAAGGAAAGAGAATTGTAGAGCATGTACCTACTATGCTGCTTCAATGCCAGTTGGTTTACGGTTAAATACGATTAATACCACAGATGAGTGATAATAACTGGTATCTACTGGTTAAAGTGTTTTCCGAGGCATGTGGCCGGGCATCACCAGTAAACAAACTCCTGGCTGGTGCTGAGAAGTTTTTAACACAAAACTCCAATACCTAGCAATTCTTGGCCCGGACCGAGAACCGAACACAGGACCTTGTGGTCCGTAGTTGCGAACCACTAGACCAACGAAGTGGTTTCTATATTTTAATTAAAAAAACAGCCTAACTATATAAATAGTATAGAATTAAAGTTTTTAACTACAAAATCAAATCTAAATTCCAATAATTATTCTATCTGGTAACATCCACATCAAAAGGGAAAAGAAAAAACAACGCCATCTATTAAGTTCATGAAGAACTATTTATGGGGTTGCAACACGCAACAGGGTAAAAGTAACGATTTGAGTCACCTCTTTTTAAGGGTTGACTCCAGATGGCGATACTGTTTCTATAATTTAAGGGTTGCAATGGTATTTTAGAGTCATAATACATTACATGTAGGTATTTTTATGAGGAGTGGACTGGCCTATCGTTTCATCTGGCTAATGAATGCTTGCACTTTTGTGTCAATTATTATACCTATAATATAATAAACTAAAAACATTTTCTTTTATTCTTCCATGGAAGACACATTTGATATTGTAATGATGGGAAAACTTCAATTTTTAGCTACCAGGGTTCCCGCAAACAGCGCAAACGCATTGGTTTTTTGTGGTATAAAAAAACCAATTTAGCCGAAATATCTCTCCCCTAGCAAATATTTGTCGACCAGAATTAGTAAGTGACGTCACGGATGACATATTATGATCCGCATGGTGTTGCGCTATGCAACGCACCTGTTCCTGATATTAGTCAATATTTAATACCGAACAGTCAGTTCGACTTTTTGCATAACTAGTCTTAAATACTTTATAGTATGAGGACCGATAACTGATTCGGTATTTTCAAGTCTACCACTTAGTGATAACAGCCGGTTATCACCGGATTTTAGTAGCTACGTCCTAGTTCTATGGCCAAGGAATGTGTCAAGTGGCGAATCTGTGGCTAATAAATCTACCTATCAAGCTTTAAGTACAGGCACGGTCGAGTAATCTATAACATTTGACAACCATGTCAACGTTATCTGAATACTAAACTGAACTTAAATAAAATTGTATGGTTCCCAAAAGCTGTCTCCGCCAAATAATGAAAGAATCAGATACAAATTAAATGAGAACCTGTAAACCACCATTGCTCCACAAAATAGAGGCCAGAATTAGTTCGTGACGTCACGGATGACGAAACTTGCACGGAACGGTGTCGCACTGTGCACACGCTACGCACCTGTCCTCTACAACATGACACTTGACGATATATCGTACACAGCTGCCTATGCTCATTCAGATATAACTTGTGTCCTCTATGGACCCTACTGGATCCATTTGAAATCAATTTATAAGTAAACGTGTAATAAGATCTTCAATTGGTAATCAGTATTCTTAATTAGCCCACTAAGGAGCGGTGATAGCCCAGTGGGTAGGACTGCGTCGTCACTCTCGGGGGCCCGAGTTATATCTTAGTCGCATAGTCGCACGTCTTTGTCGGTAGGATGGCAACTAGCCACGGCAGAAGTCTCTCGCCTAAACAGACCAGAGAAAATTCAGAAATTATGAATTTCAAAATTTCCCCTGGAGGGAATCGAACCCAGGACCTCCCAATTAACCGCTGTGCACACCGCTGCGCCACGGAGGTCATCAAAAAGCTTAGACTGCATCATCACTTAACACCAGGTGAGATACAAGTCAAGGGCTAATTTGTACCGAATTAAATTATTAATTAATATATATCCAACATCCAAAGCAATCAAACTTTTAATCATCATATTATCTTTATATTTTATCTTATAATAAGACCCTGAATGCTGCACTGCTGAAATGTGCCGTAAGCTAGGCCGATGCCTAAACGTGAATCCAGGGCTGGGAGTGGACTTCACTTTGTCTGGTGGGAAGCTTCAGTAGTGGTTAGTTACCACCCTGCCGACAAAGAAGTGCCGCTAAGCGATTTAGTTGTATTATTTACGGTAGGATGGCCTTAATATAACTGTCATACCCCTAGCCCGTAATCATATTATACTGCATCATCACTTTCCATCATGTAAGATTGCAGTCAAGGGCTAACTTGTAGTTAAATAAATAAAATACCTATAAAAAAAACTAATCACCATTTTGACCTTAACCACAGAACAGATAGAATCCATTCTTTCTGTTCCGTGGTTCTTAATTTCAAGGCTAAAAAACCCGACACCATATTTTCGGATAACTCTAAAGATAAACTCTGACCAGAAAACAAAGAAGGCTGTTTGAGCCTTTACCAAAATCATGTATTCACACCGCAGATTAAAAGCTACAAATGCCCCGGGAATTAATAAAATAAATTGCGATAAAATTCAATTAACATTCCTTAACAGAGTAACCTAATAACTCACTTCCTAAGCTAAAGTAAAAGTGATGTCTAAGTTAGGCTTCGATATTCCCAGTTCCCGCACGCACCTGTCTGGGACCTGCGTAGGCGCAGAACTAACATTAACATCTTTGACGGGAATGGATAATTCAAGCTTAGAATAGCACGATAATAATGGAGCAGATTACAAAATCCATCAGACATGTTGCCTTTTAACTACATAGTAAGTTGCTGTAAAAACTGGTAATAGATAATTACACTTGTTAAATAGGTATACTCGATCAAGCGGCGTTAGCCCAGTGGGTACCTCAGCTACACGTTCGGGGGGCTAAGTTCGAATCCCAGCTCGCACTACTAACTTTTTTAAATTTGGTGCATTTTAAGCAATTTAAATATCACTTGCTTCAATGGTGCAGGACAACATCGTGAGGAAACTGAGAGTTTTCCATAATGTTCTCAAAGGTGTGAAGTCCACACTTAACCCCTTCTCATTGTGGAAGAAAACCCGTGCCCTGTAGTGGGTTGATATGATGAAATAGGTATATATTACATATCGAACATACTTACTTACCTATTGCATAAGTTACAATATTCTCCATTTTCGAAAGATTTGCTAATTATTGGTATCCCGTTGATTTCAGAGACATTGCTTGAAAATGTTGAGATATCAATATTGAAGTCCCACTGCTAGACACTACTGCTGCACCCACTGCTTTTTTATAAATGCAGATGTGGTGTCAGAGTTCACGCGGCTGCGTAGATATCAGTTTTGGAAGAAATCGGTACCAATTCAAGACCGCGGGCACTTTTTCTATTTCTGATATCATTATCATTGAGCAGCCTATTTACGTCCACCACGTTGCTCCGATTCGGGTTGGCGGGCTTTAACGACATTTATCACAAGCAAGTGACATTTACCGGGACCGAGTAGCTTTTTGAGCCACAGGGTATTTGACACCGCTATTTTCCTTCCATGATTTTTTAACAAAAACAATACCTAACAATTCTTTATCCCGACCCCGAATTCGAACCCAAGACGAATATGTTAACCACTAGACCAACGTGGGAGCTGTAAATCTAAGTGCCTATGTTATACTACGACCCCTAAACTACAACAAAATAAAATGTCAACTTCACTTTATTCGATTTAAAACGGAACAAAACATTAATATGTCTAATATAAATTGCATGGATGTTTCCGCTGAATGTCCGAGCAACAGCTAGAAAAAATTTAGTCTAATTATAAAGATCTTTCGTTTCCATTATTTCTAGACCAACTTATTAATTCATTGCACTGTTAAGATAATAATAATACCTGTTTAACTACTACGTGATATTATAATTTTCTGCAATAAACAGCTTAAAATGAGCTCAACATTATCGGGATCAGAGTATCGCTCGTGACATCTTTTACAGCGTCTATTTCGCCTAACAACCTCTGCTGCGAATCTCGTCCGCCGAACAAGGTAATGGACGGGGTAATTATGCGCAACAACCACTAACAATAGCTGTGCGAGCTTCGTAGAAACTCTTTATAACTCACTACTACAAAACTTTGTATCGGCACTGTCTTTCTGTGGATTGCAACTCGAATATTAGAGTATGTTTGGGACTTTTGGATTTGATTGCTTCTCCGTTTTTTTACTTCATCAAGGCCGAACAGAATTTCCGTCTTTGCTTGTTTTATACATATGCTACAATAATGTTTAATTCACGCTCTAAGGAACGAGGGTTAAACAAACCAAATTTCCTAACTCCTGTTTGATATTTTTTTTTGTGTCTAAGCCAGGAATCAGGCCTTGTTATTTTCGGTTCAGCATAGACTTATTTTAGAAAATAATTCCAAACTCCACAACTTATAAACGTATCCCTTATATTTAAAAACTATATAAAATCAAGGTGATCAACTATATTGGATTAGCGTGGCTGGTATATGCTCTAATACCGGGCATTTGCCATGAGGAAAGCAAATCGGCTAACAATAGTGTAGAGATATTACGCAAACGAAATCGCGGGTAAACTCTAGTGGCCATAATAAGTGCCGGTGTATTTTGATCAACGGGCAACGTGCAACAAGTAGCCGAGGCGGGGGGAGTGCGGACCCGTGCGTGCGCGCGCGCCGGGCACGCGCCCCACCGCCGCGCGCCGCGCGCTACTTAGTGTCGGGGGTGCGCGCCACCTCCGACAATCCACCGGCAACCTCCGCGGCACGCACACGTGCGCTCCACTTGACCTACTACCGATACACTCGCGATGCCCATGGCGGCGATACACGCATACCAAAACCTCGGCGTCAACCAAAAGCTCACGCAACTGCAGTCGCCTGCGCCGAGAAGACTGGCGCCAGCTCCGATCGATACCAACCGGTGCAAAAAGAAAACGTATCTCCACCAGCCTTATCCCACCCAACCTGCATCTGTGGCTCGAAGAAATGCAAGGGAAAGGAATCGAGTGAAACAAGTTAACAATGGATTTGCAGCGCTCCGTCAGCATATTCCGTCGGCTGTTTCTGCTGCTTTGGCAGGTGGCAGAGGGTCTTCGAGAAAATTGAGCAAAGTGGATACTTTGAGATTAGCTGTTGAGTATATCAAGAGCTTAAAACGTTTATTGGAAGAAAGTGATGAGGGGTGTACGGAAACGCAACTCAATTTGGGTTTAAACGGCAGTGGACCTCAGACTCCTCCTTCATCCGAAGAATCACACTCACCTGCACCTTCGCTCATATCGGAGAGCTCAGCGGGACCAAACTGTCATGATGCCTATGATTCCTATGATCCGATGAGCCCGGAAGATGAAGAGTTACTCGACGTTATTTCCTGGTGGCAACAACAATGATTTAAGGTTAGTTACACATTTTGTTTATCTTTTGTTTGTAATCATGGTTTGTTTTTGATTTAATTGAAAGTTTGTGCTTTTAAAAGTAATAAGAACTTCTATGAAATATTCCTGAGAGGCTCGTGAACTTGGCTTATTCAATGCGGTAATGATAAGGGGACAAGGTTACAAGAAAAATCGATAAGATAGGTTTTATGAAATTTTGTGAATGAATCCTTAAGTGTGTTGATATAAGTGTCGGAGCTTTGATAGTTCCAAATTCTTATCAGTTTGTTTACCTATTTGTCGCGACTTTATTGACTTTATACTTCTCTACGTCTAGATGATAATAAATTTTAGCTTAATTATTTTCGGCGGCCTTCTAAGTATAAAAAGCTCAGGTAAATATTAAAAATATGCTAAGCTTTTTGTCCTATTTGTTAGTCACGGTTGCCTACCGGGTCAGGTCTACGCTTTTATGTTGCACAATTTCAAAAGAGATTTAGGACCCTCGGTCGTATGAGCCAAAAGGTAAACACATATACTATTCTGGGTACGCATTGAACCGTCGTCGGGTAGAGTTTATCTATTCTTTGTTAAATAACGTTGGCACAAAAGATCTTCTTTTGACAATGGCGAATCCTAAAATATGTCGTTTCATAAAAACTTTTATACCTAGTTTAGGTAAAATTTTTTGCTAGGTGTTTCACTATCGAAGAATAAAGTCAGGTTTAATAAGTTGTAAGTTTGAACCCGCATCTTTCATTCTCATTTCGCTAGCTGAGCAACAATTACTTCTAACAATCTGTGGTTCATCCCGCATGTAGTGAGAAAATTGCACATAAAAAGTGGTGTATTCTAATAACAACAGGTCCTTGGAGATCGCTCTGATTTGTTACGAGTGGAAACAGGTTTCGCTGCGCAAACTTCTGTTTGTTTATCTTAAATCAAAACACTGCATCCGGTCAATAAGAACTGTCGACACATATTTCACCATATGGTCAATCTTTAGAGATCATCCGAAATTCGGTAGCGCCATTGAAAAACTTGAAATTTAAACTTGCAAAAAATGAGTAGCCCACTTCGCCGCCTATTAATTTATTGTACCGGAAGACGAAATCTCAAGAGGAAATAGAAGGGCGCTGAGGGAAGCACACGTGTTACAATATTTGCTAAGCACTAAGCAAACATCTGGTGATACCAGTTGGGTTTTCATGGGAATTATATCTCGAATCGACATGTCGAGTGTTACAGATAACTTAGTTAATGTGTGATTGAAAATAAACGTACCTATATGTAATCGCGTTTCCTTTTTTCCAGGTATCGTGATTTACGGTGATCAAAGTGCGGCCATTGAGCGGCTTGTTGATTGTGAAAAAAGAAGTATTCGCATCAAGAAGGACTTGAGTGTTGGAGCGCAAGGGACTCTGAGAGAACCTCTAATTAAGCGCAATCAGTATATTCCTAATGAGAGGGGATAATGGTGGACTATAACGACCCCATCGATGCATTCCGCCGAGCGACTGAGCAACCGAACCCTGCTTACATTTCATACATGGATGAAATAGCAGTAACAAGACTGAAACGATTATTGTTCCATTTAAGCATTTAGTAATATCGTAGAAGACTTGAATCACGCTGTGCCTTTATGTAGCCTTATCTTAGCTTCCAATAAGATTTAGTTTTATAGTTAAGTTTTAATAGTCTATCTAGTCATTATGTTTAAAAATAGTTTATATTGTACAGATTTTATCAACAAGAAAGCTAAGATTAGGACAATTCCGTTTGATTTTATTGCGTTTCAAGATTGGCGTTATATTTCGAGACAAAGACTTAATGTAAATAGATAAGTTGTAGCACCCTAAGAGAGATTCCTAATAATTTAAGATATTAAAAAATATCATAGTTGTTAATAATTGCTATTGACAAAATCCTCAACAAGCAACCAATATGGTTGTTCTTGTAAATAAATACGAAATATTTTATAAAACTAAGTGGTTTTCTTTTTCTTATGCTAACATATTATTACAAGATAAATAAGATAATATATTACTTTTACTCAGTACGAACAGAGAATCGTACGCACTTAAAATTTTAAATAAAATAGATTAATCAATAGATTAAATAGAATTATCAAGTGTAAGGTAATTGATATGTCATACCTATTACTTGCTGTTGGCCCTTTCAGATTTGCGTGTGACGCCAACTTGCTTTACATAATTCTTATATGACCTCTCCAAAGGTTAAGCCTCATATAACGATTTACCTACAACTACAGTAGTAAGTGTTACTGGAACCTGACTCTATCCGAAACATACTAATTAATGATTTCCAAAATCGGTCCTAAGGAGAATCATCAGAAATTTGTTTTAATCAGACAATTGAAATCTCGATATCAATATAATTTTAAACAAAAGTAGTTAGTTACGTTCTATATAAAACTTTCAAGGTCGAACTACGCGGACATTGTTTTAGACACAAATTTTTTTCACTCAGAAAATACAAAATCAGCAAATCTAAAAAATAACCCTAATAAAACTTTAAGGCCTTTATTTTGATTTTATTCGCTGTTACCTTAACTTTTAAAAGATCTTTGGAATATTTTCTTTATTAATTAAAGTGGTTTTAAGCACAGAAAAAGCTACCAAGAATTAAAGCCACAAATTAGCTCTTCTTAATCTAAATAAGTAAGTTATTAAATTCTACTTAAGTTTCTGTTTATAATGGGCATATTCTCGAATAGTAGCCAATCGTCATGGGTACCTACCTACTAGGCATTCGGCTTAATTTCCGGTTGAAATTTGTGGACCTATATTAACCAGCCAATCAATCATAAATGATTCAACATCAATATGAAATCGAACTTACTATAATTATGTCTCTAGAAATCCGTAAATAAAATTTATAGGTATATAATTGCTCTTTAATTTTATTGATCATTGCGGCAAAATATAAAGAGTGGCAACCAGTACTGAATGAAGTATTTTATGACTGTTGGAACACGCAAATAAGTGTATACTGTCGCAGGTATCATTGTTACTTATGATATCTGCTCTTTAAATGCATGTAGGTATATTCCATTACATGCAAATTTAACGTTAGATATCTAGTTTAAAGATGAAGGTAAAAGGATGTCTGCACACTATAACCCTAAATTATGTAACGCATAAAACTGCAGAGCAAGCACAAATAATGGCTTCTGTAATACAAATAATTCTTTTTGTATCACAGACTTTTGGTTATAACCAAAAATTAAAGTTCATTCCCTATACTTGGCACTTTTAAACATACCTACCTTGAAACCTGAATCACTTGATAATAAAAACCAGTAGTTCTACTTTTAAAGTATGGTATTTTAATTCCATAGTCTATGAGTTCCAATGTCTCATCGCTAAATAATGTTCATTCAAGATAGAGAATTCAATTGCCACTTGAAAGATTTGCAATCCAACAACCCTAAATACACAAACATGTTCAGTTGCTAAATTAAAATAACGAAAGGTGCCTTACCTACACGTGCCTCAACTCAGATTACATTTTGCAAAGGAGAAATATGTAATAACACACGCGAAATACCCAAATAGGGGTCCCAAAGATCCTGATGTAGCATTTAATTTGGAAAGACAATGTGGTTGAAACGCGATCACGTCGCCTGCCCGCCCAGCGAATTCAAATTGCAATAGTAATTTTTGGATAATGGAAGGGAAGCTCGCACCATTATGGGTGGATATTTCCGTCGGTATTAATTGTTTGAACTTGTTGCTCTTTACGAAACGGGACAGACTAGATGCGACGGAAACGTGCACACCTGTAGATATTCGCGTAGTTTCGTTCGTTTTGATCATAGTTCGTCGCCTGATTAATCTATCTTCAGCTGTAGCTACATTCAGTAATTCAATATCTGTAGGTTTGTACATAAAGTTTGGGTACTTAGGACAAACTTTATCTTCTTATATTTCTTGTCTATTAATTACACTAGAATTATTTAATTCCAAAATTATGAATATTTTCATTTTGTATATTTTTAACTTTTTTGTTGTCTTTAAATTGCAATCCTTTCAGTCGCATTATTTACTAAAGGCTTACCTACGTAATAGATAGGTGTGCTTTTTACGAATTTACTTTTTATTTCGTTTAAATATAAATTACTTTACCGGTGTAGGAAAACATCGTAAGGAAACTTGCATGCCTAAGGGTTTCCCAAAAAGTTAATGTGAAGTCTAACAATCCTCACTGGGCGTACAGCGCGTAGAAGAGAGGAGACCCGTACCCTGTGCCGATAATGATGCTGCTGAAGGATTTCTTTCCTTTTCTTTGTTGCATATTGATTTAATTAGTTTATGTCGTTTTACCATGTTACTTTAATCATTCATTTTAATACGAACAAAGTTATAGACAACAGCTAGTTCTCTTTATATTAATTGATAGGCGCTGCTCAAACTTGCATCCGTTTGCAGCAAAGCAGCTTTTTATGTTGTTCATCTTGAATAACTGGTTGATTAATAAGAACAATTGGCAGGAGGTGATTATTTGACGTGAGGACAGGATACTTGTAATTTCAATTGTACATAACTTAATCACCCTAGGTATAAGTACATTAATGTCTTGCTTCTATTGTAAGTTTGAGAAGGACGTGTTAAAAATAAAGTCTTTTGTGAAGTGGGGACTCGAGCTACATGAATTATTTATAATATTATCGATCATATTTTATGAAAAATATTTTAACTGTATGAATAAGTATTGAAGTTACACGCAAAAGAAATCGCCATAAAACATTGATACGTAGGTTACCAATTAACATTTTCAATAAGGTATGTATTGTGGAATTTCGAGTCATTGTGTTATAAAAACTCAATGTAATTCATTGAAAACCAGAACCCTTACTTACTTTGTTAAAGTTACTACACGAAAAACGAATAATACTTATTCACATCTTTTTTCATCGTGCTTATGCAGAAATATTCAAAGCATATTTTATGCTCCCAGAAAATTTTACTAAAGTTCAGTAGGTATAACTAAATATTATTTTGTTATCACTCTGTACCTATTCTTGTTTCCGTCCTAAGTTATATAATTAGTAGTTTGATCGGGGTAAAAAGTTTCCTATACTATATTTACTTAGATACCTGATCAAAAAAATATAACCTCAAAATTAGAAGAGTGTCTCTTTTAATATTGCCGCAAATAGCGAATTGGTAGAGTTGCTAATAGATCTATCACCTACACTATAGATACCGAAGATTTTTTTGGGAATAATAACTTACGTGCCGGGCTGTAAACTAAACAGGTATAGGTACGAGTATGTAGGCGCCGACTATTGATAAACAAATTAACACAGTTTTACCATTAGTTATATGTACTTACTTGTAAGTAGAAGGTTCCTCCACAGAAACATTATTTTTATCTACATTGTTTATCCAGCACGAAGGTAATCCTAAAGTTTAAACGTTAAATAATTTTAAATAAAGAAAATCACTCGAACTGACTGATACTAAACTGATACGTTAAGGTAATCAAATCAAATTGTAAACAATAAGTATACTTAGTTTACAATTTTGACATTTCTTGCAACCTAAATTGGCAATTATAAAAATTTACAAACTAATTATACGAATATGTTTTCTGAATTTTGAGTATCTAACATTGTCATTCACTTTTGGTAAACACTAATCACATAACGCAGCCTTATAAGGGTTACAGACGTTGTACGACCCCACCAATGCAGCCAAGCTGGAATGGTCACGATATGCAATAATTCTCAATGTAAATCATCAAATGAGGATAATATTGTCGATTCTCTTCCTAACTCCGGAAAGAAGACTGGTTAGAAGATAAGAAGTTAATTGTAATTTTTATATTTTTAAAATTGAAGTTGCAATAGAAATTTTTTTTCAACCACATATTGTACCTACTTTAAAGAAATCATAAAAGTCATTGAAGTAAAAGCACAAGTAAGCTGCATAACGTGGCCGAAGATCGAACTCGATTTGCCCGCTTTCCAGCGGTCGGACGCGCTCGTATCCACTCGTGCGTTGACGGCACGCGACGTACGCGCGGCCCGGACGCCGCCGCCATGCCAGCTGCTCGCGCTTGCGCAGAACCGATTGCTTTTCGAGAGCAAAAAATGCATATTAATTAACTTTGGACCGTGCTTTTGGTTTACGTAAAATGTAAATTACGAGAATTAGATTAGAAGATTCGATTTCGGCTGTGGTTAGAGACTTGAGAGTTCTACTTCAACAGTTTTTGGATTATTTTATAATGCGAGAGTAGGTTTTGTTAAGTGTTCCGCACCTTTATGAAGTAAAAATGCCAAGAATATAGGTATTTCATAAAATTTGCAATACTTTAGAATAAACTTATTATATAATTAAACAAGGTAGGAAGTTAATTTTGTTCACGCACATGCCCCCATGGCAAAGGAGGCCTGAGCCTAGCCTTTAAATGACTGAGAATGATGATGATGATGATAAAAAATGTAAACACAGCTGCTGAATAGGTAATAATAATAACTTACTTTTACAACAGCAATCGGACTCAAAACAAAAGGTTTACGATCTTTGAAACACTACCCAATTTTGCCATGTAAGTGCGTCCTTGAGGGAGTGTGTATGGCTTCAAATGGGCGTGTGACCCAATTCCATGCGCATGCACATGCTATTTTTGAATATCGAACAAGTTCAAGTGCCTTGGTATAAAGGAAAAAGCTTTTACCGGTAAAAATTATTCAGACATTAACTTTATTTGGTTTGGTATTCATCATGCTGACTTTACACCACTTTGTATACTAGTAAATCGTCTACTAGCTATATGAATAGTACAATATATTATAAGTGTTTATGTATTAAAAAACTTAAGTTGGCACATTGTCGGGCGAGCCGATTTATATACCTCTTTCAATCGAGATATCTTTTAAACTTGGACTAAATATGGTTGGTATGAACAATGTTAGCAAAAACTAGGCTTAAAATAGTCTTGAAACTTTCAATGACAGTTTTTATACTTGTCTTCTTTTATAGACGCTCAGTTCTTACCGACAAACGTTTATCGTAACTACACTTCATACACGTTGTCCCATTTATTGTCTGTTCAATTAATCAGGGGCCGCTGCATCATAAATTGTCAGATCGTAATAAACTTCATTAATGGCCTTTAATGAATTGGGGATTGGTAACAGGTAGCGGTTCTTCAAAATGTCTCGAATAGTTTAACCGAAATTCCTACCAAACACCGCAACAATTATGTCACTCAAAGCACATCTATCCGTCCCTTTAGGTCAGATCCCTAAAATGTTTATTTAATTATTGATTTCTAAATATGTGACGTGCCCACATTTAACGGTCTTCCTGCTTAGCATTGAATACTTAATTATTTTATCGAATGTTACTAAACTGTAACCCACAGTTATAATAAGTAAGATTAAAACTGAATTAATTGTACTACGCATAATATCGCCGTGAATAAATAAAAAAGGTATAAAAAACACAGTAAGAAAAAAAGGAGTTTTTGCAGGAAGTTTACATTATTTTTTTATTAAATTATTATAAAATCATTAAAATAATTTGTTATTTACTGTAATATGGAAACAGAGTGAAATAATAGGAAAAGTTTAAAAAAGTATTCGTACAATATCGTCCAAACAAAAATTAGACGACCACAGCTGAACATAAATCGTATGTTACGTTTTTCCAACCACACAATCGTGAACTGCTCGATCGAAGTGTAAGGGAATTTAATACAACGGTATTCTTAACTACGAATCTCGTCCGTTGTCTCCTTAATTTCGCTACTTGTTATGCTTTCAGCTACTATTACAGTTACTCGGAGTTTTTACCACCCAGACCTTTATCCCCCATGCGAACTGACAAAGTTTCCTTATGAGGCGTATCCAATCATATTTCAGTTCTACTACTAAGTATATATTCTTCTTTCTTTAGTGTAAGCACTAAAGAATGAAGAAAATATAGTACCGAAACATGTCTATAGTTTTCTTTTGTACGATTTATCGGCTTGCTTCAAAGCCGCGCTATTCAAATAATTAGGCGCAATCCCGCAACAAGCGAATTAAACTACATAAAAATCGTTCAGTCCACTCACAAAAACGTGTACCATCGCGATATATTACACCAGTAATTCAACAACATTTATAAGCAGCATAAAACCTTATCGAATTGCAAAAGTAATGGTCGACGATTATTGAAAAATATTTCGGAATAATATAATCATTTGCTTCCTGAAATTGTTATCGCCATATTTGGGATATGTGATTGCTACCGTGCAGTGATATAAACGCAATCATTTTGATCAGAAATTCAGATCTTCTTAACGTTACAAAAACAATGTTTACAATCGGTGAAAGTAGTAGGTAAACTACAATCACAATTATACTACCCACGAGTAAGTATAATTGCTAAATATACATGATATTTGAAAACAAAACTCGGCAAACTTGGTTAATAATTCAGATAACGGGGGCTTCTTTGACAACTTATAATAAATACTGTCCAATGATTTTTTCGGTTACAATAAAATTTATTGTATCATCATGTACCGTTGAACATGTCAAACAAGAAAACGTATATCAAATTTAATTTATACGGGCAACTTGTATTCATTATATATATAAATATCAGTTTTATAAAATGTATCTATATTCTATCAGTGACATGCATAACGTTGAAAAACTACATTTTCTAATAAAGAGATTTTTAAATATTTAGGGACGAAGTATATATATATATATAAACTGTTATTCGTGTGCATTGGTAGGAAATTGGATATCAAATATTTTCTAGAGGAATCCTAAAATGAACAAAGGAATCGTCGCTAAGCCAATTCTAAATCTTAATTAGTTGTATCCTTCCCGTCAAATACCTAATTAAAGGGTCGAGTGAAATACCGAGGATACCATAGTACCAATATAAGCCTATAAGAGCGTGAACAAAAACAATTTCAATAGTTTTAGCAACAACGTCTATTGGAGACGTTGGCTCTTATAGGCTCATTTCCGTTTTGGATCCAGATTTTGGGTCATTCATTCAACTTGTTTGAATTCAAATCCGTAGCAAAAATAACAAAATAAAAACATAAAACCACTCTAGCTATACATTTCTACGAATATCAAACTTGTAAGAGACCGCGGATAAAAGCAGACTTATACAATAATAAAGTACATTAACCTCACCAGGTGGTAATGACAGTAAATATTGGACTTATCTATAAACGGAAGAAATTACGTGCCATCGGTGATAGTAATAACGAATCCCCTATGGAACTGACCTCACATAATACCGCTCTAGATTACACCGCATTGATATCAATGACTTAATTCTGTCATTCAATATCATAATGCCTGTCCATATGATCGACAAGATTCTTAACATCTTATTAACTTTACTTATCTATATAACGCATATTTATGTAATAACTGTTAATGGTAAAGGCTTTTTATCTGTTATAAGGTGCTGAGAATCTTAGTATCGCGACATCAGAAAAGAAATGTCAGCTTCTAGCTCTATAATCTAGATTCACTAATAGATAAAATATATCTCAGAGTTGGCCTTCTATATGGCGAGGCGTGTCCGAGAGTAACCAATCATAAATGCGTTTTTTTAACCTTTATTGAGGCAAGCCTAAGATTTTAAACTATACAGTTTTCCTTCATGTATTCAGTTTTCAAAACAACAACAAAATTTTATTTATTTATCTAGGCCACACGGTTTAAGACGTCGAGGTTTATTTGATTCAAATATTATAATCATCAATCGAATAACAGGAAAGCGCTGATAACTAAAACGTATTTTTGAAGCAAACAGTAATTTCGTTAATCTATTCTTTGACATAAACGATTCAGTATAGTTTCAATTCACGAGTCACTCAGCGATTCGTTCTAATGAAGCTGGCTCAAAAAACACTCGCTGCCGGTGGTCCATGTCACCGAAGGCCATTATGCAGGCTTTATGCATGTGAATTACTACCAAGGTAATTGACAGTAGCTATGTAATTTTATATATCGATGACCAAAGATCAAAGGTTAATTTATTCGTCAACAGATTGCTGGGCCACACATGGGTTTGGGAAAAAACTAAATAACTAATTTGTAATTTCATTGTGTGGCACGATAGTGTGATTTACAATAGTATGTATATACTACTCCATGAATAACAACAATATCGTTAAAACAGGTAAAGGTAGCAAACTGATATGCAATAATCATTCATATGAAGGTTGATAGGGTATCCAGATGCACATCGTAGATTTTATCCGTAGTTAGGCAAATTATTTAAGTAGACGTTAGATTATAGTATGTTGTGGTTTGTTTTCAATAATTTGATTGATAAAAACAAAAATTTGATACAATGTGCGCTTCGAAGTGCTTTCTTAATAATGATTTTATAGACTACATTCAACTGCTTTCGATAGAGCTATAATAATTTAATTTATTGTTCTATTCCTATTATATTATAAACAGGTATTTATTTTATTTCATTCTTAGTATAGTATGTATCTAAGTAATTTTATAAATAACCATTTTTATAATATTTTTTATAATTTTTATAAGTGTTTTACCTACACTTGGAGGATATATCAATTTTATAAATTTAAAATACATATAAAAGTTTTCGAAACCGACAGGATTTGAACCTGCGACTCTCTGGCAATCGCGGCCTGAGCGCTTTACCAATCAAGCAATTAAGTTTAAATTTTTAAAACTATTTATTTTTATATTTTACGTTACGTATTATATATAATATGCTTATCATATTTTGAACTAACATTATGTACAACCCATTACCAGTCCACTAAAGGAACCTCTTCAGAATAGGAAGGGTTTAGTCTGTAGTCCATCGCGCTGGCCCACTGGTGGACTTTACAAGTCTTTAAGAATATCATGGAGAACTCTCAGGTATAGAAGTAGCCTAACCATGTTACCCTGCGCTGCTGAGCAAGTGACGTTTAATTCTTAAAACGCACATAACTTAGAAAAGTTCGAGCTTGGGTTCTAACTCAACCCCCTGAAAGTGACGCCACAGTCCCACCCACTAGGCTATCACCGCCTCTTTTTCTTTTGAACTATATGGGGTTTTAAAGTCTACTAAAGTTAACATAATGCCAAGCGATTTCGTTGGAACGGAAAAAAACTTTTTTCCGCGCTGCATTGAAATTGATTTTTTGAAATTACGTTCGGGCAACATATTAATTTCCTGTTGTGCTTTTTTTTTGAATTTAAAAAGTAACCGTTTTTTATACCCCGACTTTACCCCTAAGTATCGCGTCATACACGCTTCCGAATAATAACCTACGATTAAACATTATTAGCAACACTGAAGATCGGTTCCGCTTAATTTGTTAAACAGTGCTCATTTAGAGTGCAAACCGAAATTTGCTAAGTGCACACCACTGTAAGGGTACGAACATATGGATTTTGTTATACAATCGAAGTTAATTTTATTTAAGAATGTATAATAAGTTTATATTACAAATAGTTCTTATGCCACTATAGCTTCTATATGTATATATATATATATATATATATATATATATAAATGATGATGAATGATATATCACATGATAAAAGTACCTATTAAATATTACCTACAAAAAAGTACGATTGGGATTATATTTAACTATCATCGTTAAGTCACATTAGCAATTTTGTGTTCCAAAACTTTATTAGATCGCCGGTAGAAACAAAAGTGAGCTACATTCGTATCGCAATATTAATTCTTTATCAAGGATAGTTATTTAGCAGTAAAAACTTTTTCATTTATTCCAATCGGACATTTAATTAAGAAGTTATTGCGAGTTAAAAAACATTCAAGACTGCACTTAAACAAAATTTATTTTTAGATACTTATTCTTTTTATTAAATGAATTGAACAATATTTTTTTAAACTTCATCCCATTTTTTTTTCAAGAATATAAAACTTTAAAATAAGTGTAGAACTACACCTAAATTGAATGCCACACGTCTTCCAAATAAATTATTCTTACTCTGCTTTGCCTGGGATGCTTTCAAAACAAAAACAAGAGCGGGTGATGTGGCAGCTAGTTTGTTATAATAACTTATCCAGCCTAAAAGTATCTTATTAGAACAAGGACTTTATAGAAGAATATGCTATATTTTTTCATACCAGAAAGGAATTCATATATTCTTATACCAGATTTTTCGTTGGACTCCACTGGGTCGCCCAGATATCGATTATAAAAGCAATCGGTCCAACAATTAAAAACTTCTAGGTGGCGGCCACTTTTTTTTTATTTACTGACTTCTAGGTTTTGGCCGTGGCTAATTACCGCCCTACCGACCGCTAAGCAATTAAGCGTTCCAGTACGATGTCGCATATTTTGATGGATAAAAAAAAATCCTATTATAATATTAAGGATTACTTAAACGATAAAAAAGCTTGAGTGTGAATTGCTCTAGCTTTATAGCTTAATATAAATTTACTGGAAGATGGTGATAACAAAAAAAAAACTCGACGACATCTGGGGGGGGGAGAGGGGTTGTCGCGTAGAAACCGATTAGGGGTGTGGGTTTAATATAACTGCCATACTCCTAACAGGTTAGCCCGTTACAATCTTAGACTGCATCATCACTCACCAAGTGAGATTGCAGTGAAGGGCTAACTGGTAGAGGAATAAAAAAAAAAGGAAAATGCTAGATTAATGGATTACTTAAACACATGGAATTTATTTCAAAGCTTAACACTGTACCTATGAATGATATATTTTATTTAACAACATAAAATAACAAATAAGGCAATGGTCGGTACCTTGAAATAAACTCTAAAGAGCGTGGTTGCCGGTATAATCACAGGCATGTTAGGCTTAGAACAAGGTGTCAGTTGGTTGGATACAGGGTGGCACGTTGTAGCGCGTTTTCCTTGCATGCCCTGCTAAGTGTTGTGCCGTGAAATACGATGGTTTTCGACTAACCATTTACTTAGTTAATTATTACTAAGAGATGAGAAATCGGGGGTAGTTATCACCCCATTCTGCAGGGTCTCTTGTTGCTCTCTCGGTATATCTTGCAGTAGTGTGCGATCAACTTTAATGAGATATTAGACGATAAGGCGTCGTAGGTACTCATTATGAAGTACCGGACCAGCGTTCGATGAAATGATCGATTACAGAGCGAAATCAAGATGCAAGGCTATCGAAGCAGGAAGTCTTTTTCCCATAAACATGCAATTTTGCAAAACATCGAAGTGCACTGTGCTTTTACGAAGCAAGCGGCCCCTAAAGCTTGGTGCACATTCAAGCTTTTATATAGCTTGTATTTAATTTTTGTATCAGAAACGTACTTATTGTACCACCATTGGTGATTCCGTATTAAAAAATGACCTAACTTAAAATGTTTTCGTACCATTTTATAGCATTTTCTATTTCTGCAAATTTGTAAAAAATATGCTAGCCTTAATTGCACTGTAATTAATTGCCCTTAAAGAATTAAAGTAAACAATATTGGGTGAACATTTATTTTTTTAATACCAGTTACGATATACGTTCAAAAACAATCACACACATACAAAGCCACAATCACGTAAATAGTTACACTATTTGCAACAAAATTACTCTAACCGTGAAGGAGATCATCGTGAGGAAACCTGCATACCTGAGCATTCTTCATATTGTTTACAACGACGTGATAAATCTATCAATCCGCACTTGCCCACTTCTGCCAAGAAATATTGTGATTGGAGAACCGTTTCAATTTTATTTTATTCCATAGTTGGTATTCATACCAACCAACCACCCGCAATGGAGCAGGGTGGTGGGTCTGTGCTCTAAAACCGTGTCTCCTATGTGATTAGAGGACTGTGGCTAGTTGGCCATTAATAAGCAGCGTATGATGATGATGATGAAGTTTTTATAGCTTGAATGACTCAGATAATACACCGATTTACAAAAGAAATTATTCCCACGTTAATATCTCTAATACAGTCAGATAAACTACATATAATCAAGCAGAGATATCATCGGAATCAAGGCTAATTTGTCACTATCTAATGAGGTCATAAATCGTTATTCCAAATACTAAATCATTTTTTAAGTAGGTACATAGATATTTTATAACAAAAACTTATCTCTTGAAGCAATTTGTAAGCTCCCTTTAAAAAGGTAGCGCCTTTACTTATTATACTTTATAAATGGCTGTGAACTTTATTTTATAACGAGTTACTATTACACGCACTTGGAATCATACAGTTGGGTAACGGATCTACTAGATCGGAAGCCCCACTACTGAGAGTATCAGCTTTTGCAGGTAATCGAGTGTACACTATCGTCAACCTCTAGACTGTATCCTGATACAATCTAGACCTTTTCTTACTTTTTTACACATTTCTTCATCTTAGTCGGTTTGCTTTTGTCGCAGCGGTGGTGATCGTCATTCAAGTTATGGCAGCTGCCTTTCTTGTACACTCTTGTAGACCTACTCACGTAGGGGGACAGCTACTGCAGCCTCTATTTGTTCGGCCCTCGACTTTTTTTGGGCAACTAGATGTTCTATCACGATCACATACAAAGATGAGTTATTGTCTCATCTTTGTATGATCAAAGAAAATGAGCATATGAGTCTGTACGCGCGCGATGCCGATTTCTTAAAGAATGGTCTGTCAAAAATGGAAATTTACACATTTGGAAGTATTCAATACCAAACAGATTGCCGCATACGGTTACAGGAACAGGTTACTAAGTTTGAGGCACATGTTTATTAAATACCTTTGTATGCGCGATAATATCTAGATCTCAATAGAATAAAAGTTCCCAACTGTATTTTATCTAAACTGTGTGAAGTTGCAATGAGATAGTGGACAGGATTTACTAATTTGAGTCCATGCTGTGTATATTTTTTCTTTGAACAAAGATAACGTCTGCATCAAAGACCTTACAGATCTTTTGACAGGAGTTATTTTATAACTTGCCGGCACAATTTATACAAAAAAGATCATTAAAATACCTATGTTTTTGATATATTAACTATGATGCTCCGATATGTATCCAACAAAAAAAATTACGCTTAAAACGTGTCATGCATATATTCTATTTTTCAACCGACTCGAAAAAAGAGAAGATTCGCAATTCGACTATGTTTTTTTTTGTTACGCGAATTCTCCACTAATTATACACCAATTTTGATGATTCTTTTTTTGTATGGTATGTCGTACCTCAGAGTAGGTCTTATTTTAATTTGATGACGATCTATTCGAGGGATCCTGGTTGAATCTAGGGAACTCTTCAAATGCTATAAGAACATTCATGGTGATTTGAATATTTTTTAATGTAACTTAAGCATTTTCTTTCGAAAGTATCAGTAACGTACAAGTATTCAGTCACGTCAAACTGACATGAAGACCAAGTATGGCTACCGAAACTATGCGATAATAAGTACTTACTACGTATTATTATTAGCTGCGCTTCAAATTATGGTAGTAGGCATGCAATTAATCCTAGTGACAATTAAGGAAATGATTTTTTTTTACTTTCATCATTACGCTCGAGTCAGAGTGGTCATAAAAAATACGTTTTTTGGAGCAGCTACTATTTCACTAGCTAGCTACTAGCTAAGTTCCACTAAGCATTTTCCAGGCTGACAGTCAGCCTATAACACTCTTAAAATTGGCCGCCCTTAATAAATTCTTATATTTTATAAGTATTTATTTATATTATTCATGAAAATATTCATCAGTCATCTTAGTAGCCATAATACAAGCTACGCTTACTTTGGTGCTTGATGGCGATATGTGTATTGTCGTGTGTATTATATTTTGTATGTCGTATATATTATATTTATTTATATATTTAATATAAGGGCCATAACTCTAACCGGTTAGCCTGCTACAATCATTGACTGCATCGTAAGTTACCACCAGGTAAGATTGCAGTGCATACTTGAGGTAGAGTTTTTAAAAAATGTCTAAAGATGGATTATATTACTTACTGGAGATACTTCAGATTGCTTATTGGATTTTCCAACCACAAGAACCATTTCGCGTCTCCATTATAGCAAAGAACGGGTCATTTTGTGTCAATGGCATTCAAATTCATCCATTTCTAAGTAACAGGTCATCGCCTTAAGATACAATTCAAACCGCATCAATCTCCTCGACAATTTTCTGTCTCATTGCCCTCGTCGGGGTAAAGCACGAGTCATAGCTACTCAACTGTAAAGAATTTGAGTATTATTACCCCATTCCCCGCACTCTATCAAATACCATCGTTAGTCTATTGATGTCCTACCAAAATGTCTACGTATAGGCCTTCTCTCTTTTGGACAAAGGAAGAAGAATTTAGAGCATAACTTTTCAAGGTCACTCTAATATGGTTCGGCGGCACCCGATTATTTATTGTACGTCTGCATACATAAAGTATTCTCTGAGGTCCTAAAAGGCAGTGCGAATTTTCAAACTTTAGTCTGAAAATACTGTACCTAGCACAACCCGGAAACTGAACCCGACCAGTCGTGTGACGAACAGTCTACTAAATTACCATTAGACTAATTAGACCGTTCCTCTAGACCAGCGAAGCAAAAAATATATCACACTCAGAAACTAGTGTGTAAGCAGCTGTAACTAAAGCAGGAAACGGAAAATTTTAGAGTATCCTTTACTTATTGTACAACCAATACAACATTCCTAAGTAAAGGAGAAAAGGCTACAAAAGGACTTTTAATTATTTTTATTCCACTACGAGTTAGCCCTTGACTGCAATCTTACCCCGTGGTAAGTGATTATGCAGTCTAAGATGGTAGCGGGCTAACCTGTTAGGGAGTATAGTAGTTATACCCCTAATCGGTTTCTACGCGACATCGCACCAGAAGAGAAACTCCCTTAGCGGTACTTCTTTGTCGGTAGGGTAAATAAAAACAAGAAAGTATAAAAAACAATTAAGCATAATACCTAAGTAAGTATAAAAAAGTAGTATGAAACTGTAAAAGTAATAAAAGGTATAACTGCGTAGTTCCGGTGTAGATTTGCTGCCAATATACATCGATTGCTATGCACTCAGAACTTATCGTACAAAGTTTATGGGATCCAAACACGCAACCAATGAAACAGTAGTGCTACAACTGACACACTGAAATTGATTCGAAATTGTTTAAAATTCATTAAAAGTAATTTTAGAATCTCATAACTCGAGTCCGAAACGAAATACTGCTCGTTATATATGTCAAAGTTATTCGAGATCGAAAAATTATGTGCGCAATCCTCAGCTAAGGCATTCATATTGTATGCGAGTAGTACTTTGTTTATTGGAGCACAGGGATACAAATGAATTTTAAATTTATTATTAGTTTCTTGGTTGCCTATACCTATAATACAACGCCTGCGTCTTATCTTACCATATACAGAAAGATAACTATATATATATGTTTATGTTAACTTAAAACTTGAACTCAAAAAAAACATGACAGATTTTTAATCATCTTCGCCAGAACTCCAGAGAAAAATCGCAAGTGTTTAAAATAGTAATACCTATTAATTGGTTTCTTGAAGCTTTAATGAAAAACTCGATAAGCGGCTGCAATTTCTAGTTAACTTACTTTTGAACATACCAAAAAGAAAATGAAATGTAAAATAGGTCCGACATCTTAATTACTGGATGAGGCGTAGTCCGTGATAATGATTGTAATTGTCGTTAAGGCAACAGTGAGGAGTGAGGTAAACCATAGAGAATTAGGCTCGGATGAGGGTAATAAGATTCAGTAGCTAATGGGTAGTCGCATGACGAATTACACAATCAGAGACCGCGATGGACAATTTGGAACCAATTGAGTGAAATAAGGAAATTATTTTGTGTACAGATAGATGTTTCTGTATTCCCATGTTTAATTAACCTACTTAATTTCACTCTTATAAACCAGTTGAAAATCACGACTTAGTTTTTTTTACTCCTCTACAAGTTAGCCCTTGACGGCAACCGCATGGTGATTACCGGCTAACCTGTATGGCAGTTTTATTAAACCCATAGCTCTTATTGGTTATTACGCGACCTCGTACTGGAGCGCTAAATCGCTTAGCGGCACGTATTTGTCGGCAGGGTGGTAACCAGCCACAGCCGAAGCCAGTTACCAGACAAGACTAGAGAAAATTCTAAAATTATAAATTCTTAAATTTTCCCTGCCGGGGCTTCAAATTTAAAACCTGTGCTAAGCGCTCGGCTTTGCGCCTGGAAGGTTAGAAATCAAGCCAGAGGGAAATGAAATCGAAATAAAAAAAGATAATAAAAAAGGTTTTTAATAATTATAATATGGCTACTAATTTTTAGACAAAATGTAATTTAAATAAATTTTATTGTTAAGTCAGAGCGGCAGCAACTTTCATTACTTCAAACAAGTTTAATTATATTTATCACCTCAGAAAACATATTCTAACAATACCACAGCATAATATTCAGATTACGATTGATGATTCAGATGATGCTTTTCAAAATAAGTCATAAGATAGACGAGTCGGAAGCTTTCTGGTGGTCTACGCTGGTAGAGATTGGTGTAACGACGGTGACGAATTAGCCCACTACCGCCCACCGCCATTAATTTAATGGTTTTTTTAGGGTTCTGTAGCCAAACTACTAAATAGAAATCTTCATTAACGGTAAGTTGTAAGAACTTCATCGGAATGTAGTAAATTATTACCATCCTCATTAACATTCATCTACTGTGTACAGGCCCCCCTCAAAGTAAAGAGTAATTCAAAGCTTACAGCCCATTCGACTAAAACTGCTATGTGGTAATATATTACGTATAACTATCTAATGTTTATCTAATGGTAATATCTGGGACCATATCTTCCAAGACTCAGGTGTAGGAAAGTACTACTGAAATTGTCAATAAAATACTGTACAAAAAACTTAAAATTTTGGCCGAATGCGGAATTTATCAGAACCTACGAGGTTCTCCTTAGTCCAACTTGCTTAGCAGTAGAAAAACGCGTTAGTTGAAACAGTTTCTTAAATGGAAATATTTGCATTTCATTCTTGTATAAGTATTACATCAATGCATTGTGTAGACATTCAAATCAGATCATAATGTGAAAATGGACAATCTTTCTAAACGATCTATCATCATCATCATCATATCAACCGATAGACGTCAACAGCTGGACATAGGTCTTTTGTAGGGAGTTCCAAATTCCACGGTTTTGTGCCGCTTGAATCCAGCGGCTACCGGCGACGCGCCTAATGGCGTCCGTCCACCTCGTCGGGCGTCGACCAACGATGCGTTTACCAGTGCGAGGCTGCCATTCCAGCACCTTCGAACCCCAACGTCCATCCCTCCTCCGAACTATGTGCCCCGCCCATTGCCACTTCAGCTTCGCGACTCGTTGAGCTATGTCGGTTAACTCTGGTTCTTCTACGGATCTCCACATTTCTGATTTTATCATGTAGATACTCCGAGCATAGCTCTCTCCATCGCCCTCTGAGTGACTCTGAGCCTTCTCATGAGGCCCATAGTTAGCGACCATGTTTCGGAGCCATAAGTCATCACAATCTATACCTACGTATATATTTCGTAAAGGCCAATAGTACTTTTTTTATAATTATATAAGCCCAACTGCCTGCTAGGTTAAGGAGCTACGGAACTCTTGACTTTCCTGCCTAACCAACTTTTAATAAACATATGACGAAAATTTGAAATTAACTACAGCCATTAGCGGACGTTTACGTACTTTGATATGACGTTAATTTCACGAAGTGTCTCTAATAGCAAGATTAATCGATTTGCCAATGAATGATTTAAACCCCCAATAATGAACCTTCAAGAAAATTTATTGGCTTTGAAATTACTTCATATCAATGAGCACTCGTCAATCTCAGACAAGAAGAAAAGTGATTTTAGAATTTATAAGCAGGTTTTTATTTTCAATACGTTTTTTATAAACTGTTATTTCAATTTATTTTCAGTTACAATTACTACAGTAAGATAAATAAGAAACATTACGTCCAAATATAGAACAGTTTGTTGACGGAATCGGCTCTCTTACAATTAACGTAGTTATCTATAATGAAATAAAGAAATAATAAATACTTCGACAGTACACACATCGCCATCTAGCCCCAAAGTAAGCGTAGCTTGTGTTATGGGTACTAAGATGACTGATGAATAATTTTATGAAAATATACATATATACTTATAATACAGATAAACACCCAGACACTGAAAAACATTAATGGTCATCACATAAACATTTCCCAGTTGTGGGAATCGAACTCACGGCCTTGGACTCAGAAAGCAGGGTCGCTGCCAGCTGCGCCACTCGGCCGTCGCCGATAATTAATCAGTTATTATTAAATGCTAAAATTATTTCGACTTAATGGCAAACTTAAT
This sequence comes from Pararge aegeria, assembly GCF_905163445.1. Taxonomy (NCBI): domain Eukaryota; kingdom Metazoa; phylum Arthropoda; class Insecta; order Lepidoptera; family Nymphalidae; genus Pararge; species Pararge aegeria. Next base: position 7,575,820 of record NC_053184.1, on the reverse strand, counting down.
CCCGTCCGAAACGATGTGTGAGCGCAAGAAATTGGAATTTTTAATTCGTATAATTGTTTTATATTTAATTTATATTTAAATCTTTATAAGCTTTTATTTACAAAATAGTTCCATAGTAAGTTCCATATTGGTGGGATTGCCCTTGCTTATAGAAAAGAAAACTATCAAATGCCAAGTAACAGTAGGTATTAAAACTTGATCACAATGAATCGTACGCTAAAACCAGCAAAGCTTTATTTAATGAAATTTTAATGCAGTCCAACTAATAAGTGCGATTAAAACAAAGTAACCGCAACTGCCGAGGCTCTTTATATCGTACAAAGAACGATGTAAGTTTTAATTATGCCATTATTTTTAATTTACTCCTCGACTACGGACAATTTCTCATAAAGAGCCTTAAGAACTCGGATGGTAGCGGTCACGCATACTCACGATTAATTCAAGCCAATCAGGGGCTGATTACACGCATTACGTGTCTACAACGTTATTATTGCGGTTCGAAGTGACTTTATTTCTGTTGAATAGGGTACTATTTTCTCTACCTTACTGATATTCCACGGTCATCGCATGAGTTGATAGCAGATATCATGCAATGTCACTGTTCTAGTGCACCTAACGATGTAAATACTGTCCCGCGGCAATCGCTTAGGGTTTTCGTATAAATCTATCTTTGAGATCTGGTACTGTAGTCATAAATTCTTCCTTTTTTATATAAATTTATTAGTATTCATGGCATAAGAAACTTTAAAGTAATTGTCCTGGAGTTTTCAACGCATTGATGCGGGTAGCTGCCGGGGACACCAGCTCTAACAAAGTAAGATTTGTAGTTATTTGACCGAAATGATTTCACTTACGTAAAAGAAAACTACGCTTTAATATCCGATTCAATTAAAACGAATGGTTTCTTGAACTAGACTGACAAGATTTGATCGCATTTAAATTTTTCCGAGTGCCGTCCACCTGTCCACCCGTTATAAGACGAAACCGTTAAAATTGACAACCGATTGGAGTTACCTGTTAAAATTTACTCAACCGCTGCCATCTGAATTTTTAAGTTAACCAATTTTAAATTGACGAACACAAAATTTACAAGCGAGAATAAATAAAAAAATTCGGTCACTTTAATTGAATTGATACAACCACAAATGCGAGGTAGCGAAATTTAACTTTAGTCATTTTAGCTCGTAATAATAGTATTGTCCTTTTATTTTTTATAACGTTAAGGGACATCCAATTTGAAGAAAAGATTACTTCCGATCACGAATTTGTTGCAAAGAATGTAGAGCTTGGACCCATGGGGATAATTGAGCCATCGCAAAATGTAACGATTGTAATTCAATGGCCGCTATGAATAAACGGAATAGAAGACCTCCCGGACTTAGTAATCAATTTATGGAGTAATTTGTCACATCTATATCAACCCTTATTGCCAAATTTTTGGGAAAAATAAGATGTCACCCTGTGTGGTAACGACCTCCTGCTAACACACCTTCCTGTAACATGCACAGCGCCGGACATACGTTTTGACGCCATTAGAGATATGAGAAAGATAACAATAATCAGGACTTGACCGCAACAAAAACCTCACGTATCATTTAAGGCTTTTGTACACAATTTCAAACCTTATTGCTACGTAATATGATATCCAGAAAAACAACAACATTAAAACAACTACTTGTAACAAAAGCTATTTATCTTTACAACCCCAACAATCTTTGATCTACTTACTTGTGCGATTTTTTGTCCCGCATTGTTTTTGCGGTTAACTTTTTGTTTTGAGTGTAAGGGAAAGATGTGCAAATAAATTTATCAGGAAAATGACCCACTGCTAGGGGCTCGCAACTGTTATCTTGACATACGCGGGAGATTAGAGGTGTTGAACTGATCCAAAATTTACGGGAATCCTAATCAACGACTTGACATGCATCTCAAGTTTCTAAACTTTTCAATGGATTATAGCCATACTAATGTTATGAAGAGGTGATAGACCAGTGGGTAGGACTTCGTATTCACTTTTGAGGGGGCGAGGTCGAATCCCAGCACGCACCTTTAACTTTTCTAAGTGCGTTTTAAGCAAATTAAAATATAACTTGCTTCAACGATGAAGGAAAACATCGTAAGGCAACCTCCATACCTTAGAGTTCTCCATAATGTTCTACATAATGTGACTCGTGCCTGTAGTAGGGAAAGTGTGTCTATTTGTTTATGTTGGCAATAAACGGATTAACCACCTAACAGATCTTAATGACATAGATATTTGCATCCTAGATACGGGATATATTACAGCAAATGTTGTCGTTACCTACTAACGTTCAAAAATCTGCGATTAATTATTTTTCCGTGGATGCTCTCAGCCCATCTCAAGGAAGCAAACACTTAGCAAAAAGTCACAGTCACATAAGCAACTTTATACTTACTACTAAAGTTGCCACTGGTTTAGCCATAGACTACCTCGTACAGAGTTTGGTGCTATACAGGTTAATGGTTTTTGGCGCATTCGGTACAACCACGAACTATACGAAATATTTAAAGAACCAAATGTCGTCAAAACTATTAAACTGCTAAGAATCCAATGGGCATTGCATGTGCAACGCATGGAAGGTACGAAAGCCCCAAAGAGGTTGATGGAGGGCACATTGGAGGGGTGTAGAGGCCGAGGACGACCTAGGGGTCGGTGGAGTTATGGAGGTGAGAGGGATACGAGGGTATTGGGAGTTTGGAGCTGGAAAGAACACACACAGCTTCTGACACCCTCAAATAGAGAAATATGCTTGACCAAGCAAGGGTTGTAGAGCTTTGATGATGATGATGACCTTGAACAACATTATTCTGAAATAACTACTCAGAAAATAAATTTACAATATATTTTTGTATACATCATCTAATACACACTCGCGACGTCGCGTTTTGTTTTCACTAGGCACGTTTCCTTCCCTTTCGATTTCAATCGCGATAATAATTCCGATATCATTAACGAAATCGAAACCTACGATGCGTTATTTGACTGAATGTCCTGTTCACAATGGAGGCTTACAAAAGCGTCCAGACCGCGATATAAAAGCGTTCCCAATAAAAAGTAAAATCGGAGTAAAGGAAGTGCATGGCGGGCGGAAATGCAAACTCGCATTGTGCCAACTTGCACGTGTACCGGAACGTTTTGTGCACGTTTCGCCCCTGCAATCATGGACCTATAAAGACACCGTGAAAGCCTAACTAAATTGTTCCGATTTTCAGACTTTGGTCTGCTTCCGAAAACCCTAAATATGAACCAGATGTATTAAACCTTTTGTACGCGTTTGACCATTTTACCGCGTTCAATTGCCTCATCTGGTGACGGGGGGCTGGCTCATTTTTTTGCGAAGGATTATCCCGGTTGTTCAGTGCGAAAGTGCAGTTAGCATTCTTGGCACCATTCTACGCGGGCATGACTTATTGTAGTTATTAGTTCAAGATTTCTGTTGATTACTACTTTTAAAAAAAAGTTTTTTAATCACACTATTTCTTAATTTTTCTTTATTTCATATTTTTAATTCATAGCCTATTGATATAAAATAGCTAGACGTAGCTATTATAACATGGAAATATAAAAAAAAATCTAAACACAAGGTTTCAAATACGGATTTTTAACGCGTGTAAATTATTTAAAGTTGACCGGTCCGGTCGGTGTCAATAGAAAATCACCACAATAGGTTATGCCTTCGCGAAGAATAGATAACCTACCCACAAGACGATATATCATGTGCATCTTCTATTAAATTTTTTTCTACGCCACGTACCTACGCCAAAATGTATGAAACGCACTTTTTGCGTATTGAGCGTCGATAAATGAAATAAAATACGGAATTTCGACAAAAAATCTGTCGGTCGCACAGCGGGCCGTGTTTGTGGCTTTGTCGCGCCCACAACTCGACAAAAGGCAAATAAGAGAACAGTGCACATACTTTGCAGAAAAAATATCATCTAAATACTCACCTATTGATGTTTAAAAGCCGTAGAGAAACGCGCATTGTTCGACACTATGCGGTGGCGATATTAGATTCGCATTTTATTCGAATAAACCCAGAGTTTGCGTTAGGGAACATAAATCTATGATTACACAGCAATGGTTGCTGCGATAAACTGATATTGAAAATAACAATAATTTACTTTCACGATTTTCGAACGTATCAAACGGTCAAAAGTCCTTCGGTTTATAGGAACATATCTAATGAACAGAACTCACTACGCTTACGCTCGCTACCATTATTTTAAAATTAAAGATTTACACTCCTAAAATAGGGATCAAAAATGTAAAAATTACTTACAAAATTCTAGAATAGTCTAAATCTACGCCAAAGATAATCTTCTACGTGACAAATATATGATAGCAAGTATATAAAGTCAGCATTTTGGACCTCATTAGTAAACGTGGCATAACAGAATTTTTGACGCTCTGGCATTCAAAGATATGGTCAGTTAAGTATTGTAAAACATTATACAATAATGATTTTCTAATTATGATTAACTTATTTTAGGTAGCTCGTCTTGATGAAGCAACCAAGCTACGCCAACGGTTAACATTTGAATTCAGTTTTTCCAATTTTTCATAGCAAACCCATTCATTGTGTTCATTGCATAAAATATATTGGTCCGCTATCTCTGGGAGTCCGCCATATTGGGTATCATCCAAATCACATGTCTATTACAAAATTTCAGCTCAATGGCTTGAGGAAGGATATTTATTAACAGGTTTATAATTTAAGCAAGATTTTACTCACACATATATATACTAACTAACATGGCAAGGTAAATAAAAATCTTGAAAAACGCAAAGTATAGAGTAACAGTAAGCCGATGTGCACAGGCTAATGTCAACAGCATAACCGACCTACTACAGTAGGGAACCGTCGTTCGCATGGACTTGTTTACATTGCGGCGACGGTATTAATTTTTTTTTTGGTAATTTTTTCGCATAGGGCCCCGTGGGCAATGTAATTCGACCTGATCGTATCAGGACACTTTTTGTCCTTGTGGTCAATGGCAGCTGGGTTTAGCCTATAAAGTAAAATATTTACACCACTGACCAACATTTTTGTAAGCCTTTTTTTAGGTTACTTGAAAATATTCTTCATTGAATTAAGACGTTTAATCAACGATAAAAATGATACTATATAGATGTACTAATACAAATAATAAGTAAAGTATAGTTTAGGTACACTTATACTCTGCCTATTTATATTTAAACCAGAATAAACTCGAATGTTACCTTTCATTATTTCACAACTTAAAACCTTTGAAGATACTGACTATTTACTTCCTATTTCCCAACCTTAATATACAGAATACCATAAACTCTTTATAAATTCGCGGCACAAAAAACGTGTGGATAATAATTTATCGTTCCAGAAAAATGTGCTAACCGTTTAAGTTAAAAAGCTCTGACATAAATAATAGCTTTATGAATAAAATCTTAATCAGCGGCGATACACAAAGAGGAAAAACAAATACACCGATTAAACAAACAGGTAAGAAAAAGAGGCGTTTTGATTAATTTTGGGGGCGAGCCTTGCGTTTTGAAGTCGTGAAATCGATTTGAGGTTGCACATCGTCAAAATTGACGCAAAATCGCGTAAAAACAGGTTGTCCATATTGATATTCGCTAGAGGGAATGAGTCCTTATCCATGTTATTATATGAAGCAAGGCCTTACAGTAATTTTTTTAATTCTGTGAACGATGGGCTAATTACCAGGCTTTTTAACATTTACGGTCAATGTGTCATCCTATTTTTGTAGCCCAGCTCTTCTATAAAGTCATTTACGTTGTTTAACAGATCTGGAGCGGTGATATGACCTTGACGACCACCGCAATTAAATATAATATTAGGTAAACATTATAAGTTATCAAAGATTGCGTCCCCCATTGGTCATGGTTTTGATTCCCGTAGTAGGAGAATCGACACCTCATCGTGGCCATAAGATCGGTTTGTTTTGAACGGTGAATTTTACGATACAACAGGTCAAATGTTCGGTTAAAGTCCAATAAATATGTTAAAGATGGCCGAGTTTGGAGAAAAACCAAGACAGAAACTGCTTGTTAACCATAACAAAACTCTTCAGCAGATCGGCTTTTATCAAATGATCCCAAAATCCTACTGGTAATGATGCCTACAAAAAATAGACGACAATTGTTAATTTGTAGCTATATTTTTAGCTGTAAGTAATTATTTTTTTGCCTAAAATAGCCTATAACTTGATTTTACTATTTATTTATTTTTATTTATTTATTATCTATGTACCATAAATTGTGATTGTGAACATAAGATCCTTTGTACACTTATATATAGATAAGATATAAGTGTACAAAGGAAAGCTTATCTCTATAAGAGACTATCTCTACTATCCCTAGTAAACGCGGGTAAAAATGCGAGAAGCAGGTAGATTTGTATAATGATAGATATAACGATATTGTATAATCAGAAAAGTTACTAAATACTAGGGATAAAACGGATCCTCATCTACACTTTAGCTGAGTGAAACCGATACTAAAAGTTGTGCAGAAGTCCTTTTTACCACGTTTCTGGTTCAGGTAAATTTGAAATTTAACGGGAACTGAATAAGTTTAGCTCAGGATTTTTTTAAACCGAAAAAGTACTACTAATATCTGTATTATAGGTCAGGGGCGTAGAACATGGCCACCCTAAAATTAATTTAACCGTCTTGAAATAGCGTTATTAATATTTATGACAACCATAAACGTTTTTTTTATTTGTATAACAGTTTGGGTTACAGGTGCTTTTGAAATGCCGCTCTAAACATAAAAACTATCAGCTCGCAAACTAGACAGAGCTTTTGTATTAGTTTTTAAAGCCATACCGCGAAAATTATGTCAAATTTATTACCATGAAACCATAAAATGTAATCCTACCCAAATGTTATGTGTGTGGGCACATATTTGAAATTTTTTAAATCATACGATTATCTTATATTTAATTTATATTTAAATCCTTATAACGTTTAATTTACAAAATAGATTTATTCAAACTTAATAGATTCTATTGTTGAAAGTCCGATTAAACCTGTCATCAACTCTTGAAAACATCTAATGTATGTAAGCGAGTTCAAAGTGTGTATGGCTTTGTTGGTGACAAATATTTATTTTGATTATGGCAACAAATTTTCAAATTATTAGACGTCAATATCTTTGTGTTAAACATAAATATGTTAAGCAGTTTCGATAAATAAATAATTTCCAATAAATTTCAATATTAACTTTTGAAATCTTTTGTATATATTTTATTGAAAGTTTAATAGTTTTCATATTTTTTTATTTATAGAGTTAACGTGACCTTCGATGTTAGGACCATAGTATAACTATTAGGTTATTATCATACTACTAAAAACATATTTACTAAAAAGGCTGGGGGAAACTTAAGAACCTATTAGAGCACATCGCAATAAGAAAGTACCTTGTTTATGCAATAACATTTTATTGGCTTGGTTAATTTGGAATATAAAAATAAATAGAACAGCTTTACGATTGTGGTTCTATTATTATACGATGTAAGATATATAATTATGCATTGTTTTCTTCCAATAAAAATTCCTCGTGGGGCCTACACCATCTGGGCATTTTGATTGTCTTTTTGCGAATTTATAGGGCTTCATAGGCCGACAATCAGGGCAACGTAATAGAGCTGAATTTTATAAATGGTTTATTTTATAACTTTGGCCTCGTTATATTTTTTTATTACTACTATAACGATTTGGGTCTATAAAACTGACGTGTACCCCTTCCAGGTAGAGCATCTTCATCTTTCACTACATGATACGGAACTTACAATTTTCTTTTTTTTTTAAATATTACATATATATATATATGATATAAAAAGTCCAATCATAAGACCTAAAACTGTTTCTTGAAATACAAAGTCAACGCAGATCCGACTCCACCGAGATAAGTTTTTGAGCACTCCATAGACATACCTTACAGTAGCCCTTGACTACAATCTCACCTGGTGGTGTGTGAAGATGCTGTCTAAGATAGTAATGGGTTTGCTTTTTAAAGTTATACCTACTTTTGGCGCGTTAGGGAAAAATTATGAGAGTAAATTTTAAAGATGCGCGTGAACACCGTCACAAAAATCCGACACGCTGAAGTTAGCTATAATGTTGGCAGTGTTCAATTTCAATTGTCAAAGTCTGCGGGCTCACTCCGGTGATTTAACTGTAAAAAAATATCTAATTTTAATGTTTAGTGAAACTTGGTTGTTCGATAATGAGTCTATTAGCATCACAAATTTAATTATGTTTATTATGTCCATTTCTTGTCTTTTTTTGTGATATTTAAATAAACTTTATTTAACTAGATAATGCGTTATAATAAAACTTTCAATGTATTAAATACTTTTTTCTATTGTTAGTGTCGTTTTTTAATACAAACGTAGAATAACGCGAATAATAAAATTCTAACGCGTGTCATAAGTACAAACACGTTTTTTTAAAATAAGAAATTTAATAACGTAAACCTAAAAATAGTTAACTTAAACCAGCCAGTGTGGCTTAAAAAAAACTAAATGCGGCTTAAAATGACGCGCTCATGTAACGGGTTTATTCCCAGTTGGAGATTCCATTTTGTGATAATCGCAGGAGGCGAGAACTGCAAACCAGCGGTTAATAACGTGGGCTACTTAATTGGAATCTCATCATTGATTTGTTAATAGTCTCGTTAATTTTTATTCAAACTATAAGCAATCACTTATCGCTATGCAAAATCGAGGCAGTATAAAACGGTGCACTTATTAAACGCGTGTCTAGTTGAAAAACCATTTTGAATATTTATCTCCTGACAGCGATAAGCAAGAATTTTTATATTACAAACACCGACGCCTATCCAAATTAAAATAGAACCACTAACTTAAAAGTTAAAAACACAGCCGAATTAATGTTAAGTGTCTAAAATCTTAAACCAGAAAATACGATGCAATATTTTATACCGTGGACCGTTTAAACCTTAATTAAGACGTTTGTGTATCCGGAGAAATGTTAGTCGATGAACCGAAATATATGACCTCTCAGTCAAAAACACAAAACTGGGACTTATAGTTGCCCCTCCAATTTATTTTGTTGGAAACCTACCGGAATCACGATAAAATATAACGTCTATGGTGTTATAAAACTGATTCTGGTTTCTGTTTGTACGTAAATGGTAAACGAACCTTTTTTTTCGAGATTGAACTAGCAAAACTAGGCAGGAATCTAAAGAGGATGGTCTAATCTACGCTGCTTTAATGCAGGTTGGGTGGTTGACAGTCAATGATATAATCACATATGTGATATTAGTGGTTATGTACAATAGGTAAATATAATACAATAAGGTTTAAAGTGTTATTCGAGGCATGTGGATAAAAGAACACTAGTTTTCTTGAGGCGATTCCGTAGGCTAAAGCTAGTTTATTCTACAATAGTATGTTAATTGGGTGAAGTGAAACGCTCGAAACCAGAATGCTCGTCGGGTATCAATCGGATTTGCATTTCTATTGTTAATGAATCTCTTTGGACGTTAATGGGGTGTAAAGGAATTAATTCGTGAGATCTCTTTTGTGATAACAGAGATATTATCGGTGAAGCTTGACCATTCTCTTTCGGACACCCCACGCTTACTGGCTTCCGATTTTGATTTGACTTTAATAATACAATTTCTTGGCCACAACTTTCCTCTTGTCATCGATTATATTATTATCGAAAGCTATATATATAAATATCAAGATTAAATTATGGTTCGCATCGAAAGTACATGTGTTTGTACCTACTACTACCATTGGTAATCGCGCGTTAACTATAAACAGCTGTTATGTAAGTAAACCTTTATCATCATCAGCCCATAATGTCCCATTGCTGGGCGACATGCCTTTTTTATTTTTTTATTCATAGGAAAAAGGTATTCAAAGTTTGCACTCTATCTGGATGTTGATAAACGGTAGTAGTACCATAGCAGAAGCATAAGACCGTGGCATTTTTAATCTCATAATTTTATATTGACGTTACACTCATGATGGCGCGTGGCCGTTAAAATATCCTTATGCAAACGTAACCGTGGTAAACTAAATCGGTGGAAACAACTCCATCGCGTCGTATTTTGATATTCTTTTAAAAAGCCGCGTAGCTAACTAGATGATCCAAGTCGGAAGCGAACTAAATTGTATATATAATTGCGCTATTAAAACCTGTGAAAGCCATAAATCTGGCGGCGGTTGTGGTATAAAAATCAATCGTAATAATGAGCCCTGATCATCGCTAACAAGCAGCACGTGATCATTAGGTAGGGCAATCACACACAATAGTAAGAAGCAGTGGCCCAAAATATCATCGGAGAGATCAATATGGTTATCTCAGCCTAATGGCCCCACGATGACTTTCTATAAATTAATAACAACAATCTGGATTGCCTCCATGATTGGGCTGTATTAATGAGGAAACAACTTCATCTTCGCTGCCAACAAATGCGTGCGAGGCATTATTAAGCTCGTGTTATTTTTTTTTCTCCAATCAACTTTCAACTTCTGGGCTAACATTACGATTAAAAGCTCTCCGTTATGATGTGGTACACAAAAACTGTGATAGATTAAGAGATAAAAATATATTCAAATTTAAACACATACCAACAAGGTTCCATAAAATATTTTTTCTATTTCTATTATTATTATTTAGAATTAGGTATATCAATATTTTTAAACTCGTTGTGCAGTTTTACTAGGCTACACACAATTTCTTATGAGTTCAAGGGCAATTGTATATTATTTTAAAGTTTATATTTATGTAAAACGTGTCTCGTTTTCAGAAGCTTTCAGAAAAATCCTATTATAAAGTTAAGTTAACTAAAAAAAATATTGGGTGTAAATTACTGTGAATCTTCATAGCTTAATATTTCTTTATTGTGAGATGGTGATAATAAAAATATTACCCGGCTACGTTTGTTGTTGGCTATTCTTAGACCAGGGCTCGTTTGGTGACCTCATAGCTTTAGGTTTAAGTTGACGAACGAAGTTATCACCATCCCTTTACAATTATGTAAACATATATGTATGAACGCCTCTTGAAATTGAATGTACTTATGTAATGAATCATTTACTGCTTTGGGGATAAGTGAAGGTACGTACACAGTCCACTTCGTGCGGAACTTCTAGACAGCATTCCAATAGATAATGGAAACGGCACTTTTTTGCACTACTCGTATAAGTCATTATTAATGTTAATAAACAATTTCCTTGGATAAAAATAATTTTACCATTTAGGCAAGATCGGTGGGCGCCGATAGTTCCCAATTGAAATTACGACACCACTGGTATAATTAAGGTTGCTTTATTAGCTGTGTTTAACGCCTTTGGTTGCCTGGAAGAGATCGCTATGTAGAGATAAGGCCGCCAAATTGTATACTTTTTGTTAAATTTTTATTTATAATTTTACTATATGTTTATGTGGTGTACAATAAAAGTGTATTCATTCATTCATTCATTCATACCGCCTAGTTCAATATTCCTGCTCAAGGAACAGCGAAACGGTCGTGTCAGTGTCGTGACTACAACAGTCAGTTTTTGCTATAGCAAATGAGGATTTAAATATCGCTAAAATATTGGTCACTCACTGGTCACATTGTACAGCCACCGGGGAAACTGCCTTCGAGACAACATCAAACTCATTTAAAATAGACGTCAACGCCTGAATGATGCTAGTGACACAAAATTCGATAATGGCCGGGCAATTTGAGCTTAGTACTCTGCGTAATTCACTCGTAATTATAAATTTCAGAAAAAGACAGCCTGATAAATAAAATAATAAATAAATATACTACGACAATACACACATCGCCATCTAGCCCTAAAGTTAGCGTAGCTTGTGTTATGGGTTCTAAGATTACTGATGAATAATTTTATGAATAATATACATAAATACTTTATAAAATGAGACACTGAAACATATTCATGTTCATCACAGAAACTTTTTTTCCAGTTGTGGGAGTCGAACCTACGTTCTTGGTCTCAGAAAGTTGCAGTCGCTCTCCACTGCGCCAATCGGCCGTCTGCCTGATGCGTAGATATTCGGCATGAAACTTTTGTAAGGCCACCACCACACATAAATATTTTACAACATGGTCAATTTTACGGTTGTTATGGCAGTGTTACTTCCTTTGGAAACAAATTACGAGTCAACAATCGGAATGGCACCGGAAAGAATTTGTTATGCACCATAGAGCTTTAGAACGCAATAATATCCTACAACGCATTCTATTTATTTCGGTAAAGATTTTTTATTGAATACCTACATGACGAGGTATTTTTAAATAATTATAGCTTATAGCTATCTACTTACTGAAACCTAGCCAAGATTTTCGTTATTATATAAATTGTGAGGAGTTTATACACCGCTTTTTTTTATAATATTAATTGGCGCACCAAGCAGATGGCTCACCTTATGGTAAGTTACGTTTCACAGGAACATGCAAGGAGCACGTCCTGCAACATGCCGCCCTGTGTCTATTAATTTGAGGCGTAGTTGTTAAACCTCGTGTGCTTGTAATTACACCGGCAACTACGATCTTCAGACCAGAATAAAGCATTGCAACAATTCTGCTTAGCGGCAGAAATAAGCATGGCGACAGTACTACGCCGGACGAGCTCTGTCACAAAAAGCTTTACAACTAGTGAAATTCCTATTCATGATCATCATAAACATGCTTATATCAACCGATTGGGTTCTTCAATTCATGGTCCTGGGCCACTCCTCCGGGCTCCAAAACTCGATTTACTAATGTCACAAGAGCAAACTGAACTTTCAATCATAGTATGGATTATTGTGGACTTTATAAAGACTAAGTATATGTTGTTTAAGCCAAAGCTAAGTAACGAATTATTAAATAAAAGAAGTGTTCGCCCAGTGGCGTGCACAGGGTTTTTCACCAGGGTATGCATAAAGAAGAAAGATGCCATAAAATGGAAAAATCCTGCGCATTTATATATAATTTTAGGGTATGCAGAGCTTTTGAGCATGTATGAAGTGCACGCCACTGTGTTCGCCATCAACTGGTTGATGATATAACTATAGACAATAAAATTAATAATATGACCTATGCTGGTTATAGAAATATTTGTTCTGAAGAAGAATAGACACATACTTTATTTATATGTAATTATTAGAATAATTAACATTTACGTTAGGATTTTTTATTTTCAAAGCGACGACTTATTTCTTATATACTGAAGATACTTGATAGTAGATATACAATTATTAATAATAATAATAATATACTAGGACAATATACCTAGACAAAAAGTAAGCGTAGCGTGTGTTATGGGTACTACGAGTAAGAAGACTGACGAATATTTTTATGAATAATATACATAAATACTTTAATATACAGATAAACACCCATTTTTCGGCTGTGGGAATAGCACCTTGGACTCAGAAAGCAGGGTGTCTACACACTGCTCTAATCGGCCGGCGAATCGAATCAATAACTTAGTTTATAAATAAATATACTACGACAATACACACATCGCCATTTAGCCACAAGGTAAGCGTAGCTTGTGTGATGGGTACTAAGATGACTGATGAATATTTTTATGAACAATATACATAAATACTTAGAACATGCATATAAACACCCAGCACTGAAAAAAAATCATGTTCATCACCCAAACTTTTTCCAGTAGTGGGAAACGAACACACTGCCTTGGACTCAGAAAGAAGGGTCCCTGTCCACTTAGTGAATTAAATCAAGCACTTAGTTTCTATATTCCAAGAAACTAGTACTCCTGGCCGTTAGTTTTTTGGTAGTTTTAAATGTATCCGAAGCTCATTGATTAAAAGTCAGCTGGCATCAAGTGTCCACTATTTCAACGAACCTTTGAGCGCTTTTCAAAGGCTTGCGCCGGAGCACGTGGCTACTCGCCAAATTCACACATCTGGAAGCCTTTGTAATGTTTATTTATAATGCCTTAACACAAAGAGGGGCACACTTCAAGTGCAAATTGTTATCTAGTGAAGTGCCTCGGACAATGGTTCACGCCTTGAAATTTCTGTGTAATTGTTCCTTTTATCTGTTCTTGTATTGTGGCGCAAAGTTGACCATTTATTTCGTATTACTGTTTCTTTTACGTGTATACTAGAGGCGTTTTATTTGTTCGAGGTCTTCAATTCTATTAATTTTTGTGCTTACAAATACAGGCAAAGTATATTAATATAAAATGAATTTTAAGTCAACTAGAAAGGTTATATTTTGCAACAACAATATAGATTTAGAGTGCTCGTCATTTTTACATGAATAGCTTCTGTCGCATGCTAAGTGAAAAGTTAATTTAGGTGTTTAGCTTTAGGTGTTTCTAAAAGATAGTACAAAGAACGAAATATATCTTGATCAATAATTATTTGGGGGTAATTTTAAAAGATACTGTGTGCACTCGTTATTGGCATAGTGGTCAGGACTTCAGGGGGCCCCGGCACGTACCACTTATACACTTATATTCTTATTTATGTGCGTTTCAAGCAATTTACTTGCTTAATTAACAGCAAAGGAAAATATCGTGCCGGAAGATGAAACCTGCATGCCTGAGAGTTCATAATGTTCATAATGTTATCTAAGGCGTATAAAGTCCACCGATCCGCACTTGGCCAGCGTGGTGGACGACGGCATAACCCTTCTGGTGTAGTCATGTAGTGGCATAGCATGGGTTATTATTGATGTACAAAAAATGTAACACATAACTAAACAACACTCCCGTAGTCGTGTAAAAAGAAGACAAACAACAAAAATGTCACTTTAACTATGTGAACCATAATAGGTACTATGATTTATTGATTTCCTATTCCTAGGAACTACAAGAATATCGTTCAAAATAACAAAGCGTAAATAAACGTTATCATTAAAATTTCGTAGTAAATAGTGATGCACATTTGAAATATAAAATCGATTTAATTTTAAAAGTTTATAAGAACCGACCTTATTTTGATTATGATATTGATTGACCACTTATTATTGTGTGTCTACATCGCAACTCTCTGTAACTAACTTACAGCATATCCACTTAGAATTAAAGTTGTACCTTTTTAAGAAGCCATTATTTATTTATTAAAGGAACACCAACACAATACGTAGTAAAGAAAAATTACAAATATTTTTTGTTTCTAATCAGTGTGACTAGCCACTTAAACTTGTGCACAGCATTTACTACAAAATGACCGATATTAACACTACAAACTATAATAGAACACAAAAAGTTAAACGAAACTAATATTACAATATAAAAAAGTAAAAAATAACAAAGAAAACTAAAAATTACAATCCAAAAGTGCGGTCCGGATTGCTTGACGAAGCAGAAATAATAGCACGTTTAAAATCCTTTGGCCTTTGACAAAATAGATCAATATTGTTATTAGAAAAGAGAATAAAAATAAAGCAAGACACAGTATCTTTTACATTAATAAATATATTATTTTAACTTATTGTTTGAGTTTCCTTAAATCTAACATAAGTTACTAAACCGCATTATATTATTATTTTAATTATATCATCGATTAGCATTATATCGATACACATTTTATCCCATCACTAATACTGACACGTTTCCTTTACTATCGTAAGCCATGTAAATATATCTCGATTAAATATTTACCGAGCGTGGGCGTAAGTATCGATCTAGCACAATCAATATCAGCTAAGCATCGTCTCGACAGTAAAGTGCTTATATATCGATTTGATGACAAATCGTACAATTTACAACCGGCAACATGATTATCAAAATATTATTCATTCAATCATTCAATAATGACGACTTGTGTGGCATGGAAGTCTGAACGTTAGCTTCTGGAATAATTCAGAGACCCTGGTGTAACTTATGTCACTAAAAAACTTGACTAGGGTGTAAAGTGAATCTGCCAAATATGTAGGTATGCCGATATCAAATTTTGAAGTTTATACCTCAACTAATATATAAAATTACAGATTAACGCTAAAGAAGTTGTTACGTTACTTTACCTGGAATCAGAGACTAACTGGCTGGTACTGAGCTCTATTTATGAAAACCATAGTAGGTTACGAAAATGTATACTATAAAAAAGATAGGAAATTATGAATTAATGAACGAATGAACACGTTTTTGTACACCACATAAATATATAGTAAAATTATAAATTAAAATTTAACAAAAAGTATACAATTTGGCGGCCTAATCGCTTCATAGCGATCTCTTCCAGGCAACCAAAGGCAACACAGCTCAAGAAGAGAGGTAGGTGGTGCATTTAAATAAACATGCATATATACCTATATATACAATATATAATATGTACATATAATAAACTTACAATAAAATATATAGATACTGATAATAATTAATATAACAAATATATACAATAATAAAGAATGAACTATCTTTTTTACTAAAATATGCCACACATTACAATATAATTAACGCTATGCACCTAAGTTCCTACTAGGTGCCACCGACTGGCGCCTCTTTTAATTAAACACGTAACAACAAAGGAAAGGACAGGATAACGCCTATCACGTGTGGCACAACCTTGTTAAAGTTTCCAGCTCAAAATTCTGCCAATTACCATACAGCGCTGATTTTCAGCTGTGACCCAAAGACATGTGACGCCACGGAAGAAAAAAATATCCCTTGTATACCTATATCCCTATCTATACAATAATTAATTAGGATAAAAACAAAAGCTATAAATAAAATAAAATACAACATACAACATCCAATAAATACTATATAATTGTTATTACAAAATTTAGCCCACGCAAACCATTAAATATGTTACAATGAAATAAACATCATGTTTGATTAAATATAATCCGCAACTAGCTGATGACAAATCCATAATCTTCCAGAATACACTCTTTAAGCAAGTTCCACAACAACGGTGCATTCTACTATGTTTTGTCAAGACAAAAAAAAAAAATTAATCCCAAATTCTTAAAAAAAATACATGCCACATTTTATTTAACTGCCGCAAAGAAAGCATTGTGATAGATCATTATCAATACCGCCTCTAACAGTCCACTGCTGAACAAAGGCCTCTTCCAAAGATGATCGCAGTAGATGAACGTAGTAGCAAGCACTTCGACGGCCGATTGGCGCAGTTTGCAGCGACCCTGCTTTCTTAACCCAAGGACGTGGGTTCGATTCCCACTACTGGAAAATGTTTGTGTGATGAGCATTTAGTGAGTTTTTAGTGTCTGGGTTTATATGTATTTTCTAAGTAATTATGGATATAATTCATAAAATCAGGCATCTTAGTATCTATAACACAAGCTACGCTTACTTTGGGGCTAGATGGTGTGTATTGTATTATATATTGATGTATTCTGATCTGCCGTAACCCTTAAATAAGTACTGAATAAGTATTCTAGTTTCTATTTTTTTGTTATACTTAATATTTTTTTCTAATGGTTTGATATTTATCTTGCCGGTGTATGTATCTAAAGGCTGAACATATCACAATATTATGTACATTGCCATGTTTTTTTTTTAAATAACTAAAGTAAATATTTAAAACAAAAATGTCAACGTTAACAAACACAAGCAAAAGTAAATAGCATCATTGTACCTGAAAAAGAAACAAAATAACAATGCCCAAAGTAACGAATCTTCCCGCCGGCGCATCAGAAGAATGA
This sequence comes from Pararge aegeria, assembly GCF_905163445.1. Classification (NCBI taxonomy): domain Eukaryota; kingdom Metazoa; phylum Arthropoda; class Insecta; order Lepidoptera; family Nymphalidae; genus Pararge; species Pararge aegeria. The sequence continues at coordinate 7,558,167 of NC_053184.1, read as the reverse complement.
GATAATATCTTGCGTAATGTTTACGTACTCGAAAACCAACGAACCCTTAGTTTCTGAAGAACTCAACTATAATATAAAAGAAGACTTCGCATTCTCAATACATCATTGAATACTTATAGCTAAATAACAATTACTAACTGCTCTTTTCTTATTATCTCTAAAAATAGCAGGCTCTCTTAATGTAAAAATACAAAATATATTTGCGATGCTTCTATGAGTATATGATAATTTCCATAGTAAAAGTATAGCATTTATTGCCTTGAGCAATTAATAGAATATATGCATGTGCATGTGGCATAAGTTCTTATTTCTATAAATTCAAGCATTATCCGTAACGAAATCAATATTAAAATACGATAATGCTACATTTCTGTCAAAACAAATACCGCAAGAAGTTTTCAAGTATTATAATTTGCTGTGGATTTTATGAATAACTTTGATGGAATATTTTTTTATTAATAGCCCGTAATATGTGGCTTAATATTTAACTACCCGGTAGGTCCTTTAAGAAACATTAATTCGCAGGGCGTAATGACTCGCAGGACGTTAATGGAATAAGAAAGTTGAGCAGTACCTAGACTGAATTAATCTCAATTTGTAAGCCGCGTCTTGTGACGGTGTTTATATAATGAAATGGACCAAGTCTGTATCATTCATTAGAGTCGGACACTTCTATACATTTAATTGTTTGAACTTGCCCGGACTCCGTTTAAGATCGTCTCGGTTAATCAAGGCACGGTTAACAACATCCGCTCTACAAGTGGCCGGCCGATGACTCGACATTGATGATGCAATTGTCTCCTAAAACTATTGCGGGGAATTGCGACGTCAATTGATACAACTTCCGATTGAGTGTCAAGGCTAGTGTTAATGTCAATAGAGTTGAACTGTGAGTTGATAGACTCGCCATTGTATCACGTATATTATTAATTCATACACAGTTTGTAACTTTGATGGTATTGAATTGCAAAAAGCGTGTTGTGGGCCCATAATTTTATTCAAAAGAATAGGAATCCCAGCCTGCGCCACGTTTTCGCCACTCACTTCTTTTTAATACGTAGAAAACGTTTAAGGCTGTCATGGGAGCATATTGTAAGGGTTATTCTACTACTCACATCGATGCAAACATTTTAAGGATGAAAATATTATACAATGACATATTTCATCCTCAAAATGAGTCCTGAGAAAGTTGTGGCTCTGAATGAACATTCACGCGACACACTAGTGTTGTAACTAAATTAAATAACATACCTGAATAAATGACTTATTTCTCATATTGTGTTTAGACTGTTGTTATTAATTCCCAAACAAGATCCACATTAATACACGTATAATATAGGTAAACAGAACGAACTCTTTTTCTTTATAATGAACTATTCGTTCTTAAGCAAATTATACTTGAACTTGGTTGGAATAGCATTTTAACTTTATAATACTTACTTAAAATACTATATTTTAATACATAAATGCACTTATATTTGCTTCTAAGATTGTAAAAAATACAATTGCGTGATATGTTTTCATTTTATGTACCTCATAATTTATTAGTATACGAGTATAAAGCTAAAGTGTTTGTTATAATTATAGCTAATCAATAGTCCTATAAAATAATATAGGAGTACTTATCAGCAACAACAGGTAGCTACACTAAGTGATATAACTTCTTAAAACTTAGTGTTACCTATTATTGCCTTTTGGACTGGAAAAATCCTAATTGCGGGATATGTTTTCATGTTATGTTAATTCACGTCACAATATATCAGCTTATAACAGCTAAAGTGTTTATAAAAGTGTAAAGCTCACTTGTCAAGTCGATTTCTCAAATCGATAATCAGTAAGTCCTATGAAATATCGATATCGTTAAAATAATCCCCTGCCCTACCGCATACAGGTCTGTCGGGTCGCCGAATCAATTAAACCGGAGGCCATTACAATTCATTCAGGATTATTGTTATTCGGAGATGCGCCGCCGCTGCTGACATTGCGATACACGCGACGTCGACTCGTTCTTTGACGTTTTCCCAATTTTTTTGCTACTTTTATGTCAATGACCCTGCCCCGTCCAGTTGGATATTTCAATAGCCCTTTAGTGAGTATGTCGCGCGGTCATATCGATCAATGGATGATTATTGCGAAACGTGCATGAGAACATCATTACAGTACATGTGTACGGTTTAATACTTAGTAAATAGTATTTAAATCAGAAGAATTATTTCTAAATGTATTTTGATCACTATGCGTTGGATGAACAATAGCCACAGATTATTAGAGCCGTATTCAAACACAATAATTTGAATACAGCAGTGCTTGTGAGAACCCCTTATTTCTTAAATTTTTATGAATGTGGAAGTGGGTTTGTTGGGTGGTCTATCTTTAACGCATCAACAGAGCAACGGAATTTTTAGCATTGGGATAGGACTATTAGGATTCCTGTATGCTCGATTTAGTAAAAAAAAAATATCAACGCACAGTTAGGAGTCGAGATTGGTGAAAGCGTCGGACCTTTTACTTCGACGGCATACTGGTCGATTTTACAGCCTAGACGCGCCAATAGATATTTCACATTACAAAAAACAAATTACAATTGACTTGACTCAGAATGGAGCTATATCTCATTACGAAATATCTCTAGAACCACATACCTAGCACAATTTTTTTGTAGATATAGGAATTTTTTACTCAAAAGTCACAGGAAACGCCAACTGGGTTGTGGATTGTAAAACTGTATCCTTGAACTGGGAGGCTCTCATGATATTTCCGTCAATTACCGTAAATCGTTTAATGTAAACCCAGGTGAGTTACTAATTACGTGAAAATAATTTTTAAAGTATAAAGATAATATTAAAATTCAAGGCAATCGACTTAATATTTTTTTTATTTTAGTTTAGTTTTGATACCTCTTGTGTCTAAACCTATATACGTAAAGAGTGAACCGATTTCAAAAAAGCGTTTTTAGTTCGGAACGTTCTAGGCAATACTTTAAAGCAGGAAACGCGAAAGCTTTTTATTACGGATTCGTTCGCAGCAACTTCCAGTAGGTAATCTTTTAAACATTTCTGTAGGAGAGTATTTAAAAAAAAATAGGTAAGTTTTAATTGTTAAGCCGTTACTCAAATGTTGTTTTATTTCCATAACTTTTCTTACGTACCTACTAGGTATAAATAAACTTTTACCTTAATGATATACCTATGTTAAAAATAGCAACTATAATATAGCCCTTATTAAGAATGTCACTTAGTTAGTATTGAATTTAAAGCCGTTTCTACTTATGCAGACACCTTTTTAAGAGGCTTTTTCAAATGCGTTAACCAGTTTTATGATGTGGTATGCTAGGGGTGAAATCTTGAAATAAACAACACAATATAAATAAAGTTTTTACGTTGCGCTCTTTTTATTATGGAATTTATTTTTAACTGGTACTTTGCAGAGTTTCGGAATATGTGGGATGTCGTTAGCTCTTCTATAAGCCATTTATAAGGTTTGTACTACGCGTTTAACAACGAAAAAGCGTTTTCTTTATGATAAAACTTACTTATTGCTTGGTGTTTATGTTCATTACATATGTGCTAGTAAAAAAGTCCGTGAGACTTTAAGTTAAATATGGTTGTTACAATGCTTTTCAATATTTTGTTCTGTACCATTGCTGCTGTAGCTGCAGGTACCTACGTTTGAAAACATAAAAACTCCTTATCTTTTTTACATTGGTATATGTTATTATATACTGATCATAAATAATACTAAGTCATTCGTCTATTTTGATCATTATTTTAATGTAGATACCCTTTTCTTATCTTCTGAATGCCTTTGAATGTGTATATCAATTGATTATAAAACAATAAATAACCGTTAAGTACTCTCCGCCGAAAGCCTAATAACATGAATTAGTTGAATATTGCTGACCTATTTATTATTGCTATCTCGGCTTTATATCTCGATGAAATTCCTTTTTTTATAATCAATGTAAAAGACACCGTCTTCTTATAAAATTACCTGCTTTTGTACTATTTTCGTTAAAGACACAACATCGCAGTTTTGTTAAGGACAGTTACAATTTTGGCCGTTATAATTGTATAGAATTGGTTTGTAAAGCTCGGGAATCCTGTAGAACAAGTCATGACATGGAGCCGTTATCATCAAATACAATATGTAATATATTATTGGTATTTAATCAAAATCCGCCCACCACAATTAATAACCTTATTACATAATATTTGTCACGGCATTAGCAATATAAGAGTGATTATTGGGATTCAGCAGTTCTATAAAATAAATAAATATGAAAGCTATTTAGATCAATTCAGATAATGGGATTTTAATAAAATATTTATGCGTAAACTAAATACATTTCTGAGGTAATTTAACTTTTATTAACTTAACATATTGGCACACTAAACTGTCATTATTCTTTAATTACTTTTATTCACATAAAATTTACCGAGGTAGGTACTTTTATCTTTTCTAAATCTTTAACAGTTTTCAATTTTATAGCTATTATAAACAATTTTAGTAGATTATTATTATAAAGATTCATAAAAATTACGATTAATGATGACTTAAACTGACTCCAAGCTAAAAACATCTAGCTATTTGGATAGGTATCCAAGAACCGTACAGTAATAAAATCAACCAATATTGTTTGTATTTGCGTCTAAACAAGTGGTTTCTGACGGGTTGATATATCCAATTGAAGTATTTAAAATAGCCTCTCGATCTATCTAAATAACGAAACAGACTTACTCGTAATATAATAGGGAATAGTCGATGCAAAAATAAAATAAGAAAATAATTCAACACTTATCTGGAGGATCAGGTTTTAGTTATTTTTGAATATTTTTCTTATTCCCCTAAAAATTATATTGGATGCTAGAAAATTGTTAATTTGTTGATTGTTAATCTTTCAGAAACTGGGGATAAAAAGTTTTATGATTGGTCAGCCATTGGAACAAATCTGTGGAAATCATAAGATGAAGCAGTTCGCCGCTAATTCAGGAGTTATTATTTTAATGAGACTAAAAATATTGTATGTATTATACCAAATTGCAACTCAACGGATTCCCTATCCATTCGAGCGTAGGTACCTGACACGAAGACGCATGAAATGCTGAGAAAATCTTCGGGAACGTAATCTATAATCCATCGGCAACACGTGCACAGCTATTATTGATTTTGCCGTTTTTTCTACAAAATTGCATGCCTGTCCCGTCTTGACATTGAAAAAATATCTACCGGGCGAGTGTGAATGGACCTTATTATTAGCTTGCGCAATGACATTTCAGTTTTTTTGTTTGAATATTTATAGTCACGTGACATTGGATATTTCACATTAGACTATTACTACTATAGAACATTAGAGGTAAAATAATTAGTAAGTCACTAACTCCACTAAAGTGAAGCTTCTTTGATGTTTTAATATTAGTCCTGTACGTGTACCTACGGTACGCCTGTAGTGGCCGAATAGACAACTCGCGTATTGCGATTCAATAGCGTTTGTACGGACAGTGCACTAATCCATGATATAGCATATATCATCATCAGGCGATGTTGACTTTACAATGAATAATTGTTATGTGTAACTCTTAAGAATTATTCATTGAATAATGCTCCGGTTCCGGATTATATACGTGCGTAGAGGGTACATTGCCGAAGATCTGTTTGGTGTGGACAATAAGGATAAATAACACCATACAGATTCTCCTGCTTTTCGCGGAGTACAGAAAATCAAGCTTTATTTTCGTGGTATATTAGTATTGAAGATTTGCGCAGCCTTGTGTACCTAGGTAGGGCCTAACTCGCACTTTGCCGGTTTAAAAAAATATCTACTACTCATACTCAAAACTTCATTCAAATACTACTTACCAAGAGTCTAGCCAAAGGTAACCAAACCAGTAAAAAAGGAATAAGATAAAACGAATGAATGTTACATCTCCCATATTTCAAGATTAATAAATAATGTGATTGTTTCGTACATCGTAAATCACTGTGAAGATAATTTTATATTTTTCTTCACATTTGTATCCCTGTTATGTGCGATATGGCTATGATAATAAACTTGACTTATCAAGATACGTAGCATTTAATAAATTGTAATACTAACCGGGTTTGATTTATGTTATTTTTTATCGAGTTAACAAAATAATTTAATTCGCAGATCAACGCAAGGAAAAGAAATTGTTCGAATTTACCGAAGACTCATCAAACATTTGTCAAAAATACACTATAATACTTTATGCCTATGATTCCAAATACTAATATTTAACGAACACATGAAAATATTAAAAATAAATATTTTCCGACCCATTGCTAGACACAGGTCTTCTATTTTTTAGGAGAAACATTTTTCTGGTATAGATCCACCACGCACGCCAATGCGGTTTGGTGGGCCAATTTTCTTAACTCCCTTTTAATACCTCGTAAGTACTCGTAAGTATAATCATTTAAGTATGTTTTAATGTGTTGATACACATCAACAGACTGCTCCAGTCCACTGCTGGACTAAAGGCCTCTCCCAACGCGACGGGAGGATTGGGCCATTATCACCACGCTGGGCAGACGGGTTGGTGATAAAAAAAAATCGTTTATTTCGTTTCTCACATTTTAAATGATACATGTTGTGAAGACCTTCTAGTAAGCATCAAAATATCTCTGTGTCAGGAGGATTATAGATGGTAGTAGTAGCACGGAGTACGCTGCTGCCCGTTCTCCGTTATATTCCCTTAGTCGCCTCGTACGACACCCGCGGGAAGAAAAGGAGTGGTGATAACTGTATTCTGATCGACCGTCACCAAACGGCTAAGAATTTTTAAATAGTATAATTCGTTTTAACTGCAGATTTGAAGTAAGATTCTTTAAAATATTCAGTTAAATTAGAAGTTTTAAGAAAGTCCAACAGGGGCAATAGTAATAAATAACAAATAAATGAATAAATAAATAATTATACTACGACAATACACACATCGCCATCTAGCCCCAAGGTAAGCGTAGCTTGAGTTATGGGTACTAAGATGACTGTTGAATATTTTTATAAATGATATGCATAAATACTTATAATATACTTACAGATAAACACTCAGACACTGAAAAACATTCATGTTCATCACACGAACATGTTCCAGTTGTGGGAGTCGAACCCACGGCCATGGACTCAGAAAGCAGGGTCCCTGCCCACTGCGGCAGTCGGCTGTCAAGCTAGTAGTTCCAGCATTTTGGGTACCATGCCCATAAGTGAACAGTCAGACGGCTTATGTTTTATGTAAATATTAATTTTAGTTTGTAATTATTATTATGTGTTATATATAGTTTTAATAAAAGTATAATCTGACAACCTTTAATGGTTTGTTACCGAAAGTAGTATATAGTAATAGTTTTCTGTGAAAAATTATACTATTATAATCTTAACTAATATCATAAATGCGAAAGTGTGTATGATTGTCCTTTCTTCACGTCTTAACTACGCAATCAATCAAATTGACTTTTCTAGAAGGTACCGTTAATTAAAAGGACGGAGAGTACGCAAAAACCGTAATAAACGCGTACGAAGTACGCGGGCGACAGCTAGTTAAATAATAAAAACGGAATCAGTACTAATAAAGCACCACGTATTAATGGATTGTTATTTAATTAGGTCACATTTAAACATGTCATGGGAAGTTTGGTATCCCAATAAACAATCGGTAGCCATTTGAAAACGTTAAAATCAAACAACATTATTTGGACGGATGTCAATAAAGACCTGACTTTCGACCCCTACTCAGTGGCTTCAGGAAAAGGAGTTTCGAGTTACACGATGGAATGAACCCTTTCCTAAGGAAACAAATATTGTGTCTCCAAATATGTAATTATGTTTCACTTTCGTATTGTCGTTAAGTGAAAGTTATTAACAAGGGGTTAATAACTTTTTTTAACGTACATTTTATCTTTCTTTCAGTATAAAATAAACGCTTCTGCTGTCTGTAATCTTAAATATTTTAAACTACAGAATGGATTTTAAAGCAGTTTTCATCAACAGATATAATGATCTAACAGAAAGGTTTATATTTAGTAAACATGCATAGTATAGTTGAATAGCTGTTGCCCGCGACTTCATCTGCGTTTGTTTTTGTTTTTAAATCCCATCCAAAGTACGAGTAGGATCAGTTTTTTTGAGAGATATGTGATATTTAATTAAGATGTAGTTCTGCTGCTACTTTTAAATTGCGTATTCTTGTGAAAAAAAATCGGATGTAGTTTTTAAAAAGAACTTTTTTATCGAAAGAAAACTGTTGCGTTTTGGTTTAATCCTTCAATTTCACAAACTTCAGATAACTTATAAATTAAATATCCGATCGGAATTAATTAAAAAAGGAATTAATCGGAATTAAATAAAACTCATTTTTTTTTAAATCAGTCCCGTTCTTTCAGAGTCTATTCCGTACAAACAAACAAACCAAAAATGCTATCTATATTGCTTTACTCTATACTGCATTAGCGGTCAAGGAAAACAACGTGAAAAAACCTGCAAGCCTTAGAGTTCTCCATAATATTGTTAATAAAAGAAGGCGTGTGAAGTATGCAATCCGCATTTGCCCTAGACATGTAGACCTTCTCATCCTCAGAGGAGACTCCTGTGCTGTAATGGGTCGAAGGCTGTTAATGGGTTTATCATGAACTTATTTCGCTAATGCAAGAAAACCCGAAACAATACTTTTTCGAAGATATCAATTTATAAGTATAAAAAATAAGCCATCAAAACAACCCTATCCGACACCACCTACAGGACACAAGGAGATAAGATTAGTCGATGGACCCCATAGATACAAGATACAGTTGACACTTATTATTATTTAAAGACGACTAAAGATAACAGCAGGACCTCGGTGGGATGTGTCAAAATATTTATTAAATAAAATGAATTCGAGACGTACCAGAGTAAAACGTGTGAGAAAAAAATTGGCGTGAGACTTTTTAATCCTGAGCCATATAATGCGTTTGAAAAAGTACATCGAACAACAAAAACTACAGACTTTTAAGTGCGAAAAGTTAAAATAGCACCATGCGGGCGTGCGAGATAATCTTGTATAATTTCAAAGTCAAAGGCAAAATCAAAGTCAAAAATATCTTAATTTAAGTAGGTCCATAGGTGGCACTTTTGATGCGTACATTTCTGATTTGAAAGTACGATTTAACTGAATACAATAAGCGATCCGTGACCAGTCAGTAGGTATTGTCTTATCCGTTGTAACAATGTTATGCCTTATGCCTATTTTCTTAATGACGTGCTCCCTAGCGTATAGGTTTTAAGGAGGAAGTCCAGGATTTGATCCCCAAAAGGGCAATTTGGGGATTTATATTTTCAGATTTTTCTCTGTTCTGGTATCTTACCGATACCGACAAAGACATGCGAGTTAGCGTTACGGTACCTGCAAATTCCTTTTTAAATTATTCAAATTGAACCTATCGCTTAAAAGTTGCGACGGGTATAGAAACGCAAAAAGCAAGAAAAATGCTGCGGGCCGCCCAGCCGCGAATAACATATGTACCTACTCGTAGTTTGGAAATAAAACTGGTCCTGGTAGGTAGCGCTGCAATTCGTTTCTAGGTTTTTTAAGATATTAAAACCTCTAATAACAGATTCGGTGCAGACGAAGTTGCGCAGGTCAGCAGTAATAATAATTTATGTTTAATTCAGGTAAAACCCATCTCAATGCACACGTTAAAAAGTAGTAAAGTATTTTAAATGATCTAAAAAATATGAAAGGAATACAATTTAAAAATCTTAAAAACCTTAGATTATTTAATCCTGATTTTGTCGATTAGAGAGATAGGTCCTGTAATGAGTAATCCAGGTACAATTGAGGAACGCTCGTGACTTGAATTGAATAAAATCTTTAGTTTATAGCTATCCTGTGAACTTTTAAATTAGGCCTGATTGATTGTCGGCATTTTTACATCTTATTTATAAAACATCAGTAATTAAGATAATTGGATATGAGGTTCGTTACTTAATCTTATCTTTGGAAAACTGTTTAATACCCGTATCTATCTTTATTTAATAAATACAAATCCCGTGTCTGGCGGGAACGTAAAAAAGTCGACCGGCTAATCAGAGCCATCGTGTGTCCATAGATAGTTTATCTATGTACAACCTTTCAAAAGATAAAATTTCAAATTTTAGATTATGAGGTAATAATAGCCTATAATATACCTTTATAAAAACTTTATTTTATTATGCCATCAATCTTGTAGGCGATGCGTTGGATGGTTTACCTACCATCAAATATAATACTTGGGGAGAGTATTTTATACCTACATTAATTATAAGTAATGATGATGACGAAAGTGTAGATAGCTAGGTGTGCTTTGTTTATTAATAATAATAAGCTTAGCAGTTTTTGTATCTACTTTGTTAGGTAAAATATTAACAACTGGTCGAGTAAATATTGTGCGGCTAATTCACTTAAAACCAAAACGGCCTTTGCGCTGAAACAATACTCGTCGCAATCAAACTATATGCAGTGGCGTGCATAGAGGGTATGCACAGGGTATGCAGATGATATAAAGTGAAGAAAATCTCCAGTGCGAGTTATACAAAACTTAAGGATAGGCATTGTAAGAGTTATAAAAAGCCTACCCTTAAGTATTTATAACTCGTACTGGAGATTTTCTTCCTTTTATATCATCTGCATACCCTGTGCATACCATCTATGCACGCCACTGACTATATGTATAATGTGATTAACAGATATATGTAACGTGATTACATTTTAAATAAGTACCTACCTTTTATCACTAAATTATGATGAGGTGGATAGAGATCTTTATTAGAACGTTTGAAGTAAAATTAATTTATCAGTTGTGGATTTTTACAAATTCTGTCTTACACAAACCATGAGCACCCACACACACACATCCACACACACACACACCCACACACACACACACACCCACACACACACACACACACACACACACACACACACGAACACACACACAATATATCAAATAAATTTTTATTTTATATTATATTTTATATTTATTTTGTATATAAAATAAATTTTTATAATCAGTTTATTTTAATTGTAATGGAAGAGCGGAGTCTTCTGACACAGGGGTTGTAATACTACTCTTAAAAGAATTATTTTTGTGTAAATTATTTTCTCTTTCTCGAGGTCAACATTAAAAACTCATTACCAGTCTACTATAGGGTACGAGTCTCTTCTCGGAATGAGAAGGGTTAGGGTATTACTTACTAGCTGTTGCCCGCGACTTCGTCTGCGTTTGATTTTATTTTTTGATGTGGCATTAAATTTAGTGGCTGACCAAAAAAAAAATTAAAGTATTCAGTATCGCTGAGCCTTAAATGAGGGGTTTGCCGCTGTCCGCTAAGGAGTTCTGTCCTCTATCTCCAACCACAGTTTGGGCAAAATTAAACACATATTATAACCTCTATAGTACAAAAATATTTATTTAAATCGGTTATAATTTGTCGGAGTTATGTTACTTCTAACACTTCCAAGAATATGTGTACCAAGTTTCATGAGGATCGGTTAAGTAGTTTTTGCGTGAAAGCGTAACAAACAAACTTACATTGACATTTATAATATTATGTCGGGATAGGGATTGTCTTTTTTGTTATTAAGTTTTACACCCTTTTTGTTGATTTGATGGCTATATGTTTAACTTTAAGGTTATAAAAAGTAATACAGTTAAATTAACAACAATACAACCGTTGCTTGTAAGTATAATATATTTGCATGCAAGCGAGACGACAAGTCAAGTGCATAAATAGTTTTCGATATAAAACACCCGACAATTAACACTGTTCATATATGGCGAAAACGTAGCGTGACGAGCATTCAAGGATTCAATTATTTTATAAAAAGAAGTGCTTTTCATTCATAGGCTATGATGAAACGATTGAAGCTCATTCAGAAAACCGCTCTTTACTGCGATAAAACCTGTAGAATCCTAACTATTACTGAACCTATGGTACGCCAGTTTTCCACGGATCAAGATTTTTATATAACTAGAAGACAGCATCCGCCTCTCTGCGATAAATGCTTAATAGTAAAAGAGCTTGTGCTTAAGTTCATCTTCAATATAAATTTTAGTTTGATTTTATGATGTTGAGTTACTTGACAGCAGTGGCGTGCACTTCATAGATGCACAAAAACACTGCCTACCCTAAAATTGATTATTAGGAGGATTTCTGCCATTTTATCCAATTTTCTTGCTGTATGCATACCCTGGTAAAAAATCGATGATGAAACGATTGAAGCTCATTCAGAAAACCGCTCTTTACTGCGATAAAACCTGTAGAATCCTAACTATTACTGAACCTATGGTACGCCAGTTTTCCACGGATCAAGATTTTTTTATAACAAGAAGACAGCATCCGCCTCTCTGCGATAAATGCTTAATAGTGAAAGAGCTTGTGCTTAAGTTCATCTTAAATATAAGTTTTAGTTTGATTTTATAATGTTGAGTTACTGTTGACTACAGTGGCGTGCATTTCATAGATACACAAAAACACTGCCTACCCTAAAATTGATTATTAGGAGCATTTTTGCCATTTTATCCAATTTTCTTGCTGTATGCATACCCTGGTAAGAAATCCAGTGCACGCTACTGGTTGACTGTCAAGTCTATGGACAATATGACTGTAAAGTTTTTTGTGTTGTTTCAGAATAAAAGCAATGAAATCCTTTTTTCGATTAACGGTCCAAATAACAATAAAAACAACGGTACACACTATATATATATTACATTATGATACCAGTCACTGACTGTGTAATATAATAAGAAATTCCAGCGACTAGGTGAACAATCCTTTAATTCTGAGGCTTCTTTTTGAAGCATATGCATTAACTAAGAACGGACGGGGTTAAAAGGTAAAATAAAATAAACAAAAAATATAAATAAAGTTCGGACTTTTTTAGGTGTATGGTAAAAAAACAGTAATAAGAACGTTTAAAAAAATAATGTACACAGTACGTGAGACAGAATCCCAACGTTTATTGAGCTAAATTGCTATATGAAAAGGTTAAATACGCGAACATTATTTTTTAATAATTATTTTTGACGATTAATGAATATTCTGTCTAAGTAAACAAAAGGAAAATTTTTATACTTGGATGATATAAAGGTTAATATTGTATGTATACAAATCGACATTTATTTCATCATCCTCATAATACCCTTCAACTAATATATCATATCCTCCAAATGTCATAGAGCTGCAGAATATATTCTAAATTTTCCTTATGTTTACTTAGATAGATTATTCATTTATCCGCCATAAATAGTTAATATTCGAACGTTATTCCTATATTCCTTATAAATAAAAATATTATACCGTTATCAGATGAGTGCTGAAGCTTTCTTTGTTACTACTGAGGGCTCTTAGGCTATAAGATGAATGGGGTAGTGCGTGAGAGCATTATCTGATTGTCCCAACGGTACGTCTTGGCTAGGTGTCCTACAACTTTTTGCCAATACTGATCGTGTATGCCACAAGCTTACTTGTATGTCATGTTTATGATATAATATTGAAATGCTGACGTAGGTTGTTTTGAAATTATAAAGTCCTTTAATAAATTAGACACGAACGATTATTATTAAACATAAATGATGAATACTTTGGATCGGCTTATTCACGAAGTCCTAGACAGGATTTTAGGTTGGGCCAAATTCTCAGTATCATAAAATTCTGAAGAAACCAGGTTGGTTTTTAGGTGTTCGCTACATGGGAATAGGTACTATGTTTATTGTCGCACCCAACTCTGAATGTGCAATTTGAAGTTAATATGTCAACTACGCCAGAAAGAACCAAACAACTTGCATCGGAGGGCATAACGCTTTTTCCTTACGTGACAATTCAACAAGTAATTATGCCGCAAGCCACGTGAAGGAACTTCGTTCCAATAATTCCAAGATCACATCAAAGGAGAAGGTCTAAAAAAAATTCAGTTTAAAAAAAGTCACATTCATAAAGTTTTCAGTAATATAAACCAGAAACTGCCGTACTATACCCATTTCAATGCTAAAAGAAACGCTTGCTGAAACAGACTTACCAATGAGAATATAAACATGTCTGGCATACAGTAAGCTCTATGACATTCATAGCACTGTTAATGAAAGCATATCATACTATCGCAATGTCATTCAGAGATTTCCTGATGGCAAAAGCACAGAGCGAGCGGGTTTTTTCCCCAAGGAATTTGTTCCTGGTCAACGAGTGAAGGAACGCCGCTCCGCCAGCTCTTCTGTTATGCGAGCTCCACACTACTCTCACAATTGCGAGAAATCATTGCCACCACACTGTTCTTCAACTATTTTTTTTTGTGAATATTAAGGTTCTCCTAGTGTATTTCAGATTTAGGAAAAACAGTGATAGCCTAGCGAATGAATAAATGAATTAATGAATCAATACACTGTTATAGTACACCGAGAATATAATAAAATACATAGTGGTTAGGACTTCGACCTCCCTTTCGCAGGGACCGAGTTTGATCCCTGACGCACAATAATTAGCCATAAAGAAGGGTAGAAAATAGATAATTTTTGCTAGAGCGTTATTGGAAGAAGAGAAAAGCTTTACCTTATATTGAAACCGAGGAAAAATGTGATCAAATACGTTTTGCGGCCAAATTCGGATAGACTAAGTTGTTGCAAAAGAAACAGTTGGTTTCAGTAACCAAGGTTTTCAATTATGTAAACATTTATGAGTAAACGTTTCATAAGTGCCTGTTAAAGGGCTACATGAAAGAAAAAAATTGTATTTGAAATTAATTTTAAATATTAAAGAATTTGTATTTGAATTAATAAATGTATATTATAGGTGGCTTCGCATAAGGATCCTGTACCTAGTAGGTAAAGTTAAGTCGTAGTTTACTATGGGATAATAATATTATAATATGTTCACAAAAACAACTTACTTTTTACTTATTATATGCCTACTGCATAATCATATGCAGTTGGCATATAATAAGTAATATTTTCCGTATGTTTGTCAATTACAAGCGTTACTTATAAAACAAATATACACTAGCTTAAATAAGAAAAAAAAACAGATACCAGTCATTTAAAATAAAAGTGACATAGATAATTATAATTATAAATTGTGGACAGTAATAAACAACAACAAAACCCAAAATATTGAGAACATGAAAACGAGGTGTAACCACAGCCAAAAAGAAAAAAATAGAAATAAAATTAAATTAAAAGAGAAAATTTTTACGTTGTTATGTATAACGTATACACCTTCATTTATGTACTTTTAAAAACAACATCGTTGCGTACACTAATAAAATAAGAGAAATTTTATTATAATATTTAAAAACCATATAAAATGCTTGCTTAAAGTCTTGCTAAATGAGTGAGCATTTCCACACTAGTATGCGAGGATGTAAAGCCGACTTAAAATACAGCACCATCATAAGTTAATGTAAACGAGGTCCGATATTACTCTCATAAAGGGTTATAACAATTCATACGAACCGGTGTGAATAAAAATGCAGATGTCCGTTTCAGCTATGAAAAAAACCATTGTAACGGGAGTGAAGCTTTAATTGATCACCGAATTTCCTGTTATTAATTTATTAGTGAGTATGTAGGTGAATAAATGTTTATTCGGTTGGTGCTTTCTGCGGAACAACGGTGACAAATTATTTTTTAGTGCGTTATTGTTGTAAAAACATGGCAGATTGACGTTGCGGCTGTTACTAAAAGTTACGTGAAATTGAAGCTAGTTTTTGAGTATGGCATACCACCCAGGCTTTCCGCATTTGTGTCCAAAATTATCACTCACCTGTTCATCGGCCTTTTGCGAGTATGTTATAGTATTTTAAACAATAGCTAAGTTATTGCATCGATTAAATTTATTATTTTGATAATTTCAATTTTTTTTTATTTGTAGTAGAGCTCGTCCGAGAAAGTTCTACCACCATGCATATTTGTGCTGCTATCAAGGCTTCTGTTCTAGCCTAAAACACGTCGGTTGTCGGTTT
Organism: Pararge aegeria; assembly: GCF_905163445.1. NCBI lineage: Eukaryota > Metazoa > Arthropoda > Insecta > Lepidoptera > Nymphalidae > Pararge > Pararge aegeria. The sequence continues at coordinate 7,542,184 of NC_053184.1, read as the reverse complement.
AGATATGGGCACATTAGGCTTAAATAAACCCTGCGCCTCAGGTTTACGGACACGACAGCAATTAGTAGAAAGTGTTACTTGGTGGAAGAGTTAAGTGCTCCTGTAAATAGGGCAACACTTCGCAAAGTGTTGCCCTATTTAAAGAAGATTTTCCACTTACCATCAGGCGGGCCATTTGGTTCCTCACTATTTACTTTAAAAAAAAGCGATTTACTCATGTTATTTTATATACAAAATAAATGGAATGTAAAATTTCACTACACTGCTGTCAGTAATCCAGTTAACTCACCCTACACATGTTATGGACTAATAGATCCCTTACTTATGCGTACTTTCTGCTTTTACTTTCAAAGGTTTCAAAAGGTTACACATAATGCGTATAGATGGGATCACTAACGCTAAATTTAACGTCAGAGGATACAGACGTCGGCGACTTTGCCGTTCGGACTTGTGACTTCGAGGAATCGATACCCCATTGTTATGCCTGTTACAGAGTGTACACTTACACTTCTTTTACACTTCTTCATGGCACATTACTAATGTTCCCTTTGTGCAACACCTTTTTCGGATCTCGAGTGCCTATTCAACTTTCCTTGTATGACGTGTGAGATGATTTTATTAGTGGAAACAAAACGGTTTAGTTTGGATGTATAATACTTTTTCTTTCCATCATCTAGCTATCAAAGTTATTGTTTATGCAAGGTGTAAGCTACAGAATTATTATAAACATACAGAAATTGTTTACACAACTAATATTAAAGCATCAAAAATTACTTCACTTAAGTAGTATTATAAATAAATAAATAATAAATAAATACACATACATACATACACATCGCCATCTAGCCCCAAAGTAAGCGTTAGCTTTTGTTATGGGTACTAAGATGACTGATGAATATTTTTATGAATAATATACCTAAATACTTAGAATATACATATAAACACCCAGACACTGAATAACATTTATGCTCATCACACAAACATTTTCCAGTAGTGGGAATCGAACGCACGGCCTTGGACTCAGAAAGCAGCGCCGCTGCCCACTACGCCAGTCGGCTGACGCTGAAAATAGAAGTATTTTTCGAAGAGGTCACAGTCACTTCATTCCGTTTAGCAATTCACAGTAATTATTTCACCTCTAATGTTCTAAACATTGACTTAATTAAATAAATGTACTCAAGCCATTGCTGTGGCTCAGTTGGGTCCAATGGAATAACTCTTAATGGAAATACACTGAGACTACGTAATTGATATTTAAATGACATCTATGTAAACGTGTGTATTATGCAAATAAAGATCTATCTATCTATCTATCTACAGAAGAAGTAGAGTCACTACAAACAGACTGACTTGACGTTTAAAAGTGCTTATAAACTAGGCCTACTTGTTGTTGTTCTTTTTTTAATTTTTAAACTTAGAATGGAAGAGTGGTCTTATCGCTAAAGTGATCTCTTCCAGACAAACTTTGACGTTAGGACAACCTTTGACGTTACGTTAGTACCTAATGATTAAGTACTACTAATAATGCTTGTTAACTGCTGTTAGTGATAATTGCTTTATTGGGTTAAATCTACAATATTTTTTTAGGTTTGTCTTTATATTGAAGTACTGTTGTCTAAGTAGGGAGAGATTTATATATCTTAATACTGTAAAATATAATCCTAACTCAGAATGTTCAGATAACAAATTGAATTTAGTATTGCTATCCTTGTCTAATGAGAAAGAATATGAAAAGGATAGCACTAGTAAATTTATCCCGTAATCTGATATGGAGCATATGATAGGTACCTACCATAGTAAGTAGATATTTTTTATAAATTTAAGTAGATAGTAACTTATACATAAAAAATAAAGTATAAATATAAATAAACCTATTTATTACTCAATTTTAGTTTTATTATCTCATCTTGTTATAAGCCACTTTCAAAACTTATCCTAAACCAATTTGCCTAGCAACATTAATATAGTTTAAGATGCAGTAAATATTCTGGACATTGACTAAGCTAAAAGATTTAGATGGACGTCTTACGCTAAACAATAGATCAATAGCGTATTATACGGTGAACGGGACCACCATGTTGAAAATAAGACATCATCGGCAGGCAAATTGGAGCCGATCAAACTGAATGAAAACTCGTGAAGGCAATAGATTCGAACGTCTCTGCGTTCTCAGATAAATAATGCCAAATGCACCTTCGTATTTCAATATTTCAAATACAGATCTTGAGATCTCAATACAGTGTGTTCTAAAACTGCCGTTTTTAGTTTTATTAAATTAAATTTTTAAAATTAAAATATTGATATAAATCGGTGAAATTCAAACTTATATATTCTCAAACATGTGAGATAATTGTTACTTAAACCTAGGGTTACTTAAACTAGTGGTCTAAGAAGAGCCCACAACAAACTAAAACGGGTACTATATTTTGTTATCACAACCGATTAATAATTAGCTATGATCTTAGAGCAATTCACACCCAAGCTATTTTATCGTAAGTAATCCTTAATATTTAATAGGGTTTTTCTATAAGCTTACGTTTTATATAAACTTTGAACTTATTAAGAGTCAATAAGAAGATTCCATTCGGTAATTTGTTACAAAAGTCAAAAGGATCTCTGCGATCATTTATGCACGTGAGAGTATCCAGCGCGTCGCCAGAAGCCTAGAGTTACTGCAAACCATTAAAAGACGAAAAGTCGATATCTGGGCCACGTCTTGGGACATGAGCGATACCAACTGCTCCAGCTTATATAGATGGGCAAAGTACAGGGCAAACATCGCGTTAGAAGAAGAAAGAAGACCTGGTTGCGCAACATCCGTGAATGGACAAACATTGCTAGAGTGGAAAATTTTGTTTCACTTGGCGCAAGACCGCGAGAAGATCACTTAGCTGATGGCCGACTTTCAGCGGAGAGGCACAAATAGAAGAAGAAGAAGTAAATTGGATAAATAATCAAAGTTTGAGTTCATAAAATCAATAAGGATTGCAGGCCTATGAACATTATAAGTTCACTTCGATTATTATTAACGGTTTTTTAGATGTTATTTCTCCTTCAACATGGTCTCGATAATTCTACGACGGTACTTAGATATATAATATACTCCCAACAGGTAGTAATGATCATACTGATGACAGTAACATTCCGCCAAGCAATACTGGAGCAGCTTGTAGGGTTTAAGCCCTTATAGCCATCTTGCCTATTGAGAGCGGCCTGAGCCGCTCATCATTGGAATAATGATGATTTATTTCGCTTTGCTTCCATAGAATGTTATATCATACTGAAAGAATGAAATTACAAATATAAATTTACCCGTTTCGTACCCAGCTAAAGTAATTTTGTTCTTAATGGGAGGCCGAGTCGTAAAAACTTTAGATATTACAATTAAATCACTGCCATATATTAGTGTTAATCAGGTGGAGTAATTAAACGACAAATTCCCCCTTAACGACATTCAAAAAACCATAAAGCATATCCCAAATACAGATTAATCGTTCCCACAAAACGGTGCATTAATATGCATATTACAACATGTCTAAGTAGCTATCAAATATGAAAATAAAAAATTCGAAGTCACGAGTTTCCATAAAATTAATCGACTTATTTATTAAGAAAGACTACTGTATAAGTTTACAATAATATTGCCCGTTACACTAATTCTTAATAATTTATTCTAATTGAATAACCTAAAATAATAAATAAACTATTTCTAGTGCTTGTGTTGTTTGATATGACTGCACTAATTCTAATTGAATTAATTATTAAGAATTAGTGCAGTCATATCAAACAACATTCGAATTGAATTAATTATTATTTCTAATTGAATTTATTGTTAAGAATTAGTGCAGGCATATCAAACAAAACAAGCACTAGAAATAGTTTATTTATTATTTTATACCAATATTCTCTTAATACTGACGTCTGCTATACTCAAACGATCTTACTGTAGTACGCGACGCGGACCTACAAAAAGTATTTGGTAATTCGAGCTCAGGAAGTTAGCTTATTGCTGAGCCAGGCGAAAACCAGGTCCGTAGCTGGTCAGCAATTAGGCTAATACCTGAACAACTGACTAAGTATCGAAATAAGACTGCCGTATAAATAACCATACTAATTAGTGTTTGACTTTATTGCTAAGTAAATCAATAATAGTAGGTATGTATTCTAGAAGTTAAGGGATGTTACAGTACCCCCAACGAACTATAGTAGTACTTATTCTGTATTCGTTGCGTACGCCCATTACAAGAACGATGGATAAGTAGGTACTTGTCAGCGGTTGGCAGCGCAAATTTTCTGATTTTAGCATTGTAATTAGTTTTTTTTTAAATGAAAAGTCCAATCTGTTGTTATTTACCTGACCCGGGAATCGAAGCGTGTTTGCTAAACACCACATGAAAAGTGGAAGTCGACAATTTGGATGAATGGCTGGCTTGTTAATCAATCACGGCAAAATGGCAGAACGGATCTGAATGAAATTTTGCACATCATCTGGTATAGCATCAGATACTTTTTATCTTGGAAAAGTGTAGGATGAACGAGGGACAAATGTGCGTGTTTATCACAGAACAATAGATCGACACTTTTTTTTTGAATAGAGATATTTCAAGGGTTAGAGAATGACATAGGCATAACTACACGTAAAAAAATCACGTAAATGACGTTACGGGCAGCATTTAATAACTTTGTATTAGAACGAGTCTATATCCAGTCACGTATTCATCTTGTTACGCGGGTACTTAAACTGTCTTGCATTACGAAACGAATGCATCTTTAGCTCATGTCTAGTTAAAAATGCAACATATCAATGCCAAACTGTCTCAACCTTCAATCGCTGCGCTAAGCCCACCCGATACATAGCTTTACCCGGTGGTCCAATCATCAAGATGATTAAATTAGGATCCAACCAGATATAACATGCAAAATGATATACAATGAACCGAATCCGATTTCGCATAATGAAGCAATCAAATAGTATCCATTGTTGATCGGGATATATCCGCATCGAATCGAGCGTGGACTTCTACATTGGATAACATACTATGTAGCTTCAGTAATAAAACACAAATCACGTTGACGAAGAAGAACAAGACTGTAATGTTTAAGTCCACAACAGAAGCTGAATCGGTGCTTTGCATACTGCAATCCAGGGATACTTACTGCACAAAAACTTGTTGCATTTTAAAATCCTTTTCGAAAGCAAACATTTGACGTTCAAGGGGAATTGAGCGGAAGACTTTTTGCAGGATTAATTCGAATGAATGTCGAAATAGCGTACACCTATGCGTTAACTGACACCGCCTTTAAAAGTAACATGCCACCAACGTTTAAACGTAAAGAAAACTTTTTCAATTCTTGCCACAAAATGAGACCTATGTTATTGGTTATACAACATGTAAATTAAATTCGAAATAATACTTTACAGGCTTTAGAGGTACATTGTGTACTTTGAGACTTATCTGTGAAATCACTGCAATAGTTTTAACTGAAAGAAATCATACTATACATCCCTAACGTAACTTGCAAAATTAAAATCATGTGACTCCTGTCACCTGTCACGCGTACCTAACGCGTCGCGTAGCGAAGGTACTATGCATGTGTCGGTCTTTTATTTCAATAGGGTTGTCATAAGTAAACCGTTCGTATGGAAAAATAAATATGCTTCTTTGGTTTATTATTTTTACTAAGTGAATCTTTACTTGAAATAAAACTATAACTATACAAATAAACTTTCAATATTATTTACTTATGCCACTGCTACGTCTTTTTATTTCTGGCAAGAATAAGCACCAAGCGCAACGCAGTTGATGACACACGAACAGATAATATACAGTTTGGTTTGGGTTACATCTTTTTATACTTTCTCCGATCATTATTTAGTAAAATTGTTTCAGAATTGGTCAAAGTGATTGAATTGGTTTGGAATTTCAGAATTGGTTTAAGTTTTATCACCAAAAGTGAGTATGGATGAACCGACGGGTTAACGACTAAGGGTGGGCCAATAAAAGCTCTCGTTAGTTTTAAGTTATAGCCGCTTAGGCATAAAAATAAAAAATATGTTATTCTAATGTACTTTTTAGCGAATATTAATATTTATCTTAAAATATCCGCCAATTTTCGCTCGAAGAAAAGACATGTATATATGTGTGTGAAGTTTGCTTAAGAGCTTGAGATAGCCGTTGATATAATTTAGTGCAAGATTTATGCAGGCATTCAGTAGCGAGCTTTAATGCTGTAAACAACTGGTCTGTATAATATGATTTAAGCTATCATCAATATTGATTTACTTCGATCTCACGGCCGATATATTTTAATATCACCGTGCTGTAGTGTTGACATCAAATTGATTAATTTGAGACATTTCCCGAACTTAATTGTACAAAATTTATCTTTTTATACGAACTTAAAATTATTTTGCAATTATTATGCTACCAGCTGTTAGGGATAGAAACACAAGGAACATTATAATAAATGTCATGTTTGTATTGTAGTATTGCCAACTACACATCAAACGAAAGGATCAAAGGGATAACATTAAAAACAGAAGCTCGAATTTTCGAAGTTAAGTACTAAGTTCCAATCAAGTATGCATGCATAGGGATATTCCCCGTAGCATAGGTGCCTAAGAATTATTCACCACCCATGTAAGACTTGAGTGTTCAAAGTGCGTTATTGTCTTATTGTCTATTTATTCTTCTAAATATTATGATACAAACATTTACCTTCTATTATAGGTGGATAATTTTTGCCTTGGATCCGAGAAAACCAAGTTTTACCAAATTGAAATTAAGTAGGTACTAAAGATTTAACACAGCTCGTTTAAGATTGAGGCTACAATTTATAGCAGCTATATATAGATATAGCTAAGAGAAGATTATACTGAAAATTCCGAAGACGTGGTTACTCCATCGTCCGGCCGTCATTTATCGATATTATATTCAGCGACATTGTCAATATGGCGCCTTTGTTCGTACTAAAATTTATAAGTTAGACGTCCATTGTACGAGCGTAAAGGACTACAAAGCGAAGCATTTTATACAGATCATAACCTGACGCGTGGTCAAAATGTGTCGAAGCGTTAAAGATTTATATCAATGCTTAAGTCAGTGGGTCATATGTTTTTTTTGCATTCTTATTCATCTTCTTTTAATAAGACTCTTCATAAAAGGAAAGAGATATATCCCATGAATGAATGTATGAAGTATCTAACGAGAGGAATAAAACTTTATAGTATATGGTATACGTACAAACAAACCCTAAGCGTATGTGTGTGTGAATTAAGATAAGTGATGGCATATGAAAAACTCGTATCTATGCGTGAAATGCTTTATGTGAATTTTACTTTGAGCTAGCCAATTAAAGTGTAATATCATGCATCGATCTTTTTTCTGAACACATTGCTTGCAATTCCACGGACTACTGGCATAAGATTAACTAGAGATCAATGTATAAGTACAGATTTTAAGTATTGGTTATCATCATTTCAAGAAGAATCATGATCACCATTGATATGACTATTGATATTTTTATTAAAGCAGGTATAATACTAGACACGTTAGCACATTGGTACTTACATGACAAATAAACCCAACTCTGCTTTCTACCTCAAAAGTAGTTACGCTATGTGGGTTAAAATACAAACAAATTGTCTCCAAGTTTGCGTGACCTATCACTGCTTTCGTAGGGACCCCTGGCTGTGGTTATTGAATAGTTATTCTTATTCAGTAAATAAAATGTTGGTTATGAATAAATAATATTAAGTAAAGCATTTAACAAAAAAAATATTAAATTTTAAACAATGACACTTACAATAATTGACATCACTAAATTATATATATTGTTTTTTTAAGTAAATGACATGTGCGTTTTGCTTTTTTTTAAAAGCATCTTTTTTCGCTGATAATATAATAAAACCAATTATATTATGAACACAGTTTATGCACTAAATGAATTATGAATTATGATGATAGAGTACCTAATTGAAAGTGGCCCTGCATTGTTTTATTTTAACGCGAATTGATAGTTTGAAACAATCATATTCCCTGCCCTATAATTTAGAGATTTTTATATAGGTTTTTATGACTTTAAAATCTTAATAATTAAATTTGATAATGGACGTCCCAATATTTTCTTTGCATATTGCACAAGGTTGCGATACAAAAACTAAAATCAATTTAACGCATCGATCACTCTAAGAGATACCGCCTACATTGACCAAATGTTACTATTCCGCAATTCAACTAGTAATAAAAGGGACTAATAAATAAAATTAACATTGCATGCATTTAGCAACAATGGATAAAGGAGCCGCGAGGAACATTTCTGGGGGCGGACCTTACTGTCCTAGTAGAGTAAATTTCACAGGACTTGCGGTATGATATTTTTTTATTCATGTTTGTATTCAAAGCAAAAAAAAAACTGGTAAACCGATTTTACTTGGCTTCAATTTCTCAAAATCTTTCTATCTAGAAACATTGAATTCACCAGTGATATAAACGGTTCTGGTTGTGCCCAGTAGTGGGCCGGTAATGGGTTGATATGATGATAACCCAAAACCCCACTAAAGCAGTGATAGCCTAGTGGGGAAGGCTTCGGATTCCCTTTCAGGGGGACCGGGTTCGATCCCTGGAACGCACCTCTCACTTTTTGGAGTTATGTACGTTTTAAGCACTTAAACACATGTTGTGACGGTCCAGGCAAACATCTCGAAAAAACCTGCTTGTGAGTTCTCTATAATATTCTCAAGAGAATGTAAAAATACACGTGATAAAAGTGCGGCACGCACCTCTAAAATTTCGGAGTTACGAGCGTTTTAAATTAAAAGAAATAAAAACATTGTGAGAAAACCTGCACTCATAAGAGGTCTCCATCATGACCTCAAAGGTGCGTGAAGGCTATCTAAAACACTTCTCTATCAAAAGGAGACCCCGTGTCGTAGTAGGCCAGAAATTGGTTGAAGATAATTATAAGATATTTTAAACATTATTAATGTTTGTAATCATGGTAATGAGACTCAGTGAAGTTACAGTTACATAATCAAATAAAAAATAACGCTTCTAAATTTATTGAGCTCACCATATGTAAAGCAATAGAATATAGTATTTGATTAGATCGATAACAAGACCGCCTTCCTTTGCCCCGTAGCTTATTATCTTACATTGTAACGTCCTTACACCCCGATGTTAGTATCGCACCTTGTACTGGGTCAATAGGGAGATAATATGCCCTATTATAGCCGGTATGGCCAGTGACTGGCGACTTAAACCGCCCTTAGAATGAGTGACACACGGCCGTTGCCTTTTATGAACTTTTTTACTTTCTACCTCTTCTGCTTTTATGCTAACCTAGTTTTATTTTAAAGATGGGATTTAACTTTTCTCACCATCACAGGCTATAAGTATTCCAGAGCTGGGCTTAGGCTTCCTCTCTCATAAGAGATAAGGATTTAGAGGTTTACCTGTTACCTACCACGCTTTTGTAAAGCGCTGTAATAATTATAATTATACTAGCTGTTGCCCGCGACTTCGTCTGCGTTTGATTTGGTTTTTAAAGTATTCAGTATCGTTAAACCTTAAATGAGTATAGTAGTATATATATGTATAACATGTGACTGTCAATTAATTAAAGACAAATAATTTGCAACAAAATAGAATTGCGACTATAATTAAAGATCTACGCTATCCTATCTCTTAAGTTGGAGCAGACTGCTCACGGATATAAGTCTCTCATAACTCAGTCCGCTCGCGATTTCCGACTCGCGCATCCGTCCCGTACGGATGTCTGTCTCGCAACCGATTGCTCGAGGTGAAAGTGTCAGTGGAAATCAGTGTCCGTTTCTGCGTTGTGGTAGTGCAGTGTAGTTCTAGGGTCTAGGATTCCTGTAAGTACACGTGTTATTATTAGCGTAGTTTAACACCCTCGTCACCTAAAGGCGAGGCCCCATAGGGCCACACCCTTTTTTTAGGCACACACCTCCCTGCATGGCAGGGAGGTCAACCGCTACCCCGGGGGCCGCCATGGCCCTCGCCGACTCCGACCTTAATCTGGAGGCCCTCTTAAAGGACCTCCAGGAGAATAACGCGGGTTACCTAAACCGCTTTAGGACTGTTAGGCCTAGAGTGTTCACGGACAGCCCGCAATCCCCGGCTCCCGCAGAGCCGATTACTGAAGACCCGGTCGCTATCCCTGCGATAGCGATCGAAGAATCTACCTCCCCGGCATCATCCGAGACCGACGACGGCTTCACCGTCGTCGGTGCTAAAAAGCGGAAGCTTAAGGCTTCCAAATCCAAGGCGAACCCGCCAAAGAAAGTGGTACCGGACCGCCCGATTAAGAGCCAGTCCCAAGCGCCCCGCGCAGCGCCTCGCGCAGCGTCCCAGGCTTCCCCTGCGGACGAAGACGAGCCCGAAGACTCCCCTATGGAGGAGCAACCCCAACCCAGGGATAGAATCCCACCTCTCTTCATCCGCGACAAGCTCGCATGGATGAAAATCATCCCGCTTCTTGAAGCGAACGGCATCGGCTTCACCGGTGCCCGATCCACCGCTATAGGCATTAGAGTACAGTGCCTATCCTCCGACGACCACCGTCGGCTAACTTCAATGCTCAGAGAGCATAATATAGGTTTTCATACCTACGCCCTAAGAGACGAACGCATTCTCCGCGTCGTCATTAAAGGATTACCGAAGGAGATTAGCTCCGAGGTAATAAAAGCCGACCTTTTGTCGCAAAATCTACCTGTCCTGGAGGTACATAGGATGTACAATACCAGGACGAAATATGTCTACGAGATGGTTCTCGTTTTATTAGAACTTTCCCCCGAAGGTAAAGAGATTTACAATCTCGAAAAAGTGTGCCACCTTTCAGGACTCACTATCGAGAAACCCCATAACAGAGGCAAGGTCGGCCAGTGCCACCGATGCCAACTGTACGGCCATTCCGCAAGGAATTGTTTCGCCCGCCCTAGGTGCGTCAAGTGCCTGGGCGACCACGGCACCGCCGATTGCTCCCGACGGGACCCGACCGTCGACGAACCACCGAGCTGTGTACTCTGCTACACCCAAGGGCACCCCGCGAATTATCGCGGATGCCCAAAGGCGCCGCAGTTTACACGGCGCAGGGGTCCGCCGCCGGCTCGGAGACCCGCAGCACAGCCCGCCCAACGCTTCGTCCCAGCGCCGGTACCCGCTACCAGCGCATGGGCCAAGCCCCTTAACGGAGCGCCTAGCGCCTCCGCCCCCGCCCCCGCACCGGTGCCGGTAGCCCCTCAGGCCACCGCACCGGCAGCGGCCCACCCGGCCTCAGCGCCCTCGCCCATGCACCTATCTCCGGATATGGACCCCCTGGACTTCATCCAGTACCTCGTGTCTGCGGTTGACATGAACGAGGTAAAAGTATTCTTTGCAAAGGCAAAGGTCTCCCTCAACCAGGCTATGCGTGAGCACTCTAGCCTCCTAACAACCATCGGGACTATCCAAAAAGCAATCCGTTAATGGGTAGTACATATAAAGGTAGGGTAAAACCACACTCCCTGGCAGTCAGCTTCTTTAATGCAAACGGCATTATCGATCAAATGCATCAAATCCGTGAATTTATATGTGCACAACAAATCGATATCTTCCTAGTGCAAGAGACCTTCTTAAAACCTAGTAGAAGCGATCCCAAAGTTGGAAATTATAACTTAATTAGAAATGATCGGACCACCAACCGGTTGGGTGGTACCGCGATCTATTACAGAAGGGCTCTTCACTGCACTCCTCTCGATCCTCCACAGCTTACCAACATGGAAGCCTCCGTATGTCAGGTGGGTATGACCGGCCATCCGTCGATCATACTAGCATCCGTTTATCTCTCACCGAACAAAACCTTTTTAGAGAGTGACTTACTCGCTCTCCTCTCCTTAGGTGACTCTGTCATTTTGGCTGGCGACTTCAACGCTAAGCACACCGACTGGTCCCGCTCCACTAACGCGCACGGACGACAACTTAACATACTTGTCAGACGACCCGACCTCAACTTTATCGTAGTTGCCCCAGACTCGCCGACTCGCTTCCCGATGTCGGATAGTTCGATCGACCGACCGGACATACTCGACATAGCGCTCCTCAAGAATATCACCCTTCAGGTGAACTCTGTGGAAGTGCTATCCGAGCTATATTCGGATCACAGACCTGTCAAACTACAGCTAGGCCCCGTAGGCCCCGCGATCCTCCCGACCCGTAAAGTCATCGACTTCAAGAAGCTCTCCGGGCTACTCGAAGCGAAGGACTCTGTGCACCTCTCTAAAATTCCTGACGTCGTAGAGACATTAGAGCAAGCCCAGGCAGCCTCACTGCACCTGACCAACCACGTTTGTGACGCTACGAGCGAATGCTCCCGCGAGATGCCGTGCGGATTTTACCGCATGGTACTCACGGAGGACGCGCGAGAGCTAATCACAAACAAGAATAGGGCCCATAGGGAGCATGACAAATATCCGACACGACAGAATCGGTTAGAACTCTGGAGAGCCCAGAGGAAGGTAGTGTCTATCATTACCGCACTCCGACACGGACAATGGGACAGGTTCTTGGGGGAGCTCTCGCCATCGCGTAGTGCGTTCTACAAACTGGCGAAGGCTCTCAAAATGACCCGCGCTCCCGCCCTCCCCCCGTTAGCACGGCCCGACCTTCCGCCCGCCTTTGAAGATATCGATAAGGCTGAATGCATGGCTGACTGCCTCGAATCCCAATGCTCTCCGAGCACCGTATCCATTGATAGGCCCCACGTCTTGCGAGTCGAAAGCGAACTCGCAACAATCCTCTCGACCCCTCCCGATGGTGAACCTCTCGCCCCGACGACCTGCGATGAAGTTCATACTATTATCAAGGGTTTCCACTCTAAGAAAGCCCCAGGCCCCGACGGCATTACCAATAAAACCCTAAAGTTACTCCCAGGACAAATTATCAACCTACTAGTGGTAATTTTTAATGTATTCTTGGCAAACTGCTACTTCCCCAACCAGTGGAAGGAAGCAACAGTCATAGGTATCCACAAGTCGGGCAAACCCCGCGACCTTCCCTCCAGCTATCGCCCTATAAGCCTCCTCAACACCTTAGGAAAGGTGTATGAGAGGGTAATATTACACAGACTGAAGGCAGTCGTAGAGGAGAAAAACCTCCTTAACGACGAGCAATTCGGCTTTCGAGCCAAGCACTCTTGCGTCCACCAAGCGCACCGCCTCACGGAGCACATACTGGCAGGATTCAATCGATACAGACACATGAGCCCCACTGGGGCCGTGTTCTTAGACATTGCCAAGGCCTTCGACAGGGTCTGGCACGCCGGCTTGTTGTACAAGCTGCACCATCTGGGCGTGCCAGCTAGTCTCGTTCGTTTGCTGCGAGCGTATCTCACCGATCGCACATTTCGCTATCGTCTAGACGGTACGCTCTCTTCCCCTAGACCTATACGAGCGGGAGTCCCTCAGGGCTCCGCGCTCTCCCCACTTCTATACGCGCTCTTCACGAGCGACATTCCCCGCGACCTACCGGCGACGGTCAATCTGGCCCAATTCGCCGACGATACCGCTCTCTTTGCGACCGATCCCAAAAAGAGCAACATTGCAAGTCGACTCCAAAAGGCGCTCCACCTGCTGGGCAAGTGGTTCCGCCTCTGGAGGATCGAGGTTAACCCCGAGAAGAGCGCAGCGGTGCTCTTCACGGGCAAACCGAGAGGCCGCTTCACGGTAAACCCCGCAGAGGTCACCCTCTACGGGCGTCCCATACCCTGGCAAGACAAGGCCAAATACCTGGGAGTAACGTTCGATCATAGAATGAGCTTCACCGCACACATTCGCAAGGCCCGCAACAAGGCTGCGTATGTGATGGGTCGTCTCTATCCGATGATTTGCCGCAAAAGCAAATTATCCCTCCGTCACAAGGTAACCTTGTATAAAACGTGCATACGTCCCATTATGACATACGCCAGCGTCGTATTCGCCCATCGCCCTCACAGCTCCTACAGGAGCTTTCAAGTCCTGCAGAACAAATTTATGCGTATGACCACGGACAGTCCGTGGTACATGCGCAACGTAGATCTCCACCGAGACCTCGATCTTCCCACCATAGCCCAGTACATGAAAACATTATCAAAGACCTACTTTGAAAATGCAGTCCGACACCCCAACCCCCTAGTGGTCGAGGCGTCCACTTATACCCCCGTCCCCGACGTCGAACCAAAGCGGCGACGTCCGAAGCATGTCCTTGACGACCCTGACGACAAAATAACTACCGACAACGTGTCCCAACAACACACACACACGCAACATTCACAGCGTCTTCGCCGGCGAAGACGAGGGCCCCGATTTCTGACGTCATCCGGACGTGGATCCTTACCACGGTCACGGGGGCGTTCGGACTAAACAATGATTAGTCCAAAAGTCCACCAACAGTCAGCTTAACGTCGAACCGAGCCGAGGTCCGAGTCCTCGCAGGAGGCACCCTCGGGTCGACGTCTCCCATACTCCCCCCGATGTCGTCGAGCCCTGGGGCTCTTCTCATGGCGAGCTTTCGCGCTCGCCCCACTCCCCCGGTGACGCCGTAGCAACCCCTTAGGTGGTTATCGGCAAGTGTCCTTCCGAAAAAGCAAAAAAAGACTGCTCACGGTGTGCCAATTTAATTTAAAATCGGTTAAGTAGTTTAGGAGTCCATCGCGGACAAACATCGTGACAGGAGATTTATATATATTAAGATAAGATGTTAGTTGTTAGATATACTTTGATTGTATAACTTCAGTTTTCTGACTCAGGGTCAGTACACTACGGTTAGTAAGGGCAGGAGACATTTTTGATTATGAGAGTATATAATCGGGGGCAAAAATTTTTAAATCTCTCCGTACTTAGACAACAGTACTTACATATTTAGACAAACCTAAAAAAAATATTGAAGATTTAACCCAATAGAGCAATTATCACTAACAGCAGTTAACAAGCATTATTAGTAGTACTTAATCATTAGGTACTAACCTAACGTCAAAGGTTGTCCTAACGTCAAAGCTTGTCTGGGAGATTACTTTAGCGATAAGACTGCTTTTCAATTCTAAGTTTAAAACATATATATATATCATAATTCATTTATTTCAAGAAGGCCAAATTGAAACGTCAAGTCAGTATGTTTCTGATCTGATTCTACTTCTTCTGTAGATAGATAGGTAGATAGATACATAGATTTTTATTTGCATAATATACACGTTAAAATAGACGTCATTTAAATATCAATTACGAAGTTACAGTGTATTGCCATTAGCTGGCGTGCAAATATACAAACCATTGGTTGCAATTAACACATAGAATAAATTTTAAAAAACATGCAATTTTAATACAGTCCAATAATATAATAGCGGTAATAATAATTAGATTATGTGTTTACTTTGTATAAAATGTGTGTGTGCAATAAAGTTTTCAAACAAACAAACAAACGAATATGTCATTATCACACATTATACATAGGCATGCATAGTTCGACGAAGTACAGGTAAGTGTAATAAGTTTCTAACATCTGCCTAACCCGTGCATGCGTAATCAAAATAAAAATATTATTTTATAGTAGATTTATTCGATAGTGGCGGGCAGATGTGTGGCTCGTTCCACACTCTCTATTTTTGTTGATCCTTCATTGTATTTGGGCAGGGGTCTCAAAGGGTCAATATCATTGCTTCCGTTCGATATTCGGGTTTTATTTCTTATTTTGTCTGTAAACATCTTAAGTATCCGCCGTCAATCATAAAGGGGTTTTGCATTTGCAGAAATGAACAAAACCCCAACCCTACCTATCCGGTAGCCTATTTAAAATCCATAAATCAATTAAACCGCTTCGCATTTCGTTTGAACGCATAATATGCATTTTTATTTTTATTTTTATTTCATCAAATTTTTAATCACAGATTTGTTTAAATATTTTTTCTTCATAGTACTATTTTGCACCCTTTTGTGATACTTATAAAGTATGCTTGATCTTACCTTTGACTGAAGAAACATATAAAATTAAACAAAGATGTGCTCGACATCAATTGACGGCCGCAATCGGCCGTCAATTGATGTCAAAGGGTCGCTACCCACTGCGCCAATGCGCAGTGGGTAGCGACCCTGCTTTCTGATTCCAAAGCCGTAGGTTCGATTCCTATAACTGGAAAATGTTTATGTGATGAACATGAAGTTAGAGGTTCTGTGTGTAGCCTTCTTTAGGGCATTGGTTTAGGTTCCCCCGATGTCTTCGTGCTCTACTTCTGGCGGCGCTGCTTTAAGCCACAAACACTTTTCTATGAGGGAGGCTTCGGCTGTGGCTAGTTACCACTTTACTAACAAAGACGTGCCGCAAAACGATTCCAGTACGATCTTGGGTCAAAACCGTTTTGTGGTATGCTGTATGTAATAGGTATAGCTGCTATACTCCTCACAGGTTACCCCGCTACCATCTTAGACTGCATCATCACTTCTCACCACATGAGATTATAGTCAAGGGCTAACTTGTAGTGGCATAAAAAAAAATCCAAACAGTTCATCTCAATTTTTCGTTCAAAGTTTAATTACTAGGCCATATCGTCGTATCTATTAGCAAATTTATAGTATAGGATGTTTCTCAAAGATTACAATTATATTATGATTATAATGAAATTGCTTTTGATCAAATAATACCTATTTAGTTAGCTGTAAAGTAAGAATTAAGAATTTAATCTATTACGCATTGTTAATCTAAATACAATTTATTGAGATCCTTACTCCTTTGACACGTATCAACCGTAGAGTAGTATCCCTGATCGGATTAAGGATATTTACTCCGACTTCCAACTCTACTTCACTTTTATTTTTAATGTGTAAATTAATTTAAATCGACCTTTGAAGCATGAAATTCCCTATCCATTACCAGCGAGACAGCTTAATGCATTACAGTGCAATAGAACGCGCTTTAGTGCGAAATCCTTATATTCCCAACATAGTTTGCGTCCGCCATGACTTGTCTCTACGAGGCTTAAAGCAATTACAAGGGAAAATAAAAGATGGCAGCGTCATTAAAGTTTAACTTGGACCTCTGAAATTTATGGAAGTAGCCAGTATTTAAATTAAATATAGAAAATGCGATGGGCAAGGTTTTGAGCCTCACTCTTACAATAATGAGGCCCAAATAAAAGGCCTACACATTCCTTGCATAATAGATGGCTTAAGTATGGCAATATTGCTCTTTAAAGAAACAATCTCTTTGGAATTAAATAAAAAAGTAAAAAAGCTAAATTTACAACTAAATTCCAGAATGATTTTATGCAAGCTCAGTACTTTTGGTTATACCTTTGCTATTTTTATTGATTTGCTAAACGGAATGAAAAAAAATTTAACTAAGATTTTCGTGGTTTATCTAATGTTCTTTTTCTATTGATACTTATCACAATAGCATATTCAGTCCAAAATCTGTTCCAATTCTGGGCACAGGGCCTTTTTATCCTAGGAGAGAGAGATTAACAGGTTAAACCTAACACGCTGCTCCAACATGGGTTGGCGGGCTTTTTTATTACTTTTTGGTGTTAATTATGTCTTCTTATGTAAAATATACTAAAATTTTGAAGGAAAATCTCTGTTTACTCAATTTCTTTACTTTTTCAGCTCTAATTAGCCTTTGGCGTCAGTAGTGCGGCCACGGTAATTCATAAACACACTCTGCAATTTATATCACCTATATATTTATAAAACCTTTAATTTATGCAAAAATAAGATATTTTTTGGATATAGTAGTAGATGCTTACGAACTATAATGATAAAACTTTCTTATAGATAGACACCTATAGCAAATATTTAAATTAACATTTTTAAAGCAAAGTAACGGGTACGTACTCGTTACATTATTTTAAAAATGTTGATTAACAATGGAAACTTAAGTTTAAAATCGTTTTCTTAAATTTTATCTAGAAAATGCGATGTAGGGTTTGAGCTTCTCTCCTTTAATGAGGCTCATGTAAAATACCTACACATTTCTTGCATAAACAGATGGTTTAAATATGGCAATATCCCTCCAAAGATCTAAGAAGTTTATTTAATAAAACGTAAGCTTAAAGAAAAATCCTAGTTTTTTTAATTAAATTTTAGTTGATTTAATTAAACGTAAGCTTATAGAAAAGTCCTATTATAGTATAAAGAACTACGTAAACGATAAAAAAGCTTGGGTGTAAATTATTGCTCTAACCAGGTTGCTCTTCTAATAATTTAAAATGACATTGTGAGATGGTGATAACAAAAAAAAAAAAACACCCGGCTAAGTTTGTTGTGGGCTTCTTCTTAGACCAGGACGCGTTTGGAACCCTCGTAGCTTTAGTTTTAAGTTTCCGAATGAGGTTATCGCCATCATCTAACTACCGTGTAATTCTTATGTACGCATCAAAAGTGCCACCTATGGGCCTACTTGAATAAAGATATTTTTGACTTTGACTTTGACTTTGACTTTGACTTTAAACAATCTGGTTAGAACGAGAGTAAATATAAAAGAAGTAAAATTACACTAAATAGGTAGCATCAACACGGTATTGTACCAAAACGCTAAGCAAATTAACCGTTTTGGCTGAAGGGTGGTAATTTGACATGGTTTCATTATTGAAGAATTCAAATTATACTGATTCTGAACATTTTTGGATCATTAGTTTCAATATTATCGCCTAAATACCTTTCAAGCTTACTTAATGGATATGATGATCATATATGGCACGATGGTTCGGTTGTAAAGTTTTTTAAAGTACTGATAATATTATCTTAGATATGTTCAAATTTAAGCGCATAGTAATGTCTTTTTAAAGTTTATAGTATTACATAAGCGGTAGGTATATAAGGTATATACCTACCGCTTATGAATTATTGCGGTATGAATTATTGCTCTAACTATAAGGTTGCGCGTGAATGTGACACGGCGATATGGTTACTCGTTGTTTGTTGTGGGCTTCTTCTTTAACCAGTAGGGCTACCATGATCACCTTGAGGTCAGTCCCATAGAAATAGAAAGAGAAAATGGTGACATATTAATTTTATATCGTGGCGCGCATCTTAGTCCCACTAGGGGCGTATGATAGCCACGTAGCTTTAATTTGAAGGCAACGAATATAGCCATCTCTATTATTTATTAAAATGTAAAGAGTAGGTACAACTTACGCATCAAAACTGCAAACTATACACTTATTTAAATAAACAGATTTTTAACTTTGATTAACATTAATTTCGATTTAACAAAGTAACTTAATTGTAAAATTATTTACGGAACCTCAAATAGGAGCAGATTTTGTAAGAAAAATCCATCCATACTTGCACGTTATTCGCTTTATTAACACTGGCTGCGAGTACATTTTTCATTTTAATTTGTTGTTAATTAAAAGTTATTCGTTTGTATTGAAAAATGCTGGTTTATCTTCCATCTGGGTGTAAAGAACGAATTAATTGATTGGAATAAATGTATTCCTTTGGCTGCTACTAATAGCCTGCGGTGTGAACGTAAGATAATCACTAGTCACTTTTCAAATGTCTTAAAAGTACGATAAGTCGCGCTACTCTTAAAAAAAACCATAAAGACACTGATTAAATGAACGTACGGAATTAAGAATCGCAAACCCTGTAGACATATCAGGGCCAAGGCTTATACGGAGTTCTGATCTGTGACAAAGATACAGTTAATAAAACTTATTATGATCATACAATGTGTGTGAGTATACAACTTGTTGAACCACTAGTTCACACAAAACTTTCATGTTCCGTACCGAACCTTAACAATATACCTAATGGTAACGATATCCAGATGATATTCAGACTAAGAAAGACTGGAACTGGACTGAACTGAACCGGACTGGAAAGACTGGAAACTTCATTGGTTTATGTGATATAAAAATTTGACATTACTTTTATGTGTAATAGTACTGTTTGTTTCCTTTGAAAAGCTAATAGATAAGTAAATAAATAAAATGTCACCTGGAGCTTTCTATAATCGCTGAACGTTAACGTAAATAATGGTCTATCGCTGACAAATTTTACAGTTTTAGTACCCGGAATCCGTATGGGATTAACCTTGATACATGTCGATATACCTTAAGGCTATTCATCATCATCACCATCAACATGTACCGCCCAAAACAGCCCATAACAGCCCATTGCTAAAGGCCTCTTCCAACTGGAGGATTTGACCATAATCACCACGTTAGGCAGACGGGTGTTCGCTACTACCATCCAGGTAGTAGTAGCAAAGAAAACGCTGCTGCCTGTTCTCCGTTATATTCACTTACAACGGTGGCGATAACTGTTTTCTAATCTGCCGTCACCACACGGCACCAGTTGTTCTCACAAACAATACCGACATCGTGTGTTAGAGAAGGTAGAGCTGTTAGGTTAGATTGTTAATACTATCTTCTAAGGACCCTTAATTATCAAAAAAAAAACAACAACTAAGTAAATTAAAATTAAATCAACATGTTATAACCGAGTAAATAAACGATTTATTAACCTCATTTAATGCAACAAGTGAGTAATAAACAAGGTATTTTCAACAAAAGAAACACAATATAGTACAATGCTTATGTAGGTAGGTGCTGAAATTTTACGAAATAATACTATAATAATTTTAAAAGCGTAATCACGTTAAACAAGCCATAACTGCTAATGAGACACTTACGAGTAAGTGTTACAGAATATTCCATCAATTCGTGGCAAGATTTATAAGCTATATTAAATAATTGCGTCGCAAGTAATATTACCCTCGACCATTATACCGCGCACATTATTTTCGGGTTGCCAGCTTCAATCATGTAACAGGCACCTTAAAAATATTTACTCGTACCTACTCAGCTTCATTGAAGGCGCGGATAATGAATGACCCGTCCAGCCTTTTTATAGAGCTTGTCGTATGAGGCTTCATGAATGTTTGAAGGAATACCGAATAAAGAGTCAATTAACAAGCCAACCAGCGTGGCGACTGTATAAACACTGGTCGCGACGGGTGATTAAAAAATATTGCCACTTTAAAGTGTTAAATATCACAAAAGGACGGTCATATTTTTAAAATAATTACGTCAATAATTGGCACGCGAAGAACTCCGGAGGAGGTTCGTCTCATTATTCGTAAATTTTACCACCTACCGCGTGAGATTAATCGTTCAAACTATATCATAAGTTTATAGCATAAGAACCGCGCCGTGTCAATTACACGGCAAAAATACAAGAATCTATTATTCATTACAGGTGTGTTAAATCTAAAGCGTATTGGTGGGAAATAAAAGATGTTATAAAATATTGAACTGCTTCTAAAATGATTATAAAATTTTATTACTATGCTGATATATGTTTGAATTGGAAGTGAAACTCAAAAAGACATTGATTTAAGTATCTTAGCGTGCGATTTGCAAGCTCGTTATTTTGCTGTAGTTTTTGGGGTTTCGTACTACAATGAAAACCGACCCTGCATGTCATTTTTTTTTTCTCACTAAAAGTTAACCATTGACTGCAATCTAACCTGCTGGTAAGTTACCACGCAGTCTAAGATGAAATCGTGCTAACCTGTAAGGGGTTTAGCAGTTATATTAAACCCATACCCCTAATAGGTTTCTACGCGACATCGTACCGGAAAGCAGTCATTTGTGCAGTTTGCGAGCTCAAAATATCAAAGAACTTCATTCTAAAAAAGTTTTTATTTTATCATATGTTTGTATGCAGAATTTGCTATGATTGCTACAAAGAAATTCCGCTAGAAAGATTGTTGTTCAATTCGACTATTTCTAGCATTTCTATACTAAGTTTATCAGTTTAATAAGTTGGAACTCAAATAATTAAAACAGACAACATATAAAGACTCCTGACATCGAAACTTTAAAAAGAGACCAGTTATAGAATTCAATCGTTTGTTAGTCATTCATATAGGTACCTACGTAAAGATTTCTTAGCATTAATTTAGAGAATAACCACTTGTAAGTCTATAAATGCTACTTAAAGCTTAGAGTATAAGAAATGGATCCTTACCCTCTGTAAATATGCATATATATTTATATAAAAAGTGGTACTTTTAAAACGTGATCGTAGCGATAAGGCTCCCATCATCGCAGGATATCTTTCAATAGAATATTGAAACTGATGGCCTTAAAGCTGATATACAATGGTGTTGAAATATATGAATTCTATCACAGGATCTGTATAGTTGCAGACTCACTTTCAATCGGGATCCATAACAAAAGGCGCCTTTGACATCTAGAGATTTATCAGTCGATATAAAAAAATAATAGTTTATTTGATTCCTGCGGTCAAAATATCCAAACATTGGCTAAAGCTTAGTTTGAATTGAATGCGTAATCGCAACATTGATTGTTATCGTGACTATAGATTTATCTTAGATACTGTTACCAACTGACAGAAAATCCGCGAGAATATTAACAGCGGGTGCGTCAGACATCATACCTTTTGCAATAATTTCGTAAAAACTGTACTAACCATATGAAGTCCTTCTATTTAATAGAATACAATCAACTACTTATAATATTTGTTCGGATACAAAATTGAGCTACTCCTCTTTTCGACAATATCTAGTAACTAGTAAGTTTTAAAGTCTGTAGCATCGTAAGACCACCAGCCAGCCAGCCACCAGCCTTTTAACAGTCACACAGATAAGGTCATAAGATTGATAGAGATGCCAAAATGTACTTAACAACAGGTTTTAAAACGAAAACGTTTTGAAGTCGGTGGACGAAGAATACGCCTTAAAGCATGTACTTACATCTTCTCTTTGGACGTCATATGTACCTCATTTGACTAGCAACTGCTAGACACTTTGTTAATAACAACCTTAAATAGGAAATTAGCAATTTTATTTCAATAAATATCTTTTATACACTAATATGTATAAGCACGTACCTACTCTTTACAAGCGCATTTATGTAAGTTTTATTTTAATCGAGGGGTTGGCATTATTCAAATACGTAACACGTTTATTTGCATTCGATAAGTGTAACGCTTTTACTGTAAATGTATAGATTCTCCATATTATTATCCTCAAATACAGGACATCAAAACTTTTAATAAAGAATAAAAAAAGTAAAAACCTTAAGTTTATGTGTTTAAATGACAACATTTTAGGCTAGGTAAATATAAAATAAATAAATTATAAAGCAGGTTTTCATAACATTTGTAAACTGTAATCACTAATGGCATTAAAACATTGTAGTCATGGCTAATAAAACTGTCAATTATCAAGAGTATTTCTTTTCATTTAACAACAATGGCTATTATGTTTATAATGTATTCAATTCACTGCGAAAACATACCCATTATTTATCCCTAGTTATTTATTCTGGAAAGTTATCTTTAGTTTTGTTCCAATTAGTATGCTAACCAATTACATTCCTAATTTGTGCAAAAATTAATAATTATTTCTCAGTGTTATTTAATTCAAGCTATCCGCTTTCCTAGGTAGAATGCTAAGCTATGCTAGGTGATTAACCTTTGTTTAAAATCGTTAAAATCCGCCAACCACCATAATAGAAGAAGCTGCTGTGTCAACCCCCACTGGACTATGTAGAGCAATGTATGTAAACTCTATAGGATTTTTTTACATATTTTCTTTCAAAGTATGGTCAACCTCAAAATAGCCAGCACAAGTATAGTTATGCGTTATGACCTCAAATTCCCTCAAATAAGGGGTAAAAACCCACCTGTCCTGCGCCCTCGCGACACGCGACATGGACGCACGTTGCATAACTATGCACCAATATAACTTGGCCCTACATTTCTAAACAAATGCTTACAACTACCACGTTCTTTTTAGCTCACGTTAAATTGCCTTTAATAATAGGGTGCCAATACACGTTCTCAAATCTCTGAACTTGTATGTATGTAGTTATGCATTGAAATGGATATTATGGTGGCTGGTTCTGTGTTGTTCTGGTTTACGCAGGGTGCATTTTGATTAGACCTTGTAGTTATTATTAATTATTTGGCAGGTCAACGCGTGTAACTTGCTACCAATAATTATTATTATTGATTTTACTAACTCGCGACTTAATGACTTTATAACTGGAAGAGTTCTGAGGGTGTGTTTGTAATTTAATTCTACCATCTGCTCACGCCGTAGAAACGAATTTAATGTCCACTGTCTGTATTTCTCGAACCTTTATACCACCACTTTTTTTAAATTGTTACAATATTTACCATTAAAAATTAAGATTGCAAAATGTGACAAATTTTATGTGGAAATGTATATAGATTTGTAAATATCTGCTACATTAATCACTCTAAAACAACTACTTTGAATGTAATAAATTTGCGATGCCGACAAATATAAGAACCATGTCCTAGATCAACTCATAGATTTACTTTGTCCAGGCATACTATTATAATGTATGTGTAAATGTGTTTTTGGGTTTTGCTCATGCCCCGTTTGCCCCGTTGCCTCATGAGGATCATGAGGCAACGTGGCAATGTGCCGACGTGGCTCTTTTCATTAGATAGTTGACAGCCGATTGGCGCAGCGGGCAGCGACCCTGCTTTCTGAGTTCAAGGCCTTGGGTTCTATTCCCTCAACTAGAAATAGTCATGAACAAGTAGGCCATGGAATGCGGGTGGAAACAACACGGTCTTGTGCTTTCCTACTTTTTTATCTTAATCATTGATTAAAGTAGATCAAAACTGCAACGTTTCCTACTAGATGACGCTACAGTCTCTATAAGACTGATGTGAAAGGCATATACTAATTTCGGCATCGACGGTAGGAGAACCGTAGCTTAATTGGAGAAAGAACTCAGGCTGCGATTGCCACAGAGTTGCAGGTTCAGAAACTGGCGGTTCCGAAAATTTTTCTATGCATTTTAAATTTATAAAATTGATAATTACTCTAATAAAAATTATTAAAATTAATCATTGCTGTACCAAGTGCCCGATGCCAAGTAGAAAACCGTAGCAAGGCAAGAAACGCGTTCTGCATTGTGCCACCCTGTGTCTATTAACCTGAGGCGTATGTGCCTGTTATCACACCACAACCACGAACTTCAAAAATGAACACAGCATTCCAACAATGCTGTTTTGCAACAGACAAATATAAGTACCTTCCTTAGGCTGCATCAGCACATACCATCAGGTGTGATTGCAGTCAAGCGCTTGTCTGTTAACATAAAAAAAGCATGGCGTTAGTACTTCGCCGAACGAGCTCTGTCATAAAACGCTCTACTAGAACAAATGAATACCTATAATGCTCAGTAATTTGACATCTATCGATTGGCTTGATATAACTTTACTTTCATTCCAAAAATAAGATCCACGCAGAATAACTCACGGGTAAAATCTCGTATTCGAACGTATGTTTGTAAAAACAAAATATTATAATAAAAACAAAAATTATATAATTTTATTATTATGTAACATAAAATATTTAACCCGAGTGTAAAACGCATTGCTTTACACTAACACACCATCGTTTAAACAACCCTCCTAACCTCGGCAAATCGCAGAGGGCTGCACACCTGTCCCTCACCCTGTCTCTCCAAAGTCACGCCACGCGACCTCCAACTTTTACATTCATTTTACAATGCACACCTAGTTTAACCTATTCTACAAAGTTAAGCGTTAACGCATACACAATGAAAGGTGTAGAGTTACAACAATACAAAATTTAATCTACTTGTAATATTTGCATTGTTGTCAAATCAATTTCAATGTGCTTCTAATAAGAATTATTTTTCTCAAATTCAAACTGGAATTCATAAAAATGAGGAATTATTATGAACTTAAATCCATTGGTTAATATCAAAAAATAGCTTTTACTCTATGAATAGATATATAATATATATCTATTCATAGAGTAAAAGATATTAGTATCTATTCATAGATATATATTATATATCTATGAATAGATATATCTATGAATAGATATATAATATATCTATGAATAGATATATAATATATATCTATTCATAGAGTAAAATAGTTTACTTTAAATAACAGAATGATGAAGAAGTTAATGTAGAAATTCAAAAATTCAAAATTCAAAATTCATTTATTTCAAGTAGGCCTAATATAAGCACTTTTGAAACGTCAAGTCTGTCTGTTTGTAGTGATTCTACCACCGGTTCGGAAGGCAGATTCTACCGAGAAGAAGCCGGCAAGAAACTCAGCAGTTGCTCTTTTCCAACATCAACAATTTACATTTTGTATTTTAACATTCATTTTTCTATCTTGTGAGAGCTGAAAGCGGAGCCGGATGCTTCCAAGCAACCTTATCATTAAAAAATTCATCAATTGTATAGTAACCTCGCTCTAATAAATGTGTTTTAACAAATTCTTTAAACTTGTGCATTGGCAGGTCCAAAATCACCTAGAGAAAAAACATATCATGAATAGAAGAAGGATCCGACATAATAGTGTATGAAAAAATTATATAAATTTATTTATATATAATAGGTACTAAGCAAGTACTTATTTCGATTTAATGAACAAAATACAATCATAAAAAACATGTTCAAAGACTAATTAAATTGTAACTTTTTTTTCTCTGTTTTAATATTATAAAATAAGACATTTTTTTTACTCTAATGCTTCAACTCTATGTCTAATACAAATTGATTTAAAGACTTATATACTTAAAGGCATATTATGTGCGGATCTAATGTACCAGATTAAAGTCCGACCATTTTTGGAGATTTTTTTAACCTTACTTTTATCAACGAAATTAAAACTATATTGCTTTATTTTTACTATGTTAAAGTGGATTTTAAATATATGTTTGACTTATGATTGCAAACAGTTTTAAAAAGCTTATTTATGCTACGTGAAAACGAAAACAAGCGAATTTCGCAACAGTAATCCAAAGTGGGTCTCTACATAATAGCCCTTCTATCCGCTCATTAGCCGAAATCTGTGACTTACCGACTGCACAAAAAGCTGTTTATGTATCCGCCCTAGTAATGCCGGGATACCTTCAACGGTACAATGTTACAGGCCCTCACAAATAAGCATAGTATTACCAGCTATACGAGTTACAGAAACAGGACATATTAACGCAAAAATAAAAAGCAAATAAGTTTGTTTTAGACAACATTTTCAACCCCCGACGCAAAAACGACGAGCAGTTGTAAGTTTGACGTGTCTGTATGACGTGATTAACCGATTTGGATTTTGTTCATTTTTGTTTGAAAGGTGAATTAGTCGGGAGTGATCTTAGCAATGTTTAATCACAAAATAGCTTAATAAATATTTTTTCAAAAACAACTCTCAAATGAAAGGTAGATATATCAAAATTAAAAGGCTTGACTAGTAAAATAATGTACACCATATTGAAAGGGAATAAGAAAAGTGAAATATTTGTGGCGGGGGTTTTTTTTATTTTTTTATGTAGAGTTTACATTTCATTAAAATATATTATGCGATTTGAATATAATCATGTCAAGTGATAGGTAGATGATGTAATAAGAATTTCAACTAAAACTGCACTATCTTTGTAAACTGATATGTATGGATATTGTTATGCGTTCATTTACTTCGGAGTTCCATGATCTATATTCAAAGATCGTAATCAGAACTTCACCAAATTGAATAAAAGTAACTCGCTGGTACATCCTTTCAAATAAAAAGGATTTCAAGAATACTCAGTAACTTTAAATAAAATACACCACCAAAACCCCTCCGCAAGAGACGCAACCTTTTTGTGATTAAGGACGCTATTTTTAACAATGATATAATTATAGTATTACTAGCTGTTGCCCGCGACTTCGTCAGCGTTTGATATTGTTTTTAAAGTATTCAGTATCGCTAAGCGTTAAATGAGTATAGTAGTATATATATAACATGTGACTGTCAATTAATAATAGACAAATAATTTGCAATAAAATAAAATTGCGACTATAATTAAAGATCTAAGCTATCCTATCTCTTAAGTTGGACCAGACTGCTCACGGTGTGCCAATTTAATTTAAAATCGGTTAAGTAGTTTAGTCCATCGCGGACAAACATCCTGACAGTAGATTTATATATATTAGATATGAGACACATAAGCATTTGTTCTCCGCGAATGAAATTGTTATTTATTTCGAGATCATTGCAATAAATATATCGCCCTATATTTATCACCTCGGCATACCAATTTGCCGCAACTTTGTCAAAGTGCAATTATACAGCCTCATAGAGAATAAAGATAACAAAACGCCGTAATCTATAGTGGTTTAATAAGAAATTGTTAGTTGGTGGAGCAGCTCCAATTATGAAGCCACTGAATGCAATAAATTCAAGGTCCCTATCATTGTTGAACATAACGTTTATTGCTATTAATATATATAATAAGGTTCGGGGCGAACTACCTAACGTCTCCTACAAAAGAAAAAGTTTATCTTTTAAGCGGATTATTTTTATATCTATTTGATAATAGTTGACTCATCGTATTCGAAACGAACGCACGAACTCCTACAATGAAATGCCTGTACTTTTGGATATAGACGATGAGGTTTTACAATGTTGCCAATAAAACAGATACATAATATATTAAGATATTCGTATCCGAAAAGTTTTTATACAAACTAGAGAGTAAATAATCTATTTAATAAAACGTTAAATATTTGGATTAGTAGATATTTAATAATAAATAAAAACTGATAATTTACTGTGATAAAAAATTAAATTCAATGAATCATCTAACTCATATTTATTATATTTACTACTTTACTCCTTGCATCATTTCTAATGATAATTAACTTAAAAATCATTCGGGTACCAGGTGTTATAAATATGACGTAGGTTGTGTGATTTGTCGGTCGCTAACAATTTTATCAGAGCTTGTAAATTTCTTGTTTTAGTTTGTTCTATTAAATAAATAAATACATGTAACATCGTGTCCCGGGTCCCGGCAATCAGTGCAAATATATTAACTGTAAAATTGCTCTGCCGCCGCGGGCTTGCGACACACGTGGTCGAACGTCGTGGGTGGAATATACGAGGAGATACCTACGCAGATTTTATCCCGAGCAACTAACTGGGGAGTTCTTAGATTAACATGTAGTTACCACCTACATGTAATAAGATATAGTCAAAACTAAATCTTAACTGCTCTTTGGAAATTCGACAGGTAAATTTTTAATAAAAAAAAAGTTTAAATAGACTTGTGAACGTAGGTTCAAACGACAACAGTTGTTATGTTTTGCACCCTAATTTTGAAGCCAGTCATATGAATTCAAATTAATTGTAACATTTTTTTTAACATTTACCATTTCATTTTGTTCGTTACAAACCGAAAGGACCCTTAGCTAAAAATGAAGTAGGTTCGCTTGTACGATGGGAGCCCTTCTGATACGTCTTCTACGTTGAATATGTCTGTTAAAAACAAGCAAAAGGCCAGGCATATAAATTTATCTCAAGTTCGGGTTTAAGGTCATTCAATTAAGTTCACGTATAATTTAAAAAAAAGCTGAATTATTTATAATTACGTCACGTTACATTGGTCGCGCCATACGATGCTGTGTCCTGAAATCTGCTTAATAATTATTATGTTATAAATAATAATTCATTACGCGACGATTTATATTATCGATAGTAATAAATCAACTGCCTCATTCACCGTGAAATTGTTCAAGATTAATGCACTGCCCGAAAATATTTTCAAAATGAATGTTAAACTGTTCTCGGTCCTCGGTTAAAAGATTTGACGGCTGTGATATCTTTGTCAATTTCGTATAGTTTAGCAAAAATAATAATAAGTGTAAGAATTTTGCAGTTGAATAATATCCTTATTATTAAATGAATTACTTTTGAGAGCCAAATATAAAGTAAAATAAAAAAAAAATGTTTTTATTGACCACAATCATTCCTACCGCATCATAGAAAACCAAGAAATACAAACGTAAATTAGTTGAAGATAAAAAAGGTTTGCATTTTTTGCAAAGTTTACAAAAAAGTGTTAAGAGTAAAACTCAGGCCCTAGGAGAGCCTCGTATCCAACTCAAACTCAAAATGCATTTTCTCAAACAGATCTATTGCGGCCTATCGCAAAGCATTCAATTTTCTTTTTTCTTCACGGTCGTGATAAAAAAAAATTATGAGAATCATTACAGCCGTCGAGTACTACATCTCGTAAGGTAGGCATTATTATTTCCTTAACTTCGAGTAACACTACAATACTTAACTTATTATTATTAGATTTAATTAGAAATAAAATAATGTGAAAGTAATTTGATACTGTCTTGTAATCCTCATCAATCTTGCATTAATTAGGATTGAAGACCAACCGATGTTATTGATTGCGAAGAAATCTTTCGCCCCCGACCCGCTCCGCCTACATTTCGCACAAGCGAAATGTATTTATAACGATGCCTGAGCAACACCCACAGAAGTCAACTTTTTCGACCTTTCCCTCATTTCCTACTTAGCTAATAGACGGGCATGATTAATGGCTAGGACATTCCTTGCGAAAATTATACAACATGTTAACTTACACTATAATTATAACGCGATCAATCTTTTCAAAACGATTGAGGTATAATAACAAACTAACAACGGTAGAGTAATGCGGAATTAAGTTTCAATAATTCGGGCGGAAATGACAAATAAAACCATTAAAACCAGTTCGAAGGGAGATATCGTGTTTCCGCTATCAATCTTTGTGAAAAACAATAAGTTGGCAGGGCAGAGGCTTCCCACGGCCGCCGTCCAATGACAGAGCCATGTAGTACTCCGTACGTAATAAGTCACGAGTAAACGTATAAGATACATCTTTTATTATGATATTACTTTTTAATGTATAGTGCATGCTGATACGGTGACAGTGTGTCCGACAAGAAAATTATACCCTGCATTAATTCATTATAGGAAAAAGAATGTGGACGGTATTAACTTCGTACTTACATAGGTATTATTTGACATCTGGGGTAGGCATTAAACATTGTTTATTTACAGTTTTTTGTAAAATGCTACATTTTTTTATTTCATACTTAAATTTGCGTGTTTAATGACACAGTTTTAATAAATAATATGGGTATGTAATGCGTACTTATGTTACCTATTATATTGTATTTATTCGATATTTTAATCGATGATCTAAAATGCGGCCGCTTCGTGCAGAATCTTTCTACCCACCTTGATCGTTGCGTCATCATCAATATTCTATAGCAGGAGGCCTTTAGCCTCGCATAATGGAAGGATTGGCCATAATCATCATACTGGGCAGACGGGTTGCCCGTTCTCGGTTGTATTCTCTTAGTCACCCTTAGGGGAAGAGGTGACTACAGTATTCTGATCTGTCAACACACGACAGAAATTACTGTTTATTATTATAACAAATTCTCATTTTTCATCCACCAGTGACAACGTTATTACGTTATCGAAATAGTGAGTGTAACCTTTGCATGTAAAATTTAAAATGGGGCTTATCATACAAATGCACAGATTAATACCAACGAGTTTTCGCGCAAGAAATTATTATGGTAACAAACATATTGGACGCCCATTGATTTAATATGGAACTATTGACGCCCAACTAACAATACGAGTTAGCGTTAAAAAGGAAAACTAACAATACGAGTAAGCGGTAAAAAGGATAACAACATAAGTAAAACGTAAGTGTGGGCAATACACGAATATTTTTTCTCTATAGGTACTTCGCCTGGAAAATTAAAATACGGTAAAGTATTGAGTTAGTAAGTATATAATTCGATAAAGATTGTTGGAGGTTGTCTCTCTCTCTGGTCGTTCCTTCATCACTGAAGATCGTGGTCCTGGTGAGGTCTTAACTTCGCGCTGGTACACTGTCTCCATTAGAGGCCATATTGGCGATTTGATAGAAGCGGCACGACTTTGATTTTTTTCAGCTGGCCATCTTGTTGGGGACCGGCCTTTAGGTCTTTTACCGTCGGTGTTGCCTATAATTTTTTCCAGTATATCATTCCACCGCCCCATTGTGTGCCCGAAATAATAGGTAGTAGTAAATGAATTAGTTGGGTATGTTATAGTTAGTTGGAAGAAACGTCCGTTGTGAATGCTTTTATTGCACTGTTTTTGGTAAGTTGGTTAAAATCTGTAGCCGTGAGAATGCAATGTGCGATGTCCGCATTATCGCTCTACGTACTAATAACTAATACGGCCTGGGTTTGGTCGTAAAAAAAAATAGATCGTTCGTGATAATTATCAAAGTGGAGGCAGATGAAACACCGACTCACGTATTGCTCCGATGAAGAGGAGTAGCAGAGCAACGTGCAGCATACCTTGGCTCCCCAGCATCACTCCCAGAAGCACTTGGCGACCTGGGCGGCCTGCTAAGCTTCTGGAGTGAGCTCGGCTGGCTGGAGTGACCCAGCGGGGAGCTGTAATAGTGGCACTACGTTCAACGGAAGGTTCGGGCCGACCAAGTACGAAGACAAGCCCAGAGAAAGAAGAAGAAGAAGAATTATAAAAGTAAAAGTGGAAGTATAAACTTTCCAAAACGTGTATGTGGCTAGTAAAAAGTGCAATATTTCTGTTTTAATGTACAAATATCGCTCAAAATATAATCTTTTTTCAGCAGTTTTATCAAAAGTTCTTAAACCTGTATATAAAATTTGCCTCACTCGTGTTGGCTGTGGCCGTAATGTTAACGGCAAAATTATAAGCTGATGTTGAATGAAAAATTGAAAGGTTGATGAAAAGGAGCCATATCATTTCATATTCCAGACTTAATCCCCTGAGATATTCACGGTGTAAAGTGCTAGCCACGTAATATTAACATTGACTGACGATGCAGTTATATCGCTAAAAAGAGTTATATGGCACCTTTTAGCTTGTAAAAAGTTTTAAAGGCGAACTACTTTAACATTCGATATTTTTTTTTGCTGTAAAGTTTATACAGTGTCTTCTATTATTCTAACTACGATACTACACTTTAAAAAATATTTAATATTTTCAATAGTAGGACTATAATTATCATAATAATACGCAGTGACAACCACAACATAAGTTCAATCATATATTGCTATGGTTTTGATATTATTCTAGATATTAACAAAACAATAATTCACACACACGCTCATCATACGCATACAAATATGCGTTTTAGATTAATCAATTTGGGTGGTCAACTTTTTTACTTTCTTTTTAAATTAAAACAGAAATATACTCGTAAGTTATAAAAATAATAATATTTAATCTACGAGTTGGCTTGCAGAAATAGTGTAAGAACTTTAGTTGTGATATAATATTATAGAGTTCTTATTAGTTACTTTTTTAACTGATAATGTACTAGTGTCTTATGTATTGACATAATGTATCACGCCATTTTGTCCCATATTGACTATAGGATCACATTGTGTAGCTGTATCAGAATATCTGATACTCTGCTACTCCATAAAAGAAGAAGGTATGTACTTACCTACTTTCAATAAGAGATTCAACACAAAATTCAGCTAGTTTCAGTCTAGCCTCAAAAGGTTTATCTTAATAATTAAAGGTTTATCGCGAGGCAGAAATGCCGTCAGTGGTTTATCGAGCCACGTCGACCTGACGTTATCTTCATTATGACTCCGCACCAAGGGTTTCATTCACGTGTCCATTAATTTTAGAAGCTGCCGTTTGTCAGAGAACGGCGCAGACTATAATGTAGACAGTCTTGATGTAATATCGACAGTTCACCGAAAATAATATCTACTTATAAGCAACTAGTTGTTTTTCCGACGAACGACTCCATCCGCTTTCATTTTAGTTTTTAAAATGTTTTAAGCAACTTTTAGTTTTTCGGGATAAGGAGTTTCCAATTTCCGTCACTATCATGCAAGATACATCCATGCATAATTTAATATAAATGGCAATGTGTGCTTACGTAACAAAGCTTTTATTTTGTAAGCTTCTTAAACGATAGGTACCTTGGTGCTTTATTGGGATAATTATGTCGATCTCCAATATGCTGCATTTGTGCCAAAATTAATCATGATCAGTGCAATAGGTGAGCCAAAACCAAAAATGGGTAACGCCTTACAAAACCCGTTTGATGTCATCTTTCTACCTCGTTAGGGGTCAACCAACGCTGCGTTTACTGTTGCGGGTTACAATTCCGTAACCTTGGGGACCAAAGACCATCGGCCCACTACTTCTATATAATTATACCCATGAATACATTTTTTTTTCTCTAAACAAGTGCCGATAGCCTATTAGAAGCGGCGATAGCCTAGTGGGTAAGGCACCGTCTTTACTTCCGTGGGACCGTGTTCGAGCCCGCACGCCCGAGAGCTCTCCATAGTGTTCTCAACGGCGTGTGAAGTCTACCAATCCGCACTTGGCCAGCGTGGTAGACTACGGCCTAAAGCCTTCTTATTCGAAAAGGAAAACCTGTGCCCTGTAGTGGGGTATTGGGTTGGTGATTAAACAAAATGGTATTCATAAACGAAGCCAAAATGGTATTCATGAACGAAGATATTATTTAAATAATTAAAATTATATACTAAAATTTATATGTAAAATAAATTCATAATAAATTTTTTAAAACATAAAAATTTTATTTATTATCAAAATTTTTCATATAGATTTTTTTTTTTTATATTAAATGTATAATATAATTTTATTATCCCCGTGTGACTCCATTTGGAAGTGGTCGTAAGTCTGTAGTGTATACAATTTTAAGAGCCGTTGATTGCGTTTGTAAAACCAACAATTATCTTTACGATTATAAGTCGCCGAGTTCCTCCTGCAGTGAATCACCTGTAAACGAAGCGATGCCAGAAACTGACAGGGTTCTACGAGGTATGTTGAGATTGCAGATTTACAACTTGTTAGCGTTAATTACTGTGGGCTACGGCTTAAATTATTGTAAACCTTCGGCATCCTTTGCCATAATTGTGTGACTAGTAGATGTTGAATGCTCAGATTTATAACAAATCTAGTTTTTCAACAGCAGATTAAATGCACCATTAAAATAAGTTTCACTTGTGAGTACGAGAGGGTCGTATATATTTAAAGGTATCTCGCGTGTCTCTCAAGGAGATAAATAAAATAATTTTCTCTTCATTAAAGTCTGCCTATTCTAAAAAAAGCAAGTAGCGTTTTAAAGCTGTTACCTGTGCTATTATTAAGAATTAAAGCGATTATTTTCCCCGGACAGTCCGGCAGTACAAAATAATTAATATTGTTAATAGCTGGCTAGAGGCACGCGTATCATATCGTGGGCTCGTGTAATGGACTAACATAGTGAACGTGAAAACACACGGTACAAAACCTAACAAAAAAACGACATAGCTTAATAAAAATATACAATTATCAAACAATTACAAAAAGCTCGCACGCCAGTTTTTTGCGACTTCACCGCGTATAATTGCAGGATAAAAGTAGTCAATATTACTCTCCGGCTGTTAAATTATATAACAAAAAACAATTGTAACCGATTGCCCGCTGAAATATACTTCCGCGTTTATACGCAGCACTAAGTAAGGATTCTTTGGTAATTCAAGATTATTAAGTTTAGTGAATTTTTTACGTATTCGAAAGACTGAAAACAGTCATCATTATCATCAAATCAACCCAATACCGGCCAGCTACAGGGTACGGGTCTCCTCCCTCAATGAGACGGGTTTAGTCCTCCGAGCTGGCCCAGTACGGACTGATGAACTCCACACACCTTTGAGAACATTATGGAGAAGTACCAGGAATGTAGGTTTCATCACGATGTTTTCCTTTACCGTTGAAGCAAGTGATATTTTAATTGCTTAAAACGCACATAACTTAGAAAAGTTAGAGGCTGGGGTTCGAATTCCGCCCCCCGAAAGTGAAGCCAAAGTCCTAAACACTGATCTTCAACCGCTGAATACTGTACTTTTATTATCATTACTGCTCAGTTGAACAGTAAAAATATGTATTCTCACTCTAAGTTCACAGCAAAGTTTAACAATGATCCCTTCAATTCGTTATCCCTTTTCTTTTCTTAAATTCAAAAAATTCGAAAATTCAAAATTCATTTATTTCAAGTAGGTTATATTAATAAGCTAAAATTTTGAAACGTCAAGTCTGTCTCTGTGTAGTGACTCTACCACCGGTTCAGAAGGCAGATTCTACCGAGAAGAAGCCGGCGACTAAAACTATTTCAACTCAAACTTTGAGACACTTACCAACTTGCTAAGGTAACTTAAAAATTAACTGGAGGATAGTCTCCATAAGTGTATTATGTATTGTTATGATGTTGCGTACAAACTGATTTGGAATTTGGTTTTAATGAACTAGCCCCAAAGTTCTGACATTATCTCGAATAGGCTCTATATACCGTCTCACAGGTGTGCGGACTAATCTTAGTCAATCTTAGCTTTCCAAATTACGCCCTTAGACGAGAGACCACACGAGGTTTTCTGCAATTTCTTGGAGACGTATCAATGAACCACTGTTACAAAAAAATAAATAAATATACTACGACAATACACACATCGCCATCTAGCCCCAAAGTAAGCGTAGCTTGTGTTATGGGTACTAAGGTAGCTGATGAATATTTTTATGAATATAATACACCTAAATACTTATAATATACAGATAAACACCCAGACACTGAAAACATTTATGTTCTTGGACGCAGAAAGCAGGGTCGCTGCCCACTGCGCCAACCGGCTGTCCAAAATGATAGATAGAAGTGAAACTTCTATAACAACTTATAAAATTATTGCTATGTTAAACTTCTGCGTCTGAATCAACCCATCTGACTATCGGAAACAAATTACAAGGATTTCGGCGAGTCTCTCTGAAAGCTCAATTACCAGCATACAAATCTAAATGAAAATGTACAAATTTCGGTACCGACAGGATTTGAACGTGCGACTCTCTGGCAGTCGTGGCCTGAGCGCTTTACAACTAAGCTACACCTCTCATTCCACTGTTGCCCAAATTAATATATTCTACTCTTTATCTAGTAGCGCCATCTAGTAGGAAACAATGCAGTTTTAACCTACTTTTCAAAGGTCCATATTACAATAAGACACTTTTTGAAATAGAAGATGACACATTGCTTTTTTACAATAAAAAAGTTACTTCTATAAGTTGCAACGCTAAGATGTTTAATTCGGAAATCAAGCCTGTCTCTAACGGCAATCTCCGCCGTATGTTTTGTCCACAAAGTGCGGCGTAGGCGAACATCGTCAGGTTGGTCTATCATCAACCTGTTTGCACTTTGCTGCATAACAAAGTTACCTGCTCCGAGCTGTCCCTTACAAGGACACGTTGTAACATACAAGATAGCTTTTTTTAGTGTTAATTGATTGTTTTCTAAATTATTTATAAATTTCTTTAGAACTATACTAATAGTTTAAAAGCGAAAGTTGATCCGTTTGTTTGATTGGATACTTATTATCCCAGAAAATCTCCAGAATAACGATCCCGGGGCATTTAAACATATAACTGTACTTATGCACGGCTTCAAAGCTTGACTAATCGAAGCAATTTTTGGATAATAAAAGCTTAGCAAAGCCTGATATAGCATACTATCCCCAGGAAATTCAATCAGTTAAATTTAAAAAAAAAACAGAAAATTAAACAGGCAGACTGTATCTGGAAAGTAGCTAAAGGTACATAATTAAACTAGGGGAAATAATTTATGTTCTTCCAATTGTATTACCCCCATAAATGTAATCACTTAGGAAATCGTAATTATATAGCCATTTATATTATTTTGAAAACCATCTATGGTTAAAAACATAACAATAGTTTTCCTAGTTACAAGCAGACCTCGTGTTTCATAGGACGGTGGTATTTAATACGTAGACCCACCCCGCTGTTGAAGTGCGAGTTGGCGGGCTTTGACAATTATAATTAAGTACTTCTTAGTGATAACAGCCGGAACCCAGCCAACCGTTTGATATGCTTTCCGAATTTTCCAACTCCTGTATGATATAGTATTGTTCCGAGATAAAGATATCCAATGTCCATTTCAGGATGCAAGCTAGGTATTTCCCGTATATTATTCATAAAAATATTCGCTTACTTTGGGGCTAGATGGCGGTGTGTGTATTGTCGTAGTATATTTATTTATTTATTCGAAAACAAATAAATATATTACAATGTTATCCCAATAGACGCTTACTATGGGCCTTATGAGAATCGCTCAGCGGGCGATGGAGAGAGCTATGCTAGGAGTATCTCTACGTGATCAAGATCGACGAAGAGATCCGTGGAAGAACTAAAGTTACCCATGTAGCTCAGTGAGTCGCGAAGCTGAGGTGGCAATGGACGCGGCACATAGTTCGGAGAACCCATGGCTGTTGGTTTCCTAGGGTGCTGGAGTGGCGACCCCGCACCGGTAAACGCAGCGGAGTCGGCCCCCAACGAGGTGGACAGAGCCATCAAACGAGTCGCCATCAAGGGGGTCGCTGGATACAAGCGGCCATTAGTTTAGGAGAAACTCCCTACAAAAAACCTAAATTTACAATTTATTGCTGTTTATAAATATCTTTAATTTATTTGAACTAAATGCACAGTAATAAATGGTGGTAAGAGCGTCTGCCTCGCTTTCAGGATGACCTCTAACGCACGCATTACACAGTTATGTGCGTTTTTATTTGAGAAATTTAAAACTTTTCATTGGTTTCTGTGGTATAAAACAGCATTACTGTTATATGTAATAGTACCACCAGGAGGCGCCAAGAGATTAAGACGAAAAATTTACCTTATTCGCAAGAAGGAAAATGACTAGGATTGTAAAACTAAGAGCGAACTAGTAAGAATAAGTTATGACAGCTAGTATATTTTCCTATCTTCTTATATACCAACTAGCCGTTTCCCGCCCGCTTCGCTGAGCGAATTGAAAAAGGAAATAAATTACATTTTATGTTTCATTTTTATTTCTTTTTTTCATATTTTTATTATTCTCCTTTTTTTTATTTTTGTATGAACATAAATAGGCCCCGCGGATAGAACTGTAAGCATCGATATTGTTTAGACTTACTCAAATTCCAAATTCCATCGATTTAGCCTGTATCTTTCATCCAGGTGATTTTTCTCACTAATATTCATTGTAACTTTCAATGTGCAATCATTATAACATTTCCGTGCCTTTCTTCC
Source organism: Pararge aegeria (assembly GCF_905163445.1). Classification (NCBI taxonomy): domain Eukaryota; kingdom Metazoa; phylum Arthropoda; class Insecta; order Lepidoptera; family Nymphalidae; genus Pararge; species Pararge aegeria. Next base: position 7,503,189 of record NC_053184.1, on the reverse strand, counting down.
AAAAATTAATAATAATTGACATGAAGAAAAAAATTTGAAATGAGCATTGAAAGTTTAAGTTAAAGTCATTGCAAGTCTCATATGTGAAGTTGAAATCTGTCTAGGTTCAAGTGCGACGAATTTCCTGTTAACTAAAATTTTCTCCGTGACATCAATTTTTTATTGAAAATTAATTGTGCATGTTTTTTATGAATTCTATTGGAATAAGTAACTAAATTTCTTTTCCACATCTCATGTGCTTGGAAAATGCATTCATTTTAATCTGTTACATTTCCGCGATCCCGTAATAAAAGAATTCGTCGGTTATGTAGTCTGCAAAAGTAAAATGAATGTAAAATTCTTAGTCCGTTGATTGGATAGCTACATGTAAAGTTAAGTTTTTGAAACCTCTCAATGACTTTTTCTCCGCTGCCAAAAAGACGATTGTTGTAAGGAAATACACGAATATCCCTACATACACGAAGATCCCCACCAAATTTGGAGTCTGTAGAAGTTACAGGTTAGAAATAAAAATTTTAGATTTTAACACCCACCCCCGCAATTCCTGTCGGAAGTAGACTTTATTGAAATCCATTTTGAGATGTTCTTTATGTGAATAATAAAAGATTCCTACCATATTTAGAATTTTTAGAAGCTATATTTCGAAATTGAAATTTTTTATTGTTAACACCCACCCCCGCGAACCTTATTGAAGGTGATTCATTGTAAAATCCGCTCGAAGATCATTTTTATATTACATATAGAACACTCTCACTAAATTTGGAGTCTATAGGAGCTATCGCTTGGAAATTGAAAATTTTCATTGTTAACGCCCCCGCAATCTTCTTTGGGGTGGGATATCGTAAAATTTGTTCATAAATCATTTTTACATCACTTATAGAAAATTCCTACAAAATTTGGAGCTTGTAGGAGCTTTAGCTGGAAAATTAAAAATATTAATTGTTAATACCCACCCCCGCAACCCCCTGTGGGGTGAGCTATCGTAAAATTCGTTCATAGCCTATTTTTACACCTCTTACAGAAGATTCCTACCAAATTTGAAGTCTATAGGAGCTATAGTTTAAAAACGGGAATTGTTCATTGTTAACGCCCCCGCAATCCCCTTTGGGGAATGAATTTCTTAAAATCTATTCATAGCTGACCTCTACATAGCAAAAGTAATATTCCTACCAAGTTTCACATTTCTAAGTCTTATGGTTCCCGAGATTTCGTAGTGAGTGACTATATAGATGGGAATTCTTCGATTATCATCGAAATTTTTAACTTTTTATCGGGCTTTTTAAAATTTTCTTACAAACAAAACTTTCTCCTGACAATTCTGAAGATAAAAAAAAGCCCAATTGGTCCAGCCGTTCTCCACTACCGTAAGTGATTCTTAGCTGATTGTAAAAAACCATAATCCGTTTAATACACTCTGTTGAAATCCATGAAAACAAAAGAATCAAGAGAAAATGCTTATCTTTTGTTTTTATTAGCGGGATAAATGTTCATAAAAGTAAAACAGCAATAAAAAAATGAAGGAATGTTGGAATTCAAAAAATAGATAGCCATAAACCATTTAGGAAAAATTTCGCATCGAATGGTGGTTTCATGTCGATACGATCAGTGGTTTAGGCGTGATTGAGCCTCAAACGAAGACCATTTTCATTATATATATATAGATTAGACGAGAAATCTTGCGGCTAACTTCGATTAATTGAGTTTTAAGCCACCGTGATAATTGAATTTGTTTAACAGGGCAGTAACATTGTTTTATGAGGAAATTTATTCTTGCCACACACATAAAGGAAATTTTGAAGACGTTGTTCGTAAAGAATTTAAAGCCTCTTTAATTTTTAACAGGATTATTGTCAATAAAGGAAGACCAATTGAAACGATAATTAGGTACTTTAAGCTCCTTTGTTCTCTTTCAAAACAGCCGACGGTGGGATTTTCAATGTCAAAATTATGCCAACATGTTGGTTTTCAATTAGTATAAATGATACTGTTTTTTGAAAAAAGTTAACTTATGGTTATGATTTCATAAGCCTGAATATAAAGTAATTACATCTTACTGTGAATTTTAATAGAGTAGTAATAATTGTAGGACAGTGTGACTTAAATCGTGAAATGTACTTTCGTCGAATACTTTAAATACTTTCATAAAGTTACGAAAAAAAAAATCTTTGGTTATTTAGTAAATTTTATGCTTGAATTTTATATTACATTAAGTGTTTAATTTTATATTATCTGTGTTTCACGTTTTATAATAAATTCTACGGATAACACGAAATAAAATTTTGGTGTAGTAGTAATGAAACCCTAAAATAAGAAGGATTTTACCTTTATGTTGGAAACCTGTATTTAAAAAAAAAAAAAAAGCTATAGATCTCTATGCCGCAATGTGCTTCGAGACTATAATATATCCATGCAGAAAAACAAAAACGAAAACTGCCTCTTGTTGCACTTTGATCGAGAGAACATACTCAGCCCACCTTTAATTGCTTGTCAACAAATTCTTGAATGGACTGCTTCTCTGGACACACAAGATTCCATTTTTTATCCACCCGTTATACTCGATAAACAAGCCATCATCTTTAGAACCTTTCCAAACTAAGCAGATTCAAAGAGCGTCAGTGGTAACACATAATTGTTTCCGTCGATTTAGTATGCCAGAGTTGTAACATATTTTCCTTAGTCGCGTGCTATCCCTTAGTACCAATTATATTTTTTAATAAATTCAGCATTTGAGACAGAATTATGTGAGCATCGTTTTAGTACGTCGACCTCGTATAATTTCTTTAATATTGTTCTTCCGCAGTAACGAACCTTTTGTCTTTCGCTTATAATTATTTTGCCGGCTTTTTTATGAGTCTGTTTAATTTCGAGATCTCGGACGCGCGATCCTTAAATTTTGTTTAAAATGAGAAAAGTAAGAAAAAGCGTTGGTCCGCCAATTGACTTATTTATCACTTTAAGTAACGAATTAATCACCGTTAAATGCTCTGACAAAATAAAATCGCATCTATAAATATTGGTGATTAAAATACCAATACCTATGCAGATAGGCTGGAATACGAATGCAGTTGCTAGTTCAATTAAAACCGCGAAGGCAAAGGACACTTGCTTTGCTTATTAAGAAATAAATGAAATACACGCCTTGTACAAAACAAAAAGAGCAGAACCCAAGCATCCATGATTTCCTTGTAATTTTGAATCTCGGTCTTGATTAAAAATATATTTACCTACCTTGGAGCTGTTTTTATACATACTTGAATGACAAGAGGTTACGTATGATTTATTTTAGGGTTCCGTAGTCAACAAGGAATTCTTACTTTTGAAATTCGATTTAGAGGTATGCCGCCGAAATCGACTGGGATGGGCAGCATTCGGGAAGCTATGTCACATATTTTCGTCAAAAATCCCTCGGCCTCTTCGAACAGTGCCTGTTACCTGTGATGACTAATGGCCCGAAATACGATCGCAAACTATGGACCTAATAAGAAAGCTCGGAGTCACTCAGCGGGCAATGTTAAGAGCCATATTCATATATAGTGTCTCTACATGATAGTATCAAAAATGGGGACATAGAATAACGTAAGTTAAAATGGCAATGGGCGGGGTATGTAGTACAAAGAACTCATAGATGTTTGAGTCCCAAGGTGCTCGTAAGTTTCAGCGTTCCGTTTTTGCGTCGTAACCGATTAGGAGTATGGATTTAATGTAACTGTTTGTGTGTGGTTGGCCGGATTATGTAATAGACTGTATCATCACTTTCTACTAGATGAGATTGTAATAAAAGGCTCGCTTGTAGTGGAATAAAGAAAATGGTTAACAGGTTGCCATTTTAGAAGCGCAAACCGTTATCAATTAAAAACAATCTAAGGATAAACTAGGATTATAAAGAATACGAAGTCGTCTTCTGCGGTTTCTTTACATCTCTGACAGCAATAACAAAATCAAGTCAATCCCTATCCCTGTCCCTATCCCTACTTCCCTATCCCTATTCCTATCCCTATCCCTATCCCCCCTATTCCTACTAATATTATAAATGTGAATGTAAGTTTGTTTGTTACGCTTTCACGCAAAAACTACAAAACCGATCATCATGAAACTTTGAACACATATTTCTGAAGGTATTAAAATTAAAATAGGATGCTTTTTATCCCGATATTAAGCTCATTTCTTTTGGAAGAGGGGTAGAAGGTGTATGACGATTTTACACCATAACGCCGTCAAATGATAACCGATTTAAATAATTAATTTTGTACTTTAGGTTATAGTGTCTGTTTAATTTTTCCCAAATTTCGTGTAGATCTGATAAATGTGATTGGAGACACAGGACACAACTCCTCAGCGGACGGCAGCCAACCAATCATTTAAGGCTATTATACTAAATACATTAAATTCTTAGAATTACACCTAAATCGAATGCCATATGTCAAAAACAAACGCAACCGAAGTCGCGGGTAACAGCTAGTATAAATATGTATATCATGCATTTACAATTTGCACGCAACTTTGTAAGTCAATGTGTAGACAGGCTATATAATATTTTTGTCTACATTATTTACATAAGCTCCTTTTTATTATTTTACGATATCGTTTTAAGTCATTCTAGTAGGTTTATTATGGTAGGGTGTAATTCGTTTTTTCTTACTTTACTAAAATCTAGCGTAATGATTATTTATTTATAAAGGTATAAAGGGTTTCTACATATTATTAATTGTCGGTGCCCTTTGTTATGCTGGTCGTCATTGGTTCTATAAACTGAATTTCATCAAACTATCATTCGCAATATTATCGCTATCTCCTCTGAAAGTAAGTATAGTTAAGGAGATGCTGGCCAAATGCGTTTCCTTAAGCGTATGTTTTTAATTGCTTACAATGCACAAAACTCCAAACAGTCAGATCCCACTCGGTATGCCCAAAAGAGAGACCTAAGTCTTACCCACTAGGCCATCATGCTTATAAGCTTGTCCTAAAGTGTGCATTTTCTTAATTTACACTTTAGCAGGGCGATATGGGACGTAATGATACCTACAAATTTACTCGCCCTATCGCATATCAATAGGAAGAGAAAATTATAGACTAAATAATCCGTAGTGCGGTAAGGGTTCTAAGTCCCTGTAGGGCTAACACAGCCGCAGGGACTGGAAACCCTTGTAGCTATATTTTTAAATAAGCAAATATGCACAGTAACCAGTGGCGTGCACTGGGTTTCTTACCAGGGTATGCATACAGCAGGAACACGGACCTGGGCCGCTTGCCAGCGGTTCCCAGCGACTCGTTTGAAGTCGTCTGTCCACGTTAGGGGCCGACCAACGCGCAACGCTTTGTTTACCGGTACGGGGTCGCCATTCCAGTCCATTATAATATTAATACGGACATGGTCATTGCGTCACAACTCACAGTTACGTCCCGATCCCATCAGGATTCCAAAAACTCAGTGATGTACAACTCTTTCAGTAAGCAATAAACAAAAAGCATCGATGTAATCGCTGCATATAAGGATACTGATGAGTACAAGACTCATCAGTATCCTTATATCAACCAATGGACGGCCAAATATGGACATAGGACTTTTGTAGGGAGTTCTAAATACTACGATCTTATACCGCTTGAGTCCAACGGCTCCTTGCGACTCTTGATGTCACCTGTCCATCTGATAAGAGTTTACAAACGCTGTTTCCCGGTGGTGGGTGCAATTCTTCAATTGGGACCCCAACGGCCATCGGTTCTCCGAGCTAAGTGCTCATCCAGTGCTGTTTTTTCACGGACCTTCTCATTCCGGATTTAATCACGTAGAAATTACCCGAGCAAAGCTCTCTTCATCGCCCTCTCCGTGACTCTGAGCCTCTTTCCTTCCGACCAAGAGTTGCAGTGGCAATTTCTTAACTCCACGCTGTTCCAGAGAATTTCAAGACAGAAAATGTTATACACTAATTATTTTTTGTTTGAAAATCAAATCCAAGATCTTGTGATCCACAGCCAAACATGATGACTATATACAACGAGGGAGATAAGTCTAAGCAGGTATATATAATGTTAATTGACGGAACTCGACCAGTAAAACAAGTCCGTGAGGGTGCCACGCGCCGGTACTATGTATTGTTTCTTTTTATTTATAAGCTAAAGGCTCTCTGCGACATAGCTCGCATTAATCTTCTTTATTTTCTAAGTATAAACTACTGTTAAAACATTCATACGATTTTCTACACAATAAATAAACCCTCCGCTTCGCATCGCCTACCCACTTAACTTACGAGTACTTAAAGTTTGAAGTGTGATGTTTAATAGGGTATAATCTTTTTTTCTTAAAATTCCCCATTTAAATCTTCTTTCAATCGATTAAAATTTCAAAAACTGTAAGAAGTGTTCCCTAATGTTTTAAACAAAAGCCCAAATGCCGTGTTTTATGAATACAATTTGTAAGATCCAGATTTTAAAAAATTTACGTTTCGTTCACTTGTTTGGTGTAGGTTGTTGGTCGGTCAGGCATGACAAAGCCCTTTTATATTATAGAAGTAGGGATTTTTATTTTTTAGCTTTAATTATAAAGTGTAAACACAATGATATTGTACTATGGTATATAAAGTGTCATAAACACTGTCATGTTTTGCTGTGTAGCTCAATAAACTTATAAGTATCGAATATCTAAATCGAATCAAATATCATCTTCTGAACATAAGTGATGCAAGAAACTAAAACCAAAAATTAGAAAAGTCAGGAAGCTGGTTGACTTTCGTTATAAACAGCATAAAATAAAATGAAATGGAAACCATTTCATTTTATTTTATATATTTTATATACCAAAAACCATTTTCATTATTTCTGTTGCCGAAAATAAGAGAAAAAAACCGTTAACACATTTTTCTCTGCTGTACAATTTATGTTTCACACAATGCGTTAAAGCCGTCAATGTAGAGTAAGAGTAGCCGGCCAAAGATATAACCTACCCAACTTATCCCACCCAATTAATTCTCAGATTTTGGAACGTAGGGTTATAATTTGGAATTAATTTATTTAGATGCCATTAGCGTGCGAAATTTAAAGTTTCTCTTTTTAAAATTCTTATCAGCTAACAGTTATTTGTCCGCTACAACGAAAGCTAACAATTTTTAATAGATACATGAAATATGACTTGAGGTTTGTTTAAAAAAACACACTTTTAGATATAATCATAAACTATGCCGACTTTCCTGATGATCCTCTCAACTTTTTTAGTATATTAAATATCAATCTTGCCTATTTCCCCTATTTGAGGATAGATTTATGAAATAAAAAGTAGCCTTTTTTTAAATTTTTGAGCTGTGTTTTTAGTTTGTTTTTGAACAGTTTAGCTGATTAAGAGATTATCCGGCAGGGTCATTATGTATCTCACAAAAGGTTTGCGACCGGCGTAAATCTCACTCGAAACGTCAAACATCACTTTTGCGTTTAAAAAAAAAAAAAACAAATATGACGTTTGACAAAAAGATTGCAAGATTTACGCCTGTCGCAAGCCTGTCATGAGATATGTAATCACCCTGCAGAACAAACAGACAGACAAGCAAAATTATACAAATAGTTTATTTTTATAAGTAGGTAACGCATATAATTTCGTTAAGTAAAAAAACTGTAGTCAATCCGTGCTATTAGTAATAGCTTAATATTGACATTAAATTGCATTATCTGTATGAATGCTCAATACGATAAGATTTCTGGATCTTAGTGAATTTTGGTAAGTGACATTAATCACAACACTCTCTGCGAACTAAAAGCTTACTGCATGATGACATTTCCAAATGCCAATTTCGGTGTCTAAGCTTTAACATTTGTAGCGTTTGTAATTGGCAACCTCTTTGGAATTTTCCTTCGAAGTTTGAAATTGGAAACACAATTTATACAATCTGTGTTCTCTAATCATAAAGCCGCCTTGGAATACCTTAAATTACAAACAAGAACGACGCGACTTTGACGACCTTCCTGGCGCAGCTGTGAGTGGTTTTGAGTGGGAGGTCCGGGGTTTCTATCCCCGGCAAGAACAGTTTGGGAATTTATAATTTCTGAATTTTCCCCGGTCAGGTCTGGTAGTTTACAGTTTAGCCCGCTACCATCTGAGACTGCATCATCACTGAACACCAGGTGGTGAGGACGAACCGTTTTTTAAAATTATTTCACCAATACAAAGCTACGTTATTGTGGAGTGTCATAGGTATTAACCTAAAAACTGACAATCAATCAGTCAGTCAGTCAGTCAGTCAGTCAGTTAGTCAGTCAAACTTCCGAAATCAAGCACACCGTTGCTTATGCAGTGCTATCTATCTTATATGTGCTGCTGCTATTAGGCCAGCTGTTGCTCGGGTTAGGTATCTGAATTATTGAGTAAGGTTGTAGTGTGATAATTTGCGTGCGATGTCGCAGGGCACATCTAGTAGGATCATAAATAGACAAATATTTATTTGTCTCCTTCGTGTGTTTCTTCTTGTAATCGTTTATTTATTACAACATAGTAGCACGCCATAGGCTATAATATTCACCATATTGCCTTGTTAGTAGGTATACGAATAATTAGATAACATTCTTGTGGCAAAAAAATAAACTTGAGGATCTACGCTAAATAATTTACATGTAACATGACGTGAAAAAATCTATGGATCTCTTATGTAAGTACTGGTAGTTAAGTTGATTCGCAATTCGACATATTTATAAGAACGATCTAGAAATATTTTACATGTCTAAGTATAGAATATACTGTAAATATAACTAGTTTTTGCCTTCGAATCAACCGCACAGCTGAAAAATGTTAATAAGAACACATTCCTACGAGTAGCTCAAACTTCTATGGTTCTTTTTTAACTTAGTTGGTCATGAATATTGACGATCTCTTTGAATGACCTATGGTTGGAAATATCTTCCCTAAATAGGATTATGCTTCACAATAGCAAGATCTAATTGTTTAACTTATCTAAAAAAATTAAAGAAATAGGAATACTAATAGTAGCTTCGCAATATATTTATTTTAATAATATCTTTATAAAACAAAAAATTCTAAACAATCGACTTACGGATGGACATAAATTATCACTTAAATCTGAATATCGACTGAGAAAAGTTCAGAAATCTTTCGTGGGGATGGCTATACGCTTTTAACACGATACCGAAGGTAAGATTACATTTACCTTTGCCTACGTTTAAACAATGTATTAAAAAATCTATATATATAAAAATGTTGGTTTGTGTACGCTTCAAAAACTCAAAAATTTCTGCACCGATCGAGCTGAAATTTTACGATGTTATATAATGCGCATCAAGGATTGTTATTATCTATTTTTCTCATCCATTCAATCAAAATGTGCCACAGCGAAGCGTGGCAGGGTATATTTACCAAATCGTGCTTACGATATATTTGGTATAATTTCTTAATTAAAAGGCTGCTTGAAAGCAGGTCGTTCCGCTTTCATCTCTCATAGAAAAATGATTGTTAAAGTGTATAATTATGCGAATTACATATAGATATAGATATACATAGCGAATTACATAGAGATAGATATTTACATATAGATATAAATTACAGCGAATTTTTACTTCTGCCACTTACCACTTGAGTCAAGGCGAGGGTTAGTAGACGTTTTCTAAGCAACCGCGCTACAACCTAGTAGTCCAGAAAAATTAGAAACTTAAAGAGTGGAAGACCTCGTTACACATAATAAGTGTGAATATTGAGTACGTACATAATATAATATAATCAGGTAAGATCTTATAATAAAAAAACATTTAAGGTTGCATGTGTGAATAATAGAAGGAAAGTAAGTACACAATTTAATACTATCACATGCAATTTTATAAAAAAAGTAATGCATTATAATAACTAATGGTAGGTATTAATAATACCTATTGGTTGTGCATTATTATAACATTTTGTTCTGGTACGTAATTTACGAACCCGTTACGGCTCCAGAGCTTTCCAGGGACCACCTATTCTGCCCTTGCTATATTCCTGATGTCGTTCTGCCAATTTCGATTTGGGTCTACTTGTTTTTCATTTCCCCCTTTAGGGCCGGTCCAGTGGGGTATTATACCTAAACGACACATACATCTGTATGTCACAGACAAATAAACAACATAAATAAAAAAAATCAAATATTTATCAAGTGACCTTCGAAGGCTTAGTGCAATACGCGTCAATAACCGACTGGGCCCAATTAAGTTCGGTAGCGCCTCTGAAAGTGCAGGCTAGTTTTTGCTCACTTCTGCACAGCGAAGCGCCTTAATTGGCGGATACTCATCATTAGGCATCGCAAGTGCAAGGTTAGATCGTTTTTTTTGCGCTTTATATAAACGAATGTTTGCTCAGAGAAATTAATAAAGCCTCCGCCACTATAAGTCCATTCGAATTTTGCCTTCTGCTTAAATTATACTCTTTTTGCTGCTGCCTTAAGTCAGCCGGAACAGTTACGATTTTTTTTTTATTCTGGAAGCTGGAGCAGTATGATTTTCTTTATTAATATCATATCAATACGTTATGTACAATGACTTTCCTTTTTTATGTAGGTAATTTTTGTTGTGTGCAATAAAAGTATATTCATTCATTCACTCAGTCAATATTTAAATTCGGCTTGTGATAGCATAGTTATGATACTAAACTATTGCCAACTTGTTACTTAGTCGGACATAAATATCGCGATTTTTACTAGTGCATTAGTGCAGAAATTGCTTGTAAAGCTTGTGATTAAAAAAGCGGTAATACCCTAGCAAACAGGGCTTCGGCATTTCTATCCGAAGGACTGAGTCCGTTCCCCGAAACACACTTCTTACTTTTCAGAGTAATATGTTTTTTAATTCAATATATTAAAATATCAATTGCTTTAGCCGTGAAAAAAAATATTAAACTGAGCAAGCCTGAGCTTCATAATATTCTCATAGGTGTGTAAAGAACACCAATCCGCACGTTGCCCGCGTGGTGGACTACGGCCAAAACCTGAAAGGCAACCCGAACCCAGTAGTGGGACACTAATAGGTTGTTCAGGATTAAATTGATACTATTTACCCCGGGAGAGGTGTTAGCGCATTGGGTAGGAGGTCGACTTCACTTTCGGGAGGCCGAGTTCGAATCCCAGCACGCACCTCTAACTTTTCTAAGTTATGTGCGTTTTAGGTAATTAAAATATCACTTGCTTTAACGATGAAGGTAAACCTCCATGCCTGAGAGTTCTACATAATGTTCTCCACTTATCCGCATTGGGCCAGCGTGGTGCACTATGGTCTTAACCCTTTCCCATTGTGGGTGGAGACCTGTGCTCTGTATTGAGCCGGTAATGGGTTGATGTGATGATAATGTTGATGATGTTGATCCATCACCGTGTGCCGTAGATCAATCAACCGACTTCGATCATTAACATGATATATATAATGTATTTTTAAAAATGTCTTTCGATCTTAGGAATCATAATCAGTAATTACTTGAAAAATCTTTAACAGCTCCGTCAACAAAACAAATATAGCGACCTATATTTTATGCATGTCATTAATTATTTCACTAGCGTTTCGTTTAGCAATAACTTCGGCGGCGTCGGATCGATGTCGAAGCGCAACCAATTACATCCCATGTCATTGGGAAGTTATTTACAATCGCCTCTGTGTATTTATCATGAGATAAAGCAAAATTATTATGTACCAGCACATTTGTAATACCGTGAAAACAACCATCAAGATTCTGGCCTACTGGCGTACTAAAATGACCGCCTAACACGGTTTTGCGTACATTTTTATAATCTAAGAGACCGAGGGACGACATGTGTACCGTGTCGATTTATCGTCCTCAGCATATGCAGCGTCTTCTCTCATGAGAGATGATTTGAGAGCATAAAGGGTTATGCTCTCAAATCATCTCTCCTATACGTCTTATATGCTACTAACAATTTGCGATAACGGTAGTTAAAGCCCGCCCACATGAAAGCAACGTGGTGGATCTAGACTCTAAATCCCTGTCTCATACGAGAGGAGGTCTGCGAGCAACAGTGGGACAAAACTAAGCTCAGGATTATTGAATGAACTGCTATTTGATCATTTGCAAAATTTAAGTATGTATTATGATGTCTCAAATGTTCTTGTCATCTCTTGGGCTATAGCGTACAGCCGTTCGGTCTGCAAATAAATGTCCAAGTAAATGCCGTTCACTTAATTAATATCTTTTCATCGCCATAACCGTAAAGGTTGCTCCGCGAGTGGTCTAAATATAAAAATGGTTTCACAAAAAACGTACTCAATCGTCTCCTAATGGATATAGAAACAAATATGTCACTTTCGAACCAAAATCGGAAGTAGAAAACATACGTGGGACTCACAAAAACACAAATCAAACATTAAGTTAATTGTTCTTATGTACAATGATATGTAGTGCGATATTATGTAATCTTTTTGCAAATAACATTGTATAATAACCGGATCATACCGATGGGCACACCTTACTCTTACTTAGTAAGTCAGGTACTGAAAAACTGATTACAGATGTCTGTTAGAAGAAAAAACAGCCTACTAACAGTCTTATGTCAGAATGGGTCAACCAATTCTCTGAATCTGACTGTACACGCGATCTGCCAGATTCTTCAAAGACACCTCGACAATTTTATTTGAAACAATTCGACGACACTTTGATTTGGTCAATTTATGTAACATTGGAATAAAATTAATGCCTAAAAAATTTACAGGTAAAGTTTACATGTAGCCCGTGCCTTTATGATATCTCGAAGCTGTTATTTTGATATCGCAAGATACCAACGTGGGTGTCGTTATTAAATGAATAGAGAAAAGATCTTTATCGATTCGAAAGAGCTTTTAAATATCTATTCCATATTTATACCTAGAGAGGAGGTGGGATCGTGCTTACGGCGGCGTCACTATAATTTTTATAATTGAAACACGGCATAAATTTCCTATAAGTGTTCTTCATGTCATGAATTATAAAAAGTCCCCAACCATAGACTTATGGTCTATGTAGACACCGACAAAAGCCACTAAAATTATCATCAATCATCAATACACTATCTCAGTCCACTGCTGAACGCAAGGCCTCTTCCAACACATTGCCCATAATCATCATGCGGTGCCAGTGGATTGGTGATTCAACAGTGAGATAGTAGTAGCAGCAGAGAAGTTTTCTGTACTATGCCCTCAGTCAACTCGATAAACATCAACTGGAAGAGTTCGGTTGTTGATAACTGTATTTTGTGCCGCCACCACACGACATACTAAAAATGTACAAAAAATAAAGCCCGTGAGACGTTTATTCCTAGTGTAGCCTAGCTGTATTTACACTGATCAAAATTTAGGCATCGGTGATTTCAGTTTAGGTTCCAGGAGCACACGGTCACTATTTGATTGTTATTTCGAAAGGGATACAAATTGGAAACATGCAAATGGGATAAAATACCAATGAGACGTTGTTTTGGAGAGCTGTACTAAGATTATAAATGCAAAAGTGTGTTTTTTAGGTTGGTAAACCTGTAGCGCAATATTGGAGTAACGGATTCGTTCAATGTGTTTATGTATTGTGATTGTAACGGACCGTACGCTACTTTTTATTAGTAAAAAATAAGCAAGCTAACTATGGGACAGTTCTTTACTCCCGAATGTGAGAGAAAACTACTGGCTGATAGGTTAAGGACACATTCCCGGGTCTGAATCAACACTACTAAAAAACTACTCATAATAAGATAGATTTGTAACAGGGCACAGGCAAACAACATTTTTTTAGGTGCCACCGACCGTCCTCTGTGCAGAACTTGCATGGTGGTGGACAAAACACTAAAACTCTAGCTGCTGGAGTAAAAGAGCGTAGCAAAACAACTCAAACACTACTTAGGTTCTCAACATCGCATCTGAAAAAGCCTGGATCTTTTACTTACTAGGTTTCTGGAGCAAGCTTGTTTGCTCAAGTTACATTTCCGTCAGAGAAGAAGTTTCTTTGCGTACAACAGACAAGAAGTTGTTAGTGCGGAAACCGATCCAGTAGTAGAAGAAGAAGAAAATGGAATAGATCTAAAACACAATGCTATTAATCACCCTTCATGATAAAATGGCTGAACTGATTTTGGTAAATTTTTTATAATGGTATCTGGCTTGATGATATCTTGAAAAATGTTGTAGTACTATAAGTATGAGCTAAGGTTTGTTGGTTGGTTTACGACCTTTCTTATATTATTAGGAAAACTGGACGCTTAAATAGTACATGTTAGTGAAGCCGCGGATGTCGTGATAATTTTTAAGAAAATATATATTATAGCGATGCGTTCTCGAGAACAAATATATACACATGAACAAGAGTTTATGTGGCCGGCTTTTATAATTCAAACAGGTATGATTTTTCCAAATCGACTCTTCCAGTCTTCTGTCTATCTTTTTAGTTGACTCTCTGCCTTTTTAATAGTTTTTTTTTTACAGAAGTGTTTAATTCCTTTACTAACCACATCTGGCTGCAGCACTTTAAAGACAAAAATAGTAAGCCCTCTCAACCAAAATTGCATGCAAATGTATGAATATATTGATAAAGATTAATGATGCCACCATTAATATTGTATATATTACGGACAACTTAACAATAATTGGGCAATTTACATCAAGCAAACATTTAATATACTAAAAGCAGTAAATAATGTAGTGTGAAATTACCTTTAACGAGCGTGGTAGTAGAAGTATTTTCGTTAAGTTCGTAAAGGGCATGCAAAATGTTTTATAACTATAAACTTACAGATGTCAAATATAGTGATACCTACAAGATTTTTGTGAATTTCGAGTTAGAAAAATAATTAGTCTATATATATATAAAATGCAAAGGTGACTGACTGACTGACTGACTGACTAACTGACAGATCTATCAACTCACAGCTTTAACCACTAGACGCATCGGGCTGAAATTTTGCACACAGATACTTATTACAACGCAGGCATCCGCTAAGAAAGGATTTATGAAAATTCCAACCCTAAGAGGGTTAAATGGGGGATGAAAGTTTGTATACAATCCTTCATTTATCAATTTATTTTTCAAGTTACATCCATGAAACTTTGATTTCAGGTTTTCGATTAAAAATAAAGAAATACGTGTTCTACAATTTTATTCAATTCCAAATTCAACGGCATCAAATAGGGGATGAAAATTTATATGAAAGTTTCTGATTTTCTAAGTAATTTACGTACATATTTTTCTATTATTGCAGCAAGACATTTTTTGAAACCTTTGTAGTTAAAGTTTACCAAATCAAAAATTGAACTTAACGTGAGCGAAGCCGCGGGCAAAAGCTAATAACAATAAAACTATGCTTCTTAAAACACGCACGCACGCGTTAGTCGCGGCGGATTTTAAAGCGGCGCTTATAGACCGAGCGTTTTATTTAACTAGCCATTTTAATTAGTTTTAAACAAACAACTGAAATTCAAACCAGTACCTACAAGGTACTGGTTTAAATCAAATATGGCGGACTTAGAAAAATGGCTAAACAATTATTTACCCTGTGTGGTATGGGTATCAAATGAAAGGTTTTGAGAATATGAAGAGTTTTATTTGTTTTTATAATTTTACTAAGTAAAGTTACGTCAATTCGGGCACATTTGGAAATAATGATTTTGGCGAGAATATGATCCGCGATTAAACCAATTAGTTGTATTTTGGCGAGATCTACAGACTTAATACTACTAAAATTAATATATGTACCAATTTTTTATAGGTAGTGGCATGATATGGAAAATCAGTAAAATAAATTTAACAAAAATTAATCGTTTTAATTGCTGATTGCTGATGAATACTTTAATTGCTGATTTGTAATGAAATATTTGCGTTGCTGATCAAAATCGCTGCAGTCCCATCGTACCCCTGGCCGTACCTCTGGTGGTACAGTGGATATTTTAAAAGTTAAAATATACTCGTACATACGGTTTCTGAAAGTCCTTGTTGCACTAGTGAGTGTGGTCGAACTACGGCTGTAAAGCACACACCAAGTGATTCTTGTCTGATACACGCGGTCACGTGCCAGATCGACATCTACGCATTCGTTAATTAAAGGCTACATACTACACATAAAGGACGCGACATCGAAATCGTATGTTTTTAAGTACCTCTTCGATAAGATATGTAAATTACATGATTCATTCCGTACACAAGTTCTACGAGTTAGTAGTTTTCTAGGAATTAAGCTCCGATAATAATATTTCAGAAGATATATATGGTATGTTACGATAAATAACATAATCAATATCGACTCATTAGCGGCCCACAACATGACATGGGTCTCCTCTCAGAATGAGTTGAGTTTAAAACCGCAGTCCACCAAGCTAGCCAAGTGCGGAATAGTAGACTTCAGCATTTAAAAACAAACAACAGAAAAATATATGTGCATTTTTAAGTAGTTTATTTTAAGAAGTGTACCTACGTATATAGCAGTCAAAAAAGTAGTAATTTAATGGAGCTGTAGAGTCTTATGCAAATATAATATTATGTATGGTTAGGTTATGTTAGGTTACAAAAATAAATTACAAAAACTACATACATTCCAGTAAGATATTTAACTCTAACAGTGTACGAGAACAGGTTGCTAAAAACCTTGTAAATAAAGACTATCAGTTTGTTTCTTTGTCTCAATAGCTACTTACAATATTATCTTATCTATGCTATCTTAAAGGCGCGTGTCTGTCACGCGAACATTATCCTGTAATCAGGGTTACCATGCTTATCAATTTATCCCGGACATAACCCTTTAAAACCCAATGACCGTTATTTCATCAAAAACATTCGGGTAGTTAGGTAAGTTTTGCCATATGTCACTTTAATTCCACTACTTCTAGGACTGGTAAAGTCAGCCATAAATGTAACCTTGACCACTGTTTCGCTAGCTGGAAAGATTTTTGGTTTATCCTTTCACGCAGCGGCTTTGACTTTTACATTTATAAGTAGGAAAATGGGAATACAGAACAAGTGGGTTAGGCTTTCATAAAAGATAGTATAATAGTAAAGAACACGGTCTCAATATAATTTTATTGGTATTTCGAGGACAGATCCTGGAAAACTCTGCCTAATGGTGACCATCTCTGTAATGGATACCCCGACCTGTTGTGGTTACATATTAACCATAGCTCCCAAACGGGTCCCAATATCTCTTATTATGTATCGCCTTTGTGTTAATCATATATTCTCTGGGTACGGAGCTACCGGTCGATCTATTAATAAAGTCAAGTCTCGAGGAACGCTCGCAACCTACTATTGTCTAGTGGTTATGGAATTTGTCTTTTTAATCGCACTGCCTCGAATGTGCCTGAAGCCTATTATTAGGGTTAATTGGAATTATTATGGTTTTTTCACGGCAGGACTTATAGCGGATACTTATGTCGAAGTGTCTAGGTACAGGCATTGAAATGGCGTGGTTTTACTCGTAGAATATTTCATAGTTTGTAAGCGTATTGGTAGGTACATTCGTCCTCGTTGGCCCAGTGGTTACCGCGTTTTAATATGGGGCACGAGGGCCTGGATTTGATTCGTGGGTCCGTAAGAAGTATAGACAGCATCGACCCGTCTTAGACTGCATCATCACATACCTGTAGGTGGGATTGCAGCAGTGGCGTGCATAGAGGGTATGCACAGGGTATGCAGAGGATATAAAATGAAGAAAATATCCAGTACAAGCTTTAAAAAAGTTAAGGATAGGCATTGTAAGAGTTATAAAAATCCTACCCTCAAGTATTTATCACTCATACTAGAGATTTTATTTAATTTTATATCATCTGCATACCCTGTGAATACCCTCTATGCACGCCACTGGATTGCAGTCATGGGCCGACTTGTAGATGAATAAAAAAACAACCCGTTGTGGTACAAGCCCGGAAGACAGAAATTGGCCCATCCCGTGTCTCGTAAATAATATTAACGTCTGTGCTAGTTACTATCACTAGGCAAAAAAAAGTGTTTAGTTGTTCTGCTAAGAAATTAATACTGCATCCATCCATCTTAGTATCCAGCTTAGTGTATATGACAATAACAAAGCGTGTAATCGCTTCTCGAATGTGGGTCTCATTCCTACGAAAGAAAAGTCCTTTACTCAATGGTGGGACATTATATTTTGCAGATCTTGCTTGAAAAAGCTTGCAAAACACTCAAAAACACGCAACACTTACACGCACATACACGCACGAACACTCTCACACACACACACACACACACATACACACATACACACATACTGTCGTACACGTACATTATAAAAATTTAAAATTGTATTGTTTTAGTTTGTTGTAATATTTTAATTTTCTTTGTTTTAGTCTTTTTGTATTTAATTAAACGCGGAGGTGGGCGTTAATAGCTGTAACACAGTTTTTAACTAATACACTTGTAACCGTTCCTTAGATTATAAGAATCCGTTGTAAATGAGACACAATAAACACAATTATTATTATTATTACAACTTTTAGTATCACCATGGGCGTATCATACAAACGCTGAATGTTAAAAGGAAAGTACAGGCGGACTTTATATACAAATGTAGGTCCATCCTATTGCCTCCCTGGAGAACCTCTAGAACAATGGTTTTTTTTTTTTCGTAAAATCAAAGTACGTGTAAGTAGTGTTGACATGTTGCTATCATTTTTAATTATTTTGAAAAGCTGAATACTTTAAAAAATATGAACTGAGTTCTAAAATGATCAATAAACAATTTTTACCACCAAGATAAAAAAAATAATAACGTGAAAAAATAAAGAGAAAACTAGACGTAATTTTCATGCCAAAAATAATTGAATCGGCTCAGTTTTGGATAAGGGGAATGGGGAATACGAAACGTCGATCTCGCCAAATTTTTATTGGTAAAATCGGTCAGAGCTACATCTACGAGGGAAGACAGGCAGGCTCAGCGCAACGGCAATAGATTTTTCAAATACCTATTCATCAAATTTGTCGTAGCTATACCATCATCTTAAACAATAATAAATATGTAATCATAAAGATCGTATTTAAAATGTATGTAAGAGTACGAATTAATTTTAAAAGCCCTCCTATCTGGCATAATATATTAATAAAGCTAATAGTAGGTATTTAATTAATAGAAAAATGATGTTATCTTTATTTAATCTAACTAAATAGTGATAAGTAATAGGCAACGAGTTTTCAGAGAAAGCGTTTAAGAATATTAAGATCGTAACCTATTTCGGCTATTACAATAAACACTGATGGTATTTGTTTTTATATACAAACAAAACAAACTACGGGTAAGAACAGGCTATTTTTTCTGAGCTACATAAAACGATTGAAGAGTCTAAGGATTTTCCGCAATAATCCAATCATTGCGTGATTGTTCTGTGTCGTTTGAGATTGTTTAATTATAGCATTTATATTATGACTTAAGAGAGGCAACAATATTTGAATAACGAGGGAACAGTCGTTAATCTTTCAATGTATTAAAATAAGAAAGAAATGAATATAAGACATTAATTATAGATCTCAAAAAAAAAAATTATCCAGTGATAACATCGACAAATAATAATGTTGGCTGTAGGCATAGGCGAAGGTGAAAGATGAAATCATAAGGATTACTTTATGGTATTTGTGTCACATAACATATCTCAGATGAACAAACGTAACATCAGTTCATTTTAAGAATCTTTTCCCACAGTCTTAAATATAACACGATCACAAAATCTTTCACTCAATAAATTATAATATAATATCTAAACGATGTATAACTTTCATGACCCTCTTAATATTCAAACGGTGATATTCAAATTATCCGGCTATAATTATAATTTATTAAAATAAACGAGAACTGTCAAATTTTGAGAGAACGAAATAAATTCATTACCAAAACTTAGTCCACTCTTAGCAAAGTACGTACAGTCTGTCTTAATAAATTATTATTAGTTTATAATCAGTTTATAGGTGTCACTCTACAAGGCCCAATCCTCCCCTCTTAAAGATAGGGTTGTAGAGAATATACCTAACAAAGTTCCAATGTAGGTGAACGGGCTGTAAAAAAATATTTATGTGAGTGATAATAACTAAACTGGCTGGCTCAACGTGCTCTTCGAGGCTCGGTGGTAGTTATGCATTGGAACCTGTAGACAAACAAGGTAGTCAATTAATATACTAAAGAGTAAAAAAGGTGACTGACTTACTGATATTTTAAAGCACAGCTCAAACCATTTGACGGATATAACGCCCGCTATGAAAAAATGTTTGCAATCGGTAGTTTATGAAGTAGTGAGTAGAGGTAATAAGTTACGGCGTTATTATAAGGTGATTCTATCATATAATAAATCTTTACTTTAGTAAGCAGGTAGGATGTAAACACAACGTTATTGCTACATAAACATTGCAAATTAGTAAAAGTATCAAAGTAGTTAAAGTATCAAATTGGATTTATTCTTAATCATTGATTACCAAAAGTGTATTGATATTTCGATAAAGAAGCTGTAACTTAAACGCGATACCCACTGTACCTACCTCAATAACTACTGAGATATTTAGCTGCAGGCGATACGACGGGGTGCTCGCGCTATCATCTATTAAATCTCGCTCGAATACACTCTTTGTCATTAACGCTATATAAACTTTCGTCTGATGATAACCGGTTGCTAACAAATTCAGAAGCATAAGCCGTTAAAGCGAGTGCACATTCAACTGACTTATTCATTGTGTACCGACGTTTCATAGCGTACTTTATTTAGATCCCAGATTGCGAGTGATCATAGAGCAGCATGTTCAACATTTATATTAACATCCAATTCGTAAACTCGCATTTGGATGACGATCTTCAGACGATCTGATCAATTTCGTTATCGCCATCGAAGACCCTTTTCCCACGTCACGCGAACGTAGGTTCACACGATCGCTTCAATTGTGTCAATCATAGCCAAAGCTGAAGTTCGTGCGTTCTTAGGCTCTCAATCTCTTAGCAACGGGGCTCAAACTCTTGTTAGAGGTTTTCCAAAGCTCACCGTCTTACTCGGTTACGCTGCCTTAACATCGGAAATCAATCCGAAAAAAATTGCAACTTGTAAACCCGGGAGGCGTTTGAAAAGTTCCGCCGCTATACCTTGGCAGGGAAACTAATCCTTTTTCCAGTATTCTATGCGTGAAAGAGGGGGTCTCCGTAACACATGTACAAGATCCTTTACAACAATTGATACAAACAATCAAACACCTCATTTAACATCCGAATACGTTAGACGCCCGCGGCGCCGGATCGCTGGCATCACCAAAACAAACAGCTCTATTAATTCCCAACCTTTTAACTTGTATACCAAAACATCGGGGCCAATATCAATCATACGGCGTGGAATCGATAATCGGTATAGATAATTGTATCGCTTAATGTGATGCATATCGATTCACGCGTAAAAATTACATTTTTAATTTGAAACGTAATGGTATTTTACGGACATAAATCAAATTGAAATAAAAGAAAATATTTTGACGTTTCAAATAATATTAATGTCTTTTTTAATCGTTTATGTTAGTTATATATGAATAGGAAGTCTTAATTAATTAAAACACAGTTTAGTTGACTTATAGGTAAGAATACCAGCAAAACCTATATGTCCGTAGTTTCATACCCGTTCAACAACTGCATTTTTTTTAAAATAAAAAAACTGACTATGTTATAAAACTCAAAGCATGAAATAAATTATTATTTTAAGAGTGGGTATAAAGCAAATAAAAAATCTTATTTCACCCGCGCGCCTCACATGCCCCGCTATAGTCCGTAAAGTTCCGAATGCTACTGGGCAGTCACCGCCCACCGCACGCTCGGATTTTCTGGCACAGTATGCATAAAATGATTAGATATAACCTGGATGCGTGCTGCTGGAGATAGCAAATCTAAAAATATTCTTCGCCGGTGACAAGTAAAATGTAGAAAAAAAAATACAACCTACTCGTATTTGGGAAATCTCCTCTCCTCCTCTCCTTTTTTGTCGATTAATAAAACAGTCCAAAATTTTTCATTGTAAAGTGGATCGAAACTTTTTGTATGGAAGCTGGCATAGCGACCAGCCACTATTCTGATTATTTTTCTAAATAGCTCGTTTAACTATGAATATATAGACGAACAAATCGTCTATATACTCTTTACCCAAACATACCACTTTCATCAATTGTTGAGGCGAGATTGCAGTCAAGAGCGAACTTCTAGTTATAATTAAAAAAATATTAAAAAAAAACATTTGTATCATTTGTTTGTGTTGTACCCATTTTGTGTTAGAGACGTAGGTATCAAAACATATGCACCAAATGACTGAATCAACCTAATTTTAAAAATGTTCCAACATTATACATACAATTTTATGTATATTAATAGGTGCATTTCTTTAATAAATATTAACATATAAAATTTATGGAGAGTGGAGACACACGTGGTAGGTAATAAACTTGCGCATTTAGATAGATAGTGCATCAATATGAAAATCAGCATGAATTTGGGGTTCCTTAGCGGCGAAACCACGCTACAGACATTTAAGTTTAAATAAGTAGCTTTTTATATTTTACCAACTCAAGCTGATGAAGGCATTTTTTTAATAGTAACAATTGGCGATTTAACAGATTGCCCACCTGATGGAATATTATATTATATTTGCCGGCAGACTGGCGCAGTGGGCAGCCACCCTGCTTTCTGAGTCCTAGGCTGTGGGTTCGATTCCCACAGCTGGAAAATGTTTGTGTGATGAACATGATTGTTTTTCAGTGGCTGGGTGTTTATCTGTATATTATAAGTATTATATTCATAAAAATATTCAACAGCTATCTTAGTACCCATAACACAAGCTACGCTTACTTGGGGGCTAGATGGCGATGTGTGTATTTTCGTAGTATATATATATTATGAGCATTAAGCTTAATTTGCTATACTCCGCTAAAAGCAGAAGAATTTATATGGTGTAATTTATAATTTCTTCAATCTTTATACTCCACACCTAATCCAGGGCAATGTACTCTTTACGCACGTTTTGTCCGACACCGGAGCATCCTCAGGAGATGTTGTATTAGTATAGTATAGTATAGTTTTAGAAATTATAAATTACACTATAATAACTAAGTCCGGCAATTGGAGTTTCCTCCCTAACTATCGTAACGTATCGTATCTATATAGGTAACTATCACAAACCACCTGCATGGGGACAGCTCAAACGTTCAATCCTATAAACCCAATGAGAGATGTCTGTGCCCACCAGTTAACTAAGGAGAGAGATGATAAACTAGATCATATCATCGTTACGTTTACGTAAGTAAAATTATTATTTAAAAAATATCAACGTACCTACGGAATCCTGCAATGGCGTGCCGACGAAGCACAAAAATATGTCTCTAGGCTGATTTAAGCAGTATGGTAATGTTATCAAGCCCAATGTTATAATTCAACCTAACCAATTACATGCGTGATCGGGCCTGCGAATAAATATTCATAACCTAAAAAATGAATATTTAACTCTAACAACAATTTCTAAATAAAGAAATATGTAATAAACTTGATATAAACTGAACACTCAGTTTGCTATTATTACGCTGCCAGTTTACTGTTTTATGTAAGCGTCAATAGAAGTAATATCCAGCTGAAGGGTATTTTTTATCTATGATGATATAAAAATATTTACAGCTTAGATCTTCCACACTTTCGAATTCAGTTTGGCAGGCTTCGCCGATTAAAACATCATCAAACTTATTTTCTATCTAAGAAACAAAGAAATTACCTAACTAAATAACCAAGTAGCAGTTTCTGTTGTCACATCTAGTTGTGGATGAGTCCATGTTACCTATGCAGTGACATAGCCGCGGCTCGCGTCAGCAGTTGACCGTCGATATGATTTTGATGGGATGGTGCTTCAAAACTCCCCACTTACAATTTACAATTTATTTATTGTTCGCTCGAAGATGCAATTTTATATGATTACCCTCTTTTTGTAAATTAGCCTAGTAAGTTCCATTTAAGTTGAAATTCCTTTATGGCACAATAATATCTTAAACCAAATCTCTATAATCGTTATCAACACAATACCTAACCCTAACTAAAGTAACTTGACTGAATAGCTCGCTTACTATTTGACACGCAACTCGAGAATCGAACCCAGATCTCGTGATCTGTAGGTGAACACGCTGACCAAAAGGACAGTTTCTATTATTAAGTAGAGGTTGGTGGGCAATCTTAAAATACTTTTTCGTAAATCAAAAGTTACTAGTATGTATTCAAAATTACAAACGGTAATTTTGAATACTGACATGAAATTGTTCTCTCCGTTATCTTTAAAAGATAATCTTACGAAGCTACTTGTACTAACAGTAGTATGTTAATGTAAAAATATCACTAAAGCGTTTTACAATTTATCTATACTTACTACGCTTGAAAATGTTTCAATAAAATGTCGCACATCTAGATATTAAATTTAGGAGTCATTAAATCCCTAAAATGTGGTCAAGCGGTCCTGCCGATATCTCTTTAGAGGCGAAATATATGGCGTAACCATTTCGAACAACTAAACCGGCCGCCATAAAAATCGATGATATTTTATGCACTTCTTAGCAAAATCCCGTATTGTTATAAATGCGAATTCCGTTTTTGTATCTACATAAAATAAGATAAGTTGTAAAACCCGATAAGGGTCCATTAGGATAAAATTAGTGTCGGATCAACTTATAAGGCTAACAAATTATTTTTGGAATCCTCTCTACACAGGAGACGATATTTCAATTAAAAATGAAATAGCTTGAGATAAATTTGTTTATCTTACACCAAAGATATCGCTATTCCAAAATAAACTAGTTTAAATGTAACAATAAAACATTTCAATACAAAATAAAGGTTGCCGACAAATGATATACGCATCATAAGGGGCCTAAAGGCATCCTCTTTCTTTCGATATCTGTTCCGAACAAATCACTGTTTTATCGTTACACCCATCGGAAAAAATATTGATATCAACATAAAAAAGTGATTCAAAAACAATAGAATGGATGGATTGAAAGGATTCCCGCGTCAGATAACGAGGCGGTTAGAAAAAAGTACGTATTAATAATAGATCCATAGTGACTCTTACCGAAACGCTGGTCATCACTTCTTCGGTGTCATTAGTAACCCTTAAAAGATAGAGTGAGACATTAGTTTTTTAATAGCAAGTAATATATTTTATCAATTATAGGTTTGGATATCGCTAAATCGCGCTGGAGGTGCAGTTTGAGATTTAATTTAGGTTACTATGAGTATGCTGCTTCTTCTTCTGCGTGCGACATCTGATATGTTATATTTTATTCCCACACCAACTTTCATTGACTACTTTGACACACGAATCTCATCATGCTATTAAGTTTGGCTAGGCGTTATTTTCTGTCATTTTTT
Organism: Pararge aegeria; assembly: GCF_905163445.1. Taxonomy (NCBI): domain Eukaryota; kingdom Metazoa; phylum Arthropoda; class Insecta; order Lepidoptera; family Nymphalidae; genus Pararge; species Pararge aegeria. Next base: position 7,477,870 of record NC_053184.1, on the reverse strand, counting down.
TCGTCGCTAGAATCCTAACCCATGCTGGTTGGTGGGACTACTATAACAAGTAAGTGATAATAACTGGGAGAGACGAATTAAGGTGCTTTCCGAGGCAAAGGATTCACACCGCCAATTTCCTAACTCCGGGCTGGAACTGAAAATGACCTACCAATACCTAACAAGTTTTGCCCGACCCGGGATTCGAGCCCAGAAACTCTTGATCCGTAGTTAACATGTTATCCCCTAGACCAACGGAACAGCTGCATTTATTACTTATTTATACAAATAATTGACTTAAGAGACATTTGAATATAAAGGGTCAGTAAAAAAACTATAAAAATATGCACGGCTGTAGGTAAATGGTAGGAACATTGTGACGATTATAAAAATAACTACGAAAAAAATATAAAAACTATATAATAACGTAATCCATGCTTATTCCAAGATGCAACTTTTCTTATTGATGTGCGTTTAATGCAATTAAATATCACTCTCTTTAAAGGTGTGGGAAAAACATCGTAAACAAAGCTGCATGCCTGAGAGTTCTCCATAATGTTCTCAAATGCCTGTGAAGTCCACCAATCCGCACTTGGCCAGCGTGATGGCCTGTAAACTTTACTTATTCTAGTAGAAGACCCGAGCCCTGTTGTGGGGCAACCACCTGGCCTGGAATAAGGTGTTTATAATGATGAGGACGATGATAGCTTACATTCTAAATATAGACTACTTGTTCCAGAAAAATACATGGCCTACATTGATTCAATAATGTAGCTTTTGTTACGGTTTCACAGTTGAACAGCTATAGCCTGCGTCCTGAGTATTATTTATAGGTATTATTTATTTCGGGAAACCAATCGTTCCCAGTGGGATTTATTGACCTCTGCTCAGTGGCGAGGGAGGGCAGCAAATCTTAGAGGCCTTATAAGTGAGAGGTCTCGGGCTCAATCCCAGGCTCCTGCCTGGGATTGGGGATACCATAGTTTGCCAATTTGCTCTGCAAAACTTTCGCTTATTGCTTTTATTGTTTGTTACCAACTCTAAGACTTCCCTCAGGATGATAAAATAATTACTTTTTAACTATATATAATGGCACAACCGATGTAGGCCAAAGGGATAACTGGAATAAATACATAGGACAATCTGGCACGGAAAACAAATGCTACTCGCGGGATTATTAGAAAAAAAAAATAAACGTAGACGATACCGCGGGTAGCAGCTAGTTCCAATATAAATTAAATTAACCAGCAATATTCTAAAATCACGTAGGTATCTAATTTACATAAACAGTAATAAATTAGGCGAATTTAGAAATGATATTAAATTGTTTTCGACCTGCCTCAACCAAATGCTAATGTTTGAGACACGCGCTTGAGCGCCATCGTTTTGTTAATAATTTGCTACACAACGACCGTAGTACACATTATAACTAATTTGGTTGATTGGATTAAGACGTCAAAGCGCGCTCTGCATTTCACGGTCCGCAGAAAAGATTAAATTTCAAACGACCACTTGCAATCGATACTCCATCGAACTAAGAAACCGAAAAAAATGTTACGAGTTAAAATTATAGCTGTCATCTGGAGCAAAAAAATGATTTTTTTTTAAGTGTAAAATAGTATCGTCTAGAAGAGATGAGAATATTTAAAATTAAACTATTAATTTGCTGACCGTAGCAGAAAATTACACAAATCCGTATGTATACCTTTTAGTCTTTTTACGGACACAAATCAGAGCGTTGAAAACAATAAGACGATAATTACTTCAATCAAACAATTCCTATGCAACTAATAACATTAGTTCTGCGATTATCCTTAAAATATAGATCATTAGTACTCATTAGCTATTTAAAATGGAATATTTGTCATTTTTTGTATCTTCATTCTCTGAAGGAAATATACTGTTTTTATTTTAATTAAAACTTTCAAAAAAAAACACCAAAGAAATATCTCGAAGTTTATATTTTCGTTGTATGATTATGTTTCGCCAACTCAGATCTAAGGCTCTTATCGCAAAACCAGAGGCTTATCAGAGCTTCCCTTGTTTTGCGGCGGCAATAAATTGTTTAAATATGCCATAATTCTTTGCTCCTAAGATGACATCCCGATAAGTGTTTATTAGAACACGGGTGGTAGAAACTTTTGAGGATATCGGAGCGAAACAGATGAAAAGCAAAAAATGTTGTTGCCAAATCTCAAAAAGTGGACCGAAAATCTTCGAGCTCGCTCGTCTTATCGTTGTTTGGTCGGTAAATAATGATCGGTCGCGAGGTTGTTAACAACCTGCTAACATGCTTAAAGTTGTGTCAAAAGTTTAACCGACAATTCATACCTAAGAAAAAAAATCACCCTGTTATGAGAATAATAGGTAGGTAGGTACACTAGAATCGACAAGATGGAGGAATATTATAAGAAGATGATAATTAATATGACATACTTAGATATAGGACTGTAAACGTGGCGTGACTGTTGTGTGTTTTTTCATCCAAGATGATTACAGGCTAACCTGTAAGGGGTTATGGCAGTTATATTAAACCTATACCCCTAATCAGTTTATACGTGACATCGTACCGGAACGCTAAATCCCTTTGCGCCACTGCTTTGTCGGAAGGGTGGTAACTAACAACGGCCAAAACGTCCAGCTGACGAAAAACTGACTAGACTAATGACTAAAAACATTGAATTTTAAAATAACAAAAATATATCCATGGATGATTCCTATTAAAAAACATGCCATGTTCCATATTTCAAAAATTTTGTGAAGGGGGAAGATGTTCTGATTAAAGCTAACTAACATCTTATTTTGAACGAGTCGTATCTTAACAGGTACAAAGTGTACGATGCACTTAATTTCATTCATTGATTCCACAGACAGTGTATAAAGTTATACCAAGTAAATATATTACATATTGGACACTTATACTGACGCCCACTCAATATGATGACTGTATTAAAGGGCGAGCAGACAGACATTGTCCATATTTGCATAAAGGATTGGCGGTTGAAAACACGGCGTGTGGCAAGCTTCTGTCTCTATATATCAGTGTTCCCAAATTGAGGTTTCAGGAGCACTCGTTAAGGAAATAACTTTAACGTGCCTTCAAGCCATTGGACTTTAAAGAGCATTTTTGTGGAGGACTTTAACTACAGCATAATTAATCTGTAAAGGAGTTTCTGTGTGTTTTAAGAATTTCTGTTTAAGCGTTTCCAAGTTGCCAATGCTTTTTGATATCATATTTTAGTTAATATAGCCACTTCATAAAAGTGGTTTATATTCCGATTGGCGCAGTGGGCAGCGACCCTGCTTTCTGAGTCCAAGGCCGATGTGTGGGTTCGATTCCCACAACTGGACAATATTTGTGTGATAAACATGAATGTTTTTCAGTGTCTGGGTGTTTATCTATATGTTATAGGTATTTATGTATACTATTCATAAAAAAATATTCATCAGTTATCTTAGTACCAAGCTACGCTTACTTTGGGACTAGATGGCGATGTGTATATTGTCGTAGTATATTTATTTATTATATTCTATTCAATTCTATTATTTGTCATAAAAAATAATGGGAAAAATAACGCGTCCTCGTTTAGTGAAAGTAGAAATACGTTTCAGGTCAGTTCCGTTGTACTTCTGATGTTATCATTGCTGAGCCAATTAATTGTAACAATCTGTTCGAAGCAACTTTAGTTGTTATCAGATAGAAACAACAGTTATACCTTACAATCAATCTAAAACTAGACATTAATAGAATACCAATTAACAATACTTACAACTAGCACAAACGGGTACAACAAATAGTTATTTAATTAAACCTTTAGCATAAATATTTGTAAAGTTTCAATTACTAATGTTAGAATAAAAAAAACAAGTCTATGATGCAATACTGGCCAGCGAAAACGCAAGCTGTCACTTTCGTATTTGTTCTTTATAAAATTTTCATTTTTTTACTGTTTTTTCTGTACAATATTTATTATATTCATTACTATTATTATTATTAGTTCTATTAATTTCGTTAATAAATGCGACAGCTAGTGCAGACGTATTTGTTTTACCCGGTGAACCACACATAGATACCTACAGATAATTATTAATATTTCAACGGCTGAATGTAGATTTAAAAGTATTATTAAAAGTAAAATGACGGGGCCGGGAGTGATGACTTGAATCGATTACTTTAATTCAGATAAAGCAATCACGATATCGCTGCAATCCGCAATGCAAGCAGTGATTAAGGTCAGTTCGTCATTACGATTATCGGATTTAATGAAATAGACGCTACACTCTTAACTTATGGCGCGTTGTAGTGAGAAATGAGGCGTAATATATCTGATCATTAAACGGGCAGCCGACAAAAAGCCAGATAACTACAAGAGTAGGATTTAAAAATGTACTTGAAAGGAGTATTAATAAAAAGTAACTAAGTACATTTGTACGGTGTAAAACGAGGCATAAAAAATTTCAGAGCCATCTCTTAATGCTAGATAAATTCCGATTCAAAAATAATTTCAATGAAGTAGAGATTATAATATAAATCCTTACACTTAAAACGCTGCGTTGATTTAAGATTTATATCATTATAACAATTCATGAGAAACATAGGTGGTACCTATACCTATTGCTTATAAATACACTTTTTGGGATTTTATTTCATCGGACGTTATAAATATGAACATGGGCTATTTATATGTGTACTAGAGTGCCTAGCTACATTGTTTTAAGTAAGATTAGTTTATATTCTAGTTGCATTCATTGTATAAGAATTAAATTTAAATTGTGCCGTGTGGTGAAAGCAAATAAGCATACAGTCGTCATCACCCCTCCTCGTGCCACGTGTGTGATACGAGAAGACTAAGAGAATAATATAAGGGAAAATGGGCAGCAGCTCTGTGCTTCTACTACTTTCTACTGCGATCAGCAACCAGTCTGCCCGACGTGGTGGATATGGGCATACCCAGCCCAGGCAAGCTATTGATGTTGATGATGATTTTTTGATTTTGTAAACCTATTTAGATAATTATTTAAATTTCAGAAATACGACTTGTCTTGAATGTTGCTTTTATAAGCGCAGAGTAAGGGTAGTTAGTATACAGAAGTCTTAGTCGTCTAGAGAGAGCAATGATGCGTTAAGTGGGTGATTCAATAAAATGTTGCTACGCTGTTTAGACGTTGTCGGCATTTCCCATGAGATTAAAGACGTTGAATGACTGTTTCTCATCTTTATACTGTCATCTGTTTTTAGTAAATTTAAAATTGAAGGTCTAACTTGAGTCTCGATACGCCGTTAAGTTAACAACTCAGTTTATGAAACTTAAATTTAAATTTAAATTAAAAATGAATACGATGATAGATCTTACTGCATTTTAATAAAGTAATATAAATAGACACGATAGAGTAAGTAATGAGAGAGTCTGAACCAATACGAATAAAAAACTTGTTTCAAAAGGATGTGCAACAAATCATATCGCTCATTGCGGTAATACATTTGAATAAATGATGTAATAAAGACATGAATGACTTACGGTATCGATATTGAGAATAAATTAAAGGCACAGATCGATGTATTGGAGATTATTTACGAGATAAATTTGTCTCCGGCTCACGCGGCGTCTCATTAGCCGCCGACAAAGAACCGGCAAACATTTGTCACTTGGCCAATATCGGTAATAGCGAAAACCTTTACACTATTCGTTTTCGATTCCAATCCTTAATTCGTAATTGGAGTCGCATTGAATATAAATTTAGATTTTTATATATTGTTAATATTACAGTAAAACTTATAATTAAATAAATTTCTGTACATGTCAGACGCGTGGAATAGTGCCAAGAATTCTGGCTGCATTTCCAGGCTGAACAGCCAGGCTTATTCTTTGCGCAAAAAATGAGACAGCCTTTCTGCCCCTGGATGAGCCAATAGAGTATAGGTAAAAAATCTGCTTTTTAAAATCAAGCTTAAACGTTTTCGTTGTGTTTTTCTGGAATCGAAAAATCAGATGCAAGATGTTTAGATACGTGCCAAACTTACTTGAGCACTGAAAACAACCAAATAAACAAACAGACACTTTCGCAATTTTAGAGTGGATTTTTAGTTGTTTAGGATAATCTGTACAAACTCTGATTTAAGTAAAAAGGTTAACGTCTTAAGGTTCAAAATTTCTCACATTTCAAGTGTGTAAATTGTGGATCGGTATGTGTGAATTACTTCAAGGTAATTTGGTTAAAAAATTTAAATTTTCTCCATTTTTCACCATCAGGAATTCGGGTAAGTTGTATGGATATGTATTTAAGTTTACTAACAAACAGAAGAACACGGTATGTAACAATAAGTCACTATAACGCATCTTTCTTTTTTCACTTTGGACTGATTGGTGTTGTAAAAATAAGCTAACTGGCTGCAGCCCGCGGTGTTACCCGTTGTTTAAAAAGCGTATGGTTACTTTGTGAGGACGGGAAGGAAGGACGACATTTATGAATAAAATAGGAAAGTTTCTGTAAACCAGAACCAAAAGTATCCTACCAGCCGTACCAGGCACATACACTCTCCGTCCTTTTAACTTACTCTGTGCCAAAAAATAAGCTGATGGGTTGCTTGGTTGGAGCGTGAGGTTAGGTTAAACCAACTAACAGACAGGCAACCGCCGACTGCAATCTCGACTGGTAGTGGACAAACATGATAAAGTCAAAAAATTCTGGAAAATTCCTAAATAATAATTTTCTAAAGTGCTCCTGTCTGGCAATCGCACCCTAGACCTTTACGTGTACGACTGGCTAATATCATGCTCGATTCTTAGCATCCTAGAGAACGAATACAATGCGCAGCCAGGTGATGCGACGCGGAAGTTCGGGATATTGTAAAACGGCGCATGAAAGTTTATGTAGGAAAAGTATACTTAGAAATGTTGTTTACTCACAACTGTAAGTGGCCACAGTCGCAGGGAACAACTTGTTAAGTATACTAGGTATATTAAAGTAGAGACTAAAAACCATCTCGTTAGCTACAGTCAACCATAAATTGAACTTTTTATTTGTTATTTTGTCCAGTAGTAGTTCCCGAAGAAAACAGCAAAAAGAATCCTCTCATTACGAAAAGTAAATCAGCTATTCGGATAATTAACCAGAGACTTGCTAAAACAAACTTTATTAAGTCAACACCGGTTAAGTGACTTTAAGTTCCTGCATCTAGTATTTACTGAAGGCATTATAAATTCTGCTGAATTTATGCCTCCTACACACTCCAGTTATTTAGATCAAGAAATAAAAGCAAGAAGCGTTGAAACATAAACTGTCGCCTTACTTCACGGAGCGAACACATGTAAATGCTACAAAGTGTATTGAGACTTCGTAATGTGGATTCCCAAAGGAGACTCCAGTAAATAAAGCTGTTTTACGAGGACTGGAGGCGGTATTCCATTGTGGTACACTTCGACATGCACAGTTTATTGACTAATTTTATTCAATTAAACTGTTCGTTTTGCCGACACCTCGGTTCAAGATAACGCCTCTAAAACTTATTGCAATAGAAAGAACACACCGTGCATGTTCACCGCGATGTGATTTAAAAGCCCCTGTATGGCTTATGCCTGGCTAAACAGCGCGAGCAAATTTATACTAACGACCCATCCCCACCGATGACATGCGCCGTTCCAACTCGAACCATAAAGATAAACTATTATAATTTCATCTTTTACTGCCTCGGCCCGACATCCACTTAATGCAAAGAGTTAAAAATGAACGATAAATGTTAATTCCGAGCTACATTTCTAAGCGGGTGGTAGCTTCCAAGCTTCCAAACGGTGAACACTCCGCTCACCTCACGCTGCGATCTCACCAAGAGCAGTCAACATTTCATCACAACGTTGTCTCATGACACAACTATTATACCCTTTGTTGGGTAAAAAGTTTTTCACTAAACCCCGTTCGCGTCATGCTGACAACGCGTTTCACAAATCGTTTATAATAGAATTTATTTTAATGCTCCGAGTATACGCGTCGTTGATAACATCGCGCGGTTATGGATGTTGACATTTGGACAAACGGCCACTTCCAAAGGGTTATTTTCTTTGAATTACAGCCAATTGATTGTCATGATATTACAAGTTGTACGGCTCCCAATTTACAAGCTTGTAGATAATTGTTGAATGCTCGTAAGATCCTTTAAACTATCGAGCGGGCAAAAATTTATACATTTAACGGCTTTTTGCATTATAGCCATCACTGTAATACATAAGGCGTATACTTTAGTGCTTGTTATGAAAGTTATTTGTTATTAATATTGAAATTGTTTTTCAATGGAAAAGGGAAAGAGTAGTCTTTAAGAGTTTGGGAGACGCACGACCAACTTCTATTTTTTTATTTGGAACCCAATTATCATTTAACTTGATATTACTCCGAAACTAGATTTGACAAAGAAATGGAGTCATTTCTCTGTCAAATCTAGGCCGATAATTCTATTCCTTTTAATTATAGTTTTAGTGAACAATATACTTTGAAAACCTTGTTGGTACCTAATGTCAAGGATTTTTTTTTGTTTATTTCAGCTTAACTTTAAATTATCTTTGGTTTTAATCAAGCTGTCAATCTTTAAATTCTTCAATTTCAAAATACTGTACCTACACATAAGCCCTTATTCAAAATTAATTTTTTGGGCAAAACAAAACAAATGTCAATGTTTTTCTCAAAAATAATAATTTATAGGTTCTCGAGTCAAAGGGAACGGTTACATAAAAAGGCAGGTTACGAAAATAGGAAGTAAAGTTGCAATAAAAAATTGCGTAGCGCCACCGTACCGAATTGCATAACATAAAGCATGCCAAAGAGTACCGAAAATAATATGTCCACAGCAATAAATCGAAGGACATTTCGCCGCCCACAAAAAAGGACAAAAACAAATAAAATTATATTTAATAGGCTCGTGAGAACTGTCGCCCACCACCCACCGAGGGTGATTCTTTAAATATTTTAATTGCCACGCTAAATCGTCCCAAAACTTTTATTTCCCGTAAATCAAAGCGGTGTCCACAGTAGTGCGGTCCCGTGCATTTTTTTCTTTCAAACATTCCCCAAAGATAGATATCTCTTTTTTCTGTTCTATCAAATGATTGAGAAGCAAAAAATGAGACATCACAAAAATTCAATCACACAAACCACAAATTCTAAATATATTGTTGAGGAGAACATTTTTATTTAATCCTTCCTATTTCAATAACTGGGGGCTATTTAAAGCTCTCTTTAAGAATAATAATTATTTCCTGAACTGAAATATTTGGTAGTAGTACTTAGAGCTTTTTGTGACAGAGCTTGTTCGGAGAAGTACTGCCACCATGCTTATATCTGCCGCCAAGCAGCATTGCAGTCAAAGTCAAAGTCAAAGTCAAAAATATCTTTATTCAAGTAGGCCCACAGGTGGCACTTTTGATGCGTACATAAGAATTACACGGTAGTGAGATGATGGCGATAACCACATTCGTAAACTTAAAACTAAAGCTACGAGGGTTCCAAAAGTGACAGAGCTTGTCCGGAGAAGTACTGCCACCATGCTTATATCTGCCGCCAAGCAGCATTGCAGTGTTCTGGTCTTTAATATAAGTAAAGGATGTTATGACTGCACAAGTGGCTGCACTTTGAACCTACAAAGCACCACCCTGTGCCCCGTAATTGTACTTTTCTTATCCCGTGATAAGAACATCAGGTGGACCATCTGATTTTTCCATGAATTATTACTATGAAAATATTTTCTCAAACCAATCCGAAATCCGTACTGTTTTTTCTTTTGTCTTTAAATTGAAAAGTCAAATTATCTATCCCCAGTCTAAGATCCATAGAGCAGGTTGGTGGGCTTTTAGCAATATTATCACAATATGTAAGTCATAAAATGAACAGCGGATAAACATACTTTCCAAGGCGCGAAGAGACGCCAATGTCTTGAAAGGAGCTCGAAATTAATTGTAGAATAACTCAAAACCTAACAATAATAATGAGCTCGATCATACAGGAAGTTGTTATCCTAAAATAGGTGAGCCTATTTGATAACGAGGCAATTGCATAAGAAATCTTTGAAATACAAAATAAATATCTACTAAGGACATGTGGGTACATAGTGCGAAAAATATTGTCTGAGAGTAAGTAAGTAAAGCTTATCTACAGCTTTAGACCAACTAGTAAAGTCTATATTTTTGAGTGAATATCGTAGATATAACGGTCGAGAGTTTTTTCGGTAATTCATAAAAGCGTACCATCACAGACAAGGGACGATTAATATCGGTGCCTACGCCCCGTCAATTCAATGTTTGCCCAAAATTTTCACAAAACTTGATACAATATTTCTCATAAACGCTTTTTGATGAACAGATAAACCCTGTGAGATCCCTTCTGAGGTAGTTCAAAATTTGATATTGTAGACCGCCCACTAACAGTAGCGTAACATCGCATAATTTAGCGTAATTATAGTTTGTGATAATAAGAGTATAATTTTTGCTTATATTTCTGTATTTGATGTAAGGATGTATAATTTGGGACCATCGGAAGCGCCATCCGTCAAAGGTAGAGTCATTCAAAATCCATCATTCATTCACAACGAGGTTTACTAAAACGAAAAATTTGAAGTCAATAAATGTCTCTGTTTGTTTTTCTAACAGGAAATCTATTTAGTTACGTAAAAAGTGCGGTAAAAAAGGAAAAAAAACCGTGTGGGTGGCTGACGACAGTTTAAGTATTGTAACTTGATACGCGAGTCCAGTAGTTTGTTTTTCTTAAACACGAACCAAATTGTCGGAAGTTAATAAGTATAATATGATATCATATTATATAACTTATAACTTTAAAGATTTTCTTTTATGGCTAAGTAGCTTTTTCTGCAACATCACTATTAAAAGCCCTTCTCTTGCAACTCGTAAAATAAATAAGGCACATCGAGCTGAATTTGCCTCATTTTAGAAATGAAATAATAGTTAAAACTGTTTACTGTAAGATAACATACTTTATGTAATTTTGATGTCCATAAGTATTACCTAATTACCTATATTGAAAATGCATTTACAAACGAAAGCAAATGGGCCCAATAAAAGAATTTATCGCATGGATTTTTTTTGGGATCAATAAAGTGATCAAGGGTTCTCTTTTTCGTGTGTGAGTGAGCGTTGCTGAGAAAGGTCACGTGGCAAAACCCTTGGTGCAACCCCTAATGTAGTTTCTCTCTCTTTCTTTTACAACAACAATCCCTGCCATTGAAGTGAGATGCATGTTTACTAGTGTGCGAGTTAAATAAGATGGCGCGGGCCTAAACATCTGCCAGTTTTAATATTTTTTCGTTGATCAACGTAGAATCTAACAACAATAAGCCAGATCACTTTCAACAATTTTCATATACACATTTCATATCAACATTTTCATTTTCACATAGTAAAATTACTTTTGAAATAATTTGACAGAAAGTAAAGAAAATGATGGCAGGTGAATAAAGTCATTGGTCTTAAATTCACCTTGAAATCCCTGTTGCGTGCATACAGAATTGTTAAACACTTACATGTAACGGTTTCGCCATTGAAAAGTACTAAATTGAACGGAACAGCTACCAGACTCGATCTTGTTCTTTCACCGAAGAAAACCAAGTTATTGCATATTTCTTTAAACTCCCTTACGTGATTGTAAATAATGTACAAAATTGCAACGACAGAAAGTATTTTGAACGCAAACGTACATTTATAGGATGTAAGAAGTTCATTGAAAACGAACTCAGTAAGAAGGTCCTCAAGGAAGGGGGCTAGTTTCTGAACGGAGCTCGTCTGGAGAGAAACAATCACTTTCAAAAGCTTTTTGTGTCTGGACCACAAATTGAAAGCGCACTGGATGCTATTATTGTTAGTTTTGCTCTACATATTATTGTGAAAGGGAACGTAAACCCGTCATTATGGGAAGTCGTTTGTTCGAACTTTTTACTTTCAATTAGTCCTGGAATTGTAGATTTGTTTGAATCTTTTGCTTCTGCAATACTTTATAATTTATTTCATGATTGCCAGGTCACTTTTAATTTTTGCTTATACAAAAAAAAATGAGTAATAAAGATATTTTTGAACTTTGTATGCTTAGTTCATATTATGCCAGTCCAATTATAATGGACTGGCAAATCGCCTTCATTTAAACTTACAAACAAAGAACATACACAATGTGGAACTCAAATTAAGTTGTTTTTTATTATGATAGCTTACGAAACCATCACATTACCAAAACTGTCGTATAACCAAGTACTTTCAATGTTGAAATATATCGTTGTAATTAACATAAAAATACTGGATATTCACTCTATTTAAATAAGTTAACATATGAATCAATAGAACAAACATTAGCAATTATAATGTGTTATTGTAGCAATAAATCGTTAATGCTTCAGCGTCAAAATAAATTAACAAACGTATTATGGATGAAAACAAATTGCGACTCAAACCATAAACTCATTATAAGCGCATATTCAAAAATAAATATTAAGGAATGAATTCATAATCCGAAATCCTACAACATTGGAGACCGGATATTAAGCTTTTATATTCCCCCTTGCACAGATTTTCAATGAGCGCCTATTTAAATCTAGCCCTCTAGATTCAGACTGTATACCTGCTTTGTGCTACTAACCTTAGCTTATTTAAATCTCAAGTTGAAGGTTCCCCATTATTTGAATTGTAATGCTTCTGCTCCATCTGTGATAATGTTAGTGATTAAACGTTAAATCAACATGTACTACTTTGTTTAAAGTCTGTGAACTTTGTTTCAGAAACACCATTAGTACCTAATATATAAAAAAATAATATTTAAAGAACCCCTCGGCACAAAAAATAAACTCTAGCAACTAACATATTGACGCATCGCGCCGTATTGGTAATTGAGCCTAATTGATCCCACTTAATTAGACACCTTCGAAATCTAAACCTTACCTCAACATGTCATATTTAAAGTCATGGTTACCTTACCATTTACTTTCGATGTCATGGAAGTAACGCGGTACCAATATTTGAACTTGCATAAAACATGGCTAAGAACATTCGAGATAAAACTATCTATGACACAAAAAAAAACGTTCATCCGTTTGTGAGCTACGATACCACAGACAGAGACACAGATAAACATAAAGACACGTTAAACTTATAACACCCCTCTCTTTTTGCGTCGGGGGTTAAAAATATGCTATGATACTAAAATGTGTTAGCCTCTTCTAAAATATGATTTTATTAATAATTGTTTTATTTATGTTCATATTTTTCCTTTTTTTACCAAATAACGATACTAGAAAACTGACTCAAAAATATTTAGAAATCACTTTAGAGTAAATGTGTACAGTATTCCTCTGTTGTTAAATCAGGAAAGAGTGATAAAGTATACCTAGTAGGTATTAGGAAATTTGTATTCGTTAACCTGCTGAATCACAAAACAAAGTGATATGTTTAATCGTACTAAAGATTTCGAAGTAATTCTATTCTCAAAAAAGCTTGCTACTTCTAAAGCATGTTGATAACTGGTTATCCTGGAAAAGTTGGAAGTAATTTTAAGTTTGAATAAAATGTCCTCAACCTTCCGCACCCTTCACTCTGTTTATGTCGTCAGTCTATCGTGTATCTAATGTTATGCTTCGCAATTATATTCGCGGATAAAGATGAACAACGTATATTACATTATTCACTTTATTATTCGCAGGTAAAGCGGTAGCATAATAAGGAATAATGCGTCTGGATTTCTCAATAGGCGAGCTATTTCAAGGCGACCTGTATTGAGATAGGTTATTGCATTAGAAGGTAACTCGGTCGGGAGTATAGCTTTACAAAACACAGCTGTTTAATGAATGGGCAGGTTAGAATTATTTGTTAGTTTTTTCTTCTCTTTTTACAATCTTATTCATGATCTTATTTGACTTTAAGTTCCTGTTAGATTTCTGTTTCTAGGTGGATTTTGGGGTGACTCAGGCAACTGATTTCCTTTGCAGTCTTTAAATCAAATGGCAAGCATTTATGAATCGACCTTCAGGCTTGGTATATTGAGTAACTTTTTGTAACAAAGTTTATGGTATATTCCATAAAAATATATCAGACTGAAGACAATTTTTTTTATTGCCAGAGCTCGTCTGTGGCTATGCTTATTTCTTCCGCCTACAAGCATTAATTAATTGCATTGCAGCATTGATTTGGAGACCATTTGTTAATTATTGCTTTTTTCTAATTTAGTCATTTTAAATGTATCACTATGGACTTTGCCTGAGAGATTATTATTATTATATTATTAATCTGTTTCACTGCGAAGGACGTGGTTGCCGGTGTATTTACAGGCACATTGCTCAACTCACAGGTTGATGGAGAGAGGGTGTCGTTTTGTGGATATAGTTCTTAAGATGCCAGTGTTGCCTTGTTTTAAAACTTATCAGGTGGGCCATCTACTTGGTATTTGGTTTGATAATTATTGCTATAAACCAAAATGAAATAGTAAACCTGAATCGCAAGTATTGCATTACATTTTCACCATGCGAAGAATAGACAGAAGTATACGAAGTGGGCTGCCAACATAAGCTAGGCGAAGAAGTTCCCTAAGAAGAAAAAAATAATGTTTACAAATGTTTCGTAACAAAATCTTAACTTTTCAACATTTACTTCCCAAGCAAAAGTAAATTAATACCAATTCTGACAACTTTAGAGAGAAAGATAGCCTTCTTAGGTATTTATGTTGTAAGTTTTAATGGAGTGAACTGTATTCAGCTAAATTAAGGCAAGTTCCTGATAATACTAGGAAAGCGTTGAGGAAGCAATGAGTATCCGTCATCTGCCGACTAAGTCATGAAAGTACGGTAAGATCTTACACATATTTTTTTGCATACCTGCGAAGTCGTAGTTCACAATCATACAGGAGATGGAATTAGTATAAAATCATCCAGGCAGCTGGTAACCTGCATTTGAAAAAAAATACATTTACTATCGATGGGGAAGCTACCCGTGTACCCACCAGCTTCTTCACCGGCACCAGTAGGTACAAGGGGAATTTACCGATGCTGGGCTGGTTAACTTACTTTATTGAAATTTTCAATAGAAATAAGTTGCATTCTGGAGGATACATAATATCACACTAAAATAATCCCGGACGTAGTTGCGGGCAACTAGTTGTATGCGATGCGATGTTGGTTAAATCAAGATTGCGATTTTAGTTACGTTAGAACGACGTTCTTGATGATTAGCCAGAGAAAGTCTTACAAAACCTTGAGGTTATAATAATCTATAAATAAAAACGACTCAAAATATAAACAAAAAAAGAGTTTAAAAATATTTGGACTCTCAATAGCAGTCACATGCAATTCCCCCTTAGCGTGGATTTGCTACACCTTCCTCTCTAGAGCCATTAACATATGGTTAAGCTAAATATAGCCTTAATCCGTGCACCGCGTACGGAACCCACATGTTCGCAAGATGGCGGGACTCACCTTACTGAGCGGATTGGCCGAAAAAAATCTACATCTTGAATTACAGGATGCACTTTTGGAGTATTAGAAGGATTCTTTTCTTAAAATAAAACGAAATTTTTAAGCCATGTCTAGAATTCCTACTATAACTATAGAGTATTTTTAGAGAGATTACGTCACAAGTAAATTACGTTCGGACAAGTAAATTACGTTGTTATGGAAAGTGAAATATAATGAAGAAATTTAATAGGTGTTCATCAATCACAGTATTTTGTACAAAAACTAAGCAGGTTCTACTCGCCTTGAATACTTTTGTAAGCCGTTATTCTTAAACCAACATTGCCGTGAAAAAAACAAAGGCGTCTTAATAAACTAAATAAACATATTTTATGAGTGTTAATAAACTCGTTTCGTTGTACAATTAATGTAGCACAGTATTAAGAGGTCATCAGACTCATTTGATTCTATTTAGACTTTTGGGTCTATCCATATGATCTGTAGGTTTTAATTTGTACATCAGATTTATAAAACTCAGATCTTACTGTTCTCAATTACGCTTTACCTGGACCGAGTATTTGACCAACATCTCAATATTTAAACGCTGACCGTGCAAACACGGCTATCCAACATTATACTCGAGTAGGTACCTACTTCAATGACATAGCCAGGTAAGACTCGAACAGTACCTAGGCATAGAAAAACTGGAGCCCACAGGTAAGATCAAAGGAAAGATGCCACGTGACGATAGAGAGATGGAAACATGTAGTGAAGCAGGCTATATCAATAAGGAGCCACGATCTTCAGTCATGAGGAAGTGACTTAGAACTAAGATGCCTGACTCTCCAGAAGAAGCTGTCAAAACCAAAATCCTTACATCTTTAAAATAACGTAGGTAAATCGTACATGCTCGAAATAAATCTTAATGGGAAGTAGTTAAAGTTGCTTTTTGATTAATAACGTATTTTATACCTAGTTTTATAGATAGTGAATAATACTTAGTTATAGAGCGGCGCGTGCCACTACACAAAAGCATAAAAGGTTAGGCAGCTGTCGTGGGCGAGCTCACACACACAAACACACATAATAGAGCAAGTGTTAATAATTCTGATAGCTATTAATAAGGACATTCCATGATTCGCTCAAGTAAACTGTTAACAGGACATTTCCGCTGAAAATATAAACATTTAACATCTTAAAATATAACTCTAATTAACTAGGGTCACAATGAATTAAAGATGACATAAAATTATAGCGCAAACAGTCATCGTTGGTTTTAATTATTAAAGTAGGTTATATGAAAAAACAAGAATTTTAAGGATGAACTTAAAGATACTACTCCTGTAAGAAAAAACAAAACAATAAATATTCCTTGCACCAGACGTGATTGTGGCAAACGCCATCTTGAATTTAAACTGTGAAAAGAAAACATAAAAAATGTATAATATAGCGAAAGTATACAAACGAACAACAGCTAAAATTGTAACTCCCTAAAAAGTATAACTCCGCATAAAATAGTAATGCATTAATCCTAAAAGCTTCAAGATACAAGTAAGTAGAGCTGTAGAACGTTATAACTAAACTTATTACACGAATTCAGTTATAATTCAGCCAAATTGCACTTAGCATCCCCTGCACATACAAAATTCCATTGAACACACGAACGGTTTGAAAGCCCGTTATTTCACATGTGTATCTGTACACATTTCATCTGATACACTGTATGTGTGCGTGAGATACTCACACATGAGATATGTAGTAGTTGGGTGCGACACCCCTTGAAATTATTGTCCGTTGTTAGGGATGAGTAGGGTTGAATCATCGATGTCGGTAGAAGTATTACTTTAGGAATTGCTGTAGTAAATTTTAACAAATTTTACCTATAAAGCCTTCCATTATTGGATATTTCAATATAACTTTGTTAATATTGCATTTAAGTTATGATAGTTTTATAGTGTTTTTAACCCCTAATTTTAAAAAGGCACTTACAAATATGTATAAAACCGCAATTTTATATGCCTATAAAATAACAAAAAGCTCATTTCTACATAAGACCCTAGAAAGTAATTTCGAAAGTAGTCAAAATTCTTACGCGTTTGTGAATTTTAGTCATTTTATTGATTTTTATAATTACCTACTGGGTACTTGTTTCAAATATTTAAAATTTAAAACACGCCGTCGCCCGCAATAGCTAGTTTTCGTTGTTCAATTATCGATAAGTAGAAAGTTTCCTGCTCTCCCACCCTATAAAGGGCATGTGTGCAACTAGTAAACGTAAGTACCTACCCCTGTTGATCCCCCCGTGAGCCGCGAGCCACCCCAGGTGCGGCCCGTGGCACGCGCCATTCCCGCGAAGGCCGGCGCCCTGACGCCACCTAAACCTCATTACGTTCTTCCAACAGCTCTCACTAACAAGTTACGTGATCTCATCTCCCAAAAACCACAACTAATTAAGAACAAACAGTTATAACATGTGAAAAATCCGAATCATCATCAAAATGAGTTCCATCGGCCTCGTTGTTTTCCGCAACTCGCCACTCAAAGCGCAGGTGCTTCAAGAATCCGTGAATAATTCCGTGAACATAAGCAATAATGACGGGAACAATGTTAGACGTGAAATTATTATAGTGCGGAAAAAACAAAAGTTACACTCACCGCCGAATACGGTTTCAGTGTCGCCTCTAGTGCATGTAGATTCCGTTAGTCCAAATATATCCACGAAACGACCTAAACTCCGCGAAAGTGTACCAGATGAAGCTACAAGAAGCCCAACACCTTTAGCAGTGGCGCGACGAAATGCGCGGGAAAGGAACCGAGTCCGTCAAGTCAACGACGGATTTTCTGCTTTACGTCGCCATATACCCGACGAAGTTGCTGCAGCTTTTGAAAATGCTAATTCCAACAGAGGGCCAAATAAGAAGCTCAGCAAAGTAGAAACATTACGCATGGCTGTGGAATATATTCGAAATCTGGAAAGTCTTCTCAATATTGGACACGCTGACAAAGAAAACTTTTCTCATCCTTCGATGGAATCTTTCCCGTCGCCGGCATCGTCGTCGCCTAGAGAAAATAGCCAAGAACGGAGCTACTATTCACTCAACTCCCCTGCACTGGACGACGACGATATGGATGAAGATGAACTAGATGGAACGTTACATCGAATGCCCACGCAGCATTATATTGATCTGCAATCGTCCGAAACATTTCAATTAGTTTCCACTTCACACTTATATGAGGAAGATGAAGGTGCTGGACAGCCAATGACGCCTGCTTCAGATTTATTAGGACACGAAGAAGTAAATCCACATATTATTGACGGCCACTTTCCCTTTCCTTCCTCAGCCGAGCAGTTCTCAGTTATCCCCGAACAAAGCTATTGCAGTGAAACGGATGTGCCTATAAGTGAGGGTGATTTTGAAGTGAAGTATGCGGAAACTATACATCAACAGATTCACTCAAATTTTGAAGAAGACTCAGGATTGCCACTGGAGGCAATCAATCCTGATCTTATATTATTACATAACCAATATAAATACAAAGAAGAATCGGATAATTATCTCGACAACCAACAATACAGTGATGTAGAGCTGAAAAAAGAACTTCCAGACATCCAAGTCACTCCTGAGGATCGAGAGCAGTTTGAGGAAACTTTAAAATGGTGGCAAGAAAAAACTAGACAAGTTCGTTCGCTGTCCAAAAATGGTCATTAATTGTGTATTTTTTTAATGTTTAGTGCTTAGAAAAATTAGTTCTCAACTATTTATTGCTATTTTAATATATTGTAGTTATTTAAATCGAACAAAACATACAGCTGTCGTTGCCAAAGAGTGTACTCGGCGCGAGCGCAAGGTGTTCTTTAACGGTCACTCGATATAGTTTTAATTGTATGTATGACTTAGAATAATTAAAGTACTAAATACATCTGAATATCCAATGCATGACATATTTCTAGTAGATCTATTTATAATTTTATCTAATAAATTTTGTACATTGTGTTTAAATAATAAAGTAGATAATCAAGAGTAGTTAAATTATAAATAATTTATTTTTTATTTTCGGTTATTCATTGTCATCAATAAAATAGTGTTTATATCCTGTGTAATGTAACTTCATTTGTACATAAATAAGTAAAACGGCACCTAATAATACAAATTATGTTAATTATTTAATATTAAACTGTGCCTTCATAAAAATAATGTGATGTTAGTTAATAATATTTTAAGTGTAATAAATTAAATGCTTTTATTGACACCTTGTTGTTTTTTTATCCAATAACCGTAAGAAATTCCCCCAATTACTCATTATCTTGAACTAATTTCGTCATCCAATAACCTTAATCACACTATTAACGACACATCTCAAATACCAACCCCTTAAAACATACCCCTATGCTAATGCAGTGAAAATGCTTAACATTAAATGACCTACTTTAAAAGCTTTGTGTTTAAAATGCCGCCAGCCCCATTTCACTATTACCTGTTAAACTTAGTTAATCTAAGATTAATTTGACGAATAAAAGGTTTGTTGACACACATTCAATATATTTTGGAATTTATTAATGAATATGATATAATATCAAAGCAAAAATTCTATCGCTATACCTATTCATATAAATATAGCGATAGAAATAATTTATTATAATCTCCATAACCAAATGATTTAAATCTTTTATATCATGTTAAATACACACACACATACACACATCTCATTAATATATACTTATTTATCAGTAAACGGTGCTAAAAAATTAGTTTAATTTATATGTTTAATGTAGCCTGCACATATGGATTAATAAATAATAAGTTTAACATCGTTAATCAAGAAGAAACAATGATTCTGTGCAACTTCAAAAAGAACAGGACTCTTTGAGAATCAAACTGCTGAATTAAAAAAAAAGAGAACTCCTCCCATAAACCAGAATTGTGTAACTGGGCTCACAGATCGGTCCGTTAACGGTAAGGCAGTATCGCTATTATGATTGTAATGCGCCGCCGTTACCCGAAAAAAAAACAAGAATCCAAGGGAGAGAACAATCAACTCAAAGTTCCAGTAATGTTAATCAATTTTATGCAAAGCACCGTTTTTAAACTCTTCCGAAGATATTTACTTCTTAGAATAACTACATTATTTATTTAGTAACTAAGGGCAATTACAACACAAATATTTTACGTTTTTACATACACTGATATAATTTATGCAAGTCAATAAAAGCGGTGATAGCCTAATGGTTAGATGGCTTCAATTTGTGGGGGCCGAGTTCTTATCCCAGCACATCATTTCAACCCATTACCCACTTACTACAGGGCGTAGGTCTTCTCTCAGAATGAGAAGGGCCTAGGCCGCAGTTTACGAGATTATTAGATTTCAAGACCTTTGAGAACATTATCCGTACGATGTTTTCCTTCACCGATAAAGCAAGTTATTTAAGAACGCACATAACTCTCAAAGAGGTGAAGACGTTAGATTTGTGTACCGGGGATAGAACTCAATCCCCCCGACAGGGAAGTTGCAGCCCTAACCTCACTTACTAGGCTATCACCGCTATATGTATGGCAGATATTATAAGTATTTATATACATATTATCATAAAAATATGCATCAGTCATCTTAGTTCCCATAGCACAAGCTACGCTTACTTTGGGGCTAGATGGCGAATTTAGTATTGTCGTAGTATATTTATTTTTTTAAAAAAAAAATAGTTTAATTTATAAATTTATAACTTTGATAAGCAACGTTTTTTTAATAAAAAAAAATTTTAATTCACAATTATTATATTCTTCGACTCCGTGAGATGGCAGAAGGTTGAAACGGTCCAAAAATGCAAGGTATGCCAAAGTTTGTAAATACATCGCCGCGTTCCACATGCGTCCGGTTCCGGGAGCGTTGAGAATTTTAATTTCTTCAAAACTTTTTATTCATCAAATATCATATTTTACGGTAAGAAGGCGTTGCACGGTATTTTAGCTTCCATTTAAATATTTTCCACCCCATTCGTCAGGGACTGTTCCCTGTGATTAGTGTTTTAGTTACACTAGAGAGAACAATAAGGAATTTTATCCACCATTTCAAAACAAAATGTTGATTTGAGATGACGTTTCAAAATTCTAATAGTTATAATACTTTTTCCTTATCTGAATAAGGTTGAGAAGTAGCTTTTCTTAAATTTGTGACGTAACGAATTAAACAAACTTTTGAAATGGGGAAAAGAAATTCAAGATAAAATAAACTAATTAATAATATGCGATGAATATTGGATATAATTTGCTGAAGTTAACATCTCTTAAGGGCTAAAGAGATGTTAAGGGATGCCCCGACGTACATTTTAGGGGATCTGTTTGGTGTGGAGTACAAAGTTCGAAGAAGTTATAAATGTAAGTTATAAAAGTAATGCATTTCATGGAATTCAGCAAAGTACCGCCCCGCCTGCTTCTATCCAATAATGACTGTCTGTACGTTGATGTAATAGTATTTCACGATGAAAATCTTTTCTAGAAAATGCTGCAATGGGTACAGTGAAATATTAAATATAATTTGAAGCAAAACGCGGCTTAAAATTGTTTTCCTATCTTTTTGGAAAACGCCACAGAGTAGGTACACTGCAAACTAAGTATGGTCGGCTGTGTGAAGTGGTTAAAAGACAAGTGTATTTTTAAGTACCAGCTCTTTTTAAGTGTAGATAATAGTAATTACTTCTAATAGCTCTCTTAAAACTACGTTGTATACTTATCTTTGTGCCAAAGAAGGTTGCTTACGTCATATTCAATCGGTGTACTTATTATGAACAAGTAAGGCAATTTTGGACCTTCAATATTATGCTTGCCACTTTAGTATAGTGGTTAGAATTGCCGACTACAGATAGTATAGCTCCAAGTTTTTCTGTCAAGTAAATTCTCGGTGCCAAAACGGACTTTGGAAATCAGCAAATCCCTCGGGCTTTGAGGAGCACGTTAATCCTTCTTTATAGCTCAGACCCACCAACCCGCATTGAAGCAGCATGGTGGATCTACGCTCTAAAAATACTCTCTATGAGAGAAGAATTCTGTGCCCAGCAGTGTCATGATATATCTATCATGAATAAGAAATATTAAAACTCCGTAACCCACATTGGAGCAGCGTGGTGGGTTTAACGTCTTAATACTTCTTTCCTATAAAAGAGGAAACTGATTCCCAGCGGTGAGATGTTAATAGGCTAGTAATAACAATAATAATATGAAAGTGCTGATTAGTAATATATACGCGTGGGAAATATAACTTTAGCTTAACATAAAAATCTACAATCTATTATGTAGGTATACTATGTACCTTTACACAAGGAAGGAATCCTGATCGATGCATCAAAAAGTCCGTTAGGAGCCACTACGCCTTTTGTTATTTTGGGTGTCGTAGTCAAAACGACAAATTTTGATACATGACCGCAGTGATATTCCAAAAATGCGACTAGTCACAAGGTATTAATTATTATTTAAAATGTAAGCGAGTCAATATTTAGGCATATAATAACGTATTTATTTTAATAAATTCTTTAAAAAAGAACGTCTCCTTCTTTAGGATTGTTAGAAATATTACCACCTTACGTAGAAGTTAATTGTTCTAAAATAAACAAATAATTTAAGTTGAATGAGTATGAATTCATAAACTGACAAATCTGTTACTAGATGTTTTTATTTTATGAATTAATTAATGACTAACTTAAATTATTCAGGAACATGCATTTACAGTGGACTATAGTTTGAAACATTGTGTATATTTACGGACAAAAATACGGATTTCGTAAATATACTACAAACACACAGGGAGAGAATCTTCAGTTCCCTGAACAGGGACAGTTACAGATAGTTGTAACTATTTTTAAAGTCAGTATTATAAATCAACCTTATGCAACGTTTCCGTGCTTTAAACACAATATCTGCGTCAGTTTCATGACCCCAAAGTATAATTCCATATCTTAACAAAGATGAGGCATATCCGTGGTAAACTAAAAATGATGCTTTTACTAAAACAAGTGTCAAATTTATAATATGACATATGAGAGAGCGAGTACCAGTGCAGCATTCTTTGACCTTAATTCTTATATTATCGTATCCTTAAATACTGTATCTATTAATTCTTTAGAGCTTCTCTAAAAGAATTATTTCCAGCAGCGGACAATTATTTGAAGTGATGATGATGATTCATTATTTAGCCATTTCTATTATGGAGGTAAAGATTTGCAAACTAGTCTATTAACTAGTGTGCAAATCATTAGGTACCTCCATAATTCTACTAGAATAACACATATATTTTTGGTTTGTCCTTCCTTCAATAACTTTGTAGTAAAAATAGAGTAGGTACATTAGCACGTCATAATTCCAAAGTATTAAATTGAGTCCATCCATCTAACACACGCGAAGCAAAGTCAAAGAAGCCACCCTATTGTTGTAATATTTATTCTTGCGTGGATCTTCGGTGCTTCTTTCATCGAGGTCGCATCCATTGTCGCAGGGTTCATGGGAACGGGCAAAAAAACGGACTTTGCTTTAGGGAACTAGCAACTTACAACGTACAAAACTGAATAAGCACTTTTTCATACTGCTCTAGGATCCACGTGTTCAAAGATGACGTTTATAATCTGAGAATCTTATGCGACCCTTGGAACCTGAGATAGGAGTTATTGTGATATGGCTGATTTCTATTACGAGTTATATCTTTTCATATTGTCGCTTATTTAGGATGACATAACTAAAAATAGATATTTTTTAGCTAATTATAAGCCTTCCTATATAGAGAACAGAGTACCCTTACCTTATAAGGCTATCTTTTTAAAAAATTAATCAAAGTTAAAAAGTGCTTCTGGCAAATTTTTCGCTTTGAGATTGTCTCTCTTTTTTTTTAAGATTATTACATATGAAATCTATGCTACCTAAAGATTTAATAGTAAGTACATATTAAATCTATGATGACTACTTGTTTGTCTGGCTTAACCGCTGAACCAATCTTAACATAATTTGTAGGATGATTTGATAAAGAATATATAAGATTTAAAAAAAATATATTAACGGTACACACTACCATATACGCGGGCTAGTTATATTTTTAGGCAGCCGAGTGGCGCAGTGGGCAGTGACCCTGCTTTCCGCATCCAAGGCCGTGGGTTCGATTCCCACAACTGGAAAAATGTTTGTGTGATGAACATGAATGTTTTTCAGTGTCTGGGTGTTTATATGTATATTATAAGTATTAATGTGTATTATATTCATAAAAATATTCATCAGCTATCTTAGTACCCATAACACAAGCTACGCTTACTTTGGGGCTAAATAGCGATGTGTGACTTGTCGTAGTATATTTATTTATTTATTTATTTATTTATTATATTATAACAATAAAAATATTCTTTACTCTTAAAAGTTTGTTTTCATTATAAGGGAGGAAAGAAATGGTCGACTTTTGTTAACTTTATATTCGTAAAGTTTATTTTCATGTAGATACTCAAATGCCGACTTTTTATTGCAACAGACGTACACGAGATAATCTGAGATAGACAGAGAAATTGCCAGAATCCCAGCAGCGCATGATGCCGCCATACGGCATGCGAAGCAACGCCATCTGGCGATATACTCGACATTCGTATAAAAAGTTGCACTAAATTAACTACACAAAACTTTAAAGTCACGGTGGCATATGCATTCATTTGACTGTAATTAGTATAATTCGACTTGAATGAACTGCTAGGGGAAAGCATGTTCGACTACGAATCACGCAGTCTGGGTTTGATTCCCGGGTCGTGGAGTCATTCGTTAGTGGACCAAATTTATAACAATAAATATGCGGTAGTTCAGATTTTTCCCACTACAAGTTAGCCTTTGACTGCAATCTCACCCGGTGGTAAGTCATGGTGCAGTCTAAGACGGGTGGGCTTACCTGGTAGAAAGTACGGTAGTCATAACATAATCGGTTTCTACGCGACATCGCACCGGAACTCTAAATCGCGGCACATCTTTGGTTGTAACCACGACCACGGCACAAAACCTCCCACCAGACGAAACCAGAAAAAATTAATATAACTTACTCTACTACGTAAGAAAGAGTATACGGTGCTAGATTAAGTGCAACACAGATGTAGATTATATGCTGGAATATCACATAGAGTACGTACTTTGTATCCCGTAAAACTGCGCCAGCGTGGTCGACTACGGCCTTAACCCTACCTCATTGTGGGAGGAGACCAGTACCCTGTAGTGGGTTTGTAATAGGTTCATATGATTTTAATGATGACATAGGCATATCTGTACAAAATTTCCATGCGAACGAAGACGCCAGCAACAACTCGTAAACAGAGAAACAATTTTTTTCGTAAATTCAAAGAAAGTTTCTTTGAATTTACGAAAAATAGTTAATTCCTCAATAGTTGGAAAAAAAAACTATCAAGACCTACCTAACCGGTTGATATTAAATTCCAAAATTTACTCGGTTCAATCTTGGGATACTACATTGATAGAGTCAATAGAGTATCGTGACCAAGAATTCGTCAATTCCAGTAGATATCATAAGAATTTGCAAGTTCTAATAACGCTGTTTGATTTATTAAATTTATCTTTGTTTACTCTATTCATTACTATTTGCCTAGGCCATTGAGCGATAAGCTCGACTAATCACAGCGATTCCTTTATGTTCCATTAGAGCAAATGAGTGCAGTTAAGTATTTAGTTGGCTATAAACTAGTGAACTACATTATAAATCACCACATAATAATACGACGTCAATGATGACTCTTTGTTTTGACTAAAACGTTTTGCTTCGCTATCTTTATTCTATTCTCTAGGTATATGTAAGTATACCTAGAGAATAGAATAAAGATAGCGAAGCAAAACCAGAAAACCTACACTATTGCTGTTGTTTTTTAAATATTTAAATATAACACAGATAATAAAACTTATATATGTTATGAAACCCAGTGAAAATAAATTGAGAACTTTTTTTAAATTAGACATTTAAATAATAGCTTGCAATTATTGTAAAGTTTTACAAATTCTGATCGTAAAGCGCAATCGAAGCGTCTATTTCGCACATCCAACTATTTACCTTTAAAGTAAAATAGACCTAACATTACTTTTTTTAGATTATTTTACAAACGTTCTGCCAAACGCCCTAGTTGAAGAATTATAGGCAATAGCTTTAACATGAATAAGATACATTTTACTGTTATGTTCGAGTATTTCCATACTCGAAAACGACTCCTCGATTGCGAGCGCACAAATTTTATACGTGTACTGAAATCTTAGCGCATTAAACTCCGTATCGTCGAAATCCAACGGACCTAATGTTTGTCGTTTTAGGGTCGCAAGTCCTTTACTTCTGTGTTCTACTTCACAAACGTTCTGTCAAAAGCCCGACCTAAAAATTATTAGGCAAATTTGAGCTTTAACACAATATGAATAAAACCCATTTTACTCCGATTTTTACTACTCCTCGATTTCGATCGGGCAAAGTAAGGTTTCGCGTAAGAGTACTGGTCGATATGTTAATAGAATTATGATAAAGAAACAATCAGACATTCGTTTTCCTGTTTTCCGCAGCACAAAGTAGACTAAAACATTCATCCTCCATCGAAATTGGCTTTAGTTTTTGGTTTTTTTTATTTATATTTCTAATCAGAGATGAAAACTAGCCTTAGTTTTATTAGACAAGGAGTTTTTAAAGTGCGTTTGTTTTATGCCTTTGTTTAGGTACATATATATAATCATAAATGAGGTGAATGTCAACCCAGTCGTTTCAAAATCTCAGAAAGATATTTCCATATATTTCATATATATGTACGTAACTATTTGCATAGTTGTCGAAGTTAGTAAAGACATTTATCTTTGTTACTCAACCATAATAAATTATAACTAAAGACCTAAGGCTTAATGGATTTGAATTAAGTTAAATAATTTAGGTAAGCTTATAGAAAAGTCCTATTATAGTATAAACTATTACATAACTGATAAAAAAACTTGGGTGTGAATTATTGCAGTAACCAGGCTTGATCTTCTTATTATTTTAAATGACAATGTGAGATGGTGATAACAAAAACAAGACCCAGTGAAGTTTGTTGCGGGCTTCTTCCAAGACGGGGCGCGTTTGAACCCTCGTAGCTTTAGTTCTAAGTTCTCGCAATCATCTTACTACCATGTACAAATTTTTCATGTAATGTGCGCATCATAAGTATCTACCTAACATAGAATGAATTCGACATATAAAATACCCAATACATATATGCTAAAACTTCCACTCATTATATTTTTAAGTTCAAAAAGTTACCATGTTATCTCATTTCCTGGTTAAATCACACATGACTTTGTTCTATTTCGGAACCCCTTATTATGTCTTATGCAATACACGTGTTTAAGCGAAGTGCTTGAGTGACAACGTATGATACAAGTTCTTTGCGACGCAGTTAATAAACACGTGTTGGTAGAACCAGGGTAGAGATAATTACGGGTGGAAACATACTTACAAGTCAACAGACATGACCCGATGACCCGAGCGACGAAACGCGACATCAAATCAAATCGCAATATTTGGTACTTACTATTAATATTGATAAGCAAGTACTTTAACCTATTCTATTTCATTAGTCAAATTCTAGTACGGAGTACTAATTAAAGATAATACAAAACAAACCTAAACCATATTTTGCAAAGTACTGCATATCACGAACATAATATTTTCTATACGAACATTTGGAAGTTCAAAAAAACTTACGAATGAATACACATCAAAATCAAAAAATAATGTACGTTGTAGAATGTAGAATTTTATTAAATAAACTCTATACAAAATATTGTCCTAATATACATCTTGAATCTCTCTTTTTTTCTCCTTCTCTGAACGCTATATAACCTTTCTTCCCTCTTATGTAACGAAAATGACACTACAGTGATGTTGAAATATTTTATTTTCATTTCTTCATTTTTCTTCATTTCAGAGTCTCATGCAAGATTGAAGTGTATTATTTTTCTTTTTCGGGTGAACACTTGCCAATAACCACCTGAGGGGTTGCTAGTGGGAGAAGTCGACCAGAGGGTGCCTCCTGCGAGGACTCGGACTTCGGCTCGGTTCGACGTTAATCTGACTGTTGGTGGAATTTTGTACAAATCTTTGTTTAGTCCGAACGCCCCCGTGAACGTGGTAAGGGTCAACGTCTGGATCACGTCAGAAATCGGGGCCGCAAGTGTAAATGCACCCGTATTTATTTCATATTACCCACCAAAAAAATGTCTTGAACATTGGCTGTGAATCAAATATAATTTTAATTATTTCTTGAAAAGTATTTATTAATTAAATAGGAATAATTATCAGTAACTTTGTTAAAATGCTAATCAATTTAATAAAATATATGGGATACATCAAGTTATGAATTTAAAAAGTTTAATTATTTACCACTATCAGTGTTATTTACCCACTTCATAAACCTAAGGTTTCTTCTGCCCAGTAAGGTTTCGATGTCATAGATTACAAACATGTGATGTCAAACATGTTTATCATACGCGCGGACACGCGCGGTCTGCACGAAATATGTCAAACATAAGCACTGGAAAGATAGATTATTTCGAAAGCTACAAATAACTTAGTTCCTACACAGCTACGAAATGCTTTGAATTGCACACCAACAATATCCTAAAGCACCCTTGCGGCACCCCAATCGTACATATCTCCGGTCTGGAATCACGAGACCGTGTTGCATATAATGTCTCTACTTATACACGTATACGCATAATTCAACCATGTTTCCTCTTCACGTGCACATGTCGGGCTAAACATTTAAATTATTAAAATGCATTTGCTCGTATCAAATTCGGAACGAGTGTTATTTTTGTGTTATTGCAAAGGCCACGCATTGAATCTGTAGAAATCCTTTTAGGGATTCAAAAGTTGTGTTTTGTGGACAGTTCCATGATATTATTGTCTTATCATTTTTAATACTTAATCCAGATACCTATTATTTTTAACTTGTATCATGCTAGCGTTTGGCATTACGATTTATTCAGCGTGGAATCGTTTTCTCTTGATAAAAAAGTAACCTTTGCTACTCTCCAACTCGTTTAAATATTTATGTGCAAAATCACGCGGATCTTTTATTTGTTATTGCTTTAAAGAACCTACAAACATACTTTCGTTTTATAATTTTATTTTATAAATAAATAAATATACTACATCAATACACACCTCGCCATCTAGCCCCAAAGTAAGCGTAGCTTGTGTTATGGGTACTAAAATGACTAATGAATATTCTTATTAATAATATACATAAATACTTATAATATACAGATATACACCCAGACACTGAAAAACATTTATGTTCATCACACAAACATTTTCCAGTTGTGGGAATCGAACCCACGGCCTTGGACTCAGAAAGCAGGGTCGCTGCCCACTGCAAATAAGATACGAGAAAAATGGAATAGTGAAGCATCCAAACTTAAAATTATATAGGTAACTAATGCCGACTTTGTTGTACTCAAATCACTGAACTAAAATTGACATATCGAAAAGTAGAGCCATATTTTATACTATGTCCTTTTTTGAAAAGGACAGCGCTATCTCTTTAGTTAATTTAAGTGAGTAATGTGCAACGGAACTGGTATCCAATATCTTTAACTTGCTCATTCATAATTTTTTCAAACTCCATATTCAACTAAAAGGACAACTGATGATCCTTACCTGTATAGTATAGACGAATAACCTCGTTAAAAAAACAAAGATACCTACTTATGCTAATCCGAAATCTAAATACAATTCACGGCTGTGAAATAATTAAACTCACTTAAGCAATTTAGGAAACTGCTATATTACCATTATTTTCTGTGGACGTACATCAACGGCTTCACCATCTGGAGTGTCCAAGCAGACTAACGTATACCTATACCTGAATGTTCGACTGCACAAAGCTTGCAGTAAAACCCTTGACCCCTGTTGATATATGTCAAATACTCGCTAGCGATTTCCCGGTGTAGTAAACTCCCATAGAAAGTTTTACTCTACGACCCACCGCGTTGCATCCGCGCCTGTTGCTCGACTCTTCAGGTTCGTACCTTTGTCATCAGCCAATTGTTTTATCATCACAATCTTGCTGCGAGAATGAAAATGGTGACTTTTAAACATTTCGTTAAAACTCAGTTTCAGATTCTCCTGCATCTGCAAAGTTTCATACTACGATCCACCGCGTTTCATCGCCATCCCGTTGCTCTACTATACAGCACCGTATCTTTTTCATTAGCATGCCAATTCCGATGTTATCATCAAAGCGAACTCTACCTTACTCATTCCTTCGCCCAAACACTCGCCAAAACTCAGCAAAATGCCCATAAGCTGCATTTTCATTAGCATACCTATAATCTCAAGAATTGGGCTTTCCAATGATATGCCAACAGATTTTACTAAATCGACTGGTAACTTAGCGCGCTCAATCAAAATTAAGATTTTCGAAATTTTAAAACCAGTGCACCAATCTTCGTGAAATTGGGCGCTTATAGCTGGCATCCTAGAGACGTACATAAGATTCCAGTTCCCGGAAGATTTAAAATATAGCCTGCGTTACCTAATCACGGCAATCACCTACGTTACCTATCCCGTGAAAACTAACGGTTCCCCCTGGATTATTCAAATATATAATAAACAGCTAGAGTATCAAATCGATCAATCTTATGACAGCGCGATACCGTGGTTTTACTTGTGCTACAATATACGTATGGTAATGATAAATGACCTTAAAGATGTTTGCTTACTTTGATTGTGTAGTTGTTTTAAAGGAGTACTTAAATTGCACAACACGCTTGCAATCGGAATTACTTTGGCTTTGACTGTTGAAGTCAATAATCAAAGTTTATTTTATTATACTTACCAGGAAGGCATAAAGCAATAAAAACTTAAGAGAAACCAACTTAATATCACTTTATTTACAATCACAAAATTTAATTTTATATTTACAAATTGTATATGCTAATAATTTTCAAGTTACTACTGTTAATTTAATGTATCGTACCTACGTATGTAACCCCGGACGCAACACGCGTTATATAATTGCCAGTGTTTTTGTTAACTTGTCATCTTCTGGCTCTTTTTGTTAACTTTTGTTATTTGAAATTTAAATAATTTTCAAATAACAAAATGATGACAAGTTAACAAAAACACTGGCAATTATATAACGGACGGATGGAAATGTGTATGGACAGGCACAAGATCGGCATTGTAACTTGGAGGTGTCTTACTTTGCGATACAAATATTACAATTGTTTTTATTTCGCTTTGCTAATATTTTATTTACAGACATTTTAACTATTTATACTTATATTTTAATTTATACACTAAATTTATTGGAAAATAAAGGAGATAACTAATTTTTTTAAACCTCATATAACGGTGTTTAGGTCATATCAACTGTAATTATTATATTACTAGCTGCTGGCCGCGTTCTTCGTCCGCGTATTCTATGGTTTAAAACAAATCCCGTGGGATCTTTCGCTTTCCTGGAATAAAAAGTATCCGATGTTACTCTTCGTAATTTCTACTAACTCTATTTGAAAAATCTAGTCGAATGGTTGCATAGTTAGTGCGTAAAGGCAGGATAAAAACGAAAACACTATTGCAGTTATAATATAAGTAATTTTTTTTTTATATTATGACCAACTGACTGACAGGAACGCATTCTTTCAGCGAATGGATGATATTGGACTAATTTTTTATCTCCAATATAAATATGTTTACATTTAATTACGAGTAATTTTCCAGTGCGTTTATTAAAACAACATCTATTCATCACAATAAGACGATAAGTATAAGATATTATTTCGTTCTAAAACGATTACAAAGAATAATGTAATAGTACCTAGGTATCTGCGGAACTCTTAAAAACATGTACCTAAGGTAACTTGTCTACTTAACATAATGTATTTCAAAAGAGCACTTAAACGTAAACTTGTAAATTGGTCGAATTAAATTTAAAAAAACCGGTCTTGTTGATTTTTATACTAGTGTTATTATTCCATCGTTTTACATAGTTCATGTACTTAACAACTTCATCTAAGTAATTTTCAATTAAAATCATACGTCTTTACGCCATACGAGTTAACTCTATCAGTTTTTTGCAATGACTATGAGGCTGGTTCAACTTGGCTTTATTTTAGTTTCGACCCCACAAACTATATTACGATAGATGAAAATAAAAAAAAACTAATCATATTATTAGAGGTATCCTCAATAAAATGGTTTTTTTAACTTTTTATTCCATTATACGAGGTAAGCCTCGGAAGGACAGACAGGTATATTGCGAAACTATCACACAGTAACAGTTGTCGACAACGGAACCCAAGAAATATGTAAAATCTACATATAGGTAGAAACCATTTCCTGAATAGCTAAATCGATTTTATAATATCCCGTATGCTGCTGTCATTTCCTATGTCCTACAATTAATATTCTGTATTATTTTGGTATTAAATATAATGTACAAACTGCACAAACTACGGGTATATCAAGATCAAGCACCGTAGGCTGAGACGACTCAATCCCCGATGTTAGTAAAATTGCGTTGTTTCATCTTGGAGAACACATGAAACAATTTATTCAATCTAATATATCTATTAGGCAATTACTAACTAGCTGTTGCACGAAACTTCATCTGCGTTCCTTTTGGGTTATAAAAATCCTGTAGGAACCCTTTATTTTCCCGGGATAATTTTTTAGCGTATAGCCGTCTCAAGGATGCAAACTATTTCTTTGCATAAAGATTTACAGAAAAGCTGTTTTTTGTAAATCTTTATCTTAGAAAACTACACTATCTAAGTGTATGAGGACGATAATAATATTAGATGATGAAACATTATGTATTACATACAAAGTACAAATCATTGCGCAATATGGTGAATAGGAATATACTACGTTCAGCAAAACAAAGTTGGAAACTTCATTTAATTGAAACAAGATGATAATTGGTAGTTGTTATCTTCATCTAAAATGTTTATACAGAGACATACAATTATTATAAATTCCAAAAAGTGTTTGTTACATATCGTTATATTCGGTTCAACAGTTACACGAACTTCATGAAATATAGATATAGCTTGCGCCCTCGAAATGAACGTAGGATACTTTTTAAATTGGAAAGAATCTAGGAACCATGCTGTTATTAAATATAACCATTATTACAGTATCCTCTAATTATGGCGCCTTGAACTACATGCAAGATCACTTCAAGCACCAAAAAATTTGCAAACTTCTGTTTTAAAGCCCTAAAATATATAAAAGTTTACTTCAAGGCGGCATTGGCAGCAAGATTGGAGACTAGGTACTATGCCTAAACAAAATATCAGTTAAACGGACATAACATAATTTGGCAAGAAGAAAATTTGGGACCTCTATTTGACGACCTAATTTTGAGATTTTTGAGGTATGGGTTTAATATGGCTGCCATACCTCTTACAGGTTAGCCTGTCACCACTTTAGACTACATCATCATTTGCCATCTGAGATTGCAGACAAGGGCTAACTTGTAGTGAAAAAAAATGTATATGGGATACATTATAGTCGAAGAATCGGGTAACAGTTAGTTCGCCGTACAATCGTGATAGGTCAACAAAGTTTTCAATAAAACCCTGCTTGTGTTTTGTTAACAACTCCGCCCACTTAAGGGTGAGCATTTGGATTATTCTAAATTTTTTATACCATTCCACTCTAATTGATAACACGTGTACAGTTTCCGTTCTGCCACGTGTCTTATTATTAAATATTCGTTCCGCTCCAAGCGAACCATCGCATAGACTATGATATGATATGCATTACGCACAATGGAATAAACAAATGAAAGCACAGGAACTACTTGACGTGGAAATAAAAGGTAATTTTAACGCGTTCCCTAAGCTTCCTTATAAAAGTTTTCGTTTTCCGATTTCGATTTTATTAGCCTTCTTTTTTTTGCTATCCCACGCATTTTTTTATTCGTCTCATTAATAATTTCAAATTCTTTTCATTTTTTGAACTGTAGGTACTATTTTAATCATTTGATGTATTTTGGTTCGTAGTATAAGCATACTAAGTCAGCTTGTAAATAGATTTTTGTTCAAAACATCTCGGTCTTTTTAAAGCAAAACTTTGAGTTTGACAAGGTTACGTAAAAAGATCATTACGTCCATTATACGTAACTAACGGCGACTTTGCGAGACAAACATATATATATGTCATTGTTAAGAGAATTGCATTATAAACGCTATAAAATACTCAAGTGCACAAAACTCATCTGTTTCCTAAATAAAGTTTGTTAAACGACTTTAAAACTTAACTTAGGTTTAATCTTCTCATTTTGTTCCTTAAACTATCTCCGTGAATGGAGGTTGTCTTAAAATAGACGTTCACCGTAGGCACTCTCCAGCTGTTTTCCTGATTTTTTTGTTTCTGACAAAAACCCGTCGCGTTTCATCCAACGTGGGAATTTTTGGTTTCCGAAGAAGTGGTTCACAGATGTTAGCGAATCATCGTGGAGTGTGCACTTAAAAGGTTATATACACGTGTCAAAACAGGAAGATGTTTGTAATTTAGCGACGACGCGTGCCACTTGTCCGTCTCTAACGTACTGTGAAATAGACTTCAGGTTTTTATAAGCGAATAGGGCACCGATGCATAACCAACTACCCCTTGATAAACAAATGGCCCATTCTATCATTTTCAAGAAAAATAATCGTGTCTTAGTATTCTAAACTATCAATAATAGTGATTTTGATAAATTATCCGATGCACTAATCTTATCGCATTGAAGGTTACTATTAAAAGTTAATGTATTTGACCTCGAATAAGTAGCTACATAATTTGGAAACTGAATGAAAACATCCTAATTGATATCTAGTTTTATCACTACACTATTTATTAGATTTAATATCAATTTGTAATAATCAATAAAACTTAAAAATGTGTAACAATGTCCTTTGGTGCATGATTTTATCTCACTAGGTTAAGTAGTAATAATAATGTATCTGACAGTTACAATATGTTTCTTGATTACATAATGAAATAATGTATATTAATTAGATACAGGTACCTTCTTACTATATCGTTAAAGAATTTCGTAAAAATGTAGTCAAACTTACCATGCTTTTGCAGCATTTCTAAAATTTGCTTTCTACTTAAAATATAATACGTCTTAACATAATGGAATGACCATGTTATTATGACTAATATTTTAAAATTCTTATATTCCTTTATCACCATGTCACCTACTTGAAACAACTCATAATCAGGCGGCTGTTAAATTCGTTAATTCTTTTGATTTGCCTTTTTTGCCATACCTAAACTCTTCCGCTATTTGCAACAAAGTTTTATCTCTAGTCTCAGGTAGATAAAAATATAAAAATATTGTACCTAATAGAGTAGAAATGCCATAAAACAAATAGGTACCGTGATGACCCAATCCTTGGAACATAGCTGGAGCAGTTTTGATCGTCGCAAAATAGGAAAGTGAAGTCATCATGACGCTTATCCCAGAACCCAACCCCTTTGTTTCAGTGGCAAACAATTCACCAACCATATTCCAAGGTAGTAGAGATATTCCTAAGTTTGACACAAATACATAAATTGCCATTAAACCTAAGGATACAAAAGGAGATATATGTCTTATAATACGCAGTTCAATAAGATAAAGATAAAACGCTAGAGATATTAAGGATAGGGTTGTAAAAACTCCACTAAAAATAGCTAAGGGACGTCGTCCTATTTTTCGCAGTAAAATACATGCTGTAACCAATGCAATTACGCGTAAAATATCAGTTGCTAGCATAGCAGCATATGTGTTCTTGTCGGTACCTATTAGTACTTCCATTATATTGGTGGTGTATGCACATATGACGTTAATACCAGATAACTGGGTAACTATAAAGAACACTATCATTATACACAGCGGCTTCCAAAATTCAGGTTTCTTTATGTTATCTGTTAGTGTTTTAATCTTGCTCTTTTCTTCCCTCTTTTTTGTTTGGTCTGCTATCATCTTCTCGAGTTCCAGCTTCATCGCAGGGCTAGTGCCTCTGTACCATTGAAAAGATTGTATACACCTTTCAATTTGGTTTTTTGATGCCAACCAAGCGGGTGACTCTGGTGCAAAATATAGTATAATACATCCAATCAAAGGAAATGCACCGCAAAGCAGAGAAGCGTGGCTCCAATGCAGATAAGTTCCAAACAGATGTGACATAAATACTCCGGACGCTATACTTAAAGACAGGCCAGCCAAAAACAATCCTCTGTATGCGGGTGAGCTTATTTCACCGACAAAAACTGGCCCCAAAGGACCTAGCCATCCTTGGCAGAATCCTGTTATAAATCTTCCAAGCAATATAAAATGTATGTTGCCAGCAAAACCAATAATTGTCCATCCTCCTATGTAAAATACTGATAATAATATTTGAGACGCTCTTCTTCCGAGTCTGTCCATTAGATATCCAGATATCATATTTC
Source organism: Pararge aegeria (assembly GCF_905163445.1). NCBI lineage: Eukaryota > Metazoa > Arthropoda > Insecta > Lepidoptera > Nymphalidae > Pararge > Pararge aegeria. The sequence goes on along the minus strand of NC_053184.1, from coordinate 7,441,014 downwards.
CAAATACTAACGCTAGCGATGCTATGGCCGCTGAAAAAAAAAACATCAATGGTCAGAAATATAAGACTCAATGGTTGAAGAAATCACAAAATGCTATAGATTTTTTTAATATTTCGAAATAAAGGATTTGATATGAAAATAATGATTACTATATACGCCGAATTTTAGTAGTGTGGTAAATCTAGCTCTTAAATCTACTCTTCTATGAAAAAAGAGGCCTATACCATGTAATGGAACTCTAAGAGGCTGAAGATGATAATAATATTACTAGGTACATAAGATAACAACAATATAAACATACCCAGCCAAGACTCCATTTCAAGTGGATATTTATTATGCCCTTTTTCATTTTGTAACTGCGGAATAAGGATTGCCGAGATTCCCGCCGTCGCCCCCGCACTAAAAGACATCATGAAGGAACCAAAAGCTATGAAGGCCTGAAAAGAAACGAATATTGATTTTAATTTTCATCTCTTGCTTCACTTACGATTTTCATCATCATCATCATCACTTCAACCGATTGAAGTCCACTGCTGAACATATGTATTTTGTCGGGAGTTCCAAAATCCAAGGTCCTTGTTTCGAGCGGTGGGAGCCGTTTCGTTTGATGTCGTCTGTCCACCTCATTGGGGGCCGACCAACGCTGCGTTTACAGGTAAACGTAGGTGGCGCCATTCTAGCACCTTGGAACCCCACGTCCATCGGTTCTCCGAGCTATGAGCCCCGCCGATTTCCACTTCAGCTTTGCGACTCGTTGAGCTAAGTCGGTAACTCCGGTTCTTCTACGGATCTCCACATTCCTGATCTGATAACGTAGAGGTACTCCCAACATTGCTCTCTCGATTGTTCGCTGAGTGACTGAGCCTTCTTATGAGGCCCATAGTAAGCGACCACGTTTTCGCTGACGACTTTGGCAGCATAAATTTAGCACGGTATTGAGTTTAACTTTAGCTTAACCTACAACTACACAAATCGTCCAATTTATCGCAGTGCCCAGTTAAGTTCGTTTTTAATTTTAGAAATTAAATATACTGGCTCTAACGGCAAAGGGTCATCGTGAGAAACCTGCAACGAGAGAGTTCTCCATAATGTTCTCATGGTGTGTTAAGTCCACCAATCAGCACATGGTCAGCGTGGTGAATTATGACTTAAGCCCTTCTCATTCTGAAGAGAGACCCGTAGTGGGCCGGTAATGGATGATGAAGGATAGTACACGCGAATAAACTTAATACAACAATGGCGAAGACGCAGACATAGGGGAGAATAAATATACTTCTATTATACACCACAAAGAGTATTTAAAACTGAAAAGCAATATGAAAACAGCGTATACAATTTGGCGGCCTTATCGCTACGTCACGACGTCTTCCAGGCAACCAAAAATGTATAAAAACAAATACAGAAAATAGGTAGGTGGTCCATATATACACATATCAGTAGAAAAATATAATACATAATACATACTAGCGGACCCGCGCGACTTTGTCCGCGAATGAGTCGAGTTAAACAAATAGTCGTATGTCCAATATAAATGATTCTGAGATTCCAATATAAATGAATCCTAGCTAGATCGATTTATCGCCCCTAAAACCCCCTGTCTACTAAATTTCATGAAAATCGTCGGAGCCGATTCCGAGTTTCCAATTATTTATATATTTATCGATAAAACACGAATAAAATGACATTTTCTAGAAATGAATCCTAGCTAGCCCCCCTCCCCGAAAAAGAAAACCCCTGTATACTAAATTTCATGAAAATCGTTGGAGGCGATTCCGAGATTCCAATTACAATTACAATTAATATACCGGATGTTTGGTGCATCGTGTGCCAAATCGAATCTGATGATTGGAGGGGTCTTTGGCTATCTCTTCAGCCCTCGTAAAAAAATCTTGCTCAAACGGTTTTTTTTATACTGATTTTAAATTGTTTTTTTAAAAATTGTAAAAATTCTACATTTAAATTTTAATAAAAAATAAAGTTGTTAAGTATTAATTAATTTTCTTTTTAATCTTTAATTTGTAACGTTTTACGCTTCTTTTGAAACTAGAATTACACGCCAGCAACATCTAGTTTTTGTTTTACAGCCCCGCAAAGTTTTTTTTACGTAAAAAAATAAGCTTGAACGTCAACTTTCGGTTTTAATAAAAAAAAAACTAAAAGTGATCATGTTCTTCCAATTTTTTTAAAACATCTCTGGACTGTCCCCTTTCTAATGGTGTGCAATATGCCATGAAAAGTAATTAGTAACATCACTAATTTTCAAATTTTCTAAACTTAGTCACAATTTTCTAATATTCAACAGATGAAAGAAAAACAAGTTTTTGCGTAAATAAAACTCACAAGCAGGTAAAATTTTTAAATTTCGTAGGTTTTACTTGAAATAAAAATAATACATTGCATTTGAAACATTTATTTCATAATTTTTACAAATTCTGCTCAAATTGTTCACCCCTGTTTCGAATGCAGGCCCGACATCTTTGACGTATTGTTACAGTTGTAGTCCGAAGCCGTATTTCGTTCTTAATTGTACCGAAGGCCGCTTCTATGCGTTGTATTAGTACCTCCCTCGTTGGGACTTCTGTGGCGTATACTAGCTCTTTGGCACGTCCCCAGACATAAAAATCTAACGGAGTTAAGTCTGGGGAACGTGGAGGCCATGCAATAGGCCCATCGCGCCCAATCCACGAATTGGGGAACACATTATCGAGGTATTCCCTCACAGTTAAACGCCAATGCGCGGGACAGCCGTCATTTTGAAATACTATGGGCACATCTTCATTAAACACGGGCACCTCGGCCAATAATTCCGGCAGATCATTTTGCAGGAACTCTAAATAATTATCGCCATTTAAGTTATCAGGCAGGTAGTGCGGTCCAATTACCTGATTCCCAATCACTCCTGCCCAAACGTTCACACTAAACCGTCTTTGAAAAGATTGCTGTCTTTTGGCATGTGGGTTTTGCCGTTTCGGTGCCCAATGGTGTAAATTGTGCAAGTTAAGAATCCCTTAGGAATAGAAGATAGATTTCGCTTCACTAGAGTGAAAAAACTATTTTTGCCTGTTTAAACGAACAACGGGCGTATAACTTTATGAAAGAGACAGAAAATGTCATCTGCCTTGTGAATTGTGAGTGTTATTTACGCAAACCCTTGTTTTTCTTTCACCTGTTGAATATTAGAAAATTGCGACCAAGTTTAGAAAATTTGAAAATTAGTGATGTTACTAATTACTTTTCATGGCATATTGCACACCATTAGAAAGGGGACAGTCCAGAGATGTTTTAAAAAAATTGGAAGAACATGATCACTTTTAGTTTTTTTTTTATTAAAACCGAAAGTTGACGTTCAAGCTTATTTTTTTACGTAAAAAAAACTTTGCGGGGCTGTAAAACAAAAACTAGATGTTGCTGGCGTGTAATTCTAGTTTCAAAAGAAGCGTAAAACGTTACAAATTAAAGATTAAAAAGAAAATTAATTAATACTTAACAACTTTATTTTTTATTAAAATTTAAATGTAGAATTTTTACAATTTTTAAAAAAACAATTTAAAATCAGTATAAAAAAAACCGTTTGAGCAAGATTTTTTTACGAGGGCTGAAGAGATAGCCAAAGACCCCTCCAATCATCAGATTCGATTTGGCACACGATGCACCAAACATCCTGTATACAAGAATTGCTCGTTTAAAGATATAAGATGTATTCATAAATAAATATACACACATATCTCGTTTTAAATATTTTTAATTTGCAATATAAAATAATTAAAAGCAAAACTGCATTCACATGATTCTAGTAGGTATAGGTAGAGGTTAACATGTATATTTTAACTATGCATACCTACCTATCATATATATCCAATAGTGATATAATGTCGTTTGACGATCTATTTATTGCGGGTGTCATATTTAAATACAATGATTGCGTGACATATTTATGTCACGGGCACCTTTCTTTTTCGACTTTGGAACGCAGAATATCGTTGGTTATCTATAATCAGTTATAAAATTAACATAAGTCCAAACTTCGAGAGTGAAAACGCGTTTCATATTTTGCGATTTTATACCTTAAAATAAGCCCGTTACTGCTATTTCTTCTGATAGAAAGTGATCAGTAGTGATGCCGACAAGGATAACAGCGGGTTAGCCTGTTAGAGGAATAGCAGTTATATTTAATCTATGAGTTTACAGACCACTGACGAGACGAGAAATAATCAGCTAATTGAGAGTAGGACATTTGCACACGAAAGGCCTTATTTACCTGGCATAACGGAATAGTTGTGCAGAATGTAATTATTTGGGTTTTAAGCAATTAAAATATCACTTGCTTCAACAGTGAAGGAAAACATCGTTTGGAAAGCTGAGAGTTTTCTCAAAGGCGTGTGATGTCCACCAAACCGCACTGGGTCAGCGTGGTGGAATACGGCCAAAATCCTGGTCATTGTGGCAGGAGACCCGTGCCCTGCAGTGGGCCAGTAATGGATTGATATGATGATGACGTCTTTGTTATTTTTTGGCTGATAAGTGGTGATACAGTCTACTGAATACTGTCTAAGGGCTATCCTTTAAGGGATGTGGCAGCTATATTATATAACCCTAATCAGTTTCTACAAGAAATCGTACCCAAACGCTAAATCGCTAAGCGGTACGTCTCCCATTAACCCAGACGAGGGAAAATTTTGAAATTATAAATTCCCAAATTGCACTGCCGGGGATCATACGAGTAGGTACCTCCCACTTAAAACCACAGCGCTGCCTACTGCGAAGTGCGACTGGGAGGTCGCCAACTGAAAGATGGTCTACCTTTTAAGGAGACGAAGTGCGACTGGGAGGTAGTCAACTGAAAGATGGTCTACCTTTTAAGGAGACGAAGTGCGACTGGGAGGTAGTCAACTGAAAGATGGTCTACCTTTTAAGGAGACAAAAATTATATCCCCCGCTTATATCCCCAAGGGATATAATGTACGTGTCCACCAGTGGCGTGCATTTCATACATGCACAAAAGCACTGCATACCCAAATTATTTTATAAAAGTTGTATTGGAGGGGAATTTTTCCATTTTATGCCATGTACCGGCTTTATGCATACCCTGGTCGAAAACCCTGTGCACGCCACTGGTGTCCACTAGCTGAAGCACGGGAACATACAATAGCAGAAGTTTGACCCCGTTTATTATTACACATAATTATTTCCATTTGTTTGCCTGTGCTCTGACAGTTGATAAAGCTGTGGGAGAAGACATTTTTATCCTTATCCCGGGGAGATAACTGTCTCCTGCCCATGATAGCCGTGCAGAGCGAGAAAACACAATGCACGACTTTTCGAAGTTATGCCACGTTCATTTATAAGACCCAAGGTTATTTTAGCAAGGTGCTTTATGCAACACTAATCGACCAAAAACCAAGAATACGTTAGGGGGTGGTCAATTTAAGGAAGAAAGCAAAACGATAATTTTGCCCGAACATTATGAATTATTTCAAGCGGCAACACAAATATAAACTCTACCAATTATGGTTCATATGGTACAGCTCAGCGGTTCATGGGAAACAAAGTCGGGCGAAGTCGCGGCCAAAAGTAAAACATATCTGAATATTTGACCAATTTAATTAACTAGTCCACGTTTTTTGCGGTTTACTCAAATCCCGTGGGAACTACTCTTTCGAATAACTCTATCTATAAAATCAAGTTGATAGGTTTCTTAGTGAAGGCGTAAAGGAAAGACTTACAAACTTGTATCAGCAAAACTTAGATGGCACGATATTTTTCTATCAAATTATAGATAAAGACCACATTGTATAAGCAGTGTTGTGATTGTTTTTCTGTTTTCTGTACTTTGTACTGTTAAACGATTTCTTTCTGTAAAAAAATATAGCAATGGACATGACTAGAAACTACTATAAACAATAAAAACTAATATAAAATATATAAAATCCAAACATAAAACAATTATTGCTGCACATATATTTAGACCCCTAGACCAGCGCATGGGTCCACAAATCGTGTCCTTTATTGATTTTTCGAGTTTTAGCTTAAAACTTTTCTTTAATCAATGACATACTGCATTCCGTCTAACGGTCCTATAATATTACTGGTTTTAAAAAGTTAAAAGATTCTTCGAAAGCGGTTGACACGGAAATTAGGTAGGTATATGAAACATCTAGCTCGTGAATGTTTATAATGTAAATAAAAGAGAAATTAATGAGGTAGAGACCAATAAACAATTAATTAATGATAATATCAAAGCGGTGATAGCCCAGTGGTTAGTACTTTCGAGGGCCGAGTTCAGACCCCGGCAAAGTTATAATATTGCTTTTTTCCTAATAACTCTTATTTAGAAATGAAGGCAGTATGGGGTCAGTAACGTGCATAGAGGGTATGCACAGGGTATGCAAATGCCATAAAATGAGTTATATTATTCCAGTACGAGTTATTAAAAGTCAGGGTTGGCTTTTTATAACTGAAATTTTTATAATTTTATATAATCTGCGTATCCTGTGCATACCCTCTATGCACGCAACTTTATGGGGTTAATATAATTCAAAGAATTAAATAAACTAATTTTATAAATGTAATTATATTTTTTTTTGTAAATTTATATGCAAAAAATCTTGTTTATTTTATAAACCACTCTGCTTTTAGAATATTTGAACTTAATACGAGACAGCTGATAATAGCAGGACACAGTTCAAGTATTTATTAATAGTACATTGTACCAACTTTATGGCCTAGAGCCAGTATGAAACTAGAGGGTAGGTACTCCTTCGATACCATATACATCGAAGTTAAATTTCACGTGGTTGAATAACGTAGATAAAAAATCACACATTTGTTACATGGGAGTGTAGTTGACTTGAAGTAAACAATTTAATTTTCTTTTTTAAAATCTAATGGCATAATGACACTGTTAGCAACGCGTGTTAATGTGCAATATTTATATACCTACAGAATCGATACTGCATAATAGATCAAAGAGCAGCGGATATGTGATTCAATCAATGTTGCCAACCGTTATCAGAGATATGAGAAATAAAAATATTTTAATATAATTACAATATAAATGTAAATTATATGAGTTCATCAACACTAAATATCATAGATTTGATAGACCTTTATTATTTAAAGACCTTTATTTAAATTCATTAGTTAGCAATATAAAAAAAATACATAAGTATTATATCGGTTTAGTATAACAGAGATTGATAGGTACAAGTTATAAATTTGAAAAATAAACGAGTTGATATAGTCGTTTATTCATCTAGTACGAGCTCAAAACATGATATATTAATTAAGATAATTTAAATATAACTTGTTTTTGGTGTTAAAGTTTGGAAGGTTCTCTAAACGTTAAAATTATAAGCAAGCTAAATTAAAAAAATATATCAAATACGAAGACCGCCAAATATAAGAGAAGTTCAAATTATGACAAAATAACAGTCTTAAAGGAGGATGCAGGTATAAAGCAGAAGCAGTAAAAAAAATTGTTTAACTACAGGTCAAAAAGTCTAATTCTTGCGTATTGGTTTTACTACTGAAAAAAATCTCTCACCCTGAGCTGCGAAACTGGCAAGGTTGTGGAACTTGCCAGGACTGTGCCTGTAAGACCACTTTATATTATAGCAAATTATATAAATTATTATATTATAGTGATAACAAGACGAATATCTAACAACCAAGAATAATTCGTTAAAACCCGCCATCTCGCATGAGAGCAGTGCTCTAAATAATAATGATGTTGAGACAATAAAACATAGTTACTTATATTTATTAATGTATGATACACTCAGTTGCGGGCATAGAGGGTATGCACAAGGTATGCAGACGATATAAAATGATTAAAGGTAGGTAAATACTTAAAGGTAGGTTTTTCATAACTCTAACAATGTCTATTCTTAAGTTATTAATAACTCTTATTGGAGATTTTCTTCATTTTATATCATCTGCATACCCTATGCATACCCTCTATGCACGCTACTGGATACACTACTAACATTAGACGTTTATCACAATCGAAAAGATTGAAGAAAATAGTTACGTATTACATTTTCGTCACTGTTGGGAGAATAAGCCCTGGCCGAATTAGTCAAGGCACTCCGGCTGCGATAGACAAAGATACGAGTTCGACTCCTGTCAGTTCGAAAGTATGTACCTATTTCTAGAAATAATTATAAAGATCTACTTAATACGTGAAGCAAAAGCTTTTTCTACATTATACAAAAAATGCGCAGACGGAGGAGTATGAAATTTCCCACACTTGCAGTTTATATAGAAATTAGTGCAGAATGCTAATACTTTTTAAAAACTACGCATCTCTACATAGTATAAACCAAGTCGCTTTCTCTGTCCCTATATCCCTATTAAAACTACGCTACGGATCTTGATGCGGTTTTTTAAAAGATGTGATTGAAGAGGAAGGTTTCTATGTATTAATAACATCCATTAAATAGTGAAGAAAAACTGTTATTTTTGATGTCGTAAATAATTAAACTTTTTCGCAGGCTGAACCCTACGTGATTTATAAAACATATATTAAATCAATAAATAAACATTACACACATGCGTGTATATACTCTTTTTTTTTTAATTTGTTTGAAAGAATAGACAAATTAAAAGTATTCTGGCTAAATCTATGATTATAAAAGTATTGTCTTTCAGAATAGAACCTTATTTAAACTTATAATTTAAATTAATTATGGTCGATTTTTGACCGGCAGGCACAGGTTTGACGCATTACTCCCCAGGTCAAACGACTAATACAAAAAATTTAATCAAATCACGTTAATTACTGTTAAAATAGTATGCTGCCGATAATACGTTTTTCATATTATAAAAACATCGTATAAATATCAAAATCGGAGATCATTACAAATATAATACAAATCTAAATACAATGTGCTTGTTAGATTATCTGATACGCGTATATCAAATTTCCGCGGCAAGACTAAAGCGACTTTGTATCTAATATTATAAACCAGGTTACCATACTTTCAGAGTTAATTAAAAACCTTATTTCGATATTTAAACTATACATTAAAAAAAACATTCATCAATCAAGAAGTACTTATTTTTTAATTAAATTTTACGAACTAGCTCTTGATCATCCGCATTCTATTTAAGTCTCTGGTCTCTCGTCTGAGAGAAGGTTTTAGTGAATAAACCCACCACGCTGCTCCTATACGGGTCGGTGGGCTTCAACGATTATTATTAGATAGCGATAATAAGTACGGAGAACAAAAGCATTAAATAATCTTCGAGGCACAGGTTAGACGCACTACTGACCAGGTCAAATGACTAAGAAAAAAAATAGAAACAAATCACCTTAATTACTGTAAAATACTATGTGTATATCAAATAGTAAAAGAGATTTGATTGCAGCATGTTTCTGTTTTTTTTTCATAATTCATTTACCTTTTATTTAATTTCTAAAGGCAACTAACCTTAACCACATTTAGTCAGATTTTCTACATACATGTACTTAATCGATCGCGTGAAAGTTAACTTCGATTTATATTGTATCGAAATAGCGCCATCTAGTTACAGTACTGGGAAACAGGCTTGTCACTAGATATCACTCTATCTATACCATATATATTTTATTTATTGTAAAATGGCTTAGCGATAATATACGTTATCATTTAATTTTTTTGTCGTTGATCGACCACAGACACAATTCTAATAGCAGCCTTGGGGCCCATGGTCATATCTATAATTTCGTATCTACCTAGGATTTATTAGACACCAACCATTGGTGGCCCCAGCCGGTTTCTCTAAATTATATAATTATATACATAAATAATTGTGATTGATGAGGTATATTTTATTGAATTCAAGCTTTATTCTTTGGAACCACAATCATTTTGCTGTTTTCATTTCCACGAATAACTGTCAATTACTATTGCAATGGAGTGGTAGGCCTAAGACCCTATGTAACTTTTATTTTGTTTCACACACAACTTTTTATTAATTCGTTTCTTTTTTGATTTTCTCATTCCGTGCATTTTTAATTTCAATACACATACACATATCAAAAATAGGTATCTAATTTATGAAATCCAATAAGGTTAATAACTTTATTTACAATTATTTTGTTAATGTAAATAATGTAACAAAGAACTTATAATTAATAACTGCAGCTAGTGGTAAACATGTTTGATTACAGATCACGAGGCCATGAGTCCGATTCCCCGTCGAATAAAAAAAATAAAAGCAATTTTTCTGTAGTTAATTTTCTGTGTATATATATATATCTATGTGTATTCCGCACAGACACGTAGAAAAGCAATTATCTCCCAATTATATCAACTGAGAAAGATAAATTTTACTTGTCCACCTGCCAAAGCACGGCAACTGAGAAAAAAAGAAGTTTACCCCTGTTTGATACTATATAATTGTACACGTTATATAATTCGGATATTATTTTCATCCAAGCGCCCATGCTCAAAGAGTGAATAAAACAATGGGAGAAGATATAATTATTTTAAGCTAGGCGTGAGGGAGCTGGAAAACCCGGCAACTCGCCTTGGAGCAACGTCTTTGGTCTAAGCAGTAATGAGACTGGAAACTTAAGCCCATTTCCAATCAGTGGGATAGGATAGTGGAAACGTGGTTAATAATAGGGGGAACGTGGTGCTCTACTGAATGTAAGTATGGTATCTATAAGAATATCTTTTAAAATAGACAACGTAATTTTTTTTAAATCGTAACGTACCTATTGACGGCATTTGTTTAAGGTGCGACATAGTTTTATAACCATTGAATAAACTTGTAAACTACTTGTATTTGATATCGCTTACAATTGTTTCTACCTTGTACGTATAAGAACTTATTTATAGATAATACATTGAATTAAAATTAATTGAAACTCCATTATACTAAAACTTGCTGGTGCCCGCGACTTTGTACACATTATTTATGGTCTTTTAAAAATACCAAGTGAGTGATTTTGAGTTTTGGGTTGGCTTCGAAGCAGAACGCTCTAATCTTTCGCAAGAAAGAAAAATTCGATGGAGTGTCAAACTAAACAAGCAATCTGCTCAGTTTCACGCTATCTGCTATCTGCCTAGAATCTGCCTTCCGAACCGGTGGTAGAGTCACTATACACAGACTGTTTCACGTTTCAATAGTGCTTATAAACTAACTACTATAAATGAATTTTGAATTTACCTAGTCAATCGGTAAAATTTATATTATGAAAAAAATTAAATAAACAAAAACACTTTCGCTTTTTTTAATATTACTTAGTACGGATTTTTTGAAAACAGCTAAACAAGGCCACGCTTTGCTCAGTCTGGTATTAATTTCTTCCTATAAAACCCGAGGAACAAAAAAGTATAAATAAGGACAAAAATGCAATATTGTTTACAAAATCGATCCATTGACAAGGTACGAATTTTCCAAACGGAAAGATGCGGAATAAAATCGGGGCCATTAAACTTAGTTTACAATAACCTGGTATCGGTAGCATATTGGATAGCACATTCGATTAAAATTTTTCACTAAAACATTTGCGTGAAATTTAAATAAACGAAAACAAACGAAACTGGTTTTATCTTACATTAAACTACAAAAACAGAGTTCATCGGAATTTTTTGAGAGGATCGGTGTAAGAATATAAACTGATATTGATAAGATTGCGCTGTATCTAAGTTGATATTTTATTATGCATAGAGTCATAAATAAAATAGGTAACTCAGTACCTAATCCATTATTATTGAACCTACTAGCGGCCCCCCGTGACTTCGTATGTTTACTACACCTCTAATAAGTTTGAAATGCAAAAAAAACCCCCAACGCACCGCGTAGCCACACCCGCTTGCTTTCCTCAAGAAATGTGCTATCGAATACGATTTTTTTATGTACTGTTATTTCCTAAGTTTAGTGGGTTCTAACAAATATTTTTTCACGCCTAATCTCTTCGGGCGTACGCCTGAAGAAGGCAACTGCTACCGTCACCGTACCAAACGGAAAAACTTAAATCACAGAGACCTAACTATAATTATATAATCTTATTTCTAAGGTCCAGAATGTAAATAACGCAGAAGTAATAATAATTTAAATTTGTTAGTGTAGATGCTATAAGTTAGTGCATTCCTTTATGTACGAGTAAGTATTGTAATTGTGTATCATGTTTATAAAAAAGTTGTGAATTACCAACAATAATACTAATATTAAGAGTTATTTATAATTATGGTAGTAGAATAAATGGCTTTTTTATTTTATTTCTTTATTTATAAACTCTTCAGGAGTTGCAATTTGATGAATCCTCAGACTTGAATGTAGGTACCTAACTATTTTAAATGTCAACCTAAACACCAATTTTCGTCGATATAACTTGAAAAATAACGGCCTCTCATACAAAAATTCATCTTCTATATTTAAACCCCTTTAGTGGTAAAAATTTAAAAAGGTATATCGCTTAAAACCGACAGGTAGTTCCAGAATTTAGTGCGCTCAAATATGTTTTCGATACGACTTATAAAAGTTACTTTAATTACGTACGTAAAAGACTGAACTGGTATTAAAAGAACCCAGTTTTTACAATATGAAAAAACCAGATAAAAACCATCAAATAAATCTCTCTGTTAAACAAAAGGACTACTAAAATACTATTAGCTAGGTAATTTCATCATCATCATCATTATTCTATCAACGCATTACCAGCCCACTACAGAGCACGGTTTTCCTCTCACAATGAGACGTGATTAAGGTCGCAGTCCACCACGCTGGTCCAGTGCGGATTGGTGGACTTCAAATACCCTTGTTAACTTTATGGAGAACTCTCAGGTATGCAGGTTTCCTCACGATGTTTTGCTTAACAGTTGAAGCAAGTGATATTTGAATTGCTTAAAACGCACAAAACGAGTTAGAGATGCGTACTGGGATTCGAACTTGCCCCTACGAAAATGAAGTCGAAGTCCTACCCACTGGGTTATCACCGCTTCTCAATGTATGTAGGTAATATACATAAAACAAAAAAGGGAAAAGGTATACATTTACAGGTCCCACACATTTTTCAAGAACAAAAGTAACACCTATACAAGACTTAGACTGTGACTGTCTTACATTTTAGATAAATAATTCCAATTAACGTGCATTTCAATTTTCATTTATAAATAATTTTTAAAAAAAATAACATGTCTTAAAACCGTATCTCAACGTGTATATATTTGTATATGAAGGAGTGGGTAATTTGTGGTTTTAATATTTTCTAGAAACGCTACCTGTTTGCTGTTGTCATATTAAACTGTGTCTCCACTCCCAATTTAAACACAGCTGATTTTAAGGTTGTCACTGCACATGTCTAAATGTATTAAGCACAAGAATTCACTGACGAAAATATTTCATTTTCGTGAATACATATTATAAACAATAAAACTAAATAAAACATCGGCTTAAAAGGTTGCTCTCTAAGTCGCATTGTGAGACAATAAACAAAATGTACTATACCAAGTACTTATAGAAATGATGAGATAAGTTTATTATCTTACATTGTTGTGAGCAATTTTTGATTTTGTCCACGAAAATACTCACTTTGTACCTAATAACCACAATTGTATATCTGGTTGTATCAACATAAAATAAATAAATTTGAAATAAAATTTAAATTAACTATATTTAAAAACAAAAGCTAACTAAAATAAGAACAATGTTACATTAATCGATATTTCTAAATTGATAATTTTCATAAAATCGTTAAGTTATTATATATAAATACGACGTAACACGCATGGATTTCGCACGTCTACATATATAATTTCATCTCAAACATATTACTTTTATCTGTCAACTGTTTAACTAAACATTTTCCGTATATTTTAAACCTAAATTAAATATTTAATCATCCACAAATCAATCTTGATATTAAAAGAAAACATTTTTGTCACAAATTATGATTGCGAAAGTAAATAATGATATGAATAACTCACTATCTATATCAAACAACCTAGATGTGAAGTAATACATACTTTATGTCACACACCTGTCTCCAAAATGGTAAATATGTCGGCTGAACTTCACTGTAAACCTTATGCTTAGGGTTTTCATTAGCGATTCCATATTCGTGATCATTCGCGTTTATTTTCTCTAACTCTGGCGCGGTGGCACGGTCCATCGCGTATCGGATCTTTGGTGGCACTGTGTCGCCAGTCCGAAACAAGAGCTTTATGATACTCCAGTCACTATGTTTGATGGTACGTTATCTTATCAGCGACTCATAAATACAAGCATTTACTCATTTACCGTCTTTATTGCCAATGCCAAGTGCAAGTAACACTAATTTAGTTGAGAGCATTAGATTTACTAATTAATGATCTTTGTCCACATTATTTATAAATTTGAAAAACAAAAATAAATATAATGGTCTGTTTGTTTTAAAGTTCTGTTTAAACTCTTTCGACTATGTTATAATGAATAGAAGAACATTATATACGGATCGCACAATCTTAGTTGCTGGGTTGTAGTTGATTCTCGGAAACGTTTGTGTTGTTTGCGCTATTTATTTCTATAATATTACTAGCGTACCCAGCCCGCTTCGCCGGGCTAGATTTTGCTTTATTTTATTTAAACAATAAACTTACATCATTAAATTTTTAATTTAAGTCTCATAATATATTAAATCATTTATTTCTCTCCGTATTCATTCTCTTCTATTCTCCTCTCGAGCGGGTGAAGGTCATTATCTACACCCATGTACACCCAACAATAGAATATCATCATAGTAAAAAAAAAGCTGTATTTGACAGTTTGACAGTTCAAAAATAGGAGTTCTCCGATCGTCACCAAACTTTACAGGATTACTCGCCAGTTCAATCGGAAGATTCCCTGAAAGTTTCATTGAAACCAGTCCAGCCGTTTCGGAGCCTATACTGAACATACCCACACACTTGTCCCAACGGGAGGTTTTGCTCTTAATCACCACACTGTGCAAACAGCAGTAGATGGTAGTAGTAGCACAGAGTACGTACGACAGCCGCGGAAAGAGGAGGGATGGTGACAACAGTATTCTGATCTTCCGTCACCATACGGCACTTCAGTCCATCAAATGGCGTGGATAAATAATTAAGTAGATGGTTACGTTACCCAAAAGATAATTTAGGAAATTATATTTTATCGACAAAAAGGTAGCTTAGTATTCCAGAGTTACTTTAAAAATTAATAAACCGACGAATGCAGTGCAGATTACTACCAGAATTTGTCTTATTGGCTTAGTAATCCCCACTCAGTGATGTGTTCAAAACCTATGAATTGGGATCTTCAGGATATAAAACGTAATAATATAATGTTTAAATTAGATATTTAAGAGTTAGTTAGATATTATAGTTGTTAATAATATTTTTGTTATTGTATCAAAGTTATTAAATTCATTTTCGTCCTTCCTTCTCATAATCAGAACTGACACCTACACAATAATTCGTGTAGATCAATACTCCAAAATTCATTGCGCGAGATGAAAATAGATGGAGTCGAACCCCGTAAACAATAATTTCGGGTCTTCTTATAATTAAAATATGATCTCACAAACACCTCATATTATATTAAAGTATGATTTCAAATTATTTTGATATAGGTTTATAAACAGCTGATTAAAATACAAGTTTTGATATTGATAAACACCGAAACTCGTTTTGGACTCGTTTTTTCGAAACTGTTTTTAGGTTTTAGTCGGTTCGATATACAGTGAATGAACTCAGTTTATACTCCATGTATGCTTTCACAATTTATTGCTATGCCCTTGACAGGTAAGCCCTATAATAGGTTTATCTGTGCTCAATAAAAGATTATATTTATTACAGTAAAGCACAGGTAAAAAATGTCAACTGAACATGACAACCATAGTTTAATCACAAAAAAATCTGTATTCGTATTGATCACTAGCCTAATTATTTATTGCTGTTATCCTCTTTCACGGAAATGGAGCAAAGACCCACCATTTTGCTCTAATGCGGGTTGGTTAAGATTAGAATAATACTAAAACTAATTAGTCTCAAGGCTATTTCGTGTGTGTTCTGATAAAGACACATTAACATGTTTCTTTATGACTAAAGTAAAACATTTTTTTGTTTATTAAAACACAAATTATCTTCCACAATTGTCGTCCCAACCTAACCTAAGCCAAGCCGATCTGAACCCAACAAAAATAATATCTATTTTCTATCCTTCTTTAACTCTCCCACTTGAGTCACTGGTAGAGATTTCAGAAATAAGCGTTTCCTTGTCCAGATATTTTCTTGTTTATCATGATTACACTTAATTTGGTACTAACTGTTTTTTTTTTCTTTTTATAGTAGGTAGTTGACGGACCAATCAGATGGCTCTAATGGTAAATGGAAAACCTTCGCCTATAAACAGAGCAACACCTTACAGGGCATGCAAGGAGCACGTTCTGCAACATACCGCCCTGTGTCCATCATCTTTAGGCGTATGTGTTAAAACTCATGCAACAATGCTGCTATATTACATACCCGGCCGAGGTATGTCACAAAAGCTCCACTATTACTAAAATTTCCTGTAATGGAGCAGTCAGCGTGATGACTGAAGCTCGGAATGTTATAACGAGAGAGTTCTGAGAAGAAGAGTACAAATAACACTGCTGTAATTTTATGTACTCTTGGTATTATTTTTATCAACACTGCGTACATTCATTAAACATTAGTAATAAAACAGTTTGTTTTATTCGTAACACACTAGGAATTAGGTTAGACAGACATAATTATCTTTACATATCTGGTAAAGCCTCCAATGCCTCATTAATCTAGGAGTGATACAGTCATCATATATCCGTCTAGTGTGTAAAACGAAGTGCTGGATTTAGCACCGGACCGGGTCCTACAATGTTTGGTTCTTGTTAAGTCTATCGCAGTGCCAGTATATACCCTGAGTATGCTTAATATAAAGAAATCGGATAGAATATGTAACAAAATCAGATGAAAATTTAACTTAAGTAGAAAAAGAAAACTTAGTGGAAATAGACGGGACATATAATATTAATTTATTTATTCCCATGTGAGTTCACTCAGAGCGCAACAAAATAAATCCGTCGTCTCGGCTTACACATTGAGTGCGCGCGTCAGTGGTGCCTCCTTCAGTAGCTTGTATATAACAATAACAGGCATTGAAAAGTCAAACAAATATTGTGCAATTTATTCACACACGGCAAAAGTGTAACTTCTGAAAAGTAGCATACGAGAAATTAAGGTGGATGTAAAACTATTAGGATTAAAGTAAGGTTTTTTATTTAGTTTCCATGGTAACTAGAATAGGTAAAAAAATGTTTAATGTTTTCTATCTCACTCTGTCCTATAGATTAATGTGTTTGTGCCTCTATGGACTTATTTTTTCGTTTCATCGAGTTTGAAATAACAACGATTCTAAAGAAGTTTCACTTCAAAAATATTTTGCTAGGTATCCAAGAAATAGGAAAAGGAATCGAGGTAGACAGTTTTAAACGTGGGTGGACGATATAAAAGCAATAGCAGTAAAAACATGGGCTAGGAAAGCAATAACAGAAAAGTGTGGAAAGAAATGTACGAGGCTTTTGCCAAAGTTGGGGAAGCAGACTTTTCGGTGTCCTTGACTCACCAGCCTGCTGAGCCCGTCGGTCCCGAATAATGGGTACCCCTAAATGTGTAATACAGACTAGAGTTACCGACATAGCTCAGCGAGTCGCAAAGCTGGAGTGGTAATGCCTGTTTTTAATATAGCTCGGAGAATTGATGGACGTTGGGGTCCCAAGGTGCTGGAATGGCTACCCCGCACAGGTAAACGTAGCGACATCAAATGAGTCGCTTGGAGCCGCTGGAAACAAGCGGCCCGGGACCGTGGATTTTGGAGCTCCCTACAAGAGACCTATGTCCAGCAGTGGTTTTCAAACGGTTAAAGTGATGATGATGACGATAATGATGATGATGGTGGTGGTGATGATGACCATTTATTAATAATTTATAAAGCCTGCCAACGAAATAATTCTGGCTGGTGAATTGCCTGAGGTACCAACTATGGGGCAATTTTTTGCTGAGGATGATAATAATAAAAATAATAAAAGGTACGTTTATTGCGGATAAAATTCCATAGCTAGTAATCACAGTTTAATTATAAAATATCAAAAAATATAAATAAGTATTATAGCCTTCGATCACCTAACTCCTAGAAAGGATGGTAAGTAAAGGTAAGGCAAGTTATTTATTTACTGTATCTGTTTTTTTTAATATTTAAAATAGAGAAAGATTGAATTACGGTTTCATAAGGTATATGTATGGAATATATTATATATTTTTGTACATATCTTTAATATATTATGTTTAATATGTACTATGTTTTATTTTTATTTTATGTTAATTTAGTTTAAAATTCTTATAATTCACTAATTTTTGTTGTACCACCTACTAATTTCGTATAGCATTTTCTTGTATGCCTTTGGTTGCCTGGAAGAGATCGCTATTTAGCGATAAGGCCGCCAAATTGTACGTTCTACTTTATTGTGCTGTTGTATTTGTATCTCTGTAAGTTTTCTCGGTAGTGTACAATAAAAGTGTATTCATTCATTCATTAATTCATACTTTGACTTTTATGCAACCTCCTATTTTTAATAAGTAGCATCATTTAAAAAACTCAAAGCAATTTAATACTCGTCGCATAATTGAACGTCCAATACCATCATTCATCTCAGATAATTAACTTTGATCTTAAGTGAAGTAACAAAAAACGTTTTCTTTAATGATATGTTTCATAATAACATCATTCTACACTAATTTTTACTTTACGGTGTTTAATGGTCCATAAAAAAAATCATAAGTGATTCGTGCTGACCATGGATGGGGCTTCGATTCCAAAACATCGTGCGGTGCGTACGGCGGAGCGTCTAGCGACTAAAACAAATACATGGAAATATTATAAGCATGCTACGTGATGCAGCTCTGCACTATATATACCTAGGACACACGATACAGTTATGTAGGTCAAATTTCAAAAAGAGATCAACTTCAAGACAACTTAGATAGCCTTAGACTGAGCCTTCGGAAAACTACGTGACATCTTTTCGTCCAAAATCCCTCAGTGCCTGAAGACCCAAAGTCTTGGAATAGTGCTTGTTGCCAGTGAAGACTTACGGATCTGAAACGTGGTCGCTTACTATGGGCCTCATAAGAAGGCTCAGAGTCAATCAGCGGGCGAGGGATAGAGCTATGCTAGGAATATCTCTACGTGATCAGAAATGAGGAGATTAGTAGAAAAACTGAAGACATGCGTCATCAAGCGAGTCGCTGGGAGCCGCTGGAAACAAGCGGGCCGGGACCGTGGGTTTTGGAAGTACCCACAAAAGACCTATGACTAGCAATGGACATCAATCGGTTAAATTGATGATGATAGGAAGCGGCGATCGGCGCTTCATTACAACCCGTGCTTTTACAACAAAACTCTTGCAGGACCACGCGTTAGTTGCGTCGCGGG
The DNA here is from genome assembly GCF_905163445.1 of Pararge aegeria. NCBI lineage: Eukaryota > Metazoa > Arthropoda > Insecta > Lepidoptera > Nymphalidae > Pararge > Pararge aegeria. Next base: position 7,421,577 of record NC_053184.1, on the reverse strand, counting down.
CGACGGACGCAAGGAAGCTGGGTGGACGACATAGTTTAGCCTTTTTTAATATGCCAGAGAACATGCCTGATGCGTAACACTCCTTTGGGGGAAAAGGAGTGGTTATGTGGGGAATCCACCTAAACTCCTTGTGACATTCGATGAACCTATAGGCGAGAGTATTTAATCTACAGCAGGGCTAGCACGGGCAGGAGATATAAATTATATCCCCCGATTATATCCTCTATCAAGGGATATAATTATCTTTTCCCCTTGCCAGAGCACGGCAACAGGGGAGAGGATAAATTTATCCCCGTTTGACATTTCTCGTGGATATATATCCCCCGCCCATAGCATGGGAAGAAATGAAAGGGGAAAGACTATCCTTTTTTGACATTTGAAAGAGACAATTTTATCCCCGTCCTTAGACGTGGGTTTAAAATTCTGTTAACGAATTAAAGTCGAAAAAAACATGTCTCGTGCTTTCTGGGGCTCTTATTATTCAAGTGAAATGGAGAAATCTGAACGAAAATTACACCGGCGATCTATACGTGACGCCAGTAATCCGTTCGAATTTCCCGATGCAGAGTTCCAACACTTGTTTCGGATGGGTATAAATTGTGTGCTGTACTCGTGCGAGGACCTTAAAGAGGCACTAACCACTAAATGCTGTCGATGGACTACCAGTACACATAAAAGTAAGTTGTTATTAAGTACCTAAAATCACCTTGTGCAAAGACATCATCTATATATGAACGTAGGTTTAAAAAAAAGCATGGCTAATCACTTTTTGTCTAGGTTCTCACATCTTTAAGGCTATTAGCGGACGGTAGTTATCAGCGGGGACAGGTCAAGACCATGGCTGTTGCTCAAACAACAGTCAGCAAATAACTGACCCAAATTACTGGAGCTATTGTCAGTATGTGAGTATATATAGGTACTTACTTCCTAATAATTCTCATTAGTAAATCCCATCCTGTTCAGAGTGCAGTGATGTGTTAACTAGTTTTCACTTTATAGCTGAGTGCCCCTTGTACGTGTTGGTAAGATGGGAACTACAAGGTAAGGATAGAATAAGTGAAGAAGACCTAGCAAACCTCAACTTAGGGGATATTGTTAGGTTCACCAAAGAGACTGGTAGGTTTCAGGACCCTGCCGGGACACCAGTAAAACCTGTGTCTCAAACATGGGGAATAGGGTGGAATGGTCCTTACATAGGACTGATCACCCGTCTGGCAATGGCAGACATCCCCTCATCAAATATAGATATACTTACTTTAATAATAAAGTTATTAGTCAGTACTTAGTACTTCAGTATAAGTACATAGCAAAGATATTCAATGCTAGGTACTTTAATTATTTTTCATTTCATTTTAGACTAATGCCAAAGTAGATATTATTCCCGGGAACAGACTCTGGAGATCCACGATAGATGTTCAACTGGTAAAGACAAATTATTTAGATCTAGAGTTTATCAAAAACTTAAACAATCAAGTAAGTTAATAATTTTAAAATATGTTTTACAGATTGTGGTGTGTGTCCATGACCAATTCATATTTATTAACTCTAAAGTAAAATATGAAAGATACAGCTGTATGAAAGTAGAATCAGACAGTACTACATCTTATGTATGTTTTAAATAAAATGTGCAAACTTTGAAAACTTTACTTATTGTTGCCATTTACTAGTATAAAAGGGAAACAATGCAAATCAAAAAAAGTTACACACCTACCTATATCATTATATTATACTCCTCATAATTACCTAGAAATTACATGCCTAGGATTCTGCTGCATATGTTGTATACAACTAGTCTGGTAAATTATTTATATGAATATACAAAAAACAATGTCTCATTATAATAAAATTGTTTATTTGAGGAATTAGTACAAAAACTTGGCAGTAGATACTGTATTTAGTAATGAAATATAAGAAAATACAAAAAAAATGTCTGATAAATTATTTAACATGTCTGATAATTAGTTAATCATCATTTCCAAATTACAGTGTAGGATTGTGCATATATTTCTATTCAACATTTTATTAAAATCTTGGAGAAAATCTGAAAAAGCAAAACAAGTAGGAATTAATTTACATGTTTAAATAACAAAGTAGAATTTTATTGGGGACTCAGGCTATGCTCTAGAGCCTTGGATGATGACTCCCGATTTAGAAGCTGCACCAAATAGTTCTGCAGAGAAGTACACAAACTGGCACTGCCACTAAGAAACTGTGTGGAAAGGTACCTCAAAGACACATTTCGCAGCTTGGGGATTGACTGGGTGCTTCATTACAGTCCCGAAAAAGCATCTCCACTTATATATGCCTGCATAACACTTTATAATATTATGCATCATTATAGGCGTGTATTGTAAATATATACTTTAAATAATATTTAAGTTCCCATAACTTATTATTATTGGGCACATTAATGTTTGGTAATATTATAAAATTATATCTTATAATAATGGTTCCTTATAAATCATTGATCCTGCATTTTCACATACAATTTTCCCTACTAATTTGGGTCAACAGTATTGAGCATAATATAATTTGTATATTTCAGAACTCTAATGGAGCAAATGACAGTAAATTTTGTAAATACGAGCGAAGAACGACATCAGACATCAAATATGGATCAAACAAGATTGTTAACAGTTGCTCGACAAAAAAGAGAAAGATTTATAAATACATATTTTAATTAATAAAATTTCTAAATTAACCTTTTCATCCTTTTTAATTTATTTTTGTGTGATAAATGAGCATCCTGCATTCTTCCATCTATACCTACTCTGGAAAATAAATAAATTCTTCACTTGGTTGACTTTACAGCAACATGTATACTATGTATATGTTGCCTGTGGTGCTGTGTCCCCGTGCTGTTGCAGCTTTTTAATGTCCTGCCACGTCTGCAAATAAAAGAAAAATTATGCAAGACTTGTTTGATACCAACAACACTAATAAATAATTTAAATTTTTTGCACTTGCTTACTTTACCGCAAAATTGACTTAACTGTTTCAACTGATTGACCGTCCCGTCTGGCCCATGCTCCTTCAGTAATGACTAAGATTTGCCACTGGGAGTCTGCCCTTTTGGCTCCTAAGAGTTCCTGTGAATTCCCCAGTGGCAAGGTGGTTGTGGGTTGGCATGAAATCTACCAACATTTGCAATTATTACTTCTTGATCTGAATAAACACAAATTTGTCAACTAATGGGCCATAGAAAAAGGCAAGCACAACTTTAAATAAAATAGTACAAGATCAATAATTTGATATGTAAACAGGATTGGATCTTGATGATTAACGTCTCTGTTTACTTTCACTGTAAAACATTCATTCATTAGGTACGCTTCTAAATCAATAGGTAGTCACTTTTTCAAACATTTTATAATAGAAGACTTACTTTTTAGCACGCATTTTATTTTCTCGAAAGGTAGGTTTTATACCACTTTGAAAAATCCAGAATAAATAATATAAACAAACAGCCGCAGACGAGGAACATTTATAGATAAAAAAAACAATAAAAAACTTAGACAACTAAAACAAAACAGAAAACGAAAAATTTATTTGTCAAAACCATGAGCACAGATTAGAATAATTAATTTTTGACATTTACCGGGGGTTCGTCTTTCCCCTATTATATCCACCGTGGATATATTGTCCACCCGTGTGCCCATGCTCGGGGGGTGGATATAAATGCGTGAGGGGATAAACGTTATATCCTTCCCCCGTGGAGAAAATGTCCCCCGCCCATGCTAGCCCTGCAGGGGTGCACTGCACTCCTGCCAATATCTTGATCCACCAATGTATGGAGGGTCTTGGTTCCATTCGTCCTTGGTAGCCGTCTCTGCCGAATCCTCCAGATAGGCGTTCCCGAAACACGGCTCGCCACCTTCATAAACCTGGAACTTGGGTGGCAAACTCCCGCTTAAATTAGGCTCCTATGCTTGCAACTCATAGAGGCTAGAAGTAATTGTTTGCTTTCCGGTACCTGGGGAGTCTCACGCGATAGGGAAGTGTTGGCGACACTTGTCAACGAGGCTTTAGCCTTGCCTTTGAACTCCACGTGAATGTGCCTTTACTCTAGATAGAGCTTTGCAAATAACTGTTGTCTATTAATTGGCAATAAATGTAAATTTTAACAACTAAGTTAGTTTATGGCCTTGACTATGAATATAAAATTTTAAAAGGTTTATGTAAATTTTAAAAACGTAATACCCGTAGGCATAATTTAAATATAAATAACGATTCTGTTAGATCGTGACAGATGACAACACAGCGAAGAAGATGTAATAAATTTTGATAGGTAGTATTTGTTTTAACAGATATGGGAGTCATGATAAATTAGAATTACCGACATATCATACATGTTATCTAGTATGCACCAAGTAATGTTTCATGTTGTAAAGCCTGTCATTATCATCATCGTAAGTCCAACTGAATTAGTTCAGACGTGCGGCCAAGCGATTTAGCGTTCCGGTACGATGTAGTGTAGAAACCGATTAGTGGCACGCATTTAACATAAGATTGAGATTGCAGTCAAGAGCTAACATGTAATGTAATGAAAAAAATAATAAAAACTCATTCTTCAAATGTCATACACAGGACAGGATCTCTACTAAGAACATACTCGTAACACCTTCTATCGCGGACTATCCATGAGTTAGGATGTCCACCTCAGTGCATTGAAGAAAACGTTACTGTCAGTACAGGTGGGTCCTTGCTCTGATCTACGATATAGCAGCCCTACTCTCAGCCGTAGGACGTTAATAGGATTAAGATGGTAATGAAGGAGGTAGCTTGTATTATTCATTAAGGCACGAGTTTGATATTTAAGTGACCTTTACATAACTTGTAACTATTAAGACAATGGCTTTTATATTTAAGTAGGTATGTTTTGTCTCTCTCATCTTGATTCGATAAAAAGTTGAAACAGGATTGGAATCCATTTTATCCAAAAGTGATAAGTCCATATCTAGAATGCAAGATATGAATAAATAAATAAATAAATAATAAATAAATATACTATGACAATACACACACCGCCATCTAGCCCCAAAGTAAATGTAGCTTGTGTTATGGGTACTAGGATAGCTGATGAATATTTGTATGGATATAATACACATAAATACTTATAATATACAGATAACACCCAGACACTGAAAAACATTCATGTTCATCACACAAGCATTTTCCAGTTGTGGGAATCGAACCCACGGCCTTGGACTCAGAAAGCAGGGTCGCTGCCCACTGCGCCAACCGGCCGTCAAATAAAATAAAAAACACATGGGAGCAATTTTAGTTTTCTTAAGCTTAAAAGTAGCGACCATATTTAGTTAACTAATATTCCATGTCAAAACATCTAAATCGGTGCAGTGATTGATTCCAACATAGGTAACAAACAGACAAATAACCAGAAAAAGATATATACTTAATATAGAAATAAGTGTAGTGTGATCTAATAGCATTTTGACTGAGTATTCTTCCATTTAATTTTGTTAAAATTTAAGCCAATCTGTGAGAATACAAACAAAAGCCGGATTCTCAATAGAGGTTTTTTTTTAAATATTGCAATTAATAAGACAAATGGTCGTTAGAACGTCCAGGATTAATATTATGCGAATATCTAGACCTCAACCTTATCTAATTTAGTATTTTAAGACGATACATACTCGTACCTTCCTTTATTTTCTTTTATTGCAAAATATTCAACGATAAATTATTGGCATAGTAAGTCTCTAAGGCTACATCATTTCATCATCGACTTACGCAGTTTTTTTAGGAGACGTATTACAATGGAACAATCTCCTAACAGAGTACTTACTTTCTTAATATTTTCATGCGCTTACTCGGAAATATATAATAAGACATTGAAGCATTTTAAAATAAACATATAAATTTTTGAAGCGGTGATATCGCATTGGGTAGGAGCTCGACTTCACTTTGGGCCGATTTCGAATCCCACCCCGCACCTCTTTTCTAAGTTATGTGCGTTTTAAGTAATTAAAATATCACTTGCTTCAACTGCGAAGGAAAACATAGTGAGGAAACCAGCATGCCTGAGAGTCCTACATAATGTTCTCAAAGGTGTATGGAGTCCACCAATCCGCACTGGGCCAGCGTGATGGACTAGGGCCTTTACCCCTTCTCATTGTGTGAGGTGCTCTGTAGTAGGCCGGTATCAGGTTGATGATGATAAAAATGATAATTTAATTTTATGTCTCAACCAATTAATATGAAAGAACCACTGAACACACATAAGTCAACACATCACTTAAAATCCATACCAAAATTTTCTATCTATTGTTGACATTATTATCCACCAATGCACATATTAACAGACAGAGAATTCGATTCCAATATAGTAATACCTATAATAGATAAGGTACGTTTTATTTTTATCTGTCACTAACAATGTTGTTTCATCAGATAAACCCAAAGTTAAATCTTCAATTGTGTTTCAACCACTCTTATTAAAACCAATGATCCTAGTATAACTAACTATACTGTTTAAATGCATGCAGAGCAACTTATCATATACTTTATTTTCAGTGCCGTAGTGGGTTCTTACCAGGGTATGCATACAGCAGGAAAATTGCAAAAACAAAAATCCTCATCCAATACGAGTTATTTATCAATTTTAGGGTATGCAGTGCTTTTGTGCATGTATGAAGTGCACGCCACTGTATATTTTAGAACACCTACATACAATTACCATACTTTTAAAACTGCTAAAGATGACTCAGTTTAGAACATCGAACACTATATAAATCCTTTATAAACCTACCTTTTGTAAGTCGTCTTAGCTTCGTCCACGTGGATTTAAATCAAGGTTATTCTAAAGCTCGTCTCAAGCTATTTTTATAAGAGGATTTTTATGTTTTCTTTATTTTAATAGTTGACGGACCTGGCTTGGTCCGTCAACTACAAGGAGCAACAGTTTGGAGGGCATACGTCTACGTTACATGTCCTAAGTGTCATGTGTCCATAAAATGAAGGCGAGATCATGATACTGACGTACTGCAACGGGCGGTCGGTTTTTAACGGGTTTTTTTCTTATACCGCTACAGGTTAGCCCTTGACTGCAATCTCAACTAGTGGCAAGTGATGATGAGGTCTAAGATGGTTACCATCATAGACAATGATACGATATTCAAATTTCAAATTCTAATTCAAATTTTCATTATTCATGTAGGCCTATCACAGGCACATTATGAAGCGTTCATACATATTTGTTTACACAATTGTAAGGGGATGGTGATAACTTCGTTCGCCAACTTAAATCAAAAGCTACGAGGGTTCCAAACGCGCCCTGGTCTAAGAAGAGCCCACAACAAACTTAGCCGGGTAAATAAATTCATACCTCCTAATCGGTTTTTACACGACATCGCACCGGAACACTAAATCGCTTTGCGGCACGTGGTTACTAGCTACGGCCAAAGCCTCCAACCAAACCAGACCAAAGAAAATTCAGAAATAATAAATTCCCAAACTGCCCCTGCCGGTAATCGAACCCTCACCTCCTACTTACGAGTAAATTCACAGCTGTCACCGTTGCGCCAGGGAGGTCCTATGTATATTACCTGTCCTAACCTGAAGCGTAGGTGTTAAACCTCATCTGTCTGTCACACCGGCAACCTTGAACCGCACTCTTCAGACCGGAACACAGCAGACCTCTCCCTGAAGAGCTCTGTCACTAAAAACTCTACCTCTAAAAGAGTATAACTTAATTGTTATATCCGCCCTGTAAATACGTAACGCCACATGAAAACGCCGCAAATGGATATAATGGGAACTGTGAACTGGAGTTGTGTTATCTCATAACAATGTTTGCGACAGCTAAAGTCCATTAAACCAAACCAAAAAGCATAAAAAATAAAAATGTTGTTTACCCGAAGTTTTAAGAGCTTTGCGTTCTTTAACCTCATTGCAAAAAGCGGATATCTTTACATTTATAACCTCGAACCTAAGATTAAGGGCAAATGTGCACTAATAATCAAATGGATTAGGTTGTTTTTAATATAATTGTATGTAGAAAATGAGTAGTTTTTTTTATATATTTTATCCACACTCAGATACGAGTGTGGATAAAATATAATTTCTAATATGCCGATTAGAAAATCTGGAAGACAAAACACAGGCCGCCTTTTGCACATAATTTATGTTAAAGTTAGTGTTCGTGTGTGTATTTCCTTTAATATAAACTTGTTTAAAATAACAAAATAAAAATAAAGGTATATTTTAGTCTTATGTACGTGTCATACATAGGTGAGACCAGTATATATAGTGTACATGTATATATATAATATATATACCACGCATATATATATATATATATATATATCATACATAGCATGGGCAGAACACAAAAATTTATCTCCCGATTATATTTCGTAACAAGGGAAAGGAGAAGTCTATCCCGGTTTTAATATTCGTTATCATTATCATCATTGTCGAACCATTTCCGGCCACTACAAGGCAAGGATCTCCTGTCATAGTTAGAAGGAAGGCTGTAGTCCACCACGTTGGTCAAATACGAATTGCCACATGCCTTTGAGAACGCTTTGGAGAAATCTGCGGCGCGCAGCGCCGTTATAGCAAATGAAATTTATATTGCTTAAATTAAAATCGTACATAACTCCAAAAAGTTAGAACGAACCCTTCCTTGAAAGAGAAGCCTTAACCACTAAGCTAGCACCACTTTCACGTATATTATTATTTATTTCCACCTGTACCTACGCACATGCTTGTGAAGTGGATAAAACTGTAGGAGAAGATAAATATTTGGTCCTTTCTATTTTTCATATTGAGAAACGGAAACAGGTGTATCTCTATTCTTTTCCCACTAATTTTCTCCTGCCCATGCTAGCCGTGAAAGCGTGATAGCAGTTCTTAGCAAGAGCAAACCAGAGTAGCAATAAGTACCTGAAGTAGAACAAAGAATAGAAGTTTCTATAATCAAAACTATTTTCATAGGAAATACAAGAAAACTTATTGCTTTGTTTACAGTATTAGTTGTTACGTCTCCTTACCTACGGCTATTAGTTGTGTTGTTATGTTTTAGTTACATGTTAGTAGGTACTTCGTTACATACAGTGGCGTGCATAGAGGCTATACACAGGGTATGCAGATGATGTGATAATTTATTATGTGTCGATGATGATGAAATTTAGGTTAAAGTTATACTAATCAAACTTTAAAACAATAACTTTAAACCACATAGGTACCAAGTGGGCTCAAATTCAAATTCAAATTCAAAATTTCTTTATTCATGTAGGCCTATCACAGGCACTTATGAAGCGTTCATACATAATTGTTTACATAATTGTAACGGGATGGTGATAACTTCGTTCGCCAACTTAAATCTAAAAAAATAAATCTAAAGCTACGACGGTTCCAAACGCGCCCTGGTCTAAGAAGAGTAAATTTAAATTAAGCTATGAAGCTAGAGCAATTCACACCCAAGCTTTTTTATCGTTTAAATAATCCTTAATGTTATAATAGGATTTTTCTGTAAGCTTACGTTTTATATAAACTTTGAACTTATTGAGAGACAACTCAAAGATTTCATTTGGTAATTTGTTATAAAATAATATACAATTGCCCTTGAATGAATTTGCAATTTTGTGTAGCCTAGTAAACTGCACAACGAGTTTATTTTTGCTTCTAATATTAATATTGTTACAGTGCATTTTCTTTTTAAATTATTAATATTTAAATTTTTAATATATCAATATTATTATGGACATAAATTAAATTTTCATATATGTACTGACTATGCACCGTCATTATTTTAACTTATTTAAATTTATCCCTTAATGACTCTCTTGGGCCCATTTTATATATCGCACGAACAGCCCTTTTCTGCAGGACGAAAATAGAATCTATATCAGCAGCATTACCCCATAATAAAATGCCATAGGACATAATGCTGTGAAAATAACTAAAATAAACAAGCCTAGCAGTTTCTATGTTTGTCATATGATGAATCTTTTTTACCGCGTATGCTGCAGAACTAAGTCTGTTCGCTAAATTATTTATATGTTTAGCGAACAGATGCCCCATTGAAGCTTAGCATCTAAAGTTATTCCTAAAAAGATTGTCGTATCCACCAAATCCAACTCCTCATTATTAAGTTGTACAATGGTTTTTACTTGTTTAACATTCGGTAGTGTGAATTTAATACTCTTCGTTTTTTTTCCGTTAAGAGCTAAGTTATTAGCCTCAAACCATTGTACTACTTTAGCGAGACATATGTTTATATCGTCAAGATTTTTTTCACGACGTTTAATTTTAAACATCAATGATGTATCATCAGCAAACAATACTATCCCGTGATTGTCCTCAGCTAGGTAAGGAAGGTCATTCATGTAAATGAGGAATAGGAAGGGTCCTAATATAGATCCCTGGGGGACACCAATTTGCACAAATGACCCGTTAGACCGCTTTCCGTTCACGTCAACTTTTTGAATTCTATCATTAAGATAGGAAATCATTAAATCTAGAGCTATGCCCCGAATTCCATAGTGGTGTAGTTTCCTGATTAATGTTTCATGTTGTACACAATCGAAAGCCTTGGACAAGTCACAGAAGACGCCAAGTGCGTCCCGTGACTTCTCCCAGGCTTCAAATATATTTTTTACTAACTCAACACCAGCATCGGTTATTGAGCGACCCCGTGTAAAACCAAATTGCTGCCCGTGCAATAAATCGTTCTTATTAAAAAAGTGAAGTAATTGATTTAATATAAGTTTTTCAAAGATTTTACTGAGAGTAGGTAGTACAGATATTGGTCTAAAGTTAGAGGGGTCGGTAGTACTACCCGATTTGAACAACGGAACTAGTTTGCTATGTTTCATTAAATCAGGAAACACACCACAGTCTATACAATTATTAAATATGAATAGGTGCAATTATATCAATCAAAGACTTTACAACGTTAACGGAAATGCCCCACAAGTCATTTGTTTTCTTATTATTTAATAATTTAAATGCCTTAATAACGTCTGAGCTGCTAACGTGTCTGAACTTAAAAGTATCGTTACATTCAGGCACATTAAACTTCAACAAAGAGAGAGCGGTGTCCGGTGATGATTTCAATGATTTTGTTGTGGAGACAGGAATGTTGGTGAAGAACGTTTCAAAAGCAGTTGCAACCTCGAAAGCTGACGTTATTGATTTGTTATCTACATCAAGTTTGATGTCATTAGTTCGAGGTGTTACTCTTCCTATCTCCTGATTAATTATATTCCAAGTTGTTTTTATAACATTACTGCTATTTTTTATTTTATTCTGTATGAATATAGATTTAGCCAAAATGCATTCACGTTTACATTGTTTGGAAAACAATTGCACATTTTTTTTGAACTCATCACTGGTGTTATATTCTCGTATCGCGTACAGATCATATAACCTTTGTCTACTTTTATGCAATTCAGTCGTAGCCCACTCACTGAAAACTAGTGTATCAGTAATCATGACAGACTTACTAGTGAAAATGGAATTAAATATTGTAATAAATTTACTGAAGAAAGTAGTGTACATTGCGTTAGGGCCAATTGTAGATGATAAAAAAGGAAGGTCCTTAACAAGGCCTATTCTCATTTTCTTCAGTCGGTCTGATGTCACAGGCACAAAAGTTATTTTATGTTTAGACAATGTTTTTTCCCAATTTTTGAACTGGATTAATTGACCACAGTGATCAGAATCTAATTTACTTATGATATTTTTAGTGATTGGGTTGATATTTGTGAAGATATTGTCTAAACATGTGGCGCTAGTGGCAGTTATTTTTGTAGGCTCCATAAACATATTTGATAAGTTGTAGGTCTTAAATAGATTTAATAACCTACTACTTTGAGAGCTACTTTCTAAAATATTGACATTAAAATCACCGCACACAATAATGTTTTTATTCAATTTAGATATTTTATATAATACTTCATCCATAACCTGATCAAAAAGTTCAAAGTTTGATAAGGGTGGTCTATATACAGTAACAACAATGAATTGCTCTAATTCCACTGAGGCAAGTTCAATTGTTCGTTCAACAGACAGGCTCACAATGTCTGTTCTATTTTTAAATTTCAAATTTTTATTTAATATAATTAATGAGCCACCATGAATTGCAGTAACTCTGGTGAACGAACTACCAACATGATGGTTACCAAAATTAAACATGTATTCATGAGTTTTTAACCAATGTTCAGTTATACATAAAATATTAATATTAAACTGATTTAAAAATAATTCAATCTCTAATTCTTTTCCTTTAATACATTGAATATTTTGGTGCACCAAGTTGATATGAAAATAATTTATTGTATTTAATTCCTTACTATAATTTGTTTTATTTAGGCAAGAGGATATCTCCATTGTCTTTTTGTCTAAGCAAGAGAAAACCTCTGTTGTCTCCTTAACTAGTTTAAAGTATATTTACTTGGAATAATTTCCAAGATGTTAATGTCAGAATAATTGGGACACTGCTCAATAAAAGCAGTTTGTTTAGCCAAGTTCTTGGCTGATATTGTAAAAAAATATGATAGCGAAACAGCTATCTGTCGTTTAAAATAATTTGATAGGTGATACCTATCTTTGTTCAAATTATAATAAGCATTAGCACACTTGCTAAAGTCAATAACCTTAATTTTATTATTATATGTACATAAATTGTACAGAGTCATATTTAAATTATATCTGCAGGTATTTTCTTGGTGTGGCAAATATTCACAATATGGGAATGTATACATAACAATACTATTAACATTTAGGGAATCTAAAAAATTATAAAGTTTTATCAATTCTATTTTGTTAATATTCCTTCTATTTCCAATTAATAATATTAAATTAGTTCTACAATCATACCTATCTCATCTACCCATAATAGGAATACTAATAATTAGAACTACTTATAACACAAGTGTAACAGAGTGTTACAAATGTGCCATATCTGTGATACTGAGGGGACTTTGGCCGCGCCTAACAAACTCGAAGTAGAAACGAATAGGTAGATACAACAAACTCAAAAACTACGACAAAATATGTTCCCAAGATTTCATAAATAAGTACTGCCTACATGAGTTCAGAAAAAACCAATTTGAGAGTGTACCTATTGAGGTATATGTGCGTATCAAAACACTCATTTGTATACCTACTCTTAGGTACAATCGTGTTTTAAAACTCCTACCAATAGGTACTTATCCGTTTCATAAAGTAGACTACCTTATGTATCTCAGAATAAGTAAATGCCACTTTTGTCTTAACGGTAAGCATGTTCAACTACAGATGACGAGGTCCTTGGATCAACCAAGAAATTTTAGGTATATAGGTTTTTTGCCAAGTAAATCTAAAACTAGTTTAATAGTTTCTCTATATAAACTTAGTAAACTGCATGCCCACCTCGGGGAGCTTCACAGGCTGTCCTTATACTGGTGCTTATTAGCGAAACTAAGTTGATGAGTCAGGCACGATACATGTATATGTTCTCATGTAGCATAATAATATTATAATATAAATTATGTACAAACTTACTCCTGAGTCTTTTTAGTAGCAATTCCTGTGAAACACATTATTGCCGAACCTATTCATGCCTACAATTCTTGTTGTTGTTTATTCTATATTTTATGTATATTCTGATGTTTGTGTGCAATAAAGTATTTCTTCTTCTTCTTCTTCTATTCGAAGTCAATAAAGAAAAAAATAATTAAATAAGATTACCAGGTATAATAATAAATTAATTTATTTCTAAAATAATAATAAATAAGGAAAATTATAATAATAAATTAATGAAATACACTTTATTGTACACCTAACAGAAATTAAATTATAAACAAAAACAACACAATAAGACACAGGTACAATGGGCGGCCTTATCGCTAAAAAGCGATCTCTGCCAGGCAACCCAATTAATCCAATTATTCATTGTATGAATGAATACAATTTTATTGTACACCACATAAACATATAGAAAAATTATAAAAAAAAAAAAATTAACAAAAATAATACAATTTGACGGCCTTATATATATATATATATACACTACATAGCGAACTCTTCCAGGCAACCAAAGGCGTTAAACACAGCTCAAGAAGAGAGTTAGATGGTGCATATAAATAAACATATATTTTTGCATAGGTATATATATACATATATAATACATACTTACAATGTAATATATAGATACTGATAGTTAATATATACCTATAGAATTAATATCAATAATACATAAATATATACCATATTGTCAAACCCCAAACAAAACAGAAGGGAATAGGCATGTATAAGTTCCGAAAATTCAGACAAAAAATGATCTTCAAAAACTTTTTAAAAATGCTAATAGACTGTGCCTCTCGGATTTCAAGAGACAAGGCATTCCAAAGGTTAACAGCCTGAATAGTGAAATATCGGTGGAAGAAATTTTAGGTAGGTAAGGTAATTAATAAGCGTAATGAATACCTACACAGATACTATATACCTACAGCTACGAACCCCATCGTCGATAGTTTCCGGCCTGTTTAAAACTTATTGCTGTGTCGATTATAAACATTATAATTTGGTATTTTTACTGTCTATTTTCTAGATAAGCATGGCACGCATTGACAAAGACAGCACTGCTGCAGTGGTATTCCCTCTGCACTGATTAGCACTGCTTAGGTCTTCCCTTTATCTCTAAACTCTTAATTCATAATATTCCAACCGTTATAATTATGCCCGTAGATTGAACACGGAAGAAAGTTCGCAAATACCAAATTCGGACTTCCAAAGTCACCAAAAACAACAGGTCACATTTCCTTGATGCGTGCCCATTAAATTCCCGCGCGTCATCGTTTATTAGCAACTTATTCGTCACTACTGTCTTCGATTAGCAAACAATGAAAATTGCTCAGGTGAAAAGCCAAGGTGGAACAACAAATTAAAGTTTTTGATTAAGGAGCGGATCTTTCCCGGGTTTAATTACCTACTTGTCTATTTTTCCCAAGGGAGATGAAACACTCGAGTTACGAGTATTGTAACAATGCGTAAGCGCTGTAAATGAATCTATATAAGACGTTCTCACTTCTAACCACTAACAAGCAACAAAGAATATTCGAAAATATAGTACACTTCGATGAAAGTGTATTGTCTTTTCTGCAGGAGTCCTTTAATTTCTGGGATTAAAGTGTAAAACACAGATAGATTACCTGTATACTGTAGGTGCAACTACAGGATGTAGGTATACGTGTATTCGACGGCCGATTGGCGCAGTTTGCAACAACCCTGCTTTCTGAGCCCAAGGCCGTGGGTTCGATTCCCACTACTGGAAAATGTTTGTGTGATGAGCATGAATGTTTTTCAGTGTCTGGGTGTTTATCTATGTATTATAAGTATATATGTATATAATTCATAAAAATATTCATCAGGCATCTTAGTACCCATAACACAAGCTACGCTTACTTACTTACGCTTACTAGATGGCGATACGTGTATTGTCGTAGTATATTTATTTATTATTATTTAAAAAAAATATATATATTATTTATTTTTGTATTAAAAGCGTTAAATGTGGCTTAACCATATTTAACGCTTTTACTTACCTAAATTTATAAAAAACGGCTACATGCGAGTTGGACTTGCATACGGAGGGTTCCGAATCCCGGTACTATAATATGAAACACTGCACAATATAATAAATATCAAGATCTAACAACTACGTACGGGGACCCGCTTCAATCTTAAATACTGTTTTATTTGTTGTTATAAGTACAACATAACGGCAGCAGAAGTACTCTATCTTCGAGAAACACTAAAGTATGAACTGAAAATAAATTTTATGAATATTGGCATTTTTAACTCTATTATTAGCGAACCTTTGAGCATCTCAGCAATCCCACTTCAGAGATTTATTTGAATTTAGGATTTATGGGATCGGGATAACGATGGGGACATATTATAGGTAAAGCCCCTTAAATAAATAGATTTAAAAAATAAAAAGTACTCACCGAATGCACTACCTATTATTGGGTGTCTTTAATATAGTCTAGTATATATATATCCTCCTGGCCGTATCCGACCACAGCGACTCCTTCTAGCTATTATGAGCGTACCTGATGTGCTCTCCAGTGACTGGCATAACCACTCTTTGTTTTAAACGTGCGATCACATTGACAGCATGTCAGTACTCCACCAATAATATTGTAATATATGGCCGGCGATGGTCTGGCCTTTATCTCATTACGCCTAGCATCTGCACGCCTTTTAACTTCAAACTCCGATACTTTTTTATTTACGGAGTGTCTCCATCGCGGCCGATCTTCTGCTTCAAATTCCCACAGTGATGGGTCCATAACGATCCATGCAACTGGGTCGAAATATCGACAAATCCAAAATAGTATCGTGGTATGTACCCGTTGAACTATATTTAAGAAATGTTGATTAATCACGAAAATCTTAGTTTAAAATCTTTATGATTGGGATTTTTAGACACGTACGCTAAATAAAATAATGTAGGTCTACTGGCTTAGTAATTGGGCCCAGTAGACACACTTCGAACCCTAAAAAAGGCAACAAATAACTCCAGCATTTTTGGAAGTCTATTATCGAATATTATTATCTCTATAGTATATCTCTATAGTAAGCTTGCTTACTATCCGAAGTTTGTTTTCAGATTGGCTTAACTGATTTTGACGCAATTTTCACAGGAACGTCTTTGCAAGGAGTCAGTAACAGTAATTTTTACTATGGGACATTTTCGGTTAAGTTTGTAAAACTGTGCAAGACAGGCGGAAATACATTTAGTAATTCGTAGCACACATCTTCGCCTTAACACCGATTTTAATTTATTTTGAATTGGAACGAGCACACTGGTGAAATTATAAAAAACTGTACTTAACCAAAGTGAATATCAATTTCGAGTAGTTTTATTAATGTTGGTGGAGTGAAGAAGACAGCCCAAATAGGATTTATTGAAAAAAAATATTGGGTAAGACTTTTTCCGCCAAAATAGTTATTTTTACCTATTAATTAAGAAATAATATTTTTTAAATTAAAGCAAGCTTAAGAACATAATTTTACTGAAAAATAATTTAAATATCGTTATTGCGTTGTTCAAGAAGGTTGACGTTATTATTAATTATATATTTTATTTTAACATCTCACTTTGTATCGATATATTCTCTTAATTATTTTTCTTTCAGTATTAATTTGTAAGATTATGAAAGCTTACAAATGAACAGAAGCTATTTTAAAATTACTTAATACCATATTACTTAATACTATGTAATAATAGTGATCAATGATTATGCCGTATTAACGGCCTATTTTATTTCTTCACAATTATCTAGCCTATTTTCAAGATTTAAAAAAAATATATTTTTTTAGCCATAACTTAAACTTTTAATTTTTCTATCAACAACAAAACGTAGAATGAGTTTGACATCAGAAGTTATATGTGCGTGTGTGTGTATGTGACCTAACCTATTAGTTATTTTTTGTTAAAGTTTTCATGCACACCATAAACTATCTGAAGGTAATTCGGACTTTGACATAAACTAAGTACGAAATATTACTCGGCAGAAACTGTTTCAATAACTTTAGTGCCGATTTTGATGCGGTTGTTCGCATTATACAGGTATCATCAAAGGAGCAAGACCGCTATAGCAGTGGGTGCTCGAATGTGTGTGTTTCATAGAAGATTATCTGATTAGTATTGTTGCTTTTTTTTTATAAAAATCGTATTGTGCTAGACAGTCCATTCATTTGATTGTCTTTTCTTATTATTAGCATTCACCAATCTTTTTGACCTAACTTATCAACGTAAGTAAGAACCACATTCAGAATTTAAAACATCGAAGGATTGCAGATAAAATTATCTATTTGTAATTTAAGTAACCAAATGTACCTCTTTTTGCTCAACAAATAATCAAACAATATGACTTCTTATAATTAATGAATTCAGCAAACACGGAAATACATTCAATTTAAGTAATGTCCACAAAAAATTTTGAGTTTTCAGATTAAACTGTTGTATATATATAGGTATATATGCATGTATATTTAAATGCACCACCTACCTCCATCCTTGAGGTGTTTTTAACGCCTTTGGTTGCCTGGAAGAGATCGCTATGTAGCGATAAGGCCGCCAAATTGTATAAACTTTTGGTTAAATTTTTACTTATATTTTTACTATGTTTATGTAATGTACAATAAAAGTGTATTCATTCATTCATTCTTTAAACTGATAATCACCGCCATCATAATCATATTAACCCATTACCGGTCCACTACAGGGCTCGGGTCTCCGACGACAATCAGGCTTAGGCCGTAGTCCACCACGCTGGCCCGGTGGGGATTGATGGGCTTAGCACGCCTTTGAGAACGTTATGGAGAACTCTTAAGCATGAAGGTTTCCTCACGATGTTTTCCTTCACCGTTGAAGCAAGTGATATTTTAATTGCTTAAATCGCACATTACTTAGAAAAGTTATTAAACCATTATATATTATAATGCTAAAAGCATTATAATATATAATGGTGGCATTCAGGCCAAATACCCATATGACAAAAATTCAAACAAAAAATACTGTTAATTTAAGCAAATAAAGACTACCTATAACTTAAATCAAATCAAAATTGCTATTTAAAAAAAAAAATATTATAAATTCAGAAATGTACTACCTACGTAGGTAGAGTTGTGTTTTTACACTAACCAAACCAAATCATCAAACAATAATACCTATAATATATAAATTATAATCAACCTGCTACCGCCAAAATGCCTAAACTGACAGTTTAAAGTTAGCTTTAATGTAACCTAACTGAACCTAACTCAATTGTAACGGTAGGTATCGGCACAGTTCGGCAAAATGACGGTCGTCGAAGACATCCAACCATACTACCACCTGAATGCTACTCGGCTGATCTTCTACCCCCTAGTCCTGATCGCCACTGGTTTGTGGCTATTCTACCGATGGCAGCAACAGTCCAAGCTCTATAGACTGGGGAACAAAATTCCTGGCCCCCTTGCACTACCAATCCTCGGCAACGCACTCTTGGTTTGGGGCAAAAGCCCAGAACGTAAGTTATTATTCATAATGACGAATTAACTTTTATTATATTTAATCAAACCTAAACAATTCCAGAAAACAAAGAAAATACCCTACATAGTATATTTTCAATTAGGCGCTTTAACTCTACAATGCGGGCTTTAAAACATATTTTAGTAACAATTTTTTTAATTTTTCTTTTAAGTGGAACCAAAAATGATGTTACGCTTTTCATGTACATAAGAAATAATTGACCCGCCATATTAAATTCAGAATTTGTATTCTGAACCAAACGTATATGCAAAACTTAAGCTCAGTCGATTGGAGAAAACTACTTTAAAACTTATTTGCAAAATTTGTCCTAAGCAAACTAACATAAAAATTAAGTTAGACACGCTAACTTAAGATTTCATTCATAAAAACAACATTCAACATGCCTCGATTTTTCTTTCTCAACAGAACTGGTTAGGGTAGCCGTGGAATACTCAAACTACTACGGGAATGTAGTTCGAGCATGGCTAGGATCAAAGCTGCTCATTTTCCTGACGGACCCCAACGATGTAGAAGTTATCCTTAACAGTCAAGTTCATATTGACAAGGCCACGGAATACAAGTTCTTCGAGCCCTGGCTTGGGGAGGGATTACTCATCAGCTCCGGTAAGTTAAATGGATTTATTTTATGAAGATAGAAAATAAACAGTTAGTTAGAAGAGCTTTTTGTGACATATCTTGTCACAAAAGTACTATCACCATGCTTATTTCTTCCCCTAAGCAGCATCTTGCAATCCTGTGTACATGAACTATATGGAGGTTTGAAGGTCGTGGTTGCCGGTGTAGTTACAGGTACATGAAGACGGGAAACACTTTGCAGGATATGTTCCTTGCATGCCCTGGGAAGTGTTGCTGTGTATCTGCTTGGTCCATCAATTATTAATTATAATTGTATTTGTATATGGTATAGTAGTAAAAGGGCTCGTCACGGGAATTATTACCGCTATGCTTATATCAGCCACCAAGAAGCGTTGCTATGTTCCAGTCTAAAGAGGTTGCTGGTGTAACTACAGAACATGAGACTTAACACCTACGCCTTAAGTTGATAGACACAGGGCGGCAATTTGAAGAACGCGAAACTATAAACCGGTCGCCTAACAGAGAAACACTTCGTGGAGTATGCGAGGGAGACCATCTGCAACCAACTGAGAAGAATGCAAGAATGTTCTTCAGACCGGAGCAACTTAACGACAAAACAAAAGATTGGCGACAGCAATGCAGCTTGATAGCAGAAATAAGAATAGCAGTAGTACTTCCCCGGACGTGATCTGCCTCAACAAGCTCTACTACTACTCTGTTTATATGCAATAACTGTCCACTTACCACCCGCTGGGTGATTACGTATCTCGCGACAGGTTTGCGACAGGCGTAAATCTTGCAATCACTGCTGTCAAACGTCACTTTTTTTTATTTATTGTATGGAAAAGTGACGTTTGACAGCAGTGATTGCAAGATTTACGCCTGTCGCAAACCTGTCGCGAGATACGAAATCACCCTGCCGATTGCTTCCTGCTTGGCCCTGCAGAAGGGCTAGAACAGGCAGGAGACAAGAAATATATCCCCCGATTATATCCCCTGAAAAGGGATATAATTAACGCGTCGACAGCTAAAGCACGGGAACCAGGAATAGATTAGAAGTTTACCCCCCTTTTATTTTTACAAATATATTATTTGGATATTGCGCCAGTGCTCTGAGAGTTGATAAAACTGTGGGAGAAGACACATTTGTATTCTCTCCCTGGGGAGATAATTGTCTCCTGCCCATGCTAGCCGTGCAGGCGTGCCTTGTGATTTGAGGCAGGCAGGACGCAAACTTGATAACTTAATTTAATATTTTCTAACTAGGTGAAAAATGGCGTTCTCATCGCAAAATGATTGCTCCAACATTCCATATTAACATCCTCAAGTCATTCGTGAACGTTTTCAACCAGAACAGCAAAAATGTCGTTGATAAAATGAAAGGAGAAGTTGGAAAGGTGTTTGATGTCCACGACTACATGAGCGGTGTCACTGTTGACATCCTTTTGGGTAAATATTCTCATAAGTTATCGTGTTTACTATTTGGTGTATGGAAGGCTTACTACAGCTTAAAACAGTATTATTTTAATATTTTTTTACACTCTTGTTTCAGAGTTATAATCCTTATTGTAGAGCCAAGATATGTCCTATAAAACTCTCATATTAAAATAATACTGCTTTTGTTTAAAACAATGGCAATATACCCCAAGTAACTACTATATCTTACTTCGTATTTGATACTTATATTATAAGTTATACAATATAAGTTTGTAAGAATGCATGAAAGGATGTTTTTTTACTCTTTCACACATAAACTACCGTACCAATTTGACTAAAATTTAATAATGAATACAGATTATACTCTAGATTAACAAATATGCTGCTTTTTATATCATAAATGCCAAAGTTGCTACGTGAAATAAAGACTTACTTTCTATTTATATAGTAGAAGATAGTAAAGTAGGTTATACGCTATAAAAAATATGATCTTTAACCTTCTACTCCACAATCTTATATAGGTACGAAATAACATTAAAAACCGTTCGGTCGCTTTAGCATAGAAAGTTGACATAAGGATTGCGCATAAGATGGTACTTTTATCTGCTTTTATATTCCTAAGCACCTCATCGTCGGGTCTATAAACACTGCTCTATTACTGGAGAAAAATAAACAATATTGCATTCATAATTTTAGTAGAGTTTAAAACTTAAACTTAAACTTATAAATTCTTCCATCCTAAGCTTTCTTCTTATTGAGACAATGTTTATGTATTGGTGCTATATGCACAGACTGAAGAATATTTTTAACATCAAATATATACTCTAATAATTATAAGATTAAACCAGTACTGGTTAGCACACGTTACTACTATAATCTACCAAATAGAGAGAAAACAAAACAGTCTTAAACAAAAACAGGGATCTGTGACTGAAACAAATAATTTTATAAACAACTCTTTAAACAATAAGTTACCCATATTAATAATATTAGATTATATTATTATTTATAACGTTTCACCTTTTTATTTTGCTAGAAACTGCAATGGGCATCACAAAGGAAACTCAAGACGAATCAGGTTTTGATTACGCCATGGCCGTAATGAAGTAAGTTTAAAATGCTGTCGATACAAGTTGGAAACATGTGCTGGAACGACCGTTTTCACTACCTACCAAAAGTTCTTTTAGCTATATTATTTCTGTCCTTTTAATCTGTTTAAAGATGTTAATGCCTCAGCATGAATCAATATCAGTGAAAGCAAATCGTTTTAGCACCCGAAAATTAGATTTGTTTGAATAGAAGATTTGTAAATTTCTGTTTGTTTTTCAGGATGTGTGACATTATTCATCAAAGACACTACAAATTCTGGCTGCATTTTGATGCAATTTTCAAGTTCACGTCCTTCTTCGAAAAACAAAAGAAACTCTTGGCTATAATTCATGGTTTAACAAACAAAGTGAGATAACATCTTATCATTATGTAAAATATTAAAATCGGTTATTTTAGTTAGCCTTCTTAACAACCAGAACGTCCAAATTATTGTTTTAATAGCTCACTAAGCTCAGTGGTCAACATATGGTTCTCTCTCTAAAAAAACAGAAAATGAATAAACAGTTACTCTATTCGAGCAGTAACTTTTGGATAATTGGTTAAGATCTAATAACTCTTCTGTATTTTCTTTTCTAGTTTCTAATCTGAGCATTCTAAGTAATATTTAAAACGTAAATGTTGGTATCAATACTTCTTAGAATTATTTGATATTAAAATTTACATATACAGTAATACCTTGCTTTACGTGAGGGATGCGTTCAGAAAAAAATCGCGTTAACTGAAATTCGCGTATATCGAGGTTTATGATTATACAGAGTCAAAATTCAATACAAAATAATCACGAATATGAATCATTTTAATCAATCACTTTAATTCTAAGAACACTTCATGCATACATACTATTAATAATTTTTTACTGAAAAATACATCTATTTTCTTTTGGGTAGATTTTTTTACGTTCTTGTAGAATACGTTCGTAACACCTAACACTGTTTTTAATTGTTTGACACACGGTCAAGACCACCATAGAGTAGTTGATGACTACATAACGTTTAAACGTACTCTTTCGCATAATGCGGGGCATTTTAGCGCGAAATATGAAATTCGCGTTATAGTGAAACCGCGCATCACGGGGTCGCGTAAAGCGGGGTATTACTGTAACTAGTTTTAGATGGATTGGGACCTTTAGGAAGGTGTTAATAATAATTAATATTTTACACGTTACAATTCGTTAAAAGTAAAAAAATTGCAGGTAATAAAAAGTAAGAAGGAGAAATACTTGCAAAATAAGGCAAAAGGAATCGTTCCACCTACAATCGAAGAATTGTCGAAGTCAAGTGATGACGACACCGGTCTAGCAAATAATGTTAAGACATTAGCCGATACTGTGTTCAAGGGTTACCGTGATGATTTGGACTTCAATGATGAGAATGACGTCGGTAAGTAGATAACCGACATCTTAAAAGTAAACTTCTTAAATATCTCAAAATCAAGTTAATTTCATACCTTTACTAGATACGAAATTAACTAATTAACCCGTCAATAAGTTTCATAATTTATGGAAGTCAACTGTGATTTTTGTACTATTTTAGTGTTTATATAAATACTGTTTTATTTTGACAATAGGTGTAAAGAAACGTCTAGCTTTCTTGGATCTCATGTTAGAGTCAGCTCAAAATGGAACAAACCAGATCACCGATCACGAAATCAAAGAAGAAGTGGATACTATTATGTTTGAGGCAAGTCGGACCGATTGAATTTGTCTTGTTTATTATTAATAATGATTTGACAACAGTATTTTCTAAATAAGTTTATGTGGCGGTTCCAACAAGCCCGTCCGTTTTCTCCGTTTAAATTGAATTTATATTGCTTATATTCTAATCAATGGTATTATAAAAAAATTCTAACAACAGGGTCACGATACAACTGCAGCTGGGTCCAGCTTCGTCCTTTGCCTCCTTGGCATTCACAAAGAAATCCAGGTAAAGTATAAATTCATAAATTACAAAACACATTATGCAATTTAGCAGTGTGTATTGACAAATATATTAGTCAAAATGTACAAAAACATTTTTTTTATTACCTATTGAACATTTATCAAACCTATAATTTTAAAACACAGGAGCGAGTGTATGATGAAATTTACTCCATTTTCGGTGACTCGGACCGCCCTGCCACTTTCGAGGATACTCTTCAGATGAAATATTTGGAACGAGTTATATTCGAATCATTGAGAATGTACCCACCAGTACCGATGATTGCTAGGAAGTTAAACCACGACGTTAAGATCTGTAAGTATATTAAAATGAACACCTAATAAACAACAAACATTTAATGATTTATGCTTCCGGTTACATTATACCTTCTTTTTCTTCTCCTTATAATTATAACGTATTTTCTTCAAACTTGAAGACAGTCTTTTTTCTTGGTATCGGTTTACATTATAATTACATGCTCTTAAGCTTAAACAATTTGAGATAAGTTTAGGATCGAACCCGTAATTTATAAATAGAATATATTATAATTTTGTAAGGAACTAAGTTATCGTGGTTTATATTAGTTTTCCTATGCAAATCTAATATAAACCAGGATAACTCGAGTTTCTTAATGGAAAATCCGACTAATCTAATCTTTTTAAATAACTCATTGAATGCGTTTTTTTTTATTTTTTTTTCAATGCGTACATAATGTATAATAGCTTCAGTGTTTTAATTTTGAGTTAATAAATTGATAAGGCTCTTCGATTTTTTTTTATATAACTTTCATTTTAAAATATAGGTAGGTATACAAATTATGTACCTAACATAGGTCTATCTTTTATTTTATTTATTTAAATACTTTATTTGTACACCACGAAAACAAAATAATGGATAGTACTAGAGGAAAATTAAAAAGTAGTAGTACTTTTAATATTTTATGAAAATAAGTTAGAGAAATATTTTGCTGAATTCTTATGAAATTATTACCATAATAATATTACCAACACAGCAACAACTTATTAACGTAAATAATATTAAGTAATCCTTTGTTTTCAGCAACCAACAACTACGTCCTTCCAGCGGGCGCGACTGTGGTCATCGGCACCTATAAGATTCACAGGAATCCTAAATACTACGCAAACCCCACTGTTTTTGATCCAGATAACTTCTTACCAGAGAATACTCAGAATAGACATTACTACAGCTATATCCCATTCAGCGCTGGACCCAGGAGTTGCGTAGGTAAATAATGGGAGAACTTAAAGTATTTTTTAGCAGTAATATATTTTTGAGAAAGAGTTTGTCATACCGCCATACTTGTTTCTGCCACTGCGCTGTGTTACGTTGCCGGTATTATTACAGGTTACATGCATTCCTTGCATGCTCTGTGAACTGTTGCCCGGTTAATAGGCGATAGTTTTCCACTTACCATCAGGTGGGCCATCCGCTTTGCCCGTCAATTATTACTATAAAAAAATAGATTGTATATAAATTAAGAAAAAGTCATACATTTTTATTAAGATATTCTTGGAATCTTTACAAGTAGGTACTCATGGTACGAGTAAGCCTTCTTGCACACAGATTATATTCTATTTTAAGGTCTAGGTCACTATAAGATATTTTACAACAAAAAAAAATGCAGATTCATTATTTTTATTACAATTAAAGCAAAAGAGACACTTAGAATCTACTAAATAATCAGTTTAAATCATAGCACGCGAACTCGTGACGAGATGACAGCAAATCAGGTTTATTGATTGAAAAGATAATTATCAATTATCAGCCGATTAGAGTCAGTATTTATTTATTCCTTAGATATTATTTTGTCGTTTGGTATACTCACGTTATTAGGTAAACTCACGATCCATTACTAGGTAAAAATACCCACCCGTAGGAACCTGTTTTACTATTTTTAAGAAATGCTGTTTAGCCACGAAAATTAAGTTATAACTCTTTTATTATGCATATTTATTTAATAATTAGGTACCTATATATTTATTACGCAAAAGCGCTCTGACCTAGAC
The DNA here is from genome assembly GCF_905163445.1 of Pararge aegeria. Taxonomy (NCBI): domain Eukaryota; kingdom Metazoa; phylum Arthropoda; class Insecta; order Lepidoptera; family Nymphalidae; genus Pararge; species Pararge aegeria. Next base: position 7,395,460 of record NC_053184.1, on the reverse strand, counting down.
CTTATGAATATAGCTTTTGGTACTGGCTCGGAACCTAGGTAATGGTCTACCAATCAATTGGTAGACCATTGATGAGTATTCGTCACCCTGACTGTTCTAGCATAGGGCTGAGAAATTCAGTTATAGAACTTTCGATACGAATATTTCTTATTTAATTACAACACTTGACTGTAATCTATTCTGGTGGTAAGAAAAGATGCAGTATAAGATGGTAACGGTAAGAATGGAATGGTAGGATGGTAATAATTTATAATACATAATTTTTTCTATACGGTTCTATACGGTTTCTAAACGGTATCGTAATAGAACGCTAAAACGCTTGGTGGTCAAAGCCTTCCACCAGACCAGACCAGAGAATAACAAAAATTATAATATGTATGTGTTGTATAAGTTGACCCAATAGGGAGACCGACCATATGGATAAAAAGTTAATTTATAACTAGCTTTTCGGGTTCGCTCACGTTAAGTCAGATTTGAAAAATTTTAACTACAAAGGTTTTATAAAAAAAATTGTCCTACTAGAAAAATATGAAGGTAAATTACATCAAAAATCAGAAACTTTCATAAAAACTTTCATCATCATAGAGTTGGAATTATTGAAATATGTGAAACACGTATTTCTTTATTTTAAATCGAAAACCTAAAATCAAAGTTTCATGGAGTTAACTCGAAAAATAAATTGATAAATGAAGGATTTTATACAAACTTTCATCCCCCAATTAACCCTCTTTGAAATTTTCAAAAATCCTTCCTTAGCGGACGCTTTCATTGTAATAACTATCTGTGTACAAAATTTCAGCCCGATCTGTCAGGTGGTTAAAGCTGTGCGTTGATAGATCAGGCAGTCAGTCAGTCACCTTTGCCTTTTATATATTATATATATAGATATAGAAAAAGCTTTTAAAAAATAACACATTTTTATTTACAGGTCGCAAGTACGCCATCTTGAAGCTGAAAATCCTACTCTCAACAATCTTGCGAAACTACAAAATGGTGTCAAATATCACTGAAGACCAGTTTGTCCTTCAAGCTGACATCATCCTGAAAAGGACGGACGGATTTAGAGTTCAAATCGAACCTAGACAGAGGGTTCCGTCTACAGCTTAAAATTCAGGAGCTTAGATTAAACATAAAAGAAACGGCAACTACTGGCAAGAAGCGAGCATACCAAACTTATTATTAACTACCCTTTAAATGTTTGGGTTAACATAATAAGCGGATAAATGTTTATATACATTTTATTATTTAATATACATGCCATTTCGTTAATTTGATATTTATATAACTGTTGCTGTAAGAATGAGTTTTATAATTATTATAAATTATTTTGTATTGTTTGGAAGTCATGCGAAAACTGGGCACTGGGTGAATTCCTATTGTAGTCTAGTAATTAAGGTGTTCGCCCAGTTTTTGTAAATACAAATAATTATATGTTAACATATATATAATATTAGGTATATTACTTACGTCTACAATTTAATTTATATATTTTTTTAGTATAGGAGAGTACCTACTATATAATTTTAACAATACATGAATAGGTAGGTAAGTAGGTACACATATATTATATAAATTCATAGTTCAATTATATCTAAAGTTTATGTACATTTTGTTTAAAATACTAATTACATTGTATTTAATTGTTAGTATATATTTTTAAAGACAATCAAATATGTGACACATAATATTCATTTGTGGTTCAAAACGTTTAATTGTAAAAACATATTTAAATTTTATTTCTATTTACATTCAATTTCATATCTTAGGTGTTTATATAATAAAATATTTCTTAAATTAATTCTAATTATTTTTACCGTACCTTTCCAGTTGTCAGACAATACATTTTTAGTCATTTCTATATTATTTTGAATAAATGTAAAACAATGTATAGGTAGGTATAGCCGTTTTTTAAGTGCGATTTTTCAACATAATATATCATTTCAGAATAAATCTTGTGGATTTAGACTTTCTCTTACTCAAAAATATATTTGAATACCCAAAAATTAAAAAGGCCACTAAAATAAATTATCACTAAATCTTATTTAGCAAGTGAGTAGATATTATTTTCCCAAGAACTAAAGTGCATCCCAAATTTTACGTTAAAATCTACCTTACAAGTAACAGTTTTAAAATAGTTATGGCAAATATCACCATTCACATAGACTCTCTATCTCACAATATAATATTCTTCAAAAGTTTTTCAAAATGCTACAGAAAAAGTGTTTTACTTCACAAAAAGTAGTGATACAGTGTGTACCAAAGTTTAAAATAAGGTACCGGTTGACTTAAAAAAATTCAATATCATTTAAAAAGCGATTATTTACATGGCGCCTGGATACAGGTTTTTATTCCGTAAACGATTATCTTTAAGAATATAATATGAGACTAATTTGTACTTGACATCACACTTATTCGTAATTTGATCAAATATAATCTTCAAATTAAATTTTACATACTCAATTGATTTTTAATAGATAACTGCTTTACTGTGCAACTTGTCAACGGATTACAGAAAGATTGAATACAGAAAACGGACGTTATTGTATACAATTTAATAGTAACAATGACAATTCTATTTTTTTATATACAACATTTGCATGCCATTCGTGGTTGACTGTAACTTGGTTGTATCTTTATTTTTAATAAGACCATGCTCTGTACACCTGAAATTTTGCAAATAATATTATTATTATTAAGAAAAAAGTACCCTCTATGAAATGAATATATTAATCGCAATCGCAATTAATTATAAGAATTGTACTTTATCTTTCTAACTTAAGTCATTCTTTGTCCATTTCTTAATATAAACTATAGTATTCTAAATATGAATAACCTAAAGATTTTATAATCATTTAGTTTATAAAAATAAAAAACCATGCTATTTTTTATTTCTTATAAAGAAAAACACATCTTACAACATTCTTTGTCCATTAATGCATGTATCAGTTACAAAACTGAGATATCCTAACAATGCTTTAATATAACGGTTATTAAACAAAATATTTTGCATTATAGATCACTTCACTAACCTAACAAAAATAGTGAACTAGATTCTACATGCTAATAATATTACATAACGAACGCCTATAAATCCAATATTTTACATCTGCATCCCAGACCAATTATCCATATTATTTAAAGAAGTAGATTGGTAAAGTTTTATAGAACATAGCAGAATGATAAAGTCTATTTGCAATAAAAAAATAAAACAAATTTTATAACAATTAAATTTGGTGCGATTAATGTGGCTTGAAGCATTAATCGCCTCTTTGACGTAGTAGAAGATCACCAGATCAGACCCGATTAGCTTTTTATAGCTTACAAATTATACAAAATTTAAAACTTGTTCTGCAATACCACTAATATATAAAACTACAATTCAAGTGCAAGTCAGACTTGCATACTGACGTTTCCATATATTGTGTTTGCCAGTTTTTATTGTACTCAAAAACGAAAGCTACGAGTAAAAGCGCAACTTTCAGTACATTTCCATATCTAAACAAAATTCATTATTTACCATTCCGGATTGTAGGTAATAGTTGGTAATTCTATACGGTAGGGATCGCCACTAGTTAGCACCAATTGAAAAAGTGACATAATAAAGCTGAACTATCAATCGTTTCGAAGCGGTGATAGCCCATTGGGTAGAAGTTCGATCTCACTTTCGAGAGGCCGACCCACCACGCACGTCTAACTTTTCTAACTAATGTGCGTTTAAAGGAACTAAAATATCACATGCTTCAACGGTGAAGGAAAACATCGTGAGGTAACCTGCATGCCTGAGAGTTCGACATAATGTCCTCAAAGGTGTTTGAAGTCTACCAATCCGCACTGGGCCAGCGTGGTGGACTATGGCCTCAACCCCTTCTCATTGTGGGAGGAGACCCGTTCTCTGTAGTGGGCTGCTAATGATGATGATTAATCGATTTAAAGCAAAGCTGCGCTAGTAGTTTCCGTATATTAAAACTATTCAACGTCTAACGCAAATAAACTTTTCAACGTCACAAGGTTGTCTGGATGAGATCGCTTAAGCGATAATAACGCCTTTGCACGCCCAATTGTCTAGTCTATATTTCTCATATTTAATCATTATTAAACCACTAAAGGCTCACGTCTCCTCGCAGAATGAGAAAGGGTTTGGCAGTAATTGCCCACCACGCTGGTTAATTGCGGATTGGTAGACTTCACACACCTTTGACAACGATATGGGGAACTCTCAGACGTGTAGGTGTCCTCACGTTATTTTCCTTCACCGTTAAAGTAGGAGACATTTTTAATTCCTTAAATTAAAAAACACATAAAACTCTGATAACTTAGCGCCGGGGATCGAATTCGGTCACCCCGAAAGGGAGGCCAGTGTTGTGGCCACAAGGCTATCGCCGCTTATATATCATACACACAAATTTATCATTGTATCGAACCATTACAGGCCCACTAAAGGGCACAGGTCGCCTCCCGCGATAAGAAGGGTTTAGGCCGTAGTCCACCACGCTGCACTGTCCCAGTGCGTATCTGTGGACTATACTACTACAAAGTAAAATATATAGAAATAACGTAATTCAGTAATACTTTATTATAAAGTACAGATGGCGATTGGCATCAGGCGTGCATAGAGGTATGCGCAGGGTATTCAGATGCAGTGGCGTGCATTGAGGGTATGCACAGGGCATGCAGATGATATAAAATGAAGAAAACCTCCTGTACGAGTTATAATTACTAAAGGGTAGGCTTTTTATTACTCTTACAATGCCTATCCTTAAGTTTTTTATAACTCGCACTGGAGATTTTCTCCATTTTATACCATATGCATACCCTTTGCATAACCTCTATGCACGCCACTGTGCAGATGATATAAAATGAAGAAAATCTCCAGTACGAGTTATAAACATCCTATGTAAAGGCATTGTAAGAGTTATAAAAAGCTTAAACTCAAGTATTTATAACTCATACTGGAGATTTTCTTCATTTACCTCTATGCGTATACCCTCTATGCACGCCACTGTTGGCAGCCCAAGATATTATAGGTGGTCACCTAACTATCTGAGGGAATATTCGTTCTATAAACGTTTAGTACACATACTCTCTCTCCAAATCTTAACGAATAGGCACTGTATGTAGAAACCTCTAAAGTCTTTCAAAATCGTATCATTAAGATTGTCTAAGATTGTTTGCGACTGATAAAATAGTCCACAGTCCAAAGCACAATACACACTAAGCAGCAAAAACTCATCGCTATAAAACAGTTTACGTAACTTCCTGTAGTCTCATATATTATACCTGAAAAAGAAAAAATGTTTACTTCAATATAAATCTTGCAAGTTAAACCATCTAACCTAAAATTTCGGCAAATATAAATTGGATGATAATGCGATACATGACATGGGTCTGATCTGTTGATAGCGCTGGATGGTGACCCTGACAACAAAACGTCGTTTTAGTTGTCTTGACGAGGACCCCGATTCGTATGTTTAAGGTGGTCAAATATTGCTTTGTAAAAAAAACATATCTATAATAACTATATCAAATATCTAAAACTTAATGTTAAAGCAAATGTATTTTCTTCAACGAGATCATTTGCTTTAACTTTATTATTTTTTTGTCAAAAACTATATTATTTAAAAAAAATCGTATACTTCGATAAATAAAATCACAGTGATAACATGTCGACGTGTCACAAAGCGATGAAGATCATCGTGGTATTCATCATCATTATGAGTCCCACTACTGCTTATAGGACTTCTCTTTTAAGGAGAGAGGTATTTAGAGGAAAGGCACGTGGCTCCAATGCGAATCAAGACGATTATACGAAGATTATCAGACAGACAATAATAATCGGAATCGATGGTTTATCGTGCTCTCCAATGAGTTAATAACAATTTTTGAATGTGTGAGAATTTTCGGCAGAAAACCCAATACGCAACTAAACGAGAAGAAAAAAATTAAAAATAATAATATTTACCTATTAACGGATCAGTCATGAGCATCAAAAATCCAGAGAAAAGAATATGTAAAGACAATGCAGCTGGAAATCTATTTGGCGCCGCCGTTACTAAAACCAAAGGAAACAGCACTTGCACTGAACATCTGACTAAACCTGACACTGCGGTTATTGTAACGACAAAAATCAAGTTATCTGAACATACCAATGCTGAAAAGAAGAAAAAGTAGTGTTAACTTAATTACTGACAAATTAGAAATTTGAGATGATCTAAAGCATGTTACGTAAAAAAGTGTTTAGACTGCCTTAATAAACAACTTTGTATATACTTTTGTGATGAATGAGGAAATAATTTAATTAAGCATTTCAATTAATGGAAATAATGATTTAAAATTAGTTGTCAATGTAATGTGTAATACAGTGAATAAATATTCGTTATAGAGCCGCAAATGAAACTTAGTTTCGTAATAGTTCGTAGTAGGAATGCAGCCAATATTTTTGGCTAATGTAGCGTATTATTATCTTTGGGACGGACTTTCTAAGCAATTGCTATTTTATAAAGGCAGGGGTTCGTTCTGACAAGTGTTATACTTTTAGTTTGGGGAATTAGATGAGACAGACAGATGTTAAAGTTCTTTCAAATCGCGTAATTAACTAAATATTTTTAAGAAGATAGATTACGGGTATGACAAAAGTAAGATTAGACAATCTATTTTAAAAAGCCGAATATATAATAAGATGATATAAAATAAGTACCTATTCGTAGCACCATTGTAACACAAGTTCCAAAAAAGAAGATCGTTTTACTATCTACATTGTAAAAGTAGGTAAATATTGCAAGACCAAATCTTGCCATCAGATCAGCCACGGCGCCGATCATAACGCATGTTGCTACTTGGATCTGAAATAAATGAAAAATTTATATTTCCAATTATTGAATCCTAACCGTTGAAAGATTCCTTGGACAAATTTCAAGTGATTACGTGATAGTACACAGTTATGTTATATGGATTCGTCCTTAATACAAATATTCTGATGAAGATATTAACCAAACGTTCCTGTATTACCTGATGAATGACGATCCACTCTTTCAACTCAAAAAAAGCTATCGCGAACAAACATTAAATATAACGTTGCCAAAAAAACGATTGCAAAGAGTTTTTGGGTATCCAAACAAATAATGCAAAAATTGGATAATTCATTGAATAATAGTATAGTTATGTTGGTACGATTTAACGATGGTATGCTATATAAATATACGATATTATTATGTATCTATAAAACCGTAATTATCGATGAATGTTAAAATAGTTTAAACAATCCGATAATGATGTTATTAGTCAATATCAATGATAAACAGAAAAATTATAAAGATTGTTAAACTATAAAATGATGTTAGGAAAGAGCAATCTGCTGAGTGTCTTGCCGGCTCTTCTCAGTGGAATCTGTCTTACGAATCGGTGGTAGAGTCACTACAAACAGACTGACTTGACGTTTCAAAAGTGCATGCAAATAAATGAATTTTGAATTTGATAAAAATCAGTTTGAAATTAATGTAATAACAAGTTATTGATACAATTCAGTTTATAATTTCAATTACTTAACCATGAGAAAATCTCGAATTTAATATGTCATCTAGGTGTAGAACTCATGTATTTATTGTAATTGCTAGGTTTGCGGACCTGTTTACGGGAATCGTATAGGTCAAATAAAATCAAAAGCTGGTAGATTTCTGTACTTATACAACTAGGAATTATATAACTACGAGTTATTATTTACCTTAGTGTATCCATATGAAAATAGCAACATTGGCTCCATCGCTAAGTAAGTCACATCAGACACGAAAGCAAATCCCAGCCCCACTAATGTGCTCACAAAACGAGGGTCTTTAAGCAAATCTAATTCGACATTATCGTATATTACTTTCCTGTAATAAAATCACAAATTTTTGAATTAATCGATGTATTTGGGCGCGTTTTGAGTTGACAGTGGCGGACCGCACTCTGAAATCGGGATTTTTTTTAATGATACATTCACACGTAAGTTCTGACGGAATCTGATTTACCTAGCATATGGCCCACGAGCAAATTAACAGGGCATGCAAGAAACAACTAGCAAAGTGCCGTCCTGTGTCCATAAACCTGAGGCGTTAAGAATAATGTGTGATGGCGTCAGAAATAAACATTGTGAACTACCCCAGACGAGCTCTGATGAACTTCATGGCTTACTTTACAACTGCGAGCTAAGATGCGCACCACGAGACAATGAGTATGCACATGTGCTCGTGTTATATCCTAGAAATAGGTAGAGTTAATGCTAGACATTATTATCTCGTGGCGCGTATGTAATTGGTGTAAAAGCGGCGGTAGCTTAGTGCTGTAGAAGCTGTACCTATAGGAGCTTCGGCTTCCTTTTTGGGGATCGGAGTTCGATCCCGGGCACGTAGCTTTTCGGAGTTATAAACGTATATTTAATTAAATTAATTTATTATCATTTGCATTAATGGTAAAGGAAAATATCGTGAGGAGACCTGCATGCCTAAGACATATCTATAATGTTCTGAAAAGTTTGTGAAGTCTTCCAATCCGCACTTGGCCAGCGTTTTGCATTTATCCTTAAACCCTGAAGAGAAGACCTATGCTCTGCAAGCTTTCGTTGGTCAGTAAGCCACGCTGGTGAGAATCACCTGGCTTATTTTACTATTCACTGCCTCGCATGTGGTGTATCGATCGACGGAGATGCGCCATTTCTCAAACAAACATTTTAATACGACCGCTCATAAGCTGATTATTTACTTACATTATACTTTTTTGAATAGACTGGTGCCGGGGAGCAGTAGTTTTAATTTCTACAGCATCGTCGTCTCCCGGTAACATTTTGATAGCTGATTCATCATAGACATCGCTTTTTAATTTTATTTTCTTGGGGCTTCTCGATTCTGAATCCGGTGAGAGCTCTGCAAAATTCACACAAGATCAGTAAAGAAAATCTCGCAAAACCTTAAGACTCTGGTAAAACGCGTCAGATATGGGTTCGTTCATGCAGAAACAGGGCAACGCTATGCCATAAATGCCATAAAAAATTGCACAACACATTTAGCCATGGTCATCCGGTTCGAATCCCTTCTGTTTCACTAAAAGTTAGCCCTGGACTACAATCTCACCTGGTGGTGAATGAAGATGCATTCTGAGATGGTAGCTGGCTGACCTGTTAGGTATTCGGTTTCAACGCAGCATCGTACCGAAACGCTGTATCACTTGGCGGCGAGTCTTTATAAGTAAGGTGGTAACAAGCCACAGCCGATGCCTCGAACCAGAACAGACAACAATAATTCAGAAGGAATCAAATCCAGCACCTTCTCATAGGACAACAGCATTCACCATTGCGCTAGGGAGATCGTCAAATACATTAACTTACCAACTTCAGCACATCCCGGTACTTTTATCATATGCCATTCAACCGGATGCATGACAAGCATCGCAAACACCAAGTGCAAGTCCACAGCCATGATCAGAGCGAGGGTCCATCTGAACCCGTACTCGGATAGCAGGAAGGTCACCATTATAGGGAATGTGATGGACGCCATGCTGCTCATAGTTTGGTTCGCGCTCATCATGGCTGTACGTTTCTTTGTGAAATAGCAATTGAACGCTGTAAAGCTGACTGGTATCATTACACCGAAGCCTGCACCTGTAAACACAATAAATAATTATATTTAAATACTTCATTCGTCGCTAACTATAGGCCTCATAAGAAGGCTCGGAGTCACTCAGCGGGCGATGGAGAGAGCTATACTAGGAGTATCTCTACGAGATCAAATTAGAAGTGAGGAGATCCGTAGAAGAACTAGAGTTACCGACACAGCTCAACCAGTTGCGAAGCTGAAGTGGCATTTGGCAGGGCACATCGCTCGGAGAAGATATGGACGTTGGGGTAAACGCAGCCGTAGGTCGGCCCCCGACGAGATGGACAGATGACACCAGGCGAGCGGCTGGGAGCCGCTGGAGGCAAGCGGCCCAGGACCATGTATTGTGGAACTCCCTACAAAAGAATTATGTCCAGCAGTGGACGTCGATTGGTTGACATGATGATGATGATGATGAAATACTTCATACTCACCACACTGTTGTCAATCAATTACTTTTAGTTTGCATTTCCAGCTATAATTTGCAAACATAGCTAATTATAGTACATACAGCTTGGATAATATAATAGAACTTAAAGTGTATGGAATGTGTATTGAACTTAACCTTTTTTGTGTTCATTGTCTACGTATGTCAAATTTTAAGGTAAGTTCAGCAAAATGGTACCCCAACATTCATTAACTGTTCGGCGGTACGAAGTTCGCTGAGGCAGCTAGTAATATCTTAACATGAATCATATATTTTCATGTCATAAAAAACAAATAAAATAATTGTAGCGCTTGTGATTTCGAAATACCTAACTGCCTCTTTTTTAATTTGCCGTATCAAAATTATTTGAACCATATTAACATATTCTAAACAAACGTTTTAATTTTTTTTGTCTGCCTGTTTTTTTGCATGGTCTAATCTTTGAAACAGCTGAACTGATTTTAACAGGACGTTAACAATCGAGCCAGGTAGATTATTCTGAAGAGGTTGACAAACTGATAACATTTAAAAATCCTTAAGTATTAATTTTACATGGCATTTATTTTAACTTACAAATTGTTAGTCACTTTAAAATAACATTTTTTGTAATAAAAATAAGTAAACAGAATAATTCCTACCTCTTATAACACCAAAAGTGAACACAAGTTGGTATGTCCTCTCTACGAAGATGGTTAATATATCACCTAATACAAATAATCCAGCGCCGACTAATCCTACTTGGCGAAACGAATATTTCTTAAGGGCAATCCCACTTAAAAAACCTGAAAGATTAAAAAAAAATATTCATAAGCATTATCACTATTAGCCTATTAACGTCGCACAGTAGGGCACAGGCCTCCTATCTTTTAATAAAAGTGTGAATAAAAAAAATTTTAAAAAAAAAGCGTCGCGTGCTTTTTAAGATATTTTCAAAATAATAATGATTCTACTCATATCTGTCAATAAAATATTTATAACTATTGACACCATGCACCCCACGCCTTTTTTACAATATATATATATTTTTTTTATTCACACTATATTAATTTATATTTATTGAAATTTTTAACACTATTCTTAATTTAAATTTATTAATATTTATTTTCTATTTTTAAGTTCGGTTTTCTATAAAAAGCGTGTTTTTTTAGTTTTTTGTAAACTATTATTTATTTTTTAATATTCTCGTACTGAAGAAAAAAAGTTGTTAGTGTAACCACCACCCTGCTCTAATGCGGGTAGACGACACCCGGAAATAACAATAACTCTGAGGCACTAACACTAGAGCCTAGAATAGGAAAACGGTAGCCAACTGCCTATACCTATTACGGGGTATTTCTCTACCCACGAGGACACATCCTGTCCCTTACCTAATTGTTAGTTTGATTCTACAGTCTTTCTTTGCATTCATGAGATTTTGAAAAACTATCAGGTTTCAGCTCGACCCGGGAACGAACCCGAGGAGGTAATTGAACATGCTAACCTCTAGATCAACGAGGCAACTCGGATATGTCTTAAGAATTATAGTAAGTAGATTGTTTACTTTTGAAATAACTTCCTTCATTGTATTGATTAACAGATAGTGCGAGAGCTATTGGCCGTATTTTTGACGCAGATAAACCAAGATTTTTTTAAATATTATTAAACTTCAAAATAACAACGTTCAAATTAAATTTATCAATACATTTCATGTGTATATATCTCTTAAAAATATTTGTGTTGAGTAAATATATTTTCATTCATATTCTATGTATCAGTATGGCATATCTATGCCATACTACTGGGCACCAAAAAAAGTACACTAGAAACTATGTAGTCTATGTAGTCTCGAGTACAATTTTCAAGTCAGTTGGTGCCATAACTGATAGTACTGATTAGTTATGAGCGCAGGAATGAGCAGCAGGGCCATTAGATAAAATTCAAAATTCAAAATTCAAAATTCATTTATTTCAAGTAGGCCTAATACAAGCACTTTTGAAACGTCAAGTCTGTCCGTGTGTAGTGACTCTACCACCGGTTCGGAAGGCAGATTCTACCGAGAAGAAGCCGGCAAGAAACTCAGCAGTTGCTCTTTTCCAACATCAAAAATTTACATTTTATATTTTAACATTCATTTTTCTATCTTGTGAGAGATGAAAGCGGAGCCGGGTGCTTCCAAGCAACCTTGTCATTAAGAAACTCATCAATTGTATAATAACCTCGCTGTAATAAATGTGTTTTAACACATTCTTTAAACTTATGGATTGGTAGGTCCAAAATTACCTTAGGAATCATATTATAAAAGCGTATACTCAATCCCACAAATGACTTCTGCACCTTTCGCAGACGATATGCAGATGTCACTAATTTATGACCATTTCTTGTAAGTCGACTGTTTATATCCACTTTTTGTTTATAAAGACTAATATGTTGTCTTACAAATACTATATTGTTATAAATGTATTGTGAGGCTACCGTAAGTATACCAATTTCTTTAAATTTTTCACGGAGCGATTCACGTGATTTAAGTTTATATATTGACCGTACAGCTCTTTTCTGCAATATGAATATAGTTTCAATATCAGCAGCTTTGCCCCATAATAAGATCCCGTAAGACATCACACTATGAAAGTACGCGAAGTAAACAAGTCTTGCTGTTTCTACGTCAGTAATCTGTCTAATTTTCCTGACGGCGTAGGCAGCCGAGCTTAGTTTACCTGCTAGTGTATCTATATGGGTACCCCACTGAAGCTTACAATCCAAGGTCATGCCCAGAAAAACTGTGGAATCTTCCATTTTTAGTGATTCTCCATTTATTATTATATTTTTATTAACTTTCTTTACATTTGGTAAAATAAATTCCACACACTTAGTTTTTTTTGCATTTAAAAGTAAATTATTGACAGTAAACCAGTGCGACACATGCGACATAGCACGGCTTACATCGTCAGAGTTGTCTCTACCTCTATCAGTTTTAAAAATTAGAGATGTATCATCAGCAAACAGTACAATGTCACAGGTTTCACTGACATGGTGTGGTAGATCATTTATATACACCAAAAATAGAAAGGGACCCAAGATTGAACCCTGTGGGACACCCATTGACGTAGCCGACCCCTGCGACTTAATGTCTTTTATGCAAACCCTTTGGGTTCTGTCACTGAGATAAGAGGCAACCAAATTTAGTGCAACGTTTTTGATACCATAATGGGCTAGTTTAAGAAGCAAGGTTTTATGATCGACACAATCGAATGCTTTGGATAGATCACAAAAAACACCAATGGCATTCTGCGAACGTTCCCAGGCATCGTACACATATTTTAAAAGTTTAGCGCCTGCATCCGTGGTGCTACGACCTTTAGTAAAACCGTACTGCTCCGGATGTAGTAAGTTATTTACATTGAAGTGATTCAAAAGTTGATTTAATATAATTTTTTCAAAGACCTTACTAAGAGCTGGTAAGATTGAAATGGGTCTGTAATTGTTAATGTCGTTTTTATTGCCAGATTTAAATAGAGGTATAAGTTTACTATGTTTCATTAAATTTGGAAAAGTACCTCTATCAACACATTCATTAAAAAGTATGGCTAAGTAAGGGGCAATAACGTCTATAATGTTAGATATTACCATTACAGACATACCCCATAAATCACCGGTTTTTTTCTGTTTCAACAACTTAAAATTCTTTATTATATCATATGCAGATATATGTTTAAAATTAAATAAAACGTTGCACTCATTAACGTTGTTCCTCAATAAACTCTGAGCTGCAGTAGGTGAAGAATTAAGTGAATCAGTCAACAAAATAGGAACACTCTGAAAAAAGTTTTCAAAGGTACTTGCAACCTCACTGTCAGCGGTAACTTTATTATCATTAATAATTAATTCAAAGTTTACGTTGCGAGATTTAGCTTTCCCAGTTTCATTATTAACAATTTTCCAGGTTGTTTGTACTTTGTTATCCGATTTTATGATTTGATCCTTAAAGTATAGCGACTTAGCATGAAAGCAAACGTTCTTAAACGTTTTAGAGTACATTTTTACGTGTTGTAGGAAAGCTGGAGTATGGTTATATTGTTTTTCACTATAGAGCTCATACAAATTATCTCTACTTTTGTATATGCCAATAGTTGCCCAATCGCTAAACTTTATTTTTTTATTGAAATCTATATGTTTGAAATTGAATATTTTGTTAAATTCATTTTCTATGATATTAAAGAGCGTACCATAAATGCTGTCAGGATGACCGTTCTTAAAGACAAGGGCAGGAATTTTGGATGATATTTCACCTTTGAATCGCGTCAATTTGCTCTTAGTTATCGGCCTACACTTGACGATATGTTTATCTTTGTTTATATTATTCAAAACAGTAATTTGTTGGCCACAATGATCTGATCTTAAGTTGGTTATTATCGATTTACCTAAGATATCACAGTTGAGAAAAATATTATCTAAACACGATGCTGAGGTTGCTGTGATTCTAGTAGGTTCACTAAAAGCATAATTTAAATTAAAACATTTAAATAAGTTTAGCAACCTAGTCGTAGTTGCATTACTAAGTAAAATATCAACATTAAAATCCCCGCATACTATTGCTTTTTTTGTGGATACAGACAATCGCTTAAGCACATCTTCCATTACATCCTCAAAAAGGCTAAAATCACCTGAGGGGGGACGATATACACACACTATTATAAATCGCTCCAGCTCCACACAAGATAGTTCTACAGTGCGTTCAACAGAAAGACTAACTATGTCTTTTCGCTCCTTACAAGTTATATTATTGTGTACAAAAATTAAGGACCCACCATGAATTGCAGTCCTTCTGAAGAACACACTTGACATTTTGAAATTCCTTAAGATAACTGCTGGATGTGCACCAGTGAGCCAATGCTCAGTAATACACAGAATGTGTATATTGAGTTTTTCCACAAACAGTATGACTACCCTTGCTATTTCTATGAGATATGATGATAGACTTAATAACACAATCTTTTTTTTTTAATTATCAGTAGTTTTATAGTTGACATAGACCCAGTCCATAGTAGCGTATCCAACTTTTTTTATATAGTTATAATTATTGATATATAATTGTAGAAATAGTATAAACATAGTAACACTTCACACTTTTTTTTAAAAAAAAGCTCTACTGCTAACGAGGTAGAGTTTTTCAAGGCACACTAATCTTAACCGTAGACTCTCTGTCTAGATAGGATCGAATCTCATATGTAACCTTATCCCAAACTGTACTTGGCATTGTTGCCATCTGAATATCGGTCAAATTAATAAACGATATAGATGAATGGATTTGCCATTGACAGTCATAAATCGGCGTCTTTACTCAATCAGCTTAGATTAAATTTTAAGACGAAAACTACCATCAATTGAGGTTACAAACGTGAGCCTTGGAGTTCGACCTGATTTCGATGTAATTAGTGAACAAAACCAATTCATACTAAATTAATCGAGACATTGTTAACATTGACAGAATTATAATGAATGAGACAATTCGTTGAATGTTAATAAATGTTTTTCATTCCAGTCCAGCGAATCAATTAGCTGGAGATGGTTTTATTATGAAACATTTAACAATTAAAGGTAAGCCTTGTTTGCTATAATCCGCGACTATCAGATATATAAATCAGATAATAGAGAACAAAAATGAAACAACAGAAAACGGCGTAAAGTGTTTTTTATATATCGCAACACCGAACACTTATTTAATACCTACTATAATATCATATCAGCAATTAGGAGACCAGAGTAAAAAGGGAAAAATTTTATACAGTATGATGACAGCAAGTATAATTTTTGAGACTTTAACCTACGGAACATTCACAATAGGATATTTACATATTTCGGTAAGTCGTTGTATTTTCAACTGTCTGTTGGAATGTCGAAATCCATTGATATCCAATATTAATTCCATTTATACAGTTAAAACGCGCAAAAAGTATTTTTATTACCTATACCTACTATAAATTATTCCTTGACTGCAATCCCAATTGGTGGTGTGCAACACTGCCATCAAAGATGATAGCGGGCTAACTTGTTAGGGATTTGGCAGTCATATTAAACGCATCCCTGCCTAATCGCCATAATTACGCTAAATGGCTTAGTGGCACATCTTTGTCGACTAGCAACGGCTATTATGCTACCAGGGTAATTTTTTTACCCGGAATCCTTTACGAGTGTAACGACTCAGCGGCGCTGACCACTACGGTCAGGAAGGTGTTAATATTTGGAGTATTTTGAAAGATGGTTAATGTGCTGATTCTTAAAGCTAAAGCACAAAGTATGACTGTCTTATTTTACGATGTGTGGTGTTGTTAATAAAAAAACACGTAATAGATAAATAACATCGATTCTGCGTGTGTTTCGGATAACAGCAAATTGTATTTCATGGATTTATGCAAAGTAATGCCAATAGTTGAAATATTTTTTAAAGTATCGAACGCTTGCTTAAGCGGTAAGAGTAAGGCATTTTTGGGGATTCCTACATCTAATTAGTTTAAGCCTCGTTTCCGAATTGGACTGAATAAATGACATTGACTAAGGAAAACTCAAACTCCGAACTTCTTTATTTATTCTAATAGGCCAATCAAAACGGCTTTTAAAATGATCGATGAAAATTATTTTTATTATTTTATATCATTAAATTTGAGAGAGAGAAATTAGAGAACGTATAAGAATTAGATTTACCGACAAAGATAAACGAGTCACGATGCTGAAGTAGAAATGCTAATAGCTCGGAGAACTGATGGACCTTGGGGTCCTATGCTTAAATAGCGACCCCGCACCGGTAAACCGGCGTTGGTCGACCCTCAAAACAGTGGACAGACAAAACCAACGAGTCCCTGAGAGCCGTTGAAAACAAGCGGCCCAGGATCTGATTATGGAACTCCCTACAAAAGACCTATCCAGCAGTAGACGTCTATATAATTAAAATAGGATAAGTTTTTGTAATGAATATAATGATGATATTGTTCATCATGATTACTAGATATCAATTTTACCTGAACTCACTGATGACATACATCTAATTAATATCAATGCCATAGAGTATAGAGCATAGACCGAATCAAGAACTGATAGATCTGATACTGAGGTGAATATCAGTGTGGCTAAATAAATAGGTATGGATCATAGAAACTTTAATAACAAGACACTAGAGGGTATTTCTAGCTAAAGCTCTTTAAGTAAAGAAACACTAAATGTTTAGAATGGAAACACTACACGCTGGGAGTTCATTCATTAATAGCCAAAAGGCAATTTAGTTTAAAAATTACAATAAAGTTACAAATGTTTTTCTAGTGCCTATTATCAATTCGTGTGCTCAGAGTCACGTTCGCGGAGACGTGATGTCGCTTACACATTTCTAGAGTCTTGTTATAGAAATGTATCTAGTTTGGATAGTAAATTGAACTTATCCTACATTCTAATTTAAAAATATTCCTACCTGATATTGATAACGCTCCATTATAAACACCTATCACAAGTGGAAGTCCACTAGCACCGTCCTGCTCTATGAAAAAGTTGTTAAATAATATCCCAAAGGCGTTTGATGAACCAAAACCCAGCATCTGAAAAAAAAAAATGTATGTGTCTAAAAACTGCATCACTTGTATCATTAGAAACTTACTTATCTAACAAAAACTAAAGGACGTAGAGAAAATAAAAATAATGTGATTTTGCTCCCTAGAAGAACTATGTTTAACA
This sequence comes from Pararge aegeria, assembly GCF_905163445.1. Lineage (NCBI taxonomy): Eukaryota > Metazoa > Arthropoda > Insecta > Lepidoptera > Nymphalidae > Pararge > Pararge aegeria. The sequence goes on along the minus strand of NC_053184.1, from coordinate 7,377,715 downwards.
CCGTAAATAACTTGTTACAATAATAACTATTATCATTAATTTCCGACACTCCGCGAAAAGCAGGAGAATCTGTACCGTGTAAATTATAATTACTTCAATCTTTATATTCCACACGAACGAACACGAGATCTTCGGCAATATACGAGTACTTACTCTCTTTTGCGCCGAACCCGGAGAATCCTCAGGAGGACTCTACAATGAATAAGTCCTGAGGATGCTCCGGAACCGTGCGTAGAAAGTACATTGCTGAAGATCTGTTTTCTGTTTCTGATTTGTGCGGATATAATTACTGATTGTCTCAATATAGGATTCGGAGGAGGATTCGGCCTTGAATCAGCGTGGGCATAAAACCTTCGAACAATAATAAAATGTAAGTTTCCGAAGCATAAAATATATACGGATCTGTGCTTTGCTGTGTGTTGCACCGGCTCGCACCTGTAACTTTTCGGAGTTACGTGCGTTTAAAGCAATTATATAGCACTGGATTCAACGGTGAAGGAAAACATCGAGATAAAAAGTCTACCAACCCGTACTTGTCCAGCGTGGTTGACAGCCGGTATACCGTTCTTATTCTGATAAAAGACCTTTAGTGGGTCCGTAATGGGTTTATCTTGATGATGATAATATAAAAAATAAAACTACCGTTGTGCAAGCTGGATAGAAAACCAAATTGGTATGATCATAATTGATTAATTAATGCTAATCAATATTGCAGAGTAATTATTTATTAATAAAAACATGCTTTTCCTCCCCATTCATTCTAAACGTGTCTGAAATAAAATGATTTGCTAAAGATTATTTAATCAATAGATTAAAAAAAATTATAATTTAGAGCAATTACAAATTACTTTCTATGTTAATCGCTTGAATATATTTAAATTCATAATGTGGTGTTTATTATAAAGTTTACCTTATCAATTTACATGTTTATTCTTATTTCATTATTATTATTTATGCCATTGTCTATAAAAACGATTACTTATGTTAAATATCCTTTAGCTATGATTAAATATTAATTAAGCTAAATTTGCAAAAACTGAACTTAGTTTTAACTAGGTAACATTATATAACAAGTAATTTTCGGAAACATCCCTACTAATATTATATATGTCAATGTAAGTTTGTTTGTTACGCTTTCACGCAAAAACTACTAAACCGATCCTCATGAAACTTTGTACACATATTCTTGAAAGTGTCAGAAGTAATATAGGATACTTTTAATACCGACATTAAGCTCGGTTTCTTTGGGAGAGGGAATGAAAGTGTTTGACGATTTTAAACCATAACTCTGAAAAATTATAACCGATTTTAATAGTTATTTTTGTACTATAGAGGTTATATGTGTCAAAAAACAAAAAACGCAGACGAAGTCGTGGGCAACATCTAGTTAAAATATAAAAAAAATCATATCAACCCATTACCGGCCCACTACAGGGCACGGGTCTCCTTCCACAATAAGAATGGGTTAAGGCCGTAGTCCACCACGCTGGCCTAATGCGGATTCGTGTGTTTATATTTTACTACAAGTTAATTGCTCTTGACGGCAATCTCACCAGGTCATGATGCGATATAAAACAGTAGCCGGCTAACATGTTAGGAGTATAGCAGTCATATTAACCTAGTACCTACCCCTAATCGGCAGTGGCGTGCACTTCATACATGCACAAAAGCACTGCATACCCAAATTATTTTATATAACACGTAGTGGATTGGAATTTTTCCTTTTTATGCCATCTACCTGCTTTATGCATACCTTGGTCGAAAACCCTGTGCACGCCACTGCTAATCGGTTTATACGCGGTATCGTATCGAATTACAGAGAGGTGAGAATATCACGCCATCTTACTCTGGTTACTGTTAGTGTGATCTAATGTGAAGGTGACGTACAATCATGCGTGATTATTTCTATCGCTTTTTGCAATATTACTTAGGTACATACTATACTATATTTATGACTGTACTGCCTAAGTTATCTATCTATTATGAGGTCAAAAATAAATATATTCATAGGCCGACCCACAGAATAAGGTAAATACAGAACCCTGTACATAACTTATATTGAAGCGTCAAAAACCGCTCCCCTTTAGTACTGTTTCTCTAACAGGCAGTTTGTCACTTCATTTCATTTAGCATTAGACAGTAATTATTTTACCAATGTTCCATGAAATGGGGAAATAGGAAAAGTTTGTAAAATACCAACATTGCGCGGGTGTGAAGTGAAAAGTGCACTGTTTTCTCTATTTTTGGACACAATGCACTGCATGTAATAATGGCTGAATCCCTCATTTCTGTAAATTCTCCTTTCTCAGATAACAAAAAAATATATAGACATAGATTGACGTATAGCTTTCCAAGGCATTTAAAAAATTGTTCTTAATACTTTATTTTTAAACGAAACGTCAAGGCTACATTAAAAAGCTTGACACGTCTGAAATCCATCAAACTAATAGTAATTATAAAGAAAAGACGTTTCGAAATAGTTTAAGAATATATGAAGATAGAGAAACATTACCAAAGCTACAAAAAACCGGCTCCTATATACCTACTTACTCTTGTTTTACCCACATTTTTATACGCCGCGGAGACGTGTACTCTGCGACAAGTTGAAATGAAAAAGATCAATTCTTTAGAGATGTTGAGAGGATGAGATGCGTCTGGCGAGAAAACGAATCTAAATACGACTTGTTGTAAATGGCAGGATGGAGTGCGAAAGTTCGTGAAGCAAATAACGTCTACTCCAAGCAATTTATGAACACGACCTCCCAAGAGTGTAAGAACAAAATAGATAGTGGACATTGGAAATGTGACTTTTTATCGCAGAAAGACTGCACAGATTTTGACGGGGGTTTTTTCAGAAATTCGGCGCAGACGAAACCGCGGGTATCTGCTTGTATTAAAAAAATAGGTTAAGCCGCCACCCAACTGTGAAAGCAGTTGCCTAATCCACTTAACAGCTTGAGTTCTCAAATCCTATTTTAGTTCCAACAATCCATCGTGAATAAAGCTAAGAAATAAGAAATTAACGTGTACCGTGGGTTTAGCCTAACTTAAAGTAAGAAAGCTATGACGAAAAACAATTTATATAGGAAAACATTTTACTGTTTAAATGCTCAAAACAAATATCATAAAAAACACCTTTTATCAAAACAAGTAGGTAAAATTTACTTGTCAAATTTGATCACAGACTAACGCACTGGGACAGGAGAAAATAAATAAAACTTGTAAAAAAAAGTGTCAAAGCGGATATAAACGGTTTTACCGCATGTGAACGGTGTATTACGCAAGTTACCGGTTCTAACAGGTTATTTTGTAGTGATGTTATTTTAATGAGACGATGCATATCAAGATGCATATATTAACCGGTATTATGGGAGGCTTTGAAATCGCGTAGTATCAACATCGTCTGCGAATGCAATGGTACGAAACAAAAATTTGATAATATTCTAAGTGAGCTGTGAATGTTTCGCTTTTAAAATATTATATAAGACGGTGGATTTGGCGCAGTGGAAAGCGACTCTACATTCTGAGTCCAAGCCTGTGGGTTCGATTCCCACAAGTAGAAAATGTTTTTGTTATGAACATTCATGTTCTTCGGTGTTTGGATGTTTTTCTTTATATTTATTTTAAGTTATTATATACGACGTGTAAATGAAAACCGAAATAACATTTCAAAGGGTTTAGAGATATATTATTTACTGAGAATTATCTGTGAAACCGAAACACTTACAGTTTTTGAGTAAATAATTGCCATAGTTTTTACTGAAATAGATCAGATACACACACTAACATCACATGCAAAAGTAAAATCAAGTGACAGCTGTCACTTTATTAGGTACGCGTCGCGTAGCGTTGATACTATGCATGTGTTGCTCCATTATTGTCAATAGTTTTGTCATTAGTAAACCCTTACGTTTTAAATGATTTTGTATGGAAAAATAAATATATTTCTTTTGATTTAATATTTTTACAGGGTGACTTACGTAATTACGTTACAGTTTGTATACCTACTATTCAAAAAAATATTTATCAGCGTACTTTGGGGCTAGACGGCTATGTGTGTACTGTCCTTTCATCATTTTATTTATTTATCTAGGCAATGATGATTTTTAAATTTAAAAGTCGATAACAAACAGTATAATAAAAAAAAAACTTTTGATCCACTAGTTTTTCCTGAGATAAATCGGTATTTTTTTATCCGTCCATTTATTTATTCATTTACTAAAAATCTATTGTTTATCTAAATAACTATGCAAAATTTTCTAAAAATATGCCTTCTTAACTATCCGTAGTGGCGGCTTAGTGAGGTCACGAATGAATTTGGCAACAGCAAAAAGGTTATAGTCCAAAATTATATAAATAAAATTAAGTCTCACACACGTTCAAATCGCATTTTTCAGGTGTAAGTATGTGTGTATTACACATACTTACACCTGAAAATGCGATTCCAAGCCATTGCAATTAAATAGGGCTGCTATTTTTCGGTAATATAAAAAACTTTAATAATTATTTTCAACATCAACACATGCCGTGCCCTGTAGTGAGCTGGTAGCTCACTACAGGGCACGGTTCTCCTACCAGAATGAGGAGGGTTAAGGCCGTAGCCCACCACGATGGTTAATTGCAAATTGGTAGACTTCACACGCCCTTGAGGACATCATGGAGAAATATCCGGCATGCAGGTTTCCTCACGTCGTTTTCCTTCACCGTTAAAGCGAGTGTTTATGTGCATTTTTAATTTTGAATTGCTTAAATTAAAAATGCACATAAACACGAGAAGTTAAAGGTGCGTGCCGGGGATCAAACTTGTACCCCCGAAAGAACGCTGAAATCTGAGCTAACACTAGGCAGTTGAAACTTGCATACGATTTATAATGCAAAATTGGTTTTTTGCTGTAAATAGTCCCAGACACAATCCGTAAAATGCGTTAAGTGCAATTTGGCTAATATTTAAATTTGGGATATCTAAGTATATCATTAATTTTATCAATTTTAGGGTTCCGTCTTAAAATCATTAAAAAAAAAATCATGGTATAGGTAGTGGCGTGCATAGAGGGTATGCACAGGGTATGCAGATGGTATAAAATGAAGAAAATCTCCAGTACGAGTTATGAAAAACTTAAGGATAGGCATTGTAAGAGTAATAAAAATGCCTACCCTTAAGTATTATAACTCGTACTGGGGATTTTCTTCATTTTATATCATCGGCGTACCCTGTGCATACCCTCTATGCACGCCACTGGGTATAGGAACCTTAAGGATAGTAAAGACGAAGAATTTGTTTTTTTAAATCTCGCTAACGGTAGTTAGATTTTTCTAACTGAAAAATCGTGAGGAAGATAGACGATTTTGAAGGACCGAGCAAACGAATTAATAGAGCAGGCGGGTGTATTGACGCTATGGGTCGTGGTTCGGACGGCCGACTGGCGCAGTGAGCAGTGACCCTGCTAACTGAGTCAAAGACCGTGCGTTCGATTTCCACAACTGGGAAATGTTGGTGTGATACACACACACGATTGATTGATGTCGACAAGGCCGCTCTCACAAAATGGAAAAAAATTAAAGCGTGTAAACTGCAAAATCATGTTGAAAAAGAGCAATCTGCTCATCTGATCTTCTCGGTGGTATCTGCCTCCCAAACCGGTGGAAGAGTCACAACAAGAGCAACAAACAGACTGACTTGACGTTTCAAAAGTGCTTATTAGCGTACTTAAAATAAATGAATATTGAATTTTAGTTATTATTATTATTTTAACCACGGAACCAGCGCAATTATGACTCGTACTAGGCCGGTTTTTATGAGTCAAACAATGCACGTTCTCATAACCATACTTGTATTTTAACATAACTAGGTGAGCAGGTTATCAGCTCAAATGTCATTATAATATAGAAAATTTAGGTCACTTTCAAGAATAGCTTTGAAAGTGACCCCTAACCCTAACCATATCGTTCGTCTGCCACTTCACTTTTTAGTAGTAGTAGAGCTTTCTGTGACAGAGCTCGTTCGGGGAAGTACTGCTGAAGAATAATGCTGGTCTAAAAGACGTGGCTGCCGGTGTTATTTCGGGCAAATGAGGCTTAACCTACGCCTCAGATTGGTGGACACAGGGCGTCAGTTTGCAGGACGTGTTCTTTGCATACCGCGTGAAGAAGATTATGCCAAATTTAATGACAAACAACAATGCTTTATTAAACAAAACATTAGTAATCATAACGATCTCGCCTAAGGATCAAGCAGCAGAAATTGACACAAGAATAGGAAACGCATGGAAGAAATATTGGCCCCTTAAAGAAATAATGCGCACAAACAAAAAATAAAAAGAAAACTCTCCAACTCCTTTCCTCCGTCTTTCCTGTGTCGATTTACACATAATTATAATTTGTAATTATATAAGGCATAAGAGAAAGTTGATATAAACAATCCTCCTACTAGAAACGGACATAAATTAGTGATCGTGGCAATGGGCGGGGCACATAGCTAGATAGAACCGATGGACGTTGGGATTCCAAGGAATAGCGACCCCGCACTGGTAAACGCAGCGTTGGTCGGCCGGCCCCCATCGAGGTGGACAGACGCCTACACAAGTTATAGATACTGGATATTTTTAAATGGCTATTTGTATTTGATATGACGTCTGTCCGGTACTAGGCGCCACTTCCGGCGGTTGCAATTTGGAGAAGTTGCGATTTTGCTAACTTATATTTATTTTTAAGTTTAATGCCATTGTTATTATAAATAAAGAATGTTACACTTTTAAACCTTAGGTGTCCGCCACTTGGGGACTTCCCCCTATCTCTTATACGTTTCTAAGCGACTTCGTACCGGAACGCTAAATCGCGTAGCGGCACTTTTTTCACCGGGACCTTCTACTTAGAACCACGGCACTCACCCGCTGCGCCAGGGAGGTAGCTGAAGATCACGGTCGATGGTAAGGAACACAAAAGCAATCCCTTGAACCTGGTGCCAATCAGCGCAAGCGGAGCACGTGGTTGTAAATATCGCATAACGTGCGGCCATAACCTTGACAATACGATATGTATCGATTGACTACGTAAGCTGACACTCATCCCTGGTATTATTAGTTCGGTAATTATAATTATTTTCTAGTCCAAATTCCATTCACCCAAGTCTTAGAATAGGGCCAAGCTCATTTCTGCAGGGCTATTCTGTACCTAACTCAGTTGACACCAAATTTAGCTAGCCACTGTTGAAAGTTGCCATCGATTTCGTTATTGTATAAGTCAACAGAAATGAACTCGTTTTTTAACAGTGACTAGCTAAGTTCAGTGTTAACTGAAATACAAAATCGGCCTGTTGGTTATGATCACAAACACGAGACAATAATGCTTACAGCGCGTCAATCCACATTTAGACAGCGTTGTGAAATGAGACAGGAGACATATTTTGGCCAACATAGGCTAGTGATTATTAAATCGCATAAATTTTAAAATTAATAAACCCCCGACTTTCGATATCGTGTACATTAATATACTAGTCAAGCCGTTTTATTTGATACTCATATTGAGCGATATGTGAAAAGAAATATAAACCGCCACTTGCAGTGGCGGTCATCTGGGAACATTTTTCATCAAACATAGCCAAGAAAACTCCCGACTAATTCGCCTTTCAAACAAAAACAACACATGCAGACACAGCATTCACACACACATACACACACACACACAAACACACCACGTCATACTTATAAAACCCTGTCGTTTTTGCGTCAGAGTTTATAAAACACAATATATCTGAAATAATAACAAATGAATAAAATTATAGTCCTTAGTTTCTTATAAGTAAATATCCTACAAAACTGTGTACCTACGCAAAACTGCCTACCAAAACTACTACTTTCCCATGGACGCACAAAAGCACAAGGCCCTAAGGAAATGCATTAAGCGACATAAAGGTCTAACAAAATAAAAAAGGCTGTTGACATTCATCATCTTTTTAAATTTTATCACATAAGATTTTGTTTTGATGGCATTCAATCTTTTTTGATTACAGAACATCAGAAAGTTGTAAGGAAATATAAAAAGCACTAGATACAAAAAAGAAGTCTTTACGCCAAAGAGTGTATCTTCCAGACAAACTTCAAAAGTTTGTCAAAATGTGGTACCACCACACCCCAAATCTGCTATTACAATTATTTATCTGTGGTCCACCCTGGCGCAGATGTCTTCTATATAGGTCTCGTGTTCAATCCGGTAAAGGCAATTAAAAAATTATAACTTAATTTTCTCTTGTCTAGTGTGGTAGGACGCTTCCGTTTTAATTATTTTTTTTTAAACAAACCAGAGGAACACGAACTTTCCAAACACAAAAAGATTGTCGTATAGTTGAATCTCGAATAGTAATTTAAAAAAGCCGACAATTAGTAATACAGAGCTACCAATAACAAAATGAATAAATTACAAACTGCAACGTCATTAGTGCTAACATCTCGATGTTTTCGGCAATACGTCAGTGCAAGGGACGGTAGAATTCCTAGTAATAGTTAAAATTAATATCATTCCTGCCTTATCGACTATAGATGAAAATTGTATAAATTCACAAAAATCTTATTTTGCTAATTGATAAATGGAAAAGGTACCTAATCTTATCAAATTAGTGTATTATCATCGGTCCTCGATGACAATACTTAAAGTTCGTTCAAACTACAAAGTTTGAACGAAAAAAGGCCGTTTGAAGAAGGACAAATCAAGTCCAAAGGCGTCGAAACATACAAACAAACATACAGATGAAGCTGATATATATAAAAGCGTGTAAAAAGGGACGTGTAGGAAGGTACAAGTAAGACTAACGTCGGAAACGATAAATTAATGAAGTATATTCAAAATCTACTCTCATAATAATAGAAATCCATAAATGAGCATCTTATGTTCTTCTTAAGATGCATAAGCGAGAAGAAGCCAATAAGTAAGACTACTTGTTTATCACGGTACTATATGCTTAAAATTATTGTATTCACTTTTGCTGCAATAAAATTATAATGCACGTAATTAATCAATTAATTAATTATGAATATTTAAGAGCGACAGTGCATTAATTGCAATGTTTATTAAAGGCAAAGGTGAAAGAAGAGTAAAATAATCGCCAGAGGTCTTGACCACAAAATATAGTTTGTTGGGTGGTCTTAAATTCGAATCTATATTATATATGTCTATAAAAGAAATATTTACTACATATATCTTAAAGATATATGTAGTAAATATTTCTTTTATAGACATATATTAAGATTAAACAACTTGTCTACCTAGACAACATTAAAACCACAATAGTGAAGTGTTACGACTTAAATAAAATCTTCGTTGTTTCAAATCTAGCAAAAGCTACACGATTGGATGTAACGAAAAGAAAGGTTTTAAACAACACATATTCTTTTTCAAATAGGCCTATAGAGTTTTTATTGTTAAAAGATGGTAAACAATACATTCATTAACTTAAAACTAAATCCCACTCATCACCATCATCATTATCACTTCAACCGATTCACGTCCTCTTTATGACATAGGTATGTTGTAGGGAGTTCCGAAGCCCACGGTCCAGGGCCAGTTGTTTCCAGCGGCTCCCAGCGACGATGTCATCCGATCACCTCTTTGGAGGCAACCAACGATGCGTTTACCGGTGCCATTCTGGCACTTAGGGACCCCAACGTCCATCGTTTCTCCGAGCTATATGCTCCGCTTATTGCCACTTCAGCTTCGCAACACGTTGAGCTATTTCGGTAATTCTAGTTTTTCTAGTGATTTCTGGTTTGACCACGCAGAGATACTCCTAGCATAGATCGCCCGCTGAGTGATTTTGAGCCTTCTTATGAGGTTCATTATGCATTAGGCAACCACGTTTCAGAGGCGTAGCAAGACTCACTGTACGAAAACTTTGTTCTTCAGGGACTGGGTGATTAATGACGAAAATATGTCACGAAGTTTCCCTAACGCAGCCCATCCGAAATCTCACTAGTTTAAACTAATACTTAATGAGGATTTATTTTAATTCCAATGCAAGTGAGCCCTAGCCTGCAATCTAAATTTAGTAAGTGGTATGCAGTTTCAGCAGAACGCTCTATCGCTTGGAGTCACGTCTTTGCGGAGGCCGAAGCCTCCAGTCAAGGCCAGAGATAATTCAGATATTATAAATTACTTACTACAGAATCTCAGCTAGGGATAACACCCCTATCTTTTACGTCACCTCTGACCCAGGGAAGACGATAAAACAATGATTAACGGTAGGTACTTGTAGTCGTTTATAAAAGCTGAAATAATTAATTGATTGTTAAGGTTTTTAATCCCAGCAACTAGCCTTAAGGGTCTCAAACCTTGAGCTCAATACATATGGTGTCTTAAAATAAAACTGAACCAAAAATACTACTTAACAGTAAGAACGGCTGCAGGCAATCCAAAAATAAACCCAAAAACAAGTTCTGATTATATCCGTGGTTATGACACACAGGCCTACGCGATTCTCTAAAGGTTTTTTTTTTTAAATAATCGTAAGGTGAGAGAGCGGAACACCAAAACACGAAAAACAAAATTTTTCCTGCTTTAAAAAATTACATTTACGGAAATGATTACGTGTAATACCAATAAAATATTTTCTGGTATGGTCTTACTTTATCTTTATTTTTGCAAAAAATATTTGAACCACCTATATATAGGTATAATAAGATTAAAGCCGTAAACAAATATAGACATACTTAAAACAATATTAATAAATACACAAAATAAATATCCCGTGTCACAGCTAATTTTGTGATGCTTTAGTGTAATTTTACTCCTAGTGTCAAGGTCATCTTTTGCTTATGTTATTTTAAGTCTACTATTGTATTTTTTTTATTTTTACACGCGATAAAGTTGTTGAATTAAAATAAATAAAAATATAACAAATACCACAATAATATAAGCCCAGAAACACAAGATTTGTATTTTTAGATTAATAATAATTTAAATATATGTATATTGTAAAAAATATTAAAGTAAATTTAATACCTAATAATACGGACAAAGTATATATTTTCGCAAAAGAATCTTCTTTTTCTCTTGGTAACGATTATATTATGTAAAACTAATGCAATAAATTTTAATAATAAAAACTAGCGGCCATGTGGTTTCAACTTCGCCACACAAAAAAATCAATAGTTCTCTTACAATATTCCCGCGGTAGACGTGACAACGGGATACTTGCACAAAGCAAACTTTTTCTTATTTTATTCCACTACTAGTTAGACCTTGTCGGCAATCTCACCAGCTCGTAAACCATGATGTTTAAGACGAGAACGGTCTAACCTGGTAGGGATATGGCAGTTATATTAAACCCATACCATCAATCGGTTTCAAGGCGAGGTCGTACCGGAATGCTTAATCGCTTACAGCCCGCCTTTGTCGGTAGAGTGGTAACTAGCCACCGCAGAAGCCTCCCACCAAACAACTGATTAATATGATTTGATTGTACATTTTAAGTACTTACAAAATAAGATGCTAGGACTGAACATACGAATTGTTTAACAATGCGATTTCGATTCTACCTTTTTGTGAGTGATAGGAGATGAGATGATGGATATCAAATCATCTTTCAAACTTTGAAAGCTATTCGGGCACCCATCCATTTGCTGACTTGGGCCACCATTGCGTACCAAAAGTCATGCATTAGCCACAGGGCACAGCTAGTTATTTAAATAAAATTAAATGTCATGTTATTTCCATTTCATTCAATTCCAATGATTAAAATAAGATAACGATGTTTTAATTTTCATAAAACCCTAACTTCTAAACTAACCTAACTAGTTTGTCGACTTAACAAACGAAAAACTGAGACGATACGTTTTGCAAGAAATAAGGTTTATATTTTAAAAAAACCTATAAACTTTCATACCATCATTGTTTTCTGAGTTCAAGTTTTCAATTAAGGCTCTTTAAAACTTTTACCGAAATTTAAAACTTTGGCATATAGTCCCGACCCCCATCTCACCCTCAACCAATCTTTGCCGGTCGTCCGTTCAGTGTCATAGGCCAATGCTGTCAAAAAAAAATTTTTAGGACTGTACTTTGACGAATAAATCCAAACATGTTATTTGATATCTAAAGATGAAAATTGATATTGAAATATCATATCACATGCGTGTCAGAAGGTTTTTTACATAGGCAGTGTATTTAATAATTTTTATCTACCGAATTGTTTATAATATATATCAATGATGTTATAATAATATACTTAAATAATAAACTAAAATAGTTTAAGAAAATACATAAGTGTTAAAGTAAAACACATGATACTCTATCACATTCTTCGCAATTTCTGAGCGGTACGAGATTTAAACATTTTATAAAATAACGTCAAACGAGGTAATTCTCAAGTCAAAACGTACCCTTGAATAAAATTATACGGAATTTTGTTTATTTTTTGTTATTCCTGATAAAATATACTATAAAAAAGTAAGTAGTTAGTTTTAAAAATTAAACAAAGTTATCCTCAAAATCGGAGGATTGTTCATTATTGTCTCCAGAATAGCTAAGTGATTAAAAAAATATATATTTCTTCATAGCAAAAAAGATGACCCACCAAGCGTAGCTATAGCCTGTAATATCACCAGCAATCAAGCCCTCCAGACCGGAACACAGCATTAAAACAATGCTGCTTAGCGGCAGAAATAAGAATGGTGTTATTACTTCCTCTGGTGTTATTTACAGGATAGGTGGGCCATGTGCTTGGACCGTGCATTCTTACTTTAAAAAAGTGGGTATTTTTATGTACATAAAACGCACCTCTAACTTTTCTCAGTTCTGGTAATTAAAATATCACTTGCTTCAACGGTGTAGGAAAACATCGTGAGGAAATGCATTCCTGAGATTTCTACATAACGTTCTCAAAGGTGTGTGGAGTCCACCAATCCGCACTGGTGGATTACGGCCTGAAACCCTTTTCAATGTGGGCCCGATAAAAGGTTGATACCTATGATGATGATAGTAAATATAATACATTGTTGAATATATGACAAGGTTGCTTGGAAGCATCCGGCTGACATACTTGACGTTTCAAAAGTGCTTATATTAGGCCTACTTGAAATAAATGAATTTTGAATTTTGAATGTTTATACCTAAGTATGTATTTTATATTTATTATTCATTAATATTATTGCATTGTGCTAGTGCATTTTGCATATTAGGTAATAAATCAGTTTCCAATTGAATTTAGAGAACATGCAGACGATAATAACATTCTAGACGCAATTAATGTAAATTTATTAAATAATAATGTTTCTTATCTGAACATGATATTGCTCGTCATAAATTATTGCATAATAATTTGTTTACGTATGGTAGTATATTAGCTGGAAGTAACCTGTGTTTAAAAACGTTAATTATACTTAATCACCAAAATAGTTTCCTACTCATATTCAATTATATTTTCATCAGTCACCGACAACTTTTTACATCCTCAAAATATCAAGGTACAAAAATTAATATTGCTGTAAAATTATGACTTGTGCTGTGTACTTCAAAACTTTTAATAATCTACGCAGTTCTTGACACCGACAGCGAGCGTTATTCTTGGCCATATTTCCGACTAAATTTATAATATTTCATCCGTTCTACACGATTCAGTTCTCGATAAAAAAAAATACTAAAAGTAACCTCTAAAAGAAATTTGAAGTACGTTTTAGATATCTTCTAATTACTTTTTGGGTTTATTTATTGTTGGGGTATTTTTTTTTAATTAAGTACTTATTCACACTGATATCTGAGATATATCCAGCAAGTTTATACGTAAAAACATTTTACTGTGAATATAAAATATCAGTGTATCAACTCGACGACTCATAGAAATTACCAAAAAATGTGAAATGTGCCGTGTGGTGCCGACAGATCACTGCGACTAAGGAAATATAACGGAGGACGGGCTTCAGCATCCTCTGTGTTACTACTACAATCTATTGCGATCAACCCCTGTGCCCAGCGTGGTGATAATGGGGAAACCCTACCTTTGAGAGAGGTCTTTAGCCCAGTAGTTAATTATAGGGTATTGATGTTGATGATACTGAAAGCGAATACTGTCGTGTCACGCTCTGAAGACTATTTCATAAATGTTTACAGGTCTAAATAACAAATTGTGATATCCTTTTGCAGGGGATAGAAATAGTATGACACGGACAGCATTACTTTTAGATCAGTTAATATTATTTAATTACTGTTAGTATACTCTATTTTTTCTAACTTATCTAATGTAAACAATCTTTTCATTATTTTTAGTGTAAAGTATTTAAAATTAGAAGGAAAACAATTTTATGTAGAAATAATTTACTATAATAAATAAATAATAAATATTAGTTTTAATAAAATGAAAAAGTGCTATTATTAATGTATTGTATGTATTCTTTTATTATTTTTCAATGTTGAAACGATTATTACCCTTAAAATTAACTAAAAGATTGTTTACATAATAAGACATGAAAAAAATGGAGTGTACCCAAGCCCCATTTCTTATGGTCTTTGATTTTGCTACCCATTTTTAACATAATTTTCATAGCAATTGTTAAGAATGAATTATACTTTATTATCCACAGCATATTAACGATCCACTGCTGGGAACAGGCCTCCTCTCTCGTTGGAAAGACAGTTTTCGAGCATAGACCCACAACGCTGTTCCAATGAGGATTGGTGGGCAATGAAACTTATTGTCTGAAAATTATATTACTTCAATATAGTATATAATCCCAGTGAAAGGTATATTATAAGGTACTCGTATTTTAGAGGTCGTCGTGCTTAACTCAAATACTGAATGAAAAAAATTGACAGTCGAACAATAGATTGTAACATAATTATTTTTTTGTATCTGTATAAAATCATATTAAATTTATTTTTTATCATTGATGTAATATTCAGGGTCTATGATAGTTTCATCATCATCATCATATCAACCCATTAAAAGGCCCGCTTCAGGGCATGAGTCTCCTCCCACAATGAGAAGGAATTAAGGCCGTAGTCCACTACGCTGGCTCAGTGCGGATTGTGGGACTAATGACATGATGAATTTGAATGATCTGATATCTGTTAAATTACCTCATTTCTATTCTGGAGTACGTACAGAAATTAATGGTGTTCAAACCCGTGCATCGGAGAGCACGTTAAACTTTCGATTCCGATTATTGTCACTGACATTTAATAGTAATGGGTAAAGCCCAACGCCCATTGGAGCAGAGCATTAGGACGTAAATAGGTTGCTTTATAATGATGATAAAAGTAAACAGAAATAAGTACTCACGAAAGTAAATCCAACGCCAATACAAACAGCGTAACCCCAACCCCCATCGGGAGGTAGAAGAGCTTTCTTGTTATCCTTCAGATTGTTTGCTTCTAAGTGTGCATACGCTTCGTCCATTTTAATACAAAATATTATTTCGTAAAAAAACACAACACTGAATTATATCAGAGATATAAATGAAAAAATAAACATATATTACTATTCTAATATTATTAAATTCAATGGCTGACTACGATCATTTCTTTGTATTTTTTACTGTGCTAACTTTAAATAATATTGAGTTGATAGTTCGATAAAATTTCACAATTATTAATTTTTATAGGCAGGTTGCATATCGATTTATTGTTCTCTTGAGGACAACGCTCGCCACTTAGAGTCGGACCGCGTCTGCATTTACGATATTCTTTAGGCGGAATAAGGCTGCGATTCATTGGACCTAATAAATACGTCATTCAACCCTGGCTCTTCAATTCTTATTCCCGATACCTATTACTTATGCCGGATTAACGATGCTCTCTTTATTCGAAGATAATGATGCAAGCCGCAATTAATTTATTATTACAAATGGATTAAAGTAATTTACCTTAATTATAACAGTTTTAATAAATTGATTTAAATTATCATACCTATTAATACCCATGGGCACTGATCAGAATATATGGTCAGGTTTTACATAATTTGAGATTTGCAGGATGGTTGTACATGGATCGTTACTATCGGCATGGACTTGTGGATCGTTATAGGCAAAGATAATCTGCCCATTCAATGAAGACCTACAAGTGTCAAATAGTTGAAAAAAAAATAACAAGGTCCTGAATTTAATAACTGGCTGAGGAGTGGGAGGCTCATATTTCTGGAACACAGGTTTGTGACTGTCGGGATAGTGGAGGTTAATAGTTAGGTACATCTGGAATCGGGGATCGTCCAGGTATAAGACTGGCAGAAAAGATAAAGCAGGTCGTAGGGGCCGGGCAGGCTGGTAGTGCTCCCAGTACCTATGGAGGATTTGTTGGTGATAGAAACGGGACGACTTTGGAGGATGGTTGGCATGATATTGTTTCGCCATGCCTCTAACGTTAAAACGGGCATGTGGTGCCCTAGGTGGGCGAAAATCCGCCGCCGGCGGAGTCGCGGATGTATGCCCGTGGCTACATGATTAGGAACAGCGGGCGGCGGTTTTGATCAGCTAGAGTCTGACATCCTGACATGGATACGGCGTCACCCCGTGGCGCGCGGGCTATTTTACTTGTTTTTCCCCTCTATAAGCACTAGACCAATTGACAATAATGTTTCGGTAATGTGCGGGGCAGAGGTCGGAGAAAAGTGTGCTAGACCCCGCTCCGCAAACGCAGCGTAGGTAGTCGGTTTTACCAAGTGACCGATGAAATATGTTGATAAAAAAAGAATGAATTAAGCTTTAGTAAAATATGTCAATAATTCTTCTTTATTAATTCAAAATAATTAATAAAGACTGAAAAACATTAATTTCTGAAGATTTTTTTTATGAACAAATAACATGTGTAGAAAAATAAAACTAAATAAATTCTAATACATCTTCGAAACCACCGCAGCGAGGCACAGTGCCTAAGATGCTGGCAGCATTACTTACCACTTTGAAAGTGCTTACATAACTGCCAGCTCTAGAATCACCGGTAGACTCGTTAACCCTTTTTGACAATTCTTTAAAACGAGCTCCAGTCCCCGGCCCCCACGGTACCAAAGTCTCTCCTCCAAAAGGCACTCAAAAGAAACTGTTGCTGTAAATAAATTTTTAGCACAAAAAAATGCGACCTTATTAATCTAGGAGGATTCTATTATATTTTTAAGTTTAATTTCGAAAAAACAAAAACATATGGTGCGATTTTAATTGATGTGATGCTATTAATGCTATTATTATTGGCTTAAAATTTGGTATGGTTAAAAATAAGGTTCGTTAAACTTGATTGCACGAAACTTAAAAATATTTTTATTTGCTTAACAAAAATAGCTAAAACTGACTATTGAAACTTTTAAATGTATCTAATAACGTTGGGTTTAACATATAAATAAAATATATACATAAATATACTACGACAATACACACTGCCATGTAGCCCCAAAGTAAGCGTACTTATAATATACAAATAAACACTCAGACACTGAAAAACCTTAATGTTCATTACACAAATATTTTCCAATTATGGGACTCGAACCCATCGCCTTGACTCAGAAAGCAGGGTCTCTGCCCACTGAGCTAATCAGCCGCGAAAGGACTTCCTTTAGAATTCTCATAACATTTTTTCTTTTCTTGAACACAGTATAAAATTGACTAGCTGTTGCCCGCGATTTTTGTCGAATTTATTACAGTTTTTCTTCAAGTCCTGTGTACTGCTTGTCGAACTGCGATAAAAAAGAGCCTATATTACTTTTAGTCCTTTCACCTAAGTCCATGCCAAAAATCAAGTTGATTTGTTCACTAGTTAATGCATAAAGGAAGGTCACACGAACAAACAAATAAACAGCACACACTTTCGCATTTATAATTTTAGTAAGGATTGCCAAAACACAGTTCCCCTCCTATTATCTCCGAAGGTTGCGAAGTGAAAAATCCGAAATATCGTTGGTAGATGTTGGTATAAATATAATTGGATTTTTCTTTAACATACAAATCAGCAATCATTCTTTTACCAACAAACATAGGTATAGAGTTCGATGTTTTAAATCTGACAACGTGTTGAATAGTTTAATTATTTATCCAATATATAACTATTTTTACGTTTCTTTACCAGGTACAGAACCAACGGTGGCCGTCAAGTGCGAGACGAACGACTCGCACTTGACTGTTTTAATTGATTATGTTAATCAAAACTTTTATTCATTTAGAAAAAGTAGGTAGGTACTCAGTGTATGACTGTTCAATTTACCTTTTTGATCTTACGAAATTTAAAAAAATGTTATGTAATCTTATGAAATCCTATAAGTTTATAATATTACTAGCGGACCCTCGCGACTTCGTCCGCATATATCCCTTCTCACAAACTTTCGCATTTATAACATTAAAAGGTTGGTACGCATGCATTCGATCGTTGTCCCATATTCCTTGCGACTTGCTGTTTTTTGTGAAGAGCTATGTCCTTTATCTCCAAAAATATTTATCAGATCTTCACTAACATTAGACAATACATGCTTCATAGTATACACTTTCAAAAAAAGAATTATTGAAATCGGTTCAAATTTAACGGAGCTATTAAGTAAAATTGATAAAAAATTTCATCTAGTTTCCCGGAGGAAACTTATGATAAAAGGTATCCTATATGATGACCCGGAATATCAGCTACCACTATACCAAATTTTATTTAAATCCGTTCAGTAGTTTTCACGTGATGCCCGGACAGACAGACAGACAGACTTTGGATTCAGTATCGATTATAAAGCATCCCACGTCAAAAGTCTCAAAATATATTAAATGTACAGAAATCTTCCAGTTACAGTTTTATTATAAGTATAGATAGTCTTGTAGACTTCTTTTTATAAATTATTAATAAGTGGTAGTATTTAGTCTGCACAGTGCCACAAAAACAATACAACTTGTCTTATACCCACCAACTCCTGTAGGTTAGCATGCGTATATACCTACCACGAGATAATTATCTCTAACCATTACTCGTATTTCTATATCGACGGCCGACTGGCGCAGTGGGCAGTGACCCTGCTTTCTGAGTCCAAGGCCGTGGGTTCGATTCCCACAACGGGAAATTTTTTGTGTGATGAACATGAATGTTTTTCAGTGTCTGGGTGTTTATTTGTATATTATAAGTATGTATGTATAGATAGGTACTTATTATTCATAAAAATATTCATCAGACAACTTAGTACCCACACACAAGCTACGCTTAGGTACTTTAGGGCTAGATGGCGATGTGTGTATTGTCGTATTATGTTTATTTATTATTATTATTTATTCTTTAGCGATGATGAGATAATGGGTCGACATAATTTTCTCGTTGTGCGCATTCTAGCCCTACTGCACAAAGCCAGCTTGTACGTATTCGATATTAGTATTATCTCGATTCTAGCAGCATTATTTCAAAATGTCAGCCGAAAAAATATTGGATACCTATTTCTTAACGATTGTTTAGGCGTCATAAAAAAATGATGTCCGGTACATTATTATCTTTAGTAGGTACGTAGAGCTTTATTACACAAAGCAAGTGGAAAATAACCATAATATACTTATACACAAACCACTCAATCCAATTGTATCCAGTCCTGTTCATTAATGTAACTCGACAGTCACAGATTAAAGTAGGTAGTTTCAAACCTACGGAGTTAAATAGTGAGTTACTTCCCTGGTAACCGTAGGTGTACCTAACCACTTCAAGGGCATATACCTACGTAAGATACACCGTACACGCACTTACATTTCAATAGATATCGAAAATGAAAAATGTTTTCACATTAGCGACCGCATCAAGACTTCTCTGAAGTGACATCCGCTTTTAAAGGTTTTTTTAATCAAAAAAATTGTTATACTTAAAAAACTAAAAGAAATAAAAATAAATTGGAATAAAATATATTTATTTTAGATAAAAAAATCTGTTCCTTTTTGGAAGAAAAGCTCAACTATAAAAAAAATTCAATCTTTTTAGTGGGTAGGTTTGCAATCGTTTTCGTCTATAATATCTAAGTTATTATAGACGAATGTCAACTGGTCATAACCTTCTACAAAATATTGCTTTTCCCGAAGCCGTTGCGTTATTCTTGAGGAGTTGTACCGGCCCTTCACCGTCAGCTTGTTTATTGTGACGAGCCTACATTGCGTACCTACTATATACCGTAATCGAAGCGCAACCGTGGCGATCCGTGGTCCTCATCAACAGTTTCACTTGACCAAATGGTGCGTTTCAATAGTAAATTCTCAAGTTACTTTAAAAATACTCAAATCGTATTTTTCATCCCTATAATATTTGAAAAGATCCCTCAATTTTTCCAGACTTGATGATGGATGGTGGTCCCACCACATAAATAAAAAGTTCTGAGCTTAAAAAAAAAGTATTAGACAAAATATGAGTGTAGATCTCTAAAAAAAACTTAGATTATAGCGAAAGCTGTTAACATCCTTCGGTTAAATTTACGATGAAGATGAACAGTAGGTGCTGCTCAAGTAGGGAATTATCAGACCTAGTTCATCCCATCAGATTCTATTCCTGTGAAAAAAGCATTCGCTTACTAAGTAATATTATTCAGTGGTATATTACTATTTACCTACGAATGGTGGTTTATGCTTTCACGAGGTTAATTCAAGTGGCCACTCATCCGCAAATGGCAATGAAACCAATGAAAATAAGTTAATCCGCTTAAATAAGTCTGAAAGTGGCAACAGCCGATGTCGAGGATAAAGAAATTGTCTATTGACCTATTTGGTTCACTTTCGTTCCAAAGATATAATAGCAAAATACTTAAGTACTACGTACTCAGTGTAAATATATAATAGTATTATATTCAATCAATGGTGTGAATGGTATACCCTAAAATTAGTCTAAAATCGGTACTGAGAGAGTTTTTGTTACCCTTTTTTTCGGTAGTTATAATGTTTATGAGGCCCGTGTTATGACGATGAAAGCCTCAGGTGGGTATTTCGAATGGTAGTAACTTTTGGTGGCGCAGTGGTAAGCGCTAAGGTCTGATAAGTAGCAGGTCCCAGGTTCTATAGTAAAAAATGCCCACCGCCGAGGCAATTTGGGAACATAATTTTTTTAAATTTTTTCTGGTTATGTCTGGTGACCACCCTGCCGACAACTATATACGATGCGGCGTAGAAACCACGTACCTAAACTTTAGTCAACTAGTCTGTTAAAAATTATGATGAATGTTCCCTGATGAACAGTTAAGAGTAATTGAATCATGTAGAAGGTATTTTTAATAAGGGGATGATGAAAATGAAACAATAAAATAAGTAGGTAACCAATAAGTACTTTAATAGTTTAAGTCATTTTTTTTTATACAAAAAATCTAGCTACTTTCACAGGAAGTACCGTTTATATTAGTATTTTAAAACAGTCATAAAATACCGAACATATTTTGTGTTCAAATTAAATTAGATATCACCGGTGTTTCATTACAATTACAATAAAACCAATATGTAAAAACGAATGGAACAGTCCATAGCGAATTTCTAATAATTAAACTTTTTTCAACTTGAACTTTTTTAACAATTGCTAAACTATTCGTATTGTATGGATGCGACGCGAACGTGAATGGACATCCTATCGGATAAGTTACAGAATTCAACAGCTGCTCGCAGGAAGACAGTAAGAGGAGAGCGCCAAGACTTTCTATAAAAAAAATTAAAAATTCTATAGACCTGCGTGTTTCAATGACAGCGCTCGGGTTGGAAACTATGGAGGTACGAAGTTCACTGGGGTATCTAGACATGAAATAAAATAATTCCATTGGTTTTCAATGGTAATTTTTGACGGCAAGGAAAAATATACGAGCAATTTGCTGGCTTGAAAATAGGATCGTATCACCATAGCCCTAAGTGAAATATTGTATCAATATCGACAGTCCGATTCGTGAATTGTAGCCGGAGTGTGAGATTTCCTACCTACGTTACAATACTAGAGAAGCGCTATCTAGTTTACATCACTGGGAAACAGTATTGTCGCAAGATGGCGCTCATAAGCAGAAGATACAATACAAATTACGTATTTTCATCATTACATCATTAACTTTCACGGAATCGAATAAGGAAGCATAGGCCACAGAACATTCAGAAGCCATGTACACGACTAATATTGCAGCATCAAAAACACTTTAAGTGTTTCTCGAACAGGCGGTTAGTCTCTTCATTCCATTTAGAAATTGACAGTAATTATTTTACGTCTAAAGTGTCCCCATTTACCATAAATTGGGGAAAATGGGTAAAGTTTGTGAGCTAGCAACATTCCGCGGGGTTGGTGGGGTTAGCGCGGGGCGTTTTCACGTTTTTTGAATACAATGCAGATGATTGAAAGATGTTCTTAATTCTGAGGCATAGGGAGAAAATATCAATCAAACTTGGCACTCAGGTAAGGTATATAGAAGACTGATCTGTCTTTCAGCTTTCATGGCTGCTGGCCCATGTCGAAAGGTGGGCGTTGGCTTTTTAACATCCAGCCCGTACTGTTTACCCGCAGTGGACATTAGTGCGTACCGATTCGGTATTGTATAGAAAGTAAAAAGTAAACTGTCCAACTTGTACCGCAAACTGTTTGAGCGGTCGAGTAGTTATATCGAAACACCGTCACGTCAAGGTAAAACGGACCTAACACTTATTACTTTAAAACCCTTGTTCTTCAAAACTACTACTGGAGAAACAAAACTTTTTACTCTAACTCATTACAAAATGTAAGACTTTAAACAGAGGACAATAAGGTGCGTTACAGTATTTCGATAAAGGAAACACTCTTTAATTGCGCGACACCAAATCTCATACTCATAAGGGCGAGCTTTACGTAAGGACCAGACTTCCGAGACAAACTTATGTAGAACAAACTAGACAACTTATGTATTAAAATAAGATCGTCTCGTCCAAAATATTAAGTATGTTAACTAAATTGACAGGTCTAAAATAATGCTCTCCTTCTTTACAGGGGACATTGTGAAAAAGATGGCTCTGCACTACTTTCAAACCTGACAGTTTAGTTTAAAAGATGTACAGCAGAATTGGAAGCTAAATCGCGGTTTGGAACCAAGATTTGCCCGTTTCCGCTGCTTTTCATACCATTCATAATTTCAAGTAAAAACTATACAAAAAGGTTAAAATTTTAAGCATTTTATTAATAGTCAACAATGTCAGTTCATGTGCAACTCTTTGCAATTCTTTATAAAATATAAATACATTTTAAGTGAATTTTGATGATAATTCTGCTGTTACACTAATCTCGAAATTGACATGTCTGAAAATAATACTATTTACAATTACACGGAGTTTTAATAATAAAAAAAGATATCATTACGTTTTAGTAGTAGTAGCTTTAGTAGCCGGCAAAGTTCTACAACCATACTTATTTCTGCCGCCAAGCAGCACATGACGCTTAACAGCTACGCCTAAGGTTGATGAAGACAGAGCGGGCACTTTGTAGGAGTGTTCTTAACATGCCCTACATAATGTTGCTCTGTTTAAAGGCGATAATTTATCATTTACCGTTGGGGCATCTCCTTAGCCCGCCAATAATTAATAAAAAAAAAAAAATGATCAGTCAATTTAGTTCAGAGATTTGTGTGCAACAGAATTTGCACGATAGTTCGAGCTCATTTGGTAGTACAATTATGGTTTAACTAGATTGGCAGGCTTAGACCTGGCAATTTTGTTCAATTTATAAATATGCCTTAACCGAAAGAGCGATAGATGTTTTTACAACTGTCCCACGTCATTAGGTAGGGAAATATAATAGAACTACAATTCAATTTATTGTATATGTGTCTATTTTGAATAATGGGCGTCAATAAATTACGTGAGGTGATTTTTTAAAGTTTCTGTCCCTCCCTACCGATGTCGTGTGATTTTATTCAACCCCCTCCCCCACGTGAGATTGGGGAACGCGTTGGATTGTTATTGTCAAAAGACCAATGGACCAAAATAGTATATATTTTTGTTGTTTCAATCAGGAAAAAATTGCGTGATATTTGCGGAGACCCCCTCTCCAACGTAAGATTAGATGAGATTTTACTCGACCCCCTTCCCCCTAATCGTCTCACGTATTTTATGAACGCCCCCAATGTTAACTTAATAAGAATCTATTTTAGTTTGTGAATTAACAATTTGCAAAAATGAAAGAATACTTTACATATGTATCACATTTATTTTGTCTGTTTTTTTGGCACACTTTTTCAAAGAGCCTATTAATTTAACGTATACTGTCTAACCATAATACAATATTTTATAAATATATATTTATCTACATAGATATCTTCAATACATGATTTTTGATTGGAAATTATTTACATTATAGTTGGCACACAAGTTTCATTAATTGATTGCGTAGTTTTGAATTATGATGCGTAAAATTAGCACGACTAATATTACTACGCTAAAATTGCATTTGATAATTATTCATTTAATCCTAAGTACAATAATTCCTCTATCAAAAGTTAGTAAGTATATTATTTGGTCATCACAATATCATAGAGGCCGCGCTAAAAAGCTTAAACAAATGTTTGGAAGACATTAACAGTAACAAAAAAAAATATTTAAAATCAAAAACCTAATAAGTAATAAATGTCTTTTAAAATTGACCCATGTTGAATTCACGCTGTTATAAATGTTATGTAATACAACGACTATTTGTAACATTGTTTTATAAGAGAATTTTAACATTACAAGCAAGTTAAAACTGCCAGAAATTGATTTTCTCTTTTCTTACTCTTTAATTGAAATGTAGTGAGTTTAGAGACTATAATATATTTGGAAGAGTTATGATATTTGGGAACCTTGATTCACTAGGATACCATGGCATGTCTATGTAGCCCACATAGTCAGCAAATTTTGCGAGAGTATAAATAAAATATATGTTTTATCACTGGAGAGTCATTAAAACTGTTATAAATATCTTGCTTTTGACGGGGCATTGTATGGCATCTACCCATAAATATATAAACGATTTGCTCTTAAAAATATTTCTAGATTTTCAAACTTATTACAGCTACATTCAAAGTCTATTGAAAAAATATAATTTGTTTATGAACTTTGTCGGCTGTTTATATCCAAGAAACAAGACTCTATAGTGTGTAAGTGATTACAAATAAAAATTATGGAGACAATTTTCTATATTTATCTACAATTTGTAGGATTTTTCTCACAGCTACAACCTGTCGGGATTCGAAAAACAATGATCATATTGTCATGAATGTTGTCGCAACAACAATGATCAGATTACTTTTCAAGACCGTAAAAGAACTAACAGTTTATAATCAAATGGAAACGTATAAAAATGTCGTTTTAGTCAACAAAATAGTCATGAAAGAAAAAAATTACCTATGCTTTTATAAGCATAACAAAACTCGTTTTAAACCATAAGCACACCATACATTTTAAACATTGTCTTTGTCATTTTGTCCATAAATGAATTTGAGATGCACTCAAATTCTACCTGTATTCAGCGATAAGTCGACATGGCAACCGGGGTGAGATGAGGCGGGGCTTGTAGCGCATCATTCCGGCCACTTCTCACCATCGTATACCCGCACCTTTTTAATCTCAGCGCTGCACAAATTTACGTTAGACGCGATTATCAATAACAAGCTGTCCTGCTCCCCCGTTAATAACACGGACGAAGACAATAAGTTCCCACAGAATAAACAGGAGGAATCTGAATCCCAGCGCGCACCTTTAACTTCTCTAAGTTGAGTGCGTTTTTATTTTTTAAATGCCATGTCGACCTGTCACGTATTTCTAGTACAGTCCAAACAATCTTACTTGGCTGGACTGGAGTTGGCTCTACGATACGGTGGCGTACCAACCGTCTGGCCAACTTAGATCGCAGATACCGTACTTATTAATAAACATTTCACACTGATCGCATATTAAAGCAGTGCCAAAACATCATTGGCAAAAATGTTTCTAGTAAAGTTCCAGTTTTCTGCTGAACATGTGACACATTACATGCGGCTCGTCTCGAACGATCTAAAATTTGCGATTTACAGAAAAAAATGGATCAATTTTCTAAATAAATTGTCAAATGTTCCGATTATTATTTATATAACCGGATACAAATGTAAGAATACATTATAAAAAATGAAAGAAAAACAAAAAACATATATAAACAGTTCTGCGAAGTCGCATATATAATTGTTTTATTTTATCGCAGGAAAACAAGTAGACTAAATAAGTCTACAAAGAGGAACATTACATCTACATAAAAAATGTCAAAACTACATACAGACATCTAAAAAATGTAAAAAGAACGCCTAGAAAAATCTTTTAATATGTATCTAAAAAACTTTTAGAGAGAAGGATATAATTCATGATTCCTTAATGATTTACCATAGAATCACGTGTCTCTATGTGACGTATTTTATACTAATCACCGTTAAATTCTACAAAAATACACTCTCAAACAATGAATAGGATCAGTCATGGTTGTGCTAAAATTCTACATTTGGAGAACTAATGGAAGAGATTTAAGAACTTAATATTTATTAAGAATTATATGGATTTATATATTGAAGAATTTGAGCATCAACTCAATAACTTTTAACAGTAAATAAGTAGAATCGCTCAACAAATAACAATACTATTGAAACAACTAACTATATCTAAACTATGAATTGTTGCTAATTTGGAATCCAAATCTCTACTCTAAATGGACCTAAAAAAAATAGTACTATTTTTTAAAGGGATCGTTTTATCTTAGAGATTTGTTTACAACCGATTTAAAACGAATGTCTATATTAATAATGGTTTTAATTAACACATTATTAAAAAAGGTATAGAAGCATTAAATTCAAGTCATGGTAATAAAGTATTTAATTTTTTACTCTTTAAATAAAAAAGAAAATTTCAAAGTCTTTTACAGTAAATGCTTCTTATAATTTAATAGAAAATTGCTAAAGACAAAAAGAACTTATAGCAACAACAAAGTAACTGTAAATTTCACTCATCTTAAGTACAAATTAAGTATGTATGTCCAGCTGTCAAGTAGGTGAATTCTTTTTCATATACAGGGTTAAATAAAAATACCAGAAAGCTCTCGGCCTTGTGGTTTCTATCATTGAAATCGACAACTTTTGTACTACGACTTTTCAAAATTAAGTAGGTATTAATTTATTTCATGATAAAAAAAATTAATAAATCATGTTACTTCTGTAAAGTGACATTACACTGTGAAACTAAATACATGTGATTTGACAAAGTCGCGAAGTCGGGTCAATGACCGCACTATATCCGTGGTTCGCGCGCTGTTGCTCATGTTACATTACAGAGTAGTAACGTGTAGAGTATTTATGTAAAATATTGAATACTGAATATTTCACAAACTATTGAGTTAAAATAAAAGTTGTAGAACAAAAGTTGTTAGTTTTAAAGTGAACAACTACCGGTGGAGAACTTTCTGGTATTGTTTATTTCACCCTGTTTATTTTCAATGAAATATATAAAAAAATAACAGCCACCAAATTATATAATTTGGTGGCTGAATGAAGAGCTGGTATTTAAAATTGATGTACAATTTCACTGAGTTAAGAGCGTTTAGTAGTATAAATAATATTAATTAGAAATCAGTAAACACCTTTGTAAATGTATAAAATACTACTCGAGTAGTTTAACTGTCATTTCGTTTGCATTAACAAAGAGCATTATAAATTCGAATATAACAAGATAGCAAACTAAACTTTCACGGGATATAACCTTAATGTTACATATACAGTTTCCGCCACGACAGTTGAACCTGCACTGGAGCATCATATACCGTGCACCTTAAATTCGCGCAGTTATCAGCATTTTTAGGGCTTTTGTTACGTATAAGTCACTATGTAAACCGTTGTATAAGAAAAGGGCTTTCAACTTTGGTGACGCGGACTATATTACGATATGCCAAATTAAAGTACAAACAAAACATTTCGAATGTCTTTTGAGATGTTTTTCTATTATTGCCGTCACAGCAACCCTTAATGTACAACATTGCACTAAGTATAGTATGTACTATATTTGTACCACTTTACGTCGTCTTGTAAACGCCAGGGCGTATTCTATGCCCCAAACTAGTACGCATGACATGATAAGGGCGTTTTGTACGTGTATACAAGTAGCAAAGCTACCGGTGTAGTCTCTTACGTAACCTGAAAATAAAGAAAATAACCTTTACAATCCACCAGCTGCAGAAACTACTTAATCGTAAAAAACAATGACTAACGGCCGAATATGCAATCGCCACATAATATACAACGTGTAAATGAAAACCAAAATAATCCTTCAGAGGTTTTAGAGGTACATTATTTACTGTCCGTGAGACTTATCTGTGATACCGAAACGCTAATAGTTTTTGAGTAAACCATTGTCAGATATAACCCTAACATCACATGCAAAAGTAAAATCAAGGGACTCCCGTAAATTTAATAGGTACGCGTTGCGTAGCATAGGTACTATGCACGTGTCGGTCTTTTATCTTCAATAGGGTTTTCATAAACACTTAGAATGTTTTTAATTAGTTTTTATCGAAAAATAAATATGCTTCTTTTGATTTAAAATTGTTTAAAGGGTGATTCTTTAGGAAATATTCTTTTGCACTTTTCAGCAGTATTTCGTAACTCTGTTACATGTTATATATCTAAGGACATCTAACGTTCAGACAGTTGTTATTAAATCATCTCTTAAGTTCTCTAATTTTGTAGGGTTTTTTATTCAGTATTAAATATTTGTGAATATGAGTAAACCGCTTTAAGCTTGACCCTTCGATAGTACGGGGGCACAGGACGGGAGCGCGATCAACCAATTAGTTTGCCGCTGTCCGCCGGCAATGACTGACGTGAACACGTGATATTTATTTTGTTAAATAACTTGACGAGAATGTAATAAACGGCTAAATTTTAATACACACTTATGCAATTAATATATTAGTATGTATCAAAACTTATCCGTTCATACATGTTTAATAAATAGACTGAATAAAAATAGTTAAACTATGAATAAACATATTGCATTAAAAATTTATGGTCGGTGCATTTAATCTTAAGTCTAGTTAAATCCCAAGATAAGTATCATAGCGTCATGTCATGTATGCCGAAAGTATCAGGGAGACCAAGTTTACGGCGGTCAAAGTCAAAAGAAATCCCCAAGGGCTTCTGAGGAAATAAGACCTCAAATATGTGTGTGTTTTGTCAGGAGTTATTTTTGTTGCTGTCTTTTTTCACAGACTAGGGAGTAAGCCGCCTCGGTGTAGAAAGCCTTCACCCAGGGCGCGTTTGAAACCCTCGTATCTCTAGCTTTAAGTTTTCGAAGTAATTAAAAAATTATAATCACCACTATGTTAAACTTCAACGACCTTGCAGTCGCAGAGGTGTGAGTGGAGGTGTCGGGTTCGATACCCGGTGGATATTTATAATTTCCTCATTTTCTCTGGTCTGGCCTGGGCCTGGAAGGCTTTGGCTAGGCACCCTACCGCCAAAGAAATTTGGCGTCCCGGTACGATGCGGGGTAGAAACCAATTGCGGGTACCATACCCAAAACAGGTTAGCCCGCTAACACCTTAGACTGCATAATAACTTACCACCAGTAAGGCTAGCACGGGTAGGAGACAAAAATTATATCCACCTGCTAAGCACGGGAACTTGGAATAGGAGAAGTTTAAACCCGTTCATTATTACACATATATTATTTGGATATTATTTCCACTTCTGTGCCAATGCTCTGACAGTTGATTAAGCTGTGGAAGAAGATCGATTTTTATCCTCTCCCCGGGGAGGTAATTGTCCCCTGCCCATGCTAGCCTTACAGGGCAATTGCAGTCAAGGGCTAACTTGACTAGAAGATTAAAAAAACTTAAGAAATATTTCCCACTAGCTGTTAGCCTCGTTTATTACCGTTTTTAAAAACCCCGTCGGAACACTTTCTTTTCACTTTTGTGTTTCACGTCCTTTCCAGTAAATCTATGCCAAAAATCGACTCGTTTAGTTGCTTACTTAGGACGTAAAGTTAGAAGAAACAAAGACACTTTCGTATTTATAATATCAGTATAGATTGTCTTTAACATTAGTGGACAGCAACAACCCGTAAATAAGGATTCAAATCGAAATAATTAAGGAGTTAAAGCTTTTTAAAAATAACTCTTACCAATAATTGGACCGATAATCACAACTAGAACTCCCTTGCTAACCATGTGCAGACCGAAGGCTGCGGGCAGTTTCTCCAACGGACAGTATTCAGATATGGTTAGAGTGAAGTTACTGAGACACATGCCTCGGAAGAACCCGCATATTGAGAGCCAAATCATAAGTGGTATCCATTCTGTCTGTTCGGCTAGTACTGAAATATGAAAAAAAAAAAAAATACAACGTGTAAATGAAAACCGAAACAATACTTCACAGGCTTTAGAGGTATATATTATGTACTGTCTCTGAGACTTATCTGTGAAATCTAAACGCTAATAGTTTTTGAATAAACCACTGTCATAGTTTTTACTGTAAGAAATCAGACACAGCCCTAACAAAGCATGCAAAATTAAAACAAGTGACTATTAGGTACGCGTGTCGGTCTTTTATCTCTAATAGGGTTGTCATAAGTACACACTTAGAATGTTTTGAATTCGTTTGAACGGAAAAATAAATAAGCTTCTTTTGATTAAATATTTTTACAGGGTAACCTGATATATACCTATAAATGAAATTTAAAAACCCCGACTTTTAACGTAGTGTACATCATTGTACTAGACAAGCCCTTTCAATTAATACCCATGTTGAGGGATAAAATGTTATGCGCGTATTTCTGCTGGCGACCATGTTTGATTTAAAACTTGTCATAGTGTATATTATTCTACTAGTCAAGTCCATTTATTTGATATTAAGGGGCTTGTGAAAAAAATTGTATTCGGCCATTTTTTGGCGGCGGCCATCTTGGATCTATTTTCGTTAAACACAGCAGAGAACACTCCCGACGAATTCACCTTTCAAACAAAACAAAATCGGTTTATTCGCCCTAGAGCTACGATGCCACAGACAGACAGACACACACAAACACAGACACGTCCAACTTATAACACCCCGTCGTTTTCGGGTGGGGAGTTAACAAATGTTCACATTTATTAACGGGGTAGAAACGCTGGTTTAGTGTTTTTTTTTTGGTAATAATATTGCATTATTCTAAACGTTTACCATAGCATGGGAAAAATTTGTGAGCTAGCAACATTCCGCGGGTGTGAAGTGAAATGTGCGTGCAATAATAGCTGAATGAGGGTTGTGCATGTTCTTAAGTGTGAGTTTCATACAAGTCTCGTTTAAAAACTTTAGACTCACCCGATCTAGTCGCGGCTAAGAAGAAACTTGACACAAAGAATATCATCTTCTTAGTTATATTCGTTCTGTCGAATATCGGCGGTAATACTAACCGCACGCCTATATCAGATATGGCGGTAATCGACAAACAAAACGCCGTGTCATTCATATTGTATCCTAGGTTCCTTATGAAGAAGGGCGTCAACATCCTAAACTGTAACTCGCCGCTCCAAAATAGTGAAAGGCCAAGTAAAAGGTTCAAAAATGACCAATCTTTCAGGAGATCTAAATCCATAAGGCTGATGAACTTTTTAAAGAAGCCTAGCTTTTTTTGTTCTTGAGCGGGCTGAGCTTTTTTGAAAGCCTTCATTTGTAACGCATCGTCTTCTGCTGTCTGAAAAGAAGCACTACAATTATTTGGATTTCTTCGCCACGATGGTGTTTATATAATACCTGTTCTGTACCGGTATATAATTAAGCCGGGAATTGATCCAGATACCATCCGGATCGATTCCCAGCTTAATTACAAATTCAATAAAAAAAGAAAGTTTCAGAAATAGTATGATTGTGATTTTTATTTTTTTTTATTTTTATATATTTTTGCTATAATAAACCTTAAAATACTACTACTTAATTTGAACTGTCTCTGCCTAGACTATTCGAAATACTCGAAATTTAATCTTCGGATTGACCAGATAGTTTTACACAGCATTTCAATTAATGTACTCATTACGCTTAATTTGCTATAATGTCCCGTAACTTTTTCAAGCGTTCTCTCAGATTGTTATATTAAGCTTACGTTTATTGTCTATCATGGAGTTTCTCAAATCAACGACCTCTTCTATCCAATACTTCTGTGTTTTCATATTTATAGTTTTATTAATTATATATTCTTTTATATATTCGATAGTTTTGTATATTAGCATGAACTGTTAGGCGTATTCCGGGTGTGTCCACTATATTATTATAAAAACGACTTACAGAAAGTACGTACGTACTTGCGAGCGTGTTTTCTTATGTGCGTGCGTGCTTGCGTGTTTACACTCAAGCGAGCACTAGTGTGGTATATATATAAATAAATGTATGTTAAAATGATAACTTACATCAAGGTACAGCTGAAAATAACTCCCGGTGAAGTCCATATTAGATATATTCGATATCACAGATACTTTTCTCTTTCTAGCCTCTTCGCTCATACTGCCGCTAGAGGTCACCCTCTGCATCGCGCCAACGGACGCAGCGGTTGTCAACCCTGTACCCAACTTGGCATTTATTTCGAACTCCTGCAGTGGTTTGTCGCAGGTTTTCGCCCTTGGAAGACCGACCGTTCTCACGGATGGGTGATTCACGTTGCCGTGGGAGCGCTGTTTGGTGAGTTTCGGCAGCACGCCTCGTGTCACGAGGGGGTTTATCTCGAATTTATCATCGGCTTCCTCATCACTCTCGTGTATGCACTCCATTTCCTAAAAGCAAAGAGATCTAAAATCGTTTGATGATAATGTACGATCCACAACCGAAAAACTGTTATTGTTTGCGCTCCGCATTGGGAGCATACCTTTAATTTTGTAGATTTAAAGTAGTATTGGTTAAACAACATTTTGAACTCTTTACGTAGAGGGGAATTCAAAGTCAATGTTTCAGCTAAACTTTTCAAATAATTCTTACACTCTCGAAAAACCCCTTTATATATACGTTGTCCGTATCATTCAGTTGATTATTTGTGGTTCATTTGAAGTTTTCGGAAAACTATCGGGTATAAATAAAACTTACCTAACCTGAATAAACTAACCTTTACAAGTTGCATCTCACAGTCTACCGGCTCGTCAATAAGATGCCTCTTAACAGGCTGCAATAAACACGATCCCAAAACAGCATGGAACGCCATACCTCCCAAGATCACCACCGTCCATCTAAACCCGTACTCTCCTAGCAGTATTTTGACTAGCTGTGGCATGACCATCAGGCCAAAGCCCGTCCCAGCCATGGACAGACCGACGGCCTGCCCACGTTTCTTTGAGAAGTAGTGGTTGAGCGATACGAAGGACGATGAAGATGCCAGACCCACTCCAAACCCTGGAACAAAAGGAAAATTGTGTTAAGGTAACTTAGCATCTAGTACAAGCAAGTAGTTTTAAAAATAATCCTTTGCTAAAAGTTTTGATATGTTTTTGATGAATT
Organism: Pararge aegeria; assembly: GCF_905163445.1. Taxonomy (NCBI): domain Eukaryota; kingdom Metazoa; phylum Arthropoda; class Insecta; order Lepidoptera; family Nymphalidae; genus Pararge; species Pararge aegeria. The sequence goes on along the minus strand of NC_053184.1, from coordinate 7,344,333 downwards.
TGATATAAAGGTATTTTAGGTCTCGGAATAGTTATTACACAGGATACTTGAAAAAAGATAACACTATATATGTGGCAGAGGGAAGACAGGGGAATCTGAGCCAATGGGTATCGAGAACCACCCTGCTTTAGCAGATTCCAAATAACTATTTAGATCGTTTTTTACTTTGACATTCTGCGAGAAAACATGATAGGGGTACGTGTATACTGCCATACCCCTTCTCAGACGCAAACAAAAGTTTTCACTTAGTTATTGGGAGACTGTTGTATTCTTATACGACGTTTAAGGTAAAAACATAAGTACTTAAAGTGTGCAGTATAAGTTTTGAACCATTTGATCCAAAAAGCGAAAATATCCATGTTTTGAGTTCTTCTACAAATTGACATAACAAAAAGTTGTAAGCAACAATTTGTGTAGTCGAAGAATTACGAAATACGAAAAATTTGATTAAAAATTTATAAGATTTTCCTTAAATGGCACCAATTTGCCCATCCCATAAGTTTGTAATAAATATCTAAAATTACATAAACTAAGGGCTCTTAAACAAATGCCATTGTATTTGAAATTAAAAGATCCAAATTTTGAGCTATCTTAAATTAGGATATTTTTGTACAACAAATCGTGTGTCTACTTAATTTAATACAATCAATAAATCACTATCCTTAGTTATCATTGAGGCTTTTCGTAATTATCATATTATAATATAAAGTAAAAAGAACCTTGATCAAAGAGATTGCATTCAATAAAGATCTTCTAATCTGCCTTTCAATAAAGTAGAATAAAAAAAAGTAGGACAGTTATTGTTTCTATGTCAAGACTGCATACCACTTAAGCATGATCTTATCATATCTGTATTGATTGCTTATCGGCAATAAAAATCTATGGTTCCTAAGTATTTATGAATTATATTATATAGGTTAATCTCTAACATCTTTAAAATGATAATAATTGAAAAGGTACAGGTGTGTATGACAATAATACAAAAGGTCCATAGGTCATTTATTTTTGCATGGTAACAACATGCTTCATAAATAATTTGTTATCATAGTAATTGTTTAACTCTTTAACAAAATACTTTTAGTGATATCTAAGTAGACGTTAGACGTAAGTGTTGACGGCCGATTGGCGCAGTGGGCAGCGACCTTGCTTTCTGAGTAAAAGGCCGTAGGTTCGATTCCCACAACTGGAAAATGTTTGTGTGATGAACAGGAATGTTTTTCAGTGTCTGGGTGTGTATATGTATTTTATCAGTATTTATGTATATTATTCATAAAAATAAATATTCATCAGTCATCTTAGCACACAAGCTACGCTTACTTTGGGGCTAGATGGCGGTGTGTTTATTGTCGTAGTATATATTTATATATTATATTTAAGTATTTGGTGTTTCGCCAAGATCAAGAAATTGTAAAGATTTGGATGGCGCAAGAAATCTTTTTTTTTAGATGATCCTCTCCTTCCTAATTTAGGACAGATAAGTTCAGTGCCACTCTCTCAATAAGGGTTAACATTAAAACTGAGGTTTGTTGTAACAGTAAAGGAAAACATCGTGGGAAACCTGCATGTGAAATGAGAATACTATAAATTTGCACTTGACCAGTGAGGTTGACGACTACGGGCATTTCTCATTATAAGAAGACCCGTGCACTATAGCGATCATTATAATGACATACCCGTAGGTTTCTTCATAAACTAAATAGTAAATGTATATACATATTTGGTTAATAAATCACTATAGACACTTTTAAAATGACATATCGCTCCGATATTGTAACGCGGCAGAGATAAGCAAGTGGTTGGTATTTAATCAGCGTCAGATAACTTTCGTTCTATTTATATTCCCTTAGTACGAAACAACACATAGGTAGTTTAGTTAGTAGTTCGATTGTTATAACGTTATGTTATAATGTTTATTCGAACTCTCAAAACGCTTAAAGCTGAACCATTAAAGATTAATTGGCCAATTTTTTTCTTTACTTCAATTATCGACGTAACGATTGATAATTCGGAATATTTGATAGTTCGCATAGCAAGCGTTCCTACGCCAAAAATAAGTATTCAAGGAAAAAGTTATACCTGTTTGAAATATTTACTTGAAAAATCTTGCTATTCTAGCTTTTAAATTTCAGTTTTATTTTCTACTGTGGGCTTTGATCGGTTTATATTTCCTTACCCACTGCTACATTATAGTAGGCAGTAAAAAAATTTTCTTTGGTTAATCAGTTATGAAACCCAAATTATAACAGTTACTGGCATCCTTAGCGACTTTAATTAAGCAAAACAAACTGGTAGGTCTGTAAATATATAAGGCAATTTTCAAGCAATCACTGAACAGAGAACTCATTCAGATCGTTCAGACGTTTATAAGCTTCCACCAATGATTCATTTATGGCGTTTTTTTGGGAGCGCGGAATTTTGCAAAAATAGGTGAATTTTTAACTTGATAAATACGTAATCTTTTGTTAATAATTAATAGAACTAGTACCAAACGGTTACTGGATTTAACCGGATAATTGAATGAAACCGAAATGACTATGACCGGTATTTAATGACCGAAAACAATTTCCCCGACCGATTTTGTATTTTTTTAAAAGAAATGGTAGTCGTTTATAATTTAAAGTTGAAGCAAAAGGTCACGATATAGCATCTACCTATATGCCCTTATTCAGACGAAAATGTTTCACTTCTAGTTTTACTTTTAGTTTGTACACGTATAGATGATATAGTATGGACCTACAGAGAAAAAACTTGGAGCCACGCTGTCTGCAAATCTTGCGGTTTCTGGGAATAACATGTGTTGCGGTGTGGCGGTGATGTAATAGTCTTGTGAGATGTCGAAATATGAATAAATTACATGACTTCATGATCGGTTCTGGTTAACAATTAATTATAATATATATCTACTTACAACCACAATGACTTTAATATTTTTTTTTGTTTGTACTTTTTCTTTTTACAAACGACGCAGAAAAAAGTAATCGTTTAGAAGCCCCGACCATGCTACTATATTTTTTTTGAGTGTATGTATTATATTTCTTTGGCACCCCTTAACACTCGCATAAAATCATGACAAGCATGATTTTATGCGAGTGGTTTTAATAGATTCGTCTTAGTCGTAACACTGTACAATTAAAGTAAATAAATTAAAAAAGAATTTTTCGCACAAAAAAGTAATCTCAAAATAATTATGTTTTCAAAATAAATCGAGTGTGGTATAAAAATAAATAAATTTTAAGGGTGTTCACGAATGTATTATATAACTTGACAGGAAATGCTGATACAACGTAAAAAAAACAACGTAAAAAAAACAAAAAACTGACTGCGTCAATATCTACCATCTTTATGTTTGTGTTATGTTGATTGAAGTACTGAAAAAATAAAACAAGATTTTAATTTGTATATTTTTTTTGCATATTTTTTTGGATATTTAATCTGCTCTCTCGGAGATTTTGTTCACCAACCAAATTATGATAAGTGAGCTTGTTAAGCCTCCGATAGCGTTTTTTATTCAAAACCAAAATAATACATTTAAAATAAAATATATTTTCAATCTTTTCAGTTCTTCAATGAATTATTGAAACAATAATCATAGAGCTATCACTAAAGAACTTAAACGTTCTAGTTTACAAATACTACATTCATAATTAAAAACACATTTTAAACGTTTGCGGCACGCGATTTATGTGTACAGTTTTACGAACGAGTTAATCATATAAGAGCGTTTTATAGTCTCCAGGGAATACTTTTATGTTCCAATGCATTACAGCTTTATTGCTTGATTGCAGTTTAACTACGAAACTTTCTACTGCATATAGGTAAGTAACTGTTAAAGTCGCAACATAATGTACACAAGCAGTTTCGTTTGTTATCGCTACTAACTTTATTACCTAACTAAAGATCTAAGAGATCTAATAAAATCAATTTTACTTACGAGAAATTGCACTTTGACCATCTTTCTGTTTAATAGAGTCCTGTAACTAATGAATTAATGAACGTGGTAACTTTAAATTCACAAATTGTGTTTTACCAAGTTTCATGGCCCGAAGTTGAAAGTTATTTGACGGCGCAGTGGGAAGCTACCCTGCTTTCTCAGTCCTAGGCAGTAGGCTGTCGGTTCGATTCTCACATTGGAAAATATTTGTGTGATGATCCAATGTGAAAGTTTTTCAGTGTCTGCGTGTTTATCTATTTATTATAAATATTTATGGATATTTAATTTATAAAAATATTCATCAGCTATCTTAGTATCCATAACACAAGGCTATATTATGGCAATGTGGGAATTGTCGTAGTATATTTATTCATTAAAAAAAAAACAAATAGAAAATAGTGGATGATAACGATTTTTTTTTAATTCAGATACTGTATAAACGCCTGCACCAGTGGGGTGCATACAGGGATCAGGGTATGCACAGGTGGGCGGGCCGATGATATTCTATTTTTTTTTTCACTAAAAGTTCTTGCTCTTGTTCCACTAAGCTCTTGACTGCACTCTCACCTGGTGGTAAGTGATGATGCAGTCTAATATGGTAGCGGGCGGGTATTCCCCTAATCGGTTTCTACACGACACCGCACCGGAACACTAATTCGCTTAGCGGCACGTCGGTAGGGTGGTAACTATGTGGCCTCTTACCAGACCAGACCAGAGAGAATTCAGAAATCATAATTCCCAAACCTGCCCACTTAGTAGATACCCTGTATTCACACCACTGGCCTCTGCGCATGTCCAAAGTCATCTAATAGTCCTTGTTGAACACAAACTTACCTCCTAATATACTGTACGTGGCCAATAAATGGGCCATACTGTTCGCAGGCGCGGTGAAGAGAAGACCAAGAGCACATATCGTGGACCCGACGAAGCATACCTTCCTATACGAAAAGGTCTTTATAACGGGGCCCACGAAGAATCCGGAGAAATTCACTACGGAGTCGAGTGTGCTAGCGATGACTGCAGCACCAGTTGTATGAACCTTCAGGTCTTCTAACAGGTCATTGAAGAGGAGACCAAAGGACGGTTCGAGGGAACGTGTTGAAAACTGGAAAGAAAAGAAAATTTTAATTAGTTATTACAAATTTAGAGATTTATTTGAGTAGCGGTGATAGCCCAGTAGCCGAGTTCGAATCCCAGCAATTTAAAGGAAGGTGAAGAAAAACATCGAGACTCCGCACACCTTTAAGAAAAACATCGAGAACTTTCAGGCATGCAGGTTTCCTGCATGCCTGAAAGTTCTCCATACTGTTCTTAAAGGTGTGCGAAGTCCACCAATCCGCACTGGGCCAGCGTGGTGGACTAAGGCCTTATCCCCTCCTCATTGTGGGAGGAGACTCGAGGAGAGGAGATCAGAATATATTTGTTACCACTCCTGCTTTGCACGCGGGTTTCGTACGAAGCGACTAAGGGAATGTGTAACGTAGAACGGGCAGAAGCGTCCTCTGATTTACTACTACCATCTACTGCGTAGTAGTAGCACAGAGGAAGCTTCCGCCCTCGCTGCGTTAATAACTAATACATGAACATAATATAAAAACCACTGTCATGTCACAAGTCCCTCATCGTGGAAGCATTTATAGGCATGATGTACTTGCATCTGGTTTTCCTGGACAGTACCTACTGGTTTAAATAAAATGGTAATAGGTATATAAAATTTGTAACGGAATAAGGAAATACGGTTGAGGGTTGCATAAGTATATTTCATAAGGACCCTTTTGATTTAATATTATCACCCTGTAAAAATATTAAATCAAAAGAATTTTCAAAACATTCTAAGTGTTCACGTATTGAAGCCAACCCTACAACCCCATTGAAGATAAAAGACCGACACGTGCATAGTACCTACGCTATGCGACACATATAAAAAAGTGACAGGAGTCACTTGGTTTTACTTTTGCATGTGATGCTAGGGCTGTAAAAACGATGGCAATAATTTGCTCAAAAACTATTAGCGTTTTTGTTTCACAGATAAGTCTCAGAGACAATAAATAATATACCTCTAAAGCGGCGACGTGCACTTCAAACATGCACAAAAGCACTGCATACCCAAATTATTTTATATAACTCGTATGGGAGGGGAAATTTCCCCTTTTATGCCATGTTCCTGCTTTATGCATACCCTGGTCGAAGACCCTGTGCACGCCACTGCTCAAAAGCCTCTGAAGTATTATTTCGGTTTTCATTTACACGTTATATAATGCGTGAGAAGATGTCCTTGCTAACGGAATAGCAATAAGTTCTGTTAGATATTGCGAAATGACACAATAACTTGTTTTGGTTGTTTTTATGACGCATCCACAAGGAAAGTGTCGATTACTTGAATACATTATTAGTTATTCTCTGTGAGTGTCTCAACAAGGTCCCTATTATGGAAATTATTGATGATGTAATCGTTTAAAAATCACGTTTTTAGAAGGAATAATTGCAATTTTATGTTAACGTAATAGCCAAACCCTTTAGTTCTTAAGTTATTTAAACAAGACTCAAATCCTACAACTTTTGGCCCGACTCGAATCTCCAGGACCTCATGATCCTTACTCAAACATATTGTGAACCAAAAACCAGGAATTCAATTCACGTATGCACGGAATTGGAGCTCACAATAACATTGTTTGTAGGTAGGTACAAACAAAACTTAAGAAAGCAATCCAAAGATGAAGCAATATAAACGCAATCAAAATATGTCGAAGCCAAAGTGGCCGGGCAGTAATTGTGTCACTCAAGACAACAGCATGTGACCGCGAGATGTGTAGTTCTTATTTGTAATCGTCATTATTAGGTACTCTGGATAGCCAAGGACTGTTTGAGATAAGTCCAATTGATGTTGTACTCTCGTAATCCATACAATGTATTGTGCAACTGAACAATTTGTTTTAAGTCTTATTATTATGGCCTCTACCAATATATGGAGGGTATGTCCATTATCACCACGCTGGGTAAAGTTGGTGATCTCAGTAGATGGTGGTCACACGTATCACAGACGACGCTTCTGCCCGTACTCATTTATTTCATACATGCATTTAGTTCAGCAGTAAACTGGTATAGGCTATTGGTGATTGATGATGATCATCATAAGACGCTGTGATAGAACCTTGTGCCTAGCCCTTTGAGGGGGACTGAGTTGGGTGCGTTTTAAGCCATTAAATATCGTGAGCGAAACTGCATGCCTCAAAGTTCTACACCATGTTATTAAAGATGTGGAGGCCTACGGCCAAAACCCTTGTCATTCTCAGAGGAGACTTATGTATGGCCTGTAGAGGAATGCGAGCATGGCGGACTACGGCCTAACCCTTTGTCAATCTGAGCGGAGCTCTATTTATGCCCTGTAATGGACCGATAATGGGTTGCACAACAACTCCCATAAAGTTCCAGCTCTAAATTGTTACATTATCTCCTTCTTCTTCGAATTATAGTTAAGGCTTTGGATCCTGATACAATATTTCCATTTTTGAAGCCCCGATTGAGCCCCTCATTTTGCAACGACATAATATGATGCAGATCAGCGTTACACTTCACTCTGTTACGATCTTGTGTCTTAAAAATAAAAGCATTGCCTAGTTCCTCGGCACGAATTGGTTCCGTTTATTGACCGGTCGTAAAGACGTAGAGTTTCATGAAAGTACCTACGACACGTGTTGATAATGCGTTGCACATAAAAGAAGGCATTCCAAACTGCTGACTGGTTGAATTTTCATTACTTAGTCTTCAAAAATACAAACTGGTACCTAGGTAATATCTGTATTTACACGACTCAAATAAAACACTTTTAACCGTTGCCATTTACTGGAGACTTATGTACTAAAGGTACACTTACGTATGACAATCAAAAATTAAAGGAAAAGTTTATTTAAGTATACAGTACTAGGAATTAAACATAATCTTACTAAGTATTATATGAATAATAACTGAAATGCTAATTAACTGTTCGCTTTGTACCTACTTTGGATCTAAAATAAGACTATATATTTGCATACCAGCTGTGCCTAGCGGTTTTTGTCCACCTTAACTACGGGTCCAAGTTTAAAGAAATTGCTTTTAAAGTTCATATTGTTCCCGAGATTACAGCGTATGTATATACCTACTCAATAATGTTGACGTGTGTGCGGAGTATATTAATAAAGAGTTGAAGTATTCTTACACGGACATATTATTGTCAATATGCAGAATACTGTCAATAATATTGTAAACTAAGATTTTTTCGTGGTTAATCACCATTTCTTAAATATAGTTCCCGTCGTGACCACGATCCATGCAACTGGGTCGAAATATTGACAAATCCGAAATATTATCGTGGTATGTACCCGTTGAACTATATTTAAGAAATAATATTGTGTGTGGAGATTTAAAGTATGGCCAATAAATACTGTACACATAATATGTATTATGTCTTAGGTGTAAATAGAATCACGTCAGCTTTAACTCAAAATTATGGATTCCAACCTTCCTTATATGGTAACAGTTGGAATACACGCTGTAATATCTCAGACCAGCTGTAGACATACTGTTACAAAATCGTTTAGTTCGTTCGTTGTTATTATGTTTATACCTATCACGTGATACAAAAATAAACGAATGAGGACAGCAAAACATTGAAGGACATAAAAAACTAACCTATAATATCTACATGCATTATTATATTATCCTTGTACAATTGGTGGTATAATATAATCTAGTGACGGATTAACTTTATACTTTCATGTTTACGTATATAATTTATTATATTTACAATCTTTGTTAATCATAACTCTTGTTTTATTAAGAAGTACGTAAATAAATAAATACACTACGACAATACACACATTGTTATCTAGCCCCAAAGTAAGCGTAGCTTGCGTTATGGGTACTAAGATGACTAATGGATATTATTATGAATAATTAACATAAAAACTTAGAATATACATATAAACACCCAGACATTGAAGAACATTCATGCTCATCACACAAACATTTTCCATAAGTGGGAATTGAACCCACGGCCTTGGACTCAGCAAACAGGGTCGCTGCAAACTGCGCCAATCGGCCGTCACCGTCACCTAGTAGGTAGATACTTCCCGCGGCTTCGCTAGCTCTTTTTGTGGTACTTTTTTTGTTTAACTATTTTTCGTTTTCAGAGGTTTCGTTTTCAATCAAGAAAAAAAAATCAAATCAGTCAAGTAATTTTCGAGTTTTGTTTTTTAGTACTACAGAACTTACAGAATTAGTCAACTCAGATTTAAATAGTCCAGCATACGCGAATTAGCGTGCTACTATTCCTGTGCCTCGCATTCGAAATTTTGGCACAAAAACCTATAATTAAGATTACTTCGAATAATTAGTACGAGGTGAATTATGTTCGTAATAGCTACACAGCTTCATTATATTTCTAAGGTTTAATAGATGAAGACCCAAGGAAATTTTATTTTGATCACTTTCATAGTGATCAAAATAAAATTTCCTCATAAAAAATGTCGTTTATAAAAAAATTCCGGGGAGACGAGTTTTTTTACCGGTGTAAAAGTCATCTTATGTCTAATTCCAGGATTCAAGCTATCTTTGTGGTAAAGGAGAATGCCGGACGTAGTATGGGATTTGGTTTCACATAGTACTTATAAGGTGCCTTCATGGAATTCATCTCATTTTATAGGGTTTAATAATTACAGTACATTACCAAAAACATTAAAACTCTAGTTCGCCATATTTCAGAGTTACAAGCAAATGAAGTTGGTGAATTAAGGTTATTTTTGACACGATTATTGTACCTACCTATTGATGGTACTGTTCAAAATATGTATTTTTCGTTTTTTATTGTTTTTACCTACACAAGTGACGTACCTCTTTTGATTTTTTTTGTGCGTATATTTAGACACGATGACGGAAATAAAAGAACCACTAATTTATTTCATTAAAAGATTTTTTATCCGTCGTAGTTAAGGCTTGGGATTTTAGAGGTTTTTCTTTAAAAATAAAAACTTAATTTTTGATACCAATTTGAATGAGGCACCAAACGAATCCGGCATTCTCCTTTGCAAGATTTGCTTAAGTATTTTTTTTTTATTAACCGCTTCAACTTGTGTGTTTTATAAAAAGCTAAAAATCATCTCATGTCTGACTCTAGGCTTCAAGGTAGTAGTAGTAGTAGTAGTAGTAGTAGAGCTTTTTGTGATAGAGCTCGTCCGGAGAGGTACTAGGTATTCAGATATATGAAGCAAGCTATATGCCACATTTTAAAAGTGCGAGTCCGCACATGGGTAACAAACGTTACAAACATGCACTGTCCCATTTATAATACTTGTGTGGAAACTGTTAATACTACTTACATTAACTAAGCTCACTCCTAAGCACACCATCCAAGCCCAGCCACCGTCCGGTGCGACCTTCCGCGTCGCCGGCGGCAGCATCTTCTCTGTGCCTTTACTCTTCTCCACCGTCATTTTGCCCTTTGTCACCTACTTATCTGTAACAAAAAAAAAAAAAGTTCACTTAAGCGAATATTCATATCGTTAAGTTTTTAACGACACTCGTTTGAAATTCGTCGTTAATCTGACCGTAAGTCCAACTTCTTTCGAGGATTACCAGTGATAGATTTCAAAGGATCTGTGTGAAAAATTATAAAACATAAAATATACCTAAAAAGTTTTTAGTCTCTTTTTTGTGTCTGTGACACGTCAAACGTAAAAGTGTTATAACACTCCATCGTTTTTGCGTTGGGCGTTAAAAATGCCTTGTGCAGAAGAGAGGTTATACCTACTTGTACGCCAAATATCCCGTGGAATATGTGGTTGCTTTTATTGTATTAATTGACGGAGATGGCCCCTGATAATCGAAAAACACAGGTAACACTTCGCAGGGCATGCCAGGATCACGTGCTGCATCTTAGCCCCGTGTCCATCAACATAGAGGTGTTATGCCTAATATACCTGTAGTTACACCGTCAACCAAGCCCTTCAGACCAGAACACAGCATTGCAACATCACTGCTTTACACCAGAAATAAGCATAGCAGGTAGGAAGTACTTCCCCGAACGAGCTCGGAGCGTTACAAATGTATGACTTTTCATATATTTGCAAAATTTTCATGAATGAGTGGCTGCGTAAACTAGCTGTTTCCGTTTCTGACTGCAGACCTTTGTGACAGACAAGTACACGAGGTTATTACCTACTGCTCGTTATAATGAGATACTTATTGTACTTCGGCCATTTCAATTAATTATTATCAATTTATAGTCGTATTATTCTTTGAAACGATCGGTACGGGCGCGTCTTTGAAAACGCCATCGTACATTGAATAGGTCAGAGAATCTGTACCACGGTAATATAATGTGTATATATTACCGTGCCTATACTCTTCGAGGTCAGATTGAAGCCAATCCGAATTGAAGGTAGCGGGGTGGATCGAAGTTTCAAACTCATCATCATCATCTTCAGATCGGTTCTTTAAGGATTAATTTGCTGAACCAACCCATTCCTTCTTTTTCCTTACGTCAAAGGTTCTCCGGAAGAGATACAAAATAAATACATGTGAATGTAACAAATAACAAATGTGTATGTTAATACTATGTAGAGCGCCTCGTTAAGATATCAGGGAAGGTCACCGAAGCTCCGATCAAATCGAATCAACTGCCTGCAGCCCTTTGCAAGAGGTTACCAAGCTGTCTGCCAGTAGGGACGGGAAGAGGTTCTATTTTTTTTTTTGGCAAATAACATCTGCTCCAAGCAGCGCCACTTCATGATGACCACGACCAATCTGACAAAAGTGTAACAAAGAAATCTAGAATATCTAGTATCTCTATATAACTATATATTTTTATTTTATAGGTACGAGCTGCACCTAAAAGTTTCAGATAAACTAGAGAACAATGACAACTACAAAGCCGATATAAAAAGTATACGTGAATGTATCCATTGTTAATGTTTGAAGTTTAAACACGCTAGTGTATGTAGTTCATCTATACCTAATGTTTAGCGTTAGTAAAACTGTAGATCAATATGTTAAAAGTACGAAGCTGTGCCTAAAATTTTCGATGTATCCTAATGTGAAAGTGCGGAAGTTTGTTACTTAATCGCACAAAAAACGGCTGAACGGATTCGGATGAAATTTGGCATGCATGTCGTATTTGACATGGAAAAGAACACAGGCTAGCTTTTATCCCGATTCCTTAAGAAGTTCCCAAGGGAAAATTTTAAATGACTTACGAGCTAAGCTGCGGGCAGACCGCTTTGAAATTTGGTATGCATGTCACCTATGCTATAAAAAGGACATGTACTTTCTTTACCGATCTCTCAAATAGTTCCCATGGTAGGATCAAAAATTGTTAACGAAAGAAGCTTTCGAAACAATTCTGAAGTCCACGCAGACGAAGTCGAAAGCAGAAGCTAGTTTAATAATAAAGAACAATGACGACGACAAAATAGATATATAAAAGCACATGTGGTTTGATGATGTTTGAAGTTTAAACACGCTAGAATATTTAGATGCCTCAATAAATATTCAACGAGTATGAATATTCAGGTACACTTTATGATAAAAATACGTACCTGCCTGCGCCTTTTAATACTTTTCAAATATAAAAAGGCACCGCAAAATGGCATCTATATAAAAAAGGTTAGTAGACATAAATGCCAGAGATGAGGTCTTTTATATCCTATAATACCACATCACCAACCAATCACATCACCAACCAACCTTAGCACCCATTTGCTTTTGCATTAGGTACGTACTCTCTTGTAAAGATCCATCTAACTAGGGAAAATTTAGATCCCAATAATATGACAATGCGGGAAATGTGTCAAGACTTATTTTACCCAGTATCAGAGCAACAGATTGACGTGATCATTTGCACAGCGGCGGCTCTATGAGCCAAATGGAGAAGAATGATATAAAAATTTTTAGTATTTTATATAGTAATAATTGACGGACCAAGCAGATGGCCCACCTGATGGTAAGTGGAAAACCACCGCCTTTAAACATAGCAACACTTCCCAGGACAAGAAACACGTCATGCAACATCGCCATAGCCTGTCATCATCGTGATCTGAACTGAGCGTCCACTCTGCCTGACATTGAGTCTTGTGTCTTCTGTATCCTCAAGCAGCGAGCGAGCCTTTATGGAGTTTAATTTGAATCCCCCGTACATTGTCTGCACAGAGTATAGTAGGTAAACATTGAAATAGTTTTCAAGGTTACCATAACATAAATAAAAACCTACCTATATGTGTTCACTGTGTAACTTACCGTAGTAACCTACATCGGCTTGGTTGTGTAACTGGTATTTGACATAACCCATATGTAAATCACACTAAATACCACGCGGGAAACAAGTGAATGCAAAGTTCCGAGAGCACGTGCGAACAGCCACGCATCACCCGCGAGGTCAATCCACAGAAACTTATCAGAGAACACAGAACATGCCTCCACAACGCACAGCGCCAACTTGTTTTGCATATTACCTCCGAGATCAACGACTCCAAGCCGTCTCAGTGTCATGAGTTATTACTGGCGACAAATAAGATAACGATCAAGGGGCTTGTGTATTGTCCACTGCACTTGAAAATGGACTACTGAGTGATACTATGGAAATAACATGTTAACGCTTAAACAATGAAACCAATTTAGTACGGTCAAGTTGGTATGTAATTACTGAAGCATTACTGTAAGCCGTGCGAAATAAAATGTTTACGTCGGCGTTTAAAAACTATTATATTGTAAACAATAGGTTAGTGTAATTTTCTGTTGAGTTAGCTTTTTTATATGTGTACAGTACACACCGTCAAAGCATAAATTTCCAACTGTTATAAAAGCGTAAGGACAGATTCCTTCACACAGCAACAAAAACAACAAACTAAATTTTACATTCAACTAACAATGTAGCATATGGTGCACTCTCTGACCAATAATCTACATCTATGTATAAAGTTAGATCAATACTTAGGCTCTGTTTCTGCGTGAATGATAGATAAACGAATAAAGAAAAAGTTTTACAAGTATCGATAAAGGCGAAAATAACGCGTGACAAGAATGACAAATTAATTTATGCAAAATACTTTATAGTCATTTTTCATTATTATCTATAGTAAATTATGTTGGTATGAAGTTTTACGGACGGATCTTGTTAAAATAATTCTAAGAGGGCTTCCCTACTTCCTTAAGAAGTTAGTAACTAAGGCACTCACTTTTATAATTTACTACTTTACGAACGCTAACTATGAAGGTCTTCAATCGATACTATAATGCATAAACAAACAACTAATACGGTTACTGAATGAATGTTAATTCACTGAGTTTCCTTTTCTTCAAATGTATTGCGAATGTAAAATTAGGCGTTCGTGTTTTACGAAACACAAACTCCTAGCGCAAAACTCCTTTTGTCGCTCTGTGGGAAAGTCTAAAACTTCCTTATGATATCCATAGTTGGTAACCATGTTTCAGAGCTTTATGTTATCTATGGTAACACTTACAAGGCTTAGGTACAACACTAATAGAATTTCTACAATATAGGTAGTAAAAAACCTTTATCATGATATTAGTAATCCAAAATTACATTCGGCATCGGTTTGATTTCCACGCAATATTACAATTCGTAAACAAGAGTTTACCGGATGTATAACGAAACTTGTGTATTTGCAATGTTTTACTTAACAAAGAAATTCACGGTACAAGTGAAGATAATTGACTGTTTGTTCCGTCCGTAATGTTGTGTTCTAACCTATAACTTATTAGAAACTTTATCTTTTGCGGAATAAGCTAATAAAGGGAAGCGTGACAAAATAATAATAGCTAACTCGTACAAACGAAACATATTTAGACTTGAATGCATTCAATTGAAAAAATAACTACGTAAAATGTCTCGAGTTCTACTGGTTTCGTAGTATAGAGACCTGAAACTAATGTAAACTTGCTAATAACTTTATTTACTACTCTTAAACTTGCCAGAGTCACACAGAGGTAGATGAACACTTTATAATTGTAACTTTGTCCTAAAGACTATGAAAGCTGTTTCACTAATACAAAAAAATTGATTTTCGAAAATCTTTAAACAACACTCCCAAACTTCCTTGCTATACAAAATTATCCATTATTTACATTAATTGCTCGCTTGAGTATTAGATACCGCGGAATATAAACAAGATTCACCAGTATTCACCAGTTCAATGATAACTGAGAAATAACGAATCAATAAAGAAGCAATTTATGTGTCTACTAAGATTTTTTATTTTAAAAAGGAAATACTACGAGATTACCAGCATAAACTTGCCTTCACCTACATTTTGCAGAGTCACAACGACAGAAAATAAAGCGTTAACGCTGACTCACACCAGTGTATATTTTCATCTTTGTTCTGTTCTGTTATGTCAAAAGTCACTGCCTCGTTGGTTTAGTGGTTAGCATGTACGATGGCGATTTTAGAGACCTTGGGTTCGATTATCGTGTCGGACCAAAAATTTAGAGAAAAGGCCAAGCGCTGTTCTCCCCTTGCCCGAGCAAACTAACACTCGAAGTTAATAAAAAATCTAATTCAGAATACTCTAGTAGTGCTATTCTTATCTAGGCATCCTTAACAGGATTAAACGGTACACTTCTGTACTTCAATAGAGACAACTCCCAACATTGTATCTGTTCAAGCAACCACGGAATACTTACGCCGTAGATCTTTTGGCTTGTTTGTGCTATAGGTATAGCTCGAGTCATTGGACTCTATAGGTTGATCGTCGTGCCAGAACAATCATCGACGTTCATTTTCTAAAATACTTTACAGCCTGTCTAACGCTCTTTTAATAGATATAAGTTAAAATAGTTTTCTTTTTCTTTTGATTTTTTTTATTCCACTACAAGTTAGCCCTTGACTGCAACAATCTCACCTGGTAGTAAATTAGTTAGCACCGGAACACTAAATCGCTTAGCGGCACGTCTTTGTCCGTAGGATGATAACTAGCCACGGTCAAAGCCACCCTACAGACAAGACCAAAGAAAAATCATATTCGAAAAAGGTTGGGTCACTTTCATATTACTGCTATTTCAAATTTAACACACACAGTGATAGAATAGCGGTTAGGTATTCGGCCTCGAGGGAAGATAGTTCGATCCTCTGCGCGAACCTCAACTCTTCGAAGTTAAGTCTCAGCAAATCAATATCACTTGGAGAGAGGAGAATGTGAAGAGTTTAGACCGCGTTCTTTCGTTCACCGTTGGGGGAAAAAGAATAGTTACATGGGGCTGGCACCCAAAGATTACGGGATTCACTTGCGTATTCACCGCACTCTCGCCAAGATTTTAACCCCCAATGCATGGCGGTTCCCATCGTCGATGGCCTAGTCGCTGCCGATTGCTCCATGGAGCCGATGCTACACGGCACAGCACCTTCTCAGACCTTTAAATTAGACCGCGTCCTATAATAGTCCGAAAATGGGTTGGTGATGATAATGATGAGTGATGATAATTGGTATATGGAATATAGAGTATAAATGGTATATAGAGCGTCGAATGTCATCAGGGAGTTTATTCCACACTCCCTGATGACATTCGACGCTCTAAATCCCTTGCGATTTTTAAAAGTCGTGTAAGGAGGCACTATTTGTCACTATAAACATGTTAATATTATATGTATAATGTATATGTATGTGTATTTATGCATATATATTAATATATATTATATTTATATATATTATATTATTGCATTTATTATTTTATTTTATTATTTATGTATATATTTTTTTAATATAGAATTGAGATTTCCCGTCTCTCATTGCCTTATTCCATTAGTTAAGGTAGCCTGTAAGAGATCACTTTTAGTGATAAGGCCGCCTTTTGCATAAAATTTATGTTATTGTAAGTGTTCCTGTGTGTGTTTCCTTTATTATGCAGTAAAGCTGTTTAAATAAATAAATAAAATGATTCTGAATTTCAATTCGATAGCATAAGTAGTTCTTGAAATAAGCGGTCATTCGATTTTTTCTATTTTAGCATACTCTTAAAAATGTATGGACTAAAGCACTAGTGGAATATCACTGGACTTGAATAGCATTAACAATGTTAGTTGTTTTTTTCTATATAACAATTGCTCCGGTAAAAGTTTATGTGGGGGCAATAACCCAGATGATGTCAGAACAGATGAATGCACAAAAAACATTAATCTACTCGCACAGGTCAATTTCGTACACGTCAATTTCGCCGGTTGCTACGGGCAAGTTTTTGAAAAATCTCCACACTGGATTCGGAGATTCATTCAACCAAGGCCGGCTTGATACGTGTATTCTCGTGTGTATTGAATGTCATAGCCAAAAAGAGCTCGGTTGGTTTTTTTGCCAGATTGAAAATGATATTTATTTTGTTAAGCCAAACAGAACTATGCAAAAACATACCTGCCTATCTTCCGTATTCCAATTCGTGTTCGTCTGTTTTTACAGAATAACAATCGATGGACCAAGCAGATGGCCCACCTGATGGGAAGTGGAAACCATCGCCTATAAACGCAGCAACACTTCACACGGCTTACAAAGAAGACGTAAAACAAAGTGCCGCCGTGTGCCCATCAACCTTAAGCCTCATGTGCCCGTAACCACGTCCTTTAGGCCGGAACACAGCAATGCTACTTACTATTATAGAGCTATACTATAGAGCTTCGTATTTGAACAAAGGCTTATTTTTCCGCGCCGGGGATCGATCGCGGGACCTCCCTCTTATAAGACTGCCTAGGAAGGAACTTTTTCATAATCAAGCACGTCCTAGGTATTTCGTTTTTGAGACAGACACAGATTTGGTATCCTTAACAAGGTTAAGCGGTAATTCACGTCGGGACAACTTCTTACACTTTACCAGGTTCAAATCTGAACCAGCATGGAATACTGCAGCGACCTGTGGGATGGATCTGCCAAGTACCAAACTGTAGCCTTAGACTAGGTGGATCGTCACGCCAGAAGAATCATCGGCAACGAATCCCTTAGTCAGGCGAAATTGCACAGCTTAAAGCACCGACGTAATGTTGCCTGCCTGGCGGTTTTTTTACAGGAAATTATTTGGCGAGTGTGCTCAGGAACTTCATAATCTTGTTCCTCCGGCACCATTCTTCCACGGAGACGCCGTGAACGGTGGCATCCTTATGTGGTTGACATACAGGCAACACGCACGAAGCGCTTTTCATCACTGCAAAAGTTTGGAACGCTCTTCCGGCTTCGGTGTTCCTTGATTCATACAACTTGAATGCCTTCAAGGTAAGAGTGAATAGGCAATACAAAACAAACATAACTCGAAAAATATTTGATTTCCAACAACTGGAAAATGTTAGTGTGATGAACATGAATGTTTTTCAGTGTCTGGGTGTTTATATGTATATTATAAGTATTTATGTATATTATTCAATTAAAAATATTCATGAGTCATCTTCGTACCCATAACACAAGCTATGCTTACTTTGGCGCTAGATGGCGATGTGTGTATAGTCGTAGTATATTTATTTATTATTTATTTTTACGCTTCCTTCCCAGGTGCGGAACCTAGGTGTGCTAGTCTCACCCACACTTGACCGGTTCAGTACGTCTATTGCGTATTGATATGGTTAATAACCCGCATTGTTATCGTCTGGCGATGCTGACACAGCATTAGTACATATCTACGTATATATGTAGATAAAACACTGCCCTCTTACATATATTGTGATAAATAAATGCTGCCCGCAACTTCGCCCGCTATTCCTTTTAAAAGTATGTTCTTACGTAACCGGTTTGCGGAAAGATTTTGGTGACGGCAGATCAACATACAGTTGTCAACAACTCCCCCCTGTTCTCGCCAGTGTCGTACGAGGCGACTAAGGGAATATATAACTGTCAGCAGCGTACTCTGTGCTACTACTACGATCTACTGTGATCACCAACCCGTCTGTCAGCCCAGGGTGTGATTTATAGCCAAGCCCTCATGTTAGTAGTGGCCAATATTCCAGTAGAGGACTGTTATGGGCCATTGAAAGTGATGAACCGAATGCTAGCTATTATATTATAGCCGTATGCAAAATTATGTCAAGTTTTATTTTGGCATTAAAGCATTTTTTCTTAATCTCGTCGGAACGGTATATGCATGCTTTTTCGGCATAAAATGTATCCTATGTCTAACTGCAGATTTTATAGAAATCGTTACATAAGTTAAACCGATCAACGAAAAAATAAACGGAGACAGTTTCGCATTTGTAATATAAAAAGTAGTATAGAACAAAGTAAAAAAATATAATACGTGATTGATAAAGATATTTTGAATAACATTGTTTCAATTCAAAATTCGTTATACTTTATAAGCACATTTGAAACGTCAATTATGTCTGTTTGTAGTGACTCTACTGAAGTAGCCGGCAAAAAATCCAGCAGTTGCATATGGTGAAAATCATCATGGTTCCATGCAACCTTGTCATTAATTATATAAATTCATCACTAACTTTTAGTTTTTATTTACTTTCTTGACCATCATTTACTAAAAGTATAAAAAAAATATTATTCCAAAACCAATTATTTTATATGCACCGAGTGAAAACAACATCCGCAGGTTATCTAGGACTCCTAGTTTCTAGAAAAAACTTTCTCCATCAAACGTCGCTCCCAACAAGAGTCCAAGTGGCATTTTTTTGCTTTATAACCTACTTGGTAATGACATTAACCTGCAGCTAGATCTTGTTGCCGAGGAGTAACTAAAATAAATCGAGTAAAAAATGTTAGAAGATAGATATCATCAAACAAATATCATGTGTATAATCATAAGCTAAGAGTGAAAATAAAGCAACAACCCGCCAACTAGCATTGGTGCAGCGTGATGGGTTCAAATACTACTCTTCTATGAGGGAGGAGGGGGCATTTGTCGAAGCAGTGAAGATAATATGCTAAGAATGATGATGATGATGATGATGGCAACTTAAGGTAAGAAGTATTAATGTGTTTACTAAAGTATACTGCAATGATTGCGTAATAAAAATCAACGGAGCCTGTGAGCCTTTGAATCTGTTCGGCTGTGTCTGGATAAAGGACGTTGGAATAAAAAGAAAACCAAAAATAATCTCAAACTGGAGTGTCGCGATTCACAGATGAATAATTTAAGTAGACAGACTTAAATTATTCATCTGTGTATTATTAACATGTAGGTACAGATAATGTAAAGTATTTTTTTTAAATAACAGCCTCAATAATGTCGCTTTTTATGAGGTGTTCTTTAAATAAACTTCGTTGGCAAACGAGATAATCAAGGTATTATGGAAATTACACGTTGTAATGTTCTAGTTATTAGCAAGTATTATACTTTGAATATCTATTTATACAGAAGCAGTGATAGCCCATTGGGCAACACTTCGACTTCAATTTCGGGGGGCCGAGTTCGAATCCCAGCACGCACCTCTAACTTTTTTAAGTTTTGTGCGTTTTGAGCTATTAAAATATCCCTTGCTTAAACGGTAGAGGAAAACATCGTGAGCAAATCTGCATGTCTGAGAGTTCTGCATACTGCTCTCAAACGTGTGTGGTGTCCATCAATCCGCACTGGGCCAACTTGGTAGAATACGGCCTTAAGAAGGGGTTCTCATCGTGGCAGGAGACCCGTGCCCTGCAGTGGGTCGATAATGGGTTGATATGATGGTGATGATAATGAGTATGCCATCTGGTAAAGGCAAATCAGAATATAGTTGTCGCCACCCCATTTTGACCCGCGTGTGTTATAAAAGGCATAAGGTAATTGCAAGCACCTAGTGCGATCACTGACCCGTCTGCCCAGCAGCGTGTTCATAATGCCGTCGTTAGTCGTAGTCGTTTGACGGCCGACTGGCGCAGTAGGCAGCGACCCTGCTTTCTGAGTCAATGGCCGTGGGTTCGATTCCCACAACTGGAACATGTTTGTGTGATAAGCACGAATGTTTTTCAGTGTCTGAGTGTTTATTTGTACATTATAAGTATTTATGTATATTATTCATAAATATATTCATCGGACATCTTAGTCCCCATAACACAAGCTACTAAGTCGTAGTATATTTATTTATTATTTATAAAAAAAATATATAAAATAAAATAAGGCCTTTAGTCCAGCAGTGGACTTTTATAGGCTATTTATAAAAGTCACTAATAGGCTTAACTTAACTCTTTTTTAACGTATTCTGTAATTACTGACTGACTTTCAAAGTTCAATCCGAGTCACTGCATATATTCTACCCACCTTACTATTGGAAGATGACCATTCGAAAGCTGTATCGGTACTTTACATATACGGTATTGCTGTTATACAAGCGATCTAAGTTGACCGGACAGCCAAAAGTCACGAGCGGCTGTGCAAATACCTAATTTTTAGGAATTCCATGATGACATTATACATCGTACTGGCATACACCAATGGCTCGGAGAGGCATTTTTAAGACACATAAATTTTTTTTTTTTTTTTAATACGATACACACATCGCCATCTGGCCCCAAAGTAAGCGTAGCTTGTTTTATGGATGCTAAGATGACTGATGAATTTTTTTAAAGTCAAAGTCAAAAATATCTTTATTCAAGTAGGGCCTACTTGAATAAAGATATGTGTATAGGTGGCACTTTTGATGCGTACATAAGAATTACACGGTAGTGAGATAATGGCGATAACCATATTCGTAAACATAAAACTAAAGCTACGAGAGTTCCAAACGCGTCCTGGTCTAAGAAGAAGCCCACAACAAACTTAGCCGGTTGTTTTTTGTTATCACCATCTCACAATGTCATTTTAAATTATTAGAAGAGCAACCTGGTTAGAGCAATAATTTACACCCCAGCTTTTTTATCGATTACGTAGTCCTACTATAATAGGACTTTTCTATAAGCTTACGTTTAATACAAACTTTGAACTTTTTAAGAGACATCTCCAAGATGTCAATTGGTAGTTTATTGTAGAATTGTATGCAATTTCCTTTAAACGAATTATGAATTTTATGTAACCTAGTATATTGCACTGTAAGTTTATTCTTACTTCTAATGTTTAAATTATTGCAGTCACATTTTTTCTTAAATTTAGAAATGTTTTTATGAACGTACATTAAATTTTCAAATATGTACTAACTATATGTCATTATGTACACTGTCATTATTTTAAAATCTTTAAATTTATCTCTCAATGACTCTCTCGGACCCATTTTGTGGATCGAACGAACTGCCCTCTTCTGCAGCACGAAAATAGTGCTAATATCAGCAGCATTACCCCAAAGGTAAATTTCATATATAATGCTGTGAAAGTAACCAGTCTAGCAGTTTCTACGTCGGTCATATGGCGTATCTTCTTTGCCGTTAAGGCAGCAGAACGAAGCCTGTTCGATAAATTTATGAATAGTATACATAAATACTTATAAAATACATAATATAAACACCCAGACACTGAAAAACATTCCTGTTCATCACACAAACATTTTCCAGTTGTGGGAATCGAACCCACGGCCGTTGACTCAGAAAGCAGGGTCGCTGCCCACTGCTCCAATCGGCCGTCAAAAATAGATGCATACTATAGTCAGTAAGTAACCTATGTAGCCTGAATGCCATCTAACTTCATTTTAAACTTTTGAGCAGCATCTAAGGAATGAACAAGCAACTGTGCCTCGCAAAGACAAAGTCATGGATAATGGATATGCGCTACCGCCCCGCACTCACTGCCGCACCCAAGTATGTGTGAATGTAATTCCATATGCCTAGACTTTTTATAACAATTCCAATAAATCGGTTCCAAGTTGTGCCTAGCTTTATTATTGGAGATACTGTTTCTTTTAAACCTGTGGCACTCGATCGCGCAGTTTGTACTAGGTCGAGTGAGAAATTTACGTCTATAATTATGCGGTTCTTGAACAATAATATCGCCATTAACCCATTACCCTGGCGGTCATGGGTTAATGTTTAGCGTAACTGATAAAATGCAAATTCTTAATTTTTTCTTATGAATTTGAATTTATTCAATTTCAATTTAACAGCATATTCATCTCTAGATATGTTCCAATAAACCTTCTCCTATACAATTCTTGTTTCGTCGGTTACGCCAAACGGAATAGCTAGTTCCTGAATGAAGTAACAGAATCGATAAGTTAAAACCAATTTAAGTAAATAATAGCCATTGAAATTAGTTCTTAAAAAAAGTTCAAAGTCCGCATTTATTCCTAACACACAGCAGTTCGCGGGAATTCAGTCGCTTGCAAAAACTTATTTACTCGGTTAGTTTCCATTCGCATTGTTAGTAATGGTGTTATATTTATTAGTCATGGGTCAATGATTCCAACAATTATAATATTTATATCGTTGATTGAACACTTAGTGATATATTGTGCGCCTGACTGGCTTAAAATACTTTAAATGATTTGTTGATATCTATTAATTTTAGTTATTCGAGCAGGAGCACGGATTACCGTACACCTAATTAACTACTTTTCTATGAAATGTAAGGTATTAATTGATTCATATCATTACGAAAACCTAACTTAAACTTAAATTAACCTTAAAATTAAATTTTGTTGTTCAGGAAGGGTAATTTCCCGCAATTTACAATGTTGTGATTTTGATCTTATTAAAACCAGCTGATATGTAACATGCGTACCATTTATATCAGTACTATTCTCGACTTAAAATATTGTTATTAATTTCATCGAATCTATGGTAGGTACAACTGACCGCAGGGCAGGGGTCATGAGGCGTTATGTGAAACGTTGATTAATAACATCTTTAATCGTGCCTTATATTTCAGTTTTTAATTTTTTTTATAGAATATATTTAAGGAGAATAAGAAATGAAAAAATAAGTTCCTGAAAAAAAACCCAGTCACATAACACATGAGTTCATATCGTTTGTTTTGTTCGGTCGACGTTTAACATAAAGCCATATTTGATCCACTTCCACTTGCATAATATACCTTACCATTTAGGCCGTAGTAAATCAGGCTGGCCACGTGTTGATTGATACAAATCAGACGCCTTTTAGTAGATACTTTTTAGAGAACAAACATGCAGGTTTCCTGAAAATATTTTCTATCACTATTAAATCAAGTGATATTATATTGTTTAAAACGAACATACGGCTGGCGTTGTTCTTGATATGTTCTCAAACGCGAGTAAAGTCTACCAATCCGCACTTGACCAACGCGGTGGACTATGGCCCAATCCCTTCTCATTCTGGGAGGAGACCCTTGTCATTAAGTGCTAAAGCTAATGGGATGTTAATGGTTTTTATTCCTATAAAACCAAAATGTTAGCAATAGATAAAATTCATAGTTTCACCATTAAATGTTTCTAAAATCTTATCTAATGGTAAACATTATCACGTCGATATATTTTGGCTCACTGAGATTTCACTATTAGGATGCATGATATTTGTATAAACTTTGCTCTGATGAGTTTTGAAGTAATCTTATCCAGTTTGTGTTTATGATATGTGATATTATAATATTATGTGATACACTTTTCAACAATAGCTGATATATTTTATCAATGTTATTGCCCCATATCTATGATAATGGTCATTATATTGGTTGATATAAACTAAACTGCAATTCTCTAGTGTCATAAAATTTTATTAAGTAGGCACAAAATAAAAGTTATAAGTACACTTTAGTATTTGCAGATTCTCTTCTCAAATTCCGATCTGTCAACCTGGGTTGGATACTAATTAATTAAAATAACAACAATGACATTTTTCATTGAACTGCACATAAAAAAGTTTAGCCATAATTACTGTTGTGCAAGTAAAATAAACAGGCTTAAATTGGCTTAACAATCATTTCCTATTTCACTAATTGTACGAATGAAAATGAATGTTTCATAACAATTATAGAAAATTATGTATAAAAAACATTTGAGTTTGCATCACAATGTAGGTAGGTAAAAAGATCAATCAGTTAATTGAAAAAAGAATAACCTTAACAGGTACTTATGAGTATGTGTTGTGCTTACTATGCGAGTTAGTAAAGCTACACTTACAGGTTCCTATCAAATTTGTTGAGGTAGGGGAGCAGTTTGAGCAGTGAATTGACATATGTCAAAAGACCATTAAACCTACACCCAAGTTGCAAGCCCTGGGAGCTGCTCGGCGCTTCTTCTTCTCACATGATAGAAACTGCACCCAAATGGTGAATGCATGGACTGCTAAGAAATTTATATGCCTTTACACAATAATTGAAATAGAATTGTATCCAGATTGAATTGTGCCAAATTATCTGTTGTAGAATTAATTATAAAGCCTGTCTCTAGTTCTTTGTTGATAATAAGCCCACAGACCACCTCTTCGGTGAGAGCTGTAGAACTTGTTAGACTAGTTGAAAAGGCACCTAAAGATTCTGTCAGCTATGTAATTAAAGAACACTAGATAGCTTTTTTGATGCATGTTTATAGGCTACAATCTAAGGCTACTTCAGCAGGGGAACTTAGATACAAGGAGTACCATGAATACCTGAACGCTACATTGCTTGGCAGCATGGCTCTGTTGGTCGAGTGGTCACAAGGCAGTTGATGGGTTTAAAGTCATTAAAATATCAAAATGATTGGTTATTAGTGTAAAACGGCCCTCCGATTCTTATACTTTGCTAACAGTTGATGACGGGCAGTGACCTTTTTATTATCTTCATAAGAAAATGATCATCTTGTAAGAAAACTGTACAGTAACAGAAACTATATGGCCACAGGCTACCTTTCTTAATTACCAACACACCTATGATGGAGTGGTGTGTAGTACTTTGATGAGGACAGGTAAAATTAAAGAGTGCAATTCGAAAGAGTACTTACTATATTTTTATACATCATAAATTTTTTACTTTAATATATTATTAAAAAAAAATTGTACCTATATATAGCATTTTCATTTATATGTATATTGTTTTCAGTTTTTTTTCCAAAGTGTGCTTAGTTACTGACATGGCAAGGCATGACATTGGTTAAAAAACTACTCACAATTTAAAAACAATCAGTAATTTTCAATATTATTTAAAAAAAAAAACAGTTTGAGTAGCATTTGTGGCTTTTGATGTTTATATTTAACAAAAAGTAATTAAAAATTAAATATGTCTTGATTTTAAATTGACTTTTTAATCCATTTAATTTGTACAAATATACATTTGTCTGCTGATTGCCGCAGCTGACAGTGACCATGTTTCTGACCATGATGAACATGAATGTTTTTCAGTGTCTGGATTTTTATCTGTATATTATTCATCAGTTAACTTAGTACCCATAACACAAATTACGCTAACTTTGAGGGTATTAATATTTGTTTATTTCAGCACAATGTTTGGAATGCTAGATTTACTAGTGCACTAAATTAAATTATACTCCATCTTTCAAATTAATCTAAGGCGCAAATAGTACTCGTTACATAGTAAAAGAATTACAAAGGATTTCCACACTCCAGTTCAGTTATTCCTTGCAATAAATATAGAAAATATATTATTACAAAAAGTTGAAAGTTACAAACTGTCAATAAGTTTGTAACTTTCAACTTTTACGTAAATACTAAGATAACTGATTAAAAATCTCAAATCAGTTACTTATTGATAATCTTTATGATGTGTCTACATGTATTAATTATTTACAAAATATGCAGAACATGTTGTATGAAAGTCTTCTTAAAGTTCGTAAACTTTATAATCTTCTAGTACGGTGAGCCTGTTAACAGTTCATATGGCACATCTACAATTTGTCGGAATCATGCGTGATGCATAAAATGTATGCCAAGGCAAAAAGCTTTGTACAGTTTTCACCTACAAACTAAATAAATAAGTAAAACTTACCGTTTCACGAATGATTCCCATAAAATAGCTGTTTTGAAATAAAATGTTATTTCATTTCAATTTAGTTACATAGAACACGCAAATTTTGATTTAACAAATAATTTAACTCTATGTGTATTACACAAACTTACACACTAGAATCCAATTTTAAAAAAGTAAATTAAACTTAAACAACGTTCTCTCAAACAACAAAATAAAAGACTAATTTTCGTGGATTTTTTTTTAATGTAATGATGACCACAGATGACAGAAGTCAGATCCGATCACTCATAGTGTTGTACGACAAATCGCTGTCGATAATAATTTCACAATGCGGTGCGGTGCGCACGAAAATGAAAAACTCAACTCAAATACCTCAGCCTTTTATATAGGTACAGCTGTCACATACATCTACTATGTGCACGCCATTTCGAATGTAGATATTTCGATTACTGATGTTATTTTATCGCTTTATAATACGCCGCCCTCCTTTGCTCTACTCCAGCGGCTTTGTTATATCTTTCTTCTCTATTATTGTATTTATTTCAAGTCTTGTCCATTTATTATGCAATCGCAGAGTAAGAAATGTTACTTAAAAAAATAACTAACTGTCGTTTTGAAATTTCATTTATTGAAATAATAGCTAACTTATAACTTCAGCTTTCTTTACGTGGTAAGCTGAAAAATCTTTTTCCTGTTTACACTATTATTTACACTACAGGCTATGAAAGAAATCAACATTCTATCTACCTATGAAATCGGTTTCCACTTTGTTTTACATTTTATTAGCAAATACCTCTGCCAAACAAAAAACATAGGTTAGGACAGCTGAACTGATCTAAAAATTTTAAGAACGTTCAGGAAATATCGATTAAAAAATGAACATCACTGTTTGAGTTGAAACTATAGACAACTATAGAATCACAGAAAAATGTCAGAAACTCAGGACAGAAATATTGCCAGATATTGCTAACGATGTTGACATGTGTAAATTTTTTAACTGGTTTTAGGGCTTTGGTTTCTAGCTTTTATAAAACGACGAATAAAAACACTAAAGCTACAAAACTACTACTACAGTATACACTTATATAGGGTATACACTATAGATTTGTATCCAATTATTGGACTTGGTTTATTTATTTATTACACTGAGCTTTCACAGAGTTTCCACGGTTTATGTGGTTTATAGCAATGTTTCAAAAAATAGTAGGAACGTTTATATCAGTCCGTCTGAAGGTGCAGTAACTAAGCCGGACGTAGGTAACTTATAAACAAGTAAACAAACAGCCAAACTTCCGCATTTATAATATTTCTAGCTGTCCCGGCGAACTTCGTACTGCGAATATTTTTTTTTTTATGAATGTTATAATTTAATACTTATTATCCTATTCCGGTCTAAGAGGACTCCAAAAATCAAATATCCAAAATATAAAAATTGGTCCAGCCGTTCTTGAGTTATAAATGGTGTAACTAACAAAACTTTCTTTTATATATATAGATTATAACATTACTTTGTATGGATGGCATATCTTTCTATAGTTTTTGTATCGCCTTAACAAAAACAAACAGCAAATACTTATTCATTACATATTGCATATTGTAAGAAAAAAAAAGAATATCAGAAGGATAGATCTATCTATCGATCTATTATGCAAATAAAAGGATTTGATTTGATTTGATTTGATCATATTTTATGCACTTTTCTTCAGTGCAAGGTACCTAGGCTAAGGTTTTAAGGGCTTCAGGTATTGGCTAGTAACGAAGTTAACTAATTAATAATTACTAACAAGTTGCTCGTTAACACTGTCTGCTGTAGTGCTATTGTCTAGCAATCAACGTCTTAGATTCATATTGATGCTTGCAATATGCTTTGATAAATATTCTTTAGTTAAATCGGAGAATATGAAACTAACTTGGGACCTTTATGAATCATTACGACACAGGGTCAGAGAGGGCGATTATTTTTTTGAGTGTAATTTTTTTTTACTTCACTGGCAAACAATGGTGCACGTTCTGTTGTAAACATATTTCTGTAAAAAATATTTTACAATCCTTTTTACGAAAAGGGAAAAAGAGTAATTTAACTATGCTCCACTTAACTATGTTAACGACTTAAATTACTTTATTATGCTTTATACATTTTAATACATAAGTAATAAAACAATAACATAAATTCGCCCTGAATCTGAAATCAAGAAGGTACCTACATAAACTCACCACGTGCTTTTATATTACATATAAATACTTTATTTATTTTATTACCGGATAGATATGCGGTTCTATCGGGCTATTTATGAGATTTTAAGTGCGAAAGTCTTTGTTTGTTTGTTACTTTTTTTAGACTCAAACTTTGACCCAATCTGGTGGAATTTGGCACTGATATAGCTTGTAGCCCGTGCGGTTAGCATGGGAAAGAGATATTTCCCACGGCTTTATCAACTCTCCGGCAATACAAGGGGGTAAACTACTCCTGTTCCCAGTGCTTTGGCAGGTCCCCTTTCTATGCTAACCGTGCTGATAAAATAGAATAGATACTTTTTATCGCGAGAGATCTGACCTATGGGTCTAATGTATAACCAAAAGGTGGACGAACTCAAAGGCTAGGCTAGTTCAATATAATTGAAATCTACCACAGGGACAAAACGTGTTACCGCATGATTCTATTATTATATCAGTGGGTATATTATATTTACTTATACGGGTAGGTTTTGTAATTGTAAAAAAATAGTAGACTTTTAACGTTTGTATGTCTTTTATTGATTTATTAATAGCATGGTAGGTACGGAAATCAAAGAAAACTTACCCCCTAATTCCATTCAGCATAATATTATCTAAGATATCGATGTTCAAATGTTTGATTATGGATATTTCTGAATTATCTAAGTTCACACTCGCAACATAACGTGTTACATAAGTAGTAAATAGTTATAATTAGTAATTAACTAATAATGTCGAATGAATGTAAATAAAGAATAGAATATAAAAATATTTAACTTTGATTTCTTTTCTCCAACATTTTGACCGAATGAATAAGAATTTAATTGACTATCCCAAGTTAGGTAAAATATTATTGTGAAGCAAACATGCAGTTTTGCATAAGTGTAGGAATTTTATGATAAAGCAATTGGCGATACTCATACACACTTTATAACTACACTTAGCGGCTATTTGTTGGTTTGAATTTATATTATGTACGTTTCAGTGAGCCACTGTGAGATCACGCGTTAGGGAGCGTGCTAAGTGCGTTTGTTCTTGCAGTCGGCGTTCTTATTATGTAGATTAGCAGCTGCATAAAAATTAAGGTAAGTGGGTACTAATAAAATATATTATTCTGAAAAACGCTTGGATGGGAAATTTCAGCGTTCTCTTGAAACCTTTTCCGAGATAAATCGAAATTGCTGTTCTGGTCAAATGGGTAAAAAATGTGAACTGCGGCCGGCAAATGTTGTATGAAAATCCGTATCTGTACTGTTTGGACTTATATATAGTATGTACTCACACAAAATAAACTCATATCTGTTGTATGATTGAAAAATTCAACGTTTTTTACTCCGAAATATTGCCACCTATCAAAGGTGGTATTGAAATATTGAACTTGCAAATAATCAACTGTTTAAAAATAAAAAAAAACAGAAATTAACACTTGTAACGCGGGAAAAATTATAGTTGTTCGTCATTTTT
Source organism: Pararge aegeria (assembly GCF_905163445.1). Lineage (NCBI taxonomy): Eukaryota > Metazoa > Arthropoda > Insecta > Lepidoptera > Nymphalidae > Pararge > Pararge aegeria. The sequence goes on along the minus strand of NC_053184.1, from coordinate 7,313,972 downwards.
AAAAGTAATTGTATTTAGAAATAAAAAATTCTGCCTAGTAGGAACCTAGGCAGAACTTTTTATTTCCTCGATTTCGCGCATTATATGAGACTAGCCACTATGAGAAGCCTTGGCCACAATAGTCATTGATGGACTTACACGTTCGTTCATCAATGCCTCTTAGTCTATATGTAGGTAAACTATGATTAAGTTGTTATGAGTTTTGCTTATGACTTATGTTGGCACACAATTATTGCATTGAGTTTAGTTCCAGGTTATATTAACAATTTTCTCATTTAATTTTCAAGCGACCTAAAAAGGTTCTCCGTCCGATTTTGACGATTCTTTTTTTTTGGTACGCTTTAACACAGAGGTTGCTTTACCATTTTAATTTGTGAAGATTTGTTGGAGGCATCCTTGAGAAATCGAGGGAATTCTTCAAATATTATAGGCTATAACAATTTAAGTATTTTCTAAAGGAACTTGTGCATCTTCTTTCGAAAGCACCATATTATAGTCAAGTGGAACTGATGATGAAGACCTTGAATAGCCACCGGAACCATAAAATAATTAGTATTACACGGGTTGCTCTTCGCTTATGGTATATGGCTGCTAATTTATGCTCATCACAATAAAAAAGCTGATAGTGAAGTGCTGGGAGAGCTCCTCAGCCATTTACACCTCGGCCTCCGGCTTGACATTGGGCTATTATAAGTTAGATATTAACAAAACTACCGTGAAAGCGTAAGATTTTATTTTTTTACAAACACAACCGACTTTGTTTAGCATCTAAAAGGCATGAAATTGATATTTTCTACAATATTTTTAAGTCGGTGCCAAGTTAAACGTAAATTTACTAAGTATTGTATAGGTACGGTTTAATTTTTTGTAGTAGCTACCTACCTAACAAGGAAAGTACCTAGAATTTTTTACTGTTGAAAATATTTATTTCTTGCTTTTTTTTTCGGTCCTTTTTTGTCAGAAATTTTTTAGTTTTATAAGTATCCATGTGGTATCCAGGTATCCACCTGCGTTCTAAAAAAAGAGTTTTCTGTTGTTGCGTTAACAAAGGACACTCACATTTACGTAAGATCAAACAAAATGCTTACAAAAGTAACATATTAAATAAATGGGTTAGGTAGTATGGATTATACAAGTTGACATTTGCATTCAAAATTATTGACATAACTACATCTCGTTGCAAAAATACAAAGTCCATTCAAACGCTTCCATTAATAATAATTAATTGTTCGATACGGAAAACTCGGTAAGAAACTAGGTATGATAGACAACCATACCTATACCTATAAGAAAAATGAAATTAATTCTATGGAAACAAACTATAATATAATCAGGCTATTAAATATCACTGGTTTTAACGGTAAAGGAAAACATTGTGAAACCTGCATGCCTAATCTAGTTCTCTAAGTCTATAAATCCGCATGTGGCCAGCGCGGTGGACTACAGCCAAAGCTCTTCTCATTCTGAGAGGAGAACTGTGCTTTGAAGCGGGCCAGTAAGGGACCGATAATGATGATCATGCAGATGTGCCTTAGTCATTGTACCTTCTTCTCTACTACTTATTCGCAGGTTAGGTTGCAGTTTCCACGAGGTTACTCATTTTATTGGGAAAGTTTTTTTGCAGTAGGTATTTTGAGAATATCAGCGAGAGTCACCCAATACCAATAGACTTTTTTGTACCTATTTCTTTATTCGGTTTCACATCATTTTCTTCCATGAACATGAAATATAATCAACATTTTGATTACGTTGTACGGTCGCCTCTATTTGCGATTATCGCAATTTGATAATCACGAGTATTTGATAGAGACCTACTTACGTATGTAGGAATGAGTCTATGCCTACACGAAAGGCGACGTTTCATCTATGGTTGTTATCCAGTACAATGTTCCGGATCTGTTAGTCATTACTGCCAACATCATTCTCTGATCTTCAGGTTCAGGCACTAAGGAATTTCGGGCGAGAAGGTAGCGTAAAGCTTCCCGAATGCTGCCCACCCGAGTTCAATTCGGCGGGTTTCCTTGTTTTTAAAATGAACTGTACGTCATAGTAATATAAATAACCATCATCATCATCAAACGAAATAAATAAACCAATTAATATCATCATGTATAAATTATAATTCGAACCAACGCATCCATTCTGAAGAAGCTCAAAATAAGAAAAAGGCAGCACCTATATTTAGAGGATTTTTCTTAAGTACTTCGGTCACTTTTCCAGATGAAAAACAGATGATCTGGAGAAGTGCTGGGAAAGAAACCTTGAGGGCGTCGCCCGATCCGTTGGTCGTATCAAATTCGCACTGCACACATCAGAAAATTTCACGAAAATTACGTGAAAATTTACATGAGTCACATGAGACAACATCGTCCAGTATACCATCATTATATGTAAAAAGAGATAATTTCGAAAGCAGAGATCTTTTCCATTACATTGGCAACGATTACAATATAAGCATCAGACATTATCTCAGTCTTGCTCATGTAAGACACTCTGCTAATTTCATTGAGCATTGAATTTAGTTCTCCCACAGTTTCTGCCATCAAGACTACATCAATAGTGATTTATTCGCCGTTTTTGTTGATGACAAGCCTGTTTGAGAACTAGAAAGATAAAGGTTCTGAAGATCCAGATGTAGTTCCATCCAGCAGATTTCATCTTCCTATCACTTTCTTTGCTGCAATTTTATTGCCCTCGTAGTCTGGGCCTGTAAACTGACTGAAACCGTGGTTTCTATGTACAAGTACTTCAGTATTGGATATTGCAGTAGTCGATTCGGAATCACTTCAGGTGAACAAAGCCTAAGATTTCACCGTGTCAAAGGCTTTCCCATAGTCCACAAGCGCTAAGCAAAGTGGATGACTATACAATTCTCTATTTGTATGACCTGCCACAGCGCATGGGTTTAGTTTATGGTACTAAAGGCCTTTTGGAATCCAGCTTACTCAGAAGGTTGGAAAACGTCAAACCTACGAGCAAGACGATTCAGCCCGACAAACTGGTCAAACTTATAACGGGGCGTACCTACGTCAGGGACTGGGGTAGATATCACAAGTATTATATTACTCCAGTTTATTTTTATTGTACAAATAGGTACAACTTATCGAGTCCATACGGCACGTGGCGACAATCTAGCTCATTTGATTCACAAATTATCATATGACCACAGTAGACAGTAGGTACTTTTTACGTACTATAATAGTTTTGTTGTGTTATTGAGACATCACGTCGTCGTCGGCTGATTAAGGGCCAGTTCATTAGCCATTCTGCGATAAGCTGATAATTCAGTATACCTACCTTATAGTACTTTTGTATACAATTTTCTCACTGAACTCTCCGTATAATTTTTCATGAAAACAAAAAATATGTCAATTTTAATAATAATATGCTGTTGGTGTTGAGTGCATTTTATTTTATGTCTCTTTTAATATATCAACAGCTTTCAGTAAAGTATTCTCCACCATAGCTCAATACTCTATGTAGTTGAAGACTCTAATATTCATCATCATGACTCATGAAACCGTATATTGTTCATGACTTATGAATCTAAGTAGCGTTTAGATTGTGAATCAAAAATCCATGTAGCGCTCAAATCAAAATTCATGAAAGCATGTCGTTTTTCGTTCATGACTTACGTCCACGTCCACGTCCGTCACGTTTTTGTAAAATCTGGAAGCAATGTTTAGTTCATGAATCCTTATAGTATTTAGATCATCCAGACTTCATCTTTACCTATATTCCGTGGTGCTAAAAAGGTAGGCCGGTAAGAGAAAGAATCATGAGACAAGAATCTTTATAGCGTAAAATTACTTAAATTCAAAAATTCATAGCACTTTTGAAATGTAAAGTCTGTCTGTTTGTTGTATTTCTACCACCTTCGGTTCGGAAGCCAGATTTTACCTAGAAGTAGCTGACAAGAAACTCAGCAGTTGCTCTTTTCCAACATCAACAAATATCTGTGAAACTAAAATACAAATAGTTTTTGAGTTAACCATTGACATAGTTTTTACTAAAAGAAATCAGATACAGCCCTAACATCACATGCAGAAGAAAAATTAAGTGACTCCTGCCACTTTATTAGGTGCGCGTCGCGTAGCGTAGGTAACTACTATGCACGTGTCGGTCTTTTATCTTCAATAGGGTTGTCACACTTAGAATGTTTTGAATTAGTTTGAATGGAAAAATAAATATGCTTCTTTCTATTTAATACTTTAACACGGCGATACCTTATGAAATATACTTATGCACCCTTTAACAGTATTTCGTTATTCCGTTATTCCGTTAATATTGCTCTATACTATATTGTATAGCTAAGTAGATAGAGTTCCTAAATCGGAAAACGTGTTACCAAAGTTTAAGATTTATATATATAATCCTACTACTGTGTGTGTACTTAAATAAAACCTACTGCAGTAGGCTACAATAGTAGGTTTTATTTAATCTTTACCAATATTATGAATGCGAAAATGTCTTTTATTGTTTCTCTGTCATCCTTTATGCCATAATTAAGCAATCAACTGCATCTCATAGAGTTAGTTAACGGAAAACAACATAGAATACTTTTCAGAAAAACAAACGGTTCCCACGGGATTTTTAAAAAAAACCTCAATAAACACCGCCGAAGAACGCGGGCAGCAGCTAATATTATGTCTTGTTTCATGATCTTCCATATCTACAAATGAGTCATAAGCATAACATCAACTAACATATCTACCTTTTCATTTATAACTCGAGAGTCACGAAGAGTTCGAAGATAACATTTAATTGCATTTAATTCATTTTATCTTCTGTCTTTTGATGAAATCATCCCAAAGCGTTCTTTTGATTAAAATATTACAGTAAATATTATCTCAAAAATATTATAATTATATCTATCATTTAATCATTTGCATGATTTTATCATTCTTAAAATTTTTAAGTTATATACAAAAAACAACAAATTAAAAAAAAAAACAACTTCTCCAGTTGCGGGTCTTGGGAATGCCCAAGCAATACGCGGTCAGGTCGGGGCTCCAAAGTGAAGAACCTCCTTTAGGCTTAAAGGTTTCTTTATCTTCTATTATTTATATATATTATTATTATAATATAACTTTATTTCCAGGTAAAATTTTATTCATAAACAAAAATAACCTATGTAAAACTAAATAAAATCTAAAACGTCTTCGGAACTACCGCAGCGAGGCACAGATACTAAGATAGATAGTATAACTAAACTAAAATAAACTGATTTAATCTGTATAAAAAATACTTTATTTGCACACCACATAAATAAAGATATATACAAAAAAAAACATAAAAAGGAGTGAAATCAAAGAGGCGGTATTATCGCTAAGAAGCGATCACTGTCAGGCAACAGGAGTTCGGAAAAAACGAGGAGAATAAACTGCAGCTGGTACAAAATTTTAAAATATTATCAAAAAATAAATATAAACTATTAGGGACATGTCCGCCTATGAAAATCAAAGGCCTTTTATAAAAAATTTCAATCCCCATACCGCGGATTTCGAAGCTAAAAGTGAAAGTTTTAAAGGCTACCCTGTAAAAAAGGTACGCTCTTAATCATATTTTTTATTCTCTATTGCACTCAGATAACACTACGGCAAAGCGTGTACAAACAATCTAGATTATCATAATCAGCATTAACATAGAATTACTCATAAAGCACTGAGACCACAGCGTATTGTTCTGAATGCCATGGTTTCATAATAACACCTCCTAGGAGAATTCCACAAATCCGTCCGCTTATAAGGATATGGTACGTTTGAAAAACCTTGCTTAATATAATATAATAATATTCTTCTTGTGACTTTAAAGTAACTGTTGATTTGTTAAGGTTAGCTAACAAAACACAAGGCAACTTCTTCAACAGCAACCTGAAAATGCGCTCAGTATTTTAATGTTTGCTTTTTAATAAGATAAACGAAAAATAGATTTTTTTTAATCTGGGTATGTTATTATTAAAGTCAAACTATAAGTCAAAAATATCTTTATTCAAGTAGGCCCATTGATGGCATTTTTGATGCGTACATTACATGAGAAATGTGTACACGGTAGTGAGATAATGGCGATAACCATATTCGTATACTTAAAACTAAAGCTACGAGGGTTCCAAACGCGTCCTGGTCTACGAAGATGCCCTAAACATCAAGACTGGTGTTTTTTTTTTGTTATTACCATCTTACATTGTCACTTAAAATTATAAGAAGAGCAACCTGATTAGAGCAATAATTCACACTCAAGCTTTTTCATCGACTATGTAATCCTTTGTACTATAATAGGACTTTTCTATAAGCTTACGTTTAATACAAACTTTGAACCTTTTAAGGCAATGGCAATGACAATGTATTATTTTATATTAAAATGTTTTATTCTAATATCAAATGTGTAAACACGGAAATTAATTTCTAAGCTGAAAGATCCGCACTATCCTAATTACGGCCTTTATACCACGAGTCAATTTTATCTTATATTTGTCCCATTTAATAAATGCGCACGTCCCTTTATCATTACAAAACGTATCATACTTCAAGACAGTCCGCTTTAAATAAGTTTGAAGTGTTCGTGAGAATTTACGTGTGATCATTTTTTTTGTAAAATTTTCAGTCGCTCAAAGTTTCACTAAGCGATTATTTTTAGGATCTTGAGCGAGTTCGTAACTTTATTTACCCTCAATAGTTAATTTTTAATCCTAATTCAAAGCTATAATTAATCCGCTAGAATCAATAATCGTTAAAGAAGCAATTGTTCATAAAATCACGATTTATTCTTCTTTAAGATTATTATTTTAGCTATGAAAAGTTCGTGTTAAATTTCAGACTATGGGCAAAACAATTGACACTAAGGAGAAAAAGGATGAAGATTTCATCCCCCCAGATGGGGGATGGGGTTGGATGATTGTCATCGCCGCTGGATTTTCAAACGTGAGTCCCTAATTTTTCTTCAATTAACTATCGTAGTTAAGTAGGTATATTGTATTGAATGTTCGGTACACAACCAATAGGGTCACCCAGCCAGTTATTAACTTGGGTCAACGTTGCTTAGACAAGTAACAGTAGAGCTTTCTGTGATAGAGTTTGTCCGGGAAGTTCATACTACCTTGAACTGGCTATAAGCGATGGTTTCAACTTACCATTAGGTAGACATTCTGCTTAGCACGTCAATTATTACTCTAATAAATAAAAATAAAAATATTTTTTCTGTCACGTACATTATAATGTATTGCCAACCATTTTAACTTAACGTTATTTGAGTGTTAACAAATAATTCATAACCTTGTACATATCTACGATTTACAATCTCGTTAAAATTGGGTCACATAGACTACCGTATCACATTTTATGGGTAACTCATGAAATGTGACATAATAAAGTACTAAAATTATAAAATAGTATTAGAATCTACAGTCCAATGTGTTACTGATTAAAATGGCATACAATAAATCGAGTATAACACTTAAGTGTTATACTCGTATCGATTTATTCGTTCTTCGTATCTACCAAGGATGAAGGATAATTATTAGGTAGATTCCTTTGTGTAATAGCTAAGTAGACACATATCCAATGGTACAGGAAAGGAACAGAAGTCATTCGTAGAATTAATTATATGCTTGTATAATATGACTCCTCAGGTAGCTTGCAAAAAGAGTTTAATTTCTTAATGACCAGCTTGCTTGGAACTTTCTAGTATCTGACTCCGCTTTCATCTCTCAAAAGATAGAAAAATTTTGGTGATGCTGGGAAAGAGCATTTACTTAGTTCCTTGCCGGCTTCTTTTCAATCGAATCTGCCTTCCAAACCGGTCAGGTGGTAGAGTCGTCACAACTGACAGACAGACATGACATACTTGTAGAGTAAGCGTACGAATACCTCTAGCATGTATTTTTTTTCATGATTTATATAGGTACCTACTACAGCTATGGTATCGGTTAAATAGCTGTTAAAGAAGGACAGACAAATTATTATCTGTTATTCCAATATTATTAATTATACCTTTTATTAATATAGCCTTTGTCTAAACGTCGCGTTGGTACGCAAACGACACTTACTAAATAACTAATAAGTATAGTTTCGCATTATTTATGTAAAATTTACTCATAATAATGTAGGTACAAAATGTAGACAGAATCAATGGAAGATTACAAAGTTTTAAATCATTCTGGACATTTGAATTTTACAATAATACCTAATCTTGCCACTGAAGACAGATGATGACGAATTATTTATATCCATACGAGAAGATACTAAGAATTTACACTTATTCAAGGTAGTCCTCATGAATTCACGTTTCCTAAATATCCATAGTAATATTAAAAATGCGAAACTGTGTATGTTTGTTTATGTTTTCGTTACTTTTTTTAACCACAACTGATGCACCGATCTTTATTAAATGTGCCACAAATATAAATGTATAAATAGGATATTTAAAGAGAAAATACGATACTTTTTAGCCGAACAAGCTCCAGGATAACTTTTCTGGGGGATTAAAATAATAGCCTTTTTAAAGGCAACATATAATAATAATAATAAATAGCCTTTTTAAAGGCAACATTTTGTATAGATGAAGTAGATGCTCTTTATACCGGGAAAACTAACGGTTCCCGCGAAAAACTTACATAATAAATCTTAATATGTCATATTATAATAGGTAATAAATATAGCGGTCTAACTGTTCACTTATGGGCATGGTATCCAAAATGCTGGCGCTATTGCCCCTTCGAATTGCTAGACTTAGCCGTTGGGCTAAATAAGAGCCAGCTCTTGGGTCACCAGACGAAAGGACTAATTTTTGGGACACGATGTTAATAAAATGTTTCCAAGAAGACCATGGGCCCAGCGTCCCAAACGCAAGCGCCGCTAAAACGTAGTCATTAAAAATAACGGAGTATTTACGGCGCTTAAGCATTTGAGCAGATTCGGCAGCTGCTGCCGCTTTTTGGAACGTACTCGACAAGTAAGATGCTTCGATCGTATCAACGCAGGTCGCATCCCACACCTGCGCACGCCCTATCGACCACGGTACTATAGTCATACCGTCTGGTCTTTTGTTATCATCCCTGAACAAACCAGGAGGTTTCAATTGTGCAGGAATAGACGCAGAGGCCAGAGCGCGTCGGACTGTATCATTGAGAGCGCCGTGACGATACAAACGGCCAACACTTCGATTACAACCATAGTGACCCAATTGATCCACACGAATGCCACAAGGGCAGTAATGAGACTTGCATTAGCTAAGTAGGAGTAAAATAAATCATCGAGTAGTTACTCTATCCGTTGATATGCATCCACGATCGTTATCCTCATGAACGCATATAACACAATAATAATTTCCAGCTAGGACTTCTATTTCAATTGGAATCTGCCACAAAGTACCTATCTACGATAGCAACGTAATTTCTTTAATTTGCATAGAGAAATTTATAAAAAATATATTGTAATATATTTCTTTGTTATTGTAACGGTGATAAGGGATTACTAATTAGAGATCAAGGCTGAGGACCGTCTGGTAATTCTTTATTTTAATTGCTATCTGTATTGTTTTCCACACTTCAATGTCCACTTCTAATGTTTCATCCATGCCTGTTTGAACGATATTCTATATTTCAGGTATTAACCTAAACGTTTCATGTCTTCTCGTATATTTTCCGACATTCTAACTTTATTTTTTTTTACGTGTGACTTCGACTTTCTACGACGTGACGTCTGTTATAATAATCTGATGATTATTTTAAGTATTCACAAACATCCTCCAATATTTATTTATATATTCCTTCTTTTAGTTTCTTTCATTCCTTCGTTTTAATAATTAATACTTTTAAACACTAGGTTAAATGCATATTTAACTTGATGACGTACTGCTTATTTATTAAACTTTGCATCATATGCTGTTCCAGTTATCAACGCTCCCAATGCTACAACAATTCGGCCTATTGTTCCGGGACAAGTTTTCAAGGCTCGGGATCAGCAGTTCGGAGACCACCACTATCATCAATATGAACTCCGCCCTGACCTCTTGCGTCGGTGCGTGACGCGCCTCGCATGGTAACTTTTTGATACCATACCGGCCAATCTATTTTATTTCTTTTGTCAATAGGCAGTTTTCATGCAGAACATCAAAGGGTGATTTTTCGATATCATGTTCTTTGTGTGATTCGTTTATTCCAAATTGTTTGTTCCTTTTCAACTGACTGGGACTTTTTGTTTTCAATAAAATTAGGGCCGTTAAGAAACATGTAGGATGAAGCCACTTGCTTTCTAAAAATCTATTATATATAGGTACAATTCTAAGTAGCCTCAATTTTATTACGATCAGAGAAATAAGATACTATCATATCATATCACGGAAATCAGAATATTGCTTTAAAATTTGAATAAACCCAAACACTTTATATTATCTAATTAATTCATACTTCATTATCTGTAAAAATATGTGCAGAGAGTGATTGAAATTTAAAAAAAACTATTTCTTCATTGGAATTGTCGTTATTTATGTAAAACCAGATGTCCCAATCAAATTTTTTTCATGATTTATTTAGATCTAATCCAAAGTTTTTTTTTGAATAATCTTCCCACCAATCTCTTCATTTATAACATTATAATTATATACACACTATATATACACACTATTATATACAGATAGTTGTATTTTTAATAGTCACAAAACTAAGATGTTTACCGAGAACTTTAGCAACTTGTCTAAGTTGCACAATGTTCTACAGTCAATTACTATTCACTCTCAATTTCACAATTTCATTTTAAATATATGTACGTTTGTTATATATTTTTATACGTGTCTGCTATTTATCTTGCAATAATAGGTTTCTAAGCATACTTGACGTTTATTAATTTTATATTTTATGAGTACCTATTTACGAATTACGTAAGACTAATACAATTATAGTACTTAGGCTTAGATAGTATATGAATATAATATGTTTATTGAAATAAATATGTAGGTGGAGATCATTGGATTTTATACGAGTATTACCAATTCATGTGGTTTTTCCTTATATTTTAATATTCTGATAAATTTTTATTCTATTTCAGGTTTAGCTAATGGACCAGTATTCAAGACATTCAGCTATCGCCAAGTTTCGCTGACTGGAACAATCGTCGTATTTATTTCTTTATTATGTACAACGTTTTCCTATAATTTTGCGACATATCTGATATCATTCTCAATTTTGTATGGTATGTATGTTTTATTATTATTATTATTAGCGTGTAATTAAAACCATAATAAATAAAAAAGTTAATCTAATTTCACTAATTGTCTTCAAACATTTTAGGTGCTGGATATGGTATAAGTAGTTCCGCCAATGCTCTAGCACTAAACACATATTGGAAAAATAGAAGAAGACTAGCAACTGGTCTATCATGGACAACGACAGGTCTTGGGCCCATAATATGGCCGCAAATAATAACTGCACTGTTTACCATTTTTGGCGAAACCGGTGCCATGCTCATTATAAGTGGTTTTGCATTACATGCTATTGCTTGTGCACTTTTGCTACAACCAGTGGAATGGCATACTAAGTCCTCAAGTCCAAAGGAGCAAGATGAAGAAAAATTGTTAACACCAGATAAGACAGCATCTAGTCCGCTAAACGATAAGAAAAATCAAGACAGCGGTTACTTTAGTCAAGTATCGAAATTTAAAAATCTTAGTGTGTTCTCAAGTCAATATCTCTATAATGAAGACGATCCTGTGACTCCAGGCTATGAAATAACAGACCCAGGAATACCTATGATGGTGAGAGCTAATGATGGATACTTCAGTCAGTCGAGACAATCCAGAAGTAGACTATCATCAAGGGATGGTTCTGCGAAAACGTCTCGTCTTAATTCTAAAAAGCCTTCAATGTCAAATTTATTGGAAAATCGATCACGAAAATCTTCGACATTGTACCTTAATGAATCTAAGAAAAACTCTTCAGCTAACTTGGGTGCGCTTGGTCAGGAACGTGATACAAAACAGACAAGTAAACCGAAACGTAAAACATCAATAACACTTGATACCCAGATCCCGGAGTCAGAAATAGAAGATTGCCCAACTCTTAAAGCTCCACAAGACTTAAAAGCAGAGGAAAAGGCTGCTGTAGAAACAATTGATCCCCTAAAAGCTAAATACATTGCAGATAGAGCTGAAAAACATTTAGCGGGAACGAAAAGTATCAAATCTTTTAAGATGGATGGACAATACAGTGAAAAATACAATAAAGATAATCACAGTAATATCTCTTTCAAAGATGATATAGATGAAAGGAAATACTTAAAAGATAATCATAGTAATCAGTCAAATCGTACGACAAGACAAAGACGAAAGTCAAATAATTTCAATTACGAAAGTGAAGTTCTTAAACAAGCTTCCCTTAAATTAGAAGAATATTTAAAAGAAAGTGAAGATAAAGTTGACAAATTCAAACTTTTGGTAAATAGTCCATTAGATGATAATGTATTTGACGATAGAAAAGAAGAATGTCAGGAAGAAGAAAAAGAGAAGGAATTGACTTTTTGTGAAAAATTTGCGATGTTTTTTGATTTAGATCTTTTGAAAGATTTTACATTTATTAACCTAATGTTAGGTATTACTTTAGCAAATTTTAACGAATTGAATTTTTCCATTTTGACGCCGTTTATCCTTGGTGACTATGGATTGTCAAAGCCACAAGTAGCATTGTTTATGTCCCTTCTAGCTGGAGTAGATATTTGTGTTAGATTTTGCATACCATTCGTCGCCGGCAAGATTGGATGGGACAATAATTCATTTTTTCTATTTGGAGTCTTATCTATGGCCATGGGAAGAGTTGGTAAATAATTCTATAGTAGACAAAGATTTTAAACCTTGGAATGATTACGAATATAGCGATTACATATTCTGTTTATTTTTCAGTTTTAGCCTATTGGCAGGATTATAGTGTAGTTCTCATGGTAGCAGTTATTATCGGCTTTGGGAAAGGACTGCGAACAGTATTCATGGCACTTGTAATTCCAACACATGTGCCACTACACAAACTACCAGGGGCTTCTGGTATACAGTTATTAACTGCTGGAATTCTTTACTTAGCCTTAGGGCCTATAGTGGGTAAGAATCTGTTATTTAGTAAACAGTATCAATATATTACCATGTTTTGGATAACGTGCTACAATTTTTAATTGCTTTTTTGAAATGCCTTTTTTTTCTTAATGAATTAATATAGTTTAAGCAATTTTTTCTTATATTTAAGGATGGATTAAAGACAGTGCATCTACCGCCGTGACGTTGCACTGTCTTAATATATTCACGTGGCTCACAGCGATATCATGGGGTCTAGAAAAATATTTTACATCGAGAAGACAGAAAGGCAAAATTGAAAGTGAAATAATCAGCGCGTGATGGTTAAAAATATGGTGTACTTAATAATTCCGCTTTAGCTATGGAAAGAGCGGATCGAGAAGAAGTTTGGAAAACTTTAAACTGAATATTGTTTGTAGCCTTTAAATATATTTTTTCAAACCTGACTACATTCAGCTGGTCTTAATTTAAGATATTTATTTGAATTTTATCTACGATATAGTTGTCTGGTTCACAAATATCTCTCTAGCCTAGAATTAGCGTATACTACGCATGTAATAATTACCATAGGCACGTTGACAGATAAGATATAGCCGCATTTCGGGAGTACATATCCATGTAAACGGTTAATACTTGAGCTGTTCTTTCAAGTACTTCGATTGAGATGTATTGTTAAGATAGGTTTATAATCAATACCTGAAAAATCTACTATCAGTATCCTAGTAATATTATAAATGCGAAAGTCTGGATGAATGGATGAATGTTTCCGAAAAACCAAAAAATCTTGACGAAGCCGTGGAAAACTGCAGTAGCAGTATATTTATACTTCTAAGTCGCGTAGTATCGATTTGAATTTCACCGGATTTTAAAAAAAAACGAGGCACCTAATATATATATTATAGTATAGTAAGTTAGATTATTTTAAGACTAACTTTTCTCCGTACCTGAAAGCAGCTTTTTTAAGGTATCTGGTTACAGAATGCTAGAACCATATTCTTGCGTGTCTGAGATTATTCCACTTATTTTATTGTATTTCTTCAGTATACAACTCATCATACTAAAAATAACATACCTGTTTTATTTAGGTATATGTTATTCAAATATTGGGTTTTTGTACATAGTAGGCGTTGTATACGCTAACTTATTTGCTACTACAAAAACAATAGAAAAAAGAGCCCTTTGTGTTTTTAATAGATTTCCAGTTCCGAATGAACTTTGTCGCTATCGGATGGAAAAATAGATTGGCTTATACATATTCCTAATAGCTAAATATTCACATTTGTAGTTGTAAGTGAATAATACCCGAATAAACGGACCCTATTAACCAATTAGGTGGCATCAGATGACAGCCGAGCTACTGAGGTCAGTAGCGTTCATACATTTGTCGTGTCGTGTTAGCATAGTGTAAAATTTATTTTAATTGCTTTATCCCCTATGTTAATAGCTGTTATAAACGATTAATAAAGTGTTAAGTGTTATAAGTGATAAGGTTTTATTGTAGAAAATCCTTGTGTTATCGTCTAATGCTGAGTTTCAATTGACAATATTAACAGTGATAATAATATGATGTGTTAAATAAAATTTTAAATACAGTAGACTACTTAGTAGAATAGGTAGGCATTCAGTTAGATAGTTTTAGAAATATGAAAAGGCCCACGTATTTGTTGCCTTAAAGTTAATGAGATCACGTCACTAAGATGTTGGCAACGACGATTTTATTTTCCAATCGAATGAATGAATGAATGTTTAATAATACACTCTGAATAATCATCACCGACGGACCTACACTGAAAAAAAAAAGAAATATGCGAGGATAAAAGGGAAAAGTAAAATACAATTTGTCGACCTCGAGGCAACCTAAGACGTAATATTATATGCATGATATGTATTATAACCAGTGATTATTATAACTCATAAATATTAAAGACAAAGTCAAAGTCAAATAGTTCTTTATTCAAATAGGCACATAAATGGCACTATTACATCCAAAATATGTACATAGAAGTGAATTTCCCAGTTCCAAACGCGCCCGTCTAAGAAGAAGCCCACAACAAACTTAGCCGGTTGTTTTTTTGTTAAATTTCAATTCCAAGTTACACAATATATAATGTTAAATTTATAATACAATATTTAAAATAAATCTCATTATATAATGTAACGTATGTATACCCAGATTGGGAGCAGCCATTTTTTTTTTAAATAAGAAAAAATTATGAATTTTATAAATATAAGTAGGACATGAAACTGATTTTATTGGGAATGCTCAAAATAAAAAAAATAAAAACATTTACATAATAAAAGCATTGCTTTCTGAGGTAGTTTTTTAATATTTTATTAAATTCATTTGTTATTTTCAGTGTTCCTAATAAATTCTGGCCGATGAATAAATATTTTTATAGACATTGCGTATGGACTTTGCTCGTGGAGTGCTCATTTTGAATAGGGGGCATTTAATTATTATCATAATAGGGGGTATTTGTTATTACCATCTTACATTTTAATTTAAAACTATATACTTATACTCTAATCTGGGTTAGAGCAATAATTCCCACCCAACCTTTTTATCGTTAACGTAATAATATAACTTTTCTACTTAACCTTGGTTAGGCATGCAATTGTTTGCTAAAAAAATTAGTTTAAGTAATGGATTTAATTATTTAGTCAATAAAATTAATAAGATCAGACCTTATACGCTGATCAAATTCAGTTTAGCGGGCTATTCAACAAGCGAAAGAGCGCTGTTAACTAAAATTAATTTGACATGTTTCGGGTCACCCTAATCTAACACGAAAAATCTCATTAAAAATAATATTCTGAGACACTATAAACTAGTGTAACCAATCAACCTAGGCTGTAAAAAGAAAATCCAGAACTAGTTCATAGTGGAATAAAAAAAACTCTTCGAAACTCATACCGTGTAAAATGCAAAAACGAAGTCATGCGTATTTGCGTTTAGTTATTTTTACAGAGCGCGTTTACTTGGTAAAATTGCCTTTTGTATGTTTGTTCGTGTAAACCTATGTAAACCTCCTAATTATACCTCATAATTCAATCACTTATACGTGGGAAATCCCGAGAATCCCAGTTTCGATCCCCCTCAGGGGCAATTTAGGAATTTATAACTTATGAATTTTCTCTAGTAGGTATGGACCGCTGGGAGACTAAAGCCTAGACAGTGAAAAATCTACAGTAAAAGGCATGCCGCCTAAAGATTTATCGTTCCGGTACGATGAGCTGATTAGATGATAAGAATATTTCATATACCTTACTGCCTTATCCATAATAGGTAAGCCTGCTACCATCTTCGACTGCGTCATCATTTACAGCCAAGTGAGATTGCAGTCAAGGGCCAACTTGTAGTGGAATCGAAATAAAGCAATGCAAGCTAAGTAGGTAGCGTAGGAAAAAGTAAAGAATTCTGAAGAATCTACGTCAACCCCTCGTAAACTTCTCTTCAACTGCGATGAAGTTGCGCTTCAAATTTTTCTATATAAAAATAATTGATGGAGAAAACTTATGGCCACCTGATGGAATGTGGGAAAGCATTTAATTGCAACAACACTTCGAAGGGCATGCATTCCTTGCATGCCCTTCGAAGTGTTGCTGTAATCACACATCTGACAAAGTGCAGCCCGGTGTCCGTCAAGCTGAGGCATAAGTGTTAAGCCAAGTCGAGAGCCTGTAACAACATCGGAAACCATGCGCCGTAGAAATAAGGATGGAGGTAATACTTCCCCGGCGAAGTCCGTCAAAAAGCTCTAGTTAGACATTACCATATAACGCTAAAGTCTTAGGGCCTTACAAAACGTGGAATAACCTAAGAATAGTACAGTGCTCAGTACTTCAATTAAGATCACCATTCTCGTCCGAGGCGAACCACTAGAAAATAGTTCGATTAAAAAAGCGATAGCTTGGGGGCAGAACCGAGTTCGGGGTTTGATTAAAAAAGTGGAAACCAATACGAATTTGTGTCATGCATTCAACCATTGATCATTGTGCCCGTAGTAATAAGGAAATGACACAAATCATCCTGATTGGCAGTTGATGCATGTGACAAAATTCTTGAGATAGTTTCCGCTGGTTATTAGGTAAATGACCTTTTGGTTAGAAGCAGCAGGTTTGCTGAATTCCTTGATGACAATGAAAATTTGTGAACTCAATATCTCCTGAGGATGCACCGGTGTAGGAGCGAAAGGTGCGTATAGAGTACATTGCCGAAGATCTGTTTGGAGTTTAAAGATTGAAGATATTATAAATTACACCATACAGATTCTTCTGCTTTTGGCGGAGTAAAGCAAATTAGGCTTAATTCTCATAATATAACTGAAGGTCACTTATATTATGAGTATTCTTTTTGCAGGGTTCCGTTACTAACATTTCTAAAACGATTTATTGTGCGATATAATAGTAAAATTGAATTTAGTTTAGTCTAATGGCGAAGTGTATTAATTTATTATAGAAAACTAAGTTTCCTATGTAAGTTACTTAGGTCTTTTTATGGGAATAAATGTCTTTAAACCTATATACCTATCCTTCAGTTACAAGCTTTTATAAAGGTCGCTATTAATTACATCGACTTGAAATTTAAATGGTTATAGACAAAGATTGAAAAAAAAATTAAAATATTTTTATCTTAGGCCTTAATTCTTTCACATTCTAAGAGGACCCTTGAAGTGGGTCGGTAGGTAACGGGTTGATAATGATCATGATACCTAATACCGATAGAAGTATTAATTCGAAGATACATGAAAGTATATGATAGGAGCCTAGCAGCCAGTAGCTGAAGATTTACATAGAAGCCTTATTTAATAAACAAAACATACCTACCGAGCTAATATTTTGTTAAGATATGATATAATGCGATGACTAGAGCAAATTCTTAAACGGAAAATTTGACTGAAGAGATGGCATCATTTACAATGCCTCATTTATTTCATATTTAAAAATCAATCGTCATATTTAAAAATTCAGCTTCTTCTTCTAAACATATACAGTAGTAGGTTGACTTGAATTTTCACACAAAGTATAATTTCTATATGATACAAAGGTTTCCAATACTTTTATTTCAAAAATTCTCACAGTAAATAGAAATAGGTATATTTAGACCGCAACGAGTAGCCGAGTTTAGCTAATTAAATAAGTACGTACCTACTGATGTTTATAGTACCCTAAAGCATTGATATATAAAGCCAATATCGCATAAGAAATTTTATAAAAAAATGATCGAGAAATAGTATTTTTTAAATTAGTGTGTTAGGTACTTATAGGACAAGAAATTTGTTCAAAGCTTGACTGTTTTTTAAAAAATTATTTTTCTCACCCTTTTTATAGAAAATGAAGTCTAAATTATCTACTGGGTGTAAACTGGTAAGTCTACGAATAATTAATAATTTAAAGTTTGTCGTGGGCTTCTTCTGAGACCAGGACGCGTTTGGAACGCTCGTAAATTTAGTTTTAAGTTTACGAATGTGGTTATCGCCATCATCTCACTACCGAGTATTTCTTATTTACGCATCAAAAGTGCTATATAGGCCTATGGGATATTTTGACTTTGAATTTGACTTTGAATACGATCCAATTCATAGTGTTCTATGTGGAAAAGTTAGCATTTTTTTAGACCAGTCAATTTGGTTTAATTACAGATTTCTGTAAGCGGAATTCCTGATCTTTAAGAACATTATGGAGAACTCTCAAGCATGCAGGTTCCCTCACGAGGTTTTCCTTCACCGTTGAAGCAAGTGATCATTGCTTACAACTCACACAACTTAGAAAAGTCAGAGGTGCGTGCTGGGATTCGAACTCGGCCCCCCGAAAGTGAATTCGAAGCCCTAGCCACTGGGCTATCACCGTTTCATTTAATTTAATTCGAATTACTTGTATAATATTTAAAAAAAAACTGCTTCACATGTAATGTTGTAGCAACATCACCTTAAATGCCAGCCAAATTTCCAACAATATTATCGTTTAAATTACCTACCTGTAATCCAAATTCTTTATCAATTTAATGATAAATTAAGCCGATGCGTAACCAATATACCTATCTTTGATAACATTATGTACTATTTTGATAAGTGTTATTTGAAAATATTACCATTATCTACATTAAAAAGTTTCTTACCCATTACATAACCTTATCTTTTTACGTAGGTACCTACTGATATTGCAAATGAAATGTAATGGCATCGTCAGATCAGTAAGACGGCTTTTGGGAGATAATCAGGTCACAAAACACTATCCTTAAAAAAGGTTTGTGACGGGATGCCTAGTCTTTACATATTGGCCATCTGTGCACCAGAGTAGATACAAGAGACAAATATGTAGCTATGACGCCCGGGCAGAACTGTTCTTTTAACCTTTACAGTTAGTACTTAAGTTTCATTATTACTAATTTAATCCATTTTTATTATCATTTATATATTTTGTGAATTTTATATTTACTGGGTCTTTTGCCTTTAATAAAACTTTATTATTATAAATTTTTTAACCTAAATCAATTTTTGCCTATAAAGTTCATTATTTGGCGTGCGCTGAGAAAAGTATTGATGATACTTAAAAATATGTACTACATTTTTAAAGTACTAATATATAGGATATAACTAACTATTATATTTGGGTCAAAATAGTAGCGTTTGTGTTCTAAAATTTAATTAGATCGATTTAGTAGTTCACCTAAGTTCTAAACATACCTACATATTTGTCGTCATTTGTGATAGGCAATTAAAAGATCATATTAAATAAGTTGCAACTACAGTAGGTCCCTGGGACGGTCATGTAGGATTGGCAATGTTAACGTGATTGAAGGTTTCAAATAGTGGGTGATGAGTCAAGCATAGTAACTTCACCCACCTTTCTCATAATCTTCATTTCGCAGCCTAGAAACTTGCGTTTTTTAGAGACCAACATTCCGAACCGTGGATTAAAGCTGGACAGACAGTTTTTTATAGACTTTACCTTTAACGCGGATTGGCATTCGTTGATGACAATAAGCCTGATTTGTTAGACTCTGTAGAAGTACGCTGCGTCGCGAGCCGTCGTTTCGCGGGTGAAACCGATAGGCACAACTAGGGCGTAAATAAAAATGTTGCATTTCTTATCAACTTCGTTAAAAATATTGAGCCCAGCAAAGTTAAGTCTTGAGCATAATACCTTTTTTAATATGACTGGTGAAACATAGTAAGATTTTCTGATAAATTTATCAATTTTACGGACTTCAAAATGTTTTGAATAATAACAAATTTTATAGCGTCAAAATATATTTTATTTTTAATTATGGGTCATTATAGTTAGTCGCTAGATAAATGTCTTTAGGCCAACTACATATTTGATAAAACCGACATTAAAGTCGTTACGATAAGGAGTGTCACTGCATGCTTGCCATTCGTTAGCTAATATCATTACATGCGGGCTCAGCTGCGTATGTACTCTATAATTACCAATATTAAGTGGTCTTCTTTCTATGTCAATAAACCATTAAGTATTATTAGTGTGAACTTTATGTGCACAGGAATCCAAATAAGTGACAGTACAGTAAAGTATCTATAAATTCCTACTTATGGAAGCTAAGTGAATAAGTGACAATGCTGTGAAAAATAATAAAGTCCTTGTGGATATTTCGTGTTTTTCGAGAAATGCGACTATTTCGCATCCGCATACACTTGTCACGATGCCTGGTGCAATGAATAAAGTACCACCCGATGGAGGGTATGGATGGGTCATCACTTTCGCCTACGCGTTGAATAATGTAAGTATAGCAGAGAAATCTTGAACAGCTAAGCATAGTTATACCTATAAACTATACTAATAAAGTAAATTGAGAACGTATTGATAAAATTATCGAGGACAATGCTAACAAACGCTTCGTACAATGTTTCAAAATATTTAAAATTTAGTTGCTTATTATGTTCCTGCCTTATGTGAGGCATTTTAAATTGTCTACATCAAAATTTTACGTTATTTTTAATTTAAATACTCGATGTTTTTATTACACCATTATTTATTAACCTTCAATTTGATATTTCATTATTATTGGATGTGAGAATATATGCAGTATCTGCTTTTATCTATAAATTCACAGCATTTGAGAGTGTCATTTTCTGTTTTATTCTAGGTTGTGGTACTCCCTCTTATTTCTGGCTTCGGGCTAGTTTTCCAAGAAGCCTTCGATGAGACAGGTCTCACTGCAACACAAGGGACTCTTGTAATTATATTAAACCATGGGCTTGGTATGCTTCTATCGTTCTTCGGTGGACCTGTGCTCCGGCGGTTTGGCTACCGAAAAGTGGCGGTAGCCGGCGCTCTATTAATCACATCCGGCCTAATTCTAACTGCATTCTCGTCTAATTTCTGGTTATTTATAATTTCCTACAGTATTATTAATTGTAAGTATGTGTAATCTTGCTTTTTTAATTATAACTATCTTCAATAAGAGCATGAACAGATATCGTGTTATTGCACAACATATTCTGGATACTAAATATAAATCAGATTAAAATATCGAAGACTCCGTCCACGTATGATTCGAAGTTTTAAAATTGTTGTTTTGAAACAAATTATTCACGGGATAAAAAGTTTTCTATGGCGCCTTATACATACGTCAATATTATTAAGGATATTAATTTTATTGGAGAGTTAAAGTATTGTAAAAAATATTGTCATTATTTATATTTTCAAAAATTGCGTGCGGCCAGCCTATCCGTCCTTTTACCGGAGGCTACCACTCTCTATGCAAAGTAACATCAAAATCGGTATAGCTGTTAATCTGAGTAATGTTTATAATCCCGCTGAAACAATTCTCTGGTGCCGAGCCGAGATAGAACGTAACCTACGTCCGTCCATGATCTAAGTTATATACATATATAATATCTTGGGATGGCTTTACATGTAGGTACATAATTTGAATGTGTTTTCAGCTATGGGAGTAGCAGCAGTAATGGCAGCATTTTCTTTAGCAATAAATTCATTCTTCAAAGAGAAAAGAGGACGAGCCATAGGTGTTGGCATGTCCATTACAGGACTTGGAGCCATATACATGCCCCTAGTAATGAGTGTACTTATTTATGCATACGGCTGGAGATACGCTGTCTTAATATTAGCTGCTATCTGTCTGCATTCACTTTTGGCAGCTTGTTTACTTAGACCCGCCAAATGGTACTTAAAGGATCCAGTAGTTTCTGAAGAAGAAGTTCCCTTAAACAACGCTGGTATTGAGCTTGTTAATGGTAGCGTTACAACATCATCAAAGCACACAGGTATGAAAAAATGACATTTGATTAAACTAAAACTGGGAACAAAATCTTCCTTACAGCTATCCTTGTTTTGATAACTTTTTTCCCGAGCCAGTAAACTCAATCGTCAGAGTCAGTTGGCAAGTTGAATGTAGAAAGTTGTAACCAAATATTGATCAAATGATATTCTCTAATTATTTAATTTTTTTGAAGATGCCACATCAAATGGTAAATTGGAGGAATCAATTGAAAATGGAATACCATCACCCAAAAGTGTTTCCATGAAATCTTTAACAATTGCAAATGGTCTACAATCGAGAAATGCGATCTCACATCCTGATATCAGAAAGAACACATCTGACCTTCCTCTTGCTGAATCAAAATATAAATGGTGGGAATCACAAGAAATCAATTTGGGTAGCTCGATTAACATATTCAATGAAAAAGATGTAACCAATAGAAAAGAAAAAGTTGAAGATAAAATTGAATTAGACGGAAAATCAAAAAGCTTATTCCAGAGATTTGTAGATTTTTTTGATCTTACGCTGCTGAGGGATCCTATATTTGTAAATATTTTGATTGGGCTATCAATAGCGTCCTGTGTGGAGACAAACTTCTCTCTTCTGTTGCCAATAATACTAAAGGACATGTTGCAATTTGAAACGGCGGACATTGCAAAGATCATGGCTGTTATTGGTTTTTCTGATACTCTTTTCCGATTCATTGCCCCATTCATCGGCGAATGGTGTCATAAACCACCTCGAGTCATGTACCTGGTGAGCTTGATAATAATCATCTTTATAAGAACAAGTAAGACCTTTTTAACTATTATATTTATTTTTTTATTTTGACCTATTAATAATTACTGCTGCATACATGATTAATCTTTTATGAATGGATTCATGGATTGATCTAGTAAAAAATGTAAAAGGTTGAAGTATTTA
The DNA here is from genome assembly GCF_905163445.1 of Pararge aegeria. Classification (NCBI taxonomy): domain Eukaryota; kingdom Metazoa; phylum Arthropoda; class Insecta; order Lepidoptera; family Nymphalidae; genus Pararge; species Pararge aegeria. The sequence continues at coordinate 7,290,754 of NC_053184.1, read as the reverse complement.
ATAGCTACAACTCCACAATAACAGAGTATCTAGTACACGTATGATATGTTATTTGTACAACCTATTTTTATTTGTCGAAATAGTTGGTAGCATCATACACTCGTATTTGGTAATCTTTGTCTTTATTCAAGTGTGCGTACTATACAATAAAGGTATCTTCATTAAACGGCCAAAGTGGAACTGTACCTATCAGTTATATTTTTCTTTAATGCCATACATTAAATAAAAATTATATAGCTTTCTTTACCATGCTTAAGGTACCTTTTTCTTGCATTTGCAATATATTTAGAGGCAAATCATTGATGTCATAGTAAAGAAATACAATCTGAGCATAACTTGTGTACCTATTAATTTTTAAACACAAACGAGCTTTGAAGATCTAAATCATCATCTTTCACATTTGCACGCATCTTCTTTTTAAAGACATAAGCACTATAATATTATACTGGCGAAAGATTGTACGCTTAAAAGATAAAAAAACATAAACACTTCTCAAACTCGAAATTCGGAATCCATAATACCAGTGCGATTTGTGAAATCTAAATTTTACATCCATGAGCTATAACTATAGTTTGCCATAACAAACTTAATCGAAATAAGATATATAGTAGCTGCGCCGAGCGATGTTACGCGCGGTGCCATAAAAATAAATTACTTGGTTTGTACAGTTGTAGCTAAAATTATTGTAAACCTTCATCCTTAATTGTATACCAGTGGGTTGGAGCTCGACTTTACTAACGAAGAGCCGAGTTCGAATCCCAGCTCTATCTTTACTAAGTTATGTGCGTTTTAAGTTATTGAAATATCTCTTAATTCAACGGTGAAGGAACACATCGTGAGGAAACTTGCATGCCTGAGAGTAGTCCATAATATTTTCAAAAGTGTGTGGAATCCACCAATCACTGGGCCGGCCGTGCCTGGTAGTGGGCCGGCCATGGGTTCATTATTATGATGATCCTTTTAATTAACACAAGCTACAGGTTCTAATGAATCTCAATCACTTATTTGGCTTTCAGTGATGATATTTACGACAACATTCAGTGGGATGCTATTTGTTGCACTAGGGATGGGTGTCACTAAGGGCGTGAGGACAGTCTACATGAACATCATCATACCAAGCTACGTGCCCTTGGAACGGTTGCCTTTCGCGTCTGGTATTCAGATGTTCCTTAATGGAATCATAATTATCACTATTGGATCCCTTTTAGGTAAGTTCCGTCATTGTATTATGCTAAACAATTAAATATAACTTGCTTAAACGGTGGCGGAAATATCGTGAGGAAACCTGCATGCCTGAGAGTTCTCCATAACCCTGCTAAGTTTTTGCCAGGTTGCGTTTTGAACCCTCGTTACTTTTGGTTTAAGTTGGCGAATTTACTGGCATGCTATCACAATCAGTTGCCAATAATTATTTCACCTTTAATGTTCTAAACGTTTACCGTAAAATGGGAAATATGGGAAAAGTTTATGAACTAGAAACATTTTTCACTATTTTTGGACACAATGCACTGCATGCAATAATGTGTGGTTACCATTATTCTTTGCCCTATGCACACTAATAATAATAATTATTATATTTTTTATTAGGTAACTATGACCGTACTACACCAATACGTTTGTGATTATATAACAGAATAATTAAAAACTAAACTAAATTAAAGTTGATCGCTTACTAACGCAAGATCTGAGATAACAATACGTTATACCGTTGAAGTTATTCTCATCAGTAGATACTAGATACCCATTGCAAGTGTTGCACCTCTTGCAAATCTTGGAGCAATGTGTGATTTATTATTATGTATGTATTCTATTAGTATGTTTAATGGAGATGTTTCCAGCGACTACACCTACTTTAACTAGATTCCGTTTCGACTTTTAGTAGAAGTTTCGATCAGATTACAAAAAGCAAACAACAAACAATTTCCTCATAAATATGTAAATATGTAAACGTAATTTTCCAATGAAAACAAGCTTTTGTATAGAGGTGTATGTGTCCAAAGAATTTCTCAACCTCACTCAGGATCTCGGGTGTAGAGGAAATGAGACTACCATTTTCAGTCTTCAATCGTGTCAGCTCTGTCCGATGGACAGATCTCTCGCGGAAACTTTCGAGCCTTTGTTGCGCTCAATGGCGACTTTAATTTTCTCAGTATGAAAGTGTTGCAAGTCGTATAATATACAAAGATACATAGATAGAGATATATAGATAATTAGAGATAGAAAAGCACGTGACATCCACATGTCTTTCAGAACTTCACATAGATACTATTTAATTTATAAGATTGGTTTGCTGAGATGTCCTCCAAATTAATTGTACTATATTACCAAGTTTGCGATAACACATTATTACTTACTTTATCTTTTCGAAATATTTATTATTCAAACGTGAAATTTTTTATCTATATTTATAATGCAAGCTGATATTTCCGCTGACCTACTAAAATCTGTATTCGATAATTCGGCTTATAGTGTTTTCCAAGTCTTGTTTTTCACTTTTCAAAAAGTAAAGAAGTGCATTTCTCATTTTATCCGTATACTATCGGCTCGCCCCGGCTTCACACGCCGGTTTGTGTGGGAGTGATTCATTATACAATTCCGTAGTGCGTTAATTTAATTTATCTCGTAAGGTTTAGTCAGCGTTTGCAATGTAGGTAAGCGCAAAATAATATATTTTTGTTGCGAATCACGTTACAAATCTTTGGATATCTTCTTCTCTAAAATTCAAATTCAAAATTCATTTATATCAAGTAGGCCTAATATAAGCACTTTTGAAACGTCAAGTCTGTCCGTATGTAGTGACTCTACCACAAGTTCGGAAGGCAGATTCTACCGAGAAGAAGCCGGCAAGAAACTCAGCAGTTGCTCTTTTGCATCATAAAATTACATTTTACGTTTTAACATTCATTTTTCTATCTTGTGAGAGATGAAAGCGGTGCCGGATGCTTCCAAGCAAGCTTGTCATTAAGGAATTCATCAATATATGTGTAATAACCTCGCTGTAATAAATGTGTTTTAACACATTCTTTAAGTATGTTTAAGGTATGTTTAATACGAGGTATGTTTAAGTACTATATAAAAACCTTGCAAGGTTTATATGTAAGAGCATGTTCTTGAATCACTCTATTTATTGCTGAACTCTATTAAAATCCGTTGCGTAGTTTAAAAGATTCAAGCGTAACAACAGTTAGAGCGACTTTGTTTTATACTATGTAAAGATATCTGTTCTTATACAGAATTAGTTAGATATCTATTCTTATTTGCATACACATTTTTTCATTAACTCTATGCAAACTAGAGCCGCGAGCAATTACTTTATCTCTGGGCCATCAAAAATGAAATTGTTGTCTAAGTAGTTAATATTTAGATTATCTTCGTTGGCTTTGTAGTATTTCCTTATTAAGGCTTATTTGTTAATTTATTTTAATATATTTAGTTCTAGGCATAACTTCTTATGCCTAGAACTTCTGATATATGAAATTTTATCGCGATGCCTATGCCCGTCACCAGAAAGAAAATCTTTGGGTTCTAATTCCAAAGTTAAGATCAGAACTTTGGACCCACTGCAAGGTAGAAATTTTTAAAACTGAACACCAATATCACCTGTCTTTATATATAACCAAAAGTAAAAATACCAGTTTTCATGGCTACATATCGAAAAATATCTAGAAAATTATGGACTTTCATATTCTATTCCCTATTTAACACCTTTCAGAGTTTTCTTAAACTGTGACATACTTGATTCTTGTTTTATAACCAAAGGATATTTATACCAAGCATAGATAGTATCATTTAAAATATGACAGACTTTTATACTAACTTTCTTTCCATGTTTAATCCCCTTACTGGTATAATTTAAAGAAATTTAAGTACTGAAAAGGATTTCTTTAAATTCTTCTATATTAATTACCTCTAATAAAATGGGTTAGCATCTAAGTAAGTATCTAATATGAAGAATTAATGCATTTAATGTTTTGTACATTTCAGGTCGCATACGAGACTATTCTGGATCCTACAAGATACCCATAACAGTTCTCAACGTGGTTACTATGCTAACTGTTATTTTCTGGAGCGCAGAGTTCCTTTACTTTAGGATAAAGAACAAAAATAACATACAAACATCTGAGTGAACAATTTATTTATAAAACTACGTTTATATTTATAAAGAGTTTTTTTGGGACAACGACTGCAGTTCTTTGTATCAGAAGTTCCGGCAAAGGAAATAACTTTTTTTTTAATCATACTTATTATGTTTTCATTCACGCTTGACTTTGGCCAAATCTTATCATTATATGTCTCTTCCTGTAAAATTTGTGTTTTGTGGGTAAAGTCGGAGATAACGTCTCGATTTTCTGGTCAAAGTTCGGAACAGCCCGAAGCGAGTCTACGAGCGTCTATTATAGTCAAATTTTTTGACTACGTAGATCACTTTGGTATATACTGTGTAGCCATTTGATAAAATATCCAGTCATTAACAAAAAACCTTTTTTTGTTAAACAAATAGTTCTAGCTAGGATGAACAAATTTTACTTCTTTAATCACTTTATTACATCATAATATAATATTCTAGTTAACTTTTATACAATTGTGTTCACATTGTAATACGTATACAATGTATTATGATCTAAAATTTATTATTTACAATATATTTTTATTTACATTCCTGTTAGTAATAATTATAATTAATGTAAAAACCTAAGTTATATTTGTTGGTTAATTACCTTTTGGATACCAAATAGCATAACCGTACTTAATAATAAACATTCAAGATTGTTTGGCTTAATTAGACAGTTGTTACTTTGGTACACATAACATTAAACGTATAGGTTTACTTTATAATAAACTTATTCTAACACAAAGTCAATAGAAAATAAACAAATGTGAATGTATCTAAATTTAGCAAGAAAGCATGATCTGCACCCGCATGCCTCTTCACTTTCTGTTTATTCTACTAATTGAGCTTAATATATTGGTTCCAATACGGTTATACATAGATCTCTAAAACAAACATGATTGACGTGTCTAAAAATAGTACTATCCTTTTCCCGGTGATACAGTGTAAAAAAGACAGCCTTCTTTTAGACCTGCCAATTTACTTAAGATGTTTGTGTACAATACAATCGGCTCACTCTATGACTTTTAAAAAAATAAATATTAGATGATTTTTGTAGCATTACAAATATTAGATGGATTAAAAACTAGCTTTTGATGTGGCCTCGTTAGTCGTTATCACATCAAGATCAATCTAGTGAGCCCAACTCGAAATTTGATCTTCATTATTGTTTAAAAAGTTTTAAACCAAGCTTAAATGTGACTCCTTTATCTATGTCGTTATCAAATACTCATCAAGGCCAATCGAATGATTCCAAAGAATCTTCATTTAACAGCTAAGCTTCACTCTCTCGCACACATGTGGAAATTACATAATAGGTAGCTAATACACACAGATCGTAATTCGATCATCATCAAAATCAAATTAGGAAGAATATTTTTTAGCATTCTTCATAATTTGCTCATAAAAAAATTCTTATAAAATACTTATTTGCACTAAAGTCTAAACACTATTTTGTCACAGTCTGTTAATGTTTTTGTTTCTATGATACACAGCACTTTCGTTTTGCAATAAGCAAATCAATAGACATCGATAGAAAATTAGTATTCCGGGATTTCAGTAAGAGTTAATAATGCTCTGCTACAATAAACAAGAAAAAGAATATTGAACGTCACTTTGCTACACACCTCATGGTAGGCTCCTGATCTTTAGAAAGAAACAGAAGATAAATAAACAATCCTACATTCGACGAGACAATAATAACTGCTATACTCAGTTCATCACTAACGTCGACTCTGAATCTAGTCTGGGGTGGTTAAATTCCCTTTTAAATTTTATATTACTGGTTCTCTTCAGCTGTTCCTGAGCTTCTAGAATCCTGAAAAGAAGAAAGAGATAAAGCAACGTGGTCTGCATACAGAGTTCAATCTATTAATTACTACAAATAAATATACCACATAATGTATGAAATACTCGTACTCAGATAAGCCTGTATGGCTCTAACTTGCCAGCTTGTCTGGATACTGCATAATACTTATACACGACTAGGGGTACTAGGCGCACCCAATTATATATTAAACTCGAACCCGAAGTTAATATTAACAATCTAATCCAAAATTAGCAGATCAAATAATAAAGCGTAGCGTCAAAAATTTTTTACCTCTAAAGATTGCTACAGATCGGAGATTGACATGGGGATTTTGGATTAGATTGATTTTTAATTATTGGGCGTAAGTTAGTAATCTAATAAGTAGTAATACCTTTTCTAAATCCTCTTCTATCGATCCGTTATCAAGTGGTGTGGGGTACTCCAAATTATTAACTGAAAGTTAAATAAAAATATGTTATGTCAATTAAATATAAATAGAATAAGTGGAAAAGTCATGTTTTTTGCTTACTTCTTCGGTACCATCCTCTTGAAAAACCATAGGGAGAATCAAGTTTTGCGGAATCTAGTGCATCAGCCGTAAATCCATAAGAAGGTCTGTTGGTAAATCTTGGAGATTTAAATGGCAAGTTATCTACTTCAGAAGCTTCGTTTCCAATATCCATATCTTCAGACTCATATTTATTTATTTCATAATCATATTCTGTACTCACATTCTTTTCCCGCCATGGTTTTGAAGTCACAACATATACTTTTTCATTTGTTAGCGGTGATATTGATGTTTGTATTTTACCCCATGGTGCAGGAGTTGTAGAACTTCTAAAAGTTGAAGCAGCAGTATAAATATGTAATTTTTTTGTATCTTCTACTTCTTCATTTTTACCACTGTTGTAGTTACTTTTTAATCTTTGAATGGTATTATATTCTTTTCGTTTTATGGAATTTGTATTTGTATTATTGTCAGTTACGACATGATGCATACTACTAGCAACTTCGTGGTCATATAAATCAAAATTGTAATTATTCGTTTCTGTCGGATAAAAATTGGTGAATGGACTGTTTGTTGTGAAAAAATCATCAGGAATTTGTTTGGCATGTTTTCCATTGGAACGATTTTTTTGTGGTGCACTATAGTCCTTGGAATATTCTTGTTCTGTCCAGTCGTCTATTGTGTGCTGTAGTTTTATTATATCAAATGGCGGTTCCTTAACATCATAAAAATCATTAGGTGCTTTTTGTCGTTCCAAATCATAGCTCTCAGTTTTACTTGAATTTGGTTCTTCTGTTGACGTAATCAATGTACTGAATCCTTCTGTTGCAATTGTCACAAAATTATTTTCATTATTAGATTGTATTTTACGGGCTTGATATTTCTGCTCAGGGATACTAAGTAAATCTTGCTCTTGAACAGCAAAATTGTTTCTGTTGTGATCACTTCTTTGTGCTGTTGTATAAGGAACGATAATTTGAACAATTTTGGGGCGGTTAGTACCCTTTTCTTCCGCCACTGGAGGAGACACATGTTCAGTGAAATAATTTCTACTCTCATCCCAACTATTCGTTAATGAGGCTTGGGAAGATTCAGTCGTTGTAGGAATGTCATCATAAATATCATATTCTTGTGGTTTACCTGGTGTACTCACCATAAAAAAGAAATTGTTATAATTTTTATGCGGTGCACTTGGCTTAAGGTACAGAAGTGGTGAATCAATATGCTGTAAATTGCTTTCGGTACGATATTTATCGACGTCTTCGTCCTTAACACCTCGTAAATCGGCAAAACTAACTTTGTGGTTGAATGGCACATTTGAATGTTGTTTTAAATCCATTGGAACGTTACTGTCATACAAATCATTTGTGAAATCATTTCCAATGCTTTCAAAACTTACATCTTGGTTAGATTTGGCTGCGGAAATGTGGTCTTCCGAAGCCTGAGGAGATATATCTCGCATTTCATCTATCACATAACTATTCTGAATGTTTCTGTAACCTTTTGAGTGATTAAATATTTTCAACTCATCTATGTCAATAACAGGAGATTGAATTATGGTAGTAGGGTACTCTACAGAATGCGTATACTCTGCAACTGGAATGCTTTTTGCTATGTTAAAATTGTTTGAGCCATTGTGTTGTACATTAATTGATGGTCCACCATTAAACGGAGATATTGATGAAATAACTCGAAAAGGTCTAGCATTAAATATTGGAGGTAATGGTGAAATACTAAGGTTAGGTAATGCAATAGGTTGTAATGTATGAATATTTCTACCTCTATTTAAAGTAAATGGAGCTGGGTTGGCCAACTCTATAGTCATGTTAGAGCCATGTGGTTTAACTCGATTATCAGGTAGAATTTCAGTCTTTACTTTAGAAGAGGCTGCACCAGCTGCAGATACAGAAAATGGAATATCTAAAGCATACGTATTAAGAATTGGTTCTCCATAAGAATTTCTAAAGCTCGTAGGATGTGTAACTCTTGGCAATTGCAACTCTGAAGATGGTTCTATTTCACTTAATATCTCAACATCATTTTGGGGGGGTAAATAATGATTTAATAATTCAGGCTTATAACCTGATGAAATTGGAGAATATGTAGTTGAAGAAAAATAGTTTTCATATGGAATAGATGGAGAACCGTAAGAAGATAACGGTGGTTTATAAGTAGAGCCAGGTACTGTATATAACGAGCTAGGTATTCCGTAAGACGAAGACGGTCCTAATGATGTATTAGGTAAATCATAAAAGGAACTGCTTATTCCGGAATAAAGAGAATTTAAAGGTGCTTGATTGGAATTGCCTACACTGTGAGTAGGACTGGGTGGTCCGTAAGTTGAACTCGGGGGATTATAAGAACTACTACTAAAATGAGAAACAGTGGGAGGACCGTAACTTGCATGAGGTGTGCCAGTCGAAAATTTTATTGGGGTTTTGTAATTATTCGGTGGCGAGGTAAACGCTTGTGGCAAATTATGAGGCGAGTTAAAATTCGTAGTGGCCGTTGGACTTGGTGGACCATACGTAGGCTGAGTATTTTGACGTCCATTATTTTTCGCTAAATCATATCGAATTACTGGTATCCACGGTACTAAATTGCAAGGATTACAGTTGCCTTGCAGCGGTATATTGTGGTTGCTATTCACTTGTGATTCTGGTTCAGACGACGTTTGTTGCGAGGGAAATAGCCACCCAGAGATTTTCTGAAACATTGACGGAGATGGCGTGGTTGTAAATGGTTGTGGCGGTGGTACGAAATTGAAACTGTACTGTCTATAAAACGGAGCGGGGAATTTGAATTCATTAAGTGGTAAAATTGGGGGCGTAGTGGACGGCAATGGTGGTGGTGTTTGGTATTGATATCCGAAGTCATTCTGACTCTGTATTTTTCCAGCTCCGCCATTAAACGGCACTGGTAAAATTGGCAGCGGAGGCGGCGGCGGTGGTTTTAATAACTGTCCAAAATGGGAAGCATCATTCATGTTATAGTTATTATATCCATTTGTTGCTTCACTTCTGCATTTTGCAATCACCGCTGTTAATAGTAGCGGAATCACCTGCAACAAAAAAAGGGATTTAAAAAGCATAGCAAACAAACGGCTCATCCCCAGCCGTAAGGTAATTTTTTTTTTGTATGCTATTAATTTTAAATAATGTGCCCCCTGATATGTAGGGCGCAAAACAACTAAGTACATCCATACAAAATTGTATGGGCATGGAATACTAAAAAACTAGATACCTGAAAGTATCACTAGTACTCGATTTAGATTAATTATTATTATTATTATTATAAACTCCGTAAAAAAAAAATTAGAGATTTGGAGATATTGCTGGAAATCACTTCGATATCGTGCGTTCGATGCATAATCTGTCCTGCAGTATTAGTAATCCGTGACATTTGACCATAAATGTAAACACAGCCTATCCGGTGGTTGTCACTGCGTAATTTGTACATTTATTGATCTTTCAGTTTCTATCTCAGGAGAATTTCTCGAAAAAAAGTTTATTTATTCGTATTTGTGAATATTGTAAAACAAACCCCCCCGTCAACTAGCCTTATTTAAGTTCAAACGGCATGTATTAAAATTAAAATCACAAATTCTCCCAATCTTTCCAATAAGTGCCCGCGTATGTGAAAAGTCAAAAGAGAAAAGTCTAAAGAATACTAGCTCGTGAGAAGCATTTACAATAGCTTAGGTTTGCTTTGTTTGTTTCTCCACATTTTCTAACTAATTATTACCTTCGGAGCGATATTTTAATATACGAATAGCCATCCGTTATTGGGGTTATAAACAGCTAAAGATGTAGGTACCTTTAATCTAGGCTTTCGGGTTTTTCTATCATGCCAATGGTGTTTATAATCTTTTAAAATATCACTTATTCCAACGGTGAAGGAAAACATCGTGAGGAAACCTGCATGTCTGAGAGTTCTCAAAGGCATGTGGAGTCCACCAATCCACACCGGGCCAGTGTGGTGGACTACCGGCCTAAGCCCTTCTCATGCTGACAGGAGACCCGTGCCCGGTAATGGGATGATATAATGAGGTGCTGTTATTTGGCTTACTTCAAATAAATGCATCTTGAATTTAATTAATCTTTTAAGCCCACATTTGCAGCATCGTGGTGGGTATATACCTCACTTATGGAAGAGGAGGCTACGCCCAGCAGTGGGACATCAATAGGTATAGAAATCATGACATGACTATGATGAAACTAATAAATTTTTAGATACTAATTTCGATAAAGCCTTGAGTATAACAATATTGAAGCGGCCTAGTGGTTAGGTCTTTGGCTTCATTTTTGTTTGGACCGAGTTCGAATCCCGGCACGCCCTTCCTAAATTTTTTAAGGTCCTGTGAGTTTTAAGCAACTATATTATCAATGGTGTTGAAGTAAAATATCGTGAGGAAACCTTTGTACTTCGAAACTCTCCATAATGATCAAAGGCATGTTAAGTCCACGAATCCGCACTTGGGGTTCACTACAACCAAAATCCTTGGCATTCTAGCAGGAGACACGTGGCCTGTATCGGGCCGGTAACATCCGAGCCTTTACCCCAGAATTAGCGTAACCGACAAATCAAAAGAAAAGTCTAAAAATAATCAGTGCCTATTAAACACGTAAAAGGTACCGAAAGCATAGATCTTCTTTTATAAAATAACCTGATCAAATATCAAGAATTCAGTGCTCGTATTGGGCACGAGTTTCAAAACTCTTACGTATGGAACATTTATTTAAGGCTTTATTGAAAGAACATAGGTACTTGTACGTGATGGTCCAATAAAATGTTCATAAATATGCATTACATGGGTTGGTAGCAAAGGTTTCTACGTGATTTCGATTTGATGACATAACAAATTCAAATTCACATTCCAAAATGTTTTATTTATGTAGACCAATCACAGTCAATTATGAAGCGTTCTTAGTTCTTAAATAAAAGATGTTATCAATAATGTTAGGTGATAGTGATAACAACATGCGTTAACTTAAAACTTGGAAGGTTTTTAGATCGCCATAGTCTTAGAAGAGTTATCACTCCGGCTGCCGGACGGATGCCTAATGAGATTTTCTGGACAGATAAACTTCGAACTTACATTTTTTGCCTGACCTGGCATCGAGGATCTCATGATCAGTCAGTAAAATATGCTAATAGGCCAACGAGGTTTCTGCGACCGATTGGCGCAGCGGCCTGCTTTCTGATTCCAAGGCTGTGGGTTTGATACCCACAACAAAAAAAATGTTTGTGTGATGAACCTAAATGATTTCAGTGTTTAGTTGTCTATCTGTATATTATAAGTATTTGTGTATAGTATTCATAAAACATATTCATGAGTCATCTTAGTGCACATAACGCAAGCTTCGCTAACTTTGTGGCTATAATGACGAGATTTGGGAATATACTGTCGTAGTATATTTATTATTTATTTATATAAAACAAAGCCTATCTAGCTGTGCTATGTCACATTTAATTAAAATAGGAACAGGGGTCATTTAAATAGTGAAAGTAATAGGTTTTGAGAATTTATTATTGCAGAATTTTCTCTGGCCAGAACGGTGGGAGGTTTTGGCCGTAAAAGTTACCACACTACTGACAAGGCCCTGCAGCTAAGCGATTTTGTGTTCTGGTGCGATGTCGTGCAGAAACCTTCGTCGTTTAGGGGGTATGACTACCATACTCCCGAACAGGTTAGCCCGTCACCATCTTAGACTACATCATCACTTATCACTAGGTGAGATTGCATTCAAGGGCTAACTTATAGTGGAATAAAAAAGAAAAAGACCACGCCCTTCAGATCGGAACACAGCTGGAGCAAACTATTTGGCAAACTATTTGGCGGCAAAAATAATCCGGACGAGTTGTGTCACAAAACGCTAGGAATAATGTTAAAAAATATTTTGTAGACCCTATTATTACAACTTATTGTAGTAGGCACAACTTCACGCTTACAATTCTATGAATCGCTTGACTTTTCTTTCTAAAGGCTACTCTTATCCTTTAATCTCTCAGGCTTGGTACTTTAATGGTGTCATGAACCTTCACATTCTTAAGGGGTTACACCCGTTCCGGTCTTAACTGGTAAGTAGGCACTCTTATTTTGTAAAAGTTAAGTGACTATTTTAAACTGACTGACTATGTTAAATACAAAGCAAAATGGAATTAGTGTTCCCAAGTTGTGGAAACTTCATTGGTCTATGTGATACAAAAATACGGCATTACTTTTATGTATAATTATACTGTTTGTTTCCCTTGAAAAGCTAAAAAATAAAATAAAAAAATAAACTATATATGAAAGAAGTAGTGGAGCTTTTTGTGACAGTGTTCTTCCGGGGAAGTACTATCGTCATGCATATTTCTGCTGAAAAAAAGTAGTGTTGGAATTCGGTTTTCCGTCTCCCGATAGGCTTAAATCTTTCAATCTTTGCTGTCAAACGCCAATTTGTATTTTTTGAAGTTATACTTTACTTGGCGCGTTAGGGAAAAATTATGATACGATGCGCGCGCACACCGCCACAAAAAACCGACACCCTGAAGTTAGCTATACTTAAACAAACCAAAAGTGAGGACATCTACGTATTTTTGCGTGAGACCTGACTGTACTGAGTACTGAACTGCATTTATTTGTGATATTTAAATAAACTTTATTTAACTAGATAATGCGTCATACTAAAACTTTCAATCTATTAAATACCGTAAGTATTTTTTATATTGTTAGCGTCGTTTTTTCTACAAACGTAGAATAAGGCGAAAGATAAAATTTTTGAAAAGATTTTTATCTTGCTACGCCATAGAAGAATAAATTCTAACGAGTGTACATAAGTACACACACAAAATTTTTTTGTATGCAATCACCCTGCCATGCTGGCCGCTCTGAAGAGCGTGGTTGCGCGCCGTTACGATAATATGTGTTATTTCCATACCCTCTGAAGTGTTGCCCTGTTTATAGACGATGGATTTCCACTTATCATCATGTGGTTACCCACATGATGATAATAAGTGGATCTTGATGGAGTGCATCAAGCACTTACAAAACCCTACATACATACCCTACCATACTATTTTTGTTAATAGGATAGCTGTGATAGCCCAGTGGTTAGGACTTTGACATCACTTTCCGGGGGCCCAGTTCGAATCCCAACTTCTTACTTTTCTAAGTTATTATTTTAACGGTAAAGTAATATATCATGAGGAAACCTTCATGCCTGAGAGTTCTCCTTAATATGCTCAAAGTAAACCAATGCGGACTGGGCCAGCGTTGTGGACCACAGACTAAACTCTTTTCATTGTAGTAGGGGACCTGTGCCCTGTAGTCGGCCGGTGATACGTTGACATGATGGATTTAATAGGAAACCAACGTTATACTTATACCGTATACGTTATTTTACATCACAAGAACTAGTTCTTTATTATAACTTATATGATATATTGCATACCCCACTAATACCCCGCTTATTTGCATGCATTTTGACATTCTTTAACAAAATAGGGTTTAGGAAACAATAAAAACTACAGTAGATACTATTTTACTTATCTATATATTAAAATAAAATAACATAAAATGAATAAATAAAATTATCTACTATAATAAAAGAGAACGATTACTGTAAAAAACAAATAATAAAAACTCCAGTAGGTACTATTTTACTTATATATTAAAATAAAATAACATAAAATAAATAAATAAAATTATCTATACTTATAATAAAACTGTGACTAGAAGATTTGTGTACATTTAATATATTTTGAAAATTTTGATCGGGGGATGCTTTATAATCGATACTGAGTCCAAAACAGATTTTTATTTAATTTTTGTTTGTCTGTCCGGGCATCACGTGAAAACTACTGAACGGATTTAGCATATAGGATACTTTTTATCCCGATAAACGATAACACCAAACGACGGAAGTACGTAGTAAGTATATCGGAATGGTCGGAATTGATGTTTATTTAAAGTTCTATGAAACAGTCCGCGACAACATACGACTATTTTTTTAAGTCGATTCATTCGCGGACGAAGGCGCGCGGGTCCGATGGTCTATTATAAAACTGTTACTGTTTTTTATTTTGCGCTTAAAACACAGAGTGGAACTTTGAATAATATCAAGATCACTTTTTTAAATGTATTATCGTGGGCTGAGACAATTGGATTTACCTATTAATTATAACACGCCATTCCAGCACCTTATGACCTTAGGTTCCATCGGTTATACGATCTATGCGCCACACCCTTTGCTAGTTGTTGAGCTATTTCGGTAACTCTGGTTCATTTACAGATCTCCTCATTCCTGATTTGATAGCGCAGAGGTACACTGAGCATAGCTCTGTTCATCGCCCGCGGAGTGAATCTAAATCTCCTTATGAGACCCGTAGATAGCAAAGACGTTTCGTTTCGGAGTCATAAGTTATCACTGACTCGACGCGATAAGTTATCACTGGCAACTGTTCGAAGAAAGACCACTATGACCAAATATAAATTAATCTTGAACTAGCCAATGCAAATTTTCTTACCAATCAATAGCCCCTACGAGCGTCTCTCATAGTGAAATTTTAAAATACAACGATACAGAAAACTCATCCATTAGCTGTTAACCTTGATATACGGTTTCGAAAACTTTTTAAACGATTACATTGAAACAGATGGTGATTTTTAACGATTAGTAATTAATTAAATATTAATTTAAGTAGTTAAATATATTTTATTGGTTTTCGACGAGCTCTATGTTTATTTATAGTTACGGAACATTATGGTAATTTGCCCCTACCTAGTAAAGATCGCGTGTGTTATCTCGGCATCCCAAATAAGTTCCGTCGAATCTGTATATTATAATTTTCTTTAGGCACTTGTTGCATAAACGTCGTAATAATTCTAATTATCGTAATCCTTAGCTTGTTGTCCACAGCTGCACGGCTAGCATGGTTAGGAGACAATTATCTCCCCGAGGAAATGATAAAAAAATTTAAAAGCCCTGTTCACTCCTATGAGATATAAAGCCCGTGGCACTACTAGCACGGTTCTCCATTTGGGCTTTATTTATTATCTATTATTACCTATCACATGAAGTTATATCATAGCTGTCTTCTTAATTTTCATCTTTCGTTTTCACTGCTGGTCAAGCATGTCCGACTACTATCAATATGACAAATTTGTATATGTAGCCCTATAAACAATCTATGTTTTTTTTAATGTATTAAGAATAACTTTCAATATTGTTGGCAACTACCCCGTTTTGTGATGAGAGATAGAGAATAATAATTAATAACATCAATAAAAGGGGACTTGGAAATTCTGAAATTAAGAATATGGGTAAGTACTTTCTTAAACTAGATATACAATAGTAGAGGTTACGTTGCCGAAGATCTGTTTGGTGTGGAGTATAAGGCTTGAAGAAATTATAAATAACACCATACAGATTCTCTTGCTTTTCGCGGAATATCGCAAATTAGTCTTAATTTTCATGATATATCATGGATTTCCGGAAAGTAACGCCTGCTTTTATCCAATGTTCTTGCGTAACAAACACCCGCGGAACGAATGCTCCGAATAACACTCGTTTGCAAATTCTCTAGCAGCACAAAAACATTGGAGGTCAACCTTTATATATTTTGACACGCAGTTATGCATTCGACAACCAAATGGAGCAGTTATAAAACTTAATAGAAACACATTTAGAATCGTGCGTGGAAGATTCTTTAGACAATCATCATTATAACCCGGGGTGAAAGGTTAATATAATGTTATGTAGATTATGTAATGACAAAATAGAAAGCAGGTATGAGAATTAGGGAAACTATCCAAAGATAAAAACAAAGATAATCAAAAAATAATTTTCTTAACCTTTAAGTCTTTACAATTTACACATCTCGGTTAAGATACGTGTAAATAGTAATAAGTAGATAAGTTGAATTAGTATTATCAATTTATATATCACTTTCTTTAAACGGCGAAGGAAAACATCGTGAGGAAACCTGCATCGTGAGGAAACCTCCATAATGTTCTCAACGGTATTGCGTGAGAAGTATACTTATACGCACTTGGCCAGCGTGGTAGTCTACGGCCTAAACCCTTCTCACGGGTAAACCTAAACCCTTCTCTGACAGGAAATTAGGACTCGGTAGTGGGCCGGGTTGATGATGATGTAGTTGAATACTTCTCTGATTATCAGAAAATTAAAATATGGTTAAGAAAGAAAATTAAAATTATAAGAGCAGTGGTGTTTTGAAATGATTCATTATTTTTTTTTGTGTTTTTAGAAGATGAGAAGAGAATTAAGAAGAGATGAGAAGAGTTTAAAATAATTTACAGTAACCGGTAATAATTTTAGGGGAATAATAATTTTTCTTAATCGTCTTTTTATTGTATAATTACATTAGGTATCTGTTTTATTTGAAATTGAAGTAAAATAAAGTTTTCAGTAAATTTTATCTTCGAAGGGTTTTATTTGGACCATAGATTTTTAATATAAGGCGCTTCTATCGTAGGAAAACCTGTCCGAAATTTAACGCACAATCCTTTCGCTAGACCATTAATAACTGTTTAAATATAAAAAAGGTATGATAGCTAACCTGCTTATTATTACAAGTGTTATTGAATGCAGTGTAATGTTAATTGGTCAACAATTAGTTTGTGCGTGCTGAACAGTGTTGGTTTTAATTCCGCACATTGTATGCGATAAATATACCTACATAAATAGAACTTCTTATAGTATCTACAATGAAGGAAATTATTTGGTATAATAACATGATTTTACTTGTTTCATTTTAGCTTGGCATTCCGTAGCATATTAGATGCGTAAGATCTAATCCTTATAAGCATAGTTTATGGGTACTAAGATAGCTGATGAATGTTTTTACGAATAATATACATAAATAATTATAAAACATATATATGTAAATACACATATACTGAAAAAACATTCACGTTCATCACACAATAATTTTTTCCATCCGTCAGAATCGAACCAACAGCCTTGGATTCGGAAAGCAGGGTCACTGCCCACTGCGCCAATCGGCCGTCGAACATAAAATTACTGCCCATGATAATTGAACCCCTAACAGGTTAGCACGCTACCATCTTAAACTGTATAATCGATTACTACTAGGTGACCTAGCTATCAAGAGCAAACTTTCAGTAGAATAAAAAATATGAAGATTCATCATCGTCTTCATTGTCATTTTAAATTATAGAGATGAAGACCTGGTGTGGGGATTCTTGGGGATGTTCTAGGTCGCAGAGTGTCGAAGGACGCTTTCGATAATCCCAAAGTCCATCAGCATCTAAGATGTACTTATCAATAGAGATTTGTTTTGATAAAAGACGGCTTATGTCGCGATCTTCGAAATCTAAAGGTTAAGTGGATGGAGTCATTCAATGAACTAACAATACAATTACACTCGTGGGATCATTCGGTATAAGCACCACTATCGCAGTGATAGGTGAGAAAATACGCTTTCACGGCCTTACAAAGCACACATTCCCAACGTAACAATTGCATGGAACAATCATTAGTTCAAGAGCACTGACTCACTCAGAGGCTTACTTAGAGACACTGAGCGAAGATTTCCTATGCTTTGCTGTAATCTCAGCCAGATGACGCTTCGTTGATTAGCGGAAGTAAGAGCCGCTGCTAAGTTTTTATACTGAGGTCAGGAAAATGACGTCATATTTAGATATTCATCAAGATCTCAGTCGGATGTTGATTTGTAAGCACGGATTCGCACTGGGTCAATACGATACTCGAGAAATGAAGATATTTAGAAAATATTCTCGAATAATAATATATTATATTATACCCACTTTTCCTTTTTGTACTTATACTTATACTTATACTGTACTGTTACTGTTTATATGACTGAAAATCATGACATAAGGAATTTTGAAACTTTGGTTATCGTATTTTAGCAACGAGACGAAAAATATTAATATAACTTAGAAAAATTTGTTTAAAAAATGTAAAACGAAGTACACAACTAATAGGTATATAATGTTTTTCAGATAATATACAAGGAAATTTGCAGACTAATTGCCAATCTAGATCCAGATTTGGGTTCGAGAAAACAGATTTGGGTTAAATAGCAGAAACACAAATTACAACAACTTTAATGGTTGCACTCGACCCAGTGTACGTTTTGCGACCACCTCTGCGGCTACTATTGTGGTCGTCGTGGGATATGTCCATGGAATCGTTTGTCATCTCGTTAATGGCAGATGCACGATGCGGACATCAAGAACTATCGATTTCTATCGGTTGTTTTTACCTTCTCTATATTCGCCAAACTGAATGAAATTCGAAATTATCGCAAGCTTAGAACGAAATCAGTATAGTTACTCGGTTTTGTGTTTTAATAAATAAACTTTTGGTATAGAATAATACAATAATCTGAAGAGCTACTGACGAATTTAAGCTGGTGATTATGAGATAATTTGAAGCTATAAAAAACTGTAGGTACTCTAACTATGTTATTTTGCTACGTGCAGCTTACGACATTAGTAAAAAATATTCCAAAAAAATATAGTTAACTGTTTTACTTCGAGATCCAAAAAATGTTGATCTACTAACAAACCTGGGTAGTCTGGTCCAACTTTAAAATTGCCTTAATAATCTAAAAAATAAAGATTTTTATATCTAAACTTAAGTGTCAAAAATATGCCGGGGTAATAAGTTATATTTCGGGAGTGTAGGTATATAGTTAGTAGATGAAAAATACTATTTCCGTTTTTATTTCTGGGGTCAATAATTGTTCCTAATTGTACCCTAGTGCATAATTTATATACCTAACATACACTTTTAAATTATTATGATTTAATTTCCGTGTTTACTTCCAGGGGTCAATATTTATTCGTAATTAAACATTAGTGCATAATTTATATAACATCCACTTTTGAATTATGACTGCTCGAAAGGAAGAAGCGATAAATTATGTGAGCATTCATACAGATATATCAAGTGAGTGTGATCTATCACGGATATTTACTTTGAAAACGAAAGTGCGATGCGCGCACGCACGAGCGCGACGCATTCAAATATAATCGGACATAACGAACTTGGTACTATCCATTTCTAATTACTGAAGTAGGTATATTGCTTTATATCAACTTATAGCAACTTTAGCTTGACCGTGAACTCAGCGTTCCGGTACGATGTCGCGTAGTAACCGATCAAGGATATGGGTACAATGTAACTACCTAGGGCTAACTTATATTTGTTTAGAAAATTAAAAAGTCTTAAGTGAAGTGTTAAGCTTCCATCGATACAGTTTAATACTATGCTAGATTTCATGAAGTTTAAATACCGTAAGCAATCGAACGCTGCCCTATATTAATAAATTTCTCGCAAAACTTGTAATTGGAGCGTGAAGAAAAGACAAGCAAACAACCCCTCTTTTAGTTAGCCCAATGTTGCCGTTGGGATAAATTCTAGTTTTGTGGTTGTTGTATAACTTAAAACAGTTCTCTAACCAACTAATAATACTTATACGTTGTACACGTAATTTCTTTGTCCACCTTTGAGAGTAAACAACTTGTTCTCAAATTTCTCTTCCAAGTGTCAAAATATAATCATGAAACATGACAAGATTTCGTCAAATCATCCACACGACAAAAGGCTTTCGTAATACCATAAAATTAAGCGAGCGTCTCTCTTCTACATTTAAAGTAATGTCGGTGTCAAATAAACTGAACAATTTAGATGTAGTTAAACAAAAATGATCCAACACACATTGAGCTAGTAAACATTTAGGACATTACAAAGAAACGTGGCAAGACCTCTGGATGCTTATGCAGTGTTTTTCACGCTCTGACATATGAAGAGTTCTGTCAGTTGAAGTGTGAGAAAACACGACTTTTGCTACGTTATGCCACATTTATTTGTAAGGCCATAAATATCGCAAAACCTCAATGTTGGTCATTTTTGTTTAATTATACAAATCGATATCATACTACAGAATGTACCTATATGTACAATGTACTGAGTTTGTGTATTGGTTTGTAACGTTATCATGCGTTCACTACACAACCTATCATCATTCGTTTTGCGTACAGATTGTGAGGTACAGGAGAGGACATAGAGTAACTCTAAATTAGAAAAAAGTACTAATTTGACGTATGTAACTCATACCCTCTACGAGCTAGAGATCCGTGATAAGAAAGCACAGCCCGTCTTGCACTTTTACGTGACACCAGTAACACCTGCCGTATGTACCCTTATAAGTACTTTTATAAAAAAACCGTAAAACCAATTTCTACACCAACAAATAGCGTTCAGAAATATAAATCATCGTAAAGATAAATATATTATAGGCTAGAATGTATTTACTGCGATATTTTGGTATTACAACTCGTGGATCTTTGCGAATGAGTTTTAAGAGTAAAACAATCCATGTTTAACTTGAAACCTACTGAGGTTTTATTAATGATTTATTATTGGGTGTATGTTGCTCCTGAAAAAATGCTTAGACAAAAATTAATAACCTACTACACAACATATATATATATATATGTATGTAGTAAATAGGTACCTACCGAAATATGCCAACCTAAACGTTCCCATTTATATAATTTGATAGGGATCTCTAAAATCAAGATGATCCATCATTTTCTTAAAACGTGACTGTTTGGTTTACAACTGCTTATCAGTCTCGTTTAAATTCTTTGAAAAAAAGGTCTCAGGCTAGCAATGTTTTCGAGAGTTGATTTAACGTTTACTCTCGTTTGAAAGAACTTCACACAATTAAAATGGAATATAAGATAGTACCAGCAACTTTCGTCGTAATTTTTATAATAATTTCGTGTAAACCGTGTCCTACTTACTTTTTTTTAACCACAAATAAAAGCATTGGTTTATCGTTGTTTTATCAAAAAAATCACTTAAACGTAGGTACGAAATGCAGTGATAATTATATGAAACAATAATATTAATCATCATCATCATCATCACCAACCCATTACCGGTCTACTACAGACTCAGAGCACCAGTCTCCTCTCAGACCAGACAAATGTGATTAATGCTATCTACAGACTAAAAAAAAATATACCTAACCATACGATTTAAATTTGAGAATCGGATTTGGGAAGGCTGAACTTTCGATGCGTGCATTCAAATTCCATAACAGTGAGACGATCGAGATAACTACATTGTTTAACTTAAAACTAAAGCTACTGATACTACTTTTACTACTAAAAGTACTTCTGATACTTCCTGTTCCTGATTTAAACATCTGCTATTATATTATTATTTTTAACACCATTGTACTTTCTCAATCTGTCGAATTTGAACTTACTAATTCTACACAATATACGCCGAATCTTTTTTATATAAATAAAATAAATAAATAAATACTTATACTACGACAATACACACATCGCCATCTAGCCACAAAGCAAGCGTAGCTTGTGTTATGCCTGATGAATATTTTTATGAATTTTATACATAAATACTTAGAAAATACATATAAACACCCAGACACTGAAAAACATTCATGCTCATCACACAAACTTTTTCCAGTAGTGGGAATCGATACCACGGCCTTGGGTTCAGAAAGCAGGGTCGCTGCAAACTGCGCCAATCGGCCGTCGTTATATAGACGAGCGCTTGACCGCAATAACACCTGATGATATGTGATGATGCAGTATTTTATAGGTGGTGAGGAAAATGGAAGCTGGAAGTTTATTCCAGATATTTGCAACGTGAATCACCGCGTCTCATCGCCCACCCGCTCTATTACTTATTTCGCTTTATTCTTCGTTATAATTAAATTATAGATTAATAGGGATATTGGAGAGTTTTTTTTTAAAGTAATATTTACCGGACCAAGCAGATGGTTAGTGGAAAACCGTCGCCTATACAAAGACTATAACTTTGTGGGGCATAGGAACACGTCGTGCAACGTGCTATTCATAGTCCAAGGACTTGAGCCGCAGGTCCTGAGGCGTAGGAGTTAAGCCTCAAATGCCTGTAATTACACCGGCAACCACGCCCTTCAGGCAGGAACAGAGCATTGTAACAATGTATGCGGCAGAAATAAGCATGGCGATATTCCAAATCGGGGCAATTTGGAATTTATGATTTCTGGATCTATTACAGGTTCGAACCGGGGACCTTCAGCATAAAAGACCACAAACACTGCTGCACCGAGAAGGTCATCGAAGAAGCACTGTCAATCTAGGTGAGATTCCTTAAAACCCGCATTCATATTAAATACCTGTGCCAAAAAAATAAGCTTAGTACTTATCATGTACGGATTGTAGAAGTATTTTTCTATATTGTGATGTATCTAACATCACAATATTGAATCCCCGTTTTGCGGTTTTTTATTTAATTTTTATTTTACAGTCATTGTGGCCAATTCAAATAAATTAAGGTTTTTTTTTAATATAAAAATAATATCACAACTGAATTTTTAATTCAATAGCATTGTAAAAAAAACTTTGAAACCTAATTGAAATTGCTAATAGATATGTAAAGTATTGTAAAGTTTTGCAACATTGATTTGCGAAACATTGCTCGTATACGACCAAAACAAGTAGGTTTTACAAATTATCTAACTAATATCCCTAAATAAAAAGTTATATTATGAGCAATCATTTTTTTTCTAAGGCAACGTGTTACATTTAACGCACTTTACGCAGCGAACTATTATCATTAAGATATAAGAAGCACTGTACTGTTTCACTGAAACGCCGCTATTGTCGTTGTATCACAGCTATCAGGTACTTTCGTTAAACTTACAAGTGCTTTTCCATGGCCTATTAAGATTTAGATACCGAAATATTCTACATTACCTCTACCTCTACCTACCAATATCTCTACATTTCCAAATCTCTACCTATATCATTATTTTAATCAAATCCCAATTTTACTTACCTACCAAATTAAAACGGTTAAAAAGATTAGTGGCAATTTCTCTGATTTAATTCAAATTATAAACCACTTATAATCAAGAGCTTCAAAGTAAACAACTAAGAAAGTTTTAAAGATAACATAAATCAAACAATAAAAGCAATGTTGGTAAACACAAACATAAGCTTTTAATGTGCTACGAAAAATTCCTTAGTAAAAAAAAAAAGCTTACCCGCGTGATTGCCATCGCTCCCCTTCCGCTTATCTTTATAAAAAGATAAAGAACCAAGTCTGTTTGAACGTCACATAACTTCCACACAAATCCAATATGAACTGTCACCCACAAGTTCTACATGACTGCATTCCGTTATCACAAAACAAAATATACACCAAAATGTTCACTCACAACTAATGGTGTAAAAGATTTCAACGTGTTACCGTATGAGATGTATACGGAGTTATAAGCGGGTAAAGCACGAAGAAGACCAAGTTCCCACGTTAGAGAAATGCTCGTAACAATAGGAGGTTGCGCGCGCGTCGAAAGGTGGGCAAAAAGCGAATGAACGCAGACGCCGCTCGCTATGGGGAGGCATTTGTACCTGCTGACCCATTTAGGGTTACACACTGTGAAATTAAAGTTATGAACCCTTAAATCAGTCGACGAATACCGTCGACGCTTTACATAACTTACAAGATTAAAATACCTGTTGCTTTTTTATTGTAATCCGGTCGAACATATCTAATGCTTTAAGTATCAGAAATAGAAGTTACTTCATATTTTCTACTATCCTTAGATAAATGTTGATGTTTTTTTGTAGTATGTGATTTTGTTGAATATTTTATTCAATTTATCAGCGTTGTTAAGAGTGTGATGTTTTTCAACGGAGGTTTAAAAAACATTTTCTGCGCTGAACCCTATTGTATTTCTATCTTATCTTGTACTAAACAAATAACTAATAAGAATAAAATTATAATTACTGAGTATTCAAAAAATTGTATTACTTATACTAACTTGACGTATTTTTGGTTTATTTATTTTGGTTAATTGGTTATAATTAGTAACTTTAAATCTTCCATTTTAAAAACAACTGTCACTTATCATAATATATTTAGAATTTCATATAAAATCAACTAAAAACCAGTAGATTATGTCTATGACAAAAATAATTTCTCCAATTAATAAAGACTTGCCAGATGCTTTAATACCGCATGCAATTTTCCATGTTGAAATGATTAGTCAAATTAGTGCCATCTACACTTAACTTTCTATTTATTACTTGTAAATTTATTAAAAGAAAATTAAAATATGCATACGTGAATATAACTGCTTTGTTCCACACAAAATGATTATATTATGAATATTAAAATAAGTCAACTTTAAGTTGGCAGACTGTGCTGTTGAGAATTTATTGATAATTTAAGGAGATTAAATATAAAATTGCTATAAATTTTCGCAATAAAATGAATTTGTTTTAATGTCTGTTTGGTACCGGAGCGTTCAGTATAGTTGAAAATACTTAAGCGGAGCTTTTCGCAGGCAGTTTAAGGGCTTGCAAGGAGTGGTTGGTGGTGGTTACTACAATTTTTCTGCGGGATAGGCTGAATCAAATTTTTGCGAAAACTTTTTCAGGTAGAAGAAGGGCTAAAAGATATTTAGGTAGGTACTTGGGTAATTTAGAACGGAGAATAAGAAACATAGCGCGGACAAAGTCGTCGGAATCTATTAGTCATTATATAATTGAGAGATACGCATGTCGCGAAAATAACAAGCAAAAGTTTTAATTAAATCGCTTACAAACCAGAAATGATTTATGATGACACCTTGTTCCGGGAAGTAATAGATCAAAAACTTGCATGTAGTTTACTTTAATCGATTATTATTTCTAGTAAATACACGAGTTGCAAATAAATCTGTGTCATTTTTGGTAGATATAACTTACGTATAGGTAAGTAGCTGTTGCGCGCAACTTCGTCTGATAATTTTTTAGTTTTTAAAAATCTTCATTTTCCTGGAATTAAAGTTATCCTATGCCCGTCAACAAGATGCAAGTTATCTCTCTTCGAAATTCAATCAAAAACGGTACAGCTGCTAAGTCTAAACGAAGATGCAAAATAACTGTATTAGTTTTTAGCTTTTGTAATATCAGTTTAAATATTATTTAATTTATAGCGATATATCTTATTTTAAAATTCACGACATTCTGACCTTTTGAAAACACATAGAATTTAATTTCTTGATGACCAGTCTAGTTTTAGTTTTTTCTGTATCTGTAGTAGGTCTACTTTCTAGGGTTGCGCAAGCTAATATGCCAAATTAAATACCGCTTGTCCACAATCTCACCTGATGGGAAGTGCAGATGTGGCCTAAGATGGGACGCTAAGTTAGCAATAAATCAAAAATTTCTTCGAAATTTTATACAAATATTATGCTTACTTAATATTAAATAAATATTTTTTGAAATTTAGAACTCTACACAAAACGTATGTCCAGCAGTGGATGTCTATCTGTCTTTATTATGCTGATGATCTGCTTTGTGAAAACCTGCAAAATACACTAAATAAACGTTTTTCTTTCTGTCAAATTGCTTCTTCTTACAACTAAACTTAAGTATATTAACATAGTGTAGAGCGAGGTTCTTCCACCTCTGCAATAGAATATTGTAATTTAAAAATTACTAAAAGGTTTATTTTTAAGCCTACATATAAAAAGTCGATTCATCGTCATACAATAGTGACGTAATTGTGAAAGAATGAAGTGATGGCTGAGCTTCGTTAAACTTTTTAGAGCTTTTAACATTCCAAAAAACACTTGAGAGTCCTTTCTTGTTCTCATAATGTTGCCTCTTTTTTTAGAATAAGTAGGTATAGAACATGATAAATTTTTATTGCATTTCCAAAACTAAATAATGTAGAGTATTAAATTGGGATTCGTTTGGATCATAGATTAGCAGTGAATAAGTCTGTAATTGCTTATTAATTTATGTATATCAAGGGTTAAAAGTAGCCTATGTTCGTACTCTCCATCCTTTAATATCTCGATGCCAAAAATCAATTTAGGTGATTTTTTTGTTAGGACGTAAATTTTTTGTGTAATAAATAATAGTTAAAAAAAACTAAAAAACACGCTTTTTATAGAAAACCGAACTAAAAAATAGAAAATAAATTATAATAAATTTAAATTAAGAATAATAGTGTTAAAAATTTCAATAAATATAATTTTTTTTTTTATTTAAACTATTATTAATTTATATTTATTGAAATTTTTAACACTATTCTTAATTTAAATTAATTAAAAAAATTTTTCTACTACGATCTATTACTTATTTTACTTTCTCAACAAAGGTCTCATTTATATCTGATAATTATAGTAATAACCAACACCACCATACCAATGATATAAATGCGAAAGTGTGTTTGTTTGTTTGGTTCAACAGTTGAAATAAACACAAGTTGTTAGGTTTAACCGTTGAACTGATCTTGATGAAAGTTTGCATCCTCGAGATGGGCATAGGACTATTTATCCCTGAAAAGCTGCTGGTTATAAAATAACAGTATGGCTTGGTCGTTGAACTAATCTTAGTGAAATCTTACACTAAAATATGCATCAATAGAATATAGTCTAGGTCATAGAAAAATAAAATCTTCCTGCAATTACAAATTAGTATAATAATAATCGACTAAGAACGCGACTTCGAAAACTTACAATTTACAGTTCACTTGTGCAAATGCGGTAAAGCATAAATAATCAACATTGATGTGGGGCCGTACTAATAGCTCATTGTTATTTTTTACGGTATTGAGGACCTTTTAAAGGCTTCACAGATTCAATGAATGTATAATAATTATTATGGACACGTCATCTATCACTGTAAGGCAAGATCACGAATTGGTCCACAGCCGTAGATTACAATCTCCTTACTAACCCGTCTAACTTTGACTACAATATTGAATTTGAACCATTGATTTTAAATTTGTTTATTTTCCTCTTCAAGATAGGTGTGATTGTTTTTTTATTTTATTTTAACGGACCTCATCTGTAGTTGATACCAAAAGTGTTATTTATGTACTACTTGTTGGAAATCTCACCATAACAGTAGGTATGCTCTTTTATAAGGAGTTTCAGATGACTCTGGTTCTTTTACGGATCTCCGAAACATATATTTGAAATTGGTTTATTTGTTCCTGAAACCGTGAGAATACTCGTACTATTATACTATTATACTCGATTCAATTGAAATTTTACGTCATAACTAAATTGTCCATTCGATACATCATAACACTAGTCAAAAAGATTCTGACGATTCTATATATTATATTAAAATAACTATAAATAATAAAAAAAGCTTTTGAAATCATTTTTTAAAATGCCCCCAATATTATAAAGGAATAATGATGAGATTATACGAAAACACACCAAACCAATATGTAAAATACGCAATACACTTTAGTATTCACAATGTTGGACAGTTATTCAGTGAAATTGTTAAATTTCGAAGAGCGCTCGTATTTACTAAACAGACCGCTTTCGCAAACTCCGGCGATTCCCATCACGTTCCATTAAGAAACTTTTACTTTTGGCGATATATTCACTTTTGTTGAAATTATCCTACCTCACATTACGAAACAGAGTGACTTTGATTTTTGCCAAGAACATCCTGACCTGAATCTAGACCTATTGCATCACCAGTGACCACTTCAGAATACGAACGGGTACTTATGTATGTTACATGTTATTCTATTATTAAGAACTGTGTATAATAATTCTTACTATCGGTTAAATGTTAGAACTAATTAGTAATGCAGGCAAATACCATCTATATGTAAGGCCGTCATTTTCTATCAGACAGATATACTTGCGCGTGCGCAACTAGCACTATTAATTACCTTTGTGAAGATATTGCTACTTCTTCTAATAATTGTATATCTAGTAAACATCTAAAACTAGTTTTGCATTTGTTACTATGTACCTAAATGCTAATTAAAATAATGTTTATTTTACCTAAATGTAGTAGATAAACATATTAGAGGGTATTTTCTTAGTATTTATGTATATTATTCATAAAAATATAGGAAATGTCGCATTAATATTTCATACAAGGTGCGGTGCATCTTTGTGTGCCGCAATCACTAAATAAAGATGAATTTAGTGATTGCGGCACATAAAGATTGCAATATTACCTAAAGGGGAAAATGCAGTTAATTTGAAAACCTTGCACGGTTTAATGTTTTTATTATTCCATTAACATAAACAGTAAGCTACGATGTGACGTGAATGTGAGACTTCGGTCGAAAGTATGGCGAATATTCGCGAAACTGCAAAATCGCCTCGTCATAGCCTAGAAAGCTTATTTCTGCATGTACAACGGTTATGTAGAAGGTCAATAGGAAGTTTATTGATAAAATTTAAGAGTACTAGTCTCTCTGCGTCGACGTAATAGTAAAGTTGAAGTATAACACTCGAATTTATAGATGCCAGATAAACAGTTGCAAAAAATTAAACATTCAACGTTTATGAAGGGAAATTTTGTATTTCATAGACAAGCTTAAGAATCCCTAAAACTGGCCAAGTGCGAGTCGGACTCGCGCACGAATGGTTCCGTACCGTTATTAATAAAAACGGCATTTTTTAAAATTTTAATTTGATATACATACATCATCTGTGAAAATTTAAACTGTTTAACTATCACGGTTCATGAGTAAAAGCCTGATGAGACAAACTGACAGAAATACAGTTGTCTTGTTGCATTTTTTACAGTGCCAATGTGCTTTCGTGTGGCATACTACGCAACGAAGCTGGCTTGGTTGCTTCTGAGTGAAGTGTCCAGCTCCATCCAGATTCATACCTGATACCACTGAAGATTTACGCCGTCTTCTATCGGGTCTTTTGGTGCCTACACCCCTCAAATAATAGCGGGCCATACTTCGACGAAACTGGAGCTTGGTCCATTTTGTCTTCCACGGACAGGATATGCCGAGCCTTACTTCCACCTTTTTGCCTTGCCCAGAGGGTAAACTAAGTCGTAGTTTGTAACAACACAGTTGGCAAGCCATCGCACGAACAAAATTCGATTTGCTGTAACGAATCGGTAGTCAAATTCGGCTCGGAGTTACTTTTTCATTCACTTTCTCAACTTTTGATCCCAAAGGCTCCTACTAGTCTCTCCTACTGATTTCCCACAGAATATATCGAAAGCATAGCAATAACCATCTGCACTTGCAATCATTCAGTCTTATATACAAATCGAACTGTCTTGTCTCTTATGAACTGCTTGGCTGGGTGACGTCCAAAATATTTCACCATTGACTCGTCTATCGGTAGATGCTCATGGACTACACCCCACTGAAAGAATTTCTTGATCAGCACATCAGCAAGTACTGTGAATATCTTATCGGTAGATCCCGCAGCAGCTTCACTGTCGCAAAAAAGCAGGAATATCTTTTGACATTGCTTTTGAAGCAATGGAAAAATAACAGTCTTCATCTACATTCTCTACCAGTACAATCACTATTGTGGACACTTCCACAATAGTGATTGTACTGGTAGAGTGGTATCCAGTCAGTAGTAGAATGCCAATAAAAATTTTGGGGTCATCAACGGTGATGATTGTAGTGTTGTGCAGCATATAACTTCGTGTTCAGAAGTCTTCATTAAAAATATCTTCTATTGCTTCCTCGAGGCCCCGATAGTCATTTGCAAAATCAAATGATCGCTTCTTCATTGTTAACGTTGAAACTAAAACTGTAAAAAATAAATAAAAAATATAAGCAATAAACCAATTGGACCCATTTGGGGACACCACACTAGAGTATCTTCCCTCGTAGTCAAATCTTACAAAATACCTCATACAATAGCATTACTTTCTTGTGACAACGATAGGTAATTGAATAATTCTGCAAAAAACGAAATAATATCACTATAAATATAAAAAAGTATGACTTACCTTGAGTCTGTCACTCAGTAGCTCAATGATGAAGATAAAACCGTCAATTATAACAACTTTATTCAGTTATTCACAAAACTATGTCTAAACTACTATATTTATTATTACGAAGCCACACTCTTTGACACTACGATCAAGTATTCAAGATAGTTTAAAAAAATTATAATATGTGGGTATTTAGATAAACGGCCCCAAATGGGGACAGCGGGCGTTAATGGGTTAGCTGGCAGCAAGAATTATTGGATTTCTATATTTTATCAAATGATTTTTTTTTTGCAATTGTAAGTAAAGATCATACATTACTTCGCCCACTTAATACAAAAATAAACTTAAAGTAATGCGAATTTGACCTTAACATTTAGAATTCCCCATAATATGAATATTCAGAAGACCTACATAAAACGAATATTTGAGTTCAATATTCAAAACTACGAATCGATTAGAATTAAATAAAGCAATGAGAATCGATCAGCGCCGTAGAGACACGCAAGTGAAAGCGTATATCACACGACAACAAAATAAGCTAACGTAGGCAACTATGGAGTAGACATAATTTTTTACTTATTTATTTAATTAAAACATAATACTTGATAGTCATACAAGTAGTGATAGCCTAGTGGTTGGGACTTTGACTTCACTTTCGTGGAGCCCAGTTCAAATCCTAGCACGAATCTCTAACTTTTGAAAGTTATATGCGTTTTAAGCAATTAATATATCAATTTAACGATTAAGTAAAACATGGTGTGTAAACCTGCATACTTGAGAGTTAACCAAAATGTTCTCAAAGGTGTGTGTAGTCTACCAAACCGCACTGGGCCAGCGTGGTGAATATGGCTAATGGGTTGATAATGTTTAGTGACACGAGAAAAAATATTCTTTAATTACTGAAATAAATGCACTCCGTTAGTATTTGAAAAGCTATATTTTTATCGTTCACTCCCCTCAATTCAGTACAACCAAAACAGTCGCAATAGAAGTCAAAATGTAAGATATATAGACTGAATAATAATAAAACTTTTATAAATAATAGTCTTTGTGTAAATTGTCAGATTAACCTACAATCGCGTAGCGATAGTAGGTTAATCTGGACTGCTTTTGCTATTTATACAAGATATGGGCAATACCTATGACTGAAAGAAACTTTAAGAAAATATTGGTCGTGGTACATATATGGCAAACACGGGGCTAGTGTATACTAGACTTACTACCGCTTTAGTCTAAAAGCCTCAAAAATAAGGGTCGATACTTGGAGGACAAGTCTCCGTAGATGTAGTGTTATCTAAGGACCATTTGTAGAAGGCCCTGTAGACCTTCTATAAATTCCTACCAAGATAATGATGAATAAATAGTTATTATAACATACTGTGTCATTTGAATATTCAATATCAATTTTTTTCTTCCGCTAAACGACTCTACAGTATTTGCTGTCCATTTAAGGAAGTAACGATTAAGAAGCGTGTACTCGGTGGCATTGAAAACAATGCCACTATCGGGAGCATTCTCAGACTCTTCCCCGACAATTTGTACATAATTATACCCCTAATCAGCAATACATATTCTATTGTTGAAGCCATAAAGTCGCTTATTGAGTAAATAATATAGCGGAATAGTTGTGCAAGAAGATTCTATTTGGGAGATTTGCTAGACAAATCTGACCTTGATTGCGGGGAAGTAATTCTCACTTTATTGTGCAGTTTCATTCACTTTTTACTACAAAATCACACGACAATTTTATATCAATAATCGAAATCGGATTCACAACTTCTCCGGAGGAAATTTTATTTGTAACCTTCCTAATTTTAGCATAACCAATTATCGTAAGTTTGAAAACGAATGTTTCTTTTACCTAAGAAGTATATTACGTTGGCGATTGACCAAAGTAATTATGACAAGACATCGCAAATTCCAGACTTCATATTGGTACCTATTGGGAATTTTCTGATAGCAATGGAAAACCCGATATCTAACAACTTATTGCCCAACCAAGTAAGTAATCTAGCTCAGGGTAAAGCTACTAATTTAAAGCGAAAACTGGGTGACGACCAATAATCTAGTAAAGTTATCAATTTCTATTTTCCTACTCTGCCTACTCATACCATTAGGTACTAGCAGTGCGGACGGCGAATTATTTCCATTATTCACAACCTCGCAGAGTCTGTTTCTTTCCCGGCATAAATAGAAATTTCGTTTAGATTTTAAGTTTTCCAGGGTAAAAAATATTATATGTTCTTCTCGAGGATCCCTTTGCCAAATGTGATCAAAATCGCCACACAGAAGGAAGATAAACTGGAATAATAGATATAGCGGTATCTTTAAAATAAATGTTATTAATTCTTTATATTAAATGGCTGAACTGGATTTTCATGAATTATATGAACGCTACACTGAATATCTTCCGTGTATCTTTTAATACAGCACTTTTAGTACAGAAGCAGGGAAACCCGCGGGAGAACTAGCATGCAAAAAACCTTCCGAAACAATAGATATAATTGCACTTGTTACTTTTCGCTGCGCCACACACATCCGATTACGTCAGACTGATTGATGATAAATTATTAGGCATGAAGGTTCAAGATTTTTATTGGTTTCGTATAGTTTGTTGAACTAAAAGCACAGTGGCCTGTTATAGTATTAGTAGCGGTTCCCCGCAGTTTTTTTTAAACTGAAGGTCGTTACGTAGGTAATGTTATATTGGCCACCTCTTAAAGCTGCTATTGTGGCTTAACTATGATAGATATATTTACTTGCGGATTTTTGTAGTTAAAAATCATCACTCTAATCATGTAGTTGCTACTTACATCATTTTTAATTATCAAGTTTCTGAGATTTTTTTTCACTTTGGGAAAATCATTGCAATTCTCTTTTGGTGAATATTTATTAAAATCGGTCTAGTACTTTCATAGCTTACTCGGTAAGAACAACCAAGAAATAATCTTTCCCCTCTTTAATAAAAAAATAGTATAGAGTATAGATAGCAGTATAGATACACTGCGCAGCTTAAAAGAGAGTGGATCATGATCCTCGGCAATGCAATGCACGTTACAAAATGTACATACCTATACATTAATTGATTGTAATTTTCCTGCGTTGTACCTACCTAACCTAACCTAACCTACCTAAGTACGCTGGTATCCACATTAAAATTATAATTAATAATATATAGGTACGTCGAAATAAGCACGAAGCGATAAAAAATCCTAGTTATTACATTCACAGGCGACTCGTCGCATCAACAAGCAACTCGTTTTTTTCCATGGCGCCTTATTTAATAAAATAAATAAATATTTTTTTTTATTTTCGCCAAATAAATGATATTTTATTTTTATTTATTATTTAGAGGCATCTCCGAGATCACCTTGGGTCACAAGCACACCTATATCCTTTCGAAATACACGTGTACCTAATCCAACGCTACTCGCTAGTCTCGATGTCTTATGCCTAAGATAAACGTGGCATAACGTTGGAATATTTATGCAGTTTTGTTTCAAGTTCTGGCATTTGAAAGGCTGTCAGTTGGAGCGTGACAAAACACTGCTTAACTGTACCACCATTTAATTAACAAGAGAGTTCTGGGTTAGTGTACCCACCCTATAGAACAATGACTTACTTATGATTGACTGATATTAAGGATGTATTTTTATTTTCTTCATTTAAAAATTTAATACTTAATATTACTTTAACGATACATACTTTTTCAAAATAAAAATATTCGACATTTATAAAAATTAAATGTCTATAATATGTCAATGTTTTCTATGTTTTCAGTTATGACAGAATGACCCAAACTTGTAAATAAAATTTTATACACTTCATTTAATGATTGTTCTTAAAACAAAGCATGTTTTATTAATGCAGTGGATATTAACAGGTCTTGTAACGTTTTCGTATTCAGTGCAAACATACCAAGTGAACAGACTGAATGCCTCTTCGTACATTGTTACCCATTTGCCTGATCTTAACATACCAAACTTAAACAGGAATAGTGTATCAATTAAAACTGATAATAGTTACTACCCTACAATGAATTTAGTGTCTGTTGATGAGAAAAACCATTTAAAAACGCATATACCCGGATCGATAATAAAACAAGCTCGTGAAAATTATTTCCGTAAATACACTTTAACTACCACAAAATTAGATCATCCCTCTTATCCGCCTAAATTATTCCCATATAAAGAGTTTACAACATTAACAACGAAGCCTTCGCATTTTGAAGAAAATTTAAAGCTTGCAAGAAAGTTGGCATCCCGTTTAATAGAAGAAGTGAAAGATAATACATTAAGAAAACAAACACAACATCTACAAAACGTAAAGCGAAAAGTGCGTCATATTAAAAAGTCTAAAAGATATAAAATTAAGAAAAAAGAAAATAAATATAAAAAAAATCATCGTGTGAAATCAAAGTCTCCAGTATGGCAGGAAATCGGAGAAAAAAATACTAGGATTGATATAATACAACATTGTTTGAATAATATACTTATGACAGAAAATTAATGTTAAAAGATCAGATCGCCCAACATGTTCTTATTTAACTCTTCCTCAAGGTTTTATTTACGTTTGCTATCATTGTGTACTTAAATTTACTTAAACTCTTGATAAACGTACTTATACATATATTATACGTACCTACTGAAATCTCATTGCAAATAGGTAATGAAGTCTACGATGATAATTTTTAAATATTTTAAACGGGCTTAGAAACGAAGAAGTTATCAAAGTATTACTGGTGATCTTTATTTAGTCAGTGAATGTACGAATAGGCTCTGAAATATTATTAAATAATTACATTCTAAGTATAATAAGTGTAAAACTATGGGCATCATAAGAAGGCTCAAAATCACTCAGCGGGCAATTGAGAGAGCAATGTTGGGAGTATCTCTACGTGATCAAATCAGGAATAAGGAGATCCGTAGAAAATCCTGAGTTACCGACATATCTCAGCGAGTCGCAAAGCTGAAGTGGCAATGGGCAGGGCACATAGTTCGGAGAAACGATGGACGTTGGAGTTCCAAGGTGCTGGAATGGCGACCCCGCACAGGTAAACGCAGCGTTGGTTGGCCCTAACGTTTAATTTTAGTTTTAATTATTCAATTGAGACGCCACAAGAACTTCGATTCTGAACTTATATCTCCGAAAATTGACGCTTTAAAACATTTTGTTTCAGATAGTAGGTACTATAGTGTACTAACTCACTATAGTCATAAATATAATGGTATGATTACTTATTGGTGCTGATAACAGTCTGAAATTGTATTTTAGTGGCCGCTAAACTGACAGAAGGACTAAGGAGTAAGTCATTCTTTTTGTACTTTCTTAAAAAGTACATAAGGGAGATGCATAAAAAACCAAACAGCAGTAAATAATTTCTTTAATATTTAACAAATAACGTAATATTCAGATGCAGTATGCCATAACACAGTCTTAAAGAGATTAATATATCCAGAGCAATGACTTAACCTAACGAAAACTGACATGAAGACCCAAAAAAAATTTATTATATTATTCAATGTAGTATAATTTGAGAGTAGGTATGTAATAAAATTACACTTTCTAAAGAATTATTCACGCAGGTTTTCACATTAAGCGTTCATTGTGTTTAAATTACAATTTGTGTACTACGGATCATAAACCCCAGACGTCACATTTTTATGGTCACACCTAACTTGACGGTCTCATGAATAAACTAAGAAGTTGGACAAGTGTACGAGGTTGTACAAACTCTTGTGACTGGACTAAACACCGAAACTGTGGGGCAGTTGTATTGATACTGGGAAATTGTCCCATTGTTAGCAGCAACACACAAGAAATAACTTTGACAAGTTCTATCAGCCGGGTTGGCGTATCTACCAGCAGCGTTACATGTGAATGTACAAACATAATTTGTTTCGCATAAAGTGGTTACTGGATTGTAAAAGGTGTTTGAAGGGCAACTCATAGCGGTTTGGACAAATG
This sequence comes from Pararge aegeria, assembly GCF_905163445.1. Taxonomy (NCBI): domain Eukaryota; kingdom Metazoa; phylum Arthropoda; class Insecta; order Lepidoptera; family Nymphalidae; genus Pararge; species Pararge aegeria. Next base: position 7,254,597 of record NC_053184.1, on the reverse strand, counting down.
TACCACTAACGTTAACGCAAGATATAAATGTGGAACAATTTGTTCCATTGGGATCCGCAAAGAAACCCTCAGTCGTGCATACTGATGTTGTGACGTTGCAGACATAGTTAGTGGTACATTGTGCGATCGCAGGATTAAACAACGAGGTAGAAGGGCAAATGTAGTTGTAGCCTATGAAACTACCGTTAGAGCGAGCGACGCAGAGGGTGTAGTTTTTGCAAGATGTGTCTGCTGGATCGGGGTAACGGCCGTTAGCTGCGCAGGTGACAGCGCTCTTAACTTGCCACGCGAAGCACAATATCTGAAAGTGAATAAAAAACTTGTAGAATTAACTAATTTTTACGGTTATACCATAGAGAAGTAGTTATGTCAAGTGAAGCATTCAGGAAGTACCTAACACGCCATCACGTTATAAAACTCAAGAAAGAGAGCGTTTCGTCATGGACATGGTTTAAAACATTGTAAGGGTTTACGCACTAGTTATGTAAAACAAATCAGAGAATTTCCGCATAGAACATAATATTATAAACTTAATCCTTCTTCATAATCATGATCTTGCCAACAAATGGGCATCCACACATGGACATAGGTCTTTTATCCCTTTAAAAGACCTATGTCCAGGGAGTTCCAAATACCACTGTCGTATGCCGCTTGGGTCCAGAGGCTCTCTCCGACTCGCTTGATGTTAACCGTCCACCTCGTGGGCCAACCATCGCTAACTCAGCACCTTGGGATCCCAGCGTCCATCAATTCTCCGCGCTAAGAGCTCCACCCACTGCCACTTTAGCTTCGCGACTACAATACTTAATCCTTATTAAAAAATATATATTTACTTACTAGAAAAACAGCGATACTCCACTTTCCATCCATCTTTGTTATCTCAATAAAGAAAGGAAATAACGCCGTTTTATATTAAATTGATTTTATGTCCCCATTAAGCAGTAAGGATTAACTCAATGACTAACTTATCTTCACCGCAACTCTTCACTGTTTATTACATCAGTTTTATGGTCCGCCTGGAATTTTCCTTATCCATTGTTTACTCTTTTTTTAAAGCATTAAATAGACCAGACACATCAGAATTCATATCCCTCAAGAGTTATGACAGATAGGAAGATAAGTATTAACGATAATAATAACGAAAATAATAACGATAATTCTTGATGATTAAAAAAATAGTTATACAATAGTTGACAAGCGTTGATAGCCTAGTCGTTAGGACTTCGGCCACGCTCGGGGACTGAGTTCGATCCCCAGCAAGCTCCCCTTTATTTTTAAAGTAATGTGCGTTTTAAACAATTAAAATATCACTTGTTTTACGCGGAAGGTTAACATCGTAAGGGAACCTGTATGCCTGAGGGTTCTAAATAATATTCTCTGAGGCGTGTGAAGTCTATAACCAATCCGAACCCGACCAGCGTGAGAACTTCGGCCTAAAACCATCTCATTCTAAATGGAGACCTGTGCCCTGTAGTGAGCCGGTAATGAGTTGATATTGATGATGTGTAGACCCTTTTTTAAATCATCAAATGTCTAATTTAAATGCCATAGAATAAAAAAAATCCTACTTAATCTAACGCATTTTTTTATGTGCTTATACACGCTTTTGGTACATTTTTCTAAGCGCCATTCCGGATCCAATGAGCTACCGCACATAATTTCAAGAGCAGTTTCTCTATTTTGTACCATTTTCAACTTGTCGACTAGACTATTATAATGATAATGCCCCCAAAGACGTATCGTTATCACATTTATCTTTGTCCTAAAGAACCTTAAGTACGTACTTAATCAATTTTCTGCGAGGTACTTAAAGGCTTGATATAGCGATTTTTTTTTAATTTCAGCCTTTAGATTCTTTACGATAAAATATTAATTATTTTCTTTCTTTCATCTGTATACAGCAAAGATTTTACAGAGACATTTCAGATTTTAACAAATTTTTCACTGACACCTTAGGTATTGGAAATTTAAAGAACCTAAAAGTAGTAGGTATAAAACTAAGATTGTTGGTTATTACAATTTAACATAATGCACTATGTAGGCTTTCGTTGGGTGTCATATTTACTAAATATGGCTTTCAGTATTTTAAGAGCGAAATACCAAGTTAATATTAATACATATATAAGTGTTTATCAAAATCCAAGCTATGCTCACAAAACATCATATAACTATATTATATTTACACATATGGACTACAGTGTGGAGCCAGTTCTGTTCAAACAATAACGTATTTTATCTCTCAATGTAGTGTTGTCCATGTTGTCTTCACAACATCGATCTTTCAGTGTTTTAATCTAGATTATTTACTCTCGCAATCTAGATTCGCGATAAATAGAATTGTCACTCGGCCTTTACTGCACTTGAGAGTTTAAAAATCATTGTGGGCCGTTTCTGATTCTTATAACGAAAAAGGATTAATTAAATAATAATTAGGCTAATATTAATATAATTTAAAAATTTTATATAATTAAAAAAGACAGTAATTGAAATCATCAAGAATTTCTTTAGATATCGATAGTTTTATGAGGTAATAGGTACATCTCTATTATTCTTAACACACCATTATCATGATAGAATTCCTCAGTTTCCGCTTATATCTCGCCAGTGATATGAAACACATACGGTTATTAAGTACATCATCAGAAAAGCAGAAAGTTTTACCAACATAATAAAAGGATTTGAATACAAAAATGTGTATTAACCATTTTTGCTTATTGATTCTATTTTTTGTAAGTAACCTTACTTATATTATAAATGCGAAAGGGTGTTTCTTTGTTTGTCCTTTCTTCACGCCACAACTTAGCTATCAATCAACTTTATTTTTGGCATAGAGTTAGTTGTAAGGATAGAGAGTATCATAGGCTACTTTTTATGCCAGGAGAACAAATAGTTCCCACGGGATTTTTAAATAAACGTAATAAACGCCAACAAAGAAAGTGGGCAACAAATTTTCTATTAGCTTAGGTAAGAAAATTAGTCTTGTAGTCGTGACGACGTACGGCGGGTATCATACAAAATTTACGAAAGAAAAGTGTCCTGAGTTAACCTTTAAATGTATAGAAATTTAAATAATTTAACACATTTTAATTTGTATCCTATATATAGTATTACTGATAATTGTTGCTTGTAACAATCTATCACCTTATGCAGTCGACTCGACTTGGAGGAGTTTTATAAAATCACCTTACGAAGCTTCGACCATTTCGAGCGAATAGTCAAAATAATAGGAGTAATGAAGTATCTATTTTGATTTTTTTGCCCATATATTAATCTGGAATCTTGTACAATTTTATAAACTAATTTTATGAACAAATAAATTTACATGAGTTGCCTTTTGGAAAAGCAACTTTTGGTTTTTCCTAGGGGAAATTAGAATATCGTGGTTTGGTTTCTATCTAATCTTCTTATATATATATATATATATAAACACTGACAAAAAGCTGATGTCATATGCATGCCTATGCATTTTCATTTTTACTAAACCAATACAAACGACGGAGAAAGTTGCATTATTCCGATACATGGTTGTTTTTGATTTATCAAACCAAAATACCTTAATAATTTTAAAACTTATGTCAAACAGTACACTGTAACTCATGGTGGTTGCTCTTATCGGTATAGCAGTTATTTTAATTAATGAATAATAATTGTTGTATAACGCCAGATATAGTTAACTGAACTAAGTATATCAACACAGCTATGAAAATGAAGCTTAATTTGCTATTGATTCTCCTGGTTTTCGCGAAGTATAGCAAATTTAACTTCATTCTCATAGTATATCATAGAATAACACGAAGTAACGCCTGCTTCTATCCAATATTTAAATATCAACAACGCTTTTATATTGATAAAATCCAATGGTCGTCAGTCTTTTTCTGTGTTCTTCTCCAAAAATGTTCAAACAATTTGGTGATCAAATTTCATAAAGTGCTCAGGAACAATTCGATGCCATCCTCACATTTCTAACATCGAACTGCGGAGCGCTTTTGCCTCCTTGGTTCTCATGAACCCTGCAAACCCCTTTCGGTTTCCGTTTTCCACCATACCAGCTTCCTATAACATAACATCAGTTACTTTTACTCAGAAGTGATTCGGTTCTTTTAAGAAGTACCTAAGTAGGTAGGTAAACACGCTCGCTTAAACCTAAGGCTGCAGCATTTAGTGCATAGGAGGGACTATTTCTCTCATATACCATTGAATAGAGGTCACTGGCCTTTATTATTAACACTGGAACGGCAGTTCTTATAAAATTGATCCAATTATCTAATAATAGATTTCAGCATTGACCCAAGTATTTATGGTTCGTGAAGAATCCGACGAATGATTACAAAAATTGGTATAAATTTAAGTTATAAATAAATAATTGTTATGCTAAATTCAATTAATATTGCAGAAAAAGTCATGATATCCTGGCCGCTATCATTTATAACAGACCTATGCTTATAACCTTTGGTTGCGATCAATCTAGTAAAATAAATTTAGCAGAGTGTAGTGCAGTTTTAAAAATAATTCTTTCCTAAGCTGAATATTTATGCGTATTTTGCCGTCTGGCAAAATACATAATATATTCAAATGAAGTAATATTAGTAAAACGAAGGAAAAAGCATAAAATAAGTCAACCGAGAATATAAACGGTGAGAAGCAAAGCATACTGCTTTATTTTAATAGCGGGGAGTCTCTTTTTTTCCTTAGTTATGTGAACATTTTTGAGTTAACATGCTTTTATCATTTATTTATTAGGCTGTTATATTATTGTCTAGCTCTTTTTTCTAACTCACATAACTGTAATAACGTTATTTGATAAATAAATTTCATCCTTCATCGCCACAGGATTCAGGTGATTAAACCTTTCTGGTTCCAGTCGAAATCATTCAGATGGAATGTTTTAATGCTACTGCAGCCAAGTGCAGACTAAATATTAAAATATATGCCGTTATTACTCGTATACTACGACACTGTTGTTTCTTGAAATATTACTACAAGTATTTCTAACGCAATTAAAATGGTAGCTACAATAGTCATTATTTTTCCTATTAATCCTAGAATTAATCCTATCTCGAGAGAATTTCTAAAAATCATTTTCGTTCTTTTAATATATATCCCACTGAAACAATGACTACGGAATTGTGCCTTTAGATAACAACGATAATCATTTTGTATCATTAGCTCCAGCAACTGAGATTGAAAATAAAGAGGCTCATTTGTAAAGCTAAACGATGTGATACAACAGAATCATCCGTTTTGTACACGGAATGTTGAAAATAGTGTCGTATGTATGAAAGTCAGGAATAATAATTGACACCAATAAATAATCATCGGTAGATCATAATGAGTATTACGTAGGTAATAGATACGGACAGACAGAAACTTAGTGCGACAGCATAGTGTTGTGTCGCTATTAGACTTATTAATAACGCTAAAATGTCAACGTAATTAATTATACTTAATGAACTAGATTTTAATCTAACTGCAACTCGCTTATGTACGCTAGTTCTAAACAAAATGTTTGTCGCAATATCCTCAACAATCGGCACTTATTTATCCATTGTATGTTCATTACTTTTAATAATAGTTTGGTGTTTTAATAAAAAATGGCGATCGCTTCACAATTTCATTAGCTTAAATGAAATTTTAATTGGAACTATCCATTTGTGCTTACGTTATTTGAACTTAAACCACTTTTTAACAATATTGGCTCCAAAAATGTTTGTAGCTTCAATTTGTTGGTCTTTATGTGCAACATTGTTAGCATACCTAAGACTGGTGCTGCTATACACAGGGAAGATAAGTTATGAAAAGAGAAAAGCTGTAATATTTAGTTACACCACCCTCTTAATCGTGGAAGGGATTTCAGAATTCGTCATCCCAATGATCTACGAATTGAACATGATTTTAGAGGAGATGGCACCAGTATTACTGACTGCATACCTTTTGTTGACCTTGAATCTCTTTGTGTTTCTGAGAGTTGTATTTTACGTACTGTCCTGTTGTAGGACAGTAATAGCTCGTACAGGGAAAACACGAGCAGTATCAGTGGTGGGCGTTGCGATTGTCAGCGACATTATCATGATGTCTCTTCTTCTGAGTGCCTGCTTTCACGATGTTACCACGGGGCCGTTAAAAATAATCCTAGTAGCATTTGATCACAGACTGGTTCTACAGACAATTGTTGTACTTTTTAACAAATCATCTATGGAGTATTGGAAGACAGTTTTAAGAAATCGTAGAAGGCGTGCTTTAAATCGAATTATTTAAACAGGCGACTTTGCGTACCTACTATGTTTTATTTATAACTTTAGAATAACATTTACACATGTATTGTAACGGTCGTTCATTAAAACACTAAAAATATTCTGTGTTTATAATTTCAACACTTTCTGAATACTTACTAAGTACATTGCTTATCTAAAAGACTACCATTTTATTTTTTCAAGTATTTAATTTTCGCTATGTTGCAGAATGTTTATGAAGGGATAAGTGTAGAAACAGTGTGTCAAAATCGAGGACGTTTTCCAAACAATGAAGATCTAGACTGCCGAGGATACACTATGTGCTTGATGGGTGCTGGAGGTTACGCGAAGTTTGATCTTCTTTGCCCGGAAAACTCTGTCTATAGTCATCAAGAAAACCAATGCACTAACGTTACTACATACCAATGTCTACCTGAATATAATTGCACTCAAGAAGGCAATTTTGTCTACCAATCTAGTGAAAATTGCACATCTTACGTAACCTGTGTTAAAGATTTAAGAGATATAATAACAGCAAGACTTATTTCTTGTGAATTCAATGAAGTATTTAGTCCCTCACAAATGATGTGTGTTAATGAAACTTTATATAAATGTAATTTCAAAACTGAACCGCCCAAAGTTCTTGAGGTCTCGATCGATCAGTTGCCGAACTTATCAGGAAATTTCTCTCTTAAAAACAGTGCCACACGCTTGAGCAAGCTTCTTGCAACAAAAATTACCTTCATTGCTTTAATAATTTTAAAATAAACATCTGAAAAATTTACATTGTTATGTTATTTACAAACTTCCTGTTATTAAGTTGTAAGAAATAAAATTCGTACTAAGTATGTTTTAAAAAACAGGTCAAGGCTGATAAAATTTCCATATTATACACAATGGTTTGAATAATGATTGTAAGTCCAACACCAAACATAATTTACGGAAATTACTTACCATTGAAGTTTAATATATTCAGCTACAATTTCCATTCTTCCATACCAATTATATTCTTAGAAGTTACGCAAAACCTTTAAAGCCAGAGCTGTCAAAGTTAACAATAAAATTAAATAGTATATAACTGTATCTTTAGCTAGAATAAGTATTTATATCCGCATTAAGAGCTAGTTCAGACATGGCGGATTCCGCGCGGATGCAAATCGCGCGGTTGAACCGCGCGGATCCTAATTACATTAGCGCCTTACAAATCGTTCATACCTGTCCGCACGGATTGACAATCCGCGCGGCTCAACCGAGAAAATGAATTCGCGCGGTCGCCGCTCGGTTTTATTTACTTGACGTACCTAGAGGGCGTTCAGTTGCTCCGCGGAAGCCGCGCGTATCGGACGGTGACAATGGATCGCTTCGACACCGAGCTATTCATCGATGAGGTGGAAAAAAGACCTGCTTTGTGGAACATCCAATGTGCAGAATATTCTAACAAAACGATTAAAAACGGAGCTTGGCAGGAGCTGGTGGAGATTTTTGGAGAAAATGAGGATTCTTTGGAAAAGAAGGTTCTTTTTGGTCAGTAGACATTTAATTATACATTTTACCAGGGTAGTTTACATGTTTTGTAATAGACAGTCCACCCCAAATAACTGAAATGTGTATAACGTTGTTTGGCGGTACGTAACGAGCGCGGGAAAACTATCACGTTACCACAGTAACGTATAGCTATTAACTGTAATATGTACAACCCACCAACGCGACGCGCCATCTTGAGTTTAGTTATTTGGCGCGAACTGTAACAATTTTAATTTCATATTTTCGTGTCTTGCCATTCTACACGACCCTCATTCACAAAGTAATTAGCATATTTGTCTCTAATGTTTAATGATGATGGTGTACCCCTTCCTGCATGTAATGTAATAAGATTACTCATTGGCGCAGTATGTAAAGTATCTTCATACTGTATACCATCTCTAGTTCTAACAAAATTGTGTAGCACGCAACAGGCCTTTATTATGTCTTCGGCAAAGTCTATATTCACGTTTATAGGCCTATGAAAAATGCGCCACTTGTTTGCCAGAATTCCGAAAGTGCATTCAATAAAACGTCGAGCTCTTGATAACCTGTAATTAAATATTTTTTTTTCATATGATAGCCCTTTACCTGCATAGGGTCGCATTACATTTTCGGATAAACCAAACGCTTCATCGCCAACTATGACGTATGGCAATGGTTTAGGATCTGTTTCAGATATTGGTTTAGGTTTTGGTATGTGTAATGACTTTTCTATTAACCTTTTATAAAATGCTGAATTTTTAAAAATTGCAGAATCACTACTTTTTCCGTAAGATCCGATATCTATGAAAGTAAAACAATAGTTACTATCACAAAGTGCCAACAGTACTATGGAAAAAAAAGTTTTGTAATTATAATACAAAGAACCCGAATCTTTGGGTTTTGTAATCCTTATATGCTTGCCATCTATGGCGCCTATGCAATTGGGAAAATTTGCATATTTTTCAAAATCTTTAGCTATTTTCTTCCATATATCTTCGCTGGGTTCAGGCATGACGTTTTTTGTGACTTTTTCCCACAGAGTTTCACATACTTCACGGACAATTCCTGTGATTGTAGATTTGCCAAGACGAAAGTTGTAATGTAGTTCTCCAAAGGAACAACCAGTACCCAGATATCTGAAAAATAAAATATTAATCTGTATCGTTTTGAAAGTCTGCCGGGTCCGCTAGTTAAAGCATAATGAGTGTCTTGAATTACCTAACCGCTACTGTATTTATATTTGTTAAAGATAGTGATTTCTGTTCCAGGTGTATCATTACAAAAAAAATGGAAGAACATCCGTGATGCTTATAATAAGGAATTCAAGAAAGGCAAATCAATTCCTTCTGGTTCTGGTGCATGTAAAGGTTCAAAATACATGTATTTCGACCGGCTTTCTTTTCTTCAGAAGACGATAGAAAACAAAGAAACTATCACAAACATAGATGAAGCCAAAAATGAAGAAATTCGGAACATTGACCAAAAGCTAGATAATTTTGTAAATGCACGTGAAATACAACCGGTACCCAATAAAAGGAAGAAAACTAAAATTACTTCAGAAGAGCGATTGTCTAACATATTAGAAAATAGTATTGAATCAAGAGATAAAATACAAAGACAAATACAAGAAAGTATGTCAAAGCAAGATGATGATGATAAACTTTTTTGCATGTCATTGTATAAAGAGTTAAAGAAAGTTCCAGAAAATAAACGATTGGCTACTAAAATTGAATTGCTCCAGGTAATACAGAAAGGGCAGAAATTACCATCGCCTATTCATATCACGAGCCAGCAAAACACGCCTAATGCAGTATTTTGGCAAAACCAACAATATTCAAACCCACAAGGATATTTCACTGGATATTCTACAATAGTACCAGGAGAGTCTCCATCGCCTTTATCATGCAATAGCACTGACGATTCACAGTCTTCTATAGTACAAAATATATATTCTGACGTATAAAATAAATATCTTACCTTAATGTGATCACGAGTTTTTCTTCTGGGGACACGCTTGACCTCATATGGGTATCATTAGATTCAATTTGTTTACTCATCATTTCTAATAATTCATCAAATGAATTTATCGACATTCTCAAATAATTGAAGAATTTTGGTTCAAAACTTCTTAATTTTGGATATAAAGTCTGAAACTGACCATGAGTAAACCGATCGCGTAATATTGGATGCACCCAATACTGCCGTTTCTTCTTTCTTTCTTTTTTACGGAGCAACAAGTACACACATATTGCTTCTTCGACTTCCATGATTGGACTGTCACCCTATGCGAATAACGGCACTCCGCATGTACATCCGCGCCTGTCTGAACACTTGCGTTTAGAACCGCGCGATTTGCATCCGCGCGGAATCCGCCATGTCTGAACTAGCTCTAAGAGTAAATATAAATAACCTGTATAAAGTGTCTTTTGATAGATAAACACTACTTCGGCCTCTTGCTTGGTTTTCACTACGGTATAGTCTCATACATACTCACTAAATGTATCTGCTTTCAACCAAATAAGATCGAAGTTTCAGATAAGTAAACTTTAATTTTGTCAACTAGTCTATATTTCCGTTATAGGCATGCTTTAGAGTGCTGCGCCATAGCACTACAGCGAAAAAAAGTATAAAGTATCAAGCGGTATTTCTGTTTTCTGCCAAGTAGATACTTTGCTAGTTCCGTGTCACTACGTTATGCTGTTCGCGGCAGTCCTCATTGGATAACGGCTAGTATAAAAGCTGATCGGTAAATGGAGATAGACTTCCAAAAAAAAGACAGGAGGCTCGATAGACTTCCTTACGTGTTAAATGATGGACATGATGATGATGGACATTCGATTCCAATCTTAGCATAATATTCAACGATATTGTACATACAGAGCTCGTTCTAAAACAATGGTACGTATCACTGATACACACGAAAGGCGCACGTTCTGTATTCCTATACGCCTAAGGTTCAGGCTAGTATGCTTTGTGTCAAAGCATATAAAGTACTAGCTGTTGCCCGCGACTTCGTCTGCGTTTGATTTTGTTTTTAAAGTATTCAGTATCGCTAAGCCTTAAATGAGTATAGTAGTATATATATCTATATATATATAACATGTGACTGTCAATTAATTATAGACAAATAATTTGCAATAAAATAAAATTGCGACTATAATTAAAGATCTAAGCTATCCTATCTCTTAAGTTGGACCAGACTGCTCACGGTGTGCCAATTTAATTTAAAATCGGTTTAGTAGTTTAGGAGTCCATCGCGGACAAACATCGTGACAGGAGATTTATATATATTAAGATTAGCAGAAAATATATTGGAAAGAATATCAAAAACTTACGAAAACCGACCATTCAAACAAGCAGGGCTTAAAAATGAACTAAGAATAGTACTATTGATCAAAATACAAAATACAGAAAAACCTGTATCTTGCATTCATTGATTTTTCTAACTTTTATACACTCTAATCCACAAATACATAGGTAGCTGAACAATTCATTCTTCATAATATTCTTCCATCGTTTCAATGAAGTATAAAAACTTCATCCATACATTCATGACAATAGCAAGAATATCTCTTTCGATAATAATTATTCTCTTACAATGGAACCCCTAGATTTTGGGATAACCCCAAAATCTAGCAATGCATCAAAACTCGACTGAGATGCCTTTAGGATAAATTGCTGCCGCCCCAGCCGCTGATAATCGAACAATAATTTAAAAACACTCTTTGTTTTGAATGAACGTGATTCAGTGGGTCTATGGTTTGGTTTGTTGACGGCCGACAGTTGACACTTGACTGTGAAATTTTGAAGTAACTATAAAATTTAAGGTTGTTTTTTTTTTTTTTTTTTTTTTTTTTTTTTTTCGGCGGGAAACTTCGTACATGGCGGACGCGGTTTTCTCAAATTTTTCTTTGATTTTACTGTAAACTCGTCTTGAAAAGGATTTGGTGTTGTTTATATTGAACTGTAACTTGGCCTGTCAATTTGTGCACACGTGTTAGTGAGATTCCGGTGTAATTTCGGTGTTTTATGTGAATTTACACAGCAGCAGAAATAGTTGTTATTGGTGATATTCGTATAAATCTAACCGTATTTGGTGTTGGTTAAATATTTATTATGTGTCTGTAGTTATAGTGTTTCCAGTAAAATGGATCTAGATACACCTCCTGAGCCGCCCGACCCGGGGGCATCAGCCTCGTCTCGCAAACGACAAGGAGAGGATACCAACGTATATGCGGCCAAAAAAACTATAACTGATCCTACTCAGGTAAACCCATCCGTTCAAAGCCTTTACATACATCCTTCCTTCACCGAAGGCGCCAAGTCATACTCTGACGATGATAATGGGCCTTTTATCGTCCAAGTCTCACGGGAAGTGGAGGACCCATCCTCTGGAGCGTCATTACGGGCTATAAATTTCGGTCAATTCTTGCACAAACACAAAATTGGTTCAATTATCCACGACGGCGTCAAAAATATAGGCCGCAACAAAATTACTGTAGAGTTTACTTCTGCCCAAGCTGCCAACAACTTTCTGGTTAGTCCAGTTTTGAAGTTATGCAAATATAGAGCTATAATTCCCACATACAACATAACCAGAATGGGGCTGGTGAAAGGAGTTCCCGTGGACTGGTCGATGGACGAGCTTGTTGATTCGCTAGAGCTCCCGCCTGGCTGTGGTGAGGTTCTGAAATCAAGGCGACTGAACAGAAAATCTGTCACAGAGGGTGTCATCACTTGGGTGCCTACCCAATCTGTTGTCCTAACCTTCAGGGGGCAAATGCTTCCTGCTAAGGTATATTCATACCACACCTCACTGCCAGTTGAAACATATAAACTTCCAACAATACAGTGCCAGAACTGCTGCCGTTTTGGCCACATTAAAACAATCTGCAGATCTAAGCCCAGATGCTACAGATGTGCTCAGCCCCATACAGGTGACTCATGTTTGGTCATCAAGGAATTATCTACATGTTTACACTGCTCTGGTAGTCATTTTGCTACTGATAAAGACTGCCCAGAATTCTCCAGGCAGCAATCTATTAAAATGGTCATGTCTCAGAATAATAAATCTTACATTGAAGCATCATCTCAGTTTCCTCCTGTCCGCAGGTCCTATGCTGAGATAACAAAAGAAATGTTTACTCCTACTAATGTAACTTCCTCCAAAACCTCCTACCGGCAAACAGTTTTCCGCTCTCCTCGTCCCCGAGCTCCTCTAGCAAAGGGCTACGATAAAAAAGCTGTTCAGACTATTGTCGGTGATTACTCCTCATCCCTTCCTAATGGATGCGCTCTCAACAACAATGTTGAGAACCCTCCCTCCCAAGGTAAAATGCTTGAGTTTATCTCCGAATTTCTACTTAGTATTGTCGCTCCATGTAGTGAAATTCCCTTACCGCCCAACGTTGCCAAAAACTTAAGCCAACTTTTTAAACTACTCCAAAATGGGCCCAATAACCCTGCTACAGTGGAACTGTAAAAGTTTACGTCCCAAGAAACATGAGTTAACCTTCATAATCCCACCATTCTTCCTCCCAAAGTCCCCCGTCCTTTGAGTGTTAAATGTTTTTTAATGTTTGTTTTCAGTCCTTATTGTAGATTTTTATGTAAATATATAGTAAGTAATAAAATTAAAGTATAATGTACAAAAAATATCCGTGTAAGATATATATGCATGTGTTGTCTGTGTCCTTAGGTTAAAGAGCTAACTAGCTAATAACAACTATTTCTTGGTACAAATTCAAAATTAACTTTTCATTAGTTTCACCGATCAATCTCCTTCGTGCCTTCTTCATCTACAAGACATTGGCGAAATACCTTGTGCCCAGTTGGCGCAGACAAAAGCCATAAACAAGAATTGAATTGAATTGAAAATTTAAGGTTATGGTTGAAGTTGTAGTTATAAACTTTTAAATTTAATTAATAGCTAGTTGAACTTTTTCAATCTAATAAGACAAATAGTATTACTGGAGTGAATCCAAATGTATTCCAACATAGTTGCATCGAGGTTAGTAAAGTTCCTTTTTTTAACCTAATAAAGAACATTTATTTATTATAATTAAGCTCTTTGGTAACAGACAGTGGGCTCGACTGGCTTGTTTCTGCCGTTATGTATCTACGATAGAAGGGCAGACGCTCCCGCAGGCAGGGAAGTCAAGTGACGGAATTTCACCTCCTCCGCGCATCAGCAGAAGTCCTACAGATATATTGCAAGCTTTAGCCGCAACAGTTGGCACTGACCCTACCGCAGCACATTACAAGTAATTTTTATTTTATTTATTTTATATTTTGATATTGTATTAGTATGTGAAATTTCAATATTGTCTGTGCAGGTCATCTACTATTGGTAAACACACATAATGTCTTTTATTCTTAATATGCATCATAGAATTAAAAATATACAGAAACTGTGTACACAACTAATATTGAAGCATCAAAAACCACTCCACTTTAGTAGTGTTTCTTGAACAGGTGGTTAAACACTTCATTCCATTTAGCAGTTGACAGTTCAGTGCACCTCTAATCCGGCGCCCCTTGAAATCCAACTTGTCTATTATTATTGAATATTTTTTTGACAATCTTCTAATGTAGATAATGGATGATTGACCATGATATAACGCATAGAATCTTACCATTGGATTGTAATTTCTCAAATTACAAGGGACTTTATAATCAGACAAATTCAGTAGTTCGACACTGCCCTGCAAAACGTTTTTCGGGCTACCGGGAGTCCACTGTAATTATTTTACGTCCAATGATATAAATTTTTACCATGAAAAGGTATGTGAGCTAGCGACATTCTCAGAGATGTTTTCACTGTTTTTGGACACAATGCACTGCAGGTAATAATGGCTAAATGTGGGTTCTATACGTTCTTAATTCAGTAATATGCATATGCATTTACAAATCTATTAAAGAAAATGCACTTATCGCTCCAACACCAGAGAATTCTCAAGAGATGTTGAATTTTAAATGCACTATGGGTATAAACTGAAATCATTATTAAGATTTATATAATGCAGATTTGTAACTTTTTGTAAATTACCTAAGCCAACTGAGTAAAGTCATTATATGGAAAAGTAAATTAGAATGGAAAACTGCTTTTAAAGCATGCAACTTTTGTTAAGCAAACCTGATTTGGCTTGTTAGATCAAACATAAGTTCAATCTAATCATAATATAAGATATAAGATGCGTTGTTGTAAAGGTTTACTGAATTATTTAGACTTTTCATATTTGTTACAAAACTTCATAATAAACTAATTACTGTACAAATACTGAATGGATTCCCGCACTGAACAGTCACTTCTTATTATTATTTATTGAAAAAACGCTGTCTGCATTTGTTAGCTGCAATTATTATATTCAACAATTTATTTAAATTCATTCTGATAATATTTTCAGATATCATGATGATCCATATTTAATCCCTCAATCAAACTATCGTAAGAGAGCATACGCTTTGTCAGCGGAGGCAGGAAGGAAAGCAGCAGCATGGATAAGAGATGAGCATGCAGAATTGTTTACAATGAGGGAATGGGACCCACCTATGAAGATGAAGACACCATACTTTAATGCTGATCCACAGATTGAAGCATTCGCTCCTAAACCTATTTATAATGATGAAAGTAAGGTAATGAAAATAAATTTATATCTTCAAAACTTAAGGAAATTTAAAAGATTTAAATAATAGCTATACCCAAACGTTATTTACATTAAAAAAATAGGTTTCAAATGAAAATAAAGCCTACCTTATTTGTCACTGGTGCTTCCTGGGACATCATCCCAATTTATACTAAACATTAAAACAATTTCATATCTTTGTGTTAATTATAGCACTATCCATAAGCTTAGTGTCAATTTAGTTTGACATTTTTACCAAATGCAAAAGCTTAAAGCACTATAAGTCTATTTCCAGTGTTTACATAAATAAACCCTTATGTATGTCCCACTGGAAATAGGTCTCCATGCTCAAATGAGGGCGGGTGGCCTGAGGTAACATACTGTTATGTATTTTCTTCATCATCCTCAGCCTGTTAATGTCCCTTAAAAAAATCCTCTCTCAAAAGAAAAAGGAATTAAAGTTTTGACCCACCTAAATGCGCTGTGGGTTGGAAGGGCTCTTAGATAACGATTATTATAAGCATTTTTTTATACTCATTATTATGAGTACAAAGTGATAACAACATTATGACTAAAAAGTGATAATGATGTGTATCTAAAAATGCCATTAAAGGCACAAACAAGGGACACCCAAATAACATCTCCAAACATACTCATCCTCCCATCCAGTTACTGATTGATAATTTGGCAATCAGCAGATTTGCAGTGTCATCTATGTGACACCACTTTAAAGCTTCCATTCAACATCATCATATGAATTACGTTGTAAACAAATATCTGAACCAGATAAAAAGTTTTAAGACTCGTGCTCAACAATGTTCCCTTTAGAAAAGGATAACACTATTTTTGACATGGCAATTTAGATTCCTTTACTTTTGTTGAATCGATTTTTAATTTTAATACAAAGATTGTATTTAAATTAATTTTAGGTAACAGAAGAAGACTTAAGATACACAATCGAAAATGCACTTCTAGAAGATTCAATTAAAGTGTTTGAGCTTCTTGGTGGAGTTAACAATTTAGATGATCAGCTGAAGCTGTCTCTATTGCAATTGTTGTGCTTTTATAATGAGAAAGAACCAGTTTCTATGGAGTGGGTAGAGGAGAGATGGTTTTCGGCTGCAACAAGGGACAGACATGCTGCAACATGGAGGTAAGTTAAAGATCTTTCTAGTAGTCGTCCTAATGGGATCGCTAATATTTTCTGAGTAATGTGCGTTTTAAGCAAAAATATTAAAATTAAAATATCAATTGTATTTACGTTGAAGGAAAACATCGTGAGAAAACCTGCATGCCTGGGAGTTCTGCACAATGTTCTGTGTGTGAAGCCCACCAATCCGTGTGAGTAGGCACACCCTTTGGTTGGCTCGTAATGGGTTGTTAAGATGTTAATGCTAATGCTATATTCTACAGTGTATTTGATTAATAACCTACACCTCGAGAGTTAAAAAACTATTTTCGCTTATACTTTCAAAACTATCATCGACTTCATTGTTAGTTTAATATGTTTTTTATTCCAATAGTTTATCATGTTTTTTTTTTTTCATTTAGAGTACCTAACTAAACTTGAGATCTAGGTTGAAAATTTTAAATATAAAGTAATAATAAAAAATGGTAGCATCATTTTTCAACCATAACTAACGCAATTTTAAATCATTCTCAAGACAGAACATAATATATATTATGTATATTCATGTAAAGTTTAAGCAATAGTAGAGTTTTTGTGACAGAGCTCGTACGGTAAAGTACTACCGCCTTGCTTATTTTAGCCGCGAAACAGCATTATTGCAATCCTGTGTTTCGGTGTGAAGGTCGCAGTTGTCGGTTACAGAAACATGAACTTAACACCTACGCTTCAGGTTGATGGACGCCATGCGGAATGTTGCTCAGTTTGTCAGACATGGTTTTTCACTTACCATTTGCTTGATCCGTCCGTCAAGTAATATTAATTTGCTTTTTCAATTTATCCTTTCCACAGAGTCGGTGGTCTTGCTGAAAAAATCTTCACAGCTATGGATCCCAAAACCCCGGAAGCATACTGCTGTATAATACAAGGAATGGCTAAATATTTTCAGGTAAGTATCAAATTACTCATAAATCCCCATGTTAGTTTTTAAGTACGCGTTCCAAAGGACCCTGTTTATGTATATTTTTAAATATAGGGTCGGCCGATTGGTGCAGTGGGCAGCAGGACCAGGTTTTTAAGTCCAAAACCGTGGGTTCGATTCCCACAACCGGAAAATGTTTGGATGATGAATATGAATTTTTTTCAGCGTCTGGGTGTTTATATGTACATATTATAAGTATTCATGTATATTATTTAAAAAAACATTCGTCAGTCATCTTAGTACCCGAAGCAAAAGCTAGGCTTTCTTTGTGGCTAGATGGCGATGTGCGTATTGTCATTTTATATATATATATATATATATTTTTTATTTACAGGCAGAGCGAGCTCATGTTTTTGCACAAGAGGCGAGGGAAAAAGGCATACAGCTATCTACAACCGTTTATAATTCGCTGTTGGGCTGCGTTGGGTTCCTGAAAGAAGGGGTTAATCTACGAATTGAGGCGCTAAAAGGTTTATTGCATGAAATGAATGAACAAGTACGTCTATCGTCATAACATATAAGGTCATATTAATTTTATTCTATCTATTTTCACAGAACTAGTTTTAGTCTTTCTTTTTTTAAGAATAATTTCATGTCAAGAAATAAGGAAGCTAAGTTCTTGGTCTTAGTACTCGCTGACTGACTGACTGACTTAGTATTGGGGTACTATAGGGCACGGGTCTCTTCCCAATATGGGAAGGGGTAAAGTGCGGATTGGTGGACCAATTCACCATTGATGCAAGTGATATTTTAATTACTTAAAACGCACATAACTTAGAAAATTTAGAGCGTGCTGGGATTCAAACCCGGCGCCGCGAAAGTTTTTTTTGAAATAAATGTTTATTTCACCTGTAATTCTTATTATTTTGTTTTCGAATTTTTCGTATATTGTGATTATTTGTGTGTATTCTTGATACACACAATGCTGACAATCTCGCTAGATTTTGGAAAAGGCATGAAGACTAATTTCGAAAAACTGTCCTCACGATGCTCGGAAGTATTTACCATAGCCAAAAAATATGTTACTTTTGCACAAATTAAAGGTATTATTGATATAAATTGCAAATTATATTTCCAAAAATAATACTCGCCTGTATTAAATTACGCTCGCCTGGTGTCTAAGCGTACTTGTGACGTCATAGGCAAATTAGAGCTATAGTAAGTCATTGTCCATTAGATTATTGATTTTTGTATTAATAACAAAAAACTTAGCAAGTAATATGAATGAATGCGGTACTAAATTATGGTTATATAGACGTGACGTCATAATTTTGAATTCGGCGTTTCATCTGTCATGGCGGATCGCTAGATTTTGCTGTTTTATTTATTGAAAATAAATCACACTTAGAATATAAATAAAAACTAGCTGATCCGTGCAACTTCGTTGCACCAAATCGGTTAGTACCGGAAAATACAAATAAAATGACATTTTCTGAAAATGAATCCTAGCTAGATCGATTTATCGCCCCCGAAACCCCCTGTATACTTAATTTCATGAAAATCACTGGAGCCGATTCCGAGATTCCAATTATATATATTATTTATACAAGAATTGCTTGTTTAAAGATATAAGATAAGTTTTCCATATTAGATAAAATAAATATTTTAGCGTTTCTTTGTTACTGCTATGGCTATTGGCCAGGTCTAGTGTTAGTCACAAACTCTTACTCTTAGTATTGCATTCCCTGGTGACAGCTGTTCCGGTGACTTTATTGCCACCACCTTGGTTTTTCAGGGATTGTCACCAAACTCCGAGACAATGTCTGCATGTCTTAGGTCCATATCGTCCTGGGGCGGCGGTAAAATGCTGCAAACGACAGCTCTGCAGATTGTATCCGAGTTTAGACTACTGGGCATCGAGCCCACCCTATCCGCATATTACTATCTGCTGTGCTTGTTTTGTAAAGAACGTAAGTACAAAACCAACTTTTTTTTTATTCAGCCTAGCCGTGCATAAATTTTTTTGGTACCTATTTAGTATTAAAGCATAAAATTAGTAAAATATTTGATATCATTTTATGAATTAAATTCAAAAATTCAGATCAAACGCTTATACGCTTACGTATTTACAAAAAGGTACGTCCCGTTTGAACCTTTGGTTTTCCTTCGATACAAAATTAGAGTATGTTACTCTACGTCCTTTAAACTTTATATCAAAAATCAGGTCGATTGGTTGCTTAGTTAGGGCGTAAAGTAAAGACAAACAAACAAACACACTTCCGTATTTATACTATTAGTATGGATAAAGGTTTATTTTAAAAAAGTTGAATCTTCGAAAAACAAAGCAATGTCACAGAAAGATGTTAAAAACTCATCTCTTTTCTAGAGGGCCCACGTATCGACATCCTCACAAATATAATAGCGGATCTAGAAAAGAGGGAATCCATAAAAGCAACTCAAGCAACTGATACTAACTTCTTCATTACTGCCATGGGAGTTTGCAGTGATCATTTACAGGTATTTTACGAAAAAAAGATCTCATCTAACTAACTAAGAATAAGCGCGCACATTTGTATGATTTATTTTTCACTAAACCTTAAAGATAACTAGCATTGACGGTAGGAGATCCGTAGCTTAATTGGTGAAAGCGCTCAGGCCGCGATTGCCCGAGAGTCGCAGGTTCAAATCCTGTCAGTTCCAAAAATTTTTATATGCATTTATAAAATTGATAATTCCTCCAAGTGTAGGTAAAATCACTAATAAAATTATAAAAATATAAAAAAGCAATGTGTCATCTCTTGTTTCAAACGTGTCTCATTGTAATTTGGACCTTTGAAAATGTAGATCGAAACTGCAACGTTTCCTACTAGATGACGCTACAGTCGCTATAAGACTGATGTGAAAGGTATATACTAATTTCGGCATCGACGGTAGGAGTAGGTAAATTTAGTCCTAGTATCTCCAACAATATTCAAAAAATGTTAGCATAATTTAATTATAACCTTCCCAGTGAAAGAAAAATTCCTGCAATCTACCAAATATTAGACAAACAGAATCGACTGCAACGTTTCACGTCATTGGCATTGAGTTTGGCTTCTATATTTATTTTTTATATTTATTCTCCTTCACCGTGTCGGATTCAATTACCGGCGGGGGCTATTTTGGAATTTTTAATGGTCTGATGGGCGAGGCTTCCGCAGTGGCTTGTTAGCCTACCTACAAAGACAAAAACGTACAGCCAAGCGATTTGGCTACCGGTACGATGCCGCGTGGAATCGATTGGGTTGCCATAACCCAAACAGATATCTCGATAAATCAGTATAAGAGGAATGAATAATATACTCATTTCAACAATTCGACAATTCTCGCACAGAACTCTCTAAAGTAAACAATTGGCAGATCAATAAATAATGCTATATAAAATAAGGAAAAAGATGGCACCATCAACAATATAATACCGCCCTTTAAACCCTTGTTAGGATGTTAACCTAGCGGAGCGGGTACACGCCTTACTGATGAAAGATGACAACTACCAGTTAGTGGGCGATGCATACAAAGAGAGCATTTACTACAGGCACCTTGTCACCGTTTCTTGCAAGTAAGTTCTTGGTTTTTTATGTTAAAACTTAACCTGCATTGAAGGTAGATTTCTAACGATTTTAAAAAGTTGATATCAAAAATTGCAGAACTTCCGGAACTTTCCTCTCCCTGACTAGCTTAACACTTAAAGCCGCAGGACTCATCTACGGCACAAAAGTCATCTGAAATCTTGAGATGGCTGGCTTTATTTTGGCTTCTATTGAAGAGTTAAATAGGGCATAAGTGTTCTGAAGCTGTGGAACTGCTCGACAAATCCACTTTTTTTCTATTTCGGAGGGAAATGGAAATTTATATCTATAGTCATCTGTATAGTATCTGCGCAGAGACAGGGTGTGCAGTGGCGTGCATAGAAGGTATGCACAGGGTATGCAGATTATATAAAAAGATAAGAATCTCCAGTACGAGTTATAAATAACTTAAGCATAGGCATTGTAAGGGTTATAAAAAGCCTACCCTTACGTTTTTATTACTCGCAATCATCAAATCATCTGCATACCCTGTGCATACCCTCTATGCACGCCGCTGAGGGTGTGCCAGTCTCGCTAGGCTTGTCTGTCCGAGTCAGACTTCCAGAGCTCTTGTACAGATCCGCATAATATTTCTTTGACCCTCTAAGATGTTCGCTCTCTACGCCTTATTGACTTTCTCCTCTCCTCATCTGGAATCAAAAATATAAGAAAATTAACACTTAAAGCTGTTGGATTCATCTACGGCACAAAAGTCATCTGAAGTCTTAAGGTTGGCTGGATTTATGTTGACGTCTATCGCAAGTGTTAAGTGGTTCATAGGTATTCTGTTGCAGTGGAACTACTCGAACAATCGACTTTTTTCTATTTCGGTGAGAGTAAAATCTACGGACTTTTGCGCAGAGACAGTGTGTGCCAGTCTCGCTCGGCTTGTCTGTGCCGTTCCAGAACTGTTTCAAAGTTCCGCATAGTATTTCTTTGACCCTCTAAGATGTTCGCTCTCTTCTTTTTTTTTTCAAAAAATGGTCAGGTGTTGAAAACTTAATGAACACGCCTCTGTCATATCTTATTCTTTTTGGTCTTGTTTTTTTTTTTTATAATTGAGGCATTTGTGAAGCCATACTCCATCCTCCATATGTTTTATCCATATATTTTATGTGCGCCTTCGCTTGCCTCACTGACGTGAAATTGTATGGAAACCTTTCTATAGTTTTATATACAGTTTTAGCGGAAAACGGAAGCTATTATTCTTATTTCGAAAGATTAGAACGTATGCATCAATGTCTCAACTGTCAATCGATATAGAATTGTTGTAGGAATTTTGACTTCTCACGTCTTATACCGCGTGGACCCAGCAGTTTCGTGCATCTTGATGATCGAGGTCTAGCCATTTCATGGAGTCTATTAGCACCGTGCATTTTCTGTTGCCTTATTACCATGTCAGCACCGGGCTATGTGCTCCGCCAGTTGCTTCACGAATGTACTGAGTCAATACAAAATCAAGAGGGTCAAAGTTAAGTTGTTAAAGAAAATGTGTAGACAACCTTTATCTTAAACTCAAAATCTCTAAAGATTTACATTTTTGTTTTTCCCATTTTTAGGTATGCTCCTTTCGAGAAAACAACAGAATTATTGGACACTCTGGTGCCTAATATTTATGTTCCGGAGCCGACTGTGATGGAGGAGGTAAGATTTTTTTTTCTTTAATATTTAGCGGATAAGTGATAACCACTCCCCATTTAAAACCTGCAGCATTAGTAATGCTTTGGCAGCTTTAAAGGATTTGTTTATCCGTTACTTGAAATCGCAAATTGTAAGTTTGGAGGATAATAATAATTAAAGATTTTTTTGGTTAAGACAGGAAATATTCCATATATCTACAGGCAGTTCCAAACACAAATCTTGAATTTAAAAACGGTAGTACGGAAGGTACGGTAATTGTTAATGTCGCAATACGTTATTTTTGTTTTATCGATAACTAACAGCTTAGCACTCCTTTTATGGATGTTTTTTACCGCAGTTTAATATCGAGGTTTATTTGTAATATCTACTAATTAGTTTTTGCCCGCGTTTATCACGGTTTTTTACAAATCCCATTGGAACCGTTTGTTTTCATGGGATAAAAAGAAGCCTACGTTAAATTCCTTCCTTTCAACTATCTCAATGCCAAAAATTAAGTCTATTGATATTGGTACAGGAAGTACAAAAAAATGGACACAACTTCGCATTTATACTATTCACCATATCAACCAGTTATAGGCCCACTACCTTCAACAATGAGAAGGGTTTAAGTCGTAGTCCACAACTCTGACCCAATGCGAACTAGTAGATTAGTGAACTTCACATGCCTTGGAGAACATTGTGGAGAACTCGCAGGCATGCAGATTTCCTTTTGTTTAAGCAAGTGTCATTTTTAATTACTTAAAACGCACATAACCTAGAAAAGTCAGAGGTGAGTGCTGGGATTCGAGCTCAGTCCCCCGAAATTTAAGCCGAAGTCATAACATATTATTTATTCCTAATAGATAATAAGGACATTGGAAGTGGGAGGAGCTGGGGCTAGATTGGCGGAAGCCTGGTCTCAACTGGTGGTGTTCGGGCATGCAAAGCGCATCAAGCTTGTTGAAAAATTACTCTCGGCATTCTGCAATTGTTACTCATATCAAGGTAAATAAAAATTTCAACGGAATTTATTTCCAAATTATTCCCAAATTACCTATCGTAATAATATCAGCATCGGAGGCTTCGGCCGTGTTTAGTTACAACCCTACCGGCAAAAACATGGTGCCGATTTTGGGTACTTGTTTACACCTGTACCTGTTTTCATAGCTTTTCCAATTATATTATAACGGACCAAATTTGTTATTTTATTAATCTTTCGGGAACCGTTTACCTTTTCGGGATGCAAGCCATATCTATGCAAAGTTTCGTCACCATAGATGTTACTGTAAATCTGTAATTTACATACTCGTCAAACTGTACATAGATAACAGAGTTCTTCCTATGGTAACAGTGTGTGAGTGCTTTTTTAGGATAAGATGTCATATGTCCGTCTTAAAAGTATAAGCTCTTTCTGTACTCAAATTTCGTCAGGATCGGTGCAAATGTTGGGCAATAACAAACAAACATACTTGCACATTTGCAATATTATTATGGATAAAAATACAGATTTCATATTGTTATTGCCTGGTTTATTGTTAACATTGAGCCAGCAAGAGGTTGTATGATGATATGACAAATCCAATTAAGCTATATATTACATTATTTTTATTCCTAGCAGTACAGTTAGTATTTTTTTCTAGAGGAAGAAGTAAAAGCGATGATACGCAACGCGGCTGCAGATATATTGAAATACGGGCAACTTATGGAAGAAAGAGAGGAAAACAGTGATCGGCGCTCACCATCTCAGAAGTACGAAATTATATATGTTAAGACATATAGTTAAAATACATCCGACCGATAAACACGCTGTCCTTATCAAGCTAAAAGATTATACTTATAGTTTTTTTTCAAAATGACAATGCCTTTGCCATTTTACTATAATCATGCCAGTCTATAATTTTATAGTTTCGCCTTAAAAACCGTTCTCCTTATTCAATGTACAGCCAAGTTTCCGTTACACTTTTATAATAGAAACTAGAACATATATCATAAGGTTATTGTTATATGTCTTAGTAAGCATGCTACATAAAAATGTTGGAGTTGCTTGCCGGAGATCTTACTCAGTCCCCAACAAAGAAGGTAGTCTTAAATACTAGGCTGTATAACCAATTTCTCTAGGCTATCACAACTTTATATATTATATGATCATCATCTCTCTCTCTTTACGTCGTGTTCCTCATTGCTGAGGGTCGTGACCCCGTTCCACTTACAACCTTTTGGACAATTTTGTGCCATTTGGTCGGATAAAATCCGCACTGCTCGAGAGCAGGGCGACGAATCGGGCTACGTCCTCGAGGTCTCTTTCCTTCCACTTTGCCAGTGACTACTATCTTTTCAAGATTGTGTCCATCTCTTTTCTTTGGCAATGTGACCGAAGTACTCGAGAATCCTCTGAAGACAGGTGGTTGATAGCCTTCTTGTAATTTTAAGCTGTCTCAATATCGATGCGTTTGTTCTCCAGCATCATCATCATCATCTCAAAATGATGATCATCATCAGTGGTATATAAAAGTCCACTCTTGGGCTAAGGACTCAGCGGGACTATTGGTCTATAATAACCACGTTGGGCATACCAACAGACACAACGTTGACGGAATGTTGGGTGATCGCAGTCAGTAGTAGTAGCATAGATGACGGTGCTGCCCGTTCTCCATTCTATTTCCTTAGTCGCCTCGTACGACACCCGCGGGAAGAGAAGGGGTGATGACAACTGTACTCTAATCAGCCGCCACCACACGGCATATAATCACAGATGTATGACATATTAAGTAATATTTCAGACTATCAGCAACCGCGCTAGCAAACATAGTAGAGCTGTGTTCGGATACATCAGACATATTAGACCCCAACTGGAATATAGTAGAAGACGCGATACAGCGTTTAAAGAACGAGCAAGCCGCAGGTGTGCCCGCAAAACCACAAGTGCTAGCGGACGTCGCTCAAAAAGCCGCAACTGTTGGCAAACCCGAATTGGCTGCCGTAAGTAACGTACAATCCATTTATCCTTATATATACTGTATATATATATAAATAAGTGCGATAAAATAAATAAAAACAAACACAATAGAATGAGATTTCCTTTAGATCTGTGTTTTTATAATTTTTATAACAATTTAAAAGTAACAAAAAGATTATTTAAGTTATAACACAATAAGAAAAACAATAGACTTACAACGTAATTTTATATTACTAGGTGATCCCCGCGGTTTCACCTGCATTTGCTGTGAGTCGTAGGATATATTAGACAATATGAAAGAATGCCTCGCGAGCAACCTTACTTAAATCTCTAAAATGAACCAAATTTACAAGTTTTAAAATAGTGCTGTCTTTTTTACAATGTTCCCTATAATGAAAAGCATGGCACTATTTATAGATCTATCTATTTACTTAGAGTCAGTCTATTTATCTATATTTCTATAATCTTCACAGCTCGCAGTAAACTACCTAGCGGAATGTGGTTTCGAAGAAGCAACTTCGGCTAGCCTCAAAACTTTAGGCGTGATGCTGAACCGTCCCGTTGAAGAAGTCGAAACGTTACTGCAAGAGCAGAAATCTTCCCTCGCCACGTCACTCCACCCTTCTGCATTGGCTGTGGCTCAGGCGTATCACATGTGAGTATAATACATTATTTTTCATTTAAAAAGGTATTTACATCGTCTGTAGGCATTAAATATATCACCGATTTTACTTTGGCCTACAATTTCCTGTGTTGTTTTACTCACTCTTGGAATTATAGTGTTACAGGAATGTATGAGTCAGTTATTAATTTGTCGCTCAGTCTTTTCGTTTGGAAGTGACACCTAGTCCTTTTAGAGCCTGAATAAGATCCTACTTCTACGATTTTTTTTGGATTCCTTATTTGTTTGTAAACGATGATGCAGTATTTAATGCATGCGATCTATATAGTTCAAGAAATTTGATTAACCAGGGTGATTCCAACAGGTTTATCAAACTGTCATAAACGTCTTGATTAATTTGATCAAATTACCAAGATATCAAAGGCATGAGAAATATAGATTTCCGTATCCGAACTGTTTGATGAATGATTTGAGCTAGTTTATTGCAAGCGCTCATATTTGTCATCAGTCACTTTTTACATCACACTGTTCGATTTTTCTCCTTTTCTGGGCCTTCAACGCTAACACTAAACCGAATATTGCTTAATAATCTATGGACATGTTAAGAAACAAAATAACTCTTGCCCGCTTCGATTCAGAATTTAAGTCTTATATAATTGTATCGTCGCTTTTAATGGGGTCTTCATCACTTTGACTTTGACTTTGCCATAGTCGACCACGCTGGCCCAGTGGGGATTAATGGACTCCACGAGCAGCAAGCAGGTTTCTTCACGATGATTTCCTTCGTTTAAGCAAGTGATATTTTAATTGATTATATATAACCAAGAAAATTTAGAGATTTACACTGATTCGAACTCGGCCCGAAAATGAAGCCGAAGTTCTAACCACTAGTCTATCATCGATTAGTATTTAATGGGAAGTGAGACTATATTTAAAAAAAAAAACAATGACTAGTAGCTAGACATTACCATACCGTAGTTTTTTTCAATACCGCGTCTGGTTTATGCAATCTTTAACCGGCAGCTTTATTATCACGGACACTTATCACTTGCTCACTTATCTTGACATTTTATTCGCGAACATTAACAAATAACTACATGTTCCCCGTCCATGTTATGAAGTCAGAATTAAGATAAATCATAAACCTCCTTGCTGATAAAAAAGAATCTGATACACATGATTAACATCAATGCCAAAGTCAAGAATATATTGGATAAGAATCATAAGAGCCTGCGTTGAAAGCAATTAGCTATTTTCAATCCTTATAGTTAGTTCTACAATAGCCTTACATAATTTTAATTGTGGAATATAAACCGCTTACCCGAAAGAGTGCTAATTTCCGACCAGAACATCCACTGTTCGGCTCAAACTGTTGAACCGATCTTCAAGAGATGGAGATAGGATAGAATACATATAAATTTTCTATAACTATACTAAACGGCTGGACGGCCGATTGGCGCAGTTTGCAGCGATCCTGCTTTCTTAGTCCAAGGCCGTGGGTTCGATTCCCACAACTGGTAAATGTTTGTGTGATGAGCATAAATGTTTTTCAGTGTCTGGGTGTTAATATGTATATTCTAAGTATTCATGTATATTATTTATAAAAATATTCATCAGTCATCTTAGTACCCATAACACACGCTTACTTCGGGGCTAGATGGCGATGTGTGCGTTGTCGTAATATATTTATTATTATTATTTATTTATTTAATTACAGTATTTGTTCACCAAAACTTTCTACTAGTCAACAATATCATCAATAGCCTGTAACAGTTATTATTAAACTCTTTATTTGTATACCACAACATTAACATATACAAAATATAATAAAAACAGAAACATAAAGAAAGAAGTAGAATACAAAGGGTGGCCTTATCGCTTAATAGCGATCCCTGCCAGGCAACCTTTGAATTAGGAAAAAAGAGAAGAAGAGAATAGACTGCTGGTGGTACAAATTTTAAAATACATACATGCGAATCACCTTCCTTATGTAGTTTGTTATTTTTTTTTTTTAACAATATTTTATCAAATTAAGATTACATGTCGCTTTGTTAAGGCTACGTGTACTTGTAATTGGCATGCATATCAGTGCTAATGTTATTATGTGTGTTCTCAATGTAAAAACGTGAAACTATGTATGTTCTTAGTGGTCTTAATATATTTTTTTTTTTCTAACAGAGCCAAATCAGGAGCAACGTTACGAGACTCTGAATCCTCCACGAGTTCGGAAAGCGACAGCGAATCGTCATCTGACAGTGAATAGTCAATGTGTTAGTCATATTATTTAGTTTATATAGTATTAATAAATTGCATTTAGTTATACACTTTGGTTTATTTTTGTAACACGTTGTTTATCACCCAGCAATTAAGGTTATCAGATGTATTTATGTGTCCTTTATTATTTAGGCTACAGCCTAAACGAGTAGATGGATTCTGATAACTAATGTAAGATTCGCCTTTGGAGATTTACTGGATTTCTGACGTCACACAAAAACAACATGCCATACTAGTGTACACCAAAAGTTTACCTCATCAAATTAATCAAAAATATTTCATTAATATTTATAATGAAAATCACTGGTGCTATTGAAACGTTTGTGAGGTGAGGTGATGTTGAAAACAACATTCGTTAAGTTAAAACTAAAGCTACCTGGGTTCTAAAGGCCTTTTCTTAGGCACAAGCCACAGCCTGGCCTTAAGGAGTTAATTTTTTTTAAAACTCTTTAAATTTGTTTTATTGTTGTGGAAGTGACACTGAATGAATTGAGGAAGCGTGTTCGTTTGTTTGTTCTCCCTTTGCGCCCTAACTAAGCAACCAATAAACTGGATTTTTGCCATAGAGTTCGTTATAAGGATCGAGAGTAACGTAGGCTACTTTTTATCCCAGTGAAACAAAAGGTTCCTAGGGAATTTGCAAAAACCGTAATAAAAGCGGATGAACAACGCGGGAAACAACTACTATTTACTAAATATAAAATATATGTTTAACGAAACATAACGTTATTTGTTAAAATTGAACCTTTTTGGCAATATAGAACTCTATTTTGTTGAACCAACTCGAAAAATGCTATGAAAGCATTTCGAATCTATTCTAAGAATATAAAGGAATTATGTACAAGCATCTCTAATAGAGTATTTTCAAAATCGATGCGCAGTTTTTATATCATTACGTTAAACGTATGCACTTATTGTGTGCGTCAAAGTACTGTACGTTTAATGTAAACACCTTAAATGCCGCTTTCGCTAAAGAACCCTACATTGACAGCACAAGGAATATGTACTGAATTCTACCTACATTATTCATATTGCGAAAAGTAGTTCAAAGATTGTACTGTCATACTGCAAACAATATGCGTATGTAAATACTACACTCTCGCTCATATTGCTAAAGAAACGGTGACACAGTGCGCTAATGACACGGAACCATTTCTCCAAAAGGTGTTAAGAATGCTAATTGATCGTGACGTGCGAAGTTTTCAAGAAAGAAACTACCTCCGTTAGTTGTCCTCCGGTCGTCTTCCAAAAACCTTGACTTTGGTTTAAAATTTTAAAATGATTAAATACGATTCTCTCCTGATAATAGTAATTGTAAGTAGTCAATATTTTATTAATTTTAATATTTTATAAATAATTAAGTTATAGTTCTCTCTTCTTGGGGTGCCGTCTCCTTACGAAGGTTCGCAATCATTAGGGCTATCTAAACTTTGGAGACGGATACTAAATAATGATTTGGTGCTCTTCCCAAACCATTGTCGTAGGTTTTTGAGGCACGATACTCTTCTACGGCCATACATTCAGTATTTCATACTTTTTGACTGTCAAAAATATGCTAACTTTGTTCTTTTATTGGTTATGAGTACCTCCAGAACATTACCCACTCTCTGCAGCATAGTGTTATTCCATACAAGGTCTGACTAAGATATTCTTAGTATATGTACGTCTGTACTCCCATATCTTGAACGCTTCCAGTTTCTTGGACATGTTCTTTGTCGCGTCCAAGCTACTAAGCTATATAGCACAGAGAACTCAGCATCGCGCTATGCGTGTTCGAAGATCAATTTTTAGGTTTCAGTCACAGGATACTTTTTTTATCCAGAAAAAGAGTTGCGTTCTTGCTCTACTCTGCAGCGTATTTCTAGGATATGTACCCTTTTGTTGTCAACGAATTATACATAGTATAGTTTAGGAATGCTATCATAATGTTTTAATAGTACAATTTTTGCCTTTTACAGATAAATACAGTGGTCAACATTACTTCCGTTATCGCTATATTCACCAGTAAGAGCGTTGATTGTGGTAGTTACGGTTTTATTTGCGATGGAGTTTCAAGACTCCGGTTGTGCGAAGATGACAAAATTCTGGGTCCAGCATTCATTTGCCCGACCAACACTATCTGCAATGAAGAGTCCACTGATGTTTGTGAAAACTCTATAAACTACATTGACCCATCCCTGACCAGGGACCTTCGATGCCATCGCAGTGAAAGGATTGCAGACACAAGTGTACCAGATTGCAAAGGATACATTCTGTGCATTCCTAACAAGAACCGCTTTCAAGGCATTAAATTCAAGTGTTCTGGAAACACGATTTTCAACGGTTATACGCGAACATGTACGTCACCTGAGAAGTATAAATGTCCTTTAGGCAATTCCACGAAGACAAAAGTGCAATACTACGGTCAATCGAATAGAAAAATGGACAGTACACGAGGTGGATCTTCTCAAAGTGCCAGTTCAAATACTCAAGGTCTTAGACCTATTGATTGTAAAAGCTACAGATTCACAGTCACGCAAGACGGTAGCCCTACGCGGGCGACATATTTTTGTCCTTCGCGACCAGTTAGAGGAGAGTCCACTGTTCGGTGTACGGTATTCTCCAATAACTTCTGCATAACTTTGGAACGAGATGACCAGGATCAATTTATCCAAAACTCGGGTGCGGCGTATCGGAAACCTCGATAAATTACGTTATAGCGATTAAATGGTGCCGACTCTGTTATATATAGGTCCAAAAGTAGTGCTGCTCTTTTCATGCTGTATCCCAAGGAAAGGAAACTACGTTAAGAAATTTTGTTACAACAGAATTGGCATTGAACCATAAAGAGTGAAATAAAAGTAAAGGCTAAATTTACTTTACATAATAAGCTAATTAGAATTTCAAAGCATACATCAGGCATCAGGGCAACCTTATTTATGCGTACTATTTTCTAGGCTAAAGTGTAGCATAATATGGTTAAATAAATGAATGTATAATTGTAATACCTATAGTTAGTAATTAATAAATAAGACTGAATTAAAATTAAAATAAAGACTCAATTTATTTAAATGGATTTTTAATTATAAGACGCGACGTTACTTTAATTACCTACTCTATAAAATAAATATTAACAAATTGTAAATAAAATTTTAAATAATAACTAGTAATGTAAAAGATCTTTGACATTGCTTATAAATAGCTCCACTCAATTCAACAAAAACGCAATAAATAATTAACTATATCCTTAATTATTTACATTCGTAACTCTCTTCATCTACGCATTTTTTCTTTTCATTATTAAAAACTTCGTCGGAATCACACTTTTTGATCTTACGGCGGAAAACTGTTCGACTACTTCTTGAACATTGATAATATTTTCTACAATCGTTCTGATATACAAATTTGCCTTCCTTTTTACATTCAAAATCCTTGAAATTTTTCATTTCTTCGTTCTTCCTTTTTGAATCTTCTTTAGATTTACTTTCAGTTGTACTTTTGTCGCTATCAAACTTTGTGCTATCTTCATTAGACTTAGACCCATTAAATAAATCTAAAACGCATTGAAGATTAGTTTTATTCAAATGATATCCTTTCTGACATTTCAATTTAAATCTTATGTGCCCTTCTTTTTTTTTTACACAAATGTAATAAAACTGATCGGAAAAAATATCAATAAACCTTCCTGGTGATACACACTGAAATTGATTGTTCCTGATACAATGTGACAGATTTTTAGTGCATTGTTTTGAAATTTCGCTAAAAACTGTTTTATTAGGGCATTCGCCAAAGATTGGTTCACGTCTTCCTATGCATATGTAAAAATTTTGGCAATTATTTTTATCAGAATATTTCCCACGATGTCGATTATTACAGCTGAATTTTGACTCAGTAGTTTCACTATTAAATACATTTCTATTCATTAAATCAATGTTCGTTTTATTAGTATTTTTTTCCAATCCTTTGTCATCGTTTTTTAGCACACGAACAGTAGTTTTTCGTACATTTTGATTATTATGATACTTGTCAAGATTGTTGCTTTTATTATTAAATTGAACTTTAATTTTCAATATAAACATATTGTATGTATTAGAGGATGATGTGCTTGAATTATCTACTAATTTGGTAATTATTTGTGTTCTATTGAATTTACTACTTTGATTGGCAGTGTCCAAACTTTCACGTTGTTTGTTCATAAAGTTACCCAAAAAAATGTTATTAACATCAGTTAAATTAATTACTTTAGATGTTGAATTATTAAATGTATGATTTTTAAATGAAGGTAAATAAAATGAGCTGGACCTATTCATTAAGGAATTTGGCCGTATAGTTCTACTCTCTGCCGATTTGTGGAAAAGTTGACCATTTATTGCCGAAATATTGACCAAGTTTCTACTCAATGTATCCTTCGCTTCATTATTACGTTCTACACCCAATGATATTGTTTCGATCTTCGTTTTTAATGGTTGTAATGCAATATCAATTTTATCAAACGAGGGTGATTGGGTATTCCCATCTAAAATTAACTTATTGTAAGTATAATCCGTTGAATCAATATTCTTCTTTTTGTGTAATTGTGAGTTATTTGCGTTATTATGTGTTACGTTTTGTAACTGCTGATTTGACAGCAAAACACTTTTAGCAATGTTATCTTGTATATTCAAACCGCCAAACTCTGAGACAATTTTGGTTGGTTCTTCTTTAATTTTATTATTTTCATTGTTTATATTGTCTGATAAAATGCTATAAGTTGAAATATTTTTACTTTTTATTGCAATATCCACAAAATCTATGGTTGGTGTCGCACTCACACGTAACTCTTTTTCGGGAATAGATGTTTTTTTCATTTGCATCTGAGTTATTTGTGAATTAGCTTTAGTATGATTAGTTAATATGGTATTCCCTTTTGTAGTATTTTCATTTTGGATTTTAGCTGGCGCGGTATTGCTTTGAAAATTACTATTTTTTAACTGTGAAGGTATAGGTTTTAATGTATTCGTGGCATATTTATTTTTGTTATAGAGTAAATCTGGCCTTAGCAGACTTGGTCTATCTGTACTGACCAATATATGCATTCCAGAACTTGTGGAAGATATTCTATTATTATTGATTTCTAGTGCTGGCGTTATGTTGTCCTGATCTTCATCTATAGTTCTGATTTTATCATTAAAAATATTTTTCGAAGTTTTAGTTAAAATAAATTCTGTGCTAACTGGAAATTCTTTTTTACTTATACTATAAGTGCTACCTTTGTCTAGTTTTAAATCCCGTGACGTGTGAAAAATAATAGTCTTCTTAGCTTCACCAAACGAGCTATTTTGTATATCTCTTACAAGAGGCGGCAAAATATTACCCTCCCTAGAGGAGGAGTCCTTAGTCTGGGTTATTTCAGATGATTGTAAGATCAAACTTAATGACTTAGCTACATTCTCAGTAGTAGTTTGAGTATTTGTGCTACTGAAAATGTTGTCATTCGAACCAGCGTAACTGTTATTGTAGTATATTAGAGGCTTGGTATTCAAATTTACCGGTTTTGCGCTTGTAGAATTATGTTCATTAATAATCATTCTCGTTGAGATATCAATTTTAGTTACATTTTTACTAATTCCCATCCCATATGTTACATTTTCCGTCTTTAACGGTATTTGGTTTTCTGTAGTTGACGGATACAGTGGGGTTTCATTATTTATATACAATATTGATAGGTTAGCATTGGTCATGTTATTGTCTTGATTTGTATTCGTTATATGTGATTCTGCAATGATTCTAATAGTCGTATCATACACATCTGATGACTTCGTCACAATGTTTTCAGTTGCTAACATTATGGGTGAAGGTAATACATTATTGTCCTGAATTAAAAACAAATCGGTAGTGTTATTTAACCGTATGTTTACAGGTGCTGTAAAATTTGTTTCATCACTGTAAGCATTTGTTACTTTCGGTATAAAATCCGCACTTGGCGACGTTGTACCTTTAATGTCAGATTCATTTTTAGGCATTAAAATTTCTTTAACAGCCCCATTAGAAATTTTCTTTGTAATATTTGTAAACCATCCGTTTAAATTTATCGTGGAAGCTTTGCTTTGCAAATTTACACCTTTCATATTTGTACTCTGATAAACATTTCCACCATCGGAATCTAATAATGAGCTTGTTTCAATTTTTTCAGAAATTAGGTTACTTTTACTTATTAACGGCACAAAATCATGCTGTTCCGTAATTGAAAATCCTTCCATAGTATTATTTAAAGCTACTAAAGTAGCATCTGCTGCTGAAGCAGCAGTCGTAGAATCTTCCAATCCCTGAGAAGTTTTCATTGCAACATTTGTATAAAATTCACTTGCATTTTTATAAAAACTCACTGCATTTAACTCATTGTAAATTGTATTATTTTGGATCTGAGGATCCAATGTAGTATACTGTTGAGTACTTGCAAAATTATAATCAGATAAAGAAGAGAAATTCATGTTATTTGATGATGACCCATTTACAATGTTTTGAGTAATTATATAATTCTCGTTCGCAGACAAAGATTTTGTCGTAGGTATGTTATCTTTATTTATTTCTTCAGTTTCCATATTATTCATAGATGTTGTTGTAACAGGATTAAATAAATCAACTAATATTTCACTTTCAGTAACTGTATATTCTTTTGTAGCTGCCGTTGTAATTGAATTAATTGGACTTAAGTCAACCTTTTCCTGTGAAGAAGGAATTTTGGTTGATGTATAATCTTGATTCTTCGGTGCTGGTATCGCGTGTTTATATAAATCCATCGATATTTCCCTTTCAGCGTCTGAGTAGATTTCTTTTTTTTCTTTGAGAACAAAATCCGCCATTGACGTTTGTGTCGAATCAATCCTATTTGTGCGCGAATTTTTGTCATTGATAGAAGTACTTTCTAAAGTGTTCGTTTTCTTTGCCACATTTGTAATCCTCATGGCATTTAACTCATTTGCTTTAGTAGTAGCTCCTGTTGGAGGGCCTATTGTAGTATACTGTTGAGTACTTAGTAAATTATAATCAGAAAATGAAAATAAATTAATGTTATCTGACGATGACCCCTTTCCAATGTTTTCAGCATTTATATAATTCTCGTTCACTAAAAAAGATTTTTTCGTAGGTATGAAATCTTTATTTAATTCTTCATTTTCTTTTTCATCTAAAGATGTTGGTATTACAGTATTAAATAAATCAACAGATATTCCACTTTCAGTAACTATATATTTTTTTGGAGCTGCTGTTGAGGTGGAAACAGTATTGCCTAAAGAAGATAATTCTTGATTATTCGGTGCTGGTATCACTTTTTTATACAAATCAATCGACGGTTGGCTTTCAGTGCCTGAGAAGATTGCTACCTTGTCCTCCAGAACAGAATCCGCCGTTGACGTATGTGCCGAAGTATTGACAATCCTATTTATGTGAGTGCTTTCTTTATTGATAGAAGAACTTTCTAAACTGTTCAATACCACATTTGTAGCATTGAACTCATTTGTCTTAGTAGTAGCTCCCGTTGGAGGGGGTATTGTAGTATACTGTTGAGTACTTGCTAAATTATAATCAGAGAATGAAGAAAAATTAATGTTATCTGAGGAAATCTCCTTTACAATGTTTTCAGCATTTATATAATTCTTGTTCTCAGAAAAATATTTTGTTGTTGGCATCAAATCTTTATTAAATTCTTCAGTTACTACATTCTTCAAAGGTGCTTTTGTAACGGGATTGAATAAATCAACCAATATTTCACTTTTAGTAACTATATTTCCTTTTGTAGCTGCTGTTGTATTTGGGGTTAAATCCATCCTTTTCTTCGAATAAGATGATTTGGTTGATATGTAATCTTGATTCTTCGGTGATGGTGTCACGTTTTTATTTAAATCAATCGATATTTCGCTTTCAGTGCATGAGGAGATTGCTATTTCCGTCAGAGTAGAATCTGCCACTGACGTATGTGTCGAAGTCGGATCAACCCTATTTATGGGCGGTTTTTTTTCTTTGATAGAAGAACTTTCCAAATTGTCATTTTTCATTGCCACATTTGTAATACTCATAGGATTTGCTTTAGTAGTAGCTAATGCTAGAGGGCCTATCGTATTGTACTTTTGAGTACTTTCTAAGTTATAATCAGAAAATGAAGAGAAATTAATGTGATCTGTCGATGATCTGACAACGTTTTCAGCATTTATATCATTCTCGTTGTCGTAAAAAGATATTGTCGTCGGAATGAAATCTTTATTTAATTTTTCAGTTTCTACATTATTTAATTTTGTTACAGAATTAAATAGGTCTACCAATACTTCACTTTTTTCTGTTGTGAATGAATTTCTTGGGCTTAAATCATTAGTTTTAAATGGAGAAAATAATTTAGCGAATGCAGAAACTTCGCTTACTGTAGTTGTCGATGTTGATGTCACATCTTTATATAAATTGCTCGATATCTTACTTTGCGAGCCTGAGTAGATGGATGACTTTTCTGTGGCAAGTGATGTGCTTAAATTATCAGTTTCTAGCGGCGAGAGTAATTCTGTTGAAATAAGATCATTGTTTCTTATATTATTCATAGGTGTTGTTGTAACAGGTTCATATACACCAATCGAAATGTCATTGGTTAAGTAGTTTTTAACTTTACGTGTTGAATCTGACTTCTTTAAATTATCAGTAATGACAGTAGAAAATAATTGAGTGAAATCCACGTCTTCACCAGTACTTAAAGGTGTTGTTACGATAGTGTTAATTAATTCAATCGATAAATCACTTGCAGTACCTGAATAATTTTCTGATACCGCTGCAGATGAAATATTTGAGCTTACATTATCAATCGTAGCAGAAGTTATTGTTGTAGAAGTTAGTTGTTTATTCAAAATTGAAACTTGTTGAGGTAAATTGCTTTTATCACTGTCACTTAAGTCATTTTTTTTCGTGTTATGTGGATAACTGGCGGTAATCTCTTCATTTAGAAGGTCATTAACATATGTATTATTATTATCTATTTCAAAACCTACTGCGTCAGACACTATTTCAGATAAAGTTATTGTGCTGTTTTCTAACAGCGTCACATTTTCCACATTATTTACAGAACGCAATGTAGTAACATCAAATAATTCCCAAGGAGTAGATTCAATTTTTTCGATAAATTCGTTCGTTACATCACTCTGTATTGGCATTGCGGCAGAAGTGGTCGAAATTTGGTATTCACATTCAAAATAATTATTTTCTGTACACACTGTACTTGGTGGGCATGGTATAAGAAAGTCGTCAACTGTTTTGGAAACACCGCCGAGATCAACGCATATTTTAAAATGCGTTGAATTAAAACAGTGAAAAGCTTTCCCTTTGCAGTCAATATTTGTTGTCGCTAGGACTGGCATGATAAACGCTGTTGTCTGTAAACAAAAAAAAACAAGTCAATAAACGCTGTAGGCAGGCTAAGATTGTTATATCATAATCATTGAATAATATTTATTTACAAAATGTACGTACCAAAAGGAGTATAAAAAGATCACTCTCTTTATGTTTATTAAAAGCCATGACCACATTTCAGTTCAGTGTTATGGTGATACGAAACACACTTGTTATTTTACTAATAGTGTATAATGGAGTAACAAGATTTTCTTCATCATAGATAATTTGTACGGTCACACAAGAAGTTTGTTAGCATAAGGACAGCTCATATACTCATTGTCTCACGTAAATAGAATTGCCAAACGTCTTATTTCAATAGGACAAAATGGGGATTGTTGTATATCAAAATTTCATTTAATATGTTAGGTAATCAACGTTATCTTTAGTATAGCGAAATAAGGCGGAGATTTTATAATTACAATGAGTCTGATGCGGAGAGGAACTTTTCCGAATGCTTGTGGAGACTGACTGGCACAATTTGCGATTCAACAGGGATCACAACCCTTTTAAACTAAAAGTGGCAGTAATTATAAAAAAACACATTCGTAAGAATGGTTTACGTCAGAGTGTCGCTCGTAAAGATCATGCCAAAACTAAAACAACAAGTCGTGCCTTTGAATTATTTTGTGCTGAACCCACATAAAATACCCTCGGTAAATCTATTATTTATAATAGCAAGAAAAAAAACTGCTTTGTTTAACTAGCCGCGAGCTAACGTGCCTAGGGAGCCCGTCAACCAACATTTGAAAAGCGCGGAGCTTTGGCCTAGTCAACAAGTTCAAAATCGCGTGAAATCTTGATCACGCTCGTAAAAATATGAGCCATGGCTCATTCTATCCGGGAGGCCGTCTAGAAAGATTATAAGTTATAAATAATGAAGATAGAATACAGAGAGGCGGACCTTTTTTACTGGAAATTACCTCCTCTTCAAAGATCTTTTTATTAAATTCCTTAAATATTAATAGTTTGAGGTTTAACAACGATTTTTAAACATTAATTTGTTGTTAAGGATGTAAAGGAACAATAAATCCTCACTCTTCCTCGATTAAAAGACTGGCCAGTGGGACATTAATAAATAGGTTGAGGCAAATAATGATGAAATTGGAAACTCAATTACTTCTAAGAGGTACTTCGAGCAATAACTATGCATCACTTAGTAACTAGTGTATTCCTTAACTGTCGTAAACTAATACAAGAGTGCTTTATGTGATTTCCAAGGAGTCACTCGATAAACTAAAATATGAATTTTCAAAAATATTTGCTATTTATAAAGTGAACATTTAATAAGAATATTAAAAACATTTGGCTAGGCATCCTTTACCATATCTTATCAAGAAGGATTTTCAAAGCTCGTACCTTAGAAGTTCAATTTTTTTTTTTACATAATACATTCCAAGTAGTACAGGATCCATCGCCCATTTTTGCACGTGATTACTATCAAGCTAAGTTTCCGTGAGTAGCTTTATTTTGATGAGACGCCCAATAATTTCCTGTACGAAACTCTCGATTGTGGTAGCTAGCAGAAGTAGCGAGGATAAAATATGTTGATTTGATGATTCTCAAATATTTATTACTAACTGATTTTTTTTTTTATTAAATCTCAAGACAATTATCTAAATTATTCGAAAATTGTCCTACAAAATCTCTGGTTTGATCAAAGAGTCCCCTCTTTCCAATATGTATCGATAACGAGGTCATCATAAATGATTACTAACCAGCTGTTCTTTTTTTTTACTTAGTTAATATTTATATAATTTAACAGACATATTGTCCTACAAATTGCGTGGTACGTTATCCGGGTCCTACACTCAGAAGTTGTCAATACCACAAGACCATTTTTTTCATTACTAACGGTAGGACAAACATATGACATAATAGGTTAGTGTGTTCTCTGCCCAAATGAAACAACGTCCTACAATTTGTAAAATAAGATACAGTGAAAAAGCTTTTTTAAACTTTAAATAACTTTATTTTTTAATAAACTTGGTACAAAAATTTATGTATTTATATATTTAAAAAAATAAAAAGTTAATCTTCATCAGATTCATCTGATAATTTACATATCTATAATTAACAGAATAGAAATACCAGTTGTCCAATTTTCAGATTAACTTATGGTCTACCTACACCAAGATAGTTGATCATTATCAAGATATTATACAAATACCTGTGACACCTTATTTCCCGTCGTCTTGACTGATTCTTGGTACCTCCTGCTTATTAAGTGTATGTCTCATTTATTTGCGTAATTATAAGATAACGATATTAAATGAATGTCGCTATCTTTAACGCAACATCAATACATATTTGTATTTACTTTTCGAATGCAATAAATAAGTTATTTCCCTATTTTAAATAGGTCATTCCATATTTAGCAATCTTATCTTTTCCTAATATGATCCGTTCCATTCATCTATTTATGTTAGAATCATGGTTTGAATCGTATATTTTGTCTATGGGTCGTTGTTTCGTCTACTTATATCACAAGTCAAAAGTTAGCTAGCAAGAAATAAGTTTGAATTTGGAACGAAATGTTATTCGTATTTAACGTGAAAATATTAATATTATTTTTGAAACATACATACTTTCTTAAACGTAAATTACGAGCCTTAGAAAGCCTTGTGCTCAAATCGGTCCAGCATACTATAAGTTTTACTACTTACTTGATATTAGGATAAAATAGTTTTCTGACCCGCCCCCGTTATATAGTAGGCACATAATTTTAATGTATATATGTGTATTTATTATACGAGTACATTCTATTCAAATTAGGAAGGTAAGTATACCTACCTCAAAAAATTCTTACTAACCCCAAGTTGTTAAGTTCTTCATGAATTAACGACTAGGTGTAGAATTTGTTATTTTACTTTACTATCTTTAATTAACCATAGATAAAGAATAATGAAATCGAGATATAAACTCATTAAGAGATAAAATAATGTTTACATCACACAAGGTTTTACCCCACTGGCGAACACATCCGTTAAGTAGGCAAATATTTGATTTTAAGTACTGTAATCTGTTCAAAACATGTTGCATCTAGAAACTCATAATCTTGTTTTGTTCGTTGGTTCAACTCCACTCTAATCTTAAATAACAAATGCAACCAATAATGTTCTTAATATTATTTACACATTAAATACAAAAAAATGCCAACTGGCTCTGCACTCTATTGTTAACTATTATGCACTCTACTTCCGCAGAAATGCAGATCCGAATGGGAAAAAGTCGGTAAGAAAATTAGCTTTATAGTTTTTTTTATTCCAATAATCACTATTTTACAATTTAATATCATTCCATAATCTGTTCGAAGAAAGCAGAGACGATGTTTATAAAAAAAATATTTATAGTTTAATCCTGCAGTTAGTAAATGTGATATGTGTGAAAAATAATGATAGTTATGTAAAGGCAGTTCTGAAGATAAATAATACGCTCATTCACAATGATTTTTCTCTTTTCGCAGACAAAATTTACGCCTACGTAGATCCGAATGATATCCGTTGCAGTTCGTATATTAGGTGATAACTCAGCCTCGGTTTAGTAAATGTTTTAAAAACGAATGTTTATATTTACGAATATGTAAGCCAGTAAATAATAGGCAGTTCTAAATTTCCCTGGTGATAAAATGGTCGCTCGTCGCCACCAAGATTTTCGCCTTTAGATACTAGGCCAAGATACACGCCTACACCGATCCTAATTGTAATAAATAAATAAATGAATATACTACGACAATCCACACATCGCCATCTAGCCGCAAAGTAAGCGTAGCTTGTGTTATGGGTACTAAGATAGCTGTTGAATATTTTTATAAAAATAATACATATATACTTATAAAATACATATAAACACCCAGACATCATCATCTCATCACACAAACATTTTCCAGTTGTGGGAATCGAACCCACGGCCTTGGACTCAGAAAGCAGGGTCGCTGCAAACTGCACCAATCGGCCGTCAATAAATAATTGTAAAGGACTCTGCTTTATTTAGGTCTTGAATCATTTTTACAACAAGAATATTGCTTCTATACTATTTAAAACCACGGTGTTTTTACTAATTCGTTGAATTCTTTGTAGGTACCTAGTAAAGTTAATATTAAATAAAACCAGACACTTATCATATAAATATATTTTACTTATAAGTAGTTAAACACTATGAACAGATATATTTAACCAAGCATTTATTTTTCCTATTTAAATATCACAACCACTTCAATGTCTTTGATTTTATTTATAGGACGTGCTCAAACGTATAAAAGGTACATCTATTATCAACCTGATCAATATGTAATTGATCAATTAACATCTGTTTCAAAATTAAATTCAGTCAACAGAGAGAGAAAGAGAGAGAGAATAGTATAATATCATATGAAAAATGCATTATCAAAACGTCCATTTTCGTTTGAAGCTTAAAGTCCGCACTTTGGTTTTGTAAATTGAAACTCCTGTTATTATAATCCAAATAAATGACACCACTGCCGTTATTAAGCCCAATATGAACATTGCGAACTGTAATCCATTATCTTTTCCTACCACGAATGATAGGCCTACAACAAGAACGACCAAAAGCGTTGCTGAAACAGTTTCTATAGTGCTGTGAAGTTTTGGCCATTTGCGAGCACCGACGAACTCTTGGACTGTCGATTCCCAGCACGACGTGATCGCTCCGTATCCAAAGCCTGCTATAACGCACCCGATTGCAAACGAATCGTGGTTATTAGCTTCAGCCAATACTGAAAAAGAAGTAAAAATTAATTTTTACTTCATATCCGGAAGTTGCTAGAAATATAAGCGATATTAAAGTCGGATTATATTTTTATAATCTGTTTGTATGACATACTATACAAATGTACTCGCATAGATTTCTGTACAATTTTGGGTCAAGCGTGCATCACTACATTAGATACAGGCGGACCATGGTGTATATTGCGTTTTTTTTTTTAATTGAACGGGCTAACTCATACATAAAAATAAAAAAATAATGTGCATTTTAATCAAACTTGGTACTTATTTAATTTAATTTTAACTTAATGTAAAGATACTTGTAGTGTTAGTCCAGTTATAAAATAATTTCGAAGGGTTGAAGGCAATTTGTCTTAAGCGACAGTTATTTAACCTGAAAATTGTGCTTAATGAGTCAAAAAAATTGCTGAATTCTAAAGCTGGTAACTTATATCGCCCAAATTGTTGTTAAAATACAATTGCCTTAACTCTCGAAAAGTTAAAAAATAAAACCTACCAAAACATGCACACGTTGAGATAACGAGCCCAAATGCAACGACGTACTTGAAATTTCTCTTTGGCGTATGTGCCAGCCATGGCGTACACAACAAGAAACATATCCATGTGAACCCGTGCAAAGACATCAAAAAGTTGGTCTCATACATAGCTATTTTCGGGCGAATCTGTAGACCAATCATTGGCAAAAGAATTATACCCACTGTCATCAATGTTAATTTTGTAAAACTTAATAGTACGGCCGGATAGAATCTTCCACATGATAGCGACCTTCTTAGTGGTTTCAAAAATGTATCATTAATATTATACATCAGGTACAACATTCTTCTTCTTATCCTGTAAACTCTATACGAAGGTATCGTTATTTTCCTCTTAATATTCACATAGGCAGATTGACATCGAAAATTGAATGTGTTTAATAGTTTTTCAGTTTGAATATCAGTGTTTGGTGCTATTGTATCGTACCTCACTTCTAATTCAGAATATTCCTTATTTTCAACTATATCCCCATTTGATTGTGAATCCCTTCTGACCTGATTTACTATACACTCATCGAAATTGTCTCCTATTGTACTTAATCTTTTTATAGCCAAACTAAAGCGTTTCTTACTCTTATTTAAATTTGTTTCACCGTCACTTTCCTCATCAGTGTCACTGTCTTCAGTTTCTTCGGGTATTTCTGGTAAAATTTCAACTCCAAAAATATTTCTTCTCTTTTCCTCGGGGCTAGGAGGTGGTGTTATAGTTTCGTCTATTTTACTATTATCATAATCACTATCACCGAGTCGATGTAAGTTATCATCTGAGGGACTTTTCCAACATTTCTTACTTAAATTATGCAATTGTACTTCAGTGCCATAGACTTGATCTATTTCGTTTCTGTACACCAAAAACGTTTGTGACAATTCCTTGTATCTAGTAAAGTATGCCGATCTTCTAGGATCATCCACTTTTAGGAGCAATATGACCGGCAATGTCTGTAGCATTATGCCACCGAGTATTATGTAAGAGAAGGCATAGCCGTAATATTCTATGAGGAAAAACAAAATATGTGGGAAGAGAGATTGCCCGATTGCCTGTCCCGTGTAGCACATACCTCGAACAAGTTCAAGACGTGTGTCGTAAGTTTCGAACATAACTGCATCCACTTGTGCAGATATTAGCGATGAACCCAGGCCTGTAAATAAATATATAATAGTCTTACAATATCTAGCTGTTGTCCGGGTTATTCGACCGCGTTTATCAAGGTTCGTTTTCCTGGGATAAGGAGTAGCCTTTGTTACAGGTCGTCCTTTCAACTATGCCAAAAATCGTGAACAAAGATCATGAAAAAATCATGTAAATAAATACGTTTGTGGAAAATAATAGTACTAAGAAATACTAAGAAAGTACGTAAAGATTATCAATGAGTAAATAATTGATAACTCAAATAGTTTAGAAATAATAGGGGTGGCTAATTGCGCAACATATTTGTTATCAGCATAGCATATT
This sequence comes from Pararge aegeria, assembly GCF_905163445.1. Classification (NCBI taxonomy): domain Eukaryota; kingdom Metazoa; phylum Arthropoda; class Insecta; order Lepidoptera; family Nymphalidae; genus Pararge; species Pararge aegeria. Next base: position 7,209,996 of record NC_053184.1, on the reverse strand, counting down.
AATTTGTGTAATAAAGAAATCAAATCACATTACAGTTACTTACATATTCTCGAAAAAACAACGATCAATCTCAATTGTGCTTTTATATTACGATAATATTTTCTAGGTCTGAGATATAGAAAAAAAAAAATCTGATGATTAATGACGTGATGGTTTTATCACGTGTACGGCTTAAGGCTCCGAGCCATTTGATTTAATTTTTCATCTTCATCATATAAACCCATTACCGGCCCACTTCAACGCAAATGCATCCTCCCACAACGAAAAGGGTCTAAGGCCGTAGTCCACCACGCTCGCCCAGTGCAGATTGGTAGACTCCACACACCTTTTGAGAACATTAGGTAAAACTCGCAGGCATACAGGTTACCTCGCGATGTTTTCCTTTGACGTTAAAGTAATATTTTAATTGCTGGAAAAACGCACATAACTTTGAAAAGTTCGAGGTGCGTGCTGGGATTCGAACTCTGAAAGTGAAGTCGAAGTCCTAATCACTGGGGTATCATCTGTTATTTAATTTAATAATAAATATGAGTTGATTTATTCTTCATAAAATATAAAATAATATTTACAAACCTCCTAAAACACCGTAAGCGAGCAGCTGGTACTGCACTGATACAAACGCGCAAATCAATAGACCCGTAACAACGAACCCTAGGCCAATAGTAGCCATAACTCTGTACCCATTCGAACCACCCCACGAGTCTGCCGCTTCTCTGAACCAACATTCTGAAAAGAACAATCGTTACGTATAATTAAATATTAAAATATAACACAAACTTAAATATATATTAACAAGTCGAAAAATAGTGCCCTTCTTATTGCTATGTTTTTAGTTCAAAAGGATATCTTAGAATTAACTGCTGTTTTAAATATAGTAGCGAATTTTTCCGAAGATTTTGGGAGATCTGAGGAAGCTGCTTCACAAAATTATACCTAAAGCATGTTTACTTTACTTTGACTCTTAAACAATAAACAATTACCTATTATAGTAAGTTTAAGTGGTTTATAGGTTGTATAAACATTAAAGTTACTTTTAGGTAAGTACTTATGAAATCGCTGAGCTACCGGATTTCGATTTACGACAAAGATGTTTTTGGTTCAAGGTGTTCCGTACCTACCCTTGAGTGCCAATGAGATCCTATTAGGTACCCAGCAGTGCTTTTGTCCGTCCATCCATCGGCCGGTCTGTGTTAACATACACCCATTAGCAATCATTTTTTAAAAAGGGAGCTTTTATTTCTCTATTGGGTTAGAGGAAAGATTTTTGGTTTTTTAAGATCTTAATAAGAGCCAAACTCGAACTCAACCTGGTTTTTGTTTGAGGTTAGTTTACAGCATAAATTTTGTAACTGAAAAGGTTCGAACGATTTTTAAACCTGTCACTTTAGATCACTTCAGAGGTTTGTACACTGTTTTCTAGTTTCTAGTTTAATAAGTTAAAATAACTTGGTTCGGAGAAATGATGGACGTTGGAGTCCCAAGGTGCTGGAATGGCCGCACTGGTAAGCGCAGCATTAATCGACCCCTAACGAGGTGGGCAGACGACATTAAGCGCATCGCAGGTAGCCGCTGGATCCAAGCGGCACAAAACGGTGGATTTTGGAACTCCCTACAAAAGACCTAAGCCCAGCAGTGGACGTATATTGGTTGATATGATGAAGTTAAAATACTCATGTACAAAGAACAAGCGTCGGTAACACATCGATCAAGCTTAAATCTTTATGATAGAATAATCAATGATCTTGACTGATCGCTAGGCTTGTACTCTATTAATATAAACCAGCTGTAATATATTGACTGCAAAGTACACTGATTTTAAAACTTATGACTCGAGGTACTCAAGTAGGTGCACAGGTAAACGGCACTCTTATCAGTCATCTTTAAACAAATACTATTGAAAAATATATGTGCTAATCACAAGTCATTCGCTACTGTAAGGTATTATAGGTAGAGTTGGTGCAATTTCTGTTGTACACAAATATCTAAACTAAAATTTAGTATTACTAGAGCTTCCTATGATAGCTCGACCGGGGAAGTAAAACCGCCATGCTTATTTCTGCTGCCTAGCAGCATTGCAGTGTTCCGGTCGGATGGGTGTAGTTGCTGGCGTAATTTTGGGCCTATAAGGCGTAATACCTACGCCCCACAGGTTGATGTAACCAGGGCACCACTTTATAGGTCGTTTTCCTTGCATGTCATATGATGTGTCGCTCTGTTTATAGGCAAATGGGTGGCATAATAAGGTGGGTCTGCTTGATCCGAGTGAGTCTAAAAGTAGTACTGAATTTTTATAATGGTCCATGTGGAAGAGGATAGCTCTATTTTTAAAACTGTCAGTTAAGTTGTTTTATTAATAACTATTTTTATCCATTGATATAATGATAATTTAAACCGTTATCATCAATAACTGAATGATGAATCAACACTATGCCAAATGCAGTGGTAGTAGACCCTTGACTCCCTAGTTGGGGATCTACCAATACTACGGTCGCCATTCCACCAAGTTGGGACCGCGTGCCTTAGTTCATAGGTTGTTTTTTTCATTGCACTGCAATCTCACCTGGTGGTAAGTGATGATGCAGTCTAAGATGGTAGCGGGCTAACCTATTAGTGAGTAAGGCAAGTATATTTAACCCATACCCCCAGTGGCGTGCATAGAGGGTATGCACAGGGTATGCAGATGATATAAAATTAAGAAAATCCCCAGTAGGTGTCATAAATACTTAAGGGTAGGCTTTTTATAACTCTTAATATGCCTATCCTTAAGTTTTTTGAAACTCTTACTAGACATTTTCTTCATTATATATCATTTGCATACCCTGTGCATACCCTCTATGCACGTCACTGCATACCACTAATTGGTTTCCAGGCGACATCATACCGGAAAGCTAAATCGCTTAGCGGCACATCTTTGTCGTTAGGCTGGTAAATAGCCACGGCCGAAGCCTCCCACCAGTATATTCAGCGTACTTGGTTCTCTCTCTTGTGTGAACTACATTTAATGTTAATATTTTAAATACAGAAGTTTGTAATAATGTTCGAGACCGATGACTTGTAGTTTTCCCCGATTCAAGGAAATGTAAGTAGGCACCTAGAAGTTAATGCGAACCTCCAAGAGATCCTCAGTTCTAGATACCTAATAGTTTTATTTACTATAATCTCTTAATTCCAGTGATTTTAGCCAACGGAAATATAACGTACTTGATACTTTTTCGATACCTGATATTTACTATTAAATATTACTGTTAAATTCCTTACGTGTAAAGCCGAATGTGAGGACGAATATTGATGGTGCTGCGAGTCCAAGCCATAGGGGGACCTCAAAGTTGGAAATGTAGACCCAGATCACCCCATACGACAGGATGAGACTGGGCAGACATACCTGTAAAAATATTTAAGCTCATTTTAAAAGAAAGCTTCCTAGGTAAGGACGGTTTTTATAAAAATTATGACTAATACTGGGAAAAATTACTACCATGGAGAAATTATTATATCTTCAATATCTCAGTTTAACAAAAAGAGTGTTAAAAGTTGGCAACCCTAATTAATTGTAATGATTGAACATCCACGTGTATGTGTGTGCATGCGTGAATTATTGATTTAATACTATGTAGTTTGAAGCATCTCACTTCTGATGACAAACTAAACCGTGGACGACCCCATTTTATCTTAAAATATGTGAGCACAGCTGTTGTCACCGCGTATTTTAATGAAATGTTTGTTAGTAAAAGAAGATAGGTGCATATTTAACCCAGAAAAAAGATGATGTAAAGTTTTTCATTATTATGAATACCACGATACCCTTGTTGATATTGTTGTCAAGAAGTCGTCGAAACCTTTGACGATTCGTGGTGATCTTACTTGCTACACAGACAGTCCCTGGTGACGCTGTTACAATCGTTATGCCCGTTTTAACTTAACCTAGACATCGCCGCAATCGAATACCTAATGAAAAAAACGTTTCACCACCTCTTAGGTGATAACTAGTGGTGAACGGTTTATGTATGCCCAGGAATCTCCTCTCCTTAGATTAGACGCTACTTATTTAGACAAAGCCTTAAACCGGGATTAAAATTACAGACTATCCTAAAGTTTTAAATTTACGAATGTAATTATCGCAATCATCTCATATATTTTTATGTAAAGTACGCATCAAAAGTACCATCTTTGTGCCTATTTGAATAAATAAATTTTTGACTTTGAACGTTGTAGAAGAGCTTTTTTGTGTCAGAATTCGTCCTTGGAAGTATTTAACCAGCATTGCTGTGTGAAACCTGCGAAATGTTACTCTGTTTATAGGCGATGGGGTTTTCTTCTCTTGGTCGTTCAACAACAACAACAAAAACTGTACCACCTTTCAAACTTAGCCTTGTATAAGAATATTTAACGAACTTAACAATGTCATAAATAAAAAATTTCTTATCACTAAAATTTACCTTGTACGCCTTATAGACACAGACTTTTGCCTTTATCAGGGAAATATTATTTTGTTATTAAGTATTTCTACGGCTACATTGTATATTTTAATAGGTTGCTCTTGAACGCTATGCCAATATTATATTGGGCATTGTATGAAATGACTGACCGCGCTTGTCCATCGTAATTTTTAATCTTAGCAGGAACAAGGCAAGAAAAACCCTCGATCAACTTCATCCAAGAGTTCATCTAGGAATACCCAGAACCCACACTACCTGAGAATCACTAGATTACTTTAAACGTTCGTATCCTGATTACGTCACAAAAGCTATAAACACTAAGTATAATCTTTTCACAACGGTCGGTGATATGATATAGGTAGTACATAAATCATATCATTCAATACTATGTAGTATTTAATCAATGCTTACTATGTAAGCATTGATTAAATATTTATTATAATCTAATTGCACGTGATTTCTAGACATAACAAAGGAACTGGATGAAATTAGTTTAAAAATCCTTATCCAGATGAGCCTTCATAGTTAAAAAGAGTATTAAAATATTCTTATCCCACCTATGCATTTGTATGCAATATTAATCACGATGGCAAGTAGGTATAAAGTTACTTAATCCTAACATCGTGACACCACGAACGCTGAGATAAGATTAAATAAGATGCCTAGATACAAGAGTCACTACAGTAATGAAATACTACTTAGTTGCGTTAAATGAAAATAATATTTTATTTTTAAAACGTTAGCTCCTTATTTATACCAGAACGCCAGTTTATCAAGAAAATGTGGACAGACCTGATAAAAGCACCAATTTTTTCAGCTACTAGTAAGGGCCCTATTTAGCTTTTACTTTTTGTTAGGTTAACCAATTCATCATACAGCTATCTTTAACTACAGTTTCAAAATATTACTTATATCTTGGCTTAGGATCTACATAGAACCACAAACTTGATGCATATTTAGGGTGAGGGAATACAAAATATACATTGAATTAAATATATGATACTACAGCTGTTGCTTAGAATCTCGCGTAAACATTTTTTTTGTGCCGGGCTAAGAATTATCGGGTCATCCGGGTGGTCAATCTGAGTACTTAGTCAAACTACTGTAACTGATTTCAAAATACTTACACGCTATCGAGTATACGCAAAATGAAGTTAAGATCAGAATATACTAATTGAAGACCACGCTAGAAAATTATTGAAGTTCTCGGACACTGAACCGATCTTCATGGAATTGTGCCCAAATTTAGCTTGATTTAAAAATCATTTAGCTATGGGCATTTTGCGAGATTAGGAACCTTATTAAAATTAAGGCATATGAACGTTTTGTCTCTTTAAAGAAACTCTACAGAGTTTACTTTTGTAATTGAAATAAGCACCTATCCTAAATAAAAAAGCAGAGTGAATATTCACCAAAGTTACTTTAAGTGTCTTAATGCTGTTGCACAATATAGGTTCCAGTTTCCACAGATGAAAGATCCTAAATACATAATATTAAGGTATTGCTGTAATGAAGGACTGAACCAATTATTTAGAAACCTAACTTTATTAGGTATGCATTATTGTAATCGTAGTTTATAACGTATCTTTAGTCTCAAACTGCAGTAGGTAAGTGTAAAATTTTCCACTAGGATCTCTATAAAATACCTGTATGATTTTCCTTGTCGTTTATGTATGACTACTTACTTAAGCAAACAACATGTCGATCTTTTGCTCTGTAAAAACAAAAAGAAATCTATCCAATGGAAACCTACTTTTTTCCGGGATAAATTACCTATGTGTTACTACTCCAGATCATAATCTATCTCAGTGCTAAATTTCATCCTGATCCAATCAGTCTTTTTAGCGTAATAAGTATATATTAATACATACGTTTAGAACAATGACAGAGAAGAGAACCGACCATCGCCATGATGCGCCCTGCGATCTCTCATCAACCTCCATATTCTAATGTCCTTCCTTCAAACATTTTTCTAAACTTTGAACAAACATTTTTTACAACGAACTTTGTCACGCACTTCACTATTGGCGGATCATTTTCAACACTCGATATTAACCTCGGTTACTAAGAATATCAAAGTAAACGACTCCGATCGAGCATGACGTTGTATTGACGAGTCTATTACATATTGCATGCATCGACAGTGTTATCGTAGGACTCGAACTCTTTGCCTTATCTTATCGTGTTATTAATTCGTGGTTATTTTAAGTGCCTAGAGGGCTTCAATAGAAAAACGAGGAAACAAATATATATTTAAATGCACCACCGCCAGCAATGATGGGCGTAACTTTTTACCTTAGGCTGGGGTGGCAGCGTTACCGATTCTTCATTTTTGTCGTTTTTGTTACGGCATCCATTATCCTCATTCTAATAAAAAACTGATGTTTTTTTTAATGGCCACTAGGTTTATATTTTATATTTTTTTGTTTTCTTTTTTCTATTAGTTTATGGGGCATCTTAGCGGCCCAGTTAGTACGCTCGCTATGTTGTGTTTTTCTATTTATTTTTCTGTGTGTGTGCAATAAAAGTGTATTGTAAATTAAATCATTCAAACAAAATAAATTGCTGTCATCTTAGGTATTTTTTTTATTCCGCTACAAGTAAGCGCTTGACTGCAATCTAACTGATTGGTGATGATCTAAGATGATAACCTGCGGGATAAACTATTACGGGAAGGTATGGCAGTTATATTAAACCCCTGAGTCCAGTTTTTACGCAGCATTGTAGGTACGGGAACGCTAAATCATTTGGCGGTAAGTCGCATTGTCGGTAAGGGGGTAACTAGCCAAAGCTGAAGCTTCCCACGGATCGGACTGGGACCTCCTAGTTATAAGACTATACTATTTCTAAGGTCGCTAGTGGTAAGGGAGGTCGTAAAAACACATTTTTTCGTGTTTGCTGAGCACAGGTCTTCTATTTCATAAAAGCGTGAGATAGCAGGCCGGTAATAGATTGATGACGATAATGATGAGCGTTTTTTTGACAATTGTTAGAGATATTTAACCGCTGAGCCATTTGAATGACGCCAATTTTCTAACCTTGGGCTGTTACTAAGATCTTGCTTGACCAACGAATTAGTAAATAAGTACGAATGTAATGCAATTTCCTAATACCGGTTATCTCCTAACCATTATCTGACGGCCGACTGGCGCAGTGGGCAGCGACCCTGCTTTCTGAGTCCAAGGCCGTGGGTTCGATTTCCACAACTGGAAAATGTATATGTGATGAGCATAAGTGTTTTTCAGTGTCTTGATGTTTATATGTATTTTCTAATTAAAATATGTATATATAATTCATAAAAATATTCATCAGTCATCTTAGTACCCATAACACAAGCTACGCTTACTTTGGGGCTAGGTGGCGATGTGTGTATTGTCGTAGTATATTTATTTATTTATTTATTTATTACCTATAAACGTGTTTCTAATATACATCTTTGCTCTAAATATTGACCTAATAAGTGTATCTCCGACTGATAAAAGTACGTCGTCAGAATTGCATTTACATTGTTGTGCCAAGTTAATATTACTACATAGTACCTAGGTATAAGTATAAAATAAAATAGTTTAGCGCCTTGGGTAGGCTACTATTTAATTCACGTTTAGAAATTTGAATATTATTTCAACTTGTGCGCCAGTCCTCTGCGAGTTGACAAAGTTGTGGGAGAAGATTATTTTTTATCCTTTCCCGGGGAGATAATTATCTCCTATCGATGCTAGCCGTGCTGGATATCTATGAATCACTAACAAAAATGAAAACAAGTTGCACGCCGAGCATGGGCAGTAGAATGGGGGCATAATGAAACCTCAGTGGTAGAAATATTATTAAAGTCAGAGGGACTACCACAGGCAGGTAGAGGATAATACTTATTATCCTCTACCTGCCTGTGGTAGCCTGTGGTAATAATAATTTTCATTTCAGAAGTCTACCAGTAAGGGTATGATTTGGGAGGATTTAATGAAAGCCCTATGTGTTTCAAAGTTAGGGCCATACAGAAGTAACATTCAGAGAAATGGGCTAAATATTTCATAGGCTATAGGCTATATACGTATAAGTATTCCGAAGGCACACATGTAAGGTTTGAAATCGTGCCGTATCGTGCCATCTCAGGAGCTGCGCGCGCGCTAACACCTCATCCATTAGCAAACAAAGCAGTTGCCGGAAAAACGACACCAAGGAGCCGTAAGATTTTCAGCGGAGTGAATACGCCGAGCAGCGGCCGAATGCGCCCCGTACGTGCGGCTGCCGCCAGCAGCGATACTCGTGCCTTTGTGCTGCGCTGCTAGCCCGCCAGTTGGATGGGTCCATATGAAAATCGGAAACCTTATCTCCACGTCCGTCTGTCCAACAGAACTAGCCAACTAGCTAATGGTTAAGGATCGTGGCATTGCGGTGTACTAGATGCCGGGGCACAAACAAGGGCAGAATTCCTTCATTTGCTTTCATTGAAATATACTCAGAAATACCAGGACCCACAGCCAAAAATATTGTTACAATCTGTAATGTGTCATGCGTCATCCCTGTCAATATTAACGAGACCCAGAAACTAAAAACCAAAATAAACATCAGCTGTACTGTCATCATAATATGACCACTAAAGAACTATTGCAGGAATATTCAAAATCTATTAAAAAACTGAAAAAGGAAAGCGTCGACGCAGGATTCCAAGAAGAAGATTTTAAAGACATGTATTATAAAAGTTTAAAGGATTTAAAAAGAAGCGACAATAATGCTTCTGTTTGTATCAATCGCCGAAGATTTTTTAAGAAGTTAACATTAGTCTTTTTGGGCCTTACTATTATATTATTTTTAATTTATAACTTTAAATCTATATATAGATGTATGGTTTGCCAAATGCAGGATTATATCTACCCAGGCTTGAGGTTATTAAGAAAATTTACAATTCCACTTATTTCATTATTTCCTGTATTAACTGGTAAGGATCTAAACATATTAAAATTAAAACAGCTGCCAATAAATTCAAAACAACTAGGTCATGGAATTAAACAATATCCTAATTACAACACAATTTAAAAAATATATAAATCTTTACAATGTCTGTACTAATTTTGACAAGACTTTCGAGACATAGCTGATGTTGTATTGAGTAAACTATGCTCCTTGTATCGCTGCAAACCCTGATGCAATTATATAGTTAGTTTTTTCCTAGTAAGACAGACGCCTTTGCTGTATACCCTACATACCAACTTCCTACCGAGGGCAAAGAATATGATTACCTACTTAATAACCATTTTAAAATTACACTATCATTTGCTACAACATAATAGTTACTAGTACTCCTAAGCTCACTGACAGAACATATATTTAAAGTACACAGTGGAGGAACAAATATCAAATATCATACCTATTTTAATCTACATAGCATAACTGAAATATGGTATTGAACAACACATTATGTGTGATCATGTGGTACTACTACATTAACTAAATTAATTCAATAATCTTCATAAGTTTCTCTGCCTGTTGTACATTTATTTACAGCAGTTTTTCTATCAATGGCTTTCCTTAGTCTGAAGTGCAACAATGTGTACTGCCTATCAGTCATCAGTTTAACTTCAAAAAACTTGATAAAGCAGATTTATTTTCTGACGTTATACCTACCATCTGAGTTTTAAAACAGCCTTTAATTTTCTCAGAATTATACCAAGAAACATGTTTGATACAAAATCCATACTTTACCATCACTGATATGGACTGCTGGCCTTGTAGCTCTGTTAACAATGTTGGAGAGGTGTTCAATCCACAGCCAGTTCATAAACAACAAAGTGCTCCTTTTATTTACAAGGTATTAAAGCTGTAAAGGGTATTGAATATTTTGGCATACATACTGCAAAAAAATAAGTGGCTGCCATTTACTTGCTTAATTAGGCAACACTTGTTTCCAATAATAATTTTTTCTTGTCTAATAATAGTAATTTGTATTGATGCTAGCTATTAATTATATAATAAATATTATACAGGTTAATACATGGCCTTTATTTTGAAAATAATTAAAAATGGTTTAGAGTACGTAAGCCAGCATCCACACAATAATATTCAAACCCCTTGCTAACAATAAAATATTGTTAGAATATTTTATAATTTTTCAGACTGAACAAAAAGAAATAGATCTGAATAGTTTAAAAATCTTGTACTTCAAATATAAGGGCTTGTTTGATAAGGAAAGCCCTAACGTTTTAATAAACAACAAATATTATCAGACTCCACAAGATATGTTTGGTCCGGATGTCTTGAAAGAAAATCTACATGTATGGTAAGTTCTCTTTAAAGATATATTTTTAACACACATAAATATTAATAGTTTCTAATTAAAGGTTTTTAATTTTAGGAAGTTCAATAATTTTAATGCAGCAAGAATATTACGACAAATTATCCCAAGGCCTAAAGTTGTACCTAAATTTGGCCAAAGCACCGAAAGGTTTATTGTTATTGACTCTAAACATGACAAATTTGACATACCAGATACAGAGTGCAACTACTCTTTTCTGATTGCACTAAGTGGAACTAGAATTATTGATTTAAGACCAGCTGAAGAATGCAAACATCAGTGTAAATCTTTTAAAATGGAATTGAAGCCACCATATTTACGTAAGCAACTAACTTTTTATTTCCATGTGACCTTCTTATTTGCATAGAAATATAAAACCTTTCGTGATTTCTGTTTAGTTACAAAGTTTTACATTTGTTAAGTGTAATTTACTTAATTGCATTTTCTAGTGCACTATGGCACACAGTGTTTTTTACGACCAGTGTAGGCATGCAAATGGCACAAAATGAAAAACCTACCCTTATACAAGTTACATAAAAATGTGGTGTAGGTAGTGCTTTTATGAAGCCACTAATAGCGAACTAATTAGTATATTATGCTGCAAAGCTTAATATTGTATTACATTTAAAAATTAATATTATTCATTTGAATGTATTAATTTAATGAAATAAATATTTTTTTCAGTGTGGTACAATTGGTGGTACTGGAGACCTGTTGCCCAAACATCATTAGGCAATGACACTTTTATAGCGCATGTTGGGTCATATTGTTAGGAAGATAAGAATAAAATCAAATAAAATGAATTTAATGGAATGTATAAAAATTTTACTACATACCAATACTTTTATTTATTACTATTAATAATACCCATTTAAATTTTCTAAAATAAATTAACTAAAAATAAATACATAGATAAATTCATTCAAACTTTTCTTTTAGCCTCTGTTTAAGTAATACAGGGACTAGAGAGATCAGAGCAAACAGGGTGAGTATGGTAACCGAGGTCCATGACCAGGCATCACTTGTAGATGTCATTGTATGTAGAGTTTGACCTGCTTGTATGGCTACAAACGATGGGGGTGCCACTCCTGTAAATAAGAATAGATAATGATTATAGTAGATGTTTTTTCAATTAATTAATAAAATAAATCTACTAATTAATTTAGTATTAATAGAAACAACAAAATTAGGTAATACAGGATTTCAAATTTTAATTTCAACATGCACAGCAAAAGTATTCTAAACTTTTTTTTTTAATTAACAATAGGCCAACGCTTGATGACAATCATGCCCATTAGGGAGCAATAATGAGGTCTTGGTTGGAGCATGCTTTGCTAGCAAAAGTCTATTCACTCTTGCCTTGAAGGAACTCAAGTAATATATGGTAGGAAACACAGTTGCCGGGAGGGTGTTCCACATCCTAGCAATACGTATCTGAACCATGGATAAAACAAATTTCCACATTATGTAGTGATTTATGCAAAACTAGTTAATTAAATGGTTACCTTACAAAACTGCTATATAACAACTCAATACTCACCAATGAATGTCCCTAAGGCGAAAGGTAATAATGGTACTCCAATAACTGGAGCAGACATATTAATAAACCAATTTGGCAAAAATGGAGTTACCCTCAAAAATATCATATAATTGAGCAAATTGTTTTTATGCTTGGTAACAGCTTTCGACCATTGTGCTGCTCTCTCCGGGAAGAACCTCCTGACTAATTTCTTTCCCAATAAATTTGATAAAAAGAAGCACAAACTTGCACCAATGGCAGAACAACAACATACTAAAACTAATGCCAGATAGAAAGGAAACAAAAACCCTGAAAGAATACTCAGGAATATTGATCCTGGTATTGCAAATGTTTGTAAACTGAAAAATATGTTAAGGAAATATACCTTGTAAAATTTTGAAATATATAATTATTTTTAAGGTCTTCATCTTATACTATATAGTAAATATGTAATTAGTGATTAAAACAAATTAGATATGTATGGAAAGACTAGATTAAATCAAACTATGACTGGAAAAGCTGATGAACTCGAGACACATTTAAGCTAATAAAGTTGCAATTACAAAATAAATTACCATGTTAAATATTATAGAAAAATTTAAAATTCTAAATTCATTTATTTCAAGTAATATAAGCGCTGATGAAAGATCAAGTCTGTCTGTTTGTAGTTACTCTACCACCGATTCAGAAGGCAGATTATACCGAGAAGAAGCCGGCAAGAAACTCAGCTATTTTCCAATATCAAAAATTTACATTTTACATATTAAAATTCATTATTCTATCTTGTGAGAGATGAAAGCGGATGCTTCCAAGCAACCTTGTCATTTGAGTTTATTACATCCACTTTATGTTGATATTTAGATAAGAAAAGTTTTTGAATCTTGACACTATTATCTCATTTTCTATGTATTCACATCTCAGTAGATAAGAATCAAGAAATTCTATTTTCAAAAAGTTGATTTGATTTTACTAACAAATATTTAAGTCTATTTTATGAAACTACCCAATTCAAAGTTACATTTATATGGGATATTAGTACCATATTTAGGATATATATTACTTTAGATAGAAACTTAGATGAACAGACTATATAAAAAAGTAAAAACAATCAATTAAAGACAAGGTATTGGTTTTTAACCTGCAATAGAAATTAATGAATGACTTAAAAACTAAATTGCAGAATAAAAAAGGATACAATATATAAACCATAAATACTCCCAATAATACTTCATAGAAATATCTGTCCTTGTAACGATCTAAAACAAGACCCAACTGTTTAGCATCCTCTAGATCCCATGGCAATTTCAAATGCTGCTTCTCATGCCTAAAATTGAATGGTAGTTAAAAATCTTGGCTACAAAAGAACTTGTAACCTCATTTCATAGTCTTGTTAGGCATTATCCAGGTCTGGATTTGATTCAAATTTGGCAGCTGGCTCAGTTCTGTACCAAACTCAAGTCTAAGTTGATTTCCGCCCTGCTGCAATATATCACATACTGGCTGATGCAGCAAAGTTAAGCTTAAGTGTCCAGAATACTATCTAACCCATTTAATTTTACCATAGTTCAAACTTAGATTGCAAAAGCATTTAGAGTTGATCTTAGTCAAGTCAAATTTATCGTTGCATTGGCTGTTGCCCACTGCTTGGCGAACCTTTATTTCAGCCACCAGCAAAAAATCATGTAGATCCCTTGCTCTGTGAAAAGCAATAACAAATTTGTTTGGGATTGAACTGTCAGCTATTCCAGGATATAATTTATCTCTGTGCCTAATTTCATCTAATTCTGTTTAGGTATTCTAGTGTGATTGTATAACAAACATCAATGCATCTATTTATATAGTAAGTTACAATAATAAATATTGAAGAAAAACTTACTCTTCTAATTTTGGAAATTGTTTATATAAAAGCCCCAATGCTACTAGAGATGAAATAAAAATAATGGCCACTAAAATAAGAGCTGTAGAAGTTGATAATCCTTTTCTTGGAGCTTCTGTAGCTTGGATGTCTGAAAAAGGTAAAAATGAATTGGAAACAGATTTTGTTAAACTTATGCACAATGCACAAGCAGTGGTTGCCCTAGACCTCAGACAGTAGCTCCACACAAAAAAGCGTGCAACCTAAATTTGTAAATCATATAATGTGAACAGAAAGTTAAAAGATGGACACATATTGTATACATTGTACTTATCACATACATACTTACCTGGATAATACAGTTGTTACCCTAGTTGGAACCCTAGCCCAGACCTCTAACTTTAATGAGTAATCTGCATTTGAAGCAATTAAATATAACTTGCTTTAACTGTGAAGGAATACATCATGAGGAAACCAGTAAGCCTGTGCTCTCAATAATGTTCTCAACAGCATTAGAAGTCCACCAATCCACATTTAGTCAGTGTTGTAGACAGGCTGTAGGCAGGCCCAAACCCTTCTCATAGTGAGAGGAGACCCATACCCTGTTGTGGGCCATTAATGGGGTGATATGATGAATTAACACAATACCTCACCAGTTGTAGACAAATCATACATAAACATTTGCAAGGTTTTACAATCTGCCAGTGTCGTGCACTAAGAATTAAAGATATTTACATCAATCGAAGAAAAAATCAAGGATAAGGAACGGATTATACAGTTAATTAAAGTAAATGGAAGTAGGTACTTGGGATGGGATAGTATAATCCAATGCAATCAGTTCTGATGTAACGTATTCTTGGTTTAATGTTAGACGTGGATGAAACAGAAGGATCTTGAATATCACCTTGAACGAGTGGCGCACGGGATTCACTTCTACGATTAATTGTGCTCATTTTTTGTGATCTGGATAACACAGGACAGAAACCCCGCAATAAATTGGTACTTGTTTCAAGTTATTATTACAGTGAAATCTGTTATCATAAACTTAATTCCGACTTTTTAGTCAATAATTCTAAAATAAAGAATTCAAAAAATTCTATTTGAATTTACAATAGTGACTTTACTGTTTCATACCACAGACTACTGAACAAGTCAAAAAAGACGTCAGAGTCAAAGTCAAAATCAAACTGAGGTTACCGAATCATAGATAGGACCCGTTTAGAGGACCAAAACTGTCTCTCCTATGAGAGGCGAGGCCTCTGCCCAGCAGTAGGACGTTAATAGGCTGCAAATGATGATTATGAATACATGTTTATTCATTATTCTTAGAAAGGGCCATAGAATAAACTTTTCAAACCACTGACCACAGACCTAATCGAACTTGGTACTAGATCTGTACCACTAGCAAATAAATATAGGTTTAAACCTCAGATAAAATCTAACCAACAAGTCAATTCTTTATATTGTCTTTGGCAAAGTCTAAGATGTTAGCAAGTTATCCTACTTGCCACATCCGGTCCGCATGCTTGATGTTTGTCACAAACACCAAACACAGGCCAAACACCGACTACAATCAATAAACACTAGGTACCATACAACATTAGTATATTCCGGGTTGTTAATATGGCTGCCGTGATTGTGGCAGCTAGAACTTGCGGGTTGACCTACGAGTATTGTTTTGCTAAACAACTTAAAAGCAAGAAATAAATATTATATATATTTTTAAATTGGTGCCAAGTAAATTGTAAAAATTACTAAGTGAGAGATAAATTTTGTATACCGTTCCCTTAATTTCGTAGCAAGGAAAGTAGGTACTTAGTATTTTTTATATTTTATTAAGACCGACATTAGAATGTAGTAAATATTTGTATCTTTCAACAAAGTCGGTTTTTTTAGTAAATTTTTTTTAAAGATTTTTCTAGTTAAATTTTCGGGGGTAGGTTTGCTTATCACTCATAAACTTTCAGAACATGTTGCTTTCCCCAAAGACGGGTGTTAATGGATGAGAAGTTCTCCTGGCACTTTAACATCAGATGCTTTATTATGATGAGCGTGAAATTCTTATTACCTCTAGTAAATCCGAACGCAGCGCGCAAGCTTGCGCGGACTACTGATTTCTAATAAGCCTTTGGATGCGTCGAAAAGGCGTTGGTCGAAAATCTTTGATTTGTGCAAAAAAACCGCCACCGACGCCGATCACTGACAAACACTAACAAATATCGGCAAACAACCATCCACACGTTCGTGTTTGTTGTTTGGTGTTCGCTATTAGTCTTTTTCTAAGCCTATTGAGACGGCTCCGCATCAATTTTTACTCGACAATGCACCGGAATGCTAAAAAGTTGCCACGACTATGTTGGTAGGGTGGTAACAAACCTCCCACCAGACAAAAATTAACCGGACAGATACCTAACTATGTACGAAGCTATAGTGGAGAGAAGTAGTGGAGTGGGAGTCCCCTTGATGTTTTGCATAGACCAAAGTTATTTCATGTCGATTTAATTGAAACATAAGTGGAACACGTCGTTAGTGAACAATAGTATACCATAAATTTAGTGTGCTTAGCAAGATAAGGTAGGTCATTAATATGAATGTGAGTGAGAAACAGAAAAGGTCCTAGCACAGAACCTGAGGGAGACAAATTTTTTTAACTGATCCGTCAGACTGCTTCCCATTTGGCGCCTAATTTTTTTGATTTTATTATTCAAATAGCAAATAAATAGTTCCCTGAATGTGTAATATTTTTTTGTAGTATTAATTGACGGCTCAAGCACATGGCCCATCTGATGGTAAGTGGAAAACAGTGGCGTGCAAATAGGGTATGCTGTATGCACCGGGTATGCAATAAAATAATAAAAAAAATCTCCAGTACGAGAATCTCTCTCATAAAAACTTAAGGGTAGGTTTCTTTATTCCACTACAAATTAGCCCCAGACTAAAATCTCACCTGGTGGTAAGTGATGATGCTGACTAAGATGGTAGCGGGCTAACCTGTTAGGGAGTATGGTAGTCATACCATTAATCTAGGTAGAAACACCTAACATCGCACTGGAACACTAAATCGCTTGGCGGCACGTTTTTATCGGCTGGGTGGTAACTAACTACGGCCAAAGCCCACCAGACCAGACCAGAGAAAATTCAGAGATTATAAATTCCCAAATTGCCCCTGCTGGGAATCGGGGCCAACCCAGGCGAAAGTTGCGCCAGGGAGGTTAAGGTTTTTATATACTCTTATAATGCCTATCCTTAAGTTTTTAATAACTCTGCAGATGTTCTTCATTTCATATTAGTACATATCCTTTGCATACCCTATATGCACGCTACTGGTGGAAAACAACCGCCAACAGAGCAACACTTCACAGGGCATACGCCCTGCAACATGCCGCCCGTTGTCCATCAATTCTAGACGTAAGTTTTTAATAACACGTACTGCACATGTTCTTCATTTCATATTATTTGCTCGCTTAGTACATATCCTTTGCATACCCTATATGCACGCTACTGGTGGAAAACAACCGCCAACAGAGCAACACTTCACAGGGCATACGCCCTGCAACATGCCGCCCGTTGTCCATCAATTCTAGACGTAAGTTTTTAATAACTCGTACTGCAGATGTTCTTCATTTCATATTATTTGCTCGCTTAGTACATATCCTTTGCATACCCTATATGCACGCTACTGGTGGAAAACAACCGCCAACAGAGCAACACTTCACAGGGCATACGCCCTGCAACATGCCGCCCGTTGTCCATCAATTCTAGACGTAAGTTTTTAATAACTCGTACTGCAGATGTTCTTCATTTCATATTATTTGCTCGCTTAGTACATATCCTTTGCATACCCTATATGCACGCTACTGGTGGAAAACAACCGCAAACAGAGCAACACTTCACAGAGAAACATTTACTAGAAAACGCGTTAAGTACCAAGGCTTCAAATAAAAATAAAACAATACTGTCCCTTTTTTAGAAATCTTTAATAGGAACAATTCCGTCATTCATTTTTATGGTGTATAAGCGTCACCCGCATTGGAAACTTTGAAAAGGAATAATTTTTCCCGTATTTGCAATACTAATTATTCAAGGATGCGTAGCGTGATGTTATATAGCCCACAGATCCTTTATAAATCCAACACAAAAAGATTTTTCCAATTCGAAGCAGTAGTTCCTGAGATAGGCGCGTTCAACAAAACGGACTGTTCGCTTGCTTCATAACATGTGTTGTATTAGATGTATAACAAGTGTTTTTTTTATATTAAGTACCTTTAAAGACTAATCTTCCTTCACGGCAGAGCTTCGAACGTTTCTAAATTTAAAAAGTGTTATAGATTATCGGGCACATTTTCCTCTAATTAACATAGAGAGATACCTTGAAGTTTCTCGGAGACTCGAATGTTTACTAAAAAGCAGTGTAATTAGCAATAAACATACTAAGACACGAAAATTCACACGCATTTTAAAATATGTACGCAAAATAGGTAGCATTGATAACTATTGCTATAAGCATTGGATGATTGGACGCTAGCTGCGCGTGCCCCGACGCAGCCGTACGTCGGATTTATCCACGAAGAATCACGATTCACTATTCAGTCGTGGTCGTGCTCGTGAGTCGATCTACAGAGGCAATTTCTAGTGATTGTGTTTTCGGCGTCGCGGCAACACTTGCGTCTTTATAATAAACATCAAACAAATTAAAATGCTGTAGAAGTATCAATTAAGTAACGTTTTCATAAATTTATTAACCGGATTAATATTTATGGAGAAACTTATAATCTAAAGGAAGATGTGACGTGCTAGTGAAAGTCGGATTTATGTTTCAATTAGAGATGAGGACCTTTATGGGCCCATAGCAGATCTACATGATTTTAAGCTTTAAGGTAAATAATATTTACAAGTAACTAAGTAAATTGTTTAATGTTTATGTTCCGTTTTATTTTTTAAATTAGCTACAAGAAGTACATTGAAACTCGCCCTTAAAATTGCAAGGTATGGTCAGCATTTTAGTATAAAATATTAAATTACAGTTATTATATAATTGGAATAAACTATATTTTACTATGGTACATAGTAAAATATTTATTTATTTAATTTGTTATTAATAATAAAATAAAATTATTTCGTGATTAAATGCTTAGATTGGTACCTACTTATGAAAGAAAAGTTCAACGTTCAAAGCTAAAGAATGATGATAATGATAAACAAAAACTCTGCGGCTCTGTAATATTATAATACGTGCCTACCTAGACATACCTACGTAGATATAAATTAGTCTTAGCCTCTTTTCTATATTTTAAGAGTCCTTTGGCGAGCATCTGGGCACACTAATAAGTCTTTTAATTATGTATGTACAAAAAATGCCTATCTTTACTCTGGCATTATAAAACATTGGAGCTATTTATGCCATTAACTGTAATTCTACATTTCAATTCACATGAAGTTCTTCTTAAACAAGTCTCGCTATTCTTAGAAGCTGTTAATGTAGGACTGGATTCCAAGACCTAGACTCACGTAGTGGAATTTTAATTTAATGTAAAATACATTATCATGAGAAAGTTTCACTGAAAATAAACAATTGAGGTAGGTACCTACCGCTTTTAAGCTACAGGTAGGTCGTAAGATGAGCAATGTAACGTGTACGCCATGAATATAAGTTTTCAAAAGTAGGTAGGTAGGTACTTAATTTTGGAATAAGTTACATATATCTACAAATCCTACGAACTATATTGAAGGTAAGGCATAATTCGATATCTTAGGTGCAGTGAAACTCCTACGATTATACGACAGTCTTGGAATACAAATATATATAGCAAGATTATAAATTCACTTACATCATTTTGTAGGTACCTATATATGCAACGATGTATAACTGCTATGTTGTACACTTTGGCACTATGTTTCGGTATTAAATTACCTTGCAAATTGAAAATAAAGTTTATGTAAGACCAAAAAAACGTAGTATTGTTTTTAGCTTAACGTTTTTTGGCTTAATCTTATATAGGTACACGAAGTACCTTCACATACATATAGAACGTGAACAGACCCAAAAAAGTTGATTGAACATTTTGCTAAATTTATTAACTCCTGATAGGTAGTATTAGAATCGCTGGCCATTTTTAAACATTGATTCCTTCCTGATTTATCATCAGATTAAGATTTTTTTATAATATTTACTGCAGAAAACATTCAGTGGACTTCCAAAGGTTTCATCAGTTTAAGTTTACCATATTATTGCAGAATCTATACTTAGTATAACTTGGCACACTAAAGGTACATTAAAGTAGAGTAGACAAATTTGAGATATTAAAAACTCAAATGTAAAGAGCTCATAATCCTCAAACAGATTATATTTTCAATAAATATTGCGAGTAAACTGTAAGTTAAAGGAAACTGCATTCAAATTGATCGTATGGCAGGGAGCTGACCCAAGCTGCACAAGACTGTGGTATTTGGAACCCCCACAACGGACCAACGTCAAGCAGTGGACGTCCATTGGTTGACATAATGATGATAATGACACTGACACGCAGAAAAAAAGAACAATCCGTTTTTTGTAACTTTTTATGTAGAAACGTTCCAAAATCAAATATTGACTTGTTGCATATCACATTTGCTTAAAGTCCTCCTGTTTGTTCAGGTAATGCGAGGAGAGATAGCAAAGTTGTGTTTGGTGATCGCTACCCTGGCGCTCGAGCCCGCATCGGGCGAAGGCGCGTGTGAGCGGGGTCGCTCTTGGTGGCACCGGCAGCGTGGCGCCTGCGTGCCCTGCACAAGGTGTGACCCACGCCGCTTCGTCGTCAAGTTCCCCTGCGAACTGCACCGTGACACCATCTGCCAGCCTCTTCATGAGGTCCGCATCTGGCCTTTTAACACAGAAAATGACAATGATACAAGTGAAACTGCCAGTGATTATGAGTATTACGAGTACTCGGACTATAGCGGTGAAGTGAAAGATGAACTCGAGTGGGATGTACAGACCTCGACACTGACTGTCGCTGTAAGTGGGTGTTTAGTGTTTTTTGTGGTAGTGCTTACGTTGACGCTGTACCACGCGAAGCAATGGAGGACGTTGAAATTAGCGTTAAAATCAGGTAAGCTATCCAACCAATTAGCATGTAATAGAATTGTAGCAAAATAGTTTTAGTATCCATGTTTCAATAAAACCTTCAACTGGCATTTTACCGTACACTGATAAACATGATAAAAGTTGGCTACGGTCCATGATAAATCTAGCCTATGTAGGTATATTGCACGATAGTTAAATGTAAATATCTCAAAATACATAGGTAGTTTTAACTCACATCAAAGAAAGTAGTTAGTGACGTCTTCGAAAACATATTTAGAACATGCTTAAAACCTTTTAGATTATGATGAATGAAATCTTCTAAGAACCAGGATAATTTATTGAAAATATCTAAGATTTTTACAATAACAATGTAGTCGTAAGCATATATAGACGAAAATCATCAAGATTCCAATATTCTGACTAAATGGCAGATAAATTTTAAATCACGAACTATGTAAAATGTTCAAGAAAAACCCAGCAGTTAACGCATTTTGACCTTGTAGGCATACAAGGTACGGACAGTAAATTTGGCAGTAGAATTATTATTTTACCATATACATATCTTGATAATGTTCTTTCAGTCACGGATGGACAAACACACATGATTTAGGTACAACATTCGTTTCAATAACAGTTTGTTTATTCAGGACACTGATGAACGAACGACCTCCATGGAAGTAGATATAACTGCGGACAGCGCTTGGCTACTAGTTGTACTTGTATATATGTAGCCAGCTCTAACGAAACTGACGACGCTTATTGAATATCAAGAGATGAAGCGATTAACATCTCTGACCTTAACGTTAGACATCTTGTCGCATACAATATTTTATAGATAATTCCCAGTACGACTAACATAACCGACACAAGAATATTTCATATTATATTGTCTCAATAAATAATATCGCATCGTCATTTTTTTACAGCAATTGCGTGCGGCTATACAAGCGTCACGTTGCATGCCTCGAGGTCTTGTTGTCCTCTTATCTAATATTGACACATCTGTCGTGACACCGTATTATAACATATACCTTAGTTCGGTACTAGTAGTGCTTTTCTTTTACTTTACCCTGTTCTTAAGGCTGACTACTTACTTTATTAATTGGCCTGAACATTATGAATTGGATTGGAATTAGTCCATGTCTTTTAACAAACAGTTAATGTAAGAAACCGTGACTGTAAAATAGCTACGTTGAATGCTAAGAGATTTTCAAAACTACCTATTTGTTATATTATGATTTTGAAAAGTGCCAAATTTATTAATAGTTTATAGCACGTTCACAAGCATTATTATCAAAAATGCGACGACAAAGAGAAGCAATTCACAACTCACTAAAAGAAGAATGCTCTAAAAATTAAACAATTCTGTGCTACTTTAACAATACTAAAATATATCTGCCAACTCGAAGTTTGTGCGAAGCAGGTCGCATTTCGTAATTTTTCTATACACTAGATAAGAACAGTTTATCAGTCTTATGCTTTATATTCAAAGTATATTTTTTTTGGAGTAAACTTATTCTACTGTATACATTTCAAGTTGATTGTTGAATTATTAGTCGTTTCTCCCAGCCACCCACAGAAGGCGCCATGAATCAGTACGACTCCACATAGACTAGCCCACACATAGTTTGAGTGCGCTTTCACACCACATCGTAAATCTAGCTTTGGCTCGGCTCCGTAGAGAAGACGCCGAGAAACGCAGGCGCAAGTCCACGTAAACAATGCGAGTTTGTTTAAACATGTGCGGTACTAATTTTGACCTGCGTGGCCGGCCGCCTTCGGAACAATAGCTAACGGTGTTTTTTGTTTGTATTTACTTATACCAAAACGAGAATACAGTAGCGGGCTTCAATGCCCCATTTGTTTTCTACTTTTGTTTCTATGTTTTTAACTGGCGACGAGTTTTATTGATATTTCACTAATAATAGTTAGATTCATAGTGATAAATACGTTTCAAAGTCTTTATTGGGAACATGCCTTACGGAAAAATTGAAAGTTTCGATTTGTCATCGCGAAAGTGGACGATATACGTAAATCGTGTAAAACAATTTATCGCCTTGAACGAAATTAAAAATTCTCTGCATGTTGCCACGTTAATAACGGTAGTTGGAGAACCAACCTACGATTTGATGTGTGATTTGTGCGCGCCCGATAAACCGGAGGATAAAACGTTCGACGTACTGGTTGAAATAGTAAAGAAGCATCTAGAACCCAGGCGTTCGGAAATCGCAGAACGGCATATCTTTCGTCAGCGGCGACAAAAGCCGGGTGAAGATTTGAGTTTGTATTTACAAACCCTTAAACATCTGGCTAGTACGTGCAATTTTGCTGAAAAATTGGAAGAAAACTTAAGAGACCAGTTCGTCTCGGGGCTTGTTAACGACGAGATGCGAAGTCGTATATTCGCGGAAACGGACTTGAACTACAAGAGGGCAGTGGAATTGGCGCTGGCGCTGGAGGCGGCGGAGCGGCACGCGGAGGCGAGCGGCTCGAGCGGCACGGCGCCGGGCGCGGGCCCGCACGGCGCGGCGGTCGCGGGTGGCGCCGGCGCGGCTCCTGTACAGGTGCATAAGCTGGACGCGGCGGACAGCGGCGGGCCGCGCGGCGCGCGTCAGCGGCATTGCTGGAGGTGCGGGCGGCAGCACCCGGCCGAAAGGTGCAAGTTTCGGCAATATACTTGTGATCTGTGCATGGCGAAAGGCCATTTAAAGAACATGTGCAAAAATGTGAGTGAGCGTCCTAGTCAGTTTACGAAGAAGAAGAAGAATCAGTTTTTTTTAGAAGCTGAAACGGAGAACGACGATAGTGATTTTTATAACATACAGGTCGATGGCGTTGCGGATAAACCGTATGTAGTACAAATTTTTATACAAAGTGTACCTATAAATTTTGAAGTCGATACGGGTAGTAAAATATCAGCAATCATTGAACATATGTTTAAAATGTATTTTCAATCTTGTGAAGTGTTTGAATGTAATTTAACCTTAAGGTCCTATACGGGGAATGTGATCAAACCCATCGGTTTTATTAGAGTTCTAGCGCGGTATGTTAATTGTAATGGCGAGGAGCGCACGGCGCGGGCGCTACCGCTGTACGTCATACCGGGCGGTGGTCGGCCGATACTAGGCCGGGCGTGGCTGCGACATTTACAGCATAAGGTTAAATCATTTGGGACAACCGAACACGGTTAATGAGACGGAGCAGATAATTTTAAATTTTAAACAAGAATTTTCTGATGTTTTTGCCCCCGGATTGGGTACTTGTACTAAAAAGTTTTCGTTACGGCTGAAAGATGATGAACCAGTTTTTCATAAAGCACGCAATCTACCGCTAGCGTTGCGTGAACCTGTAGAAAAGAAGATTCAACGTTTAGTTAGTCAGGGCACTATTGTCAGAGTGGAAAATTCGGATTATGGGACCCCAATCGTCCCCGTTATCAAGAAATGTGGCAGTATTCGAATATGCGGCGACTATAAGGTCACTATCAATCCTAAATTGAAGCGCGAACCGTACCCGTTGCCGCGTATTGAAGAGTTGTATAGCATACTGAGCGGAGGGATTTTTTTTAGTAAGATAGACTTGGCTCACGCTTACGAACAGGTAATTTTAACCGAGGATTCCCGACCGTGCACAGCAATCAGTACACATGTAGGCACTTTTCAGTATATTCGTACCCCGTACGGTTTAAGTTGTATACCGGAAAAATTCCAAAAGATGATGGAGGAAGTAGTAAGAGGGGTACCGAATACGGTCGTATTTTTGGATGACATTTGCGTTGCGGGTGCTGACTTTAAAAGTCATCTCCGGAACTTGCGTGAGGTATTTCAGAGGTTGCAAAAAGTAGGGCTAAGAATCAAGTTTGAAAAATGTGAATTCTTTAAATCAGGCGTCTGCTACCTCGGTCATATTATCGACAGGGACGGCCTACGGCCGGACCCCAAGAAGATCAGAGCCATTGCCGAATCACCCCGTCCCACTGATGTTCAACAGCTCAAGGCGTTGGTAGGTCTCGTTAACTATTACGGAAAATTTATACCTAATCTGAGTAATTTATTACATCCACTTTACGAGCTATTTAAAAAAAATCGTCCTTGGAACTGGAGTGCAAATTGTGAAATGGCCTTAAAGAAAGTAAAAAATATTTTACTTAGCGATAAAATCTTAGCTCACTACGATCCCACCTTGCCTATAGTGTTGAGCGTGGACAGCAGTGCTTACGGGGTCGGGGCGGTGTTGGCGCACCGGTACCCGGACGGCTCGGAGCGACTGATATGCTGCGCGTCGCGAACTCTGAACGCGGCGGAGAAATCGTACAGCCAGCTCGATAAGGAGGCACTGGCGATATTTTTCGGTGTCACAAAGAATCACCAGTACCTTTATGGTAGAAGTTTTGTTATTCGTACGGATCATAAGCCTTTGTCCTATATTTTCGGAGAGAAACTGGGTATCCCACAGACGGCAGCCAGCCGCTTACAGCGGTATGCCGCTCGGTTGGCCGCTTACGACTATACCGTAGAGTGGGTCAACTCTGCACAGAACGGGCCCGCGGACTGTCTCTCGCGGTTGCCATTACCTCAGAACGGCAATGATAACTCTGTGGATGCATATTCATATTTGTGTTTTTTTAGAAAGCGCGTTCCCTGTGAATCATAAAGACATAGCGGAGGCGGTTAAAATAGATCCCGTTTTGCGAAACGTTTATAAATATATAATTTTCGGTTGGCCTTCAAATACAGATGTCGTTCAAGAAAAGCCTTATTTTAATCGCAAAGATAATTTGTACGTAGACTCTGGTTGTATTATGTATAACTATAGAATAGTCATACCGCCCAAGTTCCGCCAATATATTTTAAACGAGTTACATGAGGGTCATTTAGGGGTTGTCAAAATGAAAAACACAGCCCGGAGCTACGTATATTGGCCGGGCTTGGACGGTGACGTTGAGCAAATATGTAAAAGCTGCGCGGCGTGCCAGCAGCAGCGCGACGCGCCACCGCACGCGCCGCTCACGCCCTGGGAGTTCCCCGCGCGGCCCTGTCAGCGCTTACACGCCGACTTTGGGGAATACAACGGGAAACATTACTTAATTATTGTTGATGCGTACAGCAAATGGATTGAAGTTTTTCAATTAAATAGTACTGCTGCGAAGTTCGTAATTTCTAAATTTAGAGAAATATTTGCTCGATTTGGTTTACCACTTCAAGTCGTCACAGATGGGGGGCCTCCGTTCGGTTCCCATGAAATAAAGGAATATTTTAATAGGAACGGTATCATCCATAACATCACTAGTCCGTATAGACCTAAGGGCAACGGCGCCGCCGAGAATGCTGTTAAAACTGTCAAACGCTGTATTAAAAAGGCTTGTTTCGAAGGGGTAGAAATCGATGCTGCAATAAATAAAATGTTGTTTAATTATAGAAACTGCGAGCAAGCTACTACCGGCGTAGCACCAGCAGTAGCATTGATCGGACGGAGATTGAGGGGTCGTTTGGATATTCTACGGCCAGATGTTGCATCACGTGTCCGCAGTAAGCAACTTGTGCAAATTGAGCGCGCTGGTGGCACGCAGCGTGAGGTTCAGCGTGGAGATAATGTGTTTATTAGAAATTATGGCAGAGATAAAACGAAGTGGGTTGAAGGTCAGGTGAGCGATCAGGTAGGGCCTTCTTCGTTTGAAGTTAATGTGCCGCATGGCACGGTAAGGAGGCATATTGATCAAATTATTAAACCTGCTAGGGCCTCTAAGCGCTACTCGCTCACATGCACCTCCAAAGACACCAATGGTGACATGACGTCAGACTTCGATATTTTACCCGAGCAACCTGTGACGGCACAGAATTCAGAAATAATATCGGGACCGGAGAGGAAGGATCACAGTTCTGACGTTCAGTCTGTTGTTAAAGATCAGGTAGAGGATGATAAGTACGAACTGGCGTCCACCTCCCCAGTGCCGGTAACGGTAGAGAGAAAATGTCATGGTCTGAGACCCCTTCGTCATAGATTAAATTAAGTTCATATTTATCTCTTTATATTAATATTATTTTTTGTATTACAAAAACACCATTGTAATTAAGTAAGGAGGTGTTGGGTAGTTCCATAAGTAATTATGTATGTACCTACATTTGGTCTCATATTAAATCAGTCTGTTATCCACTGCCTGGTTTTATTGCGTCATACGTAACTAATTGTAGTATACTTTCATTAAAAAAATAGTTTTTGCGCATTATAAACAAAAACTATTTACGGTTCGTTTTTAAGATTATTAACAAATTATCAGTGTCAACAAACTATTTCTCTTGTTATTAGAGGTAGAGATATAGCTACGTTGATGGCACGCAAGCGACACAAATTCAACAAACCGTGGAGTTTAAAAATCCTTACAAAATATTTATGAGCAGCAGTGGAAATCGATCGATTGATATGATTAGGCTAACTGTATTAATTGATGAGTATTCAAAATATCAAAAAAGGCAAGTGACCGAAAACGATGATCAATTAATATTCAAACTGTAAGGTGTGATGTTTAAAGTACCTGTAAAAATGTCTTGACAAGCAATAAACTTTCACTTGACACAGTTTAGTCTTATCGGATTTCATCGTTTCTGGGTGATCCACCCAATATTTTAACCATTTAAATTTCTAATGCTATAACTTATTATATACTTGTTACAGCCTTCTGAGGTAAATGCTAATACCTACACAACCGGCATTTCCATAAAATTCAGACAAAACTTTTCCAAAATTTACTCTTTGCGTACGCTTTGCTCGGAGCATCAAGCAATGTTAACTAATTGCAGCATAAAGATTTGTGTGATTTTTATGGACATATTGCAATTTAAGCATGTATTCTTTGTTTAGGATGACTTTCCTTGAAGTAACGTCTGCTTCTATTCAAGGTTTTTTTTTGTTTCATGTAGATGTACAAGATTTATCAGCTAAGCTGAAACTGATGGAAGCGGGTGCAGAAACGCCGGCCGAGCCGGTACCCACCGATCATCACATCTACTGCAATATACACGTCGGCAAAGATACTTTGTTAGGTGAGGTATGCATTGATTTAATTTGTAATAAAAATTACAAAATTTAAACTATCCATTATTACTGAGAATGACATTTCTTAGCTTGGACAGCGCAAATCAATCGATTTGATTGGTTAAGCAATGTGAATCCAAATCGGTCGTTTGTTAGGTACCAATAAGACTATTGGAATCGGATTTAAAGTTTGTCATCATTACAAGTCATTATACAAGTTCACTAACCTTCATAACAATAGGGGTCTTGGCTTTTTATCCCTCTTTCATAAGTTATTGTGCCCACTATTGTTTAATTTGGCTGAAATAACACAATACCTACTTTCGGAGGGCTTATACAACTCTGTCTACAAAAAAAGTCTAGATATTCTTTGAATATCCAAATAGAATATCTGTAAACGAGAAGCTGTTAGAACCAATAACAACTGACACTATGTACATCATCTCAGCCACGATCACTCTGCCAAGAGTACACAACTGAGGCTACGAAACCTGATGAACTATAAATATACACCGCCGCCCGCAACAATGACCTTAGTAACAAAGTTAGTCTTTAATTCTAAAAATAAGCAGACGCGTAAAGTAAACTAATGACGTTGCGCAGGCATTAAGGATGAAAATAATAAGTTCCTGAAAAGGAATGTTTACGGCATCGTACTGAGCTCGTAAGTCTTTAGCTGGCACGCAGGCTGGCGAGATTGCCTACAGGTTAAAAGCAAGGATTACTGGCGGCATGCCAGTGATTGGATCGAGTTTAACGTTTAAAATAAATACGCGTGGGTGCGCACGTTCAGTCAGTTTTACTTTATATCAGGGGTCACATTGGTACCAAAGAAAGTTTGAGGTAATACTTATGATTTATTTACTTGAAAATAGACAAATTGTTAAGCAAAATCATAAATTAAATTATAACATTTAGTGATAATTTTTACTTTACTATTTTTTTTTTTTAAATATATACAAAAAACCATGGCCGTCAAAAGTCTATTTATGGGCATGGTGCACAAAACAAGGGGAATTATGCCTCTTGCCTAAACACTAAATAAGCTTTTGGATTAATGTTCGGGATTAATGTAACATATTAAACGTTGTTTGTTTTGTAAAAAAGTTGTACTTACTAATAACTGAGTATTTGCGATTTAAACTGATATTTTGATGACAAAATTATTATTTTAATCATATGATTGAAATAAATTGTTTTGTTGACTATAACGCATATGTTGAGTAGTTCAGATAGCCGTATTAGTATTTCGTCTACAAAATCTCTTTACTGGTTACTTACTTTTACAATTGCAATAAGAAATTACTCAAGTTATCTTAAAATCATATTTACCAATGCATATATATAAATATATATGCATTGGTAAATATCTAATTTAAAACCTCATAGTTAATGTTTTTCTTAGGATGTAGACTAAAAAAATTAGAACCAAAAGGCAGAAAGTCGATAATCTTTTTAAAAGTATTCCAGAAAATTAATTAAAAACACTTTTATATAATACATATCTCATATTGTAAACAAGCATTTCTAATAGTAGATATATTAAAAAAAATCCTTGTTACAGATTTCTGACATAAAATAGCAGATGTTAAAATAATGTCGGTTGTACGGATCATAGTATTTTAATCAATTGGAACTAATCACGAGACGCTCATCGTCCAGCAATTTCATTCGTTAAGCATAATAAAGTAATTGGGTATTAACCATATATAATGGTCCACTTGTTCGCGACAAAAAGGTTGTGAAGTTAGTTAAAAGATTGATACGGATATGAATATGGAGTTAAAATTATTTATCTTTTCATAAACTTATCACTTATATTCATCCTTAAGATCCCTTTTTTTCTGTTGACTCTACTTTGTTTTATTTTTAATTTAGGAAACGTTCCTACGCGCTATTAATTAAATTATATCAAAACGTTAAAGTAATACTGCTCATCTACTTGTTTACTACAAGGGGATGGGACATGCTAACGTTCCCGTTGTTTAGAGGCCTCTAGTCCAGCAGTGGATTTTAATTTAAAAAAACCATTACTGATGGTTGACCACAAGTTACCAGTTTAAAAGCATCATTTGCCTGGTAACGTCCTTCTGCTAAGCGCAGGCCGCCGATCTTTTAGGAGAGACGGTTTGAGTGCATAGACCCACAACGCTACTCTAATGCGGGTTAGTGGATTTTAACGACTAATAATAACCGGGCTGACGGCTTTCCGATAGAATTACGTTAAATTTTACAACATTATTACAGCAATTTTATAAAGTGGGTAAATAACCAAACTTTTGATAATATTTAATTGATTAGGATTTTACAAATACCCTAATAATATAAGTTAATAGATAGTTTTCAAGAAACAATTAAAATTATATTGGATTAAAAACCAATTTTCATGAAATTGAGTTGGTGGGTATTTTGATATAAATAAGACTGCGTTATCGATAATGCAAAGATACCTCCCGGTGTATTTAGTCGTTTATCAATATATTAATCAGCCCTAACACAAGTCATTGTCCATCGATCAAACGCACTTCTCGAGTGGAGCGTCGCACGTGCGTTCATTTAGTCGTCATTTGTAATGCAAGCTTGTCTACCGGGCGCATCGCACCGCTTCCGGCCCCAAGGGTTTTCACTCGCCGCCGGGAAGCCTCTCACTTCCTGCTTCGATTTTTGACAATAATTAACGATAAACAAACATCGATCGAGGATTTATTGGGTTGTTGAACTGTGCTATAATATATCAAGCAGTTGCCTCTGGCACCCATACGAAAAAATATTTGGACTCATTTTAGAAAAAATGAGACA
This sequence comes from Pararge aegeria, assembly GCF_905163445.1. NCBI lineage: Eukaryota > Metazoa > Arthropoda > Insecta > Lepidoptera > Nymphalidae > Pararge > Pararge aegeria. Next base: position 7,179,003 of record NC_053184.1, on the reverse strand, counting down.
CGTGTTCAATCGCTGCTGTGGATATTACTATTCTACTCCTCTTTTATGTACCCAACCAAATTTCTTTAAGGTTGCTTAGGAATTAGGATTCAACTCTCTGGAGTTCAGATGGACTTGCGGCCATCTAAAAATTATGGTATGACAAGTGTAAAAATAAATTAATAATATATGTAGTGTATGAATATAACCTATCAGTGGCTCAACTCCTTTTTAATGCCCACATATTTTTTTATACGCTAACAAGCGCAAAATTCCGACCTTAATAATTATTTTTAACTCTAATAGTAGAGGTGATAGCCCAGTTGTTAGGACTTTTCCAGCTCTAACTTTCTAAGTTATGTGCGCTTTAAGCAATTTAAAAGCAAGTGATTGCTTCAACGTTGAAGGAAAACATCTTGAAATCTGCATGCCTTAGAGTTCTCCGTAATGTTCTCAAAGGCGTGTGGATTGCACCTATTTGTACTGGGCCATCGTGGTGGACTGAGCCCTACACCCTTCCCACTGTTGGAGGATACTCGTGCCTTGTAGTTGGCCGATAATGGTTTCATCTCATAATGATGATATCTGATACAGAATGTACCGAAAGTAATACTCCAAAAAGTACTTAAGCGTTTTGCGAAAATTCTAGATAAAGTTCTGCTGTCGAACTTCCTAGAACTGAACGCTGTGGTCTTATAAGGTCCCACGTTCGATCCAATTGAGAAATTTACATTTCGCCTCGTCTGGTCTGGAAGCCTCGGCCGTGGATGTTATTGTTACTATTACCGACAAAGACGTGCCGCGAAGCTATTTAGAGTTCAAATACGATGCCGCGTGGAAAACGATTATGGAATGGATTTAATATATCTACCATACCCCTAAAACGAAAGCCATCTACTATTTAGACTGCATCATTACTATTCACCAGATAGCAACTCGCTAGGCTAGGAACTCGTTCGGAACGATGGGTCGGTACATGGTCGCCACCGTGTTGCCACATATTGCATATTATATCTAGGTATGCCTCAGAGGCAAAGGCATGCCTTTTTTAATTTCACGCCCGTAGAAAAATGTTTGCATTACCTTTTCCAAACTGTCGATATATATAAAAAAATTCACAAACATATTTTGAACTGACCTCAGTTAGATTTATTTTTATCGTAATCTCAACAAATTACCTACTAACCTAAACATTTCATTTTATTATTAGGCGAGAATGTATAATTTAATCAAGATACTATACGAGTATAAACACGAGCTGTGAAGACAAATGTTAACCACGTGCTTTACTACCTGCTTTACAACGTATAACCATAAAACTCGGACAGCGATTTATTATATGCACATATATCGTATAAAATATTTAAACGAAAAGAAGAGTTGCTAATACGTAACATATACTATACCCACCAGCTAGCATGGGCAGGAGATAATTATATCCCCGGGGATAAAAATTTATCTTCTCCCACACCTTTATCAACTCCCAGAGCACTGGCACACCAGTGGAAATTATATCTAAATAATACCTATCTGTGTAATAATAAACGGGGGTAAACTTTTCTCTTTTCTTTCTTTAGCAGGTGGACACGTTAATTATATCCCTTGTCAGAGGATATAATCGAGGAATATAATTTTTGTCTCCTACCGCGCTAGCCCTGCAGGGTGACGTACCTATCTCACGATAGGCTAGCGACTTTTGTTTTTTTATTGTATGTAAAAGTGACGTTTGACCAAAGCTAAGTTCGCAAGATCTACGCGTGTCGCAAGTTTGTTGTGAGATACATAATCACCTAGTCGATCCCTTACTCAAAAAGTCCTATGAACAAAATAGGACTGATAGAATATTTTGGCTTACCTTCTAAGATATGTAATTAATTAAAAGTTAATCAGTCCCTTCTTCTCAAATTAGCGGTACAATACAATAAGCATGTATAAATCAGTACGTTTTGTGAAAATCCTGTACCTACTTACTTTTAATGTTAGAAAAATAATTCTAATGTTGCCATCAATGAATTGTTAAAACTATAATTGAAATTGGCTCTAAGGTATCTTCATGCATTATACCTAGTCACGAAAGCGAGACTTCAGGGAGGAGGTATCCATTTGATTTTTCCAAACATGACAGCTAAACTAAGACGGAAGTGAATAAATGGCAGATGGCAATTATTTTGGGATGATGATAAAAGATAATGGGGCAGTACCCAGTTTATAAAGTTCGGTTATAAAACCAGACAATTGGTCACACGACACATCTTCGGTCACCATACGAGATGGGGCTTCGCGAGAATCTACTTTTAGAGTTTAGAAAGCAATACCTAATTTATATCCTGAAAGTTATCGTTGTTACTTATTTCTATTTAAGTTCCAACCTATTTTTAAAATAACTAGATAGGTAGGTACATTTGTAGCACTGCGAGTGGTCCCTGTGTATTATCCAAACGTCTTACATATTATTTATGAAATACAAGAGTGAAGAATACAATCAACTCTATTGACTCAGTAGTCCAAACTAATTATTATTCAACGTGGAGCACGCTTTGTGGGATAAAGCATCAGGCGGTATCCAGAGAAGTATCATTCTACTATGCTAATAAAATTGAATTCGGCGTACCGCGTACTGGCACGTTTTCTAGCAGTTAAAACCTTCTTGTTTAGAACAAATTTATACTTACCTTTATGATACAAGACTATGGTGGAATTTTTGATGGAGGTCAAAGCTCGTCAGTGGAAGTGCTACTGCCGTCCGCCATGCAGAATTGCTGTGTTTCTCTAAAGAGCGTGGTTGCCGGTGTTATTACAGCAGGGCGGCACTTTGTTATACGTACGTAACTACTTAGGTGGGATACGTAATTATCGAGGCACGAATTGCGAGTTAATAGCCTGATGCCGGAAAAACAGCAAAAATTGTGACATTTTTCAAGAACGTGTTTCAAAGCATTTCTTAGTCTGTGTTTTTCCTCGCAAGTGTGATGAAAAAGATAATACAAAGAAAAATGAAATGTATCACTTGTTTCATAATGTACCATATGTTTACAAAGAATCAGTAGGAATAAAGGGTAGTAAATAAAACGAACTCCAGTCACGTTAAGTCGTGACCACTTGTAGACATCGCTTGTGTTGTGCCCGACGATAATTTCTTAGTACCTCGATCGACACCTACTTACTTTTAAATTATTAATGCCCTAGGATATATACTATTATTATTTTCATCGATTTCAGACTTAGGAGCAGGATAATATTTGCGTAATTTCTGCAACTATCTGCTCTTATAACCGTACCTATATTCTATCATATTTAGTACCGCAGAAGTAGGTAAAGTCTTTACGGGAATCATAAAACCCGTGAATGGAGTACCGTCAGATAATTCGATCTCACGCCAATGACGAAAACTCATGCTCGGAGGTTACAGGATGCGAGCTATCTCGGTGCCAAATTTCGTCAAAATTGGTTCAGTTATTTAACCATAGGCAAATAAAATACGCTTAGCGCTTTCGCATTTAAAATATTTCTTTATTGAAATGAATAATTAAGGAAACTAAATCTCTGCATAATCACGGCATCAATAATTAAACACCTATAGGTGGTTATCGTTCCAAAAAAAAATATTTGGCAATAATATATTGAACAATAATATACTTAGCTTAGTTACAAAGTGGCAAAAAAAGGGACAAAAAGTTGCAAGTAACAACTGTGAAGCAAAGTCATTCGTAAACGCAAGACGACAAATTGTGAACAAAAAATTAGTTTTTTTTTTATTTCAATTGTATCTTGTCAGCGAAAACGCAGACGTATTTAATTGCCACATGTTTGGTTGAATATATATAATGCCTGCAGATGTACCAGGGAACAATTTGAGTTCAGAAATCCGGGCCGGTCCGGGATATCAAGGAAGGTCGCTTGAAAATCAGTGAACCGCTACTCCTGGATCAAGCTGAGTTACTCTGTTCGGAATTAAATAACACGACAGATATGTCTTCATTTGACGCATTTTTAGGGTGGTAACCAGCAACGGCCGAAGCCTCCGACCAGACTCGAGCAAATTCATAAATTACATATTGCCTAATTTCCCCAGCCGGTAATCGGTCCAGGTACCTCAAATTATAAAACTACAGCGTTCACTATTGCACCAGAGGTCTTCAAAAAAGAGAAATTGTTGATGAATGAAAGTACAGCTCGAATTATTACGGAAATGGGTTTAGAAATAAAATACTGAGTGTTCCCGACATTAATTAGTGGGATACACAAAAAATTCTTCAGCTTATAAATATGAACGGATGTAGAGGTAAAACCGTGCGTCACGAACGGCCCCATTTCTCTCGCCAGGAAATGGACCAAAAGCTTCCTTCGAGATGTTTGTGCAGTCAATAATAGACTTGATCCAATCTAAACTGTTTATTGACGTTCTATCATAAACGCCAGAAACTGACGGACTTACGAGTACGAACGGAACCAGTAGACACGTACATAATAATTTCAACTTCCACTTTACTGTAATAGCCGTACCTATTCCATATCAATGGCTATAGGTATTAGGTAGCATATTATAAAACATAATTTGCCATAAATATTTAGTTTACGATGGGTTAATACGTATTTTGTTTGAATTTGGTAAATAATTTCTAAAATAAAATGGATTATATCTAAAATAAAATGGATATATAGGTACTTAGTAAGAAACTTATGCGAGTGTACATGCATGTGGAGACGCATCAGTTAGCATGCGAACTCCGAAATCGCCTGCGATGTAGGTATATGTTTATGGACGAATTGTCCCGAACCCCTTCATAAAACCACATCGTAAGTACCTACGTATGTGTTACCTACCTCACATGAGAAAGGGTCATGAGAAACCGAGCCTGGCCAACATCGTGTTTAGAATCTCTAACGCGTCTGTGAATTTCCTTTCCTTTCCGGGCCACGGAAGTCGACACACCGAGTAGGTACTATATGGACATCTTCTTTACATGCAAAACGTTGATTGGCGAATCGTCGGCCAATATGTAATTTCAATACTCGGGTGTTGATCGTATCTAAATTTTCCACGTTAATTATTTTATTTATTGACCGATCCTTTATTTTAACTTCTTTGTGGTAAATAAATTCAGTAAATGGTTTTAAAAAAAAAACATAATATTTTGATGATATAAATAGACCATAGCCCAGAAATGGCGTGTAATGCACAAAATTATTCATCATCATCATCATACTCGTTTCAACCAATGGACGTCCACTGCTGGACATAGGGCTTTTGTAGGGAGTTCCACAATCCACGGTCCTGGGCCACTTGCCTCCAGCTTCTCCCAGCGACTCGCCGAGCGTTGTGATTATTGGCATAACTTTGTTATGGGAAACAAAAACCAACCACAAAATGATTATTACACTATTAAAATAAATAGCATGGGAATTATTCATTTAAATTTTTGATAAAAAAAAACTCTCATGTATGCCCATTTATTATATGATATAAATCGTAGAAGATGTCGGATATAGCATACAAACTCTTGCGTTTCCACCTAGAGGCTGCAAGTGCATTCGAATCAGTCGAAGAAATCGTCAATTTTCGTCTGCAATATTAAATCTAGTATTTATGTACACACGAGTGCTATAGGTTATTAGGGCATTCTACTATCACGTACTTTCAGTGATGCCGGGTCCCTATGCGAACGAGTCAAAGCGTTCAATTGCAGCGATCGACGTTGCACGTTTGTGGATGGCAGTTTTGAGCGATGGATCGCTACGAATTGCGTGCAATCGATCGTTGAGATGAGATCGCCCGTGAAGTGGGACCTAGGATGATGGTACCTACCTAGTACCCCCTTCTGTTCACAGGCGATGGTATGGTAGATATTTAAGCGTACAATATAAGATATTACAAGAATACTAATATTGGGAACAAGCCTCACTTAACGGTGAGGTCAGTGTTACATAAATGTGAGGTGAGTTTTAGAACAAATTATTGTATATATAATCTGCAATAATTTATATTTTATATTTACGTAGGATATAGTGCAGTGTGGTGACAGCAGCAGAATACAGTTATAATAACGCTTCCTTATCTCACTAAGGGAATATACCGGAAAACAAACAGCAGCGTCCTCACGGCTACTTGGTACTAGCATCTAACGCGACGATTGCCAAACCTCCTGTTGTGAGAGGCGATGTAAGATATTGATAGAGACAATCGACGGAAGCGCAGTAGTAAAATGCGTTATAGAGCAATATAATTGAGTATCGTGGAGGTCTACGACGACGTTGCTTGATGCAACTACAATTCTTACACATCTACGAGTATAGTGTGCATAAAATACAAACTCATTAATTCTCTGAACACGTTCTATTGTATCACACTTATCTGTGGGTGAGGTGTTCAAAGCACGACTAGTAAAAGAAACGCATTAAAATTGTTATAACAATTATTATCATGTGGAAGACTAAAAACATAAGCACTTTCCCAAAATATTGTAGGGAGGCAATGATATAAATAGATAAGTATAGTCCTGCAAACAGATATTTTTCACTAGTTAACCCACAAAAAAATCAGCGTCATCTCTTAGAAAGCGAGTATATCTACTTACAGCTTAGGAATCACTTGTTGCATTCAATTACCTAGTGAGCCTGTTTGGTGCTTTTTTAACGTTTAGCACCAAAGGATCGCTACTATTTTGCAAATTCTTCAACTTTATTAAAAGTGGTCAAAACCAGTGATTTACTATTTGGGTCTAAATGTAAATATTTTTTAGAGTACGGACTTAACACATCTGAATTTTCTGGCAACATTCTTAATAAGCCAATGATGATCCAAAATGTTCAGATCCAAAAATTCTTGTATCTGCAGATTTTTGATTAAGTATCATATATATTAGATAGATATTGATTTTTTATTAATTACAGTAGAATGAAATTTTTAGATAAATTAAAGAGTTGTAGCAAACGGGCAGGATTTAAATATTGTAGATTTTTTTTGTAAGTAGAAAAAGATTACTTAAATTCGAAAATAACCTTCATTCGTACCTATAGTAAATAGTAAAACAAAAATGTTTTGAACTTATAGATACACACTTAGTAAATACAAAGTACAGTAATGAATGGGCCTTGAGAGTCAATCAAAACAAGAGAAATGACAGACGCTGTGACTTGAGTTCGGCCCTTATCGTGCTTTAAATATCACGTCGGGCCACTCTGACTGAACGGCAAATGATTTATTATGTTTATGCAGCTCGTCCCTGGATCCATAAACGCGCCAATCGTTGCCAATCATTCGAACTTAAATACCTATACAAAGTGGAGGATTTGTGTTCTGCCGTTGTAGGTAGGTATGTTGTTTAGAGAAATAATTATTATTAGCGAGTAAAATCTTGCACCTATAGGAGCAATATAAAAATTTAGGGTAGCCAATGCTTATGCGTATGTATGAAGTGCACGCCACTGATGAGATTTACTACTGTTAGAAAGAATATAATATATTTATTAGATAACAAAACTACAACTGACAAACCATTACTCGCACACGCTCACGCCGCACTGGCCAAGTGCGGAATGTTAGTCTTCATGCGACTTTCAGAACTTTATGGACATACCAACCTACCTATCTCAGACAGGCAGTTTCCTTACGAGGTTTTCATTCACCGTTAAATTAATTATCTACTTGGTGAAATTTAATTGCTTTGAAATACACATATCTACCTAACCCCAGCCGGGCTAGCACAGGAAGGGGTCAAAATTATTTCCCCTGATTATATCCCCTGACAAGAGCTATAATTAACGTGTCCACCTTCTAAAGCATGGGAACAGGGAGTAGGAGAAGTTTACCGCCGTTTATTATCATACACATATTATTTGGATATTATTTCCACTTGTTTGCACAGTGCTCTGAGAGATGATAAAGCTGTTGGAGAAGATACATTCCTATCCTTTCCCCGGAGAGAAAATTGACTCCTGCCCTTGCATGGCTAATGCGTGCCGAGAATCGAACTTCGGCCCCCGGAGTGGGAGGCCGAAAGTTAAGTAACAGCCGGGACGAAACCCGGCTGTTACTATTAACCGACTGTTTAATAGACATTTTACAACAAAAAGGAAGATACTGCTTTACAAAATTAAATATTAATTCAGAGCTCTATAGTTGGTGACGGAGCTCTGTAACCATGAATAATATCTATTTTACTCTGTGGTCGCGACCCGCAAGCGTCTACTTAACTAGGTATTTTATTCTTGTAAGAATTATATTGTTCGTCTCGCACACCAGACAGTGCTGAGGCGAGCGTTTGAAGGTTAAATCATATTAAAACAGCGAGACTGGAGTTTAGATAGGAAACTTCCTGGAAACACCGACTAAAATAGGCGGTTCCCGCACGTTCCCGTACACTTGCCAATATCACGTCTGTTTATAAACACAACGTCGTTTTATAAACTAACGCCTACTCGTAAATAGAAACTTCAAATAATCAATTCCGGTAATCTCTTTTTATTGCACACCTACCTAAATTTCCAGAGCATAATCATCCAGTTTTTATTCATACTGAAAATTTATTTTAAGTATGCCTTCCTTGTATTTCAGCGCCTTTCTAATAAATTAATTTAAAGTAATTAATAATAATTATAATAATAATTAATTATTTCATATTTTAGTTTTAAATAGTTTATTTTAGGTTATATTTGTTAAATTAAATTAAATAAACTAAAGTTTTATTTAAAGTAGGTTATTAATAACATTTAGTATTAGAAAGGTGTATGTAAACCTTCCTGAAAGTGATATTTACGTTCTACGAAGGTATGCAATCTTGAGATATCGTTATAGCAATTTGGATTTCCGTGAGCTTTATATCTAACAACGTGAAATGCGAATGCCATCGGCAGCTGCGAGCCGTTTAGCATTCCACACGCGCACGAGCATGCCGTAAATTCAAATATGGTCGCAACAAACCGCAATTAGCATAAGCTCGTTTTGAAGACTTATTTTTATTGCGGTTGCAAGTTATGCAAGATCATCTTACGTTGCGGATGTATTGAGTAAGGTAAACAAACTAGGTAGGCCGTACAAGTTAGTCCTCGGTCGCAATTGCCACCTTTTGTGACCAACACGTCCTATGGTAATGTTCTTAGTGTTTATGTTTATTTATTTGTTACCATGCCTCAATCATTGGTCGAATGTTTACATAGAGGCAGCTGGCTTCTTGGAATCTGATATGGTCTACGATATCGCGTGCTGAATAACGATATCATCTCCCATATCAGGCTTCAATGATTCTCAGTTATAAAAAGTTTGATGTCATGCTTTATACACTATAAAAAATGCCAATTTGACGGACGGAGTTTATTCTGTAGAGTTATAAGGATTCGAACATCATCATACATCTAAATGAGGGCCCCGATTATTTATCTTAATATTATAAGGATACCTACCGAACTTAGCTCTTTTATGTCACAAAATACATTTAGTTTTTTTGCTTAAGAGAAAGCAACATTTTTTTAAGTGTATTCGATTTACCACCTATTACTAAAGTGCTTAATAAAATTGTTGCCCAGTTAATCTAACGATCATTTTAGTCTATTTAACTATAAACTTATTGGTAATCTTGCCATGATAAATCTAGTCTTTATCAAAACATCGCATGTAGGCGGAATATATCTCTCGAATAAATATATCCCACCATAAAGATGCGTAGGTATAGGCCAGCGTAATCTTTTCGGATAACTTAGTGTCTGCTCGGCCCAAGTCAAGAGTTTTTATAGAAAATAAACCTAGATATCTTTATCCGAGACCTCGATGCAGCAGAATGTCTATTTTCTCATTTACCACTGTATTAAATGGCCTTAACCATGCCTTGCAGTCATTTCCTAATTGACTTTTCTAATAAATATACTTGTTTGAGGGGTATGCAAGAGATTGCTACAGAAAGTTTACGTTGCAGGTTTTTTAATTATTTCTGTTTCTTAGACATTATTTTTTTTTTTGTTTTTGTTTCAGGTCCAACTAGTGGGAAAGGCTTGGGCAACGTGTACACAACACATGATAAATAATTAATTGATCACCACCGTAAAGTAACAATGCAAGTACAAAGAAATAGGAACCTCGCACATCACCTAGGAAGGAATATGAAATATTTTTGCAATTAAAATATATAAATTAAACAATTAAAGTGGTTTCATTTAAGAAATAATCCAAGTTTGTTTCGTGTGGCTAAGTATATAATAGACTGCCTCGTTGGTCCGGTGGTAAGCATGTTAAACTTAATTGTTAGATATTGTTTTTTCTTTTAAAAAATTTTCATTACCAGCCAGCCCGGAGTTCGGATATTGTCGGTGTCAACCTCAGTGCCTCGGAGAGCGCGTTAAGATGTCAGGCCCGGTTTTTATCACTTACTTCTGACCAGTCGTTAAAGCCCACAAACCAGCAGGGTGAATTTCGTATCACACGACAAGCTTGCATCGACATGCGTAAATCTCGCGATCTTTGCTGTCAAACGTCATTTTTGCATATAAAAAAAACAAATAGCCTGCCGCATTGGGATAACGAGGTTGGTCTATGCTCTAATACCGTTTCTGCTATCGGGAGGAGGCCAGTTCCCGACAGTGGGACGTGAATAGGCTGCGATTGATAATAATGATAGATATTATTCTCACAAGCCACCTATAGTCCATTCCTTTTTAAGAAGCGAAGTAATGTCATGTAATTTAATAAGATTTATTTTTAATTAATAATAAAAAAATGATACTTACCTACCTATCACATACATACATAACATATAACTTGATTTTTCCCTATTTTGAAAACATTCTCAAAATAGTTACCAAATTAAGGCTTTCAAACAGGGTAAAAGTATAAACCTTCATGCAATTAATGAAATGGATTGTGACCATTGTATAAGTTCTTCAACTTAATAGTTAAAGTAATTTCCAAGATATGAATTAATATATTTTAATAAGTGTTATGTGTGGCCTGGCTTAATGATACGAACTGCGAGTGTGTTCTAGCTTAAAACCAAACAAAAAAGAAAACCAAGTAAAAAATATATATTTTTTACTTGGTTTGGTATACTACTAACATGTTGGTATAAGGGCTTACATTACAATTTATATAAAAAATATATATTACGACAATACACACATCGCCTAAGTAAGCGTAGCTTGTGTTACTGTAACTAAGATGGCTGATGAATAAATACTTATAATATACAAATAAACACTACGACACTAAAAAGCATTAATGTTCATGACACAAACTATTCAGTTGTGGGAATCGAACCCATGGACACGGAAAGCAGGGTCGCTGCTCACTACGCCAATTTGCCTGGAGGTCGGTGCCAGCCCTGCCAACAATTGATATAAAATACATCAAGACCTCAAAGTTCCTCAAAGTTGAGCAGAAATTTAACAGACTACAGAAAATACACATTTAGGCATTCATTTTTGCTTCAAACTAAAGTGCGAAGCGAAGCTCGCTAAACAGATTCCCTGTGACGCGCATGATCCCCAAATAGATATCTTCGTCTAGCAAACACAAAACCTCTCTACCACCTATGTATATGGCAACTTATATCTTAGATAATAGGACTCATTATTGAATGGCAGGATACTTAAAAGGAAAGCACGTCACGCTCAGGGACGATATGCGCTTTCACTGCATTCCAAAGGAAGAAGACCATTAAGGCGTACTTTGTCAACACCTTACCGAGGGCAGAAGGGTTCAAAGAAAACGCCGTTATATTTTTAAATCTATAATATATTACCAGTATAGGTACCTACCTCCATTCGCAAAAGTGGAGAAAAATATGAATTTTATTATATTAAATTAAATTAAAAACTACTTATCAATATTAAAAACATACCTTATATCTCAAAAAAAAAATAATAATTTACTAACAAACATGAAAATAGGTGCTAAGAATTGGTATTTCAAAATAAACACTGCGTCGTTTATATCCGATGTTCTCACACACTTAATTATATACCCTTTTAGATGCTAAATGCACTATCGTTTATACAGTCGATTCATTATAACTTGTCCCCTCTATATAATATAGGGGGCAAGTTAATGTAAATAGACTATATGTATAAAATTAATTTTAATGCTAACAATTGACAAATATTTTTATCTACCGTCATATCGTTAAAGTTAAGAAGTAAATTGGTCCACAAGATGACAAATGTTTTTAAAACTAACATCATATCGTTAATATTACCTAGTCAAGTAGTCCGCAAGAGAATCACATCTTTTACAATAATATTAATTCTAAAAGTACAAAACAGCGAATTAGTCTTTTAGCAGTTCGCAAACTATTAGATAACCAGTGTGATAGATACGGAAGACGAAACTTCTATAAATTGAACACAACATTGGCAAAAAAAAAAAAATACTACGCGGAATTTCATCAAATCTTCTTTTAATTAATATATCCATGTATCGAACTAAAGTTTTTGTTACGTTTCCTTTATCGATTAAACTGGAGCATTCCAAAATAATAACGATCGAGAAATATTACAAAAAAACTACTATTAAATTAAACTGGCGTAACACAACAAACAAGCGTGCATTTTATATTTCCCTTATTACATCTAAAACTATTAAAACATGACTTTTAAAAAAAACACAATACAGTAGTGTTTCACAGGTGCTTAATTGTAATAAATGCGAACATGAGCACGATAAAAATATATCTAAAATAATACCTGTAACATAGACAATTATTGATTTCCGCTGCGCTCCAAATACATACAAAACTACATAAGTATACTATTTGAATGTGGTAAGCTCTTAGACAGAATATTGACAACGATGCCGAAATATAATTAATATAAAACAGTATTCAAAAATATTTTTTTATATTAATTGCGAACCCTTTCATTTCAAACCTATGATCGGGGTGCATTAAAAATTAAATGGGGTTTTAGAGTCCATTATATTAGATTTAGATCGACGTTGCTTAGGTATCGCAAATTAACACAACGGTTGGAGAAAACTATGATAAATGCTTGTAAGAATAGTCCATTATACCGATACAATTTTCTTGACTAATTTAGGGAAAATGTACTGTGTAAAGTTAAGGAAAAGTTCTAATGACTAAGGAATGTAGCTTAGAAAAAATATGAAATACGAATGGCTTGGGCGTGTTATTTATGACCGCATTTTTTATTGGTATAAATAGTCTGTTTAATATAGTTGGAGCGCTGCAATTATAATTTATCTGAGACCTGTACTTTTTTATACCGCCCTACAAATTAAGACTTTTTTGTTACTACAGCTAGTTTCAGCAAGTTGGCTAGGAACAAACATGGATTTTCGGTACACAGTATTCCACAGCTTTATTCATAACAGGGTTTTTTTATAACACTTTTCTTTGCGCCACTTGTTTTATTTGGTGATATTGTATATGTAATATTAAAATATTGTTAATAAAATCCCGTAATGAGCTGAACGACTTCCGCTCAGATTTGCCTCTTATTGGAAGCCTCACAAAATACTTAATTTAGAAGGATTCGCGTTACTCGCTTAGACATGAAGTGGTATTAAATTTGATCACGTGCGAGAGCATATGTCTATCCGTCGGCAAAGTAAAAGTACATGTACACGCGTGAAATACATACAACATACCCGGTTCGTTCGTAATTTTACCACGGTATATTTTGTAGAAGTTCAGTACGAGATGTTATTTATGCGGTTCGGAAAAACGTACGAGGATGTGTGTTGACGCCTCACTGCTTTTACTGTGCCAATTTGAATAAAGAAGCGATTGGAAAAACCATGTATATTTTCGTGTGGCAAATTGGGTTAAGGTTGAACCAAGTTTATTGTTGCACTAGCTTGCTTTGGTTTCCGGGGGCGGTCGGGCTGCGGCCGGCGGCTGGTACTTCGCTACGGGGAACATGGGTTTGGCTTCGATTGTTGAAACGCCGTCGAATCTAGAATTAAGTATGAATCCATTATACACAAGCACATTTTGATAGCATGATTGTAAAACCAGTTTAAAATTTACATGTATGTGGGGATCTCAAACTGGTAGAAAGTGTTAAGAATGTTCTGTATGTGTTGAGTGGATTTTAATGAAAATCATTTGTAATTTATAGATCTTGATTACTTAAGTTTTTCCAAGGAAAGAGTATATGTTCTAGATAATTGCACGGCAATTTAGGCACAATTAAAAGTAGCAGAGCTATAATAATCCTTTTTATTCGACCAACGGTCGAAAACTGGTAAGTTAATAAGTGTATGCGGGTATAGTTACAGTTCCACATGAAACTTCTGCGTGACATATAACCAGATCAGGAGCATTCAAGCGCTAATTTGTTAATTTAAAATCATCAATACTATTATATTAAAATCGTCTATACTATTATTATATAGCTGAGGAGTTTATTTGGTAAAAGGCGATATTCTCAGGAAGTACTGGTTCTGCTGTTAGGAAATAAGTATCAATCACGCGTTTATTCAGTTTTTTTTTTTACAAATCCTGTGCGTTTTAAGTTTGTTTCCCTGGGATAAAAATAGCCTATGTTACCCTGCGTCCTTTCAATTCATTATTTGCAAAAAATCAAGTCGACTGGTTTCTTAGTTATGGCATAAAGGAAACACGCATTTATATTATTAGTATGGATGGCGTGTACTTACTTGTTGTTCTTGTACTTGTCCGGGATGGCCTGGTAGGGCTGGTGCGGCGCATGCGCGTGGGAGCGGCTTAGCTCACGTGCGCACAGGCTCAGGTCGGACATAGAGTAGCCGGAGTGAGCCGCAAGCTCTGCTGGCCACGCTGCGGACAATCACATAAATTTTTTTAGGTATGAGAGGTAAATTATTGGAAAATGTATGTGTGATATTTTTCAACTTCTGGGTGTTTATCTGTATTGTATTTACGTATATTATTCATAAGACATCTTAGTAGCCATAGCACAAGCTACGCTTTCTTAAAGGCTAGATGGAGATGTGTGTGATGTTGTAGTTATTTATTATTATTAATATAATGCTGACGCGTTAGTCAGTCCGTAGCTGCTGGCATTAAAATTTAAAAAATCATCGGGGATTTAATAAAAATATATGACGTAAATACGAGTAACATGGAATAAGAGTCAAGGAGAGAAAATAGTAAAGAGAAAAAAAAAACAACTGACTTAACGGGTTCCAACTTCCAATAAACCCGCGAGATTATTAAATTTGAGCTCTTAATACATGGAATTAGGTTGTAATACAAGAAACGATACTACATTGCAACATACTGCCATATCAACTTCTTCACAGGGGTTGTTGCATCAGGTCATACATGGAACAAGCCTGGGATATTAATATAATTAATATACTACGACAGTCTACACATCGCCATCTAGCCCCAAAGTAAGCATAGCTTGTGTTAGGGGTACTAAGATAACTGATGAATATTTTTACTGATAATAACTAGCTTTCCCGGCGAACTAAGTACCGCGGATGTTTTTTTTGATGAATGTCAAAATCATACTTTCAATACTGATTATCCTATTCCGGACTAACGGAAATACAAATAATCCGTCCAGCCGTTCTTGAGTTATAAATGGTGTAACTAACACAACTTTCTTTTATATAAATATATATACCTAAATACTTATAAAATACAGATTAACACTCAGACACTGAAAAACATTCATTTTCATCACACAAAGATTTCTCCAGTTGTGGGAATCGAACCCACGGCCTGAGACCCTCAGAAAGAAGGGTCGCTGCCAACTGCGCCAATCGGCCGTCGATATATGGTGAGCTGTGCCTCAAAACTCCATAAGTCAAATAACGATACTCTATAAGGTAGGATTACGGTACATACCGACGTTAGTGCACTCTTGGTGCAAGGGTTGTTCTTCGCTGACCCGCTGGGTACAGTTGTCTCGCTCGCACAGCAGGCAGTGCCGAGCCGTTGCTAGCGCCGCCGCTGCGATCACAGACGGCTTGAACTGCAGGTATGGCTCCGCTTCCAGAAGGGACAGTTCCGCGATGTACTGGAAATAAGAAACATATCATACATTAACAACAATAATAATAATAAATAAATATACTACGACAATGCACACATCGCCATCCAGCCCCAAAGTAAGCGTAGCTTGTGTTATGGGAACTAAGAAGACTGTTAAATATTTTTATGAATAATATACTTAAATTCAAATTTCATTTATTTCAAGTAGGCCTACTTTATAAGCACTTTTGAAACGTCAAGTATGTATGTTTGTATATACTCTACCATCGGTTCGGAAAGCAGATTCTACCGTGAAGAGCTGACAAGAAACTCAGTAGTTCCTCTTTTCCAACATCAACATTTACAATCATTTTTCTATCTTATAATATACAGATAAACATCCAGACATTAAAAAACATTCATGTTCATCACACAAACATTTTTCAGTTTCCAGGGAATCAAACCCACAGCCTTTGACGTGAAGACAGTCTATTTAAAGTCATGTTTTAATTAAAATAATAAGTGAATGACAGCTTCAAGCACTAGAAAAAACAATTTCAACCTGGGCTTTTAAAGCGGTGATAGCTCAGTGGGTAAGACTTCGACTTCACTTTCGGCGGGCGGAGTTCGAATCCCAGCATGCACCTCTAACTTTTCTAAGTTATGTGCGTTTTAAAATATTCTCATATCACCTGCTTCAACTGTGAAGGAAAGCATCGTGAGGAAACCTGCATGCCCGAGAGTTGTCCATAATGATCTCAAGGGTGTGTGGAGTCCACCAATCCGCACTGGGCCAGTGTGGTGGACTGCGGCCTTAACCTCTTCTCATTGTGGGAGGAGACTAGTACCCCTTAGTGGGCCGGTGATGGGTTACTATGTTGATCTTTGAAACGGGCTAGAATAATTTGCACAGACGCGAAACCAACTCTTAGTTATACAGGAAAACGAATTCACAAGGAGTGTATTTACATTGTAATGATGGTGGCAACATTTTATATTATGATGGTGACAACTATGTTAGCAAACTTATGCTTCTAAGGCCCAAAGAAACTTAGGTTATTATTTTTGACCCCTGTGTGTGTGTCTGTCAGTTGCATCGTAGCTCGCTAACGGATGAACCTATGTTGATTTTGTTTGAACGTTAAATGAATCAAGAGTGGTCTTAGCTTGTTTGATGAAAATCTGCCGGCTGCCGCCACAAATTGGCGGAAATACATATTTTTTCTTAATACCCCCTCAGTATGGGTATTAAATTAAAGGGCTTGACTAATAGAATAATGTACAATATATTGAAATACGGGTGTTTAATTTCAATATATTAAAACTTAGAAAGCACCCGCTATCAATAAAATATGTAAGTTTTAGTCTTTTTGTAAACATGTATAAACAGGCATTTGTTTCTGTCATGCGGACAAAAATGGAGGTCCAAAAATGTTGCCAGTACATTAAAACTTGATTTCCGGCATACAGGTACTTTATACCCACTAAAACATAACATAATATAAGCATTACATAAAATGAACTCACAGCGGCTAAGTGGAATATCTTCTTGGAGTATCCATTAGTGATGCAGAAGTGGGAGAGGAAGGCAAGCGCGGTCGGCGTGGACAGGTCGAAGGACAGCACCTTTAGGATCAGATGCTCCATTCGCAGGACTTCACGCTTCGTGTAGGTATCGTCTGTGATATACACAAACTCGGATACTTCTGGTGGGTATACCTCTTCATATTTCCTGTTTTAGATACAATATAATATATAATCCGCGCGATTAAAGAAAAGATTTATGTCGTGCTATCTCTTTCGCACAATATCGCAGGGTCTTACGAAAGACAGACATAATTTATATATTATATATATAATATATTTTTTTATTTTATTATATATATATATATATATTATATATTATAACATATTTTTTTTAATTTTATCACATTTGCTCGTAACTTTATTACATCGCCATATTCCCTTTATTATATTTTTAATATAGGCAGTATGCAGCAAACGATGCTGCTGGCTGTACGTCAGTTAGACTTGGCGCTCTAAAAAAATTTTAAAAACCATCTCGCCATTCTCCTTAATTAATATTTGTTAATATTTTCGCTTTGTGGTCGATTTAATGAATAATTAAAAATGTATTGGTCTGTTGGTTGTGCAATATGGAATTTAAATTCTCACCTAAAATAAAACTACCTAGAGTTTTAATTACAGTATACGTTACTTACGAGGCGATGTAAGTTGCTGCAGTGCCAACAAGTTGAAGTTTAGTGCGTACTACACTCATGTAGGATAGGAAGCGGTCCACATATGACACGGCCAGGTGTAGGGTCTCACTCTGCTGTCCGTACTCATCACACACTTCAACCAACCAGTCAATGAGAATGGATCTCATAACGTGTGTGATATCTGGCTGCTTGCGCATGTAGCGGGGATTAGCTCTGTTCTTTACCTTAAAATTGTTTAATGCAATATTCAATTTGGGTCATGGGACTTAGGAAAGACAGGCAGTGGAGCAAAGACATGCTTAAGTGGTTTAGACATAATAGCTTCCGCTCGATGGGGCCATGATATCGTGAGGCAGCATGGAAAAACTGGATACAGCTCAAAAACAACAAAATAAAGTGCTTCTGAGGCCTAGTCCAACAGGTGATGAATGAATTATATGAATGATAGATGAATTATATAAAGATCTTCTTGAAAACAGCTCCAGAACCTCCCATTGAATAGATAACACAAGCATGTAACTTATCCAAAGAAGTTTCACTTCTAAAACTCACTTACTCTAGTTTAAACTAGTACAAACCAAATAAATTTGACAACTAATCCTGAAGTGACCCCTCATGTGAACACACGGAACAAAACGGAATTTTAGATTTCATCAACCAAAGTGCTTAAAGAGTTTATATACATACCTCTATACTCCTCATATAATCATAAATATCTTGTCTGTACTCCACAACATGGAAGAACATCTCACGATCAGTCTGTGCGGTAGTTGTGTCTTCATCATTTTCCTCAAGTATTTGACTCTCGTTCTTTGAGATTGACATTGAAAGAATGCTAGTGTCAACAACTGACATTGGTGACTCCACCAAGTTATCTTTTTCAACATCTTTCTTTTCTTGCAATGCTAGTCTAAAAACAGTAGATAAAACATTGTATGCAGAAAAGTATTACATTATTTTTAGACCTACTACTAAATTTAATAATTTTTTACAGCCTAATTTTATCTTACAAGTACATAATGTAAAACTCCCCAACCATTTATTAATAACTGCAATCCTGATTAAGTATCACACTTATATTACCTCTGAGGCAAGAGCTTTGCTAATAGAGCACTGCCAAATGACTGCCCGGAAGGGATTCCAACTTGTGTTTTATTTGGCAGCAAGAAATAATATGATATGAAATGAAACAAAACAATATATAGAGAGGAACTTTTATCAGTAGAAATTGCAATAAAAACACTTGTAAAGTGATTAGAACCATGGTGGTTTCATCCATATTACTAGGCCTACTTAAAAGGGCCACCAAGGAAGCTTAACCCTGCTTTTCTATTAATCAAGTCATACTTAGGTGGTGTGATCTTGCATATGATAAAGCTGCCTTCTTGAGAAGTCTACGGGACAACACAATATTGTTTACTTGAATTGCACTTAAGCTCAATTGGTCCAAGTTAAACATTCTAGTCTAATAATATAATCTTTCCTATGTAAGTTGTTGCTAGGTAAATGATATCACACAACCTTTTGTTTTGAAACTATAAAAAGAAGCTTGGTATTCAAAAAATCATAACATGTACCCTCAAAGTATCAATAATATATAGTATATAGTATATAGTATAATATAATAGTAAGTACAATGTGAATTATACTAAATTTCTAATAATATAAGAAAGAAAAAACATATATACAGAATATAATGCTGTATGTTCTTTTGCACGTAATAATATATGACCATCCTAAATAATACTACATTTATCAGAAAGCTTAAAATTTCTCACAATGTTACAATATTGGTATAGATTTAACATGAAATTTTTTTAGTAGTCAATAAATATATTTAAGGCTTAATTTTGCCTATCTACTTTTGTGACATACACAATATAGTCTAATAGACACAATTATTTTGCTTGAGTTGCATCAGAAACAGGTTAACCTACTTTAGTTTCAATATGTTACATTTATTAATACGATGCTGACTTGACAAAAAATTAGATTTTGTTTAATAAGACAGATATACTAATCTATATACTTGGAACTGTAAAGATCCAATTCTGTACATTTAAGTTACTTAGGATTTCATTTAGATATTACAATTTATATGAAAATTAAGTTAAATATTATTCATTGTAAAGTCAAAAACCCCTGAGGGTGCTCCGGTTTTCGATGGTATAACATGCGTAGAGGGTACATTGCCGAAGATCCATTTCGTGAGGATGTAAGGATTGAACATATTATAAATTACACTGTCCGGTTTCCCCTGCTTTTCGTGGAATATATAAAATTAAGCTTAATTTTCATAATATATCATGGAATTCTGCAAAGTAACATGTGCTTCTATCCAAAATTTATACTTAAGTAGAAACTGTACTTTTTTTTGTCTGCCCAGCTGTCTGTATCTTGGTGTATCAAGCTAAATTTACTGAATGAATTATAATTTTACATTGTTTGACTTCAGTTCGTTGTAAAATAATATATTTTTTATCTAGAAAATCAGGACAATTTCCATGAGACCACACCTCAATAAATAGTTGAATGTGATAAAAAAAATTTCATCTCTATGTTTATGTCCATACTTAATAAAAAAAAGCTGAATAGTTTGTTTGTATGTGTGTATTGCTGGATCTACCAATCTGATTTAAAAAATCTTTAAGTAATATACTTAAATATGCTACCTGTATATATTTATTGAAGAAGGTTTTAGACTAGGTACATTACAATCAACGGTTATACTCAGAATTTGGAGTTGTAAGTTTTCTGTCAACAAAAACATGGGATGTAACCTAAACTTGGGTGTTCATAGGCTCAGAAGGGAGTTGACCGTTAATCAATTTTATATTATTTAGTGTGGAGAGATATATTGAAGGGAATATAGTAATCACTTACCTAATTGGCACTGCTTCTTTCTTCAGTTCTGGTTCCTTTTTCTTTTCAACCTGTGCACATAGTGCCTTAACATTCTCTGCAGCGTTTATAAAGAAGTTGTCCTTTCTTATCTCTTTGGCAACAAATGGTTTAAACGTAGGTTCACGTTTCTTAACTTCGATTTCTGTCGGTTTGTCTTCGTACACACTAAACGCGCGAAATTGAGCTACAGGGGGTACAATATTTTTTTCATTTTTGATCTGCCGCACTGTTCGATTCTCATCTTGAGGTTTGCAAGGTCCATTAGTCATTCCAGCCTAAAATATAAACAAAATTAACTTGGAACTTCTCAAGAAAGTAACTTTATTATGCACAGTTAAATAATGCAAAACAACTAAGTTAAAGTAGGATTGACTCCGATAAAACCACTACATGGCTAACAGGAAGTCACGGAGTATAGAAATAAAGGAGATAAACTAATGTACTTACATGTTTTAGACTTCGGTTTTGGTGGCAAGCGAACTGGCTGAGGTCGCCGAGGGCGCGGCGTTGGGTGGCCGCTGAGAACACGTCAGCATCTTTTCTTAAACCCAGCGCAGTATTTTCCTGATCCTCGTGAATTCTGAACGATGCCATAGTCCCGCTTCCAATTTTGTACCGACAAAACTTTAACTAAAAATGCGGGCGGAAATGCAGAGAACTTCTCGATCCCAACAGAACTAATTTAAATATACTTGAAATATATCACGAGGACCGCATTTTATTGCAAAATTGTGTGTAGTTTTAAAAAACGCGGATTCTAAATTGAAAACACCCTCGAAAACTATGCAATGCAACCTCAACGGACAACAGACATTTTGGCATTTTTTGCCTTTTTCAGCTGTTGCAGTTTACGTTGCTCTATTGTCTATTGAATTTCAAATTCACCAATGACGTTACGGCGGTAAATACCGCCAGTCTATGATTTTACGTTATAAGGAGGATACAAACACTGCGTTTAGTATACTTATTTTTATTTGTTGACCCCTAGTCTAACGAAATTACTCACCGGCGTTAAAACAAAATTCATACTAAAAAACTTTTAGACCATAGCAAAATTATCCAAAAACGTGTGCAGTCTGGACGCTGTGTTTGTGTAATTAGTCTTTGGTATTGTTATGACAACTGACATACGATGTGGGATCGATTCCGTGGATAGTCCTATTGATTTTTAAATTTTAATTACAGTTCTTGGAGATCTTAAGCCACGATATAAACACTAGGTATAAAATTATGTAACTCATCATAAATAAATAGGTCCTCCATTGAGTTACATTAATTATGAAGACAAAGTGCAATTTAATTAATAATCGCGCGTGAAGTAAATTAACCATTGTGTTTAAAATTATTTATGTGCTTCACCACCTCTACAAGTAGTCACTATGTTTAATAAAGCATTTATTAGTTTATTTATAATTTTATCTCTTAAGTGTAACATATGCCTATCCATAAGAGAATATACTAAATATGATATTTTAAAACTAAGGTGAGTTGTATTTAAGTTTTTGAATCAGTATAAATTCCTAAAATATTAGTTTATTTAAAGTACAGTCATTTAAATCACATAAGGATATGATTCTGTTTACACCAGATGTTACCTATTTTACAAGCATTCACCAGTTCTCCTTGCTTGCCATTTATGCAAAGGGCCACCTACAGCAGATTTTATTCGGACTCATGGGTAGCATCACCATTATGATCAACCCATTGCCGGCTCAGTGGACAAGTCTCCTCTGAGAATGAGAAGGGTTTTAGGCCATGTCCACCATGCTGGCTTAGTGCGTATTGGTACTTCGGACTTCACACACCTTTGAGAATTTTATGGAGTACACTTAACATGTTGCTTTCCTTTACTGATAAAGCAAAAGATATTTTAACTTTCTTAAATTAAATTAAAGACATGTGCCAGGGATCAAACTTGGTCACTCCGAAAGGGAGGCTGAAGCTCTAACCATCAGGCTATCACTACTTTTGTTTTATGGGTATAATACTTTAATATTTATTTCAGAGAAGAAGTCAGAGAAATGTTCCAGCATGCATATGATAGCTATCTACGATATGCATATCCTTATGATGAATTACGCCCCCTAAGCTGTGATGGTATGGATACATGGGGAAGTTACTCATTGACTCTCATTGATGCACTAGACATGCTTGTTATCATGGGGAACTATACAGAGTTCAATAGGGTTGTTGATATTGTATTGGAGAAACAGAATTTTGACACTGATATCAATGTGTCAGTATTTGAAACAAATATAAGAATCATTGGAGGTTTGCTTAGTGCCCATCTTTTGTCTTACAAGTGAGTAGTTTAATTTTTGAACTTTTATATTTTAAGCAATTTAAAAATAATTATTTATGTATATTCCCCCATACAATGTGTAAATGAAAACTGAAATAATATTTTACAGGATTTGGAGGTAGCAATCTTCATTGGGGTTAACATAAGTAAACACTTGAATGTTTAGAATGTTTTGAATTTTTTGGTACAGAAAAATAAATATGCTTCTTTTGATTTCATATCTTTACAGGGTGATTCCTTATGAAATATAAACATAGTATACAATTTACATCCTTCAATATTATTTCGTAATTCTGTTAGACGTTGTATACTAAGTTATATTATAAATGTGAATATGCTGTGAAAAAGACATTTTTCCATGAAAGAAAAATAACTTGTAGAAAAGGACAACCAAAATTAATTGATGAGATCTATATTACTTCTACTACTCATTTTATGTCATCTATCCATTTTGTGGGGTTCTACAAACAACCAAAAATCTACCTTAGGACACATAGTTCAATAGTCTTTCAAGCTATGTTCCCCACACACTCGCTAGGCTACTCAGTTCAATCCTTACTAAAATAATAAATGCAAAAGTTTGTTTGTTAGTCCTTCACAATCTAAATAACCAATCGACTTTATTTGTCGCATAAATTGAAAAGACTGGAGTAATATGATGATGATGTTACTATTTATCCAAGATAATTTTCAGTTTCAATGTTTTTGTTTAAGCCTGCTATTGGTTCAATTCTCAATATACCTCTCTCCTATCTTTGCCTAGTTGTGAGACACCCAATAAACTATTAATTTGTATTAAACTTTTTAGATCAGGCATGAAACTAGAACCTGGCTGGCCTTGCAATGGGCCCCTTCTCCGTCTTGCAGAGGATGTCGCTCAGAGACTTATCGCCGCTTTTGACACAACTACTGGAATGCCATATGGCACAATCAACTTGAGATCTGGAGTTCCACCAGGGGAGACCAGTATAACTTGCACAGCTGGCGTTGGTACATATATTGTAGAGTTTGGTACCCTGAGTAGGCTTACTGGCGACCCATTGTATGAAGAGGTAAGGCAATTATAATAGGACACTGGCAAGATGGGTAAAAGGGTGGGGAGGGTGACGAGTAGGGGTGGTACTCCGAAAAATTGCGATATTAAAAAATCCTCAATTCATTTTTCTTATCACAACCTGTGGTAAGTGATGATGAAGTCTGAGACGGTTGCGCATTAACATGTTAGGGTTATGGCAGTTTCCCATCCCCCCAAGCAGTATCTAAGCAACATTGTACAGGTACGCTAAATTCCTTGGTGGCATATCTCTGTTTGGTAGGGTAGCCACAGCCAAAGCCACTGGTGGTCCCTCTGGACTATACACAAATACAACATAAAGATTCTAAATCTTAAGGTATATATTATAGACGGTTATTTCAGAAAGGTAGTATTTTAAAAGATAATAAACAATTCTGTTTTTTAATAGTTTTTAGAAAAGCATCCAAGATAATGCATGCTAAATAGTTGAGGTAGACTTGACCACTTAGTAAATTATTATAGGTCCTTCTGTTTTAGGTAGCATACAATGCACTTAAGGCTCTATATCACCACAAGTCTCCAATAGGACTGGTTGGTAACCATATAGATGTGATGACTGGTAGATGGACAGCCCAAGATGCTGGTATAGGCGGTGGAGTTGACTCTTATTTTGAATATTTAGTTAAAGGTATATATTTTTAATTTTTTAATGTGTTTTGTTTTTGTGTGTGCAATAAAGAATTTAATAATAATAAAACAATATTGGTGACCTTGGTCCAGAAATTGTACACCATCTAACTGGTGTTTTTAATATCTGCAAAGAATTCTTAGTAATTCAGAAGTGAACCTCGAATTATTATTTCTTAACCGTTTAATTATTCTTTAATAATCTAGATAGTTGTTTTTTTTTCTAGGAGCAATACTGCTAGAGCGTCCCGAGCTGATGTCTATGTTCAATGAAGCCCGTCAAGTGATAGACAAGTACTTGAAAAAGGACGACTGGTATGTTTGGGCTACTATGTTAAAGGGGCACGTCACACTGCCTGTGTTCCAATCGCTGGAGTCTTATTGGCCTGGCCTACTTAGTTTAATTGGTGAGCATCATTAAAGTATTAGTTGAATAAAGGATACTTAAAATGAAGTAGATTAGCTGAAACAACTCTACCCATAATTTACTTAAAAGTTGTTGGTATTATGGATGTTCTAATTAGCAAATAAACTCAGCGGTTGAATTTTCAACATAATTTTATGATTCAACAATCATTTTTCTATGTTGTTAGATATGAAGCCATTTGTGGGGTTGAGTATATGCTTTTATAATATGATTCCTAAGGTAATTTTGGACCTAAATATTAGTATATTTTGAATTTTTGTGAATTTCTAAACAAATAATGCTTGGAAGCAGGCCACTTCGCTCTAAACAAGATAGTAAAATTCTTAAGATTATAAACTGTAAAATTATATTGAAGAAGAGCAATCTGCTTAGTTACTCTTCTTCTACTAGTACTTCTTAGTACTCTTCTCGAAAGAATCTGCTTTCCGAACCGGTTGTAGAGTCGCTACAAACAGACTTACTAGACGTTTCTAAAGTGCTTATAAACTAGGCCTACTTGAAAAAGATGAAATTTGAATTTGAAAGCGCAGCGGTCATTTTCTTCGCATAGGAGCTATCGCTAAGGAGTTCCTCGATAGCGTAACAAACACTGTTTATTATAGAATCTTTATTACCTTAAAAATTAACAAATACCGTATTCCCAATCGTAATAGGTGAAAGTTCTACAGCAATGCGAATAATCCACAACTACCACAGTGTATGGAAACAGTACGGTTTCACTCCGGAAGTGTACAACCTTGGTACCGGTGAAGCTTCACCCTCAAGGGAGAGTTATCCCTTGAGACCGGAGCTCATAGAATCTATTATGTATTTATACCGGGATACTCGAGATCCCATACTGTTGCAAATGGGAGAGGACATATTGAGAAGCATACAACACAGCGCACGGACACCTTGTGGATTTGCTACGGTATTAGTTATTTTTAATTGCATATTAGCGAACTTGTCCGCGGAGAGTTTCGGTTTTACAGATTTCCTCGATTTGATTCCATGCCAAAGTCACAGAGTAAATACTATGCCAAACCTTTGGCTGACTAAAGAGTTACAGCGGCTATTGTACAGTCTTTCTTTAGGAAAATAGAAACTTAAATTATACGTGACAAAGGCGCCTGCACGTTTAAATCCCGTCAAAATCAATTGAGACTTTTCAATTTACAGACTACGCAAGGGTAATTTGGTTTATACCATTACCTATAAGTATTGGCGGTTACAAGAGACTTTGAATTTTTATAAAACCTTTCTTATTATAAAGTACTTTTCAGAAAGCACTGGCAATTATTGTAAATTGTAAATAGCTCTTATGTATAGTGTATTCTTTAAACTGAGTGAGGATCTGTCTTTTGGGTATCAATTTCAAGAAAGCACCCATAGTAAAATAGTACCCATAATCCGCCATTTTTATTAGTGGTGATTTTTATTAGCCTATATGCATTTTATGATTGAGAAATGGTATGTTGGAACCAACTTAACTTCTGCATCTATGAAAATTGTATTCAAGGTCAAATCTCTCAACACTAGTTCATAGGTGAATCTTCTCTAGTTCATAGGAAAATCTTAATATTCAGGTACAGGAGTTTTATAAGAAATTAATTCCAGATAAAAGATGTCCGCGATCACCGTAAAGAAGACAGAATGGAGTCTTTCTTTCTGTCTGAAACCACCAAATATCTCTATCTCTTATTTGACCCGGATAACTTTATCCACAACCCCGGAGTTCACGGCACGGTTATAAACACCCCCAATGGGGAATGTATCGTCGACATGGGTGGTTACATTTTCAACACTGAGGCACATCCCATCGACCCTACGATGCTGTATTGTTGCCACGAATCTAGACAGGGGTAAGTACAAATATATTCTTAAATCTGGAGCTATCCGGTGGAAGCTAGTCGCCAAATTTATCTTCACTGACTAGTATTAAGCCGGTGTCGTGTGGTGACGGCAGATCAGAATACATTTGTCACTACATATCCTCTTCCCGCGGGTGTCGTACGAGGCGCCTAAAGGAATATACAGGAGGACGGGCAGCAGTGTCCTCTGTGCTACTACTACCGTCTGCTTCGATCACGAACCCGTCTGCCCAGCCCGATGATTATGGGCATATTCTTTCGTTGGGAGAGGCCAGTGGTCTGTTATAGACTATTGATGAACTATTATCATAGAGAGTTGAATTTTTTTGTTGTTTGTATATATGTGGTATGTCTGAAATTACTAAATCAATTCAAAAAAATACTAATGAAAAGCTAAACAATAATTAAGTAACAGACCATTTTTTATTAAAACTATGGCTAAAACGCGGCATAAACCTAGTGAATGCATATAAATGCAGTAAAACATTGACATTCTTGAACAAAATTGTTAATTGACACTTAAGTCGTATCCGTTCTTAATATATAACCATTATATGAACTCGAAATTGGGAAACGAAAATATTTGCAGAATTGTTGCTTGTTTCAATATTATACCTATACTACGACAATCCACACATCGCCATCTAGCCTCAAAGTAAGCGTATCTTGTGTTATAGTTACTAAGATAACTGATTAATATTTTTATGAAATATATACATAATACTTAGAATATACATATAAACACTCAGATACTGAAAAACATTCATACTCATCACACAAACATTTTCGAGTTGTGGGAATCAAAGCAGGGTCGCTGCAAACTGCGCCAATCGGCCGTCAAATTTACGTTATCTTTCCCAATGTAATTTTGCTATATCTTTTTACAGCATAAACGTTAGCGAGGTGCATAGAATATACAAAATGTTAGACGACGAAGACAACATTCACTTTATGAGCATGATAGATGGTATAGAGCCAGTAAAAAACACCACTAGTTATTACAAAGAGGCTGTTTATTATGATGACCCCATGAATTCGGCCAAAATTATCGATTTAAGTAAACGTGACAATAATAATGCACAGGAAGTTCCCATTAAGACTGAAACGAGGACGGGTTATGTTAATTTAGATGGCACCGAAAGAGAAAATTTAAAAAATGAAAGTCTCGGTGATAAACTAAAAGAAAGCATCAGCAGCCAATACAACAATTCAAATGAAAACGAAAGTGAAAACGAAACGGTTACCGAAGAATCAGAAATAACAGTAAATGAAGAAGTCGAAGTGGACGATATAATTATTTCTCAGAAGTATGAAACGGAAAAGTTAGAACCACCCAGTAGCACTAAGGCGAAGGATGCGGTAAAAATGTTACCACAGGTTATACAAGATTTCTTGAACAGTGATTGGAAGAAAAAACCGAAGTGTGAGCCACAGCACATGATAGAAAGAATTCGTAAAGAAAAAAGGTACCCAAAACACCCGCACACTCGCAAATACAATTTCTTGCTGACACCAGCGCCCACTTTCATGCAAAGATTAGCAATTGCCGGAGAGATCCTAAATAAAAAACAGTTGGATTTATGATCCTTTGTTCTCTTTATTGTTTTCGTCTTTGAAAATCTTAGGTTGATCATGAACTTTTATTTGTTGCTTCAATTTGTAATTTATTTCTCAATTGTTTATTAGAGTTTGTAATAAATTTATTTAAAACTTGTTATCGAAATACTCTATTTTATTTTGGAAAATCCCATTGCTCTTAGATATTTGTAATTTTCCTGTCCACATAAAGTAATTAGAAAGTTGTAATACTAAGCGACACGTTTTGGCTTATATTCCCAATATACGAATAAATATGTAGCAAATTGTAATACTTAGCACGAAAGTGTGATTTATTTCCTCAATAAAGAACTAAATATTCAGCAAATTATTATACCTACTTAGAAAAACACGTTGTCTTTTATATTCTCACAAAGTATTCAGCAAATTGTCAAACTAAGCATCACGAGGTGAATATTCACGTTCACAAAGAATGGCAGATGGACACCCAAAAGGCCCACTTCTTTCAAGAAATAGTTGCTAGCTTCTAGACCATAGACAATGGCAGAATTATATCTCAATATTAAGATTGAAAGAAAAATCTTTTGATGTGTCACGTTGCTGTAGCAGTTACTGTCATGATTGACGAATTGTCATTCTATCAAGATAAAATTCCAAAAATGTAAAATAGTTACCCCAAAAATAAAAATGCCCGCACCTTGTCGCGCGAACCCACTCGCCGACCGAGGACTCTTTTCGGAAAGTGGGCTTTGCAAAGCAGGATGTTACATATTTCACTTTGATCCATGTTATCATGACCGAACTGAAAACTACTGTATCAGAAGAAAATACGTTATCTGCTAAAGGATATAGATTAGCTAAATTCGTCGGGGAAGGAGCTTATGCTAAGGTAAAACGCTTGATAAATATAGATATCTATTTATTATAACCTAAAAGCTAACTTCTTACTTAATTTTACAGGTTTACCTTTCAGAATACACAGGTAAAGATGACAGTAAAATAACACTCGCGTGCAAAATCATTGAAACTTTGAAAGCCCCGAAAGACTTTGTAATAAAATTTCTACCGCGCGAAATAGATGTTCTCATAAAGCTCAATCATCCCCACTTGATTCATGTCCACAGTATATTTCAGAGAAAAACGAAGTATTATATTTTCATGCGGTACGGCGAAAATGGCGATCTTTTGGGATATATCCTAAAGAACGGTTGTGTTTCCGAGAACCAATCGAGGGTGTGGTTACGTCAACTTGTACTGGGCTTACAATATCTACACGAATTGGAAATAGCACATCGCGATATCAAATGCGAGAACGTCTTATTGACCGCGAACTTTAATGTGAAATTATCTGATTTCGGATTCTCTAGATTTTGCGTTGACGAAGAAGACCAGCCAATTTTAAGTGAGACGTATTGCGGTTCAATGTCTTATGCAGCCCCAGAGATACTTCGAGGCAAGCCTTATCTGCCCAAACCGACGGATCTCTGGTCTCTTGGCGTAGTGTTATTTGTGATGTTAAACAAGTCTATGCCGTTTGATGATACCCGGATGCGAAAGCTTTATGAACAGCAGATGGGAAAGAAATACAGATTCAGATCAAAAGTCGCAGGTGTTATCTCTCTAGAGTGCAAATCCGTTGTTAAACATTTACTGGAACCTGATCCGGGTTTAAGACATTCGACTACGCAAGTTCTATGTTCAGATTGGATTGCTATGGATAGCAGACTCACAAGTAAAAGACTTTATTTCGTTTCTGAGACCTTTCTCATATTATTAGCCTATCTACTAAAACGAAAGAATGCTTGGTTTAAAAAACACTGCTAATTTGATTTCGACGTATTTATTTTTGAATTCACTGAAGACGTATTTTTAACAAATTAATGAATACAGAAAAACAGAAAAGCAATACCAAACAGCGCTTATAACACAATAGAAACTTATGAAAATTAAGCTTAATTTGCTATACTACAAATTAAATAAATCAAATAATAAATATACTACGACAATACACACATCGCCATCTAGCCCCAAAGTAGGCGTAGCTTGTGTCATGGGTACTAAGACGACTGATGAATATTTTTATGAATAATATACATCAATACTTAGAATATACATATAAACATTTTCCAGTTGTGGAAATCAAACCCGCGAAAGCCTTGGACCCCGAAAACCGTCAAAATAAATAATCTCGCAGTAAAAAAAACATATAAACAGTAGATTATTTCATTCATAGCTCTTGTTTCCTGATCGTATCCAAATCAAGATGGGGTCAGCACATCATTCTACTCTACTATCAACCATTATTATCCACTCCTTCTTCCGCTGATCTTCCACACACACCATCGATATCACCTTTGGTCTTTTTTTACCCCTGAAGCCTTTCACACAAATATTTAACTTAGATCTGGTAACTTAATTTCATAGATTAAATCCAATAACTACGGCGACTAACGATTCCAGATGAAGCCTACAAACCTATTGAAACCTAAGTCCACGTCATATTATTAATCGATGTATCTCAATCATAAACCTCCATTTGAACTTTTAGCTTTGAACGCAGTAGAAGCAGCGGCGCTCCAGAAAGCTAGAGAAGAGCGACGAAAGTTGTCTGACATTCACAGAAAGCCACAAAAAAGGCAAGGTGACATCCTGGAACGAGACCACAAGGAATCTAATAGGGTATCTACCCATATTTGTTTTACCAGTAGGCACTTATTAGAAGTAGAACTGCGCAAATCGATCATAATATTAGTTACATATGCTACTCACCAATACCTACTTTATGTTTCTACATAATGCAATAATAATAAAGTTGTGTTTGTGCAGGTTAGTGAAATGATAAAATCTTTGGCGAACCTAACAGTTAAGCATAAGAGATCGGATTAAATGGAGGGAAAAATAAAGGTAAATATATTCTCTACCTATATAAAGTCAAGTAGCGATGGCATGCATGTTATTGTAGATAATTGAAATAACTGGCATTGTATGCAGCTAACCATTGAAGATGATTTGAGGTTAACTGGTTCGGAACAATTAACACTTGCGACTCGAGGCTATAAAATGATAAAGAAAATAAACGAGGGGTCGTATGCTAAGGTATTTTGCTCCTTTTCTGTAAACATTTATCTTCAACGTCAGATTAGATTCACTTAGATTGAACGTTTTTTCGTGGTGATCCATTCGAAAACCTATTGAACTAAAACTTTATTTGAAGCTTACGAATATCTGTTTGCACTTAATTTTTTAAAAATTACTTATAAAATTAAGTATTATCCTACTTATTGCAGTACGGCGGCTTATCGCAACTTTTTATTTCTATTCTTATTTTTAGTCGGTACATGATCATTCACTTTAAGTAACTCCTAAATTATTTTTTGAAGTCATCAACTTGTATAGCATCCGTTAAACGCAACGCCTCGTATCCCTCAGGTTTATCTTGCAGAATACAGAAATCCAAATAAAAATGACAAACTATCAGTATTGGCATGCAAAGTTATAGACACGAGTACGGCACCCAAAGATTTTGTAAATAAATTCCTACCGAGGGAGATAGATATGTTGATAAAATTAAATCACCCACATTTAGTGCACACACACAGTATATTTCAGAGGAGATGTAAATATTTTATATTCATGAGGTATATGGAGAGTGGGGATTTATTGGATCACATACTGCAAAAGGGGGCAGTTCAAGAGGATCAGGCGAGGATTTGGACGCGGCAACTGGCTCTCGCGATACAATACATGCACGAACTAGAGATAGCTCATAGAGACATCAAGTGTGAAAACGTTCTTTTAACTGCGAACCAGAACGCTAAACTGTCTGACTTCGGTTTCGCCCGTATAACCGTTGATAAGAAAATGAAAGACATTCCCAGCGAGACGTTTTGTGGCTCCTTATCCTACACCGCACCGGAGATTTTACAAGGCGCTCCATATTTCCCGAAGCCCACAGATGTTTGGTCCCTTGGTATCGTCGTGTACGTTATGTTGAACAGAGCTATGCCGTTCGAAGATAAACACATAAAGCAGCTGTATCACGCACAAATGAACAAGAACTGGAAATTTCGAACACGGTATCTTGACAGCTTGTCCGCCAACTGCAAAAGGCTTGTGGCTCAGATGTTGGAGCCAAACAGTCAACGTAGATTGAAAATCGGTAATATCATTAACAGTGAGTGGATTGCAATGGATTCGAGGTTACTGGGTAAGTTTTATCACTTTGTATTCCAAATTGGATACAGTGGAGCTAATTCGAGAAACCCCGAGTGGGTTTTTCGAATATGGCGTTAGTTGTTGGGATGTTTTTCACGTATTGTGTGTTTTACCGATCATTTGTAATTGAATTACATTTAAAAATAAATTGCAACCTTTTAGAATGGACGCCTCAAGAAATAACAGCCTACAATACGGCGAGAGAAGAGAAGAAAAATAAATTGGAAGTATCAGAACCTTTGAAAGATAATTATCTCACAGAAGCCTCAGATGTGAAAACTACGTGTGCTCAAGTCGATTCCTCATCTTCTTGGTAAGAGTTTGTAATATAAATTGTGGTTTGCTTGGTAACAAAAGATTTCGCGGTGTCAAAAATATACTTTTGCCATTTTAACCCAATGGCATTATAAAAGTTCAACGGGAAAAAACTGTTGTCTGGTCGAAGGCTTCAGCCGAAGGGACCACCCTACCGCCAAAGACTTGCTATCAAGAGATCTAGCGTTCCAGTACTATGTCGTGTAGAAACCGATTGCGGTGTTGGTGTTAATATAACTGCAATATCCCTTAAAGGTGCGCTCGCTGCAATTTAAGATTGCATCATCATTTACCCCTAGGCGAGGTTGCAGTCAAGGACTAACTTTTAATATCATAAAAATAAAATAATCTCACATAAAGCATAAGCATAACAACACCGCATACACCTCATAAGTAGAGGTTAACATAGAATTTTACTCTTTAGTGCTGCTGTTATTTTTCCTGCTTTGGCATTGTCTAGTATTCTTTGAAAAACCTATTGACTAATTAAAATCAGTCGAGGTCGCATTAATACTCTTTAGATTTAATCAATATATTTTGATATAACATTATGTCAATGTGTCATTTTCAATTTTGGCAAAATGTAGCAAACTTAAAAGAACAATTTCCAAAATGTAATGCAATTTGTAGATAAAAGATATTTGTAAATAAACCACAACTTTCTTCCGCCACCATGTCACTGAGGAAGGTGAAATTTAAATAAATTATGCACGACAAGTGCCAGTTACATCAATGGGCCCAACAACCGAGAAATTAGATCTAAGTACGACACAGTCAGATGTCGCAGTATTGGAAGAAAAAGGATTCATTTTGGACAAAATTATCGGCGAGGGTTCTTATGCAAAGGTAGGTACGTTGTGCGACCCCCAATCAGCTTCTTGATATTTTCAACCATGGAACGCACCTTAATATTTTTTAGAACAGGGGAGGAATGTACCTCTGCAACTACTTAACTGTCGCTTTTGAATTAAAATTCCACTAGTTCTGCTTTTTGAAATGTAA
This sequence comes from Pararge aegeria, assembly GCF_905163445.1. Lineage (NCBI taxonomy): Eukaryota > Metazoa > Arthropoda > Insecta > Lepidoptera > Nymphalidae > Pararge > Pararge aegeria. The sequence continues at coordinate 7,144,623 of NC_053184.1, read as the reverse complement.
TATAAAATATTAAATAACAATCTAGTGGTTATTAGCATAAATTGCCGGATTAAATCCCGTATGAAACTCTTAAAGCGTTTATCCCTCAGTTCGAAGATATAGAATTTTGCAATTGTGAGATAGGGTTTATTTGTCGACTATCTGCTATTTTGACTACCAGATAGTTTACCGTTATAAATAAAGAAATTATTCAAAATAAATTCCGCTGTCTGCTATGGTGCATCATCGCTCGGCCGTACACTTTACAATTTTATCTGAGGATTGGAATTCCGGTTCTATGTGTAGTTATGGATGCATTGTTCTCAGGTTTTTAAGGCAACACATATGGTGGATGAAACTCGACACACAATAATGGCCTGCAAAGTCATAGACACCGCGCGAGCCCCGCGCGATTATTTAACGAAATTCCTACCGCGGGAACTGGACATACTGATTCGCGTCAACCACCCTCACATAGTGCACGTGTCCAGCATATTTCAACGACGCGCTAAATATTTTGTCTTCCTCCGCTTTGCCGAGTACGGCGATCTGCTTGACTTTCTGTCACAAAACGGTGCGGTGCCCGAAAATCAGAGTAGGCTGTGGATGCGACAGATTTTATCAGGAATCAACTACATTCATACCATGAATATAGCCCACCGAGATTTGAAGTGTGAGAACATATTGATCACGGCGAATTACAATGTGAAGATAACAGATTTCGGGTTTGCTCGGAATGTCCGCCAGAGAGATCGGGACGTGTTGAGTGAGACATACTGCGGCTCGCTTTCGTATGCAGCTCCTGAAGTGCTGAAAGGTGTGCCATACTTGCCCAAATTGGCGGATATGTGGTCCATTGGTATCATATTGTACACGATGCTTAACAAAGCCTTGCCTTTTAATGAGACGTCTGTGAAGAAACTGTATGAGAAACAGGCGAGTTGTAACATTTTTTTTTTATCGCAAGGCGTATTTTCATTAGTTGGTAAAATTTTAATTTGTAGGCCGACAGAGCCGGAGACGGTTTAGCGCCTAGCCCAAATACAGCAGTCCTTGTCGTATACATTCATTTAAGAAAATATACTGTTTCATTCATGTATTTATACACAGACTGTGTCCAGTGGCGTGCACTGGGTTTCTTACCAGGGTATGCATACAGCAGGAAAGTTGCATAAAATGGAAAAAAATCCTCCTCTTATACGGGCTATATATAAATCTTAGGGTATGCAGTGCTTTTGTGCATTCATGAAGTGCACGCCACTGGCTGTGTCTATCAACCTGTTACCTGAGGTGTCTGTTTTAAGCCTTATGTGCCTGTATTTAATAAACCCTAAGGGTTAAGGGCACTAAAGCTGATATGCACGATTGCTAAGTTTAGTTTCAGAAGCTTGTATTAAAATAAATAATTAAGGCGACATGGATGCCCCATCCCATAAAATAAGAAAACCATTTACTAAATTGTTTAGACTTAAGATGTTTTGGAAATAAACATTTCAGACCGAAATACAGCATTGCTGCTTGGTGGCAGAAGTAAGCGAGGTGGTAGTTTTTCACCGGACGATCTATGTCAAAAAAGCTCTTGTACTACTGAGACAGTAGACAATCATTGAATCTCTCATATTATCATTAAAGTTTCGAAGCTTTTTGTACAAAAATAGGTATCTTGGTACAGGTGATGCGCAAGTGGCGTTTCCGCACCGGCATCGTGAACCAGCTGTCCACGGAGTGTAAGCAGCAGGTGACGCAATTAATGGACCCCGAAGCCAAGGCGCGCCCGACCGCAGCCATCATTTTCAACGGACCTTGGATCTCAATGGACCCGAGGCTCACTAGTGAGTTGCACTTTAATAACATCAATCATCATCCTGTGACAGTCCACTGCTGAAATAAAGACCACTCCTAATTCGAGGGTTTGACCACAATCACCATGTGGGACAGACAGGTTGGTGATCGCAGTATATGGTAGTACCTAGCGTCTAGCACACAGAGCGCTGCTGCCCGTTCTTCGATGTAGTCGCTACGCACAACACCCGCGGGATGAAGTAAGGTGGTGATGAAGGAAAATGTAATTGCTTTATATTTATTTTTATATTTATACACTTTATTTGTACACTACAAATAGGAAAAAAAAAATATATAAAATTTGGAAAATCCAAAAGTGCACGACTCATAATGCCCATTTAATTATCAAATAAAGAAAAAAAAAAAAAAAAAAAAGAAAAAAAAAATTAAAACAGCTGTACTAGGAAAGTGATGCACAGGCGCCCCTGGTAGAATAAAATGTATATAATATCTATAGATATAGATATATCACCATCCATGTTAATTTTACATGGATATATATAGATATACAGTCTTGCAGTTTTCGTTTTTTATTAATTGCAATTAAACTACACTGAATTAATTAATCATTCGCATTCAGTGACTTACAATCGTCGATTAGAATTTTTTCAAAAAAAAATTTGTCAAGAGTGTTTTCGGGTTTCACACATGACGGACGGGAAATTTTTTGACCTATTTTGGTGTTTTTTTCCAATTCTATTGCAGTAAATCAATTTTTTAAAAGTATGGAATTAATCTCCATTAAATTATCTCGACAGTAGTATGCAAAATATCTTGATTCCGTGAACTAACAAGGCTATAATAATAAAAATAGCCGCCGAAATGAGGCGATAAAAATTTTTCGATCGTAAAGCACTCTCTGATGCTTCGCATCATGAGTCGTGCAAATGGACACAAAAAAAATAAACTTAAAAAGTAGGATACAAAGGGCGGCCTTATCGCTTAGTAGCGATCTCTTCCAGGCAACCTTAGGATTAGGAAAACCAAGAGAAACCAATTGGTGGGGTGTTATTATTATATACTTACATACTTACGAACAATTACACACTAATACTTATCAAGATTAAAATAAAAGTATATCAAAGATTTTTCCATAATACGTGAAGTTTGCTTATATTATGGCGTCAACAACTACTAAATTAAGCGTATTTGCGAGAAAAGTTCATTACGTCCTCAAGTTACATTTTTTAACTTCCTCATAGTTCACCTTAGCTTCGCGATGAAAGGATTAATTCAAGTACAAAATATACAATGTTCGTCACAAAAATTATTTCCGTCCCAGAGTAATTAAACTTTGAGTCTCATTGGTATAATTTCGAATTTTCCTTTAGAACAAACATTCCTGGAGGAATCGTTGCTAAAGCAAGCCCAAGATGAGTCGCAACGCAAGGAAAAAGAACATATAGAAGAAGAAACTGAAGTTGAGAGACTAGCTGAATTGCGACGCAAAGGAAGGGGAAAAGGTTTGTATTTTAAACTTATTTAATTCAAAGGACAGGAATTAAACTTTATTTGCTATTATATATTTCTCCACGGTTCGTACTCTTATGTTAAAAAAATTAAACTAGATATCTAAAATTATGCAGCATAATAACAGAAAACGAGTAGGTGTCTATTAAAAGTTTTGAATCCTGGTTTAGCATCAAAAATCTTATATTCAACAAAAAAGGCGTAGTCGGTGGCCGTCATAGTGATGTTGATTATACGGTGCCAAATGTGACCGTGTAGAACCACCAATATGGTTCGCTCCAGACGTCCGATTCGCTCCAAAGTTCGCCTAAAATAATATAAATATAAAAAGCTTATTATTTGAATGTTTTATTTATTTTTATGAATCTCACATTTTTTTTCAGAGGGACTTAAGGTATTAAAACACGCAGACTCAAATTTTGGTAAATCGCAGCACTTGTTTGAAGATAAAGAATAAAAGAAAAACAAATATTGTTCATTCATCCAGTGTTTATTAACTTTTACACTTCATATTTATTTAAGTTATTGTAAAAATTATTTAATACATTATTGTATAAACGAGCTGTTGTTTTTAATGATATTATATGACGATGATAACTCATCCGTCGATTAATACTTTGTATTTATCTTAACATTACAAAGCTATGGAAGACAAGGGTCCGTTACAAAAGTCACATTGTATTTTGAGCACATTCAAAATCGAACCTCGAGGTTAACAGACATGTTCAAAAAGCGCGCAAGTCAGTTCGAGTTATATATGTACATACAAAAATTTCTATATATTATATTTCCAAGAGATTCGATGTTAACGCAGCTCTAATACCTACTTCTCAACTGTAAAGGTAAACAGTACAACATTCATATAAGATTTGGCACAGTTTGGTAGGAACAGGATTTTTAAAGGAAATTCATACCAAATGTAAATGACGATAATTTTGTGACCAAACTTTTTGGAACAAAAATCAGTAATCGCAATTACAAACATGTTTTTTTTTAATAAAACAGAGTATGTAATTTTTTTACTTTCTCCAAAATTTTTCCTTTCAGAACCCCCGATAAATAAATGCTGTATTTTTTAATACTAAATATTGTGCGATGTTAAGGGCGAGTTGATAACTTCAGAATACGATAATATAATATACAATTTCAGTATATATTTTAAGTGATTTATTTATAAATACAGTTTTTAAATACTAACAATGAAAACTCTTAGAAAACTCAACGCATATTTCTTACTACCTTTAACTGAGCTACAGTAACAAACCTTATCCATATAATTATTATATAAAACAGCAGCAATTAGAAATGAGACCAGCTTTATATTGTCACTTCTCAGTCATTTTCTAGATTACTAAGTAATCATTATAATGATTATTAAACAAAGAATACCGTATATAAAGAAAAGTTTTATGGCTAATAAATTGATCGTATCTTTTCGTTTATTCGATTACAACAAATCAGTTCCACTAAAAAATGTTCTTATCAAAATTGATTATGAAAACAAAAAAGGTATGCTTGTTATGATGTTCAAATTTCCTTATAATAACGATCACAGACGGAATTAAGTAAGTAATCTTATGTTGTCATACGATTTTGTTATCGAGTGTTGTTAATCCTTTCAAGAACATTGGAATGTCTTACGTAAAAACTGAAATCATAACTGGGTCTTGATTCTTTATACGAACTTAACTTGTCACGCAAACTTTGACAATCTTTTACGAAGGGGTGTAAATTTTACGTAATTTTAATTGTTTTCTTACGCATTTGATTAAATGAATAATGCCATAAAGACTCAACTCACTCAGCCAAGTTGACTATCGCGTCTTCAACGCTTAGAATGTAAAGAAATTAGTGGAATCTCGAATCATCGGATGAATTTACGAAACCTAAGTCATGTGGTCACTTACATATCGGTATAGGAATTCGCATTATTTTGATTACTTTTCTAAAGCATTGACGATTATTCATGGATAGTCAGTCAACTTTGCTAAAGAAGAAGCACTGTGTTTCCGCAGTACACTGAAATTATCCTAAGTCATAAAGTTCGTTTTCAATAAATTAGTTTATAACTTAAATACCTTTTAAATACATTTCTTTCTTAACCTACCTATAATATTCAATGTACATGACATGATTTTTGGCAGTTAAGATTAGGGCGCCATTTTTGCGGACTAGAGTATTTAGGCCAAAATAAAAAATCAAAATACTAGAGATACTTAGATACTTAGAAATGCTAAAAATTCTTCTATGTGTTTAGAAGAATGAAATTCGTGAAAACCGTAAGGTAACCGTAATTCAAGAAACACAATTATTTAAAAACTGGTTAAAAAAACTACTAAACCAAATTTACAAATATTTTAAAATATTTAAGAGCTTTTTCTCTAAAAGATTAAATTAATCGAAAATTGGCCAGACGTAAAAAGTTTGTGAATGTATGTTTTATATTAGTTTGTTTATATTTTCGAAACATACCTTAATACCTCTAAAGAGCTTGTTTACATATTAAGACAGTTAAGAAAATATACAGTTTTAGCTAAGACTTAATTTCTCTTGTCCGCACGTTGGCGTATTTAAGTAATAATATTACACCTAAAACATTAGTCACATATAGTATGGGCAAAAAAATAAAATAAAAATAAGCACATACGAAATACACAACGAAATTTTAGTCCAAGGAACATAGGCGCATGTTACATATAGCTGTGGGTGCGATTGCTTATGCTATTGTGGTATAAGAACTGGCAACGTGGCCTTAAGAGTTTCAGGAAGGCTCTTCTCCTAGCTCCTATCTCATGAACGTTTAAAAATCTGCATTCAAACATATGGAGTAAGAAAAAAATTATCTGCTCAAACATTAAACAATTTTTGTTAATTGTAATTGTATACTTCATACCCTTTTAAAAACTAGGAACAGATCTTTCGCATATTTTATTTACAGAAGTATCTGGCTAAACAGTATACAACGTATAACTGAATGACGAAATAATGTTAAAGGATGCATAAGTATATTTCATAAGGAATGACCCTGTAAAAATATTAAATCAAAAGAAGCTATTTTTCCATACAAACTAATTCAAAACATTCTTATAAACACATGACAACCCTATTGAAGATCAATGACCGACACGCGCATACTACATACGCTACGCGACGTGTATCTAATAAAGTGACAGGAGTTACATGATTTTAATTTTGCACGAATGCTAAGCTGTATCTGATTTCTTTTAGTAAAAACTATGGCAGTGGTTTACTCAAAAACTTTTAGGTTTTCGGTTTCAAAGATAAGTTTCAGAGACAGTACACAATGTACTTTTAAAGCCTGTGAAGTATTATTTCGGTTTTCATTTACACGTTGTATATAGCGAAAAGTCCAACTAACCAATGTCAAAATGCGGAATGCAGAATGCGATATGCAAAATTTCACGCATAACGTAACCTAGATATTCAGAAAAATAGCCTACCTAAAATTCTTCTGACGACGTTGACTAGCCCTTGTACCATTTAATCTGCTATATCGAGACAGCATCTTAGGCTACGTCACACCATACATTTTATAGACCTATGTACACGTTTAGAAACTTGCGAACCTGATAGACCTTTACTTCTTCTAAAACGTAGCTTTCGTTGTCGAAAACATTAAAATCACTACGCTCCATTGCTGCGTGAAATAAAAAAGCAACTAGTATACTGTAGCATTTTAAATTTATGTTGAACAAAAGCCAACGCCGCCGCTTCTAGAACCTTGAAGGGTACCAGATATACTGACACATGTGCAATGTCCATTTTGAATTTTACAATATTATATATTCATTGGTCCATTCGTTTTACAACGAAACATTTGTCCTTTGGTGTGCCCGTAGCCCTTATAAAGCCTTTGCACACGACGATAATTAATTTCGAGCGCAATCCAACGTATACTAGTTTCGAACGCGATACATTGGCAGGCTCTTACCTTTATGCTTGCACACCTAATAATATATGACACATTATAACAAGTTTACAAGAAATAGATATATTTCAAAAATTAAGTATATTTGAAATATAAATATATCTCCTGTTCTTACTACTTTACCTCTTAATAACCTCTCAGATCCTGCAACATGCATTTTTACGTACATTTTGCCTTATATCCTTGGGATTTTAGGATTTTATAGTGGTTGGTAATTTTTTTTTCTATGTAATTGGATTAATAAGCATAAGACGCTTCTCTCTTGTCATACCCATATTCATAATTATCTATTTTAGGATAACAAGAAACTTTATTTTTTAATGTTACCAAACTTGAACATACGACTCTACTAAAACAAATATTACCCAAAGAAATTGTTCAAATCCCCCCTTCCAATCAATGAAATAAAATCAATAACACTCATGATTATTATTAATTTAAGCACGGCCAACTATAGTAGTTATCGCAAAATTGACAACTCGTTCGTAAACCCGCGTCGATTGCGTGCGAAAAAGTCGTCATATGCAAAGGTATTAACTCTGTTAGGTTAGGACCATAACTGCTAGTCTCACGGGGTTAGGCTAGGACCGCATCTAGGCTCACAGAGTTAGGTGTCGGCCAGGCTAGTGTAAAACCCGTGAGGTCAAGTTGCACTAATGTGTTCGCGCGTCGTCACGCGGGGGAGAGACAGCCGACGCGACGCCCACTGTTGCTGATTTTACTTTCATCATCTGTTGACAGCAAACTTTATCTATTAGATTTTTATCCTATAAATTCAATATATTACGACAATCCAAATCATACACATGTTATATCACAATTTATTTAATTTAAATTTCGTACAGTACTACCACTTTTTAGCAACTTCCTTGCTTTCGAATTCGATAATTAAGTTAAGGTCACGTTTTGTTATAGAAGAGAGAAGAAAGATGTAACGTAGAGATATCCTTATCTCTACGTTACATCTTTCTTCTCTTTCTCCTGAAAGAGAGAAGACATACAAATGCATGCATGCGTGATTGTACGCATTATCTATAGCCAGTATTGAACGCATTTGTGATATTATGTGACAATAATATTATTCATAAAGTTAGTTTGATAAACTTTATTTCCACACGATGTACGCGAATTTTTTTCAAATTATTATATACATGGCGATATTTTTATTGTCTTACATCGGATAGCTCTTGAATTTTTATTAAAATATTATATCGATAGTGGTAATACTGTAACGAGAAAATCCAATTCACCAAAAAAGTATTGCATTCAATAAATTATCCACACCATTCCCTGGTTAAATTGGTTAAAATTAAAAACAAACAAGTTTTTAATGTGCAAAAGCGTAAAAAAAAAAGTTTGAGAAGTTTAAATAAATACTAATTCACACGTACAAAAATAGGAAGAGTTTCAGTCACAGCTTCTGAATTATATATACAATGTGTTGACAACTTGACGCTGACAGAAATAATTACTATTCCGTGCCCATACTTGCAGTAGTTTTGCTAGACCGTCCACTTTTGATATAAAACTATAAGATGGTTCGTCTAGCATTACACCTCTCCCAAACAGGTTAAGGTTCCCACCGGAATATTGTATGTTTCAATTAAATTAATTAGTTTTAAATTCTAAATATTGTTTTATGTTATAAATTTCCATAACTCTATAGCAAACATTTCTTAAATATTAAATAAGAAAGACAGTTACGTCGTGATTTTAGTTTCGTTAATTTTTGTATCATTGTAAATTCATTCAAAATGAGTACCATTATCAGTATGTAATATAGCAGGAATACCGCACCTGTATGGGAGGCGGCTAAGTCGTTTATGGTAGTGCATTAGTAGTGTTAGTGCGACTTACGGGTGAGGCGGTTAGGTCACCTGAGCAGTCGTCGTGGAGTGGACACACTAACTCGCCAAGCTCAAGGTCGTCTTTGCTCTTCTTGCGCTTCAGCGAGAACTGACTTTTCTTTGGCACCTGGCACAAATACATTGAACATCGAGTCGGGTTTTAAAAAGTATCCATATATCTGTCTTACATAACATCTGTTAAGGTATTTTAGTACTTTATGCACGACACGACAAGAAAACGTATGTAATTTCCATATTTACTTCGAAAAATCTAGTATCACTTTTGACAGACCTATATTTCAGGCAGTGGAAAAGTCTTTAATTATCTACTAATAACGGGATAAATATTAAACGTTTTAGTGTACACGACAAAAACGTAAATGGTCATTTCTATATAGGTGCACAAATTTAGCAATTTTCATCATTGGAAATATATGTCGATCCCGTGAAAAAAGTCATTCATCATAATGGACTAACTGAAATTTAACTGTTAAAATAACTTTGTAATGAGTTATAAACGTTTTAGTTAGAAAGGTATAATAAAATGAGTACCTTATATTTGGTAGTTGCTGTGAGAGGCTGATAGCCCAATGTTTGTTCAGCGTTTCGCTTTTGTTGTATCACGTCCCGCCCGAGCAAGTCGTTGAATCTGATGAAGAAAAACAGTTATTTCATGTTACTGGTTGCTGTACTTTGCTCTGGAATGCCGCCAAGCGCTTAAGAAAAATCGCGTAGGGACCGATGTGGTGTATAATTTTATTGTTACTTTCATCCCTCGAATAGGCTAACCCGCTAGCATCTTAGACTGCATTCTCACTTACCACCAAGGGTTAACTTACTTAACCAGTCTGGGATTTTAACCACCAGACCCGGCAACATGACGTCGAGTCTTTGGTCACAGAATATACTACTATTGTTGGTTGTATCATTACGGGTGTCTTGGAGGTCGTCAAATGATATTTCCTTTGACGACCAATTCTGCAACGAATAGGTGGCGTCCAGTTTTGTTTCCAATTTCGGAATTTTCTCTGGTCTTCTGATTTGACATTAGTTATTTAGCGTTTCGGTACGATGACACATATAAATCGAATAGCCCGCTACCATCTTAGACCAAATCATCATTTACCACCAAGTGAGAATACAGGCAAGGGATAACCTGTAGCTTAATTTAAAAAAACAGGGGCACCAGTAAATAGTTTAGTGACAATTGTTATTCTGCATACCTTTGTGTGAGATGCCGCCGCAGTAAGGTTTTGTTCGCAGGAATGTTTAGCAGTGCGGCTAAAAGCTCTGCGGTGAACCGCGGCTCCAATAACATGAGGCCTCCGTGTACACCTGTAAATTAATTTAAGAGTTATTATTATTAATAAACATTGAGAAAAAAAAAACATAACTTTTCATAGAACATGCCCTAAAATTTGCTCTAAATTATAGCTAAAATAGGAACCGATGGACGCTATGAGACCGGAAAATCCAACGATGGTACGCCTCCTGGTAGGTGACCAGGCCATCCAACAAGTTGCAGGGTTTCTTTACTCACCGGCCCCTCTAAGGTTAGGTGCGTACTCAGCGAGGTCGATCTCTTTGAGCCACTGCATAACGCGGTGTGAGGACCATCGGGCAAGTTCTGCAGCGGGTGTTTTGGCGGTCTCTTGTTCGCCTTCTACTGACACTTCCACTACTTCGGCTTCTGGAGCGCGTCGAATCATTGTCTCAGGGTTGAATTTATTATCGCGTAAAACTTGTATGCCTGAAATTAAAGCATAATTTATTACATCCTGCAGGAATGCCCGGCATAGCACCGCATAACACCAAATTTATAGTTTTTGGAATTTTCACAAAATTCCAAAAACTCTATATCAAGCTGTCAGACATAAATAGACGCTGAAAAGGCAAGGAACACTGGCCATCTAAAGACAACATCATATATTACAATGATGACGAGTAATATTATAAAATAAATAAAGAACGCTTACCTCTTCGTATAGAGAGCGCGTGTAACGCGTGCGCAACCCTCAAATGCGTGTGAAGGTCAGTGTGCGTTAGCCGGTGCAAACCGCGGCCGTCCAACGCCGCGTCGGCTGCTGCCGCCCGCGCACCGCACACGCCAACGTCCTCTAGCCAACGCAATGTCCACGCCGTGTCCAACCGCCCAGCCGCCGTTAACAACGGGTCGCCGTGACCCCCCTGATGAAATACACGAACTTTATGTGCCTTCGAAATAAACGTGAGATAACGCAGGGATCGTTATTTAGTGTTTTATCACGCTCACGACACATTTGAAAGGTGCTGACAGTTGAATTGTGACAAAACACTGAATTACCATTCCGACGTTATGTCATATATTTTTTATAGCAATAACTGACGGGCAAGGTAGATGGCCCACCTGATTGTAAATGGGAAAGCATCACCTATAAAAAAAGAAACAATTCAAAGGGCATGCAAGAAACACTTCCTGCAACGTGCCGCATTGTGTCCATCAAACCGAGGCTAAACATGTGTCTGTAATAGCAGCAAAACACCCCTCATATCGGAACGCAGCAATGATGCATGGCGCCAGAAATAAACATGGCGGTAATAGTTCCCTGGACGAACTTTGTCACAGAAAGCTCTTCAAATAAAAAAAATATTACTATACTTTCTACTACTAGTAGAGGTTTATTTGTAAGGCCTTAGATAACTAAACATGTGACAATAATGCCCGTTTTCACTAACAACGAACAATGTAATGCCATTGTAAGTATAGTGTCCATTATACATCAGAAGGTTTAGTATATGGTTGACTTAAGCAAACGCAGATAAAAGCTAATTTTAAACACGTCTGCTTTGTTTTGATCTCATAAAAATACTTAGTCTGCAAAAATATTTTTTTAAAAACTTAATAATAAGACAAACAAATCTTATTTATTATATTGAATAATTTATTATATTGAACAATTTAAAGCAACAAAAAAAAAAACGAAAAGTATTCTATTCTACTATGCTTTTAATTGTTGAGCGGGAAATTCGAATGGAGTCTCAATGAAGTATTCAGGTCCCTTCGGAAAGTAAAATGGTCCGTCAATAATTTGTTATAGGTATTAATCTGTACAGAGAAATTCATCAGGATTTACATACCAACAAGTCATTAAGAGCTAGGACTATTTTCTTCTTGTGTAGAGGATGTTTGATAGCAAGCTCTTTTTCTATAGCAGAATGCGAAGCTGAAGCGAGAAGGCCCCGTGCGTCCGGCGAGGCGTTAAGCCACGTGCGTGCGAGACCTACGTAGGATTCCAGGCCTAGGCTTTCGAGCCAACCGCATGTCGTCTCACAGTCCCAGTGTCGGACGTCTGTTGTTTGCCTGGAAATAAAATTTGATGATGATAGAGAACTTTCGACACCTTAAAAGATGTACAACTTAAATTTCCGGAAGTCAGAAGTCTTGCCATATGATTTTATATAATTCATTAGTTTTTTACGTTTTGGTACGCTTTACCTCAAAGGGGTCTCACGAACTTTAAAACTTGCTAAATAAATGAATATGAAAATTGGAAAGTAATGGCATTGAGCAAGTTAGTCATTAGTCGGCAAACTCCTGCAAATACGGGAATTAAATATATAACTGGCTAAATATATAAATAAAGTCGAATTGCTGTTGAAGTCTTCAATTTCTTGCGATTAAAACATGCATGAAGCGAGAAAAACACAAAAGTAAAAAAAAAATCAGAACAAAATATTACAATTCCGATTGTATATTCTTTGGACGTCGTTGGTGTCTTGTCTCTTAGTGCTATAATAAATATACTTAAGTAACAGTATGGGATGCCTGGAGGAGGCCGCTTAAAGCGATAAGGCGCCTTTGTTTTTATTCGCCTTTTTTTTGTTTGCAATATAATATATACTTTATCGATCTATCTCAGAACTCACCAAGGCATGGTTAGCGGTCGCTGTCGAGGCGCGGAAGCCCGCAATGAAGATCGCGACAGTTCATCTCCTTCCAATCGCACACCGCCCCCACTGCCGAGGCGAGAGCGAACTTCCCGTAGCGAAGGCGATGGACTACCGCGAGGTATTGCTTCGTCTTTCTCGGCTAGAAATGAAACATTATTGCTTAAATGTATGAGCATCACCATCTTTCCCGGCTGAGCAAACCTGTTTTCGATGGTTTTCAGTAGATCCTCATATTTACAAAGCATTTGTAATGAGTTATCATTACAAATGAAAAGAAATCGGCGGAACAAAGTTTATTTAATTACTATCCTAAGTCCTTTGCAACATAATTAGAGCTTTAATTCGTCTTCGAATTTCTTTTCGAATGTTCTTTAGATCATTATCATCATAACAACCCATTTACCGGCCTACTACAGGTCACGGGTCTCCTTCCACAGTGAGACGGGGTTAAAGCCGTTGTCCACCACGCCGGCCCAGTGTGGTTTGATGCACTCCACATTTGAGAACATTATGGAGAACTCTCAGTCATGCAGGTCCTTTACATGTTTGCTAACAATTTTTTCAATAAATTATAAATACGTCTTTTTGTTACATCAGTGTTAAATTTTCTCAGATTCGAGGGGATCAAATTTCCTTTCAGTCTAAGCAGTAAAAAAATCTGACTATACAAATTTCAATAACTTCATTTCAGTTTACAGTATTTCTGTATGTTTCGGTGTCAATTTTTTTATAGAATTAGCTGAGAAATAATTGTCTAAAATTGTTTCAATATTTTCAAGAAATTATTTCTTAACACTAATTTATTTTAGTTATTTTTATAAAATAATGATTGAAGAGATAAACATTATGTACAGAATTAAAACAATTATACCAAAAAAGAAAGGCAAGTATAACTTTAAGAAACCTTCAACTAAAATCAATACAAGTAATTAAAGCAGAAGCAGGATTCAGTACGGGTCTTAAACAACAACAGTTTGCAATAATACACAATATTATAAGCAGCTAGCGTAATCAAGGCGAAACAGTTAATTTTCATTAGAATTAATGCTAAGCAGAGGAAACGATCCGAGGGTAACTTAAAAGCGACCTTATTCCGTATGTGATAAAGGTTTTGTTTTCTAATAACGATCACAAGGACTTCATTTTATAGCTAGTGTTGCCAGAATTTCTGTTGTATAATAGACGTCCTGAATTTTAAGAGAAATATGGTTGTTTCTTTGTTGAACATTGATCATAGGAATTGGAAATATGTATATCTATGTTAATATGCAAAATTTTTATATGATGGTCTAATCAATGGTCCATTTTAATGTTTCTATTGCTGTTGATCTTTATAATCATCAGCCCAATTAATACACAACTGTTGGGCACAGCCAGAGTTTAGACCCACCATGCTGCTCCAATGCATGATAGCGTGTTAAGGTAACGAATTACGAGCTTTATTGTAGTAATGTACGAGAATTTTGGATAGACTGAGATTATTTAAAACAGAAAACTCAGTAACTCTCCATTCTTGGCCTGACCCGAGCATCGAAATCAGGACAGTGTAATTTTAAAATGAACATGCCGCCCACTAGGCCAGAAAAGATACTACTCCTATACCAATAACCTATACAAAAATTCCGAGGTAGGCAGTGCTTTTAAGCATGTATGAAGTGCACGCCAATGCATAGAGCTTTCTTATGACTCTGTAACGTTTCGATAATGGAAATGTGCCCTGTGGTGACGGCGGATCAGAATACAGAATACAGAATACAGTCCCCAAGGCGACTTAGGGAATATAACGGGGTACGGGCAGCCGCGTCCTCTGTTTTGCGATCACCATCCCGTCAGCCAAGCGTGGTGATTATGGGCTTAACGCTTCTGTGGGGAAAGGTCTTTAGTCCATCTGTGGACTGTTACTTTTTTGTCCCGAAATCAACAACAGCAAATCTGGCAACACTATCAAAGGCACATGCGTCTGGGTGTTTCTAGTTAGAGCAAAAGCGACCCTATCCGCTGGGGATAGGGTCCACGTCCCCAGAGA
The DNA here is from genome assembly GCF_905163445.1 of Pararge aegeria. Lineage (NCBI taxonomy): Eukaryota > Metazoa > Arthropoda > Insecta > Lepidoptera > Nymphalidae > Pararge > Pararge aegeria. The sequence continues at coordinate 7,129,580 of NC_053184.1, read as the reverse complement.
CCTAAGTTCGGCACAGAATGTCCGCGGCCGCGCGCCACCACCATGTTGTTTTTACCGAACGCCACTCTCGCCTCCGACGACAGCACCGACGATCTTGGCAACGACGAGTACATGTGGGTGTTGCGCTCTATCTGACGGCCGTAATTCGCGGGCGGCGTCTGGAACAAGAGTATTCACGTGAATGAGTAGCTAAAGGGTAAATGGAATCGGCAAAAAGAGAACGCAGCCTGATCAAACATCCCCCTATTTGAAATCAGCTGATCAGACCGGAACACAGCATTGCAGCAATGCTGATTACGGGCAGAATAAGCAAGCTCCGGACGAGCTCTACTACAACTAAAACTAATGCAGAAAGAAATAGGCCTGCTTATACGACATACATTTTTCCACTTACAAGACAGTGTGGTCCATCACGCACTCGTCAGGCCTCAAAGCTCAGCTAATGAATTCCGCCTTTGACGCACATCGTGACGTCTTATTGCGAAACTCCTCCTTTATCACGCAATAAGCAGATGATTGTCATTAGGGTACTTCGCGAGTATTATTCCGTCTCTATAAATGTATGTATGTACTCTTTATTTAATTAAGTAACGAAGCTACTTCCTTAGAGTGTTACAACCAAGCGTTGTATAGAGTTGGTACAGTAAGGCAGTTTTTTTTTGGTTTTGTAAACTTTATTGCACAAAAAATGCAATATACAAAAGGCGAACTATCACACAGCTTTGGTAGCGTTGTCACACACCTACTACACATTGAACAACTATTCCGACGTTATGCTACGTTTATTTGTTTTTAATTCAGAAGACAAGGGCACCCACAGGTTATGTTTTTACCGTTACAATTTTCATACCAAGTGAAATAGATTTAAGTTTCTAATTGACTATACACTTCCAACGAGTAGGTATAGGTATTTTCAATATTATTATTTTTATTAAATCCCGGTTTTCCTATCTGTTACCTATAAAAATATTAATATTTACTTCTTATTACCTACCCAGTAACTTTTAGTAACGAGTATAAAATGTTTGATTCAGAGGATTTATAAAAGCCTTTTCGTTACCAATTTTCGTATCCTTTATAGCTAAAATATATAACGCTCCACTAACCTACTAGAACCCTGTAATACCTCGTAATATTCGTCGTACAATGATTAAAAAACATAAGGGTTTGGATCATTGCTAAAACGCCGTTGGGTTCTTCAAAGTCACAGACATACAATTTCGATAATTTGTAAAAACAGATTAGAATAATGTTTACCTATTTATTCATAATTTGTTTAATACTACCAAAGAGCTCTTAGCAAGATCTACATGATCCTGTTTAAATAATAATTCAATTCTCTTTAGGCTTATAAGGTTCATTTGATTACAACGGTTTTCACTTAGCGCCGTTATCTAAGTACCAAGAAGCGTGTTAGGTACATTATCTCGAGAAAATGGAATACGTAGTTAGTAGTTACAGTCCAAGGACTGGTGGGAAATTTTGAATGGTTACTTAATAATTTACAAATCGAAGTCACTTATAGCAGACAGTAAGATGTTGGGTATTTTTTTGTTTATTTAACAAATTTTTACATAAAATGTCAGATTAACTACCGTTATTCAACAGGTAAAACCTTAAATTTAAGAGGATATTTTAAACTACGTTTTTCGTGGTTTCAAAATTTTTAATATTGATTACATAATATCATGATAAAAAACAAAATATCAGGATAAAAATTCGATATTTGTCGATGTATTCGTTATTCACCATACCAAACGAATTCTTTACTTCTTTTGAGCATGGAAACCTACATACCGCACATAACTCCGAAAGTTATACGACTATATAACGACTAGGCTAAAGTCGCTCAAATTTTACGTTACCTAAATTATTATTTTTTGAAGAAAAAAATCACCCATCTGTTCTTAGACTATGACGTCTACAATACTGTACGGATCATCCGCCACTCTTTGGGACACGTATCGCGCCTAATGAGTCCCGCTTGTCTCTACAGCTATACCCAGTACATATTCCCAAACTTACTTCCCTCTTACTTAACTTTAGGCCTGCAAATAGTTCATGGTGCGAAGTGTTAGATTTTCTAGCTACGTTTACTTATTCTAATATTATCATATTATTTTATTTAGGACGCAATCACGAAGCAATGGTAAATTAGGAATAGGAATCGGGCATAGTAACAAATAATAAGAAGGTAGAAAATCTTACATTTGGCACACTGAATTATTTTATTTATTTAGATTAAAAGACTTAATTGAAAAACCTTGAAAAAATACATGCAAAACACAATAAAAATAAATAAAAAAACTACTTGCGTACTATCAATAGTAAGAAAGTCGTATTTAGTCAGAAATAAAGAAAAGAATAAAAACTATTTTTTTCCCTACGCTTTGAAGAACTTTAAAGATTTTTTAAAAATCTTCTCATATAAAAGAATTTCGTGTCACGGTTTTTGTGGTTTCACTCCTATGAAAGGACTCGACGAGGTTATTCGATAGGCATGAGAATAGGTCGTAACTAAATTTTATACCGTTACTTATAGGAGTATATTTTGTTGGAACCTCGTTTTGGAAAACTCGGTATTTGGAAGTGCGAGTTTTGTGGAACATATTCTAGTGTTCTAAGAAGTGTGGCAGCTTTTGCGACAATACACGTACCCTAGGTGGTGCAGGTCGGGCTACTGGTGCAGGCTCTGGGGGAGGCGATCGCTCCACGAGGCCTCGTTCCACGGCTCGTAACCGCACTTCGCTTAGCTTCGACAATAGTTCCAGCTTTTGCGTCTCCAGCGATGAACGTTGTAACATTTCCTGCAATTATAATTATCATTTAAATATGCGTTAGGTTATTGCCTAACTAACTTATGCTTAAAAATTAATAAAGAAATAAATTAGTTGGGGTAAAAATAATTACTGGTAAAGTTAATAGCTGGAGCCTTCTTTTAAGGGTAGTATTACTACCCCTGTGTCAGAAGACACCGATCTTCCATAACAAAAAATAAACATAAGAACAAAGGGTAGGTATACAAACAGAACATAATTTTTGATGATGTTCAAAATAGTAGACATGTTACACATAAGAAGATAAGTTACTCGTAACTAAAAATTACACATAAGAAGATAAGTTAATAAAAAAGGACATTACAGACATATATTTAAAGTGTATATTAGTTGGCGTGCGTCTTTGTGTGTATTCGTGTGTGTGCGATGGGCTCGTGAGTGTGTGTGTGTGTTTGTATTTATTTGTGTTTATTTGGTGAGTGAGTGCCTGCTTGGGTTATTAACCTCTTTAATTGTACTTAATATTAAATTACACGTTTTAATAAGAATTCCACTTGATGCTTAGTATGGTGGTTTATGGTTTTACAAAATAACTTCAAGGGTTTTAATTCGTTTTAATTCGCTTGAAGGAGTGTGGTAGCAATAGCCGAATTGCAATAATTTTATCATAGACCAAATAGGAAATTATTGTAAAGTCGTAATTTGAAACGAAAGTTTTTTTTCTCAATTGCCTTATAAAGTGTTTTTTTTAATTACTTATAAGTGTAAAGTATATTTTGAAATTTAGAAAAAACAAGTGCGTAAAAAAATAAATAAAATCAAACAAAATAAATCGAGATTTTCTTCGTGTAAATATGTTTTAATTGCTTTCTTAGGAGTTTTAAAATACGCTAAAAAGTAACGAAAATTTTGGGTAGGTTCATTAAAAGACAAATAAGAAAAAAATAGACTTTAAATTGTAAATTATATTAAAACCAGAGTGGCAATTCGAAGCTCTAATCCGTCTCTCCAAAGTCTTACGATGGGAGAGGCATCATCATCATCTGATTCACACAATATTGTGCTAAAGAGATAGATCGACATCGCCAGCTTTTTATTACTCGAAAGCAAGACGCAAAGGAGGGTAATGTGTTTATAAATCTATTCTTAAATGGTGTGGGTTATAGAGCTCTATGAGAAAATTAAGAGAATTTTTTTTTTTTTCAAAGAGCGCAGTTATAAATGTTTGGTTTAGAAACAATAACAAAAGCGGAATACAAATGAATACGGTAATAGAAGGCAGACTTAACAAAGCGCATCTGGAGCAGGCGTCGGTCCGGGCAAGAAACTTTATCAATCAAACATTTTATAGAGTGCATTTATAACAAGCTCTTATAATAAATGGAATATAGGTAGTGTCACGTAAAAGGAGCATAGACACTATTGTCTGTGCTCCTTTTACGCACAACACTAACCTACTTTTAATACTTTTTGCATAATGATTAAATCGGCACCTTCAAACGGCCTGAACGCCTATTGACGTAGTTTTCATCACTAAGGAACTGGTAGAGTTGACTTAATTTTGGAAGTGTTATTGCATTCACGACGTTACAAATAAAGACGATAACGCGGAAAATAAAATAAAAATATACCCAGAATAATATACCTTAGACATGACCTGGATTCATAGATTTTGATTCTTACTAGAAAGCGCTGCTTAAAAAATTTCTAAACTAAAGTTATCAATCGTACGTACATTTTTTTGACGACAATCAAAGCTCTTTGTATGTGACAATTACTGTAGTTAACAACTAAGTACGAAGCGCAATATACAGTAAAATATTTTGCTAAAGTAAAACGAAATAAATTTAGGTAATCTGGGAGATGGTACGCGGGAAAAGTCGCGAGCTTTGCAAAGAAGCCTTGAGTAAAATTCCACGTCTCTTGCGGACTTACGAAATAACGTACGGCACGCGTTGAATACGTAATAAGAACCATTTGTTTTATCACATCGTTCCTTATAACACACCTAGGTGTGTGTGAGATACATTAAAAAAGTATAAACATCTAGAGCATTCGCAGAACAGAAATATTTAGCAAAATCCCATGCTTTTATATCCAGTTTTGAATGTGCACGCCCGACATATCAAAGCGATAGTTCGTTTTAGTTTTTTTCCCCCTCATTTGCATTTTCATACACATAACTTTGTATAAAGATTTGAAAATAGGTCGACCATCTAGAATTACTTTAAAAGCTACTAAAGGTAATTCAGAAAATACTTGATCTACGTACATACATACTAACCATGTAGGAAGGTATATCATTAATGTTTATTTCAAAAAAATTAGTTATTTGCACTACGATAGCTAAACGTCCGCTATATTTTTTTTTTTTTTTTAAGTCACTAACCTAATTGTACGTCTGTCTTAGTATTTTGTGTGAAGTAAGACAACATATCAAACATCATCCGATATATTATTATCTATTAACCCCCTAATTAGATCTATACGAACGTAAACATGGCCTTCCGCGTTTCCGCGACTCTTTTAAAACTTACTAAAATTTACGCGTTCGAAGTTCTTACTCGATTTGAATGAGTGCAGATTTTATATAAGTGTAGCATAGGCCGTTTATTAATCTTCGAGACGTGGCGTGAGTAGTGACTCACCATTACTTTTAGTTGCAAGATCTATTCCAAACACCGGTAGCGATAAACGTAACTACCTATGACCTATCTTATCCTTGATGGAAACCAGAATTTAGAACGTTTTAACCCGTCATAATAAATATCAGAGTTTTACATGTTATATGCTTATAAAATACCTAGTCATATTTAAGAAATTGTTTGGGTTTCTGCATGCGTCTAATTCGTCTATCGTATGTTTGTATGCATGTATGTATTATAAAGTATAATTATACGGTTAGGTATGTATGTGCAATTATTCTTCGTATTAGATACGTTGTGTAGATATTAGATACTACCGACTTGGGTCAACCTGTACGAGGACAACTGGACGAGTCAAATTCAAATTCAATTCTTATAAGCACTTTTGAAACGTCACATCTGACAAGCAACTTGCTCTTTTCCTTTATATTACACGAGGTCCGAATATGGCCGATGCCTAGGAAGTACGTTCGCCAAGACATCGGTCCCGATAATACTCGTACATCTGATAATAAACGTATGTTCGTTACTGAAGCCCGCCTAGCCATATTTTAAGTGTGTTGGTAATCGGTATCCAGCCTCATATAACCTGAATAGGGACGGTTGGCCATTATATATCCCATTATGGACTGCCCAGGAAACTTTAACCATTTAGGAAATACTTTCATTGTTTTAATACCTTCGCCAAATATTATGGAAGGTTTAAAAATATTCCACATATGTTTTCCATTGTATAACGAGCATTATAGAAAGTCGGATTCTTCTTACATTCGCTCGAGGCAAGAAGATATGAACAGATAAGTAGGTACTCGTAAGTTTAACAAAGAACCAAATCATTTGGAAACCAGCATTCTATTAAAGATACGAGATTCTGCATACGTATACAATTTTGTAAGCCCTTTTCGACCGATTTATAAAAAAAAGGAGCTTCTTATACGGCTGTATGTTCTTTTTTTTTATTACTCGATTACTTCGCCATATATAAACCGATGTTGATGATTTTTTTTTTATTTGGCACGTTATACTTCAGAGGTGGCACCATTTTAATTTGGTAAAGGGTTTATTTTATTGGAGGGATATATTGTTTTGGTCGTCGGTTATCGTGTTCCATTTCGGACCACAAGGTTCTGGATTCTTGGGTCAATAATTCATAATTATATATCCACTAGCTTTTGAACACGTTCTACGTCCGTGTTTATTAAAATTTTTCACAATACTTAGCACAGGCAGGAGACAAAAATACTAATGAAAAAGGTGAAGTGTTCGTCAGTTTAATTTTTGAACGCATTAATCTCTTAAACTACCCTTCAAATTTCAAAACATTCGATAGCAAAACCTATTTCGATTCATAAGGGACCCTGATAGTAAATATATCATATTTTAATATAATAAATTTGACCAGCTTTAATTATTTTATCAGTACTGAACAAGTGTAACAACACAGCACCGCACGCCTCAATTTCTGTAGTACCTACGATACTGAAAAAACGTGCTAGTTACGTCGTTCGGATTTACAGTAGTGTTGTGTGCGGCTCTTGTGACAGTCTTCTATCAAATTTGAAGCACAGTGCGCTAGAAATTACGCCTCCGCCATGTTTATTCAATAACCATCGAGTACTCGACGTTTTGAATGATAAGTAGTTTTGCGATTTAAGGTCCCGGTACACGTAATCAGCCGCGGAGAATCGCGCGGTCAGAATCACACTACAAACAACATGGTGTTGATAAAAACTTCAGAGTCTACAACTTATATTAAAAATAAATAAAAATAACTTCCCCTCAAAAACCTGCGCTGGCGTAGTATTTGTGTATCGCCATTCTACTAGAGACGCAGTGGCGTGGGCGGTGGTATCCTTATTTTATGAACTTCCAATTAACTCAGCATTTTTATCTCTGTTTCTGATACGAACCGATAAGTAGTGGAACACTTTACCGACATTTTTTTTCTTTTATAACCAATAGACAACATGCCTAATGCAAAAATGCGATTTTACTCTCGCCTTGAAGGTACTCGTTGCAGTAAGGTTATTCGATGTAGAGAAACAAACACGCAATGTTGACTGTTTAGTCAGTGAGTCTGCTCAGGAACTATACAATCTTGTTCGCTCGTCACCATTCTACGAACCGTAAGACGGCGAGAGGGGTGGCATCCTTCAATCAACACGCCACCAAGCGGTTTTATTCACGTTTTTGATACGTACTGCTAAGGAACGGAACGCCCTCCAGGCAACATGTATTTCCTGCCACTCATAACTTGATTACCTTCGAGACAAGAGTGAATAGGCATTTTCTAGGTGTTCCGAAGACAAAGACATACAGTCAATTTTGTCAAACATAACTCCGCTGTATTGTGACGAGTTAAACGAGGGAGCGTGTTGTAAGTACTGTTATGTTTCCGAGTAAATAAAAATGCTTTCCCCATCGTCACCCTAGAATAACCTGGGGTCATTTGATTTGGAGTGAGCGGGCAATAAAACATCCATGTTAGAACACTGTGAGCTAGAAATTACGGTCCAGTGATATTTATTCAATCCGCATACCACTGGGTGCTAGCCCTTGAATGCTAAGGAGTTTAACGCCTTATGAAATTGTTCACAGCTTTGCGTCTCCTGGCGCGGTGATAAAATTGCAACTATGTACTGTAGTACTTTTAATGTAAAATATACGTGTTATCGAAATATTGTAAGGTCATCATCAACCTATGAACGTCGCACTGCTTGGCACAAGTGTCTTGTAGCAAAGACGGTTGTAGAGCATATACCTACCACGCTGTTCCAAAGTGGATATGGGCTTTAACGTCTATTATCAATTAATGTTAGTGACAATAAATGGAACCGAGGGCTTAACGTGCTTTCTGAGGCATGACGTGGTCAGCGACAATTTTCTTACTCCGCATTTTTGACAATTTACTTTTTATTAGAAAACCCCAATACTTCGTGGCCCTACCCGGAAATCGAATCCAGGACCTCGTGGTCCGAAATCTATAATGCTAACCATTAGACCAAAGCGGCAGTTTTAACAATAACACACACAATAAATAGCATTCTTCAATATTTATCATCCATATTTCATCGCGGGTAAATTAATGTTTTTATGTATGTATAACCAAATAGAACTCCGGAACCGGAACGAAAAATATATCTCATAAGATTTCCCTGAATCCCTTCGTTATTAGTGAGGGATTTGAGTCCCTTATTCTCAAAACATTTACCCTTTCCTCATTCCTTTCATAGCGTTCTTTTCGGTGGAACATACCGAATTTTCTGTATCTACAATTCAAAAGGCAAAGGAAAAAAGGAATACTTTTATATCTTCATTCTTAAATGTAACATTCATGGTACAAGTGGTTTGTTATAATCTCTTGTTGCTCTTTAATCATTTTACCTATCCATACATATAACATTCATCATCACAGTTCATTAAAGTTCCACAGCTGGTAAAACTAAATGGAGTTAAGTAGTTAACTCTCCGTTTTTTAATACGGTTCAGTAGATTTATCGATTATTATCACGTAACAATCTAGAATAACTAAGAGTTTATGTGTTCTGTAAAAAGCGTCAATTTCCTAACTCGTGAAGCTAGAAGATATAATAATTCATGACAGAAAAACTCTATGTTAAGTAATTTCCCATAACAATGTTAGTTCCAATACTCGAATTAGAATCTGGTACCTAACCTTGATCTTGGTCCTGAGTCGACTATGAAAACCACTCAATTAACGAGGCAGTTATTCAGAAACAAATAGAAGTATTTACAATGTAAAATCATATGTCAGTAAAACTCTAACACTGACTTAACAGGTAGACATCGGACCCCTAAAACCATCGGTAGGTTCGAACCAAGCATGTAATTGTAAAGATCCTTTCGTAGCGTACGTGTGAACTCTAAGATAAAATATTTCTAAAATCCATCCCTAAGGAGCTGAAACGGTAGCGTGCCGACAATATAAATCTTATTATATGAAATGAACAGAAATTACGTTTAAATTTCAAGCGAAATTGTATTTTTCTTCTACACAAGAACACATGTCCCGCAGAAATAAATATCACACAATTTTCGCTGGTAAAAAACCCTTGTAAGTATACTCCATTTGGGGTCACTAAAATTATCTCCCTGTGGTGAAAATATGACGTTATTTCCACAGATAATGAATGTCTGTAGCACGAAAGAGATTTCCTAACGACCAGTCTGTTTCTAATGTACCAATTCATATAAAAAACAGCTCAGTACTGATACTAAGTCAGTAAAATCTGTGATATATTTAAGACTAGCGGTTGCCTGCGTTCTTTGTCTGCGTTTATAACGGTTATTTACAAATCCCGTTATCTTTCCTAGTCATAAAAAATAGCCTATGTTAATCTCCGTATGTTAATCTCCGTACTATAATACTCCGTACTCCGTACCTATTCCAGTTTTTGTAGTTCGAAAATTTGCTGGTAATTCTTCAACTTCTAATAGCTACCGTGCATTGTGACTTCTTACCTTTTGCAATCTTTGGTCCGTGTCATCAAGACGTTGCCTTGTGTCGTGCAGAGATCGTTCAAGGTCAGCCATTTTTTCAGTCTGCGCAGCGATTTGTTCTGACAAAACCTGCACTTGGAGCTGCAGACTCTCCTTGTCAGCTTCGAGCCTTCGTACTCTGTCCTCTGCGTCATTCTGCAACATAGCATATTATTTTAGTACATCAGGGGTACATCAGGAGAAATAAGGGGTACAAGATTGTTTGAAAGTTCAAGTTTAAGATCAATTTATTCAAGAGGATTTCAAACGATTGGTGTAGTTACAAATGTGATTTAAAATTGAGAACTTTATGGTGTTATATTCTAAATAAACATTAGTCTATTAAAAATAATAAACACGGTAAAATTTGAATCGGTTTTAAGAAACTTTAAAACCATTCACTACCTTTTTTTATTACTAAACCATATAAACGAAACCATATCGTAAGGTTTAAAATGTATTAAACAAAATCCAATCACAGACTGTTTAGAAAATTTTATTTCATTCTGGTTAAACTTTTAAAATAATAAAAAGATCCACATCTAAATAGTAACAGGAGTTGACGTATTGTTAGATAATTAGAGAAAAGCACGATCATTAGCATCCACTCGTCTAGGCATTCAACATTTACTATATTCTTTTAATTAATTATTTATTAATTCACTGTCAGCACTATCGTACCTTGTATGTACGTGGTGGTACCGGTAGAGATGGGTGTGAGGGCCATGGACGCTCATGCATACAACACGGCGGTGGAGCAGGTGGTCCATGGCACCAGCACATCGGAGGAGGCCACCACCCACCTTCGGGCCAGCGAAAATGCTCATAAGAATTCCATCGACGCTGTAGATCTGGTGGAGTTTCCTCATTTCTTGACGAGTGTCGGGAGCGTGGTGACGCGCGAACGCTTGACGGATGTTGCGGTGGTTTTGTTGACAGAGATGACCTTGTTTTCCTGTCACGGTCACTACGATCACCTGCTGGCCGCCGTCTTCGATCTAAGCTAGCGTTTGACGAAAAATCCTCGACTCGGGAGCCCATAAAAGGGGCCTCACCTGCGTCATCCATCATTTCTCCACTTGGCATCCACTTGAAATCATCATCACAACGTGCAGAATTATCCAATTGTCTACTCGGCGTTAGAGTCTGATAATCGGCAACGCGGCTGCCAGTATCGTATTCATGTTCTTCGGATTCTTCTTCGGAAGTAGAGGTGTCACAGTCGGAGGAATCAGCTCGTGTTGGTATCCCGGCGCGATCCGTCCAATTCGAACATTTCAAAGTTGTATCCTCGGGACTATCCGAATCACCGCCTGTCACGATATTAAAGTGTAAAGAATGGGTTGGAAACGAAACGGAGCCTCGTGAACGATATTATTTCTCAACGTACCCATTGTCGAATAAGTGTAGGAGCGTATGGTGGCTGGCTCGAAGCCCGCCACCGCACGCTCCTCCTCCTCATCAAGGGGTTCTGTTAGAAACTCTTGGTCGGACATGAGGCTCCTATTAAACGACACTGCGCGACAAACAGTACGAGTCACCAATATGCCGCTATTTTAAAGCTTGGCTGCGTTCCAGTATTATACTACGTCAGTGATTCGTTCATAAACAGTGAGTTACGTACTCTCCCGTAGGGGTGGCGCCTCGCTGGAATGAACGGAAGCCGAGTCACGTTCCGATGCTTCCGAGGCGGTTGACGCGGGACGTTCGCTGGCTCCCGAAAAACGTTGCGAGGAAAAGTCTTCAACTTCGGATTCCCTTAGGGGCAGCAAAATATTTCTGTTCTCTTCGGCGGTCGATCTTAAATTGAACGGTCGGGGCTTAGTATCGGCAGACGAACGACTGTGCAGCGCCGCTATGGTTGCCGCTACGAGTGAGCCCCCGCGGCCGAGCTCACGCATGTTTTCCTAAAGAATGAGCAGAGCTTATACTAAAACGGCAATAGCCCGCGCCCGGAAATAGATTTCAATTCGAGCGTTTGATGCATTTCGAACACTTTAAACTTTGATCCTTCTTCTTGCTAGGTAAAAAGCGTTATATTATCTCTTAAGCGCATTCTTGATTAGATGTAAGTACACGGGCGATACGTTAATCACGTTTAAGGTGAATGTTACATTTCGTTACACACAAAACACAAAAGGTAGCACGATAAAATGCGTAAGCGCAGTGAGAGCGTGCGGCGCGATGCACACAAGTAGCGATACTTGCGCACTCACCGGCATCCAGTTGACGCCCTCGTACAACGAACGGCGCCCCCGCCCACCATTATCCTCGTCTTGACAAGACGTTACGGTGTATCTCACGGTATAGCATACACCCCAAGCAGATGCGATACTTTTACTCTCAATGTCTGCAGAGACGAATTCTGGATTGTAAGGCGGTTGCGGTGGATAATAAGGCGGGGCGCTAGCTTCGTCCACGTGTTGACGAGTACGTCGTCTGCTGCGTGGCGTCAAGCAATTCATCATGTTCTTGATCGATCTGTATAATTAAACAGTGATAAATGCTTACTAGTATTATCAATTCTGTGTTTGTTGTTTGTACTCCAATGACGTAACTATATAGCATGGATTGACGTTTTTTTTTCGCAGTGATAGTTTTAAGGCCGGACAAAGACATGCTATTTTGTGTGCGAGTGAAAAACATTCCTACGAAATAGACCTTAGAAGGCTTTTTTATTGTTTTTATTCTACTAAAAGTTAGTCGTTGACTGCAATCTCACCAGGTGCACCTTAGCACGTTAGTGTTATGACAGTTATATTAACACACATTCCTAATCGGTTTCTAAAGGTCATCGTACCGACCCAAACCTTCCACCTGATCAAACCAAAAAAAAGTCGATCGCACCCTAGACCTCAACTTATAACGTCACGACGCTCACCAGTGAGATCATCAAAACGTCTTCATACTAAAATAACCCGGCTTTTTATTAAATTTGGTATCTTAGTCTTAGCACAACGTACAGGATTGTTTCCCTTAAACCCTACTATAACTATAAATGCAAGTGTCAGTTTTTTTTTTATCTTCTTCACGCATTAAATTTCGCATTTATAACATGACTATGGAAATATGGGAAATAAATCATCTCCCGCAAGATAGAAAAATGATTGTAAATGTTGATGTTGGAAAAGAGCTATTACTGATTTTCTCGCCGGCTCTTCTCGGTAGAATCTGTTTCCCGAACCGGGGGTAGATTCACTAAAAACAGACATACTTGGCGTTTTAAAAGTGCTTATAGGTCTACTTGAAATAAGTGACTTTTGAAGGGAAGTACCAGCGGTAACAAGGACATGGGTATTTACAAGATAAATAAATCGCTCGTCAATGAAGATTAATCGCCCGTAAGTCGAATTTTAAATAAATTTAGTTTTGTTTTTAGTATCAGCAAGTGGGTTAACGAGCTGTAAGTTTGTTTATTTGCTATACCTTCTTGTTTGGCCGGAAAATTGGGAAATGCGGAATAGTATGATGGGCGGTATAACAAATCCTTGTTTATTGTGGGGTGCACGTAATGGAGAACAGTCTCAAGCAGGGAATGAAAAAACATCCCCTTTGTTTCGGAAATAGAACGACAGCTGTCCCGTCAGAAAATGCTATAAATGCAGGAATTTATTTTTAACTTAACGGGAGTGTGCGCACGTGTTTCAATAAGTTCTGAGAAAGTAACTTGGTTAAATTTGTTATTTTCTTGGAGTTGGATAGTTTCATGACGTGATATTTAGCGAGCTATAAATTGAAAACCTTACTTCACTGACATGGCGTTTAAAAATGATGAAAAAAAGTCGTTGGGTTTCTTGGTTAGGAGTACTTCGAATAAAAATACGAATCTTCCCGTAAACCACGCTTGGTGTTCTGATTTTGTTCCAGTACCAAAAGTAGCTTATGTTACTCTCCGTCCTTTTAACTAACCCTACGCCAAAAATCAATTCGATTGGTTGCTTACTTATGGCGTGAAGTAAGGACAATCAAACAAACACACTTTCGATCACTATAGATAATTAGTTTCTAGGTATTTACTGTGTGTAATGTGTTGTGAATATTTCCCTAATTTCTAAACTCCATATATGTAATAGGAATATACACTGCTTTAAATAAAGTTTGAATAAACAGAGGCACAAGGAAAACTTCCTACATTCAAATCAGGTTGTTTACAATTAACTAAGCACCTGTTGTAATATATTTAAAACTATACAAATCAATGTTTTCCAAACGTCATTCGGCATTGCGGAGTCGGAGTTTTCAAGAATGTTGATGAAGAAGTGAACGTATAAATAATTCATTAAGCAGAGGCAATAGTGTGTCGCCGCACGCGGGTTCCCAGTCTTTACTTTCGAAGTCAACGACGGGTGGGCGTGTAATGCTTTCACGTAATTCGATTAAAAGTATATCGTGTACTATACCTTCTGTAGGTATATATCGATATATATTTATTGTATCTGTAAAACATGTATGGAACATCATGATCTCTAATCCAGCCTATTAATTTTTATATATATTTTTTAATGTTTATATTTGACGGACCAATCAGATGACCAGAGTGAAAAACCATCGCCTATAAATAGCAACAGAGCAAATAATAAAAATAAAAATAAAATAAAAATAAACCTGTGACGTAGGTGTTAAGTCGGTTTTTGCCGGTGTAATGATAGGCAAATGAGCCCATAATTGCACCGGCAACCACGCTCTTCATACCGGAAACCAAATAGCATTGCAACAATGCTGCTTAGCGGCAGAAATATGCATGGCGATAGCTCTGGCACATACTTGCTTCTATAATAGACGACCCTCCACACTGCTCTGATGTTGATAGGCGGGCAATGTCGTTTCATTTTAATATACCATGTCACTTCGCGTAAAATTTTCTCATGCACACTTTCACACCCTATTCTAGACCCTTGAGGTTTTCCGACGGTATGCCACGTTTATTAATAAGTCTCAATATATTTGGAATCCTTTTTTGAGATTGGTCTAAATGTTCATCTGTATTTTAATATTAGGATCATAAGAAGACTGCACTACTTAAATGTACCTAATATTCATCATCATCATCATATCAACCCATTACCGGCCCACCACAGTGCACGGGTCTGGTTTCACTGGTTTCAGTCTATCACGCTGGCCCAGTACTGATTGGCGGAAATGTAATATTTAAAAAAATGCAAACATATTGATAGTCGTATTAATAGCCCAATTAGTTAATTAAAAAAAAAACCGAAATAAAATCTCATGAGAAGAAATACAGTTAAATCTTAATGTGACACATCTGTTATCCACCAAGACGGCATTAAACTTTGAAGAGGCAGGCAAAGTCAAGCACATCTGCTAGGGAAAGGCAAACGTATAATTCGGCTTCGAATCACTAACTTTCATGTGTTGAGAAAGTAAGCTACAGTTAATATATTATGAAATCGTGGCTATCCACATAGAACAAAATTATTTATTTATTATTTTATACCAGAGCTAGAAGAATCATCATCATCATCATCAATTCATCACCGGTCCACTACAGGGCACGGGTACCCTCTCAGAATGAGAAGTGTTTAGGCCGTAGTCTACCACAATGGCCAAGTGTGGATTGGTAGACTTCACTTGCCGTTGAGAACATTATGGAGAACTCTCAGGCATACAGGTGTATACAGGTGTTGTCCTTCACCGTTTTAGCAAGTGACATTTCAATTGCGAAAATAAAAAAAACGCACATAACTCCGAAAAGTCAGTGGTCCGCGCCGGGAATCTTCGACACTTCATTCTTACTTAAGAGGCACTGAACATGGTGATGACACAACATGATTAAATATTCAGAAATATTAAAAGCCTCGAACGTAAAACCCACACGCAACGAGTATAATTAAAAAATCTTAATTATCCGTATTATATTGAGATGTCACAGCTACATAACATAAACGGCAAGCAAATTGCCACTTATTATTCGTAATTTACTTTCGCACGCACGAACGTATTGTTCGTATGCTCAAATGGTTATCGCGCTTTGAAGCCGGCGACCTGCTCATGTCGAAAGGCAGGCGTCGGCAACTACAAAGATTCGGCTGGTTCTAATCACCCGCCGTGACATTGATGCGTCAAGTCAAATTTAAACAGCGAATACTAAGTACTACTACTTTGATTTTCAGTTGTATTCATGATTGTAATAAATGTTGAACAGTTAAAATAAAAAAGTTTTAAATAATGTACTTATTTATTTAACTTCAAATAGTTTCCAAATACAAGGCGTGTGGCTGTTGTATTGCAAACTATTTAATTAATTAACAGCGTAATTTTTTTATATATAATAAAAGGTCCAAAAAGAGAAATTTTGGGTTTCTTCAAGTGTATCGAATAAGTTCTACATGTAATGCTAATTCTAAAACGGTATCATAGCACTTGTATTCTTTCTAAATATGAATAGGTATATGACCTCTTTGTACGTATTGTTATTCGACCGATGCAAATCGATTAAATGATGCAAATTCAAATAGAAAAGCAATTGTGAACCTGGGATTTAAAAACTAGACCACGCAATATTCTTTTTAATCGCACGAAAAAAATTATAACTACCGACTTCTGAAATAATTGTTATGCCAACTAAAAAAATTAATAATTTTTAGTATAATCAAGCTTGAATATCATATTCTACAACGAACGGCTGATAGCAAAAAAATATGACATTTTGAATACGTATCGTTGTGCTAATATATTGAATACGTCTGCGTAACCCTTTCGAGTGTACAGACGTGATATTATGTAGTATTACAACAAAAAAAAAATTACGATAGCAGCAGTCGCGGTTAATTTTCGGTTATTGAAGGATTTCTTTGTCTGTCCCCGAAACTCTTCATCTGATCTATGTAAAATTTAATTGGTACTAAAAAGGTCGGAATTCTAAAAAAATCTATATAGTCTATAGATGATGGAGTTATGCCCGAACATATATAAAAAAAACATTCGAAGCTGCTCTCCTTTTTGAAGGAGGTCGGTAAAAAACAGTCTCTCACGATACACCGTTGTGTGTTGTATCGTTGCACTCGACACTACCTGAACGGTTTACGTGTGCGAAAAAAGAATTAATCGTTAAAAAAAACTAATAACTACTAAGATAACTGATATTTTTTATGAATAATATACATAAATGTAATGGGGCTGGCTGAAAACAAGTGCTGCGCGTTTTAGTTTGCAGCTATACTGAGCCAGCTCCTTTGTCACACATTTTTTTTTAATTTTTATACTTTAACAATTAAGTATTTTATTTCACAAATGTAACATTTTACACAAATGTGTGACAATATATACGATTTTTCTTTCTTTTCTTTCTTTCATAAATACTTATAATATATAGATAATCACCCAGACACTGAAAAACATTCATATGTTCATCACACAAATATTATCCATTTGTGGGTATCGAACCCACGGCCTTGGACTCAGAAAGCAGGGTCGCGGCCCACTGCGCCAATCGGCCGTCAAATATAGGTACCTATTTCAAAGAAATAACCAAATACAAGGTAGATACCTCCTATTTAAAAATACTATATGATTAGTATTTTTCTGTATCCATTAATTTAATGTTACATACACGTTACAGCCTGACTGACTCAACACGATATCTCAGAAAATATTAAGCTTATCATTATCATTATTATTTTCAGCTTAATAGCCTACCATGGCTGTGCACAGTCCTCCTCTCTATATCTGCCGTATAACTACATAAAAGTATAGTTTAATACATAAAAGTATTAAACTATACTTCTATGTAGTGCCGCTTAGTAAAACGTTACCAAAAATAAACGTAGCATCGCCACAATTGCTTCAATACTTCAAGGCTTGTTAGTTGTTACAATGGACTGATAGCGCGGGCTTAATGAAAACAGCCAAGTCCACAGAGATCGAGGAAAGTAGGTATTTCTCATGAAAACGAACAAGCCTCTGCGAGGGTATAAATTAAGTTCCAAGCTCGGCGGCTCTCAAATTGAAATTTACTTTGTTGTTATAAATTGAACAAGCTCATTGATCATCATGAGGCTTTAGGAGTAAATTAATTTTATTATAATGGCAGCGGAAGCCGTATTTGTTTGAATACAAAAAATTATAAAAATACGCACCAGTTATGGCATTTGTGGCAGGTGCGCGCTTTGGGTTCATAAGTGGATACCCGGCAGTGCCAATTTTATGATTTATCTATGATTTTTCTCTGGTACGGTCGTGGCTAGTTACAACCCTAACGACAAAGACGTGCCGCCACGTGAAGTAGCGTTCCAGTACGATGTCATGATGTACAATAAGGAGTAAAAGGTTTGCCTGTTACAATCTTAGACTTCATATTCGTAGAGTGAATCAATGATACGATATAAAACAATATAATAGATTGTAAAAAGCTAATAAATACAAATTTTAGTAAACTGGGATTGGGTGAGTAAATTATAATAGTAGGCAATATCCATGATATTTGCTAGGGGATTAAAAAATAACGATGGTATATTCGAAATGCGAGGGCGAGGGCGAGATGCGAGGGCTGCGCAACTTTCTAGACGCAAGTTTTATTTCTCTATTGCACATTTTGTAATATCCTCGAACTTCACCAGTATCTGAAGTTACTTAATTCTAATACCGACTGGGTTAACGTAACAAATATTTTTTCTAATTTAAGTAAGGTCTGAATGCGTTTGATCATCAGCATCATTATCAAAATTTCACGGCGGACGTCCACTGCTGAACAAAGGCCTTTCCTTAGAAGCACCACAACACCCGGTCTTCCGCCTTTCTCATTCACCCACCCCCTTCACTCTCTTTATGTCTTCAGCCCATCGTGCTGGGGGTCGTCGCACACTATGCTTGCTCGATTAGATTATATTATAATAACGGGGACCGATGGCTTAAAATGTTCTTTGAGATCAAGAAGATACAAAAGGTCAGTTTCCTAAATCTGTACAGGTACTAATAATTTCTTGGCATAACTTATTATATACCTAGCTACCATGCATATATAGCATCTTCTTGCGTAAAGGAATGACAAACAAGAAAAACACACTTTCGCATTTATAATATTACTCAGGATTACAATTGAGGAGTTATTGAATTAAATTAAGTAAAAAAAAAAAGTGTAGTCATGAATGTCTCCGTTACTGAAATTTTCTAAGAGTACTATGCTCTATGGTGGATACCCATCAATTAAATGCCACCAAATTAAACCGAATTATTTGCAGTGTTGGTTAACAATTACTAAACAACCATTTATTTTGAAATTGTTTTCTAGTAACTTCCACTAATATTATAATATGATGTGAAATAGAATAACTTTTAAAATACTCTTACTGTTGTGTAGTCACCATAATAAGTATTAAACGCAAGACTCCTTATGGAGTATAAAAAAGGTTGTAATTTAAACATACTACCTCTTGAGGCTAAGATTTGGTTGCATACCTTTTTGTTCATCTCAAAAAGGCTTTTTAATCATCCCGGCAAAAAATTTAACAAAGATGTTTAATATAATGCTATATATGTATATAACAAAAGATGAACTGTTAGATTTTCCGCCTGGCTGACTGTTCTTTACTGTTGTGTATGTCAAGCTTCCGCGATTTTGCGTAGGAAAAGTTTATAAATGTGAAACGGAAGCCTGGATGTTGAAAAGTAATATTTTTCAGGTGTATAAATTTCTGTTTTTCCGTTCCCCGTGGTGAAATGTAGCCTAGATTTTTCCTCGCGAAGCTTTTTACCGGCCTGAGAAGGTCGCGTCAGATTCGTTTTTTTTTGTGCTGTCAAATTCAAATTAAAATTTTAGTTTTATTAAATATTTCTAAACTCACATATGTCATAACAAAACTATGTGTGATAAACAAAAATCAGACCCTTTTTCTGCTAGATTTATATGGAAATGCATATCCAGTGCATTATTGATTTAACGTACATATTAGTAGTTTGGATTTTTATCGTGGGATTAATAAAGTAACATTACAGTACTTCACCCTACGTATCCAGTAGTCGTAAGAATTAACTAATAGTGTGATAAATAAATTATCATTACAGTAAAGAAAGAATTATTTACACGTTATAATATCAGATCGGTATTCACACAATTTAGGGTAACATTTCTCGGTCGACACCCTTCGTGATCCGTAGTCGTAAGAATTAACTAATCGTGTGATTAGTAAAGTATCATTAGAGTAAAGAAGGAATTATTTACACGATATAATATCGGGGTCGGTATACATACAATACTGGGTAACACATTTCTCGGTCGACACCCTTCGTGCCCAGTAGGCGGCAAATGGATGCTTAGGCGGCTATAAAAATACTCGCTAACGATAATAATACACTGTTCCATTTAATGATTGCCTGTTGAAATAGGAAGAGCAACACTGTTTACACAATATACGGATTACGGGCAACGTTATTTCTGATATTTGGAGCAGAGTTACAAAAGATTTTGTATGCGGAGAATGCTGAATTCCGGTCTTGTAGTCTAAATGAATTCACGTAAGAGCTGGGTTATATCTTCCTTGTGGAAAGCTTTTCATGTATTTTTTTTTTTTTACTAGCTTTTTCCCCTCGACTTCGCTCGTGTTTCTATGATATTTTATTAATTTTCAGAACTTTATTCTGGATAAAGGATACCTAGCCTATTTCCTTTTCTGTACACCAGCCAATGTGTATGTCAAATTTTATAATAATCGTTTATGTAGTTAACTCACACGGGAAGTGACGATACAGTCTAAGATGCAAGCTGGAGAAGGATATGGCAGTTTGTTGAACCCATTATGTTTATCAGTTTCTATTCGGTAACGCACCGGAACGCCCATCAGTTAATGAAGGTACGTCTTTATCAGAACTTTTAAATACAATTAAATAAATACTCCCAAATATTATGTGTAAAAATTATGGCACAGAGGCAAAAATAAAAAGTAGCATCTATCATTTACTACGAACATGTTGAATTTATTCGTTATGCCTGATATATAACAAAGATTTTCGTTTATAATTATTAAGATGCATACTTGTGAAAGGCTATTCGTGCTAAATCAGAAAAAAGGCTAAATGAAATGGCCACAACTGGTCTCAAGTGCGTGTCTAAACACTCATAAGTTTTTACAGTTATAAATTAATATAACATATTTTTTTACACAAAATAATATTCATACTAAATATTTCATTATTATATATACACACAATTATAGATTCTTGTTCCGTGTAAAAAGAAAAATTGTATGATGAATAGCTAGTAGATACTGAACAAACAATTTCTCGTCGAAAACGAACACAATTCTCTTCAAATATATCGAACGCTTGCTTCAAATGCTCCTAAATTGAAATGAACTCGTTTAAACAAATTCGTTTGAACTGTTAATATTGTAATAGCGCTTGCAGTATCCATTAACTATCTACTGAAATTCATTTTTAATTAGTTTTCGAAACTGAATAATACTTTTACTTAACAATTCTGAATAATAAAGATACAACACGGTAAGATCTGAAAGGAAATCATCGTGACGAAGTCCACCAATCCGCAATGGGCCAGCGTGGTGGACTACGGCCTTAACCATTTTCATTGTGGGAGGTGACCCGTAGGTACTAAAAATTGCGAAATAATTAAACGGAAATGTTTTCAAAACATAAAAGTTATACGAATATGTTTAGCTGTATAGTTATACATACATTCAAATAAGAGTTATACATTTTTTGAAGGCATATACTTCATTATCTAGACTTCAAACTGCATACGTTTAGTTAAGACGATAAGATATATACAAAAGATTCGAGCATAGAAAAAGATGGTCTTTCATCTTTTTCTATGCTCGAATCTTTTGTACAAACAGCAAGAAAATTAAAGACAAAACGTAATAACAAAATAATACTTACCTTCAGTTGGCAAAGTATAAATAATGAGAGCAAATAGTTAGTTTCTTTACAAAGTGTACCTAGTTAAGCACTTCGGAAGGAAACTAAACGTACAGTCCCAACTCCGAACAAGAACACAACACAATACAAAGTTTAGCGTGAACTTGACAGCGACAGACTGCCATGATTAGCGAGGGCTCCAGGATTTGCTGGACGCTATTTTATATTTACTTTGAAGGGTTCGTTTAGCCAATTACGTTTGAGAATATTTCATTTTAATTTTCAAAATTAAAATACAAAATTTATCAAATACGCTATTGAGTCACCAATCTAATAAAAACTAAAGACGATGAACTCTGTGAAATCTTGATGCCAACTGCTAAAATTGTCACGAAAACGTGGTCAGAGCTAGATAACGGCAACGTGAGACCACTTTCATCCTTCACCCAAATAGAATGTGAAACAAAGTTGGAAATGAAAACGACAACGACAACATTTTGAAATTTTTTTTTTCGTAGCATCCTTTAACGTAGAGCAGCAAATACAATTATTATTAAAAACTACATATTTAAGGGAGACCTCTACTGAAGAAAAAAACTCCATCCATTTTGTAAGAAAGGAGGCCATAAAATTAACACAAATACACTCCGCTGTTTGCGGGTGAACCTTATTTTTGAAACAAAGGAGCTTTTTTAATCATTCCGACATAAATTTTACAACAAAGAAACTTGTACATATAATTCCTGTACAGGAAATAGTAAATATAATTCTTATACGAAATATTTACTGCCCTAATGTATTAATGGTCTACACTAACTGGTAACTAAACAATTTAGACTGTGAGACTAATATTAATGTTTTCAACCGACTTTCAAATTAGGAATTGCATGTTTAATGTGTATATAGACCTATTTTTCTATCGGTTATTGTTAGCTACGCGTGATTTTTATCCTGTAGGGGATGACTTGAATTAGGTCCCGGGTAAATTGGCGGACCACAATCGTTAAAGCCTCACTCACTTTGAGGCAGTTTTTGGGTCTGGTATGAGAGAAGAGGCCCGAGCCCAGTAGCGGAACATTGATGTGTTTATGGATCCTAGTACAAAAAATGCAATATTGGTAACATCACATGTCACCATCTCCATCAATGTATGAGAATTAATGAAGAAAATTTGTTACTATCTGAAATAGTTACAGAGGTTGGAGGGTATGTTAATAACACAGCTTAAATTCGTGCGAACTTTGCTACAAATCTGGGAAAAAGTTCCCGCTTCGCTGGGTTTTTTGCACATAATACCAGTATGAGGCTCGACGCTGATGCAACTGAATGCTTTGAATTTTAAATTAATCTTTGTGTGAGGGGTTCCGCTGGGGCAGACAGAAAACAATACGACATCGGCATGACATCTATCTGGATGTAGCAAGGTGTTGCGTAAGTTTGAGTAACATTTCATTTAACGGGTCTCTAATGGCCTTTTTATTTACATTCTCATTGGGTAGAAAATATTAAATTAATAATGATCCTAACCAGTGGCGTGCACTTCATACATGCACAAAAGCACTGCATACCCTAAAATTTTTGCATAACTTATAAAGGGGAAGGATTTTTCAATGTTATGCCATCTTCCTTCTTTATGCATACCCTGGTCAAAAACCCGGTGCACACCACTGATCCTAGCGACTAGTAAGTCAAAAAAAAAAAAAAGACGTTATTTAGTCTTTTATTTTCTCCACCATGAGACATCGATCATTACCTATCCAAGTATCGCGGTTTTGAGTCCTTATACTTAAGTTTCACTTTAAGAATGCAGTTATCGCCGTCGACTCGCTACCACGTATTGAAGCACACATCTAAAGTGGCATCAATGGGCTGGTATCTACGATGCCGACAGACATACAGATTGTCTGTTTGACTATATGGTAAACAAGTAAAACACTCTCTTCCGTCGGAGGGTTAAAAATCATAATTCGCAAGTATATATGTACTTTTAGCGATATTAATTTAATCTTTTACTTTTTCAGCTCTACGGTAGCTAAATAGTAACTATTAAATAATAGGATTTCTTTAGATACGACAGCTTAATATCCTTTTACGAACAATTTATAAAAAAAAATGTGTTCTTTCCCAACAAAACTACGTCATAATTATTTTGTGTGATGGTTCCCCTAGTACTATTTTTAATAAATCAATACTTTCCAATAGAAGCGTTTATAATTCCTACTGCATACATTACCATCACAAATGGAAGCAAAAACTGTATGCTAAATGATTGCTGTTAAAATAACGGCAGGCGTAAGCTTTTTCCTTCCATTCTGTTTGGATGTTTGAATACTACGAATAATGACAAATTGTGTGTGATTGATAAAATGCTTAAGACCGAAATAATATAGTTAATAGAAACCAGGATATTATATGTAAACACGATATAAACAATACAGTAATTTCAAGGCTTGACACAGTTACAGTTCCTGTTTTTTATTTTAACAAAAAATATAGGCAGAGAATACACGAAAGTAACAATTATGTGTACCGAACAGAAAAACCACAAACAAAGCGAATAGTTTGGACGACTGAAAACTGTTACCTTTACGTTTTGTATTGCATATTGCACATTTACATGCAGACAACATACAGACCAGTTTTCACTGCAGGCATTATTCGTAGAAATGGGTTAATGAAAGCAGCCAATTTTAATTTTTGTATAAGCTACCCTGGGTGCCAAGAGTGAGAATTTTTGTCCACGTTTATTTCTTCGATCGCCGAAAGCTTAACTGCGATTTGTATGGAACCGAAAGAGCGACATCTCTTGAGAATAGTTTCTCGGTAACTAGATGGTACCCTTTTCAAAATCTCACTCGGATTAATTAAAACAAAATCATATCTAGTCTGCCATATGGTTTAATGATACATCCTAGATCGTGCTTTCGAATAGGCTTCAGGTTACGTACATTACCTACATACTCGTACTTAAAATTAACGTTGAATAAACAAAAATCAAAAAAGAGGAACAATTTTACGTAGCTAAAGTTATACTTCAAACCTTGAATTCAAGATATTTTCTGTAGCGAAATATTACTGTTGGAACTTACAGTCATCATTTAAGTGCTCTGAGGTATGCCTGAAATATTAAATTCTGGCGATTCTATAAAATGTAGCTTCAAGAATGAAGAGTCGCAAATCGAAATGGTTTTGAAATAATGTTATAACAAAAATGTAAAATGATAAGCATGAAAACCGTAACATTATGAAATAGATGTTTGCTTACGGCGAGACTATTACATCGTAATAGAATTATGTACGGTATTACTAATAATGGAATATCTAATATTATATCTCTTAACACATTTATGAGAAAACTGCTGGTAGTCCTAATAAAAAATAAATACCTAAAAAGTCAGATACACAAAAATACTTATTTTCACTCTAAAATCAGTGCACGGGGTGTTATTTAAAAACACTTTTATCTATAGATACATGACACGGTCTCAATCCTATTGCAGTTCACTGAATCCAGGATCAAATATGTTAGTTATCAATATGAGATAAAATGTTGATATTATTTTTATCGGCAAAAGTTGTATCTACATAGTACTCGAAATATCATTCCATGGAGCAAAACTTGTAGGGGGAAGTGACTGCAATACTTGTATCTATTTGATCCAGCATATTGAAATCAAACGAAGTTTTGAAATAACTTGCTACTAATACTATTGAACTTCTTCAGGCAGTATTGAGATTGTTAAATAATAGTTTTTCAGTGAAACGGTAATGAAAAAAAAACATAATAGCAGCATCTTCAATGTACCTGCCCAGTTTTGCTACCTACATACATTAACAGTCTTTTAACGGTTTAACCCCACTGCTGGGCTCAGGCCTCCTTTCTCATCTAAGAGATGGTTTTAGATCATTGACCTATGACGCTGCTCAAATGCGTTTGCTCAATTATCACGTTAGTCATAATTACCTAATTTCCTAATTTCTGGTACTGACAACTTTTAGTAGAACACCAAAAACGTAACAATTATTGGCCCAATTCGGAAATCGAACCCATAATCTCGTAATCTTTAAGTGAACATGCTAACAACTACAACCAACGAGGTATATAACCCTTTTATCAATAATAGTCAAATTCAAATTTAAAATTCATTTATTTCAAGTAGGCCCTAATATAAGCACTTTTGAAACGACAAGTCTGTCTGTTTGTAGTGAGTCTATCACCGGTTCGGAAGGCAGATTCTACCGTGAAGAAGCCGGAAAGAAACTCAGCAGTTGCTCTTATCCAACATCAACAATTTACGTTTTAAATTTTAACATTCTTTTTTCTATCTTGTGAGAGATGAAAGCGGAGCCGGATGCTTCTAAGCAACCTTGTCATTAAGAAATTCATCAATTGTATAGTAACCTCGCTGTAATAAAAGGGTTTAACATATTCTTTAAATTTTGAATTCGTATAATCTCTAAAATATATATGTGTATAATCGATAAAAGCGTATACTCAATCCCACAAATGGCAGAAATATAGGTAAATAAAGCGATTAAAAAACCGTAATACTTCTTTTCGCGTTGAGATTTTAAAAGGCTAATGATATCAATATGATATCAAAGGCTCATAATGTTGTACAAATAAACTAGTTCCCAATATCATTCATATAAGTGTTCATTATTACACTCCACCCTAGGGTTATAATGAGGGGCTCGTAGCTGACTCGACGTAGCGCCCTGAATTTCAAATTTTCTTTGCGCGAGCGAATTTGCTGAGGCAGACAGCAAACAACACGACATGTTCGCCGTGTCGGAATATTTTCCTATATTAATACGATATAATATTTTATAGTGGGCCATAAATTTTTGTACAGACTGTTGTTTTTATTAATATTTTAATTTTTTGTTTGAAGGAAATATCAAACATGCAGCATATAAATTTAAATATACAAAATTTAATAATGTGAGGACTTATTTGATTTATTGATTGATTTACTTGTTAATAAACTTTACGCAAAGTAACTACTCAGGACGGGTTCCTGTCGTTTCCAAAATTCACATCAGCATTTTAAAACCGAAGTTGTTTCGTATTCAGTCTTTACTAATATTATAAAGAGGAAAAATGATTTTTTTTTGTTTGTTTTTACCGAATAGGCTCCAAAAGTACTGGACCGATTTTAACCAGTTCTCCACCAAAAGAAAGCTACACTATCCTATGTAAACATAGGCTATAATTTTTTTTTTAAATTGGAGATCTATAAGAAAATTGCAATAACGTAACCCAAAGTAGCAATATTTTAATTATGTATTACATGGTGTACTCATTAGTACCTCTACTTAGGCTCAACTCACACTGGCGCAGAGTCGAAGCGACGCGACGCGTCATGTTTTGCACGGTGACGCGCGCCTTCGCGAGGCGACGCGCGTCTTCGCGAGGCGACGCGCGATTGTGCGCGACGGCGCGTAGTGACGGAACCAGTTCAGAGACTTTCGAACATTCGTGAATGGTGCTCGCTCGACAGTATTATAATGGTTGATATCGATCTTATCATGATTGCTCTAATATCAGAAGCTGAAGAGGAAGAAAGTGAATTTACATCAGCAGCTGAGGATAGAAAAATAAAACGAAAATTTTGGGTTCACGAGTTATGGAAGAAAAGACATATACTTGGCGAATTCAGAACACTCTGTAGTAATGATTTAAGTCTGGACCCAAGATATTTTTATGATTATTATAAAATGGGTTTAGATAAGTTTGAAAATTTGGTAAATATTTTGAGGCCTCACATCCAAAAGCAAGAAACAAATTTAAGAATACCTATTTCCGTTGAAGAGCGGATATCAATATGCTTGAGGTAAGTACATTTTTAAGCTAGCTTAGATTTCCATTCTATTCTATTCTAAAGCATTAAAATAAAAATAAAAAATGTAAATTGATTAGGAAGAGTCAAAAGCATTTATTTTAATTTACATAGATTTATTTATCTTTAATTTTACGCGCATTATTAAGTACACAAGGACAGTTCTTCGAAAACTGATACCATGCATATCTACCTATCACATAATTTTAAGCTAAAATCTACATCACATTATTTCCGGAAAGTACAGGCGTAGGTATGACAAAAAATAAGTATTTATAATTTTTTGGAGAACCGTCCCTTATACCGTAAATCATGGCATTAAATCAGTCATACATAACGTCATTAACTGTAGTCATTATCACCATCCCTTTGTTGCCGCGTCGTCGTCCCAATCGGCAATGGTATGTATGGTGAAGGTGGCAGGTCGAGATCTTCCATACGATCTTCCACACGATATCTCGAAGAAGTGCTATTTTCGAACTGATTAGGGATTATGCTGTTGCTACTGGATGACGTTTTTGACTGCATTGAGTATGTGTTAGAAGGAGTATAAATGGTTGGTAGCTGTGTTGTATAATACCCGGTATTTGGCTGCATTTTATAAGTGTTGGAATTAGAAATACAGTTAGTGGAATTAGATTGTAGCTGAAGACTTTCTGATTCGGTTCGTAGTTCTGTTGTATAGCCGATGGATGAAGAAGTATTTGCTTGCGTTGAGTTGATATTAGTTGTTTCAGGTTGAAAGGTGCACATTTCATTCGAAGCAACTTTTATTTCCGCGTCAGTTACTAAAAGCAATATCTGTCGTTTCAGTAGCACTTGCATTTGTATTGGCATCC
Organism: Pararge aegeria; assembly: GCF_905163445.1. Taxonomy (NCBI): domain Eukaryota; kingdom Metazoa; phylum Arthropoda; class Insecta; order Lepidoptera; family Nymphalidae; genus Pararge; species Pararge aegeria. The sequence continues at coordinate 7,101,147 of NC_053184.1, read as the reverse complement.
GTTTAACCGTTTTGGACATAGAGAGAAAAAAAGTGTCCGTTGGATCTTCTTCTGTTTTCTTATTTTCCAAATATTGTGCGAATAACATTTGTGATAGTGGTTGTGACTTCTTTCGAGTAGTATCGGAATGACTGGATAATTGTGATTCGGGTCGAGATGGCGACGCAACGGACAAGTTTGTGTCGGTATCAGTGTTTACGTCATTTTCTTCGGAGCTCTCTAAGTTAGACGTCTGTGGTTTGTTCTGCAAGTATGGTTTTAAAAACTCCAATTCTTTTTCAAATCTTATTGGCTTATCATTTGATCTAGCAGAACCACTCTTAAACTGTCTTAGCCTAATTGCTTTCTTGTAACAATCTCGAATTCTTTTCCACCGCTTTTGACACTCTGCCTCTGAAAAAGGAACACAAAATAATTTTTAGGAACACAAAACAATTATCGTAACACAAAACAATTGTAACTCTTATTTTAATTCAATAAAATGTATTATTATATGTGTATTTTTTAATTGTTACAGATTTATGACTACAGCAATTAGCTTTCAAGCCTTAGCTCAAAGTTATCGAGTTGGATACAGCACTGTTTTAACAATTGTACATGAAGTTTCCGCAGCAATATGGAAACATTTACAGCCAATTGTCATGCCGAAGCCAACACAAGAATTATGGACTAAAATAGAGGAGGAGTTCAGAACCATATGGAATTTTCCTAATTGTATAGGGGCAATTGACGGTAAACACGTCAATATAAGAGCTCCCTGGAATAGCGGCAGTTTGTACTTCAATTACAAAAAATATTTTAGTACTGTCTTGTTAGCTGTTGTTGACGCAAAGTACAAATTCATTATTGTTGACATCGGAGCATATGGACGTAACAGCGATAGTGGCATATTAAACAATTCTAAATTTGGACAACGATTACAAAATAATACGATTGGTATACCGCCTAATAAAAGGTTGCCAGGTATGATAGAGGAAATGCCACTTGTTTTTGTAGGAGACGAAGCATTTCCCTTGTCCGAACACATCATGAGACCATATCCTGGAAATCAGGTGTCTGACAATCATGATAAGAAAATTTTTAATTATCGCTTAAGCCGAGCAAGGCGCTTAGTAGAAAGTGCTTTCGGAATTCTGACACAAAAATTTGAGGTTTTTCAAAAAAAAATAAAAATGCAACCAATGCATCTTGATTCTATGATTCTTGCATGCACATGTTTGCATAATTACGTAAGAGAAAATTACGAACTCGAAAACTTGGAATTGCCAAGTGATAGTATATTACAAGATATACGGTCAGTCGATTACCATACTATGACAAATGCCATGGTGATCAGAGAGACATTCAAATCTTATTTTATATCCGAGCATGGGGCAGTACCATGGCAAACTGAAATGATCAGACGATGTTAAAGAAGTGATCATAATGTTACGTAAATATAACTGTGTGTGTTTTGTACAGACAACAGCACGTCAAGTGTAACACTTGCACTACGAAAGCCGCCATTAGCACGAACGGAATAAATACGAGCTCAAGGTCAAACTGTTACGTTTGACGTGCTGTCGTCTGTACCTAAATGTAATAATAATTATATAGTACTTACCAGAAATTTGCATTTCACCGCTTACTTTTTGCCAGGCATTTTTCCTACAATTTTTATCACTGTAGGTTTTCGCCTTGACGTTAAACAGACAATCATACTTCTGTACTAAATAAATTAATTTTTCATCTTCGTCCATTGTCGTCGTAGTTCAGCACTGTCGTCCGTCCGTTGTGGTCGGCGTCTGACGCGTCACTGCGCCTGAGTACGCGCGGCGACTCGCGAATCCGCTCGACTCCAGCCGAGCGTCGGAGCGCGAATGCGCGCGTCAACGCGCGTCGACGCGCGCTTCCATATTTACATAGCACAAATTTGTACTTAAATAGTAGAACAATAAAGGTGAATATGCTTTAGGCGGAGAAATATGACGCGTCGCGTCGCTTCGACTCTGCGCCAGTGTGAGTTGAGCCTTAATGTCCGCGAAGGAATATATGTATCTATCATAACTATGTCAAGTCAAGTACAGGTCGCTCTAGCAGCTTTTGTGTTCTAAAATTTTATTACAGCGCTGGAAGAAACTAAAGTGGTTTACATTGCTGTTTTTTTTTCAAATAAATGGTTTTATCATCTAGAGTATATATGCATATAGCAGTAAAATTATTTTTCATGCATTTCAATCGGACATTTCATTTAGAAGTTATCGCGAGGTAAAAAAAAGTTAAGGACGTAAACAAAACTTAATTGAAAGGGTTCATTTCAAAAACTTTTTTTTTTTTTAAAGAAAACACAACTTAAAAATATCAGTAGAACTACATCTAAATGAATGCCACAATTCTCTCAAATGCACTGTAAAAGAAATATAAACGCTAACGAAGTCGAGGACAAAAGCTATTATAGAATAAAGAAACTTTTAACATCACATAAGAAATCGTTTGATCGTTAATGGATTTCGAGCAAGAACAAACTATGATAAGCACAGACAAATCATTTCGGATGTTAGAAAACAAACAATTGGCATTGTTCAAGATATAAGGTAGATAGAAAAAAAAAGCATAACTTAGTTCTTAGCTGAATAATTAATTATCATCATCATATCAACTCATTACCGGCCCTATAAAGGGCACGGGTCTCCTCCCACAATGAGAAGGGGTTAGGCCGTAGTCCACCACGCTGGAGCGCGCACACAGTGTGGATTGGTGCACTTTAAACACCTTTAAGAACTCCCAGCCATGCAGGTTTCCTCGCGATGTTATTTTTCACCGTTGAAGTAAATGATATTTTAATTTTTTAAAACGCACATTACTTTGAAAAGTTAGAGGTGCGTTTTGAACTCGGCTACCGAAAGTGAAGTCGAACTCCTACCCACTGGGCTAGAATATCGTCAACAGAAATAGAGAAATTAACTCTCAAATTTGTCGACACTGCAGAAGTTTGTCACATTGCGACATGTCAGATGTGGAATGGAGGTAGGTACACAAAACAGCCCAGAAATTTTAATTTTAATGGTTAAATAAAAAAAAATCTATTGTATTTTAGCTGCAACCATATTAGCTCATAATAATGCGATAGTATAGAAAATGTAAAACCAGCTTAACTTACATCTAGTGGTGTAGATAAATTATGGTAGAGATGATCGCTACCATAACATCTGACGTGACTCCCAAAAACCGGAAGCAATTAGATAATACTATCGAAACATGCACATTGTACAGTGCGCAAGATGGAATCATCAGGTCGGATTCGAAGTATCCAATAACAATTCACATTTCATATCCGCGCTAACATATTGGTGCGCAATATTGGCGTTGCATGCCAATACCGCTTACAATGTACACTGCTATCATATCGTGGTATTAAATCTGTTCATCAGTTTAAACATTCGCATTTAACAGCAATTCAGCTTAACAAATGACATTGATTTTACATACTAGTATAATATTTATATGAAATCACTTCCTATGAAATTATATTTTTATCGACTGAAGCAGGCGTTATTTTGCAGAATTACGTAATCTTATATCAGTAACTAATATTAATATAAGTCGTCTTAGTACCCATAACACAAGCTACGCTTACTTTGGGGCTAGATGGCGGTGTGTGTGTGTGTTTATTTATTTATTTAATATATAAAACTGAAGAGTTTGTTTGTTTGTTTACTTCAACGCGATGACCTCAGGAATCCGATCAGAAAAAATGTTTTAGTTTTGTATAACCCATTTATCGAGGAAGTATATCATCAAGCTAAGCCCAATAGGACCAGGCATAGGCATAGCACCAGTGAAGAATGTTCCAAAATCGGGGAATTTTTTCTTATTTCGAAAGCTTCCGCTGCGTGCGCTGCGTAAACGGTAGAAATTTCTACAAAGTCATGAATGGAAAATTTGTTCCATTTTAAAAGTTCTTAAAAAAGTCCGCGTCAGTCTCTATGCACTGTTGCTACATTATTATTAGACGTTGACTTAACAACTTAAGTACTCGTATAGTATTAACAAGTAATTTTGTAATTTCTTACTTTGTAATTTTTACAGTCAACACCTGAGGATTATTATTTTTAGTAAATTAAATTTCACGTGTCGCAACTTGGTGGTGGAACGTTGTGTAGAATACTGCACAAAGATTTAAATGGTAAATAATAAATAGTTCAAACAAACTAAAAAAACACGCTTGGTATAAAAAACTAAACTAATTTCTTTCTTTTAGTTTATTCATAATAGCGATTTTTTTTAGTTTTTCTTGATCTATTATTTTTATTAGAGCAAAATTAATCGGTAACCCATCCACCATTAAAGAGATAAAATATTTTTTTTTTTATTCAGCGTGCCCGTCTTTCGAAATGCAAGTTCTAATTATTATTTAAAACAGGCCATTAAAAAGTAATAGCTAACGCCCTCTACCATCTAGTAGCTTAATGTTTTCTGTGGAATTTGTTAGGTACGCGAACGCTATAGGTTTTTTACATTTGGGTCTAGATGGCGCTGTAGTAATTAGTAAAAAATCTTATTGTATTGTCATCGATCCTCGATATGTCTACAAAGTTTGAAAGAAATCTGACCGTTTAAAGTGGGTCAAAATCGCGCCCAAAGAAGTCGGTTACAAACAAACATACAAGTGAAGCTAATATAAAGCATGTAAATATTCTAAAAAGTTATAGGCGGACGCAATCGCTAGTCGCTAGTAAGATTATATAAATGTACGGAGAGGTAGGCTATGAGGGAATGCTACGTCAGTAGATTTTAATATATTAAAGGTCGCAATTTAATGCGCTTTCAGTAAAGCTTTCGGATTGAAACAGTCAAATAAGTGGATTATAAAAGAGAAGAGAAGAATGAACTGAATTTTATGAATTCATACGGTCTTTGAAAACCAAATGTTGAAAAGCATTTTTAATGGTGTAAATGTACGATAGGTTTAATGTACTTATTCATAATTTGCGTAGGTGGAAGGTGAAATGGGAGCAAAGTGAAAATGGTCAAGTACGAATCAGTCAAGGGGAGCGAGGAGAACTCTTGAGCGGAAGCGGGTGACGGCACCCGCCGGAAGCCGGACGTGAAGCCTACTTTCACGCTCTCTGATGAGTTCGCAGACACATTGCAATGTAGCCCTTAACTACATAGACATACAGTTAAAGCCTATTTAATTACTTTATCTTTTTGCAAAATCATTTCCAGTCCCATTCATTATTGCACTATAGAAGTAATATTAAAAGCACTTAAGGCAAACAAATAAAAACTACAAACGCGGCCGGCTAATTAACCAAACTTGTTCATATCAACTCCCGCTTGGATTTCTCGTAGTCTGCGCGTGTTAACAGAAGGATTTACACGCCGTAAAATACACGAATACTTCATTTCAAGCTACATCGAAATCTATAACTAAGTATACAACGACCTTCCTAGCGCAAGGGTTGTGCACTACGGTTGGTCTCGGCTTCGATTCCCGAGGCCAATTTGGGAATTTATAATTACTACTGAAAATTATCTGGTCTAGTGGGAGTTCACACGTAGCCAGAATACACCGTACACGTAGCTAGTGTAGCACTCTTCCGACAAAAACTATGTTGCGTGAATACCGATTAGGAGTACTTATGGGTTTAATAAAACTGCCATACCCCTAAAAGTTTAGCCCGTTACCATGTTCGACTGCATCATCACGTACCAACAGGTGAGTTAACAGTTAAATTGCAGTCAAAGGCTAACTTGTAGTGGGGTATAAGAAAACTATATAAAAATTAATGGAAATCGGTGTTTTGCATTAGTTCTTGCATTAGTTCCGGCATCCTTTTCGTAAAAAAAAACTTTAAAAATTAAAAATTCTTTTATTTCAAGTTTACACTTTTCAGCTCTCTTTTACCATTATTTTTATCATAGACAGCGCTTAATGAAAAACGAATATATTACCTACACGACTTGCTTACTAGCTTTTATGAGATAATTGTAAAATTTTAATTAAAATTGCATCGTACGTGTATCGTTTCACAAACATTTCCGCTGGAAACAGGACCTTGTTCCAGCCGATGCTGCTCAAAATAGAATGTCATTTGTCTCGGGCACCTGTTACCGTTAATGCAGGAACTTCCAATTAAATCATTGCTAACAGGAATGTCCAGCAGAATAGTTTTTTAAGTGCATATTCTCTTTTGTTATTTACTACTCCTACTATTTCCTACTATGGCTCAGTGACCCAAAGAGGATCTTGGCCTTTTATTTATTTACATTAATACTATAAATGCTATTGTTTGTCTTGTTCTTTAGTTTGCGTTTATTACGCTTTTTTAAAAAACCTGTGCGGACCGTTTTATCTGAGAGAAAAAGCTTATGTTACTTTCCGTCTTTTCAGTTAACTCCATGCCAAAAACCAAGTTGATTGGTTGCTTTATTAGGCCGTGGAGGAAGGACAAACAAACACACATTCTCATTTGTATTATCATTACAATTGCATTAGTTGGGATGAATTAGGACTAAAGCATTCACTTCGATCTTGATGAAACTTGGCAAATTTATACCCTGCATCCTAGAGATTGAGATGACATGAGATACTTTTTATCCTGGTGAAGAACCTGGGAAACGTCCCTGCGGAACAAAAGTCTATATTTCCTACTCATGGCTTCATAGCTAAACAGATCTTGGTGAAACTTGAGACAGAATTAGGACAACTTCGACACGGACATTGGATACTTTTTAACCGCCGGCCGGTTGCTGCGAGTCTTTCGATAAATCGAAAATGGGCAACAGCTGGGTTCACTTTGAAATCAAATCGGCTTATGAATTATGATTCAAGGATAAGTTCGACAGTTGCATATTTTTTGAATCGCTGCAGTTTAGGATTTACTTTTGGTGACTGCAATAAACTTCGCTATCAAGTGATAAGGCCGCCTCTTGTATTCTACTTCTTTCTTCATGTTTCTGTTTTTATTTTATTTTTGTATATGTTAATGATGTTCAATACTAATAAAAAGTTAAATAAATAAACTTCGTCGCGTGCGAAAACTACAGTGGCAATGGGCGGGGCACATAGCTCGGAGAACAGATGGACTTGGGGGTCCCAAGGATCTGAAATAATGACCTCGCGCCGGTAAACGAAGCGTTGGTAGACCCCCGACGAGGTGGAAAGTTCATCAAACAAGTCGCAGGGAGCCGCTGGGCCCAAGTTGCACAAGACCGTGGTATTTGGCACTCCCTAGAATAGACGGCCATTGCTTTACAGGATGATAAACTACTTAGAAACCTGTAAGGATCCAGAGGATTAAACTGCGACGAAGGCACAAAGCGTTGCTACTGAAAACTACGATTACTACAGACATTAGACAGAATGCGTAGTTCAAAGAGGCAGTACGCCAGTATCTGCGCTAGGCAGAAGCTTGGGGAAATTCTAATTAGCACTAATGGAAGGCTCGTTCACCTATAACTAGTTGGCGGGAGCGCGGCGTACCTTGTTTAATTAATTTTACATGCTTTTTAAGGCTAATGGGATAGTGACCCGGTACTGTGCATAATATTATATGTATAAGTACTACCATTATCGCCAAAATTGCAAAAGTTTTGGCACTGTAGCGGATGAGGCTAACAAATTTTACTAAATTGCATAGCAAACAATGCTAAAAAGCTAAGCAACTACGATCTTCAATACCACTATGCAGCTGTAATGGTTGAACAGTGATATCTACAGTTCCAACTGATATTTATTTATTTTTTTACTCAGTTTTCTTGACCGATATCGGGAACTTCGATGGTCTATCTCTAGAGAGGTATTCAAACTACGCGGAAGATATTGATAGTGCACTAGTGATAATATGAAATTAAGAGTTCATGGTTAGTTACTAACCTTAGCTCGGGAAACTAAACCTATTGAATAAATTCTTCAGCACGTTCTTGCTCAAAAAAAACTTCATAATATTTTTAAATACCTTGGCGAATTTGGAAATCGTATTTATATGAGAGGATGGCCCTGGTAGAACTGAGTGTGTCTAGAGGCAATCTAATGTGCCCAGAGGTTATTCGGTGATTTGAAAACTTCTCTACTTAGTTTGTGTGTACTATAATATACTCGTTGGCATACGGGCTAGTAGTTTAGGAGGTTATTCACCCAAGGGCTAATTGCGTCCTCTCAGGGATGCGCCGCTGAATGGCCAAGTGTGCATACGATTTCCATTGAGGCGTGCGCAATCCTTGTCGGTAAACAAGATCCTTTCATATGGAACGTGTCACCTGCTACCCCAGTGCGGGCTCTCGAACTTAAAAGCGGTTTTTATGGTTTAGAGTTTTATGTATCAAACTATATTTCACTGAGTTTTTTCATTGTTCACATGACGATGTTCCAGGAAATGTATGCCATATCTTATAGAAGATACGTTATTTTCACAAATAAGGCACCTTCTTTCACTTTATCGTTGTATCTATTCTGATTTCCTTTCAATCTCTCCCACTGCCAAGGATCATTAGAAAATAACTTTTATAGAGAAATAACACTATAATTTATTCATTGTGCAAATGTCTGTAGGAATGTTTATAAAAATATATGCCATAAAGTATACTAGACACTTTTGATATTACTATGGTTCTAGATGTTTCATTTCTTTAAGCTTTATTTCCATAAATAACGTCGGTCGCTTTCAATTATTGTTGTACCTATTCTCTTTCCCTTTCAACCTCTTCCACTTTCAAGGATCGACCGAAGAGATCTGTTATAGACATAAGTGTTTTCTTTAAGTTTACATATTTTTTTATTTATCAGTGCTTTTTATTATTTACTTCTAACCGCGACTGCATGGACTTCAGAATTGGGTCTTAAGCTTCGCTCGTTAACAATTTTTAATCCTACCACGGGAACTATTTGGGAGAACGGAATAGAAAGTACATGTCCTTTACCATAGCATAGGTGATATGCATACCAAATTTCAAAGATGTCAGCCCGCGGCTTAGCTCGTAAACAATTTTCCATCAGGAACTACTCGAGGAATCGGGATAAAAGGTAGCCTATGTTCTTTTTCATGTCAAAGGCTATATACATGACAAATTTCATCTAAATCCGTTCATCCTATATTCCAAGATTCATCAAACAGACGTCGAGACACGGAGACACATCAGATAGAGATGGAATAGATACTAGATACATCGAATTGGTTGGTATAAGTATAGAGGTCAAACATGATGAGTAAGTTATTTTAGTTTACGTTAACGTTGTTTCGGTAAAATAATATCTGGATGATCAGATGATGTTTTTTTTGGTAAATAAAAAAAACACCGCAAGCCCGCAGTGAAACCGCACGAGCTATTATAACCTTGTATATAGAGGCGAAATTTACCTTCGTATACTTATCATATTGTAGAAATTCCCTGCCCCTGAAATTCCCTGCCTACTTCAGCCGTTTCCGAAATTTATATTATATACAAGAGTTGCTCGTTTAAAGGTATTAGAATATTATATTTATTTTTCAAAAAGTATTGTTTTTTTACATAACATTATTTAAACAAGAGAATAATATAAGACGTGCAGAAAAATTGATTTAGTTTCACCTTCAAATAATCGGTTATTCGCATAACAAAATAGTCACAGACAGATTTATTGTCGCTGAGCCAAACTAGACTGCGAAACTTAAATAAGTTACGCTAGTGGCCGATTGCAAAAAGCGGCAAGTTTGATATTCGATTTTCCCTCGATGCCGGAACCACGGCTTTCATAAACTTGAACTAACAACGATAACGAAGCTTTAGATACATTGAAAATCGAATAATTGTCTTTTCGTAACCTCATCAGAAGTTTTTACACGTGATTTATTTACCCATTTAATGTAGCGTGCGTAATGAGAATATTTTCAGGTGATAAGTAAGAGTTTGAACTATTTATAAAATTAATTGTGCGAGTATGAGTATCCGGCCGGCTTCTTTTTGGTTGAACCGGTTACGTATGAACGTTCACTTAAATGTAAAACAGACCTGACGTTTCAAAAGAGCCTATACAAGAGATCTACTTGACATATATGAATTTTGTGTTTCTTTTGTATTTATTAATCTCTCAAAAATACTAGTTCCGTAGAAGTCATCATGTCGTATGCCTTCACTGGGCATGCCATTCCAAGACGAAATTTTGTAAGATTTCCTTCACAGTGCAAGCTACCGTATCGGGAGTGTATTGCAACTCCCAACGAACTTACGACTCGCAAAATCGCGGTAAAATTTTATTATTTTGCTGAATAAAACGAATTGTTTTTCTTTTTTTTTTAATAATATGTCTAATTATATATATTTTTTTTCAGTATTGTTTTTATATGTATTTCAAGTATTATTCTTGTTTGGGCAATTTTTGTTTATGTATCTGTGTATTTTAATAATAATAATTTTACACCACCTGTTTCGTCTCGCTTATCTTCTCTTCCTTTTTACCTGGCAAAGATAGCTACTAAACGAAAAGGCCGCCTTTTGTATTCTAGTCGAATATTTATGTTTCTCTTGATTCTTTACTCATTTTCCTTATTGAGTACAAATAAGGAGTAACAAATTCAGGCACTCAGGACCAGATTTCAAAATACTTTGAATTTTATTTAATGAAGTACTTTCAAGTCCATTAAATATTGTTTTTTTTTAATAAATTACCGGACTTTAAACAGTATCGCCGCCGCACCGCACTGCTGGCATTAATTATAGAGTTTATTTACACCGATTGCATGTTTTGTTTAAAAACTACATACGGTCTTAAATACTATGTAACATGGATATGGAAACTGGGCCACCACTCCGTTGTAAGAAATAAACATGTCTCTGTAGTATTCAAGTATGATTTGAGAAAGTTTTAATTTAATTATAATTGCCTGAGTTAATTTAGAAACCTGAAATTCGGTATGTGGGCAAAAAATTAGTTTCGTCAAATTGTATACATATAAAAACTATGTATTTTCAGCCCGCATACATTATTGTGCCACAGATTGCATCGCATTACCAACAATTATTAATATAAATTTCGCGGTTTAGATAGCATTTGAGTGGTATACCAGCATTCGTTGCGTAACTGATATGGAACATCTGCGTCCAATTCCATTGTATCGAAGTTCGTTTACTGCATGAACATGCACTGACCAATATCATATAACGGTGGAAATAATTAATTCATAGCACCTTATCGGTAGAACTACGAAAAGGACAAATAGAAGAACATAATGTATAACATTCGTCTCTACCAATTCAAAATTTTAACATTTTCTTGGACATTGTGCGCCGATATTACTTTTTCAGATGAACGAAACCGTGCCAAATAAAGATAATTGGATGGAAAAGCAAACTAGGTTTATATTGGGTAACCGCGCAAGTAAACTATTATCAAGTTTACACCAATATTCAAAATTCATTTATTTCATATAGTCTTAATCTGTAAGCACTTTTGAAGCGTCAGGTCTGTCAGTTGGTGGTGACTCTGCCATCGGTTCGGAAGGCCGATTCTACCGAGAAGAGCACCGCAAGAAACTCGGCAGTTGCTCTTTCTCAACATTTTACATTTTAAAATTTATTTTTCTATCTTTTAATTTGATAACAGCAATACATAGTGGTATTGCTGTAAACGAATGGGCACAGGGGTCACTGCTGCCCATTCTCGGGAAGATCGCGGGAAGAGGACAGGTGTCGACAACTGTTTTCTGATCGGCCATATCGCCCATTAATATGAACAAAACACCACACTCATTTGTATATAATTTATAGGATACTAAAACGTAACTCACAAACGTAACTATTGGAATCATCGAAAGCTTTCCGCACGAATGTCAGCTATACTTATAGTCCTAACGCTTCAATAGATTTTCAAGACAATTACTCGTCCATCAGTCAACGAGTAACGTGGGCGAGGAAAAATGGGGTACAATTTCGAGCGAGCCTTGTTAATGGTTGAAGCACTTGTAGGCTTAATATGAGTTACTTTTCTTTTTTTCGGAAAGTTACTAGTGAGTAAAAACCTGATGTTTGTTTAAACACTACTGGGGAGTGAATCAATAACATTGCGGCATCGTTTTTTTAAAAATGACTAGCAATCCGTAATGTTTAATCGACCGCGACAAAATTTGTTGAAGAATTTAAACTGCATTGTGTACGCAGTAACACGATTATTTTATGTAGTCAAATATTTGGATGGCCATATTATAGTGCCCTTAGATTTCAAAGCAGCTCCCACAGATTTAAAGGCAATTAGCGGTTCATCAGACACAGTGTTGGCGAGGAAAAATGGGGAACAATTTTAAAGCGAGCCATGTTAAATGCCCGTCGCACTTGTAATCTTACGACGACGTCTCGTATTTTGTATTATTCGTTTTTTCCAGCCAAGTTAAGCCGGATCCGCCGCCTTGTTCAAACAGCTACACTTAAACCGTTGTGCATGCAGAGATTTATAATCGTTTCATATTTCAGAAACAGCCTACTACGGGAGTCTATGTTTTATCCCTATTTTATCCTTATGATACATCTAAATCTTTTAGATAATCCTAACCATTTGTATAAATTTAGATTTATATTTCAATATGTGCGGAATAAAACTCCGCTGCTCACTTTTTGAAGGCTGCGTGTCTATGCATCCATTGAGTGAGTGAGTTACTTCAGGAGATCCTTGCTGGAAACATCGTTGTGGTAACTATTAAAAACTATTTTTTTTAAATGAATTTAGCTTGGTTCCTCCGGAAACGAAAGTGAAGTCCTGACCATTTGACTATCACGGCTTTTTATTACTAGCGAATAGCAACCCACCCTGTCTTAGACGGGCTGCAATGTAGATACTTATGCAGGGCAGTTTAGAGTTGGTAATACAATTTTTAAAGTACCTAATATAATTTAATCTATCACGTAAGGTGTAGTCAGCGTTTACAATGTAACACATAAATATATTTGTTACGACATCACATTAAAAATCTTTAAATTTCTTTGCTTTCTGTACTATAATATATGTCTTTACTACCTATAAACCTTCTGCTAACATATGCATTTAAATCCTTTGCGTAGTTTTTAAAATGTATGCGTATAAACAAATTTGTTTTTATTATGTTAAGATTTTTTTGCGAAATTTTGTTTTGAACTAAAATTTTAACTAAAATTTTTAAATTTGCAAGATGCACTTACGAGTGTCACGGAGTTGTTGTTCTGCTGCAGCCATCGTAGGATAGCACTTGCTGTGGTGAAGTCTGGTCGTGGAGGCGGCGGGATGGCGTGCTGCAGGGACGAGGCGAGCTGTTGCGCGAGTTCGAGGGCCCTTGCCCGGGCAGCTCTCCCAGGCCCTGTCGTTCCGCCGGGGCCCGCACCTCCTGCCTCTAAAACAAAATAAAATACATTTTGATTTTTAAAATATAACTTTTCCCGCCACACAATATGTGTTCTACAATAAACCAAGTAAAATAAAAGAAAATGGCTTAAGAGTATTAACTTAGCCGTTTTACCTTCTTTTGTAAAGTTCAATAAAGAATTAAAGAAAAAAAAAGTTATTCAATTTCTTATGCAAATAATGAAATTCCATTGCATTTCGATCTTTAATATATGGAATAGTTTATAGATGCAGACTCATAATAGTTAGAATAAAGTACTTTTTTAATTGAGTACTAAAAACTGTTTTTGTACTTGAATAGAATTTAGTATTGCTATGAAAGAAAACTATTGGCTAGGTTAATCATTATTCTAAACTCCTATTTGGCAGTTCGAGAAGTCAAGGCTTTAGTAGTTTTTCTTATACTTCAGAGCAAACCGTAAATTTAAATGGTTTTCGTGACTTTTGAGTTTTCAATATAAACCCATTAAATATGGTGTTTTATATTTACTTGTGAGTAAATTATTATTTCTTATGTACATGTTTCGCAGTCCCGTAGAGTTGATTTTCACAGAATATGTGCCACACTAGGCTAACTTCATTAATTTAAAGTGCCACTCAAAACTTGAAGCCTGCATGGTAGCAAGTAGGTACTTACTTAAATCAGGATTCCGTTTAATTTTACGATTGCAATATGTGATTGAAAAAAAAACTTATTTTGTTTCCATTTATTAATGACATCACTTATTTAACAGATTGTAATAAAAATAACAGTGGGAACAATTTGACCGTTTCGATCGTGGTAAAACATCAAATTCGAAGCTTTATTCAATACTAGCTGTTGCGTTTGATTTTGTTTTTTGATGTGGCATTCAATTTTGTTGTAGTTCTAAAAACATTTAAAGTATTCAGTATCGCTAAGCCTTAAATGAGGGGTTTGCTGCTGTCCGCTGAGGAGTTCTGTGCTCTATCTCCAACCACATTCATCAGATCTACACAAAGTTTGGGCAAAATTAAACACATATTACAACCTCTCTAGTACAAAAATAATTATTTAAATCGGTTATAATTTGTCGGAGTTATGGTGTAAAATCGTCAAACACTCATCCCCTCTCCCAAAGTAACCGAGCTCAATGTCGGGATGAAAAGTATCCTATATTACTTCTAACATTTCCAAGAAAGTACAAAGTTTCATGAGGATCGGTTAACTAGTTTTTGCGTGAAAGCGTAACAAACAAACTTACATTGACGTTTATAATATTAGTAGGGATAGGGATAGGGATAGGGATAGGGATATTAGGGTTGATAAGGAAATTCAATTTAATGCGATATTTTTCCATTGAAGTTTTGTTTATAGTAATAATTGTCGGACAAAGCAAATGACCCGCCGTGAATGGAAAGCAATTCCCCATAAGCTGAACCACACTTCGCAGGGCTTGCAAGGAAAACACAAAGATTTTGTAGTTATATAACACGCTAGTAATTACACTAGGCCGCAATGTATTGAATTATTCTCTAATGGAAGCATGTCTGCCAACTGTAGAACTATGTATTACTTAGTAGTTAATGTATAATTCTACTATCTTGGGATCATACTAAGTGACCTGTAAGAATAAAGTTAAATGTATACGCTTTAAATAAAAAAAAAAGTGTGTGCCGGTACCTTTACGCACTATTGAAGTAAAACTTTTATAATTATTTATTGATGAAAGAGTAAAATTTTCCTGGGACTCCGCCATTTCATTTAATATTCACTATTTCATTTTTTATTCTATTTAAAATTCATTAATATCACTTTCACATTTTATAAATATGATAAATAGAATAATTAAGAGTAGAAAATTGGAGGTTAGATCAGCACATGTCAATGTTAATAAATTTTCTGACGATTGCGACATTCTATAATAGAATATTATAGAGTGTCGCTATCGTCAGAAAATTTATTAATAATATATTTATTACAAAACTTATGAATAAACAAGTGTATTTAGAGATTTTCAAAAAACTTTGCAATTTAAAATATTTTATTTATACTGTTTAAGTTTTATTCACTTCGCTATTCACAAATGATCCGTTTAAAAATATTGGAAATAAAGAAACCTAATTGATTATGATA
Organism: Pararge aegeria; assembly: GCF_905163445.1. Lineage (NCBI taxonomy): Eukaryota > Metazoa > Arthropoda > Insecta > Lepidoptera > Nymphalidae > Pararge > Pararge aegeria. The sequence goes on along the minus strand of NC_053184.1, from coordinate 7,085,725 downwards.
TTTGCCACTAGCTGGCGTATAAGTCAAGAAGCGTGAAAAATATGACATATACTTACGACCAATCCAAATTATTATTTTTAAATAGCGGAAACTACACAGGCGTCTGAAAAAAATCTGAGTTACTCCCTAGTCGCGCCTAAAGAAGTTTTACTTCAAAAATTGTATTTCAGCAAATAGTAGAACATTAAATAAATGAGAACTAACATAATAGGCTGTATTATGTTAGTTCTCATTTATTTTAAAAGGACCCATAACAATAGCTTCATTACTTAAGAAATTTTACGGCTCAATCCATGATTTATAAGGAACATTTGTACTTTCTCTCAAATACCATATAATTTTATTAACAGCTTTATGCCTGTTTTCGCTAACGACCAACAAGGCAACGCGTAATCTAGGAGATTCCTAGGCATCTAGGCATACATCAAATTTTCACCAATAGTTATCACCTAAGAGTTGTGTGTTGTGTAATAAAACTGGCACTGGTAGATTCGCAAACTTCTAATACAATATATTCTACAGAAAAGTAACACATTTGAATTTTCCTATTATTTTTAAAATAAATTATTAATAAATTTTCTGACGATTGCGACATTCTATAATATTCAATGACAAGGTTATATTGACATATGCTGAACTAATCTTCAATTTTCTACTCTCAATTATTCTATTTAACAAATGAAAATATTTATAAAATGTGAAAGTGATATTAATGAATTCTAAATAGGATATAAAATGAAATAGTGAATATTAAATGAAATGGCGGAGTCCCAGGAACATTGTACTGTTTCATCAATAAATAATAATAAAAGTATAACTTCAATCGCGCGTAAAGGATATACGCACACACTTTTATTTCCTAAAAGTATTATCCCTGTGTGCCTATTTCAATATAGGTTACCCGTAAGTAAGTAGTCATTGAATAGTAGTTTTATAGTTTCAAAATTAAATTTCAAAGGCGATGTTTTTAATATGTTTAACTGGAAACTTGAAACGCTTCGTTGAATGAACTTAGTTAACCTTGATACTTGAGCAGTTTCCACGAAATGGGACACACTGAAATCGCCATGAACTTTTCCCGAAAATCTAGAATAGACTACAAACAGGAAAGACACATCATAAATAACCCGTTACCTTAGTTATATTGAGTAACTTATCACCATGTACTGGGCATCGATCGGTGTCTGCATGCAGTTAGCTATAGATATTAGAAACGATCCCGACGTTCCATGGCCTGCCTTGCGGTCGACATCATGGATTCCTTTGTGGCATCTAGGTATAGCGTGTACTGTACAGTTCAGCTCCATTATGAAAATGCCGATCCTTATCGATAAATAATAGTCGTACATAAGATTGGTTTTTTTACCATGTTATGAGAAATAACTTTATACGTTTATGAGTAAAGTTATTTCTTATAACATGGTGATGAATCAAATTAACAGTCTCGTTGGTCTAGTCAGTGGCGTGCACTCAATGCGTTAAAGCACTGCCTACCCTTAATTTTTTTTATTTAATCGCTTTCATAACACGTTTTAACCTATATATTTGTCTGTCTGCGCTAGTTGAATAACTGGTAAAGAATTTTAAGCATTAAATCCGCATTTTTCACCACATCTTCATCATCATCATCATGTCAACCAATAGACGTCCGCTGCTGAAAATAGGTATTTTGTAGGCAGATCCAAAGACTACGGTCTTGTGCCGCCTGGGTCCCGCGACTCGCTTGATGTCATAAGGTTGATGTATTGATGTACGACGGCTGCGTTTACCGGTGTGAGGTCGCCATTCCAGCACCTTGGGACCCCAACGTCCAGTGGTTCTCTGAGCTATGTGCCACTTTAGCTTCGCGACTCTTTGAGCTATGTCGGTTACTCTGGTTATTCTAATCCTCATTCCTGATTTATTTGATCATGTAGAGATTTTCCTTAGCTCTCTTCATCGCCCGCTGGTTGACTCTGCGCCTTCGAAACGTGGTTGCTGATTATAGGTCCCATAAACCTATAATTAGCAACCACGTTACGGAGCCATAAGTCCTAACACGCACTTTTTTGAAGGCTTATGGCATGGCTTTAGGCATTGTTCCAAGACTATTTTTAGCACTGCTAGTGATAAAGATGATGAATGTCTGGCCGTACAGTGCATAATTTATGTGTGCCCTAAGATAATTATTTAAACACCGAAAAAGAAGTCTATCTGTCATCAAATAAAATTCTAAGCATCTATTATCGAAAGCTATTTACTGTACTTGTTTATTTCGTCCCAAGTTGCCAACTGTTACGCTCCATTTTATTGCCTCTTTATTAAGCGCAAGTCCAGTTAATGCGATATCAATATAACGAACCCTCATGGAGTTAGCAAGTATTTCGAAACAACTAAGAATGTCTGTTTCTGACAAAGAAAATAAAGATATTGAACTGGTTATGTTACACATGTGTGAGCAACGCTACGAGAGAGCGCAGGCAATTTTGAGAGAGGTGCTTGATATCAGAAGATAGATTGGAACAATTTTCTCTGCGTTTAACCCTAGTATGAGAAACTAAGCCTGCAGCCGCTGGGTGGTGGTTTTGCGAGTATTATAGAATTGTATTTTTTTGCCAAATAATTATAAAATTCTTATTGGACTAGCAATTATTACCCACGACTTAGTCCGCGTTTCTGTTTTATCTGAATGCAATGGGGACTGTTTGTTTTCCCGGGATAGGTAAAAAGTACACAATGGCCGTGTGCAAGATGCATACTAACTCGATGCAACATTTTGACAAAATCTGTTTGACTGAAAAGCCGTACACAACAATGGCTATATTTTAAACCCGCGGCAAAAGCATCTGGAATACTTTTCCGGTTACTGTTCCTAACTGGATCGCATATATCACACAAACTGCCAGTCTAATAATGCCACTTAAGTTTGATGATGAAGAAGGTTATCGAAGGATATGTATCAATTGAAACTACTTAAACATAAACTGGGAAAGAAACAGATGGAGGTGACTAGATTATTATTTGGGCAGAATAACAAAAATTTTTTTTTTTTCAGTTTGTATCAAGCACCCTTTGAATGATGCCTACACCCTCTCGAAGCATGACTCGCACAGTTGTAACATAACGTAGCAATCGATATTGGCAAATTAAATTGTGCTCAGATGGCACGTTGGATCCAAAAAATTCCAACAAGCTGTGAAATAAAAATTCATTTACGTAGGTACAAACACTTCGTTGCTCTAGTGACTAGCATGTTCGAATATGAATCACAAGGTCCTGCATCCAATTCCCGGGTCGGGCCTAAAGTTATTAGGCATTAGGTTTCTCTGTCAAGAAATTCTCAGTGCCAATCCAGAGTTAGGAAATTAGTTAATGTTTCCATATAATATTGTCGTTATAAAGCTTACAAATCCGCATTGGAGCAGCGTGCTGGGACTAAGTTCTAAATCCCTCTCTCCTGTGACAGAAGAGGCCTGTTCATTGAAATGTGGAGAACAATGAAGATAGTAGTAGCAGCGTAATTAATAACATTAATGACTCATATACTCTTATGACCCGCCGTAGCAGCTTATTTAATGACAAATGCCTCAAAGGCTTATGACCTGACGTATCAGGTTATTTAATGACATAAATATCTCAAAGGCTTACGACCCAACTTAACAGGTTAATTAATGACATTAATGATTCAAAGACTTATTGCACATACTTTGAACCCCGTAGTCCGTATATTATTTGCTCTTTAAGATCGCCGTCATAGAACTTCGAAGGTATCCAGATCTCATGTTTACGTACACATGGTAAAGTCTTACTTTAAAAAAAGATAGGGCTGCATGTGCTTCTATCTTACGATTTTATCAAAGATGTAAACGTAGAATCGTAGTTAATCTTATGTGTAGTTTAGCTATTGTCAAAGGTTATAGGGCATGTTGTAAGGAATCGATCCAACAGAATTATTAGGTACATACTAGCTATTGTCCGCGTGTATAATGGGTTTTTACAAATCCCGTGGGAACTGTTTGTTTTCCTGGTGATAAAAAGTAGCCTTTGTTAGATACGCTCCGTGCTTTGAACTAACTCTATGCCTTAAATCAAGTTGATTAGTTGCTTAATTAGGGTGTAAAGAAAGGACAAACAAACAAACAAACTCTCGCATTTATAATGTAAGGAAGTAAGTAAGCAGTCCTTTGGCTTCCCTCACCCACGTCATATTATTGACAATAATCTGAATATCGTCAATGACATTGCCTGTGTGCATATTAAAGACAAAAATATTGTCAATATTTATCTATATACCTATATTATTTATTTGAAGCGCTGATAGCCCAGTAGTTATTAATTATACATTGCTTAAAACGCACCTCAACTTTTTTAAGTTATGTGCAATTAAATATCACTAGCATCGACGGTGAAGGAAAACATCGTGACGAAACCTGCATGCCTGAGAGTTCTCCATAATGTTCCCAAAGGTGTGTGGAGTCCACCAATCCGCACTGGGCCAGCGTGGATGACAGACCTATGATAATGGTAATGGGTTGATATGATGATTATTTATTTATATATGTGTCAATACTATTTTATCAAGATACAGCTTGTTTGAAGGCAGATTTTATTTTGTAATTTGATGAGTGTGCTCAGAATGTTACAGTGAGTTAAACTGACTTCCACTCGTACCTGACATATGTCATTGTTTTTGAATCCCGAAACAAAAAAGGGGTTAAAAGTTGAATGTGTGTCTATCTATGGCATATTAATATTGACACGTTTTGGCAATTTCAAAATCCTAGCCTTAAAGAAACTCGCATATTCATTAATGCAGAATCAGCGACCTAAGGACTTTTTGCAACGATAGAAATAGGCGGCTCGCCGGCTTTGATCTGTTGTTTCCGAGCTCGCGTTTTATTACGAAAATTTGGAAATTCGTGTCCCCAGTCACTTGATCCACAAGTAGACGTTAACATTACTAATACCCTATAAGTAAAAGTAAATATATATTAATCTTAATATATAAATATAAATTACGCGTCACGTTGTTCGTGCAATTATTTGTTAGTACTTATAATAAAAATGTAACGGGTTAGATTCTGTACATAGAAGATATTAAAAGATTTTTTTTTGGGGCACTTTGTAACCGATCCTGAACCCAAAACTGTTTCACTGTGTCACATATTATATATGTGAAAGTTTTCATGGCTGCATTTTTCAGAATGGCTGAACGGATCTGGATGAAAATTAGCTTCTTTGACGGAAAATTACAGTACGTATCGTGTGGGATAGATTTGAATCGGTTTCTACAGAGCAAGAGATCGATATGTTTTTGCATACTGGTAGTTGAAGATTCAGAGGGGATACTCATTATAATTTCCACCCGAACGACCGCGCAGCGGGGAGCGCTGTGGTGTAGGTATGTTGGAAGTGCTGGGTTCAAACCCCGACATGGGCAATTTGGAATTAACAAAATCTGAATTTTCTCTGGTCTTGTCTGGTAGGAGGCTTCGGCCGTGGCTTGTTACCGCCTTGCCTATTTCTCATACGTGCCGCCAAGCGATTTAGCGTTCCGGTGCTATGTCGCCTAGACCCTGATTAGGAGAATTTTAATACAACTGCCATTCCCTTAACACGTTTATCAACAATCTTAGACTGAATCATCACTTACCACCAGGTGTGATTGTAGTCAAGGGCTAACTTGTAGTGGAATGAAACAAAAGGAAAGAGGCAGGCAACATCTAGTAGAAAATAAATAACTAGCTATTACACCATAGACAGTTTTATACTTTTACTGAATCTATTCAGACATCGCCACCGATAGATGTACGTTAGAAGGGCTCGTAACCGGTCGAGTGCGCGTAAAGCCTCACATTATACGTCTAGTGTGATTACGCCCTAAGCCCTCTTACATATTTTATGTACAACGTAGGTAGCGTACAATTATTATCATCATCATCATCATCATCTCTCGTAGGAGAGAGGGATTTAGAGCTTAGACCCATAACGTTGCTGAAATGCGAGTTGGCTAGTAAAACATTTATTACCTACCACAAGATGAGAGTAATCAATAAATAGTTACCTTTACCCTAGCTGCATCACACATCCAGGCCACTTCGTCAATGGTAGGTGCGGCTGCTTCCAGTGCCGAACAGGCCAAGAGGCGCAAATATGAAAACCTGGATAGCAGCTTCATTTTTGTGCCTTTTTGAGTAGAGACTTTGGGACCGTGGGGTCCGGAGGCAAGAGCCCTTTTCAAAGAATTATCGAAAAGGGTTATCGAGTCTACCGGTGATCCTAGAGCGGACAGTTACCTTGGCCAACGAATTAGTTTGGCCATCCAAAGGGGCAATGCTGCCAGCATCTTGGGAACTTTGCCTCGCTGCGGTGGTTTCGAGGACGTTTTAGATTTTATTTAGTTTTTAAATAGTTTATTTTAGGTTATAGTTATGTATTAATAAAAATTATATTTTATTTATTAAATACAATACTATAAATAGTTTAAACTTTACTTTTATTTGTTCTCTTATATTCCGCTTAAGTTAATCGCAGACTGCTTCAAGATCCGCAAAACGGCTGTACCTTAAACGCAACGCAATTTTCAGGGTATTTCTCCCGAAACAGGCAGCAGTAGATAGTCGACCACATAAACACACGCGCAGCAACCGCGCTGCTAACTTGTAGGCAGCCCAGATAAAGTTCATTATATTTTTTTCCACTGATAGTAAAAACTTGACTACAATCTGGCCTGGTGGTAAGTGATGGCGCAGTCTAAGATGGTACGCTACCATCTTAGACTGCAACACTAAGGTTTATTATGACCTTTGGAAGGAAACATTATAATAACTTCTACCAGTCCACTGCTAACTCACGCCACGGGAGGGTTTGCTCCCTAACCACCACCACGCTCGCCAGACGGGTTGGTAATCGCAGTAGGTGGTAGTAGCACCGAGGATGATCCTGCCCATTTTCTGTTATATTCCCTAAGTCGCCTCGAACGACATCCGCGGGAATAAGAGGGATAGTGACAATTATTGTATTCTGATCTGCCGTCACCACGACGCAGGAAAAAAAATTGAATACATTATTACAATACAATTTCAACGAGACGAGACTTGTGGCAGTGTGCAACCAGTTTTCAGGCGACAGTCAATTAACCAATTTTTTACAATTAACAATCAATTAAAGTTCATAAGGCGTTATTCTTAAATAAATAAAAAATAAAAAAGCCATTTATTCTACTACCAATAAATATAGAAATACATATTACATTTATTCACATAATTAAGCTACATAACATAATTAAATTTATACATATTTTAACAAATGACATATTTAATTTTATTACATTTATTTAATAGCTAGTCTCCAATTCTTATTTGTTTTGTTGTGTTGTGGTAGAAATCGCCTCTCTGGCGTAGGCCTCCCCCAGCTCTCTCCATTCCCTTCTTTCCTTAGCATTTCTCATCCACAAAGGTCCACAAACTTGAGTAAAAACGTCCGCCCAGCGTTTCCTTGGTCTTCCTCTTTTCCTTTTCTTATTCCGTGGCAGCCACTCTGTCAATATTTTCGTCCATGAAATGGTATTTGCTCTGCAAACATGACCTGCCCATTTCCATTTTAGCAATATAACTTGCCTCAGGGCGTCGCTAACACCCGTTCTTTTCCTGAGTTTTTGGTTATTTAGCCTGTCTGACAACTTTACCCCCAGCATGCTCCTTTCCATTTTCCTTTGGCATACCGCAATTTTCTCCTCATCCGCTTTTCTAAGTGTCCATGTTTGGCATCCATAAATTAAGCATGGGAGAATTGCTACATCGTATAACCTGGCTTTTATGCTGATATTAATATCTTTGTTCTTCATTACCTCCTTCAAACTCCAGTATTTCTTCCATGCTAGGGCAATCCGTCTCTGAAGCTCTTTCCCCATTCGGTCTTCGAATGATGTCAACTGGCCAAGGTATATGTATTCGTTTACAAATTCTATTTCTTCATTTTCTACTATTATTTTTCGTTGTTTGTCACCGTTTGTTATTATTTTAGTTTTATCTTTATTGAGAAACAGGCCTACTTTCTTGCTTTCTTGCGCTAATTGAGTAATCATATCATTTAAAGTCTTTGGACATTCAGCAAAAATTACAATATCATCTGCGAAACGTAGATGGCTGAGGTACTCTGCGCTTATGTTGATTCCCTTGTTAGACCAATCTATCTCTCTAAATACCATTTCCATTACAGCAGAGAATATTTTTGGTGAGAGCGGATCGCCCTGTCTTACTCCTTTTTCTATAAAAAATTCTGGACCTACGTTTTCTAATTTAATTTTTGCTGAACTTTTGTTATAAATACTGTTAAGTACTTCAATGTAACCGGAGGCTACTCCTTGTTGTTTAAGTGATTTCCATATTTTTGAATGTTCTATCGTATCAAATGCTTTCCTAAAGTCAATAAAACATATGTACACAGTAATTCCATATTCTATACTCTTTTCTATTATTTGGTTAAGCGCATGAATATGATCTGTCGTAGCGTACCCTTTCCGAAATCCTGCTTGTTCACGAGGTTGGTTTTCCTCCAAGGGTTTTGTTACTCGGTTTAGCATTATTTTTGAGAACACTTTGTACAAGTTTGTCATTAGACTTATAGGTCTATAGTTTGACAAATCCCTCCTGTCCCCTTTTTTGTAAAGGAGGATCGTAGTGGATTTTTTAATGAAGGCGTTATTCTTACAGGATGCTAATAATGCGATTTGGGATTTGAAGGGTTTTATGAGACAACATAAAAAAAATTCACGATAATGCTAGAAAATACAACATTCTAAATTCATTTGTTTTCAGTAAGCCTAGTTTATAAGAACTTTTGAAACGTTAAGTCAGCCTGTATGTAGTGACTAATATTTTATAAGTAAGTAAATCAAAAATATATAACGGAAATTCTATGATTAGCGCCTGTAGTTTTTTTTTTTAAACCACTTACACAATTAGGCAGTAAAGTAGTATGTCTGTAAACCAAAACTAATGTTTTAAAAAGAAAGGTTTATGAAAAATACTTCTATCACTGTCATAAAAACCCTTGTTTGGTACACTTGGTGCAATATACAATTTTATGGTTTTATTTTTTCTAATAACATATTTCAATAGTAATAAATCTAAAAGCAGGCTCAGATTTTTTCTTGATCCACATTGATCAATCTTTCAAAACTAGAGTAACGGGATTTTGGGACAGTAATACCAACAGGCAAATAAAACAAAAACCTATTCATTATGCAGGGCATTGAAATCTCTTCGAAATAACTCCTCTCGCGCAAATTATGCGGAGGAAAACTGAATTGCATCCGTCTGGGAACAATGAAGCTTCAACAGCGGGAACGAAAAAAACTTCTCCATCATTTTTTCTTTCCACATAATGGCAGTGCACGTAAAACAATATACGTTTAATCGCCTTAAATCGGTTGAGTGAACCGAACTTGCAAGACTTGTGCTGCCTATTGATCTCTGCGTGTGCGATAGTATTTGATCAAAACTTTTTAAGACTAGCTGCTCTCCGCGGTTTCACCCGTGGTAATTAATGGTCATAACGTCATGTTATATTGGTCACGCTGACATCAGAGACGTAAACCCCTGCCACTTCCATAGAACCTAGTAAACAGATCGCGAACGTTTTGACAAGGTGTACAATGACTATAGGTTGTAATTATTTTAGTCCTCCTCTTACTAGTTACTTTCCCAACATTTTACGCAACATAGGTAAACCGTTTATTGGCACATCTTTGTCGGTAGGGTAGCCACGGCCGAACCCTCCCACCAGACGACAGGAAAAAACATATTATAGGTTAAAATTATATAATTAGTTTTTTTAATGTATGTTTGGGCATATCTCTGTCATACCTGTTAAATAGACGGATGTGCATAATTTTTTTTTTTCGAACATAATATATTTCGACCTACCTATAGATCTGGCGAAGAGTTTCGGAACTGTTTAAAATATAACCAAAAATCAACCGCGATTACTGCTATAGCATAAATATGCTTTGTTTACGCAATCACATAACATAACATCAAGCCTATGCACGTGAAAAGGTTACGCAGATTTATTCAGTATATTTGGAGGTACATCCAAATTTTCTATCAAATTAGTGGTTGCAAATTTTTTCGCGACTGGAAGCTAGTGTATGTAGCACATAATTTTTAAGTATGATTCATACAAAAATTTATTTATCTGGTATAACATTTATTTCAGACGTCGTTCTGTATGAAGTCACATAGTACAAAAATGCCTAACTGCACGTAGATAACGTTCAGACGTAGACATAGACTGTTTACAGACTAGTGGTTTTAAACAACCTCCTGTCGCGAGCGACTGCTGTATATCTATACCCGACGGTGCACATCTGCACAATGAGATCGTACTATAAAGGGTCTGAGAGAGCAAAGCCTCCGATGCTTACAGCCTGTATCAGATTGTTTTTCTGCACGCGTCAAATGATGGTTCAATGAACTCGTGTGAATAAGGACTAAAATGAAATCCGTCAGAATTGTACGTGTCCAACCACTGACTTCTGAAATACGTCAGTGTTTCTAACCATTAGAGGCATAATGAATTAATACCAAAGTAATATAATGCATGTTAGGCAGGTGGGAGGTCCGGTGATAAGCCTAGTGGGAAGTAGGTACGGTGTTAGCCTAATACGAGGTACGGTGATAGCCTAAATAGGAGGTACGGTGATAGCCTAGTGCGAGGTACAGTGATAGCCTAGTACGAGGTACGGTGATAGCCTAGTGCGAGGTACGGTGATAGCCTAATAGCCTTGTGAGTTATTTATCAGCTTCCCTTTTAGGGAGACCGAGTTGAATGCCAGGCACGCACCTATAACTTTTAAGAGTTACGTGCGTTTTTAATTTAATCAATTAAATATCACTTACTTTAACGGTTAAGGAAAACATTGTAAGGAAACCAGCATGCCTGAGAGTGCTCCATAATGTTCTCAAGGAGGTGTTATGTCTACCAATCCGCACTTGGCCAGCGTGATGGACTACGTCATGAACTCTTCTCATTCTAAGAGGTGAGTCACCTCTGTAGTGGGTCGATAATGGGTTAGTGATAAAGATGATAATGCATGAAATTACTTTTATTTTTTAGTTTCATTACAAGCCCTTGACTTCTATATTACATGAACGGCTAGCGAAGGCAGGAGTCAAAGATTATATCCCACTGACAAGGGCTAAATTTTACGAGTACATCAGTCAAAGCACGGCAATATTTAGGTATTACCCATGCCCGAAAAGTGGATAAAAGTGTGGGAGAAGATAAATATTTTGTCCTTTCCCTGCGGAGAAAAATATCGCAGGAGTGCTGCTGGTAAAGTGTCTAAGATGGTAGCAGGGATATATAGCAGTTTAATCAGTTTCTACGCGACGTCTCACCGGAACGCTAAATCGCTTGGCGTCACATCTTTGTCGGTAAGGTGGTAACAAGCCACGGCCGAAACTTTCCACCAGACCAAATTATACATATGCATTTAATATTGATTTCTAGGACAAGTAGCCTATTACCAGTGGCGTGCACTTCATACATGCACAAAAGCACTGCGTACCCTAAAATTTTTAACTAATAAATGCAAAGGATTTTTCCATTTTATGGAATCTTCCTTCTTTATGCATACCTTGGTCAGAAACCCTGTGCACGCGACTGCCTATTACTCTCCATTCAAATATCTCCATGCCAGAAATCGAGACGATTGTTGGCATAGTTGTCCTAAGTAACTAAAGGAAGGACAAACAAACAAAAACATTTTAGCATTTATATTATTGAGTGGATCGACTATTAATAATTCTTTCATTATGATAAAAGACATAATGAAAGACTGACTGGAATCAGACTAGGATCGGAAAATCCTTGCTCGAATATGTTGCCTATAATAATAAATTTATGAACTCACTCGAAACTTTGTAAAACCACAGTCTCAAAACGCTTACATTTTAATTAAAGCCCAACTTTCACCACCCTCTCTTACTTTAGGTAATCAATTTAACAGCCTAATCTAAGAATTTACGGACCTTAAAAATACGTATTAATAAAATAAACATACAGTTAGTAAATTAGACTACGGCAGAAAAATTAAGCTATATAACATGCCAAACAATAAAAAGAAATCCTCTAATTACACATTTTATACCAAAAATTCGAAAGCACGGATACAAAGCTAAATTCGTTAGAGCTAAATTAAAACCGGTCAGATGCAAGGTTCCTTTGAGATTCAACACCTTAGGGTATTTAACTGTAAGACATTGTAACAATGTTTTTTATGAAAAGATAAAAGGCTCCACTGTCTACAAAGCTCTACAAACATTTCAGCGTTTAAACTGTCGCGAGTTTATATTCATCACTATGTATGAGATGATCTCTTTTTTACGTCTTTTTTTCCCTATAATCTTACCAATGTAAAGTATCTGCAGTGGGTACCTAATATTTAAATGAGTTCTTGTTTTGACAATGAGTGGGTGGCAAACATCGTCACTGTCCAACATCAGAGTCCCATGCGAGACGTCCTTAGGCCTTTTTCTCGGTCTTCCTCGAACTCTAGGGCCCAAACTCAGGCTAAGCTATCTCTTAAGCTTGTGAATCCACTCTGCTCACCAGTTACGCAGATTACAAAAAAAGGAACTCGTCACATAGCGATTGTGCGCGGTCGGTGATAGTAAATTAAGCTTAATGTATTTGTCAAACAAAGGCTGCTACAAAGTAAATCACTTTTACTTAGTGCTTTTAGCGATAAGGCCGCCTTTGCACCCTAGCACTAAGTACTATTAATGTTTTCCTTGTGTTTTTCCTATTGTGTTCTGTTGACCAAAATTTAAAAAAAATTGTCCCGAAAATATAAGTACAGGTCTTCATTCATAGGAGAGTAGGATACGTACATACTATGGTTTAGAATATCTGCTATAATACTATTTGGTACATTTAGGTATTTAGGAAACAATGATTGACAGAATTAGGAACTGCTAATTAGGTCGATTCTGTCGGTTTCAACGGTCAAAACTCTCAACCATATATTGCTTTTAAAGGAAATAATAATAAACTATGATGGTAATAATTGACCCATCACATTCGTCCTTTTATTCGTCTACTGCTGAGCACAGGTTTCCTCTTTCATAGAAGAGGTCCACTCACACCAAGGCCCAAGACAAGCTTTTCCAATTATTTTTTAATAGTTGAATAGGTTTGCTGACTTTCAACGATTATTATGTAAGTAAGACTTCGACTTCTCTTTCGAGGGGACACAGTTCGAACCCTGCCACAAAACTCTAACTTTAAGGAGTTATTTACGTTATTAATTTAAGAAATTAAATATCACATGCTTTAACAGTGAAGGAAAACATCGCGAGGAAACCTCTATGCTTGAGAGTTCTCCATGATGTTCTCAAGATACTTCTCATTCTGAGGGAGACCCGTGCCCTGTAGTGGTCCGGTAATGGCTTGACGACGATGATGATGATATTAGTGATAATAATCGGGACTGACGTCTTAACGTTATCTCAGAGGCAAGCGGGTTGACAGCGCAAATTTCCCAATTCTGAGCTAATAATAGACACGCAAGAGTATATTATTACCCAAGTACATGAAGACAATACACGTACCACATAATAGTCGCCGTCACGTAATGTACACAACGCCACAGGAGATTCAATCTACTTCCGTTTTCTACCCGTGTCAACGTGCGACATGTTAATAAATTCCAACACTAATTCGGGTCGTGGACGTTTGCTGTTAATCTACACTTACATTAAATATTCTACTCTGCGGAATGCAATTGCACTATTATAGGGCAGTTTAGAACTATGTCCGTTACGGGAAATATAAATAGATATTACACAATACATCCCCCGGATTGTTTGTGGATTATCCTGTTTGTCTAGCTGATATATCAGCGAGGCCCGCATGTTATGTGCATTTGCTGCGTCCCTTCTGCTCTTTTTTTTGCTTACCCTGTTAAACTACCTGCTAAAAAACATTATTTTTTTTTTACAACAAAGAACCTACTTTGTTATATAACTAAAAAGAAAGAAATAAATGTTTTCTACAACAATTTGAAGTCAGTGCCAAGTAAAATGTAGAAAGTTACTATGTAAAAGAAAGAAATAGTCTTTATTGTCACACATTTGTGTAAAACGTTACATTTGTATCATAAATTGTTAAATAATAAAAATTCAAAAAAATGTGTGACAAAGGAGCTGGCTCAGTATAGCTGCATACTAAAGCGCGCAGCACTGGTTTTCAGCCAGCCCCATGTATAGATCATATTCTTCGTTTTCCTTTTAATATAGTAGCCAGTATCGTACCTACCAGTAATATACATTTTACTTGGAACCGGCATTTACCTGACTTAAAAATGTAGAAAAAAAAATATTTCTTGGTTTTTAGTTATACAACAAAGTCGGTTCGCTTTTGTCAATTTTTTTTTATAAGTATCGAATGAATGAACAGCTACACCCTAAAAGACCTTTACTAGCTCAATAATACAATGAACTCATTCTCATTTGCCATAATTTCTGTCCAACAACAAATTCTTCAATCTTCGAATGAATAATATTGTTACAAGGTAAAAGTACAAATTTGGATAACTTATGAAAAGGGTCGGTTCACCTAAGTGTGAAATTTGTAATATAGACGAAGATGTCTTGAATTTGTTGGGGGAGTATGTTCGGAAAAGACCAATGAGGAACCAATTAATATGTAAATTTAAAATTAATCTTTATGATGTGGGGATTTGGCAAAGTATCCTTAGGCGGCACCTTATTCAGAGGTAGCCAGAGTGCTATTAGATTTTAAGTTAAGATAAGAAAGGAAGTATTAATTTTCGTAAAGGGAACGATGGGGCTGACATTCTTATTGTTAAGAAAAGTCCCGAATAAATAAAGAATTAAAAAAAAAAATATATATATATAAATATATATATATATATATATATATATATATATAGAAGTGTTTTCTGGAACTTTGTATTGAAGAGAAGATTCTTACAAGAGTCTTGTGAACAAAGAGTGTTCTGATTCCAAATCCTCGAACCCAAGCAAGTAATAATATATTTATCTTGATATTTTTATATATATAACTAGCTGTTGCCCGCGACTTCGTCTGCGTTTGATTTTGTTTTTAAAGTATTCAGTATCGCTAAGCCTTAAATGAGTATAGTAGTATATATATATATATATATATATATATATATATATATATATATATATATATATATATATATATATATATATATATATATATATAACATGTGAGTTGTGACTGTCAATTAATCATAGACAAATAATTTACAATAAAATAAAATTGCGACTATAATTAAAGACCTAAGCTATCCTATCTCTTAAGTTGTACCAGACTGCTCACGGTGTGCGAATTTAATTTAAAATCGGTTAAGTAGTTTAGGAGTCCATCGCGGACAAACATCGTGACAGGAGATTTATATATATTAAGATAAGTACAATGAATAATTGCTGAGTCTCTACGCAATAGTTCATTGTAGACGTAGAGTAAACATCTCCTGAGGATGCCCCGGTGTTAGAGCGAAACCTTAAGAGAGAGTGCGTATTAGAGCATCTGCTTGGTGTTAAATATAATGGTTGAAGAATATTTAAATTGCACCATGCAGATTTTCCTGTATAAAGTATAACAAATTAAACTTTATGTTTTAAAATGATATCACGGAGTTCCGCTAGTATTGACATTTATCGAACTTTAGTAGTAATGTGAGGCAATATGAACATCTTGGGATTAAATACTAGTTCTCTATACAATTTGATAGATTATTGAGATTATAGCTAAGGCAAGATGGTGCAGCCTAGTGATTATTGCAAGTATGACGCAAAGCAGTCAACTTAACACATAAAAATAAATTAGAATCTTTACATACGTTGTGGTATCTGAGACTCTGCTTCATCGGTGAAGATGCGTCGATTGCACACATCGAAGAGCCACCAGCGGGTGACATGTTCCGGCCACTGCCAACATCCGGGCATGGCGGCACTCACAATAGAGTTATCATCACACACACACATACACGCACTAATACGTACTCACTGATTCTCCATTGAATTAGTCAGATCTGAAGTCTTAGTGTATAGATTCATGTAAAATAACGATTACGACATCCAACGTTACATTACACGTTAGCGTAAATCTGTCATTATAAATGGCATATTTACGTAACTTCCAAGTTAAGTTGTTACCTTTACAAGTTACAATAATTATTTATAGTCTTTTACAATTATAATCTCGTTAATTTTATTGTAGTTTTAATTATTTTTTTAATATTCTTTAAAATTTCTTTAACAATAAATTACTTATTTTAATTTGTACTGAACATAGTAAGTTACAGTGGCACCGGATGGATCGTATAAAAAGAAGCAAGTTTTTCCTACTTTAAGTAAACCTTCCCGACTAAGCTTGATTTATACCGTCTGTTTAAAAACTTTGAAGGTAGAAATAGTGCTATATAAAATTTAACAGTAAATCCCCGAGAAAGGTTCGACGAAAACTCTTTTACGGTCATTGGAAACCCCGTCAATTAAGGAAAAATGTACTTCCACGGAGCGAAACTCTATTAGATTTTTCATTTCGAGTTATTGATGGATAATTAATGGAGAACGTGTTTTGGATCGTACACAAACTAAATGTTTGTATACCATATTTTATACATTGAAATATTTTCTGCAAAATCATAAATAATTCATGCCAAAATGTTATGTTGTTTTAAGACCACAGATACTTTGCGACGGTAGAATATATTATGGAATAAGTGGGTTGGACTGAATTACGATTGGTTCGTCAACCGAACCAAAATTCAGCCAATTTCCTAAATCGTGTTTGATAAAAGCACTGCCAGTTCATAATATATCTAAATATGGATATATCTACCACATCAGGGTAATGATTTTCATGAATGTTTAAAATTGCTCCATTTTTTACTCATCACCTGTCTCATGCTCGATGCCAGTTTAAACTGTTGCTATGAATTTTAAATTACTAGTATCGAAAAATCCATACGTTACTCGAGATTCGATACTCAATTCCATGGACATTCATTAAAAAAAGCCATTCTCGATGGTTTTGTTTTATACAACAATACGTGCCAATTCTCACAATGTATGTGAAACATTGTGAAGTAACGCAACTAAAAAGGATATTTTTGGGTCAGACTAGAATATAGGTTGGACATAATGACTTCTATTTAGAGCACACCATGCGGCAGCTATGTTACGTTATTATGATATCGATTACTTTTATTAGGTTTATCCAATAATTAAATGATATCGTACGGGGAAAATCTCGTTTGCTCAGTACCGATGTATGTGTTGCTGCTTAGTCATTAGTCAAGCATTCCGTTTATAATTATGCTCATTATCGCCAGATGACCGATTTAAATCGGTTCGCCTATCATCCGACTCTTTAAAGAGGGTCCTCTCAAGCACGCGGCAGCATTAATATTTATTGCCAGACATTCAATCGTTTTACAAATCTGACAGTAGTTATTTCTATACGATAAAGCTAATAATATCAACGTGATATGATTTGAAACCATTTAATCTAATGAGTTCTTGTTTCCAGTTCTGCTAACCGCAACACTGGGAACTTTTCACTTGTTCTGCGACTAAAAAAGGATAACTTATAGCAGCAGAACTATAATTACACTTCAAAGTACTGTTTACAATCTACTGGTACTCTGTTTATGCAAGTGATGAGATAATACTTTGAAAAATGAGCGTGAATTTTTCCATAATTATATTCCGAATACACAAATATTTGAAGATGAGATTACAGCGATAAGAACGTCGAAAATGTGCCATACCTTAGAGTAGGTAAGCGAATCTTCTTTCGTAATTAACGAGGGAATTTTAGCTATAAGAGGAATATTGATAAAATAAGGAAATTCTTGACCTACCAATGCATACATTTAAAAAATGTGTAAAAACGCATCTAGTACAGCGAGGTTACTATACATTTGATGAATTCCTCAATGACAAGGTAGAATGGAAGCAGCCAGCCTCCCTCTCATCTCCCGCAAGATAGCAAAATGATTGTAAATGTTGATGTTGGAAAAGAGCAACTACTGAGTTTCTTGCCGGCTCTTCTCGGTAGAATCTGCTTTCCGAACCGGTGGTAGAGTCACACAAACATGCGTACTTGACGTTTCAAAAGTGCTTATAAAGTAGGCCTACTTGAAATAAATGAATATGAATTTGAATTTTGAATAATTTTTCTTTCGGAATATTGATAACATTTTAAATAAAACTCTATAATGATTAATATTAATCGGGCATAGCATAACGTAACGTAAATAAAGCTATTTCAACTTTAAAAATTATTGAGTGTTTCTTCTTTTTTTTCCTTATTTCTGAGTGGTGTACAAATAAAGCGTATAAATAAATAAATAATGAGATCTAACGAATATGTGACGTAATCGAAATAATTATATAAAGTATAAAAAAAGAAACGACGAGGTATATAAGAGGTACCTACTGGAAATTAATGTCTCATAATGTAACTATATCACTACTATTGCTTCCCTAATCACTTTGTTATGTATATAGATATAGTCCCAACAACTATAGACGACACAATATTCCAAGAATACCCGGATCACCAGAACAGGCAGCCTAAAAGCTGATAAAGTAAATCTGCGGCTGCTGGGTACTGGCACTGGGTGCGATATGGAAAGGATGGCGGATTTGAGATAACATCCTAGTGCTATCACTATGGAGATTCTATACCTTCCATTGGTATAGAATCTCCTCTTGGCTAGAAGGATGGTATGTCATCATCTTCGGTATATACATTGTTATCAGAACTCTTTTGTTTATAATAATGACACTTCCGGTACCGCGGCAATGTGAACATGAGGTCAGCTTCAAGATATGGCAAGTTTTCTTTTTGGTCGGTAACTACACAAAATATTTCGTAGTTTTTCTATTTTATTCCTATGTCCTTGGTTTTAGGGTTACCCATCATGTTGACAATAGCTCTTCCTACTTACATGTTTATGAAAGAAAATATTAAAAAATCTACTATTTAATAAAGAATCTAGAGATTTTGTTAATACCAATAAACCAGAAATTAAACGAAATTAGGGTACATAATTTGAAAAAAACTCAACTTTTTACAATAAATAATTACGACACTTGTGTAACAACTCCGGTTTTTGAAAAACATGTCAAGAGGACTAAATATTAAGTAAGAGAAAGTTGAGGACTTTTTATAGTATACCTATCGTATATTCCAAATACCAAACATATAACTAACATTATGATTATTCAAAAAAACAACTTGTTTTTCACGTCACGTTACGGGATGAGAGCTATGCCGTTTGCACTCGGCGTTTATGTCGCGCGGGTTTTTTGCTCTCGCGAAATTCGCGGTGTAGGGACTGATACGTCCGTAGGGGTGGAGATCCGCGGCCGACTGGCGCCATGCCACCCCTCGTTCAACAGTTTGCACACTCCTATACAGTATACACCCCTACAAGTATCAATGTATCAGAGAACAGTAATTATTATTCTGCTGGTGTTTCACGGATACTTGCTTTCGGCTTGTCAAACTTACTGTTTGCTGAATTGGTAGCATCTAAAAGTGATTGATAATTTATTTTTGTGAAATAGGTAAATGGAGATGTTTTTAGTTAACTCTATACAGTTATTGCTTCATTCATTAACATGCAATATTAATAGTTAATTAAGCATTTCTATATAAAGGTTATATATATACTTTATACCCCTAAGTCTTGTCTGGTGGGAGGCTTTGGTTGTGGCTAGTGTGACAATGACGTGCCGCTAAGCGATTTAGTGTTCCGGTGCGATGTTGCGAAGAAAACGATTAGGGGTATGACTACCATACTTCTTAACAGGTTAGCCCGCTACCATCTTAGACTGCATCATCACTTACCACCAGGTGAGATTGCAGTCAAGGGCTAGCTTGTAGCCAAAAAAAAAAAAAAAGTTCCCACATCAATGAGAAACAATAGACTGAGACTTTGCAATGCATGGTTATAGCTATCATAATTTATGGTTGAGACATACTGGAATAAAATTTATATGCATTATGGACTATGGTTGATATATGAAATTTTTTCTATTCAATGTCATTTCAGTGGCTACTAGTGATAAAAAAATATACATTGAATCTAGCCAGTGGCTTCTACTACATTAACAATGGTATTAGGATATAGCGTATTTAGGGTATAATATACAAAAATAAGATTCAATCATGTACAAGTTAAGATGGTTACAAGTGAAAAATTACCTAGAAAAAGAAGAACAAATATGACTAGATTGTAGACATGGGGTAGATTTGGGGATTTAAATCCACAAAATGCCTTAACTACCCACCATTTTATACATAGGTACTCACTAAAATACTTTAGACTTTTTATGGACCTGTGTAAATGTTATTTCATGCTTGTTTTAATATGGAACTGATTATTATCTAAAGACAATGTATTTTGCAACATCATGTGATTACAAGATGTCAACAATGTAAGCACTTTATGTCTAAAAGTTATTTTAATTGATATATATACATATGGGCTGTTTAGTAAGAAGGATATGGTTAAATATGCAAATTACTCTGGCAGGTATAAGCAAAGAAATGCAATTTTGATACAATAGTGCTTATGAAGCTATCATCATAATACATTATGTACAAACATTCCTAAGGTCATCAAGTAATACCTATCCAAACATGAATGTTTTTCCAGATAAACATTCAAGTTTATAGGACTTCAAGGTAAATTTCCTCCTCCATTTGGAATGTTTCAATCATTGTGCATTGCTGCAATGCTGCTTTGCAGCAGTACTTCTTAGTTCTAGTTTGTCAGCCTAACTAATATTATAAATGCAAAAGTTTGTTTTTTTTATTGTCCTTTCTTCTGACCCTAACTAAGCCACCAATCGACTTGATTTACTTTTTATCCCAGGAAAACAAACAGTTTTCATTGAATTTGTAAACAACTGTGATAATTGCAGACAGAGAACACTGGCAACAGCTAATAATGTTTTAAATGTGAAAGTGTCAGTTTATTTATTGGGTTAGAATAGAATAAAAGAATATGTTTATTTACCAGAACAGCACAAACAGGCTTACATATGAGTAACTTATAATTAAATACTTAATTATTAATAGTCTTAAGTTGATGATGTATCGATGCCAATAATAATATTCAGACTCAGCTGAGTTTCAGACTAATAAATACAAACTAATGTGAGACAACGTTGGTATTCTGTTAGTACCCACCGAGTTCAGAGTAGTCCTGTTAAAAATTACATATTAGGGGAAAACCAAATGTTTGTCACCTATGTTTGGCTAGAACAATCTACAACTAGAACTTTAGTTATCCAGTTCGTAATATATGATGGACAAAAACCTCGCAAGCAATTTAACAATCAGAATAAGACCTCATTGTTCAGCCAAGCGTTTTCTAAGAGAATGTTAATACTTATCTCGGACTTAGCTTAACGTTGGTAATGATAGAACAATTATGTAATTAAATTTGCCACATACCGGCTATAATTCCATCCATCTGTAGCAAAGCAGCCTCCAACATCTTTGCGGGATCCGATTCGGAAGTGGGATTGTTGTCGCCATCAACCTGCGTCGATTTTCCCATCACAATTACACAAATATCGTTCTAGAATAATTAAATGGTATTTTGGAACTGAGGCTAACTTAAATAAATTATAGGGAAAAGTTATCCTAAGTTCTCACAAATCGAAAAGTTTTGGTCAACAAATCCAAAACTTTCAACTTTGACAGCCAAACTTAAGGTGACAGAACATAGATAAATAGCCTTTTTTTGATCACCAAAGACTGTATAATAATAACTCACCCACACTTAGTTTTTGTATCTTCTTTGAGACCAGGGCAAAAAAATAGTAATTATATCCTCATTGCTTGGTTCAGTACCTACTACATGGTATTTAAAATCCTCATCTTGGAATTTTAGGTTAGCCCATGCGCTCAGATGGTGTGCTCAAGACAGCCGAAACTAGCACTTGGCAAAATCAATTATTATTTATTGTCCACTATTTAAATTGAAATTAAAGAACTTAAATGCGCATAAAATGCATTTCGTGCTATTTTGTGTCTTGAAGTCTCAGAAATTTTAATTAAAGAAATTTTTGTATCACAAATGTTGCACTACAAATAAAATAATGGAAATCCCTTTGCGGCATTCCCACCTGATATCAGAGCTCAAAAACCAGAAAATTAGTTTCGGTCACTAACCCCGGTATTGGAATCATTTCGGTAAAGGTTTCGATTTCGTTTTTACAACTGGGTAAACAGAGAAACCGGTTCTCTGAGTACGAGTAATCTGAAGCAGCAGGACGTTTAGATGGTCATTATTTACTCTATAAACAATATTTCTCTTAAATTGCTTGCTTTTTCTTTGAAATTAGGCATTCGAAACGTCATATAATGGGTACCTAAGTAATTTTTATTCCTAAGATTAAACTTTTTCTATTTATACATCTTGATTTATAAATATCAACACAAATCTATTTAAAAATATGTATTATTTATACTAGAAGTAAGACTCGCACGCGCTACGAAAGCCTTGCATAAACCGTTTCATGTAGGTTAATTAAAGGTTACTAAGTCGTTCACTCAGTTAGACCGGTAACCTATAGCATTTCAGTTCGTTCAATCATTTGACCGGTATAATTCAGAACATAAAATCGTAGACAGAGAAGTAAATAGACGAATGGTTGGCGTGCCGCTTGTGAGACAGAGCATTTTTGAGAAGTGTTGCCATACATTTTTTTTACCCCGATTCTAAGGTCCCAGATTTCAGGTCTTCTACCACACTTATAGTTTGTTGGTATTTGTTTATTACTATTTGATCCATACAAAATGTAGGCATTTGTTTCATTAGAAGCAGCTGCACTTAGAAACATATCCTAAAGGAACTGCATAATAATTTTTGATGTTCCGTAATTAACTTAATTGTAAAAAGGGAACAGTTTATGGAATAACATTAGTACGTTGGTCTGTGAAGCAATTTGGCAGTTTTTATGAGAAAGGCTTCCGGCTCGTGATTAGTTGGAATAGGGAAACATAAATACTGAAAAAAATAAAACAACGTTATAATGGTAATAATATAACAATAATCATTTATTTGCATATATACTTTTGTATACATTCTGTACATCGAAATGGTCAAAGACTTTCTTCGATGTATTCCGAAATATTTCGAGGAGTATAAAAAATTAGGTTTAGACTTTACAACTTAGTGCTTGCATATTTGAGTCAACAAGTTTTTTTTTACAGTTCCACCAAATACATTTTTTCTCTAATACATCAACATCGTATCATACATCCATGGAATAAAATTTATGATTATTGACACATGAAACTTGTAATTCTATAATTTTAATAAATTGAACTGCGCAGTTTGGGGAATTTTCATGCTGAATGTAGGCAGCACTGCACTCTATTATACTTTAGGTTATGTGTGATTGAAATTAGCATAAAACCTTATAAACGATCTATTTTCTATTGTAAATTGTGTTGTATATTATAGAAATATAATAAACGATAATTATCTAAACTTTTAACAAATCAAAAGTATTGTACTTACGAGTGGAACGACAAATCTGAAAATTTACGTTCTCTATCACTTTTACATCCTAAAACACTGCACCGAGCCATGTTTTTGCAGAAATTCTTCACGGAAGCTGGATATTAACAATGTCAAATTAGTTAGGACTGTATTTTTGTGCTCACAATCCGTTTATCTCGAATTTCTTACTAATAAAAGTATCTCTTACTAATAAAACGATGGCTAACTGTCAAACTTGTTTCGCAAAGTGCTTTGCTAATCCATGAAAAAACCGGCAAGCGGTATGAGACAAAATACCCTATCGCTTTATCTCGTTTATTTACAAGATCGCACCCACACCAAACCCGAGTGATAAAATAAAACTCTGAGCAAGATTTTGTTCACTGTAATTCTCAACCTTAATAACATTCAAGGAGGCCTATTCTAATTATTAGTAAAGAATCTTCATAGCGCGATACAATATTAAATAAGACCAAAACAGCGCCATCTATCGCATTACTTAAAAAATAACTTATTCAACCTTAAACATACCGCCCACCATGGACAGAATGTCCATAATTAGTATAAGACTGCATCACATACAAAATTAAAAAAATTGTTGTAACGTGGACTGTAATTTTGAAGTAATGTTATGTTTTCACATAATCTATGTATGTAATTTATATATATATAAAATATTAACAATAAAGCAATCTCACCGCCCACCGTAACACAAGAGGTAATTAACAAAAAAAAATAACAAACGTGGAACGTGCGTTACGTGCTGTAACTAATAAAATATGTGAACATGCTGCATGACTTAAACTTTTAAAACAATTTTATAACAATTTAACCTAGATAAAAATAACTAAACTTAAACTCTAAATTTAAACATCAAATAAAAAACTTAATAAAATCAGAAGGTCCTAACAGGTAAAATAATTAGTTTCGATGTTGATCGTTTTATAATGGTTTTCTTACATTTTAGTGAAACAACTCTAGTGAGACCGTCCGGACCAGTGTGCTTTTGGGTGATGATGCCGTATAGCCATCGCGCTGGTGGAAGATTATCCTCTTTCACCAACACCACGTCGCCTACCCTTGGTTCCGCTGTTTGATATGACCACTTGTGTCTATGATAAAATTTTGTCAAATACTCGGCTGACCATCTTCGCCAAAAGTCTTGAACCAATTTCTGCGCGAGATGCCATCTTTGTAAAGTTGTTATATTGGAACCTTCATAATTATTTTCTGGCACTAAAATAACTGGTTCCCCAATCAAAAAATGACCGGGAGTTAATGGGTAAGGATCCTCCGAATTACTGCTAACGTGACCAATGGGCCGAGAGTTCAGACAGGCCTCAATTTGAGTAAGAACTGTAACCATTTCTTCAAACGTAAGTGTGTGATTGCCTATTACTCGATTCAGATGTGTCTTGGTAGACTTTATTCCTGCCTCCCACAACCCTCCAAAGTTCGGAGAATGTGGCGGAATGAAGTGCCAGTTAGTGCCATTAGTAGCTAACCAGTCCATAATGTCAGCAGGAAATCCTGCCCTCCCTTTAGCAAATAAGGATTTTAACTCTTTATTGGCCCCGACGAATGTAGTACCATTATCGCTCCACAAATCAAGACAATGACCTCTCCTTCCGGTGAAGCGCTTGAAAGCAGCTATGAAGGCCTGCGATGTCATATCACTGACCATTTCCAAATGTACAGCTCGAGTAGCCATACATATGAATAAACAAATATAGCCCTTTGTGGCATGATACCCTCGACCCTTATGGGGCCTGACTGCGATTGGCCCGGCATAGTCAACCCCACTTTGACAAAAGGGGCGACTTGCCGTAACCCTGGCCGTTGGTAATTGACCCATCAGTTGTTGATTTGCTTGAGCAGAATAGCGAACGCAAGTCACACACTTTCGGAAATGCTGTCTAACAAGTCCTCTAGCATTAATAACCCAATATTTAGTTCCTAAATAATTGAGCATTGATTGTGGTCCACCGTGTAGTGTGCGTTCGTGTGCATCAGCCACCAACAGGTCAGTAAAATGAGACTTATGTGGTATTATTACAGGATGCTTCATCTTATCGTGGATTCTAGCCATTTGCAACCGACCACCAACTCGCAGGACTTCACCAGCATCTAAGTAAGGATTCAAGCAAAGTAGAATACTTTTTCTTTTAACCCTGCCCTCTTCCTTTAAACTTTCTATTTCATTATTAAAATGTTCATGTTGACACATCTTTATACAGGTATGCAGAGCGTTGTTGATTTCGGTAAAGGTAAGCCATTTTTCTTTATTATTTGATTTTTTATAGAGTATGAATCTTCTACAATATGCTATTACTCTTACTAGTTTTCTCAAAGATGAGAATCTAGAAATTATAGTCTCGTCTCTATTTTCTGCAGTCACATTACAAATAACGGTTTTTGTTTTCTCTTCTAAATTTGTTTGTTCCATTGTTCCTTTGCTGTAATTTATGGTCTTATTTTCTAACCACTTTGGTCCATATTTCCACAGTTTACTTTTGCAGCAGTCTTCGGCACTTATGCCCCTGGAAGCACAGTCTGCAGGATTATCTTTCGAGACCACGTGAGACCACTGGTTGCTTTCCATAATGGTAAGTATTTCCGAAACACGATTACCGACAAATGTCTTCCATTTACTGGGATGACTTCTCAACCATGCCAAGACAACTGAAGAATCTGTCCAAGCATGGACATTTTCCTTTGATATTTCCATTGAATTCGAAACTTCATTAAGAAGTTTCGCTAAAAGAACCGCGCCACAAAGTTCTAAACGAGGTATTGAAACCTGTTTTATTGGAGATACCTTAGTCTTGGAAGTGATGAGGTGAACGTGCACATTCATTTGGCTATCAATGACTCTTAAATAAATGACAGCTGCATATGCAGCATTAGACGCATCACAAAATCCTTGAAGCTCACGAAGGATGGCTTTACTGTCCGTTTGGATCCATCTGGGAATTCTAAACTCTATGAGATTTTTGAGATTTGCACGATATTCGATCCATTCCTGTAATAACAAATTTGGCAACTCATGGTCCCAACCGATGCCGGACAGCCAGAGTTTTTGTATAAACACCTTGGCTGTTATTATTACAGGTGAAATCCATCCAAGAGGATCGTAAAGCCGGGCAATATCTGAAATTACTCTTCGCTTTGTGACAGGTGTTGTCAATGGAGGCAGTTGGACTGTATATTGGAATTCATCCCTTTCTCTATTCCAGGTTATTCCTAAAATTTTCACGACTGTGTCTACTTTTATCTCTAACTTATCTTTGCCTTCATTGTCAGTTTCTATTTCTTTCATCAAGTCTGTGCTATTAGTAGACCATTTTTGAAGTTGAAACCCACCCCGACTGAGCAATTCATTCATTTCCTTATAAATTTGCCGTCCTTCCTCCTCTGTTTCACAACCGGTGATAAGATCATCAACGTAAAAATCAGAAAGGACGCGGTTTGAAGCATATGGAAAATCATTTCCTTCATCATATGCAAGTTGCTGTAGGCATCTTACAGCAAGGTAAGGTGCTGCTGATGTGCCAAAAGTAACACGCAATAACCTGAAATGTTGTAGATCAGAGTCTGGGCTGTCACGCCAGTAAAGACGCTGAAAATCAACATGTTCTTCAAAAACTTTGACCTGTCTGTACATTTTAATGATATCGGCGATCAAACATATCGGATGGCAACGCCAACGCATAATGATTTGTCGTAACTCTGGTTGTAGCGTGGGTCCAATCATTAAATCATTGTTAAGCGACACGCCATTAATCCCTTGACAAGAAGCGTCGAAAACTGGACGTACCTTTGTCGTGCTTTTGTCATTTCGTATGACTGCATGGTGAGGCAAATACACGACATTTGGTTTATCTCTTTCTGCACGTGGAACTACCTCCATATGATTTAAATCGAAGTATTCCTTTATTACGGCAGCATATTGTACTTTAAGATCTGGGTTTCTTAACAGTTTTTTTTCTAACAAAAAATATCTTTTACGTGCAATATGCCTGGAATCACCGTATTTGCAGGGTGGATCATTCTGTCGAAAAGGTAATTTGATGATATATCGTCCGGAGTTGTCTCTTTTCGTGGTTTCAGAAAACAACTTTTCGCAATTTTCTTCTTCTTCTGTAAGCAATTTTTTGCTAACTGATTTACACTCTTCTATTTCCCAAAATTTTTTCAGAATATCGTTCTCACATGATTGAACATGCATACTAACAATAACATTGTTATACAATTCAGAATTACGACTATTTGGGTCGTAAATGTCACCTGATAAAATCCAGCCTAGCCGCGTCTTTTGAGCAATAGGAGTCCCGGGCGGACCTTTGATTAAACCTTCTAATAGTATCTTGGAGTATACTCCTACACTTAATACCATATCAATTTTATTGGGTGTACCAAAAAATGGATCAGCCAACTCAAGCGCAGGAAGTGTTGAAATTAATTTGACAATGTTTTTCTCAGGTAAAAATGATGTAAGTTTCTTTAATACATACGCTTGGATTTCGATGACAAACGAGGAATCTAGGCGTGATTGAATCTTTATCGATACCATTGACTTACAGGGCATACTGCCCTCATCACCTAGCCTGGATATGTCTACTTTGATTGGCATTTTCTTAAGGCCTAATAACTGGACAGCAGACTCCGTGATAAATGAAGCCTGAGAGCCTTGATCCAACAAGGCTCTTAAAACTATAGTAGAACCAGCCTTAGACTCAGCCTTTATCATAGCTGTGGCCAACAAAGCTTGACCTCGAATGTTTGAAAAACATGAGACTACGTTAGTCGCCTCACTCTGTGGAGATGTGCTTAGTGTAGCAGCCATACTATCCACTACTTGATCATCGGATTGAGTTCCTTGATCAGATGATTGTGGATTGGGGTTTAGTGGGTGCAGTAGAGAGTGGTGTTTTTTGTGACACAGGCGGCACCTAGCGGACAGTCGACAAGAAAAAGCGGAATGGAAATTAGACAAACAGTTGAAGCACAATGAGTTGGACCGGACAAACTCACGACGCGCGTCAACACTTAGTTGACTAAACTTCTTGCAATTGTAAATCTTGTGAAATTCATCACAATATTTACAAGATTCAGTGACTTTAACAGAATCTTGACAAACATAACTGCGTGCAATAGTTTGCTTAGTCGCTTTAGTATCCAAAAATTCAAGTGAGCGGAACCGATGTTCCAAAAATTCCGTAAAATTATTAATCGTAGGCAGCTTATTGGAACACTCGCTAACTCTAATTTCCCATAGCTTGCGACTTTCTGAATCCAGTTTTTGACTAACGATGTAAATCACAATAATGTCCCATGAACTAGTATCAATCTCTAAATTTGACAAACCATTTAACATATCATTAGTACCATCTAATAACAGTTTAATCGAAGTACTGGATTCAGACGTAACATTTTTATGCGAAAAGAATCGCTTGAGTATGGAATTAGCTAAATATTGTTTGTTGTTGTATCGGCTTTCCAAAAGAGTCCAACATTGAATGTACGTGTCGTTTGTGATGGGTATGTGACGTACGAGTTGTTCCGCTTCGCCAGTTAGGTGTCCCTTTAAATAGTGAAGCTTTTGGACATTATCAAGTGCCTCATTGCCATGTATAAGTGACTTGAAGAGATCGCGAAAACTCAACCACTCAGTGTACAATCCGGAGAATGCTGGTATCGTTATTTTGGGCAATTTGACTGCACTATTGAAATTTCCAGTGACGTTTAAAGATGTATCTCTTTGTTGTTTCATTACAGAACTATCCAACCTTTCTTTCAACTCAGTCTTGAATTCTAAATAAAACTCCTCAACAGACCCAAAAACGTCTTCGCTAAAGTAGTCGGTACTCAAAGAGCTTCTTTTCTTAATCAATTCCACATGATTTTTGGTGAATTCTTTATATTTTGTTTCTAATGCTTGCAATCTTGTCTCAATGTATTGACGAGTTAATCTATCCTTTGCACATTTTTTGAAATTTATTCTTAGTTTGTCAATTTGAGACTTTATTTCTTCTTGAATTTCTAAAAGATCCATTTTCATTAAATTTTTCTAAGTGTTTCAGAAATTCTAAGTAAATTGGGCATAGGTTCCCCGTATATTCACTTTTTGTTTATATTTTCTAAGTCCTGGCAATTACTTTAACTTTAACAGAGTCTGTCACTTCAATTCAATCTAAGTCTCTAGCTGTCGTATGATTTTTTAAAGTACTCACAGTTGTCCTGATACCGCACTAACACTGCACTCACAGCTCGTGCGTACGCTACCGCACCTCTCGTAGATCCGCTTCCGCTCCGCTCATAGATCCGCTTCCGCTCCGCTCATAGATCCGCTGCCGCTTCACTTCTGGACCTGCTGACGCTATGGCCGTACTGACTAGTACAGCTTAAACCTGATGCTGCAGCACCCTAGCGCCCTCAGTGACAATCCGTCTCTGTGTCGACGCGGTCTATTTCACCACTCCTCAGCCAGCCTATTTCCGGCTCGAAGAACCAATGATCGCACCCACACCAAACCCGAGTGATAAAATAAAACTCTGAGCAAGATTTTGTTCACTGTAATTCTCAACCTTAATAACATTCAAGGAGGCCTATTCTAATTATTAGTAAAGAATCTTCATAGCGCGATACAATATTAAATAAGACCAAAACAGCGCCATCTATCGCATTACTTAAAAAATAACTTATTCAACCTTAAACACGTATACATAAGTTGTTCTCTTACTTGTGTGAATGCGACGGATGCTATCCATTTGTCTATTTGCTTCTCTGTCTACGATTAAAATAAACCGGTTATTAACCATCATTTTCCGGTAAATTGAACTGGTTTAGAGCCCTGCCTGATAGTGGATCATATGCATTCTTAAGATGATAACGGGTAAACCTTGGCATGGGTTTATAATACATCCATACTCCTAATCGGTTTCTGCGTGAAATTGTTCTGGAACGCCAAATATATCGGCGGTACATCTTTACCTACTAGAACAGATTTCCATAGAAGTCTTTGGTACTTAAAATGCTGCGAATTTTTACGGCGACGCGGAGGTAACTTATTCGCCTTAACGGAGGTAAATACGGCAATGTAAGGATTCAAACTATTTCCGCTTCTGTTCTTATTAATTTAAATGCTTTTAAATAAAAAATATGTAACTTAATTAAATTTACTACAAAGTACAAACTAATGCAGTGGTAGTTAAAAATCTATATTATGTCTGCAAAAGAAGAAAAAAAAGAAAACAAGTTTATCTCATAGTTTATTAATGTTTCATTAGACCCTTTACCAAATTATTATAAGTAAATAAATAGAACTACATACTTGGTAAGTACCATTCCTTCATATTTCTAGATCATCATAACAAGACGACAATATATTCAACTGCAAATAAAATTTTCCATTATAAAAACAAGCAAAACAGCCATATTGCAAATATATTTTCACTATAGATATATAAATAAATAACATTTCATTTAATATAATACTTTAGTGTAAATATATATTTTTTCAATGTGACATATACCTACTTACTTTGTTAAAAATTCACACATCTATAAGAGTTGAATAATTTTCGAAAACATGATATATATAATTCTCATTTATATTACTGATCTAAGGCACAAATTGCTACAATTTGATATCGTTTACTATCACTCGAGTTTTAAACTGGTAGATCATAAATAGTTTTTTCTTCATTAAGTATTAGTAAAATATGTTATTATTACTCTCAATAATTACAACATAATAAAATGTAACAGCAAATATCAACGATGATCTCAACTCGCCTACCATTTACAAATAATTGCTTTTAAAACAATTAACTTAAACTATGTTTTACACGCATATAACAACTTAAAACAAATTAAAATGTTGGTAAGCTGTGTTTTGGTATTAGGGTGAGGATTGCTACTCTAGAGCATTTCTGTTTAAGTATATTTAGCGAAAAGGTGATCTTTTGTACAGTTATATTTTTTTTTTGTAAACCAAGATACAACTTACGACAAATATTGATTGGAAGATTTAAAATAAAGTTGATGATTTGTACCGTAGGTTTCCAAAGTTTTTGTTTACATTGATGGAAAGTTAGTGATTTAATGTGATTTTAACTGATGATGATGCAATCTTAAAATGAGAATTCATACACATAGAATGTATTGACAAATAATCCAAACCTTACGGGATTCATACCGATACGCGAAATCGGTGGGCAGTATGAATGTGCCAGAAGGGTAGCTAGCCCGACTGACTAGAACCCTGGGTATTCAGTGTCATTTTGCGAACCTATTTAAAAATGGGTCATATTGATCTGATCCGCGTAACGGACCCGGAAATCATCTACTTAAGGCCGCAGATGTAACACTGAGCCAAGCAAAAGAGATCGATTTTAATAATATATTAAACTTAATTAAAACAATGGATGTAATGTCCTTATTTAGATATAACTACAATATAAAAGCTATTTTCATTGCCCGCTCTCCCAACCATTTCAAAATTGTACATATCACACTTATTACATATGAAATTAGATGTATGTTATTAAACTAGAGAAAATTTCGTATGATTTAATAAGTAAGTTTTTTTTTGTAAAATTATTATTTTGAACGCTGAAAAGTAGATACCAACGCGCGTTTTGGCAATAAAAAATCCACATCACAAAGAAACGAGGAGCGAATTGAGTTATCGTCGCGTTTTCTACTGTATCTTATCCCTACTTGCTCCAAAAGATTCTTTACATTTACATAATCCACACAAACTTGTACAGTATATTTTCTTAGTAGCCTTGGATCTTCTCACAATACAAACAACGCTGTAGGAAATGACACTCCCGTTCTGAATATTTGTGTTAAATACAGAATAACTTTTCCTTTTTTTGAGCACCAAATGGACCATTAGGGGTAGCTAGTTTTTATAAGATATGCATGCAGTGCTTAAATATGAAATATAAAATCTTCTTTGGAAACCTATTTCTACGTGAGAATAACTGTACGTATCATTTAAATTAATAACCAATTGTCTTGAAACCAAATCAATTATAATTGGCATAGTAATTTTACTCATTAAACCTTCTCATACATAACTTGATATACAGCTAAGAATTAACTATACAATTGACGTCAATTTTGCATAAATTGCTTTGAAACAAATAAGTATATCTGTTTCGATAAATTATCTAAAACCACACAAAAAATAGACCGCGATATTGCAACAATTATAGCACTCAACACACAAGCCTGAGCGAGGTATAGTATAGTCGGATTTCAAAAACATACTACACAAGATTCCGATCCGGATTATGCCCGCGAAGTATACCTTAATAACCGGAGTACCTCCGCTTCGACTTATATGTTTCGTGCTTAAACGTCTGCATTAAAAATAATCAAGTTGTAGTTTTCCAAACTTACACTCGATCAATCGTTAATGCAACATAGTTAGTTGGATTAGGGAACCACAGAAGTATCAACACCTGAGATACTGCACATTTACAAAAGCCAACTAAACGGGAATATTACTGTCATCTTATTCTATATCTATAGAGAGAAAAGGACTTGTCTTGTTTTCTCACGTAAATAAAGTTGAAGTTTGTGTACGCTAATTGTCTCATTTTGTTGGACGCAGGTAAAAACAGTATAATTTCATCGATGTATAATTATATTGACAGCAGCAGAACTTAAATCTTAATGATCGATGGTAGAACAGTTTTGTGTATAACAAAATTCGACGTTGAACAGACTATAATCGATGTTGATCATGAAACACCGTAAATAACTTAAGATATTATTACAGAGGTTTCTGATCCGAATTACTAAAAGAAGCAGAAAGTTGATACATATTTGCGGTTCCCTATATCCGATACAACGACAAGCAATATACATATATAAATTTAACTAATTCTGTAAACCTCTGTATTTCTGTAAACGTTTTATTATAATTAAGATCTCTCCTTAATGTAACATTAATATAATCTATAAATATATTATCTCTATTAAATATTAAAGGCAATATCTATCGTTAGATATGGACGGATTAATTAAAGGCGCCCAATGGGGTTACCGATTAATAATATTAATAGCTCTTAACTTTATACTACGCTTAGTTTTAACTCGCGGCGCGGCGTTCGGGACCAACAAAAATTATCCAACACTACACAATAAAAACACCAACAATGAAATAGAATATAAGAATATCTATGAATAAATATGTGTTGCTCGTTCAGGTAACTCACTAGGTCCATGCCGCGTACCGACTCCTTACCCTACAGCAAATGTCAATAACAAAACAATAATATAACTTCGTTGGTAAACGTAATTTCAGCTCCACCTAAGTCGACTTCGTTAAACTTAACAGGCAAGACCACAACCGATATTAAGTACTTATTAGCTACAGGAATGTAAATCTCAGGTTTTGGGGTGGAATTCCGAGGTTAATAGACCAACCATTGTAATTTTACACAAATCCTCCCATAAAGGTCTTAACCAAATTGACAGTTCATAATCTTGATATACATTTCAACAGGCATCATTGGTAAAGGATAGAAATACTTTTATACCTGTCATTTTTGTGTAAGTTATAGCCACTGAGAGAAGATAAATAATACAAACGAACTAGTCAGTTAACAGTAGCCAAAGGATACTAAAAGATAGTTATTGCAAAAATTAACGTCAAAATTAATTTACATTATTTATCTTGTCGCATTGGCATTGCTATTATTTAGGATTGATGTACGATCGAATTTGCACCAATATTGCCCTGTTCTTAATTACATAGATTCGTTTTCATCGTTGACGGGACGGACTCCGATATCATCTAGCCCTGGATATCATCTAGGCGATTTAAGTCTGAAACTCGTTAAGATTGCAAACATATTAAATGACGATTTTTTCAAGTCTGGCTTAAAAGTTACATAGTCAGGCTAAGTTCCAGCATAAATTTTAACGTAACGAAGTATATTTTTTTGGGTATTTAATATTACAATATCTTTAAAACCAGGGCCTAGATGATGATGCCTAAGATTGAACAGGCTATAGCAAAGACCCATAAATCTTCTATGTAAACTGTATCAAACCCGAAGTATAAATTTTCAACTTAACAAATGTGAGTGTTGTTACTTGATCTGCCCAATTTATAGAACTTTCAAATCGTGACATTTGTTAAATCGAGAATTCACACTAAATATACAAAGCATTAGAAAACTAAGTAACCGGCCACATTGCATCTTATAAAAACAAAAGTCAACCAATCCAAATGAAGAGAACTTGACTCTCGTTATATATTAAACTATAGAATAGGTAAACAGTGATCCGTGTATAATTTTACCAAGAATCTTTTTTTAAAGTAAAAGTAAGAACAAGTGTGAGTTATGCGAGAAAGTAGGTCATGGCAGCCATAAAAATGTAGATTAACATTAACGTTTTTCAGTTAAGTCAAATTTTAAAAACTTTGGATTAGATAACTACCGTTTTAGAAGTTGCTGGATCTTAAATCATATTCAAAGATTAAGTACTGAAATGAGAATCGATTCTAAAGCTAATCAGTTAAAGCCTGTTAATTTTTTAATTCTCCAATTAATTCGCGAAGTATAAAATAAAGTTGACGAAATTTAATGCGAGCAAATTTTGAGCACATCTTGCCTTACTTTTCTATTGCAGAGAAATATTTAAATGATTACTTGCTAAAATCGATTTCCACATGCCACAGACAAACACGGTATGTGACAGATTAAATACCAATTGGGATAAAAAATATATAAATAAATCAATAATTAGACACCATTATAAGCACGTGATATCATGTATGTTAAAATCCATCTTTTGTGCGTGGACGCAACGAAATATTAAGCACTTTTTTATAATTTGTTGAGCCATTTTCATGTTATTGAGCAAGTGCGTTTTTCTTATAATGGTCAGATTTCGTTTCATATAACTTATTTGCTAATCGATAAATTTTAAGTACATGCAAATGTATTGCTACATTACTATAATCAATTTAGAAAATAAATAATTAAAACAACTTGTACATTAAGTATTAGTCGTGGACTTGCATTACATGCATATTAAGAGAAATATAAATTAAAATAACGGAATGTAGAATTCATAATTCCGGTCTGATTTATCGATCACAAAAATTAAATAATCATGGAAATATAAGGCTTTGCCTTTCTATATAAACATCGTGTCAACAGCGAAATGTAAAAATATATTAATTTGTACACTCTTTACCATAGGTCTTAATAAACATTTGTAAAATTCACTATCGCACCAAAAATACTCTATAAATATTGTTTTGAATAACGCCCATGTACATTTAAGTACAAAGAAATTAATTAAATAATAAATAAAAATCTTTTAAGACAATAAAAATTCAAGTATCACTTCATTCCCCACCAAAGTCCACCGTTTAAGTTTCTCAATCTCGAATAATAATGGAATGCATAGATTACAATTTGGAATGTCGTTTTATGGACGAAGCATCAACACAATCGAATCGGCTTCGACAGGGTCGAATCGCACCCGAATTCCGAATTTATCCTATCAACATAATTTTAACACTAAAATATCCATACAAATATCGTCGCTCAATTACCTATAATTACCACTAAATAACCTTCAAAAATAATTTGCACTTTTTAAGTTCAACAGCTTCGGGGGGACGTTCAGCGTATAGCATATTCGAAGCACTTCCACCTGCTGGTGCCAGACGTGACGAGGCTTGAGAAGAAAATGTACAGTCCAGGAAAAACTAAATCATGTTAGGTTAGGAGAGGAAGAGGTTGCAGAGTAAAGGTGAAGTTCAAGTAAGTGGGAAGTGCTTACAGTATGCACACGAATAGAGTGCAGTACAGTATCACCACATGTATAAGTTACAAAGACGCGATGTTTGCACGTATTATTGTACGTTACGATCGCACGAAAACGTGTACGTTGTTATTGGTCGTTATAAATGTTACACGCATGTCTTCTTGCCGTACCATTTTCCAGCTTAAATTAAGGTCTATAATTAAGTTTACTAAGTTTGAGTCCAATTTATTTAATCCCTTTGCGATTAATAAGTGTATTTGCGCCAAATTGTGCATGTACTAATAAATTGGGTGAATATGTTGTCTTGAAAAAAAGTATTAATGTTGAATTTATTGAGCTCAAATAAATGCAATGCAATCTCCGTTCACAGTTAAATTTAAAAATTATAGTAGCAAGTTTGACGGTATAAAAAAAAATTTATATTAGGGGATTTATTTCTGGGAAAAAAGGTAAATATTAACAGAATGCGAACTGTAAATTCCAATGACGTCATAAATGCATATTGAAGTGCGTACAACATTTAATTTAAGGCAAAAACAACTATGCACGACTCTAGATTACTAACCAATAAAGTAACTTACACAAGTGGTTGTACTGTATAAGAGTAAAGTCAGCGTTGGAACGGCCCCCCAGCAAACAGTCATTGATGGCTCTTACTGAGCAGGTGGGAGTTGAACTCGTAGACGTTGCAGCATTGCTCGCCGCATATGTTGCACTTCCAGGGGTTCGAGTCGCAGTGGCAGCCCTTGTGCAGGAAGTACAGCGTGGAGTCGGGGAAGGTGATGGAACAGAAAGTGCATACGAGCGATGCGGGCGCAAGTGCTGCGTCGCCGTGGGTTGACGTGATGACTCCACCCTCGGATGGCGACGCTCGAGACGCCTGAAAACAATACAAACATTTAAGTGTCCGAGCCTCGCTTGACCTACTTGTGAGATTACCCCATGGATTTTGATGTGGCAACACTTAATCCCCACCCTTATATGTCCCCCAACCTTATGTTGTCGCGCCGGGCGATAGCTTCGCTCCTCAGTACGTCTTGGATTTTAAATGACACTTCGTTATTGTTAAAGCAGTATAGTAGAGATAATCGTATTTTACTTCTATTTTAGGGATTCACCTTCAATCTTTTAGAAGAAAGTATTTTCTAAATTATTTTAGTTTGCCTGCTACTCTGACGGCAATGAAAACCTACAATGTACAGTTAAATTAACCTTCTATGTAAGCTGCCAGGAAAACAGTATTTAACCGAAATAGTGATGGGCCGAGTACTCGATAATAACTCTGTAGATTTTTAATTGCTCGTGCTCAGCCAAATAACTTGGTTTGAATTCAAAGTTATACAACCAAGTATAACTCAAAAAATGAAATGTAAAATGGTGATTGAAAGTATACAAAACTAACAGTTTTCCTATTTACTTAAGATACTTAATAGAAACAACAGTTCTATGTATTAAATTTTTTTATTCATCCTGAACCACTGTAGCAGGAATTGATTAAACAGTGACTTATTATTTCATAAAGGCGAGTAACGGTGTATTTAAACTAAGTTATCTGGTATCTCTAATAGTCTGTTTCTCCTACACATTTGTAATGCAATTTTTCGTCTATGGTTATTCTTCGAAATAATTCTTTCAGTGGGACGGTGTTACCAGAAAATAAATACGGAAGATTGTATTATTGATAATAAAACAATACATAAACATTACGTTATAGTTGATATTTGGCAATAAGAAATACTTTTTTAGGTAAGTGTGCTAGTACATCTGAACTTAATGACCTTGAGGATAAAGTTATATAAACCGACATACGTTGTTTGCGCGCGAGCGTCCTCTGGCAGAGATGCGGCGGCGTAGGTCCTCTCGCAACAAACTCTTGAGAGGCGACACTTTGATCAACGACGACAAGCTCGATGTAACATCGCGTTTGTCTTTCCCATTTGTCTCGCCCTCGTTATCGCCTTCACGACCCGACTCCTCCTGCGTGTTTGGCTCCTTAAAACATAATTGAGGTACAGTCCGCGACCATGCATGCACAGAGCTTGTTATACTCCATTCTTTCTAACTTGCCTAACTTGGTATGGTACTTTTCTCAAACATATCTTCAATCTAACTCATTTTGTCAAATACCATTACTTTTCAAAATCGAATGACGAAAAATAACATTTACACTTGTTTTTTTTTCTTTTTTTAATAAACAGCTTCCTATTTACCTCATTGGTTGTCATGTTTCGAAATAAAATATAGTTCCATTTTTAAATTACACGACATCAGTTTAATGTATAATTTAATGTCCCCTAAACAACTACGTACATACGTATTTTCATACAACTTTTGCCGGCCGCCGCTCTCATGTATTAGGCCAGTACAGCAAATTCGATTTATCACGTAGAAGGTTGTGCAAATAATGCTCAAATTTTCAAGCATGTTTGAGAAAAATTATGATGATGCACTAAATTTCCTGTCTTTCTTACCTGTTTGATGGGTATCAGTGTGATGGAGGGCGTTATGTTGGTGGGTAGTCCAGCAGATAGCGAACTGCTGGCCACCGCACTGTCACCTGACTGCGGCGAGCTTGGTCCCTCGCCGTTCATACGCGAATCTAAAAAAAAACAGCGAAATTTTGAATGAATAACAAATAAAAAATGGGTCCGAGAGAGTAATTGAGAGATAAATTTAAAGATTTTAAAATAATGACATTGTATAGTCAGTACAGATTTGAAAATTTAATGTACTTTCATAAAAACATTTCTAAATTTAAGAAAAAATGTGACTGCAATAATTTAAAAACATTAGGAGTAAGAATAAACTTACAATGCAATATACTAGGTTACATAAAATTCATAATTAGTTTAAAGGAAATTGCATACAATTCTACAATAAACTACCAATTGACATCTTGGAGATGTCTCTTAAAAAGTTCAAAGTTTGTATTAAACGTAAGCTTATAGTAAAGTCCTATTATAGTATAATGGACTACGTAATCGATAAAAAAGCTTGGGTGTAAATTATGGCTCTAATCAGGTTGCTCTTCTAATAATTTAAAATGACATTGTGAGATGGTGATAACAAAAAAAAACCATTCGGCTAAGTTTGTTGTGGGCTTCTTCTTAGACCAGGACGCGTTTGGAACCCTCGTAGCTTTAGTTTTAAGTTTACGAATGTGGTTATCGCCATCATCTCACTACCGTGTAATTCTTATGTACGCATCGCGAATACGCGACCTACGACCTACATACGCAAAGTGCCACCTATGGGCCTACTTGAATAAAGATATTTTTGACTTTGACTTTGAAAATATACTTTCATTGCCACCACAAATACATTAAAAAAGAAAAGTATAACAAAACAACGTATACATTTTACGCGGCCGCAGCCTTATCGCTTCATAGGGATTTTTTTCAGGCAACCAATGGCGAAGACAAAGTATAAGGGGCTAACTTGTAGTAGGATAAAAAAAAACTCTACCTTGATGGTTATTGTGCACCGGGGAGAAGGTCTCATTGTTGTCGGCCATCGATATCTCAACGTGCGGAGTTAAGTAGTGCATTGGCGGTGTTGCGTTGTCAACAGAGCGGGCGCCATTGCTGTCGCCGCTGTCGGAGTACGCCGCGGCGACGGACACCGATAGACCGGACCCTAGAGCGCTTAGAGCGCTTATTGCACTAGCGTCCATCGTGCCATCTGAGTACGCCGCGTTGGCGATCCCGGCAGCTAGTAGGGAGACGGAGTTGTTGCCGGGGCCTGGGTTATCTAAGTCGATTCCGTGTCTGTAATACAAAAGAGAAGGTTCTAGAAAATTATGTTAATATCAACATAAACTAATTAAATAATTACTGAAGAAGACAAAATAATTATTGTACACAGAAAATTTCTTGAAGGAAGTATGAAGAAAATTTCTTTACTTTTAATATCATCATCCGACTATCTCCCTGGCGCAACGGTGAGCGCTATTTATTTATTTATTTATACTCTTTATTTGTACACCACTCATAAAAACGAGACAAGAAAAAAGAACAAACACATGAAGAATGAAGCAGGATACAAAGGGCGGCCTTATCGCTAAGTAGCGATCTCTGCCAGGCAACCTTAGGATTAGGAAAACTAAACAGAAAAACGCTATGAATTTAAGTAGAAGGTCCAGGTTAGATTCTCGGCCGGGGTTATTTGGGAATTTATAATTTCTGAATTTTATTACTAAATATTT
Source organism: Pararge aegeria (assembly GCF_905163445.1). Classification (NCBI taxonomy): domain Eukaryota; kingdom Metazoa; phylum Arthropoda; class Insecta; order Lepidoptera; family Nymphalidae; genus Pararge; species Pararge aegeria. The sequence goes on along the minus strand of NC_053184.1, from coordinate 7,045,136 downwards.
TTGTCTGGTGGGAGGTGTCTACTGCTATAGTCGTAAAAATGTAATAGGCCGGTTTTGACATTCGTGCAAGACCATAGAATGTTACTTGGAACGAAACTGAAAGAAACAATAAAATGAAAGGTAATTACATACAGTGTTTTAAAAAATACGTAAATTTTTTTGGGACGTTAAATAATATGAAAGAATATATCGCGAGTATTCTTTTTGCGCTTACTTTATAGTAGCATTCAATTTATAATTGTTGCGAAACGTTCCGAAAAAAGTTACGTTCTCAGTCTTTTTTTTTTATACTAGAGCTGTAACCATTTTTTACTGAATATCGAAATTAAATATTGTGTAGTTATCTTTACTGCAAAGAATGAGCTTGGTTCTCAAAATGGATTCTGAATAATGAGTCTGAGTTGATGTATCTGACCAAGCGGCACATGACTGAAGCGTCCCCGCGCGCACTGCGCTGTTTTTCGTTCCTCATCTTGTAAAGTTGACTGTGCGCTCGTTTAAGTTTGATATATATTTTTACTATTACGTTAACTAAGGCTCTTCTATTTTGGACATTAATTTAAACATAGTGATTTGACTCGATTTTTGTGTTTGTTGTTATATAGTACTAACTCTGTTTCAACATGTTGAAAAGTGGACGTATAATCAACAGCCAGTCACGCGTATTGGTTGTGAAGTTAAAGGAATACTTTGAACGAACGAACACTTTACAATACATAATAATATCAATCAAGTACTGATACAAACTTGAATTGATTTATCGTGAGTATCGAGTCCCGAGTCTTATGGTTCCATAACTAGTTACGTCGCGATGACAAATGTCAAAACGGGCCTATTACATTTTTACGACTATAGTTACCACCCTACCGAAAAAGACGTGCCGCTAAGCGATTTATCGTCCCGGTACGATGTCGCGTAGAGACTGATCTCATCATCTCATCTTCTGGTTAGTGATGATAACGGGCTGACCTGTTAGGGGTACGGCAGTTATATTAAACCCATACCCCTATATGTTGCAAACGCGTTCTAGGCTAATAAGAAGCCTACAACAAACTTAGCCGGGAGTTTTATTTTTGCTATCACCATCTCACATTGTCATTTAAAATTATAAGAAGGGCAACCCTTCAACAGTATTAGGTTATTCGTTTAAACGTTGTATACATTCTCTTGTTATACCACGCTTAATGATAAGCTCCTAAAAAGTTATCAAATAATTAAAGTTACCTGTTAAAGAAGTGAACTCGGAGGCTCTTCATGGTGGGTGCGCGGTAGCTACACAGCGGGCAGGTCTTCACGAGGTCGTGCTGTCCGACGTGTTCGTTCTGGAAGTGCGCGCGCATGGCAATCTGTCGCTGGAACCCTCGGTTGCATATCGGGCAATGGTACGGCAAGCTTTTCGTGTGGGTCGTGAAGTGTTCCGCGAGATGGTCCTTGCGAAAGAATCTCTTCTGGCAGACGCGGCACTCGTACGGTTTGACCCCCGTGTGCCGCATTTTGTGGCGCCGCATGTTCGCGCCGTTCGAAAACTTCATATTGCATACGTCGCATTCGAACAGTTTTCTGTCAAAGTTACAATAATTTTTATTTTGAAACTATACTCCTTTTGGCGCGTTAGTGAAAAATGGTGAAAGTAAATGTTTACGATGCGCGCGCACACCGTCACACAAAACCGACACCGTGAAGTTAGTCAACATTTTAGTTTTTTAAAAAAGGTTTGACAGTTAACTTTCAATAATTCAAACAATACCTTTTTTCTATTGTTAGTGTAATTTTTACTGTAAACGCAGAATAAGGCGGAAGATAAAAAGAATGTTTGTTTTTTTAATTTTGAATTTTGACTGCAATTTCACGTGGATGATGCAGTCTAAGATATTTTCAGGAAACCTGTTAGGAATTATGGTAGTCATACCCTTAATACGTTTCTACGCGACATCACACCTGAACACTAAATCACTTAGCGGCACATCTTTGTCCGTAGGGTGGTCACTACCCATGCCCGTAGCCTCCCACAAGACCAGATCAGAAATTCAGAAATTTTAAATTCCCAAATTTCGCAGGGAATCGAACCCGCGACCTGGCATTCAACCCTGGTATTTCACAGCAAGGAAAAGATTATTATTTACCTTTTTGACCCTATTTTCAAAAGCAAAGAGGTGCGTGTGTGTGAGGTTAGTGTTTCCCGAAGTCGTAACCTTGATGTTTTAAACGCTTACAGCTTACAGCTTAAAGCGTCTGTAAAAAGGAATATCTAAATAAAAGTTTTGACTTTAACTTCTGTACCTGTGCGGTCGTGCGTCCGCATTCTGTGCGGCCGCCACATTGTTGTTGTCGGGGGAACACTGCGCCATGTGTGTGGTGAGAGCGCGGCTGCTCAACGTACTGAAACTATTGCATGTGGTACATTTCAACAATGTACTACCCCTTTTTGGGGTTTCCTTGCTAGCTGCGGGCGTCTGTAAATAATAATAAAAATCTTCATTGACCAAAGAGTAGATGAACCGATTACAAACTCCTTATAAATAGGTGACGTGATCTGTATATTATTAGGCAAAAAGAAGTGCTTGGGCAGTCGCAATCATAATAAATGGCTTGTCAAAATCACTTTTCAGAAAAGTACCTAATGTACTTCCAAGAATTCAGAATTCTAAATTATACAAAGTCAAAGTCAATGTTTTTGTTGTTATCACCATCTCACATTGTCATTTAAAATTATTAGAAAAGCAACCTGGTTAGAGAAATAATTCACACCCAAGCTTTTTATTGATTATGTAGTCTTTTATACTAAAATAGGACTTTTCTATAAGCCTACGTTTATACAAACTTTGAACTTTTTAAGAGACATCTCCAAGATGTCAATGGGTAGTTTATTGTAGAATTTTATTCAATTTCCTTTAAACGAATTATGAATTTTATGTAACCTAGTACATTGCACTGTAAGTTTATTCTTACTTCTAATGTTTAAGTTATTGCAGTCAAAACATTAATTACATTAAGTACATTAATTTATACTACTGTTTCACCACCTCCTGAATGTTGGATAGCTTATTCACAAATCTTGCCTTTGCCACATTGCATAAAGTAAGAAAGTGTAACATATGTTTCGGTTTTCAGACACTATAATTTCCGATGATGATAATATAATAGTCAAAAGGTGCAAAAAGTCTTTATAATTTTCAAGCTTTAAGTAGGCTTACTTTATGCACATTTGAAAAGTCAAGTCTAGCTGTTTGACCGCACACCGGTAATACTGGTTTGGAAGGCTGATTTTATGGAGAAGAAGTCGACAAGAAGCTCACCAGTGAGAGATCGAAGCGAAGCTAGGCGCTTCTAAGCTTGCTTGTCATTAAATCATCAATTGTATAGCAATCGTTCTAATGTATAATAAGTAAATCGTAAATCTGTTTTAACACATTGTTTAAGCTTATGCATTGCTAAGTCCAAAATTACCTTAGGGATCATATTTCATAAGCATACGCTTATACAATAGCATACTCCATCCAACAAATTACTTCTGTACCATTTACAGAGTGTATTTAGGTGTCACTAATTTATGAATGAATGAATACAGTTTTATTGTACACCACATAAACATATAGAAAAATTAAATTAATTAACTAACAAATTTATATGCGTTTAAAAAAACCATGTTTCATGATGTATTACTCATAATCAAAGGCTAACTTACTATATTACTACATATGGACAGGATGATTGTCGCAACAACATTTTAATATTGGTGCCAAAATGATAAAAGATTAAGGCGATGGCTTTGCACTTACCATGAAGTGGGGCCATCTGTTTGGTCTATCAATTGTTACTATAAAAAGGAAAAAAAGGGTTCCAGGCTGATGCACAAAATATTCTTGTTTTGTTGACAGTTGGCACTACAATTTAACTGGATACCACAAGCAATCCTTAACCTTTATTTCCATAGTTCTAACAAGGTTATACTGTATTTTAGTGGTGTGTTGTTAATTTGTAGTGATACATTGAATTAGTCTATTTGCAAATTTAAAAGTGGAACAAAAAAAACAGAGGCAATAAAACACCTACCATAAATAATAACAGATCAACTTTACTACTTTGCTAAAAACCTATTTTAATATTTGCAAAAATGTTGTTAAAACATAATTATATGAACCATTGCCAAACAACTGGTACTAATAAATCATACCAATAGGTACCGGATTTTATTAATCTCTGTTATAACACATGTAGGGAAAAACTATTACAGTGCAGACTTTAGGGGTAATAATATCTTGGAGATAACACATAGTAAATATTACATCTGTCCTAATTTGAGGATATATAGATTACATAGAGCTTTTTACAATACAAGTGAATATACAATGCAACAGTAACTCCTGTTTTCCTTATTTAATTTCCAAAATTTTTTGCATTATTATACAAAAATAAAAGAAAGGAATGTAATATTCCATTCTTTTATTTTTTGATTATTAGTTTAACATAAATCACATTATTTAAATCTTTGTCTTTAGCACTATTGAATATGTGGCACAATTACTTATTTCAAAGCCCAAATGGAACCCTAAAAACTCTTGGGATGTGCGGACAAAAATAAAAATGGCATAATCGTCATGCAAATCCACAAAGCAGGATCAGACAATCAACTAACTGTACTTTCTTACCAATTATAAATAAAACTAAAAGGGCTACTAAGACTAACAAAATCTTTATTGGTGCTATGCTACTATTGGTCTAAGCGTGATGATAACCTAAAGCCTTCATCAATAGATGGGCTATCCAACGCTGAAGAATTTTAAAACGGACCAGTAGTTCGTGAGATTATTGCAATAATCAAGTGAACAAAAAAAACTTCTTCAGCTTTATATATTAGTTAATGATTTACACTGGGATAGGCATTAGGCAATTACAATTATGAATCACTATGTCAGGTTCATTTTTAGTTGTGGCATTTAAGAAAACTGCTTGTAAACCAAAAGCACCAATCAATATCAAAAAGTGATCATTGCAAATTGCAATTGAATTATCTATCACTTGATGAAAATATTTATCATAACTAGATTAAAAATCCCATAATATTATATTATTACTCTAATTAAATAGTTTGTTTTTTGGAAACATTAAATTCATATTAAAACATATTTTTTTCACAATCCATAAATCACACCAATATTTGTTTTGTTTGCATTGGATTATTTATTTAAGTAATTAATTATAATTTATATCCTATTATTTTTGAAAATGAAATGTAATTGCAACTTATATGATTGTAGTAACAAGAAGCCTGTAGCCTAAAAAAAGTTTCCTACACCAATTGTAATGTTTTATTTAGGAATAGTATAATTTTTTAATGGATGAAATATTTTGTCTTTCATAGTCTTAGCACTAAAAACCAAAACAACATAATACTGTCACTTGCTGTGCTGTTAGACATGTATGTGATAATGCGGAAAGAAAGACATGTTAAAGGAAATTAGAGCCTGGAGGCAACAGAGACCACTTTCTACAAACATATAAAATGTTACCTCTTAGGTATCAGAGGATTGTTGCATTGTAATAAGGTTACTCAAGGTTATCTTATTTCAGTTTTAATACTTAGGGATACTCTAGCTAGTTTATTATTTAAAAAAAACAGTATATTAGTTTCAAAGATTATATTATAACAGTATATTAGCACACAAACAAACAAATTCGATTGCTTCATGGTATTACAGGATTGTTGCATTATAAGGTTACTCAAGGTTTAACCTGATAAGTGTGCCACTTTGTACCAATAATTGCCAATCTGATCTCAATATGAAAACAATGAGCCATGTCTTAAAGAATCACTAGTTAATATAGAAGTAAAAAATATGACTATTGTAGCTACTGACCGGTTCATTTTTAACAGCTGACAAATTCGGCGACACGGTGCCAGAATCGGCCTCTGTTTCCCCTTTTGATGACATCACATTAGATCGCGGGCTTTCTGATCATCACTCTCCCGCCTCGCACCTCTAAAACGTAAACACACACAAAACTTGACAATTACATTATGCACAAACTTTAAACACTAACTAAATAAAGGTTTGTAAACTAGAAATCATCATTACGAATAAATCCAAAAAGAATGGCGAGTTGACCCATTTACGAAAACATACAAATTATCGACTCACGATAGACTATTTATAAACTTTATCTATTGTATCCTCTTCGCATCCCGCTGTAGTTAAATGAACACAAATGGAGTTTTTTGGACTTATATGGTAAATATTCACACTCACTTGATTGCCCGTCTTGATACGTCGACAGCCAGAACAGCGGTATTTTAGGGAGAGATCGCTATGTGGCCTAATTCAATGCTTGAACTCTATGCACAAAATACGTGTTACACGAATAACTGTAAATGCACAAATAAGTGGGTTCCCACCATTAACTTATGATAATTGGACATTTAATAATATTTAACACTTCTTATTTAACTTAAATATTATGTTCTTGAATTCTAAAATGAAATCACTAACATTTTAATCAAACCAATACCCATTCTGTTTCACTACTCATTTATCTACTACGGGTGATTCGATTCGGATTATTCGGATATCGAATAAATAAAAAGTTTTTTTCTTATATTTTTTCACCTAGCAACATTATAATCTAATTTCTTTACTGTCTACTGAGCGAGTATCGACAGTAAGATAAATGAATGCACAGTAGGTCAGTAACTGAGATGCACAATGATGCACAACATAAATAAAAGTAACGAGACAGAGAAATTACATATCGAAATTTACACATACACATAATTTAATCACCAAATCAGATTTCGAGCCTGTAGGTAATTATAGTTCAGTAAAACTTATTTTAGATCTCCGATAATATTTATATGTAGGGAAAGAATTAGGATGTGGTTTTGGTTACATCGACATCATATTAATCGATTATTGGACATATCCATTTTTTTTTACTTTTGTACATCCTCAAACATTCATAAAACATTCGAAGTTTTTTGTTTGGTCTGTGTTCAGACAGATTATAAAAAGGCTCAAAAATACTGGACTAAAGACTAGGAAAGTCAGTTTAATCAATTTTTTGTCTGCATTGGATTATTTATTTCAATGATTTATTATATCCTATTATTTTTGAAAATTACTGAAATACTAGACCAGTAACGCCAGTTAATAAAAAATGTAAGTTCTATAGATAGTTTGTCTGGTTGTTGGAAACAAAGCGTGCTACCACCACACGATACCATAGAGTATGTACACACTTTATAACCTCAAAAGCAAAAGTAGCTTTTACTAATTAGAATCCAGAGCCATAAAACTAAATAAATAAAAATAAATTGTAGCATCATATGTTCAGTGTCAATGTCAAAATTTGACAACTATGTCACAAAGAATTTGACAAGTGTTTTCGATTCCTAGAATTAAATTAATTCATATTTCATAAACAATTTCACTAACTAGTTATTAACGGCGTCATATATTTTTAAGGACTTTTAGAACATTAGCATACATATTTTATCTATGTAAGAGTTACCATTGCAGATAAATCACTATTAGTCCGAATTCTCAGTGCTTGAAACCTTCTACAAATCCCTTGTCATGGAAACAACTGTTAGAATTAGATAGATGACCAAGGAAAACAAGCGGTTTTTGGGTGAATACAATGTGTTCAAGGGCGGTCACATCGTTTTTTAGCCAGTGGAGGCTTTGGATTCGACCTTTATTTATTACCAGTTATGTTATACTCGTGATAGTATTAGTGCCACTGGTAATAATTCATTCGCTTCAAAATGGCTTCACAAAGTCTGACCAAGGCACCCTTATTGCTGGTGGGTTTGTTCTTTTGGCGGTGCCGATATCTATATGGCAGATCACTCAACATATCGTACATTACACAAAGCCATCACTTCAAAAACACATTATTAGGTAAGTTCATTATTTTATATTTTGTTGATAAGCTTACTTATTCCTCTTTGTTACATACTTTTTGTAAATTAATTACAGCAATACAGTTTTTAAATAGCTGACAGGTACATGAAAAATAAAAGGGTTGTTTTTGTACATGGGAAAGCCCCCAAATATTAGATAATAACTTACATGTTTCAAAGACCCAAAATTTACATGCACTTTAAAGTTTAACCTTAATATAAATACCTACATCTGAAAGTAATAAAATATTTTATAATTCAGGATATTATGGATGGTCCCTATTTATGCCCTTAATGCATGGATAGGTTTAGAATTTCCTGAGCAATCAATTTACATGGATTCTCTGCGGGAGTGTTATGAGGCTTATGTCATTTATAACTTCATGAAGTACCTGCTCAACTACCTCAATGAGGACCAAGACTTGGAAGCTGTGTTAGAGACTAAGCCCCAAGTAAACCATTTATTTCCTCTATGCTGTATGGCACCGTGGGAAATGGGACGGTAAGTTAGTCAAAACTTGATATTGGTATTTGTTATTCCAAAATTTAACTATTTTCCTTATTCACACATTCATCATGACAAGCAGTTTATTTTAGGATAATGAAAATTATTGTTCCTCATAGTTAGTGCTTTATCACAGTTAGCACTAATTAGGAGCTTCAATGAACATTGTTTGTTTGTTTGTTTGAATAGTTTATTGCACACCCACATTTTATACAAGCAATGAAACACATAAGTGCAATGAAAAATGTAATCTAGATGTTAACCAAGTTGTTCTTATCACCTAAGCATTCTTTTCCAGAAAATTTTTTGCAAATTTGCTTTATTATTATGCAATATGTGTCAAAAATAAGAATATGCTGGTGGGTGCTTTGGAAGTTTTGTTGTAGTTTTATGATAATAAATTCATCCACTGCTCTTTTAATCCATTTCAAATTGATTAAAATTGTTTTATTCAATTCAATTCAAAATTTCTTTATTCATGTAGGCCTATCACAGGCACATATGAAGCGTTCATACATATATGTTTACATAATTGTAAGGGGATCGTGATAACTTTGTTCTCCAACTTAAACCTAAAGCTACAAGGGTTCGAAACACACCCTGGTCTAAGAAGAGCCTTCAACAAACTTATTACGTAAGTTATATTTCTTGCTTTCATTTTCATCGAATGTTGTCCTGGGTTTTTGAATTATACAGGAATCATCTGTTTCCCGGGGCTCAAAGTATCTTGTGCGAGGCTTCCCGGTTACGAATGATGCTTTTTACAAAAAATTATCAAAATCAGTTTTTCAGCTTGAAAGACCTAGATAGGTAATACACCAACTGAGTAATGTACGAAGTGGCATTATCAATGGAATGTCAAAATATTTAGCTCCCTGTTGACTTATACCATTCATTCATCAGTAGCCTATCACAGTCTACAGGAGATTAATGGCTGTTTTTCTAATATCAATAAAAAAAAATTGTTTCACCAACTATAACTAACGTGATAACTACTGGTAAATGGATGATGGAGGATAATGCTTACATTATGTGTTACTTATTGAGGCATTGCCTTGTTTGTTGTTAGTGAAAACGGGCATAAAGAGCTCTCTTAAGGTGAGGGTTCGCCTGTAATGACGAGATGCTGGGCAGACAGGGGATTGCATTAGATGATAGTAGTAGAACAGAGTACCTGTCTGTTCTCTGTTGTATTACCTTAGTCACCTCGAAAGACACCTGCGGGAAGAGGAGAGGTGGTTATAACTGTATTCTGATCTGCCGTCATAAAACTGCACCATTCTCCCATTCTTATATTATTAGATTATATTATAATTTATTAACTAATGTTTTTTTTTTACAGTGAGTTTGTTCACAACTGTAAGCACGGTATTCTCCAGTACACTCTAGTAAGGCCTTTGACCACTGTGATATCAATGGTATGCGACCTCTGTGGGGTTTATGGGGAGAGCGACTTCAGCCCCAATGTGGCTTTCCCATACATGATAGCAATAAACAATCTCTCGCAGTTTGTGGCCATGTACTGCCTGGTTCTGTTCTACCAGGCCAATAAAACGGAATTGAAACCAATGAAACCGATTGGAAAGTTCTTATGTATTAAAGCAGTAGTCTTCTTCTCTTTCTTGTAAGTAACTTTTGGATTAATTTTGTAAAGCCCTTATTAACAGCGCGGGCGGGTGATGCGACGCTGTAGGTCGGGTGTAAAATAGTTGAAGCTATTCATAGGGAAAACTTTTAAATAAATAAATTGAACCACGACGGAGTTGAAAGAAATACAAATCTTATTAAAAAATTTCATATTTATAACTTTAGAGTATTGATTGGCTAGCAGGACATAATTATCTATAGTTAGTTTGTTGGGATACGCATTGATTTTTCCATCTTTTCCTTATTAAAAAAAAAGTTTTGTTTCCAGCCAAGGAGTCATTATCAATATTTTGGTATTCTGCGGAGTAATATCAACGATATTTGATATAGACAAGACTGACAAGGACAAGATAAAAATCATATCTTCCAAACTTCAGGTGAGATTTAACATAATGCATCATAATCATAACTTCCTCTATGAGACTAAAAATAGCTATTAACTGCGAAATATACCTGTCTAAATGGAGTTTGCTCAGCAAGGAACGGTTTATCACACACACAAACTGTAAATTCTCTTTATTTTCCAGGACTTTCTCATATGTATAGAGATGTTCCTGGCTGCGATCGCGCACCACTACAGCTTCTCGTATCGGCCGTTCATGACGTCACACGACGATTCGACTTCCTGCCTCGGGTCGTTCCTGGCCATGTGGGATGTTTCTGACGTCAAAAGGGACATTTCTGAGCACCTTGGAGTAGTCGGTATGTATATACATTATTATTAAAAAACACATGTTTCTATTTTACAAGGCGGTCCGTTCTTAAGATATAAAGAGTTGAAGAAGCCTCATCTATAGATAGCATCTAGTATAAGCAGGACAAACCCCTAATTGGGAAAGTCTGGCTGAAAACCTAGGAGAAGTTTAATATACAATGTGTAAATGAAAACCAAAATAATACTTCACAGGCTTTAGAGGTACATGATGTAATGTCTCCGAGACTTATCTGTGAAACCGAAAACTTAATAGTTTTTGAGTAAACCACTGCCATAGTTTTAATAAAAGAAATCAGTTACTAACATCACAAGCAAAATTTAAACGTGACGCCTGTCACTTTATTAGGTACGCGTCGCGTAGCGTAGGTACTATGCGCGTGTCGGTCTTTTATCTTCAATGGAGAATATTTGAATTCGTTCGTATGGATAAATAAATATGCTTCTTTTGATGTTATATTTTTACAGGTTTTACAGGGTGGTTTCCTTATAAAATATACCTATGCATCCTTCAACATTATTTCGTAATTCGGTTACACGTTGTAGAAAACGTAGGGAAAATCGAGATGTAATGGTGATCATCTCAAAGCTATACCTTCCTCCAATCATTGTTATCAACCAATTGCCGGGTCTCCACTCGTATTAGAATGATGATAGGGGATAGGCTTAGTCCAACACGCTTTTAGTGCAATTCGGTAGAATTCAAACGCCTTGGAAAAAATTATGGAGAACTCTTAGGCATGTAGATTTCCTGATAATGTTTTCCTTCAACGTTAAAAAAAAGTGATAGTCCATTTCATAAAACCCTTATCCCATATCGGTTTCCACCACGCAAAGGGATTCAGCTTTCCGACATCGCACCGGAAAGAGCGGCACGTCTTGTCAGTATCTAGCAATGGCCGAAGCCTCCAGACCAGACAAGACTAAATTCACAAATATTAAATTTCCCCCTGCCGGAAATGGAACCCTTCCGTGACCGCAGTGGCGTGCATAGAGGGTATGCACAGGGTATGCAGATGATATAAAATGTAAAAAATCTCCAGTACCGGTCGTAAAAAACTTAAGGATAGGCTTTGTAAGTTATAAAAAGCCTACTATTAAGTATTTATAACACGTACTGGGGATTTTCTTCATTTTATATTATCTGGATACCCTGTGCATACCCTCTATGCACGCCACTGCGGGACCGAGAGTCAAAGTGGAAACTTCTAACGTTCTTTCTGAAAAATTTCCTTCACTTGTTTAAAACAGGGAGCTCGTTCAGCAGAAGACTGCGAGGTAAATCCATGTACCACATGGCGAGGGGGTACGACGAGAGTACCAGACTTATGACTGAGCCGGTACCTTCGAGCTCGGCTCCCAATCTCACTATAGAAGCAACGGAACCGCCCTCCGTGGAAGTTCGACCTTCTGTATATGGCTCCCTGGAGAATACCATGACCTCAGCGTCTATGAACTCTGAAGCTGAGCCTTTGCTCGATCACTCGGATGATAGGAATGATCCGGAAGTGTAAATTCATACTTACGGAATGTTTTTTTAGGGCCTGTCTTAAAATTTAAACATTCTTGGATAGAAGCAGGCGTTACTTTGCGGAATTCCATGATATATTAGGAATATGAAGCTTAATTGTCACTCTTAGAGTATAGCATACTCCGCGAAAAGCAGGAGAATCTTTAATTTGTAATTTATAATTTCTAAAATCTTTATACTCCACACCAAAACAGATCTTCGGCAATGTATCCTCTACGCACGTTTGCTTGAAACCGTAGCATCCTCAGGAGATGTTATAAATAATAAATAAATATACTACGACAATACACACATCACCATCTAGCCCCAAAGTAAGCGTAGCTTGTGTTATGGGTACTAAGATAGCTGTTGAATATCTTTATGAATATAATACATATAAATACTTATAATATACAGATAAATACCCAGACACTGAAAAACAATCATGTTCATCACACAAACATTTTCCAGTTGTGGGAATCGAACCCACGGCCTTGGACTCAGAAAGCAGGGTCGCTGCCCACTGCGCCAATCGGCCGTCAATGTTGTCTTTACAATGAATAATTGTTAACAATTATTAATTAAATTATACCATACAGATTCTACTGCTTTTCGCGGAGTATAGAAAATTAAGTTCCATTTTCATTATTTAAACATTATTTCAAAACATTAAAAAATGGAAAATCTAAATTTTATGTTGGTTAATGTTGATGATATAACTAAAAAGATACATACATAAGAATGTCTCTTTCTTAGTTGTACATGTTTTTTTTTTTTTTAATAAAACATACTTAACAGTAGAGTATGGGACAGATTATTTATGTTTTACGACAGGTAAGATAAAATAATCTATATAATAATATAGTGTACAGATCGCATGATCTTAATTGGACGGACTGTACAAGGGGAGCATGTATAGTTGGCGTCACGCAAAATGCCAGTTGAGGATACATCTGCGAAAATGTCAATTTTTACAATTGAATGTGAATAAGTGCGATAAATTTCGATACTGGTAGGTAACGATTCTATTATACACGAATCTCTTAGGTAACCTAAACTAACAGTGAGACCGTCACAGGTCTCTTTACGATTTGAATCAGGTTGAAGCCGGGTCTCTGGAAAGACGCTCATGTACCATGCAGCTCAACTTTATTTGTGACGTATTTCTGTCCGGCCAATTAGATCACGCGTTCTGTACCTACTGCACGGCAAGCATAGGCATGAGACAACATTTTTATCCCCCGATTATATCCACTCACTTGTCCACCTGCCAAAGCACGGCAATAGAGGGAAATGGAGAAGTTTGCGCTAATGGAGAAACTATCTCCTGCCCAAGCTTGCTATGCTGAAGTGATTTGTGATCTGTATACCGTTAGTAGTGAGTACTAACTAAGGTTAATCGACCACTCGAAGGAACCGAAAGATGAGCGCATGCGCAACTTCCTTTAAACAAGGCAGTGGTTCTCAATTTTTCGTGCGTGTGTTTTTTATGAACTGTTTCATATGATCGATTGGAGTTTTTTTCAGGTATTATTTTATGAATAATATAAAAACTGGTAAAATTTAATTGCGATAACTGTTGCGTATTAGGCGTAAATACTCGCAAAATGGGTACTAAGAATCTAATAATTAAATCCGGAACGACTGAGATAGTCGTTTATTCATATGATATATATTTAATCCTTCCCTAACTTTAAAACTACAATCAACAATAACTTGTGAAATTCGACTTAGAAGTTTGATTACTTTTTAGTGACTTTAATATATATAATTGCTATTAGACTTTGCCAAGTCCGATGCGATTAACTGTCTCTGCTAGAATCACATGCATATTCAGTAAAAATGAATTCCGTGCGGCGTTTCAGGTTACGCGGCAATGTTATATAAACTATTTGCTTTTTCAACATAGGTATGGAGTTACGATAGCAAACATTCTCATTTCATTCTAGTAATTAATCTACAGTATTCTTTACCGATACATGCTCGACTCGATTGAGCATCAGGTTGGTTTACGAAATAAGTATTTTTAATTTGAGACGTGGAATCTCTTTTCGATATCCGTCTTCCCCCTTAGCTCAATTAGATTGCAATAATTCTGATAACTTGAAACCTCTCTAGTACTCTCTGTAGTACGTAGTACAAAGAATTGCTTTTCATTATGTTAGTGCGGTTTTGATTGCAAAAATTTGAAATTATATAAATATAACTTATATTTTTTAAGCATTCTTTTTAATCTTAAAATATTACCATAATAAATTATAGAGAAAATTCTTATCATATTAAGAAATATCTAGGAGTTTTTGATCAAATTTTTTGCGGCATAGAGAATAATATTTGTTGAATACAATGTAAATTTGCGTGACCCCACTAAATTTCCATATTTTTCAAAAAGATTGTACAAAGTGTAAACCTACATGGTATGTTATTTATTTTACACCATCTTTATCATAAATAGCGTTAAATAGAAATTCCATTTAATAAAAACAGTGAAAGTATGAAGAAGGTAGTGAATTAATGTAAGTAGTTCTACTATTTATATTAAATTATCAAACTATGAGTGACCTAAAGTTAAAGAGGATTATTTTGAGAAGGTCATTATAAAATAGAACACTTACAAATGAACATCCAGCGCACTTAACAATTTTTACAATTACAAGCGAACAAATCGAAGGATATTTATAGGGAAATGAAATTTATTGATTTTTATAAAACACTAAACATAGGTGTTATATATTTTTTATTTATTTCCAAATAATAGGCAATTGTAAAATTCACCCAATACGTTTTTTACGTGACACGTTTGTCACCAATAAAATATAATATTTATATTTTTTTATTTACATATTATGTAAAATAACCACCATAATATTGGAATAAAAATATAAAATCAAATTATTACGTTAAAAATCAAATAAAATATGAAATATATTTTTTTTTAATAATTTAAAATTATTAAATGGCAACTATGATTTAGTTTACCAAGTACAATAACATTGCATTCATAGATCTTACTTTAATAGTCCTAAGATGATCCCAAAAAGTCATGTCATGTAGAAAGAGCGTCGACGATTTTGCTGCGCAGTGGGTCGTTTAAGCAGACACATTACCCAACGCCAGACAAGACACGTTGCCGTGTGTTAGGTTTATTTAACTAACCCTTAATTGAAAAACCTTATTTTTCAAAAATACTATTAAAAGGAATTTAAAAAAACCATAACCAATGTAAATTCCTTTTTAAAGTGAAAAGCCAAATATGCAATAAAAGTTGACATTAGCTTAACTGATAGCAAGTATCTACGTGTAAAAACATGAATTGTCTGGCAGGCGTATGCTGGCCTAATATAAAAACTTTTCCATAGGAATTGCATTTTTATAAAAATGGGGTGTTTTTTTCACCCGTTTCGTCATGATTGTGTAACACTCCATCATTAATTACATTTATGATTATTTAACTAACATAAGTCAGAAATACATATTCAATTATGAATAAATTGATGTAAAATATTTTTGTAAAGATAGATAGGTACATATTCAATGTTGTAAAAGTATTGCTTTAATTTTTGTTCGCATAGCAACTGTATTACAAAATGCTAATTTATAGATTAAACTATGAATTAATATACATATTATATACCTACTAACTGTAAGAATATTTAATATTGTCACACCCCAATACATCACCAATAATGGCTTTATAAGAAAATTATATATTATGCACTATTAACCAAGTACAAGTCACAAAGTTTAACAAACAATAAATTCAGAATATGTATTAATTATATATATTCGTTTAATGTGTAATAGTTTTATAATGTGTGTAAATTGTCTGTCACTGTTCTTATGATAAAATAGTTTTTTTTTTATGTTACACTTTTTTCGTACCTCAGTGGAGGGGCTGAAATGTTAACTCAAAGCCTCACCAATTGAACTATTAGCGTACCCACACTTCTGCTACAATTTTAATTTCGTATTTCACTAAAAGTTAGCTCTTGACTTCAATCTTCCCCTGTGTGTAGTGAGGATGCAGTCTAAGATGCGGTAGTAGGTAGCGGAATGAATAGCCGGTTAGAGGTATGGCAATTAAATTAAACCCATACTCCTAATTGGTCTCTGCGCGACATGCGTACCGGAACGGTAAATCGCTTGGCAGCCCGTCTTTTTCGGTAAGGTAGCACTTGGCCATAACCAAAGCTAAAGACTAAACATTTCTAGATTTTTGAAAATATTAATACACACCTTTTTAAAGATGTCTTTGTCCTTTTATGTTTGTCTCTCAGTCAGTCAAGGTACTGTATTACAGTTATAGATTCTAACCCCTGGAAAAATATGATAACGGCTGTTCGAGCTTTGATTTGCCCGTGGTATTATATAATTTATAAGTGTATGTATATAATTTAATAAGTACTTAGTATAAATATAGTAAAATGTTGTCTGCACTATATAGGTATTGATGCTAGAATTGTGATATTCGTTTATTTTATTATATTGATACTTATTGTAATATTTGTTAAGTTTCTTGAATATATGATATTTCTCTATAATTTCTCTGTAGTTTTTTTTATAACCCGATACTTTTTTGGTCAACGAGCCAGCAGGTGTCTATATAACCTAAGGGGAACGATATTTATTGTTTTCTTACTTGTTTTTATTTTCTGTGTTAAGTTCAACTAATAAACGCTATATATTTGTACATAATTATATATTAACTAGCCGTTTCCCGCCCGCTTCGCTGGGCGAATTGAAGAAGGAAATAAATTACATTTTATGTTTCATTTTTATTTATTTTTTTCATATTTTTATTATTCTCCTTTTTTTTATTTTTGTATGAACATAAATAGGCCCCGCGGATAGAACTGTAAGCATCGATATTGTTTAGACTTACTCAAATTCCAAATTCCATCGATTTAGCCTGTATCTTTCATCCAGGTGATTTTTCTCACTAATATTCATTGTAACTTTCAATGTGCAATCATTATAACATTTCCGTGCCTTTCTTTCAAAAATTAATAATAATTGACATGAAGAAAAAATTTGAAATGAGCATTGAAAGTTTAAGGTCATTGCAAGTCTCATATTATGTGAAGTTGAAATCTGTCTAGGTTCAAGTGCGCCGAATTTTCTGTTAACTAAAATTTTCTCCGTGACATCAATTTTTTATAGAAAATTAATTGTGCATGTTTTTTATGAATTCTATTGGAATAAGTAACTAAATTTCTTTTCCACATCTCATGTGCTTGGAAAATGCATTCATTTTAATCTGTTACATTTCCGCGATCCCGCAATAAAAGAATTCGTCGGTTATGTAGTCTGCAAAAGTAAAATGAATGTAAAATTCTTAGTCCGTTGATTGGATAGCTACATGTAAAGTTAAGTTTTTGAAACCTCTCAATGTCTTTTTCTCCGCTGCCAAAAAGACGATTGTTGTAAGGAAATACACGAATATCCCTACATACACGAAGATCCCCACCAAATTTGGAGTCTGTAGAAGTTACAGGTTAGAAATAAAAATTTTAGATTTTAACACCCACCCCCGCAATTCCTGTCGGAAGTAGACTTTATTGAAATCCATTTTGAGATGTTCTTTATGTGAATAATAAAAGATTCCTACCATATTTAGAATTTTTAGAAGCTATATTTCGAAATTGAAATTTTTTATTGTTAACACCCACCCCCGCGAACCTTATTGTGGTGATTCATTGTAAAATCCGCTCGAAGATCATTTTTATATTACATATAGAACACTCTCACTAAATTTGGAGTCTATAGGAGCTATCGCTTGGAAATTGAAAATTTTCATTGTTAACGCCCCCGCAATCTTCTTTGGGGTGGGATATCGTAAAATTTGTTCATAAATCATTTTTACATCACTTATAGAAAATTCCTACAAAATTTGGAGCTTGTAGGAGCTTTAGCTGGAAAATTAAAAATATTAATTGTTAATACCCACCCCCGCAACCCCCTGTGGGGTGAGCTATCGTAAAATTCGTTCATAGCCTATTTCTACACCTCTTACAGAAGATTCCTACCAAATTTGAAGTCTATAGGAGCTATAGTTTAAAAACGGGAATTGTTCATTGTTAACGCCCCCGCAATCCCCTTTGGGGAATGAATTTCTTAAAATCTATTCATAGCTGACCTCTACATAGCAAAAGTAATATTCCTACCAAGTTTCACGTTTCTAAGTCTTATGGTTCCCGAGATTTCGTGGTGAGTGACTATATAGATGGGAATTCTTCGATTATCATCGAAATTTTTAACTTTTTATCGGGCTTTTTTAAAATTTTCTTACATACAAAACTTTCTCCTGACAATTCTGAAGATAAAAAAAAGCCCAATTGGTCCAGCCGTTCTCCACTACCGTGAGTAGATTCTTAGCTGAATGTAAAAAACCATAATCTGTTTAATACACTCTGTTGAAATCCATGAAAACAAAAGAATCAAGAGAAAATGCTTATCTTTTGTTTTTATTAGCGGGATAAATGTTCATAAAAGTAAAACAGCAATAAAAAAATGAAGGAATGTTGGAATTCAAAAAATAGATAGCCATAAACCATCTAGGAAAAATTTCGCATCGAATGGTGGTAGTTTCATGTCGATACGATCAGTGGTTTAGGCGTGATTGAGCCTCAAACGAAGACCATTTTCATTATATATATATAGATGATGAATTTTAATAAAACTTCTCTGAAAAAATATTTTTAAAATAGTAATAATGTAGGTGTGTTTGGATGAAACTCATGGTTTTCGGTTCATGTTTTCATACAATTTGTTTCCACCTGGTTCAAATACTTTCAAAACCTTATAAAAACTCATTGTTGTGACACTACTTATAAAATTAAAAGTAGAAAAAACATGAAATAATCTAAAAATTAAATGAGGCAGGTATCCATTCAGGGACGGACTCTAGTGCTACTGAGTCCTGTTATAAAGGCGATAGTCCTAAAAGTTATAGCACTGATCCATTACTAACATGTCCTACGATTCATTTAGTTATAATTATATTTTAATTTATTCTTATGGATGTATTTATGTGGGTTTAACCGCCCACCGGTTTTACTCCCTGAATAAACTATAGTCTTATGTGTTGAAGATACATATTTCACAGTCAAAATTAAGGATTTTAATTTAAACAAGTTTTTTATAAGAATTTTTATATTTTTTCGCAAATAATCCAGAAACAATAATAATTATATCGTACAAATATGTGTTTTTAACAATTATATGGCTTTGCCTTAAATAATAATGAAGGTATATAAAATAATTACGAAGCATTAGGAAAGATAATTGTTTTGATTCTTACATAATATTCTTTACAATAAAAAAATGACGGCTTTACCATACCTAATAAAACATAAAACATGACCTAAAGTATGAAAATTTAATTTTTAAGTTTAAATAATTTAAGTTTGGTATAATTTCACTAAGCAACAAATTATAATCTATACGTACTTGCAAATGGCTTTAGGCATTTATATCACATTCGATTGCATAATAATTTCTGAGCTTTTTAATTAATGATAAAAAATAAATTATCTAGTTACATAAAATTTATACAAAAATATGGCGTAAATTACTTATTTTTGGTCATATACACAATTAGTTATTACTGGGAATGTTCATAATATATGGTAATAACTTTAATAGGTGAGTACCCAATGAGTCACACTTAATCGCGTAACACTGTATACGCGAAATAATCCATCTAATTTACCTATCATCATCCCCCATTCAATTGAATAAGAATCGTTGGGAATTTTCTGTTTCCAACTAAGCACATGTAGCGGTCTCCACATTACCGAACTAGATGGCGCCACAAAAATCCTGCATCGCGCTAGCGAAGTGTTCACAAAAATTTACTACATATACAACTTCCAAAGATGAATGTTCGCCTCAGATTAACGTCGAATCGAGCCGGGTCGACGTCTCCCACTTTTCCCCTCGATGTCATTAGCCCTGGGGCTCTTCTCATGGCGAGCTTTCGCGCTCGCCCCAATCCCCCGGTGACGCCGTAGCTCAGGTGGTTATTGGCAAGTGTCCATCCGAAAATCGAAATAAATGTTCGGACCTCGGTCCCTGAGCACGGTCACCCGCTCAGAGGAAGAACTTTCTAGTGTTACGGTCGAGCGTATCACCATCCATAGCTTCCCGTACACACACCTATTACTTGTTGCAATTTTTTTTTGGATCACACACTCACACCCAAGGGACATGACAGTCTGACTCGATGGGAAAAAAATCCTAACAAGTCACAGTGTGACCCGTTGGGAACTCACCATTTATTACAATTAATATAAAAACAATGCATTTTTATTACTTATTCTAAGTAAACATGGATATGCTTTTCATAAAGTATATAGTTTAAATTGATTGATACTTGATAAGATACGTATAAAAATACTGATAAGTACATCATTAAAGGTATACAGGACAACTTGTTACAATATATAATCTAAGTCAATGTTACCTAATCGAAAAATTTCATTTCACTTCTGCTTCTTTTAAAATTTTCCATTGCAGACAAACCCGCCTTGAGACTGTTCATCTCTATTTTATTCCACAAAGTACCCATTGTTATATAATACAGGCATATACCGGTCATTATAATTTTCAATACATCAGCTATAATGTTATTCGGCCAAAAACCAACGGAACCTAACAGGAAGACAAATATTAAACCACCAGTCGTTAAGAACAGTCTTTTTGTTTTCGTTATAGTTACGGTCGCTTCCTTGCAAATTTTGATTGCATCATCGATCGTGCCTTGGAAGCGTTCTTCAGCGCTTTGCTGTCTCTGTTTCAATTTTTCACACTGTTTAATCTTAAGCTCTAAGCTGACGGCATTGTGGTCCGAGTAGGAAAACGCTTTTCCAGGCACCCTGTCTTCTAAAGGATTCCCGAAGTTCACGACATCGGCCTAAAAATTAAGTGTGAGTTAAAAGCACAGTTAGTCAAAATTAAAAGTCCTACGAAAAATTGTTATTTTTATGAATGATGTGACAATAATAACACAGCTCTGTCACAAAAAGCCCTACTACAACTGAAGAACGGTAAATAAATTACCTCTAATGATGGATGAACATTGAATAGTATGTGATCTATTCTCTTCCCTTCTGGACATGTTTTGACTAGTTTAGGATCAGAATAACTGTTGTTAATATTATCGCTTGTTCCCGCGGCTTTAATAGCTTCGTTATTGCATCGGCTTAATATACTCGGATCTGCTAATGAGGGTAGTTGCGATATTAATCTGAGAAGAAAAAAATGAAATCATTGTTTTTTTATAATTTTTTAGTTACTGAAACATTATTTAAATTAATATTAAAATGTAAAGTAAAAGTTGGTTTAAGCCTAACCCAAATACGCCTTTGTACAAAAATGTAAGCAAACAGTTGTTTATATTGTATATTTTACCTAAATGATATATCTCCAGGAGCAGTATTAAGATCCCCAGCTAATATGGAGACATCTGCTGGTGGAGTCGTCAGGTTGACAAACTCTGCAGTAGAATATGCTTGCAACACTCTGTGTGCTAAATATATGTCATCTACATTGTACTCTGCGTGTAGCTAAAATTACAGGAAAAAAGATTAATCAGACGCCAATACAGGTACAGTGAATAAGGCAAGGAAGGAATGGGTGATAAGACGGCAAGATCGCCTGCCCGAGTTGTATCTGCAAAATTGTGTTTTACATATCAATAACTGATAACATTTCAACCGCGAGGCACCGTAAGGATCTGACCACGTAGGCGTCGTTGATATACTACGGACGCGTACGAATCATGTGCATGCCACTGTTCAAAATCCCTGTACAAGACATACTTAACTTACATAAAAGACACTCGTACCCTGTATACCCTGACTTTCGAAACTTGCATAAACGACTCTTGCTTCCTGTATAAGGGATGTAATAAACTTGTTAAAAGAAACTTGCGACCTGTACACGAGACGTACTAAACTTGCGTAAAAGACACTTGCGACCTGTATATTAGACGTACCAAATATGCATAAAAGACACTTGCGAACAGTATACGAGACGTACTAAAAGCTTGCATGGAAGCCATTTGCTTCCTGTACACAAGACATACTGAAACAGAGTAAAACTCTGTTCTCGGTTACTCGACGATTTAATGTTTTTTGCCTAAACTAGTACTAATATGTTAAGTACATATTAACAATATCAAAACTATTTTATAGCTATCCTACATTATTTAATCAAGATCGGTTTTTGATGCTAGGCAATATAGTTTATTTTTTTAAATACCGCAAAAATGGTTCCCAGTTGTTTCTCTGAGATAAAGTTCTAAATTGGTAGTATATAGTATCTGCAGTTTCTAAGGCACCTCTGTGTTAAATTTTGTCAAGATACACTATTGCGTTATAATATAGTTTTTACAATTTTGTATTTTGTAGTTGCTATGTGTATGTACAATATGTAATGAAATAAATAAAATAAATAAATAAATAAATAAAAATTCATAACCAAGCTTCTTATAAAATTAAAGTTGTCTAAATAAACTGTAAATTCTTTTTACAGAATAAGGTATGGGCACTATTTTTTAAGCTTTTATTTAGTTTCCAATAATTGAAAATGGATTGATCTTATAAGTAATTCTTAGTACAGCTAAATGAAACATTAATATTGATATTTAATGATTCAATAACTTTGACATTACTTTATTTGACAACTTTTATTTGTGATTATTGTAATTTTTATTCTTTAAATATTAGTAACATTGCATGCCGGTAGGTGAAACCTGGCTTGATACCATAAAAAAAAAATAAGATCTTAATAAACCATTTTTCTGCAATAAATTACTTCTGCAATATTAGTACTGATTTCAATTTGACAACAGATTGATTCTTGTAATAGTTTTAACAACAAGGCGTTTGTAAGATATTATCTATGTGAAGCTCTCTTGGTGTCCCTAGGTCAACACTTTCCCCTTAAATAAGTTGAATTTCAGTTTATGTCAAATGAGTAATATTATATAATAATTACCCGATTTTTGTAAAAATCAACACTCATTCAAGCCAACTAAGTATTTAGAAAGCCCCAAGAACAAAAGGTAATAAAACATCTTACATGAGTACAATAAACATTGATCAGTCTATCGTCGCATTTGATCCTACAAAGGCCAAGACCCTTGCCTCCGAACCAGTCTCCATGATGTATCTTGTGTATGTAACCATTGAGTGGCCATTGGTGGAAGAATACATCCTGAATCAGCCATTTTGAAAACACACACAGACCGGAACCAAGAACTCCACTGAAATGGAAATTGTTTGTTTGCATTCAAATGTTTTCATACTATTCCCACTATACCCTTATGGGGTGTGTCATTAGTATCGCTACACAGCAGCATAGCACCTTTTGAATGTCAGAGTTTGACAAAGCTGTTTCAACATTATACCTCATTTATTAATAAGAAAGGATAAGTAGATAGCTATTGGTCTTTTGGATAGGAATAGTTTCACAAGTCCATAACTATTAGTTTTACCAAGACTGACAGACAAATTTGTGTGATTTATCCTTTGCAAGTGTTGAGAGTTTCTTGACAGAAAAACCTAATATCTAACAACATTTGGCACAACAGGGAATTGAGGTGCTAGTGATCTGTAGTGAATAAGACATAACATGATTACACCTATGACTTAATATGACCTAAAAGTCCTTGACCTAAAATAATCAATACATCATGTTTCAGATCATGGTTAAGCCTAGATCAACATCTTGATGACAATCAATGTTGATTGATTAAGGCTTGAAAGTAGATATACCATATTCTCACTACAATTAACAAATCAATATGTATTTATTTATGTAAACCCCTTTGAAGCCATTTGCTTTTCCATTTATAATAGCTGGCTCTGCTAAATCTTATGAAGATTGTTAGCAGTAGTCCCAAATTATAAAATTTTTCATATAGTTAATTTACAACTCTACCTGTAAAAATAGTGAGAGAATGGGAGATTGGTTTGTAGTTGCTCTTTTAAATACAAATAGTCCTTCTCACTCCAAACTTCCTGAAGACAGACAATATTGTGAGGAGCTTGTGACAAATATATTGCAATAGCTTCTATTCTTTCTTTACGATTTTTTGAAACCACTGGAATACCCCTGGAAATTAAATTAAGAAAATAAATAACAAAATATTAATGCAAATCAAATCATGGCACAAATCTTTATTCATATTCAGTGGCACATATATATATATATATATATTTTCTATATTGTATTGCAGTTGTTGCAAGAAAAATACATTCACTCTGTCTGCCAATTGGTAGAGCGTCTTGCTTATGATGACATTGGATTTAAAATCGCTAAGCAGGATTTCCAGGAGAAGAGTCTTTCTACCTACTGGTAGAGGAATCTTAACAACACAAATTAAAAAAAACCTATTTTTACTTGCATTACCTCTTTGTAATTGGGTTAATCTTTGGATCGGATTTTCGTTTGATACACAAATATTTCTGTTCTTACTTTAAACACATAAAGACTTACCAACAATTCAATGTAAACACATTTAATGTTAAATCCATATTATACAGAAGCTCAACAAAATCTATTTCTTGATTCCCAAATAAAAATATTGTTTACTTTACACGTTAGCACCACTTAGTAATATAAATGATTGTAAAAGCAAACATATTTTAAATTTATCAAAGAAGGAACTTAGTTTGATCTTTAAATAAAATTATGGTTACTATAGATACAAGTGAAACAATTCTAATAAATATTAAACTTTAAGTTCCTAAAATGCACAACGGTACAAAAGTACTTTATAATATTACAATTATAATGTATTGTTTTCCTAGATTTTTGGGAAGACGTTGAAATTAGATGAAGTCTGACATTGACACCAATGACAAGTGACAAGCAACTTGACAACAGTATGTGTTCTCTTTGGTAGACTTAAAAATTAGGAAAATTATCAGTATTATTAATTTATCTTGGGTATTATTAATAATGGACCTGAAAAACATAATTTATTATGGCTTCATATTGTTTGTCCACGTATGTCTCCAAAACTATAAAGCGGATTGTGACCATTCTTCTTTTAATGGTTTGCAGTTACTTCAGCTTAGTAACTATTCACTTTAATCAAAATCGGTTTTGCCTTTTTCAAGATTATACATTTTCAGTTATTGATGGCGATAGCGAAATTCGTCAACAAAAAACTAAAGCTACGAAAAGCGAAATCGTCTCAATTACACAATATTTAAACATAATATATGGATGATAGAATATATTACGATAAATATAAGTAATTGAGAGAGGTTTGGCTTATAGTAGCTTTAGTTTTATGTTGTCGAATTTAGTTATCGCCATCAACTGAAAATGATTTTTGTCAAAACCAATATACGCATGTACGCATCAAAAGTGCCGTCTATGTGCCTTAATAAAGGAATATTTTACTTTTACATTTTTATTAGCTCAAAAAATGATGAGATGTATATGGATGTAACTTAACTCTATGATTAAGGTTCACATCAATTGACAATGGTTCAATCGCTCAGCGCGCAGAACCAATAAACCAAAAAGAAGAAGATTAAGGTTCACCAAAAGTTCAATTGTCAAGCTGACAAGGGTGTCAAGACTCAAGTCAATAAACACCTTTTTAAGAAACTGAAAGTAAAATTAAATTAGCAAACCAAAACCCGTGAAAGCTTACTACTTAAGTCTAAAGAAAAACTGTTAAATACCTTGCTGTTTGTCAAATAAAAACAATAAATCAATAATGTATAACATTTTGTAAGTTAGTGAGGTATATATTTTTTAAGTGTTACCTACTCGGTATTTGACCGAAGTGCTGATAGTTTAAATCAATTGGAGGTTGTTTGATGATATTATCATTTATATCATAAAAGATGGACGTTGTTGGGTTACACCGAGTTGAACCCAGTAAGAAAATATACTCTTGTTCATTTGATGGCTGTACTTCAGTGTTTGATAGGCCGTACAGGCTCGCGCAACATCGATTGGTCCACGCTAATGTGGTAAGTACCGACCTAGCAGTCAATGTACCGTAATGAGGTCTCACTTATGTAACTCATGAAATCTATCTACCTTAAGCTTTGTGGTTTAGCAACAGATCTAAGTTCTTAAAAAGTTACAGTAGTTTTAGTAATTCCAGTTGGATGATCTTAACTCCATTTCTTCTTGTACACAATGTAAACAGTCTTTGGTTACATTTTAGTTAATGTTTTTTATTTATATTAAAAGGAACTATAATGTTTTACACAAAAATATCCTTGTATTTTATTTTTATTTATTTATTGACATCAATTATCTTTCTCACAATTTGTATAATAAACCGTACACTAAAAATATTGGAAGATATTATTAATTTATAAGATGTGTTTAAATACTTAATGAATTTATATGTATATTAAATTATAATAATATAAGATGATCAGGATTATGGTTGTTCTTAATAAAAATATCATAACTGTATAGTAATTTCCAGTTTATGATAATTATTCATGGTCATAAAAATAAATAAATAAATTTAATGTGACTGCTGTTGTAGTTTAACTTCATTTGCTAATTTTTTTTTAAATATTTAATAACATAGTTGAAAATTATTGACTTATGATTCTATAGCATATTGTTTCAGTGCTTGAATGAAATTTTTTTTTTTACTACTCAGATATTAAAATTATAATGTGAACCTAAAATTTATTACAAAATAGTCGAAGTTTACAGTAAATAATTACTATGATACCCCTTTTTGTTAACAATTGAGTCTTAGGTGTTTCAATTAGTACACACTATATACTATATATTCATATTCCTTTTGGAATAAGAGAAGCACCTTTCTGATCAGATTCATAAAGAGATAGCAAGATTTTGTTTTAAAAATCTCTCTGGAATATTTCAAACAGAAATAAGCTCTCTATTTCTATCAACACTGAACCTATATCTAAAAAATTGTGTTGGTTTTCAAGGAAAACAAAAGAGCAATAGTTTTTTTTTGGTTTTATTTAAGTAATGAATTGTTGCTTTCAGAAGCCCTTTACATGCCAAGAGCCAAAATGTGAAAAAGCATACACAAGTAAGAGTCATTTGGACCGTCATATCAAAACTGCACACAAAGAATCTGATGAGAATTTACTATATTGGTATGTACGATGGAATTAATTTCATGTTTCTTTACAAATACTCAGCACCATGATTTCCATAGCCTAATGCCATAGCATTGCCCCACTAATGACCCACTGCTGAGTACAGGCCTAATAGGAAATATGGATTAAGACGATGGACCCATCACTCTGGTAATGACCCATCATTCAGTTATCATGATATCATTATTAATGATAACTGGGATATACCAAAGAGACCTACTGATGAATATTTACATGTTCACTGTCCTGAGCATACATGGTTTAAGATGATAGATTCGATTTCGATTAGAACTTTATATTGTCGCGGAAGTTAGCTGCAAGTGTATTCTCGCGCAGGTAGTTAACTGTACTGACCCACTGATACCGAATAATATATTATCTTCATATAAAAATATAGTCCCGTCATGGCATGTGGCAACCCACGTGGCTAATCGCACTGTTGTACTTGTGTTGCCTCGAGTCTAGGCAATGGTCTAGGCCCTAGACCATCGCTTGAGTGGGACACGCTATCTTATAGCGTGTCTTCATGTTTTGGAAATTGTTGGCTATATAGTTTTATGGTTGGTTGTGCCACCTTCCGCTAAGATACTTATCCAACTTAAGACCATGAGCGCTGCCGATTGCTTGCTTGATTCCTAGGATATCTTCCCCAACCTTATCTATTTACATCATCATGCCTAATATTGTAGCTATTGGGTACGCCTTTGGTCCTACTACCCTTACCAATGGGCTCTGTTTTCGCCTTCGCAGTCATTGAGGTCTTTGGCCGTATTTCTGGGCATGGGTTCTGCATTATACCCAGCAGAACTGGATTCACATCTTATTTCCGGCCTCATGCACTTCAGTCTACAGAAGTAGGGGTGCTGCCCTACCTTAAACATGGAAGCGTCAGACAAGCAGAGATAGCGACAGAGACGGTTACCTCTTTAATTTCCGGAGCTGGGTTAGCGGCTAGTCAACCGGCTAGTAAAGTCTATATCATGACTCAATGCAACTTTTAGAGCGAAATTAAAAGTATTATAAGAAAATACAGCAAATGTTTGTGGTGCATTCTTTGTTCATATTTTTGTTGGAGCATTTTGGTTATGTATGCTTCTTAGTCTCCCACACATTGAAAAGGTAGAAAATGCTTTAAAAATTTATATGTGTTGTGTGCTAAAAAAAATTGGTGAGAAAAAATTATTAATTGCTTCTAGCTGTCCAAAATGCATGAAGAAATATGTGAATAGACAAAATCTAAAGAGGCATATAAAAGTCAGTCATATAGATAACAATAAGCCATTCTGTTGTGGTTTATGTAGAATGTATTTCAAGAAAATGCATCAGTTGAGAGCCCACATGTATGTCCACAATGGGGTGAAACCATTCAGGTAAATATAATTATTATGCCATTTTAGTTTTATAAGTATTTTTTAATAATAAAAAGCCACAGCATTTAGTCTTTTAACATAAAAAATATGTTTAGGAATAGCAGATGTTCCTAATTAAGATTTCCTTATAAACATTGATATTGCTTGCAAATAGGTCTAATTTAAATTTCGTTAACTTTGGTTGAGTAATGAAGAAATTACATATCTACATTGTCCAGGTGTCCAATGTGTGAAAGGGATTTTGTAACATTATATGAGAAAAAGAAACATATGAGAAATCACAAGGTATATGAGTGTGAACATTGTGATATGAAGTTCACTCGATGGACTGAGTTGATGCAACATAAACGAGTGGACCATGTATCTCCAGGTTTGTATGATTAAACATAACAATATAATAGGTCCAGAATAGATTGACAAAATATTTATTATTGAAGTTAAACTTCTTTTGGCGCGTGGGAAAAATGGTGAGAGAAAATTTTTACGATGCGCGCGCACACCGTCACAAAAAACCGACACCATGAAGTTAGCTATAGTCAACGTTTTAGTTTTTCTAAAAAAGGTTTGACTTCAATAACTCAAACAATACCTTTTTTCTATTGTTAGTGTCGTTTTTTCTACAACCCAACCCTCGTGTATTTGAACGCACGCAATCAATGTATTTCCAAATATGTTAACAAAATCATCAAAGTTAAATGGGCCTAATGAGATTGGATTAAGATTCACCAATTCTGTAAAACTGATTCTTGTTTAACTAATATTCCACCAAGAGCGGTGCCTGACGAAGGCACGTATTTGGGTTTAATAAGTTCCAATGGCACTGACTTTATTTTACGATACTTGTCGTACTGTTAAAACGTCAAAGGGGTAGTACCTAGTAGAAGGGGTCTTATGTGGCATAATATCGGAATAAGGTTAAGCAGTGTTTTGCACTTCATATAACAGCAAATGTCACAGCTTGAAATAACACAAATAAGTTTGTTAGTGTTATTTCAAGCTGTGACATTGGTCAGGCTACTAAAGAAATGAAATACTTTATAATCAATGTACAACGTATAACGGAATTACGAAACACTGTTGAAGGGTGCATAAGTAGGTATATTTCATAAGGAAAATATTAAATTAAAAGAAGCTTATATATTTTTTAATACAAACTATTTTTAAAAGTGTTTACTTTTGACAACCCTATTGAAGATAAAAGACCGACACGTGCATATTACATGAATTTACTTTTGCATGTGATGTTATGGCTGTATCTGATCTTCAGTATAAACTATGGCAATGGTTGAGACAAAAACTCTTAGTGTTGGACAGTAAATATTGAACCTCTAAAGCCTCTGAATTATTATTTCGGTTTTCATTTACACATTGTATATATATATTTTTTTTTCAGAATATATTTGCCATGATTGTGGAAAGGTATTTAAAGAGAGAGGACATATAATACGACACGTCAAGAAGCATATGCCAAATGCACCAGTTACCATATTTTTCTGTCCACACGATAATTGTTTAAGGTATTTGAATTATCTTTGTATCTTCGCAAAATTTAGCATGGTGATTGATAATTATGAAAAAAAATATATGAATATATTCTGACCCATTCAAAAACGTTTTTAGATAGCTTTATATCCAGATATTTTAAATAACACACAGGTTGTCTTTATATCCAGATATTTTAAATTAAGCACTCTTATATAAAGTTTAAATAATTTCAAGATAATTTTTTCAGACACTACTCTCGTAACAGCAATCTAAAACAGCATATTTTAGTGAAACATGAAGGGATGACATTCGATTGTTCACTTTGCGGAGCCAAATTATCTACGAAGGTAATTTATTTATTAGTATACGTATTTATCGAAGTGATCCTTTAACACAGGGGTTCCCAACCTTTTTAAAAAAATAAAAGAAACCTTCATTCCATCTCCTTAGAAACTATGCGGTTATGGATACTTGCGAACCCGCCATGTTCGCAAGCATATATATTTAAAAATATTCAACTACTTAATCTAAATGTAAATGTTACTTAATCTTAATGTAAATCATTTAGACAAGCTTAATCGAACAGTGGCATTTTTTTTTAACTATTAGCTAAAAAATGTCTTTTACATTTCCTTAAAAATATATGTTTTTTTTCATTTATACATTGCAAAGCGGGTGGGAGATCTTCAAATATTTTGGGTAATATGTATTTATAATTTCTTCTTCCGTACACATTATGTGTTTTCGGTAGAATAAACTTTTGTTTACTTACAAGTAATACATTTATTACGGCGCGCCCGCGCCCTAACCAAGCTAGGTAAAATAGATACATACTTATTAATTAGTCACATAGGCGCAAAAATAAACCATCCTCATTATTGGACTAATAAAACCATGTTAAATAATACATTTTAACAAAGAATTAAGTAAAATAAAACTATGGGGTATTTTTATTTTTCTCACTCCTTGACAATGCAGGCTGAGCCGTTGTTCAAAACAGTCAAAAAAAATCTTGATTTATTTGAAGTACAGATGAAGCTTCTCGCGGTGCATTTCTGTACTTGCCACGAAGCCCAGGTTGGGACGCAGTCTCTTATATATTAAATAAATAAATAAATATACTACGACAATACACATCGCCATCAAGCCCCAAGTAAGCGTAGCTTGTGTTATGGGTACTACGATGACTGATGAATATTTTTATGAATAATATACATAAAATACTTATAATATACAGATAAACACACAGACACTGAAAAACATTCATGTTCATCATACAAACATTTTCCAGTCGTGGGAATCGAACCCACGGCCTTTGACTCAGAAAGCAGGGTCGCTGCAAACTGCGCCAATGGGCCGTCTAGATAGACTTGCGAAATTTCATTACAGTTGCCTTTATTAAATTGACTTTACAATGCACAGTTTCTAAGTGAAATTAAGAATTGTGTATTGTTAAAATAGCATCTACTGAGGTTGTTCAGGTTTTTAACAAAAAAGGTGCGTAGAGCGTGAATTTTGGAAGATCTGTGTGGTGTAGGTGTGACACCAAAATCATTGTGGCTCTTCAAACATTCAAGCGAGTTTATGACGCTCTAAGTGAGTTCGTGAGTTGCGATTTTACCAAACTGTTGCCAAAGCGCAAAGTGAATAAAGCATTTCACAGTTAAGTTACAAGTAGAAGCATCACTGTGAAATGCAGTATTTCCAGAATATTTCTATATTTATTAATTATTAACAGATACAAAGAATAATATGGTTTTTATATATACTATTTTAATTTGTAAAGATTGACCATAGAAGAGTCAAATGTTTTGTTCCTTTGTTAAGAAAGATGAAAAATAACTTAAATAGCACCTTTATGAGGCTAATCCAGTCTATTTTATTTGGAAGTCCACTCCGCTCCACACACAGTTTCTACTAATGCAGAGAGGATTTCAAGCACTGTGATTGGCCGCGTCAGTCAGTAAAGAACCCATAATAAAATATAATATCATTCACGATCGATGTTAAAGCTTCTTGGCTGGCTTGTTCGATCCGTGTTGAGATAAATAAGGGTCCCCACACACGGGCTATTTACCAAAACCACAAAACGCTGCCTCCTACTGCACGGTTACGGTTAAAGCCGGTGGCCGCTACACGCTTCTTATCGACGCATCTGCGCACTACAGAAGATATGCCGATGGTGGCGTTTTGTGGCCAGTGGCCCCTGTGCAGGGATACTAAGACCATACGCACCAGCCCGATGCTTTTACTCGTTGCCTATCGCAACCACTAAAACAACGTTGTTCTGGATTTTGTAAAAAAAAAAACTTAAACGCGCATATGTATTCCGCTCAACGTAGTGCACGGCCTTTTTTACCAATTACCAATTGATCTTTTTTAATATCGGCCACGTCAGTTTATTGTTTTCTTTTAGGTGAGACTAATTGAACACATACAGAACCACAGTCGTGCTGAAATAATTTTGAGAACTTATAAAACATTAGAAGAAGGTCGAAAAAAAAGACAAGATGCAAGCCAATTTAAGTGCAAAACCGCGATGAAATTGTCGGGAATTGCAAATGGGAAGATTTAAGAAGGCATCACAATAAAAGTCCATAAGGAGAAGTTGGTACCATTTTCTTGCATTCAGTCCAATTATACAAAATATAATTAAATTTTATTGCTACGTTCTATTGGCGATAAAAATATTGAAGCGCATTTGTTTTCAACATAGCCACAAAATGGCGTTGGTTGTTCAACAAATGTCAGTTTACATATTATGGCACCGGTTCAGTAATTATTTTGAGCATTGCCGTGTATTTCTTGTGTTTATTTTTTATTGCATATAAATTGTTCTTAAAAGTCAACTATGTTCAGAACATAGAGTCTAAGAGACGGTTTTTATAAAATATATATTATATTCATGTGTATGAAACACATGAATATAATACTGCAAGAAAATTATTTATACATCAGTAAAATAATAAATGAATCCATGTATAATTGAATTTATAGGTAAAAATCAGACAAAATTAGTACTTTCGGTGGCTATCCAACACTTCCAGTGGTCCCTCCACAGACTTTTTGTTGAATTATAAAATCTAGTAGGTATGGCATGAGCGCCATCAAGTTTCAATACTGGGAAACCGTACTGACACTAGATGGCGCTATTTCGATATCATATAAATCGCAGTTAATATTCACGCGATCGAATAAGTAAACTTAGGTAGCAAATCTCACACTTGGCACTCTGACACAGCAACTGTTTCTATACCATGTAGCAACTCAGCAGGTAGGTATACCTAGAAAGTTGTCGTATTATATGAAAGAATGTTCATAGTTATTTTTTTTATAAATTTCAATAAAATATTGAGATTTAATTTTTTCATTTTTGTTAATATTATCGAAGGATCAAATTATTTGTTAAGTTAGATCCCAGATTTAAAATAACGGCAATTTTAGAGTCAACTGTTTCATAAATAAGCCTAATGTTTAAATTACGCCATTAATAAAAAATAACTTTAGACATAGGTACGATATTAGGGCATCATTTCGCGCCTTCTTGTAAGCAGCCAGCTTTCAGCATTATTATGAAGATTGTTTCGCTTCAGTCCTCGGTTTTCAGTAGTCAGCTACTTTTCGAGTTTCCAGCTTTATTAAAATGGTATCGGTAAAACCTACGAGTTTTAGAGATATTGATTGATTCTCTCAAGCGCAAAATAAGATCTTATGATTTGATTTCTAGTTTATCTAGACTGAAAAGAAAAAAACCGCACTTTCATTGAATTGCTATAGGAATATTTCGTTTCTATTCCAGGCAAAACTCAATGAACACATCGATCGGCACAACCGACCAGAATTACCTGTTAAGGTTCACAAAACTCTCAAAACTGGCCGAAAGAAAAGGAAAGATGCAGGAACGATAAGATATGAGACAGCTATGAGATTAGCTGGTATTGTCAAACAAAAAATAGAAGAAGGCATATCAAGACTGTACACGGGCGCTATAAATAATCGGGAATACTTAGAAGATGATGACACTCACCATTCTTATCAAAATAGAGATTTTGGAAACAAAACTCAAGATCATCTTAAAGCAATAGAGGAGAAAACAGCTTTACCAAAAGATGTAAAAAGTGACCCAAAGAAGCATCGAAACATAAATGTTGAATTAAAAGTTGAAACTATTTACTCAAACAATAGTATAGATTTTCAAAACAAAGATGAAAATACCACTTCTAAACCACTTTCCACTTCTCATAATATAAACGAAGCCACTCTGTCTAGTCGGCCAAATGAAAGTGAAAACTTCCAAGGTAAAGCGACTATTAATAAACCAGTTAATCTTATAGAAATTCTAAATCGACCTAGTATAAGAATACCTCATCATGAGGAAATAGAGCCGAGTACATCAAGCCGACGTATGAACTCTATAGAGGTTCAAGTAAAAGTTGAATCTGATAGCGATCCAACCAATTGTAATACTGAACTAGATATTGAACCCACCAATTGTGATAATGAACGAGATATTGAACCCTCTTATTTATCAAATGATAATATAGATAATGAAGAACAAACTGGCATGACTAACCAACCAATAACCCAAATCTTCATCAAAGAAGAACATAGTATAGATCAACAGAGTACCATAAACAGAAACGACCATTTTCCAGCAAATATTGACAATGGTTCGTCAAATGCAGCATCATTATTGCAGCTTTACTGGAGGACCATTTTTAATTACCGCAATGTCTAGATTTTAGTCTCTACGTATAGTTGTGTCATAAAATGTTTCTTTTTTTTATAAATTTTGTATAAAAAAAACTAAAATAATTTAATTAGAATCGAATTTATCCATTTTAAACAAAAACAGGTTAGTGGATATTAGAAATGCAAAAAAGTGAACGAGAGTAGTTTTATACGTAAATAAATAAGAAATATTTATCTTTTCATTCCATCGATCACTAATATGTTTGATTCCTAATAATATCTACTTGAAGAAAACCCAAGCAGAAAATTTTAAAGACGTTGTTTGACAGTGGTATTAAATTTTAAACAAATTCTATGCTCAAACGAATGGTTAATGTATTAATAGAAATGGAATCAAACATTCTTTATTCCCCTTT
Source organism: Pararge aegeria (assembly GCF_905163445.1). Taxonomy (NCBI): domain Eukaryota; kingdom Metazoa; phylum Arthropoda; class Insecta; order Lepidoptera; family Nymphalidae; genus Pararge; species Pararge aegeria. Next base: position 7,009,771 of record NC_053184.1, on the reverse strand, counting down.
CGCAGGACCTTATGAATCGTTCATACATAATGTTTGTAGGTTTATGTAAAGTTATAACTACCTACTTTCGTCTTATAACTTAAAACTAAAGTTACAAAGCTTCGAAATGTGATCTAGTCTAATGATGCTTACTACAAATTGAGCCGGTTATTACTAGCATCACTTAAAAATTCGAGCTTCGAAAAACTCATACTCAGTTTGCTAATAATTATTTACTATTTTCATGGAGTCTACAAGTGATTACGATGCTACAAGGATAACTGCATTCTTAAACGTGCCAAAATAGTTTTGTTTACAGATATGGGTACCACGGAACTGGCACCACTTAAATCATTGGTATATTATTTAATCAGAACAATTAGGACTGACAGTGACTGTTAAATAATTATACTTGTAAGACTAGATGTAGGAAATAAGTTCGAAAGATCTGCATAATTGTACAAAAGTATTTCTAATAGGTATTGTTCAATTTTTTTTACTTTTTGTTACGACAAATATACATGTGTTATAACGAAATAAAGTAAAGAGTCATTACTTTGTCTTATCACATAAAAGAAGCATTACTTCCGTCTCGATAGCTGCTTGTTAAGGGGATAGAAATAATGCTTCTTTTATGCTGCACGAGAATTTTTTTAGCATTCGTCTGCAATCGGTAGGTTCGTTAATTCATTTGTTGTAGTTCTGTTGTTTATTTATTTATTTTAATGTTTACTACTGGGATTATTTCCTCCACTTGTTTTTAACTTGAAAACACAACAATGGGTAACTACTACCTACTTCTACCTAGGCAGTGTTATTTTATAATGACTAACTGATAATTATACACACGTCATAGCGTCAATCATATTAAAATAATACTACTTTAAGCGAACGGTAGTAAGCGTTAGCATATATCTACTTTACAGAATTAAGACCATACAGAACCCTTCATCATATCAACCCATTACCGGGCCATTATAGGTGAGGGTCTCCTCCCACAATGAGGTTAAGGCTGTAATCCACCACGCTGGCCCAGTGCGGATTGCCCTTATTCAGCCATAATTACATGTAGTGGGTTGTGCCCAAAACTAGTTAAAACGCCCCGCGCACGTCTCACTTCACGTTTAGAACATTAGAGACAAAATAATTACAGTCAACTGATAAATGTAATGAAATGACTAACCGCCTGTTATAGAAATACTACTAAAGTGGAGTGGGTTTTAATGCTATGTATACGATGTCTGTAGTTTCCTAATTATGTGATGTAGATACTTGTCATTATTTTTCTTCGGTGCCCACCGCAAACAATCCTCAACCTTTTATTGGTAAACTACTCAAACAGCTTGTTCGTTATAAAATATATATCGGATAACATCACAAAGGTAGCATCTAATATGTTTTTACCCTCAACATTTTACTATATTTATGGCAACTGTATGGAGGGTCCACATATATAATAAGATAAAAGACAATTGGGTTTTAATTTTATAAACGATGTAAAAAAAACTGATAAATGATTAGAAAATAACTTTTATTCTGTTTAATGAATAGGTTTCCAAAAATTATTTCTTTGGCATAAAATCAATTTTACAAACTAATAAAGAAATATATAAACTTTTCTTCACCAACTTTATGTCCCTGCAGTCGAAGATTCTTTATAACGCCACTCTTTCTATTTGTAGTTGTTACGTTACTTTCGTATCATAATATAAAAAAAAGAAATCGGTTGAACACGTTTAACACTTTTTAACATAACCTCACTCAACGCCGGACGTATCGAGACTGACAAGGTATACAAGTTGACTGGCATTGCAAGTCGAGGGACATTGATCATTATTGCCGTGAACACGTGTGACGCTGAAGTTTCTTGCAGTGTAACCAATTATTAAAAACGTATTTATTTCGGGACTGTCAGCAATACTGCTAAGTTTGTTAACGAGATTACTAACTACTTACATCAAGTGTTCGAATGGAGTTTTGACTAAAAATAAAATAATTTTGGACATTCATCATCATTGTTATCGGACCCTTCATATATTATACATCATACAATAGCTCTTACCTAAGGTCCTATCTAGATTCTAAAACTTAAAGATTTAAATGTGTTAACATTTGGACATGATATTATTATATTTGTCTAGACATTATATATATATATGTATTCCGTAGCATGTTGACCTTCAAAATAATGGTTAAAGTTCGCAAAATCTTTCGTCTAAGCCCTCATATTCTATTGAATCCCCAAAACTATTCACTCTATTTCTATTTTAGTTCACACAGTTCGAATTTCGTTGAGCAAATGCTTAATAACATAAGCCTCGAACCATCTGAACATTACCTGTATTTAATAAATAACTTTTCAATGCTTGCTCAACAAGATTATGCAGACATGTGTAATTGTTCTTGTTGTGCAATTTACATTTCGCATGCTTAATAGTAGAATATGGAGGAATGTTATATTATAATAAGACCCTATGTAAGCTCATATTCAGCAAATAAATTTCATTTCATTTCAACATACGTTTAATCAAATTGACAATTAAATGTAAACTAATTCAACGGTACAAAAGATGACATTTAAGTCGCACCCAAAAAAAGGTTTTAGCACACGTGCTCATACAATAAACCATTGAAGGCGAATTGTAGGTCGACAGGTTTAGAAGAATCGAATCGCTTTCAGCAAGAGACTTAAAACAACAAAAGTTGAAAGGCAGCAAACTTATCGCTTGCTTGCTTGCCGCAATAATAAATGTTGGCCAACTAAAATCGAAGCGTGTGAACCCGTTATAACGTATTGTAATATCATATTATCTCACCTTTCTGGTATTTTAATTTAACACTATTTACATCTATCTAGACTGATATAATATTATTATCGTACGGGTTAGCATTATATTTAAGGCATAAGTGCCTTAAATATAATGCTGCTTTTGAGCTATGTAAAAATATAGTAAACGTTATAAAGTAATATGTTTCATTGAAAAATCCTATTCAATTTTTTTACAATATACGTGAAATCCAATTTATTCTAAGACTAAGGGGGTTACAAAATTAAAATGGCAAAGTATATTATAATAAATGATATAATAAGAATAATTATATAAGTATATAAAAAAAAATTGTCGGCAATTCAATTCAATTCAAATCAATTCTGACGAACACAAATCTCTAAACTAAATTGGCAACAATGGCAGTGACAATTTGCAACAGTATGGATGCTCGAGCATTGTCGCCATTTTAGTATCCACTTCATATTTAGGTAGAATTTCTTTCGTAGTTTTATCAGGTCCCTTAATTTCTTAGTCATTGAGTCCTTGTCACAATGCTGGACGTAGAAAATGATAGCTTTATTTATAGACAGTCAACTTATTTTAGTTTCATTAAAAGAATTATGTTCGACAGAATCGGCTCCAACGAGTGTTCTTTTAAGGAATAAGTAATAATAATAAGTTCACAACTAGACTAGTATGTATGGTTCTCTACTTACTCCGTAGCAAATAGGAGAACAGGAGTTGTAGTAACACGAAGGTACGATTGAAGGTAGTTACAAAATAATCAGTGACATCAAAGTCATTTGGCAAGGGGATTCTATAATAGGACGTTACCTATTTAAATGTCTTATTCGCACTCATATAGAAAATAATAATTTTAGTTTTCGAATAAAACTAGGTTATCAGCATTATCCGCAGCCGATAAACATCCTACTGCTGGGAACAATCCTCCTCCCTTAAATATAATTGGTATGCCACCATACTTTGCTTGAAGGCCGATTGGTGCAGTGAGCAGCGACCCTGTTTTCTGAGTCCAATGCTGATGATTGGATTCCCACAACTGTAAAATGTTTGTGATGAACATAAATATCTTTTAGTGTCTGGGTGTTTATCTCTATTTTATATGTATCATTATCATATCTACCAATCACCGGCCCACTTCAGGGCACGTGTCTCCTACAATGAGAAGATGTAGGCCGAGTGGTAAAAGAATAATTGCAAAAGGGCAGACTTGTAGTGGAATAAAAAAAAATGATTTTAAAAGTACTTAAACTTCTCTATCGCAAAAGCAGTACAAAGTTCAGTAGGAACCTAGTTAATTTTACATATTATTTTGCTTAAATTGTAGAAAATTTTTATTTCTTGCTTATCAGTGCTATTGGCGAAATCTATTTTTTTTTGCATTAGTTGAAAGGGCGGAGAGTAACATAGACTACTTTATTCCAGAAAACAACCGGTTACAGGTAGGTACCTATTATTACTAGGTTATAATAGTAAGTTAACTAATTTTTACTTAGTTAATTTTAAATTATACTGTCCTTCCATTGTGAAATCTTTAACTAAATTGACAGATCTAAATAGTGCTGTCCTTTTCAGAATATTTTCCGCAAAAAAGGACTACATTACCTTTTACTAGCTTCTTACACATGACACATGCCAATTTACTTTGTATACAATAGAATCGGCAGCAATATCATGTTAAAAATAGTGCTATAATTTTTCCGGGATATGCAGAGTGGAAAGTAAAGCACTACTTTTGGACCAACCAAATTAGGTTTACTTTGGAGATTGGGTATCTACAACAGAATCAATACTGTGTTCCTAATTTCTTGTCTGTGGTTCAATGTGACGGATGGTTTGGTTGGCAAAGTGCGATCCTCTATGGTGGGATCATTCAGTATTTTTTTTTCTTGCTCATAACCTGTGTTCATAACAAATAATGCGACATATTTAGTTGTCCTAGAACTAATTATTGTATTTTCGTTATTTTATTTTGCTGGCGTCAATATTTAATGAAAGTATATTAACATTAGCTTAAGTGAATGAAGCCAGCTGACGAACATAAACAAAGGATATGTCAATAGTGAAGTGCCGAGACTAAAAGAAAGTGCCTGTGATTTAGTTTTAAGCATAATGGATGTTGATGGTTCAGCCGGAGCTGGAGAGGTCAGTCAGACTCAAGGAGAAATAGACCAGAACCTCCTCTTGCAATTCAGTTGTATGAACACAACTGATAGAGAAGAACTCATACGCCAGATGCAAAGATTATTAGGCCCTAGTTTAAATTATAACACAGCTAGTTTTTTCTTGGATATGAGTAATTGGTAAGTAGGATGTTTCTAATAATTCAATTTCTAAATGCAAAAGTGTAATTTCAGATATTTTTTTTTCAGGAATTTACAGGCAGCTATATGTTGTTTTTTAGATTACAGTTTGCCTCCCAAGCTTCCATCAATGGCATTAAAAGGAGCTCAAACTCAAGAATCTGCTGTTGGACCTGCTACTCAGTAAGAACCATAATAGTTTTATTAATTGGGATGATGTAATAATATGCAATACATCTAGTGGGTCATAGTTTTCATGTTGTATGTATAATTAATAGAAATTGATGTCTTATTCAACAAAACTTTCTAACAATTTGTGATCTGGTTGTTTTCATACAAAATGCATAATTTGAGAGTAAGGTACTCAATGCAGATTTTGTATGGAGATGTCAGGTTGCAAACTGTTTACAATCATGAGAAAAGTTACTTTAAAGGGGGATTGAACTGAAGTATTTTAGGTCACATATTTTATATTAATTTGAGAAATTTCAAATCATTTAACAGTATTTGATTACAGTTTTGAACAAAATTGGAGTATTGCCAACACAGGAACAGAAGCATGGCCGGGAAGCTGTAGGTTAATACAAGCAGGTGGCGAACCACTGGGAGCTACGCCTGTGTATGTGCCACCATTGCCTCCTGGACATTCCACAAATGTTTCAATTAAATTATTAGCACCCAGTATTGCTGGTGTGCATAGAGGCTATTTTCATTTAGTTACTGACAAAGGCGAGCAAATAGGGGGTAAGTGTTGAACTTTTTAATAAATCAACACATTAACTTCTGATTACAAAAAAAACATGAAGTTAGGTGACCTTCTTTTTTGTTATATTGATTCATAGTTCATCAAACAAATGTACAAATTGACACATTTACTCCTTATTATTAAAAAATCATGACCTATCATTTTCATTATATTGATTCATAGTTCATACAACAAATGTGAAAAATATAAAAGTAATATTTTTGACTATTTTAACTCAAACGTTTTTTTTTGATTCACAGTCAATAGAATTGATTACCATGTAGCTCTTGAGTTATTGATGTGTCATTACTTATTAGGGAAAAGACTGCTGTGTAGTGTTAAAGCAACCTAGTTGTAGACTCTAACTTACATGCTTTATGTTACCTATTTCAATTTTCTGTTATATCCTTTTTTTCTGTGGTGTACAATAAAACTGTAATTAATTCATCAAAAGTTGCTGCTGACAGTCACACAAAAATATTTTAGGTTATATTATATGGTTAAAGTTAGGTCTTTAACCCTTATTTTGAGTTCTATACAGTGTGTTTGTCCAGATGCAGAGTTGTTCCCGCAGTTTCTTTTAATATTTATAAATGAATATAAGGAATAATTATATTTTGATTCCATTTTTCTCTTTGAAATCCAATGAGGTAAATTTTATTTCAGTGTGATTCATTTATCTTAATGTAAAATGTGGACAATACCAGTATATTCGTATTGTCTTTGGTCTGAGCATGTAGTCATAATAGAAAGGCACAATATAACTTGTGAGTTATTTTTTCTATGTTCGGTTACTCTTCTTCTTTAAGTGCCTCTCCAAATAGTGAAGGTTTGCCGTCATTTTTCGATAATTCTGGCTTATTTTGCTGGGAGCCACTCGAGATCCCAGTCCACTCTCTTATGTTTCACGCAAGACTTACTCTTGCGACCGATGCGTCTCTTTCCAGCAACTTTGCATCATTATCAGTTGCAGTAGCTTGTATCTGGCATGCAGAAGCACATGCCCTAGACAAGCAACTTTTTTTCTTTTTGACGGTCATCCAAAGTTCGCGCTGACAATAAACTCGTCGCAAGACTTTCTCATTGGTAACCTTTGAGTCCAAATGATTTTCAGCATGCGTCGATCTCGTCGGCCCACATCTCGAATGCTTCTAGACGTTTTCTGAGATCCTCTTTGATGGTCCAGGATTCGCATCTGTAAAAAAAGGCGTTTACGTAATGCGATGTTTAGGCGGCGGCTAGTGAGCGCTTTTTTCATGCTTTGAAAAGCACTACGGGCGACTTCTATCCGGGTTTTAATTTCTGTTTCACTGTCCCATTTTTCAGACCTAGATATTGAAACATCTGCACTCTCTCCAATACTTGGCTAGCCACTCTAATCGTTGGATCCACATTTGCATTATTAGACACTACCAAGACCTTTGTTTTCTTGATGTTTATAACTAGACCAGCCTCTTTGCTACACTTATTGACACTATCAACAATCCTCTGTAGCTCTGCCTTCGTGCACGCAATTAAACAATTTACGGTACGCTGTCAGCGTAAATTGTTAATACGGCCATTAATCTTAACACCACAGTTTTCCGCTGCTTCTGCCATGACTGCCTCCGAATATAAATTTAAAAAAGTATGATTCGAAGGTCTTTTCCATCTAAGCTTAGGTATATTCCTGAGAAGTATTCCAAGACGGTCATGCTCTATATTGTAATAAATAGTCTAATTGCTCATTTTCGGCATTCTAGATTTGTTTTTATTTATATTTGAATTCTAATTTTCCAGATACTTTATGGGTAGAAATCACAGTAGAATCTGAAGTAACTATGGCTCTTACAGAGCAACTAGCTGCATTACCAGTACCAAGTAGCAGATTGGAGGAATCAGTATCACAGGTAATATTCGTAAGTTAATTTGTGTGATAATGCGCTCATATAACAACTTACAACTCACATGGGCTTTCTGCACATGTTAAATTGTATGGATATGAATGTAATTTTTTTTTTCAACCAAATGCTGCTCTTCTTCTTATGGCTTCCATTTCAGTCATAGGTTATAACGGGCAGGACGCGTTGTTCGATTATTTTAGTCTTCAGGCACCGAGAGATTTTGCTCGAACAGATTTCCCTATGTTTTCCGAATGCCACCTTACACATCCAGTTAATATTCCGTTGTTCACCTCTTTCCCGACATTGGACCAACCTAACTGGATTGTGTAAATATATTAGTTAAAAATATTGTGCCCAGTGTTCTTAATGATTACTGGTTGGAGAAGAATATGACCATTAGACATAACCTTCGTCTCGATATCAAGTTTGTCCCAATTCAAAAGCTTAATAAGTCTACTACCATTTCCCTTTTGCACTCCTCCCTGCAAGTTGATTTGCGTTTTTGCACAAACACTTCAAATCTTGATTATTTCGGTAATTCCTTCGACCTTCCTGCATTATTCTTTTTTAAATTCTACTACAAGTTAGCCCTTGACTGCGATCTCAACTGGTGGTAGTGTATAACTGCCATACCATGTGGGTCTTATAGCGATTCGACTCCAACTATGATCAGTCCAAAAAACTCAGTTGCCATATTTTCAACCAACATAAACAATGATCTTCTTAATATAGATCAGTAGCCTGTGGAAATACTGTAATAAACAAATCCTTTTATGTCAAGTAACTATAAACTATGTTATAGTTTTAAATTTAAAATTAACAGTTTATTTTTTTTACAGGTGCCATCACAAGATGACCAAATGTGCTGATTAGAACTTATTTTTATTATAATTATTTTATGATGGCTTTTATTTACAATTTCTCACAATTATTTACTTTAATTTATTTATAATCTGTGGTTTTATTTTTCAAAATAAAATATTAAAGTGCTCTTGAGTCGTGCAAGAGTTTAAATAGTTTAGCCTGGCAAGCATACAATCGGTAGCATAATAAATACAGTCACATGCAATACGTCACGTATTACGACCTACTAGTTGAATACTAAGAGAATAAGTATGGCGAATATATCTCAATATATTTTACATCCCTCTTTGTAAATCTTTCAATACATGTGCCATTGGCCAAGTTCATTTAGCACTCCTAAAAACTAAAAAGCAAAAGAAACTTAAAATAACGAAATCAAAGTTGAAACCGTCAAAGTAATCTTAGTCAGGATAGGTTTTCTGAGGATATGCCGGACGTTAGATTTTTTAAGGTACGTTTTACCCGACCACCACTGTAGGCTTCCAACGTTAATAATCACTACGTTTTAAACTTGAAATGAATGAAAACAATACTTTAGGATTTATTAAACTAATTTTAATTATTCACTGATGATAAGATTTCGTACTTTCTAAAATCTTATTTGTATTGATTTTCGCTAATGACTCAAATGTTGTATGCGTAATAATTAAAAACTCAATGGTCTAAGGTCTCATGAATATTAAAGGCCTTTAAAATTTGCCACAGTGATTTTATTTCATTGATACGCATCTGCTGTATCAACGCAGTGCAGTTAATATAAACCATTTAAGCAAGCTTGCCTTTTCTTTTTTAGAAGTAAAATTGAAACTTAAACGCCAGAGTGATTTTTAATTATGCAAAATTAAATAAGACTTATGAACAATGAAATAAGTGAAAAAATGTACAAACCGTATGAAATACTTTAAAATGAATAAGATGTGAATTTGTTATTGTTGAAATGTTTACAATTGTATAAGGAAATCGATTTTATTAGCATCACTTAGTTTTAGGTATGAATTGCCATTAATGAATAATTATGGGGTTTTTATTTTGTAGTACTATAATTATATATCTAAACATAATTTTAGTTTTAATTAAAATAAAATCTTTTATAATAATGTGGTGAATTTTGTTTTCTATTTTTTCTTACTAAGTATGAGAAGAGAAAATGAAATATTAAGTTATTAAACTTTAAAGATTATTTATTTAAAAAAAAAAAAGATTACTTCAATACTTTAAAAAAATTACCATACAATACTGGTCAGCTATACAATTATGTATAATAGCATGAAACATTGATACTGGGATAGAAGCATGCGTTATTAATAAACAATGAATTACAAATAGATACAATGAACTGTAGCTTATTTTCTAAAATTAAAAAATATTAGTTATCTGTGCTTTCCGTGGATTGTATGTAATTATATTATGTTTTAGAGGTAACTGAAAGTTTATGCACAGAGTTAACATGCAGTGAGCATAAACTTTGTATAACACCAGCTTCTAACCAATATTTAAAAGACCCAATGTGTGTTGATCAATCACAGCTTCAGTTTATGCTATAGTAGACTTAACTGTCTCTTGGTCCCTTAAGAAATCAATGTACATTATACAGCCATTTCCATATCAATCTTTGGATAAGGGTTATAGTTTTTAATAATAAAATCTTCATACTTGAAGTCATCAATGGAGTCAATATTGCGAGCAAATTCTAAAGTTGGGAAGGGTCTTGGTTCCCTCTCTAATTGTTTTTTCAATGGTTCAATGTGGTTGAGGTATACGTGGGTGTCTCCTGTGGTATGTACAAACTCACCTGCCTGAAATAAATATGATTTTGATTTAACCAACACACTTTATGATTCTTACCTGAATGCAGTCCAACCCAATCTTATTTGTATAGTTAACTATTTCAGGTTCCACGACTTAATACCAGGTTAATATGCTAGGTCAAAGGTGACTTACCTCCAAATTGGTAATATGTGCAATCATATGCGTTAACAGAGCATAACTAGCAATATTGAATGGTACTCCTAAGCCCATATCAGCACTCCTTTGGTACAGCAAGCAGGAGAGTTTACCATTGGCTACATGGAACTGTGCCAGGCAGTGACAAGGAGGTAGGGCCATCTTACTAAGATCTGACGGGTTCCATGCGCACATCAATATCCTTCTGTCACTGGGATTATTTCTAAACATAAAATAATATAAACATTTAAATAAATATGCACTGAAATTATTACTTAGAAACATCAAAAATGTTGCCAAAATAGAAATTACTTGATAGTGTCAATAACATTTTGAAGCTGATCAATTCCTTGCCCAGTATAGTCTGTCTTTGCATCAATATATTTTGCTCCACTATGCCTCCACTGAAACCCGTAAACTGGTCCAAGGTCACCTAAAATGTTCAAAAAAAGGATGAAAAATCATTTTTATTCATAGTTTAATTAGTTATCTTATGAATTGACTGATCAAGAAGATGGCTAAACAGATTGTAAATAGAAAACCATCACACATTAACAGAGAAATACTTTGCAGGGCATGCAAAAGTGCCACACTTTGTCCATCAGCCTAAAGCATAGGTGTTAAGCCTCATGGTGCCAGCACTTATACCTGCAACCATTGCCAACTATACTGAAAGGTAGTCTTTTTTCCAAGGTCCTAGACAGTTTCTTCACTGCATTAATAGAAGTAAGATTGCCTACAACTTTAGCCATAGGCAAGGTGTTGACTAGTCACAAGTGTTGCAATTCAGTTTTTTTTTAAATTTCACTACAAGTTAGGCCTTGACTGCAATCTCATCAGGGATAGTAAGGCTAAAACTCTAAGAGGCACATCTTTATTGGTAGGCTGGTAACTTGTCAGAAGCCTACTACCAGACCAGATAAAATTTATATATTCCCAAATTTCTAATACCCTCAACATCTAAGTATATCATTACAGTAGTAATCCCAATTTTAAAAATAGTTTGAGTCTATTAATTATTACCTTCTTCACGCTCAGTGAATCCTAATTTATCAAGAAATGCCCTGGATCCATTAGAATCCCAAATATGTACACCCTTACTGGCTAAAACTTTGCTATTTGTAGATCCAGATATCATCCACAGTAGCTCTTCGATAACTCCTCTTGCAAAAACGCGTTTCGTGGTCAGAAGAGGCAATATATTGTTATTCAGAGAGTATCTCTGCATAGCACCAAGTATGGACAGAGTACCAACTCCGGTTCTATCAATTCTTTTGTCACCTGAAAGTTAGAGCCATGTTAGTGGATAAACGTAATCAGCAACGAATCCCGGAGATGGATAAATAATTAAGACCGACACCTTTCTCAATTATCGTCTTCACAAGGTTCAGGTATTGTGATTCTTCGTGCGGTGAGAGAGACTTTTCAGTGCCATTTTGTTGCATGTTAATTTTTCGAAGTTTTAGTAACTTTTAGTTTTATGTAGAATTCTCAATTTAGATAATAGAAATTAAAATTTTTTGACAAAACAAAGCTGAGTTTTTGCGAGGTTGTCAAAATTTGGCGGCAAAAGTTAGTAGACAATGGACATTTTTTTTTTTTTAATAAATTGTCTTTACTTTGCAGGCTCTGATCTTTTTGAGCAGTCATAAGTACATACTACATTGGTATATTAAAACACTATAGTAGTATAATTAGTCTAATCTAGTCATTGAATTATGACTGATATGTTTTTGATTTTTAATACACATTTGGTTATAATATGTTATTACTGAAGACACGAGACATGGTTTAGACTTTTGCTTTGGTTCGTTTTAATATAACTTGAAGATCCTTTGAAAAACAGTGGAAATATAGGTCAGTCGGTTAAAATAAAATATCAGTACTTTGGTTATAAATGGGCTATGTACTGGCTGGGAATTCATAGATTTAAAAGCTTCAGTGAACAGTAACCTTTCGCCCGAGATTTAGAACCAATCTGCCGAGGAAGAACATTGATAATATAAACCATTTACACTGTAGCTTTTTTGCATCCTCTTTAAACAGTTGCTATTAGCAACGTAGTTTTGTTAAAATAACATTTTAAATTTTCGATTTAAATCTGAAAATAATGCCAGTACTGGAAGCGCCAAATGTGGAATTAGGTTCAGCTCCGCAGACACCAAGCGTGATCGTTTCACCGTCACCGTCAGAAATTTCTAGTGCCAGCTCTCCAGAACCGCAGAATGTTCGTGCTACTCCACTATTCAGGTGACATTTACATAGATTTGATACAACGACTTCAATTCTATTTTGATCAATTGATTTGAATACCTACCTAAACAGTGGGAAAATAATAAACTTTGGTAGCTGTTTTTCGTTTGATAAAACCAACACCTTCAATTGCTTAAAACAGTGTGATGCACGTGTAGGAAATCTCAAACGCCTACAATATTGGTTTATGGTTGTATCATTTATTGGATAATATTAACTTGCTTAGTTCATGGGCTTTATCTCGGTCTATCTATCTAAACATCTACGGTCTAGCTATCCATACAAAGAGGCTATAGCGCCAGTTTTTTGGCTGTTGTTAATCCTACCAAACCCTTTTGTGAACTTTTGGACGGCATGGCATACGAGTATTTAAAAAAAAAAGAAATATCCGTAGGACCTTAGTTATTTTATACCTTCCACCTTGGAAAAGCAAAATAATTATTATGGAAAGTATAATTTCTGAAGTTTTGCTTCAGATTTTTAAAGCGCTATTTAAGTTTAGGCCTTTAACGTTTGTAGGTTAAAATCAAACATATGTTTTCATATTACCACAAGTTTGGTTTGGTAACTATTCGAACCTTCATTACTTGGATGTTGTGTTTTAAGGATGTTGGCTATGCCACCCCCTGATCCAGAACAACCGCCTGGCCAGGACGAACTGGAGCGTAGATTACCCGGCTACAGGCGCATTGTTATACCCCGAGAATTAACTCTCATAGAACTCTTGGTAAGAAATCCGTAAATTGTATTGAAGCAGGAGTGATTATGCGAAAGTCCATATGGACATTAATTTGCGACGAGTAAACATCCGCGTCCTTTTAAATACGCTCTTACGCGCTAACAGAGAATTTTGGCGTTTTTTTGACGCATTGACGAACCCAGCAACCCTTTGCAGAAATGCAAGCAGTACATCATACAATGTTCTATCCATGAACTTGACGCGCCCTGTGTTATAGCCTAAAGTGCCTGTAAAAACCGGCCAGCACGGGAAAACGCTCTTCAGACTGGAACACAGCTGCTTAGTGATAGAAATTAGCATGGTGATACTACTTCCCCAGATGAGCTCTGTCACAAAAAGCTCTACTACTTCTAAATATTTTGCATTTAAAGAAAAAAGAAATTATAAATTACACTGTAAAGATTGGTCGGGTTGTCGCAAATTGTTCAAATATTTTTGCAGCAATTTGTTCGATACGTGGGAAGTAGGCGAAATATGACTAACGATATGTTGACACATCATAATTTGCCTAATGGCCAGGCTTTGCACTACTCTTACAACTATTTAAAAACTTACTTCATTGCTCTTATTTATTTATCACAAACATTTACCAATAGCGTTGGTTAACCCCCAACGAGGTGGACAGATGACATCAAGTGAGTCGCTGGGAGCCGGTAAAAAAAAAACATCCCAGGACCTGGGATTTTTGAACTCACTACAAAAGACATTTGTCCAGCAATGGATGTCAATCGGTTGATATGATGATGTTGATGATGTAAGGACAACCCTATTTCCTTCTAGAAAGAGAGCAGTGGCGTGACCACAGACGAGGAAGTCTTGACGATACGCGAAGCAAAGTTGCGTGTTATTGCAGAGCGCGTCGGCTTGCGTCGGTTGCACGTCCTCGCTCCCCGCTTACGTTCCCTTACTCTTGACGGAAGCGCAATTTCATCTTTGCGTGATCTTGGAATTGGATTAGTTCACTTAAAAGTACGTTTCCGATGCTAATTCATTTGTATACTTATCCTGAACTAAAACAAATTAACAACAGTAACTTATTTTCATTGGTCGATGTGGGAAATTCGTTGTCTAATTCGATTTACGCATGTTGAGTAACATTACACATAACTTGGAGTACCGATGTACTTTGGGGTACCAAGGTTAAGGACTGGCGACCTCGCACCGGTATATGCAGTTGTTTGGCCCCCAAGGAGGTAGGCGGATGACATCAAAAGAGTCGCTAGGAGCCGCTGGAAACAAGCCTAGGACCATGGTTTTTGGAACTCTCTACAAAAGACCTATTTCCAGCAATGGGTGTCACCCAGATGAAGTTAATGCTGAGTAAAGACCCATGACACCACCAGTCGACATTTCAATTATTATCTGACGGATACACACAGTCTCAATGGCAAGGTTTATCAGTTTGTTTTGCTTGTAGAAACTAAGCATAAACAGATGCGGCTTAACATCCTTGGATGGAATCTGGGGCTTGGGGGCATTAAAGGAACTCCATGCTGCCGCCAATCGTCTTTCTGAGTTGCATCCGTTGGCGGCTATGCAGAAAATACATACGCTTAACTTAGCCGAGTAAGTACCATGGTATGTTATTTAAACATGCTCCTTTTACAACGTAGGTACTTAGTTGAAGTATTCTTACATCACTTTTATAAAGTTTACAGTGAGTACAAGTGTTTTTTTTTTTCAATTTATTTATTTATATTTATTATTTAAAATTATAGAACAATTGTTACCTTGGTGACTCGAAACTCTTATGAGTTTATAAGGACGCTGCACATTTCTCTTCAACTAAATATATACTTCAAATTACCTAAAAACCAGTAGCGTGCACTTCATACATGCACAGAAGCACTGCATACCCAAATTATTTTATATAACCCGTATTGGAGGGAAATTTTGCCATTTTATGCCATGTGCCCGCTTTATGCATACCCTGGTTAGAAACCCTGTGCACGCCACTGCTAAAAACTATACAAAAATAATAAACTTCTTATCTACCTAAAGCTGCAAAGATAAATGGAGTATTGCTTTGACAATATTTATACGTTGATAAATATTGCAGTAACCCTATAGAAGAATCGAGTCGCTTATGGACCATAGGCGTTTGCAGCTCCCTCCGCCGGTTGACTTTGCGAGGAACTCCCATTGCTGACACAATGAATTATCGCTCAACGGTTGCATCTGCTTTACCGATGCTTGTAACATTAGATGAAATACCATTAAATGCAGATGAGGAAGGTAAGTGGTGAATACTTAGATCCTACTTTAAATACCCAATAGTATTATTAAGTTATACTTTTGACGGCCGATTGGCGCAGTTTGCAGCGACCCTGCTTTCTGAGTCCAAGGCCGTGGGTTCGACTCCCACTACTGGAAAACGTTTGTGTGATGAGCATGCATGTTTTTCAGTATCTGGGTATGTTGTTCAGTATATGTATATTCTAAGTATTTAAGTATAAAATATTCATCAGTCATCTTAGTACCCATAACAAAAGCTACGTTTAAATTAGGGCGATGTGTTTATTGTCGTAGTATATTTATTTATTGATTTTTATTTACTTATATCTGTAAGGGGAAACGATGAGCGTGTAGGCAAAGTGTGGTTAAGTCACCATTTACACCTATGAAATATTATTTAACACTGAAAAGTTTCAATTTTCAGTACTGCTCAATTTGTGCATTCAATATTGAGTCTCACAACCAATGTACATACAGAGTAATTTAAAAGATTATCAAGTCACCATCAATACCTACCAATTTCCTGATGTTTTGATTTTGCATATTCGTTAAAATGCAGATGAGATTCCTGAAGACAATGGTAGTGCAGAAAGTGATATAGAGCCGGATGCTCCGCAGTCATTGCCTAACGTGATTGGGTCTACACTAGAGCCTCAGCCTAGTCCTTTGAACAAAACACACGTTCAGGTAAGCAAAGTTTATTTAAGGATTAAATGAGGTACCTGAGAAATGCATGCTAATAGCTGTAAGTTTATAATATAGTAACTACCTATACTTGGTAGCATAATATGAATTCTAAGAATCCATCATGGAGTTTTTGGCTCCCGTCAAATTTCCATCCCTAGTTGAGAAAGGACGTGAACTCGTCTTTTAAATTTCCTACCAAGTACTTTGTATTGTTATGCTTCTTTCTTTCATTTATTTTAAATCATGTGTGTGTCCAATAAAGATTTCAAAGAAACAAGTACCAACCAATTAACTTCCTTGATCTAATTTCATTGCATATTGAATTTTATTATACTTTTTTAGAGTAAAAACAACAATCTTAAAGAGGAGTTTTCATTGAAGTATTCGACATTATCACGTCTACGACCAGCTACCACTGAATGTGCAGGCATACGCCCTACACGTGCTTATCTACCTCGCCGACCAAGGACAGCCTTAGAAAGACCTATAGACGCTCCAACTAGGTTGCAAATTATGAACACGCTTATGGGTAAGTTGAGTTCGTACAATAATAATTTAATATTATCAGATACCTGTACCATTTAACTAAATTCTAAAGCTAGGTGATTGTGCAGAAAATTTGTAAAAAAAAATCAGAAGTACGGAATTTGCGACTCTAAGCTGAGCGAGTTTAAGTCCATTTTTCTTTGGCGATACAGGATTTAATACTCTCAAGCAACTCCTCGATTGCGAGCGAGCGAATCCTATACTTAGGCCACAAGTACCACGTAGTACCACTTAGGTATAAGACAGGAAGAAAATGACATTCCCAACAGAGAAGTAGTAGAAGATTGGATAGTAATAGAAATAAATTTTGTGAAACGCAAACGAGCTCTATGTCTAGAGCTAGTTTTCAAAAAAAAAACTTAGTGAATCTAAAATATAAAATTCTTCTAAGTTTTTAGTTCTTTACTTTATTTTTGTCAGTCCATAGACATGAACATTTAATCTTCGCATTGCATTGGCACGCCCAAATCAGTATCTGATGAGGGCGTTTCTTCAGATGTGAAAAAGTAAATTGTATAGTTTAAAATTAAACATTTTGGATTATGATTCATGAAATACTTACATTTTTTTAGACGATGAATGGCGTTCTAGTGGAAGTAAATTAACATCACACGATCCAGTTTGTGGAAATCTTGCGAGAGCCTTACGAAAATCTCCAAAAGAAAAAAATCGCAGCTCAGGTAATTTTAAAATATAAAACTGATTGTTGTATGCGGTAAATATGAGAGCGGTTTAAACATTATTTTTCGTAGTAGTATTTACTTTTTTCGTACATTTCTTGCGAAAAAATATTTGGGTAAAAAATAACGGATCATATTCATAACACGGGCCTAGGTATTAGACCCGTATTATGAATGTGATATTTTGTAATACTCATCAAATCTACAGATTTACACACAAACTCATGCTCATGAAAACTATTCACCAAAAATACAGATTTACTTCGTAAAAAATTTGCATGGCAATTCATCCTGAAATTGACTAAAACAAGTAGACCAAATAGTCGAAACTATAAGAACCATAAACCATTGCTCATAACAACAACGCTCTTCTAGCACCATAAAATAACAAACTATAATTTGTCCTACTTATGGCACAACAATGTCGGAATCGAATAAGTAATTAAGTTTATTGCAAATTCGTGAGAATCGTTATTGCATCTCGCTTCTTAGACGTTTTTATTAACATATGCAATTCTGCATCAAGCGAACTATATACTCTGCATGTTAATGTTGCAAACAGCATGAAATTGTAAATACTTAGTAGATATTGTATAGAGATATATGTTGTACGCAATTTATTATATTGTTATCGATGTATGGTATAAAAAAAGTAAAAGATGTTGACGTAATATTTGTTGCTATGCCATTTTTTGTTAATTCAGTTTAGCAACTAAGCATGATTCAGCGAATTCGTATTCGTTAGCAGTACACCGTTGAGATTGCACGTGACCGGAATCACAGATCGCAATAAACAAGATACAAGATTAAATGTATGCAGTTATGGTTAAAACTATACTGGTCATCAGATACGACCAAATAAGTATCAGCTACAGCATAATATATAAATAATATTAGCTAAATAATGGCATTTACTTCTTATATATTTACACACTGTTTAATTTGCAATTGCTAAGATAACTTGCATTTGTTCATTATAAATTAAACATCTCCGGAGGATACTCCGGTATGAAAGTGCGTAGAGTGTAGACATGTATGACATTGCGGAAAGATATTTTTGGTTTGGAGTAAAAAAATTGAAGATATTATAAATTACAACGTAAGTACAGAGTATAAGCATATTTATGTTCATTGAATATCATGGAATTTTGCAATGTACATAACGCCTGCTCCTATCCATTAAATCTACTACACTTAAAACCTCATTCGTTTCTGAACACATCATTTCCTGATTATTCTACTTACTAAAAATAGGTGGTATACAGCGAGATTTTGTCTCATGTTATCTAGTATCTCCTTTGCTGAACCATTGCTCTTGTTCTAATCTTTTAGCTCCCTTTATGCAAACCTAACAAACGTTTTTGCTTGCGGTCTTGTTCAGATAAGAGAACAGAAATTTGATACAAATTTCCTTATTTCTTGTTTAACAGACCATGCTCTTAAAATTGAAACAAACTTAAGTACATATTCCATATGAGGATAAAAGAGAAGGTATCGGGTTCAGAAATACTCTCTAACCCTGCAGCTCTACATATCCATCATTTAAATTTTCTGATCATTTTTCGTTATCGGGCTATTTAAAATAAATTTACTTATTCACGGCAAGAGCTTCTTAAACATTCCAATTGGCATTGAAAAGTTTAAGATTACGGTCAATACATTAATATCTATAAATTCGATCAACAATATCTTCATCGAAGAGTAAGGTAAACCTAAAAGAATAGATATTATTAAGCTTGTCCTTAAAGCTTGACAAACATTTTTAAAAGTCACTGAAAACATGTGTTGTTTGTGGTTTGCAATACGTTATTATGTGGTCAGTTTAAAGCACCAAAGTGTTAGCTCACTTGCGCAACAAGCCATGTTCATCATGCTTATCTACATTTGAAATTTCTCTTTGTATGTCCCATCAACTGTTATTGACACTTCGAGTGGATTAACAATGATACTCATATCCGTAAGAATATCGCAACTCTCGCTGACCAAACCGAACTGACTATTCATTTATAGAATTGTGTAATAATTATTTTTAACTCTAACCTTCTTTTAGTTTAAAAAAAAATGTTGGTTTGGTATGGTAATAGGTACTACTAAGTACTAACTAACGAGGTAATATGCGCCAACATTCCTAAAATCTTAAACCCCATAAAAAAACCATTTCCACATTACGTTGAGTCGAATCCAATGGTACCAACATGTTTTGTATGCCACAAACCAACGCCTTACCAACACTCGACGCCATGCGTACTTATATGAATAACTCACAAATTGCTAGTGGCGTGGATAGCCACGTCACTTCAGCAATTAACACAAAACATACCTATATTGATACACAACACACACATATAAACTAATCCCCAAATATTGACGTCGTATGTACCCGCTGAACTATATTTGAGAAACATTGGTACACAGTTACACACGCATAGTTAGTGGTAGTAAAAATGCGACAGATTTCTGAGTAGCTTAATAAGGTAAGGGCAATAATAAGAGTTTAATTGAAGATACATTATCTACCTTTCATATAGGTAGTTAATTAACGATTCGCCTTTATACTGTTAGATTGGCTAAACCTCACGGTAGAAGAAAGAGCTTACAGATGATTTGTCAATTTATTTCATTTCTGTTAGATAGAATAGAATAAAAAAAACTTTACTGCAACACAATACAACAGAAAAAACATAAGGAAAACAGTAATAGTCCTTATTGCTATAAAGTAGAGATAGATTTATTATATAGGTATAAATACGAGTTTGTTTCGGACTTGTAATTTTATTATTGGATAACTATAAAACTGAATTCCGATAGTTTTGCTTAGTTGACAAATGGAGCACTGCACGAGATAAATTTCTAAACAAGTGTGCTTTTGTTACAGTGGAAGCTGAATTAGAAACCGTGGGGAATACAATGTCGGGAGCGTGTCGGGTTCTCGCTGCGGAAATACCACGCGCGCCCAACGCTGAACAATGGGCAAAGTTTAAAGAAGACACTGGGTAAATGAATCTAATCGAAAACTATAAAAATAAATAGAATTTGGCTGTCAGTGATCTCGACATACTTTCTACGTTGGAATAGTAGGTAGCATCTGTACACGCCTCAGGGTTCGTTTCACGGGTCATGCCATTTGGCCGGAAAGCACGTAAATCCATCGGCCTGTTGATAATCGTCAAACTCATCAATTTGCACTGGACCAGCGTGATGGGTTAAAGCTATAAATCCTATTGCATGTGGATGCATGTCCAGTTTAATGACATTAAAAAGTCTCGATGACTGAATAATTAAAATAATTAAGGGCTGATTTTACAATTGTTAAATTAACTAAATGGAATGACGTGCTAACCATTATGTATATTATAAAATCTATACAATTTATTCCTCAAGCAAGATTATCTACCGACTGTTTATATAATATTTTTCATTATTTTCAGAATTGAAATTGACATTGACTTCAATGCAAGGCCAAAGGAGGCGGACCCGACAAAAGTGTTGGATCGCTTGGAGCGTATTGAAAAGGAAACTATGGAGAGGCTTAATGCAAACCCAAACGAGGGTTTCCCAAATGTACTCACCTCATATTCTTTAGATCCGTCTAGAATACTCTCCGGAGGTATTATGAGTGACTATGACTTGTGGAGGGAAATAGAAAATTTGAATGTAGCGCCTCCGCCTGACAATGTTGATGATTTGTTCAGAGATTTAGCACCGATTCGTCCTAGGCGAAGGCGAATGTTGGAGAATGATTAGGGGTATTGATGAGTTCATGTAATTTGGTAACTTTTATTTTGTGAACCCAGGACCTAAAATTCAACATATAAATAACACCCATCTTGTGTTATAAGTTAGACGGTTTTGTTTTTCTATCTGTGTAAATGTGTATTATGGTAATTATAGCACGTCAATGGATGGACCGATTTTAATGATTTGAAGTTTCTCATCACGTTCATAGTTGGCCGGATTGTAGTTAATCATGTGTGGCTACGACGGTTTGAACATGGTACGCGTGCGACGTATGACTTACAGAGTGCCAAATGTGAGATTTTTACCGAATAAGTAAACGTACATACGTTTACTTATTCGGTCTCCTGAAAGTTAACCTCAATTTATAAGGTATCGAAGAAGCGCCATCTAGTGGCAGTACGGTTCCCAGTATTGCAACTAATTGGCGCTACGTATAAATCGTAGTTAACTTTCACGTGATCGAATAAGTAAACGTAGGTAGAAAATCTCACAATTCGCACTCAGAGTCTCTTTACAGGCCGGTCAAGTAAGATTGTTCGAACTGTACGAGTCTGAATTCTTTGACAGGTTCTTAGATGAGTTTTCCATCATAATTTAATTTTTTTTTTTTTATTTTGTGTTAATCTGCTTGCCTTATTTTATTAAGGTTGCGTGGAGTCGAGTGCTGAGCGATTAATATAGTAGGTACACGAAGCATGCACCGTCGGGTAGGGTGTTGGATATGCACCGATTTTGAACATTATTAAGTATATCAAACTTCAGGGTCTTTTATTATTAAAAGTTTGTACTTCAGTCTATTTACATTTCATAAGCGTACCATAAAAAGAATGGACAACACCTGGCGCCATTAGTTTGTCAAAGTGGTATCAAGGGCTGAGCTGGGCTACACGAAGCATGTAGGTCCATGTCGTCGTTTCGGGTGGGATGTTGAATACGCCCCTTATTGGAACATTATTACAAACTTCTATTTTACCTATTTTGTCAACAATTTATAAACTAAATGTTTCTTAAATCTACTCATTAATGTTTGTATGTTTATTAACTTATAAATAAAGGAGTTTATGAGTGTTTAATATTTATTGTTTTTTTACTTAGTTACTATCTACCCCTAGGTAGTACCTACCCCCTGCACACAGGCCATTGCAACTGGGCATATCCACCACAAAACGCCGCCACTGGCATATTTTTTTGTAGTCTCAGTATAATATTGAAAAGTAAGTTAAGTAGTGAAAATGTAAAATATACCTTCGACATGCCGTTAAAGGTTGACTATAAAACGTGATTTTTTGGGGCGATAATCCACGGCTATAATATTCACGTCATATAATGTATACTATTTTTTTAATACTAATAATAAAGTTTTCTGGTTAGTGTGAACGCGTTCATAGGACTAGAACATAATATATGAAAAATCTTTTTTGCAATTGATTTAATAAAATTTCGCCACCGAGGCAACCGCCTCGCTCGGCAATATATGAAAGTTTTTATCTATAGTAAGGTCGTCATTTTTTAAGTCATATTATAACTCTTTATTTAGGTTGAAGAGTATAGTGGTTTAGTGTAAATAAGTCTAAGAATTCTTTAAAACTCCCTATATATATTCCGTTCCTAAATAGCGGATTAAATTACACTTTTTTCAAAACGCGTATATCTCTTAGACTTGTCTTGGCATTTGAAAGCCCAATTGTCGAAGAACTATTTAACATTACGCGGGCCGGACGAAGCAACGCGGTCGGCCGTAGAATGAAAGTTTTTATGGGACTTTACTTATCAGAAGTTTTCATAGACGAAGTCAAGGGGGAAGCGCTTGTGTGTATATAAACAGTCGCCACAAATATTTAAATAAAGTAGTGACACATTGAGATAGAGCATAGGTTATTTTTTACGGCTATGATACTAAGATTTTAAATTATTGTGGCAGGAAAACATTGCATACGTAGGTAGTTACGTTCATAGTCAAAGTTCAAATTCTTTATTTGTTTCTCATGTAGATAGGTACCTACCTTCGCGACACGTAACTAGACCTCTTACGAATCACGAATCACGAGTGTCAGTGCGGTTTCGAAGTAAATAAATGGCTCTCCTTCTTCTTTTCCAGGGCCTGTCTCCGTACTTGGTTGGCTTGAACCCTCCGTTGTACGTGTGATGGCACTCCCTCTATCCCATCTTCTTCTTCTTCATTCCCATGGCTTGTCTCCGTACTTGGTCGACCGGAACCTTTTATTGTACGTAGTGCCACTGGTACGGCTTCCCGCTACTCCAGCCAGCCGAGCTTACTCCAGAAGCTTAGGAGGCCGCCCAGGTCGCCAAGTGAAAAGTTACTTCTATCCCATTTAAATCGTAGCTAGCTTGACTTTAAAGCGATCGAATAAGTAACGTAGGTAGAAAATCTCACACTTGGCACTAAGTAGCCTTGGTAAAAGATTTGCTCGCTCGCGCTCGAGGAGTTGTTTTCAAGTACCTATTAAACTCTGTATCGTAAAAGTTAAATAGACCTAATAGTAAGTACTCTATTTATTTGCTCGTCTAGATTTGCTCGCTCACAATCTAGAAGGGGCTAGCTTTCGAGCCCCGAGATAATTATCTTTATCTCGGTATAGTCGAAATAATTGGTAGACTCTCTCTCTCTCTGCTCTCGTGGCGTGCGTGCTAGCCCTACTGAAGTCGTTTAGGGGTATCGAAACTCTATACAGTTAAAGTAAAATGGTCCCAATAATTGCCCACTGAGTCGCAAATACGGTATACTGATTTTAATTTTACAAAGTTCTGCCACAAGTCCTCGTTGAAGAATTAAGTGCTTTTTAAAACAATTTTTATAAGATCAACTTTACTGTAACCTCCAAGTGTATCGAAAAAGGGTAGGGTATAACTACCCTTAAAGCAGGATTTGCTTACGGCGCAGGTCTTGGCAATTGCATGTGAATTTTTGCTATTATATTGGTTATTTAATAAATGTTTATATAGTTGAATGAAATTACGTTTATTACTAAAACAATGAGACAAATTAAGTCATTCTTATAGCCATAAATATACTAGCTTCTGCCCCCGACTTCGTCTGCGTGGACTTCCGAATGGGGTCTAAAGCTTTACTCGTTAATTTTTAATACTACCAAGGGAACTATTTGAAAGATTGTTATAGATATTACATGGCATAGGCGAGATGCATACGAAAAAAAGCTGTCTACCCGCTACTCGAAAACAACTTTTTTCCCCCCAGAAATTACTTAAGGAGTCGGGATAAAAGGTAACCTATGTTCTTTGCCATGTCAAAGGCTACATGCATGCCAAATTTCATCCAAATCCGTTCAGCCATTTTTGCGTGATTAAGTAACAAACATCCACACTTTCACATTTATAATATTATAGTAGGATAGTAGGATTAGTAGGATTGGACCGGCATGCATTAAAACAGATTTATGGGTTAATAAAAATAATTCTCTCTTTACCCTGCAGTGAGGGCCTGTAGTTTGGCCTGAGCATAGTTAGAGAGACAGTACGGTATTGATTTAGTTTTTATAGATCGCAATTTTAGTTATAACGCAACTCTAGAAGTACAACTTCGAACGATCTAGATTACCAAACTTGTAAAAACTGACAATTATGAAGTCACTGATCGACCACTGACACACAATTGTAATAGCAGACTCGGCTCTGCGCGCACTGACTACATGGTATATCATAAGTAAAACATACATACAATATTCTATAATAAAATTTATACTATATAATGTCTTAATCGAAAAATATTGATACTATATTTTGATAACGATGGTAGCGGTTAGGACTTCGGCTTTAGTTACGAGGGGTCGAGTTCGAATCCCAGCACACACCACTAACATTTCTAAGTTATTTACGTTTTAAATAATAAAAGTACCACTTGCTTTCAGCGATGAAGGAAAACTTAGTGAGGAAACCATCATGCCTAAAAGTTCTCCATAATTTTCTCAAAGGCGTGTAGAATCCACCAAACCGTACGTAGCCAGCGTGGTGGACTACGGCCTAATCACTGTGGGAGTGATTGTGGGAGGAGAACCGTGCCTTGTAGTGGGCCGGTAATGGGTTAACCAAACTCTCTTACTCTCTTAATCAAACGCAACGTAACGAAACGAAAGTGAAATCACGGGAACAGTTCGTGAATAACATAGACTAAGACTGACTACTAAAGTATCGGTCACGTCGCGCTGTGCCGGTTATCTTGTGATTTGAAGGACTTGAAATTACTTTGGCAAACTATGGCCCGGAGGACCGGCGCGAGCCGCGTACCTAGTAGTTCTTACGTCGTTTGTTACGTTATCGTTTTAATTCCTCAGTCCGTTTGTAGAAGCCGGTAACAATCAACGTCTGATACTGCAAACTAGAAAGTACCACAGTGTGCAAAAATGAGTGTACTGACAATAGTTTACCGTTTTTGCCTAGCAAATGTTCTAACTGCATATTATTGCACATTGACGGTGCTGTTTTCATTTCTCCCGAAGTATATAACTAATCCGTTTGGTGATCCATGGGCGATGAAAATGAAACTGGAACCACCGGCGAGTTTGCGTGATCCGAAGTACGGACTTCATAAATATATTAAAGTAAATGTAAGTATATAAGCACTTAAATAAACCTTTTAGCGAAAAATAATATTGATGGCAAACCTACCTACTAATGAAGAGTACCTAAGTTATAATGTAAGTACATATGTTTATTACTTGTAGTGAAGTATTTCCATTTACACATTACTGAAGTATGTAAGTACTTCCTTAAATTTCTGGCTCTTAATTCAACTAGGTATTTGTTTAGTCAAAAATAATATAGATGGTAATGAAGACTAGGTAGTCTTCATTTATATAAGTATACTAGCTGTTGCCCGCGACTTCGTCTGCGTTTGATTTTGTTTTTAAAGTATTCAGTATCGCTAAGCCTTAAATGATTATAGTAGTATATATATATATATATAACATGTGACTGTCAATTAATTATAGACAAATAATTTGCAATAAAATAAAATTGCGACTATAATTAAAGATCTAAGCTATCCTATCTCTTAAGTTAGACCAGACTGCTCACGTTGTGCCAATTTAATTTAAAATCGGTTGAGTAGTTTAGGAGTCCATCGCGGACAAACATCGTGACAGGAGATTTATATATATTAAGATATATCTAAGTCGGTACCTAGGTATCCACCTAAGTATTTTTTATTATTTTTTATTATTAGTCAGTATTTACACATGCCTTAAGTATGTATCTTAGGTACTTCCTTAAGTATCTACTAGAGACTATTTTAGGGCCAAAGAGCCACGGGAGGGATTTTGCATTTATAACATGTTTAGGGGAAATAGCGATAGGTATAGTAAGTGTGAAAAGTACAAGAAAAAAAGCATTGAAAAAATGGTGTTTCAGTTTCTTTCTTTCTATGTCTTTGTTAGTTTCTTGTTTCATATTTTTCCATTAAGTATTTGTTAACTTATAAAGTTTCTTTCAATGTACTGCCTTGTTAGGTCACTGTGTTTTTTTCTTCGCAATCTCACCTGGTGGTGAGTGTTGATGCGGTCTAAGATAACATCGGGCTGACCTGTTTGAGGTATGACCGGTATATTACATCCCTACCCCTAATAATACCCTTAAGCCTTCTATCATACATACTAAATTAAAGAGAGAATAATAATAACAAAGATATGAAAATAATAAAGAGAAAAGATTATAAATTCCCAAATTGCCCTCGTAGGTCATCCACACTAGGGTGACGTTTAGGGTTGATAAACAGAATGACCGTATAGTTTTATTAATAGCATAGACAATAATGAAAATGGTAGGTAGGTAGCTCTGTGATAGTATTGTTCCGATACTCAAACTAGGACAGTCTGCGGACCACCCAACTCCTTGACGTTTCATAGATATTTACTATTAATATTTATGGGTCACCAGCTAATTTGTTATCTCTCGATTTTATCCACTGACAAGAAATAAAAACTTGTCCACCTGCCAAAGCACACCAATAGGGAAAAGGATAAGTTTACCCCCGTCATTATTCGTCCGTCATGAGAAGATAAAACTGGGTGAAGAAAACATTCAGTCCTTACCCGGGGAGAAAAATTTCTCCTGCCAAAAGGAGTTTCAGTTTCGGTTCTTGACAATTTGAGCATAAATGAATGCCTTTAAAAAAAAGTTGTGTAGAAACTAAACAGTGAAAGCGGAACAAACACATGACTACACTTCCGTTTACTTAAATAGTTTTGAAGACGTCATACAACCATAAAGGTACTTACGAGTATTTCGTGTTAGGTTTGCATCTTTGCTATTACCCAAGGAGCCAGTTACAGCTCTGTTACGTGTTAGTTGACACTGGCACTGTGAACTTCGTACTTTCGGCGTCAACTAGTTGTTAAGTTATGTGGGTTTAATAATATAATAAAAATAACATCATTTGATTTTAGGTTCCACGGATCTGAATAAATTACCCGGTTCCCCAAAAAAAGAGTTACAAAAAAAACTAATAATATTATTAATATAACAATAAATTGGTCGACCGATTGGCGCAGTGGGCAGCGACCCTGCTTTCTGAGTCCAAGGCCGTGGGTTCGATCCAACAACTAGAAAATGCTTGTGTGATGAACATGAATGTTTTTCAGTGTGTAGGTGTTTATATGTATATTATAAGTATTTATGTTTATTATTCATAAAAATATTTATCAGTCATCCGAGTACCCAAAACGCAAGCTACGCTTACTTTGGTGCTAGATGGCGATGTGTGTATTGTCCTAGTATATTTATTTTATTTATTTATAATAATTAAAATAAATAAAAATATACACGACGATTTTAAGTCAAATTATCTTATTCTCGGAGTCTGCACTTTTAGACAGTGTCTAAACAACATATTGTCATGGTATGCTTGGTTTAGATTTTATTATACATTGTTTTTAGGTTTAGATACGTCTGCCTAATTTTTAAACGATTTAAAAAAGTTACGGAGTTTCTCAATTCGGTTGTACGTATATTTATTTATATATTTATTACCTTAGAACTCCTTTATTAATTTTTACTGACAGATGTAATTTTTTTTTCTTCGTTTTAAATGGTGAAAAAAAAGGAAATCCTATGCTTCGCTAGAAGTCCCATCGTAATCAAGTTAAGATGTCTTCAAATATTTTGGTATGCACACCAACATCGATTGGAGTACGTTTTATAGTAACTTGTTTGAAACTGATGATACTAGGTACTTCCTTATTTCATCGGTTGCCATCCGATTATTATAAGGTTGCCAAACAATGTAGGCTTGTAAAATAGGATGAGCAGTCGAAATTTGGTTATTATAACTGAGGCAGGATAGGTTTGCAAAAGTGTGATAAAATTAACAAAAATATTGGCTTCGATAATGTAATACCGACTATAAAGCTTAAGTATTTTATAATAAAAACTGAGTTTTCACAACTCAGTTTTGTACTAAAAAGTACAAATAACAATATTCTACAATATTTTCAAATAGTTAGTTATTAAGTTGGTATATATCGTATATTACATTAATAAATCATAATAAAAGTCGGTTTTTTTGTTAAAAAAAAATAGGTCTACTATAGAATAGCAGTAATACTTATCATATCCGGTTTACTTAATGACTCCCCAGATGAATTACAAGCTCTTACTTGTTATTTTGTAAGTAGGTTTATCCTGCTTCGTTATATTGTGTGAGTGAGGTAAACCTTACCTGTGTGAATACAATGTACTACCATCGCTCAGTATTATCTTAATGTGTTTTGTTTTAATATAATCTCTGATTATCGAGAGCGATATTTGGTATCTATCGATGAGGACATACTTTTTGATGGGCTGAAACAATACTACTGATCAACACTTGCAGAAATTGTTGTGTAAAATTATAAAAACCGTTACAAAAGGTAGCTTTAGCTGTTTATTGTTTGAAGAGCACCAGGGAACGAACACCGAGAACCCCGAGTTTTACTTATGTGAGCGTTAACTGGGTTAATTGACCGCTCGCACCTCGATATTGCACGAGTGTACGTTCTTTCTTAGTTTCTGTGACTTATTACCTAATTAATACTCACGTGCAAGAAACTAACTGAAAATTTATTAAATATAACATTCCGTTTTCTATTGTTCACTGGAACCTGGTTTCCAGGACAAATGTATGTCGACCATCTTCTTTTGGAGTCATGGGGTTTCAAAGATGTCTAGAATAACTGCTCATTAAATGTCTGATTTTCTATGTATGAAATATTAAATAGTTAGTAAGTGCCAACCCAATAATTAATTTAAACAATATCATTAACCAATTCGCAGCTACTTCGAGTTACCTAAAAATAGGTTATTCGAAAGTTTATACTTACTGATAAGGCGAGAATATGTGCTATCTTTCTGTGAACTTATAGCCTTACCACAGTAAATATTATATAATTCTTGTAGCCTTAACCTTAAGTGGAATTAAAATATGTACTATTTTAGTTGACACTAGATACCTAATTTACTTAGTTAAGCTCTTGCACTCGTTTTTGTGTGCGTTATGATTTCTGATTTCCAATATTTATCATCATCTTTACAAGCCTATTAAGAGATAGGAAGTTATATAAAAGTCTCAGGTTAGTAACAATTGTAAGGTAAATTAAAGCTCTATAGTCGGACTTAGGCTACCACGCGGCTGTATCTTCCAGAGAATCAGATCGACTCGCATTGGAGCATCACGCTTCTGAGTCTATATTCTGAAACACCTTTTCCTATGATGAGTAGGGGAGCATAAGATTGGGACTTTGTTGTGATTGAGATGGGGTGCCTTTTCCTTAGGTGAAAACACACCTATACCTTTATACCTAGGTATGCCACTTTCCGGCCCATAAACTATCTCACGTGATAAAAACCATGAAACAACTTTCATAGCATCATAATTGTACGCCTCACAAGCGAAGCGTTGAGGTGTTGCTCTAATCCCGATATATTAAATTCAAGGACTTTTCGAAACTAAAAATGACTGTATTTTTCTCACATTGCACTTATAGGATAATATTATCATATATATATCAAGAAAAAACATTCGTTTAAACGTACTTATTTGATATTTTTAAAAAACAATTATTTTGTTTAAAGTAAAAATAAAATAAAATTACAAAAATATTCGAGGACGTCCGGATGTCTGTCCACATGAATCTGTCACTCTCACGACCGTAAAAATTATATTCAAACCTTGACTTGACTAACTTTCAGCCGCGGATAGAGTTAGTTTAGCTTACCCAAGAGATTTCAAGTTGCCGGTGTCTATAGTACGTAAGTCATAGGTAGGTTAAGTTTTACTTTACCCTTCGTTTGTCTCAGGTCACTTTGATCTTTGTCGTGTGGGAACGTGACATAAATACTACGTTAGTACCTATGTTTTTTATTTAATGTATGTAGTGGTACCTATTTAACTTGCGAGTTTTCAAATTGTCTGCTTTTGCGGACAATTTAATGTAGTCCGTGATATAAGTTTAGGTACCTATCTACCCAAAAGTTAAATAAATTAAGTATTACAAGTTTTTTACTTAGGTGTTAAATTATGTTTGTGTGTTGGTTTGTTTATCCTTCCTTCACGCCCTTATTAAGTAACCAATAGACTTGACTTTTGCATTGGGTTACTTGAAAGGACGGAGAGTTTTTATACCAGGAAAATAAACGGTTCCAACGGGATTTATAAAGAACCGTAATAAAAGCGGACGAAGACTGCGGGCATCAACTAGTAAATAACTAAGTGCTAATACCTACTAAAGTAGTAGGTACTAGTAGAGAAAAAATGTTTTTGCAACTCTTTGGAATAACTTAGTAGGTAATTAGCGTTAATTAGACATATTTCAAACATGACATAGGATTCTAACTGTTTCCAACATCAAAATTTTTTTTACAAAAAAAACAATAAATGTAATAAATGTAATTAACTAATAAATGTAAATAGTCTGTGCCTATACTAAGTATTTTTTATGATTTAATCTAAAGTATACTATTGTTGTTGTATTTTTTGTCGTAATTAATTATGGGAAGGGGGTGTAAGGGGAAGGATAGTACCAAATCCTTCCAAATTGACAAACTAACCTTGCCGTGGTGCACCCTTCAGACCTACCGACGGCTCTGGCGATCGACCCATGGCGGTATAATCATCCGTTATCAGCTAGCCACCTGGAACTGGCAGCAGCGTTATCGGTGCGAGAGGACCAGCACTGCGATCATCAACCCGCATGCCAAGCGTGGTGATTATTTGCTTTTATTTGTAGATGATAACTAACAATAAGCCACAGCCCCTAGTCAACCACCAGCACCCGCCAGCAACCATCAGCACCCCGCTATTCCTGGTTCTGGCAGCGGTTATGGTAACGGTTATGGTAACGGCAGGGGAAGAGGTGTTAAGAACCTCCGGCAGGGATTCCGCTGCCAACCCCGACAACTAGACCTACAAAAATATAAAAAAAGCACTCTGAGGAAAGATAAAAGGAACAATTGGAAGGAGCAGTGAGCAAGTTCCATTGGGACATTATAAAATTATATGAAGTCCGCAGAGGGGAAAAAGATCGATAATCTTGAAATCCGGCAACTTGTTTTACTACCGGGACGGCGACCAACAGTATCAAGGTGGTGTTGGATTTATAGTCAGGTAGTCGCTTGTCATACAGGGCCTACGAGGATTGCGACAGGGCGATGTTACCTCCCCGAATCTGTTTATGCTGCGTTGGAGGACGTCTTTAAGCTTCTGGGTTGGAACGGACTGGACAACGGCGAGTATATCACTCAGCTTCGGTTTGCCAATGATGTAGTCTTGATGGCATAGGCTCTGGAACACCTTAATAAAATGCTGAACGACCTGATCAGGGTTAAGCAACAATGTGGGCATACGAATGAACATGGGCAAGACAAGATCAATGCTAATGCTGCCGCTCCATCCAGTAATTGTTGTTGTTGACTTTATAAACCTAGGACACAATTCAGTTAGGTAGATTCAAGTCAGAGGTGAACCGCCAAATCCAACTCGGACAGGTAGCGTTCGGGAAACTTCTTTACATCTTTTCGTCACAAATCTCGCAGTGTCTGAAGACCAAACAAACTACCAAACATCGGAGAACCGATGAACGTTTTGGTCCCAAGGAGTTGGAATGGCGACTTCGCACCAGTAAACATAGAGTTGGTAGACCCCAACGAGGTGGTCAGACGACATCAAGTGCGTTGCAGGGAGCCGCTGGCTACAGCGGCACACAACCATATGCTATGATGGCACTATTGTTTCATACAAAAAAAAACCAAATGGGTTATGACAAAGTTCTGGTTGATGCTAACAACCCAGCGATACAAAGGTAATGTTGTATTTACATCAGTGCGAATAAACCAAAAAGGCTAGCTAGGTTAATATAAGTATAAGTACACTACGTTTTATATAAACGGGCGAAGTCATGAACACTTATTTATGTAGCTGTCATCATGAGTATTTGCAAATTAGCATAATAGGTCAGAAAGTAAGTAAGAAGGCAGACAATTACACGTAGATAATAAAGTTATTGCATTAGATGAAGGTTGTTTTAACAGCTTTATCAAATCTGGTTTTAATTTATATGCCGTGACCAACACCATTATTATTCGTTATTTGACATAAATCGGAATTAATACATTATTATATATATATATATATATATATTATTATTGAGTGTCCGATTACGAAGAGATGCGGTGATAGTCTGGTGGGTAGGTACAGCAAGTGATATTTAAATTGCAACGCACATAGGTAACTCAAAAATTCATTGGTGTGTCAGGCATATTCTTCGAGATAGGAAATCCGATGCTTTACTTCCTAGGCTAGGCTATCACAGCTTCCAATAGGCTATCACTGCAGGCTTTTCTAAAATATGCAGTTCGGTAGAAATCCCTATTTAAATGGATTTTTGCTTCTGTATAAAATTTATATTGTAATTTATCGTGTAGAACCTTACATGAGTATTTGCGTCAATACATACGTCTTACATAAGAAATATGTAGGTATGTTATAATATCAAGAATTATAAATGTGACTAGAATTACCTACTCCGAAAACAGGTTCAACTCCCGTGTGGGGGATCATGTGCCCGAAAGCGTAACGGTCCGGTCGCGGTGGGTCAATTTCTGTAACATGATTGCAAACACGATTAGCCTAGACTAGACGGCTGACGTATATAATATTAGCGGTTTCCTGCGGCTTCGTCCGCGTTTTTAGTTTTTATAATTCCCGCGGAAATTGTACATTTTTCCGTAATTAAAGGAGCCTATGTGTGTCGAGGATATAATCTATCTCCGTTTAAAATTTCGATCAAATTAGTTCGGTTGTTTTTCCGTTAAAGATTAACGCACATCCATGCATCCATCCATCCATCCTTACAATCTTTTATATTCATAATATGAGTAGGATATATGCTTTCCATTTTTAGCTATAAGGTGATATAAGCTAATATATAGTTATAAGATGATATATGGGTGCCTCTAATAAAATACTTAATTATTATAAAGTTATTATTAACGCAAGGAAGGCACGAGAACCTCAAAGAGCTTGATAGAGGGCCATTTGGAGAGGCGTAGAGGCCGAGGATGAACAAGGGGTCTGTGGAGTGACGGAGTTGTGAGGTATTTGAGGGTTTTGGGAGTTCGGAGCTGAAACGAAGCAGCGTGTCACAGCCTCAAATGGAGAAATTTGCTTGACCAAGCCAAGGCCCACCCAGGGCTGTAGAGCTTTGCTGATGATGATGATGATGTTTATTATTACTATAATTTTAACCCTGATTGGGCTCTTTGCATTCTTCTCCCAAAAATTAGCAAAAAGCAGAGATTGATAGCAAACAGTTCTTTGTATATTATTTTTATGTGTATACCTATTACCTACCTACTTCTTTTCAGAACATAAAACTGCATTACGTTGACAGCGGCGATGCCTCGAAGCCATTGATGTTGTTCCTTCACGGCTTCCCTGAGTTTTGGTATTCATGGCGCCATCAAATAGTAAACTTCAATAAAGATTATAGGTACATCTTACTTATTTTTTATTGCTAAGTATTAAACGTTCCTATGTACCTTTCTTCCAACTTTATGGCCGCTACAAAGAGTGCAGACTAATCTTTTTGATCACATTGAAGTGAGCGTAAGTTTACATCATCAATAACCTATAACAGTCCACTGCTGGCTGAAGGCCGCCCGCAGCTGCCAACAAGCTGATCACCAAGCTGGTCAGATGGTTTGGTGATCGCAGTAGATGATTCGTGGTAGTAGTGGGACGCTGTTGCCCGCTCTCCATTATATTCCTTTACTCGCCTCTCGCGGGAAGAGAATCGGAGGTGACAACTGTATTCTGATCGGCCTTCTCCACCCGGCATATAACATTTCACAGCAGCAAAAAAACTTTGGTGACTACTGTAATTTCTGTAATTTCTAAATGTTTGACTTCGGATCAGAAGATTCTGGAGTCGATTCCCGCGCCTAAAACTGTTAGAGCGTACCTAGATTTGTCTGTCAAAATTATCAGCGCAAGACCGGGGTTAGGAAACTGGTGCTGTCGTTTCAGCCTCGGAGCGCACTCATCCATGATTATCTCTAACAATAATTGATAAGAAATAATCTGTGTGGTGTTGAAATTATAAATCACCTGTCGGTTTGTTGTGTGTTGATTAAATTTTGTTATTGACTCCTTTTTGTAGATGAAAATTTTTGGTGGTGGGTAAGTTATTATGTCAATTAGATGGTAGAAGGCGAACCTGTGTGGGGTTTGGCGTACCTATCGTACCGTGGCATCGTACCGCCACGCAATTTCGGTTGGTAGGGTTTTAATTAACCGGACCTGGGAAAATTCGAAGATCATAAATTCCTAAATTGCTCCCGCCGGGGATTAAAGCTGGGTTTTCCACTTATAAGACCGCTGCGTCAATTTCCAGAAAGTATTTAAATATTAGTCCAATCTGCACTGGGCCAGTGTGGTGGACTACGGTCTTAACCCTTCTCACGAGGGAGGAGACTCGTACCCTATAATGGTAATGAGTTGATATGATGATTTAATAATTTCATATTTTCAGATGCGTTGCTGTTGATATGAGAGGATATGGAGATTCAGAAAGACCTGAAGGCGTTTCGCACTACAAAATTGAAATACTGGTTGATGATATCAGAGATCTAATTCGGCAACTAGGTGAGTGTCAAACAGTTTATCGAATGCTTAGAATTTTTTATATCTCGTGACATGTAGTGCCCATGCCGGCGTCGTCGCCAGAATGCAAGCTAGAAGCTACAGGTAATAATAAGGCACTTGTAAAATTTATGGCTATAACTTAAAAAATAAAATCCTTTTGCGACCTATTTATTCCAATGAGGTGAGGCATTTTTAACTTTGTGTAACACGAACTTTTGTGTTGTTAACCGAAAGCCAAAATACTATGAAAATGACCGACTTTCATACAGATATTCTGTCCCTCTTTCGTCCCCGGAAGATTTAAAAAAACCTTTCTTAAGACTTCTTGGATTCTCGTTACCTACTAGGATGTTCGAACAATATGCGCTTATAATTTCATATTTCTATGTTAAACCGATTGGGCTCTAGATTATATGTCAGTCTGTCAGGCAAGTGCCTTTTATAGCTTTAAATTGCTTAGTCTTAGTCTTTAATTATAATTGGCATCTATAGTCCTACTTAATTATTCAGTTGGAAAGATCTCTAATCATCTTGAAGTATGGCGAAATGAATTGATACCTACTAAGTACATAGTTTATGTTACGAAAGTTAATATAAAAATATAATTATTGCTAAGACAGTTTATAGACAAACTGTCTTAGCTTTATCTTTGAGGACAACAACCCACCGTGCACATTGTGAACACCCGACATCACCAAAAACTACTGATTCACTGTAGTTACCTTTCTGTGACAGAGCTCGTCCAGAAAGCTCGATACTTATTTCTGCCACCAAGTAGTATTGCTCTGATCCAGTATTGCTGTGTTCCACTATTAAGGGCGTTATGCCCGTGTAATTACAGACACATGAGGCTTAACACCTACACCTCAGATTGGCGGGCACTGGGCGACAATGTGTAGATCACGTTTTTGGCATGCCCTGCGAAGTGTTGCTCTGTTTTTAACTTACTATCAACAATTAATATTAAAAAAAACCAACCCTACGGAGTCATCAATTCATGAACAAATATATACGCATTGATAAAAGTAATGCGCAGCGTCGTGGTAAGCGGCTATTGTTCAGAAACGCATTGGCATCACATCGATCGGAATCGCTTTGTTTGGGTGGGGTGTGGTTACAGCCTGCACGTGTCATGATGGTAGAATATTTCTTGGCAAGACACCTCCACTAGGTCTACAACTTAAACACGTATAGCGTCAATTGTATTTCTACTGATTCATTCTACTTTTGACTTCATCATCACCAACCCACTACAGAGCATGGGTCTCATCTTAAAATGAGAAGGTCACACGCCCTTTAGAACATTATGAAGAACTCTCAGGCATGCAGGTTTCAGTACGATGTTTTCATTTACCGTTAAAGCAAGTGATAGGTACATAATTGCTTAAATTAAAAACGCACGTAACTCCGAAAAGTGAGATGTGCAGCGTACCTGAGATCAAACCTGGTCCTCCGAAAGGGAAGCCGAAACCTTATCCACTAGCCTATGTCTGTTAATATTTGTATCTTATTATCTAATTTTATCTATCACAGGTTACGAGAAATGTATCCTAATATCACACGACTGGGGCGGTTTGGTTGCATGCAAACTTCGTGACACATATCCCGAGGCATTGCACGCCCTCGTCATGTTGGGGAGCACCTCACACGAAGCATGGACTGAGCTGATTTGGACAACTGACGAACAGAGGAAAATGTCTGGGTAAGTGGAGATGAGGATGTAAAGATGAAGTGGGTTCATAATAAGCGTTTTCACTTCGTATTCATCTTTTTTAAAATAACAACGTTGCTAATTTAGCGTAAAACTATAGATTACGGATCTATTGGTATTGAAAATGGAGTCGACTATGCTGTGGGCGCTAGAGGTTGTAATAGAGAACACTACTTTTATAATTTATATATATCAGTATAATTTGACAAATTAATGCTTAGCTTATGAAAAAAAAACATTTTTATGTCCTTTTTTAAAATTATTAGATAGGTACTATTCATTCCATTGCCAAAGTTTAAATTACGCCTTTTCGAGTGCCCTGTAGATTTATCCTGTATCCTTGTATTTACGGACCCTAGCTTTTAAAACATTTCAAGTTTTAAAGCGGCAGATTATATGTTTTTTTTTCAGATATGTGTTCATGTTTCGGGCACCTAAGATTCCGGAGCTTTCGTTGCAAATTGATAATTTAACCATTTTTGAGCAATACATGCTTGTTAAAGGAAAAGACACTACCACGATGGAAGACATTGAATGTTTCAAATATTGGTTTTGTAAGCAGAGTAAGTATTTTATGAAATGTAGGTACCACACAACAAATATAACAACAGATATTAATAAACATCAAGAGTTAAGGAATCCCACAATTCCCGGGCTTCTAACTGAATGTCCGCCACCGTACTAAGATATTTCAACGACGACCCGGAAATAAATTTTTACGCTATCCAATATTACCCTTTTGGGGTTGTTCCTTTTTTCCAAAAGCTTACAGTACAAAAAATCGGAACGTAAATAAGTCTTCTTCTAAATTTGGATTCATAGTACTTTTGATAACCACGTTCAATATTGTGAGGACATGATCTACACAAATACTGTATGGCCTTGTGCCGCATGGGTACAGCGCGGCGGCGCCCTGCGACTCGTTTGACGTCATCTGTCCACCTTATTGGGGGTCTACCAACGCTGCGTATACGGTATACACTGACTGCCGCGCCGCGCGAAACAGATTAGGGATATGGGTAAAATATAACTGCCATACACCGTAAACTTGGCCTCAAGTTAGCACGCTATCATCTTAACTGCATAACCTTACCATCAGCTAAGATTGCACATAAATATCTTGTAGTGAAAAATAGTAAAATTTACTTTTTTGTTTTTCAGTGGCATTCACCCCACCCCTTAACTACTACCGAGCGAATTTTTCATACACGTTTACGAAGAAAGTGCACAAGGAGAACGTGCCATTTCTGATTGCGCACGGTGCCAACGATCGGTATATAAGCCACTCCGTACTGGACGTTATGAACGAAGCCTACCCAAATATTGAAACAGTCATTGTTGACGGGGTTGGACATTTCATGCAACAAGAAGAACCAGTAAAAGTTAATAAACTCATATCAGACTTGTTGACGAAGCATAATCTATGATGCAATTATCTTTTAAGAATTTTTCGTAACTTAAAATGTATTCTTTAATCGGTTAGTCGGATATCTATTAATTCGGCGATCATAAGCAGTTTATTTTCGGCTAATTCTCGTACAAGTGTAAAGCTTCCCGCACACACGTCAATATTATTGACAGTATTCTGCATTTTGTGAATATTATTGCCTGAGTTATATTTGGTGGCTGTCCCGAAACGTGGTATTATAGTATATTGCGCAACAAGAGCGATAAGTTGTCACTCGAGCGAATGGACGTTCAACTTCGCTCTCGTGGGCAGTCGCCAACATCG
The DNA here is from genome assembly GCF_905163445.1 of Pararge aegeria. NCBI lineage: Eukaryota > Metazoa > Arthropoda > Insecta > Lepidoptera > Nymphalidae > Pararge > Pararge aegeria. The sequence continues at coordinate 6,970,791 of NC_053184.1, read as the reverse complement.
CACGGGTTGCAGATACTATTTTTTATTACAAATGCGGAGATATATGCGGGCACAAAATACCAAATTTGTTGGGAACAAACGGATGAAAAGTTTAAAAAAAAGAAACAAATATGCTTCAAACAATAAATACAAATTAATTAATATTAATTAACAAAATAAATTAAATTTATTTGGAACAATCGATGCGTAGAATTAAACAGCTCAATATTAATTAATTATTTTTACTTTCGTTCAAATAAATTGTCACATTTGAACAATTTGAAAACGTGATGTTTAAACTATAAACTTTGTAATGTCAACCTCACTTCTTTTATATTGACAGTAGACAGATTTGTTTTTTTTGTTATTTATTTCAATTTTTGCAGTTTTTACAGTCATTTTGCGTGCGACAAGGGTAGTTTGCGTGTGCCAAGTAAACTTGTCGCACTCAAATAACAGTTTCATTTACGAAAAAACTCACGCGTCATTTTAAAATGGGCAAACAGCTCTTTTTCAACCGCAACAGCGAGTACTAAGATACTACTTATCCCGCATGAGTAATAAAAAATAATAAACTATTTTTTTTATTGACAATATTTTTGATAGTGTGCGGGCAGCCGAAAAGGACTGTAAAGGACTTGCGAAATGCCATTTTAAACTGCCAAATTGACAGCGACGATTGGCTGTCATCACGATGATGTTAAGTATGGAGGGTAGAGGTAAGGAGAGTCATCTTATATGGGAGAAAAGTTGAAAAAGTGTCCAGTTGTTGCGCTAAATAACAGTTCAAAAATCCTCCACAATGGCGCTGGTGGATGCACAGGGTATGGTATGAATGTAGCAATCGTAGATGAATTGAAGTATGCCGAGTTAAAAAAATTAATGTCATTATCGACTAAAGTAGTTAATTATTGAGAATTTCAACAACTTACGTTGTACAAAATATTGTGGTAAATATAAACTTACTTCCTTGTATCTCCATACTTCCTTGTTTATTTTTTAACAATATTTATATTTGGCGCTTCTTTTAAGAGTTACCCTGATGCAAATGTGGCGCCATCCTAATTTAATACATTTTGACGACACTTTTTCATATACACAGATGACTCTCTATGACTCTACCCTCCATAATGTTAAGTCATAAGTCGTGCCAAATATAACTGACCTCTTTTAAATCATAGAATAGAGTTCAGTGCCAAATAAAATATGAACAGTTTTATCAACAGTTACGATATTTATAGCGTACGTCCAAAAGGGTAAAAGGAAAGGGTAATTAAAGGGTGTAAAAATAAGTCACTTCAATTAGCTCGTCATAGACAAACTCTATTCAACCAAAGCTACGATGATTACATGAAAATCGAGCGAGCCTATTGCTGGCTCTTACATACATTGATACATCCCTACATTTCTGGCGAATAAGCAGCTTTATTCAGTTTCAGCAATGTACCTACCCACTTTTCTTTGTTTATCTATTTTCTAATTTGTGCATGCCCATTTATAATAGGTTATATTGCAAGTCTATAGGTACATTTCTTTTTGATGTGTACAATTATTAAAAATGAAATAAATTTGATTTTATTACTACATGGATCTTTGGTTTATTTTCTTAGTAATAAGTAACCCAATGAATTCTTTACCCACTGGTAAACCAATGGAGATTATTGCTTTTATCGATACTAATCCATATAATTTGTATTTTAAATGCGAAAGTGTGTATGTTTGTTTGTTTCTTACACAGGATCGGATTAACACTGCACCGATCTTGATGTGTAGCAATTTATTTCGGGAAAGCGTGCAGGAACCTTTAAAAATGATATAAAAATAGCTATGATTAATTAAGCAATGCTAATCTTGACAAAATTGTGCTTATTAGATAAACCTTTGAACCCGGCTTGGGAAATACATTAACAGTTCTCGCGGATTTCGTGGACCAAGTCGCGGCCAGCTAGTTTCTAAGTAAAGTTTTCCAGAAAAAAAAAATTAAATTAATGCTGTGAATAAATAAAGCAATGTAATATCAATAAAGTACATTGGTCAGTATTATTTGTCTTCAGTATAGTTAGTCTTATAAAGAACAAGGCCTAAAAATAATATAGTGTATATATATTGTTCCATAGTTCGTTTTTCTTGACTAGCTACGGTATAATATCACCATTAATATCTAGTTTTAAGCTTATTGTTACAATTACAGGGCTTGCATACTCTTTGGATACAATCACGATCTTTTTTCAATGTTTTTTATCTATGGACATCTACACAAAACTTAAATCTTCGTGAATGCTACCAAGGTCATGTCATAAATATTATGATGACAAAATAAATTGTCGCAACTTACTGTCCTAAACCATCTTCTCTCTCTTTTGCACTTGGATAAGATGGAATCCATTTTCTCTTTTTGACATGGCTACCCTGTTTTGGAAATATAGGTTATTCATATCAGAAAGCATAATACCCCCAGCATCTAATGAAAGCTAATGGCTGCCGAACTCTAATCACGAAACAGCTGATGTGCGTCGTTTTGGGGTTCTTAATTACAATAAGTGTTTTGTTGAATAACCATCGAACTACCAATTAGATGATACGCCACTTGTCTCAATATATTGTGTGGATATCAGGGTTTGTGCCGTAAAGATATTTGGATACGAAAAACTAAATTTCTTGGTGAATTTGGTCGTGTTGTAGATTGTTGGCTATTTCAGATGTCACTGACGATCCAACAAATCATTTTGGATGCTAAAAGACTAGCCGGCCGCCTCAAGGAACGGGAGACCGAAGCCGATGCTTTGTTGACAGAAACCCAAACCGCGTATAGACAGATTTATACTATTAAACAGGTAAGTAGACCAACTCGCTAACGATGTCAAGACTCGTTCCTCCCTTAGTTTGCATATAACTCTTCATTTACCAGAGTTAATCTGATGTACTGACCTAACTATCTGTAAACAAAGGACACTGCATTGTATAAGACACAACCTCTCACTTAGAAACATTTTTCTAAAGTACCTCTGGTTGCCACATAAGAACAACTTTTGCTCCTACGTATTTTAGCTACTTTTAGTTGAATCTAAGAAATTAACTATGATGTAGTAAATGATTCTCGACGGCGCAGAATGGTTAGCCAAACTTTGCGGCGTTATGTGAGTTTTTAAGCAGAGCAATTACATATTACTGCTTTAATGGTGAAAGATAACATCTTGAGGAAACATGCATGCCTAAAAGCTCTCCGTAACATTCTCAAAGTAATGTAAAGTCTACCAATCTGCATTCGGGCAGTATAGTGGACTACAGCTTAAATCCTTCTAATTTTGAGTTGACTGATTGAGGATGACAATGACCTGGTCATCACAGTGGAAGGAACCACCTGTTTAATATGAAAACACCTGTGTGAAGTGGTGAGCAGATTCTTTTAGGAGATGATGATAGCACTGTATGCCATGACATTTGTACACCCAACTGAGGATTAGTGGATATTACGTAAGTCAGTTTGCAGTATTGCAGTCCCTTAAAAATAAGTTTTTGTGACTGAAGTAACAAAATTGTCTGTTGTCATTAAGAAATGACCAGCCATGATGTTGTAGTGTATTGCGAGGACATTTGATGACTTAATTTAGTATTAAGGTAATCTCTACTAGCAGAACCTTTATAATATTATGAATTATGTATTTAATATTTAGTTAAAATGTATGAGGTATAGTAAAATAATAGTTGGCTAGACAATTGTGTCTTCAATAAAGTTAGGTTAAATTTGAAGTAAAGCTTAATCATTGTTAACTAGGTATGTCAGAAGATTACAAGCTAAATTTAATACAAAAAACAAAAAGTTTGTCCTTTAAAAACCTTCAGTTACAATAATACCATAGGTACTTGGGAGTCTTGTCTATAATTTGTGTGATCCATTAAATGGATCAATTAATAATTTTTATTGAGGACAATTTATTTCACAAAACAGAAAAATTATACCATAGGATATAACACACATAGTGTTAAAGCAATCTCATAACAGACAACTTTTGGTGTAAGGATTCGGCTAACCAAGGAATATTTTAATTTAAATTGTTGCTTGCTTTAATGACTTATTAGTATTTTTACTCCATATCTTCTGGTCTAAAGATGTAAATATCATTTGATTACATTTTCGTGTTTATTGTTACAATAATTAAAAAAAAGCAAAATAAAAATAGATTTTCTTATTTCTAAATATTTTGAAAACATACTTTATGAAAGATTATTTGCATTAAAGGCCAATTAAGAAAATAAAGGCTATAGATACAAAATTGTCTCTAAATAGGACATTAATAATTCCAGTTCAAGGAAGAAGTTGATACGCTTAATGAGGCATCTCGGGAGAGGCCGAGAGGTGAACTCATAGCAAGCATGGAGAGGGAATCTCGGTTAATGAGGGATGTACAAAGGGAGAATGGTGAATTAAGAGCTGCTCTAGAAGATCACCGGAAAGCGCTAGAGCTCATCATGTCTAAGTATAGACAGCACACAGAGAAGAGAATATGGGAATCACAGATAGATTTCACAGCAGCGATCAATGAAAAGCAACAAGAAGTATGTGTTTTCTGCTTTAAATGTAATTTGTTGGGCATTTATGAGGTGTTAATTAGTACTATTTGATAGTTTAATGAGATAATCCCTGTATTTTAAAATAATCGCTTAAAGGAGGTTATAATGCTTTCCTTCAATAAAAACAAAATTAGAAATATAAAAAAGTGGACCCCTTTTTTGTATTTCCATTATATTCCATGATGTTTTCTCTATAATCTGATCTTACTTGTAAAATAACATGTGGGTCCAATTATGTTGAACAGAAATCTTGACTGCATATACAATACTTAGCACTATATTTAGAAATGTTAATTTAGTTCAGAGATTGTGTACAACTCAATTGGCACCAATGTATTAGCTCGAGATTCTGATTGTGCCAACTGTAGGAGACACTCACCAAAGCAAAAGTCAAATATTTTGTTTATTCAAATAGGCACATATACATGGCACTTTTGTTGTATAAAAATATGTATATTGTAGTGAGATGACGGCGATAAAAACATTTGTGCACAAGGGTGCATTGTACAAATGGCAACTTGAATACTATTAAACTCCTAAAAACTGAAGTATTTGTGTACCCTAATACTGCCTGTACTGTACATGCATAATATTACGTAATTCATTTTTAAATGTTCTTATAATATTTTTCAGTTGATTCGTCAACAAGCAGAGAGAATCAATGAGATGACAAGTGTAATGTACAAAGCTGTTAATATGGACGAGAATGGTGAATCAAGAAAAGAGCAAGAACTGTACCAAAGGCTTATTACTGAGAATAAGGTAATATGGTAAAATGTTAATTTGTCCTCTTTTGTGCTACCATCAATAATTGTCTGTTTTTCGAGATTTATTGTTCAAACATTTTCTAAATACACAGGATTTTCCTGTTATTGTTTCCCCGCGACTATGTGATGGAGCTATTTGTGTCGATAGTGATATTTATGTTCACAGTAAGTCTAAGTCGTTAGGTATCGCAATACCTTTTAATCCTACTTCAAAAAGGAGGAGGTTATAAATTCCATAAATACACATCTGTCTGGGCATATTCGGAAATGGTCTTATTTAAATTTAATAAACAACCGAAGTACGAAATAATATTATTTCAAAATATTAAATCCAAAGAAGCATATTTATTTTTGCATACAAGCGAATTCAAAACATTCTTAGTGTTTACTTATGTCTACCCTATTGAAGAAAAAAGGCAAAACCGCACATAGTACACACAGTGAATTACTCAAAAACTATTAGGTTTAGGACAGTACATAATGTATTTCTGCCTTTGAAGTTGAATTATGTTTTCATTTACAAGTTGTAGATCTGATGATAAGTTTCGATGAGAGAAAACAGAACTCTTGAACACTTGTACTCGTAAGGGTCCAAAGATGTATTCAGTATGTCAGGGTACAACCACATTTTCTCTAAAACATTTATTTCGATTATAAGTCAACCTTAAAAGATAGAAATATGCTGTCGCGGACTTTTTAAGGGGAACAACTTTGTCATACACGATTTTATCGAAACTCTAACAGTTTACGCAGCGCACGCAACGGAAGCTCTCAAAAGGAAAAACACCCTCGATTTTAAAACATTCTTCATTGGTGATATGCTTCTAAAGGTCTTAGCGTGATAAATGGGCTATTGAACACTGACAGAATATTTCAAATCGGACCCGTAGTTCCCGAGATCAAGTAAACAGACGTACAAACTCTTCAGTTTTAAGAGTTAGTATAAGATTAAATGGTTGTAAAAACTACAGGGCCTCCGGGAAATGCTGAATCTCTCGAGGCGGTACGGGTCGGACAGGGAGTATGCTCCACCCACGGAGGACAAGGATGTGCAGACAGACGGGCCGCCGCTGTCGGGCGCGTGACGGTCCGCGGCGACGCCCTGCCGCCTGTGAGCCGAACCCCCCCACACAAGCACCGCACACGTGAACTGTTCCCTCTACTGTCTGTGTATATGTGACTAGTTATATCTGTAGGTGTGCGGACGTGTTTGTTCACTGATTCTGGCCACTTCCAGTATGTACAACCCACACTTGACCCCCGCAGACTATAGACTAAATAATGACATTAATTTGGACGAATATGTAACTATTGGCTTCTGCTTTATAATTGCATGGATTGCAAAATTATGTTTGCTGTGTTTTAAAATAGTACTGATATATTATTTGATTTTATTATAACGTTACATTCTGAACCAATATTTTCTTTTATCGTGGTAACAGTATCCTCAGTACAGTGGTTTTCGCGTTTCGACACTATATCTTCGAAGTAAAATGGACCTAATAATAATAATAAATAAATTTATTTACACTAAACACGCATCGCCATCTAGCCCCAAAGTAAGCGTAGCTTGTTATGGGTACTAAGATAACTGGGGAATAAATTATGAATAATACACATAAATATTTAGAATAAACACCCAGACTCTGAAAAACGTGTTCATAACTTAAACATTTTCCGGTTGTGGGAATTGAACCTTGAACTCAGGAAACATTTATTTTACTCCTCTGTTCAGTTTTCCGATACTCGAAAACGAATCCTCGATTTCGAGAAAGCAAATCATGTATTGGTACTGGTTTATTCCAACATCGCACCACAGAGAGGCACTGAGGTTCTGTCAGACTATTAATGACTAAACCCCACGATGTTCCAACTCATTCCAGCCACGTGAACGCGTGGGCATACTGAACTGTTCGTGTAACTTATCCAGCTATCAAACTGAACTTTGGAATAACGTAAATCTGTCAAATTTTGTGGAGCTGTTGTCAAATTTTGACGTTTGGTCCTCCATATAAAATTTATTTATTTATTACAGAGTAACGCTGATGTTATTGTGACGTTTGTCAACATGAAAACTAAGGCTAATGTTTCGGGTGTGTCTAGCGGGCCCGCGCTTTTTATTTACTTTTAACATTATTTTGGTTTGACATTAGAACAGTCGACAATTCAATAAATTTATATTGTTAAAACCTACTGACATTTTCAAGCTTTTAGTAATAACGCGTGTCGTTGCGTAGACTAAGTAGCGTGCGCCCTTGCAATGCATATCCATGAAATTAAATAGCAGGTCTTTTTACCTACATTTGCATTTGGGAGGTTCAGTATTAAATGTCACTCGGCTCAATTGATTTTACGTCGTGTCGCATGCAAAGTATATTGTGACATGTTTCGTCATATGGCAGTGTTGCCATGTGAAATTCCTTATTGTCCAGCGTTTTTTCGAATTTTGTTCCCTAAAATAATGTATTATAGTGCTTCCAACATTAAAGGTTGAGAGCTCTACATACATTAAAATTGTCATCATCTTCCATTGACCAGGTAGATTTGAATAACCATTGCACTGCCTCGCGGTAGAAATGCTTTCAACGCACTTGCAGTTATTTCCCAGTGTGCTATATTTCGAAGTTAGCATACATTTGATATACTAGTATAATGACTACAGTATGGTTTTAGCAACAATAAAAGAAAATTCGCCTAATAACAACGAATGTGATTAGATGAACCACAAGTTTGGTAAATTCGATTGAATCTCCCAATGTGAACAAGGAAACTTTTAGCCTTTTATAAGTTTGTAGTTTGCGGGAGTCATTTCAGTTACTCACAGATTTTGGATTCTAGGTCTTTTGACAGTGTGTATCTTTCGTATGTCTTGTATAAAGAGTGTAACAAAATTACAATGAATAAATATTAAAGTAATCTATTGCAGTGCATTCTCTTCATCAGTGTATTCATTTATATTGGATATTAATAAATAATTTTAGGTGAATCTACATGAATGCAGTAAATATATTATAATAACATAAACTATGTGGTTAAACTGAAAAGCTTCTATTGCTTATACGCGGAGAATGCCTTGAATGATGCTTGAAACTTGGAAGTATAATTTTATAGAAAATTTCAATTATTTTTAAATTAATAAATCATATTAATTGGATATTTAGTAAACTTCTGAGCTCACATAGTTTGGCAATTTGTTTTTGTATAGTTTCTCTGTTTACTTAATTATCGTGTAGGTCGTGCAACCTCCAGGTCGTGCAACGCCGGATTCACATTAGACTGTCGCGCATATACATTTTATATGACGACGTGACGTGATCAAACCGTGACGATGTACGTCACGGTTTGATATAAAATTCAACCTTCTGACGCATCACGACTCAAGGTACAATGCGTCAGACTAAAGTTGTGACCTCCGGATCGGTCCAAAGCGAGAATCTTTGCATGAAAAATAGGATATCTTCTTTATTTTATGTTGATATCCTCTTTTCTACTTATGAATTGTAGGTCGATATTTAATTGTCCTCTATATAAGCGCTCGGACATGCTCTCGCTCGATGTGGGTTGACTCTTAATTGCTTCTCAGACAATTGTATAATAATTTACGTGACTGCCACTACATTTCATAGTTTATTTCTGATTTGAATAAAATGTAATTTTTTTCTAATACAATTCAACTGTTCAATCGTAGTTAAGAGATAAATCCAAAGAAAATGTTATCCCTACATAAATCAAAAAGATTGATTGTACTTATTTTAAAACTTTAGCAGCATCGCGCACAGTTCAGAAAGGGTGAATACATGTCTCACGACAGGCGTAAATCTTGCGATCTCTTCTGTCAAACGTCACTGTATTTTTATTCTATGCAAAAGTTACGTTTGACAGCAAAGATTGCGAGATTTACGCCTGTCACAAGCCTGTTGCGAGATACTTAAACACCCTGCCGGCTTGCGCTTCGGGCGGTATGCTATATGTTTAAGTATCATACAAAATCTACGTTACGAAAACTGCACGTCGCGTCGTCAGTCCGTTTCCCCTCCGGGTGCTGCGCCTTTTATGCTTTAATCATTCCACCTAACAAAAAAAATTAATGTTCTTCTTTTTAACACTTATGAGTGAGTTGAAATAATATTTAAAATAAGGAACTTTACAAGATCCCTTAGTACAGTATTTATATTATGTTCGCATTCAAGACTTTTTCGAGTATCGATGCACTGTAATTATAGAGTGAAATGGAACTTATTTTAATTTATGAACGTAGTGTTAAAACTCATATTCGTGCACACAGCTCTCTGAGCAGATCTAGCAAGATTAGCGACTCTAAAACGAGCATAATAAGGTCCACTTTGTCGTGATAGCTTTTCGATACTCGAAATCGTCTGCAGGACTGTGCGCTTTCAAATGACCTACTACTGGTACAGAAAAAAATTATACTTATGGCAGAGAAACGATAGATTAAAACATTTAAAAAAAAATTGATATTTCATAACATAAGCTGAAAAGACATGGCTTCAAAATTGGAGGAAGCCACACTGAAACGATGACCGCAGTGACGCGACTAGCCTCCTTTATGTCACACGTTGCGAAGTGTTTAGTGTGGTACATACAAGTGCTGATCTTTAACGCATTACTTCGGTGATGCTTTCTGTGTTTCAGTCTCAAAGGAAACCATTCAATTATTACATAAGAATTTAAAGTTCTCCAGCAAAGTGATAAATGTTCTCTATTTAAATTAATTGTGTGAAATAAGAATTAATTTAATTACGGAACAACACTTTTGTGTTTTCAAAAAGTTTCTACGTAATAAAGGAATAGCTCCTAAATTACGTACTCAATATAGTACATTTTTCCTATTGTGTACATTTTTATTGATCTTTTTCTCGAACTTTTTTGTACAACGTTTAATAATAAGGTATTATTTTTAAGCTAAAATTTATTTCATAATGAGTCGTAAGTTCTTATTTCCTTTCGCTTTATATTATTGAGAAATGTACTTAAGATTTTAAGGAAAGAAAATGGTGGGCACTGAATGATATTTTACAATATTACTATTTTACGTATGTTGGTGCTAATTTGGTTGTCATGAAAAACCACAAAACAACATTAAATTAACTGGTCTGAAAATAGTTATCTGTTTCTAAAGAACATTGTGTACACGAACTATTTGGATGTCATTTTTCTATCTATTCGATCGCGTGATACTTAGTTAATTTTTGTATGGATTCCATGCAAATGTAGTAAACTTTAAAGCGACGAAGGGGTAAATTAATATACACCAAATTTTTCTTTTACACAATGTTCGCGGAAAGATTTTCAGAACAGTTTATTTAGTGTTGCTATCCTTTTCCAAAGAAAACATTGCGAAAAGAATAGCACTATTTTTAGAGCTGTAAATTTTTACAGTGTAGTGATTTTTGTCCGAATTAGCACCGTTACCTACTTAAATATAAAATCATGCAAAGTGAGGGCGGGCCCCTCCACATTGTGAGACATTACTTGTAAGATGACTTTACTGGCGCGGTTAGTGCTGTGGCATTTGCATATTCAGGTTCCAATTTATATACACAATTTTTAAATTGGCTCATGCCGGGCCCTGATTGTCGATTGCATTCTAATTTAATCTTTAAATACCGTAAAACTGGACGGAATGGTTTGCAGATGAACGGCGCCAAAAAATTGATTTACACTGCCACGAAACTTCACAGAAATATGCTGCGAACTTTTTGGAACAGTCGTCCAGTGCGTTTCAACCTGTAGCCACAATTTTGACAGAAAAATTGACAGGCGTCAATATATGCATCACAAAATGCATTTCGTGAGTTTGTTAAATTTTAATGCCATAAGGCTAAAAACTGATTTATATGTTACGTGTGGCAAAATTGTATAGTTCTTAATTTTTATTATGATACCCAAACCGAAGACGCAAGTATCAATAACATTGTAAAAAAGGTTGCAATTCTTTTAAGTAATCGATTAAGTAACTTAGTTTCCGATTGGTTCTTGGGCGATGATATTATTATCTAAAATTCTTGAATAATGACTTGTTATAAGCTCAAGTTATTTTTTTGTGTACACTGAAAACTCTGGCTTGAGTTTCTAAGACGTCGACAACGCAACTACGCGCAAAACGTGCAAGCATTCTGTGACATCTCTTCATACAAGGGTTGTAGAATTTTAGGTTACAAGTTGTGGTTTCGATCGTTGGAATGTCGAATTGATCAAAGTTATAATCAATCTAATCCAAAAATTTCATATTTCAGAATAAATTTAGTAATGTCTCACTTTTATAAGGATGGCTATAAAAATTCTTTGATCTGAAGATTTTGGTTGGATTGCCTACTAATTAGACAGCATAGGTCCTATGCTAAAGGTTGATCTATCTTTAGTGTACTTTGCTGAGACTTAAGTTACGAGACTAAATTATGTGTCCAATATAAATTAGTCTTAAGAATAACTTTGAACGCTCTATAAATATCAGCCTTAACAAGTTCAGTGTTACTAGTGCAACTTATCAAGTTAACGAAAATTTTGGAGTACAGTAAATCTGTCAAATTTTTGTGAAAATGAAAATTTACGCTAACATGTATGTGACGTTTGTTTGCATGAAACCGCACTCTTGGGCAAACGTTCTTTGGCGTTATTGTAAATCCGCCATATGATGTACACAACCTGACTAAAGGTCATAAATTAAAAAACTCTACACTAATTTGTCAGGTTTAACCCAGCGCACGTGTGTTTAGAAACTTACACTAGGCAATGACACTGACTACGGTTCGGTGAACCAAGACTAGACCAAATTGAAGTTTTAGATCAAAATACTGGCCTTTTCTTATAAGAATGAAAGACGCTTAAAATTAATATCGGTCATAGTTTTGGTTCCTTGAATCATTTACAAGTGTAATAATGTTAAATAAATAATTGAGTATAGTTGCAGCGACTGCACTGTACATTTCCTCAAGTTACAATAATTCGTAGTTTACGTCATATTTATAGGCGATATTTTTTCATACGAAAAAAGCTTTGGATGTTAGTAACGTAATGGTAGTTGACGGTAGATCTTTGGTAGAGTATTCGTAATTTTTCAATCATGCTTAGAGCATGCGAGCAATATTCTACGGACTGGTTCATATATAGATAATAAATATACCTAATCTTATTAAATAAAGAAGCGTTGGAATTTCACAATTTAAGGGAATCGACCGTCCTTCAGGCTTTGACGTTGTGTATGATAGGTATGCGAATTTCACGTGTATTACTATTTATAGCCATTTTAGCTAGGGAAAAATCTAGGCGGAATTCCGTTTAGTCGTTTTCTATTCAATTGTTAGTAATTAGGCGTCACAGTCGTGCACAGTCTTCGGATTTGTCGCGTTTTGGAGTAAAACCCCTTGTCTATGGTAGTATAATTTATTCAAATAGGCCTATCACAGGCATTTATGAAGACATTTTTTTATTTTATAGGGTTCTCTATACGCTCCCTTATCTAAGAAGCAACTCGCAATAAACGTATCCGGGTAATTCTTGGGGATTTCTGTCTCTTTAGACATCGATAGACCGAGAAACGGCTCGTGGTATGCCAGATTTTTCTCTAGTCTTATTTTATCATCAATGACACATTTAAATGATTATTTTAATTACAGTTGGAACAACGAACTTTGAGATTTTACAAGTGCGAATAATTCATAAATCAAAAAAAGGACTGGACCTTTTTTACCAGAACCGTATCGGACTGAAACGAAGTTCATATATTAATATGCCTTCGAATTTTTTCCCCTTTCCAATCAAGCATAAGAGATACTAACATTAAATTTTGGTAATGTTAAGAAATCGCAATACTATTAGGTAAAAATAAGCAGCCAAGTTATTCTAAAGTATTATATCGAGGAACTATAAGTGTTATGAGTGTTTTTATTTATGGAGACAGTCGTTATTGTACGGACACAAAAAACTAGAATCATTTGGAAATCACTTTTCACCAATAGATTCACTATATATGAAAATAACAAATATTGGTTCGATGTTAGCACAATTTATCCCCACGAAAGTGGGGATAAATTGTGCTTTATTTATTATGAAACTTAGGATACCCAATTTATCCTAATTGATTCTAGGTTTTTTTGAACCATTTATTTTATCCGATTGCGTGGGAACTAACCCCAAAGCCAGAACCTTTTTCCGCATGGTAAAAGGAGGATATTAATCTTAAGAGGTTTTTTAGAGGGTTATTTTCTAACATCTGTATTTTGAGCGCGATGCGTGATTGATTTGTCGTTCAACAATTTGTTTTCAACCTTTGTCATGAAATTCTTAATGTAAAATATAACGATTTCTTCTACCAAATATTTGTAACGTCATAAATGGCATACTCACTCTGTTCTATTTGTAATAATTAACTTTTTTTAATTATTATTAGTTATTAATGTTTACCTATATTTCTCTTGTTCTATAGATACATAGCTTTTAGTTAACCACATAAAAGTTAGCACAAATAAAGCAATACAATAATAGTTTCCAGATTTTGGGTTTATGATAACAGGATCCTGACTCTGGCATGAAAATTGCACCTACGAGTTAATATGTTCTGCCACAATAATTTTGATAGTCATAGTCAAGAAGCTATCTTTATAAAAAAACCGGCTTATTCAGAGGACCAGAGTCCAGAAGTTGTAGGTTAAACACCCAGTTAAATCACCTACGACCGAATTGTGAACAAATTGTGGGTTATTAAGCAAAATTAATGATTACTATTGTTGCTATATTGAGAAGTTTTACATTTTATTGTTATTATTTAGGCAGAATATTGAGACTATTGTTACATATAATTAAAAAGCATCAAAGTATTTTGTTGTAACCATCAATGTACGTTATTTGCTGACTACCGGTTTTGTGCTGGGGCCAGATTTAAAAAAGTATGGGTGCCGATTCTGTTTAATTCAAATCTCTAAGCTAAACCTCATTATTGATACTTGTATAAGTATAGGGGTATACTTTTTACGCTGTATCTACTATAATAGGACATCACTATTTTGAGACATGTCAATGTTTGTAGTTAAGCGAAATTCATCCAAGCCACACAGAGGTAGTTTGGATAGGTACGTTTAGGGTCTCTCAAATAACGTTGTACAAAGTAGGTCATAGGTGGCACTTTTGATGCGTACATTACATGAGAATTACACGGTAGTAATTACAAGTTGGGTATGACGTTTTTCCTTTAACTAGGTATATCCTTAAATTACATTAGATATCAGATTTATGAACAGAATTGGCACCAAACGAAATTACTGTGTTTATCGTATTAAATACTGTGAAAATACCTCAATCTATGCTAAGCGAGGTCTACTACAAAAAAAACTAAAATTAGTTTTAGTATTATTAAAAATATAGGTAAAATATAACTTGTATGGATTTATAGAATGTACTTTAAACATACACTCTATAAATATAATAATTAGTGTTAAAAAGTTTTTAAAATAAACATATACTTTTCAAAATTTATATAATTATTAGTGAAAATATTGTTTTAAGTGTATAGCTGCCGCGGTCAAACCTTGGTTATAGTTATACAAAAAAAAAGTAAGTAACAAAGCAACAGAACAAATAGATAATTTAGATAATGGTAATACTCGTTTATATGTCCGGTAAATTAAAATAGAATTTACTAGACCTTTACACTAGACAACCCAATGCAGGAAATTGGAATAAAATAAAATTACCAAGTACCACTTTAGATATGTTGAAAACGATAGAAGGAAGATATTTGAATAATTAGTTTTCTGCTGTAGAACAAAAAGTAGTGCTAAAGTTAAATAATGTATCTTTAAAATTGACAAATATACAACATAAAATAATACAAAATGTTTTTTTTTATTTCATCGATTACCTACCTTAAAATTAACGCTTAGTGGGCCACTTTTTAACTGTCTGTCAAAAAAGGTTTAATCTATAATTGTGCTATTTGAACACTATTCTTTAGCTATTCTTTTCTTCGAATATTATTGTGGATGAGATAGTACTACTTACAGACTTATCAAATTAGTTACTTTTATTTAAAGATTAAACATTAAACCTATAGTGAAATTAGCACAATTGTTTGTTTATTGCAAGTCAATGAGACCTCAGTTCTTACTACTGTATCCTGGAACTTGCCTTAAGCAATGAAGTAAAGGGTTTTCTAGCTTCAGGTTGTTACTTAGAATTTTAAGAAGATAAACTACCAATCTTGTCCAGCCCAGGGAATCGAACCCAGGTTCTCCGTATTTGAACGTGCTAACCACCAAGCAAGCAGAGACCAACGAGGCAGTTATAACCTAACTATTAAAGTACCTGATTCAATCTGCCAACTTCACCTACCTACCTTATTTGTATGATAGTTACAATTTTTGACTGTCAAAAGCTGAAATTGCGTATTCCGGCCAATTATAATTATGTGCATACTACTATTGCAAAATATTAAATTATTTTCATTTTTTAATTTATATGTGCATTTTTTTATGGGTGGTGCCTTACCCCTTTCCAATCAGCCTGGTAAAATAATGTCAGCCATTCAGAAAGCATTTTGATTCAGAGAGCATCATTACATGCATTATTATTAATTATGAAGTTTATCATTTCCCCCTAGTTTGAAAAAGCGGATTGCCTCAATCGCTTTTTTCTTAGGTTTCTTTCGTAGAACTTTCATTAGGTTGTTATTGTGATACATAGGTAACGTAATAAAGTTTAAAGGCGAGAAGAATCTAATTACATATTAGTAACTACAAATATCTGTCCAGTGACTGTAACTCGCCACAACAATGTATCACCGGGTGTTTTTACTTTGATTCTAACCATACATATTACGATTATATTAGGATTTCATGTACATTTGCGTGTGGCATTTGTCGTGTCCTGGAGATAGAATACTGCCCATTTTGAATTATGAAAATAAATTAAATGGTTAAAATCAAATCCAGATATAAATAAATTGTATATTCTGTCTTATCAAATAACACACATTCACAAGTTCACCTACACAGTTTTAAATGCGTCTTTAGGGTAAATCATACCCTTGTTTGAGTATAATCTACTGGAAACTTGAACGAATGTTGGCCAATGGCTGGGATATTTGGAAGCAAGCCTGCATTGGGGATGATATTCCACGATAGACTTAATGTGACGTTGTTGTGACCTCTGGAATAAAATAAGTGAAGAATATTAATTTTCCATTTGACTATTTAGCACTGAAGACTGCTACCTAACTTTATCTTAGCTATCTTAATATGGTCAATCTATCCAATATAGTGTTGTATGTACATAAATAACATGAGCATGTAATGTTAAATGAAGTTTTGCAAATAAATAAATAAAAATCTTTTCAATAGACCATACTAGCTGTTGCCCGCATTGCTTGTCTGCATTTATTACGGTTTTTAAAATTCCAGTGAACAGTATTTATTTATAAATATTTAAATTTGAGAATAGAGAAATAGCAAATAACAAGCTTGCCAAGTTTTATGTGTAGTCCTTAAAACTAATAATCAAAATACAAAGTACTAACTTTAAACCATTGCCATCATCCCAGAAATAATATTTTGTGTTCATGTTCTTAAAATCTAGCAGGGCATTCTCCCCTCTCAAGATGATTTTGTCCCATAGCACAACTTGATTCAATTCATTATTTGGTGTAACATACTCAGCAGTGAGGTACAAAAATAACTGTTTCACATTCCAGTTAAATAGGTTTGACAAATCTGTCTTGAGATCAAATGTTAAGTAACCAAGATCATTTCTTTCCCTGGAAGCACCATAGTCAGGAACATTCTTTCTGTAAACATAAAAAGAGTATGTATACTGGTCACTTTAAGATATGTGCATCAAATAAGTGTTCAAAACAGAATAGCAACCAGACCATGCAAGATAACTGGTCTACAATAATAATTTACAACAAAAACAAAACAAGTTACAACCAGACAGTTATTTCAATAAATTGGTAGTAAACTTGGAAATGTGTGCACACAGTATACCTACTTTAATAAATTTATTTCAACCTGACAACAATAAGTATGCAAAAAAAAAATTCGTGCGTTTATACTTTTAGGTTATATTCTCTTATAGTTCACGTATTGTAATAAAATATTTGTTTTCTACTTACACTACAACTTTCACTGTATTCATTTGAGCTGTGGTTCTGTAATCTACAGTTAATGTGGAGAGGAAACACAAAAACGTTAGACATGCTAGAACACTTAGAGTGTACGTCAATATCGCATTTACTCTTGTTAAGACAGAATACATGTTGATTTATCTTCTTAATGTTTTCTGGTGGACGAAATTCCACCGTAATGGTAATAAATTTTATAATTTTGGAATTGACTATAACTTTTTGTTAGGAAGCTGACGTTTACATTATTTGACAAATTGAAGTTGACATTCCAGCTTTCCGAGACACGTCATGCAATATCAAAAGTATTCAACACGCAAAGACCCACGTTAGCTATTTATTTTTGAACTTTAAAATTGATAGAAATACGGTCTAAAATGGAACAATGTGTTTAATCCTCCATTCCGTTTCACGGTATTTTCTTAGGCTAATAAACATAGTATGATACTGCAGAGGTAGTAATTGATCTCTTGGTTAAAGACATGGTAGAGTATAACAAAAAGATGTAGGTAATAAATTTTTGAATGGGAGTTAAATATGTAAAAACGGGAATTTAATATATTGAGCCGTTTTTAAATGTATAATAATGGCATAGTTACATTCTCGACGAGTTTGCGTTGCATTGCATGTGTGTGTCATATTTATCCACAGACTGGACGGGTCAGAAGGTAAGGGGCGTCATAAATAAGTAAATCACAACGCATGCGCCTGCGTGGTGAATATCGAAACAAGCTAGTTGAGCAACAGGCCCCCGCACAAGTAGCCCGCATAATTTTAGGTAGGTACATTGAGCTCAGTCATGCTGAGAACTCAACGATACAAAATGTAATTTTATAATTTAGTCTGAAGTCCTAAAAAGTAAGTATCTACCAATAAAATAACATCAAGTGTTCGATAATTTATTTGTTTTATTTGTCCATTATGAAATAATACTAAGGCACAATAAAGGATTATTACGAATAAAAACAAGACCAAAAAATAAGATAAAGAATGTGACAATCAGCGATGAAAGTTGTGCCGCAGAATTACATGGTATTGTGCCTGGCACACTTCGACAGAAACAGACCCTTGTCGATCGACTTCCATGTGTCTCTTCATAGCAGCCGTTGGTTATAGCAGTATTATTTGAATCCACAGCTCGTGTGCAGAAGTAAGTCGAATTATCCACTGTAAAATAAGTAGGTATTATTGTAAATTGAGTTTCTGTTCACGTTAGTTTCTGTTATTTACCTTTATTTTACATTTACCAACATTTATTTTGTAGTGGTACAACCAGTAAACTTACGATAACAAATTAAATTAATAAATAAATAAATAATAAATAAATATACTATGACAAGACACACATCGCTATATAGCCCCAAAGTAAGCGTAGCTTGTGTTATGGGTACTAAGATAGCTGATGAATATTTTTATGAATATAATACACATTAATACTTATAATATACATATAAACACCCAGACACTGAACAAAACAAAACATTCATGTTCATCACACAAACATTTTTCCAGTTGTGGGAATCGAACCCACTAATCACACTCAATGGACACTAACACCAATTTGTTTTTAAGCATGCGTAAGATTGAAGGTATATGCATACGTGGAGAACATTCACTCTTGATTTTCGATACAAAATAGGCATTTCAAATTAAAATATTATTAATTATACTTAATCATAATTATGTATAATGTAATAACTCATTACTCAGTATAGGTATACCATATTATTATTATTACCTTATTGGTCAAGGGAAAATATGTTATTGTAAAAATACTGTTTTAATGGGAAAAATGATTCGATGTTTACTTACCGCGTCCATTGAAAAACATCGTATATTGTGCACATACATCATTATCGGCTAACACACAGGTTGCTTGGTCTGCATAGTGCGTCCATATGTACTCGACGTCGGGCCACGTCCCATCGTCTGTGCGAGTATAAAAGCTTTAAGTTAGAACTTATCTACCGATATTAAAATACTTTTAAAGAAATAAGAAGATATTGATAGTATATTAAGCTGGCCCTGAAGTTTGAGATTAAGGAAAATTGTACATTATTTTATAACAAATTACCGAATTAAATCTTTGAGATGTCGGTAAATAAGTTCTGTTTATATAAATGTTAGCTTACAGAAAAATCCTATCATAACATTAAGGATTAGGTACATTAACAATAAAAAGTTTGGGTATGAACTGCTCTTACTCTATAGCTTGGACTGTGATATAGCGATAATAAAAAAAAAACCCGGATAAGTTTTTTGTGCGCTATTCTTAGAAGGAGCTTTTCGAACCCTCGTAGCTTAAGGATTAAATTATTTGAATTCAAGCCATGTTACTGAATGTAGAAGCAGTGATAGCGCAGTGGGTCGGAGCTCGACTTCACTTTCAGGGGGTTGAGTTCGAATCCCAGCACGCACCTCTAACTTTTATGTGCGTTCTATGCAATTAAAATATCACTTGCTTCAACGGTGAACGAAAACATCTAGAGGAAAAGTGTGTGAAGTCCACCAATTAGCACTGGGTCAGCGTGGTGGACTACGGCCTTAACCCCTTCTCATTGTGGGAGGAGACCCGTTCCCTGTAGTGGGCCGGTAATGGGTTGGTACGATGATGGTGATGATACGAAATGTAATCAACAACATGGACTTTATAAGGATCAGAACCACTCAGCGGGCTTTTGGGAGAGTTACCGTTTCCAATTTAATAATATTACTTAGTAGCCGGTACAATCTGCTCACTATATTAATAAGGTCTTAAAATTAGAATGTGCTGTCAGACTTCTATTTGTACGGGATAAAGAAGATAGATGAATGGTTGAAAAAATTACCTGATACGACGAGTGGTTGTTGACAAGGCACTCCACTAGCTAACTGTGTGGCGTCTCGACATGTTGCGTTCATGAATACACTCTCGTTGTGCCAACGAGGCCCAAGCCAAGTGAACTGATAACAACGGCTTTCATTTCGGCTCCTCGCTTCTATTAGAATTCCACCTATGTGTAGAAATACCTACATTTAATTTTTATAGTGGTTAGCATAAGCAAGTACAAAAAGCGAGGTTGGGATACAATTCCTGGGTGGGCTCAGTAATTGAAACGTATTTAGAGAAATTTCAGTACGAGCACGGAGTTAGGTAATTAATGTGTCAACTGCCTTACCTCGTAAAGCACGTTAAAGGCTTCGGACCTGGTAATTATCACTGATGTTACGTCGTGATGCAGGTATTTTGTTTTAATTTCTATATAAGATTAAATAATGATGACAAAGGGCAAAGGCGTAAATGGGCCAGTTATATTAAAATTCATACTCATAATCAGTTTCTAGGCAATATAGTTTATGTCGGTCTGTGTTGGTGTTATATGTCGCTATAAACGCTGCTATATGCTGACATCAGCATAATCCTTGATCTTCGGTTGAGGAGAAACAAACATAAACTACACAAAAAAAAACTTACTCTAGAAACTTCTCTTTTCTCTATTATTATGCATAATAGGTAAAAAATTAATAGTCACACATTCTTTACCAGATTTACAGTCTGGAATTACGTACTTACATAGTCCTATAATTAACGCTATTGGTAATAGAAAACTCTTGCTAGGAATCATTGCACTTTGTTCACACTTCAGAATTTCTTTGATTTTGTTTATTTATTTATTCATTACATTATACAAAGGAACAACTTCATTGACTATTATCTTTTTTATTTAATTTAAGTACTTAATTATCATAGAATTACGTTTGAATTCATACGCTTATCTTCATTGTCCGTTGGCAGTATTTCGAGGACTGATTGCAATGATTTGATTGCCCCGATAAAGTTTTATCAATTATCGTGACGACATTCCCTCGTAATTATTCATTGCGGGGCAGTTTCGGGGTTTAAGAGGCCAGTTTCGCCCGATTTTTATTTTGGAATACTGAAAGTATTTAAGCGGGTTTAGGATCAACTCTTGCGCTAGGTACATGTGGATCTCAGAAACAGAAAAATACGTGAGGCGATTGTTCTGTACGGAACACTTGGGCGCCTCGTAGTCTAGCCGGTTAAAAGAAGTGTAATCTACCAATGTAAGTAAGAACCTACTTGGACTTGAACACGTCACACAGGTCATGAACACGTAGGTAGGTAGTTTCATTTAGAACGAGCTTGAACGACGAGGTGAAGTTTGACGTGTCCGTGTGTTTGTGTTTGTCTGTGGCATTATGGCTCCTGAACAGATGCACAAATGCTGATTTATTTATTTTTTGTTTCAAAGGTTAATTAGTCGTTCTTAGCTATGTTTGATGAAAAACAGTCAAAGATGGATCACATATTTTTTCACAATTCCTTCAATGTGTATCAAATAAAAGGGCTTGAAAAGACGACACTATACGCTATGACAAATTTATAAACCAAGATGGCCGCTACCAAAAATGGCGAATTACATATTTTTTTTCACTACTTCCTCAATAACGAAGTTGACATTTACCTAATTTTACTATTGAAACTTAAACTAAATGAATTAATATTAAATACAAATAAATTGTTGAATAGCTTTGTATACGTAAAAAAATTTGCACGCCGTTATGGCAAAACATATTTGGACCAATTTTATTTTGTACCCATTTACCACATATTATTATGAAATGAAATGTTATGAAAACTACAGTACTAGTGTCATCATCATTCCCATGGCGCTTTCCCTATTAGGGGTCAGCCCTCATGATACGTGTCCGCCACTTAATACGGTCTTACGTCATTTCTGGCGTCAGGCCCAGCGTTTCATTTCATTGGACACGGTTTTAAGCGATACTCGTAGTACTTTAGTGTCCCAATAGTTAATGATTAAAACTAAAATATTGTTTTTAGTTCTTTCAGGCAAAATTTGACTTAAAAACCTACAGCCCGAGCCGGTAGCGGAAAAACCTTAGAAAAGTATAGGTAGGTAAAATTGACTTTTCATATCTCTGCTGAATTTTTTAAATATTTTGTCGAACTACTTACTTATTGATACCGGTCTACATTGTTCTAAATTACCGGCCGTAAATAAAATAAAAATGGCGGCCAGCCGACAGACTTCTACTAAAATAATTATTAAAACCTCTTCAATGCCAAATAAAATGACAAATTTATTAAAAATTTCCATGATCTATAAAAAACTAATGAATTTTTAGATAACGAACACTTAAGAGAAAAAAAGGAAGGCACTCGTTCTTAGTATAAAACAAAATAAACTTAGTTGTTTAGATAATTATGATTTCTTTCTGATCCTAAATTGGAACACGGATTCCTTACGCTGAAGTAACCGTTGGATCGTTAGCTTACGCAGCTCGTTGTGAACAGAGCTGATTAAAAATAGTTATCGGTTATCTTTACCAGCTCAGGAGAAAATCGGAACCGTATCCACTAACATAGTCTCACTGATTCCGTTCCTAGATTTCTATTGTATAAGTAGCTTGCTTGCGACTTCGCGTGATAAAGTTTTTCTTAAATAAAGCTCGTGTGAACTCCGAAATGACCACCCGTCTCCAGGTTGCAATCTATGTCAAATTATCAAGCCGTTAAATAGTGAAAGTTAAGCGAGTTACGAATTTAAGTCCTAAACATTACTTGAATCCACAGTATTAAGAACATACAGAAGCCTCAATCACCCATTATTGCATGCAGTGCATTGTGTGAAAACTCCCCTCGAACGTCACACTTCACACCCGCGGAATGTTACTAGCTCACAAACTTTTCGCATTTTCCCCATTTTATTGTAAACGTTTTGTTCTAAACGTTAGAGCTAAAATTAAGAGCTAGAGCTAGAATTAAGTGACTAGCCACCTGTCGGAGAAACACTACTAAAGTGCAGTGGTTTTTGATGCTTCAATATTGGACGTCTACACGATTTCTGTATGTTATTAATTCTGTGCTTGAATCATAATCATTATCATTAGTCTATAAACATCTCACTGCAGGGTACGGTCTGCTCTCGGAGAAGAGACTGTGTCTCTTCTTTAAAGTTTGTGAATACGGGCCAATTGTTATACTGAACCCAAAAAAGGCAGTCCAATCTGAACACAAGGCGTAAGGCGGTGCTGAGTACAAAAACCGGGGGGCCGCAAGCATTGTTGATAAATCGCCATGTTGCCACATAACATGGGGCTATTTATTTTAGAATTTATGATCTCATGAGCTAAGGCAGTTATTTCAAAATCACATACATACATACTATTCATTATTTATTTGTAACGTTAAGGCTAAATAGATAACCAACAGATAAGTATATAAAAGGAAATGGGAGCATTCCCTCTTTGTAAAAACTTTACACATTAGTAAAAAATATATTTGAATTCCTACTACAAAACTAACCCAATACCCTTTCGCTAATATACCAAATTAATTGGTGCCCATTCTTACAATCAAATCTTTAAGCGAAATTGACAGGTCTAAAAGAAGTGCTTTCTTCACAATGTTTACAGTGGACCAGGATAACGCTCTATTTGGACATGTCAATTTAAATAATTAATGTACAACGAAAGTTACCACAATATTTACATCAACCTACCATCAATCAACAAACAGTTTTGACTCTTTGGCCCGATTTAATAAAAATGAAGCCAATAGCAGGTCCTCAATTTAGGTCTTAATATTATGTTGATTGATCCCGGAGAACCTTTTCTTAGAGCTCTATGTCAGATTATTAATACGGTCCTTAAACAAAATACAAACTTGGCTATATAGAACAAAATCAAAAGGGACCGGGTATTTTAGTTTCCCAGGTAGGTACGTAGTTTGTTATACATTTAACTACATACAAAAAAAGTGTGAATTTTTCGGAATCTGTCGATTTGGCACTAAGTGCCAGATGTCAATCGCCAGTTTTCAGAAGTTTTAAACCTTTTCTTTATTATTCTCCAGGTTACGTAAAAAATATATTATTTCAATACCTTTATAATAGAGAAATGCGAGCCTAGCAGCAAATAATCATTGAAATAAGGACATACAGAATCTACATTCAGTCATTATTGTATGCAGTGTCCAAAAACAGTTAGAGTTCAACTTACATCCTTGGTATGTTGCTAACTCACTAACTTATTCCCATTTTTCCATTTTATGGTGAACGTTGAGAACATTAGAGGTAAAATAATTACTGTCAACTGCTAAATGGTATGAAGTCACTAACAGTTTGTTCGAGAAACCATTCTAGTGGTGTGGCTTTTGGATGTTTCAATATTAGTTGTGTACACAGTTTCTGTATGTTCTTAATTCTGTGCAAATAATATAAAAATATTAATATTATTTTGTTATTTGCATTTATGTCACTAATATTTATGTATTTTCCTTTTTTAAGCGAAGGCAAAACCAAAGCATCCATTTTGCATGCCATCGTAGAAGCATTTTTAATCAAGCTTTGGTTCGGCCTTTACATAAAAACAACCTATATGTATTATAATATAAAGTACCTATATTTACAAACTTAAGATGAACACACTAAACAGGGATGACCGGCGGATAGGATGCCGCATAACTTCTTTAGCAGAATATTTTATTTTAGGTAACTAAGATATAACAAGAGAGAATGTGCAGTGTCTTTTTCCTGCTCCATCAGGAAGAGCATATCTCGCAAATTTATGCGCTTGAGCCGGGTGCGGAGAGCTAGTTGACTACGACCGGTAATTCCACTAGGGCCTTGTGAGCTCAGGGAGATAGGTGTATCACCAGCACCGCCTGGTCCGTCGATACGAGGTTTTTTGCGAGGACCGATCGCTTGCAATGCCGTCAGGTTAGCTTCACGTTGCCTTAATTCCTCTAATTCGACCCGCTGCATCTCCTTGGCTTTAGCCTTGAGCTTAGCTTGCTCAGGATCTTCGTTTTTAGATCTGGATTTGGCAGCTCTAAGCAACATCTCACGCTCAGAGTCCTCGCGCCGCTTTTTGTCTACCCTATCTAGTTCCTCTAGGAATTTCAATTGTCCCTTCACATCCTGAGAAACTTCGTACCGAGGGTCTGTCTTTATTTGCGAGTCGATCCGGTGCTGAGCGATTACTGCTAATTTCTCTATCATGTTTTTGAGGCGTTCCTGTACAGCGTGGTTGATCAGTGCAGCTACGTCCGCCGATGGGTCGTCGAGGCCTTGCTTAGCAGTTATTAACTTTAAACGTGCTTGCATCAAGCCTGATGGAACTAAATATTCCTCCTTACAAGATCGGATTTGTGAGCCTATCATTTCAGTAGAGCCAAGAATTCTTTGCGATTCCTCGGCCAAGTTGACACCACCCATGGCAGCTACGTCATTGATATCATCATCACCGGCCATTTTATCATCTACATATGGTAACGAGGCAAACTGTGCTGGTATCTTTTTTTCCTTTTCTTTCAGAAGTGATTTCCCAGTGGTTAGAACAGTGGAAAGACCAGAAGATGAAGGTGCCGATGGTCGTGCGAAATTAGATTTGCTGTTCACTGTCATTGTTTTTCCGGCCTTGGTCACGTTTATTTTTGTATGCACGGGAATATTTTGTAGTACAGCTATCGTGTTTCCCGCATTTTGAAGTGGTTTTTGCATTTGTATAGTTGCTGCCACTGGCTGTGGTGCCGGCGCCGACATAGTGTTAAAGGCAACCTGAGGTGAAGGTGGGTTTATTCCTTCAATTACCAATTCTTTGGTGACCAGGGACTGTCGGAGCAATGGTAAACTTTTTTTCAAGAATCCAATGAGACAAGGCTGTGGGCTGGCGTTTAGGAGTCGCTCCAGCCGGTCGCAAAACTCTTCCGGTTCCACCTGAGCATCTATTAATTCCTGAATTAGGTTTCTAACATTACGTTCAACCGACTTTGGTTCTTTGCTCGATAAATCTAGCAGATTCGCAAGGAAGTTTCTGCATTTTTCTTTCGTATTGTCTAGTGGTTTCTGTGTAGTAACAGCGGGCTGCTGAGTTACTGTTGGTGCCATAGAGACAGCAGGCGTAGCAGCAACCGGAGTAGCAATCTGTCCAGTTTGTATCTGCCCACCCAAAGAACCAGGGCCGGCAACACTCGTTGATACTGTGGGGACGCCGGAATGGGCTGGTATGGTAGAAAGCCGTAGTGTCTGAGGTTGCTGAGAAGTAAGTGTGCCGCCAGTGGGTGCTGGCCCCACTCTTAATAACTGGTATTGACCGTTTTCAGTTTTTAACAATAGATGACCTTGTTGGCCTTGCGGAAGACTTTGTAGTGTTTGAAGAGTAATACCAGGTGCAGTTGCCCTAGTTCCTACTACTTGTGGAGTTCCAATCACGACACGAGGGGACACGGTTGCGACAGACTTCTGAGCAGCAACTGATGGGGCCCCTGGTCTCATATTTAGGATTTGAACATTTGGCAAGATTGCTTGCTGTCCCGAACCAAGATTCTGTGTTGTAACCACTACATTCTGTCCCCCTTGCTTGTTGATAGTCATTACGTTGGGAATGGAGCCTGCCATGCTCGAGTTTACTGTCACTGGCACCATGTTGGACGACTGCATCTTCCTTTTACCTGTGCATAACAAACCAAAATTGTATGATATCAATTAGCCATTCTTTAAACCATTAACTCTTCAATTATATTTAATCTATTTTAATGTTCATGTGACATAATACTTCAATTTTAGATGTTAACTCTGGATAGGTTTTAAAGTTTACAATATACAATTATATTGTTTTCAAATTAAGTAAAATTATCTGTGCATATCTGAAGGTTCTTACATGAAAATATTTTACAAAAAAATATGCATGTTACAGTATATACATCCTTGTACAGTTATTACGATTAACATAATATCAAAATAAAATTGTTGAAGCCTCGCAACCTTTATTGGAACAGCATATGCAGTGGCAAAGGAATTACCTGATGGCAAGTTTAAAAGTAATCACATGCTTTTGAGATAAAAGGTGGCAACCCCCTGGTGACCGAAAGAAAAGTTACTGGATAGGGTTTCTGGACTCTGTTGCAGCTGGGTGAGCCATATAGTCATAAAAGTAACATGTATCAGGTTAATTTCCCGGAAAGGGTAAATTTATTATCATACAAAGTTCAGATATTATGCAGGCCATGCTGGAAACCTAGTATTCTTAGAGGACAATCCCTCGTTAATTTCTTATTACAAGATGTTGTTTAAGAATACTGAAATACTTAGTGGTCATTGTAATGTAGCCTCATTAATATTAGCAATTCCCTTCACATTGGTCCAGTATGAGGGCAAATAAAACACACTCTCCTGTAAGAGATTTCTTTTGTGCAGTGTGATAGTATCTCAAAACAGTGATAAGAGAGAAACATTAAAAGCATGACCATTAAGTTCATCTTATGTGTAACTAGTTTGCATTTCATTTAGTTAATAATCCATTAAGCACAACTTATATTTAGACATATTAAAATAATAAATATGAGCCATGGTATCCTAGTATGTAAGTTTTACAGGAGTTTGATTCCCAGCGTGCGCCGCTAACCTATCAGAGCTATGTGCATTTTAAGCAAATACATTTTCACTTGCCTTCAACAGAGAAAAAAACATTGTGACGAAACTTCTTTACCTGACAGTCCTCCATAATTCTCAAGTATGCACAGTTTACCAATTCTGTAATAGTCCCATAATCAGTGGTGTGCAAAGAGGGTATGCACAGAGTATGCATATGATATAAAATGAATAAAATCTCCAGTACAAGTTATTAAAAACTTAAGGCATTGTAAGAGTTTTAAAAAGCATACCCTAAAGTATTTATATCTCGTACAAGAGATTTTCTTCCTTTTATATCACCTGCATACGCTCTTTGCACACCACTGCCCATAATGGAATGCTTATGACTATGATGAGACAGTGTGACTTCAAAGATCAGTTTGGTGTGGATTGTAAAGAAGTAATAAATAAAGCAATTGTATATGTTGTTTTGCATAGTGGTAGTTTTGGTGTCAGAGAATAACATCAAAATTTTCAAGCAAACAAATGCAGGCAGCAACTACTAATGAATAATTCTTAATGTTCATCGTAATGAAATCATCTCATAGTGAAATGCACAAAAGGAGCTTGCTGGGTTGTACAGATTATGAGCTAATCATATAGCTTTGAAGTAGGAAGTAAGTTTTGAATATTTATGAGGGCAGGTTGCATGTTGTTCAAATCTGACTAATAAGGTAAAGTAAATAAAAAATTCATAAACTGATTGATTGAGGGTAACGAAAGCTACGAAAAATTATTGATGTTGATGTTTACACATTAATGTTGTGTTTACTAGTAGATTTTTGCACAATAGATTCTTGAATTAACATTATATGTACTGGGAACGTTCGATTACTTAAAATTCTCTTTACCTGTTCGTCAAACAACTTGTTTGTCTTCTAGTAGTGATCACTGATCAGCGTCGGTTTGTTTGTTCCCGAAGTTACCTCGCCATGAGTAACATTTATGCAAAGTCATCCATTGATGGTTCTTAATATACTACACTATTTTGAAATTGCGGTTGCTACATATTTTCTTGATAAAATCAACAAAATCCACATAAATTGTTAACACGGGATAATAAAATTTCTTAATAACGCCACAGACAAATAACCTATAATTTATGACGCTGTCAACTTTCACTGTCAGTGTCACATGTGACATGGTGACGTAGTGCCCATTCGGTATTTTAATTACTGATTTCATTGTTTTGGATTCTAGTTTTTTTGAGGCTAATCAAGTCGAATTTGTGTAGAATTTTTATATTCCTAGTAATTAATCTTTAACTACCTAATAAAAATACAACATTTTTGTATACAACGTATAAAATATATTATAAAAATAAAACAAATTAAAAAGAATGTTAAGTACGTATAAAAGTTTCTGATTATTTTTTGTTAAATTTCGTAATTCTTCACTTGTCACTGCGCCGCCGCTCTGCTTTTGTTCTTGTGGATATGAAATCCAACAGTAATAAAGTTTAGTGTTACTCGGATTTTTTCTTCTTCTTCTTCTTTTTGGTTTATTGGTTCTTCGCGCTGGCCGATTGAACCATTGTCAAGTGCTTATTTTGTGGTCAAGTATTCTTCAAATGTATATATTAACGATAAAAGCCAAAGAACATATGAACACTATGTTATACAAGATAACTGATTTTTTTTTAAATTTACGGCCATGGATTCAAGTCCTTTAAGGCCTTTCAAAAATATTCAGTTTAGCTTAAAACTAAGATAAGTTTAAATATTACATTTTAGCTTAAAAAGGGGTAACTGAACTTCCGACATCACTGAGACAAACAAGCTAAAGATACGAAGGCACCCATATGTGGCGCTCTTACATGACTCGTCAGGTGATGTAATTAACGCTATGGAGATTCCTAGACATGCGGTGCACCAATAGATATTGCCTAAGAGTTGGTTTAAACTATTTTCTATAGATAAAGCCGAAATTATTTCCGCGATGCATAGGTTTAGTGAAAACGAACTTGGGTGTTTTAATGTTGGCAATGAAATGCCTGTTTCAGAATCTGATTAAATTATATAATAAACTCATGTCTGTCATGTAATTTAAAAATGAAACTATCTTTAACACAGAAAAATGGCAATTAAGGAGGTAACTTATCAGAGGTTTTATTTATTACCAGGTTTTATGTGCCCTGCGGCTTCGCCGGCGTTAATTACGGGACGCAGCGTACTGCTACTTAGATTACACTTACCTCAATAAATCAAATACTAAACGTAAAGTTTTTTCAATAGTGCTGATAGTGGCAACTATAAAAAACCTATGGTATTAAGTACATATCGTATTTCAGCATATTTAAATAACTGACTGTGGTGTAGGCCAATAATATGCTTGTTCTTACTCTTGGAGCTTTACTCATCTACTATGTGAAACCCTCAATCACGTAAACAACGGAAATGATCGGCCCGTGAACCTATTCCTGTTTTGCCTTATTCAAAATACTTTTTTATTCCCAATTATTAATAATTGCAAATAATGTGTGGCATAACAGCAGCACTACATATTAGTCGGTAGCGCTGGGTAAGCAACGTTAACCAGAGTTAGTGAATGGATGGGTGGCCGTCTTTGGAAATTTGAAAGATAATTTAATAGTGTAATTTCAAATAATGAAAAGTTTTTAGTGACAGACTTTCATAGAAGGGCAAGTTAACGATAAGAATATTTTTATCGTAAAGCAATTCAGCAACAGCGTCCATTCTATCACTTTTCATTCACTGGCCAAACTAAGCTAAAATAATAAACTATGTGAAAAAAATTTAGAGAAAAATTTAATAGAGTTTCTTGCCGGCTTCTTCTTGGTTACATCTGCCTTCCAAGCCGTTGGTAGTATTTATAAAGTAGGCATACTTGGAATGAAAAAGTTCAAACGCATCGAAATATAATCCAGTTCATTTAGTTAATGGTTTTTTATATTGATTTATATTATAGACATGCATCCAGAATGAATAGGCATACTGTAGGTGACATATACGCGCCACCTTAGGCTGCGTCATCACTTACCATCAGGAGTGAATGCAGAAATGCGGTAAGAAGTCAGCCAATAAAAGTATAAAGACACATTTATTTTGTAAACTTTTTATAACTAAGTATAACTTGATAATTGCCAGATATGTTATTAACTAACAATAAATAAAAATAAATTTATTAACATTGTAAGGAATGTGCTAATAGGGTAAACTTATTTAATTAATTTATAATTTTCGTATTTTTCATCCGCGAGTACCTACCTATCATGGTTTTTTACAATTGCCGTGGAAACCGTTTGTTTTTCTGCAATAAATAATAGTCTATGTTATTCTCGGTCCTTTCAACTAACTCTATGCTAAAAATCAAGGTGATAACTAAGCCACAAGGCTTAGTTACGGCGTAAGAAGCGAAAGCGTAAAAAATAAACACACTTTTGCATTAAAATATAAGTCCTACTTTTTATTATTGCTTTTTTTACTCTCCTTCCCTCTGCAGCTTTCGTACGGGCTCTTAGAAAGAGTAAAAAGATCTCATAAAGAGTATTTTCTTGTTCACATATTTTCTTGTTTATGATTGTCGCTACTTTTGGTACTAAATCAATAAATAAAAAACGCCAGAAACTTTCAATTTTTATTAAAAATGCTGTAGCCTACATACAGAATGAAAATGAAATCAGAAATGTAACTTCACAGGCTTTCGAGGTACCTACATTGTTTACCGTCTCTGAGACTTGAATCCGAAACGCCAATAGTATTTACCGAAAGAAATCAGATACAGCCCCTAACGTCACATTCTAAATTTAAATGAAGTGACACCTGTCACCCTATACCCTATACCCACGCGTCGCGGTGCATATGACTGTCTTTTATCTTCAATAGGGTTGTCATAAGTAAACACTTAAGAGTGTTTTGAATTAGTTGGCAAGTAAAAATAAATTTGCTTCTTTTGATTTACTATTTTAACAGAGCGATTCCTTATGATATAAACTTATGCACCCTTCAACAGTATTTCAAAATTCGCTTTTACGTTGTTTGCGAACTGCTTCGTGGCGAAGCGAAATTGTCGAGTTCTAACTATTCCTAGACTTTTCGGCCCTGTAATAAATCTGTGTGCAGTATTTATGAAAATAAAAAAAAAACCCGTGTCTGAGAGCATGATAGGATTGTCTTTGCGGGTTTTATCGGTTACTACTTACTATCACTCAAATGTGATAGTGATCATTAAAGCCCGCAAACCCGCAAAATTGGAGCTGCGTGGTGGGACTCTTAACTTAAGCTCTCTGTCCTATGAGAGAGGCTTTTGCCCACTTGGCTCCATTAATTAGCTAATGGTGATGATAAAACGTTTGCTTAAACTAACGTTGGTTTAAGCAAACTTCTCAAAATTATACTTTTCAACGAAAATCAAAATCCAAACGCGAATATTAGGTATAGGTTATTAAGTTCATATAACAGCTTCCATTTATCTTAGTTCCATTCTCCAGGCCTCTTTGTTTATCTCGTTTACGTTCCCTGTGAAACGGGTTTAATTATAGATACCATGGGAAATAGAGCTTGCATTTTTCTGAAATATTACACGTTCAAGTAAATTTGATACATTTTACTTTCTAGAGGTATTTTTCAGTTGAAGATGAAACTTTGAAGTAAGTGTGATAAACTTTTAGCACGAGCCGTTCACGGGTGTACTCGACCGATTTTGATTAAACTTAGCGCATTATTAAAACCTCACCTCTTAAAGTCGGTTATATTGTTTTTTATGTAACGTGTACAAATCTATAAACCGAAATTTTTTTATTAATGCTATTACTTAAACGATAGCTAAAAAAAAAAAACGATTAACCTCATCAGCACAAAGAGTGAAAAAAATGAGTTAGCTGTACGATAAGTATATTTATGACTATAATATAGCTTTTATATTGCATTTACACTTTATTGACTCTTTATGATACTTGGGATTTCTATTTCATTATGAACCAATTTATTTAAAGCATAAATTTACAAAATGTATAAAAATACAATAGTGTTATCTACAATTACAATGGTTTATAATATACTATATTGTAATTACAAAAGGTGATAATATTAAATATGTACAAGATATTGATAATATAAATTACGTATATTTACAAAGCACATTTGACTAATAACTAAATACTCTATAAGAAAATTGCGGTACATTACGGTATAAATTTTATACCTATTTTTCACAATTATTCTTAACTAGTAATCCTCAGGTATTTAACAATATTAAGGTTACTATCAAATTTATTCTCTTCGGCATTTTAACACTTTAATAAAGGAACACAGCGTACAGTTTATATGCTCTTTCACAAATGTTAATACCAAATCTTAAGAATTTACTTCTAAATCGTATGAGCAATATAGTTCACTATCACTATTAAGCATTCAGCTCTAAAGTTCACTTTTTATACGATTATTACACGCATGAACACTGACTTTGACTTAGTTTTAGAATTAATTGCCATTTACTTATAAACTACTGGCCTAATTTCTCTATCCTACATATGGGAATGGAGGATATGGCGCCGGGAAGTATCCTGGGAAGTTTGCGCTTGGTTGTACCGGAATAGATGACGTAACGTAAGACGTCAATACAGTCGGAACAACTTTAGTTGTGAACAATGTCGTGTACAGTGTCTTCGCACCGAATGTCAATTTTATAATTTGACTATCTGTTGCAACAACTTCAGTGTTCAAAACAACTGGGGTCGAAGTTACAGTGAATTGTTGCTGTTGTTGGAAGAGCGGGTTGAGTGGCAACGCTGGTAGGCTGCTAGTACCAATTTCATATTCCGTTTTCGTTATTGTTGCTACCGGTCTAGAAAGTGTACTATGAATTGTATTCTTGCCATCAAATAATGGAATTACATGTGATTCGTAAATGGTCTCGTATTTGAGAATTGGCTTCGATGTTGTGACGACGTTCGGAATTTGTGCTGCTGCCGCTGGATTGAGCAGTCTTAAAAGGGCCAACTGTTGGGCTTGTTCAGGACTCAAAGCTGGAGTTGAAGGGTTTGGTGGTTCTGTTACTTGGTTGTTTTTGTTTTGTCCGTGAGCTTTCTTTAGTCGTAAGTGATTATCTCTATATTTATCTATTTCTGCTAAATCAAAGTTGGATCCTATATTTGAAAGATCCAAATCCGGAGGAAAGACGCGGCGTGGTGCTCCATCTTCGTCTTCATTGCTGTCACCAAAATCTAACTCCAGGTGAAGTTCAGATCCAGCTTCATCTAAGCGACTGTTAAACTCCTTAAGGGTTTTGCTTGGTATGAACTGGAAGAATTCCATTGGAGGTAGTGTTTTTGTAGCTGTTACGAGTCTTGTTATTTGATAGGTCTGTATAAAGGTAAGACTACTGGTTATGTTAGGCTCCCTTACGATTGGCAATATGTGTGTTTTAAGCATATTTTGTGTCGTACTAAATGTTTCAGTAATAGTTTCTAGCGGAGGAGTTTCGACATCTGAGGAAAGTGTTATTGCGGGTAAAGTTGCTATACTGGAATCCAAAAAATAGTTATCTTTTCCATAAGGTGAAGCAGTAGCCAATATGTTTTCAGTTAGTGGTTCATTTAGTGGATTTTGTGAATTAAAAGGCATCTGGGTAGGTTCGATTCGTTTTTCAATAGTCGTTGTCACTGTTATAATGCGTGTGTTTTTTACACGTCCAACCTGTAAGCAAAAACAATATGTAGGTTAATTCAAATTCAAATTCAAATCTTTATTTGCGTGATTGCAGGTTTACAAATTTGATCTTATAATAAAACATAACAAGTTCCGTGCTACAATCTTCCATTCTATCTATTTTATTTATATTATAATATTCTATTTAAATCGGATATAGTATATCAGGACTATTCAGAAAAGCACTTCATTTTGAACTATCCCAGTAACTACTTTAAAATACTTACCTGAAAAGTGTAAGGTGACTTAAGCGTTGCGATTTCGTAATAAACATCTCGAAAATCAGCTGGCGTGGAAATTTCTACTTTAAGTGTTTCAACTGGTGGAGGTTTTTCTAAGGTGTCATCAGTATCGTTTTCGACTAGAGTTCCAGGTCCACTCTGAGAACCAGATTGCTCTAAATCATTATCAGATCTTGCTTGGAGTTCGTTAGATGGCGAATCGTCAAACAGCGGATTTAAACTTGGCGTTGTTTGTTGCTCATCGTCACTGTTTGACTTGCGAATAGTAACTTTAGGTTTAGGACTTGTTTTATACTGCCAACGTCCAGACCCTGGTGCTCGATTAAGCTTAAATTTATAAACGCTTGTTGGTGCTGGTGTGACTTGCTCCACTGCTGTAGGCTGTATACGAGACTTGAACCCACGTCTTCCTTGACTGTCACTGTTGCTTGAAGGTGTCACTGTGGTTTTATGACCAGAGTTTCGGTTGCTTTTTCTTCTATTAGAGAAAGGCGGTGACGACGATTCACTGAAAACAGATATGGTTGCCAGTTGAGGTTTGTTTGCTGGTCGACCAAAACGTGTACTGAAAATTGAGAATTAGCGTGTAAAATTTACAATGTGAACGTGAATGTGAGATATTACTGCTGGTTTTTGTAAATTACAAAGATGATAATGAAGAGCATTAAATAATAATAAATAAGCTTTAACTGCGAATGTAATTCTTTTCTATCATAGAAAAACAGATCATAAGTTTAAAGACAACACATAATAAATAGTGATGCGTGAAGTACAGCATGTAAGTTTATCTTTGCAGAAATCATACCTCTGAGTGCGTTGAGCATGTGAAGAATTTCTGTTTTTGAATTTTTTGCCTTGGCTAGGAGGCTCAGCACTCTCGACATTATCACCATTTTGAGGCTTGTGACGATTTTTAAAAGAACTTCCACTATTTCCTTGTCGCCGCGGTGTTTTATTGTTGTTATCTCCATCACCGACAGATGGAGTAGGTTCAAGATTATGCCTATGATTCTTTGATATGGCAGGTGCAGCTGTTTTTAAGATTCTATGAGGAGAACTTGGTGATATTTTTGCTTTATGGCCAGATTGCAATATTTTTGAGTTGCTGTTTAAGACTTGGGCGTATTTTCCTGATATATATGTACCTATGACACTGGTTTCATGAACTGTTGTAAGCCCATCTTTAACAATTGTTCCTCCAAGAGTAGTAACTAAACCTATTGGATGTTCATCATCTTCTGGAGGTGGAGTTGGCTGGTGACGGTTTTTTAAATTATTCTTTGGCTTCTGTGCATGTGCTTTTGATGGTCGTAAATTAATTACTCGATAAGTCTCCTCTACAAATTCTGAAGGTTGTCGTGACAGATAATCATATTCTGGCTCACCAATGTTATTAGAAACTAAAATTGCGGGTTCTTCTTCAACTTGGCTCGACTTTATTTGAATTGCGCTACTAATTTTGGTGTTAATTATTGAAGATGGTGCAGGATTTTGTTTTACTTCAACTTTACTACTTACTATATTGGTTACACTTTTAATAGCTTGATTTTTTTGCTGCTTCTTAGCTTGTGAAGATGGTTTGTTAGGTTTCACCGCTGGTTGTTTTGGGCTATTTTCAACAATTTTAGAGGGCCCCGCAACCACTTCAACTTTTGTTATTATTTGTTTTTGTTCTTTAGGAACCGATTTAGAAATACTGATAACTTTATCGTCTTTTTTTGGAGGAGACGTTACCACGGAAATAGCACTTGAAGCCACGACTGGTGCTTTATTAGTTTTATCCTTATCTGAGGTTTTCGTTGGTTTGATCGCCTCCGGCTTAACGTTGTTAATAGGTGGTGGTTTAGTTTCAATAATATTTTCTTGAACAGATTTTTCTGTTTGCGGTGGTTCTAAACAAAAAAATAGCCTATTAATATATTATCATAAAATATTCAAATGATTATTTATGAAGCCATACAATTTTTATTTAAATTAGTTGTTAGAATAAACAAGCAAAATTGATAGATGAATGTAAATCGACCTGGAGGAGGTGCAGATTGTGGTGAGAAAACCATGACAGTGTTCCCGATCGTAGTTGTAAAATCCAGGAACCCGTAGACAGTTTGAGTGAGGAAATTGTTAGCGGGTCCCTCGCCTGCCGCTATGCTACCTGGAAATATTACAAGATCGTTTGTAAATACACACATATAGTATAACATAAAAAGCATTTATTTCCATATGACTAAAGAAGGCACCTTATTCAATGAATTTATAATTTTGTTAAATCCCAGTGTTTGCCATTATGTATATTACGGTATTAGAGCCTATCATTAGAGAATCAAATGACAAGTTAATTTTTTAAAAAAAACGAAGCCAATTTAAATGTATTCACTAAGTTTCAGTTATTTAAAAAGCAGTTATTTTAGCTTGCAGACAATTGAGAGATAAAAAAGCCATCGAATGTGTTACTTCAATATCATTAAGCTCTAAATCGTCTGTAATAATACCTAGTCTTGGTTTAAAACGGGGGCAGATACGATGAAAGCTACGCGTAATATATGCGTGTTCTGTTTCATGGATAAATGATGTGTGATGTCGTTTTCTTTAATGGTTTAAGGAAAAGGATGGGGGTAATATATTAAGTATGTTTTTACCTTAAAATAAATAGAGTCTCAATGTTTTGTACCCCTTTGTACCGAACAAATAAAAAAACAATAAAGTGGTCTTCTTTCAAGCAATTTAAAATTGCAACGTTTCTATGTATGAAAGTTTATTTTTCCGGTTCAAAATTAATTTTCAACAATTTGTAATGTAATATGGGTTTGTAATTTTTAAAGTATGTGTTGTTCGGATGACAATAGATAGTCATTGTAATTACAATGGAGGGCTCGTAGACTCTCTAATAGTATACAACCAAGTTTGTGTATTTTTGTTTTGTTCGCATTACTCGTTTCATTATCCATTGCAACAAGGTAAGAATTGAAGCCCATTTTGAATTTTTACAAAAGTTGTTCGCTTTTACTATAAATAACTTCACCAATCCGCACTGGGCCAGCGCCAGCGTGGTGGACCATTGCCTTAACCCTTTCTCATTTTGGGAGGAAATCCGTGCCATGATGATGATGACTATAAATAAATGATTAGTTGCGCAAAATAGCTCTTTATATTTTACTAGCAGCAGCTGTTGCCCGCGTTCTATATTAAAAAGTACCCTTTGAACAGTACGAACAGTAAGTTTGTCCTTTTTACAAACTCTATACCATAAATCAGTCTATTC
Organism: Pararge aegeria; assembly: GCF_905163445.1. NCBI lineage: Eukaryota > Metazoa > Arthropoda > Insecta > Lepidoptera > Nymphalidae > Pararge > Pararge aegeria. The sequence continues at coordinate 6,932,732 of NC_053184.1, read as the reverse complement.
ATTGCTTAGGAAGGACAATCAAACAAACACTTTCGCATTTATAATATTAGTAAGCACTTGCTGTTCCCCACGTTCTTTGTCCATTTATTTATTAGTTTTTTTACAAATCCCGTGGGTGGTGGTTTGATAAAAGTAAAAACAAGTTCTTGAAATGAACCAAGGTTGACTGGTAGAGAGTGCTAAACATTAAGTTCGACTTTTTTACATTGTATATTATACAAAGTTTGAAAAAAAAAAAAGTAATCTATATGCTCTACTTCCTTTTGAGTGACTCTATGCCAAAAATTAAGTTGATTTGTTGGAATCCGTACAGGAAGGACAAACAAAATCACTTTCGCATTGATAATATTTAACCACAATATAGAAAGGACTAGTAAGGATATGTCGCATACCTACACTACTACTAGGTACTTCCAGCTTGCTTAACATTTCCATCTATTGGTTCGTATTTCAGAGTGTCTTATTTACTCAGAAGTTAAAGTAAAGTTGCTAAAATTTGGCACAAATTTAAACTACCACCGCATTATACAGCTAAGCTCAAGCCTTGTCGTGCGTTGCCAAATACAAATTTATGTCGCATTTTCATAGAAAGCGGGGAACAAAATTCTGGCGGGGCCCGGGGTCGTGTCGCTATATCCATGTTATTTCCGGGCCATTTGCCATCAAGTGGGTTGAGATAGTCCACCTTAGATACGATCGGGACCGCCTCCCTATTCCAATCTATGTGTTTTCAATTACTTTGCTCTAAACATTTTCATTCGCTCTGTAGTACTTTGTATGCATCGTTCGTTCGGTCTAATGTTTTTGGGTCTAACCAGAATGGCTATTGTTATTTTTGTTGCCACTTCAGTAGATTCTCAGACTATTTGCGGGGAGAATTAATAGATATTTTCAAGTAACGATGACGTAAGAAATGGAAACAATTAAGCAGTCTCGAGAGACAAGGACAGAGCTCGTCCGGGTACTATCGCCATGCTTATATTTGCCATCAAGTTGTAGGAGTATCAATCCTGTGTCTTAAGAGCGTGGTTCCGGTGTAATTACAGGCTCATGAGGCTTAACACCTACACCTTAAATTGATAGACACAGGGCGGCATGTTTCAAAACGTGCTCCTTGCATGCCCTGTGAACTGTTGCTCTGTTTATAGGCAGCGGTTTTCCACTTACGATCGGCCATATATTGTTACTATTAACAAAAAAAAAAATAAGCAACTGGACTCTAGAATTATATTTTTGAATAGTGGATGGTGATTATCATTTTCATCGTAGTTCTGTAGATCCATAAATAGTTTTTAGATGGAAGTAACATATTGTTTACTTCCTTACCTGCTAATACTATAAATGGGAAAGTCAGTTTGTCTGTGTTTCCTGAACGCCCTCACTAAGCAACCTATCAACTTGATTTGGTTGAAAGGACGGAGAGTAACATACGGTACTTTTTAACCCAGTACAACAAGCGGTTCCTACGGAATTTGTAAAAAACCGTAATAAACGCGGACAAAAAACGGCGAGCTACAGCTAGTATTGTTTATAATAATCCCCGTCTATTAGCTATGCCTTACGATGGACTGAAAGCTTATGTGCTATAGAGTTGGTGAACAACGGTGCCTTCTCTTTTGTACACAAATCTCATAGCATATTCTTAAAATAGCGCTTTCCTTTAATAAAAATAATACGATAGACATACAGTGGCGTGAACTTCATACATGCACGAAAGCACTGCATACCCTAAAATTGGAATATAGCCCGGATTTTTGCCATTTTGTGCCATTTTCCTGCTGTATGCATACCCTGGTAAGAAACCCAGACATAGTATTCCCTACTGTACTGTTCAATTTGGTGTAGTTTACATATTTGTGTCCAATAGAATTGGCATCAATGCCAATTTCTAACAACCCCCGGTAAGGTTATTGAGAATTACTTAATAGAAGAAATCTAATAAGAAAGACAATTTCTGCGCCGTCGGAATATTCGAGTGCGCATTATGAGGTTTCAATTCGCGGGTAGAACTTAATTTTTTTGTAATTGCTTTCATGATAGAGGCCTATGTATATCAGTATGACATTAATAAATAGATAAATAGATATACTACGACAATAACACACATCCAGTGGCGTGCATATAGGGTATGTACAGAGTATGCAGATGATATAAAATGAAGAAAATCTCCAGTACGTGTTATAAATACTTAAGGGTAGATGTTGAATAACTCTTACAATGTCTATCCGTAAGTTTTTTATAACTCATACTGGAGATTTTCTTCATTTTATATCATCTGCGTACCCTGTGCATACACTCTATGCACGCCACTGCACACATCGCCATCTAGCCCCAAGTAAGCGTAGCTTGTGTTATGGGTACTAAGATAACTGATGAATTTTTTTTTATGACTAAAATACACATAAATACTTATAAAATACAGATAAACACCCAGACACTGAAAAATATTCATGTTCATCACACAAACATTTTCCAGTTGTGGGAATCGAACCCACGGCCTCTGACTCAGAAAGCAGGGTCGCTGCCCACTGCGCCACTCTGCCGTCAAACACATTAATTGGCTGTATATGTAATAGTATTATTACGATGAATGGATATAGGGACGGAGAATGAAAATATCTGTAAAAAAACGTGTAAAAAAAAAGTGGTACGACAACTTACATAGGTGGGCAGAAACCGCCAAAAAGATAAATATCCGACGATCCATGGCACGTTTTTTCGTTTGTCCGCTTGTACCAAAATTATCACGCTGAGAAGTGACTGTGGCGAACTCGCATTTTGATTAATGCGCTCGCGTAGTGGATACCTGGAGCAAAAGAGAGTATTTATGTGAAACATGATGATGTTATTAACTAATTACTAATTTATTCATACAACTAATCGGTGGATAAAATTAACTAATTTGATTAAGTGTATACAATCAGTTGTATTTATTAGTTAGATGATGGCGTGGGCAGCGTCAATATATTTCATTATTTTTTTATTTGGAACGCTATACAGTCTTATTTAAAGTGGAAATGTTTTTTTTATTATTATTCATTACTATAAGTATTAGATTTAAATATATTTATCTACTCCCATATTTTTAGTCCTCTAAAAAAGATTTTAAAACAGTACGCTCATTGCCCACATTAAAATATCCGATGTTCTAATAACTAACTACAGTACAGTACTAACTATCCAAATGGATTATAATAGTTAGTACTACTGTATTGTATTGTACTGAATTTCATAATAGCGGTCCTTCTTTTCCCACCGTTTTTAGCCACATTCTCTACGCACGTTTCGATGATCGAGATTTTTCCTACAATGACCGTTAGCATCGCCTGAGGATGCCCCGAACTCGGAGCGAAACGTGCGTAGAGGGTACATGTTGGAAAATATATTTGGTGTGGTTTCCATAGACTTAAGAAATAATAAATTACACTGGTGCTTGGTTTTCGAGGTTTGTATCAAATTAAGCTTAAGTTTAATAACATATACTCTTGGAATTCTTCTACTTAAATAGCCTTCCTCTATCCCATCATGCGTCTTGGTCAAGCGCGATGCGATATCATAATAAAATGTTTTCATACGGTAAGCTGCTTCCGATGAATATAGTCTTACATTCAGGTCATAATAAATCAAATAAATGTTTGCTATAATTTAATATTGCTTTATGAATAAAATCAATGCATTTCAGTAATCAAAACAATCGTTGAAAATTCGAAATCGCAGACTTATTTCAGCGGCCCAATTTACTGTGCAGAACCCCGTGAGGTGATACTGCCTGTAGAACCCGCACTGTTTTCATGGATATCGTTAAACAGTCGTTCCGCTCGGTATCATTGGGCTTTGACATACCAAAGTTTAAACCTAGGGATCAAAAGGTCCTGGGTTCGAATCCCAGGTCGGGTAAAAAATTGTAAACACTTTTGGTAATAGTCACTTGTGGTAATAGTCGTTGAAGCCCACAAACCCGCATTGGAGCAGCGCGGGTCTTTCACTATTACCGTCTTTCCTATGACAGGTGAGGCCTTTGCCCAGAAGTGATATAGTAATTGATAATAAATAATATTTTCATCATCATCATCATTATCACTCATTACCGGCTCAATGCACAATGCACGAGTCGGTAATGACTCAAAATGAGAAGTGTTTATGCAGTAGTCTTACCACGCTGACCAAGTGCGAATTGATAGATTACACACGCCTTTAACAACAATAAGGAGAATTCTTATTGTTTTTTTTCCTTCAATGTTTAAGCAAGTAATATTTAATTAATTATATTAAAAATTCACATATTTTTGAAAAGTTAGAGATGCTTGTCTGGGAACGAATTCGGTCTATAAACCATTGGGTCAGCTTGCAATTCTTATCAATATTTTTATCAAGTACCTACTGACTAAACTTTTATCGTCTTTTATCGAGCTGCTGAAAAATCGTGCGTTATTTTTATTTCTAAAGAATTGACTTGCAATCATAAAGAGGTTTTGATAGATGCATGTGGGATTTAAAATTCTCAGGATTAAAAAATTACATACTAGATATATTTTACGCGCTGCGGTGCGGATTAAATTAGCGCGAATAATTTGTTACCCATTTCAGAAAAAAAGTACAAAAATCGCGTGGAAATTTATTCGCAGCGCGTGTTAGGTGAAATTCCGTAAGTATAATTTTAAACGCGCGGATGTTTTTCGCAGTGCGATTTAAGGCAACCATAATAGAAGAGTTATTTAATTAAACATGTCTCTAGTTTCTAAGCTGCATCTTTGTAATAATGTGGTTTGACTGCTACATTGGTATATCGATCTCCCCTGGTCCGATTTTCGCCGACAAAGACTATGTCGCTTTTAAATTGAATAGGGATATAAGTTAAATATAACTGCCATGGTTAACAGGTTAGCCCGCTACTGTGTTGGACTGTATCATTACTTACCTTCAGGTTACCGTTAGGTTAGGTTAGGTTAGTACTAAAAATAAAAATAAAGTTAGCCCGTTATTCTCAACAATGCATTGACAAAACAAAACCTTCTGTCAAGAATCCTCCTCCATAAAAATCTCAGTACCAACATTCACCACCGTGTCTCCGAGAGCACGTGAAGCCGACGGGTCAGGTTATTGACAAAAACGTGATAATAATTATTATTGTTAAACCCTACCACCCCGCATTAGAGCAGCGCGGTTAGTATCTTCTAAAACCCCCTCTCCTACGAAAAAGGAGGCCTGCGTACAGCAGTGGGACGTTAATATGCTTTTTTTTGTCGCCAAACGCTTATGATCCTATGATTTATAGTATCTCTACGTAAAACCATCTCACTGGCATAACCAATGTTTCGTGTAGTGCAGTACATAAATATGTCGAGGAACATTTAGTTCCCAGTATTGCGGTTTCACAACAAATTAAAACTTTATTTACATTCTCATAAATTTCACGAATCACTACTGCAATTAAAATAAATTTATTGTCATGTTAAATTAAGTTGCAGTTTATTTATGACTGACGTGTGGGCCGAGACCTCATCTCTCGTGGGAAATGACGGCCCTAGAAATTAGTTATTTTTAATTAACATTGGTAGTTTGGGTTTGGGCGTCCTTGGACCACTCATCTATCCTTTTTCATGAGAGAAGCCTTATGCCCAGTACTGCGACTTTAATGAGGCTTACAGTGGTGCTCTCGTAGTTCACATTTAAATTAGCGATTGAAGTAATCATTCTCGCCACAATACAGTACACAAAAAGTGCCTTCTATGCCCGAACAACAATTTGAACTTTAGCTCTGATAGGTACTATTCTCATACTAATGAAAAAATGCAAGGAATTAATCATATGGCAATTGTCACCAAATACCTGGTAACGTAACGTGCATATATTGTAACGCCACATGGTGACCTCTTGCCACGCCATTAGTTTTTCAGTATTTACAGGATATGCCTCCTTGAATATGCGATGATAGCCTAGTATGGGCTGATAGCTTCACTTTATGTTAGCCGATATTAAAACTTTTTGATACGATATTGGAGTCTAAGTGGAAACACCACAGGTGTTTTACAACGGAGACTGGGACGGAAGGTTGAAGAACAGCAGCCTTTCAGGACTAGTGGTAGGATTAGATTTAATTAGTAGGACAGGAAAGGTGGATCTTATTCAAACAAGTTTTCAAATTACTGTATAGAGCTCTAAAGTTTCCAAATTGCAGATGATTTTGGTTTTGAGATTGTCAGCAAGTACAACGTCCCGATTTTGGATAAGAGAAGGAGATTTGATTGAGGCGCTCCAGAAGTGTGATTCATACTCAATATTTCTAAGTAGAGTAGTAAGCGTTGGAGATAATTAATTAATTTCATTAATGAAATCAACTGGTAAATTTATATTTTAGCACATATTACAATTTAAATTAATTAATAATTAATTACAGCTTAATTAATTTCGAGTAATGGTGTAAATGTAGAAGAGGCTAATTGGTTTGGAAGACCGCAAATTGTTTACTATGGAAATCAGTTAAACCCCGGACAAGCTACCTAAATAAACAAAACTGTTTGCAGAAATGTATTGTATTAACATTTCAATTGGGCCCCATGTAACTCGTTCAATGGAAAATATTTCACAAATTGTTAAAATTAGTTTGAATTTTGATGGAAGTACATAAAAGGGAGTTTAAAAATTGCTGTGATAGTTGAAAAGGTCGCAAAGAGACTTTTACGATGGTATGATCACATCCTTAAACGTACATAATATGGCCTTGCAATACAATCGCCGATGATGAAGCGTACGAGTGCAAAAAAAGCTCACCTATTATTTACATAGCACGATTAGCAACGATTTAAAATCTAACAGTTTATTAGGAATTCTACACAGATGTACAAGCAATGACCCCTAAACTAAGCTAGTTATTACAGATAATAGAATATCAAAAGAAATTCAAGCAGCTATGCCACCATTTCAATCCCTGAACTCGTAAAAATATCAAAATTAACTGAAATAACTTGCCGCGCCGATCGACTCGATTTAAATCCTCTGCGGAACAAACTTGAATAGAATCCGTTACGTACTTTTTCAGGTAACAGCTTAAAACAGACTGCGTTGGAATGATAGAAGTGATGAAGTTACCTGTGTAAAAATATTATAACATCGAAAGCGTGTTCGTTGAAACAAAACAACAGGTTGGTGTGATTATTTGCACAGATATACCCCCTTTTTGATTAACGTCCAAAAATAAATCTTTAGTCAATTTCAGTAGTTCTATCCTTTTTCTACTCTTCTACAGGCAAGGATAGACCTACTATATTCAATCTATCATCTAAAGGTTTTGGATTATATTGATAACTTAGGGCGATAGGCTGTTCATAAAAAATGGTTCCTATGGGGATATTGCCTTTTTAATCCTTTCTTAATTTTATAAATTTGAAAGGAACTGTTTGTTTGATTTTATGCAGCTTGTTTTTACGCAGAAGCTTTTGCAATAATAACATTACTAGGGAAGGGTAGGGGTACAAAAAAAATACACGCGGTTGAGAAAAAAGTTTGCACTACAAACTGTTTTCTCTACTAGACAGTTTTATCTTTAGCATTATTGAGTTATTACCGGCCTACTATTAGGGGCACGGGTTTAATTCTAGAATGAGAAAGGTTTGGGCTGTTAAGTCTACCACACTGGCCAAGTGGCACACCTTTGAGATTGTTTCATGCAAATGTCCTCAGGATTTGTTTCCTCCATCGTTAAGGAAAGTGATGTTTTAGTTGCTCAAATTCACAACGCATAACTGCGAAAAGTTTGGGGTGCGAGTCGGAGATCGAACTCGGTCTTCCGAAAGGGAGGCCAAAGCACTAATCACTAGGCTATCGGCCATTAGCTTTAGAAGTAAATGACTTAGTGTGAAAGAATTATTTGTGTTTCGGTTCACATACTAAGCAAGAGATGTGAGCCACGGAACTGAGAAACAGAATCGAGCAACAGAATTGAGCAACAGACCTGAGGGATACAAATGCGTAAAAGAATCACTGTAAATATACGGATAATTATTATTATGTTAGTTTATTTATGCGTACGTTACGTAAGCGTTGTGCATAGTAACGTTAACGATATATGTACTTAGACCCTTATATGTACAAAAGCGGCTATGGAGTATTTGAATGCCTGGGCGGCCATGTCAGTGGAGGCATCCGAGCCAAATTCCCGTGAATTGCAGTGCGCCAGTCCAGTCAAGACTGCATAGCTAGGAGTATTGAAAGTAATTGAATGCTAAGTTCCGATTGCAGGCGAGCTTATGGGAGAACAATTCATGGACGTTATATGTGTGCGAATGAGAATAATTAGGCAAAAGCTGTAAGCTGTTGTACTTCGTCCGAGCTTACCATCACCTATAAAAGCTCCCATTACCAGCTCCCATTACCTATAAAAAGTAGCCCATGTTACTCTCTAAAAATTCAGTTGTTTGGTTGCATGGTTAGGGTATGAAGGAATGACAAACAAACAAAGACACAAACAAACGCACTTTCGTTTTTATAATATTAAAAGTAAAGATAATGAGATATTCGGCTACTTCCGCGTATATTTTTCGAGAGTTAATTCCTTGTATAGTGAAGGTTTGTATATGTAGTCGTTAGCATCTGCGTAATATTATACCTACTGAAGAAATATTTGGTAACAAAAATTAAAAACAGATTTAGTGGCTTAACTAGCGGTTTTTTGCGACTTCACCTGCTTAAAACTTCTGGTAACTGAATTTTCCCAAACATCCGCTGTACTACAAATATACTCTGATCCACAGCGTGGTATCTCTTGTATTTCTTTCTGAATTTTATTAATTTGCTCGGCTATAACCTTCACTTATAATTGGGCGATAAAGTGCTAAAATTACATATTTTATATGACAGGTCCAATTGGTATTAGACTATTACCTGAGATTAGCGCGCCGACTTGGCTAAGCTGAATAATTCAAAGCGCATTAATTCTGCTTATCAGTCCACGAGTGCATCCATTATTGAAGCCCAATAAAGCGTGCACACGCCTATCTAATAAAGCAATTCAGTTGATGCGAAATGACGTCTACGTTAATCACGAAAGCGGCTATAGGTTGGTAATTCAATGACTTGACGGCCGAGTCAGTACGTCAGAGGCTTCAAGCCAAATTCCCGTGTAAATTGGCATGCATTGTGCTTGCCCACTCAGTCTGCATAGCTGCCTATTGAAGGCATTTGAATGGATAGTATGTTCATATTGCTAGCCGGCCACTATAGCCGTATTGATTGATTTTAATATTGCTAGATTTTTTTTAAATCTATGTAGTACTATTTATGGTTGAAGTATATCTTTGTCTTTTTTGATATTATCAGCACATCTTTACGTAGTATAAAATAAAGTCACTCATGCTGGTAGTACCTACGCTTAGATCTTTTAAACTACGCTACGGATTCTAATTCAGTTTTTAGCGATAGATGGAGTGATTCAATTGGAAAGTTCATATGTAGTTAACATGCATAAGTATTAGTAAATGTTAAAATTGTCATCCTTTTACTTTTGGTACGAAATTATTCAGCAAAAAGAAGCCGGTATTCGATTGGTATGATAATGCTTTTTTTTTCCTCTACAGCAACCAGGCAATAATTTAAAATAAATCTATGCAGTTTAAATTTTTTTTAAATAATATAAAGTATTTTTTAAGTAAAATATTTATATCTGCGTCCCACATGGTTACATGTATGTAATGTAAAAAAACCGGTCTTATTTACTTGTGCTTGAGAATCCCATCCCACTTTTTTGCGTCAGTTTTAATAAATGTAACTAAATGGGAATATGTTGCTCACATTAAGCCTATTTGTAATGAGCAATCTTAATGAATGTGGGCCGCCATTTTGTGGTTACCCAAATAGCAAAATGCAGGTTCGACCAAATAGCAAAATTTACGTTCGGCCAGCCTATTCGCTACAAAGTGATTGACCAATGCTAGGGTTTTTCGTTAATTAAACGAAAATGTAGTCAAAAACATTGAAAATTCAAATACTTGTGAATTTGAATACATTATTTCCATCTAATGTATTGTTATCATAATCATTATACATAGGGGTGTAAGTGGGAGGCTAGTAACAGTCAGCCTCCCAAATTGCCAACCTCACCTGCACGTGGTGCACCCTTCCGTCTAACCGACGAGACTCTGGCGACCGACAAGTGGCGGTATAACCACTTCAGTAATTGGCTAGACTAAATAAATGGCACATACCGGTGTCAGGCAGCAGCGTCGCCGGTGCGATTGCTGCCTGACTCCGGTCTGATCAGTCTAGCTCTGCGATGACCAACCCGCCTGCCCAGCATGGTCATTACCGTGCACATCTTTGTTAGATGGAGGAAAGAAAGCCCCTAGTCCCCGGCAGCCCCGCTATTCCTGGCTCTGGCAGCGGTTATGGTAACGGCGGGGCAAGGGGTGACAAAACATCAGGCGAGTCGCTGGGAGCCGCTGGAGGAAGCGGCCCAGGACCATGTATTGTGGAACTCCCTTATTGTGGAACAAAAGACCTATGTCCAGCAGTGGACGTCGATTGGTTGACATGATGAATCATTATAAACTCATTACCAGCTCACTAAAGGACTCGGGTCTCCTCCCAGAGAGAGTCTAGGCCGTAGTCCACCACGCGGGACAAGTACGAATAGGTGGACTTTGCGGACTTGTGGACACACGCCTTTGTAAACATTATGGAGAACTCTCAGGCATGTAGGTTTCCTCATGATGTCTCCCTTTACCTATAAAGCAAGTGATATATGTTTAAAAAGCACATGGAAAAGTAAGATGCGTATCGGGGTTCGAATTTGGCCTTTCCCTAAAGTGTCTAATTCCCGTTTTCACTAACGAAGAATAAGGCAATACGTAATAAGGCTAAATAAGTAACGCCTAATTTAAGGAGATTCCTAGCCATACATCAACTGTTCGCCAATAGTTATCAAGTTTAATGACAACGGGCATAAGTCCTAGCCATTAGTCACCGCTTATTTATTATACACTGCATATTGCATTTCCTACATCTTATACAATAGTGATAAAGTTGAGGTTGGAAAAGGGCAACTACATCGTCTATTTTCAACTTTTTCTCTGTAGAATCTGTCTTTCGAGTCGGTGGTAGAGTCAGTCTTTTGCAAAATCGAGTTTGTCTAACAGACAAACTTGATTTTGCTAAAATCTATACAAGCTTAAATATTTAAATAAATAAACATTGAATTTGCAATTGCGTGTGTAGGTATAAAGGACTGGTTACAAATAATGTTTTCTTAGGTCTTTTCCTCCTTCTTTTTTCCCCATGGGCCATTGCTTTGCGGCTTGGCCTCTTGGACTTAGGCACGCGCACGTGATTGGAAGGTTGCACTTTTTCCATTGTACCAAACTGGTATCACTTTTCTATGAAAGAACTAGTCTCTAAACGAAATCACAGTAGTATTAGAAATCTTTTATTTTTTGTACGGTATCAAGAGTAGATGTTTTGAATAGATACAATACACTACACTAAGTTCATCATCAGTGAGTGGTAGTGTCACCTAGCGAGATCGCCTGTGTGTTTGTGTATAAAGTTGAGCATGAATGGGTGTTTGTTTGGAGAGTGTTTGCTCGCGAGATGGGTGCGGTGATGGAGTCGATGTTTGTGGCGGCTCTTCCTGCCTCCAACCATTCATTCGGCTGATGCATACTTTATCTTTGTACAGTTAGCAAAAAAGATGGATCATTAATATTGCAACTAAACGGACATCAAAATATAAAATTTATCAAGCATCGAGTGACAGGCGATTGTATATCAAATTTAATTTCGCCAGAAAAATAAATATTTTCTTAAAATAAAATAAAATAATAACAAAATTATTTCAGATTTATAGAGAACAGCCGGTTAGCAAAACACCTTTCTTCAAATATTTTAGTAGAACTATAATAATACTTTTGCGATCGTTGCATAATTGAATTTAAGATTGGTACCAGTTACCTATATAATATAATACTATTCTCTCTAATTTCTTGTTGGAACCGATATCCTAGCTCATAATTCAAATATTTTTTTACAGGAAAATTTAATAGGTACCAGCCAATTCTTAAAATCTGTGTTTGGGTATAGCAATAACTACTCGGATGCTTTAGACCAGTATCTTTATTAGTACAAAAATTCGGCAACGCGTAGAAGCCCTCTACACGATTCCGTTTCATTTCTTTTTAAAAGTAGGTTGTTTCTACCACTATAATTTCTTGTTTTTCATTATATTCGCTTCCAAACTGTACTGACTATGTCTTCTTGTTCTAAAATTAAATATATAATGTTGAACATTGTCTGAGGTTTCCCCAAAAATCTTAAAGATGCTATGTCCCATTCCCACATTTGGTATTCTTTAGTATTCTATTTTCTGGTTCAGATTCAAAACAATTAATAGATATCATTGTTCTAAGTGTTAATTACTCTTTTAACATCGATCTTTCTTATCATTACCGCGGATTAAGTCTAGAGGCTAGTCAACTGGCGTAAGTTTTAGGTAATTTTGAAATGTCGTTTAACTAAACATTTCGTAACAATATTTATCTGCAAACCGTACAAGCTCTATCTGACCAGCTAGGTGGCTGGTTCATCCCTCTATTCAAACAAAATTTAATGAGGCATACGCCTACACAGGCGTGGAGCCTTTAGAGATCGTATGGGATCAACGCTTCATTGTGCCCTCGTCTATGCTTCAAATACGCAAGTGTAGATATATCATTAGGGATGTTGAACGTGCCAAAAAGTATCGATATGTTTGAATGTTTTGTTATGTATCTTTATCAATTTTACAACTCAAACTCGTTACTCATTGTGAAGTTATAATGCAGACTTAATTTGATGTAGCGGGCTAACATGCAGGGTAATGGCAGTTATATTCAAACCATACACCTTTTTAATGGTGACGAATTTGGAAGATGGGTTCGAGTTTATGAAACTCATGCTGCCAACCGTTTTAGCATTCTGGTGCGATGACGCGTAAAAACTGATTAGGATTATGATTTAGTATAACTGCTTTACCCCTAAAAAGGTAGCTTGCTACCATTTTAGACTTCATTACCACTTAGCACCGGCTGTAATTGAATACAAGGTTAGGTACTTGTATAACACCCCTGCACCCCTGGTCCCCACACAGTAATGTATGTACTCATATGACTACGATAGATTTTACCATGCTACCAGAGTAGTTCAGTGAGTATGCATATGGTAAAAACTCAATCTGAAAGGTTAATTTACAATCCTGCGAAGGCTTATTCATTTGTTAAAAATGGTGCTTTTATTTGTAATAAAATTTGATATACTTCTTATCGTTCATAATAATATAAAATTACGCGGGATATACGAAGAGCAACATTTTCACGTCTTCCTATCATATAATAGGGCCTTAAGCAGGATTTATCGGAATGTTTTATGAGATCCTATTCAATTCAGGAAGCGTAAGCTTCTTAGCAGATTTTTAAGGCATCTTATAGAGGCTTTAATCCCCGCCTAGATGCGTACGGGTGACAATAGGTTGTTTGGTGAGAATTCATATTTAAATCAAGAGTGTAACAAAGATAGGCTAACTTTCTAAACTAAAGTAGATTCTTAAGTGAATGTTAATTTCAAATCACACATCGAGATTAAATTTATTTAACACCAATGGACCTCCGAATCTTACCCCATCATATCTAAAACAGAGCCAAGACAATTAGAAGTATTGGTATAACATAACTGCCATAACCCTAACATGTTAGCCTGCTACATTAAAATAAGACTGCATTATAACTTACCATCACGTGAGATTGCAATCATGGGCTTACTTGTAGCGGATTAAGGAAAAACTTGTTTTTTTTCAGTGCTGTCAGGTTTAGAAAAAATATCAGATATATATATATACTTTAGATTATAGGTTTTTAGATTTGTATTTTTTTTTTTTTTTTTTTAAACAAGTAATACAATTTTTATTAATACATAACTATAACCTAAAATAAACTATTTAAAAACTAAATAAAATCTAAAACGTCCTCGAAACCACCGCAGCGAGGCACAGTTCCTAAGATGCTGGCAGCATTTCCCCTCTGGATGGCCAAACTAATTCGTTGGCCAATTGATATATAGTGATTATAGGTATTTTTTGTTATAGTATTATCAGACAATAACATGAAATATAATCGTTTATTAGCTCACGTTACCAGGGCAGCATATCGCAGGTGCAGTTGGTGTTAATAACGACGCAAGCTATTCTACCGGCTAAGGCTATTGCCATAGCAGTGTGTGTTTGTGTGATGAACATGAATGTTTTTAGTGTCTGGGTGTTTATCTGTATATTGTAAGTATTTATTTTATTTATTTATTTAAACATCTTTATTGCGTAATAAAGGAGAAATTACAAATATAGTTAAACAAAAAATTAAAAGCAAAAGGCGACCTTATCACTAAAAGGGATCTCTGCCAGGTAACCTTACCGATAGTACACAAAAAAACATGAGAGACGGGAAATCGCAATTAAAATAAACAATCCATAAATTTACACACTAAGTACATACTACTAATAACTAATATAATAAATTATTAAAAGAGATAAATAAAATAAGATATAAATAAATATATATACATATATATATATATATATATATATTAACAAATATTTATATATATTTATGTGTATTATATTCATAAAAATATTCATCAGCTATCTTAGTACCCATAACACAAGCTACGCTTACTTTGCTAGGTGGTGCTGTGTATTGTCGTAGTATATTTATTTATTTATTTAATATTTTGTCTATAAACCTATATTTCAATGGATCAAAATTCTTAAGGGGTGGTTTTGCTACTGATAATACGAGTATTAACTTTTACCGATCATTGCAGAAAAGCCGAGATGAATGTTGCCATAATTCACAACTCACAAATAGCGTTGGCATCGTTGCCTGACAAACAAATCGGCTCGTGGCCAAAATAATATATACTCAGATATAAGTTTTGCGCAGTGGTATGCCAAATAACCTTTCAACTATAAACCTTACTAAGCACGGACGAAGGTAAACATCTCATACGTAAACATGGAATAGCAGAACTCAGTGTTTTTGTCCACAACTTGCCAAAGAAAGTTCTGTCTGACAGATATCCTGATAACTCAATAGTTAGTTTGGGATTATAAAAACGTTTTAGCGGTAAGGAATGCATTAATAGGTTCGTTTTTTTTTGATCGCAGACAGTGCTGCAGTAAGTGCAATTTAAAACTTTGTGGTATCTTTTGATGATTGAAGGGTAGTGTTTGTAAATCATGATAATTGAAGCAATGATTTTAGCTAAATAAATGAATCAAAACTTCTTTATCATTTGAAACTTTTTTGGTGGTAATAACATTCGTGAACTTAAAACTAAACGTCAAAGTTTCAATGGGTTCAAGTAAGAAGCCCACCGCAAATGTAGCCCTACAGTCCCGTTCAATTTTCATGCCGTCGTGGAAGTTAGCTGCGAATGTTGACTCGTGCAGGTATTTTTGTATCTTGATTTTAGTTTTAATGTACATGTTACACATAATAATAAAAAACCCTTAACACATTATATTGGTACCATTACCTATCGAGGGAGTTGTGGAAAAATTTAAACCTCATTTAAATTTTAAATTCAAGATTTCCCTGGATCTTGGATTTAAAATTTATCGTAGTGTCAAGCGTTTTGATTTGATGTGGGCGCTGTGAATAAATATTGAATAGGACAGATTTTCATGAAACATTGGTAAACAACACTCCTAAAAATACGATGCCATGTTCGGGAAATACGAGAGATAGACACTCAAACTCACACACAGACCCGTCAAACTTATAACACCCCGTCGTTTTTACGTCGGGGGTTAAAAAGAACTGGCTCGTTCAAAGTTGGTAAGGAACTATTGTATTTTTCGCTCAAGGTGCTCACAATAGCTCCTGGCTGCAGCCCAGACACGTTTTGCATTTTATTCAAAACGTTGACGTGGAGGATAAAGTTTTATTATTTTACTACTCCGACGTGATTCGAATTTGAAAAACATTTTTAGTATAGCTACAATTATTTTAATACTAGTTGTTGCGTACGCCTTCGTTCCCGTGAAAAGTTTGATATTGTAATGTCTATATTATTCTTCGTCCCCTAAACTACCAGTGAAAAATATAAACAAATCCTCTAATAGTAGTGTATGTGCTATTCCAGACTATAATAAATAATCGTTGGCCATAGCACAAAGATATATACCTATACAGTCTACCGTACACTTTGATTTCTAGTAGGATCGCGGGAAAACATCAGTGTAGCTCAAATAAACAACTAATAATGCTAATGCCTTTTAAATGGCAAATAAATTTCGTGTTCATATTTATAATTGACCTAATATACCTTCTGGAAAGGATCACGAATTGGACCTTTCGCCTACTGATATTCGCATTAAACTGAGATATGATGCGTAGATATTTATTATTTTCGACCGCAGAACGGACAAAGCAGCAAAAGACTTTATAATATAATTTAACTATATTGTAACACGATATTAAGTAGTATTAAGCTTTCAACCACAATAAATTTGTATTAACTTTGTTTATTCAATTATTTTTGATTTTGGATTTATAGTACAGTTTTGTTCTTAGTTTAAGTTAAGAATGTTTTCTAGCAACTTCAATGGTGTCGGTATACTTATTTGAAACATACGATACAAACGGATCACGAGATTACAAAATCTCTGGCTTCGCGAATAATTGCTAGGGTTAAGTTGTACACAAAAACAAGTAATACGATATACAAAAATTACGGAATAAAAAATTCCAATCATTATATTATACAAAGTATAAGCCAACAACACAAAGGAAAATAATACAGAAGTAAAAAAAACGATAAAACGCAATAGGGTGGCATAAAATGCTTTTTAAGAATTCACTTGAAATCTCGTAGTGACTGCGCACGCCTGGATTGATCAGGACACAGTATAAGAGAGAATAGAATTAGAAAATGAGTTTGTGCTTTTGTGTGTTGTTTGTGTGTTTGAGATCAAGGGTGCCAGTAAGACAAAACACCAATTTTATATGCAATGGCCTAATATTAATCATCCTAGTCCGCTAACCAGCATTAGAGCAGTGTATTGAGTCAAAGCTCTAGATCTCTCTCTTGTACGTTATAGGTAGCCTGTATTTGGACATTAGTAATGTGAGGATGATGATTTATGGAACAACACAAAGATTGGACGATGAATCCTTATAAGCTGCTCTAACCTTCAGATAACTTTTATATCTATGTCAAATAAATAAAACGTAAACCCATTTGGACATCAACGCGGGCTGATTAAAATTCCCCAAGCACTCTCTGGAGTGACGCGACGTGTTCACTGAATCCGAATTCAGGTGACGCGCGAGTACCTGCTTAACGTACTCCCGTTAGGATTCATGATTTTGAATTTTACGGGATTTAATGGCAACTTTTATTTGCAGAGTCAATATAATAATGAGCATACCATATTAATATATAAAATCTGGCGTGCGTGTGTTCGTAATATGCTGAACAGTTTGATTGATGTATTTTTGCAATTACGTGGTTATTGGGATAATTTTTATCTATAGTTTTAGTGGGTAGGTGGAACATTTGTCCATATCAAATATTATTTAAGAAATTGTTTTTAGATTTTGATTGTTCAAGTAGAAAAAATATCATATAATCTCAAAAGCAAAGGCTGAACTTTGCTTTTTTTAAAGTTTTGTCTACGAGCTGTCGTTTTCGAATAACTTACACTTAATTCTAAAATTACTGATTTTAGTTTTCAGGTCTTATTGCTAGATATATTTAATTCTTTAAATTAACTAATGCCAACTAAGGCCAACAAAGTTACAAGGAAGTTCCTCAGCGCGGATTTAAGTCAAAATGTTCATTTCGCAAGCCCGCGAGGTGTTCTGATCAGCATCGCTATGACTCATTGGCGCAAAGCACGAAGGGCGTAACATAAGTAGTGTTACCATTTCCATATTATGTGATACAAAAGCGAGGACATACGGGACTCGCTTAATGTAACAACGAAATAACAATGTTCACAGCAGACAACGAGAGCAGCTGTGCACACACTTTGTATTTAAAAAAAGTCAGTATTATACAATTGGAGACGAACCAATTAAACCAACTAACAGGTGAACCAATAACAGAGTTTGAAAGTTAAACCAAAGAGAAGCTTTATTAAAAATCAATCTTGATGTTGATTATAAATGATTTTTGTAGACTATACTACACCGTGTATGCCTACTTACAATGTGGCAATAAATATATTATTATTATGGTATTCGTTTAAGTGAATTATTGGAAATTTATCAGAGATGATTTTTTTATATTATTAAAGTTACCGTACATTAGATATGACCGGATGTGAAACATTTACTTTTTGTGGACAGGATAGGATAGGATTTTTGAGGATGTCTATGAGGACATTGTCCTGTGACTATTGTTTAATAAGCTATGTAACAGTTTCTTTGTCGAAATAAGGCGCGGGTGGCGCTTAAACTCCTTTTATTCTCTTACACACTGAAAAGGCAAAACACCCTACTATAACTTTGCTTCTTCGGTATAAAATAATGACAGATGTGTAAACGTGTATTATACATTTATACGAATAACTTTAAGTAATAAATGTGAATTCAAAGATAAATCAGACCAGACAAGAGAAAATTCAGAAAATATAAATTCCCTGTGCCTGACCCACTTATAAGACCACATCGCTAAACAACAGGGACCTTCCGTTTGGTTTAAAGTAAGTACATGAAAGTTCTAACGTCTGGTCACCCTACACATAGCACTGTACTGTCAAGATAAGGACAATAGATCTGCCGAATGCGATGCCAAACGCGCACCCACATTTGGAATTCCATGAAGATGATAACTTACAATGCTGCCTACTAGCTATGCGTCGTTAAATGTCGTGTTATTTTGCTGTACACCAACATATCTTACTGGAAGATTTGACAAATAGATTATATTATTATGTCAATTGTGATTACTGAATGGCTGTCAAATCGGTTAGAATAATAAGCATAGAATAAGCAGACCTTGTTAAGTGTGTGTATATCATGTGACTTAAGGTAAAACATAACATGAAAATTATGATACAACTAGCAAAAACATACAAAGAAATAAAATATTGCTAAATTTTCACATACTGTTAGTAACTAGCGGACCTGGTTAAGCAGATGTTGCCCAATTCCTAAAGTCAGTACCTAGTACCTTTGCTGATATCAGGCAATATTATTAGCCGATACATATTTAAAAATTTAAGGTATGTAAGAGAAAATGTGACTGCAATAATTTGAACATTAGAAGCAAAAAAAACATAAATAATTAATTAATTGAGGAAATTGTATACAATTTTACATTAAACTACCAGATGATATCTTGGAGATGACTCTTAAAATGTTCAAAGTTTTTTTTGTGTTATAGAAAAGTCCTATTATAGTATTAAAGACTAGGTCAACGATAAAAAAATCTTGGCTGTGAATTATTGCTTTAACCAGGTTGCTTCTTAAATAGTTTTAAATGACAATGTGAGATGGTGATATAAAAAAAAAACAATCGGCTAAGTCTGTTGTGGGCTCTTCTTAGACCAGGGCGCGTTTGGAACCCTCGTAGCTTTAGCTTGAAGTTGACAAATTTAGTTATCATATTTCACATCTATAGTACGCATCAAAAGTGCCATCTATGTGCCTATTTGAATAAAGAAATATTGGAATAAACAGATTTAATCAGCATTTGTGAAACTAAGCATTTCGTATAATTTTATAGCCTTATATTGCCTGATAATACTGAGAAAGCTCATAAACACCATTAGATAGATTAACGCGTTTATTACCTTCAAGTGCTTCAAGGCAACGAATTCGAAATGAAACTCAATTTTAATATAACAAATTTATAAATGACGATATTCCGAGAGGGGACGATTATGTGACTTATATTCGATTTTTATCCGGGTTAAACCATGAAATTTATTCAAACGATATTTCACGCAACATTATTCGAGAGATCATGAGCGGTTCAGGTATCTAATATGAATGGAATTTGAATGACTATGTAATATATAGGGGCTTATGCGAGTTTTACGGATAATAGAAATTATGTGTAGATATATTGGTAACATTAATTCCGTACAAAAATAGGATCTATTTATTTATTGTTCTAAAGAAAGAAATTCTTGCTTTCAATATTTAAATACAACTGAGGTTGATGTAAAATACAAACGTTGTTCAGAATTACTTTTAGAACAGAATCGGGAGCACGGCAGTGCCCCCGCTAAGACGAAGCGAAGCAAACACTGCTCTACCTACCATCCTTTTCTGGAACTATTTCGCCGCATTTTCAGGCCTCTATTTGAGAACCTCTGGATAAGACCAGAATGCAGAAATTTTCATCATTAATTTTTAAATTAAGAAATTAGAATGACTATTTTAGTAAATGCGTTTGGAGTAATTCAGGACTAGATCCACAGATGGCGTTACTGTTATCAATTTCAACTACGAAGCCTTATTTTTAACCGCGTCTACCTCGTAAGAGGGTACGTTTGTAATGATTTATTCCTTTGTCAAGTATGTCTGTTGAAATTTCCTACAAAAACTAAAGAAGCGTTTATTTATGTGGTCAATATACCTTA
The DNA here is from genome assembly GCF_905163445.1 of Pararge aegeria. Lineage (NCBI taxonomy): Eukaryota > Metazoa > Arthropoda > Insecta > Lepidoptera > Nymphalidae > Pararge > Pararge aegeria. The sequence continues at coordinate 6,912,121 of NC_053184.1, read as the reverse complement.
GAGTAGGCTCTGAAAAATGTTTCATGGTCATAAAAGTCAACCATGTGCTTCTGCAGGCATAAGTATTAAAAAACTCGTGTGTACGTAAGAAGATTTCTTCTTTTAAATTAGAGATTTTATAAATAGATTTGCTTGCAACTAGGATGTACCAAATTTGACCCCCAGCAGGGCCCATTTGGCAGTTTATAGTTTTGCATTTTCGCTTACTCGTTTGGTTGGAGGCTACTGCTTTACCTGGGGCTAGCCCCCTACCATCCTACCGATAAAGTGATTCAGCAGGTCTGAACTTGAAACTGGTAAATGGGGCATTTACCACCAAGTGGTATTGCAGTGAATGGCAATTCATTGAAAAAGGTTTCATGGCCGGACAGAACAAATTCTTGCCTTTTTAACATCTACTTTAAGTCAACAAAAGAATGATATGTGTTATTAAACCAGTAAGACATTTCTTCTCGTATCTATAAAGCGAGAGCCCTCAAGAGGCGGTCGCGGTATTGTGTGCCGATCGATGTTCACCCGCGGTCAGACAAAGGACAGGGGAATATTGTTTGTCACAAAATTTATTACGGCGGCAGACAGCGGGGCTCGGACGTCGACTAGCGACATATCCTGTATATCACAGATAACAGCGTGGTATGAGCGCACTGCATTTTGCCACTGCGGCCCGATCGTATGCAGTGCAAACCGGAAAAATGCCATCCATGAGTGTTAAAAATAAGGGAAGGTTAGGAAAAGGTGGCCCATACCCAGCAGGTTATGATGATGAAGTTGAATTATACTTACGTTATTATATCGATAAAATATTTCAATCCATTCGGTGGTTTCTGAGAAATCCTTTGACAGACATCAATAAACAATAAATACAAATATACATACGTACTCTAATGAACTTTGCTTCATGGCATTCAATTCGCCTTTTTTTTCTATATATAAAGTTTATCCTATAGTGTGCAATAAAGAATTGAAAAAAAAACAAACAAGCAAGCTTTGATATACCGAGCGCTAGTAGACTAATGTAAGTATGCGTTTATTATACAATTCAGATGATATTGCATAAATAACATGAAATATCCCATCTTTAGTAAATAAGCCATGACTGGTGTAAAAGACAGCGAATATTCCTAAAGGCAGGAGCGGAAATAAATATATAGGTCCCTGGCAGTAAGAGTAAGGGAAGTTTCCGTGAGTATGAGTACTTACTCTGAGGTTGAGATTGTTGCATACAAGGTGTTATTTCTTGTTTCGTATGCTATATTATTCGACTACAGATCACGAGGCCCTAATTCCAAATCCCGAGTTGGATATCAGTAAAATAAATTAACTGCATGCAAGAGTTCTGTGTTCGGCAGTGGGATTCGAATAAGTTTATACACAAGTTGTGAATTGTGAATTCAAGTAGCTACAGAAATTACGTAAGTAAAGCAATAATATGCTTTACTTACGTAATTTCTGTAGCTTCCCCTTACCCTTTGAGATCGTCAAGTTTGTGTCTTTAACTTGTTTTCTGTAAAGTAGTGGTCTTGTTCTTTAAACCTATCTCTAGCTTTAACAGTTTCAGTTTGCAAAAAAGCCACTTTTTATAATTTAACTAGGTTAGAATTAAGGAAAAACCCACTACATTAATCCTATTATGGATATTTTACCACAACATTGTTAGTTGTGTTCGCCATTATAAGCATCGTAGGTGCTATGAAAATGTAATACTTAATACATAACTATACTTTACTCTACTAAGCGTAGAAATTAAAGAAAATTGATTAAAAAAATAACACAGTAACTAAGAAGAAAATTTAATTTGAACGTAAGTTTGTCAATTTCACTGCAGTAAGTTTGGGTGCTCAAGATAGCATTGCAAGTTCAAAATAATGAACCTTTATTTTTACACGAAGCGACAATGTTAAGGAATACATTCCAGGTTAACGAAGCTCATTTTTACCGCGCGACATAAAACTGCAGTGCGCGATGGACTTAACGATCTGCAGTCTTAGCGCAAACATATTTTCGTGGCGTACCGTCTCTTAGGCTGTCTTTCCATCAGAAATATGCTGGGATGCTTAGCGAGGAGTGTATTTTAAACCTACCAATGGGATCACTTCATTTCACGGCTTAGCTTATCGTAGCTATGGTGGAAGAAGGATCAAGTGAGTTAAGATTTGAATTAGACCTGCTTATGTGATTTATGCGCTCGAGGAATGTATGTGACGGATGCGTAGCAAGGGATGCGTAGCGAGGGATGTGTAGCGAGGGATGCGTAGCGAGGGATGAGAGAAGCACTAACCATCAGGCTCTGTTATTAAAGGGTTGAACTAAGCAATGTTTTGTAGAGATAGATTGCCTGAAGCGTTTGAGATTATGAGATGACGCGGAAGATGTGTGAGACCTTCACATACGAAAGTTTAATTTTTATAATTTAACATAGCTCAGCAAAGCGTTCACGAGACTTACATTATTATAAACACGCAAAAGTGAGGAATTAAGGATGGATGGATAGATACATAAAAGGGATGTGAGACGAATATTTTCGTCAACCAAAACTATTGCATTCTTAACAAAAAGGCATATTACGTGAAAGGGAACTGCAATGGGCATAACAAATGTGTTTCGTCAACCAAAAAGTATGCATAGTTTTCTGACTTTTATAATCTGGTCAGATTCAGGTCTAGTGGTAAAGTGTACTTTTTTTTTTTAAATTAAATTAACTGAGAATGTTTACCAAATAACACTTCATTTTGATAGCTTGCACATCTTTCGCATCGCATATTGGAAAGTCAGCTTTACTGTCTACATTCTGCAATCTTTTATCAAATGTCTCAAAGAATACCATGTTTACGGTCTGTGTAAACGAGTAACGGGGAAATGTTATTTAGATGTGAATAAAGTTCTTTGGACATAAAAGTACCAGGATAATGCGTTGCCATGACAACGCTGAGAGAGTATAAAGTATCTTAATCTCAGTTTTTGATGGTTTAAATGTCTTGTGTGAGCTTTTTACTTGAACATGCCATGTATTTAGACGATATAAAAATTGCGACTGGCAATTAGGTAATTTCCCGATCTTAAGAGGTTTGTGTACAACAAAATTACGACAATGATAAAAAGAGTCCACTACCTAAGAAGTTTAACCATGTGGAAAAATTATTCCTATTGGACAAATTGGCGGGACTACTCATTAGTTAGAGAATTAGTTTGACCACCCGAAAGCCGGAACCGGAATTAACACTTTTTTGTTTTTTTCGGTGCTGGCTTTATTTTCTTAAAATAAAAAGTATTCGATGTCCATCTCCGGGATGCAAGCTTTCTATGCTAATTTCATCTAAATCTGTCTGGGTGGAATCCTTTATTGGTGGCCACCAATAAAGGATTCCAAACAAACAGACATCTACAAATGTGAAAACATTTATAACATGATTGTGGATTCATATTCAGGCCTTATAGATACTTGGATAATTTAAAAGGCTAAAAACATCGGTGATATTTCGCTAAGTGCATGGGAGTGTAAGTAAAACGGATTCCAATATCGTTAAGTCACCTACCTTACGGGGATGGAAAAGATTATATTGATACAGATTGTATAAAAATTCGTACCTGGAATCATTTCCATTATCGGTTCACTTAGAGGGCCGGGCGAAGTTAAATTATGGGCCGTTATAGGTTCTAAAAATAAACGTCATTAGGTTAAACGATCATTACCCCGAAGATGGGTTCAGGATTTTAATACTTTAACGTGGTTTTTTTATTATAATATGCCTGCCCTAACTACTAGCTGTTCCCCGCGGTTTTACTTGCTATAACTACGGGTCGTTAAGAATTTTATATTAAAAGCATATTAAGATCCACCTTATAAACATAAACTTCCTTCCGGCACCGGTGAATTTTGCGAGTTACTTTAATTATACAAATTACATATACAATTTGTATTATGTCCTTAATTATGTGTCCAAATAACTTGGTTGGCTTGGCTAATAAAAACCTTTTCTTGTAACGACATATATTCTACTCCTAATAATAAAAGTTGAAAGTGATTTTTTTTGGTTTATTTTTAAGTCATAGGCAAAGATAGGTAATCTTTTCTAAGTGCATGAACTATAGCCCAAAATTTTTGCAGTACATAGTATTAACGTATGACGGACTTTATTATGCCCAAGGCAGTTCGGTTGCACTTCTTCTTCTGGCTAGCATTACATATACACGTAGTTCAAGCTGAAATTTTATTTGTATCTACTGAAGTAAAATATTAAATAAAGGTATCGGTTATGTTGTTTTAATTTATCCATTATATACAAAACTAACGGACCCTCGCGACTTCGTCCGCGTATGAGTCAATAGAGAAGCAAGAATAGATCTGATGCTAACATAATAATCATCGCATCCTAGCTACGGGTCTACTATTATTTTACGATGTATACTGAGTTAGTAAGTTGTCATTATTATAGTTGATACATACATACATACATACATCCACCCATACATCCATCCTCACAAACTTTCGCATTTTTAAGTAGGATGGTACGCATGCATTCGATCGTTGTCCCAAATGCCTTGCGACTTGCTGTTATTTGTGAAGAGTTATGTCCTTTTTCTCCGATCATATTTATCAGATCTTCATTAAAATAAGCCAATGCAAGCTTGATAGCATACGCTTTCAAATAAAAATTTATAAAATAAAAAAGTCAGAAGAAAAAAAAAATCGTGATGGCGTGACCAAGTGATATCAGGGATTCATTTTTATATATAAAGATTATTATTATTTTTTTTTATTTTAATATTATAATTATAATGAGGAAAGTTTTGACTGTTTGTTTGTTTGTTTTTAGATAATTTTTTTACACTTTGGGTTATATTATCGGAGTTTTATTAAGGATCCCGATTTTTAAAAAAAATATGATATAGCCTATGTCACCCGGGGATGGTGTAGCTTTCCAACAGTGAAATAATTTTTCAAATCGGATTAGTAGTTTTGAAGCCTATTCGATGCAAACAAACAAACAATCAAATCTTTCCTCTTTATAATATTAGTATGGAAGTATAGATAAATGTTTTCTCCTTTAAATGATATATATGAAATTACCTTTTTGATAGTTTCCACAAATCTAAACAATCTAAATACAAGTCAATAAATTGGTTTACAGTTTGTACACAACATTGCGTATCTATGTACGAGCATTTACCTTGCCTCGATCAAAGATTGACGAGTAATTTTTATTTTACTCAAAAATATCATCAATTCAAATCTTTCTTAGTATTTAATATCATATTTTACTCAGGTTTTAATAGATATAATAATTCATTATACGTTTTAAATCATTATCAATAAGTTTAAAAGTGGTTAAAATCATGAAAGCGTCGATCTAAATAAAATGTCACAACTGCAATTAATTATGAATAAAATAAAGCTGTAACAAACAACTGTCCGGTCACGAATGAATAATGTTATTCAAAGACAAAGCAGAACAAAAACTTGTCCCTTGTAGCTTCCTGAATATCTTTGTTTTCTCGCAGTAAGCTCCGTATATCACTAAAAAGTAATTAATTACTCGCTCTAAGAAATCTTTAAGGCTGCGACGAAGGTTGGCAACCTTCGTCGTTCTTTCCTACGTTAGCATTCTTTGTTGAATAATTCATGTGCATTTAATTGAATAACATTTAAATTCATTAGCCCGCTGTTCTTATTTATAAGGGTGCGCTTTATTTTTCGCTATCAGAATTGGAAAGTTTTTTTTTTAATTCTGTCTATTACGTTAGGGCAAATGTGTGTATATATAGATCACCCCGTGAGCACCTAAAATCTTGGTTGCGTTTTTCCCCAGTACCACACAAGTGATGCAAAGCAGCAGATTTATAGTCCACCCTAAAGCTTGCTATATTACGTATTTTCAGCTGTCGTTGCTCACGACGTTTAATAGCTTTTTATACGCTTTAATAATTTTTTTTATAAGTCATTCCAAATTTTCTACAAAAATAAAGGCATGAGTTGTACACAAGCACATATCACCTGTGCTTGCGAACGACCTATACGATTTCACAGTGACGTTTTAGTGTTATGCCACTTGTTGTACAATATTATACTTCAGTTGTATTACAGTATTTAATATTCTGTTAACAACTTAGTTCAACGTAACTTAAACTGTATTACTAAGATTATTAAGATATACGCTATAGAATTGGCAATAGCTCTAACTATCTACACTCTAAAAAAAAATTGGTTATTCCTAACAAGATAGTGATTGTTGTGATCAAGCATCTTGATTCCATACGAGCCTAACAAGAACATAGATACATCAAATAAGATGATAATGATTGTTTATCATAATTCAATGAACTGGGCAACTGTATTGCTCCTATTATTGTTACTTAACTAAGGCATATTCTTAACTGATTCAATTTACGTACTTGTTTAAGCTAAATAATTAAAAATGATCTAATCATACAAAGAAGTAAATAATAATAGAAACAACGTATTTATTTGTTAGAATCAATGAACATACCTACATTGTAAGCTCAATCTATAATGAACTTGCTGCTATAACTAATCAGCTTTTGTTGTTATGTTTATTATCATAATTGTTATAATTTATATAAAGTCAACTAAGAGAAAATCTCTCTTAGTTGGCTTTCTTTTTTTAGAGTGTAAATATTTAATTATTAAATAAGTGGCGCATCCACCCTTATAGAAGGTTATATATATACTTATAAGATTTCAGCTTGAACGACGTGTATTTGTAATGCAAGTCAGAAGAAGAAGTGACACCGAACTGCATTGGGCATAATGAAGTCCGTTATATGTTATCACGTATGTACTACAAAATGTTGGACTTTAGTGCCGTATGCACTTATCTAGTAGAAGCCGGTATCTTACAAGCGAAAAATTAAGTGAGTCGATAGTCGTCGGCAAATCCGTGACGCCAATCAAGGCTATACCTGAAAATCAGCGCTGCAGTTGTCAAATACTGCAGCAGCATGCTGAGGTAGCAGCCTTTTCAGCTGAAGCACCTTTCAATAAGGCATTTAGTCTGTAAAATAGTGTATAATTAGTTTTCATTAGTTTTAATGTAATTCGTAATTAGTTTTCATTAGTTTACTTATGTGTGGAAGCTGAATAAAGTTTATTATTATTATTATTATTATTATATAATATCGTTGGTCGACACTCGCTGAATGTCCCATGAAAGAAAAACCTTTTAGAGCTTACATTTTTAATTTCCTCTCACAAAAGTCTCAGATATTCGCGAGCATTTAATAAAATCTTCGTGAAATATCACATCGAAATATCATCATTTGTCATACACTTTTAATGGGGATATTCTTTCCATTTATCTGTTTCAACAAAATTTTGAATTTCAGATTTGAGACCGAGGAGACGGCGCGGCGTGGCTCTGCCATTAATGGATGAATAATAATAACCAGAGAATAGAATTTGTAATTTATATTTTTATACTAGCAGGTATCTCCTACTTTGTCTGCTGAAGAATGAAGAAAATAAATGCATTTCTTATTGTTTAGTGTTACAACCGACGGTTGAGACAGTGTTATTAAAAAACCCTATTTTTATTTGGCATATAAAGAATAACTAGAAATATAGGCATAGGTATATGCCGTAGATTTCAAGATCCGGCCAAGTCATGTCACGGCAAAAAAAAAATTAGTACTGACAAAATTGTGTTTACGGTTTAATTTTTTAAATATAACCCAAAGAGTAAAATAAATGTAATGTAATTTTAAATAAATGTTAGATAATTGGAAAAACTTTTTTAACCATCCAGTCAAAGGCATTTTAGAAAATAATATTTTTACGTTAACACGGCGGTGTACCGGAAAATGCTACAGGTAAGTGAGACCTGTGCAACTTGCATATCCATAGCATTTCTCGGATATTCTGCAGAGAATTTATACATTCATCACAGTATCGGGTCGCGAAGACGCTTTGTCTCCAGTCTGAATATTAAATGAATTGCTGTTGCTTTGTTTATTTACAGGAATCTCGGTCCTGGGTGAAACGATTTGTTCCAGCAACTATTTTACAAGAACGAACATTTTCCGCTTAATTAATGCGAAAGTGTGTCTGATTGTTTGTTTGTTACTTAAGTGTGGCTCAACCGTTGAATCGATCTACGTGAAATTTGGCACACGTTTGGCTTGCATTCTTGAGATGAATATAGGACTAGAACATAGAAAATTAAGCCCGGAAAAATCACTGATACGAGTTGCTCACGAGATAAAAGAAATTGCATTTGTAAGTTGGAACTTATGCGATACTTAAGAACAAGATATTATGCCTTCTTTATTCTATTTCATTTTAAAATTGTAACTTTGTTCATGGGCACATTATGCAAGAGGTGAAGAGACACTTATTAATATCTATTCTAACCAATCTATACTAATATTGTCAAAAGTAAAATTGTTTTTATTTGTTTATTTGTACCCAATAGGCTCCGAATGTATTGGACTGATTTAAATCATTTCTCACCAAAAGAAAGCTAACCTTTCACCAAGAAACATAGGCTATAATCTATAAAAAAAAATAGAGATCTCTAAGAAAATTGCAATAATAAAACAAAGTAGCATCATTTTGCCGATGAAATTCATTAACAGGCGTCCGCTGAACTACTGATGATTAGTGTTGCCCAAATGCAAGAACAAGACGAGACTTAGCCAGTCTTGGTCTTGGTCTTGCGCCAATACACCTGGTCTTGGTCTTGGTCTTGGTCTTGCGCTCCCAGTCTTGGTCTTGGTCTTGGTCTTGCAGCAAGAGTCTTGCAAGTCTTGCAATTACCTATTAGTCTATTACTATTTATTAAAGTTTACTTTAAATCTTAGAAAAACGTATTAGAATTGGAACATTGTGAGCTTGAATTAACATAGCCATAGTAAAGATCAAGCAGATTAATAAATAACTGAAGATTTGATAAGAAATTCGAAAAATCAACTGACCTATATGTCGTTTTCCATGGAAGTAACTGTTTCTTAATAAACATTTATGATTTATAAGCTTACATTTGCTAAAACATGTAAAAAAACAAATTAATTACAATAACTTGACTGTATTTTAAAGAACAATACTTATCTGTCTAGAAAGAGATTGAACCCTCAACTTATAAGAAATTTAATAAAAGAGTTTTACGATTTATCATTTATTTGAATAAAAAATAAAATACAACACAAATCAACAGCTTTATCATTAGGTTATGATACTTTATATCAATTCTTTTGACCAAGAATTAATACAAAGTAACCATCTGGCTGACTCATCACTTAACCTATTTCTATGTTTTCTAATTACTAATGATGCTTTAGAAAATAACCTCTCAGCAGGTACTGAAGTTGCAGGTATTGAGAGAAAATCACGGACCATTTTCGATAAAATCGGATACTCTGTCTCATGCGTCCTCCACCAATCTAAAATCACCAATCTGAAACTTATTTATTCTTTGGAACACCTGTAGGTACTCTTAAAATTCGAAATTATTTTGCATGAATAGTGTCAAATGTTATGATTTCGGCGCGGCGGCAACGATTGTTTTAGATTTCAAAAGAAGCCGCCGGCGCGTGTATCATAACCATGTACTTCCGAAAAGCAGCAAATTTCTTTGAGAAGTAAGTACAAAACCTTTGATGCCGCATTATCAAAGTGCCGATGGTTAAAACATAACTATGCATGCACTCAGTTTGATTTTAATAGATATTTTTTTATTCGCTATGTTTATGGTATTAGTCGTAATGCGCATAGGTCCAGTTTTTCATATTCTTTGATATAGTTTTTTGCGTCTCATAGAATTCCTAAGCGTACTTACCTACCTATACACCGAACTGTTACACCTAACTACTCCGTGAAATAGCGCTAAGTCCTAGCTGCAAGACGCAAGAGTCTTGCAGGCTATGTCTTGTTCTTGCTCAAGTCTTGCACGGTCAGTCTTGGTCTTGGTCTTGCTAAAAATACGCGGTCTTGTTCTTGGTCTTGGTCTTGCAAAAACGCAAGAACAAGACCAAGACTGCAAGACCAAGACTGAATTTGGGCAACACTACTGATGATACGTAAAAATCATGTGTTATGATAAAGGACTCATTATTACCCACAATAAAGTCTGCAAAATAAGATATATTATTTTGACACAAAAAACTACCATAACTATCATAGTTAAGTCGTAATAGTAGCTTTTGTTTTTTTGTGTTTTAAATTTTATTAGATCGCGGGTTACATTAGTATCGGAGAATTAATTCTTGTTCAAATCAATAGTTCTATCATCAATGGTATTTATATAGCAGTAAACTAAGTTTTAATTCATTCCAATCAGACATTTAATGTAGAAGCGAGTTTAAAACATGTAAGAACTAGTTATTTTTAGAGATACACTTACTTGAAAAAGTAATTTTTAAAACTACACCCGACTTATTATTTTACAACTTACATTATGTTTTAAAGACAAAACTAAACGCAGACAAAGTCGCAGGCAACAGCTATAAGTAACACATAAATTTTACGTCTATAAATGTTATTAATTGTATATATTGATGCATAGCATAACTTACTGTTAACACATATATTCAGCATGCCTGAGGCAATATCATTTTTATATTTGTTACTTTATTTATAAATTGCATCGAGTAACTTTCAAACTCAACTTTAAGTACGCGTACAAAGTGGGTATTGAAACGGAAATAACTTGTCGCGTCGAAGCACAGCGTTCTATGAAACGGTGTTTGTTCAAAACTTATACACCGTATCAGTGTATCGGGGACAGGATACTTTGTCCCCTGTCTGAATCTTAAACGAACTATTGTCGTTTTATTTATAAATGTGTCGCAGGGAAATGAAGAATATCCTGGGAGTATCATAAAGTTTAAGGAGTTATATATCACTTTATTGCCTTTATCTAGACATCTATATATATAATGATATAGAGCCTTTACCGCCGAATTAGCGTATGTTACAGTAAATTTATAAGGTGGGTAAATAATTAAACTTTAGATAACTATAAATTCATGTTTGCCAGATATTTTATTTGATTAGGATTTTTTCAAATTTGATTAAAACCAATGTTCATGGCATTGAGTTGGTGGGTAGTTTGATATAAATACGACTGCTTTTTCGATACACTTCAGTCATAAATGGACTCGAACGATGCAAAGATACCTTCCCGGTGTCGGTGTCGAAACCGAAAAATTTATTCCAAAAGAAGCTTTATTCAATGATACAAAGAACCTTATTTATAAATAAAGTTTTTTAAAATTTTTGATACGCTAATTCGGCGGTATAGGCTCGATATATTAAACATTAAATATTTGACGGAACAAGTATATGACCCACCTGAGATAAATAAAAAAATCCTTACCTATAAACAGAGCAACCGTTCGCTTGAAAACCAAGGAACACGGCCTAATAAATGCAGTCCCAATGCTGTTCGGACGCAAAAATAAGCATTCGGATACTTTTCTTAATTTATTTAAACACTGTAGTAGTTATATGCGCAGCAATAATGCGTTTTCATACTTATGGTTGACTGTATCAGTCAAGGCGCTTATTATACAAAAGAGGCGTTTGTCGGAGCATCTTTCATATAATTTTGTATTGCTTGTTTGTACTTGACGACTAGTATGCCTAATATCGGTAATGATGAGAAAATTGCACGCTGTGCTAAAAAATGCCAAGTTCAATATTCCTTTAAAGGTATTCGAATTGTACGTGGTAGAAATCTCGGGACTGAAAGGGCGTTTATCTGCTTAACTGTTCGTATCTGGAACGAGAGTAAAAATCGCTTTATGCGAGTTGATATTTTCAATGTCAATTCTTCATAGATTCTTGACTAGGTGGTGTTTAAGCTATATCTTTATTCGATTCACGTTTTCGCCACTCTCTAAATCCATATAAACCTTACGTGAAACTGAAAATACTTAGCATATGTACAAACGTATATAATGTAAGTACTGCTAGATCAGGAACCGAGAACACTTTGTCCCCTGTCTGAATGTTAAACGAACTATTGTCGCCGTGTTTACACTGAACCTAGGTTCTGGGTGATGCGATTTGTTATTGTTCCGAACTCTCTTAGGTGGAACGGGCGAATATTTGCTATTTGGATGACTGTAGGTAGAGTGAATCCCAAGTGTAAATTTACAAGTTTGTTTTATATTTTAGGCATATTTTTATCATACCGCCGATTTGCTCGGTGAGTATACAAACATGGCTGGTTCGCTTTTATGATAATTGTCTTAATATTATATTATGTTAGTATAATTATGACCTTTAATTATACCAACATCTTAATACACAACGACAGACAAGAGGCATTACATTATTTTTGGTTAATTTCTGATTGTTTAAAATTCCAATAAACATAAAACCGAATTGACCACTGCGTAGACAGAAAACCTTTCTATTGAAACAGAGTTTATAAAAACACTGTCAACAGATTTATTCATGTGAATAAGTAATGGTTGTTTTCCAATTATTGGAATAGGTTACTAAAATGCATCCTATAATCATTTTAGAACACTCCTACCAATTTGTATTAATATCATCAATTTGTGAGTAATCGTGTAGAAACTTTATTGTTGAGTTTAATGCTGTTGCGAGGTCAATGTAGTAAAACAATTTGTTTTCTCTTCAGGTGAGATTGCAGCCAGTGCAGGTTAAGTTTTAGGGGAATTTAAAATAACATATAAATTTAGATGCATAAGCGATCTTTACAATAAAGAAAAAACTAAAATCACTTCTTTTAATTATCAATAACATACCCGTATTTTTAAATTTAAGACTACGAATAAGATAATCGGGATTACAACTTTTACACCCATAAATCTTAATAATTAATTTTACTTACCGACATCAATATCATTATCCGTATTCTATAGGTAATATAAAACAGTTAAGCCAATGGGATGGGATGTGGGACTCACGTCCGGGTTTTATTTGCGGTGTACAACAGCTGTACAGTGCACACGTTTATGGGAATTGTCCCGATCAGCACACTCACGTTACAGGCAATTGGCCATTCGATTGCCACCATTTAAATGAATAGTGCATCCTACAATTAGCTCTTTAGAAACCTACAAATGACTAACATTATCAAAACGAGTTATAATAGAAGATCTTTATCAATTTCAGGTACACGAGCCAAGTGGCAAGATTGTCTTTGAGTAGGAACGGAAATCATAGGAATCATAAAGTCACAATAATCACTATGCAGTGTTTTGTCGCACTTAAACTAGCAGTCTTTTTGTGCCTTTCAAATTTTACAGAAGATATACGGGCACATAAACCATATTAGCATGTCTAAACTCTCTTTTAAAAAGAAATTAAGAGAATATGAGTGTGTTTATTCTTTTTTATTTTTAGTTTTATCGGTTCGATCGTAACAAAATATTATATATGTATACAAATCTTTTATATTATTTTTATTTATTATTACACTTTTTTTTTCTTATTTTTTAATTATATAATACTTATAAATTGTATTATTTTACCCATAGTTTTTAAGCGTCGCTCTACCGTCCAAACAACACGTCTGGCTTCACGGAAGATCAGCGCTGTGTCTTAACAGGCACTGCTTACATGCTGAGTGAAGACCATTTTGGGATCACACCGTTCCTATAATTGTTGTGTAGACTATTAAGTTGTATTTTATTTCTAGTGTGTGTATATCAAAATAAAGTTTTCTTTTCTTTTTCTTTTTCTTTATTTCTTTAATATTTTAAATGCTATCGTGAGTTTGATGATATAGCTCTTATTTCTCACACACAGCACAGGCGTAACGAATGGCAGAGAATGATATTCTTTGTGCAAAGATAGTTATAATATGAATCGTCAGCAAGTTCTTTAAACAGTAAAAGCAAATGATTAAGTTGCCTGAGGTTAGTAACATTAAATACAGACCTCAAGCAAATAGTAACACATTACTGGTTTACTCGAAATGCGTTAACAGTTTGACCAAATAAAAGTATACATTGCTTAAGTGCTAAAATAAATTAATGGTTTATTAACACTACAATATAGTAAACTGACCTTAACACCTTTCACACATTGTCCTTTTGGATGTTTTTTTTGTTGGCATACTAAAAATTCAATATGTCTCGCGAAGAGACGGGGTGGTGACAACTGTATTCCGATCTGACGTCACCACACGGAATGTATTACATACTCAACATAAAAAAAAAATACAGCATTCCACGTAAGCAGCGTTATTGGTTATTTTAAATGAAATCCTGAATTTGCTTTCAAGAATGTGCGTGTGTACAGAAGGAAGAAATTATTTTACAAATTTATGACTGCCTTTAAGGGAGAAGAGATTTTTCTTGGATTGTATTAAAATATAAACGTAAATAAACTCTTGTCGTCACGTGCCACGCATCCGAAATAAGACGATCCTAATTTCACGGCGTGACGGAGGGTTATGTCTTAAGGTAACACGGTATGGTGAAATTCGCATTGTTCCATTCTGTTAATCTAGCAGACCAATAGGTCCAATTAATATATGGAATAGTCTGATATGATTATGATATTGTACTAAGTATTTTTAAGCAGTGAAATATTACTTGTTTCAAGCGTGGAGGCAAATATTGTGGGTTTTCTTGCATGCCTAAGAGCTCTCCGTAATGCCAAGGGCGTGTGAAGTCGACCAATCCACACATGTTCAGTGTGTTGCATTTGAGTTTTCTCTTTCGCCTTTTAGTGAAACATCACTTAGGTTATCTAATGGAATCACCCAAGTGTACTTATGTGAAATATTGTCCTTCTTTCCATTAATAAAGTTTGGCTATTATCAATAACCTGTTTCAATCAAAATCTAGAGAATGGCGTATGAAACGCGTATGGTACATTATTTATTACACTCTGGGTTGCTTTTTAGCGCGTTCGCAAGTGTGATGAAATACTTATAATATGCAGATAAACACCCAGACACTGAATAACATTCATGTTCATCACACAAACATCATCCAGTAGTGGGAATCAAACCGTTAGACTCAAACAGACCGCTTCAGAAGTTTCGCTACAAATTACGTTCGATAGAGCATATCAGCGTCAGAGTAAGCATCAGGACCATCAGGGTCTGACGTGTACTTTTTCGGAGCAGTCTTTCATTTTCAACGTATTTATTACAAACGGGAATTGATGACGCATTTATTTTATTTTCTGTGGCTCTGCGAGTTTTGTTAAAGTTTTAATTAAAAAGTTATCCATTTAAAAGATTAGAAGCACAAGAAAGCTAAGTCTACTCCTGTAGGTGTTGCTTGGGGATGTTCATTTTCCTGACGGTTGCGGATATTTTCAATTTTCTCGGCGGTGGGCGCCTCCTTTTTATTACTTTCTGTTTTGACTTGCATATTAATGTGCGAATTAATATTCCAATAACATGTCTCTCGTTTGTAATGTGTTCCGTCAAAATTTTACAGTAAAGTGGTAAAAACAATTAACTGTCTCAATACAAATTATGATTTACATGCCCACCCGGCATGTGAATCATAATTTGTATTCGGTTCTTAAATTCACTTATCGTTTCAATAAAGAAATTATTATTTTTATTTTTTTAATATTTTTATATTTCTTTAAATGTAGACTCTGGTTTCGGCACCAAATATAATTCTAATACTGTTTTATTGTGTAATCCTTTAAAGACCCATGTCAAGCAGTGGATATCAATTGGTGAAGTGATAGTGATGATGAGTATTTTATTGATAGCTATAGACTAAAAGTTACAAAACAAAAATAATTTGACATCACTAACATTATAGTCTAAATATACCCACAATTTTTAGTACTACGCTCACAGTCTATAATTACTGATAAGTCCAGGACGTTAATATTTTAATGATAGCCTATGCATTAAACACGGAGCGGCAGTTCAATGGGCGCGATAATATGAAAAGTGACGTGTTTAATTAATCACGGGCAAAGCGGAGCGCAAACACTAGCGTATCTGTGCTTAATAGTGGTGGACACGAGATTTTCCATGATCCTATAAAATGGACACTTTCCGGGAGCACTGGTGACTTTCGTCTACATCTAAAAAAAACACCGATACTATTACTTTCTGTGTATAAATATCTTCCGTTTCACCAACTTATTCATAAACCTCACTATAACGTATTTTACTCCAAATATTAATATTTAATATAACCCAAAGTTTTCGGATGGCAAATTATTATAGTAGTCCTATTCTTATCTATGGATAACCGTAGAAAAAGGATGGCAATACTAAATACAATCTGCCACTTGAACTTTTTGGATTAGATTGATGAACATTATTTTGGACGTTACTGTATCTGAAAAGTAGGCTAATCATAGGCCCAACTGACGCATTCAGCCTAAGTCTTGGTGTGTTTTCAATTTTGCGCCCTACTTGCGCCTAATGATCTCTTACAGAAAATAGTCGGTGTGTCTTCTTAATGGCCATAAATATTTGCTTTACAGATAATTTCATTATTGAAACCACTAGCACTGACTGACTTGGCAGGGAATACGTTGCTTACCCTGGCGGTTCTAGAAACGTGAAGCGGTCCGTATCTATATACGAGTATTTTTGTTTATTTATTTATTCACACATCGCACAACAAAAAAAAAACGGTTTACAAGAGGCGGACTTCATCCTAAAGCGTTTTCTACCAGCCAACCTCCGGACGAGCGAGAAAAACGAGTTAGGTTGTCGCAAAAATATTTTATGAAATAAAAAATCTATATGTGCATGTAAAATACATAAAAATATATATGTTTATAATATGAAATTAAATTAGGAAAAGACGGAGAAATAGGTGAAATAACAAAAACCATCATAATAGGACTCCTTGCCTCGTTTGAAAGTCCGTTGGAAATGGTTTTAATCTTAATACACTCATTCATCGCCACTCAGAAAAAGTTCAAAACTTTCGAAGTTGCTCATCACTAGTACTTTACCGGTTATTAATCCGAGAGGCTTTTAATTAAGCCGGAGGTTATAATGGGGCCCCATCTATTTACATTATTTTACTTCTTTGTGGAACAATACTTTTCCGTAATGGTAAATCATTAGGTGGGTATAAAAATATCTATTTTTCAATAGTCTTCTACCTTCAATTATAGAGAGCTAGCGGCGCGGCTTAAGCATGTGTTACTCGCTGTGAATACGTCATTTGATTGCTTTTAAAAATATTAATTTCTTGCTTTCTAACGGTTTAAAAAAGTCGGTTTTCTTAAAACCCTATTATCACGCTTTTTTAGCTATGCAATTGTCAAAGTTATAACAACTGCTCACAACCTTTTACAAGATATTGCTTTTCTTGAGTTCAGGGTGTTAATGGTTGAGGAGTTCTTCCAGCACTTTACCATCAGCTTTTTGTTATTGTGATGAACATAAATAGCTTAGCAGCCATATACCATAATCAAAGCGCAACCCGTGTAATACCCATCCTAGGGCTTCATAATCAGTTACACTTGACCATATGGTGCCTTTCGAAAGAAGATGCACCAATTCCTTTAAAAAATACTCAAATTGCTATGATTGTGCCTATAATATTCCCTCGATTTTTCCAGGGTCCCTCCAATTAATCTTCACCATATTAAAATGGGACCACCTCTGAGTTATACCGTACCAAATAAACCAAAAACACCAAAATCGGTTTATAATTGGCAGATTAATCGAGTAACAAATATACCTTGAATTGAGAACCTCCTACTTTTTTAAATCGATTGAATAAAAGGTAAAATCGGTTAAGTAGTTTTGGAGTTCATCGCGGGCAAACATAGTGACACTGGATTTGTATATAATAGATCAATATACTATTATGGATAGGTCTACGCCAGTCTACGAATGCGTTAACGTAGGCACATGAGTAAAACTGCAGCGATGGTGGAACAGCGCTGTAATTAAAGCTGAACCTAATCTCCTGTCACCAGCGGAGGTGCACCTAGCCGAGTTAATTAGCTTTTTGATTAATCGACCCGCGCCATTGTGAACTATTGCTGCCACATTAATGAACTTGCCAATCATTAAAATGGAGTTCGCAATTTGCGGATATTCCCGGGCATTGGCATAGTTACCCTTAGGCTGGTTTCACGCTATACCGTGCTGGGAGCATGGCATTGGAAACCTGAATCCTATATTCATCAACGCTAGGCAGACAGGTAGTGCCAGAGAGGACGCTGCTACCCATTCTCCTATTTAGTAGCCTCGTACGACGACCGCTGGGAGCATGGCATTGGAAACCTGAATCCTATATTCATCAACGCTAGGCAGACAGGTAGTGCCAGAGAGGACGCTGCTACCCATTCTCCTATTTAGTAGCCTCTAGACCGCTGGGAGAGGAAAGGTGATGAAAACTTTATTCTGAATTGACGTCACGACAGGACACCTAAGTTTTCCTAAACTATAATCCTATATTAGCATTTCGTACATGCACTTCATACATGCACAAAAGCGCTGCCTACCCTAACAGTTTCATATAACTGGCAACGGAGGAGGATTTTGCTACTTTATGCCACTTTAATTCTTTATGCTTACCCTGGTCCATATTACTGTACACGCCACTGTATATTAGTATACCTAATATTAAAATCTAATTTTGTTGATCGGTCATCTAAATGGTGTGAATGATGAATGAATTAAGATTTTAGGTAAATAAGATGGCCTAGTGCTTAGGACTTCGTTAGGTCAGCGACCCAGTAATTTGTGTTTATAAATCATGCATAGATTAACAATTAAATTAAAAAAATTGTTCCAGAGGAGCATGGAATCAAACCCAGGGCCTCGTAAATCTTCTTAATAGAAATATTCATTCGGTTTTGTTGTTGTTGATTCGTTGTGTTTGTTTCTGTTAGAAATATTCGTTTTTAAAAAGAATATTTTTACTCTGAATAAAAAATAATGGCTATATAGAACACAAAGTATTGGCAATACTTGTTTACGTAATGATCCGCCAAATAACAAGCCTCGTAGATCCTGATTGAACATAACCGATCGACCGTGACTCCAACGGTATTCGATGCTGCGAATAAAAATGCGCAAAGCGTTTTTGACGGTTACTGCTAAGGAATCGTGCACGTTATAAGTCGTGTTAAGATATACTACTGGTAAAGGCTTTTTTGTCTATTTGCCCTTACATTGTCAGTCTGTTGCTATCGATAATTTGGTGCTTGTACATACTCCCAGATAGATAATATACTATTGCCCGTTCCTAACGACTAACACGGCAGTGTCTAAATAAGTAACGAGTTATCGAAGGAAATTTCTAGGCATCCTTCAACAGTTCACCAATAGTTATCACCCAAGAGTTAGTGCAACTTGTTTTTCTATAGTTATCGCCTAAATCATTAGGCATTCCAGTTAGGCGACGACCAGGCTTAGTGAAAGTCATATATTACTTGTTATATATATTTTAGATAACCTTAGATTTTTTAAAGGTAAACCGCTACCGTCTTGAGATGAGGGTAGTCTTGTTTATACGATAAATCAATAGTAACTAGTACTAACCAATGACGCTCTTTACATATAAACACCCCTTAGGTTTTTGAAAATAAAAAATCAATAAAAAAGATCGATTTTTCTTAATATATATATTGGACAACCGCTATGAATCTGTAAAAAAGTCCATTAATTCCAACCGGTTATTTTGTTTATTTATTTATTCATACAAATTATTACGTGCAGTATATAGATTCTTGGAATTCTTGGATTTCTTTGCACCCTAAAGCCTTGTTGACTTCTCTTGGAGTCTTGTCTAGGCGAGCAAAGGCGTTCTGATCGCTAAAGCAATCTCTTCCAGAAAATCTTTGGCGTAAAGGTAAATTACAAAGGAATACAAAAAACAGGCAAAAATTTCGTCAGTTATAGGTAAAAATTATAACGTTATTAAAATAATTAATCTGTCCGATGCTATTATACGTAGCGATATAATCTTTCGATTTAACGATTGCTCGTTGACACGAAATCAGTCGCACGATCGCACAATCTGACAATTTACCACGATTGAAGCTTACATCTTTATACCTAATACCTATCCCCATAATAATCGCCAAAACGTACTGCAATCTGACCGCATATTTGCTTCTATCTCTGGTGTGATCTTTATTTACTTATTGAACTCTGACTTGATTTTTATGATGATCATATAGCTCGAGATATAGATATATCGCTAGGGCTGTTAAGCTGTAAGTAGGTGGCTATTAAAGCGACTCCCCAAACTGACATCTTCTGATCACAAAAATGTTCAGATGGCATATCGAATTTAGTAGTGCTTTGTTTATCTACAGGGAAGTGTAGGGATAGCATAGCAATACGAAATTAAATTTTAGATTTGTTTGATTATTATTAGGAGTTTCTGGCGTAGGTTCAGTCGCACAAACGTCTCTACAGACACCAATATTATTGACGTGCTTGCCACGGGTGCGAATATCTCGTTGCAATACCGCAAATAGCCTTGGAGTCAAATTTTAAATTATGTCAACCCAACATTTTAGTCATTAGGTTTCTCAGAGAACATTACTGAGTTATTAAAAAAAAAAATAAGTGTTTTAATTTTGTCACCTTAAAACGTATCTAGGAACCATAATTATTTGTAGGAAAATTTATATACTTGGAAAGCTCGAAATGAAAAGCGTACCATTAAGACGAATATTTAAGAATCTGTCCAGAAGTAAGTTATGCAAACAACAGAATAAAAATCTGTTCAGTACTTTCCTATAAAAAAAATGAAAAAACACACATCGAACACACACACTGCCTTTTAGGCCAAAAACGTAACTTATGTCGTGTCTATTATACCTTGGATACGTGTTGTATTTTTGAAAAGTGTGTACATTTCCTTAGAGAGGATTACAATGGTTAATACTCCCGAACAGTGTTCTCATATAACCTTTGGCCCAATATTTTGATTGAAGCGTAATAGAACAAGGTCGGTGTATTGTAAAGCTATTGTTATGTATCGGATGGATCTCTGATCTTTGAGAACTATATACTATTCAGAACAGTTCATTATATGAAAATACAAAGACAGGCTTACACGAATTTGAATTCTTGAGGTGATTTTGTAAAATAAATAATATATAGTTTTATACTATTATAAAGAGGAAAAATTTGTTTGTTTTGTTTGTTGATAAAACTTTGAAACTACAGCATTGATGTATGTAGGAATAATTAGTCAAAATGCAATATGAAATAGCAGTGTTTGCGTCTTTTTAGGGTTAGAATGAAACAAAAATAGAATCTTTTGGATCACGTTGTACGTCTTTCTGTCTAACAAGACAAAGGATCATGTCAATATAGTTTAGTTTGGATTATTGGAGATTTTAATGGACAATAAAATAACTTATGTACCAAATTGAACTAAAATCTAAAAACTCTTCAAAACACATCAAGGCATAAGATCCTGGCAGCATAGCTCCTTTGATTGATCAAACTAAATCCTTTGCCAAGGTAACTGTCCGCTCTAGGATCACCAGATTTATTTTAGGTTAGTTTTTCTTATAAATATATGAATAATTAAAGTCAATCGACACTAATGTTTCAAATATTGGTGTGAATTTAAATCTCCATCTAATAATTAATCTACGATATAAGATCATTTTAAAAATATATATATTAATTTAACTGATTTGCATGACCTGTAAGTTTCAGATCTCATAATTTATGGCTATAAATAAAATAAGAATTATTTTAATGTATTCAGTTTGCAGTCTACTTGTGAAGTAAGGTACCATTAAATCGTTAATGTCCCCTCGGTGGCTGATAAGAAATGTTTCTTCTTGAAATTGAATGTAGCATGCCTTGGGGAGTCACGAATGCCTTATCAGTTTAAATTACGGACTCCGGAATGTGAGCTAAATTATTTATTAATGATATGGTAAATTTAAACGACCGTTTAAAAACTGAATTGCATTAGGACGCGTTCCATGTATTCTATTATGAGATGATTTACCGTGCAAGAGGATAAAATTTCATTTCATGATTCATTTATCTGGCAAAACAAATCGTTACATGGGAACATAGATTTGAAAACCGATCTAATTTTAGTTGGACTCGTACAGGAAGTAGTATTAAAATTATTAAGATCAAAGTCGTCAAAAAATATTAGGTATTTGATATTGATGCCTATATACCTACCTTTTAATTTTTTTAGTCTTTCATTATTTTTAGTTTATAGCAGAGAACAGAACAACGGATGCTTAGTAACAGGAGGTCGTTGGCTGGCTAGAGCTGAGGAGAAGTTGAGCATCTTGTAAGGTATTTTAATTAAAGCTTGCTTGTAAGTTGTATGTTCTGCTGTTTCTTTATTTCATCTGTAGTTTAAGGTGCTAATCACTAATAAGCCAATTTTATCGAATACCGTTGCGTTACTTGAGCGATTATTAATTGTAGCTCAAGTAACTTAGCCTTATAATTTTAAATCGGATAAAGTTATCCCACATAAATATTACCTAAGAATTATTTTATAATTTCCTAAGATACTATGGAATGAAATAGTGACCTATATGTTTCATGCGTACTTCGCTGGATGGACAGTAAAGGTCATCTTCGTTCAATTACTGAGAACGGCATCAATAATATTATCTCACGTATTCACCTATTCTAATTTATGGTGTCAAATGTATGTAAAGTTTCTGACGTGCGATTTAAAACACATCACAAGTCACGACTTGAGTAAAGCATTATGCTTATGACAGTGTGACCGTAAAGGTAACTAGTGTTGCGTTAATGTTCTTAAATAATGATTATTTTGTTAAGGATTATGTGTTAATCAGTGTTAGCCAAACTTTGCTTTAGCCTATAGCCAACAGAGACCTAGTTAATCTGTCCAATGTGTAGCTTTTTTGACAGCCGAGTGGCGCAGTGGGCAGCGACCCTGCCCACTCTCACAACCCTCTCCCTATCTCGTAGCATTTTTATAAATGTCATTTATATGTACATCATTTATTTAGCGACATTAGAAATTTTGTATCTAAATGCAAATCAATTTTCCAATTCCACCTTGATAGAAAATTATTTCCTCAATGCAAAACGTTTCATAAACCAATACGATTATTATTGATGCACTAGATTAGTTCATGACAAAACGGGAACGGGGTGGATTAACTATTATTATCTAAATGTAGAGCTGCTCATCTCTACTTCCCTGTTAATTTTATACACGTGTGAGTTTGTTTATTGATTTTTCCTCCGTCAGAAACTATCGTTTAGGTAACATTCACCGTTAATAATTCTGCGGATTGCTTTGTCAGAACGTGAAGGAACGACGATACTTGGTATAAAAATAACAATGTTCCTGCAAATCTTCCTTGGAAATTGTGATGTTTTTTTGGAATCAGAAGTAGCCTATGTTTATTTCCGTCCTTTCAATCGAATCTATGCCAAATACAAAGTCCATTGGTTGCTTAGTTAAGACAAACAAACAAACACACTTTCGCATTTATAATATTAGTAAGGTAATTATGAATTTATTAATTAGATGCGCCAGAGAAATTCGTATAGATATACTGAGAACGCCATCTATTGAAATTGTATCATCTATAGATGTAAGGATGTATGATGATGTGAAGTATACGTATTTTGTTAGAACTTTAAAGTAATATAGTTTGTCCAATTTTAGAACTCTTCTTCCTAATATGTGGAAGTTATTATATTCAAATTCAAATTCATTTAATGCAAGAAAATTTGAAGGTTATATGTACATTCATATAAATATGTAAAAATTAAATTGCAGCCAAACACATTCTGTCTAATAGGCGTATCTAGTAGGCAAAAGAAAACATCCAACCTTAACATTAGTCTTATAGCCAAAATAGTGAACAATACATATTTTTTATATTGCATACTATACTTACATTGTACATTTAAATGTCCTATTTAATAAATTTTTACTAAGCAATGATAGCCCAGTGGTTAGGACTTCGGTTTCACTTTCGGGGGGCCGAGTTCGAATCCCAGCACGCACCTCCAACTTTTATAATTTATGTGCGTTTTAAGTGATTGAAATATCACTTGATTCATCGGCGAAGGAAAACATCGTTCGGAAATCTGCATGAGTTCTCCATAATGTTCTCAAACTCGTGTGACGTCCACGACTCTGCTCTGGGCTAGCGTGGTGGACTACGGCCTAAACCCTTCTCATTGTGGGAGTTGCCCCGTGCCCTGTAGTAGTAAAAATTCTTATTAAA
Organism: Pararge aegeria; assembly: GCF_905163445.1. Taxonomy (NCBI): domain Eukaryota; kingdom Metazoa; phylum Arthropoda; class Insecta; order Lepidoptera; family Nymphalidae; genus Pararge; species Pararge aegeria. The sequence continues at coordinate 6,888,009 of NC_053184.1, read as the reverse complement.
ATAAATACTTTTGTGATTAAATAACCGATACGTCAAAGAAGTCTTATCTTTTCACAAAATATTCTTTACTACATGTATGATAACACATTTAGTATATTACTAGATCAGGGTTTTTAATTACCTTCTTATCTATCCTTGGGAGAACTTCCGTCGATAAGAGTAATTTAATTTACAATTTCAGTGTAACACTACTATGTTACTTCTATTGTTATCTTGCGTGCAACCTTTTATGTCAATAGTTCAAGGGTAAGTATCAATAGATGTACCATTGTTTCCAAAAGACGAGGGCGTAGGCAATAATCTTTAATTATCCTTAGATCTAACGTACACCTGCGATTAATGTAACCGAATAATTCTACGTACCTACATAATATTGAAGTTATTTTATTGACTGATATTAAAGGAAAATGTAATAAAAAACTTACTTCAAGACTTAGCTAAAGCCAAAAAATAATATTATTTTGATCATAACAAGAAAAAGGGCTGGCGTTCTTTTGAAGAAAACAGAAAAAAGTTTATTTTTATTTTATTTATATCGTATAGTACATATACCAGAATAATTATATTTATTGTTTTCGACTGTGTGAATTACTGTACTGTATTATTATTTATTGTTGTCGAACCGATTTTTTAAGCTGTAGGCGCTTTGCCTTCAAGCTAGAATCGATCATGCAACTTAATTGGTGTCTCGAAAACCATTAGCATGTTACTAACGTAGGATTTTAAGGTTTGGAGCAATCATTATTTTCCTGAGAAGAGGTCACAAGTCATCTATTATACGTGACGAATTGGTGTTTATGTTTTCATACTTCGCTACAGGGCGCACAAAAATTTTAGCACATTGCCGCATGATACGCTGGTGCAGGAAAAACAGCAAGAGCCGTAAGATTCGAAAGGGGTTTTTCGAATATTGCTAAAGTAGCTTCAAGCAAGCAAGTTAAAGCAGCAAGAGCCAAATAAAATGCATGACCTACAATAGCAACTGCAAAATGCAACGCAGAAAGCGTCGGCCTACGCGACAATGTACCTATTATGCAGATGATGGAATAGCTTTTAATGTTAATTCTTAATTAATTTCTGTGTAGAAACAGTTATTTTACAGCGTGATTCACTTTCACTAGGTGGACATAGTTATAACAATTTAATTTTTAAAAATTTTGATTTTTTTTAATTTTGTTTAGATAATTACTAAATCTTATTTCCGCGTTACATGCGGCAATCTGCAATCAAAGTGATAGTAAGTCGTGGTTTACTCAGTGTGATATTATCGAAATTATGTTTGATTATACACGAATCACAGTTTGAGGTGGTGATTATTCGCTTTGCTATGCAGTACAATGGTTTCCTAATAAGTGCAGGGAGTGGCTGGTTTTACAACAGAACCTTTTTGGTGGTATAGAAACCCTTATACCATATAAGAGTTTGTTTTGTTTGACACGCAAAACGAGTCTTAAGCATGATGATCGCAAGAGATTTGCAGCGTTCCCTTCATATTTGAAAGTTGCGGCTTCCATCTATTAAGTTCTATACAAGATCTTTCCGTCACGTATAAGGCCAAATAAATTATATTAAAACTCACCGAAATAATTACATCCAATAAAACTGCGATGATCTGAACGGGTACAACATACCACAACGTACAACGGGTTTATTGCTAATGCTATAATCATCATCATTGTCACATTAACCCATTACTGGCCCTCTACAGGGTACGGGTCTCCTCCCACAATGAGAAGGGGTCAAGACCGTAGTCCACCACGTTGACCCAGTGCGGATTGGTGGACTTGAGACTTCACACACCTTTGAGAACATAATGGAGAATTCACAGGTATGCAGGTTTCCTCACGATGTTTTCCTTCACCGTTGAAAGTGATATTTTAATTACTTAAAACAGACATAACTTAGAAAAGTTAAAGGTTTAACTTCGAACTCGGCCCCCCGAAAGTGTGGTCCAGCTCCAACCCAATGCGCTACCACCGCATCTTTCTTAGAGAGTGCTTGCGCCATAAGTAAGGTAGTTTACCTTTGAACACTTCCGTATAGTTTTACTTTTGTGTATCATTTATTATTTCCCCGTACGCGTACTAAACTGTAACCTGTTCTCTAAATAAAAAAACTTCTTTTTCTTTAAGTAAGTTAAAATCGACTTTTAAGCTAACTTTTGTGAGATACTTATCTCTTTAGCTCATTAGTTCTGTAACACAATAGTGTCTTTAATTAAGAAGCGGGTAAAGAGTTTATTGCGCGGGGTAAAAGTTTGCGAGCTAATACTTGTCTTGGAATTTCTTTTAGTTTCTCGTACGTGCTAGTTTCTTAACGATATTTTCTTTAACTGTTCTAGACGAGTAGAGTAAAACAATAGAAGTCTTTCGAGGGAATCTCTGAGGTGTCAGACTTTCTTAACCAACTTTTTTTATATTTATTCATGTTAGAACTCAGTTATTTTTTTTTATTTATTCATGACTACCCACCAGTTTTAGCTTTACATACTAGTATAATTTTCTAGAATAGAGTTCATAATTTTCCATAGGCAACTCTTTTAATTTTTCAACTGAGTGCTAAAAAGTAAATTTATTTATTAGGTAGTCTTAAATAAAGTTTTATATGTGTATCTCCGTTTTATCGATCGATATCGGTATAAAGTTTTTATTTTCATTGGAAAGGAATTGAAAGTTTGGTTCAATAGAAGTATTTTAAGGCGTTAGGGCTCGACTCATACTTCGAAATTAGTGTTATGTTTTAGTTAATTGTTAACTTTCAATATATTGTTAAATAAACGATAAAAAATCTTTGGTAAGAATTGCTTTAGAAGTTTAAAAATATTATCTGCTATTTTGGGATGGTCATAACAAAAAGAACACCAGGCTTAAATTTTTTACAAAAAGATGAGTTTGTGATAGTGTTTCTCCTTTGACCAGGTTCCGAACGTAAATTTATCCGGGTAGTACCATCACCATAAGAACTATATAATTTGCGTACATACAACGCATCAAAGATGCTTTTTCTATAGTAGGTGGGTTAAATAAAGCCAGGGTGTTTTTTTTTAAATCCTATTATTCAATATAAAATACTCAGTTCCTTTTAATATCCATTATATTTAAACGCGCAACGACTTAACTATCTGCCATTTTTCATTTGTATCATGCAATTTTATGCTAACATTTGCAAGACTGCAGAGATAATAAAAGTACACGTGAACGGAGATAATAAAAGTACATCGTTTAATTTTCTCATGGCTTTATGAGTTCTATTATTATTTATTTATTAGTGCAATAAAACAAAGTGACCATACTTTTAAAGTATAATTATATCTAAAAACATTTTATTTATTTATTTATTTTTCTTTAATTGGAAAACCAACAGTTGTAAATACTGAATATTTAAAAAATTGGTTGACTTAAAAGTAATAAAATGGTTTCCACAAATAAGTTTTATATAAACAAGGGTACCTGATAGAGCCCAGCCAAAATGCAGGAAACTATAACTAAATATTGGGTTAACCTAGCATGCAACAGTTTATCTACTAAGTTGCGAAGTATACTTTTCATGTTACCCTAAAATAAATCAATTTCGGGGTCATTGTAAACATAATTAAGAAGGTGAGAGACACGGATTACAAAATAATTAAATCTGTTCTTAGTATTAGTTAAGGGTACGTGCAGAATCTTTTTACGCTTAGATAATCGTGAGGTTACAATAAAATTTAACTCCGGACTATCTACTGACCCTCTAACAATGTTAAGTAAGAGACAAACAGCGTCAATGTTTCTACGTACTCGTATATGAAGGGGTACAAGGTGTTAATCCGAATATGATATTTCGTAGGAAGTTTTAGGAAGGTGAAATTTGTGCTTAAGGAATCTGATAAATTTCTTTTGAATTAAATGTAGATAAGCAGGTTTCCATATTACCCAAAATATGGACCAATGAACATTAGAAGATTTTGATGGTTTTCATTTTTTTTAATGGCTATGCCGAAAAATATCTATTTCCTTCCACTGTTGGGTTTGCACATAATCACTACACACGGTACAAGGGTTGGTGATCGCAGTAGATGATAGTAGCACTGTAGCACAGAGGACTTTGCTGCCCGTTCTCCGATATATTCCCTAAGTCGCCTCGTACGACACCCCCAGGAAGAGGGGAATACATCTGTTGAACTGATCCGCAGTCAACATACGGCACAAAAACACACAGTGTAGTATTAATAAGAATATATTTGTTGAACTGTGGTACTACGAAAACACACCACGTATAATTTAAAATAGGTACGAATACAAAGATAATGAAAGATGGTCTCTAATGAATATCACAGAGGACTTTGCTGCCCGTTTTCCGATACATTCTTTAGTCGCCTCGTACGATATACGCAGGAAGAGGGCGGGTGTTAACAACTGTATTCTGATCTGCCGTCAACACACTGTAGAAAAACATAAATTGTAGTAATAATAAGAAAACATCTGTTGAACTGTGGTACTACGAAAACACAACGCGTATAATTTAAAATAGGTACGAATACAAAGATAAGGAAAGATGGCCACTAATGAATACACGTAACGAACGGTATTATGTATACAGGAAGAAAGATTTCCTTATTGTACCTACACAGCTCTCGAGAATAATATAATATCATGGTCTTTACTTCCGATGTATAGAATTACTTAATTATAGTGTCTCTATGAAATATAGGTACGTAATTGTTTCATAATTAACTAAGGCATAAAAACGTTCTGCAAGAAGGTTAGAAGGTACTTAATTCCTGCAGAATCTATAATTTTCAGGTCAACGAAAATTTGAAGTAATTATTGATGCATGAAATTATTCGTTCATGCTAGCTATATTTCTATCCAAAACTTTAGCATAACTATATAAAAAAAAAATCTTTTGCTGAGGTTTCTCTAATTTCTTCTAATTGAGGTTATATCTATCTTGATTTGATGCTAATGCACAGTTCGATTGTTACAGGTATTTTTACGTGAGATGACCTAATAATAAACGACTCGTTAATTATAACGTACATGTTAATTTGTAGAACAAATCTAAAGCACGAGTTGACGAAGGATAGGATCACGATGTGGGATAGGACGGGAACGGATTCCGCGATATTTACAGCAACCGCTATTATCCCCTCATGAATAATTTATGTGTAGCTTCGACAGTTAGAGCGCTGTAATTATGTAAGAGCTGTCGAAGTGTAATTACAGAGGAGAAACAGCGCGATAGGGGATGATATTTGATATTGCTCGAGGAAAACATGTAAATGAAAGGATCTCTCGCGGTTCGTTACCCACTCAGCCATTTTTTCACTCTGCATGTTTTGAAACACCGGCATTAGTTTAGTTGTAGTAGAGCTTTTTGTGACTGCTCATCCAGGGTACTACCGCCATTATTATTTCTGCCGCTAAGCAGCATTGTTATCAACTAAGAATTGTCTTTCTAAAAATGCTAAAACAAGCATTTTGTTATTTTTTTGTACTTTAGATGAAATATTGATTCCCAAAATTTGTGAAAGTGTGGATGTTTGTTACGCAATCACGTAAAAACGGCTGAACGGATTTGGATGAAATCAGGAATGCGTGTAGCCTTTGACATGGAAAACCAAATACCTTCTATCCTGATTCCTTAAGTAGTTTTCCAGGGAAAATTAAAATTTGTTAACAAGCGAAGTTTAAGACCCAATTCTGAAGTTCACGCAGACGAAGTTTTGGGCAGAAGCGGGTTATAAATAAATAAATATACTACGATAATACACACTTATAATATACAGATAAACATCCAGCCACTGAAAAACATCTCTGGTTGCGAAAATAGAAAGCAGGATCCGGAAATAAAACAATCATACAAACTTTTACTTTCGTATTCGATTATATAAAAAAAAAATGTTTTCGTGCGTTTTATTCAGATTCAGTTTCATTCAAGGAGTACATGTCTTAATTATTCTAAAGCCATGCGGGCTTTATTTATCTGTGAGTTATTCACGGTCCAATTTTAAGAACGCGTGCAACAGCTATTGCACTATTTCTACCAAGATAATATGTACCATTAATGGATATTCCAATATTGTTTTAAATAAATAATGAAATTACAGAGAGTCGAATGGAGAGTAAGGATTATGCTAGTGGCATTAGTCTTTAAGGCAAAGGCGACGATTGCCTTTACATTTATATCGCATGTTTCGTTATTTAAACCGATCTTGGTATTTAAATACTATTTTCAAAGTGTCACGAATAATGCTCTTCTATTGTAATGCTATGTTTATTCATATATGACACGAGTCTACTACTATCTTATCTTTTACTAACCTGACTAAAGAAAACCGTACTTTTGCCTATTTTACTTTTTCTGTCTATTACATAGCCTTTTTCCTGTGATTACTCTTCTTGTAATTATTGCTGTTTCTTTACCATCGTTATTATCAACCTATTACCGGCTCACAAAGGGAAGGGGCTCCTCTGGTAATAAAAAAAAATAAGCCGTAGTCCACCACTAGCCAAGTGCGGTTTGGTTGTTCTCTCTAAGACTTCACACGTCTTTAAGAACATTAAGGAGGACTCTCAAAATCGCAGGTTTCCTTCACCGTTAGAGCAAATGATATTTGTTTACGTAAATCAAAAACGCACATCATCATTTTATCAATCGATTGATGTCCACAGCTGGACATAGCACACAGCTGGTCTTTTGTAGGGAGTTCAAAGTACCACGGTCTTTTGACGCTCGGGTCCAGCGGGTTCTTGCGACTAGTTTTATGTAATCTGTCTACCTCGTCGGAGGTCTACCAACGCTGCGTTTATCAGAGCGAGGTCGGCATTACAGGCGAGAACCATAGGTTCGCCGAGCTATGTGCCCCACCCATTGCCACTTCAGCTGCGCGAATCATTGAGCTATGCCCGTAAATCTGGTTCTACTGATCTCCAAATTCCTGATTTGATCCCGTAGTGGTACTCCTAACATAGCTCTCTCCAGCGGCCGCTTTTTGACTCTGAGCCTTCTTATGGGACCCATACCCAGCCAGCCAGCCAGCCCAGCCACAAGTCATCACTGGCGACACTCACACAATAGAAAATAAATGAAGAAGTAATGTTTTATAACTTTTCAGAGTTGCCGGGGATCGACCGCAGCCTCTATCCTATCTGCCTTACGGTTTATGTGGCTTAATTATTATCGTTAATTATCTACACGCAAAACTCTGAGAGAGAGAGAGAGTTTTTTTTTATAGGAGTGTTTTCTTAGAATACTTACTGAATATTTCAATCCAATAGTTACATAGCAATTATTGCTTCAATATCAAGCTGAAATTCAACTCTAAGGCCTCGTCATTCCCAATGGCGTATTTTAAGTTCGGCCGCCCCATAAATTAATGAAAAAAAGCTTAAAAAATATTAAAAAAAACCAGCAGTTGGTTCATTTGAATGGTGATAATAAATAAAAAAAATTAATCCCAGATTAAAATATTTTAAACCCTTTGTCCTAAGTGTCTACAAGAACAATACTTCCTTTTACAATCCCATCGTTCGCATGTGCCGCCTTCATAATGGTTTGGTATCAAGTAATCGTAATATTGTCATTTTTAACAAAAGGATAAATATTTTTAAAAATCAAATTATTAAGCACTATTCCACATAATCTTTAGAGAAATCATATATATAATATTATTTTTTAAGTGTTTCTTTTTTGTTTCAACTATAATTTTATCTTTAATTTTTGTTTAATTTAATTTAAAGTTGTGTACACATACTTTGGGTTGTAACTTAGAACAAAACTTGTTATTACTTATATTTAGATCTACTTTTAGTTATAACCTGTTTTAAAATAAACAATAAATTAAGAAACTAAGCAGACATATAAAGAAAATGAAATAAGATTACGGATCATGATCTACGGATTCCATCACGCTGCCGTCATGGCCCACAGCCCTTATCCCTAATCTCAAACACGCTAACCAATAAAACAACGAGACATTTAAGCAGTTATTAGCCTTAATGCATACGTAATACGAATCCGTTAAGTGATACCATAACAATATGTCCCAGTAACTCAAGTTTTATTCAGCATCACGCGTGAGTCAGCCGCTGTGGTTGCATCATTATTCCCAGACATGCATGTCTGAAGCGCATGTTCACAAGCATACATGCTCAAGAGCTTTGCGAGCGCATACAGACATAATGTAGTTACAGGCTGTGGTCCTTGTGAACCCAGGATTCATGTTTGCGATGTCAATTACGTTTCAGCAGAATGCAGACTTTTGATCGTTCTTAACTTTCATATAATGCATGCATTATAAAATTAAAGATTAATACGTGAAATCGTTTATAATAAACACCTTCATCACCATCAGCCTTTTAACTTCCCACTGCTGGGCAAAACAGAGAGCTCTATAAAATCGAATTGAGAAAGTTGCTCTCTTATATGGTTTTAGAACATTGGCCACGGTACTCCAATACGGGTTGACGGAATTTAACGACTCACAAGTTATTAATAATAACTGGTAAATATGTCTTAACGTGCTCTTCGAGGCACGGGAGTTGAAACCGCCCATTTCCTAACTCCGAGCAGGTACTGAAAATTCTTTAACAGAAAAACCCAATACCTAACAATTTTGGCCCGATCTGGGATTCGAACTCAGGACCTCGTAATTCGTAGTTGAACATGCTAACTACTAGACCAACGAGGCAGTCGAAAACTCACCGTTTAAATGCGCTATAATCCGCGGAAACCAGGTAAATCTGCACGGTGCAATTTATGATTTTTTAAATACAACTTCACAAATTCACTCTCCAAGACTTTGAGGATACTCCGGTGTCGGAGCAAAACGTGCGTAGAGAGTGCATGTTAAAAGACCTATGTGATGTAGTGTATAAAATTGAAGAAATTATACATTGAACCCTGAAGTTTTGCCTTGTTTCCGCGGATTATAGCAGTTCCTTGTATGTCATGGAATTCCACAAAATAGCGCCGATAAGTTCATTATGTAAAATCAACTAAGTCAAGCATACAGAAGCACTCAAGATGGAAGCATAAGTCCCGGTTGAAAATTATTAAATAGAGACACCTATACAATATTTGCCGTACTTCACTTTCTATTAAATTGTTATTGTTGTCTATCAAGTTTTGTATTTGGGCTGTGTTATCGTTTGTCCTTTTGGGCTTTTGCTATGTCATTACTCATTAATTAGATATTCATATGAAATATGATATAAGAACTTTTTGTCCATCGACATGTCGCCAGTATGTTCATTAACTTAACTTTAAAAGTGCTCTAGAATTTTCTCCCTTTAAATATTTGTTATTATAAGCGCAAAGGAAGAGCTTTTGCCCGCTGATAATTATATCGCACGAGTTCTTTTATTTGTAGTGCGTTTATTAAAAATGTTTTATAGTTTGTGTCTAATTAAAATTATACCGACAGAGTTTTATGTCTGCTCATGCGTGTTACATTTTATCTAAGTTCAGTTGAAACGAATATTTTAATTAAGAATTATGATTTACTACAACTACCGTACCGTATTGTGTCCCTCCTTTCCTACTTCCTGGTTAAAATTATCAATGGAAATTGCGAGTTAGCTTAGATGCTTCTTTGAAATGTTACGTGTTATCAACGCGTAGCGTGAATTTTTACGCGATCTTAATAAATGTATAGGGTGCGAAGTCGCGTGTCGCGTTGCTAGTCGCCGGTGGCCGCTACCCGCAGATTGCTTAGTATTTTGTTGGTACTGACTTTTCCATCCAGTGAGGGCCTACCAAAGTGGGGTTGCCACTGGATACAAGTCGTGAGTTCTTCAACCTGTGTTGTCCGAACTCGTTGAGCTATGTCGTTAATTTTAGATCTTCTACGAATCTCCTCACTTTTAACTTGAATACTTTACTCAGTCAATCCGCGCATATCTCTATTTTGGCCTTTTTAATCCATACAGTTAGCGCCTATCAGCCTAATTATTGGTATGCTTGGTATATTTCCATTAATAAATTTAATTCACTAGACGCTTCGCCGGTCCGTGGGCATATTACCTGTCACGCCTCATTTGGCCTAAGTGCCAAATTGGATGCCTAAATATCAACTAAACTATAATGAGACAAGTGGTTAAGAAAGTAGTGTTGTCCTTTATACTATGGTCCGTGCGAAAAACGATATTACTATTTCACAGAATTGACACCATAAAAAATATTTATCATTTGTATTTTAATAAAAGTGATGATACATTTGAAAGTGTAGATGATAGAGATTCGCGGCAAAAACATTTATGAGTTATTGAGAGCTGTTGCGACGCTAACGACCCGATGTTCGATCGTGCATCTCATTACCCGGATATGAGCTTTCGATAAATGTCGACGGGAGATAATGTTATGACTCTTTAGAATATTGCTGATATTAACAGAGTGGATTTATTTTTCATTCATATATAGGTATGAACACGTATAACTTTGGGAATATTATTGTGTTTGTATTATTGATTTAATTCTGTTAGTCCAGTAGTTGATATGTTTGAGTATGAACTAGTTCCGTAAAAATGTAAATATATTAATTAAAAGTATATTACTAGTCGGAGGCTTTGGTCGGGGCTAGTAACATCCCTAGCGACATAGACGTGCTACTAAGCTATTTAGCTTTTCGGCATAATGTCGCGTGGAAACTGGGCTATTGGTGCTACATCAAATTACCATCAGGTGAGGAAACAGTCAAGAGTAAACTTGTAGTCAAATAAAAAAAAATAGGGCGTACCTACTGAAAAAAAACCGTAATTCAAGTTTTAAAGTTAGCTAGTTGGTCTTTTCATGATAGTTTTTTTCCCATATTAAATGCAATTTTGGAGTTCTGAGATGTTGCCCTTAAAACTTAAAACGTTTGCAAAGGCTCAATTTACAAGTCGCGCAGGTAGAAGCACCGATTATATAAAAGGCTAGAACAAAGAAATCTTTGATCGCTTTGATACAGAAGTCACTTGCGGGCTGCAATTGAACCGCAAGTGTGTTTGAACACAGAATTGCTCAGCGACCTCATCTGAAGTGCCTATTTAATCAGATATATAAATTAATGAATTAGTTTCATACCTTTTTCCGTATGCTCCGTTACAGTTGTATGTAGCTGATGAAAATTAGAATGTACCTGTAAACAAATGAGAAAGTTTAGTAGGTAGGTATTTTAAGCTAAAGCTTAGCAGTTTAAGCCAATATCAATTTTTTTTAAGTTGTTTGTCACTACAAGTTTACTGCAATCTGAAGTTGTAATGATGCAGCTTAGGTAAAAAGGGCTACCTGAGTGCATTCATCCTCATTATTATCAACTTATGAATCTCTCATCCTCATCCCTCATCCCTTAGAATGAGAAGGGTTTTGTAGTCCGCCGCGGCAAGTGCGGATTGATACACTTCACACCCCCATGAGAATATTATGGAGAACTCTCAGGCTCACCTCGTTTTCTCCGGTCGTCACCGGTAAACCAAGCGATATTTAATTGCTGTAGTTAAAAAACACATAACCCCGAAAAGTTAGAGGTGCGTGGCTCGGTAGCTGTACGTAATGTATGTAATAGCGATGGTTTATATACACGGACCTGCCGTGAACTCTTCAGGGCAGGTTCATGTGTTTAACATTGAGTCACAAATTTAATTACATAATAATTGTCTGTAACAGTACCTAGGTAGTACAATCAGCACGCGAACAAGCAATGCAGTCGAAATTGCGCACGTGTCCATGCATTCGATTTAAAATTAAATTGCGTACCGTGTTTCAGTTCTCTTCAGCAGTACTACTATATTTGGTTGGAGCGTAATTTTTCCTACGTAAAGGTTGTATCTACGTAATACCATTCTGTATTCATCATCATATCAACCGATGAATGTTAACTGCAGAAAGTTTTTTATATGGATTTCCAACCTTCACAACCTCAACCTGTGCTTTATGTCTCTCAGCTTCTAGTTTTATCGCATCTAGGCTCATAGTTGGGGTCTAGGCTCTCTTTCTCTAGGTCCAGCTTCTATGAATGCGAGCGCTTTTGAACCCCAATGTTCATTGGTGTTCTCAGTTTTGCGTCTATTAGTTGAGTAGGAGCTTTCTTATCCAAATGGTAAGCGACCACGTTAGTCATAAGTCATAACTAGCAAGTTCCTCAATCTTCTATACCTTCAGCTATATACTGGTCTATTTACAGCATTCCAACCAAAACTTTAATTGAAAACGTAACGTTTCTCCGTTACAGTCCCTTAATCGACTCGTACGACACCCCCGGGAAGAGGAGCGGATCTGATCTGCCGTCGCCTTTTTATGTATGTGAATATTGTATAATTGTGAGTATGACAAATTGAATATAGATTTTTTATATGAATTTAACATAACCATCTAACCCCCAAGTAAACGTAGCTTGTGTAATGGGTATTAGATGACTGATGCATATTTTTATGATTATGTAGCGTGTTTTATTCACGACCAATGATTGTCGACGGCGCAGGGTGTAACTCTTTAGAGTTTATTTTTTACACCTTTTAAATGAAATACTTTTTTTTTGTAATTTTCGATGAAATAAATAAATAAAAATAAAATGAAAAATAATATAAATAAATACTTATAATATGCATATAAACACCGAGACACCGAAAAGCATCCAAGTTCATCATACAAACATTTTCCAGTTGTGTGAATGGGACCCACGGCCTTGGACCCAGAAAGCAAAGTCGCTGTGCACTGCGCCAATCGGCCGTCAAATAATATAAAAATTGTTTTCGTTAAAAACATAATAAGGGTCCAATTACCTATAGACAGTTCTTGCAATTAGAATCCAAGCGCGAGCGGGCGAACTAAACGCAATTTCACGATTGTACATAGCGTTGTTAATGAATACGCGTGTTCGTTATTATTCCTGCTGGCTTGTCCGGTTCATTTGCTGGTCATTATTCAGTAGATTTACAGACCGGTGCAATGTTGCCTGTTTATCGGTTTTCACGGGATATACGTCACCGTAAAATTTTAAATGTAGTTAGATTATAATCGAGATATCGATATCGCGAGTTTATGAACTGTTCAACGATTGTAAATGAGGAAGAAATATTACGACCACCACGTGTTTTTTATGTACCTACTAACATAAACTAAGTTAAATTAAAAAAAAAACTAATCGATTACTTTGCTTCGATTTCCGAGTGTGCCTTAAGCATTTTTGGCTTAAAATATATGTATATAATATTTAATATCTTTATTTTTATTACTCTTTGTTGCACAAGCAAAAAGAAATAGTTTAAAAATGGTTTTGGTTGGTGGACTTAACGCTAAAGCATTTTCTACCAGCCTTTAGACGTGCGAGAAAAAACGAGTGTGAATGGGACAAAAACTAAACTTGTGATATTATAAAGTATTACATGATATATATGGCGCACTGACTATCTTTCTGAGTTATTGTCGTGTGTGAAGTGATTTAAGTCTAGCTCTCATTATCTCTGCGTGATTTAATGAGCAGATCCGTGGAAGAATTAGTGTTGTCAAAGAGAGCTTAGAGACTTGCGAAACTGAAGCGGCAGTGGGCATCAATGGATGTTTCGGCTGCAACGTGCTATTGTGGCGACCCGCACTCAAAAATGTGATGGAAATCGGACATATGACACCATTAGCAACAGAAGATCGGGGCGCGAAAATCCTTACAGAAATCTTTGTGATATATGACTCTTTTCTATACACATAATTACAAATACGTATACAATAGCTACTGCAGAAGTTATTAGACTGGTCTGAATGCAAATTGTACCGAATAAACATACGCATGTTATATTTGAATGTTTCAGTATCTACTTTAATCAAAATGTTTGTGAGGATCGAAATTTTGCATTCTAGTAAACTGGCTTTTGAGCGCAAATTCGTCCGCGTGAATTAGTTTTCGCGGTAAAATAAGCATATTATGTTACTTCACGTTTAAATAGCTCTATGCAATAATGGATGGAAATCAAACCAAAAAATACTCTTTCCCATTTATTTTGCAATTAGTTAGGTAAGTATGTTTAATAACTTGAGTAGTATCGTAGTATTAATACTAAACGCTATGTTTTGCTGTTTCTGATACGCATCGCAAATATCTGGAATGCTTCTCCGTTCTCCCTTCCCTCACCATGTCTATCTTACCATCACCATCACGATCATCATAAAGAACCCCCTCAAGACCCTCTAAAGAGCATGGGTCCTCCATAACCCATTCAGAATGAAAATGATTTGAGCCGTGTGTTTAACGCTGGTCAACTGCAAACACCTTTTGCACTTGACCTTTATAAACATTATGGAGAACTTTCGGATTGCAGGTTTCCTTGCGATGTTTTTTTACTAATAAAGTCATATTGAACTGGTTAAAATTTGTATAGCTCCAAAAAGTTAGAGGTTTAACTCATTTATTTCTCGCTCCATACCTAACAATTCATCATTTACCATCAGACAAAGGTAGTTAAGCGCTAGTCTTTATATTTATAAATTCAAATAATATATAAAATTTTTGGTCAATGGCTTATCCGTGTACCTAAACGTAATTAAATGAGAAACAGACACACTTTCGCGCATATAATTTTATAATAATAGTGTGGACTGTGAATGCGTAGAGCATTTCAGTTCAATGTTCTCTGTTCAATTAAGCGTTGATTATTTCTGGATCCGGGCACCGCACGGCACTCGTGTGTGTAAATCTCCGGCTAGACTAGACGATTTTGGCACTAATGTTATTAAATTGCAATTAGGTTGCAAACGGAAAATCCATTCGCAACGGTGTGTTCACAGTTTATTTGCTACGTTTTAATTCGACAGTTGCATGGTCTACAGGCTGTGTACGGCCATATTGTAGAAAGCTCGATTAATAAAATTGAAATTTTATTTATTTCAAGTTTTTTTCATTGGCACTGTGTAGCGTACTAACCACCGTTTTGTAGTTTAGTTTTTTAGAAATTCAGCAGTGGAATTTTGCATAAAGTTGCAGAAATCGTACTAAACGTAATCGCACCTACTTATACAACTGTAGGTATGTTTATTATACTCGTAAGTTAAAAGAATATAGTTATAATAGCGTAACAAAATGCAGTGTTGGATTCTGTATCGATTGAAAGTATCTCCCAATTAAAATTTTCAGAGAACCGTACATAATTTTCTCAGTTATAGTTTAATTTTTAGTATTGATAGTCATAATCCTCGACATATCAATATCTAACCGCTGTGCATAGACCTCTTTTATATAGGAGAAAGGTGTTAAGAGCACAAGAATGGACAATTTCTTTTGCTATATTTGAGCTGGTACTGAGATGAGACTATATTTTTTTGATAGGAAATCTAATACCTATCAATGCTAGTCATGCCCCGGGAATTAAACCCACGTACTCGTAATCCGCTGTCAAAAATGCTTGCTCCTAGACTAACGAGGCGGTGCAGATACTATTTCAATGCAATTCGATATAAAGTGAATTAACCGCAGCACTAATTGTCCTTTACAATGCTGACTATCAAAATGCCAGTCAGCGTCGGGTTTAAAGTCCGCGCTTCTGCACGCAATGATTTTTTAATGAAATTGCGCGGCTCATCGCGATTCCGGTCAGCTGTCGCGGTTCATTTGGCGCTCATTATTCGCGGACACGAGACTCTTTCATACGACCCTATTTGTTCTATTTCAAACCCTTACATAGGGCGTTAAGTACGAGGCTGGAACATATTCAACGGCGGATCACGAGGTCGTCGTTACTCGGTTAGTAGAACACTACTGTCACGATATTGACACGAGAGTCTTTCATACACTCTGTTTTTTTATAAGGACCCGTACATAGAGCGTTTATTGATTACAAGATATTCGACGGTCAAGGGGTCGTAGTTTTCCGGCTCTGGGGAAAAGCTTCTGTTTTGGGCTCAACTTATAAAATGTTCATGTTTACATGTTCACGTTATGTTTATGTTTGGTCCTTTTACAGTTTTATTTTAAGCAAAAATGGTATTTTACTGCAGCTTTAAACATACAGACAAACTTTCACATTTATAATAAAATAATAATAAATAAATTAATTAATATACTACGACAATATTCACATCGCCATCTAGTCCCAAAGTAAGCGTAGCTTGTGTTATAGGTACTAAGACAACTGATGAATAATTTTTAATAAATAATAATTATGATATATAGATAAACACCCAGACACTGAAAAACATTCACGTCCATCACACAAATATTGTCTTGGACTCAGACAGCAGGGTCGCTGCCCACTGCGCCAATCGGCCGTCAAAATAATAATATTAGTATGGATTCGCACAAATTGCATTTAAGGAGAGGCTCAGTTGAAGGGTGTAAGGTCAGCTAAAACCTTACCAAAAAATCGTCAGCTAAAAAGATTTACCGAGTACAATACTTAGTTCCGCCTAATTAATTCCAAGACTAAACTGTGAATTAAGTATATATTATCTTAAAAGAATAAAAATAAAATTGTTGAAGAAATTTATATTTATGTAACGAAATAAAAAATAAATTATTGACGTTCATATAAATTCTCTCAAAGTAATGCAATTAAAATGCAAGCGGCACGTTTTCACATGCAATGATTCTTTAATAAAATTGGCTGACGCATCACGATTCCCGTCACTCGCCTGCCGTGGCTCATTTGGCAGTCTATTATTCGTGGACATGGGGAACTGTCAACTGCCTGTATTTGCTGTATGTAAATATCGGACCGAGATGATTTCAGCATACACTTTTGGTTCATATAACTGAACGCCAAGCGGCGATAGCCCAGTGGGTAGGAGTTCGACTTCACTTTCGGGCGTTCGAATCTCAGCACGCACCACTAATTTTTCTAAGTTTGCTTTAACGGTGAAGGAAAACATCGTGAGGTATCTTGCATGCGTGTAAGTTCTCCATAACGTTGTTAAAGGTGCGTGAAGTCCATCAATCTGAACTACGCAAGCTTTAATCCCTTCTCATTGTGGTTGGAGATCCGTGTTTAGTAGTGGGCCGGCAATGGGTTGATATGATGATGATGATCTGAATATATGGAAGTTCTCTATCAGTTTTTTTTAGTAATAATTGACGGGCCGAATTCCTTGCATGGCCAGCGAATTCTTTCGCAGGGCATGTAAGGAACGTCCTGCAACCTGTCGCCCTGTGTCTATCAACCTGAGGTGTAGGTGCTAAGCCTCATGTATTTGCCATAAGCCTGTAATTGCATCGGCAACCACGCCTTTCAGTTTGGAACATTGTAATGCTGCTTAGCGACAGAAATGGTGGTAGATAAGTTCACAAAAAGTTAAACTACTGCCAATTGGTGGTCACGGGACATTGCGAAAGTGTGTTTGATTCTGGAACGTTACCATATTCCAGCAAAATAAAAATTTATTGAAGCCCAACTGAAGGTAAGCGGCCAAACCATCGCCTATAAACAACACTTTGCAGGGCGTGCAAGTAACACGTACTACGAAGCGTCGCTTTGAGACATAGGATTTAAGCCTTATATATTGACGGCCGCGGTTCATATATGACGGCCGATTGGCGCAGTTTGCAGCAGCCCTGCTTTCTGAGCCCAGGGCCGTGGGTTCGATTCCTGCAACTGGAAAATGTTTGTGTGAGGAGCATGAATGTTTGTCAGTGTCTGGGTGTTTATATGTATATTCTAAGTATTTATGTATATTATTCATAAAAATATTCATCAGTCGTCTTAGTACCCATAACACAAGCTACGCTTACTTTGGGGCTAGATGGCGGTGTGTGTATTGCCGTAGTATATTTATTTATTATTTATTATTTATATCTGTAATTACACTGTCAATATAAGCTTAAGCGATTTTATGAGACATAGAACCGAGTACAATCCGAAATCGAACATTGAAACCTTATGAGTTATATCAGGAAAATAAAAAAGTACACTGACTTTGTCGTTCAGTGAAGTATCTATATATATAAAAGTAAGTTGTGTTAATTACACCATTTATAACTCAAGAACGGCTAGACCAATTTTATGATATTTGATTTTTTGGATTTTTCTTTCACCGGAATAGGATAATAAGTATTAAAATATAACATTCATACAAAAAAAAAAATTATCCGCGTTAGTTAGTTCGCCGGGACAGCTAGTTGTAAAGTAAATAATAGTTTAACAGTTAAATGAACACTGCCCTTTGCACTGCGATTCGTTGTGACGAAATTGATCCTTTATGTCCAAAACGAGATGTTTATTTTTTTTAAGATTGAGTCTGAGTAAGAAAAATTGTTATGAAAATCGATTTAGAAAAGACTAAAACTTAAAATGACATAAACTACAAATCAAAATTAATAGTATTTTTCGAATTGATAACATCCTTTAAAAACAGTTAAAAATAAGTAAAGCTCACAGAAATAAAGGAAAATCTCACTCATACGTCAAATTTACCCCAACAACAAAGTTGACCGTCAGTGTTAACTCATCGTGAATTAGTAAACTAAGCACGCGTTAGTATCTTAGCCTTGTTCTAACTTGTGTTAAGTAATAGGATTTACATGGGATTTAACGTTACATGAAATGTCTAGAATGTATATGGGCTGTTTAAAGAGATCTTGAACTCGTTCTAAATTCGAATCAATGGCATATTATAGCTGCACGTTCGGAACTATTTTGTTTTTGTGACTTATTACTCAACAGGTTCTAAGGCTGAATTCATCTATAAATACAAAATAATGTTTGTCCGTTACCGTTTCACGAACAAACCCCTAAATAGATGTATTAAAATGTTAGAATAAAACACATTATTGTTAGCAGGGTGGTACCAACTACGACCGAAGCTTTCCAGTTGACCAGAACAGAAAAAAAAAACAGAAATTACACAAACAGACATTTTCAAATTGCCCCTAGCGGGGATCGATACCTTATTAGACCACAGTGCGTCCCACTGTGCCACGGAGTTCGTAATATTATATTTTTTTTTTTTTTTTTTGCAATAGGCAACAAGGCCAATTTAAAAAACACAGAATACAATACCATATCTATATAATTACTTAACACAAAATACATACACATAAGAAGGCCTTTTTTTTCTAGCGTCCCCATAGACACTGTACACAATGTCATCAGGCCAAAAGTCCGAACTGAGGAACACGTATTATATTATGCATATCCATTCATAATGAAACTAGAAATTCTGTTATGCAATAATTCCTAAAACATAAAGTAAAGCTCAACACTTAATTAACACAGAAGATGTAAAAGCCAATGTTAGTACTACTTCGTCTTTTCAAATTAAAATTGCATAATTAGAAAGAACGTAATTGGACTCAAGCATACTCTTGCCTTCTGTACTTCATACGTTGACGAAGTAACGGGGGAAAGTAAACGACTTAAGTTTTTAAAGCGTCAGCGTTAAAGGTTATAATGCTATAAAAAGCCTTTACGTGTACCTTAGTGAAACTACATTATGTACAAATAGCTTTGCGCTACAATTAGGGTTAGCAAAAAGAGGTTTTTGTAGGATTTGCGTGCCACGTTAAGAAGGGAGCTCAGCGAGAGTGATATTTTACGAGTGTTATTTTGTGGCACTCTGTAAGAAATAATTTTAATACTGAACATCATTATCATCATGTAAACCCAATACGGACCCACTATAGGGCATGGTGTCTCCTCCCACAATACCGCATTCTCGCATTAGCACGGACACGGATCGGTCATTCATCAAGAAGGGTTGAGGTGCACTACGGCCTAAACCCTTCTGGAACGAGACTAATCCGTGCCCTGTTCTGGACTCCTGGTACCTGTACCGGAAGTGCGTTCATACTTCATAACGACGATAATGGTGATATCCTTTACTATAATAAAGAATATCGATAAACGACGATAAATTAAGTCTCACACAGTGAATTTATTAGTACACTTTAGTTTAAACGTGTGAAGCAATTTTGTTTACAGTACATCGCGTCGCGCTTGCAATACAAAACTCAATTAGCCATTATAACGTTTCGCAGTTTTATCCTGCTGTAATACGCCAGGCTATTTTGTGCGCGAATTGAGTTACCGGCGTGAAATTAAACGCGAAAACTTGTTTATGTCCAAATCGATAGTTGTTTTCAATTACAATGTTCCGAGTTATTCCATTATTATCATGTTTACATAGCAGATAGATATTGTACAAAAGTTAAAATACATTATCAAAATTTAATACTGCTTAGCTCTGTTGATATTTTAATTAAAGGATTATTTGTTTTAACCATCGATTTCCACCCGGGACGCAAAAAAATTACCTTTAAACGGTTTTGCAAACCTATATCTGTCAATGTAAATTTAACTAAATATTAAGTAATCTTGTTCCAATTTTAAACTGTAAAGTGCACACATTGTGTCTACGACTCCGATATCATAGTGAATCAGGATCCAGGTTAGGTTATATTTATGTAGACGTAAGCATTTGTATGGATAGTTAAAAACTTTTTCTGTTTGTTTAGATTCAAATTTGTCCACTAACTCCTCCTCAGTAGTTTAATCTCTCAGGTTTACGTCGATGCATTTTCTCTGGCGTATGCAGTCCCCGCGTTGAGACTCTATTTGTTGCGGTTAAGCGTTTCGGAAACACTGGACTATGGAAGGTTTGTGTTGCAGCTTTTACCAAAGAGTGCGATGAAATGCGTGGGTTTTGCCGTTTACCTTCCAGACCTTGTCATTAATCTTCAGCCTACTACACAAGTCAATCAATAAATAAAAACTTTATTGATTTTATTTAATTTTTGTGAGATGATAGCCATAACATAATAACAAGTTGCAAACCATGGTGATAAAAATGAACCTATTTCTCGTCCTATTTGTATGAGATAAAATGATAGAAACTAAACTAACTATAAGCCCCCTAAACGTGCAAATGATCTTTTATTTTAGGCGAAGCGAAATTAACGATTATTATCAAGAGTTAGTGTAAGACCGGAGCAGATAGTTTTCCTTCGGATTCGGACCAATCGAACCTGTTGTCGACTTGGATCCACGATGCTTACCTCATTCGATTTTATTTCGCAGAATAGGCCGTAGCATCATCAACCCATTACTAGGCCACAACAGAGAATATTTACAGAATTAGAAGCCGTAGTTCACCTTTCTGGTCAAGTGCG
Source organism: Pararge aegeria (assembly GCF_905163445.1). NCBI lineage: Eukaryota > Metazoa > Arthropoda > Insecta > Lepidoptera > Nymphalidae > Pararge > Pararge aegeria. The sequence goes on along the minus strand of NC_053184.1, from coordinate 6,866,963 downwards.
GATTGGTAAACCTCAGAGTCCTTGGAGAAATTTGCGGTGTGCATGTTTCCTCACGGTGTTTCCTTCACTGGTAAAGCAAGATATACTTTATTTTGTAAAACGCGCATAGCTCCAAAACGTTAAGGTGCATCCTGGGAATCGAACTCGGTCCCCTCAAAAGAGAGTTAGCCACTAAACCGCCAACAATCAACAAGTACCTATCAGTTACCTCGTATAAAAAACACCTGGAAAGAAACTACGCTGGAATACTATCAATCGTTCCCATTTCGAGTACTAAATGAAGTCTATAAGCTGGCAGTCGCGTACGGATGAAGCCAAAGAAATTACTTTGAACGTTAACACCGACTTGATTGCTTTCAGAGTGTAGTTTCCGGGATTCACTTTATCAAAAGGTCCCGTAGCTCCGCCAATCGGCGACGTTTCCACCGCTCCGTGTAAACGTGACTGCGCTTGTGTTGCCAGATAAATTATTTCGATTCACAGCAATGAATGGCAAATTGGCTCGGCTAATCCTGACGGTTTAAAAATTGTTAACTGATGAGAGTCGGTTTGCGAAAGCTGTGATTTATGCATACCGGTGTCATGGGCCGGATTTATGCAATGTATCTTAACCCCTACTTTTTTTTAAATATTAATATTAATAATATATTAATAGCAGGCAAACGAGCAAGTGGGTCACCTGATGATAAGTGATCACCGCCGCCGATAAACATCTGCAGCACCAGAGGAGCCACCGATGCGTTGCCGGCTTTTAAGGAATTTGTTTATCCGCCCCTTGAATAACCCTAGATTGTATTTTTGAGGAAACACATCAGATGGGAGATTGTTCCATAATTTGCAAGTGCGAAGATGCGTCTCTTTCCAGCAACTTTGCCCACCATTATCAGTTGCAGTAGCCTGTATCTGTCATGCCGAAGCACATGCCGTAGATAAGCAACTTTTTTCTTTTTAGCAGTTTTCCGAAGTTTGTGCTGACAAAAAACCCGTCGCAAGACTTCCTCATTGGTAACCGTTTAAGTCCAGCAAAACTTCCCTACTTCTATATATATAAAAGAGAAGTGTGTGGGTACGTTCCGTATATGCTCCGAAACGGCTAAGCCGATTTCAATGAAACTTTCAGGGAATCTCCGGATTGACCTGGCGAGTAATCCTGTAAAGTTTGGTAACGATCGGAGCACTCCTATTTTTGAACTATCAAATACAGCTTTTATTTACTATGATGATATTCTATTGTTGGGTGTACATGGGTGTAAATCTTCACCCATAAAAAATACGGAGAGAAATAAATGATTTAATATATTATGAGACTTAAATTAAAAATTTAATGATGTAAGTTTATTGTTTAAATTAATAAAGCAAAATCTAGCCCGGCGAAGAGGGCTGGATACGCTAGTATTTTATAAATGCTAAAGTCGCTGTGTTTAAGAAGGATAAGAATTTAATTACCGCCAGTACTTATACACACACCTTCGCTAATATCTTGTTACACCTTAAACTTACCAGTGATAAAGTAACAAATCCATTTTTCCATGATGTTAGTAAAGATTCCACCGCTTCGTCAAAACGTGACTGCGCTTTTGTTACCAGATAAATTATTTTGCATTTAATTCGGCATTTAATGTGGGAACATTAAATGCCAAATTGGCTCGGCTAAGTCAGGCGGTCTACAAAATTGTTTATGTATCACATGTTGGTCGGTTTGAGAAATCTTTGTCGCATTGTGATTGTTGCAGCTTTAGTTATTGACTCGATATATATACTGTATCTTTTCTTCCCTGCAAATGCTACAAATGCGAATGTTTTGTCGACCTGGTGCAGCGTTGAGCTCTGTGGATTAACGTGGGAAGTTCCGGGTTCGAACCCCGACAAGGGAAATTTTTAATGTTATAATTTCTGCATTTATTTCTGGTCTGGTCTCGTGGAAGGCTTTAGCCGTGGCTAGACATACTGCTAAGCGATTTAGCGTTCTGGTACGATGACACGTAGAAATCGATTAGGGGTATGGGTTTAATATAACTGCCGTACCCCTAACAGGTAAGTCCGCTACCATTATAGAATGCATCATCACTTACCAGCACGTGAGATTTCAGTCAAGAACTTGTTTGTAGTGGAATAAGAATAAGATGTTGTCTGGTCGTGGGTTGCTACATGAAATAACAACAACGGTTTTTAGAGTTTTTCTCAATTTTTTTTTTTATTATATCTATTACCTCCAAAGTTTAATTAGGATTGATAGAAGTATATGTACCTATAATTTACAGGAATATAATCAAGTATCATAATTTCATAGATATCAGCAATAAATAAAACAAAGTTAATTTGCGATGCATTAAGAATAACTATTACACATGAAGTATCCCTATCCCTACTAATAATATAAATGTCAATGTGACATTTATATTAGTAGGGAATGGGGCGTAATATTATGACTAAAATATTATATTAATAAATTAGGAAGTATAATATGATTATAACATATAAGGAGGGTTCCACTAATATGTTATCATTAGGCAACAAAACCAATTAAACCGCGTCAAAGCTCTTTACACGTTAATTGGCGGATAAAGGAAAATTTATGGTGTAATAACGCTACGCTTTCCACACTGTTGTTTATCGTAAGTTTGTTGTATTGAAATTATTTAACTTACAATTTTAAATATAAATAAATCCTTGTTTTGTGTGCTTTTTTATCGGAATAATTGTCGGACCATGCAGATGTTACAAGAGCCGTAACAATATGAAGATCTTTCCCCGAGCGAGTGTTAGTGCTCGGGGACCGAGGTCGAAGAATTCATATTTGGAAGTTCTATCTATGGTCAATTTTTGTGAACACTTTGGATCTTTGTGGCTCCATCTGTTTGATAATTAATTAGTTTATATCACCGCACTGTTTTGTTTTGCGCTTGTCATGAAACCTCAAGCTAGTACAATTTGTATTCCCTTCAATAATCAGTTATTTTTCCGTATGTGTTTGTGTGTGAAAAACACTATAGTAGCAGGGCTGTAATTTGTTTCTGGCGTATGTACAGACGAAGTATCTAGCGTTTCCATGGACACTGCCTGTGGTAGGCTTCTTGGTTTAGATCTGTAAATTTTATATTCCGCACCATGTTTTATTTTTAATTTTATTTTTATTTTGTATAGACTGTGGCATGGATGATGTAGTAGCAAACACGTCTGTGAGCACACAGGGTCCCCCTGAAATAAATAAAATAAATAAATAAATATACTACGACAATACACACATCGCCACCTAGCCCCAAAGTAAGCGTAGCTTGTGTTATGGGTACTAAGATGACTGATGAATATTTTTATGAATTATATATACATAAATACTTAGAAAATACATATAAACACCCAGACACTGAAAAACACTTAATGCTCATCACACAAACATTTTCCAGTTGTGGGAATCGAACCCACGGCCTTGGACTCAGAAAGCAGGGTCGCTGCCCACTGCGCCAGTCGGCCCCTGAAAACCAGCGCTGCAGCTCGCTGCGGCTTCGTGCTGAGGTGGAACCCTATTTGTCCACATGCTTTTTGTAAGATATTTTTTTGTATTATAATTGTAAGCGATTTTGTGGGCAAATAAATAAATTTCATTTCATTTCAATTTCAATAACTAGCAAATAATATTAAGTAGATAGGGTGGATTGGTGAGGAAACATCAACATTAGGCACGTGTCGAAACTTCCAACAGCAAATTGCATTGTGACGCGGGCGATGCCGATGAAATTGGATTGCGCACTATCTAATAACTGTGATCGTGATTTTGGATGATGATATTCGTGACAATCATCCATTGCCGGCGATAACTAAGCTCACTGTTTTAACAAACAAAAACAAACACGGAACCCGATTATATCGTACAAATGTTGACGGCTTTGTGGTTAAAGCATATTAACCTGACACTATATTAGCCACAGTATTTTTTTTGTTGATATTTATTTAAAGAGCTTTGTCGCCAGTGTGACTATGCCGCTCTTTTATAGCCACTAAATTAAAATTAATTTATCGCTATATTTCATAAATCATTTAATTTTTTTGGATTATTGGGACGACATGTTTCCTAAAACTACATTTATACCGCCAGTAGATTGGTATAGGTATACTATTTATTTTGAAAATAGAACGTCTCATAGATTTATTCCGAACACATTCCATCAAAATATGGCACTATTTGTTATAGTAAAAATTGTAGGACCATGTAGATGGACAACCTTACGGGAAACCATGGGCGATCTCCTTAAGACATTTCATACTTTCAAAACAAAACTGGTAATTGATTATCTTTGATAATTATTTGTTATGATCAAATACAATATAATTAATAAAGATATATATTTGTTAAAGATTTCCCTCTGGTATGGTGTTTTGGAATATTTTTATAATTTAAACAGATAAAATAAACTTTCTGTAGATACCAGTACCTACTTGAGTAATATATTTAAAAACATCTAAATAATTATTCAATCATTGCATTTTTAATTTTTATTTTTATACAAACCTTTCTATAAGCTGCCTGCCTTGTATTCGGTCGAAAAGTCATTCAGGAATTTAGCAATACTTAATTGAACATTAAAAAAAGCAATCGAATGCGATCGAACCTGATGGGAATTTCCACAGTAACAATATTATTTCTGTAGCGGATTGCAATTTATAATATTGTTGGATGAGTTTTCATAACGACTTTTTGCACAAATGTCTGTTGCGATCACTTTTATTTGGTGCAATAACGTGTTACTCTTTTTAAGCTTAAATTAAATGTCAATCGTTCAAAGGGTGTAATGGTTCCCTGAAATCTGGATGGGGGTTTATTTGGGCCTTTGCTTGGTAAGTAACTCTCATAGCAGGGAGGGTTTTAGGGCATAGACCCACCACTTTGTCCAGTGTAGATGGAATGGTTTAAACAATTATGTTAGCGATAATAACCGGGCTTCTGGAACACGGTATGGTTAAACCATACCGTACCTCATTACTTACGATCAGGTACTGAAAGTTTCTTAACAGGAATAAACCTAATACCTACCAATTTTTACCTCGACCAGGGATTCGAACCCAGGACTAACTAACTACTACCACACCACACCGGGGCGTGCATGCAATATTGTATACACGGTGAAGTTTTTTCGTCATTACCACAGTGACCCAGTTAATCTGTGTTGTATTTTTTACAATGTCTTCTATTCATTTGTAGAAAATATTGAAAAAAATATATTACTTTGAAACATCCTTTATCAAGTGTAAGCGGCGCGGTGCGGCAGCGATATCAATTGTCAAAATTGATGCAGGAATCAATTTGCAAAGATATCGTATTATGTACGATATTTAGTATAGTTATAATTGACGGATCAAGCAGATGGCTTAACTGATGGTAAATATATTTAGAGCAAAACTTCATGCTCATTCCTGCAAATAACACGTCCTGCAACGCTCTGCCAGCAACCTAGGGCGTATCGATAAGCCTCAAGTGCTTGTAACTACACCAGCAACAACGCTCTTCAGAACATAGTAACATAGTATTGCAACAATACTGCTTTGCAGCAAAAATAAATAATTAATAAATAAATATACTACGACAATACACACATCGCCATCTAGCCCCAAAGTAAGCGTAGCTTGTGTTATCGTTACCAAGACAGCTGATGAATATTTTTATGAATATAATACACATAAATACTTATAATATACATATAAACACCCAGACACTGAAAAACAATCATGTTCATCACACAAACATTTTCCAGTTGTGGGAATCGAACCCACGGCCTGGGACTCAGAAAGCGGGGTCGCTACCCACTGCGCCAGTCGGCTGTCAAATAAGCATCGCTGTAATACTTAAACGGATGAGGTCTGTCACAAAAAGCTCTACTACTGCTTCTTCTGATGCTCCACCATCAAAACGATACTATTGAATGTTTTTTTTTTTTGGTTAAGGTAATAAACGCCTAAAGAATTTAACAACGTTAACGCGTTCAATTTTAGATGATTGTTATTACGAACGAGTGGCCCATTAAAATTGGAATTGAGAATCGGATTGCAATTTAATATTTTTTTTTTTTCATTTCCTACGTTTAATGACATAGCATTTATTTATTAATGGTCCAACGAAAAATATATATTTCTAGAGAAATAATAATTACATATTTATTAACTGAAAGATTTCAATATTCAAGAAATTTTGACCGGGGTATGCTTTATAATCGATACCGAGTCCAAATAGATTTATATTGAATTTTTGTCTGTTTGTCTGTCTGTCTATCTGTTTGACCGGGCATAACGTGAAAACTGCTGGATGGAATCAAATAAAATTTAAATTGATTCCTTTTTCATTCAGAAATACATAGCAATAGCTAGTGAAATTTATTCCATATTACAAATAGAAGTTACCAGTTTTGCAGCTATTGTCTCTACGGAATACATATTCATAAGGATTTGTTTGCGCGTCCTTTAGCATTACGCCTCCACTATAAATGTTATTAGCATTGCGACGGTAAGACAATGAGCTTATTACGGTATCGCTGAATATGTGTGAATTAATATGACAAATTAAGTTATTCTCTTGTCATGGTCTTGTAATTTATTATGAGAAATATGTGCGTACAAGAAATATGTCATGTATTTCGATTCAGATTTTATTTATATCTTATGCGTTATCCACGGCTTCGTCCTCATTCAAAACCAGAAAAGTAGATTTTTTGTCATAAAATCCGCAATTCTACTCAATACATATATTCCAACACACCGGCCATCTTCTCTATTTCTTGGTTCCAAAGGCTCGTATAAAGGCGTCCTCAGAACTGAAATATTAAAGTATGTAAAAAAATATTTTTCAAATCCAAGGTTCCAGAGATTAGCGGCACGAATCATATTCGCTTTGGAAATAAAGTTTAATAACAACACCGTTTATAATATGTTCAAAGATTCAAACTGCAGCCCAGAACCCAGTTTAACGAGTATAAACTTAGTTTACCTTGCTTGATCGCGATCATTTTTAACGGTGAAATTAAGCCTTTGTGTGATAAGACCTAAGACTTACACTGAATTCAACCACGTTCTCCTAAAAAATGTTCAAAGTCTATACAACAAAGTAAAATTAACGTTATTGTTATCGCTTTAAAGCCGTACATTCTTCATTCAATAAATATTTTACAGTTTCAGTTTACTGTTCTGTCCTGTACTGGAAAGTAATGTACGAGGATGAGCCTATACCTACTAGTATAGAATGTGTCCTGTTCGCGAACGGCGTAAAGGGTTTAGAGGAAATATAAATAATGCAAAAGTTTGGCTAAACTCAATATTTGCGACGCGCGGAAATTGCTACAGATTGGTTGTATTCCGTTTCCACATTTTGGGATTCCATTGAAAAGAAATACGGTTTAGTTGTTTCCAAATCATTCGTTTCCTTTTTCGGTACACTAAAAAGCTGATAGGTACATATTGTGTCTCGCATCTTGAAAGAGTTGGTGGTTATTGGTGTACACAGGTTTGGGTTCTTCTTCTTCTTCTTCTGCTTGCGGCTCAGGTTCGTCTGGTCCCTGGTGTCACGTCGACCGGCTACGATCTATTGTGACGCCGCTGTCTAGATCTCCCAGCAAGCGTGGTTGGTTCAGGAAAAGCACCACTTTCCTTGCTGGAAGAAGTTTAGCATCCTCTGGTTGCATTATGTGCTTCCCTAAAAGAGTGCTGCGTTTACGCATCAGCGCGGGGCAGGAAAGATCAAATGCAGCGGCGTCTCCGCAGCCTCCTTACAGAGTCTACATAGATCTGTGTCCTGCAGCAGGTTTGGGTTTACGTAACTAATAATAAATATACAAATATACACTCATAGTCCACCAATCCGCTTTAGGACAGCGTATTGGACTACGGCCTAAACCCTTCTCACTGTGGGAGGAGACCCATGCCCTGTAGTGGGCCGGTAATGGATTGATAGCATAATGAGGATGAATACACACATCGCCATCTAGCCCCAAAATAAACGTAACTTGTGGTATTGGTACTAAGACAACTGATGAATATATTTATGAATATAATATACGTAAATACTTATAATATAAAGATTAACACCCAGACACTGAATAACCAAAAAATCCTTTTCCAGTTGTGGTAATCGAACCAATAGCCTTGGACTCAGACAGCAGGGTCTCTGCCCACTGCGCCAATCGGCTGTCAAATGTTATGTTTGTGAGTCAGGCTGGGTACGGTTCAACCGATAGACGTCATATTATATGGTTTTTTGTGTAGAGTTTTAAAATCTACTGTAGTAGCCGCTTGTTTCCAGCGTCTTCCAGCGACTCACTTGTTATCCTCCGTCCACATCGTTGCTGGTGGACCAAAGTTGCGTTTTGCAGTGCGAGGTCACTATCCCAGCACCTTGGGACCCTAACGTCTATCGCTCTGCGAGATATATGCCCCGCTCATTGCTATTTAAGCTTCTTGACTCGTTGAGTTGTCTTATTACTTACTTAGCACTAGTTCTTCTACGGATTACCTCATTTCTGATAGGATCATTTAGAAATACCTTTTAGAACTATAATAAAGCATGCCCACCTAGAGTATGAAGTCGGTATTATAATGGTAACTTAAATAGTGCAAAAGTGCAAGTTGTTTTTATAAAACGAAATACAAAATTTCTACAAAACACTTTAACCGGGGAAGATCATATGCACTCAGGAAATATGGATACTTTAATGGCGTATAGGCACGCTCAAACTGTATAACTAGTATCTTAGGGCCGATCCTTAATATTCCTTATTCATGGGCTTGACCTCATTTCGACTACGGCGTGGTTCAAATTTCCATGACATAAACTTTATCAACAACAGTATTTTAATTACATATAGGCAGTAAGGTCATACTCATATGTGTCCAACAGAGTATCTGGGTAAAACATTCAGTAATACTAAAATATACGTATCCATACTTGATTATTGCGTAAATGTGTTTGATTGTTTGTTTACTATTACTGAACGCACTACAATCGACTTGATTTTTGGCATAGAGATAGTTGAAAGAAAGGAGAGAAATCAAATTTTTATTAAAAATTTGGATTAAATCCTGAAAAAGCATCTAATTTTCAAGCGTGGTTTACAGGAACATTGGTTTTTATGGTAAATATCTTCCTTTGTTCACGTTCTGAGAAATAAATCAAACGACTAATTCACCGCGGTTAAAACCGTGAAGCGGAGCTAGGTACAAAATATTTTTCAAATTTAAGAAAATAGCTGCCAATGAATATAAAATTGCCGTTATATCCCGTAGATATAAAAAATCAATACATAAATTGTCTTTACTGCAAATAATTATATTCAAGTTCAGAATTTACAGCCTGATGTGTTAGCAACAAATGATTGTGTCACTTTAACTTTACATAGGAAAGTTATTCGATACAAAGTAAGAACAACATTTTGTGGGTTTCAGTTTGTCATAGCCTTTAACATGTTATCTATTATTCTGTTAAAATTAAACTATTATGTGTTTTAAAATAATTTGAGTTTTCAGTACAAAGCATGATCTCCAGTACGCGTCTCTAAGTTTTGTATTGTTCTTAGCATAGTTGTACGAGTGGCGACAATATGAGCTCGGTTACTCAAGTTCCGGGAAAATTTAGACCGTGTCCGTCTGAAGCATATCCGTTTTAAGTAAACGTCTCCGTTTAACAAGCAACTCGATTAATTATCTTAATTCGTCAAGTTTTACCCAGCTTATAGTAGTCTTAGAGCACGTCCCAAGGCACGAATTGTTTCCTAAGTAATTGTGGTGCACGTGGGAGAGTCCCACGGTGTTGCGGGTTACGACCTAATTGTGCGCGCTTCTTAGCGATAAGGCACTGGCGTTTTGCAAACAGAATGTAAAAGGTTATTACAAATGTTTACGGCCCTCCTTGTGATCTTGTTGGTGAGCTTAGAACACATTCTCTCCACACGAAATTGGGAGAATTATTTAAATCGGTCATTATTTGACGAAGACTGTTGTAAAATCACTTTCACTTTTCAAACGAACTGAGCTGAATTTAGGTATAAAAAGTATCCTACGTCCGTAGTATGCCCTCCTTAAATCCATCAGAAGTTACAGCCTGATGCGCGCCCATGAAACAGACACACGGACAGAAAGAAATGAAAAAAAAAACAGTTTTGGCTTCAGTAGATTAAAAGAGTGACCTGCAATTTTTTTTTAAATATCTTCAGTGTAGGTATAGAATTTGAACCATTACAGTTTTTTCATAAGTATAGATAGGTATAAGGAGATTACACATTTTAAAGTAGACAAGAGATGTGTTAGCCAGATATTAGTGGACAGCTCGACTGGACATGTATGTAAGTTATAACATATTTGAAGATCTAAATAAAGGAGCTCTTTCAATATTTCTCTCTCTGAAGAGTACAGTAAAGAAGCTTTATAAAACTCGAAGCTCCTTTGTGATATGTGTATTTGCGGGAATGTACGGTAAAATATCAAAAGCAGAAATGGTTGTGTCTACCATAACCTACTTATCAGAAGAATAAGAAAGTAGCAAAGACTCTACGCTGCCGTCCTGAGAAATAAGTACGTGCATCTAGTGAGTATAGTAATATTATATAACTACGCACGCAACAAATAGGTACGCTATTAGGAATCAGAAAAAAATGTCGAATCTAGTTATAATTTATTTTTATTTTATACCTACGATCCTTTGTTTTTAAAATACACATAATATAAAATATCGGAAATGGTATATTTTTTAAATATTTCAGTTCTTGATTTTTTTTCTACGTTAGTGGTTTGCTCTTCCGCCTCCTGTTAGAGGGACTTAGTTCGATCGCCGACACACCTCTTTTCCGAGTTATGTGCATTTTTTAACTCAAGCAATAAAATAACACTTGCTATAACGGTAAGGAAAAAACATCGTGGTAACTGGCATGCCTGAAAGTTATCTATAATGTTTTCAAAGGCATATGAAGTTACCAATACGCACTTGGCTTACGTGGCCTGAATTCTCCATATTCTGAGAGAAAACCCATGCCCGGTACTTGACCACTAATATTTAAATTTTTAATTTTCACCTGTCTTACAATGTATGAAATCTTTCGTTACTTTTTATGGGAAAGTATGTTTTTAAAATAAAATAAATCTACGTATATAAATAAAGACAATATCTATATGGCAGCTACCTGATCGAAGTTGTTTAATGAATTTAGTTTGCAATATTTTCTTAAACCCTGAGATGTTTTACTAATGTACTAGCGCAACCGCCTCATTGATCTGGTGGTAGGTATGTTCGAATATGAATTACAAATGTCTGCATACTATTGTCGAGTCGGATTAAAAGATATAATTATCAGGATTTGGGTCAAGTACCTACTTTCATTCTCTCCCGTTTCTTGAAACAATATTATATTAAACAAATGACGATGTATTTTTTTGTTATAGATACTTAACACAAAGGTTACATAACTTACTTACATATTTCCATATGTCGTTCGTGTATATCGTTTAATTTATAAATAATTGCAAGAAATCGTATAGATGCACTGTGTCTAGTTAGATTCATTCTCATATAATCTACATCTAATCTCGAATCGTAGTTATGATTAGTTTCTTCGTGTAATTATTGTGACGCAAGTGCCCTACGATGTGAAAAACTTAAATCTCTATTCTCAAGGCGGTTGCAACTCCGTTATGCTACGGACTTAGATTTAGTGCGATACAAATAACAATTAAACATGTTTATCTACCGAATTTCCTGTTACATTGTTGGTTAATTGCGTAAAGAGGATCGAAATTATAGCGCCGTACCTTATTATTAACCGATTAATGCGAAAATAAATACCTTGAGTAAAGAGAGAAACTTCTCTAATATACACCGTTACATTTATTTTGTCCGCGAGTTGTGTACATTTACAGCGCGCTTAATTGTGTTTAATAACATGCATGTCTATTACTTTATCAGCAATAGAGTGATACAAATGTGGAATGCCTTGCCTGAAGATGTAGTGACTGCAGTATCACTGACTCAGTTTAAGAAAAGACTGGTCACAGTGGAGTGCATAGAGGGTATGCACAGGGTATGCAGATGATATAAAATTGAGAAACTCACCAGGAGATTTTCATCATATTTTTATTTTATTTTTTTATTTAGAATACTTTATTGCACAAACTTAGAAACAATACAAGAAATACAAAAGAAAACAAAAAAATAAGTAAAATTAAAAACAATTTAAAAAAATAAATAATAAAAAAGATAAATACAGTTGTGTGCAAAGGCGGCCTTGTTGCAAAAGCAATCTCTTACAGACAACCGTTGGTTAAAGTAATAATAGAAAACATGAAAGAGGGACAGTGCAAACAATGAAACATACACAGGCAAGAAAAAAAAAAAAATATATATATATATATATACTACATACTATATAAGAATTAATAAAATAAATATATAATAAAATAAACATATATATATATATATATATATATATATATATATATACATATACATATAATAAACAAATGTATGTACCTCATAGTAATACAATCTTTTGTACTAATACTACCTACTCATAAGCACAATTTGCTAGGTAATACTTAAACAATCTGCTTTTGAAAATGGGTAGGGATTTGGAATTGCAAATTTCATATTGTATCATCTGCATACCCTGTGCATACCCTCTATGCACGCCACTGACTGGTCAAACATCAAAAAGTCTAAGAGCACATGAAATGATATAGACGCATCAGCGAAAGCTGTTTAGTCTGTTACATAATAATAATAATAATAATGTCTCATTTCTATGCCAAGAATCAGCCTGGCTGTTCAAAGCAGAAGTCTAGAGCTTTTTGTGACAAAGCTCACCCAGGGAAGTAAAACCGCCAAGATTATTTCTCCCGCGGAGCAGCATGGTTGCAATGCTGTGCTTCAGTCGGAAGGGCGTGGTTGTTGGTGTAATTACAGGTACATGAGGCTTAACATCTACACCTTAGCTTAATGGACATCGGTTGGCACTTTGTATAAATTAAAAAAAAAAAACACTCCATACCGGGAATTGCTTGTATAGTTATTATTTAAGTTTTTTCTAAGTTTACGAGTATCCTAGAGTCTATAGTATATACACATTAGTTGAATGTTTTTTTTTTAAATAAGCTCAGTTTATAACATCCTGTTAGCGTTGAGGTCATTATCGTGAGAATTTTGCACTCATTGCACGTAACCTATAACTTTGGAAACCAAATCGTAGTTGAAATTTATTGCATTATCATAACATCGTTATAATTATTATTAAAATAATGTTAATGATTTTTGCACGCCAAGCTTGGCTGATTGTGATCATGAATTACGCTTAACATCTATGTTTTTTGTACCACGGTCAAGCAAAAAAAAAAAATTAAATAAATAATAAATTTATTTCGTGGCTTAATTTCGCAAATTATTATTTAGTTCAAAGAGTAAGCCGTTATAGAAAGTAAACCGTTCCTAATTCTAACTGCACGTTAATATTCTCTCACACCCTTAGTTTTTTTAATTTGTACACTTTTAGTTTACTTTTAAAATGGCTGAGTGGATTGGGATGATATTAGATAAATGATGTTAAACAATTAGGTACATTGTGTTGTTATTTTCATCTGGGAAAGTATTACTTTTATTTGTCTAATTAAGCTAAAACATTTAAACAGTAAGCAACATAGAGCATAAAAGTATTTGTACGTCAAGTGATGGAATTGTTCGCGAAGTTATTAAGTAGATACTATGTTGTAGGGAATAACAAAGTTAACGAAGTAACGAGACAAGGATACATCTGTAATGGCACATATATACAGTAAATGTGCTTATTTTCGTAATCGGCCTCGGCGAATGTCGTAGAGACACGTATATGAGCTATAAACAATGGATGGATTGCAAAATTTTGTAATTTAGAGGCAAGACATGCACGATCAATTTATTTATGCCCATAGGGACAAAAGATGGAAGGTTTACGCGAATTCTAAAGGTATGGCAGTTCATAAGAGGTGGCGAAACTTATAACTTTGCTTTCGATTTCTCATGAATTTCTAATGCATAAAATATTACTAGTATCACTTTTATACAACCAAAAATAATTTACTTTGACCTGTAATCTTAGTGGTAGCAATGCAATGGTATGTATGTGCCGATGAGATGGACAGAAGACCGGTTCTTCGAAGATCAATCGGTTGCTATAATGATGATAAGTAAAATAGTCACAAAACAACAATAGACACATCGCCATACAGCCTCAAAGTAATCGTAGCTTGTGTTATAGGTTTTATGACGACTGATAAATATTTTTATGAACAATATACGTAAATGCTTATAATATTCATATACACATTAACACCCAAACATTTATTTTCATCACACAAACGTTTTCCAATTGTGGGAATCGAACCCACAGCTTTGAACTCAAAAGGCAGGGCCGCTGTCCACTGCGCCAGTCGGCCATCAAAATTATGATATTGATTTGAATCGATGAATTGATATTGATTTGAATTGATTTGAATCGATGAATTTATATTGATTTGAATGGATTTGAATCGATGAATTTCAATAAACTATTGATTTTGGGACTAACGGATAATTCATTGTTAAATATTCTTTGGACGCTCAGGATTCGTAATACTATATGTATTAATTATATACATTGTTAGGATCTAACCAGCTCAGAAAAGATTTCAAATTTTTTATAAATCAGCAATTTTATCGACTTTTTTGTACTGAAAATTATTTTTTGCGAAAACGCTGTCACTCGCCTGTAACTTTACATCTTTGTTCTTCAATTATGGACAATGAACTTCTGCTTAACTGCGCTGCGTTCAGGAGTCATTCATTCTTTAAGACCCTTAGTTAACTAAGAGGGCTCGCTATACAATAGAGGTATTATTGTGTCAAGAAATTACTCCTTTCAGTGGACTTTGCGTAATTTTGTTGCTGAGTTGTACTGTAAAAAAACTTTTGTTGGAAACCTTGTAGAAGAAAATATATTTCAAGAAAACAATGTTTGATTAATTAGGACGCTAGCATATAATTAAGTTTGTGAAAAGTTTTTTTAGTCAACGATGAGTTTTCTGTGTTCCATCTCATTATTCTCAAACACAAACTGTTTTATTTTTCTTGTTTCCATCTAAATAAAATACGTTTAATATTTTTTTAATGTAATAGTTCAAAGATGGTGAACTATGCTCACATAACTTAATTGAAATATAATTATTTCATCCAAAAGGTCAAATAATAAGTAAGTGGGTTAAGTTGTAAGTCACACAAACAGTTGAACTTTGGCCGTGCTATAACTTAAGATCAACAGATGCCTGGGACAGTCGCCTCTAATCAAGGACTAACGTATCACAAAGTCGTGCAAACAGCCGGGGCAACTGTTGTATTTGTGGTCTGACATTTGCATGTAAAGGACAATGGAAGTTAGAACATGCCCTTTATAATTTCAACTACAGTAATATATTATTTTTAAATATTCATTTTCTGCAGCCAGTTATTGTGGGGACAGAAAACATTTTTTCCACGGAGAAAGGACAAAGTGTTCTCCCACAGATTTATCCACTTTAAGAGCATGGGCGTGCGGTTGGAAATATAATTTCAATAAAAGATATGCCATATTAAAATGAGATAAACTTCTCCTTTTCCCAATTGTTAAAAATATTATTGTATTCACGATGTAAATCGAAATATTTTCAGTCATAATTTAAACAAATATACCTTTAAAATATGTGTTCTTTGCAGTCCCCTGGAGGTCAATTTTTGCGTATTTGAGATGCAAATGTTATTATATGGTTTTTGTCATGATATCCTTTGTAGAAGTAAAGCGGTCTCCTAGGCGCAAAGGGTGTCGAAATATGAATATTAGATTAGTCTTCATCTCTGTATACACACTATCCGTTTTATTAATAAAACATTAGTACGTAGCTTAGCATAACTATGACTCTTTGAGCAGGCTACGTTACTTCTAACTTAGTTTGATACTGTTACTGTCATAATATTAATAATGCCAGTGTGTACTTATTATGAATGTGTTTTTAAAGAGTGCTAGTAGCTGTTTTGGCTTTGACACAACTATTTAGCGCATAAAAAACACATACGTGTATATGTAATTGCCCGTTATCCAAGTGTAACGCTGCAATTGTTATAACAATACACTGCAATACCGAAACCTACCTGTCATTTCGCATTCTTTGGGTGATTACTCCTTGTTTCATTAATTAATTAATTACAAAATGATGACCCGCAGAGCCTTAGCGCGCCAGGAGCAATCCAAATTACAATTGGCCCTGAAAGAATTAAAGGCAAGCAAGGAGCTATGCACCCAATTGAATAATGAAAGAGACGAAAACGAAAAGGAATTATTAGACGTCCTTGGGAATAATAATAGACTAAAATTAGAATCGGATTTGCACATAAAGTATGTAGACATTGTAGAAGAGAGGGATAGACTTCAGTTATTAGTAAATAGGTTTGATGAGTGCCGTGCTGAGTATGAGGAGGCTCTGAGCCAGATTACTACCCTGCAGCGGGAGCTAAGTGATGCCCACCACCAGATCACCGAACTGGAAGATGCTGCCCATAACACAACAGCAATACACACTCAAAGCCTATATGAAGAATTAGTTGATAGGGCCCCGCAGTTGGTTACTGCTGCTGCTGACATGTCTACTGCTAATACCAACTTCTCTAATTTATTGATAGTCAAATCAGATACAGTAGTCAATCCCTGCAGCAGTAGGAAACTAAAAAAGTATATCAAAGTTAACCGATATATTAAAAAAACACAGAAACTGTTAAAAGTACATAAAAATTCTGTTAAATCTCTGAAACCAAAGAAAGAACGTTTAGAATTATTGAATGAAATTAAAATGTATAGTTCACAGTTAGAAAGTAGTAGATTAAGTTATGAATCTGACACACAAATCCTAGAAGCACAAATAGCCAGATTACAGATTTCTTTACGTACACTGGCAGTAAAGTTTGACATGTATCAAAGGCAAATGATATCTGAGTACACACAGACTTCAGATGAATGGCATAAGACAGAACAACCCAGTGGTAAATTAACTTCACTATCTACCCATAGTTTTGATAGTATAGGCAGTCATCCCCAGTTTGTGTCATCAGTGTCATCACCCTCTAATGTGAGAAAGGTGTGTGTCAGGTTAAGTAACTCAAAATCACAAAACATAAATATTAATAATAATTCCTTTATTGAAGCAAATGCTCATAGTAGCAGTTCAATAAAAACAATTATGTACAGCGATGAAATTGGATGTAACATGGGCTTATATCTCAACTCTCAGTTGAATGAACACACAGTTTTGAACTACTGTTTACCTAACTCAAATTTAAAAGCTATTGTAGCTGCAATTTGTAGAAATAGGAATATGTTTGACTGTAAAACTAATTTAATTATCATAATGGGAAATAGAGGGAATGTTAACAAACCTGAGCTGATTAAACTTATTGATTCTTTAAATACATTAAATGTAAATAGTATTGTATTATACACATTTCCTTATTTTCATAACTTGCCACACCAACAAAATACTATTAGGTATAATTTAAATATGACTTTGTACAATTTATGTACATATAATAAGAAATTTCATGTTATAGACTTTAGCAAATGTGCTAATCCTACTTATAATTTGTACCGAGATAGATATTACCTATCACACTATTTTAAACAACAGATAGCTGTTTCGCTATCATATTTTTTTACCATAACAGCCAAGAACTTGGCTAAACCAGCTGCTTTTATTGAGCAGTGTAATAGTTTTGACATGAAAACCTTGGAAATTATTCCAAGTCATTTTAGTTTAAACTAGTTAAGGAGACAACAGAGGTTTTCTCTTGCTTAGAAAAGCAGACAACTGAGTCTCCCTCAGGCATATATGAAAAAAATTATAGTAAGGGGTCGCACAATGTACTATTAAACCAAAAATATAATAAAAAATCTAATTTTAATTATATCAACTTGGTTCACCAAAATATTCAATGTATTAGAGGAAAAGACTTAGAGATTGAATTATTTTTAAATGATTTTAACATTAGCATTTTATGTATAACTGAGCACTGGTTGAAAACCCATGAATATTTGTTTAATTTTGGTAACCACCAGGTTGGTAGTTCGTTCACCAGGGTTACAGCGATTCATGGAGGCTCTTTAATTTTATTAAATAAAAATTTAAAATTTAAAAACAGAAACGATATTGTTAGCCTTTCTGTTGAACGGACAATAGAGCTAGCCCCGGTTGAACTAGAGCAATTTATAATTATTACTGTTTATAGGCCACCCTTGTCAAACTTTGAACTTTTTGAAAAGGTAATGGATGAAGTGTTATTTAAAATATCAAAGTGTAATAAAAAGTTAATAATATGCGGAGATTTTAATGTAAACATTTTAGAAAATAACTCTTTATGTATCAAGTTATTGAATTTATTTAAAACTTACAATCTATCAAATATGTTCATGGAGCCCACAAGAATAACTGCTACTAGCGCCACCTGTTTGGATAACATCTTTACAAATATAATTCCTATAAGCAAAAATATTATTAGTAAATTAGACTCTGATCATTGTGGTCAAATTATTCAATTTGAAAATGTGAAGAAAAATGTTTCTAAACGTAAAATAACATTTGTTCCTGTAACATCCAACCGCATAGAGAAAATGAGAATTAGCCTAGTAAATGACCTCCCATTCCTACCCTCAGGGGCGACTCCAAATGCAATGTACAGCTCCTTTTTCAATACCTTTAATAGACTGTTTCATTCTATATTTACTAGTAAGTCGGTTGTGATTACTGATACATTAAATTTTAGTGAGTGGGCGACAGTTGAACTTCATAAAAATAGGCAAAAGCTGTACGAATTGTATGCTGAACGTCAATTTAACACTGGTGATAAGTTTGGGGATTATGTTAAATTGTTTTCCAAGAATTTTAAACGCGCTTGCCACTTAGAAAAGACGCGATACATCAAAAATAAAATTAAAAATAGCAGCAATGCAATCAAAACTACTTGGAACATAATTAATGAGGAGACGGGAAGAGTAACACCACGAAATATTAACTTTAAACTTAATGTAGATAATAAAGCCTTAACAACAGATTTCGAGGTGGCTACTGCTTTTGAAACCTTCTTTACTAACATTCCCGTCTCCACAACAGAATCATTAAACTCATCACCAGATATGGCTCTCTCTCTCTATTAAAGGAAAATGTGCCTGAGTGTAACCATTCTTTTAAATTCACGCATGTTAGTGGCTCTGATGTTATTAAAGCCTTTAAATTATTAATTAATAAAAAAACAAATGATCTGTGGGCATTTCCGTAAACGTTGTCAAATCATTAATTGATATTGTTGCACCCGATTTAGCCTTCATATTTAATAATTGTATAGATTGTGGTGTGTTTCCTGACTTAATGAAACTTAGTAAAATAGTTCCATTGTTTAAATCGGGTAGTACTTCTGACCCCACTAACTTTAGACCAGTATCCGTACTACCCACTTTCAGTAAAATCTTTGAAAAACTCATTTTAAATCAATTACTTTACCATTTTCATAAGTATAATTCACTTCATATTAAGCAATTTGGTTTCACACGGGGTCGCTCAACAATCGACGCAGGTGTTGAGCTAATACAAAACATATTTGAAGCCTGGGAGGAGTCACGTGATGCACTTGGTGTGTTCTGTGACTTATCTAAGGCGTTTGATTGTGTTCAACACGAAACGTTAGTTAGGAAACTACACCACTATGGAATTCAGGGTGTAGCTCTAGACTTAATGAGTAACTATCTACGCGATAGAATTCAGAAAGTCGACGTGAATGGAAAATGGTCTAATGGATCAGTTATGAAAATAGGTGTCCCACAGGGGTCTATATTAGGACCATTTCTGTTCCTTATTTACATTAATGACTTTCCTTACCTTGCCAAGGATAAACACGGGATAGTTCTGTTTGCCGATGATACATCACTGACTTTTAAAATAAATCGACGTGAACTAGCTTTTGACGACGTAAACAACTCTCTCGCTAAAGTGGTACAGTGGTTTGAAGCTAATAATTTGGTTCTTAACGGAAAAAAAACCAAGTGTATAAAATTCACTTTACCTAATGTTAAACACGTGAAAACCACTGTACTACTTAATAATGAGGAACTGAAACTGGAGGATACGACAGTTTTTCTAGGAATAACGTTAGATTCTAAACTTCAATGGGGCCCTCATGTAAATAATTTATCGAACAGGCTTAGTTCTGCTGCCTATGCGGTAAAGAAGATACGCCATATGACCGACGTAGAAACTGCGAGACTGGTATATTTTAGTTCCTTTCACAGCATTATGTCATATGGAATTTTACTTTGGGGTAATGCTGCTGATATTAGCACTATTTTCGTGCTGCAGAAGAGGGCTGTTCGTTCTATCTACAAAATGGGTCCGAGAGAGTCATTGAGAGATAAAATTAAAGATTTTAAAATAATGACAGTGTATAGTCAGTACATATTTGAAAATTTAATGTACGTTCATAAAAACATTTCTAAATTTAAGAAAAAATGTGACTGCAATAATTTAAACATTAGAAGTAAGAATAAACTTACAGTACAATATACTAGGTTACATAAAATTCATAATTCGTTTAAAGGAAATTGCATACAATTCTACAATAAACTACCAATTGTCATCTTGGAGATGTCTCTTAAAAAGTTCAAAGTTTGTATTAAACGTAAGCTTATAGAAAAGTCCTATTATAGTATAAAGGACTACGTAAACGATAAAAAAGCTTGGGTGTAAATTATTGCTCTAACCAGGTTGCTCTTCTAATAATTTAAAATGACATTGTGAGATGGTGATAACAAAAAAAAAAAAAAAACACCCTGCTAAGTTTGTTGTGGGCTTCTTCTTAGACCAGGACGCGTTTGGAACCCTCGTAGCTTTAGTTTTAAGTTTACGAATGTGGTTATCGCCATCATCTCACTACCGTGTGGTTCTTATGTACGCATCAAAAGTGCCACCTGTGGGCCTACTTGAATAAAGATATTTTTTACTTTGACTTTGACTTTTGAAAATGACTGTCTTTCTCATTGGAACGGAAAAACTGTTATTTGTGACGTTTACTATAGTGCTGAAATAATTGTAGAGTAGCCTAGCTACTGTGATCTCGTGAAAACGAATTCAAGCGGACCTTGGCATGGGCTAGTCCTATGCGAGTAAACCTATTAGCTTACCAATAATAAATATTTTTCTGATCATTCAGTCAATGTCTGATAAACAAAAAGTTACTCAGTGGTCGATGGAATCCTTTCTGTGTTCATGTTTTCTAATAACTTGAAATATATGAATTATTAATTTAAAGCCCCCGATATTCAATATAATAAGAATGTACTGTTCTTCTAATTGTCAAGCCTTTTAATTTAATGCTCATATTTAGGGGTTATGAAAAAATATGTTTTCCGCCATTTTGTGACGGCGGCCATCTTGGACCGATTTTCATCGAACATAGCTAAGAACACTCCTGACTAATTTACCATCGGGGTTTAATTAACATAAATGCTGATAAGAAAATTTACAAAAAAAGGTATCAAACTAATTGCATTGATTTGGTCTCAGGCGTCAGTAGTAACATATGAAATCAATGCATGGATTTGTCATAGTAACTATAATATACAATTGTTATCTCTACAAAATGATGGATTCTTGGTATGACAGAACATACCTTTGATTCTCTAAGGTATCTGTTATGTTCAAAATGACTAAAACTTTACTTTTGAGCTTTATTAACTAATATAAGATAATGTAATCCAACAGTAAACACGTGACGCAGCAATTTTATTTATTAACAATTAATTATTATTGAGTATCGTAATCAATGTTTAACCTTTTTAACCTTAGCATATAATTCAAAGAGCGTAAAGTATCATTGTTCATTTTACACCTCAATGAAAACAATATTTATTTCAATTATTTTTTACACCCAATGTCGTGTACCGAAGGTTATGTGTCGATCATACAATCATGATACCGTATTGGTAAATCCCGACGTACAAACTACATCAATAAAGACTAATTAAAAATAATCAATATTTGTATTTACTTTAGGTATAATATATTGTTTGATTAATTATAATATTTGTTGGTATAGGTGATCCGGCATATTTACTTTAGCCTATTAGGTATATCAAACAATTTCTACATAGATTTATTTCCTTGACTGATATATATTGATTATTTTGATACTTTAGAGACTATACTTGAAGAGTATTTAACAACAGTGGACCACTCTATCATTATGGGTGACTTTAATACGTGCCTTATTAAAAATGACTATCGTTCAAAACGTCTATTGTCTATTATTAACAGCTCTAATCTTGAAATATTACCTACGCATGCTACTCATTTTTTCCCCAACTGTTTTCCTTCCCAATTAGATCTCATGATTGTTTCTTCTCCAAATCTTGTAGACGCACATGGACAACTGCCGGCGGAGGCTTTTTCTTATCATGATTTGGTCTATGTTTCCTTTAGAATTCGTCCTCCTAAGGCAAAACCGACTATTGTTATGCGTCGTAGTTTTCGTAATTTTAATAATGATAAATTTATGGAAGATCTTAATAATATTGACTGGGATATTGTTTTTGACACGCCTTCTGTAGATGATAAGCTTAATATATTTAATTCACTTTTGACCCAACTTTTTGATATACACGCTCCGCTCCGGCCAATCAAAATTAAGCATCTTCCTGCACCATGGCTCACTAATGACATCAAGCTGCTTATGTCCAAACGCAATAAAGCAAAAAGTAAATATAAGTTAAATCCGACAGATGCCAACCTGACAAAATATAAAAAGCTACGGAATCGGTGTATCAGAATTTGTCGAGATGCTCAGCGTGAATATATTCACTCATCAGTGGATCAAAAAAATGCCGACAAAGCTTGGAAATTTCTGGCTTCACTGGGAATCGGTCGTCAGCGTCAGCAAGATTCGCAAAGCATTGACTTGGAGAGCCTTAACAAACACTTTATAGCCAAATGTTCATTCAATGCGCTAATTAAACAAGGGACGCTTAATTATCTTTACTCATTGCCTACACACGAAAGACCTGAATTCCAGTTCAGTGATACAACCGTCGATGAAGTTAAGAAGCATATTTTTGCTATTAAATCTGATGCGACTGGGGTTGATGGGATAAGTAGGAGAATGATAATTGCAGCGCTTGACGGTGTTTTGCCAGTATTGTCTCACATACTGAACTCATCACTTACTTCAGCTGCATTTCCCACCGTGTGGTGTAAAGCATATGTAGTTCCTATTCCTAAAGTTCGTAACCCTGTAAATCCTTCAAACTTTCGGCCTATCTCCATTCTTCCGTTTCTGTCTAAAGTTCTCGAACGTATTGTCCATCAGCAACTTAGCCTCTATCTTACCAGATATGATATTTTAAGCCCCCTCCAGTCCGGTTTTCGTCGTGGTCATAGCACAACAACAGCCTTGATCAAGGTCTGCGATGATATTCGTTTCGCTGTCGACAATAAACTCCTTACCGTATTAGTTCTCTTAGATTTCAGTAATGCGTTTAACAACGTAGACTTTGATCTACTTTTGGCTGTTCTAAAGACAGTCAGCATTTCACCTCACGTTGTCAACTGGTTCCGGTCTTACTTATGTAATCGTCAGCAATGTATTCGTTCGGACAGTAAACTATCTTCCTTTCTTCCACTTCTTTCCGGAGTACCTCAGGGTGGTGTTCTCTCTCCGCTTCTATTTTCAATTTTTATAAACTCAGTGTCATCTGTTTTATCTTCGTCCTATCATTTTTACGCTGATGATTTGCAGTTTTATGCATCGGCGGCTATTGATAATCTTGCCGTTGCCATTGATAATATTAATACTGATTTAAATAAAATTGCGGCTTGGTGTCGGTCATTTGGTCTCCAAGTAAATCCAAGTAAATCTCAAGTAACTATAATAGGCAGCTCTTATTTCCTTTCCTCTCTATCATATAACAGGTTACCACCTGTTCTATTTGAAGGTACTGTTATACCTTGGAATAGTGCAGTCAGAGACCTTGGGCTAATTTTGGACAATACAATGTCTTGGGTACCTCAAGTTTCTGAAATGAGTCGCAAAATTTTTGCCGCTGTTGGATACTTGAGACGGTGGAAGAAGTTTCTACCGTTAAAAACTAAAATTCTCTTAGCTAATTCTCTTCTATTACCTATTTTAGACTATGCTGATATTTGCTACTTGGATTTATCAGAGACCATGCTCGATAAACTGGAGAGGCTGCAGAACGTATGTATACGGTTTATCTTTGGTATACGTAAGTTTGATCATGTGTCCGAGTATCGTTCTCGGTTAAACTGGCTACCAATTCGATCACGTAGGAACTTGCACGCTCTTTGTCTTTTATATTCTATTTTATTTTATCCTCAGACGCCACTATATTTAAAAGAGCGATTCAACTTTCTTGGTAGCAATGTTCAGTGCTATTTGAGGGCTAAGGATGACAACAGGTTGCATGTTCCTGCCAGTCACTCGCATGCGTATGGAAATTCTTTTACAGTCAAGGTGGTTATACTCTGGAATGGATTGCCAAGAGACATAAGACAGTCTAAATCATTAAGCATCTTCAAAAGTCGTTTAAAAGAATATTATTTATCTACGGAGTCATAAACTAATATATTTGCTCTGTATGTATTTGTGTATATTTATATTTATTTATATATATATATATATATATATATATATTTGTACATATGTTTATATGTGTATGTATTTATTTCTGTATTATTTGTATTTGTATTAGCTGTTTATGTATTATTGTTATATATAGTAGATGTAGTTTATGTTATATATTTTTAAAATTGCACTATCCCGTTTCCATACTCCTGTTCTTCTTTCATTAAGGGTTGTCTGGAGGAGATCGCTTAAAGCGATAAGACCGCCTTTGCGCATTGTTATTCTTCTTGTATTTATGTTTTCAATTTATATTATAAATTGTGTGCAATAAAGAATTTATCTATCTATCTATCTATCTATATATTATGTGTCAAACCCACTGATAATTTTTTACCACCACCAAAGTAAAACTTTAATATATAATAAAATATTAATCTCAGTTTTTAGTCTGTTATAGTCTCCATATCTAAGATATAGCATGACGTTATATTATAGCTTAAATGGAATGCATAGACAAACAGATCTGCACTTCATTTATTAAATAAAATTAGTAGTTCGAGATTTATGGGAACATCGATTCCGTATAAATTATTTCTAATGTCAATCAGCTCAAAACCACAATAAATTATGTCTACTTTAGAAAGATTTTCAATGCGAAAGTCTATAAATAGTTTTGTTCTAGTCATTTAAGAGAGTGAGAAAGGTCATAATAACGATAAAGCTCTTTCGGAATAGGAAATATTTAACCATGACTATAAGCGGAAGACTTATGTCTGGCTATAGTATTCTGGAGTACTTTCCGATCATCCTTATTATTGGACCAAAGTTCTAAGTATTGAAAAATCCTTCTAAGACTTAACAGCTCTATTACTTATAATTGAAATATATATATACGTAAAATATATATAAATATATATATATATACATAATATATAATTGGAATATTAAGACAATTCCTCAATCCTTTAACACGCTTCACAAACTAAGTATTGACAATACTTAGTTTATGAAGCGGTGATAGCCCAGTGGGTGGGCCAAGTTCGAATCCTAGTACGCACCTGGAACTTTGCAAGATTATGTGCGTTTTAAGTAATTAAAATATGACTTGCGTCAACGGTGAAGGAAAACCTCGTGACGAATGCTGCATGCCTGAGGGTTCTCCATAATGTTCTTAAAGGTGTGTGGAGTCCACGAATCCGCACTGGGCAGTGTGGTGGACTACGGCCTTAAACCCTTCTTATTGGATAGACCTGTGCCCTGTAGTGGGTCGCGGTAATGGGTTGATATATGACGGCCGATTGGCGCAGTTTGCAGCGACCCTGCTTTCTGAGTCCAAGGCCATGGGTTCGATTCCTACTACTGGAAAATGTTTGTGTGATGAGCATGAATGTTTTTCAGTGTCTGGGTGTTTATATGTATATTCTAAGTATTTATGTATATTATTCATAAAAATATTCATCAGTCATCTTAGTACCCATAACACAAGCTACGCTTACTTTGGGGCTAGATGGCGATGTGCGTATTGTCGTAGTATATTTATTTATTATTATTATTTATATGATGATGATGATGATGACTTCGATTATTGTGTATGTTATTTACGTGGGTGCAGCATGAATTGAAGATGAGATGTAGTGGAATGCCATCGCTTATAAACAGCGCAAAACATCGCAAGGAATGCCTTGCATGTCCCACAAAGTGCGGCAATGTATTCATTAACCTGATGTGTAGGTGTTAAGCAAGGCTGCTTGGCGGGAATATTAAGCATGGATTACACACTACACTTTCCCGGACGAATTCCGTCAAAAAAGCTCTCCGACTTATAGTTGGAATATTTTTATACGCAAGTATATAAAAGTTCTTTATCCCAAAAAACTACCACAGTGCAGTAATAACATTGTTGAAGATGATCAATAAATTACTAACGTCATAAAATTTATGACATAAACTGAGTAATATTGTTATGATCCAATTAAATTCAACTACAGTGTAAAGTTAAGCTCGGAAGCATCTTCGACAGGCGTTACTAATATAATTAATGGTTTCAAACGTCTTTAACTTGTGATGGAGAAATTAATTGCGTAATATATTAATTAAAGTCTGATTAAGTTGTCAACAAATGCCATTCAAGTGAAGAAGCAAAATCTTCAGGGTGTTCTTATCTATATCGTTAAATGAAATTGAAATGTCAGTTGCCTGTGTCAAAATAATAGCATTTTACCTACATATTTTACCTATGCATAAGAAAGTACTATAAACGTCGGTACCTACATCTAGCGATAAAATAATTAATAAAATTTTGATCTATCTGTCTCCATACAGCGTCTAACAGACGTCTGATTGTATGCACGATGCACGATACGGCTGGGCTGATTTTGACGGAATTTTCACAGAAAAAAAAGGAAATGAAACAGATAATAAATAACATAAGCTACTTTCTATTTCAGAAATCTACACCTAAAAGCATGTAATGAGGGTTGGAGATTGTCTATAAGTCTTATGCTTTCAAATTCCTTGCAGAATTAAATAAAATACCCCTAAAGCGTTTTCAAAAATCAGACCATTACAGTGTGTTAAAAACGTTTTTTTCTACAAGGTTGCGCCATGCGTCCATCGATTAGAGGCGTAGCTGGTTTTAGGACTCATATGCCTGTTATCACACCGGCAACACGCCCTATACAACAGACCACAGCATCGCAACGCGGAAACTAAAACGTGCAGTTCTTTAACATAATGAAAAGTTAGTTATTTTATTAATAAGGAGCGGAGATATACCATCTGATATAAAGGACGCCAAATCCTAAAAGTATAATTTTAATTTGATCTTAAAAAGGTTTATTTTTAAGATCAAATTCAAATTATACTTGATAAATATGATGCAACTATAAATCATTTCCAGTAAAGGATGATCTTTGTTTTTGTCTTATATTTTTGCGAAACTAATAGATATTATAGTTATATATAGATTTATATGTGCCTTCTATAGTGTACGCTCACAACATGTGTTTGTCATGTGTGTGTCATTTTAAGTTTAATGTTTTCTCTACTAAGCGAATTTTTGTAATTCAAACATAAAGTTTATAAGTTTAATAAACGGTACTTGCTACGTGGCAGCCAACGATCGTGTGCGTGTCACTATGGCTGAATAATGACGCTGGGTGACATTTAATTTCGAATACAAAAGGCTCTTTATACTGTTCACCCTAATCCATTTATCCTAGCGCCCCTCCCACCTCTCAGATTATATTGACAGCAACCTTTTAACTTTGCCCGGCTTAATTACATTAACGAGATGAAAGATCGTTCCGACAGTACATTATATAGCTATCGAATGTAAAGAAAGTAGTTTCAATTGGATTTTGGCTCGTTTTACAAAAGAAAAATACGAATAGGCACTTTGCTTTTGCAGTTTTATTGAAAACATTTTGAATCGGACTTGGATAAAGGGTTCGACATCTTAAATAAATTTATTTATTAAATTCTTTGAAGTAAAACTTCTTTAGGCGAGACTAGGGACTAACTCAGGTTGCTTTCTGACGGAAGTAACGCAAATACAAATTTCAAATTCAAAAATGTTTTATTCATGTAGAACTTATCACAGGCATTTATGAAGCGTTCATACATTTAACATGTTACACTAATGTTAGTGATGGTGATAACTGCATTCGTTAACTTAAATGTGAAAGTGGTATTAATTAATTTTAATAGAATATAAAATGAAATATGAAATGAAATGGCGGAGTCCCAGGAACATTTTACTCTTTCATCAATAAATAATACTAAATGTTTTACTTCAATCGCGCGTAATGGTTACACTTTTTTTTTGTTGATATTATAGTATAAAATAATAACGGTTTATTGATAAAAAAAATACCTTATATATAGTTATATATAAGGCTTTATAAAATATCTGTTATGTGACAGGAAAGCATAACATAAAGAATTCCTTAAAACTTTAAAAAAGCAAATATTACCATAAATTATTATCTCGTATTTAAAGAAGATTTTGGTAGTTTAACAGAATTTTAAGTTTCCAAATTTCACATATAAATAGCTTACCATAAAGAAAAATGAATATTAATTTTTCTATAGTAAATTTTTGCGCATTAACAAAGTAGTAAAACGTTAAAATCATTTTCGAATTTTCCACTATTTACCTCAATTTATCCACTCACAGTCCTCCCGGGTAATATTGACAGTACCCTTTCAACTTTACGCGGCTTAATTACGTTAACGAGATCCTTTGGTCAGCGCAGTCAGCAGTAATGATAAATGGGTATATTCATTTACATGATTTAATATTACCAAGTATTTTTTTTACTGTTCCATTACCCGGTGGGCGGAGAGTTTCTTATACAGTTACATTTCTGACAGTTGATTACCAGATCTGGAAAATTGTGCGTTTTGAAAATATTTAGCAACAGGTTGAAGGTTTTTTTTATAGGTAGTAATAATTGACGGACTATGGAGTTGGCTGCCCTTCGCAGTTAACCTGAGACGTAGGCGGTAAGACTTATGTGCCTTAAATTACACCGGCAAGCTTGCTCTTCAGACCGGAATACTGCAATGCTGCTTGGCCACAGAAATAATCATGGCGGTGCTACTTCTCCGAACGAACTCTTGTCACAAAAAGCTTATTGTCATCCAACAGTACAACCTAGGCTTTTTTGTTAAACTTTGGCTGTGGCAAACTCACTTAAGACGTGAAAACAGATAAAGTTTTATTATCCAAATTCTTTCGAAAAAAATTAAAAAATTTGCCAATTACATAAACTAGACTAGAAGCGGTGATAGCCTATGGCTTCGGCTTTCCTTTCGTGGAGACAGAGTTTGAGCCCCGGCACGCACCACTGACTTTTCGCAGTTACGTGCGTTTTTAATTTGAGCCATTAAAATATCACTTGTTTTAAACGGTGAAGGAAATACCGTGAGGAAACCTGCATGTCTGAGAGTTCTCCATAATGTTTTCAACGATGTGTGAAGTCTACCGATCTGCTCTTGGCCAGCGTGGTGGACTAAGACCTATTCTGAGAAGAGACGATATAAACTAGGCAGGTATACTTTTAATTCTTCCGGAGTTTTTGGTGTTTACTGCGTGACTTGTCATATAAAGCTCAAGAGAAGACTCTGGACGAGATTAAAACTTTCGGAGCATATACTGACCATAACATGCTTTAGTATAGACAGCTTATTCACTTTACGAAAATTACTGTAACTGTACATTGAGAAATTAGGACGAGTGGAGTTTCAATTTTAGTACTAATAATTATTGAATACTACATATAAATGATTTATAGATGAAATATTCAAGTGCCTGTCCAAAGATCCATTCAATACGGTCTTCCGTTCATTACATCTATTGTGAGTCCCAGATTGTATCCGCCAATCCTATTACCGCACGACAAATATCTTGCGATTGAAATTCACTTTTAACGAACACTGAGGGTCCTTCAATACAACTTCAAGTTGCTGCATTGAAGTTAGACAAATTGAAGTCGTATTGGTTTCGTAATATTTATTTATTATTCATACAATATAGATATATTACGTACCTCACGATTTTAACATTGAAGTAGGTTGGTACAAGTAATTTCAATCCCAGAATTAAGAGTATAACATTCGGATACACAACTAATATTGAACCATCTAAAACCACTCCACTTTAGTAGTGTTTCTCGAACAGGCAGTTAGTCACTTAATTAATTTAGCAGTTGACAGTAATTATTGTACCTTTAATGTTCTAAACGTTTACCATAAAATGGGGAAAATGGGAAAAGTTTATGAGCTAGCAACGTTCCACGGGTGCGAAGTGAGACGGTGTCTTCTATGTTTCTAGACACAATACACTGCATGCAATAACGGCTGAATGAGGATTCTGTATGTTCTTAATTCTGAGCAAGCAATTAAAATTAATTACCTAGTTTCCAGAGTATAACGCGCCTCGCTGAGATGAAAGTTCAAATACATATTATTGTTGACCTCCCTGGCTAAGTGGTGAGCTCTCTGATCTTTTAAATGAGAATACCCGGATTCGGAGTTTGAAATTTGAATTTTCTCTGGTCTGGTCTGGTGGGAGGCTTCGGCCGTGGCTAGTTCCACCCTTGTCAAGAAGCGTCAGCTCTCCAACCTTCAGTGCTTACAATATGCAAATCGTCAGATTGCGTTTAATAGCTAACTTGTAGTTGAACAAAAAAAATACGGATTAAAAAACTTAAAAAAAAATTCATTTATTAAATCTTATCTTGAAAATGCTTTTCTAACGTCAAGTTTGTCTGTGGTAGTTATTCCACCACCGGTTCGGAAGGCTGAACAGTAGCCGGCAAGAAATTTGTGCGTTCTAAGCAATTTAAATATCACTTGCTTGCACAAGGAAAACCATCATAAATACTTATAATATTCATATAAACACCCAGGCACTGAAAAACATTTATGTTCACACAAACATTTTCCAGTTGTGGGAATCGAATCCGCGGCCATCCAGAAAGCAGGGTCACTGCCCACTGCGCCAATCAGCCGTCAAAAGATAATAAAATAAAGTGAGAAAATAAAGAACGATTAAATCAACTGGGATTTTATATATTTTAACAATTATTTTAAAGTAAAGTCAGCACGAAGAATAGGGTAGTAAAATAAATATTATTAAATGCCGATAATTAGTATTAAGCCCGCGACATTGTACGGGGAAAAATTGCCCGGCGCTATATTCATTAATACAGCATTATAAAGCGCTGGAATACTCGCCGAATGTATTTTTAATCAGTATTTAAACGTTTAACTGGTCGGCTTTTATAGCAATATTGAAAGAGATTATATTTCCCGGAATGTGCCATTATTGCTATTATATATCAGGGCGCGGTTAATGCCGCCTGTACGATGCTCTCTGTGAAAATATTGAAAATTTTATGATAACATTAATATTACCTTGCACTGTTCGATCGTTTTTCTTTGTATCTGACTTTGGCAAAGCAAAGGGATATGTGTTGTTTTAACGGCTTAATTATGTATGTCATTATTAATTTATATGCGTTTTAGTTATACAAAAAACATTAAACTTAATTTACTCGCGAGAAACCAGCCGATACAATATTTCTTCAGTCTTTATGCACCACTCCACACAGATCTTCCAAAATGAACTTTTTACGCAACTCCTGTCCCTCGTATCATCGTCAGGAAATGTTGCCCTATTCGATGCACAATGCTTTGTATAATGAAGTAAAGAGAGTGCTTAAAGTAAGATCTGTTTGGTAGGTATAGTATGTTCAAAGAAATCTTAAAAATATCTTAATTGGAATTACGCCTGTTTCTATGCAATATGGATGTTTATTTGCACGTGATCTTGTATGTATAGATGATTGAATTATCGACACCCCTATTATTAATAAGTATAAGGTATCTTTGACTTCTGTTTAGCGTTTCAAGTTTATAAAGTTATGTCATGAGATAACAAGGAATCCAGTATGTTCGACATAACAGATACGAAATAGAATAAAAAAATATAATCCAGTTCTTTAAGACTTACCAAAGATAAGTCAAATAAACCCTAATGTACGAAAATAAGCACTCCAAAGGTATTTACGGTAAAGGTGAGGTGGGCCTATTGAATCATTTAGAAGTTTAATAAGCCAAATCTCTTATCTAAAAAGATAGGTGAACAATCTCTGTAACAAATCTTTATAAACAACAACAAAATAAATGTTTTCTTAATCAAACAATGACACTGAATTTATTCAAGTATTATTTTTCAGTAAAGAAAATGTGCGTGCTATTAAATAACCTCAAAAGAATTACTTAATCGACAATATATGTTAGTTATGTAAATAAATCCTTATTACTCACGGTCTTTGAAGTTGTATTACACTGCAAAAGCTCGGTCTCGTGAAAATCTGCAAGAAAAGTAAAAATGCTTTTAGATAAATATCTTATCTTATATAATATAACATTATAGAAATCATTGATTGAAATAGCCTAAAATAATATTTCAAAACTCTTTTGAAAACTTAAAGCCACTATGCGTGATAGAGTAACATGCAAAAATCTCAAACATTATCTCCTTATAAAAGGCCTATCTATCCGCATTCTATATATTATAATAATTTACAATCAATATTTTTGGAACGTGAAGGTATATCACAACAAGGTATGCAAACTGTATTTTTTGACGACCTCCCTGGCGCAACGGTGAGCGCTGTGAATTTAGGTAGGAGGTCCCGGGTTCGACTCCCGGCAGGAGCAATTTGGGAATCTATATTTTCAGAATTTTCTCTGTTCTGGTCTGATGGGAGGCTTTGGCCTTGACTAGTAACCACCCGACCAACAAAGACGTGCAGCTAAGCGATTTACTGTTCCGGTGCGATTTTTAGTGTAAAGATCGTTTTGAAAGTACTAAAAATAATAAAATCATACATTAATCAAGAATATTTATTTTTATTTTTTTTGTTTTATTTACTTCAAAACAATGGTTTATCTTCTATTCTTAAAATATACTTTATACTAAAAAGTTTTGAAAATATTTTTTTATATCATAATAGGTTTAGTATAATTTAGATAAAATAGAGTATACCTACACATTTGCGTATCATACGTACTCATACCAAGTTTTATTAAAGCAATTTATAATATTATACCAAATGTATAATATATAGGATGACTATATTAGTTCCATTTCTTTGTTGCTTGTAGCGTCTATATTTATTTTTAGAGGTACCGTTTTATGCTTCAGATCACACCAGCGATCCGTCCTATAAAAATGAATACTCTATTTTTAGAATATTTGCC
Organism: Pararge aegeria; assembly: GCF_905163445.1. Classification (NCBI taxonomy): domain Eukaryota; kingdom Metazoa; phylum Arthropoda; class Insecta; order Lepidoptera; family Nymphalidae; genus Pararge; species Pararge aegeria. The sequence continues at coordinate 6,833,518 of NC_053184.1, read as the reverse complement.
CTCGGTGTTCATATATGTGAGCAGTGAGCATATGTCTTGCGGCGATCCTCATTAGCGTGTATGCAAGGGACCATTCAAGAAAAACGAGAACATAAATAGAGGGAAAATTCTCCCCCTTCATAAGATTGTAGAAAATTAATTTTATAACTCGTGTGACTACGGGAGGGTTCTCCGATAGACAAATTGACTGTTCATTCAACCCTGCGGCCTTATTCGCAGGAACTTCGATTAATGTTCTGTGATCGTCGCAATGATTGACAAAGTTTAAATATTAACCCTATGGTTTTGGCGAGTGCGAAACTTAATAAAAGTTACCGACCAAGTAATAAAAAACGTTGCAAGCTAATGTCGGTTCGAATCTTGCTAGTTCTGTAAACACCAATTTTGTATGTAATCATTTCGAAAATATGCATAAATGTTTAGTATTTTTCATTAAGTAGATACTAAATTTTGATGGAAAATACTCAGGAATTTTAACTTCTTCTTTGCTGTTTTGGCATATAGGGCACCATTAAACATATTAAACAATTGCCATGATCACATAGATTACATTCGAATTTCGGGAGTGTCAGATGTTAACTTACATGCATTTTTTCATGGTACTGTTATTATAAGATCGTTTATACTACGGTTAGATGGTAGTAAATAATGAGTAAGGTTTGCGTATCGCTAGCTCTGGTTTTTTACACAAATAAAAAAACTGTTCCGCTTCGACTTCTCGTTTCGAACGGAACGATGAAACCAGAATAAGCCCTCATTCATGATATTGAGGGAGAATTTGTTTAGAAGCATGACTTACGTTAATTTGGAAAGTTTGTTGGCGCTGTCTTATTTTATAGTCCAGTTGGTAGTATATGTGATTATCTCGGTAATAATCGTTAAGATAGTGGGGGTAACTTATGTTCTTGTATCCGAGCTTTCTTATCATCTTGTATCCTAAAAATTTTATACAGTTCATTGGTTTGTAGATCGATCCTCAGCACGCACATTTAACTTTCGGAGGTATGTGCGTGCAATTAAATATAAACAGTGAAGGAAAACATGGTGAGGAAATCTGCATGCCCGACAGGTTGTAAGTCTGTGAAGTCTACTAATCTGCATTTCCAAACTCTTGTCAGGGCCGGTTATGGGTCCATGATGTTGATATCGGTGAGTGAATATATTAAAGATATTTACTGTTTGCGCGCGAGAAGTCCAGTATCTGCGTTGAGGGATTTAGTAATAAGAATCGGGAGCTCACAACGATTTCCACGCAATAAAATAATTACTGCCAAGTTAAGTTCGACGTGGAATCGGAATAGTTCCAATAGGTCCACCGGGACTGGTATGCAAGCGCATTGTCACAACTTACATAACCGAATAATTCATGAGGCGCGAGAGGGCGGCTTCGGAGGTGTTACCCGCCGTTTTGTAACCGACAACCTTCCACCCAAGTTCATTTAAATCACTATTTTATAACCGTTATTTCCTAAGTCTTAAAGACGATTTTATTGCTACAGAATGCTTTTTGGCAGGTAGGTTGTAAGCATCGACTCATTGTGCTATTATTATGCAAAGACGACCACCGATCGACGAAATGTTTTCTCGCGAATGCTAAACTACATTTCGTTTTGTTAAAAGGTTATTAGAATGTAGGTCTTATAGTACAACAAGGTTACACGGGTGTGTTTTGGAAATTATTGTTTTCGCAACAGTTTGTCATACATATAACGTTATGTAAAAGAACGTACGATATTTTCAGTCTCGTTTTTGTTTGGTAGGTGATAAATGTATTTTTATTAATAACATACATTACACAAGTGTGTTATGATATATTGTTATTTCAGAATATGGAATTAATACGGTTGTTTTAGATGTTACAGCTTACAGTTTTTTATTGACCAGTCATCTTAAAACTTTCAAGGATTTAACTTGGAGCTCGAGAATTTGTATATTAAAAATATTGAATATGTGATAGGCAATCTACCTATATCATTGATAAAATTGCTTAAATTTCGTATTAACTTATTAGGCACACCCCTGTCGTCTATCACGGTGAAGGGGCATAGAGTTTAGACCCACAACCCAGTTCCATTACGGACTTTAACACCATCGCTTCCGGTTGATGGACATAGGGGGGTTGTTTGAAACCGTGTTCGATTCATGCCCTACGCAGAGATGCTCTGTTTATAGGCAATGGATTTCATCTCACCATTTGCTTGTTCCTTTTAATCGATAAATATTTGTAAAAATTATTAAATAAAAAAAGATAAAAAATAAAAACAAAAAAGCGCTTTTATTTCTTGTAACTTACATTTACATACCTAAGCTAGTTTAATATTAGTATTTTAGTTTTCGTTTATTTAAATGTATTGTTACAAATGTTAGTTTATTAAAAGAACCCCAGATTGGGTAAAGGCTTCCTTCAAAGATGTCCATTTTTCCCTGTCTTTTGCTATTTGAGCCCAGATGGGGTGGGTAAAAAGTATTACTAAAAAAATAATAAATAAAATTTTTTTTCCTTGCGGTTACGATTACTATTTGCACGATATACCTACGCAGAGTAGTCTACGGGCACAGCTGTTCTATAACTTAAAATTAGTACATGAATTTTCAATTATGTATATTGACCTCAATGAGATCTGTTAATTGCTGCGAACTATTTGTTAATGTGGCATTGAGAACCCCATTAAGCATTTCTTAAGTTCCTCTGTCTCGTAATTCAATTGTTACTTTGGTTACTACTTTATTGTTTTCATAACGAACCCAATTAATCTTGTTAATTTTGGTGTGTTAACAAGCTACTATGGGATTTAATAATTGTAAGTACCGAATTTTGTTTGTCGGATATCTCTAATCCTTCATCATCATCTCAACCAATTGATGTCCACTGCTGGACATAGGTCTTTTGTAGGGAGTTTCACAATGCACGGTCCTGGGCCGCTTGCCTCCAACGGCTCCCAGCTACTCGCCTGATGTCATCTGTCCACCTCGTTGGGGGCCGACCTACGCTGCGTTTACCGGTGCGGGGTCGCCATTCCAGCACCTTAAGACCCCAACGTCCATCGGTTCTCCGAGCTATGTGCCCCGCCCATTGCCACTTCAGCTTCGCAACTCGCTGAGCTATGTCTCTCTAATCCTACTTACTGTTTACTTGCTTCATATGAGCCCTTATCAGCGATCTTTGTTGACCTCTGTGGCGCAGTGCTCTCTGTGCTCTTTGGCTTTGTCGATCAACTATAGTGACAAAGATGATTAAGCTTTCTTGTAGGATGCCAAGTACCCCAGACACCTCATCCGAGTATGAAGTGCTACCATACAGATTTAAATTAAAAAAAATATATCAAGTTTATATTTTTTTCATCTACCAAGTGTCACTTTACAATTTCGCTAATTTACTCACTGCCGAATCGGTGTCGTAAGTTTTCGTCGTCGATAATTTAGTGATTTTTTTTTTTTTTCTCTAGGCAATTATGAGTTCGATTCATACGATTTAAGTTGTGAAAATGGGCATAAGTGACCGACGAAACACATTCTCTCAAATAATACTGAAGCAACTGACTCGGTGCATGAGTTTTCGCATTAATAACTTTAATAAGTACGAGTAGTGAATATTTCTAGCGAACAGTACCTACACGCACGCGCAGCCGAGGGCAAAACTAGTACAGACAAATATTAAAGACATATAATAACATACACTTAGCCAATAAAGCTTACGTCATTTTTTAGTTAAGAAGGTAAGTGATTATCTTTTTATTAGTAGTTTTTTGTACAGTCTCATCTGATAGCAATAGGTACAGATTATCGTGGGATGATCGAGGATGGGCTGTTCTTGTTCGCCATAGTATGATTAATTATAAGTATTACCCACCTATGACGTGGTCGATATTTTTATACAAAGGTGACTCGGGTACTTGTTTTTTGTATTAATTTATTATTTTAACCAATAACATAACTAGTTTTTTATTATTTTTTATCTATTGTGTTTATTTTTGTATTTTGTTTTTGTATGTGCAATAAGGAATTAAAAAAAAAAAAAAAAATGTTTTTTTTTAGTGACGCAAAATAACGCTCTATTTAATATTTTGTTTAAAAAAAAAAACAAAGTGAAATGAACCTATTAATACTAGTTTTACAGTTGCATATCCTGTACTTCTGACTTTGTTGTACAAACTTTCTTTAGCTTTAACGACAGACTAATAAGGTCCATTTCACTCCGATGTTCAAGTATTTCCATACTCGAAATTGCGTACAGAGAGTTGGCAACGCGTCTTCGAAGAGTTTGCCGCGCGACGTCGACGAGTTGTCGACGCGTTATCGACGAGTATTAAGCGGGCATCTCGTGGTTTACTCGTCATCGATAGTTTACTCAGTTTTCATAACAAGTTACTGCATTGTGCACGAAATTAAGCTCACTTTTCTTTGCTGTCATTCGACTGGAGTGTCAATCGGTCCATAAACTATGCGAAGGCTTTTATTCTACTGATCCGCCTGCGCCTTGACGCGTAAATTAACACAATATTTGAGAAATACACGAAGATTATATTTAACGCGTTAAATGTGCTGTAGCATTAGATACTAATGACGTCAGACATTAAGCGATAACTCGGGCGATGTTTTTTTAACACATCAAACGGTTTTAGTGTTTGTTCAAGAAAAAAAATACCTACTAGATATGCTGCTAAAAGAGTCTGTTAAACAGATCTCACCCACGATATAGCAGATTATTTAGATATTTTTATAATGAGAAAATCAATGTGAGTGTGCATAACACCCCAAAAAGTTATGTGTTTGAGCACCTTCTAAGAAACTAATATATTCCTACTGTTTTTAGTAAGCCTACCTGCAGCTTGCAGCCTGACCCGCGATTCGAACCCAAGTCCTCTTGATCCGTAGTTAAACAAGCATATTAAATAACGCATCAAATTATCCAATACATGGACAGCCCTGAGCATAATAAATCAGAAAAAAACTCTTATCGGCGAAACCTAAAGAGTTTAACAACTCAGAGAATCAGTGGATTTCTTTTCGAAATTAATTCAGTTATTTACCTTATCTCGTTTTATTAATATTAAGTTCTTATGCTTCTGTAAACTCATAAGTAATAAAATAGCGTTAATATAACGTGTGAAGATATGCATTAGTAATTAAATATCCACATTTTATTATCGATATCGTTTATTCTGTTTAGTATTAAAAGAATTCTCATGTAAATCAGATTGAACCGTAATTAATATTGGTGTCTGGACATAAGATAAATCGTATGTTTTAAAAAGGTAATTTATGGGTGATACTAAAAAAAATGTTCGACAGATACTGTTTGTTTACTTTTAAACAATGTGATAAAGGATCTGGAATAAATTCTGATGTCTTTTTATTTAAGTCTGATCAGAGGTATTAAGTAGATACCTAATTTAATAAATTGGTATATTCACTGAGTAATCAAAATGTAAAAATTCCGTTGTAATTTTATTTACGTTTATAATTTATTATTAAATTATTCATAGGACTGATTAAGTAATCACTGATCTGAGACTGATTTAGTAATCGTAGGAAAAATAGGTTTTACAATAAAACCCATTTTTAACCTATTTTAAATACAACTCTTCTTCCTTAGATCCTGCAACAAAACTTTTAAATAATTGACAAATTCTCTATAAACTGGTAAAGCATTGATTTAAGATGTTACTCAGCTCACTTTTGTTAAGCGTCAAATTGATTCCGCCCGGCATCAATTATAATATATATTATTTTGTGGTTGATACATTACGAATCTAAAGTAAAAGTCAAATCTAACAATTAAAAGTAAGTTCTAAGTGTCCTAAATCCTAATCCTAGTTTGGAAAATTTAAAAACCTTTCAACGAATATGCTGTACAGTATTTCACTAGACAAGCCCTTTAATTTGATACTCATATCAAGGGAGTTGTGAAAAAAAAAAATTCGCCATTTCGTGGTGGCAGCCATCTTGGATTTGATGGTCATATTTTATAGTATTTTACTAGTGTAGTCCTTTAATTTGACATTCATGCCATCTTGGACTGACTTTCATTAAACATTCTTCAAACGAAAAAAATAAAATTAAAATCGGTTTATCGGTTTGGGCTCTACGATGCCACATACATATACATACACACACACACACACACGCACATCCACGACAAAACCCATCGTTTTCGCGTTGGGGGCTTAAAATAACGATTCTTAATTGACACTTACGAGTTACACGTAGAATAATTCATATCAAATGTATGTATGTAGGTAAAAAAAAAATATTATTGATATTTTTAGTAAGTTATCTGCGACAAAAATACTCAGCTACCATGTCAGACGACGAAAATTTTTCATCTATGAAATTCGGGGACTTTGTCAAATTGAAATTTATTGCGCCATCGGTTAACCATCCCCCTGCTTATCTTTATTTCTTTTCTCATCCATTATATTACCTTATTGCTACTGAAGTGTTGTATCGTTGGATTAAACTTCTACTTTCATTATAATATCACTCAACTCAAACTTTCATTTTTCACAAACACTTAATTGAACCGACAGAAGCGTATTATTTTCATCAGGCCTCATATCCTACCGCGGGGTATTTTAGATGTGTATATATAATACCTTTTGTTTCCATTAAAACCCAACTAACTGCCAAAAGCTTATCATTATCATATATGATATATGATGATTACAGAAGTGATGATACCGCATTGGGTAGGAGCTCGACTTCACTTACCGAGTTCAAATCCCACCAGGCACCTCTAACTTTTGTAAGTTACGGAACTGTACTGTGCGTTTTAAGTAATTAAAATATCACTTGCATAAACCTGCATGCTTTAGAGTTCTCTACATAATGTTCTCAAAGGTGTGTGGAGTCCACCAATTCTGACTGGGCCAGCATGGTGGACTGATGCCTTAACCTCTTCTTATTGTGGGAGGAGACCCGCGTTCTATAGTGGGCCGGTAATGATCAACCCATTACCGGCCCACTTTAGAACGCGGGTGTCCTCGATGATGGTGGTCGATTATAGGATAGAGGGACTTAGAGAAAATCTTGTATTTATTAAATACACAAATATTCTTTATTGATTAATAATACTTACTTATACCAAACGTATGAAGTAACAAACCAGTGCGAAAAATCGTGCAAATAACACACCTACAATAAAAAACTGGTAGTAGATATTTTCCCGTATGTCAAACTTTCATATGAAATATCTATTAGCGAACCGCCTCCTTCTATTAAGCCGAAGGTCTTTCTAACTAGTCCCATTAATTACCTTTACAATTGTTATTGGGGACTCAATGGTCGTCTACGCCTTTCTATTCATTTTCAAACGTCATAATAGCTTTTAGTATGTAGTAAGTGACAAAGCTGTTTGTGAATAAGCAATGCACAAATAGTTTGTTACGAAACAGCAAGCTTACAATAAGGACAATGACATACTTATATCATCAAACTTCACAAGAAAGACAGTACCGGCTCCGTGTCAATCGGCGTTTAAAAATATAAATGTTAAGCCTAAAGTATATATATTAATTTGGTTTTATAGTCATCATTATCATCACTTTCAACTCACCGGCCGACCGACTGCAGGATCCGGGTCTCCACTCAAAAGAAGTCACCACACTGGCCCAGTGCGGATTAGTAGACATATCGTGTTTGTTTGGTAGTTTAATAATATTAGAATAATAAAGAGAATAGCAACCCACACTAGAACAAGGTCTAAGCAAGTCTAAGATCTATATCTCACTCCTTGCTTGATTAAGATTGATGATACTTAGACGACGTACAAACTGATGTAGGGACAAAAGGAAACGTATCGATATCATATCATCCAACATCAATTACTGTCTTGTAGCGAAAAGGTCATTCTGATAGTTTAAAGTTGAAGCCCATTCAGAGTGAACATCATCACCAACAGTCAATTGAAATCTTAAGACTGGACATCTTAGATGGTTTTATTTGCTCCAATTACAACACGACAATTATAATAATTGAAAATGACGACTTAACATGTGTCCTGTCCCCGTAGATTACGCTTAGTATTGAAATAAGTACTTTTCATAGAAAAACATAATACTTTTTGTCTGGTGGGAAGCTAAGGTCGAGGCTACTTACCACCCTAACGACTATCAAACGTTACCCGAACCCCTAATCGAATCCGATCAGGGGTTTGTATCATCACTTATCAACAGGAAGTCAGGAGGAGGTAACAGGAGTAGTCGAAGAAAAAAAAACATTACATATTTCGTCCGACCGGGAATCGAACACAATTTGAGCTATTATCGCTGACTTAGCGTTTATCGACTCGACATGTAGAAGCAGTTGCTCCAGTCTGCCTGATTACTATGAATATCGAGTCGTGAGAGTACAATTACTTCTATTCTAATTATAGGTAAATATCATATAGATCTTTCGATAATAATGTGATTGTTGAATTCCAAGTGAGTTGAATAATACCTACCACATGGCAGAACCTTCACCTAGCCAGCTATCAAGGTTATGCCACAGGTCATGCGTTAACTCGGACCTGTTTACACTGTGAAGGTTCCACAGATCTTTCTGGTACAACGACGAGTTTATAGCTCACCAACCTTGTGAGTGTACTGAAGCAAGAGATCCTTAAATTTCAGTTTCGGAAAATTATGATCTCGTAGCGCGATTATAGCTAACTTCGAAGGTCTATATTACAAACACGTTTGTTCCCCATACATATCCCCGTATATACTAGTACATATTCGTTAAACATGTTTGATATATTGACACCACATTTGAATTTGACTGAACGAATTTGAAATGTTAGGTTTCAGATGCTATGGTTTGTAAGGTATGCGGGGAGTATTGCGTTGCAAATGACGTGATGATAATTATTACGAATGAAAGCAACATGACGAAAAAATAAGTTGTGTTAGAAAGTTCCTCAAAACCATCTGTTTAGATTTATCACTCGGAAATTGCTCGTGTTCATTCAATTTGTATGGACTCCTTTACAACTACTCAAATCAAGGGTATCCGCACCTTCACGACGGAAACGGACATAAATTAGTAACATCTGCAAAATAATATTTTGTACGTAAAGTTAGGAAATCCAGTGTTGATATGCGCTTTGTTGCTATAAATCTGGAGGTAATTCTAGATTAGTTTTAAAATGTGTTTAAATTGATTTACTACACAATTTATGATTCTTTACGAAAGGTTGCTTGGAACTAGCCGGTTACGCTTTCATCTCACATAAGGTAGAATAGTGATTGTTAAATAGCTTAATGTTGCTGTTGAAAAACTCTCTGATGGTTGCATGCTAGTGATCCGCAATTCTGACGATGCACTAACCGTCAAAATATCGAATCAGAACGGAACCAATACAGATGTCGACTTCCCTGAAATGTGAGAACACAAATAATTGATAGATAGCACATCTCTAGCGGAGTTGAAGGTTGTCCAGAAATCAGATAGCCTTGACCTTGACAACTTAGTAGACCAAGAAAGATTTTCCAGATTATTCTCAGTAAGCCGGCTATTTTTGTGTATGCTAAAACAATAACTGTGGGGCAGTTTATTACGTTGTTATTGGTCACTGCCACTTAAAAAATGTTTGCAATGTCACGGTCACTATCGAATGCAGTTGTCTTATCTCGCAGAAGTATCTAATTGACATGTGTTTCGTTGTTATTCGGGGTCAAAGTCTACAAACACCTTGCTATTGTGTGTGGTTTGGCCTGAGGGCTCATGAGGCATATTTTTATTCCTCGACGATAAATAAACGGTTTATGCATTTGATGCGTTCGTTTTTTAAGCATCGTAGTTCCTAAGCTGTGATCCGATCAGTGTTATTGCTTTTTATCCAAATTCCAAAAAGGTGAGGGTTTTTATTCGACACGATTTTTTGAAAAGCGAGGTTGCAGATTTTCAAAGATATTGTACAGCACTCCTTATATTTATTGACAATGCAATTATCTTTTGTTAAGATTTTAGAATCAGTGTAATAGTTTTAAAAGTAAATAATTTAAAAAAAATATCGAGAGTTTCGTCATTTTAACTTTATAAGTAATTGTAAACTAAAGTAAAGTACCTTAATAAACTAATAATTATTATTGTAGTTGGTCCTTTTTCCAATTTATAAGCTTAGTCGTATATATTTAGGATTAACAAGATTGGTTTATCTAATCTGTTACTATTCCGCACTAATCAATTGCCCGGTGTTGTTGGCTAACACAGATCAGATTGATAAGGTTTGTTGGGTTGTACCTATCTAAAAACTGGAAACCTTTCAAATTAGGGCCATGAATATTAAGCAGACCTTGATTAGATATCTAATATGCAACCTACTTATCGGGAAATTAACGAAGGATGAAAGGAAACTTTAACAGTTGGGTATGTTTTAAACTAAAAAAGTCAGTAATCGTGACGTTTTTTATCATATTTTGTTTCAAGTTTGTTAACATCTAATTTTTTACTGCTGCATTCATTAACTGTCTTGATTTATATCCGCTACGCACATAGGCCCTGGGATTGATGTGTATTTTCATTTTTTCTATAATTTTTCTATTATTTCTACTCTGTCTTTTTAAAAACAATATGTGTTTAATTAATAGCTAGAAAGTCTTACGTTTGGGAATTATATTTCGAATAATGAAATCAAAAACGTTAAAAACGGTTTTATAGTCCCGTCTAAATATGTTTAGTTGTTCCGAATATAATCTCAGACAAACGGACCGAGCAGACCGACAGATTTTATAACCATATGTTTTCGCTAATCTATCGCTCATGTAATCGTATTAGCTGATGATTTTATTTATTTGTATTACAGCTATTAAAGGAATGTGTCTAGTTTGAAATGAATTTGAAATGCCTACCAAGAAGTATGGCTTTCGATTAATGTTGATCTATTGTCCAATATTCATATCAGCTCGCTTTATTGTCTTGATTTGATCGATCAACGAAGACCCATTGTTGAATACCGGAGCTCTGAAGGTGAAAAGAAAACAAATACTGTATTGAAACCCAAGGTGATACTGTGACATTTATACAAAAAGTATCTATGATTAAGATGCTGAGCAAAATGAAACGTCTATAGTTATCAAAGTAGAGATCATTATCTAACAATACAACAAATCAATAAGTTTTAGTTTCGACTGAATATCAAAGGAGAATAAATTCCCACACTTTATCATCTTTTTCATCTATAAAGTATGACTGATTGACCTTAATGATATTACTTCTTTGTTATGTCTAAGGGTCATTAGATTTTTTGTGAAACGGGATCTGATAAGTAGGTTTATTTACTTCAAATTAACTCCTACCATAAATTTTCAATGGACAAAACATTTTTTATTCGTAACGATGTGCCTGATGATGTTATCACGTAGAACTTTTAGTAGCCCCTGATATTTAAAATATTTTAACATGAATATTCGGTGTTAGCTTATCTCATAAACCCACTCATGTATAAACTATCTTTGGAACAGCTCTAAATTAAGCACATTGGATCGATTGTATACACCTCCTTTCCTCTCGCGTGACATCTTTTTATACACCGATATAATGGTAGAAACCTACATACGTTTTAAATCCGTATTATTTATTGGATATACGGTTTAAATATTATTATATTACCTGTGTTATATCACAATGATTCTTCTTGTCTTTCGGTAGGTAGTTTCTTGAGTTGACTTTTGCAAGGCTTAAAGAGATTACAGACCTGAGTATTTGGTATTAATTTTAATGATATATCTCCCATACGTTCGTGAGAAAAAACATACAGATATAAAGAATGACAAACGGTCAAAGAAATAATCCCATTGGGGATACCTTTTGCGGTCGGAACTCTAAAGAACCATATGCACCTTAGGTAAATGAACTGACAGCGGCTAAATCAAATCTATAATAAGGTCATAAAATTAACCTTATTATAGATTTTAATTTACATTATGCTGCATTATTTGGAATATTCCCATAATTACTACTGTCACATATTTTTATACCCACCTACCACTGATATGACATAACTAAAAATCAAAAAGTTAGCTAAACATATTTTATCGTTGACCGTAACAAGTTGACACAGTCACGATTTTTGTAATGAAAAATTTATGCAAGATATGTCCGAAGTATTGTCGAACTATTTTTGGGCCTAAATTAACACTTGGAGGTTGCTCCTAAAATGGGGTACATGATAAATATCATTCCATAAAGGGATTACATTGCCATTTTTTAAATGTTGAAATACCTTTTGGTGTATTTGTTCAGCGTTATGGTACTTAAATGTATTAATGTAGTTTACGATAGAGCTATAAAAATTAGTCCGACGTGTTATAAATTATATTTACCAATAGTGAGTTCAGTAGTTGTACATAGATCATTATCTTTATAAACCTATTCACGGCCCACAGCTGGGCACAGTCCTTCTCTCAAGGCGGACAAAGGGTTGTAGAGCATAGAACTATCACATGCTCCAATATGGGCTGATGGGCTATACCTATTATTATCTCATGTGAGTTATAACAACCGAGTCTGTGAATTAAAGTGCTAGTCAAGCTACATAGCCAATTTATTAACTCTAGGCTGGAACTGAGATTTTTTAATATCAAAACTCACTACTTTAAGGCCGCAAACTGTACAACTGTCGTTCAATGTGGCGTTTTATTTCGTCGACGTGTTCCTTGGTGCAATAAAGTACACTTTTTTTTCAATACCTTACAATCCTTGGCCCAGGAATCCAGGACCTCTTGATGCATAATTGAAATTAGATGGGTTTTTTAATATCATAGTAGCCCTCATAGTAGTTTTTCTGCTGTTTTATTTCCTGTTATATCTTCCAAATCAGTCCTCGACTGCAATCAGGCGAGATATGTTTTGATGATATGATTTTTGTATTTATGATGTAAAATTATACCATGTGATATCATAATTTATTTTTTACCTTGAAACAAAATGCACGCTTTTCGCGTATTCAATATTCATATTCAATATGCAGAAATTAAATAAGATTTCTATTTTCTATTTGTGTGCTCAATTTCAGACGGTCAATTTCGCCTTATCCGGCTATCCGTGAGATATAACAACAACTTGGTAGATAATTTATAAATTAAAAATTAGATGATAAGATGTAAACAATGAAATATTTTAAAAAAACTTACTTCACAACCAAAAAGGTAAAATACATTTTGGCTGTACGGCCAGTGGGCATTAAGAGTTAGAGCGGTACAAGAAATAAAACACTTAATAGGTATACAACATTTGGACGTTTGGCGTTAGCTCTAGTTTCATCTAAAGTCTTTAACAGGCCTCTCCGAACTGGAGGGTTTGCTCATAATGAGCACGCTGGGCATATTGGGCCAATAGGAAGGAAGCTGCTCCCCGTTTTCCGTTATATTCCCTTAGTCGTCTCGTACGACACCCGAGGGAAAAAATGGGTGGTGAAAACTATATTCAGTTCTGCCGTCACCACACACCACAAATTCAAGGTTTGCTTAGTTATTTTTAAATATGTGTCAAGGCAAACAAACAGTTATTAATATTTACCCACACAAATCATTGTATTTTAAAGTAATTAAAGTTCCAAACTACATATTCACTATTCGATCATAATAATTGTATATCAATGTCAATACATGCAAATGAAGTTTATAATTGGACTAGATTTAGCATTGTAATATTGTTAAGCGCGATCTATCGATCAAAAAGCTCGAACAATGTGCGGCTATCGAGTAACAATTAGGGTTCTGCCAAAAAAAACGAATACGGTTTAGTCAAACATTGCAGTAGAATTTTGTGGCTTGCATCTGTATATTTTACTATCATTATACTTACCGGAATATCTAATCAGAGAGTGATCAGCACTGCGATCTAATTATACCTGAAAATAAATAAAAAAAGTTGTTTTAAAATCGAAAAAACGTTACATATTTTGAACAAACTCTACAGTTATAACTTAAATCATTTTCTAATTACTATCTTGCCTCGAAAATTTCAAGGTTAGCATATTAAAGTATCAGTTACAAAAGTTCTAGAATGAAAAGTGCACAATATTTCTTTTAATAGAACCATTCGAAACTTTAAATCAATTCAATGAAATTTCAAAATGACGAGAAAGTAAATTGTGGTTCAACCCTATTGCAAACTATGGATCAAGAAGCCTGAACAATATGCGGTCGTCAAGTATCAATTATAAGCGAAATGCTAAGTTATGTAATTTGAGACCTTGAGACTTGACCGTAGTCGTGAGACGTTGACCAGGTGTGGCCCAAGTACAAGAGAGAGAGTGCGTTGTCAACGAGTTTCTTGCCGTTCACCGAAATCCCTTCACCAACTGGCTATGAAGGACATAGTCCTGTCATTTTGTCAATATTATAATAGAAAAACTCCGTAGGTATGTATTTGTCCAATTTTAAAGGACATATTGTTTGTCACGATACACGCATTTGACATTATGAGTATAGTATATCACTAAAAGTCTGTTTGTGTTCTTCGCAAATTAATTGGTTGATACCTAGCAACTTACAATTAATTGCGTATTGCAATTAAAAGGCCAACTTAGGTGTAAAGACATCTTAAGATAAAAAAATATGCATAATATTTTTGTACCTTTTATTTTTAAATCTAGTGAATTTGACATCACATCACATATTCACATTATAATATTTCTCTCTTTTGCTTTTACAGTCTCATTTAGTTTTTTTTGCACGGTTTCCTTTACTTTTAGTTTATCATAATTAATTTTAGTGGCAAAGTTCATACACAAAAACAAAACTGCTCTTTTTATAGTAAAAAAGTAAACATTAATCATAGGTTTTAAAACGCTAACGCCTATATTTTGGCTGCTTTGTGTACACTTAGCGCTCGTTCAGACACGGCGGGAACCGCGCGATTATAGAATCGCATGGAAATCGCGCGGGTCTTATTTATATGAGTTAGTTAGTAATCGTTCAGACATAACCGCGCGGTTAATCAAGCCGCGCGGTTACCGCAACCCAACCGCCAGAAAATAGAATCGCGCTGCTCCCGCGCGTTTCTATTACTATGGAGTCTTTACTTCGCGTTCAGTTGCGTTGCGGATACCGCGCGGTGAGCACGTCACTGTTCGCGAGTTCGCCATGGATCGTTTCGACACTGAACTATTTATTGATGAGGTGGAGAAGAGACCTGCAATATGGGACATTCAGTGTGATGATTACTCAAATAAAATTATCAAGAACCGAGCTTGGCAAGAGTTGGTGGAGATATTTGGAAATTGCGAAGACACGGTGGAAAAAAAGAATATTTTAAGTAAGTAGGTTTATTCACCAAAAAATAATTGACAGAATTATGTTATAATTATTGTTATGAAGCGTATATTATACTCTCCGTATACTTTAGGTACTTAAATAAATATAAACAAACTTCGGCTGCTTTATGCAGACATTTCGAGCATTTTTCAAATGAAGGTCACAACGGTATTACCATATTTCGTTTGTTTACATTTAGTTATGTACCTAAACATTACAAGTACGGTATGTTAGTTGCAGCTATATCTTTGTGTCTTGCCATGGAACACGCCCATCATTCACAAAGTAATGAGCGAATTTATCTCTGATATTCAAAGATGACGGTGTCCCTCTTCCCGCATGCAAGGTATTGAGATTAGTCATGGGTGCATTATATAAAGTATCTTTAAATTTTAGACCATCTCTAGTCCGCACATAGTTATGTAGAACACAAGAAGCTTTTATTATATCTTCGGCAAAATCTATGTTTACATTTATAGGCCTATGAAAGATGCGCCATTTGTTCGCCAAAATACCAAAAGTGCACTCAATATTACGTCGGGCTCTCGATAACCTATAGTTAAAAATCCTTTTTTCATATGGTAAACATTTGCCTGAATATGGGCGCATTAAATTTTCTGCTAAGCCGAAGGCTTCATCTCCAACTATAACATAAGGCATTGGTGTTAGGTCTACATTAGATATTGGTTTAGGTGTTGGTATGTTTAATGATTTTTCTGTCAGGCGTTTATAAAAAACCGAATTTTTAAATATAGCAGAATCACTGCTTTTGCCATAAGCCCCAATATCAACATAAGTAAAGCAATAGTTGGCGTCGCAAAGTGCTAAGAGCACTATGGAAAAGTAATGTTTATAGTTATGATACAAAGAACCCGAATCAACAGGCTTTATAACTCGGATATGCTTGCCGTCTATAGCACCAATGCAATTTGGAAAATTTGCATATCTCTCAAAGTCTCGTGCTATTGTCTTCCAGATATCTTCAGTCGCTTCGGGCATGACTATGTTTACCAACTTATTCCACAATGATTTACATACTTCGCGGACAATTCCAGTAATCGTCGATTTTCCTAGGCGGTAATTGTAGCTTAGTTCTCCAAATGAACAACCCGTACCAAGATATCTGAAACAAGAATATTATTAATAATGTTATTATTTTTAGGTACACAACTCCAAAAAAAATGGAAAAATATACGAGATTGCTACAATAAAGAATACAAAAAAGAAAAAACAACTCCTTCTGGTTCAGGTGCTCGTAAAGGAGCCCGATATATGTATTTTTCAAGATTATCTTTCCTGCAGAATAGTGTAAGTAATAAAGACACTACAACTAATATTGAAGAACAGAATGAAAGGCAAAGTGAGGAGACAAGTGAACTAAACGCCAATGCAACCGAAGCCACTGAAATACGTCCCCCTAAACGTAAGAAAACACAAGTGCCAGAAGAAAAAATAGCGGTTTTAATAGAAAAAAGTATCGAGTCACGAAAACATTTTCAGAATGAACTTCAAGAAAATAGTATTACCAAGCAAGATGACGACAAACTCTTTTGTTTGTCGTTATATAAAGAACTCAGAAAAGTACCAGAAAATAGGCGTTTAGCAACCAAAATTGAATTACTTCAAGTGATACAAAAAGGACAAAGCTTACCACCCCCTCTTCGCTACAATACTCAGCAGATCACACCTACGTATTGGCAAGGACAACAGTATACAAGCCCGCAAGGATATTTTACTACATCTGGATCATCTCCTCCTGTTCCGGCACCGTCACCGTCACCATCGCAATTTAGTTCTGGCTCTCAGTCCTCTACAGTTATAGAAAATATTTATGCTGATTTTGAAGAACAATAAATAAATCTTACCTTAAAGTTATTACGAGTTTCTCTTCCGGTGACACGCTTGGCCTCAAATGCGTTTCAGAGCATGAAATATCTTGCCTGATCAGTTCAATTAGTTCATCAAAAGATTTTATTGACATTCTCAAATAGTCAAAAAATTTGTTATCATACATTCTTAATTTGGGATATAATGTTACGAACTGACCATGTACTAGTCGGTCACGTAATATTGGATGCACCCAATACCGCCTTTTTCTTTTCTTTTTTTTAAGGAGCAACCACAGTAAACACACTTCTTCGTCGACCTCCATTTTGAAACTGACGCTTTACCCGCACGAAATCGCATACTAACCGCGCGTGTCTGAATAGCATCACAATTTTGCGGTTTGAAACCGCGCGATTCGTAAACGCACGATTCCCGCATGTCTGAACGCACGCTTAACAATCGTGATAGCATTCGTTTTGAGTCACAACTTAGGTACATATTTTAAGTTCACGATATAGTGATTGATAAGAATGAGGCGCGAAAAGCTGGATGTCCACCAGACAGATTCAAGGAGTGTTGAAAATACGAAATCGTCAAAATAACATAGCGCAATATGCGTTTAAGATCTGACATAACAGAAGGAGACGTCGCTGCTAAACGGCTCATTTCTGATTTGTTATGTATGGCAAAAGAACTCTAACCTAATGCACTCTTGCCTATTAGAACGGTCCTATGTAAGGATCGTTGTAAACTTCTGATACACAGCACTGACATTTACCTGTCCGATTGATAAATTACCGCGAGAAAGTAGAAGTTCACCTTGAGGAATCATTTAAGTATACACATGTCTATAATTTGTCAAACTAGGTACTCGTATTTCCGGGGGACGTTAGACGTGTGTTTGACAAGTGGTCATTTAGTTTCTGTAACATAACAGCCTCAAAAGTCTAGTGGTTAGCAGCCTGGAGATAGAATGAGAGCACGTTAAGTTGGCCCCGTTTATTGTCACTAACATGTGATAATATTAAAGCCCACCAAACCGTATTGTAGTAGCTTGATGGGTCTATGCTCTAAAACAGCGAAACAATCAGAAATATTTGAGCTGTATTTTTTCTTTGCCGTTATTGAATGTGACAAGTCTGGAAATCATAACCGTCAATAAAACAGATAGATTCAATGTACTAATGGACCCGGACCTGTTTCATTCAATTCCCTTATGCACCTCCAACGTTTCAAGTTGTGTGCGTTTTAAGCAATTAAAATATCACTTGTTTCAATGGTAAAGGAAAACATCGCACTTGCATGCCTTAGAGTTCTCCATGATGTTGCGGTGATAACCCAGTGGTTAGAACTTCGGTTTCATTTTAGGGGGGGCGAGGTGGAATCCCAGCAAGAACCTTTAACTTTTCCTAGTTATGTGCGTTTTATGTACTATGGCCTAAACCCTTCTTATTGTGGTAGAAGACCCGTGTTGTAGTGGGCCGCGGTAATGGGTTGATATGATTAATATTATTGGGAAGAATATTATTGTTATGTTAGTACGTTCGTTTAATACGACAACCATAGTACTAATGTCTTTAAAGACCCCTACATGTAAATCCACAAATCACCTGTTAGAATGCAGCCAAATATTACTTTCAAATATTTATAATAACGCGAACATAATGACATCTAAAAATGTAGGAGGTATTTATGTAACGGAAGTCCAATAAAAAATGACCTTATAAAGTGCTTATTACTACACTAAATACTATTAGTATATATATTTGAATGGAACAATAAAATGGTGCTAAAGAATATGACCTGCAAACCCTCACGTCGGTACATTATTGAAATAACAATTATGTTCAGTATAAACCGTTAGGTGCCTATTTTCTATTATTAAATTAAGTTTTTCTTTACATCCGTCAATAAATGGACGTGATGCTATTTGACTTTGCTTTTATAACTTTTGTTTATGTTTATTATTTTATTAGAATGCAGCTGTGAACTTGCAAGATATTCATTATTAAGTTTTCAGCTCTTGTTTCGACTTCGTGTTTGTTTTGATATTTAAAAGAGCCAACGGGAACCGTTTGTTAAAAGCTATCAAAAGTAATATATTATTTTTAATTTTCAAGAGGCCGGTTCCTAGGATCTTATCCAGGACAAGAGTAACGTATTCCATGATGCAGGAGCCGAATATAAAGTCAAAGTCGAAGTCAAAAATATCTTTATTCAAGTAGGGGCCCATAGGTGGCACTTTTGATTCGTACATAAGAATTACACGGTAGTGAGATGATGGCGATAACCACATTTGTAAACTTAAAACTAAAGCTACGAGGGTTCCAAACGCGTCCTGGTCTAAGAAGAAGCCCACAACAAACTTAGCCGGGTATTTAATTATTTGTTTAAGTCCCTAACAAGCGAACAAATAAACGAACGAAGAAACAGACATGACAGACAAACATGCATTCGGATTTCTAGAATTAGTAGTAATCGCGGTCAAAGTGGTGTGCATCAACTTGGTTTAATAATAAATCATGTGTAATGCCTAATATGCAAAAACAAGTTTACTTATGTATAGCTGCAAAATGTACCTACAAGTAAACTTGTTATTTGTGTTACATTATGGAATCACTTAAATGCTACGCTATGAACACGGTATATACAACAAGTTAAAATTAGAAATCACCTGCCGATATTGTAGTCTGATAAAAAAAGAATGCGTTACAAATTATTAAAATGCAAACACAAAATACTTATAGATACTCGTAGCTTTTGATCACTGTAGCACCAATTCGATATTTGTACGAAACCGAACGCTCTGGTTTCTTTTTTTGGTTGCCGCATTTTTACTTCAAACCTAGATAGATGTTTTTACAGATATATTAACCAATCTGTCTTTATAAATCAATCGCAACCACAAGTAGGTAAAGATTATGCTGGTGCCAAAGTAGGTCAAATTACGAACTATAGCATTCTTTTTTTGTAAAATGATTCTATGGAATTATTCGGCTTTTATGTCAGTGTTATGTAAAGAGTGTAGTTCCCAGAGAGTATCATTGTAATCAACCCTTTACCGGCCCGTAGGCCGTAGTCCACCGCGCTGGCTAAGTACCGATTGGAGCCTTCACAGGCCTTCGAGAACTTTATAAAAACTCTCAGGCATGCGGGTTTCTTCGCGATGTTTTCCTTTACTGTTGAAGCAGTGATATTTAAACTAAATTAAAAACGCACGTCACGCCAGCTAATGGCAATACATTAGCTGGCGTGCAAATATTACAAGCCATTGGTTGCAATTAAAACAGAATCAATTTAGAAACATGCAATTTTAATACAATACAACAATACAATTGCGGTAATAATAATGAGAGGAAAAAATATATATATATATATGTATATAAATATATATATATAAAAAAAATCAGAAACATTAATTGAAAATTCGTATTCGTATGACAAAATAAAATACAAATGTCACAGTTGTTTTTTGTCATTTTGAAAAAATATATATCATTTCCATACAAATCGTTGCAGTTAACTAAGCATGGCATATTTCTTTTCAAAAATGTAGCATTGTTATTTGATCCATACAAATACCTCCATCTGATTAAAAATTAACATAATAGCTGCAGTTTCACGGTATTGTCTGTGCGCGAGTCGTATTGAGTCGAGATTACTATGAAGTTCATGACTTTCTTAATAACAAATATTCACGGAAGCAAGCAGCTCCGCTTTCATCTGTACAAAATTTAGAATAAAGATATTGTTAAATAAAAATGCCTGTTAAATAAAAAAGCGAATGCCGAGTTTTTTGTTTTTTTAGAATCGACAAATTTAATAAAATTATATGTCTCTACTGATTGTTCTGCATGTATTTTGTTGTTTTTTGTAGGTCGCTGTTTGTGTTTGCTCCTATTTTCTTATTTTTTTCTTGTTAATTCCTTTACTTAAACTATTTTACTGTCCCCGTTAGGATTTGTTATATATATTTCACTTAATAATTTTAGTATTAAGTTAAACCAAAAAATAGTAATATGAGTTTTTTCAATCCATTGCAGGTGAAAAGTTCACCTGTAAAGGAAAGTTGTTGAATTATTATGATATTTTTTAAATATGTAATATGTAATAAATATTACTTACTAATAATATTATAAATAGTATATTTTGGATTGGTGATAGTTGTATCTATTGAAGCGGTGATAGCCCAGTGGGTACTTCGACTTCACTTTCGAGTGTGCGAGTTCGAATCCCAGCACGCATCTCTAACTTTACTGAGCTATGTGCGTTTCAAGTAAATAAAATATCACTTGCTTGAACGGTGAAGGAAAACATCGTGAGGAAACCTGCATACCTGTGAATTCTCCATTATGTTCTCAAAGGTGTGTGAAGTCTCAAGTCCACCAATCCGCACTGGGTCAACGTGGTGGACTACGGTCTTGACCCCTTCTCATTGTGGGAGGAGACCCGTACCCTGTAGTGGGCCGGTAATGGGTCGATATGATGATGATGATGATTGATAAATAGTTTAAAAAAGGAGAAATAAAAATGAAATCATACCGCTTAAAAATTGTTATTTCTTAGAAGTTATTATTTGGCTTATTTAGTTGTTATTTATACATATTTTGTTAAAATTAATTAATTAATTTAAACTATGTCTATATGACACGAACGCTACTATTATTGCATGAAAATGTTCTATTTACGACAATATGGAATAAATTAAGATATTTTTTATGATTACTGGGAGTATTGATCTATAGAGAATATTCGATCTGGAGTATTTTATTTTGACCTTTTTGGGTGCGATTGTGATCTGACCTTTGTTTCTTGTTAGGACTAACTGGTATACATTAAATCCTTCAAAGATTAAATGATTGCCTTCAGGTGCCAGCGTCTATGGCATTATGGCGATAGCATTCTATACTTTTATAGCGTGCGGAGGTAAATGCCCATAAATTACCCTATTAGGTGCCGTATTACCGCTTGTTATTTGATGTAGTGTGGTGTATGAAGCAAAAACAACCATTACTGGATTATAGCTGATGATAATTATTTTCATCTACAATTAATTACGAAATAATATTGGAGAATGCATGATTTTATTTCATAAGGAATCACCCTGTAAAGATATTAAATTAAAAGAAGCTTATTTATTTTTCCATACAAACGAATTCTAAGTGTTTACTTATGACAACCCTATTGAAAATAAAAGACCGACACGCGCATAGTACCTAAGCTACGCGACGCGTGCCTCATAAAGTAACAGTTTGCATGTGATGTTAGGGTTGTATCTGTTTTTTGCAGTTAAAACTGTAGCAGTGGTTTACTCAAAAACTATTAGGTTTTCGGGTCCACAGATAAGTGTTAGAGACAGTAGATAATGTACTTCTACAGCCTGTGAAGTATTATTTCGGTTTTCATTTACACGTTGTACATTACTACATAGGAAAAAAAACATATTCTCGATTTACCTGGCGTAGCCGTGGTCTTATAAATGGGAGTTCCTGGGTCAGATTTCCAGCGGGGGCAATAAGCGAATTTCATTTTTTTTAACTTTCACCAAATTTATCCCGCCAATGGATTTAGCGTTCCAGTATGATACCGCGTAAAAACTAAATAGGGTTTAATAAAACTGGGTAGCATCTTACGAGCTGGCCACGGGAAATTCGCGCATTCTGCGAAGCGTCTACATGTGTGAAATAAATGTATGGAAATACTTTTAGTTCCAAGCATGATGCGGCTACAATACTATATTGTTAACACGACGCGTTTTTTCCCGTGGCCGGCACCTTAGACTGCATCACTTAAAATCAGGTGAGGTTTTACATGATGCAGTCTAACGTGAAGGGCTAACTTGTAGCGGCATAAAAATAAAAGGTAAGACGCAAAGAGGAATGGGCAAAGACCACCCGGCATTAAAATTATGGACACAAATAAATCGACTGACTGAAATCGAGTTCCAAGCTGTGTTTAAAGTAATTTATTTTTTTATTTTGTACCAAACATTAAATATTAACATAACAACGACAGTGCGTGCACAACGACAACTTATCTTTAAAGAGATACTTGCAGAAGCCCTTATTCCTAACTCATCGGAAAATAAGTTTAAAATCGATTGCAAAATTACCGAATAGAATAACAAAGGCTACAAGGCGATGTAACAAAAACGTGTTAATAACGTTTTCCATTATTAAATTGATACAAGCACTTCCGAAACAATCAAATTTATTATATTTGCCGATGATAAACGGTCCTACTCAAACATTAGTGGCTGAAGATAGTCATCGCTCATCTTGCTGCGGGCCGCTATCATTACCAAATTAATTTAAATTGAGATCCGCGTCGTATCGCTCAAGATAATCTCTTCGTTAAAATCATAAATTAATGCAAAATTGTAGTGCTACTCGAGTGATGTTACTGGAAAGCCTCGAAAGTGGTAAGAATTTTTAACTACAGTTAACGAGGTGTAAATTCCTGGTTGGGTTAACAATTCATCATCCATCCATCATCCATCATACCCGTGCCCTGTAGTGAACTGGTCATGGGTCGATACCCATGACCAGTTCACTACAGGGCATGGGTCTCGTACTATAATGAGAAAGGTTTAGGCCGTAATCCACCACGCTGGCTTAGTGCAGGTTGGTGGGCTCCACACGCCTTTAAGTACTCTCATGCATGTAGATTTCTTCACGATGTTTTCTTTGACCGTTTAAGCAAGTTTTTTAGTTCACTTCGGCTATACTTTTGGGGGGCCGAGTTAGAATCCCAGCACGCAACTCTAACTTCAAATTATGTGTGTTTAAAGCAACATAACTTAAAGTTAGAGGTGCGGGCTGGGATCCAAACTCGGCCCCCCGAAAGTGTAGCCGAAGGCCTATCCACAAGGCTAATACCGCCTTGCAACAATCATTATGAGTTTTTTCGGAATGGTGGTTACTCGCCACGGCCAATGCCTCACACAAGATATAAATCTCGGAGTTTCTACGGCAAGGGGGAGTTATCTTCGACTGAGGCGCAGCAAAGCACGGCCTGGTAGGTTCAGCTAGTACGCAGGAGTAGAATAATAAATAAATGTTTATGTAAAATAGTAATATATGCAATAGTAACTAGTAAATGAAATGGTTTCTTAATTTGATAGTTTTTCATAAGTTTGTAAATATTAGAAAGGTGGCATTTGCTCATTGCTGGAGTTCTTATAGTCTCTAATTTCTCTTAATTTACGTTAACCAGATTTTAACTTATTTGCCTACATTTAGACAATGGAAAGCGTTAAAATGCCCAAATATTATAAACAGCATCCTATATAGAATATAATACACATAAATTATTCTTATTGAAGTTTGTTGTAAAAAGTTGTTATAAATTAGCACATATACCTATGATCTTTTTTATTAAAGGCCTTCAAAGGAAACTCTTATAGTTTGTGCGTTCACTTCCCCATGTAAACATTGCAAAAATAAATAATTAGTCTGTTAAAAACTAGTCGCGGAAACGCCTCGAGGGTACAGCTAAAATAGGTCACATATCTCATATGCCCTAACTAGATTACCTAATTTCAACTCTATATCCTCAATAATAAGGTATGTATTTGTAATTTGTTAGTGACATAGTTGTTCTTTTCCTTGTAAACAGCTTGATACTATGGATACAGCATCCGGAGCATTACGTTACGGGTCCAACTCGCTGGAGTAAAACTAATTTAATTAGCATGTGTTCTATTAAGACGTAAAATATTGTTGTCTTGTTACCTATTCAGGATGAAGAAACGCACTCAAGACGAAGATTTAACCGTGGGATGGATTTAATTTAATAAAAGTAAGTAGGTCAAATTGCTGTACGTTGTTTTTTTTTTATGTTCTTTTTCTGTGCAATAAAAGTATTTTCATTCATTCATTAGGTACGTGCTGAAGAAACATATTCTTATGTTACTAAATTTGTCTTATTCTTTTGTTAGCGAAATTACTTTACAGTTCGTGACGATGTAGTCTGGGAAGGAAACATGCTTTGGTCACTTATTATCTCTTATCATCATCGTCATTATCAACCCACCATAGGGCACGTATCTCCTCTCAGAATCAGAATGGCTCAGACCGTAGTCCTCGCCCGCCAAGTGCGATTGGTACACTCCACACGCCCTTTGGTAACATTAATCCATTTTAGTAGTAGTAATATTTACACCCTAACTAAGCAAAATCTTGATTTTTGGCAAAGAGTTAGTTGAAAGGAAGGAGAGTAACATATGCCACTTTTTATCCCACGGGATAAGTAGAAAATCGTAGAAGCCGCGGACGAAGAACTCGGATGTCAGCCGGTTGTCTTATATGACACAGACGTCAGGAAATTAAGTTACTGTAGGCCGTGGATACTGATTATGGTGCACGAGGATACGTGCCGACTTGTGTTTTTGGTTGGTGTAAGCTTTAGCCTATAGGATTATTTTTCGCTAAACCAGAAGCCTAGATCTAGTAGCTAATTTATGAATCATAAATTCCTTAATAAGAGATCCTGGGTATATCTGGTTCGGGGTAACGAGTTATCTAGTGCAATCATTATATTAAACCTATGAGCTGTCAATAGTACAAATAAAACTCATTTAAGGCACATTTTAACGTACCTAATAACTTTTGCTATTAAAACTCCCTGCCCAGACAACTTATAGTAACAAAGATTTAGGGAAAGTGAAAAAAAATATTCTTCTTTCTTTTGACGATCAACACGAAAACACCACAAATAACTCAGACAGTTACTTATTCTACAATTACGGCAATCATAATTCCGTTTACAACTTTCTATGAATTTATTTCGACGAGTTTCTTTGACTGTTCTAAAAAGGTTTGCCTGCGAAAGTTCTTTATATTGTGTAAAACTTTCGTTAATTTCATTTAATTATAAAACTTATTTACTTTATTAGCATTTTGATTATCATAATATTAAATAATTACTAAAATAAAAGTTAAACGATGT
Source organism: Pararge aegeria (assembly GCF_905163445.1). NCBI lineage: Eukaryota > Metazoa > Arthropoda > Insecta > Lepidoptera > Nymphalidae > Pararge > Pararge aegeria. The sequence goes on along the minus strand of NC_053184.1, from coordinate 6,807,500 downwards.
TGATTATACTTTACACGCACATAAATCATCCTTTATTAAAACTAATTTAATATGTTGTGTTATTAGTTACGATGACCTTCAAAGTGCTTTATCTTAACCAGAAATGCAGTTAGTAACCAAACGATATGAGTACATAATGACTGTACACAAAACCATAGAATATTAATCATAATGTTAAAGCTTCAGTAGAGCATTAAACCTGAGGGTTATTGATGCGACAAAGCCGAAACTACGGATCAAGAAATGTTACACGAATGTTACTATCATATCTATGAAACTATTCATCTTTATAATAATAGTCATCATCATCAACTGGATCCAGTGTGTGGGGCAGTGGGACATTGCTGGTCACTGGTCTCTTTAAATAGGAGGGGGTTATTGACCCTTCAGGCTGCTCTAATGATAGTACATCTCACGTCGGCTAAACGTGCTCTCCGACGCACGAGATTGGCCAACCCTAATTTTGCTAACTCCGAGCTTGTATTGAAAATTTATCGGAATAAACACGCAACAATTTTTGTTCCTACAAATAAATCGATCTCAGAACGTAGGCGTCGTTATGTATAGTGTTATGGTTCGTTTTGTTGTCAACATTGTAAACGGTACCTGAACCGAAAAGTAGAAGCATTGATATCTAAACTATTCATTCTGTATCAAGTCATTCAGTCAAGGGCTAACGTGTAACGGAATAAAAAAAAAAGTAGTTGTAAGTATGTTAAATGTAACGTTTTCCAAAAATAGTCAACTCACCAAATATTAAACCATCAGGGTGTTTATAATGTAATGAATAAAAAAGTTTTATTGACCGAAGAAAGAAAGAGAGTATCACACTTCTTTAACTTTAAACTTTGGATGAAATTGTAAACCCTGGAGGAATTCCCCGAGCATCAAAAGTTATGCATTATTCAAATAAAGTTCAGTTAATTCACAGGTTGCGGTCAGCATCCAGCAGTAGCTTCAAAACATATCACTGATTCACTTTCCGCAGTTGCTGTCGCGGTTAAGCTTATTACGTCTGCAGATCGGACTTGGCCGTGACTCGCAATGCATCGGAAAGTTATTGACTTTTGATAATGAAACCAGTTTGTGGCTATCTGACCGAGAGCGCGCCCTAGTTCAATACCAGTTGTACCTCTACACCTTTCCTTACAATTTCTAATAAGCTTTATACATTACACGTTTCATTGGCCGCTGTCACTAAAATACCTTGATAAACGCGAAATGTATGCTGTTAATGTTGTTTAATCGTATGCTTGCATTCCATCTTGTTACTGGAAATTGTATTGCGAGTGTATGATCAACGGTAGCTCTTAATTCGTGGTCAATTTGCTTGGAATGTCTGTGGATTTTTATCTCTAATATTACTATTTTATTTTTACAAATACCTCGTGCACATTATTACAAAAGAGTGTTAGTAAAGTCAAGCATTGGAATCAATCTAACCTAACAATATTTTTAGCTATTCAGTTAGTAAGTAGAAAATTAATATCTGAATGCGTTTATTTATGGAATTTCAAAAACTTTTCTGTCATAGATAGGTAGGATAACTTTCGAGGAACGAGAAGCTTCACTAGACAATATTAATATATTTAATGGATAGATACATTTAATCGAAAGTCGTGGCACCCGTGACCTATATATTTCAGTACGAAAATATTTTTATTATTTACCGATTATAATATTTAATGATGGAGATAAAATCTACAAGTTCTAATTTGTATATAGTTGTAAGCTAATTTAGATTTTATTTATTTTATATACCACGCCAATGTGTTTCTCACGATAAGTAATTAATATACCTATAACGATAACGACCTTACTATTACGACAGCTATTGTTAACTATTAATTGAATTCTCTAAAGCTCAACGGCAAAAAGGAAAGATATAAATTCTCTTTGACTTTTACCTAAGGCGATGCACAAACAATGAACCTTATTCCTACAGACTTAAGACTTCTTTATTCAGAACCTTAGTTGCAGCACCGGAAACGACAACAGGACACAAATTAGCACCTGATGTTAGTAATCATTCTTATTTAAAATCTTCAGATGGCAGCATAATTTAAGAGTTTCTATACTTATTCACAGGGAATACAAATTATAGGAAAATTTCACTGCTCAATCCAATGTGTAAACTGGAAATTCAGGATTAAATTAATTTTATTTATTTCTGGATAATAAAACACAATCTACTAAGCGGACGTTTTTGTGCATGACAGTTTTATAGCATTATCTTAAAAAATATTCGCATCAGAAAAAAATAAATAGGTTGTTTCAAAAAATCATACTCACGACTGGTTGCAAGTCGCTGCATCTAGAATTCTAGTGCACAAGTATCCACGTTTATAAATAGCCTAAGATGAATAAGATGCCAACAGACCACAAGAATTTCCGACGCGGAAAACCTGTGGCTTGTGATCACGAAAAGTTTCGCAAAGTCATTAGATACTGACACTAGATCAGAATGTTTTGCAAGTCTTGAAACGTTTTTGGTAATTTTCCCTCGCCCTCGGCATACATCACGTAGCAGTGTTTAGATATTATTGGTTTAGTCTAGATTTGTGTGGTTAGACCTAGACCTGCTGAGTTTCGAAATCAGCGTATAAATGTAATAGGCTTGTTTGTTTTACCTCAACTTGATATTATTTATTCTTTGTAAAGTGAAACACACAACTTAAGCAGGAAGATTCTACCGAGAAGAAGCAGGTAAGAAACTCAGCAGTTGCTATTTTCCGACATAATTTTACAAGTTAACAATCACTGTTCTATCTTGTGTGAGACAAGGATACTTTGTCGTAAGAATAATACAGTTTCTAATAATCTACTGCACACAATGTTGCTTGATAGCTTAAAGTTTCACAAGTAAGTAGACATGAAGTCTTTCCCATGCAATACTTCACTGCAAAAAGTAGGTTCTTATTTCATTTATATTACAGTGTTAACAAAACAATATACAAGAACGTGTGAAGGCGATAAAGTCGTGAGTTAAGGTGGGATAGTTTAATATATACGTATACCAACGGAAAGAACACCTCGCTTTCTCGCTAAAGCAGGAAGAAATCCATTGTTATACCACCCTAAAAGGGACCGACAGACTTACGTTGGCTTATTGTTGTTCACATCCACGATCTCCATACGAACACCACTTTATTAATATTCAACGAAAATAGCTTTAGTTATGCAAACGCGCTCACAAAAGCCCGATAAAACATATTATAAACGTAAATAATATTTATAAGGGCGGAAACTTGTTACGTTAATAACAGCGTTGCTATCGCCGGACGGGCTTTCAACGGCATGTAATTTGTTACTAAGTACTTGAAAATAGTCTAGGTGCAGTCTAAAAAGGAAATTCTCGGAGAGTTTCCCGTCTAGAAATAAACTGTTACTTGTTTTAACGTCGAGGAAATGAGACGCGTCGGAGATGGTTTTCCTAAAGTTGGTTAGGTTGTCGTCTGCGGTGTGCATTAATAAAGAGAGCTCTACCTCGGGGCGGGCAATCTTAGGATGAGCCCGGGCGGAACGAGCCCGCATATCTCAATGTTTCAAAAGCTGTCTCCGTACGGTTGAACTACCAGAAAGTTTGAATGAAGCGGTATAAACGCTCGTCTTGGAATAGCTTGGGGCCTGGATAGGTGTGTCCAAATTTTTGCGCTTTCATCTACACCTCTCACATATTGACTCTTATGAATTGCGCGTATACAGTAGAAATATATTTTTCTATGTGTATATTTACTTTCTTGTCTATGTATATAACTTATGTTTGGTAAACATATGATAAACGACTAAGAAACCTGGAGGCACTATCCTGCACTCTATGCAAGATAAGAACTTAAGTACATCTATAGACGGCTTTATTTCAACGCTTAGGCTTTCCGAATTAGAAAAGACCGAAAACAATGCGATATTTACGATACAACTAATCAGATCTTATTTTTAAACGCACTGATTTCTAGAGTATGAAACTCCAGAAATTAGTGCGAAAGTATCAGTCTGTTCAAATTCTGCTTTTTTTCGTAACATTTAAGATGTGTTAAGACAAACTCGTAGGTCCTTCTATGAACGTGTGAACATGGGCTACAACCGCATTGCGCTTTTAATTATACACCTGGATCGCAACGTCGTCGTCTGCTGTTACCACAGATATCGTGTGTATATGCCCTTAGATGCAAGGGAAACGTTTTAATTAATTATTTATGATTATCAAACTGAGACATGTTAAGATTGATACTTCCTAAATGTCTTTGATACTTAGTAAAATTTTTGTTTGAGCTGATTCGTGATTTATTGCGATGTCATGTTCATAAAAATACGTGTTTTTACAAAAACATTTTTTGCTTTACCTTCTATATCAACGATTATGTTCGTGGTATTTACCACAAGCTGGCAGTTATTCAAAACATAAGAAATGTACCTACTTCAACGTACATTATCGAGCTTTGACCATTTAAGTTAATAGTTTAATTTTAGCACGCAGGTAACTAGGCGTCACCTAACGAGCTATATAACTGAAAAGAGCTTTTAAATTCCTCTCATAACAAAGCTTGTGCATATAGATTAACAGTACAATGTCCCGTTCTGTTGTTTGCGTATGTATTTTAATTATTTTGGTAATTGGTTGCCAAGTGACCTCTAAGTCGTAGGTCACAGGAAATTGAGGCCGCTATTAAACATTTGAGATCATGAGTATATTGATAACAAAGTATATGCTAAGCATACATTACAATGCATTGCGTCACGTTGTTGCGTGAAGTAGTACGATAATAACGGAATATGTAGAGACTATTAACATTAAGAGATCTAAGAGAGATCACCCGAGTTCTAATCCCAGCACGCACCCGTCCAACTTTAGACTTTCCCCAAGTGTGCAGCGGTGATAGCCCAGTGGGTAAGACTTCGAGTTCACTTTCGAGGGAGCTAGTTCGAATCACCGAACGTACCTCTATCTTTTCTAAGTTATGTGCGTTTTTAGTAATTATAATATCACTTGCTTCAACGGTGAAGGAAAACATCGCGAGGAAACCTGCACGCCTGAGAGTTCTCCATAATGTTCTCATAGGTGTGTGTGTTTGTGTGTCACCACCAATCCGCACTGGGCCAGCGTGGTGGACTACGGCCTTAACCCCATATTGTTGTGAGGGGAGACCCGTGATCTGTAGTGAGCCAGTAATGGGTTGATATGATAAAGTGGGTCCTAAAGATCTAATTAAAATTTTCGAAAAGAGAGAACGGACTATTCTCCAACTTTTCTGTGCGTTTTAAGTAATTATAATATAACTACAACGGTGAAGAAAAACATCGTGAGGAAACCTCCATGCCTGAGAGTTCTCCATAATATTCTCAAAGAAGTGTGAAGTTCACCAATCCGCACTGGGCCAAACCTTCTCAATGTGGAAGGAGACTCATGACATATAGTGGGCCGTTAATGGGTTTATATGATGAAGATGATATTAAGAGATCGTCAATCGAGTTTGAGCTACCAATCGAAAAAAATGTATTCACATTTTTATTGTTAAGGTGTTAATAGTTAAAATAAAACCGTCAAATTAGTCCGAACTCTGCAGTCCCCTCCACGTACGACTACCTAACCTAACCTTTTTTTTTTCGTGGCGAATTCCTCACCACGGTGAGCACAGTGGAGCACAGGAGCACACCTATTAACCTAACCTAACCTATAGTTGCTTATTCAATAAATATTTTTGACTGCTTCAATTATTTATGTGATTCATGAAAAAGTATATAACCTTAAAGAAAAAACAACCAAACCCTACATATCTATACTAATAATTATTTTGTATAAAACCGCACGCAACCTAGTGCATTGATAAATAAACATAGTTTGTTACAAGTAATGATGATTTAATTTTATGCTTGCGTGTTTCTTGTGGATTTGATACGTAAAAAAAATTATATAAAAATACTCTGGTATTCTCGCGAAACTGAAAGGCCAGTTTAATATTCATTTCATCTGATATTAAAATGCCCCTACATTTAATATTATATTTTGGAACATGGATCTACAAAATATCGCGATATACTCATATAAAAGAACACAAAATCCAAAGTAATCAAATTAAAGAGTAGCCTTAAAGATTTCACAAATCTATTTTTCCGAAAAAAAATTATGTATATAAGTTGAATTAATTAAACTTGTGATTTGATCTTGTGCAAATTTCTTTCTTTTTGCGTAAATACATAAATAATAATATTTCTGAGGTACTGGGTTAATCTTTCGTGTTTGTATATCAATGATGAGAACACTCTGATTCGGAGTTTGGGGGCGAAATGCTTTCACTTCCTGAATAGATTCAGGCAAAGGAAATCGAGAGGTCGTTACGTACGTCGCTTTTGAAAACCTTGCAAATTTACGAATCTCTCCGATTTATATTTATAGCATAACCGAAGAAAATTTAAAGTAAGGTAAAGTAGGTAAGAAACCTTTTTTGTATCTTAAATCATAGAAGACTCACATCTAAAACCAGTGTATCATACATCTATTTGCCGTATATAAATAGCTGTAATAAAACGGATAAAAACCATACTTCTCCAAAACCGGTTATAAATATTATACAATGGTTTAAAGTACACACCAGTGTTTATTCAATTAAACTAAACTAAAGCGGTGATAACACATTGGGTATCGACTTCACTTTTTGGGGGGGGAGGGGGGGGGGGGGGGGAATTCGAATCCTAGCACGCACCTCAAAATTTTCTAAGTTATGTGCGTTTTGAGTAATTAAAATATCACTTGCCTCAACGGTGATGGAAAACATGTGAGGAAACCTGCATGCCTAAGGTCGACTTGACCTCTCAATACTAATCTTAGACTATAAAGTCCGATTTAGAAAATTATATTTGAAATTTTATAGACAAGACAAAATATGGTCAAATTTTGAGCCTCATTCAGTCCATTCTCTAGAATATTTCCAAGGTGGTGCATTTTATATGAACTACTGATGACGGTTGAACAAGTGTAGGTACCTATATCTATTTACGCCTTGCCAATTTTTTGAGCTTACAATAAACGACTTATTAGAAGCATAGCTGTTAGCTGTCATTAGATTAATTATAATATCCATGATATCCATCATTAAACTCGAACGCAATGCTATTATATGGAATCCGTATGGAATAAGTCACATTGACATGATGGAGAAAATTCAAAAAAAGTTTATACGGTGGCTTTATAGGAAATAGTTTGGGTATTCTGTTGGATATCCCACAATATATCCAAGTATGTTTCTTCTTGGTATACGACCGGTTGGAACTGAGGCGTACTGTAGCGTTGCTCCAGTACGTGATCAATCTAGTCCAGGGCAAAACAAGTGACTCCTTTATGTAAGGGTCGATAGGTTTGCATGTACCGGATGGCTATGCCAGTGCGCGTCGTCGTCATTTGTTTGCTTTACCATGCTGCAGAACTTAATTGACTACGCACGTCCCACTGGCTCGTGCGCTGCGCTTGCTCAATGACCTAACTCATAGTAATTTGGAACTGGACATATTTCACACCCCGCCGCTTCAGCTCCAAAAGCAAATTAAGAGTATGTAATCTAAGATATTGATTATATGTTTTAAGGTTTTTTTTTTATTATTTTTAAATTTTTGGTTATTGTTCGTTATATTATAATACCGATTGTTTTTTTTTAAATCCTTAATTATATATAGCTTATTTTTATGTTTTAATTTAATTTATTTTTTTGTAATTATTACTTGTTGCTACATTCTTTAAATAGACCCGGGGAGACGAATTGGGCAACTGTAATGTCTTCACGGGGTGCGTTGCTAAATAAATAAATAAAATATTTACAGTATCCATAATGTTAGATTCATTATTAAAATATTTATAATATCCATAGTTTTTTTTCTTGCCCTTTGCACACCTTATCGACTCAAATGAAAGCAGTGGAATGTGAAATTTACTTTATGTGACCAAAGTTTAAGATTTTTGTCTTCGTTATAGATAAAAATTTATAGACAAGAAAATATTATATTTCCTCAAATATTAAATATTAAACGTAATTATACCATTCGCCAGAGCAGTTCTAAGATTGTAAATTTTATATGTGCCATATGAGTAATTGAAATAATAAAATCATAAAGTTGGCAAATAACACTCTCGAATGTCGCAATAAGAATAAAACAACCATTTTGCGAAATTTTATGACTAGCAAAATTGGTGTACTGCACGCCACTTTCCTACGTCATTGAACTTTATTGTTTCGTAAGTTTTGTAAGGCTTTTATATGCTTTTGGAGGGCTCTTAAGCTAAACTACAATTAATTGAGCGTGTGATCACCTTATCGCTTCAGCTCGAATCATTCATTCAATTGGGTACGTTAAGAAACGTTAGACCAAGTTAGTCACAGGATTGAAAGCAGACTTGAATGGTATTCTTGGGCCATTTATAGGTACACCATACCAATTTTTTATACGCAAATGCCAATTGTAAATATAGGGTTATTTATAGAGTGGATATACAAAGCTCTCGAAATTTCCTAAAACACTGTCATAAATCTGCCAGTGCTGTAGTTGTTCTTAGGTATTAATCACGTGGCCTTGCTTGTATAAAATATTGATATTAATTTTTGTTTGAAATAATAATTACAAACTAAAATTAATATTTACAATAAATATAAGCCATCTAACTGTTCACTTATGGGCATGGTACCCAAAATGCTGGCGCTATTGCCCCTTTGAATTGCTAGACTTAGCCTTTGGGCTAAATAAGAGCCAGCTCTTATTCACCAGACGTAAGGATCAACTTTTGGGACACGATGTTACTAAAATATTATGAATTTGCTTATCTTAGGTTAAATAACTAATATCGGCTGAAAACAATTTTCACGTACTTTCCTTATATAAAGTTATATATAACCATTTATTATAACTCTATTAAAATGCAACGATACAATTTTTCGGGCGTAACTTCTTCGTTTATTACTTAGTTTTTCGCATTTGCTGTTTGAATATGCGTGTTATAAAAAGTGTTACATTATACCTCAAAATAGTGTTACCTTAAAAATAATAATCAACATTTCGTTATTCATTGTTAGATACTACGATCATTACTAACGTATGCAATAAACCGACTTTTATTTAATTGAACGGTTTGGTTTTTAAGAAGCACGTCATTGTTCGTTGATATTTATGAAATTAACACCTCCATAAGATATACATTTTATTGCTTAATCGAAATACGTTAGTCAGCAAAAAAGTGAAATGAAATCGCCATTTATGACTTTGTTTTTGGTGTTACTTAGTGACGCACATACTGTATGTGTCACAAATCTTTAATTTATTAAAAATCTAACGATAACTTCTCAAATAAGTTTGCCCACATACGAGAGTGCGCTTTGGTCTACAAGTTATCGACATCGGTTTATCCTGTTTATAGTTATACGATACTATACGATATTATAGCGAACGACACTACTGGTACTGACTAACTTTTAAAACATGGGTCATCTTCTTACGTGCTAATGGTTATTTAAGTTCAAGACGCTAGATGAAGTGTACAAGTATGGACACATATTCTATTTGCGGGTCTAACCGAATTTTAGTAAGCTTAGGGTAAACGACTTGTTATAAGCATAGCTCATGAAAATTAAGTCTAATTTGCTATACTCTGCGAAAAGCAGGAGGATCTGTATGGTGCATGTAGGATCTACTAATAGCGTCCCCTAGTCACTGGCTCGGCAATGATCACGACCAACTGTCACACGTCTACTCTCGCCTGCGGCTCGGGTAATACTGACGTAGTAACATTGCTCAGGAACACACGAGACCGTGTAATCACATACACTACATCATAATTTATAATTTTTTCAATCCTTATACTCCAAAAACAGATCTTCGGCAATATACCCTCTACGCACGTTTTGCTCCAAAACCGGACGAACAATGAATAATTGTTAACAATTATAAATTAAAGCAGGAGAATCTGTATGGTGAAATCATAAATTAAACCAAACAGATTCTCCTGCTTTACTCGGAGTATAGCAAATTAGGCTTAACTTTCATGATATATCATGGCTTTCCGCAAAGTAAAGCCTACCCCTATCCAATATTATCATAGCTGTTAGCTGCCATTTTGATTATTTATTATAATCGTAATCATATTCATATTATATCATATTTTTTTTTGGTGCTATTATGAGCACACCTTAGCGACTGAACTCCAACAGAATTCAAATTAAAGCAGTAGAATGTGAGCTTTACATTATGTGACATAAGTTTTTTTTTTTTTGCCAGTTGTATACGAGAACTGTATCGCGCGTAGTGGTAGTCATTCACTTCAAACACCACTTTTTTTCAAAGGATGTAAAATGCACATTACAACGATTTGATTTTGAGTCGAGACAGCGTTGAGTCGATATAGATATAGACCCTTGGATTCCCATGTGTCTACTAAGGGTCTTACTAATAAATCTTGTAAAGCTAGTGATGGGGCTATATAAATAATGTTTATTATCTATGTGCCATTGGTTGTTTTTTTTGAAAATCTTTTTTGTCAATCTGTTTAGTGCATTTGTAATTAGTTACAAATGCACTAAACAGATTGTCTCTACGTTAACAAGATGCATAATAAAAACAATTTAACTCGTAAATTTCGCTTAACTAAAACAACAAATTTTCGCTTAATTAAAGGAGAATGTTGAATAATACATCAGGTTGTGGCCTAGTTGTGCATGCAAGAGTTAAAGTCATTTAGTTTATTTTAGGTAGAATTGACCTCAGACTAATTGGATGGTTGTTTGTGGTATAAACTTACGAACATACACAACTATCACGTATGTCTTAAAATTGTATATATATGTGTATTTTACTTGTGTGTACATATATATATATATATTTATTTTACATCTAAGGTTGGCCGGTAGAAAATGCTTAAGCGTTAATTACGCAATTTGTAAACCATTTTTTTTGGTTGTGCAATAAAGTGAAAAAATAAATAAATAAATACTATCATAACATAGTATTATAAATGCGAGACAAGGTATGTGTGTGTGTGTTTCGTTGTTTGTTATCAAATTTGGGCTTAACTATTAAATCGATCTTAATGGAATTTAGCGCACATGTAATATGCACCCTCGAGGTGACCATAGGATAATAATATGAACCTACCTATCCCAGAAAGTGGCTGATAAATGTATCCCGCAGTATTTAAAATTTGCAATTTTAGAATCACAACGCCATGGAGTTTGCCAAACCGACTGGAAGTAAGAAATTCTTATCGAATAAAAATAAACTACAGATAGCATATGCTGCGGATGATGTTCGCCGGTATTTCAGCCGTTCCACCTCAATTCCTTGCGATTTGCCCGACGACGGCAACGAGTCCAACGACCCTTGCGTTTTCACAACTCCACGCTCGCTGTAGTTTCGCTGTGACATCTGGGTCAGTGCATTTTCGATGAGGTTAGGTTATGCTCTTCGCTGTGACGTAAGATTTTTTGCCGCTTAGATTAGTGTTACAGTGTTCGATTGCCCTGAATACATAACGCGAAGTGGTTCACAGTTAAGCAATTATAGAAAAGTACTTCAATTACAAGAACAACATTTAAACAAACGAATTTAAACGAATGAATGAATGGATGAATACTGAATATGGGTAACTAAAATACTAAGTGAGCGAATGTATGAATGAACATACGCTCACTTAGTATTTTAGCGACTAGAAAACTTGAAAACGTTTGATTTATATTACACGTTATTATAATACTACTTCCATCAAATATCCTAGTTTAACAAAGGATAGATGAGCCTGGTAATAAACAGTTACCATAGAATGTTTAAAAAAGCAAAGAAAACTTGGATGAAGTAACGGGCAACATCTAAATACTAAGAAGTAGTTAAATAATAAAACTATAAATGCTCCTTTGACCTCAGTTAGTTCAAGAATAGAATTCTTGAGGTCATTCTTGTATTTCTAACAATCGCGTAAACGAAGGATATGTGCATGGATCTAATTATAACTCAACTTGTCTTGCCCACATTAAATATTATCCTTATCCAATTCTACAAATACTATAAATGCGAAGGAATCTTATTTAATTATTTAATTTGCCATTCTTTAACGGTGAAGGTGAATTGGTGATTCGTCAGGAAAACTGCATCCCTGAGAGTTTTTTTATTTTTATTTTTTTATTTTTTGTATCCATGCCTTTACATAGTCATCAGTATGTCAGGGCATAGCAATAACAAACAGTTTGACCTTTACTATTACAAATACACCATTTCAGGATTCTAATTAGTGTTAGTAGAAATATATATCAGGTCTCAGAATAATTAGTTACTATTAAAGATCGTCAGGTAAATAAATCTATTTTAATATTAAATAATTGCTTTGCCAATTGTTTTGTCATAAAATTATGTTTAAAATTACTGTGGTATGTCATGAAAATAAATTGAAATAAGGCGATAATTTAATATTATATAACATAGTATTAGTATACATTTATTATTTCCTATCTACTTTTAAAATATTCCGAGAGTTCTCGGTTATTGTCACAAGGCGTGCGCTGTCTACTAATCCGCGATTGGCCAACGTGGTGGACTACGTCTTTTGGCCTTCTGAGAGGAGACCCGTGCCCTGTTGTCGGCTGATATATAATGGGATGATGAGAGTGTTTTTTTTATTAATTATGTTCGGCTGAGAGTTTTTTATGTATATGAAATTGAGTATACGCTTTTGTTTCATGATTCCTAAGATAATTTTGGACCTACCAATGCATAAGTTTAAAGAATATTTTAAAACACATTTATTAAAGCGAGGTTACTATACAATTGATGAATTTCTTAATGACAAGGTTGCTTGGAAGCATCCGGCTCCGCTTTCATCTCTCACATCATAAAATGTAAATTGTTGTTGTTGGAAAAGGGCAACTGCTGAGTGTCTTGCCGGCTTCTTCTCGGTAGGATCTGCCGTCCAAACCGGTGGTAGAGTCACTACTAACAGACAGACTTGACGTTTCAAAAGTGCTTATATTAGGCCTACTTGAAATAAAATAATTTTGAATTTGAAATTTTTTGTATTTATAAACTAGCTGCTTATTTTTTACGTCCTGCAACTAGTCAAGGTTGGCCGTCAGATTTGGAATTTTGTTATTTATTTAGGCTAGCGCTTGGCTACAGTCTAAGGAGGAGCGCATGCGTACAAAGTTTTTTGTGAATTTTGTTGTAATTGCTGTTAGATATTGAATAGAGTTAGCAAGAAAATTGTAACCTAAATCGTGATAAGTCATAAAATCACTAAATCATTTAAAGAACGGAACTATCTACACGCAGCTAGTAATTGACCGGTGTATTTGTTAATTGCAACGCATATAACATAATAATTAATACCAATAGCATAATCCAACACCTTGAGCTAATCCATGAGCTGTTTCTAGCGCACTTCCTTTTCCTGCGCGTTGTATTTAAGCTGATCGCATATTGAATCCGATGCCGCCCGCAGCAACCGCAATCTATTGCAATTACTTTATTTTATTTCACTACAAGTTAGCAATTGCAATGTTACCTGGAGGAAGGTAATTGATGATCCAGTCTAAGATAGTAACGCACATCGTACCGGAACTACAAATCACTTGTTGAAAGGTCTTTAGACCTCAGACGAGAGAAAATTCAGAAACTATAAATTCCCAAATTGGCCCGCAACTACGTTTTTGCCGTTAGGGTGGTACCTAGTCACGGCCAAAGCCTCCCACGAGACCAGACCAGAGAAATTAAGAAACTATAAATTCCCAAATTGGCCCGCAACTACGTTTTTGCCGTTAGGGTGGTACCTAGTCACGGCCAAAGCCTCCCACGAGACCAGACCAGAGAAATTCAGAAATTATATTCCCGAATTACCTTAGCCGGGAATCGAACCCGAGACTTCCTACTTAAATTCACATCGCTCACCATTGCGCCAGGGAGGTCGTTGTTTTACATTTGAATTATTCTAAAAACAAATAATTTCGATACTTGTCGTTAAAGTCAATGCTCACTTCACATAGGCTTATGATCTATGGAAGCTAGGTGCTAGATCCTTGCTCTTAAAAAGTTTTTCATTACAAAAACAAATGCCAATGGGGGCTCCTAATGTAACGTGTCCGTAAGTCAAAGTTAAAATAAAACGAATTAAAACATCTTAGCTTTCCAATTTAAATCCCAATACCTAAACCTATTTAAATTAAGATACTTAGATACTAATAATGGCCACGAAATATAACGCCGAAGTCAAATCAATAAATATTGCATTTATGTCACGTATTTTTTAAAAAAAGCTCTTTATAATAAACTATTTTTCTGTAAAAAATACTTTTATACATTTATCTTATGTTTAGAAATCAATTAAAATGCACGCTCGCAAGCATATTTGCCAACACACACTATCAACTATGGAATTTATAAAAAAAAAATCTGTATAAAATACTTTTTTACATCTATAGGATAAATGTATAGAAATGTACACGCACGCACGCAAACTAATATGCCAACACACACTACAGAATATATATATATTTCTAAATAATTGCATTCGAGAAGTTATTTTTAGCATAGATACTGTTTTACTCGTATTACTGGAAGCATAGAACGCGCATTTGCATTTTCAGTACTCAATTGCAATAAAGTATTATGTGGGTATGCACTAGTTTTTAACTTTACACTAATTAGCTTATCTCCACAGATTTACTTTCAGTACTTCATCTACAAGAATCCTCATCATGTCTGTACCAAATTTAAAAATTAACCAAAAATATATCGATTTTTTTGCAGTCTGTTACAACTGCGATGTGTGAAATGTGTGCGATTCGTCTTATTATATGCGATGAACTTTATTGAGTATTTGCTTACTTGAAAAATTGTAGCAAAATAATTTTTCATTCTCGCGCAGCGAGCGTGAAGGCCGGCTTTTCTATTTCTAAGGTCGCTACATTTTTGCTTTTGTTGCAACGGCCAATTATTCAATCCGCGTTGCGATCGGACATTTGGAATTACACGCTAACGATGCGGTTTGCCAAGAGCAAGCGAACGATTTGCTGAAAGTAATTATTACAAGTAAAAACATTATATTTGTGCGCCTAGCGTATGGTTCATGTAAAAAAGCGTCGCATGCCGGGACATTTTGTGGGAGTTTTAATATTTTGCGATCCCATTATTATTTATTTATGTGACTGCATTTCTATGTTTGTGATACAATAAAACGTCATACGCATTTTATTTTATCAAGTATACCGAATACACCGAATTTTTGCAAGAAAACAACCATAACAAAGTCATTATCATAAACCTGCCATTTCATATGAAGGCATAACAGTGTAATTTGAAGCGTGATGACGGTGGATCTGAATATAGTTGTCACCATCCATCCTATTTCCTCGGGTGTCATACGAGGCAACTATCTGGCGTGGTGATTATGGGCACACCCTCCCGTTAAGAGAGTTCTCCCGTTGATTTTGCACAGCACAGGTTTGTTATAGGCTATTGATGAGTTTTTTTTTGTGTTAAACAAAATTAAATATACGAGCTTAGATACCGTTTCAAAACTTTAATACACCTTTTCTACTTCTCTCGAAGTAGGTACATATTAAGCCTTTTTTCTAAATTTTGGATTATGTATTCATTACCTATTTAATTTCTTGTGTACTTTTATCTGTGCGTAGCAGCTCTTAGACTATAATAGCGTATGTAATTGAGATATTACAGTTACATTTTACAGGTGTGAAGGCGTGTATGTATCCGTACTTACTAAGTGTATTGAATTTATTATTACGACTCTATTATAGTGCACATTCAAATCGTAGGTGATTATTAAATGACCTTTAGGATACCTACAATTACTGTCAATTTTATCTTAAGAAAATAGAGCTGACATTGACAATAACTTTATATAAGTATAAGATATAAGTTGATATCTGAAGCTAAGAACAATGAATAATCTAAAGGTAAACAATTTTTAAGACGTCTATCCGTAATCATCCAGACTAAAGAGAATGACAAAAGTTTATGCTTGTTAATTTATTTGGAACCAAATACTGATCCGATGGTTCGGATCCGTATTTGGTTTTAAAAGTATAAAAGTTTATTAGTGTGTATGAAATGACGTTTTGGAATTAAAGGCTATTTTATTTTATTTTATTTAAATACTGATCCTCCGTTAAAAATATTCTAACGACATAGATTATCTTGTAACAATATAACTATATCAGTTATATTGTTACAGGCGCTTGACATAGCTATTATTTGCTTTCTCATTATATATATATATATATATATAGCTAGATAATATAAAATACTTAATTATATTGCACTTTAATTGGTATGAAATTTAATTCTTTTATTTTTTGTTTATTTATATTTAATACTTATTTGAATTTAATTAATCATTTTACATTATTAACATATGTATTTAACATTTGACGGAGCACTCAGAGCTACTGAAGACAGCGCCATTCACGCATAAGTATTAAGTAGAAGGTGAAGTTAAAAGGCAGTAAAAAAAAAGCAAAGTAGCATAACCATATCACGACGATCGTGAGCTGGCCCTTATTCAGAGCAAAATTCGCCTTAAGAATGTCTCTGACAAAGCGGCGTGCATAGAGGGTATGCACAGGGTATGCAGATGATATACAATGAAGTAAATCTCCAGTACGTGTTATAAAAAACTCAAGGATAGGCATTGTAAAAGTTATAAAAAGCCTCTACTACTCTACCTCTATTAACTCTATATTCTTAAGTATTCGTTAGTAGTCGTTTCGTAGTTTCGGTGCGTCTTTTACTGCTATATCGAATAATAAATACAATTTTTTCGTGATTACAAACTAGAATGGGATGACAAGAACAACGCATAAACGATTCACGATCAGAAAATCGAACGATGCCGGTGGAGTGAAGAAAGATCCCTAAACTCTATTGAGAGGATTTTTTTATACATCTAGTAAAAATAAAATATCATCACCCTAATCATTTATTACTCACTATTAAACAAACATATTCATTGAACGATTACGTGCAGTAGCAAAAAACACAATTTAATATTTATTGCCTTGTCGGAATATTTTTGTTTTAAAAAAGACGTATTCAATCTTATTCTTACAATTATATAAATCACGCGTTGACAGTTGACAGACAGATAACATAATAATTTAACGACCCATAATTATTTATTTATTTATTCATATTATTGTATTTTAATAAAAGTAATGACTAACTTATTATTAATGTTTATACGTTTACAAGTTCCAAAAAGGTGAAGGTTTGCAATACCTTTTAAATATTTGCACTGGTTTTTGACAAATTTTTGCTTTCTTCGATGACTTTGATTATGTTGTTTATTAACTACCTCACATAGTGGGTTTAAGTGATTTATTTCCTAATATTATGTTAAAAAGGCAAACAATAACCGATGTTTTGCTTAAAAATAATAATAAAATTAAAATAAAATTTATATAAAAACCATTTTTTTTACTCGTGTTGGATTAAGTTAATCTCTTATGTTAAATAATTTAAGACGAAATGCTTTAAGAAGCGGTAATAGCGCATTGGGAAGGGGCTCGACTTTACATTCGGGGGGCCGAGTTCGAATCCCAGCACGCACCTCTAACTTTTCTAAGTTATATGCGTTTTAAGTAATCAAATTATCGCTTGCTTCAACGGTGAAGGGAAACATCGTGATAAACCTGCATGCCTGATAGTTCTACATAATGTTCTCAAAGGTGTATGGAGTCCACCAATCCGCATTAAGCCAGCCTGGTGGACTACGACCTTATCCCCTTCTCAAATGCTTTAAATATTAAATATATTTTTATAAATAATAAAAATATATTTAATATTTAAAGCTAATTTATAAATAATAAAAATATATTAATAATTTAATATAATAGTTGTTTTTAATTCGTAAATTTTGTATTTAAATTTCGAATTGAATTATAATAATATTATCTGTTGCTGGTTGCAAAGTCAGTTATTTTGATTGACAAAATATTTAAAACTGTATACTTTAATTTTTTTGTTAATAAAATCAATTTAAGTAAGCTACGCTATTAAAATAAATTTAAGTAGTTTTACAAAAACATTTACACCAATTCACATGATTGTTAGTTAATTATAAATAAATTGGCAAACTCAAAATTTTATATGAATTTACTTAAAGCTTATAAAGAAGCAGACGATTACAACTCGATTAAAAACTGCAATTATGTGCAACGTTTCATATTTCATTTTATTTAATAAAGACATTTTATCACGCATGTTGTCAAGCTCGCGGAGGCTCAATGGTTTTTCAGATTATATTAAAAATGACGTAGTATGGGCGGAATAAGCTACAAATTTTCTGGTAGGTCTGCGATTCCTGACCAGCACTGGGCTAACACTACCCAGTACATGATAAAAGTAACTTGTAAGTTTGTGTCACACAATCATAAAATTCCCGATTAGAAACAGGTTTCGTAATTGTCACTTTTACTTTTTTTATACTGCGTGAGTTCACGCAGAGTGCCAAGAGAAAGTGTCACGAGGTGTCACAGACATTTATTTGATGCCTCACATTTCGCCACAGCGACATAATGACTTGCCATTTGCACAATAGTCATAGACTAAGAGCCATTAGTAAAAACATCTATGCAAACGCATTTAAGGCATAATTTGAGACAAGGCTGGAATTATGTGTGTGTAAAAAGCAAAAATTAATACTTAACTGTAAGTAGGCTATTTGTAAAAACGTATAAGCAGGCATGATTAAGGCTTAGCTGAAATACACTTAAATAAGTGTTATTGAAACGAAAAATGAGAGAAGTACTAAGGGGCAACTTCGCTATTCTTATAATAGCGAAGTTAAGCAGACATGACTGGTACGTTTAAAAGAAATACAAAAAAGAGATACAAAACGTTAAACAATACTATAATCTTCTCTAAACATATACAAAAATAAACTGAAAAAAAGGACGTCATAATAAATAAATATACTACGACAATACACACATCGCCATCTAGCCCCAAAGTAAGCGTAGCTTGTGTTATGGGTACTGAGATAGCTGATAATTATTATTTTTTTTTATGAATATAATACACATAAATACTTATAATATACAGATAAACACCCAGACACTGAAAAACATTCATGTTCATCACATAAACACTCTCCAGTTGTGGGAATCGAACCCACGGCCTTGGACTCAGAAAGCAAGGTCGCTGCCCACTGCGCCACTCGGCCGTCATAATGCACTTCTTTATCAAGAATTTTAGCGTATTTAAGCAAGCTTTTGCTTTTTTTAATATTAGTGGGATGATGAGTTTAATCTAAAATTTCCATGCGTACATTAAATACGGGGCGGTGTGGAGCCATAGGTACTACGGGCGCAAGTAAGGGTTCTTTCTTCACCCCAATACAATGTCGCGGAGCTTTTTACAATTTGCCACAAGATTTAAGTTGAATGAATATATAATATTGAAGTTTTACGTAAAAAACAACTTCACTGCTCTCTGACTATGTTACCTACTTCTAATTTTGAAGGATCTGACACAGACTCGGCGCAAAGTGTCGGTAATGTGCCAAATGTAAGACCTCTTCACAAGAAATTTGTCGCCATTTTTGTGTTACTTTTGTTCTAAGCTATAAATATGGTGCATCATATTTTAAACGACGCAATTTGTTGTATTGTTCGCAAATTACATAAACGAATCCGATAAAAACAAAGTCCAAGATAAACATGAGATTAACGTTTGTTAAACTTGTTTATAATTTCGTATTATATGTACTGTTGTTTTAACAATATTTTTGGATTATAATCCCGATGGGAATGTCCTGCGCTTTTTAGAGAAGGCAGTACTGACGCATTGACGAAAATACTGAGATGTCATGTGAATCAAGTGAAACTTATACTTAGTTATATAGTATCAGTTTTTTTAATTAATCGTTATAATTATCTATTTTAAGTTCGTATAAAGTATATGAGAAGGTGTGTGATCCTTGCGTGTTATTGAATAGTAACTCTTACAGCTTTTAGAGGGGGGAGATATTAAGCGAATAAACTTTTAATACAATAGATAATTTAGATGTAAGTTCCTACGTAAATCTTAGGCAAATCTTTTTTATAGCAGTCGTAGAAGTAAAGGGTGGTTAGTCCTTGTTTAATATAGGTATACTTAAACTGTGACTCATAAACATTTAGAAAGAATAAATAAGCAGGTATGCAGGTATTTTATCGTATTCGTGACAAAGTGACATGATGCCTGACTTATTAATGCCATTTGTCTGTGAAGAGAATGCCTTGTGGAATATATTATAAAGAGCCATATCTACGAAGACTACCTACGTATATTAGCTTTACTGCAGCTGGACGTAAATTGTATGGTGGATTTATTGATATAATGTTGGGACAGTATTCTACAAACACTAATTTACTTAAATCATATTTTATTCTCTTTATTCTAACCAAAATGAAGAACCTGCCGTGCGGCAACAGGCGGTTGTTGATATTTTGCTAAAACTGTGATTCACTCGTCCTGCTTGTGTCCTTTTACCTTGCTCTACTTCGTCTCTACGTCTTCGTCATCCAGACGTGGGTCTCATACGCGGTCACGGCAGCGTTCGGAATAAGCCCCAGTCCAGAAGCCAACACTGTCCAATTGCCCCCTTAATCCGAGGTCTGAACCTTACCATTGACGGCTAGATGTTGTCGAGCTTGAGGCCTAATAGTTGGCAAGGCCTCCAACCCCTGCTAACGCTGTTACAGCCTTTAAGGTGATTATCAGCTACGGCATATGTGGAACAACTAACCAAATGTGAGTGATTCCGATACTACTATCTAATCCACAAGTAGGTAGCGCCATCGCGTTAAAAAATGGAGTAAAAAAATATACATCTTTAATACTATATCGAGTGTTTAATAAAATTACTGAATATTATTTACACTTCAATTGGCAGTTGGTTAGATTTATGTCAAATTTATTACGTCATCGTGCAAGTACTTACGTTTCTACGGCGCAACGTCTAACGAAATGCTACGTGAGTTAACCGAAATTTCACGACTCCATTGTCTTTCGATATACTGTGGCCACCTACGCAGTATCTATCGAAATATCAATACAATTGATGAAATTAGTATCGCTGCAAATCATATAATATATGAATATAGTCGTATCTTAACAAAAGTACTATAGAAGTATAAAAGCCTTACTTTTTTTTGCTTTGCTTATAAAATTGAACTTAAATCCCAACATCGCAATTACTATTTATTATTATTTAAGGAGTTCTTCTGAATGAGGTTGAAAGAACTTTAATTATTAAAAATCTATGTAGTTTTTCACTGTGCGAAATTTAATTCTATTATTAAAAATATTCTATATTACTATATAATTTGGTTATTTAATTTTTTTGTTAATTACAAATTTATACTGATATTTTCTTCAAATTAAGGTCAAAGTTTTAACTTAAAAAAAATATATAAAATGCTGAAACCGACAACTCCTTGAGTTTATAAAAAAAAAACGCAAATTGCAACGTAACATACTAATATAGAATCCACTATCTTAAGGTTAGTTTATACTCACTTGTTTATAGAAAGGTGATCTACTAATGACAAAGAGAAGCAATTATTATAATATTTCCAAGGCAATCTTCCCCGTTTTCTAACACTTCTAGGTATTACTATTGAATTCATTTTCCGCATTTTTGTGTAATTAACTGTTATTCTGTGAGTCTAGGAGTGAATAAAGCCTTGAAGACTTCGGCGAGTGTTCATTACATTCTCTTCCGATTAGCTTATGCTTAAGTGCATGCAAAAAAAAACGTAAGTGTAGTATTTGTTATTTGGGATCCAACCTTAGAACACTTCTTTTAGTAAGATATGGTTTAATAGTACGAGTTTTTACTCAGTTTAAGTACCAGTGATTCATCCAAACATAGTACTAAGCTATGATTTCTGTCACTATTTAATAATCGTGTGAATAAATAATTTTTATTATTATTATTAATATTTATATAAGACTACTAGGAAAGAGGATAATATAAGACTACTAGGAAAGGGGATAAAAAAAGTGTTAGGTACTCATTTATAGCAATCATCATAATTTCAAGTAACACATATTTCAGTTTTCATAAAAAAATAATCAAATAAATTATAACTATACTTAATATCACATTAAGTCGTATGAAAGCGTGTTTGAATTATTGAATATTATCTAGGACTACAAGCTTTTTGTTTCTTGCAATACTAATCCGTGACGTTGTGATGATGTTGTGGTTGTCACTGCGTATAATTGAAGGACCTCTATGTACAGTTATTTCTTAAATATGTGGATGCCACACAGACTTCGGTTAGCAGTTCCCGGCTGCTTTTCCGGGATAAAGAAAGTAAAAAGCAATTATACACACTCTCCCATTGGTAATATAAACATAGTATATTGTAATGAGGCGAGGGCAGCATTAATTCATTTTATCGTATTATATAATATTAATAATTTACCCGTCTCTGATGTAGATTCAATCGCTGCTAGTTAACCGTAAAGCCTACTAAGAGATAAAGCGTAACATTACGATGCCGCGTAGAAACTGATTAGGAAACTGCCAGGTCAGCGTGTTGGTATCTTCCTAACGGTTAAGATTTCAATAAGTAAAAGAGATGTATCATTTTGCTTAATTATACTGTATAATTGTTATGGAATTAATTATACAAGTGCGTGTACGCTTTATGAAAGATGGGAAAGCAATTAAAAGTTAGGCAAACTTTACTACGTATTCATAATAAAGCATTAATTTTGGAGGATGTTAACAAAATATTTGCTATCCTAAAAGTTCGTTTATGTAACCATTTTGTACTTCTTCGTATTATATATGTGGATACGTTCCTATTACATAATATGTCTTTGTTATTTCATAATATCTTCATAGATTGCAATTTAGCTTTAAAGAGGTAATAAATTATTTTTTCTCAAGTAAATTTCGGTTATAATAAAATAATAGTGATATATTCGGCTAAACTAACATTCATACTTATATTGTAAATGCGAAAGTGTCTGTTTGTTTATTTGTTACCTATGTTCGGCTTGACTGGCTAACTGATCTTGATGAAATTTGGCACATGTAGGATCCTGAAAATGAACAAAGTAAAATATATATATCTCGGAAATGCCATGTTTAAGTTACGTCCCGTGGAATTAAAAAAAAAAGCTTTTGTTACCTGTGCATGACTGTATCTTGCTAAAATCTTGGAGAAGTGCTACTGAAAAATACTTTGCATCCTGGAGAGGCCATAAAAATTGTCTGCTAGATTTTTAGAAACCCAAAATAGTCGCAGTTATAGTTGCGGGCATCAGAAAGCTATGAATTAATAATTAATAGCAATTATCGCTCCTTGTAATCAGTTTACTTAGACTTAGATTCATTACACTTAGTTATACACTATTAAGCGTATAGATGGCAATGGCGCCAATAATGTTATACACTGATCTCTAAAGTAAACTAAATGTACAGGGGCGTTACTACCATCGCTTCGCTACAGCAGTATCATTATATGATATTGTTGACGTTTCGTTACAGAATATTAAGATATTATTTTTAGGACCTCAAGGTATGCCAAACAAATTTACATTTTAAGAAAATACTGTTTAATCGATAGTAGCAAGGCTCTTAGCTTTATAACAGAGCTATCCTTTTTCACAATCAACCGTGAAAAAGATAGCACTCTTTTTAGACCTGTCAATTTTGTTTAGTATGTTAGTTTTAGATATGTATAAATCAGAATGACATAAGTAACAAGTTATTTTTATGTAACTAGAACGCATTTGTTCATCTTTATGTTTTCTTAAACGATTTCGTGGGAAGAGTTAACGGATATAAATCGTCACGTAAGTAAAAAGCGTTATAGCTTCCATGCGGTCGCCGGCGGCTTTTTTTGTATATCATCGTCAAGCAGTTTTTAAATATGAGGCTGCTTGTTATGTGTGTCTATGTCATCGCAGCGCTCAAAAATTGCGTTTGTATACACTGTTACATCCTAGTGACGTTTGTGAATACAAATGTAAGTTTGTCCCATTGTCCAGCGATAACTTTAAATTACGAGCATAGAAATTCTTGCGGCTACCTGGCTAAGGACCCTTTTAGCACTGCGTTACTATTTCATATATTCGCGGGTGCAATAAAAATGATATACTCGAGCGTTCACCGCCGTATTTCATTGTATGATGAAAGTTTGCTTTATATGCTTCGGAAATTACTTTGCTTTTTAAAACTATTTTTATTACTACGAGTATTTGTTTGAAAGCCTTTATTTAATTCACTTTAATCTTACCTTAAATTTCTTATACCTATGTATGCTCTACATGTTGTATGTTAACTTTAAAATTTACACTAAGAATATCAGCGTACTGACGCCAGCTACCGTTCTGATAAGAAGGCTCAGATTCACTCAGGGGGCGGTGGAGATAGTTATGCTCGGAGTAAGATAAAATTATAAGATTAGTAGAAAAACTAGAGTCTCTGGCGACAGCTCTTTGACGGTAGGGTGGTAAATAGCCAATCCCACCGTATTAGACCAGAGGAAATACTGAAATTATAAGTTCCCAAGCCGCTCCTGTCGGGGATTGAACCCGGGACCACACACTTAAAACCACTTCGCTCATCACTGCGTCAGGGAGGTCGACACTAGTAGGTAACTATTTACAAGTACAGTCTTACCTAGAGGCGTGCATGTTAAACCGTAATAAAACAATAGCGCCGAGGCTATCAACATAAAACGTGAATAATTACTAAATATGAGCCTAACACGCCCCGGTGGGTATTACAACAGATTTTAACGATATAACAAAGCACTGATTAATACATAAGTACATTTAGATAATATACAGGTTTATATGTTATTCACTCGCATTTTTTTATGTAATAGTGAATTAATCTATCCAATACTTATTCATATTCCTGTTTATTATTGAGCGTGACGTGACCGGATTGGATTTCAGTATCATCATCAATAGCCTAGAACCGTCTACTGCTGGACAAAAAGGTCTCTCCCAAGATGGTTTTTTTTTGTAATTATTGATGATTTCTTTAAGTCGATTCATATAGTCCTAATATAAGCACTTTTGAATCGTCAAGTATGTCTGTTTGTGAGGCAGACTCTTCAGAGAAGAAGCCGGCAAGAAACTCAGCCGTTGCTCTTTTCCAACATTTACAATTTAACAATCATTGTTCTATCTTGTGAGAGATGAAAGCGGAGCGGCTTACTTCCAAGCAACCTTTATTTAAATATTAAATGTGTTTTTATACATTCTTTAAACTTAGGTAAAGGTAAATCTAATATTACCTTCGGTACCATGTTATGAAAGCATATACTCAGCCCCATAGAGGTTTTCTGCACTTTTGTAAGACGATATGCTGATAGCACTAACTTATGTCTGGTTATTGGGTCACTAAGTTCATTAACAAAACCGTAAGTAAAAACAAGTGTACCATAATTAGAGGCTTAAACCAAACCGTGACACATTAATAGGCCGTTATTTTGGTCCTAATTTCATTTTATGGCCTTGAATATTCTCTAAGGCCTCGTGCACAGGTAACGAATCAGAAAAATGTTTCATTAAAAGGTTTGAAGGAAAATGTTTATAAAAAAGGTTTTATTTTGAATAAACATTTCAGTAAATCTCGATTATACACTGAAAGCGTTGTGCTGTATACGTCATTCGGCGTAAACTTTGTATACTATTTAATTAACAACTTTGCTGAAAAAGTAATGGTCATACCGTGTCCTGCAGTTTGTTAAACCGGTAATCGTTGTGGAACGTCTGTCTGTCTACACTTATAGTGCTTGTATCCTCTTTGGTTTGGTTGTAATATAAACTATAAGACATAAGAAAATAATAATAAAAACATTTAGTAAATCTAATTTATAACTAAATAGGTTAAAAAAAGTTACCTTAGTAGTTTTGAACAATCAATTGCTGTAATTGTAAACTTAAAAGGTTTTTTGTTGCTTATAGTTTTCATTTCCAAATTCCATTTCACTCAAAACGGAAGCACAAATGCTGTAAGTGATTTTAGAGTAATATAGAAACTTATATAACATGTTAATTATTATACCGGTAAAACTACGTAGATGAAGTTGCGTCTAATGTTATCAGCCCTAGCAAAAACAAAAAAACTTCTAGAAGGGTGCAAAGTTTTGTTGACCAATACCTTCTATTTAAATTCACCCAGCCATTTCAAGCACCAGACGTGCTTTGGTACCGTATAGTATTTAACTTTGATACTAAGAAAATGTGGTCATATTTTTCAAAAGTCAGATACGGAATCGACGTGGATACACGTAGAACGTCGTGGTCACTATCTAGTTCCTTAATTTCCCGAGGGAGGGCGCGTTGTCCGCGAACAAATCGAAATGTGCCTTACGTATATGTCATAGCACTTCGCCTCTGGGATCGTGTTACTTTCGTAAACAGCATTAAGGCTTGTTCACAGAAAATGTAGTAAGTAAAGTTTGTATTGTTATAATATATAAGAAAGTTAACAGACAGGCAGCTAGCTCTTGTTAATTTTTTTTATTTTTTTTATTATAATAACTAGCTGGTGATTGCGTTCTTCGTCAGAGCTTATTACAAATCCCGTGCGAACAGTTCGTTTTTCTATGAAAAAAAGATCCCTGTGTTACTTTACGCCCCTTCACCAAACTCTATGCCAAACAAAATGATGATCAGTTGCTTATTTAAGGTGTGAAGGAAAGAAAAACACTTTCGTATTTTAAGTATTAGTTAGGATTATTGTTTAAATTAAAGTAATAAGAGAAATACAATATTCAAGTCGTTAACAAAACCTATACCTATAAACCTACTATAATTCTTTTTTTAATTCATATTTATTTTATTTAATCTAGTTTTCTACAGGGCTTTCTCTGAAAAATACTAGTTCTCGAGATCGTAAGGATGCAATTTCTACACATTTTTTACCAGAGAATAGACACCCCTACAGCAATATAGCAATAGGTAAACTATGATAAATATAACTCTACATCGTACCAAAACTGAAACGTCTCATTAAATAACACTAGCTGATCCGTGCAGCTTCGTCTGCACCAAATCGGTTATTACCGGAACACATGAATAAAATTACATTTTCTAAAAATGAATCCTAGCTTGATCGACTTAAACCCCCTGTGGTTTCGGGGGCTCAATTTCATAAAAATCGTTGGAGGCGATTCCGAGATTCCCATTATATACAAGAATTGCTCTTTTAAAGATATAAGATTTCGTTACAATTTTCCATTTAAATTAAGCGGCTGTTTAGTTCATTTTCAGAACCGCTATAGAAAAAATTGTATAAATTGTGTAAAATGATTTATTATTAAACCAGGAATACGTTTTTAAGTACTAACTCATTATTTAAAGTATAAATATGTACTAAGGCCAATGAAAAATAATTAAAAGACAAAGCTATTGTGAAACCGGCTTAAGAAGTATGCGTCGGCCAGGCTCAAGTCTCCACGCAACATGATACTAGACATGCTTACTAAAAGCAGTCCTTTGCCTTGGAGGAATAGATTTTGATGAATGTTTTTGTTGCTTTAACGGATCGTTAGATAATTGGTTTGTTCGGTAACACATACCTATTATACCTTATGAACACACAGTAATAATTGATAAAAAGTTTTGTGTTTTGCGTGGCATACAAATTACCTTTGAATATTTGATTTCCCAATCAATCAATATGAAATCAACCGTTATCGGTACGGAGGTACACATTGTTGATATTCAGTTGCTTTTTAACACACATGGATTTTTAAGGAAAAAGCGTTCGGGGTAAGCTAACAGAAACTTATCCATTGAAGATACAATCAAACCACATATAAAAGAAGCTACATACTTCATCTTGTTAAATAGGCAGTACACCCTTGGCTACCTCAGGATATTTTAGAAACTATGTGAAAATAAATAATGAGGTTTAATATTATTGATTAATTTAGGACTTCACTTATTTAAAGTTTTCCATTAAAGAAAAAAAATCTAATATTAAAATAAGTATTCAATCAATAGCCTATAACAGTCCACTGCTGGACTAAAGGCCTCTCTTAACAGGAAGGGGAGAGGGGAGCTGGTTGCCCATAGTAACCACGCTTGTTTATCTAATTAATTAATAAACCCTCTTATTAGGGACGCACTGATATACACTGCTGGTGTACATTGGAGTAGCCGACGCCCTACTATCTGTTACAGTGCAATGAAAAGCAGAAGCCGGAAAATGTAATAAAATGACATTACTGAACACAGAAATCGTAGTTACCGATACTATCACAGAAAACTGCAATTTCCGTGTCGTGTCAGCGTCTACAAAAAGTATTAATGGTAGCTTAGTGTCTTAGCGTGGAAACTAGCGACTAGCGACAGTTTTTTTAATAAAGATTAATTTTATCATATTTATTGCCTTTAATAAAACATCCTTTTATTATCTTGTGTCATATCGTTAAAACACTATTATGTGAAGGTTTAAGGTATCTAATAAAAAAATAATTATAATAGTATCTCCCTGTGTAATTTCATACACGAATTAATATTAAAATTTGCATAAGAGAAATCTATTGTAGAGATTCAATAATAATCGATGCAGGTGAGATTTCAAATTGACAAAATAAATATGAAATTCAATTTGACGCAAAGCCCGCACCGATTTAGAATCGAGGAAATTTAATAAAGGTACCGATGAGCGATATTAAAATTTCGCTTTCGGATCAAACGTTCAAATGTTGGAACACGTGTCGTGCTTAACAGAAATCCGTTATCGGGAATGACTCTCAAAGGATTTAATTTCCTGTCGACGAAATGAAAATCGATTAGTTTGATTTCCGACGGCCGCCGGCGCCGGCCGATAGTTTCCGATTCGGGCCCGGCCAAACTTAATAAGACATGAGAGCTAATCTAACTGGGGTGCACCTCGCTTCCTGACTTAAGTTGAAACCCACCCACTTCTCGGTTCTTCTCTGCCTTGTATGCTATGTTATTAAAACAACTTTCAAAAGCACGAAAGATTCTGAAAGGGGTAGAAACTCGGAAATCGAAACTTTTTCATCATTAGCACCCTATTAACATCGTTAAGTGCTTAGGTCTTCGGCTTCACTTTTGGAGGGCTGAGTTCGAATCTCATCTCCTCTAACTTTTTTATGTACGTTTTAAGAAATTCAAATATCACTTGCTTCAACCGTAAAGAAAAACATTGCTAGGAAACTTGCATGCCTGAGAGTTCTTCATAATGTTCTCAAAGGCACTTAAAGTCTACCAATCCACAAGGGCCAGCGTGGTTGTCTACGGCCTAAACCTTTTTCATAGTGGAAAAGGCACAGACCTGCGCCCTGTGGTGGGTCTTTAATGGGTTGATGATGGTGAAGATTAACATGGGGTTGGGATGGAGTGGGATGTTAATCTTAAAGCTGGGTAGAGGCCACCTCTCTTATAGGAGAGTAAGTTTTTATCAGAGACTTCTTCAGTTGGATCGCATTATGGTGCTGATATCAAATAACAACTTTTTTTTACTTATAGTAACTCTTATACTGGCCAGTTTGTCCTATAAATCATATACACCGAATATTCTGAAATTTCAGGCTGGAGGCCAATAAGTTGTTTCGTGCTTTCATAAAATTACGTTCTAAAGTTTACAAAATTAAAATGAAACCATAGAGGCTATGCTCTCGAAAAGGATTTAGTTATAAACATACCTGACTATTTGTAATAACAAGCCTCGTTCAGATCTGAAACAAAAAAAAAGTTACATAACAGTATATAAAAAAAAACGTAATACACATCTGATTTGAATGATATGGCGAATATTATAGGTCCAGAATTGATAACATCAGGACATTTTGTAAGTTTACGTACGTGACTGGTTTTTTACTGATAATTTAAGATTTTCATCTGCAACTGTGTCACTCTTTTATTTTCAACTGGTAATCACTAAAATGATCTATACGTACGTCAGGTTGTTTCATAGCTTCCTAGTATAAACAGTGTATGTCATCGTAATAAAAAGTGTATAAAATTTAACTGCACTTTGGCAGATGTCAGATAAACTTTATAGTAAGGCGTATGTCTGAATTCGAGGTTTAAAAAAATCTCCTTGTTTAAATATAAACAAACTTATAAATTTTCTTTTCTGCTAACGGTTGATAAAAC
The DNA here is from genome assembly GCF_905163445.1 of Pararge aegeria. Lineage (NCBI taxonomy): Eukaryota > Metazoa > Arthropoda > Insecta > Lepidoptera > Nymphalidae > Pararge > Pararge aegeria. The sequence goes on along the minus strand of NC_053184.1, from coordinate 6,777,368 downwards.
TAAGTTTAAAGCAAAATAAGACCACCCGAGAAGTTTATAAAGATTGAAAAAGCAATCTGTAGTGAAAGTCTTCTCGATTTTACAAAGATTTATAATGTTTCTTTTCTCTCTCATTAATCACGTTAAACTTTTCACACTTTTTGCGAAGTTTGCGCGGAAAATAAGATCTAAAAGGCTGAGATAATAGGCGGTAGATAAACATTAGGTGATGACAGGACGTTTATTTATTTTTGAGGTGTACGAAACTGGTGAAATTGGAATAAGTTTTTTTGTCACTCAGGTGAGAAGTTTAAAACTTTCTGTTTGAAACGAACAGTTTACATTTTCTTTCATCTAGGCCTACAATTTATAAAATGAAGTATTCCAATTTTTTCTTTGTTATCTTAAGTTCGCCATAAATAAATTGTTAGCTCTAATGAATTATAAATGTCTAAAATGAAATAGATATTTACTTATTTATTTTTTATATATTTTAATATATTATTCTAAAATGAAGGAAAGTGTAATGTGTAATGTTGTATTATTCTTTTCCTTAAAGTCAGCTCCACTGCTGGGTACAGTCCCCTTCTCTCGTAGGAGGAAGGACTTTAGAGTATAGACTCGCTATCTTGCACCAGTTTGGGTTGGTGGGCTTTAACGTTTATTGTGAAAAAATATTAGTGCTTATGACCAGGACCGACGGCTTAACTTGTTCTACTCAACAGTTTTTCGACCACTCGGTAATTGCATCCAGGACATTTAAATAACCACTAGACCCAAGATGAAGTTATATGTAACTTACTTATTATGAAAAATAAGCTTAATTTGATATACTCCGCAAACATCAGGAGAATCTGTATGGTGTGTACTTTACAATTAATAATTGTTAAGATCTTGTAAAATCAACATCTGAAGATGCTCCGCTTTCCGGACTTCGAAATACAGATTCTCCTTAAACTTACCTTAAAATTAATTCGCTAGCTTAGCTTAGACATTTCCCACAGTGGCCATACAAAGAAACCTTGACCTTGCGTTTACATACATTGAAAAACTTAATGAGTTATCTTATAATAGTCACTTAAACATCTGGATGGAAGAAGGCTAAACTCTGTTCATAACAAACAATTAATATTAAGCCTAATTTGGTCTAATCTGAGACCACCAGACAAATATACGGCGTTAATTTATGATTATTGTTAGTTCTTTATACATACTTCTATATTATAAATGTGAAAGTTTTTTTTTATAATAATAATTGACGGATCAAGCAAGTGGCCCACCTGATGGTAACTGGAAAACCATCGTTTATACACAGAACAACATTTCACAGGGCATGCAAGGACCACGTCCTGCAACATGGCGCCCTGTGTCCATCAATTTGAGGCGTAGGTGTTAAGCCTCATGTGTCTATTGTATAGAAGCAGGCGTTACTTTGCGGAAATCCATGATTTATTATCAAAATGGCGAAAAGCGAAAAGCAGGAGAATCTGTGTGGTGTAATTTATAATTTCTTCAATCCTTATACTCCACACCACACAGATCCTCGGCAATACACCCTGCCAAGCTATTTAATATTTCGGTGCGATCTCGCGTAGATACTCCCTAACATGTAAGCTCGCTACCATTTTAGCCTGTATCGTCACCACCAGTGAGATTAGAGTCAAGGGCTAACTTGTTGTGGAATAAAAAAAGAAAATAAATAAGAATGGTGATAGTACTTCTCCTGATGAGTTCTGTCACAAAAAGCTCTACTATTAACCAAAAAAGTGAGCATTCTGACCTATATCTCGATCAACCTCTGCTACGATGTTTATAAAGTTTGACGGCCGACTGGCGCAGTGGGCAGCGACCCTGCTTTCTTAGTCCAAGGCCGTGGGTTCGATTCCCACAACTGAAAAATGTTTGTGTGATGAACATAAATGTTTTTCAGTGTCTGGGTGTTTATCTGTATGTTATAAGTATTTATGTTTATTATTCATAAAAATATTTATCAGTATCACTGAGATACTGATAAATATTTTTATGGGTACTGACCCATAACACAAGCTACGCTTACTTTGGGGGTAGGTGGCGATGTGTGTAGTGTCGTAGTATATTTATATTTATTATTTATTAAGTTTTCAAAATCCTTCCTCTTACAGGTATCGTTCGAGTTGACTCAACTAATGGAGGATCGGGCAGCAGCGTCCTATATGCTACTACAGTCTACTGAAATCACAGACCAGTCTACCCAGCGTGTTGATTAATGGACATTGATGATGACGTCTATCTTGTATCCCTAATAACAGCATAATTTTCATAGTTACATTAATAGTAGACGGCCGTTTGGCGCAATGGGCAGCGACCCTGCTTTCTGAGTCCAAGGTCATGGGATCGATTCCCACAACTGGAAAATTTTGTGTGATGAATATACTGTTTTACAGTGTCTGGGTGTTTATATGTATACTACAAGTGTGTATGTACCTATATTGAAAAATATTAGACAACTTAGTACCCATAACACAAGCTACGCTTACTTTGGGGCAAGATGACGATGTGTGTATTGTAGTATATTTATTTATTAAATTATATATTTACTTGACAGGTAAGTTTTTTGTTTCAGTTTCACCGTATCAATTTCCATTAAAGTAAGTGCGAGGTATTGCCACACTGTTGCATTATCATGTAGCCGCGGCTCGTGGCAGATTAACCGCAACGGTTGTCGCCCTAATTTCGAATTATGTTTCACAGACATCGATGTGTGATAGACATAGTGTTGGGTTACTCACAATATGTTCTCCATAAAGAGTGTGGTAAATTTTGCTAAAGCATTTACCATTATTACAAACCAATTACGGGCCCACTACAGAGCATCTCATCATGTTTCATGTGACACGGATTTAGGCCGCGGTCCACCACGCTGGCCAAGTACAGATTGGTAGACTTCAATACCAGAACATTATGGAGATTTCTAAGGCATGCACGTTTCCGCACGATGTTTTCCTTCACCGTTGAAGCAAGTGATATGTTGATGGTACTTAAAACGCACATAACTCAGAAAATTAGACGGATTCGAACTCGGCCCCTCGAAAGTGAAGTCAAGCTTCTACCCACTGGGCTAAAACCGCATAATAATCATTGGATGTGTAAAATTAGGCGGATTAAATCAAAAGAGTGGGTAAGAGATTAGTTTTTTCAAAAGGATCACATAATAAAAGTTCAACCTCAAAACCGCAACCTTTGACCACCAAGATGATAAAGAAAGGAAATATAGTAGCTAATTTATATGTGAATGTGGTTTATTAGTAAGCATACATAACCGTTACATAAATACCGAGGTAAGTCAGGTTAAAGGTTGCAGTGAAAGTGGACTGTGGACCCGATTCGACCTGTCGCATCATGACATCATAATCATAGCTTTTAATCATTGTCTTGCACAAAGGTAATAAGATAAGTTTATATAACTGCTTCGACAGTCTAGTAGTTAGCTTGATGTCACTACGAATAACGAGGTTCAGGATTCAATTTTCACGTAGCGACCAAAATCGTTGGGTTTTGGATTTTATGACAGGATATTCTTAGTAGCTGCCTAGGAGCAAGGGCATGGTGAAATCCACCTCAGTTCCTCGAAGAGCATGCGTTATTGAATTCCAGAAAGATCTCTTCCTCTGTTTTCTAATTTTGATATTTCTTTCATATTATTAACTTTCATGACTTATCTGGCGCGTTGGAAATACGTCGATTAATTGTCGTTTTAAGAAAGGAACACGTCGAAGAGTTTTTTACCTGAAATATGCTTTTGCATTAAAAATATGGAGTAGGCTCTTGGTCGTGACCTAGTGCGCGTTTTTTATTTTTTTTTTATAACTTTGTTGGAACCGTTTTTAATAAGTTTGCTATGTATCATAATCATCGATTCATTACAGGGCACTAGTATACTCTTAAATTAAAAATAGGCTTAGGCCATAGTCCATGACGTTGGCTCAGTGCGGATTGGTTGCATTCGCCTTCAATTAAAAACGCACATAACTCCAAAAATGGAGGATTGAACTCAGTGAAAGGGTGCAACCACAACTCACGTATATTTTTAAGTATAGAGTACCAGGACTAAGCTCAAAATGAACTCTTACTTTAGGTTTATTAATTTTTATTATTGCAAAAAGAGAGAGATGTGGAGAGAAGAGAGAGAGAGAGATGTAATTCGTTTAATTTACACTTTAGACAAGATTAGCGATCTATTGTGAGGGTAAATTAATAGCACGATATGGAGAAAGTAAATTATAAAAAGACGATGTCAGTATTATTTCAACCGCGTAAAATTATGTAACAGTTATTCAATGTAATTTTTCAACGATCTTTATAAATTTGTGTTTTTTTTTGTAAACAGTGCTAACAAGAAAAAACATTGGGTTAAAATCATTTACTAAGAGAAATAAACAATAAATATTGTTTTCGATTTTATATTAAAAAGCAAAGTAACGCAACCTATGCTGTCTAAACGAGAAATACTTTTTTAACCCCATTATCTAACAAAATAGAATCAATTTCTCCTTTTGTATAAATTAGTCATAGTGATGTATAGCAGAGTATTTAATTAAATTCTGTAATCTGGCGACATTCGCTTCTTTAAGGGTTGTTGAATGTTTTAGGGTTGTGTGTTAAAGTTAATAAAATTCTTTTAAAACAAAAAATCCGGTTCTGCTGTGATGAATAAAAAACTGTATGAAAATACATGTATTTCATTCAATATTTGGGAGAAATTATTTGAGAGCCCGAAACGGCAGTTTATATAATTACTTAGATTTTTCTCTATCAAAAATAGCAACAATGATGAGACAATTTACAAAGTAGCCATTCTTTTATTTCTGTTATATGAGATTTAAATTAAATTTTTGTAGTCAAATCTACATAAATACTGGGTGTAGAGGGCGGTGTCACTATAAAAGTCGTTAAATGAAGATAGATTATAGTTAAGTGAAAAAAAAATTCGCTAAGTCATACTTGTGACAGCCCTACACTACTACAAGCTAGCTAGCTTTATTCAATGAAAATGAGAATGAGTTTCGAAAATTAATCAGTAAGGTCTATGGAAAAGAAACTTCTAAAGAGGGACGAGGCGAAGAAATTAAAATTTATTCTATTTGAAAAGTCGCTGAAGTCGATTAGCATAATACAAGTTACGATGAAAACGAACGTCTCACCTGGTACCCGCAAATCGGTCAGTCTTACAGTTTTTGTCACCCTACGTTGGATATGGATGGATCAGGTTATTTTAACCAGACCTTACTACATTGGGAAAATTTTATGTTCGCATCAAGAGTCCCTTCTATTGGCCAGTTAAAATAAAGAAAGAAAGAAGTTTACAAGAGAATGCGTAAGCATACTTAATTTTATTTTTGCAAACAAAACTGGAAAATCAGGAATTATTCCTATTTGTCCTCCTGCTCTGTACCCTCAGGGGGACAAATAGGAAAATAAGGGCGATCCTGCGCCCGTTGAGGGGACAGATCAAACTAATTATTTCCGCTCTGTCCCCCCACTGTTTTCTTAGGGGGACAAATAGGAATAAGAAGTCTTCGTCGGTAGCAGGTAGACAGAACTAATTCTTTCAGTCTGTCTCTCTGCTGCCAATGAACTAATCGAAAGAATCGACAGATCGAATACATGACAGATCGAACACTAAATTCCCATTATCTGTCCGCCATAATAAAAAAATATACGCATATAATCCAGCTTAATCCCAAAGGACCCTATATAGATAGACAGTGGAGTGTATCAGAGAGTATTTGCCAGAAATCATAAAACATAGAGAGTTTTAATTTTCACAGAATGGTTATGTTTTTATTGCTGCAAATAAGATTATTTGAAAAAAACGTTTTAAGATCCCAACCTTTATCAATCCCACAAAAAAGTGTTTATGTCAGTAGTATTAATTTTGCACAAAGCTTTTTAAGGCAGATTACTCTTTACTGATAAAATTTACTTTCAGAATATTGAACAAGTTACTATAGTACAAATAATTAAATCTAATCGATTGATTTATCTACGTCTTATCCATATTACGCTGTACATTAAAACTCCATCAAAATTTAATTGAATTTGAACTTTCATATTCAATGCCTTATTGTCATAGTAATTCGTTGAAACTTGCGATTTAGTTTCAAAAGTCACAATTGAAAGGAGCTTCGAAGGAATAGGAACCCAATTGGAGAATCTCGACAAAATTTTAATGAGAATTTCGTATCCCATTGCTTTGGATAAATGGAATAATACGCTATTTTAAATATCTTTTAAATTTGGAAATGTTAATATTATCCAACAATCTTCCGACCGATCCGATCTAGCATCTATTTCTTTCAGGTCAGAGCTTCAATCCGGCGTTGGACTGATTTTGGAATTATTATCTTAAAGTTATATATTAATTATTCGTTATATAAGAATACAGTGAGCAATCCAGTTTTGGTCCCAAAGTATAAATTTTTAAAATCATGAAAGAGCCGTTTATTTCAGTTTGGCATTCCAGCGAAGGATTACTGAAACACAATAATTAGCACTGGACATAATTAAGACCCAGCTCTTGAATCTTCGTTACAGCACCTAACAGCTGTCACCTTTTCAAATAACCTTATCGTAATTTGTACTCTCAATATACGCAGATAATGAGACCAAGAAAACGCATAAGCGTTCGGGTGCTAGCGTTTAATATACACAGAAAGATTGCTCAAAGAAACTTCTTAGAAGCCGCAGCTACTAGGAGATCAGGATGAAACAGCATCGGATGATAATTTTAACTTGTAAGCATTTCCCAAATTAAAACGTAATGAGCATAAGTTTGCCCATTTTGAAAGTTACGCCGGTGCAGATTGAAATTATTACCTGGACTGGTCCGACTCCTGGCGTTAACGATAAAACTCCGCGATTTATTTCCGTGGCCAGCTGTCAGTGGCAATTGTTCTGGAAAACGTAGCCCTCCCTTCATTTAATTCAATTTTTTTGACCCAAACATCGGTTAAACTATTTTTTAACAGCAAAAATAATGTGCACCTGCTCAAATTGGTGGCAAAACCGATGTTGTAAAAACCTTCTTCTGTACCCCCTAATGTACATACAACAAATTTTGGCAAATTGGCATTGAAGTTGTGGCGTTTGGTCCTCCATATAAATTACAGGTTTACGCTAATGTCTATGTTATGTTAGATTACACGAAACATACAAACACTGCGGCAGCAATTTAAGAGCAATTAAATCAATTTAAATCTTAAACTCAAGGATATCAAAGAGATCCTTACGATCCTGACGACAAAGTTCACAAAGTCAAAGTCAAAATATTTCTTCAAAGAGGCCTTTACGAAGCGTTACGACTCCTTGTTATTTATATGCTCTGAACGTGTCTGAAATATCTTCAGAAAATCAGGATCAGGATTGAGCAAGTATCTTTTAGATACGCGTGCTTCACTTTAGGCTTAATCGTCTCTTCCAGTTTGATGTGAAAAGTTTAAATATTTACAAAAGAATACTAAAGTGATTGTTATAAAACTTGTGATAAAGACTATATTACAGTAAGGATTTTTTTAAAAACCGTCGCCGTTGAAAGGAAACGAACAAAAATAATAGCAATAGAATGAATTGAATTAAATTCTTAGTTTCGTCGTAGATATAGTACCATCATAATATAAACCCATTACCGGCCCACTGCAGGGTACGGGTCTCTTTCCACAATAATAAGGATTTCGGCCTTAGTCCAGCAAGGTGGTCCAAAGCGGATTGCTGGACTACACACGCCTTTTAGAAAATTATGGAGAACTCTCAGGCATGCAGGTTTCAACACGACGTTTTCCTTCACCGTTAAAGCTAGTGATATTTTAATTGCTTAAAAACACATTACTGAAAAAAGTAAGAGGTGCATGGATTTGAACTCGGCACCCCAAAAGTAACGCTGAACTAAAACTCGGCTCCCCGAAAGAAATGCCGAACTATCACCGCTTTTTACATATAGTATGGCAGTTAATTACAGCCAACGATCAATTACGTTAAGGATATTATAGTTAATCAAAAAACCTATTATAAATCATTAGGCAGGTAAGCTATTATAAAAAAGGATGTTGTTTTACAAATTCTTAATTTTTTCACAGACACTCAACCCAAATTGGTGTGGCCTTGGTTTAGACAGATCAAATTCAAGACCATCAAATAACCAGCAATTAATAGTTTCGCGTGACTAATGGCTTTTTATAAAAACTGTTATGACTGGGTGTTAAACAAATTCACAAACACCATAAATTAATAATACAGTCACGCAAGTGTGTAATACATTTCATTGAAGCATTTTATATTTTATGAATTGTTTCGGTCAACCTTCATAGCGAGCGCAACGGTAAGCGGTCTTCGGGTTCGACCAACTTCTATCAACTATTTGGGAATTATAATTTCTGAATTCTTTTGTCTGGTTCGGTTAGTAGCTACGGTCGTGGTTAGTTCAAACAAATATATATGTATACTACGACAATAAACACAGCGCCATCTAGCCCCAAAGTAAGTGTAGCTTGTGTTATGGGTACTAAGATGACTGATGAATATTTTTTTATGAATAATATACATAAATACTTATTATATATATATAAACACCCAGACACAGAAAAACATTCATGTTCATCACACAAACATTTTCCAGTAGTGGGAATCGAATCCACGGCCTGGGACTCAGAAAGCAAGGTCGCTGCCCACTGCGCCAATCGGCCGGCAAGTTACCACCATTAGTTACCATTTAGCGTTCCGGTAGGTTTTTTACATAACTGCCATTCTCCATAACAAGTAACCATCTTAGACTGTATCTATCGTCAGGCAAAATTGCAAGGACTATATTGTAGTAAAATTGAAAAAAAAACAAATATCAATAAATGTTTTCATTAATTTAATGGTTTCGTTTGGAACTTTTGGGTTTACAACCCGGAAAGCACTATATTATGATAATATGTATAACATACAACAGACATACCTACGAGGAAGCTTGCAACTTGTCACGACTAAAGTAAATGTATTACCTAAAGTTGCGCGTGCGCCTCGTGACGTGACCTCACGGTTGATGTCGGGGGTCACTTTTATGCTTTGTATTTTTTAATATATGTAATAGGTTTCATAACGTACGTATCAGAGGTATTTCTCTAAGTATTGTCTTATTTAGTTAGTAGCACTATTTTTAGCTTAACTATTGTTTTGAGAGACCCTTGGTTGTTAGTAAAGTTGGTTTAGGTCTGCAGGAACAAGTGTAGAAAAGAAATGAAAAATAAACCAGCTCAAACCTGCTTTGTATTTTTAATATATTATGCATATAGGTATCACAATGCACCTTACGTATAAGTTATAACACGTATTTCTGCAAGTTGACTTTAGATAACTAAAGAGTTAAAAACTATTTCTGGGCATTTTTAAATGTACCCTTGGATTTTAAGTTCTGTTAGTTTAATCTGCAGAAGCATGTGTAGAAATAAATAGTTTTAAGATAATTATGAGAAAAATATCCGCTTAATATATTTTTTAAGTCATATTGATTACCTAGGATCGTTTGAAGTCTGACCAATATTTAGTATCACATTTAAATATTTTTTTGTACTTATTTTATTTAAAATATTAAATTAGAAGTTATCCTTGACTTACACGGCAAAAGCCTCCCACCAGACCAGACGAGAGAAAATTCGGAAATAGTAAATTCCCAAACTGTCCCAGCCCGGAATCGAACCTGGGACCTCCAACTTAAAACCACAGTGCTCACCGCTGCGCCAAGGAGGTTGTATAAAAGACAAACGGAAAACATTAATACAAATAAATATGTTGTGAACGAACAAATCGCCGTGACCGTTCGGGCGGCTTTTAAGGGCAATCCATTACAGCAATGTCACGCCGGACACTGTGTGGAACTACCGCGGGAGAGTTTTTTTTTTATTAAGAAATTCTAGTGCAAGGCCACCTGATGTGACCTAATCATTAGAATGACGTGGGAGCTAACTGCAGTGTGAAATACGAGGTATAGAGGTTAACAAAGCCGTCTGTTTTGTAAACACTATTTATTAAATAAATAATACATGATAAGTTGGTTTTGTAACGATATCTTACTTTACACAGTCTTTACAATGATTTATACAAATGTTGCATTTTACTAAGACTTTCGTATCTAAAAGCTTAGCAAAAGGCAACATTTGCTCAACTCATTGTAATCAATCTTTACCCTGTACTGATATGTTTTAAGTCAGTGAAGATATATTATTATTACTTTTAATTATAAATAAAGGTAGAGAAGCTGAAAAATGAAAAATGGGACAGTGAAACAGAAATTAAAACCCGGATAGAAGTCGCCCGTAGTGCTTTTCAAAGCATGAAAAAAGTGCTCACTAGCCACCGCCTAAACATCGCATTACGAAAACGCCTTCTACATTGTTACGTATGGCCAGTACTTCTTTACGGATGCGAATCCTGGACCATCAAAGAGGATCTCAGGAAACGTCTAGAAGCATTCGAGATGTGGGCCTATCGACGCATGCTGAAAATTAGTTGGACTCAAAAGGTTACCAATGAGGAAGTCTTGCGACGAGTTGGTTGTCAGCGCGAACTTTGGAAGACCGTCAAAAAGAAAAAAGTTGCTTATCTAGGGCATGTGCTTCGGCATGATAGATACAGGCTACTGCAACTGATAATGATGGGCAAAGTTGCTGGAAAGAGACGCATCGGTCGCAAGAGGAAGTCTTGGTTGCGCAATATAAGGGAGTGGACTGGGATCGCGAGTGCCGCCCAGCTGTTTAGCCTCGCGAGAGAAAAGGAAAAGTATCAAAAACTGACGGCCAACCTTCACTAGTTGGAGAGGCACCTAAAGAAGAAGAAAGGTAGATTTCCGGTTCGCTAATAAATGACATTGAATGTTCTCCCAGTACAATCTCGGAGTTATAACAGTTCCTTATCCGAATGAATACTGGATACTGGCGTAAGTTTCTTGGAGAGCTCGTGAAGCTGTCGGTCTTTGTTATTCATCATCATCATCACCAACATATTATGATGATCATTGTTAAAGTCTAACTTGGATTGGAGCAGCATGGTTGGTCAATTCTCGGATATCCTCCCACCTATGAAATTCCATCTATCAAAGAGGAGACCTAGTTCCAGCAGTAAATAAATAATTTAAATATATTTTACGACAGTACACACACCACCATCTAGCCCCAAATTAAGCGTAGCTTGTGTTATAAGTACTAAGATAACTGATGAATATTTATCAATAATATAAATTAAAACTTATATACCAAGACACTGAAAACATCCTGTTCATCATACAAACGTTTGTCAGTTGTGGGAATCGAACACACAGCCTGTTCAAAAGGCAGCTGCCAACGGATCCAATGGGCTGTCTAAATAAGAAACCAGCATTGATGCATTTGTCTAAGTCATACTTTATATTATAATTGTAATGACCTTTTCAACCTCTCACACTGTCGAGAGTAACTAAACGAGATATCTGTTTACAAGTCCAAATCTTTTCTTGTATATTTTTTTTCACTTTGTTTTGTACTAAATAAATGAAAAGAAGGGCTTAGGGTGTAGTGCAGCAAGCAAATCGATTGGTAGACTACACAAAGAACAAACGAGCTGTATGATCAATATTTAACCGAATCCCATCGTGTAAAATCTAAATAAATAGGTTTACTTACTGTAGATTCTCAATATATTTATAATAGTACATTATTTGTAAGACAAAACATTGCTCTTTATAAACGAAAAGTGGATATAAACAACTGCGTTACACAAAATTTACGTAAGTTAGTGGCATATCGTCTCCGAAAGGTGCAGATGTCATTTGTGAGATTTGGTATAAGATTCCCAAGGTAATTTTAGACCTCCAATGAAAAAAAATTTAAACAATATGTTTAAATACATTTTATAAATCGTACTACTATACGATTGATGAATTTCTTAACGACAAGGCTGCTTGAAAGCAGACTCAGTTCTCATCTCTCACAAGGTTGAAAATTCTAAAGAATGTAAACTGAAAAATGATGTTGAAAAAGAGCAATCTGCTGAGTTTCTTGCCGGCTCCTCTTGGTAAAATCTGCCTTCCGAATTGGTGGTAGAGTCACTACAAATAGACTAACTTCACCTTCCAAAAGTGCTTATAAACTAGGCCTACATAAAATAATGGAATTTGTATATTTGAATTTCAAATGCCCTTGAGAACGTTATGGAGAACTTTCAGCTAGTTTCTCACTACGTTTGTCTTCACCGTTAAAGCAAATGAAACAATAAATTGCATAAAACCCGCGCCGGAGATCGGTCCCTAGAAAGGATAGCCGAAGCCTTATCCTATTATGAAAATTAAGCTTTATTTGCTATACTCCGCGAACAGCAGCAGAATCTGTATGGTGTAATTTATACTTCTAACAATTATTCATTGTAAAGTCTCAACATCTCCTGTTTTAACAATTATTCATTGTAAAGTCAATATCTCCTGAGGATGCCCCGGTTTCGGAGCGAAACGTGCGTAGAGGGTACATTGCTAAGGATCTGTTTGGTGTGGAGCATACGGATTGAAGTAATTATAAATTACACCATACAGATTCTGCTGCTGTTCGCGGAGTATAGCAAATTAAGCTTAATTTTCATAATATACCTATTATGGATTTCCGCAAAGTAACGCCTGCTTCTATCCATTATTTTGAAGCCTTACCCACTAAATAATTACCTAGTATCAATATTTAATATAATTATATTTAACAAATGGTGCCGCAATCCATCATTTACATACAATGTAAAGGATCGTTCTTTTCCTGCACGCCTCTAAGCAATTGTTCTGAAAAAATATTGCGGCTCTAAAAGCATTTATCAATTCTCATGGGCTTCCTAAGCGCATTTGAAATTGTAATTTGATAAATAATACATAGGAGAAATATAAATCACCGTTGATATGAAGTGGAATGTGATAATTTTCTGGGTCGACGTGTTATACATGTGCCTAGGAAGTGCAAATACATCCTGTCTGCGATATGTCGTAACGAGCTTACGGCAATAGCCATGATGACTAATTTTGAAAAACTGACTTAGGATTTTCGGAAGTATCTACTATTTCCAAAAAAAACATTTCTGTTGAGAAATTAAAGGTGATAAAAAATTGCAAATCATATTTAAAAAATATATTTTCCGCGAGAACGCTCGCTGTGTGTCAAGGCCGCAGTGACGTAATAGGCAAATTAGAGCTATCTGCTTTATTAATACCAAGTTTTATCACCAATCTCGCTTAGAATATAATTAAAAATACGTTTTTCATAATACATGAAAATTAAATGATTAGATAAATACAATATTTTAGCGATTTTTTGTGACTGTCACCATGCCTACTTATTAATGATAGATGTTTTATTTTTGACTAACTTTAAAGACTGGCACAGTTGCGATAGCTGCAGTCTTATAAGTGGCGGTCCCGTGTTCGACTACTGGCAGGGGCAATTTGGGAGGCTTTGGTCGTGACCATTTACCGCCCTTCCGACAAAGACGTGCCTCCAAGCGATGAGGGATATGATTTTAATCTAACAGACATACCTCTAACAGATTAAACTCCTACCATCTTGGACTGCATCATTACTTACTACCAGGTGAGATTTCAGTCAAGGGCTAACTTGTAGTGAAATAAAAGAATACTTCAAAATCTAGAAGTTTCATAAATTCAACGTGTATTGTTTATTGGCCATGTTACTCCATTATATAGGTATTTTTATTCATATAGGGAATAACTCCGAATAACTAACTATAGTTTTATCGTGTTAAGAGTTTAATAGAAATATTAAATAGTTTATTTTCACCGGGTTAGTCACGCAAGATCAATATAATACATTATTTATTATTAACACTTAACTTTCAATCCACTTATGTGTTTGATGACTTACAGTTTTTTCAACGCAAGTGGATGCCAGATTTTTAAATTTAAATATGTTGAAGATCTTCGGAGATAGTGGACGGAATTGATTGAACGGAGATCGCAGCATCAACTTGGTAGTAAATATAAAAATTGGCCGTCTGGGGATTTATTTATAATTAATTTATGTTTATATTATTTTTATTATAATAAATGGGTGGTTTAGAGCGGGTATGACGGCATAACAGAGCGTCATACCGTTTATCGTGATGGCACACGAGGCGAGGTTTTAGGTATTAAAGTAAGCTATGAAAACGATTATCCTGTAGCTTTCGTGAAAATATATTTAAACCTAATCATCAGTACTTTCCTACTAATCGGTTGTCTACAATCTACTAGCGTCTAATATCTTAATGCTGAAGTTTCTAGACAAATAATTTAAAGCTTAGTTATCGACGAAAAACCCTGATTTGATTAAACAAAACACGTTTCCATCGGACATATTTCTTGTTTATGACCCTAAAGATGGATTTTCAATGATTTCTAGTTTTTAGTGCACCAAATACAAAAATTTTCTTGAAATTCTAAATTTTATATAAGTCGTCAGGATTTGCAGTATTTTAAGAGATATAATATTAAAAACGCCCTCTTCATATTGCACACATATGTAAACATATTATGTTTGTTCGAGATTCTTCTCAGATAATATGGTATCCAGCGTGTGTGGAAAGGAAAGTGGGCGAACATGTTGTCGCTTGAATGATGCCGAGCGTCGGAGAGAGCGATATTGTTGCTTAGTTCGCAATTTCATCCAACGGAATGACTAATTTATATTATTAAAATCCTTAAATTTCCCTGATTTACGTTGACAAAATTCTTAAACACTCGTTATCATCTACATCTATATTTAAGATTGCAATCGATAACGAAGGGTATCATTTAAAATTTTATTTCTCCTTTATGCTAAATTATTGTAAATAAATATCTCTAACGTTACTTTTTGTGGCTTATATCTGATAAGGAAGATCCTAGTGTTGAGTCTGTTGGAGACATATCTCTGAGTTAACTCAATTGAAATGTTTAGAATTAGCTGCATCCTGTACCACAATGTTGACTTTATTTTTTACTCTACTACAAGCTAGCCCTTAACTGCAATCTCACCCGCCCCGATGAAAGCGGGCTAACCTGTTTCGGTAGGTTAGGCAGTCATATTAAACCCTAGTCGGTTTCTACGTGACATCGTAACAGAATGCTATAAATGCTGGAAAAGTATAGCAGTACTTATAGATATGCCCAATTAGTTGAGTTAAGAGATTTGCTTATAACTGGATTGACACCGTTGTCTACTGTAACACAGTTAAAGCAACCGCAGGCCTCAAATTGTATAGACGGAGCTTCAAACTACTGAAATTATACTCGACCATTTTTTTGATAACGTTATAGATATCATTATTATTACAGAGGTCTCAAGTCTCAAATTCAATCTCACAAATTATATATCGCGTGTAGACAAAAGGAATTCATCCTATCTTTAATGCGAGAGTTTGCCCGTTTATTGAAGATTGAAATTCAATCCTGAAGATGAACGTATGAGACTATTTACTCCAAATACCACACAAAGAGAACAGAGAGAATATAAAGCTAAAAAAAAAATTGGTCTATGCATGGGTTTCACAACTAAATCAATATTAGTAAAATTTTGCATTTTTCATCCTAGAGCAGGACAATTTTTATCATGTTAACACAGAACGAGAGATCTTTAAGTTACTAAAACAAACGGTCCTAGTCAGGGGTACCCAGCTACTGATTATATAAACACTACGTTAGCTATGACTTTATTCAAAGAGAATACGCACACTCACTTCACACAATGTCATACAGATTCAGAGCCCTGGAGGACTGCATCGTTAAGTGACTGCCATTCTACAAATAACGACGTTACTTATCGTGTGTTATAAACACTATTGATCGTTTACATTGCGCACTACTATAATTTTGACAATCTGATGACCTCTCTGGCGCGGTGGTGAGCTCCGTGGTTATACCGGTGTCTGGGTGGGAGCAAAAGTTTCGATTCCTGACAGAGGCAGCACTATAACTTTTTAATTTATTCAGGTCTAATTTCATGGAAAGAACAAAAAATAACGTCCTTGTTGACGAAAATGTGTCGCTGAGTTATCAATTAAAAAACTGAATTTTCATTATGAAAATGTGGGCAACAGCTAGTAATAGATGAACTTCTGAACGCTGGGTTCATTGTCAGATCTCAGTCACCACCTGTCGCCCTCATCATTAAACGGTCTTATTGATACTAAATCCAAAACCTAAATAACGAGCCGTTAAATTATCACCATCATGATTAGAGCATCCCTATGATACCATATCATTGCATTGGTACCAACATTAGTATGCAAAAATTTTAGTCTCTCTGTGCTTCATTCGTACACGTACAAAAAAAGAAAACGCAAACAAACATCTATAAGCTATAAAAAGCTATAGACTGTTTTATCACTTCAACTGTCAGAACTTCTCAAATGTCAGACAGTGGAAAAAACTGTACAACTTCCAACCTTCGATCTTTCCTTTTTCAGATCCTTGTTAATAAATCTTATGCAACATTTAATAATAGATGCTTAAAAAGGTAAGATGTTATATTATATGTTCCGCTACGAATACCATTCATGGAAAACTATATTCACTGCGCGTGCACAGACGTGCGTTGAAATCTTTATCAAGAGAACGAACATCGCTACAGTTCGATGCGTAGCTGTTATGTAACTAATACCGGTTAGAATCGGTAAAGAAAATTAATACAACTTTGTAGTATTATAAGCTTTAATGACAATATAGTTTGAACAGTAATGTTGCCTAACCAATGATAAAATAAACGCCTTGTCGGTTTCACGCAAGAAACTGTTTTTATGCAAAATTTCACCAAGATATGTCAATCCATGGATATAAAATGTTATTTTTGTAATCCCAGGCGTAAATTTTTACTAGAATCTTTTCCGAGATACATGGTCTACGGGATGCCATCTACATGTTAGCAAAAATTCAAATTAGAACATTACTCAGAGAGAGAGAGAGAGAGAGAGAGAGAGGGAGAATGAAACCTATTTCTAACAATGCGTAATAACCACTAGGTTTATTACGCATTGTTAGAAATCAAATTTACGTTTTTTTTTCATAAAATAATATAGATCATCAGAATTTATTGTGCAAATCGAAATTCTTTATGTTGAATAAAAACTGATACATGAAAACCTATAACTTTTTATAACATGAAAACGTGATGAATATTTATGTAACTGTATATGTTTCATACTCTTTATACTATTAAAGAATAAAAGCTGTTATAGCCCAGTGGGTAGCGCTTCGACTTCACTTTCGCGGTGCCGAGTACGAATTCCGGCAGGCACCTCAAACTTAATTTGTAATTATTACTTGTTGTTAAATTCTTTTAATAGCCCCGGGAAGACGAATTGGGCAACAGTATTGTCTTCACGGGGTGCGTTGCTAAATAAATAAATAAATAAACTTTTTAAAGTTATGCGCTTTAATTACTAAAATATCACTTGCTTCGATGGTGAAGGAAAACGTCGTGAGAAAACCTGCATGCCTGAGAGTTCCATAATATTCTCAAGGCGCGTGGTGTCCACCAATCCAAACTAGGCCAGCGTGGTGGTCTACAGCCTTAACCCCTTTCTCATTGTGGGAGGATACCCGTGCCGCTAGTGGGCCGGTAATGGGTTTATATAATGATACTTTTAAAGTATGTAACAGTATAAACAGTAGTTAATTATGTATCGCCGGAGATGAAAACGTTTCAAGTAATTTTAAATTAATTCCTCAACA
Source organism: Pararge aegeria (assembly GCF_905163445.1). Taxonomy (NCBI): domain Eukaryota; kingdom Metazoa; phylum Arthropoda; class Insecta; order Lepidoptera; family Nymphalidae; genus Pararge; species Pararge aegeria. The sequence continues at coordinate 6,759,667 of NC_053184.1, read as the reverse complement.
TAAACGTAAGTGGTATACTTGAAGTAGAGCGGAATCGAAAACCGCAAGATTCTAATCCACTCTACGGTCAACCGAATAAGCCGAAGTTAATGATTAGATACGCTAGTTTGTTGGGAAGTTTAATTCCAGTTCCTGGGTTACCGGGGATCGTTGCTTTTCGTAACGTACGGAAGCGAATTTGCCTGCCTCATTTCTATATATTTTTGTACATTTCGATTTACCCTACCCTCTATGTGTACGTTACCCTTTATTTAGTTGTACCCTTTATTAGTAAAGCTCTGTAGTTGTTTGGTATTTAAAGTTATAGGAAAAGTGTGAAAGAAACTTTTTTGTTATTAAAGTCAAAGACAAATTATTTAACATATTATGATTTATTTTTTTCCATTACAAATTAACCCTTGACTGCGATCTTACCTGCTGGTAAGTGATGATGCATTCTGTGATGGTAGGGTCTATGGTATTACATTAAACCCTAATTGGCTTCGACGCGACATCATTCAGACACGTTAAATCGCTTACGCGCACGACTTTGTCGATAGGGTGGTAACTAGCCACGGCCGAAGCTTCCTACCAGAATTTCAAATTGTCCTGCCAGGATTCGAACCCGGGACCTCTAACTTAAACAACAGTGCTCACAGCTGATCCAGGGAGCTCATCAAACTCGATTTTCTCCTTCTTTACTACTTGATTCAATATTATGACAGAAGTTGGTTAGAACACGTTACAGAAATAGGTTACGTTATTTTACGTACGATAATTTATATCTCTTCTAAATAAACTAATCTTGACATAGAAGAAAACTAATAGCATCCTTGATGAAAAGAACATATGTAAGCAGTAACATGATTTTGAAGGCATTAACAAATAGATACGACCCTCCGATTTACAAACAATATATTAAACTCCATGTAAGGCTGCCTTTAGGCAGAAATTCTAAATCGAAATTATTTTCTATATTTAAAATTGATGTAAGTTTTTTTGGTTTCGTTTTTGATAATTATTGTTTTTAATTATTCTGTTATATTATAGTGAAGATGGGTCATAGTTGCCAGATAAAGAATTATTATTACTATAAAAGATTTTAGGCCAGACAAATGTTTTCTGACAATGTTTCAAACAAAGTTTCGACCAATACTCGGACGAATATTGGCAAACTACGTTACCGATGTCCACAGACCGTCCCAAATGCATCGCAATTACCGCTCTTTGGCAACTCCCAACTGGCAACTGAACTACTTAACAAGCCGTAGAAAATATAAAAGTGAATCGCTGTTCACCACTCGTTTAACTCTAGAATACTGTAGTTCTGTGCAGGTTGGTTTAAGATTTCTTTTGAGAATAGCATTGCTTGTATAATCTCTCTGTTTAAATTTCTACTGTTTACTATGTTACAAAAGTGATAATAATTCATTTTAAAATTACTGTTGAATAGTTAAGTCTTCTTTCCGAAATGACTTGAGACACAAACAAAGTTGCTATGAATTTTTTTTTCTGATTAGAAAAAAATCTGCGTTATTTATATAAACTTTACAAAAAACCCGCGTAAACTGTTGTCTCGATACAAAATATGCGACATTTCATGGTGATCAGAGGTTTGAAAGCGTTACAAACAAACCAACTCACATTTGCATTTACTATTTAAATAGTTACGATAAGTAAAGCAGCAATGAAAAAGGAATTATTTATTTTTTAGTTTGCCCATCCTGAACTCTGGTTGTCTGCAGCTCAAGCAGTGTTTATCGTATATATGATAATTCTAGTTACATATAGCGAGACAATATATAGGTAAATGTGGCTTATAATAATTTTCCATAACATAAAGTAACTTATAACTCCTTGACCCAAATTGCTCTAAGGCAGTCCTTTAAACGGTTATTCAAGATGACATTGTATTGACTCTAACCCAACCTAACGATGATTAGTGTCATTATGTGTCATCTTCATTCAAGCCCTCAGTTTCTTTTAAAGACATAAAATCATTTTTGTGTTCGTCTTACGAGCTGTGAAACTAGTTGCGAAAACGTAACTCAAATAATTGCAAAAACAACGTTAACTTACGTCTGCGACTGGATGGTTTATACTATTTTGTTAGGTATAGTGCACCTAGAAAACATTTGTTAAACAGAACGATCTCGTTGGGGTTAACATTTTTTACTAACAAAAACACGAGGTCCTGGGATCTATTGCCTGGTCGGGACATGTACCAGCCTAAAGTTAGGAAATGCACGGAGTCTTCCCCGTGTATTCGTTGGGTTATTGTTACAATAGTTAAAGTCCACTAACCCACATTGTCTGTTAAGCCTGTCGGTTATACTCGGTCGGTATGTCGGTCTATACTCTTTAATTTGCGCTGATGTCACCACCACCAGCGAATAACTTAGAATGAATAAGCGATTAACAGGGTATGATATTTTCCCGAGTAAAACATAAAGCACTACAAAAACAACCTAATTTTCATACAGCATTTATCAATATAAGATATTTATTATTCACTTTTTGTTTTAATATATTGTGTTCTAAGCAATAAGTATACACATATGATGAACTCCATAAGATAAACAATTAAAAATAACAAGATGATAAAATGTATTTACTTTTTAATAAGAAGAAAATACTTGCGAGCATATCACCTAGTAAGTTAAAGTACATCAAGAATTAAATAATGTAAGATTCAAAGGTCGTCTAACAATTTTGCGAAACAAAAGACAGACCTCGCTTTCATTGGAAAGTTGCGTCTCGTCGCCGGAACTGGCCATAGGTTTAGGGTCACCATAATGTTACAAAAAATAATATCGATTACTTATTTAAGTTATTTTGCAATTATACAAATTCAATAAATCTAACTTTACATGTAATGTAGTTCTTACAGAGTTGAACTTCACAAATAATAACAAAGTAATAAAGCGAAAAGTCCTTGGGAGTGTTGCGCCAAGATGTCGATCTAAGGGACGTATAAATAACCTGACTTCGAGGTAATAAAAGGTTCAAGTTCGGTGTTAAGCTTAGATTGACCGATTCTAAAGAACCTGTCCTTAACGCTATGTAAATTATATTAATACGGACTTAAGCCAGAGAATATGGCTAAAATTATATCTTATAGTTTAGTTACCTATTTTTTATACTGTTCGTTAGTGGCTTATGTGACTTAAACTAATTTTCTATGGAAATTAAGTGTAACAGTAAACTGAGCTAGACTAGTTGAGCCTAATTCGAATATAATACACTTTATTATATTATGCTGGTAAGCTTTATAAATGCTTGGTTACCTTGTAGTTGACTTGGCTTAAATTTTACACTAATTTATTTAAAGCAAATAAATTAAAAGATCTTGTTTACAAATTATTTACATTATATGTTTAATTTTTACTAGAAGTTATTACATTTACCTTTACTTACTTTTACATTTACTTGTATTAGATCGTATGAATTCTTTGAAAAATCCAGCTTAAAAATTGTTAAAAAAATGACTTACATTAAAGGCGCACAAAACACATGAAATTTTGAATATCTGGCATTAGTGGCGATCCGGAATTCCGGAACTTAAATTTGGGAAAATCCCGTAAAACATTGATATTTGTGGAACCTACACTCGCCGCACTTGCTCATAATTCACGGCTCTCCGGTTTTTACGAGAAAATTACACCCACCACTCGTTCCATCTTAGCGTGTACGGTCGTCACATCAAGTTTTGTTTTATGATGATTGGGTGCAATTCACTCTGGTGTTATACTTGAAAAGTTGACACAGAATTTGTTTACGCTTCTTTGTTGCAGTGTATTGTATCTCATTATGATAATTTCATTTGTTTAGAGTTAGAGTTACCTTATCTGTATAAGATTTTACTTATTGAAATAGATCGTGTAAGGTAGTTTCTTCAAGTAGCTCTTAAATAACTGGGCTGATAAAAAAAAAACCTTTAACCAAGTCTTTACAGTATGCAACAAAAAACACGCCAGCTATTACCATCACCACAGTAATATAATTTGCTGGTATTTTTAATGCGCCAGCGAGACTTTTTTATATTATACTGACTAGAATAAGGTGTATTAAGTAATTATCATTTTGGCGTTTCTGTTTAGAAGGTATATGATACAACAAAAATAATTCGGTGTACATGATAAGTCTTGTAGGGAGTTCTAAATACCACGGTCTTGTGCCGCTTGGTTCCGGCGTCTCCATGCGACTCGTTTAATGTCATCTGTCCACCTCGTCTAGCAACGCTGCGTTACCGTTGAGAGGTTGCCATTCCAGCACCTTGGGACCCCAACGTCCATCGGTTCTCCAAGCTATGTGCCCCGCCTATTGCCACTTAAGATTCGCGACTCGCTGAGCTATGTCGGTAACTCTGGTTCTTCTACAGATCTCATCATTCTTGATTCGATCACGTAGAGATACTCGGCGCATAGCTCTCTCCATCGTCCGTTGTTTAACTCTGAGCCTTCTAGTGAGACCCATAGTCAGCGACCAAGTTTCGGATCTATAAGACTTCAGACACAGGTATTTTGGGCGAAAATATGTCACGGAGTTTCCCGAACGCTGTCCGTGTTGGATTCATAGAATCAATATTATAATTTAATATTTAATTCTTGAATTATTTTGTTTATTGTTTGCTAACAAATCAGATAAATAAAAAATATATTAAAAGAGAAAAATCTTTAGTTCTCTACGTACCTCTCAGTATTTGTTAACGTTTAGGGTTAACGGTGAATTGATTTCTTGCAAATATTCACGTTTTAACCTTTACCAAGCAGTGTAGGCACAGAAAAGTGGATTACATTCAAACCGGTTGAATAATTCTCGTAATTAGTGCATTCATAGGCATGGCTAGGTATATAGTTGACATCGGGCTAAGGTCTATTAAAATTCAAAATACTGGTAAGATAGGTAGGTGCTGTTGATAGGATCAAATATATCCAAATGACTGATGAAAAAGAATCTGTTCGATATTTCTTTGAATTATCATTGTCATCATTTCCAATAACAGCGAGGTGGAACTATACTGTTGGTCATAATCACTACCCGTAGTTCTTTTAAAATCTTCGGTCCATGGTTCTGGAGGGAATCTAACACTATGCGCCAAACTGTATGCAGTCTCAATGTTCCCTCTAAGAATAGTTATGCTACTATCAGAATGAGGCTATCAGGAGTAGGTAAACTACTTGAAGGAGGCATTACCTATACTTTGATCAAAATTAGCTATGAGAATGGGCCAATGATTTAATACGTTCCTATATTTTGTAAGCTTTCTGGAATGGGCTTTTATTTAATACGTTTTTTTTTTTAAATACGAATGAATAATTTTCAATTTTTTCAAAATGAATAGGACAAACGAAAATCAACAAGTTTCATTTTTAGAATATGAAATTATTGGTTTCATCAACTGTTCTCAATTATTGTCACATTTTGCTATGCATTTTAAAAGTTACGCAAGCTATTCTTGAGTCAATTTAAGTGCTTATAAATATTAATATCATTTGTGATGAACACTTATTACCGTTTTTACCCGAAAGTATGTTAAGACGAAATCCATAAATTCGACTTCAAGTTTCTTTATTAAAAGAAAGTCGGACCAAGATTTTGCGTAATATAACTTTGTATGGCCATGATAACTGAGATCTACTGAGATCAATGACTGGTTGATCATTGACGTAGAAAGTTGTAAATAAACGCTATCTCTGGTATTATCTTACGTAGGTATTATACTTGAAAATTACTATAATAAAATGAACACTACAGGGTCTCCTCCCACATTGAGATGGGGTTAAGGCAATAGGGGGGGGGGGGGGTTAAGTAAGTTCACCAGGCTGGCCAAGTGCGGATTGGTGGACATTAAACGCCTTTGAGAACATTGTAGATCCGTCACCATATCCGTATTCACCGTCGAAGCAAGCGATATTTTAGTAATTAAAACGCACCTAACTTACAAAAGTTTAGTCGAAGTCGAAGTGGTACCCACCGGGCTATCACCAGTTCTGCTGTATGTCATCACCATTAATGAATTAATGACTTACAACTAAACACAACTACCTCCCCTCTAACAAGAAGAGTGAAAATAAGAGTGATTTTAAACCCATCATGTAGTTGTGTGCGTGTGGCCAGCTTATTAGTGAAATTCGACAATTGAAAAAGTATTTATTTATTCATCATCATCATCATCACATAAACAAATTACCAGCCCACTACAGGGCAGGGGTCCCACACTAATTGAAGTACCGTGGATGAGTCTCAGCACAGACCTTCTATCTCCTTTAAGAGAGAGACGCCCAGTGGACGTTATAGGCAAAGGATAGTAATGTTGTTAAATTTTATGTAGTTAACCCAAATGTTATTAATAAATTCGGTTATTGTTTATTTTTAAGTTTTAAGTTTTCACTTAAAAAAGATAAAAATAATAATGTATATTATAATATCAAAATGAAAATAATTATATTTTATGCTGTAGTATTATTTACTACTGTTGTTATATTTTTGCGGTGAATAGAAGTATACCTAAGCATTAAACGGAATAATTTGCGAGATTCTTGTTTGAAGTTCCGCCTCGTTGGCTAAATGTCTAGCGTCTAGCGTTCGTTGCATTAGTTTTTTTTCGCCTTGTTTTCTCGTAATTTATCACTTTGTATGAATGTAAACAAAGAATGCTAAGAAATCCACACAGAGGAAAAAGAAAATGTATGAAAGAAAAAAGTCATAATGTTACTAGGAGGTCTTACAAAGTTACAAAACATACTACATGGGACTTTATACCATCGCTTCAAGCAGTACCTATTATTTTAATGTTGTTGACGCTCTTATTTTACTTTGTATGAAAGAAAACTGAGTATCAGGAAATCCACTGTGGAAACAGAAAATGTATGAAATACATAGTGTATATAAAATATACTACATGGATATTAACTACAATAGCTTAGAGTAGTATTATTTTTATTTGCTTATCGTTCTCGTTTCAGAATTATCGTCCTTATTTTAATTAAGTGAAGGTTTATGGTATGACAACAGTCATTTTAAGATAATATTCCTTACTCGATGGTATTTAGCCCACAGTTCTACTGAAAAGTACGGTTACTGATCTTAAGAATTAACATGATTAGCAAATGAAAGTGTTAATTAAAAGACTATGAGAAACGATGCTTTATCCGAGTAATCGATAGATCGTATCGCTATAATATTTTCTGTCAATTACGCTGATAAAGCAAAGTTACAAAAGTGGATAGTTAGCGCTTTTATCCGAGTGTCATCCAATTTATTCTCAGGGTATAGGATACTGAGTTTAAAAAAAGAAGATTACATATCTACGATAGACTATATTATGTATATTAGTTACATCATACTGTAGTTTGATTTTTCTAACTGCTTACTCAAACGGACACGTCTATCTTCAAATTTTAAGGAGACCTGTGGCGCCTTCCCACATACTGGGGATAAAGGTAAGATAAGTAGATATATAGGTCAGTACACGAACGAGAATTACAAAGAAAGCAAGTATAAAATCGAATTGCAAAAGAAAGACGAGCGCGAAAATGTAGGTAACTCTGAGAATTAAAACATTGAAATTTGATGTTAGTCTTGTACCAAAGTTGTAGTTGGGCCCCTTCCAGCTCATCTCGCGCTTCACGAAGCTAAAATAAAATTACACGGTAGCAGACTAACTCCTAAGTAATGGAATGGACCTACGAAATGGACAGTCTGCAGAAACTCGAGTAATCTCAACTAAGATTAAGTCCCGAAGTTACAGTATCGACTGTTCGGAGTGCATTATTTCGTATACTGGAGCTCCGATCGTTTTCCAACTTTAAATCCCAACAAACTTATTTTTATAAAGCAAGGGCCTTGAGTTGGACGTAGTTTAATCCAATGTACTAATTTAAAGACGGTGTTTTTCAAAGTTAGATAAGTTGTATCAGAAATTTCGGTTTATTCGGTATATTAGTATTCAGGCCTGTACGACTACTTATAATAGATTTTTTTTTGTAACCAAATTCTTTTGAAACTGGATTATAGAAATTTTCTACAGACAACGTTACGAGAATATAAATTAACAAAGTAATATTGCGAACAACAACGCGTTTGATTCACGCCATGTTAGGAATTGTAATTTGGAATATCACATTATTTTCAATACAATCTGATTGACACACTGTGTTGAATTCACCACGAGATTTCATAATATTATTGTTTGAGAATGGCACCGTTGGCTCAACGGCTTCTTTACTTAAGGTATTATTCCATTAAACTGAATTATTCTTCTAAATACTTTATTATTTCTCGCAGTAGAACTGTGGCTTGCATAGGGTATCAAACAGGCAGGACAGGGAAAAACTCCTCCAATATCATTTATATAAAAACCTTCTAAATGACAGTGTTCTTACGCATAAATTAGGTGCATAGTACTGAATTCAGAACACTTGCGGTACAAACGCAAACGCGAAATCATTCTCCTTTCATGTTTTCCATAACAAGTTATAGCGAGTGGGTTAAATATTTTAGTGTGTATACATGTATGCAGTGGCGTGCAGTTTATACATGCGCAAAAGCAGTGCATACCCAATTTATTTTACATAAGTCGTATTAGAGGGGAGTTTTGGCCGTTTCATGCAATTTTCCTACTGCATGCATACCCTGGTAAGAAACCCAGTGCACGCCACTGCATGTATGGTATAGGTAAGCTGAAAAGTTGGTTCATTCGTTTGTTTGATTGCCTCCATCTCCGCAATTACCCGACGGATTTAAAACATCTCTTATGATTTACAACACAACTCACACTACAACTCTTAGACGCTTAGATAATTATAATTTTATTATTATCTATATCTATATCGGGGTATATTGTGAAAAGTGGCGCGTTAAGTTATGTGTATGTTATATGTGTACAGTAAAGCACGGATCGAATGCAGTTTTATATTGCGTTGCGATAACGCACCGCTTAGTGAGCGTTTGCTTTTACGCGTATATTTTATAACAGAAACGAGAAAGTCGATTGGCACTAAATTGCGATTTTTTTATATCTTTATCTTTGCTTTATTGGTGTTCGCTTATTGCGACGGCTAGTAGAGTTTAGATGCTTTCGCTTTTCGATTAAAGCGAATGACATTTACGAATTCTCTTATTTTGATTGATGGTTTGTAGGTCAGTGACGCTTGGCATCCGTAGGTAAACATGGCTGAGTAAGAAACGTGTTTGCAGCCTCCTTGATCTTGACATAGATTCAGAGCAAAATAAATCTTTCTGCGACTAAACCTGTTTGTTTGGTCGTTCATTTGCTATCACTTACAGAAATAGACCATTAGGAACGCTGAATTCTAGAGATATGCGTAAATTGAAGGTTTGCTTTCTAAAACTTTCATTTTACATAAACACGAACGTATATTAGGTACTATATTTGCTACATACGAGTAGCAAAGATGCGTACCTACCACCAAACCAACCTGCTTCGGCTCAGCGTCTAAACCCCTCTCTCCTATAGGACAAAAGGATAGCAGCGGGATATTAATAGGCTTAGGGTGATAAAAGATACAGGCTCAGGATTTCTCCTTTCCCTCCCCTTAGGATTTACTAATGTTTCAGTTTTTCTTTTTAGTTGCAAAATTTTTATGTACCAATTATTGTTTTCAACGCATGTCTCATAGTCATTTATTTCTTAATCCATATTGTTTGGTTTATTTTGTGTTAACTTGAGGTAACAAGAAACTAACAAATGGAAAGGTCCGTGAATGGATTGCATTTCCATCTTATCTGTAACAGAAATAGTGTCATCTAAAATTTTTTACGTAACTTCTATGTTACGTAAAACGTTAAAAGTAGCTCTGTTTGTTACACTTGTAAGCGCTAGTTAACCAGATAATAAAAATGCGCGTCTTCCAACATTGAGAATTTAAATGCTGTGTAAAATCATATAAATGTTTATTTATGATAATGGCTGAGATAAAAACTGGGAGAATATGGTCGGAGCGGGCGGTTTCTTTTATATACAAAAAACTTGAAATTTACTGCGGGTTTTATAACTCTAAAACCATAGTTTTATCTTAATTCCAGAACATTTTCGGCACTACAATTTTATGAGGTATACGAATAATTTTGAGGTAGAAATTTATAATAAAGCATACGATAACCAAGCATTAAGATAATTTATATTTGTGGGAAGATAAAGATAGTTTTACTTTACCGATTAGAGGTACAAACATTTCGCATTTCAAAAAAGAAAGCATATCAGTTAAAAGGTATCCGAATTTACTTTTGATTTAAGGTAACTTGCCTGAGATTTATTTATTCCACGCATCATATACTTTTTTTTTTTTAAATAAGGAAAATATTGAAGAATGAATAAATATGACCACAAAGAAATATAAGCGTAGCGTATCCATCGTATGCAGTATTTACGGAGCCGTAGTAAGTCAAAAAAAAATCCTTGAGTCTGTCAAAATAGTGTCTGACACTAAGTGAAATAATTTGAGTTAACCTCCTAAAAGTAAAAATTGTAAACTTAATTCATTTAAACGAGAACAGGTTTTAATAATATTTAGAACACCTTAGCACCTATTAAGTCAAGTGTGAAGTATTTCTGATTGCATCTGCGCGTATGTACGCAAAGTCACACCTACAACTAAATTGATTCAATTTCAAACCGAACCAGTGCACAGTTTCCTTTTAGCCGGCATTCACCCTGCATCTAAAGTCAAGATCAGAGGAACATATCCGTCCACTTGACCGACTTGCAACCGAGTTCCATCTTTGACGCTAACTTTACCTTACAAGCCCGTATATTATAAGATATCTTACCATATTAAGTTTGCTCGGGATAATCGATTAATAGCTACAATATTTAGAGGTCGTGTCTAGGCATAAATTGCTTTAATCAAAGGAAACACTTAGAGCGCTATGTTATACGTCACCTTGTAGATAATTGTATTTACATACATACATTATGTAAACATCGAGACTCCGGGACGAGTATCAAAAGTGAGCTTCAATTGTTTGTACTAACTGTATATTTTACTATTAAAAAAAGTGATAAATCGTAGACTGGAATTCTGATTTGGGAAGCATTGAACAAAAATCCCTCTGTAATTGAAGATAAAACGCATGTTTGTTAGCTTCATAAGGAAGAGTCGTTTGTTTGGCTTTGAGTATCTCTGCGTGATAACATCAGAAATACGGCGATCCGTAGGTGGATCTAAGTTCCCGAGCTTAACGAGTTAAACTGGCGAGTAAGGCTAAAATAAATAATGGACGGTAGACTAGGCATAAGACCTCCTTACAAAAAACCTGTGCCTAATAGTTTTTTTTTTCAAGTTCCAATTAAAACGAAGAGGTCTTTACGTTGTTGATGACTAAAGAAATTGTTCTGATTATTCAACTCTCAAGACTTTTATAATTAATAGCATCTAAAATAATTAAGGTGTTCTGAAAAATACAATACAAAGACATTTCCATTTAAGAAGGAAAGCTTTATTTATATAAACTTTTGTCTCAAAGATTTTATATAACTTTGTTAGGGCTATCTGTTAATTAACATCCAAACGATTCTAAATATTGAATGTTGGACATTAAGAGCTAATGGATGTTCCAGACAATTGGTTTAAATTAGTTTTCTCTCTCTCTACAGGTTAATGGCTTTTATTTAAAGACAATCGGAGTTTGCTTTTTGTAAAAGCTGTATAATTTTGCATGTTATTTTTAAATCGTCGTGAACAAGGAATGAAATATATAGCTTGTTATCATGAGTTGCTTCGAAGGTTATCAATGTTGTAACAAAAGCTCCCAAGTTATATCCTGGTTTTAGTAAATCTTAAAATATTCAACGGGTTTTATTTTAAAACGGTATTATTTTAATAGGAAGATATTTGAATTTCGTTGGTGCATACATTTTTGAGCAATTTATGAACATCGTATGATTGCTTTCATAAGAATTTGTAAAATTCTTATCAATATCATTGAAGACAGAGCACGGAACTTCTCAACAGAAAATCACTCGCAGCCTATATTAATAGTTTAGGTTTTTCGACTCTTTGGTGCATCGCTGTATGCTATAAAATACGCTCCAGCCAGGATGAATTGAGATGACCATTTGTAGGTTAGCGCACTTCGTACTTAAACTTCTTTGCCACATAACAAAAGGTGCAGTCACACTTAAGAGCTAACTTTTACTGTTATACCGACTCTAAAATAAAAAAAAACGCCGAACATGAACCTCCATGTTAATAGTACAGTTGTCTTCCAAGAAAGGCTTGGAGGGAAATTAAGAAATAATTATTTCCTTTTTTGACGATACATTTTGGAAGTGTTCGAATACTCTGAGGTAAGTTAAGGTGGAGTTAAATAAAAAAAGTTAGTATTCAGGACATGTCGGGACGGGTGGAGTGAACTCGCTGGGTGCAATGACTCCCTGGTCGAACTGGTACTTTCCATAGAATTGCATGAACCGACCGCCATCTTGGAAGCATAAGGAATTTTATCTGATGCCGTTTAAGAATATCGTTTTGCGGTTCTTTTACTTTAATGCATAATGGATTGCTTACAATGGTTGATTATTCATTCCACATTATACAACATAGCGTGTACATATTTTATTTGATAAAAAATAATACAAAAATATATTTATATTGTTATATTAAGTACGTCTAGTTCCTATATGTTTTATGTACCTGTGTCTATGCCTGTAGTGTACTAATGACTTTTTCTAATTTTTTTAATACTTTAAAAATTTAATTTTGTGTCTCTCTTCAACTCATTCAATCGAAAGGTAAGATTCAGTAGAAATGAATCAAACGTTATAAACAGGATAAAGACTAAATACAGAACAATTATAAGCTCAAATTGAGACTCATCTTTCATCACAGCCTTTTGTTTGGTCTCATAGTGCTAATGTTTAAAACAGTTAAGAGTATATTGAGATTTTTTTTAATTCGTGTTGAAAATAAGTCTTCTATAAATCTTATAATAAATAAAATGAAAATCTGATCATTTCAACGCCGATTTCTGATCATTTGAGGGCCGACTAGTGCAGTGGGCAGCGACCCTGTTTACTGAGTCCAAGGCCGTGGGTTCGATTCCCACGACTAGAAAATGTTTCTGTGATGAACATGAATGTGTCTTGGTGTTTATATATATATTATAAGTATTTATTTATATTATTTGTACAAAAAAATTATTTATCAGTTATCTTAGTACCCATAACAAGCTACGCTTACTTTGGGACTAGATGGCGGTTAGTGTATTGTCGTAGTACCTATATTTATTTATTATTTATTTATTTATCGCCGACGAAAACGCCACCAAAGTTTTTTTATCCGTTGATGTTACTTATCTTCATCAAGTCTCAAGCAATATTTTTCTATTGTAGGAAATATAATTTTATCTGAATATTACATAAAAAATCAGCTTGCTTCCAGTATTATTTCAAAACTTTGCACAACGTTGCATTTCTATAAAGAGGATTCGTATATACTTTTTATTCCTAAATTAATACGTGAACGAGAATAAATAAGAGGCTGAGCCCATAGAGCGTATCTGAGGTATAATTAGTTTAATGTAAACTCTAGTCTTTGATTGTATTAAAATATCACGATTCACAGTTTTAAATGAATCAACAAATTAATTAACGTATACACAGTAACAACTTCATGAATATCGGGATTTTAATTAAACAATTGATTAACGTAATCGTTTAATTGTACTTAAGCTTTAACAGAACGAAATGTAAATGCAAGTTGCCAAATATGCATTTAAATTAAGATCTGTTCTTGATTTGATTCAATTTTATTTTTGTTGTTTTTTTATTTATTTCAACGATGATAAAGTGTATTAAAAGAAGATTGGGCTCTCAGTAATTCGCCTCTAAAGTAGGCATATGTTGTAGGTAAACGTTTTTGCATAAGTGCACGTATAATTTTAGTTTTGTGATCCTAATGTGTGTTGTGAAAATGTAATAGGGTTTTAAATATATCTAAACTTAGGTAGCTCTTTTTCACCCGAGTTATACTAAGAAGAGCTATGCCATTCTGAGGGTTGTTTCACAAGCATCTTCGTATATTTCTGATCTAAACACTGTTAGCTTCGTTGTATCGGCTATCACGTTTTTTTGCCAAACTTCATATTACGAACTTTCGCTTGAGTTCATATTATATTTATGCGAATAGTTCTATAGCGAGACATCGTATAATTAGTAGCGTCAGAGAACCCGCTACGTGCTTTATGCTTTACAACTGGAGGATACATGGTGAGCGGACGCGTTAGCATAATCTACCTGAGGCAGTTGAGAGAGTAAGCAGAGTTGAAAGCAGTTATAAAATATAATGGTTAAAATTTCGCTCGTAAAATTGTTGAAATAATTCTGTAACAAGAATATTTAGTTTCAATGCTTACAATTATGATAAATATTTTTGAAAGGTATTATTCTGGGTAAAGGTCTCTGTGTACATATTATAGTTTATGTTATAAAATGTTATTTATTAATTTCCAAATATATATTTTTGTATCATATTTTCAACTTAAATTTTGTTTGATTATTCATTAGAGCAGGAAAATTTAACTAAAAAATTTAATCTGGTTAAATGAAAATGACGAAATAATAATATTTAATACATTCAGTACTCAGTTATAATATACAAGATATAAAGATACATTACTCTAAATTATAATCACAGAACAAAATAATAAAAAAATGTGCTAAGCTCCTTCACACAATCTTGTAAGATGAGAAAATGCAGTTCAACTAGAGATAATAAAAAATATGATACAAATACCTCGAACTAATAATTGATTTAATACAGGGTTTTTTAATAGTTTCCGCTGTTCTTCTCTACTTTATGAAGAGTCTTAACGTCCATAGTTTGGTCGCGTGTATTGAATATTTTACGCGGAGCCACTTTCACAAGCGCGAGCAAATCTTCAAGCGTCTATAACGACGCGTTTAGCGACTCATCGCACGAATTTTACATTAAGATAAGTTTATAATAATAGATTTCAGATTGTGTTTACACATAACTTAGAAATGATAATATATTACTAGGAAAAAACAACTTTCCAGTCTTGTAAAATATCGATCGGATTTAAGGAAACAAGCAAGCTAAGTCATTCAAAGAAGGTTATTTAAAAGACAGAAATTCAAGAAGAGTATCAAGCAACATTAAATAACAGAAAGGTTTCCTGACTTCAAATATTATTGGTGTGATACTAACACTTAGATGCATTTTTTTGTATAACACTAATAGCAGATATAAATCTAAGATAAGTTATAAGAGTATAGAACACCAGGGTATTTTTTCCGTGGGTTTAAAAGAATTGAGCTGCCAGAAGGAATACATTTTCCTGAAGAAGTACTGTTTAATTACTGTAACTTCATAGTTAAATATCAATATTACTGTGAGACAGTGATAACAAGAAAACCCGAATTAGACTAAAGACCTAGACCAGGGCTCATGTGGAATTCTCCTAGCATAGTTTTAAGTTAAAGAATGTTCTTTTTACCTCTATATGATGGTAACATTTTATATAAATATGTATGATCGCTTCATAAGTGCCTGAGATAAGTCTACACGAATAAAACATTTTTGAATTTGTATTTCGATCAGACATTTCTTTTTTAAATGCCTAATTGAATATAAAGGCCTTGTGTTTATGCAACATGTTCAAAAAACCGATAATGTAAGTTGTTTAAATATACACGCACTAAACTGTCACCTTAGCTATTTATTAACGCTTATGTAACTTATTACGAGGCGTCCGACATAAGGCATGGTTCGTTAGTCGCGAAGTGTGAACAAAGCGATTTGCTTTCTTATTTGGTTAATGAAGTTTAAATAGGAGTCTTTAAGTGACAATAGCTATTTAATGTTGGAGATTTCTTCCGACGCCTACGCAGCACGTTCGATTTGGCATCGGGATTTTTTTTAAATATTTTTAACGTTACATCGTTTATTATAACCAATCATTTTATGCTAATAATAATAATCAAAGATTAATTACTAGACTTTTGTTTTAGTGAATTCAGCATATTAATAATAGTTTAAGACTTAATTTAAGAAGTTATCAACAATTGAACACAACTGATCCTAGGCTAGGAATTAACCTATATTATAGCCAATTGTGAACATTTCCGTATTAAGCAATTAAATATCACTTACTTTAACGGTAAAAGAAAGCATCGTGAGGCAACTTGTATGATTTATAGTTATCCATAATGTTTTAAAAGGCGTGTGAAAATCTACTAATCCACACTGGGCCAGTGGGGTGGACTACTACCTAAATCCTTTCAATTCTCAGAGAAGATCCGTTTTTTAGTAATATCTTTTATTATTAATGAGACAAACAGACACAAATATTTAATTTTTTATTAAAATAAAATACTAACGGATAGTTAGTTAGCTTAGTCGCTTAGCATTTGAACCGATCTTGACAAATTTTGACAGGTAGCCGCTGGATCCAAGCGGCACAAAAACGTGGAATTTGAAACTCCCTTCAAAAGACCTAGGTCTAGCAGTGGACGACTATCGGTTAATATGATGATGAAGATAATGAAATTGCAACCAAAGTGTTAAAAGTTTTTTGTAGCCTACAAAATACTTTCATACCAAGAAGTTTAACTAAGAAATAATACATACGGATGAAGCTCTTCGTAGCGAATATAAATTAAAACAAAAAAAAACCTTGTTTGTTTATTAAGTTAACTTTATTTCTTTTACTATACTTAGGAAAATATTAACGCACAATATCAGTTAATTCATAATTATTGAGGCATCAGTTTAACGTATATTTAGCGAAAAATGTTATACTTTGCATTTGATTGCAAAAGCGTATAGTTATTACCAACATTTTTTACCTTCATTGTTAGCCTTTATGCCTAGTAACTCTATGAATATTCATAGAGAATAATTAAATAATTTGCTTAACTATTTTGCTAATAAATTTTGCTGGTTGCATTAGTTTAATATTTCCGACTGAAACAATTTTATCAAGTTTACAATTTTTATTTCGGTATTGACATAATTAGAATTAGGAGAAAATAATTTTCAATGAAATAACTTTATTGCATAATAAAATAATTACTGACCCTACTATTTTTAAAAATATTCTCAAAAAATATATGCCGGCCAACTGATTGCTTAAATATTAAATAAACTGCATATCATAGTTAATTTTATTTTCTTCTCTTTTGTTTTAAATCTGTTATAATAATTTTAACAATATTGTTCAAGTCTTTGAGCGGCCATGAAAACAATTTGTGAATAATTACTCCTACTTAATAATCACAATGGATGAACGATGAGAAATAATATTATAACAATGGTGTTACTCTACAATAAAATTACTCTTATGAGCCCATTTCTCATAAGCTACTTATTTATAGTCTTTCTGTGTTTATCTGTACTAATAAAGCTGCAGAGTTGTTGATTTTGTTTGAACGGGCTAGTCTCTAGAACTTCCAGACGGATTTGAAAAAAAATATTTCTGCATCTGATAGCCCAATTTTTTAAGGAGGACCTTATACCTACTATAAAACGTAGAAGTCAATTTTGATCTGGCTGGAAATAGTTATATAGGTTATAATAGTTATATAGATTTGTAAAAAATTCACCCCCTAACGCTATTATAGGAGATGAAAGTTTAGTTGTTAGAACGCTCTACACTCAGGAAATATCAGTTCGATTTGAAATTCTTCTTTGAATTTGGTAGTCCAATTCTTGAAGAAGGCAAGCAGGCAAGATAACGTTAGTGTTTTGGGTATGTTATGTGGGATTGCGGAAGAAGAGCAGAGAGTTGATATATTAAAAGTTTTATGCGACCAAAAGTGCGGGGGATCGCTAGTATTAAAATATGAGTTAAATTTTGCACTCCGTCAAGAAATCACGATCATTCTATTGCACTTCACATTCGCGTTATTATTTTAAATGATAGTACAATTATTTTATAGCTCGGAGTAATATTTACTATTCAAGTATGATTGTTCAGTTTAATAGTGGATCTAATTTATATTTTTTAGTTAATATTATAATTTACCTTTCAATAAAATAATTTGAGACTCTACACTGTTCTTTGCTTCTGGTTAAAAGGAGTGTAATAATGTGACTGTAGTGTAGGTATATTTGTATGTATAAATTGCAAAACGAACCTACCAACCGTATTAAAATGGTTTAGTGAATATTCAAATTCTAAATTAATTTAATTTAAACCCTATAAGCATTTTTGAATAGGCATCAAGTCTATCTGTTCGTAGTGACTCTACCACCGGTTTGGAAGGCAGACTCTACCGAGAAGAAACCGGCAAGAACCTCAGCGGTTGCTCTTTTCCAATATTAACAATTTGCAATTTAATTTTCATTTACCTATATTATGAGAGAAGAAATGCAACCATGTCATTATGAGCAATACAGCTAATATGTTTTGAAATATATATATCTTGTTGGGGTTTACAGGTGCTGGAATGGCGATCTCACATAGGTAAACGCAACGTTGGTTGGCCCCCAACTAGGTGGGCAGACATCAAACGAATCGCTAGAGGCCGCTGGCAAAAACGTAGATTTTGGAACTCCGTAACAAAGATCTATCTCCAGCAGTGGACTTCAATCATTTGAACTGATGATGATGATGTTGATATCTCAAAATAGGTATTATAAATTGAATAGAGGTTAGATTTATTTTTAGTATACACGATGAAATGCGAATGTAAGGTGCGAGCGCATTAATATTATTAATGGATAGTAATTTGAAATGTAACTTATTATTATTCCAAGCCGATGTGTTCAAATTGACTTATTATAAGTTGTAATAAATCAAGGCACAAATTAAGTCGCTTGTCTACCGATAGTAGCCTATGCTAATTGCGCTAATCGAACTAATAAATTTAACAAAGCACTTCTTTGCCTGCCTATTTATAATGTTTAATTATTAAAATTACAATCCATAAAAGTTTTACTCGTATGGAAAAGTACTACTCGTATCATAGTATTAAGGAACAAGTAAACGGATAAAAAGCTTGGGCGGAAAAAAAAGGTTCTGACTCAGGTGAACGTTGTTGATACTAATGTACGCGCAACGCTGGTATTCTGTCATTTTTAGTATCTGTGCCATTCAGAGTTAATTAACATAATTAAAGATTTGACTTAAAATAGTAAAACGTTATTTTGGTCATAGATTGCATAATACCGTCCTAAAGTTTTTGCTTCCGTCCGTTGTTCGTGACAGTGAGAGTGGTATGTATTTAGTAGGTCGCCGAGATCGCACCTTAGAGCTAACTAGCGTGGGATATTTAGAGCAAGAGAAAACTCGTATAATACTACGTTTTGCTGTAAATTATTCAAAAAAACACGGCTTCATTAGAAATTGTTTTACTGAGGCAAGAGATCAATAAAACTCAATGCTTGTACTCAGAAAAAATTAAATTATAGTAAAAAAATATTTGTTTACTTAATTAGAAGCGGTGATAGTCCAGTGGTTAGGATTTCGGCTTCACTTTCGGGGGAGCGAGTTCGAATGCCAACTCGCACCGCTAACTTTTCTAAGTTATGTGCGTTTTAAGTAATTAAAGTATCACTTGTGAAACCGGAAAGCCTGAGAGTTCTCCATAATCTTCAGAAAGAGTTGTAAAGTCCACCAATCCGTACTGGGAAGAGATCCGTGCCCAGTAGTGGGTCGGTAATGGGTTGATATGATGATACTAAATTACAAAGGGTGTGCTGTCACTACAGAGTACATAAACATTACATAACCGATATTTAATACTTACTTACTACTGACGCGAGCAGAAGATAGCAGATATAGTATAAGTAGAATAAAGTAAATTAATTAAAAAAAAATGGCAAACAATAAATAAAGAATTGTTGGAAAAATAAAGCAAGAAAAAAGATTCCGAATGTTTTTTACAAATTCATACCTAGGATAACTACTTGAAAGTTAAATTTAGGGGTAGGATTAAAAAAAAATTACGCGAGGGGCTTCATGAATCTGGACCCAAGCCTGATTTTAACTCAACAATATTACTCAGTTAAAATAAGAATAATTTACTATTTAATTTAATAAAAATAGTAAATTCGATATAAAATTAACGAAAGATCTGCAGTTTCGTATCCTTTAAGGTAAAGCTATGACTGTTGTGGTTAATTTTATGGCCAGTAATTGAAAAGGAGTACGGTTTTCGAAACGTAGCTTATTGAATTCGTTATTGGGGCCAATTTTGATTTATTACTTATAATTAACTACCTTCCCACAGTAGCCGCAATTCAAGTTATTACTTTATATTGGAAAATATTAAGCTTGCTAGGTTTGATTGTGCGTATTATATTGTATTATTTTAATTATATTATGGCTAAACATTTATATTCACGATTTTGGTAGCCTATATCCATTAATTGGACAAATTGTTTATTTTATTAAGTACATAGTGTACCTCTTTTATAATTTATTGATTTATTTTTGTTGTGAAATAGCAATATCCTTTATTTTAAATTAAATCGTTTTGTTTTAAATATAAATAAGTAAAATTTAATAAAAAAAATTGACAAAGAAAATAACTTGGTACAAAATTAATATAGGTACTACGACAATACACACATCGCCATCTAGCCCCAAAGTAAGGGTACCTTGTGTTATAGGTACTAAGATAGCTGATGAATATTTTTATGAATATAATACACATAAATACTTATGATATATAGAAAAACACCCGGACACTGAAAAACATCCATGTTCATCACACAAACATTCGAATCGAACCCACGGCCTTGGACTCAGAAAGCAGTTTTACCCACTGCGCCAACAGAATTTTGTATGAAATATAATTATACTATAATATACCGTTCAAATGTTCGACTACAGTTACTCGAAACTCTTTTTACTGTTTGGATTGCTAGACATAGATAGACGTTGGCAAACTATCTAAGCATCAGCTCTTGGTCAACCGAGCACGTGGATGGTGGAATTGTTATTGGAACGCGATAATATGAACACCTAAAGCCCCTAGAGTCTTAAACGCAGACACTGCGAAAAACATAACCCTTAATAATAAATTAGTACTGAATAGGATACAGAAGGCAGTAGTCCTTGAAACGGCGCGTATTGTGAGGTTCCTCACTCTGGAGCCCTGACCGCCGCGCCGGTTGCTTGGGCATTCAAAAGCCCCGCAAGCGGAGGGTGTTATTTTTTTTTTCTCATAAATTTTTAATAGTGTTTTTTTAATTTTTGGAAGCATTGTTAAGAATTAAAAAAAAAAAAATTAAAATCAATAAATGATAGAATATAAAAATTAGTACCTATTTACATTTGAGCCTTGATTTAATATCTTACTATTTATTGTCCCTGCATGTGAGATGTAAAAAGGCTGTATTGAAATTTGGTCTTACATAAAATATTTCAGTTAGCCAAGGCAAGTCTAGTTTTTTTTTTAATAATTTTCAGTCTTGTAAAATTAACCGCAGTTTGCGAGTTTTAAAACTGACAGGCTTTCGCTATGTTGTTACATATTTCGTGCGAACCGTATCGGACGTTGCGAAATTAAGGCGAAAAAAAATCATCGATTGTTACAGGCATGCTAATTTGAATGTTGCCACATTGTTTTCAGTATTGCCACATTATCAGCTGTATTAGACAACACAGCTCCGTTGCCAATTTTCCTAATTGTTTCGCGAAATAGAACGAGAAGACGCCAAAGCGCTGGTTATGAAGTATTTTTCTTTTAATCGCGCTTCGAACTATTAACTCCTTCCGTAAATTCGGGTATTTACCCAAATAAACAGGTAGACTCTCTGAAATTTATTTTAAATTTAAATAAACTTTAAAAGTTTTATTCACCTTAGTATTCGAACCAGAAGAAATTCTTTTGTATAAACTCTTAATTTTTAAGGTAAATAAAAGTAGTATTTCTCAAATAGATTGAATTTAAACTGTACATTGATAAAATAATGTTAGAAATATTTTTTTACTCGTGAATACTTTGTTTCTGGAACAAATGATTAGAATTATTTTTTTATCTATGGATACATACATTTTGTAACTATTTAGAAAATATTAGTTGATGGATTAAGTATTAAACTAAATCTTTATTCTAATTTGAACCAAACTGAATTATTAGTTTTTATTACAAGGTGATTGAACTTTGCCAAAGTCAATGCTGGCAGCTTTGTAAAAGCGAACGGGTTCTGAGATAATTATATTTACTTTGACATAATATAGAATTATGATGTCAGTTGTTTTCGAACTTAAATTATATGTTAAAATAAGTCCTTTTACTCTAAGCAGGTATCTCTTAAAATTAAACTTAGTATTTAAAATAATTTAATTTTTTTTTTCATTTGATATTGAATATCAAGCATATATTTCACTTTAATTATTTTTCAATTTATTAATATAAACAATTAATTAAAATAGTTTAACTTATTTTTAAAACCTGTTTATCTAGGTTTTATCATTATTAAACTAAAAAAATGCATTCTTAACTTTTATTACGACTGTTACACAAATATAAGTCAATCTGTATAATAAATAGTTTTCATTAATGATATTTCGGAAGCTTATTATCATATTATATTCTATGCTAATGACACGATTTGTACCGTACATTGATACTATTTGAACTATAGAAAATAATTTTACTACTTACCGTTGTTTATTATACAATTCGACTGGCTAAAAAAGTAATCGATTACTTTTTTAGCAAGTCAAATTGTATTTAAAATTTTGACATTCAAATCAACTTCGCAATATTTATAGGTCATAGAAGCTCGCTAAATTTTGTAACGATAACAGAAAGCTCGGCAGTTTTCATTGTTTCAGGAACTGTATAATTTCATCCCACACTCAATACAGTAATTAAGCATTCCATAAATTTACATACAATAATAAGAAGTACCTACCTCTTGTACGAGTATAATCGAAAAACACACACCAACTTAAAGCACAGGAAAGTTCAAGCCACAGTTCACAAGTTATGCCCGAAGCGCGTATCGTTCGTCTTAACTTAGTTCGTACTCAACCACTGTCGTTATAACACTGAGCAAAACGGAAGAGTGTTACCTGCGCGGACGCACGCCTAAAAGTAAAACCGAAACCGTTCGCCGCATAAATCGAAAATATAACCAATCTATTCAACAATGCGTAGATTATATTAAGGTTAAGGTAAGAAATAGTAGCAATGGGAAATTCTCGATAATCGATTTGTAACATTGCTCTGCTCTCACTAATTCAGCTAATTCATACAAATGGGAGCGTGTGAGCAGTTGATATGTTCGGGTAAACGTAGGCAACAAACAACTAACAACTAGACCTAGTTGTGAAACAACTAAGAATTGTTTCTTAAGAAATGTGTGCGATCATTAAAGATTTATCGGTGAGTTACATATACAAGATTAATGATAAAATTTACTCAATTCCGCTAGTACATATGTATACAGAAATTACCGTAACAGTTTCAGTGTTTTGCCCATGTGTGTAAAATAATAACTATAAATTTATGTGTGTAGTCAAAATATAAAATAAATATTATTTTGAATTATGTGAAATTTTAGATAAAATAAATATTATTTTGAATTATGTGAAATTTTAGATCGATTTATTTATTTGTTACCTACTCAATAACGTCAGAAAGGCTGAACGAATCTGGATGAAATTTGGCCAAGCCTGGTTCTCGTGGGATAGTTTTTTTTTTTTTGCAGATTGGTGGACTCGCCACACCTTTGTGAACATTATGGATGTGATGCTTCACCGTTTAAGCAAGTGGTTTAATTGCTTAAGGTTGCTTAAGGTGCTAAAGGTTTAACGCACATAACTTATAAACGTTAGACGTGCGTGTATAGTTCTTTAAAATAATGTTCGATATTGCGTGTCTATAATTAATGTATATTTATAATTTCTCAATTTTGTGTGATCGGGTATGATGGTAGGCATCGGCTGTGGCTAGTTACTATCTTACCAGCTAGGCATGTCACCAAGGTATTTAGCGTTCCGGTACGTCGCCAAGTAGAAATCGATTAGGGGAATGGGTTTTATTTAATCTTAGGCCAGTACAGGTAATATTGCAGTCAAGGGCTAACTTGTAGTGGGAAAAGGAACCAAAGATTACTTAATAACCAAAGCTAAAAAAAAGGATGATAGGATAGGATACTTTTGAAGTATTTTTTTAATGGTTATGAGTTTCGTTACCTACATTAAATACCATCATATGCCATTTATACATGATTGCTATTACTATTGTATTATTACTATCATATATTAATGCATATTATTATATACATAAATTACTATCCATCGCACAGACAAGGAAGTATATACAGGAAGTCATCGTATTATGTTGGAGAAATTCTAGGGTTTGTCTAACCGGCTAACATTATATAGGTGCAGTAGATCAGCTGAGTGGCATTAAGCTTACGAGTTGCACTCTCTCTTTACTAATATATTACTAACCCATTGCGCATTACCAAACTAGCCGTAAGCAACGAATTAATCAGTTAATGATCAAATTTATAAATTAATTATTAGTGTAGGCTTATCACAAGCACATATGAAGAGTTCATATACAACGTGTAACTGAGTTACGAAATAATATTGAAGGATGCATAAGTATATTTCATAAGGAATCACCCTGTAAAAATATGAAATCAAAAATAGCATATTTGTTTTTCATACAAATGAATTCAAATCATTCTAAGTGACAACCCTATCGAAGATAAAAGGCCGATAAACACATAGTACCTACGCTACGCGACATGTAATTAATAAAGTGACAGACTCCTGTCACATGGTTTTAATTTTGCATGTGATGTTAGGGCTGTATCTGATTTCTTTCATTAAAAACTATGGCAATGGTATACTCAAAAACTAATATTTATAACTAAGTTTTCGATTTCACAAATAAGTCTTAGAAACAGAATATAATGTACCTATAAAGCCCGTAAAGTATTCATTCGGTTTTCATTTGCACGTTGTATATTTTCAATTATTTTGAGGAGATGGTGGACTGACTACATTAGTTAACCTAAAAGCTAAAGCTAAAATAGGAAATATCTATTTTTTTTTCAAATTCCGTTGATTTTTTTGTACAATTCTGTTAAATTTTTACTGCAATCTGTGTGACAGCATCCTTTAAATGTGTTGGTGTTCCGTACCAAATTAAATGAAATAAAGCGCAATTGCCCAATTTGCTTCAGCTGCTATTTTCAATATTTCTTTTTAAATAGTTAGCTAATTAATTCTGCAGTTTTAGTGCTCTTTTGATATGGGTATCTTTAGCATGCGGGAAGGCCAACTTTAACTAGTTTAAGTGACGAACGCTAAAACACTGCCATCTTTATATATTTTGAAACATTGTTTCTTAAGTTATCTTATCGTAGTGCAACCGGACTTCCAGCGAGCCTAAATTAATCTAAATAATTATTAGATTCAAAGTAACTAAGTTAGTAGCTGATATTTTAGGTTATTACTATATATATTACTATTGGAAAGTGAATTTAGTAGGTTGTTAGTTATTAATAAAAATAACTTAATAAAACATCAACGGTATTGCGGTACTGCACCAATATCTACTTATTTTTATGTCCAAATAAAAGGTCCAGCTAAATAATATAACTTCGCCAATAAGAACTATGACGATAATAAAATAGATGTCGTAAAACATACCATATTGGTATTTTATGACACGTATTGTTTGGTCTCTTTTGCTTATTTTTATGAGGTGTATAATACGGTTTATCATGACAGATTTTTATTTGTACCTTTCTAATAATGTACTAAAGAGCCCTGGATAATATCTACTCAAGCGCGTGCAAGCCAAGCATAATATAGTTATGCCAAAAAAAAACTGAAGAAAAACAGTAGTCCTGCAAAGTACACTTTAATCCCAAAGCATTTAAAAAGTCAAAGTCAATGTCAAAGTCAAATATTTCTTTATTCAAATAGGCACATAGATGACACTTTTGATGCGTCCATAACATGTAATATGTGACATAGGAGTGAGTTGATGGCGATAAATAAATTCGTCAACTTTTTTTTTCTTTTTCTTTATTTAACTTAAAACTAAAACTACGAGGGTTCCAAACGCGCTCTGGTTTAAGAAGAAGCCCACAACAAACTTAGCCGGTTGTTATGTTTTTTTCGTTATCACCATCTTACATTGTCATCAACTTTTTAGGTACGACCGTCAAGCTGGTTCTAAATAATGAGAAACAGTGTAGTAGAGCTTATTCTAACAGAGAAGAAGAAGAAGTATCGCCAAGGTTATTTTTGTCACCAAGCAGCACCACTGCGTTCCTGTATGAAGGGCGAGGTCGGTGTAATCAAAGGCACATGAGGCTTAACACTTACGCCTCAGGTTGAAGGATAAATACCTGCATGTATTTTGCATGGCGTTTTTATAAAGGATCGTTTTCTGATATTAATCAGAAAGGCATGTGCTTGGACCGCCAATTATGAGATACTAGCTGTCCCGGCAAACTTCGTACCGCGGGTAATTTTTTTTGATGTATGTTATATTTTAATACTTATCATCCTATTCCGGTCTAAGAGGCATCCATAAAATCAAATATCATAAAAATTGGTCCAACCGTTCTTGAGTTATAAATGGTGCAACTAACACAACTTCCAAATATAATAGACAGTCATCAACACCTTTTTTTTTATATACATAGATTTAAAAAAAAGTATTGATGACTGTCTTATTTACAAGTAGCATCGGAGCAACAAATCCAGGTGATTTATGCACAAAGTTAGAATCCACGTGGACAAATTTCCCTGGCAATAGCGACTAAAAAATGGAAGCAAAAAATTAAAAGACAAATATTTTGAAAATATGTATTTGATAAAGAGTGACAAAACATTTTACGATAAAGGTTCTGCGTTTGTCAGGGGAGTGAGAGGCGTCGACGTTGTTGCTGTAAACAATTAACTCGGAGTCGGAAGTGAAATCTTTAGAAATTCATGGGCTTCTTCAAAAACTTTGCGGGCGCTCGTTTATTATAACTTTGCTTGTTTTGGAAATTATATTGTTCGCTTACAATGGAAACAGAAGTCTACGAAATTGAAAGTGTAAAACAACCATTGAAAACATTTAATTTCGTAATAGGTTCGTTTAAACGCTATGTACGTTGGATAAGTTTAATAGTTTTCATGTATCATTAAAAGAAATGACAAAATGTTCAAAATCAACGAGAGAAAATTAATGATCTAAAATGATATTCTTAACTTCATGTACTTAATTTCATTTGGTAGGTTGCCTGGTAGAGATCGCTTTTACGCGATAAGGCCGCCTATTGTACCTTTTCTTCTTTATTTTAATTGTGTATTTTTAATGCTTTGTATTTGGTGTACAATAAAGTGTATTCGATTTGATTTGATATTGATAAAAAAAATCACGACAATGTAACTATCGAATATGAGGAAAAATAAGTTTTTAAAATGAATATAATTCGAAGATGTTTCCCATTGAAGCTTGAGGATTTTGTACTGGAGTAGAATTTATATGCCATGAAGTTGAAGACCAAAAATATGATAACTTTAGTATTTTTAATGAGAATATTAACTTGTCATTATCAACTTTTTACCGCCTCACAATAGGGCAGCGGTCTTTTCTCAGAATGAGAAAGGTCTTGGCCGCAGTCCACCACGCTGGCCAAGTTCTGATTTAACTTCAAACACCTTTGAGAACTTTATGGAAACAAATAATATTTTATTGCTTAAAAATGCACATAAATCTACATCATAATCTTTTTAATATTTGAGTTCAAGTGAGATTTTATCAGATATCAAATGATTATATTGTTACAAAAAAAAAATCACTGCGTAGAAACATCAAAGTAGTTTGTATTATTTATCTAAATAATGTAATGGGCCCCATGTCTGGTCCCAATTTTGCTCAAGCGGAATCTCATTTGAAATAACTTTACTCTGACATCGTACAGAGATAGCACTGACCAATCTCGGAGACGAGTGCCAGTTGTTTCTTGAAACTTATGAAGAACATTACTCTACGTCGCACCCTGTTATGCTACTAGATTGTGTGACTTGTGAAATAAGGTAACTGGGGTACAGCAAATTGTAAGAGCTTTAAAACAACAAAAGGATATTTTGTGATATATCGAAAAAAAAAACCTCCTCATTGCGACAATGGCTATATGACTTTCGAATGTACCTAATGGTGGTCCGAACAATATTATTTTGTAGATCTGATTACTTAATGGCTTGGCTCTGTAAAAAAGTCGCGTCATTTTGGTTTTTTTTTTGTTGCACTTCTGGCGCATTGTTGACCTCTGTGGTCTAATAAGGTCCCAGGTCACTCGCTCTATCTATATTTAATATCCGAATTTCTATGGTCTGGTGTGTTGGGAGGCTTCGGTAGTGGCTAGTTAACGACAAAGAAGCGCTGGTAAACGTTCCAAGGCGTCTTACCGTTCCAGTAGTTGCGATGCATCGTTGAAACTGATTTTGGGGTATGGATTAAATATCACTGCCATACCCCTGACAGATAAGCCCGTACGTTACCATCGTAGCAACCGTAATCATATTAACAACCAGGTGAGATTGCAGTCAAAGGTATTTTTATTTAAAAAACAAAGTCCTGATTTATTTAATAACAACGAAACTCCCCAACAAAAAAGCCTGCAAACTTAAGCTTTTATTATTCTATGTAATAATAAAAAAAAAACATAAAAATAAAGCGTTTTAATAGTCGAGTAGTTAAAGATGACCGAGTACTTACGTTTTCCAGTACGCACCTCTAGCTTTTCGGAGTTATGTGCGTTTCAAGCAATTCAAATATCACTTGCTTTAACGATGAAGTAAAATATCATGAGGAAACCTTCATGCCGGAGAGTTCTCTATAGCGTTATCAAAGGAGTCCGCGCTTAGCCAGCGTGTTGGACCGCAGCCTAAACCCTCCTCATTCTGAGATAAGACCCGTGCCCATAGTGGGCCGGTAATGGGTTGATAACGAAGATGGTCATAATTAAATTAAATTAAGTGATATAAGATATCGTAGGCAGAGACGTGTTTGGTATTCAACCGTATATTTCTGAACGGCACGAATTTCCCCTGGTGTTATATCCTACACCACTCAGCTTTCAAAAATTATATGATATATATTATAGGCTATGCTGTAGGGGTTCTCCTTATTTTTTTTACCTTTTATTTATCTCTTATCTCTCAACCTTATTTTTGCTGTAAATGTACAAAGTACGTGTAACATAAGGCAACGTTATAGGTTTTGTTATGGAGTTCTCCTTATTCTTTTTACCTTTTATTTATCTCTAATCTCTCTACCTTATTTTTGCTGTAAATGTGCAAAGTACGTGTAACATAAGGCAACGTTATAGGTTTTGTTATGGAGTTCTCCTTATTCTTTTTACCTTTTATTTATCTCTAATCTCTCTACCTTATTTTTGCTGTAAATGTACAAAGTACGTGTAACGTAAGGCAACGTTATAGGCTTTGTTATTGGGGTTCTCCCTATTATTTTTATCTTTTATTTATCTCTTATCTCTCACCCTTATTTTTGCTGTAAACGTACAAAGTACGTGTAACGTAAGGCCACGTTAGGTGTAGACTATCGTAATTAGCGCACAAGACTGTGGAAAAGTCTGTATGGGACTCACGGCCACAGAGATTGTAGAATCATTTGCATTGGACGTTATAATGCGTTTGACTCTAGGCGGTTTATTATATAATTTGACTTTATTAAACTTTATAAGTTGTTTATACCAGTCAATATTTACTGGTATAAACGGTGATAGCCCAGTCGTTAGGACTTCGGCTTCGGACGCCGAGTTCGAATCCCAGCAGTGGGTGCTTTGCTCAATTCTAACTTATGTGCGTTTTAAGTCATTAAAATGTCACTTACTTCTGTGGTAAAGGAAAACATAGTGAGGAAACCTGCACGACTTAAAGTTCTTTATAATGTTTTTAAAGGCGTGTGAAGTCCACCAATCCGTTCTAAGCCAGCGTGGTGGACTACTGCCTAACCCTTCTCACTGTGGGAGAAGAAGCGAACCCTGTAGTGGGCCGGTAATGGGGTGATTTGATGGATATGATGATGATGACGGTTATAAATACTTTGTATATCCTAACTAATATTATTAATGCGAAAATGTATATGTTTGTTGGTTTGTACTTCCTTTACGCCCTAACTAAGCAACCAATCCAGTTGATTTTTGGCATATATAGTGAAAAGTACGGAGAGTACCATATGGTAGTTTTTACCCTAGACAATGACACAGAAATTTGTAAACCCGTTACAAACGCAGGCAAAGAATGGGGGGAATAATTCTTACACCATTAAAAAGATATTTTATATAGAACTAACATCGGCTATAATATTAGTAATTTTAGTATACGTAAGTTTTACAGATAAATAGCTGAATAAGCCGTATAATACATTGTAAGTGATATACTTAACTATATTGTACCAAGTATTCCATAAGCATAAAATGAGGAAGTTAATTTGAATTGCATTATAACATAACATCAGCCGATCATATAGAGAACAGAATAAAATTAACTTTACATAATTTCCAATAGTAGATATGCTTAGAATGTGACATACATTCTCGACAATTACATATAATATTATACACAATTATTAACCATCTTGGTTATTAATAAGAAAATGATATCTGCATAATTTATGATAATTGCTCATATTTATTGTTATCATTCGTTTTGTGCGATGATTCGTTATAATAGTTTATAATGTAATGAGAATGATAAATATGAATGATAATGGAATGGAAATAAGATTTTTTATTACGTAAATAAAAATACTTTGTTAATGGTAAACACCCGGGAATTACTTAAAATGTATTTAAATAAACAAACATCCCCATCTAGCCTCAAAAGCTTGTAAGCGTAGCTTGTATTATAGGTACGAAGATGACTGATGAATATTTTTATGAATAATATAGGTACGTAAGTACTTATAAAATACATATAAATACCCAGACACTGAAAAGCATTCATGTTCATCAGTGTTTTATGATTTTCCAGAGACTTCTAAAAAGCATTTTATGCAACCATAATTTTTTTTTTGCTTCTGTGTTATTTTCCTTTCATTCCATTATTTTTTTTTTGGCTTGTATGGTATTTTTTTTATTTGGTTATATTTGATATTTGTGTATATTATTTTACTTCTAAAACTTAGACTATAGGGTTAGGTTGTACACAAGAGTACAACCTAACCCTATAGTCTAAGTTTTTATTTGTTTCCCTGTCCTTTGTGGGTTGCCTGGCAGATATCGCTTTTTAGCGATGAGGCCGCTCACCGTACCTGTAAGGTGTACAATGAAGTGAATTTTCAATTCATTTCATTGTATTTCATCACTTTTTGTTGGTTGGTATACCGGGTGGAACGACGTCTGGCGGGTCACCTAGTATTGTATAAAATAAGCCGCGAATTGAGAAACATAAGCACCCTACTCAAATAAAAATAATAATTTTATCCTTAAAGATGACTAACATCAAATGATTTCAATCTTTTATTTTTTTGGCTGTTCTTTGAGGCCGTGGGTACGTACTGAAGACATCATTAGACGATATCCTCTTATCGCCAATTAAAACAATTCGGTACGATAGTCACGCCCGGCCAACGCAACAATTACGCTAAACACCCACCTCGTAAATAAGCTGTTAATACCTATCTTTATTTCTATTTTCTTTATATATTTATTTAACAGTCCTTACTTATTTTATGAAGTACCTAATAAATTTCTGATTTTTTGAAAGATTAAAAAGTTTCCCCGCAAAGCCTATACCTTACACCTTCCATTCAAACTCCCCACTCCCCTTTTACCCCTTTAGGGGTTGTCTGTTCACAAAATTTACTTTGACATCTCCTTACCTATAAACTACCCACCTAGTTGTGAAATTTAACTTTTTTGTGTCAAGTAGTTGTTCTTTATATATAGATGCGAAAGTATGTTTGTTGGTTTATCTCTCGCCTGCTTTACAACCAAGCATCGCATAGACGTGATTTTGATAGAAGTCAGACTTTTTTCTCAGAAATAGATTTCCTATTGGATAGGTCTTAAATAGAATTCTCTAATTAAATTACCAGTTAGTCAGTAGTCATCACAAAATTTTAACGGACCTGAGTATATAATATACTAGGAGTTGCCCGCGACTTCGTCTGCGTTTGAATTTGTTTTTTGATGTGGCATTAAATTTAGTTGTAGATCTAAAAAAATTTAAAGTATATAGTATCGCTAAGTCTTGAATGAGAGGTTTGCCGCTGTCCGCTGAGGAGTTTTGTCCTCTATCTCCAACCTCTTGAAAGATATGATTTTGTCATATCTTTGGGCAAAATTAAATACATATTATAATCTCTATAGTACAAAAATAATTATTGAAATCGGTTATAATTTGTAGGAGTTATGGTATGAAATCGTCAAACACTCATCCCCTCTCCCAAAGGAACCGAGCTTAATGTCGGGATAAGAGGTATCCTATATTACTTCTAACACTTTCAACAATATGTGTAAAAAGTTTCATGGTTAAGAAGATCGGTTAAGAAGTTTTTGCGTAAAAGCGTAACAAACAAACTTACATTCCCATTTATAATATAAGTAGGGATAGGGAGGGATATAGGTGTCTTAGATCTTAGAAAACAGATAAGTCATTCTGGAACTGAAAGAAGCACTGCTTTATACACTTGTTCGCATAATAGGCATTTCTAGTAGACGATTCAGCCTCTAGTGCTAAGGAACACATTTGCACGATTGACCAACATAGATATTTCTATTGAAAGTTTGTAAGGCAATCCACACGATTTTGTATAGGTACACAGAAAACTTTCAATTAAAGGTTTGTTCAAACTGCGGGGAACATCATACAGGATGCGGGACGCAAGTCACTCACACCGATTGTGTCAACTAACTCCTACAATCTGGCGCAACGGTCGCTCGGTCGACGCGAAAGTAAAGCAGAATGTCGCATCCCGCAACACGGGATTTTATTTCCTCACAGCATCAGCTACTTTTAAATAATAGATCAAGAAAACTAAAAAACACGCTTGAACCAAACTAATTTCTACCTTTTAGGTTTAGTTTATTTAAAAAAGCGTGTTTTTTTAGTTTTTCTTAAGCTATTATTTTTATTAGAGCAAAACTAATCGGTAACCCATTAAATTTGTTAATATTAGAGAAATCGGCTAAAGATAATGGTTGTAAATTATTTTAATAATTTACATATATACTAATACTACCTACGTTGAATCGTATGGTTCATCCTATCCTGCTGCAAACAATATAAAACTTCTTCTTCTAAAATTAAGACACAAGAATAACACGAGGAAGTAGCGTCAGATGGACTGGCTTAAAAGTGGGCAAGCGGAGCTTTAAACCGGGCACTCCTTCCCTCACGGGATTCGCTTCAGTTTGATCAGGGGTTAACCCAGACATTTGCCGTTTACGATGATATGTGTGCACAAATGCAACAGTAGGCACGTCCCTAGTGAATTTCACGGTATCGGACTCTAGAAAACCTGACCCTGTTATTTCTGGAAAAACGCCAACCAATATGGCATCTGATAGATTTGACAGCAGTTTAGCCTCGTGATCTGTAGTCGGCCACGCTAACTAGTAGACCAAAGAGGTAGTTTTGATCATTTCACTCAGCAAAAGTGTATTACAAAATAACCATTAACGCATGAAATTGAGACCAGCGCCAATTGTAAATTGTATTGACAGCATATTACAATTGGAATTGCCGAATGTTGAGTAGCAAAAGTTTCTTAACTTATGAAATTATGCAAATGTCGTTACGGTTAACAGCCATGTATTTCATACGTGAATTTCACAATTTAACCTTCGTGGCCTAAGACCCGCGTACGTGACACTATTCTATCTGGGGGTTTAATTAGCCGAAAATGGGCCGAAGTATGGCCAAGTGGCTATAAAATGAATAAACGTTAATCTTTTGGGTTCATCTGTGTGCCCAATTAGTCTTTATGCTCATACGCATGTAATATTGCAGAACATAGCTAATATTTTAATAAACCTAACTCTCGTATAGCTCTCGTATGGATAGGCTTCGAAGGTGGCCAGTGAGGTAATTTAAAAATTTTAGAAGGAAGTTTGCCTAATATCCTGAGAAATCGGAAGTTCAGAAATAAAAATTACGATCCGGATATGTAAATTTTCGTAGCGATGGATGGAAGCATTTATTAATTTTTTAACTAGCAGAACTGGCAAACTTGGCATTGGCCTGAAAACAAAAGAAATTTAAAACGCGTTCAGTAATTTTAATCTACATATCCATATTATATAAAATTCAAAGTCCGTGAAGTAAACAGCCTAAACCGCCGGGGTTAGAAACTTGGAATTTTGAATGTAGGTTTCTGTTATGACGTAACAGCGCACTAAGGAAGGATTTTTGAAAATGTTAAATAAAACAGTAAAGTATAGTAGAAAATGTAAACATTCAGATAAATATTGATATATAGATCGCTATCATGTTCATTGGGGCAGTGCAATAAAATTAACAAAATTATTTTTAAATCCATAATTAATAGTTTGTAATATAATAAAATTCCTAAGGATTAAAATATATTTGTTAACTTAGAAGATAAAGACAATTTCATTAGTGAGTCCATCCATTTTCATAAGATAATTAATTGACGATTAGAGCCTGTATTCAAATAAATACAATATGGCATTTTCAAATTCACACCAACTATTGATTGCTAAATAAAGAGCTATTTGGTTTAATGCAGGGGTTGGGAACATTTTTGGATTAAAGTGCCATTACCTACTGTAAAAAAAATGTTTAATGAGCTCAAAGACATGCCGTGAAATAATAACGACTAACTGATATTTGTGAAAATAATAAAAATTAAATACTATCAACTTAACACTCTTACTTACTCTCAACTAAATAAATTTTGCACTATATATCAATTGATGTTTAGTTCCAGTGGAGTATTGCTAGGATGCGCGCTAGCTCAAGGCAGAACTATTTGGTCCTTATTTCTGGGGACATAAGTAGAATACAATCATCAAAAGTTATAATAGTGCACTTCTGGAAGGCCTATCCCAACGGAAGGGTTTGCACATAATTGGTTTAATACCACATTGGGCTGACGGGTTGGTAATCGCAGTACATTGTAGTATATTTTTATTTATTTAAACATACTTTATTGCAGAAAGTAGGAAACAAACACAGGAAATTCTTATTTAAATATTTTATGTGCAAAAGGCGGCCTTATCTAAAAGTGATCTCTTTTAGGCTACACTTACGGAATAAAGCAATAATAAGTGATATTTCTTTAGACACCTCGTATTACACTTACGGGAAGATAACTTTATTCTGATGTCACCAAACTGCACGGCATAAATTGAAAACAGTAGGTACTACACTGACGTAATACGTCAGTGAGGTACTCAAATAACGTATGATTATTCCTTAGCCCACGTTACGTTAGCCCACTTACTGCAGTCACGTTGCTATCACGAGAACGCAGGGTTATTTTAACGAACCCTAAGATGCTATTCGTTTGCTTTAATTTTCTTAGCATTCAATCTTAAAAGTTACATTGACTCAAATATAAAAAGTTTACGCGCAATTCGAAGATTTAGATTTAAAACTCAATCCACTGAAAATGCGAGTACCACTCGTAAATGTTATATAAAGCCTGGAATGTTCGATTGTCTAGACAATAGCTCTCTTCGTAAGCACTCGTGTAAATAGACTTGCATTTTATTGCGTGGCGTATAGAAAGAATAAATTGCTACGAGAAAATACGCTTTTCAATAAACATGTTTATTTATAATCAAGTTGTGGACTCTTTTTATTTATTGGGATGTTTCGTATTACTAAAAAACCTATAGGGTCAGTTCGTAATCCTTAATAATACGTATAGTATAAACAAGTGAAAGTTTTAAAATAATTCGCAAGTGTTGCGACCCGTCGCAGAATCGATGCACTAGAAATGTGGTGCTGGCGGCGACTGTTGCGGATCCATTGAACAGCTTTTCGGACTAACGAGTCGATCCTGGAGGAACTAAAAGTCAAAGAGAGGTTATCGTCGACTGTGCAGATAATCCTCAAGTTCTTTGGACACATAATTAGGAATAAACACTCCATGGAACGACTGGTTGTCCAGGGGAAAGTGGAAGGCAAACGCTTACGCGGTCGATCACCCACGCGACAGACATAATAAATGTTCCCGAAACACTGAAGGAGTTTTCGCGGGGGCTGCTGTAGCCAAAGAAAATGTATCATCGTCAACCACGACCACTGTCAAGAGTGAACGTCTAGGAGGAGGGTTCGACTCACTGCGGCTTTATTACAACTAAAAAATTAATTTTTTTTTAGTTAAATGATATAAATAAACATAAACATGATATGAGCTGCATATTAGTAGTAGATTAAAGCATTTTGTGACCGAGCTTGTCTGGTTTATCGCCATGCTTACTCCTGCCGCTAAGCAGGTGATTGCCGTTATAACAACAGGCACATGCCTAAGGTTTTTGACGGCCGATTGGAGCAGTTTGCAGCGACCCTATATAAGTTATATAATAGTTGACATGTGGTTACTATACGATTAATTAATTTCTTCACGAAAAGGCTGCTTGGAAGCAGGCTCAGCTCACATCTCTCACAAGATAGTGAATTTAAAAGATTGTAAACTGTAAAATTATGTTGAAAAAGAGCAATCTGCTGAGTTTCTTGCTGGCTCTTCTCGGTGGAATCATACTTGGCGTTTCAAAAGTGGTTATAAACTGAGCCTATTTAAAATAAATGAATTTTAAATTTTGTTTTTTTTTTTTAATTTTGACAAATTATGTTTATATGAAAATGTTGTTGAATTATTAATTTATAAGTAGCCTACATATTGGATACGATACATTATGAAAATTAAGCTTAATCTGCTATACACTTTTCTTCCTTATGGTTAAGAAACAACAATTTATAAGATTCACTGTAAAGTCAACATCTACTGAGGATGCTCCGGTGCCGGAGCGAAACATGCGTAGCCTACTGCAGAAGATCTTGATCTGTTTGTTGTGGAGTATAAAGATTAAAGAAATTATAAATAACACCATACAAATTTCTTAGGATTTTCGCGGAATATAGCAAGTTTAGCTTAATTTTCATAATAATAGTAGACTACATCATCAACGCATTACTGGCCCACAACGGGGCACGGGTGTCATCTTTCAGAATGATAAGGATTTAGGCCGTAGTTAACCAGATTGTGGAAGTGCGGATTTATAAATATCACCCGGCTTTTAGAACAATATGGAGATCTCTGAGGTATGAATATTTCCTCAAGATTTTTTCCTACGCCTTAAAACAAATGATATTTAATTGCGTTCATTAAATTAAAAACAAAAATATTTTTATTGTTACATAAAAATGACAACATTTATAGTAGTTTTGACCACTGATGCCGAAACTAAGTATTATTATATACTATAGGCTGCCAAAGTTACGAATTTTTGTTGTGTAATTTACTTTAGAAATAATAATTATTGATGAATCATATCAAGGCTCAGAGTTCAAAGACTTCACCAAAGTCCCTACGCAACATAAATTTGGCTGTCTCACATTTTTTCTTATACTTTGGACGTGCGCAATAATTTTAACCTTTTTAAATGGATTAGGTACCGTAACCAATTTGGACCAATATTTTTTTGGTTGAAGCAAAGGGACAATATTTTTTTAAGTTTTAGGTGGTCATTAATTATGCGGACTGACAGTTTTATCAATGGTGGTAAATTTATGACAAGTGCAATAGGAATTTATCAAGTTTACTAACAAAGGGCTAATGTATTTTTAATGGTAATTTAATATATTATTATTACCATAGTTTTTTATCTGTCGCTTTTGGTCATGGATTTTCGTAAAATGAAGTGATAAATTGCTCGCTATGGCAGATTCGGGTTTTGTACTAAATGTTTATTTTCTTACATACAAAATGAGAACTGAAAATTGCCCCTAAATTCTCTAAGTGATGACGTAGTCTAAGAGTTGGGATAACCCGCTAGGGTTATGCCAGTTGATTTTCATCATCACATGATGACCTGGCATTACCGGCCCACTACAGGGCACAGGTCTCCTTCGACAATGACCAGGGGTTAAGGACGTAGCCCACCACGCTTGCTCTGTGCGGATTGGTGGAGTTAATAGCAGCTATGTATATTTCATCATCATCATCATCATATCAACCGATAGACGTCCACTGCTGGACATAGGTCTTTTGTAGGGAGTTCCAAGGGAGGGGTGTAAGTGGGAGGCTAGTACCAGTCTACCTCCCAAGTTGCCATCCTCACCTGCCCGTGGTGCACCCTGCCGTCTCTGGCAGGCTCGAGCTCGTGTGGGGCAACAGCGACGCCGGTACGATCAGTCTAGCCCTGCGATGACCAACCCGCCTGCCCAGCGTGGTTATTATCGGGCATATCTTTAATGGGAAGGAGAATGTATATTTAAAGACCCGGAATGCTATATCGCTTGGAAGCACGAATAATCATTAGCTATAACGGAAGCCTCCCACCAGTCATGAGAAAAGTTATATTCATATTTCATGACCCCTGCTAGAATCAAAACCGTCCCATCTATAAGACCAAGGCGCTAATCACTGTACCACGGAGGTCGTTTTTTGCGCAAGCGACACTAAAGAGTATCAAGAGGGAAATAAGAAGTTATTGCCTATATAATAATATAGGCAATAACTTCGTTTCTTTTTGTTATAATTATAACAAATTTGTATTTTAATAATTATCCAGTATAACGCGTAATTCTCGTAAAACAATTAATGGTACAGCTACATAGGTATAGAAAATAGAGAGGTATGTTTCGGATGGAGTTTAAATGAAGTGTAAAGTGTCGACTATATTTATTTCTCCATAATATGCTTTTCGGCAAAAGCTTTGCTCACAGATGCATAAACAAATATATTGAGTCCTCACAACACATCATAGAGTTAGTCGAGATTTAAGAAACTGGCTTTGTCGATTGCTTTGGAGTGCACGTAAGATCCCGGTTACTATCACTCACAGGTATCTAACAGTAGTTAGAAAGATAAGATTTGTTCCGAGCCGTGGGATTAAAAGGCTGGAGAGAACAATTACACATATATAAACGTATATTTGTCCAATGATACCAAAAAGTAAAAATCGTAACTTTTGAATAAAAAAAATATCCTTTAAAATAATAAATTACTCTATTCAACCCATACTTCAAATTGTTTAATCAAACATATCTGAGTACATTTATGACTATTAAAAACAATTTTATACTTGAAACATCCTTCGCAAATAGAAACAATATTCAGTGTATAAATATCCGTGCATGACAAATTCGACATTGACCGTTCAAATTGACGTCAGATATGTTGAACGAGGTACATTCACACTGAATGAGCTATTTAAGAAGTTCACAAAAAGTGTTAAACGACGCGTCACTTAAAATAGCGTAGACGGTCGAACAGTACGTACCTTAATCATTACTTATGCAGTTGATTTACTAATTTACATAAGTAATAGATAAGTTACTTTAGTAAGTTGTATTAAGTTCGTTAATATTTATTTAGTATTAAACATTACTTAATTTATTAAGAAACACAAGGCATAGTCGCCCAAATACATGCAGGTACTAACATTTATCTATTACGTAAGAAAGTATTTAAACCAAAACTCGAAAAGAAATTATATCTGTAAGAAATTGTACCTGTATATGAGCGAAACTGGGGGCTTTCTACTATTGCTTGAAGCAGTATTATTTTAATTATGTTAATGCTCTTGAGTCACAATCAATGCAATCCTTAGTTTTTAGGAGAATCAAGGTATGTCATTTACACTGATAATACCTACTGTGTAGCAATATCATTGAGTGTATCTTGATCAAATTCAAATTCAAATTCATTTATTTCAAGTAGGCCTACTTTATAAGCACTTTTGAAACGTCAAGTATGCATGTTTGTGTGACTCTACCACCGGTTCGGAAAGCAGATTCTACCGAGAAGAGCCGGCAAGAAACTCAGTAGTTGCTCTTTAATATCGATCGAATTAATATTTACTTTAATTAATATAGATTTCTAAATAGGTACAAATTTTTAATTAATAACGATTTCTAAATACTAATTGTAAACCACTATAGGTAGAATCTAGAAATCTATAGTATCTATATAACGTTAATCTATTTAAAATTATTGGGTTAAAAAATTAAACTAAAAATTATTAAGTTAAGTTTTCTTTTATCTTATTCAAATCACTTATAAAACTACTCTTTATTAAAATTGAAACAACTTTATAAGGCTTCTAATATCAGATAATTCTACGTATGTAATGAAAAAATGTAGTTCCAGTCAATAAGATTTAGCCTACAATGAAAAAAAATAAGAAGCCTTCACTTGCCCGCGATAATATTTTATACTTACATAAAAAATAATGGCATTCAGCGTAGTTAATAGAAAACTTCCAAAACTAATGGATAGTTTTAACGGGCTTTATTCTTACTGACAGGCTTTTATGGATTACCAACATTATTGTAGTCATAATAACAAAAAGCGGCTGCAATTGATTGATAGTCGCTTGATTAAAAAGATAATGTAAATATTATAAAGTCATTTACAGAATTTGTGTTCAACAACGCAATATTAATTTAGTCTGTAATGTGGTCGGAATTTTAGATTAAGGGTAAATAAAAGCTTTCGATACGTATAATGAGCGACCGGGGAAACGTATTTTCGATACATATAATATGAAGATTAATGCCCAAGTGTTGTAAAACATTTTAGTGGAAGATTTAATTTTTGATGTAAC
Organism: Pararge aegeria; assembly: GCF_905163445.1. NCBI lineage: Eukaryota > Metazoa > Arthropoda > Insecta > Lepidoptera > Nymphalidae > Pararge > Pararge aegeria. The sequence continues at coordinate 6,718,946 of NC_053184.1, read as the reverse complement.
GGGGTATAGGTATGTAGAATTCTTGATGGTAATTAGGTATTCCTCATCATGTTATCATTTTGATGTACATTATATATAACGTTAGAACTTATATATAATATCTATAAATAAAATAAATGAAACTATTTTGCAGTGGGCAAGGTAAATTTTATATTATAGCCATAAAGATAATATAAACTAATACAAACAATAATATTCTTATCTTTCTACACACCGTCGGGGTTTTTTTTTTTTTTAATAATAATTATAAACGGACCAAGCAAACAACCCACCTGATGTTAAGTTGAAAACCATTGCCGCACAGAGCAATACTTCAAACAACACGTCTTAGAATGAACACGTCCTGCAACGAAATAGCAATCCTTTCGCCCCGTTTTGCAATCACTGCGCTATTTATTTTATATTAATTTAGTAAGTATAGTAATTAAAAGTTAAGAATGTTGAATAAGAAACTGTTAAAGCAGTAGCACTGTGGAACTCGCTCCCCTGGGAAATACGTCATTCCGAATCTATTCACCTATTTAAACATCGCTTAAAATTATAACTAATCTATGTAATTGAGTATTATGTAAGTTTATAATAGCATAAATATATATATCATAAATATCTATTATAGTATATATACATTTTAAATCGGTATTTTTGTAGTTAATTTGTAAATGTAGTATGTATGTTCAAGTAAGTTTATTTTATTTTTTTTTAACATCCTTCATGCAACACCCACTTTCCACTTTTTTATCGGCTTCGTACGCTCAGGTTGCCTTTAAAAGATCACTTTTAGTGATAAGGCCGCCTTTGCACCCTAGCACTAAATACTATTACTGTTTTCCTTGTGTTTTTCCTATTGTGTTGTGTTGCAATAAAGTTTTTGTATTCTATTTTAATGGTGATTGAGCATTTTAACTGCTTACAAATTTTACCTAGGTTTTGGGCACATCACCATTAAGAATATGTAGTTGTTTTGTTTCTGAAGAATTCCTACTTACTTGGATATTTGGTCTGAAATAAAAAAAGATGCTTTGAATGGTAAAAATATATCAGAAATGAAGAAAATAACAAAACTGCCTATTTGTATATCTTTAATAGATACAATTGTAGAAAATCCTGCACTAAAATTACTATTAATAACTCTGTTATCATCAAAACGACTTGTACAAACACGCTACGATAATTTCAGCAGCATATTATAAATAGTCCTAGTTTTTAAATATTTCTGCAACTGAATTTTTATATTAAATTTTTCGTTCAGGCAGAATGGAGAAGTCAAGTTGTATTTTTATTTTATTTCTTTGTGCCTTTCCAACAGGTGAGAGTGTAGTTTTCCAGTACTCTTGAGTGTTTTCCAATCCAATCTAGTGCACTATTTATTCGTACTATTTATTGTTTGTTAAGCTTTTGAAAAAGTTGGAAAAACCTGTTGTAAAAGAAATAGCTACTTCAAATATGTTGTTACAGAGTACACAATTGTGTACAGACAATTAATCTATTGCATTGGAAGTCAACCATTATTTTCGACCTTTTTCACATGTCCCTTAATTTTTTTTTATATTAGAAGTTAGCCATCATTTATCTATCTTGTTTTATTTGTGCTATTGAAATAATACTTTTGTATTAACTAGAACCTAAATGGTGATAGCCCATTGGTTATCACAAAGACCTCCCTTTCGAAACGAATCCCTGGGAGTTCAGTCCCTGGCCTCCCTTTTAACTTTTTTAAGAATGTGAATTTTTTATTTTTTATTTCTGTAACAATTATTTATTTGTGTAACGGCGAACGACAACATCCTAACAACGTTCTCAAATGCGTGTGAAGTCTGCTTTACCCTATAGTGGATCAGTGACCGGTGATGATAATGATGATGACAACAAAAAGCAGGCTAATATGACTTTTGGGTGCTCTATTGCATTAATTATGAAACTGAGGATTTTCATCTCATACGAAACAAGTATATTGATTTGCTGTTAACCAAATACAAATCTTTCGGTTTACTTATCATCTATACTGATGCAAATTATATGTGATGTAAATTCTGTATTTTAACATTCATCGAAACAGTCAACGAAAGTATTTGTTTTCGCCTTTACAGAAATAAGTATTAAATATGGCGTTGGCCGTGTCGTTGCGTTGGGCCGATCGCTCGAGTCTATCTGAGGATCCCGTAGTGGGGGGTTAGCCTACATCGGTTTTTTGTCCCCTCGCCCCGGGCAGTCCCTCTAGCGCTAACAAATACAATCATTTAAATCTAGACGGATTATAGATATTTCAGTACGTTGTTTTTCTTGCACTTTGAAATTGTAAAAAAAGTATGAGTTTCTTTTTGCATCAATTTTTTTCAGCCGAAAATGAGAATGGAATGAAATATCACTTTTTGTTATTGTCACTTATAAACCCTTTTGTCATCAGAGTAAACGTAAATGTATTATACACTTTTAGACGATTTTTTATACGTTCATACTGTATGGCTACTGGGTGGCTTAGGGAAATGTGAGTGAAATTAGTTTCTGCGACGCATAGTATGATCAGAGAATAGGGAAGGTGGTTTTAGTTTAAACAACTCCTCAACACTTCCCATTATGGAGGCGATAGGACACACAATGGGAACCGATGTCTGTGCGGTGCTCCAAAGTTTCTAACTCGCTGGAACTGACCGATTTTGAATTCGATCAAATTGAGTTATCTCGGTTCAGAGCTGGAAACAGTACTCCATATGAAAACAAACTTTTGATTTATATAGCACGATATTTATAAAGCAAAAGTATATATATGTATATAATAATCAACTTTTCCTGTTATATTGTAGGCAAAGTTAGCATAAACGGGAGACAAAAAATATCCCCTGGTTATATCCACTGACACGGGAGGGATACAATTTTCTTAGAAAAATAGATATTTAACCCATGTAATATTATGTACACATTTATTATTAAGATATTATTTCTACCCGTGCGTAGACTATGAAGAAGAAAAACATTTTGTCCTTTCCCCGGGAAGAAAAATGTCTACAGCCCATGCAAGCTCACCCTGCAGGTGCATGTAATTTTACGTAAAGTACCGAAACGAAAAGTTCTTTTTTTAAATTTCTATTCCGTTGTGGTAGTGTGTGATTATTTCTTTCACAGCTTATGTACATTATCTAGCTCCAAAGTTTGCGTTGGACAGGAAAGCTAGTGACAAAAGTTTCGGGTGGACATTATTTGTAAATAGCAGTTTTTTCAGACATTTCGTCCAGACGACATGGTCATCGCACTAAAGGTAATGATAGCAAAATCGTCGGTGGCTACGATACGACCATTCAGGACTTCCCATACCAAGCATATCTGCTGCTGCAAAAGGGATCGGATTATTACCAATGTGGAGGATCGATCATAAGCGAAAATTACATTTTGACGGCGGCTCATTGTCTTTCTGGGTACATAAAGATGTTTCCTTTATTCCATATTTACATGTGTTTCTTCAGAAATTATACGACGCTTTATTAAAGCGCGAAGACGCTTAAATTAAGGTGTTCGGTTATTTCGGTGCAGTACAAAACTTATATTTAAACAGACTTTAAAAAAAGAGGAGGTTCGGAATTCGACTGTACTTTTTTTTTTGTTTACTTCTTTATAACTTATTTACCGATTTGAAAAATTATATTTTGCCTCAGATAAGTTTTTTCAAGTTTGTTATTGATTATGTTGTTATGATTGGGGATTACAAGGAGTATTGGATAGAAGCAGGCGTTACTTTGCGGAAATCCATGATATATTATCAAAATTAAGCTTAATTTGCTATACTCCGCGAGATGTTGACTTTACAATGAATAATTGTTAAGCGGTTAACAATTATTCATTGTAAAGTCAACATCTCCTGATGATGCTCCGGTTTCGGAGCGAAACGTGCGTAGAGGGTATATTGCCGAGGATCTGTTTGGTGTGGGGTATAAGGATTGAAGAAATTATAAATTACACCACACAGATTCTCCTGCTTTTCGCGGAGTATAGCAAATTAAGCTTAATTTTGATAATATGATTACAAGGAGGTTTTCGTGAGCATTATTTTATTTGCACTGGTTGCGCATAGAATCAGTCGCCGCATTTATCACAATCAGCATTCAGCATTTATCACAGTTACAAAAAAAGGTATTTTTGATGCTCGAAGTTAAATTTTTTTTAACCCCCGACGCACAAACGAGAAGGTATTTTAAGTTTGAGTTGTATGTGTATGTGAGTGTGTGTGTGTCTGTGTCATCGTAGCTCCCGAAAGTCTGAAAAAATTTCGATTTTAAAATGTGTCAGGAATTTTTTTAGCTATGTTTAGATTAAAATGGCCACCACCACAAAATAGCCGATTACATATGATATTTTCTCAACTGCCCTAATATGGAAATCAAATGCATTAACTAGTAGAATAATGTATACCATATTCAGTGTAGGAGATTATTTATTTATATATTGTTAAATTGTGTAACCCTGATTATTTTAGGGTATCAAAAGCTATAGCCCGGGTAGGCAGTACCAATGGTGATAGCGGTGGCACTCAATACAAGAGCAGACAGCTGAGAGCACATCCAAGATTTAATCCTGCAACATTGGATTACGATGTGGGACTGATTCGATTTTCAAACAAGATAAATCTTGATGGAGAGACCACTAAGGCTATTCAACTAGCTGAAAGTGGGAGCCCTGTGCTTCCGGACACTACTCTTACCGTATCAGGCTGGGGAGCTACTTCTGTAAGTGTTTTTAAACGTCATTTTAAACATTCACGTTTTATTATAGCAGTAGCCTGTAGCAGTAGAAGATAAGATTACCATTGTAGTCATGTAACAGTAAAAATGTATTAGAGGCATTGACTTTTCTTACGACAGTAGTAGTAAGAGCTTAGTTGATTTTTGAGGGAAGCGTTGATAGCCCACTGGGCAGGACTTCAACTTCACTTTCAGGGTCCGAGTTTGTATCCCAGCACGCACCTCTAACTTTTCTAAGTTATGTGCGTTTTTAGCAATTAAAACATAACTTGCTTCATCAGTGAAGGAAAACATCTTGAGGAGCTCTTCTGTCCCTAACTAGCAACTCGGTTCCTTTGGAAGAGGGGATGAAAGTTTTTATCGATTTTACACCATTACTCCGACAAATTATAACCGATTTAAATAACTATTTTTGTACTATAGAGGTTATAATAAGAATGTGTTTAATTTTGCCCAAACTGTGGTTGGAGATAGAGGACAGAACTCCTCAGCGAACAGCAGCAAACCCCTCATTTAGGCTTAGCGATACTGGATACTTTAAATTTTTTTAGAACTACATTGTCTTCATACTTAATTTAATGAAGAAGTCGCGGGCAACAGCTAGTAATTTTATAAATTAGTTTTCTATTAATATTTTACGTTTTGCTAAACTTTTATTAAGGAAAACGGAAACGTCAGTCCAACTTTAATGGCTGTTCAAGTCCCTACAGTATCTACGGAGGAATGCAACATGTCGTACGGATATATATCGAAAAGGATGATTTGTGCTGGTGTGCCTGAAGGTGGCAAGGACTCATGTCAGGTACTGTTATATTATGCCTAACTGCTGTAAAAAAAAATTGAAAAAGCACAAAAAAAACCCCAGGCTTGTATTATTAAGTTTAACCTATCATTTTAAAATGTTTTAAACGGAAACTTTCTTTGCAGGGTGATTCAGGAGGTCCTGCTGTAGGAGACGGTCCGATTCAATTAGGAATAGTATCCTTTGGCGTAGGTTGTGCCCGCCCAGGATATCCCGGAGTTTACTCAAACGTATCGAGTCTAAGAAATTGGATTAGAAAGAATTCGGGCGTATAAATCTGGTTCAGTCTTCCGTCTATCACAATTGTATATTGTTATCTGTTCCTGGGCCGTTTCCGCACTTGGTTGTTCTGAAACCGTCCGTTGTACGTATTAATTGTTATGTTAAAGTTAACAACTGGATTGTGTTTAAAATGCAAGGCAAGCATAACAAATTCTGTTCGAATAAAGGCACTGTTACTGTACATGTTATATTGTTGGTTTTATTATGAACTGGTAGTAGAGATTTTTGCTAAAGAGCTTGTCCGGGAACTTCCGCAATAGTTTTTTTTTTTTTTTAAATATTAATAGCGGGCAAACGAGCAAGTGGGTCACCTGATGATAAGTGATCACCGCCGCCCATGAGGAGCCACCGATGCGTTGCCTGCTTTTAAGGAATTTGTTTATCCGCCCCTTGAATAACCCTAGATTGTAATTTTGAGGAAACACATCAGATGGGAGATTGTTCCATAATTTGCAAGTGCGCGGTAAAAATGATCTGGTATTTCGAACAGTAGAAGAATTTTTGCTGCAAAGTAGCACTCCTGTCGCCAAGAAGCAGTGGCGTGCATAGAAGGTATGCACAGGGTATGCAGATTATATAAAATGAAGAAAATCTCCAGTACGAGATATAAATATTTAAGAGTAGGCTTTTTATAACTCTTACAATGCCTATCCTTAAGTTTTTTATAACTTGCACTGGAGAATTTCTTCATTTGATATCATCTGCATACTCTGTGCATACCCTCTATGCACGCCACTGCCAAGAAGCATTGCTTTGTTCCTTCTGAAGGATGCGGATGCCTTGTGTAATTATAGGCACATGAGGCTTTACACCCATGCATCAGATTGATGGACACAGGTCGGCACTTTGCAGGACGTGCCCCTCGCATACCATGCGAAGTTTTGCTCTGTTGTTTTGAGTAATATTTGCCAACGCTACAAAATACAATTATAAGTTTTAACTAAATTCCGTGAAAGCGATAATTCCCACTAGACTTAACACTCGAGTCAAACGATCCTTCGCACTATGAAATATTAAATGCCTGGTGAGCGTATGGAGCGTAATAAAGAAAAAAATCAAATTACTTCTAAGCATGTTTTTAGAAATGCTATTAAGATAAAAAATCAGGTCAGATTCGAGTCAGCCTCGAGCATACGGGTTCCATACCACAGAAGCAAACATATGAATATTTATTTGTTAGTTCAAGTGGAATAAAATAAAATCACCCTTCCTCTTCCCGTAAGTGTCGAAAGACTAAGGTAATATAACGGAGAACGGGCATTAGCGTCTCTGTGCTACTACAACCATCTATTAGAGTATTATTTTATTATTTTATTATTTGCAAAGAGTCCAAAACGCCTGCGCCAGATTTTGTTTTTCTATAGCTCCTCGTTCTCATGTCAGCCCTTATATTAATAGCGCAAATATGCTAAACATGGAGTCTCGACGTAGACTCCATTTAGCTACTATGCTGTTTGGCATAATGTCCACAGGCAAACCAGCATATTTGCGTTCAAAAATAAAATGGGCTCACGAAAATGGAAAACGTAGCACAAGGTCTGCGCCTCGGATCTCAATGCCATGGCATAAAACTGCTGCTTTTCGTGGTACTTTTAAGTACTCTGCCTGTAAGGTCTGGAATGACCTTCCACCTCCAGCCCGTATGAGGAAGTCAATGATTTCGTTCAAGAATGCCATTAAAAAGGTATTTTTGGATAATCAAAAAACTCATCAATAAAAAGACATTCCGGATCTTTCAGACTAATTGCTTGTTGTCGGGCTTACGCGTAACATCTGTTTATATGTATATATATATATATATTTTTCCTTTTATGTGGTGGTGGTTCTATTGTATCGTTTGATAATTTTATATATATATTATTTTTCCGTATACTCCCTCTTCTTGTCAAGTTCACTTCGCTTCTTTTTAAACTTTTCCCGGCAAATCCGTGACGCCAATCAAGGCTATACCTGAAAATCAGCGCTGCAGTTGTCAAATACTGCAGCAGCATGCTGAGGTAGCAGCCTTTTCAGCTGAAGCACCTTTCGATAAGGCATTTATTTTGTAAAATAGTGTATAATTAGTTTTCATTACTTTTAATGTAATTAGTAATTAGTTTTCATTAGTTTACTTATGTGTGGAAGCTGAATAAAGTTTATTATTATTATTATTATATTTTTTGTATTAAATTCAAATCTCTTCTTTACGAAGGTATAATTAACAGAGCACGGGCCGGAGCCAAGTGCAAAATCAGGGGAATCATGTCAAAAACCTTCGCACCAAGCGACATGTGTTTAATATAACGGCTTTTTGTAGGAGTGTATATGCAGACTTATGTATATTTAGCGTTTTAAGCCCTACGTGGAGAGTGTGAGGTATTACTCCTGTGGATGAAATAATTATAGGGATAGTTTTGGAGCTATTGATTTTCCACTGTGTTTTTATTTCTATGGCTAGATCTGTGTATTTTGAGATTTTATCGGTGTAGGTGGTGGTTAAATTATGGGTGTTACAGATTGCAATGTCTATCAAATAAACTGATCTATTTTCTTTATCTAGAATTGTTATGTCTGGTCTGTTGTTGTGTATAGTTTTATCTGTTACTATAGTTCTATCCCAGTAAACCCTGTAACTATTATTTTCTAAGACTGATTGTGGTTGGTATTTATAATAAGGTACTTTCTCTGATATTAATTTATATTGAAAAGCTAAATTCTGATGAATTATTGCAGCCACTTGATCATGGCGGTGCTTGTAGTCTGTTTGTGCTATGGATTTGCATGCGCCGGTTATATGCTGTATAGTCTCGGGACTGCTATGGCAATGCCTGCATGTATCGCTGATGTTGGGTCTACGTATTATATATTTCTGGTAGTTCTTTGTATCGATTACTTGATCCTGTATGGCAAGCATGAAACCCTCAGTTTCTGGAAATAGATCACCTCGTTTCAGCCACGTGTTCGACGCTACCATGTCGACATGTTGTTGCTGTAAGTCGTAGCGGTGTCTTCCGTGCAGAGATTTCTGAGACCACGCTTTTATTTTGTCCTGGTGATCCGTGAGATTCTGATTTATTTGAATGTTTCCGTCAAATAAATTAAGGGGTGTTAGGCTTTTATCAGCGCTTACTATTGATTTATGTAGTTCAGAACTATGTGCCCGATCATGAAAATAATTTCTAAGTGCGGTTATTTGTCTGTTGTGTAAGTTAGTTATATCTATTATGCCCCTACCTCCCTCGTCTCTTGGGAGTGTTAATCTTTCCGTGCATGATCGTGGGTGATGTTTGCGTTGTTTGGTCATAGAGGTATTAATAACACGTTGGAGTTTTTTGAGATCAGTTTGTGACCACTTTATTATTCCAAAAGAGTATGTGAGGACCGGAATAGCGTATGAGTTTATGGCTTTTATGGTGTTACGAGAGTTTAATTGAGTTTTTAGAACGGAGTTAATTCTATGTGAGAACTTGCGGGTAAGTTCTATTTTGGTATCTGTTTGGCGGATTTGTCGGTCTTGTTGGAAACCTAGATATTTGTATGAGTCGCTCAGATCTAATGCGTTCATTTTTTCTCCTGTACTTAGGGTGTAATCATTTAGTTGTAATTTGCCTTTTTTTAGTGTAAAAGTTTTGCATTTGTCTATGCCGAATTCCATACAAATGTCTTTTGAAAATTGTTGGGTTATGTCTGCTAGCTGGTGTAGGGATATTACAGTGCTACTGTACAATTTTATGTCATCCATATATAGGAGATGAGAGAGTGAAATAGTGGGTGATGATTCATCTCTTGAAGAGTTAAATCTGTTTAAGAGATGTGACAGAGGATTCAACGCAAGACAAAACCAAAGAGGACTAAGTGAATCTCCTTGAAATATTCCTCGCCTCATTGGTATTTCACCAGTTTGTATAGTGTCCGTTCCAGTTCCTATTTTAAGGTTAGTTCTCCAGGATTGCATTGTGTGTGAAAGGAAAGTTATAAGTGTAGGGTGTATCTTGTAGAGGTGCAAAACTTGAACTAACCAGCTATGCGGTACCGAATCAAAGGCCTTACGGTAATCGATATACATTGTGCATGTATCCTGTTTTTGTGCGTATAATTTTTTCATGTATACAGAGTCTATTATAAGCTGTTCCTTACAGCCTTGGCTACGCTTACGACATCCTTTTTGTTCTTGAGCCAAAATATTCTTGCTAGTGATATGTTTGTCTATGAGTTGTGTTATACATCCTGTAAGAATTTTGTATATGGATTGTAAGCAGGTTATTGGTCGGTATTTGGCTGGGTTTTGTGTATCATTATTATCTTTTGGAATCATAAAAGTTGTACCTTGTGTTATGTGTGTTGGCATTAAGCTTGGGTTTTCAATGAACAGATTTAGCTGATTGTGTAATATGGGGTGTGTCGTAGGAAATTTTTTATACCAGTAGTTATGGATGTGGTCTGGGCCGGGTGTTTTCCAATTGTGTGACTTTTTTAACACATTTAAAAAGATTTCTAACGGAATATTCTCAAATATCATTTGTGGTGTATTTATTTCGTTCTGTGATTCAATTTGAAACCACTCGGCTTTTTTATTATGTTGTACTGGGTTATCCCAAATACCTGACCAATACTCTTTAACCTCTTCAAGGGATGGCGACGGTTTTGATATAGTAGTGTCTGTCGCATGGTGTGTATTGTTAGTACTTTGATTTAATTTCCTATAAAATAGTTTTTCGTTGACTGCAAATTGTGTATTTTGTTTTTTTCTTAGCGTACAACTCTCGTATCGTCTAAGTCGGCTACTAGTAGCGGAAAGCCTCTGTTTTAAGCTGTCTAGGTATTGCTCATTAGTAATATTGGATTCTTCATAACGCGAGTGTACTTTATATTTTTCTTTGATAGTTTCTATCTTTGATATAAGCCTATTATTTCTATTTCCTCTAATGTATTGTGTCATTCTACCGATATCCTTTCTAAGAGATTCTTTTTTCTGCTGAAGGCGCTTCTGCCAGTGTGATGTATATGTTTTGTTATGATGTGTTAACGTGTTATAGCTTTCTATGTCTTTAATTTTGGCGCCATTACAAGTAGCCGCAGTATATGCCGCACAGTAAATTATGGTTTGGGTTGTGGTGAAATCATGATCGATGGATAAGTACTCAGGCAAGATATTTTTATCGATGTAACCTACAATATGGGATAATTTTCTTGATGTGTTCTGTTTAGGGATAAATGCTCTTTGTGTTGGGTTACTATTTCTGTATAAGTCGTATGTATTTTCAAATGTTATTTGTATTTTACTGTCGAAATCTACCGTGGCATGTATATACTGTTGAGTTTCGCTGTTATAATTAGAGATACTGATATTGCTGTTTGTAAACGCGGCAGAGTAATTATCTTCGGTTGATAACAATTGGCTTGATGTCGGGTTTTCGTTGTCTTTTTTATTATTGACTGTAATGGTCGGTATTATCAGTGTGTGTTCTACTTCATTTCTAATTTCTAATATTTTTTCTGCTGCAAGACGATTATTCTTTACTATAAATCTTCTTTGGTCCGCAATTCTTTGCTCCGATACGTGTGATATTTGTGTAAATTGTGAAGTAATGGCCGCGTGTAAAGGTCCCCTATAAGCTGTTTTATTTGACTCACATTGAGTAATTTTATAGTATTCTCTTATAATAGCTTCATTGATGTCATCAGTCCATCTTATTCTTGAGGAGGATCCAGCTGTATTAAGTTGAGATTGTGTTTTCTTGTTGTGAAGTTCTTCATTTACATCTTTTCTTATTACATCTATAGTTTCTTGAGGTAAAAGTTTATTCCTTAGTATGGCCCTTCTTTGATCACCTATTCTTTGCTTTGAAACCTTAAAATCCTTGAATTTGTCTGTAAATTTTTTATGTAATAAGTCCAGGTAATGAGGTTTTGATCCTAATTCACTAACTATCAGATATGTGCGCCAAATGAATTTATTCATTTCAATAGTCCACTTCTTTCGCGCACGGTTGTGACCAGAGGTGGGTGCAGAATTTGTAGCGGTTGCCACCTGCACAACAATCTCTGGCCTAGATGAGTTAGATGATGAGGAGCTTAGACTATCCTGTACTTCAAATTGGTGTGGTGATGATAATGGAGAGTCAAATAAACTTTGAGTAGATGATGGTGATGAATGCTGTTCCTGGTAGTGTTCTGTTGAACCTGTGGCTGTTTTCTTTGATCTTAAATAGTATTTTGTAGTGTTTTGTCTTGTAGTGCCTGTTCTCATCATTTTCTTTTCGTTTTTCCTTTCTGTTTGATTATTATCGGAGTCCATTGGTACGCCTTGAGTTGTTTGATGGTTAAAGACCGCCACCCGGAGATTCTTCTCTCCCCTAACCCTTCGAGGCATCTTCCTACCATCATTGAAGTTCCTCTCAGGGTCGCCGGGCACTTGGGGGTGTTCTGTTGCTTGCATTTTCATAATTTTGAAGTGGACTTGTAAAACCCATCATGTTCGTCCAAACCACGTGGGTGCGTAGTGAACTTAACTAGCAAGTTAAGCTCTATGAGCGCCGCCGTTGGTATACTAGATACTCTTTCGCCGCCGCCCTGAGCCAACATCCTACACTGATGCAAGCTATTCTGACTCAGCCTCTTTAGAACACCCATGTCTTCGAGCCTGAGACAGCTTAGGTTGGTGGATATACCTCCTCCAGTCGGTCGCCAGAGCCTCGTTCGTTACTTAGCAGGGGACACCACGTGCAGGTGAGGTTGGCTATTGGAGTGCAAAGATAGAAGTGCACTCCCTTACCCCCCTTATTATTATTATGATTATTATTAGGATCACCAACCCGTCGTGCTGCTTATGGGCAAACCCTTTTGTTGGCCCTTTAGTCCAGTGGGCTTCTATAGGCTTTTGACGATGATATAGTAACTATTAAATATACAGTATTAAGTATTATGCTTTTAGAATATCTGGGTATCACTATACAATTACACCTTTTTCACATTTAGGGGGAGCTAGGAGAAATTGCTATTAGGTATAGGGTTAAGCTTTGCCCACGTCAACTTATTGCAATAATTATTTATTATGCATAAAACGAATGGAAAATAAATAAATATTAATGGTCTTTTTAAATATATTTAATTGAACCGCAGAAAAAGAAATGACACGTTTCATGAAAATGTTAACCTCTTTCAGAACAGAACAGAACAGAACCGCAATTGGCCGTCTTTACGTCGCCCTAAATTTTACTATAACTGCAATCGAAAAATTAATAAAAAAAGTCAAGATTCATATTTATTGCAAGTAGGCTTAATATAAGCACTTTGAAACGTCATGACCGTCTGCTTATAGTTACTCTACCATCGGTTCAGCAATAAAATAAAATAAATTAAACCTGCATTAGTAAATTCAAATTCAAAAATGTTTTATTCATGTAGAACTTATCACAGGCACTTATGAAGCGTTCATACATTTAACATGTTAACACTAATATTAGGTGATGGTGATAACTGCATTCGTTTACTTATAACTAAAGCTAGAAGGGTTCCAAACGTGCCCTGGTCTAACAAGAAACTTAGCAAGGATTTTTTTTATTATTACCATCTCACCATCTCGTTAAGTTAATGTTTAGCTATGAAGTTAGAGCAATTCAGACCCAAGCTTTTTTATCATACATGTAATCCTTAATATTATGATAGGATATAGATATAGTACCTATTCTTATTCCTAATTCCCATACGTTATACTTAGAAGTTCTGAAATATCTAGTTTTACGGACGTCTTCATTTCTACTATTGTGATACGAAACCCTAAAAAGCAGGAATTTTTGCTGTTAACTGCTACTAATAGCTCTATCATCGATAAATGGTGGTTGTGGTTTACATACCAGGTTAATTTAACCATACGGGAGTATATTTAAATTTGATCTGCCGTTGATGTTTTCATAGACAATTTGGCTTTGAGTCGTAAGCATGGAAAAATCATTTTGTTTTATTTTTATTCTGTGGTCCTTTGCTTTTCTGCAGGGTGAGAAAATACTTTTAAACTCCATTCATATAAAGTGTTTCGATAAATTACCAATACTCTCGCAATATAGTAATATTGTTTCGCGAAAAAGTAGTTTTGTTAGTCTACTCTTTGATTTAAATCAGTGCAAAAAATAGCGTTAGGAAACAGTCTAACAACAAATACACTCTCGCTCTATTTCCATAAGAGTATGTTTATGTGCAGTATGCATTTTTTTTGCTCACTTCTATTTTCCTGCAAAAATTTGACATTAAGGATTTTCTTTATTTGTCATCTAAATCAAAATACCCTTGCAGAATCCTGTAGTCCTAGTTGTTTGCATTACGAAGCATTGTCTACGGTATTTTAAAACAAGCCACCAATGGGTACTGCGAGAGTTTGTTGAGACTTTTATTTCTGTTATTCCAGATGTCGAAGCAAGTATTCCCATTAATGCAACGAAGGGAAGTGACGACCATTTTATCGTTGGTGGACAAAATGTTACCATTCAGGAGTTTCCTTACCAAGCATATCTGCTTCTGAAGCGGGGCCGGCAATTTTTTCAGTGTGGGGGATCGATTATAAGTACGCGTTATATATTGACAGCGGCACATTGTTTGACTGGGTAAGGGTTTATTTAAATTGCGATTATATTCGTGACTACTTGTTTTAGATAAATGTATATTATAGAATATGAACCCATAATCCCAATGATCTAACGATAACCCAACGCTGTGTTTGACTGCTTACTGTTTAAAAACAGGTTGCGTAAAAACTGGGCCGCATTCGTTGAGATTGCATCGCAGTACGCAGATATAGCTAACTCTTTTGTATTCATTGTAAGTTATTTATTATTATAATTCTGGAAATAATACTAAAATACCCATTTCAATAAATAACCAACGTTATCCTATTTTTTTTTTGGTTCAAAATGTCGCTGCATTCATTGGTCTAGCTACGGCATTCAATTTTGTAACAATATTTTTGTCGGCACCTGTGCTATAAATCCTGTGTCCAATCCATTCGGCCTATAGGGCACAGGTCTCTGAGGATGAGAAGTGAGTTTAGGCCGTAGTCCACAATGCTGCGCAAGGGCAGATTGCTAGACTTCACACGCCTTTGAGAACTTTATGTAGAATTCTCAGACATGCTGATTCCCTCACGACGTTTACTTTCACCGTTAAAGAAAGTGATATTTTAATTGCTTAAGTTAAAAAGCACATAACGGCCAATTGGCGCAGTGCGCAGCTGCTTTCTGAGACCAAGGCCGTGAGTTCGATTCCTACAACTGTGATGAACATGAATGTTTTTCAGTGTCTTGGTGTTTATCTGTATTTTATAAGTATTTATGTATATTATTCATATAATTATTCATCAGTCATTTTAGTTCCCATAACACAAGCTACACTTAATTTAAGGCTAGATGGTGATGTGTGTACTTATTGTCTTAGGATATTTATTTATTTATTATTAGTCAGAAAAGTTAGACTCCTGTGCTACGGATCTATCTCGTTCCCCTCAAAGGGAGTGAAAGCCTTGACCACTATCACCGTCCTTTTATGTTTTAATCAAGAATATTAATTTTAAAGATCACTTCATTTATTTTCAGCACAACTAAAGTAATCGCCAGAGTCGGTAGCACGGATTCAGATATTGGTGGTACTCAATACACTTCACGCGACTTTAAATCACATCCTCGCTATAGGCGTGCAACCTTCGATTACGACATAGGATACATAAGATTCGAAGCTATTCTTATAGATGGAGTGAATACTGCTATTGTTACACTTGCAGAGAATGGCGCTCCTATTCGATCTGGCACTATTCTTACTGTATCTGGCTGGGGAGCAACGGAGGTTAGTTTCTCCTCAATCACTCTGTTACATCGTAAGAGGTAAAGGGTTTTTTATAAGATTCCTATGCTCGCGTTTATTCAAAATCCCATATGATAAATAGTGTGTGTCCTAAGGTGGGATATGCACTTTACTTGAAGGAATTCAGAATGTAAGAATTACGAACACAAACTATGGAAGGGCGATATGAGAAAAGAGATACAAATCGTTTAATTAACCGTTGCACTGTCTTCCAAAAAAGCTCAGCAGGATTTAAAACCTTGAATGGGTAATATCCTTCTCGTTTCAATTCGATTGAAAAGCGGATAATTTAAAAAAAAAAAAATCCAAGTTTTTTTTTATTACATTACAAGTAAGCCCTCAACTGCAATCTCACCTGTTAAGTGATGATGCAGCCTAAGATGCTCGGGCTAAACTATTAAGGAGAATGGCAGTTCTATTTGACCCATACCCTTAATCGGTTTCATCGCGGCATCGTAACGACCTAGCGGCACGACTTTGTCGGTAGGGCGGTAAGCACTCCGGGACTCGAACCCGGGACCTCCAACTTAAAACCACAGTGCTCGCCGCTGCGTCAGGGAAGTCGTCCTAATAAGCCCAAGCTTTTATACAAGACCTGTACAATTTTTTTTCTTATAGGAGGATGGCAGCGTTTCTGAGAACCTTATGGCCGTGCAAGTACCAGTCGTGTCAAATGCGAGGTGCAGGCAATCGTACAACACGATCACGCCTAGAATGATTTGTGCTGGTGAGCCTGAAGGTGGCAGGGACTCTTGCGGGGTAATATTTTTTGTCTGGTTTTTCTTTCTGGTTTCCATATACTAGGCATGTTAAACTAGGAATAATATTCTGTTTTTAACCTGAACACTAAACGTGTAAATGGAAACCGAAATAATACTATTTCGTGGCTTTAGGGGTATATTATTTACTGTCACTGAGCCCTAACATCACATGCAAAAGTAAAATCAACTCACTGTCACTTAATTAAGTACGCTTCGCGTAGCGTAGGTGGTACGCACGTCAGTCTTTTATCTTCAATAGGGTTGTCACAGAATGTTTTAAATTAGTTTGTATGGAAAAATAAATATGCTTCTTAATTTAATATTTTTACGGGGTGATTCCTTATAAAATATACTTATACACCCTTCAACAGTATTTCGTAATTCCGTTTCACATTGTATAGTAGCCATACTCTCATGCTTTCTTGTCTATAATAATTCCCTCACTCCAGGATCGTTCTTTTTATGAAAATAAGATTTTTAGGTACACCTCTCCTTACCCAACGTTATTCCATTGTCTGCTTTAATTTACGCGACGCTTTGGGTTGCGTAGCCTGAGTACCAAAGGTCGAGTTACATAGCTAGGAGTAAATATGTATGTAGGTATATTTACATTAGGGTCCAAGGTACTGGAATAGTAAATGAAAAGAGTAGCAAGAAGTCTAAAAGAAAATTTTAATCGAATTTCTAAAGTGCCAGTAACATTTTCCAAAAAAATACACTTTTGATTTAGACTGTACATGTCAAATTAAAAGAAATACTATTAATATGCGAAAAAAGACATTTAGTATCGAAATCATTATAATTTCACTTTCACGAATTAAATTACGGACGCATTTATTTATTACTTACGATATCACGATAAATTTTCGCAATCGATTGGAAGGTACAAAACCCGGTCATATAACCAATTTCATCTTCAAATAACTAATTACACATCATGGATTATGGCTTATTTTTTTTAAATTCCTTATACAATCAGTGCCGGATGAGCCCAAAAGCAAAAATAGCAATTGCATCACGTCTCGGGGGGCAACAGCACTGATAAAATATTTGCTATCACAAGAAAGGCAAGTTTGTTTGAAAACCCGCATCTAAAAAGTAAAATTCTGTTAAATAAAATAAAATATGCTTTATTTCTTTGTTATAAGACCTACATACACTAAGGTACTTTATGACCTTTCTCGTAATTGCAACCGATTGCTTAGGGTATAAATCATAAAATGAAGAACATACAGAAACCGTGTACACGACTAATATTGAACCATCAAAAACCACTCTACTTTAGATTGGTTTCTCGAACAAACGGTTAGTCACTTCATACCATTTAGAAGTTCACAGTAATAATTTTACCTCTAATTAACGCTTAGAGCGTTCACCATAAAATGGGAAAATGGGAAAATGGGAAAAAATTGTGAACTAGCAACATACCGCGGGTGTAAAGTGAGACGTGCGCGGGGCGTTTTCACTGTTTTTTGACACAATGCACTGCATACAATAATGGCTGAATGAGGATTCTGTATGTTCTGAATTCAACGGTATATATTATATTAACTGATGGAAGCCCACCAGTTAATAATCTATCAAGTCAAGCTGGATAATAAGTCTTTAGGATTTGAAAATTCCACGGGCGGCTTCCTGCAATGTGATTGATGTCATCTGTTCACCTCGTTGGGGGTCGCTGCACTTACCAGTACGGGGTCGCCATTCCAGGACCTTGGGACCCCAAATTCCATCGATTCTGCGGCCTATGTGCCACGCCCATTGCTATTTCAGCTTCGGTTCTTAATATATAGCTAAGTTCATCATCATCAATCCATTAACGGCGCACTATAGAACACGGGTCTCATTTCAAAATGACTACGGCGTAGGCTGTAATCCACCATGCTGGCCAAGTGCGGATTGGTTAACTGGACACGCCCTTGAGAACATTAGAGAGAATTCTCAAGCATGCAGATTGCATCAGGATGTTTTCCTTCACCGTTAAAGCGAGTGATCTAAAAATCTAGAGATGCGTGCCAGAGTTTGAACTTGGTCCACCCGATAGGGAAGCCGCTATCGCCGCTCTTTTCTATATTTAACTGTTCGTTAATAACTAATAATACATTTTATATTCTAGGGCGACTCGGGAGGTCCTGCTGTAACAAATGAAAGAGTTCAATTTGGAATAGTTTCTAATGGCATTGGATGCGCTCGACCAGGAATACCTGGAGTTTATACAAATGTAGCAAGTCTGCGGGATTGGATCAGACGTAATACAGGCGTTTAGTTTAGGGATATACGTCATTCAATTACAAATAGTAGATACCTTTATTTTTATGATTGTAGAAATAAAGGGTCATTGATAATATTTGTTTTATTGTGTACCTATTATTGATTTCAAAGTTTAAAGTTAAGATTTCCGCCAATCATAGTGTACATTATATGTTTTCTAAATTCTATTTATCAAAATAAATTAAATACAACATTTTTTAATTATTTTCTATCTTACGAGAGATAAGAGCGAAGCAGCCTGCTGCCAAGTAACCTTGTTGTTAAGAAATTCATCAATCGTGTAGTAACCACGATTTATTAAATATGTTTAATGGTGATATCACAAATTTATGTCCTTTTTTAGTAATTCGATTGTTTATATCGACTTCTTGTTTGTAATAACCAATGTTTTGTTTTAGATTGTAATACATTGTATAGGGGCACAGACGGTGGCCAACACTGTTCAGATTTAAGAAGTTAATATAGAAAAACGTAAATAATTACCAATGAATAATTATACCGAATGAATATTTACTTATGTCACCGCACTAATTATACAGAATTAAGATGTAAATTATAGGTAATAGCTCTTATCATTGACAAATGGTGGCCGTAGACATACCAGGTTACAATCATAATACGGGAGTGCATTTATAATTACTCGAGTACGCTACTGAATCTCTCATATTGACATTGGCTGTGATTCAGGATGGAGAAATATTCGTTTATTATTTTTATACTTTTATTGTGTGCTCTTCCAAGAAGTAAGACAGGTGATTTAATATTCGGTTTTTAATTTCTGCTAAATAATTGTTTATCGCTTAGTATTTTTTTAAATGAGGTAATGAGTATATCTAATATTAAAAAAGATAGCTACCTCGTTGGTCTAGTGGTTATCATATTTTTTGAGTGTATATCACGACGTTTTGGTTTCGAGTTCTGGGTTACAAATCGTTAAGTGTTGCAGTTTTCTGTTTATAATTCTAAGAACTAGCCCGGAGTTTGACAGTAGGCAATTTCCCTGCGCCTTGGTACTCGGTGTATTGGAAAAGCGTGGTGAGTCTTTGCTCTAAGCTCTATCTTGTCAAAGAGAAAGCCTGTGCCCAGCAGTGAATCATTAGGACGACTCATAAAATATAATTTGTTAATGGGTAATGTATATAGACCACGTTAATTATTTTCATGAACATTAGTATTTTTGGTGTTTTGTTAATGACTTTTATTTCCAGAAGGCTTTAATGCCTCGTTTTTCAAGTGGTTAGCATGTTAGCTATTGAACACGAGGACCTGGTTTCGATTCCCGGGTCGGGCCTAAAGTTGTTAGTTACTGGGTTCTATTTTTAAAGAATTCTCAGTACCAGCCTAGAGTTAGGAAATTGGCGGTGTCAAAAGTGCCTCTAAGAGCACGTTAAACCATGGCGTTGGCCCCTGTATTATTATTAACCTGTGATAATAGACGTTAAAGCCACCAACCCGAATTGGCGCATTAGAGTTTTCTGTCCCGTTTGTCTTATGCTCTGAAACCCTCTCTTATATGAGAGGAGGCTTGTGCCTAGCAGTGAGACGTTAATAAGCTTAGTGTGTGTGCGTGTGTGTGTGTGTGTGTGAGTGTGTGTGTGTATATGTGTGTATGTGTGTGTGTGTGTGTGTGTTGGTTGTATGATACAGAAGTGTTGCATCTAATCTGCGTCCTTAGCAGCGTTCAAGTTTGCGTCCTGCAAGTGACCAATCACAAGACTCTTCAGGCAAGACAAAATAGTGGTGTTCAACATGCGTCTTTATCAGCATTTAAGTTGCGTCTTGCGTGCGACCAATCTCAAAACTGTTGAGGCAAGGGTAAACAGTTCTCAGCAGCGTTCAACATTGCGTCCAGCGGTCGCCCATGTTTTTAATCCAAGCAAGATGCCGCGGTATGACGCTCGCTTAACTCGCTTAAAGGACTCAAACGTGGACGCAGATGCAGAATAGATACCGCGTTTTGGCCTTGCCTTTACAGCTGTAAAACGGTTGCGATTTATTTTTAATTGCACTGCAAATTAGTCTTTGACTTATCTGATGTTAAGTTATGATGCAGTCTACGCTGACGGACGCGTGCTAATGTGTTATGGGGTCTGGTAGTAATTTTAAACCCGTAGCCCTAAACGTTTTCTACGCGACCGGAAAGCTAAACCGCTTAGCGGCAAGTCTTTGTCTTAGGTCAACAGTTGACTACCACCTATTTTTATTTTTTAGATATCACCTCAAGAGAACCCTCCCTCCCACCTTTTTATTACGTGACTGATGGCAACGATAATAGAATAGTCGGCGGATACAATACAACTATACAGGAGCATCCTTACCAAGCGTTTCTGTTAATTGTCCAAGGTAACGCTTTGTTTCAATGTGCGGGATCTATTTTAAACCATCGTTACATATTGACAGCGGCCCATTGTATACAAGGGTAAGTAACTATTTTTAGCATTCGATTTTTAAATTAATACTGACGGACCCCAGCGCCATCTGTCGGGCTAATTTGTGAATCTAAACCATCCAGGGTGCCATCTTAACGTATACCAAAAAAATCATTCAAATCAATCGAGCCGTCTAGGAGGAGTTCAGTGACATACACGCCATGATATTACGCCATGATTAAAACGTGTTCCTCGAATTTTTTTGGCTCATTTCTGTTAATTATTGATTTGATGTTCTGGAATAGGCCAGATAAAAATTACTTTTCTTTAATTAGAATTTTCCAATATGCAATATTTGGAGACAGGCTTGATATTCTGTTTTTTTCCGTGTTTATTTCGACCGTCGTTACCCCTCCAAGGAGGTTTGACTCCAGGCAGTCATGGTCGTCTCTTGTTTTTGACAATTTATAACGTAGTATAAAAACTGCATTAACTCCCAGTTAGTGTAGTTTTTCAATTAGGTAGATGATTTTTGTGTCTACAATTAAATCAAACTGGAACAAACGGCTTCTCTATTATGAATTTTGGTATTTCTGTTGTTTAGAGCTTCAAAAATAACGGCCAGAATTGGCAGCACATTCGCCAACAGTGGCGGTATGCAATATACATCGCGCTATTTCCGAGCTCATCCCTTCTACAACCCTATGATTATCGATTACGATGTGGCGTATTTACGTACAATGCTACGAATGGAACTCGATGGAGTCAATACCAAAGCTATCGCGTTGCCGCCAAGTGGGACTCCTGTGGCGCCTGGAACAATTCTTACAGTATCTGGATGGGGAGCGACGTCGGTAAGGCACAATATATGTATTCAAAAATAAAATACAAAAGAGAGATAACCACTATATAGGGCGATAGCCCAGTGGGTAAGACTTCGACTTCACTTTCGGGGGGCCGAGTTCGAATCCCAGCACCTCTAACTTTTCAAATTGTACTGTAGGAATTAAAAATATCGATTTCTTCAACGGTGTTGGAAAACATCGTGAGGAAACCTACATGCCTGGGAGTTCTTCATATGTTCTCAAAGGTATGTGGAGTCCACCAGTCCACACTGAACCGGCGTGGTGGACTACGGCCTTAACCCCATCGTGGGCGGAGACCCGTGCCCTATAGTCAGTGGCGTGCACTCCATACATGCACAAAAGCACTGCATACCCTGAAATTTTTGTATGACTCATAAATGCGAAGGATTTTTCCATTTTATGGCACCTTCCTTCTTTATGCATACCCTGGCCAAAAACCCAGTGCACGCCACTGCCTATAGTGGGTCGTTAATGGGTTGATATGATGATAATGATCATAAACCACTATAATGGCTCTTTGATTAAGCGAAAGCCGCAGCGTGATTTGGTCTTGAATTTAAGCGCATTAGATAAAAACTTTGAAATTAATTAATTAGTCGACTAGGTATTCAGTTAGTTACATAGCCCGGAGCCTTCCAGCCAAGTTCTTCAAAATGTATGAAAGTGTGTAACACTTGATTTGCCTTCAACTAGACTTTTTAATTTTAACATCCATTTACTAAAGTATAATATTATCTTTACTTTCTTAGTAGTTTTTATCTATATGAACTTTCCATCGATAATCTTTACAATATACCCCGATCCGTTGCGTCGTTACGCCGGCCCGCGCTTAAAAATCGTTTCTCTCCTTATCACGTCAATGAAACCCCGAAAAACGTTGCAGTCGTTTCTGTGGCTGGCATACAAAATTTTTAAATAGTTTTCTTGTTATATAAATATATTTTTCCAGGAAAACGGCAATGTGGCAAATAATTTAATGGAAGTTCGTGTGCCAGTTGTATCTACAGAACAGTGCAGGAAATCCTACAGGACAATAACAGAGAGAATGGTTTGTGCTGGCGTACCAGAAGGTGGCGAAGACTCGTGTGGGGTAAAATCAATTTTATTTCTCTTTTTTATAACTCTAGAGATAGATAGATAGATAAGTAATACTTGACGGTCCAAGCAGATGTTTTTATTGATGATAAGCGGAAAATTATTGCCTATTCGTTTATAGGCAACACTTCGCAAGGCATGCAGGGAACACGTAAATAAACTTGAGGCAGTAATTAAGCCTCATCATCATCATCATTAGACCATAGTTCACGAAGCAAGTGCGGATTGGTTGGAAAATTCACACTCACCAAGCGTTTCTGTTGCAATGTATAAAATTTATTTGGTTGTTTCATTCAAATCATAGTCATTGAAGTGTCATCGTTTTCTTATCATAAAAATTATATTCTAGGGTGATTCAGGAGGTCCAGCCGTATCAAATGATGTTCTTACAGGCATCGTTTCTTTCGGCATCGGCTGCGCACGACCTGGTGTCCCTGGAGTTTATACAAATGTGTCAAGCGTGAGAAATTGGATAAAGCGTAATACTGGCATATGATTTTAATTCATAGTCTACACTTAAACTTAAAATAATAAACAAATTTATTTTAAATCATAACAGAGACTCATATTTAGAAATAAATATTTTTTAATAAAAAAATATTTTACTATCGAATTTTATTTGAAACATTTATTTAATTTGTGCGAAGACATGCTAAACTGGTAATAACTGAAATATAATAATCTAAGTAGAAAACGAAATTAACAGTTCTGGTTCAAGCTAAAATACAAGCATATAACCCAATATTTTAACCGTGAAAGTGAGTGAGGATTTATGGATACATATCCATAAATCACGGAACGGTTTAAACACTAGATGTGTCCTGCGGGCTCGCACGCGTAATGCGTTACAAGACGCAGCGTATTGAAACATAATCTACACTTCAATAAATCAGATACCAAACATAATGTTTTTCCAATAGTATTGGAAGTGCCATATATACAACCCTATGTAGTATGTGTAGTACAGATAGTATTTAAACATATTTAAACAAACGACTGAAAAGTGGATGAATATTATGTCTGTTCTTGCTCTTGGAGCTATAATCACCCTCGTCCTCTGTACTACTGTTGCCATCGACTGCGATCACAAACCGGTCTGCCAGTGTGGTGATTATGGAAAAATCCTTCCATAGAGGCTGTGGACTGCTATAGGCTATTGATTTAACCCTGCTAAGTTTGTTGTGGGCTCTTCTTGGACCAGGTCGCGTTTAAAACCCTCGTAGCTTAAGGTTTAAGTTGGCAAACGAAGTTATCACCTTCCCCTTACAATTATGTAAACGTATATGTACTAAGCTTCATAAGTGCTTGTGATAGGCCTACAATCTAAATGAATAAACAAATTTAGAATTTTAATTTGATATTGCATAAAATAAGTTTCAGTCCATGATTATAAGATTGACAGCACAAAGACTATGGATAAACTTACTTGGAAGATGTGTTTTATTTGTTGCTTTAGCGAGTTGTTGTAATTGAAATTAATAATCTTTAAATTTTTGAAATGAATTTATGTTAGATTCAGACAATTTATTATTGTCTGTGTATGAGTACTTACACTTGCAACAGTTTTTATGAAATCCAACAAATTTTAAAGAAAAGAGTAAAAATTGAGAAAACGAAAACCTGTTATCCTACGCAATATTAAATATCGACTAAGACCATAGGGACATGTGAAATGCATATTTAATCGATACCTTTACGTTAATTACAAAATGAAGATGACTTTTTAATAATGGCATTTTATCTAAAGAGGAAATTGAAGCTCATGATCAATCTTTTTAATTATACCTAAATAGCTGGTATAAAAATACAGACAAGTATTTTAGCATATGAAATATACTGGAGTCTACCTAAAATGAAGGGGTTTCTGTTGTATTTGTGTTGCCTTTATTTTATTATTTTTATCGGAGGTAAGTATTTTTTTTATTTTAATATTGCTTAGTTCAGTAATCTATCTAGTATTTAGTTTTCTAGGCAATTGTTTATATAAGTTAGAGTAAATTTATCTGACTTTGTATTTTTTTTGACTTGTTTAAAGTAGTAGTAAATAACTAAGTAAATCTATTTATTGACATGAAATAAGACCACAAGGTAATAAAATGTTGTCAGGTAAGGTAAAATTATTCTTAATAAATGCCAAAGAAGAAAGTAATTTGATTTTTTTTAGATGTTTCATGCAAAAAACATGATCGACATGATAAAAAGATGGATGATAAAATAGTAGGTGGCTCCGAAGTAAGTATTAAAGATTTTCCATATCAAGCACACCTACTTATCGAAACGGACCAAGGAGAATTTATATGTGGAGGGTCGATTATTAGCAATACCTATATTTTGACGGCAGCTCATTGCTTGCCCGGGTAAGGATACATTTTTATTCTAACCATACATTTAGTTATTATTCAAATTAATGAATATTTTATAGTTAAGCTACCTTTAATGTTTGTTAGAGGTCTTACTAAGTTACCTTAAATCTTTGTAGGTAAAAAATCAAAAAATGCTTTGTAAAGTAGAAATTACAACTATTTTTAGATTCGTCATTACTTCAGAAATTATTCTATTGTTATTTCAGAGCCAACAAAGTGAGTGTCAGAGTAGGAAGTGCAAATGCTTATGAAGGCGGCGATTTGATAGAATCGACCGACATCAAAGGGCATCCTAAATATAATTCTAAAACTTATGATTATGATGTCGGACTTATTCGTCTTGAATCTCCTATAGAATATGGAGAAACAAAACAACCAATTCGATTAGCTGGTAGAGGAACGAATATTCCTGCGAGGACTAAAACTACAGTTTCTGGATGGGGCACTACATCTGTAAGTATTTTATTTTTCATAATAAAATATATGATCCATTACAAATGAAGGGCAAAATAATAACAATAATGTACATTAAAATGAAATATAATTCAAAAAAAATCACATCAAAGTTCGAGACAACCAGACAGCTCGAGTTCAATTATTGTTGGTATGAAAAATGCAGCTTTGGTATTCACAACTATTTATTATTTCTTTATATAATTCTTTCTTTAGTATTATAAAATTCTTATTCCCGGTTTTTCAAATATTTAGTTAAAACATCGGTCCGGCCAAGGAGGTCAAACAAAATATGTGAGGGTTGCTGATTTCCATATATAAAATATGGCTGAAAATTTTACTAGTTACAATAAAAAATATTTTATCAAATATATACATAATCGAAAATAATGTTAAAAAAATAAACATTATTATCGATGGGTATAAGACTTTAGAGATTGATTGATATTACTTTGTACATAGTGAATTAATTAACTTTAGTTTATTTTTACGGTATCTTATGGATATTTTGTTTTAGGAAAATGGAGAAGCTCCTGAATTATTGATGGCAGTTACAGTGCAAACTTTATCAAATACTAGCTGTCGCAAATCGTATCGATCACTTACAGAAAACATGATTTGCGCTGGTGTTCCTCAAGGGGGAAAAGACTCATGTCAGGTAGTTTTGATTATTCCAATTCATATAGAATTACTGCTAGTTCTATAACAAGGTTTGATCTAATATTATCAATTCCGGCCCACTATAGGGCACGGGTCTCCTCCCACAATGAGAAGGGTTCAGACCGAAGTCCACTACACTGGTTCAGCGTGGATTGGTGGACTCCACACGCCTTTGTTAACATTATGGAAAACTATCCGGCATACGGGTTTCCTTACGATGTTTTCCTCCGTTGTTGAAGCAAGTGAAATTTTAATTGCTTAAAACGCGCATAACTTATAAAAATTAGAGGTGCATGCTGGGATTCGAACTTGGCCCCCAAAAGTATAGCCAAAATCCTAACCACTAGGCTATCACCGATTCGTGGTCTGATTTTGCCTCATCTATTGCCGACTACAAGGTACGGGTCTCGTCTAAGAATGAGAAGAATATAAGTCGTAGTTAACCACGCTGGCCAAATGTGAACTGTGTCACACTTCCTTGAAAACATTGTAAGAATCTCCCAGGCTTGCTTATTAGAATTTTTTCCTTCACTGTAGGTACTGATAATTGGTACTGGATTATTCTGATAAAATTCCGCTCGAAACAAGGTAATTCGCGTAGGTAGTGGGTCCCATGTCTTGGAGAGCACGTGAAGTCGTCGGTCCCGGTTATTTACACGGGATTATCCATCAACACGTACGAAGCGTTTTGCTTCTTCCTTTCTGATCCGCACCGCAAAGGCCTGGAATGCCCTCCCATCTTCCGTCTTCCCTGATACCTATAATCTGGGTACCTTCAAATCAAGAGTGAATAGGCATCTTAGACTGCATCATCATTTACCATCAGGTGTGATTGCAGTCAAGCACTTGTCTA
The DNA here is from genome assembly GCF_905163445.1 of Pararge aegeria. Taxonomy (NCBI): domain Eukaryota; kingdom Metazoa; phylum Arthropoda; class Insecta; order Lepidoptera; family Nymphalidae; genus Pararge; species Pararge aegeria. The sequence goes on along the minus strand of NC_053184.1, from coordinate 6,691,613 downwards.
TATATTTAAAAAAAAAAAAAAAATGCGATAAGTATTATAAAAGACCACCAAACAAGCAGAGCAGCGTGGTACCCACCACTCTGCTTGCTTGGAGAACCCGCATTGCTCCAATGCGGATTGGTAAGCTTTTAGCTTACCAATCCGCATTGGAGCTCCCCTCACTACTATGGCAGACGAGGCCTGTGCCCAGTAAGGCATAGATAATGACGATGGTATTAATCGTGCTAATTATGTTGTACACAAATTTATATTAATGTCATGACTGAACTAAATTACATATTAGTGGTGTCCTTTTTACAATACTCTCCGTTGAAAAAGATAGAACTATTTTCAGTAGTGGCAATTTTGTTTAGTTTAGAGATTTGTGTGTAAAGAATTGGCACTAATATCTCTTTTACTTTTAAGGGTGATTCTGGAGGGCCAGCAGTGGCAAATAAGCAGCAAATTGGGATAGTATCTTTTGGTTATGGTTGCGCACGTCCAGGATTCCCCGGCGTCTACACAAGAGTAACAAGCACAGCGATCCGGGATTGGATTAAAGAAAACTCTGGAGTTTAAATGACTACAAAATACGCATCTGCTTTCAACAATTGTATAATTATGTATTTTGGTATTGATTATATTGTTTTCAGTAAGTAAATAGAAGATTGTACATTAATGTTCAAAAAATCTGTGTCAAATTGTATAGTTTGTTAGTATTGGTAGTTTTTGATTTTATGTGGACATAATAAAGGCACTGTTTACTGTATGGCATTTTAGGTAATTTTATTATTTATTTCTTTCAATCTCTTGTTTTTTTTAACTACACACGTATCATTCATGTGTTTCATTTGTGACAAATTTGTATGATATTAAGTTTATATATGAACATGTTGCGTAAATAAGGTATTTTCAATCAATAGTCTATAGCAGTAGACTGTTGTACTCAGAGAGGAGAGGCAAAGGCCTCTCCCCACGATAGGATTGCCCATATCATCTCGCTGTGTGTGTACATAGTAGTAAGTAGTGATGGCGATAATTACATTCGTAAACTTTAAACTAAAGCTACAAGGGTTCACTCCGGTCCGGTCCTGCTCCGGTCCTGCTCCGGTCTCAGAAGAAGTCCACAACAATCTTAGCCGGGTAAAATATGGGATAATATGGTAATTAAATAAATTTGGGTGTAAGTTACATTGCAGTAAGATTATTGTGGGATAGCCGGTCAATGAGGCAGTTAAATTAAAAAATTACTCCAAATCAGTTTCATCACGGGATCGTACCGTAACCCTTAATCATTTTGCAGCACATCTCTATCGGTGGGATGGTAACCAGTCACGGGCGAAGCAACTAAAACCGAACTAGTAAAAAATCGTAGCTTTTGCATACAGCGATATTTCCACGCGTAGTAAAACGCTTCGGGCAAAACTAAAACGCTGTAAACGCGATAAAGTCTCATCGTGTTTACTTTTGCATACATTCATAAATCCAGATTGTAGAGCGGTTTACGCGCTTTTGCGAATCATGCGAGTGGAAATGTCAACGTGTACAGGAACTCTAAATGCTATAGTATTTAGTTCGTTGGTATAAAAGAAAAGTTCTTTCAACAAGCAAAAACAAAATGAAACCATCAAAATCAATTAGGAAATGAATTTTTTACTTAAAAGAAGAGTAGATTGATTACTATTTTTTTTTTTTTATAAGTAAATAAATGCAGGCTGCTACTGAAATATTTCTTTCTTTGGGGTAAGGACATCTGCCTTTATTTCGGAGAGAAAGAAGTTTATTCCACGCCATGATCTTCTATTTTCAGAACTTATGTGCGTTTTAAACAATTTAATATCACCTACTCTTAACGCTGAAGAAAAACATTGTGTGGAAACTTGCATGCCTGTGAGATCTTCATAATATTCTCCAAGGCGTGAGAAGTCTACCAATGCGAACTTGGCCAGCATATTGGATTTTTTTTTATTTATTATTATATTACAAGTTAGCCGTCGACTGCAATCTCACCTGGTAGTAAGTGATGATGCAATCCAAGATGGTAGCGGCCCAACTTTTTAGGGAGAATAGCAGTTATATTTTACCCCTTATCTAGATATTGTTTCCCCAATCAGTTTCTAAGCGACATCATACCAGGTGGTAACTAGCCACTTTATAGTATTGACTCTATCACCAGTTTGGAAGCCAGATTCTACTGAGTAGAGCCGGCAAGAAACTTAGCAGATTGCTGATATATTGATTATCAGATGGGCCATCTGCTTCTACTGAGTCAGGGCCGTGAGTGAGGGCTATCTGAGTGAGGGAAGCCCAAGTGTTAATCACTAGTCTATCACCACTCAATTGAATAAGGGAGATCAAAATATATAAATTACACTGCAAATATTTATCCAGAGTGAACGCTTTAGTAAGCCATGACGATTAAGACACAAAAAATATGATATTCATGACTAAATTGCTAAATTATACTAAAACATGTACAGCATGAATACGTTTATAAAATTTTCTCGGTAAACAACAATAAAAACAAAGTTTCGCTCACTGTAATGATTGATTAACCAAGCCTCTCCATATGGTAACTGGATTACCAAATTCAAATATTCTCTATACATGTAGGTCTATCATAGGCACTGCAGATGCACATGACGCGTTCATACATAAGTATATGTTTACATAGTTGTAAGGTGATGGTGATAGTTTCGTTCGCCAACTTAAACCTAAAACTACGAGGGTTCCAAGCGCGCCCTGTACTAAGAAGAGCCCGCAACAAACTTAGCCGTGTAATTTATTTTATTATCTTCATCTCACACTCAATATTAATATTTAGCAACGAAGTCAGAGCAACTCAATGTGAGTTTAAGCTTTTTTATTGTTAAAGTAATCCTTTGTATCATAATAAGATTTTTCTAGAACTTTGAACTTATTGGGAGGAATCTATGAGATTTCAACAGGTAATTAGTTATAAAATAATATACAATTTCCCTTGACTTAATTACTAATTTTATGAAGCCTAATAAACTGCACTACAACTTTATTTTCATTTTTGATAAATATCTATCTATACATATATATATCATAATCATGAACACATTACAGGCCGAATACAAGGCACGGGTCTCCTTTCAGAATGAGAAGGGTTTTGGCCGTATTCTACCACGCTGGCCAAGTTCTACCATTGGTAGAATTCACACGCTTTTGATTATGGAAAACTCTCAGGCATGCAGGTTTCCTCACGATGTTTTCCTTCACAGTATAAAGCTAGTGATATTTAAATTGCTTAAATTGTAAAACGCGCAAAACTCCGAAAAGTCATTGGTTTGTATTGGTCTCCGCGAAAGGAAGGCTGATGCCTTATCCACTATGCTGACACCGCTTCGTGTATATATAGATACTCTTTATTGTGTAATACATATACCATTACCTATTTAATATTTCGAAGGGCATGCAAGGAACCCGTTGTTACAAAGTGACGCCCTGTTTCCATCAATCTGAGGAGTACTACTTACCTACTTAGTCCTACTTAGTCCTAACTTAGTCCTCAGGTACGACCGGAACACTGCAATGGCAGTAGAAACCAGCATGAGGGTAGCACTTTCCCGGACAGGCTTTGTCACCAAAAGCTCTTCTATTATATAATTCGGACATATTAGATATCCACACCTTGTATTTGAGTGGTAGTATTTATTTAGCGCACCTTACATTTAACTGTATTAAAACTCTTTTTCTTCATCCGTGACAACGTGTATGCGATATTTTACAATACTTGCAAAAATTTAAAATCGTCGAACCGAGCCGAGGTCTGAATCCTCGCAGGAGGCAGTCCCGGGTCAATGTCCCTCCTTTCCCATGACTTCGAGCTCTGGGGCTCTTCTCATAGCGAGTTTTAACGCTCGCCCCATCTCCCCGGTGAAGCTTTTTGCACAGTGGCGTCCATAGAGGGTATGCACAGGGTATGCAGACGATATAAAATGAAGAAATTACCCAGCACGAGTTATATATAATACTTAAGGGTAGGCTTTATTTAAATTACAATGCCTATTCTTAAGTTTTTTATAATTCTTCCTGGAGATTTTCTTTGTTTTATATCATCTGCATACCCTGTGCATACCCTCTATGCACGCCACTGCGTGTTGGTCCCTCATTCTTACCCTTAGTTGGTTATCAGCTATTATTCTTCTAAAAATAGGTATAACACTTGGTCAAGTAGAGCATATTATGTGAAAGGATAGCAAACAAACCCACATCTATAACGCTAGTTAGGATAGGATAAAATACAATATTAAACTATAATTTGTACATTTTTACTGAAAAACTAATATAAATGACTTTTTAACAATGCACTAAGGAGCCGCGTAAAGATAAGAAGTAAATCATTAAGATAACTAGTACGTACTTGTTTTAACATATAAAAAGACTGTGTTTAAACACTTGTTTATTCAGTGTCAAAACAATGCGGAAGTTTAGCATATATTGTTAATTTTCGTTATCTCTATTTTATAAGGTAAATTTTTTAACATAACCATTCTCAGTATATAAAAGTATTGCTGGCCATAGGCCTTATTTGCCCTAGCAAGATGAATTTCCACGTCGCTTTAGTGGGAATTCATATACTCGTAAAATACAAGTATTCAACCCCCCATTTAGGTTTCGTCGTCGCGCCGTACGAAATCTGATCTAACTGCAAAAACCTAACAGGTTACCATCTTAGACTGTCATCATGACATGACATCTTAGTTATTAATATTATTGTATTTGCAGATGTCTTGTGTAAGAAACAAAATCTTGATACAAAGGCGAATGATGAGAAAATAGTTGGTGGTTACGTCGCAGATATCAAAGATGTACCATATCAAGCGCGCTTGACTATTGTTACCGATAGCGGTGCATATGGATGCGGAGGATCAATTATAAGCCAGAGATATGTACTGACTGCGGCTCATTGCTTAGCTAGGTATTAACTTGTCATTTATTTATTCATTTACACTAAAAACTTAAATTCTGTTAAACTCTGTTAAACTATTCAGTAGCTTGATTATTTATATTATAACTAGCTGTTGCCCGCGACTTCGTCTGTGTAGTATTTTTTTTTGATGTGGCATTCAATTTAGTTGTACTTAGTTCTAAAAAAAAATATAGTATTCAGTATCGCAAAGCTTTAAATGAGGAGTTCTGTCCTATATCTCCAACCACATTCAGATCTACACAAAGTTTGAGGAAAATTAAACACAAATTATAACCTCACAGTATAAAAATAATTATTTAAATCGTTTATAATTTGTGGGAGTTATGGTGTAAAATCTTCAAACAGTTTCATTCCCGCTCCCAAAGGAACTGAGCTTAATGTCGGGATAAAAAGTATTTTATATTACTTCTAATACTTCCAAGAATATGTGTTCAAAGTTTCATGAGGATCAGTTGAGTAGTTTTTGCGTGAAAGCGTAACAAACAAACTTACATTAACATATATAATATTAGTAGGGATAGGGATACGGATAGGGATAGGGATGGAAAAATCTAACAAAAATGAGTAGTAAAAAACTATTATAGCTACATATACCATGCTATTAAAGGTATCAGTATCATGAATATATTGACCCATTACCGGCTTACTTACCGGGCACGAGTCTCCTCCCACAAATAGGAAGGTTTAGGCCGTAGTCCACCATGCGTTTGGTGAGCTTCACACGACTTTTAGAATATTATGGAGAGCTCTCAGGCATGCTGGTTCCTGACGATGTTTTCTTCCACGTTTAAAAGTTAGAGGGGTTTCAACTCGACCCCCCTATATTATAACTAGTTACACTTTTCAGTGGCTAGGTATTATAAGTATATATGTATGTATTTTATAAAAATATCTGTAATCTTAGTGGAAATAACACAAGGTACGCTTACTTTGGGGCTAGATGTCGATGTGTGTATTGTCGTAGTATATTTATTTATTTATTTTAAAAATTATATCTCATGTACCTTATTCCATCTTATTAAAGCTTTATATTTATTCTTTAAAGGAAAGTAAATGTGTCATGCGCTTTTAACTTTACAGATATCTTTGTTGGGTTCAATATAATTTAAAAAATACAAAATTCAAAATTCATTTATTTCAAGTAGGCACTTTTGAAACGTCAAGTCTGTCTGTGTGTAGTGACTCTACCACCGGTTCGGAAGGCAGATTTTACCGAGAAGAAGCCGGCAAAAAACTCAGCAGTTGCTCTTTTCCAACATTAACAATTTACATTTTACATTTTAAAGTTCCTTTTTCTATCTTGTGAGAGATGAAAGCGGAGCCGGATGCTTCCAAGCAACCTTGTCATTAAGAAATTCATCAATTGTATAATAACCTCGCTGTAATAAATGTGTTTTAACACATTCTTTAAACTTATGCATTGGTAGGTCCAAAATTACCTTAGGAACCATATTATAAAAGCGTATACTCAGTCCCACAAATGACTTCTGCACCTTTCGCAGACGATATGCAGATGTCACTAATTTATGACCATTTCTTGTAAGTCGACTGTTTATATCCACTTTTTGTTTATAAAGACTAATATGTTTTCTTACAAATACTGTATTGTTATAAATATATTGTGAGGCTACCGTAAGGATACTTATTTCTTTAAATTTTTCACGGAGAGATTCACGTGATTTAAGTTTATATATTGACCGTACAGCTCTTTTCTGCAATATGAATATGGTTTCAATATCAGCAGCTTTGCCCCATAGTAAGATCCCGTAAGACATCACACTAGTACGCAAAGTAAACAAGTCTTGCTGTTTCTACGTCAGTAATCTGTCTAATTTTCCTGACGGCGTAGGCTGCCGAGCTAACTTTACCTGCTAGTGTATATGGGTACCCCACTGAAGCTTACAATCCAAGATCATGCCCAGAACAACTGTGGAATCTTCCATTTTTAGTGATTCTCCATTTATTATTATATTTTTATTAACTTTCTTTACATTTGGTAAAATAAATTCCACACACTTAGTTTTTTTTGCAGTTAAAAGTAAATTATTGACAGTAAACCAGTGCGACACATGCGACATAGCACGGCTTACATCGTCAGAGTTATCTCTACCTCTATCAGTTTTAAAAATTAGAGATCTGCAAACAAATATATAAATAATTGACATAATTGATTGCTTTTTATCTTTTTATATTTTCAGAGCTAAAACTGTTTATGTAAGAGTAGGTAGCAACTACGCTGATAGAGAAGGTGCATTGTATTCAGCTACAAAATTCTGGCAACATCCTAATTACAATAATAAAACTATTGATAACGACGTGGGTATAGTAAGTCCATCTATTCCTATCCAATTTGACACAAATACGAAGGCAATCAAATTGGCGAGCAAAGGCAGAAATATACCAGCTGGGACCGAAGCTCTTGTTTCTGGATGGGGACTAACATCCGTAAGTATTGTAATTTTTATGTCTAAAAATCAACTGCTTAGTAGTAGCACGAAAGTCTTTTTACACATAGGATTCTTTCTCGTAGGATGAGTACCAAATACGCGTTATTTAAGAACGACGTCTTAGCCTGCTCTCAGGGATACGGATGCGTCTCACAAGGGTTTTTTTTGTAATAATAATTGATGGCTTATAATAGTGATAGTCTTTCCAGGTGAGACATTGTGAGAAGGACTCCACGATTTTTAGACCTGTCAGTTTAGTATACTGAATTGGCATCATTGTCTTTTTCTTAATTTAGAACTGGCACTGGAAGTGCACTAATCCGCACTGGGCCAGTGTGGTGGGCAACGGTCAAACCCTTCTCACTGTACGAAGAAACCCGTGCAATGAAGACCGCCAAGAATGAGTTGATAAATGATCACCAACCTTAAACCCTAATACCTAGTATATATATACTTAATGATTGACAAACCAAGCAGATACGATGTTGACGGCCGATTGGCGCAGTGGGCAGTGACCCTGCTTTCTGAGCCAAGGCCGTGGGTTCGATTCCTACAACTGGACAATGTTTGTGTGATGAACATGAATTTTTTTCAGTGTCTGGGTTTTATAAGTATTTATTTATATTATTCATATAATTATTCATCAGACATCTTAGTACCCATAACACAAGCTATGCTTACTTTGGGGCTAGATGGCGATGTGTGTATTGTCGTAAGATATTTATTTATTTATTTATTTTATGTTGAGTGGAAAACTTTTGCCTTTGTAAACCTTTGCAGTGCATGCTGGGATTGCGTCCTACTAAGTGCCGCTCTGTATCCATCGTCCATGTCTCTGTATTTACGCTAGCAACCAAGCCATATAGATCGGAACACAGTAATACGGCTTCGTGTCAGAAATAAGAGTAGCTGTAGAAATAAGCATGGTGGTAGAACTTCCCCGGACGAGCTTCCTCCCATACAACTCTACTACTATTTAGTCATTCTACGCACTACCTGGCAAAGCCGACAGGGATATTACATGGAGGAAATTCAAAATGAAATTTATATTAAATTTTTTGTGCCCGACTCTTTTATTATTGTAAAATCATCGTTTCTATTTAGGAAAATGGTAAAGGAAGTGACAGAATCATGGCAATTAGAGTGCCTACTGTGTCAAATGAAGACTGCCGCAAATCATACAGCTTGATCACGGACAATATGATTTGTGCCGGTGTACCTGAAGGAGGAAAAAGCACGTGTCAGGTGACTAATTCTAAAACGTTACATATTTTAGTAGTTAATTACTTTTTGGTTGTTATCAATCATAAAAGTTGCAATATCCTGCCATCCGCAAATTCGATGTGTTCAGTGCCGCCAGGGTTAGCGTCCGATTGCATAAGATTTCACGACGAACATAATCTTAAACAGCAATATTTATCCAGCTCACGCTCTTTCTCTTACTATGAATATATATAATGATAATATTTTCCTCATCCAGCTGATAACATGAGCCTATAATATCTCACTGCTGCTGGCTGGACCTGGGGCTTATAGTCACACTATTGCTCTTATGCGGGTTATGGGTTAACTGATCTTTTATAGTTATAAAAACCAGCTCGGAATTCAATGTCAAGGGCTGATTTGTAGTGAAATAAAAATAAATCGATAATAATTATTTCAGGGTGACTCAGGTGGACCAGCTCTTACAAAATACGGGCAAATTGGTGTGGTGTCATTTGGAATCGGTTGTGCTCGCCCCGGTTACCCTGGAGTCTATGCCAGAGTATCGAGTACAAACATACGCAACTGGATCCAGAATATAACTGGCATTTAAAACACCAATGAGCCAACTACCAATGTCAGATTGACCACTCCATTCTAAAATAAACTGGCAAAGATTTGGAACTTATAATTGATGCATGGAATATTATTTATGCATACAATATTAAAAAAGATTTGGTAGTGTTACGTAAAACTGCTTCCAATTAATTATTATTAACAGGATATCCCGCATAACTCTATTTACGCATTCTTAATGGATTATGACTTAATTTAATTATGGCACTGTTTATTTTTATAATAATAATATGTATTAATACACAAATAGTTACAAGATTATTTTGTTTTTATTGCAATAAAAGTGCTGAATTCTTTTAAAAAAATGAATAAGTCCCGTCCTCTCTCCAGTATTTTTAAGAACTGACCGAACAAGCATGGGTTTTACTTTTGTATGATATTAGGTAGTCACAGGTAGTATGGAAGAAAGAATAAGCTCAATCGGAATCGATTCCTCAAATACTCCACAATGACAACGTTATTGCGTCGCTTGCGTTTGAGACTCAGGACACGATCATAAATATCGTGTTCTAAAAATTGGTCTTGAATTCTGAAGACCCCAGAGCTGGCACTAAGCACCACCAGAGTTTTGGGTACCATGCTCATATTAAGTAAACAATTAGACGGCTTATATTTTTTGTAAACATTAATGTTACTTTGTAATTTTTATTATTTTATGTACTTACCAGCTCAATTAATCTAATCAAATTAATCTATATAAAATAAAATAAATTTGAATACTTGACTAACTAATTAAATAAATGTTATATTGACTAATGTCAGAAGTAAAATATGTGTGATACAGACTATACTTAAAAAAATGGCTCTTATATGTGTTTTATAATCGTTAATGCAGTAACAAGTGTGCTAAGTTTGAATGATGAATGTCAATAACTGGACAAAAACACAATAACTGGTTAAAAACACACCCCGGGGAGAACCCCCGGGGTGTGTTTTTAATACCTAAACAAATACCTATGTTTTAATGATAATTCGGATGGTTACTTGTAGTGATCGTCTGGTTAATCTGGTGGCTAAATTTCTTTTATTTACCTAATGTATAATATTTTGCATATTCATCAATTTCATGTTTTTTGACATGACATGATTTTATACCATTCCATTCCTGACATGAAGACTGATATGGTATGATGGTATGGTTAAGGTTATTTGGAGGAAAGAAAATCGTATTACCAGTAGAATAAATAATTCTGTGGGAGGATAAACCAGTAGACAAATACCGAAGAAGAAATGGATGGATTGTGTGAAAGCGGATATGCGTTTGAAAGGAGTGGATAGTGAGATGATGGCTAGTAGAAGTGGGTTAAAGGAGAAAACAAAGACGTGGAGACCCCCCTACTTATTGTGAGATAAAGGCAAAAAGAAGAAAAACCGAGAATTAAATCGCGACCTGCTCAATGTAGATAAACTATAGTTGAGCGCCATTTTCATCTAATGGACTCCATTTTTGTTTTCCGTTCACATGGGTCCCTTACATATCGTCTTCGTACCTGATGTGCTAATAATTGTCAAAGCCCACCTAAGGGCCTGAGAGCTTGATCTACAATATGCATATAATAGAGCAAAAGGCATGGACATAAAAAAATAGAATACATTCCATAGCTTATAAAACTTACCTACTAGCGAATTGGCACAAGGTACCTACCGTTCTGCTACTGCAGTTAGTTACAAACTATTTTACAGGGGAAACTATATTCACATGTTCAACTGGATTGAGTACTGTTAACAACAGGTAAACTTTGAGAGTGAATGACAAAACTCGCAGCAAATGTTCATACGGACTCAGCTAGAATTTAAATGAATGAGAACTGTGAGTGAGTGGAAACTTTTTTAATTTAGCAAAAATTCAGGATTCAGGAGTCAGGTGTTCTGTCGACATTTTCACAGACGTTATCTCCTGACCCGTCACATAATAAAATCGCTCAAACAGTGAATTTTAATCTCTTACAATTTAGGATATTGTGGATTTAGCAGAGAATTTTAGTAATAAAGTTTTGGGTAATCGACTAGCGTGATTAAGAACAGCCACTAGACCTATGACCTGATAAAGAATAAAGCATGGGTCTGATTTCGAGGTTCTGGTGTAGACAGGTGTACTTGTTCCCGGGGTTTTTTTCAATTTCAGGGCAAATAAAATTTCAGAGCGGCCGAAGTCGCGCATAACAGCTAGTTATTAAAATTTGTATTCAGAACAAAAATTATGTCAAGGTCAAAACTCGTTCATTTAAATCAACTGTTAACTCATATAATAGCGTCTTTGATGAGAGGCAAAACTTTTGGCGCGAATTTAACTCTGGAGTGAGTTCTAACAAACAATACAGTGGGATTGAAATGAACCTGTACAGTTGAGATTGTGTCAAAAGTTTTTTAATTTCGAATAGAGATAAACTGTCTATGGGAAAGCTACATCGCAGGTGATATTGATGTCGTAAATAGCGATGAGACAAACGTTCGATAAGTAACTACGAATATATCTACTTGTATGTTTTTAATAACTGCTCAAATACTCGTACATAAACATTTGTGATTAGGTTCAGTTTTTATTTATATATTTACTAGTTGAGACTGCGAGGTTTTATGTGCATCAGCATTTTGACCATGGTTGGCCCACGGTTATTGAAATTATATGATATGGACCAATCACTGTGGGAGTTTGAGGCAGATATTATTGGTGGAGTAGTGATGTGCTGTCAATGTGATCGCATTTCAAACAAAAAGTTGTTATGCCAGCCACTTGAGAGCACATCAGTTACGCTTATAATGGTAGATAGAATAAGTCGCTGTGGTCGGAAACGGCCAGGAGGAATAAATATTCTACGAAAATACACACATCGCCATCTTTCCCGTAGTAAGCGTAGCTTGTGTTGTGGATACCTACTAAGATGGCTGATGAACATTTTTATGAATAATATACAGAAATTCTATAATATACAGACAAACATCCAAACGCTGGAAAACATTTATGATCATCATACAAACATTTTACAGTTTTTGGAATCGAAATCACAGCCTTGGACTCAGAAAGCAGGGTTGCTGCTCACTGCGCTAATCGGCCGTCATTTACATATGATATTGATCTTATTTTCTGTCTATTCTTATAAAATCGAACTAGTGGTATCCCACTACATTTTATGATGATGCCCTGTTACTTCATATTATTAGCTGCAAGATGGTAGGTAATAAAGTATAAATATACTAATAACTATACTTCATTACCTATAAGCCGTGATAGCTTAATAGTTAGAATTTCAGCTTATCTTACGAAGAGATTTTTGTTTTCCTCCGGCACGTACCTCTTATATTTCGCAGTTATGTGTGTTTTACACATTGGTATATATTACACATAGTGTTGATAATGATGATGATGACAACGTACAGCGTATAACAATTTCAGCAGAAATATTATCAAGAATAATATACCTTTCTTTGTTGTGAAGAACTTCATAAATTTGATGTCATTATATGCCGTTTGAACATCAGTATGGTATACTAAGCATCTGAACACACCAATTGTTGTTCCTTTCATAGTATTTACAGAGTATTCCTTTACATTGAATTATAAGGCATTGTCGTCGATGTCGGAAGGAAAAACTTTGAGTGAATGACAAAACTCAGAGCGAATGCTAGCACCGAATCCAGTAGAATTTAAATGAACCGGTGAATTTAAGTGTGAGTTAAAACTTTTTTAATTTTGGAAAGAGCCAGGTGCTCGACGATCTGACTGACAGTATCTACTGACCCGTCGCTTTATATAAAACATAATTGTGTATGCTCTGCTAAGCAATTCAAAAGTACTTTGAAAATTAAAGGACTTTGTAATTTTTTACTTTACGGTCGGCGTTTTTTATATTAATAATATTTTTTTTTATTGCAGAATCTGTATCTTGGGTTCGATATCAGATTGAAAAAGGGGTAAAATTAAATTAACTAAGTCCAATCACGTTCCTCGGGGCGCACTATCAGACCCGGTTGCTATAACAATATTTAATAATATATATATATCCTCCTGGCCGTATCCGACCACAGCGACTCCTTCTAGCTATTATGAGCGTACCTGATGTGCTCTCCAGTGACTGGCATAACCACTCTTTGTTTTAAACGTGCGATCACATTGACAGCACATCAGTACTCCACCAATTATATTGTAATATATGGCCGGCGATGGTCTGGCCTTTATCTCATTACGCCTAGCATCTTGCTCTGCACGCCTTTTAACTTCAAACTCCGATACTTTTTTATTTACGGAGTGTCTCCATCGCGGCCGATCTTCTGCTTCAAATTCCCACAGTGATGGGTCCATATCACATCTCTTCATGTGCCGCTTTAGCACATCTTTATACCGTAAGTGTTGCCCGCCCTGCTTCCGTTTCCCAACCTGACATTCGGAGTAAAATATGCGTTTAGCCACTCTTTCTTTACCCATTCTGGATATGTGTCCACACCACCGGAGTTGCCGTCTTATTATATAAGCCTCAATCCCGCTGACATTTGCTCGTCGTAAGACTGTCGTGTTTCTCACACGATCCGACCAGTGGATGTTCATAATGTCGCGTAGGCACCTAATGTGGAACCTGTCTAAAGTACGAAAATGCTTGCGGTATAAGCACCACGTTTCTGAAGCATACAGTAAGGTTGGTAGTACTATAGCTAAGTAAACGGAGACCTTCGTTGAGAGCCTTAAATCATGCGATCGAAACACCTTAGATCGAAGCTTTCCAAAAGCAGCAGAAGCAGCTCCTATTCTGCTGTTCACTTCGGCATCGAGGTTGCAATTGCATGATATAGTGCTCCCCAAGTATCTGAAATTACTAACTTCCTTGAGCGTTTCACTGCCTAGCTTAATATTGAATGGCGAAGACGTGGTCGTGTCAAGGGCCATAACCTCGGTTTTCTTACAAATTAATAATAAATAGTTAAAAAATCAAAGTTTTTAATAATAATTGATAGAGTCTATGCTCTAAAACCATATCTCATTTGAGAGAGGAAGAATGTGCCAGGATTCGGTTTTCAATTATTGAGTTATGAAGTACACCCCGACAGCAGACCCCGTACTGGGTAGACAGCCGACATGAAGAAAGTTTTAGGTAGCTGCTGGGAGCAAGTAGGTCCAGAGAGTGGGGTGTGAAAATTTTTGCAAGAGACCAACATCTAGCAGTGCTTGCATATTAGCTATGATAAAAATGACATTAGCTCATAAAAAATGAGTGTGAAACTCAAAGCGTAAAGACATTTGGCAAAAGATGTGTAAGAAAATAATACAAATAAAACGAAGGAAGAAAAATGTATAAATCACTTTCACAGAATGATAGTTATGTATCTGACAGACTATTTATCAATGACGCAAACGTTAATGCTCTGCGGATATTTTACATTACAACATTGATATACCAAATTTAAGATATACAGGTAAACTATTTTCTTGCTGACTAATATAGTCTAAAACCTATTCGTTTTTCTTTTTAGTTTTCCTAATCCTAAGGTTGCCTGGCAGAGATCACTACTTAGCGATTAGGGCACCTTTTGTATCCATTTTGCTTCATTCTTCAAGTGTTTGTTTCCTCGTTTTTCTGAGTGGTGTACAAATAAAGAGTATAAATAAATAAAATAGTCATAGATTTATGATTTTCTGTTGTTTGCCTCATGCCTACAGAGCTAACAGATGCTACTCTTCACTACGGTCTTAGACTAAAATGGAAATAGGCATGACAATTAAGGCCAGGAAATCCTCATCAAATAACAAAAGCAGATCTAGCCGAAGTTAACATTACAACCGGGGAGGAGGCTTTTACCCGTATAATGTTTGTGTAATAATATAGGTCAAGACGTCCTGGGTGTGATTTCCAGGTCGCGCCAGTTCTGTAAGAACTGTTAGGGTAATCGACTTTTCCATTAATACCTATTAATGGAAAAGTTGATTCAGCACCGGTTCAAACTAAGCGAAATAGTTGTATCCCCACCTATGAATCGGAGAAGCAATAAGTCATCGATCCCAGTTATTATAACTAATAAGACACACACCTACACATGCAACTCACATTGGAGCAGCGTGGTGGATGTATGCTCTAAACCCTTTCTCTGATGAGATGATTTTCGCCTTCAGTAGTAGGAAGGTAATAGGCTACAGAATATGAAATTAGTAAGACAGTTACATATCTCATATTTTGAATATCAACAGATCACAAAAACAAACATTTGTTTAACAAAACATGATGAAATGAATAAGCCTGTGTAGATAATTGTGGATATAATGGGAGAAAGATAAATCAAAACATAAGCACAAGGGAAATTTGCAAGGGGCGTTAAAGCTTTCCCGGTGTTACATTATTTATTTCATCTTATATTTAATTTTTAATTATTAACGGCTTCAGTGAAAACGGGGAGTTGACTACCATCACTTTACGTAGTATACTTAAAATACTCTTGGCACTCGTGTTTGGAAAAATTATCTTTTTTTTAATAATGACGTCAGGTTACGTCATTTATCGCTGTTTATCAAAAGTTTACTGCCATAATCGACGGTAGTGCGGCCACAGGTCTGAAATTGAGCACGTCAAAGAAGCTGTAATGACGTTGTACTTGAAGTAGGTACCCAAATACCGCCGGCTTTACACTTTTAGCAATACAACTTGCATTCAGTACAGTAACAGTACGCGAGAGGTTGACATCATTAATAGTTGTGTATTAAAACATACTTCTGCCTATTTTAGCATGTGAAGTACCAACCAATCCATTCTCAGTATATGAAGAATGGATTAAATCCCGGTAAAATGAATTTTAGTTTAAAAAGGTGGCTTCGGACTTAAAAATATCATTTTGGTCTGCCTTTCATGAGATGTTACATCACTACATGTTAGTAGCATTAGTATAAGATTTGCTCGCTCGCAATCGAGAAGTCGTTTTTGCATATCAAACACTGTATCGTCAAAATAAAATGACACTACTTTTAGAGTCGCAAATGTGCTTCTGACTGTCGTTATACAAACGTTCTGTCAAAACCCCCCTTGAAATGAAATGAAATGAAATTTTATATTCAAGAATTGTAGTCAAATTTGTGCTTTAATTCAATCCAACTAAGATCTATTTTGCTGCAATGTTCAAGAATTTCTATACTCGAAAACGACTCTTGGGTTGCGAGCAAGCAAATCCTGTACATTGCTACATGTCGACCTTCTGCGAACACTTTGGTGACTCCACTCAAAATACTAGTTGTCATCATTCATTTACACTTGGTCGTTAGTCCGGAATTTTGGGACTAAGCATGATGGTGGTACAATACGAGTATGCGTAATTATTTGTTTCCATAAATAGTAAATTAAACTGTAAAACTTGATAAGCAAAATGGTTGCAAGATTTGATATTTGTTATCTCATCAAACGTTCAATTAAAGCATTAATTTACAATAATTACGAAACATTTTAGTGTTTGATATTCTGCACTGTAGTTACAAACAACGGTGATAACTAGTTTCGAGTTTTAATTAAAAATAAATAATATTACGCCGTTACGACGGATCAGAACACAGTGATTATCATCACCCCTTCTCTTCCCGCGTCTGTCGTATGAGGCTACTAAGAGAATTTAGGTAACCGGAGCGCACAAAACAACGTCGTCTGTGTTACTTCTACAATATCATCATCGATCACCAAACCGTCTGCCTAGAGTGGTGATTATTGACAAACCTTCCCCTGATGTATGATAGGAGAAGCCTTTAGCTCAGATTCATAAATGATTTTTCCTTTTTAATAGAAATTATTTCTACTTCAAGACTAGTATTTGATAAAAACAATTTAATCGGTCAGAGAAAAAGAACATGTCATGTGCGTTTCACTGCTAACGTTTCATATGAACTAAAACCAAGTTTCTAATGAAGTGAACATTATATTGCACAAAGACGTACGTATTTTAAAGTGAAACCAAACAAGGTACTAGGTAGGTAGAAGCTTGTAGGTGGCACTGCAGATCCGCGTGTTACTGCAAAGACCGCCTTTCCTAATGAGGAGGATTTAGAGCGTAAGCCATCACTGCACCCGCTCTTGTGGGCTTATACGCCTTGGAACTGGTTCTTTGAACTGCGAGAATATTGTGACATGCAATGTGAATCTCTCCTGCACATGAGTTTAACAATTTGTTCATAGTTTGTGGGGTTCATTTTCTTAGTATAATTTAAATAAAAAAATAAATTAAAACAAATTTAAACCAAAAAGTTCAATAGAACATATTATCGGGTCTAGTAGAGGAGAACATGCAGAGTCCTCGGTCTTGGAAACAGTGTGGAGGGTCTAAGATATATTTAATGATTAAAAGATCAATGTTTGCTTTAAGAGAGGATATCTATTAAATCTATATGTCCCTTTATTTTACCTTGTTTTATCATGTACGTGTTTCGTCCAAACCTTCAGTTTGTTTTGCTGCTCTACCCTTACCTCTATTCACTAATAGGTTTGGACGAAACACGTACATGATAAAACAAGGTAAAATAAAGGGATTTAATAAGTAATGAAGACGTTTCCCTTGTTACAAACTAAACATCGAGCCCTTAAAAGAAATTTAGAACAAAAGGTTGTCGGATTAATTAAGAAAATAAAATAAATCCTTAACATCACAAAATATTAAAATTCTGCATACATATACATTTCCAGTATTACAAGGTATCTCATTGAAAATTTATTACGATTCCCCTTATAATTAAGACATTTCTATTCACCGTGAATAATATCAAAAAGACTTTGTTACGTAAAAATGTTATTTCTTTTCTTTCAAATTCGCTGTTCTCATAATTAGCTACTCCATAAGAGCAGGAAATACGTAGAGGCATTATGCGCCCGGGGCAAAATTCTCCATTCTGATTTTTCTGATCCGACGTAGCGAGATTGCTTGCTGAATTTAACACGTCTTAATTACTATTTGGTTGTTTGCTGAAAACTTACTATATCTGATTTTATTTTTTGCCTTGGGTTCCGTAGAGTTATGCAGCTTCAAGCAGCTATTGTATTTCAGTGTATAGTAAGAAAAAGAATTAAGTATGGAATTCGTAAAATATCCTTTTAATGAAATACCCTCTGCAATTTGATTGCATTGTTGAAAGATTGTTAAGTGATTATACTTACAATAAAAGAAAAAAGAAGTAGCTAGTTAATTTAAAAAACAATATATATTTGCAAATAATAAATACACAAAAGTGTATTCGTGGTCGATGAGTTATTTTTATGTCTAGTTATTTTTATGACAGTGAGTTTTGCGTTAATTTGAATGTATAAGAAAAACTTTTAAGAGTGTTTTATTGATGTTATCTACTTTAGTTTTATCACCATAGTCAAATCAACTGATGGTCCATTGCTGGTCATAGGTTTATGGCAAGCTGGTTGGTATCTTGGTGATCCTGTCGTACCGCTAACGCTGCTAACCGCTTAGTGGATTTTTGTCCAGCTGATAAAAGTGGTTTAGTCGCCATTGCTTGGTCGCTAAAGCCTTGGGCATGAGACTAGTTCTAGTAGTAGGGTTTATTTCAACAGTAATCATTTGAATTTCGCCTAGAACTTACTTTAATCAAAGCACCTGCTTAAAATAACGGAGTAAGAAAGGATAAAGAATTTTTAACCTATCTAAACAATTAAACTCAAGGCCTTAAAATTCGTAGCCACAAGCTATCTAGTCGACTAATACAATGGTGATATTTTTTAATTTGTTACTTCTGATGTCGTTTTAAACACAAAGATGCAGAACCCTAAGAAAAAAAAGTAATACATTATCTTTGTGTAAAGTAAGACATTATCTTTGTGTATCGCTCTGTTTTGATTCTCCGCAAAATTGCGTTGTGTACCCGAAATTACACGGAAACATTTAAAAATAATGCGGCAAAAAACCAGTGAAATACGACTCGAATCAGAACTGGCAGGATGGATGTTCAATTTAGAAGGGCGGTAAAAAAGATGAAGGATTTCATCACGTTGACAAGATAAGAGATTTAATTTCCTCCTCCAGACAGTTTGATGACGGAAAGTTGACATTTTCTGAAATTAAAAGATCTATCCCCACCCAGTTTGTTTGAAAAGTAAATTATGGCATTATCTTTGTGTTTAACATTCTCTAATAAGTCTCAGAATTCTTTAACTGTATTATTTTATATTATAGATTGAATAGTGTCTAATTTAACATTTAAATATTTGGTATTGCTGTAAACTTAGTCGGTTCAGAAGTGGTTCAATTCAACAAAATAAAAAGCGGTGCTGTAGAAAAAGTTAATATTTAAAGCCTAGGAAATTAAAAAAGGTGTTCCAAGGACGCCACATTTGCATAAGTATACATTTGACAGAGTATCTTTTAAAATATTAATAGCCTACTACGGTACGGTACGTATTCGTACCATTTGATTTACTTGACATAACTTTATCGGGAAGTTTATTTATGAGTTTTTAAACTTTAAGATAAGGGAGTGCTTGTTGTATTCAGTCAAATCCTCCTGTCAGAACGGCAGTATAAGGTAACTTAAAGCGTGGTGCTCTTTTAAAATTTAGCACTAATTAGTAGTTTTTATTTGTAGACCGAGTTAACACGCAGTTATAAAATCTATTTAAAACTTTATAATTATATTTATATATATATATATATATAATTATATATTAATTATATAAAAATTATATAGCCTATAGAAATAAACAACTTTTTTCTAGGATTTATCATCTTATCATTTCATGAATATAGCGTTAACTTACACTGAAACATCCTATAAATTATAGTTAATTAGGACGTTAGACTTTGTAGAGACGAGCGTGCAGTTTAATCTAGTAACTTTGTTGGATATTGTAGTAAATTGGGACGTCTGATAGGTAGACGAGACATGCCCGCGAGGGATGTTAAAGTGGCATCCTTAATGGATATAATATCCATGACACAATATTGTACACAGTGAAGTTGGGTAAATTTGCACTTCAATTTTGTTATGTTATTTTGCTACGCTTAAAGTGTTGAACATTTAAATAATTAAAATAAGATTAAAGTTACATATAAACCACAATATCTCTAGTATAATAATAATCTAATGAATATATTTAAACGAGCATTTCTTGTAAAAATACAATTATATCTCGTGAAGGGGCTTTGACGATTTCAATTGGGGTTTTGTTATTAGATAATGTTTTGTTTTGTTACTTTTTTATATACGTGTTAATATTTTTACTAAAAGAAACTTAATTTTACGCATTCTTCAAACATTACGTAAAAGTATTTCTGAAACAATAAACCAAGATTTAATTATAATAGCTAGTTTGACTTTTCGAGCTAATGTTAATAAGTATTTTATACGACACGATTTAAAACGCAATTTATTATATTTTTAATTATTTACCCTCTTAAATAGTTTTATATCGTTATATCAGTCTAAAATATGAGGATAGGTCTCTACTTTGACGGCCGATTGGCGCAGTTTGCAGCAACCCTGCTTTCTAAGCCCAGGGCCGTGGGTTCGATTCCCACTACTGGAAAATGTTTGTGTGATGAGCATGAATGTTTGTCAGTGTCTGGGTATTTATATGTATATTCTAAGTATTTATGTATATTATTCATAAAAATATTCATGAGTCGTCTTAGTACCCATAACACAAGCTACGCTTAGTTTGGGGCTAGATGGCGATGTGTGTATTGTCGTAGTATATTTATTTATTATTATTATTTATATTATTTACTTTATTTCTCAAAGAATCTTTTTATATTAATATATTCTTTAATTTGTATATTTCACGAAGCAGTTTTATTCAACTGATGTTAATATTGTGGAATTCGAACTCCTATTATCACAATATTATGTGATCGTTATAGCCCACCACACCCGCATTGTGCAGAATGGAGGGTCAAAAATCTTAACCTTTATCTTAACCTATATATCTTCCTATATATCTATATATCTTACCTGTATCTTACGAGATTTGAGATCTTTGCCCAACAGTGGTATGCCAATGGGCTAAAGATAATGATATCTTTTTTAATTTGACAGTATAGCAAATTCGTTTGATCAGGATAGTTCAGTATATTTCAACAAAAACGGTACTCGGTATGACGAGAAAAAGGAATACGCGATACTCCAAGTATTTTATCTGAACTTTGAAGACGATTTATTTGAATTAAGTATAGTAATAACCGTCCAGAATTTCATATCGAGCAAGTAATATGAATTCGATAATATTACTTTCAATACGTACGGATTCTTGGTAAAAGCTTTACCTCTATAAAGTGAACCCTGAAAGGATTTGAACGTTACTAGAGCAGTCTCACAAAGAGATGCAATTTGCATTACAATAAATTTATATTGGAAGCCTTAAGAGTTCCGTGATCGGTTTGAGATCTTGAAATTGAAAAGAAATAAATGCTTCATATTATATTTATGAAATATATAGAATTTTAAAGAATATTTTCTTACGCTGTTTTTTTGTTAATCCGGGAATTTGGCATTGGTATTCAAATGGAATATTATTTTACTTAAATCATTTATTCGATCGCGTCTTAACAGAGACTATAAATTTTGCATTTGGGGTTGCACGAGTCTTACTTACTCAAGTCTTACCTTATCTAGACCTAACTTAGACTTGAGTAAGTAAGACCTTATCCTATGGTCGGTCTTTCAATGACTTTCTTCGCAGAAACGCGCGAAGGAAAAAAATTAATAAAATATGCACATACTCAGGTCTGCAATCACCGAAGATTAATTTTTCAGGTAAGTTAGGTTCTGGTTGGTTACTGTTCTAGGTCCGGTTTTTTTAAAGTTATTATACGTGTATAAAATTAAGTATACACGTCTAATAATGTTGTAAAGAAATGTACATTAAAATACATTAGTGTAAAGTTTGTTTTAAAAATATAAAAACAAAACAAATATTTTAAAATTAATTAAAACAAATTTAAACGAGTTTTATTAATGAATGTTGTTTATTTTATTTTCAAAATAATTTTATAAAATAAAAATTTTAAATTTAAATTTCCCCGACTCTCAATATAGTTTAAATTATTCGACGAGCCAAGCCCTTTCATTTGATACCCATAATGAGAGAGTTGAGAAAAAAAAATTGGATTTGACATTTATCAAGGTGTATTTGATATCCATGTATATTATATTATGGGAGATGTGAAATAATATGTAATGCACTATTTAGAGGGGGTGGAATCTTGGACCGAATTTCATCAAACGTAGCTAAGAACACTCCCGATTAACTCACCTTTCAAACACAAAAAAAACAAAATCAATACTGCCCATCTGTTCAAGATATATGATGGCACAGCATTCATACACATGCACACACACACACACACACACACACACACACGTGAACCTTATAACACTACGTCGTTTTTGCGTAGGGGGTTAAAAACCAATTGACATTGCATTATTGCAAAATATAACAATGCAATATAATTATTAAATTATATATTAAGACAAGTAAGAAAACAATATTTTCAATTAGCTGTTAATCGTAGTGCTTCGAAGGCATAGAATTCAGATCAATCTTTTTCTCAGCTTATATCAGATTTTGAACAAACTTGTTCAGTGTTTTTTTTAATTATATCCGTACACTTAACATATTAAATATTCCATTATAAATAAATAATAACGTGGTTATAATGAATGTAAATAATCTGGATATAAGAACTCTCACAGAAATTCTAATATAAACATTACTTACAAAAATCTATGTTAGCATAACAGTACAGCACATAAGATCGCCGATGTTGATAATACTACCCGATTGCGATGGAAGTAAATAGATACATCGATCAAAAATGTGTGCGTACTTCCCTTACAACTTTATAATTATTTATTAATATATATTTCTTAATTAATTATGGGCACCTATAGGTTTACAGAAATAAAGAAAGGTAAATTCAAATATTGTGATGAAGAACTTAAAGTAATGAAAAACAGTATATTACTATATATTGAATATAATGCGAGGAAACATGTATAAAAATATCAATTTGCAATTCATCTCATCTTAACAACCCACTACCGCGTTAACTTTCACACTGAATAGGGCTTGCCGTAGTCAACCACACAGGCCTAGCGCGGATTGGTGCACCTCACACGCCTTCGAGAACATTATGGAGAACTCTCAGATGAGCAGGTTCACTGTGCAACTATGCGCTGATAAAGCAATTTATTTACGATGTTCCACTATCATAGCGAAACCTAGCTAATGCTAAAAATATGTATAAAGGTTTTGCTTGGTGTTACATATCATCATCATCAGGTCAACCAATGGCCGTCCGGACACGTATCTTCTGTAGGGAGTTCCACATACTACGGTCTTGTAACGCATGACTGCAGCGGTTGCCTGCGACTAGTTCGATGTCATCTGTCCTCCTTATCTGGGGCAACCAACTCTGCGTATACCGGTGCGAGGGCGCGCTTCCAGCACCTTGAGACCCCAACGTCCAGTAATTCCCCGAGCTATGGGCCCCGCGCTTTGCCATTACATCTTCACGTCGAGCTATGTCGGTAAATCTGGTTCTTCTACGGATCTCCTCATTCTTGATTTGATATCGTAGCATAGCTTTCTATTACCCTCTGAGCTTGTTAACTTTGTAACTTTGACTCTTCTTACGTTACATATAAAGGCTTTTGGCTTCCTTAAAAATCCGCTTTTTATACTTACTTGTTTAATTCGGTATTCTTACGTATTATTTATTTAGGTACGCAAGTTTGTTGAAATTGCTCCACTTGGCAGATTTGTTAGGGTGATACAAATGAAGGGTTCCGACTAGATGTATGGAATACAAAATTGTAAACTCTAATCCGATTTATCTCGCAAGCGGGACCAGCGTAACAAGATAGTTGCCTCTATAGGCGTTCAGCTCTATGGACTGGCAGTTATGAATGACCAACTCGGAACGAAGCCTAAAAGTCACATTACGAATGAAAAACCGCGGGATTGCCGTAATTGAAAATTCCCTGTGTAATATACGACTTGCAATTTCAGAGGCACGGCTCCCAATCCTGGGGTGGGAACATTTTTCTTTGCGTTTAACGATATTATTTAACGCCACAAATTTTACCATTTTTCTTATAGCCTTCAGAACTGCCGGCAATTTCATTATGATAATCGCGCGTTACCTCGCCTCTACCTTTCAAGAAATGCGTTTAAGTGGGTACTTTTGGAAAATAATCGAATTCTTTATTGTTGGATTGTATTAGTTGTTATATATAATATACAAATATTTTTTTTTTTAATTTTCTTGAATTGTCCAAAAGGTTGATACTTTGTTAAAATGAGGGAGCTTTGTTAAAGTTATCTGAATTTTCTCCGCACTATTTATATTATATATTACACATAGACTTTTTTAGTTTTGCAACGTATTAAGTACTTCTTTTTTTGTAAAACTGCAACTTTCTTTAGTTCTCATAGGTATTCGGAGTTATAAGCGTTGTACATAAACTTAATTGAAATGATAACTTGATCGAATAATGAAAGAAAACATTGTGAGAAAACTTTCATTCCTGAGACTTTTTCAAGGCGTGTAGGTCCACCAATCCACACTTGACCAGTGTTGTGGCATACGGCATAAAGCCTTCATATTCAGGTCGATATTGTGTCGATTTGATGATGATGAATTATTTCTTCTTTTCCTATTTGATAAACTTTAACCATCATAGTTAAGATTTGCAATATTTATTTGGCGCTATGATAAATCCATAACTAATACTTAAATTATTGGTGGTGGTGGAACCTTAAAAAGTAATGGCAAATGCACTTACTATGCATTACGCAAAAGCAAACTGAGTAGTAACTCTGTTGCAACATACAACAATGTGACAAAGGAGGTACCACACCGTCAAATCCAATACATACAATGACTAAAGAATTCATTAGTTTTTCTCCCCCTACAAAGACGTATTTTCACGCGTAAATCGTTGTATTGTTATGGTGTTTGGATTGGGAAACTACTTTCTTAACTGACTCGTTGGTTTAGTGCTTACTATGTTCTACTATGGAGCACGGGTTGAGTTAATTGAACCAGTTAAACATTGTAATAAAAACAACGTGTTCTTAAAACTTATGTAGTGTTATAAGATATTGAAATAATTGGCACGCTGGAAAATACAATCCTGTACTGATTTACACCACCTTGGTCCACTAATTCGCACTGGACCAGCGTGGTGAACTACGGCTTTAACCCTTCTCATTTTGAGACGAGACCCGTGCTCTGTAGTGCGCCGGTAATGGGTTGACATTTTGATAATGACTGGTTAACAGGATTTCAGGAAAACTGACTTTTCCAGTATAAGTTATGTTAAAACTCGTTCTCTTAAACGATCATCAATATATGACAGTCCACTTCTTTACTAAGACCAGCCTGTTGGCTAGCTGTGACGGCCGATTGGCGCAATGGACAGCGACGGCTTTCTGAGTCCAAGCCCGTGGGTTCGATTCTCACAACTGGAAAATGTTTGTGTGATGAACGTGAATGTTTTCCAGTGTTTGGGTGTTTATATGTGTATCTTAAAGGTATTTTTGTATTTTATTCATTAAAATATTGATCAGTCATCTCCGTACCCATAACACAAGCTATGCTTACTTTGTGGCTAGATAGCGATGTGTGTATTGTCTTTGTATATTTATTATTATTTAGAGGGATGCCCTATAATCACCACGCTGGCCAGACGGTTTGGTTACGAGTAATCTCCAAATTGCCCGAATTTGCCAACTTGGGGGCCCGGGTCTCGAAGCCTCGATTGCCTCCTTACTCGGGACCTTTTCACGAGGAACCCTGTTGGAAGTTATGTATTCTGAGACTGCTGTTCTCGCGCCTGGGGATTGTCGCGTCCAATGCTGCAACTTAAGTAGTCTTCGTCGTTGTCATAAGTGCATATGTGTTTACACGCTGGTTGGGGTGACGGTCTGTCTATAGTTGATGATATACCGTGAAGGTGAGCACACGGGTTGTTGTCCGCAAGTGCGAACATACTTCGTGTAAGTTTATAGAACAAACATCAGGGCTCGGTTTGATGTTCGCAATATACGGCTATGGTAGCACGAAAGATGCTGCTGCTCGCTCTTTGTTATAATCTATTAGTTGCCATCACCCGTGGGAAGTGGAACGGTGATGACAACTGTATTCTGACTACCGTCACCATACTGAGACGGCACACAATAATCAAGTGCGATAAATTCTTGAGACACTCCATAAACTACAACTGTTTGCAACCCATGTGCGCCTAGTCTTAGAGTTCTTCAAAATATTTTCTAATACAGAGAACTTTTGAATATGTAGACAAACAATGTAAAGGCGTTCATTGAGTTTAGCTTGTAGGTTGTTTCATAAATAAATATTTGGCATACTTATATAAAAGCCCGTCGAAACAAAAGGGTAAAAACATAAAAAAGGTACACGATACAAATAAATATTCCAATTAAAATATCCCATATAAAAGCTATCCACCTCTATATTGGAAGAAGTAAACTTTTATCAGCAAATAGCTTTACGCGTCCCCGGGCATTACTCTGATTGTTATGTCCTGCGAACCCAATACCTATGATCGTTATACCCTGTGAAACCTACACGTATGAATGTTTATGGCTCCAATATACGCTTAGTTGTTACATAAACTAAAATTGACTGCGCCTAAAGATTAAAGTTGCTTGCGCATTACCTTTAGAACCGCCAGTTGCGCAACGAGAGGTATGCGTTTTAACAACTACACTGTTCTGTCCTGCGATCCTACTTTCTGTAAAACCTAGACACAAGGATGTTTTATCATGCCAACCCATTGCCGGCCCACTCTCTGTAATGTCTGACCTTAGAATTGGAATGGTTCCATCAAGCTGGCCAAGTGTCGATTCTCAGGTTAGAACTCTCTTTCCTTCACCGTTAATGTAAGTGAGGTAATCAATGACTTCAAATTGAAAACGCACATTATTCTGAAAAGTTAGTAGCCGGGGAACGAAAACGAAGCACTAACCCCCGCCCATGTATAAACGTTTATGGCTCCAATATAGGACGAATCGTTAGTGCAACTAAATTTGACTGCACTGAAAAACAAAAGTTGATTGCGCATTACTTAAAAAAACGAAAGTAGCGCAAATTTCTTTTTAAATTATTTTTTATAAATTACGAACGTATTATTCCTTTCTTTTAAACAAATACAACATAATTGTTAGTGAAAGAAACGGCTGTGACGGATGGAGAGACCGACTTCTCGGCCTCGGTATTCCAAGTGTAAAAATGTGGTGCACGCATAATAATAATAGTAGATTAATAATAGTACGTGACTATAAACTGATTTATATGTAAGTTGCACTCTTTAAAAAATAATATCTTGTTATTAATATAAGTTTGCACATTTTAAGAATCCCTCCCATGTAATTCCTTTACAGGTAGATACTTGCAGCTCCTTAAATATTAATTTCAACACTGAAGTCTAGTTTTACCTTATATAATATGCAAATAATTCCAAACTTTTCAACACAGCACAGAGCTTGGAAAATATTGCAACTGCTTAAAATTCCCAAGTACCTCTTATAACGACGCAAGTATGGAAATACTTTCCAATAATACATTAATGTATTTATAAATACACGCAAAATTTTGTATATACTTTACCCTGTATGACTTTTTCTATAAAATTTTGTAGAGGTACCTTGTTGAGTTTGCATCTTTTGCGTCAAACGATTTACTTAATGTGTTAGTTCGAAAGTACTTAAATAATTATGGAAATCCGATTTCCGGATAGGTAAATTTAGCAATTGTGACCTTTAAAGTCAACAAATAACCGACAGTTCTTGCGCTAAGCAAGTATGTAAACATACATACAAACATCCGTACTCTAAGAACTTCTCCGTTCTATAAGATTAGTTTGGATTTTAAAAAGATATTGTGTTAAAAAGCCAACAAATTATAATAAATCTATTACTTTATATTTTTTCACATTTCCTCATATAAAGTCGACTAACTTCACACTATTTATAATATAATATTAAGCGATAAATCAGCACTATGCTTGTAATGTAGAGCAATTAAAACAGTTTATCACAACTCAAATCTTCGATAGTGACTGGAAAAAATGTTCTTTGAGCATGTACAATTTGTCACAATCAATCATTTGATAAGGTCACTTCGCAGGTGTCTATTGTCCTCAGTTATAAACGACTGAACTGAAATGGAAGTTTCACACTAGAGACAAAATGTTGGTAAATGTATAAAAAAAAAACGCGTAGGTAATACTATAATATTACCTAATAATTTTTACTTGTGTGAACAGTGAATGCATTAGGTATGAAGACATGTCCCAAAATACGCAATATTTTTGTTAGTTTGAACGCAATATTCTCGTTAGCCAAATTCTTCAGCATGCTTAAAATCCCTCTACGATTCTGTAGAGCCGAAAGAATTCAGTCCTGGCGGGGACCGTGTGTCGTATAGTAGATTAAAGTTTGCTTATTGGAAGCGGTCAAAGTAGCGGAGACAGCAAATAATTCATTCAAACTTTTCCATTGCTGTAAGGTTATAATTATTTAATGGACAACTTGAAAAGTACTTTCATGGGCTCCAAACCAGCTTTGTTCTGAAGAGTAAGCTCACAACAAACTTAGCCGCATATTATTTTTATGACAATTTAACACGACGTCCAACGTCACATAAACGAATACAACGAATTGAAGCAGTCAACTGAATACCAAGCTTTTTAAAATGAAAATGCTTCCATTATAAGCATTCACGTGTAACTTTAATTAGGCATATTTTTCCACTACTTCTTAGCCCTTAAATTATATATGTTTGTGTGTCTTAGTGATAATGTAGTATAAAAAGGTATTGAGCTTGCCTGTTGAGGGTGTGGCAGCTAATTTAAACCCATATCCCTAATCTTATACGCGGTATCGTATCGGAGCGATATATCGCTTCTCGACGGTCGAAGTCTAGACAAATCTTAAAACAAAGTATCAGTTAATTTTTTTATTCGAATATATGGAGAAAATCATGCATGAGCATAGAGCATATTTTTTTGCATGTTCTCGAAATAATAATTTGTACTTAAGTGTGTACTCTTTACTTAATTCGCGTGAGAAAATTTTAGATCTAAGCATTTTATTGAGTCTGCAGGAATTTTCCCTTCGAATTTAGTAAAAAAATGGTGATAAATTGTTAACGCTAGACTTAGAAGAGGGAGCATTCCTTTAGAATTTTGACTTTATTTTGGAAGAAACGTAAAGCTATTCGACCTTAGTAATTTAAACTTTACTTTATTAAAAGACAGGAGACGGTGATGTTGCCTAATTGCTTCATCGTAATTAGTTAATAAGAGAGATGGTTAAGTAACGGTGATATCGACTTTTACAATCCTCGTCAGCTTGCCATGTTGGGCTTAAAGAATAAGCAGGCTGGGGTCATGTTTGACGTAGAATCAACGGCCGCTACGATAGACGGGTTTTTGAGTGAATACCGTAGATCGGTCCGACCCGGAGGATGACGAAGTACCTGGAAGAACTGAATGAAATATTAAAGAATATTTATGTGACATTTTATAGAACTCATGATAGATTTATTGTATTTTATTATTATTTGATTTAAATACTTGATAAGAATTTTAATTGAATGAGCATTGTAAAGACAGTGTTTTTAAGGAATCATATTTGCATGCCAATCGATGGTGATTGTAGCACGATTATAATATTGTACCCACAAACTATGTAACTCAATCTGCAAATGATGAAATTGAATGAAATTGAAAAGGTGGAGAATCGTGTGTGGAGACGTTGCTGCGATGCGATGTCCAGCTGTGAACGAATTAAGGCTAATGATGCCAGCATCATATCTTTATCTTAGTCTCCTATAAAAAGGAGGTTTATGCCTATATTCATTTTTAAAATGCACATAATAATAATTTGGCCGGATCTGAACCTGACGGATTGCCAAAGAGTCGTATTCGCGGTTTTTATAAATTTGATATTTCCTTCAATTGTAGGTAAAAATACTATAAAAAGCCATTTTTTAGTTTTCGTTCAGAGAAATAATAGTTTGTTGGTGTGTTGGGTGAAAAATAAACTGAATTAAATACAGTGTATTTTAAAATTGCCTGTATTAATTTCTTCCCAATGTAGGTACAATTTACACGCTAGATATTCCCTGCTTCTTTCGGTTTTCGAAAAAACCAAGGAATTGTAGGTTTTCCCGGGATAAATAGTATCCTAGGCCGTCTTTAGGATGCAAGCTATATTTATGCAACATTTAACCAAGTTAAATATCGTTTTCAAATTAAAAATTTAATTACGGTCATTTTATTAGATCCCGTGAGTAATTAACATCTTGACCAGCCCTCACCAACCTCACCTGCTCGTGTCAGTCATTAATATAGTATTCAACATTGCCTGGGTATTCATTAAAAGAGAATTCTCGATGGCTTTGTAAAATAATTGCGAAGATTTCATTTATTTCCCCGGCGTGGGTTGAACCAATTAAGAAGGGCTTACAGTGGACGAATTTAAATCCCACTAAGCGAGTTTTAATAGTAGAGTCTTAAAAGATTGAGAAGTCCGAGTTCGTAATAAATTCGACCCCTTTTCAAATTAAACTTTCATTGACAAGTACAATTGCAAAGAGAACTTACAGACACAAGTTGGCACCATCGTCACCATCTTTAGTCTATTAATAGATAATACTCTAATTTTTACGGGGCACGGTGTAAGCAAGGTAACTTGCCTAACATGAGGCTGGTATTTAATATTTTTAACAAAAACCTCAGTCATCTTGTTTCTATCATTATCAACCTATTACCACGGCCCACTACAGGCAACTGGTCTCAGAACGGATCCACCACGCTGATTGGTAGACTTCACATGTCTTTGAGAACGTCATAGCGAGAATCTTAGGCATGCAGGTCCCCTCACAGTGTTTTCCTTCGCCGTAAGAGCAAGATAATAATCACTTGTTTCAACGGTGAAGAAAACATAGTGAGAAAACCTGCATGCCTGAGAGTTCTACATAAAGTTTCCGACGGCGTGTGAAGTGTAACAATCCGCACTTGGCCAGCGTAGTAGGCAACGGCCTAAACTCTTTTCATTTCTCTGCCAGCCAGCCACTGGCGCAGTGGACAACCACTCTGCTTTCTGGGTCTAAGGCCGTGGGTTCGATTCCCACAGCTGGAAAATGTTTGTGTGATGAGCATGAGTGTTCATCCAGTGTCTGGGTGTTTATGTGTATATTATTCATAAAAATATTCATCAGTAATCTTAGTACCCATAACACAAGCTACATTACTTTGGGGCTAGACGGCGATGTGTGTATTGTCGTAGTATATTTATTTATTTATTTATTATTTTGACAGGAGACCCGTGTTCTGTAGTGGGCCGGTAATGATGACGATAATGTTAGAGCAAGTGATATTTTTTTAAATATATTAAAAAAAAAGCAAATAACTCGGAAAAGTAAGCGAAGAGTGCCGGGTCGGTCGGTCCCCCAAACAGAAGGTCGAAGCCTTAATCACTAGGCTAACACCACTTCAGAACTCAATATCTATCAGTATTTGTTACGTACGGAAATAAAACCCAGTCCCAGAAACTCAAGGTACAGAAGGTGTACGATTATTGTGATTAATCGAATCGAATTATAGAGACGTTCTCTATAATTCGTAAAATGCGATACGAACCTAAATTGCGATCCAATTAAATATTTCGATTCGTTCCTTTGAATTAATCATAACATTTATGGAAAACAAAGTTGTTATCGCATTGGAGCGGTTAAAAAATACCGATTGCTTAATATTCGGACCTTTGGATTTAGGGTCAATTTATTGAATTGGTTCAGCTGTATTGAATCGAATCGGTAAATAGGTAGTTGCATGGCTTGTCAATTCTGAAATACTGTTGCTTAGATATTAAATTTATTAATGAACCAAATTTCAACCTCAGTAGTTGACTTGCAAAGTTGCACACAATGGTTTTGTGGCAACTTTGCGTGCATATGAAAAACGTTTAATATACATTACACATAGACTTGCAATTGGGCAGCGTGATAACTCTCTTTTCTGTAGAAGAGGAGAGTTATGCCCAACAGTGACGACCTCCTTGGCGCAGCGATGGCCGCTATGCTTTTAAGGGGGAGGTCATGTGTTCAATCGCCAGCAGGAGCACTTTGGCAATTTAAAATTTCTTAATTGTTTCTGATCTGGACTGTTTATAGGCTTCAGCCGTGGCTAGTTACAACTCTACGGACAAAGACGTGCCACTAAGCGGTTCAGCGTTCCGGTATGTTTTGGCATGGAAACCGATGAGGGGTTGTAAAATAAGTGAGAAGTTGTCAATTGTTGTACAGATAACTGATTGTGAAATGGCTCTTAATTTAGTAACAATCTACGTATTCTGGAGCAGTCCCCAGAATAGATTTCGCTATGATGCTTCCCTTTTGTTGAAGTTGGAAAATAGATGACAGTAGGGTGCCAGCATGAACCGTAATTAAGCGAAAACTCTTCCAAAAAGAAAGGGAAAAGTATTCTTAATTAAAGCTGACTGAGGCCCTGAAAATGTCTTGTGTTTTTAATTATAACACTTCGCCCTCCTATCACCACGCCAAGCAATAAAACCGGCTTAGTTATAATTATTGTTGTAAGTTTACGATGCGCAAATATTTCGCTACGCATTAAAATGTTACGTAAGTAGCTTAATTACTTACTGTATTTTTTTATGAGACATTAAGAAAATGTATTAATGAATTTTCATGCATATATAGAGCATACTTTTATATATTTCGTACGCATAACATAATCGAGTGGTTTTTCAGCCACAGTTCTCAGACAATCACAGACTTAGGTGAAATGCTGTACGCCATTGAAGTCAAAATCCTCTCATAAAATTTCCTAGTGGATGGTGATGGGTGACTTGTCTGCCTCTCTTATCTGGTCTGACCAACGCAACAGCTTCGACTAGGCTGAAGTACTACAACTGCTGTTTTAAAGTGTGTTCTCATAGTGTTATTCATTGACAGCTTATCTATAATATAAAGTAGGAAATCAACATCACTTTCAATCGGTTAATTTTATACTGCTCTTCACACTTCTAGTCGCTCACAGGTGAGAAGGATTTAGATATCTTATTTAATGTTTTCATGTTCGTAGTAA
Source organism: Pararge aegeria (assembly GCF_905163445.1). NCBI lineage: Eukaryota > Metazoa > Arthropoda > Insecta > Lepidoptera > Nymphalidae > Pararge > Pararge aegeria. The sequence continues at coordinate 6,658,297 of NC_053184.1, read as the reverse complement.
AAGTGCTAGTAACTCCAATAGGTCATCATCATCATCAAAGTCAAAGTCAAATATCTATTTATTCAAATAGGCACATAGATGGCCCTTTTGATGCGTTGATCAGCATCATGTCAACCAATGGACGTCTACTGCTACCCATAGGTCTTCAACATGCTTACTATCACTAAGGGACAGAACTAGCATCACTAAATGAAAGAGAAAACAATAAATCGAAGAAAGTAAAAACTTCGACAAGGTATATAAAATTACTTCAAGCCAAAACTTTCAATGAATTTGAGTGACAAAGAACGCCGTATCCGGTCCTTACACCCCCTATACCAATTTATTCCTTCACCGGCACCACCTTTTCCGTGTATTTTCCAAATCAGTATACCTTAACCCCTTTCAAAAGTTCCATCATTATAATATGCGAGACGAAAGTTAGGTTTCCCATTCAGATTCGCCTTTGAAGGCAATTCGCTTTCTTTTATTACTTTTTCAGTATAAGAAATTTTATAAGTGAGACATTAAAGCTCCTTGGATCACGCTGAAATTATGTGATAGTTGAAAGTCAATCTAAAGTACTTAATTAAGATGGAGCGTTTGACTTTTAAGTTACTTTACGTTTAAATCTTCGAATAAAGCTATGAAAATGTTTAATTTAAAGAAACCTTATCTTTAGCTTGTATTTATGTTACATCGTGTCATTACAATGTGTGTATGAACGAGTATGTTGAATATCCGGTCTATTTAGAATAATTGTCTTTAAATTTAAAAATTATTAGTGTTATCTTAATATATATAAATCTCCTGTCACGATGTTTGTCCGCGATGGACTCCTAAACTACTTAACCGATTTTAAATTAAATTGGCACACCGTGAGCAGTCTGGTCCAACTTAAGAGATAGCATAGCTTAGATCTTTAATTATAGTCGCAATTTTATTTTATTGCAAATTATTTGTCTATAATTAATTGACAGTCACATGTTATATATATATATATATACTACTATGGCTATGATATAATATGAGGCTTAGCGATACTGAATACATTAAAAACAAAATCAAACGCAGACGAAGTCGCGGGCAACAGCTAGTTGAATATATAGATACTACGACACAACTATACTAGTATCAGTTTACCGGTGATCCTAGAGCTGGCAGTTACTTTGGCCAAAGAATGTGTTCCGCCATTTAAAGGGGCAAAGCTGCCACCATCTTAGGTACCATGACTCACTGCGGTGGTTTTGAAGACGTTTTAGATTTTATTTAGGTACAGGGGTTATTTTAGGTGATTTGTTATCAAACAATCAACGAAATGTTACATGAAAGTCAGATTACGATGTTAGACTGGAAATGTACACTGCAGCTATACTTGTACAATAATGATTTTTAAAATTTTTTTCAATATCGTTTATATGATTAACAAAAAGTTAGAAGATAATAATTCAGGCCAAGTTTCAACTCAACTGTCAGAAATATGTTAAACCTACGCAAATAATCGAAATGCATAAAGGAAACCGCTATCATTTATAATTAAAACACATAACGGGTTTGCATTAGATGTAAATGACGCCTAGGTAATATTCGGCATCTGGTTTTGCGGAGTCCGAACTAGGGTCAGTTGCGAAACAATCCCACTAAATATTGGAGCCGGGGAACAATGCGAGTCTGGTTTGGACAAAAACTGGCATAATTTATGGTTCAAAGTTAGCGGACGAGACAATTCGAGATATTGTCCCTTCCGACTATTTCGTACATAAATCTAAGGGAGCAAGGGTTGATTCGTTATTGGTTTGGGGATTTCAATATTTAGGAGATAAAGTTTTCGGTTGAATAATTATTAATGTATGCTACTTTAAATCATAGCAATTTACTTATCTTCGAAGTCACATTTATTGCTAAAATATTTATTTAGAACTAGCTTACCTGCGTTTTTTTTATATTTAATTATTGATGATTGATATTATTATTAAATATTTATTAACTATCGCCTATAAACAAAGCAACACTTCGCAGGGTATGCAAGAAACACATCCTGCAATGTGATGCCCTGTGTTCTTACAAAACTAGGCGGCCACTTGGTGCAGTGGGCAGCGACCCTGTTTTCTGAGTCCAAGGCTGTGGATTCGATTCCCACAATTGGAAAAATTTGTGAGATGAACATGGATGATTTTCAGTGTCTTGTTGTTTATTTGTATATTATCAATCTGATCCGTAGATTAGTAAAGTCTCATGTGCCTGTAATTACACCGCCAACCACTTCAGACCGAAACACGGCATTACGACAATGCTAAGTTACAACTGAGTTTCTTGCCGGCTTCTTCTCGGTACAATCTGCCTTTCGAACCGGTGGTAGAGTCACTACCAACAGACAGACTTAACGTTTCAAAAGTGCTTATATTAGCCTACCTACCTACTTGAAATAAATGAATTTTGAATTTTGCTGCCTTACGTTGATAGTACTTCCGCGGACGAGCTCTGTCACTTACTTCGTCCGCGTTTGTTACGGTTTTATAACTATAATTCTGGAAAAAAGTGGCCTATTTTAATTTGAACTGAAATAATGCCAAAAATCAACTTAATTGGCGTCTAGGAAGGAAAAACAAACATAAGTACCAACACACTTTCGCATTTATAATATTAGTAAGGATTTAATACGTTACTCTAATCCTTTTTTTTTTAATTTGAAGGGAAAGCAGGACACGAACTAGCCAAGTTCCAAGGAAGTCTGAAGACACTTCTGTTTGTTGCACAGCAGCACTATTAAAACAGAATTTCTAAAGAAGCACTTAGATAATATACAACGCTTAAATATGAACGCGAACATGCACGTAGACTCGTATGGAAAACTTCCGAACTTACTTTATACCAAGTTTTAAGCGCAAAGATATCACAACTTCAAGCCAGACATTCGCTTAATATCGCCTGGTTTGTGTATACCATGACATGGGAATATAACCTTTCATGCTACTAAATATAAAGCTTATAATCTGATGATATATGTTTTGCTTATCTATCTTTATGTGGTTCACTATACACGTGACTTTCTTATCTGACAACAAACTCGAGTTCTTGTTAATCGCGTCGTTTTGTTACTATTTTCCCCTGACATTGTCGAACGATATGACAGTCTGAGGTTGGAATTTTTGTGTTGAAATTAATGGCACGAAAGCTTTAAGACATAAAAATTAACTCTACCTTATTATAATGATATGTGATAATTCCGTCTTAGATAAAATACTATAGTGTTATAAAAATATATAGTTCTTGCTGCTACCGGCGTTCTATGTAGTTTGTTTCCCAGGATGAAAAATATCCTGTGATACTCCCCGACCTTTATACTAACTCTATGCCAAAAATCTATTTGATTGGTTGCTAAGCTAGGACTTAAAGGAAAAACAAACAAACAAACACACTTTCGCATTTATAATATGAGTATAATATGAGTAAGGGGATTACCCTTTAAGTATACATATGTTAATGTAGTTAATCCTAATGTAATGGAATGAAATGTTTTACAATAAAACAGCATTCCAGGCGACAAACATATTGTTTTTATTAAAATTAGATGCATTGTGTAACAGTTGAAGATAAAATGGTTTTGGAGTAAGGAAAAAAACATTTTATTTCAGGTAGGGGACCCAGGGACAAAATTGAGAGACTAAAAAAAAATAAAAAAATAAAAGCACTTAGATTTAAAACAAAGTAAATAAAAAATAATAGCCGTGGGTTCGATTCTCACAACAGGAAGACGTTTTTGTAATGAACATGAATGTTTTTCAGTGTCCGGGTGTTTATCTGTACATTATAAGTATTTATGTATTATTATTCACAAAAATATTCATCTTAAAAATAAAAATAATACATCTTAGTACCCATAACACAAACTACGCTCACTTTTGGGATAGATGGCGATGTGTGTATTGTCGTAGTATATTTATTTATTTTATATTATTTCAGGTGCGGAATCTGGTGCACGTTTTTCCAGTGTTAAAAAATACATTGTCGGGGAATGCCTGAGCGACGATTCTAATATAAAAACGCAAGGTTACGTTTATTTAGGAGTTTGATATCAACGTTATTAGAAGTTTCATGGGATGTTTTACTCTCGCTGTCTAAATAAATTTACAACTTGTGTCACCAATTTGTACTTACTTAGGAATGCCTAGAATTTAGCTCCAGGGCCTACAATATTGAGGCATCATTTACCAACGTAACTTTGCGGTCTCCATACAACATGATACCACCTGCAAGACGGGCTTCCTGCAATGTCTGTGTGACTATAATATAATCAGTTTATGCTGTTTTGGAAAAATCTTTATATATATGTAAAAACCTGACTTGAACAATACCTTAGTAGCTCTTAGTTTCAAATAAATATAAAAAACTTCACACTTAACTTCACACAGTTAAATATTGTAAAGCTAGTTCTCAGAATAAACTTAATAAGTTACTTCTATATTACGCTCCATAACAAAATTATTAAGGTACGTCTCTCACCTATTGTGATTCGCGTACCGTGGGACAGGATCTGAGCATTCGAGAGATATCACGAAGTTTGTAAAATATTGCCCCGTGTGCAAGTTCCCTTTGTCCGGCGTATTGGTTGTAGAGCTGTACTGTCTGTGGTGTAAAGGACAAGACATAGAGGATTTTTTTAAACCCTTGTTACGCAAAACAAAACTGTACAAAAGGGGAAGGTAATGCTAAGAACCTTGCTTACGTAATTGAAAGGAAATGTAATTTATCGAGATGTCATAGATTTTTCGTAAAAAATAAGCATATAAATAATATAGGACTTAGGGTTACGAAAAAGCTAAAACAGCTACGCTATGAGTTTTCCTAACTTCAAAACATATTTATGGCTAAGTTTTTTGCGAGCTTCTTCTTTGGCCAGGGTGCGTTCTTACACTATAGATTTGATATTAACATAACGAGTGTTACGCACTTGGCGACCTGGGCGGCTTGCTAAGCTTCTGGAGTGAGCTCGGTTGGCTTGAGTGACCCAGCCGGAAGCCGTACCAGTGGTACTACGTACAAAGGTCCCGGCCGAACAAGTACGGACACAAGCCCAGGAAGAAAAGAAGAAGAAGAACAAGTGTTATCACCTAATGATGATGGAATAAAATATGCATGAGCGGTTTTCAGTTGCAATAGATGAATAAATATTGCTTGCAAGTATTTAATAAATAATGCATACATAAAGAATACGTATAAATATAAATATGATAGGTGTTTTATCATGTGGTCCGGAAACATGGTCGCTTACGTTAGGCCTTTTAAGAAAGTTTAGAGTCACTCAGCGGGTGATGGAGTGGTAAAAAATTAACCAAAGTCAAACTTATGTCAGAAAGTTGTGAACGCTGGAGGTCTGATGGACTTTAAAGTGCTGAAGTGGTGATATTGCACTGTAAAATGAAGCATTAGTAGATATGCACTTGGAAACAAAGAAACGCTGCTCATAAGCGGAATAAGATCGTGGAATTTAGAAATCGCTTCAAAATAACCTTTATGCAGCTCAGAGCGTCCATTGGTTAATGTGATATTGACAACTAATGTGTTATTTCGCATGTCGCATGTGTCGCACTGGTTTACTGTCAATAATTTACTTTTAAATGCAAAAAAAACTAAGTGTGTGGAATTTATTTTACCAAATGTAAAGAAAGTTAATAAAAATATAATAATAAATGGAGAATCACTAAAAATGGAAGATTCCACAGTTTTTCTGGGCATGACCTTGGATTGTAAGCTTCAGTGGGGTACCCATATAGATACACTAGCAGGTAAACTAAGCTCGGCTGCCTACGCCGTCAGGAAAATTAGACAGATTACTAACGTAGAAACAGCAAGACTTGTTTACTTCGCGTACTTTCATAGTGTGATGTCTTACGGGATCTTATTATGGGGCAAAGCTGCTGATATTGAAACTATATTCATATTGCAGAAAAGAGCTGTACGGTCAATATATAAACTTAAATCACGTGAATCCCTCCGTGAAAAATTTAAAGAAATTGGTATACTTACGGTAGCCTCACAATATATTTATAACAATACTAGCTATTGCCCGCGACTTCGTCTGCGTTTGATTTTGTTTTTAAAGTATTCAGTATCGTTAAGCCTTAAATGAGTATAGTAGTATATATATGTATAACATGTGACTGTCAATTAATTAAAGACAAATAATTTGCAATAAAATAAAATTGCGACTATAATTAAAGATCTAAGCTATCCTATCTCTTAAGTTGGACCGGACTGCTCACGGTGTGCCAATTTAATTTAAAATCGGTTAAGTAGTTTAGGAGTCCATCGCGGACAAACATCGTGACAGGAGATTTATATATATTAAGATAGTATTTGTAAGACAACATATTAGTCTTAATAAACAAAAAGTGGATATAAACAGTCGACTTACAAGAAATGGTCATAAATTAGTGACATCTGCATATCGTCTGCGAAAGGTGCAGAAGTAATTTGTGGGATTGAGTATGCGCTTTTATAATATGATTCCTAAGGTAATTTTGGACCTACCAATGCATAAGTTTAAAGAATGTGTTAAAACACATTCTTTAAACTTACAGCGAGGCTATTATACAATTGATGAGTTTCTTAATGACAAGGTTGCTTGGAAGCATCCGCCTCCGCTTTCATCTCTCACAAGATAGAAAAATGAATGTTAAAATGTAAAATGTAAATTTTTGATGTTGGAAAAGAGCAACTGCTGAGTTTCTTGCCGGCTTCTTCTCGGTAGAATCTGCCTTCCGAACCGGTTGTAGAGTCACTACACACGGACAGACTTGACAAAAGTGCTTGTATTAGGCCTACTTGAAATAAATGAGTTTTGTTTTTTTTTTTTTTTAATTTATTATTTTAAGAATATGTTGTACCAGGGTGATTTGGATAACTCCTAGCTTTAGTTTTAAGTTAATGAATGTTGTTATCACCACACAATAATGAAAACATATAGGTGTTATGTATGAGCGCCTTAATAAATAAAGAGTTATTAAATTTAAATTTGAATTTGGACTTATAAAAACTTGTCTTTAAGTTTAGAGAGGAGTTTTTATATAAAGATACTTGAAGACAGTGATTTAATTTGTTTGTTGTTATTTTGTTTAAGCTCAGACTTACACATAGCGCGATGGAAAAAGCATTCGGACTATCCCTATAAGAAATCTGAATTGACATTTGTAGTAGAACCGGAGTTACAGACTAAGTTCAGCGAGTTGCAAGGCTGAAATGGTCCGGCATGATAGCATAGAGGGCGATTTGGAGTCTTAAGGTGCTGAACCACCACCTGAAAGCATAATGGCATTCTACGAGTCGTAGGGAATAGCCGAATATAAGCAAAACAAACAGCCTGTAAACGACAAAAGATTTGTGACAGAGGACGTCCTTCGGTTTAGATGAAGATGACGATTATCGTCATCTTCATCTAGGTCTAGTTGAGGCGGACAAGATATAGACAAAAAGCTCATCGAAACTTGCTATACTATAATATTATGACGGATCTACTATATGGAATATAAATATTTAACTTAAATATTGACTTTCTTGCTAAGCGGATATACGATTATTAACCTAAGAAACCTCTCATCTGAAACTAGTATTTCATAAAAACTATTCATATATCACAATAACCAAGTATCACGAAGTCAATATCGTCGAATGAATGGGCTCACACCCATTGTTACTTTCGTATTTGATGTCAATAAGAATGTAATATTCTGTAGCCTGAGGAGCCTATTGTAAGCGAAGGAATTTGTATCTCTATAAGCGAAGGCTCTGATAATGCCTGTAAATGGGGCTTCCTCACAGCAATAACAATAAAGGTAAAATATTACAAAACATTTGCACTTTAGTTGCATTTTGTGGCATCCTGTAGACAACTACTGTGGATTTAGCAACAGAACAACAATACATTTTTAGCAATACGTTTAATCTATTTTCAAACAAAAAAAAATCGTCAGATTTATTAATCAACATTCAACTTCCGTGAGAGTTCATTATTAAAATTATAATTATCTGCTTATTAATGACCCGCGGCTAGATGTAGGCATCCGTTTCATAGAAAGAGAGAGAGATAAGAAAATGGAACTTCGATTCGTGGTCAATTTTCTAACTTCGGTGGTACGAGTGGTACCTACTTAAAATGTCTTTACAGAGAAATCTTACAATTTTAGGTCCGAATACAAAATCTAATGGAGAACCTCGTGATCTGAAGTAGAAATGCTAACTAAAACATCACAAAGAAAAAAAATCACAAAGAATGGAAAGTTTCACAGAAGTCCTCAATGCCGTTTACACAGGCCACGAGGTAAGGACCTTTCTGGCCCGAGTAATAAGAGGATAGGGGAATAGCCTGGCCTCTGTAGACGTAGGTAATTGCCACGTGATCAATGGTATCGAATTACTGTATCTGTCCTTTATAAAACGCCAATGTACTAGGAAGCAAAATCATTTTGGAATCTCAAATTCAAAAACTCTTTGTAACTAGTGAGAATCGCATCAGCATCGTACTAAGTTTCTAGAAACGTCGATTAAGAAAGAAAACATTAACGTTATAAGCGATACGCCGGCTGATAAAATTTCCGCAACCTCAAGTATACTCTTACGTAACATAATACCGATCAAGTACTAATGGTCGCAACTTTAACCGCACCTTCTTACACAAAGGCTAGATACTGAACTAGCCTTTAAACTTTCCTCCGCGGATCAGCTTCTGCAGACCGTTGATTAAAACTCAGCTAAGCCGCACTTGTTCAATATTAAGGTTTTTTCTTGGTAGCATCATTATTCAGTCAAGCGCTCTTGGAATTAAATTTATGTAGCTAAAATGTGTACAGTGGGTATTAAAGCACATGCGACAGGCTTACTCATTTCAATCTCGTCTTAACTACGTTAATGTTGTCATTAAATAGGGTATTTTTTTCCTGCCAATAATAGTATAGCTTAAGTAGGTACCTTCATGACAAGAATGACTCATCAATGCTTTCTAATAAATGTCAAGCGCTAGCCTATCAGTAGGTATTTAACGTTATTTATCCATTTTCATCAGGTTAAGATTTTTTGACAAAATCCTGGAGAAATCATGGAAACTCTTCAAATAATTATGAATATATTTTGTAGCTAAGGATTCTTAATAAATTTGTAGCTATTGTTGTATATAAGTGAGCTGTAAAATATAAAACATTAGAAAATTTTTCACCCATTACTGGCCATTGCTTTACGACAGGGCACGGGTTTCCTCTCATGATAAGAGTTTAAGCCGTACTCGTCCACGCTGACCAAGTGCGTATTGGATTAAATTCTCGTGCATGCAGGTTTTCTCACGATGTTTTCTATCTACTAAGTTCAAAGAGAAAAAGCATTTCTACAAGCATGATAATTAGAAAAATGGAATAGCAAAGTGTTTAAATTGAAATTGTATAATTTATAATTAGCAGATTCTCTTTATTTATACCTCTAGGTATGCATTTCCAGATTTATGCTCTCTTTTTCATTTCTTTACTTTTGCTTTGTGCCTTGAATCATACTTTTTACAGTTAGCTACGTTTCAGTTAGCAGGCGCCAGTGTTTTAGAAGGTTGTAAACACCGCTTTGATAGCACTGTCTGGCAACTGTTCCCGAGCGGGCCGTAATCCTTTAAGCGTTGTCGAACTGATCTAATCGTTAGACGTCGGCTTCATGACGGATAATTAGGTATAGTTCTAGCAACTCCTGGAGCTATTATTTTAACTTTTACATGAAAGCAATTTTATAGGTAAGAGTATAATGTTATTTAAAGTAGTATAACTTATAGAATAGTTCAGATATATGAACTCCTAAACTGTTTTAAGAATATGCATTAAAATATTAGACAACAACCGCTTTATTAAAAAGGTATTGAACCGGACTTGCGTGCCAAGCCATGACTTGTGACATAAACTGCTTCTGTTAAGATTGCCGAAAATTATCACTTTAACATAAGTGACTAAAACAACGTTGACGCAATGAAAAAGATACATTTTGAAGTGAAAACTTCTTTAGGCTCGTTGAGTACTTTTTGGTTGAACAAAAATTTCGTCACCGAATGCTTTCCATGACCTACATTGTATACCTACTGAGTACTTTTGTTCTTTTGGGTAAACAAATAAATTCGCTTCCACTACATATAGACCACAGTCGATTGCTAGAGGCTAAAATATAAGCGGTGATACTTATATTGGGAGCGGTGACTTCGACGTCACTTTCGGGAGGCCGAGTTAAAATCCCAGTACGCACCTCAAACTTTTTGTTATGTACGTTTTAAGCAATTAAAAAATGTTTTAACGGTGAAGGAAAACATCGTGAGGAAAATTGCGTGCCTGATTGTTCTCCGTAATAAAGGCGTGTGAAGTCTACCAATCCGTACTGGACCAGCGTAGTGGACTGTGGCCTTGACCCTTCTCATTCTGCGAGGAGACTCTTGCCCTGTAGAGGGCCGGTAATGGGTAATCATATTAATACATTAAAAATCCTCTGTTTATGTGCTCCGTTACTGCAATAGAACAAATATGAAGAAGCAATATTAACCTCAAAATACTCAAAGGTTGTGATATATCATAGGTACAAGCTATCATACTATCAACAATACTACATTTCTCAAAGCTATCAAACTCCACCAGGAGACAATGCAATCGTAGGTTGAATCTAAGATCGAGCTTAGCATGCAAACTTGGTCTACAAATTATTATTGGCACTATTTGAAACAATAATGCTATCAAACAGTTTTCATAGTGTATGGTGTAATTTAGTCTTTAAATGCCTCTATGATTTAATAGCTAGCATGCTCGAATATAGACAAAAAGGTCCTGAATCCAGATACTGGGTAGGTACAATAACATAGAGGTATTGATTTTCCTTCAAGATATTTTCAGTACTAGCCCGGGGTCGGAAATAGGCGAAGTCCAATGTCCATCCTCTTATCGTTATCAGTGTGTGTTGACGGTACAATTATTATTTATTCTGATGCTAAAAGGGGCAAGTATGGGAATAGGCGTAGGTGTACGTTGCATCGTACTGGGATTTTTATTCTAATAAATATTTTTATCTTTAAAGGATAACAGATAATTCAGAAAGCAGCAGTTACGCGAAGCCGAAGCCAAGTATTTTTATATATTTAAAAATAAAGTTGAATATTGCGTAGCCGTGAGGAAAATATTATTGAAGAATTCAGTTTGAACAGCACTTTATTGCCAAATGTAAGAGCATAATAAAATTTTAAAGTCAAAGTTGCTAACGCCATCGAAATATAAGTGTGCAGGGGTTCACGATTTAGTGCCCAATATGATTTGGTCTAACTTCGTATGAAGTTGAAATGGTATCATATTTCACCAGCACTTTATTGCAGACCAAGTTATGCCAAATTTAACTAACTAGATAGGTAATAATTCTCTAGAGAACTAGATTTGGCAAGTCATCACTTTTAGAAAGTGCTTTAAACTTTATTGTTTGATGGGATATTAATATAATATTGAGCCTCGCTTTTAAAGGCATTATTATCGTTTGCTTGAACATTATTTCAGTTTAACTCTATATTCCCTTGATAAAATAAGAGTAAGATTACTTTTGCTTACATACTCGTTAGTCAGTCATTGGAAACTGATATCTTGACCCAGTTCAATGAATCGCGCCATGGGTGACCTTTGTCACAAAGTATTGTTTTGTGGACTATGGGTGGGGCAAGAACTCTTTGTCCTCATAACATCTCCGATAAGTAAATTAAATAATGCGCGTTGGTTTTTTAGGCACAGGCCAATAAACTAGGGGTTTTCATAGTCCGAATCCGTTGCAGTGTTATTGTAAACTAAATACAATTTATGTAAATAAAATTTTTGCAATTTTTGAGCCGCTACAAAATTCATATATCCAGCAGTGGCCGTCAATTGCTTGTTAAAGTAAAATTATATTACAGTTATTATTTGAGTGAAGTTCCGAGAGCTGTCAAAGATTTAACCCAACAATAGATAATTAATTTGATTGTGACTGAAATTATTTGCCGAATAGCTACCTCTTGTTGAATATATATAAATGAGAAAGCAATTTTAGAAGCAGAATCATATTAATTTGGACTTGATTAAATTAAAAGTATTTTAATTTTGATTCCTATAACTTTAGTAAAGTTTTTGCTGAACAGTCGGGGAGCCAAACAAGTTTAAAGTGAGCTAAATTTTATCATTAAATTTCTTTGAGTTTGAGACCTGATCGAAAAGATAAACTCTTCTCAAACTCATTTCTTTAGAATGAATGTTAAAAAAGGAAATACTGAGCTTAGTGTTTCGTTAATATTTTTCAACAGAATTACGTAGATAGGTCACGTCGGTCATTCTGTCAGATCAGAAAGCATCTTTCTGTGGGAACTAAAATCATGCTGTACATTGTTGTAGAGCTTTATATGAAATAGTGTTTAGAAAAATACGCAGAGCATTCCGCGAAATTTCGCTTCCACCATTGATCCACCCTAAAACAGCTATTCTAGGATACGTACTCGAAAACTTTGGGTGGATCGAGAAAGTTCAATTCTGATTTCGATAATGAAAATATATTTTTTTTAATGTAGAATAGAATAGAATAGAAAAACTTTATTGCAACACAACACAATAGGAAAAATACAAAGAAAACAGTAATAGTACTTAGTGCTAGGGTGCAAAGGCGGCCTTATCACTAAAAGTGATCTTTTGAAGGCAACCTGAGCGAACGAAGCCGATTAAAAAGGGGAAAGTAGATGGTGCATAAAGTATGTTACAAAAAAAATAGCTTATATGAACATACTAGTACATACTACATTTACATATTAACTACACAAATACCTATATAAATTTATATATACTATGATAGATATATATGATATATATGATATATATTTAAGCTATTATAAACTTACATAATACTCAATTGCTCAAATAAGTAGTAATTTTTTAAGCGATATTTAAACAGGTGAATGGTTTCGGAATGACGTATTTCCCAGGGACGTATGTAGCTACCCCCTTTTTTTCCATAAATCATATCGTTGCAATCAGTAATCGTTCATTGTTTTGAATGAATCAAATCGTAATTCATAATGTACTAATTTCTGGATAAACGAACATTTTTTTCTGAGTAGGTGATAGCTTACAGAATTGTCTGGTAGCTATTTAAGGTAAGATAACGCATGATGCTTTTTAGTTATAGTAGTAGAGATTTTTTGACAGAGCTCTTCCGGGGAAGTACTATCGCCATGCATATTTCTGCTGGTTGCTGCTTAGCGGCACACGGCATTGCAACCAATGCTGTGTTCCGGTCTGAAGGGCGTGGTTGCCGGTGTAATTACAGGCACATGAGCCTTAATACCTACGCCTCTAATTGGACACAGGATGGAAAGTTATAGGACATGCTCCGTAAATGCCAATTATCATTATTTAAAAAAATGCTTCGATCAATATTCAATTCAATCTGACGCGCGCACTCCGTACCCTCAATGTGATAGCCGAGAAGACGGATTTATTATGTTGCACTCTGAGTGAACTCACAAATATATAGATTTGTATTTTATCATATACACTATAGTTATATATATTATTAAAATTTACTTAACATGCTGCATTGTCGTATTAGGATAACTTTTTCCTGTAATGACAAAAATGTAAGATGGGAATAAATAAATAAATAAATAAAATATTATACTAGATGTGCTAGCAGTTGTTGGTTTTAATTTTTGATAATAAATAAATAAACAAGCAGGTGGAATCTGTTGGACACAAGCGGCACATACCGTGGAATTTGGAAATGCCGATATACAGCAGTGGACGTCTACGATATAATGATGATGATATAAAGAAACATGTTTTAACTTAAAATTGGGAGCCTATGATTATGGTTACCGAAAAAGCAAAAAGAGTGATTAAAATTCTTCATTTGAGTTTATAATATAATAGCTGTTGCCCGCGACTTCGTCTGCGTTTGGTTTTGTTTTTTTTGATGTGGCATTTAATTTAGTTGTAGTTCTAAAAAAAATTAAAGTATTCAGTATCGATAAGCCTCATGAGGGGTTTGCTGCTATCCGCTGAGGAGTTCTGTCCTCTATCTCTTACCACAGTTTAGGCAAAATTAACCTCTATGGTACAAAAATAATTATTCAAATCGATTATAATTTGTCAGAGTTATGGTGTAAAATCATCAAACACTCATCCCCTCACGCAAAGGAACCGAGCTTATTGTCGGGATAAAAAGTATCCTATATTACTTCTAACACTTCCACGAATATGTGTACAAAGTTTTATGAGAGTAGTTTTTGCGTGAAAGAGTAACAAACAAACTTACATTGAGATTAATAACATGAATAGGGATAGGGATAATATTACAACAGTTTATATTCAATACTATTAGACACTCAAGTGATAACTGTCAGTAAAAAAAAAAACATACGCTATTGATGCTAGACTTTTATATTGGGCAGTATAACTAGTAATATTTATTTATTGATCGTTGCCTCAAGATACCTACATAAATATAAAAACAATATAATAAGCGCTCTCTATAAAACTAATTTAGGTCCATAAACCGTTACGCACATTGAATAAAATTAAGCTTTATTATTCGAGGACAAACATTCTCGAATATATAAAACTATAGGGCTCGGCACAGTTACTTATACTAGATTCTGTCTAACATATTTCATTGACAACCTAGAAAATTAGGGCCTTTGTAAGAACAAATACTGCCAAAAAACTTGTTATTTAACCGTTCAAAAGGCGCTCACATTGAACTGCAAATGTGCGTGCGAATTGGATATTTTTTGCCGGCTTTACTATTTTTAGGGCACAATGGTACGTATAAAATAAAGGTACCTAAAGTTATATCACGTTCTTAATATGACCTAAACTGAAACCCCGATAAATAAAACATAAAACAGGCCATTATCAAAAGAAAAACGCGATTTGCTATAACATTTACAATTATTAGTGGTCAAGTTATACATTAATACTTCATAAATCTATCGTGTTAATAAAATTAAATAAATGTATAGATATTAGAACTATTAATTAGGACACCAAAAAGTTTTTAATCGTGCCTTAACAAGGCTTGTTACTTGTAATTATTATATTTTGTTCGTCTAATAATTTTAATTTGTGTTGACATATGGTGCCTTTTTGAGGTAAACAGAAACATGTTGAAACACAAGCCGTACTAATATTATAAATGCGAAAATGTGTCTGTCTGTGTGCTTGTTTATTTGTTTATCAGCTATGAATTTCCGAATATAGATAGATTGCATTATGGAGATGATCGTCATTATCACTGCTGCACATAGGTCTTCTGTAGGGAGTTCCAAATACCACGGTCTTGTGCCGCTTGGGTCCAGCGGCTCCCTGCGACTCGCTTGATGTTATCCGTCCACCTCGTCAGGGTCACCCAACGCTGGGTTTACCGGTGTGTAGTCGCCATTCTTGTACCTTCGTTAATGTCGGTAAATCTGGTTCTTTTACAGATCTCCTCATTCCTGAGTTGATCACGAACCGTACTCCAAGCATAACTCTCTGGTCCGCCCGATCGTTAGCGACCACGTTTCAGAGCCATAGGTCATCACTGGCACACGCCCTGTACGAAGACTGAACTTTAGGTACTGAGGTATTTTGGACGAGAAGATGTCACGGACTTTCCCGAACACTGCCCATACGTGAAGTATTCGGCTCTTTCTTGAAATTGGACCTAAGTAACTGGATTGTGTGTCCTAATTATGTGTATTTGTCCACAATTTCGAGTGCAGTGCTCTAATCGATAAATAATTGGAACTGATCATGAGTACTAGATATAATTATTTTTTAATTTATTTCCAATCTTGCATTTTTTGTCATTACAGGAAAGAATTATCCTAAAACGACAATGCAGCCTGTTATGTAAATTATTATAATAAGAATAACTATACTGTATATGATAAAATCCAAATCGCTATAGTCGTGAGTTCACTCAGAGTTCAACAAAATAAATCCGTCTTCTCGGCTATCACATTAAGGATACGGAGTGCGCGTCAGTGGCACCTCCTACAGTAGTATTTTTAATTACCTGATTATCGCAATATAATTTATAATTTTTTTGTAATTACAGGCCGGGACTGAGAGCATAACATGCTCTCCAAAGCAAGGAGCAACGCCAGTTTTCAATGTGCATCCAATCTTAATGGATCATACTAGACTACAATATACACGAAAAGCAAAGAGCTACGTATAAATTCGTAGACTAACAACTCGTGCTCTTAACTCCCAAGCTAACTTAAGTTAGTATTCGACAGCAAGTTATAGTTGTATCGGCAAATTGAACTGTAACTATATCTACACCTGACCTTCCATATATTAAGGGCAGCTATCAGAAATAACTTTAAATATCACCAACATAGCTTTCGAATTATTTTATGATTTCGGAGCTCGTCGATTTCGCTATGTTTTTGGATTTATTTCAATATTATCATATGTCCCACTGCTTTTTCGAGTTCTAGGAATCGAACCCACAGCCTTGGGCAGACTTGTGACTGCGCTAATCGGCCGTCAACAGCTTCTGTAAAAATGAGGAATATTTAGGTTTTAATTAGGGAATATATAATTACGGCCTTTGGCCGTTTGTTACTTTAACAGTAGACAGTCATTCAGTTATTTCTTGTCCATTTCATGGATGGGTGATTTTATTGCATAGATCTTTGACTAATATTTCTAGTGTTTTTCGATTCGGATATCTGCTTTCTAAATATTATGCTAAGTGCAAATTTTTGTTATAGTTAAGTTGTTAGTGTCATATGTCAGAAAATATCGAATGGCTCCTAAATTTAGGAAACTGGGATCCCAACTTTATTTACTGTAACTACAAATCGTCAAACGTCAACGTCAAATAATAATGTGCGGCTATTTTAAGAACTTAACAAGTTTTCGATAAACGAATTGTAACGATTTCCATATAGTTATCAGAGTGGCGAAAAGCTACAAACCGATAGTTTCTGAGTATCGGTTTGTGGCATCATTTATCACTATTTTGAAACATTAGTATGTAACTAATACATAATTACTACAGTTTTCTAAGTCCAATTCTCATAGTTCATTCATTTATATTTGGTCGAATTATATAACGTGACCGATATTACGATAAAAACAGCGATATAATCTCGGGCTAACTAATCTCTTTTTTTTTTTTATTGCAACTCAATATACAATTTTTACCATTAAACCCGAAGGTCTTACTTAATTTTAACCACGCTATTGACGAAAGTGGGGCTAGATGAACAAAAGGTTAATGAAAACTCTAAAACGATCTAATCAAATGGAAGTTTTTATTCAAATCTCTGTAATCAAAACAAAAGCTTTTCTATTTACAAACAATTCATATAGAAACGAGCCGGCAGTTTGTCGATGCTAATTGATTTACGCGTGGAACGTATGCAACATGCATGAGTCATTTCGTTTCCAACTGCACAGTTGATCCCAGAACATGTGTCAAGATTCATACGCGATTGGAAGTTAATGGCTGAAATAGAAGGCGGCAATGGAGTAAAATCTATAACTGGTTAAAGTCCACTTGGCATAGGAAATTTAGTATGAAATAATCTTTATTATATTTAGGTTACTATTTATTTATTAAATGCCGATAAAAAAACTTGACTCAAAGCGCCACAACAAAAAGATTAGGCCTAGCCTTCCTATAGATATTACCATAAAAACAACGGTCAACTTTACTGCCGGTCGTGCAACTAGTCATATCCAAGCACACTCCAGACGATAAAGCCAAGGTCAATCAACCTTGACTCAATCATTATCATTATACACTTTACTGTCCACCAAAATATATAACCCCTTCTCGTGGGAGGAGACCCATTCCCTGTACTGGGCCGGTAATGGATTGATATGATGATGATGATAATGATGATGATGATGATGATGACTGTCCATCAAAATATAGTAAAAAGTTTAAAAACTTACAGCCTTATCTCTAACAAGCGATCTCTAATAGGCAACCTATCACAAGTTAAATTTTACTGTATAGGGTTAAAGTGTGCACAAAAATAAGTAAGAACTACTATTTATGAACACAGGTCTCCTCTTTGATAGGAAATAGACACACAACAGCTTATACCCTTTCAGCTTCTCCAACGCGGCTCGGCGGATTTTAGTAACTTTCATCCCATGTTAGTGATATTTATCAGAACCGACTTAAGATGTTCGCCGAGGCATTATTTGGATTGACCAGGATATCAAATCCATAGAACCTCGAGATGCATAGTTTATTAAGGTAACCACTAGACAAACGAGGCAATTTAGTTAATATTCAAATGGAAATTGTTTGACGTTGAATATTGAGTTAATCTGATTTCAGCAAATAAATTTGACTATCAAAATATAAATCACTTCTGTGTATATATATTTTAAACAAAACTACTGATCCAAAAGCTGATATCGACGAAATAAATACTTTTCCCCGGTCATAATAGTTACGAAACTCTATTAAAAAAAACGAACGTTCAGAAAATATATATTCAGACTATGAAATTATAAAAAAAAAAATCTCTTTCAAATCTAACATAGATAATAATGTTCAAAAATTTAAAATTTAGAGAGCTAGGACAAATGTACTAAATTGTATGCCATTCAAGTTAGAGTGACTTGGAGGTCTTATAGCTTGGTCAATGATGAAAATTAGGAGATAAACTAACTTACAACAAAGCAACTACCACAACCGCATTTCATCAATTTGAAAAATCTGTAATAAAATCACTGATACCCAAACGTTTTTCTATTGGCCAAATAAAAGTTAGCAGGAAAATAACATTGCAGTATATCGACGCTAATAGATTTACGCGTGAACGTTGTTCGACATGCACGAATTATTCCGTTTCCATCTATACAATTGGAGCCAGTACGTGTGCCAAGATTCGTATGTGATAGCGAATATGTAGCTTAATTCCAAATAGAGTAATAATGTTTTTTGTTTATGTTGATATACAGAGTTCTGAATCGAAGTCGAATCCAGAACTTCTGGGTTCGATTTTTGAATATATCGTCTAAAAATGGCGTGAAAGCATCGAAAGTTGGCACTATCGAATAATTTAATGATTCACGAAGTAACTAATGCATGCTTAATCAAAAAACTCAGTCTACGTAGGGTCAATATATAAAAAAACTACAGTATTAAATAATATACAGTATAAACAATAATAAATGACAGTGACGAGGAAGACGAAGAGATGCAATCGCTGATCCATGATTCGTGAGCAAATTCGTGAGTGAGTTTTCGTTGTTTTCAGTGTTTCGTGCTTTCCCCCTTAGATTGTTTGTTATTAGAAACTTTTGGTGCAGTTTGAGGTCAAGGGCAGTACACGGGTCTTAATCATCTCAGAAACAAGAAAAAATGTGTTTTTTAATTCCTTAGGAAACCTTCATTTGCTGGGAGGAAAGTATCATGTTTCGTCAAGATTAGGTCAGTTGTGCATAGCATCTATACTGAAATTAAAACTGTAACACGTCGTTTTCTACACATTGAAGATGTTTAAAAAAAATGGTTTTGGTTGGCACTCTATGATCAATACTGAAGCCAAAACTGTAATTTTTTTTAGTTTTTGTCTGTCTGTCTGTCTACCTGTTTGTGTCATGGCCGCACAACATGATGAAACTACTGAATTAATCCAAATAAAAATAGGCGTAATTGAAGTTCATACGACGAGTTAGGATTTAGGATGCTTTTTATCCCGAAATTTAGCTCAGTTCCTTTGGGAGATAGGATGAAAGTGTTTGACCGATTTAATAAGTTTATCAAGTTTGCTAAGCCTAACATTAGGATACCTAATTTAAAAACAGCATCACATTTATTTTATAAAAATGCCATTTTAATTCTTTTTGTTTTAATTGTTATTTCACTTATTTAGCTCGAAACAATAAAACTTAACTGTAGTTGAAACATGGGTATTAAAATGTTATGGTATCAATAAACGTCGGTATGTCTGTAATTATGAGCTCCGTATTAAATTATAACACGTGTGTGTAAAAAGTACCGTTAAGATACCAATTAAAATAACTTTGATATCTAGCAGTTTTAATCAGCGCGTAAATACCAACTTCCATTCGGAAGTATAGTACGCGCCTATATGCGTGGATAAGACCGTGAATTATATGTATCGATAGCTAGAACAGGCTTTTCCGCATCTAAAGCGTATGCAATCTTCCTAAGTTACTTTCGAAGTCATATCTACAAAATTCAATACTATACTCGAATATAAATAGTCAATACAAACAAATGAAGAGCTTTATCGCCCACAGCCTGGGCTTCACATACCACAGCTGGGCGCAGGTCTTCTCTCCCAAGTAGGAAGGGTTTTGGGACATATAAAATAAATTTAAATAAATAAATTTAAATATACTACGACAATACACACATCGCCATCTAGCCCCAAAGTAAGCCTAGCTTGTGTTATGGGTACTAAGATAGCTGTTGAATATTTTTATGAATATAATACATAAATACTTATAATATACATATAAACACCCAGACAGTGAAAAACATTCATGCTCATCACACAAACATTTTCCAGTTGTGGGAATCGAACCCACGGCCTTAGACTCAGAAAGCAGGTTCGCTGCAACCTGCGCCAATCGGCCGTCAAACCACATATAACCATCCCGTTGCTCTAAGCCAGGCGGGTTGCAACGACCGCTATCCCTAGTTAGTGATAATAACCGGTACCGACGGCTTAACGTGCTCTTCAAGGCAAGCGAGTGTAAGCATCACAATTTTTCTAACTCCGGGCTGGTATTAAGAATTATTTAAAGAAAAATCCAAAACCATACAAGTTTTGGTCCGACCCGAGATTCGAACCCAGGAACTCGTTGAACATACTAACAGCTAGACTTACGCGGAAATCGCTTTTTTGTTATTTATGTAAATAATTTATAGTGTTGCGAAGCGTGGACGAACTATTGGTGCGGAAATCGGGAACCCAGTTAGACCCCGCTAACTTATCGGAGCTATGTGCGTATTAAGAAATTTTATTTTACTTTTTTTAACTTGCACTAATTTTATCAGAATATTTATAGAGATTTTTAATCAGGCAGAGTTTATCTTCAGCCATTTGGTATTTTAAGTTTCTGTTATGCGAATAAAAGAGATAGGTGCGGTACACTGCACCCTGAGTATTGATATTAACCTCGAGCAGCCGACTCCCACAGTTAAGTCGATGTTTCACAACATAATTACCATTGCGCTATGGAAAGGGACTGACACGACACGCGCAGGATTTCCTATTAAAATAGACGCGAAGCAACCGAATCACTTACATTTTTCTCCGCTTTATAAAAAAAAACTTTATCTTAAGAGCCTAAAATGGCTCGTATTTACACAAATTGGATTTGGACTAAAATATAAAATAAATTAAATTCTTTGTGATTTGTGATAAATTGAATATGTTTATCTCCTAAACTGTAGGAACAACTATATATAATAGGGCCAGGATAAGTCGTCCTGCCTGGAAAAGCAGCGGTATTTTAATCAAATTTGGTAACATACCGAGCAAAATCTATCGGGTTCACCAGGTAATTTTTGATGGCAAATAAAAAAATCTGGATTGGGGCACCCTAATATCCTGGCGGTGTGAAATTAACTTATGTTCTTTTCCCATACGTACCAAATACACATAATAATTAAATTCAACATTCATTTATTTCTGCCGGCCTATTATAACACTTTTGATAAATCGGTCAAATCGTCTCGCCTCGAGTAGGACCACAAACACTGTGATACGATATTTTTCCTGAAAATATATATAGTATCATATAAACTCATTTCTCATTTTCCACTACAGAGCACGGGTCTCCTTCCACTATGAGAAGGAGTTGAGGCCGTAGTCCACCATGCTGGCCCAGTCTCAATTGGTGGACTCCACACCTTTTAAAGATCATTATGGAGAACTCACAGGCACGTAGGTTGCCTCACGATGTTTTCCTTCACTGTTGTGAAATAAGTGATAAATTTAGTTTGGTTAAAACGCACATAACTTAGAAAAGTCAGAGGTGTGATTCGAACTCGACCCCCCGAAAGTAAAGTCTGAGTCATTCCCACTGGGCTATGAGTTATGACATAGTATATTATGATGATCTTATTACTGCAAATTCAGATGGAACTAAACTGTAGGTGAAATGATAGCCTACCAATGTTATCCACCTAGATAGATCGAGAACCGACCTATCTCAAATTGACAATTACTTTGCGTAACAAATGACCCAAGCCAGACCCTGTCAACCTCTATCGAAATGCTTTTAGGATTTAGGTTGACAAGTTCGTTTCATTAGGCCTGACGCACACACCTGTAGTTAAAATTCTGTATAATATTGTTTTATTGGTTTATCATTACATCATATCATTCACAAGTAAGAATAAATTTGCAGTGCAAAACCTAGTATAGGTTACATAAAATTGATAATTCGTTTAAAGGAAATTGCATACAAATTTACAATAAGTTTATTGCCATTCCATACCCATTCTCATCTTGGATGTCTCTTAAAAAGTTAAAAGTTTGTATTAACCGTGAGCTTATAGAAAAGTCCTTTTATAAAGGACTACGTAATCGATAAAAAAGGCAAAACTAGGCAATCCTATTCTAATATTATACTATTACTCTTATACTATTGCTCTTCTATCTTCTAATTTTAAATGACAGTGTGAGATGGTGATACCGGTAAAGAACACCCGGCTAAGTTTGTTGTGGGCTTCTTATTAGACCAGGGGGCGTTTAGAAATTTCGTAGCTTTAGTTTTAAGTTAACGAATATGGTTATCGCCATCTTCTCACAATTATGTACAAATTTTCATCTAATGTACCATCTATGGACCTACTTGACTGGCTAAGATTAAAATAAAAATGCTGTAAGTGAGCTCCTAACTATATGTGAGACGTCTCGTTATCCAAAGAGGATGACCGCTCTACATAGGATGCATCTCAAACACACCGACCAGTGTTTAAATTATCGAATAGTTTTTTTTGTTTCTAATGAATTTGTTTATCTCACACGTCCGATTCTTGGCTGGTAGAAAATCGTTAAGAAGCCCTTTGTAAGCCGATTTATTATTAAATCACATAATATAAAGCAGCACTAAAGCTCGATTTAGACATATTTATATATATATGCCCGATAAATATATATATTCAACTATAACTTAACTGCAATCTCACCCGATGCTAAGTGGTGATGCAGTTTAAGATGGCAATTGGCGAACCTTGTTGTATGGAAGTTATGTTTAATCCATGTCCCCAATCGGTTTCTGCGCGATATCGCACCGTAACCCTGAATCACTTGGCGCCAATCTTTACATTACTGTCCTGATCTAAGTTATAGTAATTAATTTAAACTATACAGTTATTGTATTATTGATGTTAAATATAAAAGCGTTTCTTTGCGTTATAAATAAAACTTCACTTCCGATTCACTTCACTTCACTTTACATCATTTAATGATTTGTGTGCGTTTACCCTCAGTGTTTAAGGTATTCGTATCTACCATTGCATGCGGCTTGATTGAAATAAAATTTATTTTATAGCCCCCTGTATTTTTTGTAACCAATTTATAACGGTCATTGACTGATTTTGATTGCCGATAGATTATTGGGTGGAATTACTGCGTTAAGTGAATTGGATCTGGTAGATTTTTGTTGTGTTAAATCATTTTCAACTTACTAGCAATGGGTAGGTATATAAATCAAAATTAATGATTTCGAAAAATTTATAGTAACGCTTTTATTTGATTTATGGTTCGTTACCACTGAAACGAAACGGAAATGTTGAGGATTATCCCAATCAGGCGATTGATGACGTGATAATAATACTACGCTATTTCCCAATTAGCACATTAGCGCAGCCCGTAACAAGGCTGCCTTCGTTCTCGGTGGACTCTACCCCATGTTAAACAGACGTAGCAAGTTGTCACTTCGTCATAAAGTGACACTCTATAAAACCCGTGTCCGCCCCATCATGTCATATGCGAGCGTCGCCTTCGCGTTTCGCCCTCCCTCCGCATATAAGAGATTCCAGACTCTCCAAAACCGCTTCATGCGCACCGTTCGTACGCAACGTCGATCTCCATAGAGATCTCAAACTCCCCACTATTGCTCAATACTTTAAAAAACTCTCGAAAATCTACTTTGAGAAGTCTATCCGACATCCCAACCCTCTCATAGTTGCGGCTTCTTTTTACTCACCCAACCTTAGCACCACTCTCAACAAGAGGAGGCCTAAACATATCCTTCACGATCCTGACGATCAGATTACTACTGACAATGCTCCCTATCAGAACACACAATCAACCTATGCACAGCGTCTTCGCCGGCGAAGACGAGGTCCCCGACTTCTAACGTCAACCGGACGTGAGCTCGCACCACGTTCTCTGAAGCGTGCGGATTAATCACCGTCCGTAACCCTTTCACTCCAATCGTCGCCTGAGCCGAGGTTCGGCCTCACATGAGGCGCCCTCAGGCCGACGATCCCTTCGCTTCTTCGAGCCCTAGGGTTCAAACTCTTCCTGGCAGAGCCCCATTCCGAGGCTCGCCAACAAGCCCGCGTTACGCTGTTAAAATAATTAGGGTTAATCAGCTACACACAATCCGAAATAAAAAAAAAAAAAAATTCCCAATTGGTCTATTGCAGTTTTGTTTCACTCAAAACGCATCTTGACGCGGGATGAGTGTCACCAAGTTGTTCTGCAAAAATCCTGAGATTTACTTGATGATGACTTATCACCATCATCATCATATCAACTTATTACCGGCCCACTACAGAGCACGGGTCTCCTCCCACAATGAGAAGGGGTTAAGGCCGTACGTGGTGGACACGTTGGCCCAGTGCGGTGGACTCCCACACCTTTGGGAACATTATATAGGACTCTCAGGCATGCAAGTTTCCTCACGATGTTTTCCTTCACCGTTGAAGCAAGTGATATTCTAGTTACTTAAAACGCACGTAACTTAGAAAACTTAGACGTGCATGCTGGGCCTCGGATCCGATTCCGGCCCCCGAAAGTGAAGTCGAGCTCCTACCCAATGCGCTATCACCGTTTACGCTTATTTACTTACTGCACATCAAAATTTAAATTTACTCATGTATAAGTCATGTGTCTTGATAAAGTTTCGGTAAGTATTAGATAATATTGTATTTAATCTACAATATTGTACAAATACGGTTTCTAATTAGGTGCTTAAACTATTTCTGAACGATTGTAATATAAATGAGTTATTAGCATTGCTAGAGACGACTGCAAAAAAATTAGGCTGCAGCTGAGACCTGGTCTTATTATTTAAACACTTAATTTCATATCTAGGCTCGTTATCAAAAGTAATAAACCATGTTATCGATATAAAGAAAAAGAACATTGAACTTGCCTATGAGTTATAATAGCGCAATTTATAGCAATGAAAAATGTATGAATGGGATACTGTCGTAACTTACTCTGTTCGCGCCCTTCCTAGCATACCTCCTCAAGCACCTGTTGTACTGTTTCGCAAACCTGCGCTCGCGCATATTAGCACGTGCAAAACATATAAAAGTTCCAAACTACTTAATTAAAATCTATTAAAATGCGAATCGCTTAGTGAGTCAATTTGTAGTGCGCAGTAGTTTTATTTCTATAATGGATAGTTATTTACAATGGTCGATTATGCTTGTGTTTATTTTGCTTATTGGCATGCGTTGTTTATATATTATTGAAATATATTATTGTTCTATTTTAAAGCTACTCTCTGTTCATGTATGATTATTTCCCGTGTGCACTGGCCTCGTGTCTGATATGATAGAGGGATTAATAAATAGGTGGCGAACCCACCACTGCTCGAATGTAAATTTGCGGGTTTTTACAATTATTATTTAGTGTTAGTGATAATTACCGGGTGCCAATGCCTCAGGATGCTTTACGAGGCGCGGATGACGTCAACGCTAATTATATAAATCAAGACTGGTACCAAAAATTTATAATTAATTAAAAAAAACAGTAAATTGTGGACTCTTCCGACCAAAGCGAGTGAGAAAATAGCATTACAATAGCTTATTTATTCAAGTTTGAAATAGATACAAAATATTCATAAATAATTCACGAATATTGTATTATATAAGTATTTCGGCTCTATGGCTCTCATCTAAAATTTTTTTTCTTCTTTTACATTTTTTTCTATATATATACACTATATATATAATACAAGAAAAAAAGATTGTTGAAAAGTAAAATGTGTTCATTGGATAAATGCAATTAGTGCTGAA
This sequence comes from Pararge aegeria, assembly GCF_905163445.1. Classification (NCBI taxonomy): domain Eukaryota; kingdom Metazoa; phylum Arthropoda; class Insecta; order Lepidoptera; family Nymphalidae; genus Pararge; species Pararge aegeria. The sequence goes on along the minus strand of NC_053184.1, from coordinate 6,632,053 downwards.
TTTTTTGGCGGCTTGTACGAGTACCTGTTCGTTAAAATCTGCTTTCCAAACCGGTAACCAATCTAATCTAAAAATTTTGCCTAGAATGCTGAAGACGGACGGATGAAGACGTGGGCAACAGCTAGACTATTAAATCACCATTTCAAAAGTGCTTATAAATTAGGTCTACTTGTGATAAATGAATTGTGAATATGAATAAAATATTTCAAACAAACACAATAAGCGGGTTTTCGTTCAATCAGTAATGTGACTATTACAAATTACAAATCTGATTTAATATTAAATTAATCAAATGTTCACATCGATCACGACAAGCATGTGTATCTGAGTTTTATTCGAATAATGATCAGTTCCTACGAGTAGGTATCACTATTTTATTTGAATGATTGTATTCAAGATTAATCCTTTGGCAGATCGAATGCCAGTCTGTCGATTGAAATTAAAATACACTTTACTTTATTCATAACATTGTGTACACACTGTTTTTAGCATCTAGCACGGTACTTATTTAGCTACTCGTCTACAAAAATTTACTTTTATAACAATTGAATATATTAATTGTTATAAAAGTAGTCCACTTAGTTAATTAATATAAATGATTGGCCTGCACACAAAAACAAATGAAAAACGACTAAGTGCAAGTTAGGTTAGCCCACGCAGGGTTAGCAACTGGCGTACATTACGAAACATTGCTTAGTTGTAGCACTTTTAAGACAACAAAACCAAAAAACACGTCTTTTGTTTGAAGAAATTTCTTTTTTATATATTTTGTTTTATAGCAGCAATAAAAGTAGGTAGGTACTGTTTCTGTGAAAATTCCAACTCTCCACGGTTAATAACATAGGTGCAGCCATAAGAACAGTATGAGAGAGAGACCGACGGACAGGCGTAAGTACAGTAAAGGCTACGGAAAGTAATAGAATCTCATCAGCAACCTGCGAATAAAAAACTCTTTACACCATCCAAATAACACTGCAATCGATTGCCTACGGTTATGATACTAACTTTATAAATAAATAAATATACTACGACAATACACACATCGCCATCTAGCCCCAAAGTAAGCGTGGCTTGTGTTATGGGTACTATAATGACTGATGAATATTTTTATGAGTAGGTAATATACATAAAATACTTATAATATACATATAAACACCCAGATACTGAAAAACTTTCATGTTCATTACACAAACATTTTCTAGTTGTGGGAATCGAACCCGCGGCCTTATACTCAGAAAGCAGGGTCGCTGCCCACTGCGCCAAGCGGCCGTCAATATTAGTTAAGATCAGTTTTAAGTTACAAATAATAGATTTCGGTCTGTACATGCCTCTGTATAACCTTCGTAAAGGCATTTCCTTTGACATTTAAACTGCAGGTACCGAACAATAGACACACATTAAAGTTAGCTCAATGCCTTGTAGCTAACCAACGAACTAAACGTAGAATTCCACAGCGGTGTATTATGAACATTATCACTGTCATAATACAACGCACACGAGACCTAAATAATTTGTACTTTGACTTTAAAGATTTAGAAACTGGAACAAGGCGTATTGCACAATCTTAGGCTATTAGGGTTCAGAACCCGAACAGCCTTGATTGAGCGCCTGTTACTTAATTATTATGCCAGCCGAATTTGATACAGTTTGGCCTATACATTTTTGTTTAGGTCTTTAGTCAACTGAGCTCATGAATTCATTCAAACTGTTGCGCAAGAAATGTTTAAATTATTAATAAATCACGTTAATATCAAGCTCAGGACCTTAACTTTAAAGATATCAACGGCTGAGAAATCGACATATTCGTGCCTTGTCTTGTCATCTTGTCAATGATATCGATTTGTGTACAAAAACAATTATTCACCTAGGATAGGTACAACTTTTTATTTACAATTATTTATTTATTTATACAACTTTATTGCATAATAAAGGAAACACACACAGGAAAACTTACATTAACATAAATTTTATGCAAAAGTCGGCCTTATCACTAACAGTGATCTCTTCCAGGCTACCTTAACTATTGGAATAAGGCAATGAGAGACGGGAAATTGCAATTATATATTAAAAAAATATATATATATTATATACATAAAAAAATAAATAAATTTTATTACAATTATTAAATATGCTAGGTAAATATTACATCATCGTCATTATCATAACAACCCATTAACGGCCATCTACAGGACACGGTCCTCCTCCTACAGTGAAAAGGGTTTGGGCCCTGATCCACCACGCTGGCCCCGTGCGGATTGGTGGACTCTACACGCCTTTGAGAACTTTATGGAGTGCAGCAAGGCATAATAGCTTAAGACGCACATAACTTAGTAAAGTTAGAGGTGTGTGCTGGGATTCGAACTCGGCCCCCTGAAAGTATATCACAAGTCCTAACTACTGAGCTATCATGTACATATGTGTAATTGTATAATTACTAATATTAAAGAAGGAATATTTGTTTGTTTGTTAATTGTTTGGGATGACGATTAAATAGTACTTAATATACAATATATTTGACGGCCGATTGGCGCAGTTTGCAGCGATCCTGCTTTCTGAGTCCAAGGCCGTGGGTTCGATTCCCACAACTGGAAAATGTTCGTGTGATGAGCATGAATATTTTTCAGTGTCTGGGTGTTTATATGTATATTCTAAGTATTTATGTATTTTATTTATAAAAATATTCAACAGTCATCTTAGTACCCATAACACAAGCTACGCTTACTTTGGGCCTAGATGGCGACGTGTGTATTGTTGTAATATATTTATATTTATTTTATTTAATATAAGTTATCGTTTGTAAATCGTTTTATGTGAATCATTAATGTAACAGATTTACAAGTCTCTAACGCACATATAGTTTGGGGGACTAACTAGAGTCAGTCTTTTTTATATTTATTATACCGCGAATAAAAGAAATAAGATAGTTTTGTAAAGTTTTGATCGTTAAAAAATTAGTTAGCAATTAAGTAACAAATTGGCACTTCGAATGAGAACCGAATTAGTTTTGAATCGAAAATAAAACAGGCACTCTGATTGAAAACTTAATGTCGAGTTAATGAGATAATTGATTTGTTTATACATCGGGTCTTTTTTGCGGACCAGAACAGTTTTCACTCAGTTCTCAAGCAAGAAAACTAAAAGTATCAGGCCGTGGCCGTGGCCATGGAAAAAATAAATAAATAAAGAGTGCACAAAAGGATTTCTTTTTACGTCTCCCAGACAATCCAGCTCTGTCTTAATTTTGACGGCTGACTGGCGCAGTAGGCCCTTGCTATCTGAGCCCGAGGCCGTAAGTTCGATTTCCACAATTGGAAAATGTTTGATGAACATGGGTGTTTTTAGTGTCTGGGTGTTTTTTTGTATATTATTAGTATTTATGTATGTTATTCATAAAAATATTCATCAGTCATCATAGTACCCATAACACAAGCGACGCTTACTTTGGGGCTAAATGGCGAAGTGTGTATTGTCGTTAAAAAAAAAAACAAGCATACATTCATAATTGATAAAGTACTTTACTGGTTTTAATCATTATTTCAATATAAGAAAGCTATATAATTCAAAACTAAGACTATTATTCAGTAATAAAAAGTAATCTGGGAAATTGGTCATTCCGAGTCGATTCAGCTGTACAAACATCGCTTAAAAAATTATTATGTACAGAATTATTATATATATAGTAATAAAGTATTGGGTAAGTTTATGACAGCATATATCTTAATATATATAAATCTCCTGTCACGATGTTTGTCCGCGATGGACTCCTAAACTACTGAACCGATTTTAAATTAAATTGGCACACCGTGAGCAGTCTGGTCCAACTTAAGAGATAGGATAGCTTAGATCTTTAAGTAAAGTCACAATTTTATTTTATTGCAAATTATTTGTCTATAATTAATTGACAGTCACGTGTTATATGTATATACAACTATACTCATTTAAGGCTTAGCGATACTGAATACTTTAAAAACAAAATCAAACGCAGACGAAGTCGCGGGCAACAGCTAGTTTATCATAAATATCTATTCTAATGTATAAAAGTTTATACCTGTATATTTAAAAAGTACAATATTTATTTGCTACCTTTACCTCATAAAAGGTTTAGTTTTAGGTTCTCCTCGAAAGGTATTGTTTTCCTAATGTCTTCAGAAAGCATGGAGAGAATAGCATTTTATTTTTACTTTTAAGGCTTATCTCTTGATGGATAACGGACGAACCGAACCCAGGGATTAATTTCCAATCGCAGTGGGTTACGACCAATTGGCTAATGCATGGATGGCTCTGATAGACTAGATTTCAATTTGATGAATGTAGAAACATAGCCCCGAGAATGACTAGAGTTCTGACAATACATCCTAATGTATTACTAGGCCTCGCTGTAATTATTACCGACACAACTCAATTTTTTGGTATAATTTTTAATAATTTTGACATTCACAATTCTGAAATCTCTTTTCGGCTTCTTCCTGGTATATTGCCCTTCGAACCAGTGGTAGCTATAAAGTCATAAAGGTGTGTACACACCTGTTGATTTATGTATAGATACTATTCATAAAAATATTCATCAGTCATCTTAGTACCAATAACACAATCTACGCTTACTTTGGAGCTAGATAGCGATGTATGTATTGTCGAAGTATATTAATTATTTTATTTATTTAATATTTCCCTCAAAACCTAAAATAATACACAACAACTTAACAAACTAACATCTTGAAAGCTAATATATTATGTTATAGTTAAATCGGAATATCAGCAACGAAGCAAATAGGGTATCCACATTTGCATCTCCAGCTCATAACAGTCCCAAATGCACATTTCGTGTCAAATTCTCAAGACAAGTGCCTCGGAGTATTTACCGCACAGTCCCCATTGATTCCGTGTGGAATTATTTTGAGTTGCGTTCTACGTTTTAGTAATCTGTACATATTATGTTCTCTAAATAATATATCCATAAATTAACGGAAGTATATATGTACATTTTAAAATAATGGTAAATAATTCGCCTTGTTAGTTGGCCTAAGGATAAATAAATAAATATACAACGACAATACACACATCGCCATCTAGTCCCAAAGTAAGCGTAGCTTGTGTTATGGGTACTAAGATAACTGATGAATATTTTTTATGAATAATATACATAAATACGTATAATATATAGATGAACACCCAGACACTGAAAAACATTCATGTTCATCACACAAATATTGTCCAGTTGTGGGAATCGAACCCACGGCCTTGGACTCAGAAAGCAGGGTCGCTGCCCACTGCGCCAATCGGCCGTCTTATATATATTATTTTACTTTATTTTTCCGTATACTCCCTCTCCTTGTCAAGTTCACTACGCATCTTCTTAAACTTTTCCCGTCAAATCCGTGACGCCAATCAAGGCTATACCTGAAAATCAGCGCTGCAGTTGTCAAATACTGCAGCAGCATGCTGAGGTAGCAGCCTTTTCAGCTGAAGCACCTTTCAATAAGGCATTTAGTCTGTAAAATAGTGTATAATTAGTTTGAATGTAATTAGAAATTAGTTTTCATTAGTTTACTTATGTGTGGAAGCTGAATAGTGTTTATTATTATATCTCTTACAATGCCTATCCTAAAGCTTTTTATAACTCGCACTGGAGATTTTCTTCATCTTATATCATCTGCATACCCTGTGCATATCCTGTATGCACGCCACTGGACATAGGGCAGTACGGTGCAGGACGGAACTGCGAGGTGTTGCTATGTTTATAAGCGATGGTTTTCCACTTACCATCAGGTAAGCTGTCTACTTGGTCCGTCAATTATTACTATATAATTGAAATTAATTTATTAGTATTTTGTTTTTTTTTTCAGTTCCGCTATTCTATCACCATTTCTTAAGAGTATTTATCTCTTTAAGAGCATTCTCTCATCTGTCTCTAAAAAAGAGTAAGTGCGTCCTATTTACAAATCGGGGACAAAGGTAATGCTAAATGTTATAGTTGCTAATATTACTTTTTAGTAAAGTTTTTTACGTATCATGTTTTGGTCAACGTCAACCCGTTCTGTGGACATATATTTTTTATTACTCCATTCCTAGTTAGCTGTGTGGGGCTGACCTGTTAGAGAGTATTCCAGTCCAGTCCAGTTAATTAAACCATACCCCCCCCTAAACGGTTTCCACGCGACATCGTACCGGAACGCTAAATCTCTTAGCGGCAAGTCTTAGTCGGTAGGGTGGTTACTAGCGACAGCCGAAGCAAATACAATAAACAATTCTTCCGCTATTGTGGTGCTGTACTCTTACGGAATTCATTTAAACGAGATCATTAAAAAAATATTTATTAGCATCAATTATTTAAAAAAAAGCAAATGTTATAAAATAAAAAAATAATAATTACACATCGGTTTTTTAATGGACAAAAAAGGGAAATCCTTAGAACATTTATAGACCTGTGGTCGTATGCCCATAGTAATTTTTTTAGTTTTTATTTTCCTTATCAACAAAGACAATATTAAACTTCTTGTTGGTGCACACATAAAATTTGCATTTCATAGACAATGTTGTAAAGCCGATCCTGATGCCAGGAAGGAAGTCACATTTGCATTTTGCATAACCGCTCTATTAGACAATATGAAAGTTATGTAAAATGCACATCAATATTCAGATATGTTAAAGGCGTTTGGATTCAGTTTAGCTCGCTGCATCCATTTTGATCCGTGACAGTCATTTGTAGTGTAGCTAAAGCGTTGGCTATGAAAAACGCGGCAAAATTTACACGTTAAGAATAAACAATATAATCATCTTAGGCAAACATTTATCAACATAATTTAATAAGCTTTAATAAATTAAAATGAAGGCCCTTTTGGTGTATTCTTATTTATAAATTGGGGCACATTTTAAAGAGATAGGTTGTTACTTCCTAAACTTCTCAGGTATATAAAGTTGTTGACCTTTACTTTATTTTTCTTTTTCACGACGAGTCTTCTGATACTAATTAATTTGATTAATATACTTCTATTACACACCACAAAACAAACCAGAATACAAAAGACACATACATCACAGAGTATAGAAATAGAAATAAAATACTAATGGCCGTTTTTACCAACGACGAACAAAGCATTACCTTAATAAGTAGGTAACTACTTATCTAAGGTGATTCTTAAAAACTCATTAAATTTTCATCAATAGTTATCATCTTAGAGTTGGTAAAACGTTTTTCTCCATAGATATCGCCTAAATCTTTAGACATTCGGTTAAGCGATTCATACGTTTAGTTAAAACGGCATAAGCTACATATACATAAATACATATATAGATATATAGATCTTAATTGATGATGATTATGAAATACAACTCTGCTTGCCACGTCAAATTTATTATGGAGGAATAAATAATATCTTACTTTTTTTTTCCGTACATATTTTGTTATAAGTAGCTTTTTGTAACAGACCTAGACTGGGTAATATGTGAAAATGGGTGGAAATAAAATTTGGTGATAACCCAGGTAGCCCCAGTGGGTAGGACTTTGACTTTGGAAGGCCGACGTTGAATCCCAGAACACATCTAACTTGTCTAGGTTATGTGCGTTATAAACAATTAAAATATCACTTGCTCCAACGGTGAAGGCAAACAACGTGAGGAAACCTGCCTGCATGTAGTTTAGAATGCAGTATTTCCCTCATGCTGCAACTGTCTCTTAGAAAAGATTTACACGCGTTGCGTTCCTTCATCTTCTGCGCATAGAACGTACGTTGTGTGCATAGACGCTTAGATGTACGATAAGTTTCCTGATAAGTTAGTACCTAAGTACTATAACATACAGCCATACTTATTTCTGCCGATATTTTTCAATGCTGTTCTGCGGTCTGAAGAGCATGGTTACCGGTATAATTACAGTCACATGAGGCTTAACACCCATGTCTCAAATTTATGGATATTGGGTACCCTGTGACGTGTTTCTCTGTTTATAGGCTATGGTTTTCTATTTATCATCAGATGGGCCATCAGTTCGGTCAGTCCATTATTGACGGCCGAGTGGCGCAGTGGGCAGCGACCCTGCTTTTTGAGTCCAAGGTCGTGGGTTCGATTCCCACAACTGGAAAATGTTTGTGTGATGAACAGGAATGTTTTTCAGTGTCTGGGCGTTTATCTGTATATTATAAGCATTTATGTGTATAATATTCATAAAAAAAATATTCATCAGCTATCTTAGTATCCATAACACAAGCTACGCTTAATTTGGGGCTAGATGGCGATGTGTGTATTGTCGTAGTATATTTATTTATTTATTTATTATTACTATAATTTTTTTTATATGTTTCACATTGTTTACAGTATATGTGTAATAATTAAATTCCTATGTCTACACAATTATTTCTTAACTTATGGATTTTCTTGTCTGTTTAATGTCGGAGAGAATCTGTGTTCAACCGTTGACGCCACGACATCCCCTTTACACATCGCTAGTTTTAAGGCTCCGCTCAACGTCACCGACCGAGCGTCGCATCACTCATGAATATTTAAGCACTCATCAATGCTCAAGATATCGGATTTTCCGCTTGAACAGTGATATTAGGGCGATATATTATATGAAATACACCTATGTGTAACATTTGTTAGACGAATGAATAAGCGATGTATATTTTGTGGCAGCAGGTTTGCTTGTTAAATTGTAGTTACCCAAATCTCTTTGTGTCTGGCAATAATCCGCATCGCCAGCTTGCTATCCCAATTTAGTACAACGTTAAATTTCATACAAAACTTTTATTAATTTTTAATTATTAAATTATTTTATACAAATCAATCTTACAAGGTAATTGGCCTAAGTCTAGTAACGTTGAAGCAGTAGCTGTGAGTACGTAGCTCAGTACGTAGACGAGATTTATAGTAAAGCCAAAGTTACAGCTAATAGCGAAGCTAATGTTGCAAGTGGCAATAGGCGGGGCACATAGCTTGGAGGGACTAAGGGTTTTAAAGTCCCCAAGTGCTACGGAAGACCTATTAAAAGCAGTAAACGTCAATTAGTTAAGATAATAAATACGCTTCGCTTTTATCCCTCAGAAGATACAATCATCATACTCGACCCATTACTCACAACAAGGCACGAGGTCCACCACGCTGACAGAGTGCGAAACGGTAGACTGCACAGAACTGCTGGAGAACTTTCATGCATGCAGGTTTCCCCAAGATCTTTTTCCTTCACCGTTAAACCATATGATATTTTATTTACTTAAGTTAAACATGACACAAATAGCACCGCAGAAAACCGAAAAGCTAGACGTGCGTGCCGGAGATTGAACTCAGTACCCCGAAAGTTGAAGGTGTTTTTTGCTCCAACCTAGATCGTGGTGTTCAATCATCATCGTCATATCAACCGATAGACGTCCACTGCTGGACGTAGGACTTTTGTAGGGAGTTCCAAATTCCACGGATTTGTGCCGCTTGAATTCCTCGTCGGGGGTCGTAGTGTTGGAAAACAGCAACTGCTGTGATTCTTCCATGCTTCTGACGACCTCCCTGGCGCAACAGTGAGCGCTGTGAATTTAAGTAGGAGGTCCCAAATTCTCCAGGCAATTGGAGAATTTATAATTTCTCTGGTCTGGTCTGGTGGGAGGCTTTGGCCGTGGGTCTTTACCACCCCACCGACAAATAGGTGCCGTTAAGCGATTCAGTGTTCCGTTGCAATGTCGCGTAGAAACCGATTAAGGATATGACTACCTTACTCCCTGACAGGTTAGCTCGCTAACATCTTAGACTGCATCATCACTTAATGGCAGGTGGTGGTAATGGAATAAAAAATAAAGCCTCTTCTCGGGAGCTGGCACCTCTTGATAGTCTACTTTTTGAACCGTTGGATATCTCTAACATACAACAGACAATCAATTAGAGCTTATAACGTGGTTCTAGTTCAAAAACATATTTAATTACATTTATTTTTAAAATAATTGTTTTATAAATATAACCTAAAATAAACTATTTAAAACTTAATAAAATCTAAAACTTTCTCGAAAACACCGCAGCGAGGCACAGTTCCTAAGATGCTGGCAGCATTGCCCCTTTGGATGGCCAAACTAATTCGTTGGTAAAGGTAACTGCCCGCTCTAGGATCACCGGTAGACTCGATAACCCTTTTCGATAATTCTTTGAAAAGAGCTCTTGCCTCCGGACCCCACGGTCCCAAAGTCTCTACTCCAAAAGGCACAAAAATGAAGCTGCTATCCAGGTTTTTACGCCTCTTGGCCTGCTCGGCACTGATTAGAGGATAAATAAATAAATTTATTTTTTACATATATTTGGTATTAATATATTTATAACCAATACACAGTGATATGAAGTGTCGGACACATTGTCCCTCAGGTCATCAATTCATAATGCAGCCACGTTCCACCTGTGATGTGCATATTTTAGGTGCAATCTCGTATCGATCTTCGTTAAGTCTGACACCCAGATCAACTATTCATACGTCCTATTTGAATTTACTGTTTATAGTGTGCTAATTTCGAATCAAGTAATCTCTAACCTCGTTAATTCAGTAAAATCATATTAGCCACCTCATTTGTTTAGTGGTATGAATTTTCAACTACCGGTACCTAATCCGTTCTTAGGTTTTTATTTCCGTTTCGTGCAAAAACTTTAAGTATTGCTCTCTGTTAAGAAATTCGCAGTAATAGCCTGCAGTTTGTATATGAATGTTGGCTCCCACGTAAGGCTTGGGTATGATAGTACCTTATCAGTAAAGCCAGTCAACCCCTAATTGAGCTAAGTTGTTTAAGCTCTTATTTTAATTACCTGCCCTATGCCTAAAAAACACCTCTTGTTTGATGATGATAACAATGATGATTGATGATCTTCACCTATGAAGTTGATAGAAGAGTATTTAAAATGCCTTATTTATTTATGAGGTTAATTTTAGAGGTTTGGAGCCATAAGAATTCATTAATAAATGTATTTAAAGATGACACTATTTTATTGAGGATATAATAAGTGTATAATGATAATAATATGTTATTGCATAATATCTTAATTGAATATTTTCAATATTATCATAAATTTTATCACCACGTATTTTACTGTTCGTGCTTGGTACTTGAATGGTTTTAATAATCGGAAGGAAATAGTTTTTATTGAGGAAACTACAATCATTTACTAATGCTACTATAAAACGCATCATTACATATACGGTTTTAAGCTTCTAATTGTGATATAGTATTACTTAATTCGAGCTAATATCGTGTATTTATGTTTATGTTAAGTCAAACTAGTAAGGACTATTTTGCATTCTACCTGTTGGCTGCGAACTTCATGCGCGTGTACTACGGTTTTTTACAAATACGTTGAGAATCGTTTATTTTCCTGATAAAAAAAGTAGCCTGTTACTCTTTCAATCTTGATTGGTAACTGGTGAGAAGAAAAGAAAAACATACTTTCGCATTTATAATTTGACAGATTTAAGATAATAAAATATTTTTTTACAAAAGTAGAAGGTTGCTATATGTAAGTTCTTTGGGCCCTTTCTCGACCTAAAATATAAGGGATGGTTATAAAAAGAAAAAATAAAAATCATAAAAGAAACCTGGCTTGATGCTTGTCTGATTAACTAAAAATTTGGAGAAGTTTTGTGCGTATTATGTGGGACGGAACACCAGAAAAATTTGAATCTATACTTCACTGTAAAGTAAACAACTATTCAGCCATTAGTACCTATTAATAAGTTAATTATACAGGACCTTTTTAAAGCTGCAAGTAAAATATTATGTCACGGAATTAGTGGATACTTTAAATAATTGCCTGCGTCTTAAATAAGTGCTAAAGCTAGTTCGCCGGCTCCTTATAGTATTTGCCCTTGACTATAATTTGCGTTCAAATTATAGAGCGTTTCGTGTATTGCATAAATTTAGACATATTTTGTGGTTAACAACTTGATTTTGCCCTGGTTACGTGGTCGGAGTGCATTTACCCTGTTATATAATAATTTTTTAATCATAGTCATTAAAAATACAAGTTTGATAATATGTTGAGATATTCATTAAAGAATTCAAACTGAAAAGGCCTTGGGGACAAAACGGACACAAAAGTAACAGAAGACAGGCTCAACTAAAATATTCAAGACGTGAGTAAATTAAGACACTTGCCAGAAAGTAGCGATAACCATCAACGAAAACTGACTATCATCATAATAAAAAATGAGCAGTAAATCTACTATTGGAATATTTACTTTTGGAGCATGGTATGCATAAATTGAGAAATTATGTGGTTTTACTCACGCGTGGTTTTGGTCTGGCTGCCTCGATAGTTATAGTTACCATACAAAACCAAATACTTTCTTATTTAAACAAATAGCATTCCATCAACTGTTTTTTGTTGTTTTATCGACCCATTATCGGCCAACTACAGGGCATGGGTCTTCTCCCACAATTAGAAGGGGTAAAGGCCGTAGCCCACCACGCTAGCCCAGTGCGGATAGGTGCACTCTACACGCCTTTGTAAACATACGGAGAACTCTCAGGCATGCAGGTTTCTTCACGATATTTTTGCCGCTGAACAAGAGAGATTAAGAGATATTATAATTGCTTAAAACGCACATAACTTAGAAATGTTAGAGGTGTGTGCTGGGATTCGAACTCGCCCCCCAAATATGAAGTACAAGTCCTAGCCACTGGGCTTTCACCACTTTTTATACAAATTGATGTTATTTCGAATGAATTTCTCCAGAAAAGGGATGATCAAATCAGAATAGAGGAGACATTTAATCAGAGTAAACGGTTTAGCTCCACGTTAGCTGTTATTTCAGCACTTAAGTCAAACACTCAGGTATTGAAGGCGCCGGGAAGTTACCTACGGTGTTCTTAATGTAAAATGTGGCATAATTTAAAAATATGTTTATTTTTTATTTCTGTCTTTTCTTTCCCCATAAGATACGATGCTGAAGTGGCAATAAGCGTAGCATGTCGCATGGAGGTGGTATTCTGGATTACGCTGACGCAAGCTTTGTTAACCTAACTGACGATCAGTTAAATAAACTTGAGAGACTTCCAAACATTAGCATTCGGTTCATATTTGGGTTACGTAAATATGACCATGTATCACAATTTCGCTCTCGTCTCAAGTGGTTACCTATTCGACTTCGCCGGAATTTGCACATTCTTTCTATTCTCTACTGTGTGTTGTTTTTTCCTTCTTCTCCACCTTATTTAAAGGAAAAATTTTAAATCGTTGGTCGCCCTGGTGAAGTTCTCCGTACTGCAAGGAAATTGATCTTAAGGGTGCCTTCACATAATTCATCTTTCTTCCACCGATCTTTCACTGTTCAGGCTGTTAAGCTTTGGAATGCCTTGCCTCTTGAAATCCGAGAGGCACAGTCTATTACCATTTTTAAAAAACTTGTCAAAGATCATTTTCTGTCTGCATCTGCGGATCTTTAACTTGCCTATTCCCTTCTGTTTTATTTGTGGTTTGACAATATTGTATATATTTATTTATTATTGATATTAATTATATAGGTATATATTAATTATTATCACTATCTATATATATTATTGTAAGTTTGTTATATGTACATATTATATTTGTATATATAGGTTTATGCATGTTTATTTGCAACACAGTACAGTTAAATGCACCACCTACCTCTCTTCTTGAGCTGTTTTTAGCGCCTTTGGTTGCCTGGAAGAGATCGCTATGTAGCGATAAGGCCGCCAAATTGTATACCTTTTGTTAAATTTTTACTGTTAATTTGTTATGTTTATGTGGTGTACAATAAAAGTGTATTCATTCATTCATTCAATGTTCTCAAAGGTGTGTGTAGTCCACCAATCCGCACTGGGCCAGCGTGGTGGTCTTAAACCCTTCTCATTGTGGGAGGAGACCCGTGCTCTGTAGTGGCCTGGTGATGGGTTAATGTGATGATGATTCTTTAATATTTTTTTATTTTTAAAACATTTGCACGTTCACAATCGACTGTACTTGATAACAGTCGATTGTGAAGGGAATATTCAATTAAATGTTTGCTTATTGTGTACTCAAAATTTGGCAAATAATTGAATATTATTATGAATAAGGAGACCCCAGCAGGGGGAAATAATATAACAAGTTACGCGGTATTTGCTGAAGGTATAGATAGATACTTTACAAAAAGATCTTTTTAATTGCATCCGGGTCCGTATTCATTGTCGATCGCCGTCGCAGGTTTTAATGAAGCGCTTTTAAATATCCCTAGGACTTGCATTAACCTCGAAGCAATTTTAAAGTTTCTCGCTACAAAAGAACGCGGTCTGAAAAGTTAGACTGCTCTTAATTATTGCAGGTTAATTAACGTCCTCATTTTACTCTATTACTGTTTTAATTTGTGGCGCTTTGAACTATAGAGTACTTTAATGCATTATCCTTGCTTGCTTAAATTATATAAGCGTAAGTGCGTTTGTTGGTTTGTCCTCCAATCGGCAGATTGTTTTTGTATACTAAATTCAATACACTAAATTCACGTAGGCTCACTTTATATTAGCATTTTCGAAACGTCAAGTCTGTTTGTTTGTAGTCTACAACCGGTACAGCAGGCAAATTCTACTGAGAAGGGACCGGTAAAACACTCAACAGTTGCTCTCCTCCATATATTATCTTAATATATATAAATCTCCTGTCACGATGTTTGTCCGCGATGGACTCCTAAACTACTTAACCGATTTAAAATTAAATTGGTACACCGTGAACAGTCTGGTCCAACTTAAGAGATAGGATAGCTTAGATCTTTAATTATAGTCGCAATTTTATTTTATTTCTAATTATTTGTCTATAATTAATTGGCAGTCACATGTTATATATATACTACTATATTCATTTAAAGCTTAGCGATACTGAATACTTTAAAAACAAAATCAAAAGCAGACGAAGTCGCGGGCAACAGCTAGTGTTATATAAAATCGTTCCTAAAAGCGCTATGGTAATATATAAAAGTGTAATATGAAAACACAATCTCACAATCAAAATAACGTATTGCGTATGATCATTATATTAAGCTGCGGTATTTAAAATGCATGTTTTTTTTTTACATGTAAGTCTTTAGGCTAAGCGACAAAGTAAAAAAAATATTTTTTGTAATGTTATTATGTAGTAGGCTAGTTAAAAATCGGCTGGAAAAACTTACCCAAAACATAATATTATATATAATTAGAGCAAATTTCAGTTACCACTTGAGATCAAGGATCGCTAGGTGTACTTTCTAAACAAGTGTGAATATGAACGTAAGTAACATAAAGTAAGTAACGTAACGTCAGTAAATAAATATATATACTACGACAATACACACATCGCCATCTAGCCCCAAAGTAAGCGTAGCTTGTGTTATGGGTACTAAGATAGCTGTTGAATATTTTTATGAATATAATACAAATTAATACTTATGATATATAGATAAACTCCCAGACACTGAAAAACAATCATGTTCATCACACAAAAATTTTTCAGTTGTGGGAATCAAACCCACGGCCTAGGACTCAGAAAGCAGGGTCGCTGCCCACTGCGCCAGTCGGTCGGTCGGTCAGTAAGTAACGTAATGTAAGTGAGGTACCTAAAGTAACGTAACGTATTGAGACTATAAAACCACAACGTAATTAAATCGATATTTAAAAAATATTATGCGTGGTTTTCTTAGGTACTAAAAAAAATATAAAATAATAATATTGCAATTATAAATTGAGATATAAACTATCCTATCACTTACGTAAAAACAAAACACATACATTACAAAAAGTTAAAATCGGTTTAGTAGTTTTGGAGTTCATCCTGGATAAACATCGTGCACTTGAAGTATATATTATAGATATAAATTGCTCTGCAAGAAATGAGTTTTCATGATCCAAAAAAGGTACCTAATGCCTAACTTAGTATCCAGATAGGCGTGAAAAATATTCCGTAATAGGCACATTTAAAATGTAGCGCCCGTTTAGTGGAGATAGATGCTGCGGAATTTTCTTTTAGAGAGGTAACATTTTCACTCACCCCCCCTCATTAGTAAGGGTAACTTTAAAGGGGTGCAAATTCCGTTCCGCATGCTATTCACTTTCACTTTTGCACATTTGGTATGCCGTGTTTATATCGTCTTATTAAATTTTAAATGCTGTTTGCATGGTTGGCTGTATGAGTGGAGACACAGTATAGCAATCATACAGCTGACCGTACTTACCAATTTAACATTTAAATAAGTTCTAGAATAAAGTTTCTTTACGATTCCTTTCCTTATTGCATTTTGTAGGAAATATATATACAACGTGTAAATCAAACGGAAAAAATACTTCAGAGGCTTTAGAGGTACGTTATTTTCTGTTACTGAGTCTTATCTATGAAACCGAAACGCTTATAGTTTTTACTGAAAGAAATCAGATACAGCCTTAACGCCACATGCAGTAAAATTAAGAAACTCCTGTCACTTTATTAGGGACACGTCGCGTAGCGTGAGTACTATGCACGTGACAGTCTTTTATCTTCAAAAGGGTTGTCACAAGTAAACACTTAGAATGGTTTGAATTAGTTTGTAGGGAAAAATAAATATGCTTTTTTGATTTAAATTTTTTTAAAGCAAAAGGGTGATTCCTTATGGAATTACAACAGTATTTCGTAATTCCGTTACACTTTGTATATATTAATTAAAAAACATAATTCCTAGAAATTGTATACAGTTTCTAGTTTTTACAGATCTCCTGTAACACATACACATTTTAATATGGTGTACATATTTTAATATGATGCCCATATTTCTTGACTTAGTTTTTGGTCCTCGAACAATCTCTAGTAGGTTCATATATTGCTCACGAAATTAAATTAGGTGTTCCGCCAATTGTATTGCTTTTTCAGAGGTTTAGCTGGAATACATTGATTATTTCAAGAGCGACCTATATAAGAGCGAAATAAGGGTTTAATGCGTAATTAAACCCTTATTTCTTACTGATTTTTTTGACGACTGAATGAACCTCGAGTATCTATATGATTAATCGAATCCGATTTTTTTTTATATGT
Organism: Pararge aegeria; assembly: GCF_905163445.1. Classification (NCBI taxonomy): domain Eukaryota; kingdom Metazoa; phylum Arthropoda; class Insecta; order Lepidoptera; family Nymphalidae; genus Pararge; species Pararge aegeria. Next base: position 6,615,070 of record NC_053184.1, on the reverse strand, counting down.
TAATATCTAAGCTCATTGTCGAAACCTTTGGTGGCTTAGCATTGATTTTCAGTCCGCTGATATTATTTTGGTTATTGATAGTAGCATATAAAATGAACGAGTTGTGTTATAAATTAAGGGTAATAATTTAGGTTTTTTTAACTTGAAGCCGATATTTTGATATAACTTTGTCAGTTATATAATATACTATCCTGGTCTGTAAAAACCGCAAGCAAGGAAATATATACAATAGGTGTTTAACAACTTTTTCTGCGTGCAATTTTCCCAAAGCAGTGGCCTAGTAAAAAGCCTAAATCAATAAACTGCGCTATCACGTACGTTTGGAACATAAAATTTGTATTACCAGCCTTTTTAGGATCCAACGTATACAGTGCGTAATGGTTTTGCCTTTTTTTATGTATTTTGATAGGAAAATGTTACTCTTCCTTTGTCGAAATTTATGTTCAAACCTACCTAATATCTCTATCAGTCTGTATCGTCAACGATTTACTGGGAAGGTTCTTTATGTTTTTGATATTGTACATCATCATCATTACCGGCCTATTACCAACCTATTACTGGCCCACTACAGAGCAAAGGGAGATCATTGACCTGTAGTGGGCCGGTCTCAGATTGATAAAGGTTTAGGTGGTCCACCACGCTGGCTAATAGTGCGGATTGGTAGATACCACAGCTCCACAAAGACGTGACTTTAAGCGATTAAGCGTTTTTTTAAGCTGCCGCGTAAAAAACGATAATGCCGTTTATTTATTTACTAACGGACCCGCGCAACTTCGTTCGCGTACAAGTCGACTTAAAAAAACCATGTCAATTATGCCTATCCATAAAACCACGTCAATCTAAAACTCCGTTATGCGGATTTTGAAAGACAAATGGGGAAAACATAGCGTTGCTATCCTGTAGAAGCTGTTTGCTTTTCCGGGATAAAAGATGTCTATGAGCTATGCCAGACTATATTGTAGGTATGTCTGCCAAATTTTAGCCAAATCGGTTCATTAGTTATGGCGTTAAAGCGTAACCAACATCCATCCATACATACATCCATCCATCCATACATCTATTCTCACAAACTTTCGCATTTATAATATTAGCAGGATGGTACGCTTGCATTCGATCGTTGTCCCATATTACTTGCGACTTGCTGTTATCTGTGAAGTATTATGTCCTTGGAGATATGCTCCTACGGAGTTGGGAAGTAACATTTATAAAAAAATTCATCCCATATCCCGGAGGAAACTTATTGTTTATCGGGATAAAAAGTATCTTATATATTGAACTGGGTATCAGCTACCACTATACCAAATTTTATTTAAATCCGTTCAGTAGTTTTCACGTGATGCCCGGACAGACAGACAGACAGACAGACAAAATTTCAATAAAAATCTATTTTGGACTCAGTATCCAATATAAAGCATCCCCCGGTCAAAATTTTCGAAATGTACAGTAATCTTCCAGTTACAGTTTTATAATAAGTTTAGATTAGCTTATCAAGGGAAACAAACAGTACTATTACACATATAAGTAATACCATATTTTTATATCACATAAACCGATGAAGTTTCCACAACTTAGTTATACATAAACGATAAGATTAACCACAATTGCTTAGGAATTATGGTTATTTTTATCGTTTATGTATTGCGAACATTATATATTTGCGAACCATAATATGTAGTTGGCAAAATGTTATTTAGGTATTGAAACCTTATTTTACCCTCGTTATTTATGTTAGTATAAGTGCCATAGAAATGTGTTAATTATGTAAGTAATAGGAAACCGCATACCGTTTACGTCATATTCCGTCTCAGGGCATACCTCGTCCTCCACCACATCCTGCTAACCTCGGTTAAACAGTTTTTTTTTCCATTAGGTACCCAGTTTTCCGTATTTGCCTACAGATCTAGTTATTTTGCAATCGGATGCATTATGTCAGACATCGTATGCAATGGCTATGACTTCCTATATAGATATTTAAGCTAATAAAAACTGTGCTGTTTACCTATTACTAATGTTTCCGTATTTTTTACATGTTATTCGCTTTTATGTGGATTGTGGTGACGGCAGGTCAGAATACAGTTATTACCACCCCTACTCTTCCCGCGGATGTCGTACGAGGTGACCAAGGAACATTATAGAGAACTACTAGTATCATCTGTCCATCAGCCATTATCAGTGGCGTGCACTTCATACATGCACAAAAGCACGGCATACCCTAAAATTTATATATGTCTCGTATAGCAGGAGGATTTTTGCCGTTTTATGCAATTTTCCTGATGTAGGCATACCCTGGTAAGAATCCAAGTGCACTGGTGTGCACTTGGATTTTGTGGTCAATTATATATTATCATTTCTCACTAAATGAAGAAACAGGACTGACACAAAATTTGCTCAGTTCCACTCCAGGTTTCAATATGTATGGAATCAGAAATTATTAATGCAAAACGTTTATAAAGTGAAATAGAAGATTAATTAAACATTATACAAAGCTCTATATTTTACAACCTTTGCCCGTAACACGGGAAATACTGAGCGTAATTAGGAATTTCTTTGTTCTATTTAAGTTAATAAGGTACCAATTTTCCCCCGTTGCAGAAATAAAAGTGAATTACAGATATAATTTGTATGTTTTAATTCTGTTCTTACTAACCTTATCGACAAAGTTTATTTCCTTACGTAGACTCTAATCTTCCTTAAGAAATTAATAGTCGAAATCGGTGTGATATTACCTAAATACGGTCTAGCGTATGCTTAACCCGCCTTTTAGGGAGCATTATAATAAAATCTTAGAATCTTAGTGCTTGTTAGGTGTCCAAACATATCTATCAACGTTGACAACGGTTTGTAGGAAACATTCCCATAATATCCTCCCAAATCCTTATTGGGCAGACGTATTTGCAATATTAGTTAAATTCAGATTTAGCACGACTACGATTCACTCAATAACAATCTTATGGTCGCTCAACTACAAGTTTAGTGGTATAAGGATCTTTATTTAAAAAATCGTTTCGAGCTGTGGTAGAAATGAGGTAGTATAATTGCGGTAAGCCCACTGGTAAGGATTTGAGCCTAGCTTTCGGGGGTACAAGATTGACCTCAGGCAAGCACCTCTAACTTTCAGGAGCTACGCGCGTTTCAGCATATAAATATCATTAGCTTCGGTAAAGGAAAAAATTGTGAAGGAAACTATATGCATGAGAGTTTTCAAGGGCGTGAAGTTGTGAAGTCAACCAATCTGCGCCAGCGTGTTGGACTACTTCCTAAGCCCTTCTGATTCTGCGTAAAGACGTATATGTGCTCGGTAATGGTATTATAATGATGGCGACAATGATCAGTGGTATGTATGTAAGAGGTATGTATTCGACATGGATTACAAATATTACTGACACGAAATATATCATATAAGTATCGATACCTGAGAACATAGTGTCGTAATCTTAACGTAGAATTTCTAGTATTCTCACTCTAGCGTGTTTTTGAAATGATACTAACATCAACCATCTCTTAATTAGGTGCGTTTTACGTGTGATTGCGTTTAAAGTACCTAGGCTAGTACGGCTATTGTATTGTTTGAGTGGTATTTAACAGGCATGGATTTGACATGAATCACAAATGTTACTGACACAAAATATATCATGTAAGCACCGATATCTGCTTACATGGTGTCATAATTTTAACGTAGAAATCTAGTATTCTTGCTCTAGCGTGTTTTAGAAATGATACTAACATAAACCATCTCTTAATTAAGTGCGTTTTACGTGTGATTGCGTTTTAAGTGCCCGGGCTAGTGCGTCTACTGTGTAGATTGAATATTTTTCTTGCGCCTTTAGCTACGTACCGGCACCTTGGGCCCCGAACCCATTACCGTTAGTCTTGCAGGAGTGCCGTTAAGATAATATTCTCGGAGCGCTCGTTGAAAAAACACTATCCAACTTAATACAAAGATTCCACGAAATAAAGACGGAAGTAATTGTCGCTCTCTACCTTTTTATTTCCTTACAGGGCGTCGTGTTTAAAGTCAGTTTTTTAATAAGACTAGGGGGGCTCGTGATATATTTTGCGAGCATTTTTAATGGGAAAATGAGGCAAGATAATGTTATGTTGATTATACAACGTGTAAATGAAAACCGAAATATTACTTTACAGGCTGTAAAGGCACATTATTTACTGTCTCTGAGACTTTTCTAGGAGACCGAAACGCTAATAGTTTTTAAGTAAAACACTGCTATAGCTTTTCCTAAAAAAATCAGATGCAGCCTTAACATCACATGCAACCTTAAATACCAGTGACTCCTGTCACTTATTTAATCACTGTAAAAGTAAACGTAGCGATGAAGGTAGTTAGTATGCGCGTGTTGGTTTTTTATCTTCAATAGAGTCGTCATAAGTAAACACTAAAAATGTTTTTGTATGGAAAAATTAAATATGCTTCTTTTGATTTCATATTTTTAAAGGGTGATATAACATATCTACCTATGCGTCCTTCAACAGTATTTCGTAATTCGGTTACACGTTGTATATACCTACGCAGTGATATTTTTAACATAGAACCGCCCCTTTGACTCTTGACGGCCGATTGGCGCAGTGGGCAGCGACTCTGCTTCCTGAGTCCTAGGCTGTGGGTTCGATTCCCACAACTGAAAAATGTTTGTGCGATGATGTTTTTCGTTGTCTTGGTGTTTATATGTAATATCTATGTTTATGAATAATATACATAAGTATTTACGTATATTTTTCATAAAAATATTTATCAGTTAGTCTATCACATCTTAATACCCAAAACACCTGCTATAACGCTTACTTTTCGAGCTAATTGGCATTGTGTGTTTGTCTTAATATATTTATTTATATTTATTAAAAAATATATTATCCAATCTACTTTAACTTCAAGCAGTATTCAAAATAAAATAAAATATTAAATCATTCATTTCTGCATTTTGTATTATAGAAACACCGTTTCTTTTTCATTCCACTACAAGAGATGATACAGTCTAAGACGGTAGCGGGCTGACCTGTTAGGAGTACGTAGGTATGTATTAAACGTAAACCCCTAATCGGTTTCTTCATGACATCGTACCGGAACCTTAAAGCTTAGCGACAGTATTTTGTCGGTAGGATGATAACTAGCTACGGCGGAAGCCTCGCTACAGACCATAACAGAAAATTCTGAAATAATAAATTTTCAAACTCGCAGGGGACTCCGGAAATCAAACCATTTTTTTGTATTGACACTCAATTTCTAATACACTTAATTATTAATTTAATTTTCTTGATATGTTTTTTCTTAATGAATAGAAAACATTGAACAAATTAACTGGGTCGTGCAGATTGGCCTGGTTTTCGTGGATTATATGGACTAAATGGTTCATTGATATATATATCAATTGATTTTACTCAGTTAAGTTTGAAAAGCAAGAAGTTTATTGGACTAAGCAAAATCTATAAATAGAAAGATAAATTCTTGACAATAGAAATAATGGGATAAAAGCAAGAACCAGGAATTGCTGGTATCTGCTATTTATAGTACCTACCTGCCTACCAATTTTAAACTTCCGATGTATCTACCTAATTATATTGAGGGAATTTCATTTATATGGAATATCTTGATTGATGTAGTAAGTAGGTGGGTGTTAATTAATTTCTTTAGATGTTACCTTTTGTCGACGGCACGGTGGTGTACGGTAAAATTCGTAAGAATTTATGATTACACCATAATAGTTTTAAGTCTACTTGTGAATTTTGGTTAATAAATTATTATTATTATTATTATTATTATTATTATCGATAAGAAAAGACTAGTGAGCTAATCCATTTGTTATCGAGTTAAAATTTAAGTCAGTTGTATCTTTTGCGCATTGAGAGTTCAAGCTATAATGGCCGTATAGTTTTATGCCCATAAAGCCGTATTTTAACGAAGCATGAGCTATCGGCATCGGCCAATTTAAAGTTTTAATAGTAACGTACGCCGCTCTGAGCTCTTATACGCTCCGAGGGGGTAATCCGTTCTATCCATACAAACGAGTACTTAGCTCCCAACTAACCTCATTTTCGTGTTATTGTACTGCTATTATGCTTTATAGCATGTTTATCTGTTCTAAAGGGGCTTTGTAATCTGTAATTAGCTGCTTGTTATCAAATACAGTATTTTAATGAGACCCTCGTTAGCTCATTAATTAGTTTATTTATTTATATAGTAAATATATCCTGCAGGAGACATTACAGTTGCAGTCTTCTCAGGACTATAAAAGTATTCAGCCAGTTGCAAATAAATATGCAAATTATATAAATAGCTTTATAAAATTAATTATCACAAAATAATAATAATCGACGGCCGATTGGCGCAGTGGGCAGCGATCCTGCTTTCTGAGTCCAAGGCCGTGGGTTCGATTCCCACAACCGGAAAATGTTTCCGTGATGATGATGATGATGTTTTTCAGTGTCTGTGTGTTTATCTGTATTTTATAAGTATTTCTATATTTTATTCATAAAATGAATAACAGTCATCTTAGTACTCATAACACAAGCTACGCTTACAGGCTTTCGAGGCTAGATGGGGATGTTTGTATAGTCGTAGTATATTTATATATTTATTAATTAACAATAACTAAATAAAAACATTCATACATATTATTAATTTGGCAGATTAAACTTTTTTTTTTAACTATAGACTAGCGGTTGACCGAAATCTCATCTGAAGGAAAGTGTAGATGTGGAATAAGATAAGACACGGTTGCCTAGAAGATGCGTAATCACTCTTGTTTTAAAGATACCCAGGTGGTAATAATTAGGAAACACAGAACTCCGAAAGGTATTCCAAACCCCAGCCATGCGTATAAGAAAAGAAGATGCAAATCGCGTCGTGCGAGTTTTCGGAATATTAACAACATTGGGATGAAAACCCGTTGCCTCACCATTCTACTATCGCACTGCAAGCAGTTCCTGATCATACTCTCCAAAGTAACGAATAACATTTTAATTTTCTTTCCTAGTTGAAGCGGCTGGGAATTAAATTATTATGAGTTAAATCATTGAGCAAGCGCAGCGTACGAGCCAGTGGGCGCCAGGGCGTAGTCAATTTAGTTCTGCAGAATAGTAAAGCAAGAAAATGACGACGATCCGGCAGACGACGTATTGTTGCAGTTGTTACTATGTACAGGCCTCCTCTCGCTAGAGATGGGGTTTTATAGCATTGACCCACCTAGGGTTCTTTTACGAATTGGCAGTCGAATATTAACACAATTTAGAGAAAAGAACAACGGCTTGAGGTGCTGTCCGAGGCAAGTGAGTAGATTTACAATTTAATATTATTGTGAGGTGATACGTAAGTATATCCGTTATAAATGCTTTTGAAAATATAATTGCTATCATTATCTCACAGTCACCATCATCATACTAACCCGGCTCACTACAGGGCACTGGTCACCTCCCACAATGTGAAGGTCATAGACCTGCACGCTGGCCCAGTGCGGATTTGTGGCCTCTACACACCTTCGAGAACATTACGGATAACTCTCAGGCATGCAGGTTTCCTCATCATGATTTCTTTCACCGTTGAAGCAAGTGATATTTGAATTGCTTAAATTAAAAACGCATATAGGTAACACTGCAGCATTTCGTTTTTAGCGAAATCGTAAACTATTAGTCAGATAATTTAAAGTTTAACTATATCGTACGTTTAGTAGCCCAGAACGTTTATATACGCCCCGAGCGGGTAATCCGTTCTATCCATAAAAGCGTGTACTTAGCCGAACTAATCCCATTTTCATATTATTATTGTGCTATTATCAAAGTTTCGTGTTTGGCCTCTCCCGATGTTTCCCATTAAAACTAAGGAATTAGGTATGTATTTAATATGCACAACGGATTCGAAACTACACATAATTTACATTATGTTATTTTATGTCTGCACTCTCGGGCAATAAAAGTTAAATCTAGCCTTTTAAAGCTTGATTGGGGATATAGGTTTAACGCATTGAATCTTCGTGAGGGAATTAATCGAAAGGATGAGATGGGCCACCAATCCGCACTGGGCCAGCATGGTGGACTACGGCCTTAACCCCTCTTTATTGTAGGGGGAGCCCCGTGCCCTGTAGTGGGCCGGTAATGGGTTGATATGAAGATGAGATGGATGCTATCAACGTTGCGTGTATTTTAGTACACAAACAAGTAGCTCTGAACAATGTAATGTTGCAAGAAATGAACAATTATGTTTTTAACTAGACGTTGCCCGCATTTTTTTGTTAATTCTTTTTAAATCCCGCAGGAACCATTAGTTTTTCAAGATAAAAAGTATCCTACGTCTGTCTTCAGGACGAAAGCTATCTTTGTTTGCCTATTTATGACTCTAGTTAAGATTACTTCAAATTTAAAATTTCTTTATTCATATAGGCCTATCACAAGCACTTATGAATCGTTCATACATATATGTTTACGTTTTTAGGGGTTAATTGTAAGGGGATGGTGATAGCTTCGTTTGCCAAATATAACCTAAATCTGCGAGTGTTCCAAACGCGTCCTGGTCTCTGAGCCTGAGCCCACAACAAACTTAGCATGGTATTTTTTTTTGTGATCATCATCTCACAGTAAATTAATATTAAGCATAGGGATATAAAATCATCATCTTATAGTTATTATTCTTATACAATAATAAGGTGAAAGAATTTTTATAATATTATAATTTGATTATACATTTATATACTTGTGCCCTGTGGCTTCAACGACACAAATTACGAAACAAAGCGTTCTGCTGTTCCTGATTGCTCTGGTTGTGCCAAATATATTAGTCTAAGATAATAAGTATCGATAGTATTTTAACATATTATTTAATCAAACGACTGAGGTGTAGGCGACTAATATATCTAATCTTGCTCTGGCTTTAATCATCCACTATTTGAAACGTTCTATCACGTTAAAATTGTAAAGCGTTAATCACCGTCCCGCGATGCACGGCCAGACCGACAGACAGACAGATAAAAATAAAAATAATTACTGTTTAGGCTTTAGTACCAATCATTGAGAGCCCTCCAAATTTTTTTTTAGGAAATTGACCCGTTACCGTTTTATTATAAGTATAGATAGATTACAAAGTGTAAGAGCGTTTCTATTTTCCTGTTAGTGGGCCTGATAAATCTACCAGACCACAAGTTGGATCGTCGTGAAGTTTTTGTCGGTAGAAGTCTGACACAAACTGTCCGTTCACGAGGCGGTATAGTTTTGTAGTTTTAGACCACCAAGATATTATATAGTGTAGTCGTGGGTTTATTATATTTTGCAAGTTAAGGCTAAACATGTGCACGGAGAAAAACAAAACTTTACGCGAATGAAGTCGCGGGACTTTTGGCTATATAACTCCTTTTTAAATTCACGAAATGTACACCTGATCAGCATGTGTGAAAATAAAAGACGAATAAGCGATTAGAGAAACGGAAAACCGACCCACAATAGAAAATTTCCATATCCAATTGCGGTGCTCCTCTTTTTCTACGTCCGTATTCCATTTGGATACGACCGCTATTTTTATCCGAAGCAATAAATGACTGATCCATGCATAGAGGCGGTGTGTCCGGCTTCCAATTTATCTCGTCAGGAACAATCCAATTATATTTTTTCCAGCAAATAGGCAGTACCGGACGCGTCGGAACACATTCGTTTTGATCCGACATGGACGGCAATGCTACGTTGATTCTGTCAGCCCTTTGAGCTATCATTGGATGTTGTTCTTTTTTTAAATCCGTGATTTTATGTGTTTCTTTGTTAATGATTGTTGGATAGCGCTCAAATGAAGAAAAGGCAAACAAGTGATTGCAAGGTTAAATGATGACGGTTTAAGTATCGGAAGCAAGTTTACTAAACATGGAAGTTATCCTTACTAATATTATAAAAGCGAAAGTGTATTAGTTTCTTTGTTTGTGTGTCCTTATATGCCCATACTGAGCAATCGATTAACTCATTTTTGGCAGAGTAAGTTGAGATATCGGAGAGTGACATAGGCACTTTTTATCCCAGGAATACAAATAACGGCTCCCATAGGATTTAAAAAAAAACTTTATGACTGCGTTAGTAAATAATAAAAGTTTGAGTCACTCAGGCCGATATAGCTTAAAGAGTTGAGAAGTTAAGTGGCATTGGGCAGAGCATAGCGCGGAGGACTGTTCAACGTTGGGGCCCTAATGTGTGGCAAACTCGCATCAGTAATAGTAGTGTTGGTAGACCTTTTACTAGGTACACAAACAATACCCAAAAAGTCGTAAGGAGCCGTTCGAAAAAATTAGTCCAAGGACATGGTCACAAGGTCTGTGGATCTTAACAAGGGACCCGTGTCTAGTATCCGTTGGAACCTTGGACGTCCAATTGACACGTCGACGACAAAGATAGGGGTTTGTGCTTTATAAAGTCTTACTGCTGAGTCAAACTCGACAATTTTGAGTTCATTGGCTAATAGATTTTTTTTGTTACTTATACCATAAATTATTCCACTATTTAAATTGCTGCAGTGACTAATGGGACTTCTAGAAGGTTTATTAAACCGAACTTAAATTAATAATACATTTTTTTTATTCCAAGACTAGAGCACTCGACTGCAATCACCTGCTGATATGTGATGATGCAGTCTGAGATGGTAACGGGCTAACCTGTTAGGGGTATAACAGTTTTATTACACCCATACCTCTAATCGTAGGGTGTCTAACTAGCCACGGCAAAAACCTACTGCCAGACGGACTAGAGGAAATTCAGGCCTCATATATTTCCAAATAAAATATTTCAATTAAAATATGTCAAGTTAAGTAAGTGATATCGTGAACATTGCTTAAACATACACAAGGATTGGTTTGAAAACAAAAAAAATACTCCAAGAAAGGAGAGTTTTTCGAAGTTGACTAAGTATGCCATAATAAAGTCACTTAATACTGGCGTACATAAGAATGACTTTTGTGTTGAAATGATTATTAAATTTTAAAAGCAATTAAAATTGATTAAAATTATATGGATTAATATAAAATTGTTTTATTTGAGTGCTTAATTTAAATCGATTATAATCGCTTTTAAAATTAAGCAATCAAATAAAACCAGCTGTACAAATTAATAAAATAAAAACGAATACACTATTGGAAAACACTTTGTGTCCATTCCACTAAAATGATTCCCGTTTTAACTGGAATACGAAGTGTCAAGTCCGACAACAGACATATGATTAATATTGAAAAGCACTCTCCGATTGTGATTAACAACGAACAATCGGATGAAATACTACTATTTATACAGAGAGCAGAGATTTTATTTAATGGAACAACAGAATGAATGAATGCTCAATGTAAGCCCAAACTGTTGTTAAGTTAATGATTGATTGAAACAATCATTACCTGTAAAAATAAAAAATACCGGATATGTGTGAGTCGGAATCGCTCAACGAGGGTTCTGTACTGTAGGTGCATAATATTGTAAATAGTAATACAAAATATTAGTAATAGGAACCGAGTTTTCCGTTGCTAGTTCAAACTTTTCCCGATGTCCCTCAACATACATTATTTAAACAACTACGTTTGAATTCAAAAGTTCAAGTGAGTTTTAAATGACTTCTTATTGAAATGCAAAATATTTCCAGATTTTTCGATGCATTAAATTCGTGTTGCGAAATCTCTTCCGTGAGATTATAAGAAAATAAACTTTGCTAACTATGTCCGGCACAGCAGTAGGTAACAGCAAAACTGAAGTTGATAACGATATTACTTAACTATGAGTACATCCACTAGAACTATTCTAACAATATAATTAACACTCATAAAATATAATCCAATGAAGCTTGTAAAGTTTAACAGGCAGCTCTCGGGCTTCAAAGCTTCGAGTCATCACTTCACAGCTTTGAAATGTAACCTTTGTTGTAAACTTGCAGCATTCTTTCGAAGTTTTAAATACTGTGACTTCGTTTGCATGTAGGTAATTATGGATATATGATTTATTTGACGGCCGATTGGCGCTTGAGCATGAATGTTTTTCAGTGTGTGGGTGTTTTTATGTAAGATACTGTAGTGGTCTCCACATTACATAACTAGATGGCGCTACAAAAATCCTGCATCGCGCTAGCGAAGTGTTCACCAAGAATGCCTATATATACGACTTCCAAAAATGAATGTTCGGACCTCGGTCCCCGAGCACGATCACCGGCTCGAAGGAAGATCTTCCTATTGTTACGGTCGAGCGTATCACCATAGCTCCCGTACAGTGGTGACCCCGACGTGATCATCGTAGCACCGCGATTCATGCCTGACGCACACCCCACGAGATCATCGCAGCACCACAAAGCACGTAACGCTCTCAACGCACGCAACGCTCTCAACGCACGCAACGCTCAACGCTCTCGACACACGCAACGCTCAACGCACGCAACGCCCAACGCTCTCAACGCACGCAACGCACGCAACGCTGTCAACGTACGCACACGATTGGTGACAGAGGCATACCACAGCAAGCTCGTTGACGACTGTCAATCCTGCAAAGCATCGGCGTCGCTACACGACCACTCAGCACCTCAACAGCGACGGTAGATTCTCGCAATGTACACCTCAAGCAACACCGCTTCAATGGTACGACTTCAAGTCTCGGAGGGAAATACTGTAGCGGTCTCCACATTACATAACTAGATGGCGCTACAAAAATCCTGCATCGCGCTAGCGAAGTGTTCACCAAGAATGCCTATATAAATATATACAACTTCCAAAAATGAATGTTTGGACCTCGGTCCCAGAGCACGATCACCCGCTCGGAGGAAGATCTTCCTATTGTTACGGTCGAGCGTATCACCATAGCTCACGTACAGATATTAAATGTATTTATGTACATTATTCATTATAAAAATATTCATCAGTTATCTTAGTACCCATTACACGCTACGCTGACTTTGGGGCTAGATGGCGATGTGCGTATTGTCGTATTATAGTATTTTTTTTTACTGATGATGATTCTATCCTACGGGAAAAATATCACAGTTTTTCCGGTATAAATTGTAATTTATGTGTTTTTCTAGACTATAACCTATATCACTAGTTCAGCCTTTCCAGATTATAATTGAAACTTTCGCATTTATAATAACAGTATAGATTACCGAATATGTTACCGGATATCTTTAAATAGGACTCAAATACATAATCAGGCGGAAATTCGCAAGACGCGGTTTGTCCCGTGGTGAAGTTATTTTTTTTAAAAGGACCTAAAACAAGATATTTAGAAAAACAAAAACGACTTCCTCATATAAATTGATTCGTACTTTTTCGTGTTTATAAAGCTATAGGAATAGATCAAGGTCCTCAACGTATAGATAATATCCATTAAAATATCAACCCATTAACGGCCCGCTACAGGGCAGGGGTCTCCTCCCACAGTGAGAAGAGGTTAAGGCCGTAGTCCACCACGCTGGCACAGTGCGGACTGGTGGACTATACGCACCTCTAAGAACATTATGGAGAACTCTCAGGTATGCAGGTTTCCTCACAATGTGTTCCTTAGCCGTTGAAGCAAGTGATATTTTAATTTCTTAACACCGAACCCGTGTTATTGCTGACTGGTTCAACATGATTAGGATTACCGCGTTATTGATTGAGATAATATTTGTTTTATTATTATCTATTAAACACATTTGCCTAGACATAATATTTAGATAAGTAATGTTTGCTAAGCTATCGCGCACTATCCGCATTTGTTACTTTGCAAATTGACTCAGCGATAACTGATGCGGTGATAGCCTAGTGGTTAAGTATAGAAGAAGTTTAACCCCGTTTACACAGATCTTCTTCTTTCCCTGGGCTTGTCACCGTACTTGGTAACATTAATACTTAAAAAAGTTAGAGGTGCGTGCTGGGATATCACCGCTTCTATATCCATAATATGCAAATATAATTTATGTTAGCACAAACGTTATAAGCTTTTCAATATCACCAAGTCATTGCCAATATCGCAAACAAAAAGTATTATAACATCGCTAAATATGTATTTGATCAAAGCAATTATTTTTATAGTGTCCGAATGAATATGGGGTTTCGTTGATTAAAACATATATTACGGTCGGACGAAGACAACTATTTAAAGTAATTAAGTAAGCAATTATAGCCGCAATAGTTCCTCGAGTTCTACCTAAGTTACTCAAAGCAACACGAGCTCGCGTTTAAGTGAAGGCGCTGCCACAATCTCCACTACACTTTACCAGACCATTGGGTCGTTAAAGTGTTAGTAACACATATATCTCTTCTTATTTTCCTATAGATTGCACCAAAAATTATTTAATATGATGTTACTGACATTGCAGTTTGAGATTCAAGTTGGTAACTTTGTTTTGGAAATGGCAATTCATTAGGTACTACCTCCACGGGGAATTAAGTAGGGACTTAGGAGGAATGTGGGAAGTTATTGGTACCACCTTTCATAAACTGTTATTAATTTAAAGGGTTTCACCTGTATTCGCGCTTTGACGTCCAAAAGGACTAAAAAAAGGAGTAAAAACTCAGCTTCGTAGACTGTCTTTATTCAGGAGAAAGTTTGAGTTTCTATTTCAGGTCTTCGTGAGTTTCTTACTTCACGCATTCATACGCATCAATACCTACCTACTTTCGAGTTAGTACAGACAAGAATCAGAATGATCAAATGTTTATTTAAAGCTGTATCAAGTTATTATATGAGTAACTTTTTAAATTGTATCTATTTGTCCAGTACAATAAAATAGATATAAATATGTTGATACTGAAACCACTGACGCTTGCTACGTGAATTTTGAATTTATGGTATTCGCCATTATATCAGACGAGAACACTATCTCATCCTTAAGAATTGCTCTGTGTTAAGAAATGTCTTAGCGGTGCCGCTTTAATTGGGCCCATTAGGTTACTAAGATTTCATTTATTATGTAAGGATTTTTTGCTTACATATTTTGACTCACCGATTACGTAATTCCATACTTTTTCTTACCTAAAGTTTATTTATTTGAAATTAGAGACTAAGTTTGCTTTATATTTCCGATATACTTAGACAACATTTTATTTTGCTTTCAAATCTTATCAAAGGTTAGTATGAAGCGTTTTACGATAAAACTTGTACCTTTTATTAAGATAAGTTTAGCTTTACGGTCCTACACTTCACGTAGGGTAAGTATTTTATAAATAGTCATTATTATCATCATCAATTCAACACTCCACTTTTAGACATAGATTTTATGTAGGGATTTCCAAAATCCACGGTCCCGGGCCGTTTGTTTCCAGCGGCTCCCAGCGACTTGCTTGAAGTCGTCTGTCTCCCTCGTTAGTGGTCGCCATTTCAGCACCGTAGGGCCTAAACATCCATCGGTTCTCCAAGCTATTATATATATTATATATTATATATATAAGCCACGCCCATTGCCATTTCAGTTTCGCTGAGCTATGTCGCGGACTCTTGTTCTTCTACAGATATCCTCATTTCTGATTCGATTACGTAGAGATACTCCTAGTGAGTTTAAAATATTAAGTATAACTTTTGTGCGATTGATAATATTTCCAACAATTCATAGAGGTTGTCAATCCACTTTTTACCACTTTTATACAGCAAACGGTTTTAGATTTTGCAGTTTTATACAATCGCTATAATTTATATAGAGGGGGGTTCTTACCCACTTCACCGCATCGGCTCACCTCTAATTTATGTTACAAAAAGTATAACTTGTGCATTTTAAATTGTTATTTTTTATGTATCTACAAGCTATACTTTAAAAATACACGTTTTTTAAATAACAGGCTACATATTACAATAAAATCAAAAATATGTTCCGTGTTATAAATGTCTCCTGGGAAAACGAATTGGGAAACTAATGTGTTACTGGGTTCGTTAATAAATAAATAAAGCAAAAACATAAGGCAACCTTTCAATTTTAAATTACAAAAATTTAAACCTGATAAGTGATAAATATACAGCATAATAAATATTCATACTACTGACATTTCAAAGTAGGTTTTTTATTTTTTCATATTTAATGTATGTGGAACAAGTTTCAAGCTTACTAAAATAGTTGTGCATTCGTGACCTGAGGGTCGGCGTGACGGCTAAGGCGCTTAGTTCAAGAGCGCTTGTAAACCCTAGAGTTGCTTTTAAAAAAAATGCTTTAATTGGAGCACCTTATATTAGCGTTATAAAATTGAATCTAAACAAGCAAAAGTTTTATAAAATTTTACTGTTTGTTACATCTGAAAGGATGAGGTTTGGATAGAATACCTTTGACATGTCAGTTCGTTGGTTTGTCTGTACCTATCATGATCATCATCATCGCTAACCCACTTCAGAGCAATGGGCCTCCACGCAACATGAGATAAGTTTCGGCAGTAATCCGACGCTAAAATTAACTACGCACATAACTCCGAAAAATTAGATCTGCTTTTGGAGAACTCGGACCCACCAAAAAAGAGGCCGAATCTCTAACCTATAACCGTTTTCGATCTTTTATAGCTCCCAAAATACTTCTTTAATAGGTAGGTAAGAAAAAATAAGATAAAAGACAGGTAGCTCGGGCCGTAATAAATCCAATTTGGTTTGTAATTGTAGGAATTTACACAATTAAATCTTACCGCGACCCCGCACCGATAACGCATGTCGAATGACATCACACGAGTCGTAGAGAGCTGCTGGACCCAAGTGGCACAATACCTATGTCCAGCAGTGAACGTCTATTAGTTGACATGATGTTGATGATGATGCTGCTAATACCTTGCCTTTTCAATACCTATCTTTGATATTTATCGTGCTTGTATACTCCTTGGGCAAGTAACCAAAAAGTAAACAAGCAGTAGAAACCGATTACTGGCTTATATTGTTGCCTATGCACAGCATAAGGCTGAGTTTTTGGCACTTTTACCATATTGTTAAATAATAAAGTTCTAATAATTTAGTACAAAAAATGCCATACCATTAGCAGGGTATCCCGCTTCCATCTTACACTGCTTCAGAACTTATCACCAGGAGATTGGAATAAACTAGATTAGTGGCATAATATAACATCATAATTTAAGTCTATACCACTATTGTTCTATGTCGGGATTTGTAATCTGTGGTAATTTTTTGAGTCGGACTCCGCCATGCTGGAATCTATGAAGAACGAGACTCCCTGAAGTAAGGTGCTTAATAATTGTGAATATTAATTAAAACAGTGATTTCTATAATTTGGAACTAAATATTATTGATATTAAACAAATCGAATAATAGTGAAGTACTAAGCAACTGTTCATCAGTGGCGTGCACTTCGTATAAGCACAAAAGCACTGCATACCCTAAAATTTTTTAATAACTCAAAAAGGGGAAGCATTTTTCAATTTTATGCCGTCTTCCTTCTTTATGCATACCCTGGTCAAAAACCCTGTGCACGCCACTGCTGTTCATTCATAAATATTGACTGTCGTGAGTTATTTTAAAAACTATTTCTTTGTTCGAATACATGGCTGAATTTCGAATTTACAACGTCAAGATTTTTATTTTGGCTAACCCTTTCTGAGATGATTTTACACAGAGGATGATTTTGTGGCAGAGCTCGCCCGGGGTAGCTAAGCAGCATTGTTTCAATGTTTTGTTTTGATGTGAAGGACGTGATTGCCGGTGTAATAACGGGCACATGGCTTAACACCAACGCCTCTGGTTGTTGGACACGTTGTGGGACTTGTTCCTTGTGTAATGATTTCTTTAATTTTGTTATTATATTGTAAATTTTAATATGGTGTATTGACTTAAAACGGAAATAATTTTAGTATTTTTGTATAATTTTAGTCAAGCCAGTTGACAGCCAATTCCTAGCTCTCTTCCGATTGGTCAACGTGAGTTGGCGGTGGGATTGCTGGGAAAGTCGTAAACGGGGGGAAAGAAAAAGATGAGGGCATTCGAAGAATGGCTTGGCGGAGGAAGGTTGTCCGATTAGAATGAGTCTATAAGTATTATAAGTAAATCTAGTAATACATAATAATGTAAATAATAAAGTAACTACTTTGTTCGTGAGCTGGTATATTTTCATCTTATCTGCATGCCCAGCGAAATGTCACGCTGTTTATGGCCGACGGTTTTCCAAAATGGACCATCTGCTTGATCTGTCTGAAAAATGTTGCAGTAAAGAGCATAATAAAATAAAGAAAGAACAGACACATTTGCATATAAGTTATTCATGCATTTATAAGATATCAAGGTATGTTGGAATTTATATAAGGTACCTAAAACCCTGCAGCTGTATTATTAATATGTGGAGGTTACTTTGTAAAACAATAGTTCTCTACGTTGGTATCTTAATGAAACATCTTTGTAGCAGCACTGATAACCATTATAGTCTTGCCAGAGAGAATTGAAGACGCCTTTGGTATAACTCGATGATTTAAAATTAATGTTTATAATATAAATACTTTGCCAAAATTATTATTCTCACGTCATACTGAGTGTTTCGCGCGACTTAATCCGTAATTTTATCAGTTTTAAAATCCTGCAAAAACGATGAATACCAGATAAGTCCTCAGAATGTAAGCTTTATATTATAGGAAAGAATCGGCCAAGATCTTTTTAAGTGGCAAGCGGTGCACACAAAGGGTATTTTACTTTTATCCCCCGGGAATAAAATCCTGTTGCTTTTCCGGAATAAAAAGTATCCTAAATGACTTTTCAGGTCGTCACTTGTTAAAAATATGTATTTATCATATTTAATTAAGATTAGTGATTGAGATTAATTATATGTAGCAAACAAACAAACAAACAAACTTTCGCATTTATTATCATTGGTAGAACCTGTATAAGTGTAAACTGTATAAGTTTCTTACAGGTATTTTCCACCTTTGTTATCTGTGTTCCTTTGTGTCTATATAAGGTGTAAACGAATTTAAATCTTTAATGCAAAGAAGATAAGTTACAGTTTACTTTACCTTTGCAGATTTTAGAAGTAAAAACGTTCCGCCAAGAGCGCTGATTGTAGAAGTGTAACCGAATTTAAATCTTTAATGCAAAGAAGATAAGTCCCTGTTTTAACTTTGCAGTTTTTCGATTTTCAAAAAGGACCGCGAGTGTAAAAATCTAATAATTTGGGGAACAGAGGAGATTGTGTTTGTTATAGTATAAAAAAAAGTTTTATAAATAACAGCTGCGATAGATATACCATATTTCTACTTCGTAGAGCTCGGTGTGGCGGCTCAGTCACTTGACTCCAGAGCTCTATTGCTGGAGAGTTGCCCGTGAAAACTTTCAGCTTTAATTGGAGTGCCTTTTATTAGCTCTATAAAATTGGATTTGCTCAAACAGATGCTTTCGGATCTTCACAGTTTCCAATTAAAAAGTCAACTTTCCAGCTCGCGTAAAGCTTCATTCGCAAGATTTAAAAATCATTAAGTTACCTATTTCAACTGAAGGACTTCTTAGAAAACTTCACAAGGAAACAACTGAGGTTTCAAATATTTTGACGGCCAATTGGCGGAGTTTGCAGCGACTCTGCTTTCTGATTCTAAGCCCGTGGGTTCGATTCCCATAACTAGAAAATGTTTGTGTGATGAAAAAAAAAATCATCTTAGTACCCATAACACAAGCTACGCTTGCTTTGCGGCTAAATGGCGATGTGTGTATTGTCGTAGTATATTTATTTTCTAATTTATTTTACATGGTACCTATGGTTGAAACATTAAGAAAGAAGATTGAATATTAATTAGGTGTTTTTTGTCAGTAATGATAACGGAAATCGAACAAACGTTTGTTATGCACGGCAAATTTGTTATTAGGTGAAAGTTCTTATATTAAAACATTGCACAATAAGATAAGTTGGGCGCTAATTACGCGTTTGTACGCATTGAATGAACTAATGTTGGGGAGCTAAGGTGTCAAAACACGCTAAACGTGGCGCGGTTCATTTTGCGTCAAATTGCGGATGCATATTGTGGAATGTGGTATCGCGATTCGCAGGATTCAGATGTTTAATTCTTATTTTTTACAGTCGTGGACGACATTTAAGTGTGGCAATCTTGACTATCCGTCACCACATTTTCATGGCAGCTGCATTTCTTCTTAACTCATGTAAGGGCCGTCCCCTTACATACATGAACTAAGATTTTTTTTTTTTTGTTTCAAACACTCAATTAAAAAAATAGAAATTTAGATTTGAAATAGCATATCAATTAAAAAAATTAACATCATTCATTTGAATTTTTCTGTAATTAAAGTGATACAAAATTGACTCCAGCGTTCGACCAATCACAAACACAATGCTCAAACGGCCTCGTTTTTGATTGGTTGCAGACAGGAACGTCACTAAGGACGTGAGTTGAACGCCGTAGTTTAGCTTTTCCTTGTTTTGCGAAGAACGCGGCGTAAGATACGCTCAGTGTATTTTGGCACTAAGCATTTCAGGGGGTAAATTTACGCAACCAACTAAGTATACCGATAGTTTAGTTCCGTGTTACGTGTCGATGTAATTTGCTACGTGCCGTACTGTAGGGCTATTAGGTGTTGGTGTTGAGTAGATGATTTAACTTCTAGAAGAATTTCTACGGAAAATATTTAGCTTGGTATTTTATTTTGGCGTTTGAAAATACTGCGTGTAGCAGCGCCGAGAGTACTTAGTGGATATATTTAACTTGGCTAGATAAATAGTAATTTTTGGGGTAGTAAGTTTTATATCATGTCACGTTTATTGTTTTATCCACATTATTTAAATTATCTCTACAACTAAAATACGGAGCTATTCAAATTTGGTGTTGACGGGGCAACGGTGACCGGAAATCTTAAGACTTCTTAAGAATAATCTGCTTTAATACCTGCCCTGAAAAAGGCATTTAAATCGGACCAGTTTAGTAGGATTTCATTGAGAAAATTATGACGTAGCAAACAATTAAAATCCGAAGTGGTATAGGAATTAGAGCATAGAGCATTGATCCACCACGCTGCTCCAATGCGGGTTGCTGGGCAAAATCTAAAACCGTCTCTCTTATGAGAGACCAGGCCTAAGCCCAGCAGTGGGACGTCAATAGGCTGCGAATGATGATGATGACGATGGGAATTAATGTCCACATAACTCTTCAAATAAATCCATTCATTGTACATACACCACCTCTAGAGTTCTTAAAGATTTTTTTCTCAAATCTTTTTTCACCTTCAGATGTTTATGCTGTAGGAAGGATAGCTTAGGTCGAGGTCAGTCATTTATTTATTTATTTTATTTTATGCTACAATAATATAAAAACGAGGCAACGCCAAATACGTGCTGGTGGCATATACTCCGTACCGATAGCCTCAGTATTTTAACTTCAAATTGACTGATAGTTTACCTTAATATTATTAAACGAAAGTTCATCGTACAATGCAGCAAGAATTGGGCCCAAAGTCTGCTATCTATCTGATCATTGTGTCCCAGAGGCGACAAAAAGTAAATATGAAAAAAAAATGCGAATACATGATTATTGACTAATAATAATTTTACAATAAACAAAATTACCCTTGGTAGGCAAGCCTAAACCGAAACGCTCAGGCCGCGATTGTCAGAGGGTCACGGGTTCCGAATTTTTTTATATGATGAAATTTATAAATTGATGGCGAAGCCTGGCAGGTTACTAATAATTTTATTTAATTGTTAATGTAAAACTTAATCTACATCTGCTCTTAAAACACATAAAATTATTATGACATTAATTTTCGTTGGGAGCCTAATATTTAAAAGCCTACGCAACAATAAAAGACACGGGAATGTGACAATTATTATTCCCAGTTTTATTCCTAGGAAACCTTGTGTTATGTCTGATTAAGAGCAGAGGTTCTTCTAACGGGCGCTGGGAGAATATTATTTTAGCTCCAACAAGATAAATGGTAATGGGTTCTAGGCACGGTGACCTTACCGAATCTGAAAGCGAAAGAAGAATATTATTTCTCATCAGTAAAGAAATTAACTCGCAGATGAGGTTTGCAAGTTTGGTATTAAAGGTTCGGAGTTATATCTGTAATTCACTTTTATTTCCACCGCGGGGGAAATTAAGATCTATTAAGACAAATTAGGGTGTAATCATATTTTAGCTCCTTATAGGTACAGTTTTTTTTATAAACTTATCTAATTACCGGATTTATAGGTATCAGAAACTATATATTTATTTTATAATACTATATACTATTTCTACCTATCTTTTTCTTCTTGTTATTTGTATCTCTCAAAATATTGGGTGTTTTTAACAAAGTTAGAGGCGAACAAAATATAAATTGAATATTTTTAACGTTGATTAGGTACTTTCAATAGATGGCGTTCAATTACTAATGATAATCGCTTATGAAAAGAATAATACATAATACAAGTACATTAGACGGTATGAAGTTCACCGGGTCTAGAATAAATTACCGTTTTAATTACCTTGGTACAATATTATTATATTGAAGACATCTTCCAACGAGTAATGTGACTTTATATAACATTTCATATTCTGTAAGTGCTAACTACCTAAGTATTATGTAGACAATATTGTTTTCTTAAAGACATCATCCGACGAGTACCAACGTACATAACTATTAAAAATCTTTCAGAATATAAAATGTTATGGAGTCACGTTACGTACGAAACGAGCAGCGTGAAAATGTGAAAGTGAATTGCAGACATAAAGCAGGATGTGCTCTCTCACAAACATTTCCTCACTAATGAGATAGCTAAGTGGATATTTTTGCTCATCTAAAAGTTTCTGTTGCGTCGGTGTCCACTAAATGTATACAGGTCTATTTTAATTATAGTTTTTTTAGCGTAGCTTTTAACTTAACTGCATCATTGGTGTCATGTAAAAATATGTTCAACGCCGGACCACAAGGGAGGATCGATGCGGGGTCGGACAGAAATATTTACATAGTTGATTTTATTGAGAGTTTCGAAGTTAGGATAGGATATTTATTAACTTTATTACACAACCAAAAAAACGGTTTACAAATGGTTAACGAGTGAGGATGTGGCCAAAAAGTTTAGGAAGTAAGAAAAGTTAATATACATGCATACGTAAAATACAAAAATATATATATATTTATACAATTTATACACATACGCGAACTTGTCTAACTGCGACGACAATCGTAACCCGTCAACCTGCATTCAGGCAGGCTAGCATCTAAAACTTACTATCTAAAACTTTCTGAGAGTGGAGGCCGAGAAGTGTGTCCGTAATCGCCTAACCATTATGATTAATTTGGCAATAGTGATATCGATATTCCGATTTCCGATTCCGATTCCGGGATTCCCACGTTTTGTGTCGCCGGTGTCCAGAAACTTATACTACTTGTTTGGTGTCATTTGTTCACCTAGATTTTTCTATAGTATCAAATAATTGACACATAAAGCCGGAGAGCGTAAAACCATTGCCTATAAACAGTGCAAACCTTCGCAGGGCATGCAAGGGACTACGGTGTTAAGCCTTATGTGCCTTTAATTACACCGGCAAAAACACAGCAATGCTTCTTGGCTGCAGGAATGATCTTGGCAGTAGTACTTCCCCGAACGAGCACTGTCACAAAAAGCTCTACTACAACTAAAATCTATCAACATATTATACAGACTATACTTAGAATACTAATGCCCGTTTTCTCTTAACCCAGGAATCACTTTCATCGGATGCCTAATCATTTAGGTGACTTTAGAAAAAAAAAAAGTTTCACGAACTCTTATGTGATATCTAACGACGTTAGGCGCTGTCAGAAGCTATGACACCAAGCTATGATTCGGCGGTCCGTAAAGTTTAGGGTACACACCTAAAAGCCAAAAAAGCAAAAGAAGAAGAAGAGGAAGTTTAGGGTACTCGTGAGTAACTGACTGACAATTGACAAATAAAAAAAAATGAACAATAAGATAATACAAACACAAAATACCCCACCTTGTGACAAGAACCATAGACAAGTTAGGTCATATGAGTTGTCCAGTGAAAATTGTTTGATGAAAGATAAATGGTTGCCTAGGAATCTTCTTTATTTAGGCGTTACTTACTTAGCCATTGCCTTGTACGTCGTTAGTGAAAACGGTCATAAGCGTAGCAAGAGGTAAAGGAGGTCCAAAAACAAAAAATGCAACATTCAAGCTACGCAATAGAGAATATTGCTGTTAACACTAATATTAATGATCATCATCATCGGATTTGACGGCCGAGTGGCGCAGTGGGCAGCGACCCTGCTATCTGAGTCCAAGGTCGTGGGTTCGATTCCCACAACTGGAAAATGTTTGTGTGATGAACATGAATGTTTTTCAGTGTCTGGGTGTTTATCTATATATTATAAGTATTTATGTGTATTATATTCATAAAAAAATATTCATCAGCTATATCAGTACCCATAACACAAGCTACGCTTACTTTGGGGCTAGATGGCGATGTGTGTATTGTCGTAGTATATTTATTTATTTATTTATTATTTATTTATATCATCATCATATCAACCGATAGACGTCCACTGCTGGACAAAGGTCTTTTGAAGGGAGTTCCAAATTCCAAAGTTCTATGCCGCTTGGATCCAGCGGCTACCTGCGACGCGCGTAATGTCGTCTGTCCACCTCGTTGGGGGTGGACCAAAGCTGCGCTTACCAGTTCGGGGCTGCCATTCCAGCACGTTGGAACCCCAACGTCCATCCTTTCTCCGAACTATGTGTATTAATGATACCATTATGCAATATTGGAATTTACGGAATTATATTCGGTTGGGTGATGTTTTTTAATTCAAATGTACGTATCACGTTTTTATTGTTACACATTTAAACCCCGCTGAGCCTTACGCCTTATGATAACGTGTACTTTTAGATTTTAGACTTTAGTTTTTAGATCGACTATACATAGAGTATTATACTAGACATATACACTCGTATTAATTAAAACCCATATCTTGTGGTCTGGCTGTTCACTGTACACTTTTTTAAATTTGTTAGGTTTCGAAGTAATTTTTTAAAATACATTTTTATTCTGTATAGAATCTAATTAACAAAGAAATAAAAATCACGGTGTAACGAACATTATAACGTTTACAGAGAAGCTACAAACAGCAACACATAAGCAATACGAGCACACCTGACGTCAGTTATTCATATCCAATTTGGAGAGATTATGGAAAACATGGCAAATTGTTTGCGTTTGTTTATAACATAAGGCACGCGCCGCGGTAATAAAGTCGTAAATGTTTCGGGACAACAAAGCTGGGGGTAAGTGGCTTCATATATTAAAATTCCTTTATTTCAGCCAACGAATATACTTATTTTAGGGTTCCGTGCTAACATTTTTTTTTTGTCTATAGACGAGCGCTTGACCGTAATCACACCTGATGGTAAGCGATGATGCAGCCTAAGGTGGAGCACGCTTGCCTAGAAGACGCCTATTTATTCTTGATTTGAAGGTACTCATATTGTAGGTACTGGGGAAAATGGAAGCTGGAAGAGCGTTCTAGATCCTAGCGGTGCAGATCAGAAACGAAGATGCGAAGCGCCTACGTGGTCGATATACCGAGGACGCGTCCACGCTATATCGGTCACGTAGGGATGTAGATCCTTACGGGGCCTCGCGGTTCGATGGTAAAAAGGCGAGGGAGGAACAAGATCAAACAGTTCTTGAGCACAATCTCCGGAACATATCCTATAGAATACCGAAAGGCAGGCAACCTTGCGACGCAAAACAAAACATTATCAAAACGAACTATGCCTTTCTGTATTTCATGAACTACTTTTTATTTAAGTCATAAATAATTATATCATAACTAGAAATTATGAGCGTTAATTATAGATAAATGTTTGTGATAAATTTTACCACTTTGAAATGTACAAGTACAAGTTACGTTCATGAAACACTTTATTACAAGTTCTAAATCAGGTTATTATTTATTTTAAAGCCGCCTAATTTCCTATTTATTTATTACTACTTAGCTGTTGTCCATATTTTCTTCGGGGTTTGTTTCTGTTGTTTTTTTTAATCCTGTGGGTACCTTTTATTCTCGGGATATTCTTGCAAATTTATTTAATACACAAAAGAGATCATGACATAACATAAACATAAGAATAACAACCAACAAAATTAAACTAGCAACTCACCACCACATGTGTTTATAAATGCAGCTAATAAATATGACAAACTTACTAGTTCGTAGTAGAATATTTACATAAAAAACAAGTGTAAGAGAATAAACTGACAAACATTTAAAACAGCGGAAATTTGTTCTATTTGCTTTAAAAAAAAAAGGTATCCTGTTTCTGTACGGCTTCAGGGTGCTATCTAAAGATAAATGCAGTGGTTAAACTGAAAATAACGGTAACGAGCAAACAAAAAAATAAGTAAACAAGACACACTTTCACATTAATAATATGGTTAGGGATAGATAATGACAATACTTTTACTATTAAACCCCTTATCCCCGAAATTAGCAAAGCGATAAATCTGTAACAAAGACAACATTAGATGTTTATGTTAATACCAGGCACGTATAGAAACATTAAATCAATAGAAATACGAAATACGGTAGATAAGGTACATGTGTTTATTTTGTCAATAAAATGTTAAGTAATAGATATAAAATAGTTCTTATTACTAGCGTCAAAAAGTTAAGCAACGGAATCGGTAATCGGCAGCGTAAACCGGTCGCTTGTTCTCTCATAGTTAGAGTAACCAAGAAAATAGTGAGCCCGTAACAAACCTGTTTAAGAAACTTAACCAAACGGTTTTTTAGAAGCGGTAGAATATATTATGATTATTGAATAAAATACACGTTTTCTTTTATACGAAGGTACGTAACCGTCAGTGCGCAAGTGTGATTCGCACTTGTCGGTTTTATTTTTACGTAGATTACCTTTCCGGGGAATCCCGTATTTGTATCACGTTGAGTATAATTTTATCTACTTCATGCATAGCGAAACAGTTATATTTGAATGTTGTTCCAATTTGATCGAACCGAATAATGAAATGGTCTACCAATCGAACGTGGCGTGTCCATTCACATACACCGATATGGAGAACCGAGCATTTGTACCAACAATAAAATAACTTAAATATATTGACTTGAATCATACTGAATTTTTAGTTGAAGTAGAGTTTCTTATGACAAAACTTGACTAGTACTACGGCTCTGTGTGCTGTCTGAAGGGCTTGGTTACCGGTGTAATTACAGACGCTGATGAGCGTGAGGCTTAAAACTTGCCCCTCAGGTTGATGGCCACAGGGTGGCACCTTGCAGTAGTGACGTTAATAGGCTTTTACTATCACCATCATGTCAATCAATGGGTTACTATTTGGCTTGGCATTGCAATTTTTTTTTGGTGTTCCATATACCGCGGTCTTATGCCGCTTCGATTAAAAAAAAGGTTTTTACTATTATAAATCTACCCCCTCGCTACACTCTTTATATATCTACTAACCTCACTTAGAAATAAACGAACGACGCGTCTGAGTATGTAACTCACGTGCGGGATTATAAAAGCTTTTTCATGGTTTGTTTCCAATTTGTTCTTGCAAAGTATCATGGTTTCGAAAGAGGCGAGTCATTGTTATTTGTTCAAAAGCTTTCGATGTCATCAAATTTGTCATGATTTAATGAAAAACAGAGTATCTCTGTTTCACCGTTCGCTTTGGAAATAAAGTATAATGAAACGTTTTGCTGTACATTCGACATTCAAATATTAACAAAGACGCTTATACTGAGTTAAACTTGATCTTGTATTTAGTTTCAACGGTGAAATCTGGCCTTGTTGAGACTTATCAAAAGGGGTGAAATAAGGGTGAAAAATGTACGTAAATTCATAATTCGTTTAAAGGAACTTGCATACAATTCTACAATAAACTACCTATTAACATCTTGGAGATGTCTCTTAAAAAGCTCAAAGTTTGTATTAAACGTAAGGTTATATTAAAGTCCTATTATAGTTAAAGGCCTACGTAATCGATGAAAAAGCTTTGGTGTGAATTATTGCTATAACCGGGTTGCTCTTCTTATAATTTTAAATGACAATGTGAGATTGTGATAACAAAAATAACACCCGGCTAAGTTTATTGTGGGCTTCTTCTTAGACCAGGGCTCGTTTTAAGTTTACAAATGTGGTTATCGCCATCATCACACTACCGTGTAATTCTTATGTACCCATTAAAAGTGCCACCTATGGGCCTACTTGAATAAAGATATTTTTGACTTTGACTTTGACTTTGAATGGTAAAAAAATCATATTAGTTTGCAGAATTATAAGAATAACTTAATAATTTAAAAATACTACACTTAAGCATTTATTTTACTAATAATACCCTTAAAAGCAAGAAAAGCGACACTTGAAGCTTTACAGGTAAATCACAAAATTGCGACCAATCTCAACATAAAAAAATATAAAAACATTCATACAAACCTACATACGAGTACGGTAAAACGGCGAGCTACATGATAGAGCCTTTAAATTGTACGCAGACTAACTTAAGAGCATTCGCTGCTATAAAAAATATTTGAGACACACTATATAATTACTTGTTCTTTTTTTATTTATTTCTTCACTTTCTTTCACTTCACTACCTTTGTTATTTTTGTTATGTTCTTTGTGCTATAAATGATTTGATTTGATTTGACCTCTAATACTTGCAAACCTATATAAATACGAGCATACAAAAGCGTCTAGCTACATAAAGCCCCTAAGTCTACGCGGACTAAGAGGCGAGCAATCGCTGCTTATAAAAAAATATGAAGACACGTTCCTTATACCTACAGACCTATATAAATACGAGTACGGGAAAACGTCGAGCTACAGAAGTGTGTTAATGTGAAAAGTGAATTGCAGACGTGAAGCGGGATGCGCGCCTATTCAAAGGTCCCCTCACTAATGAGGGGGATGAGTGAAAATTTTACCTCTCCAAAAGAAAATATTCACTGCATCCCCACTAAACGCGCGCTACATTTTAAATGTGGCCATTACGAAATATATTACGTGCCTATCTGTATATCAAATTACGTTGAGTATTTTTAGGGTGTAATAGATGTTATAGAGGTCAGGCTATAGTCCAGTGGGTAGGACTTCGACTTCTCTTTCGGTAGGCCGAGTTCGAATCCCAGCACGTACCTCTAACTTTTATAAGAAATGTGCGTTTCAAGTAATTAAAATATCACTTGCTTCAACGGTGAAGGAAAACATCGGAAACCTGCATGGTTGAGAGTTCTTCATACTGTTCTCAAAGGATGTGGAGTCCACCAATCCCCACTGGGCCAGTGTGGCGGATTGCGGCCTTAACCCCCCCTTAATGTGGGAGGAGACCCGTGCCCTGTAGTGGGCCGGTAATGGGTTGATTTGATGATGATGATGAGATGTTAGCTAGTAGAAGTGGTGGTAGCCTTGAGGGTATAAGGCTTCGACTTCTCTTTCGGGGGACCGAGTTCGGTCTCTGTAAATTATCGGAGCTATGTGCGTTTTAGGAAAATAAATTTTTACTTCAACGGCGAAGGAAAACATCGTGAGGAAACCTGCATGCCTGAGAGCTCTCCATAATGTTTTCAAGGGCGTGTGAAGTCTACCTATCTACAGCCCAGAGCCAGCGAGGTAGATTTATACCATTCTTTCTCATTCTGTAAGGAGACCCGTGCCGGTTATGGGTTGATGATGATGATGGGATATTAGTAGATTAAGAACCATAAGACCCTTGTATTTTTCTGTAAACATACACTTAATATTATAAATGTAAACTCTGTGTAATAGATGTTTGTGACTCAATCGAAAAGAACGAAAACTATTTTTCTTAAGCAGCTGAACGTCTCGTCGGTCTAGTGATTAGCATGTTTAACTACGGATCGCAAGGTCCTGGGTTCAAATCCCGGATCGGGCCAAAATTATATTGTGCTTTTTTAGGTTTCAGTACCAGCCCGGATTTAGGAAATTGATGGTGTCAAGCACGTTAAGCAGTTGAACCCGCTTATTTTCACGAACTTGTGACGTTTAAGCCCAACAACCCGCATGGGTGCAGCATGGTATGTCTATGCTCTAAAACCGTCTCTCCAATGAGCCTGTGCTGAACAGTGTGACATTAATAGAATGGAATGCATAATGATGAAGTAGCTACCTAGAATAGTTCGATATATTAGAAAAAAAAAAGAATTACGCGCTGACTTGGCGCGGAATGTACGATGGGCCGCTTGATCATGTATATCACGTGCGGGATTATAAAAGCTTTTTCCAATTCTCTATTGTAGGAGCGCCCCGGGATCTTACGGCGACCACGTAGGAGCTATATCTTTCGCTCTCTGTACGCTTTTATTTTAACGAAATTTACCCCCGCCACTGTCAGAGCCAAACCACATTATCCGATTCAACATCGGTACGCCTAACCGATATTTCGCGGATATCACCAGATGAAATACCGATATAGAATACCTCTTTTTTTTCATTGACTAATTAAATGTTGGATAGAAGCAGGCGTTACTTTACGGAATATCATGATATACAATGAAAATCAAGCTTAATTTGCTATACTCTGCGAAAAGCAGGAGAATCTGTATCTGTAATTTATAACTTCTTCAATCCTATACACCACATAAAACGTTGTTAACAATTATTCATTGTAAAGTCTACATCTCCTGAGGATATCACGGTGTCGGAGCAAAACGTGCGAAACATTGCCAAAGATCTGTTCGGAGTGATGAATAAAGATTGAAGAAATTATAAATTGCACCATACAGATTCTCCTGCCTTTTGCTCGTATAGCAAAATAAGCTTATTTTCCATAAATAACAAAACATCTAATATAGTATATAGATAAATTTTGATCAGTAAAAATTAAGATTCTTCATCCGTCCATAATCATTTCGTTCACTTATTTGTAACCAGGTAATATAGCCGAAAACGCATGCGATTACAAACACACATATGTATTGAAAATATAACCCTCTTTTTAGAAATAAATCATAGCACTTAGGCCCTACTAAATAAAATAAAATTCATTTATTTTGACCGACTCTGGATCATAAATGGTTAGTAAAATACAAAGTTAACTGTTAGTAAACTTAGCCTAAGGAAATACTTCATATAA
Organism: Pararge aegeria; assembly: GCF_905163445.1. Taxonomy (NCBI): domain Eukaryota; kingdom Metazoa; phylum Arthropoda; class Insecta; order Lepidoptera; family Nymphalidae; genus Pararge; species Pararge aegeria. Next base: position 6,584,093 of record NC_053184.1, on the reverse strand, counting down.
AACCCTTAGAGCATGCCCGATTGGAAAGCACGTGTACCATGCAGCAATGGTACAGGTACTGACAATCAGTCCTGCCAGCAAGTACCCTCAGAAGGCCGCTGGAACTAGCCAGAACCCTGCGCTCCAAGGATGTACACCGTTTTCGCATGATCGTGTAGAAACAATTTATATGCGCTTCGGCAAACATCCCTGACGCGCTGCAAGACCGAGGCAATCCCATCAGCATCCTGAACGCTTTTTTGTACTGTACGCGGAGGGCACTGTACTGTTTATGCGTGTTATTAATCCACAGGCTGCTCGTGTAAAAGGATGTACAGTATGCACTGAAAATAGTGACTTTAACAGGAACTGTACAACGAACAAACCTGAGCGCGATCGGCCCTCACAGACAATGCCCTGCGCTCTCTCTCTATATCTGCATCATCTTTGAGGTCAAAGGATATCACATACCCCAGGTATTTAAATTGTGTCACTCTCTTTAACGGTATACCGTACATTTTGATAGCAGGTACACTGGCACTAAGCGAACCACTTTCATAATTTCAACACGAGTCACGGATCAGCTATAATATTATAATGCTTTTGAATTTGTTTGGCTACACGCGCTTATCTCAGGTAATGCTGTTTCGAATCGGAATTTTTTGTGTTGTTAGTGTCGGCATGAAGCTACGACCAATAGCTGCCACGATCATCAATGAGAAATGTTGCAAATGATGCAAAAAAAAATATTTTTAAGAGATTCCGATGCGTGCGATGCGTGAACGGTAAACGTTACTCCAAAACGGAAGTAGTGCCTTTGGAAGTATGTAGTAGGTATGTCGGAATTGTTTCTTAAAAGTTCTAAAAAACAGCCCGCGACAACATACGACTATTTTAAGGTTGACACGTGGACTAAGTTGTGAGGATCCGCTAGTAACTATATAAAAAATTAATAGCTCATACGCCTTTTGGATGATTTAAAAATATTGAGTCTATTGACGGCCGATTGGTGCAGTTTGCAGTGACCCTGCTTTCTAAGTCTAAGGCCGTGGGTTCAATTCCCACTACTGGAAAATGTTTGTGTGATGAACATTAATGTTTTTCAGTGTCTGGGTGTTTATATGTATATTCTAAGTATCTATATATATTATTCATAAAAATATTCATCACTCATCTTAGTACCCATATTACAAAGCTACGCTTACTTTAGAGCTAAATGGCGATGTGTGTATTGTCGTAATATATATTTATTTATTTATTTCAATGTCACATTTTCGCTAAAGTTGATGTGAGTGTTTTTTGACTAGATCAATGGCATTAAATGAAGTATTTCGAATAAATATTTTACATTAATTTTACCGCCATTATGTAGAAAACACATGAACTACTTGCGCAGAATAAACTACTTAAAGGCGATTTTTGCATCCGATCGGATTGGAATCGGTGTCGTATCGGTGAATGTGGCAACGCTGTCACCGTCGATTGCCTCCCATTGTCTCCGCGGGAAGCGTATACCGAATCAAATTGGGAAATATTGAAAGAAAACGTGCTAAGCGATACCGTATCTGTTACCGGTTTATTTTGGGAAAGGGATGATAATAAAATAGGCAGATATATTGATAGGTACATATGCAACTTACTACCGCAATAGTTTCCATTTTCCACAAAATTACCTAGTAATGCATTTAAATGGTGTAGGTAGTATTTCATTTAACCTCAAATTAAATATTATTCTTACAAACTTGTCCAAATATTCTAAAGCGGGAATTATTTGTACTAATATCTCTAAGATTGTAATTAAACTCATGGTAAATGCCGAAGCAATCAAAGCTATTTAAGAATTTCAGATTTCCATTACGCAAACTAGAGAGAGAGACAAACAAAAAAGTTCCAAATAGAAATTTGAAAAGCCCGTTATGTAACTAAAATATATGTACTTTTTTGATTTCCTGTCTACTCATATAATGCTTTTTAAATTTCAAGTTTATAGCTCTGTTATAGATATCTCCTGAAGGTTGTGACAGACTGACAAAGCCACACCAGAAGGGTTAATTTTTGTCATATTGTTAACGGAACCCTAAAAACGATCAAAACCGCTATGGCATCGACGTCGTAAAACTTGCATAAATTGCTACAACTTAATATTTTTCTAGATCACAATAACAAAATCATCGGGTAATAAAATTATCATAACAAACAGCCCGTTATTCGTATTTTATTGCATTATTTGTTCACTCTAACGTCCATTATTCCCGAGCTACCTGAAGTGGAAACCAAAACACTCTCAACAACGACAAATAAAGCCATAAAGTTGCCTACAAAAATAACATTTGTCGTGATTTTTTGAGCGCCCCGTCCCTACAATGGGGCCATTTGTTGTTCCCATTCATACAGATCCGGAAAAATAAAACAGATAATAAGGGCCCTCGGTCCTGCCGCCTTACACATTAGTGCCACCAGAAATGTGACCATTCTTATTCAAATATTTTTTGTGGATTTGTTTGTTTCTATCGTTTAGACTGAAAACACACATTACACATGTCCGTGAGATAAAAGTTTGCTCATTTGTATTATGAAATATGAAGGTGGACTCATAAAAGAATTAGAATGATATAATCCATTACGATGAACGAATAAAATCCATTACGATGAACGAATGATGACGAATGAGATGAGATGATAACGAATATTATAAATCAAGGATCTCCTTGTGTTCTTAGATATCACTAGTTATTTTTTCCCGCGGTTTCGTTTTTTGGTCGTTACAGTATATGAATGAATAAATATACCTACTACCACGATATCACCAATCTGCACTGGGCTAGCGTAGCGGACTACGGCCTAAATCTTTCTCATTGCGTGAGGAGACCCGTGCCCTGTAGTGGGCCTGTAGTGATATGATGACTACGACGATAATTCAAAAGTAATCGTAGCTGTGTGTGTGTGGTATGGGTACTAAGGTGACTGATGAATATTTTTATGAATAGCATACATAAATAATTATAATATACAGATGTGCACACAGAAACTGAAAAACATACATGTTTATCAGACAAACATTTTCCAGTTGTGGAATTCGGACCCGCAGCCTTGGAAAGCTGGGTCGCTGCCCAATGCGTCAATCGGCCGTCCAGTAATGTCATACTGGCAACCACTTAATGCTGCGATTGTGGCTTAACTATGAGAGCTAGAAAGATTTCCTCTGGATTTTTAAGTTGGTAATAACAATTACTTTAATCATGTAGCCCACCATTCTGCACGCTTCAGCGCACCACAAATAATGTTTTTTATTGACAAAATGTTGCCACTTTGGGTTACATTAACGCAATTTTCTTATGGATCTCTAAACTTTTAAAAATAAATTATATCCTATGTTACTTTCGGATATTTTAATTTTCTATTGTGAAAGAAATTGTTAAAATCGGCAGGGATATTACGTATTTCACGAAAGGCTTGCAACAGGCGTAAATGTTGCAATTTTTGCTGTCGAACGTCACTTTTGTATTTTTCCCTTCACCGTTGAAGCAAGTGATATTTAATTGGTTAAAACGTCAAGAGGTACGTGCAGGGATTCGAACTCGCCCCCCCGAAAGTGAAGTCGAAATCCTAACCACTGGGCTAACCGAGAGTGTTCTGTTTCAGCCAAAAATCAGGGTGTTCACTTTTAAAAAGTTTTATCGATACAGTTCTCCAAAAAATTCTTTGCTCATGATAGCAAGAAGCCTAGGATATTCTTGTGGTAAAGATTAATCGAGTAACACCAAATTTAACAAAATCTGCATTTAGGGCAGCAAAGTAGTAGTCATCTATACAAGGTTTTTATGGATTGATGGATGTTTGTTACTCTTTCACGCAAATATTTCTGAAGCAATTTCACTGAATTTTGGAATGGAGATAGATTACACCCTGGATTAACGCAAGCTGCTTTTTATTCCGGAAAAATTAACGGTTGCCGCAGGGTTTATGAAAAACCAAAAGCCGCGTACGAAGTTAAACGCAACAGCTGGTAAATTATATTAACCAAAAAGATGTAGTTATTTCGAAATCACCGATACATAGTTAAAATGTATGTATCATTTTGTAAGTAAATTTATGTGTATAAACTGAAGACGATCTAAATCTTGTTAAATTTTAATAAAAGGCAAAGGCAAACAACCCTACTTTCATGACTAACAAAGTCATACTTTGCACGCATTAAAACTTTGTTCAAATTGAATTTCTCTTGTTTCCCAATAAGTGCATTAAACAAACCACTGAATCAAAGTTCAGGTCTTTATCAAGAAACTTGGGTGCCAAAAAACTTGTCGGTGGGGTGTATTAATGCAGTCTGCGCTTTTGGTTTAACTAACTTCTTTGTTACTTTCAATTTATGAAATCCTTGCAAAGAAGTTTGTAGAGTTCATTTGTTACTGGAAGTTAGTTCAACGTTTTAGATGGTAATTTTCGTTGATACTGACTCTGAGCAAGGCCCTTTTTACGATTGGTTACCGTTTACACGGGCGCTTTGTTTTGCAATTTTTCACAACATTGTCATGGTTATTTGAGGTCAGCCTGTGAATAAAAAAATATACATAAATTTATTAATATTCAGGCCAGCATTCATCCTCTGAATTTCAAACCGACCATTTGGTACTTTGCTCTATTCTACCACTATATCGCCCGACTAAGTTTTTAATTCGGTTGATTTTTTTTTTCTGTTCATATAACTTAAAGAAAACAATTTTGGTGTTTCACATCCCAGGCGCCCGACGTCCTGTGACGGCTCACACATTATTTATTATACGCTGTTGATTTTAAACCAGATTTAGTTTAATACAAAAAAAATCTAGTTCTTTTTAATAATTTATGAACTTCTGTTTTAGTACTAACTTCTGATAATAATCGTTAAAACACCGCCATGCGTTGAACTCTTAATCTCTATCCTGACCTCCTGTTACGGACCTGTGGCCAGGGCTGAGGTTTTAATAGCCTTAGGATGATGGTCGGGATGACACTGAGATAATAGCTATGTTATAATATTAGTCCGGCTGTATAATAAAGTTACTATTGAAAATTAAAAAATGCTCAATTCATAAATTAATGTAAGCCATACATAAACCCTTGCAAAATAAAACCGTGCTATCCTATTATTTCATGCCCGCATTCATAAAGCCGGTGTAAAATTGTTTTGCCCGCGATGCAGTTAATATCTTGGGCTTAGTGAATGTGGAAAATATTTGGTGAAATAACAATTTGCACATACATTGCATTCTCTTGGCATCCACACCGGTCCGCGCTGGCATTCCGCTCCGTGCGACTCAATACAATTCCTATATCAACGTTTGTGTAGAAGGAAAATTAAATTCCTTGTGGAAAATGCTTGATTTAATAACATAATTATTTATTTCATATATTGTTTTCGTATTTAGTTTAGGGAATAAGATTTATCTGAAACTTATTTGAAATAATCTTTATCGAGCAGTAGAAAGTTAACACACTAACTAACACTTTTGTGTCAGTTTTTGGAGGACAATATTACCTTATAAAAAAACATCTGAAATTTCTATAGAAACATAAGAAATCAATGTCTAAAACTACAAAATAGGCTTGATTGATTGGAATAAGATAAATAATAAAGTCTATATATAACTAAATTTGTTATTATGGGTTAAAATAAAGAACACTGACCTCCAACTGAAGCCGATGGAGATAATTTACCTACTCGAAGTTGAGCTGAAAAGCACCACGATTGTCAGCAATGAAGGAACGATTAAGATTGAGAAAGAAAAAACAAGATTTAACAACTTATGTAGACGTTAATGAGTATTTTAGTTATTTTTCCTTTCAATGAAATGTTCATAAACTGGTGACTCCTGCATATTATCGCCTGTGGAAGGTACGGACGTTATTTGTGGGGTTGAGCATGAATGCTCTGCCAATGCATAAGTTTAAAAAAAAAGGATACACATTTATAACACCGAGGTTATAAAATACAATTGATGAATTTCTTAGTAAAATTGTGGTTTAGAAGCACACCGCTTCGTATTCCACTAGACAGAATAATGATTGTTAAATGTTGATGTTGTAACAGAACAATAACTAGGTTTCTTGTCGGCTTCTACTCAGTAGAATGCGCTTTCGGAACGTTGATAGAGTCACTACAAAAATACTGTATTGACTTTTCACAAGTGCTTGTATTAGGCCTACTTAGGCAAATGAATTTTGAACTTTTGAATTTATTTTAACTAAAATTAAAATCAGTATCTGCAAATTCCATGCTCTTTAAATAATGGTATTTTTAAATTAACTTAGGATACTCAATAACAAAATATAGTAAGTTATTATTATAATGTTTTATATACAACCGCTATAAACCCAACCTGGCTACGTCTACGCTCTACATACTAATTGACATTAAATTTTCACAAACCGACCTCATCGTAATGACACTGCCAACGGAATTATACCGTATGGTTGAATATTACCGTACGTTTTAACGAGCTGTATAATAACTCCTATTTGTAAACCATTTGCAAATTTTAAAGTAATATTTCGAACTCGTTTAGCACGTATTTGGGATTTAATAGCAATAATTTGTATAAACTAAATTGTAGGGATTAAGGGGGACGGTGAAATAAATTTAAATTGACACAAAACATATTATATTTGATTACAGGTTTTCGCTTTAGTAATATTAGATATTTTTCACAGACAGCACGTAAAAATGTCAGCATTTAAAGTACATATCGTATGTATTATTGAATAATCACGTAATTTGAAATCATTTTAAAAATATGCCGAACATTTTTGCTACTATGGACAATGTGTCGGCAAGCAAGCATAGTGAGTGCTGTCATATCTTTTGATACAAATATATATGTATATGGTGCTAAGAATTAGCTTGACCAGGTTAGTCACAGACAAATCCACCCAGGATATTCGGTTTTAGGCGCTACAATCTTTAATGAAAATCACATACAGTGTTGTCTTCGCGTGCAAAATGATCACTGCTATATACAGAAAAACCATTTTATTGAGACATATTTAAGAGAAGTTTTAAATTTATGTAGTTATAGTAAAAATAAGGCTTTTAGATAGAAAGATCGATAGAAAGCTCTTGCCTGCTATGCTTACTTCTGCCGCAAAGCAGAATTTTTGCGATGCTGTGTTCCGGTGCTAAGCTAATTATTCGAAGCATTTGTGCTTCAATTGTAAGGTATTTATTATCATTGAAATCAATAACAGATTATGAGGAATTAAAACCAACAAGGCCTTAACGCAATAAATATCATCTTTTGCTTCCGTTGGTACTAGACACGTGTTAGATTAATATTTTGTTTATTTATTTTTATTACTTATTTACCTACAAAAACTGTGTATATAACTGGGCATACAAAGGAAAACTTATCCCATATATATGAGAGATTTCTTCCTTTAGATTTAAGTTAATTAAATATCCTTATAACAGATAAACATTACTTTGATATTTTTACTATCATGATAAAGTACATAGTTCTTTTTCAGTCGTCTAATGTTAATTAAGTTTTAATTACTGTATAATGAGCTCTTATAAGAGAAGTTAAAAAAACGTCAGAATTCCTTTCCCAAATGCTTTAAGAGTTGAATAATTAATGCATTAACGAAAGCTAGCATACATTAAGACAAATAAAAATCTTTCCACATGGTAAAAAATATGGTTACTCTATTAATATTATTTGCAAACATTTTTTGCAGTAAAAAGCCACCATTTATTTTTGTATAGTCCACACTACGCTTAACCTTTGTTCGGATAAAAGGGCTGTAATAGGTGGTACAAATTGACCGCTCGCTTGGAGTATTTGCCAAGCGATCCACGTGCCGCCCCGATTACCGACCGAGAAGGTAATTCTTCGATGTGTAGAGACTGAAATAATTTTATTGGTAATATTAAAGGACCAATTCTGTCCAAAGCTTAAGAGTACTTGGGGTTTTTGCTTTCCACTCTCGGTGTAACTTTTTCGGAGTATTAACTCGCGCTTTGTTTTGGATTATCGTCATCATTATTATTATGTCCACCAATGGACGTCCACGACTAGAGTTTTAAATACCATGGTTTTGTGCTACTTCAGTCCAGCGTCTCCCCGCGACTCGCATCTGGCCAATTGACCGGGATCTGCCAGTACTGCGCTAAATAGTGCGAGATCGTCATTCAAACACTTTCGGACCCCAACGATTCTCTGAGCTATGTGTCCCGTTCATTGATACCCATTTTCGCTTCATTACTCACTAAGCTATGTCGGCCACTCTGGATGTTCTTCGTATCTCCTTATTCCTGATTTGTTAATTTTAGAAAACTGAAATATATGTCAGCAGATTGGCCGCGCGGTTTTTAAAAAATTGCGTGGGAACCAGCCAAAAAAAAGGAAAAAAGTAGCCTATGTTACTCGCCGTTTAAACACTTCTGCGTGTTTATAATATTATAAGTGAAGATTTAGATTTATAATCACTTTTGTAAATCACCAATAATTGTGATACTTTTCATCCCGAAAAAAGCACATCGATCTCTACCAGGCAAAGATAGCTTTGTGAATAAAATACCTATACTAATGACCAGTGATGTAAGTAATCAAAGTTAAGTGGAGATAACGTTAGTGTGATTCAAGTTTATTTTTATAAGTTAGAATATCAGAATGCAATTGCTCTCCCCGCTGGTGTCGCACATGGTGACTAAGGGATTATAACCGAGAACTGGTAGCAGCGTCGTCTGTGCTATTACTACCAACTACTGCAATCACAAACCCGTCTTCCCGTCTGTGGTGATTAAGGGCAGACTCTCCCGTTGCCCTTTTGTCTATCGTGAACTGTCATAGGCTATTGATCAAATATTTAAATACCTTTTCTAATTTTGCACAATGAATTGATTTATCATAAAAAACACTATTTTTATAAATGAAATGAAATTAAATTTATTCGCTGAATATGAGCTTACATAGGGTCTTATTATAATATAACATTCCTCCATATTCTACTATTAAGCATGCGAAATGTAAAATGCACAACAAGAACAATCATTACACATGTCTGCATAATCTTGTTGAGCAAGCATTGAAAAGTTATTTATTAAATTATACAGGTAATGTTATCATAATAATGTCAAAATAATATCATTTTTAATTCAGATACTCGGATATTGCATAGAAACATTTTGTACACAGCCAATGCGCCAGATTTTTCTTAAAAAAACGCGTAGGTTGATTTTTTAGACCTGCATCTAATTTATTGTATATTTTAACGCACATTGCAAAGGGGGATTTTGCGGTTTGTTTTAATTTATATTTATTGTTGCACAGCCGAATTTTATTTCTCCTTTTAAAATGGCTTACGTTCGAGAAAGTTTTAAAATACTCCAGGTGGCGATGAACGAAGTCTGATATTTCGTAGATATACAGACACGGCAGAGTAAGGAGATTGTGTTTTTGAAATATTGGTCTACAGGAATCCGTTGGGTCTATAAGAAATATGCTTCTTACACACTATTTTTGTGCCACAAACAATTTGTTTATATGCACTGAGTTTCCCCATATAACAATACCGTAGCGCAGGACAGACATGACATAACCGTGATAAGCCACTAGTGCTGCATCAAGCGATACTGTACGCCTAAGACGACGCAAGGGATATACAAATTTATTATCTTTAGTACAAATGTCCTCGATTTGGTTTTTCCAATCACAATGTTCGTCAAATTGGATACCTAAAAATTTTGTACTATTTACGATGTCAATTTGTTCGTTATTATAGATGATATTTAATTTTGTACTATGTCCTCTTTTAGGTTTAAATTGCATACACGTTGTTTTTTTTATATTTACACTTAAATTATTGCTTTCTAACCAATAAATAGTTTCAGTTAATGATTTGTTTACTTCCGATTCATGTGTCTGCTTGTCATCACATGGAATAATTATAGTGGTATCGTCAGCGAAAAGTATTGATGGGTGCGATAAGTTTACTGGGAGATCGTTTATATATAACAGAAATAATAGTGGGCCCAAAAATCTGCCCTGGGGAACGCCATTCCTATTATTTTCATAATCAGACTCATACAGATTAATGTTTTCACCAATTTGCTTTTGAATTATTGTTTTTTGCATTCTATTGTCTAAATAAGATTTAAGCCATTGATGCAGCTGTCCGCGTATTCCGTAATGCTCTAATTTATTTAATAATTTTTCATGATTGACTAAATCAAACGCTTTGGACATGTCAAGAAAGAGAATTGTTACAGATTTTCCCTTGTCAACTGAATCTAGTATCATTTTAACTAGCTCAAACATCGCAGTTGTGGTAGATTTTTTTTTTCTAAATCCATGCTGTGCGTTATTGATGATATTAAAACGTTCAACAAAATTATTAATTCTATTACAAATAACTTTTTCATAAATTTTCGATAGAACGGAAATTAAAGCAATTGGTCTATAGTTGTAGCGGCTTTATAATTGACAGCTTCAGTCTGTCGGGAAAGATACCTTGTTCTATTGATAAATTGATAACATGAGTCAATGGGTTAGACAAGAATATAGACGAACATTTTAGTAAATGCGTGTTTAATTCGTCATATCCAGTTGAGTTGGTATTTTTTAAATTCATAATTATTTTCCTTACTTCGAAGCAATCAGTAGGGCTGCAATAAATATTATTTGAGTTATTGTTCGTAATTTTTGTTGTATTTTTAAAGTTTTTATTTAGTTTGTTGGATGTCATTATGTAATGTTTATTTAGTAAGTTACATATTTCTTTGGGATTAGTTATTTTTTTTCCATTGTCTGTTAAGTATTTAATAGTCTGTTGTTGATTGATATGTCCTATTTTTTTTTTAATGATATTCCAGGTTGCACTACATACATTTCTTGCTTTGTCTATATATGCTGGTAATATACGCATCGACGCAGAACTACGGAATATTTTCTATAATTTTGCTTCTTATTATTGTTCTTACAAGACTCAAAATACAACAAACGTTTGTTTTTAAAACTTACTTTAACACCTCTGGTTATCCATTTTGTAACATTTATCTTTTTTTTAATTAATACTTTTATGAGGGGGAAGCAAAGCCTGTGAAACAATACTAATATATCATGGAGCAGGTTAAATGCTTTATTTGCATCTTGTTCTACTAAAACATCTGTAAAAGACAGATTTTTAATACAATTGACAAAGATATTGATGTTTTCCTTTGAGTAATCTCTTTTGTAAGTGTATGTTTTAAATTTGTTTGTTATTTTATTACTCTTATAATTAAAATGCAATGATTGCGCAGTATTATGGTCAGATAAGCATAAGTTGTGTAATAGCCCTGTCGATTCATTAATATTAGTCAGAATATGATCTATACAAGATTCGCTCCTTGATGTAGATCTAGTAGATTTACGAATTTTATTTACAATATTATAGTTAAACAATATGTCATTATAGGATTTTGAAACAGAATTATTCATTAGAGTATTAATGTTCATGTCACCGCATATTACTAATTTGCATTCATTAAATTTATTTGTCAAATCATATAACATTAAATCAAGTTTATTTAGAAATATTTTTATACTAGATTGTGGTGTTCTATATAGACATATAATTATAAGGTTTAGTCGTTTAATAAATATACCACAGCATTCAAAATCTTACTCTTGCGCGCCGCTGTGAAGACTTATTATTTCTTCCGATTCAATACCATTGCGAGTCAAAATACAAACTCCTCCTCGTTTAGTCTCTTTTCTGGAAAAAACTGATGCAACATTAAAATCCTCTATACAGAGACTGGTTTCATGTCCAGGTAGTAAAAATGTTTCTGACATGCAAATAATATCAATATTAATCGATTGATCTTGGAGCTCAGAGAGACTAAAATTTATACTGTCTGTTTTATTTAATGCACCAGCTATGTTTTGGTGGAGGATTCCGAACTTTTTGGAAAATTCATTCTAGAGCCATTGTTACTTATTTTAGCTTTTTTATAATTGTCAGGCTTTCTGGAAAAGTAGTAAGGAATAGTTCCTTTGCGTAAATTTGTAGGTTTAACAGAACTACGTTTTATATTATTTTTTGTATCTACTGGCAAGAAGTAAAAAGGTATGGTTCCTTTTCTGGGCTGTGTAGCAATATGATTTTTAGCATGGTAGTGTTTCGTTGCGTTAATGATAGATTTTAGATACATTCGTTCATATTCCTTACAACTTACTTCATAATATATAGATTTACAATATTTATGGCTAAAGTTGGCTGAATTGAGATTAATATATTTTACATTTTTGAAGCTATTTACAATAGTTCTAAGTGAGTGATTTAGCTTATATTCGTTTAAGAAATTATTTTTAAACACATTCAGTAAGAACACATTAGTAGTATTTATAATTCGAAGGGCAGAGTACACATTGTTAATAATAAAATTACAGTTGCTATCGTTTTGTTCAATCAATAAGATAACATAATCCTTTGCAGTCATCTCTGAAGAGTATGCAATACACGTTTCTAAGATATTCTCTGCGGATGCATTTTTCTTTGTAAAGCAAGTTATAGCAAAGTCAGTTCTACCTAGAGAATTAAAATAGAATGTTATTTTTTCTTCTAAGCCGACGCTCATGTCAGTGTCACTTATTCTAAAAATTTTTTGCTTATGTGTTCTTTCTGGTTTTGCTGAGTTTGTATTGTTTCCTTTTTTCAATTTTAAATGATTTAAATTGAGTTTTTCTAAACATATGTTATCTTTACTTATAGATTTCGGAGATAAAAGTGTGTTTTCTTTATGTGATATTACTGGTTCTATGGGTACAGATAAGTTTAATTTGTCAGCGTTCGCAGTTGGTGTTGAGCAGTTTACTATTTCAGGAAGTTGAATCTTCGATGAAGGGGTTTTTGTTGCTGGCGTAAGTTTTGCCTAAATTTTGGATAAATAAATATAATGTAAATAGTTAGTTATTTACGCTCATTGACATCCGTAGTAGGTAGCTACGTATGAGCTTTCCATGTTCTAACTTTAAGAAGTGCTATCTTAATAAAAAGAAGTATCGATGAAAAAAAAAACTTTCTTTTTATAGAAAAATTGTACATGAATTTCTACCCATTTATGCTTTCGGCCGCTATTAATAAAATTCTTCATACATAATATTTATCTAAAACGGGCCCTGATTTATGTTTGGTAATAAATCACGCTTACTTTTATTGGTGGAAACATTAATATGGCATTCGGAACCGTTTTTATTTATTCGCATGATAAAATAAACCGTGTTATGGTTAAACCAGGTGATAAGCTTTTAAGTGTCTCTGTTGCTACTGACTGTTTTAAGTAAGTATTCATTGTTTTTATTTTAACAAGTTTTTTTCTGTATACATTACAAAAGTTTTACTTAACTATTGGATTAAAGTTTAGATATGTACAAAAGGATGTACGTTTAAAGACACGGTTCCGCTGTTTAGAAACTTGACAACTTTTTATTAAGTAACTGTACAACTTTTATAACTACAAAAATCGTGATAAGCTGGTCACCTACATTCGCATTCTACATTAATTACTGTACCAATCTCTAAAAAAAATGGCAGATGTTAATGTAGAAGGACATAGGATACTTGGTAAAATTCCCGGGAATCCTTAGCGATTAAAAAAACTTAATAACTTTTTTACCTACGCACGGCTTAGCAGCTTCTAAGCTTCTTCTTCTTATCTATCTTTGTCGGCCGACTGGCGCAGTGGGCAACGACCCTGCATTATGAGTCCTAGGCCGTAGGTACGACACCCACAACTGTAAAATGTTTGTGTGATGAACATGAATGTTTTTCTATGAAAATGAATGTGTCTGGGTGTTAGTATTTATTTATATTATTCAAACCACAATCTACGCTTACTTTGGGGCTAGGTGGCTAAGTGTGTCTTTTCGTACCTACTATATATATGTATAAATATGTTTATTCTGTAAGCCCATTTCACTTCATGGTTGTCACTAGGTATTCATAACGATTAACTTTGATTAACTCTTTTTAAAAACCGAAACTAACTCGGGCTTAGTAAATCGGGCAGAGCAATAGCCTGACGTCCACGTACCATTTACATTGCTCATTTGACGTGCTCGTTCAGAAAATTGGCGACAGATTTATCGAGTCCCGAACCAGTAACGCGTTCGCAAGCTAGATAAATTATAATGTCTCGTGCTTGACAAACTGTTGTTTCAATTTATTGACTTAGTCCACTATTTCATTCCTCTGTTAAATTAACCACGAATTAAAATTAATATTACAAGATAATACGAACGTATGTTTGTTTGTTTGTTTCCCATGAATGGCTCAGCTACTGCACCGGTCTTGCTAAATTGAGATGCTCAACTGCGATGCTGGACTGCTCACCCGGTAGTAATTTTATCGGGATTTATAAAAATATCATTAGTTGCCCATGCAAAGGTTGGTTATAGCTATATAGGCAAAACTATGTAACAATATAATTTTTATTCCCAGGAAAACAAACCGTGGAAACAAACTGTGGATTTCGTCTTAAAAACAACTGACAGGCGGCATATTTATTGTTTATGGATTATAAACAATAAATATGCCGCTTACTACAAGTAAGCCTTTGACTGCAATCTCACCTGGTGGTAAGTGATGATGCAGTTTAACATGGTAGCGGGCTCACCTGTTAAGGAGTATGGTAGTAATACACCTCATTTCTACGCGACATCGCAACGGAATACTAAATCGCTTAGTTTGTCGGTAGGGTGGTAACTAGCCACGGCCAAAGCCACCAGACAAAAAACAACTGAGATATAACTGAGACGTCAATATTCTAAATCCTTCATAGATAGTTTATTAAGATAACCTTCTTAGGTGTTATTCAAACCTATGAATAAACACGTAATAAATTAATAATGCTTCGCGTCTACCTAGTAAATTGCATAAGCTTGCGATGTTCGAATGCCGATAAGATAATTATTCGAATAGAACCACTGAATACAAAGGTGTGCATGAGTTTGGGAGTACTGGAGAAGAGAATTAACAATATCGTGAGTAAGATATGATCATAAATTATTTCTTTACTTCTAATAATTGATAGCGCAGCGGTTGGAACTTTGACTTCACTTTCGGGGCGATTTTGAATCTCAGCACGCACCTATAACTTTCCAAAGTTGTGTGTTTTAGGCAGTGAAAATATCACTTGCTTTAACGCTGAAGGAAAACATCGTGAAGATACCTGCATGCCTAAGAGTTCTCCATAATGTTCTCAAAGGCGTTTGGAGTCCACAAATCCGCACTGGGCCAGCGTGGTTGACTACGGCCTACATCCTTCTCATTGCGGCAGGAGACACGTGCCCTTGAATAGGTAGGTAGTTAGGTAGGTACTCAAGAAATATTTGCCGCCGTTAACTATGCTTTAGACTAGTAGGAAATGACGGGTCAAAAGGCAGGAGGTATGGTTTCCATGCCGCAGAATACATTTTATTAAAGCTATACCTAAAATTACTTTCACGATTTTTATTTGGTTTCGTGACGTTCTATGTAATCAAACAAATAAGCTTATTTGAAAGCTTTACACAAGGATGATAAAAAGCCACACACGTGTATTCCATAATACCCATCTATCCCTGGGCACAATATTGTTCAGAGACGAATTCTTAAAGTAAAAACATAACCCATGTTTTTACTTTAAGAATCCGTTTTTAAATCCTAAGACGCAATAATTTTTCTCATCTACAAGTTTCATTCTCCTCTAATAAAGAAATTCCCATGCGATCTGACGAGTTTTAGCGATAATTAACAAAAAAGTGTCTTAGTGTAAATGTATGAGACAAACAGCTTTATGAGCTCACCGTAAAAACACTACCAATTTCCTCCGGACTGGCGAATAAGTAATGATGTACATAAAACCTAAATACATAACAATTGTCGGTACCGTCATGAAATAAAACCCGGGATCAATTGATCCGCAGTCTACCAAGCTAAGGAATAGACCAACGAAGCATTAATTTGTTTATACACTAGAATAAAATTTAGAACTAGAATTTAATAACTATACGCATATTAAATAGTCATCACAATAACTCCTTTATAGTGTTAGATCAGTTTTAAGTAGATAAGAGATCATAAATTATTCATTTTGTTCAATTTGGTGTGTCTAGGATGCGGTCCGTATAAGGAAAATGCATGTATGATATCAATCATCGAATACCTATATAAAAAAGTATTGGTTCTCCGCGACTTCTCTACTACTAATTATCTACAAAAATTTCATCCTCTATAAAATATCTGTAGTGGGTTTTTTTTATAAATACTAAAATATACAAATCTTCATCCCATATGATTTATAAGATTTTGCTATACATTGTAAATTAATTTTAAATTTCTACACTCCCCCAAAAGTAGGAGAATTTACGGTGTAATTTATAATGTCTTTAATCTTTATGCTCTTCAACCGACACTAAACAGATCTTCGGCAATTTACGCACGTTTTGCTTTGACATCGCAGCATACCTACACAAGAGATGTTGACCTTATATAGAACAGATTCTCCTGCTTTCCGTGGAGTATAGCAAATTGAGCTGAACTTACTTAATATTATGGAATTCCGCAAAGTTTTTACGATAAAGAATTTTCTACTTGGACTGGTAGTTTCAGTCATTAGCTTCTTCGAACAAATAAAAAAAAAATCATTCAAAGGTGAAGAATAGATATAGAAGATCTAGCTTTATAGTGCTAGAGCTTTTTGTGACAGAGCGCGTCCGGGGAAGAAATACCGCCAACCTTATAGCTTTACTATGTTGCGGTCTCAAGGTTGCCGGGGTAACGTGCACGTTAAAAGAGTTTAATGGACAAATAAAATGTTACTCTGTTTATAGGCGATGATTTACCAAATAACATCAGCCGAGCCATAAGCGTGGTCCGTCAATTATGACAAAAAAAATCTAAGCAGCTTCTATGCTATAAATCAGAATGTGCCTAGCGTCGGGTTATTGATAGATTTAACGTTAAACCTGTTAATTTCTATTGATTTACGAGTAAATCATATTAGGAACGACTTCCATATTTAGCCGTATAAATAAACTAAACCAAAACCTTATCCAGAATGATCGTATTACCAGGGTCTAAACTGGTTTGAGATTCCAGGTTTCGCAACCCTGCCCACAACTAAGGCGAATCCAGCATAATATGGCTATGGCGTGGGAAGATGGCTTTTTTATGGCGTCACATTCCCGGTGTAATTCTCACAACTACGTCAAATTTATACTTATTTATCAAAATAAGATGGGTATTTTGTTTTCAATATCCGTTTTTGACAAAACTTATCACTTGTTGCAGCATATCTAAATATGCTTGCATTTACCATTTACTTCGCTATCAGTTGTTGCGTCAGGTTTGAAACAACTACCTATTTGTAGAGTTCTTCAAACAAATTATCGCTGTTACGTTAAATACCTATTAAGTATAATAGATGTTACTTAAGATTAAATTAGTTTTTATTTTGCTGATAAATTGAAGTGAATTGGCAAAAAAAGAGTCTGATTGTTATTTGTAGTTGAATAATAATGATTACAATCGAAATGTGATGCAAGATTCGGTAATACCTAATTAAATAAGCTGTTTGATAGTATCCTTTGAAAAACTAATGAAATTAATGCTCTTATTGTTACTAATAGTTACATTCTGTTACTATAACGTCTCTGTTGCGATACTTATAAATAGTTTACCTACAAGTATCAATTTTTATATCTATATTCATAACATTTAAAGTCTTGAATGGTATCTTTTACAAACGCTCATCGTAAATCACTGGCGTTAGAAACTAGAGGTTTTGAAAGGATTTTTTGATATTCCATTTCCGTTTAAATGAAAGTCCGTCAGTTTTTCAAGTTATATCCCTAATTTGGTACTATTAAACTAGTAAACAAGTAAACTTGGTATTTGGACTTTCAGTTCGAAATAAAGATATTGATATAAGGGGGTTTTTTAAATTCTATATAATTCAAATGGGGCATGCAAATTTGTCCTTTATTTTTCATGTTATTTTCACGTAGGTTGGAGTTTTGGCTTAAAGTTACAAATAAAAAGGATATGTATCGCCGTTTTTAAAAATTCTACCCGAAAATAGGTTAAATAGGGAATTAAACTATATAGATATGTAGACAACTATATAAGTTATATTGATTAATAATGGAATTGTTAGTTGACATTTAAAATTGTAAAGTACATATTTTAGAACTTATAAAAATTTCAATCAGAATTTTTTCTTTTGAAATTGATAGCCTAATACTTGCGTGAGGCTACGTGTTATTTAATATCAAACTAGACTCTTAGGTGTACAGTCGGCCAAGAGGCAGTAAATGCAACGCGGTAGGTCGTAGGATGAACTTTTGTATGGGACAAATTTACTTAATGCGGGCGAAGTAGCAGGGGACTGCTAGTTCCGTATATATAGAAAATACTTTCCGGCGTAGAACCTCATTTGAATCTTTTTTGCAGGCAGTTAATAAAATAATAAAAAAGGTTTCAAAAGCCAAGTAGCTACAGCCAACTACCTATGTTACTATATATTATTATATATTTCCATGTTTAAGCTCGTTAGAGCCTTTATAACTCACACAGCTTTTTATTTTAAATTGCACATCCGCATCCGCCTGTCCACTTAAGAGTATTTCCCAGCTTTTAACACTTAAGTACAGCGCAGAATAGAAATTCTGAAAAAGAAATTTTAATGATGACCACTATGGATAATTATAATATTTTCAACTGACTATTATATGAAATGTTCACTTCATTCATTGAATAAGAATCTTATAATGCGAAGGAATTACGAATGCGAATGTAGATGGAAAATCTTTTATGCATTTTTAAATTCTATTCGATGAAAACTTAGGATTCGATCAAATGATCAAGGATTATACAATACTACAAGTGTTATTACAAATACGATATCACGTTTATCTTATTATTACCTGCACCGGCCGGACAAAAGGCTTATGGTTGTATTTTTTCAACGAGGTAATTAGAAGAGCCAGAGAGTCATAAGAGCTTCTATTTAATAATAATGACAGTCTAAAGGAAATACATGACGGCCGATTGGCGAAGTGGGCAGCGACCCTGCTTGTCCACTGCGGTTGGACGCTGCGAGTCAAAGGCCGTGGGTTCGATTCCCACAACTGGACAATATTTGTGTGATGAACATGAAAGTTTTTCAGTGTCTGGGTGTTATATATTATAAGTATTTATGTATACTATTTGTAAAAAAATATTCATCAGTTATCTTAGTACCCATTTCACAAGCTACGCTTACTTTCGGACTAGATGGCGATTTATAAATATATATTTGAAAATTAAATGTATCTTCACATGAATATATCTAAATTTAAGAGAGATGTGCAATAATTGGAATTTGAACTCCGCATGGAATTTATGATCTTCCATGGAAGGTAAGGCTTCCTAAAGCTATTGCGAGCTAAAATGATGCGTGAATCGGTATAGAGTTCACGAAATGGCTACATACCTGGTTGTTTTCCACAAAAGCTGAAACAGAGATTTTATCATTTATATTTGTAAAACTGAATTCTAAATAAAATTCAGTTAAAAATAACAGCACTCCAATAAGGATGGATTGGTGAAACATCATTTCGTTGTAAAACCCTACACTCACAGGGTGTAGTGTTTAGACTATTTTGTCCAAACTAGTTTTATCTGCTATTTAAAAACAAAGTTAGTTAGTCGCAATATTACTGGATATGGAATGGATGCGAGATATTTTAATTTTAAATAATGCGATAAGTCCATCTCTCTTCTATTCTTCTGCGCTGTTGAGAAAACGGATTTTGCTTTAATGTTATGATTTTATAAATAGTTATTTAAATCGTAGTAATTTATCTTAAGATCAAATGAGGCCTCGTTATGCTATTCATCTATCTACAGTATAACGTTACTTAACGAGATATAATACTAAGTAAATTCGTAAAGCCTATTAAGACCGCTTGTTACAAATAATCCTGGAGGCATTTTTCGCTACAAATGATTTAAATTGTAACGTCGAATATTTTTTTCCATCCTATACAATAATTATTCATAAAATTCCTTTATAAAATTATAATATTTTTGTGGCTGCAGCATCAAAAACAGTTGAAAAATAAGGCGGGAATTAATTAAGAAAAATAAGGGTGTCCCCTTTACACTTATAAGGTTTGACGACGAGTCGATCCTTATATATTTTTTTTTTGTAATGTGATTCTACCCGTTCTACTATCATTCAAAGGCTTCAAACAAAAACTTATTTATATTTCAGCGGAGTTATAAAATCCTTTCTTATTAAGGCAGAGGATAACTTCTGATAAAAAAATTTGAGGGTTTCCTCAAACATGTCTATATTATTTCTCCCACGCCTTGATGCCTTGTAAAAATTATAATCATAAATTTATATATTATGAAATCTGTATTATGTAATTTATAATTTCTTCCATCCTTATCCACACCAAACAAGTATTCGGCAGTTCTCCCGCTGTATGCTGAAATGACCTTAATTTTCATAATATATCATGGAATTTTGCAAAGTAACGCCTGCGTCTATCCAATATCATAAATTGATCTTATTCGATCGTGACAAAGTATCATAATATGACTTATATAGACATCACGCTATTAAAAACAACAGTGGGTGTTTGAGATAAACGTGATCCTAGGCTATACAATAAGGTATTTTGTTCTAGGCCTTCAAATGGGTTAAATAAATTTCGAGATTATATTTATTTATATTTTTATGCTAATTGTTATTAAAATTGGCATAATTTGTAATAATAAAAAGTCATGTTTAGTAAATACCGCTAATAATTTTGAAAATATATTATTCTCTCCAACTAAGCATAAAGCTTGAGAAGGTACGAGGAATAACCAAAGGGTGGAATTAGAACCTTCGGCTTTTTAGATTTAAATCGTGATCCGTTAACGCTAGACAATAGCTCATACTAATGTTTGAGGTTGCTGGTTATGTTTGGTACGTTTATTCTGTTCTAATATAAGTGAAGAGTAAATTCACACCGTTCTGATTAGGTGTTTCAAGGACCTGGGAAAGTGTCAGCAGTTCGCATGCCAATGCCGCGTTCAACAAAGCAGGAACTTATTGCATTAGATCCGATTTTCGATAGCAATTTCATCAAAGCAGCTTTGCGAAAATACTGATTTTGTAAAACCTCGCTGAGGGAGCAGGGATCGCTATTGTTTATTTGAATAAAATAATGTAATTTAGGTAGAACGTTGGGGAATAGAAATCTTTATGAAATGTTTACTTGAACTCTTTTCATTAAGTGGAAGTGAATGATGACGAGTTTGTATTTGGCATTTCGTAATAAATTGGAAGAATGTTCGCGAAAATTCACTTTCCTCTGGCCATTTACTAAATTTCCTAATAGCAAAAGTTTAACTGTGAAAGGGACCTACTTTTTCCGTTTTATGTTTATTTAAATTGCGCTTCAATAACGGTCATTGGTTCTTTAGAATAGTCGACTTTATGGATGTGATTACCAGCCAATTTATGTTAAGAGCTATGTGAGACCAACCTTGACAGAGTCATGTTCCTCGCAGTAAGCTAAATAAATATATCAAATTAATTGTTCTTCATCATTATTATCATTATCATCTGTGGTCCTATATTGTATGACATAGGTATATAGTGTAAGGACTTAAAAACTCCACGGTTTGGCGTTGTTTTTTCAATCGAATAAAACAACGCCAAACTTGCAACTTGTTGTATGAAGTATCTCCACACTAGAGGTCTAATTGCAATCTTCTTTCGTTAGACTGCAATTAAACTTTTGGTATGCTTCTCTATGACATTTGATTGCGCCCACTGGGGATGGCAGGGCAGAGCAATTTATAGTTTTAGTGGTAATAACATACATATTCCAATGTTCTTATACTGACCAGCATTCTAAGCATTACAGTCAGTAGGTACTTTCTTTACGTTAAGTTACGTATATAATATTCTGCTGGGAAATATCTTGAAACGCTGTGACCTGACATCTCCAGTATTTGCTGGGCTAGAGGGACAAGTCTTCATCAAATCACCCCACTACAGGGCACGGGTCTTCTCCCACAATGGAAAGGGGTTAAGACCGTAGTCCACCACTCTGGCCCCGTGTGGATTGGTGGAGCATTAAAAACTTTTAACTACGCTGAGCTTTATTGCTTAACAAGCCGAACGTATTGTAAAGTAAAGATGCAGTTGACGAAGCTCAACTGAGTTTTTCTGCATTGCTTCTGGCTCCGACTTCTAGGTTGGGTAGAAAGAAATTTTAAGTACTAGCTGGAAGAAAAGGATTATTTTACCGTTCAGGTGTGCCTCGGAGACGTTAGACGAAGATTATTATTACAATAATCTTTTAATGCTTGCATACCTTTGGGCACTGGAGAATCTGGATCTTATCTTTTCATCTCTATCTCCTATAAGAGCATGAGGCATGTACCCAGTTGTGAATGTTATAATGATTCACATAATTACAAATAATTAATTGATGATAATTCTGCAATCAAAACTGTCGCTAGCGTAGTGGCCCTAGCCTGCGCCAGTCCTTACATAACTTAAATGTGTCGATACATTCTAATGTTAATATGCAGATAGATCGCATCGAAGCCATAGCAGGTGACCTTGGACACATCGCGAAGACAATCACCGCATTACAACGCACCCAGGTCGGACAATGAGTTATATAGGTGCCGGAGGAAGGCCGACTCGTCACGTTCAGGTTAAGGACAGAGGCAGGTCCATATGGCGAGAGATCCTTTACTATGATATAACTGAATGACTAATTAGCCCTTTCTAATAGCCATGCGAGTGGGTTATATAAGTTATTGTGTTTTTGTTACAAACTTTTGGCGTATTCTCTGGTATTAAACTGTAAAGACTATTTTCTTTTCGCCATCTCCTGTGATATCCATTATTAAACTTCTTCGTACCAGAAATTTGAATGTATATAAGAGGTAGTTTGAAAACTCAAATATATTGCTTCTGGATTCCGGACTAATGGACATAGCTCTCTAGGGGTGTGCGAGATGCGTGTACAAATCTTGCTGGCGTTGCTATACCATCTACTGTGATCACCAACCCGTCTTCTTAGCGTCAGGATTTTAGTCCAGCTGTGGAGTGCTGTAGGCTTTTTGATGCGCATCTTGATTTAACATTAAAAAGAGTCTTGTTCGTTATAATTATCATTGGCAATAAAGTTTTACATTGTTTTTCACTTCTTCAAGATTATGCGACTATTATATATGGTCTGTTGGGGAGGCTTGGGTCGTCGCTAGTTACCGTCCTACCGACTAAGACGTGCCACTAACAGAGTTTGCGTTCCTAGATCGATATCCTATAAAGGATCGATATGATTCTAAAGATAATTCACTTAAAAATCTAAACGTTAAATATACGCGCTTTTTATCGTATAATATTATCTTATATCTTGCATTACCTTTTAAGCTTACAGTTGATCTGAACAATAAATATTTTATTGCCTGTTACCTAGACTATTGAGTTGTATCATGCGTCACATTAATTAAATGATGATTTACAATGTTTTACTACATTAATGCGAATACCTTGCGTTGTAAGGACCCAAAAGTAGAGCGTAGGAAATTAAATAAGGAAACTTTGCAAGTAATTAGGAAATCGTTATACGGTGTTTTGGAAAATTAAGGAAACTTCAGTCGTACCCGCTTTAAAGTTTAATTGGCGCCATAATTGCAACGTGTCAGGTTTTAAGGTTAAACAGCCAATCAAGTTTAAAATATCAATTAAGTACTTCTATATCCCATATGCCGCTATACCTGTTCAACGTCAAGTGTAACGTTTAATAATAAACTAAAGTTTACTTATTAATAACTAGCAGCTACCTGTGACTCCGTTCGCACTAATTTTTCTATTGCCCGATGTCTTGCAATAGATAATGGTAGACCACACCTAGCAAAGTATTTTCTTCATACCTGACAAAGGTCCTTATAAAAAGGTTGACTACTTTACCCGCAGTTTTAGTAGCCTAAATATATCTGATTATGAAAAAAATAATTTTAGCCATTTATTTATTTTATTTACAACTTATTAGTACGATAGGGCCAGCTACAGTAATTAGATGGAACTCAGTGGCGCGCATAGAGGGTATGTAGATGATATAAAATGAAGAAAATCCCCAGTACGAGTTATAAATACTTAAGGGTAGGCTTTTTATAACTCTTAAAATGCCTATTCTTAACTTTTTTATAACTCTTACTGGAGATTTTCTTCATTTTATATCATCTGCATACCCTGTGCATATCTTCTATGCACGCCACTGATGGAACTACATGATTAATGGATAACTATAATAGACTCAAAATTAATGAAAGATGACATTAAACTTTTTCAAGACATGGAAATACTATAGTGTACTGTAATGGAACTCTGCGAATATTTAATTAAGTCATTTATTGAAACATTCAGTACCTCATTAACACACACAGACCAATGCTTTGTACGCATCGTGGAATGTTTCCCATTGAGCATTGTTGTCCAAGAGCGCGTTGAATGACGACAATGACCATGTATAGGTACCATGATTCGTTCAACAGTGCTACAAAAAGAGACCACAAACAATTATTTTTTTCGTGGATTAAGTTTATTTGCTTTTGGGGCACGTATACAACACGGATGATCATTAAGATAGAGCATCGACGTCGACATTTCGACCTTTTTAATTAGTATTTTTTTTTAATAATATTAAAAGTTGTCCTCGAATTGTACTGTCTCCTTTCAAATTGTCATGATAAGAGCTTCCTATTTCAAAACTTTAAGACATACACGAAAATTTTACCCAGATATGATCATATGAGTGCACTAATAAACAAAAGCAGTCCCTTATTGTGTTTCAATTAAGGTAGGTATATGTTTGAAGTTAGGCATATATATATACATTAAGTACAAACTAATTCACCTTTATTCCAGAACCAAAAGTAGGCTGTTACTTTTCTCTTTTCAAGTAACTCTTTGTAGATTCGTTGATAAGTTAGGCCGTGAGGGAAAAAGGAAAGTCAAACAAAGAAACACACTTGCAACTTTATAATATTAATCAGGATAGTAAGGATATAAGCTTGGGTATTTACATCCATGACTTCGCCGAATTACCCGCAAACATAATATTTGTAGTTTAACATTACAGATTTTACACGTATGAATTTCATTCTACTTTCGAATTTACTTCTCTCCTCAGGCTTCAGGATTCGTGCCTATAGCCTTTGTGACAAATTCGAATATTGTAGTTATCCGGATCAGTTTTTGAGTAGAACTTTTAGTATAATATTTGATGTAAAACGGCCATACCGTTTTATTTTTTTATATTGAACTAGAAACTTGTTTTTTATAACGGATATGAAAGTTTAGAATTAATTATTTTATTTTCACTTGATTGGTATCATCTCGATATGCAGTTTCTAAGAATAAAGTCAAAGTTAAAATCAAATATTTGTGTATTGAACTAGGCACAAAGATGGCACTTTTGATGCGTGCGTTACATGTAAAATATGACATAATAGTGAGTTGATGTCGAAAACTAAATTCGTCAAATCTAAACTGATTACACAAAGAGACAGACGGAAAACTATGCACTGATAAGGAATTCGTTCGTCAAAATAAGTTAATATACCCTAATAACAGTCAAGTGTGAGTAGTTTTCATTCTGTAAAAGGATTCTGTATAACAATACCTAACGGGATCGGATACTTGGGATTGCAACAAAATTATATAAAGATTTTAGTTTAACCCAATAAAAAATAAAACATTTTCATTAAGTGACTTAAAAAAGGTTCTCAATCCAATTGTTTTTTTTTTGTGTTCAAATTTTGTTATCCCGGAACTTTGTCATGTATCAACCAATTTAGAAAATTACGTAAAGGGTATACGTCAATACTACTTAATATCATCATGAAGTCATTATGATCAATATATAAGAATTGGTGTCGTTACAATAATTAGGAGCTCAGTAAACGGTTGAAGCCGGTAAACTGTTCGTTTGAACATGATTTATCTAAGCGCCGCAGTTATTTAGGCGCGCGTTGAATAAATTATGGCGGGCATTTTTCCAAGTCAGTACACGCCACTCATTTTCCTAACGAACGCCTCCTCTGACGCACATATTTCAACGATTACACGCAAAGTGAGTGTGTCCTGTTACCGCTGAGATCATTACTCTTATGTGCTGTGAAATATTTCCATAAGTTAAGTAAAAGCTTATTTTTAAATAAAAAGCTTTGAATGACATATATTTTAAATGCAAATGCTACTGCGCAGATCTTGATAACATTTGGCACATATATAGCTTGCATGATGGAGTTGAACTTAGGGCACTTTTGATTCCAGAAATATACAATTTGTAAAACGAAGTTCTTCGGTAATTCTTTCACCTTTAAGGCAATTATGCTCTAGAACAATCTGCCTGCTGAAATCCGTGGAAGTAATTCCCTTCTGATATTTAAGAGTCGTCTGAAGGACTACTACCTCTCTTTGAGTGATGGCATTTGAAGTAGATTCTTTATTAATGTTTGTAAATTATGTATTGTAATCTACTTATATGTATTATGTATGTTATATATTTATGTATATTATGTTTATTTTATATTCATATATTACGTATATTTATTTAAATTATCTAGGTATTTGGGTGTATTTTGGCATTTATGTATATAAATCAACACTCTTAGCACTACCCCGTTCTCTTGCTGTAAGTCCTGTCTACAAAGGTTGCGTGTAAGAGATTGCTTGCAGCAATAAGGCATTTGCGTGTGTTCATTGTTTAATGTAAACTCCTTACTGTTTCTTTTCCTGTATGTTATACGTGCAATAAACTGTTTCTTCTTCTTTATTTATTAATGTTGATGGTCCTAGGGCTATAACTAAAGCCTTTCGTCACCAATGCTAAAATGGACCTAATGTTTCTCGTTTTAGAAACGCTAAATATTTAATCTTGTATTCTTATTTTGCCAAAAGTTGCCGTCAATGTGAGTGACGACGATTTTGTTACTTCAACAGGCAACATGTCAAACGAATGCTTTTGAAATAACGATACGGTTTCCCTGTTTAACAACGGAACTCTAACATATCCTATAATTTCATCATTATATATGAGAGGTGGGATAGGAAAGGTGGAAAAACGTGCATCATATACTTTACGGCGCCGAGCAGTAAACGTGTAAAAGTGATAAATTTGTTGGGTAACAGTGGGTTTCTGAATTTGCGACGGTGCAAATCATCCGAAATATTGTATGAGATTGAATTTCGGCTTCGCTGCAAATTACTCACTATATTGTTGTCATTGGGTGGGTACAAGGATATTTGCATAGGCAGAGCGGACATAACAACACGGATTTTGACTGAAAACCTAGTTGGAGGAAAGGACGTGAGGGGTGGTAAATCACACAAGCTACTCGTATATGTGATACCTCATATAACATAGCGCAACATTTTTCATCTAAAAATTATTAGATTTGATTCATATTCTATGCTTAAAAGTTTCTGCAAGTTTATAAGTATAACAATAAATGTAGGTTAAACCCCAATTAAAAGCTGGTCTTTTAATCTACGTAGCATGATTGTAGAGATTATTCCACTGGTTCGGAAGGATGGATATTGGGATATAACAAAGGATACTCTTATTGGTTTGCCAGCATCGCCTCAAGCAGTATAGTTTTTTAATGGCAAATATGTCATTGTATGACATATCTTGCAATCTTAAAACGATTAATCGGCTGCAGGCCATGGTAGTCTGTGATTTGCATCACTTTGTCCTATTCATATTCACTACCATAGCGTTGAAATATCTTTGGTTAGGAGGGGAGTTCGAATATTTGTCGCCAAATGTGTTTGATTGATGGGAGCCATTTTTTTCGCTTTTGTTTACAATGCGTCGAATTTTGCAAACAGGCGTTTTTATATTTTTCTGTTTGGGGTTTTACGGTATTCAATTTTTTAAATTAGCAGGACATGTATAAATACATTTTGTCATCGGAGAAGAACTAATAATGGTATCCCACTTCAGTGAATTCTCCACTCCTCTGGGTGGGTGTGGGATTTTCGAGCGCGTGAAAGTTAGCTACGATTTGTATGGAATCGAAAGAGCGCCATCTAGGAACAATACTGCAAAAAATTATTGTAAATTGATTAATAAGCTTAATAAGTATAAATTATCTCACTCATTTTATGTAAAATTCTAAATTCTAAATTGATTTATTCATGTAGGCCTATCACAGGCACTTATGAAGCGTTCATACATAATTGTAAGGGGATGGTGATTACTTCGTTCGCCAACTTAAACCTATAGCTACGAGTTCCATATGATGTTCCATACGCGCCCTTGTTTAAGCAGAGCCCACAACAAACTTAGACGGGTTATTTTTTTGTTATCATCATCTAAGTGAGTATCAATAGTTCTGAATCTAAGACACTAATAAATTGTTCTAGTTTTACGTAGACATTATACATAAAAATAATGCTTCTAGTATTTCAGTGTCACGGCAAATCATCACAATATTTTGTCTCATATTAACTATCGGAGGCCGACTGTGCCTCTTTGTCGCTCGTTCCGCGATCTCGCTTGCACTTCAAGCCTTGAATGGAACGCCTCAGAGCGAGGTAACGCCGCGTCAATACTAATATATAGTAATACGTCATGTTTTTTCGTGCGTGCAGCCGGCTCCATCGAATTATAAGAAGTTGTCACGTCAAAAATGACGTCGGTTGTATATTATGTTCTTTAGCATTTGTTCTTATAGCGGAAACCGAAACACATCATCTATGAAAATTTCAACTATCTCACTATCACAATTCATTAAATACTGCCTGGTGACAGACAGACAGACTGACAGACGGACAGTGACGACAGTCTTAGTAATAGGGTCCCGCTTTACCTTTTGGGTACGGAAATTAGATTACTAATTAATTAATAAACATGGAACAAGAATAATTAAATGGATCCTATTTTTATCATTTAGTTAGCTCGACATAACTATGTGAAAGAAGCTGTTTTATGAATACCTGCTGACAGGTGAAGAATGGCTCTTTGCATTCTGCAGTCAAGTCACAAGAACAAAGTTGAGAGCATTAGGAATGGTGCTTTTTTAACATTTTCCCACCAATCAGTAAATTTTAACCAACTTAAAAAAACACAGAGGAGTTTCAGAATTTTGATGTATTTGTTACCTCAGAAATTCGTCGTCCTCGAATCCTTGAATCGTTAAACGATTTGAACAAACAAGACATAGTTACTTTGGTTTCAATTTATAAACTACTACATTGTTGCAAATATGTGATTTTTCCTGTAAAACAACAAAAGTTATTTTCCGACGTCAGGACTGACACTTAAAAAGCGGTCACGTTGGGAATTACAGCGATACGCAACATGGCAACATTTCTCTTTGCAGGGTTGATAAAGTGATCTCTTTGTCTCTTCTATGTGTAGTTGAGGACAGGTTAGTTTATGTTTGAGTAAAATTGTTAGACAAGAACTATTAATATAAAATAATATAAATAAAGTATTAAATACGGATATTATTTACGACGACGGTGACAGCCACCAGACAGTGGCAACGAAACCTACTTGCCGGAGAGTTCTCTATAATATTCTCAAAAGCGTAGGAAGTTCACCAATCCAAACCAGCGTGGTGGACTATCACAACTATATAATATATTGCCTAAACCCTTCTCATTTCCTGAGGAGACCCGTGTCCTGTGGTGGGCCGATAATGGGTCGTTTCAATACTCTATGGTTAAAAAATACTTTCAATTACGTAGGCTTACTTATTTGCGTTTATTACGAGCGATTCATAGTTGAGTATCTTTTATTATTTTTAAACCACATTAATATTTGAAATGCTAAACTACGGTTGTTTGCTAATTACCTATGTGCTGTTCAACCATTGCAGTAACGAAAACCTGATGCAAGCGTTTCTGGAGAAAAGTATAGGATAATTTTATTCCAGAATAGCATGTACAAAAACTGTTCTTGTGGGACTAAATATAAATAAACTTAGCTAGCTATACACGACTTAACGAGAAAGCGATTATAGCTATTTAAATCTGCATTGTGAAAGCTCGCATCCTGGCAATGAACTCGAAAGACTAATCCCACAGATATAATAATGTCAAGCTGATATTACCGCGGACGAAGTCAGCCACAGCTATTCATAGAGAGTCAATACCTATTGTGATTGTTTATTAGTCCTTAGTGTTTGCCTTAACCGTTTATTGTAGACGTACCTAAGAATGACCAAGCACATATCTTTAAATTTAATAATTTATCAACTAATTTTGATTTATGTATGGATGTAATATTTTTTCAACTAATTTTGATTTAAAAACACACCTACAGTACCGGATTTGATGATATTCCAAAAGAGATAGAGACAGAGAGAAAGAGAGAGAGAGAGAGAGAGAGACAGAGACAATTGAAAACTTTAACTTTTAAAAATCGCTTAAGATATTGGACATAATAAATAAAGAGGAGGTTGGTCGAGATTGTACTTAATGGAAGAACAATAGGTACAACACATAAACTGATTTTTGCTCGCAGTAATTAATTTAAAATGGCATGTTAATCTAAAAAGATTTTTTTTTAGTTTAGAGCCTTTGCAAGTAATTAACGACACAATGCACAGTTAATGAGACGAGTGAACTATTGATGGCAAAATACTATTTCGTATTCAACTAAAACTCGAATAAATTCCCATATAATAGGCATCTAATATAATTTCGTTATCGAGGTACATTTAGCAGTATTTCAACATTAGCGCTTATACAATAGTATTAATTTCAGATGCGGAATTTTCGGTCCTCATTGACACGCGGTCCGGTATTAGTGCATACGTGTATTAATGCAATTATGACGTTCCACGAGTTTCAAGGTAATTAAATAATCAAATTAACGTTACATATTCTAGTCCCTTTGTTACATACTTTATAACCTGGTATACTCAATTTTACGTTCGTACGTATTTATCTAAATTATTAAGTTTTCACGTGTTTTTCAAATTCACAGACATCCCTACTTATGAAGCGTATCTACAGTTTACATAATTGTAAGGTGATGTTGATAACCTACGAGGGTTTCAAATGCGCACTGGTCTTAGAAGAGCCAACAACAAACTTAGCCGGGTGTTTTTTGTTATCACCATCTAACAGTTCATTAATATTAAGCTATGAATTTAGAGGAATTCATACCCAAGTGTTTTATCGTTTAAGTAATATTTAATAGTATAATATAACTTTTCAATTAGATATTTACATTTTAGGATTATTTAATTATATACATTTTACAAATAATTTGTAAAAATGTGTGTCTGTTTGTCAACTTGTATAGATGCAGGCTAAGTATACAGTATGTATTCCGTTGGGGCAGGTTGGTTATTCAGAAATCCGTATATTCAAATATTGTAATAAAATCGCAATTAATAGATATTTAGCTGCTTTTATATGATATATTCACAGGCAATCAGAAGTTTTTTAAGATCAATAATAATAAAAAAAATATTACATTTAACAGTTACACAGTAAATTAAAAAATTATACAAAATAAGGTGAACATAAGGTAATGTGTATCATGAAACCAAATTAGATAATACTGCTATAGATTGAGTCGCAGTTATTATCGTCCGTCTCTGGAGCGAGAACCATACACTTAAATAAAATATATTAAAATAAAACCTTAAAACCGTTTGAATAAAATTAAATAGAATGAATAAATATACTACGACAATACACACATCGCCATCTAGCCCCAAAGTTAGTAATGCTATTAGTTAGCTTGTGATGTGGGTACTAAGATGACTGGTGAATACTTTAAACACCCAGACACTGAAAAACATTCATATTCATCATACAAACATTTTCCAGTTGTGAAAATCGAACCCGCGGCATTGGACTCAAAAAGCAGGGTTGCTGCCCACTGCGCCTATCGGTCGTCAACAATTGAATGATAAACTCT
The DNA here is from genome assembly GCF_905163445.1 of Pararge aegeria. Taxonomy (NCBI): domain Eukaryota; kingdom Metazoa; phylum Arthropoda; class Insecta; order Lepidoptera; family Nymphalidae; genus Pararge; species Pararge aegeria. The sequence goes on along the minus strand of NC_053184.1, from coordinate 6,552,159 downwards.
AATTTTCTTCTTACATTTTAATATTGCGTACGTTCCATCATCAGATTACTTAAAGATGACATCAATGCATTATCTTTAAGGGTAATACGCGTCTTTTGTTCTAATTTACGTTACAGCTCGCATCCGAACGGGTAGTGTGGTTTTAATTTATGAGAAAACCTTGTAACTAAAAAATCTTGACAGTTCTTGAAGTACTTCTTTCCTTTTACCCAGAAATCATTTTTCTTTAATATTTTTTTAACTGAGCTGGTGAACAATATTTGCCTATATTAAAATCAATAAAAATAACAGACCCTAGTAATATCGTATGTAAACTTGCGCGTTGACATGGTGTGTAGGTTTTGATAATCAATTCGTAACATTTTAGTGCTACTTATATTTAAATCAAATGAGCAAGACAACAGTTTATGAAAACCAATCCTAACAGGATAAAGTCCAAATAAAACTTATATTAATAAAAAATAAATAATAAAAATTATATTTTTATTACATCCTACTGCTACAGTATAACGCTAAGGCGATACACACAGAAATGTTAACGTTACATAGTATTACGTCGCTGCTACATAGCATTTTGATATTTAATCATTATTTTAGATTTTCTTGGTATTTGTTTTTAGTATATTTAATTTTATTTAGTTCACTTATTTTAAAATAGTTTGTTATGTACTCTTGATATAATGTTGTGTTATGTGTACTTTATATGTATGTTTCTTTTCCCAAATAAAATATTTATTATTATTATTATTCACAATAGACATGTAAAGGCAACCTTAGTAGATTTCAAACGGTCATACAAGCGGGTTTATTCCCATATTAGGGCGTCTATAATTAAAGCGGCACCTGTTTAGATTGAACGGTGTTACTCTAATTAAATCGGTCTCTATTACCTAATTTAGGAGCCGAGATTGCCCGTTGGGAACACCGCAGTATTTGGCAATGTCAACGTTAAATTCACATAAACAGACATTATTCCCATTGCGAATTGCTTTCATTTAATATGGGGAAGGATTTGGTTTTATTTTAATCCATAAATCAATAAGCTATAACCACTTAATAAGAGCGTTTCTATCTCTCAGAGATAGCTCGTGCAGTCATATACTCGTATATTCATCTCAGGAGTTACACCATCCGTCAGACTGTGTTATTATTTACAAGACATTTTAAAGTTTTTATAGTTAGGCGTTAAAAAAGATTAAACTACAGTCCTCAGTACCTAGGCACAGAAGAAACGTCAAGGTATTTTTGAACTAGATGATCCCTTAAACTTGGTATCACATAAAGATCATCATATCAACCGATAGAGGTCCACTGCTGGACATAACTCTTTTGTAGGGAGTTCCAAATTCTACGGTTTTGTGCCCCTTGAACCCAGCGGCTACCCGCGCCTAATGTCGTCCGACCACCTCGTCGGGGGTCGACTAACGCTGCGCTTACCAGTGCGGAGCTGCCATTCCAGCTTAAGATCCCAACGTCCATCCCTCCTTCGAACTATGTGCCCCGCCTATTACCACTTTACCTTAGCGACTCGCCATGTAAATAAAGATATTGTGTTCTTCGTTTTGACCACCCTTGTTTAAACAAAAACAATTTTCGAGTATTTGCGAGGCACTCACATCGCAATTCATTTTTATATATTTAATACAAGTCTAAGTCTATATTAAAGAATATAATGTATTATATTTAAATTCATGAGAGATCAAAGATGGCTTAATTAGAATTCATTTATTAGTCCTGGTTTCATTCCCTTTTAGTAATTGCATTAAACGCACGGTTGAATGAGTTTCTCGTTAGAGTTAGAGCTTTTAGAATATTAAAGTATTTCCTCAAAATATAATGTTATTAAGTCTTTGACGTTTTCGTAATTCATTAGGCAACTCAATGGTTATAATGTTATTAAAATTCGAACCAAAATCCTATTGGCTTATTTTTTTTAAAGATTAATGAAATGTTTTGATAAAATAATACAAAATTTTAAATTATATAATAAAATAAAATAAAATTATATAAAACACTTTTGGAAAACTTCACTTAAATTACCTTAAGAAATAGTAATTAAAATTGCGTGCTTGACTCATAAATTTTACATTTAGATGCAAATATTTATTTATAAAATATAAACGTACATCTATTATGTACGTTTATATTTTATATTAGGGTAAAAGTGAAAAATAGTAGTATCCGATTTTAAATGCAACTTAAAATGGTATCAACCATTAGCTATGTTAGGTACAAACAATACAATCATAGAGTTTCTATTGCAACTTGAAGTGTATAAAATTCGAAAGACTTTTACTCAACCATAAAATTTAGACCATGGCAGACAATGCACTGAGATGCGGCATGCATAGGAACTAGACTTCTCGTAAACCATTCTCTGATACAGTACAAATATCCTTAGCTGAACGCTCGGGACGTTGACTGAATTGAAATCAGTTCTAAACTTGCGGTTTAAAAAGTTCACCTTTGCTTTATTTTCAAGTAAGAAAAAAAAGCATGGTAAACTCTTGTAAACTATACTTTTAAACTAAAGGTTTTATTTAGAAATAACACAGTTTATGACTCCAAAACGTGGTCGATTTTATATATGCCCCTGATAAAAAGTTCATACTTTACCAACCCATCGCAATTTTTGAATGAGTTTAAAAACTGTGTAAATCGCTTCGCTTTTGGGCACACAATATTCCAGTCTTATGAAGATGGTTTTCAAATCTCTAAGTTTCAACAGCTTTACCTGTCATTTCTAAAAAGAGGACCATTTAGCTTCCAGACATTCGTATTGGAATAGAAGCGCGTTCAATTTAAGAGTACTATATGGTTACTCAAAAGATGTTAAAGTGACAATCTCTCTCGAATTTGTGGACGCGTAATAGGATTCTGAGAGAGCAATCTTTATAAAATTTTCGTTTAGAAAAGTTTACTTCTCTTTATTCGTACTTCGACAATTTCACTGCTATTTCAATTTCAATTTAACTGTCAGCTCTTAAGCTAGATTTCGGGTGTTAGAATGAAATCATCGATTCCTGGAATTGTTGCCTTGCAAACTGCAATAACAACATCAATTAAGCAGTTGGCATAGCATACCTGTAATCAAAAGAATTAGTAGTATTTCTAAGTTGTAGAAAAGAAGTATACTTATTTTCCAATACAAACGAATTCAAAACATTCTAAGTATTTATGTATAACAACCCTATTGAAGATAAAAGACCGACACGCGCATAATACCTACGCTACGAGACACGTACCTAATAAAGTGACTCCTGTCACTTAGGTATTGGTGATTTTAGGGCTGAATCTGATTTCTTTAAAGAAAAACTTTGGCAGCGGTTTACTCATAAACTATAAGCGCTTAGAGACAGTAAATAATGTACCTTTAAAACATGTGAAGTAATATTTCGGTTTTTATTTACACTTTGTATAATCCGGTTAGAACTTTAATTATAAATCTGAATGTGCCAGATATAAAAAACTTTACTAGATTTTCCGTTCTATTCTAGTGCATTTCAAAGAGTGATGAAATTACTCAAGCACCCATACAAAGTAACTGAATTCCACCAGCAAATCCAATGCACGTATCACTCACGGCTGCTGCAACAATGAAGTTATGGTTGAGAATAATATCGTTATCAACTGCCGCTTCTCTTTCGCCGTATCAAAATTGCTGCCATAGATGAAAACTTTGCAACTACACTTTGAACGAATTGATTAGTGAATACAAATTTTACGTCATCGATTTTGAAAGTACTATTATTTTTTTTTTAAATATAATATAGCTTGTGTTCAATTTCAACTATGTGTTATGAAAATATTTTCATCAGGCAAGTTATAGCTCGTTTGATACAAATAGTGAAATTAAATCCAACCAATATTAAAAAAAAAACATCACATTCACACAGTGCACATGCACAAAATACTGTTCAGTACCTTAGTAAATCAGTACCTTATAAAACGATTTGTATTATCGTACCACCTGCAAAAATAATAACATTTAATTAACGGACATTTGAAACGCACTTTGAGATTTTGTATTTACTAATTTTAAAATATTATCGTATCGTAAGTCAATTATTGTGTTCTTGTTGAGATATAAATGTCTTTAAACCAAAATCTAAAACCAAGATATTATTTTCTTATAAATATTATGTAGTTTCCTATATAACTTGCTCGCTGTTCTATCATACGCATTAACCGAGAAGTGGTGCGAATAGATTGCCAGTTTCAGTACTGAATGTAGCCTTAAAATCGTAATCGATGGTTATACAGCATTTCCCTGTAACTCATTTGATGACGCCTGTTTCCTGCATTTTGCTAGTTCTCTTCTATGGATCTTCATAATTCTGTTTTAACTAGGTCATTTGACAGCAGCTTACAGCTTTATTAAAAACAACATGCGCAGCACTCTCGCAAAAGGAATTTAAATGGACAAAAATGTTACTTATGGTGTTTTTATTGTAGCCGTCAAGATACTGTGTTCTAAAATCATTTAACAAACAAGTGCCAAACTTGTATGAGCTCGTTGTACTAGTTATATTCGGAAATTTAGATCAATTTGTTGCTAGTTTTATGTTGTATTTACGTGAATAACAAGTTTTGAATTCGATTACTAGACCATCACGGGGCGTTGTGGTCTATTAGCCACTGTTCGAACATAAAGGAACTTTGAAAATTGTTGAATTCAAATTATTATTAAAGCTACATTGAACTCCATCTATTTATCCGTCTCCGTCTATTTTATTGGTGGTAAAAAATTCGTATGCTTATCTTTTTCAACTTAACTTTTAAAAGATTAATTATTTTATTTGTAGCTTTTCCATTTTTGATATTAAGTTGCAGGTCGCGGGTTGGATTCAAGCAAGGCAATTAGGAAAAATATAATTTCAGAATTTGTTCTGGTCTGGTCTGGTGGGAGGCATTAGCCGTGGCTTTGTGGAAAAAGACGAGCAACTATGCGATGCGGCGTGTTAAAATAACGGCCCGCTTACCGTTAGGTGCCAAAAATTCAAAAAACAAATGTGAATATTATGGCGTCACAGCGTCTTTCAGTTACAGTCGTAGGCCCACATCGTTATACCGCGAATTTTTGTGTCCAGATAATCAAGTACTTAGTATAATTTCTTTTTATTTCTTTTTATGTTCTTTACGGGTCGTACAAAGGGTAAAGTGAAAATCCGTTGGCGACCATTCTCAATATGAGAGACTATTTTTCCAGTATGCTGGATGCATATGCACGCTGCAAAACATATATGTTTTAGAATACATACCACAGCGCCTCGGCAAGAGGTGCTGTAGCGTTTTTAGCGTAATATATAAAAATGTTACTTTTAATTGTTAAATATTTCATAATTTAAAAACTCAGCGTATCAAAATACTCTCAATTATGATTATATTGTTATTAACTATACCAGATCGATTTCTGATGATGTCATCATAGTTCCATTCGACCATTCGACCTTAGTTACAAAGTTTGCCACTGTGGGAGCGAGTCAAAGTGACAATTGCATTTGAAACAATAGCTGTAGTTTGAAACTTGCGCTAAAGTTACATTCTACCCTGAAATATGACATGAGCAACTGTTTGATATCTATTTTAACGACCAGCAATAATGTCGGTTTAAGCCAAATAAGATCGCAATAAGGTCGATTAGGTAAAAACGAGGGTGTGGTCTAGTTGCAACTAGTAACTAGTTAATCCAAGTTGGATGGTTGGACTTGGATGGATGTTCGACTTTCGATTTTTCGAATTAATTCTTTTTTTTTTATTTGGTTGGTTCCTGAAGTTATGACTAAAAACTAATAATCATTGTTATGTTATATAGGCTTGTCAATACATATTGAAGCAATATAATAAGTCTAAGTTTTATATTTCACCCTCCCATCAAAGGTAGTTGAGCTGGGCGTTAATTAGCCTGATAAGGTTGTTATACGGTTAATGAAATAAACAAAAGAATATTATGTTTGTATCCTCACAAAACACTTTGAGTTTTTTTTTTTAAAGCACTCTTTTTTTATGTGTTTATAAACAGTATATTGGTATTCTTTTTTTATAGTCTACAAGGCCAGTCAAGGCTCGTTTATTTCCTATTTATTGCATGTTAATAGATAAATTAAACCTCTCAAGAACTCATTTTAAATATTTCTTAAAAACATTAGTAACTTCAAAATTAAATGAAGGAAATAGACAATGTCATGTATCAAAAATACTCAAACTTTCTGGTTATCATGCTTCTAAAAATTTTAGTTTTTTCTTTAACTACGTAGTAAATTAATAATATACGTAATGTTAGTGCACAGAGAGCCTGAGGAGTCTACTTTTCATGCAGTAATATGTTACGGAACACTTTTTCTCGTAATACTGTACTCTTACAGGTTCCTTCATTCTTTAATTATACGCAAAAGAAACTCGGAAACCCTAAGAGCAACTTCACAAGAGCATCTTGAGCTTAACCAGAATTCGCAAAGTACTACCCAAGTACTTGCAAACGAGGAGAAAAAGGGCAGAAAACGACAAAGAAGAAAACGACAACGGGCTGTGTATGGAACAACGGAACGATGGTTGCCAAGAAACTCTCGGGACTACGAAGATTACGAATAAAAATTTGTTTTCTAAACAATTTTGTCCAGGCCGCTCCATTGTGGAAAGTTCCCTAAAGAAATTAACCTTACCAACAATGTTCGAGTCAAAATATTGTCATGTCAATGTAAAGTTTAGCGTAAGCAATTAAAACTTTTTCAAAAGAGAAGCGAGTTTAACAAATTATGGGGCCACCTCAGAAATGATGAGTCACTGTTGAAGATCGTCCCCTTCTGATATTTTAAAAGAATACCTGATTCTGCGAAATTCTTTTTCGTTTAAAATTTTCAATGGCTTAAAGTTGGCCTTCGCAAAACAGCCGATTCACGTCTTATATAAACTTACCGATAGTGGCGCATAAAATATATTTCGTGAAGTATTGTTAATTCTTTAGGCATTCACTATCTTTGTAAGTTCAATTTTTAACTAGGTTCTAGAGTTAAGGTTACGTTAGTCAAAATTAAGAAAACGATTGAAAGTATTAGGTACCTTAGCTCATGGTTAATTCATTACAAACCATCAGTATACTGACTGTAACTGCAATTAATGTTTTGTAAAAGTGATTGTAAAAATCAGTCAAAACCTCAAATAAAACCTAAAAAAATGAATTATTTAAATATTTAATACGTCAGTGCTTCTTCGGCTTTGTTTTATCACCATCACATCACAGGCCGCCTAATTTTTTGGAGTGACGTTATTTTAGTATTTATTTGTTTACCTAATATTTGTATGGATTTTACTTTAAAACAATAGGCAAGTTGACAGGTAATTATATTTGAAGTGAATACAGGGTTAATTCGAGTGGATCCCGCACAAGGGTCCTGTAACCTGTTTTCATATAAAACATTACATAAAGTAAACATTATAAACATCGAGAACACGGAAACACTAGAAATCACTTTGCTTGTATGGGGACTCATCTTTGAGTTTTATTTTTATTATTTGTATATACCGTTATTACAGACGGACGGACGGCCAGCTAAGATACTATAAATAGGTATATATATGATATTTTTTTTATTAACTCATCATCGTTATCTTACCTGCTACTGTCCCACTGCTGGGATAGATGTCTCCTCTGTTATAGGCTTGATGTATTAAACCTTACATTGTTCACGCTACTCCACTTGTTCATTGATGCTTGACGTTGGGTTAGTTGACTATCATCACAAGATAGTGATAAAAACTGGCACCGACTCGACGGCATAGAACGTAAGGCACAGGTTGAACTGGGTTAGTTGACTATCATCACAAGATAGTGATAAAAACTGGCACCGACTCAACGGCATAGAACGTAAGGTACAGGTTGAACTGGGTTAGTTGACTATCATCACAAGATAGTGATAAAAACTGGCACCGACTCGACGGCATAGAACGTAAGGCACCGGTTGAACTGGGTTAGTTGACTATCATCACAAGATAGTGATAAAAACTGGCACAGACTCGACGGCATAGAACGTAAGGCACAGGTTGAACTGGGTTAGTTGACTATCATCACAAGATAGTGATAAAAACTGGCTCCGATTTTTATGACGGAGTTATGGTGTAAAATCGTCAAACACTTTCATCCAAAGGAACCGAGCTTAATGTCGGGATAAAAAGTATCCTATATTACTTCTAACACTTCCAAGAATATGTGTACAAAGTTTCATGAGGATCGGTTTAGTAGTTTTTGCGTGAAAGCGTAACAAACAAACTTACATTGACATTTATAGTATTAGTAGGGATTTTAATATGTTTCTATAATATGATAAAATGTATCATGTTACATATTAACACATTACCGACCTACTACAGGGTTCTCACAAAGAAAACGGGTTAAGGTAACGCTGGCGAAGTGCGGTTTGGTTCTTCGAAATCTGAAATGAAATCATTAAACATTATTATGTATCACATATGTTTGCCTAATCTTTAGCTGGCACTAAAAATTTGAACCTAACATTTTTATGTACCGTTGCGGGCGGGGGGAACCCGCTTTATTATGAAAATTAAGCTAATTGCTAAGCTACTTAACACATTCATTGTAAATCTGCTGAGGATGCTTTGGTTTCGGAGCAAAACTGGCGTAGTACATTGCCGAGAATCTGTTTGGTGTGAAGTATACCGATTGAAGTAATTATAAAATACACCATACAGATTCTCCTGCTGTTCCCGGAGTATAGCAAATTAAGCATAATTTTCATAATATATTTGGGAACCCGCTAACCAAAAGACCAACGAGGTAGTCGTACTAGAATAGAACCATTTGTACTAGGCATATCATCTAGTGGTTTTTGCTTTTAATAACATTGTAGTTAGGTAAGTAAAGTGCAACCTAATTACAGCGTTAGAACTGCCACAAAGTAGGCTGTAAGTGTTTAAGCATAGTTGATGCATAATGAACGAAGGCACGGGCCTTCCTAATTGCGCTGCACTATTTTGCGGCGTGTTTCTTAGGAGTATTAAGGAATGGTATTTAGAACGTGGAGTAAATTCGAAGTCGGTTGCCTTTTCAAAAAAGCTGTAACACTTTTGCACCTTAGCTAATTAGACTTTATACCTATATACTAGCTATTTTAGTATAAGTTTAGTATAAGTTTGATTTTTTTTTTGATGTGGAAAAATTTAAAGTATTCAGTATCGCTAAGCCTTAACTGAGGGGTTTATTGCTGTCCGCTGAGGATTTCTATCCTCTATCTGCAACCATATTCATCAGATCATTTTATCATCATTACAATCTCTATAGTGCAAAAATAATTATTTAAATCGTTATAATTTGTCGGAGTAATGGTGTAAAATCGTAAAACATTTTCATCCCTTCTCCCAAAGGAACCGAGCTTAATGTCGGGATAAAAAGCATCCTATATTACTTCTAACACTTCCAAGAATGTGTGTACAAAGTTTCATAAGGATCGGTTAAGTAGTTTTTGCGTCAAAGCGTAACAAACAAACTTACATTGACATTTATAATATTTGTAGGGAGTAGGGATACATTGAAATGCTCAAGGAATCTTTGGTTGTAACTCTGATTTTAACTTGTTTGCAATTTAGACGACATCCTTGGCACAGCGGTCAGCGCTGAGGTTTTAATTTGAAGGTCCCTGGTTCGATTGTCGGTAGGGGCAATTTGGGAATATATAACTTCTGAATTCTCTCTGGTCTAGTCTGGTAGGAGGCTTCGGCTGGGGCCAATTACCGCACTACCGACAAAGACGTGCCACTAAGCGATTTCGAATTATTTTACGAAGTAGCGTAGAACCGATTAGGAGTATGGGTTTCATATAACTGCCATATTACCATCCGGCCGCTTATATCTTAGACTGCATCATCTCTTACCACCAGGTGAGACTTATAGTGATTTTTTTTTATTTAGGGAATATGCAATATGTTTTAGTCTGTATAAGTCAGAATAGTGGTTAGAACTTCAGCCTTCTAAAGACCGAGTTTCAGAGTTATGCGCATTTTAAAGAACTAAATATCAACTGTTTTAACTAAATGAGGTGAATAGTTCGAATCCGGAATCTCTTGATCCATAGCCGAACAAGCTATTCACTAATTACAAAGCTCTTGCCAAAGTCTCACTGCGTAATTGAATCTCGAAAACCCTATGGCAATACCTATCTTTAAGCCCGTGCCGAACATCGAATCCGTAGTTGAATATACGAATTAGTAGACCAACAAGGCTTTTTCGATCTACTGCAGCAGTTAAATTTCAATTCAGAACATTTTCAATACCTTAAGCTTCCCAATAACTCTGTACTCACAACCGCGTGCATTTGACATTGCTTGATACTTTGATTAAAAGCTCGAAGATAGTACAGATTGTGAACGGTTTCCTATATAGACTTTCAACATAGAGTAGCTTTTAAAATGGAAGCAAGCCGATAGTAATAAGGTTCCATAGTCGCTGTCAAACACAAGCAGTTGCGGTTATCGGATAATAGGACCACAGAGTGTGCATGACATCGCCTGATAGTAGCAGACGGTATAAAGTCAATTATTTACTGAACTTTAATAAAAATGGCACTTTACAGGGTGTTCGACACGATAAATAGGGCAGAGAAACCTCTTAAACAATATACCTAAGTAAAAAATAATTGATTGGGTTATAGTGGTTGGTAGTTCCCGAAATAAGTGGGAATGTAGTGTTTACCAACTGCGTTTCTTACGCGACCCGGGAATCAAACTCTGGATTTCGTGATCCAAAGGTCAAAAATGCTAAACCGACGAATGAAATATTTCTTATTGGGTTCCTAGAACACATCACACCCTCAGCCTATTAACATCTCCCTGATGGACACACCTCTAGCATAGGAGACATGGCACCTATAGAGCATAGGCCGACCACGCTGCTACAATGCGGGTTGGTGGGCTGTAAAAACTATTGTCACAAGTTATAAGCTACAAGTAGTCCTCAAAGGTGAATGACCCCGCCATTTTGATAACTCGGGCTGGTACCGAGAATTATTTTAAAGAAAAACCAAATACCTAACAAGTTTTGGCCCGACCCGGGAATCGGGCCCAGGACCTCATTAGCCGTAGTTAAACATACTAACCATTTGAACAAAGGCAGTTTACAAAGCGGTGATAGCGTAGTGGGTAGAAGCTGGACTTCACTTTCGAGGAGCTGAGTTCGAATCCCAGCACGCAACTCTATCTTTTCTAAGTTATGCGCGTTTATAATAATAAAAATATCACTTGCTTCGACGTTAAAGGAAAACCCGCATGCCTGAGAGTACTACATAATGTTAACATAGTTATGTGGAGTTTACTAATCAACACTAGGACAGCGTGGTGGACTATGGCCTTAACCGCTTCTCATTGTGGGAGGAGACCCGTGCCCTTTAGTGGGCCGATTATGGGTCGATATAATGATGATGATCGGTGTATATAGACACTTACACAACTCTTCACAGGTCCCGTCTCCATTCTCATAAGACTCAGACACTCAAGCTATTACTACTACGAGCAACCCGCTCGTGGTAGGCCGCTGGACTTGATATTTTAGCCGTATTCCGTATTTGAACAACTTAAAATGCAAGTCAGTATTTTAGGATGACCCACTGAGCATTTAGTGCGAACATAACCTAGGGGATCAAGTGATATTCAAATTAGAGCACTCCATAAAGCGCTCGTTCGGTCGCCACTTGCAATTCAAGTTATTTACATATCTTAGTTCCAACGGTTATTATAGTTCTTGTCGTTGTTACTAGGTACAAATTTCAGTTTTGTTTAGAGTCATCGCACACTTGCTTTTTTCCTTGTGAATCAAATTAGTTTGGTAAAATGTAAATGCTTAATTTAAATTTTACATAGGCATATGTAATACAAAAATAGAGGTAAAGTTTGAATGCAACAGTGCAACGGTGACAAGACAGCTGTTTGATTAGTAGATCAACCTAAAAGCGTAGCTATGATATCCTTTGTCCATTTATTTATTTATTCATAAGACACACCACAATGTGACAACATAAACAAATTAAACAGTGCTGGAGTAACAAATTCTGTCTATTGCCATTACCATCAATAAAAGATATTGGTGTATACAGCATTATTATAGTGGGTAACTGTTAGTGATAGGCGAAATATTCATATTCTTACTCTACTTTATTCTCTTCTTTATAGTCCTATTTCTCCGCTTTACCTTAAAGAGCGTTTTCCTTTGCTCAGCAACGTGTCAGTCTCCGGTCGGCGAATGATAACAAGCTTGAGATACCCTTATCTCTCAGCGCTGTAAAGACTCATTCACTTTTAAAGCTGTAACACTGTGGAACTCGCTCTCCTGGGAAATTCGTCATTCAGAGTCTATTCACCTGTTTAAACATCGCTTAAAATTTATTGCTTATCTATGTAATTGAGTATTATGCAAGTTTATAATAGCATTAATGTAAATCATAGAAAATACTTTTCTAGTAAATATACTATTATAACGGTATTTTTATAGTTATATTGTAAATATAGTATGCATGTTTATGTAGGTTTATTTTATTAATTATAATATCATACTTTATGCACCATCCACTTTCCACCTTTTTATCGGCTTCACACGCTCAGGTTGTCTTTAAAAGACCACTTTTAGTGATAAGGCCGCCTTTGAACCCTAACTAGGATTCAAATTATATAGGTATTGTGTTGCAATGAATAAAATGTATATAGTTCAAGACCATTCAGCGGTGATGCCGTTGGGTGTGAACACACACTTATACATACATTGAGTCTAACATTTGTTATTCAGATTGATTCACGTAAATTGTGGTTAAGCGTGCACTAATTGTTTCTAAGAAGGATTCAGTATTTTTCATTTTGCATCAACAGTACAGAAAACAAAGCTTCTGTAATAAAGCCGATTTTAAAATTTTGACCTTAATAGTCCTACTCAGTAAATTTTTAACGACTTCATTAATTTGATGATAATTTATATGAATATATTGTACCTACTAGCTGTTGTCCGCGACTTCGTCCGCGTTTGGTTTTGTTTTTAAAGCATATGCTAAGTTGTGTATTCTTTTAATAATAAACAGATGCAGTTTTTAAAAATTACTTTTTGATTAAGCATGTATCTATAAAAATAACTATTTTCTTTATGTGCTGTTCTTACATTTTTTAAACTCGCGATAACTTCTACATTAAATATCCGATTGGAATGAATTAAAATTCTTATTATAAGAATTAATATTTTACTGCTATACATTTGTATAGTCTTGATACCCTTTATAAAACTATTTATTTGAATAAGAAGTAAAACTGCGATACTAATGTATGTATGTATGTATGTAACCTACTTGTTTTCTACCGGCGATATAATAACATTTTAAATCCTAAAAGCTGCTATGCGATTTAACTATGATAATAAGATATATTCCATCGCTGACTTTTTTAGAGAAAAATACTGTCTTATTTACTTTAATCATATACACAATTAGTATCAGCCAAACTTTCCCTTTTATCTATCCTGTTACAATCCAAAACATGTAAACACTATTTAACAATAATTGAGAATTACCACACCAATTATAAAATTAAAACATTTAATTCTACATTTCTGTGTTGCATGAAATGACCGCAATTGATTGGCTCTTCTACGGATCTCCTCATTTCTGCTATAGCTCTCTGCATCTCCCGTTGAGTGTCTCTGAGCCTTCTTATGAGGCCCATATTCAAAATATATAACAGACTAATTATATTGAGGTCTACTCTCAACGAAATATCGTTATATAACTAGATCGAGGCAAAAAAATGTAAGTTCCACAATTTATTTGATGAAATTGTTTCAATCTACCAATAATAATATTTTATTGAACACGAGAACAAAACAAAAACAAATAAAAGAGAGCAAGGGTAAAAGTCAATTAAAATTGGTTAACAAATGCGGCCTTATCACTTATAGTGATTTCTTCTAGCCAACCATTATGTGGAAGTGATTCACATATGAATCCTTATAGCGGTGCGCAAACTCTAAGAATATACATATTAAATACATCGTTGTGCATCTTTTACCAGCAATCACAAATCTTTCGTCCGAAATATTAAAGTTTGCTACTAATCCTTTCATTTCTGATGCGGTTTGTGCCGTAGATTCCCTATCTTTCTGTAAAAGGGAACTACGCTCAACTAAGTTAGATAATCTTGTCTGGCAGATACTTTACCTTTTGTCTCCACAAATTCTCTTGTGGACTTGAGACGCAATTTAGAAGATAGTGGACACTAAAACATGGGTATGTTTAATTTGATCGTAGCCGAACAATTTTCAATGTCTGATATAATTTTATTGATAAAGTGACAAGGGTCACATGGTTTCGGTATTTAGACAATAGGAGCTGGCTATATTTACATTTCAGCATTGTTTTAGCGTTATGTTACGAACTTATATTGAGTTTCATAAACTCTCCGACATAGCGAGTGCGAGAGGATTAAAATGGATTTAAATAAATAAATATAAAATGGGTATACTTTTAACATACACCGATGAGTGAGCATGGCATCCGATATGATATCGCATAACAGATTGATTTCGTAAGCTATGCTCATAATTTCATTCTTTTCGCGGAGTATAGAAAATTAATCTTAATTTTAATATTTTTTCATCTAAGATGGTAGCGAACTAGCGAGTTAGCTGTATAGCGTTATATTCAACCCATTCTTCTTATCGGTTTATCGTGCCGGAACGCCAAAACCTCCCAGACCAGATAGAATCAGAATCATTAACCAGAATATTCAATTTACAAGTAGGAACTACACTTTAACCCAGCTGAGATTTATGGGATCTCTTTAGCACATAATTACTGTTTTAGCTTTCTTCATGTTAAACCATTTGCGGGCACGGCAGGGTGATTACGTATCTCGCGACAATCTTGCAATAACTACTGTCAAACGTCGTATGGAAGTGACGTTTGACAGCAACGATTGCAAGTTTTACTCCGATCGCAAGCCTGTCGCGAGATACGTCGGTCTCTTCCCACAATGAGAAAGGGTTAAGGCCGTACCGGATGGGTGGTTGTAGCTTAATTACTTTTTTATGAGAAATTATCAGTATTAGTTCACCTTAATGGGAAAATATGTCTGAATATATGTGACATATGTTTGAGTAATAAAGTTTTGATTTTGACTGAAACAAAATATATCTTTGAAAAAGGTAAATATTTTGCGAATACTCTACTTGAGTATTCCATCTAATACCTGCCCCAATAAAGCAAAACATCTTAAGGCTCCCACGGCTTAGATATTCAGGTGAAATAAGCCGTGAAAGGCATTGGGGTGGATCGGGAAACGCAATTAACCGCGTCGCAGGCTCATTCGAGCTATCTTATACACACCTATGTGCATATTATATGTTAAGGTAAATCTTGTATCTATTAATACGCCAACTCGAAGTACGTTAGTACCTGAACAACATTTTAGTTTATCTTTTCTCTATGTAAAGTATCAAAAGGTATCTATCATTAAGTTTCTATCATCATCATCATCATCATCTTAATAACCCATGGACGGCCATTACTACTGTTATAGGTTTTTGCTGTCACTATAAGTTGCTTATCTTAACTACGGGATTTCAACGCACTTTGCCACTGAGCTAGACATACAAGGATACTTTTAATTCTGGGAATTTATTTCAGGGGATTTTGTGAGATTTATAAATACAATAGTATCATCCGCGGTTTCAAACGCATTACTTTAGTGCCGTAATGTAATGTTAAAAATTATAATAACTTTTATAGTTAAAAAACCGCGTAAACTTTCTCGAACCCAGACAAATAGTCAAAGTCAAAGTCAAATATTTCTGTATTCAAATAGGTCCTGTCCATAAATGGCACTTGTGATGGTGACTTGGCATTAAAAAGTAAATTTAGTTATAATATATATCATGGAATTCTACAAAGTAACGCCTGCTTCTATCTAATATTTGCATCCAAATCAGTCTATATATACCTTTCCTTTTACAGTATGTTTTAAAAAGCAAGGTATACTGACTGACCGAGTTAGTAAATGAGCAAGTTAGCTACTCTCAGAAAAACGAATGAGCTATTTCACATGAGTTTATGTAATAAGGTAAATAATTATACAAAAATTACAGGAGCTATGGCCGAGTTCTTTTTCAATAATCATTTATATTATTAAAGTGCAAATTGCAATCATAATGAAAAATAGCATTTTCCACTAGATGTACGATATTCATTAGGCACGGAGCCAACAGTAGCGCGATTTAATTTATTACATAAATACTGATTCATCAGGGAATTTTTAATTTTCAATTATTCATTTTGTATCGTAGGAAATAGGTCAAATTATTTGGAACGATGATACTAGTATTTTTACCTCCAGACGAGAGGGTAATGTTTTAAAGCAGGGTGCGTCAAGGTCAAGTGTTTAATTACGGAACGCGAGTTCGTGGGTTCTATTTCTGGGGTTGGAAAATTGGTTGTGGCTACCACCTTGCGAGCACTTTAAGCTGTTTGTGATCAATACTTCTGTCACACTGCGATAGTAATTGTTTAAGCCTGCGAACCTTAGAATGGACACTTTTTTTGGAGCCTATGAAGGCTGGAAACAGAATACTGCTGAGTTTTTGATGTTATATTATTATAAAGTGTATTTTTTACTTATTAGATAAATATAGCATTGACACTCTGCACGACATTGGTAAGGATAAAATGTCTCCAAGTGACAGATAGTAGACAGACCATAATAAAATTACTTCTAACTTAAAACATAAACTTTTAAATATTAATTTAAGATTAGTAAAAATATCAACTTTTAATAGGAGTTTTCTCTTTGAATTTCATCAGTAATTTCGCCTTGGCGCCAAGTTTTCTTTTCTATTTACAAAAGACAAAGAAGAAAAGCAAAAGAAACTTTCTCTGTTAAAAGTCTTGTAAGCGAAACAAAAGTTAAATTTCTTGGATTTAAATATTTCGGTCATTAGAGACTTGTGTTAGAGCGTTATCACACTGATTTACTAGCGAGTTAAAAGCGAGACAAAGCGAGCGTTCGCAGGTAGCGCTTTGCAAATACGCCATGAGCAACGTTTACGCAT
Organism: Pararge aegeria; assembly: GCF_905163445.1. Classification (NCBI taxonomy): domain Eukaryota; kingdom Metazoa; phylum Arthropoda; class Insecta; order Lepidoptera; family Nymphalidae; genus Pararge; species Pararge aegeria. The sequence goes on along the minus strand of NC_053184.1, from coordinate 6,535,079 downwards.
TTGCACTCTGACTGACACGCAGAATGCATTCTGCGTTTCGCATCTTCAGTAACACCACCATGTCGCTTACGAAGAAACACTGTATTAGTTTAATTTCATCGAAGCTGCATATTAAATTAAAAAGAAAGTAGATACAACGACAAATTTGGGACAGTCGATAATTAATTAATACATTATGTGCTACTAGTACGATTCTACTAAATGGTTTTACTCCGATTCAATTCAGTTCGATTTTACTTTTCGAATTCGAATACCAGCACGCACCTCTACCTTTTCTAATTTATGTGCGTTGTAAGAAATTTAAATATCACTCGTTTCAACGGTGAAGGAAAACATCGTGAGGAAACTTGTATGCCTAAGAGTTGTAAATAATGTTCTCAAAGGTGTGTGAAGTCCACCAATCAGCACTAGGCCAGCCTGGTGGACTACGGCCTTAACCCCTTCTCATTGTAGGAGGAGATCCGTGTCCTGACGTGGGCCGGTAATGGGTTGATATGATAAAATAAATATATTACGACAAAACACACATTGCCATCTAGGCCCAAAGTAAGTGTAGCTTGTGCGATAACTGATGAATATTAATAAATAATATACATAACGATATACAGATAAACGCCCAGACACTAAAAAACATCCATATTCATCGCATAATCTTTTTGCAGTTGTGGAAATCGAACCACAGCCTTTAAGAAAGCAGAGTCACTGCCAATTGGCAATTATAAAAGCTGAAATCTATTTGTCTACTTACACTATTTTTTAATACAACTGAAGTGTCGGTGGTGAAGCTGACTTACGAGAGTGTTTTATATGGCGAAAGCTGTGGTATGTTCGCTACGAGTTCACCTTGCGTTGAACTCTCTTGCAAATCACCAGTGTAATAACGCCCTTAAGTAAATACAGACTGTTATGCCAAACACTAAGGTTCAGATATCAATGTGTAAAATAAGGAAGCATCTATATTTATCACGATAATTGCCTATTTTAAGTTATTTCCAGTTTTTTACTTCTTTAGTTATTAAGTTGCTTGCTGATTTACCAATTAGCCTCCCTTTCCGGATAACCAAGTTCGATCTCCGACACGCTGTAAGTTAACGAATTTATATACGTTTTTAAGTTTATTCAATCATAAATTCAATATTGCTTGCTCCAACGTTGGAAACCAGCATGTCTGAGAGCTCTCCATAATCTCCATCTATCAACGGCTTGTAAAGTCTGTCATACGGACGTGGCCAGCATGGTGGATTTCGGCCTAAACTCTTCTCATTCTAGCAGGAGACACCTGTCCTGTATTTAGCCGATAACGGGTTTATAATTGTGCTGATGCCAAGATAACACATTATTAATTGATATTATTAAATTTAAGAGGAAGAAGAAGATTTACTTTTACTTTCTTTTAATATCATCTAAAACCTTCAAAATGTGAACAGAGAAAACTTGAAACCTTGTTTATTTTTCCCTTTATCTTCGCGGTAAGATTTATGGTGTAATTTAGTGTCCGACATAGTGTTCTAGCATATAAAGTGTTGTTTTCTTCTTAAGAGTTTATCGACGCTACTAAAACAAACATCGCAAACAAATGTTTCCACTAGTCTATTTTTCCTTGACTGGATACAACAATAAAAGAACGTAGGTACGAGTATATGCAACGTGTTTTGAATAGTGCTTTATCTAAGACGTTCTTACTGCAAACAATTTCAGAAACCTGCCTTGTGAATTACTTACATAATATTATATTAAGTGTAATTAATAAAATATTTCTGTAAAAGAAGTTACATAACATATGCAACGTGCCTTGCATAGTACCTACTTGAATTGAGACTTTCTTACTACAAACAATTTCAGGAACCTGTCAAAAATTTATATTAAACACTGAGGATATTAAAGAAAAATTGATTTCAAAATGTGACTATTATTTGGGTTTATTACTCAGGCCAATAAAGGATATAATCCGTGATATTTTCGATAAGTTTAAGATTCTTATAATATTATTTTAAGTGTGATAATAAGGAGATGTTGACTTTACAATAAATAATTGTTAAGTAACAATTATTCATTGTAAAGTCAACATCTCCTGAGGATCCTCCGGTTTCGGAGCGAAACGTGCGTAGAGGGAACATTGCCGAAGATCTTTTTGGTGTGGAGTATAAGGATTGAAGAAATTATGAATTACACCGAACAGTTTCTCATGCTATTCGCAAATTAAGCTTAATATTCATAATATTTCGTGGATTTCCGCAAAGTAACGCCTGCTTCTATCCAATGATAATAAATAATAAAACAAAATTAGAAAAATACAATGTTCTAGTGTGTTTTATTTATAACACGAGTATTTCGTGGAATGCTTTTAAATCAAATTACACGGCCGGAACGCTTCAGTGAAGTGTAAGCGGATCACGACTCGTGTTTACTAAGAGCATTAGAAGCCTAAATATCGCTTCGATAAAACCAGTTAATTTGACTTCTGATCTGTATAACAAAACCTCTTGGAGGTTCCCCATTCGTATATACAAAGAAGAGCGGGGAAGATCAATTTAAAATTGACACGTCAACATTATGGATTTTAGGTATGATATAAAATTACTAGAAGCGTGTAATGTCTTTATTATAAAGCAAGGGCCATATGTGCATGATGTGTGAATAAGATAATATAATTATATTACAATGACTAAACAGTAATTAACATTGTCAGGTGAAAAGTTATATCTTCTACATAGTAGTTCCGAAAGATCATCACTGCTTTATTGTGTAAAGATTTTTTTTTAATCACTCAATATATTGTGGTTTATTTCGTTATTAGCGACCCGCCCCGCCTTCGCACGGGTGCAATGTATGTAAGTATGTAAACTTATAAAATTTTAATTGTTTTTCAGGAGTTTAAATGACGCGCATGCAACCCGCTCTGCCCCCGCCTTTTAGATACCTAATGTTCTCTAATCCGATCCACATGAAAAGCACAACGTATTTAATGTATTTAATAAGATAAGGAATAAATTAAATAGTTTAAAAAATAATTTTGTAAATAACCCACAATTAATTTAATTTGTAAAATGTCACACCTCTTTTGTAGAAACGTGTAAATGTAAGTGTAAACATATACCATCGCGGACTTTTTAGTAGACCTTTTAAGGTGTACAATACTGCAGAAGATTATATTGATCTATTTCGTAGGGTCCAGCCAGCGTTTGGAATGTAAGCGTAAAAATATGTGTTTATTCACGAAATCAAATTAGAGTGATTCAAGAGAAAAATTAATTTGTAGGGGACAAATTAATTTTTCTCTTGAATCACTCTAATTATTTCAAAATCCGTTGCGTAATTTTAAAAATCTAAGCATATATACGGACAGACTGAAATCGACTTTGTATAATACTATGTAATGATGATGACGATGAAAAGAACGAATACAAGTTGCTTTGACATCATTAGTCATAAACTAACGATGTCAAAGGAACTCTTAATCCTTCTTTAGATAACAACACTAAACCGCGAGATTGATTCCTGAATAAAAATGCAGTTTATTTTCATCGGGACTTTTATAGGACGATATAAAATTTTCCAATTCAACTGTTGGCACCCCTCACTGGCATTACTTCGTGCAGTCACAAATCAAGTCTGCCGACGTTCTGCCGAGCGCAGCCATCTTTGTTTTTCGCGATATCTTCCCCACATGAAAACGTTGAGGAAAGTGCTGCGAAATACGACATCGAATGCTGACATGTTATGCACTATGTTTTGCAGCATTTATTCATCTTAAGTTATTCCTGTAGCTAGTTCGATGGCTAGTTTAAAAGTTGATGTTTCCATTCAATTACATACGTCTTGCAGTATTTAGTTATCTCAAGTTATTCCTTCAGATGGTTCGCTGGTCAGTTAAAGATTTGTTTGTACACATAAAACTACCTGCAGCTTTAAAGTCATCATTTTAAGTTATTCCCTAATCAGTTATATAGCATGTAATTTTTTTATATCTATTTAAAATATGTAAAATAAATAGTAAATAAAAATTATTAAATAAATAGACATACTACGGCAATACACACAACGCCATCTAGACCCAAAGTAACAGTAGCTTGTGTTATGGGTACTAAGAATACTGATGAATATTTTTATGAATACAATATATAAATGCTTATAATATACAGGTAAACAGCCACACCCCCACCCACGTAGGAGCTTGACTTCACTTTCGGGGGGCCGAGTTCGAATCTCAGCACGCACCTCTAACTTTTCTAAGTTATGTGCATTTAAAGTAATTTAAATACATGCTTCAGCTGTGAAGAAAAACATTATGAGGAAACCCGCATGCCTGAGAGTTCTCCATAATGTTTTCATATGCGTGTGTAGTCCACCAATCGGTAATGGCAAGCGTGGGTCTTAACCCCATCTCATTATGGGAGGAAACCCGTGTACTGTAGTGGGCCGGTAATGGGTTGATATGATGAATATGATGTAACACTCACACACTGAAAAACATTCATGTTCAACACACAAACATTTCCCAGTTGTGTGAATCGATCTCACAACCTTGGGCTGAGAAAGCAGGGTCGCTGCCGACTGCGCCACTTGTGAGTGGCGCAGTCGGCAGCGACCCTGCTGCTGTCGTATAAGTGTATCTTCTCAAAATATGTACTACCAGTAAGCTATCGAAAGGAAAATAAACAGTAAGTATACTAGTGTTTAATATAAAGTATAATTTTTTAATCGATTTTAAAATGCAGGAGGGAATGTAGGAGCAATTTTAAATTCTGAATTGTGCCGTACCTTTATAGATATGGTTTCACGATTCTCGTGCATAACTTTTAATTGGATATCACGTTTCTATTGATCCTTTCTTTACTTAATAGGTTCATGCTTTTAGAGTGGGCTCATATGACATTTGATGCAAATATACAAGATGTGTTTGGTGTGGAGTATAAAGATTGAATATATCATAAATTAAATCATACAGATTCTCCTACTTCTCGCGGAGTATAGGAAATTAAATTTTCCATAATTTACGCAATATTTTTTGTTTATTACTTTTTGCTAATGTATAGTATACATTTAACAGATTAATTCGGTCACTGTTGTTACATGAAAAGAAAGTTACCTCAGTGCCTTTATGTGCCATATGTTTTACTATTCCCTGCCGTTTCTTGCCCTGTGATCTAGTGGTTAGCGTGCTTGACCAGAGATCACCAGGTTCGAGAGTCTCGTGAGTCGGGACAATATCATTACTTAAATGAATTTTTGGTACTTTTTTATTTCTCTATAAGTTAGCCCTTGACAGCAATCTCAACTATATAATTCTAAAAAATATATAATTCTAATCGGTTTCTACGTGGCAACGAATCTTAAGCTAAGTTGTTTGCCGGCTACTTTGCCGGTAGGGTGATAAGTCGCCACGGCCGATGCCTTTTATAAAAGAATCGAGAAAACAATGGATGTACTGTTAGACCTTTCAGGTTGGATTAGTTTACGATAGCTCAAATTTCACTATTAAGGGTTGTAGTACCCCTTTATAGTTGCTTAACAGTGAAAAACTAGTACTAGCAGTAGTAGTTTAGGACTTCAGACTCCATTTTGGGGCGATTAAAGCAATTAAATAAGAGTTCTCCATTTTGTTCTTAAAGGCGTGTGGAGTCCACCAATCCTCACTGCGCTAGCGTGGTGGAATTTGGCCTATACCCTTCTCATTGTGGGGAAGCTAGTTGGATGTAAGTGACTGGTAATAGGTTGAGCATAAACACATAGCCCCCTAGCCCCAAAGTAATCGTAGCTTAAGTTATAGGTACTAAAATAACTGGTAAATATGTTTAGGAATAATATATACAAATACTTATAATACACAGATAAGCACCCAGACACTGAAAAACATCTATGTTCATCGCACAAACATTTTCCAGTTGTGGGAATCGAACCCACGCCTTGGACTCAGAAAGCATGGTTGCTGCCCAATGCTCCAGTCGGCAGTCTAGATTAAATTAGATATAATATTATGATATGATGATGATGATGATGATGATGATAATGAATTCAATATCACTTGCTTTAAATACAACGGAAAACTTCTTGAGGAAACCTACATACCTGATAATTCTCCGAATGCGTGTGAATTCTACCAAACCGCACTTGGCCAGCCTGGTGGGCTACGGCCTATAACCTTCTCATTCTGTGAGGAGACCCTCGACCCCCGTGCCCTCTAGTGATCTGGTAATGGGTTATAACATAGAAAATGATTGGAGCTACAAACCGGAAAAAAAGTGCCAATATCAAGTAGGATTTGTATGCGAACAAATTGGTGCACCACTCTCGATTTTATTATACCTCATTTATTTTGCTCCAATTTAATACACGGTAGCTTCTAAAATTACGCCAATATCTGTATACGATAGGTATAGTGATATCACTGTTTGTTAGGTTTTGTGTTTATGTGGGAAGTCAATCTGTATCCATTAGGGAGTTGCAATAACGGTGCGGTGGATTCATCAATATTGCTCTGATTCTACGCCAGCCATATAACCTCCTTTTGCTTTATTTTTGGATTCGGGATGAATTCTTTTTCTATTTATTTCATTAGTATTTTGTTGCCTTTGTATGCACAAAAATTGTTACAAATTAGTCTTAAAAACTGGATTTTTCTTTTTAAAGGGGATGTTGAAATCTGTCCAGTTGTGAGTTTTTCCAAACGGACGTTTTATGATAATATTTACCTTTATTAGAATTTTTTTTTTTTATGTAAACCAAACTTCTGCTTACTAATCTAAAACACAAGAAATAATTAATATTTCTAAATGATTATGTTATGATTTTTTGAAATTAAATTCGAGAGTAGGTGCATAACTATAGATACAGTTGTATAGATATACAGAAATATCCACTAGCGAAACCTTTTGTACTGAAAATTTTATGCTATCTTACCATCATGACTATGATTAAGTTCATGATGAAATGATAAATTTACTTACAAGAAGCTATTCTTCAATTATTTTTTTTTATAAAATATAAGTATTTATTACGATAAAAACATACATACCGTCCCAAAGTAAGCGTAACTTGTGTTATGGGTACTAAGATGACTGATGAAAGTTTGTATAAAAAATATTCATAAATTTCATCAGATAAACACCCAAATACTGGAAAACATGCATGTTCATCACACAAACATTTTCCAGTTGTGAGAATCGAACCTACACCCATGGACTCCGAAAGCAAGGTCGCTGCCCACTGAGCTAATCGATCGTCTAAATAATATGCATATTTAACGGTTGTTTATATGGTATGGTAAATATTATTATATTTAAATAAAATCAAATCGTAGTTTTGTTGCAAGATGGATAAACCAACAATTCCACTAGCATTTATAATTATTTATATTAAGCTAGGAGGAAAACTTGTTTATGAAGCATAGTTATTAGAAATGACTATAATGTGAAGTTTAACGAACATTTATCCATCACGACAGTTAGTCACCCAGCTATCTTGTCACATGGTTATTAGACATGATAATTAAGCTGTTTATAATTATGCATAGCTACTGTACTAAATTGCAGCTGAATTTATGAAAATTAATATCGAACGTGGTTCTTGTATAATGTATGTAGATATGTCATAGTGCTTGAGTTAAGAATAAGTATTTATTTAAGCGATGAAAGCTTATGGGTAAGGCTTCGGCTTTCCTTAAACAGTGAACAAGTTCGATCCTCGGTACACAGCTGTAACCTTTCGGAGGTATGTGCGTTTTTAATTTAAGCAATCAAATATCACTTGCTTTAACGGTGAAAGAACACATCGTCAGGAAACCTGCTTGTCTGAGAGTTCTCAATTATATTCTCAATGCTTGGCCAGCTTGGTGGACTACAGCCTGTCTTTCTTATATTGAAAAGAGACTCTTGTAGAGCACCTGTGATAAGTTGATTATGATGAATAACCTTGAATACTGACGTTAATTAAGTACAAGTATGTAGAACATCGGCTCAGCGAGTTTTCGATGAAACAATAATACTTCCGGCCTTTGACGGCCGATAGGCGCAGCGGGCAGCGGCCCTGCTTTTAGAGTCTAAGGCCGTGGGTTCCATTCCCAAAAGTGGAAAATGTTTATGTGGTGCACGTGAGTGTTTTTCAGTGTCTTCGTGTTTATATGTATATTATAAGTATTTAAATGTATTATTTTAGTTGCCATAACATAAGCTATGCTTACTTTGGAGCCAGATGACGGTGTGTATATTGTCGTAGTTTATTTATTTATTTATTGAACTTCATAACAACTGTGTATTTTTTTTATTTCACTACAAGTTAGCCCTTAACTGCAATCTCATCTGATGGTGAGTGATGATGCAGTTTAGGATGTTAGCGGGCTGTCTGTTAAGGAGTATAGTAGTTGTACCGCCTAATAGGTTTGTACGCGACATCACACCGGCAGGGTGTATGTATGCGACAGGCGTAAATCTTGCAATCACTGCTGTCAAACGTCACTTTTGTTTATTTATTGTATGGAAAAGTGACGTTTGACAGCAGTGATTCCGACAGACAGCCTGTCGCATTGGTGTCGCGTGATACGTAATCACCCTGCGGAACACTGAATCGCTTGGCGGCACGTATTTGTTAGTATGGTGATAATTAGCCACGGTTAAAGCCTCCCACCAGACCAGACCAGACAAAATTCAGAAATTATAAATTCCTAATTGCCTCTGCCGGTAATCGAACCCGCGACCACAAACTTAAATTCACATCGCTCACCGTTGCGCCAGGGTGGTCTTCGTGTTTTCTTTGATCGACATTAAACGCAAAGTCAATACACAGCGGGTTTACTCTAAAAGCTTCAATGCTGGTGGATTTGCTAAGTCCTTTTTATTTTAAGCAGAGACTCTTACCCTGTAGAGCACCTGTGATGTTTTGATAATGATGAATAATTGTGAATACTGAAATTAAGATAATAAAAGTGTCTAGTACATGGGCTCTCCGTGTTTTCAATGAAACAATATTACCTTCATAACAATAGTGTATTTTCGTTAATCGACACGAAATGCAACGCCAATACCGAGCGGCTTAACTCTGAAAGCTTCAATGCTGGTGGATTTGCTGTACTTAAATGAACTAAGTCTAGATTTGTTCGTTAAAACAAGGATCTTTGTTGGTAAATAATTTATTAAACCTCCACAATAACTAGCAACCGCCAAAATATATTTTTTGTGTGTAAGACACACATAACTCCGAAAAGTTAGAGATGCGAGAATCGAACTCGGTCCCTTTGGAAGGAAGGTTTACTAAGCACTAGGCTATCACAGCTTTGATGTCCCACTTTAGGGCTTTAAGAGCAAAGATCTACAACATAGCTACCATGTGGGTTGGCGAACTTCTAGGCTTAAAACTTGCGCTTAAAATTTATAGACACGGAGTGAGTAGGACGTATACTAGCACACCCTGCAAAGTTTTGCTCTATTGATATGCGATGGTGTATCGTACCATCAATTAGGCCGTCAATTATTTGTACCTAAAAAAACAGAGAGAAGGCTGGCTGGTAGTGGGACGTTAATATTTAATAAGGAGGCAGATTGATTTTAGCAGATTGTGTTTATGAGTAGGTAGTAGTAGTACAAAAGATTGTATTACTATGATGTACATACATTTGTTTATTATATATATATGTATATATATATGTATATATGTTTATTTTATTATATATTTATTTTATTAATTCTTATATGTGTATGTTATATAGTATGTAGTATATATATATTTTTAATTTTTTTTTTCTCTTGCCTGTGTATGTTTCATTGTTTGCACTGTCCCTCTTGTTTTCTATAATTACTTTCACCAAGGGTTGTCTGTAAGAGATTGCTTTTGCAATAAGGCCGCCTTTGCACACAACTGTATTTAACTTTTTTTTATTATTGTTTTTAATTTAACTTATTTTTATTTTTTTTTGTTTTCTTGTGTGTTTCTTGTATTGTTTCTAAGTTTGTGCAATAAATTATTCTGAATAAATAAAATAAAGGAGGATTGTATCATTAAAACACATTACACTCTTAGACAATATCTAGCAAATCAAGGTCGGCTGTTCGTCATCGGCATGAATATTCCATTAGCACTCACCACCGTCACCAATCCACTAACCGATACTATCCCCTGCGTCGTCTTAGGATATAACATAGTTAGAAGGGTCTACCCTCGAGGGATATGAAATGATTGCTATCTGCTTCTTCGGACCGGTAAATGATGATATAACTAAAACCTGTCATGAGAATATGAATTTAGGAAAGCAACCATTTTTTAAGTAACCTTGCCATAGCTTTGTATCTTATATGTACGAAGTTAATAATCACCTAATTAATATAATCCAAAACTTTAAATCAAGTAATGAACATATTATACGTAGGTTGAGATAAAGGTGTGAGAGAGAAATAGTGATGACGAGTATTTAAATTAGAGTGATTTTATTAAATTCGTGCGTTATGCCTGAAAAAGATCACTTGTTAGCTATATTGCCAGTCGATATGGCAGAGAATTTTCTCTTAAATTTTAAAATTCCTTCAAAGTCAAAGTCAGAGTCAAATATTTCTTTATTCAAATAGGCACATAGATGGCACTTTTGATGCGTTATTATATACAAAATGTGTACATAGCAGTGAGTAGTGATGGCGATAACTACAATCGTAAACTTAAAACTAAAGCAACGAGGGTTCCAATCGCGCCCTGGTCTAAGAAGAAGCCCACAACAAACTTAGCCGGGTGTTCTTTTTGTTATCACCATCTCACATTGTCATTAGAAAATATTTAAGAAGCAACCTGGTTAGAGCAATTGTTTACACCCAAGCTTTTTTATCGTTTACGTAATATCATTTACGTACTTCGTCCAGCTGATTGGTATAAATAATGTCTGTAAGTCAGTCAAGACACTGTTTTTATCGTTATAGATAAATGATTATATGGCAACAACAATTCTCAAATTCTCAATTCAAGTTAATGCAACATTCACCTCAACTTGCACTTCTATCTAATGACATCGTAATTAGACATGTCAATTAAGCAGCTTAACAGCTCTTGCTTTCAGTAGTCAACCTCCGTCTAATTGTTGTTGTAGCTAAATATTTAACATTAGTTCACTAAAGATAACAACCATGGAAGTCAAAACATGCTATCCGTTGGACGGGGGTGGACTAGGCTACGCAGTAGTCTCTCGTAAGAAATAATAAAATTAATTTTAAAATGTAAATGGGTAATATTAAAAAAGAGTAACTGCTGAGTTTTTTGCCAGCTAATTCACGGAATATGCCGTCCGAACCTGTGGTAGAGTCATTACATACACTTGACGTTTTAAAAGAGTTGTAAAATTAAGCCTAATAAATGTATTTTATTAAATGTTGTTATATTAAACAATCCACTATATCATGGTGATAGAGTGCAATATAGTAAAGCTTAGGCAACTTTTTAAAGTTCCTCAGTAAATTGTTAAACTTGATCGATGAAGCAGTTTTCATGTAAGCTTCCTCTCATAAAAATCTATAAAAACGTGCAATTTATTATAAAAACTCAAGCACCAAGCGTTTCCTAGCGCCAGTTCTAGACAGAAACTATTAATCGTGAAGTATACAAACCTCAAGAAACGCGGAAATTTTAAATGCGATTTCTTCAAATAAAGAATCAATCCTTGAATAAAAATGCACTTTGTTTTCGTCAAAGCTTTTTGTATGAAATTTTTTAGTTTTATCACTAGCAATGCTGGTATTACTTCGTGCAGTCACAAATCAAGTCTACCGACGTTCTGTCAAGAGCAGACATCTTAGTTTTTCTGCAACTTTAACTCAAGAGGTCGCGCGGTGAGTGAAGCACCTCTTTTAAAAATACGATATTACGAAGCAGTTCTTTTGTATACTATTTTTGTGTAGACATAATTTTTTGCAAGGCCTCTATTTCTTAGTAAAATTAAGGATGACAGATATGTCTAACTTACGTGAATTGAACGTTATGAAATCACTTCGGTTTCTCAAAAACTGTTCACACAATCACAAACCGGTAAAACCACATTTTCATGGGTTACTAATCAAAATCGGTTCCAAGCCCTGATTCAAGGTTTTGCCAATTTAAATGAAGAAACATGACGTCCTATCCCTCGTATGCTCCTGGCATAAAAATATTGAAACGTTTGCTTTATATCATATAACATCACATACCAATGGTCTAATTTCGGTAGAGTCGGTGTAGACCATTATTGCATTGTGTTTTATTATTTTACGCCATAAAATACATTCCCACTTAGTTTTCTCCAATTATTTTATTTTTCTTTAGTTAAATAGTTATTATGAGACGTTGTTGTTACAACGTCTGTTGAACTGTTGTTCATGAACATAGAATATTTCTGTGTACATGAACTGTGAATAGTCCTCTACATAGGTTGACGTTCACATATTCACATAATAAGGTTTATTACATTTTATACAGTTTTAAAAGAACATCCAAAATTATTATGTTTGACATGTAGATTCACAATAACATAACTTATAAGAGAACATGATATTATCTACATTGATTCTCATGTCTAAGAGAATATTGCTACCATAAATCTCACGGAATAGTAAGAGCGAAAAAATAAAAACAGTTGTTTTGCCTTCTCATGAAGCGCCACGGAGCCACAGCTGTCTCCGAATATTAAAATGTATGCTAACTCGACTCTCTAATGACCGAAAGATTTAAATCTAGAGGCATTGCTTTTGTTCTGGCAACGAATTTTTAATAAGAAAAGTTTTCTTTATACTTTTTTTTCCTTTTTGTTTGTATCGTATACGAAAGAGATAAAAATTACTATATTACTTCTTATCATTTTAATGTTGCTTAACTTATTTCATCCGCGTAAAATACGGAGAAGATTACTCTAGATTTGCGTTTGTTATAAACTAAGGCCAGTAAATCTTGTCCTGCATTGGAATTATTTCATGATATTAGAATTATTTTTCCAGTCCCTATAACCAATTTTACTTTAATACATATAAACTTTGATTCTATATAGATGACATTTCTTATAATTGAATCTATATAGAATCAAAGTTAGTATTTATGCATATTAGTGTCATCTAAATACCGCCATAAATAATTTGAAGTAGCTACATTAATTATACTTAGAACTTAGTGTAGACTTGTTAGACCTAAGACTAAAATATTCCCCAAATTTAACTAGTATATTTCTTATCCCGTAAAACATCCAGGAACCTATGCACAGTTTACCCATTAAACGGAGGTTAACATAAATCGCATGAAAACTCATATCACCTTTAGTCCAAGAAAACATGGTTTCCTGCAGGGTTGTTTCACCAAATCAAAGAGCTTAACTAGTATTCTATTAAAAATAAAACTTTATTTAGAGCCACAAATATTTTCCATAAACGTACTTTATGCAACAATAAAAATAACATCAATATTCTCAATATGTAATTCATTCACATGGGTTTCACTTTGAGAGTAAAATATTCTTCACGAGACCCAGATAAAGTATACAAAGCTGAATAAGTTTCAACGCTCAAAGTTACGCGTAAGTTTACTTCAATACGCCTAAACAAAACAAGGGAAACAATCCACTTCTAAAAGTTTGCATTTACATGTAACTCTTTATTGCCGGCTTTATTTTATTTCCGAATTGATTTCCTTGACTTTTGTGTATCTTTTTTCCTGTTTACCGTCTTATGGAAAATTATTTTTCTTTTACTGTTTTTTTAAAAGAATAATGCGGTGTTAGCCTAGTGGTTCGAACTTCGTTTTCAATTTTAGAGGGCTGGGTTCGAATCCCAGCACGCACCTCCAAACGCTTTTTTAATTTTAAGGATATAAGAAGGAAGGCAAGTAAAGGAAGTGAAGGAAAAACTTCGTTTAGTGAGTCGGTAATGGATTGATATGGTCTGTCTTCTTACTTCATGTTAATTTACTAATATGTCTCAACTAGTTGGAACTACTTCGGAAAAAAGTATAAAAAATGGGCGCATTAATGTGTTAAGTTAAAGTGTGATTCTTCTGTTTTTATCTCTATAAATTAAATTACAGCATTCTTCAGACCGCACTCAGATTCATCATTTTGGTCAAAAAAGTTCCTTTTTTAAGACCTTCAGACACACAAGGGGCTGCACAAATTAATGCATGTCGTGATTTAGTTTTTATATACCTATTAATTGTACAGATTTTTTTTAGTTGAATTTGTAGCAGGAGAAATAATAGATAGAAAACCGTACATAGAAAAATATCTATCTATCCTATTTATAATGAGAACATATGACAACATGTGCAGTGTGCTGACGGCAGATCAGAATACATTGGACTCCCTCCTTTTTGCGGGTAGAACAAGAAGCAGCCTCCTCTTTGCTGCTAACGATACCTCGTATTGGCGTATTTTCGATGGGTGTATTTTCGATGCATCAGCATACAATGCAGTGCAGAGCAAGTACAAGCGGTTCCAATATTGACGGATTTACAAACCGTGTACACGAGAAATGCCTGGCTTTTGTTCGTAAAACCTACATTGTTTTGGCTTGGCTAAAATTGGATCTTGTTGCTATTGAACTGATAGATGTGTCGTTTTTCCTCGGTCGTAGTTTTTTATCAACAGACTAGACCTGAAATATCTTTATTCAGGATAACTACTAAAACAGAAAATCTGGCAGTAAACAGAACACCTTTGGTAAATTGTTTATAAGGATGCATTATACGATCTACTTGTTCTTACCCGTGAATTCGTTCACGTAGAAATTTTGATTTGAAATACAAATACCACTATGCAAAAAACAACATATCGTTCTCTCTGTAAATAACAACAATAAACCCATCCCATAAGAACCGTAATTTTTCTGGTATAAAATGTAGTCTTGGTGCTATTCCAGACTATGATCTATACCTGTGCAAAATTCTATCCAGATGTGTACAGCCATCCAAACATGCGCATTTTAAAGTAGTACTAAGAATATTATAACCCAACTCGGATGGGCAGCGTTCAGGAAACTCCGAGATATCTTATCTAACAGTGCGTGTTGCCAGTTTTGGCTTATGGCTCCGAAACGTGGCTGCTATTATGGCTCTCATAACAAGGCTCAGAGTCACTTAGTGGGCGATGGATAGAGCTATGCCCGGAGTATCTCTACGTGATCAAATCAGGAATGAGGAGATCCGTAGAAGAACCAGAGTTGCCGACATAGCTCATCGAGTCGAGAAACTAAAATAGTAATGGTCAAAGCATATAGTTTAGAGAACTGATGAACGTCAGTGTCATAAGGTACTGGATCCCGCGGTAAACAAAACGTTGGTAGACCTCAGACGAGGTGGACCCATAACATCGAACAAGTCGCATAGAGCCGCTGGACCCCAGTGACACAAGACCGTGGTATTTGAAACTCCTCACAAAAGACCGATGTCCAGCAGTGGACGTCCATTGGTTGACATGATGTAGAATAGTAATGAAGATCCCTTCTTTAGAATTCTGCATCATGCCAACTAATGGACGAAAAACCGATGTTTTTTTTTATTACACTATCATAGAGACCATAGAAAATGCAGAAAAAAATAATCTCCCCTGCTGGGAATCGAACCCGGGACCATTAACTTAAACCACAACGCTCACCGCTACGCAACGGAGCTCGCCAAAAATTTACTAAAAGTTACAATAAGTTTACGCTATTCTAGAGTAACTGCCATGAGTGCTCTTCCAAAAAGTCTTGACGTTGTGTCATCGCAAATTCGATGAAACTAAATTGGAAAATTCTATTAAAAATCTATTTGCTTCGGTCGAGAGTAATTCCATTTTCGGTTGCCTTTCACGTGAGACGTTATGAAATTGCCTCGTACCCGTAGAACATTTTAACTGAAAACAAATACGAAAGAACACAATAGTAGTGATTTGTGGGACCCTCGTGCACGCAGAACGAGAAGCGTCGGTGAAAAGATATGGAAGTGCCAACATTGGAATTGGAAAATTGTATATTGGGCAATAAAGTTCACGACTTGGACAAAGTGCGCGCTAGTTCAAAATTTACTTTACTCTTTTAAGAGTGAAACTATCCAAGTGTTATCGTACCAGCTAGGCTTTGGATGATTTTTGATCGTCTCATAACTAAGATAGTTAAATACCCTCTCTATTGATCAGGTGAAATTTTAACTAATAAACTAAATTTTAATTTCATATCCCCATAATATACTTCTGCACAAATTCGTGTGAGAGCTACTGGTTATAAAGTTTATGGATTATTATCATGAGAATGTGATAATGAGGATATTATAATGACGATGAATACTTATTATATTTAAGAATATATTAATACATTACATTTACACTGCATAACAGCATTCATAGCCTAGCGGTTATTACTTCGGCTACACTTTCGAGGGGCCGAATTCGAATGCAAAAGTTATGTGCGTGCTAAGCAATTAAATATCACTTGCTTCAACGGTGAAGGAAAAAGTCGTGATGAAACCTGCATGCTTGAGAGTTGTTCATATTCCCAGTAGTAGTAGAAGTACTATCGCCATATAATATCGTTTATTTCTGCCACAAAGTAGCGTGGTTGCAATGTTCTGTGTTGGTCTAAAGACAGTGGTTGACGTAATTACAGACACATGAGGATTAAAAAATGGGGGTTCATTGAATATTTCTATAAAAAATGCGTGATTCACCAATCTGCACTGGGCCAGCGTGGTGGACTACGGTCTTATTATAGGTAGTAAGATAGTTCTCGATCGATTAGTGATAGTAGTAGTTAAGCCCGCCAACTCGAATTTGAGCAGCGTGGAGGGTTGAGGTGCTAAATTTCTCTGTCTTATGAAAGAAAAACTCCCATTGACCTTTTGACGACTGCCCTGGCCCAGCGGTGAGGGCTTTGGTTTTAAGCTCCAGCTTAAAAGTTCCGGGTTAAATTTCCGGCAGGGGCAATTTGGGAGTTTGTAATTATTGAATTATAATACTCCACCGCCACCCTACCGACAAAGACGTGCCGCTAAGCGATTAAGCGTTCCGGTACGGTATCGCATAGAAAACGATTAGAGTGATGGTTTAAATATAACTGGCATACTTATGACGGCCAACTGGCAAAGTGGGCAGCGACCCTGCTTTCCGAGTCCAAGGCTGTGGGTTCGATTCCCACAACTGAAAAATGTTTGTGTGATGAACATGAATGTTTTTCAGTGTCTGGTTGCTTATATGTATATTATAAGTCATCTTAGTAACCATAACACAAGCTACGTGTTTTTGGGGCCAGAAGGCGACGTATGCATTGTCGTGGCATATTTACTTATATGTTTATTTAAAAAAAAAACTCCTTAGATGGCTCGCTACCATCTTAGATTGCATCTTAACTTACCAACAGGTGAGATTGCAGTTAAGGGCTAACTTGTACTGGAACAAAATAAAAAAAAGACTAAGATTTTTTTGTTTCGTTATTTAATGACACATCTTACCGTACTAAATACTATAGTTGTATTATAGTTGAGTAGAATACCATAATAGCAAAGGTAATAGTTAGATTGCAACTCAACTCTTAACAGTTTTTATAACAAGTAACTTGTATATAAAAACTATATCGGTTTCATTTGTTAAAAACCGTTCCCCTTTTCATTGTAGTAAGCCGTTTTGTTTGCATGAAAACTCAAAGGCGAAGAAATGTACAATGAAAAAGCTTGAATACTGCCGCTATCAAAAGTGAGATACGAGTAGCACGTAATGAAATGACGTCTTAGATTGTTATTTTACCCCGGCCTCCCCTTGATTGTCACAAGTACTCAACAAGCAACACGCCTGCGAGGTATTTGTAAAGTTATTACAATAAAGCAAACGCCACACTGGCCTGATATTAGATAATGCCCTTAAGGCTTTCGCATATCAATTCGATTCAACACGACTTGATCCCAATTAACGATAGAAAAGTTATCCTTTTTATGTTACACAAGTGTTGTTTCATGTGTATCGCCTACTCGTATTCCAATCGACAAGTCGTCTTCTACTCGCACAAAAAAATTCCGCACTAGACCAGCATGGTGAAAGCTTTCTTATTGTGGGAGGAGACCCGTGCCCTGTAGTGGGCCGGTAATTGGTTGATGTGATGATGAATACTCTTTACTTTATAACTAGTAGACATCCCAAGGTCTAGACCCAGCAACCTAAGCAGAAATGTGTGACAATAGGTATGTACAGCATTGAAACAAGCATGAGGTCTGTTGCTCTAACGATGAAATGAAATTACAGACATTTTCAATCTTATAGAAGGGGGCAGGTAAACGAATAGTGTACATAGCTCTTTTTCAACACGAAATAATCACTGCAAAGAATACAGAACAACAAATCACCATTTCATGGTCAATGATAACGCCACCGTTCATGTCGGATTGTTAATATTTTTGACCCAGTGGTCTGGTAATTTGGCGAAAGGAAACCAGGCTCTCTGAGAGGGGAAGAGGCTGGCTTTTTGTTTTGAGAGTATTAAATAAACGAGAGCTAATTCAGACAAGGATGTGCTCCGAGACACGAATGCCTCAAGTCTCAACATTTAATGAACGAGAGAGAAGAACAATGGTTCGTTGATTTGACCCCGAGTTGTTTCATGTAAAGTGAAAGTTTATTTTAAAATTATACGCTGCTGAAATTTTCTTGGGCTGAATAATGAGATTGCGAAAAGGTGTGAATATACTGAGGACAGTTTAGGAACAATTTACTTGAGCATAAATAACAGAAGCACCCGCAAGGATAACGTTTGTCATGTGTGGCACAACATAGTAAAAGGGAAACTACCCTACCCTACCAACAAGGACGTGCCGCTAAGCGAATTGGCGTTCTGGTACGATGTCGCGTAGAAACCGATTGGGGGTATGCTGCCGGAGAACTCTCAGGCATGCAGGTTCCCTCACGATATTTTCCTTCACCGTTGAAGCTAGTTATATTTTACTTGCTTAAAACGCACATAACTCAGAAGAGTTAGAGGTGCGTGCTGGGATTCGAACTCGGCTCCCCCAAAGTGAAGTTAAAGTCCTACCCACTAAACTATTACCGCTATAGTAGATTCTTCTATAAAGATGTCTTTTTTTTCTCAATTGTTTTCTTGTATAAACCTAAATAGGTCAATTTACTTACATACTTAAGCTAGCCTGCTTCTGGCATTCATATTAATAACCCAATCGCTTTCCATAAAAATATAATAAAGAAGATACAAAGAGTGCTTATAGATTGTTTTTTAAAATATTTTATCCCAGCCATAAAAGTGATACTTTGAATTCAATATCAGCAAACTAGCAAAGCGCTGTAACAGTGCCAGGTTGGCAACAGTCATGTAAAATATCAATAATTGGCAACCAGATCACCGATATTTCACGTACTATTTGGCCTACGTGCATAGAAAAGTTTGCACGAAAATAACTGTGGTCTGTTTTCACCGCGGTATATTTAAAAAAATATATGGCTTAAAACTTCTCGCAATAAAACTTTAGTAACAAACAGACGTAGGAAAAACAGATATAATAGAATAGAATAGAAACACTTTATTGCAACACAACACAATAAGAAAAACACAAGGAAAACAGAATAGTACTTAGTTATTAGATAGGTGCATAGGCGGGCCTTATCACTAAACGTAATCTTTTAAAGGCAACCCTGAGCGTGCGAAGCCGATAAAAAAGTGGAAAGTGGATGGTGCATAAAGTATGTTACAAAAAAAAACTTACATGGACTAACAGATAGCCTGAAAGATAAACTGGAAAGGTTCTTAATTTGATGAAATAACCCTAGAGCTCTTTTTTGAATATATTTCCATTCACTTTTTACTAGCAAATATGGCGTGTCAAATCAGTTGTAAATTTATCGTGATTATTAAACTCATACGAAACGTGACATAATTATCAATTGTGTTTTGTATAAATACGCAAAGAGTTCATTAAATTGAACATGTTTTTCGCAAATAACAACCTTTTAATAAACATGCATGCGAACGGAATACTGAATTTGGCCGCAGTAAAATTAACCGCTACAAAATTTATAGGGCTTCAACCCGGACAGCTGTAATTAATGGCTGCCCGGCTAGTTGCCATGTCGTCACACTGAACTAACATGCCAGGGTTTCCCAAGAAATAGTTTATGTAGTGATTAGTCAAGTCCCCGATATAATGGTGGAAGTTTTTTTTGTTTTCGTAATCCAAATAGAAAATAATTCGGCACGCAAAGCAGTGATAGCTCAGTATGGCTTGGACTTTACTTTTAAAGGGCCGAATTCGATGCCCAGCACTCACCTCTAAATTTACTACGTTATTTATGTTTTCAGCAATTGAAATATCACTTGCTTCAACAGTGAAGGGAAACGTCGTCCTGAGAGTTCTCCCTAATGTCCTTAAAAGTATGTGAAGTCCACCAATCTGCACTGGGCCAGCGTGGTATGCATGTTTACTCACGATGTTTCTTTCACCGTCGAAGCAAGTGATAATTGAATTTAGAATTTTTGAATTTTTTTTTTGGATTCGCTGGGATTCGAACTCGACCCCTCGAAAGTGAAGTCGAAGTTCCACTGGGCTGTCACTGGCTCGAGCTAGAACTAAGCTAAATATTTTTATTAAAACGGCTATAGTCCATACTAATAAATGCGAAAAAGTTTTTGTCTGCTATATTATTTGCTTTGTTAACCAATATATAAAACCTGCAACCTGTAAAAGAACATAAAATACATTTTATCCCAGAAATAGCAAAAATGGTTCCTACGGGAGTTCTAAAAAACGAAAACAAGGAGAAACTAAACAGAACTTCACGAAATTAAAAAAAAAAAGCTTTCGTCTTAGAAAGAGAAGAACTAAATATGTTAACTCGGAAAAGAAGGCGTTTGACGCGGGAATTATAAGATAACTAAACTTACGCGGACAAAATCGCAGGCAAAAGCTAAATTAGATGGGTAGGATATTTATTTTAATAGGTGTATAATAAGTATAGGTACCTATCTAATGAAGCCGTTTAGATCAAAATCATGGGATCGTTTTAAGAAAATACTAGTTCATTTCTTCAGACTCGAGCACGATATCATATATCAAACTTAGGTACGCTTGATTAGATATTTTAATTAATTCGCTTCAAGAGTTTAAAGTTAGACGAAATATTTGTAAGTTGATCTTTGATAATGATTTTATTCAATATCGCTCCGACAAAACAATAATAATTATTGTTGTCCGTTGGGATTTATTACATCATGTTTCATGTCAATCGGCAGGTGATACGTCAGTTTGTCAGTCCAGATAAGCGATACAAGGTTTATACGGGTAAGTAATAATAAAATACAGTTTAGTAATATTCTTACCATTAAAATCCCATATTATCGGCCAAAAACTGGGCACGGGTCACTAGAATAGGCCACCACTATGCCGCTAGGCTGTCACCACTTTTTTATTTATTACGGTTAAGGTAACCGTCAAGAATAATTTATACCTACCAGGTCACTATCTGGGTTCTAGAAAGAAAATATTAAAATTGATTTAACGATTAATGCCTATAATCTTTTGGACACAAATCTAGACCTAAGATACTGAACTAAGTAGATAGGTGCTGAGTGTAGCATGAGGTTGAAAGAACTCAGACGATTAATAAATTGTCCTTCACAGATAAAAGAGACAATATTATTTTAAGTATTCTTGACTACAAAATGTTCAGTTGTTTAGTATAGTTTCAAATAACTTTAGACAGGGACACCGTTTAAAGTCTAGTGTACTTGCATTGCCATTTGTTTTTATTTCACTACAAGCAACATTCCCTTTACTGCAATCTCATCTGGTTGTACGTACCTTTTTAAATATCATAGTAGCTGCAATAGAAATACACATTCTGGGAAAATTCCAACACTGTACCTATTACAGTCATAATCTACTCTGATAGACGGAGGTCAGATGAACAGACGGACAGCGGCGGGTTGGTAATAGGATATTAGCATATTTCGAGTACGGAACCCAAAGAACAAACATTTACAAATACCTACCATACAAAAGCTAACTAAATCCAGCCAATTCTTCGAACAGTCTGATGGCTTCTCGCAAACAAACTTATAATGACTTTATGTATAAACTTTTTATCGCGGCCTAAGAGCTGTTCGAAACTTGTAATTAATTTTTAATCCTTTATCTTTGCTTTTCGGCTTCACACAATAAATTAATTTTATGGCCGCTGAATCGTTATCATTTTAATCCAGGGCTGTAATCGGTTAATTTGGGGCTTTCTTGTCGCAATAAATAATTTAATTGTGCTTTTACGTTGGTTCTCTCAGTGCTGTCTTGTGTAATGTAATAAACTTAAAAGAGCTTTTTGTGTTTTTTATTTTTAAAGGTATTCTTTTAACGGTAAAGGAAAACATCTTGAGGAAATTATGAAAATTAAGCTTAGTTTAATATAATCCGCGAACAGCACGAGAATCTGTATGGTGTAATTTATAATTTCTTCAATCCGTATACTCCACCTAAATCCTCTGGGCATTCTGAGAGGAGACCCCTGTGGGTCAGTAATGGGTTGATAAAGATGGTGATAATTTTTCTAAGTAATGGAATAAAATTTCTGTGTCAGTAAGTATGTGATTTTACATTAATTTTTAAAATCACATACTCACTGACATAGAAATTTTAATAAGTATTTTTTTGTAAACATTTATGGAAATAAATAAATAATATAGAAATACCTTTGTTATTAAGCTAGTATTAAAAAAGGATAGATATATAGTTAAAACACTTTATTGCACACAAAAAAAATCCTGGCTTTGACCATTTGGGATCTTTTTTCTCTGGTCTGATGAATGGTTGGAGGTTGCCCTCACGGTTTGTTACCACCTTAACGACATAGTCATTCCGCTAAGCGATTTAGCGATCCGGTACGATGCCGCATATAAATAGATTTGGAACAAGAGTTTCATAGGTACACTTAAGTGATATAACTGTAACAGTTAGTCCAAGTAACGTACAGAAACGCTAGACTACCAGACTGCCAGGAGATAGAATGGAAACGGGGTTTAATAAGCTCTCCGAGGAGCGGACGAATAATGGTTAATCCAACGATTTAGTATCTTCAAAGTTACACTAGGCTCAGTTTGTTGTGGGCTTCTTGGACCTTCTTATACCAAGGCGCGTTTGAAACACTCGTAGCTTAAGGTTTAAGTTAAATAATATAAGTTGTAATTATTTTCTAACCACCATGTCAATGTCATGTATGCATCAAAAGTGCATTGTATTAGTCTATTTGTACTCGTAATATTCGTTTCTGACATTTTATATCAGTGATTTGTTTTGTAGCAACTGCACCACAAATCTTTTGACCTTATTCTTTCAGATCCATATTTTCATTAAATGTGTTATGTTACTTAACGGTCTATTGGCCCAGTGACAGCTACCCTGCTTTCTGAGTCGAAAGCCGTGGGTTCGACTCCTATAACCGGAAAATTCTTGTGTGATGAACACTAATGTTCTACAGTGTCTGGGTATTTATCTGTATTTTGTAAGTATTTATGTAAATAAATTATTCATAAAAATATTCATCAGTTATCTGAGTAACCAAAACACAAGCTACGCTTACTTCGGGACTAGATGGCGATGTGTGTATTGTCGTAGTATATTTATTTTTATTTTAAATTAAAAAATCTAATTACATGCTATTTGTTTTAAATTCATGCTTGGCTTTCATTAAAACAATACGTGTTATATCAAGATTACGACGTGAATATTTCAAAGTGATTGCTCAGGTGACAATTCACTTGGTTATTTTGAATAAGCAGACTTAATTTAATACATTAATTCAATTACTTTGTCGACGAATTGTGTAATACGATTGTTGCCTCCCCGACAGCTGTGGGCAAAGTGATGTCGCCGAATGACTTATTAATTTATGCAAAGGAACTTAAGTGTATAAAAAACCAGTCAATTGCAAGTCGGACTCGAGTGGAGAGGGTCGTACTATACATAATTATTCCGTTTTATTAGTATTCCTTCCCCATTAGACACATTAGAGAGTCCTTTAATTTTGTGTGATTTTAAGAATTATTGGCTCTGTAGTTTTGAAGATAAAATAAAGGAAGGAAAAGGAGTGCAGATATGATCGATTTTTAAACATAATTTATTTGTATGTTAAGTTTATATTGAACACGAAAACTATCACCAAACTTTTTGCGAATAAAGATGGACAGACTGACTTAAGAATTATCAGCTTTCTCATTATGATATTAACTCAAGAAAAATCAACTTCATCAATAGCCTATAACAGTCCACTGCTGGACTCTTATGTTCACATGGGCGGGGGTGGGAGGAGTTCGCCTATAATCACCACGCTAGGGAGACGGGTTGGTGAAGGTAGTAGTAGCACGAAGGACACTGCTGCCTGTTCTTGGTTATATTCCCTCAGTCGCCTCATACGACACTCGCGGGATGAGAAGGGGCGATGACGACTGTATATTGATCTGCCGTCACCTGACTAACTTACACAACCGCTTACTGCGAGCGATATTTCGATAAGATAGGAAAATGATTTGTGTGTAAGTTTTCATTAACAAAGCTCTCTAATGGAGTTTTTCTTTGATTTTGTTTTACGAGTACATTAATACCACTTAAATATCAAATCCATGGATGCCTTTTTCACACGAAGATCTTGACTATATAAGATTTGTACAATAAATATATTATGACGGCCGATTGGCGCAGTGGGCAGCGACCCCTGGACAATGTTTGTGTGATGAACATGAATGTTTTTCAGTGTCTGGGTGTTTATCTAGATATATATTATAAGTATTTACGTATATTATTCATATAATTATTCATCAGCCATCTTAGTACCCATAACACAAGCTACGCTTACTTTGTGGCTACATGGCGATGTGTGTATTGTCGTAGTATATTTATTTATTATTATTATTATGCATAATATATATTTTAAGCATGCTTTATAATCAGAAGTTTTCGTGCAAAAAGTGCACTATAGAAAGGCCTTTTAGATTAAATACCTTTACCAAGAAAAACCATCGGCAACTCAATTTAATCGCTGCCACGAACGCTAACTTTGAATTATATTTCCCTTGAGGTTGAACAAAAACATTTATCCTCCCAAATGGCCTATACGTAATGCGAAGACTAGATTTATAGTCAATTGACAAACTATTATAGCCCATATAAAAGATTAGAAAAGTTTATTTTTACTATGAGAGGACTTCGTAAAAAAATGTTTGTATCGACCAAAATTTAAATTAGACACGCGTTTGAATAAAAAGAAAGAACAATTGGGGATTTTGGTAACTTATTTTAACGGCACATCTTTAACTCTTTATACTCATATAAAATTTATTTATTGTGTGTTCTTAAAGTTTTCCTAAATGTGAAGCCATAATAATTCTCAATCTTAAGATAAGATTAAATAAAAAATATCAGAAGCTCAATCTTCGTATCCAATTTGTTTTCATATAACTCAAATACCTACCTAATGATATGTGGCATAAAAAGTTATTCCAAAAATTTCGGCATTTTTCCTAACTTTAAATGATTTAATGGAACCGAACTTTATTTCGCCGTGGCTTCATTATAATATGAGATGATATCCTTGAGCGAAATTCCTGTTATAAATTCGCTTAATAGAAGGATTGACGGCACACCCTGCGGGCAGGGATAACGGTCCCGGAGGGTGCTTGAGTGTCGCACGTTTTGGTTGAAAATGAGCCAAATACTAGCTCAAAACCTCCGCAGTCTACCGCCAACGCTAGATTTGGATTTAGAATATCTTTTGTTCTAGTACCAGATTCCGGTTGGTATAAATCCAGTTATAATAGGAAGGTAGTCTAAATATGTTTGTTAGTTTGTATTTTATATTGGTTTATTTTAGGTCAACTAGTTCCGGACTAATTTTAAAGCAGGCTGAGCTCTAAGTGGGCTTCCATTATAAATTATTATTTTTATTTTTTAAGCTTAATGGTAATCTAAATCTCAGTTAGTTTGCACTCTGCAAATCAAAAGGTATATTTTTTTTAACACATACTTTGAAACAATACATTATTGTATTATACAGGAATGTATTATTGTAAAGTTAGTTAGTTGTACACACAATCAAAAAAATAAGGTATTGTCACAGTTAATTTTCTCTCAACAAACTCAGCCCAAAAGTTACTAAAGTGATCAAACAGAAACAAAATATTTTTTTAATCCACAATGGTAGCCCTATCTTCGATTGTATACGTTATATGAACGCAATCGCGGCCTAAGTTCAAGAACAAAGCTGTCAAACTACTGGTAGGCTGTATATTGGCCTGTATATTGGCCATATCCTTGGCCTGCTCCGGGATCTATACCATAATATAAATATTAGGCTTGCAAAGTGAATCGCAGATGTAAAGGAATACGATAAAAAGGATTTAACTTAAAAATAACATGAGTATAAATAATGTAACAGCCAACCTACGCTTGCTTAACAAACATAAATAAAGAATTAAATTGAATTTCACAACATGGAAGCGCACGGTTCAAAGACAAACCGTGGTTTTAACACTTAAAAAGCTAGGCACTTTCTGCGAAAACCTTTGACCTAAATTGCTTTATAGTTCTCATAAATATGCTAGCGGCTAACGCAACGAAAGTAAAACGGTCTGTGACAAATCCTGTCGAGCGTTTTATTACGAACAGTTAATATAAATTTTTCAAAAAAACATTTACAAAAGTCCCTTAAATGAATAGAATTACAAAAATGATTTATCAATAGTAATGTATTAAAACTCATTATACGTACCTAATACTTAAGGTAAATTACTTTGGTGAAAAAAAAATCTGCCAAATAATGCATATGGGCATTTAAAAAAAGGCAATAAGCGATCGTTTCTATGTTTTTATTATTTATTAATTGATAACGTTCACAATTCAACCTTTTAGTTTAAAACTTTAAAGTTCAGTATATACCTAACTTAATGGGATCACTTTTATGGCTGCCCTCTACCAAATGAGCAAAAACTTTATAAATTAAGAAAACAAATTTAATCGAATAATTATATTTGAATATTAATATTATAATAATAATATTTGAATTGGTATGGTTGACACTCAGTCTGCAGTAATCCTTACGATGAAACGCAAAAAATGAATGCGCATGTAACGCGAAATATGAAATTTAAAATGCTGAAAAGAAGCGATTTATGACTGATGGTTTGATTTCAGAATGTATTGGTACATACGCGACTGTTGAACGTTTCTCAAACGTTTATTTTTTTAACGATTACGAGATTGAAATTTCCTCTTTAGTTAAACTCGAATTCTAAACGGTTTGGTAAGTCAGGGAACATAACACACAGTCTCCATAATCCTAAGGAAGGTAGAGTGATCTTCAATAGGAATATCGCAAGCTCCCGAGGCTGAATGCTTCCTGGGGATTAAACTGAGCAAACCTTTCCCGTACTAAACAAGAAAATGAGGAAACATACTGAATATCATCAGTTTAAGTCTGAGTCGATAATACATTCGCGGATTAATGGTATATTTTGTTAAGTGAGATAACATCTGTTTTATTAGTTATAATCATATTTGATTAAGATCCAGAGTTATTTT
Organism: Pararge aegeria; assembly: GCF_905163445.1. NCBI lineage: Eukaryota > Metazoa > Arthropoda > Insecta > Lepidoptera > Nymphalidae > Pararge > Pararge aegeria. The sequence continues at coordinate 6,507,572 of NC_053184.1, read as the reverse complement.
ATGGTTTCGGGCTAAAAATAATTCGGTTGTCAGGACACACACGGTTGCCTATATTTGTTTCAGGTGAGCTTAGCAAAGGATAGGTTAACGATGCATGGTGAAACTAATATGACGACGCGCTGTCTATAGGTTTTACACACCGATTACAATATTGACATCGATGCTAGTCGGTTGCTTTTTGATTAGCCTTTCTGAAACTGGAACGTGCTGTAATCTAAAGGGATTTTTTAGTGACATTTTATTGAAAGAGATGGTTGGTACGTACTGGATATGTTAATTAATACTTTTTCGTGCCCGTTTATTTCCGTACAGAAAATCGATGACCGTTTGTTTTCTCGAGATAACAAGTATTATCCCATGTCTATGCCCAGGGTGCAAGCTATATCTCTTATCAAATCCAAGATCAATTTATCTGTAAAGTCATGCGCAATTAATAAATAATATAATAAATGGCTATGCGCACGGCTTAAAATAGTATTTTTCTTAATTCCGTGGGAATATTTGCCCTATGCTGGTATTAAAAGTTGCTCAATTCCGTCACCAAAATGCAATCATGTGTGTATGTGCCAAATAACATCAACAGCGGTGCAGCAATTGAGTACAGCATAGGTAATGAGCAAACAAACATACTTTTGCATTTATAATATTAAATTATAAATTTCAAATAATTATTTAAAAAAAAAGCTTCAAACACAAGTAAAAAGGAGCTGACTAAGAGGCTCCACTCATAGTGATCGTTGGCTGCGCTCTTAAAATAATGCAAACATTTAAGTAAAAACTCTGTACAAAGCTTAACTAAATAAAAACAGTTCCCGGTTAAACTTTGCTCTTGAAAAAGAGAAAAAATAACAGTCGGTACTAAACCGTTGAAGTAGTTCTAGCACTAGGTATTCTTGAATAGAGATTTCGCACATTTACAACCAAAACCCGTAAACGCTCGCCGTAAAAGAACTCCTTACGTACGACGTTTACGTAAGTGATAATAATTCCAGTTACAAACGGTGGCTCTAAAGCTACGAAACAGAACACACGCCGTTTCTAAATCCCGACGGGGCGAAGTGCTCTTGAGTTGAAATCTCTCACATTTTCAACCAAAAACCCAAGAATACTAAGCTTTGCTCGTATACTGGAATACGGTGCGCTCTTGACGTTTTTTAAAATTAAGCTCCGTGTATACAGACCGACACTCTTTTTGGAAGAGAGCGAAACAAAGGCGCTTAAAGTGGATTCACACTACCTTGCACGGAGCAGGCAAAGGATATAGCAATATACAGCCTACCAGTAGTTTGACTGCTTTGTTCTTGAACTTATGCCGCTATTACGTTCATATAACGCACATAAAACTTAAATTCACTTAGAAAATGGGGAAGCCATTTTCTAGCCTTGTTTATTCGAATAGGTGCATTATAAGCTCATCCGTTTAAATGCCATTTTTTTGTGAAACCCCTTAAAATCTTCGAATTGACTTATTATTCCAGTACGCTGTTATCTCGAAATTGGTCATGAGCGTGGCATATGTAAGCTTACATAAACCATCAACCTTAAGCATCAACTAAGTACTTTATTTACAAGTAGATAATATGCTTTTATCTTAAGCATCAACTACTTCATTTACAACTAGGTGATACAGCAATCAAGGCATCATCGAATAAAAAACTACAAAATACGACCAACGGTGAAACAATCACAGAAACTGAATTCATAATAATAGTTAAAAAACATAACAGACAATACCGCCTTTTTTATACTCCATGTTGACATTTATCGAATAACATACAGTCTTCACTGTGGTCGGTACAAAAAGTATGACAAGCATTTAAGATGTAAATATAATATTATTTCTTTGTAGATTAGATACATCGGCTTACCATATTATGACTATAACAATGCGGCATAGCAAATGAGAAACATAAATTTCAAGGCTGTGCCTTTCCAGATTTCCTTATGCGTAAAGGCCAGCTTCTTAAACCATGAAATTGGTATCCCATATACAAAGTACCATTAAATGTAAAGCAATCTAATGCGCTGTAAAAAATAACTTGCACATCTATCTTAGAATTGAACTGACAGCATTGAAGTGGGCTTTAATTCGTCATGTCGTTTTGAATAACACAAACAGACAGTCACGAGTCAAGCTCAAGGTTCCAAACCTGAGGCCCGATGCTCAACGACGTCTACAGCTATGCGGATACATTTATCTAAAAATCAAAAATATAGCAGAACTACTTATAAGTAGATTCACAGTTTTTTGTCACGTTCTAGAGATTTGAAAGGTGCCTTCAGTTGAAGTAAGTAAGATAACACAGTGCGTAACAATTCTGAAGTTAAGCTACGTTTATTAATAGGATGGTTTCCAGTTATATTCTATGGCCCTGCCTACCATCTATTGGTGCCTATTGGTTCCATTACATGCTAAACGAAAAATTGTTTATTTATATTTTCCTAAGATTTATTATTCGAACGGAATTATATACAATAATAAAGTTGAAAAACTTATTGTTATATTTTTTTTGGAAAGTTTAAAACAGGGAATACCTGAAACCCAACACAATTTTGTATCAAAGAGTAATGGGAGAAAGTCCATTTGCAGCTGGTACCTGCAAAATATTTTAGTCAACATAGAATTTTGGGAATTGGGAGCGAAAATTGAATGAGCTCGGCCGCTCGAGCCCAGCCTCGGAACAACCGTGGTAATATGAAAGTGGTTGATATTTTAGGTTTTGTAATACTGTCTGCTGTGGTTATTAACATAGTTTGCTTCATGAATTAGAATTAAGAATTTTGAGGTGAATTGCAATTCAATATCAGGTAAGAGTACGAACTCCAAGTGATACCAAATCTTAAGCATTAATTATTTTTTATTAATATAAGTAAGTTTAACTTTTATAAACTGCTGATTATGCGATGGCCAGGTTTCAATACATGGATGATACGAGAGCCCCCAAGATCTTGATGAAGGGTAAAGTAGAGGTGCTTAGAAGCCTATGACGACATAGGGGTCAGTAGAGTGAGTGGATAGAGAGGAGAGTTTTGGGAGTTCGGAGTAATCTTAGATTCATTGTCAGCAAGTGATATATAGCCAATTTAACTCGCTGATAATGCAGGCATTAGAGTTTAAAAAAATCATTTACCTACTCCCATACATACAAGCGAATCTTTCCTCAATATAATATTAATAAAACTAAACAATCTAACAAAAAATTTGAAGAGTTACAACAACTTCCTTTTGAATTATAAGGTCAATGGCATTGAATAATTGACTTGTCGTTCCGAACTATTACGATAATCAGAATGTCAATTTATTATTTCAGAATCTCCTTTAATAACTGTCGAGTTTTTGATTTTGCTGATTTAATATCCGTAACGAAAATTATTGCATGATATTATTCGGATTGATTCTATTTCAATGTCAGTGTTAATTTTAGAACTCAATCTAACTCTAACTTATATAATATAATACTAGCTGTTGCCCGCGACTTTGTCTGCGTTTGATTTTGTTTTTAAAGTATTCAGTATATATATATAGATATATATTCATTTAAGGCTTTGCGACTTACTTATAATGTGACTGTCAATTAATTATAGACAAATAGTTTGCAATAAAATAAAATTTCGACTATAATTAAAGATCTAAGCTATCCTATCTCTTAAGTTGGACCAGACTGCTCACGGTGTGCCAATTTAATTTAAAATCGGTTAAGTAGTTTAGGAGTCCATCGCAGACAAACATCGTGACAGGAGATTTATATATATTAAGATTATTCTATTGTTTCATGGATTATGTCAGTAACAGATGCCTCATCATTGCCGTCACTTGAACTAAGCGTTGCATTTCCAAATAAGCTCTGATTAGATCTTAAAGATCGATTTGAGAGCCACTATACTTTAAAGTAAAAAGCCCAGGTAAAGCCAACATTCATGGGTCAAGAAATTCTCATAACCAATCTGAAGTTAGAAAATTTATATTGTCCATAGTAATGTTATTACCCTCTATACACACAGTTTTGCTGATCGATTTGGCCACGGTAATTTCTAGAGAGATTTCCCACCTACGGGCGAGATATTATAGTGTACAAGCGTATACACAGGTAAGTCATACACAGGTGAACTATCTATTTCTTCACTCTTATAGTCCAATGGGACGGCAGCTCTGACAAAACCGACAGCTTAAGGTGTTCTCCGAGGCAAATGAGGAGGTGAAAAACATCCAACATCCAACCTAACATAGCTACTAATCCCTATCCCTACTAATATTATAAATGTCAATGTAAGTTTGTTTGTTACGCTTTCACGCAAAAACTACTTAACCGATCCTCATGAAACTTTGTACACGTATTCTTGGAAGTGTAAGAAATAATATAGGATACTTTTTATCCCGACATTAACCTCGGTTCCTTTGTTGAAAGTGTTTGACGATTTTACACCATAACTCCGACAAATTATAACCGATTAAAATAATTATTTATTTTTGTACTAAAGATGTTATAATATCTGTTTAATTTTGCCCATACTGTGTAGATCTGATGAATGTGATTGGAGATAGAGGACAGAACTCCTCAGCGGACAGCAGCAAACCCCTCATTTAAGGTTTAGCGATACTGAATACTTTAATTATTTTTAGAACTACAACTAAATTGAATGCCAGATCAAAAAACAAAATCAAACGCAGACGAAGTCGCGGGCAACAGCTAGTAATTTATATATTACAAAAAAAACCCATAACTTACTCATAGGTCGGAGGATCGAACTCTTCCTCAGGTCGGAGGATCGAACCTAGGCGCTCTAAACTATAAATAAAACCTGGTACGTGAATCCAGGTTCTCACTTCAAGCTGTAACTCGTTGCACGTTAACGCTAAATTATTCACCTCGAATCGTATTTTTGTCGCATTACAATAGGAAAATACAGAATTTTTGCTAAAAACCTAGGACAATAGTGAAGGTGCAAAAATTGGGAACTAAGACAGTTTGCGCTATTCACAATCACCCGAGCTAGGTTAATTATATATTAAATAATGGCCTGGGCCGACTAGTAAAGTTATGTTTTTTTTTTATCTCCACTAAAAGTTGGACCTTGACTGCTATTTAATGACTGCCTTATGCGATGTGATGATGCAGTCTAAGACGGTAGCGGGCTATCCTGTTAGGGGTACGGCAGGTATATTAAACCCAAATCCCTCAACGGTTTCTACGCGTTATCTTACGGGAAATCACTTGGCGGCTCGTCTTTGACGGTAGGGTGGTAACAAGCTTCGGGCAAAGACTTCCACAACACCAAACCAGAGAAAATTCAGGCGTTATAATACCACAGCGCTTAGCACTGCGCCAAGGTGGTCGTAGAAATATCCGCTTCTTCAAATTATTCGCTCCTTTCCAATCGAACTAGTTTTTTAACAAAGAGGCGATTTACAATTATGCTACGACTTCGCTGCTATCACTTATATGACAGGATTGGTACTTGGTGTGAACTAAACGGTTTCCGTTATTTCCGCATTTAGTCATAGATATATATAAAACATCTCATTTTATCTTTAATAAAAACTAAGAATATCCGTAATTTACAAGTTAATAAAACCGTCGATCACCTTGCTGTAAAATAGTAAAATAAAATTAAGGCTAGCTATAAAAATTATGACGTGATGAACGAATCGTGAAGTAAATTAGCACGTTGCTGTTAAAGTTATTGTTTGACGCTGAATAGCAAATATTTCCTCGACGCCCACAAAATTATGTTATCGAATATAGCACATACAAATGATTGCGTATTGTGTGAGGACAGAGGATGCAATTCCAGCTACAATAGGCGAGATAAATGCAGTTGAAAATTCATAGGTATGCCTGATTTTCCATCAAGAATGTGTGTGGTGAGCGATGTGTGTGTCATGAGTATTTCATATCCGACTTTCTTATTTAAGACTAGGATTAGGACAGTAAGATATTTTAACGAAAATAAGATCTACATTTTTTTTTATTATTGCAACGATTTCCTAATAAATAACACGTATTTGAATTAGGTACGTGTGTGAGGTTTTTTTTGGTAGGCAATGCTCTCGAATATAGTTATATAGTTCACAATAAATTGTTGTGTAGTGTTAGATTCTCACCCACTCCGCCGAAAAAGAACTAGTGGCACGAGGCGCCGATATGCGCTCTGCTGCCACTCCTGTAGACAACACGCAGGTCGCAGGTGGCCGCTGGATTTTAGTTGGTATTCTCATCTTCTTTCTGTTTCAGTCAGTGAGTCCCACATAGAGGAGACGAAATGATCAGCCTTCGAGCGGGATGCGTAAAAAAACTTCCCAGCGACAAACAAAGAAAAAAAGGCGTACATGAATAAAATTTAACTGTAAAGGAAAATCTCCTGAGGAAACCTGTATGCCCAAGAGCTTTCATAACGGTCTCAAAAGCGTGTGAAGTCTACCAATCTGCACCTGGCCTGAGTGGTGGATTACGGCCTAAACTCTTCTCTTTCTCAGAGGAGACCCGTGCCTTGTAGTTGGCCGGTAATGAGTCGATGATAACGTATCATTTTTTAATAAATTATCTTCTCATACATACAGTCGATTCACACATTGAGATTCAGACATACTCACCGGTATGGCAAGCTTTTCACATTTAACAGCATTGAATCTCTAGAGATGCCTCGGGATATTTGGCAAGCCAAATAGGTTCATTTATTTAAATGTCGTCTTCTCAAAATCACTTTTTTTATCTCTAAGCCAAACATGTACATGTATTTATGTTACTTTAAAATAAAGGGTCATAGCCTTAGTGGCCTAGCGGACCGAGATCTAACCCCAGCTAAACCTATGATTTTTGTATTACCAAAACAATGAAAGAAAGAAAATTATTTATAGGGTTACCTTATAACATGAATATTAAAAAATTTGCCTCGTGTTTTGACAACCACTTGGCCAGTTTTATTTAAAATTTATCTTCATGTTTGATAGAGGTAAATTATGAGATCATGCAGTCATAGGGTTCTTACAGACACTAGTTTAACGACTTGGACTTTTAAAGCCGACGGCTGATTGGTGCAGTGGGCAGCGACCCTGCTTTCTGAGCCCATTGGCCGTGGTTTCGATTGCTACAACTCGAAAATGTTTGTGTGATGAATATGAATGTTTTTCATATGATGAATATGAGTGGTGGGTGTTTATCTGTATATTATAAGTATTTATTCATAAAAATATTCATATATTCGCTTGCTTAGATGGTGATCTGTATTATCGCAGTATATTTATTTATTTAAAGTCGTTACTTTGCTAACTACGAGAACCAACGATGTTATTGCCTAGCAGTCAAGGTACCTCCGTAAGTTAACCGAGCGGAGTCAAATGAAAAAGGCTATCATCTCTTTTTTTACCATGAACGCTTTGTATATTAGTTTTTCCCGAACGGATGTACCAATTTTGGTTTTGTTCGTTGTCGGGAGTGTTCTTAGCTATTTTTGATGAAATTTGGTCCAAGATGGCCACCGCCACAAAATGGCGGATTACATATTATAAATAAATAAATAAATAAATATTGTTTAACAACTCCCTATTACGCTTATCAAATGAGAGGGCTTAACTAGTAGAATAATGTTATCTATATTGAAAGACAGAAGAAGTAGAAGAAACACTTTATTGCACGTATACAGGAAAAGAAACAGTAAGCCAGACAGACAGATAGATGTTTTTTAAATTTTAAATTTATATTCTATTCGTAGCGCTGTTACCTCTAGGTACAGATGTGTGACTTAGCTTCTTGTCCAAGTTATCCAACGAGTTACGTACGACTGTAAGAGCCCTTAGCAGTTAAAAAAAATTGATGTCCAAATATCGTTATAAATCGCAAATATTTTTACATCTCGCTTAAAACCAACATCAGAAAGGTAACAGGATGTTGTCATTATAATTTGAGTGCGTAGATAAATATGAGTCTAGTATTTTTGCAGTATTTGAACAATTGCAAATATTTTATGCCAAATCAACAATTACGTATTATCACGTAATTGTTGATTTGATCGAACCGACTTTAAAAAAAGGAGGAGGTTCTCAATTCGACTGTATGTTTTTTGTGCATTTGTTAGGCGATTACTCCGCCAATTGTACACCGATTTTGATGTTTTTAATGGTTTGGTATATCATATCTCAGAAATGGTCCCATTTTAATTTGAAGAAGATCTATTAGAGAGATTCTGGAAAAACCATGGCTTTGCAAATAGCAATATTTTGCACAAGGGCAGTTGATATTTGGCTATTATAAGAGATATAATTGCACTCACTAAAAAGTATGAAATTTTATTTGACAAAAAAGAACCGACTTTGTAAAACAACTAAACAGCAATAATAAATATTTCTGATAGATACTTTCCGAACTAAATTTTACTTGGCACCGGAATAACTAAGTTGGTTTTTTTTTTAATTCTACAGCCGATACAATTGTCTCATTTTGCTCTTGTGGCTATTTTTGTACATTATAACAGAGATTTATTCGAGATATTTTGATAGAGGTGGTGATATAACCTTTAAAAATAAATTTATAATTTCCCCCCTTCTACACTTGATGGTGTTATAAAACTGGTACCTACTCAATATTAATTAAGGTCTAATTTCTGCCGAAATTTACCAAAGCGCGTGTGTGAAAACAAAGGAGAGGCATGTTTCGTTTCCTAAGTAATTAATTTCGTATAAGTAATCACTGTCGATAAAGTTTGAGTCATATTTATAAAACGCGCGATATTTCCGGAGTCTATACGCATTACTGTGTTTGTACTGTATATTCAACGAGGTGGGCAGGATAGAATCAAAAAACCATTTTTTTTACTATCTGTAGAAAGATAGTTAAAAAAATTGGCATTCAGAAAATAATTTATAGTAACGTTTATTTTTTTTTATATTCTTTGCAGAACACCCTTTCATTTTTGACGGCTGATTGGCGCTGTGGGCAGCGGCCCTGCTTTCTGAGTCCAAGGCCGTGGGTTCGATTCGCACGTGATGAATGTTTTTCAGTGCCTGGGTGTTTATCTGTATTTTATAAGTAATTATTTATATTATTAATCTTTGTATCCATAACACAAGCTCCACTTACTTTAGGTCTAGATGGGATGTGTGTATCGTCGTAGTATATTTATTTGATATGAATATAAAATAAGGTGGATAAAAAATTTTTTTTTTTTTGTATAAACGTAATACAAACTATAAGTGCGTTATAGTTTATTAATAACTAAGTTTATGTAGCCTAGTTCATACTCACAGTTTATTTTTAACAAAAGAAAGTGTATTTCTGTATTTTTGTATGCCTGTTTATCGATATTTCCGTTAGTTTTTGACGTTTTACAATTTAACAACTTTTATTAGATTTTGTGAAAAATTAAAAATTTAAAAAATAAGAGACAGACTGCTTCCAGTTATAGATTTAAGATTGGTATTTCCTGGATTGGCGAACCTACACCGGAAAACTCAAGCGTCCTTTTGGGTTGATGGACGACATCAAGCGAGTCGCAGGGACACGATTATACTTACTTCATATAAATTATTAACGTATTCAAATAGGGCACTTCAGTGCGAGTAGAGCGCCGCCCTTGCATATTCAGAAGCAATTAGAAAACTTTTGTACTGATCCATTACGTAAACGCAATGAATAACAATTTTGCCGCAGCACGTAACAAAGTTATAATACGATTTCCTTCGCTCCCGCTTAGACGCTTACAATTATTAGTTAAATTAGTATTTAACTACGAAACCGCAGATACTTAAATGTCATATTTACGGGTCACATAAATATTTAAGATAGACAAAAGCGACAAAAGTTCGGTACAATCTAGGGGTATGGTATGTATAACTGCAGTAACCCGTTACAGGTTAGCGCGCTGCCATCTTTGACTATACATCACTAGGTGAGATTGCAATCAAGGGCTGAACATGTTGTGTAATAAAAAAAAACATGTCCAGCTTTCAGCGCTTCTTCCCTAAAGAATCTGGAACCGTGCCAATCCTTCTAGAAGTTTTTTCTTCACGTATTGGTAAAATTTGCTATAAATTGGTAATAGCTTACCGAAAAGAGTAAGGGCCTGTATCACCATCTTTTAACAAGTTTTGGACAGCTTATACATATATTTTATTCTTGTCACTTGACAAAACTTACGTTTAGGCTATCTACACTTGTCAGATGGTTGTGTAACTGACCTAAGCCTAAGAAAAAATCAATGCACATTTATTCGATAGAATGTACACCAGTACTTCATTCGTATTCGTAAAGCTTTATTTTGTATTTATAAATGCGATCTCACCTACCTTTGTCACTGACGATGAAAACACCTTGACCCGGAGGGGTTATTGTAGGTTAATAAACCTAAGCCCGTTAGCTGGTTTCTCGAAAAACTGATAAAATTAGACAGAATAATAAATTCCAATACCTTGGATAACAGAATTTATTATGCATGTAAAATAAATCGTGTAGATATTATACAAAATAATAAGTATGTGTCAATCAATAAATGATATTTGATAGAGTGAAGGATAATTATTTTAATCAATAAATAAATTGATGCGCTGACATAATATTATCTAACGCTTCGTAACCAGCGTCGTTAATCTCGCAAGACAGCTAGTTTATGTAACAAATGATAGGTAATGCATCTAATGACGGCAACGTATGTAATGACAGGGTCTTCAGCGCCCACGAGGATGGTAATAAACCGCACAGCCGTGAACTGTCGGCCATGACATGCGCGAACGTTTGTCAAAGGTTTTGCCAAATTATGAGAATGTTTTGCACTACCTACTAAGGTCTGCATATGCCTTTGCTCGTGTGTACTATATCCCTAGTACCTCACTGATGTTAAAGCACTTGTGTAAGTTTTTTGGAGTTTACTCCTTAAGAATCAATCGATTTTCATGACGATGATGAATGACCTTGTTACGTTTTCGCTTTGCGACGTTGCATGCCCGGCAACTGTGATGCGCAAACATGCAACGTCGCTTTCGTTTAATTAACTTATTTTTCCTATTTAAGTTACCAAGGAAACCGAATATTATCTAGGTAAAGAAACAAACACATAAATATATGGGACAAAGTGAGATAGAAAACATTATACATTTTTTTTCCCTGTTCTTGTTACCATGGAAACTAAATAATAAACATTACATTTATCCTAATAGTTCTGATACTCTACATCCACCTCAATCTACCGTAGGCTACTTTTAAGAAGTTACACTTCCGCCGTGTGTTAATAAATTTCACAAGATTTTTAATTTACCCTTTCATATGGTATTAATCTTTATTCAGCTAAATAAACTCTTTTTGTGTATGTTTTGACAATCGTACTTAAGTAGTTAACTCCAGTCGTGCGTCGAAGCTGACACACATTTTTTTTTCCATACAAACTTGTGTCACCAATGTAGAATGGTGGAACCTTTAGTTTCTTACAGATACATTTTTTATTTTTTTTTTACTCTCAAAAACATACAATCATCTTATTCCTGTTTTACCTTCGTAGGGGTATATTTTATAGAAAATCCCTACAACGTAGAAGAAACCTTCAATCTCAATTTTGTCCCTGTCTTTAGGAAATTGGGGACTCACATAAAATTATTCAACTTTGACAGAATTCCAGATAAAAAGTAGCCGAATTTACTTCCTGTGTATTTTTCTACCTATACATGGAAGTCCCGTCGCAATCCATCCCGCCGTGTTGGAGATTAGAATAACCAAGCAAGACAAAACATAAAAAAAACAAAACATAAAAATAGTTTTTCCTTAACAGCATTTTACTTCATTCACAATAATATGATTAGAAATATAATAATTAAATATCCAATGTGAATCTTTTTTTAAATATTTTATAGCTGCAACCACAATTGATTGTATGTGCTGATGCAGCCTAAGGTTTCCCATAATGCCCAGTCACTCTTGAATTTAATTGTCTCATAATCTAAATGATGGGGAAAAAGTAACCTGGGACCATGCGTTTTTCCTGGATAATAAGTACTTAGCGTATGTCACTCTCCGACTCATGAAGTATCCATATGAAAAAAACTCTCATCACCCGTTGCTACGTGATGGATAAGCCTACAAACTTACGCATTTATTTACGCAACTATGAGTAACTATAATAACCGTAATTGTACTAATCTATGTCTTGGAATTGTAATTTGTGCGAGTGAAGTTGGAATTTGCGTGTGATTGGCTTAGCTAAGGTTTTTGGGAATAATACCTAAGGTAATAACTGCCAAGCCGAAGTTTAATGTAATATCTAAATTATAGTTTTTGCTATGATATTAAAATTTACTAGGTATAATTATTTTAATCAATATTTTTGTTGTCCGTTTTGTATTCCGTTAAAAAATGTTGCTTGCATGTCAGTATATACAAACTTTGCTTTACAAAGTAATTATCAATAAATCATTCTATAATCCTTTCCATGTGTCATAATACTTTGATCTTTATTTTTAGGGCCCGCTCAATAAATAAGGAATATTAAGGAGTGGCCCTAAGATATCATAGTAATAAATTTAGGGTGCCCATTCGCCATTAAAGTGTTGCCATTTCCTGGGCAAATGAGTGTCTCCACCGGTTACATAACACAAATTGACACAAAATCAATGTTTCGTATATTATAATTGACTTTTTGAAATAGTCAATTTCATTACTGAGCAGAATTTATGTTATTTTGTATATGAAGTTTAATAGAAGAAAATTGCATTTCGGTGTTTTTGCACTTCCTTTCTTTTCCTAAGTTATTGGGCTCGCTCAATTGTTATTTTCTGTGGCTTTACTTTATTTTGGGAAATAGTCTAGATATTATATCAAGTAAGCCCGCTAACCCGTTGCAGTTGCGTGGTAGGTTTAAGCTCTATATTATTAGACACAGAGGTGGACATCGCTTTCTCTTCTGACCAGCCTGTATCCAACAATCCTCTTAATTTCTGGTTAGAAAACCCCGAAACCTAACATTAAGCTCTGAACAAAGTCTGATTCGGCTGAGAGGCTTGAAAGGCCCGCCAAGCTAAGATTTGGCATTAAAATGACTTTAACAATATTAATATTGGAAGCAAAAATAAACTCTTTGTGCAGTTTACTAGGCTACACAAAATTGCAAATTCATTCGAGGGCAATATAACAAATTACCAAATGAAATCTTTGAGATGTATCTCAATAAGTTCAAAGTTTATATAAAACGTAAGCTTACAGAAAAATCCTATTATAATATTAAGGATTACTTAATTGATAAAAAAGCTTGGGTGTGAATTGCTCTAGCTTCATAGCTTAGTATAAATTTACTGTGAGATAGTGATAACAAAAAAAAATTTACCCGGCTTAGTTTGTTGTGGACTCTTCTTAGACCAGGGCGCGTTTGGAACCCTCGTAGCTTTAGGTTTAAGTTGGCAAACGAAGCTATAACCATCCCCTTACAATTATGTAAACATATATGTATGAACGCTTCAAAAGTGCCTGTGATAGGCCTACATGAATAAAGAAATTTTGAATTTTGATTTTTTTTTTAATTTTTAACATGTTAGCTCACTACCATCACTTACCACTCACCACGAAGCAAAGCTTACCACCAGGTGAATTTGCAGTGAGTGGCTAATTTGTAGTGGAAAATAAATCTATTCCAGGAGAACCTCAGGGACCATACTCAAGCAAGCTAACTGCTTACTACTAGACCCTGGGCCTTTCGTATGATTGTATGCCACTTCAGAAGGCTTACTTGCTGCTGTAAAACACTTGATTCAGTGTGCACAATTGCGGAAGCACAATTTGTAGGAAATGCACGCGCTCACTTATGGCAACCTTTGTTCTATTGTCGTCTAAAACTTGTTATAATACGCGTAATATAACATCTATTGTCGCACGACGAATGTCAATCAATTTTTTTTATCTATTCGGTGTGTTTATGGTAAGGTATTGTTTTGTTAATCAGACAGAATGGCTTTAGCTTGCAATCCAACACATTGCATAATTCAAATTCAAATTTTAAATTAAGTTATTTCAAGTAGAGAGAGATAGAAACCTCGCTGTAAATGTGTTTTAATACATGAATAAACTGAAAACATGGTACGTCAAATATTACACTTGAAATCGCAGACTATATGCAGTTAAATGTTATCATCACATTTTAAATATTATCTAATAATTATAGGTACAATGTAGTGCAATCTGAAGTATGATTGTACCCGACCATACTTTGATACAATATTTTTTTTTTTTTTAAATAAATGTTTGCGATTGTGAATATATTATACACTTTTCGAACACTAATATTCAAAAGCAAAATTACCTATTATGCTTAAAGACATAAAAACAATAAGTTTAGCAGAAATTTGTTTTATTATGTTGGCAAAACCATGATTTTCAGAGACTTTAGTTAGCTAATGTAGGTACTATTTTTATACAAAAAACGAATGAACGAAAAAGTTTAATGTCATCCATTATCCTCTTTATTATTTTTGCTCCGGCTTATTTGTATTCCGATTCAATAAAACATTTAGCATCAGCCTAGTATCCAAACAAAACCATCGTGCAATTCAGTAAATTACAATAAATTTAACAATTGTTTCTTTTATCGAATATTCGGTCTTTCAATCCAGTCCACCATAGCAGAGCTCTTAAAATGTACCTTTACTTCGCATTCCACAGTATATAATAGTTTTTTTTTACATTACGATAAAGAATCGACTTATGCAAACTAAATTTATCTAAACGTATCGTAAGGTATTTAAAATAACGTTGGTATTAACTGGTAACTAATTAAAGGCATGATTCGTTAATAACAGCGAGTCCGCTCGTGAGCTTACTGATACGTTGTGTATGCTGATATTTTACTAGAAACTTGTGGTAACTGGGTACAAAAGATGCAATGCTAAGCTATGCCACTATAAGAATTATCCAAATCCAAAAGCAGTGTTTTTTGGATCTAACCTAACATTTAGTTAATTCATTCTACTTTTAGTAATACTGCTTTGTTTTTCTGAGGTTTGTAAAAGTAGGTTCATTAATACCTTAAATTTTTCTTATTTGATTTAATAACATGGGCAAAGGCATAGGATCATGTAAGAAGTTCAAAGATCATGTTTTTTTTTTTGAGGCAAATTCTGTGTGCATAACATCCATTTTACCGTAACGTTTTAGACTCTCGAAAGTCAATAGTCAATTGGATTCATATAAATGGCACATGTTTCGCCTCTGCAAAATTATATTAAGTGCTGATCGGTTTTCTTCGCTTAGTTTGTGTTAAATAAATAGGGTATATCAAAATTTGCTAATGACCTCAGACCTTAGTTAAGCTATTGCAAAGTTCTGCTGGATTAGCGTCTTTAGTACTAGAAATCTACGATAACATCTACATGAAATATGTTAAAGATGGTACCTTGAATGTCAAGTAGATAACGGTTTGCGTTAAAATAAGGTACATCTATTCGTGCTAATGAGCATATAGTGTTTTTGATATTAATATTTAAAATAATGCTATGAAATTAATTCTTAATAAACATTTTAATGTAATTAATGCTTCTACTAATTAATTAAATATGTTGCGTGACGTGTCATAACATAAAGTGAATTTATAATTATAAATTGAGTTGATCGCACACCGTCACACCTGCGTCGTCCGCACGATGTGCAGAAGTTTCTCGTAACGCATTTTTTAACCATAAGAAGACATAAAATAACGTTTGTGATACCAGCGATTAATCTAATCGCTTATATATAAAATTGGAAATTGGAACATGGAATTTCTATTTTCACGTTTTCTCAGTAGAAGTCACAAAACAGAAAGAAATTCTTTATATACTTTTTAATATAACCAGTTAGGCGTGCCTACGTAGAGTCCTTTCATATTTCAGTCCGTGTATCAGCTTGAGGTATCACGTAAAAAACTTTGAAAACGATGGTTCCGTATTAGCACGAATTTTTAACTTACTTGTTTATATAAGACACAGGTTTGTCAGGCGAGGTCGATACAGTACAAGTTGATAAAAATAAGAATAAAATTATTTTTAAGGTACATTGAGATCAAAAAATAATTTTCTTCATTCATTAGTAACATTCTAAAATTAGTTCTAATTTTCTTCAACGCCTTGTAGGTTTTTACCGTGAACGACTAAAATAAACCCCATTTTATTTTCTTTATTACCTGTTTTAATTATTTCAACCCCTGTCACTCTTTTTTTTATTAAAAAAATACATTTATTAATGTTTATCTACAGAACTCATATACAAAATGGCGTATTTTTAGTGCTACCGGATAAAGTTTAGTCAGTCAGTTATTCAGTAAAAATGTCGTTATTATGTACTTTCATACATGGCAATGTTGTTATATTGTTAGGCGCGTCCTATGTCAATTCTTTCTACATACTCTTAATGTGGATGTTGCGCCGTTGCGGTTCTTGTGGCAATCTGCAATGAACTAACTGTATACAGTGTTATTCTCGTAATAAATGTTGTGATAAATAATACATTTACACGAAATTTATGTCTAAATTCAGTAACAGGTGTGCCTAAGAGTCAGGCAGTATGAGCCACTTATAAAGTACTACAACCGGCACATTAACGATATGCATTCTATGACTTCGGTGTTAATGCCCCTATTGTACATAAAAAGTTCCAAAAATAATTACTGTTTGTAGTAATTTTTTAACTTTTCATCTCTGAGAAATAAGTCGAAAGTTATGTAGAGGTGACTTATGATTTATTACTTCTTCTCACGCGCTTTATATCTTTCTTGATTCATATTATTACACGTATGTTAAACCGACTGGAAAGTTTATATTTTTACAATATAATTTACTATTATAAAACATGATTCATACTCCTTTCATTAAAAGTGAAGATGTAATGAAACACACAATATTGAAATATCATCCTCATTGCCAGCCTATTAAATAACCTATATTTAATTATTAATAGATTGTCAGTAGATTATTAGGCATATGCCTTTTTTTTCTCTTTCCGCTCAAAAAACCTTACGACAAATTTGGCTCATCTTTAAATAGCGGGTTAAGAGTTCGTATAAACTTTGTTGACGATTTTTATCAAGTGTTATTGAGAATGTCCACTACGCTCAAGTCATTAAGGGCAATAGAAAAGTTTAAAGCCAAATTCAAACGCAAAGAACTATAAGGTAAATACGCCTTCAGCAACCTTCATGCCTTGGCATAAAACAATTGACAAACTTGCATTGACTTTGTCTCCGCTCCAAAAAAAGCTAAAACAGGCAATCATTTTCCATAGCAATAACAGTCATCACTGTAAATTTTAATTGATCTATAAATTGACGGCCGATTGGCGCGGTGGGCAGCGACCCTGCTTTCTGAGTCCAAGGCCATGGGTTCGATTCCCACATGTGAAAAATGTTTGTGTGATGAACATGAATGTTTTCCACTGTCTGGGTGCCTATATGTATATTATAAGTATTAATAAAAAAACATCAGTCATCTTAGTACCCATAACACAAGCTACGCTTACTTTGGGGCAAATGGTGATGTGTGTATTGTCATAGTATATTTATCTAAAAAGGGCTGTCGCTAAAAGTAATTTGTGGTTGTGATGTGTCACTAGTGTGTAAAGGAACGTGACATGACAAAACGTCCATCCAAGTTTAACCCAGCTCTTACAGTTCCCACTAATATTTTGCCATCAAAATGTGGCTCGTGTCAGTTGACTCTAATTGGTACATTGAGATCTAGATGTCAATTTGATATCGACACGAAAATGGCGTGCCTACACGCTGAGACACGTGTCATGGCGTATCTATGTCACGAGCCGTGTCATTCGGCTAGAGTGACATACGCTCATAACCCACACTACTATCTCACACCTGTGTCTCGGTGACTACTTGGGGTATTAAGTTTGAGAATGGATATTTAAGATGACAATGCATAAATATTAAACTAAATTGACGAATATAATAATGACAGCGATGATAGCTTAGTAGAACGGTGATTGTATAGTGGTTAACATTTCGGCTCCCCTTTCGGTGGAACTAAGTTTAATACCACCACTCACCTACAACTTTTAAGATATATTTATATATTTTACTGCTTGTGAAGGCCTGCATGAGTTCTCAATTATGTTCTCAAAGGCGTGTAAATTCTTCTAATTATTTAGCCAGTGTGGCAGACTATGGCCTAAACCCTTCTCATTCTGATCGGAGATCCGTACTCTGTAGTGGGTCGGTACTGGGTTGGTGGTAATAAATATATGCGAACACTTTATTGCACGCGTCAGTATCTTGTAAACTTACATAGGTATAGGTACAAAAACCTCTTCCAGATAGCCATTAGCCAAAAATTTGGTAGATGAGGAAGCCTGACCACTGTGTTTGTTGTGATCTTCAACAGTGGACACCCGCAGTTATAAATAATGATATATAGAATAATCAAGAAAAAAGGGGGACACAGGCGGGTTGTGTATCGACTTAATGTGATATAAGTTCAAAAAAATCTATTTTACGAAATAAATAAGTATATTGAATTAACAATAATTCGATTAATATTGCCTTGCCTAGTCTAAAATATAATACAAAGGATTTTAAAGATATGGCAAATAAATTATGTTAAAATCTTTCGAACGAAAGAGATGGAACTTTCGCACGTTTAACTACGAGGAGAGACTTATAAAGCAATATGCCCTGACCATGAAAAAGGATTTAAAACTAATTCAAATCTAACTAACTTTACTTAATAGACAGGATGATAATGATAAAGACATGGAAGAGATGAGTGAATTTGAGACTGCAAAATTGACAAGTTCACTCTTAATTACCTGCAGTGAAGCATTTTCTAATTACTCCATATTTCGAACTAAACCTTCGAATACAAATTAAAATTACGAATGTCTGAACGCCTACATATTTCCTAACACAGATGATAAATGGTTTACCGATTTGAATGCGATTGTACGGTTAGT
This sequence comes from Pararge aegeria, assembly GCF_905163445.1. Taxonomy (NCBI): domain Eukaryota; kingdom Metazoa; phylum Arthropoda; class Insecta; order Lepidoptera; family Nymphalidae; genus Pararge; species Pararge aegeria. The sequence goes on along the minus strand of NC_053184.1, from coordinate 6,488,676 downwards.
AATTATAAGCCGAAAATAGTTTCCTGATAAATGCTTTTAATATTAGTAACCATAGCCTGTTTTATTAGTTTGACATCAAGGAGAGAAATAACTTGCTCACGTCATGTCATAATTATTAATTGCTATATTGTAGCGTATAACTCACATTTATTTCTTTATTGTTTTTCTTTAATACACTTTTAAATTATTTAAAAGTAGCTGTTGGCCGTTACTTGGTCCGCGTTTACTTTGGGTTGTTAAAATCCCGTAGGAACCCTGGGTATATCATCATCATCGTCATATCATCGTCTTGACGGCCGATTGGCGCAGTTTACAGCGACCCTGCTTTCTGAGTCCAAGGCCGTGGGTTTGATTCCCACTACTGGAAAATGTTTGTGTGATGAGCATGAATGTTTTTCGGTGTCTGGGTGTTTATATGTATATTCTAAGTATTTATGTATATTATATATAAAAATATTCATCAGTCATCTTAGTACCCATAACACAAGTTACGCTTAAATTGGGGCTAAAGGGCGATGTCGTAGTATATTTATTATTTATTTATTTACAGGGCCCACTACAGGGCACGGGTCTCCTCCCTCAATGAGGAGGGGCTAAGGCCGTAGTACTGGCCCAGGTCGATTTCTCAGGCATGCAGGTTTCCTCACGATGTTTTCCTTCACCGTTGAAGCTAGTGATATTTTAATTGCTTAAAACGCACATAGCTTGGAAAAGTTAGAGGTGCGTGCTAGGATTCGAACTCGACTCCCCGAAAGTTAAGTCGATGTCCTACCCACTGGGCTATCGCCGGGATATAATGCGTGAAATATTTCACCAAGGTCAAGCCATTCATGAACAGGTAACCAAAGTATTTTTTTTAATCCCGCGGGTAATTTCGGGCGGGGCATATAAGCTCGGAGAACCGACGGCCATTAGAGTACCAAGGTGCTAGAGTGGCCATCTCGCACTGAAAAGCGCAGTGATGGTAGCTCCCCACCAGGTGGACAGACGACATAAAACGAGTCGCAGGGAGTCGCTGGATATAAGAGGCACAAAAACGTAGCGAGCGGAAATTCTTTTAAAAAACTTATCCCTATTCAACAGTAAAAGTCCCTTGGCAGAGATGATAATGATGATTTCCGATAGAGCTAACGTGAAGTTAATGGACGATTGGCGCAGTTTGCAGCAACCCTGCTTTCTGAGCCCAGGGCCGTGGGTTCGAGTCTCACAAATGGAAAATGTTTGTGTGATGAGCATTAATGTTTGTCAGTGTCCGGGTGTTTATATGTATATTCTAAGTATTTATGTATATTATTCATTAAAAATATTCATCAGTTGTCTTAGTACCCATAACACAAGCTACGCTTACTTTGGGGCTAGATGGCGGTGTGTGTATTGTCGTAGTATATTTATTTAATGGAAATGCTCTCGAAAACAAGAAAAATTGTCAATACATATCTCGGATAATAGCACGCTTAGCTTTCAGTGACAGTTATTATAACGAACACAATTATTTTACTTCCATAGTACAGCGATGAGCACAACGGGCTTGTTAGAGGGATGTCAGATTTTTCCCTGGTCTGGTCTGGAGAGAGGCATCGGCCGTGGCTAATCTTCACCCTATTGATAAAGTCGTGCAGCCAAGCCATTAAGCGTTTTAGTACGATGCTGCGTGATATTCGATTAGGGTTAAATATGACGTAAATATCGGGCTTACCGGTTATAGGTTTCTCTAAACGGTAAGCCCGATACCATCTTAGACAGTCTAAGATTTCATCATCTTTTATTACTACCTAGATGAAATTGTAGTCGTTTTTTTTTGTTATTATTGACGGACCAAGTAGTTGGTCTGCCTTATGTTAAGTGGAACACTTCACAAGGCATGCAAAGAGCACGTTTTGCTACATACCGCCGCATATATACCGGCAACCACTGAACACAGCATTGCAACAATTCTGCTTAGCGGCAGAAATAAGCATGGCGACAGTACTTCCCCGGACGAGCTGTGTCACAAAAAGCTCTAGTAGTACTAAACTTTGTCCTAATCAATCAATTTCTCTCTCCTATGAGAGAAGACACCTGCGTTCGATGATGACTCTCGAACGTTTGTTATTGCATTTCAATTAGGTGTAATGTAGATCCCGAGTGCATTACAACGAGTCAACAAGTATGGCCAAAGCATGTCTGCTATGCCAAATTGCTGTGAAGTACCAAATGAAGGCAAGCATCGCGAACATCTCGACTCAGCCATTCGGAGAATTTGGTCACGGTTCTTACAACCGACAAAAGGTCGATACTAGTATGTTGCTGGAAAATAAAAAATAAAGTGAATTTATAAAAGAAGATACAAAACATATATAGATGTTAGTAGTAGCACAGAGGAGGCTGTATTCTAGTCTGCCTTCACCACAGGGTCAATAGTACAAATAATTATGGCAATTAATGTTGTCAATAAATATATCAATTAAAACCATCGCAAATTACTGTACTATTTAAATATTGTTGACGGTTTTTTTCAAATTATTACAGTTATTGTAGCGGTGATAGCGCATTGGGTAGGAGCTTAACTTCACTTTAAGAGGGCCTAGTTCGAATCCCAGCACGCACCTCTAACTTTTCTAAGTTATGTGCGTTTAAAGTAATTCAAATATCACTTGCTTCAACGGTAAAGGAAAACATCGCGAGGAAACCTGCACGTCTGAGAGTTCTTCATAATGTTCTCGAAGGTGAGTGGAGTCCACCAAACCACACTGGGCCAGCGTGGTGGACTACGGCCTTAATCCCTTCTCATAGTGGGAGGAGACCCGTTATCTGTAGTGGGCCGGTAATGGGTTGATGTGATGACACTTATTTCAAAGACGTCATTTGATAAACAAAACTGTCACAATAATACTGTTTTAAGAGATGGTAGTAAGCCAACTGATTTATTTAATGTTTGTCGAAACATCTATTACAAATAAGTATTGAGATGATTTCATCAAAATTACGTAAGTAGATAAACGGGTGCAAGTATTTTTTTTTTATTTGTAAATGTAGAGTTTGGGTAGGTAATCTGAAATTTTGACTCGTAAAACTTTGTCCGTTCCGGCCAGTGTTAAGCTTATGTGCTAGTAGCAAATAAGCTTAACACCTACACCTCAGGGTGACCGACACAGTACGAAGTGTTGCTCTGTTTGCATCTGCTTGTTCCGTCAATTATAACTACAAAAAAAACACCCTTTACTTTAAGTATTTAAACCTGCATCAATTCCAAATTGCGTAATAATACAATAAGCGTAATTTTTTTTTTGTGCCATACGCACACGGTTTATAAATTATTAACACGTGCCAACATATCGAAATTGACAATTATTCTAAAATCCTAGTGGGATTATTTTACTGCAACAGCAATGTTATGTAACTATACACATTTAAGGCACTCCCCAAACGTAGAGACTTTTATTTCCAATACGGGAAATAATAATAAAAGGGGAAAATAGCGTTATTTATATCTAAGAATCTATACCGTGACTTCAAAATAACTGCCTCTTAATAAACTCCATAAATTATAACATCATTATTTGAACGAAAATTTCACCAAAACACACCATTTAAAAAATTGACTGTCTTTCTGTATGTCCGGACTAATAATGATCGGAAAGTCTGTTCTTATTTTGATGGGGCTTCATTGGCAAGTAGAGTTCATCTAGGGGTTGATAAAATGAGGTTTTGAAATTTAACATTCAAATCTTTAGTAAGATTAGTGTTCAAATGTGCTTTACATAAAGAACATGAAAGGAGATCGAAGTTTAACTTTTTATGGGAAATTTTAGTTATCAGAAATCATACGCTTAAGAAGTCACATGCAATCGGCAAATCAAACCGAGTACGTAATTAAAAAAAACATTACTGCCGAAAACTGCATGAATTATCAGTTATAAAAATGGCACCATACCGTCGCTTTTTTATTTACAGGTCACTTGAGATTGAATTAGTTCTAACGATACCTCAGTTAACTCAAAACCGTTCCAACATTTAGAATTAAAGGTAAAATAAAGAAACATACATATTACTAATTTAATTACAACGTTATTGAGTAGTTATGTAACAATTGTGTACGTTTGTGCAGCGCCCTAATAAACATCAAACCTTTTACGAATGAAAATGTTTGACAGCATTGCATTGTCACCGACAATAAAACCCGGGAGATATTCAGGTAAATCGGACCTTACCGTAAATAATGAGTTGTATTGAATACTTGAAAGGACATGATAATATGCTAATGAGTAGCGTTAATGATTTGTTGATGTATTTAAAATACTTGTTAATTACGTGTTTGCATTAATTAAAAGTTTATTATCTGATTGCAAATTGTGGTTTTTATTTTATTATTAAAAACGTGGATGACATGACCGTCTATCCCGAGCCATCCGTAGTTGGGTGAAAATAATAAGATTCTTCCAATAGAGATTTAGGAACCTATGTATCAGCGAAATGTCGTAATAAGTCTTTGTAGGTACAGCTGACCGATGAAGCAGGAAATGACGAATTAATTGCATTGACAACTTGCGCAATGTTCATGCCCTATTTGATAATGGTGCTTACTTTAACATTATAATAGTTATGCATTTTGATAGATGAGGCTAAATTGGTTAGCTTAGGCTTAATTTGGAAGGACTATAATATAAATAACGTAAAAATACCAGTACTATGCTGGGGGTTCCATCCAAATCTGCTCTGCACTTCTGAAGAGAAAAAAGTTATTTTACGCCAAAGCAAACAAAGAATACGTTGACAGGAGTGTAGTTTGGTTTTGCTACAAAAGTAACCCCATACTAAATTGATTTACATTTGTGTAGCCCTACAAACATATTTAATCAGACCATTTTATTTCAGGCATGAATCCCTATCAGATGCCATATCTATTGATTCAAATGCAGATAATAATAATATAACTCGTATAAATTAAATACTTAGATAATTTTAATCAAACTTTCCATGACTGGATCTATATTTTTTTTTGTATAACTATCGACCAGTGGGACAGTTTGGAGTGATTAAAAATGATTATGAAAAGTCGCGCAAGGTACATGTTTGAATTTCTTGGCTTTTGTTCTCTAAGATATTCATATATCCTACATATAAACCTACCTTTTGAATCATTCTATATAATGCTGAAAACATCATTAAAATTCGTTCCGTTAAAAAGATACAAACTGGAGGAGCAACTGTTTGGTACAGTACTATGTGACGATCAAATATAAATCTGAACTACGAAATAATATTAAAACGTCATGACCTCATGACAGTTGAATGATAAAAATTTAACAATCATAATTTATTATTATTTTTCTTTTCCTGCAACGCAACGCACGATCAAGATTAAGGTGTCGTGCTCTCACCAAATGCGGAAAATCAGATTTGCGTCGGATCGTGATTTGGATCATAGGAGGTAGATTTTTAATGCTATGTATTAATTTTTAATACATTGCTAAATTAATGTATGTATGGTCAAGTAACGAGATCGTTCTCTCGTTGGGTACTAGTATTAATAGCCCCAGGTTTTTAGAGCTAGATTATATTATATTATAGGTACATATTATCTGTGATTCTATCCTAACGTATATATCTTCTTCTTCTTCTTCTGTTCCTGGGCCTTTTCCGCACTTGGTTGGTCTGGGACCGTCCGTTGTACGTATGGCCACTGATGCGGCTCCCCGCTGGATCACTCCAGCCAGCCGAGCTCGCTCCAAAAGCTTAGCAGGCCGCCCAGGTCGCCGAGTGCTTCATGGAGTGTTGCTGAGGAGCCAAGGTGTGCTGCGCGTTGTTCTGCTACTCCATTGCATTGGAGCATTACGTGTATCGGTGTTTCCTCCGTCTCCATGCATGCTCTGCAGAGAGGGCTGTCAGTTATACCTAAAATGGAAAGGTGTTTGTTTAGTGGGCAGTGCCCTGTTATCATACCCACAACTGTCCTTAGTTTAGATCGATTAACATATATATATTCAGAAGTAAAAAGAAAAAGTCAAAGTCGAATGATAATTTGTTTATGATCAATTTATACTTTTATATATCTGTATATTTTTGAGGTATCCTGAGATTTTATTGAGAATTTGTTATCGATTATCTCGCCCCAACTCAAAAGGACTCTTTAAGAGCACTTCTTAAAACTTTTTCATATCTCTCGTGATAGTTACCGCTACCAAAATAGTTTTTTCAAAGGGTATTTTGATCCCCGAAACTAAAAGAACTTTTTTATTATCATGTATAACCCAGAAAGCATGTATTCGGAATCATGGATTAGATCTAAAGTAAACATAAAATAAAAAGTTATTTTATTTTTTTTTCCTTTTGAACACTTACCACAAGAGTAGTTTAAAGACATTTATTTTTAACTGTCTTAACTTTTACTATAACTAACACTTATGGTAGGTAGGTAACTTTTTATGCCACATACAAGATAAGCATTAGCATATTAAATGACAAATATATTCTGATGATTGATCAAAATGAAGATAGGTTTACCGTTTTACTCATTATTTCGTTCAGCTTGTATGTCATCCGTCCGTCCGTCGAAGCTCATCCGGGGAAGTAGTGTCGCCATGTTTATTTCTGCCGCTAAGCAGCATTTTTGCAATGCTGTATTCCGGTCTGACATGAGGTTTGAAAACCTACGCCTAAGGTCGATGGACACAGTAGGGCACGTTGCAGTACGTGATCCTTCCATGCCCTGCGAATTTTTGCTCTGTTTATAGCCGATGGTTTTACATTTAACATCAGGTGGTTCATATACTTGGTCCGTATTTCCGTTATTGGTCCGTTAAAACAAAAAAAATCGGTTGGAGCTGAGCTCTGGATTCTGTCCTACTTTCAACACAAAGACGCTTTAAAAGGTACTTATTTTATCGGAACTTAATAAGTACCTTATTAAGGTCGGAAAACGACATTGCAAGGAATGTTCTGCGTCGAGTTACAGAAAACCAGCTAGTCAGCGTTAACAAAGCCGCTCGTAAATTGCTAGTAAACAAAATAATACAGTACCTACTTTTATCAGTAACACGCAATCAGAGCGCCATATTAAAAGGTTCGTTTAATCTGCGTCTCATCGAGCAGCTACAAATTCCTAACCGGTAATAAAAAACGAATACTTGTACTAAACAATGGGCTTAACAAAAAAAGCGTTGGTAAAGTTAATCTGAAGCGACAAGGCTCTGTTTGGGTACTCGAGCATAAGTTTCTACATCAACCAGAAAAGCTCACGCGATTTTACGGAACATTTTGTTGTTTAATGTAGTATTTTTAGGTTCTAACAATTCATAAGTTAGTGATACCTAAGTTTTTTTTTGGATCATATTTCCAGCAACTTCGTTCGCGTAGAACTTTTTTATTTCCTTTGGTTTACAAAATAACAATGCACAGCGGCCCTCCACGTCGAACCATCCGCCAGTGCTAATAAAAGGTAAGTCGAATAGATTAGTTAGAATCAGCGGCTACCTCCTTGGAAGCGGATTTTTACGACTTCCATGGCGCAGCGGTGAACGCCGTGGTTTTGAATTGGAAGTGCCGGGTTCAATTTGAACGGTTCGGCCGTAGCTAGTTACAACTCTACCGGCAAAGAAGGCTATGGATTTAATGTAACTGCCATACCTCTAACAACCCTATACCATCTTAGACTGCATCATCACTTACCACCAGGTGAGATAGGCTAACTAGTGGTGGAATAATAAAAACATATGTCAAATAAAAATAACTGGCTCTCCGTTCTAATACTAATAACTAAAATAATTCTTTCGCGATCGGAATATAGTAATATTCAATATAAGGTTCCACACACGGTGTGGCATATCGTGATAATTATTATTTGTAAAAATATAAATTGGTTTAAAACTCAGAAAAGTTAGTTCAAAGTAAACTTAAATTTAATGTTACCTCCATTTGTGTGAATAATAATTAAAACAAACATCGCCACAATAATATAAATTTTGAATGGGTACAGTTTGACAGATCTTGTTAGCAACTTGGCAGCAATGGCACCTTCGTCAAAACTTCGTCACATTTAAAATGCAAACACAAAATACGAGATGAAAAAAGTCCCAAGAAAAATGTTGTTAAACTGTCAGTAATTAAGGAAGTGTCATAAAAACTTTGAAAAACGACCGCACACAAAAAACGCCTCACGTAACAAACGATCTAATTAACCAACAGCTAATAACGGCTTTGTCCTAATTTGAATTTGACCATAAATACTCAATCATGCCTGATAAAATCAACGTCCGTAGTTGAGGTTACGCTCGATAGCCATCTCTGTGATACAGTTAAAAAATAAATGTTTCTTTCGCTACTGGTTTCAATGAGATAGCTAGTAACAACTAACAATTATGTAAACATAAACATGCTGCATAAGTGCCTGTGATAGGCCTACATGAATAAAGAATTTACATAAGTGCCTGTGTTAGGCCTACATGAATAAAAAAAAAGTTGAATTTGAATTTAGAATTTGCAATATTGTATCACTACTTAATAGAAAAGGACGCATGTTCTGCATAGAAGTTTAAATTTTTTTTTATTGTTTTTAAAAAGTAACTCAGCGATACTAATCTATATAAATAAAAGGCTGACTGACTGATCTATCAACGCACAGCTCTAACCACTTGACGGATCAGGCTGAAATGATGTATACAGATAGTTATTACAATGTAGGCATCCGTTAAAAACGGATTTTTGAAAATTCCAACCCCACAACCCCCAACCCAAAAAGAGGGTTTAATGGGAGATGAAATTTTGTATAAAATCCAAAGGTAACTCCATACTTTGATTTTAGGTTTTCGATCAAAAATAAAGAAATATTTGTTTCACTTATTCAAAATTAAAAATTTCAACTCCAATGGCATCAAATAGGGGATGAAAATTTATAAGAAAGTTTCTGATTTTTTTAGTAATTTACGTTCATATTTTTTTTATTAGCAGCAAGACATATGTAGTTAAAATTCAAATTCAAATCAAAAATTGAACTTAACGTGAGCAAAGCCGCGGGAAAAAGCTAGTTTAGTATATTTATCAGCTATCTTAGTAAAATTTTCATTTGTTTTTATTACACAGGAAAATAAAAATAGGTTATCTATTTTTGAAATTTAAAAGTTATTAACATTCGTTGGACTAATTAATAATAAAAAACGTATAAAAATAAATTAAAGAATTAAAAAGTTAAAATTGTAATAAAAGACTCCCAGTTAATGTTTTTAATACTAGGTACGAGACATTATTACTCTCGCAAGAACATTTTTAACGAAGACTTTAATCAAAGGTTTCATATCCCTGTCTGGATGTTGTACACTTATTAAATATTATGAAGATGTTATGAAGTTTCTCGACAGGGGTCCCCACACTTAATTACTGTACGTTCACTCGCAGTGAGTGAACTTCACGACAATTGAGGATATTGCAACAGAGTGCAAAGATTCGTGATGAAGCCCGTAAAATACTGTGTGGCCTTTAAACATTGTGTTCTAAATATCCTATATAAATACCTTTGTATACCTTCTCCCGCATAGAATTCCTGGTTTCCTGCAACTAAGATATGTTCACGAGATGAAAATTACACAATTCTGCCTTCTATACGCTGTTAACTTAATGTTATCGTTGGCTGTAACAATATTAATATTAAAAGTAAAAATAAACTTGCAGTGCAATTTACTAGGCTGCATAAAATTAGTAATTCATTTAAGGGTAATTGTATATCTTTTTATAATAAATTACCAGATGAAATCCTTGAGATGTCCCTCAATAAGTTCAAAGTTTATATAAAACGTAAGCTTATAGAAAAAACCTATTAACCTATACAGTGCAATGCACGATAACTGAAACTTTTCTATAATTATATTTGATGGACCAAGCATATGGCCCATCCAATGTTGGCGGCCCATTGGCGCAGTTTGCAGCGACCCTGCTTTCTGAGTCAAAGGCCGTGGGTTCGATTCCCACGACTAGAAAATGTTTGTGTGATGAACATGAATGTTTTGTCTGGGTGTTTATCTGTATCATTATAAGTATTTAATGTTTATTATTCATAAACATATTCATCAGTCATCGTAGTACCCATAACACAAGCTACGCTTACTTTGGGGCTAGATGGCGATGTGTGTATTGTCGTAGTATATTTATTTATTTAATGTAAGTGGAAAAGTATCGCCTATGAGCAGAGCAACACTTTGCAAGGCATGTGAGGAATAAGTCCTGCAAAATGCTGCTCTGTATCCAACCCGAGGCGAGGTGTTAATCACACTGCCAAGTCAATCCGGAATGCAACATTGCGACAATGCTGCTTAGCGGCAGAAACAAGCTTGGTAGTGCTTCTTACCCGGCAGAAACAAGCTTGGTAGTGCTTCTTCCCCGGACGAGCTTGGTTATAAAGAGCTCTACTACTCTACTGAAACTATTACAAAAACAATAAATTCTAATATTTTTATTTATAAACTCTGATAGTTGATGAGATACTAAATATATCTAAGTATTTGTTAAGTTAAAATTATACGCTATTTTACTGGCCCAACTTAAATTGAGCAACAAAGTGGTTCATTGCGCTTACCATCTTGCTCCGTGATATTCCGTTACTTTAAAATAATAAAATATAACTACTAGGTTTTTGGTTACCTACTGGTTTATTAAATGATTCTCTTACCATAGCCACCCTTATACAGTTTCTACTAGGTATCGTACCGTGTTCACTGCAAGACATACGAGTAAGACTTTTCTTGACACCATTCGCAGTCTACGATCGTCTACCTTTCTCATCCAGCCACTTCCAGCCAATTAAGTAAAGGCATCTGTACAGATGGCTAGAGACCCTCCTACAAGGCGTGTAATTCACGGGACTGACGCACGAACGGCCATCGGTTCTGCGTCAGATAGTATCTGCTACTTCAGCCTGCTTGTTCTTTCTTGAGCTTTTCTAAACTAATTTAGATATTACAAACTTCCAAAAGGTGTGAAGCTGTGCCTTATCACCATCGTCATCTAAAGCTAACATAAATCGCAGTGACGGCCACTGGTTCTCCTCTCTCATAACTATGGTACCCAGGGGCCAGCGTGGTGGACTATGGCCTAAACCATTCTCACTGTTGGAGGAGACCCATGCCCTGTAGTAGGCCCGGAATGGGTTGATGATGTTGATGATGAGTATTGGCTTAACTTTAATCCTACAAAGTCTTAGAGCTACGCCTTAGATCTTCTACACTGCTTCAATACCCTTTTTGCCAAACGGGCCGTCAAAATTTCAGCCGTATAAAGCAACGTATCATTAAACGTTATTCAGTGCCGATTTTATAATGTAGGTACTAGCTGCTGCCCGTGACTACGTCCGCTTTTGTTTTTGTTTTACGTGTGGCATTCAATTTTGTTGTGGTTCTACTGATATCTTTAAATTGTGTATTCGTGTTAAAAAAATCGGGTGTACAATTAATTTTAGTAAAATATCTAAAGAAGCCAGATTGGAAAGAATTAAAAAGTAATTTACTGCTATATATAAATACCATGAATCATAAAAAAATTTATTAAAATAATACTGTAATACTAAAGTAACCCACATTTGTTTCTACTGGCGATCTAATAAAATTTTAGAACAGAAAAGCTGCTAATGTAACTTAACTATAATAGATATATTCCCACGTAGACTTTTTTTTAGGAAATAATGAGTACTTTAATCTTGTAAAACATATATTTTATGTATTATCAATAGTTTTCTCAGGGCACGCCAGGTAATGAATTTCATAGAAAAAAATTGCTTCTTTGGGTTACATTATTGCAATTTTCTTAAGGATCTCAATTTTTTTTCGAAAATAAATGGTAGCCTATGCTACTTCGTAATAGTTAAAATTTCTTTTAGTGAAGAAATGGTTACGGTCCAGAACTTTCGGAGCCTATTCAGTATAAACAAAAAATATTTCTGGTTTAAGATATTTATTGTTCCATAAAGGAGTTTCCACATAAATGGAACTTACAGGCTAATTTACAAAAAGTAAATTGTAAATTGTATTTCCTTGTAATAATATTAGTATATACGAGTAGATTAGTGAAAAGGGCAATGTTTTTGTGCTCTGAATGATACTAATAGCCCATTCACCCGGAAGCAAGAAAAAAAAAACTATTTGTTATCCAGTCATGTTTAGAGTATATAACAATAAATTATTGTATAATATTTGAATGAACCACACCCTACATTGATATTTGCTAGTTACACATACCTACCAATGAACATAATATTATTTCAATCTGTATCTCTCCGAGGTATTATTCAAACTTTGACAACTTTATTTATTGCGATAATAAAGACGTTAATAATTTTAACAGTCGATTAATTATAGTCATAAAACGTTACCTAAATGTGAAAGCTTTTAAATTTTGTTTAACAATTTGTTGTACAGTCAACATCTCCTGAGGATGCTCCGGTTTCGGAGCGAAACGTGCGTAGTAGGTACATTGCCGAAGATCTGTTTGGTGTTGAGTATAAGGATTGAAGACATTATAAATTACACCATACAGATTCTCCTGCTTTTGGATTGGATTTCCGCAAAGTAACGCCTGCTTCTATCCAATAACCTTTTAAATCTTTTTTAAAAATTTTTATTTCTACGAATGCAGTATTATTTAAGGCTACCTGCAAGTAAGCAATATTTAGCGACGAGAAGGCACTTTTACAGTTGATATATCAGTAGTAGGGCGCAGATGTGAGCGCTGTGGTTTTAAGCCGAAATGGAAAATATATTCAGAATTTTCTCTTGTCTGGTCAGATGGGAGTCTCCAGGCGTTCCGGAACGCGTAGAAGACGATTAGGAGGTTTAGGGGTAAGGGCTTAGTATAAGTACCAAACCCCTAACAGGTTTACCGTTGCAATTTTAGGCTGCATCATAGGCTCATTATTTTTGCATATTTTAACCTCAAGCAGATTGCTATTAACGTTGTAGTATGACCATCACCGAGCGTTATTTTTGAGTTTCTTAATATTTTAAATTTCGGTAAGTTTCCAGTTAAAAACTTATTTTTACTTGAAATAATCATAACTATGCAACACTAGGAACGCTGTTGCGATTATAATATCTCACTATTAATTCAAATAGTAAACAGAGATAGATCGGTATGTTATATTATTTATTTTATTGAAAACCCCTAGTAAAATGCGAAACAATGCTTACAAATATAAAATTAAATTCTTGATGCCTTGATTTATACTGTTGTAACTAGACCAAGCCGGCTAGCAGACGGAAATATCAATATCGTTAACTGCCATAACTACAAAAAACACAATTAGCGCATTCGATCCGTATTTGTTAACAATTAAGCAACACGCATTTATAGCGTTCATTAAAATAGTGAATTGAACTGATACAATATAGATAGACAATTAGACCGTAACATGGGTAGATAACTATATGTTTTCACGCATTATGCCGGTATAAACGTTTTAATAAATTACAACAATGGGTATCAGGTGAATTTTTATTTGGGATTACGCTGAGGTCAAAAGGAGTGGAATATAGTACAGAATTTGCAGTCCTAATAAAATAGATCACACATTCTACATAATATGATCATAGTATGTGCATTCGACACGACGCAGTCTCAACATTACCAAACTAGATGGCGCCACAAATATCTTGCATCGCGCTAAAGAAGTATTCACAAAAATTTACTATATATACAACTTTTAAAGATGATTGTTCAGACCTCAGTCCCCAAGCACGATCACCGGCTCAGAGGAAGATCTTCCTATTGTTACGGTCGAGCGTATCACCATAGCTTCCGTACATTAAGCATTACCTATGTACCTAGTACGCATAAAAACGAAACTTATCAATTAAAACACAAACTCGAACACATTCGCGCATGCATATATACAAACCCTTTGAATTAAGAATTTTATTTATTTAAACATCTTTATTGCGTAGTAAAAGAAAATTAAAAATATAGTAAAAAAAAATTTGAAAGCCAAAGGCGGCCGAGTAACCTTAACTATAGTACACAATAATACATGAGAGACGGGAAATCGCAATTACAACAAACAATACATAAGTTTACACACTTAAGTACATACTGCTAATAACTATAATAAATTATTAAAAGAGATAAGTAAAATAAGATATAAAACGCCCCGCACACGTCTAACTTTACACCCTCGCAATGTTGCTACGAGTAGCTAACAAATTTTGTCCCATTTTCTCATTTTATGGTGAACGCTTAGAACATTAGAGGTAAAATAATGACTTTCAACTGCTAAATGGAAGTGACTTACCGTTTGTTCCAGAAACTATTCTAAAGTGGAGTGGTTTTTGATGCTAAAATATTAGTCGTGTAAACGTTTTCTGTCGCTCTTACTTCTGTACTACCTATATATTTACGTATAGAAAACTGGAACCTGGCCCACTGACTGTAAAGAGTCGCAGGTGGTCCCGATACACAAAAAAGGATCAATGAGAACATGTGTAAACGTTTTCTGTTCTTACTTCTGTGCACAAACTTATATTTACGACTTCACGAGACACAATAACATATGTTCGTTAAAAAATAATCTTATGTTCGGAGAGGTCTACGCGATCAAATCATGACGAGATCCGTTCCAGAATTAATTACATAGCTCAAGAAGTTGAAGTCCAAAGGTGAGAAAATGGTGACCGGTCAAACAAATTGCAAAAGCCGCATCATACAGGCCAGCAAAAAGTGAAATTTAGATATCTCTACAAAACTGCTACGTCCACGTGTTTACGTCTATCGGGCTGCAAAGAGGAGATGAGAGATCAGTTATAGATACTTACATAGCTCAGAAAGTTTTATAAGGTACAAAGCTCAGAGTACTGAGGGACGTTAAAGTCCCAAGGTGAGAGAATGGCGACCCATCAAAAAAATTGCAAAAGCCGCATCATACAGGCCAGCAAAAAGTGAAATTTCGATAACCCTACAAAACTCCTATGTCCACCTGTTTACGTCTGACTGCAAAGATGAGATGAGGGATCGCAAATAATAAATAGAACCCACGGCCTGAAGAATTCTCTGGGTAAACAAAACACAATAATTTACCTAAATTCCGTATAACTTGCACATGCACACGGGTAAAGACAATTTCTACGTATGCTATTGCAATTAGGCAGAGTATGCTCGTTGAAATGCGAATCACGCGCGAGAGCTTGCGACATCTGTTTGCTTGCAACCTAAGTTTTGCCATCAATCAACGCACACTTGTATAGAATTACTATACTAAAATGTATTTAATAAACTTTTTTTTTGACTGCAATTTCTATTTACCAAGTAAGGGATGATGCATTCGATATTGGTAGCGTGCTGACTTGTTAGGGAGTATGGCAGATATATTTGGGGTATAAATACAATATACCCCTAATAGGTTTTTACGCGACATCCTCCCATCAGACTAGACCGAAGAAATTTCGGAATTAATAAATTCCCAAATCTCACCTGCCGGGAATCGAATCCGCGACCCCAACTTAACAGCCCTCACCGCTGGAAGTATTGGAAACAAAGTTGTTTTTGCGCTACACTGTTCTCCATTTCTATACAATTTTGGTTCGAATGAGTCTCCGGAACAACCAGATGTTATCTTGATTGGCTTCTAGCTTAAGAGCTAATTGAATAGTGATACTTACGCTCATAATTTCGTACCTACTATTTAAATTCTAGAATTACTTGTAATATCTACTACCTACATATACTAATGTTACTCACAGTGTCATTACGTGAGTAACGTTACAAAAAACTAGTAAAGGTTTTTAAAAATCTTTACAACTAGAACCAATCCTACTCTAGGCTAGGACCCATCACCTAGGACTCTAGGGCAAATCAGGGTGTTGTGTATATTTTTTTAATAAATAAATATATTCCGACAATACACACAGCGCCATCTAGCCCCAAAGTAAGCGTAGCTTGTGTTATGGGTACTAAGCTGATCAATATTTTATGAATATAATACAAATAAATATTTCAATGTACCATTTTTCCAGCCGTGGGAATCGAACCCGCGGCCTAGGACTCAGAAAGCAGGGTCGCTGCCCACTGCGCCAATCGGCCGTCAAAGTTCCTATGTACCCAAATATATGTGTACCCTATTTAAATAAATATATAGATATCCACAAAATTACAAAAAATCGTAAAGGTTATAAAATAACTAAATATATACTAACGTATACAGTACATCACTTCTTCTTTCTTCTTCTTCCTATGCGTAGCACAACTTTCTCTAACAATTGTTTTGTTTTCCTGGGTAGTTTTTTGTACAATAAATGCAATAAGGTTCTTTCCATTGGCTCACTATCTTCCCATAATTGTAAAAAAGAAATAAATAAGTGGCTCCTAGATTTAGATTATGATAAGACTGTTAGATAAAATTTACTTTCTATACAAGAATAAAATACCTTCTGTACACATACACATACATACACACATTCACATACTCACAAAACTACTATTATTAGATAGTCTAGATATTAATTATTATGTACTTTGAAATTTTGTGATTATAGGCACAAAGTCTATGTCTTATTGCAACTGTTAACTGGGGAGAGCACTGATAATTATCATATGAGTTTATACTCAGTTTAGTTATCAGGGCCTCTAGCTTATTTTAAAGTTAAGCTTTGGCTGCAAGCTGTATACATTGTTTTTTAGAAAAACAAATGATTATTATTATTATTATTATACCACTTGCTCGACAAAGCCTTATTACATAGCTAAGTATAGAATGGTCCAGTAAGTAAATATAACCGAAAGATAGCGTATAGATTGTTAAAAAAAATCCCTTCAAAACTTGATTTTATTGCTATAGGGTTAAAGCTGTCTTCGTTTAGGGCGCCCCTAAAACTCTCTCTACACTCAGGATTCTAGATGCAACTACCTCACTACGCTTGGGACATAGTTTAAAATCCCACGTTTGCCTAGGATTTATTCCGGTGCTCGTAACGTAAGACTTGTTGAACAATCTACTATTTAAACTCAGGCAAACCTGAGATGGTGTTATTGTATTTTTTTATTGCTGCTTTTTAGTCAAATGTATACTCTAGACCTATTTTTTTAATTCACATAAAAGCGTTGATATAAATGTTCTGAATTTTATCCGCTTAAATTACCCATAAAAGTTCTCCTTTTGGTGAATTCTAACTTCACCTGCATCCCCAATTAAAGCCGTGAATGTGAAATCTCAGGCAAACGTTAAGGTTTCTTTCTACTAGAGCTGCTCGAGGTTACATTGCTCGTGACGTTTAGCTGTAACCGAAAACCCATCTTACGCATATTCCGAGCTTACTTACGCACATTTTGAACGCACATCTTCAGTGCACACTTTATCCTAAGTGCTAAAAGCGATGAAAGCGAATATAAGCTATTCTGAACCTACAGTTGTAATTGAGCTAAACAATGGAAATAGTCATCATCATATCAAGGCATTAAAAGTTTATATAAAACGTAAGCTTACAGAAAAATCCTATTATAATATTAAGGATTACTTGAACGATAGAAAAGCTTGGGTGTGCATTGCTCTAGCTTCATAGCTTAATATAAATAAACTGTGAGATGGTGATACAAAAAAAAACTACCCGGCTAAGTTTGTTTTGGGCTCTTCTTAGACCAGGGCGAGGGCCTAGCCGAGGTACGAGGGTCCAAACGGGAACCCTCGTACCCGTAAACTAAACCCTTAGCTTTAGATTTAAGTTGGCGTACGAAGTTATCACCATCCCCTTACAATTATGTAAACATATATGTATGAACGCTTCATAAGTGCCTGTGATAGGCCTACATGAATAAAGAAATTTTGAATTTGAATTTGCATTACCGCCCACGGCAGGGCATGTGTCTCCTCCCACATGGAAACGTTTAGTTAGCTTAGGATTCACTTCGGTTGCAATATTTGATAGTTTATTTACTTATTATGTACCAAAACGAGTGATATAATTATTATTAACAAGAAGAAATATGAAAAAGGAAACTTTACTGTGTAAGAAATCGTTACGGTAGTAACAAAAATAAATATTGAATATGGAAAGACTTATCATTCTATGAGATTGGTATCCGAACCTAGTTTAGGTTCGCATCTTTTCTCTGTGCTACCTCGCACTGAACCAGTGGAAGGGCAGCTTTAGTCGGTAATCTATAAATAATAAAACATAAGCGAAGTTCAAACAATTTCCAACTAATCGCTTTATATATTAAAACAATTCAATGCGTTAATCTCATTATTAATGGTTCAGATAAAGCATCGATAGAATCCGATTACAATAATTGCTAAATGACAAAAGTTTTATTGGCAACCTGGGAATGCTGGTATTATAATTTGATGCATGTTTGTTTTTCTACGTACATAAACCTACTAAGCCTGCTCATATATGAACTACAGATGCTTTCTACGAGTACGTATAATCTAAAAGAAGTAACGGTCAGTTCATTTTATTATTATGTCAACATATTGATGATAAATTAATTAATATTAATTTAAGCTGTAGTTAACACGTAATCTTCCAAATCATAGGCTTCAATGGAGCAATCCGGCTATATGATATTAAATATGATTGATATAAAGCTGTTACAGACTGTGGAATTATTATAAATGGAGGTTTTTTTGGTGAACATTCAATTGACATATTTCGATACACCGATTATACCTAAGTGCATACTACTTTTAAATAAACACACACACACACACAAACACGCAGACACACGCAAACACTCTCTCTCTCACACACACACACACACACACACACACACTAACGCACAAAATACATACACTCTAGCACTCACACTCGAAATTAAGATTAGCATGTTGCATTTATCCCTTTGGATCATTGTTTTTTTTTCTCTTATTTTATTTTGATCAATATTTTTGAATGCATTTAGATTTCTTGATAAATATCCAGTGAACAGTAGTAAATAAAACATTATTAACTATGTAAAAATGCTTAATTTCTACAAAGACATGAATATATTAAAACAGGGTGTATTTATAGCTACTTTTGTTAATATTAAATGAGAAAAATTGGTGAGACAATACCAAAGTTTTTTTTTTACAAACAAATTTTGAGATCAAATAGTTGTTTAGGCACACCCTTTACTTACTTATCTATGCACTTTATGAGGTAGTAGCAAAAAACATCGTAAGTGTTAACAGTAAAAGATGCAGTACATGTGAACTCCTCTTTAGGACCAAATCACAATCTATTCAGCATAATTGATTAAATTGGCAAGCGATTCGATCGGTCATAATTATTGGTTTGCACCTAATCCATAAGTCAATCAACGGAGCGTAATTTCCAATGCAATTTCTTAATTAGTAAATGCAATGCTGAAGATTTCTGTACTAGTAATTAGCGTATGCAAACTTAGTGGAAGCTTTGTAGGTAAAGTTTCCTTGGGGATAAATAATAGAGATCGCGCATTAAATCCAAGCTGGAGGCGCCGCCTTCGCTTTAGGGACACACGTGGTGAAAATAAAACATTGTTCAGTACCTACTACAACTACTGCTGGTGATGTTATCCTATATTTTATTAAGTATTCTTAAGGCATTCGGGGCCTTCTGAATGTCATTGACGATCGACGGCCGATTGGCGCAGTTTGCAGCGACCCTGCTTTCTGAGTCAAAGGCCACGATTCGATTCCCACTACTGGAATTTTTTTGTGTGATGAGCATGAATGCTTTCCAGTGTCTGGGTGTTTATATGTATATTCTATGTATTTATGTATATTATTCATAAAAATATTCATCAGTCATTCTTAGTACCCATAACACAAGCTACGCTTACTTTGGGGCTAGATGGCGATGTGTGTATTGTCGTAGTATATTTATTAATATTTTTATTCACGTTATTTGTCACGTTAACCTGACATCGCACTTAGATCTAAGTATCACGCTCACGACTCTAAAAACGTCAGAAAGATGTTGACTTCCACGATAGTATAAATAGAACCACAAAGAGGCATTACTGTATTATCGAATTTCGCATCAACGATAAACCCTTTTACGTAAATAGCGCATTGTGTATTCAAATAAGCATCCTTACATAATATCAGAGGATCGTTTTCGCCATCTGCCGGTAAAATGGGGAATAGATCAAGTTCAAAATGTGTCACGGCATGAGTGCTCGAACTTATCAAGCCTACTGCATACTTACCTTCTCGACTACTAGCATTGTGTAAGTTAGCATGTACATATAGTTTAGTGCGGTTTAAGCGTTCTGCTGCTTAATAGGTTGTGTTGTAACCGACCTTGACAGCTAAGTTAGAGTTTTTTAAGATAGCATGTACGTTTTGACAAACTAAGCTCACTTCTTAAACAAAACAAAATAGAACATATGTTCTTTTTAAATATAAAATATGTTGATTTAAAGATACTATCTAACACTAACTGTTGCCCGCGACTTCGTCTGCGTTTGATTTTGTTTTTGATGTGGCATTAAATTTAGCTGTAGATCTAAAAAAAATTAAAGTATTCAGTATCGCTAAGCCTTAAATGAGGAGTTTGCTGCTGTCCGCTGAGGAGTTCTTTCCTATATCTCCAACTACAGTTCGAGCAAAATCAAACACATATTATAACCTCTATAGTACAAAAACAATTATTAAATCGGTTATAATTTGTCGGAGGTATGGTGTAAAATCGCCAAACACTCATCCCTTCTCCCAAAGAAACCGAGCTTAATGTCGGGTAAAAAAGTATCCTTTATTACTTCTAACACTTCCAAGAATATGTGTACAAAGTTTCATGAGGATCGGTTAAGTAGGGATAGGGATTATTGTAATAATTTTTTTTTTCCACCCCAAAGCCCTATTTCGCTGATATCTCATTGAGTATTCAAGTAAAAGTCTCTACGTAATGCTTATCATGCAAACATTTTCACCAGCGGTCGGTGCGATAGTTTGAATTGATGTGTTAGAGCTTCGTCAGACTGGTATTAGTTGCCTCGCTTTTATATCACCAATATCATAATATCAATTACAAGCCCACTACAGGGCACGAGCAATGAGAAGGGGTTAAGATGGTAGACCACCACGCTAGCCCAATGTGGATTGGCGGACTCCACAAACCTTTGATAACTGGGTACCACTACTGGGTACTCACCTACGTCCCTCTTAGAAGGAGAATTAAGCGATATAGACCTGTGATCTATCAAAGTACATACACAAAGTACAAAGTTCCATCTCCGGGCTGGCAAGATTTTTTAAAAGTAAAAACAAATACCTCCCGTCGAAAGGGACTCTTACCACTAAGCCATCACCATTATAAATGAAAAACTATAGTAGCTAAAAAAAATTATATAAACCATATTTGCCAATCAAAAATTACAGGTAATACTATCAAATACTCCCGTGAGCGTTATTCTACTGTTAGGTTGTTATAGAATTATAGATATAAAAGCTCCTCGCAGTAGAAATAACGTTTTATTACACAGCAATTGTCCAGAGTCTGATGTTCCAGTAGCAATTTACAGAAACGCTTGCCCCGACAGCGTTAAAGTGCAGTACACGGGCAATTTTTTGAACAATAATTGCTCAGCTTCAATCTCTGAAAGGTTTTGAGCAATTAGAGCAAATTTCTAGAAAATTGATTCAATTTCTCATTGCTTTCGGAGCGCATGTTAGGTCATTACGTCGACCCTAGTTATATAGGCATCACTAACATTCTTTATTCATTTTTTTCAAGTTTATGAAAACTTTTGAAATGTCGAGTTAGTCTGTTTGTAGTGACTCTACTACCGGTTGTAAGGCAGATTATATAATTATTACTACTGACTAACAACCTGCCCCAGCATATCCAGCCGCAAATGGCTTGAAGTTTTGACGTCATACTTGGCAAGTATTGCCCAGAGTTGAGCAATTCGAGTTGCCCGTTTAAGTTCAATTTAATGAAATGATATCAGCAACACTATGCAACTAGAACAATGCAACTATTTAGTGTTTATCAGCTCAAAGATGAAAATTTTATTGCGTCAGACGCGACAGTGCATTGCAATTTCCTGTTTCTTATTCTTCTGCAATTGAAGTGAGTTTCATTTTAAATCTAGATAAAAGAAAACTTCCTTTCTTCTTATTAAATTATTAACAGCAACGGCAAACACGGCAACAGAAAAAGTTTCGTATAATCGTTTTAAAATTAAATTTGTTGTAAAATCATAACTAAAAACTATTATCTCAAAGATTAATGATTTATATTTAATGTAAAAAACTTATTTTATTTTTAGCCTAGATTAATAAGACATCTTTTATTCTGGAAATTAATTGTGAACGATGTGACTGCCTGCTGTACGAGAACAGGGTCTATCTGAACCTAGACACATATTTATATGCGTAGCCGACTATTTAGTTTAAAGCAGAGTGAAATTAAAAGTGGATTCAATTAAAAGTTATTTTAAATAGTATACTCAATTTTTAAGGGTATTGCTCATCGCCCATACATAGTTCACCTAAAAACAAACAGTCGCGAAAAATTTATTACTGGTACCAAAATAACATCTGTAATAACTTGAAAAATATAAAAATTTTAGCAAAACAGCTATAAATGATTATTTTAAATCAATATTAAGTTATACAAATTCGGAAAAAAAATAGGTTAAATAAAAATTATTTAGCTAATGATATCGACTTAGATAACGGAAGGTATCCTTGCATCGTCTGAGTCTTTCATAAGTTTGCAATGTGTTGCTGATGCAACAATACACCGACACAATGTCTTGAACAATCATTTTTAATCGAATAGAACTTCATTATTATAATATTTCTTGAACTAAAATGTCAAAGTCACTCAAAGTCAAATTTCATTTCTTTATTCAAATAGGCACATAGATGGCACTTTTGATGCGTACATTACATGTAAAATATGACATAGGAGTGTGTTGATGGCGATAACTAAATTCGTCAACTTAAAATCTATCAAAATCTATCTTAAAATCAATCTAAATAAATAAATAAATAAATAAATAAATAAATAAATATACTAAGACAATACACACATCGCCACCTAGCCCCAAAGTAAGCGTAGCTTGTGTTATGGGTACTAAGATGACTGATGAGTATTTTTAGGAATTATATATAAATAAATACTTAGAAAATACATATAAACACCCAGACACTGAAAAACACTTATGCTCATCACACAAACATTTTCCAGTTGTGGGAATCGAACCCACGGCCTTGGACTCAGAAAGCAGGGTCGCTGCCCACTGCGCCAGTCAGCCGTCGAATCTAGCACATACATAAATTAATAATTTGCCCAATGTACAAAATTACTAATGTAACATTTATAAAATATTTATCGAATCAAATCGACATATTAGAGCATCAGAAAAAGACACGTTTACTTCCTACAAATAATTAATTCATCCGAACATTTCTTAATTCGATTAAAAATGGTCTAGGGAAGAATAAAAGTATTTAAAGAAAAAAACTATGGACTGAAAACCGAAGTACCGAGTATTTTACCTAGCTAAGCTTTGTTTGGTCCTTGTACAGCTTTAAAAAGACGTGAAGCATGAAAATAATGATCTCGTTTCTAAGTTTGGATAACGGTCTGCTTACTTTTACCGTTTTTTAATTTTAGCTGTTTTAGAATTCATACAAATTGAAATATCATATTGGAAATGCTACCGGCTTACCCAATATATTTAATAAGTAAACTTATATATTTACAGCCACAATTACTGCGTCATAAAAAATCATAGGTAGAAAGGTTTAATATGGTTTGCTCACGCTCTATAATATTAAATCGCACAATATGTTTGAAACTCGGAGCGATCTGATTGTTAATCTTTGAGTATGGAGCTGACCATTTACGGATCCCGTACTCAGGAGAGCCGTGAATACGAAATGCGGTAAAACGTTGCATTGTTAAAGGAAATTGGAATTGAACGGAACTGTCCAGCCAGCGATTAGATTCTATAGTTCCATCTCTTACAACTCAGCCCTAAATATATACAAATCGTATAAACGTGTATCAGATAATGCTTCTTCTGTTCCTCGCGGTTTCACCTGCGTTAACTTAATAATAAATATTAGGGTCACTGGTCGATATTTGACCATAATTAATTTTAATTAACAGTTTGAACAATATTAGGGTTATATTGTCAGACACAATATATCTTTAATAACAGCCTTTGCCAAGAACGCACTGTCAATTTGTCTAATCTGTCTTTTTCATACAAATTATAATCCAAAAATATATTTAAAAAGTGTCAAATTTATGTAGTAGGTATGTGTGAAATGCTTAAGAAGGATTATACATGCATGTGTCAAATACATGGTAGTGTGTACCTAATATGTTCTAAGAGTTATGCCCTTTACCTCCGAGAATATTTATCAGATCTTTCTTAAAATTAGACAATACATGCTTGCTAATATACTTTCAAATAAAAAAAGGATTATTAAAATCGGTTCAAATTTAACGGAGCTATGAAGTGAAATTGATAAAAACTTTCATCCCATTTCCCGAAGGAAACTTTTTGTTTATCGGTAAATAGCCTATATGTTGACCCAGAATATCAGCTACTACTGTACCAAATTTTATTTAAATCCATTCAGTAGTTTTCACGTGATGCCCAGACAGACAGAGAAAAATTAAATGAAAATCTGTTTCGGACTCCGTATCGATTATAAAGCATCCACCGATCAAAATTTTCAAAAAATATTAAATGTACAGAAATCTTCTAGTTACAGTTTTATTATAAGTATAGATTTTGCACTTCTTCTCTTTATGAACGAAAAGTATGAGTATACTTCTCCTTCCGCGCATTTTTCATAAAAACCGGTATAAAGTTTTTCTTAACGTATTAATATATCGATAGTTTTAAGAGCATGTGTTTTCTTTTGATGAGTAACTAGTGCAAAAAGTAAACCATTGCGGAACGTCCGGCAGATGTGAAACATCAAACTTGATAGTATTAAAAATTATAATCGTAAATATGTTAAGAATTTCGCAATGATAAGGTTGTTTGGAAGTAAGCTACTCCGATTTTGGAAACTGACTGAAACGTTGAGAGACAGCAAATGCTGCGTTTCTTGGCTTCTTCTTCTGCCTTCTTAACCAGTAGTAGTCACTACAAATAGACTTGGCGTTTCAAAACTGCTTATCGAGTAAGCTTACTTTTAATATCTTATTATGTCAGTGGGCATTTATTTTAAAATCATACAAAGCCAATCCCTACTACAATTTTTTCAATCCCTACTTAATAAATATTAATAAAAACTTCATATTAAACTTTTTTTAAATATTTATTTTATTTTTATCATTATTATTTCTAGAATTTATAACATCGCCATCAAACATTTTTTTATTACCTTAATAATTAATAAAGAATACAAATTTAAATGAAGTAAAAATGCAAAGGTGCAGAGACGGGAAGATATGAGCGTCATACCGTTTGACATGACGGCACACGATTAAGTTTTACTTCCAAGGTGGCGCACCGTGGAAGTAAAATGAAATCGTGTCTATACTTCCTATATTTATAGATATTTTATTATCAAAAAGGAAAAAAAAAACATATTCCAATATCATTACTTTTATAGCAGCTTACGAAATGAATTAGAAGGTACAATAAACAGCGAGGTACCTTTCAGCTTTATAAATCATGATGTATTTATTCACTGTCTGGAATCTTGGGCGCCGGTCTGATTACCGATACGGAGATGTGTACGTCTCAGACTGATAGAATTACTCTATCCACTGTAGCTGATAAGACCGCTTTCGCACACAAGCGGAAGGGATTCCAATGTAAACATTAGATAGTTATTTATATTATTTGTAACACAAATAGTAAACGAAAAGAATATTTTAACAATCAACTTACTACATAAATTATC
Source organism: Pararge aegeria (assembly GCF_905163445.1). Lineage (NCBI taxonomy): Eukaryota > Metazoa > Arthropoda > Insecta > Lepidoptera > Nymphalidae > Pararge > Pararge aegeria. The sequence goes on along the minus strand of NC_053184.1, from coordinate 6,462,887 downwards.
AAAAGGTTCTTAAAGAAATGGGTTGTGAGATTGAGTAAATGCTTTTATATAATTATGATTCCTACAGTAATTTTAGACTTACCAATGCATAGATTTAAACAATGTGTAACATCAATATATAGGTACAAGTGATAAACTACAAACTAACAAACAAAATAGATAAATATGTTACGTTGTTTGTTATATAATTATTTTCGGAAAAGAGCAATTGCTGCGTTTCTTAACTTCTTCTCTGGAGAATCCTCCCTTCGAACCAGTCGTAGAGTCACTAGAATCAAGTTTTAAAAATGCTTATGGAGTAAGCATACGTTACATTTTTTAATTCAATATTTGTTTTGATTAAACTTACATTTTGCCAGTTATTTTGAAACAAGTTATTCTGAAAGCTACGAAAATATCATAGCTTGGAAACCTCATGCATTCATAGAGGAAAGATTTTTTTTAGTTTAAGGTAAGCCTTCCGCTTACCGCTCACTACTTTGCGCTCATCATTAATTCACTGACACGAATAAACGCTTTATTTTTGTTGAAAACGGATGCCTTGATTGTGTACGTTAAAGGAATCAGGAACATCTAAGCAAATAGCTTTGAGTTCTAGTGTTCCCTACACAAATATTTGTCCCGACGTTGCTGGTAAATGTAAGCGCATCCAGTTTGTACTTCTAACCCTCGAAAGCCCGGTACCGCATTTGTCTACCTATTTACTAACTGATTTACCGTGGTACTCGATTTATTTATATTAGTATGATGATGGTGGTGTTCATCATCGTCATCAATAACCCATTACCGGCCCACTACAGAGCACGGGTCAACTCTCAGTATGATAAGGGTTTAGTCCGTTGTCTACCACGCTGACCAAATGCGCAATAGTAGACTTCACACGGCAACTCTCAGGCATGCAAGTTTCCTTACGATATTTTCCTTCGTCTGTATATCGATATCACCTGAGTATAGATTTCTATCCTTAAATAAGTACCTAGATTTCAATCTTTCATACATCTAATTTGTTATAAACATACCTACTGTGACCTGTTTCAATATTAAACTGTATGTAATGGAACATTGTTAATGTGCTCATTAAATTCGGATATCGATATAAATGAGATTGCGTAGTCAAATACATTGTTCGAGTATTACTGAATCACTTGATTGGAAGCATAAATTCCAATATTATTAATTGTATTTTATTATTGCTGCTCATCGCATTATCTCATTCATCTATAGGTATATATAAACACAAAAGTGGATGTATCCTTGTCCGTTATAGACTTTGGAAAAATCCAACAGATGTATCTACATATTTAAAAGTAAGTTGATTTCTTGAGGTAACTCAAACATGAGAAACATTCTTGAAGTGGATTTTCAACTTTTCCTATACAAAAATCAATAAATAAAACTTCCTTTTATTCCACGTTTTGTTCAACTATTCCCTTGAAACAGTACATTACAGAAACATGCAGGCTATTACTTTTACCATTTGTGACTTAGTTCCCCTTTCACCATTTTACGAGTATAATCGCACTGCAAGATACGGGGAGGATTTTCACCCCAATGTAAGTATAAAAAATAGCCCAAAAAGCTTGGTATACCCCCATAACTGTGTTTTCTATTCCATACAACCTGGGTACCTTAACACAGGAGTGAATTGGGATCATGTTGTTTGAGGTGTCCCATCTCAAGCGACAAATACACTTTTCTAGAGACTTCGGCCGTGGCTATATCACCCTACTGTCAAAGACGTGCCGCCTCGTAAAGTACCGTTCCGGTACGATAGTATTTTCAGAAATTTTTGCTTGATTGCGTTTGAAATTAATGTGAATCACGGTAAATTAAAAGAACCGCCCAATTGCATTTTTTACCACGCACAATGATTAAGTTCCGTAAAATATAAAAGTTTAAAAGTTGCGATAGAGTGCAGCAATTCAAATAAAGTAATAATAACTTCAGAAAAGCATTCTCTCTAATGATTAAAAAGCAGACCTATAAAAGTGAAAACTATAATATTAAACAATGTATAAATGCATACTATATATAATGCATACATGTGCATTGCACAAAGGCCGTCGCGAGGCTCCATTCTGGCGGAATACTGCACTTTAGCATGTCGCATGTCGGTGACTCGCACTCATTATTTTTGGGAGAAACAATTCATTCAGGTAAAAGATTCAGGTCAAAATAAATGTTTAAAATTTGGAATGATTTTAGAATACATTGATCTATACGCCCCATGCTTATGAATGAATGATTGAATGAATACACTTTTATTGTACACATAAACACACACACAAATTATAAACAAAAATTTAACAAAAAGTATACAATTTGGCGGCCTTATCGCTACATAGCGATCTCTTCCAGGGATCTAAATGCGTAAAACAGCTCCAGAAGAGAGGTAGGTGGTGGATAAATAAACATATATATTTGCATATACTTATACCTATATATACATATATAATATATACATATAATAAACTTACAATATAATATATGTATAGTTCTAATATGATGCCATCCACTTCCGTTTTTGCCTTTTCCTTAAAGGAAGCTAAAAGCGAGATCGCCTTGAGGGCTTTGTAATTTCAATAAAGATGAACTTAATCAAAATTAAATAGAATAATAACCTAAATTTCCTTGTATAAGTTTGTTTAATAAGAAAATTGAACCACTAAGAACAATTGAAAGCCATCTCGGCACCATTGCTACGAATAAATAGCTAAGTAAAATTAAATGGAAGTAGAGAGGGGTCCGTTGAAAACAATAGCGTCAATATATTTATTAATAGCTACGTTTTCTGGAGACGTATTTCCTTCGTGACACCTAAGGCTTCGTATTTAAACGAAAAATTATATTCTAGAGCTGTTTTCGAGACCTTTAGTTATCTATCTAGAAAATATAACGTTATGAAATTAGCATTAATGGAGAAACAATATGGTTACGTCACAAAGCTACCTCGTCATAGTTTGTTGATTAAAGCGCCTGTATATATATTAATAGCTTTGTTTCATTAAGACGTATCTTTAACTAAGGTGTAATTTTTGACAAACACTAATTTTGAAGTCCGTGACATGGAAAAGGTTCCTTTATTGAAATTAAGATTTTTTTATTATCTATAGATATTTATAATTCCGTAGGTACCCTTTATTTTCTCGGAATAAATTGTACCCTATTGCCGTCTCTGGTATGCTTAGCGTGCAACACTTCATTACTATAAGTAAAGCGGTCAAGACGTGCATGTGCAAAAATTTTTTTTTAAATCTCGCGGGTGACATGAGTGCTAAATTTCATCAAGTTTGATTTAACGGCTGAGCCAAACAAAGGCAACAAACAAACACACAAGCACACGATACATTTTCGCATTTATAATATTCATCATCATCTTCATCGACCCATTAACGGCCCGCTAAGGGCTCGGGTCTCTTGGCAGAAGAAAGGGAAGGGTTTAGCCACCACACTGGCCAAGTGTGGATTGGTGGACTTTACACACGCTTGAGAACATTTTTTCCGAGAACTCTCAGGCATGCAGTTTTTTTTCTCACAATATTTTCCTTCACCGTTACAGCAAGTAATATTTTATTTGCTTAAATTAAAACGCACAGCACGCACCTAACTCTCTCTCTCTCTCTCTTCACTCTTTGATTAGCAATTCGAGCCCGAGCTCGAACTCGGTCCGCCGAAATAGAAGCCGAAGCCTTACCTAGTCATCAAAATACCTTTCTAAATTCTAGTACTTCTCGGTATTAAGTTAGCATTGGACCTCCCACTTATAAGGCTAAAACTGCTTTGTCAGGCCGTTAGTTCATTGGCGTCTTATGAACCCCGAGTCTCGCTACGACGTTAATGATGTTGATGACTGCCCTGGCGCAGCGAAGGCTTTAAATGGGAGGTCCCGGTTTCGTTCCCGAGCAAGAAAAATTTGGGAATTTTTAAATTCAGTGGCAGGCTTCGGCCTGGGCTACTTACCACTTTACCGAAAAAGACGTGCCGTTAAGCAATTTAAAGTTTTGGTACGATGTCGCGTAGAAGCTGATTGGGAGTATGGGTTTAACCCGTTATCTTAGACTGCATCATCACTTAACAGGAGATTTTGCAGTCAAGGGCAAACTTACAGTGTAATAATAAACAACATGAACAAATAGCAAAAAAAAATACATACAGCCAAACATAGGAGAAGTCCTTTTTTGACTTCGGAGAAAAATGAAGTAGTTTTTTTTTATGTAGATTACTTTACTAGGTACGTAGAAATCTACTTATTTAAACTTAGTAAGTACTTATTGAATAAAAGCAGGCGTTACTTTGCGGAATTCCATGAATTATTATGAAAATTAAGCTTAATTTTAATAATTTGCTATACTCCGCGGAAATAAACAATTATTCATTGTAAAATCAACATCTCCTGATGATGCTCCCGTTTCGGAGCGAAACGTGTGTAGGGTACATTGTCGAAGACCTGTTTGGTGTGGAGTATAGGGATTGAAGAAATTATAGATAACACCATAAAGATTCTCCTACTTTTCGCGGAGTATAGCACTCCTTAATTAAGCTTAATTTTCATAATTTAGTTAGTAATTAGTTGCAAATCCAATAACAATTGTTTTCGAGAAAGTTTACAGTCAGTTATTAAATTTCCATTTACAGTGGGACAGTTTTTGCAAACTGCAGTCGGCCGCAAACACTAATGACTTGAATACTGCCGTGGAAATCTTCCCGGGGACCGCATTTGCATGCTAACAAGGAGCCTTGCTTTCTTTATTAATTGCCGTAGTATTGCACTGCAATTTACAATAACGAGAAAACTATTTTACGAGGGAGGCAAACTTAGAATAAAATGCCGAATCCGTTTGAACAACACGAAATGGAATGTATTTCTTGTGCTTAGTAACTTTAAAGCCTATGTATTTCTTGCGCCTGGGTAAGGCTTCAGTTTCTCTTCCGGAGAAACCGAGTTCGCTCCGGCACGCATTTCTAATCTAAGAAATTAGGTATATGCGTTCCTGATTTTGCGACCCTGCTTTCGGAGTCCAAAGCCGTGGGTTGGAAAATGTTTGTGTGACGAACATGAATGTTTTTCAGTATCGCCGTTTATTTTATTATAAGTTATAAGTTATTTAAGTTATTATATTATAAGTTTTTATGTGTATTATATTCATAAAAAAATATGTTTCATCAGCTATCTTAGTACCCACAACACTAGCTACGCGCAGTGGCGTGCATAGATGGTATGCAGAGGGTATACAGATGATATAAAATGAAGAAAAGTACGAGTTATAAATACCTAGGAGTAGGCTTTTTATAACTCTTACAATGCCTATCCTTAAGTTGTTTATAACACGTATTGGATATTTTCTTATTTTATATCATCTGCATACCCTGTGCATACCTTCTATGCACGCCACTGGCTACGCGTACTTTGGTTCTAGATGGCAATGTGTTTATTATCGTAGTATATTTATTAATTAATCTAAGCAATAAAATATCACTTAAAACCATCGTAAGGAAAGCTAAATATTTATTTATTAATTTATTTATTTATACACTTTATTTGTACACCACAAATAGTAAAAAAGAACAATGAACACAACAAAAATAAACTTAAAAAGTAGGATACAAAGGGTGGCCTTATCGCTTAGTAGCGATCTCTTCCAGGCAACCTTAGGATTAGGAAAACCAAGGGAAACCGATTGGTGGGGTGTATTATTATTATATACATACTTACGAACAATTACACTAATACTTATCAATATTACACACAAAATACTAATAATAATAAATATAAAAAATAATAAACTAATATATACTAAAACATACTTAAATATGAGTAAGAGTTAATCACTGTCGTCTTTATTGCTCAAGATAATGGGCTTTAACAGCATTTTTGAATATGTCTAGTGACCTTGACTGTCGTATGCTTATTGGGAGTGCATTCCACAGTTCAGTAGCTTGAACAATGAATGAATGCTCATAAAACTTAGTTTTATGAAACGGAATGCTCAAAGTCCAGGGGAAGGAAGGAATGGTGCCTTGTAGAGGACAGTAAATGGGTTGTTGTTGATGATAATATAAAATTATCGCATGGTGACATTTGCTGCTACTTGTGACAGCAAAAATCAATCACGTTTACGTCTGTAAGGTTAGGCCTTTAATTTACATCAGTGTCACCAAAAACACACCATCGACATTCATTATCATAGAAAACTTAAAATAAAATGCCGACTCAGTTTGATCAACATGAATAAGTGTTTCTTGCGCCTATCTATATTTATGGAGCGGTGGCATTTGTGACAACAGAAATCAATCACTCACTTGTACGACTTGACGAAGAACAATGAATATACATTTAAAATTTGTCCTTTAATTTACATTCGTGTCACTAAAAACACGTTAAGGCTCGATAGCTATTATTGCTAATACCTGATTATTGATCGTAAATTAAAACTGCCCAGCAACGTGGTGGCCCAACGCTCTCATTTGCACTCCTCTGCTTATCGTAGCTGTTAATAGACTGTGATGGGTGATAAAAAATAATAATAAATGAAGGGGTTTATTTCAAGGAGATTCACTTAGTCTTCTTTGGTTTTGTCTTGCGTTGAATCCTCTGTCACATCTCTTAAATAGATTTAACTCTTCAAGAGATGAATCATCACCCACTATTTCACTCTCTCATCTCCTATATATGGATGACATCAAATTGTACAGTAGCACTGTAATATCCCTACACCAGCTAGCAGACATAACCCAACAATTTTCAAAAGACATTTGTATGGAATTTGGCATAGACAAATGCAAAACTTTTACACTAAAAAAAGGCAAATTACAACTAAATGATTACACCCTAAGTACAGGAGAAAAAATGAACGCATTAGATCTGAGCGACTCATACAAATATCTAGGTTTCCAACAAGACCGACAAATCCGCCAAACAGATACCAAAATAGAACTTACCCGCAAGTTCTCACATAGAATTAACTCCGTTCTAAGAACTCAATTAAACTCTCGTAACACCATAAAAGCCATAAACTCATACGCCGCTCATATTCCGGTCCTCACATACTCTTTTGGAATAATAAAGTGGTCACAAACTGATCTCAAAAAACTCCAACGTGTTATTAATACCTCTATGACCAAACAACGCAAACATCACCCACGATCATGCACGGAAAGATTAACACTCCCAAGAGAAGAGGGAGGTAGGGGCATAATAGATATAACTAACTTACACAACAGACAAATAACCGCACTTTGAAATTATTTTCATGATCGGGCACATAGTTCTGAACTACATAAATCAATAGTAAGCGCTGATAAAAGCCTAACACCCCTTAATTTATTTGACGGAAACATTCAAATAAATCAGAATCTCACGGATCACCAGGACAAAATAAAGGCGTGGTCTCAGAAATCTCTGCACGGAAGACACCGCTACGACTTACAGCAACAACATGTCGACATGGTAGCGTCGAACGCGTGGCTGAAACGAGGTGATCTATTTCCAGAAACTGAGGGTTTCATGCTTGCCATACAGGATCAAGTAATCGATACAAAGAACTACCAGAAATATATTATAATACGTAGACCCAACATCAGCGATACATGCAGGCACTGCCATAGCAGTCCCGAGACTATACAGCATATAACCGGCGCATGCAAATCCATAGCACAAACAGACTACAAGCACCGCCATGATCAAGTGGCTGCAATAATTCATCAGAATTTAGCTTTTCAATATAAATTAATATCAGAGGAAGTACCTTATTATAAATACCAACCACAATCAGTCTTAGAAAATAATAGTTACAGGGTTTACTGGGATAGAGCTATAGTAACAGATAAAACTATACACATCAACAGACCAGACATAACAATTCTAGATAAAGAAAATAAATCAGTTTATTTGATAGACATTGCAATCTGTAACACCCATAATTTAACCACCACCTACACCGATAAAATCTCAAAATACACAGATCTAGCCATAGAAATAATAACACAGTGGAAAATTAATAGCTCCAAAACTATCCCTATAATTATTTCAGCCACAGGAGTAATACCTCACACTCGTGGAGAGTGTGAGGTATTACTCCTGTGGGCTATTACTAAGGTAGGGCTTAAAACGCTAAATATACATAAGTCTATATATACAGTCCTACAAAAAGCCGTTATATTAAACACATGTCGCCTGGTGCGAAAGTTTTTGACACGATTCCCCTGATTTTGCACTTGGCTCCGGCCCGTGCTCTGTTAATTATACCTTCGTAAAGAAGAGATTTGAATTTAATACAAAAATATAATAATAATAATAATAATAATAATAATAATAAAAAAAATTTATTTCAGGCATAGCCCATATACTGTGCACTTAACAGTTTTTAAAAGTAACATAAAAAGAAGCACAAATTAAATTAACAATAATAATAATAAAAATAATTAAAATTAATAAAATACTAAAATAAATAAATATAATGTTAGTAACAAAAAAACCACTATCCTATGTTAGACAATTATATCCTAAACTATACCGGCCCAACAAACCAGGCTCTGGATGTGGCCCTCCTATAGCCCGTGTGTGCACCATTCCAGCACCTCCTGAGGGGGCTATCCAGCTTATTGGCCCATGTTTAACACATGGAGGAGGGTGTTGGTACTGCTCACATGCCTGCACAACATAGACAAATTTTACAGCGTTTTTAAATGTTACACGCGATTTGATTTTATATGATTTGTTGAAGCATAGCTTGTGTTATGGGTACTGAGCTGACTGGTGAATATTTTAATGAATAATATACATAAATACTTATAATATACAAGTAAAACCCAGCCACTGTAAAACATCCATGTTCATCACACAAATATTTTCCAGTTGTGGGAATCGAACTCACAGCTTTGGAATCAGAAAGCGGGGTCGCTTCCTACTGCGCCCATCGGTCGTCACCGATGGTAAAGGGTTCATGGTCACAAGCGGCACGAGACGGTTAAAATGGTCATTTTTTATTGAAATAAAATTGACAGAGCCAGCACATGGCCCACATCTATGATGGACATGAAGATAAGTGAAAAGCCTATAAAAAGGACAACATTTCCTAAGGAATGCAAAAACACGTCCTTATGTCTTGCGCTTGTTCTTGTACCTAAAGCACAGCATTACTGTTTGGCGGCAGAAGTAAGCATGGCGGAAATACTTCAATACAGACGATCTGTGTAACAAAGAGAGACCCGTATTGAATTAAGTGGTAAACCTTTCTTCTATATATTTTTTTCTAAGAGGAAGAATGTTGCGGAGTCAGTTTTGAAAAGGATTAACTGCCGCTCGTTGTGATGTTTGCAGTGACTATATGACAATGGATGTGCCAGTGTCCAGCTTACTATAGATACTACCAGCAATTGTGTTGGACCACGACCTGAAACGCAAAATCACCAGTTAAAAACTATTCGATTGCAATTCATTATTACTGTATCGGTTACAACGTGTGCACGTGAAAATAAACTGAATATCGATTTCGCTCTCAACTCCACACAATATTCGGTCCGCTGCACCTTTTAGAGTGCAATAAAAATAATCTTCTTTGCTCAGTGGTCCGTTTGAACACACAAACAGGCGTATGATAACAAACACGAGTATGCTGCCCGAACAACACAACCAGTTATTTCAAAATCGAATTGGTTTGGACCCGTGCGTTTAAACAGCCTCCCTGGCCTAATGGTGTTCCCTGGCCGTTCAGTAGTTTACGGTTCCAGCAAACTGCCTCGTTAGTCTAGTCGTGAGCATGTTCGACTGCAGATCACGAGGTCCTAGGTTCGATTCCCGGATTAATTACTGCTCTTTTTATTAAAGCATGACCCGTTTTTAGACTGCATCATCAATTACCACTAGATGAGGTCGCACACTAAGGTTAACTCAAAATTGAATAAAAAAGTTTTTACTTTCTATGCCCACCGCTAAGATAAAGAATTTTTTTAAATATTGTTTGTACTCTCATGCCTGACATCTACGAGAAAATATTAAGTTCGTACCATTGTAATGATCAATAGCCTGTACTTACAGTCCATTGCTGGACAAAGACCCTCTGTCAAAGGGAGGGTTTGCCAATAATCCACCTGGGAACGCTGGGCAGAAATGTTGGTGATCGCACTAGATGGTAATACGAGTAGTTGTTCAAAGAACTCCTGTCTCTTTATAAATCGCGTAGCGTACGTTCGTCGGTCTTTTCTCTTCAATAGGGTTGTCAAAAATAAACACTTAGAATGCTTTGTATAAGTTTGTATTGAAAACTACATATGTTATTTTTGACTTAATATTTTTACAGCGTGATTCCTTATGAAATATACCTATGCACTCTTCAACAGTATTTCGTAACTCGGTTACACGTTGTATATTCTGAAGCGCCGTCACATCGAATATGTTTTTACCTTTATAATAGTACATTGAAACACGTCGTCGAGAAAAAGAACATTAAAACAATATTGGATCCACACTCACGCTTTATTAAAGTGAACTGTCTCTTATTGTATCAATATTATATTTCCACGTTCAACTTTTCAGTAACATTTCCCAACAGAAAATATCTCAGCCACTTTTCTCTCCACTCACATTTAATTTTAACTAACGATATAGGTTTTGGAATTTGTTACTAGTTTTCAGAGAAGCTTCTCTTAGGGAACTCTCGAAAGTGAGGAATAAACGTTATTGCAACTTTCATTAAAGCACTCCTGGCCTTTGCGAGTGACATTTCCGTGCTCATCTAAAACTCTTCGCGATGTTTATTGCTATATTTTTACTTTGACTTAGATGAAAAGAAGTTGATAAATATAACTTCTTTTCATGAAACTTCGTTATTATTAAACTCTACGTTATTATTAAAATCCACTTTATTATGAAACTCAATGTCGTTCATTCAATTATTTTTATTTAAAGTAATGCATGAGAAAAAATTTAAATCTGTCCGTTGAACATCACAATTGATTAAGTGAATCTATCCTTGCACCTACATATAAATTGTAGGATTTTTTAACCACTACAAGTTAGGCCTTGACTGCAATTTCACCTGGTAGTAAGTGATGATGTAGCCTGAGGTGACAGCGGATTAAATGTTAGGAAATTGGGATTATACTAAACATTACGTCACTTAAATTGTACCTCAGGATCTTGGGTGTATGAGGGACAAATGTTCATGCTTTAGGAATTAGTCAATGTAAGAGTCATCATTCATTCACTGCCGCGTGCGGCAACAGCGACTGGTTCTGTTTTTTTTTTTTTTTTAGATTAGATTACATGTAAGGGCTTCGCTCATGCGCCCTGATGTGACTTATTTATCCTATTTTAGCACTAAATATGCGTGCACAGTGAGCACATGTAAGGGTACCGTCAACGTAGTTGTAGGTAATATTGGAGGGTGGCCTTGCTTTAAGAGTATGTAAGAGTATTAAATTATTAAAAAAATAAACTCAGTTATTATATCTACATAATATAGTTTATTTCATTTTAATAAAAAACTAACCTATTCAACATTTTCTTTGAACTTAGAAATACTGCGTCATGTTAAGCGGATAGCCAGATAGGTAGGACCAGATCAGAGAAATATCCTACATTGCCCCTGCCGACGATTGAACCCAGGCTTTTTTGAGGTCTTATAAGACCAAAGCGTTCGTAATAACAAGGGAGACGGTGGTCGACCTACGGCAATTGAACAATGGATAGGAAGGGAATCAAGCTCTCAAAATGATACAATTTAAAGTGGTAGATTTCTGGCAAAGTTGGCAAATAGCACGGTAATTCCTCGGTGAATGCAATTTGGTTATAGTAACCTCTTTACGAGGCTCCTAACTGGCAGACGAGTAGGACGAGCAAATTTCTCGCGGGATTTTCTCATTTCGAGCTCAATTTAGAAATTTGTCGAGTGTACCGTATACTTAGCCCGCTGTATGCAAATTTAGGAAAATATTATTTTAGTGATGCGTATATTATTCACATAATTTATGTGAATTGCTTTTTTATATTATCCTCATAACATTTAATTCACGTTGAACTGAGTGAGTATATTCCGCAAGCGTCTTCGACTGGTTGGAGTTTACCAGGCGATGACGCGGGCGGTTTTAAGAGGTGCTTTAATATTTTCCCGGGACAAAATGTCTGATGATATCCAATTTAAAAATCATGACTTTATTCTAAAGTACTTCAGAACTATGTCGTGATTTTAAAGCTAACATGTCCTGATGCCCCGGTGAAGGAGCGAAACTTACGTGGAACATTGCCGAAGATCTGTAGCACCTATATAAATTGAAGAAAGATAGATTACACTGTCCCGATTCGCCCGCTTTTCGCGAAGTATAGCAAAATAAGCTTTTATATATTTCGTATATTTATTTAAATTATGTAAGTATTTGTATGTTTACATTTTGGTCTATGTATATATTACAACACTCTTGGCACTATCCCGTTCTCTTGCTTTAAGTCCTGTCTACAAAGGTTGTCTGTAAGAGATTTCTTGCAACAATAAGGCCGCCGTTGCATGTCTACATTGATTTTTACTGTACACTTCTTACCGTTTCTTTTCCTGTATGTTAAGTGTTGCTTCTTATTCTTCTTCCTAGGTTTCATAGTATGCTTAATATAGAATTTCGCAAGGTCCAAGGTCGTTCTATCCAATATTTAGTATTGGCGTGGTGTGCACAGGGTTTTTGACCAGGGTGTGCATAAATAAGGACGATGGCCTGGAATGTAAAAATTCTTCTCTTTTATGAGACATGCAATTTTTTTAAGGTAGGCAGTGCTTTTGTGCGTGTATGATGTGCACGCCACTGAGTATTGGTGGTGTTTTTCTCCTCGCTCACCCTTCTAAGTGAGTTGTGAAAACTAACAACGATAACCTTTCATTGTCAACAAAAGGCGCATTCAGCCGCGAACGGACCAAATTGATATTCGGACGTATTGAACCAGTATTGAACAGAATTGCGCCATGTCGTGACACTGTTGTTCCCATAAAAAACCAGGGTTGATTTGGCGAATCTCCATAGCATGAGACAGATTATTAATCTCATCTGCCAGGGTTTCTTATCATTCCCTCAACCATTAAATGTTACTCTAGAACATCCTACTAATATTATAAATGAGAAAGTGGGAAATAAGAGAATTCCCGCGGGATAAAAAACCTTAATCGACGCGAACGAAGTCGTGGGTATCAGCTAGTAATGTTATAAATATTACTACTTCATTTATATATCTAGCTCTTGCTTTGTATCTAGGTTTGTTTGTCTGTTCACTTGAAAGCGATGATCTCAGAAACTGTTGGCCTAATTTGATAAATATTCGGTTTTGGATAGCCCTTTATCGAGAAAGGCACGTCACGCTGAGACCAATATAATCAAAGCACCAATGAAAATTTAAGTTTCGATAAAATCATGTATGACACAGTTGTTTCCCTTTAAAAGTTCTAAAAAAAGTCCAATACAACATATGTCTCTCTCATATTGGTGACTTATACGCGGACGAAGTCGCGAGGGACTGCTAGTATTAGAGTATATGGTACTATTTCAACATCTACAAGAGATAATGACAGTTTGATGTAATATTTTTCCGTCCAAATTCAAATAACTTTACACTAGCTATGACATTAGCTGTAACTCTGCCTTTTGGTAGAAAATGAAATGAAATGAAAATACACTTTGTTGTACACCTAACAGAAATGAAATTATGAACAAAAAAATAAATAAATAAAACACACAGGTACAATGGGCGGCCTTATCGCTTCGGCTGTGGCTAGTTTCCACCCTAACGACAAAGACGTGCCGCTAAGCGATTTAGCATTCAGGTACGATGATGCGTAGAAACCTATTAGGAGCATGGGATTTATATAACTGCCATACTCCTTAACAGGTTAGCCCGCTACCATCTTAGACTGCATCGTAACTTACCACCAGGTGAGATTGCAGTCAAAAGCTAACATGTAGTGGAATAAAAAAAGCATTATTCTTACTATAGTTTAAAATAGTAGAGTTGAAACCGAATGGGATCAGTGCATTTGAGTTCTCGATATAATTTTTTGGTCTGATCCAGTAAAATTTTACACAAATAAAAATATTTTGTGGCTTTTAATTTATACGTTGGTTGTTGAACTTCATGTTAAAGCTCCATCCCCAATATTTCGTATGAAAAGACTTTGTTCCGCGGCATTTTGCTGACATTTCGGTTGGTTGTGAATAACATTATTTTGCGCTATTTTCAAAAGGGCGAAAGTTCTCTATGAATAATGTTAAAATAATAAAGAACAGACTTCATAATATTGCTTAAAAATTACAATACCTATTTAATATTGATAATATCATTTAATCGCAAGTTAAAATTAATGCGTTTTACCAATCCTCATCATTATATCAAACCCATTACCAGCCAACTACAGAGCACGGTTCTCATTCCAAAATGAGGTGGGGTTAAGGCAACGGTAAATATGTAGAGAGTTGACACAACTCGTAACGTGATATCATAAACGTTGGTTTGAAAGAATACAACACAAGCCAGTAATGACGCCGCAAAACATCCTCAAAATAATTTAATCTCATAGTTTAATTAGTTTCAAGATTAAGATTACGCCTCCTGATCCGATTTAATTCGAATTATTTACGGAATTAGAAAACAAAATCCACCTAAATCCGGAATAATTTGTCTCGGCTTAGCGTACAAATACTCCGACAGCCGAAACCCGTTTAATCAAAATCGCAGGAACAATGGAGTAATCAGAAATAATATAATATTCGTCTTCATTATAACTTTGTGAGGGAGGCGAAATTACTTATGGCTCACAGCAAATGAAAAGATCACAATCGGCATTATTACAGGGCTGACTAGGCGTTCAGTTATTCCTATATAGAGATTTTTTGCCTTTTATTTCCTTTCCCAATTTTCATACAGGTATAAGGTATCTAGTAATAAGATCGATGGGAATAATTTCCTACTATATAATCATTCAATAAAAGACGGCCGACTGGCGCAGTGGGCAGCGACCCTGCTTTTTGTGTCCAAGGCCGTGGGTTAGATTTCCACATCTGGAAAATGCTCGTGTGATGAACAGGAATGTTTTTCAGAGTCTGGGTGTTTATCTGTATATTATAAGTATTTATCTGTATTATATTCATAAAAATATTTATCAGCTATCTTAGAACCCATAACACAAGCTACGCTTACTTTGGGGCTAGATGGCGATTTGTATATTGTTGTAAGTATAAAGTTAGCTACATACCATTTCTTAATTACAGCTATCGCTACTGGTATTTATCAAAGCAAATGTCTTAGTGAGCGTACGCATCCAATAGGTCGATATTTGATGAAGATATTATTTAAATTCCTTTCCATTATTATTCCTACCCACTAAATTGTACCCCCTTGCTCTAAGTTTTGTATGTTTATATCTCTGTAACTTTTTTTTTGTGAACAATAAAATAGTATTCGTTCATTTATTGTTATCATTGAAATCAATTCAATCGTTTGAAGTCTAAATCAAATCTTAAACGAGCTTTATAAATAATTTATTCCCTAAAGTTCTGGAACATAAACAACAAAAGAACAAAATCCCCTAGAAATTTTTACATCTTATCATCGTGATCATCATTTCAACGCAATACCGGCCCACTACAGGGCACGGGTCCCCTCCCACAGTGAGGAGGGGCTATGGCCGTAGTACACCACCCTGGCCCAGGGCGGATTGGTGGACTCCACACACCTTTGAGAACAGTATGGAGAACTCTCAGGCATGCAGGTTTTATCACGATGTTTTCCAAAAGGCAGAGGAAGAATATTTTTTTATGAATATACATGAATACTAATAATATACATCAAGACACTAAAAACATTATTTTTCATCATATAACTTTGTTCTAGTTGTGGGAATCGAACCCACACAAAACCTTGGCCCACTGCGCAAATCAGCCAAAAAATTAAAAAGTTAAATTTCTTTAAGTTGTCCGATAAGTATTTTGGAAACTAGAGGAGACTAAGAATGAGACGGAGTTCTAGAGACGAAAGAGAAAGAAAGTCAAAAACTTTGTTTTAATTGAAAATGAACTCGTAAATAATTGTTTTTTTAACCCTATAATAAATCTTTATTATGATTTCGGATGACATATTCTGAAGCATTATTTATAGGAAGGACGATGGTGGGTGTTTTTTCAAGTCAGGCCTCGAAAAGGACGATAAAAGTTATGAGGGCAGGGAAACTCTCGTAAATAGCAAAAAGGGAGAGGGGATAAAGGTATAATATATCAATACGAATCTTTAATATTCGCACGCCAGCATCATAAATCAGATGGAATGAGACCGGACGGTAAATCAAAAAGTTTTTATATGTGTATGTATTATCTGCTTATTATTCTAACCCATATTTAAGTACCGTTTCTTACCAGCTGACTTATGTAGTTTTCGCATTAATGTTGCAGGATACATGCAATATAATTGTTCCTTAAATATATGTATCACATACTAATATATAAAACTGAAGATTTTATTTGTTTGTTTGTTTACTTGAAAGCGATGATCTCTGGAATTACTTTGCTAATTTGCTATACTCCGCGATAAGCGGGAGAATCTGTACGGTGTAATTTATAATTGCATCAATCCTTATACTCCACACCAAACAGATCTTTGGCAATGTACCCTCTACGCACGTTTCGCTCCGTGACCGGAGCATCCTCAGGAGATGTTGACTTTACAATTAATAATTGTTAAGTAAACATTAGAGGGTACATTGCCAGAGATCTGTTTGGTGTGGAGTACAAGGATTGAAGAAATCAATTACACCATACAGATTCTCCTGCTTTTCGCGGAGTGTAGCAAATTAAGCTTAATTTTCATAATATATCATGTATTTCCGCTTATAATGGTTGTATCCAATATTTGAAAATTTATTTCAGTGTTTTATAGTACATTTATCGACGTAGGCTATAGGGTATATATCATCACGCTAAGACTGATAGAAGCTTAGCAACAATAAAGAATGTTTCAAAATCGGGTTTTTTTTTCCTTTTGAGTGATCTGCTGCGTGCGTCGCGTAAACAGTTAAAGTTTTGATAAAAATCATGTATCACAAGTTTTTCCCTTTAATACGTTCGCGACAGCATCTTTTAACAGCGTCTTTTACGCGTCTTGAGGAACTGCTATTTTAGTTATATAAATGATATAAGTTTATATGATAAGATGGTCACAAGTGTTACACCGATTGCTAGTTATTTGCTGGTGCAATCGATCGATCGAAATTAGCTCATATTGTTAAACCTTTTTTGTTGTTTTGTTATTAGATATGCCTAGCTAGACCTATTTTAAAAACCAAGATAATCTGGCAAAATCAGAGATATTTAAATACATAGCAAAAAATTTAAGATTCTTGTGCAGGCTAAAAATAAACTAATATATATTTATGAAACGCAATGCTATCGCGGAGTCTTTGTCTTCAATGTGACATGGTCTAATCATGCTAAGAAACACCCCAACCCTGTGTTTATGCTTAAAATATTCAATTTAATTATAATAATATGTATATGCTCCTACTTCCTGCCTTATAAAGTTACGTAAACGTAAAATACACTAGCAACGAAAATTAATATAAATCCCCGTCTTGGCGCTACTCACTGTGCAAATATTATTAAGCCGCTAAGTCACGACGTTCTGCCAACAGTATACACAGAAAGCCATACATTTACATAGTTAAGCTAAATTAACTTTTAGGCACGCGTTTAATATAGTAGTTTTAATGTAGAATTAACGTGACATGTATGTGTTCTACGAAATAGGACATACTATACCTACTCATATGTTTCATACAATTTTTGCCTGCATTTTATTTAAAACGCAAGCATTTTTCGTTTATAACTCTTTGTTCAAGATTGTTTGATGCATATTACACCATCACGTAGGGTATATATTTCAGAGGTTTCAAAGGATTACAATTTCTATTTATGAATACGGCTCCACTAAAAATTATCACTTGCATGCCTCTGAGAACACTTTTAGCCATCGGTCCCGGTTAGTATCAGTAACATGTGCTAATTGAAGCCCACCATCCCGCTTTGGAACAGCGTATAGTGAGACTATGAAGGTCTAAGCTCCTGTCTCTTTTTTTTTACGACATATATACTACGACAATACACACATCGCCATCTAGCCCCAAAGTAAGCGTAGCTTGTGTTATGGGTACTAAGATGACTGATGAATATTTGAATGAATAATGTACATAAATGCTTAGAATATACATATAAACACCCAGACACTGAAAAACATTCTTGCTCATCACACTAACATTTTCCAGTAGTGGGAATCTAAGCCTTGACCTTGGACTCAGAAAGCAGGGTCGCTGCAAACTGTTCCAATCGGCCGTCGCTCCTTTGATAGAGGTGTCTGATGATTATGAGTTTCTGTTAATGAAATTAAAAAAAAAGCTAGTTAATAGGATAGGTAGGCTAACCTTTATTTAATAGTAATGTGTTTTGTAATAAGTAGTAAATGAAAAAAAAAACACTTGAACTTAGTTTCGAAGAATGATTTCTAATTGTGCTTCATTACACCAAATAAAACATACAATTTTTTTATTGTTGTAGTTTTAAAGGAATGCCTGATACATATTTTTTTAAAACCCTCCCCTTTTCGGACCGTGGATGACCAGCCTAGGATAAATATTGACACACGGACGCTATGGTACTGCTAGGGTTTTCAACTCATCTAAGAAGTATTTACCATATCTTTTGAATTACATAAGTATATTAATTTTGGTATGACATAATTCTTATAACATAATATTAAAATGGTATCACATTTTAGACCACGACCAATGGTTTTCGTGCTCCAAAGCAATTTACAAACTCCAGGCTGGTACTGAAAATAACTAGACTGCATTCGGTCCGAGGACCTCGTGATTCGTAACCGAATATGTGAACCATTGGACCAACGAGATAAAATACTGAGTCGATAATATTTTCAATTGCTACAAGCAGCAAAGTTACGGATCCATCCAAACTTGGGGTTCCGAAATTGCTTTTTATAACGGACGATAGCACGAGTCCCTTGGTGATAGGGAAAACATTTGTAAATTGAAACCGAAAAGGGCCCAAAGTTCTAATAACTATAAGTTTCCGGCAGCGTACACGTTCGCGAACTTGAAACGATAAAAAAATAAATACATATTTTACAGGTTCGAGTGCTGTTAAATGAGGTTGAAAAGACTTATTAAATAATAATTATTATTTTAGACCGGGAAGGCCGGATTGGTAGACATCACCCGCGGTTGTGCACATTATGAAAAACTCTCAGGGAAACCCTTTGGTTTCCTCACGGTATTTTCCTTCACTGTTTAAAGCAAGTGATATTTAAATTGTTTAAATTAAGAATTAAACATAACTCCGAAAAGTCAATGATGCATGCCGGGGCTCGAACTCGGTCACAACTAAAGGGAAGTCGAAGCCTTACCCGCTGGGCTATCGCCGCTTCCCAACAATTCGACGTCGCATTCTAACATCGAACACGGTTACCACGATCTTAAGAGTCCAACTAGTATACTGATATCGTATCACGCGATATAATTTAGAGCTACTACGAGTATATCTAAAAAAAATTACGAAAAATCCTGATAATAATGTATGTATTTTGAGTAATGACGCCGCGTGAAACTAATTTCTGACCTTTTTGTTGAAGAATGTCACAAAAGGGAAAGTTATACCCTCAGTAGACCCTTTAAACCTTTCAAATAGCCAGCACATGTGCTCTATTACATTTCAGAGTTATTACTCTGCGTTATGACATTGCTATTTTATTGGAATTGAAAAAGTTTTTAAGAGTTTATTAAATAGAAAAATGACGACAAAAGGTTATCTAATTTTGAAGCATTAAATAAAATTGCAAAAAAGTAAGTATATTAATGAGTATTTTATTGACATAACTTCCGTTTAACATTAAGGTACCTCCAGTAACACTTGGTCATTATGGAGGCACCTAATTAATAATAACAGCGTTAGTTACGATTAAAATCTTAGATACCTACATATTTATTGGTAATAACCACAATTGTGTGTGTTTGTTTATTTGATTCCTACTAACTGCACTGATTGCAAAATTATACATATAACATGCAGATAGATATAGAAAAATAATACTTTTTATTCCAGAAAAGCACAAAGGTCTAGTCAAGTACCGCGGATTTTAAAAATATGCTTTATTCTCTTTATACGGCCAAACAGCAAAACCTATCTTAGCAAAATTTTGCGCAGAGATAGCAAACTGGAGACAGCCTGCAAGCGTTGGATTTGACGGCCGATTGGCGCAGTGGGCAGCGACCCTGTTTTCTAAGTCAAGACCGTAGGTTCGATTCCCACAACTGGAAAATGTTTGTGTTATGAACATGAATGTTTTTTAGTGTATGGGTGTTTATTTGCATAATATAAGTATTTTTGTATATCTATATATATAAAAGAAAAAGTGTGTTAAAAAGTGTGAAAAAATGTTCCGTATAGGCTCCGAAACGGCTGGACCGCTTTCAATGAAACTTTCAGGGAATCTCCGAATTGACCTGGCGAGTAATCTTGTAAAGTTTGGTGACGATCGGAGCACTCCTATTTTTGAACTGTCAAACTGTCAAATACAGCTTTTATTTACAATGATGATATTCTATTGTTGTGAATGTACATGGGTCTAGATAATGAACTTCACCCGCTCGAGAAGAGAATAGAAGAGAATCAATACGGAGAGAAATAAATGATTTAATATATTATGAGACTTAAATTAAAAATTGAATGATGTAAGTTTATTGTTAAATAAAATAAAGCAAAATCTAGCCCGGCGAAGCGGGCTGAGTACGCTAGTATTTCATAAAAATATTCATCAGTTATCTTAGCACCACATAACACACACATAACACAAGCTACACTTACTTTTGAGCTAGCTGGCGATGTGTGTATTGTTGTAGAATATTTATTTATGTATTGAGCAAGTGGCTAAGGAGTTGAGAACACGAGGTTTTAAACAGATTACAGAAAAGTACATGTGCGCAATGAGATTTTCAAGTTGAAAGGCGCTTTGCGTGTTCCCCATGTGTCTCTTACGGTCTGCAGGGACGGATGAGTAATCCCATAGAATAGGTTTGCGACGGCAGGCGTCACTGGCTGGAAACCTAGCCAACAGATAACGAATTCTGTAAGTCTGACATAACTTACTCACCCAACCGTTAGAATACAAAAACGTAATAAAAGTGGTTAGCAACATAACGTCATATAAAGAAATAAATAGAAAAATTCCCTTATGCTTGAAGGAATGCCTCGTCTAAAGAAATGAATAGAAAAATTCACTTATGCTTGAAGGAATGCCTCGTCTCGTGAAGTTGAATACGTTTTCATTAAATCTTAAATTTCAGAAGCATTAAGTAGAAAACAATTTTTATGCACGGAGCAAGTATCTCGGTTGCATCCTCGGTTTTAATGAAAGTAGCAATAACGCAACGTCTATTCCTCAGTCGCGAATTCCATAAGACAGCCTTCCTTTGAAAGCTCCTAACAAATTACATACCTTTTCCGGCAGCTATAATTAAATATGAGCGCAGAAAACTAGAAGAAAAGTGGAGGCAATATTACTCCGGTAGTGAAATATTTTTTAAAGTCTCATTGTAAACGCTTCGCTGGTCTATTGGTTAGCATGTTGACTGAAGATCACGAGGTTAAGGGTTCGATTCCCGATTAAGACTACAAATTGTTAAACAATTTTTAGTATCTCTGATTTTGAAAATGAGCGTTGTACACATGGCAAACACATTAAGCCATCGGTCCAAGCTATTATCAATAATATGTTAAAATAACCGCTAAAGTCCAGCAGCCCACAATGAAGCAGCATAGTGGGTTTAAGATCTAAAACCCCTATGGTTAAACATATTTGAAAACCAATTAGATTTTTCCATTTATAAAAATAGCATTGAGTGTATACATTTTGATAATAATTCAAAGAAACTTTATAAATTCAAACCGAGAAAAAAGAAGGCATGCGCATTTGACTCGCACATTTTTTTTTTTTAAACTTTTTTCATTACCTTAAAACTAAAACTACGAGGTATTTGGGCTTGACCTATACAGCCGGGATAGGATATACCTAATATGTCTATATATATAAAATAAAGTTGTGTTAGTTACACCATTTATAACTCAAGAACGGCTGGACCAATTTTTATGATATTTGATTTTTTGGATTTCTCTTAGACCTTCCGGTCCTTCCAGATAATAAGTATTAAAATATAACATTTATCGAAAAAAAAAAATTATCGCGGAGAATTTTTTTTAATTATAGTTCGCCGGCACACCTAGTACTATATAATAATTCATCTACATGAGTAGACAAACAGTGACGGAGGAAAATTTCATTTGCTGTCTGTAGATGTTTATAAAGCAATTCTCAGCGAGATGTTAGTTTATCATTGCGATAGGAGCGACTGATAGAAATGGACCGTTTTAATTAGGTATGCTAACTTTGAGAGCAATATTGCTTCGAAGGTTTCATAGTTTGTGTACGAGTGTCAATTCGGTTAGAAGTAAGTATCATGAGTTGGAGGCACGACCAATCGGTTGGTTGACTCGGCATTAACTGTTTGTTCAATGCTAGGACTACGAAGCTACTTAAGAGCAACGACTTCATAGATTTATGCTCAAGAATTTATAGATGAAGTTAGTATGGAGTTGATTGAACAATGTCTAAACCCTTTGCAAATAACCACTCGTTTCAGTAACAAAATGCTTTTACAAACAACAAAGTTGTTGTTTGTAAAGGCATTCTTTTTTGCTGCAAAATATTAAGAGAATCCTTAAATCTTAATTTGCGTTCGAAAACAACTGTAATATTTTGATTAAATAAAAAACATTTATATTTAGAGTTAAAAAATATTTTATCAATCGGTGTTTAATTATAAATCGTGTCGAGAATTTGGGAATTTATAATTTAAGATTTTTCTCTGGTCTGGTCTGGTCTGGCTCAGGCTCAGTCGCCTGTCGTAGAAAACGAGTGGGAGGACCACGAAACTACTGCAACCATTGTCGCGTCACAATTTTTAGTGTATAAATCCTGTACCCTTACCAGTATTCTAAGAAATTAAATTAAATAAATAATAAAAAAAAAGAAAAATATACTACGACAATACACACATCGCCATTTCATCCCAAAGTAAGCGTAGCTCGTGTTATGGGTACTAAGAGGACTACTACTTATAATATTCAAATAAACACCCAGACACTGGGAGCATTCTTGTTCATCACACAAACCTTTTCGAGTTGTAGGAATCGAACCCACGGCCTCGGACTCAGCTTTCTGAGTCCGAGGCCGTGGGTTCTCTGCCCACTGCGCCAATCGGCCGTCGTTCATCATCATCAATCATGAATCATTATTAAATTATAAATAAATACATGAATAATAAAGAAATAAATAAATAATACAGGTTAGCCCGCTAATATCTGATACTGCATTATAATGCAGGTGAGATTGCAGAAGGGCTTAGTAGTGGATTAAAGAAAATATAAAAGCTAATGCATTCGACAACGTGATATATTGCAAACTGTGCAAGCAAGCTTCTTAACAACTTATTAAGTTGGCCCAAAAAAAGTTTATTTTTAGAACCCAAATGATCTATTTGTATCCCAATTCTCTATTTACGTCTCGTCTTATCTTAGTAAACGATTACATGCCGATGCCAAAATGCACCTATCAATAGTAATATCAGTTCGAAAAAGCTGTTTGAGGAATCATGCCGGGTTTAATACTTTTTAACAATGAAGTGAGTGAGTGATGATTTAAGTGAACAAAGGTTCCGAAAATCAAAGTTAATTTTTCTAACATAAAAAAGTTTAAACTATTCTTACTGACATAATTGAAATACTTATCTAATATATACTAGATGCCATGAAAATAACAACGGTCCTATTATGTTTGGAGTATCACATTCTGATATAATTAATACAAATACCATACCACGATATGATTTAATATATTTATTGGACCTTACGTTTAACTGACAACTGAACATGATTTCATTACACAATCGCTCCTCTGATTCTTTATGACATTGCATTGTTATATAACTAGATATTTTTAATCAAAATCTGGGAACGCGCGCTATCCAGTTTTCAAAACCACATTGATAATACATGTTTTTTGAAATTATTTTTCGGGCAGTTTAAAGTCAGTGAGGATGATTATCTGCTATTTTAAACTACTGCAGGTATTGTTCCTATTCCAATTGATTATTTACTTTATAGGAGGATTTATAAAGCTATCCCATTTAATCATGTTAAAATGATTTACATACTTTAGTGTATGATATATGAGTTAATAAGTCAATTTCCGTTATAAATAAGTTTCTTCGTAATCGTAGAATCTTCTCTCGAATCTAAAAGACAAATTTTCTTAAATTGGCGTATTTTTTAACTAAGTAACGTTTTTGTCGCCTTTGAAGGTCTAGTGACTAGTATAATCAAAGGCAAAAAGTCATTGTAATTGCTAAGTCTTTTTATGTGCCTAAGCTGTTAGTTTAAAAGATGCCGTGATGGCAAAATTACTGAAAATATAAATAACTTTTAGATTACATTGAAAATCTTTGGATGCCATTTTATTAGGATAAAGGTCTGATAGTAATAAAATATTTAATTTTATATAATACATATTATTTATTTTTATATAGTAGTTCCCAATAAGATAAGCATATGTCAGGATAAGGTTTCAAGAATTTTCCTGAAAAAATGTATTTGGAGATAGTGTATGTGTAGGTACATGTCTCCACAAACTTTACTATGAAGATTCACAAAATGCATCCGAACTAGGTATCGGGTTAGCCAGTAACAGGAGAGCTATTATCGGCCCTATAGTTGACCATGCACCATTTGTTGGCCACTTGCAGCATTAAGTGTAAATATTAACATTCCCTCTCAAGCAATCTAGAGTCTACTTGTATGGACGTGATTCCGTTGCATAGCGTTATCATGATTTTCTTGTACTTCAATATCTTGAAATAGTACAACGTGGAGGACTGCTTTCACAGTGAGTTAAGCAGCATTTTACTAATATTTTTATTTAATTATAGATTACAAAATATGAATACAAAAATACAAATTCAGAAACATATACGCAGAAAAAGTATATTTAGAAATTATTAATGGCTTTGCATTTTGTTCTTTATTTGGTAATGATAAATGCTTTTGATGGAAATCCTCTCAAATGTAATAAATGTTTCAATAGATTCGATATCGGTAATAATTTATTTCGGTTCCCTTACAATTTCAGTTAAGTTGAATAATATTGCAGATTGCCTTACTTCCGAATAGGCTTCGAAGAATAAATTCGGCTACCTGAATATTAGAGAAGTTTTACAATATGCTCTATTCTAGTTCAAAACCGGTTCCCAATTCGATGTGTCTTTGATAAAATATACATAAATTATTATTGCTGAGAAATGTAGAGGTAAATTAATTTCATAGAACAGAGCAGAAATAGTGTTCCAGGTTTGATCTACGTTGGGGACTTAAAATTTCTGGATTGGAAATTTTGGAGTTTGAAAACTCTGATTTTACACTAGTGCACAAACAAAGAAGTTAAAAGTCGCTATTATTAGTATTATCGCTATATTTAGCGTTCCAGTAAGATGCCACGTAGAAAGCTATAAGTTGTGTAACAGGTTAACTCGTTAACATCTTACACTGCATGATAACTTCCCACCAGGGCAGATTGCTGGCTAACTAGTAGTAAAATAATAAAAAAGTGGATCCTAAAGCCAGTTAACCGCACATCCGAGCAGCCGCCATATAAAATGTAAAACTCCAAAAGAAAGGAATTAAACCTCTTTGATCAGGCTGCAGTGTGGGAAAAGTGGTTTATTACTTATTTATTTTTTAAATTTAAAACATATCCTTTAGATTTAAGTGTTTTATCGGAATTTTCAGACATAAGAGTAGATAAACGCTGTTACGTAGCAATTAGTCGAAAGTTTCATTTGTTTTTTTTTCTGTTTATTGATGCTTGATGAAAATTGTTGTTTCATATTTTCATTTCTTTATAACACACAGACATCTAAATTGTAAAAATATTATTAAATTGCTTGAATTCCATTAATAATTATTAAATTGAAAATAAATTTTGCTTTTAGCCTCTTCAGTATTGTGCTACTAAATAAGTATTTCACTAAATACTTACCTTATATGTACCTTTATCTATAAACCAATTAGGTAAGGTTAAATACCACATTGAGTTTTATTGTTTCTAAAACATTTAGATCTAGTTAGTAGCTATAAGTAACACTTTTTTTTTTGCAAATGTCTGGTAAATATCTGCCCGAACATTTTATAAGGTATTTGTCACAGATTTTGCCAACGCACTGACACTGTTCATTTGCCTATTTTATTTAAAAAATAATAATAATTCAAAAATGATTAAAAGAGTACATAAAAATTATCATTTTGCACTCCTTCTCTATATAAACTATAAGTGTAGGAAATTTCATACTCCTCTGTCCGTGAAATTCTCGTAAAGGGGGTACAGTTTTTGTATTAATATTTAAATATTCGCTAAAATCTTGTTTGTTTATTCTGTCAAAATTCACATATTTTGTAACACTGCCACCTCTGCACGTAAAAGTCTAGCCAGCGGATTTTAATTGGATGGTATCAGATTTCACAGTAAAAGTGGTTTGCAGTTTCATTTTAAATGTTTTAATTTGTCATTTCAGACAACTTCAAAGTATAAAATTACTAATGACTAGTGTAATGTGTAAAATCGAATATACATTACACTTGGAACGAAAAAAATAGCCTGATCATATCATGTTCTAGTGGCTGCAGTAGTAATTTTTACAATTCAATAGCTGGTATCGTCTGTGAAATTGGCAGGGTATCAATAGCAGGAACAATCGGCTTACACTGTAGTAGGTAAGTCCCGGAGACACAAAAAGTATACCTAAAAAAAACGCCACGTCAATGTGTTTTTACGTTTCTGCATTTAATAAGGATGTACAATATTAGCAGGGACTAATACAGAGTGATAGTCAAAAAAATTGATCTTTGGTAACAGCTGACTCGTCAAATATAAGCCGAGTAATGAAGGCCGAATTATTTAGAGAATCTTTACATACGTAGTGAGCCATTAGTAATTTTGACTCCCTAACGAGGACAAAAATTCTATTGTAACTAATTAAAACAGTTTCTTTGTTAGAAAAAAACTCAGTAAAAGTACATTATATTCGCCATCACGATGTGATTTATGTGTGGTAAATTTCGTTCTTCTCAATTTAATGATTGAATCATGCATCCAGTAACAAATTAATAAAACAAACAAACAGACAGACACACTTTAAAGTATATAATGTTAGTGTGTATTATTTGTAGATTTCAGGTACGTAGTTAATAAATTGAATCGGACCTCTATTAATTACATTCGTGACTTATTTTTTTTTTATAATCAATGGCCACAATAGGTAAGTCAAAATACAAAAATAGAACTTTTCTTTTCAAGATAACTTTGTACGTGCTCTGAAGTTTCTCGAATATTCTGGCAGATCCTCCGATTCATTCTCAGATAAGGCATGACTCCTGTAACTAATTCTTTTGACATTTCTTATCAGTTTAGCGGATCCCGAATTAAGGCTTCTTTCCCATAGGCGTGTGAAGTCTTCCAGCACGCGCTTGGTCACCGTGGTGAAACCACGCGGCCTGAGCCCTTGTTATTCTGAAAAGAGAGCCGTGCCCTTATAATAGTAGGCCGGTAAACAGTTGATGATGGTGATGATGAACGTTTCACTGACTAGGAATTTGCTAGTTCTGTCCTCCATTTTCATCTTTCAAATAATCGCAAAACGTTATCCATATCATACAAAATACCTCCTCACGTTTAAAACACGTAAAGCAACCTCCTTTCTTGAAACTTTAATAAAACCGCTGAGAATTTCATTTTTTTTTAAATTATTTTATTTGCATTTTGGCTCCTTGTCAAAGATCGGCGTTTTAGCAGCTGCAACTTAAAAAACGTTATTTCTTGGTTCATCTCCAGTACAATTTACTTGTTTCTTTTATACAATTTATGCATTATTGGGGATTGAAAGTAATAGATTATGTTTCCCTTTTCCCTTAACCTTTTGTTAACCTTAATAATCCTTTAGAGCTAAACTCAAGTCCTTTCAAAAGTACAAAATACGCTTTGAAATAGTTTGCTAGAAATCAAGTTCCAGACTGGCAGGTAAACTATCAAAGTTATAAAATAAATGGCAGGAGTTTGCGCAAAAATTCATACTTTAACGACTTAGAGTTAGCGATAACGTGACCAGAATTTTCTGCTCTTGAAACAGGACCCCTTCAGTTGAATTACATTCAAGAATAAATAATATTAAAATATCAAGAGTTTTATAAATTACAGTTGTACAGATACGTTTTTTCATAAAATTACCTAGTATTTCTACCATTTTTTTTATCATCTTCATCAGTCCGTATCCTTTTAGAATCAGAAGAGTTCAGGCCGTAGTCTATCACGTTGGCCAAGTGCGGATTGGTAGACTTCACATGCCGTTAAAACAATGGAGACCTATCAGGCATGCGAGTTTCCTTACGTCCTTTCCCCTAACTTTTTAAGGTGATATTAAAAATGCTTAAATTAAAAACGCACATTACTCCGAAAACTGAGCATGCCGGGGCTCGAACTCGGTCTCCAAGAAAGAAAATTCGAAGCTGTGCTCACTAGGCTATCACCTAACTGCACACAGTTACAACTATGTGCAGTTAGGTACTTCTTCATGACATTACCTAGCAGTAGTAGTAATTTTGTTTTGTTTGGTTTTCTTTCTTTTTTGGTAAGTAACTCCAGGTTGCAAGGAAGGGGAGGGTGCTTGAAGTTGGATGTCACTTTGCCTGCTCATCTGTGATACTGGAATAATTGGCGTGATTCAAGTTCGAGTGCCTTGTAATGATAGCGATGGTATGACGATAAAATGCTTTATATTTGGTCATCAAATATACCAAAATACACAAGTTTTATCAATATATTTTTAACACCTCAGCGCGTTCAGGCATGTGACTCTCTCATAGGATTGTGGGTTGGGGGATATACCTACCACTCCAATGCAGATAGCATATTTCAATCATATCCCAAGCAACTGTGTTGTTTGTGCTTCCATAAAGCTGACAATTGCAACCGGAACAATAGAAAGACTATTGTTCCGGTTGCAATTGTCATCAGTTGTCATCATCTGCTTCCCGCAGTGTAGTCGAGAACTGATGACAACCGACGCCATGTACAACAATGCACATTTTAGAAGAAGATGAATGCTCGTAATTGATAATAGTACCTGAAAAGACAGCAGCTATGGTCACATTAGTTAGTGAGAAACTTGAAAATTTACTCCGTGATTCTCCTCAAGTTGGGATGTCAATTACGTCTCTGGGCGCAACGGCAATGTTTGGTCAGCAACTTAAGTACGCGTGTATCACATCTGCCACGCCCGAGATTATAAAAGTCTTTGTTTCAGCCGATAATGCAATAAGAGCATTATCGGCTAAAATTTT
The DNA here is from genome assembly GCF_905163445.1 of Pararge aegeria. NCBI lineage: Eukaryota > Metazoa > Arthropoda > Insecta > Lepidoptera > Nymphalidae > Pararge > Pararge aegeria. The sequence goes on along the minus strand of NC_053184.1, from coordinate 6,433,361 downwards.
GAGTAAACTTATTACATCTCACATTGCAGTACTATTGTTTACCCTATAAGACTTTTTTTGCTTGGATTGCATTTAATAATTTTAGCTTTTTACGAAACATTAAAAATAATTCGAAAATCTAAACTAAAATGATTCTAAAGAAAACGACAGTAAAGGTAGGTTATCGATCCTTAAAATTCTAAAAAACATTACACTCGAATCCGGCTCTTGTAATTTGAACACGCTGTAGTCTAGAAAAATAGAAATGTATTGTTTACATTAGTGGAGTAATTCTAAACTTAATTGATTGCAGATGATTCAACCTAACCAACTACACTTTAATTAATAGTTAATTGTAAAAATTCATTTATATCATAAAAACTCAGTTTAATATAAAACACGTAAATCAAAATAACACGCCATTACGGGTCGCCTGTCCGCCCAATTGACGATCCACAAATTGATTGTCATTACAAAAATATGTCACCAAGTTATATCTCTAATGACCTGTCATCACTGGAGCAGCCGTAAATTCATAATTACATTGGTCGTTACCGTTCTGTAAAAACCAGACAAACTGGAGCTTTGGTTTGCTACGCAGTGCAATCTGAAAACTGAAACTATGTGACATTTCTGTTACTATTGTCAAACGGCTAAGTGAAGTGTAGGCAGATTTCAGGGGGTGGCTTTTCGGAAATAAAGAAATTGAAATATCGCGGTACGCGTGGCCTTATATTTAAAACGTCAAAGTTGTTTTGTATACAAAAAGATGAATGAATGGATGGAGTGTTAAAAAAAAATAGTTATGCGAACGAATTTAAAAGGTCTGACAACACAATTCTTTTTGTATTTTCTTATTAGTTTTCATAGTTATATCGCTATGCATCACATTGAAACGTAAAAAATAGCTTCCTCATTTTGTAAACACGCAAGGTGTCTTCGTGGTCACCGCGCTTATGATGACCTTCACATCATTATTTCTTTGTACCTGCCCAATATTTTTGGCCCGACACGGAAATTAAATCCTTGTAACTTGTCAAAAAGCTACAAAGCAGAAGGAGAAGGTATATATTATAGTTTTAAGTATGGTACAGTCAAAATCAGTAAACTATAACAAAAAGGTTTCTCTGATATTTCTATTAACAGATACAGATTACAATGTAGTTTTTGTCGTGTTTAAAGCCATTTATGCACTATCAGAATAAACTAGTGCAAATAGAAAAGCAAGCGACACTACAATGACTCTATAACGGATCGAATAGTACAGTTTATAGCGTATTTATTGTTAGTCTATGATAAACTAAGATTATAATTTATTTTTGGCTATGTTTATTTAACTTAAAAATATAAGAGTATCTGAAGTAATCCATACTAATATTATAAATGTGCGAAGGTTTGTTTGTTTGTTCGTTCTTCCTTTACGCCCCAACTAAACAACCAATCAACTTGGGCATAGAGTTAGTTGAAAAGACGAAAAAAAATAGACATGATCCTGGAAAAACATCGACATCCCAAGGGTGGTTCTAGGAAGATTCGTATTTTTACACAAAACATCGTCCTAACAAAGCAATCATACGATTTATTCAACGTGGGTTACACCACAAGGTGCAGCTAGTTTAAATATAAGTAAATCGAAGCTATTACGTTTTTATTGAAAAGTAATACGATATAAAATTATTATTGTCTGAATTTTAAGGTACTTTTGCAGATAGGTAGATAATGTTACGGAGTAATCTAAGTTACTTTATTTCATACTCAAAAGTTACAGATAATAGAAATTCAGCGCAGTTTCCTGTGGTTCTGCATACTCCAAGTGTAGTTTCAAATAATTAGTTTAAAATAATTGGCAAGAAGCAGTGTAACAAATGGTTACGAAATATCGAAATAATTGACGGCCGATTGGCGCAGTGGACAGCGACCCTGCTTTCTGAGTCAAGGGCCGTGGGTTCGATTCCCACAACTGGAAAATATTTGTGTGATGAGCATGAATGTTTCCAGTGTCTGGGTGTTTATATGTATTTTCTAAGTATTCATGCATATTATTCATAAAAATATTCATCATTTATCTTAGTACCCATAACAAAAGCTACGCTTACTTTGGGGCTAGATGGCGATGTGTCTAATCTCACAGTATATTTATATTTATTTATCAGCGACACATACACACCAACGAGCGTCTAACTCTAACTGGGTTTTCGTAAAAGTTTTGTTCTGAATCTGTTTCGATCAACAACGCTTCTATGCATTCACTTTGACTAAAATCGGATTTAGGAAAGTTAATATTAGAACTTTTGCTACAGCAGCAACCGCGCCTACCACTACAGCACTCAGCACTTCTAACTTTGCTGTTTAAAGCACTTACTTTTGCTTGCATGGCATGTCTTTTTTAAAAGCTTTTATTTAACTTGCTTCATCCATATGACTTTTCGATTCAATAAAATGATTTTCCGAGCTCGTACTGCCTTGAAATTTTGCAAAGCTATGTATTATTTCAAGGCAGTACGACCATTACGTTTGTCGGCCGATTGGCGCAGTGGCCAGCGAACCTGCTTTCTGAGTCCAAGGACGTGGGTTTGATTCCCACAACTGGAAAATGTTTGTGTGATGAACATGAATGTTTTTCATTATCTGGGTGGTTAAATGTATATCCCTACTAATATTATAAATGTCAATGTAAGTTTGTTTGTTACGCTTTCACGCAAAATCTACTAAACTGATCCTTATGAAACTTTGTAAACATATTCTTTGAAGTGTTAGAAGTAATATAGGATACTTTTTGTCCTGATATTAAGCTCGGTTCCTTTCGTAGAGGGGATAAAAGTGTTGGATGATTTTACACCATAACTGCGACTAATTATAACCGATTTAAATAATTATTTTTGTACTACAGAGGTTATAATATGTGTTTAATTTTTACCCAAACTTTGTGTATATCTGATGAATGTGGTTTGAGATAGAGGACAGAACTCCTCAGCGGACAGCAGCAAACCCCTCATTTAAGGCTTAGCGATACTGAATACTTTAATTTTTTTTAGAACTGCAACTAAATTGAATGCAACATCATAAAACAAAATCAAACGCAGACGAAGTCGCGAGCAACAGCTAGTTATAAATATTTATGTATATTATTCATAAGAATATTCATCAGTTATCTTAGTACCCACGACACAAGCTACGCTTACTTTGGGACTAGATGGCGGTGTGTGTATTGTCGTAGTATTTGTATTATTATTTATATATTATTATTATTATTGTATTCCAAATCGGGTATCATGATTTAACCAGAACATGACCATTGAAACTCTACACATAAATAATTTCGAAGTCGTTTGATCTGCCATTACAAGTGCTATCAAAAATTATCTACGGGTTAAGCTAATCTTTACTCCAGTTATCTCACTCAATGATCTATGTGTCCTTTTATGGTGCTGGTAGTGTATCCTATGGTTTTTAACTTTGATGTCGTATTTCTTGTTTTAAAGCCATGCATGGCTTTAAAAAGCTTTCATTTGTACCGACTTCAAAAACTTGTTTTCAATAGAAAGTTAAGTATAAACATAAGCATCATAAATATAATTATTATTTTTAAAGTTCTTTTTAAGGTTGACAATATTTTTTTTTTATTTTCTTATTTTTTTTTATTTGCTAACTATAACCCATCACTATGCCACTATACATAATAGAATAATTAAAAACTAAACTAAATCAAAAAAAACTTACATGAAATATTAATATGTACTGGAGTTTAATATACAGCTTGTAAATCGGAGAGTCGTATCGATTTATTAATTCTTTCAGAATGCCGTTACTGCTTACCCACGTTCTTTTCATCAAGGCGTAATCTTCTGATCACATCATGATTAAAAGTCATCAGTATAAGCCCTCGGAAACATTTCTGATGCACTACAATAACGTGGTAAGCCCAACAGCCATGAAACCATCATTATACATTTGCATATCGTCTGCGAAAGGTGCAGAAGTCATTTGTGGGATTGAGTATTCGTTTTTATAATATGATTCCTAAGGTAATTTTGGACCTACCAATCCATAAGTTTAAAGAATGTGTTAAAACACATTTATTACAGCGAGGTTATTATACTATTGATGAGTTTCTTAATGACAAGGTTGCTTGGAAGCATCCGGCTCCGCTTTCATCTCTCACAAGATAGAAAAATGAATGTTAAAATATAAAATGTAAATTTTTGATGTTGGAAAAGAGCAACTGCTGAGTTTCTTGCCGGCTTCTTCTCGGTAGAATCTGCCTTCCGAACCGGTGGTAGAGTCACTACACACGGACAGACTTGACGTTTCAAAAGTGCTTGTATTAGGCCTACTTGAAATAAATGAATTTTGAATTTTGAATTTTGAATTTTATACTGAACTCGTAGGGCGTTTATGCCTGTGTATAGCTGGTCCACAGAGATTCCGTGTAAAAGGTTTGACAAAAGGCTTTGAACAAACTAACTTTTGCTTCAGGGCTACAGCAGGCAAACCTATGGATAAATTTATATGATAATTTTATTAAAAAAACCAACTTTGTATTATCCTTTGCTGACTAAACATTCATTAAATAGTTGCTATTTCACCCTTCTAGTCTTCCAATATTACCATACTTACTAGCGACGAAAACGATCACACGTTGCAATAGTTCGAGTGTTAAGACACATTGTTTGGAACATCAAACAATGAAGTGTGCAGTTTAAGGATTTCCATAAACTTCGATATTAAGTTGATCGATTGAAATAGTTTGATTAAATAGTTCAACAGCTTCATACACTTGTGCAAATAGAGTTGGTTTATTGGCGCGTTGATAATTTTAGCAAAATGAAATTCCGTTAGGATTAACACTCCCGACGGGTGTATAGATGTTTGCGGTCGATTTCCTCTATCACGCTTTACCTACCTTTTAGATTTGAGACGGATTGCAGTAGGACCACTGACAATAACTTTCAATTGCACTTTCTGTCTAATATCACTAGCCGCCCGTTACGTCTGTTTTAAAGATTCCCCCAGGAACAATTTATTTGAAAGACGCGTGGCATTCAATTCAGGTGTAGTTCTACTGATATTTTTGAATTGCGTATTCTTGTAAAAAAAAATCGGGTTTAGTTATTAAGAAGAAATTTTTAAATTCACTTAATAAATAGAATAAAATATCTAGAAAGAACTGTTTTGTTTAGATTCTTTATTAATTTAGTCCTTAAATTTGTTAAACTCGCCCAAATTTTAAATGTCCATAGACATAGAAGTTAATTTTTACCGCAGTTTCCCCGGAAAAAAAAAACGGTATCAATATTATGATAAAATTCAGGTTGAATTCTGGAAACTGATAAAGGATACCGTTTTTTTTTCTCTCAATGTAAATCTGGCCAAGGTATTCTGTTGAGTTATAAAGCCATGTGTAGTAACAAAACCTAAAATATATTAAATATTCTCCATCCGCTATCCTACTCCAAGTTGTAAGCTATATATGTGCCGAATGTCATCCAGGTAAATCCATTGCAGTGAAAACAAATAATAACACTTCATAATATTTTTAATTTATAATAATAATAATATAATCTTTATAATGATCGCCATAACATTTATTTGTAATACGTAGACGAAAGGCATCAATTAAAAGGTCAAAAACCCTTTTACTTACGAGTATTACAAAGTACCACTTAAAACAAAAAAGTGACGTAAACAAAATCTGATTTTAAATGTAAGATAAAATCTCGAGCTAAGAAAACTTTTCTATTATTTTATATAAAATTTATTGTTGGGGAATACAAATTACGGATTTAAAACCACAACGCAAATACGCTTCGTCGGTAATCAAGAAGTTACGGCAAAAATCTCTATGTATTTTTCATTCGCGAAATCTCGCTTTCTTCATTTTCTGCACTAACGGCAGGAAATAAAATCGCCATCAAAACGGTGCTCGTAATTTGAAAACTCAGTTTGAAGATAATACCTACTACAAAAATTCGTAAGAATACGATTTTCAGTAGAAAGTTATGGTATGTCAAGATAAGGCCGTCCGGGCGGTCCTTTTTTCTATAAAAAAAATTTTTTTTTTTTTTTTGTCAACCTGATGGAAAGTAGAAAGCCATCGTCAATATATAGACCAACATTTCGCATGAGGGTATGCAAGGAACATGTCCTACGTGTTCCTTGCATACCCTTCTCGTTCCTCATAGTGCATCAAACGGCCACGCGCAGGTGCTAACCGGAACACAGCAAGGCTTCGCGGCAAAAATAAGAATGGAGACAGTATTTCCTGTAACTCTAAAAGTGGACTAGCTTAACTACTTGGTTTAGCGCTTGGATGCAATGACACCTGGTAAACGATACGAGCCATGGTTGTACCCAGGAGGCGGCAGGGAAGGGCAGCTGTCCCCTCAACTCTCTTAAAAAATGTATGCCGATTATAGAGATTCCTCTAAAAAAGTCTGTTTTCACAAAACAGCGGACGAACTGACCTAAAAAATCTCACTTGCCTCCCACTAGACCAGAAGCGCTCATAGAATGCAGCCCCCTAGAAAATGGCCTAATGACTCAATGACTTGATTGGTCTCGACCCATGGGGGTGGTGGGGAAGACTGAAAACAAAAAGGCTTTCAAGATCTTTGTCGCGCTAGGTAAAAACAAGATCGAAAAACTCGTCGTACATATTTTTATAATTTTTATTAATGTTTTTACGTACACTTCGAGGAATTACCAATTTTATAAATTTAAAATGCATATAAAAATTTTCGGAACGGACAGGATTTAAACCTGCGACTCTCCAGCAATCGCGGCCTGAGCGCTTTCACCAATTAAGCTACGGCTCTGCTACCGTCGATGCCGAAATTAGTATATGCCTTTCACATCAGTCTTATAGCGACTGTAGCGTCTTCGTACATAATGTTAGTCTACCGTGATTCCTCTGTGTGTCTGTTTGTTTGTATGTAACCTTTGTTCAACTCAATCCCTGCACTGATTTGAATGGAATTTAGCACATAATGTGCCCCTTGTGCGCCGTAAGAAAACAAAGACGTTAACTATAAGAATAGTAGGCTGTTGTATAACGAGCTAGGACCAGTTGTTCCAACGTATAACAGGTGATGGACATAGAATACTTTTTATTCTGGAAAAATACCAGAGAAACATCACGAGGTTTAAAAGATATAGCCAGCGAAATCGAAGTTTGCGGAATTTGGCACCTAAAAATTCCCGCGGTATCAATAACCAAATAAAGAGATATTATGGATAAGATACTGTAATATGAAATTTGCGTAAGTCCGATTTAGAATATTACTACTGAGTGAAATGGTTTTATTTAATTAAGGTGATGAAGTCTACGAAAATTCCAGACTAGGGCTCCATACTGACACATAAAAGTACTCAGTGTCAGTTTGTTAATGGTTTCCTTATTGCTTTTCAATAACTGAACTTGTGTCGTAAATAATAAAGTGCCAATTTACAAGTCGTAAAACGTCAAATGCTGTCATTTAAACGATTGACAAGATATTAATACCATTATTATTGCTTTGATTAATGTTCCACTTTTTAAGGGCAATCTTTCTTATAGGGATTATGTGCGTGATGATGAGGCCTAGCGATCCGTTTAAGACTATGCACCTACGGGATTCGCCATTTTGAATCAGCAAGCTCCCTGGAGTAGGTACACAGTTTTGAAATAAGCGACTGCATGCTATTCATTATTTAAAGCATCTGTTGTTTAACTCTGCTTTATTTGGAATTCAGTTAATAGTGGTATTCAAATAAAACCTCACCAGCCTTGACAATTAGCTTCGCTTAAGTTTTATATTAATTTTTAAACTCAAGCAGTCCAGTTGATTTGTCCCAAGATCTAATTAAAATCCGGGATCAAGGAAAATCAGTGCTAGGAAAATTCTGTTTTCACTAAGATATTAAATTGTTTTCTGTGATAAGATAAAACAGCTCAAGTTTTAGTCTCCAAAGAGAGACAAAGTCTATTTCTCGCTCTAGAGTTTATTAACAACCTTAAAATGCGATATTCTCCTAATTCATTCATATAGCAATGATTTTTGCGAGTTGTGCTTAGTTTTGTGTTAATTAGAATCAATCTTGAACCTAAAAAAAACAACTGTTCCGTTAAAATAGTTTTTTTAAAGTTTTTGATGCAAAGCATCGATTGGCGTGCATTCCAAGTAAAATAAACCAGATGCCATCTTGGCAAAAAGCATGACTTTCTGCTGTTACCTTTAAAAAAAACTAAATAAATGATATATTATGAGATATCTTGAGATATACGACCTGTAATGAGAATTAGTTTTGCACATGCAAAATATTAAAACTATCGATAAGTATCTCTTTGATAAAAACAGCAGAATGTAACATCTACATGCTCGGAGCTAGTTGTCACATATATAAGGTAATATACTAACAATACTAGAAACCGATTATATTATTATTTTTAAGATAAACTTAAAATAAAAAGTAACTATCTATAGTCTTGATTGACATATTAGGTCAGTGAATAACATTCTAAAATCTGTTTCTGATATATTTTTACTTATTCTAACATAATATGTTGTGTTAAAACAACCGGAATTTGCTTATTATGTAACAATCTCTAGCTTTATTCTTAAAGTTAACCTCTTTGGTTGCTTACCGACATATTAGGGGCAATAATTTAAGGATAACGCGCGGGTAATTTCGCCAGAGCCGCTCGCGAAATCTATTGCCTTTAATAAACGCGAACAAAGTAGGTATGGGTATAATTATTTTAAGTAAATTAGTGCTCCGAAACATACCCTTAATGAAAACACTAATTATCTTGGATTCAGCGGCTTTTGTTGAAATTATTTATGTAAATTATGAATTGATACATATCGGATTTGGGACTACTATGAAAGACTGAATAAAAAGAGATTTTCTATTTATTTGTGATACTTACGTCATATATTCGCTAATCGCATAGCTTGAAAGCGTCAAAATTTGCATGTTAATTTTACTTATTTTATTCAAATTGCAACGCTGTCGAAAAAGATGATTTAAAGAAACTTTTTCACATAGCTACATAATAACAGATTTTATGAGTTTTGCATTATATAATGATAATCGATACTTTTTTATATAGTATTTTAAGGTCAATAAGGCTACTCAATACTAAAAAAGCTGAAACGATTATATTTATAATATAAGGGTCTTGAAATAAAAGGGATACTTATAAGTATGCACAATGCTAATACTTTCACAATGTATATCATTAGATCTTCACAAATTAAATATCCTAGTATTAATATTTATTTTTTTGGTACTCGTAATAAACTGCTGTCCAAAGAAATAAACATCAGAATAGTCATTCAAATTTCGTGAGATAAAAGTCCATGAAACTGAAGTGTTCCACGAAATTCCCCGACACTTTTCAGTGTCATTAAACGTTTCTCGAGACGAGACGAGTAGTGCGTCAAGTAGGTATTTTCTCTTTGTATAATGACTTTAATATCCTTGTAAATCCGCTTAATGACGTCTGTTTCTCGCGAAAACTTACCTACTTCCCTTTTAGATTAAACTTTAGGCAAGCACAGTTATATCTTTAAATAGAATATTAGCAACTTCATCATCAATGATCAAAAGCCTATACATAATCACCACGGGGAGATGGGTTGGTGATCACACGGCCGTTTAACCAGCTATATGTTAATTTATATATTTTATAGTTTCCTAAACGTCAATTAGTAACGTAATTACTAATGCTGTTTATGATAAATCATATCGAGATCAAGCAACAGTACTTATTAATTAATTATTAATACATGCGTGATTTCTCGCTTAGCTTTTATATAGTATGCGTAACTATTTTGTATGCTAAACAGAATTTGTAAGTCATCGAGTTGGAGAAAATCCTGTCTCCCTCGCCTCGTACCTTCACCCTAACGTCTCCCTTCTTACGGCTGAAATCGCTTTCAAATTACACCCATCCTCGGCTAGAGTCTGGAGGTAAGACGCCCGTTAATAGCCCAACGTATTACGCAGTAAATTGCATCGTATAATTATATGAAAGTGTATCAAGTAACGGGCTTCATAGTTTAGTTTAAGTCAAGGAAGCGGAGTGAGGGGCACTAAAGTACACTTTTTACTAAGGTTTGACAGAAAAATAGCGTCATAACATGTCTTAGAAATAGGTTAATCGTTAACTATAATATAAGTTAAGAAAATAAGATCTTTTTAAATATTTTAGATAAATAATTAACAGATAAAAAAATATCAGCTTGCATATTACAGAGAAGAGTTAATAATGCCCCATTATAAGGTGTTTTTTAACAATTATCTTACTTTATGCCGTTGCAAAGCGGTGATAGCCCAGTGGGTAGGACTAAGGGTAGGACTTCGAACTTACTTTCGGAAGCCCTGTTCGAATCTCAGTACGCACTGCAAATTTTCCTAAGTTCCGGGCTTTTTAAGAGCAATTAAAACATCACTTGTTCTAATGGTGAATGGTGGTGAAAAAATCTGCATGGCTGAGAGTTCTCCATAATGTAGTGTCGACCAACTGGGAAAGCGTGGTGGAGCACAGCCTTTACCCCTTCTCGTTGTGAGAGAAGACCCGTGCCCTGTCTTGCCTGAGTAATGGATTGATGATGATGATGATGAAGAAGAATGCGCTACGAACTCAATCACGGAGAGAAGGTAAAGGCCAGAGACGCATCTAACTAGCGATTACCTACCCAAACGCATTGAAAAATGACATAAATTTCCGATTTTCTGTATTAAATCGTATACTCGCAGTTCTGAATAGGTACGAGACAATATTATTACATTACCACTGTGCTGTTGAAATCAACCCAAAATACGGTAATATGCAATGTGGGTCATGTGGTAAGAGACCAATAGACAAAATAACAATTTAAACGTATTATCAAAGTAATATCAGCACCGAATGCCGCACTGGCGAAACAATAACATCAGATAAGAAGCGCAAAGCCCTGAATGCTGAGAAGGACCGATGTTGATTCCGCTTTCAATGCGACCAAAACAATATCACTATATTGAACAGTGAACAAACGAATCGCGACTGCAATACAATACAATATGCTCCTCTTATTGAATATTTACTCAGCGATACCGGATTGGGTAGGTATTTAGTTTGTGGAGGCTTTTATTAACATATTGCTTTTTCTCTGTCAACTGACAATGTGTTTCCATTGAAACAAGCATTAATGAAAAATCTGATCATACACAGATATCTCGCTATAAGACAGAAATTGCACCAACAAAGACATTTTGCAATTAAAGTGTTGCCTTTATTTAGAAAAACAATTATTATAGTAAAACGTGCGGTAATAACGTCTTAAATTTTAAGTATATGATATAGATTGTATCATTTACTTAAAATTAATTTGCAGTTAATTTTAGTAAATAATACAATCTCGAATTAGGTAAGAAACCTATACCAATTATCGGTTTCTATGTGGCATCGTACCGGAACGCGTAATAGCTTGACGGCACCTTTTTGTCGGTAGAATGGTTGCTAGACCAGTAGCCTTAGTACAAAAATACTCGCCCACATCGAAGAGTCGTTTACGAGTATTGGAATACTAGAACATCGGAGTGAAATGGATCTTATATGTATAATATTAACGCTTAAATTGGCCTACAATTCTCTAGTGTGGACTTTCTTCAGAAAAGTAGACAAAAGAAGTTTGCAAAATAAAAATCAGAAGAACAGGATTTGCGAATCTAAAACAGGTGCAATGAAGTTAGATTTACTTTACGATACAGAGTTTTATATGCGAACGCGATTCCTCGATCGCGCAAATCATGTACTAAGGCCACAGACCAGGAAAATTCGAAAATTATAAATTTTCGTCTACCCTCGTCCATGATCGAACCTGGGGCCTCCCACTTGCGGGACCACAGCGCTCACCACTTTACCAGGGAATCAGAAAAAAAAGATGGAGGAATAAAAGCCGAAAATTCAGACCCAACTAAGTAGCGTGTCTTAATTACTTTGATGTAAGACCAGTAATAAAGAGCAATTTGGCTGATTTATTGTAACATCCATTATAAATGTTCGTTGAAGGTTAATTGTAGGTTTATTTTAACTGATATCAGGAGAGTACCGTATTCAATTACTTTCAACTATTTTCCCCTCTTGAAGCGGTCATAGGCCAGTGGGTAGGAATTCGACTTCACTTTCGGGGGGCCTTTTTTATTTATCTAACTTGATATAGTGTATGTATGTTCTTTTGTATGTTTTTATATATATATATATATATATATATTTATATATATGTATATATTATAATTATATATATTTAACTTAATTGTATCACTGTATGCACTATCCCGTTTTCCCTAACCTAATTCTCTACCATAAAGGGTTGTCTGGAGGAGATCGCTTAAAGCGATAAGACCGCCTTTGCGCATCTTATATATATATATATATATATATTGTTATTGTTTTGTTATTTCTTGTTTTCGCTTTTAATTTGTGCAATAAAGACTTTATCTATCTATCTATCTAAAATTTTATTTTCTTCAACGGGTTCCAGCGGGTTTTATGTGCGTTTTAAGTAATTAAAATATCACTTGCTTTAACAGGTTTCACGAAACCTGCATGCCTCTTGCCTTCTCTATTATGTTCTCAAAGATGTGTAGAGTACACAATTAAGCACTGCACCAGCATGATTGACTATGGCCTTATACATATGTACTCGAAGAATATTATAGGTACATCCTTAAAGAAGGCTATCGAGTACATTGTGTAAAGTTTTTATATTATATTAATTTGTTGACGTAATACTATAAAAAATTGATGATATATTAACATATGAAATAAAACCATATAGTTACTCGTATATTTAAATTTAATATTTAGTATCGGTTTGCTTTTTACGTAATTATATAGTAAACATGGAAAAAACCACAGCAGTTTGACCAAATTTATATTTTGGTTATTATAAATAATTATATGGTGTTTTACATTAAACAGTTCCGGGGGTTAAAGTAAATAAATAATTAAAGATTCCAATTACCTACATTCCATTTTGGTATTCGTTATAATTATAGGTCTAGCATTCATACAAAATTGATTCTTGTAACACCTTTTTCCTACTTATTATACCAATAACATGAGCGCGTCTGTTTGTTTGCTTGATAGTTTTTGGTTCTGTTCTTGATGAAATAGAGAAACAGACTTATTATATTGGAACAACAAAAGTAAAAGTTCTATGGATCATAAAAAAAAAAATGGTCAATGAACCGAACAGCTCTCACGATCTTGACCAAATTTTTCTTATAGGCAGCTATAAGAAAAATTTGGTCAAGATCGCGCAACGCGATCGCAGTCACGCATTCTGAAAATAGAGATAAGAAAATTTTTAGTCTGAAACTATTCCCACAGAATTCCAAAGCCCAAAACTAAAAAATAAATATACTACGACCAAACACCGACGCTATCTAGCTCCAAAGTAAGCGTAAATTGTGTATGGGCACTAAGTTGACTGATGAATAATTTTATGAATAATTTACTTATACATATGAACAACCACACTGAATGTCGTTCATGTTCATCACACAAACATTTTCCAGTTTTGGGAATCGAACCCACGGCCTTGGACTCAGAAAGCAGGGTTGCTGCCCAATGCGCCAATCGGCCGACAAAGTTGGTACAATCACTTGAAAATAAGGTATTGACAGGGCAAACTTTCTAATCTCATGTAGATAAAAACAGTCATCCATCGTTGACATCACAACTGTGTGATACTGTTTCCAAAAGAGCTACAGACCAGAAAACACAAACAGCATTGTCTCGCTTTTTTATCAATGTCTGTTGCCAACTCTGGAAGTCACAAGACTGCAGTAGAATATCGAACGTTATCGTACGCCCTTCAAACCAATGCTAGTTTCCAATTGATTGCTTCAATTCAGAACGTATTTAGTGTCTGTATCTGGGAGGGCCCCGAGGTAGTTATGTCAGAAATGACGTACATCATCGAGGATCCAGTCCGCTCACCTTGGGAATACGCTCGCACTCTGACAGGGTGTATGTTCGTAAGTGCCGATATCTTCACAGTGTAGCAACACTGATAGACGGAATGCCAGTGGCTTGTGAGCACTTCCAGTCACTCTTACCAGGCCAGAAATAAGCAGGCACTGATGATGACGAAGCCAGTGAGTAAGTACACCGGACTATGGAATACCCGGCGCAAGGTCGCGATTCGATTACCGACAGTGTGTCGGTCTCAGCCAACTGACCATGACATAACATTGGAATATTTATGCGGCAATTTGGCCACAATACTTTCATGAAAAACCTAGAAAAACACTATTAAAAAAACTATTGGATAGAAGCAAATACTTTGCGGAAATCCATGATATTTTATGAAAATTAAGCTTTATTTGCTATATAGTCCGCGAAAAGTTAAATAATAACGCTCTATATATCTTTTACCATAAAGTTAACGCAAAACACCGGGAACAAATGTTTCCTCGCGTAAAAGTCCTGGTAAGGAGACAATGCCTAGAGAGCCATACCCAATTGACCAATTTGGCCAATTCTGAGATAACTTTCACGAAAAATATTATTAAAAGTTTAAAGTTGTAATCCCTGCTAGTTTTTAGTTTAATATTTTTTAATATTTATTGTTTTTTTGTACTTACTACATAGCACTTCAAGCGTTATTATTTTAATTTAATTGTTTGTGCTTTTATTTCTTAATTATAATAGGTATATAAGGGTCAAGTTTGTCATATGTAGGTACTTTATACGTCATATTATATATAAAACGTATTTTCCACGTCACAGGGAATCCTAGTGTGGAAATCACAGACTTTGTTTGTATTCTTTGGTTAATTTTTATGTTTGTTTTAAATAAATATAAAACCTACACAATACAACGTAATACAACTTAAAGCGAAGATTGAAAGCCGCTTGCTTTAAAATAACATGATGTATCATTTCAGACTTTTAAAGTATAAACGAACACTCATAAACAAAATTCCAGCGTTTGTACGAAATCGTACTGACGATCATAGGTTCTCCTGTATAACTCCTTTATGCTTCTATATATTCAGGATATATTCTCCAGAGCGCCGGCTCAAATAAACTTTACTAGCTCTAAAACTTCGGGTCCCAACTAAATAAGTACCTATTCCACTAGAATTATGATTTGTCGCCCCCAAAGAGCAGGGCTGAATAAATTTTATTAAATCCCCGGAACAGTTTACGAGCATCGCGTCAGCACTGCACCACGTCCGCGGGATAACGTGGCCAAAAATATTTATTACTAACAGTTACTTGTGACTTCGTTTGCTTACTTTTGTTTTCCCATTTGCCATAGCAATTATCACCATCTTCTCAATCGATGGATATTCATTGCTGGAAATACTCATAGGGCTATGATATAGGATCTCTTGTAGCCTTTTCTGTATTCCACGGTCTTATGCAGCCAAAGACTCTCTGCGACTTATTTTGACATCTGTCCACGTGGGATCTACCAACGCTGCCTTGTCCGGCTACGCCAACGAAATAAAAAGCTTTTTGTAAGAGGAGAAATCGTCTGATAACAAAATACTCAACTACTACTGAGTACGAAATCGGATTATGGGGGTTTTTACAGTTCGCTTTTTTACTAAAAACTTTTGTATTATTTAAAAAAAACTCGTACAATATAGAGTTTATTTATCTTTGCATATTAAAGTTTCCTGGTAAAAACTCATCCATCATTCCAATCATTTAGCCTGAATAAAAGCTCAACATTACATTTGACGAATTTTGACGGCCGATTGGCGCAGTGGGCAGCGATCCTGCTTTCTGAGTCCCTGAGCTGATTCCCACAACTGGAAAATGTTTCTGTGATGAGCATGAATGTTTTTCAGTATCTGGGTGTTTTTTTTATGTATGTTATTCATAAAATATTCATCAGTCAGGCTAGATGGCGATGTGTGTATTGTCGTAGTATATTTATTTATTTATTATTCATTTATTTCAGGAGTAATCTTTATATCAACCCATAATTGGCCCAGTACAGAGTACGGGTCTCCTCCCACAATGAAAACGGTTTAAAGCGTAGTCCACCACGCTGGCCCAGTTGAAGGACTTCTCACGCCTTTGAGAACATTTCGAACTCGGCCCCACGAAAATGTAGCCGAAGTCCTGACCACCCGGCTATCACTGCTTACTGCCAATCAGATTTCAAGAGTAATAAGAGGCTATTATTTTTTAAACCCTTCACAAACAGACACTTCAATTGTATTATTTTAAGTAGATGCGTGCTTGGCTCCGACTAAAAATCTTGTTTATTACGGCATTTGTTTAATGTATTGGCTCGAGACTTACTTTTATATAATTTATTTGTATTTCTCGTTGTGATTTCCGTTAGAAAAATAAGTGCGATGCGAAAATATTCGCAATTATGTATTAATATCAGTCATGTCTCATATTTGAATTCATTTATTTCAAGCAAGCCTCTTTTTAATGCAATGAAACGGAGTGGATATTTTGGACTTGCACACACATAAAACTCTGTGTGTCCCTCAACAAACCTATAGGCGAAAGTACGGAATACACTTGACTATTTACCATCATCGTCGGCAGCCTGTTCACTGCTTAACCTTCAAGAGAGGCGCACAGGGCTTCCATTTGTTGGGTGACGAACTTATTTTAAGCAGATCATATTGTCTGTTTGTAGTGATTCTATAAATTATAACTGGGCAAGGAAAATTCAAATTCTAATGAGAAAAAGACGGCAATAATTATTGTGTTTTGAGAGAGTTATAAACTAAGTGGACTGCTGCCAAGCAAAATTGCGAAAACAAGCAACCCAGGGGAAAATTTTTAATTTTTAACTCGTAATCAAGGTAAAACCAAACTTTCAGGAATTTCAACGGAGCAGATGCGATGAAAGTTACTGACCAAACTTCCCCGTCGCGCTAGGTAACGTAATTGACAGCAAAACTTGAGTGCCCATCACAGTGGATGTTGCAACTTCCACTAACTATCAAGTTAGTGGAAAGTATGAATTTTTGCACACACATAGCCATTTATATAGCAACTTTTTATTACATGCTATTTCCAAAAAAACAGTTGGATGTTAACTACTAACTTAATTTAATAATTATTAGTGTTAGGAATAAAAAGTAAGAGCGTTCGACGTGCCTTATTTTATCACTAATATGTGATAATAAAGTAAAAAAAAACGTCGGGCACCTAACTGACTTGGATCAACGTTGCTAACCTTCACTAGACCACACATTATTTGCAGTTAGTTGTGATAGTGAATTAAAAGAACATTAAGTCAAGTGAAACGGGACAAGGTCACTGGGACGGTCGTGTGCGTTTGGCAATGTTTCAAGATTGAAGGTTTCAAATAGTGGGCGATTGAAACTCCAAGAGCAAGTATAGATACATACATATTTTTAACGAGCAGCTCAGACGTTTGTTGAAATTTTAAGAAGTACGCTGCGTCTAGTAGTTAATGCGGGTGAAACCGCAGGTAACAGCTAGTAATACATTTTTTAATTTTTAAGTCGATTGTTGCAGTGGGCAACGACCCTCCTATCTGAGTCGAAGGCCGTGGGTTCGTTTCCCACAACTGGACAGTGTTTGTGTGATGAACATGAATGTTTTTCAGAGTCTGGGTGTATATCTATATGTTATAAGTATTTATGTAGGTATGTTATTCATAAAATTATTCATCAGTTATCGTAGTACCCATAACATAAGCTACGCTTACTTTGGGACTAGATGGCGATATGTGTATTGCCGTAGTTTTACTATTCAAATATGAGGATTATATTATCTATAAGGCGGTATCACTATCACCACATCAAAGTCAAGGTGTCCAGTAGCATCTGTCTATCTAAACGAAAGCGAAATAATATAAGTACTGGTAAATTTATCTTAAGACTTGGTACATAAAATATAATGCAATCTCTGGTTTTCAGAAGCCAGTTAAAACTACTGTAGCTGCATTTTAGCTGGCAATGCTTAGGCAGCAATGCGTGTCGAGTGACATTATTTTTCAACGGGCGCGTTGAAAACATTTTGTTTCGTGCCATTTTAACACAGCGTTGAGTAGGTACCGTGAAATGTGGCAAGCTGCATTTTTTATGAACCATATAATCCAACTAAAAATCGTTGGTCTAGTGGTTAGTATGTCACGTCGTTCTAGGTTCGATTCCTGGATCTTCCTATTGTAATAGTAAATGACGGACCAAGCAGAACTGACCTGATGGTAACTGGGAAAACATAACGAATGAATTGAATAACACGTCGCAGGGCATACAAGGAGCCGAGTAGAGAGAAGGCTTAAAGTGTGATGTTTATGGCTAAGAATGGATCAATGAAAATTTCCCATACGAATTGAATATTTACCGAATGAAAATATAAGTACTAAAAACCGAGATGCTAAGACTTCTCTATCGGAGGTACCGAATTCGGTCCCCAGCACGGATCTCTTACTTTTCGGAGTTATGTGGGTTTCAAGCAATTAAATATCACTTCTTTTAACAGTGAACAAACACATCGTGAGAGTTCTCTACAATATTCTCAAAGGCGTATGAAGTTTAAGAATCCGCACTAGCCTTAACATTTCGGTGTGGGCCGGTAATACATAAGTTGGTAATAAAGATGAATTACTTATTTATAATATCTCTCTGAGTTCCCATGTTTTTATACAACTTAGGCCTTTTAAAAATTTTACTTATCATAAGGGCTCTAACTTATCCTAACCTCACCTAACATTAATATGGTGTGCAAGATAACTAAATAGTATATTTTATTCATCAAAACCGTATATCTACCCATCAAGATGCCAACTTGAATAAACATTGCGTTACCAACGCATTCTACTGATTTGCTATTTGATTAGAACACACCACACTCAATATACTTGGGCTCCAGTAAAATCAAGAACATATTGGACCGCTCGTAATATCTTACCCAATTAATGAGGGTGCAATTGCCCCCGGTATTAGACCTTCCCAATCTAGTGAGAACATAAACTGTGAGACATGAACGTGGGGCCCTGGAGTTTGTTTAATTTCACGACTGAATAAATTCAAATGTTATATCGCAGACGGTCCCCCGCACAATGTGAACTTACAGCCTATTGATAAAATCTTATACGTACCGTACGTAGATACGATGTGATTAATAATAAATAAATATAATACGACAGAACATCGCCAACTAGCCCCAAAGTTAGCGTAGCTTGTGTATGGGTACTAAGATGACTGATGAATATTTTTATAATTAATATACAATAAATACTTAAATAATACAGACACTGAAGAACATTCATGTTTATCACACTAAAATTTTTCAGTTGTGGGAATCGAATCTAATCTAACGAATATGATAACTTTAAACACTTTTGAACAATACATGCACGTATCTTTGATTAATCGCCATTCGACTAAGGTATATATCGTAGCTAAAGTTGAGCAGGCTTCCTAGAGATAAGTCGAAGAAATCTGTTATCGTTTTGCATAAGCACGGAGTTTTTTCAATCGCCTAACTTTTACGACTTAAAGAATAAGTACGGATTTACTGTAAACCCCGCTTCTTTAACTCGGGAAATTTTACTTAAGAAACAAAAGTACTCTAATAAAAGAAGAACAATCATAAAGGGAGACGTACGAAAGCATTTGCTGTGAAAAATAGGGGTTATACGACAAACGTATTTTGTACTCACGAAACAAACTTATCAAGCTAAAAACTTTTCACTTGACAAGTTAAAAGTTACACTTATAACCCGGTTTCGCCAGAAGAAGGCTCATGTTAAGAATAATTCTTGGATGTTTTTGAGTTTTTATTTGTCCTCAATAATTAAACTTTAAATATTCTGCTTTCACGGATACGAAGGTTAAGACGAGGATATTATTAAATCAATATTTATCGTCATTTCCCAAATAATGTTATATTTTAATACGTCTTGTTTATTACTATCAGTACTACCAGAAAATAAATCTTAATCCGTACTTACTTCATATTATAAATGTCAATGTAAGTTTGTTTGTTACGCTTTCACGCAAAAACTACTAAACCGATCCTCATGAAACTTTGTACACATATTCTTGGAAGTGTAAGAAGTAATATAGGATACTTTTTATCCCAACATCAAGCTCGGTTCCTTTGGGAGAGGGGATAAGTGTTTGATGATTTTACACCATAACTCCGAAATTGTAACCGATTTAAATAATTATTGTTGTACTATAGAGGTTGTTTATGTGTTTAATTTTGCTCAAACTGCGGTTGGAGATAGAGGACAGAACTCCTCAGCGGACAGCAGCAAACCCCTAATTTAAGGCTTAGCGATACTGAATACTTTAATTTTTTTTAGATCTACAACTAAATTTAATGCCACATCAAAAATCAAAATCAAAAACAGACGAAGACGCGGGCAACAGCTAGTAATGTTATATTTTTATGCGTCACGTTTATTACAATCAGTACTAGCAGAACATAAACCTTAAGAGCTTATAAGATATCTGAACGTATTTAGGAGTTTAATTGTAGAATTCGTTTTTAAGTAAGTGTAACTCTGTGTTCATCCAGCTAAGGCGTAAGTGTTAAGCCTCATGTGCCTGTAATTGCACCGGCAACGACGCCCTTCAAAGCGGAACAAAGCAGTGCTACTTGGTGGCAGAAATAAGCAGGAAGGCAGTATACGGACGAGCTCTGCCATGAGAAGCGCTACTACTGCTAAAAATTTTAAGGGCGCAGCTAGGATACCTTTCTTTACACGGGAGAAAAACATATTTAGCTTATAAAGTCTCAATAGTATATTTAATACAGATTATGCGCAAGGATACTTTTTACGACATACCGAAGAATCTGCCTACAGAATTAGGAACATACAGAACCCTCATTCAATTTTACTTAAAAAGTCTCCATAGATTTATACAGACTATGCATCTGCGCAGGGATACTTTTTACAACATACCGAAGAATCTCACAGAATAAGGAACATACAGAACCCTTATTCAGCCATTATTGCATGCAGTGTAAATACTTTTCCCATTATTAACAATTTTATGGTAAACGTTTTGAACATTAAAGGTGAAAGAATTATTGTCAACTGCTAAATGGACTGAAGTGACTAATGGCCTGTTTGAGGAATACTACTAAAGAGGAGTGGTTTTTAATGTTTTCATATTATTACGGGCTCTGCATGCTCTTAATTCTATGAATCTAATGTTTATTTAAATTAATAAAATGTTGGCATCGCGTTATCAATTTTTAAATAAGGAACGTTCATTTCATGACAGAAAAGAAAGGTCACACAACAGATCAATATAAAAAGGTAAAAATGTGCTTTAATACGATTCAAGAGCACCACTTCGCTGTCAACTGTCCTCTTGTTTCATTTGTCATGTTCAGGGCGAGTGTTGTCCGCTCATGACAATACGTAATCTGTCAGCAAGGTACTACAGGCGTGAACGTATCACGAATAATAGAGGAACCAATATTCTTCGCTTTTATAGCTTAATAATACACTAATAATTTTATAAATCCGCTGTTAGTTTTCATGCATTGTTATTTTTAGTTTCTTAGAGCTAGAAATCGACCTCTCCATGAAAGCCGTAGATAGTTCTCATCTTTATGGACTAAGTGTCCATAAAGATGAGAACTCTCTACGGCTATACTTTTACTAAAAGCGGAAGTATAGCCTTCTGTTTTTTTTGTTTTTAACTGGTCAACCGATTTTGATGATATTTGTCACATTTTATACTTTAATCCTAGATATACACAGATGACTTTTAATCTTGGAAAAGTATCCGATAGCCGTTTCCGTGGGCTTCACGGGTTAGCAGGAATACCGATTTTGACAAGATTTTGCATAGCTTGTATCCTTGTGAATATTGCTTGATGAAATTAGGATATTTTTAGCCTGGTAAAAAATTAATTTCCGTGAAAGTTTTACTAATTCAATTTATTTAGTCTGTTTTCCTAGCCTACCTATACGAAAATCCATAAAAACACATCAGGTAGGTACATTTTCCTGGACAATGGCACCAGACGATCATAAACCACTCCAATACAAACATATCATCTCCGTTCGGTTTTCGGTCGAAACGTAGAGCGTTATTCAGTTACCTAGTTAAATAAAACAATGCCACTCAACTTTGCTCTAGAAAAGTTGCGAAATAGAGTTTTTTAAACAAGCAAAATAGGACATACAATTGAAAATTCCCAACAGTTTTCCTCGGAATCTAAGCGTCAACTTTAGCGTTCACCAGCAACAATACAAGGGTGTTTTGTTAGAGTGAACAATATTGCCGGAGTGAAAAATGAATATGAGCACAATTCTGTACATGCAAAAATAGAACATGCCACCCTTTATGGTACTTAACGTGTTGTAAAAATCCCACGCTGTCGTGCAAATCAAAACATTTCGAGCGCACTTGTTTCAAAATAACATTTCATCGCATGGCCTAAACCAGAGTAGGTAATATTTTGTGTGTACATACACTTTAGGTATATGTGTCGCGTAAAGTGACACATATACCTAAATAATATTTTTAATATTTTTAGTCCCTTGGATAACAATAGAAGCTAAACAACTATTAAAGCTGTTTATTTATTAGAATTGTTAACAAGTAGCAGAGTATGGATCAAATTAACATTCGTGACTATTGTGACCGACAGCCATCCCTTTTCTTGAATTCGTCTACACGATTGATGTAATTATTAGTAAGACCGACTGCAGATCAGGTTTTGTGTTTGATTCCCAGGTTGGACCCACAATTCTCAAACTCCAACACGCTTCTTTTTTCGTTCTATATTTTCTGAATAAATCTAATGCCAATATTGGTGTTCCTAATTTCAAAAATATAATATATTCATACAAACTTCCCAACATAAAAATGTTTAACCATTTTATGTATTTTATAACCTATAATATTTCTTACTTATAAACTAAATACTTGTCAAATTTAGATGAATACCTGCTATAATAGATATTGAGATCTCGTGTTGTATGTACGTGAGTTGCCTTTCGCTATAGAGAAATGAAAATCTTAATGCTACGAAGAAGTAAATAAAACTATGTGGAAGATGTAATTTTTATAACATTACTTAAACAATTTAATCTGTTAAAAATAAACGTTGAAATTGCACTCAAGGGTTCTTTTGTTACATCTTACTACTCTTCGAGGGGTAAAGCAGAGAGATAAGAAGAAAAGTACGATAACATTGCAACAACTAAAGTAAGTAACTATGAAACTTTTTTGCTTATACAGAATCGAACAAAACTGTAATTTTTTAGATTGAAAAAGAAATTCAACTCTGAAAAGTATGATTTATTTTCGATTTCGTCGTCCAATATTTAATCAGAGTCCATTAAAGTGATTTCAAAGCGGTTTAACTTATCAAAATGTATAAAGTGTAACAGAAATTTTAATAAGCTGCCGAAATCTGCTCATTTATTTATTTATTTATTAGTAATATGTCGATCCTTAATAGGGGAGACTGGGGACGGTTGAAACATAGGGTATATCTCGCGAAACGCGAAGGTGAAGGGTACAAGGGAATAGTGGAGCGGATTTCAAGTCGAATAACGAATTATTATGTTTCGTCGCTCTTTCCGAGCTTTGCTTGTATGTAGGAGGCCCCATGTTTTTCGACGTAAAATTACCAAAGTGTTTTCTGTTCTTATTTTCTTCAATTATCGTATTAATAGAAGGTTTTAGCATTGAGTACTATGATTAGGTTCTAAATTAATTTATTATCATTCTTACTGTGTACCGTTTTATACCACGGAGGGCGTTTGGGACAGTTGAAACAATTCTTGCATCCACAAGAAACTGTTTTTTTATTTCATTTTCTTATTTCTTAGATGCCATGGATATGTCAAAGGAAGAGTACAGGACTCAACGACTTGTATAACGATAGAAAAGTGTTTGTGATATTCAACTGTACTATTACGAGTCGTACAATGTAATAAGATATGTGAATTTAATAAAACATGTTAATTCATTATACTTTGTATTACTTGCATGTGTTTCAATTGACCCCAGGCACTGTTTTAACCGACCCTGGTATAGCGAGAGTTTAAACAAAATACTTTATCTTTTAAAATTAGATGTTACTTATAAAATACAATACACTGTTTTCAAATAACTTTGCCAATTAGTAGAAAGATATATGGTAATTTGTTTAATATAATTCCAACATCATTCGCTCAACTTATCCCATCGTGATGGACGACGAACGCTTAAATGTTCCAACCGTACCCAGTCTCCCTTACTTCGTTATTAGTCAAAATTAACTTTGCCTGCGTTTGGTACTCTAGTACCATGGTCATTGGACACAGTTGATAGAATTTTCGGCACGATTATATTTGTCTTTAGTAGTATTGAGTACGGCTAGAAACCCATTACACTAATATTAAAAAAAAATTAAACTTAGCAATTAATCAAAATCAAAGAGAAAAAAAAAAAAAAATTAAATAATTACTTATACGAATTAAAATATTTATTAATATGATCACACCAACTTCTTTGCACATGATCTTCATCCATTCATCAGCAAACACATCAAGATCAGGTTTGACCTTTAGGACAGCATTGATCGCAGACAGTGTGCGAGGTATTGGCGAGCGAGCACGCGCTACTGTGCCCAATTAATGAGGGTGCAATTTAAGATAATATCACGCCAGCGGTACTAGACCTTCACAATCTAGTGAGAACATAAACTGTGATAGAGAACGCTCCTGGGCTTGTTTAATTTCACGACTGAATAAATCCGAATGTACCGCGGAGACCGTCCTTCGCATTGACATTTCTGTTGTCCCATCTCTGAAATTCTCTTTCATCGGAATACTCAATTCATAAATTTTATTTCGAATCCCTGTTTTAATATGATAAAACAATTTTCGCCTTATCTCCCAAATGTATGCTAAAACCTTAAATACAGCAAATAGATTAAAAGATCTCTGGACATAGACAAACTAGTTACTAAGCCTGCCTTTTGTAACAAATGTGTCTAGATTACGTACTTCTTATAACAAAAAGAACCTTAGATCATCTTTTTCTTTCTTTATTAATTTGTCTCCCATAATTTCTTTGAGCATACCAGACATATGCCAAGGATTTATTTTCTCCATAATCATATCTACACAATCAGTATTTCTATTCCCATCGATATTAATAAATGCGTATCTCCGTGAAGCAATTGTATTGTTAGAAATAAATCAGGAACCGCTGAATTACGTTCGATATCCTCAATGATATCTGGGACATTGTTATATTAATCTTGTCTAAATGGGAGGGCATAATGGAGGGTTCGGAAACGTAGGGCGACATCAAAGGTAATATTAAAAGTACAAATGATGGAAATATGCTGGAGACGCTGACATGACAGAATTATTAATGAGGGCAACTTTTATGTCTAAGTATTTTTAAAAGGAAAAATATCAAAATATGTCGAGCGAACGTCGAATTTGAAATATTAATTATTTATCTTCCAAGGTATGAGAATGTATGGAAATTTTTGAAAATAATGTAAAAATAAAAATTACTTTACTTAAAATGCTAAGATAAAGAAAAACTAAGGGAGATTATTTATTTCATTTCCGGAATCTTGTTTTGTCTGGCTTGGGATGAAACATCTATGCAATGAAATTAACTCCAAGTCGTGAATATTGGAAAAATACGCACTACTTACTATTCTAACTATTAGAAGAATAAAGTGTTATCTACTATTTGTCAACCTCTCTGGCGCAGCGAATAGATTGCATTACATGTAATCTGTCAGAGGTGCCTCAAATAATGCTATATTCCAGGTGAGTAAATAAATAAATATTGATAATAATTAAAACAATTTCTTAGTAACTATGTAGAAAATGTATTATGGCCGTCCGTTAATTTATAAAATTTGAATTTATTTCTTAGCTCAGTACTGTATTTATATGATTACTTTGCTATACTTGTCTGCCCGTTCGTGCGGCAACGCACTTACGTAGCATCAAGTTCTAGCTAATATTGGTGTAATAAATATTTTTTTGTAAAACACAATAGAAAGACAGATATCTGCATTCCGAACCGGTGGTAAGACACTACAAACAATAATAATAAATATTTGTTTGTAAAACACAATAGAAAGACAGATATCTGCATTCCGACCCGGTGGTAGGACACTACAAACAGACTGACTTGACTTTTTAAAAGTGCTTATAAACTGAACTGAACTTGAAATAAATTAATTTTGAATTTTAATTTTGATACTACTAACAAAGCGTGTTTTCAAATTTAAACTCCTTCTTTCTGACTGCATTCATTTTTGTTTATACATGATAGAGACTAAAAGTGCTGGGAGGCATCGAATGTTATGTAGCAACCACCGAAGAAAGTCAATGTTTTACCAGCCCAAGAGGGATTTATCCACCCTATAAATAACCCCATATTGAAGCTTAATAGAAACACCGCAAATAAAATAAATATAATAAATAAATATACTACGGAAATGCACAAATCGCCATCTAGCCCCAAAGTAAGCGTAGTTTGAGTTATGGGTAGGTACTAAGATGACTGATGAATATTGTTATATGAATAATATAAATAAATACTTATAATATACAGATAAACACCCAGACACCGAAATAACATTGATTTGTTTATTACAATAACATTCTCCAGTTGTGGGAATTAGTGTTGCCCAAATTCAGTCTTGGTCTTGCAGTCTTGGTCTTGTTCTTGCGTTTTTGCAAGACCAAGACCAAGAACAAGACCGCGTATTTTTAGCAAGACCAAGACCAAGACTGACCGTGCAAGACTTGAGCAAGAACAAGACATAGCCTGCAAGACTCTTGCGTCTTGCAGCTAGGACTTAGCGCTATTTCACGGAGTAGTTAGGTGTAACAGTTCGGTGTATAGGTAGGTAGGTAGGTACGCTTAGGAATTCTATGAGACGCAAAAAACTATATCAAAGAATATGAAAAACTGGACCTATGCGCATTACGACTAATACCATAAACATAGCGAATAAAAAAATATCTATTAAAATCAAACTGAGTGCATGCATAGTTATGTTTTAACCATCGGCACTTTGATAATGCGGCATCAAAGGTTTTGTACTTACTTCTCAAAGAAATTTGCCGCTTTTCGGAAGTACATGGTTATGATACACGCACCGGCGGCTTCTTTTGAAATCTAAAACAATCGTTGCCGCCGCGCCGAAATCATAACATTTGACACTATTCATGCAAAATAATTTCGAATTTTAAGAGTACCTACAGGTGTTCCAAAGAATAAATAAGTTTCAGAGTGCTTAGAATGAAAATGAATACATTATACTGATCACGCAAGTAGTATTATGATTAGGATAAAATGGTGAGGATAGGTAGTAGATGTCATAATAATTCATTCTAGTAAGTAATTATAATATTGATTACTTATATGGTTTTAAACTAATTACTTAGGTACTATTATTGTACATTTAGTCATTATATTTCTTAAGTTTTTACAAGAAAAAATAGCAAAAAAAAGCTAGCTGTGCCCGCGACTTCGTCCACGAGGAATAGTAACTTTGGAGGTATAGTGACGTTCTGGATTTATTTATTTATTTTAAAACTTCTGTCATCAAACATACAAACGAACTCTTCAGCTTTATAATATTAGTATAGATGCACGCCAAAACATTCACTTATGTGTAAAGAATAGTGATTGGCACTAATTCTTTACATATATTTTATTCACGGGTCGCGTCTGTACAAGTAGGTAATATTTAGTGTGTGTTTGTACGCCGCACGCGGCATCGTTCGATTTGCGGCGGCATCCTTTTCATAGAGCCGGCACGTGGCGAGGCGGCGTGGTAAAAAGCAAGGAAACGTACTATAAATGAAGGAATTATTTTAATTCCAGTCATTTCCAATTGAGCTGTGCTTCGATTCTAACTTAATAATTGTTTTTACTAATTCTCGTTGTTTTCTAAAAACGTATCACGTGTACAATTTAATATGAGTGACGAAGATTCAAATTATTCTAGTCCGAGTAACGAGAGTTTGAGTCACAGATCTAAAAGACCCAAAAGCAAATTTGAGGAGTTTTTCGAAATAATTCATGCATCCCAAACTGCCTTGTGTAAATTGTGCCAACATAAAAAGATTGAAATAAAAATGAAAAACAGAAACACTTCAGGCTTAAGGAAACATCTAATGTCTTTCCACAAAAAGGAATCAGAAATATTTCTTCCTGTTAAACCAAAATTAAGTGGAGATATCACAAGCTTTTTAGTAACCGCTGGAAGAAGTGGACAGGTAAGAATATTTTTTTAACAGTTAAAAGAATTTTAACTCCGCGTAGCTATTCATGCGATTCAAAAACGCCATTAACTTACGTAAGTATTTTTGAGTTAGTGGTGTTTTCATCTAGGGGTGCGACATATTAAGTATGTAATTATCGTCTTAAATATTTTTTATAAACACCCATATTTTCATTTAATCGGCCAGTAACAACTAAGTACTTTATTTTGGTAAATTACAGTACAGTGCAACCTTAATATAACAAATATCAATTTAACGATTTTCTCGATTTAACAACAACAAACCTCCTCCTCTTATACGCTCAAACCTAGTATGTTTTAAATAATAACACAAGATTTATTGTTTTGTTTCAGTCGGAAAACAGCAGTGACAACATCACGACAGCTACAGTTGATTGGGTGGTGAAAAAATATCTTCCCTTCTCATTTTTCGATGACGAAGCTACACAAGTATATTTTCGACGTATTTGCCCTAATATGGTGTTTCCTAAAAGGTCTACACTTAGAAAGAAAGTCAAAGAGCGATTTGAAGAGCTCCAATTGAATCTCAAGGAACGACTTCAACCATTATCATCTAAAATGTCGTTTACCATTGATGGGTGGACGTCAATTGCTGGTAGGAGTTACTACGGGGTTACTATTCATTATATAGACAACGAATGGAAGTATCGATCTGTAGTTCTTGATTTTATACCATCACGCGGTCGACATACTGGGGAAGATATTGCAACGATTTTCCATGAATGTTTATTGGAATATGGCATAATTGATAAAATACAAGGTATCACGGTCGACAACGCAACTGCAAATACCAAATTTATGTATGAACTGGGCAAACAGCTGCCGCCACACTTTGATTCAGACAATCAACATTTCCGGTGCTTTGCTCACATTTTAAACCTTGGTGTACAAGATTTATTAAAGACCTTAGCATTACACTGTGAGTCTGACACTAACGCGCAAGATCAGCAGTACGAAGACTATGCAGACGAAACTGAGGATGAGGAAGATGAAGAATCTGCACCAAATATTGCTGACTCGCGTACATCTGTAACAAAGTTACGCAGTATTTCCAGTAAAATAAAAAGAAGTGAGATAGTGAAGAAGAAGTTTCAGTCTGCTTGTGAAGCAGCTGGCGTGCCATCAAATCTAAATGCCATTCTTGACTGTCCAACGAGATGGAATTCCACACATGATATGATTGGATTTGGTTTAAAAGTGAGAGCGGGCATTGACATATTGTGCAGTTCTGTCACCGAATTGAATGATTTTCAAATCACAGCTAATGAATGGCAGGTACTCGAAAAATTACATAAATTTCTAATAAACTTTAAACTTTTAAGTACAAAACTTGGTGGAGACAAATATGTTACGTTACCGCTAGTCATTGTATCATTTAATCTCTTGCTAGATAAAATTGAATCCATGGTAAAACAGTTAGATGAGAAACCTAATCGATCTGAAGTGGATGAAAGGCTCATTCTAGCTTTCCAAGCAGCTCGAGACAAAATGCTTAAACATTACAAGAAGAGCAACTGGATTTATTGTACTTCTTTAATTTTAGACCCAAGACATAAGGCTCAGACTTTTGACCTGACAATGTGGGGGAAGCAACTTAAAACAGAAAGTCTGCGCAAGTTCAATGAACTTTATGAAGAATATAAAAGTCTACACTCACTGAACAAATCTCTGGAATTACCAGAAAAAGACAATAAAGTATGTGATGAAGATGAAGACGTAATAGACTTTGATAAACTCTATGAATGTCCCTCGACGTCATCTGGATCTTGTCTTCAAGGCTTAGTGATAGACGAGTTGGAGGAGTACCTGAGAAAACCAAGAACTGCCAGCTCGGAAGACATTTTAGATTGGTGGAGGACGCATGAGACAGAGTATCCGATTTTATCGAAAATGGCCCGTGATTTTCTCTCAATACCTGCAACTTCAGTACCTGCTGAGAGGTTATTTTCTAAAGCATCATTAGTAATTAGAAAACATAGAAATAGGTTAAGTGATGAGTCAGCCAGATGGTTACTTTGTATTAATTCTTGGTCAAAAGAATTGATATAAAGTATCATAACCTAATGATAAAGCTGTTGATTTGTGTTGTATTTTATTTTTTATTCAAATAATTGATAAATCGTAAAACTCTTTTATTAAATTTCTTATAAGTTGAGGGTTCAATCTCTTTCTAGACAGATAAGTATTGTTCTTTAAAATACAGTCAAGTTATTGTAATTAATTTGTTTTTTTACATGTTTTAGCAAATGTAAGCTTATAAATCATAAATGTTTATTAAGAAACAGTTACTTCCATGGAAAACGACATATAGGTCAGTTGATTTTTCGAATTTCTTATCAAATCTTCAGTTATTTATTAATCTGCTTGATCTTTACTATGGCTATGTTAATTCAAGTTCACAATGTTCCAATTCTAATACGTTTTTCTAAGATTTAAAGTAAACTTTAATAAATAGTAATAGACTAATAGGTAATTGCAAGACTTGCCAGACTCTTGCTGCAAGACCAAGACCAAGACCAAGACTGGGAGCGCAAGACCAAAACCAAGACCAAGACCAGGTGTATTGGCGCAAGACCAAGACCAAGACTGGCTAAGTCTCGTCTTGTTCTTGCATTTGGGCAACACTAGTGGGAATCGAACCCACAGCCTTGGACTCAGAAAGCAGGGACGCTGCCCCCTGCGCCAATCGGCCGTCAAAGTGGAAGTTGATTCCACAATTTCCATGTTCGTGGAAAATTTCACCTGCCCGTAGTGGGGATGAAATTTGTTTAAGCGACGCACGGTACGATTAAAGAATGCAGATGAAGGTATCTAGAACGGCTCCTTTACATAACTCTTTATCTTCATCCATATTATCGCACCAAGTATTTTATTAACAAAATCCAATATTTTGGTCCAATATTTTATGTGCAATTTTAAAGTAAGATCTAAAAAATAAGTCGATGTAGTACCTATGCCATTGTCACCATTTTGTAGAACTCGGAAACAATCCTTTCTAAACAAACTTTCTTTATGGCAAAATTTTAATAACATCACTTTTATTTGGGACATCACCCGATGAATATTTTTACCAAAGAAATTATTCTTAGGCTATTTAAATAAGTTGGTGTATGATGTAGAAAGTTAATGAAATAGTTGTAGTTGTGAAATATGATTGCTTTTTTCAAATCACCGATTGTCGAATGTTTTAAGACTCGCGAACGTGGTAAATTTTGCACAATATAAAAGTACTCCAATAAAAGAATAACAATCATAAAGAGAGGTAGGTGTGCGTGAGGCAATTTTCTTAAAAAGGTGGAGACTATACGGTAATATATTTATACAAGATATCTGAGATATATTTTACGCTTTATATAGGGATTGACTTTACCCCCTGTCAAAAAAAGGCGGTTGGTTGGTGCACGCTTCTCGTATTTTAGCGTGATTATTGCTATTTTAAAATTAGTAACAATTTTTTTATTCATTTACAAATTCACCTTAGACTGCAATCAAATCTGGTGATAAAATATGATAAATTCTAAGGTGGTGATGGGCTACCCTCAGGGGCTAGGTATTTATATTAAACACGTAAATCAATTTCTACACGGCATCGTACTGGAACTCTAAATGGGTAGGTAACTAGGAATGGCAAATGAAAACCAAATCAGAGACACATTCAAAAATTATGAATTCCCAAATTATTAACACTTTGTAAGGCACTAGGCTGTCTTACAGACCCAAAAGTAACTTTAAGTTCAGTGATATACTATTCAATGATATTGAAACAAATAAATTGCCACAGTCTGTTTAAAATGTATTCTCCAGCGGATATTCACACTGCGAAAAAAATCGCGTATATAAATAAACCAAACATGGTATGATAGTAGTACGATGGTGTTACCCGTGCATTTATGCGGCGGTCATTTACGCGCTGTGCGATTTCCCATGGTCAAGATATAACGTGACACAAGATGCAGTAGGAGTTAGATATTTATACCACACTATCAACTTAGTATTCCTTCTATAACTTAAGAGTTAAGCTGGTGTAGCCTTTTCCAACCTTCTTTATCCATGTTTCTATGAGTTTCCAGCCCAACCTTTTGTTTTATTTGTCTCACAAAAGCCAGTCTCCGACGGCCTCTTCCCCTATTTCCATCTTGGTACATGGTATATACTGCAATATTAACATTTTACTTCCATATTTATTTACATTCCAATCGCCATGGAACTATATGACCGTATGTCTCTGTGAACGTGTTAACATCACAGACGATGACACTGCCAGTTAAATCCAAACCAGCCGTTGAAGCAATGACCTTATTTGAGCCCATAATTAATTCAAGACAATAAGCATTGAATACTCACACTCATTGCCCCATATACTATTCCATGCCATTGCTTGTCAAATGCACATGCTATAATAGACTGGACGAACAATAAATCTCATGACGACAACGCCTTTACATCAGCCATATTCTGGACCATTATTAATTATTGATTAAGCGTACCTGATTGACATAATGGGATATAATATCAGCATAGTTAGCTTTAACAAACATAATTGAAGCAAATGAATAGTGTCATAATATCCTATTTTGATTTAACAGTCTTAACTAATTTAAAAGAAAGTTATAAAATCATGTTATTTTTATCGTTACTTCATCCAATGTTTTATTTAATACTTAAATGATAAGTTGCTGATAAGATACTTAATTGAGAACTCTCTAGGAAGCTACCATATTTTATTAGTTCGAAGAGTACATCCCAGAACGGAGTAGGTACGTATGTCATTAGTTAAGCAGTATTGCCATTGGGTAAGGCTCCGGCTTCAACTTGGGGGAACCGAGTTTGATCCTAAACGCGTCTAAGCTGTTTTATATTTTAGAGCAATACAATATCAATTGCTTTAAAAGTGAAAGAAAATATCGTGAGGAAACCTGCATGCCTGAGAGTAATGTGTGCCTGACTCATAATATTCTCGAGGGTGTGAGAAGTCCACCAATCCGCACTTGGCCAGCATGGTGGGCGAAAACTTCACAGTTTAGACCCTTAAAGGGTTCTCTGAGAAATTCTTGCTAGAAACCCAAAATGTAACAATGGTTGACCTGACCCGGGAGTCGAAACCAAGATCGGGAGCAGTAATCAAACATCTTAACCACTAAAACGAAGCGTTTCTACGGGGCCAGTGAGCGAGATACTACTTGGTTTCTGTACATCCTTGATAAGGTTCGAAACTCCGAAAATAGATGTTGACTCTGATCCAACCTTTACATGCATTTTAGATGAAAGTCCTACAAGCTAATTGGAAAATATTTTCATCTAGGATAGTGGAAAAAACAGCTTGGGAATATTTTGCAGTAATCAGTGCAAGGTAAGTAGTGATAGCGGGATTAGACGAGATGAAATTATCCAGCGACCGCAGCTACGGTGCAAATTGGATTTCTTTTTTTAATAAAATCTCCGATGCAATTTTCATTACATCCAATTTGTTCTGTTTATTTTGCTGCGGTCACATGAGTTGATAAAATTGTATTTATTCATTTTAATG
Source organism: Pararge aegeria (assembly GCF_905163445.1). NCBI lineage: Eukaryota > Metazoa > Arthropoda > Insecta > Lepidoptera > Nymphalidae > Pararge > Pararge aegeria. The sequence continues at coordinate 6,399,609 of NC_053184.1, read as the reverse complement.
GATAAGTACCGTGGTATATGTAAATTGTAAAAGTAATCATAAATTTGAACGCCGATTGGCGCAGTGGGCAGCGACCCTGATTTTTGAGTCCGTGGCCGTGGGTTCCATTCCATTCAACTGGAAAATGTGTGTGTGATGAACATGAATGTTTTTCAGTGCCTGGGTATTTATTTGTATATTATAAGTATTTATGTATATTATTCATAAAAATATTCATCAGTTATCTTAGTACCCATAACACAAGCTACGCTTACTGTGGGACTAAATGGCGATATGTGTATTGTCGTAGTATATTTATATACTTACATATTTATTTAAATAGCATAGTCAAAGTCAAAGTCAAAAATATCTTTATTCAAGTAGGGCCTACTTGAAATAAGATATAGGTGGCACTTTTGATGCGTACATAAGAATTACACGGTAGTGAGATGATGGCGATAACCACATTCGTAAACTTAAAACTAAAGCTACGAGGGTTCCAAACGCGTCCTGGTCTAATAAGAAGCCCACAACAAACTTAGCCGGGTGTTTTTTTTTTGTTATCACCATCTCACAATGTCATTTAAAATTATGAGAAGAGCAACCTGGTTAGAGCAATAATTCACACCCAAGCTTTTTTATCGATTACGTAGTCCTTTATACTACAATAGGACTTTTCTATAAGCATATAAAAGTGTACTAATGGACAAAGGCCTTTTCCAATGGAAGGGCTTGATTCACCGCATTGAGCAGACTGGCTGGTGATCTCAGTAGGTGGTAGTAGTAGCATAGAGGATGGCGCTGCCGGTTCTCTGTTATATTCTCCTTCTACTTACTCGCCTCATATGACACTCGCGGATAGAAGAGGGCAACTATTTTCTGATCGCCGTCACCACACGAACATAAAAAAGTAATAAGTACATAATGCTTATATTATGTTTTTAAAACACAAAAGTGTTTAAATCCCGTGTTTTATTGGGTACATCGGCAAGTGCTTTTCCTAAGTGTGGCGAGTATTCTGAAGCATAGTTAACATTCATTTCACCATATTATAATTTCCGGCCATACTTACTCCATAGGAACAAAATGCTTTTTGGAGTTGGTAGATCACAACTTCAATATTTTTTATTAGATGTTATGATGTGCGTAACGAAAAAGTTTACTGCAAAGAATATAAAATATTATTAAAATATTTTTTAGTTGTGAATTTTTTTTTATCTTTATTGTGGAATGACAAATCAAACGAATTTCAATTAAAAAAAAAAAAAACTGGTATTCTGATATCAGTCTCGTAAACTGTACAAGTAGATGCAAAATTTCAGTATCTGCGGACCGGGGTTTTAGGGGGGTTAAAGCATTAATATGATAATAATAATAATAACAATAAAATAAATTCTTTATAACTATTAAAGTAGTAGTACATATGTTATTTATATATGGATATGATACATATACTCTATATATAATAAACATACTTTGTACGATGCCTTTAAAACTGTTTTACTGAACTAAGCCTTTTTAAAATTGGTTGGGGAAAAGTCTTTTCGTATTATAGTTTATTATATGAACTTGTAATAAAATCTCTTTGGCTATACTATTTGTATCTGGCTGGTTTTGGTATCATTAAAAGTTTAAATTTTAAAGAAGATAATTCCAAATTCAAATAAGGAAATTGTGTGATTTTTTTTTATTTTTTTTTCTTACTTTGAAGATGAGTGAATCTAATGAAGAAATTCGATATATAATAACAGTTCTATTGATCGCAAATGTAGTAGTAAAGTCGATAGTATGATATTGACATTGTTAAAGTAATCTGGTTGGTTTCTGGATGGTTTTTCAGTGTGTTGTATAGAAGCAGGCGTTACTTTGCGGAAATCCATGATACATCAACAAAAATAAGCTAAATTGGCTATACTCCGCGAAAAACAACCTTAACAATTATTCATTGTAAAGTCAACATCTCCTGATGATGCTCCGGTTTTGGAGCGAAACGTGCGTAGAGAGTGTATTGCTGAGGATCTGTTTGGTGTGGAGTACAAGGATTGAAGAAATTATAAATTACACCACACAGATTCTCCTGTTTTTCGCGGAGTATAGCAAATTAAGCTTAATTTTGTTAATATTTTAGTGTGTTGACCATCTACATAATTAAGTGCTTTAATTACATTATGATTTATACTGTCAGTAGATAAGACAAACGTAAGTAACTAAAAAAAAAACAAAAACACATTATCCATTATCCATATATTGTTTTATTATGCAAAGATAATATATAATCAAACTGTTGTATTATTGCGTGTAATGCTGACGTCCCATACTGAATCTCAGCAGATAATGGATATATGTAAATCTTGGCTAAATGTTTGCTCAGGCACGGTTTATATCTGTCCTAGATATTAGTTTAATGTTTGATTTATGAACCACCTTACTGTGACTAAGAAGCTTGATTGCTTCTTAGCAAAATGTATTTTATGTTACGTAGAACTTGACAAAGCTCTATACTTTAGTCAAGTAACTTAACAGTTAGTCTTCCTAAAATTAAGGACAATATAGACTTTCATTTGGTAAAGTTAAGTTACATTACAAGAGAATGGCATCCAACTTCAAAAAAAAAAGGCTTTGACAACCTCCCTGGCATGAACGCTGTGGTCTTAAGGGGGAAATTCTGGCCTGGTAGGAGGCTTCGGTCATGGCTAGTTACCACATTACCGAAAATATACCCCTTAGAAGTTAGCCCGCTACTATTTTAGACTGACTAACGTCATCACTTACCTTGGGTTATATTGCCGTCAAAGGTAAAATTGTAGTAGGACGAAAAATAAAAACAGAACGGGAGGAATTTGAATTCGTACTATGTTCCGTTTCTTATTCACACTTAACAACAATACAACGGCGACTGATACAACGACGATGTAGCTATAAAGGTGGCATAGATTGTGATTTGCCTAAACTAAATGAAATTAACTGAATGAATTGTGGTATGATAGGACAGTGGGTTCCTACCCACCGGCCTATTACTTAGGTAGGTTATTTATTAATAAGGTAGGTACACACTTGCTTATTTATTTGTACTTAACGAAACATATTTATCGAAACATGCGTTGCGTTGTACTATTATAGCGTGCCGCTTACCCTATCAAGATCTTTATTAAAATGTACATGACATCATAATTAAAACTTTACGACAATAGGACCCTACCTTTGTTATTTATGATGCAATAAAACAAACCTCCCACACAATGTAAGGAAAAACTCATTTTATTATTACGAGCGTGATAAAGAATCGTAAATGAACTTACATTGTTTTCGTTCATACACCAATTAATTATTACAGGTATCGGAGAACGTAAAACTAGACTGAGCTGAAAGCTGTACGATCGATATATAAGCATAGATCACGCGAATTGCTTGGTGATAAATTTAATATAATCGAGTTTTTGTGAGACATTTGTGACAAAACTAAACTAGACTGTTACAACGTGCCTCCCAATCATTGATTACTTTATAGTTAAGTCAAGTCTTCAATTCGCCGATACCCCTATGCCTAAAGGCGAGTGTGTCCTGCCTGTAACGACATATGAAGCGGAGACGTGGACACTGACAGTCGACCTGAGCCATAAATTTAAAGTCGCACAACGCGCTTTGGAGCGAGCTATGTTGGCAGTCTCTCTTCGGAATAAAATTCGCAACGACGAAATCCGTAGGAGAACCAAAGTCACCGACCTAGCTCAAAGGATAAAAAGTTGAAGTGGCAGTGGGCGGGTCATTTTTGTCGTAGAACCGATGGCAGACGTGTTCTGGGGCAGACGTGTTCTGGAGCGGAGACCGCGAATCGGTAAGCGCAGTGCACAGACTCAGCGCAGACGACCTCCAGCCCGCTGGACAGATGACCTTAAAAAGATGGCTGGAAGAGGCTGGTTGAGAAAGGCGGAAGACCATGTGTGGTGGCGCGCTCTTGGAAAAGCCTATGTTTAGCAGTGGACGCTTGTGGGCTGTTGATGATTATGATGATGACTACTTTATAAACCAAAAGTAATTCGAAAATAATAATCTAATACGTCAACAAAATGATTCACAAATTACTTAGTTTTCACCTCGATCGGCAGTACCTAAAAATTGTCCCGCATTTTGAATTCAAGAAAATCCAAATGAAACATTTACATTTTCTATTAATGTATCTAAATTTTGACCGATACTAGAAGTTCAAGGTTTATACAGCATTTCGTATATATATAGCAACACAGTAATAAAGCTAAAACTTTTGCCATCGAAGTCGAGTGGATAATAATACGAGGTCCATTATTCGATCTATCTATTAAGGCAGACGTGCGGTTGACAGCATATAAGACGCGGTAGTGTACCTACATCGTATTATTATATACATTATGTGTTTGAAGCTTCTTGTTATGAATTAATTACGAGAGTCTCTAACAAGACAGCCGTGTCAACAGCTGGTTTAGTTTCCTAACAGGTTTGCTCATTCGGTAGTTAGGCACTTCGATAACAATAACTTTGAAATCGTATCGGTTCTATAAGCACGGAGTTTGATTATTTTTTTACCAAAGTTATGTCTACAATAGTTATATACATATATGCTTCATTCAGTCATACTTTTATTGAACGTAAGCTTTCAAAAAACTTTACCAAACATCCTACTAGTGTGGATGTTTGTTACTCAATCGGATTTGGATTAAATTTGGCAACCATGTAGCCTTTGACATGGAAAAGAACACAGGCTAAGTTTCCCAAGGGAAAATTATAAATTGTTTACAAGCTAAGCCGCGGGCAGACAGTTTTGAAATTTTGTACTTATGTCACCTATGGTTTGGAAGAGGACATGTTCGTTCAATACCGATCTCTCAAATAGTTCCTGTGGTAAGATTTGTGAACGAAAGAAGCTTTAGACCCACTTCTGACGTCCACGCAGACGAAGTCGCATACAGAAGCTAGTTATATATAATTTATAAGGTTACAAATTAATAATTATGATCAGAGCTAGAGTAGTACAGGAATATAGTATAGTATCAATAGATGATATTATGTATATTATATTTCTGTACTACTCATCAGTGCCAGTCCACTACTGGGCAGACGAGTTGATAATTGCAGTAGATGGTAGTAGTTGCACAGAGAACGCTATGCCCGTTCTCCGATAGATATTACCTTAGTCACCTCATACGCGGGAATAGAAAGGGGTGATGACAATAGAAAAAATCGTACACAGTGTATAATAACGTGTATTTTAATTTCATTGCATTTATTTAGGATCACAGGTAAGTACGATTATTGGAGTTCGTAACGCAATGTACTCGTAACTTAAGGAATAATAATCATTACAATCCGTCTTGACGGAGAAATCGTGCAGTAAGTGAAGGTTAGTGCAGGGTGAGGATAGAACACTTCCTACGGAGGCCAATGATAGTCTTTCTCAACCCGATACAATATCGCGACGCTTTATCTAGACGATGTCAGTATTTACCACGAAATAAAGGCGTTGTTCTACTGGATTTCATATTTATTATTAGTTACGACTTATTTACGGTCCACTACCGGGCACGGCGGCAAAGTGAAGAATCCTCCCCACACCTCTTTCTTGTCTAAGTTGTGTGCGTTTTAAGCAATTAAAACATGACTTGCCTCAACGGTTGAGGAAACCTGCATGCCTGAGAGTTTTCAAAAGGTGTGTGGAGTCCACGCACTGTGCCAGCTTGGTGGATTACAATCTTAACCCCTCCACAATTTCAGAAGAGACCCGTGCCCTATAGTGGGCCGTTAATGAGTTAATATGACGATGATGATGACAGTACACGGATCTTCTCCCAGGATAAGGAGGGTTTAAGGTGTAGTCCACGAATGGTAGTTCAGACAAACACTAATACACACCCAACACTTGTGTTAAAAATGTTGTTGAACAATGTTTTTGCACTGTTATGAATTCCTGTCATATCCCTCCAGCATCGCATTCGTATTCAAACCAACCTTTAATGTTTGTTTATTCCTACATTACAAAAATAAATTTTAGAAATAATTTAATGCCTCGCAAATTTTTGTGTTTTTATATAGAGCTAGCAAATTCTAGATCTAGAATCTACTAAAAAATTAAAACCACCTTGGACATTAGCGATCAGAAGTAATTTTTATAAAAATACTGACACAATGCTATAAAGCTTGATTAAAATTCCTTTGTGTTTAACTTCAGCAAGATCTTTTGTTAGGTATTTGTATTCAAATAGTTAATTAGGATTTTGGTGTTATTCATTCTAGAAAAGTATTTAAAGTAATGCTTTTTTAAATGTTAGAAGGTTATTTCCTACAAACTACATTTATAAAATATTACGACCTTAAACTGGAAAACGTTGAGTTAGCATACATGTGTACAAGGTGCAAAACGTTAAACCAGTCTAAGTCTCTGAATAAAAGCGGCAAAAAACCGTAGCGTGAGAAAATGGGTACAAAAGACCATGGAAGTGGGGTCAGAAAAGTGGCCGTCCAGCGGTGGATATGATAATCATACTGATAAAAATGAAATCGGGAATGATGATTTATGGAAACAATGCACTAAGAAATAGAAACGTCCATCATCTAGTAATCTCAGTGAAATTCAATACTCTCACGTAACTAACAATAAAGCGGCTAAGTCAAAAACTAAGCTGTTATAGAGAAAGGCACAGTTGTTATACAAATAATATTAGTCCAGCTAATTATTCCTACTTCACAGCAATGTCTCCAGCTATTCTGTAGCTCTTTTCAAGCAGAAAGCTTATTGCTTTGAATTAATTACGATATTCCCTCGCAAGACAGTCGTGTTAACAGCTGGTTTAGTTTCCAAACTGTCAACAGATTGCTCCGTCGTTTGTTAGGTAACTTTGGTAACGTAAATTTTGACTTCCTTTTGATTCAAGGAACGTAACTTTCGATTGATGAAATCGGAAGTATTTTTGAATCCCTACGGGTGGAGTATAGTAAATTAACGGCTATTTTATTGTAGCAAACAATACATACTAGGTAGAGGTTTCGATGCGGCTGTCATGGGGCTACCTCACTACTGCCTAAGCCATGCATGTAATAGTTTTGCGTTAATAAATGACTTAAAGAGCACCGTCTTTCTTTCTCGTTTAATAACTTTTATTACAAGAAACCGATCATCTTTAAACTTATTTTTCTTACATCCCCCATCAACCAACTAGTCATTAAGTAATGCTTCTTTCTAATTAATTATAAACTATTCCAGTATGTCCCCCTGCTGTTGGGGTCAGGGGGACAAACAGAAATAATTCCTACTGTTTATAAATTGCATAAGACGTTGAATTTTTGTGTCTGAGCATGTTAACTGCTATTTATATGCTATTGACTAAACACTGTGAAAGATAATTATAATAATATACTGTGACAAAACACAAATCACCATTTAATCCCAAAGTAAGCGTAGCTCGTGTTATGGGTACTAAGAGGACTACTACTTATAATATTCAAATAAACACCCAGACACTGGGAACATTCTTGTTCATCACACAAACATTTTCGAGTTGTAGGAATCGAACCCGCGGCCTTGGACTCAGAAACCAGGGTGCCCACTGAGCCAATCGGCCGACAAAATATACTTATATGATCGATGAATAATTATCGTTTTCACATTATACCTTATTTAACATTTACTATACTTTATAAACATTTTAATATTTTAGATGCCAGCCATTGGGCTGGTATGAAATCTATATATTATAATGACGCAAAGTTTTAAATTTTCGTTGTATTAGGGTTGTAAATATTTATCAAGCTAAGTTTGAATGGTGGACATAAGATTTCGCATGCTAATAATTAATGCGATTGCTAATTACTCCATCACTAGTACCTAAAGTTCGTCACGCTACAGAAACAAAAAAAAACTATTACCAGCATGCTACTCTCGTGCAAAAACATAAAAGTATACGGACGAAGTGGATTGACTAATAAGATTAGCATAACTGCACTAAAGTAAAGCACGCGAGCTCGTAGCTTTTAATAATTATAAACTTCTTGTAAATTGCACGATACTACGTGACATTGGTAAAGTAATTTTTTTGGGCTTAGCGCAAAATAAAAACAGGTTCTAGAAAGATTCGCGACCCGCTGGAACTGTGTAATTATTCAATAAAGTAAACCTGACTGCTACAAAAACAAAAAAAAAATTGCTTTATTTTGGTTACAATGCGCATCATAATATTACGATAGTAGTTTTAAGTATGTTGCTTAAATGCAGTGGGTACGTGGTATATAGTCATCATCATCATTTTAAAAAATCCACCCACTATCGGCACTGGTCTACTCTTAGAATGAGAAGAGTTTAAGGTCGGTAATCCGCAACGCTGGTTAACTCCGTATATATACTCGTAGAAAGACTCCGATTCAAATTCACACGCCTTTTACGCCATTCATAATGAAGAACTTTCGGGAATGCTGGTCTTCTCATCCTAACTTATAAAGCAAGTGATATTAATAATTGTTAAAACGCACATCGATCTGAAAATCTGGAGCCTCGCGAAATGAAGGCTGAAGTCCTTACCAAATACCAATAGCATTCACGTAATATATTATGTAAATTCCAAATTTCTTATTTTATTTTATTAATTGCTGTAATTCTTGCTGTTAATTGCTGAATATTATATTTGATTTAAAAAATAATTGGTCTGCTGCTCATTCCATTTACAAGAAAGAGATCGGTGCTAAGAAACGGGCAGGCCGTCCTGATACAAATGACAATGAATGAACTGATCTCTGGTCCATTTGTCATGTTTTTTTATTCTACTACAAGTTAGCCCTTGACTGCAAACACCCCTGGTAGTAAATTATGATGCATTCTGGGATGGTTGCGAGTTAACCTGTTATATTAAAACCACATCCCTAATCGGTTTACACTCTACATCGTACCGGAACGCTTCATCGCTTAGCGGCACGTCTCTGCCGGTAGAACTAACAAAGTACTTGGTTACTAATAGTTAGTGTTCTTAGTTTTTATTTTTTTTCATTTTGTATATTTCGTAACTATTTAATATTTTACTATCGCTCTTACCTCATTTTTACAACAGCGTTCAACCAGCGACAAAACGGCGCCAATATCATCATATCAACCCATTACGGGTCCACTACAGGCCAAAGTCTCCACACACATCAGAAATGGGTCAAGGCCGTAGTTCACCACGTTGGCCCAGTGCGGATTAGTTGACTCCACTCTTGGGGTTTCGTCAATGAATAATTGAAGACAAATCCAAAGTGACAACAGTCTGGCCAGTGGTAGGTAATACTAGAGCTCAGTGGCTCTCGAGTAATAAATAATGTACTACGTACTAGAGAAGATGAGTTTGCAAGTATGTTATGTTGCTAATACGTATTGTAGCCTGCTATGTGATTGCCTCAGTAGTATAGGTTGGGTGTTCAAGTACATACGAGCTCCTGTTTAATTCGCAGGACAGACCCAGAATTTGTATTGGGCTTCTCTGTTTACAAATATTCTGTGAGCCAGCCTAGAGTTTCGAAATAGGCGGTGTCCACCCATGTGCTCCTGACAACATTGTAAGCCGCCGAATCCGGATTTTTTTGTTTATAGTATATATACATAATATTTGTGGGACCACACACGGTGTTATGCTTAATGGAAAACTATCACCTATAGAAAGAGCAACTCGCAAGGCGTGCAAGGACTACGAAACCCTAAAGGTCCTGTAATTACACAGGAAACCACGCTCTTCAGACTGGAACACAGCATAGCAACAATGATGATTGGCGGCAGAAGTAAGTAAGGCAGTCGGCGGCAGGTGGAACTTTCCTGGACGAGCTCTGTGACAAAGCTACGCTACTACTAAAAAATTGATCACATGTGATCAGAGACATGTGGTAATAAATAACCTTCAGAGGCTGCAAAATTGCATTGGATCAGCGTAGATGGTCTTAGCTCCGTGGATATTTAAAGAATCTATTACGTTCATAATTATTGATGTTTCACTACTAGTAAGCAGTACACGAATACTTTAGATTATTCATATTGTAACGTATATATAAATAAATAGTTAAAACTGTCACGCTATTATAGAAAAAGTATGGTTGGTTCGTGGCACGCCCGTACAGAAATATAAAACTGTAAAGTGATGTGATATTCTGTAAAGCTTTCAACGCTGACACAGCGACGAAATGAAATTTATTTGACTAGAAGCGTAAGGCTAGAGGCTTATGTCTATGGTACTTTCTATATTATTATTTTATCCCATCAAAATTGTTTATCTGGCTACATCTTAGCCAGGGATTTCCAAAACGACAGATTTGGAACAGATGCGAAGACAGACGCGTAAGGCATACTTAATACGTTTCTAAAATAAGGACGTTGAGTCCTTTAAAACAAGAGCGTCAAAAATAATTAAATAATAATAACTCGTTTAATACAATATTTTTTTATGACTTTAAGATTTGGTGATTCTGAGCGATTAAGATAAGATTAAGATTTTTATCTTAATTTAAGATTATCCCTTACCAAAACAGAAATCCACATAATCAAGAAATAGATTAATAAAAACTAAAATCGCACTGAACTGAAAAATTAATCACCGGTTGGTTAGTAACAATTTAGTAGTTGATTCGAAATAATATTTTTTTTTATTACACACCAAAACATAATACATAAACAATTTATAAACAAAATTAGGGTATAATGGCGGCCTTATCGCTGATACTGACCACATACAAAGAGCAGTGGTTTACAAATTATAAGAAATAACGCAGATAATAAACTTACAAATAGTAACGTATACTTACTATGTATTTTACACACAAATTGACATAAATATATATTATGTAAGAAGGATGCGCTATTATATACATACTTAAACCAAACCAACATATATATTTATAAACTTACTGTTACACAACGTGGTTTTTGAGACAACGCGACGTTAAGTAATAATATTATGCAACGTTTATGCAACTCTTTGATGTCTCTAACGATAATTCTCTGATCAAATACATGGTGGTCAGAAAATTTAATTTAATTTAATTTAATTTTATATCAGTTATTTTATTTTTATTATTTTAATCAATCCAATGCTCTACTCACTGTTAAAAAAATTATTTGTAAAAGGACTTGTCGAATTATGAATCAGTTTTTTTTTTTTATTAGTTGTAAGTCAACTAAACGACGAACTCAGCCTGGTACAGAATTAAATGCCAGGACGAAGTGGATTGACTAATAAGATTAGCATAATTGTGCGAGGCACTGCACGCGAACCCATAGCTTTTCATAATTAGCGCCCGTTGTTATAAAGTGCATGTGTTACTTTGCACACTCCACTTTATATTGCACGTAAGTGAAGGAAAATGGGTCATACACCCTTTGTCCTTATTACATGCAGTTCTTTTTTTCTGACGGTTCGGCGTTATGAGTAATGTTCGTATTACGGTCGCCGTAATTAAATTTCTATTCAGAAGTACTTAGTGAATATTTTGACTTTTATACAGTCTGTAAATAGAAACATTGAAAGCCGTTTATTTATAACGTATAAATAAGGCCAAAAAACTAAGAAAGAAAGGTTGGTATTCAAAAAACTATATATATAAATATAATAAATAACACACATCGCCATCTAGCCCCAAAGTAAGCGTAGCGTAGTGTTATGGGTAGCGTAGTCTGAGCTTGTGCTAAGATAGCTGGTGAATATTTTTTTGTTTATAATTAATAATACACATAAATACTTTAATATACAAATAAACACCCAGAAACTGAAAAACATGAATGTGTTACAAAAACATTTTTCAGTTGTGGGAATCGATCCCGCGACCTTGGGCTCAGAAAGCAGGGTCGCTGCCCACTGCGCCGCTTGGCCGTCTTTTTTTTTTATTTTATTGCCATTTACTTTTCAATTAAGTCGATTGATTAACCACTTAGTGTTTATATTTTTTTGTACTTAACATAATAAATATCTTAAGTATCTTACAAAAATGTCTTGGTTTGTTTCCTGATCAATAAATACCTGTTGATCATTAAAAATAAATGTTATTAAAATAACATCTATATAATATATTAAAAAGTCGATACCCTAGCTGCATCACACATCCAGGCCACCTTGTCAATGGTGGATGCGGCTGTTACCAGTGCCGAGCAGGCCAAGAGGCGTAAATATTAAAACCTGGATAGCAGTTTCATTTTTGTGCCTTTGGGAGTAGACACTTTGGGACCGTGGTGTCCGGAGGCACGAGCTCTTTTTAAAGAATTATCGAAAAGGGTTATCGAGTCTACCGGTGATCCTAGAGCGGGCAGTTGACTTTGTCAACGAATTCGTTTGGCCATCCAAAGGGGCAATACTGCCAGCATCTTAGGAACTCTGCCTCGCTTCGGTAATTTTGAAGACGTTTTAGTTTTACATAGTTTATTTTAGGTTATATTTATAAAACAAATGTGAAAGTTCATTGTTCCAAATTAATAATTAAAAAAAACGGATCAATTATAAGCCAGGATTTTCAATGATGACGTATGGTAATTTACCGCAATGCCTCCACATATCGTTTACGTTTTGTAAATAAAAATAAATAAATAAATAATAATAAATATACTACGACAATACACACATCGCCATCTAGCCCCAAAGTAAGCGTAGCTTGTGTTATGGGTACTGAGATAGGTGATGAATATTTTTTTATGAATATAATACACATAAATACTTATAATATACAGATAAACATCCAGACACTGAAAAACATTCATGTTCATCACACAAACACTCTCCAGTTGTGGGAATCGAAACCACGGCCTGGAACTCAGAAAGCAGGGTCGCTGCCCACTGCACCACTCGGCCGTCAAAAATGACTCGATTACCAATAAATAACAACAATTGTCATGTTTTCTTCCCTTAGGTCGTTAGTCCCGCTGGGGTAATGTGCGAGACCATTAAAAGAACATAAATATATTTCCCTGTCTATAAATGTCACTGGTGTTCGTAGTTTGCCACTGTAAATAGTCCTCTCGATGCAATCTTCAATGTTGTTGACGGAAAACTCGGAAGACTTTTTTATCTACAAAAGAATAACGCTAATGACATACTTTTCTTGGAACACGGCTTATTTATGTCCCAGCAAAGAAAATGTTTGCATAATTTGGTTTACTCAGTGAGATGTTATTACCGTTAGAGCGTTAGGGCACTTTACCGCGAAATCATGGTAAACAAACGGCACTATGACATTTAATTACTAGAACTTGTATTTTAACAATGTTTGCATATTTTTCTCTTTCAGTTTGCTCGCAAGGAACACGTCATATAGATTGCCGTCCTGTGTATATCCACCAGACGCGTAAGTGTTAATAATGCCTAATAAAATTTGCAATCGCCTTTAAAATCGGGCCACAGCAATGCTGGAACATAACAATGCTGCTTAGCGGCAGAAAAAAGCATGGTGGTACCTCGCCGGACGAGCTCTTTCATGAAGTACTAGTTCAGGAAGCTCCATTACTTCTACTTATGTAAATTGATAAAAAAATTATTTAATCTACACGATTGGATGTTTTTATAAAAACGTTAAGGCCGATGTGACATTCGTTTACCTGAAAACTTGCTAACGACACTAAAATAATTAGAGGTATTATAAAAATCACTGAAGCCTAATACTTGATAAACGTACTTAAAACAAGGATGGCAGCTTGACGATAATATTCGAACTGGACAATGGACGAAACAGAACGACACGCTTGCATAACGCTTCATCATTACGTGACTATTCTTTCCTACCAGCGAACGCGAATTTGATTATAATCTATTTTTGAAACAAAATGTTACGTAATAGTTCTAACTTTTAAACGTACAAAATGTTGCTTAAAAATTTTCCACCTCATCAATCAAAACACAGTAACTATAAATTACATACGCCAAACAGAAGAACTTTCACATAACGAAAGGTCATCTTGACCCACGTATTCGATACATTATATCAACATACACCAACCATAGAGCACGCAACATTTTTTTAGGGGTTGACGAATGAGGCAGTACACAAGTTTAATTAAAAATAGTCACGCGATACTATTTCCAGCGTGGCGTGTGAGTTTCGTTTAAAATTTCACCGAACTAGGCTTTTATTAAATGCTCTTTCAATTTGATTTAATGACTTTTTTGTCGGTTTCCTTTGGCGGGTGCGTGTTTAGGATAAAAATGGTATTAGTACTTCTGATTAAAATCACTTGAATCTTAAGCATTAAGCAAATAATTCAAAAATATGAAGGTGACAGAGCGGACAAGAGGCAGAAATCTCTTTCGCTTCCAGTCAAAACATACCACTTTCTTTTCCTTTTTTTAAATTTCTGGATCGAATAATTTGTAGATAGCGCGCATTTTGGTCAATTTTAGTGGTTTTATAACATATCCATAGATGTTATGAATGATAAGTGAAGTTCTCTGTATAACCAAGGAAATTTCAGTTTAACGCGGATTAAAATAAATAAAGCTAAATATACATTTAAATATAAAAATATGTATTGTTACTTCATTTGATCTTCATGAAAAAAGACGTTACAGAGCGCATCGAATTTATTTTACCCTGCAAAGACCCAGATGGCTGGCCTCATAAAATACCCTAAGTGGCTCTGTTAGTAGTGATGCTATACTTAAAGATAATCACAATTTACGGGAGCCCTTTAGTGGAAGTTTGGGAATACTTCCTCTTAATAAGACATTATTGCAATTATTATGTTTTAACCGCGACGTGTGCATTATCACAGCCTAATAGTGACCCACAACTGTGCATATTATGAATTATATACATAAATACTTAGAAAATACATATAAACACACCAAGCTTTGGCCGTCGTGACCAAAATATTTCGTAAAAGTGGACATAAACAGTCGACTTACAAGTAATGGTCATAAATTAGTGTCATCTGCATATCGTCTGCGTAAGGTACAGGGATCATTTGTGGGATTGAGTATACGCTTTTATAATATGATTCCTAAGGTGATTTTGGACCTGCCAATGCAAAAGTTTAAAGAATTTGTTAAAACACATTTATTACAGCGAGGTTACAATACAATTGATGAATTTTTTAATGACAAGGTTGCTTGGAAGCATCCGGCTCCGCTTTCAGCTCTCACAAGATGGAAAAATGAATGTTAAAATGCAAAATGTAAATTGTTGATGTTGGAAAAGAGCAACTGCTGAGTTTCTTGCCGGCTTCTTCTCGGTAGAATCTGCCTTCCGAACCGGTGGTAGAATCACTACAAACAGACAGACTTGACGTTTCAAAAGTGCTTATATTAGGCCTACTTGAAATAAATGAATTTTGAATTTTGAATTTTGCACCTTCCAACTCGAGAAGTTATCTCCAACGGGTGACAGATCCAGCTAGCTAGTGCCCACCCTACTCTAGCCTAGCATGCCGCCATGTGATTTTTGCATTCCGCTACGATGTCGAGTAGAAATCGATTATGCGTATGGGTTCAATAAAACTGTAATTCTCCTAGGTTACTCCTCTATCATCTTAGCCTACATCCAATTGAGGTTGCAGTCACATGACTGCACTAACTTGTAGTAGAATAAAAAAAAGCTAAATAACTAACGAGGAAGTTTATTTACACAATGATATTTACCGTGAAGCCAAAAAATATAAAGAGGCTTACGTACCCGGCGTTGTAACTTCTGGCACGAGAATTCAAATAAAGGAGCAAGTATCAATAAATCACCGATATAACAGCAAATATCGTACGTCTTAATCGTAAATCACTGGTGTAGATAAAATAGAGGCCGCTCAGATTTTCTTTATTTTCACGTTTTATGTGTAACGGGAATATGAACGATGGCCTATTTATACATTCATACCACATTGGCGGGAATGCCATGAACACGGTTTTTATGTTATATCAGATTAAAGATTGCGGTTACACTTTATTTTACACGTTAACCCAAGCTTAGATAAATGGATGAGCCAGAATTTGGACTGTATCTTTGCTCAGTTATATATTTTTTATTTTTTGTGGTGATGGGTCATATATGCCACCAAGATACGGGGAGACACGGTGGTACCGGGACCTGTATCGACTAAAACCCTACGATGTTCGAACTTATCGCCTGATGGCTGGGTAACGGGCACTCTTTCGCATATATACCTACGCGAAATATTTGCTCAATGAACTAACCGTACTCTGACAAGAGTTTGGTTACTTTATTTATATTTGGACCTGTGTTGTGGATTTCACCTCTATCTACCACTGTCTCTTCAATTAAAAAGAATCTGGAGACATAATAAAGCGCCACCTCCCTGGCGCAACGGTAAGCGCTGTGAGTTTAAGCAGGAGGTCCCGGTTCGATTCCCGGCAGGCGCAGTTTGGCTTTTCTCTGGTCTGGTCTGGTGGAAGGCTTCGTGGCTAGTTACGACCCTACCGACAAAGTCGTGGCGCTAAGCGATTTAGTGTTCCGGTGCGATGTCGCGTAAAAATCGATAAGGGGTATGACTACCATACTCCCTAACAGGTAAGCCCGCTACCATCTTAGACTGCATTATCTCTTACCGCCAGGTGAGATTGCAGTCAAGAGCTACCTTGTAATACAAAAAAACAAAACCTTAAAC
Source organism: Pararge aegeria (assembly GCF_905163445.1). Classification (NCBI taxonomy): domain Eukaryota; kingdom Metazoa; phylum Arthropoda; class Insecta; order Lepidoptera; family Nymphalidae; genus Pararge; species Pararge aegeria. The sequence continues at coordinate 6,383,060 of NC_053184.1, read as the reverse complement.
ATAATTTCACGGCCGAATGGCGCAGTGCGCAGCGACCCTGCTTTCTGAGTCCTTGGCCGTGGGTTCGATTCCCACAACTGAAAAATGTTTGTGTGATGAACATGAATGTTTTTCAGTGTCTGGGTGTTTATCTGTATAATATAAGTAATTCTGTGTATTATATTCATAGAAATATTCATCAGCTATCTTAGTTCCCATAACACAAGCTCCGCTTACTTTGGGGCTAGATGGTTATGTGTGTAATTTCGTAGTATATTTATTTATATTTATTTATTTATAATATAAAAAACCAACTAATCGGGCCAGCGACATCATCTTTTTCTAGTTTTCATTTCTATATAGAAATAATAAGCTTAAGAAGGTTTAATGTCAATCTATTAACAGCTCTCAAACTAGTTTTACTTAAAAATAAGTTGGTTATATAATGATCAGCACAGATTGACTTGTCCACTGATGGACATATGTCTTTTGTAGAAAGTTCTGAAATCGTGGTAACGTTCGTAGGCTCCCAGCGACTCGTTAGATCTCACATGTCACCTCGTAAATATAATACATTTTATCATCATCATCATACCAACCCATTACCGACCCACTACACTGCACGGGTTTTTTCCCGCAGTAAGGAAAAAATCCCATGTGGAAGGGTTTAGACCTTATTTTACCAGGCCGGCCCAGTGCAGATTGGTGGATCTCACACTCCTTTGAGAACATTATGGAGATTTTTTATCAGGCCGGTTTCCTCAAGATATTTAACTTCACCGTTGAAACAAGTGATATTTGAATAGCTTAAAAAGCACATAACAGAAAAGTTAGAAGTGCGTGCTGGGATTCGAACTCGGCCCCCGAAAGTGACACCGAAGTTCTAACCACTGATTTCACCACTTCATTTAATTATATAAAGTAAAATTAATAAAATTTCTCGTGAATATACAGTAAATTTTACCTTTATTTTAGATGCCTCTGACATTCGCTATCGATATTGAATCAGTATTATTTATATTAAAAGTGTATATCATATTGAGTTGAATATTATCTTAGCTAATCTAAAAGGAAGTCAATTTATCTAGAAACTGTATCGCGAGACTACGGGCGCACCCTCGATATCCCGCCCTATAAACACTCATCAGCAACCCCCAAGGTTGGAACAAATTCTTTTGATCTTGTTTAGGGTAAATCTTTCCATTTATATGTTAATTTACGAGTTGAATCTTCTGCAGATCACAGTGCTAATACAATCGGGGCCAAAAATCCCTAAAAAGGGGGGTTGTAAACGACCTTAAGCTTACCATATTAAAAAAATATTTCATTCACGTCAGAAAATGGGTGCTTTTGTGAAACGTAACTTACCGTGACACTATAGCTTCATTTTCTGCGATGGCTGCATCAGGCAAGCTTCGCTAGTATTTCTTTCTACTATATAGTTATACATACCCGTTAAAAAAACAGGAGATATTACACCGAGGTTAATTGTGTGTTGAAGAAAGGGGTGGCTCATTTTTGTGCAAAGGATCGGGGCTATACGATAAAATGCTGCCAGAAATTTTGGCTCCGTGAAGAAGATAGTGTGTGTAATTTTGGTTATATTCTTGCTACAGATAAGTTTTATTACATCGTTTTAAATAATAAAAAAGAGGTTTACATTATTTTTCTTTTGAGTAACAGGTGATTGTCAAATAAAAAAGTATAGTGTTATATTTATATAATGTTTATATAAATATAGCACTATATTTTTTATAAATCTTGGTATTACAAAATAAGGCGTTCGTAATGGAGTGTGGTGTTTGGGTTGTGTTATAATTCAAATGAAATTTTTATTATAAATCATAATAGGATATATATAGGCTCCGAATTTTATCCGTTTAGTTACTGCCTTAACTGTCAAAGTCAAAGTTAAATATTATGAAAATTAAGCTTAATTTCAAATATTTCTTTATTCAAATAGGCATATAAATAGGAACATCGATGACACTTAGGTTTAAAGACATTTATTCCCATAAAAAGACCTAAGTCACTAACATAGGAAACTTAGTTTTCTATAATAAATTAATACACTTCGCCATTAGACTAAACTAAATTCAATTTTACTATTATCTTTTGATGCGTACTCATACACTCATACAAAATATGTAAATAGTAGTAAACTGTCACTTTGCTATAAGAAGTTAGTCTTCAAAGTTCAAAAGAAAAAATCTTTGCATTTTAATTTAGTTTAACTATCAAAGAACCGTTGCTAAGAAGATTGAGTAATGCTTGTTATCATAAGGTACTTAGCAAAACTGACTTTGAACAATAAAACCAAAAATAAAACTGAATGATTCTATAGAATTACCTACATGAATTTATAAGCCGCAAGAAAAAAATCCTCCGAAGTTAAGAAGTGATTAACTTTTGATTTCATAAAGCCATCCTTGATACATGCAGACGAGGGAAGGGGGTGCAACTTCTTTGAGCAGTGTAATACTGATGACTCGTCATTTTCTTTGATCCCTCATCTGTATTCAACGATCCAAAGATACGCTTCGTAAGCGAATTCATTATATTCGTATGCTGTTAATATCCTAGATCAATTTTCTTCTAGCTTGCACCTGTTACAATATTGACGATAATTTCATTATTGATTTTAATTCTAATATGTGTTTTATAAATAAGAAACCTCAATGATTTTAATTATGTTTTGCTTTGGCCGTGGCTAGTTACCACCTTGCCGACAGAGACGTGCCGCTAAGTGATTTAGCGTTCCGGTGCGATTTCACGTAGAAGTTTCATTTAACTGCCATATTCCTCAATCGGTAAGCCAGCTAGTTTCTAATGGATTTAAAAAAAATTAACAGTTATTAAATACGGATTTAAATGCGGATTCTTTAGGTGCAACTAGCTAGTTGCTGATCGTTATCAGCACCCTCAACCTAGTAATTCACCGCTGGGGACAGTACTCACAGATAAATGTGATGAGATGATAGAAGAGACAGATTTCTAGCCTTTATCCTCCACGCTGATATGAACTCGGTTGGTGGACTCTAACGATTATCTTCACAGTTTACTGATATTACTACATAGTCCAGGGTCCAAGAGGTTTACATGTCTATTACATTTGATCAGATTTAGTTTTGAAGCGGTGATAGCGCATTTGGTAGGAGCTTGAATTCACTTACGGGAGTTCGAATCCCAGCACGCACCTCTAACTTTTATTATTCCTATGCGTTTTAAGTAATTAAAATATCACTTGCTTCAACGGTGAAGGAAAACATCGTGAGGAAACCTGCATGCCTGAGAGTTCTACGTAATGTTTTCAAAGGTGTGTGGGGTCCACAATTCCACACTGGGACAGCGTAGTGGACTACGGCTTTAACCTCTTCTCGTTATGGGAGGAGCCCCATGCTCTGTAGTGGACTGGTAATGGGTTGATGATATATTGATGATGATGAGATTTTGTTTGAAATCAAAGGGATTAAGCCGATGTTGATAAAATTTTGCATAGAGATAATTTGCGTGCTAGACATGGGCATAGGATAATGTTATCCTGGTAAAGCAACCAAGCGTACTTCTAATATTGCAGAAGTTAAATAAATAAAGTTGATTCTTTTACAACATTATTGTAACAAAACAATCGTACATTTCTGCAAAGCATTAATTTGTATACATTTAGAAGCTTAAAGGATTCCATTCAATTTTATGAGAAGACCATTCCACCGTAAATCCAACTAGACAGTTACCAAACATCGTAATTTATGTACCGCTTTCAACACAACTGTCTGTTGCAGCTTCTAACTGTAACTTTGGAGCCTAGGAGTCCTTGGGGACAAATTATGATCTAAATAATATACAATGTCTTAGTAACAAGTTTGTTTTGACTTACATTAATCTATCTATGTAAAAGACTATCTATATATACACTTAAAATAAAACTAAGACTTTTTTAGGCTAATTTTGATAACAGCAAAAACTCCTCACCAATTGTTTTGAATGGCCCATGAGACATTCCATATAAAACAGTAGACTACCCTGTAATATGTAAAAAAAAAGTACAACAAGTATACATGTCAAAAAGCTTTTCGAGAGACATGAAAAAGTCCATATGCTTTTTAGATATTTTCGTTGGATTAAACATTGAGTTGAGAACTCGAATATCTCACACTTGAATTATTACGTTACGTGTGCGGTTACGTTCATACGTTATGCAGGGAGCGGCACAGTCGCAGCTGTGGTTTCTCAGGTTGCGGTTTTTCATCCTAATGTAGGAAATTATACCCTCTTAAGAATTTAGGATCCTGCCAGCTGGATGAATGGATGGGTCGTCAGAGAATTCTACGAGAGACCTTTTACTAATGAAATTCGTGTTAAAATTATCGGTATGCTGTACCTATTGACAAATAAGGGGTGCGTTGTAAATGTATTTTTATTATTTCTCTACTAAAATAGATTGAGGACTATAGGGCAAGGAAAGGGGGTTGATAGTCTATTGGGTATTAAGTGAAGTATTCATAATAATAGAAAACTTATGATCTTCAACTTTTTCTGAAAACAACACTTTTAGAGAAACAATTGTACAAAGTTGTAGTTTTTTTTAAATCATCATAAGTTAGCTCTTGCCTGCAATCACAGCTGCTGGTAAGTGACGACGCAGTCTAAGATGGTATCGGGCTAACCTGTATGGGGTATGGCAGTTATATCAAACCCGGTATGGGTTTCTACGCGACATCATATCGGAGCGCTCGAATAGCGGCACGTCTTTGTCAGTAGGGTGATAACTAGCCACGGCAGAAGTCTCCCAATAGACCAGACCAGAAAAAAATCAGAAATTATAAATTTCCAAATATCCCTTGCCGGACATCAAACCCGGGATCTCCCACTTGAATCTACAGCGCTCACCGTTGCGCCAAGGGGTTCGTCAAAAGGAAGTTGTCATGATAAATAAAAAATATACAGAGGCAACCATAAAGTCAGCTGCGTATAGATTTAAGGTCAAATGGGATCACGAATTACTATCATCAGCATCATCGTCATCTTATCAACCAATTAACGATCCTACCAGGGACCTATTCCTTCCACAATGAGAAGGGTATAAGCCGTAGTCTACCACGCTGGACCAGTGCGGATTGGTGGACTCTACACTCCGTTGAGAACATTATGGAGAACTATTAGGCATGCTGGTTTCGTCACGACGTTCACCGTGGAAACAAGTGGTAATTTCTTAATACAAAAATAACGAAGAAAAGATAGAGGTACGTGCTGGGATTCGAACTCGGCCCCCCGAATGTGAAGCCGAAGTGAGCTGACTACTATGGCGTCACCAAAAAGGTTAAATTGACTATTGGTGATATATGGTTTTTTATATGGTTGGTGTTCTCGACTTTTTTATTCTCTTAGTACTACTCACTTTAGTCTCTTGTACTAGGTTGTGTTTTTTCTGGTGGAAGGCTTCGGCCGTGGCTAGCTGCCGCCAAGCGTTCCGTTACGATGTCGTATAGACAACGATTAGGGGAATCGGTTTAATATTTCTGCCTGACTCCCTTACAGGTTAGCTTTTATCTTAGACTGCATTATCACTTATGACCAGGTGAGATTGCAGTCAGGGCATCACTTGTTATAGAATTTAAAAAAAAACCTACGAGTACATATTCAAATTAAAATTCAAAATTTCTTTATTCATGTAGGCCTATCGCAGGCACTTATGAAGCGTTCATAAATATATGTTAACATAATTGTAAGGGGATAGTGATAATTTCGTACGCCAACTTAAACCTAAAGCTACGAGGGTTCCAAACGCGCCCTGGTCTAAGAAGAGCCCAAAACAAACTTAGTCGGGTAATTTTGTTTTTTTCGTTATCACCATCTCAAGTTTATTTATATTAAGCTATGAAGCTAGAGCAATTCACACCCATATATTAGTAACTAGCTACTTAAATGTAAAAAATGGGGGTTAAAAGTCCAACTGGTAATGCTTTCACCGCACCATGTGCTATTTAATTGAGATATTTAGCCTGGGGTCACTAAAATGTGTCTTCTTTAATAACGCGCACACATAACTGATGGCGGACAAAATATACGGGAATTACACCGTCGGCGCCCGCCCGGCTAAATGATAGCCATTGCCCGCAATCGTCGCCGGGAAAACTCCGGGATAATTGACACGAATATGGTGAAAGAGAGCTCGATTACGCTTCACTGTATTCGTGGGGCGAACGTCAACAATTCTCCTTCAATATGGCCTAGGGACACATGATGTTTCTCCTTAAATATATTCAGGCAATTTCGTGACTTAAATAGGATTTGGAATAATTATTTTGTATCTGTACCCCTGCCTTATGACTCCTAATGTTCATAAATCCCTAAAGGCATTTTGTTGGAATATATATCTGAAGGATATGACTTCATAAGGAGAGTTGTGTTATCATAAAAACAACCTGTTTATAAGCGTTATTCTTAAAAATTTAGTTTAATAAAATAGATTTTATTTAAGTTCTTACGTCTACTATAATGTATTCTTACTCTGTTTTCTTATGGCGGGACCACACTACGTTATGCGCTATGCGGTCAAAATGAGTGGTTGAGGCGTTGGCGGTATAAAATAAACTTTAATTCCAGAACGTGATGTCTTACATACTAATAATGATCACTTTAGTTATAAGACCGCCTTTGCACGCTCTATTTTCTATTCTAAGTTTCTTCTGTATATGTGTTTAATTTGTAAAAAATGTTTGTGTGCAATAAAGATTTTAAACAAACAAACAATGATTTTAATAATTGTAAATTCAATAAACATTAATATATTGATTTGTTAGGTCAGGTAAGGTTTTACAATAATATTGAATTAAAATTATGTAATTAAATTATTAATTTATCATTTTTCATTTAATAAAGTATTAAATAGACGTATAAACTCTACACACTTCTCCATATGTGGGCAAATAAGCCTCATAACAAAAAGTGTGGTTCCACATTTACTGGTTTAAACGTTGGCAAGTTGAAGTTTCATTACTAAGCAATGTGTTTTGAATAACGCCTGAGACACTCTTATTGTAAAAAAAAACAATGAATCGCTTTTAAAAGTATAAATTGGGGATAGATTTGTGAGTTTTGGATTTCTGCCTAGTTGGAGGCTTAGGCCGAGGCTATGTACCAACCAACCGACAAAGACGTGCCACAAAGCAATTCAACATTCCGGTACAATGTCGCATGGAAACCGATTACGGGTTTTGGATTTAATATAACTGCCATACTTATCCCGTAACAGGTTAACGTTAACGGCCCGTTAACATCTTGAATTCCATCAGCACTTACCACGTTAAGTAGGCTTTGGGTGATATTGCAGTCAAGGGCTAACTTGTAGTTGTAAGCAGTATACACAATAAATATATACGTTTATCTTTTACATTTTTTATTATTTCATTATGTACGATATTGCCGCCAAATTTTATATGCTGTGCCGTGGTTGTTTTTCTATGATTTTTGTGTAACAGTAAAAGTGCATTCAGTCATTCATTTAATATTTAACTATGACAGTTAAACTCGAGTCACTAGCCATTTATGTATTATTCTTCATTATAATAGTGTAACGCAATATAATTTGTGTATATGCCACTATCATTCTGCGTCGGGTACTAGCCATGTTATTGGCAGTCTGTGGTCATTTGGTGCGAGTCGGAGGCCGCCATGTTGGGATGATGACGAGAACGAGATTCTCTGAAGTAAGGTGCGTAAATTAAGAATCCTAATTTAAAAACTGTGATCTGTGTGAATTCTGAACTAGATTTTATTGATTTTAAAATTTTACAATTTTAGTGGGGTTATACGCAACTGTATATGCTTTTGCAAGCTGAGTTTCTTGCCGGCTTCTTCTCGGTAGAATCTGCCTTCCGAACCGGTGGTAGAATCACTACAAACAGACAGACTTGACGTTTCAAAAGTGCTTATATTAGGCCTACTTGAAATAAATGAATTTTGAATTTTTGAATTTTGTAAATACATAAATATTGAATGTCGTAAATAATTTGGAAAAACGATCACTATGTTCAAGTAAATGGGTAATTTTTCTCATTACAACCTCATGCCTTTTATTTTGGCTAAACATTTTGAGATGCTATACAAAAGGTTGGAAATATACAATGCCTCAGAAACCGAAACTCCCAAAACATTACAGTAGCCTAGTTTCAAAGCTATCTTTTTGTTAGTTCCGCCTCAGATGTGTTTGTCTCCAGCAGTCGCATTACTAAAGTGATTTATCATAAGGTAACGCGGTTGGGATGAAAAATAAAAGTAATTCTTTTTATATTTGTCGACCGTAGCAAACTGAGAGTCGCAGTTGGTAAACGTGTGAATAATGGTTTGATATAGGAGTAAAATGCCTTATGCTCCATTTATTTTCGTATCCCAAAAAAGAGTACGATTTCGTTTGTTGTAGGTACTTATGGAAAACCGTATTAGGAGAGGTAAGCTTAAACTCGTATATCCTAGATTCGTGGTCAATTTCAAAATTTAAGAAGAACATAAACGACTTTTTAATCCTATAAGATAATGGTACATATTGTGTAATGGTCGCTGAGGCCCATGCCTCATAAGAAGGTTCAGAGTCACTCAGCGAGCATTGCAAAGAGCTATTTTAGGATCTCTACGTGATCAAATCAGTAGAAGAACTAAAGTTACCGACATACTCGTAGCTCAACGAGTTGCGCAGCTGAAGTGGCAATGGGCGGGGCACATAGCTCGAAGAACCGATTTACGTTGGGGTTAAAAAGGTGTTGGAGAGGCAACCCGCAACGGTGAAAACAGCGTTGGTCAACCCCCAACCAGGTAGACCGACGACATCAACGAGTCGCGGGGAGCCGCTGGATACAAGCGGCCCAGAATCATGGAGTATATCGGTCTATATCGGTCAATCGGTTGATTTGATGATGATGATGATGATGATGATGATGATGGTGACATATTGTGTTTTATTATTATTACAAATAAATAAAGGTGGTTATTTGCTTGTTTGGTTTGTTCTTCTTTAACGCAATAAAACATTATCCAACAGCTTGAAGTGAGTTTGCTTAGAGTAAGTATAAGAGCGGAAGAACATAGATGTTATATACTGATTAGATAAATTATCTTTTTAGTCCTCCAATGAAATATGGTGTTATCTTTGAAAAATATTCTTATTTATTCCGAAAACCCACAATTAACATACCAGAATTATTTGATTTTCACTACAACGAGTATAAATCTAAATTATCTGCAGCAAGCTGACGAAGATTTGGTCCTGTTGAAGGTCTGTACCAGTTGCAGTATCAGGTCAAGATTATTATAATACTATTCAGTATATTTAGCAGTATTAGAATTCCTACTAAGTCTATAAGTCTAATTAAGGTATACAATTTTATGACTGTAATCCCTACAATAGCTGGGAAAAATTTGATAATCTTAAAACAGCTGCCGAAACAAGCTGCAAAAACAAGAGCCGCATTCAAATAAGTCCATCCATTTGAGAGATACTCACAGACATACTGCCAAAACGTTCAAACTTAAGGGTAAGGATAAATAGGGTCGATCTTGCATCCGACTGGCGGGCTGCACCATTTCCAAGTTATCGCTTTATAGTAAGCTAAATTCTCTAAAAGTATGCATTTCAGATTAACTTTATTTAGAAGTTCCATTTAATACTTTATCTTCATTTAAAGAGTAATACCAGACGCAAATCTGTCAACGTTAAAACCACTCCTGTGTTTTTATAGATAACTTAGATGGCCATGAAAAAGACGTAATAGGGTGCGTCGAATTTATTACAGTCGACGAAGAACCAGATGGCTTGCCTCGTAAAATACTGCGAGTGGCTCTGTTGGTAGAAACGCTCTACTTAAAGTTAATCACTATTTACGGGATTCCCTTTGGCAATTATTTGGAAAAACTTTCCTATAGAGGGGTACCTTTGGCAATTACAAGGATATTATCAAGCGTTTAATAGTCATTGGTCAGTTTATATTCATCAATAGCCTATAACAGTCCACTGCTGGACTAGATGGCGCATCAAAGATTCTGAATCGCGCTAGCAAAGTGTTTACAAAAATTGACTATATATACAACTTCCAAAGATGAATGTTCGGACCATCATGAAAATCTAGTGCCACCATGCAAGTTTAGTATCAGATAATCTTTGTAATATCGTAACCATCTTTTTTCATCCAAACCACATATTACTATGCCTGAAACATTAGGTAAACCATAATACGTTGCAAATTGGTACTTTTAAATATGTCTAGAAATATAAGTTAACATAACGCTAGTTTAATTTTACACGGTTCAATAAATCTTCAATAGGTGTAGTTAATATACCAAACCTTTAAACTGCTCGTGCATTTGTAAGCTTAAAACCTTTTGACTTCACGTCAACTTCGCAATCTTGAAGTATTGCCAACAGTAGAAGCCCATTTACCTGTAGTACGTACGTATTGACTCTTATCGGGAACGATGCATTGTTAAAGGGTTCAATGAACTCGACTTCACGATCCAGCTCGTCACAAAGAGCGTTGAAGGGATTATCAGATTTGATAGTACCGGAGAAATGAAATTTTGCAATCTATTGTGGGAACGAAATGATGAATGAAATTTTATCGAAAAATAGTTGATAGGCTATCAACTATCTTCCAACGTTTGTAGATTACTTCCGCTATAATATTGTTGTTAATTTTAGATTATCAGTAAGCTATGCGACTGCCTATATCCCTACTCTAGATAATACTCTAGTTTTTTTTAATTTTTTGTGACAATGCTTACTTAAGTTCTTTTTCAAATATTTTGTGGATTATCACACATACTGTTTTACACACATCATGAGCACGTACAGCCACACCTAAAACACATACATACACACACACACACTCATATTACACTCGCAAACTGACTTTGTATATTAAATAGGTTGTTATTTTGTGAAAAATACTCTTCTGTATAACATGTCTATCCTTTTGTATATCGTCAGATATCATACATGTGTTTTTTTTTGTACCTAACCTACCTGCCTTTTTACGTAATTTGGTAACTTTATTTTAATTGTAATAGAAGGAGTCTTTTGATGCAGTGGTAGTAATACTGCTCTTATAAAAAGGCTTCATTCAGCAATCTATTGACACCATTTTGCTAAATCCGTTAATAAATACTTCCGTTAAATCAGAAATGATGTATTTTATATATTAACGCTTGATTGATTTATAAAATTTGTTGTATTGTTTGGTTTTAGTATTATAAAATTCAGCGATAGAATATATTATTATTTACAAATATGTTTTTATTAAATTTTTTTTGTAATTATATTTTAGAGACAAATATAATGCTTTTTCATAACTAGCTAAACTCTTTGAAAGCTATAACCATAGTCAGCTTTCCATTTGCTTTTCAGAGAGAACTGACCTCCATAACCTCCGAATCCTCTTTACTCGGATATCGCTTGCAAATCCGGCTTCGCATAGTCCTTTGTCAAAATTAGCTTTGTGGATTCATTACCCGTCTACTAAAGTATGGGTAGGTTATGGTTTTGATAGTCACTTTAAGTCTTTATGTATGTCAATATTTTAATTCAAGGTTTTGTTATGGGAGAGAGCTTTTTTTTATTTTTACACTGCAAGTTAGCCCTTGACTGCGATCTCACCTGGTTGTAAGTGATGATGCAGTCTAAGATGGTAGCGGGCTAACCTGTTAGGTACTCCCTAACAGGTTAGCCCGTTATCATATTTTTATGTTTAACCCTAACAGGTTTCTACGCGACATCATATAGGAACGCTAAATCGCTTAGCGGCACGTCTTTGTTGGTAGGTTGGTAACTAGCCACGGCCGGTGTATCCACAACCCACACTTCTGCGCCAGGGAGTTCGCCAAAAAAAGGGAGCTTAGTATGCAAAGCATCGGCTTTCCTTTCGAGGGGACCGATTTCGATCCCTTGCCCTAACCTCTAATTTTTCGGAGTTATGTGCGTTTTTAATTTAAGCAATTAAACATAACAATTTCATATACATAACATTTCTTTAACACAATAACGTCCTCGAAAGCATGAAGAGTCCTTCAATCTGCACTGGGGCAGCATGGTGGGCACTGGGCTACGGCCTTAACCCTACTTATTATGGAAGCAGACCCGTGTCCTGTAATGGACCGGTAATGGGTTGGTATGATGATGTTATCATTTTTGAGTATCGTTTTATACATGAAATATCCGGCTGACTAAAATTTGCATTATTAATATTGATGTATAATATTTTGACTAAATTTATTCCCAAAGTAGCTAGATATTAGAAATTATTATGATTAAAAAATATACTTTTTTAAATCTACATTACCATAAACGTCACTGTGATGATGATGATTTTTTTCTTATATTATACATATATTGTGTAGCATAAGAAAAAAACAAATAATAGATTGGTAAAGTCCAATCGCAAAATTTTAACAGATCAAATAAAACTGGCAAAAGATAAAACTTTTTCAATTTTCCAAATACTTTTCCAAACAGCCTCTGTTAGAAACTTTTCCAAACTGACTAAAAGTCTAAAAGTGTTAGATTACTGAATGAAGTTATGGCATCAGACCTTTTATTTGTCCAATACTCTCGACTGAAAAATAGTTTTATATAATCGCAATGTAAAGGTTAGATACATTAAACATGATATTTATAATTCACAGAGGATAACACCTTTCATAATATTACCAAAAACAAAAAAACAACGAGTGTAACGAGTACTCTTTGAACGAAAGATGAAATAATTTCTTGCGTAAATATTCAATCTTTAAGTAGAAGCTTAATTGCTCAAGCAGCCAAATGTCAACGAAGAGTCATGACTACCGACGTACAAAGGAAGGTTGCGTTTTTCGGTCCCTTCACGAGTTTCAGAAGTTGAATCGCCGTTACTGCCATTTAGTGACAATTTCCCAGTACTGTAACTAGATGGCGCTCTTTCGATTCAATATAAAACTTAGTTAACTTTCTCGCGATTGAATAGGCAAAGACATAAGTAAAAAATCTGGCACTCGACACCCTTGTAACTCTAACTTTCATTAAAGCACAGTTACCTACATTTAAAAAAAGACACCCAAATGTACTGTTCAAATAAAAGGTTTCCTTATTCAACTAAAACAAAAAAAAAGTGCAAATAATAAAAAAAAATCCTACTATTCTAATTAATTAAAATAAAAAGCGATATTATCCCCAACGGATAAAAAATTTTGGTATTAAATGAAGTGTGCGATAACATTATACAAAATAACCTTATTATGTCTTTGTTTACCTAGATTGTGTAGTATTCAAAATTAAATCATCGGTAGAGGTGTTAAAGTTTAAACTCGAGAAACCGTATTTTTAGGTAGTTTCCTCGTGGCAGCCCAAATACTAAGGTGGAACACGCGATGTGGCACTTCCATAACTCAGTGTCATAATTGGCCGCCGAGTTAATTAGTTGCAGCGTGCTGCCGTGCTCTTTAATAGCCTTTTAGGCCTAGCCCCTAAGCCCTCCACAATTTTTACTCCATCAAAATTACGTGGCTCGTGGATTTTTAGTCTCAAAAGGGTGAAGCCGGGACGTATCGTCGTGGAGCATAGTTTAAAGCTACGCTGCATGACTAAACGGACAATCGTGTTTCGAAATATAATATTACTAATAATTAATTTGACAATTAATTATAAAATAGAACTATAACATTACAATAGAACGCAATATTGACCCGCTAACACTAGATGGCGTTAGTTGTAGTTGCGTGAAATGTAACTAAAGAGATTTTTTCCCACTAGTACAAGACGGTGCCGCGGCCAACCATTGTCAACCCCCAGCAATACCTGCCTGCAGTACTTCAGCAAACGCTTTTCTCTCGGAGACACTTGCCGGACGCTGTAGGAAGGAACCATACTAGTGAAACCTACAGGACGTGCTTCCAGGCTATTGCTTCCACTGCGTGGGACGTTAGCCAGGAAGACTGTTCTTTACTGTCAAGTAATTCTAAGTGAACTCTAAATATAACTTTGTTCTTCACACGTGTCTTACGTCGCCCCGTCCCTTTTGCTCCGTCACGTAGCATTGATTACAGAACAAAACTTCAATATTTTTAAGAAAAAACTTAAAACCTCTGTAATTGATCTGATTGCGGTGCTGGCTATGTATGACGGTATGAAGTATTTATAAATTTAATCTCAATTTTGTTCTGATTGTTTTGTACGTGCCGTTATTTATAGTCTTAATATTACCTAGATAAAAATAAGTTTTAAATATTCTCATTGAGTGATTGTAATTTCTTTTGAGAAAATAAACGTTTCTAACCACAATGCTGTAACTGAAATGAGTAGTTGATATTTTTATGACGCCTACATTTTTGACACAGCTTATTTCTGCTGTCAAGCGGCATTGCTGTTTTGGTCTGAAGGGTGTGGTGTCCGGTATAATTAATTATAAGCATGTATTGAGTGGTAGACATAGTTACCAATTGGTACCCACGAGACTCTAAGTGCAGACGAGGCCGACCATTAAGAAGATGGTCTGATGATATAATACAAATAGCAGGAAAAACATGGGCAATAGCAGCTATGTACTGAAAGTCCTGGCTACTAATAAAGATGGCTTTTACTTTACGACAAATATTGAATCTAACATAGTTTTAAGTAAAATTACTAACCTAAACAGTTTACTGTATTTAGAATTAAATTATAATATATAGGTATATAAATTTAGAATCTATTTAAAATTATATGTAAACTATTATAAGAAAAAATGAAGCTTTTTTTTATTCCACTATAAGTTAGCCCTTGACTGCAATCTCAACTGGTGGTAAGTGATGATGCAGTCTAATATGGTAGCAGGCTAACCTGTGGTTGGTTGTCATACCCCTAATCGGTTGCTACGCGAACGCTTAACGGCACGTCTATGTCTGTAGGATGGTAAACGGCCACGGCAAAAGCCTACCACTGGACAAACAATAAAGCTATATTATATTGAGGCTTAACACCTATCATGGTAAGTTAATGGATACTGTTAAGTCTTAGAACGTATTTCTAGCATGGTGTAAAGTGTTACTGTTTATAGGCGATGATTTTTAGCTAATCTTCGGTTAGGCCTTCAATTATTACTAAAAAAACGACGGCATATAACTGACTAAAGAGATCACCGACCGTTCGACCGATTATCAACTGTGGCAAGTGTGTGTGTGTGGTGTGTGAAAGCTTAAATTTTGGCCCCATTCAAACCGCTTTTATCCTTCACCGTTAAAGCAAATGATATTTCAATTGCTTAAATTAAAAACGCACATTACTCCGAAAAGTAACTGGTGCGAGCCGGGGCTTGAACTCGATCTCCGCGAAAGGTAAGCCTTACCCACTAGGCTATCACCACTTTTAATTTAATTTGGTGGTAAGTAATATACGTATAATGCAGTCTAATGCGTTATAATAAGTCCATACCCCTTATAGATATCCCTTATCGTGTTCTATGTGAACTTTTTGAGTAGCCTGCTTACAAGCCAAAACCTAGGCCTGCCACCAGACCAGACCAGAGAAAATTAAAATGTAAATTCAAATTAATTAATTTTAAGAAGGCCTAAGATTATAAGCACTTTTGAAACGATAAGTATGACTGCTACTCCACCACCGGTTCAGAAGGCAGATTATTCAAAAAATAAACTGCCGAGAAACTCAGCAGTTGTTGCTTTTCAACATCAATTTTCTTAAACGAAGCATCCATTATTATAACGTCAGAAATTTTAATTCCCAGATTTCCCATGATAACCAAACTCGGATAACCACATAAGAAAAAAGTTTTGAGAGTATTTAGCAATCTAACAAAGATTTCTTAGTGCCATCAAAACTCAAACGCAAGCGGGTAAACAGATTTTGTCCGTGTCATCCAACTAAGTGTAAAAAACTGTAACTCTGAGGAAATATCCTAGCTAGCTAGATACTCTTGGCTGGGATAGCTTATCAAGCTTAGCTCGGAGGACTGTTGAACGTTGGAGTCATAAGGTGCTAAATTTGAGTCGCCATCCAGTAAATGTTGCTGGAATAGCGTTGGTTACTAGCTACAAAATACCTTTAAATTGTTTTTCATGTATATTTTTTTGCATTACACTAATATTATTTGATATATAATCAGAGTAATTAATGATAATCGCGTCATTTTGCGTATTGTGAAACTAAAATTTATCACCTGATACAAAAAATGCGGGTAGGATAGTTATCTTAATATGACTACACTAATAGATTCTAGTCTATATTCGTCGAAAAAGATGGCAAACATCTTTTCACAAATATTGCGAATAAACTCCAGACTCTATATTTTATTAGAGAAAATAGAACGCCTACAGCGCGCCTTTTGTTTCGCCTAGTGATCTTAGCTTTTACTTTTACTAAAATAGCAATGTTTTCCAGGTTATATAATCTCGCTGGAAGACTTTGGATACAAGAATAGAATATCTAAGAGAGCTTTAAGAGACTTAAGTGAAAAACAGCACGTAAATAAACAATTTCCCCTTTTAAAGAAACAAAGCAAATACTATATTTATTAAATTAATTATAGCTTCTCTAATACGGAATGTTGGGCTAGAAATAGATACATTATGATTCTAGTGTGCTTCATATTGTTGCATTTGTGAAGGTATTGCGTTCTAGCCGCAAGCGAGCCCAAGAGTTTCAATCAATGCATAAGTTTTTTAACATATGCGAGCAGATCTAAGGAGAAACCTTCAAATTGATGCGTTTTCAGAACCACAGAGTACCTACTGGGCATTCTTGCTGTTTTCCCACTGTAAGAAAGTTTTATAGGCTACTAGATATTTCTCTGTAGATTTGATAAATATTTCCAGTGGTGTTAAATGCTTACCTCGTTGGTCTAGAGTTTAACCGAGTAAGTTTAATTCCCAGGTCAGGACAAGAATTGTCAGTGAAAATGTCTTTCATCTTGTTCCAGTATTATGTCGCTTAGAATCTGAATATGAGTTTATTATAACTAAACACAACACATACGATATGACATGACGTAGCTCAACGAGTCACGAAGCTGAAGTGGCAGTAGGCGGGGCACATACGGTACGATCGGAGAACGAATTGACGTTAGGGTCCCAAGGTGCTGGAATGGTAGCCCCGTACTGGTAAGCGCAGCGTTGGTCAACCTCCACCAAGGTCCTCAAACGACATCAAGCGCGTCGCAGGCGACACAAAACTGTAGAATTTGGAACTGCCTACAACAGACCAACGTTCGGTAGTGGACGTCTTTTGCTTGATATGATGATGATGATATATATCCCTAAGAGGTTAGCCCATTAGCCTCATCACTTGCCAGCAGGTGAGTTTGCATAGTGTGTTGAGCCAACATCTCATAAAACCTTGGTAGACAGGCACGTTCCATTTTGCAGGCACTCGATGTTACCGTATTTCACGCTTCACGCACCATAACAGCTCTTCACAACGTGTACATTGAGCGTGGTTTGCACCAACGAAAAGGGAAGAGTATAAAAATAAAAATCTAACGTCTCTGTTTACGCCTGACACGAGATGTTTAAGTTACATGACTACGTGTAAGTTATTTCGTTTTTGTTTATGTAAGATCATTATAGAGAAATCCCAGGCATGCAGGTGGCCTCACGATCTTTTCCTTTACCGTCAAAGCAAGTGATATTTCAATTGCATAAAACGCACGTAACGTTTAAATACATTAGAGCAGCGTCCTGGGCGACAAATATTTTAACGATAAAGATAATTTATGCACCTATCTATGATTTAACTCTATATTAAGTCTGTAGGAAAATCATGCTATATTTTAAGTTAAATTTTAAGTAATAATTTAAACGAAGCTCCCAAGCGCAGCCTGAATATCTTTCTAATTAAAACGGCTAACGATCTTTTAGGAACTGTTCACTGCCAGCTAGGTTTAATTTGTAACAAGTGCTTAAAGCGTTAAAAAGGATTACGGCAACATAGTAAATGGCACGGATTTATGTAAATATACTAACTGTTAATTCAATCATAAAGTAACAAAATACGAATATCCTTTTTGGTACAGATGTCGATGTGAAATTCATTCGCAAAATGTTAACGAATAGTTAATATTGCATAATTAACGTTTAGAAGCAATGTTTATTCGTAAAGATATGCATTTATGATGCCTAAAACCATTATTTTGTGTAGTTACGTATTTGCCGTGTGGTGACGGCAGGTTAGAATACAGTTGTCACTACCTCTTCTTTTCACTCCTCCATGTCTGACGGGTATACGACGGAGAACGGGCAGCAGCGTCCTCTGTACTACCATCCATACTACGATCTACTGCGATCACCAACCCGTCTGCCCAGCGTGGCGTCTGGTGCCCTTTCCAGTAATTGACTGTTATAGACTATTGATGATTAATATAGTATATAGACACTATTTATAACTTTACTTACGTTATCTGCGAGTTTTGTTTGAGCAAAACAATACGCAAGTAAAATTCAGTCCCATAATGAACCCAAAAAAATTGTTATTAATACAGAGACGATGAATTTGTTGATTCGGTCTTCATTAAATTTGACATGTCATACTTGTTATCTAGTTCAGAGGTACTAAAAGAAATTTATTTTAAATTTTCAAACGCATACATTTTTTCCCAAACGAGTGTCAAACTAATAGTTTTTATTATATACTGCTCCTAGTAAACGTTTTTAAACAGATACGATATAAACTTCTATAGTACGAACAGTAAAGCCAAATAACGTTGAACTAAATTATAACAACAATGCCTTCAAGACAATAGTGCCAAAGTACGCACGCATTTCATTTTGCTCTAGATACAAACAATGGATATCAAATGAAGATTGACATTGCGTAGAATCGAAATCGAAAACATCGTCTATCACTTATTTATTACAATGAACGTCCGTCAGATACAGGAAACTTGTTTAAAAACATTACAAATAAATGTGGTACCCCATTTATTATGTATATATACGTCAGATGTTCAAATGAGAGCACCTTTGAAATGTCAGAGCGTGGCAAATTCGTTTATTTTTAATCTTATCATTAAAAGTCCTTTGCTGGACTTAGGACTGTCCAAACGAAAGGGTTTTGACGATGAACAGACGTAAACAGAAGACCATGCTGCCCGTTCTCAAAAATCTGCAAATACCTTTGAATTCTAAAACAGATATATCTATAAAACGATCTAAGCCTTACCCCAGACTCAAAAACAAAATTTATTCGAATAAGACGAAGCTAAGTATCCGACAAAAGTCTGTTTTAAGCCATAAAATACGCTCAATAAATCTCAGCTACAGTGCTTTCAACAAAAGACTTGAAGGCTAAAATCAACGAATGACAGTGTCTCTGGCACTGTTTATAAAAACACTTAAAAAAAGTTTTAAAAAAACATTGAAACACCACACCGCAACCGCCTTCGTGGTTTCACAACACCAAACGGCTGAAGTAACACCCGAATGCTCACATACGGTTTTGACCAAAGTGTTAAACTTGACACCTCAGTGTTGACAGACCACAATCCTCTGGTACTGAAATAAAACATACATCACTTTGGCTCCTTTGCTTGTACAGACTTGCATACTATGAAGGTCATAGCAGTATATTTTGTAGAATTTGACCTTGTATGTTAAAATTTCGTTTGGAGTATTTACGCTTACAACCCAGTGTGGATCCTAATAACCGAGTACTGATCCTAGTATTCAAGTATTGACAGAATACAGCGGACCGCCTCTTTGTCTCCAACTTCTATTGCTTCGACAAGTCTTGAGGTATTATGCGATCAGCTTCAACTTTATACTTAGATTCTGAGTTAAAAAACTGAATGGAGTGAAACTTGCGAGATATAAAGGTTCCTTATTCAAAGGAAAATGATTTCATTTTCGCAGCAAAATGCTGTTCACAATTGAAAAAAAAAATTTTTTATATGTTAGTCAATTTCTTGACGGAAAACACAATACTTGACCATTTTTAGATCGATAAAGCAAACAATCCAAGAAACAAGTGCTGTTTATCAGACAGTTGAGGCAGTTCCCTCTACTCGTAGAAAGGTACGGAATAAATCTAATTTGGGCTTAACCAGAAATCCGATTGAAGTGAATAATTTTGATCGAATGAATAACGATCGTAATAAAACCTCTGCGCTGAATAAAAGCGCTCCCTCGGCTTGAACGGAGCGTGATTGAGGAGCTCCAGTCATGTAAAGTGGAAACCGCACCTTGAGTGCGCAGCGAAATTAATAAGTCGAATTATTCACCTTGAACGTCACCTACATATTAATTGCGATTGTAAGTAATATAAAACGGGATGTTGTAATTTGTATGCTTTTCACCAAATGTCATTATTTATTTTATTATATCTTATTTGAGTTAAATATAACCTAACTAGCCTAACTTTTATTTTAACATAATTATATATACGAGGCTTTGGCCGTGGCTAGTTACCACCCTACCGAGAAAGACGTGCCGCTAAACGATTTAGTGTTCCGGTACGATGTCGCGGAGACAACGATTAGGGGTAGGTATTACTACCTTACTCCCTAACAGCCCTCTACCATTAAAAAAAAAATATTTCTTTTTTCTTGCTTAAATTTTAAAATTTTAAAATTTAAATCTGTTTATTATAAATAAAAAATACATGGTTGTTTAGATCTCAATTACATTACGCTAATCTTCATTATGGAAGATTTTTGCGCTTGAGAGGGTTGCACAAATATATATTGATTATTATTTATTAATTAATGTATAATGTAAAGAAAAAAAAAAACAAAAGAAACATTTCTATAGTGATAATTAATGGAATTTGTAGGAATGGTCTGGATGAACTTCCGCCTAGTAGTTTTTGCACGTACCCTGAATGTAATAACGTTTCAATTTGTTTTTGATTTGCTTCAGGTTTTTATTTTCAATTTCTTCTAGCAAAGGTCTAGGTAATTTTTCTAAAACACTAGGCAGGAGGTACTCCCATACCCTCTTTCCATAAACATTATTAAATGTGGGTGTTCTAAACATAGGTAGGTAGGTTAAATGACGTAAGTGCATAGGTCTAGCATTCTTGTCTAATTTGCAAATGTTGTTATGATACTGAGTTATTATTGCTAAATCCACTTTCTCATAAACTGACATCACATTACAATATTTAAAAAGCCCTTCGTAATTATTTTTATGTTTATATTTAATTTTCAATGGAACTATTGTTTTCAGTAATCTAAGTTGCAATTTATAAATGTTTTGCAGATGGGTTTTATAAGTTCTGCCATAACTAGAGATGCCATAGTTTATAATCGAATCTGCTAGTGACATATATAGCAATCGTAGTGTTCTATAGGGCAACTTATTTTTAAGTATGCACATTTTCGCCAACACAGCTCTTAGTTTACAGCATACATAGTCGGTATGCGGTCCCCAGTTAAATGAGTTATCAATCTTTAGTCCCAAGTATGTATGCTGTTTAACAATTTCAAGTACCTTACATGCGCATGACTCACGCCGTAGGTGCATGCAGTCATGCTCGTGAGCTTTAATGTTTGGAATAATGCATGTTTTTTTGTATGGGGAGTGAATGTACATAAGCTTAGTCTTCTCATAGTTTATGGCAAGCCCTACGTCATGCGCCCATTTACATAATCGATCGAAATCACTTTGTAACCTCTCTGTAGCTGTTACAATATCTTGGTGAGCTATTATCAGGCAAGTATCATCAGCAAATTGGTACACGGAGCTATTTTGGAAGATATTACACATATCGTTGGCATACACTAGGTACTCAGTTGGTCCTAGGATCGAGCCCTGGGCTGTGCCAAACGCAGTTGGGAGCAGATCACTGTATTCCCCGGCGATACAAACCGTGTTATACCTGTTGGTATGATAATTTTTAAACCATTCCAAAACCGGGCCCTGTATACCATTCTGCTGCAATTTATTATATAGTATGTTAAAATTTAAGGTATCAAAGGCCCTGCTAAAATCAATCATTACGACAATTACATGCTTTTTATCGTTTAAAAAATTGTTTATTTCGTCTGTAAATAAGGATAATAGCTGCGATGTACTTTTGTTTTTCTGAAATCCGAATTGTTTCTCATGAATAATGCCATTACTTGTCAAGAAATTGTTAATTTCATGTCCAAAGTATTTTTCTATAATTTTGTCTAGGCATGATAGGATAGTTATGGGCCTATAGTTACTGGTTTCAGAGTAGCTACCCCTTTTATGTATCGGTCTAATTACCCCGATTTTTAATTGATCTGGATACAATGACTTAGAAATGCATACGTTACGTTAATTAGATGTGTTAAGACCGGGGTTATTTGTTTTGAAATATATTTTATATCCCTGGCACGGATTTTGTCCCACCCTGGGCTTTTTTTATCGTCTATCGTATTTATAATTTTATATAATATTTCTTCGTTAATTTTATTCAATCTAAATGATAACCTAGGTGTATTAATGTATGTATTCTCGTCAAGTAATGGTTCATTGCACGTACTTAAAACCTTTTTAACATTATTTTCAAAATCATTAGCGAATTTTTTAGAGAGCTTTTTTGCTTTCAATTTAAAGGACTTAATAAGTAAATCGTCAATAGCATGCATTATTCTACCAGTTAGTCTATTTACGATTTCCCACATTTTTTTAGGGTTTTTGAAATAATCACATATTTCTTTTTTTGTATAGTTATTTCTAGCTTTATCGATAATTTTATTTGTTCTATTTCTATATCTTTTATATATTAGCTCGTTTTGCTTGTTAGTAATGTCACTTAAATGAATTTTAAGCAGATCTTTTTTTTTATTACACATGATAATCAATTTTTCCGTAATCCAGCTACATTTATGCCTATTATTAATGCTTATTTCTGTGTTATATTTACATTTACTATACATGGTTTCGAATTTGTAACTTATAAATGCAGTAATCTCGTTACGATCGCAGCTATCAAATACCGGACTCCAATCAATTTTATATAATTCCTCCTGAATCTTTTTATTATCCAATTTCGTTATAAATTTGATGGTCTTGGTCTTTGATGTCAGCGCTGACAATAGAGAGACCTGTAATATAGTGATCGGCCAGTGTACTATGTACAACAGCCGACCGGATCGAGTGGAGCCTGCTACCACGCTCATGAACGTCACGAATAAAGATGTGGTCTATGCAGGATTTGGATATGCCATTTATATTGGATTCAACTCTAGTAAATTGCGAGATACAGCTTGAAATTAATCTTTAATTTTTTCAGGTTTTTCGTTTTTATTGCTTTTTTTGTAGCTTAATTCTATTTTGTCTTCTATATTATAATACTTACAGGTTATTCCAGATGCGGGAAAAGGCCCCTTTTCTTGAGGACAAAATTTGGGCTGTTGTTTCCAGGGTACACTGTAAAAATCGGTTAATAATAATTTATTCTGGGATATTAGGATCCGCAGAGTAGGCTAGCTCAGTACTACCCTGCGTTTTTCAGTGGCAGGGATCTTAGAATGGCTAAGCCTAAAAGATGGAAGGCCAATCCAGGTATAGGATGAGCGGCGAATCTTTCGCCGCTGGGATGCGGAATCGGGGAGTCATTTTACTGGTCTTGATGGACTATACCTGTAGACTTTCCAGCTTCATCATCAGATCAGCTCCATGTCATAATCATATTGGTTTATACGATATACACTTGGAACCATATGAGCTAAAGTGTAAAAATTACCGTTAATCTTTAAAAAATCTCCTTTTTGAAAAAAGTATTATTAAACACCAACCGAGTAACACAGCGTCGCCTCTAATATGAATTATTGTGCCAGCTATTTAACTTTTTCAGAAAACGTAGTTACGTATAGTCATAACAATTCATCAAATGAACACAAAGGCATTCTAGGTTAATTGAAAAAAAAAACGTTGGTTCTTGTTACACCTTTAAAAAATATATTAAACATTCCGTTTATTCTCCGTTCAAAGGATGCACTTCTTGCTTTTATTCTCTTTAAAATTAGCTATGGTAATATTAAAATTTCTTTTCGTAAATGCAAAGTCAGAACTCTTTTGAAATAAATCGATAGCAGACATCTTTGTTAGTTACACATGTTTTTTGTTGCTAGAGACAGTTCAGCTTCCATATTCTAGTAACGTCCTTCTTTCAACATCTTTCTCCATAACTTCTAAACGCCTAAACAGATATAAATATCTGATGTGTCGTTAGAATCCTTTTATCATTATACAAAATATTGGCTGTAATTGTATTTGAAAAAATGAATGTAAGGGCTGTATGGTGCCCTCTTTAAATATAACATTCGCAGTGTTGGTAGCAGTATTTTATATTTTATTTTTAATTACGGAGTTTGTATCATTCCGTTGCATTAATAAGAGCTTATCGAGCGATATAGCTAGATAATTATTAATAACGCTTTAATAGTATGTCTGTGATAATAATAGTGCTAGGTCCTCACTCAAAACATGCCCTGATCTGAGACGAAGCCCACGGGCGCAACATTTATTTATTTATTTATTTATACACTTTATTTGTACACCACAAATAGGAAAAAAAACAATGGACACAACAAAAATAAACTTAAAAAGTAGGATACAAAGTGCGGCCTTATCGCTTAGTAGCGATCTCTTTCAGGCAACCTTAGGATTAGGAAAACCAAGGGAGTCCGATTGGTGGGGTGTATTATTATTATATACATACTTACGAACAATTACACACTAATACTTATCAAGATTACACACATAAAATACTATTAATAATAAATATTAAAAATAAGAAACTAATATATACTAAAACATATTTAAATATGAGTAAGAGTTAATCACTGTCGCCTTTATTGCTCAAGATAATGGGCTTTAACAGCATTTTTGAATATGTCTAGTGACCTTGACTGTCGTATGCTTATTGGGAGTGCATTCCACAGTTCAGTAGCTTTATAACATAATTATGATAATGTTGATCATCATCACCATCATCATATCAACCCATTGCCGGCCCACTACAAGGCACGGGTCTCCTCCCACAATGAGAAAGGGGTTAACCCCGTAGTCCACCACGCTGGCCCAGTGCGGATAAGTGGACTACGCACACGTTTGAGAACATTACGTAGAACATTCAAGCATGCATGTTTCCTCACGATGTTTTCCTTCTCCGATGAAGCAAGTGATATTTTTATTGCTAAAAATGCACATAACTAAGAAAAGTTGGAGGTATGTGCTGGGATTCAAACTCGGCCCCCCGTCGAGCTCCTACCCACGGAGCTATCACAGTTTATTAAAATGTAATTACTATGCACGAATAATGTTAATATTATGCAGTGTTCCATATTGCACCGGAACCCATCGTATCCAAGTTCAACTCATACATAGCCTTTTTTTTTAAATCATACTCAAAAGCCATAAAAGCAGAATTCATTAAAGCATTCTTTTGTTTTCGAATAACATCGAGTCTGATTAGGAAACAGGCCTTTGTTATTCTTTATCATACCAACGGCCCGTCGTCGATTTAAGTGTACAATGGTCTCCCCCCTGACATGCTTACAATGCTTCGATAGCTTGGAAAGCCTTCACAATAAAAACGTGCAAAACAATAGAGTCTAATGGAAATGCGTTTACAATTCATATTTCTGTTAGATTTTCTATCTAATTAAGAAAAACCTTTTTATAATGTTCAGATAACATAATTGAATTCAATATTTATAACTTTAACTAGCTGTTGCCCGAGACTGTAATGTTTTATATATTTATTTATTTAATATACCCAATATGACAATGGAAGTATCTGCATGCATAAGTTCTGTTAAATCAGTTCAGCAGTTAAGGAAATAAGTCGGAATAAACCGATAGAACGGCAGACACAAATAAATAAATAAAAATACTACGACAATACACACATCGTCATCTAGCCCCAAAGTAAGGGTAATACTATAATATACATATAAACACCCAGACACTGAAAATCATTCATGTTCATCACACAAACATTTTCCAACTGTGAGAATCGAACCCACAGCCTTCAACTGAGATATCAGGGTCGCAGCTCACTGCACCAATCGGTCAACAAAATTGTAATAGTTTGTTATAAGTTTGTATAGGTACAATAAGTAAAAAACTTTTTTAGGTACCTAGTACTAGAGCTCGTCCGTGGAAGATTTTTTGCTGTTTTTTGGTCTGAATGGTATAATTAATTTAATTGGTTTGCATAGATTTAAAAACTTTAACAATAGACGTTCACGTAGAACAGAATCGTTCAAACGTTCAATAGAAATTTATGCGGTTATTTTACAGGTGTTAAAATAGGTGATATGAGATTTTATATCATTAATATGGAGATGGAATAATTAAAAAAAAAAAAATGGTATTTTTCATTTATTTGTTAGAATTGCCTCTTGTACAATGTTTTCCACGTCAACAAATATCGCATGCGCCTATTTTATGTTATTAATATATTGAGTTGAATAGTTATAATAGGTGATCCGGTGATAGGTTCACTTTCATCTGATTTTTATAACAAGCCAAAAGAGGTATGACTTCAAATCTTTGCCAATATTAAAGTATTTAACGTAAGTAGCCCTGAAAATGCGAAGAAAACAATTCTGTTAGAAACTCTACCATACTGACGGAAAAGCCCTAAGATATTTCAAGCTGAAGGTAATTGTAATGGCGCCAGCATTTATGGTTCGTTTAACTGCTGCCAGTCACCATCAATATTATTTATGTGACGTTAAGGAGAGTAATTCTGCGTATTAATTTTCCGTCGTGTTAAAGGTGCGCCTTACATTATTCGTACCTACTCGTACCTTCATTACAGGAAAAAGGGTGGACTTTTATTAGAAATCATGTCGAGATTTATCATCATCATCATTAGCATGTTAAACCCATTACTGGCCCACTACAGGGCACGGATATCGTCCCACTATGAGAAGGGTTGAAGGCCGCAGTCCACCACGCTGGCCTAGTGCGGATTGGTGGACTTCACACGCCGTTGGGAACATTATGGAGAACTCTTAGACATGCAGGTTTCCTTACGATGTTTTCCTTCACCGTTTAAAGCAAGTTATATTTAAATAACTTAAAACGCACGTAACTTTAAAAGTTAGAGGCGCATGCTGGGACTCGAACTCGGTCGACTCGACAAGAGCTCGACTTTCCTTTCGGGGAAAAGGAAAGTCAGGCTCCTGCCCAATGCGCTATCTGCGCAGTGTACGAGATTTATAGCTGAAGGTTTATATTTTCATATCGCTTGCAGCAGCAGCTAAGCCGACGCCTCACATCGGAATCATCGGACAACATCAGTGTTTTTGCAACGTAACACAGTAAATTCTTAAGAGTACAATACTATATTTATACATCTTGTGCTATTTACTAGATCAAGTTATTGCAATCGTGCCCGTGGCAATAAAATAACAGAAGTGGGCGTAATGAAAACCTTATCGGTAAGTATGATTTCATTTGGCGATATTAAACTTGAGCTGTGAAAGTGTGTTGGTAAAAAAGAGCTATAACAATATCTTATTTACTCCGTGAACTTTTATTGCGTCATAAATATAAAATCATACAATAAGATTTAATGAGTCTAACCGCTAAGTTTATTTTCATTTTGAATTAAGTTTAGCCATAAAGTCTAGGTAGAATAAAGCTTCATAAAATGTCGTAATCATGAACATTAATTCAATTTTTTTATTGCACTACGATTGCGCCCGTCTCAATTCTTTCTAAATTCTCATCTTGTTGTCAGTGATGATACAGTCAAATATAGAAGCGAGCTAACCTGCTAGGGGTAACGGTAAAATCCATAGCCAAAACGATTTCTACGCGGCATTGTTTCAGAAGTTCAGTTCATCGATTCAGTTCACGTTTAACTGCTTGACAGAAACACTTTGTCGAGAAAATGGTAACCATCCACGGATGATGCCGAACCAGACCAGACCAGACAAAATACATAAATTATAAATTTCTAAATCACCTCTGCCGGTAATCCGGGACTTCTCATTCATAAACAAAGCAAACTATAAAAAAATCACATTATTGTGCTTATGCAAGAGTCTTTGCTTTTATTTCCACCAACTAATCGTAGGAGGGGGCACATAAGCAACAGCTAAAAGAAATATCAATATAAATTAGAAATAACAAAAATTTTCAAAAACCAAAAGACTCAGTAATGTATCTAATACATAAATTGGATTACAAAATTTGGATACAAAACTAAGGAAAGTACTACTTACGTACTTAATGTATTCGTATGTATTTCGAAATAAATTTGAAATTTTTGTGTATGTGGAAAATTATTGAGTAGGAAATAGGGTCAAAAATAACATATCTATTTTCGCTGCGAAAAATTACGAAACTTATGAATACTTAAAGTTCTTTCAACGTAATGTTAATATTAGCACTCAGCGCCTTAAACTCAGTTTTTAGTAAAATTTTAAAAACTAAGCATACCTATTTTTGTAGTTTTGTTATAGGATACAATAAACATGAAAATGGCCCAAGAAGCAGCAACAGTTAGTTAAGAACTGATTTTTATTTTCATTTCTAAAAATAAACAACTGTGTAGGAAGTTCAATCAGAATGAAAAGTGTGCCACTTCTTGGTGACGTCAACAGTGTATGCGTCACGAGGCAGTTGATAAATGGTATAAGGCCTCCCTTTTTCGGAACAATTTTTAATGAGGGCGCTGAATACGAGTACTTTCAAGACATAATCAAGTCTATACAATCTGTACCATTTTTATAATTTTTATTAGTGTTTTTACCTACACTTGGAGGAATTATCAATTTTATAAATTTAAAATGCATATAAAAAATTTCGGAACCGACAGGATTTGAACCTGCGACTCTCGGGCAAGCGCTTTCACCAATTTAGCTACGGCTCTCCTACCGTCGATGCCGAAATTAGTATATGCCTTTCACATCAGTCTTATAGCGATTGCCCGAGAGTCGCAGGTTCAAATCCTGTCGGTTCCGAAAATTTTTATATGCATTTTAAATTTATAAAATCTGTACCATGTTATAAAAATAAAGTGAGCGTAGCTTCTGTTACGGATATTGAGATGACTATTGAATATTTTTATGAATAATAAACACCCAGATACTGAAAAACATTGATGTCCATCACACACACAATTCCAGTTGTATGAGTCGAACCCACAGCCTTCGACTTTGAAAGCAGGTTGCTGCCCACTTCATTAATCGGCTGTCAATAAGAAAACCATAGAGAATTATTGAAGGGCACCGAAGTAAGGCCAGGCTTCAATACGCTCCCAACTGTATAAATACACTTTTACTTTATTATTTATAAGTCACACAGATCTCTGAAAATGCTCTTAACCAGATTTATACACACGGTGCAACTTAATTATTCTATATAAGCCAAATCACACATATGTTCACATAGGCTCTCAATCAGACATATTCACAGAAACATACAAATTACACTGTCAACCAGAAAATAAGCACGGTAGAAATTATATCGACTTAATCATACTACACCACAAAGAAGATTCAAATACGCTCTAAATCAGACCAGTCTACTTACTATTACTGCTAATAACTTTGTTTATAAAAAATACGCGGTTGAAGTCGTGGACAACACCTAGTAAAAATAATCTTTATGTTCTTCATATATACTTACTTTTCTTTGTATAGTAACCTATTGATATTAAATTTTAAATTTTATTGTGTGAATTGATTAGCTTTTAGATTATTTTAATTAAGCATGCTGTGGTCATTTCTAGAAGGTTTCAATCTGTCTTTTTCTTTCATTATTGTTATTCTCATTGTGATATCTGATTATTAATGTTCCAATATACAAAACAATAAATAAACAACGTGTAACAGGATTACGAAATAACATTGAAGAAGGCTAAAAAGTATATTTTAAAAGGAAGCACATTGTAAAAATGTTAAATGAAAAGAAGCATCTTTATTTTTCCATACAAACGAATTCAAAACATTTTAAGTGTTTACTTATGCCAACCCTATTGAAGATAAAAGACGTATGCTCAAAGTACCAAACGTTATTAAGTGATACGTTTTCGGTTTCGCAGATAAATCCTAGAGATGGTACATAGTGTACTTCTAAAGCCTGCGAAGTTTTATTTCGGTTTTCATTTACACGGTTTACATATAGTTCGTCACAGTAAATTTCCTCGTACACACGAAAAATTGCTGTGCCAAGCTACTATTCGTCACATAACCCAACCTTCGCACACTTTAGCGACGTAAGATTTTTATTATAACGCGTTCCCCTTTCGCCATAACACACCGCGCCGAATGTATACGCTGTAAGGAGCAGTAATGATGCGTGAAGCGTGAAATACGGTCACATTTCAGCGCCTGCGAAATGGAACGCACCTGCCTCCTTAGGTTTTATGTGAAGTTTCCTCACCTTCTTACGGCGCCTGGTAAGGGCTGCCAATATCGCCGTCCTCACTTTGTGACCCCTCATAATACAAGTAATACTTCCTGAGAGGGTATTGAACGTGGGCGGGCTTCGTCGCGCCGCTGTAATTTTACGACCGGCCTTTTTAGGCCCGTACACAGGGCAATGCAAGTATACGATACGCAGCGACTTCAGTTTCTTGGCCACCGTGGTAATACGTTGTAACGATAGAATATCCGACGTTGTTTGCTACCTGAGCATGTTGGGAGACATCAATTTCAGATTAACAAGTTTTTTTTAAAATTTTACAAGTTAGCCCTTTTTTAGCACCTGGTACGTGATGATGTAGTCTAAAATAACGGGTTTACCTTTTAGGGAGTATGGCAGTTTTATTTAAACCATACCGGTTTAAATAAAACTGCCTTCGAATAACCTTATCGGTTTCTACGCGACATCGTACCAAAACTCTAAATCGCTAAGAGACACGTCTTACCAGGGAAATAATCAATTTCTCAAACTCCCCTGCAAGAAATAGAACTGCGACCTCTTCGAAAATTAAAAAAATATAAATTACGTAATGGATCCCCACACCTAACCATTGCGGGAGCTCGTTAAAAATGCTGGATTTTAATTTTTTTTTATCGTTTATACCACAATCTGACCTCATGGAAAATGCAGATGTAGCCTAAGGGACGTGTTTGCCACATTTCATTTTCGCATTTAAAGCTACATTGACTCAAAGCGCTACAACAAAAAAATTAGGCCTAAGCCTTCCTATACGTATAGTTATAATAACAGCGGTCAACTTTACTGCGGGTCGTGCAATCGAATCTTCAAAACTAAATTTGGCTACGCTAGTCATATCCGTGCACACTCGAGACGATAAAGCCAAGGTGTCGCCGTTGACGGATACGTCATGGAGGACATCATCATCATAAGTGAAAGTAGGTATAGTTTCTTAATACATTTTTTTAGTAAATTCTTAACTGCCCTTCGAAAAAGAACGTACAAATCTTATAATAAGGTATAATGATAAAGTTGTCTTGCAATTGATTTAGATTTCAGGTCCAACACCGCGTAGAGAAACAGATAAATAAATATAAATAAATATACTACGACACTTCACACATCCCCATCTAGCCACAAAGTAAAAACAAGCTACGCAGTTTGTCTTATGGGTACAGATGACTGATGAATACTTTTATGAATAATATACATAAATACTTATAATATAGGTACATATAAATACCCAGACACACACACACAAAAAGTTTCCAGTGTTGGGAATCGAGCCCCCGATGCCAATCGGCCGTCAAATGTATAATCTGACAGCCATACGCATAACATTGGCCTTCTAACGTTTTAGGCTGCAGCATAACTTACCACCCGATTGAGACAAGGGCTAGTAGAGAAAACAACGGTAGGTATATCACCTACCATTGTTTTCATTTCTCGTATATGTATTTGACAAGAATCTTGCGTATCAACATTTTATCTTGCGACATATTTTTGTTGTGACTTTACCCTTACATTATGATCGGCCTCTTACTAGATACCTTCTGCCTGTTATAAAAATGTTACGCATAAAGCTTTCAGCGAAAACAAATACTTTTGTTATATTCTTATGAGGATTGGGCAAGATTGTTATGTTTGTAACAAATTTTCCGGTCCGGTTGATTAGAAATATCTGATTTAACGATGATTTTGTTTTCGTAACATAATATAGAAACATGAACGTAAATGAAGCAGAAATGTATTCCAATTAACCTGTTTTATTTTTCTATTTGCCTTCGACCAATGCGTGATAAAAATATTACTGGTGCGCTTTGTTTGTGTTTATTTTCCTTACAATATAATTAATTTATTTTGAAGTTTGTTGATAAAAAACTCTAAAACATTTTATAATATGCAAAGCCTCGCGAATTTATATCCAATACACATAGTAATGAGACATTATATATTTATTGATTAAGATTTTACTATGAAGCTTTAGATTATGACTGTAAAGAACCTAGGTTTAAAAAATACAAAAAATATAATAAACACATACATTAACAATAAGTTAAAAATTTTTTTAGTATATCATTATTTTTATTAGTATATATTGACGGACCAAGCAGATTGTCCGTCAATTATATACTAACCGGTGCTAACGGACTTCCAACATGCCGCCCTTTGTCCTCATGTGCCTGTAATTATAACGGCAGCCACCCCATCAGAACCGACCACAGCATTGCAACAATGCTGCTTAGCGGCATAAATAAATATAGCGATATTATTTTCCCGGAAGAGCTTTGTCACAAAAAGATCCACTACTACGAAGAACTCTTTTAATTTATTTGTTTTTTTGTATTTTGACGCTTGTTTATATTTTTCTCTAATTTTAAAACATACTTTAGAGATCGCTATATAGCGACAAGGCCGCCAAATTGTACCTTCTACCTTAAACCTGTGTTGTACTTTTATTTTTATGAATTTCCTCTGAGGTGTACAATAAAAGTGTACTCATTCATACTTTACACTAAAATGTAATGACAAAAAAGGATAAGTAAAAAAATAGATTATTTATCATTTGTTACATGCCTTGGTCTCAAGTCAAAGGAAACCGTACTGCAGTGTCATGTTACGGTAACTGAATCAAATTGCCGATTGCTTTCCCAGAGCAGACCGTATGGCTTGTGTAGAGCAACTCTTTTATCTAACAGTATTTTTACCAACGGATATTTCTTGTTCCGTTTTCTACTTCAAACTTTGTGATTTGTAGATGCTCTAATCACGATTTGATCGAATGGAGCAACTAGAAAATGTAGCCAACCGACTGTTTACATAATATATATTATTTTAAAATAAATATATGTATTGTGCTGTGTCGGTCACGCAAATTATATATACGTTTGCAAAGCGCCTTGCCATTTTGTGCAAAATATTCCACACAGCAAGGTTCCAACAATAGAATTCAAAATTTGATTCGCTCGGCTCTGTCAAATCTGATAAGCGCTCCTAAGCTCTGTGACTAGGGTTTCCAGATTTCCTACTAATACTAGGGTTTTCCCAAATTCTCACAAATTTATAAATGATGAATTTATTTTTTATACATGACAAGCCCGAATTTCATTTCAGAACGTGGAAAATTTTGCAATTTTAAGCTGCCTTAAATAATATAAAACATAGCCAAAATAATCATATATTTTTATCCCGGCATATGTATTCCAAAGTATTAATATATATCTAAAACAAACCTTCCTGCACATTAAATAGATTTTGACATTTTCTTATATAATAATAATATACTTTATTTATTGACATTTATAAAAAATAATAAAATTCAAAAAAAAATAATTTAAAATTCAAAATTTCCTTTTATTCATGTAGGCCTATCACAGGCACTTATGAAGCGTTCATATATAAAACATAATTGTAAACATATTAAATAATGTAGTAGTTATATTTCATGAATTAGAATAAAAAAATGCGTTTCTGTGTGTTATATTAAAATTAAAAAAACAATATTATGTCCCGGGATATGTCTCTCGTGAGTTAAACACCCTACCTGTAAGGTTGTTATGCAGATTCGAGTTTCTTGACCCGTACAACAATGCATCCCCTGCACAGAGTTTCTAGAAATGCAACTAATACGTGAGTACAGTGCGTTTAATCTATGGTAAAGGTTATTAGTTTTCTAAAATGATGATATAAGGCTATTTTTTTTATAAAAAAAGGCTAACTTTTTTTGAAAGTTGCGATGCCATGTATTTATTAATTTTATTAAAAGATATATCATAAAAGTAGCTCAAATAAATAGTTTCTTTAGTAGATCCTGCTTAGCTTAATTTTAATAATCAAGCCAAATGAGTACTAAAAAAATAAGTATCTTAAATAGTCTCAAGTAGTATTAAATAAATAGTAGTAATATACGAGTATATAAATAATCTCGCAACAAAAAAAAACTATGTTCGTTTTAACTTACGTAAGTAGTATTACAAATTATTAATATTATACCTATACTAGCGAACCCACGCGACTTCGTCCGCGAATGAGTCAACTTCAAAAAGTAGTCGTATGTTGTTGCGGACTGTTTTATTCTATAAATTAAAGAAACAATTCCGATATACTCGTACTTACTAAATATATCCGTAGTTTGGCGTAACGTTTACTGTTCACGCATCGCACGCATCGTAATCTCTCAAAAAATACATTTTTTGTCGTAGCGTGATGTTTTACAGCCTTAATTGATACTACCAATCCAAAAAAAATCTAAATCGAAACAGCATTTTCTGAGATTAGCGCGTTCAACTAAAGAAACTCAAAAGCTTGATAATATTTCAACTATGCCTATCTAAAAATACCACGTCAATCTAAAACTCCATTGCGCGGATTTTGAAAGACAAATGCGGAAAAAAAGCGATGCTATGCTGTAGGAGCTGTTTGCTTTTCCGGGATAAAAAGAAGCCTATGAGCTATTCCAGGATGGTACGCATGCATTCGATCGTTGTCCCATATGTCTTGTGACGTGCTGTTATCTGTAAAGAGTTATGTCAAGACCCCGACAATATTTATAAGATCTTCATTAATATTAGACAATACATGCTTAATAGTAAACACTGTCAAATAAAAAAAGAATTATTACAATCGATTCAAATTTAACGGAGGTATGAAGTAATATTGATACAAAATTTCATCCCATCTCCCGGAGGAAACTCATTGTTTATCGGGATAAAAAGTATATATGTATCAGCTACAACTATACCCAATTTTATTTGAATCCGTTCAGTAGTTTTCACGCGATGCCCGGACAGACAGACAGACAAAAATTAAATAAAAATCTGTTTTGGACTTAGTATCGATTATAATTTTCAAAATATATTAAATGTACAGAAATCTTCCAGTTACAGATTTATTATAAGTATAGATGACAATGTGAGTTTGCATGTTTGTTACGCTTTCACACCATAACTTCTCATCATGAATAATTACAGTTGTATGACTGACGTGTGTCAAATGACAGTGACCGACAAATTAACCGAACGTCAAATAAAGTATGGTGGATTCACAACATTTTTAATGATTCCCGGTTAAAATTTTTTTATAATACTACCATTGCGATTCCGCCCAAAAAAACTATATTTTTTAAGATTGGTTGGATTAATCCAGGCACGTCTCAAAGCGTTAATGACTCCACTCATCGTTCTATGAATGCCAAACGATATTAGAAGCTTACAGTGCAATCTTCTAGTATATTTTTCCAGGTGCACCCTACGTGATAATGTACCTGCGTGGTTACGTAATCCGCACATAGTTCTGCAAATGTAAATTTATAATGTTATAAGGTTACCGATGTTAACTTTTTTATTTTCCTTAAAGATGAAGCCGGGTATTATCGTGAGCTCGTTGCAAGAGTATCCTCGCAATATAGGTTAGGATATTGGATTATTAGGATAGTGGAATAGTTTTTAATAGTACGTTACACCACACATATAAATAAAGGGATACTAGACCGCCTTTCCTAAGACGCTGCTGTCACCATTAAACAAACTAGCCGTTGCTAGCTAATTGGGTAGCAAAATCATAATTATTTGTAAACAATCCCAAAATCAGTATTCCTTTCAATTTTTTTTTTATCAAAGTCAAAGTCAAAGTCAAATATTTCTATATTCAAGTAGGCACATAGATGGGTTTTTTGATACGTTCATTGCATACACAAATGTACAAATTAAGTAGAGAGTAGTGATGGCGATTACTAAATTCGTAAACCTATAACGAACTCTACGAGGGTTCCAAACGCACCCTGGTCTAAGAAGAAGCCCACAACTACTTAGCCGGGTGTTATTTTCGTTATCACCATCTCACATTGTCATTTAAGAATCAACATCCCAAATATATGTGTTCCCAACATATATGTGTACCCCTCATATATGTGTACCCCACATATATGTGCCTCACTGCTGGGGCCAAGCTAAGTTCTCTCCTTACGCTGGGGATTGGATAACCGTGCCACTACGAGTATAATATAATTGTGAATCTAGAATTTATTTCAGAGTATTCTTCATAGAAAAGGAAACGGAGCTAAACCTTCGTTACGTCAAAACGGGACCATTATTCACACGTTTGGCATATAGTACGGCCGTAGTCGGCAAATACAAAAGGAATTACTTTTATTTTCATCTCAACCGCAGCATGTTGCCTTATGATAAATCACTTTGGCGCCAACGCTGCAGGAAGAGACAAAAACATTTAGAGCACATCTGAAACATACATCTTTTTTCTTTTATGTACTATCTTATTTTATACTTTATTTTGCATGAATTCGCTTCTGTACAAGCTTTTGTTTGTTCACTTCTGTTCCATTTAATTAAAAAATAAAATTCATTTATGGTTTCGCCTTGCGTACTCTCTATCATCAACAAGGTCATCATTACCCAATTAACATCCTACTACAGGGCACTTAAGTCCTCCTACAGTGAGAAGGGTTTACGGCGTGGTCCACCACGCTGGCCCAGTGCAGATTGGTGGACTCTGTACTGTGTCTCTCTGTTGGATTGTCATCAAAATGTTATGATAACAACCGGGGCATTTCCTGTGCATTGTTTTAAAAGTAGTACTTCATTTATCAAAATAATAGTAGATTACGTCATATGCACACATATTTGTCGATATACCTAATGCCGAAAGTCTTTTTGGTGTGGAGTATAAGGATTGAAGAAATTATAAATTACACCATAAAGATTCTCTTGCTTTTCGCGGAGTATAGCAAATTAAGCTTAGTTACGGATTCATAGTGTTCGTTGTTGTCAAACAACAAGTTCTTTATTTAAATTACACTTTCAAATTTATAATATTATTAGTAGGAATATATTTTATTCCGCAGATAAAAGAAAATCAACATATAGCACATATTTTTGCAAAAGAATTCGAAATGGGAAATCAACATTTCAAATGTGGTAATTAGGTTAAGTGGCGTATTGTATAAAATGGCTTTACTGAAAATTCTAATAAAGGTTTTAATTTTTTGGTTGCATTTTTTTAACTTATCCATTACCCACAATAGTAAGTTATTTCGCAGAAAAAATTATAACATACTCTCGATTGTTTCGTGTTTGTACTTATATTGATGGGCCTCATAAGAAGCGAGCGATGGATAGAACTATGTTAGGAGTAACTCTATGATCAAATTAGAAATGAGGAGATCCGTAGGGGAACTAGAGTTACCGACATATCTCAGAAATGGACCGACCGATGGACGTTGGGGTCTTAAGGTGCTGGAATGGCGATCCCGCACCGGTAAACGCAGCGTAGGTCGGCCCCCATCAGGTCGCTGGGAGCCGCTTGAAGCAAGCGGCCAAGGACCGTGTATTGTGAAACTACCTACAAAAGACCTATGTCCAGCAGTTGACGTCCATTGTTTGAAATGATGATGATGATAGATTGTTTAACTATGGATGGAATCGTCTGAAATGAATGTTTACTATTATCATTATGATTTAGCTTTTTAAGTTTAGCGTTAAGGCTTTAACCTAGGCCTTTATGCAACTTCAACTAATAAAATCTAACAACTTTAATTTCACCTTCTGAAAAATCTACACTAGAGCGACGGTCGTTTAAACCAAATCGTTGTAAATCGGCTTTTATCGGAATAGCGCTTTCATAAAGAAGGTGGGTTACCCAGCGGTCACTTTTCCGAGGGGCCGATTTAGAGGAAACCGTACGTGTTAGCAATTTATGGCGGCGATAATATCTGGATATAAATTCAAAGGATAACAATAAAACCCTTTATTGCCTCCGTTGTTGTCACAAAAACGATTCGGCGGGCAATGTGGAGTTTTTTGTAAACATAAAATTGTAATATCATCTAACTTGATAAACAAATCTCTATATTACATTGTTACATGTTTATTATGAAGTGTTATTTGCGTGCAATGAATATAATTTCTTGTTACCTACGTTTTTGAAAATAGGGAGGCTTTGTTAAGCGCTAAATTTGTTTGAATATATTTTGCAGAATTGAAATTACGAAGCTGAAGATTTTTTTATTATATTAGACGCCTAGATAATTTTATCTTTAAATGTAAAAACCTTTGAAAGAAAAAATAAAAAAATGATATCGGATAATATTATTATTATCCAAGAGCACGAAAATCTTATAACGAAGCATTACGATGCTTGGATCATTGAATGCAAATGAGGTATCAAAGGAAATTACGAGTCCTCTATAAAATTCGCGCTGAGCAAAGAAATCCCACTTAGTTTCCGATTTGCATGCATTCAAAGTTAAAATTGGAAATTTATATTATCTTCATTTAAATTGTGCAAAACTTTCATTTTTAAACGTTTTATCTTCTTTCTCCTTTGAATTACATATTTTTGACAGTTTGCTTTTGGCAAGTAGGTACTACCTCGATGCTTATGTCGCCATGCAGCATTGCTTTGACGGCCGAGTGGCGCAGTGGGTAGCGACCCTGCTTTCTGAGTCTAAGGTCGTGGGTTCGATTCCCACAACTGGAAAATGTTTGTGTGATGAACATGAATGTTTTTAGTGTCTGGGTGTTTATCTGAATATTTAAAGTATTTATGTGGATTATATTCATAAAAAAATATCCATCAGCTAACTTAGTACCCATAATACAAGCTACGCTTACTTTGGGGCTTGATGGCGATGTGTGTATTGTCGTAGTATTATTATTATTGGTCTGGTCTGAAGAGCTTAGTTTCCTCTGAATCACACGCCAATAGGGCTTAACATGCTCATGGCGAGCTTTCGCGCTCGCCCCACTCCCCCGGTTACGCTGGAGCAACCCCTCAGGTGGTTATCGGCAAGTGTCCATCCGAAAATCGAAAAAATCGCATCGGTTTTACGGAAAATGTCGATGATATACAATCGAATAACTCTGCTGTCTTAAAACATCGTGTTATTGCTAAAATTCCTGAGAAAACATTCGTGAGCATATTACGTCAGCCTTGAATATAATTTGTATTGTATTAATTTTGTTCAATTTTATAGTAATATACATAAAAGAATAAATACATATTTAACTAGAGTCTGGCTATGAATATACCGAACTGCTTCCAGCTTCTTTATAAGTTTCATATACAAACACTAGACGTTTGAATACAAATACATACTATTTGAATAATAGTCAAGTACTACCAGCCCTGGATCATGAAGAATTTCATATTATTTACATCAAAGCAGCTCCTTTCAAATGCCTTTCAATAGTGGAGAAAATTTCATTGCATTTCTATATGTAAATACACGCCCTTCATGTCTGAAATTGACTTGTATTGGGTTTATACTGGCTCTGTTATTCAATAGAATCCTATCTCAGGAATGATCTACTCCACCAAATAAGATGTCAACATATAAAATTTCTATATTCTAGTAACAGTTTTTAAGTTGAAAAAGGTAATTCACGAATTGCGCTGATAAATAAAGTTTGTGTGATGACCTATAAATATGGTCATCCATTTAAAATAGCGGTTTAACGCTGAAATCGCCATGACATTTGTTTTATTACAATCTAGCATGACGAATATCATGAAGATGTTGATGAAGAGTCAATCTGCTGAGCTTCTTGCCGGCTCTTCTCGGTGGAATCTGCCTTCCGAATCGGTGATAGAGTCACTACAAACAGACTGAATTAACGTTTCATAAGTGATTATAAATTGGGCCTACGTGGAATAAATGAATTTTTAATTTTTTGAATTTTTTGAAGACAGAATTAGGATATATTTTAACCTAAAACTAACTAACTCCCCTAAAGTTTCTAGGAACCGAAATCAACGAATGAAGAATGAACAAAACAGTTAATATTGATACATATAAAACTTATGTAGTTGTATTTCCTGTAATATTTAAATGGCTCCAGAAGGTAACAGATGGTAAATTAGTGTATATCAACAATTGAAAGGTAAGTACCTATTAAGTATCTGGAAAAACTAAAATGATTAAAGGGACTCTCACCAAGGTTACCAAGGAAGAAACCTCTACAACGTCTTGTTTCCATTAATGTGAAGTGATTACAGTTACTAAAAAAAAAGCTAGGGGAGTTCACAAAACACCTGGATTTAAGTAGAAGCCCACAACACACTTAACAGGTTCTCTGAAAAGTTTGCTTGTTTCTT
This sequence comes from Pararge aegeria, assembly GCF_905163445.1. NCBI lineage: Eukaryota > Metazoa > Arthropoda > Insecta > Lepidoptera > Nymphalidae > Pararge > Pararge aegeria. The sequence continues at coordinate 6,342,647 of NC_053184.1, read as the reverse complement.
TGCTTATGTACTTGAACGCGATGATCTCAGGAACTGCTGGTCTCATTTGTTTTTTTTTCTGCGTTGGATAGCCTATTTATAGAAGAAGGCTATAGGCTATATATCATCACGCTAAGACCAATAGGAGCATAGCACCAAATAAGAATGTTCTAAAGTCGGGATTTTCGCGTGCGCCGCGTAAACGGTTAAAGTTTCAATAAAATCACGTATTACAAAATTGTTCCTCATTAAAAGTTCTAATAAAAAGTCCGTGACTGAATATGTCTGTTTTAAAATTGACTAACATGCGGACTAAATCGCGAGGGACCGCTAGTATAATGGTAATGACCCTAATAATTTTTAAGCTTATAAGGCTTCTGTGCCCTATCTAGACAAGAAACATAACATAAAGTTAGTCGTGCCCAGTTTCCTTCTACACAATTTAGAAGTCAAATGGCAGGATGAAATAATTATTCCGGGTCTAAGTATCAACAATTTCGCAAAATATATTTACAAATACACGCAAACGGGGTCTCTAGGCCATTCCAAAAGGGGAATTGTCGTGGACCGCCCTCGAATACAGTTGGGCATATTTGGGCGGCCGTTTTGTAACATCCGTGTCAATTATCCGGCAGTTTTCCCTCAGTTTTCCCAACGAGGATTGCGGGCGATGCTCATAATTTAGCTGAGCAGCTTGTCTTGTGATCCTTCATTCGCCGTTATTTGGACGACCCAACGCTTAATGTCTGAATTTAGGAAACAGATGCCGTCCTTTATCTTTTGCCGCCTATTACAGTGGTGTGTACTCTGTATTGGTATTTTGTATTTGTCACAATCGTTTTAGCTACGGATACGTAAAGGTATAGCACTAAAATAAAACCTGTGGATACAACATATTAATTCATTTTGTTTACGACCTGCAAGATCTGTGGTCATCCTCATACTGATTATTTAACCAGTTCCCTTTCAAAATTACAAGGTGCTAGTCCACCACGCTGGCAGCGTTCGGATTGTTAGACTTCACATACCTTTGAGAACCATATGGAAAAATCTAAGGCGTGCAGATTTCCTCATGATTTTTTGCTTTACCCTTAAAATAATAAAAATTTCTTATCAACCCATCAACAGCCTACTACAGGGCACGGGTCTCCCACAATGAGAACAGTTTAGGCCGAAGTCCACTACGCTGGCCCAGTGCGGATTGGTGGAGTCCACACGCCTTTGAGAACATTATGGAGAACGTTTAGGTATGCAGGTTTCTTTACGATTTCCTCGAACATTGAAGCAAGTTATATTTTAATATCCTAAAACTCACGTAATTTAGAAAAGATAGAGGTGCGTGCTGGGTTTCAAACTAGGCCCTCCGAAAGTGTAGCGAAAGTCCTAACTACTAGCTTATCACTGTGCTACCCTTAAAGGAAGTGATTATAAATTACGTAAATTCAAAAAGCAGATAACTCTATAAAGTTAGAAACCTTGGATCGAACTCGGTTCCCCGAAAGGGATGCTAAAGTCCTAACCACTAGGCTTTCAACACTTACATCATCAACCTTATTCGAATGTCACATCAAACTAATCGGTTTCTACGTGACATAGTTCCGGAACGCTGAATCGCTTAGAGGCACTTCTTTGTCGGTATGTCAGTAGGGGTGGTAACGAGCCACGGCAGAAGCCTTCCTTGACAAAGTTACCATGACCTTGATTAGACGTCAAATAGTCAGTGCAACTACATTATGATTTCTGTATTATGATATTGAATAACATATAATATGATATAATATCATATCGTAACAACTGCATTAAACGATCTTATCTATCTTCTATCTTCTATATATATAAAAGAGAAAGTTTGTGGGTATGTTCCGCATAGGCTTCGAAACAGCAGCACCGATTTCAAAGAAACTTTCAGGGAATCTCCGGATTGACCTGGTGAGTAATCGAGTTTGGTGACGATCGGAGCACTCCTATTTTTGTACTGTCAAACTGTCAAATACAGCTATTATTTACTATGATGATATTCTATTGTTGGGTGTACATGAGTGTAGATAATGATCTTCACCCGCTCGAGAAGAGAATAGAAGACAATGAATACGGAGAGAAATAAATGATTTCATATATTATGAGACTTAAATTAAAAATTTAATAATGTAACTTTATTATTTAAATAAAATAAAGCAAAATCTAGCCCGGCGAAGCGGGCTGGGTACGCTAGTTATCGATAAAGTGTTAAGCATCCAGTTTATTGTAAGTGCATAGAATAATATACCGATGTCATAAAATAGGCGGCTTAACCCGCGGTCACTTTTATAAGCAACCGATTTGGAGAAAATCGTACGTATTAGCTATTTATGGGAGCGATAATATCTGGATATAAATTCATAGGATAACAGTAATTCTTTTATTGCTTGCGTTGTTTCCAGAACCGACCCGGTAAACGGTGCAGTGATTTTTTTGGGGCAAAAAACGGTTAATGTCACGTTTCAAACGATTTCATTTATGCTAAACCAATAAGCTGCATGCTTTATTCACGCAACTATAGGAACAGTTTAGTATGCTTTTTAATTTTTAGGATTTTTGTAAGTGTACGTAGGAATCGGTTATTCGTTATTGAATCAAGGCTTTTCAAGTGGAAATTTTCCATCGTCAATGGGTAGCGGTTCTGGCGACAAATTGGTGCTATGGTGTCATGGAGGACCTGGTTTTCCCAATCACACAAAATTAACTATAATATTAAAGAAATTTCAGTAAGGAACCTTAGACTTGGCACGACTTTGTCTAGATTTCATTACTTTTTAGAGATAAACAAGCAGCTCCATCGAGACATGTCTAGTTTTTTGCAGAATACTTTTGGTGGGATAATATTATAGCTGAGTATAGGGAACCGCGGTCAAAACCTACTTGTAGTGGGTAAAGCTTCAGCTTAAATTTTAGTGGCACCAAGTTCGAGCCCCGGTACGCTCCTTTAACTTTATAGATGTGGCTAGGTACCCTTTTTTTTCTCTTTTTTTTCACGTGGGGAAATCGTCATGGATACCACTCCGCCACGGTGATTATGTCGGACTCGTACCGACTAAAACTCCTACGGTGTTCCAACCAGTCGCCTGGTGGTAGGGCCACGGGAACGCTTTCACATGAAACCAGACCAGTGATGACATGACCAGTCTTTCAAGTCTGTAAATACTAAGAAGGGCCTCCCTAGAGACAAAGATGTGCCGCTAAGCGATTTAGCGTTCCGGTACGATGACGCATAGAAACCGATGAGTATAGCTGCCATACCCCTAACTGGTTAAGCCCGCTGCCATCTAAGACTACAATATCATTTCATACCAGTAGATGACATAGCAGTCAAGGGCTAACTTGTACCTATAGCAATATAATTAATAATAAAAAAAAACTTTATTATGAATTATATTGCTTTTGTTTTGAAAACTGAATCGCAACTAATTGATAGGAAAATAAAACATGAAAATCTAACAATTCATCTCTGAATAGTGTCATTTACCGAAGCATTCATCCCATAAGCCGGGTCGTAAATTCTTAAGAGGGTATAATTTCCTACATTAGGATGAAAAACCGCAACCTGAGAAACCACAGCTGCGAATGTTCCAGCAATAGTCCCACATTATATATCTATTACATGTACATAACGGATGAGCAAACCTCACACGTAATGTTCTTGTTCCGAATTATTTTCCTATTTGAAATGTTAGTAGACTCTCCGATATGATAATTTGCTGCAAAGTTATATATATGCTTCTAAGTTGTGCTTATCTTTTTTGTTTTTAAATTGTGGTTTAATTGTTAATGCAATATTTTCCTTTAGTATACGAATAAATAGTAATATTAAAAAAGAAATGTCTGGATTCTTCATGACCCGTTTGTCCAGCTGGATCGCCTTATTGAAAAATGTTATTATGATGTAAAAGAATATTTATTATAAACTGAATAATTTTAAATATAAATTATGAAACATTTATTTCGATTGGTTATTCATTTATTTATTAACTGTAATTTTTATTTTATCATCTGTTTGTAGTGTTTATTTTAATTTTATTTGACATTTAAGGTTGATCTTTTTAATATCCACGAACCAAATTTACACACTTTTAATTTAGTAGAGTGTTATGCTCTCTAAACTGACTTGGTTGTTTACCAACATCTTGATATTGTACAAACGCCCTTGCAAATAAATGATTATTATTATTTTCCACAAAATGTAGGTAGTAAATGAATTTTGTTAAATATTGTTTTTGCTTTTTATATTAACAAAATAGAATAGTTTCACATAATTTGCTTAGTTAGCTCGTAAGTAGATAAACGCATGAAAAAAAATATAACTGTACATAATAAAAGTATGGAGTTGGTAAGAATTAGTACTAGTTTTTTGTGACACAGCTTGTCCGGGAAAGTACCGCCACCATTTTTTTTCCCTATATCTGCTGTCAAGAAGAATTGCTTTGTTTTCGAAGCACGTGATTGCCATTGTAATTAAAAGCACACGAGGCATAACACCTACGCCTTAAGGTTATGGACACAGGGCGGCACTTTATAGGATGTGTTGCTTTGCGATTGTGTAGCTACGTTTATAAACCATGGTTTTTCCACTAGATTGGCGCCATCTGCTTGGACCTTCAAGTACCACTGCGGAAACAAAATATTTTTCTCAGGGCTGTGGACACTATAAATGTGGTTATACCCGGCTATGGCAGACAGACAGACAACCTGACAGGTAAACTCCTAAAACCTTAATTTTGATTATATTCTCGTCATATTAAATGCAGCGTTCAAAAATATTTCATAAAGTAGGACTATAATAGCATGCGCATCAATTTATCACACAAGGTATAAGTCATTCATCACTGGCATCATTTCACTCCTGAATAACCGTTGAATAACAAAATGATAACCAAAATGAAGTTGCCTCCATATCATAGAATAAAGATGAGATGATCGTGGAATAATGCTCGCGCGGTAGCGACCTGGGTTTATCCTCCCTAAAGGGGTTTCGTAACTTTAAACTTTTTTTTTGTCAAAAATAAAAGCATGACGTTAGTGAGAATTAGAGATAGGCTAAGATAATGTAGCTACAGTGGGAATTTTTCTCTTATAATAATAATAATAATAATAATAGTAAATAAATTTATTACCCAAAATTCACAAGTAGACTTAAAACTATTATGGTGTAATCATAAATTCTTACGCATTCTACCGTACACCACCCTTAAACATATCTATTTATAAATTATATAATATCTATCTTCTATCTAGAAGCAATTATAGCCAATATTGTGAACGATAAATACATCTAAACTGGAAACTATATTTACAATACACATTTTACAGTAGGTACTACAAGTTAATTCTTATCAAAATAAATACTTTTTACAATTACATTTTGAAAAAATTTTATCTAAAGAAATCAGAATTACTACGCGGATAATTATATGCCGACAAAAACTACGCAGTCGCGAGTATTCCCTACTAATTTACAGATTTATTGTAATCGCATCAGGTGAACGGTTTACACATATCAGTTTCCTATAATAATAAAGATATTTGATAATTATATTTGCTTGCCTATGGAGCGGTTTATCTCAACGGCTATTTTATTTTCTACCTAAGCAGCTTAGTACCTAAGTTCTACTTACAAGAGCTTTGACATACAGCGACCGACGTCTGGACAGACGGGCTTATGAATTAAGTAATAATGCACAAGGTACATGGGTGCTGTTAAGTATAAGTGGAAGGGGGGTGCACCCGTCTGGCTTTTCCAAGCAAGTATTTCTCCCGAATAATAAATCTTGGTTCGCTCTCGAATATGTTATTAATTGATTTCCAATTTCGCTCCTTTGAAACTGTTATAGGGCTTTAATAAATAAAATCTTGTAACTATTAAAGTTATCTTATTGAAAACTAACACAGATTGTCAATTCTAGGATAGCATGGTATTATAATATAAATATTTGATTGGGATTCACCCAATTTCTATTTTTTAAATAACAGACTGGACGATAATAATTTCGTTTCTTTTATTAAATTCTTGTTCGCGTGTATTACGATTTCCCTCAATATTAAGTAATAAGGTTATAATAATTGGTAAAATATTTTCATGACTGATTGGTACAGTCATTAAAATAAATAAATATACTACGACAATACACACATCGCCATCTAGCCCCAAAGTAAACGAAGCTGGTGTTATGGGTACTAAGATGACTGATGAATATTTTTATGATTAACATACATAAATACTTATAATATAAATATAAACACCCAGACACTGAAAAACATTCGTATTCATCACACAAACATTTTCCAGTAGTAGGAATCGAACTCACGGCCTTGGGCTCAGAAAGCAGGTGCGCTGCAAACTGCGCCAATCGGCCGTCAGTCATTAAGGCAAAGGAACTGATTTTGAGATTACCTATTAAGAGCTTGGTGAGCTTGGTTGCAATCACACCTGATGGTAAGCAAAGATGCAGCGTAAGTCAGGTCCGTTTGTCTCAAAGATGCCTTTTCATTGGTAAGCGATGATGCAGCGTAAGGTTGTACGCATCAAAAGTGCTACCTATGCGCCTACTTGAATAAAGATATTTTTGACTTTGACTTTGACTTTGTTGAGCGTACTAGCTTCAAAGATGCTTATTAATTTAAGATTTATAGGCACTCATATTACCTACCTATTGGTGGTGGGGAAAACAAAACCTGGAACGGATAACTAAATCTTTTCGTTACGTGTTGGATTTGAAGAAAGCAATTTGTAAGGTGAAGGGGTACTATAACTTCTTGAGCCCCCTAAAAATAATTTATCTTAAAGAATACCGATCGAAACACAGACCATGCAACGTTGGTCTCATCTGTGAATTTCATCTGTTTTATTTTAATTTTTGGTCCATTTTTATTGACGCATCTTGACACAATGAGCATCAGAGACTCGTTTATTTACTTGTTACTTGCAGCTTACTAGACTGCAAAACGAAGAAAAACAATTTGTTTTAAAAATCATGTCTACTACTACTAATAAAGGAATCTTTATAGTTTATAAATGTTAGTACGTTATAACACACTATAAAAATTCCCTGTACTGAAATTTATAAACTCATCAAGATTCCCATTTTTTTAATGAAACATTATAATAAAATGTCAAGGCAAAAGTAATTCTCGAAATAAGGTGTACCTAAGAACGAGGGAAGATGGGGAGGTTTTTAGCAAAGGAGCATACGAATATAATGAATTCGCTTACGAAGCGTTACGATGCGCTTGGATCATTGAATATAGATGGGGGATCAAAGAAAATTACGAGTTCTCAACAAAATTTGCGCTGCGCAAAGAAATTCCGGTTATTTTCTCATTTGCATGGCTTAAGGCTAGCATTTTCGAAGTCAAAAGTTAAAAGACACTTTCCGGTGTGGAATATTTTATGCATTTAAAACTTTTCCACTTAAGTATTTTTATTTTTTAAGCCCACTGTCTCTAGTTTTATTTAGCTTTATTGCATTGGATTTTATCATTTTCTTTGGATACAAGTTACTCATAATTATTATTTTTAAACTCAAAAAACAGACATTTCTTCTACATTTTGTTTTGCTGTATGACATTAAAAACACTTTTTTTTTCTATTGACAGACACATTTATTCCTATTATGAACTTAAAATTGGCAGTAAAACTAAAACATCAACATTCTAATAATAATAATGCATAATCGATAATCTGGTGAATCTGAAAAGGAACAAGTATGTAAATACTTGGACCGTGCTCACGTGTTAAGTCGACCGTTATTGTTCTGATAGTTGTTTCAGTCAATGTTCTTCACGCGAAAATATTCGACCAACAAGAGGCTTTCGCTTGGCTGTTGTATCAAAGATCGGATACAGGAGGCAGTAGTCCTTGAAACGGCGCGTATTGTGAGGAGGTTCCTCACTCTGGAGCCCTGACCGCCGGTTGCTTGGTCAAAAGCCCCGCAAGCGGAGAAGTGTATGTTTTTTTTTATAAACTTTTAATAGTGTTGCTTTTTTATTTATCGAATTTAGCATTGTTAAGAATTTAAAAAAAAATATGAAAATCAATATGTATGATAGAATGTAAAAATATATAATAATAATAAAATGTAAATATACGATAGATTTTTGTATAAATTAACATATATATGGAACGATTTACCCTAAACAAGGTCAAAGGAATTTGTTCTAAGCTTGGGGGTTGCTGATGAGTGTTTATGGGGCGGATTATCGAGTATGCGCCTGAGGACTTAAGATACAATTTGCTATTTACATTTTGAATACTTTTTAATCCAAAGGATCCTGCAACATTTTGCTTTAACTTGGGTAAGTAATCCATGATATCGAAAAATGTAATGCATAGCTCTACTTGACACTAGACTAGTTGTTCTTTATAGTCCGCAGAGTAAAACATATCTTAACACACTTAACATAGGCGTTACGTCATTGTCAACCTGTTGCGACCCATACTAGACACATATCTTAGCTACTTGACACTGGCAAAGTACATTGTGCTGTTTTGGCACTACGAAAAGCCATAAATCAAAAGAAGAAGAAGAAGAAGAAGACACATATCTTTACTATTCTTCTACTCTATTCACAATAACTTACTTAACTTAACTTTTCTTCACTATTCTTCTACTCTGATCACTATTACTATACTATAACACTATTCACTATTCTAAATTCATCAATCTAAGGAGAGAACCGCTTAGAGTGATAAATTTAGGAAGGTACATAATTCTACTAGTTATTTGATATACAATCCGCCACTTTGTGGCGTCGGAAATCTTGGACCGATTATCATCAAACATACTCGTAGCTAAGAACGAACGCTACCGATTAATCCAGCTTTCAAAAGAAAAAAACCAAATCAAAATCGGTTCGTGAAACATAATGCCACAGACACACACACACCCACCCAGACACGTCAAACTTATAAAACTTATAACAACCCATCGTTTTTGTATTGGGGGCTAAAAATAAAGTAATCTCTTAATCAAATGGGTGTCCAATTGATTAAGAGATTACTTTGTGCCTTATAAAAGCCTACTTGAGGGTATTTCAGGTTTATTATCAAGCAAACTCGGCCGTTATCCTTCGTATAGAATCGCGTGACTATTTTTAATTAAACCAGTAACGTCGTACCACTCATCAAGCAATGAAATATTGCGTGTTTTTTATACTATGTTAATAAAATGTATAGAAGAGCACTTTAAAATACGTTTGAACTTTGCTCCGTTGGTAAATTTATTTTTCTTTGTTAAACGGTAAGAATTGTTAATGTGCGATATGTCAAGATACCTGATAAGGTCGATGTATGTTTTGTCAGAAGTTGTAAATCTTGTTCTCTTTACCATTAAATAATTAATTAGCCACCCTTTTTATCAAACACTGCGGACGCATGGTAAGTACGTGTAAAGGTTTTTTTTAATACACTACAATTAGCCCTTGACTGCAATCTCACCTGGTGGTTAGTGATGTTGCAGTCTAAGATGGTAGCAGGCTAACCTGTTAGGGAGGATGGTAGCCATACCCCTAATCGGTTTCCACGCGACATTACCGCAACAATAAATCGCTTAGCGAAACGTCATTGCCGGTAGGGTGGTAAATAGCCAGACGGCCAAACCAGACCAGAGAAAATTCAGAAATAATTAATTCCCAAATTGACCTGTCGGGAATCGAACCCTACTTAAATTCACAGCGCTCACCGATTCGTCAGGTCGTCAAAAAGACAAGAGCACACAGTACGTGGGTGCACGGCATGGCACTGTACGAGTAAATATCATCCTTCAGGCTTCAATGTTATTTACAAGCTGTGATATTTTAATTTAACTGTCCAGAAGTCTGTCTGTGCAATTAAATTACATAAATATAATATAACACCTACTTCCCGGTTTCCAATAGAGCTAAAATTTTGCTTGCGTAATATGTAAATCAGATGACAAAGCAATATTATTATGAAAAGCGGTTTGATCTGATGATGGAGCCGGAAAGTGGCCATTAAAATTCGGTATTAAAAACTGTACGCACCCTCATCGAGTTTGAGCTCGTTTTATCTGTTTTAACGAGTACTCTGGTTAGAGTCTCATGAACCAACTCATGTCGACTATAATTAAACAAAATAAAAATACAATTCATAATGTAAAATTTTTGTTTTTTTTTTTACAGATTTTCAGTGCTTTTTTCTCTAGCAATAATAAAAAGTTGTATATTGGATATATTGGCTTAAATAAAAGGATGGATAAAAAATTATACTTGTTTGGGTATCATTTGTAAAGCTCCACAATATTCTGTTTTGTTTGTTCACTTACTAAAGCAAATTACTTGCGAATAAATGGCGTAATCAGAAAAAAAGTCGTTCCACTTTATATAGCTTTTCCATTAAACCTCTTTTATTCAAATTCAAACCAAATTTTTATGTGCAATGAAGCAAAGTCCTTATAATGGGTATCTGTTCAATCGGTATAAATGTTTTCTTTTTTGGGAATGAGTAGGGATATCATTATAACTTCAAGCCGATCGAAGACGTGATAGCTAAAGGAAATTCCTGAATAATCAAAACTAATATGTAACAAAAATTTATTTTTGATTTTTATGGCTGCCTTTTACGGAACTTGCTGACTCCGCGTTATGTTCTTAACGGCTTTTAAGAACTAAGTTTGTCAAAACGTTTTTCCTATTACACGAAATTTACTGCTCTGATTTTTGAAAACAATTCTGAAAATTTTGAAAATCAGAATTTCAGAATTGTTTTTTGATACACCCTATACCTCTAGCAATTTCCGAATCCAAACGACAGAATAGTTAAACTAATATTATTTATTCGAAATTAAATTCCTTCTACTGTAAAATGTTTGATGAATATGAATATTGTTCAGTTTCATCTGTATATTATAAGTATTTTTGTATATTATTCATAAAAATATTTATCGCCCATGACACAAGCTACGCTTAATTTAGGGCTAGATGGCGATGTGTATACTGTGGTAATATATTTATTTGTTTATTTAAAAGTAATAATGTTTTGTTTATCCATTGGAGTAACTGAGTCTTATAATGTTATTTATTAGATGAATAAAATAAAATGAACTAAAAGACTTAAAAACTTATGTTAAAAAGAAAAACATTCTCGTTGTCTCACCAACACCAAGTGAAAAAAAAATCTATAAAGTGTTCAAGTATTGCTTAGACAATTTTGCTCGCTAACATGGTCATTTAAGGTCATTTAAATTCGTATGTTTGTTTGTTTCCTACGGCTAAACCATTGCACCGACCATAATAAAACGTAGCACATGCTTAGCTTGCATTCTGAAGATGAAATGTAGGATACTTATTATTCCGGGGAGAGAAAACCGAGATGTCACGGGCAACAGCTATTTAAGTTTAAGAACATTCTCCTTCGTAATTGTGGTGTAGGAACGATGATTGATTATTGCGTAGGTGTTTGAGGCATATATCCCCTAAGAATAAATCCACAGTTTTGGAGTTATTTATAAACTTAGGTGGAATAATGGTATGGAATACGTATATTATGTTAATGAACACTTGATGTGTTGAGGAGGCCTCGGAATGTTCTGCTTTTTAAAATCTTGACTAAAAACTGAATCAAAAGAAATTATTTATCATACCTTGATGAACGAATTAACGAATGAATACGCTTTAATTGTACGCCACATAAAATACACAGGGTAGAAAAACAAAAACAACAGAATGCGTAAAATTTTGCAGCCTTATCGCTATATCTATTAGGCAACTAATAGTACAAAATAAAGTTAGGTTCTCAAGTGGTTAGAAAGTTTGTCAAAGAATCCCGACCTTTGATGATTTATTGGGAAGGTCAAAACTTTTCAAGAATTTTGATTATCAGCCAAAACGTTCGCTTTTTCCACTCGTTAAAGTACTTTCGCATTTCGTCTAGAGACTAGACAAACATAACTACCTTCAGTGTTCAGGTATATGGAACTCGAATGAGAAGCAGCCAGAATACTCAGTGCAATCCAGTGGATACATCTACATACAGATGGGACGCCAAAGGTTTGCGAAAGCACTTTCTTCAAAAGTATCCACTGGGGCTCAGAAAATTGACATTTTAACCTACTATACCTTGAAAGAACAAGACATCAGACCCAGTTATTAGACTACGTAACATCATGGATCATGGATCATTTTTAAATTATGTTAGTAGTGCCTCACCTGGGAAGTCTTTTATTATAGCATAAAAACTAACCAACCTTAATAAATTTATAACATGACTTGTATCGGAACCAGTTTGAAAAGGTACTCAAGTTGTATTCCACAGTTATAAAAATGACATAAAATATTTACCCTCACTCACGTGTTGTCCCATTGATAGCCAGTTATAAAGTTTATTAAGTTGTTAACTTTTATATTATAGACGATATCGGTGTTAGTCTATCGAAGCTCCGCAACACTTGATCGTTATGGGATGTATAAAATGCTTTGAAGACCTGTGATTCACTTGACGACCAGTAGCTATGAGAAACATCGTGCATATCGAGTAGGTACTGGAGCTTTTTCTGTTAGATAGACACATATAAATAAAATTGAAGTTGCTATCTGTGATATCGAAGAACTGCTACGTATTAACCTAAACTCAAATGATTATAAGACCGCAACCATAACCAAAATCAACGCTGCTTAAGGCACGAATGCATTGAGACAGATTTCCAAACCGGTGATTTGTATCAGTTCAACATTTATGTAAAACCTAAGCTTATAGAATAATCCTATATAGCATTACAAAAACAATAAAAAAACTTGAGTATAATTTGTCCTTACTGTATAACTATAGTTTATTTAAGAAAATAATAACCAAAAAAAAACTTCCTGGCTAAGTTTACTTCTTAGAAAAGGCGCCTTTGGAGCCCATATAGATTTTTATAACTTAACGAATTGAGTTATTATTATAGACACAATAAGTATTAACGCATGATAGGTGTCTGTGATTGGCCTCATCATCATCATATCTACTTATTACCAGCCCACTGACACGGGTCTCCTCCCACAATGAGGAGTTAAAGCCGCAGTCCACCACGCTGGCCTAGTGCGGATTGGCGGACTCCACACGCCTTTGGGAACATTGTGGAGATCTCTCAGGCATGAAGGTTGAAGCAAGTGATATTTTATCTACTAAAAACGCACATAATTTAGAAAAGTTAGAGGTACTTGAGAAAAGTAGAGCTTTATTGGCGTAGTTATATTATTTTAGCATTATACCTGAATCGATTGACGTAGCAAGCAGATGGCCCACCTGATGGTACGTGGAAAACTATGGCATATAAAACAGGGCGTCACAGTGCATGCAAGATACGCGTCCTGACCCAGTGCGGACTGGTGGACTTCACACACCTTTAAGAACATTATGGAGAACTCTCAGGCATGCAGGTTTCCTCACGATAATTTCTTTCACCGTTGAAGCAAGTGATATTTTAACTGCCTAAATTGCACATAATTTAGAAAAGTTAGTGGTAGGTACGTGAGAAAAGTAGAGCGTTATAGGCCTACATTAATTATTTTAGCATTATACCTGAATCGACTGACGTAGCAAGCAGATGAATAACACAGTGCATGCAAGATACGCGTCCTGGCCCAGTTTGGACTTCACACACCTTTGAGAACATTATGGAGAACTCTCAGGCATGCACGTTGTAGGTATTTTCTTTCACAGTTGAAGCAAGTGATATTTTAATTGCTAAAAACGTACCAAAGTTAGAGGTGGGTGCCAGGATTCGAACTCGCCACCTCAAAAGTGAAGACGAAGTCCTACACACTGGGCTGTCACCGCTTCAAGAACACCGCTTGAAAAAGCTGTACTGCTACTAAAATGCCATAGTAGATACAACAACATACCATAACAAGAAAATAACAAATTGTGACAAGACAAAACATACGTATATATGTCGTCGTGCTAGCAAAAAGCGATATGTCGTTGTAGGCACGATAAATGAGCCTCGTTAGTGCCGTATAACAAAGAGCCTAGCGAGAAGTCGCCGACAACTAATAAGTGTCTGTTCGCATTATGATACAACGGCAATTTGTGATACAGTAAAAAGGCAATCGATATACAACGTGTAATGAAAACCGAAATAAAACGTCAGAGGCTTTGGAGGTACATAGTTACTGTCCCTTGAGACTTGACTTGAGACTTATGTGTGAAACCGAAATGCTAATAGTTTTTTAGTAACCCATTGCCATAGTTTTTAATTAAAAAATCTTATACAGCCCTAACATCCCATGCAAAAGTAAAATGTTATTAGAAACGCGTCGCGTAGTATAGGTACTATGCACGTTTCGGTATTTTATCTTAAATAGGGTTGTCATAAGTAAACACTGAATGTTTTGCATTAGGTTGTATGGAACAGTAAATGTGCTTATTTTGATTTCATATTTTACAGGGTGATTCCTTATGAAATATACTTATGCACCCTTTAACAGTATTTCGTAATTCCGTTACACGTTGTATATTCCTTATATAGTTTTTGTGAGTTTTGTGTGCGATGGTCAAAGTTATCAACATAACTTTTAGCAACTCGATCCCTCGTTGGTCTTGTGGTTAGAATGTTCACAGAGTCCTCGTTTCCAATCCCGGGTTTGGCCAAATTATACAAGGTATTGTGTATTTTGTATAAAATAATTTTCGGTACCAGCCTGGAGATAGGAAATTGGCGTAGTCAGCCAACGGCCTCGGAAAAGACGTAAAGCCAACGGTCCTGGCTATCATCACTTCATAGTAGTACCTAATATTCGTTAAAAGCCACCATACACGCAGTGGAACAGCTTCGTGGGACGATTGTTGTGCTCAGTATTGGGACGTTACTAGGCTGCGGATGATGATGATACACTTGTCATTATTATGCAGGTGAAATAATGACGCAACTCCCGCAACATAGACGCAAACTCCTTCATACCTGAGATTTCTCCATTATGATCTCAAAGGTAGAGTTCACCAATCCGCACTGCTGGCCCAGTGCTTACGCCTTCTCATTTTGGAAGGAAACCCGTGCCCACTAGTGGGCCAGTAATGGGATGATGTGATGATGATGATAAACTAAAAAATCATGATGATGATAATATATTATATTAGAGGTAAGAAGGTCTCTTAAAACTCAAAAAGAGTAGGTACAAAAACTGAAGGTTATAGTAATCATATTGTGTTTGTTTACATTGCAACGAAGGAAAATAAAACGTTTAAAATGTCGTATTTCTCCTGCGCTGTAAGCCGGACAATCGAAGACGTTATTCTCCTCTAATGCTAGTTTTCCCTTGAAATGGCTTGTGTGCATCCATCTTTAACTAAAACAACGACACATATATCTACTTAATGGCGGTTGTTGGTGACCAATTCAAAATATACTCACATTTATTTTTTTCTCACTGATCACTTCAACTCACATAATACTTGATGTACTTTATTTTAAGTATAACAAGGATATCAAAAATACATCACATTTTAACTATTAAAAACTACTATTAAATACTGATGTGAAAGGCATATACTAATTTCGGCATTGACGGTAGGAGAGCCGTATCTGAATTGGAGAAAGCGCTCAGGCCGTGTTTGCCAGAGACTCGCAGGTTCAAATCCTGTCGGTTCCGAAGAAAAATTTATATGCATTTTAATTTTATAAAATTGATAATTCCTCAAAGTGTAGGTAAATACACTAATAAAAATTATAAAAATTATATTAAAAACTATTACAATGTTAAATACACTGTAAGTGGTTTGAAGAGTCACGAGTCACGACCATTCTTAATTATACTTTAACAAATATCTTTGAATTATGCCGGAGCTGGTAATGATTTTATCATTTGAAAGTTATATCGTCTGAATATAATTTTTTTTGATGTAATATAATCATGTTTTAAGAGAGTACTAAGTGTATTTTCAGGTTCTCTGTTTATTTTGAGTTATACAGTCAGTCACCATAAAAACAAACTAACTCATTTACCATTCTGCAGATAAGGCTGTAAATGAGAATGAAGTTGATTAAATTAAGTATAAAATAAATAATCAATCTACCTTGTCCTTGGTCCAACATAAATTGTATTAGCACGATTTTCCAAAGCGACCCGTAATAATGGGAACGAGCTCCAATATATCACGTCGACCAGCGATAAGAGCGCCCACCCGGATTTATGTTGCCGATTTCTAAGCGATACCGACGTATATTGCTATATTTCGGACACTAATTTCGTTTATTTATTTTATTTCGTAACGATTTTTTATTTAATTGGCATGATTTTCCTTGTATATACGTGAGATAAAGAATAATATAAAGCCAATACTAAAAAAATATTGAACTTAAATATACCTTTTAGTTTTTAAGCGTGGCAGCATTTTTTATTGATTTAAGAGTATATTGTACCGACTAATATACTATACTATATACGTATTATTTTACACTATATGTTAACTTTATATGTAAATTTTGATGTGCATGCCTTTGATATTCTGTGATCCCCAAACTACACTATGTTTGTTTAAACATCGCTTAAAAGTTACTACTTATCTATGTAATTGAGTATTTTGTAAGTTTATAATAGCATAAATATATATATCATATATATCTATTATAGTATATAAAAAATTATATCGGTATTTGTGTAGTTAATATGTAAATGTAGTTTGTATGTTCATGTAAGTTTATTTTTTTGTAACATACTTTATGCACCATCCACTTTCAACTTTTTTATCGGCTTCGTACGCTCAGGATACCTTTAAAAGATCACTTTTAGTGATAAGGCCGCCTTTGCATCCTAGCACTAAGTACTATTACTGTTTTCTTTGCATTTTTCCTATTGTGTTGTGTTGCAATAAAGTTTTTCTATTCTATTCTAAAATTCCCACCAATTTGCACTGGGCCAGCGAGGTGGACTACGGCCTTAACACTTCTAATTGTACGAGGTGACCCGTGCCCTGCAATCGGCCGGTCATCATATGATATATAAAAATCTATATACCTAAGTTATATATGGTTCTATGTATTTGTTTATAATAATATTTTCAATTTTGGGTCTCGGGATTTACATTTTTTTATAGTCATAATGTAGCGCATTGGGTAGGAGCTCGACTTCACTTTCGGGGGGCCGCGTTCGAATCCCAGCACGCACCTCTAACTTTTCTAAGTTATGTGCGTTTTAAGTAATTAATTATCATTTGCTTTGCTTCAACAGTGAAGGAAAACATCGTGAGGAAACGTGCATGCCTGAGAGTTCTACATAATGTTCTCAAAGGTGTGTGGAGTCCACCAATCCGCACTCGGCCAGCGTAGTGGACTACGGCCTTAACCCCTTGTCATTGTGGGAGAAGACCCGTGCTCTGTAGTTGGCCGGTAATGTGCTGATGTGATGATTGTAATAATTGACGAAACAAGCAGGCTGATGGTAAGTAGTAAACCATTGACTATAAACAGAGCAACAGTTCATAGGGAAAGCGAGGAGCTTGTCTTTTAACATACCACCCTGTGTCCATTAATTTGAGGCCTAGGTGTTAAGCTCACGATGTTTCCTTTCCTTCACGAAGGAAGTGATATTTTTGCATAATGAAAACGCACATAACTTAGAAAAGTAGAGGTTGTTGCTAGGATTTGAAATAGCCCCCGCCCCCGAAAGTTAAGTCGAGCTAATATCCACTGTGCTACCAACGCTCCACAAAAAGCTTCACTGCAACTAAAATAGATATATTTGGAGTTTGATATAAAGAAAAAGTAGTTGACGACAGGCGGTTGTGGAAATGGATAAATTGCTATTTCACCCAATTAAATTGTACAACTAGTTTAGTTATTTATTTTTACTACGATATAACTTTACCTTTATATCGTTCTTATTCAGGAGAAATAACAAATAAACCCAAAATTTTACAATTTCGGCTTCACAAAAAAAAACGTAGAACAAAAAGCTCTTATGCAACTAAATTACATATATTTGGAGTTTGATATAAATGAAAAGTAGTAGTAGTAGTAGACAGACGGTTGTGGAGATGGATAAAATGCTATTTTACCCAATTAAATTCTACAACTACGCTTCACGCGCTTAGTTATTTATTTTTACTGTGGTATAAAGTTACCTTTACATAGTTCTTATTCAGGAGAAATAACAAATAAACTCTTCATTTTACAATTTATATAGCAGAACGATTACGAAGTAGCAGTTAAAAAGCGTTCAACAGATTACCTCGTTCGCTCCCTCAGGAGCGATAGATCGTTATCGCTTATAAATCGCTCAAGCTTATCGCATGCATTCAGAGGAAATGTGGAAAAGGTACTTTCCAAAACGCTATTCGTTCACATTTTCGCTAAATTTTAACCCTGGTATAACCTGGTGTGAACAGAACGGCTACGTTACTGCCTTTTAACAGACCTTTGGCGGCGGACTTAGTAGACTCACACTTTTAACACCCGACGCAGCGTTTACTAGGTTATTTTATTTTTAAATGCTTTTATTTTTAAAACTAGGGGTATGACTACCATACTCCCTAACAGGTTAGCCCGCTACCATCTTACCATCGTGAGATTGTGGTCAAGGGCAACTAGTAGTGGAATAAAAAAATAGAAACTATATAATACTACATTTTTTTGACAATTAAGCTTAATTTGCTATACTGGAGGATTATTGTCGCTCAAAATGTTTTATGGCTAAGGCTTACATTTGCATCGATAGCCAACATTGCGTACTAACGATTCAGACTGTAATAAATAATAAAGCGTAATTTTTGTGTATTCTATTAAAATGCCGTTATTGTGCACATTATGTCATATCATATATAAGACAGCAGTTTTGTTTCTGCGAGAACTGTCGTCATAATATTTTTTTATTTAAAAGTGATCATTGCTTTGTTCTATAGGTTTACATTATAGCATTTATGAATTTTAATGTTACCAATCATGTATTTTGGTTCGAAAGTTCATTTGAGCAAACAAATTTACGGGGAAACACTGTGATACTCTGTAGTAAAGTTTTTGACAATTTTCTGTTTATTTGTGTCTGGTACGAAAACATGTTTTCCTGGAGATGGTTCCGAGCTAACAATACAAATAAATACAGTATAGCACTTATTTATATTGTTTCTGCTTATATATTGTAAATAAAAATCGCGATACAGATATCTGAGTTTTTATTTATAACTTTAAGACATTATTCTTAATCGTTTATTTATTTACAGCAGATTATTATATGGTGCTAGCTTACTTCGAATAAAAAGTTTGATTACTAATAAAATCATATCACAATGATCACAGCCATGTTACTCAACACTTGCTTGGTAAACTCTGAGCAGTATAAGCATTCTGAAAAACATTCCATAATTATATGCACGGACAGAAATGAATAATAATATGTTTGAGTTAGTTAAATCTTAATAATATTTATACAATGAGAATTATAATTTGTATGAGTTTACATTATTAAGGAATTTATTTCATTTTTATTACATTAGTAAGGACTATCGCCATGCTGCCTGCATTTCTGCAGCTGTAGTGCCTGATTGACGGTATAATTATCTGTTCATAGGCAATAGTTTTCCATTTACTATCAATTAGGCCCTCTCCTTGGCCCGTCAATTATTGCTGTAACAAAAAAAGAATTCGCTATCCTTATGCAAAGATGCCAACCACTAAAGCAACATAATAGTTAAAAGAAATATTATGTATGGTATTAACTTTGGTGATAAAGAAAAAAGACACAGCGACATAGCGTTTCTGCGAATTTTATAGACACATAAAACATGTGAAAGCGTGCGGGGCGACTGGTTATTTGCATAAAAGCGTCCTGTGTTATGCACATTTGTTTTTTATGTATAAATAAAGCTACGGAGGTTTCACGATGAAGGTCTTATATTGTCCTTATCTCTGAATTTCGTTGGGTTTTTTATTTGTACTTGTTCAAAACAAAGCAATAAAGCTAGACTGTTGACAAAGCCGGAAAGTAATCATATTAACTTCTTAGCTACATTGCGTCATCATCTAATATGCGTACACTGTTGGACGTGGGTTCCTTGAAAGCAGCGACACTTGTTCCTTTGCCTCCAGTCAATGCTTTCTACTTTCTTGAGTTCGTCGTTCTACTTAGTTTGGTACCACATGTCACTCTTCTTGCCGAGACGCGATCTCTACTCGAGAAACCTTTCAACTCCAACATCCATCGAGGAATTCGAGAGCTAGATTCCTATTCCTCTATTGAGATTAGTTGTCCATGTGCACGTTCTGCCCTTTTTAGCGTTAAATTTAATTTTTATACTAAATAGATATATAAATCCGTCAGTTTTGTTTATCCGGCAATAAGGCCGCCTTTGAATGTCTACATTGTGTACTGTATACTCCTTACTGTTTCTTTTCCTGTATGTTATACGTGCAATAAAGTGTTTCTTCTTCTTCTTCTTTTTAATCATTAGCGAACATTAGCAGACAACTTTGTTTCGCCATAACTCTAAAATAAAACTAAGCATAGCTCTTTTCATTTAACGTCGAGTGGCTCGAAGTTTGTGAATTAGCCTCGCTGAATTGGTATCAGCGTTTTAGCACCGTAATTCACGATTGGTAGTACTGATCGCTAATTTTTCGTATATTTGTGGTATAGACGACGAAAATACCGTTCGGAGTTAGCCGCCCCAGCTGTGTTCATCTATTGATGCCCCGTCTCAATCTTATTTCGACTGCTACACAACATAACCTTGCTTCGTGAGCTTGAGGAGACCATGATATGGTCAGCCTGTATCTTACTTGTTCTTATTTTATTTCTATGTTGTCTGTGGGATATACTATAAGTGCATTCGTTCTTATAGGATTTTTTTAAGAAAGGCTACAGGCCTCAGGTTCAGGGCCTGTTAATGGGTTTGTAAGTTTGCAGTAGGTCTTACCTACCTTCAAGGTAAGGGGAATAGAATTTTTACTAACTCCACCATTGATTTCCGTCTGATATGACAGTCGCCAAACCCAAGCCTATATCACATTAGATAGGCCCTAGTGTTTCGGCTCGTTACAAAGTTTGTCATGACAGTACTTCAGTCCTCTACCCATTCACAAGTTTATACTTTGAAAACAAAGTAAAGCCTAATCGTATTTGGGCAATATCAAACTTATCAATGACTTATCAAGTACTTTAAAAACATCAAACTCATCAAGTCACGTTAACATTTTTATTATGTTTTACTCAATACGCGTGGCGTTGCGTAAACCGTAATGGCGAACTGCCAATGTATTCGCGTCTTAGGGCTTATATAAAAGAAGCTCTACGAATAAGAAACTGCTTCATTGAAATCACCTGAGAATTGATGAGGTTGCCTTCCATTATGGCGGAGCCAAGACCGAGAATTTAAAACGGTTTCATTTGAATAAGGAATCATTAAAAATTCTATTATATTGCTGTGCTTACTTCTCTCGCTGAATAGTATTCATGGAATATAAAAACGCTGGGAACTATGTGAAAAAAGTTGAAAGTACTGAAAATATATTATTGTTACAGCCACAGTGTGTATATATTCCATATCTAAGTGTTTCAAAGCTAATTTAACCGGACTGGGTCAGAACAAATGTTGTAAAACCTAATGATCCAAACTTAATGAATTTCTGCAGTCTTTAGTTCAGATAGTTTTGTCATAAAACTACTTACGCTTTAAGTGCGCATCAATATAAACTTATTAAACAATGTATACAGTCCCATACGTGGTATTGGACTATCGCGTAAAATACAACATAAATATTGTAAAGAAATCTGGTATCAGAAATTATCAAGAAATCAGACAGGCAGGATTCTACGTAAAAGGCATATG
The DNA here is from genome assembly GCF_905163445.1 of Pararge aegeria. Taxonomy (NCBI): domain Eukaryota; kingdom Metazoa; phylum Arthropoda; class Insecta; order Lepidoptera; family Nymphalidae; genus Pararge; species Pararge aegeria. The sequence goes on along the minus strand of NC_053184.1, from coordinate 6,320,881 downwards.
TTAAGGAAGAGTTTTAGAAAAGTTCATCCTTAGTGAGGTCGATACGTAGGTTTAAAGAATATCCTGAATTTTAGATGTAAGAGCAAATATAGTTTAATAGTTTAATTAATAGTTTGTGGGTGTTATATAAACCCTGACACCTGAATTTTATCACTTTAATAGCTAAAACTCTACAGGGCTGAAAATTAACTTGAAAAAGAAAAATGATTTTTCTGAGTTCTACAAATTAAAAAGAAGTTATAACGTGAAGCCAAATATAATTTTACAACTGATATAATTATCTGGTTATTATAACATAATAACATATACTCTTTGAAACGAACTTTCTCCTACGAATACGTATTTATTATTGAAAATATTTATATATAACATTATGTCTATTATGTTGGCATGCAAAAATGGTATTTGGTGATTTGATAGAAGCTGTAGGTGGAAATTCAAATCAGCTTAATCGAAAATACTCGCAGGGTTCCGCAACAGCAATAGTACGATCAAAGTTGCGTTGTAGAGTCAGTAGATTACTCTGACCTTATCTCTGCCCGCCAGCGTTGCAGGTAACCAATTCCATTACTGGATTACTAGCCCGAGTGGTTTTACCTTTATGCACATTAAAAGCTCAACTTCTGATGTGTAAGATGATTTAGAAATTTAGCAATGAAGATAAACAAATAAGCAAACTTTCATATTCGTTACATTAGTTCAGCTATCGGGTACACGCATTTGAATGTGTTTTTTGCTAGGTTCTAACCTTCAAACGCATGAAAGGCTATTTGATGGATATATGTTTATCAGCAGGATGGATTTAAAAAAAAAAAAAAAAATATTTATCAATAACTACGGACCATTCCACATACACTTATTTACAATCATTATCATTCTCATTATACTTATGAACTACAAGAACAATATGTTAATATTTAAAATAAGGGTAGGTACAAAAAATATAATTTAAAAAAAAAGTAATAATAAAAACGCATAGCAACATTAAAAAAATCAATAAATGAAAATCACATGCCTTCGACTAGTCTAATTTACGAATTTTCTTAGAAATATTATAGGTGATTCTAATTTCAACATAGTCAAATATTATTGCGTTAAACTTGAAAGCATAACTAAAGTTATTATTACAAAGACGTAAGCGTACAAGAGGGGTTTAAACAAATATAATTTTTCGATTTATATATTCCTTACACCGCCGGTAAATAGGAATGCTACAATATTTTTGTAGTAATCGAATCGGGAGACTTACATTTTTTCAGGACGAAGACGTCGCATAGTAATCAGGAAAATGATTTACTCACGTCTGGGAGCGTTGTTGTTAAAAATATTCAGGGTTACCAAGCCTTTTTTCGATGCTGTAATTGATTAAAAATCTAATAAAATAAAACCTGCAAATAAATCGATAGTAATGCAAATAAGTAAGTTATAAAGTTAGTAAGTTAAAAATACCATCTTTAAATTGACATCATGTGACAATTATATATTGCAATTCAATTTGAGACAAAATAAATCTTTGTCTAAAAAATAAATTAAAAATTAAAAAACCCCTTTCACAATATAATATATAATTTTTCTTGTTTCTCATTCCCTTTCAATATAGTGTAGGTACATTATTTTACTAATCTAGCCCTTTGATTTGATACTCATATTGAGGGAGTTGTGAAAAAATATGTAATCCACCATTTTGTGACGGCCATCTTTGACCGATTTTCATCAAATATTGCTAAGAACACTACCGACGAATTCATATTTCAAAAAAAAATCGAAATCAGCTCATCCGTTCGGAAACATATACCACACAACGCGTATAGCCACGTCAAACATAAAAAACCTTGTCGTTTTTGCGTCGTGGGTTAAAAATGAAAATTATGACTTAAAAACTCAGTGTCTTGTACTTAGGATATTATATATTTCAGAATTAGGATATTATTTAGTTTCGTACTTATTTCGTTAGTAGATACTTGTTGACAGCCCTAGGTTGTTTTGCCGGAACAATTATGACTGTGCAGGAGTTCGCCAGGAGCTTTGTAAATAGTCACCGCTGTGGCTTCTCGCAGATTAATTCCAAGTTAGGGTGTATCACGATCCTTTCTGAATTCAAAGCTCGCTTGCATCAGACATTTTTTTCTGCGGCGAACTGGTTGATCGGGCATAATTCCCGTGCAATAAATATCATGAAAGAAAATCCTCATACCATTTACTCAGATCGATACATACAGTTAGTTCTTAAGAGAAAAGATTTCTTTTTATTTACTATACTACTATAGTACTATTCCACTAGAAATAATCCCTAGATTACAATCACATGGTGGTAAGTAATGATGCATTTACAAAAGTATATTCCTATATCTAGTTTCGCTCTATTAAAAATGTACGGTAAGAAATGTATGGTTTATTTTACCGTCACAATATTTGCACGGCACACGTTAGGAGCGCTACGTAACGTAATTGTCCCGTTGATTTGAAGCAGGAGCTCGATGTTTACCGATGTGACATGACGTACGAACACCGGCGCGTTGAGAATAACGCATCATTGGACATCGAGTGCTGATATCCTAGTGGTTAGGACTTCGGCTTTTATATCGGGGGGCTGAGTTCTATTAGTTATGTGCGTTGTATGCGATTAAAATATTGCCTCAACGGTGAAGGAAAACATCGCGAGGAAACCTGCATGCCTCAGAGTTTTCCACAATGTTCTCAAAAGCGTGGGAAGTCCACCATCCCGTACTGGGCAAGCGTGGTGGAAAACGGCCTAAACCCTTCTCATCTCCTTCACACTACTCAATCGTTTTATTTTTATTTTATTTTGGAAGAGTAAGGCCTCCTGACACAGGTATTTTGATGCTTACTAGGAGGTCTTCACAACATGTATCATATACAATGTAAGAAATGAAATAAACTATTTTTATTTATTTATTTATTATCGTGGGAGGAGACCCGTGCCCTGTAATGGTAACGTACTGTATAACTTAATATAAGATTCGCTCGCTCGCAATCGAAAGATCGTTTTCGCAAATAAAACTCAATTCAAGTAAAATGGACCTAATGTTTAAAAACCATTATTTTAGAGTCCCCAATCCCGTACTTCTGATTTTTGTTTACAAACCTTCTGTCAAACCCGCGGTAAATAATTGTGGGATAATTTAAGGTTTATTCGAATTGTAATAAGATCCATTTTGCTACGATGTTCAAGTATTTCAATACTCGAAAACGATTATGCTAAGGCTACTGGAATACCATCGACGAGTTCGGCTATATATTTTTTTCCCTAGTTAGTCCTTGACTGCGATATCACCAGTTGTAAGTGATAATGCAGTCTAAGATGGTAGCAGACTAGCTTCTTAAGGGTATAATAAACCTATACTACTTATATGTTTCTATTGGAATAGATTTCGATAGGAAGTAGAGAGAGCTGGGGTAGTCCTACCACATAGAGGCGACTTCTGCCACTAGTAACATAGGATAAAACAGATATGTGATTAAGAATCGTTGAAATATTTGTAACTTTTAATAATGGTAGTAGAATTAATGGTTTTTCTTGTTATTAATTACTAGCTGTTTCCCGCGACTTCGTCTGCGTTTGATTTTGTTTTTTGATGTGGTATTAAATTTAGTTGTAGATCTAAAAAAAATTAAAGTATTTAGTATCGCTAAATGAGGGGTTTGCTGCTGTCCGCTGAGGAGTCCTGTCCTCTATCTCCAGCCACGGTTTTGGCAAAATTAAACACATATTAAACCTCTATAGTACAAAAATAATTATTTAAATCGGTTATAATTTGTCGGAGTTATGGTGTAAAATCGTCAAACACTCATCCCCTCTCCCAAAAGAACCGAGCAATAATCGGGATAAAAAGTATCCTATATTACTTCTAACACTTCCAAGAATATGTGTACAAAGTTTACATGAGGATCGGTTAAGTAGTTTTTGCGTAACAAACAAACTTTCATCGACATTTATAATATTAGTAGGGATAGGTTTCTACGCGGCACCAAAATGTAAGCCGAAGCCTTCAACAATACCAGCCCAGAGATTTTATTTAAATCAAAAATGGAATGGAATATTCTAAAATTTAAAATACATTAATGTTTATATTAATATTAATATTAAACACAATACACTCATAAATTTTTATGAAATTTACATATCACTGTCACTAATATAGTGACCTGATAAGCGAATATATTTAATATCGTGTGGTTTGGTATTGAAAACGTAGACTAATATCTCAGGTTTTTCTCGTTCTGAACAAACACACAACTACAACTATAAAAAAACTACGAAGTTGTTAACACAGTAGTGGTTGGTCGGAGCAATTTACATATTTATTTGTATCAGGTAAATAATTTTTTGAAAAAAAAATTTAAACAGTTTTCTCTCTGTGAAAGACTCCGCAACTCTTTGCCGCCGAGTGTTCATACGTAGGTAGTTTCTTTCAGGCGTTCTTGGCGTCATAATCATATATGTCATCATCATAATCATCATAACAACCCATTTTCACTACAAGGCACGGGTCTCTTTCTACAATGAGAAGGGGTTAAAGCCGCAGTCCACCACGCCAGCCCAGTGCCGATGGGTAGACTCCACAGACCTTTGAGAACATTATGGAGAAATCTCAGGCATGCAGGTTTCCTATTTTAATTGCTTAAAAGTAAAACTTGAAAAAGTTAGATGAGCTGGGATCCGAACTCGTACCCCGAATATTTATGTAGACATACATGAAGATGATTTAAATTTGTGTTTTTATGGGATAATTAAACTAATATGTGTTTGGGTTAAAAATTACATAGTGAACTATGTAAATTTTCGGAATGAAATGTTGTGAAATAGTATAATTAAAGTAACTGTACGAACGAATCAGACTGTTTCAATTTACTGTGAAGCACTTAAAATATTCAGCGGTAATTAAATACTGAGCTTAGTATAAAGCTTGGTGATTGCTCAGAGTCACTGGTTCAGAAGTAAAATAATCACTAAAATAATTCTTTACTTTCAAATTTAAATTACTAATTTAAGTTATATTCAATCTAACTAGTTTTGACATCACTTAGGTTAAGTTTAAAGATGTTAGTCTACAAAGAACATACTGTTAATTAATTAACAAGAGAACTTAAAACTAATAACATTATTTTTTTATTAAATTTTGATAGGAGACTCGAATACTAATAAATAATTTATTAGCTAAACAGTTACAAAGAGGATTTTTATACAAATAATTAATTTTATTTGTTGGCCGATAGGCGCGGTGGGCAGCTACCCTGCTTTCTGAGTCCCAGGCCGTGGGTTCGATTCCCACAACTGAATGATTTTCAGTGTTTATCTTTATATTATAAGTCTTTATGTTTATTATTCATAAAAATATTAATCCGTCAGCTTAGTACCCATAGCGCAAGTTACGCTAGCGATGTTTGTATTGTCATAGAAAATATATATATTTTTTAGTATATGTATTTCATTTTTTTGTATTGCTTTCATGTACAGCACACAATACTGGACAAATATATTTTGGTAGATAACTATGTAGTTGCACTCCCTCAAACGGAATTTGTTTTTGCCCCAGGTTTATTTCTTGTCTTAGCTACTTGCAACTTGTGTTTTTACGTACAAAACATATATATATGATCTGGTTTTTAATATGTTTTGAGTGATTATATTTTGAGACAGTATATTTTTGACTATGATCATTTTATTAGTTATGTGCGTTTTTAATTAAAGTAACTAAATATCACGATTCAGTGGTGAAATAAACATTTGTACTTGGCCAGCATAAATAGATAAAAAAATAAATATACTACGACAATACACACATCGCCACCTAGCGACAAAGTAACCATAACTTGTGTTATGGGTACTAAGATGACTGATGAATATTTTTATGAATTATATATACATAAATACTTAGAAAATACATATAAACACCCAGACACTGAAAAACACTTATTGCTCATCACACAAACATTTTCCAGTTGTGGGAATCGAACCCACGGCCTTGGACTCAGAAAACAGGGTCGCTGCCCACTGCGCCAGTCGGCCGTCAAAGACTGTAGGAGCCTAAACTCTCCTTATTTTAATAGGTTGATTAAACTCTCCTTATTTTAATAGGTTGATTAATCTCTATTTATTTTAATAGGTTATTTCCTGTTTATTTTAATAGGTTGATGATGATGTATGATGTAACTAAGTACATCAATAAATTTTTAATCAAATAAAAGTGAATGTGGTAATAAGTTAAACCTCTACTTATATTATAAAGAGCGCAGATTTGATTTTAGATTTTAACCGAAAGTTACATTTTCATTATTCATTATTAGTGAGTAACAGGCTATTTAGGTATAAACAAGAATACTGTCTGAAAGAATGGTGAAATTGCTAACGAGCTGCTTCAAATATAATAGTCTATCATTATTCTACAAAAAAAAAATTAATTTAACTACGAAAACAATATATCTTATCTTAATAAGTAATGTACGCAAAAGTGTCTTCTATTTCAATGAAGCTCAGAATAAAGAAATATTTACATCGATTTTTGACGTTTTACGTGTGAAACCACATTGTGCATGTGCATGGTAGATATTGGGTAAATTGGAATGTTATGAAATATTTACGAGTCATATTTATTCAGGCGACGAGTTTCCGCTTTTCATTTGTAGACCCATTGTCCGTGTTTTAATAACTTTTAATAACTGTGTAAAATTTTACTACTGAAATATAGAAAACATAATAATCAAAATAATAATAGACTAGCTATTGCCCGCGACTTCGTCTGCGTTTGATTTCGTTTTTTGATGTGGCATTCAATTTAGTTATAGTTCTAAAAAAAGTATTCAGTATTGCTAAACCTTAAATGAGGGGTTTGCTGCTGTCTGCTGAGGAGTTCTGTCCTCAATCTCCAACCACATTCATCAGATTTACACAAAGTTTGGGCAAAATTAAACACAAAATATAACCTCTATAGAACAAAAATAATTATTTTAATCGGTTATAATTTGTCGGAGTTATGGTTTAAAATTGTCAAACACTTTCATCCTCTCTCCCAAAGGGACCGAGGTTATGTCGGGATGAAAAGTATCCTATATTACTTCTAACACTTCCAAGAATATGTGTACAAAGTGTCACGAGGATCGGTTAAGTCGTTTTTGCGTGAAAGCGTAACAAACAAACTTACATTCACATTTATTATATTAGTAGGAATTGGGATAGGGATTAATAAGATTAATGTAAGATAGGTAGTTGTAATTAGTTTTAGACAGAATACTTTTCGTTATTAACCACCTTTTAGAAATGCCAATACAATTAAATTGCTGCTCCGCAAAAAGCATGAGAATCTGTATGGTATCATTTATATAACAATTGCCAATTGCCGAAGATCTGTTTGGTGTGGAATATATGGATTGAAGAAATTATAAATTACACCATACAGATTCTCCTGCTTTTCGCGGAGTATAGCAAATTAATCTTAATTTTCATAATATATCATGGAATTCCGCAAAGTAACGCCTGCTTATATCCAAGATATAATCTTGGATAGAAGCAGGCGTTACTTCGCCCTTATCTAACATCAAAAAATCTTGTGCGGCAATACCTCACAATAAATAATGAATGATTATGAACGAATTAACATACTTTTCCATTTCTAACAAAATTCATAATCCGAATTTTGTTTCTTTATAAAATTTTAAAACCAGCGTTGCAGGTGCATTAGTCCACAACATTAAGCTGAGTCAGAACCTTTTTATTGACAAAACACATCATAGACTTAGGACTATTAAAAATTAAGCATTATATTATAAAGTACTCCGCATGTAAGTCTGTTTATGTTGTTCTGGTTAATAAACATAATCTATTTTATTCCAATCTATTTATGTTTAGATATAGATTGCGCCTTGACTTCGGGTGTTTCTTTGCGAAAAAACGAACGGTCCCTGCGGTATTTAAAAACAAAACAAACACGGATGAAATAGCCGGCAAGAGTTATTGCAGAATATTTCCACGCTTCAAACGCTGCGAAATCTACGACAGACGCCGCGAGCTCTATAATCTATTAACTTTGAAATAGACTATATATTTTAGAAACAACTACGCTGTGGTTACTATACTGTTTACAATGAAGCGTAAATAGTAGCAGTAAACATTAATGTTAATTTACAACACGCCTGCAGCAGCACCTATTGCTATAAACAAATGGATAACATCACGGGAAGGCGATACTCGTAAAAAGCATAGCTGACACGCACGCCCTCGCATAAAACACCGGCTTTATTCTCTATGTAACAATCGTAACACGGGACTAGGAGAGGAGAGCTTTCGATTTTCCTATTCCTATCCAATCTTGGTGAAAAATATTCTTGCTATACCTATTTGTTTTATAATAATAATAAAATTCTTTATTACACACTAAAAAGATACATTATTTAAACTATTAAGCTAACTGAGGGTGTAATGGCGAATCAAATTTTAATAAAGTGACTGGCACTAGTTGAAAATATATAAGAAATAAAATTTACTGTGTAATTATTTTTTTACTTTATTAATAATCATTAAAGTTTTAGGATTTCAAACACCTCACATTTATGTTTGTAGAACAATAAAAAATAGAAAGTATGAAATATGAATGTTTATATCTGAAAAAACTGTTTAGAATTTTTTTATTACTTATAATTTAATGTAGTGATCGTGATGATTTCACTTATTTAGTAACTAAAAATAAAGGGACGAAGATTCCAAACGCGACGTGGTCTACTAAAAAGCCTATTTCCACTACATTGAATTAATCGTAACGTCAAAAAAGACCATATTAAACTTGTTATGCTTCGGGAAAGCTAACGATACCCAATTTATAACTATTAAACCAACAGAAGCAGCGCTTCAATTAAACACATTTACTGTCAACCAAACATACATATAGATAGGTATACGCTGTTGAACACATCCATCTTCCTTTCCTATGCTGCAGCTAGGTAAAAATTGGCCACTATCATATAACGTTAAAGGAAAAATATTTATAATTTCATTTAATATTTTCGAATTCAAATAAACACCCTCGAGCAGTCTCTTGAGTAATATTCATTCCGTTTATTGCGACTTGTTCGTGCAAGTCCCAGTAGTTTTAGCAAATTAGAGTTTGCTACGAGAACCGTTTACGAACAACCTTTCTCAAAATTAAAAATAAGTATTTACTTAATTTCACTGCGTAGTTCTTTTTATCGTGATAAATTACCTGTCCAAGAACATTTTAACCTTGTCCAAAATTCAGAGTACCTATTTACTTAATTATATTACCATGTATTTCGTGATGTTATCATAATAAATTACCTGTCCTAGGACATTTTGGACTATACAAAGAGGACATTTACTAATTATTTTATTCTAATTATAAAAGAACATGATCTGCAAATTCGTTGTAAAGGTTTCAGTTGCGTTCCAGAACAATATAACAGAAAAAAGTGTCATCTACAAAACCGAGCTTTTTACAGATCTACGTAGGCCTACTGGATCTACTTTGAGACACTTATGGTCACCATGTATCAAAATCTCGACCAAGCAAAATGGCTCGTCATTAATCAAAAATTAATCAATTTAGTAGTGGCGGACATCTTTGGTTTACAATGATCTAAGTACATGCTTTTTTTGTCGTCAAAACTCCTGCATGGTCCAACTAAACTTTTTTTTCGAGGGAAAATCCTCAGGGATACTACCGCACGACGGGGAGACAAGGAGGTTATGTCTGGCTAACGGGAACGCTTTCGCATACAGCCGCGACCCAGCTAAAAGGTCTCAGAGGAGGGACTGCCCGGCGCCCGAAGTGTCAGTCCCACCTCTGAGATGGCACTGCAAATCGCCGAAGGCGCACCCTGTACAAGGCCCAACTAAACCATGGCCAACCAGAATAATCGGCCAAAAGGAAGGGAGTACAATTTCAATTACTAGATTTGACTAGCGTTAACAATATCATATTATTATTACTACTTCTTTTAGTTAAAAATGTTTTGTGCGACTACTGATGTTAAAAATTATATTATGCCACTAATGATAAAGCTTGTGAATAAATTGTTGTTCTGTATGTATGTAGCTTATTAGTTAAGTGTCATTGTTAAAAAAAAAAAAATGAAAAAATATTTATTATCAAAAACAACATTTACAGACACTAGGTATTCCTGTTTCGTGGGTGCCTATTTACAATTTAACAGCTTAAATTTATGTTGTCACTCGAATTACAGTCGATTAAACAATTCGTACAATACACTCTAATTATTGATAAAGTTGCATTTTGTATGATATTACGCTAGACACAAGAAAAGTTCTTCTGTTAAAAATCATAACAAAGACAAACTGGTTATGTTTTGTTTGTGGATTTGGTTGAACCCTTAGATCATTGCTGGAACTCATGTAGCATATACGAGTAAGTTACTAAAACCATAATAACGATACGTTTCTAACATCATATTTATCATCAGCCTATTAATGTCCCACTGATAGACATAAATAATCGCTACTAAACGATAAGGCTGCCTTTTGTATTCTGCTTCTATTTTTGTTTTTTTTTTTCTTGTATAGTTCCTAATGTGGTATACAAATAAAGAGTTATAATAACAATAATAAATAGGTTTTCTCATTACAGAGGGTTTAAGGGCATATACTAACCAAGCTGCTTCAATGTAGGTTCTTAACCACAACCTCGCTACGCTAAAAATGTTTATGTACGCATCAAAGCAATTATTCTAGGCATAGGTGAAAAATATGTGAGAAATAGAGATTTTATTTTTTATTTTGATTTTCGATTATGTTTAAATTTTACCAAACGAAAGAGAATTATACTAAACAGTAGAAAGGCTCAAGAAGAGTAGGATTTACATTACTTTTAAAGAATCTGTAATCTATTACCCGGGTCGATTTCACTTAAGTAAAACAATTTTATGAGAGACGTTATACCCGGGAACAAGTTTTTCATTAGCATTCTATTCATATTCAAATCGGCTTCGACAGGCTTTATCGCGAAGTTCTTTGGATTCAAATCACGCGCCTAGCACCTCTTCCCAAAGCCACAGCGAGCTCGGATGCTCGCCGAAACTAATGGATACACTCGTACATTGTTATTAAGGCAGAACATGATGGAGAACTTAAAAGGAAGAGAATGTACGAATAAATTTCTATTGTAAACTTTATAAAAAAATTAAACAGGTACTGCTTTTGAGCAGATTAGAAGATACAATGTAGCAGCCTGTACTTTTAGTAAACGCTTTTCATATTCGAAATAGATTATGCTCAATTAGCTACTGAAAAAATCGTAATGAAACTCTCGTTATTTTTAAATACTTTGTCAAAACGTCTTTTATAGATTCTCTATTGTTTCAACACGGTAAAGGTTTTTTTTTTTTACAAATAGATTATTAGGTTTGGTAGCTATATGAGCATTTTAAAGTAGCTATAATTTCTATTTTTATTTTTAATCGGACGTCTAACATAATATGAGTGCATTTCAATTATTACTTAAGTTTTTGCTTTACCGTATTTTTAAAAATTTAGATTTGATTGATCGAATTTTCAATCTATTTAATGCTTTTATGGATTAAAAAAGAAAAAAAAAACCTTCCCTTATTAGTGTATGGAAAAAAAATTCATCCTCTTGACTGTAGCTCATTCAACATGCCCACGCTGATTCATAAGCACTCATATTATTCTAACAGACAAATATGAATTTTGGGATATTCTTCCAAAAGTACGTTTCCTGCTTTATCGGATTTACGAGCGCCTTTTAAACCGCAGCTGACGCTCCGCTTAAATCCTGAAAGCTTCTTTCTGAAAGTTTTTGATCGAAAATATTAGACTGATTTTACCATTTGCATTGAGTGTGGGATTAAGTACTTTAAAATTTGATGGCCTCACCTGGGTCTTGGTGATTATGTGTGAGGGAGGTAAAGAAATGTAAATCTAAATGCAAATACTGGTCACAAGCCACACCTCTTTTATCTACCATACAGCAGCAAATATAAATTTTGCTGTATGCACACTAACTTCTTCAAGGTAACGTTACCGATTTCCATAATTATTTATCCGATAAAAGGAGCTTTAGAATAGGTTCCGCTAACAGAACGTTGTCCTTGTTTTAGAATTTCTAAATTAAATACTTCGCGGTAATGAATTTTGTAAACGAAATTTTCTTAGGTCTGTTGAGAAGCTTTGGCCATGTCGAAGAAAACCGTACCGCCAAGCAATTAAGCAGTATGATTTCGCGAAGAAACTTTTTAGGGTTAGCCAGAACAGTTTCGTATTAAACTGCCATACCCCTAACAGGTTAGACCGCAACCATCTTAGACTACATCATTACTTACCATTAGATGAGATTTCAGTCCAGGGTTTACTTGTAGTGGAATGAAAAAAAACGTAGCCATCTCTTCCAGGTAATCAGAAGTATAAGGATGATACACATTTACAGAAAATACAGGTGATGCATATACACATTAACTAATATTTAATATATAAAAATTAAACATACTACTACTTTAAGAAATTATGTAAATGGAAGGAAAATATTTAAAGTTAAAGGTAACATTTAGGGTTTGCGAGCATCTCGTCGTCGCAGTGAAAGAGGGTCGCGATGCACTCTCACTCAAAATTAATCAGCGAGAAGCTATTGCGGCGACTATTTACAAAAGCTTCCTGGCGTACTCTCCTGCTTCATCATTTTGTCGTAAAAAGAACCAGGGTTGCCAGATCGATATAACATTACAATTTTTTCGTTATTTATTCAGAAATGGCAGGCAGCACTGGCACTTTAACGCTGACATATCATATTACTTATATTTACATATTTAAATAATTAAAATTAATAAATATACTTTCAAAGCAATACAATCTCCCTAAATGAATAAATAGAAAGTACGGAAATATTATGGGATTGTAATGAAATACCATCTAAACTTAATGACTTGAATTAATACACAAAATAAATATGATGTAATGATGTCGGACGGACATATGACAAGGCGAAATAGCAATCTTGTGACTTTAAATACCTAATAGATACCAAATACGAATACAAACAAACTATTTTTTGAAGTAGATTCTAATTTAATATTTTGTTCTTTGGTGCAATTTTTATTGTAACATATTATATTCAATCATATTATACAGTTCAAAACGCGATTATCGAAGTTATTGAAATTAACTTCTTAACTTACATGTCGTAAGTTGTAATGCACGGCGTTTCTTCTGCTAGATTTTTTTTTTTACTTGTTGAGCCAACTCAAAACTCAACTTTGCAACAACCAAAAAAAATTAGGATATATTTTATTTAGAGGCAACCCTAAATGTATTTCGCTACAAGGCCCACAGACATGAGTAAATAATTTTCCTGATTACCGCGCCCCGTCTTCGGCGAGCAAAACGAAGTCTCGACTCCCGACCTCGACAAAAATAATAAAACTTTCGTACTCCTCGTTCCTTATTTAGTTTTTTCCTTCAGCTTAGGTATTGCGAAAGAAAATTGATTTCCTGTTACGTACTTAAAGTGCAACAGTATGAAATTCAAGTTAATTAGATGTCGTCTGGGGTTGACAATTATGTGATAGCTTTTTCTAATTGGAGCAGGGTAATTGAAAACTGCCTCGCTGGTCTCGTAGTTCGCATATTCAACTTCGAGTTACAAGTTTCTGGGTTTGTTTCCCCGATCCGACCGTTTGAAAAATTTTGAACTATTATTTGGGAATTTTTTGGCGTTGTTTCAGTGTCGTGCCATACAAAAGTACGACGCTTTTAAGACGGGTACGATATGATAATAATAAGGAATTTAAGCCCGCTGATCCGCATTGGAGTGGCGTTGTGTGAGTCTAAGCTCTCAATCACCATCCAAATAGGAGACCTTGAGAAAGGTGTAAAACTTGATAAAAAAAAATTTTGGTCCACATTAAATGATCTTTAGTAACCAGAAGAAATTATATTGGAAAAGAACTTTATTTTTTTAAATTGCCTAGTTTGTAAGCCCGCTGGATGAAGTAAAGCGTACTACGGATATTACAAAGATTCAATTAAAAGATATAACGCACATTAATTCCATTTTAGTGAGCAAAATCATTATGGTAAGCTTGAAATGCAAAAAGTATTAATATTATTTTGCCTCCGATAAATGAGATTGATTTCGAATAAATCCGGGGATCATATCCTAAAAATTCAGAAGAAAGAGAGCGGAATGATTCCATGACGTGAATTAATAAAGGCTTCGTTTGAAGAAGATTGCTTTTATGTGTAAAAGGAATTTGGCACAGGTGGAGAGCGCAATTAAATTGTGCAGGTCGAAACGCCCGCGTCCCAGGGAATGTAATAAACGAGTCGCCTTGGAGCAAATATTTAGGAAATTACCCGTGGTCGTGTAGGAAGAAGCGGTTAATTGATTTTATGAATGGTTTATTTTTTGGCGTACGCTACCATCTGTTGCACACTGCAATCTGTTTGAAATTGTTTGACTTCCGAACGGATTTTTATTGAAGTAGATTCTGTACGGCATATAACCCAAAAGATGTTGCGGTTCAATCCGACATACAGTATATTTGTGGCTGTGTTTTACTCACCTGATCTTAGCAATACTGTTAACAAGTGGAACCTTAAACACATACCTGACAATCGGATTACTATTGACAACGCCTCCTATCAGGACATACAAAGAACCTTGGCACGGCATATTCGATGGTCCCCTGTTTAGGAGGTCACCTGGACGTGGGGTCACAACGGCGTGCGAACGAATAACTGTCCGAAACCTCGTCGCTTCAATCATCGTCTATGCAAAGGTACTGTACGGTACGGTAAATTCTGGCAAAGCTTCACTCCGGAACCCACCCACGTTACGCTGATGCAACCTATTAGATTAATCAGCTTAACATAATCCAAAAACCTTATACCTTGTCCTGGACCAATCGCCTGGCTAAACCGGTCAATGAAAACAGGCTCTATAATATATTCATATTTATTTCCATGCCACTCGCCTCGCCTGATACTGTGCAGTGAAAAACCGCTCAACCACAAAATACTCGTGTAGAGCGAGTATGTCACTGACACGTTGATTCGAAGCGTATTCAGTATTTATGCGTGATTTACACGAGCCGATTTTCACCGCACGACTAGGCTGCATATTGAAAATCGACTGCATTAGTAGCATCAGAATCAGAATCATTACTCTCATTCTATAAACTTGTAATAATAGTGCTCTTCTGAGCACGGGCTTTCTTACGCGAAACGAAATGTGCTCCACACATGTGAGTGAAAATAATTGGAATTGATGGCTTAGTCATGCTCTAAAAGATAAGGGAGTGAGCAACTCCTATTTTCTAACTATGGACCGTTATTCCAATAAGTTCCTATCGCCTAACTAGTAGCCCGATCCAGGAATCGAAATCAAAACCTTACTATCTTTAGACGAATATATAACAGACAACTGAGCAACGAGAAAACACGCAATTAAAATATTATCAGATTTTTTGCATCGTGCTTCTCGTGCTTTGCCTGCATAGTAGGCGAAAACCGCTCAGCCGCAAAATACTGGTGTAGAGGGAGTATGTCGCTGACACGTCGATTGGAAGCATGTTCGCTATTTATGCGTAATTCACACGGACTGATTTTAGCCACACTACTAGGCTGTATAGCGATTATCGACGCAAATCGAAAAGCGAAAATACGCGAATTAGAAAACTCTATCTATAAATTGTTAATTTTTGGTGCTATATTTAATCCCTAGTAGGTACTACTAGTATTGTCAATGCAAAAGTGTGTTTGTTATTATCCTTCCTTCGCATAGCAACAGAGGGATTGATTGACGTGATTTAAAAACACGCGATTCGGTTAGATTTTGGCATAAAACTTTGGCAGCAGCTACTTAACCGACGAAGAAGTGTAGCAAGCGATTTACCACCCCGGTACAATACCGCGTAGAGCAAATAAGGGGTATGGTTTTAATAAAACTTCCAAAACCCCAAAACGTTAGCCCGCTACCATCCTAGACTTCAATACAGATTACCAAGTTTAATTGCAGTCAAGGGCTAACTTGTAGTGCTGAAAAAATTGGTTATTATATAACAATAACAATGACAATGTAGCCGTGAAACATATGCATAAAGTCAGTACAAACTAACACGCTGATTTGAAGACCACTACAGATTGTCCTTGCAAAGTGACCTTAATATTAATAGCGCATTAAAGCTAATTACATCCTAACGCATGGTTGACTTTAATCAATCCGCAACCTAGCTTAATTAATAAACTTATTAACTATAAGGTATATAACTGTAATTGTTTTTGGCCACGCTATAGACGTTGGTGTATAATATTAAAGGATTTAAACTGTCGTTAGTACAGTTAATTTTAAATTTGTAACGGACCGCTGAATTCCGTGAAATTTCGTCGGAGATTGCCCGACTAGTTTGGAACCCATTTGGGGTTCTTGTCACGAGCTTGTTCAAAGAGTGCAAATACACGAAGGAGGCCGTACCAGATCTCGACCCACGATTAACAACAAAATTATTGCAACTAAATATGTCTAAACTAAGGACAGTTGTAGGTATGATAACGGGGCACTGCCCACTAAACAAACACCTCTCCATTTTAGGTATAACTGACAGCCCTCTCTGTAGAGCATGCATGGAGACGGAAGAAACACCGATACACGTAATGCTCCAATGCAATGGAGTAGCAGAACAACGCGCAGCACACCTTTGCTCCTCAGCAACACTCCATGAAGCACTCGGCGACCTGGGCGGCCTGCTAAGTTTCTGGAGCGAGCTCAGCTGGTTGGAGTGATCCAGTGGGGAGCCGCATCAGTGGCCATACGTGCAACGGACGGTCCCAGACCAACCAAGTGCGGAAAAGGACAGAAGAAGGAACAGAAGAAGGAGAAGAGCTTATTTGCGTGATGCGGTATGAAACACCTCGATGCAAGGTAGACATGCCGCATTGATGTTGTCGCGTTCCATGTTCGAAATCGCAAAAATTCACATATGTTCAGCCGTCAACCATTTTGCAAAAATGGCATAGATTACATTTTACCCCATCACGGTTCTAAATTCAAGTTGGTAGATCTGGCAAAAGCGTCAGGAGGCAATGAAAACGAGGTCGGTTTTAAGGTATCATGAAGAATAGTGGATGATAGTTTGTATTGGAAAAATATACTAATCAGAAGTTTTATCCGGATTAGGTTGCAGAAAGCCACTAGTGCAATTAAAATACTTTAGAATTCGATATGATAGATCAACTGTACCTATGCGGTTCGGAAAAATAGCAGATAATAAAACAAAACCTTTTTTTTATTAACGTTCCTTTTATTACTAGTTTCGTAATATGACTTTTAATATACACGTATACAGTCTTATATTCGTCACGTTGATTTGAAACGTGTTTAATGTTTACTAACACAACGTAACTTAATGCAAATATTAGCATGTTTAGACTAACACGTGACAGGGTTATTGATCTATTAAATTAGCAATGAGAATAAGTCCTAGATTACATTGCAGAAGATTATAGGACATATATCATAGGACTTCTGAAAACACTACAAATAAGTCTCCAAATGAATTGTTTATTTCATGTGATAGCACGTACTTCTAATAATTATAACCCGGATGACAACGCGTGCTCTCCCAAGCACGGGAGTTGACCAATTGATAACTTGGTCAGAAAAACTCAATACGTAAACATATCGGCTCGACTCGGGAATGGCATCCAGGATCTTGTCATCTGTAGTAAAACTACAAGGCCCTCTTCAAGGTTCTCTTGAGCATTCTGCTTTGACTTGATTTTCATAAAATGCAGACGAAATTGTTGTCGTTATTTCACTTATCTACTATAATTACGTAGGTACGGTCAATTTGTCGATTTTAGTGTTTACCATTGTGTTGAATGTAGTTATAAACAGTTAATTTGTAACTTTAATTTGTACAAAACCACTTAAAACTTAAATTTAAGTACTTTAAACGTTTATTTACATTGTCTGACTTAGGTAGCAATAATAACTTCTTACAAAGTACTAGGCGTTTTATAAAATTCCTGTCAAATCTTTTCAGCTATTCTAATATAGCAAGCTCAGACAAACGAACAGAAAATAAGAACTGTAAAAACAGTACAGGTCATTCTATTGTGAATACACAATATTGTAAACGTGCTTAGACGCAGTTATGCATGACTGACTACATTGGCTTCACACTGCAATTTACCTATTTTTCTATATTTAATGGACGAATAAATGGTAAAATATAGAACAGAAGACGCGGACTCTTCTTTCATTATATAATTTTCCACAGCGGGTGCTCACAGTCCTCTAGCAATTTAGAATTTTTTTTTTGTTCACAGTTCTCTAGCAATTTATAATTATTATTATTTTAGTTCACAGTCCTCTAGAAATGTATAATTATTACCGCGCTATTAATTGATAAATAACAGGCAGTTGATTTGTTTATAGTAAAATATCGGACCAATAAACCGACTGAGTAGGTGGCCCACCTGATAGTATCGCCTATAAACAGAGAAACACAAGGAACACATCCCGCAATATATCGTCCCGTGTCCATCAACCAGACCTGTAATTACAGCGGCAACCACTTCCTTCAGACCGAAACACAGCATTATAAGTTGGTACCCAGCTACCAACTGCGATAGTGTACCTCTAACTTTTCTGGTTTATGTGCGTTTTAAGCATTTAAAACATCTTTGGTAGAATACAGTCTTAAACCCTTCTCATTACGGAAGGGGACCCGTGCCCTGTAGCGGGCCGTTAATGGGTTAAAATGATGATGATAGATGCGCAGAAATTTTGGATTTTTGGAATTGAACATACTTGGAAAATTCCACTTTTAACTGGAGAAAGGTTCGGTCCAAATCCGAGCCGTTACCGCGACAGCTATCAAACATTGAACTAAAGCGCGCATGAAGTAAAAAGCTCAATATCATAATCCTTAAAAATGCCCCTTAACAAATGCCTCCTTTCTGATAGGAGTAAGGTTTTAATGTATGGACCCACCATGCTGCTCCAATATTCGGGTTAACGGGCCTCAGTTATTATCACCCCATGTAACTAACTGAGACCGAAGGCATAACTTGAGCAGTGTTAATATTATGAGCATATTAAGATGTGGCTACGCATGACTGGATATCAATCAATATGCTTATTAGTTAATCTTGCTCTATTTCGTACTAGCTTTACCCGCAGCGCCACCCGCTTATACTATTTACAAATAAACTTTAAGTTTTTATACAGTAAACTTTATGGATACATATTGTAAGTGGAAAGTCAAAGCAACTCTTGGCAGGGTAGAGAACTCGCCCTATAAAGTGCTGCCCTGCGCAAGAACTACTTAACCGATCCTCATGAAACTTTGTACACATATTCTTGGAAGTGTTATAAGTAATATAGGATTTTTTATCCCAACATTAAGCTCGGTTCCTTTGGGAGAGGGGATGAGGGGATGATTTGTTTGACGATTCTACACCATAACTACGACAAATTATAACCGATTTAAATAATTATTTTTGTACTATAGAGGTAATAATATGTGTTTAATTTTGCCCAAACTGTGGTTGGAGATAGAGGACCGAACTCCTCAGTAGACAGCAGCAAACCCCTCATTTAAGGCTTAGCAATACTACATACTTTAATTGTTTCTTAGATCTACAACTAAATCGGGCAACAGCTAGTAATATAAAAATAATAAACTAATATATATTATGATAAGCTATATTAATAAAAAGATGAAATAAAAATAAAAACCAGTCGTCAACAATGCTGCAGAAAAATGCATGGCGGTTACACCTCCCTGGACGACCACTGCTATAAAAACCTATACTACTACTAAAAACGCTTTCTATAAGATTCGGCCCCACGCAATCGTGAAGTCGTTTAAAAGCGTCGAAACGATGTAACATCAAAGCAAAGCCTTATGAATTCAATTCAGAGTCCTGTATTATGTAATCTTGTTATTCTATAAATGATACAGTTCAAACCCATTACCGGCGAGATTTGTTTAGGCCGTAGCCTGCTGTCGGCCAAGTGTGTATTGCTACAGTTCACTTACATTGAGAACGTTATGCACAACTCTCAGGCATCCTGAGTTTTCTCGTTTTATTATTCGTTAAACAAAGCGATATTTATTTAATTGCTTAACTAATTCGAAAAGTTTGAAGTGTATACCGGAGATCAAATGTGGAACCTCCGAAAAGAAGCCTGAAGCCTCCTTAACAGAAGGCTTTCAGAGCTCGCTCTCTTTTATAATTCTATCTATCTGCTAAAAGCTCATCAAACTCGGTTCAACCGTTCCAAACTTAAGCCCCATCCAACAGATTAACAGAAATTTGTAAACATTTGGATTATGCTATCGTTAATATAATAATAATTGTATAATTTTAAATATTCATTTACATTCAGAATCAATCATTTCGAAGCAGTTATAGCGCAGTGGGTAGGACCTCGACTTCACTTTTGGGGCACGGAGATCGAATTCCAGCACGCACCTCTAACTTTTCTAAGTTAGTAGTTATTTAAAGTAGTTATTCAAAACGCACATAGCGTTTTAAATAATTAAAATATCACTTGCTTCATCGGTGAAGGAAAACATCGTGAGAAACCCGCATACCTGAGAGTTCTCCATAATGTTCTCAATAGCGTGTGAAGTATACAATTCCGCACTGTGCCAGCGTGGTGGGCAACGGTCTTAACACCTTCTCAGTGTGAAAGGAGACTCGTGCCCTGTAGTCGGCCGGTAATCAGTTGATATAATGATGATGATGATTTACATTCACTTTTGGAAAGGGACTTGAAAATTGAGTGGATTCAAATCTGAAACCATCTTTATAAAACGACGTCGTAGTACTATTAAATCATCACAAACCCATTGCCGGTCCACTACGGGTCTCCTCTCAAAATAAGAAGGATTTAGGTCGTAGTCTACCACGATGGCAAAGTGCGGATAGGTAGACTTCACATGCTGTTGAGAACATTATCGAGAACTCTCAGGCATGCAGGTTTCCTCACGATGTTTTCCCTTCACCGTTTAAAGCAAGTGATATTTAACGCTTGCAAAAAGCTTCAAAAAGTCAGTGGTGCATGCCGGGGCTCGAAGTCGGTCTTCACGAAGAGAAAACCGAAGCCACTAGGCTATCCCCGCTTCTGCATCGCATGTAATAAATAAAATAACTTTATGATATTGTAAAAACAAACTGTGCAAGGAGATAAAATCAAGGGAAGCTAGTCCGTAAAAGTAAGTAAGAACTACAACTTATTTATTACCTGAATAGTATTCGTTTCTGCGAAACAAACGGGAAATGAGCAGTCTTGATAGTAGCGCAAGTTTTTCATTAACATTCTATTCATATTCAAATCAGCTACGGCAGGCTTTATCGCAAAATACTCTTGGAATCCAATCACGTTCCTCGCACCTCTTTGCAAAGCCACGGTGCGCAATGAGATAGTCAAACTCTTGATTATCTTCATTCTACATAAACTTGTTTGGTATACTCTATATGTAATACATATTGGTATAGGTCGCGTCACTGGTATGGTGGTAACAAGCCACGGTAACAATACCAGACCAGAGAAAATTCAGGAAATTTAAATTCCTTAACTGCTTCTTGGATGAATTGAAATTCTTATATTTTTAGCCTTTAATAAACAATTCTCAGTCAATTATTATTCTTTAATAACTTTATCATCAAAGTCTATAGGGTCTCGCCCTTGGTGTTGTTGAATAAATCATTTTCCACGACAGATATTGATGAAATTCGAATGCTATAACACATTTATGATTTATGTTTATACAAGCACCGCGTCCAATATATAGTATTGTACTCGTGAACCAGTATTTATGTTGTATGTTTGACGTCGTTTATTACGTACGGGAGTTTACCATTTAAAATAGTTATATATTATTATATTTATTTTGTTAATCCAGAACGTACTCTACCTGCATTATACACACTTGGGCAAAGCCAAACTATAAGATTTAAGGTAAACTTACCAGTCCATTGTAATGGAGATTGTGAAATCTATCATTTTAATTAAAAGCGTGAACCTCAAAAAAAATTGTAAATATTGAAACTCCGGACTCACATTTGTAGGAATACTAAGCAAGTTAGCTAAGCAATTAACTATCGCTTCTTATAAAGGGGAAGGAAAACTATCGTAACGGTAAAAACAATCTTAATGTTGTGGGAAAATTAGCATTTCTTGCTTTTCTTTCTCAATGGAACCTGCATGTCTGAAAGTTCTCCACAATGTTCTCAACGGCATCTGAAGTCTACCAATCCGTACTTGCCCAGTGTGATGGACTACATTCCAAACCTTTCTTATTCTGAGAAAAGAGGTAAATTTAATAATAAATTAAGGTAAATTCTTACTGCAAGCCGCATTCAGGAACTTCATGGTAACAAGTTATAATATTAAATCAGGTTCACAAATAATTTTAAATACTTAATTTTACCTTTACAGTTATTGTCATGACACTACATTTATTAAAATTTCGGGCTATATCTAATTAATAAGTTTCCATGGATTTCGCCTCTTAATCAAACCAAGCGATACTTCTACAATTTGATTCGAACATCGATTACTTTAGCTATACAACATATTATAACTTATAGGATACATTAATAAATATACACAAATACACCAATATTACCTCCTTCCTTGTAGAGCAGTGTAAAGCACCCCAGCACGTCTATGTCGGCAGGTGAGTAACTAGCCAGGGTCTTAGAGCATTCCACCGTCATTTGTTATGAGGCTGAGGCTCTAAGGGTACACCAAAATAATCTGAACACAGCGCTCAACAATGCTATATAAGTCCTGAAATATATCCACAAACAAAACATCAGTAGGATGGTTGATGTACTTCTAGGAATAATTTACCTTTTATATAGCTAAGGAAATATTTTTTATATTAAAAATATATAATAGAACGGAATTATTAATTTGTGGAAGACTATTTCCTAAGATCGCTCTAAAAGGAAATAAGTAATTAACTTAGGTAGGTACTTATTTTATTATCATATTTTTCTGTAAAATAAAAGCATAGGTTTTGGTAATTAATGAGTTAAAAAATAAAACGAATTATAGTCGTTCTCCTTTTTAAAAAAAATATTCCGGAAAGTAGGTTGGTTTTGGAACAGAGGAAGTTAATTCAAGCAGAGAGAAGGTAAATCAACGACGCCATCGCTCTCGATAACGTGGGTATATCTGACAAAATAGCCAAGACAGGGCATTTGTTAGAATGAATGCCTGATCCAGAGATTTTGAAGAAAGTTTCCTTTAACGCTGTGAACAGAAATAATGATTTTGCTAAGATATTCATTATGTACTTACATAATAAATAAACTCAAGTATAAACACATTCGAAAATATCCTACTGTAGAAGTATTCTGAAACCATCGGTTTGCTCGTCATGTACGCTCAAAAGAGCATAAAAGCTTGACTTGTCCATGGATTTTAAAGAAATTGGCTTTTATATATAAATCTTTTTTTTCCACTACAAGCTATCCCTTGACTGTAATATTCTCACCTGTTGGTATGTGATGATGCAATTTATGGTGGTAACATGCTAACCTGTTAGGGCTGTTAGGGTATAATAGTAATATTAAGCCCATACCCAATCGCTTCATATGCGACTTCGTACCGAAACGCTAAAGCGCTTAGCGGCCGTTTTTATCGGTAGAGTGGTAACCAGCTACGGCTTTAGCGTCCCACCAGACCAGACACAACAATTTGTTTACCTAAAAATAATATAATACGAAACATTATGTATAGGTTACAAAATCTTACTTCTTCAAAATCATTCTATGAACTTTATTCATAAATATAGTCCCATTCTCTCTATGAGATAATCAGCATAAGAGACTAGCCCATAAAGTAAAGCGCCATCGCGTCGTAACGGGAGCGGAGTTTACGTCTTCTAGCAAGCAGCTCAACTGCTTGCTTATTTGAACATAATTTTAAACTCATTGTTAACGCGAATAAAAAATAAATCTCAGAAAACAATGCTAGCAATAAATTTAAAATAAAATATTTGTTTACTCGGTAAGACAACATTTTTTACACTCTCAAATAAAGGCCAAAGGTAAACAAGAGATGACATCAAGTAATTCTAATGGGAGAATAACTTATTTCTGTTTAATATCAGCGCTCGACAAAATCACTCTCATCTGAGTTAAGAAACTTATAAATAAATTGAAGGGTTACCAATACATAAATGGTACATAAAGTTAAAATTTAGTACCTAATTTATCCATAAATTTGGCACAGGAGACACTGAATTTCATATTACAAAAGCACAATGGCTGTTTTAATCTATTTTCGTTGAATCTGTTTTGCAAATGCTGACGTTGCTTTGCAACTGTAGTTATGTTCTCACTTTTGACTAGCTTGCAGGTTAGAACGAACCGCCAAGTCACGATAAAATTGTTATATAATTTGCATACATTGGGGCACAGCATTGGTGTTTACGAAATTCTGGGTCTGCTCTCTTATTGTCTGTCGGCCTGCATAACCTGCGCATATTTCAGTTTATTTTGTTAATCTCGACGAAAACTTAGTTGTCAGGATACAAGTTATTCGTATTTCTATGCAAAGTGTTATCTAGAGCCGCAGTACATAACTAATTATGGAATGGTCTCCAGATTTATTTGGTTTGGTAACTACGCTATTATGGCCAGATCAGTACAGTGGTTATCAAACAAACTCTAAATTATTAGGTAATAGTAAAATACAGCGAGTTGGCGAGCAATTACTACAAGAATATTCCGTATATAGTATAATATATAATATAATATAGTTCTTCCGCTTTGAAGTTTTGGCAAAACGATACTATAGAACAAGCGTGTTTTGCACATATTATGAAAATTAGCGCCATCAAAGTATCACAAGCTATCGTAAACAACTAACGTTAGTATGGTAATTGGTATGTATGATCTATTTAACCATACGGATTTATAAAACGCATGATCAGGTACAGCTAGTAACAAGTAAATCTTTCAACGACCGAGTTAATAAAGCTAATGACCTACCCTTATCTACAGATTAACTAAAACGATTGTATTCGGTATATATTTGTCCCATCCGTCCCTTACCTGTCGAATTTCACTACACCGGCTATTTTTATGGTACAATGGGGAATATGGTGCAAAAGAAATCCGTTAGGGACCCTCCGTCGCCCGTTTTCTACATCACGTCATGACTTAATTGTTTCTGTAAGAATGTTTTGGGAATTCGTGGTAGGTACATGGAATAATAAAACATCTTACTTCGTGAGGGATTGAAATACTAAGATGCCTTTATTTATGGATGCTGGCAATTTGTGTTGTAGGTCAATTGAATTATGCGATGGCAACACTTGTACTACCTACAAACGTGGCAGCTTTTAAGATCTTCTTTCTAAACATATTACGTTGATTTAGGTATATACCTACTGTCTTGAATGGTGATCAAACGATAGATTAATGCTCTGATAGAGTATTACATTATTAATTCTTGCCTGAAAGTAGGGAAATTTAACAAATGTACGTACACAAAAACGTAGGCACGGTAAGTTTTTAACATAAATAAATCTTATTCATTCCAAGGAACGCCGAAAGAAAGGCCCAATTCTAAAAATTTATGAATTTGTCTGATTATTTTGTTTTGTGCGCGCTTCAAGCCAATACCTCCGGACCGATTAGCAAAAAGCTTCTCAGTTTTCTAACTGGAGTTAACAAAATGTCTCCTTTTTTTAATCCACTATAAATTAAGCCTTTACCAGAATATAGTCTAAGGTGGTAGCGGGCTAACTTGTTACGGGTAATGCAGTTATATTCGACCCATAGCACTTTTCTGTATTCACGCGGCATCGTAATGGAACCATTAATCGCTTGGCGGTACGTATTTCTCGGCAACGGTAACTAGCAATGGCAGAAGCCTCAGACCAGAGAAAATTTAGAAATTAAATATTCCCAAATCGATCGAAACCGGGATCTCTACTAATATGACGACAGCGCTCCCCACTGCGCCAGAAAGGTCGCAAGAATTTCATTTTTCTTTATTTTGTCCCTATTCTATTCCTGAACTAATTACAGGTTTATTCAGTAATTTACCCCAAACTTCTAAACAATCTTACAGAAACAATTAAGTCAGAAAAAGGCAACGGAGGGTAGACACCTATTTCTTCCGCGCGATATTCCCCATTGTCCCTTAGAAAAGTATCGCAGTAATGGAATTGGATGGGGGAGGGACGGATGGGCAAAACAGATACCGTGTAAGGACTCGAGTAAAAATGAAGATAAACCCAATTAGCGAAATGAATTATTATTACAATGACAGTCTTGCATGCTGTATTTTTTTACTTAGCGCATATTAATATATTTTAAATTAAAATTAAACTGACTTACACCTAATTAATTAGAGGGTTTCATTTAATTATATAGAGTTCAAAATATACTCTGTATAAAGTACATGGCAATAAAATCTGAGGACTTGCAAAAATTTCCATTCGCCCACATCAGATCCCGAATTGATAACAGTGGGACTACCTCCAGAGTATACCTTTTCAAACAATGAATAATTCCAAAGTCGGTCCACAATTGCCAAAGAAGCATAT
Source organism: Pararge aegeria (assembly GCF_905163445.1). Lineage (NCBI taxonomy): Eukaryota > Metazoa > Arthropoda > Insecta > Lepidoptera > Nymphalidae > Pararge > Pararge aegeria. Next base: position 6,294,295 of record NC_053184.1, on the reverse strand, counting down.
AACAAACACATAGGTATTTAAATAAGCAATCTCTCAATTTGATGAGTCTATCATAGCATTTAATTTTTGCAATATTGTAGCATTCTGTTTTTTACACCTTCAAAATAAATATTTTTTAAAGATACATCAATCATCTCAACCGAAGGCAGAAAGACATCAACTACTAGTCATTTAGTCTATTCACTAGTTTCGACACGCCTTTGTAGGTTTATACCTTTTGTCCGCTTAATACCATATTGAGTCTACCAGTGCTGCTTTGAATTCTACGTGGGATTATTCCAACACTTGGAAACCCCATCGTACACCGATTCTCCGATATATGTATCCCGACCACTTTAACTTATTTTTCCACGGATCTCACACTTCTGACTTGACCTCTTAAACACAATCCAAGTAAATGCATATGTAACATGCAAAAAGAGATTAAGCCTCATAAAATAAGAGCTAACGTTCCTTTGAATATACATTGACTGTACTAAGGCGAAGCGTATATAATATAATCAACTATTGTTAGTTTGGTAATGCATCGGAAGGAATAATCCCGAAAACACGATGCGGAGATTTCGTTCGGAAATTCGAGCGTAGGGAACTTCACCGAGGAGATTCGTGTTCAGGAATTGAGTGAAGGCCATTGTTGTGCACTGACTGGAGGCGGATAGCGTCGATACTTGATATTTTGCGGCTTTAGCGGTATTTGCAGGGAAAGCTTTCAACGGTTTACTTTGCCGGGGCCATTCCATTTTAAGTATATACTCGTACGTATCTGCTTCCACGATGACATTGTTTGATACAACATTATTTAAATCTTAAGTGTATTTTTTGTTTTAAGGCTATCTTCGAACAGATGATTTACAATTAAACCACAGTTGCTGTTAATATCATCATTATAATATCAATCCATTACTGACCCACTACAGGGCTCCGGTCTCCTCAGACAATGGGAAGGGGCTAAGGCCGTAGTCTACCATGCTGGCCTAGTGCGGATTGGTGGACTCCACACACCTATGAGAATATAATATATGTAGAACTCTCAGGCATGCAGGTTTTCTTACGATGTTTTCCTTCACCGTTAAAGCAAGTTATATTTTATAGCTTAAAATACATATAACTTAGAAAAGTTGGGAAGCGTGCTGGGATTCGAACGCGGCCCCCCGAAAGTGAATCCTACCCGCTCTTTATATTATAATTAGCCTCTACGTACCCCACAACTGGGCACAGGCATCCGTACAGAAAAAAAGATATTTGAGGATAGATGCGCCACGCTACTCTAACATGGGATTGTATAAGCTAACAATGCTGGATAGGCACATAGCTTGTGTAACTATGTGCCTATTATATAATCGAATAAAGAGCCAAAGTTACTAAAAATTCAAACACTTTAAGATTCCTGAGTTTAGTTTGTTAAACTTCTCAGTACAGTTCTGCAAATAAATTATTTCATCAGAAATGTACGCTCCGAAATGGACTGCGGTACATTTTTCAGTTGCAAGGCAAACATAAATCTGAGTTGAAACATTCTAGAAGGTAATCCAGTAATGGATTCGACCTTTCTGGTTAACCGAGATTGTTATCCATTTGCAAAATCCTAACAAAGAACGCACAAATTCGTGTTGCACCATTGTGAAACAATTAAATAGTCGACCTTCATACTATTAATGTTCATTATAAAAAAAAATTGACAAAAAAGAACCGACTTTGTTAAACAACTAGAAATAAATATTTTCTACAAGGAAAATACCAGTAATTTTCTAAATTTTACTTGGCACCGACTTAAAAATGTAGAATTTTTTTTTTCACGCTTTTCAGTGGGTAGATTTGCAGTCATATAAAAGTTATAATAGCCGAATGTCATCTGCTCATAGCCTTCTACAAAATATTGCATTTCCCGAAGCCGGGTCAATTCTTGAATAGTTCTTCTGGCACTTCACCATCAGCTTGTTTATTGTGACTAGTATAAATTGCTTACCAACTATATGCCATAATCGAAGCGTAACCAGTGTAAAACTTGTTATTGTGTAGTTATGTTGGCCATCAGTGGTCTCCATCATCAGTTTCACTTGACGAAATAGTGCTTTTCGATAGCAAATGCTCAAGTTACTTTAAAAAATACTCAAAAAGTGTCCCTATATAGTTTGAAGAGTTTCCTCATTTTCTCCAAGATCCCTACAACAGATCCTGACCTGGAGAAAATGCGACCACATGGGAAGTATACCGTCTCAAAGAAAGAAAAAAAATTTCAATCGGTTTATAAATGACCGAGTTCTGAGCTAGCAAACGTAAAAAAAAATTAACGAATTGAGAACCTCCTCCTTTCTTGTGAGTCGGTTTAAAAAGCACGATTTTTTTACTAATTCTATGAAGGAGGTTTTCATATTAACAAATATGTATTTCCAGGTGTGACGTAAGAATGAACTAAATTATAAAAGTCTTTAAAAAAATGCGTTGTGCTTTTAAGCTGCAAGATTTGCATTGAAATACAAGACTTAAAATTCTGTACGTCTCATTATTAGTGTGATTCGTAGCAACTGGAAACTATAATGTAGTTTCTACTAACTAATACATGTAGATATATATGAACACATGCACCTAGCGTTCGGTCATGTAGGCTTGAGAGAGCAAATCGGTGTTTAGTATTTCTGAGGATGTAGCGAGGTTTGTGGTAGGACATGGACATGACGTATATTTGTAGGTAGAACGTGGTGTAAGGCTGACTAGATTTGCAGGGCCCCGTAATTCCAAAGATTTAATAACAACTATTATTGTAAGTTTACTTTATTTTTACTCTGTTCGACTTTAAACTTTGCACCGTTTTATCTACTGAGGTTGCCTTTAAAACATCAGTTTTAGTGACAAAGCTACCTTTACACCCTAGTACTAAGTACTATGTCTATTTTAATTATATATAGCATCAAAATATTCTATTACATTCTAAATAGATTAAATAAACGTGAAAAGGTAGCACACACCGAGTTACTTTTGAATTTATAATCTAGGTATGTATTTATAATTGCAAATTAATAATAGCAAGAAAATAATGATTTAGGTCTTTTGAAGAAATTAAATTTCAGTATTAAAAACTACTTCTTAAAGGATATGACAATGCTCTGGTTGAGTTTGAGTTAAGTGGATTTTGATATAATTGCAAACTTAAATATTTCGGAACATCGCAATCAGTCCTGGAAACACAACACAATAGCTCGTTTGTGACAACTGTCTTCCGCCATTCAATTAAAGTAAATGGATTTGCTGAAACACGATTAAAGTTTGCAATCAGCGCCGGCGTAAACAGTACTGTGCCGTTGCTGAGAGCCGAAAACGACAATTCACGAGCAAATTTATGTGAACTTGATATATTTAAAGGTTTCGCTAATAAAGCATGATCATGAATAATCTTCTTCTAAAAGTAAAATCGATGGAGCTTTTTTAAATGAAAATAAAATAAAGAATGAAAATAATTTTATTGATCCATAAAAATTACAATATTTATGGAGTGGCAGTGATTTGACCACTGATGCCTAAATTAAGCATTGATATATACTCGTACTATAGTCAACAGCGATCGATTTGATTTCAATCATTGGCACTCCTGAATTAAAAATATGTTTTAATAATATTATAAATACGGAAATGTGTTTGTTTGACCTTTCTTGACGCCCTAACTAAGAAACCAGTTAACTTAATTTTTGGCATAGACTTAGTCGGAAGGACGGAGGCTACTTTTTATCCCTGGGAAAGAAATGGTTCCCATGGGACTTGTAAAAAACCGTTATAAACGCAGACGAAGAACGCGGGCAACAGCTAGTCCGATATAATTACTCTCTCTCCCTCTCTCGCTGAAATAAGTATTAATATTTCGGCACTTTAATTAAAACCACCTCCAGATTTAATAAACGTAATGGAAGCGAGACACAATGCAAAATTCATGGGAGCTAAAACATTCTTTTTATAGCGGACACCTTTCAAGAAAATAACAGCTATTCGAAAACAAAGGTAGCCGGCTCTCTCGTCAACAAAACAGTGAATGTTCTCCCCAACCTCTAAGTAGACGCAGGCTTTTTCAATCACAACGTGTAGGCGCGGAATAATGGTTTGTTCAAACATAATATTAGGGTCAGGGCCGATTTCCCTGATGAAATTTCTAGCAGAGTAATATACGCTCTGGCTTTAAGTCTGTTTTCTTCAAAACATTTTTTGCATATTAAAATTGTAGAACCAGCTTCTATGTTATTAATTTTATTAATTAAAAAAATTGAGAATTTTTCTAGTTATATATTTATTTTATTAGAGTTATTAATCTAGACAATATATTTTTATATTTAAATCGCCTCTATATCCTTTAGTAATAAACCATATTTTATTTACGCTTTTTCTCTACTCAATATAGTTTCTATGCTTGAACTTGGCTTCTTATGTGGCATATTTTGTGATCCTTTCTGGTTCCTCCGAAACTGTGCTCAAAAAATGTCGGTACTTCAGTAAAGCGTATACTTTTTAAGCCAGTCAAGAAGCTGAATTTACCAATTTAGTAATCTGATGCAGTACCACGTAGAAACCTTTATGGCCCACATCAGTGCTACTAAACATCAGATGACATCGCGCTGCACGTGATAACTTATAACAATAGCTAACTGAGGAACAGAAATCCAATTTCTAATATTTCGGGTAGACGGACGTTCTGATCTATCAAAGTAATAAAGTCAGAACAAACTGTCAAATCTCCGAACCACTAAAATCAAATAACTGCAACACATGAACATATATAAATATTTCGCCGCTGTTGATAAAGATAGATGACGCCACGTCCCTGGCGAGTTTCCCCATTCCGAGAGACCCTGTCTTTCATATATCTGAAACAACCCTAAGCAAAGGTACCTACGTTTTAGAGATGTTCCATGTACCTAAGCAGAGTACCTCCCTACGCAACTTTTCGAGGCTTATTTTTTGGTAATCGAAAGATTTCAAGATAATTGGGCAGGGTAATTTCAGTCTAATTACCCTGTACAGTTATTTTGAATCTTCTGTTTATCTTTTTTTTCCTTAGGGAAAGAAGCAGTCTAAAATGTAATAAATGTACTATGCTAGCATAGGTGTGGCATTTTTTTTTAAATTATGATAATCACACCTACACTTTGAGGATCATATTTTAACTATTTTATTATATTACGTAATTTTTACACAGTTTATATTTTTTGGAGATTATTTACCTTTAATTGTTTTAGGCGATCGCTTTTTAATACTATATAGTTTGCATATCTGCGTTAGTGCTGCTACTGCTGTTACTGCGCTGTCTCCAAAACTTTTATGTGTTTCTGTATAATCTATCTATGTGTTTTAATATACTGAGATGATGATGAGACACCAAAGCTTCTTGTAACTTTCATTTTAAAATAACATTACTTAAGGTATTTATATCAATTAAAGTAAGTACATAACGTAAAATAACACTCAATAATACATTTTATACTCTTCACATCTCTAGTACCTACTTACGTTCGGAAAACGAAACTTTTCTTATTATTTAAGAGCCCCGAATGTTTAATGCATGAACTACGATTTATCGAGAGTGAATAATGTGTAGTATAATTTCAGTGATTGCGTTTCTGCACTCAGCATTTTATTTATCTTGTTGCGAAGTACAATTGTATTATGCAAATAACACAATGCATAAGTATATTAATATTGTACATATATATTTTTTCAATCTCTGAAACTGTAATTTCCATTTTATCATCATCATCATTTGTAGCCTATTATCATCCCAACACAGGGCACGGGCATCGTTTCTCATAGGAGATAAGGTTTTAGAGCACAGACCCAACACGCTGCTCCAATGCGGGTTGGTGGGCTATTTGTATTAATTTTGATTTCCAGTTCATCCTTATTAATTTTAACGATTGTCTTTGATCATTATTCCTTTATACCTTGTAGTAGTTTTATTTTCTTTTACGCCTTTTAGAACATGAGGCCCATTTAATTATTCAGTCATAATATCACAGTAAAGCCTATAAAAAATCCTCTATTGGACTAGAATCATCTACCTGGCGTAACGGTCGGAACTGTGGTTTTGAGTTAGAGATCCCGGGTTCGAATCCCGGTACAGGCAATTTCGTAGTTTGTAATTTTAGATTTTTTTCTGTCCTGGTCTGGTCGGAGGCTTCGGTCGTTTTTACTGACCACCCTACCTACAAAGACATGCTGCTTAGAGATTTAGCGTTACGTATACGGATACGGGATGTTACGTAGATGGATACGGGTTTAACAATTATAGCTCCCTAAGCAGGTTAGCCCGCTACCACCTTAGGCTTATTCCTGTCCGTTCTCTAATGTTATTTTCTGAGTGGCTGGTGACAAATTTATTCCGATCTGCCATTACCACATGGTATAATAACGATATACCTTTAAATCCGAAGTAGATTTAAGAAAATGTATTTACAGCGTAAGTTCATGAAATAAAACATTCACATTTGATATGTGAAAGCAAAAGCGGACAATGTAGAGTGCTGATATAGAAAAATCCAGAAAACGACGCAATCCTGCTGGGTACGGGCGAGACGTGCCGTGATTAATGGAATACTTAGATCTCTTGCATCTTCAAGAAAAACAACGTGTTATTTCATTGAAGTGACGCGCAGGAATAACATGATAATATATTATTCAGGTTGTTTACTTCAGCTTATTTTGCTAGAATTTATAAATCAGTGCAGCTACTTGTTTTGTTTACAAATTTAATATAAGTTTCTAAGAAAGCTTTTGTAGCACATTTTGATAATTCTTTAGCTAACACACGACACAGACTGTCAAAGGTTAAAAGGTTTACGAAAATATATTCCTTTGATAATGCTGAAAGCTATAATAAAAATAGAACTGGCCTCTTAAGGTTGATCACACATTAGATCATCAGATAAATAAATTAATGAATAAATATACTACAACAATACACGCATCGCCATTTAGCCCAAAAGTAAGCGTAGCTTGTGTTATGGATACTAAGATAGCCGATGAATATTTTTATGAATGTAATACACATAAATATATCTAATATACAGATAAATACCCAGACACTGAAAAACATTTATGTTCATCAAACAAACATTTTCCAGTTCTGGAGTTCCAGATCGATAAATCAGAAAGGATTCTAAGTAATTCTCAAATCTTTTTACTAATTAATAATAAATATTTAAACACTGGTCAATAAAAACTTTACTTTTTAATCAAAATACTACAAACATGAACATCGCACATAAGTAAGCGCTATTTCAATATAAGAGTTAAGCTTAAGAAATAGCTTCATTATATTTAATTAACTGCATTGGAGCAACTGACTTGATAAGTACTATTATTACTAGTTCATATTGTTAGTTTCAGAGACACTCTTATGTCACATTTGGCGCTTCAATTTAAGCTATCTTATTTACGGAGACATCCAGTCTAGTGTGTGGTAGAGGTCAGTGCTCTTATTTGTAACAATGTTGTAACAATGTGCGATCAACTTGATAGTATATTTGGCCGTATCGTCTTCTATCGAAGCAGCCAGATAATTGTCCTGAGATAACGTCTGGCTTATTTCAGTATTTCATTTTGTATACGATATTGTGTAAGCTAGGATCCTTCGTGGAGTATTGATAAACGAGCGGTACGATACTCGGCTAGCATACAAATCAGATATATATTTTACTAGCTTTTGCCAACGATTTTGTCCGCATTGCTATCGAGATTTTCGCGGGAACCGTACATTTTCCGGGGGTAAAATATATCCTGTGTTGGTCTCCAGGATGAAGGTTTTGAAAAATTCTGTTAAAATAGGGTTTTGTGTTCAGTCGTACACAGTTTTAGTCAAGCCAAAAATTTGTAGAGGGGGTTTTTCTGTAAAAAAAATCAAAGTACCAGTTACGAGTTAAGAAACTTCCGGTGTCTACCCCTGGATTCGGACGCAAGTTGCGCCTTTTGTCCCGGTTATTATGACTAACATATTCTAAGCCATAATATTCGTTAAAGCCGCATTGGAGCAGCATTGGATATGCTCTATAAACTTCTCTCCTATGAGAGAGGAGGTCGATGTTTCGTCCGCAAAAGTAAAATATTAAAAGTGTGACGGTGGTATATTATGATAACAGGAACAGATCTATTGTGCGGGGCAACAATGTTGACATCACTCAATACATGTTCATGCAGTTCTGAATTTGTTTATTGTCTTGCTTAACCTTTATTTGTGAATCAAAGATAGTGCCAGTAGATATCGCAGTAACGAAGTACTAGAGTACCGGGTAGCCTCATAAGTTTCTTTGTTCACCTTCACCAGACTCTAGTTAAGACCATACTCGGGTACGTAGGCGTTGATTGGAGGCCCATCTCATGAACGCCAGTTGGCCATTGACTGTATCTTACCTGGTGGTAAGCAATTTGTGATGATGCCGTCTCACGGTGTTAGCGGGCTAACCTGTTAGGGTTATAAAAGTAATATTATATCCATACCTTTAATACCGCAACGCTAAATCGTTTAATGGCACGACTTTGTCGGGTGGTAACCATTGATTTATTCCCACTGCACGACTGGCATGGACAGAAGATAATTTTCTCCCCGGGGAAAGGATAAAAATTTATCTTCTCCCATAGCTTTATGAACTTTCAGAGCATTGGCGCGTAAGTGCTAATAAAATCCAAATAATATATTTGTAATAATAAACGAGGGTAAACTTATCCTATTCCATGTTCCCGCGCTTTAGCAGGTGGACATGTTAATTATGTCAGAGGATATAGTTAACGTGTCCACCTGATCTCCCCTGTCAGGGGATATAATCGGGGGATATAATTTTTGTCTTCCTGTGCTAGCCCCGCTGGTGGTAACAAGCCACGTTTAAAGCCTCCAAACAGATAAAATAATAATAGTTTTTGTCACATTGTTAAAAACGTAGATATAGTAATTAAAAGAGGAAACACGGCTTTATGATTGAAAAGCAGCGGCGCGGCGCTTGGATAAACATGAATCATGAATGTTTTATGGATTTCGAATTTAACCAATATCCACATGCGGGAAACACTGCGATTGAACATTCAAAATGCGTATTACAAGCCTGCGGGTGAACAATTGTAGAATTGGGCCGGGACTTACATGCAAAAAATATATTCATTTAAATTAATACAACTTTAACACAAATGATACCGCGTTGGTCTAGTGTTTAGCATTTTTGACATCAAATTACCAGGCAGGGTTCGGATACTAGACTGGGCCAGTAATTATTAGGTATTCTGTTAAGAAATTCTCAGTACCGGCCTGGGGTTAGGAAATTGGTGGGGCCTATCCCAGAACAACAGAAAGCACGTTAACCCATCTGCTCCAAGTAATAGAGGGTTGTCACTAAATAAGGATCAATCGAATATCCATTTACAGTTTATACTAATTGGTGCCAGAGTGCGGGCTACATCCCATCCCGATACGCGCAATCGTAGACCTGCTAACACCATGCTAACAGAGTATGAGCTAAAGTTGAATAGGGGCAAATGGAGGCCTGTTAAAACTAGTCGGTTACCGAGAATGACCTGCAGCCAAATACCGAGAACCTGTTAGGTATAAGCCTCGAGTTAGGAAATTAGCAGTGCTAATCATAAGTAAAGGCAGGGACCGAATAAGGACCAATCGAATACATGTTTACAATTTACACAAGTCGACCGATTAAGGTGGGATTCCATGACGGGCAACCCATTAACACTATTCGATAAAATAACACCAACAATGAACGGTCAACATCATCTTCATCTGGCCACTGCTGGAGTAAAGGCTTCCCGCAAAGGAAGTGTTTGCTCATAACCATCACGTTGGGCCAGTGGCGTGCACTTCATATATGCAGGAATGCACTGCTACCCTAAAAATTTCATACAACTTGTATAGAAGGAGTATTTTTTAATTTTATGAGATCTTCCTTCTTTATTCCTACCCTGATAAAACCCCTATACACGCCACTGCGTTGGGCAGGCGGGCTAGTTATCGTTGTAGATGGTAGTATAAGCACGGAAAATGCTGCTGACCGTTCTCTGCTATATTTCCCTAAGTCGCCTCGTACGACATCCGCGGGAAGAGGAGGTGGTGACAACTATTTTCTGATCCACCACACTGCACGCTAAGCGAACAATAACGATACATTCGTATCGTACGCGTACAATAACAACAATATAACGTATTACGTACGTACTTACGTATGAGCTCAAGAGAACTGAGCTTAATTTATGAATAAAAAGCATCCTATATTACTTCTAATACCTTCAGGAATATGTGTCCAAAGTTTCGTGATTATCGGCTTAGTAGTTTTTGCATGAAAGTGTAACAAAAAATATTACATTCACATTTATAATATTAGTAGGGATGTAAATATACTTCAGAACACAACACAGATTCATATAACAATATCTTATAATATTGCATGAAATCGATGGAATAAACGGATGCGTAGGAAATTGAAACTGCTAGGGTACGTTAATAGAATTGGCGCCTTAGGGTCGGTTCGCAAATATGCATATGGGGTGACACTGCGGTCAGCCACAGCCCACATGTAAATGTCGCTTTCAAGTAATCTTCTACGTCTTATACATTTCTGTTAGCATTTTAATGAAAAAATAGGTTACAAGAGCATATTGACCTGATTATGTATTACTCTCTTTTGTATTTGCCGTTAATCCGCATTATGTGGGGTGGGCACAACATGTCTTGAAAACTTGAAGACAGACTTGTTGTGATGGTTTCGGTATATTTCTCGCGTCCAACTGCTTTCAGATTTTCGCGGGAAGCCTACGGGGTAAAATATATCCTGTGTAGGTCCCCAGGATGCAGGTCTTGAAAAATTCTGTTAAAATCGGGTTTTGTGGTCAGACGTACATAGTTCTAGTCAAGCCAATAATTTGTACAGGGGGTCTTTCTGTAAATAAAATCAAGTGAAGTCAAACCTCTAAAAGCGCTAGGTATAATCCCTCTTAATCCCAAAATTAGAATCCCCAAAATCTCCCTGAGACTACTTATATCATTCCGGTCAAATTAACATCACGTTATGAGATGAAATGTTGATTTGTACCAAAATTGTTTTCGGTCTTAAATGAGAAATATTAATTAAATTCTACTTAAGTCTTGAAGTCATGATCTATTGGATCTCCCTCTACCTACTTATTTCGTGGGTGTTCTCTTGTCTCAAGTCTTTGAAGATGACGAGATTTCCCAAAACCCTAATAAAATCAATAATGGCCAAGTCGAATTTTATGTATTCATCTTTTATAACTACAAGAGGCGTAATACAAAAGAAGAAGTAAGGCTAAAGAAATAAAAAAAGAAGTAGAAAAAGAAGACCGACTTCCAAAACGGCCAACACATAAATAAGAATTTAATTTAATTAAAAATTGTAAAGCATATTATTTCAGCGCCATAAAGGTGTCTTATAAAAGTTTTTTTAGGTAGGTACTTCCATTCCGCAGGATCAAATAGTGGACGAAAGATAGTAAAAAAACTATTTTATTTGAAGTTATATCCAAAAATTTAGTATTTTTGACGGCCGATTGGCGCAGTGGGCAGCGTCCCTGCTGTCTGCGTCCAAGACCGTGAGTTCGATTCCCACAACTGGAAAATGTTTGTGTGATGAACATGAATATTTTTCAGTGTCTGGGTGTTTATCTGGGTGTTATATAATACAAGTATTTATGTATATTATTTATAAAAAAATATTCAGCAGTTATCTTAGTACCCCTAACACAAGCTACGCTTACTTTAGGGCTAGATGGCGATGTGTGTGTTGTCGTAGTATATTTATTTATTTATATTTATATATTTTTTTTTATTTGAATTTAGCTTTGCCTTAAAGATAGGGTAGATAGGGTATCTCAAACATAATCTTGAAATCTAGATTCATTCGTTCGCTAATAGTTGCTTTGTTTCATTGCATAGAATCTGGGAGGTCATAACAGATTTATACAAATGTGAACTGCAAAGAACAAATAATCAGCTAAAGAAGGTAACTAATGTCTTAACGGTAGAGTGGCCAGCTATGGATTACCGCGTGATGTCTCGTATAGTTTTTTAACTGCCTCGGTGGTCTAATGGTACTAAATTCGACTACGGATCATGAGGTCCTGGAAGGTCCTCAGAGCAGCGTATTGTGTCACACATATGTGGTGGCGGCCATTTCCGATTGATTTTTATAAAACATATCTAGGAACACTCCCGGCTAATTCAACTTTCAAACAAAAAAAAACACAAAATCAATATCTCCTCATTCTTTTAGCTGCTACGATGCCACAGAAAAACACACCCACAAAACAAACTTATAACACCCAATTTTCCGTCGGTGATTAAAAATAAAGATTTAATTGCCATTTTTATTTCGCAAAATAAAGTTAGATCTGGATCAATAATAAATAGCTTTCAAGTAACGGGTGAAGGCATCGCCAAAAAATCATAATTTCACGAAGTCGCTTGTTAGGAGAAAAACACTATAGTTGAGCTATTTACACATACGTACTCGTATATTAGTGTTTTATTATATTGGTACAGAATAATAATGATTGTGTAAATCCTGGAGCTCTAATAAAAAACTACTTTTCTCGCGAGGGACAAATTGCCTCCACTCTTATTTAAACAGTGCACACTTATACAACTGAAGCCACCATTACTCTAATGTAAATAAAAGAATATCTATAAGTCCACATACTTTTCAAACAAAGAAGGTCGTTTGTTTAATTGTAAGCATACCGCACTTTTACAATCTTTGTTATTCGTATTTTATTTAGAACTTTCAGAAACTGTTTTGCTATCCACATAAAAAAAAGTTACCGATCACCAATAAAAGGCCACCGTCTTTGAACGAATGAATGAATGAATATAATTTTATTGCACACCACAAAAGTAAATTAAAAAAGAAAAGTATAACACAAAACAACATATACAATTTGGAGGCCTTATCGCTTCATAGCGATTTCTTCCAGGCAACCAATGTCGAAGAAAACAAATGCAGAAAATAGTAATGTTGTAGTAGGCTTATACAATATACCCAAAAAAATATATTTCATTTTTTTAAATTAAGTAGTAATAATATATTTAAGTATTATATACAGTAGTTTTAGGGTCCTGTTGGTATGAAACCCTAAATAAGTCTTATTTTGATATGTTTACTGACATTTTTGATGTAATTTGACATAATAAACGACCAACTTCATAAATGATTACTCCAAAAAACTTACTTATTAACCCAAAGAAGAAGAAAAAGGATTACAATAATTACGCAATTTATTCAAAAAACTATATTTATCAAGTAAATAAATAATTCTTTTGTTAGGTACCACAACAAATGGCAAGCCCAATTTCGAAATGCAGTAATTTTTGAATTTTACTGTTAATATTTACAACAATGAAGCAATTTAATCCAGAAACTATTTAATCTAGTGACATATTAAATAAAGTTTTATGTAATTTTTGTTATAATATGACACAATAAATGACATGGTAAATCTATAGTATAATAATGCAGTGAGTAATTTACGAATTTTACTTTTAATAACAGCAACAACTGTGCAATGTATTAAAGAAAATTATTCATATCAAATAATATATAAAATAAAGGTTTATATACGAGTAAGTGAGTAATTTTTTAATTTTACTGTTAACAATTCTGACAGTTACGCAATATATTCAAGAAAACTATATACTTAATGTATCTATATAAGGGAGGAATTATATTTATCGTAACAAAATTACATGTAAATATTCAATTTCTTTATTAGGGTAGATGTTATAATAAAATGTAATATTATGATGTTGCTGCCCAATTATTCTTACATTTCTCAAAAGCTACAGTATACAAGTATCGTTGAGAATTGTTTGACGTTTCACTAAGAATTGTATATTTCCTTGGAGACTTGGTTCAAGAGAGGAAATTGTTATCGGGTAATATCGTCGTCAAATTTTACGGTAAATTCAGTATCAAGCACAAATTAATATTGATCTTCAAACTAAAACAAGACAGGGACTAAATAAAGAATGTAAAACATCTTTGTCGTAAGTGTCCAATTTATTTGGTCTTTAAAATATATAGTTTTATTAATTATGACTCATTATGCTAATCTGTCAATTCGTAGTAAATTCTGTGCACAAATCTCGTCTTAAATGGCTCATTACAACGACATTTATAACAATTATATTTATAATAGAAACGTGATTTATAACATTTCCTGTATAATTTATTTGTACAGAAAGTTGGTGTTCCTTTAATAAATAAAAAACGTGTGTGTACTTATGTACACGCGTTAAAAGTTATACTTCTTTGGCGTAACAAGATAAAAATATTTTCAAAAATTTTATCTTACGCCTTATTCTACGTATGTAGAGAAAACGACACTAACAATAGAAAAAGGTATTAAATACATAAATAAATAATAAATAAATATAAAACGACAATACACACATCGCCATCTAGTCGCATCGCTAATTAAGTAGTACTTCTAAAATAGATGACAGAATAGGACAGAGTTGCCAACTGACTTGTTCTCACGCACACAATTTACTCCTTGATTATGTTTGAATCTCGTCGTAATTGCTACATGCGGACAATAATGATAATTAAAAATATATCTGTGTACAAAAGCACCTGTGTCTGCGATATTATAAAATAACAAATATTGGTATATAACCAAATACTACTGGGCACGGGGCTCCTCTTTCGAAATAAAGTGACGACTTCCGTTGCGCAACGGTGACCGCTGTGAACTTAAGTACGACGTCCCAGGTTTGATGCCCGGCAAGGGCAATTTAGGAATTTATAGTTCCTGATTTTTCTCTGTTCTGGTCTAGTAGTAGACTTTGGCTGTATCTTGTTACCACCCTACCGACGAAGACGTGCCGTTAAGCGATTTAGTGTTCCGGTGCGATGTCGCGTAAAAACCGATTAGGGGTATGGTAACCATACTCTCTAAAGGGATAGCCCGCTACCATCTTAGACCGCATCGTTTACCTCTCGATAAGATTGCAGTCAAGGGCTAACATATAGAGGAAAAAAAAAGTATGTGCACCTGCATTTGTCGATTGGCGGTCATTATATATATATTATTGCAATTTCTCATTGCCTTATTCCAATAGTTAAGGTAGCCTGGAAGACATCACTGTTAGTGATAAGGCCGCCTTTTGCATATAATTTATGTTACTGTAAGTGTTCCTGTGTGTGTTTCCTTTATATGCAATAAAGTTGTTTAAATAAAAAATAAAATATTATCATGTTAAACTTAGTCGGGCTGTTTTTAAACATGATACCGAAGTAAATATTAGATTAACCCTTACATAAGTGTAACAATGTAACAAAATAATATAAATATAAATAATGATACTACGACAACACACACACCACCATCTAGCCCCAAAGTAAGCGTAGCTTGTGTTATGGGTGCTAAGATGATTGATGAATATAGGTATATTTTTTTTCTATGAATAATATAGATAAATACTTATAAAATACATATGAACACCCAGACACTGAAAAACATTCCTGTTCATCACACAAACATTTTTTCAGTTGTGGGAATCGAACCCACGGCCTTGGACTCAGAAAGCAGGGTCGCTGCCAACTGCGCCAATCGGCCGTCAAAATATAATATATCAAGGTTACTAGACTATTGCTGAATTACTTAATGACAAGGTTGCTTGGAAGCAAGCCGCTCATACAAGATAGAAAAATGATTGTAAATTTTAAAATGATGTTGAAAAGCGAAGTTTTGTAAAGTACAAACAAAATGCTTATATAAGGCCTTAAAATCTACGAATTGGGAAATTAAGTTGGAATCTAAATAATGTGCTCTTCTATTCTCTTGAACTTCTTGACAAAAAAGCTCAATGAGAATTAAACATAAAAGCACGAATAAACTATTGATGCCTATAACAAAACTATAGAGTTACGAGAGTTCTATAACTGGTTCAAAGTACCGGTTTAATTTAATATAATCTAGCCTTAAATAAGCGTAGCTTGTGTTATGGGTACTAAGATTAATACTTATAATATACAGATAAACACCCAGACACTGAAAAATATTCATGTTCATCACACACAGTGGCGTGCACAGGGTTTTTGACCAGGGTATGCAGAATGAAGGATGATGCCATAAAATGGAACAATCCTTCGCGTTTATGAGTTATACAAAAATTTTAGGGTATGCAGAGCTTTTGTGCATATATTAAGTGCACGCCACTGATCATACAGACATTTTCCAACTGTGGGAACTCACGGCATTGTACTAAGAAAGCTGGGTCGCTAAAATGACGATACATTTTATTTTTAACATAATTTTAATTCACGCAATTAAAACTCCGTCGGGTAGCAGTTTCATTACCTACCGTAGAGTTTCATTAAAACCGGATCGACTTTCATTTTATTCAGTCGGGCTCAAAATGGGTTCATAATTAAAACTTCATTGATAACTTTGTGATGAAGGAAAAGCGACACAACAGGCTTATTAAATTTCCTTTTAACTGTAAACTACGTGATACTGATGAAGTTATTAGCCGTGATCGACCCGAAACTAGGAAAAGATGACATTTTTTTATTTCATAAACTAACTCGTAGTGGAATACAAAAAATAGTAAGTGCTTCTGTTAGATGATCACGCAGTCGAAGTACCGTCTTACTTCAGGCTAACCTGTTAGGGGTAAGGAAATATATTAAAACCGCACCCAAATGGGTGTCTACGTGGCATCGAGCCGGAACGCAGAATCGCTTGGCGGCACGTCTTTGTCGGTAACTAGCCACGACTGACCCCTCCCACTAGATCAGACCAGAAAAATCTAAAATTATAAATTCCCGAATTGTTGAACCCGGGGTCCCACCTAGTAAAATACAGCGCTCGCCACTACGCCAGAGGTCACAACAAATAATGGTATGAATGTGGTATTTTATAAAACGACTGCTTCTTTTCGAAACACAAATTCCTATGGTGTTAACAAAAAAAAAACCTGGCTAAGTTTGTTGTGGGCTCTTCTTAGACCAGGTCGCGTTTGAAACCCTCCTAGCTTTAGTTTTGAGTAAACGAATGCAGTTATCAACATCCCTAAGATTAGTGTGTGAAATGTATGATAAATAATACATGAATAAAACAATTTGAATTTGTATTTATTCTGTGTTTCAACATCAATATCAACTACCCGTGCCCACCTTGTGCCGCCTTTGTTATCCTAAATTTTACTTGCTGGAAAATGTGAAAGTTTTTCAGTATCTGGGTGTTTATATGTATTATATAAGTATTTATGTATATTATTCATACAAATATTCATCAGCCATCTTAATAACCTTAACACAAGCTACGCTTACTTTGGGGCTAGGTGGCGATGTGCATTGTCGTAGTATATTTATTTATTTTATATATCTGCATACATCTGTGGTAAGTTTGTTTAAACACGGCTCGCAATTTCAATTTATAGCTAGTCAGGGCAAAATTGATTGCGAAGAGTTTATCTCTAAACAATTTCAGTAGTTAGGAAATTGGTGCTTTAGAGGAGCGTGTTTTTCTTATCTGGTCTCAATCAGTATATAAAAAAGCAGAAGTGGAATATATGATGAATTTTTATACTAGAAATTACAAACCACATCCATATTAATATTATAAAACTGAAATGTGGTCGTTTGTCCATCAATAACGCAGGAACAGAGCAACGGATTGATTCGAATTTTCCCATAGAGATGGTTTGTGGGCCGGACAGTGACTTAAGCTACTATTTATTCCAGAAAAATGCACAGTTCCTGTGGGAAGATATGCTTACGTTTACATTTTGTCAATCAATTACGTAGCAACAGAGCAACAGATTCACATGATCTTTGGCATAGGGGTAGTTTATGAGCCGTAGAGTAGCATGGGCTTTTATGCCGAAAAAAGCTAAGAGAAATTGATAGGATGGAGAGTAACTAGAGCTACTTTTTGTCCTGTAAAAACATCTAATTCCCATAAGGATGGTTTGTTTACAGGAACATTAAAAATACATGAAAAATCGTCCTTTATTCACTCACGCCCTAATAAGTAATCAAACGATTTTATTTTTGGCATAGAAATAGCTAAAATGACAAAGAATACTGGAGACACCTCGCGTCCTCAAATAGTGCAATGTTCTGTATTCATGATCCGTGTCCTATTCACGTGGCATTCATAAAATACCTCGCGAGCGAAACTGCGGGTTAAAGCTAGTATTTATATAATTGAAGAATAACAAAAATTAACCATTGAATTAAAATAGGTCGTGTGTCTGTGTACGATACGCGAAAGAATTGAAACTTTTGGCACTATCCCGTTCTCTTGCTGTAAGTCCTATCTACAAAGGTTGCCTGTAAGAGATTGCTTGCAGCAATAAGGCCGCCTTTGCATGTCTACATTGTGTACTGTATACTCCTTACTGTTTCTTTTCCTGTATGTTATACGTGCAATAAAGTGTTTCTTCTTCTTCTTCTTCTTCTTCTTCTTCTTATTTTCGATGCATGTTTTTTATAATTAGCTCTACACGGGACAGGTTAAGTGGACAGAGCGAACTTAGTGCCATCTTATTGCCGTACCAATTGACATGAGAACCTACGGCAGCTTATAAGCTGAAGGTTTCTAGTTTACGCTATAATTTAAACTTGTTGCCTTTTCTGTGCGTCATATTATCATTTGAATTTACTATGATACTATATAGAAAAACTACTGAAGTGATATTAGGTGGGTCACTTTTCTCGAAGAACCGATGGACGCTGGGATCCCAAGGTTTTGGTATGGCAACCCTTCATCGATAAACGCAGCGTTGGTCGACCCCAAACAGGTGGAGACAAGCGGCCCAGAATCGTGGAGTTTGGAACGCCCTAGAAAAGACCTTTGTCCAGCAGTGGACGTCAATCGGTTGAAGGATGATGACGTTGGTAATCCTACTGCGGCCAAATAACTGTCACTTTAAATATTCGCTTTTAAATTAATTTCGTACACAGAGAACTTGGTTTAAAAGCCACGGATATACTATAAACACGAGTCAAGCAAACTGTATTTCTAAAAATATTTAATGTTGCGACTACACTCACTGTGTCCAGTGAGTACATTTTAAATGTAAAATATTCTCGAAATGTAAAATTTATGCTATTTCAAGTATAGAATTTACGGTGCCGCGTTTCGTGCGTGGGGATTTTCTAAAACGCCGTATATCTTCGTTATTTATGTTTACAGCTTATACAAGCCGCAGCCGTTGGTGTAGACTCTGGATCCCGTTTATCGGATTTCGTACACGTTTCGATCGGAACCACAGAGATCTAGGTACCCGAATCATAGGGTAGAGCGGCTATTGGAATTTCTTTTATTCTTTTGTATCAATATTTTAATATCGCACTCTGCAAACCTCAGACCTTGAGCAGGCCGCTGAATCATTAAATATTGCCTTAGAAAATAACGTGCTATATCTACATACATCATATAATCACCATATCAATTTTTATAGATGAACTTAAAAAATCGAACAAGACTGCCTTCGACATAGACAAACGGTTGTTTTTTTTTAAATATATAACTAACACTTGATGGACCAATCAGATTATCTAACTTATTGTAAGTGGAAATCGCCTATAATCAAGCAACACTTCGCAGGGCATGCAAGAAACAAATCCTGCAAAGTGTTGCACTGTGTCCATCAACTTGAAGGGTAAAGTGTAAAGTATAAACCACGCCGTTTAGGCTGGCACAGCATTGTGACAATGCTCCTTAGTGGCAGAAATAAGCATTGTGGTAGTAATTCCTCGGACGAGCTCTGTCACAAAAAGCTCTACTACTACTACTATTCATACATAGGTACGCCTGTAAGGTATCCACCACTCGTTCGACGAGTAAGCCTATTAAATATACCATGTATCTTTTTGCAACATTTGCGTGTAATGCTTGCTTGAATAAACATTAAAATTATGAAGATTGTGTAATCTATGTTATTTATAACGACAAGGCTGCTTGGAAGCAGGCCACTCCGCTCTCATCTCTCACAAAACAGAAAAATTCTAAAGATTGTTAAAAAAGCTTAAAATAAAAAATTATGTTTGAAAAGAGCAATCTGCCGAGTTTCTTGCCGGCTCGTCTCAGTGGAATCTACCTTCCGAACCGGTGGTAGAGTCACTACAAACAGACTGACTAGACGTTTCAAAAGTGCTTATGAATTAGGCCTACTTTAAATAAATGAATTTTGAACTATGTTCTGCTATTTCTCCTTTATTCTATCATCATCACAGATCAACCCATTACTGGCCCACTAAAGAGCACGGGTTTCCTCCCACAATCACAAGAGGATAAGGCCGCAGTCCACCTCGCTAGCCCTAGCTGACCTGGTTGGTGCGGATTGGTTTACTACGGCCACTTATTAATGTGATCGTGGAAACTGCAAAGCTATCATTTATCTTAGATTTGTTGGTGTTTAGTAGCTTCTAGTCTTTTATACTTTTCTATGACATTTTTAAGTGCAAGCTAGGAAAAAGTTGTTAAATGGCCATTTTATTTATAACATTGCTATATTTCACTTGGAAATTTTAAAATATCTTTGGTCCGAATCCGTATCAGTAGATTTGATGTAAGCGGTCGACCTTCCTAAATTATAAGGAAAAATTTACCTTAAACGATCAGCTCATGATATTGGGAGTTTCGGAATGGAATAATTTCAATTGGGCTATTTTCTTCATCGCATAAGTATCATTGCTTACGTTGACATAAAAATTGGGGTACAAATAATGGCAATAGGATCCTAATTCAATTTCCAGTCATTATCAGCTAAATGATATTGATTTTCCCATGCTGTTTTAAAACTTTTTTTTTTATATTAATAGCGGGCAAACGAGCAAGTGGGTCACCTATTTTAAGGGATCACCGCCGCATAAACATCTGCAGCACCAGAGGAGCCACCGATGCGTTGCCGGCTTTCAAGGAATTTGTTTATCCGCCCCTTGAATAACCCTAGACTGTAAAAATACCTTAAGAGCGTGATATGACGGGATTTGATTTAAGATCGTTGCAAAGTAAAACGGGACCTAAAATGTTACTCGACCGCTCCGTGCACATTTCCGCTTTAACTATTTTTTGCTATATTCAGTTACCTAAGTAAAATAAAACATAAACAAAATAACATTTCTAGCCAAATTGTAATCACGTTGTACTTAAGAAACCTTATTGCCTGTTTAATTAATTAATAATTGTGTACATGCAGAGATTCATCATTCATATGTATATGTTATTATATGTATCTATTTATGTATTTTATTCAAAAATATTAATCATTCATCTTTGTAGCCATAACACCAAGCTACGCTTACTTTAGGGCAATTTGGCGATGTGCGTATTGTCTTAGTATATTTATTTATTTACTCAAAAATATGGTCAAGAATAACATATCCTTTTCTCGCTCTTTGAAGTACATAATAGAATAAATAATAGTGTATGTTGTTTGAACTTCATTTTTGAATGCTCGGCATCTTAACGATACAAAAATAAGAAACAGAAAACGTGTGCTCGTACTGTGTCGTTCTTAATTCTGGCCAAAAGAGTAATCGATTCGATTTTCTTTTTTTTATGTCATTAGCAGCCACGTGTCTGGGAATTGAAGCGCAAGCTAAGATATTGTCACTACTAAGTCCGTAATCGTAAAGCCCAACCACCACTCTGTAGCAGCATAGTCTTACCTCTACATTGTTTGAGTTCAGAGTCCTGTGACCAGGTACGAGGCACTTAGGAGCTTATAATGATAAATCCCACGTAAGAGTAGCATGGCGAGTCTATGCTCTGAAATCCTCTCCTACAAAAGAGGAGGCCCACGCCATGGAAGTGGATCTTTAACAGGCTGAAGATGTAGGTAATAGTTCTGAACAACAAATCAAATCCAAAAGCTTCAGATCAAGAAAATAAGATAGCACAACAAAAATCTGCCATTTTTAGATTTTAAATTTTATGGAATAATTATTCAGCCGTAAACCGGCAGCTATTATAAAGGTACCACCAACATGACATTGTATAAGTAAGCTTTGTAAAGCTAAATGTAATCGAACTATGCTAAGAATTCCCAGCTGCATGCCAATGCAGGATTTGACTTGTAGACTTGCAAATAACCAAGTTGCTAGAGTCGCTGAAATGCTTGCCGCATATTTACATTTACCGTCGAAAATAAAGAAGAACTTTATGTAGTTTGCATAGTAGGTATAGTTGTAAAATTCCTTCTCGAGGATACCACAAATAGTTAGCATATTAGTTCTAGTATACAATCCAAATATTTGCGAGTAAAAGAAGTTGCTTTATCGGTAACTACTACCTAACTAAATAACAATTCCAAAAGCATTTTAAAAATACATGACAGGTTATCCATAATCAAATATGTTGACAAGAAACAAAGTGTAGGTCAAATTTTGTAAAATAAGAAGTTGCTCTGATAAGAAGCCAAGTCTAAAATTACCGTTTGGCTTATTTGGCTCATTAACATATGTTATAGTCAACTGAAAAGCTTCTTACTGCTAATATATATGTATGTAGCTTAAGGTTTTTATAAATAAAAGTAGGTATGTGCAACGAATAGAAAATGGTTTGTAATCAAAAGTGTTTTTCTTTTTTATTTGAATGTGAAAACTTGCGATGACCGAGCAAAACATGAACAGAAATAATAAAGTTGAATAGGCATCAACAATACAGGCACCTAGTGTGGGTACCAACAGAAATCGTTTTTATGTTAAATTATCAATTGTTAATACAAGTTTTTTCATATTTTATTTAACATTTTGATTCATTCTCTAAAAATATTTATGGAATGTTAAAAGTTTAAACAAAATAAATTAATCGTAAAATAAAAATCTATTACACTTCTTAGGTATTATTAGCAACTGTGACATAACGTCGGCATAGATAATGTTAAAAATCGAAAAACTTCACTATATTAAAAACTATACTATTTCGACTTAATGCTACGTTTCTTAGTAAGATTCTTGGGCTGTAATGTCCTGTTCTCGCGTAGCTGAAATTTAAAATAACTACTTTTCTGTCTATTGAGTTTTTTCAAAAGTATTTTAACTTATAATTTTCTTACTTTCTTGCACGTTTAAAATATCGTTATCACTGTACATCTTAACGATACGTTTATTTTGTAAAAAACAAAATCAAAAAGTACTCCCAGTATGTTGGAAATCTCTAAAAATAATTTTCTTCAGGTTAGTAGTTAGTTATCTAAATACAAATGAAAAATTGCTATTAAATTATGTGATTTTTCTGTATTCAATCTATCCGTAGTCTATGGAAACTTAGCAATGTTGTTTTTGTCCAAAAATATCCATACAATTATTAACAACTTTGCTAAGGAACTTATCAATTGATTACAGATAGATTGAATATAGAAAAATAAACGTTAGAAAGTACCTAAGTGTGTCTCTAACGATTATAAACAGTTGTTTTTGACAGTGTAAAAATATACAGGTGTGGCAACTGAAAAGCAAACCAAACGCGTATCTTTTCGAACCTTTATCTCGGCAAATATAGATAACCTAGCTATGTGTAACACTTTATCTTGCTGATAACATACCAGTAACGATCCGATCTCCGAGTGGACAACCCTACGTTCTAGTAATAGTTTTCCTGTTTGTAGTGAAGTGAAATATTAAAGTGCTATGCCGGGGGTTGGAAGAGGCGACGGCCAAGGGCCGGCGGTTGGAAAACTCGAGTCACAGATTTATTGCATCAAGTATACTTTGTTCTGCTTCAACATTGTACTATGGGTGTGTATTGGATATTGGCGTTGGTACCGTCCAGTTCTATTTCTCTTGTTTACTTTAAATTAGCTTTACGTATTTACTGTTCCACACTAGATTTCGGTCAGTCTAGAATGCAACTGCGGAATTGGATATCGGGATTTGTGATGTTTGCTTTCTTAACACAATGAAAGAGATACAAGAATGTAGTGTGTATTTTATGAGTCATGTATATATTTACACATACTTAGACGTGGTTTGAGGTGCCATCTTTTACAATACAGAATACATATTGAGAACTACTAGAAGAGTGTTGCAAGTTAAAATTACTAATGTTGGTTTGTAGCGTGACGTTATCCCTCACAAGAGGCGGCCATTTTTTTAAGTTTTACCGCAAGCATTTTTGTTATTTATTATGATATTGGGCTACTTGGATGTACAACAATCTCTAAACTAATCTAAATTTGAAAGAAAAAAGGTAGTGCTCTCATATTGGCACTGTCTCACCTAAAAAGGATAGCAGTATTTTAAAACCTAGTAGTAATTCTGCAGTGCATTTACAAAAAACCAGCAGTTATTAATGTTGCAAATAGAATCATAGTGTTATATTTTACTTAACTTTGATAGTTTTTAATTCGGTTCGCACAAGACTTTTACTATTCCTTGAACAAAGTGCACTATAGTCAATCAATCAATCAAAATACTTTATTGCACACAAGAAATAAATAAAAGAGAACAAATGTACAAGTCATTTAAATTTGTGCAACAAAGGCGGCCTGTTTATATATTTTTAGTTATTTATATATTGGGCTACTTTAATGTACAAAAATCTCTAAACTAAACTAAATTTGAAAGTCAAAAGGTAAAAAAAACTTTAAATGCGTAGATACAGCGGGACTACTTTAGGTTTTCTTTGACATTGTAGTTTTATAGTTAGAGTAGCAAATAGCGATCGTTCTTTTTAGATAAGACTCTCATATGGGCACTGCCTCACCTAGAAAAGTATCTTTAAGTAGTTTTATTTAATCATTAAATGGAGTAAAATTGTCTTGTTTGGATTTAAGTATTACTATACCTTCACCAAAAGACAGCATATTATTATGTATAAATTAATTTTAACCTTACATTGGCAACTGTTCGATTACCACTAATATACGTCGTCTATTTATACGGATTTCCACTCAAATTGGTTTCACCGTTATCTTATGAGGTTATCCTTCCAAAGAAACCCACGCTGTTCAACGGACTTACTTTATAATGCTACTTTAGTTTTTTCATAAGTTCGACCGCGTGTAGCTCTAATAAAAAAATCCCTTATTCATCCTCTACTTAGGGGTAAAATGCCTTTACATTTAGTTTTTCATAAGTATAATTATTAATCTAATACCAACATTCATAACATGTAGTTATTTCGAAACCACACACAGACACTTTGATTAAATATAGATTGAGCGGTTAAAACATGATTTAGTCAAAAAGTAGTCGAATTTCTAAAATAATTTCATATCTGATTAACTGTAATAAAGGGTCTACGCATGAAGAATTATTTTATCAGTGTGTTATCATCGCTTGTCCTGTTTTCCAAGTACAAGCGAGTCATACCGTGAATCACTTCGTATTAAATTAACGTTTCAACAAAATATCCAGTTAAGTTATTGAGAATTATCTAAACAGAACGATCGCTATTTGCTACTCTATCCATAAAACTACAAAGTCATGGTCTGCTATTCGTATCAGGCTAGCTACTTTACCATCTCAGATGGCATCATCATTAGTATCAGGTGAAATCACAGTCAAGGTATAACTTGTAGTGGCATATAAAATGGGCTATGAACCCATTCATTCAGTGTTTAAACTCAGTTAATAAATATATATGTAATTTAAAAGTTTAGACTTTTAATATAGTGTGCATTACTCTACTAGTCAAAGCCTTTTATTTGGTACCCTTATTTTCTGGTGGCAGCCATCTTAGACCGATTTTCAAGACATAAAAAAGAACGAAATCAGAATCGGTTCATCCGTTCTGGAAATACGATGCCACAGACATACACACACCCACACACCCACACACACACACACATAAACAAGACAAACTAATCACACCCTTTCGTTTTTGCGTCGGGGTTTAAAAATACACAAAAGAAACTGTTCTACCGAATACTCATCACTAATAGACACTGAAATTATTACCCCACAGACATTGTAGACAAACTATGTGGTAATATTTTTCTTTAAAGTTAGTCTATCATACTACGTAGTCTACTTTAAAGTTTTGACAACGGCGAAATTAGAGCCACTTTCCTAGAAAATGTATTGAAAACTTGTTTGAAGATATTTTTCTCCAAGAAACGTGGAGTAAGTATTTCAGATATCCTAGAAACGTCTGGCTGGAAATATAACCTCTGTAGAGCTGACAAATTGCAGTACATCAACTATCGAGCAAACTTTTCTACCTCTTTCAAACTTGTAAAATATTTAACAGTGCTTGTCTGGTGTCGGTGTTTCTCTGTTAAGCTCTAGGATTTTCATTTTGGTTGTCTTTTGGGATTTACGAAGTTTATCATAAAATGTTGTTACTCAAACACTCGTATGTACATTGGTATAAACTTAAATTTACAAAAATCAGCGCCTATATGAAATAAGTATGTATATTATTACAAACTTAAACTTAAAAAATATCAGTACTTATAAAAAATAAATCTAATACTGCTTAAATAAATTTAATGGCTTTTCCCCGCGGTTCAATTACTATTAACTCGTGTAGCTATGTGGTGCAAGCTAAACTAATATAAATGCGGAGATGTACATGTTTGCTTTATTATACCACTAATTGGTTTCTACGCGACATCGTACCGGAACACTAAATCGCTTAGCGGCACGTCTTTGTCGGTAATAACTAGCCATGGCCAAAGCCTCCCACCAGACCAGACCAGAGAAAATTCAGAAATTATAAATTCCCAAATTGTCTAGCCGGGAATCGAACCCGGGGCCTCCTACTTTAATTAACAGTGCGTACCGTTGCGCCGAGGAGGTCGTCCACTGCTACACTACACGTAATAATAATTAATGTAACTACAACAATCCACACATTGCCATTTAGCCCCAAAGTAGTTACGTGTAGCTTGTTTTATGCGTACTAAGATGACTGAATATTTTTATAAATAATATACATTAATAAAAAAAAATACTTATAATATACATTTTATATGTACTGAAAAATATTCATGTTCATGGGAATCGAACCCACGGCTTTGGACTCAAAGAGTAGGATCGCTGCTCACTGCGCCAATCGGTGGTCAAACATGATAACTGCCTAACACGGCGACATACATAATCCAGCTTGAGCCTCTTCGAAGTAATTTTTATAACTTTGACCCACAGATTAACACCAGACAGACATGTCTGCTCATAATTCTTCAAGTCACTAAGTTGAGAGCTAAGTGTAGGTATATATGTAAGAACACCCACTGCAGAAAATTCAAAAATTCATAATTCATTTATTTCAAGTTGTCCTACTTTATTAGCACTTTTGCAACGTCAAGTATGTCTGGTTGTAGTGACTCTTATACCAGAAACGTGACATTATTGTGACTAATTATCGTTCCAGCAAACGGTGACACGTGGGTGACGTGACGGCAAGTTCTTTGAAATCCATTCAAAATCAACTTGTTTTAGGCCAGTGACGATAATTGCGTCTAAATAAATCACCTACTTTTTGGTTTTGGTGCGCAAAACCAATAAATAGATGACAATGCAAAAAAGACATAAATATAAAAAAAAAATTACACTGAGCAGCGGCCCTTAATTCCGATATCGGCGAAATGAAATAGTTGATTGTGCTACAAAGACATAATACAATATATTTTAACCCAGATGGTTATCGCCCAAGCCGAAGGCGAGGGTAGATATTTAAGGCGAGAATATAATGGAGTTTATGACCGCGTTACACACTCTGCTTTTCATTTCGATTGCAAAGAAATTTGTAAGAGATCTCAGGTCCGACAAGATGAGTTTTATGACCGAAAATATTATAAAAAAAATAAATTATTTCTATTAAGACAAAATAACTCATAAAACAAAATTATATAAAAATTCAATTTTATGCACAAGTGCATACAATTATTTTACTCTACCTACGCATAGCCTTACGACTTTAAGAGCATGAAAAGTGAAAAATATATTTTATATCATAACAACTCCTAGAATTCAAAGCAAAGGTTAAGATGCAAATAATCAAGTAGAAACTACGAGTCGTCACACTAGAGCCCATCAAGAGTTCTTTGCAAAGCTACATAATTCCGCAAGCAAAAAAGATCCACATCTCTGTGTCATTATACCGTCTGCAAGAACCTTTGTCGACACAACAACACTGTTCGCAATCCATTAGGGCGTTGGCAAATGACGCGGAAAGTTGACTTGTACGTTTGTGCGGTTTGCTGCGGAAAAAATCATACAATACTCTGGACTGTAATCACACACCAAAAGTAATTTATCAATATGTCAACAACTTGTCAATTTACCAACGGTTTAATATAAATGAATATTCTGTTGAAAAAGTAAAACTTTTAATTGCATATATATTTTTGTGAGCCAGTCTATCAGTATCATCATCACATCAAACGATTGCCGTCTCCTGCTGGATATGAGTCACATATCCAGCAGGAGGAGTCCACAGTCCTGGGTCATGTTGAGCAACACCCAGCTACTCGTTGATTGTCGTATGCCCAACTCGTTGAGGGTCGTCAAACGCTGCATTTACCGATGTAGGGTTGCTATTCAAATATATAAATTAATTTAGCACTAGCTTACATTATCATGTACGTCTAACCTTATGATGAGCAATAGAGTGCGCACGTTAGTTCAATTTACGTTTCTTTTTACGTGCGTATTTACGGATTTCTCAAAGCTGACTGAAATCTAATAGTTCCAGAGATTAGCGGGTTCAAACAATCACACGAACTCTTGAGCGTTATTACTTATTCTAATAATTTTCTTATTATACTTATACTAATCGTTTTTATCAGCTTTTTATATATTATAAACGATCTTTTTATTAAGTTAAGCTATACTCTCAGTAATTCCATACTGAGATTAAAGCTGCAAATGTGCGTCTATATGTTTGTTTGTTTGTCAACTTCAATGACTGCATTCATAGTAATAAATATAACACATAATATGAAGCTTGCATGCTTGTTACTCCGGAAAATCATTATAGAACATTCAAGCAGGGCAAGTATAAAATAGCTTTCGTTACATTTAAACGGTTTAATTAATCTTGAATAACTTTTGTATACAGTGCTTATTAAAAATACCAGAAAGCTCTCGGTATGTCGTTGTTTACATTAAAACTAAAAACTTTTGTTGTGCGACTTTTTTTAACTCGATTTTTGTGAAATATTAAATATTCAATATTTTCCATAGAGACTCTATTTGTTACTACTCTGTATTGTAAAATAAGCAAAAGCGCGCGAATCACGACTCTATCGTGCGGTCACTGACCTGACTACGCGACGTTGTCGAATCACATGTATTTGGTTTCACAGTGTAATGTCACTTTTCAGAAATAACAAGACTTTTTTTTTATAAAAGAAATTCATACTGAATGCATCCTGGAAAAGAACTCACTTTATAGTCCAAGAAAAAAACCGGTCCCTAGGGTTCTAAAAAAACTAACGCATACAACAGCTAGTTAAAAAAAGTTTATGTACAGATTTGTTAACCTCCCATTTTTGGAGAGGTCTGTTGAAAAGCGTTAGTTTTTATATTAGCAATTGTCTACATCATCAGCGTACTCACTCATTTGTATTCCTATCGCATAATACGTACTCCATGTTTTGGCTCTTTGCAACACAAAAACAGACTTTTTGTGATGTTAAAAATTTATAGCGTCATAAAAACTCACACCGCGTTCGTCTTCTTGGCCGAGGGTGACTTTCTAAGTGAGGCTGTGACGTCGCACTTGAATATTTAAGTCGTTAAATTTAATACCTGTCTTTAGGTACGTACATTGCCTAAAAGCTAAGATGTCTTCATCGTTAGCCTTATTATTAATCTCCTAGGTACAGATCTCATCGGTGGTTCTTTTAGTATAGAGATGGCAGTACTAGGTATATTATAATAATATATATTATATTAGTAAATTGGTTTGTTTGTAGTTGGTTTGTTAACTATTCCCGAACAACCTTTGTTATCTAAAGATGAAAGGTTGTTAAGATAGTTATGAAGTCAACTATGACAGACTGTAAATATTTATTAAACAGTTTAATTATACTGAGAACCTGATGCGACCCTTCAGGCTGAGTTATCTGATCCTAAATCACGAATAAAAGCCTATGTTATACAGTTTGTATCTAAATGCAGAGCCAACATCCATACTACCTAAATTGTCTTTTTGTTTGTTTGGCACGCATGTAGCTGGCATCCTGGATATATACATAGTATATGGATAGGATATATACATAGATAATGTATATCCCAGAACCTATTATGATAATGTATTACCTGCGGGATTAAAAAAATAGCATTTGTGTACGGCTTGACAGCTTAACTTACCGAGGTGAAATTTGCATTGAACTAGCATTAGGATACATTTTGTACATAGAACATAAAATATTCCACCAAATTGGTTTAACAGCGAATTTATTAATATTTGTAAACTCTTGAAAATAAAACACTTATAACTAAAGATAAATGTTGCTTAGGTATGCCGCAAGTTCTGTTACAGAAATGGAACAAAATCCAGAAGTGAGCGACATGTTGGCACAGTTCCAAAAGTCAATTATTGGGGCAAGCCGCGGCGCGGTTGGGTTGAGCAATTATTTTCCTTCTGTGTAAACCTGTGACCAATGTTCAAAATTTCGATGACTCTCGACATTTTTAACTTGGGAACGAGACTTTTTGTAATGCACGTTAAGTTCCTTTTCCAGTTTACAACGGCAACTTACTTTTTAATTCGAATGAAATTGAGTCAAACATATAAGTGACTACAAAAATACATACCTACTTTATATACCGTTCGCTAGAGAAGCTAACTACCTCGTACTTTGTAATTTTTATCGAAGTAACTAGTATAAGAAGAACACGTTTGACGGTTCCTAAGTAATGCATTCAAGGTGTTGATAAAGCTGCCCGCTTTTGTAGCGCATCAGGGATGTTTCCCTGGTGAGAAGGTTGCGTGGGAGCACCAGCCGTGTACTGAAGATGATCGTAAGAAGGTTTGACTGCAGATATGTCAATCACTGCTGTGCTGTTTCCAATTGTTTAGGGCGACAGTGATTCGAATATCCAAAAATTATTTCCCAAGTCTAGATTACACAATATAGAATTAAAGTGATTTTTGTTACAAACAATAATTATGAGCCCGGATGGCTGAAATAATGTTATTTTTATATTTTTTAGAAAGAACAATTTTTTATTCCTGACACCCAAGACGTTTTTTCATAGACTCTTTATGTACCTAATTAACACTAAAGATTAATTGTTTTATCATAATAATAACTTAAACGCCTATTGCACGTTACAGGCCAAACCACAAAGATTAAAGAAAGTGCTTGTTTGTGTCATTATTATATTCAGAGATCATCACAAATATCACCTCTGTCAATTCCGGGACCTGTACAAAAATATTAGAGAGCTTTGCAATGTTCCAAAACGGGCCCTTTTCACACGATCCAAACTCAACGTACATATAGTATTTTCTCGAGGGACATGAATATCTTAAGTCGCGGGTTTTATTTCTAACAATCTCAGGACGAATCTTTCGCAAATTTTAAGTTTGGCGACATACTGACGGCGCCAATATCAGCTGTCAAGGCTAAAAATTGATATTAATTATACATTTAGAAACGTTACAATACCATTAAAAAATTATTTTATTATATTAGTAATAATTTGCTATACGAACATAACAATTATGCGTAGACTAGTTTTTTAGGAATACTAGTTAGTATTCTTTGGAAATCTCAGTTTCACACAAAGAACATAATATTCTGCAATTATATACCTCTCTTTATCCTATTCCAATAAAATGGATCATTTTACATATAAGTAAATCTAATTAAATTTTTAACTAGACAGGGTTCTATATTTATCTATTTTTTTTTTTTCGTACTATTCCATAAAATAACTGAAAAACTGGTTTATGTATGCTCTGCGTATTTGATCAAAGTAATCAAATTAATAATAACCGCTGTTCGAGCTTCGGTCTAGTTCTTCGAGCTTCGGTCAACTTTTCGGGGTTCGGTCTCCGGCACGCGTCCCTTACTTTTTGGAGTTACGTGCGTTTTTAATTTAAGCAATTAAAATATGACTGCACCTGCATGCCTGAAAGTTCTCCATAATGTTCCAAAGGCGTATGAAGTGTATCGATCCGCACTTGGCCAATAAATGATGAAGCAATTAATAAAAACAACGTAGATGTCTACTTCATTTGCTAATTAACTGAGCTTTCATAGTTAACCAATTTGTTCCTAAATCGTACGGTAGAATCATACACGTTGTAGTTGTAGAATTTACCGCTATTATACACCCCGATAAGTGATACAATGTAAACGAAGATAATTAATATACATTTCAAAATTCAATATCCCGCCCGCGAATTCATTCGTATTTTTCAAGCCCTAAGAAACCGTTTCTCTTCCCGAAAAAGAAATAATCCTTATTGAATCACTAGGATTCCAGTTCTCTACAAAATTTAGCTAAGATCAGCAATGAAGCCATGTTGAGTTAAATTTTTTTTTTCATCTTTCGTAAAGGTACCAGTTATATTAAATATCTGTTATAAGATGTTGCAAACTATTTACCCATGTGCCAAAAATTCATCACGAATACTTATTTGGATTAACCAAACTTAGATTATTATTAGGAGAGCTTTTTTTGACACAGCTTTTCCGAAGAAGTACTAGCTTCGCGGCAAAAAACATGGAGGATGTTTATTTTTGCCACGAAGCTGGCATTGCTGTGTTCATGAGGCTCATGAGGCTAAACACCAAGGCCTCAGGTTAAGAACAGATCTTTGTTGGACGTAATTCTTAAATGCCCTGCGATCTATTTATCTGTTTATTACACTTACTGACTGTTATTGTTGCATTTATAATATCAATATAGATGACTTTATTTAGCCTAGAACGATTAAAGCTACATTAAGGCTAGATTAAGGCACTAAAGGCTGCTTTCTCACAGTGGAAACACAGCAAAAAAGGCTCAGTTATATAGGCTCCTCGTAATATTAAGAAAAAACTGGAGTCCTTCTTTTTAAGTAACTTATGATCATTTTTATACACAACATGGTAAACTGGCAACCAATTTATAAACTGGCAACAGAACATTATTCTGTAGTTAACGTATCTAGACTTAATTCTCTGTTAGCATATATTACAAACCTGGGTGGTTTTCTGATGCTAGATCAGCTAGATAGCTATGCTATGCTATAAGTATTTTTTATTTTTTTTGGAAACTTTATGTAATAAATAAAAATAATAATAAATAAAAATAATAATAGTTATTTTATGAAAATGTATTTAGAAGTTTATCCTGTTTTTTTCCTAGCAAGTGAGCAATAATCATCGTATGAAACGCGTATCGTACATTTATTGTTACACTCTCAGCTTTCTAAGCGCGGTTGCTTTGAGCTCACGCGCCTTATTATGCCCGTCTTTAAAATGCTATATAATCATACTTGACGCATAATCTACTATTCAGTATGTAATATTACAAACTACAAATTACTTTTGGTTAATGGAAATAAAAGTTCATCGTTATTATTATAACTGTGTAATTTATTAAATTATAGTAAATTATATTGGTGACAAAGATATCTTCTACTGTCACACGTATCTGTACAGACTTGCTATCGACTCCTCTGAGACCATGAAGCTTAAATAATAAGGCCTCAAAGGCGTTCCAAAACGGGAAATTTTTCCGCGATTGAACCACGACGCGCACTTGAGGGACTTGAATATCTTCCTTACATTCAATTCTATCTCCTTTACGCATTTCCGGGACAAATCTCTCGCTTATAAATTGTTTATTTACATACACTTTAAATGATTGGTTAAGAGCCAAGTTATACTTAAGTCAGCGTATATTTAAGAGGTTCTAAATCATATTGATTTATCATTCTATAAATTTTTAGCGTCCGACTACTGGGCGCAGATCCGCTCTGTTAAAAGTAAAGATTCTGCAGCATAAGCCCACCACGCTGCTCCCATAGTACTGGTAGAGCTTTTTAGGACAGAGGTTATGCGTGGGGGTGATTATACAGTCTTATTAGGACAATTTCCTTGCATGCTTTGCGAAGTGTCATTCTGTTTATAAGCGATGGTTCACCAAATACCATTAGGTAGACCATCTGTTATCACTTTATAAAATATTAAGATAAAAAACTCGGTTTGTCGAGCTTTAACAGGGTGGGCAGCGACCTCGCTTTTTGAGTCCAAGGCAGTGAATCCGATTCCAACAACCGGAAAATGTTTGTGTGATGAACATGAATGTTTCTCGGTGTTTGAGTGTATGTAAATTTATATTCTAAGTATCTATATTTATGTATATTATTCCTAAAAATACTCATCAGTCATCTTAGCACCCATGACACAAGCTACACTTACTTTGGGGTTAGATGGCGATGTATTATTGTCGTAGTGTATTTATTTCTTATTATTTAAAATAACATGGTAGTTTTCATTTCCGGACAGATACTGAGACTTTTTAAAGAAAAAACACACAACAGACAAACTTTATATTCCAAAACTGCTTAAACTTATAACTGGCCCACTTTTTTGAAATAATGAATTTTGAATATGACATTAGCTATTCTATACACAAATACACACGTTATAAAGAGAATACAGAGTAAAATTGCAAGGTGTCATTTTAATATGAGTGCAATATTGGCGCATTTCCAAAAGTCAATTATTGGGATTGACCTCGACGCGACGGTGCAAGCAATTATACCCATCCGTGCAGGGACACCTTAACGAGTGTACAAAATTTTGAATGACGCTTGACGTACAGTATTTTTGGCTTCGAATCGACGCGTCAATTTATTATGCTTACCGCTTTGTATGATCACACTACAGCCTGTTTGTTTTACACTTTTTCACTTACGCTTTCCAAAGCCGCCATCCACAGTTCCATAGTATTGTGTATTTTTCTGACAGTTGCCAATCGGGTGGTGACATGTCATCTCCGTACAAAATTCATATATATAGGCGCTATATATTATACTAGCTATTGCCCGCGACTTTGTCTGCGTTTGATTTTGTTTTTTGATGTGGCATTCAATTTAGTTGTTGTTCTAAAAAAACTTAAAGTATCACTAAGCCTTAAATGAGGGGTTTGCTGCTGTCCGCTGAGGAGTTCTGTCCTCAATCTCCAACTACATTCATCAGATCTACACAAAGTTTGTGCAAAATTAAACATATATATAATTTAACCTCTATAGTACAAAAATAATTAATTAATACTGTTATAATTTGTCAGAGTTATGGTGTAAAATCGTCAAACACTTTCATCCCCTCTCCCAAAGGAACCGAGCTTAATGTCGGGACAAAAAGTATTCTATATTACTTCTAATACTTCCAAGTGTGCAAAGTTTCATGAGGATCGGTTAAGTAGTTTTTGCGTGAAAGCGTAACAAACAAACTTACATTCATATTTATAATATTAAGTAAGTTTGTGGTGATGGGGATGAGTATATGCTTTTATAACATGATACCAAAGGTAATATTAGATCTACCTTTACCTAAGTTTAAACAATATATTTAAGCACATTTAACTACTTGTGGTGACTACACGATTCCATGGTTCCGACAAGGCTGCTTGGAAGCAGGCCACTTTGCTCTTATCTCTCACAAAACAGAAAAATTCTAAGGATTGTTAAACCGTAAAATAATGTTGATTCTCAGCTTAATATATAACTAGGGACAGGCTTCCTGTCTCGTAACAAATATGGTTTTAGAGCATATTCCTACCATGCTGCTTCAATGTGGGTCGGCGGGCTTTAACGTTTGTTACATGCCAGTGATAGTGCTCCCTCAGAGTATAAGTAGGTCTTTGGGTTCAATGGTGGATACGGCCAATTATCTAAATAGAGGCCTGTATGGAAAATTTCTTAATACAAATACTTATTTGTTAGAAACAGAATTAAGAACATACAGATACCGTGTACACGACTAATATTATCAAAAATTCATTTAAATTTGGTTAAAATAATGATACCCCATATCATCATTTCGCTGATGTAAAGTGAGATGTTCGCGGGACGTTTTCACTGTTTTTGGACACAAAGCACTACATGCAATAATGGCTGAATAAAGGTTCTGTAATTCTGTGATGAATGGCTTAGTTATCCAATGGCGCCAATTCTACTGTACCTAAATCTCAACACTTATACCTAATTGAAAGATCTATAGGTAGTGCTGTCCTTTTCGCAATATTTGCCTAGGAAAAGCATGGTGCTGTTTTAACACTTCTCGTATTAGTTTAGTTTAGAGTTTTATGTACAGTAGCACCAATTAGTACGTATTTACACGACCAAGTTAACTTATTTACAAGGTGACTTTTTTTTGTGTAACAAATTTATAAATTTAAAATATAATGCATATGAAAAAAATTAAAACTCAAATGTTTCCTACTAGTTGGCGTAACATTCGGTATAAGACTGATGTATAAGGCATATACTAATTTCGGCATAGACGGTAGGAGAGCCGTAGCTTAGTTGGTCCTGACGCTTCCGAAAATTTTTATATGCATTTTAAATTTATAAAATTGATAATTCCTCCAAGAGTAGGTAAAAACACTAATACAATATTATAAAATTGTACCCCAGTTAAAATGTCCACTCAATTATATGCATTGGTAAAAAGCTAGGTATCAAGAAAATTTTAATTAATATTTTTGTGTTTAAGAAGCCCATATTAGCAGTTTATACCGAGTGTAACCGGTGCGTTGCGGAGGCGGTATAAATTAAATTAACTGCCGTCGTTCGCTGCACCGGAAAAAATATTCAAATAGCAAAAATAAAATAAAAAATACAAAATTTGATCACTTCCAAACGCAAATTAATGTTTTTGTTATTTTATTACTAGTTTAGTAAATTTCAAATACGGCTTAGAATATATTTATTTCGAACCATAGTTACTATAGATCGAAAATGTTATAGGGGCTTTCGATGTTTTAAAAAAAATACTGCGTATATTGAACTTCAAACAAAATATAAGCGTTCAATTCAAAATAATGTGTATGACCCGTCAAATTATTCATTGAACACTGTGCAAAGTAAATTAATTCATTAAATAAGTAGGCATTACGTTGTTATTGCTTGCATTTCATTTTATAGTTGTTATGTTATGCCTAATTAATGCAGTGAAATTTATACAAACTGGCTGATGTCCACGAATTCGTTTGAGTTTTCTCAAACATCTGTGTTCTCAAATCTGGCTGTCGTTTATTTTACCGGGCTTATATGTTTAGCTATCAACATCGAATGTGCAGTAATGCCTGCATAGGTAATAAAGCATTGATTTTATATGTAACCACTGTAATACAGAAAACATTTTTATTTTTTAAATTCCGTGGGAAAGGCACTAGAAGTTTCCTAAAATAAATGTTTTAGTTATGTCCGAATCCAGTATTACATCATGCCATCGGTCCCTCTTTTTATCACTAACAAGTGATAATAATCGTAAAGAACTCCATGTTTCTATAAACTACCTGCTATGTGTCTATAAACTAAAATCCTCTTTCTTATGAGAGGGGGTGCCCGTACCATTTTAGTTGTATTTTATTTACTTCTGGATGGGTTTCTGCTTCTTAGCTTTTTGCCATAACACTTTATGTGTCATATAGCTGTCAAACTTGTCTCGGAACCCACCAAAGTAGTTTTGCTTAGGGCATTTTAAACAATAATTCGATTACTATTTGCCAATATTATAAATTTAAAATGCATATAAAAAAATTCGGAACCGACAGGATTGAACCTGCGACTCTCGGGCAATTGCGTCCTGAGTGCTTTCACCAATTAAGCTATGGCTCTCCTACCATCGATGCCGAAATTAGTATACCCATTTCACATCAGTCTTATAGGATTGTAGCGTCATCTAGTAGGAAACGTTGCAATTTCGATCTACTTTCTCAAAGGTCCATATTACAATGAGACACGTTCGAAACAAGAGATGACACATTGCTTTTTTATATTTTTATAATTATTATTAGTGTTTTTACCTACACTTGAAGAAATTATCAATATTATAAATTTAAATTGCATATTAAAAAAAAAAAATTTTAAAAATTATAAAAATACTATTTGCCAATCATATTATCCGCCGTGTAACAATTATCATAAGCTTATCATAGATTTGGTCAACGGTAATAATTTTTTTTTGTAATCATTGAGGGTTATAAACAGATCCATCGCTTATAAACAGAGCAACACTTCACAGGTTACGCAATGAGCACGTATCCTCCTGCAACATGCCGCCCTGTGTCCATCAATTTGAGGCGTAGGTGTTAAGCTTCATGTAACAGTAATTACACCGGCAATCACGCCTTTCAGACCGAAAAAATTATGCTTAGCGACACAAATAAGCACAGCGTTAGTACTTCCCCGGACGAGCACTGTCACAATAATCTCTACTATTACAAGACTAAAACAAAGACAACTAATTTGTTAAAAGTATTTTGCCTTCTAAAGAAAACAAGAAAGCCAACGTACAAACAAACAAAGACAGTGAAAATCATAACACTAAAGCAGTATGGCATTTATATCGCACCCGAATAGTTAATGTTTAATACTTTTCCTAATTAACCTAGCTTTAATAACGCTGTATCGGGCAAGTTGTGTAGAGTAAGACGATTTACTGCTGACGCCACGTGCCGCTAATGTTTGCTTTAGATAAAGCTGTTAAGGCTTGTTCACAATTGAAACCATAATTGTTTTAATCCGATAATTTATTTTAGAATTTTATTGACGTTTAAAAGAAGATATTATTTGACTAACAAGACTGCCCCGTTGGTTTAGCTGCGAGTACGTTATATTTAAAGAATTATTCTCCAATGTAAGAAACTGTTCACTTATGAAAAAACTTAAAACGAATTGCATTGTTTCTAATTATTTTGTTTAGAAAATTGTATAAGTACATGGAAAATAAGTAACTTTAGAATTTTAAGTTTTGGCAACCACAGAATATCACGAGCCTAAGGTTTTATTTCCGGATTGTTCCAGAAGCTAGTATTGGGTTTATAGGTACCGGGTTTTTTTAGGATAGCTTCTTTATCCATCCCGTGTCTTAGGGATTTGTGAATCAATATTTTTTGTGTTTTCACTGGTCTGATCAGGTGGTCGGCATTAACTGTTCGATCGATAACATAGCTATGTTATCCTAGTAGCAAAGACGCGCAGACAAGCGGTTTAATATCCCGGTGCGATTGTGCAATAACTGACACAGTTATGGGATAAATTTAAGTGCTATACCTACTCCTAACAGGTTATCCCGCTACCATCTCGGGCTGCATCATCAATTGCCACACTGGCAATCAAAGGCTAACTTGTAGTGCACGTAAAACTAGACGACACGGGTGTCTCGTTGTCGCGAAATATGAAACATATAAAGTTACACCGAAGTGTTCATATTCAAAATGAACACTCGAGAATGTACGTGAACTCCCATCTACGGGCGATGAAGTTCTGCTTTGAAAAATGGATATTCACTAAAAGGACTTGTATAAAATCACACGAATTCTCGTAATGGTAAAAATATATATAAAATTGTACAGTTTTTAATTCGTCTCCTTTATCGAAACAAATTATATGTGTAATCATAATCATACCAATTAGTGGGCTGGTAATGGGTTGATATGATGATGATGAAGGATAGGTAAAAACTCTTTAATATATATATAAAATGACAATTTACGCTATAACTTTAACTGGTCCTGTTCTGAGTGAAAAGCACCCATATGGACATAGCTCTAGGAGAGGGGTAACTCTACAAAATTACCGACCCGAGGCCATAATTCGTCTGTCCATCTAAAATTATGTGGAGCATCTGCCTTTTTATACAAGTTTCTAGAGCTTAATTTTGCTCTGAAAGGAAGCAGTTCGCGAAGTTTGATACATAAAGTTAAAAAAATCTAATTTTCTCTATAATATTTCAAATTAAAAGTGGCTACGAAGGTAGGTCCAACTTTTTAAAGTAACAGATTATTTGACATGGATTGGGTAGGAAGTTAGAAAGAGTGGTGGAACTACATGATGGTTATATGCCTTTAGAAATCAAAACTTCCCATACTCAAAAGGGTAAATAATGGGGGCATTTTTATTACACTGCAATGATATGATAGTGATAAACACTTTCTGAAAATATTAACTAAAGCTTCGAGGGTTCCAAAAGCTAGTATAAGATCAAGGTAATTACGAATAAATATAAATATAAGCATTTTCTGGGCAATTACAAAATTAAGTTTAAGATATTATAAACAAAACAAATAAAAACTCAGGTTATAAAAAATAAAATAAATAGAGTAAAAATAATTTTCAATTTAAGATTATTTTACAATTCAAATTAAATTTATTTCGCTAGCTCGCTTCATGCGTTCGGGATAGTAGATACGTCGTCAGGTGGTGCCTGAGCGACGATCTTAATGAGCTTATTATAAAGAATTCAGGAGAATTTCCTGAAAATCTTTTTCGATGCAAGGCGTAGAATGCAGTTAAACTGAGCAGGTTATAAATTTTTCTCATCACTATCTGACATTGGCACTTGAATATATTTAAGAGTAACACAGTTGTCGCAATAACGTACATTGCGATTGTCTTTTTAAATTTAACGTAAATACTTAAAGCGAGTACTAATGGTGTCGAACCAGATGAAACTAATTTAAACATACAGTTTGAACGACACTTGTGTGTATATCAATTGACTGTAAAGACCCTGTCTTAAGTGGCTTACTTACTTATATTATTATTCGTATTTATTATTTAGTGAAATATTGTATAAATTTAATTAATAACTCACTCAGTATCTACCACGTAAAGTTTTCCTTTATTGTAATTTAATAATTGGTTGAAAGCAGAGCAACGTTTATAAAATAATAATAAACATCTTCTGGCTTCTTCACAATATGATCCATCCGTTCCAGTGGTTTTTTATTTTTTTTTTATTTTTATACTACTACAAGTTCTTGACTACAGTCTAAGATGGTAACGGGCTAACCGGTTAGGGGTATAACAGTTATATTAATCCCATACCCCTAATCAGTTTCCACGCGACATCGAACTGGAACGCTAAATTGGTACATCTTAGTGGGCAGGGTGGTAAGTAGCCTCGGCCGAAGCCGTGAAGGCAGTCGAGAATAGAGAAAAAGTTATAAATTCTCAAATCTCTTTCTCTCCCCTCAAACCGCATCGCTCAATGCTGCGCCAGGGAGGTCATGAAATGTTTATTAAACACTAGCGTACCCAGCCCGCTTCGCCGGGCTAGATTTTGCTTTATTTTATTTAAACAATAAGCTTACATCATTAAATTATTAATTTAAGTTTCATAATATATTAAATAATTTATTTCTCTCCGTATTCATTCTCTTCTATACTCTTCTTGAGCGGGTGAAGATCAATATCTACACCCATGTACACCCAACAATAGAAAATCATCATTGTAAATAAAAGCTGTATT
The DNA here is from genome assembly GCF_905163445.1 of Pararge aegeria. Lineage (NCBI taxonomy): Eukaryota > Metazoa > Arthropoda > Insecta > Lepidoptera > Nymphalidae > Pararge > Pararge aegeria. Next base: position 6,252,915 of record NC_053184.1, on the reverse strand, counting down.
TGACAGTTTGACAGTTCAAAAATAGGAGTGCTCCGATCATCACCAAACTTTACAGGATTACTCGCCAGGTCAATCCGGAGATTCCCTGAAAGTTTCATTGAAATCGGTCCAGCCGTTTCGGAGCCTATACGGAACATACCCACACACTTTCTCTTTTATATATATATATATATATATGTAGATTAACCATCTATAAATCCTTATAATCATAATCATAGTATGATACCGTCATTTTACTATCATTATAACAAGAACTGTATTGCTATATATTAACCTAAAACTATACCTAAACATTTTTTCACTGTTATCATAAAGATAATTAAAATTATATACCTATTCTTAACTGTTGCACTTGAAGAACACTGCCTCCTATAATACAGGTTAAATCTTAGTATAGGGGCAGAAGTCTTTCACTTCCTACATATCGATAATTTTTTTATCTAACCACAGATTGCTGTAGTAATTCAGATTATTTAACTGATAACTAATTTGTCTATTTGTATACCAATATAATTGTACTAAGTTCTTTTTGCCCAATAAAGTATATTATTATATTTTTATATCTTCTTTCCAGTTGTTCGGTGCTTCAGTATTCGCCTTATGCCTTTGGATATGCATCGAGCCCGGATTCAACGAGTGGATGAGTATTCTCCAACTGCAAAAGTACTTTATCGGTATCTACATAATACTTATCGGTTCACTAGTCATCATGGTCGTAGCATTTCTTGGATGCGGTTCAGCGCTCATGGAAAACGTTAAGCTTTTATATGCGGTATGTATTCATATAAGTAAGGATTAAGTACAGGGTAGTTTTAACAGGATTGTCTTATGGTATTTAAGAGTATGATTAAATTAATATTTTTTTAATGTAATTATAATTGATGGACCAAGCAGATGGGCCGATATTATTCATAAGTGGAATACTATCGGCTATAAACAGGGCATGCAAGAAACACCTCCCACAACATTCCGCCTAATTCCATCAATTTGAGGCGTAGTCAGATTAAGCCTTATGTACCTAACTGTTATCACACCGGCAACATCGCCGTTTGAACTAAAACACAGCACTGCGAACAATGCTACTTAGCGGCAGAAATAAGCTTGGCGATAGTACTTCCCCGGACGCGCTCTGTTACAAAAGTTCTATAACTAATAAAAAAGGTTTAACTGTTTAGGTAATAAATGGTTTTGACCGCAACGTCGTTGTCGTTTGATTCAGTTTATATGAATCCCACGGGTGCTGGTTATTTTCCCGATCAAAAAAGATCCTTCGTCTATCTCCTGGATGCAAGCTATCTCTATGCAATTTTTTTTAAGATGGGCTTTTGCTGTTAAGTAGGTAACCAAGTTTGTTAACACCACGGTTTTTCGGGATAAAAAGCACCCGATGTTCGCTTCGGGGCTGCAAGCTTTATGTGTGACAAATTTCGTTTAAATCAGGGCAGGGGTTGAAACCACCATAAGAACAAATGTATAACAGAGTACAATGTACATTACAATATATTTCGCATTTTTCATATTATATATAGAAAAAAATATTGTTTCAAAATAAACTTATTCGGATTCAAAGCCACTAAATTGAGCATCAATCTTGTTATAAACTAACCTTATTTGAATGGAAAATCTTCCATCTAACTTTTAAAAACGAATTATTTATTTTTCTTTTGTTTTCCAGTACATAATATCTCAGATATCATCTTTCGTACTTGGATTGGTAGGCGCATGTGTTGTTTTGGATTTCTCTACGTACGACTCCAGCATCCAGCCTCTCATCAAAGACGTCATCCTAAGGCTTATGAATAACCCTCAACACGAAGGGAGCCGGGAAATTCTTAGGATGGTGCAGGAAGGGGTAAGTTCACTATTTTAAAAACTGGGCAATGTAAAACATTAACAATATTTCCTCTTGCTAAGTTACTCTTTTCCCATATGTTGCTTTAAGAGAGGACAACACAGCATGTCTTCTTTTTCCACTCATTCTATTAGCAGTCATCTCGCTATCTACTGCTACTTGTATTTTGTTCAGACAAAATTCATCCTCTTTGGTGTTCCTGTACTGATGTCTTTCCATACAAATGTTAACTCTGTTTTAACAGATTGTTGTCCTTCTACGTTACATGACCATTTCTCTCCAGTCCATTACTATTCTCTCCATACCATTCTCTCTAGCAATCCATCCGAAAAATTAGCTAGCTTCAAGTAAGTAGGCAAACGTTGACCCGAATTGTAAAGTGCTACAAAAATCAGAACGAGTAACAAAAAATATCAAACTGTAGACAAATGGACAGCCGACGACGGAATGGAAGTGAAGCATAGGGAGCAGTCGCACTGCAAGTGACGTGCGTACAAATCAAATGCCGGAATAGCTTCGTAGATCTATCGGACGTTGAACAAAACACAGATATAAAAGATATAACCAAAACTAACTAACTGACAAATAGACCAAAATTTTGCCTTGTTCGACTAGCACTGTAAGATTAAGATAGATATAATTAAAAGAGATAGAGTTAAGAGATTAAAATTCAATCTAAATCGATCTAAAATTAAGAAAATAAACATATTCAACTGTTAGATACTACAACACTTTCGAAACTGCGGAAGAATATACAAAACCATCCATTATCGAGTGACATTTGCATCAAGGGTTGAAGCCAGGATATCTTTCGACGCAGAGTGACTTGTCCGTAACTAAATTGTTTTATATATTTAAGTTAGCAGCATATTTAAAAAAAAAAAAATTTAATAAAATATGCTGCCAACTTTAATTTTAAAACAATATTCTATACGCTAAAAAATCTTCTCGCATTTTCCAATTAAGATGACCTCCCACTTGGTTTTCTATTCAGATTGGTTGCTGCGGTGCTGATGGCCCAATGGACTTCCTCAACCTCAATAAGCCTTTGCCATCAGAGTGCCGTGACTCCGTCACTGGCAACGCGCACTTCCATGGTTGCGTAGACGAGCTTACGTGGTTTCTGGAGAGCAAGACGGGTTGGTTGGCAGGCATTGTTCTCGCTTCATGTATGATTTGCGTAAGTTTTTTCCTCCTAAGATAGACCTATTTTTTTTTATTAAAAATTTGTCCTTGATTGCAAATTCACCTGGTGGTAATTTGATGTTACCTAACATGGTAGTGGGCTTTTCTTTTTTTTGCATTTGATAGCCTAATTCTGGAGGGTCTATTAGGGGTATGAAGGCTAGGGGGAATATTTAACCTATACTACTAAGAGATTTGATACGTAAAAGTCTTTGTCGGTAGGTAACAAGGCTAGATTGAAGCTTTTCACCAAAACAGACGAGAGAATATCTGAAATTAATAATCCCCAATAATTTGCAAATTATTTCAGCAGAATAAGTAAACGTAGGACTCTCACCAATTTTCATAAAGGTTTTATGATATTCAGTGATAGAATATTAATATAATATAGAGACAAAAAGAATGCCTAGAGTTCAAATCCTGTCGGTTCTGAAAAATTTTATATGCATTTTAAATTTATACAATTGATAATTCCTCCAAGTGTAGGGAAAAACACTAATAAAAATTATAAAATTATAAAAAAAAAACAATCTCTTGCTTCAAACGTGTCTGATTGTAATATGGACCTTTGAAAAAGTAGATCGAAACTGCAAGATTGATGTAAAAAAAGGCATATACTAATTTCGGCATCAACGGTAGGAGAGCCGAAGCTTAATTGGAAAAAGCGCTCAGGACGCAATTGCCAGAGAGTTGCAGGTTCAAATCCTGTCGGTTCCGAAATTTTTTATATGAATTTTAAATTTATAAAAATGCCTAGAGTGGTTTTGCCACCTCTCGTGGGAACTACAAGCAGGACTTCTGGTTAACTATATTATTTGGCAACAACTTTTATCCTTAACCTCGCTCATCTCTATCCATAACCCTGACACTTCTGCAGACTGTGAGAGTATTTTTAATGTCAACATCATTAATTGTTCAGGTGGTAAATGCTGTCATGTCATTGGTCCTCATCCAAGCAGTCAAGAAAGAAGAAGATGAATCAGTTACATACAAAAACTGAGCAAGTTTAATTGTAAGATAATCTTAATTTTTAGGCTTACGGAGTTATAGAAATAGATTTATATTTTATTTTTATATAAATAAACACTATTTAAACCGCGTTAAACAATTATATAAAAAAACAATAAAAGAAAAAGAAAGTTTGCAGGTTTCATATTTTAAAATTCCTACTAATTGAAACTAAATACATACCTGTAATTAACTTATTACCACCGTCTTTTTTATGTTAAGTTAGTATTATCTAAATAAATCAAAATCAAAATCAATTCATTTCATTTCATTTATTTCAAGTAGGCCTAATTAATAAGCACTTTTGAAACGTCAAGTCAGTCTGTTTGTAGTGACTCTACCACCGGTTCGGAAGGCAGATTCCACTGAGAAGAGTCGGCAAGAAACTCAGCAGATTGCTCTTTTCCAACATCATTTTAAAGTTTAACAATCTTTATATTTTTTCTGTTTTAAATATAATATTAATATGACAATAGTGCACTTATTTTAAATATAAAAACCCCACCGTATTTTTTTTTCTAACATACAAACCCACTTTGACTACTGTTGGATTTTTATTCGCAAAATAATTTTTCAACAAAATGTTTTGCTTGATAGTTTGTGTATAGGAAATTCCCTACTCCTAACTAAACCAGGCTATTTCATGATAACATCCAGAACTGTTCGGGAATTACATTTATTTTTCATAGCCTGGTGTCCATCGGTGCATGCATAGATCGATGCTGTATAACGTAGTACATATTAGTCAATGGCTTTCGTTGATGATGCGTCCACAGTGGTTAACGATCGTTCGATTATCGGATCAAATACAAATTGTTATACTTACTGTATCTTTTTCAAACTTGTCGTATTATTTAAACATCTTTTTTAATTATTTTTAGTGTTTTGAAATAAATGAAACAAATAAATTAACACAGAAATTTTATTTATAAATTTTTAATACCTATCTTTAAAAAATACTTTAACAATAAAATGTTGGGCGGACGATGTCGTGCAGTTGATCAGGTATATTGTGTATAATAGCTGATAAAAGTTTGTATGGAATAAATTGCATTATCAGAAGTTCTACGCTAGTATATATTGCCGGGCGATGACAGCAGATTGGAATAAAGTTCTCACTACGACTCCTTTTCCCGCGACTAAGGGAATATTAATTCACAGGCTTTAGTAGTACAAGTACTTTCTCTGGGACTTATGTGTGAAACCGAAAACCTAATAGTTATTGAGTAAACCACTGTCATTGTTTTTACTGAAAGAAATCAGATACAACCCTAAAATCACATGCAAAATTAAAATCATGTGACCCCTGTCACTTTATTAGGAAAGTGTCGTGTCGCGTCGGTACTATGCGCGTGTCGGTCTTTTATCTTCAATAAAGTTAAATTGCTTACCCAGCGCAATTGACTACTTTATGCAACTGTTACTGCCACACATATATCAAATAAACTGTTCCTATTCGATGCTTCAAAAACAAAAACAAACAGGGGCGACGTCGCGGGCAACAGCTATGTAATAATAATAAGTTTGTTTGTTTGTATTTTTAATTGCTGGTAACTAACTACGCTTACTTTATCAGCAATCTCCCGCCTTTATCTCTTTCCAAATGATCGTAATAGTTCGTTGAAAGGAAGTGCAAGGCCAGACTCGGAAAAATATAATTGACTAGCTGATTTTGTTTTTTGATGTGACATTAAATTTAGTTGTAGTTCTAAAAAAATTAACAGTATTCAGTATCGCTAAACCTTAAATGAGGGGTTTGCTGCTGTCCGCTGAGGAGTTCTGGCCTCTATCCCCAACCACAGCTTGGGCAAAATTAAACACATGTTATAACCTCTATAGTACAAAATTAATTATTTAAATCGGTTATAATTTGTCGGAGTAATGGTGTAAATCGTCAAACACTTTCATCCCCTCTCCCAAAGCAACCGAGCTTAATGTCGGGATAAAAAGTATCCTATATTACTTCGAACACTTCCAAGAATATGTGTATAAAATTTCATGAGGATCGGTTAGTAGTTTTTGCGTGAAAGCGTAACAAACAAACTTACATTGACATTTATAATATTAGTATAGGGAGGGATAGGGATTCATTTTAATTAATATTTTTACAGGGTAACTCCTAATGAAATATATTTATGCATCCTTTAACATTAATTCGTAATTCGGTTACACATTGAATAGCTTAAAAAAATGTCTTACGATGAGTACATGAAATTGTTTCCTAATATGTGAGAATTTAAACGGAAACCTATTCAAATAGCATAATATGATAGCATAGTATGTGGTTTCATTCTGTGCTTGCTAGTTGTAGTAACAAACATAGTTTTAGTTTTGCAGCTGAAGCAAACTTTTTGGCGTAATACAGTTGTGGATGCATTAGCTTAAGCATGATGATAATCCTGAAGCTATTACTGTTCTTATGAAAAGGAATTTAGAGTTTAAACCCTCCTAAAGTGTGGTTTGGCAGGCTTTCACGATCATTATCACATGTAAGTGTTCATAACAAGAACATAAAGTAACCTCTGGCGATCCGGCACGGTAGTAAATAGCGTAAGTTTCTTCCAAATCCTGGTTGGTTACTGTTTTGTTGAACAGAAATATCCATAATTATAGTCTAAAATTATAGTCTATTAGTATTTTATTTATGTTAACAATCTGAACAAGATTTGGTCAGCTCCTAAGAGTCATAGTGTAATGTTTGATAACCTTTTATTTCCTTCAAGAATTGTTGTTGTGTGTTATTAAAGTCGTAAATGATTTATCAAATTCGATAATGTTAATAAAGAAAAAGATGTAGGCATATTTCTAATACATAATATATAATAAAATAAAAATAAATCATGAGAAAAAACTAAATTTTACTTCTTATGGTCCTATACATTAAAGGTACTAATATCGGAGAATACCCTTCAGGTTTCTAGATCTACTGCGGCTGTCATACGAGGTGACTAAGGGAATATAATGGAGAGCAGGCAGATACCCTCTTTATGCTACTACTACTATATACTATGATCACCAACCTCAAGTCACTAGGTCATCATGGTGATAATGGACCTACCCCTTCCATTGGGAAAAGTTTGCCCGCGTTTGAGGACAAACCCGAGGATGGTAAACATATTTATGTATTAATATTAAACGAATGAATGAATATACTTTTATTGCACACCACAAAAAGTATACAATTATCGCTTTATAGCGATTTCTTCCAGGCAAGCAATGGCGAAGATAAAAAATAAAGAAAGTAGTTAGGTGTTGCATATATTTATATTCCCATAAAATAAATATAAGGACAATAATAAATATAAAATAAATAATATAATATAATATAAATATAAGGAAATAATATTATATAAGGACAATATAGATATTTTTGTTATCTTTGTTATTTTTTGCGTTCATTGTGAAAAGCTATGGTATACTATGTAAGATTTAAAGGCGATAGAACAAGTGGGAATAAAAGTTTAATACAGTGGTAGTTGCGTGGTTGCCTACTTTCAGCAGAAATTAGAGTTTGCTGACTGTAATTTATGTCATGTTGAATTGCAATTATAGGAAAACACACAAACAGGGAACGCCCTGCCAATCACCCCAATCATTAAACATCGGCTTTCCCCCAGCAAATACATTGCCTATTTAGGGTTCCGTACGTAGGATACTAGAACGGGACCCTACAACTAAGCCTCTGCTGTTTGACCAGCTCATCAGTTTATCCGTCTCTTCACGTACACTGTAGTAGATAGATAGCATGTGCATTTAAATTGTCAGTAAAAGAAAAAATCCCTCAGCATAATTTAAATACTAGGTTGTGTTTCAAATATGACTTTGGTAAGGAACCCTTCGTGTGCAAGTTAAACTCACACTTAGCATTTGTGTTTTATTTGCACAGCGCACACGAAACGATGAAAATACGGTTTAAAAGGTTCATATATGTGTTTGTATTCTGATATAATCTCAATATTAAAATACCAAAAAATTGTAGCTAAACAAAACAAACGAATTAAAGGCACTGAAAATTTATAGATAGTAATTCTGAATCATCATCCGAAATTGAAGTCGAAGTCCCACCCACTGGGCTATCACCTTTTGAATGCCTAACAATTATTTCGGTATATCTGGGACTCGTACCCGTGCTCTCATGTTGCCCCCAAGAATTCTAACCGATTGAAAAACGAATGACATTATTCGACGAATTAATAGTATATTATTGTCTGCTGCTTCCTTCATAAGTCTCTGGACCAATAACGCACGATCGCTGATCGACGCCATTGGTTTTACCTGATAATACTCCTTGCTCCACATTAAGTTTATTTCGTTGTTTTGGAACAGCCCAATACGCAATAAAAGAGGGGACGATCTTATTAAAAAAGTTTTTTATAGAGTTCGAAAAACAAATAAAGCTTGATACTTATCTGTACAACCCCTCATAGTTTGCTTACATTATAACCTCCTTTCTAATTAAGATCCCGGTGGCAAAAGAAAGGGATGTTCGAAAAACAAATTAAACGGGGCTAAGTGAGGGCTGGAGTACACATGATGCATCCGGACAAGGTCTAATATCCGCTGGAGCATGTTTATTGGCAACAAACAACGACTCGGCGCAAACAAATCCGTTGAGCCCCGATCCTAACTTACTTCCTCTAATTGTTTGCCGGCAACTTTGCTCCAAACCACCACTGATATACCACTTGGGGAATAATCGACATGACTAAACAACGTATGGATCGATACTGACTACGTACTTCAGTTTACGTATCCAATTATTTTCCCATTACAGCTGAATATTGAAACATCCTGTAGTATAATAACGTCTAAGAATCTTAGCTCTACCAGTACTTAGACCTGGGGAAAGATACTTAATTTCAATAGATAATTTAGGAGCCGAAAAGTGGCGCGGAGAGAACTACTTCACTGTAGGTAAATCTGAGTAGATTTTTTTTTGTAGTCAGACTTGACTGCAATCCCACTGATGGAAGTGATGAGGCAGTCCTAGATGGTAACGGGCTAGCCCGTTAGGTGTGTGGCAGTTATATTAAAGCCATACTACTAATGGGTTTGTATGCGATATTGTACCGGAACGCTGAATCAAAAGCGCCACGTTTATGTCGGCACGGACGGTACGGTACAAAATAATATAAGCTCCTTATCAGGAGTTTTTATATCATAAACATTTACTGGAGTATAAATGAGAACGACCAACTAAGGTTTCTTAAACTAACTTTCTAAGTAGGGTTAATCGGCTGTAGCTGAAAAAGCGTAAGATTTGACGCAACGAATTATATTATATACTTTTTAAGAGAAAAAATTATGTCAATGTAATTCCATTCGAATAATTATACCCTGGAGTATTGTCGAAAGGTAATCATCATTGCGAAATAAATTGAAGTGTCGAATCGACGCCAGAAAATGCTGAACGTCAAGTGTCGTTCAAAACCTGAACACCCATTAAGGTGTTCGTGCACAGATAAGAAATAATTGCTCGCGTTCCCGCCGAGGTCACTCCTAATAATTGACTTTTGGCACTACGCCAAGATCGCCGCCCTGAAAACCGTCATTTTAGACTCCTATCTCCGTATCGTTCTATTTTTGTGACATTTTATTTTCTATTCTGTTTGTTTATGGTACTTTTATTTGATAGATGTCATAAAAGTTTTTTTTATTTTTTTTATTCCTCTACTAGGTAGCCCTTCACTGCAATCTCATCTGAGATGTAATCTGGTAAGATGGTAACCTGCTTTGCTGTTAGGCAGTTATTTAAAACCCACCCCAGTAGGTTGCAATGCGTCATCGTACCGGAACGCTAAATCGCTTTACGCACTCAGAAAGCAGGGTCGCTGCCCACTGCGCCCATTGGCAGTCAAACCATCAAATCATATAGGTACCACGGTGTAGTGCTGCTTGGCTCCAACGGATCTCTACGACTTGTTTGATTTCAAACGTCCACCTCGTCGGGGGTCTACAAACGCTGCGTTTACTTGTGCGAGGTCGCCATTGTAAACCTAATACTAACAACAAAAATGAATGGATAGAAAAGGAGGTAATAAGCCTATGGGGTATTACAGTATTGTTCATTATCATCCGATTAAACCCCAGAAGCACTACAGAGCATTCAATATTTCATTTCTCCTACAGGATACGGCTCGCACATGGATTAGCATAAATCATCCTGAACTAATAGAAGTTGGGCGTGAAGTCTATGGAGCATTTACTAAGTGTCTGTGATGGTTTCATTAGAAAGCAAAAAAAAAACTTCCTGGAATTATATATAAGATGGTTAAGTCACGCCAGAGACCCAAGTTATCGCAGTTGTGTCTCAGATGTCGATCAATGATAATACAGTATGTATGTATATTATTAATACTAAGATCAGTGGCGTGCACTTCATACATGTACAAAAGCACTGCCTACCCTAAAATTTGAGGATTTTTTCCGTTTTATGCAATTTTCCTGCTCTATATACCCTGGTAATATGGGTTTCGTGCACGCCGCTGACTGAGACCAAGCTAAATCTAACTCAGTCGGAGTTTTACACGAATTAATGGTGCATTAATCTGCTGATAACTTTTGTTACCATATAAACAGGGTCAAATAAATAAATGGCACGTCTTTCATAGGTAACTGGCCACGACCAAAGACTCCTCCAGACCAGACCAGAGAAAATTCAGAAATTATAAATTACCGATTTGCCATGCCGGGGATCGAATCCCTAAAACCAATGTTACGCAAACTTAACGCAAAAAGTAAGTTAAAGTTTTAACTGTGACAAAACAATACATAATTATTCATAAGTTATGCCATGTTAATTAATAAGATCTTGTCATGAAGAGTTTGTATTATTTGCTGGACCGCAGTGTGCAATATCGTAGCACAGTCTACGGTTACTGCTACGATAAGGTCTTAGTGTCGCGAGATGAAATTTCAATCCAATAAAGTAAAATCAAAATTTGTATTGAAATAACTCAGAATCTTATGTATCCTTCATACTTGTTTTTGCATTTTTGGCGAAGTTATGATACTCAACAATGTCAGATACTAAGTTTAATCCATGTTAAGAACTTAAAATCACCGTAATACAGTGTTAAACACTTAAAAGTGGAAAACAGAAAAATTGAAACCATTTTATTTTCAAGAAATTTTAACTATCCTATTCAGGTTTTTTGATACATCAAAATTCCAACCTCTCTACTGCTACTTTAGTTTAACAGCCCGTTGAGCTAGCTATGTTGGTTCCTACTTTGCTTCAACGTGCAAAGTAGCTTCCACCTGTTCACGTTACCATGTAAATAAACGTCAAGCATAGCTCTCCATATTGCGAGTATGGTATCAATAGCAACTCGAATTATTGTAGAAAATAAGTGAGGGAAATCAACATATCCCTCGCACCAATGAAAGCCGATTAAACAAAAGTGACATAGCTAAGTCTGTGAAAAGTGTTTGTTTAAAAACTTAAAATTCGTCACGGATTCGTTCCTGGTAAGTTGCGTAGAATAAATAAAATCTGCCATAAGATATTCAAATCCCTTAAGTGCACGTTGCGGTTGAATTGCGAGAAAAGTCCCATTTTGGCGCGTTGTAAAACTCTTTATTATTCCAGCTTCACAGGTGTCTCAGAGGAGACGCAACGTAAAAAGGGAGTAGAGTAGGTTTATCTATGGAACGGAACGTCGTGATACTATAACAAGACTCTTACGAGTATATGCTGGAAATAGTGTTATATTTTAATAATCATAAATTCGAAGTTTTAAACACATCTGAATAATTGCAATATTAAATAATACGACTCATAAGTTATAGGTACATGCATAATAATATTTTGCCGAGTTGTTATTTAGCAATACATAATGTTGGATAGAAGCAGGCGTTACTCCATGATATATTATGATAATTGAGATAAATTTGCTATACTCCGCGAAAAGCAGAAGAATCCGTGTGGTGTTATTTATGATTTCTTTAATCCTTATACTCCATACCAAACAGTTCTTCGGTAATGTACCCTCTAGGCACGTTTCGCTCCGAAACCGGAGCATCCTCAGGAGATGTTGAGTTTACAATGAATGTTTGTTAAGTAAAGATCTCCTGAGGATGCTCCGGTATAATGAATAATTGTTAAGTCAACATCTTCAGAGGATGCTCCGGTTTCGGAGCGAAACGAAGCGAACGGTGTGGAGTATAAGGATTGAAGAAATTATAAATTACACCACACTGATTCTCCTGCTTTTCGCGGAGTATAGCAAATTAAGCTTTATTTTCATAACATTACATAGTGGAAAAAATAAGCTTTAGGTGCCACAAGGGACTCTACCTCAGTGTCTTACTAGTGTTTTATTCAATACATAAGAACATTGAACTTAGGAAAAAGATATTTCGTGATTCTGATTTTTAAAACTTCAAAGACAAACTGAAATTCGTTGAACTTGTCTATGTTAGCGATTCGGGCACCGAGTGACACCGAGTGGTGAGACCGACGATGGATGACAATTTCCGGAAAAGTTGAAGTATAAAAAATATATGAGTGTTATTCTTTGAGTTTTCGTTTTTGTGCAAGCCTTACTTATTTTAAGCTATACCATGCCATCTAAGATCCGCTATAAAATTTAACGCTCACAATATTCGCGAATCTACATTGTAATGTCATACTTGTGCTTAGAAAATGCCTCTGGCTGAATAAAAGCGGTGTGAGTTTTTACGGCGTCGTAAATTTTTAACATCACAAAAAGTCTGTCTTTGGTGTAGAGTACGAAATCGAGTGGGTTCATAACATGCGTAAGAATATAAATTGCAATTCGTAACGTTACGGCCACCACTTTTTAATCTCAACCCTCAAAAGTATATCTCCTGGTATATTCTTATTATTTACGAAGCCTTTAATATTATGATAACGAAACCACCGCTCCTAGACGTCGAGGCTCTCATTTTATAGCTTCCATTAATAAAGTAATATTTTATATAGTTTAAGGGAGCAGGGCACTAAGTAAGGAAGACTAAGAGGGTTATCCATTCGGTGATCAATTTCCACAAAGTTCTTACAAAATAATGGATGAATGTGAAGATTTAAGTACAGGCAGAAGTATGATATTGTATGATATATAGAAACCAACTTGGAATTTACCATGAGAAATTGGTAAATTCCAAGCTGGTTAACAGTTACGAGCGGATGTAGCTAGTTTATTTTGGTTCTGATTTTAATACTTTAATACTACTTCCAAATGTTCAGAATATTTTGTACAAAAAACAGAACAGCCGAATGGCGGAGTGAGCAGCGACCCTGCTTTCTGAGTCCAAGGCCGTGGTTTCGATTCCCACAACTGGAAATTCTTTGTGAAATGAACATGAATGTTTTTCATTGTCTGGGTTTTTATATGTATATTAAGAGTATTTATGTACATTATTCATAAAAATATCCATCAGTCATCTTAGTCGCGATGTGTGTATTGTTCTAGTATATTTATTTAATAAAAAAAAAGAATATGGAAATAATTTCAAATAACCAAACAGCAATTAAGGTAAGCCTACTGGAAACTCTGGGAGGAGACAACCAAATTTCCAAGCATATGCTCAACAAGTGTTGAAGCGGATAGTAATGTCCATTTTTCTAAAATACATTTCGACACGAACTGGGTGAGTACCATGTTAACTTGAAGTAGAAAATTACACAAAACCTAATGAAGTATTTAAACCATTCTACGACTAACGAAAACATTTCTCCTACCCAATTTTGTAAAACATCACTCTTACTTCGCTAAAATCAGTTAGTTGGCTTCGCTCGCGATCACACAATTTATCATCACTAGAGCGTGTATCCAGACTGTGCTATATGATTTTTCCCGCAGCAAACCGTACAAACGTACAAGTCAACTTTCCGCGTCATTTGCCAAGGCCCTAATGGATTGCGAACAGAGTTGTTGTCTCGACAAAGGTTTTTGCAGACAAAGTATAATGATACGGAGATGTGGTTTCTTTTTGCCAGTGAGATAATGTAGCGTTGTGAAAGAACATCCGTGTAAAGCATATTGACCTGATTCTTACAGTTTTTGCTTGATTACTCGCAAGCGCCGAGACTATATCTTAGACAAGCGATTGTGTAGATGGAAATTTTATGTCTGTTTAATTTTCGCCCTAGGGAGTACTTAATAATTATAGTAGGCTTTTAATAGGCTACTATGGCATTTAATATTGCAGTTTAAATATTGTTTAATTTTTAAATTACATACACCATAATTTTATTTTATCTTGAATTTAAATAAGACCACCTTGGTCTTATTGGTGATCGCTACTTAGACCAACGTATCGGGCGGATTGCGTTCGATCTCGTCACGCATTTTATTCTAATTTGATGATAATTTGACAAAAGTATTCGGAGATAAATAAAACATCAGATTATATCATAGACTTCAGACTACACCATGTCAAATGACATCGGCCAAACTCGCCTAGGAATAAACAAACATTTTACTTATACTACAATACTAAGATTATCTTATAACCTTCATTCCAAAAAGTAGAATATTTTTTTACTTTTGTAAATAACTGGACATTTTGTTGACTTATGGAAACCATCCCATTTCTTGAATAATAAAGCCATACTCCTAATATGACAAAAGAAGTAATATTGACAGATAATTGACACAAGAAGTCAATCATGATCTTGCTTTGTGGCTTCGTATTTGTTTGTTACAATGACATATTACGTTACTTATGATTTAACGTTACTTAAGTGTTCGGAGTGATTTTTTTGTTTTTATACAAATGGATTTTAACAATGTATTTTGATTTTTGCACCAGTCGATTAACCTGGCTTTGATTTATGGCACTGAATAAAAAAAACTTGGCACTTATTCTACATCTAAAACCAGTCATAAATCGTTGTCTAAAACATTAATCTTCAACATTCAGTTACCTAAGAAATTCATCGCAGAAATAACAATAATATTTTTGCCAATAAATAAATTCTTGGAAATATCCGTAGTTTAAATCTTCTTTAAATGTTGTATAGATGTTAATACCAGTAATCAATATTCCGTGTATATTTGCTCTTAGGCAAACTATATGCCTTCGGGCGCTGAGCAATGTCCTTTCATTTGTAGGTACTCACTCTTACTTATTGTGATATGGTATGTAAACTTGTTCATATAACAAAACAAAAATAGTTTTCTTAACTCATTTAATCATTCCAACAGATATACGGCTGCAATAAATCATCCAAGTAATCAGAAAGACGTGTCTCATATATTATAACAAACAAAGTGAAGGAACTGCCTCAACTTTTATCTATAACAATTTAGAAGGCACAACAAAGCTATTAGATAGAATCTTCTGATTACCGGATATCTCATTTCTCTTTTCGTATAACAGTCGATGGCACTTACGGAATTAATGGCACAATAAAAATTTAAGACCACGATTCTATTAACAATGCTTGTTGTTTTATTTCAACAAATAATTGACCAAAGTGGAGGCCATGGAGTTTACTTGAATATTATACACATGACCGATCCATATGTTACACCCATATAACGGCCAACTACTGAATGGATGAATATAGTAACTGCAAAAGCAAATCATCTATAATATGTTGGATGAATTTAATTGTCCAGAGCCATAAGACATTAGCCATAGAAAATCTAATTATGACGCTCTATAAAATTATGTGCTAATCAAAGAGGTTTAGGTGTTAATCTTCATCTGCAATGACAATAACATATTAAATTATGTATATATATAATATGTTATTGTCATTACAGGCAGATGTATATACATAATATATATATACATTAAATAAGCATAGCTTTTAAATCACACTAAACAAAGAATAAAATTGTATTATAGTTATATTTCATCATCATCATCATCATGTCAAACACAGGAGATCCACTGCGACTCATTTTATGTCGTCTGTCACCTCGTGAGTCATGAAGGTTAATCAACACTGTTCTCCTCCAGTGCCGTTCGACACAACATCCATCGCTTTTCTAACCGATGTCATATTTGCGCCTGATTATTCCAATCAAAGTGATTTCTACTTCCTACAAACTTAAAACAGATTCATCAACGATTCCGAATAACAAAAACACACATTCAAATTGTTTGGTGGAAAAATGAAATTGTCTCCATTTCCTTTGAAGTGCTAGACTAAAAATAATCAACAAAGTTGCTTGTTAGCCAGCCCGTACCCTGTTTGTTTATAAAACGAATTATGCCTACGGGTGGTTGTGTAGAGAATTTTCCTTGTGTACTGTTAGTTGAACTACGTTATTGTGCGCTTGTTTGTGATTGTGATTGTATGGAACTAAAAAAACCACGTTGTTCATTTTAGGGTTTCGTAGACAATTCTCATAGTTTCAAAAATAAGGTGTACGCTACACTTATACAATGCGTTTTTACCGCTCACTAAAACTTATTTCATTCCATTCTTATCATATTATTCTTACTTGAAATCTGGCCTAGCCAATGGCAGAGCTCGGTTTACTAGTTAACTGGTGCACGTATGCCCATTGGCCCCAACTGATAGTTCATTTGGCAACGAACTACCGACGCGAACGCTGGTAATCTGAGCTAAAAAAGGTCGAATATGACCAACAGACAACAACCAAGTTAACGTCGTCACGGTGGAGTTTTGTGCAGTGGTTGAGGCGAGTGTAACTAACATCAGCTATAGCATCCAGATGGCATTGCCAAGTGCTAGTCTCTCTTTCAAATAAGCTGAGAACTTTCCAACGGACACCCGGTCCGGATAGCTTCGGTACAATCGGTAAGCTGCCTTTTGTCTAGACCAGTTTATCATAGAAAAATAGAATCTGTCCGTTATATCGGTGAGACGTCAACTTAACGATCGCGTTCCAAGCGCAGATGTCACGATGTCAACGACCAGATCCGTTTGGCCACATAAGGATTTTAATTCTTAAACAAAACGTCAACGATAATTAAATAATAATGGTTGAGGTATGTTATTAAAGCTAGTTAGTTACACAACAACAAGTTGACGTTACAATCTACCAACCGCAGGCGACATTCACATAGAGTAGATTTATTATGCCGCCTTCGTTCCTCGATGCTAGACGTCCTAGTTCCTGAGTAATTACAACTTTATTGTGTGCTCGACGATGATTAGCCCCGCTCGTGTTTTTGTGCTACAAACGTAGGGCGGAAATGCGGTTTTAATTGACTTGATTGAGAGAGACTCAATAACTTATTGAAGCGGAAGGGTTCACCATAAATTTATTTCCAGTTTAGATATACAAGTGTACAAGTTCCTTTCAACATTCACGTGCAGAACCATTCACGTACAGAACCCTTAAAAACTTTCATCCGCTATTTTACGCCGGCCTACCCGTGCTATTTGGTTTCGCCAGGCGTTCTTTCTAACTTTTTTTTGTTACTCGTCTCCTCGGGTTGCTGCGCGGTGATAGATCTGTACTTCTATACCTACTAATATTATAAGGATAAATTTTTATTTAATTGTTTCTACCGAATAGGCTTCAAAAGTACACGACCGAAAACGAAATCATCAGGATGTAACATAGGCGATAATATTACAAAATCATAATACACACGACAAATGCGAAAAAATTGGAGACCGTTAAGAAAATTGCCAATATAGCTATGCTATGCTAAATTTAGCCTATATATAATATCATAACTTGGCTTGCGCTGAGAAAACTGCGGTACAGATGAACGGCATAAAGGCAGGAGGGAGGAGGAGTTGGCATAGAGAAAGTCTGAATCCAGGAAACACTGAGAATGTTCGGAAATAAAAAAGACAAAATAGCGGTTTGCTTTTAAGAAAAGCTAGTATGTTATTAGACAAAAGTTTGACCAACATTTAGATACAAGAGCACTAAAATCGTCTAAACCCAAGCGACGATCACATCAAGTGGATTTATTGTGCCGCTTAATTCCTTGACGCAAGACAATCTACTTCCTGAGTAATTACAACGTGTGTATCGGCGACATTTAGCTTCACTCGTGCATTTTCAACTTAATTTTGTGCTATACAAAGCTATTTAATTAACGTTTTACAATTATAATAATATTGAAATCCATTTCGCCAAACATTTATCTTTGGTTTACTCTTAAAAAAATAAATGTACAAAGTTTCATGGAACAATTTGGATAAACCATACATACACCAGTTTAACAGAACTCTGTTACTAACTACATCTTCAATGAGAAATTTTTCAATTGAATGTTACAGAAAAGTTGCTTGTAGGATGACCTAAGTGCTCTCAGTGCCACTACCCTTTTGAAATCATTGAAACATTGAACCAATTTTTATGAAAATATTTTCAAGCTTTTCACTAGAACCGCGAACTGGTATTTCCAATTATATCACGAAAACCTTAAAAATGGCAATATTCAATGAAATAAAAATCACATCTATTGGCATCGAATATATACTTATTTGATTATTTTATAATAATTTTATTTTTAGTGTCTCGTTGATCAAGTAGTAATTTTTTTTTGTAGTAGTAGTAGTAGAATTTTTGTGACAAACATTGTCAGCGGTAGTACTTCCAGTACCGCTATGCTTATGTCTACCGCGAAGCAGCATTGCTGCAATGCTGTGTTCCGATTAGGAGGGTCTGGTTGCCGGTATAATTACAGGCATATGAGGCTTAGAACCTACGTCTCAGGTTTATGGACAAAGGGTGGCATGTTGCAGGACGAGTTCCTTGCATGCCTTGCTTAGTGTTGCCATTTTTATAGACGATGGTCTCGCACTTTGCATCACATGGGCCATCTGCTCATTCCGTCCATTATTACTATAAAAAAAATTACATCATCATCCTCATCAGGTCAACCAATCGACGTCCACTGCTGGACATAGGTCTTTTGTAGGGAGTTCCACAATACACGGTCCTGGGCCGTTTGCCGCCAGCGGCTCCCAGCGACTCGCCTGATGTCATCTGTCCACCTCGTTGGGAGCCGACCTACGCTGCGTTTACCGGTGCGGGGTCGCCATTCCAGCACCTTAAGACCCCAACGTCCATCGGTTCTCCGAGCTAGTGCCCTGCCCATTGCCACTTCTGCTTCGCGACTCGCTGAGCTATGTCGGTAACTCTAGTTCTTCTACGGATCTCCTCATTTCTGATTTGATCACGTTACAAAATTACATATTGTGCTATTTCACACTATAATTGAAATTGGATCTGGTTGATACGACAATCTTCTTCGGAATAAAGTTTGATATTTAACTTCAATTAGGCCCACATATAAATAATTTATCGAACAGACTTAGTTCTGCAGTTAGATACTCTGTTAAAAAGATTAGTCATATTATGACAAATATAGAAATTGTGTGATTTTAGTTATTTTCACAATTATATCCTACAGTATTTTTTTTATTATTGGGTAATGCTGCAGATATTGATTATATTATCGTCCTGCAGAAGAGGGCTGTTCGTGCAACTATAAAATGGGCCTAAGAAAGACATAAATGGATAAATTTAAAGAAGTTAAAATAATGATGGTGTCAGTACATGTTTGATAATTTAATTTATGTCCATAATATTTAAAAAAAGACTGACAATTTGAATATTAGAAGCAAAAATAAACTCGTTGTGCAGTTTACTAAGCTACATCAAACTGCTAATTCCTTCAAGGGAAATAGTATATTATTTTATAACAAATTACCGAATAAAATGTTTGATATGTCTCTCAATAAGTTCAAAGTTTATCAAAAAACTTAAGCTTACAGAAAAATCATATTATAGTGTTAAGGATTACTTAAAATATAAAAAAGCTTGGGTATAAATTGCTCTTACTTCATAGCTGAATATTAATTGAATGTCAATGGCCAGGGGTTCATAGACTAGGGTGACCTTGGTAACCTTTAGGTTTAAGTTGGGGAACATAGTTATTACCATCCTCTTACAATTATGTAAATATATACGTATGAGAGCTCCATAACTGCGATAGACCTACATGAATAAAGAACTTTTAGAATTTTTATAATTTGTCCTTATGCTAAATTTCATCCAGATTCGTTCAGCCGTTCTGGTGTGATTAAGTAACTGACATTCATACAAAATTTCTGATGGATATAAGATAATTAAGGATCATTATTAATGTAAGATTTTCAAAAAAAAAAACAGGTAATTTATAGTCAAAACCTACCAATTTGGTTTAAGCTGTTAACCCCTTGTAAAATAATTATTTGATTTGTTTAAAATAAGGCACTAGAACACTCAAAATGTCAACTTTGCAATGCGATATACGTAAGTCATATAAATATGGATTAAATTTGATTATGATAATTTAGCCATTAAATGTTTAATTTATGAAGTAAATTATAAATAAGTATTAGTAATACTTTTTATATTTATCAATAGCATTGTTGTATGTGTGTAGTCTTGTTTATGTTAGTATGTAGATATTCGTTTGTTTATTTTTAACAATGTACCCCACCTTTTAGTTTTCTTTCTAGTTTTCCTAATCCTGAGGTTTTCTGGGAGATATCGCTACTTAGCGATAAGGCCGCCTTTGGTACGTACTTAAAGGGGCTGTTCTTTTTTTTTTGTTTTCCTGAACTTGATGTTGTGTACAAATAAAGAGTTAAATAAAATTAATAAATGAGAAATAAGCAAACGTGATGTCCATCTCGCCATATTGAAAAAGTTTATAAAAACTTCTTTTTCACAAAATTATTCGATAAAAACATTAATATTCAAAGCAACATTTACCAGAAAATGAATAAGTCTAAGCAAAGTATTAATTTCAATAAAACCGGGCGGTGTTAAATTTATTTCATCTGAATTGGCGAATTTATTCGTAAAGCCAATCCGATTAGTCGGAATAGAATAAAATCTTCGGATCGAATTTCGGTGTGTTCGATTCATAAATTAATTCATTCACAGCAAAGGCACGATAGTCTAGTAGTGTGAGACTCTTGACGGTCAGAGTTTGATACTCAGCACGAACCTCTGACTTATCGAAATAAAATGCAGATAAAATCACTGGCTTTAACGGTGAAGGAAAACATCATGAGGAAAACTACATCCCAGATAGTTTTAATGTTCTAAAAGACCTGTGAAATCCCCCAATCCGACTTTGATCCGGCTGGGTTGACTACGGCCTCATCAACATCATCATATCAACCCATTACCGACCCAACACAGTGCACAGGTCTCCCCCTGCAATGACAAAGGTATAAGCTGTAGTCTAGCACACTGGTCAAGTGTGGATTGGTGGACTTAACACGCCTTCGAGAACGTTCAGCGCTCTCAGGCTTGCATGTCACCTCACGATGTTTTCCTTCGCCGCTAAGACATGTGATATTTTATTGCTTAAAACAATAAAATGGAAAAAGTACGAGGTGCGTGCCGCGGCTAAAACGCAGCGCATAGACAATATTATATTGCGGTCGATTGGCGCAGTGGGCCGCGACCCTGCTTTCTGAATCCAAGGCCATGGGTTCGATTCCCACAACTGGACAATATTTGTGTGATAAACATGAATTTTTTCAGTGGCTGGGTTTTAGCTATATATTATAAGTATTTATGTATAATATTCATAAAAAATATTCATCAGTTATCTTAGTATTCATAACAACAGCGTCGCTTACTTTGGGCCAAGATGGCGACGTGTGTATTGTCGTAGTATTTAATTTATTTATTTATTAAAATGGATTTTCCAAATCTAAATTAAAAGGATAGCTCTATTAAATGCAATCTTCCGTCTGAAGATTTCTAATTACACTTAAGAAAAATGAATAGAATCATTATTATATTTCCAGCGTAAGACAATGTTTCTAAACTCCCTACCAATTTAGGTAATGCAAATGCAGATAAACACCCCGCACTGAAAAATATTTATGCTTTACACACGAACTTTTTCAGTAGTGGGAACGATGATGGACCTTGGACTCAGAAAGCAAGGTAGCTGAAAACTGCGCCAATCGGCCGTCGAAATATGCAGTTATAATTACATTTTGTCTAAGGATAATATAGTTTTAATTTACCACCGATGAAGACAATAAACAAGCCAGCATGTATGAACCGCAAATACCTACTAGTCTTTATGCCAATCCCAAATCAATTGAATGTTTACGTTGATCATTCCCCGAGCGCTGTATTAGTAGCGGTCTAACAAAGTTACAGCCAAACGGTTAGAGGAAAGTTAGGATCGGACTAAATGGATTTGTTTGAGCGGGTTTGTTGTTTGTTTCTAATAAACAACCTTTAACGGATATTAGCGACTTTGGTATGCGTTTTGTCCATCTAAGAAAACTCTTCTTCCTCTTAATAAATTTTGTCCGGTGGGAGGCTTCGGCCGCGGCTAGTTACCACCTTACCGACAAAGACTTAGCGTTCCGGTGTGATGTCGCGTAGAAACCGATTAGGGTTATAGGTTAAATAAACGTGCCATACTCCCTAACAGGTTAGCCCACTATCATCATAGACTGCATCATCACTTACCACCAGGTGAGTTTGCTGTCAAGGGCTAATATTTAGTGCAATAAAAATCTGTGTAACTTTTATTTTAAACTTTTGATTAAGTCCTATTTTCTAATTATTAGTCTATCAATTAATCTTTAAACGAGCAATTCCTATATATATATATATATTTAATTAGAATCTGGGAATCGGCTCCAACGATTTTCATGAAATTTAGTATAGGTACAGAGGGTTTCGGGGGCTATAAATCGATCTAGCTAGGATTCATTTCTAGAAAATGTCATTTTATTCGTGTTATATCGATAAATAACTACTACATATGCCAATATTTTGAAATTAAGTCTTTTGCGGACGAAGTCGCACGGCTCCGCTAGTAATAATACGAATATAAAACCTTTAGTATACAAAATAATAAAAACAAAACTTATGAATTACATTGCTGTTTTCCAGTCCGAACGACGTGGTTGCCTGTGCAATTACAGGCATATGAGCGCAGTAGCATAATGGTAATTTTTATAGGGAGTAAGGACGTCCTTAATAAGGTAATAATCTCTTCCAGGAGACCACTTAAGGTAGGGATAACACAGAGTAACTGGTGGTCGGTGCACAGATAAAAAAGAAAAAGAAACCGCTTCATCAATTTTAAAACTTACAATAAACAAACAAAATTACATACAATATTATTCAAGTATTTTTTCCTTTCCAGAATCTCGTATAGCAAAGAGTGGACTGGTGAATTTTTTGAATAAAGAATTCAATGAGTCCTTCGGTTCTACTACCGACCAAGCAAGCGTTTTAATTATATTATATACTAGCTGTTGCCCGCGACTTCATCTCGTTCCTCTTTTGATTTTGTTTTTGATGTGTCATTAAATTTAGTTGTAGATCTAAAAAAATTAAAGTATGTAGTATCGCTAAGCCTTAAATAAGGGGTTTGCTGCTGTCCGCTGTGGAGTTTTGTCCTCTATCTCCAACTACAGTTTGGGCAAAATTAATCACATATTATATACCTCTATAGTACAAAAATAATTATTAAAATCGGTTAAAATTTGTCGGAGTTATGGTGTAAAATAGTCAAACACTCATCCCCTCTCCCAAAGGAACCGAGCTTAATGTCGGGATAAAAAGTATCCTATATTAGTTCTAACACTTCCAAAAATATGTGTACAAAGTTTCATGAGGATCGGTTTAGTAGTTTTTGCGTAAAAGCGTATCAAACAAACTTACATTGACATTTATAATATTAATAGGGATACTAACACAGGAAAGAAAATATATAAGAAGATGTATCCTCTTATGTTACCACCACTCCTCTTCACGCGGGTGTCGTACGACGCCAGTAAGGGAATAGAACAGGGAACGGGTAGCAGCGTTCTCTGTGCTAGTACTACCATTTAGGTTGCTATATATTTGATGAATTTCTTAATGACAAGGTAGATTGGAAGTAGCCAGCTTCGCTCTCATCTCCCGCAAGATAGAAAAATGATTGTAAATGTTGATATTGGAAAAGAGCAACTACTGATTTTCTGCTGGCTCTTCTCGGTAGAATCTGCTTTCCGAACCGGTGGTAGAGTCACTACAAACAGACATACTTGACGTTTCAAAAGTGCTTATAAAGTAGGCCTACTTGAAACAAGTGAATTTTGAAATTTGAATTTAGAATTTTAAATTTGAATTTACTGCGATAACCAACACGTCTGTCCAGCGTGGTGATTAAGGGGAGGGCCCTTTGCAGAGGCCTTTAGTAGGTACAGCAGTGAACTGCAATAGTCTGCCCTTGATAATGATAAATGATATTCGAATCCTTCTAGAAGGTAAATTTGAAAAACAGAAAGCATTCGACTAATAACAACGCCCTTTTAATGTAAGTCTTTTCATTACTTTTTCTCATGGCTAATACATATTATTTTATTTTTCAATCCCAAAGATAACATTCGAAGAATAACGAAGAACGAATACGTGGCGTAAGTGTGCAAATGTTATTCCACGATAATAAGAAAAATAGAACGCGTCTCCATGACAAATAAATGTCTGCGTTTCCTTCAATAGAAACCTATCAAACGTTCGTGTATCACAACTTATTACTGAAGCAAATGAACCGATAACAGAGTTACATGTTTCTTCAGTGGCGTAGCAATTCTGATGAGAACTCTGCGAGCGTGGGAAGATAGCGTTCCATGCTTTGACTGTATAAGTAAGGTCGATTATATTACAGGTCTTGTTGTGCTGGTTGTAGTTATTCTGTGCTATTGCAGAAATTCATACAAGCTAGGGCGCCTTCCGCCGCGACGTTGGCTGTTACGTGGAGGAAATAGACCCGCAGTGCTGAACGGAAGAGTCAAAGTGAGCGATCCTCTCACTGTTAGCGCTGTTGTCATTACAGCGGGCGTGTAACAAAAAATAATGATACATACTGTCGCACTGAGTAGAAAGCTTTAACAGAGCTGGGAGTAACAATACAAAAGGTGAATCTTAGATTAATATTTGGTCCGACAGACCGGCCAGATACCGCCGGTATATCTCCTTGTTAAATACAGCAATTATGAAAATTAAGCTTAATTTGCTCTGCGAACAGCAGGAGAATCTGTATGGTGTAATTTATAATTTCTTCAATCCTTATAATCCACACCAAACAGATCCTCGGCAATGTACCCTCTACGTACGTTTCGCTCCGAAACCGGAGCATCCTCAGGAGATGTTGACTTAACAATTATTAACACCAAGCACCTGGCCCCGCTGATGGTAAGCGGAAACCTTACCTTACCTTACCTTTCCTTTGCCTATAAGCAGAGCAAATAATTGCAGGGCATGCAAGCAATACGTCATGCAAAATGCGGCCTTGTGTCCATAAACGTAAGGCTTAAGTGTTAAGCCTCGTGTGCCTGTAATTGCACCTGCAATCACATCGTTCGGGGTAGAATACAACAATGCAGTTTGGTGGCAAAATCATGGTGATACTTCCCCGGACGAGCTCCGTCACAGAAATTTCGACAACTACTAAATATTTTTATGACCGGACGAAAAAATGATTTATGTTTATCGTGTTTCAGAAACTTTGTATTGGAATAACAACTAAAACCCTCATATAAAATTCCTTTTCTTCATCAAAACTAAATAAAAATTATCAAAGCACAAATATTATGTCCTCATAAGAAGGCCCAGAGTCACTCAGCCAACAATGAAAAGAGTGAGTGAGTTAGAAGTGATCAAATCGGAAATGAGGAAATCTGTAGAAGAATTAGACTTACCGACATAGCTCAACGAGTAGCGAAGCTGAATTGGCAATAGGCGGAGCACATAGCTTGGAGAACTAATAGACTTTGATCTCCCAAGGTGTTAGAATGGCAACCCTGCATCGGTAAACGCAGCGTTGGTCAATACCCAACTAGGTGGACAGACGACATCAAAGGAGTTGCGAGGAGCCGATGGAAATAAGCGGCCTAGAGTCGTGGAGTTTTGAACGCCCTACAAAAGACCTATGTCTAGCAGTGGACGTCACTGATTGACGTCCACTGCTAGACATGAGGCGATGATGATGAATATAAAATTGTGCAACAAAAAAACATATCTTCAAACTCGTCGGAACCTTCTAGTATCATACAGACTGCATGCAGATACAGACAGAAAGTTATTCAAATAGCTTAAAATGAATTTATCTCTTTGCGGCCAGCTGTAAGTTAGTTGCCGAACAAACTATTTGCCCGTATACCACCGGGAACGCATTAACCAAAGCTTTGTGTTTCTGATTTATTTACCTCGTGTTCGCCTTTAACAGAGCAATTGTACATTTCTATTTTCACAGTGTCATCATTTCAGGAAATGCGCTTAGAGAGATAATTGACTGCGCGACGCGAAGACTAATGTTGAGTCAGAGTTTCTGAGCTAAGGAGTCGCACATAATTAAATTTCATAGATTTATGACCCAAAGCAAGTAAAAGTATCACTTCAACAAAATTGGAGCGTTATAGTTTTTTGTTAAAAATACATATTCCAAGACATATATATATATATATCATATATATTTTTCCGTTATTGAGAGGTGATTCTCAATAACAAAAATATATATGATCGCTGCGCTAGTGGTAGGTCAATTCGAATGATTTTAACTAAATAAAAATTAATAGAGACTCTCATAACCTTTCATCATTCATTGATATACTTTACGGGTAAAAGAAAATCACATTTAAGGCAAAGCACAAAATCATATTTTTAACTGTATATTTAACTAAAGCGACTCAATTTAATAAATTGATGACATAACTATGCCCACGGAACCCTATCTTGTATGATACGTAACATGTGTGTAAGCGACAAGTTATAGTTTAACAATAATTTAATAATCGTGCTACACCGGTAAGTCTGGTTTTGGATTTTCCGTAAATATACATAATCTATTATTGGATAGAAGCAGGCGTTACTTTGCAGAATTCCATGATGAATTATGAAAATTAAATATAATACTATATTATATTATATCATAGCAAATATAGCATTATTTTCATAATACACAATTTTACATTGCTGTTTTTTTTATACTGCAATCTGACCTGGTGGTAAGTGGGGATGCACTCTTTTGAAGTAGCGGGCTAACCTGTTACGGAGTATGTCAGTTATATTTAGCCCATACCCTTAATCGGTTTCTACGCGACATCATACCGGAACGCTAAATTGCTTAGCGGCATATCTTGGTCATTAAGGTGGTAACTAGCCTCGGCCGAAGTCTTTTGTGTTGTCTTTGTTTTGTCGTGATGGAAAAGCTTTTGGGCCACCTCTGTCCTTTTGGGCAGGACAGAGGTTATGTGGGACCCGTTTACCCAAACTAAAAGCCATCCACCTCCTTGGCTTTAGTAGACTTCCTTGGAACCCATTGTATACTTCCCAGTCGTCTACAAGCCGCCCCAACCGAGTGCACGGGCTACTACGCCAAGGAGGAGGGGATCAGGACAGCTTGGGGGAACGCCCTAGACAGCAGGAACACTCATATAGTAACGGGTAGCTAGCCCAATAACTACCCGCCGCCTCCCACGGCAAGCTGACGTGCGGCATATCCCCACCGTCTCCTTCCCGCACCCGTCTTTGCCAGACCAGATGTGCGCCTAGAATCACGGCCACCAGACCAGACCGGAGAAAATTCGGAAATAATAAATTCCCAAATCTCCCCTACCAGGAATCGAACCTGGGACCTTCAACTAAAAACCACAGCGCTTACCGCTGCGCCAGGGGGGTTGATAAAAATACACAATTTTACATATTATGTTTGTCTCATAGTATTTGACAAAACAAAACTGTATCACTAGTTTAATAAATGACCACTTACATTTTCTTGAGTGGTATCTGTTTTGAACGTACTTACTTTATAAGTTGCGAGCGTTGTTGCTGAGTGTGCCAAGTACAATCTTCTAACTTTACTGTTATTGCAAACTCTTGTTGTTGTCTTAAGTTATTGGTACATATTTATTTCGTAACATCAATGAATATTTTTATACAAAAACAATAATGTACCTTACTTACTCTAGATATTTTGATAGTATGCCAAGAAATACATCGCTGATTTTATGGTTATACAAAGAAAATATTGAAAGGTTAGAAGTAACATTTTATCGACACGATAATTAATTCATTAACATTTCACGGAACAATTTTAATAATGATCAAAATTGTATGAAATTTATAATGATTTTCTTATCGTAATCATCTTATCAACCGATCTTTAGGCCGACATAGGTCTTTTGTAGGGAGTTCCAGTTGCGACGCGCTTAATGTCGTCTGTCCACCTCGTTGGGGTCGACCAACGCTGCGCTTACCATCGCGGGGCTACCATACCAGCACCTTCCATCCTTTCTCCGAACTATGTGCCACTTCAGCTTCGCTACTCGTTGAGCTATGTGTGTAACTCTGGTTCTTCTACGAATCTCCGCATTTCTGACTTGATCACGTAGAGATCACGGACGGATGCTCGGAGTGAGCATAGTTCTCTCCATCGCCCGCTGAGTGACCTTGAGCCTTCTTATGAGGCCCATAGTTAGCGACCATGTTTCTGAACCATAGGTCATCACTGGCAAGACGCACTGTTTCTTTTAAAGACTTAAAAAACTTAATGACCATTGGCGTTAGTCAATACTATTAAGCGCATAACAAGAGCGATCGGACCGAATTGAGTGCATTACCGTATTTCAA
This sequence comes from Pararge aegeria, assembly GCF_905163445.1. Taxonomy (NCBI): domain Eukaryota; kingdom Metazoa; phylum Arthropoda; class Insecta; order Lepidoptera; family Nymphalidae; genus Pararge; species Pararge aegeria. The sequence continues at coordinate 6,224,304 of NC_053184.1, read as the reverse complement.
AGAAGATACTGTTCAACGTCTTTGACCTCGCTGTAGAAGCCGTTCACTTTGCGACATTGTACAGGGCAGGCTTCCGTAGCATGTGTATCAGGGGCCCGTAGTAAGTCAGTTATTTATTATTCAGTATTATACTAAAAAATATATATATATATCATTTTATTTCAGGTCGGGGACCAATATCAAAAATTGAGAGATTAAAATAAAATTTATATACAAGACACTCGGATTTAAAAATAAATAAATCAAAAAAACAATAATTAATAAAAACTTAAAATTAAAATTAGAAAAATTAAATTACAATTTCATAAACTTTTCTCGGCTAAGCATCATCCTCGTCGGGCGGCAATTCAATAGTTTATCACTGTATGTTATTGTCAAGCGAGCTACTCGTATTTCAGCTCTGATACCTTTTGCTACTACATACCTTTGCAAAGAATTTCTTTGCGATTCTTGTTTCTTGTGTAAATGAAAAAAATGTTGATGATGATTGAACATCGCAGATGACATCGCCTTGCCTTGTCGAAGAAAATACCACAATTTAAGATTCTCCTCAATAATTTCACCTTATTAAAGTTATTTTTTCATTTTTATTCCACTTAGTAGAAGTCAACCCATGACTGCAATCTTACCTGGTATTAAGTGATAATGCAGTTTAAGATGGTATCGGGCCTACCTGTTAGGGAGTACGGAAGATATACCCCTAATCGGTTTCTACGCGACAGGGCACCGTAACGCTAAATCGCTTAGCGGCACGTCTTTGTCGGCAGGGTAGTAACTATCCACGGCCAAAGCCTCCCACCGGACCAGACCAGAGAAAATTCAGAAATTATGAAGTCCCAAATTGTCCCTGCCGGTTATTGAACTCAGGCTACTTAAATTCACAGCGCTCACCGTTGCGCCAGCGAGATCGTAAACAACTGTAATGAAAACTAACCTATATTTTTTAGTATAAATAAGGCTTGATTTCTTTCACAAACTATTTTTTGATTAGGGTCCTAAAGTGTCTAAATCTAAATTGTCAAAACATACCGTACTGCAATGTTAAAGTAACCCTGGCATATAGAGCCCTTACTACTCAGGCGAGTAAGGGATTATTTCTCGCTCCTCACTTACAGCACGATTGATCTTTTTATATGGCATCATCTGCTCAAAGTATACTTACCACCATTTCTAAATGTATCCTTCACTACACTTATTTATTTTTTAGAATGAATCGAACCAATTAATATCTCTTTATTTTGGTGAGAATGTAATTTCATCGTTTCATTTTGCTGATTAAAATTCATAAATGGTTGATATTAAGAAAGTAATAGGTGAGATGTTATTTGATTTTTCATGTTTTTTTTTTATAAATTAGTTATGGGCAAAATATTTATCCACCCCCAACTTTTATTAAATATCTACCTAACATGGTTGTTTTTTAGTGTCTGGGTGTTTATCTGCAGGTATATTATAAGTATTTATGTGTATTATATTCATAAAAATATTCAATAGCTATCTTGATGGCGATGTGTGTACTGTCGTAGTATATTTATATTATTTATTTACTAAAACATCCTTCAAACTTTCGTTATAGATAACTTTGGCATTTGATGAAGATTCATGAAGTTTGAATTTTAAATATGAAATAAAATTTATTTGAGTAACATTTTTGTGTGACGTTGTTTCTAATACTTGTAAAGGACTGTATATAGAGCATACAAATCTTATAAATAACCATACATAACGTATCTACCTACCGCATTATCCGATGCAATTACACTAGGATCTCCACCGCGCCTCCATTATACCGGGTAATGATTTCCCGCACAGCAGGATGTAATGTGCAGGGCTGACTAGCAATCAACTAACTAAACACCATTAGCAATCTGTATTATGCCTTACAATATACTGCAGACTACCAGTATCTCGCGATTTCACTTAAGGTAACTAACGCTTGTAGTGCAAAGGTTTATAGCATATTACCTTTCTAAAATCCTCCCTTCTTCAGCGGGCGATAAAGAGAGATATGCTAGGAGTATCTCTACGTGATCAAATCAGAAATGAGAAGATCAGTAGAAGAACTAGAGTTACCGACATAGCACAGCCAGTCGCGAAGCTGAAGTGGCAAAGGGCAGGGCATAGCTCGGAGAACCGATGGACGTTGGGGTCTTAAGGTGCTGGAATGGCGACCCCGCACCGATAAACGCAGCGTCGGTCAGCTCCCATCGTGGTGGACAGATGATATCAGGCGAGTCGCTGAGAGCCACTGGAGCCAAGCAGCCCAGGACCGTGTATTGTGGAACTCCCAACAAAAGACCTATGTCCAGCAGTGGACGTCGATTGGTTAAAATGATGATGATGACCTTGCTAAATCATCATAATCGATTGCCATCTTTGAAATTAAGTTTTGCGATCACTGTGGAAAACCATTCCTATTTTCAAACGACTTAAAAATGAGGAGGTTCTCAATTCGAATGTATGTTTTTTTTGCATATTTGTTATATGCGTTTACTCTTCCAATTGTAAAACGATTTTGATGATTATTTTTTGATTGGTTTGTTAAACCGCCGAGGTGATCTCTTTTTAATCTGTTAAGATATATTCGTTGAATCTTGGAGAAATCAACTCAACTATCAACACTTCAAATATTATAGGCACACCTATAGCAATTTGAGTACTTCTTAAGTAATTTTTGCATTTTCTTTTGAAAAGCAACATTTGATCAAGGAAAACTTCTGATGAAGACCAGGGATGGTCACCGGAACTATAAAATAATTAGTATAACACGAGTTGCGCTACGATAAAATTCAAATTCAAAAATGTTTTATTCATGTAGACTTTATCACAGGTAGGTACTTATAAAGTGTTTATACATTTAACATGTTAACACTAATGTTAGGTGATGGTGATAACTGCATTCGTTAACTTAAAACTTAAGCTAGGAGGTTTCGAAACGCGCCCTAATTTCAGATACCGATTATGGTAGGTATATGGTTAATAAGCGATTGATGGTATTTACAATAAAGGAGCCGGGATAACTTCTCCAATAACGCCTTGGTCTCGGGAAAAGCAACTAAAACGAACCGAAATTGTAAAACAAATAAAAAACTAGAAATAAAATATTTTTATGCCGGTGAGAAGTAAAATGTAATGTAATTTTGTATAAATATTTAAAAAGGAACAGTATGGGTACAATGTATCGGCACCACTTATCTTCTCTCTTCTATTAGCTGTCTTCTAGTATCTGACTCACTTTCAACCACACAAATATCTATTTCACACAATCCATCCATATCCTCATTGGTCTTCCTCTATATAGCCACACTTCGATGTGGAAGATATTTATTCCCGTTTCCGTGGAAAGAGTGAAGATGTAGACTAACAATCTTATAAAAAAATGCAAAATTTTATAAAAAGTTCCAAGCTATCTATCGTAACATACGGAAGCTGGATTTTTATAGGTTCCTATGCAAACAATATGAATTTGATTCTAAGTGAAAGCATACTCGTAGGTCCAGTTATATTATTTAGGTGTATAATATAATAAAGTTTGCTACATGTAGCTTTTTTTTTTTAATTTTAATTGTGTTTTCTTTTGTTTTAATGCTTTGTATTTGGTGTACAATAAAATAAAATCAAAATATGATTTGATTTTGATTTGATTTACCTATTAACATAACGGTTTTATCTTGAACGAACAGCCAATCTTACTTTTGCAATAATAATAATTGGCGATAGCAGTTTCCGGTTTCGGGGAAATAGACATGGAAATATTTTCATATTTTATTCATTTTATCATTCAACGAGTTTCAGAATATAGTGGGGTTAAGAGCACTTCATATGAACTGAATTCCATTTGCTTTCAATCGGAATATGAAATATGTAATATTTTCAAAAATGTTTGTAAACTAGCAAAATTCTTAGCGAGAAGCTCTAAAGCAGAAAATTTTAAGTGGGTAACGTACATTGTGCGGAACATTCATAGTTAGTAAAAACAGATAACTATAACTGTTTTAAATGTAATACGTGTAACGTGTTTAAAATATAAGACGCTAAATTGTCATTTAAAAAAACTACTACTTTTTCAAAGAAGTTGTGAATATTGTAACTGATTGATCTATATATTTGCACCTATATCTTAATTGTCGCAGTTAAGATTTGTAATCTATATATGGCTTTATTTTAGTATAAAGTAAGACACATATCCAAAATTATTTATAACGATAACTAATAAATGAATTAATAAATAAATAAAACAAGAAAACTGACTTAATAACCAACTGACTTCATTACTCACAAACACAACCTCCACGTAGAAATTTCACGCTTAATTTTATAGGAGTTTACTTGTGCTAAAGCACAAACTTGTTTGTTAAACTTAGTTAATTAACGCACTATTCCCTAAGTTAAAGTAAATGTAAGCCAATAAAAAAGAATGTTCCTCCCAATCCTATATTTTTTTTGGGATGCATACATAGAGCTATGAAATTTTGCGTATTTGCTGGACTATAGATAATTTTATGTGCATGTTTGATAATTCCAATAACATACCATTTTTGATCTAGTTTAAAAATGTTTCCACCCAAATTTTATTCATTTCAATGATCGGAACAAATTGTCGACCATCAGCCAATTATCCTTGGTATGTAATCATTTGTAATGTGTAGTCGAGTCGAGTAGTTTGTTAGTTAATTTAAAATTAATCATAATACCACCCTGAGGACGTATAGCGCCCGATAGCTGCAATTTATAACACATTAATTATTTATTGTACCAAACACACAGGTTTACTGGACAATGAAACTACAATCCTTTGTAACTTTATCTATCTACATATGTTGTGAACAGAACTGAGAGATTGTAAATGTATCGAATATTAATCGCACGTAGATTAAAGCTTCATAATTGTTGATTATTAATATTTTCTATTATCATTTGCAATCCATTACTGGCCCACTACAGGGCACGATCTCTCAGCATGAGACGGGGTTAGAACGTCCACAACGCTGGCCCAGTGCGAATTGGTAGATTTTACACGCCTTCGAGAACATTATGGTAAACTTTGAGGCATGCCGGTTTCCTCGCGATGTTTTTCCTTCGGAGTTAAACAAATATTCATTATTATAATGGATACTGAACTCGTTCTCCCTGAAAGGAAGGCTCAGTCTCAGTTCAGAAAGTATCATAGAAGGTTACATCTTATAATTACTGCAATCTGGTCAAGACCTTAAGTTTGAAATTCAAGGAAACAGTTGGCGAGGGACTTGGTATCTTAGATATTGTCAAGCCCTACTTTAAGCTGAAAAAACTTCTCACCATGTACCAAGCTGAGGTTTTATCGTGCATGGAAGGCTGCTTTTATTTATTGGATCTGCCAAGTATCACCTGGATTTTTTGAAGGGAATTGAAGGACGAAATAAATAATTGTAATGAATTTAAAGACTAGACAAGATGTACTTGGAGATGTATCTAAGTTTAATAGATTATACTAGATAGGTATATAAAGGATATGGATTACTTTAGTAAAAAGCTTTAAGTGTTGCTTTGGGATGGTGATAACAAAAAATATATTTGGCTTAATTTGTTGTGGGCTTTTAGACCCCTTGCCACTTTTAATTTTACAATGGTAGTAATCACCAATGGTAGAAAACGAATACTTACGCATGGAAATTGCCTTTCAAAGGTTTATTTGAATGAAGTTTTGACTATTCACTTTGAGAAACACAATACAAATAATGACATCCCTTTGAGCAAAATCTGAACAAATAATATTATTAAAGCTAGTTACACAACAGCGAGTTGACGGTAAAATCTGCCGCGGGCCACGATCGCATCAACTAGATTTATTGTACCGCTTTGTTCACAGACGTTTAGACGACCTACATCCTGAGTAATTACAACTTTATTGTGTGTTCACGACGTTTACCTTCGCAGTTGTGATTTGATATAATACATAATATTGTCTTTCCGACAACAATCTGAGCCTCTTAGCCTCAGTACGACTAGCATGTGCAGCAGACAGTTTCTTTTATTAAGGACAAATTAAATGTCCTACCACAGTTTTATCTACTATTACTTTTACATTTTTGACGGTTGATTGGCACATTGGGCAGCGGCCCTACTTTCTGAGTCCAAGGCTATGAGTTCGTTTCCCACAACTAGAAAATGTTTGTGTGATAAACATGAATGGTTTTCAGTGTCTGGGTGTTTATCTGTTTTTTTATAAACAAATTTTTTAAATATTTATCAGCCATCTAAGTATCCATGATACAAGTCGGGCTTACTTTGGGGCTAGATGGCAATGTGTGTATTTTCGTAGAGTATTTAGCTATTCTATTTATCTACTCTCCGAACATGTGCGCAAGGGTAAATACCTAATATACTAATATTGTAAACTTCTGCTTTCCCCGCGCTTTGGGACCAGTAAATTTTATACCAGAGGATATTATTGGGCGATTAAATTTTTATAATCTATGGTATAGAGAGTAACATATGGTATAGAGAGTGCCTTACTCGTAGTATTTCTATGTGCTCAAATTTAAAGTGAGGAAACCTGTAAAAAATTACATGGATGTGGCATAACTTAACGACTCGTAACGCCGAATTGGAAATGGATGAATTATAAAAGTACCGATGAATGTTGGCATCCCAAGGAACTAACCTAGTGACTAAGGTAAATGCAGTGTTAGAGCCAACCGTTAACTAGGTGGACGAATGTCATTAATACCTGTAAAATGTTAAACTTTCTACAATAACCCTTTGTCCAGTAGCAGACGTCCATAGGTAAGAAAATAATTAATAACAATAATTTACACCAACATTTTTGCAGTTGCTAGGGAAAAATTGGCGATCATACATAGAATCGGCACTTGAACTTAACTCTTACTGTCACAAAGTTTTTAAATGGTTATGGTTTACGTTTGCGGTCATTACACAATCTACAAATAAGGCAACATTTGAAAAATTACTTCAAACATTCAAAAGCGATTCATAGTATGCAGATCAATTAAAAATTTACTATTCAAATATCTCATCCATAGATTGTTTAGACAAGGTATAGACGCGAGGGTTACCACCAGATATTCATAAATGCTGCCGATCTTTGCCCTTAGTTGAGACAAAACAAAACTGCAAAGCAACCAGTTGCTCACGCGATCGTAAGCCAATGTACAGTCTTACTTCTAAGGTGTAAAACTATCTAGTTCCTGAGTAATTACAACTTTAATGTGTGCTCAGCGAAGCTTAACGCGGTTCGTGTGTTCTGCACTTTATAAAGCACCTACGAGTGTCTTCAGAATACAAAAGTAATTAAAATTAGAGTTTGGGTTCAACTTGCTTCGGATTGAGAAGTTTCATTAATTTTCGTCGTTTTAGCAATTATCACTCTTAGTAGTGCTGTACAGTTAGTAAATACGATTTCTCAATGTATAATCATTTAATAATTAAACTTAAGAGACGCGTTGCGATCCGGAGAACCGCGTGTTAAGTGAATACAAAGCGAATGTGTAAAAGGTATGAAAACTTTAGCGCTTCTTCTTCTCTTCTTCTTCTCCTTAGGGTTCTATTCGTGGACCTATTAGCTCATGATCTTTCGGGTAAAAAACTTTTAGTTATAAATGTTGACGGCTACCATACTTGAAATACTATCCAGACTCCATAACCGCGTAGTGTCATAAACCCAGCATGTGTCAACGAGACCATTGTATTGTTACTTACGATCAGGTTTTATTGGAGCCAAGAATATGAATATACATATATTGGAAAAACTTCAATCTTCTAAAATTACGATTTAAAAATGCATATACCTTTTAATACAAGGTTGTGAAAATTGTACGTCAAAAACAGAAACACCGGTTTATGATGTCAGAGGTTCGGAGCGAATTATAATATCATTAATCGAAATGGCAGAAGTGGGAAACTCAGCAAGATATACATTTGAGCAAATGGACGTGCATTAACGAAACATTGAACCGGGTTCGTTATTTATTGTGAACATTACGCCCCAGAAATGCAATACAACTTCATTAAGTCGAAAGGAAAAGGTTATAAATTCCAATCAAGTCGGCACTTTCAATATAGCGTTAGATTCAGGATCGGTGTTTATTTGTGCCCGTACATTTATATTAGATTGTCTGAGACGAATTGCTCTGGGTATTGTTCGAAACAAGGTGGCGAAGGTAGGCACTAGGTGTAGCTTAATGAAACTGGATCGCTGTAGCTCTGGTAGTGCAAGTATATGTAGCTATCCCTGGTCTATCTAACGGCCAACTGGGCATAGGCTCCTGTTTTTTTTATTTATTTAACACACAAAACAGATCGTGTCATAACATAAACATAAGAACAACAACCAATGACAATAAAACTAGCCACTCTCCACAACATGCGTGTATAAATGCAGCCAATAGGTGTGACGGACTTACGTTCTAGGATATTTTCCTTAAAAAAAAAACAATTTACATATCATATAAAAGAATATAGTGAAAGACAGTGTCGAGTTAAATTATGAAAAAAAATTTTGTTTTTTACATTTGTCAAGCAGAGTGCTCTTACTTAGAAGATCGGGTTTTAGAGCTTAAAACAACCACACCGCTATAATGAAGGTTGCGGGTTGTCGATTATGATCCTGAGTTAGTGACAAGACCGAGACGAACAAGGCAGTTAAATATGTAGAAAATAATGAATTACAACTTGTTCACAGACGTTTCAATTATTTGATTCAAAGAAACAGACTTATGAAAACAAAAACCAATTGAGCGAAACCCGTTCGAAATATTTTATTAGGCACCATCCAAATATCTTGAAAAAAATTGTGTAAATGTATTTACGATATGAGATTTTTGGATGGTGTCTAAAAATATAGAGATATTTGGATATTTCCGTTGATTAAAGAAAGGTAAGAGATTATCTTTTAGTCTAACTTAACTTAATTATTTCTGTACTGAAAGTGAAGTAGTTATCAACAATAATAATAATTATAATTAGACTTACCTTGTACATGAAAAGATTCATCTATTACAATTTCTTGTAATTATTTTTACGTAACTTTTCTATTACGGACCTACAACATAATGGTTACATTGAGAAACTTGGAATCAAAACAGTACATAAGATGAACTTTCGGCACGTCTCCCCATTCGATTTGTGGTAATTGATCTTCAATTAAGGATCTACGCAAGTGATTCCCGAAGGAATGCCCAATCAACGCCTTGCCTTTGAGTAAATTGGTTTCCTGTGAACGAATCAATTATAAATAAGTCAAAATTAACAACAATTGCTCAAGAAAAGATTTTGCCTGAGAGGATATTAGAGATATATTTCCATGGGTGATGTAGGTATTATTAAGAAAATTAATTCCCTCTCTACCACAATCCCCAATCCGTCATTACTACTAATTTGTTGATTTCATGGAAAATAATAATTGGACAAAACCTGTTATTCCTGTCGCTAAAACAAATGTAATAAGGAAATAAGAAGACGATCCAAAAAGAGCACTAATGCTTGACGAAATAACTGATTTAGTGTCGATAACCATTTTTTAAATTTTACTGTTTTTTTTATTTCACTTTACTTAATATTAAAATTTTATAGACTGCTTAAATTCTTGTTTTTAATAAAGGCAAAGCAAATCAAGGGGAAAAGTGGGATGGATTTATTCAGGACTTGTTGAAAATATACCCTGACTTTAAGCGACTGCGTCCGGTTTTATTTAAATTTGAGCATTCTCGCTAAGACAAACAATCGGAGCAATTTCACAGAAAGACAAACAATTACTCAGAGACAACACTGATTCTTAAATAAATATGGGTGTCCGTGAAATCGCTGCCGGGACGTTTACGTTGAAAACTCTTCAACTCCCTCTCTAGGGAAATAAAAGCCATCGTATAGGAGGAAAAATACCATAAAAATTACATTATACGAGTATATTCTCGATATAAATTATTTAGCAAAGGTTGCTCGATACTAGTCAGAGCTAGTAGAATGATCTGGACTATTCTATTAATGTCCCACTTCCACAAACAAGACAAACGCCACATGGATGCTTGAATTTGCATACAATATAGCAGTTTGCGGGCCGAATCTAAAGTCTCTATGACAAAAAAGCTTGGAATCAAGCAAAGTGTTTTAACATTAGTATATAGCCGAAAACTTAAATCCTCGGAATACGCCTCAAAAGAACTGACAAATAAAGCGCAATACTAGATTAAAAGAAAGGCACTAAAGTACTAACTAAAGCACGTGCGATATATCAACTACATGGTCATATCAAATATTCCTTGCGTGGCCCTTTGCCTCTAGCGCAATGGCTTCAAGTAAAAGGAAGGGGCAAATGTTCGTGAGGCCACAAACATCTGTCCCAAGCAGTGTTACTTCATAATAATCATGACTGCCCTGTTAAAAGATAACCGACAAAGTAAATTACTAAATCATCGATTATCCCTGAAGCACTAGAATTGTAAACCTGTAGCGGAGAAATGTGCCTCAAAATTTGCAATGGGTTTCTGTAAAACGCTACGGGCGGTACGAGACCGAGCGATGACGTTCATTTTTTAAACACAGACCGAGAATTTTATTGTTATAAAAACGAGTAAGGGTGATCTGGCCTAGTTAGGACAGTACATGTCAGCAGCTCACATTGCAATTCGAATAGATAACTGTGTGTATGGCTTTAGAAATTCGAATATGCGCTGAGTCTATCTTCGGTTATATTTTGGACACTATGTTAAACCAACGCTGCAGATATTGTTACATGACTTACGACAGTAATCGTAGTACTAAGAGTTACAGTGTTTTTGGGCTTAAATCTACACATCTCGCTCCTAAGAAAGTCGGCCTCTGAAGCTACTCATCAAGTTAACAATATTGATTTTGGAGTAACGTAAATCTGCTAGATGTATAAGTATTTATATTTGGTCTTCCTTATTAAATGATACAGTCACGCTAACGCGCATTTGACGTTGATATATATATATGTATACATATATTATATATATATATTTTGCAAATTGGGTTTATAATAAAACGTTTAATAACTACAGACTGATATACTATATTTAATAGATTACAAGAACAAATTTAAATTATACTCCACCCCATTTGCATTTATTTCCTATCTATGTTGCACGACATTTATTGTGTATTTTGATACTGATGACTCTGTTACAACCCTTGAGGTTATCAGTAACCATCCAAAAAAAACGATACACTTTAGTCTTGTTGAGAGATTCAGATAGCGCGATGAAAACTCGGGTAGGGCTAACGTGTCTGTTACGGATTTTTTTTTAATATCCACGTCTACATATCGTCTGTCTTATAGACATAGGATAACAAAATGGACATAATAATTATCTCGTGCATCGTAGTCGTTCTGTTGTCTTAAAAGGCAAAAAATATACTTTCACATTGAATATTGTTTTTCAACGTAAAAGTTTTTTACACTGATTCCTTCCATCGTTTTTACTCCGTTCGCCGCGTATATAAAAAAGAAATACGATAGTCATCAGCAAACTCCAATTGGGAAATTCTGAACCCTCGAACAGGACACCCAAACGAGTCAACGTCGTTGTTTTTGACCAAAATATTCGAATTTTATTTTAAAACCTTACTCTGAGGCTAGGGCCAAGGTAAACTTTTTTCTATAACAAAAAATATGAAATTTGAAAACTCTTGATACCGAAGACATAAAAAGTGTTTGTTATTACTAACTTACTAATACCAAAATACCAATTTATTCATACCATTCACGGATTGGATTGGATTCCACTTTTAGAACTGTCAATTTAGTTTAAGAGTTATGTTTACATACTAATCAGCCAACTAATATCCGTGTGTGATAGGGTTTTAAAGAAGTACCGCATTCCTCCAATGCGGCTTCCCGGGCTTTACCATTATTTTCACAGGTTAACAATTTTTTTTTTATAAGAACGGAGAAAGTGGAAATATGAACACAGGCAAGAGCAATACTTGCTCTACGAGGCATAGGGACGGAAATATATTTTTAGGTAAAAACCCAGTTCTTGGCCCAACCTTTTTTTTAGGTGATGAGGGGAAATCTTCTAATAACAAAATTACCCTCCTTATTGGGGGATGAAATTGGGTTATTTGGAATTTCTACACACTCAAACTTCCTTGGTAGCCGCCCTCGGCACATGATGGGAGACTCCGGGATCACTCAAAAATGCACCGACTTGTACGACGCCCTCGAGCACGTGGCAAGACGCTTCCCAAAATTTATTTGCCTGGCTATGAGCTACAGCAGCTCGTATCACATCAATCTTCTACCTTCAGTGACATATAGGATATGGAAGAGTGAGCGGTCAAATCCCCCACTCTTACCGCTCTCAACTCCAGTCTCAAGTCTCTTCGCCTGGGACTATGAAGAGCACGAAATTAGCTGTCTCAGCGGTTCGGTATAGAGTGACCTCAGAGGTTTCTTTCTGGATCAGCTTTGCAACTTCTTTTTTAACATGGCAACTTCACAGAAGGAGGCCGCTACTTTTCATGCGACATCTGTCGCCAGTAACTTTCCATCATAGCGCTCTTTCTCTAATTCTTTAAAACAATCCCGTTAGAAATGTTCAACGTAACAAAACAGCTAGCAGTATTTATTCCCTCTCTGCGTGTCATATGTGCATGTGAATATTAATAAAAGGATGTGTGTAACTTATTATGATGTATGAGGCTTTAGGAATTCATCCAGTCGCCCTGCAAATATTGGTTGTAGTTTTATACTCTGTTTTTTTGGAAGCAGTCTATCGTATCCTGCTTTTATTCATGTCGATGTTTATTGCAAGCCAGAACAACTTTTGGTGCAATTTGAAAGAATTATGATTTTGCCAGTGGGGATAATCTTGAGTCTACGTGCAGGTTTTAAATTGTTTTCAAAACCTGGAATCATCACAGGGCTATTAACATTCTACTACTGGGCGCAGAGAGAAAGAGTTTTAGAGCCTAGTCTCACTACTTTACTCCAATATGCTCGGATATGCTGTGTTTACCGATTATTATAGTATTATCTTTAGTGAAAGTAATCGGGCACGTGAGTAGCCACTGTCCATTTTTTTAATATTATTTGATTAATATATTAATTTTTTCAAAAGTGACGCGATTAGTGCGTTTAAAATACAAAAAGAAATACGACGCAACTACCATATTTTAAGTCTTTTTTACGCTATTCTTTTCCATCGGCGTCGGAGTATGAGCTCCGACTTATCTTAAAAATCGCTTTATATTTCTTAGTGCCACGTAGTATCCGTTCGAAGAGTGACTATAAGCTGGAAGTGTCAATCCGTCATACGCACTGTAACAATGAGTCCTTGACAATCAAGGCGGTAAAATTGTGGAATAGTCTTCCAAGTGACATTCGTTAAGTACTCTTAATAATATAATACTATTATGAGTTGTCTAATGAATTATTATCTCACACCGTCAGTATGATTATTTTAGTCCACATTTATGTTCTCTACCGTTAACATTATGTATTAGTTTGTTTCATATGTGTGCTGTTTTTGTAATTATTCATATATATGTATATTTTTATTACTTTGTGCAATGCTAAAACAATTCATATGTGACCATTCCTCATAACGGTTGCCTGAAAGGAATCAATATAATTGATAAGGCCGCCTTTTTTACATAAATTTCAATTACTTGTAACTTTGTTTTTTTTATGTATTTCTGTTTTGTTCTTGTGTGCAATAAATAATTTTTATTTTTATTGAAAGGGCTATATAAACGTGTATTCGAGATACACGAACGCGGGAATACACGCTAAAAATAAACCAATGGGAGTCTCTGCATGCTGTTTATTCGTCCCGTTTTTTGGAGTTAGGACATGGCACACAAAGTTCCTGAGGGAGCGATAACCTGAAAAACGGGGGTCTTCAGTGATTGATGAGGAACACGGCTTAAGTGCTGGATAAAAAGACCCTCACGTACGTAAAAACGGCCTCAGCTGTTTATAATTTAAATTTTCAGTGTGATTTTACGACTTGTTTTAGGGTTTTTTATTTCTTATATTACACGAGGAACTCTCCTTGGTTACTTTCGTCAACTGTCGAATAACCGTTATTATTGTTTTTTTTTAATCATAACAAATAATAAAGACGATTCGAAAAAAAATATCTTATACAAAAGATTTCGGAATAATCCAACCTCCGAATACTTATGATATGCAATTGCCCCATTAAGATATAACTTTGAGCTCACGCTTAATTTGTAAGACTCGTCAACACTCTCATGAAACAAATGTCTAAAATTGTTTGAAGTTTGATGTATTTGCACTGGGTCTAGAGATAAATTTGTTCGAAAACTTCGTGAATGTGAAAAGTTTGAAGCTGACTTAAATCCATTACACGAGTGAAATACTTCTTTGTTTTCCATGTTTCGTGACGTCACTATGAGATAACGCGACCTTACAAATCATAACTAATCGCGCTAGAATGTAGTTTGAATAGAATATTACCTTTGTGAATAATAGCGATACCTATCAAGTTTTAGTATCTAAGCAGACAGTTGTAAAGTTGAAAAAGTTCGAATGTTGCGTTAGTGAAAGTGAAAAGGGTGTTTCTTTATTGAGCTGATTTCCAGGAACGTGAAACGTGACCACTTACTATGGGCCTTTTAAGAAAGCTCAGAGTCACTCAGCAGGCGATGGAGAAAACTAATCTGGGAGTATCTCTATCTGGCCTAAACAGAAATGAGGAAATCCGTAGAAGAACTAGAGTTTCTGTCATAGCTCAGCGTGTCGCGATGCTATAGTGCGGGGCACCTAGCTCGGCGAACCGATTGACGTCGGGGTCTCAAGATGCTGGAATGGTGGCCCCGCACCGGTAAACGAGTGTTGGTCAGCCCCCAACCATGTGACCCGACGACAACAAACGAGGTTCAAGTGATAATGAGGATGATTATCAATATAGCGTCATTTGGTGATAGCCCAAAGTACCATTTGCAGCGACACCTATGGCGTGGTTATAGCTTTTGTTAACCAGAATTAATACTAGCACACATTTTATACCTCACATAACATAAAACATTATTGGCTTCCTCAAATCCTCGTTCGTCTTTGAATGCCGAAGTGACATTAAAGTAGGTTTACCATCTAAAGTTAATCATGGCAGGAAAATTAGTTTTGTTTTTTGTTTTTATTTAACAAAAGATGTAGAATCTCGCGAAACTGGTTAACCAGTTTGTTGGCAAGTTAGCGCTCGTCTAATATACATCTACCATGCACCTAAAGCTAGAATATAATAAAAAGTATATCTATTATATCCTATCCCTATTTAATAATATTTTAACGAAGACAAAGAATTGAAAAAAAATATATAAATAGGCTAAAATAAATTACTAATCAAGGCTTATTAAACAGTGAAGAAATTAAAAGGATTCCCTAAGTGGGTGTTCCTTCAACATTTTCTTAAGAACTACTACACTGCCATTATTCTTATCGATTTATCTATCCTGGGCAACTGAATTTTATTAAAGATTGCATAAGTTAGATCATAGGGCTTGATGGAGGCGCTTATCGCTGGCTTTGCTCCAGACCATGACTTTTAGTGATCTGTATGATCGCTCAAAAGCCCAATATCCAATAATTTTTTGCCTACAATTTTGATCTATCGAACCTCTTGCTATCGAACTATGAGTGACAAAGCAGTGATTTGCAGTAGTAAAACGCTAGTATACTTTTTATAATATTAATTTTAAAATTTAAGCGGGCTTGATGTTGCAGAATAAAAAGATTAGCTGAAGGAGGCTTTACGAGAGAACAAGAACAAATGGGATCAACTTGACAAATGTGTCACAATAACGAAATGGGGAACTCAAAGTGACAGCGGGCCATTAAGCACGAGGGAAGTGGCTTGAATACTTGCTTAAAGATAATGGAGCAAAGGATTTTACTATGCTAAAGGATTCGATCACATTGAATATCGTTGTTTAGTCCGATGCTAATAATCAATCTTCTTCTACATACTCCTTCGGATACTCCTTGCTTTCTGAGCCGAAGGCCGTGGATTCGATTCCCACAACTGGAAAATGTTTGTGTGATTAGCATGAATGTTTGCCAGTGTCTGGGTGTTTATATGTATATTCTAATTATTTATGTAATACATTATTCATAAAGATATTCATCAGTCATCTTAGTACCCATAACACAAGCTACGCTTACTTTGGGGCTAGGTGGCAATGTGTGTATTGTCGTAGGATATTTATATTTATTTATACTCCTTCGGATGTCAGATTTCATTGAGTATTTTTTTTTTATAGTAATAAGTGACTGGCCAAGCAACTGGGCCATCTGATGGTGAGTGGAAAACCTTTGCTTATGAACAGAGTAACACTTCGAAGGACATGCAAGGAAAACTACCTAAAAAGTGCCACACGGCCTCTTTATACCTGAGACGTAGGTGTTAATCCTCATGTACCGTAATTACACAAGCAACTCTTCAGACCAGAATGGCGATAGATAGATCTTCGCCGAAGACGCTCCTAGTCCAATGCAGAAGGCAATACTTGATAGCCCTCTCTGTTTAAAAACATTTGAAGATCGTCGTGATAATGCAGACGATTTCAGGATCGATGATTTGCATAGTACTATATTGGATAGAAGCAGGCGTTCCTTTGCGGAAATCTATGTTATATATCTAAGATATATTATGAAAATGAAGCTTAATTTGCTATATTCCGCAAAAAGCAGAAAATCTGTATGGTTTAATTTATAATTTCTACAATCCTTATACTCCACACCAAACAGATTTTCGGCAATGTAACCTCTACGCACGATTCGCTCCGAAACCGGAGCATTTTCAGGAGACGTTGACTTTACAATGAATAACTGTTGAACAATTATTCATGAGATGATTCTGCTTTTCGCATAATATAGCAAATTAATCTTAATTTTCATAATTATTGCTTAGTACTTCTAAGTCGTGAACTCTTGATAGAGTGGTCGTGGCTGCCATGATGAATTTAGTTATAAATTTTTGCCGAGATGTGCATGGTATCATCAAAACTTAAATCAAATTTAATCATGTTTCGACGCGGACAAGATCGCACGCGTTTGAAGTTGTAAATAAAAACAGGTAGTTTCGTTCGGTAGTGAAGTTCGGGCCCGCGCAAGGCGCAAGTTTTAACGAGGTAGCACTGCATTAGTCGCTTGAACAACTTGTTAATCTTTATATTTGAGCCAAGTTTCAGAAACGGGAGCTATTTAGTGGAAATACTACCAATTAGTAGTGTTCTATAGTAAATAGTGAGAAATGCTTAAATAAGTTCAAAGAGACCGGTGTCACAGTATAGGTACAAACAAAAATATAAGTATCATCAACCTTAGTCCATTAGTGTCAACAGGTCTTCTCTCTAATAGGAGAGAGAGATTGAAGCTTTGACCTTCCACCGTCTATTGGATGGTTACGTACTTGTCATTCAGCTAAATGTCTATACTTTGGCGAACCTTTTGTGTGCTCTGTTGACTTTATAAGATAGAGCTGTTTGCAATAGTACCATATTATTGGTTTTTTATCGGTACGATACACCATGAGAAACTGATTTCATCCCTAACATCTTGATGCCTGGCATTCTTCTATTACCCGTAATATACCAGACCATTTCTATCACCTATTTCTAAATAGTAGAACAATCTCCCATCTAATATGTCAGACTTGGCATTTGGTGGGATCAAATGACCCACTTGCTCTTTTGCCCTTTATATAAAAAATAAAAATTATAGGGAGTTTTATAGAAAGGTGTTACAGAAAATAAAATAAATATAGTTTTTTTTTTTTCAATTTGTTTTGTTGATATGTTTTTAGTATTCACTACGCGCTCTTCATTTTTGATCCTTTCCCTCGTCATAATGCGTCCAACAACCCTTTTAACTTCGCGGTGTTTTTGTTTCCTCTATCATTAAAATCATTGCAACCGCTTTGCGCTTTATAATACACAAAGAAAATAATACAGAAATGTCTAAAGCAAAAAGCTTCTGCGTTCTGTATTCACCCCTGGTACTGATACGGAAACTTGTTAAATAGAAAAATATAAAAAAAACCTTTTTTAACAGTCTACAAAGTACGCAAATAACTTAGTATATATGTCAATAAATGCACTACCTTTAGATTTTTTCATTTTTGAAGTTGGTAAATAAGCCGCGCGCTTAAAGAATACATTATGTGCTATTTGTTTAATTTTAGCACTGTAACCAATTCTACGTGACGGAGCAAAAGGGACGGAGCGACGGAATTATAAGACACGTGTGAAGAACAAAGTTATATTTAGAGTTCACTTAGAATTACTTGACAGTCAAGAACAGTGTCCATGGCTAACGTCCCACACAGTGGGAGCTATAGCTGGAAGCACGCCCTCTAGGTTTGACTAGTAGGTACGGTTCCTAACTACCGCTAGGGAACAATGGTTTTTATTTTGCTTTTTCGGAAAGACATTTGCCGATAACCACCTGAGCGGTTGCTACGGCGTCACCGGGGGAGTGGGGCGAGCGCGAAAGCTCGCCATGAGAAGAGCCCCAGGGCTCGACGACATCGGGGTTGTACTTAAAGCCTAAGCGCGTCCTAACATACAATAAACTCTAGCTAAAATAATAAAATGACACGGCAGTCTTATCATGAGTATTTGCCTTAAAAATCGTAAAAAATGACAATAAAGATAGGCATAGTTGCTACCTTAAGGTGCCAGTGATTGTATGGATTTATCTGTCTTATAAGAGAAGCATGCATGCACCTTGTTTGTAGCAGTGGGGATTATCGAAGATGATGACGTATAAGTATAAATATTTAAGATCACGTGTAGCGCGCTATAACAAGATACTTTGTAGAATATTGTTAATTAATTAAAAAGTTAATAAGTTCCTTCATAGGATTATAGTTACTTAGTAAAATATAATATAACAATGTGCATACACTGTAGGATTGTTTAAAACTACTTTAACTTTTATATATTTGCACTCGCTCATATTATAGAGATTTTGTTTGAAAACTTAGCTAGATGTGAAAAGTTTGAATGTGGCTTCAATCCATTACACGAATGAAATATCTCTTTGTTTTGTGGTGATGGGAAACTTCTCACTTATAATACACCTTTACAAAGTTATAAGTACTCATAATTGAAATGAAGGCAAATGCAAAGAACCATAATCTCTCATTAATGGTATTTCTACCAAAGGCGCTCACTCCCGGAAGAAGTTTTAAAACTTAAGTAAAAAAATACAACTTTCTTTTATATTCTTATATGTAAATATCAAATATTCTACATCTATAATAAAATCTTACTACGTTTTCTATATTAAATCCATTAGCGATCCATTTAGCGATTTGCAATTTCGAGACAGTGTTGATCCGCTGAATCTCCGTAACTCCGTTCGGGAAACTCTGGGACATCCAATCTTCCAAAACTCCTTAGTCGTATCCAGTGACGTATGGCTCTGAAACATGGTCGCTTACTATGGAGCTCAGACAAGCTACGGAAAGAGTGGGTGTATAGCTCGGAAAACTGATAAACATGCGGATCACAAGGTGTTGGACTTTTATCCGACATCCCAACCTTTTCATAGTTGCGGCTTTTGTTCACTCACCCAACCTTAGCGCCATTTTCAATTAGATCCTTACGATCAGATTACTACTAACAACGCTCCCTACCAGGACACACAATCAATGTCTGCACTGCGTCTTCGCTGGCGGAGACGAGGTGCCCGACTTCAGACATTCTCTGGACGTGGGCTTAGACCACGGCCTCGGAGGCGTGCGGGCTAATCACCGTCCGAAACCCCATCATCGCCATCGTCGCCTTAGCCGAGGTAATCGGCCTCACATGAGGCCCCCTTAGGCCGACGATCTCTACGCGTCTTCGAGCTCTAGGGTGACTAGAGCTCGAAGACTCTACTAGACTAGGGTTCGAGCTCTGGGTACTCTTCCTGGCAGAACCTCATTCCGAGGCAGGCATGCCAACACGCTTTACGCTGTTAAAATCATTAATTAACACAATCCATAAAAAAGGTGTTGGACAGATAACGTCAAAGCCGAATCGCTGGATACAAGTAGCACAAGACTAAAATTTCGAACTCCAGAAATACCTATATCCAGCAGGTGATATGATAGTGATAATTTTATTCGTATTGATATTTATCCCAATGATTATCCAGTGAAATTTAATGATTTATCCGGTGCTTCATACAAAACCACTAGATTGCAAGTACCTTTAAATTCCTTTACAAGTATTTTAGAAAACATCCAACGTTTCAATTTCACATAGTATATTTATTAATATATTACTATATTATGATTCATGACTTCGAAACCCGCCCGTAAACTGCATAAGCCAATATGTCACGAGAGTATTTGTTTACACTGCGTATGCAGTGACATGATGTATGCGGCTTTGAAGCATTGCACAGCCGTCTTTTCTCAGCCAAGCAAATATTATATTGATTGGTAATGCAATATTTTATTACAAGAACGAAGATGTGACTAACTAAAACTTACGGTTGTTTTATGTAATACCGTTCCATACCGTTAATTAATCAGCTTCATAAAACGCTTAAAGAAGTTATAACGAAGTATAATATTAAATACAAACTAAAACAACGTTATATGTTGTTTGTTATCTTATAAAAAACAAATAAAGTTAGCACTAATTCTGAGAAAAAAATACATCCTGTACATGTATAGTAAAGGAATATGGACGTACTTCGAATTTTATATGTAACTATGTCTGCCTACCCTCATACTAAATGCTACTGTGTAACAAGCAATGTTTTTGTAGTACTATGCTGATTGTAAATATACTTACCTACAAGAATTTCACCATGCAAGACTTTTTTTTTTGAGATTATGCTTACACCTTTAAATTAAAACTTGTGATGTAAGTTGTGTGATGAGTTCATAAATAAATAAATAAGTGATTTGCCCTGAACATAACTTATTGAGGTAAAAACATTTGCTTTTACATCGTATCGCTATCTTGGAAATCGGCATAAAGTAATTCGCGTATCAGAGTGACGGAGAGCTTAAAAACCAGTCAAGTATAGATTAGGTATTAAGTACCTACGTCCCTGGCTAAGAAGCGATACCAAAGAAATCTACGTTAAGTAAAAAAATATCCCATAGTTTTGTGTTACATAAGTAATCTCAAACATTTACTTTAACTATTGAAATCTATTTTTAGCTCTTGACAATAATAATTAGGCAAAACTTACTATTATTGCTTAACCATTCAGATTAATACGATGATGATTTATTATTTTTTGAGTATAAAGGTAGAACAAACTCGTGTTAGCAAATGTAAATTATGTGGACGTATTGAACAGTTTATTCATTTTATCCAGGCCTTGTCGATGATGCGATAGCGATTCAAACGTAGCCCCGTAGACATTTTCTCCTGAGACTGTACAGACCAATTCGAGATCGACAATTTCGTCCACAATACATCAAAAACGGACGACCACAGGCGCAGTCGCGACACTAATTCGTATCGTGGATTCTTTTTCAGTTATTTAAGACCTTTCATATAAAATATATATACATTCTAATAAATATTTAGATATAGATAAAAACTACAAATTCTTATTACTGACGATACTGTCACCACTGACCATAAAGGGTTATGGATAAATCTAGTTTCATAATAAACCTAAAAAGAAGTTTTTCAAATCGTGAGAGAGCAGGTTCTAGGCTGCTATATACTTCAGAAAACATGAATATATACATGTTTTGCAAGAACAGAGTCGAAGTAAATAGAAAAAATAAATTGTATAAAATGTTGACTTAAATTTATAAAATTTCTCGAAATACTTCAAATTATCGTAATTTCACCCCCATTCCACTCAGTCTTACAAATCACAACATTAGGCAAACTGGCATTTGTGATGATCGTTACGAAAATTTGCCGAATTCTCCACTAAGAATAAAGCATTTTCATTAATATTGTCGTTATTCAAATTACCTACAGAGAGTTACTGATGAGATGTATTAAGCCTTCCAGGAATAAAATCAAAGCGTTTTATCTGATAAGAACTAAGGTAGTACTCTATAATGTAAGCTACACTATGGCACTCAGGACACTACAAGAAATGGGGTAGACTTTTGCAAGAGGTCGATGACATGAAGACTGCAGCTGATATTACATTGATGAGAACCGCTGGAAGCTATGGTGAATTTTGGAGGAGGCATTTGCCAGCAAAGATCAAATAGGGTTACCGAGGCAGTAAAAAACATCGTTTTATAATAAGTGGACTCAATGAATCTTGTACGTACTGTGTTATATGTTATTTAAGAAATCAACGTCTGATTATTTTAATTGATAAACTTTGAAACTACTATACCGATTTTATTAATACTCGTAACTACTCTGTAAATGGCTAGCTAACAAAAAGAATAAAGAAGATCACAAGGGCTAGGTTTTTAAATTCCTGATTTCTTTAACTGAATAAAATGTAAATAATATGCCAAATTTAATCGAGATCGGCGTAGTTGTTAATGCTAATAATCAAATATACAAACAGCCGAAGAAAGATACTTCTCAGTGTAGGAGGACATAATATAGGTATAAAGCGATAAAAGCAGTATATATACGTTATTAATTTATAAGAGCCCGTTGAATTGTACTTGGCGAACACAAGGCCGTTCAGTAATTACCAGCTGAGAGGCTCCCTATGTTTGTGACGTTTATTAATAGACATGCCGCTTGTCAATTTCAGAATTCCTATTATTTATTTCTTAGCTAATCAATGTAATAAATCCATTGACTTCTTTTGCTATTACTTTTTCTATACAACTAGCTCCGCGATTGATTACTCGTATTTTATGAGATATCAAAAGTATAAGGACAATGCCTAATCAGATGGTTAAGAGAATGATGAGTGATTCAGATCACATAATTAATCGGTTAAAAATAAGATCATTTATTTAAGAGCGCATTTGTTTACCAGTATGAATGAATACACTTTTATTGAACACCAAAGAAAAAAAAGTAGTTACAGAGATATACAAAGAGCAAGCGAGTACAATTTGGTGGCCAGTGGCGTTTACCAGTATTTATTTTGGTAAATTCTTACCGCTGAGTTTCAAAGTCTAGGTATCGTTTGGGCTGCTGGTTCTGGCGTTCTTCTGGCTTGTGTACAGTATCCACCAAACGGACCATTTTATTTGCATAGCTAGAAAATAAAAGGATCCTTCTGGACCTTACTGGTAGACTAGCTAGGCTAAGTAAATAAAAAGTTTCACATTGCTTAGCTAAGCTAAGATTTCAACGAAACTGTGTCTTTTGATGCATGCTAAGGATATGAGCTACGGGTAGGAGCTAAGTTTGTGGACACATATTACTCTCTGTGCTACACCACTTAGTATTAGTGGAAGCAGTCACGTCGTTTCCTCACCCCGCTCACTGCTTAGCTACGCTAGCACATTTCCAGTGGAAAAGCAGCCTTTACCAGACAAGTCAGCTGCCATGCAGTTGCGTGCATATAGGATATGTAAATACTTAAGGGTAGGCTTTTTATAACTCTCACAATGCCTATCCTTCAGTTTTATAACTCGTACTGGAGATTTTCTTCATTTTGTATCATCTGCATACCCTCTATGCACGCCACTGCTGACGTGGGCCCAAGATTGATAGGTTTTTAGTAGAAAAAGAACCAGGGAGCCCAAAAAAAATCCAGATGCTTGAGTCAGAAACCATAATGGTGAAGTTACAAGAAAAATCTTTTTTTTCCATGTTTGGAATAAAAATTGCTAAACAATAATCGGTTAGACAATCAGATTTCATAATAATTTCCCTCACAAAACATATGCGGCTTCCCTTATCATTCAACACGATGTTGACATAGATTTTTCCTTTTATGCTACGTCCCTGTTCATTCCTGATCCTCGACATAATGTTCCAACGCTCCCTTTATGCGCCCTTTTTTGTATCCTACATCATTAAAATCATTGCAGCCTGTCCGCGCTTTGGGAAGATTCAAAGAAAACCGCCAACTTGTCAAAAGCATCACCCTTCGCCAGTTCCCCCATTATGCAGTGGCGTAAAAGGTTTTTTGTATTCATTGAAGTTTACCCCACCTGCGTTAGATTTCTTTACTTTTTTTATTTGGTTCTAAGCCTTAATGACAAAATAGAACTCTTTTAAATACTTTTACGTGTGTTTGTTCTGCATTTAAGTTAAACAAACGGTTTAAAAGTATAAAGTCTAGAAACATATTCATTTAATATAAAGCCTGCTCTTGTTTCAAAATTATAACCTTATTTTAGGGGCGTCACTCTATACCAATATTACCAGTATTAAAAACTCGAAACTCGAAAGTGTTTATTGTGTTTGGCTCAATGGCTGGACCGATCATGACGATATTTTGCATAGATATCTTGATGTCATTAAATATACGTGTGACGGCCGATTGGCGCAGTGGGCAGTGACCCTGCTTTCTGAGTCTAACACCGTGCGTTCGATTCCCACAACGGGAATATATGTGTGTGATGAACATAAATGTTTTTCAATGTCTGGGTGTTTATTTGTATATTTTAGGTATTAATTTTTATTATTCCTAAATATTTACTCATCTTAGTACCCATAATACAAGCTAGGCTTACTTTGGGGCTAGATGTCGTGGTGTTTTTGTTATGTGTGTGTTGTGTTACAGGGAATTGGATATCATTTATTAATCACGAAAATGTAGGAATAAAGTGATTATTTACATTACATTCGTATTTTCTCTTTTATTTATACGAAACACACAGTTACGTAATCATGTTGGAAGAGTCGCTGGCCAAAGCCATATATAAAACAAACACCGCTTTGATCAAAGCAATGTTCTAATAACCTTATAGCTTGATATTTGTTACAGTAATTCTATACGTAATGGTTAAAAAAAAAAAACCTGGCTAAGTTTGTTGTTGGCTCTTCTGCCATTTTGTTCTGCGCGTTTGGAACCCTCCTTTAGTTTTAAGTTAACGAAACAGATATCACCATCACTAAAATTGGTTGCCTGTAAAGTCGGTATACGGGCGAAAGTTTTACGTGACAACGACTTTGAGTGGTAAAATAATTTTAATGTGAATATTCATTCGTATAGTAGGAAGAAGGATGAAATAATAGTAACAATTTAAAACATTTATTTATACAAAGAATTATATTTAAAACATTAATTTATACAAAGAATCTCGCACTGAATTTCATATTAACAAAATTTTATTTTTACCTTTACACATACATACGTATTTATATACAAATATACATACAATAACTTGCAATACATTTGCGTACAATGAAACAGCGTTTACTACAAAGGGACGCGTGCCTTTCACTTTTTATGTCTGTCTCTCTCGCTCTTAGGCGGGCTAACCATGCCCGAGTGGAAGGGACGCGTGCCTCTCACTCGCTCTCATTGTGAGCGCATAACGTGAGCGGAGCGTAACGCAGTTTCTTGAAGTGTCACCCGGCAAACCAATTTATAAGACGTTGTCACGTCAAAATATAATAGATCCCAGAAACTGGCATGGTAAAGTATTATATTATAGCATAAAGGACTAAGTAATCAATAAAAAAGCTTGGGTGTGAATTATTGCTCTAACCAGATTGCTCTTCTAATAATTTTCAATGACAATGTGAGATGGTGATAACAAAAGGAACACCCGGCTAAGTTTGTTGTGGGCTTAATTTTAAATATTAGATTACAATTATTAATTGTACTAAGAATGCTCGGTTCGTAGCGAAAGGTGCGTAGAGGGTACATTGCCGATGATCTGTTTGGTGGATTTGAGGATTGATGAAGGATTGAAGAAATAATATATTACACCATACAGATTCTCCGGCTTTTCGCGGAGTATGGCAAATTAGCTTATAATAAAGCTTAATTTTCATAATATACCTCGTAGTTATTTCATATATATATTTTTTTTATTTATTTATTTACTGTCTTTGAACGTGTAATGTACGCATAATAAGTGCCATCTATGGGCCTACGTGAATAAAGATATTTTTGACTAAGACTTTGACAAAAGTACAAAAAAGTTTACTCTTCTTAATTCAAGCACAGACCTAGAAACATATACAAAAATCTAAAATATGGGTTCTAGGTCCAAAGAGAATTCAAAGGATTGTAAATTTACTATTGCGAGAGTAACCACGAGTATCACTGAAGAAGGAACTTTGAAAACTAATACGACCATCGATCATAATACTATCTCGAGGACGAATTATATCACTATAAACTCGCGTCAGTTGACTGAGTAACTATAAAATATCTGAGAACATAAATTGTGTTATGATATAAAAAGGACCCCACTTCTTAGGTTGACCGTTGAAATTGGGACCGTAGCTCAGAATTGAGACCTATTTTATTTCTTTATGGTTTTTTACTAACTGTTCATAAGGAACAAAATGTTTATTAATTTTTATAGGGCCCTAACCCATTTTATCCTCTACTTCTTCTAAAAGATATAGTTTAAGCATAGGTTTCCATCGCCCAGACTCAACATCAGTGCTTTATAAGCTTTCTTATGAAATCAATCTTGTTTTTGACTCACTGTTCGAAAACTTGATCTTCAGTCACTGAGGAATTTTAGAAGGATACTAATAGCTTCTCCGATGCTGTATATTTCCATTATTTTCAAATCAAATTTATGAAAACGTGAACAAACAGGTAATATATTTCATATTCCGAATAAAAGTAGAAGATATTTACCAAGATTACTCTCACAAACATTGGCTGTATCGCAGATTTAAATTTACTATTTCTATGACAGCAGCGAATTGGACGTCCGTTTTCCGCTACAAAATAGTGGTTGAACGTAATTGGAAACGCCAAATCAAAACTATACTGGGCTGCAAAAAATAGATTCTGAAAGTTCTGCTACGTGTTTGAAAGGATATTAGATAGCGAAAATTTTTTTAGATTCTAAAAAAAAAATCTTGGCTCAAGTTTTAGTCAATTTAAAGTTCACTTATATTTTTCTCAACTCTTATTGCAATGTTTGAAATAAGTTTTATTTATCTGAACGAATTATGAACTGCCAATATACGAACGATGAGAAAGTCATGTTTTTGACTATTATTACCTGGTACTACCTGGCTGGCTACCTACTTGGTACCTGACACCTAACTTTATTTTGAATTTTATAGCTCTCCTCGTGACTTTACATTATAAATCTTGTAAGCGACTAACAAGGAAGTAATAAATCAAAACGTTGCACAAAAAGCAGTCGGATGGCTTGAATCGAGTGCGAGTCACTTTGCAAGTCTGATTTTATTCGTTTGTCGATTATTTTTTATTTCACCTAAACGCAATTATATGTTCAATCCGTGTTTAATAAAGGCTCTTTATACCATGGTGCCAACCACCAAAAGCAAGTTACATGTAGGTATGCAAAATTTCGTTAAGATCACCTTAACGATTGAGATAATTGTATTGAGACAATTGAACATAGGTAACAGACTAACAAACAAACAAACATGGCAAGGTTGCTTGGAAGCATCCGGCTCCGCTTTCATCTCTCAGAAGATTGAAAAATTAATGGTAAAATATAAAACGTAAATTGTTGATCTTGGAAAAGAGCAACTGCTGAGTTTCTTGCTGATTTCTTTGCGGTAGAATCTGCCTTTTGAACCGATGTAGAGAGATAGTAGAGTCACTACAAATAGACAGACTTAATGTTACAAAAGTGCTTATACTGTAAGCCTAAGTGTACTTTAAACAGACACACTTTCGCATTCATAATATTAGTAGTGACTAGTATGAATTAAATTGTATTTTTACCTGTAAGTTGATAATGTTTAGTTTTCAATGACAATCGTTCGTTATTAGGTAAAGAAAATAACAAAAAAAAAACCTTTTCAATTTCACGCTAATTCATAGTTACCTGTCAGGAACTTATCATGTATTAAACGACCGAACTATAGTTTAATTTGGACTAGCAGACCGATGAGTTTTCCGTAATTTCACGCCAATTCATAGTTACCTGTCAGGCACGTATCATGTATTAAACGGCCGAACTATAGTTCCAATTTGGGCTAATAGGCCAGATGAGTTTGTTTTACCTACTATGGTGGAAAAACAAGGCCCAAAATTAAATGGTGCCGATCGCCACACGTTCCTGTCATTACTTAATTGAATCGGCGTGAGAGCGTGAGGTGTCAAGTGTCTAGTAATACATGACTATAGGTCATCAACACTTCGTTGGTGACGGTATTTTGAGTAATATGTTTCTATATATATATAGTAAATACAATAGAATGCAGAACAGACCGGAGTTTCAATTTGGCGGTGATTCACCCCGGGGCATCGGAGAGCACGTAAAGATGTCGGTCCTGGGCCTGATTTCTTTGTCCGGTCATGTCGGAGCTGGTCCCGGACTACGAGAGTGAGGGTATAGAGAGTGCACCAGTGTTTGCGTACACGCTTGTGCACTGTAATATATCCCGCGTATTGGGAAAAATCTCTCTGTAGATTAACCACCGTGACTGAAATCAGTCAGAGAAACTGTTATTTCTGTACAAGAAATTTTCACCGTTATTTCTGTGGGACTTATAGACCAGGGTCGATAATTTTTTAAACCAAAAAAAAAATAGTAGTATGAAACCCATTAGAAAAGGATATATTATAAAAATGAAAGGAAAAATAATTTACGGGCGATCTGAGGTCGAAAAGGGGATGGGGGTGAGTTTTTAAGGGTAAAAAACGTTTTTTCTCGATTTCCAGCAAAACTAAGAGTCCTATCGAAAAAAGTCAAACGGCCAAGTTGTAAGTATACAATAAAACCAAATTTGGTTAGTTACGCTGTAATTTATTTGATTGATAATATTTATTTTTTCACCTTATTTTGAATTAATATCGAAAAAGCACCCTAAGTTTCAATCGAAAATTCACCCGTCAAAATATCAGCTTTTTTCAAAAAGTTGGTATGCTTTCCTGTATGCTATACGTTCAATAAAGTGTTCTCCTTCTTCTTCTTACTTTCAATTCTGGTGACGAACTATAGAAAGAAATGCGAAAGCTTTATTATTTTCTCTGCTCCGCTCCATTACAATCGTCCCAGGGTTATGCGCAAAGACTCTATTTGTCCTAAGACCTACACAAATGTACCCATGAAAATTCGAAAAATATTAATTTATATCTATCACAGGTTATGAAGCATTTTTAATATGTTTTTTTTCAATTATTGTGTGGTAATAATGATTACTACATTCGTTAACTTAAAACTAAAGCAAGGAGGGTTCCTCGATACAATGTAACTCATTTACCTGATTATTCAACTACATTATACTAGGTACTATTATAGCAGCATAATAAATGTAGCTCTAAGCTCTAATAGCATTACGACTTGGCAATGGCTTTAATGTGTGTTATGAATGGGCCAAGTGAATACTAGGAATTGAATGTAGCTTAATCAAAACTATTGATTCAATGTACGCCGTTAAGTAATGCTAACGTAGCATGATATTTTTAATGGAATGGTAACTATTGCGATGTAAACAAGTATTTTAATTAATTAATATTCCTATTTCCCTTCGAATAAAGCAAGCATAACTTGTGTGGTATTTAAAAACCTCGATAGTTTTTGTTTTCGTAGCTTTAGGTTTAAGTTGGCGAACGAAGTTATCACCATCTCCTTACAATTATGTTTTTTTTTTTTTATATTTATAGACGAGCGCTTGACTGCAATCACACCTGATGGTAAGCGATGATGCAGCCTAAGGTGGAGCGCGCTTGCCTAGAAGATGCCTATTCACTCTTGATTTGAAGGTACTAATGTTGTAAGAACGTGGGAAAATGGAAGCTGGAAGAGCATTCCAGATCCTAGCGGTGCGAATTAGAAACGAAGATGCGAAACGCTTCGTACGCGTCCGCGGTATATCGACCACGTAGGGATGCAGATCCTTCCGGTGCCTCGCGGTTCGATGGTAAAAAGGCGGGGGGGAACTAGATCAAATAGTTCTTGAGCACACTCTCCGAAATATATACTATAGAATACCGAAAGGCAGGCAACCTTGCGACGATGTTCCAAACTCTTAAGTTTTTTATTGGCTAGGTCACCGATGAGCCTTCTAGCACGGCGATCCACCGAACCCAGGGCATCAAGCTGATACTTGGCAGAGCCATCCCATAAATGGGAACAGTACTCCATGCACGATCGAATTTGAGCTTGGTACGAGGTAAGAAGCTGTTCAGGTAAACATATATGTAAGAACGCTTCATAAGTGCCTGTGATAGGTGTGTGGGTGTGGGATATAAAGAAATTTTGAATTTGAATATAGGTGCGTTTTGAACAAAGTCAATGACAAAGTCAAAAATTCTTTATTCAAGTAGGGGCAATGAGTGTCACTTTTGATGGCTACATTACATAAGAATGACACAGTAGTGAGATGATGGCGATAACCATATTCGTAAAATATAAACTAAAGCTACGAGGGTTCCAAAGGCATCTTGGTCTAAGAGGTAGCCCACAACAAACTTAGCCGGGTGTTTTTTTTGTTATCACCATCTCACATTGTCATTTAAAATTATTAGAAGAGCAACCTCGTTAGAGCAATAATTCACACCCAAGCTTTTTTATCGATTACGTAGTCCTTTATCCTATAATAGGACTTTTCTATAAGCTTACGAAGTTTTAACCTACCGTACCACGAAGAGTTATTGTTAATAAGAGCTTAAACTCTCAACGAATTGTAAGTTTTAGTGATCTTTTATAACCACGAGGCTCAAACTATTAAAGTTTTAGTTTCGTGTTTATAAAAGGTATAAACTCAAAACTCAACACAGGCGCATGAGGCTTGACCCCTGCGCCTAAGGTTAATGGACACAAGGCGGAACGTTGCAGGGCGTGTTCCTTGTATGCCCTGTAAAGAGTTGCTGAATTAAAAAAAAAAAACAAAACAAAAAAAAAACTATCACAAAATACCTTTCAAAATAATAACTATTATTAACTTTTAAGGAAACAAAATCCCCAGGTAAGACGAGCAAGTTGTTTTTACAATACCCAGCGCACGTCTCACTTTGCACCACAAATTTTTCCCAATTTCCCATTTTATTTTCTAAGAGTTCACCTCTTAGAAAATTAGAGGTAAAATAATTAACTGCTGTATGAAGTGACTAACAATTTGTTCGAGAAACCAATCTAAAGTGGAGTGGTTTTTGATGCTTCAATCTGAGTTTTATATTGCAACGCTTCATGCGTTCTTGTTTGAGGAAACAATGACTCTAACAAACAGACAAAGCGATCCAACTTATAGCCCCCCCCTCTTTGCGTTTAACAAACTATTTTAATCTTTTATAAGTTTAATCCGCGGGTATTCATTTAATTCAAGCTGCAGCCAGTCTTATAGACGGTTAAAGACATCTCTTTGTTAACGTTTGCATTCGAAACCATGAAGTTTTGGAGCTCTTAGCTTCAATTTGAGCCATTGAAACTTACTTTGGTCATTTAAAGTTTCGCCCGTAATGCCGAATTACAGGGATAAAATGGAAGGTAATATCTTAGAGTCATCTTGCCGGAATCTCTTTTCTGTACATATTATTTCAATAATAATGACTTTCAGGAACTGTTCGTAATGGATAAAGTTAAAAGAAATCTGAATGATTCCAATTTCGCTCGTTATACGAGTTCTCAAATATTGAATAAATATCCATATAAATAATTGTAGTATAAACAAAAAGCACATAAATATTTGGTACAACATTTTGAAGGCAGTGTCAATTAAAACTTAAAAATTTCTGTATATTAGTTTATATACCGTTCTCCTTTCTGCGTGTAGCATAAGAGGACCTCCAAACAACGACCTCTCTGGCACAGTGTTTTTTAAGTGTAAGGTCCTGGTTTTGATTTCCGGCAGTAGCAATTTGGGAGTTTATCATTTCCGATTTTTTTCAGGTATGATCTGGAGAGAGAGTTGGCGACGAGTTACCACCCTACCGACAATGACGTGCCGTTAACCGTTCCAGTACGATATCGCGAAGAATACCATAACAGAACAGAAAGCCATACCTCTAACAGGTTAGCCCGTTACCATCTTAGACACTCTATCTATCATCACTTATAAGTAAATAAATCTTAATATATATAAATCTCCGGTCACGATGTTTGTCCGCGATGGACTCCTAAACTACTTAACCGATTTTAAATAAAATTTGCACACCGTGAGCAGTCTGGTCCAACTTAAGAGATAGGATAGCTTAGGTCTTTAATTATAGTCGCAATTTTATTTTATTGCTAATTATTTGTCTATAATAAATTGCCAGTCACATGTTATATATATACTACTATACTCATACTCAATCTCAAATCAAACGCAGACGAAGTCGCGGGCAACAGCTAGTATATTATAAGGCTGGTGAGATTGCAGAAAAGGGTTAACTTGTAGTTGAAAAATAAAGTATCCAAGCCTCTGTACACGTACAAGGAATGTTATTAATTCTTAGTGATCATAATCATCATTATTATTACCCCATCATCGGCCTACTAGGCACGGCACATAATTACGAAATTCAGAAACTGCGTACCAACAAGCGCAGTGGGCAGCGACACTACTGGAAAATGCTTGTGTGATCAACATGAATGTTTGTTACTGTCTGGGTGTTTATCTATATATTATAAGTATTTATGTGTATTATATTCATAAAAATATTCATCAGCTATCTTAGTACCGATATCACAAGCTACGCTTACGCTGGGGCTAGATGGCGATGTGTGTATTGTAGTATATTTATTTAATAGAAAAAAGTTTCACGCTCTTTGTTCACCCAAAAAGCGCCCTACGCGCCTAACGAAAATTTTTCACTTCAAAAAAGTCGGAAAAAAGCTCAGGGGTAGTTTTTCATACCCAACTTGTGTAGCAGGTGCGCATTTGTCACCGTGATTCAATAAGTGACAGCAAGATAGAACAGAAAGGGAAACAAGGAAGTGGCGTGATGTGAATAACGTAGGTGTTCAATTTGTTTTAACCCAAATAAATGTCGTTTGATACGCAATAGGGAGGCTAATCCTATCATTACTTTATAGCCAAACCAACTAGTTCGAAAAGAAATACCCACCCTTAAAAAGCATCATTACTAACAGTACAGTAATACTCGAATAATAATTATAGTTTTCTAATAACGTACATAAACGTTTTTATATTTATCCAAAGTAAAAAAAAATTACAACCCTATATAATTTGCATTGTATTTCACTTGTATTTACGAGATACATATTATTATTGTGTCATATGACTATAGGAAGTTTACTAACTATTTTATTAATATCCACGATGAAAACTATTCCAGACTAGATCAAATTGCAATACTCGAATAATAATTTTAGTTTTATAATAACGTAAATAGCCATTTTTATATTTATCTAAAGTAAAAAAAAAATACACCCTAAATAATCTTTCCCATATTGCATTGTATTTCACTTGTATATACGTGATACATAATAAATATTGTGTCATATTACTATCAGAAGTTTACTAACTATTTTATTAATATCCACGATGAAAACTATTCCAGACTAGATCAAATTGAAATAGATTGCATCCCCATATTGCCTCAGTTCTAGGAAACTCACACAACCATCGATCATACCTGTCTCATGCCATTTAATTTTGAAGTACGGCTGAACATACGAGGTCTTTGATATGTTAGGAATAGGTTAAGTTCTCTGTTAGAATATAATTGGTGCACCTTGCTATACAAAATACAAAGCTACAATTGCCTTTGTATCATAAAACTATGCGATTCTCACTCAAGATACAGTATATTTTATTTTATTTTTTTACAATTATAATGCAGTATACTTTGTTTTGTTTTAAAATATTCTTTGATAAACAACATTTCTTAATGAAGTAGATAAGGGTAGTAGTAATGTAAGTAGGTAAGTAAGTAGGTACGTACCGCATTATGTACTCACAGATAATTTTATTACAACCATTTGTAACTAACTCACAACCCTTATTCTATACATTATACGCCAACATATACGTTTACACGTCTCCTTAAGATAAATACTTAGCCCATAACCTTCCTCACAAGAAGATGAAAAGTTCAGAAGATTACCGCGTACAAATAAACTAACGTACAATTGTCCTAACAAATGTATACATATAAGTTCTTTTCCTTTATTTTATATATACTCTGAACTTTGAAAACAGTCTCACCTAAAAAATAAGTATACTAATAAACGATGATGAATTTTAATATCGTAAAACGCAACAAACCAGAAACAACGATGAAAGACAAAACGGTAAGCAATAAAATGATAATACCCCTAGCCTACCTACCCTACCTTACATTCAACTCAAAGTTATCATCGTAAAAGCGGCGGAAATCGCAAAGGCAAATAATACTCTCGGGTAGGAAACAATAAAATCCGTGAAGACTATAATAAATATCTGAGTTATATGAATTGCAATAAAATAAAAGATTTCAATATTTAAAACTAGAAAGTACGATTATGTTAAAAATGTATTTAATACCTACTAGCTGACCCGCGCAACTTCATCTGCATCAAATCGGTTATTATCAGTTTAAATATCTTAAAAAAACCAAGAACCTATTTCCTGCGCCACCTACTGAGTCCAGTTTTATTTCCAAACTATATAATACGCGGCCGACCCGGAATATCAGCTACCACTGTACCAAATTGTATTTAAATCCATCCAGTAGTTTTCACGTGATGCCGGACAGACAGACAGACAGATAGGCAGACAAAAATTAAATAAAAATCAGTTTTGGACTCAGTATCGATTATAAAGCATCCCCCGGTCAAAATTTAAAAAATATATTAAATGCACAGAAGTCTTCCAGTTACAGTTTTATTATAAGTACTAGCTGTTGCCCGCGACTTCGTCTGCGTTTGATTTTGTTTTTCATGTGGCACTAAATTTAGTTGCAGTTCTAAAAAAATTAAAGTATTCAGTATCGCTAAGCCTTAAATGAGGGGTTTGCTGCTGTCCGCTTAGGAGTTCTGTTCTCTATCTCCAACCACAATTTGGGCAAAATTAAACACATATTATAATCTCTATAGTACAAAAATCATTATTTAAATCGGTTATAGTTTGGCGGAGTTATGGTGTAAAATCGTCAAGCACTTTTATCCCCACTCCCAAAGGAACCGAGCTTAATGCCGGGATAAAAAGTAACCTATATTTCTTCTAACACTTCCAAGAATATGTGTACAAAGTTTCATGAGGATCGGTTAAGTAGTTTTTGCGTGAAAGCGTAACAAACAAACTTACATTGTCATTTATAATATTAGTAGGGATAGATAGTCATAGTCATAGCCTATCTATATATCATCCTCATCATCGACATCATCATATCAACCAATTACCGGGCTACTAGAGGGCGTGGGTCACCACGCTGGCCCAGTGCGGATTGGTGGACCTCTATATACACTGTACAAATATAAGAAATGTGCCTACAGTTAAGCCTGCTAAGCCTACTGCTTAAGCCTACAGTTTTAGCCCATTGACTCCTCTCTCATACGAAAGAGGGTATTTGCACATTGCGCTGTTCTAATGTAAGTAACTCGATTTCACCTTCGGGGGGCCGAGCTCGTTCCGCGAATCCGCACTGGGCCAGCGAGGTGGACTACGGCCTTAAGCCCTTCTGATTGTGGGAGGAAACCCGGGTTCTGTAGTGGACCGGTAAAGGGTTGATGTGATGAATGTAAGTAATAAAAGAAAAATCCACGTTAGCGTTTAGAATTATTATCAAATGTAAACGTAATAGTTATAATAAATAAAATAAATAAATAAATATACTACGACAATACACAGATCGGCACTATGCCAATAGGCCGTAAATAATAGCCGGGACCTACGGCTTAACACTCTCTCAGTTGCACGGAGATGGACAACACCTAGTAGTTCTTAACACCGGGCTGATACTGAAACATTTTTTACAGATAGACTTAAATAATTTTTGTATGTTTCAGTGAACTTCACTGCAACCCCATTGTTAAGTGGCACTTAACAGTCGGTAGGTTAATAAGCCACAGTGGAAGCGCACCAGATTAAATCAGCTAAAACTATTTTTATTATTATTACACTAAAATGTAGCCCTTGACTGCAATCTCAACTGGTGGTAAGCGATGACGCAGTCTAAGATGATAGCGGGCTAACCTGTTAGGTAGTATGGCAGTCATACCACTAATCGGTTTCTACCCGACATTGCACCGGAACTCTAAATCGGTAGGTGGACGTTAGAGTGGTAACTAGCCACGGCCAAAACCTCCCACCAGACAAAGCATCTAAAACTATTAAATAACCTAATGATGCTAGAACTAATAAACGTATCCCCGCCACACTCTATTCTAACACAATTTGCTCACATTTGTCTTTTTGAACATAGTATTGTACCCAGCGAATCATACAGAAATCATACCGCATTTACAGTCCTAACTAACAGTGGCCTGAATATTCATTCGATAGCGAAACATTAGATTTAACGTCTCCAGCGCTGGAGCAATCAGTTCATACATTTCTATAATGTTTCCGAATCCGGCTATGAATGCCTGAGCATGAGAATTGTTCGAAATGTTTTATTCTATTACATAACCTGAAACTTTAAAGAGGGTCCCACGTCTGGGGTAGTTATAAGCACTAAATCAAAACTTTCTCCTTTTGGATATGACTCAAGTGAATACGTTTGCCAAAGTTAGATTTCTGTAGGTATATGCACAAAGATGCTGGGGATATTTGGTAAAGAATTATGATGCCAAATGCCAATAATGTAAAGTATATTTAAATCTACTACTTATTTATTTTTGTGTTGTTTATGTGTGAGATAGGCGAGAGTCCAAGCAATAACGTACTATTATAAATACTAGTATCATCCAACATTTTGAAATAAATGTTGAGTGTTTAAGAATATTTAATATTACTGATAATTATATATGTAATATTCACATATTGCTTTT
Source organism: Pararge aegeria (assembly GCF_905163445.1). Lineage (NCBI taxonomy): Eukaryota > Metazoa > Arthropoda > Insecta > Lepidoptera > Nymphalidae > Pararge > Pararge aegeria. Next base: position 6,187,435 of record NC_053184.1, on the reverse strand, counting down.
AAGCTCGTTTTTTAAACTCGTTGTGTGTATAACAATCAAAATAAGGCTCCCAATGTGTGAGGGAAATTTTGTTTCAAGGGCACTTTTTGACAACTGACAACAAATATAGAAAGTATAATATTATTGTAGGTGTGCAGATACAAAATATTTTTTACATTTTTTTACCTAAGTATTTCGAAAAAAATACTCTAAATTTTAAATAACCAATGATTAGAAAAAGCCATCCTCAGCAATAATGAATCAATATTATGAATACAAAAGAAAACAAATAGAAACAAAAATCAGTGCCATTCTTATAATATTTCTCCGTAAACAATATACTAGTAATTACCTATGTGAGGATCTGCGAAATTTTCTATTATCACTTATAATAAACGTCGTTCACACTGTACATTTATTCTTAACAAATTAATTATATTGGTTTATCTTAACAAATTAATTATATTAGTAAACCAAAGGGAACTATCTCTTTTGTTTACTAAGATACTCATTATTTATTTATTTATTTTATTTTTAATTTAATCACTACGGTTAACACCAATTACACTAATTAAATACATAGTAAATTTAATATATACAAATTGAAAAGAGAACACAAGAGAGTAAAAATATAAAAACACAGATAAAACATTAGCATTAAAATAACGTAGCGATAGTAAACGAAGTAACAATGCTATGTTCTTACATAGTTATAAGTTAAGTTAAGAACATAGTGCAATTACATTTCTCACACTACTACAGCCAATGGTTAACAACGGTTTTCTAAGGATCCGTATGATAATGGTCGGTAATGGGTTAACGCCATTACCGACCCACTACAGTACACGGGTCCTCTCTCAGAATGAGAAGAGCATAGGCCGTATTGCACCACCTCGCTGGCTAAGTGCAGATTCGTTGACTTAACACGCCTTTGAGAACATCACAGAAAACTCTCATGGAGGTTTCTTCATGTTGCTTTCCTGCACCGTTGAAGCAAATTATATTTAATTGATTGAATAAAAAAACACACGTTACTTAAATTCCTATGAATTAACGTAATTTTGAAGAGGTAATAGCCTAACTGATTAGGGCTTCAGAGTTCCTTTCGGGGGGACTTAGTTCGATCCTCGATAGTCACCTCGGACTTTTTGGAGTTATGTGCTATTTTGACTTAAGTAATTACAATACTTCTTTCTATGACGGTAAGGGAAAACATAGTGCATGCCTGAGAGTTGCATGTGAAGTCTACCAATCGTCACCTTGCCAGCGTGTTGGACGACGACCCTTCTCATTCTGAGATTGCGGGCCCATTATTAGGGCGTAATGGCTTAATTATGATGATGATGAACGTAATTTGCATTGAAACTTGTTTTTATAATGTTATAATATTTTTAAAAAGTTAAAAGAATGGCTTGATTTTTCGTTGGGTTGAGGTATGAATAATAATTTTACAATTAACGTTCCAATTTCAAAGAGAGTTATGTGTATGAAAAAAACAGGCATTCCATTAAAGAGAGATTCATTGCTAGCTGTTAAACAAAATATTTAGAGCACAAGACCACGAGTGATTTTGTCAAAGCACTGCCCAGTCACTCTTTAAAACTAAACTAAATTTCTTATAAAGAGTCAGATAAATGGAACCGAAGATGAATTTGCAAAATATGAGAAGTAGCATCTCACTCCAAAACACTGAATTCAAACCTTTTAGATAGATATATAACAATAATAGCTATTGCCCGCGTCTTCATCTGCGTTTCATTTCGTTTTTTTATGTGGCAATTTAGTTGTAGTCCTAAAAAAAATTAAAGTATTTAGTATCGCTAAGCCTTAAATAAGGGATTTGCTGTTGTCCGCTGAGAAGTTCTGTCGTCTATCTCCAACCACATTCATCAGATCTACACAAAGTTTGAACAAAATTAAACACATATTATAACATCTATTAGTTCAAAAATAATTATTTAAATCTGTTATAATTTGTCGGAGTTATGGTGTAAAATCGTCAAACACTTTCATCCCCTTACCTCTCACAAAGGAACCGAGTTTAATGTCGGGGAAAAAAAGAATCCTATATTACTTGTAACACTTCCAAGAATATGTGTACAAAGTTTCATGAGGATCGGTTTAAGTAGTTTTTGCGTGAATTTATAATATTAGTAGGGATACAAGTAGAAAGTTATTATTAGAACTTTTTTAAAAGTAAATTTAAATGTTTAAACGTGCAACACTGAGGTGATAAAAAAAAACACATTTGATATTTCAAGTCTGTTTTAGTAACTCTACGCCCGGTTTAGAAGCCAGATTTTATCGAGAAGAATCTAGCAAGGAACTCAGCAGTTGCTCTTTTCCAAAATCAGTATTTTTACAATTATTATCCTGACTTGCAAGAGATGAAAGCGGAGCGGCGTGCTTCTAAGAACCCTTCTCATTATTCCGTCCAAGGAACAGATTTATAGATTTCGAACTAGAATCAATTGATAAACTACATTTTGCCCACGTTAACTCATCTAGCTAGCAAAGCACAGGTTGAGAAAGTATTAAACTCTGAATATGTTAGGTCACGTAAAGTTTGGAAAACAATGAAATATTTTACTCATGTACGTTATAGATTGAAGTCAGCTCCAAATTTCCAGAGTTTTCGCGCTTTTATCTCTTTACGAACTAGTATAAAATACTTCAAAATTTCAATTTACTTTTGAGCGCTAGTTCCCCATTACCATATTTTAAGCTATTGTAGGATCAGACTTATCTTGTAAATAATTTATGGAATCTGTAAGTTTGCTTTTAAACATTTAGGAGGTTATATTCTATTTCTGCAGATTTACAAATCATTGTCTTGCTTATTTTTAGAAAAGTTTTTATAAAGTAATTGTATCGGATGGAGCAAGCGAAGACTCATAGGCTTTGTATTGTTCGAATTGAAACGCGTAAGGCTTTGTAAAAGGATCTGAGGATGCACTTTTTATTGCCCAAAATGGATGCCCGTTGATATCGTCTTGCGGCTTGCGACCAAGAGACTCCCCTTCCCTTTGACAGTTTTGCCAAGCTTAAAATATTATACTTTATATTACTTATTTATGTTTTATCATAATCAAAATAATTAATTACATTTTATAATATATTACCAACTTATTCATGTTTTAACATAATCGAATTAATTAATTACATTTTATAATATATTCAGGTGGCGTGTCGACAACAGTTATATTTCTCTCGTTAAACAACTAAGGGGAATCTTAATTGAAAGGAATATTGCTTATATTGGTTTTTCATTGACATTTGATCGGTAAAATTTTAACGGAGACGTAAAACAAGTGCACTGAAGAAATAAGCCTTAGTTAGACTTAGTTCCTCAGCCTAGAAATTTTGCGTTTGTGAGCTTATCATGACTGATCATTTTGCCGTACATAAGTTAACTCTGAAATTTCAATTTCCTCGTAGGTACTATTTTTTTTTTAATTTTATTCAATATAATTTTTAAGATAATTTTGGAACGAGTAATTTTCAAGACAAGATATTCAGTACACAGAACAAGTAGGTACTTGCAGTAGAAATCGCAAGTATATTATTCCTACCTACAATAGATATGTATGCTCAACGAAATAAAATACCCTATTTTTAGAATGAGGTAGAAAACTTTGAAGATAATAAAGTTGGATGAAGAGGTGGTGTTTTGATAGTTGATCGCTGCGTCTCATTTTGTTTTAATACCGAAGTTTTGATTTATTACCTTTCCCTTGGATCCGAGCGGGCAAAAGTTCTGTAATGGTTTTATTGAAATAACTTTCTTGGTTCTTTAAGTACAGAAGCGCTTGATATTGTTAGTAGAATAGTAAAGATATTTTATTTTAAATTATTTAAAAAAATATTTAAATACCCCTTTTTTGAACCCATTGTCAAAACTCTAGTGTAGGTGATTTAGCTATGACAGACATAAGAAGTCTGGACTGCGTAACAAAATTTACCGCCTTCAAAAACTATATCGCAATTTTTTTCAATGTCTCCAGAGTCACCGTCCTCCAATCCAAGTCGTAATATAATAAACGTAGCAATAAAACGTATCTATTTGACTACGGATACTTAAAAAAAAAGGACTGCCAGCTTTACTAAGACAGTTCTCACGTATGCGCTAAGATTTATTTTTGAGTTTCTCAGTAATAAAAACAAGCATGTACTTCTATGATAGCGCCTTTACTTATCATTGTCATTATTAGACTAATCTTTGACGCACGGATGGGCACAGGCCTCCCCTCTCGCAGTGGGTAGTTGAATGCCTAGAGCTCACCACGCAGCTTCGATTTGGGAAAAGAGTTCCAACAAAGACGTTTTTAAATCATGCTATAAGTGCAGTGCAAGGAAACGACCAATACTGGCCTTAGAAATAAGGGACCTGCATTGCATGAATACATTGTTGTGACACTGTTAGCATTAATCACGACATCAAAGGCGTTAAACTGCTGTGTCTGTGCTTTAAATAATTACATAATTAACACTATTCTATTACTTTTGGCACAACAGTAATAAAGTTTTAACTCTTTTTGCTCAGGTTAGGGTACGATTAAACGACATAATTAGAAAGTGGATGATGCTACATGAAGATGAAAGAGCAGAGGTATATGATAATTATATTTAGTCATTCAATCTATTTGTCAGTTTTGTTCAACAGCCACGTGCCGTAACGTAATGTAGCCAGTAATCATTCATACGAAATATGATATGCTTGGGACAAAGGGTTGAGACTTGATTTCTAGGCACACTTGGAAATATTTTTTTTTTATTATACAACGTGTACGAAATACTGTTGAAGGGCGCATAAGTATATTTAATAACACTCTAAGTGTTTACTTATGACAACCCTATTGAAGATAAAAGACCGAGACACGCATAGTACCTAGGCTATGTGACGCGTACGTAATAAAGTGACGAAAGACTCACTTGATTATAATTTTGCATGTGATGTTAGGACTGTACCTGATTTCTCTCAGTTAATACTAAAGCAGTGCTTCACTTAAAACCTATTAGCATTTCGGCTTCACAGATAAGTCTCAGAGACAGTAAATAATGTACCTAAAAGTCAAGTGAAGTATTATTTCGGTTTTTATTTACACATTATAAATTTATTATATTATCAACTTCACCTCTATTAAACACAATTTTTTTTACGATTTTTTTTTACGAATTTAATTTAACGACTTCAAAAACGGTATGAATGGCGATATATTTGGCGATTTTGTAAGTAAATTCATTGTAAAGTCATCAACTTTCATTTAAATTATTGCATGCGGTGTTTACCTATTAGTAGATTTACATTTTGTCTTCATACAGTATAAGCTACTTTAAATTGTTTTTTTGAAATGTAAAGCTGTTGGTAAACCAAATAAAGAAAAAAAAAAAAATCTCCTGAGGATGCTCAAGTGTAGGAGCGATACAGAGTTAATAGGTACATAGCCGAGGATCTGTTTGGTGTGAATATAAACATTGAAGAATTCATAAATAACACCAGTATAGTAAATTAAGCTTAATTTTCATAATATATCATTGAATTCCGCAATGTAACCACTGCTTCTATCTTATACCCAACAATGAATGCTCTCCTAAAAATTGTAGGAACCAAAGTGTTAGGGAATTAAATGATCGACAACTTGAAGCACCAAACCATTCTTGTTCATCATTTGACAATGATTGAATAATTGAGCAAAGCATTTCCCCTTCAATTCAAAATGATGGCTAACGCAACGGTTAAATTTGGTCGAAAATTTAAATTTAGACAACCAATGTTGTCTCGGAACAGAGTAATAAAATTCCTGCTGGTAATTTATGTAATTTCAAATCACTAAACCGAGTGATTGGTTTTGAATTTGATTGGTTTGTGATATTATGATAGAACACAAGATATGTCATATCACAAACTAATAAAACTCAAAATGGCTTTTCAATAAACATACACAAGAGTTTATAAGATTTTGTATTTGTTTATTTGGTTTTACTCATTTATTTGCAAAGCTACTGGAATGTTTATCTATTTTTTAGCAGTATATATAGCTTAGTTATGGAAAAAGATAGGGATTCCTATGGCGATGAAAGAAAGTAACTCAAAGGTAGCAAAATTTTGTCTATTATAAAATTTGTTATTTGGCATGTGCTGAGAAAATGATTGATGATACATTAACATTACCTATAAAAAATCCCCGGCACGGACGGAACTGAGGATCCCGCAGGATTTGTAAAAAACCATAATAAGTCGCGGGCAATCGCTAGTAATCTATAACTATAAAGACCTTATCCTGACGAACTGACTGAAAATCTACAGCCCTAACAACTGAAAATAGAATTTGAAATTTTGAAAGAACATTCTTTGAGAAGGAACATTCTAGAGGTAGAATTAAAAAATCCGCGCATGATAAACCACTAAGCAAGGTATTTTAAAATCAGTAAGGGGGTTTAACGGGGGAAACAAGTTTGTGAGGTAGTTTATTTTTCAAGTATACCATAATATTTTGGCTTATGGTTACAAAAAACTTGGCATCCACTATTGTTTATATAAACTACCTACACTTCTTACATTACCTCTTTACATTCTGTCTTATAGACGACTGTGTAAATAACATCATAATTTGTAAAAGTTTCTTAATTACACTATTTCTACGCTTGGTTTGGTTTTTATTAGTAAAAATATGTTTGGGTAAATGTCACGTATCCAAAATTGCTTTTGTTAACGACAACTTTTATCTGTAACTTGTGAAATACTAGTAGTTATGAGAGAAAAAAAACTGTAAGCTGTTGGTACGTCCAAACGCTTGCAGTACAGCAGTAGGTACTATCTATCGACCGACATTATGCGTTTTCACAACGAATAATCTTTAGGAAGTATTGACACATTGTTTATATTTCTATTTTGATCATCGATGACCTAATTGGCTAGATGATTTGATAATCTCATTATATCGTCGATTTCAGTTTTACATTAATAACCAAATTATGTTCTGTTTCAAAAGTTGTTTGCAGGTGGACATATTAAGGAACATATCATGAACGGACAAACGGGCTATGTGTATCTCCAAGTGAACTGATTTACTCAGAAATGGGACCAGTTAGAGTTGGTTTAGGTTGAGTTTGTTTTCATGAATTTATCATAAAAACAAACTCTACCTTACTGTTAACAAACCATGACGAAAAAGATACATGATCAATGTTATTATTATTATAACTATGGCGAAAGGTTCCTCATCAATCACGGAAAGCCCCAGTCCTCTCCGAAACTGCCAAACAATAATAAACAAACGAGTCCACAACCTACTAATCCAAGTTAGTTTCTATTTCGTTTGAAATTCGAACTCGTTGCTTGCTGACTTTTCACTAAAAGTAGTTTTCAAATTTTTCTGTATTTGAATTTCGGGAAATCGTGAATGTTCCTGGTTTTTGTTGTTGTTTGTTTTATGTCAGCCACGAACTAATTGTATATGTAGGTAAGGTTCCGAGCCTCATAATGAAATATTGAACCCTGTATTTGTGCTTTGAGTGCAGCGTGGTGGGTCTATGCTCTAAATCGCTTTCTCCTTTCCGAGGAGAAACCTGTGCCGACGAAGGTGGGACGTTAATAGTTCGATAATGATGTGTGCAGCAGTTAAAACCGGTAAAAAAAAATACAACCCATGGTTCTACATGTTTATTACCGGTGATAGAAGCCTAATAGTTAGAACCTCACCCGGAATTTCGGGGGGCTTGAAAATGATCCCTGGTTTTTTTCGGAATTGTGTCCTTTTTAAGCAAGACACATTCTGAAGGAAACTGCATGCCAGTGAGTTTTTCATAATGTTCTCATAGGGTTGTGATGTCGCACGTTGCCAGCGGCCTAAGCTCCTTTCATTCTGTGAGACGACCCGTGCCCTGTAGAGGTCTGTAATCCTAATTACTGACTGCAATCTCACCCCGCATATAAGATGTTGAGTTGAGTCGTAATTTTAGTTTTACTATGCTTAATAAAGTAAATAAATCAGGACACTACCCGTGCACTCACTGGCTTTTCCCACCAGTGGATAGAAGGGGAATTCATATGTACTCGTACACCCACAAAGTTAGGAAAGGAATTAAATGTAAAAATATATCGATAAATCGTATCGATACCAAATATTTAAATTTACATTGCAATTTATGAAAAAAAACGTTTGTTTATTAAGAAAAAGTATCTGTTAATTTGTTTCTTAGTTTAATCGAGCTCAACTTCTGCTCCGATCTTGACGAAATTTAGCACAGAGATAACATCCTTGTGACAGACAGATTACATGCGATTTCCTGTAACGACTGCTATTGGCCGGCTAAGCTTTGTTTGCGCGCCGTTACTCTCAATGAGTATACAAAGTTGACTACCATACACTCATATCACTTAATTATGTAGCTACATATGTAGTAACTTGATAAAGTCAAGCGTTAATTTTTACTGTCCAAACCCGCTATTTCGTCTGATAACTCTGTTTTTACTGGGTATGTAGAATGAACAGCTAATTCTAAAGAGTTTCTGTACTGCTGAAATTGTCGCTGGTGTTGCTGCAGTTGACTTAATGTATTCTGCGATGGGCTTGTTCGAACTTCTTCTAGAAGCAGTAGCACTTTTATCCTAAAGTCTCGCATTTGCTCATCTGAAAGAGTCTCAACATCTGGTAATAAACTAAATAGAAACATTTTTCTAGAATCATCTTTGTTAAATTCTCTCTCTTTCAACCAGTCAACTTCTGTATCAGCTTTTCTTATTTTTGGCTTTTTAAATGCACTAGTCCCCGCGGCAGGTAAGGAAACACTCTCTGGAATGCTTGCAGACTCTTCATCGAATGGTGAAAAGAAGTCGTCACATGAGGTATCTTGTGGAGAACTATTGCCGGGTTCTTCAGTATGGATTACTACCTTAATATATGGCAGGAGAAATTGCAGCTCATTATGCAAATAATACAGTTTCTTTTGTTTCTCGATGAGCCGTCCGGACATAACTTTAAGCTGCGTACAAACCCGTTCCTTATATTTTTCCATTTGTTTTGGCAGTAGTGTACTGTAAAACAATAATTGCTATAATGAATAATCGTTCGTTTGCGTCTCGTTATATAAAGGTATTTTTCGCAAGTCCAAATTCGAAGCATCAGGCAATAAAAGTGTGGTTTAATCATTCTAACAGAACCAGAAATACAGCTTTACCCAAATTGTAAAGCGAAATTGATACAATAAATGTTACTATCAACGTTTAGAAAATTGTTTAAGTGAAAGAGAATATCATCATCATCTTCATCAATCATCGCTAGCCTATAATAGTCTACCGCTGGACTATAGGCCTATCCAAACGGTTATTGATCGCAGTAGTAGTACAGATAATTCTGCTGCTTTACTGTCTCTGAGACTAATCTGTGAAACCGAAACGCTACCAGTTTTTGAGTAAACCACTGCCATAGTTCTTGCGAAAATAAATCAGATCAGCATGAAATGTTAAGGCAGTTCATGCTAAATTAAAATTCAAGTAACTACTTTCATTTTATTACGTACGTTTCACGTAGCGTAGGTCTTTTATATTCAATAGAGTTGCTATTAATAAACACTAAGAATGTTTTGAATTAGTTTGTAAGGATATAAAAAACAAAATTCAAGTCCATATACATTTTTATCACAGCTTACTTTAAGGCTAGATGGCGATGTGTGTATTGACGTAGTATTTATATTTATTTATTGTAGTGGATTGATCTGTTCATTGTTTACATAACACATTTTGGAGCTGGCCAAAACATCATTAATTAGCTGACCGTTATGATAGCCTTTAAAAATCGCGCTACTGATATATTAACAATAAAACTGTATCATGAGTCACCTGGGTAACATGCAACTTAGTAAACCATACTGTAAATAAACTAAAATGCCAAGTTGCTCTAATTTTATATGTCATTATTGCCATCATATTAATGTTCTGCTAAACAAAGGGGGGCCCTTTCTTTGATAGAAGAGCATAAACCCACTACCCTCCTCCAATGCAGTTTTGTTGGTTTAAATGGTTATAACCAAGATTGTGATACTAACCGCTTAAAGTGCTCTCCGTGCTCGCGGGGCTAGAGATTTCCTAAGCTTGAGTTTCAATCGACGGAGATAGTTTAACAAAAAAAAAAAAATCTTGCCCCAACCAGCAAATAGCTTGATCCGTAGTTAAACATACTAAGCGCCATAACATACCAAAACATACCTAAGAAGCGGATTACCAAGGACCAGCAATATATACATTCCGGTTTTGTGTCCCAGAGCTGGGAACAGGGCTCCTTTCGACAGGAGGGAGCATTTAGAGATTCAACCCTCCTCGCTGCTTCGAAACGATTAACAGAAACCGAGACATCGACATAAGAGCACGTCAAGCAGAAGCAAGGGATTAGGAAAACGAAAAAATTCTGTCTGAGCCAATAATCGAACTAAGTCGTCTACCTAATGCATGGTACTATGGTATTAGGTAGAGCTCGCTTAGGTGTTAGGTATTAGACCAACGCGTCATTATTAAAGCGAAATATCGTTTACAGAATGTAGGTAGGTATATTTACTTACCAGTCCACTGCATTGTCTCTGCCACCTCGCCCCAGGCCTTGTCCACAACATCCTTCCTCGAGTAATCGGGTAAAGTATTGTTATACAAACAAGGATACTGTTCAATTAGTTGTACAAAATTCAACACCGCCTCCATAGTTGAAATACGAAAATAAACACGTGCGTGCCACTCGTCGTACGCTCGCGCTCTGCGACGCTGCCGCTCGGCGTGTCGCGGCAGCTGCATGACGCGGACGATTGCGTGCAGCGACGCGATTGCGACGTTGCCGCTCCGACGGAACAGCACGCAGGCGTACGTTGAGCGATGCATTAAGACCGTCAGGCTAAGAATTGCGTCAGGCACAAATTTACGAACATACAGAACCCTTATTCATTGACTGGCTCATTATTGTATGCAGTGCATTGTGTTTAAAAACAGTGAACAAGGCCCACGCACGTTTCTCTTCACACTCTCGGAATGTTGCTAGCTCACAAACTTTTCCCATTTTCCCATTTTATTGTAACTGTTTAGAACATGAGAGTTAAAATAATTACTGTCAACTGCTAAATGGTCTGGAGTGACTAATCACCTCAGAGAAACACTACAAAAGTGGAGTAGTTTTTGATGCTTCAATATTAGTCGTGTAGGCATCGCGGTCCGTTTTTTTTATTAAGGATTTACGAGAATCATGCCTGCTTGAATGCAATTATTAGGTTGGAGCACAATTGCCTAGAAAATTCCTATTAAATGCATAAAACACAGTTGCCGGAAGGGCGTTTCACATCATAGCGTCTGTGTTCATTGCCCCAAATAACCGCTCACGGCATCTCGCTGTTCTTGATAGAACGGGGATAGAGGAACAAGATTGTAAAGTTCCTAAGCAAACTCATCGTACTCTCCGGTAAAAAATGATTTACTGTATCTCAATTTGCAATTGTGCGATGGTAGTTATCTGGCAGTGAGAGATGAATGCCAGGCGTACAAATGGTGTGGATAATGTGTAAAAATTCGAGTCAATCCATTAACTTTTTGTTTTTAGCTTTAGGGACACTTACGTAAGAAAGATGATTTTTATATTATAAACATTGTTTGTAGGTACTTGACATCGTCATCATCATCTTCAACTGCTGCAACAACAAAAAGATCCCACTGCTGGGATCAGGAGAAAGGATAGCTCATAGGAGAGAGGGATTTTAAGCATAATCCGACCATGCTGCTGTAATACGGTCTGAGGGCCCTTTTTTCACATGGCACATTTCAATGGCTCTTAATAATGATTTCACAATTTTTCAAGGTGAAGAGCACCAATTCTTTCGGTACAAGAAAATTCTAAGATGGCCACCGAATAGTGTAGATACTAACAGAACTATTAGTAAGTGCTTACATATAGTAAAATTTTGTCTTAGTTATTGACGTAACTAATCACTTCATTAAAAATGAATTTTAAAATGTAAAATGTAAATTGTTGATATTGGAAAAGAGCAACTGCTGAGTTTCTTGCCGGCTTCTTCTCGGTAGAAACTCAATCTCGTTTCAAAAGTGCTTATATTAGGCCTACTTGAAATAAATGAATTTGGAATTTTTTGAATTAAATTCAAAACAAAGCTCAAAATAATTTTTTTTATTGGATTGACTCCAATGAAAAATATTTTCCTTTTTTTCCGAACCTGCACCGAATAGAGTAGTTACAAACTACTGTATAAATGGGTTTTACATTATTTGCTATAAGAACAACAACAGTATAAAAACTTTTTAATAGTAGCAGAGCTTTTCGTAATAGAGAGCATCCTGGGAAGTACTACCTACCGCCATGCTTATTTCTTTTCAACATTATTGCAATGCTATGTTCTGGTATGAAGGACATGGTTGCCAGTGGTATTACAGCCCCAGAATTATGGGCACAGGCCGGCACTTTGTAGGACTTGCCTTGCATAGCCTTGCAAAACTGCTTTGTCTATAAACAATGGTTTTCACTTAAAAAAAAAAAAGAGATTGCACTATAAATGAGTTCTAGATAATGATAATGCTCCACATACAATGATAGTAAAGCTTTGATACTCCCGCAATCCCTTCCCCATTTCTAAAAAGGTTCATTTATAAAAAAACGTAAAAAGGAAGCAATTATTTCGGATCGCTAAAGCATTTAACTAACCTTACCTTTTAATTCTGCCACAAAGATCCTAAAAGCCAGTAGCGACGGATTGTTATAGAAAAATGGTAGCAATTGGAAGAGTAAGCACGGGAAGTGGCCATTGTTCGCTGGCTGGTCATTCAGTAGCTATATTGTTCAAAATACTGTATGAATGGGACTGTCCTCGCAATAAAAGTTTTTGGGACGATGATACACAGTATAATATAGATCGGGTCCCAATGAACGTTGAACGATCTATTCAATTTCAATGTATAAAAAGGGAAGAAGATTTTAACATCAACCTAAGATCATATCACGACTTGATTCGATTCTCGTTAGTATGATGTTTATATTTTCAATTTTACTGAATCGTTTAAAGCGGATAGCCATTTATAATATAGTCTAAGTTATCCATTTTCGTTATGAAAAACTATGTTTATATGCAATCCATACGCTTTTAATTAAAAATTATGACACATAATTAAACTCTTCATGGTTGGAGAGTTGAACAAAAGGTCGTGGGCTAATTAAATACAACACTTGAACAACTCCAGCAGCCATCGTCATAATAATAAATCATTCGACACGAAACGAGCACCCTACATTATAAAGTCTGTTTTTTTGTATGATTAAATTTCTAACGCGTCTTATCAATTCAAAAAATTCACACACAATGAGTTTAGGATAATATAGCTCTAATGTGCTCGAAATGTTTATCAGAAAATAAACAAGCCTCGGGAAGTTTCTTAATTTTGCTGTATAATAAATCTATTAAATACAAAATATTTAATTTGTATACAAATTATAAAACATAATAAAACGCTTCATGTTCGGCGCTTGGCTAGGTTTGAAACAAATAAGGCGTAGCTTTGTAAATATAACGTCCGAATAACTCCAGAAACCTTTATAGTGTTATTAAATCGTTAGGCGCGCGCCCAACACACTACAATGTACATTATGATTTACTTACATTATATTTTCACGCGTCTAAAAAATATTTGTGAAATCAAACAATACGATATGCAGTTTTGATTTTATGAATTATTTTTTAAAGGAATTCACAACGCCTCTTTTCACGCCGTCATAAGTTTACACATGCGTATATTTTTTTTGGTCCTATATTTGATTATTTTTTTTAATAAATGATAGAATATTAATAATAATTAAATTCTTTTCGTAATATTGTTTCTTTAAAATATAAATATAACCTAAAATAAAATATTTAAAACTAAATAAAATCTAAAACGTACTCGAAACCACCGCAGCGAGGCACAGTTCCTAAGATGCTGCCAGCATTGCCCCTTTGGATGGCCAAACTAATTCGTTGGCCAAGGTAACTGCCCGCTCTAGGATCACCGGTAGACTCGATAACCCTTTTCGATAATTCTTTAAAAAGGGCTCTTGCCTCCGGACCCCACGGTCCCAAAGTCTCTACTCCAAAAGTCACAAAAATGAAGCTGCTATCCAGGTTTTCATATTTACGCCTCTTGGCCTGCTCGGCACTGGAAGCAGCCGCAACTACCATTGACGAGGTGGCCTGGATGTGTGATGCAGCTAGGGTATCAACACAAGTTGCATCCCACAGAAGTGACCTTCCAAGCCTCCAAGGTATGAGCGTCATACCATCATTGATTATTTTGTATTTATTTTATGATTATTAAGACTTAACATATGCAATTAACCATAAACCTACAGATGCTTTCAGAAATTCACAAACCACGCACTATAAATTTGAATATTACATTAAAAAAACTTCTGTGTGGCCCCTGGCGAGACTTGACCAAAAGGGCCATTACGGTTTAATTAAATCGTTCGACGTGAGCCCAACACGCTAAACTATCATGCTACCTTATCAAATCAATCGATTATACACAATAAAAGATTTTTGAACCCCTGCAGATATTGTGTAGAATATTTTTATGCATGTATTTACATTCCATTATTATTTTATTTATTTTTTTCTCAAAGTAAGCCTAAGCTCTTTTTTGAGCTTTTTTGAGATGATAAAAATAAGCCTCTGAAAGTGGCTTAACTAAGCCTTTGAAAAAATGTATTCAACCCATAAAATTTTAATTTAAATCTAAAATTATAACATACAATAAAACTCTTCAGGGTCGCCACTTGGCGAAGGTTGGAGAAAAGGGCCGCGACTTAATTAAATACAACGCCTGAAAAAGTCCAGCGGCCATTACGGTGTTATTAAATCGTTCGACGTGAACCCAACACGCTGCATTATCATGTTTTTACTTCGATGCCCGTAAATTTATATGTTACATCTCTTATTAAATCAATCGATACATTATGATGTTTATCTTGTTAGTAGTATTTCATGAAAACTATTACTCAATAGGTTTTTGGACGCCTACAGATATTGTGTGGAATATTTTTATTTTGGTTTTAAATTGGATTATTGAAGTTATGCTTCTTTTAGCGCGATGGAGAAAAATGAAGAGAGTAAATTTTTACAATGCGCGCGCACACCGACACCTGAATTCTACATCGTAAAGTTAATTCTAGGTGCAATGAAATTCGATAACTATGTTCAAGTTGTATATTCTAGTATTTTTATATTTAGAAAACGTGTTTGTAACAATACAAACAGTGTGAATAAATAAATATTATTACTTTAATAAAACCTTTTTTATTTAAATAAAATCCTTATGAGTAATTTTAATATTTATCATTAATCACTACTGCATTTTAGTTATTTTTTTTCCGTACGCCAAAGAAGTATAACTTCTAACGCGTGGACATAAGGACACACACTCTTTTTTTTTTTCTTTTTTTTTTACTCTACGGGCGTAATACAACATGGAAAATAATTCAAACCTCCAGTATCACAGCTCTTTGTTTGAGATGATTATCTGAAAATTAGCAATATACCTCTCAAAGTGGCTTAATTAAGACCTTTAATAAATTTATTCAATCCATACGCTTTTAATTTGAATCTAAAATTATAACACATAATAAAACTCTTCAGGGTCGGCACTTGGCGAGGGTTGAACAAAAGGGCCGCGGCTTAATTAAATACAACGCCTGAACAACTCCAGCGGCCATTACGGTGTTATTAAATCGTCCGACGTGAACCCAACACGCTACATTATGACGTACTTCGACGCCGGTGATTTTATTTGTACCGCTCGTAATCAAATATATTATTACGTTTCATATACGGCCATGCGATTATAATATTGATGTATGACTTATACAGTAGCTCAAGCTCGTAAGTTTATTGCATTTACAAGCAATAAACCACCGCTTATAACATTTCTGTACCTACTTCAAGTTTATTGGATAGAAGCAGGCGTTACTTTGCGGAAATCCATAGATGAGGTTACCTCGCACTGTATTTAAAGATAGCAAAGATTTCGTTATCGTGTTAAGTATAGGTACAACCGGTACCTACTATGTATATTAGGAAAATTAATCTTAATTTGCTATAGTCCGCGAAAAGCAGGAGAATCTGTATGGTGTAATTTATAATTTCTTCAATCCTTATACTCCACACCAAACAAATCTTTGGCAATGTACCCTCTACGCACGTTTCGCTCCGAAACTGGAGCATCCTCAGGAGATGTTGACTTTACAATGAATAATTGTTACTTAACAATAATTATTATGGATTTCCGCAAAGTAACGCGTGCTTCTATCCAGTACTATGTATATTTAATACGCCTATTTGGAGCTTGAGTTAAGAACACCAAATTCCTACCATATCATAGTCATTCGCTGACGCTAACGTGTTTACGACCTAATTCTCTTTCAGGTGATATACTTCTTTATTATTTTTTATATAATGCTCAATAAAATAAATAAATAAATAAATATACTACGACAATAAACACATCGCCATCTAGCCTTAAGTAAGCGTAGCTTGTGTTATGTTTACTAAGATGACTGATGAATGTTTTTATGAATAATATACATAAATACTTAGAATATATATATAAACACCCAGACACTGAAAAACATTCATGCTCATCACACAAACGTTTTCCAGTAGTGGGAATGGAACCCACGGCCTTGGACTCAGAAAGCAGGGTCGCTGCAAACTGCGCAAATTGGCCGTCATTAATTAGTTAATAGTTAATGGACATTAATAAAACAGGCAATGTGTGTTTTTGTTGGTGAATCAAGCTTTAAAATCAAAATTGAGGTTTAATAGGATTTTCAGAATTAAGCAGCTTATAAAATCCATCAGTGCGTGATAAAAGCACCTATATACGTTATGTATTTTGTTAGCAATTTTCATATTTTTAATTATCCAACCATGAAATTTAGTTATTTTTGAAGTTATACTTCTATTTTCGCGTTAGGGAAAAATGGTGGGAGTAAATTTTTACGATGCGCGCGCACACACAAAATTTCAACAAAACCAAAACACATGTATTAGGTATTTTCTGGCGGCCGATTTGCGCAGTGGGCAGCGACCCTGGGTTCGATTCTCACAACAGGAAAATGTCTGTGTGTTGAACACGATTGTTCAGTGTCTGGGTGTTTATATGTATATTATAAATATTTATGTATCCTGTTCATAAAAATATTCATTAGTCATTTTAGTAGCTAAAACAAGCTACGCGTACCTTGGGGCTAGATAGCGATGTGTGTATTATCGTAGTATATTTATTTATTTCTAAGATAAAGAGTGAAATGAAACGATAATACCGCGCGCACTGATAGAAAAACGCCTAGGAGTACACCGTAGCAAACGTTTTAACAGGATGCCTGGAAACCTAACAAAATGCACTCGTAAATTAATTACTAAGTAGGTATTCGACATCGAAATTATTTAACGCAATGTTTCCATTATTGCATAAGTGTACCTAAATGTGGATTTAACATGACATTCAATCCCAAGTGCTCTACAATTATTACGCTGACAATTCAAATGTAAAATTTAATTACTCTGAAGTTGATTTCATTTTATGATAACATAGTTTATCAAATCGACAGGTAGGTATATGCCTATTTTTACAAAGTTACATAAACTTACTATTTTTAAATATTTAAAAGGAATTTCATGACTCGGTTGTAAGTACAATTAAACAAGGAAGCTAATACAAGAGATCAATTGAAAATAAACCACAGAAATCAGAACATTAAACCGATGTTAAAAATTTATATCTGCAATATTGTCTTCAACATTTGGAAGTCGATGTCAAGTAAAAATATCTATTACCTATACTATTTTATTTCATAGAAGCTACTCATAGTCATACCCATATTGTTACCGTTGTCACACAGTGATATAAAGGAAATATTTTATTTCTAACACGTTGATGCCGAAAGAAGAAAGTGAAAAAGTCCTGGCTTTGAAATATAACGGAGTGGACCGGAATCAAGACTGTAGGAGAACTATTTCATGGACAACGAGAAATTTGAAACTGATTGCTGACCTTCAGTAACATAGAGGCATTTGAATAAGAAGATTCCAGAATACAACTAAGAGCCAAACTACTGTCTACTCGCACTTAACGCGGCTCCAGCGTCGCGTCGCTTGCCTTTTTTTGGGTAGCCTGTAACAGCTACAGGTTAAGTAGAGTCTGTGCCTGGCCGTAGGAGCCTCCAGATACATCAGATACGACGTTTATATCGTGACTCTAAGACACCACTGTAAAGGAAATTTTCCTAAGGCTCTTCAGAATAGCACCAATACATTAAATAGTTCCTTCTTCGAAGTAGGTTTTTCTAGGATTTTTTTTTTAAACTTTTTAATGAAAAACAGCATTGTTATTACTCAGATAAAAAATTTGTAGTCGTGTAATTGTTTCTTCATCTAGTCCCGTGCTTTAAATCCTCTATAAAAGATTCTGAAACAGTTGACTTATTGCTAACATTAAAACGCCCAATGTTCCAATAACCGTTATATAATCCAAATGGATGGTAAAATGTTGTACTGAGTTTTATAATAAGACTCCTATGTTTTTTTAGTCGATCCCTTCTGCGCAAAGGGTTATCTTAACAGACAGCCACATTCTTACTGCTTGATGCGTGGTATCCGTGTGAATTTTTAAAAAAACTTGCTATTCACGTGCATGGCCTAATCAACGCCATGTGCCGTCAAAAAGAGTAGTTTATTCGAAATCCCCGCCACTTTCCTTCGATATTTTTGACAGAACACCGTCAGGTATTTAAAGATATTTTATATTAATAGTTATATTTTTAAAATTTCATAAAAATATTTTTTTAAATTTCAGAAAAAAATATGAAGTGTTATTATTTTAGTTATATGGAAATACGCCTATTTGACGGAATATTTTTATTTATTCTTCCAATATTAACAATGACCATATTCGGAGTGAATTTTAACAATTGCACAAAATGTTAACAACTACTACGATAAATAATTTTATCATTAATACTTAGTTTATTTGTATATTCTTACTTAGTAATGGACCATATTAGTTTCCTAAGACTGGCTGGGTCAATGTTAGCAGTAAGCTAACTGTTCAGAACTTTGTATAGAGGTTTCATATTATGTAAGGTCTTCTATGCTACTGTTGATAATTAGGTATTAAAACACGAATATGATAATAACATGAGTGTTTGAATACCCCTTCTTATACAACAGTTGCATAAATAACTAATGCTTCAATGTTATGATTCATCATTATAAACTCATTACTAGCCCACTACTGAGCACGTGTCTCCTCCCAAAACAAAAAGGGTTAGGCCCATAGTCAACCACACGCCTTCGAGAATCTTTATGGAAATATCCTAGGCTTGCTGACTAGTCTAGTGTTTATCTAAGACTTGCAAGCAATTGACTTTTAATTGCTTTAATTTAAAACGCGATAAATTCCCAAGAGCGGTGTATCGGCGTTCAATCTTAGATTCCAATAAAGGAAAGCAAATACCGCGTTGTTAATATTACTATCCAGAATTATGATTATTGATAGATATTTAAGATGCCATAAACCTCAGCATGGCTTATGACGCAGGTGCTCATTTGTCACGGAGATTCAATAAGTGACAGTGAGATAAAATGGAAACGGAAACAAGAAACTGGCGTGACATGAATAACAAAATGTTTAGAATTTCGTAGGTATACACTTTTCTGAGTAGGTATAGGAAGATTTTGTTAAAATACTATTATAATAAAATAAATATACTACGACAATACACACATCGCCATCTAGCCCCAAAGTAAGCGTAGCTTGTGTTATGGGTTATACAGATAAACACCCAGACATTGAAAAACTTTCATGTTCATCACACAAACATTTTCCAGTTGTGGGAATCGAACCCATGGCCTTGGACTCAGAAAGCAGGGTCGCTGCCTACTGCGCCGCTCGGCCGTCGCAATACTGAAATATTAACTCGATATCTTTCACGCGTACAACTTTTGTATGCCTTGATTGTGTCATTCTAACAGAGTAAATTGAGAGTTTTAAGAAAATCGTTCCTAAACACCATCTTCAAAAGCGGCAGAGTTTTACATTTACACGCCTTAAGTCCATGGCAACGTCAAAATAACCGTCACTTTTACGACCAATCACAGATCTTCTTCATCTTCTTCTTTTTTTTTTTGGCTTTTAGGTGTGCCGTATCGGCACTTTGTATTTGGCCAATGTCACGTATACCTACTTTAAAGATCTACAAAGATGATTGTCAAAAAATAAACATTATATGAATATGGCATTATACTTTTTATATATATTAGTATTCCAAAATAAGGCGTTCGTGATGGAGTGTGGTCTTTGGTTAGTGTTATTGTTCAAAGAAATGTTTTATTATAAATAATAATGGGATATATTCAGAGCTTAATTTTGTTAGATTGAATATATTTACATAAAAATTGTATAAAGCGACTAAAAACTAGCATAAGAAAACTTTGGACATTTACGGACGGGGAATATTAGGAGGAAGGACGTCGTAAAGCTTATGAAGGAGTTGCGGGAAGGAAAACAAAATATGAGCGACAGATCCTTCATCAAGACCACATTCACACATGGAGTGGTCCCATATTCTCACAGATGGACAATTATGTAGCAAAGTCATCCGAAATAAATGCAAAAAAAAAAATGATAAAAAATACATATCGGTCACATCAGAACTGATATGAATACGTATAAAAGGAGCAAATATTATCAAACAGAATGCAAAACGGCAGAGCTGATTGCCGTCACATGTTACGCGAACTGTCACCGGCATTCAGCAAGCCGCCTGTCGTGATTGATAGTCTGTTCTGAATAAATCGGTCCAATATTACATTACAAACATTAAACAAACAAGATTGATCGACTTCTATTTAGTCGAATAGAACGATTCGATTTTATTCCAGACTACCGGTTACGTATGTCATTTTTCGGCTCATTATCTACAGATATAAATGTATCCATTAGCATAATATTTGAGTAGTTCGACTCGATCACTTCAACAATTTGATGTAATTTAACTTATATATAGCCTGCACTCTAGACATAGACATAAGATACTTTAAATCCCGCTAAAGCACCAGGGCAACGATCCAGGGGAATTCCCGTCTTAACAGATCTTAGTGAAATTTTCATAATAATACGGCACCCTGGAGACGGACTGAAAAATTTACTCTGGAAAAACTACAGAATTCCGCGGCTATTTAAAAATAAAAAAAAAACTAACGCTACGGCAACAGCCAATTTTTAATAAAATTTTGATAATGTTAATATTTTGTAAAACCTCGATTTGAACAGTACACATATAAATGCATAAATTATAAAAAAGCTGGCAGAGCTGATTGCAGTCACATGTTACCCAAACGGACACTAGCATTCTTTCAGCAAAATGCCTGCATTGCATCCACTACTATTTTGACGGGTAAAATTATTTCGGGTAAAAGTAGCGGTTCGACAACTTAAATATCATGCATATGATTTTAACCCTCTGCTACTTAGCTGCAATAAAGTATACAAAAACTAAGTATAATACAAATACTAAGAAGATTATCACAATGTTATCTAATTAAATGGATAAATCAACTATTCATGAAATGTGTTGGCATTTAGATAGCATTTATTACGACAGATAATCTATAATTCATGAAATATTTAAATAAGTACTCAGCACTTCTCAGTTTTTCAGTATTCAAAACAAGAGAAATATTACTCTTCAAAGTATTAGTATTCATAGAGTTATCAAACACAATCTCGAGACAAGCGAGTGCAAATACATACAACTTCAAGGAATTTTATATTTGTTTCTGTTCAAACGTTTGTTTATAAATTGCTTCAAGTTCAAGATGTAAAAGCGTTTGTAAACTAAAGTTATGTAAATAATTTTTATTATATGTATAAATGTGCCCGGTTTTAGCTAATATCACGCTTCCTTGAGGCCTTTTGTGGATAACAATCAAAGTGTGATAGTAGCCAAAACACTAGAAGGACAACTAGTAAGCAAACGTAGTTTGAAAACATTTAAAACCCAGTATTTTTTTAGAACCATTCAACGAAACTTTTTTATAAAACAAGTAACAATTCCAATCATTCAAGGTTAAGGTTAAGTTTGTTGTCTTAAATGAAAAACCATATTCCTAACATTTTTTGTCGCGACCCGGAAATCTAACATAGGATCTTGTGATAGTAAAACTTGCTAACCGTTGGTCTACAGCAAGACAGAGAAGGAAGGTCGCGTCATTGAATTATGATGATAATTTGGTCTATATGCGATAACGCAATTTAATTTGTGCCGGTCTCCGGTGAAAATGGAGTAGGTAGTTTCTATCTAGTTTAATAATCTACTATTTCTTAATGTTTCAATAATCAAACCTAGAACGAATTCCATGTTGTCTCGGTGTGATTTACCAAATCTATGTAACGGACTTCAGCTGTCCACTAACACTAGTTGTTATGAAGTGTAAGTCTCCAGACAGAGAACTGTTAAAGACTCGGTTACATCGAAAGTCGAAAACCTATCCAGAAACTGACTTGGGTCCAATTCGAATCATTCTAGCGCCCTCTGGTGGCAAGGGAGTAAATAACAATTTCCTAAGTTAAGGTTGTTTTCTTAAATGAAAAACCATATTCCTAACATTTTTTTGGGTCCACGATTTGTAATCAGAGTATATGGCTGATTTGCATTGCACTAGCTCTATCACAACCCAGCACAGCTAGTATGAAGACATTTTTCTCTCCGGGGAAACGACAAAATTTTATCTATTCTCACTGCTTTATAAACTCTGCCAGCATTGGCGCACAGGTGGAAATAATATCCAAATAATATACGTATAATAATAAACGGGGGTAAAATTCTTTTCCCGGTTGCCGTGCTTTGGCAGGTGAACACGTTGATTGTATCAAAGGATGTAATAGGGGGATTTAATCAGCACGGCTTGCATGGATAGGAGACAATTATATCCCCGGGGATAACTATATCAAAACTCAGAGCACTGGCGCACAAGTGGAAATAATATCCAAATATTATATGTGTAATAATAAACGGGGGTAAACTTCTCCTATTCTATGTTCCCGTGCTTTAGCAAGTGAACACTTTAATTATATCCATTGGACATAATCGGGGGATATAATTTTTATCTTCTGCCCGTGCTAGACATGCAGATTCCTACTGTTTCGTAAAGACCCTGACGTACCTACATATTTATAGGTTATATAGGTATGACATGATTTACAAAACATCCTGTGTGTTAGCCTCGGCATAAGGAATGAATCGAGGCAGCTAGGCAGTAATGTCGTACTCGAAATAAACGATTTGTATTAGTAGAGAAGGTAAAGTTCTGTTTATTCGACTTAAGCCGGGCTCCTCATCAATCACCCAAGGCCCAGTTTTTCAGGGTTATCGTTCCCGGAGGATGCCCTGCGTGCCGTGTCCTTTACCGACACCAAAAAACTGAACACATCAACCGCCAACAGGGAGTTGGATTGGCTTACTTTTTGCACGAATCCGCCGCTTTCCAAATCCGCAGACTTTTTACTCTATTATTATAATATTAAACAATTCTGTGGATTGTTTTTAAATAAATTTGAAGTTTTTTGTTGATTATCATACTCGTTGTGTGTTAAATCCTTTTTAGTATAAAGCAATCTGTTCATAAAAAAAATAAGCTGTTTTCCGCGGTTTCAAACCTGTTAGCAAGCCACGCGAATACAACCTCCAAGTAAGTCCCGTAATATTAATTTTTCAGTATATCCTCAACTATGCGACCGAAAAACATGCTATGAAAGGCAAGTTTATGAACATAAAATTGTCTTGATGTTAAACTGAATCTGAAACTTAATGAATTTATATTTTATGCCTAAAAATGACGATTGATGTCATTTTAATTTTTTTTCGACATAAAGGCTTTAGGAACTATTATTTATTTTCAACCGACTTAAAAAAAGAGTTAAAAGTTATCAATTCGACTGCGACAATTTGGATTTTGTTTGGTACGTTATACCTCACAGGTCCCATTTTAATTTGGTGAAGGTTTGTTGGATGGATTTTTGAGAAATCGAGGGATGCTCATCACAATAAAAAAGCTGATGGTGGAGTGCGTGTAGAACTTCTCAACCATTAATATACCCCAGATAAACCCCGGCCTCGGGAAAAGCAGTATCTTGTACAGTCACAGTCGGTTCTTTTTTGTGAAAAAAAAATATTTATAGTACCTATACGAGTCAAACTTAAAATTCCGGAGAGTACTATTTTTGTACCCTGTACACTGGCAATTTACTTGTATATAATACAAAATAAAGTCATGTTAAAAAATATGATTGTGATAAACGACTAAGACGCCGGGACATATCTTCGCATCGTTCGAGTCCATGTAGGACTGAGGTGCATCGATAATGCAGTCGTATTTATATCAAAATACCGACCAAGTCAATGTCATGAACATAAATATCTGGCAAAAATGAATTTATAGTTATCAAAAGTTTAATTATTCACCCACTTTATAAATTTACTGTAACAATTGCTTTGTTCAACTTTAATTTGAACGGTTTTCTAAAAGGGTTTATATTTTTGCGTTGTTTTTCGGTAACACACTAGCTAGCTATCCGATAGAGATAAACTATATTATATATATCTTGAACCAAATTATTACAGCCGTTTCTAAGATACCTACACGAAATTATCCCTGTAAACCTACAAGAATTGCTTGTTCAAATCTATTAGATTATGTCGGGGCAAAGTTTCCTAAAACATCCTTTTCATCTCATTCTGTTATCGTTTCATCTCCACTTCAACAGAGAGTCATTCACGTTCATTCAATCTACGTTACATAAATGCTTAGGTAGGTAACTACTCACGTTTTTTTTTATACTCTGTCTTTAGCCATAAAGACAATAGTATAAAAAAATTTAACCCATTATTTTACTATTTATATGGGCCTCATAAGAAGGCTCAGAATCACTCAGAGGGCGATGGAAAGAGCAATGTTGGGAGTATCTCTAGGTGATCAAATAAGAAATGAGGAGATCCGTAGAAGAACCAGAGTTACCGACATAGCTCAGCGAGTTGCAAAGCTGAAGTGGATATGGGCGGGACACATAGCTCGGAGAACCGATGGACGTTGGGGTTCCAAGGTGTTGGAATGGCGACCCCGCACAGGTAAACGCAGCGTTGGTCAGCCCCCAACGAGGTGGACAGACGACATCAAACGAGTCGCTGGGAGCTGCTGGAAACAAGCGGCCCAGGACTGTGGATTTTGGAACTCTCTACAAAAGACCCATGTCCAGCAGTGGACTTCAATCGGTTGAAGTGCTGATGATGATGATGATGATGATGATGATGGTGATGATTATTTTACTCATCCTAAATTATTAAGTCTAGTTAATTAATTGGTAGTATAGAATAATAATTGACTAACTGTGCTGTGTTGTATGTGTTGTGCAACGTTTATAGTTTTGAGTAAGTTTTAACCTCAGAACTAGAAACATACGGAAACCGTGTATATGACCTATATTGAAGCATCAAACACCACTCCACTTTAGTAGTGTGTCTCGAATAGGCGGTTGGTCACTTCATTCCATTTAGCAGTAGACAGTAGCTATTTTACCACTAATGCTGTAAACGTTTACCATAAAATGGGAAAATAGGAAAAGTTTGTGAGCTAGAAACATTTCGCAAATGTGTAGGATGTGCGTGTGGCGTTTTCACTGTTTTTGAATACAACGAAACTCAGTTTTTATGTTCTTAATTCCGTGGTTTTAACTATGAAAAACACTTAAAACTTATTGTTAGTTAGTTATGCAAGTATCAACATAGGGAGGTAGGTACTTATCCTACTTACGGGAACAGATCACTTATAACTTCGCGCATTAAAAAGCAAGACGTTGTTACATCGAAAAGCTTTTACCGTCATTCTCCAAAATCCGAATCCAAATAACAATCTAAACTCGTACAGACATTCAATTCAGAACTCAAAAGATTACTCAACCGGCGTTCCAAATTCGAAATTGAAAAAGTTTACGGACTACCTACAAAAATATGACAGAATACGATGAACTCGATCCCTGTTCGACTCTTGACTCGTATCTAAGCTCCCTAACCCGAGCAAAATGTCGTCATCAACATTCAACCCCCTGCCACCCCGCCCGCGGGCATGCGCTCAATGTGGAGGTCGGCTTAATCAAGTTGTGATATTCTCTAATCGCCGCTGATTGGAATTAAGTAATCGCTGCTTGTTGTTATTGCCATTTTTTTATGCAAAGGAGCACCGTTATACGTTATATTTCCTTAATTATTTTTTTATGTATCGTATCCTCTTGACATCAATAGATACGGTGTACATACCTAACTGATATAAAAAGTAAATACATCTTAGGAATATGATATTATGAAATATGGGAATCCCATAATCTGGAAGTTTTACTGACGCTTCATTCTTATAAGTTGGTGTACCTATTGAATGAATGGTAATATTTATTTTGCCGCCAGCGGAGATCACCGGGACGCATGCGTGGTTCAGAACGACCCGCAGTAAAACGACTGGTCACGTGACTCGACGCGGCATTCCCTCGTCTCACTTCGGCAGTCATCGGCGAATCTGCCTAGCGGACGGGTGTGTCTGCATTCGATAAATCAAAATACCACATATGTGTCAAATTAAACGATATCGTTGAAAAAAAAGTGACATGTGCTCCGAGGTGACGTAAACACGGGTTGTAAAGTCGGCTTTTTGTAGAATATTAGTGTTATTTTCATACGAGACGCGTATTTACTTAGAATTTTGTGTAGTCGGCAGTATCGTTTGTGATTGTGGTTCGCTGACATTCCAGGTGACTCGGGTTCACCATAAATGATACCTATTTGCTTACGAGTCTGAGATTTAGATAGTGTTGTGTCCTAAATATTCAGGATGGTTTAATTCACGATGGACCGAGTGAGTGGCGTGTGTAGATTTGGAGGAGTAGTATCAGCTGTGAGAACTCGAACTGGTCGTAGTCGAAGGCGATTGACCGGCCCTTCTCTGGCTGCGGAACAGTTGCCTGAGGCACCACGCAGAGGTCTTGGGGCTGTCCTAGTCCTCGCTTGTATAGTCGTTTACCACAACTGCCTTTACTGTGGCTTCGTATTTGATGATATCAGTGCCATAAAAGAGAACAGAGATCTAAGACCGCAGACACCAATATCGAATATCTTCCTCAACGACTTTTGGGGAACTCCTATACATAAGGTGAGAGGCGCGGCTGAGTGCTATAAAACTTAATGACTTAAGAACTTACGTTGCCCTACTTTGAACAAACTCTATCTTTGCTTCATAGTAATTAACATTTTTTTTTAATTAGTTTGTGAAGTTTGTAGTTATTTATGTTTATAACAGCTTATAAACAAAATAAATAAAGATACATCTTACTAGCCTATCCCGAAAGGAACGTAAACTAATAAACATAAAGTTGAAACATGAGAAATATTCGTCAATCTGTCTTCTTCATCAACCAATATTTCAATTTTGGATCTTAAAGAGACCCGATGTATTAAACATCCAGCTTTAAATTTAAAGGAAAAGATTTCCGAAAAGTCCTTTTTATTTAAAATCATAGAAAATCTGAGATATAAAATACATAAAACCTAGCCGCAATTATAAACCCATTCTGTATGACTTTGAAGACACTACACACAAAATTTATTCGGTGGCACCAAGTACTAACTCGTAAAAGGTACAAAAATGTTCGTAACAAAATGCAGTTACCAGTGACATCGTGGTCCAGTTGGTCCATCACAGTAGCGCACTACTGTGATGGACCTTAGTAACCATAACTAATCCTCCAATTACAGTCCCTGCATTAAAAAGGGGCGTTAATTGTTTGTGTTGAAATGGATCATAATTTATTACAAACGACCACAGACCGCATAAGACTGCTCAATAAAATAATAATAGTGGTTTGTAAGTCTCCATGGAAAAAAAAGAGAAATGGAAGCAAAATATGAGAATTTATACTGTATATTTAATAACTATACAAATAATCTTCGTAAAGACGCAAAAAGGTAAACAAACCTACGGAAGATGTTTTGCATGAAAGCCAACGTTCTTCCAAGATCTTATAAATAAACAAGAGTTTCGCCGAACTCATTATTTCGCTAAACTCAAGTTAATTATTCTTTTTAGTGAAAGTTTCATCGTGTATAATTCAAATTAAATCAGTATAATTGACGGATGAATCACATTTTAAAACTCCGAGAAACCATTAAAAAATGATAGTAGGTCATATTTTTACTTAACTCCAAGCAGATTACTAACTCCATAAAAATTGGGGAAAATAATCAAATTATCCTATTTTACGCGATATCGATGATAAGTGACGTGGCAAAAAGAAACTTCCGAAGAATTCCAATTTTGTTATAAATCTTCAATCGATCGTCTTATGAATGGACTCCGAATCGAGTCAAGTTTTCTACGGCTTATTATCCGATCCAAACATTATCATAATATAATATCATAATGAAATGGAATTGCTTTCTTTGATCTCCCTCGTATTTGTATAATTTGAGAACAATCATATGTTGATTGATATTCGTTGCAAAACTTGATCAGCATTAATAAACCATAAACCTATATAAATATTTCATTGCTTTATTTATTTAACCAAAAAGTATAAAAAGTCCAATTTAAAAGATGCAAAACATAAACTCATAAGAGTTTTACCGTTTCACCCGGCGCCATCGACATACATTCTAAACTTATATTTATGCTAAACTAATCTTTAATTATTATTAACTAAACAATAGTCGCGAAAAATAATGACTCCCTAACTAATATCAATAAGATTAAGTAATTTTTCATTAACGGATGTCGTAGCTCATTTCACTTTAATTTAAATTAGTGAGAGCTAGTGCTCTCACTAATTTAACGCCACTTATTGCTACGTTATTAACATTTCAGAAGTAAGATACGAATTGAATGATATAAATATTTTTTGGTTGTTTTATTTTTATTATATCAACATCCTCATCATATCAACCCATTACCGACCCACTACAGGGTCCAAAGTCCACCACGCTGGCCCAGTGCGGAATGAACGGCTTACACACCTTTAAGAACCAAATTCATATTCAAATTCATGTTTCCTCACGATGATTCCTTCACCGTTGAAGCAAGTGATATTTTAATTGCTTAAAACGCACATAACTTAGAAAAGCAAGAGTGAGTTTTGGGATTCGAACTCGGGCCCCCAAAAGTGAATTCACAGTCCTACCCACTGGGCTCTCACCTATCTATCTAATTATAAAAAGAATATGATAGGAGGATATAATGGTGTAAAAGGCGGAAATGTTCCTTGTTAAATTTCACTAATTCCTTTGATCTCTTTACTCTTACTGCGTACTCATTTAAGTAACATTTAATCTCTTAATTCAAGAGATCCGTTTTATTTAAATACTAACAGACCCTCGCGACTTCATCCGCGTATGAGTATATCGCGAAGCTAGAAAAGATCTGAAGCTAACATAATGATCATCGTGGCTTTATATGTACCTACTATTATTGTACATAGTATACACAGTTAGTAAGTTGTCATTATTTTAGTTGATACATACAGACATCCATCCATACATCCATCCTCACAAACTTTCGCATTTATAATTTTAAGTAGGATGGTACGCATGCATTCTTACCATCGTCGTCCCATCTGCCTTGCTACTTGTTGTTGTTTGTGAAGAGTTATGTCCTTTATCTTCGACAATATTTATCAGATTTTCATAAAAATTAAACAATACATGTTTGATAGTATACACTTTTAAATAAAAAAAAAGAATTATCAAAATTGGTTAAAATTTAACTAAGCTATAAAGGAAAATTGATAAAAAATTTCATCCATTTCCCGGAGGTAACTTATATTTTATCGGGATAAATAGTATCCTATATGTCGACCCGAAATTTCCGCTACCATTTTACCAAATTTTATTTAAATCCGTTAAGTATTTCTCACGTGACGGCCGGACAGACAGACAGTCAGACAAAAATTTAATAAGAATTTGTTTTGGACTCAGTATTGATTATAAAGCATCCGCCGGTCAATATTTTCTAAATATATTAATTGTACAGAAATCTTAATTTAATTTCTAAATTTCTAAATATATAGCACAGATTATTCTTATCCCAGCATCATTTAGGGCTCCCGTGGGATACGTTTATTTTTGTTTACCATAGAGCAAGATATTATAGGTTTAGGGGTCGGAGAATAACACACACAGACAGTGCACACCGAGTGATTCTCCAACTTAAAATGTCCCTTTTTGAATTCTTTACTGCTTTTATAAGTGATTATAAACAAATGTTTTATAAGTGAGACAAATGTATGAAAAAACACTATTATTAACACTCATGAAATTTTTAAATCTCTTCTGCACGCCTCATAAGCGAAGCGTTGAGGTGGGTATTACTGTCAGTTTAAGCACACCGATGGATTCTCTAACTTAAAATGTCACTTCTTTATTGCTATTATAAGTGAATAATATGATAAATAGGCAAATGTTGAGAAAAAACACTATTTTTGACACTCATGATATTTTTAAATCTCTTTTTATTATTTAAACTAATTAAAAAATTGTTTTATAAAGTTCTGTTTTGGACGTCCGTGTGTCTGTATGTGCGGATCTCTTATCTTGTGGTCACGATAACGAGCGAAATACTTCATTTATCGAGTTGGTTTTTTTTATAGGCTTCAGTATTTTGGGGAATAGAAGCCTATTACTTTTCACGTTATAATTAGATGGAGTTTACAAATAATCTCAATTTTATTGTAATGAATGAGATAATGAGGCGTAAAATTGGTCCGTATGCATTATTTTTATATGACTTTTTCCTTTCGTTTCGTGTGTACAGCCCAATTAATCATAAAAATTGTAAGGTCATATTATACTTTCGCCTTACCCTTGTCACATGTAAAAGAGATGCTTGCGTCGTAACTTTTAGAATATCACTAAAAGTGACGTTATCGTAAAACTCTGTTAGCAAATCACCGTGGATTAATTTCGTGCTCAATTTTGAAGATATTTTGTGTTCGGTTCGAAAATCCGGGAACGTTAGCATCGGCACCCCGATCGCATCAATCAATGTCAAGTAAATAAGTATTGCGTTGCACTCTTGTTCAAACGGCTGTCCTCTATCTTTTTAAAAAACTTCAGTTCACATTGCAAATAATCTTGGTTAGTGGCGATATTTAATTATAAAAAAGTTTTTAGGGTACTATACCCAAAGGGTAAAATCGGCCCCTATTACTAAGATTTAGCTGTCCGTCCGTCTGTCTGTCTCTTCGACTGTCCACCTGTCACCAGGCTGTTTCTCATGAGCCATGACAATTAAAATCCCTAGTATACAACCAATGTGATTTTTTTGCTCGTGTTTGCTTGATATTGATTACGGCATTAGGTAGACACTTGAAATATTCACAGAACTCATAGTGTGTAGTATATCTAATATTATTACATATCCACTATTAAAACAAATTAAAATTAAACAAACACCCCATTCAACAGACATATTTTTTTGCCGTTTTTAGATAATGTTACAGAACCCTTCGTGCGCTAGTCCGACTCGCACTTGGCCGGTTTTAATTGACTGATTATGTTTATGAGTGGGATATAATAAAACATTAACGATGTCCGAGTTGGTAGTCTAATAACAAGGCTTCATTCATTCATTCATTCATTCATTAAT
This sequence comes from Pararge aegeria, assembly GCF_905163445.1. Taxonomy (NCBI): domain Eukaryota; kingdom Metazoa; phylum Arthropoda; class Insecta; order Lepidoptera; family Nymphalidae; genus Pararge; species Pararge aegeria. The sequence goes on along the minus strand of NC_053184.1, from coordinate 6,155,710 downwards.
TCATTAATTAATTCATTCATTCATTCATCCATTCACTCATTACACTAGGTTTAAGGAACATAATGTTGCAAATATATATTACCACGAGTATTTCCCATATACCTAGTGTTAGGGAGAGCATTGGAGAATAAATTGGACTAAATAACATCCTACTCTCAATCCTCCCCTCCGTATAACGTCGCTCACCCTAATAGCAAAGCATTGTTAAAAATATCGATTATGCTTTTGAGCAACATCTCAATCTGCGATCGGGGAACGTAAGAGGGATGTAAACTTCCCCCCAATTTTCTACAAACTCTCGTAAATTAATGTAGACGTATATCCACGTCGCCCCTATTGTCCGTCTGTCCTTTTAAATATCGAATCAAATTAACCTATACTATATTCTAATAGACGTTAACAAATGTTCCTCTAGACCGGCGAGGGCCGAGCTTGTAAAAAATGTATCGATAATTTTTGTTCAATTAATGTTTTTCGGCACTATTTAATTTTAGATACATCCATTTAAAAAAAATAAGCTAATAAAATGGCGCGCAGACAGTAGGACTATAAAGGAATAGAACCCAGAGGTGTAAATAAAAAAAGCTGCTGATCTGGATACAATAATTTTCTTACCAATGCTTTTGTTGGTTAAAGTTAAACTTGTTCAAGTATTACTAGGATATTGGAGTAGAGAGCAAAGATTAAACCAATTTTGGATATGGGTTTAAAATAACGGATTAATACCTAACAGGTTAGCCCGCTACGGCCATCGGCTGCATCATCAATGTCCACCAGGTAAGACTTCAAAGGCTTACTTATAGGAGTATAATAAAAAATAAGCAAAATTAAGAGTAGCCGTGTTGCTAATTAAAGTGAAATAAAAAGGTATCCGTGCTGTGAGAGAGCGGTCAACTGCTGTCTTACCTTAAACGGGTTTCGGTTGAATATCATTAACATTATAATATAATTATATTCAATTAAGAGTTTAGTGGGTGGGGGAGACAGGGGTAATGGGAGCCTACTAAGGAAAATTGTTAATAAAAGTCACATTTGTTTTAATGATTATTTACTTTTTATTTACATAAAACTTGATTATTAGAATAAGAGATAAGCAAACTCTAAAAAATTAACTAATCATTGCGACAGAAATAAGATGTTCTAAAGAAGGCCGTTACTTATACCCCATATTCGGGTAATTCGAGCCATGTTCCCGTTACCCTCAAAATGTAACATTTTGAAAATAAAAACACCATTTTTTAATTTGTTAACGAGCACATAGTTTAACGGCACGTAAATAGAGACAGATTCGGAAAAATAATTAATTATAAAAATAATAAAACAGGCACTTATTAACATGTTTTCATGATTAGGTAAATCCATGGAATTAAAAACCATTGCTGGTGTTATATTCTGAGTGCCCTAGTGTACACACGAAGAAGAATGGTTTCCATCAAACCAGCATAGCTCTTATTACCCGATCGCTCTCAATACCTCACTCTCCTCTACTACACAGCGTATAGCTGTGTAAAAACAAAAACTGCTAATTAATATTACCATTGTTTAATACAATGAAGTCGAGATTAATTTGTGTTGTCACGAATTAAATTATGTTTTTAAAGTTGTTGTTAATTAAAATTTAATTAATAGCCGTGGCAGTTCCTCATTTTATCTTTGTTTATCGCTTTTAATATTATGCATCATTCAGGAACACACTTACTCGTAATAATTGTTGGCAGCAATTATGTAATAAAAATCATGAAATAAGTTAGCAGAAACTTTTCATTACAGTGAAGTTTTTAAATACTACAAAGCGTGTTCGCTATATTATATGGGATGTCATAAGAAAGCTCAAGAGATATAGAACGGAGTACAATAATAAGAGTGTTTTTAGGATTACGAATTAAGCCATAGATATGTGTGTACCTTAAATTTTGAGAGTATTAAGCCATTGGTACCTTGAGTACATGAGTACCTTCAAATCAAGAGTGAATAGGCATCTTCTAGGCAAGCGCGCTCCACCTTAGGCTGCATCAAGCGCTCGTTTATAAACATTAAAAAAATATATATTGGAGCTATTGATGTAACGCAATGAGTTACGAAGCTGAATTTGCAATGGAACTTGGAATAATGACAATTTTTTAGGTCATTTTGTATGACTAGAACACTCCAAAATACATATCAAGTCAACGATATCGGGTGTTATAAGTACGCTTCTAACCTTAATTCATACAAGCAATTAAGTCTTCCGACACACTCCTTCCAAAGTTCCCTCATCGATAATGAATTTCAAGTCAGAGCAAAGATAAGAACAGCTAAGCAAAGTTGAGAACCATATGAGACCGCTACGTAAAGCAAACCCCGTTTTAGCAAACAACAAAGTTGTTCCTGTAATTTGCAACGTGCATTTGTATCCTCTATTCACACAGTCATTACGACATTGGTACCAATGATAATCCTGCGTCTCCGCTGTGTAGAGGTAGCACTTTAGTAAAAGTTTTACCTCGCATACGAATGAGTATACCTAAGTTTTGTTATACCCGAGATTAAGTAGTAGTAAGCTTTTCGTGACATACCTCGTCGAGGAAGCACTACCGCTATGCCAAGCATGGCTGTGATCCAGTCTTAAGGCGTGCTGCCGGTGTAATGCTTGTGTAGGCTTAACGTCTACGCCCCAGATTCCATGCTTGCCCTTCGACGTTTGGCCCTGTTTAAAGGCGTTGGTTTAATTACCATCTGCTTTAAAATATATATATATATATCATCATAATAAGGCTCAGAGTCACTCAGCGAGCGATGGAGAGAGTATCTCTACGCGATCGAATCAGTAATGTGGAGATTCGTAGAAGAACCAGAGTTACCGACATGAACGAGTCGCGAAGCTGAAGTGGCAATGGGCCGGGCACATAGTTCGGAGTGAGGATGGAGGTTAGGGTCCCAAGGTGCTGGAATAGGTGCTGAAGCTAACTGGTAAGCGTAGCGTTGGTCAACCCCCAACGAGGTGGACAGACGACATTAAGCGCGTCGCAGGTAGCCGCTGGATCCAAGCGACACAGAACCGTGGAATTTTGAACTCCCTACAAAAGACCTATGTCCAGCAGTGGATGTCTAGCGGTTGATGTGATGATGATGATATATATATATATATATATATAGGTCTAAGTAGGCTTAGGTATAGTGCACAAGAAATCTCCTTGAATTAAGATAGTATTGCTTAGCTGAGCCCCTATCTACTTAGTTATAAGGTATTAAATCTATCACCGTCCCTAAGTAGGAGAGTTACGCCTGCAGACATGTAGGTGGAGTTCTTTATGCGTTTTCTCTGGAATGAGAAAATGTGGCTTTAATATGTAGATGGTGCTATCTTTGGCGCTGATGAAATGCCATTCATTATTTTTAAAAGCGTTGTTACGAGCGGATGTACTGCGTGAATTTTTGATGAAACTATTTATTTTAATGGGAACGAATTTTCGAATTTAATAAAAATTTAAAACATATTTTTATTCAATTCGAAATTCGAAGTGAAACTTCTTCAGAATCGTTTTGATTCGAAATTCGATGAAACGATGCGCCTCGACACATAAAGAAAAACATAAATAATTGCATGGGAATAAAATAGAACTATTTTAGTTACCGTGAAAACTGTAGATAAAGAAACAAACACATGTGTATAGAATACATCACACATTACACGTTATAATATATAGTTTCCATGGCTTTACATAATTGTATATTTTAAAAAAATATTCTTCTTAGGGAAAAACAAACCTTACATTTATCCCTATATTTTTGATACGCTTAATCTATATCGTAGGCTACTTTTCAGAAGTTTCACTTTTGCCGCGTGTGAATCGAACACAGTATTTACTTTTTTTTATACATGATGCATATTTGCAGTATTGCCAAATACAGCTGATTCAAAATACAAGAGATACAACACATTTATTTTAAATTCGCTGTATTTGGAGAAAATAAATGAGAATAACTGAAACAGTTTTTCAGATTTTGTTTACTGATTTTCTTATAAAACTAAGTACCTAGGTATTAGTTATAGTTAGTATTAATCCAGAAGAGTAAAATAACCAGGTTATATCGGGCTATTTCATAAAAAATAAAAAGTCGAGTAAACCTTTTAATCATTCATGCAATCCTGGTAATAAGTTAGATAATGAAATTCAGTGACACATCCCTTTTGAAGCCGGGATTATAAATCAAGCATTTACAGTTTACACATTTCACGAGTAAGTAGAAATTTATGGACGTAATCATCATGAATGTTTCATCCGAGTGCAGTATGAACGGCATCCGAGCTGGATTTATGTTTGCCGATACGAGGGAGGTAATTAGGCTACCCGGATTAATTACCAATACGGACTTATGACAAAAGAAAAACTGTAATAGTCATACGACAAGGACTAAGTGATCGTGAGTTAAGTATCTTTGCATTGTCTGAGTTTCATGAAGTGTATCGAAAATACACCCGCTTTTATATCAAAACATCCACCGACACCATATCATGAACATTGCCTGTGAATCAAATTTATTTTTTATTATTTCTGTAAAAGTCGTTGAAATTATAGTTATCAAAAATTCAATTATTTACCCACTCTACAAAATTACTGTAAGACTACGGATCACAAGATCCGATTCCGAGGTTCGAGGTCGGCCCAAGCACAAGTAAGTATGAAGGATTTTCTGTTCAAATTTTGAATGTTACCAGTCCTGTGTTATGTATGATAAAGAATGTTAAGTCATTAGTCCCGTTGATTATCACTATTATTTGATAATAAACCTTTTATACCCACCAACCCGCATTAAAGCAGCATGACGGAGTTGTGCTCTAATTTCCTCCTTTGCAAACCGATATCTAACTGAGATGAGACTTTAATAGACTGATGATGATGATATACAAGCATATATGAACCCAGATAATATAATTTATTTTTTAGACAGACGCGTAAACATTCGAGCAAGCAAAGCTTTCGCTGGATACTCATAGTTATAAGATTTTTTTAAACATCAACACATTTCAATGGCCATACAAAAGATTATAAGATAGGTTCATGCAGACACAGTAATATTGCACTACAATTTCAGATTCAGATGTCATACACGTCGTATTCAAAAGCTTCGGACCCATTAGCAAATGAATAGTAAAAATGTTCGTGACTCCACCATACAGCTTCTGGATTATAAAGTACAAAATAAGAACGAATAAAAAGAACTGGCTCCAACTGTTATTTCTTTAATGTTGTTTTCATTACTATTTATATTATCGGTTTATTCGATAATATTTTAAATGATCCTATATTATCGACTATCGACTTCTAATAATAATAGTTTAAGCGTTTACGTACATTATTATTTGAGTGTCCAACATTTTTTTGTCGTAACTCTTTTATTGTTTATTGTTTATAAATTGCTACATGCGAGGCATGACGCCCGGCCGGGGCATTGCAATAAAATTTGTCGAAATTATTTTTATTTTTTACTTAATTTAAATTTTTATCCAAATTCAAATTTATTATTACAATTGATATGTCAACTTAGAACTAAAGGAAAAAATAGAAAAATAAAATCAAAATATTAGAATTTGTCAACTTAAAACATAAGAATAATTTCGATTAACAATATTTATAGAATTAGGATTTAATGTCACACTTTTATTAATAACTAGCGGACCCGCGCGACTTCGTTCTCGAATGAGTCGACTCACAAAAATAGTCGTATGTTATCGCGGACTGTTTTATAGACCTTTAAAGAAAGAACCTTTAGTTTAGAATGCGATTTTTCTTTGCAGATCTGAATATTATAAAACCTGTTAATTTAGTCTAAAAATTTCAACATAAAAAATTAAATCGGGATACAAGTAATAAAACCTTTAAAATATATGTCGTAGGACCTCCTACAGAAGTGTAGTTTTTTATTAATAACCAACCAAGCAAGCAAGACATGCTTACTAATAAATAAACATTGATCACTGTTTATATGCACCATGTAAAATTACCAAGCAAAACCCAGCAGTCTAATTGCGACACTTTGTCTATTTAATAATAATCCGCGTTTCTGCATCTACCACAATGTCGTGAGGATGGGAAAGTGAATATTTTGATAAGAGATTAATGCCATTTCGTGTGTCGGCTTATTCAGAGGCGGGTTATTTGAGCGTTTTGTCCGTTGCGCAACGGAAGAGATCGTATAAGCAGCATTATCATTTAAAAAAAAATACAGAGTAAACAGACATTCGTGGTTGTTACAAAGTCTATTGCTAGTTTTAGCTTTTTGTGACTAAGTTATTCTCGGGAAGTTCTACTGCTTATTGTCGGAAGCCAAGCAGCATTGCTGTATTTCAGTCTGAAAGGCTGATTGCTGGTGTACTTATAGGCACATGAGGCTTAGTTCCAATGACTCAGGTTTATGAACAAAAGGCCACCGCGGCAGTTTGTTGGACGTGTACCTTGCAAGCCCTGTGAATTTTCTCTGTTTACGGGTTTCTACCAACCAGCAGTTGGGCCGTCAACTTATTATTATAATGCATCAAAACAAGACCAGTAGTTTTTCAAGAAAATAATGGCAAAGTTAATTAAAATATATTATGGCAACATACGTGAGTGACCCTTAGCCGTAGAACATATTACCTCGATTGTTAATTCAATGTACCTGCGTGACGGATTTTCTTTCTTAAAATCAGCTATCTGCGTATTTTATAAGATAAAATTTAACAGATTAATGCAAAAAACACACACATATTTTAGAGTAGGTACCTACTCTAAATACTTCGTTCTGGCGCAGATAAAAAATATGTTCATCATCATGACAAATTCAAATATGAATTTGTTAAAACCTTCATCTCACTTTTCTTTCTTGTTTCTCGCAGCATACCCAATTAATCATACAAATTGGAAGGTCGTGTGATATTCACGCCTTACCCTTGTCACGTGGGAAGACCTACCCCGTCGTTATCTATCAGACATATTGCTAAAAACGGTGTCAACGTGAAATTCTGTTCGCAAATCACCCTGGTTAACTGATGCTCGAATATGGTGCTTTTTTGTGTGTCTAGTTTATTTAAAAATCCGTACTTTCATTAACAACAGCCTGCCGAACGCATCCATCAATGTCAACTAACATTTGTTTCGCTTTGCAACCTTGCTTTCGTGTTGTCCGATAGCAATTTTTAACATACTTGAAAAAAAAGGTTTTTTTTTAATCATTAAACGCGCTGTATACGCGCAATAGGAAACTATCACAATGACAGCTAGTTGACCTTCTCCCTGGTTCAGAGGTGAGCTCTTTGGTATAATGAGTGAAAGGTCTCAGGCTCGAACCCCGACACGGGCAATTCGGGAATTTATAATTACAAGATTATCTCTAGCTAGGCAATAGTTATCACCCTAACGACTGGACGTACCGCTTATTAATCGAGAAACTAATGAGGGGCAAGGGGGAATACCTCTAACAGGTCAGCCGCTACATTCATTGACTGAATCATTACTTATAAACAGGTGGGATTTCAGTTAAGCGCTAACTTGCCTATTGTACCTATTTTAATTGTACCTCCTTTATTTTAATTGTTTTTTTTTTATTTGGTTTACAATAAAGTGTATTTCATAATGTAATGCTTGTTTTTTTTTAAATTTGGTTTACAATAAAGTATATTTCATTAAATAACATAGCCAAGGAGGCTAAAACTCCACTCACTTATTTCCGCCATAAACTATACAGGCTACTTTGTGGTGACCCGCAATCTTGTAACTTGGCACAGAAGATGGTATTTTGGCACAACTGTAATCTAGTTGAAAAATCCAACCGTCAATGATTTCAATTCCTATTGAATTATGGCCAGAAATGGAGTGTTAAAATTAGTTAACTTTACTTTGCGGAATTTAATGGAATTCCATAATCCACGACAACCAGGCAAAACTGCAGGGTACGATTTATAATTTCTTCGATCTTTTTAAAAACCTGTATCATACTGAAAACACCACACTCCAACTCCGGATCATCCTCAAGAAACGAATAGACTTTACAATTCACAATTCAAAATATTGTAGTTCCAAAATTATAGATGCTCTGGTGTCTAAGCGAAACGTGCCTAGTTCATTATGGTATAAATTTTACTGTGCAGATTTGCCTGGTTTTGGTGGATTGTATCGAGTTTAGCTTAATGTTTATTTTAGGAAGTAACATTAATATGCAAAGTAGGGTAAGGAAATATTTAAGTCTATTTGCATAATCTTTGTCACAGGAAAGAGGGATTCAGTGTGATGTGTTTTCAGATTTATCAGCACCTATTTGGTGTACAATAAAATTGTATTAATTTATTTTCCTTAACTGAAAAGGTCGCTAATGTTATCTGCATTTATTTAGAGGATTAAATGTGCAATGTTGTGTGGACTGTGGAGTCCACCAATCTAGTGGGCCAGCGTGGTGGACTACGGCCTAATCCTTCTCATTGTGGGATATGATGAATGTGCGTCCAGCTTGAGTAAGATTGCTCCACTTTCCTATTACTCTAGTTAAAATATTATGTCAGCTGTACTATTTTGATGATGGAATTCCAACTCTCTTTAGGTGAATTAATATTTTACTAGACGTTGGGTTTGCCTTCAGCGATCTTATATTTTTAAAAATTATGGACCCCAGTTGAAGTTAAAAGCTGTCGTTCATAAGGCAAAATTATTCCACCAAAGAATTTATCAGGTAATTTAAAATTAAACGCCAGTTGTACTCCGAGTTGAAAAGAAAGCCAGTTTATATCAAAAATAAGGCGCTTTTCACACACGCATTGTTTCGGTTAGGAGAGTGACATGACCGGAGTCCATTTTATACCGTCGCAAACTAAAACGTGACCTAAAGTTTTACGGGGCTGCTCCTTGCATTTTTCTTTAACCAATTTTTTCCAAAATCCTCCTATTAAAGGTTTAACCTATTTAAGGTTTAATATAGTAAAGTATACTTTATAGTGCCTTCTTTTAATAAATAACTAAGAAAACCTTCTGCGCATTGCTAGCTTTGCTATTCGTTTATCGAGAAATTTTTCCGACATTTAGTGAGACAAAGGGGTCAAGATTACCATATCTATCTTTTTTCCGTTGTGAAGAACTTCATAGATTTAATAAAAGTACACTCGTATATTGCAATCTCATTTTGGAAACTCGACATCTTAAAATGGCACCGATCAAAAGGCTGTGAAGTGTGAACCTATCTCAAAAACACGACTCGCTTCGGTGTTCTGTATCGTTAGTACACACAATCTTTATAGTAATATATGACTGACCAACCACACAACCTCTGTCCTGTCCGAGGGCCAGAGGTAGCTTTTACACCAACTCAAAAAAAAGTTCTTGCCCGGAAGAGATGTGTCAAAGAACAAAAATACTTACTACCTCTAACTATTGAACAAAGAAAAATGGAAAGTTTGGGTTTAATTTCAAGTCTCAAATTCATCTACATTTCTTATGTTTACGCGCTTATCATAGGTTTTTAATATAAAATCAGTTGATATAAGTTTATTTTAGTTTAAAGTTTATCGTGTTTCGATTTTCTGAAACGACGTTGTCATCTCAACGGAGCCTACGTGTGAAAAGGGCCTGTCGGTCCAAAAAGGTACATTATCATCCAAAACAGAGCGCCCATTTATTAAAATATTAATTAACCTTGCGCTTATCTTCAATAAACCTCGGCAGCCTGTTAAAAATTCGGAAAGCTTCCACCTAAAAATTGAGGTGTATGTAAATCAGGTACCTACTCATTTTAGAGTAGGCAATATTTCAAGACTTTCAGACAAGTTCTTTAGCTAATTAATCAACAAGGGGTAAAAATGGTTCAGTGTTTTCTGCAATTAGCGTTAATAAATAATCAAATTCATACCCCAATCACCGGCCGGCCGCCGGCCTATTGAATTCCTACTGCTGGGCTCGAGCTTCCTATCTCATACGATGGAGTAGTTTAGAGCATAGACCCACTGTCTGCTCTAATTCGGGTGGGTGGGCTTGAACGACTACTATCACAAGATAATAGCCGGAACCAACCGCTTAACTTCCAATCCGATGGGGGGGTTGTCATCTCCAATCTAACTCCGGGCTGGTACTGAAAATTATTTAAAAACCTCGTTTGTTTAGAGGTTAGGATGTTTAACGTTAGCATGGATCCCGAAGTCCTGGGTTCGAATCCCGGGTCGGGCCAAAACTTGTTAGGTATTTGATTATTACTTACTTAGATACATAGAGATTTAAATATTAAAATATACATTACATAAACACATATTTGCACCGGGCGGAGGATTACACCCCGGCAGGGACCAGACGGCCGGGGGTCAGGGCGACTTTAAGAATGCGGTGGAATATCCTAACCGAGTCCTTTATGTAACATTACTTTTTTAGGTTGGATCCAACACATGGTATAGTTTATGTATCTGTTGACTACATGTATGTGAGACAATTCAATTGAAGCGTATGATTTTGAGCGGCGTTGTTAAATGCGGATGAAACCGCGAGCGGGTGTCAATCGATAATAAATTATTCACAAACCATGAAACACATTTCATATCGCTTTTGTATGTAATATCAAGAACCGACAGAGCGGATCGCGCGTATCGAGTATTTTGTGAAGTGATTATTTTGCGCTGAAGCCTGCAATTTATGTGAGAGCTGTGTCATGTAACCGCGGCTGGCCCATTGTTGTTCGTAAAAAGTTAATCGACAGCCTAACAACTATAATTATTCGAGTTTTCCTAACTCCCTAATTTTTTTTTATTTAAAGTAGAACTAGTCTCTAGTGTTCTTAGCTGTGTTTGATTAAAAATCGCTCCAAGATGGTCGCCTCCACAAAATGGCGGTTTACATGTTTTTCACAACTTTCTCAATATGGGTACCAAATGAAAGAACTTAAGTAAGTATAACTCTGCACTATGATAAATCGCAAATCCAAGATGGCCGCCAACAAAATGGCCCATATCAATTTAAATTATTTTCTTGCCCGTTAACTTAAAGCTTATTGCTGTTTCTAACAAATTGATTTCCAGATTTATATCTGTTTTTGTTATAAGAGGTCCAATGAATGATATGTAAACTAAAATTTAAACTTTGTTACTCGTTGAGCTAAGTCGGTACTTGTGGTTCTTCTACGGATCTCTACATGTCTGGGGGATTTGTAAAATAACAAGAATTACGGGGCGGACGGGGTATTGTCGGTGAGATACGCCGTTCATAACTCTCTCCATCGCCTGCTGCATCTTATGAGGCCCATAGTAAACGATCACGTTTAAAAAACCGCACGTACTATTCGAAGTATCTTCAGACACAAGAGATTTTATTAATATTTCTGAATTTGCTCAGGTCTGGTCTAGTGGGTGAGCTTAGCCGCCCTACCAATAAAGATGTGCCACTAAGCGATTAGGGTTTCAGTACGATGCTACCCTTTTAAGGGGTACTGGTTTAATATAACTGCCATACTCTTTACAGGTGAGATTGTAGTCTTTGGCTGACCTGTAGTGAAATAAAAAACAAACTTTATTTAAAATACAAGTTTTATGCTTTCGTATTAAAGTAGGTAGGTACAAGAAAAATGTAATTTCTGGAATGAAATTAAACGGTGGTTTTTAGACACTTAAACTATAGCTACACCCACAATCATGGGTGTAATTATAATCTATACGATGCGTAAATAAAGTATGAGAGTTTTGGTGGTCGCGTGACTGGACTACACGTGAAGCCTTATTTCAACGACCTTTTCAAGAAATTCATTTGTACGTGAGTTATTTATGACCTAGCGTGGTTGCTGTTACGTGCCACTGTGGAGCAGTTAAACTTGTTTATTAACATAATGAAATAATACTGGCTTTTGAACTACCCTCTGTGCAGGCGAAAACAGTAATTCCTTTGTTGAATTCATAACTTTTATGCATGCTTATGTTAATATAACTAGTTTTAGTAAGTACTTAGTGTAGTAGGTACCAGTCTATTTTTAGAAATGTAGGGTAATTTATCTAGTTTACTGGCTTATTTAAAACTTCAAACTTTACTTGACTTAAGTGGAAGCGAAAGCCAAACTAATTTGTTTAGTCGAACTCAAAAGGCTTCTGTGGTTTCAATGTTTACTCTATTTAAACAAAATCTCGTGTATTCTTCGCGTGGTAGAATTTTGTAACTACAATTAATACCTAGACTATAAAGTTTTATATTAAAACTCATCGGAAATAACATACTTATTAACGGAACAAAAAAAATGAGTTATTAAAAAAACCACGACAGCTTTGTTCTACTCGCGCCAGCCTTTTGATTCAGCTGCAAATTTTTGCAAATAGAGTAGGAACAATATGGAATGATCGTTTAACACCGAAATAAATATGATTCCCAGACAATCATATTTATTTCGCTACTTAATTCGTTTAAACATGGATTTTTTTAAATCTCGCTTAATTTATTTTGGTAAGCTTTCAAATGGTTGCCTTTTTAAAATAAGCTTCTTGCAAAACTTTGCTTCTTTTACAAACTTTACCGCTTGATTTAGTCTGTTGGTAGAGTTTGGTCTCAGTAGGTACTAAGAGTAAGTTAATTAATCCAAGGCCAATGAATCGGGCGGAAAACGCGTATCAGCGAACTGGGTCCAGTAATTTGCAGCGTGCATTTGTATCCTTATCGCAACCGGTTGCCGGGATGAGCCGGGACTTCGGAGGCGACCGGGACAAACAAACGGAGACATAAATCAATGTCAGAGCGAGTTTATCGCGCCTTCGCGTTTCGCCCGCGGACATGAACGCTGAATCCCTTAATGCGTTTGTTCTGGGGATGGAAAAAGTTTGTTATACGCGGATGGCGCTATCTCTGACGCGGAAACTCCATTCACTATTTTAAACTGCTATATTTAGCGTTGAGTTACCTGAAACTGTTCATTTTAATTAGAATCTCTTCTTATTACCCTGTTCTCAAGCTGCATGCAATCGGCACTACACGCTCACCCGTCATCATCATCACTAGCCCGCAAGCGTCCACTGCTGGACAGAGGTCTTTTACAGATCATGCCACGTAGAGACCACCTAACACATCCAGCCGCTTCCAGCTACCTTTATAGGTTATCGGTCCAACCGGCTGGAGGTTATCCAAAACTGCGCCCACCGCCCATCCTTTCTACAACAGACATTACCCGCCACTGCCACTTCAGCCTGAATATTCTTTTAGCTATATTGGTGCCTATAGTAGAGTTAGATACTAAAGTAAGTAAAAATCCTCTTCCTCGCCACCCACTCCTTTTGCAGGTATAATTTTATATCATCTTACACATAATCCATACAACTCACCTCTTCATCTTTGCCCTTCCATTATTCAAAGTTTTATCATTATATAGTATACTGTTTTACATAGGTACCTATCTAAGTACTAAATACTTTATCGTGATAATATTGGATTTATTTACTACTTGCCCGCGACTTCGTCTGCGTTTGATTTAGTTTTTTGATCATGTGGCATTCAATTGGCATTCAAGTATCCAGTATCGCTAAGCCTTAAATGAGGGGTTTGCTGCTGTCCGCTGAGAAATACTGTCCTCTATCTCCAACTACATTTATCAGATTTGCACAAAGTTTTGGCAAAATCAAACACATATTATAATCTCTATAGTACAAAAATAATTATTGAAATCAGTTATAATTTTTTGGAGTTATGGTGTAAAATCTTCAAACACTTTCATCCCCTCTTCCAAAGGAACCGAGCTTAATGTCGGGATAAAAAGTATCCTATATTACTTTTAACACTTCCAAGAATATGTGCACAAAGTATTATGAGGATCGGTTAAGTAGTTTTTGCGTAAAAGCGTAACAAACAAACTTACATTCACATTTATAATATTAGTAGGGAAGTAGGGATAGGGATAGTCGATGCAGCAAAATATACCTGAACATTCGACTATATTATTGCATGTCAATGAATTATTACTTAAACTCACTAGTGAGTAATATTATGGTTCTATTACTAACTTCACCTTTAACAGAGATTTGAATATTTAAGCCTTTTGGTGACCACGCAAGCTGGGTAACAATAATTATAAGCACGAAGCTGGTCGAACCTCCTGCTTCGTTACTACCAGCAATTACGTATTTATCTTTTCTCTAATCATGCAATTAAAGATATTTTAGATTTAGTACTGTTCGTGTAAAACGTAACAAACGCAAACACTAAGTAAATCAGAGGCAAGCGGCACGCACTGGCTACTATACATACCTTTTTTTTATTTTATTTTTTTATTGTAGGAGGAAATCCTCATGGATGTCAACATGTCAGTTAATACCTCTTAACAAGCCCGACTTCGCTGAGAGTACAACACTCCGTGACCTACAGACTAAAACCTCCCAAATACCCCGACCGTCCTTCCCGGAACCGCAGTACGCATGACTTCAGGAAATATATAAAATATAAATACTATACATACCTACAAGTAAATAAAGTATTATGAAATAGTATTATTGGGATGATAGCATTAGTGGTGATGGCGAAGGCACATATTGTAACTTAAGTTGGGGTCGCACGATTTTGGAGTGGCGACTCCGCACCAGAGAGCACAGAATTCCTAAGCACGTAACGCAACCGTCTAGGTGGTTTATCGACCATATAAAACAAGATTTGTAGTAGCTTTTGTGATAGAGCTCACCTGACATAATACTACGCCATGCTTATTTTTGCCGCCAAGCAGTACCTATTGTTGCAATGCTGTGATCCGGTTTCCGGTTTAATAAAAGGCACATGAGTATTAACACCCACGCGTCTTTATAAATAAACAATAATAACAAGAAATAAATAAATAAAAAATAAAAGATCTATGCCCATTATCGTACTTATTAGTTTCGTTCTGTATCACTTTGTAATAAATAATCAAGAAAAGAGGGGGACTATTATATTTATATCTAAGTATAAGAGGTTTTATTTGTAGGTATTTTTTTCCACATAAGTATCTCGTAATTTAATCAATACAGACATAAATCTTTCCCGGCACATAGCTACTCGTAAGGCTAAGGACAAGATACAGGATTTCGAGGCGTGTTGTGGCTTTTTGGAGATCCCTTAATTCTACCACGAGGGAGTATAAAATCCATCCCTCACGCGCGCAAAGACGCACAACGTATTTTCCTCCAAAAACTACTCTCGCAGTAAATCTATTAGGAATATTGAGACGTAATTTGTTTACTTTTGAGTACAAAGTACATTTGGATATATGAACATTACTCATACTTGTGAAATATATATTTGTACACACAGCGTCATCTAGCCCCAAAGAAAGCGAAGCATGTGTTATGGGTACTCAGATGACTGAGGAATATTTTTATGAATAATATACATCTGATCATCTAATATACATCATATAATGCTCATATAACCACCCAGAAACTGAAAAAACATTCATGTTCATCATACAAATATTTTCAGATGTGGGAATCAAACCAATCAGAAAGCGAATGGCTGCACACTGCGCCAATCAGCCGTCATAAAATGAAATACTAACATAATAAAAGTATCACTCTCCTATAACGATTTCTTCTTACATAAGAGTCTTGAAATTTGGTGACTATCTATCAAGAAACTGCCTTTTGTGATATTTTAACAAATTCAAATTCAAAATTTCTTTATTCATGTAGGCCTATCACAGGCACTTATGAAGCATTCATACATATATGTTTACATAATTGTAAGGGGACGGTGATAACTTCGTTCGCCAACTCAAAACTAAAGCTACGCGCCCTGGTCTAAGAAGAGCCCACAAAAAACTTAGCCAGGTAGTTTTTTTTTATCACCATCTCACAGTTTATTTATATTAAGTTATGAAGCTAGAGAAATTCACACCCAAGCTTTTTTATCGTTTAAGTAATCCTTAATATTATAATAGGATTTTTCTGCAAGCTTACGTTTTAACGTTTTAAGTAAATTACATTTATAAAAGAAACCTAATGATATATCTATTAAAATATCTTCAATTAGAGCTTGAGTACAAAGAAAAACTAAAAAAACTTAATGATGTAGGTAGGAAGGTACGTAGCTTCATTATTTTATTGTTTTATTCCACTACAGGTTAGCCCTTGACTCCAATCTAGCCTGGTGGTAAGTGATGATGCGGTCTAAGATTGTAGCGGGCTAACCTGTTAGGGAGTATGGTAGTCACACCCCTTAATCGGTTCCTACAGGACATTTTCGCATCGGAACACTTAATCGCTTACCGGCACGTCTTTGTCGGTAGGACAATATAACAATGGATTCCATCAAGCGTGAATATTGTCAGGTTTAAATGTAAAATATGAAGAGAAACATTAGTAGGAAGATTGGAGTTATATATTTTATATTAAGGCTTGCATACACGTCCTTCGTGATACAAACAGGATTCACGCCATCATTTCAAATGTATGATCCAATGAGCCTTTTGAAGTATCAAATTAATAAATAAAATAAATTAACCTTTCCACGGCGACTATTGATTTTTTTAAATATAAATAACGCTAAAATATATGAAAATAACTATGGTTATAATTATAAGACACAAAAGCGTACTCCTCAAGTTTTTGGTTTGGAGCAAGTTACCGTAGCCACTAATTATAAAGGACTATGTTATTGATTAAAAAGCTTGTGAGTAAATTAATGCTCTAAAAAGGTTGCACTTCTTATATTTATAAATGATAATGGTGATAACAAAAATAACACCCAGCTAAGTTTGTTGTGGGCTTCTTCTTAGACCAGGACGCGTTTGGAACCCTCGTAGCTTTAGTGTTAAGTTTACGAATGTGGTTATCGCCATCATCACTACCGTGTACTTCTCATAAAATGTTCGCATCATAAGTGCCACCACACACAAGTGTACTCGAATAAAGACTTTCACTTTTGAAAATCCAAAACAAAACAAAAATTAGATGCGAACCTAAGTCAATATATTTGTTTCTAAAAGCGAAAACCAATCATCTTTAACTATCCAGTTATTGGTTCGCATAATTAATTCTCTAACAGTTAACTATTATCTCAAGGGGAACTCAGCAAATTCCAACTAAAGCTCACAACCTATTAGCATGAACGTAATAGCAATTACGCTCTGATCCCTATCGAGCATCTGTTTACCTAAGATCATAATTTCGCTCTAAGAAGGTTGATATGAGCATCAAAAGCAGTTTAATAAAAATCAAAGGTAAACTGCTGTTATTTGATATCTCTATTGTGAAGTGCTACGTTTTAAATTCCATTCAATGCCCGTTTTGACTAAGGACGCAGGCGAAGAACGTGTACTGCTAGTAACTAATATTCGTTGCTTTTAACAAAATAAACCATGTAGACATTTTTTTTATTTTTTTCGTGAAATTCCTGTTTTGGTTAGGGAGAACTGTTAACGTAATTCCCCAAAGGATAATATTAAATACAGAATACTTAGCTCACATTCTATTTTAGACCAGTTGCTATATTAATTAATGCATAGTAGCTGGAAAGTGTTCCGATATCAGTATGTTTAATTTCGTCGTCGCTGCATCATTGATATTGAGGCTTTGCGTCTATAGCATAGCTCAAATGCAATTAACTAGTAGATAGCTTAGGAATCTATTGTTACTAAGACCACAGGTACGATCGAAACGCTAGGCGGATATAAATTACTATGTACAGCACATAAATTCAGTAAGTACAATGTAAAGAACTCAAATAATAATTTTGAACAAGATTGAATCGCAGTCTTAATGACTGCGATTCAATCTCATGTTTTGTTTTATTTTCAACTCAAAAATTACCTTCTTTTTTCACTTTATCATTGCATTTTTTTTTAATAATTAATAAACTCATGCAATAAATCCGATCACCAAAGTGTTTAAGCTCTTTTATCATACTTTTTTTTAATTAATAAAAATTTAATTCTCATTTTTGCTGCAAAAAGGCTACAAAACTTTGTATATTATATAGTGACTTTTTTATACAAAGGAAGGAATCCATAATGTTACGAGCTGGTATCTATCAGTTAACGACTTATTATATGCCACTATTTGTTTACACTTTAGAGAAAAATCTGAAGTATTCGAATTAATTGCATATACATTAAGAAGATACATTTGTAATCGTTGCGTTTCTAACTTTCATTAATGTATGTAATAACTTAATGTTTAAGTGTGTCAATAAAAATTTACGCACTTTAAGACTGCTCTAGTATATTTCACTTTGTATAGTTTACTGCTAAACCCATTCAGTTTTTTTCTGTTCTACGGCTGGTGTTTGTAAGGATTGGTATTTAGAGAATACATTTGGAAAGCATCCACGTATAATGCGATGGACTTGATATATATAAATGAAAATAAAATCGGTGCTTGCTAGCAGATTGTGCATCTGTAGTAAAAAAATTTAAGGTTTGTAATGCTACCGTTATCGCTTTACATATAGCATTTGTCACGTTACACATACCTTCGCAGATTTACGTAACACAAGAGCCGCCGTAATTGTTGTCTTCTCGAATTTATTATCCAAAGCATTTGTCACTCTTACAAGGAGGCAGGAGGCGGAGTTGCTTGGCACAGAGCCCCGGCCATGCTACGTAATATTGAGTGCCAACAACTGCAACATTTACCCTGTTATGCCCAGTTTATTGCAGACGATTTTATGATACTGAAATGTCTCTCAAGAATGTTTTGTTGGTGCTTTAAAGTCAATGAGCGCTACGCTGAATATGACATAATTTGTGAAAAACTGTATACTACATATGGTGTAAGTTATCGTCCTTATCGGCGTTCTAGATTGCGCATAGTTAACGTCCAATCAAACGCGAGCGTTTAATAACGAGTCTTGTGATTGGTCGCACGCAGGACGCACACTTGTACGCTTCATGGGACGCAGGTTTGGCGCTTTCGCTCCAATCCTATTTTGAGAATTTGTGTAATAACGCTTATAATAAAAAAGTGAATTAAAAATCAGACAACACCAATTTGATGGTTGACCCGTGTTGTTAAGGACTAGCTGTTCCCGCGGTTTCACCCGCACCCGGTCGTCACGAAATGATAGGTTAGGTATGTTTATGATAAGGTATCATAAATATGAAGCGGTCCAGTGGGAAGGACTTCATTTTCGGGGTAGGGAATCCCGGCACGCAGCTCTAACTTTTCTAAGTAATGTGCGTTTTAAGCAATTAAAATATCACTTGCTTCAACGGTTTAGGAAAACATCGTGAGGAAACTCGCATACCTGAGAGTTCTGCGATACGAACTGGGCCAGCGTGGTAGACTACGGTCTATTCCTATTGTGGTAGGAGACCAGTGCCCTGTAGTGGACCGGTAATGGGTTGCCATGATGATGATGATGATGATGATGACAGTGGCGTGCACTTCATACATGCACGAATGCACTGCATACCCTAAAATTTATATATAACTCGTATAGGAGGAGATTTATTGCAGTTTTATGCAATTTACTGCTGTATGCATACCCTGGTAAGGAACCTAATGCACGCCACTGGATGATGATGATCATAAATATACCTAACCTAATATTTCGTTACGATAAACATATAATTAGATTAAGTTAGATATTTCATTATTTCCTAAATCATACGTCCAAATAACCAAATTTAAGGGTAACGTGTACCTAGACAAGATTATCTTGATAGTTTTTGTAGTTTATTAATTCACAGGCTTCAATGATTTTACAGACAAACTAATGGGTAAAGGTGCAATTTGCCTATGTACATTTTAAAAGCTCTTTTGCTCTGTTTCCAAATACTTCGGATATGATGTTTTGTGAGCTAAATTAAACTTTGCATTAACTAACAAAATGTAGATCTATCAGGGACGTACATTATACGCCGTGTATGTACAATGTAAACAGCATAATACTTTGAGAGCGGTTACGTAATTTGCATATTGAAGGTGGAGGTACGAAAGAGCAGGTCGCGATCTGAATATTCACAAAGTTTGATAGTGATGTGTCTTAATTTAAATACACAAGTGTTCTTAGGGATACATATTATGTTAAAAGTTATAACAATTTGGTGACAAAATAGTACTAATTTTTGTTAGGAATATTGAACTTACTATGTGTTGCCTGTTCTTGCATATTTCACAACAACGCATAGGTCAACTACAAATATTGTAATATAGTTCCCTTTTAGTTAGATAAATTATTGTGTTATATAAAATATTATATTTCGAAATAAAATATTCTGTGCATTATTCATGATCTAGGTAGGGGATATTAGAAATATCAGAAAATATATCAGTTGCCACATATATATTGCAGATACAGTTGTCACCACCCCTCCTCTCCCGGGGGTGTCGTGTCTTCTGTGCTACTACTACCAACTTCTGCGATCATGAAGGAGTCTCTCAAGCATGGTGATAAATAGCAAACCTCCTCGTTGTGTTGCCGTTGCCTTTAGTCTAGCAGTTAACTATAATATGCTATTCTATTGATGATTATTTCAATACACCTTTATGGCAAACTCCATTAAAATCCGTTTAGCCATTTTAAAATGAAATACCTTAACTTTTTCGAAATAAAAAGTAGCCGTCACTTTCTAGCCGAAAACCCTATTCTCCCAATGCGCCCATTGTAAAAAAAGGAATAAAAAAAAGAAAAATTTGGCTTTATAATATTAGTTAAGATTTTATTTTATCTGTCTTCTGTCTTTTATTTTGTGGTACGTAAATAATTTATTTATACTCCTTCAGGTTCAGCTGCTAGTTAAGAAACTACATCCACTCAATTATATATACCGTTGTTTAAATTTTTGTTTGTAGTTATTTCATTTGACGTAAATACGTAGCAATTCCCTTAGTTCGGAGTTGGATTAATATTCAAACAAAAAGTTTGATTATTTACGAGGTAAATGATTTTATTTTTTTTCCTTGCGGTTTTTGAATTATGTCTCGTTTACTTCTGCCGAGATATACCTACCTACGTACCTAATTACTATATTACCCCTCCAATATTGAGTTGGAAGTTTGTCATTATGAAATCCATTCTTCGTACCAGTATGGCCTTTGACGGTCGATATTCGCAGTGTTTTCTGAGTCCAAGGCAGTAGGTTCGATTCCCATAACAGGAAAATGTTTGTGTGATGAACAATATTATTCATTTAAATATTGACCAGTCATCTTAGTACCCATAACACAAGCTACGCTTACTTTGGGGAAAGATGGCAATGTGTGTATTGTCTTATCATATTTATTTATTATTATTTATTTATTAGATACGTAGGGCAAAAGCAAATCATTCGCTATCAGAGAAATAGTCAAAGAAATAGTATGTGTACTTTCCAAACATTCATCGTAATCGTTATCATCATATTATTGATGAAAGTCCTCTGCTGGTCATATTTTTTGAAGGGAAATCCAAATTTCACAGTCTTTTGCCGATATCTTCAATTGGGTCCCAGTGACTTCATTGATATCATCTGTCTAGCTCTGGGGCCTACCAACGCTGTATTTACCGATGTGGTGTCACCATTTTCACACATTAGGACTCCAGTATCCATTGCGTCTCTGAGGTATGTGCCTCACCTATTATCACTTCAGCCACTCCACTCATTTTATCGTTGATTGAGTTATCTCGGTTCTTCATCTTTTCTCCAAATATCTGTTTTGATCACGTAGAGAGGTACGAGGTGCATCTCTAGGTGTATCTCTAGGTGAACATAAATCATCAGCAGGTACTTAAAAAATCGAAGTCGATTAAGTTGTTTGCAGGAGTTCTACTATTATAATATGTATAGTTAAATGTGCTCAGTTAAAATAATATAACATTACTTAGTTGTCAGTGAAAGTCGGGCTTAGGCCAAAGTTTTCTCTAACTTTTGGTGTACCACCAGAACTATCTAAACAGAGTTTATACCCTTTATGCGGGTCGTGGGTACTTCATAAAGGTCTAATGGTATACCCTTTGCGTGAGCTTAACTATTGGCTTTGGAGAATTTAATTTACGTTTATCATATTAAAAGTACACCTACTATACTTGTCTGTAAAAATCATGTCAAAATTGATGAAATGTCTATCCATTAGGTAGGGTCAAATCCACTTTTTTATAAGCAAAAATACATTCGAAGATTAAACTTAATGTCCAGAAGCCTTAATGAAATAATTGTGACAGACTAGTTAGTAGAGTTAGTTAGTCTTCGGACCATGCGTGATAGTTTGTTTTGCATAGACCGGTAAGTCGTCAGTAAATATAAGTCTGGTCAGAAAAAACTGTGGTTAAGCTAGCTGGCTATAATCGGACTACCTATATGTATATTTTGATGAGAAAACAAACATTTTTAGAGCCCAAAATGCATGTATATTATTTTGATTTTCAGCTGTTTCTGTGGATCTTCCTACTTTTTTGCTTTTAAAAAATCCCAGACTTATTTTTTCGGTTTGTATTGATACGAATCAAACCAAAAAGAATATAAAATTGGGATCGGTTTAGCCCCTTCTGGGCACACACGCACGGCAATTATTTTTTATAAACAAAGATATAAATTAATAGATGCGCATTAAAAACGTAGCGATGGCAGACCCCTACTAGCCGAATTGATATCATGAAAAAAATTCAATGAGCCGCTTTACGTATATTTGGCATTGGTATAATAATATGTCTAGGTAATGAGTACCTACCTACCGTTACTTGAGGCATGGGGCGTTGGATGTGGAAATCCCTTAAAACGCCTCTATCCAACACTGAGCTTCCAACGGTTGAGACGGACTGAGCGTAGTGCACAAGCGCTTTTAGTCAGAATTTCAGAAGCCATCCAACCGTGAAATCCTATTTACCCCGTCCGCCGTAAATTTTCCTGAGGTAAATAAAGTCCACGGTAACAATAAAACCTGCGCAGTGGTTTAAACAATAACAACCCTGGACGAGAACTAACATTGCACCGGCCTGATTGGATGTTGAAACTTTTAAATGCTTCAACATTTCCAACGCAATAGTGTAAGAGCTGACAAGAATTATTTAACTTTCAAAGTATTTTAACCAGCGACCGAAAACGGTATCTTTGCATTATACATATAGGCTGTGCGTGTCTGTGAGCTTTCGTTTGTGACTATTTGGCAAATATCTAATAATTATCTTATGACATTTACTGTAATTAATTTAACATATATCATGAATAAATTAAGTAAATGGACTTTTACACGGAATTCAAAATGTACCTAATAAAAGATCTCGGCGTATTGGCAATAGGAAATATAATATTTATGGTTTTATAAAACAAAAAATTGCCTGTATCACGACTAAGACAAAGTGAGGAATCTCTGCAACTTCTAGAGCCTGATACAAGACTGAAGTGTATCTTCTTCTTTTTCGGAAAGACAGTTGCCGATAACCACCTGAGAGGCTGCTACGGCGTGACTGGGGAGTGGGGCGAGCGCAAAAGCTCGCTATGAGATAAGCCCGAGGGCTCGACAACATTGGGGGGGAAGGGGGAGACGTCGACCCAAGGGTGCTTCCTTCGACGACTCGGACCTCGGCTCGGTTCAACATTAATCGGACTTGTCTCAACTGAAGTGTATCGAAAATGCTCGCGTATTTATATCAAAATATCAAACTCAATTCATGAACAATGATTGTGTATCAAATAAGCCATTAAATCCCAAGCAACATATTAACATAGCATTACAATAATCAAATATAATAAACATGAATAGAAGTTCTTTGGGTACCCAAGTTCAGTAAATGCCTCCTCCATCTTGCTCCACTGCACTCTATTGGTGACGAGCCTCGTCCAAGTGGGCTGGCTCTGCGACAGCTTCAATGACGTCTCTTTAACGAGCGCGCAGTCTCCCGCGCGGTCTACTTTGGTCGCGGCGCCACCAGTGCAAGATTCGCTCCCTGAAAACTATTTATTAAAAAAATTATTCTTTATATTATCCCATTCTACATAAACAAATATCCAGCAAATATGAATAAAGTATCTCGAGTTCATATATCGAACCTTTTCTTAGTCACACATGTTTTTTACAGTGATAAGTGTAATTTTTTCCATTTAAAAAAGATATTTAAGAGTTTATTTTAAGAAGAAATTATTTGATTTTAAAGACCTAAAGTAAGGGTTTCAACTACCCATTGAAGGAAATATTATAAACATTATTATATACTCATCAGAAATTTAATTATTTACCCACTTTATCAAAAATGTAACACATCATCATCATATCAACCCATTACCAAACCACTGCAGGGCACGGGACTGCTCCCCCAATGAGAAAGGGTCCACCACGCTGCCCCAGTGCGGATTGATGGACTCCAAACACCTTTGACACCATTATATAGAACTCTCGACAACTGTGGAAAGTGAAATGTATTAATGTAAAGCCTGAACAGCAAATCCTCTTAACTGGTACATTTCTGAGTCACAAATTCAGCTTAAACCAATTATCTATTTGCTATAAAGTTAATCTACAACCTAGTAAGGTATTTCATTGGCTTCAATTAATTGGAAGTGACGTGTATACCTATAATAATAGGGAGGTAGAAACTTGGGTTACAACCCGTATGGTTTTCTCAGATATTATGTTCTGGGTCTGGGTTTGAATTATATTTTAATATTAAAACAGTGTATTGTTTAACTTAATTAAATTTTATTTACAACTTCAAGCACGTTTAAAAACCTTAACAATTTGCAGCATCTACAAAAAAGAGAGAAATAAAATGGTTCTAAGTTGTGTTGTTGCAAACACTTTATATTTAAACAGGCATTTATTTATCTATCTTTGTACTATTACCAATATTTACATCAAATAAAACCATCACGTAATTTACTAAAGAAGAGAAAAAAATATTCAGATAGACTTCTCAGTTAGACTTTATTGTGCTTCTTTATTAATTTATTTATCCTTTGTCTTCCTTGTTGTAGGATTTATTTTATTTTAAATGTAGGTAAATTGTGATGAGCCTACGTTGCTTAGTTATTCAATTTGATTTCCTTTTGTTTCAGGTACAAATGAGCTGAATATTTCTTCTTTACGCTGTTTTTTATTTGGGTAAAGTACACTTCATCCTTCCACTTTACCTTTACGTAATTATAGGAAAGTTAAGGAAAGACGGGCTTGTCCTCGTAAGTTTTAGATTGTGGAAATCTCTCTAACTTTAAGACTCCGGTAAAGCCAAGCTACGGCTTAGGATGTCTTTGTTGACTGGACTGAAAATTATTGTAAGGCGAATAATAATTATTAGAACGATTTTTTTTTTAAACGGGTAAGGGTTTTTAAAACTAAATCTACCAATCCAATTTTACCTCCGTTATTGCATTGCCTGTATACTGAGAAAAAAAATGCTACTTGATTGACCTACTTATGTAAGTAACTTGCAATTTACTATGTACCATGGTTTTATACGCGATATCAAGTGCCGCATACTTAGGAATAGTGCAGCTTACTGTGGCTTATATAAGCAACAACATATACCATAAAGACGTTGTAAATAATGTAGTCATATACCCAAAGGCTGTTTCCCCGGTACATTAAGTAGTTAAAATGTAAATACGTACGTATGTAGACAGCAAAATTACTCGTTCTTGCCCGGATTTAACAATTACGTACTTCACACGTAAATTCTTCAGTAAACAACGTGTGCAACTAACGTACGTAGAATGCACCATGGTTTAATAGCTATGAGTTTTTTCTGGCCCGTACTGACAGCTACAATGTACGTAGTAATATCAGATATGTTACCAAGCTTGACGTAAGTTGGTGACTACAAGATTACTAGTTTTATATTAAGATTACTAGTTTAATATTAAGTGTGTAGGTTCAATTCAATTTTCTATCAGCTTATTGAACTATCGCTAGAACATTTCTTAAAGTCACTGTAAACCAGAAATTCTATTTTAAGTCACGGTCAACCACTAGGGGATCATTAGAGTGATTGCTCCAGCACATCGATTATATTAATTGGATTATATATAATATAATCCAATTAACTGAATATTAATAGATATATTTAGCTTAAGCCAGTATTATCATTGATGGGTTAAACGAGTTAAAATCGACGGGCAATGTTCAAATAGATTACACAGAAGTTAGCAAGGTCTCGGACTGCTTGAAGTTATTCAGTAGCGCAAAAACAGTGCTATTATAAGTGCGTCGGTGCTGTTGCGATACGGCTTCGATACAAACTCGATGCAACATCAATACAAACATGTATTACATCCAATCGATCGGCACCATTCTCTTCTTTTACCCGCTGCTACTTTAAGGAGTCGCGCGTTTGCACTCGGTTCAGAAGCGATGCTTTTCGATTGCATAGGTACTGAATCGCTTTTGTTGCGCTTTACATAATATGTGACCAATATGCAAAAGTAGCGATGAAGACACGCGTTGAAGATAAGCGCTACTAAATAGCAGCTTTTCATTTTTTGACGGCCGATTGGCGCAGTCGATTCCCACAACTGGAAAATTTTCGTGTGATGGTCATGAAGGTTTTTCAGTGTCTGGGTGTTTTTATGTATATTATAAGTATGTATGTATATTAATCATATAAAAGTACCCATAACACAATCTACGCTTACTTTTGGGCTAGTTGGCGATGTGTGTCCTGTTGTTGATTCAAATAAAATATTTAAACTTTTAAAGTTCATTTTCATTGTTAATTTTAATTGGAAAAATATAAAAAAGTTATCCCAAAAAGCTACCTATTATTATGTTTTAAACAACAGGCCACTTTTAGGTCTTCATTAAATGGAAAATTTAACTCAATACGAATCTGCCTTACGATCCATGAACCAAACACTGTCACCCCATAATAATTTATACTTATTATGGTGGCATAGTAAGTGATGGAGGTACCGTATGGCTTCTACCCTGTCTACCCCAATCGTAAGAAATAGAAAAATTTGATCTAAGATATCCACCAATTTCGTTAAGTTAAACCGACAAGACTAAGGTTTTACAACTTAACTATTATTCCAAATGGCAAATGTCCTTGCCTGCGAACCCATGTGATTTCGAGTTAATCTAGTAATTTAATCTCAGTGTAAAGAACACTTGTCATAGATGTTAATATAATGCTTTTAAATACGAAATGCCCTGCATTCAACTAAGTAAGCTTCCGAAGACATATTCCGACCTTGCCCGCAAATAAAATATTGAGCTCGGACTTCCCACTTGCATACTCTTGAATCGAACATCCAAATCAGAATCCATGTCAAAAAGCCTTGTCAGATGCTCGGATGTATTTAGGTGCATACAAATATGAGCGAAAATAGAAGCAGCCTCTTGTCGGAAGGTTCTATTTTTTGTTCTCTTAGCAATAAGTTAGTAGACTAGAAAAGTACTGTATTCATTTTGCACCTACTGCAAACTTAGGTTATCAATTCAAATCAGTAAATCGCTTGCAATCCGTGCACTAGCTTATATATCTAAATGCGAAAGTTTGTTTCTTTGTTGGTCATTCCTTTAACACTTAACTAAGCAAACAATCGGCTTGATTTTTGCCTTTGGTCCTAGAACAACATGGAATGCTGAAGTTAGTCTACACTACACGTTATTTTTTTTCATTGCAATTAAATTTCCGAACTTATTAACCGCAGTTATCACCAGACAAACTTAAAAATAAAGAAGTTGAATATAGAACTAAAATGATTTTTATCTTTCTAACAATGTGAATGTATACAGCTCAAAACATTTTATTAAGTAGTAGGTTTATAACATTATAACTTAATGACGGCAGATAAGCGGTACGTGTTTTGCGGGCGAATCTGGAGCGGGCATTAGTGTTTTCTGTCTCGAAAATATAAGATGCTAAGCAGAAGTAAAATAAATCAAGAATATTTTGCTCGAGAAAAGTAATTATGTTAACTTATAAAAAAAAACTTCCTTCTATTCAAAAATTTTCTCGAGGGACGCAAAAACGTTTCGAGCTCTCTGGCATCTAGTTATATCAAAATATTTTCCTCAATCGTAAAGTTACTCGGGTCGGACATTGTACTTAGACTCAATAGGAGGCGCAAGTTTCATCCTTTGAGTAGTTAACATATTGTGTTAGAGTTAGTAAGAATTTGAACACTAA
Source organism: Pararge aegeria (assembly GCF_905163445.1). NCBI lineage: Eukaryota > Metazoa > Arthropoda > Insecta > Lepidoptera > Nymphalidae > Pararge > Pararge aegeria. Next base: position 6,127,754 of record NC_053184.1, on the reverse strand, counting down.
AGCATAGTTCATACGTGTAAGTACTGTTCGATTGAGACAGCCCATTGGCTCGAGAATAACCTGATTGATTGTGAACTCAGTCTTTACTTTACGGTTTACTTACTTCAATGGTCTAATTATTAACGTTTAAAGTACAAAATTATTAAAAATATTTTTTGAAAATAAAAAAAAAAAATTATTGGTAAAGATTATTGGTTTCACATTTAGGACACCGACATGATGCTAATGTGACGTCTTATCCCAGACCGGCAACGCGCAGCAATCTGTTTATTTTGTGCATGTATATGCTTTTAAACAGAACATACAACGTGTAAATGAAAACCAAAATATGACTTCACATGCTTCAGAGGTACATTAATAACTTTCTCTAACACTTATCTGTGAAACCGAAACGGTTATTGTTTTTAAGGAAACGCTGCCATAGTTATTACTGAAATAAATCAGATACAGCCCTAACATCACATGTAAAATTAAAATCAAGTGACTCCTGTCACTTCATTACGTGCGCGTCGCGTAATAAAGTTACAATTCACGTGTCGGTCTTTTGTCTTCAATAGGGTTTTCATAAATAACACTTAGAATTTTTTGAATTAGTTTGTATGGAAAATAAATATGCTTCTTTTGATTTATTATTTTTGCAACCTGCATGAGGATAGCTGAATTTTGTAACTCGGTTACACGTTGTATAGTCTAAAATTTTGTCAGTTACAGTCCATTCCACTCTATTATATAGAGGACCAAAATTTTAATGTTCTTAACGTTTACCATAAAATGTTAAAATGAGAAATAGTTTGTAAGTTAGCAACATTCCGCGGGGGTTGAAGACAGACGTGCGCGGGGCGTTTTGCCCGTTTTTGGACACAATGTACTTCATGCAATAATGACTGTATGAGGGTTCGGTATTTTTTTTTTTTATTCAATGCTCGCAGTTATACATTATATCCTGGCTACGCTTCGCTTGTCGATAAGGCCTGAGTTCGGAATGGGCTGGAAAATAAAACCTATGAATATATTTGCTTTATTTACGCAAACAGTTTTATTCCGTGGTTTTATTCTAATACTTTATTTGAATGCCACTGTATGTTGTTGAACAAAATAAATGCATAAACGTAAACTTTCCTAACAAACAGTCGGTATAGTTAACAATGCACATAAAAAACGCTTAAAAAAGGTAACTAGTACAAAGCGCATCGACAAAGGCTTTCGTTTATTTTAGGAAACATGACCAAAACAAAACATGGCGATTTTCGAAGGCGTGATCACATACGCACGTTCCGCTTTAGCGATGCCAGTTGCAAAACGATCCCACAAAAAGCGCATCCACAAATCGAAAAATGAATGAAATCAATTTAGAAAACGCTGCGGCTATCAAATATTAAATTTTTCGGCCATTTGCAATTTTAAACAGCATACCACGCCATGCAATATCAGTTAACAATAAAGCGTCATAGTTATCCGCAAATAGGTACAATACGGTTTTAATATTAATTCCGCGGCCGATTAAATTAATTATGGTTAAAATTGAATTGCGCTAGTTAGTAAATTTGTAACTGTTGATATGAGTATTAAAATAATTGTAAAGTTATGTATTGTGTGACGAATAATAGTTGTATGAGTAGGTACGTGATTTATATCGGTAAGTTTCGTGACTTTTCAAAAGGTGTCGCGACCAATAACTATTGCATGAGTTCTACCATCAGTAGTTAAAAAGGCGAGTTGTGATGTTACCAGATATGTGGTTGTTCTAAACAGAGCTACCAATTATATTTGGTGGCTCTGTTTTGAAAATGGAGCAAATGGGTTGGATTTTAATAAACACATCGAATCCACATTGGGAACATTACTGAGTCCAGTATTGCCTGACTTTATACTGACACATTGCCAGAGTAAATTTTATTGAAGGTATAGAATTCAAGTAAGTATTCTTTATAATTCTTACTTGAATAGACAGATAAACAATCGTAACTTGCTTTAAACTGATGTCGTTAAGCGATTACAGCAAAGATCAGCTTCTAAATCTTGGTTTGCAAGAATCTGCGTCGTTGTAATCCCGGAGATGGAGTGTTTGGCGGCAAACTCTATTACGAAGTCTGTTTAGAAAGCCTTATTGATAGCGTAGAGGTTTCAGCGGTCCAAAGTACGCGACCGCGTCTTTTGAATAATCGGGATCATTTACTAGACAAATTAGTCGCTTAAGGCCGATTTAAAATTATATAAGATTATAATAAGCCTTATCTTTACTTAAAATTTAGCGGGTGAAATTTATAGTAGCAGTTATGTTTGTTGGTTTGTTACTGTTTACTAGGCGTTAATCGTGATTTTTAATACAGAGATTTGTAGATAAATCTTCGAATTTAGAAGAGTTCTCAGGCAAAACTCTGGTCGGGTGGATTCTTAAACTCAGGAAGCAATGCGTGTTGCCAGTTATGACTTATGGCTTCGAAACGTAGTCGCTTAATATGGGTCTTATGAGAAGGCTCAGAATCACGTGATCAATATTTACGTGATCTACTAGAAATTAAGAATTACTACCTCCGTGAACACTTTCCTGGGCCTGTCTCCGTACTTGGTTGGCCTGAACCTTCCGTAGTACATCTGGCCGCTGATGCGGCTCCCCGCTGGATCACTCCAGCCAGCCAACTTTACTCCAGAAGCTTAGCAGGCCACCCAGGTCTCCGAGTGTTTCTTCGAGTGTTGCTGAGGAGCCGAGGTGAGCTGCGCGTTGCTCTTGTCGGGCACATAACTCGGAGAACCGATTAACGTTAGGATCCTAAGGTGTTGATATGGCGACCTCGCACTAATAAACGCAGTGTTGGTAGACTTCCAACAAGGTGGGAGTCGCTGGATCCGAGAGATACAATACCGTGGTATTAGGAATTTAATAATGATGATAACTGTAGTTGTTTTAGAATATAAGTGAGGCTTATATTTATTTAGCGTGGTTCAAGTATTTACTCGTACCACAACATTCGCATTTGACGGCCGATTGGCGCAGTGGACAGCGACCCTGCTTTATGAATGGCCGTCGGTTCGATTTCCACAATTGGGAAATATTTGTGTGATGAGCATGAATGTTTTCCAGTGTCTGGGTGTTATATGTATTTTCTAAGTATTCATGTATATTATTCATAAAAATATTCATCAGTCATCTTAGTACCCAATTACGCTTACTTTGGGGCTAGATAGCGATGTGTGTAATGTCATAGTATATTTATATTCACTATCGTAAATATAATACTTTGACTGAGACTAGCTGTACATATATTAAACAACTTAGTCGCGGCCTGTTCTTTAGCAGTGTTATTGTTGTGTTTGATGGACGTTGAACTTCTTTCGTGATTGTTTTTACCAAAAGACGACACGTGCAAGAGTTTTCGTCAAATCATCCCAATAGATATCCTATACGGAAATTATACGATACAGGAAAATACACTCATCTTTCTCTTGTTTTTTACATCCCTCATACATATTCGCAGGCTTTTTCGACCACCCCTCTCCCCCACAAACCATAAAACGCTTTGCGCAATAAACATTAATCAAACTCGTATTTTGATAGACCCCTGCCGGTACCTAATACGTCCTCTTTTTATTGGAACACATCCGTATGATGAGAAAGTTATGGTGAACACGTGGATGAAATTTCGTCCAAACTCAGTGTACCAATTAGATATTTAAGTAGGTGACCAAGAATATGTTGTTTTCTCTGTAAATTATTTTACGACTTGTAAATATACTGGTTTATCCAAGAATACACTTTTATCATAAACACGATTTTTGCTCTTCCCTGAGGTAGTTTTGTTTTTGTTCGGCTTTATCTTTTGTACGTCTCAGCATGGAGATCACATGTCGAGATTAAACTAACAAAATATTGAAATATCGAATAGAACAATAATAACGTCCCTTGTTTTTCCTGTTATAGGAAAAAGTCCTCATTAACATCTATATTAGATAAAGCAGGCATATGATATGCCTGCTCTATCTAGTATAGAATAGATATATCTTAGTTTTCAAATTAAAACCTTTAAAAAAATTGACAAATTTGACCCTCTATATTATTATTGTAATGATTAGAAATAACAAAAGTGTGGGTGAAATATTGCTTTAAATTATTATCGAGGATCATAAATTTTCTGCTATTACAAAAGTTTTAAAATGATGAATCATGTATGACTCTTTAATTCCAGTCCATGATCCCATTTCTCTTAAAGTGTAAATACAGCTGATGTTATTATTGTTACTACGTCATTTTGATTTTTAAGACACTGGACAGCTATTTCTCGAAAAGTGACTATCTGAGGAAAAAGTTGTCAATTAAAGTTTTCATTATTATGAATAGTGTTTTATGATTACACTTCTTCTACTCTACGCCTTAGTACCCCATTTTTAACTTATTTTGTTTATGGATAATTTTCTATCCTTACTCAGTGTTCCGTAGAGTAGGCTTAACAGTTTCGTGTTTCCTATTTATTAAATTTTTTATATAACAAATCAACCTATACCCCTTCAACGAATACCGATTCAAATATTGTTGTCATATTTCTAGAGTTATTTTTGTCTATAAATATGAAAAAAATAGGTCCAGTGAGATAGTTGAAAGTAACTAAAACGTAATTTCTTAGAAGACATATCAATTTCGTTTGTACGCAAAATAGGATAATGACACAAAACTTTTCGTCTTGTTGCTATACACTTGTTTGGTGCTATGGTTACCAGACAGAACATATTCAATTATATTATTTTCTGTTCTATACTTCGTTAGGTTTCCTTCATGTTTTTCTTGTTGGCAATAACGGATCTACGATAAAGGAAGCCCCACGGCGAACGCCAATTTAAAGCGGCTGATCCTCAGTTAAGTAAGTCTTTATTGATATCTTCGTAGGCGACTTTAGTTTATGTAAGCTCTTGATTATACGTCTTGCTTGCCAGGCAATATGCAAGGATTATATTTATAACATTTTGCGAGATCCGCATAGTCTCTACAATGAGTACATTGCATCAGAAAATTTAAAAACGAATAGAAATTAACGCCTTGTATATGTCAACTAAGGATCAGAAGGTCTTGAGTTCTATTACCGAGTTCAAAAGGCAAAATTGTTTAGTGCAGTACTCAAACTACATAGTATTGTCCAGAAATTCTTAAAGTATGGCACGAGTTCTGAAATAGTCGTTGGTCTCCCCGGTGTCTATTATATACCTTGATCTGTACCATGAAGAACGATAAACCCATTTCCTGGTTCTATTTAAAGCTAATCGACGTATCGTGGACGTCGCACTTCTAATCCTTCTTTTTTATGAGAATGGACGCCTGTGCAAAACAGTGGTAAACTAAAAGGATATAAGGTATGATATATGTGTATTATACTTAAGTTCGAAGTTTGAGGATACTTTCGTCTACATCACTATAGATTTAATATAATTGTTATTTTTGCAGGCAAATTCAGTAAGGCTAAATTTTGGCCGTAGTGAATTGATCATATCGAGCTTAGACTGTCTGTTTTTAAAAATTATTGAACCGCGATAGATTATTTTATCTGATCAAAGAGATTTCACTGGATGCGCACCCTACAATATAAAGACAATTTTGGATAGCGTGAGATTTTGAATGGTGCGAGATTAAAATTTTATAATTATGTTAGAGGCTGGGGTTCTGGGACTTAAAAAATGGCACCGTTGCTGACCTCGTGTAAAATAAATGTACGCGCACTTAATGCACTCCGCACTAAACACTAAACTAATCGTGTTATCCAGCACGATACTTCACGTTCTCTTCCAAATTTCATTCTTTAATTTTACCTTCCAGTATTGCTTCTACTAATCTGACCGCAACATATAAGGCTAGCCTTCTTGAACTTGTAGTTCTATCACATGATTGTTTTCATCCAAAGTAGAACTTTCTCTTTTATTAGAAACATTACATCGACACCCTTGTTACACAAATTTAAATTACTTGTACCTTTGTATATTTTATTTATTTATATTTTATTCTTGTGTGCAATAAAGTATATTTAATTGATTGATTTATCAATATCTATTACAAGGTAACACATAAATCTCTTAATTTATCATCTATCAGTTCCATCTAAAAGGTATGATTACTCAAGCAGCTGATCAGTTTTCTATTGACAGTTGTTATTCAAGATCGTTCCGTAAGCATACGCTGCTATAGTTATTAATATATGTTCCTATATAAATCTAGTATTACTACTTAGACTTAACCCAGATAGTCTTGAATAGTTTCAGATAGCCGCTTAAGTGATTACATTAAAGATCGGATTGTAAATCTTAAGCCTGCAAGAATCTCCGTCGCTGTAATCCCAAAGATAAAGTGTTTGGCGGCAAACTGTATTACAGAGACTGTTCAGAAAGCCTTATTGATAGCAAGGAGCTTTAAGCGTTTCAAGAACGCGACCGCGTCTTATGTGTATCCTCTAGCTGTATAATTTACACATTTCCGAGACAAATTAGTTTTACTTCAAACTACTATTATTTCGTAAATTCCCACAAAAAGAGCTAGTTAGGGTTTCGGCTTCCCTTAGGAAGGATTTGATCCCCGCCTGGCACCTGTTACTTTTCTAAGTTATGTACGCTTTTAATTTAAGCACATTATCACTTGATTTAATGGTGAAGGAAAAAATCGTAAGTAAACCTGTATTCCTGATGTTCTCAAAGGCATCTGAGGGCTACCAATCCGCACTTTGCAGTGTGGAGGGCCTAAACCCTTCTCATTTCTGAGACTATACTTGTGAGCCCTGCAGAGAGCTGGTAATGTATTGATAGTGATGATAATAATAAAAATTGGTAGAGTGAGTTATGTAAGCACGAAGAACAGATAATGAAATTAATTTTTTGACCTATAAATGATGCTGAAACCAATTTTCTGTCTGCGCAGACATGCGCAGTTTTTGAAGAATTTAACTAACTACATATATTTGTTAGAAAACATTCCATATTCAAACGAAATCCTCAAACAATATTCACATTTATTTTTAGTCAGCATGGTAAAACCGCACAGACTATGAAATACCAAGTTTGGCATTCAAATAACTAAAATTTATATTCAAATTGGAACACGATCATCCACGCTTTGATGAATAAAATAAGAGCATAACTTTTACACATATTATCCGCTCTAACTTATCACCTAATACAAAAAAAAAACCACCTTGACGGATTTATCGAGTAATTTATCTACTTGGTTCAGCCCAGCCTAGTTTACCAGATTTATGACTTGAATTTCCTGGACTGCCGTTTTCCGATTCAAACAATTTCTCCGAGAACAAGCAGGTATCCATTTATAGTACCCATCTTTCGTCCCCCTTTTTAAACGCGACTGACTGTCGGACTTCTTACTGAATGAACTATCAAGCTTAGCGAAACCCACTAGACGGATTTAATTAATTTATTAGTAAATAGGTATTTCATGGCTTGCGCTCTCCATCATCTCTCATGTACCTACTATCAGATGTGAATGAAGTCAAGCGCTAGTCAATAAAAAAACAACTAGTGTTGAATATTGCAGCAGTGAAAAAAATGGGTATACCTAGAAAGATTTATTTTTATTTTTCGACATTCATAAAGTCCTTTCATCTTTTTACGAGTTCTCTTAAGAAGGTGGCCTTAAAATAACTTGAAGAGGTCTGAGCGTGAAAAACACTCTGTTCTAACTTGCACAATGAGGCTTTGTTTGAATAGACTTTATTTTCTACCTTAAATTTTCCTTATTTGTTTATATTCTTTAGGCAACAAAATAGGAAATATGTGAAATACACTAGTATTGCAGAATTAAACGCTACATAACTTATGTCTCAAATTATTTGCAAACTAGTTCATTATTGCAAAACTGTTTTGTCAAAAAAATTTTAATAATGTAAGTAGTTATTCAAAGCGAAAATAGGATATAGGTTAGTCTTGAAATGTTGTTATCAGCTTATATATATAAATGAGAATATACCTCTAAAGAAGTGTTGAATGATTCTAAGAAATAATATATCACTTTCTTCAACGGTGAAGGAAAACATCGCGAGGAAACCTGATAGTTCTCCATAATGTTCTTACAGGCGTGTACGGCCTAAACCCTAATTGTTCTAAAGGGAACCAGTACCCCGTATTGTACCGGTAATAGGTTATGAATTTCAACTCATTGAAGCTTGCTGCTGGTAAAAGGTCTTCTGTAGAGAGTTTCAAATACCACGTTCTTGTACCGCTTGCCACTCTGTACATCTCGTCGGTCAAAGTCGACAATCCAGCACCTTGAGACCCCATCCGATATGTGCCCCGTCGATTGCTACTTCAGTTTTGCGTCAGCTATCTCCGTACCTCCGGTTCTTCTACGGATCTCCGTGTCGTGACTCTGAGCATTTTAAGATCCCTTTTATCATTCGCAACCCGTAGTGAAATAAAATCCGTTCATGTCACCCTCTTAATGTTTTTGTCAAAAGTTTTTATGACGACGATATCTCAAGTATTATATTCATCAAAGATAGTTACAGGTATAATATTATTCATCTGCTAAGTACTGTCTTCTTAGCCGAGATCAACTTAACCCAATTAACTGTAGCTATAACAGGTATGTTAACACCGAACCCGTGTTATTGCTGACTGGTTCAACATGATTAGGATTACCGCGTTATTGATTGAGATAATATTTGTTTTATTATTATCTATTAAACACATTTGCGTAGACATAATATTTAGATAAGTAATGTTTGCTAAGCTATCGCGCACTATCCGCATTTGTTACTTTGCAAATTGACTCAGCGATAACTGATGCGGTGATAGCCTAGTGGTTAAGTATAGAAGAAGTTAAACCCCGTTTACACATATCTTCTTCTTTCCCTGCGCTTGTCACCGTACTTGGTGGGCCGGAACCTTCCGTTGTACGTAGTGCCACTGGTACGGCTCCCCGCTGGGTCACTCCAGCCAGCCGAGCTCACTCCAGAAGCTTACCAGGTCGCCAAGTGCTTCAGGGAGTGATGCTGGGGAGCCAAGCCAAGTATGCTGCGCGTTGCTCTTCTACTCCTCTGCATTTCGTGTGTTGGTGTTTCATCTGCCTACATGCATGCACTGCACAGAGAACCACACATATGTTATTTGGATATTATTTCCACTTGTGATACTACAACTCCACTTGTGTTGAAAAGCTCTGTGGGGAAGAAAAATTTTTATCCTTTCCCCAGGGAGATAATTGTCTCCTGCCCATGCTAATGCTGGTGACATATTAATAAATATTATATTATCACTATGGCGGTGAAAGAAAAAATCGTGAGGAAACCTGCATGCCTGAGAATAGATACTCCACAATGTTCTCAAAGGCGTGTGCGGCAAACACAACAATGCTGCTTAGCGGCAGCAATAAAATAAGCATCGCGGTAGTAGTTCCCCGAACGGAAATCTCTATTACTTCGTTTTTTCGTACTAATTTAGTTTTTTATCCATCCGTTTAAACGCTATGAATACAAAAATAAGTAGTTAGTAGCTCAGACACTGTTTACCGAACGTAAGCGAAATTTCAATGGCGTTTATTGAAGAGAGTCTTATAAAGATTGAAAAAAAATATTGGTTAGGAAACGACGGAGAAATTGACGTTCATTAATAAGGTATGAAGGTTGACACAGCTTTTGTAAGAGTTTTCTTACCCAGTTTATCAAACATCTCGGAAGCTGGGAAATCACGATAGTAAACATTCATTTAAAACGGCTGATCTTGAGTTTCTCGTAAGATTTCTTCTTATGATAGCAACCGTGGCTTAGTCACTAATCCCTGCTGACACGAGGCACTAGAATGTTCAGAATCAGCCCTTCATGAATATCGTCTTTTAGAAATACGAGAAGTGAGTATTAAAGATTAGCCTTCAGAGCTTGTACAACTTTTTCAAGAAACGTATCAACTTAAGTATATATATAAACTTAAGTTTAAGTAATTTGGTCTTTTTAACTTGCAAAAGGTTATGGTTTGATTTTTAATACTCAAACAAAGAGTTATTTAAAAAAACCAAGTAAGAGGTATCGTCCTTTTACCCGTATTCACTAACAACGAACAAGGCAATGCCTATATATGCCTTATCTTAGGAGATTCCTAAGCATACATCAACGACAGACATTACCTAAACGATTTGGCATTCAATTTAGGCGATGCCTAGGTTTAGTGAAAATGGATATTAGTTTTTTTTTATTTCACTGCTGGCTCCCATCCCCGATGACGTAATTACTACCCTGCTGATTAACAGATACAATGCTTCAAAAAAAATATATTCAGTGTATGAATAATGCAGTGTCGTAGGCGAAAAATTGTAGGTACAGCTGGCCATAAAACAGCCAAAAGGCTTTCTCATTACCATATAATCCTAAAAAGGAATGAAGAATTGGATTGATCCATCAAAATACGGGTTTGATTAATGTAAACTGCAATTTTACGGCGCCGGTCTACCAGGGGATGCCGAAAAATAACCCCACAGGGGTGTATTGCCCACAAGAGAGAGAGATGAGTGGGTTTTCCTGTATCAACAATTTCCTCTCTGGGAAAAAGTATTTTCCTTACAAAGGAATCTAATGTACAAAGACATTTAGTATTACTTTGTATACATATTTACGCAAACCTAGTGAACTTAAGTGTTCTTTATATTTTCTAGTTTTGCAATTTTCATGATATAGGTACACGCTGTTAAAGGTACATAACTAAGTTAAAGTCAACAATTCGTTTATTCAAATAATTGGCCAGTATTTACCATAAAAAACAAGCAGTACTTTTTGTAGTGATATTTAGGTGATAACTACATTCCTAAACTTCTTAATCTCAATTAACTGTTCCGTTACGCTTGTGTCTAGCGTGTATGTATATATAGCACAAGCTCTGGGTTCGATTCCCAGGTCAGGTCAAAAAATTACCAGTTCGGAACCAAAAAATAGGCAAAAGTCAAAAAAAAAAAAATCAAAAAGTTTTTATCAGGTGGTTATATACTGTAACGCTGTTATATGCGGTGACGCTAAATACTTTCACAGTACAAAATGTGTGATGCTTATTATTTTTTACAGTATAAAAAGTGTGACGCAAAATATTCTTCATAGTACAAAATGTGTGACGCTTAGTATTTCTCACAGTACAAAATGTGTGACGCTTAATCATATCCATGCCACATATGCTGTTAGAAATACGTCGAATACACAAACGTGATATATTAAGGCAATGCGTATTAATTCACATAAATCTTGTATCTTAAATCCAAATTAATTCGCCCAATGGATGTGCTTACCGAGTATACCAAGGTGATTCGTATTAAATTACGCAACGACATAATGCTTCATAGCTGCCTCGTTGGTCTAAATAATAATTCGGCCGAATATCGGTTCGGTACAGGTTAAACCGAATAATATTCGGTATTCGGTTATTCGGTGAAATCACTATTATATTCTTCTTCACTCGATAGATATTATTTACACCTGTGCGCCCATTCTCGGAGAAGATAAACATGTTGTTTTTGATTTGTGGAGAAAATATCTCCTACCCGTTCTATCCATGCTGATCATCGAGTCGGTTTCCCAAATATTTCAGTCCTGTCGTCGTCGTCATCGTCATCAAACCATTACCGGGCCTTTATAAAGCACAGATCTCCTCTCAGAATGAGAATGGTTTAAGCCGTAGTCCACCACGAGTGAATTGGTGGACTAACACACCGTTGATAACATTATGGAGAACTCTCAGGCATGCAGGTTTCCTTACGAAGTTTTCCTTCACCGATTAAAGCAAGTGATATATAAATTGCTTAAATTAAAAACGCACACAAGTCCGAAAAGTCAGGGGTGCGTGCCGATACTCGAACTTGGTCGCCATAAAAAGAAAGCCGAAGCCTTACCCGCTAGGCAATCGCCGCTTTATTCAGGCCAGTGTTGAGTAGATATTAGAATTTTAAGATCGTTCTCATGCTAGAGTGCTGACATAATATCCCATTAAAAGCCTATCGAAATACAATGACGTAGTAATGAAGTTAAATTGGTTTAATTTCGTTGGCAACATCAATTAGAATGAGGGCGGGTAGATTGTAATTTACGTCAAACGTAAACGTACGTTGCGTGCGGTTCGATTAGATTAACGTTCAGTAACTCCTGTGCTGATGTGCGTTGGGCTACAGGAATGAAACCGGAACCATTTGGCTAAGGAAAGTAGTGCAAAAATGCGAGGGCATAGTGCCTTACTAATATTATTAATGCGAAAATGTGTTTGTTTATTTATTTGTTTGTTTGTTCCTTCTCTTACGTCCTAACTCAACAACCAATCTACTTGATTTTTGGCATAGAGTTAGTTGAAAGTACGGAAGTGACAGTCTACGGCATTTGTAAAAAAAACGTAATGCTAGTATAAAATAAGCCTAATAGGTACAGGGTAAATGCTTATAAAACCTAAAAATAAATACACTTTGATTTCGAAACAACTGTCTCTTATCAGTAATGAAGAGTAATGTTCAAATAAATACAAATAAATGCGAGTATAAACTTTTAGTCACGATATTTAAGTGAAAAACATACCTACTATGTTAAATTTATTTTAAAAACATTTTTCGTACTTTCGTTCAAGAGAAAAAAAAGGGGAAATAAAAGTGCAAAGTTTAGCAAAAATTATCGAATTACGGCACTACATTCGAAAGCGCACTGAACTCAATTACAGTGGAATGATAGCCGGTTAAGTTTATGCCTCTACAACATGCAAATCGCATTAAATATCGAAGCATCAATTAGGCTTTAACTAGTTGAAGGTAATAAAAATAGCATTCCACCAATTGTGTCCCTTTAAACGCTTTAGAATTGGAAACACCGGCTAAATGCGATTCGGACATACATTTAATAGGATTCCGTACAATACTAGGATTTCCGAACACAGCATTGCAACAATGCTGCTCTGCGGAAATATGGCGGTGGTATTTCCTTGGACGAGCTCTGTCACAAAAAGCTTTACTACTACTACAAATGTGGAGTTTCGTCGACAAAAAAAATCATACGCGTCAAATTGAAAAGAAAGTTGTTGAAAATTGCTGAAACTTAGGTACCTAACTTCGTGAGTTAAAATGTTACGTGTAACGACAATGTATTCGTAAATTCAAAAGCGCGTCAAACTCAATTACGGACGGGCGTAATCCCAAATTTTATACCTGCTCAACATGCAAATAGCATTAAATATCCAATTAGAGCCTTAACAGACTCTATAACAGAATATTTGCACCTTGAACTATTATAAAATGCAAACAACTCTGTGTTAATCGTGTCACTGAAAATGACCATTGCTGATCTTGCTTACATTTACACTATATATAAACTTACATGTGATTTAAATAAAAAGTTAACGATAAAGACCAACTCTTATAAATGGGTCTGCCTACACTAAAGAGCTCGGTGATAGGTAGTAGATAACACTTAAAAACTGAAAATGACAGATATCTAACGTGAAATATATTAATGAATGGACAATAATAATACGTTATCGCACGTTAGAACGTCAGCTTCGTTGTTATTCCTGAATTTGTTATTATTGTTATGTGATAATTATCGTTAAAGCCTGCCAGTCAGTTATAGAGCGGCATGCTGTAAATATTATTCCACTACAAGTTAGCTCTTAACTGCAATGTCATAGTCGAAAAACCTGGTAGTAAGTGTAGTCTCAGATGTTAGCGGGTTTGCTTGTTTAGGGTATGAAAGTTTTACTAAACCCACGCCCCTAATTAGTTTTTACGCAGCATCTCACCGAAACCTTAAATTGCTAAGTCAATTCTTTAATTCACACTCATCTGTGAGAATTGGATTCCGGGACCAACAATACGACTTGAGTAGAGATCCATTAGCAAGTACTCACACATCAATTTCTTCATCATTTCTATTCGAGCAGGTAATCCATCATTTCTCTTTTAACGTGATACGAGCCACACCCACCTAACTACACGTTAAATGAAATATCCAAAGTAATTAAAAACGAACAATAGCGTGTAGTTACGTGTTAAATGCTTACAGCATGCAAATGTACATTCACACAGTTAACATAAAAACAAACAATTTGTAAATGTTTCCGAATCTACATAACATCAAGTATCGACAAAGTATTCGGATTCGTAACTACTGAAGCGTGCCTCACTGAATTACAGGTTGATGAAAATAGGCATAGTCATGAGCAATTAATAGTCAAGTGCCCAGTGGTTAGCGCGAAAATCGATATGACAATTAAATTTAACTACTTTGTGCCCGGAACTTCGTCCGCCGCACTTGTATGAAAAAGTAGCTTTGTAGTTATTTTTACTTTCATAACCCATACAAATATTATTATTGTGATGTGTTTGTTACATATTTTGGAAAAAATAAAGAGAGAACTTTAAAAAGTATATGAACATTCTACGAAATACAGCCGCTGGCTAACTAATTATTAATTAAATACAAGTTCAAACTACGAATTCTAATAACAAAAAAAAATCAACAGTTATGTAAACTTAAATAAATATAGTGTATCCAGTAGTTGGTACACAGAGGTCACACCAGCGGCAATCTTAAGTTAGAAGCAAAATATATTTTTTAATTTAAAAAGAAACCATAAATATCTAAGTTATACTTGAAGAAACATGTACAGCTAACTCGTCCAGCCCACGAGCTGTACATGTTTCTTCAAGTATAACTTAGATATTTTAAGTAGGACTAGATTCCGCCCGCAACGAGAGCGTTTATTAAGCTAACCCATAGATAATTGTTGTATATTTTATTTATATCCGTTCAACGGTTTATAACATTTCGCCATTTTCGACAAGGCATCCGAGATATTTTTTTTAATTATTTAAAATTAAATAAAATCTTTAGACGACGCAGTGGAGAGCTTTTGAATTTTAAAGTGGGAGGTCCGGGATTCGATTCCCAGCAGCGGCATTTCGGGTATTTTAGTTTTATGAATTTTCTTTGTTGCAAGTTTCCACCCAAACGACAGGGACGTGTCGCTAAGAGATTTAGCGTTCCGGTACAATGACGCATAAAAGCCGATTGGGGTATGGGTTTAATATAACTGCTATATCCCTAAAAGTTGGCCCGTTACCATCTTAGATAGCACCACCACTTACATAAAAAATATATATAAAGATATCTAGTGCATTCTGCTTAGTTGCTGGTTGCAACATTGTGACGAAAAATAAGAAACTTCCTGCAAACTAACTCGATAAAGGTCACCTTTCACACGATATTCCTATGAGGACTGAAGTGTAGTGCCATCAAAGTCGATAGTGCGCTGTTCAGGTGCTATCGAACACTGCATAATTTCATAAATCGCTTGCGTGAGGGGGAAATGGGCTTAACTTCAGTGCTGGTGCAAATTGATCTCTTCCTGCGGAAGACAATATTGAGCTTAAGTGTTTTGTATTGGACTATATTGCGTGAATAAAATTACTTCGAAAACTTTCTCGCTGTCCGTATTGTAAAGTATGACCGTATTATAAAATAGGTGCAAGTGTGTCTGTTTGTTGGCTACTTTGTTTTCGTTCATTGAACTGCACCGATTTTGACAAGAAATTTCATTATAAATAAGAGTTTACGTAAAATCCTTGACTGTGTCAAAGATTTTAGATAGACTCATAGATCATAGAGTTCTTTTTAGCCCGAAAAAAAGAAAATGTTCCTTATGATTTCCGCGGACGAAGTGGCGGGTAATAGCTAGTTTTTAGATATATTTATTAATTAATTTGGATTATTTTTACATGGAGTATATGTTGATGCAGTAGGTACCTACATGGTTTATTTTTGTGAAAATATTTATTCTAATCCATTCAACGGTTTATTCATCTTTAGATATACCTATCATATAAGTGTCAGTGTTTACTATGAAAACTTTCGTCCACTATTCTGCACAATATACTCCGCCCCACCGCAAAGTATCTCCCGCCAACATTTTGACGCATTCCCTTTAACGTTCATGCTTTCTTGGAATCTTATACAATAATAGTAGGTACTGCAACCGCAACTCTCAATATTATCTCTGTAGGGATGGATTATCAAAAAAATCTTAAATATAAATATTAAAGCTATTAATTATAATATCAGTTTATAAAAAAATCCTTTAAAGAGTGCGAGCGGCGCGGTGTTACTAGGGTGTCTATTAATTTTCTGGTGATTCATACAAGCCAAAAGATAATTAAACGTGGTTTGAATTCCATCGGTTGTTTTAAACCGCATTAGATGCTTTTACGTTTTACCTATATTACTGTACTTCATTTTCGTTCATCGAACACGTTTTGAATATTGGTAAAGGATACTTAAGATCCTTAAAAGATTAAAGGCGATAAAAAAGTCACTGTACCTACACCTACATAGACATTGATCGCGCGGCGAATCAACACGCCGGAGCGTCAAAGGGCCGTAATATTCGTAAAACCCGAAATTATTTGCCTCTTTCACGAATTCGAGCACGTCCAGACCTTATCCGAGACTATAGACTTAATAAGTGAAGCCTCAATTTAACTTCGTAATTTTAAAACATTTTTTGTCATCGAAGCTGATGGCGGCTACGAAAATGGAATCACCATTAAGGTTCGAAGGTACTCCAGCGTTTTATCGGAAATAGACTTAACGGTGACTCTTTTGGGGCCCTAACCGACATGAATATTTATGAGGCGTGCTTCTTTCGCGGCCTCGCAGACGCAATTTGTCTTAGATGCCCGATCAATTTTCCTTTTTTTTTATTAAATTATTATTATGACTCGAAATCATCCGTTGTCAGCTTCTCAAATCTTTCCGATGAAATGACGTTAGAAGCTTAGGGGTGATCACTTCCTTCCATATTATAAAAAAAAAGTCCCCTCCGCTTCTGTCTGGGTGCGAAAAACTCAAAAACTATCGAACAGATTTTCATACGGTTTTTACTGATGGACAGAGTGATTCATGAGGAAGGTTTTAGTGTATATTTAATAAGGTTTTTTGTAAATTGGCTGTTATATAACGATGATTGTCAAAAATGACGGAAAAAATTATAACGACTGAAGGCTTTACTAGCATGTGCTGCGAAAATTATTAATGATGGATAGGTACATAAAAATAATGGAATACATGTTTAAGTAATCATTATTGCCGACAAAAAAGTTCCCGAGGCTATATGTCTAACTGTTATAGTTACGTCACAATTCCAAATTTTTGTTCAAATTTTTCGATCAGAACACTGGTACAATCGAAAGATGATGACATTCCTATCATGATATTAATTCTTTTGCAAATAATTAGTCTATAATTATGATTTATTATGGACCTGCAAATTCCTTTTAAAATTATTCTAATTGGAGCTATCGTTTAGATGTTACGTCGGGTATAGACTAAAATGCCAAAAGGAGTTAAAATGCCGCGGCATCTAGCCCATCGGACCTAAGGCAATTCGCAGTTCTTTAAATACTTACACATTTGACAATTGAATTGCATTTAGATATTGAGGTATTATAATGTGGAAAGGTTTGGTTTGTTTGTACCCGATAGACCACAAACCAGTGGAGCGATTTTAACGATTTTTTAACAACAGAAAGCTTTTTTCAAACACTTTAGAGATTTGCAATAATGTAATCTAAGCAGCAAAATTTGAAGACTACCTAGAAGAGTATAGCAAATAATTTATGTGCCAGAACAAGTATTATCACCATAATTGAAAAGTCTTTTCGCTGAGCGATAAGTACATAAATAAGCGGCGTTAAATAAAATTTTCAGTAAGTAAGCGGTGCATAAAACATTTAATTTGTATTGCAATGTTAAATCTAAATTTGTATTTAATGCTCAAAATAAGAGATAATAAATAAAAATAAAAAAAATACTGGCTTAAAAAATTCTGGTTCTTTTCTTTAATTAAGTAAGTAAATGCATTTACTTCCGAAAGAGAGGCCTTAATCATGACTCGGTTATTATACTTTATGACTCCTGTAAAAGCTATCACTGCAAAAATTACGTCACTTGATAAATAATATCATGCAACATAACTGGCCACGGGATTTAGGCCTGCATTCCGGCTATTAATCCAGACTTATGTCCGTGAACACAATTTAGGGTAGAACCGTTTTTGCGGGTCAGTGCGGACTATAAAGGACATCTGTCTGTGAAATATATAAATGGGGAAAACTAAACTCGCGGGAAATATCGCTAAAGTATGCTTGATCATTCATAAACGCTTTCGGACTTTATCTTATGAATACCTACGTCAGCGTGATGCATCGTGCAGCGAACTGTAAGATTGTAACATTAAAGAAAGCGGAAAAAGTAAAAGGTCATTTTTTTTTTTCTATTTAGTAATTTGAGAAAGCCGCAGTCAACCACGATGATTCAGTGCAGATTGGTGGACTTCACACGCCTTTGAAAACATTATAAAGAACTCTCAGCCGTGCAGGTTTCCTCACGATGTTTTAATTTACCGTGAAAGCAAGTGATACTTAATTGTATGAATTAAAAACGCACATAACTCTGAAAAGTGAAAGCCATACGTCCAAACCTGTTCAGCCTATTAAAAGCTATGATGGTATCAACTCTCAAACATACATAAATACATACATGATCCTTGAAAACAATACACTCCTTTTTTGGGCAGTCAGTAGTAATAAACCAATAACCATTAATACAAAAATAGATAGGTCCCACTTTCTAAACTCAGGTAGATTCTCGCGCAGATGATGAATCTCGAATAGTACTGACGCTTAATTGCAGACATCTTGATTTCGCCTTTAGTCGTGCCATTTTCATTACAAACTGCAATATAAATAACATGACATCCGGCCCTTTTCTTTAGATTTATCAGTGCTGTCTCTAATATCGATAATATAGTAAATTAATGCCATTCAGCTGCTTTATTTGCATAGCTACGTAGATAACAACGTGAAGATATCATATTTTGATATACCAAGAAACGTTCCAGACAGCGATATCAATTAACGTCTGATATCATATTTGATGTCAAACAAGAAGACATCAGCATGGAAGCCAATTAGCACCCTGTAACGGTTTCAGTGGATGTCTGTGTGAGTAAACCGTAAATGACGATGTTGAGGCAAAGGAAACATTTACATAGTTGAGTGGATAGCCTTTAAGAGCTCCATTAGTTTTCATTATTTAATGCTATGAAAGACTTTTATTTTATTATTCTTGTATCAGAAATGTGATAATAAATATTGCTAAAAATGAAGGTTTTTTTCCGTCTATTTATTAATACAGCTTATCATAATATATATTTTACTTTATAATTTTTTTATTTATTTAATACTCGTATATATTTTTTTTTAATTTTTGTAATTTTTGTTTATGTACGAATATACGAATAGATCGTCTGTAGTTATTTGAATGCAGGTTTATAATAATTTTACACCACCTTTTTTAATTTAATTATTACTTCTCGCCCTTGTTGTCCTAATCCTAAGGTTGCGTGGCATACATCGCTTCTAAGCGATAAGACCTTTTGTATTCTACTCAAGTCTTTGTGTTTCTCTCTATTCATCCTTTATTTTGCTAACAGTGTAGGTGTGCACAAAATAGTTTAAATAAATAAATAAAAAACGAATACATAAAGGAAAACTTATCTTTTTAAGCCTTCCAGCCACCCTATAAAGTCAAAGTCAAAGTCAAGTTGATAATTTCTAATTTGTAAGTCTTCTCTGACCTGGTCTAACTGGGGGTTCCGATCGTAACTAATTTCCACCCGCCAAGAAAGACGAGCCAAGCGACTAAGCAGTACGGTACAATGCCGTTTATAAACCAAATAGGGGTATTATTTGATGAATTAAGTTTCCAGCGAATCTGGTTGGACCAACGCAATGGTCTACGCAATCTTTTGCTGTACATCGTGATTAACTATAAACGTCTTAATGCTTCTTTTCCTTTATCTTATGTGTGCATGCGTGCTTCTTCTTTTTTTTTCTTCCACCTTGCAAATGACTACTAAATTTTCAACGTTAAATCCGTGGCCATGCCATGGATTTGAAACCTACTCAAGCATTTGAGTGAGGCAGATGGTACAGAGCTTTAGCTTGACAAGTACAAAGATGCATTAGTCAGAAATGATGTCCATGGAGTCTGAAGCTCGTTTGAATAACTCTAATATAAAAACTCCTATTTAAATTTAATTAAACCACAGAATAAGTAATAAATGCGATAGTAGCGTACGCTAACCCAGATTTGATGCTCTACAAGAACTGAAACGATAGATATTGTATCCTAAATAATACTTAATTCATTTCTTACGAGACACCAAAACTGAATTTAATTAATATATTAGATCACTTTCAACCCTTTTGCAACGGAAAAGGTCGAGGCCAGATAAAGGTTTTGTGGAAATTAAAATAAATTCAATTTTAAAGCAAGTTGCTAGTAATAAGATTTTCCGTTTGTGAGAAGAGATACAGCGAAGAGAATATAAACATTAGGTTTATATTATCTTTGCTGTAATTGTATTTTACACTGGACGTCTTGTTTATGAACCTCGTTAACACTCCATACATTTTTGGACTATCTCCTTCGACAAATGTGATGTTAAATAAGGTCATTATCATTACCTCAACCAATTGACGTCTACTGCTGGACATAGGTCATTGTAGGGAGTTCCACAATATACGGTCCTGTGCCGGTTCTGTTCACCTCATTGGGGTCCGACCTACGCTGCGTTTACCGGTGCGGGGTCGCCATTCCAGCACCTTAAGACCCCAACGTCCATCGGTTCTCCGAGCTATGTGCCCCGCCCATTGTAACTTCAGCTTCGCGACTCGCTGAGCTATGTCGGTAATTTTGTTTCTTTTACGGATCTCCTGATTTCTGATTTGATTAGAGTCACGCTGAGTGACTCTGAGCCTTCTTATGGGGCCCATAGTTAGCGACCATGTCTCTGATCCGTAAGTCATCACTTGCAACAAAACTGACAACTTAAATAAGGTAATAATAGCCTATACAAAGGTAATATATATCTAATGCTACGCATGTCTTTGCACACAATAGTAGCTAGTTCCATAGAAGTATCATACAAGTAATAATTTTAAAACCTCTCCACCGCTGTTCGGAGGGTTGGAAGTATCATTCAGTCTCTAGTTCGTAGTAATTAACTGCTTAGCACACTGTTCTTTTGTATAGATCCTTTCTAGGGAGAGAATATAAGTGAGATACAGGTGGGGGGAAACCCATGTTTTTAATAGAGCTACATTGTAGAAGAGAACAATTATTTTGCGTCGATCTTGTGACGAAGTATATTAACCGCGACAATTTCCTACCTAGCCTTTCCTCCGCAAAATATGGACATGAACAACAAAAAGTACCTACAATATATTAATAAATAAAATTTTATCATCATCATCGTCATATCAACCCATTACCGGCCCACCACATGGCGCGGGTCTCCTCCCACAGTGCGAAAGGGTTAAGGCCGTAGTCCATCACGCTGGCCCAGTGCGGATTGGTGGAGTCCAAGCACAATTTATAATTGCTTCAATTTTTATACACTTACACACAGCTATTATGCATTGTAAAATGAACATATGCTGAGGGTGCTCCGGTGTCGGGGCGAAACGAACGTAGAGTGATCATTCTGACTGTGAGAAGTTTACCTAAATAATGATAAAGTTAGATATATAACTATGCTTAATATCCATTTCCCAACTTGTTGACTAAATCTACATTAAAGCGAGCAAAGTTCTGGGCAAAAACTAGTCTTGCTTTTTACAAAGCTGTGCGACAGTGACATAAGATTATGAATACATGTTTTCGCATTCATACTCTTATCAGTTGATATGAAGCATCGTTGGTCTAGTTTCCCGGTTCGATCCCCGGGTCTGGCAAAAGAATAGTATTAGGGTTTTCTATCAAAAACTTAGTATCCCAGCGGTGCTTTAGAGAACGTTATGCTGTCGATTCTGCCCCTGATTTCTCACGAGTCTTTTCGGAGCTGCCAGCCCGTGTGGGAATTAAGAGGGCAACTGTTTTTGCGCACACACTGTGCAATATCTTCCGCGTAGTTGGGAAACCTCTGTGGAAACTAGCCACGATGGCCGAAATAAGTCAGAGGCCTTTTTATTTGTACGTTTAGTAAGATTAATCAGTAAGCTGAACAGCAGGTCTGTCCATCAGAATTTAAAACTATAAACTCTCACAACCCGTAGTTCGACAAATGTAATAATAGTCATTGAAATCCGTTCGATTAGAGTCGAGTGTCGACCCTCCCTCGTACATTTTCAAGAAAAAAAGGCAATCACATTAAAAGAGTCTATTTTCGAACACATTTCCAAAGGGTGTCCAACTTTTATTAGTAAAGATATTTTATTCCTTTAGGTCTAACAAACAAACAACAATATCACAACAGGTTTATTATTATAATAGACATAACATTTAACTATTTGTCTCGGGAGGCTTCGGCATTGGCTAGTTACTATACTACCGATACGACGCTGTCAAGCGACATTTCGTTACGATACAGAGTAGAAACCGATAAGGGGTATGGTTTAATATAACTGCAAAACCCCGTAACCTAAATGTAGTCTAAGATGGTAGCTAGCCCACTACCATCGTAGACAGCATCATCGTTACCACTAGCTGGTGATATGCAGTCTTATTTTATAGTAGAATAAACAAGTCGGTTATAATATATAAGCTAAGGTATGTATTATTGTTCCTAGGTTGCTCTAGCGACAATGTAATATTGTGAAAAGAATATCCGGCCAAGATTTTAGTGTGATTCTTCTTAACCAAGACGTGTTTGGAAAACCTCGTTCCTTTGGTTTTAAGTTTTCGAAACTAGTTATCACTAAAATAACATCGTCATCATCTTCATATCAAATGATTGTCGGCCACTGCTGGAGTTTGTAGGGAGTTCCAAATACCACGGTCTGTGAAGCTTGGGTCCAGTCGGGAGTCTACCAACGCTGCGTTTATCGCTGCGAGGTCGCCTTTGCAGCACCTTGGGACCCCAACTAGACTAGGTCCCCTGAGCTATATGCCCCGCCCGCTGCTACTTCAGCTTCGCAATATGCCGTAATTATTTATATTTGGACTTTGAAGTTTGGACTTTGTTTTTTGACTATGAACTTGTACGCTCGAAACGTGACTTTAAAATTCAAGGATAATTATAATTAATACTCATCAAATGAAATTCAAATTTCGAATGGAGATTTCAGTGGAGTATAATCGATTTAAATTCCCATCGTCCCATTAAGACCGAATTAGGGTTTGTGTTACAACAAAAAGCCCGCGCATCCAGGAATTTGTTAAGATGTAAATTTATTCTGGGAAACGAAGCCGAGCCGTGCCGACGCGATGGCTACACAAAAACTATACTATACTATGGAGTGGTGGTGAAACTTGCTCTTTGGATTTATTTTATCCAACTACCTAACTACAAAAGCTATAATAATAATAAACAAGTTGTTTGTTGATCGGTTGGGTTAATCTCTAGAACTACCAGTCAGAGTAGAAAAATCTATATTGATACGCCCAATTCCATAGGAAAGTTAAATGCTATTAAAAATTACAATCCATAGTAGCCGAGCTAATAGCACGAGTGGGCGATGAGACGCGGTGGATCGGGGTAAATTGTATACCTAGATTTTATTTATTCTATGTCCGTCTGTCCTTCCGTCTGAATGATCGATATAACTTAATTAAAGAAAGTTGATATTCTACATTCAGAAATATCAGTTCTTTTGTAGCCTGTAGGTACAGACATTTCTAAAGTAAATTAACCTAACATGTTTCAAAATAATGCTATCCTTTTCTAGAGGGTACAGCGCCATAAAGACAGCACTTCTTTAATACCTGTAAATTTAGTTTAGTTTAGAGACTTGAGTACAACAGAATCAGAAAATTTTGGGTCAAATAACCTTATTTTGTTAGGTGACCCAAAATTAAAGTTAAGTTATAAAACTTCATCCAATTTGTACAAATAAAATTGAATCAATCCGTAATGTTTTATGCGAAATGTCGTTGGGAGATCCTGCTAAACACTAAAAGACCTTCAAATACAAATTTATTCAAAAAAAGACTGCTCATTTTGAGATTGTTTAAAAGCAAACACTAATCCATTAAAGCACGGTCGCTCAGTTTATTTTTCGACTGTACAGTTCTGCAAGCGACGAGCCAATAATAGCCCGAGCTGTAGATCTAATCGAACACTATATTTTGCTCAAGGAAAGCAATATTAAAATATTATGCAATCTTAAATTTTCTTTTTTACGTTTAGTTGTAATATAGGATTCCATAATTTGAAATGATATTATATAATAATAATTTTGTAGCCGGAAGGAATTTGAACCCGCATCTGCCCAACAATCAATGCCACGGCTCTCAGATACCGTAATTATAATATGCTTTTTTATCAGTCCTATAGCGACTTTTACGTGATATTTAGGTTAGATTAGGTTAGGTTTGATGGCTCGTCCCAGAGGACTAAACGCAAATATCTGCCCTACTGGCTTCCGGAGTTCTTTCAACTTTAATAAAAGGGTATGAATGATCCATGTAACACTATGTTATCTGCTTACAATTAGGTTTTATTGCAGGGTATCGCTGATAAATTATGTGATTTATTGAACGACAATATCTGGTATAATCAGCTCGGTTAAATAATTACAGTTCATTTAGTATGAAATTCATGAATAAGACTGGAAAGAAAACGCTACGATTGATCCCAACTATATAGTTTAAAGGTAATCACTCCCATTAATATCTATTTATTCTAGTTTTTTAAAATAAATTATTTATATAATTATTAAAAAAATTGCCTAATTTATGCCACCATCTCTTACGCTATTAAATCAAACCGCGCGCCGCGTGTTACAAAAAGGGTGTGTTCTCCCATAGGTAATGGCTTTAGCCCCCATGACTGTAAGAAATTTCCTCGGCTTTAATTAACTGAACGTTTCATTAATATTTATTATGTCGAGGTTTTTCGACGCCGCGTAGCCGCTTATACGTTTTGAAGGCTTTCCTAATCACTAGTTATTAATTTATAATGGGATTTAGTAACAAGGTTATTGTTATAATGAACTAGCCTTCGATCAATCATGTACCATGACACACAGTCCCATACAATAAATCTAATAGAAAAATTGGCCGGCTTTAGTTTTTAACTTAATAAGGTACCCATATTATAAATGCAAAAATTTGTGTGTTTGTTTATTTGTTTGTGATGTAAATTCACTAAAAACTGCATCAATATTCTTGAAGTTTGGTATAATATATGCTTATAGCTTTCATTCTATACATTATGTTTTTATCCCACAAAACACCCAGAAAACGTGTCTGCGGACTTTAAAAACATAACTTTTATGTTCTATAAATTATGTCCTGAAACGTCCCTGATTAAATTATGCAGGTGCTCTGAAGACGAAGTTTTTTCTTCACTACGACAATACACACATCCGTATATTGTGTCATGGGTACTAAGATGACTACATACTTACTATATATACATACATACTTATTATATGTATAATATAATAAGCCAGATACTGAAAAACATTCAATGGATACTTGATGAAGATGAATATTTTTAGGAAACGCGGGACTTTAACAAACAAAACAAACGTGGACGCAATCGCGGAAAAAAAATAGTGTTCTACGAAGCCAATCTTTTGATTAATTTAAAACTGACTTATAACAACCAAAGCGATGTTTGTACTCTCCCAGTATTTCCATATAGACTGGACCTTTTGTTTCTTGTAAGAGTGAAACAGCTTTGTATAAGCTCCAGTGGTTTGTAGCAGAGGCAAATGTTTGTATGGCCGTGGTTTCTGCGACATTACTATACACAATAACTAACATATGCTTGGGACTTGTGAAAACATACATGGGATATGTCCACTGACTTATATTGTTACTAGCTATGCCCGCGCTCTTCATCCCATGTTACATCCTATGTAGGGTCCTAATTAGCCTTTGTTACTCTCCGTCCATTAAACGTTAGGGCGTTAAGGCAGGACAAACAAACAACACATAATATTCTTTATTGGATAGAACAAAAATTCATAATATCTTAACAATTATTCATTGAGGATGAGGATGATGCTGAGGATGCTCCAGTTTCGGAGCGAAACGTGCGTAGAGGGTACATTGCTAAAGATCTGTTGGTGTTTTTGTCTGGGAGGCGTCCGCCACTGCTTATTACCGCTCTACCGACAAAGGCATAACGCCAGTGATTTAGCGTTCCGGTACGTTTTTTTTTTTAATTCACAGAGCAACGTTATGGTGAGTAAATAAATAAATAAATAAATATACTACGACAATACACACATCGCCATCTAGCGCTAAAGTAAGCGTAGCTTGTGTTATGGGTACTAAGATAGCTGATGAATATTTTTATGAATAATAATATAATACACATAAATACTTATAATATACAGATAAACACTCAGACACTGAAAAACTTTCATGTTCATCACACAAACATTTTCCAGCTGTGGGAATCGAACCCACGGCCTTGGACTCAGTAAGCAGGGTCGCTGCCAACTGCGCCAATCGGCAATCAAACAAACAAAGTGGAACACAATTTTTTTTCAAAAAATTCAAAATTAATATATTTCAAGTAGGCCTAATTAATAAGCACTTTTAAAACGTGAAGTCAGTCGGTTTGTAGTGACTCTACCACCGGTTCGGAAGGCAGATTCCACTGAGAAGAGCCGGCAAGAAACTCAGCAGATTACTCTTTTCCAACGTCATTTTAAAGTTCACAACAATCTTTAGAATTTTTCTGTTTTGAGAGAGATAAAAGCGGAATGGCCTGCTTCCAAGCAGCCTTGTTGTTTAGGAATTCATCAATCGTGTAGTAACCACGATTTATTAAATGTGTTTAATATATTGTTTAAACTTAGTTAAAGGTAGATCTAATATTACCTTCAGTATCATGTTATAAAAGCATATACCCATATACCCACCCCACAAAGGATTTCTGTACTTTTCTCAGACGATATGCAGATATCACTTATTTATATCCGTTTCGAATGTTTATATCGACTTTTTGTTCATAATTACTTATGTTTTGTTTAATAAAGATAATATTATTATAAATATATTGCGAGGCTACTGTAAGTATACCTATTTCTTTAAATTTGGTAGGGATTCGCGTGATCTAAGTTTATATATCGATCGCACAGCTCTTTTCTGTAGTATAAATATAGTTTCTATATCAGCAGCTCTGAACCATAACAAGATCCCATACGACATTACACTATGGAAGTATGCAAAATAAACAAGCCTACCAGTTTCTACATTTGTTAACTGTCTAATTTTTCTGACAGCATAAGCAGCTGAGCTGAGCTTACCCGTTAGTGTCTCGAATTGGGCACCCCACTGTTGCTTTCAATCCAAGGTTAGGTTTCAATCCTAGGTACGCCTAGGAAAACTGTGGAATTCTCTATTTCTAATGATTCTCCATTTATCATTACTTTTTATCAAAACACGTCCTGCAACATGCCGCCCTTAGTCCATCAACCTGAGGCGTAGGTGTTAAGCTTCATGTGTCTTAATAATACTGGCACCTACGCTCTTCAGACTGTAACACAATACGCGGTACTTCCCCGGACGAGCTCAGTTTCAATGCTCTGCTGCTCTACCGACTGCTAATGATGCCACGTAGAAGCCGATTACGAGCATTGGCTTAATATATAATAATGCCGTAACCCTAACAGATTCTACCGTTACCATCTTAGACTAGATCATCACTAACAACAGATGTGATTAGGTAAAGTCACGGGCCAAAACTTGTAGTGGCATGAAAAATATTTTTATACTAAACGATATATAAAATGTGACAAAATAATTTTTCTACGAAACACAACACAAAGAATCTGAAAAATTCTTCGTAAATTGTCCACTATGATACGAATGAAAATAAATCATGAATAGCTGAAACCTTTCACTGAGATGAAATTCCATATTGCCATGGTCCGATAATATTAATGCTTGACTGAGAGCCGGGCATGGTTAGGTTTACGATGAGTCATCCTTATTATTAAAGTGACAAGCTACTTACCCGTATATTGTTGTATCTGATAACAACTCTTTGATTTTTGATATATCTTAAGATTGGATCATTGTAAAGTCGATAACCCCTGAGAATGTTGCGGTGCAGCGTTAGAACGAAATGGCGTAAAGAGTAGTTACATTTTTGGAGATCGAAGTACTTATAAATTACACCGTGCAGATTTGCCTGGTGGCCGCATATTACAGCTAACTAGCTGTGCCCCTGGCTGCACCCGCTTTTGTCTTAGCATGTAGTCGTCGCGTTCATCGAATATATTTTATTTGAAATTCCTCGGATATAAATGTATTCTGTCCGTCTGCAGGATGCAATCTATCTATATACAAAATAACTTTAAGAGCCAAAAATAGGTAAAATATACTACAGAAATATTTTACCGAATCCCGTAGGAGCCCTTTATTTTACCAGGATAAAATGTATCTTACGTCAATCTCCAGGATGCGACCTATCTCTGTGCCAAATTTCATTACATCAATTCAGTGGTTAAGCCGAAAATAGGTAATAATTAAATATAAACACTCCTGGACTTTACGCTCAAATTGGGATATGCGTTTTGCATTTGCCATAACGCTACTGCCAGACCTTGATATCGTTATAAAAGACACGAATGAGATCAGCTAGAACTACATTATGAATATGCTCGCATTACAAAGATATACCTACATGATTTGAGTTAACACTTTAACGCATTTCCATAGTGAAAATACTTTAATCATGAATTGATAAACAAATATAGGTAAATAGAATTAAAACAAGTCAACAGAACACATACTTTTTGGAGTTTTATCGCTACGTAGTGAACTATGACTGCATCCTACGTACATAGGTATATTCAGTACCTACATTAAAATTATTTCCGAAAAATTGCAGTGCTCTTTTTAAAACTCTTAAACTATGTTATTTTTATATAAGGGCAACAATAACAAGATACTAATAGTTAAATTTAATAAAGACTTTTATAATTCCAAAATGCATTATGTGCACAGACAGATATATAAAGCAACTTTGAGAGTTCATTGTTTGACTACAGAAAGTTCAAACTAAGCGCAGCATTCTTGTATTTCGATTTGCAATCTTTTACGAATAATTATTAAAACAGAAAAACAGCGCACCAGTTTAATTAAAGCGGAGTTCAAAAAAGTGCATCTGTACACGAAGATACAAAGTAAAAAGTTAAAAAACTATACAAATACGAAAGCATCGTGTTCATGACATCGTATTCGTAACATCGAAAGCGAACTCAATTATAGGTGGAAAAGAGGTAATAGCTGAGTAAGTTAATACCCCCGCAACATGCAAATAGCATTAAATGCCGGAGCAACAATTAAAGTCGTGAACTTTAATTGATATACATGGAGCCGTAATGCGAATGTAACAGGATTCGGACGAAAACGGCACTCAGGGCGTTTTATTGAGTACCTACCTTTAACAAATGAGGTAACTTACTCGTATGCTACGCTTAAAAGTGATAAATTGATAAACTTTTTGAATTGCTTTCTCCATTCGGGCCATAGTTTGCAACATTGTGTGTAAAATTAGCAAAGTACCAGGTACCTTCTGTATAAAACTAGTTTGTTACCAAAGATTCCAACATGTTTCTCTAATATTTAGACAAGTAAGGCACGTTTAGACACATTTCATTTCTCAATGACGAAATCTATATTATCATCATATCAACCCAGTATCTGCCCACTTCATGGCCCGGGTCTCCTCCAACAATACGAAAGGGTTAAGGCCGTTGTCCACCAAGCTGGCCCAACCTTTGAAAACATTATGGAGAACTCTCAGGCACGCATCCTTAGGATGAAATTCCTCATATTCCTTCACCATTGAAGCGAGTGATATTTAATTGATTGGAACGCAAATAACTTAGAAAAGTTAGAAATCTATATAGGTACTCATGCTTACTCGTATAAAAAAATTTAGCTTCTAAATGTTCCAGTGTCCACAATACTAAAAAAGTAATAAATTGACTTTATATTCCACAACGATGAATTCTATAGGAAGATGTTTTGTTTGTTCAAAACATCTTCCTATAGAATTATGTTCATACATAAGTTCTTTCGAAAACTAGAATTATTAACAAACTGAGCCATTTCGAAGCGTGGTTGGACTTGCTGTTGGTAAGTAAACTAATATACTAACACTGAAAATAAAACGAAGCTAAGTATTTAGAATAAATTATCTAGTCAAGACACTATACATGGGTATAAAAAATTATTAGGTACTTACGTAATAGTGAGCACGTAAGTTCTTAAGGAAATCGCGAGAACGACACCTTCCCGTAACAAACCTTACCGATATACTTACGGTAATATATAAGACCTGATGGGTTTGCCTGAACTCTGCAGTCAAACGAATTGTACGTGGCTAATGGTAGGCACATCTTTCACGTCTCTAACCAGCTAAAATTGATATAAGCCACGCCGGTCGTAATCTGACTGACGAGGGTCAATGTCATTGCGTGCCCTTAATTTTTGACTGATCAGTGACGAGTGTGACTTATCTGTGCGTATGAACCCCAAATTATGCTTGGAGGGATAAAGACCTGCCGACATCGATACCTATTTAAATTCAAAAATATTTTATTCATAGACCTAAGTCAGGCACTTATGAAGCCTTCATACATATAAAATGTTAACATCAATTTTAGGTGATGGTGAAAACTACATTCGTTAACTTAAAACTAAAACTAGGAGGGTTCCAAACGCGCCCTGGTCTAAGAACTACCTACAACAAACTTCGCAGTTTTTTTTGTTATCACCATTCCACAGTCAAATTCATATTTAGCTATGAAGTTAGAGCAATTCATACCCAAACTTTTTTATCGTTTATGTAATCCCTTATTTCTATTTGAGCGATATACTTAGCTACTTCATATTTTAAAATAGGTTTTTATTATGAAAATCGTTATCGTTGAACATCATTAATGTAGTCATAACAAAACAGATACATGTTGTAAATACATCAGAAATGTCGAGTATCAAACGGAGTAAAGGAAACTAATACTAAGGCAAAACAACATTGTCTTTGAGCAAAAGCACCTCAATTTAAACTTCATCTTTGATATTTATGACATGTTTTTAATCCAGCAACAGACATTACTGTCTAAATATCTTGATTTCATAATACATTCCTCCGTCTTTGTATTGACAGTAATTATAAATTCAACCAGTAGATCATTAATACATTATTACACGGCTAACAAATGTAATACTCTTCCAGGCATTTCTACCTCATTTATTATGTAAATTTTCCCTTTGTCTTGACATAGCCGCAGATTGGAATTGTTTGAAGAGGCTAATTCAGTTCTATGAGTCTTCAATTTTCATTCTTGCTATTAAACTGGCCTGTTTTTTTAACAACTTGGTCGATCAGTGGTTAATGTGTTCCCAGGTCGTGCTATAAATTGTTGAGTATTGAGTTTTGCTGAAGATAAACTTAATAACGCTTTGGAGTAAGGAAATTTGCGCTCGATGTCGTTAGAAACTAAGAGTTAGAACACGTTAAGCCGGCGGTCCCATCATCATAATCACCAAGCTGTGATGAAATTCGATAAAGCCGCTAGATGAGACTTTTGCCCAGAAGTAAGGCATTAAACAACGTGCAAATGATAACCGAAATAATACTTCACAGGCTTTAGAGAATCTATCTACTGTCTGAAAACGCTACTAGTTTTTGAGTAAACAACTGTCATAGATTTACTGTAACCTACGCGTCGCGTAACGAAGCCACTATGCGCGTCTCGGTCTTTTAACTTCAATAGGGTTTTCATAAGTAAACACTTAAAATGTTTTGAATTAGTTTTGTATGCTTCTTTTGATTTAATATTTTTACAGAGTGATTCCTTATGCATTAGTGCACCCTTCGACAGTATTTCGTAATTCAGTTACATGTTGAAGACTGCAGGTGGTGATGATTAAACTAGATGACTATTCATGACCCAGCACGGGTGACTTTAAAGTATTAAGACGACGCTTTCTCCAAAATCTAGGTATTTTTTTGAGTCTTTTCACAGGAAAAAGAACTCGTTTAAGTATATGACCCGAAACAAGGTTGCAAGAGGATTATGATATTGTTCTGTTTTATTGAGCTCTAAAGCCGATGACTTTTGAATATGTTTGGTAAGAAATTTAAAAATAAAAGTAAGTATATTTTACGTAGCTTTTATCCTCCAGCCACAGTTTATAATTTGATGTAAATAGAAAAACAGCGTCTCGTCGTGCTTTCGATAACAGGCTACTCTACCTAACAGTGTGTTTGACATTTCCCATTACTAGCTTTATACTACCTTTATAAAATATAATTAAAATTCAATAAAAACTCATTGAAATTTAAAGCACTCTAGCTCTCTAAAATTGTTTAAATTATTCACTTCACAAAAACATAAACAAAATAGTGCAAAACATATCACATCGATAATAAACGAATAGATTTTTAATTAAATTTCCATATTAAAAGCCGAACAAATAAAGGAATATTACGAACGGGCGATGGACGATGGACATGCTCTGGGGTATATTGTGGACGGGAAATAAATCGCGGGGACTTGCTAGGGCTGAATATATTGCAGACTGAAAGTTGCTGAATAGTGGATCGTTGATCAAATTAGCGAAAATAATTACTCAATGCGTTAGGTTTCTAATAGAGGCTTTTCTAGATTATTTGATTCAATTAATTTCCGAGTGATCATTAAGAGCTGACTAACGGCTATTAACTCTATTGATGATGACTTATGATTATTATTACCGGAGTTGCTGCACAATCGAACGATAACAACAATTTAATAGTTCAGTAGTTCAATAATGTGTGTATTTAAACAATTTTGCAGAATCTGGAGATGCACAAAAAAAATAATTTTGCGTTATCTCTCCGAGGTACGATGTATAACCAAGATTTTGATTTGCAAATTTTGTCACTAATCTATTTACCGACTTTGTGCGGATGGGGACAGTAATCGTCCACAATATTTAACCAGCACAATCTACTGACGCGCTTTTGCAAATAGGCCACACCTTCCTGAGTCGCTTCCTCGTTACTGAGGATCGTAACTACTAATGGATATATCCTGCATAATAATGTATCTCCATCTCTTCTTTTTCTCCGCTATATGGTAGGCAATGTAGGTGGGAAAATCAAGTGCTTTGTTTACCCGGTCCATCAAACGTCTCCAACCACGTCCACAGGTCTTCTTAAACTTAAGAGGTAAGCTCTTGTCGATGTAGCCTTTTCCAACCTTCTTTATCCATGGCCCTCTCTTTTACCTCTTTATTAGTCTCCACCCGTTGGGGTGTTAGTTTTATATGTCCGAGTGTCGGACGACCTCGTCCCCTCTTCCCTTCTACTTTTCCCTCACTTATGTTTGTGATAAATTCATCATGTCTTAAAAGGGGGCCAATCACTTTCCCTCTTCTGATTTCTATAGTTCTAATTATATTCCTCTTACGTCCACAGGTACATCAATATTATATAAAATATGAACATTAGAATCTGTTTAGTAAAATGACATTAGCAAATGCAGCTTTAAACTTGATTATACAAGCAAATTCTGATGTTTGCACTTCCAGAGTGTATCCATTTGCAATGTGTCTTTTGTTTCTAGCTCGAACCACACTCGCTTTGTCTGAGCGCCAGAAGTTTGTGGCACTTGCAAATATTTCGGCACGTCAAATAATCCATTTGAAATGCGTTTTTATTTATGATTTATTTAATTGTAGCCTGATTTCCATTGTTACGAAAAGGCCTTACTTTTGCACGACTCATGATGCGAAGCATCAGAGAGTGCTTTACGATCGAAAAATTTTTTTCGCCTCATTTCGGCGGCTATTTTTATTATTATAGCCTTGTTAGTTCACGGAATCAAGATATTTTGCATACTATTGTCGAGATAATTTAATGGGGATTAATTTCATACTTTTAAAAAATTTATTTACTGCAATAGAATTGGAAAAACATCAAAATAGGTCAAAAAAATTTCCTGTCCGTCATGTGTGAAACCCGAAAACACTCTAACTTGTGAAAAAATCCATTACTTGAGTTAAATTTTTAAAAAAAAAATTCTAATCGACGATTGTAGGTCACTGAATGCGAATGATTAATTAATTAAGTGTAGTTTAATTGCAATTAATAAAAAACAGCTGTACTAGGAAAGTGATGCACAGATATAGATTTATCACCATCCATGTTAATTTTACATGGATATATATAGATATACAGTCTTGCAGTTTTTTTTTTTTTTTTTTTTAATATTTGATAATTAAATGAGCATTATGAGTCGTGCACTTTTGGATTTTCCAAATTTTCTTCTTCCACTTACAACGATGTTTGCTATTATATGCCAGTTTTCTAAATGTAAGTACGTCGGCCTTGAGATCTTTTTCTATTTGATGGAAGTCCATTGCAAGGTGACCTTTACCTTCTTCGGGCATGCTTGGACAGCCTAGCCGCATTTCAATTTGGGAGTTTTGTGCCCTCACATGTATACTTTTTATTTTTATAGTTTTGGTGGTGTTCAGTAAAATACCAAGTTTTAGCGAAATATGTGAGGGTGCAAAGAAAGCGTCTATGAGCTTACGCTTTTAATGAAAGTGAAAGTTTACCTTTTATAAAATCTCGCAAAGCCAAACAGCACTTATTTTTGGACGGAAATATTGAATTTGCACTTGACACATTCAGCTTACGCTGCGTGCAGTACGTCATTAGCTTAATTTTCAACATGATCATTTCCAGTCCGGCGTCAACATTCAAATCTTTAAGCTCAGCAATTATAGAGTCCAATTCTTCAAATAATTTTATAAATAAAAAGCAATATTCATTTAATACAAAGTACCAGTAGGCACCAACACCAAACTGAACTTACCAAATGCACTCACGTATATAGGTAATGATAAATTTTAAAAGTATATTGTACTTGATTGTACGCGCAAAGTCTGATGTTTGCTCAACCTCCGTGAATCCATTTGCAATGTGTCTATTGTTTCTTATGCGAACCACACTCGCTTTGTCTGAGTGCAGGTTGGTTCACTCACAAATATTTCTACAAGAGCGAACCCATTTGCAATGCGTCCTTTGTTACGTGTTATCTATACTGTAATATTATAATTGAGAGGTACACAGTTAGGGTAATTTATGTCCAATCTTTAGGTTTGTCCGATAGAGTTAAACGAAAATGCATCAATTTATGCAATTATAAATGGGGTTTGATAAGTTTACTAAAACAATTTTCTATTGATTTGTGCATTAGGACATAAAAAGAGCAATGTGTAACTACGCATTCAAGCAGTGCACACTTTTTGTATTTTGTCAAATTTCTCTGTAATTTTTTGGTCCCTCATGATTTCAACCTTATGCCCGTGAATTGTAAAGCGAAACAGAAGAAAATTCACTTAATTGCTTTACTCGACCTTTACTCGACCTTTTGAATCTTGTGTGTCTTTTGACTCTTGCGAAAGCAGCATTCATTTCGTCTGAACACGAGCCGATTGTGGTACACATAAATATTGAAATTAGATTACAGAGAATTGAATAGTTTAAATTCTAGTTTAAAATGCCGATTTGCTACATTTCACCGCTCAGTTTTATTTTATTAATAGTATACAAAATTTAAAACGACGAAACGACGCTTATAGTTCACGGGAAATCGTATAAATATTCAGTTTAGAACCTTTCGAACAACAAAAAATTTAAAACGCGGCTTTGAACTTGATTGTGCAAGCAAAGTCTGATGTTTGCGCTACCAGAATGTATCCATTTGCAATGTGTCTTTTGTTTCTTGCGAGAACAACACTCGCTTTGTCTGAGCGCAAGCCGTTTGTGGAAAACACAAATATTGACAGCTATAGTTTCTCATTTAACATTCCAAATGTTATTTATTCGTCGAGCAGACTTGTTATATTTTGGTTGCTGCTCTGTTTTTTAAACGCTTTTATTTAACTTGATTCGTTCATTGTCTTTCCGGTTCAAAAGTTGTAATCCATTTTCCGAATAGTTGCTGGTATCCGATTGAGCTGAAATTTTGCATCTTTGTTACTTGCTTGCTGGATTAGTGATTGAGATCTCCATAAAGTGAGGTGACAACAACGTACTTTACTTTCAGGGAAAAAATATTAAGGTTTAACGTACACGAAGGAAAGGTACAAAGTTTAGACCTTCAAAGTCGGCCAACCACCCATTTGCTGACTTGATTCAACTTTGCATAACTAACACAATCCCAATTAGGTCCCGCAAGCTGGCCACACTGTTCTCATTTAATGTCTACAATTACATTTTTTAACTTTTTTGCAGGTATGTAGCTCTTCGTGGCGGCTTCATCACCAAAGTTATTGTAAGTTTAGAGTTACGACTTAATATTAAGTTTAACAAAATTGTCTTATACCTAAGCTGTCCTGAAACCGCTGTCAGTTTTAAATTTTGACTGGCGAATCAGTTAGAGATAAAAAATACGGAAGCCAGCTTACTTAGATCTAATACTACTACTACTACACTATTTCTACTACTACTATCCCGTTTCTGGAAATTTTAATTCCGAAAAAATCAATGATTAAGAGTCGATTAGAGAATTTTGTCAAAATTAACAAATCTGCGTCAAGTCTTACATCAAAGAAATAGAAAAATATAAGCGTCGAATTGATCCTACTAAATACTATAATTTCTTTTTTTTTAAGTAAATAAAGTTAATCCTATTTCTTATGATCCAGTTCTTTAAAGTACAGTGAATGTAATTAAATAGATGAATGGGCGTATAATGGTACCAGTTCCATGTATAATAATATTGTCGAATTATATCAATAAGAAATTTCGTCGACATGTACGATTTCAGCAACCTAGAATTAATTTCATTTATAAAATCTCGAATAACTGTGAATTTCGCAGATTCTTTATTAAATAGCTTTCGTCTAAATGCCAATCATATTTTTATTGGTTTATATTAATAAATTTCAAAAGTGGATTATACAGGCGGAACTTTTTTATCATCATTTTTTTCTGTCGTGTCATTAAATTATGTGATGAGATCCGAAAGGAAGGAATATCGTGGGAAAAGTTGTCTTAGCCTGACTGAGATCTAATGTGAGATCACATAAACTCAACATTCTATTGGGAAAGTGTCATGTCAATTCCAATAGAAACTATTGGCAATTCCACAAATATATTCTATCCAAAGTCAGTTTCTCAGTCGGAGGGAAATCGACCAAACTAAAATAAATGGCGCATAGTTCGAACCTCTCAGGGAGATGAAATTCCGGGTCATCCCTACCTCGATATGATCGAATAACCCCGCCCATCTAGGCGACGTCTTACGAAACAAGTTTACTTCGAGGAATCCATATACATTTTGCATAGGTTATATGCCGATTTATTGTGAAAATATACCTAATAATTACTCAATTATTCTTAAAACCTAAACTTACCTCAACGGCCATCGCATCCGGCCTTAAATCCTGATGCAGTCTTAGATGGTATCAGGCTAACCTGTTAGGGGGACTATGGCAGTTAGGTATATAGTAGGGGTATGGCATATGTAGTAAACTCATACCCTTATAGGTTTCTACTCGGCAACGTAGCGTTACTCTAAATCCCTTTCGGGGCATGTGATTGTCGATAAACACATGCCTATTGGCCTAGTGCCTATATGCCTAATGGCAAGGCTGAAGCCTCAACTAGACAATTGTTCTAGTTTCATATCCATACAGATAAAGTTGCAAGCAGAAACTAGTATAAACTCTCGCAATACTACGAGTATTCTGCATATATTAGCATTTGGTAAACCGCGTGCCGAGAAAATGCATAATCATTCTTGATTTGAACCTGCACATATTATTAATATGATGTATAAGCCAGGAAGATTTGGTACCTACTCCGGATCTCCATAGCGAATATAAGATACGATAAAACAAACTTTAAACCTCCGATCCCATCCCAATGCATCTTCCATCAGGTTATTCCCAAATGTTTACAACCGGGATAATCAAATAACAACCGACAATGCATTCCAAGCTGAATAAATACGCAGATACAACTTTGAACAGCGTGCAAGGACTAGCTCTTCGATTTCTGTCGTCTTCCAGAGGTAGATCCTATAAACAAACAGTCAATTTACATTATCCGAGTTTCGTATGTCTATTATGATGTACCTTAGCCGCAAACTAAACAGTTAGTGTTTATATCCTCTTTGGCTGAACAGTTTTAATATCGTAACATGAAATAAAAACCTCTTTTATTCTAGTTTATGCTGCAGACGATATAAAACCCGCTTTGAAACAATCGTCGTAAAAATAAATTACAATATAATATGCAGGTATATACTTTTGTAACTGTATTATGCAGAGAATGGAAAATACGGTGGATTCTTTTATACCAACGAAAAAATCTACGATTGAAGAGCAATTCAACAAACAAATGACCCGGTTTGCATTCACGGTACCCAGAGAGCTCTTCAGATAATCACCAACCTCTCGTTTGACGGGAGATTTCCTGTCAGGGTGCTATAAAATTTATTTTTTGTGAAAACGTCTGATTTTTCTTAAACACCGTAACAGAAAATGACTAAAGCTCTACATATAATTTATATTTATAGTTACTACTGTTCATAATGACAAGAGCTTTTGTATAAACTTTTTTCTTGTATTTACTACAATACATGAACCAACGACTTAATATGACGATACTTATCGGAGTGAGCTTAAAAATACATAGTAACATTTACTGTTTAATCAATGTGTGCTCATGAACTCAGGAACACAGGTCGTTATCATCATCATCATATCAACCGATTGACATCATATTCATTGGTTGACATAAGGTTTTCTCAAGGAGTACCCTTTGTAAACAATAGGGCTTTTTTAAAGAGTTTGTTTCCAACGGCATCAATCGACTCGTTTAATGACGTCTGATAACAAGTGGGCTAAACCTGGGCTATACTGGTGCAGGGTCGCCACTTCATCCCCTTGGGACCCAAAATCCATCGGTTCTCCTTGCTATATATCCGCTCATTGATCACGATTTTTTGGGCTCTGTCGGTAGCTCTAGTTCTTCTAAGGATCTCCTCATTTCCTCCTCCTCATTTGATCACGAGCACAGCTCTCCCCAGCTGAGGAACTATGAGCATTCATATAAAGCCCCTAGTCATATGCTAAATATACAAAATAATATACTACGACTAATACACAAATCGCGATATAGCCCCAAAGTAAGCATAGCATGCGTTATGGGTACTAAGATGACTGATGAATATTTGTATGAATAATATACATAAATATTTATAATATACAGATAAACACCCAGACACTGAAAACATTCATTTTCATCACACAAACATTTTCCAGTTGTGGTAATCAAACCCAAGGCCTTGGACTAAGCAGGGTTGCTGACCACTGCACCAACCGGCTGTCAGAGTAGTGAAGAATAGCTTGTTGTATTCAATAGTAAAGTGGAATAATTTTTTAGGTTCCAAACCTCATACAATGGAAAATTTCTTAAGCTTAAAAAGGAACTTAATTAAAATTTGGTATAAAAAGTAGAAAAATTTATGGAGTTAGCTTTTGTGAAAACTACCTTGGCAGTTCTATTCTTATACCAAGGGTGCTAAGACGGACGTGTACTATGGCCCTTTTGGATCTTTTATACAAACTGCTTTCTTACGTTCCATCTTAAGTTTGTTTCAATGACCCACTTGAGTGGTTTATCGACAGCGTTTAGATATTCCGTAGTATTATAGTTTTACA
Organism: Pararge aegeria; assembly: GCF_905163445.1. Classification (NCBI taxonomy): domain Eukaryota; kingdom Metazoa; phylum Arthropoda; class Insecta; order Lepidoptera; family Nymphalidae; genus Pararge; species Pararge aegeria. Next base: position 6,088,059 of record NC_053184.1, on the reverse strand, counting down.
GAGAGATATTTGATTTTCTGCCAACTCCATTCCATAAGCATAGTCAACGTTCATTCCAGATTATATACTACATCGTGGGCTTTTCTATATCTTGAATTTGAAAGTTAGAAAAGCCAAATTGGTTTGTATAACCGACCAGTCTATCTGGAGAATAATCGAATCAAAGGTAATGATTATGTTTTGTAAAGGTAGTCAGTACTCAATCTTACAATAACCACAGATTAAAGAACAGATGCAGTAGTAAGACGCCTTTGATCTCGAAGTAAATGCCGACATCGTCTAGACAGTTCTTTTTTAGATATATATAATAGCAATATATATAACCTTATTCAATATAATAACAAGTGTCGGTTTGGTCCTTAAAGATTACACACATTAAGAGGATAATGGTCAGGGACATATCTTTTCAATAATAAACGTGAAAAGTAATTTTGTTTATTGTTTTTTGATCTCGCTAGTCTTTGGAACTAATACGGAATTGAATAATCTTTTATGCATTTTATAGTCCAGTTGTTGAGGAAAGTTATAGCTTATTTAACAGCTCGTTTCGACCCAAAGCAATCGAGTAAATCGGTGCGTCAAATAATGAATATTTGTATAGGAAAAATTACTTATCAGAAGTTCTTCGTGGACGATTAGCAGTGAACTACTAGTTATGTCTGAAGGATATTGTATGACTTGGTAAAAAAAAGATAAAGCTTTATCAATCTACACACTAATTATATAGCCGTAATAAATTACAAATAAAAGGCAAATGTTAATGTTTACAATGTCAACGAGAGCGACGTGACATGATAAAGTGTCGCGGTGAGTGGCCTAAGTCGAGCTCTATCGACACCGGTACTTTATGTCTCGCAATGATCGATGTTGCTCAGCCAGTTATCTCATATTTTCACTATTTTTTAAAGTTCTATCGTTTGCCTAGTCATTATTTGTAATGAACTTGGCAATTTGCAAAACTTGATTAACTTCAACAACAGAAGGTTTTGTTTCACTTCAAGTAGCCACAAAATGCGTCCCAAGACTTCCGAGAGTCGCTTTCTATCCTAAACGAATATGGCTTAGTCAATCTACAAACAGTGTTAATGTTTACAAGTTAAGTCAAAGACTGTCGCGGCGACTGCCCTGAGATGTGCTTTATCGACATTCGACACCTGCTCTTCTTTTCATACTATGGTCATAAACGCTCAGTGAACAATCTGATAGTTTTCCACTATTCAACGATGTGCTTTGTTAAGTAAGTCATTAAATACTGTATCATCAACGATGTTAGATTAACGTAAATATTTTCGGGTTATAGCGAGAAGCAAAAAAACTGTCAGCGTAAGTTGTCCTCATTTCCTAACAAAATATAAAAGTTTCATCGTTCTACACACTAGTTACATTAGCACTAATAAATAAACATTACGTAAACGATATCTCGAAAAAGGCAGTGTTAATGTTTACCATGTCAATGAGAGCGACGTTACATGATAAAGTGTCGCGGTGAGTGTCCCGAGTCGTGCTCTATCGACATCCGCACTTTTTGTCACGCTATGATCGATGTTGCTCACGCAGTTATCTGATATTCTCACACTGTTTTTCGAAGTTCGTAGTTTGCAAAGTCATTATTTATTACTAGCTGGTACCCGCGTACTCCGCCCGCATTTATTACGGTATTTTACAAATTCCTGTGAGAACCGTTTACTTTCCTGGGATGAAAAGTAGCCTACGTCTCTCCGTTATATCGACTACTCTATAAAGTCTTTTAGTTAGGAATTAAAGTAAGGACAATCAAACAAACACACTTTCGCATGTATAATATTACTATTTATGAACTTGGGCGCAATATCCACAAAGATTTTTGGTCCTAACAATTCATAATCCACCCCAAGAAAAGAAATATGGGTTCCTGTATATGTTAATCAAAATATGGGTTCGCACATCTAGGCTAAATTACGTGAGTCCTCTGACGTATTCTTGGATAAAAGGCAGTGTTAATGTTTACCATGTCAACGAGATTGACGTCACATGATAAAGTGTCGCAGCGAGTGTCACGAGTCGTGCTCTATCGACACCCGCGCTTTTTGTCTCGCATAGATCGATATTGTTACGTAATATTATAAAAATCAGTATTCATAATTAACTTGCCGTAGGAAGACGAATTGGGCAAGTATAAGTTAACTTTCCTACTCGTAAATGAAATAAATTAACTTATCTGTAACATTTTAGCAATAGGCGCAAAAGGTGCACTAGACATTATATCCTTATTACCCAAACAAAATCTGAGCCTTATCAATCCAGAGACTAACAGCATGAATAAATCTTAGTAATTAAAACACTGATGTTTTTCAATCAAGGTGGACTAACGAATATTTCCTTTAGCCCGGAACGGCCTTACCTGTTAGGGTTATCGCTGCAGATATAGCAAACCCATTCTCCTAATAGGTTTCTACGGAACGGTAAGTCGCTTGGCGTAGGGTGGTATCTAGTTAGACCAAAGTCTCCCACCAGACCAGACCAGAGAAAATTCAGAAATTTCCAAATATGCCCCAGTGCGCCGGTAGACTTATAAGACCAAATCGCTTACAACTGCACCAGGGAGGTCTCATGAAACTCATACTATTCATATTGTTTGTTGTTGCTGATTCGTAGGTAATCAACTTTCCATAACGATCTTCTATGGTTAAAAAATTTGTTGCTGCCCAATTAATTCCCTTTTCCTTCGAATATACGGCTTAAAAAGTATACGAGACACTAATATAGAAGAAAAAAAGCCATGAAAAATTTAAAAATAACTCAGCGACTACTTTACGAACATCATCGTCATCATATTATCAACTTGAAATCCACCATTGCGGATTAGTGGACTTCACACACGTACTGGTTTAATTACGATGTTTTCCTACACCGTTGAAGCAAATAATATTTTAATTAGTTAAAACGCACATACATTAGAAAAGTTAGAGTTGCGGGCTGGGACTCGAACTTGGCCGCCTGAAATTGAATTCAAGCTCCTACCCACTGGGCTATCACCGCTTCAACATATAGAAGCTGATATTCATAGATGTTCCCATCTAGATATTTATTGTTTTCATATTTCTTTACATAATATATAAAATACGAATACAATGTCGCTAATTTACTGTACATAAATACCTATTTATTTCTAAATTCCGAGACGAGCTCCGCACTAAGATGCCTTGGATCCTCAAGTAATGAAATTCGCTTTATTATATCCAAAGAAGTTTCATATTTATTGGAATCCAATAACGAGCCCGCTACATTATAGTATTGGGCACAATCGAAGCGTAAAGTAAAAGGGAACTAATGACAGAAGTTTAAGCCGATGTATATGTCGGTCACGTCCCTCCTTCTGCAGAACTGCCCTTTGTTTTCATTGATTGATGTTCCTCGGCCCGTTTCTTCATGATTTCTTACTGCTCGTCGAGCAAATTTCCCAGCGTCCTTTGTTAAAACTTTCCGTTTGTCGACGAAATGGGTCGAACATCCAATTGCTTATCAGTTCGCAATGAAATTTGTTTTTAAAGCTAACGACAAGTGAAATTTGTTTCGCCTTTTGTTGACAACGTCGGTATGATAAGCTGCCGGGCGGAAAGGAGGCGAACGTGCCAAAACTCCTATTCATTTTGTGTATCGCGAAATAAACTACATTGGAATTTTCTGCAAGCTTCGAAGAAAATTTGTTCTTGTACAGCTACGGAGTATTGTTCGCTTTTATATAGAAAACGTATTTCTATTTTAGAATATTATATTGCAATTGTAAATAATTTTTTTTCGTCTTATTTTCTGAATAGATAGATTTTGTTTAACACATTGACTTTAAACAATTAATGTATTCAACCGAATATTATTATGAACAATATTTTATACAACGTGTAACCAAATTACGAAATAATGTTAAAGGATGCATAAGTACGTTTGGTAAGAAATCACCCTGTAAACATATTATATAAAAAGAAGCATATATAATATTTTTCCATACAAACGAATTCAAAACATTCTAAGTGTTTACTTATGACTACCCTATTGAAGATAAGGGACCAACACGGGCGTGTTGTGTGACAGAAGTCACATGATTTTTATTTTGCATATGATGTTAAGGCCTGTATCTGATTTCTTTCAGTAAAACTATGGCAGAGGTTTACTCAAAAACTTGTAGGTTTTCGGTTTCACAGATAAGTCTTAGAGACAGTACATAATGTACCTCTAAAGCCTGTGAAATATTATTTCGGTTTTCATTTACACGTTGTATATTCAACTTTACTTATGTCTGAAAAATCAAAACATACCCTGTTTACTAACTTCGCAGTACTATTTAAGAGTATTTGTATATACTTCTGTTTAAAAAAAAATTAAACTGAGCTGAACAGCTAAAGTGTGACTGGGTTTAGCTATTACATTATGCCTGACGTATAAATTCAAGTAATTTTAAAAAGTTACTAAATTTCGAGATAATCAAACTGATCAAGAAATGTCAATTCGAGGCCTAAAAGACTGCTGACGGTACACTCTTCACTAGGTGGACAAACACTTTTAGAGGACTCCTTTGTCTTAAATATACTGCTATGGCCGTTTTTCGGTTAAGGTGTCAAAGACTAGTAATAAATAATCGACAAAGTCAAATAATAACAGAAACTTATGTAATTATTTATTTAAATTTCTTAATAAACGAAAGAGATTGAAAATGGTTGCATAAAGTTTAATTAAATAATCAGAGATCCTACAGATAGCTTTAGAAAGTACCTTATGATATTACGCTAAAGTCTGGCCCAGTACACACAGGTTACCAAGTCTAACCATAATCTAGATTCAAGATCTTGAGTCGAATATAATATTCCCTCGAGTAGAAAGATAAGACAGGCATTAACTCGCTTTGTTAATATTAATCATTTAATATTTATTGCATTGAACAGAGAACTTCTTCGGCCGCGTTGAGACATTTTTGATAGGAGGAAAACTTATTGGTAGGCGAGACTGATGACCTTCAGATGTTCGTGGCGTATCCATTCCACATGCCATCCACACTCTATATGCCAGACTTCTATAGTATAGCGGTATGTGTACCTGGATACGCATATTAACACAAATGCATTGCACATGTATATATATCTTTACAAATGCGTGTTTGACTTTTTGGATAGGAAAATGAAGATTTTTTGCCACCGATATTCTACCATAGCAGTACGTCATAACATATTAATAAATGATGATGACAGTGACATTGCAAATTGCGTCGTACGGACGTTAAAATATGTGGTATTTTCTGTCCTGTCTGTGGTAGAGCTGAGAAAAGAGATGAAACAAAAATTAAGCGAAAAGTTTTTTATCTGATTTATGCTGAGGCTAAGATTAGGCTACTTTGCGACTTGCGACACAAAAGCGATTCAAACAAATAACCTGATGTTTATCTCGTAACTGCACTGTGCACAAACTATCTTTTAAGTAGCGTTAGATTATTTTATATTGCAATTCCTTATTTTTTATACCGAACTAGCTTTTATTTATTATAACACCCAGTTTTTGAGGTAACATTAACAATGGGCCTTATAAAAAGGCTCAGAGTCACACTACGGGCGATGGAGTGAGCTATGTTCGGAGTATCTCCACGTGATCCGATCAAAAATTTAGAGAGTTACCGACATAGCTCCGTTGAGCTATGTCGGTAATGTATGCCCATTGCAACTCCAGCTTCGCGACTCGTTAGTCGCGAAGCTGAAGTTGCAATGGGCGGGACACATAGTTCGGAGAAAGGATGGACGTTGGGGTCCCAAAGTGCTGGAATGGCAGCCCCGTACTGGTAAGCGCACAGTTGGTCGACCCCCAACGACGTGGAAAGACGATATTAAGCGCGTCGCAGGTAGCCGCTGGATCCAAGCGGCACAAATCAGTGGAATTCGAAACTACAATACTATGGTCCAGCAGTGGACGTCTATCGGTTGATATGATAATGATGATTGGAACAAACATTAATCTAATAAGGAATCCTATAAATTGATTTACTTATAATAAAAAAATGAATTTATGGATGCTCCAGTATCGAAGGGAAACGTGCGCTTTTAAGAAAGTCTGAGTGGCTTCAAATGAAGAAATTAAATATTACAATTTTATTTTTTTAATTTTGTTCTCTCAGTCGCGTAGCAGATGGCGGCCTATGTAGCCTTAACGCTGCAACATAGCCAGAGTTCAACAAGATCTGCGTTGAGATTTATTTAGTTCATGCAAATCAAATTTGTATTGTTTGCATTGAATAATGTCCTGCTGCGGTCTAGTATTGTGCCAGTGGCAGTGCGGACTTGTAATAACGGCGTGAAATTGCATTGCAGGAATGCGTTTTGTATTATTTTGTTGCAATAAGATGCTCTTTGGCTTATAGAAGCCCACCAACCCTCGTTGGAGCACCACTGCGGGGATAAGCTCTGAATTCTAATATTTCTGACAACATTCCACCGCTAGCGTAGCGCTTTGGTTTTATGAGGGAGGTCCGGGCTCGATCCCCGGCGGGAAACGATTGTAAATTCATAACTTCAGAATTTGGTCGGATCGTGTTGGGCAGAGGCTTCAACTTTGAAAGATGTAGGACAGCAAGACCCTCAATTACAATTAATAAAGCCATCATCTTCAGTATTCGCTAACCCTTTGGAGAAAAAAATGGCTGCCTTAATTAGGATCCATGTTATAAATACCACGAGATTAGTTCAATGAAACTATTTTCGATCGAGCAAAGCTAGTTTAGAGAATTTAATTTCCTGAACTTGAACTGCAGGATATAACTGATTGGAGGCTTCGGCTACTACCACCCTACCGACATTACATGCTACCACTACCCTCCTAGACTGCATCTTCAGTTACCACCGGGGCAGAGATTGCAGTAGCTAACTAACTAAACTAATTGTGATAAAAAAGCCTGTCGCCTTTATTATGAAAAGGAAGATTTGTGTCTAGAAGTATGACGCTAATAAGTTCGTGAGGATGATGACTTAGACGATGCTGAATATGATTATTTTAAACTTACTTTCTTTTTTTACTTGTTAATACCAACTTTGCACTTATATACCTGTACTTGTGCGTATATACATATTCAGTACTGCATATGTATATATGCACAAGCATATTTATATTCAGTGCGTATATACATATTTAATACTTAGTATATACATGTTCAGGTAGGTGTATTATTTTACGTGCGAGCGTAGATTTTCCTTATTAGTATAAATCATGACAGGGCTGTGTGAATGTGTCACGTGTTTATATTACAAGGTATTACGTGCTATGTTTCAATATCAAACCCTATTATACTTTGAAAACATTTTAGACAAGGAGTTTATATCATTATGTTTATTCAAGGTGCGCCTCGTTGGTGGACTGGCACGTTTACAAGGGAAAACATGATTTTGTGTTCGGTTTCTTGGTAGGGCAAAAAATGATGTGTCTGTCAAGAAATTCTTGGCATTCGCACGGTGTTGTTTTAAACCAGTACCTCGAATTACATGTTGACCCATTGTTATATTCAATTACATGTAATTATAATCGCAAGTCCGTTGCACAGAGAGAGATAGAGAGAGAGAAATAGAGAGAGCAGGAGAGAAGTGAATTTTTTCCTACGAGACCTTTCTCATGCTTGTGCACACGTTACTGGAACGTTGATAATCTAAGAATGAAGAAGAAGATTTTGAGGTATATTGTTTCCATTAAGTAAGGTAGGTTGGTATAGGTATAGGTGTAGATAGGTGTTGTACAACAGGAAGTTGAACGAGACTTTGAAATTTCTATTCATTTTGGTCATTTCTCATCCAAACATATTATCGAATCGGCGACTATAGAAAAATATATACCTAAGTTCAATATATATATGTTAATTTGAACGAATTTTAAGTACTCACCTTTCTCTACGAGCATAAAACATTGTTGTGTGACAACTCCACAGCATACGATATTCATTGCTTTGGTATTGGTTATAAATAAATACACAAGAGTACATACAGGTGGAACTTTAACAAGATAAAGTTTAACGGATAAACTATATTTATGCCAGGACTGGTGCTAGTAATTATAATATAGATAAATTATATATATCTCTATTATATATAGATTAAATAAGAGATTAAATTAGTTAAGTTAATCTAAATATATTTTAAGTTAATAAGTTAAGTTAAGTTAATGACAGTTTTTAGCCAATACATATTTGAAAATATAATGTATGTCAACAAAGATATATCTAAATTGGAGAGAAAATGTGACTGCAATAATTTGAAAATTAGAAGCAAAAATAAACTTGCAGTACAACTTGCAATACACTAGACTACATAAAATAAGTAATTCAGTTGTATATTGTATACAATTTTACAATAAACTACTAGTTGAAATCTTGGAGATGTGTCTTAAAAAGTTCAAAGTTTGTATTAAACTTAAACTTATAGAAAGTATTAAAGTATTAAGGTCTACGATAGAAATGCTGTGTTAATTATTGCTTTGACCAGGTCGCTTTTTTAATAGTTTTAAATGACAATGTGAAATGGTGATAACAAAAAAAACAACCGGCTAACTTTGTTGTGGCCTTCTTCTTAGAACAGGGTGCGTTTGGAACCCTCGTAGCTTTATTTTTAAGTTTAACGAAATTAGTCATTGCCGTCAAGTCACTTCTATGTCATATTTTACATGTACGCATCAAAAGTGTCATCTATATGCCTATTTGAATAAAGAAATATTTGACTTTAAATTTTGAATACCATGTTACTATTTTGTAAGAATTAATATTCTATACCTAATTTGACGATGGCGATTGAAAACAAAATTTTTAGTTTTGAAATTATATAAAATTTTCTATTAGTGGGCGTCCATAAATTACGTGAGGAGTTTTTTTTTAATTTTCTGTCCCTCCTTCCCCCTGGTGAGATATCGTGAGATTTTATTCAACCCCCTCCTATGCCCCAATCTCACGTGAGATTTTTCAAAGTCTTACGTAAACGCGTTAAAACAAATAGTATAAAACAAATAAGGTGGTTTCACAGTCAGTAGATGTATAACGTCGAAGTGTGAATAACATTATTTTCTTTCGAACGAATAAGTCAATGATCTTAATCGTATTACGATTGTATTTAAATTAAATCTTAAGTATGTACAATCTAGATTAAATGTACCAAAAAATTATGTAGTATGTAGTATATTTTTTTTTTGTTACAATCAGAAAAAAAATTGCGTGATATTTGCCGAGATCTCTCATACGTATGCTTAGATGAGATTCGACTCGACCCTCCCCCCTTAAAAATCTCACGTATTTTATGAACGCCCCCTAAGAGATAGGTATATGGTTCGGCCTATTATTTTGTTCGATGTGGAAAAAAGTTGCAATATAATCATGAGGCATTAAAGAAAGTAGCACCCGGAACGCAATCAGAATTCGGGTCCGCTTTTATTAAAGTTAGCTAAAATTCATAACCTTGGTATGTGTGCGTACGGTGAGAGGGTGCAAAGAAATTTCACCGAAGTTTTCAGCATAACATACCTACAATAGAAGCCATTAAAGTAGTTCTGATAGTGCGATAAACATAAAACTGGTGCTTTAATATCGTCATTATGCACGTGGAACGTCGTGATATAAGTCGTTAATAGAAAAAGTTTTTGCGCATAGCGAAGCGCGAGTTTTCTGATTTCCATATTGTTTGCATTTCACTGGAGTAGGTGGGTAAAGTTAACTTTACATAATATTATCCACGAAAAAATTGTTGTTATAATAAAAGTTTAAGCGAAGGAACTAGGCAACTTTAAGTTCGAGAACAAGATGGAATCTATTAAACCAAAAGTTTTCCTGATATCTTAATCTATCTACTTCTATCTATGCATGCAAGAAGTTAAAAATTTATTTTTTGTTATTACACAAAATAGGAATGGCAACTTTAAACAAATTTCCAAAAATCGCGTTTTTTGGTGTTACGAAGTTGTAATCTGGCGTTATTTCTTAATTTATATTCCATAGATATTAACAGCTTATTCCGGAATAAAAAATAGGCCCACCTTCAAATCGTTTATTTTTTCTATCTTGAAATCAACACCCAAGTCATCGTATAATCGTAACGGAATTCTACTGCTCGTTTTTACTAACGGTGAAAAAGGTAATGCGTTAATTAGTAACGCCTAATCTAAGGAGATCCCTAGGCATACATCACCGTTCACCAATAGTTATCACGGTTTTTTTTCGGGCATAAATCTCTTAGCACGTCTTTGTAGGTAAGGTGGTAACTCATGACTGAAGATTGCTACAAAATACATTTTTAAAGTCAAACCCGAGAGTTAGACCCTAATTCAGCCAAGTTAATTCTGTAAAAATTGCTTCCCTGACGCCATTTTGTGGTATCCATTAACATCGATCCTAATTAAGGCAGGCTTCTCCAAGGAGTTACGCAATAGCGACTATGATGGCTTTATAAAATGTAATGGAGGGCTTTACAATGCTACATATTCCCACTCGTTCCCAAAATGGCTATGTAGTTATGGAGTCGTATATAGGGTCCAGGGGACGTAATTCGCATTACACTTACGATTATGTGTACGGGAGCTACAGTGATGTGCTAGACCGTAATAATATAAAGATTCCTCGAAGCGGGTGTTCGTGCTCGGGGACCGAGGTCTGGCCATTCATCTTTGGAAGTTGTATACAATGTGTACCTGAACACCGAAATAATACTTCAGAGGCTTTACTACTATCATCATTTACTGGCAATATTTACTGTCTTTGAGACTTATATGTGATACCGAAAGGCTTATAGTTTTTGAGTAAACCGTTGCTATAGTTTTTACTGTAAGAAATAGATACAGCCCAAACATCAAAGGCATAAGTAAAATCTCCTGTCACTTAATTAGGTACGCGTCGCGTTGCGCAAGTACTATACACGTGTCGATCTATTATCTTCAATAGGGTTGTCATAACTAAACACTTACAATTTTTTGAATTAGTTTCTATGGAAAAATAAATATGCTTCTTTTCATTTAATATTTTTACTGGATTATTCCTTATGAAATATACTTATGTACCCTTCAACAGTATTTCGTAATTCCGTTACACGTTGTATATCGTCATTATTTGTAAAAACTTCGCTAGCACGATGCAGGATCTTAGTGGCGCCATCTAGTTAGGTAGTGTTGAGACCGCCAAATGTAGAACGGCGCACACAGGCGAACTGTTTATAGCAGAGGACATTAAATGTGGATAACATCATCATCCACTGGAGCAGGCCTTGGTTCACAAAGGGCTGTAGTGCCAATACACTTTTTTCTGCACAATTTTTTTATCCTGTCCAAGCGACAATACAGAAACTTCCAAATGCTTGTTATAGCAATCATACACTTAGAGTCGCATAATAATCCTATCTGGCCAAACGTTTGAATGTTACCCTATTTATTTTCACGGAAGCGTAAGGGAATGATATCAAATTTGAGGAGAAACACGCTCCAGGGGCTGCTGTAGGTATAAAAGTTTACATAAACATCATTCGCCCTCTTATAGTGAACGGTCTATTTGCTGTTAGAAAGGGCCCCGCACAATGCATAAGATGAATAAGATCGTACATCATACGCAAATAGAGTGGAAATAACATTTTCTTTTGTGTGTACTGTTGCGTTTATTTTTCAAATAAAATGGTCACGTCGGTATCATATTGTAGCTATCAGGATGCGAGTATTGGCAGAAACAAACAAACAATAACTCAGATTATATAAACATCATTGACTATTGATCTCTTGTTGAAATAGACATTGATTACCATAAAACAACATTTCCGGGCCGTTGGTCCGTGGACGTGTGACTATAATCCTTAAAGCCCATCTTAAATTGTATTGGGACAGCGTATAGGATCAATGCTCTTTTTCTTTCTTCGTCTAATTAATTCTCTTTTCAAATAAAAATAGTATAACTTCGAAATATAGTGGGGTATTATTTTGCCCCTATGCACAATCTATCTAGATCGAAATGTTGTTCGTTCAACCTCATCATTTTAGTGGTAGAAGGGCTTTTAAAAAGCGATAATAGCCTAAAGAAAGGGATGCACGATCACCGGTACTCACATCTAACTTTCTGGAGTTATATTCCATTTTAATTTAAGCAAACATGCCTGAGAGTTCTCCATAATGTTCCCAATAGCACGTGAAGTCTACCAATCCGCTCTTTGCCAGCCTGGCACTACAGCCTAAACCCTCATTCTGAGAGCAGTGGCGTGCACAGGTTTTTTGACCAGGGTATGCATAAAGCAGGTAAATGGCATAAAATGGAAAAATTCCCCTCCAATACGAGCTATGTAAAAAAATTTGGGTATGCAGTACTTTTGTGCATGTATGAAGTGCACGCTACTGTCTGAGAGAGTGACCTGTGCAATATAGTGGGCCGTAATGAGTTGAAGATGGTGATGATAATAACTTTTGTTGCAGTACTCGTAAGGGGAATTTAAACATTACTACTATGCTTATTTCTGCCGCCAAAGGGCATGGTTGCTGGTGTAATTACAGACACAATGAGGCTTAACACCTACGCCTCGGGATGATGGACACAGAGCGGCAATTTGTAGGACGTGTTCCCTTCATTTCAACTTCGACACCCGACTGGCGCAGTGAGCAGCAACCCTGATTTCTGAGTCCAAGAATGTTTTTCAGTGTCTGGGTGTTTATCTGCATATTTTAAGCATTCATGTATATTATTCATAAAAATATTCGTCAGTCATCTTAGTACCCATAACACAAGCTACGCTTACTTCGGGGCTATATATTTATATATAAATTATTTCCCTGCTTGATCTTTCAGTAATTCCATTGATTAGCATGCGACAAGCGTAAAGGTTCTTAACACTAAATCTATCACAAAGCAATGGGGCAACTAATATGGACTGAGGGTTAAAGGCAACTTATTACTAGCTGTACTTGCGGTTGTGCTCACGTGTTTACTCGTACCGTTAGGGAGTAAACTCGAATTTAAAAGCATTCCTTGTCCATCTCCGGGATGTAATTTCTGTACTAAAGTAAGTTTAGATTGTTTCAGTGGACGATCCAGAAATAAGGCCATATACTACGAAACGAATGTTGTTATGAATCTTGTCGGAACCCTTCATTTAGGCCGGGATAAAAATCCTATATCCGTCTCCAGGATACCACCTATCCATAGAGATAATTTTCATAATGATCCGTGCAACATGAGATTGAAACGAACAACTTATGTTCTTAAGTATTTATGTATATAATATGATTCAGTATATATATTAGTTTATTATTTTATATTTATTTATTATATTTTTCTTATTTGTGCAATTTTGTGTTTGTATTTGTACTTAGCTATATAAATGTAGGTTAAAATAATTTTACACCACCTGTCCGCTCTTGCTCATGTTGTCCTAATCCTAAGGTTCCTTGCAGGGATCGCTACTAAGCGATAAGGCCGCCTTTTATATTCTTCCTATTCTTCTTTTATTACGCTAACTTCATAGTGGTGTAAAAATAAACAGTCAAATAATTATAATAATAAAACATAGGTAACAAATAAAAAAACAAATAGACAAACTTTCACTTTAGTAATATAAATGGATTTTCTGTATTGTAAAGGTTCCTTGCCCTTTGCGGTGGACTTCATTATTACTAAGAAATTTACTTTACTTCAGAATAATGTTTATTGTGTACGTACCTATACGAAATTGTTTGTTTTCATTCTGTTAGGTACAATGTATTTAATGTGGGAGCTTGAAGATGATTGAATTGTATTGGATAACAGTAATTGAATATCCCTCCACACCTATTTTTTTTATTATTTTTTCCAAACAGGTTAAGTTGTTCCGATGATTATACAAATTAAACGCAAGTTTACCAAAAACTGATTTAGAAACATTGCGTGTTGTAGTACCTACATTTATTTAAGATATTACTATCGTAACTATTTAATAGCTAAAAGCTGTTTTGCACATAAATGTAATAGTGTTTAATAGGATTTTTACAGATTATGCTTCCGCAATAATATATTTAGGTACTGATGTAGTATATTCTAGACCTGGTTTTCCATCTTTATTTATTTTAATCACTTTTTAAGTTTCATACAACTAAACTTAACTAATTAACTAAACTTACTAGCTTCTACCTGCGGCTCTGTTCGCGTTAGTGTACCTTTTTTCAATAAATTCTGATTGTCATTTTCAAAAAAGGAATTAATCCATCCCTCGGGATCAGTTAATTCTTTCTAGATGAAAGGTATATCCATTTCTTTAAAGGGTCTAAAAAAGATACCACCAAGGTAAGGTGCAACCTGTATGGAATAGTACATAATGTTGGTAGTTAAGTTGTGAAATCGTAACAAACAAACAATACGAATGTGTCGTATTAATAATATTAGCCAGGATGAACGCATAGAAAGCCATACAATTCTTTGAATTACATTATCGTTTAGATAAGCATAATAACAAGCACTTATTTAAAACTCCCAGACACTTCAATTACATTAGTTTGTGTAATTGAAAGCGTATTAATTTATAAGACAAATGTTATTACGTAAACATCAATGTACCAAAGAATAATTAACTTAACAGTTTGCAAAGTCGTTTAAGAGGCGATCCATTATCAAAAACTCAAGTCACTCACATATCATTGACCTCAGCTGATAATTACTTTTAATTAAAAAACTTTTAATTGAACTGTAACCTTTAGGATTTTGATTGAAGAGAGGCTCCATTTAACAAAACGAAGTATTAAAATTAACGTTTCACATTTTGTGTTAAGTTAAGTTAGTCAAAGAAAAACTTTAAATTCCCGCATAGATTAGTTAATTATTATTAATGCATACATTAGGTAATTATTATGAATGGCCTTATGGGATTGGCGTATTGGGCAGCGACCCTGCTTTATGAGTCTGTGAGTATGGTTCGATTCCTACAACGGGAAAATGTTAGTGTGATGAACTTGCTTTTCAGTGTCTTGGTGTTTATCTATATATTATTAGTATTTATGTATATTATTCATAAAAATATTCATCTTAGTACCCATACACAGCTATGCTTACTTTGGGGCTAGATGTCGTTGTGCGTATTGTCGTTGTATATATATTTTATTTTATTTAAAAAGCCCCCTTACACTCAAAAGCATATTTACGTATTAGAATTAAGAGCATTTAAAATGATATTTTTGGATTGTCCTTATTCCAAACTGCAACAGAGGAACAAATTGCAAAAACCGCATTCATTAAAACTTTGTTATCAAAGAACAATTTTGTTTAAAGTCTTGTACGAAAACTGAGCGGTGATTTCAAAGTAGCTGTTTTAAGAGGTAGATATTTTATCTCAGGTTTGTATCGATCTCTAAAAAGGTATTACCTGTAATAATTTAGTTAAGAAAGAAATCTATAATTATCAAAGATAACTTAGAAATAATAAATTAAATTAAATTAAATTAAATAATAAATTAAATAAATTAAAATAAAGATAATTTAAAGGTAATCTAAACTTAGAAATGTTATATTAACATATCTTCCACATACCAGCAAGCAATCCAAATAAAAAATCCTTAAGTACTTCACATTTTATTGTAATCAACACTAATCGGAATTTACAACAAGAAAATGGAGAATTTGGCATCCATTGAACACTCTATTTCTGCATTAACTGAGCACTTTAATGCACGAATGGCTGAGTTTCAGCGCATCATTCAGACATCCATCCCAGCAACCAGTCCAAATTCCAATGTTGCAGCACAGTTTGGTGCATTTAGAGTATTTGTCTTGACATCACTTGAAAGCCTTCAATTACAAGTCCAGGTGCTCTCTAAGCAGTGTGATAATATGGAGACAAGAACCAGGAGGAAAATGCTGCTGCTGCATGGTGTACCTGAAGTGCAAAAGGAGAGTTTGCCCGCAACAGTTGCGGAGGCATTGTCCAGCAATCTTAGCATGCCAGAACTGACCGAAGCCAAACTCAGTTATTGCAAGCGTTTGGGCCAGTTAAAGGATGGCAAGGCTCGTGTTGTATTGATCAAGTTTAGTGACTTGTCTATCCGTAATCAAGTTTGGTTTTCAAAAAAACAGCTTAAAGGCACTGGGGTCACTTTATCCGAGTTTCTGACGAAGGAGCGACATGACGCCTTTCAGGCAGCGAGACAAAAGTTTGGAGTTTCTCGATGCTGGACGCGGGATGGGTCCATAATTGTTCTTGGCGCTGATAATAAGCGCCATCGAGTTTTTTCAGTTGCAGAGGTGAAATTGATTGGATTAAAGTCCGGTGATATCCCAATGGCAACCACGTCTGCCGCGTCGGATCAAGCTAGTGCTATAGCGAGTGCAAGTGTTGTGCCAGTGCATTCTTATGCTGCAGTTCCCTCGTCTAAAACAGTCAAGCCTCAGGTCGAAAAGCCTAGGCGAGCTGTTAGAAGGTAATGCCTGCCTTTTATGAGATTTCCAGAGTCTTCAATTGGTTTCAAACATTGTATTGTTCACTATTGTTTCCCTTTGCAGAAAGTCTGCTTTGCTGATTTTGCACTGGTGTAGGTACTTAAATAATTATAGTCTCGTTTAGTTAAAACTTGACATAACCTCTTTTTCGACTATTGTACCCTCAATAAATTTTATTACATTTTTCATTTCATTTTGTATTCACAAGTCACAACAATGTTCAATGTCAATCTTGTCTTTTTGTCAATTTCCAACCACAGACAAGGACGAGCTAAACGTTTTGATTGTGCAATCCAGTTTGCGTTTAAAGCAAAGAGTATACAAACATTACCGCAGAGCATTAAGTTGTGGTTTGTTCGATCGCGTACCATTACTAACCGCTCATGTTAATTTAAATATTGATTGTGTAGCTATTAGTTTTTTTTATTTTTAAGATTTTGGTTTTTCTTTTTTGATTTCCTTGTTTAGTTTATTTTTTTTTTGATTTACAAATAATTTCTTGTTCTTTTTCTCTTTTATTTTATTCTATTTTTTTTTATTTTATTTAATTTGTTTTTGTTTTTTTTTTTTTTTTTTCTGTATGATTATTTTGATATTTTTAATTAGATGCGTATGTGGCTGTATTTAAATGCAAATATGTATAAGAACCGCCGATTAGAACATACATTTATTAGTGTTTGATAATTTAATGTGATTTAAGCGATTTCCTATTAGACTTGCTGGTGAATGGAAGAGTACTTATTTGTTTTTTTTTTCCTTTTTTTTCACTTGTAAACTTCATTTATTTTTTTTATTTTTTTTTCGTATATATATATATATTTATTGTAAAATTGTATTTTATTTTATATATACATATTCTTTTTTTTTTATTATATTTATTATTATATTAAGCATAATTATTATAAGTATGACTTCTTCTAACAATAACTCAGATAGTGAGGGTGTTTATTGTACAGGCTCCTCTTTATCCAGCGACAGCTTCCATAGCACAGATGTACCACTTGGCTCTGTTTTAGACAATACGTTCACACCATTCCCTAAAAATTTTAATGTAGTTCATATCAATGCGCAGAGCATTCCCTCGCACTATTCAGATTTTTTATCTACGTTTGATAACAAAGCAATTCATGCAATCTTGGTGTCGGAGTCGTTTTTGAAACCTTGCCTTCCATCAACTTCCTATTCTTTGCCTGGCTACCATCTCATTAGAAATGATCGAACAGGCAAGGGAGGGGGTGGTGTCGCCATTTACCTACGTTGTCACATTCCTTTTCGTATTTTAAATAAGTCCCCATCTTTATACTCTGAATCATCTGAACACATACTAATTGAGGTTCAAAGTGGTCAAAAAAAACTTCTACTTGGGGTTTTTTATAGTCCCTCGCTTCATATTGATTATTTTGATACTTTAGAGACTATACTTGAAGAGTATTTAACAACAGTTGACCACTCTATCATTATGGGTGACTTTAATACGTGCCTTATTAAAAATGACTATCGTTCAAAACGTCTATTGTCTATTATTAACAGCTCTAATCTTGAAATATTACCTACGCATGCTACTCATTTTTTCCCCAACTGTTTTCCTTCCCAATTAGATCTCATGATTGTTTCTTCTCCAAATCTTGTAGACCCACATGGACAACTGCCGGCGGAGGCTTTTTCTTATCATGATTTGGTCTATGTTTCCTTTAGAATTCGTCCTCCTAAGGCAAAACCGACTATTGTTATGCGTCGTAGTTTTCGTAATTTTAATAATGATAAATTTATGGAAGATCTTAATAATATTGACTGGGATATTGTTTTTGACACGCCTTCTGTAGATGATAAGCTTAATATATTTAATTCACTTTTGACCCAACTTTTTGATATACACGCTCCGCTCCGGCCAATCAAAATTAAGCACCTTCCTGCACCATGGCTCACTAATGACATCAAGCTGCTTATGTCCAAACGCAATAAAGCAAAAAGTAAATATAAGTTAAATCCGACAGATGCCAACCGGACAAAATATAAAAAGCTACGGAATCAGTGTAGCAGAATTTGTCGAGATGCTCAGCGTGAATATATTCACTCATCAGTGGATCAAAAAAATGCCGACAAAGCTTGGAAATTTCTGGCTTCACTGGGAATCGGTCGTCAGCGTCAGCAAGATTCGCAAAGCATTGACTTGGAGAGCCTTAACAAACACTTTATAGCCAAATGTTCAATCAATGCGCTGATTAAACAAGGGACGCTTAATTATCTTTACTCATTGCCTACACACGAGAGACCTGAATTCCAGTTCAGTGATACAACCGTCGATGAAGTTATGTTATGTTGATGGGATAAGTAGGAGAATGATAATTGCAGCGCTTGACGGTGTTTTGCCAGTATTGTCTCACATACTGAACTCATCACTTACTTCAGCTGCATTTCCCACCGTGTGGTGTAAAGCATATGTAGTTCCTATTCCTAAAGTTCGTAACCCTGTAAATCCTTCAAACTTTCGGCCTATCTCCATTCTTCCGTTTCTGTCTAAAGTTCTCGAACGTATTGTCCATCATCAACTTAGCCTCTATCTTACCAGATATGATATTTTAAGCCCCCTCCAGTCCGGTTTTCGTCGTGGTCATAGCACAACAACAGCCTTGATCAAGGTCTGCGATGATATTCGTTTCGCTGTCGACAATAAACTCCTTACCGTATTAGTTCTCTTAGATTTCAGTAATGCGTTTAACAACGTAGACTTTGATGGCTGTTCTAAAGACAGTCAGCATTTCACCTCACGTTGTCAACTGGTTCCGGTCTTACTTATGTAATCGTCAGCAATGTATTCGTTCGGACAGTAAACTATCTTCCTTTCTTCCACTTCTTTCCGGAGTACCTCAGGGTGGTGTTCTCTCTCCGCTTCTATTTTCAATTTTTATAAACTCAGTGTCATCTGTTTTATCTTCGTCCTATCATTTTTACGCTGATGATTTGCAGTTTTATGCATCGGCGGCTATTGATAATCTTGCCGTTGCCATTGATAATATTAATACTGATTTAAATAAAATTGCGGCTTGGTGTCGGTCATTTAGTCTCCAAGTAAATCCAAGTAAATCTCAAGTAATTATAATAGGCAGCTCTTATTTCCTTTCCTCTCTATCATATAACAGGTTACCACCTGTTCTATTTGAAGGTACTGTTATACCTTGGAACAGTGCAGTCAGAGACCTTGGGCTAATTTTGGACAATACAATGTCTTGGGTACCTCAAGTTTCTGAAATGAGTCGCAAAATTTTTGCCGCTGTTGGATACTTGAGACGGTGGAAGAAGTTTCTACCGTTAAAAACTAAAATTCTCTTAGCTAATTCTCTTCTATTACCTATTTTAGACTATGCTGATATTTGCTACTTGGATTTATCAGAGACCATGCTCGATAAACTGGAGAGGCTGCAGAACGTATGTATACGGTTTATCTTTGGTATACGTAAGTTTGATCATGTGTCCGAGTATCGTTCTCGGTTAAACTGGCTACCAATTCGATCACGTAGGAACTTGCACGCTCTTTGTCTTTTATATTCTATTTTATTTTATCCTCAGACGCCACCATATTTAAAAGAGCGATTCAACTTTCTTGGTAGCAATGTTCAGTGCTATTTGAGGGCTAAGGATGACAACAGGTTGCATGTTCCTGCCAGTCACTCGCATGCGTATGGAAATTCTTTTACAGTCAAGGTGGTTATACTCTGGAATGGATTGCCAAGAGACATAAGACAGTCTAAATCATTAAGCATCTTCAAAAGTCGTTTAAAAGAATATTATTTATCTACGGAGTCATAAACTAATATATTTGCTCTGTATGTATTTGTGTATATTTATATTTATTTATATATATATTTATATATGTATATATATATATATATATATATATATATATATATGTTTATATGTGTATGTATTTATTTCTGTATTTTTTGTATTTGTATTAGCTGTTTATGTATTATTGTTATATATAGTAGATGTAGTTTATGTTATTTATTTTTAAAATTGCACTATCCCGTTTCCATACTCCTGTTCTTCTTTCATTAAGGGTTGTCTGGAGGAGATCGCTTAAAGCGATAAGACCGCCTTTGCGCATTGTTATTCGTCTTATATTTATGGTTTCAATTTATATTATAAATTGTGTGCAATAAAGAATTTATCTATCTATCTATCTTAAATTTACTAAATGCAAAGCTGTTTTACACATGAAATGTAAAAGTGTTTGAAGGTACTGGTTATCGGATTTTTGGTGGATATACCTACTTCTGTATATTTGTAAGGTTTTTTTTTTGCACGGAATAAAAGGATTCTTTGTTTTATTTTTATTATCCACTTTGTCACCCTTCTAATACAGAACAGCAAAATACCGTGAGGAGCGGTGGCATTTTTATGTGGTTGTGCATATCAACTCGCATGAAACTTTTTAATCAACGTTTCTTCGTGTTAGTATCCATCACAAACAGAACAGTGAGAGAGTGAGCAGTGGCATTCTTAGGTGGTTGGCATTCAAGCACCTCGCACAAAACTTATAAATCAATGTTTCTGTGTGACAGTTTCTGATACAACACATCAATGTTTCTGTGTGACAGTTTCTGATACAACACAGAACAGCAAAAGACTAAGGGGTGGCGCACGAAAATCTTTTGATCAACGTTCCTGTGTATCGGGCTGTGATTCAACACTGAATCGCGTAAGACTGTGAGCGGTGGCATTCTTATTTGGTTGGCATTCAATAGACTCGCACGAAACTTATTTTATCCACGTTTCTGATACAACCCGCTTACTTGAGGAACACCCTTGGCGGTTGGGTTTACTGCCACATAATCTAACGAGTACGTTCAAGGCAAGAGTGAATCACCCATGTTTATGTAATTGCTTTCGATAAGGCATGATACGACTATCATGCCTGATCGACACCAGTGAGAGCCGATCAGTTATAAAAAAATAACACTGTCCGGTACCTACCTACCCTTACTATGCAGTTAGTATATTTCTAAATTGTAAAATCAAAAACAACAAATTCCATAGAGTCAAAGTTCCTTCGCCATCGTTTTATAGCCGATACCGCAACTAAACCGTTCTCAAATAACTTCTGAATTGAATTTCTGTAAGTACTGTAAATAAACAATCGGGGTAAAGTAAAGTCAATACAGCAAAGAGAAAATCGGAACATTCCTATTTCACTCTCAAACTTGCAAACAGTTTAGGAAATCGTACTAAACAGAGTTTAAACTTAA
The DNA here is from genome assembly GCF_905163445.1 of Pararge aegeria. Lineage (NCBI taxonomy): Eukaryota > Metazoa > Arthropoda > Insecta > Lepidoptera > Nymphalidae > Pararge > Pararge aegeria. The sequence goes on along the minus strand of NC_053184.1, from coordinate 6,066,411 downwards.
TTCCATTAAGAACCGGTTATACGACAACCGTCGTTTTGAACTACTTTACTTTCGTTTAACTTTACGATATAAAATTCAGGAAGATACGACTTCGCAAATTGACCGTAGCTTTTTCACCGAGTAAAATTGTTACGGTACCTAAAAGTAAATCTCTTGGCTTTAAACTTCTTTCTTAATTCGAAGTCGTTAATCATGCGATAAATACCTACGCAGGAGAGAAGTATTATAATTTACTTTATTTTAAAATGGTTCGTTAACTAGAGTTAAAGGTACTTTATTGTACATGAAATTTCATATTTAATAAAGTTTTATTAAATAAGGCCTCAACAAAGGCATCGTCAGAAGGAAAGATGACTTGAGCTAAATAAAATAAATACTCTACAATACACTCATCGCCATCTAGCCCCAAAGTAAGCGTAGCTTGTGTTATGGGTACTAAGATGACTGATGAATATTTTTATAAATAACTAGTTGTACCCTGCCACGCTTCGCTGTGGCACATTGTGATTGAATGGTTGAGAAAAATAGATAAAAACAATCCTTGATGCGTATTATACGAGTATATCATGCTAAAATTTCAGCCCGATCGGTGCAGAACTTTTTGAGTTTTTGAAGCGTACACAAACCAACATAAAATTTATTTATTAATAGATATACATAAAGACTTGTAATAATTTACACAAACACACACAAGACACATATATAATAAAATAATATATCATACACAAACATTTACCATTTTACAAAGTAAGTGTAGCTTGTGGTACTAAGATAACTGATGAATATTTTTATGAATATAATACACAAAATTCTTTATCGTACCCGCAGCCTTGGACTCAGAAAGCAGGGTCGCTACCCACTGCGCCAATCGGCCATCAATACCAAAGAGTAGCTACAAGATTTTAATGATTATCATCACTATCCCATGTAAGTAATACTATAACCGGTACCAGCGGCTTACGGCCGTTTTTAATAATTTACCCTGCCAAAGAATAAACGTGGCGATTTAGCGTTCCGCTACAATGTCGCGTAAAAGTCGATTAGGAGTATGGGCAGTGGCGGCTTTTTATAACTCTTACAAAGCCTATCCTTCAGTTTATATAACTCGTACTGGAGATTTTCTCCATTTTATATCATCTGCATACCCTCTATGCACGCCACTGAGTATGGGTTTAATACAACTGCTACTACCCTAATAGGTTAGCATACTAACATCTTATACTTCATCATCACTTAACACGTAGTGAGGTTGAGAAGGGTACGGTTTGCAGATTGGCGCAGTGGGTAGCGGCCTTGGACTCAGAAAGCGACCCTGCTTTCTGAGTCCAAGGCCGTGGGTTCGATTCCCACAACTGGAAAATGCTTGTGTGATGAACATGAATGTTTTTCAGTGTCTGGGTGTTTATCTGTATATTATAAGTATTTATGTGTATTATATTGATAAAAATATTCATCAGCTATCTTAGTACCCATAACACAAGCTACGCTTACTTTGGGGCTAGATGGCGATGTGTGTATTTTCGTAGTATATTTATTTATTTATTTATTGAGTCAAACATAAAAATTCTAACGCAATACTCGTACCAACATGGACGTGTATGCTATATCAACGATCACCCTTTCTCTCAGCCCTTAAGTTACTCTTGCATACTCGAAGCTAAATAGATATATGTCCCTGGAGTAAAAACTAAACACATTCTGTTAGTATTCCACCACGAGTATAGTTTCATACAACCCTTTGTTTACACACACACACAGTTTATGTGTCTAGTGAATATTCATTATGTTATATCTAAATATGATGGGAAACCATACAATGGGGTAATATGAAGGTTTCAAGGGACTCCCTTGTCTAATAAATCTAGCTGAGAACTTTATATAACTGTGTTATAATTTTCCTTTGTCTGTCCGGATTAATAATTATCATTCCACAGAAATCTTACATATGTGTCACTTAGCTTTTTTAATATTTAATATATAATGATACTAGCTGTAACTTTCGAGATACAGCTTTATGTAAAGTTTGTGTTTAGAAAGCACGTACCTACGTTACGTAAGTACCTTACCTACCTACCTTAAACGATAGTGACTTTATTTATTACATAGTTATTTTATAGTTTCCTGTAAGTAAATATGCTTCGTAAATGCGCGTCCCACAGTTGAGACTTTACATGTATATACCGGATATAGGTCTTTTATAGGGAGTTCCAAATAACACGGTGTTATTTCGCTTGGGTCCAGCGGCTCGCTGCGAGTCGCATCCGTCCACCTCGTTGGGACGGTGGACGGATGCGACTCGCAGCGTTCGTCGTCCACCACTACCAACGCTGGGTTTACCGGTGCGAGGTCGCCATTTCAGCACCTTGGGACACAAACGTCCATCTATTCTCCAAGCTATGTACCAAGCCCATTGCCACTTTAGCTTCGCGACTCTTTGAGCTATGTCGGTAACTATAATAGTTTTTCTAAGAATCTCCATATTCCAAATTTGGTCTACTCATGATACTCCAAGCATAGCTCTCTGCATCGCCCGCTGAGTGACCCTGAGTCCTTTGTTAGTGACCACGTTTCAGAGCCATAGCCAAGCATGACTTATGCGACTAATAAATTTGACATTTGCCACAAATGTTTGTCCAGCTAAAGTACGTTTGGGCCAACACCCGGGGTCGGTAAGTGTGGAAGCTAATTGACTTGAGTTGTTTAGAAAGGCGCAACCACTGGGGTGTTCGCGCACTGCCATTTAACTATCCTGTTATTGTGTATCCTGTTATTGAAAACTCTCAGACATGCAGGTTACCTTCGCTGTTTTCCTTCACTGAATAGCTTACAGCGCACGTAAATTTAAAAAAAAATACAACCTTATTGAGAACCTTCTCCTATTTTGTAAGTCGTTTAAAAGTCTAGAGGTTCGAAAGTGAAGCCGAAGTCTTAGCCGCTGGGCTTTCCCCGCCCTTAAGACAGAGAATGTTGTTCTAAATTTGACATTTACCACAAACATTTGTCCAGTTAATGTGAGTTGTGGCCAACAGTAGGGCAAGGTAATAGTAGAAGTTAATTGACCCGTCTTGTTTGCAATGGCGCGGGGTGTTAGCACAGTGCCAGTCGATTGTCCTGCTTATTATCTACACGCAACTACCACTAAAATAGTCATGTTTACCGAAGCCACACCAAAATAAACGTCGCATGAGCGATATGATCTATAAATTAATGGAAACAAGTTATTTTCTAAAAAAACATGCCCTTCTGTTATATACACACTGTTATGAATCAATTATTACGTTTTTTTTTATTCCAAGTTAGCCCTTGACTGCAATTTCACCTGGTCGATAGTATGGTAGCGTGCTAACCTTTTAGGGGGTATGGTAGCCATACCCTTCACATATTTCTACGCGATATCGCACCGGAACTCTATATCGCTTAGCGGCACGTCTTTGTCGATAGGGTGGTAACTAGCCGCGGCCAAAGCCTCCCAGACCAAGAGTTCAGTAATTATAAATTTCCAAATTGCCCCTGCTGGGAAACGAACCCGGTACCTTCTACTTAAATTCACAGCACTCACCGCTGGGCCAGGGAGGGAGGTCGTTAAATATATGTCACTCGAGATCTTGTATGTCTGGTTTTGTATTTATTAACTTGCAAAATAGGAGGAGGTTCTCAATTAAGTCGCCTACCAACTTAAAAAAACCTTATTATATTGAATTTGACTACAATTTTTTTATTTTAATTACATTTTAAAATTAAAATTCAATACCGCGATTATTTCGGTTGTTTGAAAAGCCTGGGTCGTTTTCCATAGATACAAAGTATCAGGGTCCCTCTAAAAACCAGCGCCGCAGCTCGCTGGGGCTTCGTGCTGAGGCGGAACCCTATTTGTCCACATACTTTTTGTTAGATATATTTTTGTATACAATAGTAAGCGATTTTGTGGACAAATTTAAAATTTTATTTCATTTCAAATTTCATTATCTTAAATCAGCCTCAAGGACTCAAGCCACGGCTATGTAAAATTTGATGTCAGCTGTAGTAAGGTCTTAGTAATATACAAACAAATAAATAAATAAACACATGTTATATTTTATATATTTTAAGTATAGGTTCTTTAATGGATTTCAAAAATGTTTTATTATTAAATTTTTTAAGTAATATTTGGAAGTCTTATACAATAGCCCACCATGTAATTAATTGAAAACAATCGCCTATAAACAATGCAACACATCACAGGGCATGCTAGGAGCAAGTCCTGCAACATACAGCCCTGTGTCCATCAATTTGAAACGTAGGTGTTAAGCCTCTTGTGTCTGTAATTACACCGGCAACCACGCACTTCAGAAGGCAGAAATACGCATGGCAAAAATACTTCCCCGAAAGAACTATGTCACAAAAAACTTTACTACTACTATGTGTAAGCTTTAAGGCAACTCAAACGTAAAAGGGTGGTTCAAAGTAAAGGTTAAATAACATACTTCCATACTTTATTTACTTTTAAATAAACGCAGATAGTAGGATTAACTTCTTTAGTTAGCGTAAATATACTGACCAGAGTCAACTTTTAAAGTTTATTTTTTATACTAATGTGGCTAAGTAAATAAGCTTAGCTAAATAAATAAGCGTACCTGGTACACTTATTTATTTAGCACTCAAAAGGTTCGCTGTAAAACATCCACCGCCGCCTTCTACAAAAGCTGACCAATAGAACTAATAAATCAGATATTTGGCACAAATATTTGCTTACGTAATGTACGTTTGAACCAACCCTGGTCCACGGGCAAGGCAAAGACGGCAGTTAATGGCCGCATAGTGTTTGCACTGGCGCGGCGCCTGTGCTGTTTGCACACTATAGGGATGTGGGTGCCAAAATGTATCGATAATACGAATTTATATATTAAGAGGATATAAACTGGCACCCTCATAAGTTGGGACTTTGTGCTTACTTTCGAGGGGACCGGGTTTGATTCACAGCATGCAAGTAAGTATGTAAGCCTACAACTAAATATAACTTAACGGCAAAGGGAAGTTCTCGATAATGTTCTCAAAGGCGGATTAATTTTACCTATCCATACTTGGCCAGCTTTGTAGTGGCCCGTTGGTTGTATGATTGTATATTATTATCGATTGGGAGAAATATCTTTAAAGAAACCTCGAAAATTCCATCCAATTATTGTTGTTTTGTTTTTTTTTACTAGACAATAAGAAACAAGTGAAATTTTGTAAAACATGTCTGTACCGGAATTCTTATGTGATTCTTTTCCTAATTCCAGCTGTCTCAATTAGTAGAAACTTGTCATTCATTAAATAATAAATATCTAATATCTATCGATATTTTCTCTGCAAGCCTAGCATATCTACCCAATTGTCCCTCACACAGACTACCTATATATTATCATCTATGATTTTCATTGCTTCGTTAACCTCAGTCAGGTTAACAAACTACAGTTAATATATATGTATATTTATATATCACTAAAAATATATTTTAAACGGTAGCCCAATAAAAAAATTTTTTTTTGGTGATAATTGCCATGACGAAAGAAAAAAATATATAATATGCAAAATATTTAACTATGTGCAATAAACAACCCTAAAGTGGGACCAGTAAAAAATAAATTAGAGGAAACTTATAAACACTATTTGAGAATTCAAAAAATTGGTTGTCTGTAAAGTCGGCTTACTGACGATAGTTGAACGTGACAACGTCGTAAGAAAATACGGATGGAGTGGTTGCATTTTTCAAAAGAAAATTTTAATTTTATTTGTTTGATAGATATTATCGTTCCTATAAACAATTGACACCACATTCACTTTTCACTGCACTTCATCCTTGCCGAAAACATGTAAATGGATTATTGTATAGAAGCTGTCCACGCGGACGCATCGCTCACTCAAGTAGGAGAGAGACAGATGTCGAACGCGGAGGCCGACTGTGCCTCTTTGTCGCTCGTTCCGCGCTCTCGCTTGAACTTCAAGCCTTGAATGGAACGCCTCAGAGCGAGGTAACGCCGCATGCGTCATGTTTTTTCGTGCGTGCAGCCGGCTCCATCGAATTATAAGACGTTGTCACGTCAAAAACTGCATTGGAAAGTGCATACCCACCAAAAAGCGAACAAACACAGCGGAATAAAAAGAAATTAAACTGATGCTCTCTTTATGAAACAATAACTAAACGTTTAGTATTAGCATTGGGAAATATACCGAAACCAGGCCAATTCAAAACAGACAAAACAAAATACAGATTTTTGAAACTAAATCTTAAATATTTGCACCAGCTTTCAGTATCGGAAACCGTAACTAAAGCTTGAAATAGCTAAGTTTTGCTAAGCACGTAGACGCAGAGTCGAACTCGATTCACTATAAACCGCAGGTGCCACCAGCACAAAGGCGGCGTTGGTGCGGAAAAGTATTTACAGAACGGAGCAGATGCGAACTATAACGGACATTTCAGATAACTTGCTCGGCTTTCATGTTCGTAGACGTTAACTCAGTAGCAAGCTCCGTAGCTACGTATGTTTATAACGTTTTAGATTTTGCCCATGACTTCGTTTGCGTGTACGTGTACAAATCCACTGCAGAAATAAAAGTCACTCGCAACGGGAGGCGAGCAGACGTGATGGTGATCGCAGTAGGCAAATATTTTTAATATTTATATTTATATATATATATAAAATATTAAAAATATTACTCAGTCATCTAAGTACATATATATATATATATATATATATATATATTAAAAAAAAACTACGGCAATATACACATCGCCGTCTAGCCCCAAAGTAAGCGTAGCTTGTGTTATGGGTACTCAGATGAATGATGAATATTTCTATGAAAAATATACATAAATACATATAATATACAGATAAACACCCAGACACTGAAAAACATTTATGTTCATCACACAAACATTTTTCCAGTTGTGGGAATCGAACCCACGGCCTTGGACTCAGAAAACAGGGTCGCTGCCCACTGCGCCAGTCGGCAGTCAAATATATCATCGTCGGGATAGTTGTTTAATATTATGTACTCCTTAGAGATTAGGTCTATTGTATTGTACAATTTGCGATTTCCCGATTTTGCTTGTGTTATATTAAGGTCTGCTATTTTATATTTTATTTAACAAATTCAAAAAAGTTGTTTTATGATAATAATAATAGATGGCAGTAGAAGCACAAAGGACGCAGCTACCCACCCTCCGATACATTCCCTAAGTCACCTCGTACGACATCCGCGGGAGGAGGAGGGTGATCTGCCGTCACCAAATAGCATGGCATTCAACATTGATTTATTTCTAAGGTAGCTCTAGTTAAACTTTATAAACTGCTAAAACACTGTCGAAACAATTTATTTTGATGTACTTCAGACATTAAATATTTACCAAAACAACCGAATACAAAAAAATATTTGCATATCCAGCGTATTATTTGAGCCGCGAGGCTAATAAAACTGCCATTACTTAGTTTACCAGACGCTTAGATCAATGTGCCTGATGACGATGACGACTAGGAGGCTAATGAATAAAAATTTAGTAGGTACAATTTTATTTCCCCAGCTACATAAAATATACCACACTAACTGGCGGAAATAGCCCCCAATATAATTTATCTTCGTAGAACAATACAACGTAGTGAACGTGGTATGCCGTCGCGTGACACGTCCACTTTTTCAAACTTCTGATCTTATCGTCACGACGCCTGTTGACGTTTGCGCCAGACCACATTTAACACAATAGCCTGCATTGTTAAAAGTAATGTTGACTGACACTAAAACAGAAAGTATATATACTGTTTCTGTTCTTTTCTTTTTGAAGGTATACTTCTTTTGGCGCGTTAGGGAAAAATGGTGAGAGTAAATTTTTACGATGCGCGCGCACACCGTCACCTAAAACCGACACCATGAAGTTAGCTATAGTCAACATTTTTTAGTTTTCCTAAAAATGGTTTGACAGTTGACGTTCAATAATTCAAACAATACCTTTTTTCTATTGTTAGTGCAATTTTTACTGCAAACGGCGAATAAGGCGAAAGATAAAATTTTTGAAAAGACTTTTATGTTGTTACGCCATATAAGTATAACTTCTAGGGCGTGTACAAGAGTACACACACATTTTTTTTGGCTGTTTCTTTTCTTTTCTTTTGTTTTCGTCTTTCTAATGCATAGAGAGAGTTATCTATAAACCACCCTCCATATTCATCTTTTTGAATGTAATTTATGGTTTTAGTTTCAAGTTCGTAAAATTATCACCATCACCTAACTACGATGGAAAATCATTGTAGAACAATACAGTTTAATAAGAGTGATACGCCGTCGCGTACACACGTTTGAAACTTTTTTCAAACTTCTAATATTATCCTCGCGACGCCTGTTGTAATTTACGCCGAATCACATTATTTAACACAATAGCCTCGAGGATCCGAAGAGATAAATTAAATTAGACCACAAGAAACAGAACACAGAAAACTAACAATTATTAATAAATGCTTCTGTTTTGTGTTCAATAACTTTGTTTCTGTGATTTTTATCCCTGTTGTACAGAGATTTTAAGAAACAACACAGAAAACACAACCATATTATTTCTATGTTTCAGCTTTCTCTGTTTTTTTGTACTTTTGTAATGCAAAAACAAAGTTTAAACCTATAAACAGAACACTCTTGTTTCTTGGTTCCTGTTGTTTTTACGTTTTCATTCTTTGGATGCTTAAGGAAAGGAAAAAATCCTGAAGCCATCACCATTTACTGTCTAAGTACTCGTACGATAGAAAATGTGCCTACACATACACAGTACCTTGAATTAAAAACGTTTTGACTTCGACTCATCCTACGGGACTACGGGATTAAGGTAAGAGTTAACTATTGAGAGCAATCCCACCTCCTAGAAAATGACGATGCAGTCTAAGATGCAGTGATAATAAATAACTCGAATTTGTTTCTTTTGCTGCATCGTACGCGGAATGGAACGCTAAATCGCACGGAGCACGTCTTTACGCCTATAGAGATAGTTTTCATCCTAGAGACGGGATATATCTTTTTACCCCGGCTTAACTAACGATTTGTCTGGATTTAACAAAACAGAAATAACAGCGAGTGAAATCGCAGGCAACAGTGTCATAATAAATCATGTTAAAGTAACACTGCTTTTTGTGATGGTAGTAAGGTCTAAGGTTTTAGATTTCTAACTTTCATTTTATTTTACTTGTTCTTAACTTAGTGAGTCCTGACGGCGCCACTTGACGGTTGCACGAGACTGCTCTTACTCCACACGCTAACAAGCTGCGTTCTAGAAAAAGTATTGGCTACAACAAAGTATTGGCGGTCTAGATGAAGAATTTACGATAAATTTTTTATTTCGTGTAAAAAGTTACCGCACATTTTTTGTACAAGACTACAAGTTAGCCCTTGACTGTAATCTAACCTGGAAATTATTATGCAGTCTAAGATGGTAGCGGGCTAACCTGTTAGGGGTAAAGGTGTTAAATTAACCCCTTACCCCTAATCAATTCTTCGCGACATCGTACGGATTAATCGCTTAGCGATACGTGTATGTCTGTAGGGTGGTAACTAGCCACCGCCGAAGCCGTTAAAAGTCAAAAAAGTCAAAGTCAAATATTTCTTTATTTATATATTGAAATTTAAATAATGAATATTATATAATGAATACGGAGAGAAATAAATGATTTAATATATTATGAGACTTAAATTAAAAATTTAATGATGTAAGTTTATTGTTTAAATAAAATAAAGCAAAATCTAGCCCGGCGAAGCGGGCTGGGTACGCTAGTATACAATAAAGATTCTTCGCCAGACCGGACCAGAAAAGATTTACTCAACAGTAGTAGTAGAAATAGAGCATTTGTGATAGAGCTCGTCCAGAGAAGTACTACATACAACCTTACTTATTTCTGCCGATGAGCAGCATTTTCGCAATACACAGCATTGCGTCCGGGTTGAAGGGCAGGGTTGCCGGTGTAATGACAGGCACACAAAACTTTGCAGGATCTGTTCCTTGCCCCATGCAAGGAACACATCCAACGTGGGACGTGGGACGAAACTGGGAAGTGTTTTTAGGCGATGGTTTTCCTTGGTCCAATTATTTTTGACCTCCGGTTGGCGCAGTGGGCAGTGACCCTGCTTTCAGAGTCCAGGGCCTCGGGTCCGATTTCCACAACTGGAAAATGTTCGTGTGATGAACATGGATGTATAGTATCTGGGTGTTTATCTGTACATTATAAGTATTTATGTTTATGATATTCATAAAAATATTCATCAGCTATCTTAGTACCCATAACACAAGCTTCGCTTACTTTGGAGCTAGATGGCGATGTGTGTATTGTCGTAGTATATTTATTTACATATTAACTAATTAATAATTATAAAAAAATACCAACATACGCCACAAAATCGAAAACGATTTGTTGGTGTGGCTCAAGTTGGAGTACAAATACAGATTACTTTAAACATTTCTTTTTAAAAATAAGTTCATTTTTGATGCAAGGTTTGTAAATAGGTTACTTTTAACCTTTATCTCTCACCTGCCCACAAACTTTATAATCTATAAAAATCACGCTATTCCATTGTTCTGTTGCTGCGTCAAAGAAAAACTCATGAAAAACCATCACATTTGAATGTTTTGTTTCTATTATTATTTTGAATTTGAATTTTTGGTTATTGTTATTATTGTTTTTTTTTTAAATTCTTAATGTTATATAGCTTATTTTTATGTTTTAATTTAATTTAATTTGTTGTAATTATTACTCGTTGTTACATTCTTTTTATAGCCCCGGGGAGACGAATTAGGCAACTGTAATGTCTTCACAGGGTGCTTTGCTAAATAAATAAATAAATAATAGGTATTAACAGGAAAGTAAGGGTTATAAAGATATACGATGCCAAGAGAATGCTAGACAAACGAACCCCGCAGCATTTTATAGAGCGTATTATATTTCATCTAAAACCCAGTTGCCAATTGCGCCGTGAAGTCGGATTTTTATTGGAATGATTCTATTTATCCATTCAAAATACTTGGCTCGCTACTATACCAAGTTTTGCTGAGTGCACTGAATCGAATTTAACTCAACGTAGGACTGAATGCACAAAGTTTATTACATACTTCGCCATTATCTGGGGTACAGATAAACAGATAAATATGTATTTTATACTCGTTTATAAATTTTGCAAATAAAAGTATGAATGAATAAACTTTTATTACCGACGGCCGATTGGCGCAGTGAGCAGTGTTTTTCTTGTGTGTATGACTTCAAGGCCGTGGGTTCGATTCGATCCGGCAATGTTTTTGTGATGAACATGATTGTTTTTCAGGGTCTGAGTTTTTATATGTATATTATTCATTAAAATATTCATCAGTCATCTCAGTACCCATTACACAAGCTACGGGGCTAGATGGCGATGTCTGTATTGTCGTAGTATATTTATTATTATTATTATTATTATTTTATTGCACACTACAAAAAGTGCTACAAAAAAGAAAAGTATAAACACAGCGTATACAATTTGGCGGCCTTATCGCTTTATAGCGTTTTCTTCCAGGCAACCAATGGCAAAGAAAACAAATACAGAAAAAAGGGAAAATAGGAAGGTGGTGCGTAATATATACATGTACCCGTATAAAATATTCAATAACTTAAATTAATATATATATATTATATATACAACAATACTTGTAACTAAATACAAATATAATAACTACCAATATAAATATAATATATAAAAATTATATTTAAATAATAGATAAGAAAAAAATAATAATAATGTTAATTTTATTATTATATACTAAAAAAAGTCCGCGATGGAATACATCTGACCATGATAGTTTAGTCGCAATAGCAGCTTTTGCGTTCTTAAATTTTTATAGATCGTGTGCCGTTAGAAACAAATTTACATTACATAATTTAAAATACACATTACATTCTCATTCAAATAAATAGTTTTATAATCAGCAGGTATTTATATAGAAATAAAATACTATTGTAACAACCAAAGGCTACAATTCATTCCCAAATATACCGTTGGATGGCGTTAGTAGTCCATAATAGATTTTAAGATCACGCTATCGACTGTACAACTCCAAATGCATAAGACGTGGAGACTGTGAGAACCAATTGGCTACTTTTAGTTCCTAAATATATCGCTGGATGGCGTTAGCAGTAGTTGATAGATTTTAAGATCGCGCTATCGACTGTACAACTCCAAATGTATAAGACCTTGTCTAACATTTAGTTTGTCACCGGATCATTGAATCAGATAATGCATTGACGGCGCGTCGGCCCTCAGCTGAACACCCTCGATCCTATCCGATAAGTACGGTTCTGTTAGTGCACATTGTGCCACGCGCGATTGCCTAACTACACCGCTCTCTCTGTACTTCTTTCTCTCTCTTGTCACGTGTACTCTCACTGTAACCAATAAAGTTATCTTCGTGAAACCACCGCTGTTTTCCTAAGTCTGAAACCGCGCAAGCCCTACTACACTATTTAATTTATTACAATCGAAAATTTACCTAATGTAGAAGTTATGACGAGTTTAAAAAATTTAAAGACTAACCTCAACAAAACTTAATCGATAAAGTTCGTTTTAAAAACTGCACCTGATTTTTTACAAGAATACACAACTTTACAAAATGCTTTTAAAAACAAAAACAACTGCAGACATATAGTTAAACGCGGGCAACGTATGGTCATTAAATAACTTAACTCTCTTTCAAAAATATTCTCTAAAAAAACACATTTACAGCTAAATTCTCCATTGAGTATTTAGGACAAGACAAACTTAATGCCGTCGTATCGCCCGTTTAAGCACAATCTTATTTAATTTGTAGAAAAGGCAAAGGGTGGATGGGGTTCTTAAGTATTTTCCACATCTACCTATTTACTAGTCGCTATTTACAGTGGGCTTAAACGAGATTCTCCTCAATTGGAATTCAATTTACCGTCAAAATGGACGTTAGGCCTCATTGGCGACGTATTCCCTCGGCAAATGCTCGCGCTTTACTGTGTGCTGCTTTCGTAAACAATGATAATTTGCAGTAGGCTATTTAGTTAAACTACTTTAGTACTGCTGTAAGGTGAAGGTAGACCAGAATACAACTCTCACCACCCCTCGTCCTCATTCCTGGGAATATAATGGAGAACGGTCAGTAGCGTCCTCTTCGCTGCTACTATCGTCTACTGCGATCACGAACCCGTCTACCAGCACGTGGTGATTATTTGCAAACCCTTCGGTTGTTGGGTGTCTTTAATCCAGCTCAGAATAGGCTATTTATTGGTGATTGTGTACAAAAATAGAAAACAACTTATAGACTTAAAATAACACATAAAAAAGGCGACCTTATTTACTATTAACCATGACGGACACGGATCCCCACCCAAAATGAGATGGGATAAGGCTGTAGTCCACCATGATGGATAACTGAGGATTGGTGGACTTAACACGCCTTTGAAAACAAGCCAAAAAAATAAAACGGAAAAATTCAATGTTGATACATTCCTTACAACACTTTTATCGTTCATAGAATATATATTATATGTATAATATAGTCAAAGTAATAGTCAAGATAACGTTGCAATTATTTAAATTGAGAACCCTCTGAGTTGTGGTATTATATATCTTGTCGGTCTTTACCTGCAGATATGTCAGTAATTAATATGAATTCAATGATTATATAGCACATACGTTTCTCCGGTTTTTTTACCGGATATAGTTCGGCGAGTGTGCTCAGGAACTTCACAATATTGTTCCTCTTTCCCCGTTCTACCACAGAACAGCGAGACACCGTGAGCGATGGCATCCTTATGTGGTTCTTATTCCATCAACTCGCACGAAACGTTTTTTGTCCACGTTTCTGATACTAGGATACAGCTAGGATGAGGAACGCCCTCCCGGCAACTGTGTTTCCTGCCACTTATAATTTAAGTAACTTCAAGGCAAGAATGAATAGGCTTTTTCTAGGCAAGCGTGCTCCAATCTAGACCTCATCATTGCTTTCTAACCGGCATGATTGTCGTCAAGCGCTGGCCTTTCGTTAATAAAAAAAACGTTTTATAATACATGTGTTGCATTAAACAAACTGTAGGTACCTTCAGCCGAAAACCGTTTTGAATATTATATATTACTACACCTCGGTAATGTAATTAATTATTCCGAGGCTCATTCTTCGAGATCAATACCGACTGGCCTCGCTTAGCAAATTGAATTGACCTCTTTAACTTTTAACTTTATTTAACAAGGATGTTATTTACGTAAATTTAATGAACTTTCTTTTCAAATTATATTAATTGGCTGCGCCAAGGAAATGAGTAAATACTCCGATGCAAAGGTATATAATATAATACGAGCTTTGCCCACGGCTTCGTTTGCAACTGTCCAATATCATTGTTTCAACAAAGGTTTTTCTTAAATCTATAGGAATCCGAAAAATCATTAATAATCACCGTACCGACAAAGACGTACCCCCAAGCCGTTAAGCCTTCCCGTACGATGTCGCGCAGTAACCAATTAAGGATATGTGTCATATAACTGCTATACCCCTGACAATCCGTTACTGTATTAGACCGCATCATTACTTTAACCGCCAGGTGAGATTGCAGTAAAGGGCTATCCTTAACTAATAACAGTTAAAGGCTATTAATTATTCCCTGTGTTAAAAAATACAATTTATCAATTTCATTCTGAAAGCTATCTATATTTTATTTAATTCTGCATAGTCACATTTTTATCCTATAACTTTAGTATGAAATATTATTTTTGCAATAAATATAAATAACCTGATTTAAATTTTAAATAAAGGCGAACTTTAGGCTTTGAACATAATTTTGGACGAGCAAGAATATCCCAAAACGTAACATATATAACCTCAACCTTTATATATATATAACCTATATATATACAAACGTTTTATTTATATTATTAAAACAATTAAAGTTTACTTATTAAAAAACTAGTCATAAAAAATTAAAACATTAATTTCGCATTTAGAAATTCCGAAGCAGTTGTAATAATTATTTAGGAACATATTAGATTTTTTTCTGCTGCACGAATCGACCACAATTGGTTGAATACATAATTACATACCGCCGCCGCTGTACTGCGCCTTTAACACTTGATACAGGAATTAATTACTTTTTCATATTTTTTTGTTTATTATTTATCACCAAAGAATAGGACATTGAACAGATTAACTTGGAAACTCGTATATATGTTAAAACTTCAAGATCAGTTCAGCGGTTGAGTCTTGAGTTGAACTAAAACCGTAGAACGATCCTAGTTTGTAGAAGATTGCGTGGCTTACATTGGCTAAACATTACGACAGCCGTTAGAGTTAAATAACTATAACTAACTATATGTTATCATGACAGTCATTATCACGCAGCCTTATTTTGCATGTCGTATCTATGGACGTTAAGACAAATAAATCTAATAAACATCTGTGGCACTTCTATGAATCGGTTTGCATTTTTGATGCCCATATTTTATACTACGAATACTGAAGAATGAGTATTTTCTTTATTTGTTATTTTACGTTCACTGATTCACTATTTCTTGCGGAAATTCTATAGCAAAGTCACTACTGAAAATTGAGTAATTTCTGTGTTTGTTGATTGTGTATTTTCACTAATCAACCAGTCTTGCACAAGTCAAAGTCTTATGCAGTTACATATTTGTTTATACAACTAGTCCGATAGAAAGCACTTTTGAACGCATAACATCTGTCCATTGTAGTGTGATAACGGTGGTAACTACATTCTTAAACGTAATTTTTTTTGTGTCAATGTCAATATCAAGGTAGTTTTGCAATTACCTAAGTTATAACAATCATATGTTGACTGCATACAACCCTTTACAAGTTGTTGCTTGTACCGAGGCTGGGGCGTTAATGGTTAAGGAGTTCTTTTAGCACCATCAGTAATGACAGTTTATTATGACGAGCATAAATTGCTGAGCAATTAAAAGGGGGCCAACTCTGACATACCAAACAAAAAAAGAATCATGAAACTCGGTTTATACCAAATATACAAAAAAAAACATACAGTCGAATTTCGAACCTCCTCGTTTTTTTAACTTGGTTGAAAATAAAGCTACTACGGTACCATAACGTTATTGCAAGCATAAATAAATAAATATACTACGACAATACACACATCGCCATCTAGCCCCAAAAAAAGCGTAGCTTGTGTTATGGGCGCTAAGATGACTGATGAATATTTTTTTATATAAATAATATACATAAATACTTATAAAATACATATAAACACCCAGACACTGAAAAACAAACCTGTTCATCACACAAACATTTTCCAGTTGTGGGAATCGAACCCACGGCCTTTGACACAGAAAGCAGGGTCGCTGCTCACTGCGCCATTCGGTCGTCAATAAAATAGAAGCATGTTCTATATATAATAGTCTATAAAATACAAAAGGCCTCTCTTGAAAGGAGGGTTTGCCCATAATCGGGTTTGTGATCGCAGTAGATGGTAGAAGAAGCACAGAGGGTGCCGCTGTCCTTTCTCTTGAGTCGCCTCGTACGACTTCCCCGGTAAGAAGAGGGGTGGTGGCAACTCTATTCTGATCTGCCTTTACCACATGGCACGATGTTAAATTGCTATTAAGAAATTAGAAAAGGAACATAACTCTGAAAAGTTTGAGCCTGGTAATGAGGTCTTTCCCTCAAAATGGAAACTGAAGTAGTCTCCACTAGGCTATTGACACTTTTATATATATTCAATATTTTTTTTTTAAAATAAATACTTATAGTATATAATTAAAGTAATAATACTAAAAGCGACCCAAGCTATCGTTGTAATATATGCAAAAGAGCGAGTCAGATTCGGGTATCTTCGATTTGGCGACAACCCAGAATTTTACTAATGGGGTCGCAAGCAAAACTATTGTGCCAATGAATGAAATGCATAATGCAGATATTATAAGGTGGTTGTAGGAACTAAATTATTTTCCAATCTCATCTTATAAAATACTAGTTGTTGCCCACGACTTCGTCTGTGTTTGATTTTGTTTTTTGATGTGGCATTCAATTTATTTTAGTTCTAAAAAACTTTTAAATATTCAGTATCGTTAAGCCTTAAATGAGGGGTTTGCTGCTGTCCGCTGAAGAGTTCTGTCCTCTATCTCCAACCACATTCATCAGATCTACACAAAGTTTGGGAAAAATTTAACACATATTATAACCTCTATAGTACAAAAATAATTATTTAAATCGGTTATAATTTGTCGGAGTTATGGTGTTAATCGAAATCGTCAAACGCTTTAATCCCCTCTCCCAAAAGAACCGAGCTTAATGTCGGGATAAAAAGTATTCTATATTACTTCTTATACTTCCAAGAATATGTGTACAAAGTTTTAAGAGGATCGGTTAAGTTGTTTTTGCGTGAAAGCGTAACAAACAAACTTACATTGACATTTATAATATTAAGTAGGGATATTTAGACATCATCAAATCAAACAAAGCGTGAAATACTGGACATAGGTCTTTAGTAGGGAGTTCCAAATTCCACGGTTTTGTGCCGCTTGTGTGACACCTCTTGCCCCGCCATTACCATAACCGCTGCCAGAGCCAGGAATAGCGGGGCGTCCAAGATCTACAGCTGTGGCATTCTTGTACTGTCCATCAAAGTTTTGCCCAATAATGACCACACTGGGCATCCGGGTTGGTCATCGCAGGGCTAGACTTATCGCACCGGCGTCGCTGCTGCCCTACGGTCTGTGCCATTTTTCAGCCCAGCCTAGCCAATTCAAAGTGGTTACACCGCCACTTTTTGTTCGAAGGCACAATAGCAGACGAGCAAGAGTGGCGGGCTCACAAATCTAGGAACTCTACCTATATTCTATCTATCTTGTGATAAATCCATATGTATATTTGTAAGAATTGGAGACCGCGGTTCAATAAAACTTTCACTATTGTTATCACTCATCACTATTTTATTATATATCAACAATCAAAATTAATCAAAATAAACAAAAAAGTAAATTAATTAGAGATGTTGTCACTTTAGTGTCCGTAGACCGAATGTGTCTCCACTGTACAACTCTGCTTATAAATACTCGCATAGCGGTGGGGTTCGGCAGTTCGAAAACAACAATGTTGCGTCATTAATTGATATTTATGAATCAACACGTTTTGGTTTGCGCCGATATATTTTCCAAAGGGTTTTTTATTCTTCTACAATTTAGCCCTTGACTGCAATCTCACCTGGTAGTAAGGGATGTTGCAGTCTAAGATAAAAGCGAGCGAGCTTGTTAGGAGTACGGCAGTTATATTAAACTAATATAACCCTTATGTGTTTCCAAGGGACATCGTATCGGTACGTCTTTGTCTGGTAACCAGCCACGTTACGAAGCTTCCCACCAGACCAAAGAGGTTTTATGTCACTTACAATTTTATAATTACGGCTTTACTAATGATTGATACGCTATTGTGAAGTATCATTTATTCTGTAAAACTGTTTTCACTAAAAAATTACATTTTAATAATCTCATCTATTCACAATCCCTTTGAATTGAAGCACATTATTTTATTAATTTTATTTGTTACCTAATATATAGAGCTGAAGAGTTTGTTTAGTTTTACTTTATCTCAGAAACTACAGGCCCAGTGTTGCAAATTGCCCATTTATCGAGGAAGGCTGTAGGATATACGAGTATATCATCACGCTTAGACCAGTGAAGCACCAATGAAGAATGTTTCATGAATCGGGGTTTTTTTCCTTTTGGGAGCTTCCACTGCGTGAGCTACGTAAATGGTTAAAGTTTCGATAAAATCGTGTATCACAAAGTTGTTCCCCTTTTAAAGTTCTGAAAAAAAGTTCGCGACAGCATATGTCTATCTTCTCAGGTTGACTTATACGCGGACGAAGTCGCGAGGGACCATTACTCGTAAATAAAAGTCTCAGCTCTTTATTTTTGAACAGATCTTTGCTCCAGTCACGCAATTGTTTTATAAAATATACATTATAACTAGGGCCTCCAGTAAATCACACAAAATGCATTATTTTCGAAATTTAATTTGATCAACCCTAAAAAGTTTACGCAAAGTAATGTGTATGCATGTACGAGGTAAAAGCGATTAAGCGAGACGGAGTGGCGGACAGTAAATATATCAAAGCGACAAGGACATTCATCTTGGGGATGAAAAACGCCCACCTTTAAACGATTTACGAGAGTTATCCGCTGCGCTGGTGAACGTTTAAACTACGTAAACTGAAATTTTAATTTTTTTTTAAGCTTGCAAATCGTTTACGTTATGCAAGTTTTGACAGCTATTTAAGCATGTTCTTATTTAAAGACCTAGACTGCAATCTCACCTAGTCAGCTATGATGAAGTCTAAGATGGTAGCGGGCTAAACTAACAGATGTGGAGCAGTTATTATACCATACATCTAATCGGCATATTTTTATTGTATGCAAAAGTGACGTTTGACAAGCCTTTTGTATAGATCACAAGCCTATGGTATAGATATAGTAAGTTAATCGAGATAGTTAATCACCCTGCCGAAACTTAAATCGCTAGGCTTATCTGTAGGGAGTCAACTAGCCGCGGCAGTGTTTATCGAAGAAAAACATTAGAAGTAAATTGGGATAATTTTAATTAATCCTTTACAGCGAAATACAATTTATTCATAAATATGGTTAAGAATAACATAACTTTGCGAGGTGAAAAACTTTTTTTAATAAATATAAATAGTCAATGTTCTTTGAACGTCATATTAAAATACTATGAGTATCTTAACTATATCTACACGAAAAATCATGGCCTATGCTTGAGCTTGATGACCATCTGGTCTGATAGAAAGTAATGATGAAGTTTAGAGACGCTATTGCCTAGAAGATAACTTTCATTCATGATAAAAAAGTGCATACAATTTTATAGCCGCCCGCGTCGCTCATAAAAAACAAAATGGGAAATCCTTTTTTAAAGTTCAAGCTATTTCAATCGCTTAAGAAATGAGATTTTGTATCGCGTTTGTATTATTATGATCACATTGCTCAGGAATAAGGACCTTATTATAATCTTTTAAAGTCTAATATTGCACGATCGATCGAAAAAGAAATGTTATCTATCTACGTTATCCGTAGAAAGATAACATTTATTTTTGTATGTGAGTTTGTTTATTCCACCATAACTTCTACATTTTTAAGTCGGTTGGTTAAGTCATGTGACCTTAATATGTATTATCATCAACGATAACCCATAATCGGATCACTGCAGGGCAAGGGAGAATAAGTATCATTTAGGGTTCACCACGCTGGCACTGTCCGATTAGGACTTTTTTTGAAGACATTATAGAGAACTCTAAGGGCATACACGTTTCCTCACGATGTTGTTTAACATCACCGTTAAAGCAAGTGATATTTTAATTACTTAAATTTAAAACGCACGTTACTCCGAAATGTTAGAGTTGCGTGCTGGGGATCGAACTAGGCCCCTCCATAAGAGAGGTCACCCACATTACCGCTGCATATATTTAGATTGACCTATATAAATAAAGAAAATCTATCACTAGGGAGGGATTGCAGTTAAGTATTGCGTGACTTAAGGTTTGATGATATCAGGGTACCTCTAACAAGTTCTACTATCTATTCCAAGCCTTCACACTATCACTGATTTGACTTCAGGGTAATAAAACGCTGAGGCAGAATAATTCGAGGGGTTCGATGGAGTAGCCTGCTTTCAGAGTATAGGCTGAGGATTCGATTCCCACAACTGCAAAATGTTAGTGTGTCTAACTGTATAATATAATACAATAAAAATGTATATATTTTTTAATTATATACATAAACACTGATATTATACAGTTAAACACACAAACACTTTCTCAGTCATCTTAGTACCCATAAAACAAGCTACGCTTACTATTGGGCTAGATGGCCATCCATGTATGTAATGTCGTAGTTTGTTTGTTTGTTTTTAAAATATCTTTATTAATTAAATAATTGTATTACAGTTCATATCCTAGTGACTAGCCTAGGTTCAATAAACACCTTTTTAAAACTTTACAGCATATAAACTAAACATTTTTAACAACTTATTGAGCCACATAACAGATGATAATAACTTGTTTTACGTAGAACTTAGTACAGACGTACGTTTATTAATAAAAATTAAATGCATTTAACTGTTAAAGATAATAATCCTATATTTTAAAATTAAACGAGGGTAGCACTCGGAACTATGCAACAGTTACGTACAAAGCATTCACTCAGTCGTCGAGGAAGTAGTGATGTGGTAGTCGGTACCGATTGTATTTATCGATATATGATAAGTCTTTATACCGGCTTTTGCCAATTGCGGACATAAGCGAATTTATATGTTTTTTATTACAAACTATATAGAACTTTTTGGATTGCCCCAGTATGAAAGCTTTCAAGGTAGGTAACTTAATATGATTATGTAAGGACGAAAGATTGGTTCGGAAAGAGGTATTAGTAAGTAAGTAGTAATTAGTAAAGGTAGGTAGTTAGAATTACACGTAGTATTTTTATTTATTTAATTTTTAATTCTCAATCCGCAAATATAGTTTAGAGACGCTATTGCCTAGATGATAACTTTCATTCATGATAAAAAAAGTGCATACAATTTTATAGCCGCCCGCGTCGCTCATAAAAAACAAAATGGGAAATCCTTTTTTAAAGTTCAAGCTATTTCAATCGCTTAAGAAATGAGATTTTGTATCGCGTTTGTATTATTATGATCACATTTCTCAGGAATAAGGACCTTATTATAATCTTTTAAAGTCTAATATTGCACGATCGATCGAAAAAGAAATGTTATCTCTCTACGTTATCCGTAGAAAGATAACATTTATTCGATATATATATATATATATATATATATATATCGATAAATAATGTATCATATAATAATTTTTGTAGCAGTCCTATTTAAAATTTTATAGAAATAGTGTCCGGACATTGTTTATATTTATTAGTATCTTTAATATTATCATATTTTTTTTGTAATAAATAAATGATGCAATAATAATAATACGTGTTTTTATTTTTGTTGCAGGTACGTCGCTCTCTGTGAATCAGCGAAATTATTGTAAGCTAAGTTAAACTAAAATTGAACCACCGAGCTACGTGCCCCGCCCATTGCCATTTCAGCTTCACAATTCGTTCAGCTATTGCGTTATTAATAGGGTAAGTTTACATAACTCCTATTTATAACTATCGTCGCGTAAGTCACACCGACTTTTTAAATTTCACCTTAAATTGTAACCCTACAACGCTTTCAGACGTCTCGTATAGCCACATGTACGTCTATCATTCGGTCCTGGATTTGATTAAGATTGGGTTAGGCTAAACATTGTTAAGTATGATTAAAAATATATATTAATTGGCAAGATTTTTCTCAGCCTGGATGTCAGAAATTGGTACTGTCCACTGCCTCGGAGTGCACATTAAGACGGTGAACGCTCAATTGTAAAAACTATTTCCGTGGCGCTGAACCTTAATTTCTCATGTCTTCCTCCGTAGAACACGATAGGGACAGACTCATTTTACATTTAAAAATTTGACGAGGTCGACAAGTCTCCTGTTTATCTAAAACATGGACTTGAAATAACAATCAACGATAGAAGCAGGCGTTATTTTGTAGAATTTCAAGATATACAATGAATTTTAATAATTTGCTAATTTGCTATACTCCCAAAAAGCAGGAGTAAATAGGATTAGTAAATAAATAAATATATTATGACAATACACACATCGCCATCTAGCCCCAAAGCGTAGGTTGTGTTATGGGTACTAAGATGACGGATGAATATATTTATGAATAGTATACACAAATTTACAAAAACATTAAATAAATAAATACATATAAATATACTAAATTAAATATAAATAAATAATATCTAGCCCCAAAATAAGTGTTGCTTGTGTTATGATGGTAAGATAGCTTATGAATATTTTTAAATACACATAAATACTTATAATACACAGATACCCAGACACTGAAAAGAATCATGTTCATCACACGAACATTGTCCAGTTGTGAGAATCGAACTCAGGACCACTCAGAAAGCAGGGTCACTGCCCACTGCGCCACTCGGCTGTCAAAATTATAGTCAAAATAGTAAAAAGATTGAAGAAATTTTAATTACACCGTATCGATATCAACATTCAGCTTTTAAATGAAAGTAGAAAAATAAATTGTTAGTTTGGACTATCTTAGGATAATTTATTATTTTCTCTGTATTATGTTAACTATATTTTTTTGCAAATATAATATAAATCTGTTTTGTGGTAAGTATAAATATTGAAGAAATTATAAATTACACCGTATCGATCCTCCAGCATTTTCATAAAAATAGGAACATAAATTGTTCCTAGGACATATTATAATTTATTATATTCTATAATATTTACTTGTATGTTATTTTTTTGCTTTTGATTGTAGCAGCTTTTCTTGCGACACAATTATTAGCACCATTCTGGAGTTCTGCCAAGAGAAACATTTTGGGAAGCACTTCTTATTATGTGGTAGTTGAGTTGAAAGGCTCAGCTCAGATGAAAAAAGTACTTACTCGATGCCGGTCATTTTTCACGATGTTAATACTTGTCAATCTCGACTCTGTATGTATTAATTGTTGATTATGTATATGTCTAATTGTTTTTATTTTTGATGATTCGAAAAGATTTACCATAAACTTATATGAGATGACGCTTCAACAACCTTTATAGAAAGAAAACGGAATATAAAGCTTTGGGTCATTACCCTGCTCCAATATGGGTGGAATTTATAGTTATTTTAAACACGTTCGGAGTATTTCCATTCATCAAAAATGATTTGGAACTACGCACGACGTAATTCAGTCGAAACAAACATGTTTGCAGTAGTGTTTTAAAAGCAACTTCACCGAATAGTGTGAGCGACGTTTGAGAGCTTTAACCGTAGAGAATTTCATTATTGTCTCATTCCGTAGCCTCGTAACCATGATCGACGCACGGTACATTTGAATAATCGCTTTGAGGGACGCCCTGTCACAAGTGGACTAGTTCGGATTCCTTTGCGGGAAGAAAACAACAAAAGGGGTCGACGACGCAGGCAATCTTCTCTGAATTTACCCCACTCAAAGTTTAGTTTCGTTAAAAACAAAGTCCTCAAATGAAATACAATAGTTATACTTACATACTCAACGATACTGACTGACATATTTTATTGAAGGTATAGAAAAGGCGCGAAGCTGTGATAGCCCAGTGGGTGGGACTTCGACTTCAACATGGGTTTAATTTATAGTTTTTTTAAACAAGCACGTAGTCTTGGTGCCATAACGTTTGTTTAAATTTTGTTTCATAATCCATACTCATCCATACTTCAATGCCGAATAAACTCCGAAAGTAATGGACTGATTTTAATCCTTTCTTCACCAAAAAAAAGCTGAACTATCAGAAGGATGTAAAGATATAATTTATTTTCAAAAAAAAAATATCACACACACGTTTTTTTAAAATTTCACCTTAATTGAATGCATCTCTTAAATAAACGTAAAAACCAAAACAAAAGTCGTAGTCGCAGGCAACTTCCCAATGACTTAATTTTTGGCACAGAGTTAGTTGGAAGTACGGAGAGTAACGAAGGCTTCTTTTACCAGGAAAAGAAAACAGTTCATACAGGATTTGCAAAAAACCGTAACATGCAGGAAGACCGAGGGCGAAAACGTGTGTCCTATAAATTAATCATTTTAAAATTGTTTTCTTCACTATAAGGTAGCTAGTGGAATTACTTGATTACTAAAAAGGTTTTAAAAAAGCAAAAGAATAATTGGATGACATGGATACGAAAAATACAATTTAAAAAGACTAGATTGTTGCAAACGATACGACGTAACATAAATTTATGGGACCGAGAAGGATATTCATCTTCAGGATAAGGTCGCCCAAACATTAAACGATTTACGACGGTGAATGACGCTCCAATGGTAAACACCATCAACATATCGACAGTTTAAAATATGAATATATTGCTATTTGCAGCCGCCCTTAAACGGATAAAGTATTTTTATTTCGGAACATATCATTGATGCCCTTTTTGTTGTACAAGAAATTCTAAAGTAAAGTAAATTGATAGCTGGGACGGCACGTTAAGCCATTATAACTTGTCAATCAATCAATCAATCAAAAATACTTTATTGCACACAAGAAAAAATAAATAAAAAGAACAAAAGTACAAGTCAATTAAATTTGTGTAACAAAGGCGGCCTTATCACTTCCACTATTCTTCCAGGCAACCATTATGAGGAATTGGCTCACAACTTGTAATCGTTAAAGCCCACCAACCATTCGAGTATCATGGTGTGTCAATGCTCTAAAACCTTGTGTCAATACATAGCTATATCTAAATCAGTTTAGCTTGCCTAACGTGGCTGTTTTGATTTTGAAAAATAGCACATTACCTAATGTGCTATTTTTAAGTAAGCCATAGAATTAAGAACTTACAGAAACCTTTTACACAGGTAATAATATTGAAGTTTATACTGTTTCTCGAACAGGCGGTTAGTCACTTCATTCCATTTAGCAGTTGACAGTAATTATTTTACCTCTAATGTGCTAAACGTTTACCATGAAATGGGTTTCCCCATTAAAATATTATAGGAAAATTTTCTGAACTAGCAACATTCCGTTGGTGTGAAGAGATGTGCGCTGGACATTTCCACTGTTTTGGACACAAATTCTGCTGAATGAGGGTTCTGTAGGTTCTTAATTCTGTCCCAACCTCATACCAAAATATTCAAAACGCGTCGCAAACATCATAATAATTTGAGAGAAAAGACTGTCTGTATGGTTCTGGTGGAGTAATCGCGGAACAAATATACGAAAAAAAACTAGTTGCTAACTAGTTGCTACTACTATACAGTTGAGTTGAGAACCTTTTTTTTAAGTCGGTCGAAAACAATACAATAAACTTAAACGGATAATTCTAGTATAGACGTGAAGTTTGTATAATCATATTTCTGCAAAATCGTTTTATCAAATACCCTACCTAAACTGCGCAATAAAGGAAAATTTTGATTATTGAAGGAAAATCTTGAAGTTCGCTGATAGTTAAATAGATTTAGAATCCTATTATTCTAATTATATATCCGAAACACGATACTATTGTGTTCGTTATTTTTTATTTAGTCGTAACTGCTAACAGCCGTGTAAAGTTAGAAATAATATTTTACTCGTACCTTAATATTATCTCTGAAAATTTTGTTAGTTTTACTATAATATCTGGCTTGACAAATTTATTATTGTTACCATTCGTATTTAAGCAGATTTAAGCGTTAATTACGATGATAATAACAAAGGACATTTCATTAGAATATGACTCTTGTCTTAAAATCCTAGAAAAAGTCACGAACCCTATGCCAGGAAACAGAATTTCAAGGCCAACAGCGAATTATGTTATGTTTTTTTATACGACCTTAAGACTTATGTTCATTATACATTTGTGGTATCCTGTAGTAGGTATACAAATCCCAAAACAATACTAAAACATTTCCTTCCGATTCCATAATACTGCTATTATTTTTAGAGTGTTCCCTGTGAAGAAAGATATCACAACTTAAAGATGAATGTCAAATGAGGAAACGTATAAATTTATGCATATTTAAACGTTAAAATCGCCACTATTACGTAGGCCCATCAACAACCGCGCGTATTATGTGTAGGTATATTTTAAAATATATAAGGTTAAGTTTAGGTTTTATAGTCTTAACTTAACGATTAGTTTTACAAGCATAATATCACGTAATCGCTTGTACTAAATTAAGTGGTGCCAGGTTTAAAACCACCTTCGCGCGATGGCGGTACATTTTTATTGCATTTAACACGAAAACAGCGTGCTGAGCGCATTTTACGAACAAAATGCGAGGTATATACCTACTGCTTTAGCGAGTTTCCATTATCCCAGGCCGTCTCATTTGAGAGGAAACATATATTCATATTTACTAAATAATCCACTGGAAAAAACGGATGAAAAAACTATGCCCCTGTGGCAATATGAGGTTCATATTAATCAGTGTAAGACTCGTTTAGATTAGAGCTGATCCTGGTTCTACGCTGTAATTAAAAACTATTTATGTACACAGTCCATCTTAAAGTTAATTCTTCAAATAATTCTTAAGATTTTTGACCACTCATGGACATTTAAAGATGTTTGCTGGAATACTCTAAATCCGCATTATAGCCGATACAATGACGAAATCTAACCCAAACCCTTTCGGCTAAAACTTAGTCGGATTTACACTCAAATCGAGCTACTGCAACAGTATCGTCGTGAAGGAATTATTATATGTCTAGTTACAGTAACAACTTTACATAACCTGTTTAATAATCTTCTTAATTAACTTACACTTCCTAATTCGTTTGCTAAAATAGCATTAGCTTTTATGTTTATCTCTTTTCAGTCATACTTATATTATAATATTTCGTCAAATTGACTGGGCGACAAAACAAACGTTCTTGCATTGTGGAAACACGGTCTCACAATGAGATTACTGACGATAAAGTGCGCTACGTTATATGCGCAAAGAACATAATTCGCGCTATTTAGATGAAAAATGACTTGAATGCCGTAAACTACTTTATGCGTTCCACATAGTTGCCATTATTTATATGGGTGCTTCTTCAAACCACTGTCTAGCATATTCCCGGTGTTTTGCTAGAGTGCAGGGTGAGTGTCTGCTTATTAATCTCACCAACGTTAGGTCAGCTTTTACGTGGTTAAGCAAGATAACAGATTTTGCTTAGAATGGTTGCAATTTTTCTTTTGTTTTTTAGGATAAAGTAATTCACAGATCTCTAGACACCTGGATGTTCATAGCTTAGTGATGGCTTGAACTTTGGTTTTTTTTAGCACTGCTTTAATAATGCTGATGAGATACCAGTGGACTTATATAACATATTCATGATTCTATCTAATTATTATTTTAATAACAGCTAAACTTGCTCTCCGGGGCACTTAGTGGATATCTTCAAATTCCCCACCTAGAAATCGCTTACCACTAGACCAACGAGGTATTTTATTACAAAAGCAAATTTTAATATTATTTTTTGTTTCAACGAAAGGTTTTTTATAATAAAAACCTAATGAAGCAACGGAAGCTGTCGACTTCTATCTGACTCCAAGCCGTCAAAATGCCAAACACAGTCTGACGGCTGCGAAAAGAAATTAGCAAATTTTTATTTTCGCAAGGAATAAAGGACTGGGAGATTCGGTGATGGATGAATATGTCAAATTTTAATCTTTCTTATAATAATTACTTGATTATAAATACACCGTCACATGCTCTTTACATATTTTTGTTCGAATTTGGGCTCAATGTAATATATCAAAGATTGTTAGTCATGTAATAGACATCACCTCGTGTTCTTCTTACCTCTAAAGGTTTTTAGAAAATTGTTATTATGCGTATAAAGATCTACACTACGACAACAAGGTTTTACGAAAGTTCTTAGATATTTTCTACGAATTTAAATATTTCTGTCATTTTCAAAGGAAAATTCTGCGCCGTTCTTTCTAAAATTCTAACCATGTCCACATTTGCGGAAAATTCAAACAGTTTGCATACATACGAAGCCAGGAAATGCAAATCGTTGGAGCACCAAGTATCACCCTGAAAATGCAAATCCGCTGGTCAAACTTTGCCAAGATTCATGCATTAAACATACTTCCTTCAATACTTGCACATTTAAAAGCATGACATACTCGTAGCTGGACAAAGTGGACGATGTAATTTCATTTACAATCTGATGCACTTTCTACTTTGAGTTTCAAATAAAATGTATATTTCAACCTTTATCATCATCATCATTACTTCTACTAATTGACGTCCAATGCTGGCCATAATCTTTTGTAATAATTAGTCCTGGGCCACTTGTCCAGTGCTCCCTGCTACTCGTTTGGTCTACCTCGTTTGTGGGCGACCAACGCTACGTTTACCGATGCCGGGTCGCCATTTTAGCACCTTTGTCTCCAAGGTCCAAGTCCAGGGTCCAATGTGCCCCGCTTCTTGCCACATCAGCTACGCTTCTAGTTGAGCTATGTCGGTAGCTCTATCACTCAGCCTTTGTACTTATAGTTAGGTTAGGTTATTAATGATCAAAAGCATCCATGCTAACGTGAAATTTACTTTATGTGCTGTCAGTCATCTAAAAGCGTCAGGAATAAAAAATAAGAATTCTCTCTCGAATTGGCATTATAAAATTCAAAATTTCTTTATTCATGTAGGCCTACCACAGGCACTTATCAAGCGTTCATACATATACTCGTATGTTTACATAATTGTAAGGGGATGGTGATAACTTCGTTTGCAAACTTAAACCTAAAGCTACGAGGGTTCCAAACGCGCCCTGGTCTAAGAAGAGCCCACAACAAACTTAGCCGGGTAAAAGTATAGTCAATTCATTCGTTACTCAAACTGATTCATTTTTGCATTTCTATTTTACAAAAGGATTTTTGATACTCATACCTAAACTGAAAACCAAAAGAGCAAAAACACATAGGTAGTCATATTACTGTCAAGAATTTATTTAGTCGAAACCATCCTTCTAATGTGGAGTTTTGATAAATGAAACCTCGAACAAGTCACAGACAGGAAATTACAGTGCCGCAAATAATGTGCCCAAATGTCAGCGACAGGTCGTTAATGCGCTCTACACTCAACTCAGAACAGTTCACGTGTACAAAAAGTATAGACACGAAGTGTTATGTCACAGCTTCGTCAGGTAAAAAAAATTCGGCAGCACAAAGCTAAGTATCTAACGGAATATTAATCTCTGTAATCATTTTTGATAGAGATTTTGGTGAAAATTCTCGGAAATAATACAACGTGTAAATATAAATCAAAACAATAGATCACAGGCTTTAGAGGTACATTATTAGCTAATAGTTTTTGAGTAAACCATTGTTTTTACCGGAATAAATCAGATATAGCCCTACCATCACATGCAAAATTAAAATCAAGTGACTCCTGTCAATTTATTAGGTACACGTCGCGTAGCGTAAGTACTATGCGCGTGACGATCTTTTATCTTCAATAGGATTGTCATACGTAAACACTTCTAATGTTTTTAATTTGTTTGTTTGGAAAAATAAATATGCTTCTTTTGATTTAATATTGTTACAGGGTGATTCCTTATAAAATAACTTCATGAGGTTATTTCATAAGGAATCACCGAATCAGGATGCATGCATCCTTCAACAGTTCAAAATTGCTCTAACCAGGTTGCTTCTTAAATATTTTCTAATGACAATGTGAGATGGTGACTTTTGACTTTGACTTTGACAAAAAGAACACCCGGCTAAGTTTGTTGTGGGCTTCTTCTTAGACCAGGGCGCGATTGGAACCCTCGTAGCTTTAGTTTTAAGTTTACGATTGTAGTTATCGTCATCACTACTCACTGCTATGTACACATTTTGTATATAATAACGCTTCAAATGTGCCATCTATGTGCCTATTTGAATAAAGAAATATTTGACTTTGACTTTGACTTTGACAGTTTTTCCTAATTACACATTGAATAGTTAATAATGGTACTTAATTTCTCTTTTCATCTTGGGTGCCATATTAGTAGAGTCAAGGCTGATCCTTGTACCTTCATCACAGAAAATAGTTATATCGCTATAAGCTAAGTTTCAGGTGGTGCCATCTCGTTTCGTGCAGTCACAACTTTTACGTAGTTTGCTTGCTATCAACTTAATGCTTGTCGATGATATTTATTTATATTTGCTTGTCCAAGTTTATTTGAAAAGGAAATCAAGAAAGCTCAAATCAATAAAAACCGCACGTCGCCTAAACCTGTTGTAAGATACGCTATCACTCTGCCGACTTACCAAGACTTCTGTCTTGGTAAGTTGATACTCCAATCTTAATAATTCACCAGTTCAATGTACTCACATTTATTTTATGCTTGTCTGATTGCGGGTGAGGATTTACTGGCATCTCTTAATGGATAAAGAAAATTAATTTATACTTCGTCGACGTAAGTATCACACCTCGACGCGCTAAGTAATGTAAATAAAATATTAATATGTATGAGGCTTGTTTACGGTTAGGGCTTAGATTTTCACAAACCTTAATGAATAAAGAACATCTAGTCGGCTCGCTCTTGTTAGGTATTGCGTGACTTTAACTCAGATGTTATCAACGAACCGGCCTTCGGCTTGTTATCAGTGAGGGGGTTTTATAGCAGGAAGTAAAGCGCCCAGGCCAGTAGTAATTGTTAATGAATATTTAAGTAGAATCTGTTGACGATTAAACCGCTGCGATATTTACAGTCCATTCATATAGGCATCGGCATCACAATCAACAAAGATAAATTTAATAATTATATTTTAGAGTAAAAACGGTTTTTTCATAAAATCGAGTGAAATAGATCATTTTCAATCCATTATCGGCACATTTCTCTTATCAGAATGAGAAGGGTTCGGAAACCTTAAGGCATGCAAGTTTCCACACGATGTTTTCATTCACTTTCACCATTATATGGGAGATATTTAATGGAGTTAACTCCTAAAAGTTACAGGTGCATGCCGGAGATCAAACTTGGTACCTCGAAGGCGAAGCCGAAGTCCTACCAACTTGGCTATTACTGAATTATATTTACCCAGCTAAGTTTGTTGTGGGCTTTACTTTTAAGTTAACGAATATGGTTATCGCTATCATCTCACTACCATGTACACATTTCTCGTGTAATGTACGCATCATAAGTGCCATCTATGGGCCTACTTGATTTAAGATATTTTTGACTTTTGACAGACCTGACTTAAAATAATCAATTAGGTATCTTTGTAAAAAATTAGGAAATGAAAGCAACTTATGATTGGATCTAAGTTTGGGTACACACAAAAATGAAAAAGGAAAAAGAAATACTCTTAACAGTAACAAGCAAGACGTGATCCCAAAAGAGTCTTCACTCAGCATGTTTTCTGTGTTTGTTATGACCCAGATGACCCAGTCTAGATATATCGTGAAGCCAGACTCGACATTTTGATTAAAAGTAATAATAGAACACTGTTTAATATCAATTATTTATGTATTGTATTCCTGTCTCATAAGTTTAAAGTCGAAGTCAGGTACTTTAAAATCCAGTGAGAATGAAGTGAAGGCAATTTCAACAAGAATATGGTATCGTTGAATTTAAGACGGATGCGCAGAAAGCGTATATATACGTATAAACTAGCGTTGATGAGGGTTGGACTAAACCTATTGTGCTTATAGTGCCTCGGCTTATGTCCTTTGAATATCATATGGCTTTTATGATACTGATATTGAAGTGGTAGGTAATGTGTGAGAGGTCTTAATTACTATAACCTAAAGTTTTATATAGTTAATACGAAATGATGCAACTAACCGAAGCGGTGATAGCCCAGTGGGTAGGACTTTGACTTTACTTTCGGGGGGCCGAGTTCAAATTCCAGCACGCACCCCTAACTTCTGTAAGTTATTTGTGCTTTGAGCCATTAAAATATCACTTGCTTTAAAGGTGAAGGAAAAAATCGTGAGAAAACCTGCATGCCTGAGAGTTCTCCATAATGTTCCTAAAGGTGTGCGGAGTCCACCACAGAGCCAGCGTTGTGGACTACGACCTTCACCCCTTCTATTATGGAAGCAGACCCGTGCCCTGTAGTAGGCCGCTAATGGGTTGATATGATGATGATGATGATGATCAAATTAACATGAAAAAGGATAAGACGTGCACAAGGAAAACTTAATATCTAAAGATATCTCTTTCAGAAACCCTCGAATATGAGAAAAATTTAAAGGGCTGAGTAGGTACGAAAAGAAATAACTGATACTTATAAGAATACAGATAAGCAAAACTATAAAGTGTAAAGTGTAAACTATAATCGATATATGCCGAAATATATCCGAACCGGTGGTAGAGTCACTATAAACAGTCATACTTGACGTATCAAAATTGCTTGTATTAAGGTCTACTTGAAATAAATGAATTTTGAATCTGTATGTATAAAAGAAAGTTGTGTTAGTTACACCATTTATAACTCAAGAACGGCTGGACTAATTCTTATGATATTTGATTTTTTGGATTTCTCTTAGACCGGAATAGGATAGTAAGTATTAAAATATAGCATTCATAAAAAAAAATAATGATCCGCGATACGAAGTTTGCTGGAGCAGCTAGTAGTATATAAACATTTTGACTAATTATATGCAGAAGCCAGATAGTGCCGTTCGATCAGGGATTTATCGTTTTAAAAACCTTTAAGTATATATGTTTTTTTATAACTTAAACATTTTATTTTATTTGAATTTGGGTCATTATATTCGCAACGTTAGCAATATAAATAAATAGCAACATGAAGCTTAGATTTCATATTAGCCGTAGTGTTTTATTGTCGGTTCAAGTAAGCCAGTTTCGTTAGAGGAATGAGGGGTTCGTTAAAATTAAGACGGACGCGCGGAATGGTTGACAAGGGTTGGACTAAAGCTATTGTGCCTTTGCTTATGTCGTACGAATATATAGTGACATCTTATATGAAACTGATATTGATAGGGATAGTAATTTGTAAAAGGACGTAAATAAATGTCAAAAATAAAAACTCTGTATTTGCGCTCATCCTAGACGACCTCTTAATGACCCAGTAATGAGCTCTGTAAAACAAACGGGAGGTCCCGGGTTATCTTTATCCAAGTATTCTCATTTGAAGTCATGTCATTTTCAAAAGATTTTCAATGATACTTAATAAAAACGTATAGTTCTATACTGCAAAAGCTATTGTTTATGGTGCCTTTGCTAATTTCAACCAATTATATAAAAAGCGAGATCGTATTTATGAAACTCACAGTGGAAGAGCGTGCAATAATTTTTCCAAATGTCGCAATAATGTCTAGTATTAAATACAACTTTCCACCACCCTGGCCCAGTTCGGATTGGTGGACTCGACACACCTTTGAGAACATTATTAGAACTCCCAGGCGTGCAGGTTTCCTCACGATGTTTTCCTTCACCTTTGAAGCAAGTAATATTTGAATTGCTCAAAACACAAATAACTTACAAAAGTTAGAGGTGCTTGCTGCGATTCGAACTCAGCCCCCCGAAAGTGAAGTTGAGCTCCTACCCACTGCGCTATCACTACTTCATCGGTATTTTAGGATATCTTCATTTGATGGTCTTGTGGCACTTGTTTTCATCGGCTTTGACGTGAAAAATTTAAACAAATAGGTATTCTTACAGTAGCTTCGCAATACATTTATAATAATATAGTCTTTGTGAGGCAAAATATTACTCTTTATAAATCAAAAGCTGAAATTAACAATCGACTTACCAGAAACGGTCATAAATTAGTGATATCTGCATATCGTCTGCGAAAGGTGCAGAACTCCTTTGTGGGGAAAAATTCTTGACCTACCAATGCATACATTTAAAAAATGTGTAAAAACGCATCTAGTACAGCGAGGTTACTATACATTTGATGAATTCCTCAATGACAAGGTAGAATGGAAGCAGCCAGCCTCGCTCTCATCTCCCGCAAGATAGCAAAATGATTGTTAATGTTGATGTTGAAAAAGAGCAACTACTGAGTTTCTTGCCGGCTCTTCTCGGTAGAATCTGCTTTCCGAACCGGTGGTAGAGTCACACAAACATGCATACTTGACGTTTCAAAAGTGCTTATAAAGTAGGCCTACTTGAAATAAATGAATTTGAATTTGAATTTGAATTTGAATGGTCGCCACTCCCATACTTTTGCACGCCAAAGTTCATTGATCCTTAGGGGTATGTGCCTCGTCCTGTTTAAACTTTATCTGTATCTCTACAGTTCTCCTAACTTCTCATTTGATCACTTAGATATACCATGAGCATAGCTCTTATTAAGGAATCCGGGTTTTCTTAGTCAAGGATATAAATATTTTATCTACATTAACGCAGGAGTAGTAGCGACTCGTCGGATCAATGTGTGCTCGAAAATTTTCCCGTTACGTCGTGAATTGTGTCTTAGTTTGTCTTCTCACTTCATGTAGGAACGCGTACGTGTGAGGCATTGTAAGTGTTCAGAACACAACTTATTGGCGAGATGTTGCTGAAGTTTGTGAACACTGATTTCCCTAACTGTTACTTTTGTTCAGTGTACATGACGTATACAGTATATGAAGTAGATATTACTTTGGAACAAGTTGGAATATTAAGTTGATTACACATTTATCAACCTCTTCCTCCTAAGCATAATAATCAGTCTCATAGCTTGGCTCTGATAATTATAAGAGAGGTATTTATACTTTCAGGACTCTTCAATGCACTATTTTCACGTCAAGGTCACCTGGTGGTAATTGAGGATACAGTCAGCTGCTTTGGAGCTAACCTGTTAGGAGTATGGCAGTTATAATAGACCCATACTCCTACTCGGTTAGTAGTGCAGAGCTAGATCGCTCTCACCTGACCAGACCAGAGAAAGTTAAGACATTTTACATTTCCAAGCATTTGGTGTGTTGAGTGTTAATAACCAGGACTGACGACTTAACATGCTCTGCCAGTCACAGAGTTGAAAGAACACGAATTTTCTACCTACTCTTAAGAACTAGTATTCAGACACGAAGCCCCAATATTTACGTGTTTTCCTAGCATTTTTTTATCTAACCCAAAATTTTAAGCTATTGCGGACCTTGTTCGCACCGTTCCTATAGATTCTCTCTACTGAAGCAACAAGAGTTATTGTCTTATTTGAAATATAATAATCACAAGTTTTACAATCGAATTAACTATACATGATTTGCATTATTTAATCGTTCATACTTGAAGTTATTTATATTCGTTTGACCTACAAGCATAGATGAAGAAAAGAATAAGATCTTGAGGCCTGAGCTTGACACTAAATTGAAAAATAAGTTTTGTACTGACACAAATATTGAATATTACAAATTTCTATTATTTCAAGTGGGCCGGATATAAGCACTTTCTAAAAGTCCAAGTCTATCTATTTGGAACCTACCATCAGTTTAGAAGGCAGATTATGTCGAGCAGAAGCCAATAAAAAAACTCAGCAGTTTCTCTTTTCCAACATCAACATTTAATATTTTCGCAATAATTATTCTGTCTTGCCAGTTATGAAAGCGGAATGGTGTACCTTCAAGCATCCTTTTCTCAATTCACGGACTCAATTCACAATAGATCCGCATCATATCCCAGGTTTGCATCATCGATCGATTTAAGCTGAAACACTGAAAATGCATTGGTAATTTCACGCAGACGTGACACAATATTGTATCTTTGGCTGCAGTTCAACTCGTGTTATATAAAAGCACACAAACGGAGGTACCAAGAATATCATTTAATGGAAATAAAAAAATACGCGAAACGAGGACTAAAGCTAGATTAAAGCTTGCACTTATTATCCTTAGCATAAATCCCAACCAAAGAATGAATGAATTATTCAAAATAATTGTGTCCTTTTTTTATTTCACTACAGGTTAGTTTTTGACTGAAATCTCAACTGGTGGTAATTGATGCAGTCTAAGGTGGTAGCGGGCTAACCTGTTAGGGAGTATGGTAGTTGTATCACCTGATCTGTTTGTCCACGACATCGCACCGGAACACTAAATTGCTTAGTGGCACGTCTTTGTTGATAGGGTCTACGGCGGCGATAGCCTAGTGGTTAAAGTTTAGGCCTCCCTTTAGGGGGGACCGAGTTTGATCCCGGGAACGCACCAATAATTTTTCAGTTATGAGCGTTTTTAGTTTATGAAATTAACTGTTTATTAATTAACTGTCGAAGAAAAAATTGTGAGCAAACCTGCACACCTGAGAGTTTCCATGATGTTCTCACAAGCGCGTGAAGTCTAACGGGTCGGACTACGGCCTAAACAGTCAGACATGGGCATAATGAAAAAGGCTGTTCAGACATATTGAAATTGTCGCCTCATATATGGGTCAAACGTATTGAAGTTAGATTCAATTCATTAGAGGCAGTCGTGATCATTTCCATACTAGAAAGTTTTTTACCATGCTAAGTTGCAGGAACTTTGCCAAACCAAAAAAAATTACATGGATTCAGAGTACATCTTTATTCGATTAAGTAAAACATTTAAGACTAAAAGTGTCTAAATCTCATCTAGAAGTATACAAACTCTGGACAAAGCTAAATGAAACGTTAGCATTTTCCTCTTCAAAACAGGGGCACCCTTTCGACCTAGTCTAAATGTATGGAATTATTTTATCTCTATAGATTTGAACATTCCCTTTTGTGTCCCAGGACAATACAGTATACTCTACTTATATTTTACCCATATTTCACCCGACTAACAAAAGCCAACTTTTTTTGCTATATTCAGCATTCAATACGGCGCCGAGCGTAATTTTTGTTACTTTCTTGAGTTAGTGAAGTAGGCCACTCATGTTATTTAACGTTACAAGTTATTCTGAATAGGTAATAAAGTTCTTACGTGATTTTTCTTCACCCTTCTTGGAATACAATACTGGTCTTGAGTTAATTTAGAATCGTACCAGCATTAGCTGAGTGGTTTAGTGTTAATACAGTTCTGGCGTATATCAATATGCATAAAGTTTATGTATAATCACGTTCATCGTAATCATGTTTAGCTTCTTAATTGTCCACTTAAGTGTATTTAATGAGGAATTCAAGACGATATGAAAAATGTATCATCGGGGATCATTATTTATTTGGGCATCAAACGACACTCAAGTCGCGACGGTAAGATCAACGTCTATATCATCAATTTATTTTTAACGAGCATCAAATACCGTGTACTTACGCCAAAATTTTATTCTCTTATTCTTTTGATATCACTGTTACCTTTTTAATTTGTAGAAGTATATAAATTTTTTTCCCTTTTTTTGTATCGGTATGTTACTGTAGTACTTATACCATTTGCGTTTTTTTCATTTACAAAGTTCCATCGCTACGATTCTCAGGTTTTAATAAATATTTGTGCAGCTTTTTATGGATTAATCATTCACTTCTCAGCTACTGTAGAGATTTAAGTCATAAATTTGATATCTGTTTTACCTATTTTTCTAATTGACTTAAAGTTTTGAAACTTTAGTGCGTATACGCTAAGTCTTTGAGAAAACATACGAAATGGATTTGTTTTAAGAGGGTTACATCGACCGATACGCGTAGTCAATTAATTATAATCTGCTTTACCTCTTTAACGTTCGTTAATGTGTATTCTATTATTAATACTGTATACAAAAGTATGATAGGTAATAAGAGGTATGCTATTATTTATCTATTTATTATACATTTTTAAATTTAAATATTAAGCACACATACAAAAACATGGACTGATATGCACGTCATTTACAAGTGCACATAGCATTGACAAAGCGTCATGTAAACTTAATTATCAGTTTCGTGTGCCCTTCAACTGTGAAGTAAAAAGTAGGCCTATAAGCTAACGTACAGACTTATAGATTTAAGGCTTTTGTTTTGTTTAAGTCAGAGTAACATTGAGCGCATATTAACATTTAGTTAAATCTAGGATCATAATCTAATGATTATGATGCTAGATTTAAGTATAGTGACATTCCTGAAGATCTTAGAGGTTTTGAACGTTGTAAAGTAAACACTTAAAAAGCAGGTTAAGGGGCTAGGAAAACTAATTTAGTTACCTCAAGATACACAACACAACTACGTGTATAGCTCATTGAAGCGGCTTTGCTCCCGGCCCCATTAGCAATGTTTTGGATTTTCGCCAAAACGAATATTCCAGAAACCGCCCCATAATGTTCTACGTCGGCGTCGTCGAGCTTCGAGCTACCCGCAGATGTTATTGCTTTGCCAATATATTATGTGAAAACAAATGGTTTCCATAACGAGTGCGAGGCTGGAAACATGTTTATAACACAACATTCAACCATATGCTACGTTTGCCAATGTTTTTTCATAATTCTTTTGTAGGTGTTGTGGGATCTTGAGTATTCAAATTAGGCCAAATTTGCTGTAATCAGTAACATCTTACGAAGCCAAATGAATTCTTTGCAATTCTACCTTGTGACGTCAACATTTTCCGAGAATGGTCCGTGTGCTGAGAACGTATTTTTTGCAAGAAATAATATATTTATATAATTTTTGTTGCGTATCCATCGTCATCTACAGTCTATGACAGTCTACTGCTGGAATAAAAGCCTCTCCCAACGGGAGGGTCACTATCCATACTTATGTTTTAAAAGCAACTGTGTGTAAGTATTTTTTGTTTGTCTTCTTTTGTTTGTTACTTATGTTGGGCTCAACCATTACAACGCTTTTTCCTTATGTGACGATGTACCAGTTAACTCCAACCACAAGAAGCCTTCCTTCCTTCTAAAAATTCACTGGTCGTCATTATTACGAGTATTTACCCATACGAATAAGTAGTGTGCTATATTGAAGTCTTGTTAATCTGATCACGTAGGTCGTTCGTATTGAATAGTGCAAATTATACCGCTCTCGGAGCGGAGGGCAAATGATATCTTCAATAATAATAATCGAAAGACCTTTCACCGATCGCTATTTAGGATTTGCTATAATAGCATATTTGCCGTGTGGTTACGGCAGATTAGGATACAGTTCGCCACCCTCTCTTCGACTCCTTCCTTCCTCGAACTAGGCGACTAGGAATATAACGAAAAACCGACAGCAGTGTCCTCTGTGTTACTACAAACATATACTGCGATCAACAACCTGTCCACCCACCGTGGTTTTTATGGGCACAAATTGCGTTGAAAAGAATCCTTTAGTCCAGCAGTTATCTAGTAGGTACATGCTATTGATCATTATAGCATATGAGAAATAATACCGACTACCGACATGTCGTAGGACAAAAAGTTGGCAAAATTAAGAGAATGAATAATGATGGTAGAAACCAGATGGTATAAACCAACCCCGTGCCTTGGAGAGCACGTAAAGCCATCAGTACCGGTTATCAACATCACTCACATTAATTTATGTTTCATTTTACACGTAGATAGTATGGATATTATTCATAAAACCCGTGCGACCACTCCCAAGGAGCGAATAGAAAAACATCTCCAGTGAATATCTCCATGCTCATGCTAGCCGTTTTGATCTCGCCTGAACGGCTACCATAGCCCATGCCAGCCGTTCAGGCGAGATCAGACTTATACCTATTTGAGACGCAATAAAATGTACCTTGTGAATAACAAACGAAACCCACGCTTATAAATAACGTCAACTAGGGTAGCGCAACACACACCTAAAGCGCGTTATGGCATATAAACAATTTTTCATCTAAATCGTGACTTCTGTTCGTTCGCGGCTGTAATATGGCGCACTTTATCGTCAGTAATCCTATTGTAACGGTTCGTCTTTGGCTTTTTGTAGTCCCCGTGGAGCGAGTCGCTCGCTACTTTGTTTTCATGTAAAAATGCAATAAAAACCGAACGCAACGGAGTGGGTTTAAAACCTGCTAACACTTAATTTAGTGCGAGCGATAGCGCGTTGTGTACAGCGCTCATAAAATTAATCATTCACGTTACATTTTAAGCGGCTCGCATACTTTATTATTTAATACTTAAAGCTAGTTCTTTAGAGCTAACATGTACCACGAAATAATTATGTCTTCCATTTTCTCGTCTTATTTATATGACATAAGACAAGTAAATCTTTGTGGCCTTAGATTTAAGTGAAACTATTTAAAAATATATTTTTATTGTAACGCTGTTGATAACGAATAAATAAATAAATAAATGAATAAAATCATCAATAGCCTATAACAGACCAGCAGAGGACAAATGCACAACCAGCTCGAAGAAGCGATAGGTTTGGGCCCACAAGCGGCTAAATGTCTACCGCACACCGATAAACTTGTAGTGCTGGTAGAATGCTCAGCTAGTTGGGCAAACGATATTAAACGACTCGTTGAAAACCGCTGGGCGCAGTCGGCCGAAGACCCTACCAAAGAATTTGGAATTCCTTACAAAAGACCCATGACCAGCATTGGATGTCAATCGTATGTTATTATGATGATGATTACAATACCTTCCTGTGGGACAGAATTGTGGGGAAATTGTACACATTCTAAAATTCACTTAACAAAAACTATTATAAGAATGCACCTGACTCCGAACGAAAAATCATAAGAATTGTGATTTTTTATACTTTAGTTATTATTGTTTAAATTATTTCTCTTATTTTGATAGACAAGGTTTATGAAGTTATACTTCTTTTGGCACGTTGGGTAAAAATTATGGGAGTAATTTTTTATGATGCGCGCGCACACCGTCACAAAAAACACTCACTTTGAAGTTAGCTATAATCAACATTTTAGTTTTTCAAAAAAAGGTGACAGTGTACACTTTCAATTGTCAAAGTCTGCTGGCTCATTCCGGTGATTTAATTGATTCAATTGTACAAAAATCTCAATTTTAATGTTCAGTGAAACTTGTTTGTCCGATAATGAGATAAATAGATAATGCGTTATAATAAAACATTCAATGTATTAAATACCTTTTCTCATCTTGCCTCGCAAAAGAAGTATAAATAACTTCCAGCGCGTGTACATAGTATTCGTATACACACGTTTACTTTTTTTTAAAGTCCCCCACAAACCAAAGACTTGATCTGTCGATAGCTGGTCTTTAATTTTATAGTTATAAAAACTTGTTATTCGGGTATCCGTAAACCGACGGCCCATTTATTGCCCAGCCAACTAAGAAATCGATTAAATGTCAACCATTAGGCGAGCTCACACGTCTATTGTTTAACTAGTTGAAGTCGTATTATCAGTTCTAAGCAAAATGTTTGGTTTAGCCGTGAGTGAAATGCGTCCTCCAGGGTAAACTGCATATACACAGAGCAGTTAGAGAGAGTGCATCATCTAAGCGCTACTATTCCAAGTTCCTATATAATATATACGTTCCCAATCGGAGTATATTGGAACTATTTAATGTCTGAGTACAATTAATTTGAATACGTTGTATTAAAAATCAAACACACACAAGCATTTGCGAGCCAGTATACCATTAATTTTTATTTCATTTTTTGTTTCGGGCCACAGAATTACATGGTGTTTGTAACTATGTTTCATGACGGACAGATAGACGGAACGCATAATTGCGTTCCGTCTATCTGTCTGTCATGAAATTAACTCAAATTAACTGAAATCCTCGCTTTGGTAGTTCAAAAATAATTTTTTTTTTTTTTTTTTTTTTAATGTATTTTGTGCTTTCGTACAAAATTTGGTCAAGATTGCGAGCGATAATTTTATGCTAAGCTGCGCCTGCGTGTATGAACACGTGATTGAGATGAGCATCGCACGCTTTGCCTCGCCAATTACTTGACTAGAGCAGGGCACTCAAGCTTATGGATTATAGTTTCCACTCAGCGAAGCAGATACAAAAAGGAATAAAAGAGTCAGACTCCTGAAAGATGACGTGATCAAGTCATCTCTTAGGAATTTGAATAAAGAAAACTAAACTATAAACCAAATACATTCAAATTCATAAAAAAAAATTGACAATAAATACACAATTATTTATTTATCATCGAACATTGTCCTTTTAATGTATTCTATTTCTACCCTACCTACCTTAAGCCTGAGCAATAATCAAAATAATTGGTGTCTAACTTTTTTTTAAATTAATTTCTGCATTTAGAAATCTATTATCAGCTGACCAAATCAAGTAAGTTTTTGAATGTATTTTTCTTTTGCATGAAATTACCACAATGGATGGAATTGATACCGCCGCGCCGCCGCACCTCGCAGCTGCCACTCGATATCGTATGCTTCTTACGCACAAATTTTATATATTTTTATGTTTATTTATTTATTTTACATCATGTTGTTACGGCAGGGCCACTTAGACTAACTTGATAAAACTACATAATTTATGGATAAAAGAAAGATGACATTAAACATTATAAAATACATGATATTAATATAGTGTATTATAGTGATACTCTGCGAATAATGAAGTAAAGGTCAATCAATATTTCCAGAGTATCTTAACAATTCACGGATGCGAAGTGCGTGATGCGAAGATCGACACAGATTACGGTGACAATCACTTGGATGATGTTTTTCATAATCATGTTAGTTGAGTGCGCACGGAACGATTTGCAGCGGCCTTGCATTTATTAAGCATAATTTCAGTGTGGGTATGAGCAGTAATTTATTAACCATCTTACTGAAAAATGAGGCGAGGTCGCTCACCAAATTTTGTTAAACCCCGCTAATTAAGATATAATGATGTTGGAAAAGGGCAACTGCTGAGGTTCGAACCGGTGGTAGACTCACTACCAACAGACATACTTTTTTAGTCCCCTAATAGAAGGCCCCTGACTGCCATCACACCTAGTGGTAAGTGATAATGCGGTCTAAGATGGTAGCGGGCAAACCTCTAATCGGTTTCTACACGACATCGTACCGTAACGCTAAATGACTAAATGACCAGATAAAATTCGGAAATAATAAATTCCCAAATTGCCCTGCCGGGTATCGAACAGGACCTACAATTTAAAAACCACAGCGCTCATCGGGACATCTTGAAAAAGCTTTAATTAAACGCGTTTTTACACGCTTTATATTAGCTTCACTTGTATGTTTGTTTGTAACGGACTTCTTTGGGCGCGATTTTGACCCACTTTAAACGGTCAGATTTCTTTCAAACTTTGTAGACATATCGAGGACCGA
Organism: Pararge aegeria; assembly: GCF_905163445.1. Lineage (NCBI taxonomy): Eukaryota > Metazoa > Arthropoda > Insecta > Lepidoptera > Nymphalidae > Pararge > Pararge aegeria. Next base: position 6,022,804 of record NC_053184.1, on the reverse strand, counting down.
TGACAATACACTAATCTGAAAAGATTATTCCACTTTTCACTATAAAAAATAAGATTTTTTACTAATTACTACAGCGCCATCTAGACCCAAATGTAAAAAACCTATGGCGTTCGCGTACCTAACAAATTCCACAGAAAACATTAAGCTACTAGATGGTAGAGGGCGTTAGCTATTACTTTTAATGGCCTGTTTTAAATAATAATTAGAACTTGCATTTCGAGAGACGGGCACACTGAATAAAAAAAAAATATTTTATCTCTTTAATGGTGGATGGGTTACCGATTAATTTTGCTCTAATAAAAATAATAGATCAAGAAAAACTAAAAAAAATCGCTATTGTGAATAAACTAAAAGAAAGAAATTAGTTTAGTTTTTTATACCAAGCGTGTTTTTTTAGTCTGTTTGAACTATTTAATTTTTATTTTATTTGTGTACTTTGTCATTATTACCTATGACAAAATTCCAAAGTCAAATAAAGAGAAACAACAGATCCGGATGTTAGACATTCGCGCAGTATTTGCCGAGATTATGGCACAGTAGACATAACTCCGTGGATCAAATGTTTGTAGTTTGTGGATACCCTTAGGCAAAGCGCAGTTTCATAAACCAGCGATTATCGGTGAACGGTTCATTTGAATTTCTTTGAAGCACGTCTCTTCACAAATAGACCGTCCTGGCTTCCTTTGTGGTAAAGCTACAAAGGAGGTACGTAGATGTACGAACGGCTCTCTGTGAAATTAGCGAAATAATCCTCTTACGTTTTACAATTTTAAGAAAAATTTTCAACCAAAACCATGTAATATGCATCCCTTAACAGATAAAATATCATATTTTAAGTTAACATTTCAATTTCAATAATTGACAGACCAAACAGATGGTCATCCGATGGTAAGGAAATCCATCGCCTATAAATAGGGCATCATTTTTCAGGGCAGGCAATGCCCTGAACCTATCTTACATAGTGCCACCCTATGACCATAAACTTTTAGAATACTTATGTGTAAGCCAAACGGAAATATAGCAATGCTGTTTGGCGGCAGAAATAAGTATGATAGTGGTACTTCCCTGTATGAGGATGAGGATGATGGTGATGATGATGATGATCAATAGCTTGTTAGACAACAAGTAACGAGGTTCTTAGTAATAGATATTGTATAGTATTTTTTAAAACGATGCAAAAACAACGGGGTTTAATAAGTTTGACGTGTTTGTGTGTGTATGCGAGTGTGTCAGTCTGCGTCTGATACATCGTAGCTCTAGAACGGATGAACTATCTCGATATTGTTCTTTTTTTTATTAGTCAAAAAAAGAACAATATCGAAATCGGTTCATCGGTGAATAAATCGGCTGCGTTCTTGTGTTTCATGTTTGCCTTTGGTACACTACATACGCTTTTGAGAACATTATAGAAAACTCTCAGGAATCCAGATTTGCTCACATGTGAGCAGATCAAATTATATTAAGCTAAAAAATACTTATTACGTTAAAGCAAGTGATATTTAGTTGCTAAAATTAAAAACGATAAGTTAGAGGTGGAGGAGCGCGGAGAGTATCGAACTTGGTTCCCCCTTGGTTCGAAGTCATAACCACAAGGCTACTATTTCTAAATGCGCAGTATACACTGAGACCGCGAAAACACAAAACCCATAGCCCCGACCCTTGTCACCGAGTCACATATCTGTCCGACTTAATTTTAACGAACCCATACCCTCGGCTTCGAGGAAACTGGCTTATTTTGTTTGACCATAGGAAATCAGACCCAGGCCTATTTCACGAGCTCAAATGTTTACAGTGTCTCCCAATAAATTTTGCCGTTTACCACATAATTTATCCGTATGCGGATACCAAAATTAAAGTAGCTACACCGTATAACATAGGCTATTGCTTTATACTTACTAAGCTTGAAAGCTGATTTTAAAACTACTTACAAAAAAGGAGAAGGATAGCAATTAAGTTGTATTTTTTTATTTTTGCTACCTCATAAGAACCCTGTTATTTGCTTACCGATTTAGAACATTCTTTTTTTGTTTGAAGAAAGGTACTTCCCATGTGGTCCCATTTTCACCAAGTCAAGATCTGTTGGAGAGTCCTAGAGAAATCGATTGAAATTTACAGCTATAGCGATTTGAGTATAAGTTTCAAGTGAAACTGATGATGAACCACGAATAGCCACCGGAACTACACAATAATAAGTAATGCACGGGTTTCGATTCGGTGATGGTTTATGGTCGGTGAGCAATTTATGCTCATCACAACCGTCAAGCTCGTCGAGCTGATGGTGTGGTGTCGGGAGAACTCCTCAACCGTTCATACCGCAGGATCGGGAATAGAAATATTTTGAAAAGGGTTATGAATAGTTGACATTTGTCTATTAAAACTTATATAATAACAAATCTAGCCACTAAAAAGCGTGAAAGAAAATTCTTGCTTTTTAGTTGCATTTATTGGCCACATGGCTATGGTTTCCTATGGTTTGGAATTGTTGTCAATTTTAATTAATTTTTAACTAGTAGGTTATACTCAAGCCAACGGTGGGAACCCCCTGATTATGATCATAACGCAATTCAATTTACTTAACTAATTTAAGTTCATGACGTATCTCGTTTTCCTTCCCCAATATAATCCAAAATGAGCTCGCAAAAATCTGCGTATCCCTTCGTATCTATATGAAATATAAGTTGAATCATGCGCCTATTTGCATAAAATATTCTCCGGCTGATAAAGGTATACTTTAATGCTATGAGACAATTTATAATTTAATTATTAATTTTAGATTTATTTATGCTTAAAATAACGTTAAAAGCCTACGTACTTATATTACAATCCTGCTATATTTTAAATACGTGAACACTTTCTCCGTAGTTCTCTCAAAACTTTTTCTGCAAAAGCTTTAATACTTATTTTAGTATCTTGAATAACAACACCGCCTAGTGAAGCGATCATATCAGAAAGGTGGATGGTTTTAAGGAGAACTCTTAGTGTAAGTATAATCGAAACAGAAGCATAGCCACTTCTGTTTTGCAGCCAAGAATTTAAGACATCACAACCAGTCAACACGTATAGTCCTGAGAACTGAGGAATGTTTGAGTTCCAAGTTCCTGAAGAGAAGACTTGACTCTTTTAGATATTAATAAAATAGGGGCTTTATAAACGTAGACTCCCTATTATATTAAACAAGTTGCAGGAATCCGTGTGTTTAAATCGGCAATAGAATTTTTTCAGCGGGACTAATTGTGTCCAAGTGTTGGATTTTTTCCAAACAACGACCTTAAATAATCCCCAAGTTTCTTCCAATCCATCATAGAAGCCAGTTTAGTACAGTTGGTATCTACTTTTGTATAACTTTTCTTGACTTTACGAAATAAGAGAACTCTGTAAGTCTCGAGAAATATTGATTTTCAATTAACCTTTTTTCCATCATATAGGTCAAGTTCAAGAATGTAGGAGGATCCGGAGAATACACTCAGTGCTCTATTTCCCATGGCGCCTCCGTTAATAATAAAAGAGTTTCCACTGTACGAAACGAAATACTTGAATCTATTTCTTTGTGGCTTACTGTGAACCTTTTTATTACGAAAAGATCTTTTGCAGACCGCGGCCACGAGAATATTGCTTAATCACTTTCTTTTTTGTGACTTGTTTTATCATTGTTGATTTTATTTAAGCTTTTCCTACGCCATAAACACTTTGTATTGAAACTGTTTTTGTTCTTCATTGTCTTCCTTAGTTTCCTTTACCACTGGCACAAGCTATAAATCCTAGTTTATGAGGTTTTGTTTTATATTCGTTTGAAATTAAATTTCAATGTATGCAAAATTACTCCAGCGTTAGCTTGATCCATACGAAGCAACTGCTCAGTTTGGAATTCCTTTAAAGAATAAAGGCTGGAATGAAGTTATTAGCCAATACACCAAAGCAATTGAAGTAGTTCTCAAGGCAAGCTTAAAGTAGCAGTGGAGCGGAGTGGACCGATGGACATTAGTAAAGTACCTCGAGTGAAGAACACAACTGGAAAGTTGCTCAAAGCAACTGGATATGGACCAAAAGTAGCCTTTGTTTCAACTAAGTCTATTCCAAAAATCAAGTAGATTGATTGCTTAGCTTTAAGGGCTTGAAGTATGGACAAACAAAAAACAATCAAGCAAACACACTATTGATCTGTTATATCAGAATGAAATGCCGAAAATTTGCCATATTGCTATATCAATTAATGTGGTCTACCTTAACAAGAAAACATTCAGTGATTCTCCAAATACTACTCCGCTTGCTGTGTATCATGCACAAATGTATTTTCTTCCACACAAGGGATAAAGTACGACACAACACCGCGTTGCATCAACTGAATTATCCGTCCGTGCATTGAATCAGGCGGTAGTTACATACATTCATATTTGTTCAGAACGTACGGCCTGTGCTGTTGCTCTGTTTGCTTTCACCATAATTGGATTGTGTGATTGACTATAGTACGTGCGCTAATGCATCTGCAATAACTTTAAATTTATTAAATCCATTTAAATTAATCATATTAATCGGATTGTTTGATTAGCTACCACCGTATATTCGCCAGTCAATATGTCTGCATTATCTCAAATCTTTTATAATCCCTTAATAATGTTATAATGTAGATATGTACCAATCATTAACGCACGATATTTAATATGTCCAATGAATTAGCAAGTGTGTGTAGCACCTATACCTAGGTACTAGGAACGTATAAATTGAAGGATCTAAAAATCTCTAACATAATATTATGATACAAATTATGTCCGCAGCATTCGTGTACAATTTGGGAAATTTATGTGTGACTTTATGTTGTTGTATAAGGACTCTTTCGGTTTAAGCCTCACAAATTCGAATGTGTTTATAAATAGTTTGGTCGTCCTGTTATATTGGTTTATTTTCATTTTAATTGGATTGTGTGATTGCCTATACATCAAAGTCCGTAACGTTTCTGCGTTGCTGAACATTAGTTTAATTTATTGAATAGCTTTACATTTTAAAACTTGTGAATTGCACAAAGCTTTGTAACATAATTTCCAGAAATTATGTCAGAAGCCATGCGTGGAATTATTCCCCAATGGGCAGGAATATAAAATAACTTTCTGAACTTTATTGTTTTGATGTTTGTTATTATAGGAGCAATAATCAAATTTCCAAAAAAATAGATTTCTCTTATCTAGCTTAAGCTTATTAGGTGACAAGTTTTTCTTGAGTTTTAAGTTATCTTTATAAACTGACAATGAAATATGTGTGACATGACAGCTTCATAAGTGCCTGTGATAGACCTAGTTAATGAGTTTTATTTTATTCGCCTTATTGCTGCTTAGCGGGTTTAATGTTCTATAGTTTAAGAATATGGCACTTGAGTTTAAAAACCACATACTTTAACTTACCACTATTTTGCAACTGCTAGAACCCTTTAAACTTTAGAAGTTTTAAAAAAGCATCCTGTCGAGGAAGATTCTATTACAGTTCAATGCCTCCAAAGAAACACGGCTTACCACAGAACTGGCAACAACAACGCTATAAATATAAAACTGGTTTGCAAGTCTAGACTCGATTCGCTCTCGCGCCATTGCGTATGACTCTTAAACATAGCTTTATTAAAAAAAAAGTTTTATGCTTGATGCTACTGGGCAAACTACGTTAACTTGTGAGAAAAACAATAAGTTAAAATATCTTTGTATGCAGCCATACAGGTTACTAATTAGTCTAAAATGATCTGCTTTATATTTATATAACAAGCGGTTTCTTCCGACTTCGTCCGCTTATAAGTCAACCTTTTTTTTTATTGGTCAACTTAAGAGTAAAACCATTTATGACAACTAGGTCACTCACCTCATCTCAAACCACACAGAGTTTATGTGACAAGGTAGAGATTAATGATTAATGATTTTAGAAACAATTTTTTTTTTTTTTTTTTATTTAAGTTGCATTCACAAACCAACCAGTAGTCAGTACACAACAGTTAGATAGCCATTTTATGATTACAACTTGTACATAGATCCTTAACCCACGCAACATTCTCTTTGATAAAGTTAAAAGATAGGCTGTCGTTTTTTTATAACTTTTAAAGGGAAACCACTTTGTTATACATGATTTTATTTTATACCGTTAACGCAGCGCACGCAGCGGAAGCTTTCAAAAGGGAACCCGCTATTTACTTCATCGGTGCTATGCTACTTTTGGTCTTAGAGTAATAATAGCCTATAGCATTTCTCGATAAATGGGCTATCAAACACTGAAATAATTTTTCGCGTTCAAGTATATAAACAAACAAACAAACTCTTCAGCTTTATACATCCAGTATAAGATAAGATTCCGGTGCAAATGGTCCGATCGTAATTTTCTCCTTCTAAATGGCATAATGATAACTACTAATTAAAAGAATTAAATAACAACCTTTGTTGTTGATTCACCTCTAATAACAACCCTTGTTGTTGATTCACCTCTAATAACAACCCTTGTTGTTGATTCACCTCTTTTCAGTTAGATCGGTGTAAAACCGTGCTATGTTTACCAAAATACGTTATAGAAAACACAATAGATAAGTCCAGTCTAGTTTATCCTACCTATGATAAAAGAGATCCAATTTTCAGCGCTTAAATATCTTTTACAAAAATTTCGTATGTCCAAGAGAGTACTAATTCCAAATTAAGTTCCTAAAAGTAGCGAAAATTTTAGTGCTAACTGAGAAATCTCACATATTCCATCCCAAATCTTTAAAAAACTTGTGAAAGATCACTTTTTGTCTCAAACATCTGATGATACGTTCACTGCTCCCTTCTTCTCTTTTTACATTTTTATTTTTAATGTTTGAGGATAGTTATTTATTTGTTTCATATTTAATTTATTATTTTATTTTTAATTAAATATCATTTTTATATTTTATATTATATTTATATTGGTAGTTACCTATTTATTTATTTGTATTTAGTTACAAGTATTGTTCTATATATATTTTTTTTAAGTAATTAAATATTATTTTATGCACTACCTACCTATTTTCTGTATTTTTTTATCTTTGCCATTGGTTGCCTGTATTTTTCTTTATTTATGTAATTTTTCTGATGTGCAATAAAAGTATATTCATTCATTCATATATATTTATATATATTTCCTCAAAGCCCAAAATAAAAAAAATAAAAAATATTAATTTAAAAAACTTTCTAACACCCTGTCACATTAAATTTAAATGTATATTGAGGGAGTTGTGATAAATATATAAACCGCCACGCAAACATACACACACACACACATACACACACACACACACATACACATACACACACACACAAACACACACACACCCACTCACAAACACAAACACAAACACACACACTGGCTGGCATCTTTGCGTCACTCATGATGTAAAACATCTATTGGCGCACCTGCTGTCCTTGATTAATTTTAATAATAATAAACTCTATTAGCTACTTTGATATTATTTGCCAGACCACCCGTTACGGTAAACTTATTTTCTGAAGAGTTAAAATATTTTTAGTCAGATTTTGGATTTTTAACTCGGTACACTGGTTTTATATATGCTTAATTAATTTAGTTTCAGAAATATTACCAACCGCAAACTCATTAACTTGTGACCGCAATTGAAAATAATAATTAACATTACTAGCAATTGTGGTAGAATTTCAGGGAACGTGATTTGATGCCCTCAATACTTGAAATTATAATATCGATGGGAAAACATACCAGCTCGATGCTTTTAAAATTGTGTATGTAATTAAATATATAAAAATATTTTAATGCAAACCAGCTATGAAAATCTCCCTGTCGTATTGGTGATCGCTGTGACTATATCAGTGAGAACTGACGGGTTCGAACCACGACAATTTAAAATTTCTGTTCTGGTGTGGTGGGAGGTTTTGGCCGTAGCTAGTTACCAAAACTTTTGACGAAGACGTGCCACCAATTAATATTGCGTTCTTAAATGATACCCTTAAGAAGCCCTGTTTCCCTTATAGGGTTTTGAATAAATTTTGAAACTATTTAAAGTGCAACCTAGGTATAAAAATAATCCATACAGAAGCTTTATTATCGCTTATGTTATCCTTTATATTATAATTGTACTTTCTATATAAGCTTACGTTCAATAAAACATCGAACAAGAGAAATCTCCAAAGTAAGCTGATCCTTTTATATATTAGTAATTTTACTATTTATTACTAAGATTAAACAAAAAATCTAAATCAAGAAAATAAAAAAAAACAAATGACTTGAGCTCGAAAAGGTCTGAAACTGACTAAGAATGCTTAAGTAAAAATGAACAGGAAATATAACCCGCAAAAAAGTCTGGTAGTGTAAGACCTTATTAGAATAGGGACAGTGAACAAGAAACCGCTAGCGATAGACCCCTATTGTCGGGCACACGATATATAAAAATGATAGCGGGGAGGAACTGAATAAAAGCTATCAATGACAGACAAAAAGTGTGGAAGTTGAACAGAAACTAAACTAAATATATTGTAGAAAAACGCGTATCGAATGAAACTTTCCTTTAAGATGTCAGTTAATATCTACTATGATATCCACATAATATATTATAAAGGATTGGATAGGGCTAGATATAGAATCATTTTTAGTAAGTTAAGTTATTAGTGACTCTAGTACACGAAAAAAAAATACAGAAGAAGAATAAAAATAAAACACAGAAAGAAGCTGTATACAAAAGGCGGCCTTATCGCTACGTAGCGATCTCTTCCAGGCAACCTGAGGATAAGGAAAACAAAAGATAACAGTTAAATGGTTACTAAGCCTTATTGCGATGGTATCGAAGACGTTTTGGATTTAATTATTGGTGTTTGTAAATTTTTTTTTTTTATTGTAGTGAGTATTTTTTTCGTTAAATGGTACAATTCCAATAATATAAGTTAAATTCTATGTGTCGCGAGAAATACTATGAATGGATACTATGAATTTTAAATGGTAAAACAAAATGTTTTCAAGCATGAATCTCGTATTTTATTAAAATGTTACATAATAGAATTTTTAGCCTTTTCGGGACTAAAACAAATCACATATAATAACAAAAAAATATATGTAGGAACAATAATGCCTGTTTGTGACACATCTAACAAAGTTTTACCTTTCTCATTTCGCATTTCAAATTATTAATAACACAAAAAGCTACCGTTAATATTTTTTCGTTAGTATTTCTACTTACAAGGTAACTGACTGGAGACCTGAATCGCTTGAGTTATATGACAAATTATAATGTTTGTAACATCTGTTAGAGTAATAAAACCATTAGGTTCACAACCCCTGAGAATGGTTCTGAGTGTTTAATTTCTCCTACTAGATATAATGGAGCATGAATATGAAACATCGGTTTCCATTTCATAAAATGGAAATAAGTAATTTACAAAGGATTTAACGTTCGAGCAATTCATTATTTTATTGAGTCATTATCCGGAATAGCATACGTCAAATGGACCATTCCCTCTTTTATATTTATCATAAAATGTTACCATATTGAAGATAATGTATAAGAGTACCTACCCGTATGCTAAAAGTGATAAAAGCTCAGAAAATTAAAAAATGAGTTTATACGTATTATACCTACTAAAATAGAATCCACTCATGGCTTCACCCACGTTCTCTAGAAATGTAAAATAACGTAGGTACTCTGAAAATGTCCCGAACAAATATTCCTTTTAGGTGAAGCCAAACTAAGCCAATTTAAAATGAATAGGAAGAGATTTTGTTGCATAAAATATTGCTCCTACATTATTAATATATCTATTCGTAGAGATTTTCACGAAGAGTAAAGCAACTATAATGTATTATGTAGACAAATAATTGACATCGCAAAATTTACGTAAATTTTGATATAAATAAAAATAGCATAAAAAAATTGAAATTTATTTCATACATGGTACCTACATATTATTATGTTTTTGCTATAAATATATTTTTGCCAAGTAGTGATGAATAGCTTAAGTATAAAAGTACTGAGATAAAACGAATGCACAGGGTGCGAGTATAAGAATCGGAGAGTAGGTACCACTAGCTGTCGCCACGCTTTGTCGGCATCTATTCCTAGATTTAGTTTGAAGTAAACGAAAGTAGTTATCACCATCAACTCCCAATAATTGTAATAATATAATGTACGAACGCTTCCTAAGGGCTTGTGATATGTCTACATGAATAAAACCTTTTTTAGCTTTAATTTATTTCGGTATTTGAATTATTTATAATACGTCCATCCACAGCATGCAAGCTATACCTATTCAAAATTCCGTTTAAAAAAACATTTTCAGGTATGTTTGTTGAGTGCTTTTCTAAGCTTCATTAATTGTGCCAAATTTTATCAAGTTTTGTAAATTTAAAATGCATATAAAATTTTCGGAACCGACAGGATTTGAACCTGCGACTCTCGGGCAATCGCGGTCTGAGCGCTTTCACCAATTAAGCTACGGCTCTCCTACCTTCGATGCCGAAATTAGTATATGCCTTTCACATCTGTCTTATAGCGACTGTAGCGTCACCTAGTAGGAAACGTTGCAGTTTCGATCTACTTTTTTCAAAGGTCCATATTACAATGAGACACGAAATGCAAAATGCAATGTCATCTCTTGTTTCAAACAAGAGATGACATTGCATTTTTATATTTTTATAATTTTTATTAGTGTTTTTACCTACACTTGGAGGAATAATCAATTTAAAAATTTTCGGAATTGGCAGGATTTGAACCTGCGACTCTCGGCAATAGTTTTTATCAAAATCGGTTTTTGTTGAGTTGAGGCGTTATTAAAAACAAATAGGTACACATTCGCATTATTAAAGTACTATTGCCCGCAGTCTTCGTCCGCACTTAACACGTTTTTTTTACAAGTCCCGTGGAAGCAGTTTGTCCCGTGGAAACAGTTTGTTTTTCTGGGACAAAAAGTAGCCTACTATGCATCGTAGTATGCATAGTAACGTCTAGTTACCATGCATCCTTTGAACTCTATGCCAAAATCAAATTGATGGGTTGCTTAGTTAGGTTAGGAAGGACAAACAAACAAACAAACAAATAAACAAACTTTCGCATGTATAATATTAACAAAGATAAAAATGGATAATTTCCATAAAAATTCCGATCGAATGTTAAACATATAAATAAATAAGAATTTGAGTTATTTTATAAGAGCAACTGCAGAAGTCTATATATATGTAATTGTATTTATATGCACACACTTACTTCTCTTCTTTAGCCGTGTTTTATCCAAATTGGTTGCCAGGAAAAGATCGCTATGTAGCGATAAGGCCACCAAATTGTATGCAATGCATAAAGTCGTGAACATGTTATTTACAATTTTGCTGTATTTTATGTGGTCTACAACTGTATACATTAATTCAAGTCAATGCTTATTCGTATAAACCACCAGTTAAAGCTTGTAGGTACGGAAAAAACTCTCGAGACAAAACTAATACAAACCCGCATACATAACCAGGCGAGCATAAAAGATTCGGAGATTAAATAACGCTGAGCGGAAACTTACTACGTTGTAATTTTGGAATTCTCAATAACAAATTGTTAGGGTTATTTCTAGTTGGGCAGGGGCTGTGGCAATTTATTTTTCGGTCGCGATCCAATTATTTTTGGGCAGGGTAGTGGGGTATAAATCTGGCCCGCAGCCGCACGCACCCGATACCTTGTAATGCTTCCAACACTAAGTTATTGCTTATACCCTCACAAATTTGTTTTCGTGTCTCAATTTCACTAACTTCATTCCATTTCATATACAAGTTCCTGCTGATTATCTAGGATTTTAAACCGTCAATGAAGATCTTAATCGTGTTTATGTTAATGTGGCCAAAATGCCTCAATAGGTGTGTACGAACTGAAGTATCTTAATACTTTTGGTCTGTTGAAAGGCTTGGGCCATGGCTAGATACCTTATTATCGACAAAGAAGATTAAAAAAGCGTTTTCATACGATGAAGCGAAAAAACCAATTAGGGTTTACTAGTTAGCGCGCTCCATCATCACTTAGACAAGGTTTAAAAAAAAGTAGTCTTCTGTAATATTACATGCAATTTGGGGTATATCAGTTATATAAAACCGTACCCCTAATCGGTTTCTGCGCGGCATCGTACCGGAACATTTATTCGCTTGGTAACACGTCTTTGTTTGAGGCCACGGCCGAAACCCAGCAGACCAAGCTATAGAAAATTGAACTGACACGCAAGACCTCCACTTATGAGACCACAGCTTTCACCACTGTGCCAGAGAAGGTCGTAAAACCGACTCGATTCCGACTTCTATTTCAAATTTATGAAAAGTGTATATATTATTCTTACTTAAAATTATCCTGTTTCAGGTAAACATCTGCTTCATTCAAACGTTTAATCCTGTAGGTGTACACATAATACATCCTGAGGTTTACACATCTGGTAAGTGTCCCAGTTTACGACAAAGTCCCCGCCGATGAAATGTTCCTGCAAAAATTAATTATTTGCCCGAACGCTTTGGGAAATTTTATCCATTTAACTTAATTACAGAGTAGGTAATGGAGTTTATAGCCCCATGATTAATCTTGCGAAGTATAGAAAGGGAAGGTGGCATGGCTTTCGCGAAAATAACTTAAAATGGCCACAGAAGTAGGCGAATGTAACCCTTATATAATGTTAAACTGTTTGTTTTAGTTAACATTTACTAAATTTCGCACTATTTATGAACAGTTTTATCATATTCTAATCAAACTTTGATGGCCGATTGCCGCAATGGCCTGCAGCGACCCTGCTTTCTGAATCCAAGGCCGTGGGTTCGATTCCCACAACTAGAATAGAATAGAAATAGATGTTTGTATGATGAACGTTAATGCTTTTCAGTATGTGGTTATTGTGGGTGTTTAAATGTATATTATAAATATTTATGTATACTAACTATTCAAACCATACAGGGTCTCCTCTTAAAATGAGAAAATTTTAGGCCTTAGTCCGACACGCTGGCCAAGTGCAGATCGGTGGACTTCAATTATACCTACTTATAGCGAACTCTCCCACGCCAAACGCCAACGCCAGATGTTTCCCTTCACTATTCAAGCAAGTGATTATAAAAGGCACGTAACTCTGAGAAGTTAGAGGTGCGTGCTTTGCGTGCGTTGCGTGGAATTGAACTCGGTACTGCAGATTTTAGGGTCGGACCAACTGGGGTAGGAGTACGTCAAAAGTCGCGGTTTGAATTAAAGTAGGAGGTCCCGCGTTAGACTCTTGGCAGAGGCATTGTGGGAATTTATTATTTCTGAATTTTCTCTGGTCTGATCTGGTGGGAGGCTTGGGCCGTTACCACCCTACCGACATAAACGTGCCGCTAAGCGATTTAGTGTTCCGGTGCGATGTCGCGTAGAACAGATATGGGTGTATGACTATCATACTCCCTAACAGGTTAGCCCGCTTATCGTCTTAGACTGCAGCATCAGTTACTAGTAAGTAAGATTGGAATCAAGGGCTAACCAATATGACGCTTGCCTCCAGCTGTGGAATATTAATGGGTGTATGTAGGATGATAGTCATGATATGAGTCAAAGCAGACGACAGTTAGAGAACGCTATAGAATCGAATAAATAAATATATTACTACAATACACACATCGCCATCTAGCCCCAAATTAAGCGCAGCTTGTGTTACGGTTACTGAGATGACTGATGAATATAGATAAAACCCAGACACTGAAAAACTTTCATGTTCATCACACAAACATTTTCCAGTTGTGGGAATCGAACCCACGGCTTTGGACCCAGAAAGCAGGATCGCTACAAACTGCGCCAATCGGCCGTCACAGCATATAGCAATAGCAGATATTTAAAGGTTCAATATACAATTGTTATGGAAGTAATGAAGAACTTTTTTTTAAAAGTCCGAAGTTTCGCCGAACAAAGGTGGCGCGTGATGAACATTTCGTCTCCACTGACAAAGACTTCGAGCAGTCCATTTTCCAGTTTCATTTAATTAAATAGAGAAACTATAGTAGCTACGTAACGGTGTAATTAAAAGGTTACTTTATTACCGACTTAATTACCAGTTTTTATTTCGGTAGAATAAACTCGGTATAACTTTCATTGATTCATTAGTCGCCTTATAGATTTTTTGCATAATTTTCGTTTTAGAAATCTTTCAATATAAAAGGGTCTGTACATTCCATTTAATCTAAATCCAAGACTCGGTATGTATCGGCTAAATATATACGTGTTGAACTTTGTAATGTTTTAACTATTTACTTAGTGTAAGTGATGGTAGCCTAGTGGTTATGGTAACGTTAAATAATAATCTTAGAGTCTTTGCACATGAAGACGTTTTGATGCATGTGAAACGCGACAGATGCGTTTGTTATTGCGGACTTATAAGTTTCGACGGTTTCTAGACTATTAAAACATAATAAGCATACTTTAGTTGTATTACAGATACCTCGCCAAGTTTTAAATAAGTATCTTACTCTGAAGTTTTATAGAGTGAATGGATTAATGAATGAATACACTTATACTGTACACCACATAAACATATAGTAAAATTAAAAGTATAAATTTTACAAAAAGTATACAATTTGGCGGTCTTATCGCAACATAGCGATCTCCTCCAGGCAACCAAAGGCGTTAAAAACAGCTCAAGAAGAGAGCGTTATAGAGAGGTAGAGTGTTATTTCGGATACTCTTAAACCCTTTACTTCAAACTATAAATCTGAAACTTATGATCACGAACTTTTAAATGTATCATGCTATTTAATTCCAACTGCTGGACTCAGGCGTCCTCTTTTATGTGCGGCTTAACAATTATCACATATTAATGATAATAACCGATCCACTGATCGGAAGCTTAACTTGCTTTTTATGGTATGGGGTTTGACACCAAAAATTTCTTAACTCCGGAACTTTAACAGAATAATATTAGCTAACAAATCCTTAAAATCGAATCTCGGACTTTCTTGAATGAACACGTTAACCACTATGCCAATGAGGCAGTTGGTCTAGTCTACTTCCGTCTGCTTTTGCTCTAATTCATTCTACAGCAAAAGTACGTAGACGCAAGGAAATATAGTCGTATGCTCTTAATTAAAATTCGTCAGCGAATTCTATGAACAAAAGGTAACACGAATGCCCACTCTATCTCCGCGAACAAAGCCTTTAAGCAATCCGTTGAGACTATTTTATAATAAGTATAGCAAAAGGATGTCCTGCCTTCGATGGATTTATCTTACGCTCTTAATAGATAGTACTAGGATAAAATAAAATAGAACTGGGTGCTAAACGGTAAGTATTTCCTGACGCAATTTCGAGCCCCGTGGTTTTATAAGTGGCCTCCCACTTTTAATACAGTGTTTAAATTTGTAAATTCTGAATTATCTCTTATCTGGTCTGGTAGGCTTCGGCCGTGGTTAGTTACCATCCTACTAACAAATACATTCCGCCAAGCGATTTAGCGTTCCTTTTCGCGTAGAAACTGATAAAGAGTACGGGTTTAGTATAGGTCAGCTCACTATAATCACAGATTGCTTCAGTATCTAACTCATGTTCTGATCGCAGTGAAATTTCAGTCAGGGTCTAACTGAAAAAATATTTACCGTAAAATATCATTTTGTCGGACCAAAGCGAGACACCATGCGCCTGTCTTTCGAATTTGCTCTCTTTTAAATGCTTACAGAAACAACTGTGACATTTTTAGTAGTTTTTTGACCTCATTCAAAAAACATGTCAAATATCTACTTACATAGCTTAAATTAATTTATTTTCCGTTTTACTTTTATATCATCACTTTTCTTTGTATAGAATTGCAGGCGTTCAGTTTTAAACTTTGTTTTGTAAGTTGATTAGCTTTTATATTATTTTAATTAAGCATTCTGTGGTCATTTTTACAAGGTTTCTCAATCGTTTTTCAATCTCCTGTCTTTCTCTTTTATTTGTTATTTTCATGGTAACGTCATTGATTTTAACCAAATTAATGATGGTTTAATGAAAAAAAAAAGTGTGTGGAGCCCACCAATCCACAGTAGGCCAGCGTGGACTACGGCATTTACCCCTTATCATTGTGGGAGGATAACCATGCCCTGTAGTGGGCTGATAATGGCTTGGCATGATGAATGATACCGTAAACGGAAAGGTAAGGAAAATAGAAAAAATTATAACTTCTTCAGAAGGATTTTCCATTTTATAAATTTGCATGCATAATGAATTCTGTAGTCGAATAGCCTGTGTACGCCATTGACTATCAAAATATATTTACCGCGGATCAGAGGCTTATAATGCAATTTCGATGGCATTAAGCGAACAACCATAATATTCGCACGGTATTAATAGGTATAATATACATGGGCGTACCCAGCTTCTGGTGGTGGGGGGTCAAGTGTCATTTTTTTAGGTCAGATCGTCCGCGGCTATTTTGTTACTTTTTTAGAGGGCCAGCCCTCTATAATCAAAACTGTATTTTTCGTTTATTTTTGTTTTTCTTATATTACTATCTGTGTCTTGGCCGCCATGCATTTTTTAAGAGCGTCCATACATTTTTACAACTACCCTGGGTACGCCCATAATATATCCTATCAGTAGCTATACTTCGTTGTTCTTAAATGTATGCAGGTCTTTAGTAGTAAAGCTTTTTGTGACCCAGTAGTATTACTCTTTTTAAAGTGGGAAATGATGTTAATGATTTTTAAACTCCCCAGCGATCATAACGCCAGCTTTCAAACAGAAAAAAACCACATTTAAATCGGTTTAAGTTAAATTGCACTCATCGATGATGCCATCGCCAATCGCTGACTAGCGCATCTAAATAAGTGGGCTGGCTATTGGATAACATCATTATTGTCTATTGGATACAGATTTTGGTAGCTCTATGTCTCTTCGAACTCAAATTTACGACCTCCACAGCGAGTCAAGACGGCCCGTTTGCTATTCACGCTAAATAAAACCACAAGCAGTTCGATAAAACCCCCTATAACCGTAATTATTGGGTAATGGCCCAACTGTTATAAATCTCGCTACCCGACGCGTCGATTGGCAGGGCGTCTAATTAATTCTGTACCCTTAGTATAAGATTTTTACGCTCTCAATCATCGTGTTGCTATCGAAAATATTATTTTTAATTTCTCTACAAGCTTTCCTGACTGATATGACATTTGGAAGAGGCAGTCAAGAGGGTAGATGTCTTACGAGACATAGTCACACTAAATCGCTTAACGGCACGTCTTTGTCAGTGGGGGGTAACTAGCAACACAGCCGAAACAGACCAGACGAGAGGAAATTCTGAAACTTTAAGTGCCCGAATTGCCCTGCCAGGAATGCAACCCGGGATCTCTAACTTGAAAATTCTTTAGCGCAGCGGTGAGCTCCCTAATCTTAAAATATTGACACACCTCATAATTTTTATAGTCGCTTCAGTCATGGCAGACAGGACGTGTTTGTCATTTGGCTAGTGCGGTACGCTTGATAATTCGTCCCCACTCCTCCCTAATACTAGCCTCTCTCGTGTTTCCTCTTACTGTTTTTCATTGTTAATACTCTCTTAAGAGAATATATTCCTTTCTGCTCAGACATTTAAGTCTTTAGTACCCAAAGACCTTTGACCTGATATTTGCACCGTCATTGGCCAGTTGCCAATCAGGGATACGGAGCAGTTGAGGTTACCAGTTGTAACGTACGAGTACAATGGAACTGGATTTTCTACGTTTCAAAGCTTAACTTTGTCTACACTTTTACATCACCTCCTCTTAGCGGAACTGCCTTCTACGAGTGGTTTCCCAGTATTAAAATCCGAAAAGAACTGCGATCCTTAGATTTCAGACTTTTCAGACAAGAATTTAACTGCCACCAGTACGAAGTTAGGGAATTGGCATCATTTACTTCCGTATCTTCAATAGAACTTAAACCGTCTGTCCCCATAATTCTCTCTGATATGCCATTGTCATGCTGTATTGAATATTAACGTTATACAACATGGAAATTAAAACCGAAATAATACTTAAGAGTCTTTAGAGGTTCATTATTTACTGTCTCTGGGACTTATCTCTGAAACCGAAACGCTTATAGTTTTGCGTAAACAATTGCCTTAGTTTTTACTGAGAGATATCAGATACAGCTCACATGCAAAAGAAAAATCAACTGACTATTGTCACTTTATTTACTATGCACGTGACGGTCTTTTATCTTCAACAGGGTTGTCAAATGTTTAGAATGTTTTGAATTAGTTTGTATGGAAAAATAAATATGGATTCCTTGTAAAATATATTTATGCCTCTTCAAAAGCATTGCGTAATTCAACTTTCTGTAGCGAATTTCCTGATGCATGGAAAAATGCTCAGATAATTCCTCTTCCTAAAAAGGCAAATCCCGCTTCTCTTTCTGATTTTCGTCCTATATGTATTTTACCTTTTCTGTCAAAAGTTTTGGAAAAATTAGTCTACCAACAACTAAGCCTATTTTTTAATAAACATTCTCTTCTCAATCCTATGCAATCGGGATTTCGCCCTGGTCATAGTACGGTTACAGCTTTAGTGAAAGTCACCGATGACATTCGTCTGGCGATGGATAGTAAGAAGGTTACAGTCTTGACTTTGCTCGATTTTATTAACGCTTTCAATACTGTTGACCATGATATCTTGCTTAGTCTACTGCGCTCCTTTAACATATCTCCATCGGTGATAGACTGGTTTCGGAGTTACCTCAATGGTCGTCGACAGCGCATTCGGTCTGAAGAGTCTTTGTCTTCTTGGTGTGATGTTACGGCCGGGGTACCTCAGGGTGGCGTGTTATCTCCATTACTCTTCGCTATATTCATTAATTCGATCACTCAAAATATATCTTCTCTCTACCACATGTATGCAGATGATATACAAATATATCGCCACTCAACCACTGAAAATCTTGATTCTACGGTGTCTGCTATAAATATGGACCTAACTGTTATTTATAATTGGAGCAAGCAATATGGACTGAAGGTTAATCCTGCGAAGTCGAAATCAATCATAATTGGCAGCCCTGGAATGATTTCTAAAGTTGATTGGCGTAACCTTTGCCCTATTCTTTACAACGGTGTAGCTATACCCTTTTGCGCCTCCGTTAAAGACCTTGGCATACATTTGGATCAAGATTTTTCATGGTCCACTCATATTAAAGAGCTAAGTAGGAAAATGGTTGCAACCATGAGCTCACTACGGCGCCTACGTTTTGTTCTCCCGATCCCTACCAAAGTTATGTTGGCACATTCTCTCCTTCTCTCTATTCTAGATTATGCGGACGCAAGCTATTTGAATCTGACTGAGGACCAACTGAACAAACTTGAGCGTCTCCAAAATCTTGCTATTCGGTTCATATTTGGCTTGCGCAAGTATGACCACGTATCTGAATTTCGTCAAAAGCTCAAGTGGCTCCCTATTCGCCGTCGCCGGGATCTGCACGTACTTTCGCTTCTGTACTGTGTGTTATTTAATCCCAAAACACCTCCTTACTTGAAGGATAAGTTTAACTTTGTAGGAGCGGCATCTGACTTAAGATCTTGTCGTATGCTGACTTTGAGCATGCCATTCCACAAGACGAAGTTTTATAAGCTTTCCTTCGCAGTTCAGGCTATCGAATTGTGGAATGCTCTCCCTACGAACATACGACAGGCAAAATCGCTTGATATGTTTAAAAATGCAGTTAAAGCTTATTATCTTGCGCAATAAGACGACTGGTTTTTATTTTTATATCACTATTAATTAATATAGCTTTTCAGAATATATATTAGTTTATTATTTTTAAATTTATTTATAAATATTTTATTTTATGTTTTTATTTGTGTATATTTTGTTTATGTATTCGTATGTAGTTATTGGTATGTAGGTTTATAATAATTTTACACCACCTATTTGTTCTCGCTCTTGTTGTCTCCTAATCTTAAGGTTGCCTGGCAGAGATCGCTTTTTAGCGATAAGGCCGCCTTTTGTATTCTACTCCAGTTTTTTTTTTTTTTTTTGTTTGTGTTTCTCTCTATTCGTCCTTTATTTTCCTAACTGTGTAGTGGTGTACAAATAAAGAGTTTAAATAAAATAAAATAAAAATAACACGTGCTATAATACTTAACAACAGGTTTTAGCTTCTGACAAAAAATTCTAAATGCCTGTTACAGTCCACTGCTGGGCTGCCTGTGTCAAAAGGGTTTTGGGTTAAATAGTGCACTGGGCAGACGGGTTGGTGATCGCATTACATCGTAGTAGTAGTAGCATGGAGAACACTGCTACCCGTTGTCCGTCATCGTTATTAGCACTTACAAGTGATATAACCACTAAAATCTACTAATTACAGCAATGTGATGGCAAAAAGCTCCCCTATAAGAAAGGAGGTATGTGCTAATAATGTTTGCAGCGAAACCTTGCATAAAATTAGTTATAAATACAACTCTAAAACCAATAACGTAAAGTTCACTTTACTTTGACGTTATGGGGTTTCAATAATCGGTAGCAACTCTACGACTGTGAGCTTACAAAAACCAAGGGTCGGTCGACATCTTTAGCAACTAATTCCACGTTTCCATTTGTTAGTATTTTCAATATTATTAGTTGTAAATTATTCCTAACATTGTTGTCTTTTGCGATATCGTAATTTCCAATTTAAATTAGTTCAATATGCTTTATTGAAGCAGCCTAAAGGCTCTATAGCACAAATTTATTTACCAAACAACCTCTAGAATGTTGCATTTAAAAGCAAGATTTTTTTGTTACTATGTATTAAATATGACCCAAGTTGTTGTGAATGTGTGTACGAATTTGCAGTTTCGAATTCGGCTTTTTGTAACTATGTTGGAGAGCATGTTATGCCATCCGTACCGGTTTTTTTTCACTGTAACTGATAATAATTTGCAAGAGTAATTTTTTTTTTAAATAAGTACCTATACTACCAAAATACACACATCACCATTCAGCCCCTAAATAAGGGTAGCTTGTGTTATGGAGTACTAAGTGTACCGATGAATATTTTTATGAAAGTATACATAAATACTTCTAAAATACAGATAAACACCCAGACACTGAAAACCATTCATATTCATCACACAAACATTTCCAAATTGTGGGAATCGGAATCGGAAACCCCAGCCTTGGCTGTCAAATTGAAACAACGTGGCGGGTTTAAGCGCTATATTTCCATGTCGGTCTATCCTGAACAAATAGGTCAGTGTGTAGTTTTGGGACATTAAATAAAAGTGCAATGAATGCAAGCATTTATATCACACTCATCGTGAGTGTGATACAAATTCTTGCTTGAATGTTGAGACTTTGATGAAATTTGTAAATCGAAGACGAACTCTTTAATGGATACCGGCAAAGCAATAACAGTTAATGCAACAGTATACTGTCTGCGATTAGTTGTAACTAATCTATTGTACTCTTTATCTATTGTTTATTGAATTCTTTAGAAACAAAATTATAAAAGCTGTTTCATTATGTGACGAAAATAATAATATACTCCTAACTAAAGTAAATCGAGTAGCGTGCACATTATGAATTCGTTAACCGACCCAAAATAAAATATTTGCATTCTTAATTACATATTATCACGTGTATTTATTTAAAATTTTGTTATTTACTTAAATCAATTAATCAGTAAGTGTCTTGATATTTATCCATCGTTTGATTTTAAAAGAAGTTTGCATTTCAAAATGTTACTGCGGAATAATTTTGAGTTCTCTTTGTTAAGTAATATAGAGTTTATTTTGCTTTGATCATCATTAAGAGTCAATCCTACTGATTCCACTCTCATAAAGAAGAGGGATCTAAGCATGAGGGATAACTTCTACGAAGGTTGCGGGTTAGTAGCATTATCAATTATTATCACAAGGTACTGATTTTGTCTGACCCGAGACTTAAAACTATGACCTCAGAATCCTTAGCCAAACGTGCTAACCACTGAACCAGCAACGCAGTCGACACAGTCAGGAAAAAGTTAAGTTCCATGCAACTAACAACACAGAATTAATTTTCCCATTTTCAGCATTTTAATTCACTGTTGGAATTAATTTTGAATTTAATTCCGTAATTTTCTCAAGTGTCGGGTTAAATTCACCAGCATAAGATCCGGGCCGGCTACTCGTATAATAAAGCACGGAGCTTCGTTGCTAATAATCGTCTTAACAGCTCAAAGATGTCAGCTTAGGAAAATTGTAGACGACCGGCAGTTACCTTTTTAAAAAAAAACTTTAGTATACAAAATACTACAGGAGTGATTTCGAAATCTCTGGCTTTTTTGGATGGAGGTTTTTACCGTCCACTAATGCCGAAACATCATTATTTTTAACATTCCGAGCGGTTGTATCGTTGGACAAAATTTGCGCGGCATATTTATTTCACAAGTGTTTATTGCTTAGTCCACCAACCAGCATTGGGCCTACGCTCTTAAACCCTGTCTCCCGTAAGAAAGATGTTCTCGCTCGCAATCGGGAAGTCGGTTTATTCAACTAGCTTTATTTTTTATTTATTTTATTTATACACTTTATTTGTAAACCACAAATAGGAAAAAAAAAACGATGGACACAACAAAAATAAACTTAAAAAGTAGGATACAAAGGGCGGCCTTATCGCTTAGTAGCGATCTCTTCCAGGCAACCTTAGGATTAAGAAAACCAAGGGAAACCGATTGGTGGGGTGTATTATTATTATATGATGATGATGATGATGATGATGATGATGATGCTGATGATGATGATGATGTCCTCCATGACGTATCCGTCAACGGCGACACCTTGGCTTTATCGTCTCGAGTGTGCACGGATATGACTAGCGTAGCCAAATTTAGTTTTGAAGATTCGATTGCACGACCCGCAGTAAAGTTGACCGCTGTTATTATAACTATACGTATAGGAAGGCTTAGGCCTAATTTTTTTGTTGTAGCGCTTTGAGTCAATGTGCTCTAGACGTTTAATTTCGAAGGTTTTACATTTTTCACTTATCAGTTTGCGCCATTTAGACCTCTGCGTGGCAATTCGCTCCCAATTGCTCCATGGTATATTGCATGATGTTAGATTGCGTTTTAGAACATCCTTAAAGCGCAAGTACTGACCACCAGACTTTCGTATACCATTACTGAGCTCAGAGTAAAAAACTGCTTTCGGTAGCCGGGTGTCATTCATGCGCGTCAAATGTCCACACCATCTGAGTTGACCTTTCAATATTAATGCTTCCATGCCGTCCATGCCCGATCTCCTCAGAATTTCAGAGTTTGTGATTTTATCCTGCCACTTTACACGCAATATTGCTCTTAAACATTTGAGATGGAAAATATCCAGACGCTTAATATCTGTTTTGTACAGACACGAAACTTCAGAAGCATAAAGAAGTATTGGCAGAATGATGGCTTTATAAACCTCTACTTTAGTTTTCAACCGTAGATCATGTGATGTCCAAACCCTCCGATTTAATCTGCCGAAAGCAGCAGCAGCTTTTGCGATACGAGATGCTATTTCGGTACTCAAACGATTATCCTTTCGTATTATACTACCCAAGTAACGAAAAGATGACACTTCTCCAACGCGTGCGTCATTTAGCTTAAGGAAAGTATTACTTTCAGGTAGACCTTTAACAGGTTGCTTGAGCATCTGCGTTTTAGAAACGCTTATAACTAGGCCAAATCTTCGACAAGACGCATCCAGATGATCAAGATACTTCTGTAGGGATTCAATGGAGTCAGCCATGAGACAAACATCATCAGCATACAGAATCTCCAAAATAGGTAGAGTTTTAACTTTGCACCGTGCTCTAAAACGTGACAAGTCAAAGACACTCCCATCAGATCTAACATTTAGCGTTATTTGACCACAGCAGTTGACAAGTGCGTCTTTCATAACAGTAGCAAAATAAATAGCAAAGAGAGTGGGAGCCATAACGCAGCCCTGCTTGACACCGTATGTTACTGGAAATTGATCCGAGTAGCTATTGTCACACTGCACCCGAGCCATCATTCCATTGTGAAATTGACTTACAATGCGTATAAACTTCTCAGGACATCCAGCTTTCTTAAGAACAATCCATAGGGCGTCCCTGGGTACTCGATCGAATGCTTTCTCTAAATCAACAAAACACATGTAGAGGTCACGTTGTTGTTCAATGCTTTTCTCTTGAAGTTGTTTAACTACGAAAATTGCATCAACAGTGCCTCTCCTGGGCCGAAAACCACATTGGCTTTCAGGCAGGATATGTTCCGCCACAGAGCTAAGGCGCCTATTAATTATGTGAGCTAGAACCTTGCCAGCTGCACACAATAGGGATATGCCTCTATACGAGCTACACTCAGAAAGATCACCTTTCCCCTTATAAAGCCTACAAATGGATGCATTTTTCCAATCCTGAGGTACGTCAGCACTTTCCCAAACTCGAGTTATTAACTCAAATAGCTTGTTGCTAATATTTGCACCGCCATATTTAAATATCTCCCCGGGCAGGTTATCCGAGCCCGGCGTTTTTCCATTTTTCAAACGTTTAATTGCGTACATAAACTCTTGATAACTAGGAGGTTCATCCAACTCTGATGATGTCAGCAAGGTTGGAAGTGAGTTTATGTATGCAAGCTCGGCGACCTGAGTGCCCGGATTCAGAACGTCCTGAAAGTGCTCAGCCCATCTCTTCAGCACATCTTTCGGTTCTGTTAGACGTTTCTCACGATCGCGCGAGTAGATAGGGGCTGACAACTTACACCTAGGTCCAAAAATCATACGAAGGTTTTCATAGAAGTTACCTGTTTGATGTGTATCAGCCAGATGTTGCAGCTCTGTGGCTTTCTTAGTCCACCACCTATTTTTGACCTCGCGCGCTTTGATTTTTAGTTTTTGCTGAATTTCAGTACACTTTTTGGTATCTTTTGTATTTTTCAAAGCAAGTCTAAAGTCATCAAAAAGTTTCCTTAGCTCCACATCAGAATCGTCAAACCAATCCTGATTCTTCCTTGGTGATTTTCCAATAACTCGAACAACGATGTCATTCAGTGAATCAGCAAATTGGTGCCATTCCTCGTTAACTGAAACATCTATGGAATGGGATGCAATTGACTCAAATTCAGCATTGAGCTTTTGCCTGGTTTCCTCACAATAGGTCAGCTTTTTGTATGCCAGCCTTAGAGGTACTTTATGTTCTATTCTGCGAGGAGGTTTGTAAATGAATCGCATTTTAGATCGGATGAGACGATGGTCAGTCCATCCCTCAGCTCCACGCATGGCCCTCGTTATAAGAACGTCCTTTACGTCTTTTCTACGGACTATTATATAATCAAGTAAGTGCCAGTGCTTAGAACGTGGGTGCATCCATGACGTTTTATATTTTTCAGGAAGCCGGAAAAAAGTGTTAGTGATGGTAAGATTAAACTCTGCGCATAAGGTAAGCAAGGAAATTCCATTGGTATTACACTTTCCAATACCATGCTGGCCTAGAACGTCTTTCCAGGCTTCGTATTCTGTACCCACGCGCGCATTAAAGTCACCGAGCAATATCAATTTATCACTAGATGGTATGGTTAACAACACTTGTCTTAGATCATTATAAAACTTGTCCTTGTCATCAACCGGTGAGGTCAAAGTTGGGGCATAGACAGCAACTAGATGCATGTATCTTACTTGGGTAGTATGTAGGCGCAAAGTAATCAGTCTATCATTGATGCCTTTGGGGGATTCAGCTAGTGATCTTGCAAGCTTATTCTTGATAGCAAATGCAACGCCACTCGATGATCTTTCAGTTGCAGGCTTGCCACTCCAAAAATAGGTGTAACCACCCAATTCCTCGCACAGCTCTCCACTCTCGGCCATGTGAGTCTCACTGATAGCAGCTATGTCCACATCATATCTACCCAATTCCCGAGCAATGAGAGCAGTCTTCCTTTCGGGACACTGGTTTCTGTCACTATCCAATAAAGTTCTCACATTCCATGTTGCAACAATAAGTGTTTTTGGTTTAGTATAATTATGTCTCTTTCGACCGCAATAAAAATTGGTGCCCAAGTGACTGCGGTGTGCCACTGGGTATTATTTAAGACGGACAATGTTTAGGCCACCTTTTCTAGGCCCCTCCCCGGATTGGGGAAAGCAGAGCGATCCTGAACAGGCCTGCTTTGTCGCCAGACGTGCTGCCGAACCTGTCCTCCCGTCTAGTTCGATTTCAGGAGCGACCACTCTCGTCTGACCGCCTGTGTGCAGAGAATCAGCTAGCAGTCAGACTCACCAAATCCAACCACTCCCACCGACGCTCCATCGCCGCAGGACTTACACTTATAACCGATAGAAAAGCCAAGGGTCATCAGCGCGTGAGTATATTATAGTGGGCAAACATTTGCGCAGATACAAGCCCACTCCCTCGTCCCCTAACTCTGTAGCCGGTGGAGCGGTTACCGCTACGACTGGCCTGAGCCAGAGGATGCAGTGATGTAGCCGCATGTTATTAAAAAAGATCCTAACATGCGCCCTTAATGGCCTATCACAGTGCCATGCTACACCGCCATAGAAGCCGAGAACGTTTGCCATATCGACAGTGTTCGCCTTCCATACCAATGCAGACTTTGTGTACTCAGCGAGGGATCTACTCGCAAACTACGTCTGTGAACGTAGTAACCTCCATCAGGTTTAGCCCGCGAGTAAAACGCGGTTTTCCGGGGTGTGGCCGCTGTGTACACAACAGCTTCTTGGAGCCACTGATGGAGATATATATATATACATACTTACGAACAATTACACACAAAATACTAATAATAATAAATATAAAAAATTATAAACTAATATATACTAAAACATACTTAAATATGAGTAAGAGTTAATCACTGTCGTCTTTATAGCTTTAGTATTGCTTATCCTGCCAGCTCAGCCAGAGAGCTGCCTGAAGAAGTGTGAACGAAGTTGAGCTTTAACATACGGTTGATAAGTTCAATTTTACTCTGTATTTATAGTGTTACTGCTATTTCTTTGTAGTTGGTGGCGTGTACGAAGCAAGATCTCCTCTTCAACTCACTACCGTCGGAAACTCGGCCGTGGGAGTCGTGAGTTGATCTCGTTTTGAAATGTCATGTGGCAATTTCAAATTGGATCGTCTGGCCTCACGCTTACAGTTAATTTTCAGTTGAAGCTTTGGTCGTAGAAATTGTCTAAAGTTTGCAGCAGCCCTTAGCGGGATAGCTCAAAGGAACAAACACTTTATAGTGCTACGGGGGTAAGATGAGGCACGACCCGTATCGTTTACGACGGATCTAGTTTGGCAGGTTAATGAGTTGGACGTTTCTAATTATGAGGGATTTATCATACTCGCATATAAAACTTAGAGACTGTTAAACAGACACTTACCGTTAAGCTGACGAATAAGAAAATAATCCTTGGAGTTTTCGGGCAGTAAATACGTATTACTGACATAGTCATTTTGGCCGACCATTAAACAAACAAAATGGCATCTACTCATTGGTGTTAAATATTAAAAGAGCACCAGGTCGCTTACCTGGTGCTCTTTTAATATTTAGCACCAACGAGATAACATTGTATTGCTGTCTTGACAGTACGATTTAACTGATAGGTACAACAAGGGACTCCCTAAGCAAAGTTATGTAAAAAATATTTGGATAATATATTGACATATATCAATGATTGCCAATCTTAATATTTATCCAAACATAAAACAACAACAATGTTGTACTTAATAAGTTAATTTATAAGAACAAATCGATTGAAAATTATAGTTAATACGGCCCCGTTGGTCTAGTCTTCAGGATGTGCAACTATGGAATAAGAGGTCTTAGGTTCCATTCGTGTTTCCATTTATGTTGGTATAAATATTAAACTCTACAATCAGCCATATAAATGAACAGATATGATCGAAATATCAATAACCAAGTCCGCAATACAAAGTTATCTAGTGCGCTTACGTGGTACCTTATCGTCATCTTTATAAACCCGTTACCAGCTCACTACAAGACATGGGTGTCCTCCCAGAATGAAAAGGGTTTAGGCCGTAGTCCACCACGCAAAACAAGCCCAGATTGGTGGACTTTCACACGTCTTTGGAGAAATTTCAGGACTGTAGATTTCCTTACGATGTATTCATTCACCGTTAAAGCAAAGAAGGATCGCTTTAAAAGCCAAAGTCCTTACTAATAGGATATCACCGCTTCACTACTTATATTTACTACTCATTAATTGTGCATGGCCAATAGGCTATCAAGCCTACTTAAAGGCTAAAGCCTAGCTAACTACGCCAGATTATGTGCTCATTATCATAGAAATCCGCTGTCATTTTGATCTGTTGAAGCCTAGGTTCATTAACGGCTAAATATTCTCAATGTGTCCAATCAATATTTCCAATATACGAATCGGCGCCGCATAAAATTTTCTTCTTCCTTATTTTGAAAACTATGGGACTTCCATACAACTTTCCAACCCCTATTTCACGCTCATATTTCGGAATCTAAAGTCGTCCTTATATCTCTTTATTTGCTTTTGAGATAAAAATATAAAACTTTGAAAAAAAGTATCAGAGTAATGAATTATTTATTAGACAGCAAGCAGGCGTTACTTTGCGGAAGTCCATAATATATTATGAAAATTAAGCTTAATTTGGTATAATCCGCGGACAGCATCATTACGCTGTATGATGTCATTTATAATGTTTTCAATCCGTATACTTCACACCAAACAGATCCTCGGCAATGTACCCTCTACGCTCGTTTCGCTCCAAAACCGTTGCACCCTCAGGAGATGTTGACTTTAAAATAATAATAATTTTTTTAAAATTACAAAACACTATTTAATATTATTTATTTCTATATCTTAACTTACGAAATGTCAACAACATCAATAGCCTTTAACTAGGCTGGTTGGAGTGACCCAGCGGGGAGCCATACCAGTGGCAATACGTACAACAAAAGCCCAGGGAAAAAAGAAGAGGCTTATTACAGTCTACTGGGTAAAGACCTCTCCAAACGGGAGGGTTTGCCCATAATATATAATTGTTTGTATAGTAAACTCCACGTAGGGCTGCCTGGACGCAGAAATTTTAATTTGTAAATTTTTTTTCTTATTTAATTTAGTTTTTAATTATTCCATTTATGTTATAGTGTAGTGCGTAGTGATGGGTCATAGATACCCAAAAAGGGTTGGTGATAGTAGTAGATAGTAACAGCAGCACACAGAACACTCCTGCCTATTTTCCGTTGTATTCCTTTATTCACCTCGTAAAACAACGGCAAGGAGAGAAATAATTAGTCACATATTAGTACCCTTAATATGTGACTAATGTCAACCCTTTTACAAGGGTTGACTTAAGGGTTTTATGTAAAATATTATATTAAACTTAAAAATTAACATAAAAATATCAATATACCAATAACCAATTGTTGTAAGATGTAAATTAACTTATAAGAAAGCGCGAAAATAATAAAGACTTTACGTCGCGCACATAGGAATCGTATTCCTATATAATTTTTTTTTTTATCTTGAAACTAGTTTATTGATGTGTTTAAGATAATTTTACAAGTGTTGAAAGAGGTCAATTAACTTTAAAAGGAGACGCGATAATTAATAAGGAAATTACGTCGCGCACGTTCGTATAGTAAAACTGACTTGTTCTTTAATATTAAAGTAATTGTACAGGACTAGTATAAAAGTTGTAACTTGCCAACGAGTAAAAGCTTTACTTTATAAAGGTTTTTTTAGTAATATTTCAACTCTAAATTAGGTGTCACATGGCTAAGAGCAGCAAATTAGGTTAGGGTGGAAAGTGAAGAGCGGCCGTTTTAATTACGTTCAGAGTTATTTTTAAAGCTAGTGTTTTGTATAAAAAGGTTGACTTTTCAGGGCGTTATTTACTAAGTATACCCTTATTACTAAGTATACCCTTATTACTGGAATACGAATGTGTTCTTTTTTTTACCAGCAAAGAAAATATAATACTTCGTTTCACTGGCAATACTTAGTTAGGAAGACATTTTTTTTGGCTACGTGTCTGGTAAACTTGGGATTCCATCAACCTATAAATTTCGTACAAAAGTGTTTTGGGGTACCACACCCATTTCAAGTCAATACCTTCTTTACTTTGAAAACTATGGAACTTCCATGCAACTTTCCAACCCCTATTTCACTTTCACATTTTCGAACCTAAAGTCGACCTTATATAACTAACTCTTTATTGGCTTTTGAGATAAAAAGACAAAACATTAGAAAAATGTTAAAATGTTTAATGCTGAATGTAAATGTGACCAAAATGGCAGCGGTGTTCTATGATAAGGAGCACATATTATTGTTTTTGTATATATTCTGCCATTTATTTGTAGATCTATATTATGTAGCTCCATCAACAACCATACTGATATTTTACACTTTTCTTTTTGTTACTAGTTGGCTAAGTTGGTAACGCAAATAAAAACTTGGCTTCGGACAATGAAGTCGGTCGCACATGACTTCCGCAAGTTTACGCCAATCGGCTCTTCGACGACCTGCAGGTCTCCACATTTGTTAACCCCATGAATACTAAGCAGTTCGTATGGGAATATACTACAGGAGGGTTCAACAGTCGGTCTGTGTATGTATATATGTCCCAGTTTTGTGAACCCCTAATGAGCTTATATGCTTATATTAGGCCTACTTGAAATAAATGAATTTTGAATTTTGAATTTTTTGAATTTTTTGAGCCTATTTTATATATTGGATAGAAGCAGGAGTAACAATTATTCGTTGTAAAGTCAACATCTACTAAGGATGCTCCGGTTTCGGAGCTAAACGTGCGTAGAAGGTACATTGCCGAAAATCTGTCCGTTGTGGAGTATAAGGATTAAAGAAAATAAAAATTACACCATACAGATTCTACTGCTTTTCGCAGAGTATAGCAAATTAAGCTTAATTTTCCTTAAGCCTATTTTAGTCATTTCGGTGTCGTTTCCTTTCTTTTAGCGTCCTCAGTGCTTCTGGCTATGTGACATCACGATAAATCGAAATGATATGCCAGATAAAGTGCCAGTGTGGCAGGTTTCAGTTTATTAACTTTAATTTTAAAAGATTTTTTTATGTTGCGGATTCAACACTACAGTAAATAAATAACATTATTTTTTGATTAATATAATTATTATGTTGCATAACGTAACGAATTGCAGAGAGACGATGGAGACAAGCGGCACAAGAACATTCATTGGTTGAGATGATAATAATAACAAAGCATATGTGAACAAATCCGCTGACAAAAGCTAGCGAAAAACAAGGAACAAATGAAGAAATGTTTGAATGAAAATATTTGTAAAGTAATTCAGAACTGGTTGGATTTGTTTCGTTGAAATTACGAAACA
Source organism: Pararge aegeria (assembly GCF_905163445.1). Taxonomy (NCBI): domain Eukaryota; kingdom Metazoa; phylum Arthropoda; class Insecta; order Lepidoptera; family Nymphalidae; genus Pararge; species Pararge aegeria. The sequence goes on along the minus strand of NC_053184.1, from coordinate 5,991,552 downwards.
ATTCGGACGGAACCCGGGCTGGTCGCAACGGGCAGTAGGTAAATTCCCGAGGGACGGGTCGGGATGTCCTTTCATGGCTTAATTCAGAAAAACCTTAGCAGCCGGATCTTTACGTACTGTTTACGAATTCGCCCGCCAATGTTTGAACCCTTAAATCGGTTATTGCCTATAATAAATATAATATTCGATATTTTTTATCTCGCAGGCACGATAGGTTGTGCTAAGACCGAATAGCCTTATTATGCAGTCTAAGAAAATAATCGTTATATTTCTGTGGTAAAGAAATCTCGGAACAAAACGGGCTTATCTTTGAAGTTAAATAACCCTTATTTCTATGTTCTTTGTGGAAGATTATAGCAACTTATTGACGTGTTATAATATGCTTAAAAAGCAAAATAAACTCCTGTACGATTTCAGTTTTTAATTAACTCAAATTTTTAAATAACTTTGCGATATAAAATGTCCACTCAATACCTACTTATACCTAGCTTTAATTTTAATATTTGATTTAAAGAATAAAAATAATAAATAAGAAGGTTTCCTAAACTTCGTTGGTTTACTATTTATAGAGAGATCGTGTTTATAGTCAGCTAATATTGAGAGTTTTCCCAAAATAAGCAATATAGCTTCAACTTTGTGAGAACATTCAGTGGTTGAGAAAAGAGAGAACATTCATTCATAAGGTCAGTCCAATCAACTCTATCAGGTCCTACATACCGCCAAAGTCGTAAAACTACAATTCTATCGAAAAAGTGTATCTAACGAGACTCCAGAAAAGCGAATCGCCACAAAGAGATCTCGTAAAAAATACAGCAATAACTTAAAAGCAAGAATCAACATCTGTCGGTCATTATGGCACGTATAATAAATACACTTTTGTTATCAATCTCGTAAAAGTCCAAAAGGCAAGCATAAATACAATTATTCAGCGGCCTTAGGTAAAAGACCGAATGAGATATATTATAATATTACGAAATAGAATGTAGTGTACATCACGTACATAATCTAATATTAACAAAAACAAAAATCTGTTAAGTCATCAAATCCTTAATTCCGCTGTCAAATCCCTCACCCCTTTAAAGCCCCTACACGAGCTGATTACAAAGTTTCAACGGAATGATGTCGAGAGAGATTTTTTAATGAATATTAATTCGTTGCCAGTAAAACAAACTTTACTCTCTGCCAAGATCGGTAATTGCTTCGTTTTTCGTCTAAGCCTTATTCGGAATCTTCGCTAAGGTTGGAAAGTTTTTGCTACCATAGTATTTGGAGTGGAAATCGTTATTTATTACTGAATCGACGCCTACAAGTGCCTATTCCAATTTTACGGTTCAGCTGAAACTTCTCAAGGACTAATGAAGCTTTAAATCGCTTGGTATGTAGATATAGTACCAAACAAACTAAAATATTCCTTTAATACTTCGCAACATGGAAAGGTTTTTGCATGATCTTGATGTAAGCAACCATTGATTTTGAAATCATTTAACATCGAAGCTTCAAAAACGGTAAGAAAAAATTCAAACACTATGTATAGCACAAGCAGTTTCATACAGTTGACGCACTGCAATACGTAGGTATATTCTGAACATGAAAAATGATTCTGAACACTTAAGCAATCTGGTTTAATATGGTTTGTGTTAAATATTTGTAATCTAAATCTAAATTAGTGCAAACTATTTGTAATCTTAATAGTTGATCGACCAGTTAAAGTTAAACAAGTAGCTTAGGCTTAGTTTATTAATTAATCCTTACTAATATTATAAATGCGGAAGTGTGTTTGTTTGTTTGGTTGGCCTCCTTCACGCCCTAATTTCGCAACCGTCTTTTTTTTGGCACTGACCTACTTAAAAGGAACCAAAGTAACATAGTTTACTTTTTATCCCAGAAAAATAAACGATTCCCACGAGATTTCTATGAAAACCCGTATAAATGCGGGTTAGCCGCTAGAATTTAATAATCAAAAGAAAATTAAATATTGATCGGTACTTGTATCGCTTGAATACGGTAGCAAGTACAAATCAAACCTTTTGCAAAAATGTCAAAAAATACGCTTTAAAATTTCAACGTCAATTTAAAGTTACAGTATTTCATGTTAAAGATGTCCCGGTTAGCAATAAACCTTGTTAGGATATCTCTAAATAAAAAGTAGCAAGTACGAATAAACACCTATTTTTGAAATCGTTTATAAATACGCTTGTTTGAAATCAAGCTTTGATGTTACAGTATTCCATGTTAAAGATGTCGCGGTTAGCAATAAACCTTGTTAGGATATCTCTAAATAAAAAGTAGCAAGTACGAATAAAAACCTATTTTTGAAATCGTTTATAAATACGCTTGTTTGACATCAAACTTTAATGTCAATTTGACGTTACACTATTAGTATGTTAAAGATGTCGCGGTTAGCAATATCCGTTGTTAGGAAAAATATAGAAATAGAGATGGATACGTTGGGTTCAATAAATCTTCTATAGTTTCGAGCATTATGAACAGTCACGTACGCGCCCTGGCGGCAGCGGTTGACGCGATTTACGATTGTGGGGGGTTTTGCGCTCGGCAACTTTTACGAATTTGTTTTTAATTTTCCACTCACTTCTACAAAATCTTCGCCATAGGGTGTACGAATGAAACTATTGCGGGCGATTATTTCAATCGGATTAGGAATATTAAAACACTAAACACTTGATATTATTTAAGTTATAGTATTTCTTCTTCTTGATGCCAACCGCATCAACTGTGTGGCTTACCATTCGCGGGGGACGGAGTTTTCGGGCAATCGCACAACGCCAGGTTTAAGCTCGAGTCTTGTGAAGGGTCGCAAATAGGAAGCTGTACCCCACCACGGTCTCGTTGGTGGTTGGCGTATTCAGGCCACGGATCGCGAGGGCCTGCTTTTCCTTTTAATAATTCTTAGTACTAGCCCGGAACCTTTCATATATCGACTAAATATGATAAATAAAGTTTAATTGGTTCGCAAGAAGAACAGCCAGTATCTGCGTAGCTTTTACGTGTTATATAAGTTTAGGATTTGCATTCCAAATCTTAAAAAGAGGTTTTATTAGTTTTGGGATGCTTTTCAAAAACCATTTTCAAAAGAACGTTTAAACGGGTTAAGAACAGGTTGACAGAAAATGTGAATTGACAAAGCATTTAGGATGTCCTTTTTAAAAAAATATTTTTACATACCTCGAGAACTAGAAGATTTCATAACAGGTAGTTGCCGCATGTCTTTAACCTGTAAGGCGTGATAAAGTTACAAACTAACAAAACCACATAAGCATATCAAATATAAGTAAGAAGTAATATTAGATTTTGTTTAAAAACCCGTGTCAAATCGTGAAATTTAATTTGAAAAAAAAGTGACAAAATATCTCAATTGTAATACTGTTTACAGTTACACTGTGGCAACGACTTCGCATTTCGCAACCTAAGTATAGTAAAGATTCTGAGAGTAGATTTTTAATAATTATTTATATGTGTACCTATGTCACTAATATGATTGCTATTCAAAAAATATTTATATGATCTATACGATTTCGCTGTAGGTGAATATGTAAAATGATTTTTCAAGAGAATAAAATAATTCGTTAAACTGAAATTGATGTTCAAACTATCAATTGAGCCTAAAAGGGGCAATTATTTCATATTCACACAGACACACACTGAAACTTCATTTATTCTTAAGTTCTCAGACTGTTAGTTAGTAAATAGCTACAGCACGTAGAGTTTAAATAAAGGGTCGGGGAACGAATTCCAAGCAGGCGTCTCTGAGCTATGCGCTTAATTGATATCTCAGGGGAAATTTCAGCATATGTGTGACCCAGTAAGGTAACAGTGTAGGTAAAACCACATAATATCGCTCTCGTTAAATAGAACGGAGGCTTTTCTCATCTGTGGATAAGGATTATCCTTACTGTTTAGTCACGTAACGTTTGACTTTAACCAAACCAAAATGCAGAGAGATACATAATAATAAATAATAAATATACTACAACAATACACTACATCGCCATCTAGCCCGAAAGAAAGCGTAGCTTGTGTTATGGGTACTAAGATAGCTGATGAATATTTTTATGAATATTATAAATATAAATACTTATAATATACAGATAATTATTATTATTTATTTATCTACTCAAACTCATATTTAAGTATTTATGGTATATTAATATATGTATTAGTATATTTATTTTTTATATTTATCAATAGTATTTTTTTATTTGTGTAGTCTGGTTTATGTTTATGGATATTCGTATATATGTACTAAATAGTGTACCCCACCTTTTTTTTTCTTTTTAGTTTTCCTAATCCTAAGGTTGCCTGGCAGAGATCGCTACTTAGCGATAAGGCCGCCTTTTGTATCCTGCTTCATTCTTCATATGTTTGTTTCTTTTTTTTGTCTCGTCTTTCTGAGTGGTGTACAAATAAAGACTATAAATAAATAAACACCCAGACACTGAAAAACATTCACGTTCATCACACCAACATTTTTCCAGTTGTAGGAATCGAACCCACGGCCTTAGTCGCAGAAAGCAGGGTCCCTGCCCATTGCGCCAACCGGCTGTCATTATATATATATATATATATATATATATATATATCTATATATATATAAAAGAGGATGTTTGTATATATGTCATCGATAAACTCAGAAACTATTTGACCGATCATTATGAAAATTGGTATGCTTATGTATTTTTTCACGGAGAAGGTTTATATGCTATGCCCATTGATGTAACTCCCCACCAGGCGGCGCTGTCAAGTATCGACTTCCGCCCCGTTCAACCGATTGTCATAAAAATTGGTATGACCATGTATTTTTCCACAGAGAAAACGACCATGCTATGTCCATTGATGTAACTCCCCACCAGGCGGCGCTGTCAAGTATCGACTTCCGCCCCGTTCAACCGATTGTCATAAAAATTGGTATGACCATGTATTTTTCCTCGGAGAAAACGAACATGCTATGTCCATTGATGTAACTCCCCACCAGGCGGCGCTGTCAAGTATCGACTTCCGCCCCGTTCAACCGATTGTCATAAAAATTGGTATGACCATGTATTTTTCCACGGAGAATGTAAATATGATGTCCATATGTTATTAAATATCACCATCATATAGCGCTTCAATGCATTAAGTTCTATAGCGATCAACTGATTCAAAATTTTATATGCGGCAATGAATGCAATAAAACGTTTTCTCATTAAATTCAATGAGTTATTTTACAACTTATATTAAATAAGAAAATAAAAGAAATAACTAACCTTCTTTTGTAAACAAAAAAATATAATTTATTTAAAAAGCAAATCAGCTAACTTCAAATATATCATTTGTTATTGAAAATAAAAATAAAGCAATAAAATAAAAAATAACTTATAATTATTATTTTAAAATAACATGATCATGTACTAAAAAAAATGATTTGTAATTTTAATTGTAAGTGTAATTTAATGAAAGTCAATAATACTCTTAATTAGTAAGTATACTCAAGACTTTAATAATAATAAATAGTTAATTTAAATTGTAAATAGAATAGAATTAACTAATTAATTATTTATGTAAATAGATAAAACAGGTGCTACACAAATAATATTATTTACAATGCCACGGAAAAAATCAAATATCGGAAGATCAACGAGAAATACGAAGCAACAGGCAACCAGAAGAACTACAGAAACACCGCAACAACAAACAACGCGATTAGAATCAAACAGACTTCGAGCTTCGTTTTTGAGAGCTAATGAAAAAGATAGTGAACGTGTTGTTCGAGTTACAGACCTACTTTCAAGAGCGTCTTCATCAAGAGCTGCCGAAAAACCTGACGAACGAGCTCAACGTTTGGATGATCAAAGATTAAGACAAAATCAGTTAAGAACTAAAACCGATCTTAATAAAGCAGCCTTTAATTACGATAAGAAATATGATTACAAGATCCATCCCGATGTGGTCATTGGTTCAATGAATGTAGTATGTCCGCATTGTCGCGCTAAGAAGTTTCAAAAAGAAACTGCCGGTTTGTGTTGCTCCAACGGCAAAGTTCATTTACCACCACTGGTTGAACCACCAGAACCTCTTCTTACCTACGTATCTGGAACTACTAAGGAGTCTAAACATTTTCTTCAGCATATTAGAAAATACAACTCCTGTTTTCAAATGACATCGTTTGGAGTAACAAATATTGTAAAATATAATCATTTTATTTTACATTTTACAAGTATACCATCAAATTGGTTCACTTCTCCCAGTACCTGAAGAAAATCCCCAATTTTTGCAAATTTATTTCATGGACAACGTAGAAAAAGAGATTGACCGACGATGCATGTTCAGTACGACGACTAACCGGGAAATTATTACTAAATTACGGATTATGCTTCATGAAAATAATTGTTTGATTAGAGATTTTAAATCTGCATTAGAAGGTGCGACAACAGATGATTTCAGGGTCATTATTAGAGCAGATAAAAAACCTTCGAATGAGCATGAAAGACGCTTTAATGCACCCGTGGCTTCTGAAGTCGCAGCTGTAATTGTTGATACAGAAATTACAAAAAGAGATATTATTATCACTAAGCGTGATCAAACCAAGCAACGTGTCGCTGAAACACACCGATCGTATGACGCGCTTCAATATCCAATTCTGTTTCCGCGAGCAGAAGATGGATATCATCTCGATTTTAAAATGATTAAATGTGTGTGTGATTCCACGTATTCCTATTATTCTAGCTTTTGCCCGCGGCTTCGCTCACGTTAAGTTTTATTTTTGATTTGTTAAATTTACTACAAAGGGTTAAAAAAAGGTCTTGCTGCTTATAGAAAAATATGAACGGAAATTACTTAGAAAAACAGAAACTTTCATATAAATTTTGATCCCCTATGAAATACGTATTTCTTTATTATAAATCGAAAACCTAAAATCAAAGTTAAAAAACAGAGATAAAAAACAGATAAAAAACCTTCGAATGAGCATGAAAGACGCTTTAATGCACCAGTGTCTTCTGAAGTCGCAGCTGTAATTGTTGGTACAGAAATTACAAAAAGAGATATTATTATCACTAAGCGAGATCAAACCAAGCAACGTGTAAATTTTATTAATTTTGTTTTTTTTTTAAGCAGCAAGACCTTTTTTTAACCCTTTGTAGTAAATTTAACAAATCAAAAATAAAACTTAACGTGAGCGAAACCGCGGGCAAAAGCTAGTATAGTAGTATAATAGATAGTGAGAGCTTTGACTTTCTATACATAATATGGGTATGTTGCTTACAAGTGCAATTTATTCTTGTAAAAAAATCGGGTGTATTCTGAAAAATAGCTTCATAAATTTATTGTACCTATCTTTGCAAATAACTGTGTTGTTATTTAATTTATAAACCTCGCGATAACTTCTAAATTAAATTACACATTTGAATTAATGAAAAACGAATTTAATTTGAGCATAAAAGTATTTATTTTAATAAGAATTAATACTGCGATACTAATGTTTTGATACGAGCATTTTGTTTCTACCGGCGATCTAATGAAATTTTACACAAAGGCTGCTATTGTGACTTAAATATGATAGTTAGAATAATTAGGATAATTTAGGTTATATAGTAGAAATATGTTTTAATTTAACATTACAATTTTTATGGGGATTGAAATTGTTTTCAATATAAAAATAGTATAGTATAGTCCTCATAAATATGATTTTAATTTAACTATTATTATAGTGTTGATATAAATTTCACGTGTTGATGCAATCTAAGATAGTGGCAGGTTAACTATGGCATGTTATATTAAAACTACGCCCCTAATCGGTTCCTACGCGTCATCGTACCGGAACGCTAATTCGCTTTGCGGCAAGTATTTGATAGCAGACAAAATATACTTACAGCCAGAATAATCACGTTCAGCTAAACACATTAACCGTGCATGCTTTATTTATGGGTAATTTTGAGTTACTATTATGAGTACTAAAATGGGTATGCACAATGCATGCACAAATGCACAAACTTTAAAGATTAGTGCAAACATACGCATGTTTGAGGCTACCTTTTGATATATCGACTATCATAAAAAAAAGTTGAAATATTTTTGCAAGAAGCACGGCCCTTGTCATATCGTATCTGCGTAGCTTTTACGTGTTATATTAGTTAAAGATTCGCATTAAAAATCTTAGAAAGAGGTTTTATTAGGTTTGGGGCACTTTAAAGTCAAAGTCAAAGTCAAAGTCAAAAATATCTTTATTCAAGTAGGCCATTATTATCTTTATTAGGTGGCACTTTTGATGCGTACATAAGAATTACACGGTAGTGAGATGATGGCGATAACCACATTCGTAAACTTAAAACTGAAGCTACGAGGGTTCCAAACGCGTCCCGGTCTAAGAAGAAGCCCACAACAAACTTAGCCGGGTGTTTTTTTTTTTTTTTGTTATCGCCATCTCACAGTGTTTATTTTAAATTATTAGAAGAGCAACCTGGTTAGAGCAATAATTTACACCCAAGCTTTTTTATCGTTTACATAGTCCTTTATACTATAATAGGACTTTTCTATAAGCTTACGTTTAATACAAACTTTGAAATTTTTAAGAGACATCTCCAAGATGTCAATTGGTAGTTTATTGTAGAATTGTATGCAATTTCCTTTAAACGAATTATGAATTTTATGTAACCTAGTATATTGCACTGTAAGTTTATTCTTACTTCTAATGTTTAAATTATTGCAGTCACATTTTTTCTTAAATTTAGAAATGTTTTTATGGACGTACATTAAATTTTCAAATATGTACTGACTATACACTGTCATTATTTTAAAATCTTTAAATTTATCTCTCAATGACTTTCTCGGACCCATTTTGTAGATAGAACGAACAGCCCTCTTCTGCAGCACGAAAATAGTGCTAATATCAGCAGCATTACCCCAAAGTAAAATTCCATATGACATAATGCTGTGAAAGTAACTAAAATATACCAGTCTAGCAGTTTCTACGTCGGTCATATGGCGTATCTTCTTTACCGCATAGGCAGCAGAACTATGCCTGTTCGATAAATTATTTACATGAGGGCCCCATTGAAGTTTAGAATCTAACGTTATTCCTAGAAAAACTGTCGTATCCTCCAGTTTCAGTTCCTCATTATTAAGTAGTACAGTGGTTTTCACGTGTTTAACATTAGGTAAAATGAATTTTATACACTTGGTTTTTTTTCCGTTAAGAACCAAATTATTAGCTTCAAACCACTGTACCACTTTAGTGAGAGAGTTGTTTACGTCGTCAAAAGCTAGTTCACGTCGATTTATTTTAAAAGTCAGTGATGTATCATCGGCAAACAGAACTATCCCGTGTTTATCCTTGGCAAGGTAAGGAAGGTCATTAATGTAAATAAGGAACAGAAATGGTCCTAATATAGACCCCTGTGGGACACCTATTTTCATAACTGATCCATTAGACCGTTTTCCATTCACGTCGACTTTCTGAATTCTATCGCGTAGATAGTTACTCATTAAGTCTAGAGCTACACCCTGAATTCCATAGTGGTGTAGTTTCCTAACTAACGTTTCGTGTTGAACACAATCAAACGCCTTAGATAAGTCACAGAACACACCAAGTGCATCACGTGACTCCTCCCAGGCTTCAAATATGTTTTGTATTAGCTCAACACCTGCGTCGATTGTTGAGCGACCCCGTGTGAAACCAAATTGCTTAATATGAAGTAAATTATACTTATGAAAATGGTAAAGTAATTGATTTAAAATGAGTTTTTCAAAGATTTTACTGAAAGTGGGTAGTACGGATACTGGTCTAAAGTTAGTGGGGTCAGAAGTACTACCCGATTTAAACAATGGAACTATTTTACTAAGTTTCATTAAGTCAGGAAACACACCACAATCTATACAATTATTAAATATTAAGGCTAAATCGGGTGCAACAATATCAATTAATGATTTGACAACGTTTACGGAAATGCCCCACAGATCATTTGTTTTTTTATTAATTAATATTTATATATATATAACTATACGGAAATCACCTTCGGAATAACGTTTAAACGGGTTAAGATCTACGAACAAATCATCAATCATGGCGTTTAATATAATTGGCAATTTCATTCTTTTCACTCGACGGTTTCTTTCCAAACCTATAAACATTTCTATAGCGATGGAGAAGGGCCTTTTCTATGGGTATTTTTATAATGTCGGGACTCATCATAATGCGCATATTCTCAGTCCGCAAACATTTTGATCCGCATCCCAAGCAGAGCGACAAAAGCCGACTGTATAAACAAGGGGAGCTCGGCAATCTTGCCATGGTATGCCGGATATCTATTTATCACGGATTTATGTGACGCACAATATGCGATGGGTACAGCGAGGCTTTTTAATCTTAAATTTCTCTAGAGACTTTCATAAATATTATCCTAGCAAATAAGTATTACAATATTAACGTTGCAAAGATAACCTTCTCAGTCAGAAAAGAATAATAGGTTAATAGGTTAATAATTAGGTTAATTGCCTATTAATAGGTTGTTAACTTTGTATAACAGCATTAATAAAGTGCTTGACATAGACATAATAGGGGATAGTCTTCCTATATTTAAAAAAAAACTAAAGGACCACTTCCTATCGCAATACGGTGGTACTGTTTAAACTTAGTTATTATTATTATTTATTTTTTTTCCTTTACTCTTTTTTGTGTTAGTTTAGCTAGCTTATGTCTCTCTTAATCGTTTTTTCTCCTTCTAACTAACAATATAGTTTTTATTTGCAAGTTGTGGCAGTCTTTAAGTGGGTCTACAATATTACATTTATATGTTATTTCATTTTTTGTTTAGTTTTTAAGAGTTGTTGTTGTAACCTGTTGATTGTCCCTTAAATAAATAAATAAATAAGAAACATGTACCTTTGATGGGACGGTAACGGGATGGCAAATTTAGTGGCGTGCATAGACGGTATGCATAGGGTATGAAGATTATATAAAATGAAGAAAAACCCCAGTTCGAGTTATAAATAGTACTTAAGGGTGGGCTTATTATAACTCTTACAATGCCTACCCTTAAGTTTTTTATAACTCGTACTAGAGATTGTCTTAATTTTATATCATCTGCATACCTTGTGCATACCCTCTATGCACGCCACTGATGGCAATGATGGTGATGATCCTAAACCGCTACTGCGTTAGTTAATTATATTAACTGTTAAAAAATAGCCTAGGCCACCTTTTCGTTTTCTTTTTAGTTTTCCCTGAGGTTGCCTGGCAGAGATCGCTACTTAGCGATAAGGCCGCCTTTTCTATTGTAAATTCAGAATAAGCGTTAATTTGAGCGAAATGCAAAGTTTCTAGCGACATAAACCAATATTTATGCCAATTATTAATTTTCCAAGGATAATTTTTCTTTCTGTAGATTGATCGCAGGGAAGAATTTATCCAATGGTGGGCCCGTGCTTCTTCACTTAGAACTGGAAAAGAAACTAATAAAAGAGAAAAATACAACCCACCTTCGGTGAAAACTTACAATGAATAAGTAATTCTAAAGTCTCATGTTTCCGGAAAAATTACCGGTTTAATTAGACGCATTAAAAATATATAACGAAACTTACTCACTGTGCCTATTTTACTTGCACTAGGACAGTTCTTTTTGTGAACATTAACCGAACAGCTATGAACATTTTTGAGAAGACAAATAATTAATCATCATTTTGATAAGTTTTAACGGCAAACAAAAAAAAAGGTTTGCGTCCCTAAAAATAACTTATAACTAACATTTTCAGCATAACAAAAGTATTCTATTTCGTTTTGAAGTATAAAAAATATATGTGCTCAAGCGAAAGCAAGAATATCATCACGATTTTACGAAAGCTCTTTTAACATTTACGATCCTTATGAATGGATAAAATGATGCAAATATTATAGTGCAATTTACTATTAAATGTCAGTCCGGTATTGGCGTGTCAACTTCGATAAGAAAACCCGAGGATATTCCGCATGCAATAAATATATATACTCGCATTTCCTCATTTAACGCCTTATAAATATGATTCGGGATTGGAATATTCGAACGACTGCGGCTACCATTTTCTTACATGTCTTTTTATGTAAACAACCCTTAAATTACATACTTTTTAGCCTAGTCGTTTTAAAAATAATAAAACCCTACTTTCATAAAGAATATCTTTGCCTTTATATTTTATTTGTGTTAATTCATTACAAAAAATAATTTGACGTATTTGTAGGTGTGTGGGTGTGCAATTTTCATTTTATTTCTTTTTTGTTTAAAAGTGAATTAGTATAGTTATTAAAATCGATCCGCCAGAAAATGGCAGATTACATATTTTTCACAATTCCCTCAATATGGTTATGAAATGGAAGGTCTTGACTAGTAGAATACTGTACACCATATTGAGGGTAGGGGTTTTAAATGTTTAATTTATATATTTTTAAAACATAATATGCACTAAAAAGTAATGAAAATATTGTTACCATGATAAGATAAGTTAGAAAACATAGAGCATAAATTCAAACACCTTTTAATATGATTTGTCGTAGCTAAAGTTCATTAAATGCAGAAATCAGTCCAAACAAATCCTTGCTACCGGAGGTGTGTTTAGAATTTCAATATTCCCGTAATTAGGGTGTATTCAGAACATCAGCTCTCAATAGGCACTACTTACTTGAAATTGAAAATCTGTCGTGATATTAAGCTAGAAATATCTATTCGATTTGAAAAAAAAATGCATCCCATTTTGCGTCGAAGCAACAGACTCACTTAATAATATTATTTCACAGAAAGTTTAGAGTCCCGAGATTTTAATTTTTATTCAATTCGATTAAATTTATTCAGCACAATACATAATATGACATCTTATATTTGTGACTTATGACAATATTTTTACGCAATGTATGTAACAAATAAGTTGTATGTTCAAATAAACTTTTCATTTTCATTTTCATTATAAATATAACAGAGAAAGTGTGTGATTTCAATGAAACTTTCAGGCAATCTCCGGATTGACCTGGCGAGTAATCCTGTAAAGTTTGGTGACGATCGGAGCACTCCTATTTTTGAACTGTCAAATACAGCTTTTATTCACTATGATGATATTCTATTGTTGGGTGTACATGGGTGTAGATAATGATCTTCACCAGCTCGATAAGAGAATAGAAGAGAATGAATAGGGAGAGAAATAAATGAGACTTAAATTAAAAATTTAATGATGTAAGTTTATTGTTTAAATAAAATAAAGCAAAATCTAGCCCGGCGAAGCGGGCTGGGTACACTAGTTTATAATGTAAGACTTATATAAATTTAATTATATAATGAATTGTACGTACAGCAAGTTTGGGCGCAGCCATTTTTAAAATTAAATATTTCCACATCAAGTATGTAAGAGTAATTTCAGTCAAGAGAATGAAATTTCACCAACTGGTAAATGATGATGCAGTCTTAAGATGGTAACAGGCTAAGCTGTCGGGGTATGGCAGTTATAATAAACCGATGCCTCCATCGGTTTCTACACGCCATCGTACCAGAACACTAAATCGCTTAACAGCGTGCCGTCGGTAACTAACGGCCAAAGTTCAAGTTTAAATTCCAGATTCTATTCTTATCACATTTTGGGAACTAAAACCTACGCAAAAGTGAGTTTATCTCTTTGGCCTCCATAAAGTTGCTTCTTCTAAAGCAGAAGAGCTACTAAGCTGCATATTTATTTAATTCTTGAACGCGGAAGAAACCATCTTAACCGACTTTAGAAAATTCCTTTACACTCTACACAATATTTGCTCATCCATTTAACGTTAGGTACCTACTATTATACCGCAACCCGTAGTTTGCGCGGGTCAAACGCGTGGCAAAACTAGTGCAACATATAATCCCAAATTTTGGCCATCTTTGTAATTTGTGTACACAAAGGTGGATAGTTGAAAAAGGTTGAAAAAGAGATTTTTCACAAACGTTTGCGGTGAAATCACTTTAAAACATCCCAATGCCTAGTAGAATCTAAAGGGTACTGGTGTTTACTATGCTCGCCGCCGGCCGCTACACTTTTATGAGCCACCCGCTTCGTTCAAGCGCTCGCCTTTCTTTTTTTCAAGTGTGAAGCGATGAAATCCTACTTTTGACCAGCCTTTTGTACATTTCGATCTTAGTTTATCTTTTTTGGAGCGCTGATAGTTTTGCATATGATGCGATTTTCATCTTAGAGTACATCGTCATTCTATCAAACGAAAACGTCAATAGCTTGGCATAGGTTTAGTCTGAGGTTTTAATCACGTTATTTAAGGTTATATGAAGAGGCTTTAACTTTTGCTTATAATCACCATGCTGTGCATACGGGATGGAGATCGCAGTAGATGCTAGTTAGTACTAATGATTTATCTTTAAAAAAAAGGGAACAAACGGACTACTATACAAATAAGCAACTACACAATATTCCATTACTAAATTATTTTCTTTCCATCGTAATTCAATTTACAAATGTTTTTCTAGAAAGCCCAAAATAAGAGTAGAGCCCAGATATATTTATTTGTACAACGCTGCAGCATTTTAGATCTTCCAAACCACAATGTTGGTAGTTGATATGTTTTTTAATGAGAATATATTTCCTAGCTATTTTAGCTCAATTTTATACAAACTACGAAGTAAGCCGAGTTTTGCCGAGTAGGAAAAATAAAGATTTTCACGCTTGCATTCCGGCACAGGGTCAGCACACCTGGGTTTCAAATGAAATTACTTTTTGCACCCAAATGTAATTGCGTTTCATTTCTACACCGTGGAAAAATATTTGGAATGCAAACATAATTCAAGAAAAATTACAATTTTATAGTTATTTGAAGATTAATAATACTCTGTTAAAGATGATGTCGACTACAAAACAGAATTTTATCCAAAAAACTAAGTAGACTTGGATAAACAGACAATTCTGTACTTACTAGCTATTATATTATATATACATATATATTACTTACTAGCTATTGCCCGCATATTCGTCCATATTATTTTCAGAAACATAAACAGACACACCCTCAATGGTTATCAGTCGGTCTATTAGTACATAAATAAGTACACAAAACATTTTATGTTGTTCGGCGTAAGCAACTGGAAAGTAAAAAGATATTACCAAAAATTGAGAACCTCCCGCTTTTTTAAAGTCTGTTAAAAAGTGTTAAATTTTGGGCTATTATATATATATAAATATATAAATAAACAAATATAGTACTACCATACACACATCGCCATTTAACCCCAAAGTATGCGTAGCTTGTGTTATGTTATTTTAAGTGACAATGTGAGATGGTGATAACAAAAAGCAAAAACTGAACTGGCTAAGTTTTTTTTGGGCTTCTTCTTACGTCCAGGGCGCGTTTGTAAGTTGACGAATTTAGTTATCGCCATCAACTCACTTCGATGTTATATTTTACATGTAACCTACGCATCAAAAGTGCCATATATGTGCCTAGTTGAATAAAGCAATATTTGACTTTCACTTTTGACTTTTTGGGTACCAAGATGACTGATGAATATTTTTATGAATAAGTAATATACATAAATACTTATAATATACATATAAACACCCAGCCACTGAAAAACATGTATGTTCATCTGACAAACATTTTCCAGCTGTGGGAATCGAACCCACGCCTGGAACTCAGAAAGCAGGGTTGCTGCCCGCTGCGCCAATCGGCCGTCAATAAACCCGGTATGGGTTTATGTAATTGGCAACCTAACCTAACCGGTTTCTACGCGACATCGTTCCGGATCGCCAATTTGCAAAACGTTAAGTACTTCTTTCTCGACTAATTAGTCCAAAAAAGATTTCAGATAACTGTGACACATGTGGTGTAACAGATGATGTGCATCATTTGCTGATGGAATGTTCTCGTTATGACGTAGTTAGGAACCAGTTAATTGCATCTTTAAATCTAAACAGGTTGCACGTTGGCGTGTTTCATAACCTATTAGGAAGACCAGACTCCATCGAGGCGTGCCACTTGTTTAGATTATTTGCTGATAAAATGATGTAAAGTTAATGTTTATTAGGTTACAATAGGGCTGACATGCAGCTGTTCTGTAAAAGCCCTTAAAAAAAAGAATAAAAAAAAAAAAAAAGGATTTCAGATATATATAAAATTCCCAAATTGCCCCCTCCCGGGAACTCCCCCTTATAAACTATACCACTACGCCAGGAAGGTCAAAATTTGAAGATATAGTATCCAGTCGAAGCAATTGGAGATTGTTGCACGATAAGCGATTGCAATGTAATATACGGTATATTCAATCACTAATGAATTGTTCAAATCTCTTTGACTTGTCGAAATTCATACATATTCCATCGACGCTCCGTATATTGTCATCGCATTCGAAAATTCATAAGATCTGCTAAGTTTGCGCAGAAAAAACCCACAAATTTATTCCAAATCGCTAAATTGTTTTATTCGCAACCTCGTATTAGCATTCGCTGGGATTACATTTTGTTATGTGTCTTTGCTCTTTGAGAACTGTGAACGTGGGATGAAATTCAATGAGTATTATGTTGATGAGGCGTTAATGTAAGAGCATTTTTTATTTTTGAGTCATTGTAGAACCAACCAGATGACCTTATGGTAGGTGAAGAAGTCCGACCATTCATCTTTGGAAGTTGTACCTATATATTGGTGATTATTTGTGAAAACTTCGATGCTTTTTTTTTGGCGCCATAAAGTTAGGTAATGTGAAGACCGCCACAATTATTGCCCCGGGGAATAAAATGTCTCCTGCCCCTCCTGGTCGTGCAGATAGCAGTCAAGCGCTAAGTTGTAGTACCCCTGTACACGGGTCCTCTTCTACAATGACAAGGGTTTAGGCCGTAGTCCACCACGCTGGCCCAGTGCGGATTGGTGGACTTCACACACCTTTGAGATCGTTATGGAGAACTCTCAGGCATGCAGGTTACTTCACGATGTTATCCTTCACAGCTGACGCAAGTGATATTTTAATTGCTTAAAACGCACATAACGTAGAAAAGTTAGAGGTGCAACCTGAGATTCGAACTTGTCCCCTCGAAGGCTTACCCACTGGGCTATCACCGCTTCAATAATAGTTGCTAATAATATTAAATATTGGCATAGAGCAACAGATAACATTAAAAAAATATATATATTATATATTATAGCATCTACTCACTTATGCTTCAATACTAACAACAAAGTGTTATTTATTATACGTAAAAACTCGCATCGCGGGTTTGATGTTTATGCGATGCAATATGCGCTGCAGAACCTAACGTTATACCGTGGTTTAGCGATCATACAATAGGGCAATGAATTTGACATTTTTATTGTACCCACTATTTAATTCAAAGAAATTAAAAAAAAAGCTTACACATACTAAACTTTATACGTTTCTTCTAGCAAATTCGAATGTGTGCAATGTTGATTATTTTTATTCCTATTTCATCATCATCAACCTATTACACGTCCACTACAGGGCACGGGTCTCCTCTCAAAATGAGGGTGTAGGCCGTAGTCTACCACGCTGGCCAAGTGCGAGTTTCATAGAGTCTGCTTATGTGAGCTTATGGAATTAATCGTGAACGATAAAATCACTAAGTGTTTCAAATATCCGCATACTGCTGTCAAACAAACGCTAATTTATTTTCGGGAAATTTGTTACATAATTCAATGTTCAATTCTCTTATAACATAGTATTATATTGACAGTTTTGTTTGTTTTACGACATTAAAAAACCGCGTGTGGATTGGATCGACGATTAAATTGATGCCTATCTGTTTGATTGTTTAACTTAGGCAAGCCAGTATTCCTTATGAATTATTGCTGGAACAAAAACAACACTATTTTATGCGGAATATGTTGCTAACGCCTGCGCCGCCCACTGTGAATTGAATAAAACATGAATCCTTACTTGTCTTACATTTCTCCTTACTATCTTACTTTCAAGAGGGAGTATACAACTTGCAGCTGTGCATGTTAAATAATTTCAGTTGTTGAGCAGAGTGATAAAAGTAACAGAAATAAACAAAACGAGTTAAGAAGAGATTCTAGAATGATAATCATAATCATTATTTATCATTATCATTCTAGTATCTGATTGGATGGCCACGGCTGGGCAAAGCTTTTTTTGTATGGATTCCGACTCCACGGTTTTGTGTCGCATAAGTCCAATTGCTCTGTGCGACTATTTTGATATAATCTGTGCACCTATTGCGTGTGAAAGCTGCACAGATTTTTTTGATCTCCAGCGTCTAACGTTTACGCTTAGTCCGTAGTTTGTCGTTGGGCTTACTTGACTCATGAATGTTCGGAAAAGCCGACTGGAAATAACTAAACTATTTTCCTGCGTATTCATCTTTAGGTGTACCGATGAACATTAGTTTAAATTTCAGGTCCCGTATGCAACGAATATATAAGTTTAAGAAGATATTCTACAAATCTTCGGTAGAAGAAGACAACAAACATTCAATCTAGTGACATCTTCGTGAAGATCTACTAGATCTTTTAGATTCTTACTAGAATTTTGAATTTCTCAGAAACCAAGGTCCTTTGCCAGTGGATATATATTCGTGAGATTATCTCCGATGACAGTGACTTAACATATCTTTGAATCATAGCAATCGTTTTATTTTCTAACAAGAGGTTACCAAAAAACAAATTTGTGATGTTGCACGAAGAACGCACCTATACGGTATACCGCGTTTATTGTCGTCATTCAACGATCTCTTGGACAGCAATGCTCAATGGGATATATTCCATGACGGGTGGACAGCATTGTTCCGTGAATTGTTGAGGTACCTACTCTGAGAATATTGAGTTATATCCTTTATTTGTTTCAATATTCGCAGAGTACCACTGTAGTACACTATATTAATATCATGTCTTGTATAATGTTTAATGTCATCTTTCATTCATTTGTGTTATAGTTATCCATAAATTATGTAGTTACATTTAGTTAGTGAAAGTGGCTGTGTAAATAAGTAATACATACTATAGCTGCCTGTTTTTTAAAGGGAGAGAGAGAGATAAAATCCTTGAGCACAGCTCACGTGCGGGTTGGATTACAATTACATAATACAAATAAAATCTAACGGCAAGTGTAACATGTTTGTTTGAAAAACCGCTGAAACAATACCACATACCCAGTTAGAAATCGCTTCATCCAAGCTGACTGTAATAGCCTGCGCAGATAAGATCCCCATTGTGCTCAAAATAAAAGCAATTCCGCTGCAAACGAGACAATGGAGACCTGCTTCTCGATGCACAATGCCATTCCACGTCTCTCAATTTCAAAAACAACGGATCCCAGGCACTTATCGTACGTGGATTCGGATCATAATTAAATTTAAGGTTCATTAGCCCAGCAGTATAATGAATTACAATCAAAAAGATCGTTGGTCTAAAATTGTAGTTTCTCAATTAAGTAGCTTCCCAAGCCCTTTTTCTGTGGCTTTTCTTATTTTGTAGCGTTTAACGTGTGCTAGGATTAGAACTCACCCCTCAAAAGTGAAGTCGAAGTTCTACCCACTTCACCAACCACCAACTTAGTTAATTTTTTGCAAACATATTTAAATTCTTCTTGGTTAGTTAAAACAATATCGATTCATCGGTCACTAAGGCGATATGGCGTGTAGACTGTCACTCCAATCCGGCATTTGGTCAGCGTAGTTATTTACGACCTAATCCTGTCTTAGGTAACCCTTCTGAGGTAATGTTATCATCAGTAGCTGGACTAAAGGCTTCTCATGGGAGGGTTTGCCCATAATCACCACGCTAGGCTTGGACGGGTTGGTGATCGCTCTACTTAATAATATAATAATAATCATCATTTATTTGCAAGAACGTTTCTACAATATCAAGATGTTGGTTAACAATATAGTTATTTTAGAGAGCATAAAATTCTACTAAACTAATAGTGTGCAAATTTGGTTCAAGGATATTAAAAAGATCAACCTTAATTAAATGTCAAATTAAATTAAAATAAACACTACAAACATATGATAAAATTAAAAATGACATTAAATAAATAAATAAATAACCAAATCGAAATAAATGATCCATAATTTATATTTAGAATCATTTAGTTTTTAATAAATATTCTTTAACATCATAATAAAAATTTTCGAGTAGCATTTTACTTAATTTATTTATTAGTAGTAACACTGTGAACGCTGCTGCCCGTTCCGTTATAATCCCTTGATCGCCTCGTACGAAACCCACGGCACAGGAGGTGTGGTGACACTGTATTCTGATCTACCGTCGCCACACGGCTAATATAAATATAAACTATGCCGACGTAGAAATAAACTATGCATATCGAAACAACAACAGAATCATAAAGTTGGCCTATTTAAACAGTACTCCTATATTTACTTCATCTGAGTATAGAATGGTGTATGAGAGATTTCATGAAAGTGGGTCGCAATTAGTATCAGACCCCTAGAGATCGCAACGTGCTTAAAAATAACGTGATTTTTACATAAATATTGCTTTAAAATAATAATAAAATCTTTTATTCGTTTTCTTGAACTCAATTTCATATGCCCATGATTTGCGGTGTACTGCTTTACCGACAATAATGTGACGTCAAGCGATTAAGCGTTCCGATACGATACCACTTAGAGACCGATCACTGGTATGGATTAAATTTAACTGCAATGTCAGGTTAGCCCTCTACCACCAAAGGGTTAGTTAAGACAGAACGGAAAAAACCCAAGCAGTTTACAAATACCTTTGAAAATAGGACCGTATTAAAATAAGCTAAAGTTGAAAATTTTATGTATACCTACACGAAATTATAAGTTTCACCATACGTATTCTCCTGCTTTTCGCGGAGTATAGCAAATAAAGCTTCATTTTCATTATATACTCGTATCATGGATTTCCGTAAAGTTGTATCCAAATTACTATAACCTAAATTTAAGAAAAGATTATATCTTTTCTTGAATTTAGATTTTTTTTAAATTGATGTCTACCGTATAGACATCTACTGTGTAAACTGTTAAACGCCGGTACCTTTCATTCTGTAGAAGGACCTATGCCCGTCTACAGAACGAAAGGGATGTCTTCGCAAGCTCACAGAAAATCAGAAATTTTACAGTCGCGCTAATATTGTTATTTTTATATGCAGAGTTTATAACTGTATTTTGTAAAACTTCACTCTTATTACGAAGTCGCGGGCAACTGCTAGTGTTTTTATAATCTAATGAATTTCCAGATAAGTGCGTGATCTTACTTCTCCTTTCTTTATTTATTAAAGCCTAATTGTTATTTTGTGGTAAAATACCTACTGTTACTAAAATTTAATTCAATAATAGGCATGAGGACTAATTTTAAACAACTACTAAATGTTGTTCGGAAGTATCTACCATATCCAAAAAGTTACTTATTTTTACAGATTTCGATTGAAATTATATTTAAAGTAATTTTTCCCACGAAAACGCTCGCCGTGTCATGGCCGCATTCATGACGTCATCGGCAAATTAAAAGTGTTTTAAATAGAAAGTATTGTTATCATTTGCAACTTTGTCAACACAAAATACTGTTGATATATAATTACACAACTATTTTTGAAGTTCTAGCGGTAAAAATCGTGTTTATATAGACGTCACGTCATTCGGCGTCGGCGGATCGCTAGATTTTGCAGTTTTATTTTTTGAAAATAAATAAAAAGTTTTTTATATAAATATAAAAAGGTTTTTTCATAAGTCATATTATAAAATCATTTTAGCGATTCTTTGTGATTCTTCATAACTATTATTATTATAAAATATTTTCGCGCCATATCCCACCATGTTACCTCATTTAACAAATAAAGATAATTACACTTCATATCAACTCATCACTTAAGATTGTGACATGACCGGATTCGGTTTTGTATTGTTTTTTTATGCATTCTTTTTTTTGTTATCTAGGAGTCGTCGAGTTCGTCATGAATTAAGTTTTCTATTTGACATCGAATTTTTTTTTACCTCAACTTCAAAGATATAAATTACAAATTTAACAAAAATTAAAACAACCGAAATACTCAGTAATGCCTAATTATATTTTATTTTTTTATTTTATCCTAGCATTTTTATAAATAGCTATGATATACGTACTACAAATTTTCTAATTTACTTCTATCGAGATAATATTCCTGAATCGCGTAAAGCGGACAACGGTTTAGTCAAAGATGCTCAAAAATAAACAACTTTTTTTTTTAAAGTCAAAGTCAAATATTTTTTTATTAAAATAAATAATAAATAATAAATAATAATAATAATAAATATACTACGACAATACACACATCGCCATCTAGCCCCAAAGTAAGCATAGCTTGTGTTATGGGTACTAAGATGACTGTTGAATAATTATATGAATAATATACATAAATACTTATAATATATAGATAAACACCCAGACACTGAAAAACACTTAATGCTCATCACACAAACATTTTCCAGTTCAAAACATAGATGGCACTTTTGATGCGCATGTCAAATATGAGATAGAAGTGAGTTGATGGCGATAACAAAATTGGTCAACTTAAAACTAAAGCTAGCCCTTGTAGCTTTAGTTTCAAGTCTTTAGCTAACCCTTGTAGCTTTGGTTTTTAGTGCTTTAGTTTTATTTTAGCCAAATGCGACCAGGTCTAAGAAGACAAGATGGTTTAAGTTCTTGCATCCCATTTAGCAGCACTCAGCACCTTAAATAATCCAGTTAAAGTATTATGCAAAGTTCTATTTACTCATCAGAATATAGAATAGTTGTTGGAGTTTTTGTGAAAGTGGGACGCAATTAGTAACGAATCCTCTAGGGGTTGCAACGCTTTTCCCTCCGCGCTCATAAATCTCGACAACCGCAGCAGCCAGCGAACCCGCACGTGATTTTACATAACGCTCAAAACTATACAGACATTTACTACTGTTTGTTATTTTAATTTAATCAAGTTCTTAATCAAATTGGGTCGTTCTAGTATCTCTAGGGCCCGAAATCCTAGATTTTCTAAATTGGTTATGTGTTACGTAACTAGTGAGTCGTAGTGCGATATTCGCAATCGCTCTATCGTTTTGTTTTTTTTTGGACCGGGTAGATGGCCTACCGCGGAACAATATCGCCTGTAAATAGCATCGCTTCGCAGGGCATGCAAGGAACACGTCCGACAAGGTGCGAACTCAGTACCCTGTGGCCATCGACCTGAGCATAGTTGATAAGCCTCATGTGCCTATAATTACACCAGCAACCAAGCCCTTCAGACCGGAACACAGCTACACTGCTTGGTGGCAGAAATAAGATTTTTTATGACAGACTACACCGCGGTAGTCTGTCATAAAAAAACAAAAAAATTCAAAATTCATTTATTTCAAGTAGGCCTAGTTTATAAGCTCTTTTGAAACGTCAAATCAGTCTGTTTGTAGTGACTCTACCACCGGTTCGGAAGGCAGATTCCACTGAAGAGCCGGTAGCAGATTGCTCTTTTCCAACGTCAGTTTATAGAAAATTCTACAGATTGTTATCTGTAGAGTTTTTCAGTTTTGTGAGAGATGAGAGTGAAGTGGCCTGCTTCCGAGCAGCCTTGTCGTTAAGGCTGCTTGGAAGCAAGCCAAGGAGTAAAAATCTCTACTACTGCTGTTTGGTAGTAATAACTAGTAGTTGCCCGTGACTTCGTTCGCTGATTTTAATTTTGCTGTCCACTGCATCACGCGAACGATGTTAAAGATAAGAACGCCAAATTGTACGTTATCAAAACAATCGAAATGGCATATTCAGATGAAAATTCCCGTGTGTAACAGACACGTCTGCATTTAATTGTGAAGTCCGGAAAGCCGATTATATTAATAAAAAGGCGCAACCTAAGCTTTTTTGCTTCTTAGAAACTTTGCAACCGTAGGGTGAATTCCAAATTGAACTTAACGAAAAACGAAGCAATTACCGATCTTAGCCGGTAAGGAAGTTTGTTTTACCGGCAAGGAATTAATATTCATTAAAAAAATCTCTCTCAGCATCATTCTGTCGAACTTTGTAATCAGCCGGTGTCGAGTTCGGAGAGAGGGACTTAGTGACTTGCCAAATGGATTTTTCCTGCTGTTGTAATTTTTGCAACTTTCGATGGGGGAAAATTTGCTCCTTTTTGTCAGTTTTGCACGTTTATTTTTAACTTTTACTATATCATATACTATATTATGTTTTTGAAGTAAAACTTCTATAGGCGCGACTAGGGGGTAATTCAATTTTTTTTCTGACGGAAGTAACGCTTACGTCAGACGTCTGTGTAGTTTCCGCTCTTTAAAAATAATAATTAGGATTGGTCGTAAGAATATGTTATGACATATACCTACGACCAAGCCAAATTACACGTTTTTTGACTTATACGCCAGATAAATGGCAAAGAAGACAATAAATTAGGATTATTTATTTACAATATTTTAAAACGGATCTATTGCGAATAGCAAAGTGAAAAAAAATTCAATAGATATTCTAAAAACTTAGCAATTTTTTTTAACTTTTGAATTATTAATAAAATTGCGACATTCTATAATATTCAATGACAAGGTTATATTAACATGTGCTGAGCTGCGCTGGTGTGGGATGCGACCTGTGTTGATACGTTGGCAGCTTCTCACTTGCCGAGTACGTCCCAAAAAGCGGCAGCAGCTGCCGAATCTGCTCAAATTCGTAAATACTCCGTTATTTGTAATGAATACGTTTTTGCGGCGCTTGCGTTTAGATTCAAACGCAAGCACCTCAAATTAAAGCTTTGGTGTAAATTATTGCTCTAACCAGGTTGCTCTTCCAATAATTCAAAATGTCATTGTGAGATGGTGATAACAAAAAAAAAACCCCTGGCTAAGTTTGTTGTGGGCTTCATCTTAGACCAGGACGCGTTTGGAACCCTCGTAGCTTTAGTTTTAAGTTTACGAATGTGGTTATCGCCATCATCTCACTACCGTGTAACTCTTATGTACGCATCAAAAGTGCCAACTATGGGTCAACTTGAATAAAGATATTTTTGACTTTAACTTTGACTCTGGGCCCATGTTGTTCGGACACGAAAAATTTTATTAACATCGTTTCCCAAAAACTGGTTTACGTATGGTGACCCAAGAGCTGGCGCTTATTTAGCCCAACGGCTAAGTCTAGCATTTTGTGGTACTTCCCCGGACGAGCTCTATCACAAAACACTCGCCTACTAAAAATTACCACTAAACAACTTCTAAATCAACATAGCAGTTTTTAGTAAGCAAGTTTATTTGCATTATCTGTTGAGTTTTCTAGAGGTGCGAATATTTTGACACGTTTCTGGGAACCAAATGCATTTCACACAAAGTAATTTCGTTTGAGACCATCGCTATGCCGGCCGTTGAAAATGCACGCGTTAAAATCTTTATTTTAGCAATTCGCCGCAGGTCGAAACGTACAAAACATAGAGCGGTCAAAAATAGGGTTTCGCCGCTTCTCACTGCTTGGAAAAAGAAAAAAGCGGTTGAACATAGCGGGGCCATTTCATAAAAAAGTAGCGGGTGGCGGCGAGCAAGACAATTGCCTGAAAACACCTAAAGCCCTTTAAATTTGACTAGACCATCATATTTTTCAAAGTATTTTCATATTTCTTTGTAACAATTTTACTGTGCTAGAAAGTTATCAAAATAAATCATAATAGTATGTTAAGATTTTGTCCGCCCTCTGCTTTGGCAGCATGTTCTTTTGCATTTCTCTACTTATGATGTTGTTCTTTGCATTTATTGTAATTGCGCCTCTACATTGTGCAATCATTCTTCGGGCTTTTGCAGATTTAAGACGTGGATATTAACAAGTAATTCTGAACCAATTGTGATTTCTGTGCAGCAAAACGGCAAGCAAAGCTTGTAATAAATAAATGCCTTCTATTAAAAAATTCAGAAACAAAATCATCTCTATTTATTTTCGTATTGAAATGCCCTGAAATATTACGATTTCTTATTCACGGCGTAATTCAATGAATACAGAAATAAGCTTAAGTAAATATCTCTACCGCATTAATTAAATGTGTGTTTACCTTCGAAAAAATTTAATATTTTAAGGTACATACTGAACAGTGGATCCTTATTCCATAGATAGTTTATCCTGGAAAAATACAAGAGAACCGTTACCGCGTGGTTGAAATAAAAGCATTTATTCACAATTTTTACCCGAAAGGAAAACAGGTCTTGACAAAAATGCATCCTATTGACGTATTTGAGCTATGTTATGAAATTTAATTTACTTTGCTACGCGAAAAGCAGGAGAACGTGTATGGTGTAATTTTGAATTTGTTCAATCTTTCTACTCCACCAAACATGTATTTGAGATACTTTTTAGCACGGGTATATAAAAGGAATGATCCAGAAACATTTTAAATTATTCTACTTTATTTTAAACATTGGATGGAAGCAAGCGTGATTTGCTATACTGCGCGAAAAGCAGGAGAATTTGTATGGTGCAATTTATAATTTCTTCAATCCTTATACTCCACACTAAACAGATCTTCGGCAATGTACCCTCTACGCACGTTTCGCTCCAAAATCGGAGCATCCTCAGGAGATGTTGACTTTACAATGAATAATTGTTAAGTTAAATATACGATTTCGATTTTCGGATGGACACCTGCCGATAACCACCTGAGGTGTTGCTACGGCGTCACCGGGGGAGTCGGGCGAGCGCGAAAGCTCGCCCTGAGAGGAGCCCCAGGGCTTGAAGACATTGGGGGGGAAACATATTCGCCAAATTTGTCGCCTTCAGAAAGGCATAAACCTTTCTGACCCTCACCTGAAGATCTGTTTGGTGTGGAGTATAAGGATTGAAGAAATTATAGATTACACCATACAGACTCTCCTGCTTTTCGCGGAGTATAGCAAATAAGGCTTATTATATTTTCATAACTACTTTTCTTTGTACCTAATACCTACGTTTTCGAAGGTACATACACGTTAAATACCTACACGATACTTTATCACGATCGATTATTAAATTTAATTTCCTACTAATAATGTTCTTTGCAATATTAATTATAATAATTTTTTGTTACAGGTAAAAAACATAACACTCTTTCACGATGGAACAACATTGCAGTAAAGGTATACCAAGCAAAGAATATATTTATATATATTAGTAGCAAAATTCCGAAGCATGATATGGGTATAAACAAATCACGTGAACAATTCAGTGTTCAATTAATTTACACCGTTACTGTCAAAAATAACTCATTCGCTAATTACTTCTGAACGCACGTAAGAAGTGACATAAAATACTGTAATTACCAGTCACTGCTTTGTACACCTTGTCAAAAAGGCTCTCATACTCTAGTAGTAATCAATTTTGACATTACTAATCCTGAGTTAGTAATTTAACCCTCCAATATTAAAGGTTTTTTAAAACAATCAAATAAACTTAATCAAAAGACCACATCGGCTGGGTGATTACGTATCTCGCGACAGGCGTATATCTTGCAATCACTGTTGTCAAATGTCACCTTTGTTTACTTATTGTATGGAAAAGTGACGTTGGACAGCAGTGATTGCAAGATTTACGCCTGTCGCAAGCCTGTCGCGAGATACGTAATCACCCTGCCGATTCTACAAATAACAATGTAACAAAACACCTTAACACGGTTTTCCTACTTTGTTTTTTAAACTGGGTTAGTTTTACTCAAGCATACGATTTTTATATAGTACAAGCTGTGCCCTGCGGTTTCACTCACATAAACAACGGGACGGGATAATCTAAATGCTTACTGAGCGGATCGGCTACCTAACGGAAAGATATCTATCTGACATCGATGGATATCGTCCTGGCAGTTCCAAATAAATAAAGATACATATTATACTTTCAATAACTTTCAACGACTGAATTGCGCAGCGAAAAATAAGAGACAGTCGTTTATTTAATGAAAAAATTGCTCACAAACATACAGAAGGAAACTGAGAACCGTCGTTTCCTGAAAAGAGTACATTTTTTGTCAGTAACGTAACCTAAAACTAACTCAACGTGGTAGTAAAATTAGCCATTTTATTTGACACCCAAAAAGTTTCTTTAGAATAGACGAAGCTTTACTTTTCAAGCTTTTAATTAAAAGCTGTTTACTCCAACGAAAAAAAATAAAGTTAAATTTTACCCTGCAGCAAGAATTCCGCGTAAACTTGCAAAACTGTGCCTTTAATGTCTTACCTAAATTATTATTGACGGCCGAGTGGCGCAGTGGGCAGCGACCCTGCTTCCTGAGTCCAAGGCCGTGGGTTCGATTCCCACAACTGGAGAGTGTTTGTGTGATGAACATGAATGTTTTTCAGTGTCTGGGTGTTTATCTGTGTATTATAAGTATTTATGTGTGTTATATTCATAAAAAAATATTCATCAGCTATCTCAGTACCCATAACACAAGCTACGCTTACTTTGGGTCTAGATGGCGATGTGTGTATTGTCGTAGTATATTTATTTATTATTTATTATTTATTATTATTATTATGATTTTAACACTCAATTTAGATTTTGGTTTTACATAAAAGAGATATTTCAAAGATTTTTAAATTCAAAGTTCACTGAATAAAATTCTATTGAAATACCTAATAAATATTAAAGGTAAACAATTTGATAGGTATTTATTAATCCATATTATTTCGGAATCAACATAACGAGACTGCTATCATCTTGTCTGCCAATAATTCTTCTTACTGGTAGATCAGGCTGGTGCTTGGCAGAGCCATCCGATAAATATAGGGATAAAATAGGGAGCAGTACTCTATACACCTCCCTGGCCCTAGAGAGCGTTGTGGTCTTATACGCGGGAGGCCCCAGGTGCGATCGTCGTCAGGGCCAATTTAGAAATTTTTAATCTGAATTTCCTTTGGTCTAGTAGTCTTCAGCCGTAATAACTACCCTGCCGAAAAAGACGCGCTGCCAAGCGATTTAGCGTTCCGGTATTAATTAATTATCCCTAATTACACGCAACACCAAAATCATTTCATAATAAATAGTGGGGACGTCAGGCATGCCAGTTGAGATGTATGAGGATGTAGGTAAACATAATGCTTAGAGTAATCCCCGTTTCCACTAACGAAGAAAGCCTAAATAAGCAACGCCTAAACTAAGGAGATTCCTAGGCATACATCAATCTTTCACTTAGAGTTGGTGAAACGTTTTTTTCTATAGACGCTGTCTAAATCATTAGGCATTCGATTTAGGCGATGCCTAGGTTTAGTGAAATTGGCCATAAGTGACATGAAAAAGGAGTAAGCAGTAACATAAATAAGCGTAAATAAACTACTGAAAACGTTAACCCTGCCTTACTAGGATTAAAACAAGGTGTTTTTTTTTACCTTTAAATTAAAAAATCTGCGGTCGCCTACACTACTATCACGTAATTAAATAGGTCGCACTTCCCCATCACCACTAACCTAATTTGCTGCTCTCACTCGCAGTTTTACTTGCGTGACATCCAAGTCAGAATGCAGTTTGTATATAAACAGTTTTAAACAGCATTCTTTGAAATCATTTTCTCAAATGGAAATAATTTAGGGTTTTTTCGACGCAATCCTGGCGAAGCGGTGAGCGCTGTGATAGGTGCCGGGTTCGATTCCTTGAAGGGACACCGGCTTCAGCCGTGGCTAGTTGTTACCCAACCGACATAGACGTGCGTGATTTAGCTAGTACGATGTCGCTTAAAACCGATTAGTGTTATGGTTTTAATATAACTGCTATCCGCCCTCTATCATCTTTGACTGCAAAATAACTTAGCATTAGGTGAGATACCTATTTTTGTACTAAAACTGAGCACCAGTCGTATCTTTCATACTCTTGGAGCTTACATCTGTCATTTTCTCCAAGGCTGTTTACTTTACCATCTTAGGCTAGTTTCCGTATTTTTGCAGTAACACAAACACTTGAAAATTTTAAACCAAGATTTTCGTGGCTAATTAACATTACTTAAATATAGTCCCGTCGTGACCGCGATCAATGCAACTGGGTCGAAATATCGACAGATCCAAAATATTATCCTGGTATGTACCCTTTGAACTATGTTTAAGACACACTTGAAACTTTAGTAACATATCATTACCGGCTAGTACTTCATCATATTAATTATCAAACCATTGCCGGCCCACTACAGGGCACGGGTCTCCCACATTAAGAAGGGCTTAAGCCGCAATCACGTTGGCCCAGTGAGGATTGGTGGACTCAACGCACCTTTGAGAACATTATAGAAAACCTCAGACATGGAGAATTCCTCACAATGTTTTCCTTCACCGTCATAATCAAAACGCACAAAACGTAGAAAAGTTAGTGGTGTGTACTGAGATTCGAAATTGGTCTCCCTTTAGTGAAGCTGAAATCCTAACCACTTGGCTATCAACGTGTCAATAGTACTTACCTAACAGAAAATCAAATGTAATAAAACTCTGAATTGGCAAGCAACGCCGCAAGGCAGTTTTGAACTAAGAGGGAGCTGTTGCCTGTATCTGCTGCCGTCGCCCGAGGGTATCCGTTTAGATTAGCAATTGAAATGTATTCAAATTCGCAAGTTCATAACTGGAGTCTCTTTATCTCGGTTTAATTGGAAACTAGAACTAAGTTATTCTGCGTTTACATTCGTTTTGAGAGATGCGAGATTTTATTTGTGAAGTGCGATTTCTTGACCATTTTATTGACTTCTTAAAGATTTAAAATTAAGAATGCATTGCATGAAATGAATTATGCAAACCAAGCAAGCATCGTACGGCTTCTCAATTCAAAAGTGACGTTGTCAGTGTAGTAGGTCGAACAGTTCGTGAAATCTTCACAAAAAGAACGAGAAAGTGGGTAGTCAGATTCTGCCCGTGACTTCCAACTTAACATCTCGTACCTACGCAGTCCCGTCGTGACCACGATCCATGCAACTGGGTCGAAATATCGACAAATCCAAAAATATTGAACTGTATTTAAGAAATATTGACTTGTTATGCAAAAATTCTTCGAGTTTATATAGAGTTGATAGATATCATCACTACTGCGTTCCGTCTAGTTAGGTATTTAGTTGCATCCTAGCTTCATTGAGTGTGCGCTAAATCTCGTAATTATTAAAAAATAAAACATGTTTAAATTCCTTTTATATGCTGTGTGGTGTTCAGTGGCTCCATACAGGGTATGCACAGGGTACAGGGTATGCACTAAGCGGACAGATGATATTAAATGAAAATAATCTCCAGTCCGAGTTATAAAAAAAGAGTGGAAACTTAAGTGAAGATTTTCTTTGTGTTATATAATCGGCGCACCCTGTGCATACCCTCTGGTGGTGTTTATATGTTATACGCTGACCACGGGAAAATCGGATGCGAAAAAATGTATGCCGGGTAGTCCCATGGCCGGTCACCCCCCGTGTTATGATTTTTCATACATTTGTTTCAGTCACTAGGCTCTAAGTCGGTCTCGCTGCGCGTTATGTAGCTAGCATGCAGTGGCGTGCATGGAGGGTATGGACAGGGTATGCAGATGATATAAAATGAAGAAAATCTCCAGTAACAGTTATAAAAAACTTAAGGATAGGCAGTGTAAGAGATGATTATAAGATTTGAAGATGATAAAAAGCCTACCCGTAAGTATTTATAATTCGCACTGGAGATTTTCTTCGTATTATTCATCTGCATATCCTGTGCATACCCTCTATGCACGCCACTGCTAGCATGTAAAGATATGGTATTAATCGATAAGTGTTACAAGAAGCCTTTATTTTATAATTGCAATCTTACCTGCTGTTAAGTGATGATGCAGTCTAAAATGGTAACGCTAACCTTAGGGGTATAGCAGTTATATTACCCATACCCCTAATCGGTTTCTACGCGAAATCGTACCGGAAATAAATCGCTTGGCAGCATGTCTTGGTGGTAACTAGTTACGACCGAAGCCTGCCACCAAACCAGACCAGAAAAAATTGTAAATTCACGAATTGCTGCGTGTCGAAGCCTCCCATCCCACTTTCTCTGAATAAAAGTATTCTAAGTAAAATACTTTTAATCCAAAAGATGCGGTCAGCCGTTTTATTTTTTTAAATCTGTGTTTTACAGAGCTGACTTTGAATTTCGGGCACTCAATAAAACATGCCTTATACTAGTATATACTATAGTAGTCATATATATATATATATATATATATAGTCATATATATATATATATATATATATATATATACATAGTAGTACATAGTAATTACATGCTACATACGCTCCTTCAGCTTTTGTACGATTCAAGTAGAGGACACGGAATGGAACTGAGGTAATGTATCCCTGTGGCTATTTAGAGAAATAGAACTTTATCCAGATCAGTAAAAAGCTGTTAACTTTTTGAACGACGGTTTTTCGAATAACGAGAGTGAATATAAGACGGATACAATGGAAAAAGTAATAGATCTTTTATTGAGTGCCTGTGACATTCAATGTTATAAATGTGGTAAGAATTTCGGCCTACCTTTCGATAAATTAGAAATGCGTGCTGTGAACGCACTTTAAATTTTTCATAGTCGCGTTTTTCTTAGTTTAAGCAATTCAAATATCACTCGCTTTAACGGTCAAGGACAATATCGTGATTAAACCTGGATGCCTGTTGTTCTCCATAATGTTTTCTTTTATATGACTTTATCAGCCTTATAGCGACTCGCCGATGCCTCACAGGAAAATTCTAACCTTTCAAAAACTTAAGTGGGAGGTCTGATCTCCCATTTATAAAACCACAGCGCTCACCACTGCGTCAGGTGGGTCGTCAAATATAATAAAACCCCGGACTTTCAATATAGTGAAAATTACTCTTTAGTCATTCGCCATTTTGTGGTGGCCGCCATCTTGGATTTATCAACTTTCATAGTTTATCGTATTATACTAATCAAGCCAATACTTTCATTTGACAGATTGTTAGTACCGATACTTTCAGTGTACTTCATTTTTCTGTCTGTGGCATCCTATTACAATATGGGTGTATTGAAATAGGATGCCACAGACAGACTCATGTAGAAGCAACGCAAACACGCGTACCATACACACACACACACACACACACACACTTATACACATACATCACATAAACATACACACATATACACATACACACGTAGCCACATCAATCATATAACACCCTGTCGTGTTTGCGTCGAGGTTTAAAAATAGGTCTTCTTAAATGGACTTAAATAATTTCCGTTTCATGATTTCGTTAGTACGAGATCTCAAAATGATCCAATCTCCGATAGTTATAAAGTGGTGGGCGGCTGAGTGCTAACAAGCGCCTTAACAGCTCAAAGGATCACACTTTAAGGTGATGTGAGAGGCGGAGGGCACACACGGGCGGCAACGTTTACGACGGATTTAGCCTGCCAGAGTAATGAGGTGTACATTTCCAATTATAAGAGATTCATCTCAGCTCTATATATATTTGACGGCCGATTGGCGCAGTGGGCAGCGACCATGCTTTCTGAGTCCAATGCCGTGGGTTCGATTACCACGACTGGACAATATTTGTGTGATGAACACGAATGTTTTTCAGTGTCTGGGTGTTTATCTATATGTTATAAGTATTTATGTAGGTATATTATTCATAAAATTATCCATCAGTTATTTTACTACCCATAACACAAGCTACGCTTAATTGGGGACTAAATTGTGATGTGTGTAATGTGTGTGTACAATATTTATTTATTTATTTATATAATTTCACAATTTATTTAATACTAGCTGCTGCCCGCGACTTCGTCTGCGTAGACTTTTGAATTGGGTCTAAAGCTTCGCTCGTTAACAATTTTTAATTTTTCCACGGGAACTATTTGAGAGATCTGTATAGAAAATATATGTCCTTTTTATAGCATAGGTGACATGTATACCGAATTTCAAAGCTGTCTGCCCGCGTCTTAGCTCTGAAACAATTTTAAATTTTGTCTTAAGGAACTACTTAAAGCTAACTTTCACATTTATATGTCTCTCTTTAGTCGGTCCCTCATGCCATAGGAGAATGCCGGGCTTTGGCGAGACTTGGGGAAGGCCTACGCCGTAGAGGCGACTTAAAAGTAAATTTAAAAAAAAAATGGTATGTTAAAATATAAATGTAATACGTTTTAGAAATAAAGGGTTTTTATTTTATTTTACGGTTGGCTGTATTCACCTTGGGCAACACCGCGGGGCGTAGCTAGTATAACCCTTATTTCTAGGAAGTGTGCTATGGCTTACTGTTGTTTGGCATACAGATAACTTAAATATTTGGTCAACGCCAACTAAAGTTCCACCGTAATATTATACTAGTGTTCCGCCCCGGCTTCATACGGGTGCAATGTAGTTACTAATGTGGGGCAGTTCGGAGTGATTTATAATACATTGGACGCATTGCACTGCATACAATAATGGCTGTATGACGATTCCGTATGCTCTTAATTCAATGGCTGCCTTCTAATCCTTAGGTAGGTATCTTTTTAATACTGTATCAGTGCATAATATCGCTATAACAATTAGCAATGCAAATACATTTGGGTCACTTTCAGATTCATATTAAAGCTTGTTCCAGTTCCCCATTTGGCTTCGCTGGGGGCCAATTAATAATTCAGTCCGCGACAAAAGCACGGTCAACGCTTATTATAATGGCTGCCATAGACTTGTAGTCCATGCGAACCTTTTTTTTTACTAAACCATTTCGTTTAATATCATTTTCTTTACAGTTATTTAGTAATTAATTTTATTTTAGCCAGGTCTCTCACCAGTAACGACCCGGGAAGCTCCCTTTGGTTCTTTGAAGTAGATCTCTAAACATTGGAATCTGTATCTTGTTACCACGTATTGTGAATGATTTTACTTTGGATAAAGATTTGCCATGCCTTAGATAGTGTGTGCTCACTATTAGTGCTCCTTGTTTAATTAATTACCGACAACCTCTCAGGCGCAACGGTGAGCGCTATGAATTTAAGTAGGAGGTCCCGGGTTCCATTCCCGTCAGGCGTAGTTTGGGTATTTATAATTTCTGAACATTCTCTGGACTGGTATGTTGGGAGGCTTTGGCCGTGAATAACCCTCCTACCGACAAAGTCGCGCCTTTAAGCGATTTACAGTTCCGGTGCATAAAAACATATATAAACTGATAAGGGGTATGACTACCATACTCCCTAACAGGATAGCCCGCTACTATCTTTGAAAGCATCATCACCAGGTGAGATTGCAGTCAAGGGCTCACTTGTAGTGGATTAAAAAAATTATCATTAATGCCATCGTTTTCCAAGAGTTACTGATGTCTGGTGAGAGAAAAATTTTATTCTGTTGCGCCTGCGCGGTATGTAGAAAGCTAGCTACAGACATAGCTAAAATTTAATTTAATCAAAATATCAAATAGATATAACTTGAAAAATAAAATACTTTTCTAGAATCTTTTATCACCCGTTTTGGTGTAGTATTTTCAAGAACTGAGTGTTGAAATACACCATTTTCGATTCGTTATTTCTTATATTTAATACCCAACCACCCGCAATATATTTAGCTATGTCAATGTCTTTTTACGTATATATTTTCACTGCTTCTTCGTCTTCCATTTTTAATCCGTGTAAATGGGCACAATACATTGTAATAAAAACCATATTAGTTTGATTTGTGCAACCAAACCCTACACTGAGAAACACTTGTTTCTTATTTATTTAACCAGTTTAACTCACTTAGGGTTAGATTTTTAAAAAGTCTTTCATAGCGCATCTCTTGGGTGTTCAAGGAATATTCTTTAAAAATATCAAATTTCTCCGTTAAGTGGTTTGGGCTGTAGGTTGTCTGTCGGTCAGTGAGGAGGCCTTTTGTAGTTATAAATAAAACCGAAGTAACAAACAAACTAAAGAAAGGAATGAGAAAATCTTTCTTAGTTTCCAATTATCCGATCTCTTTCAATCGTCCTAGGGTTTTCACAAAGACTCGATTTGTCCAATTATCCTGCGATTGATATATAAGTACCTAAAGTTTGAAGAAAAACGAAACGTCTTTCTACTCATGCCGGACACATTCCATTAAAATAAAATATAGGAAACGTCATATCACATTCTGTGCAATTTATATGTGGACATACTACTTATTAATAAACAGCTTTTAATTCCTATGACAGATTTAAATTTAGGTAAAGGATAAGAATTTAAAGTTTGAATTGAAATTGCCTGGAAGAGATCGCTATATGGCCGCCAAATGGTACCTTCTACCTTAATGAGCTATTGTATTAGTATCTCTGTGAATTTTCTCTGTGGTCTAAAATAAAAGCGTATTCATTCATTCATTTAGAGTTAATACCTGAATGAATGAATGAATACAATGTTTTGAGGTTCCTCTGGTGGGGTGGTTTAAGATACACATTCAACTCTTGTACACTTACATAAAGCGGTGACGCTCTTTAACAAATTCTAAAGTATCAGCATCACTTACATACAAAAAACGGTAGCGGGCTAACCCGGTAGGAGTATGGCAGTTATATTAAACCCATACCCCGAATCTGTCTCTACGGAACATCGTACCATTCGCGTAGCGGTACGTCTTTGTCGACAGAGTGGTAACTAGCCACGGCAGAAGCCTCGCATCCGACCAAAAACCAGTTGCATAACCTATTCAACTAATATTGATTCGAGGCAAATATTCAAAGCATATGATTCAAAAGAGTTCGTTAACCTCTTTGCAATGTTGCAAATTAATTATTGAAAACTACAACTTAATCTCAATTTTGAGCTCTCAACGACTTGTCTAATGTAAAATAACATTATTCCCGCAGCCCCTTCAAGTGTTTGGAAGCTTTAAGCAACTTTAAACTCCTCGACCCTATGAAATATTAGTTGATGAAATACCGCCCCGAAAATTCGAATATTTTGCTGAACGAAAGTTCCTGAGTACCTACCCTTACGTACTCAATTATTTTGTTTAGAAATCATTAATTTAAGAGATGTGAGACTCACTTAAATAGCATGGCTCTTATGTTTTAATTAATTATTGAACTGGACTATCTTACTGACTCATTCGTAGGTCTAGTGGTTAATATTATACATACTCGTAGGTACATATCATGTAGTCCTGCTTTTCATTCCCGCGTCGGAATACAAATGGTATTTTTTATGAAGCATAAATAACTTCAGTGTCTGAAGACACTTTATTAAGATGATACATTAAAATTTGTTAAAGAGCGTCGCCGCTTTATGTAAGGGTACTAATGTAGAATATGTGTCGTAATCCGCCACAGCAGGTAAATCTGAATGAATGAATGAATACACTTTTATTTTACACCACAGAGAAAAATTGGGTGTGATTGCAGTCAAGGGCTAACTTGTAGTAGAATAAAAAAACAACTATGACCAGTTCAGTAACTTTTTCCAAAAATTTTACCTTGTCTGCAATTTTACCCGGTGATAGGTGATGTTACAGTCTAAATAACAAAATTTTCCATAATCCGCGAAAACACAGTGCAATTTAATGTCATATATCTTTATACACAACAGATCTCAATAATACACCGAAGACACTGGAGCTTCCTTAGTATATAACAACTTTAGAATAAACACAATTTTACATTTTTTACCATCTTACCGATAAATCCTGCATCCTGCATCGACACTTACTACTTAATAGGATTGTATACAAGGGTTAACTTGTAGTGGAATAAATAAATCAAAAAACCCACCGCGTTACACCGTCCTCCTATCGCCATATTACTAAGGGTCGTAACGTAAGGTTTAATAGCTTTCAAATGAAAAATTTAATTGAAAATGCCAAAGATTAGCGCGAAAAAAAATAATCAGCTTATTTATTACTATAGATATAGATAATATAAGATTTACGAGTAAATAGCCTTTTGTTTGAGAAACTGAACAAAGGACTGAAAAGGTTACGAAAAACAAGTGAAACAAAACAAAATTGAAGAGTTTCTGAAAAATAACATGGATAGTACTATAATATATTATCTGTGTAACAAGTTTCAATTTTCTCTGAAGTGAATTGAGGAGAACATTTTCTCAAAAGGTTTTCCTTTGTCTTGACAGAAAATTATAATCCCATGATGTTAAAGGGTCACGTAAAGATGTGTCAGTTTTTTACTAAGGGATTTCAAAAAATAGTCGGGCTCAAATATAACACGGAAACGTTGTTCCAATTGGTATCCGATATCATTTATCGGATTAATAAATAATTTATTGTAATAATATAAATGACTCGTTTGTCTAGTGGTGTAAATTATTAAGAAGATCACAAAGTCGGTTCCTCAAGCTATGTGCCTCGCCCAATGCCCCTTCAGCATCTGGTTCTTCTATGGATTTCCTTATTAGATTAGATAAGACGTAGATAACTTAATCATCCACATATCCCCTATTAACTTACATTAAATAAAGTTTTTAATCGTAATATTGTAGTCAGTGGGAGTGAGAGGGAGTGGTTCGAGATAACTTGAGTTAGACAAGTTAAATAAATAAATAAATATACTACGACAATACACACACCGCCATCTAGTCCCAAATTAAGCGTAGCTTGTGTTATGGGTACTAAGATGACTGATGAATATTTTTTTTATGAATAGTATACATAAATACTTATAATATACATATAAAAACCCAGACACTGAAAAACATTCATGTTCATTACATAAACATTTTTCCAGTTGTGGGAATCGAACCCACGGCCTTGGTCGCTGCCCACTGCGCCAATCGGCGCTCAAGTTAAGAGCGGAGTAATAATATTGTTAAATTCACCAACTTTCGTAAAGGTCGCAAATTGTTACGAGACAGCCAACGGGGTTAAGTGTTAGTATTCAATAACCAGGGGCGGCAAAGAGCGGCCTCTTGAAAATCTTCGACCTGAAAATGTCTGCAATTAGATGAACGCGCCATATTTATATTTCAAGCGTATTTTACTCGAGTGATCTCCAGAAAATGCACTAAAAGAAAATATTTTTATTTTCATCCGACCGTCTTTTTGTGACAATCTTCTTAACATAGTAGTTGACATTAATCCTAGGGCTATTAGAAACACATAATTCTTCTCAGCACGAATTATAATTTAAAAAAATGAAAATCCATCAATGATAGAAAGAAAGATAGTAGATCATATTAATATATCAGAAGATTTTATTTATTTATTCAATTTATTTTCCAACCAAACAATTTTACAAAAGGCGGACTTAATGCATTTCCTACCAGCCAAAGATGTGCGTTTGAAGCAATTAAATATAACTTACTTTAACGGTGTAGGAAAACATCGCGTGAAAACTATTTCGTTTTTATGTTCTCGAAGGCGTATGAAGTCTCACATATCTCACATCCGCGCATGGCCATCATGGTTGACTACAGTTCTCGTTTCGAAAGAATAGCCTGTAAAAGGCCGGTATTGGGATGATGATTTTTTGAGGCATAGTATTTTTTGTTTGAAGCGGTGACAGCGCATTGGGTAGGAGCCCGACTTCACTTTCTGGGGGCCGAGTTCGAATCCCAGCACGCACTTCTAACTTTTCTAAGTTTTGTGCGTATTAGGTAAATAAAATATCACTTGCTTCAACGATAAAGGAATACATCGTGAGGAAACCTGCATGTTTAAGAGTTCTCCATACTGTTCTCAAAGGTATGTGGAGTCCATCAATCCACACTGGGCCAGCGTGGATTGATGGACTCCACGTGGAATACTTTCTCATTGTGGGAGTTGAAGAGAGAGAATGGGTTGATGTGTGGATGATGAAGAATATTTCTTGCTTTAAAAATTTATAGGCAAATGTATTCTTACCAATCTTGACCATCAAAGCAGACGTTGAACTCAAATAGTAAACGTTCACAATAATATAAAGAATAAAAAAATTAAAATAAATGTTGTAATAAAAAAAAAAATTGTTTGGACTATTATTTTTGAATAGAGATCAGTAAAAAATTCGATTAACTCAAAATTTATGAATGGATCTACACAGGCAGTTGGGTTTTTATAATGTTCAGATTAAATAAGATTATCTTTAGTGCTTACCCATTTGAAATATTTCATTAATACGTTATGATAAAGCCCTTTGACTCGTTTAGCGCTCGTTTTATGTGAAAAAACCGAAGGCGTGGCTTAGGAGCTTTAAGGATTAATCACTTAAAATGTAACGTTTTGCATAAAATTTATTACAATACCCCGTTTCAAAAGCTTTTTCCTTGCGTTTGTATAAAATTAAAAAACCTGATTTCTCTCGCGACTTAATCTAATCATCAATATTCCGTTCTTGAGGTGCTTTAAAATAAACTTTTAATTTGATTACGCATCCATCTTAAGCTATTTCTGAGCAAACTTACACCAAGTTCTGAATTGATTAACGAAAAACGATAGGGTTTCTATCTATATTTAAATCTTCACATTTCATCAAGCGATATGGCTATGACGTCATGTTGTTGGCCGACATTACTTGGAAAATCCTTAGTATACCTACTAAGTAAGAAGAGGGCAAGGAAAATATAACAATGCATTTGTTATGAGTTTCTCTTAACTATCATGACTGTGAATAGCTTTTTTGGGGTGATTTTTTGTTGATGGATGGATAATGAATTATATATATATATGTATATATATAGGTAAATAACTAATAAGCCATAGACAATTAGGGCCTAGATTATCTACGGCATTGTTACTTAACTGCGTACTTCATGCAATAAACTTTAGAAATCATCAAAGTATTTTAGAAATGAAGTACTGTGACACCGTCCATAAAAATAAATCATTTAAAATCAATTCAGCGTAATGAATAATTTCAAGTACCGTACAGTTCCTGAAATAAAAGAATAAGAAAGTACCTTAAATAAAAAAAATACAACTCACTCTATCAATGGCTTGAAGATACATTTACGTATGTTACCAAACATTATCCGGAACTTAAGTCTTTTTCTGCCGCCATGAAAATCCGTAACCCCATTTCAATGTTAAAAACACAGCTAATGGTTGTCACCGCGTAATTTTTTTATATAAACTTTGTACATTTATTCCTTTAAAAGTCCTTTAAATTTAATTCACTCCACGTTCTAATTTGTTTATCTTTAACAGTTATTTAAAAATAACGACCTCTTAAATCAATATTTAAGCACAGAAGATTGATCAACCAAAGTTTTGTGGTTCAACCGACGATTTATGTTAAACGTGTTATTGTTGTGTAAAATACAACAACTACTGAAAACACTTGTAAACAAGGGCCAGACGATAATGTTGATTGTGCTATTGAGAATAATAATTGTGGTCGCGCGTGCCTACGGACTACAAATGCTATAATAATATATTTCAACCGTTCGGAACTGATGCGATTACATAACATGCTTTGTGCTGCATGAATGATGCTACAATCAATAAAATGCTCTTATCGGATTTTGTGAAACCGCATTCATTTGGATGTAGCCAGACTATGTTTCACTCGCGACATCGTCTGCATAGAAATTTTCTTTCGTTTTCAAGATGAAATTAATATTTTTATCAAACTTTGGCATAGTGAGGCACCTTACGAGTAGCCAATCAGCAGGGCAACATTAGTGCGGTGTGGAGAAACGGAGTCCCCCTTCCCCGCTTCTCTACCTGCGTCGCCTTGCTTGTCGTTGCTTGCGCGCCGGTACTCTCAATGAGTATACAAAGAAGAAAAATATTGAGTATGCTTGTTATCAGATTGTGTCAAAAGATCAAATCATCGAATAAGTGTTTCAAAATCATATTATGTATTTATTATGTAAGCAACTGATTTAGTTTTGAATACATTAAATTTGTTTACATTTTTAACATCTCATTCTATCTTACTACTCTATGGATCTTTCAAGTTGAGCACTTGCACAAACGTGCCGACAAGGGACGCTAACTTTTTTCATCTAAACAAAAAGCAACAAAATACAACAAGCGTTGTTCAGGAGAAACTTCGCCAATATTCTAATCGACTTGTACTGTAATGGACTCTGGAAAAGTTTCTGCGCTATGGGTATGACTGTTTTATTCGTTTTTGTTATATTCAGTTATTTATTTGTCTTTTTAGTACCATACCTACCCAATAAATTTGACCTTTTTTTACAATTCCATTATTCGTTCTGGCTTGTCAGGGGTTTAAATTAGAAAAAATCGACTGAATGCCATGTAAATTCATTTTACGACTTAATTAGGCTTTAAATACAAAATTAAGAATAAACAGAATCCTTAATTAGCCATGATTACATGCAGAACATGTCTAAAAACAGTAAAACAGCCCCGCGCAGTCTCATTTCACACCCGCAAAATGGCCCTCGAAAGTGAAGTTGAAGTCCTGCCCAATGGGCTATAACAATTTCAACAAACACGAGGCAGTCATTTTTTCACATAATAAGTATATTGTATAATATAATATCAGTTGCCTTTATCTTAAGATGAAATAAATATTTAAAAAAACATTTATCTCATCTAGTCCGTTAGGTTTTTTTTTCGTAACAGAAGGATAACTTCTACTTCCTCAAGACTTTGATGGATGATCCTGATGAATTCAATTTGCCTTTTTGCTGTACTTACTCAAACTTTGCTACTTTATCTTCAAAAATAGAACTTATTTTGCATGTCTATGTTGGAAACTTGTTTTGTGGCTAGTTTTCACTCTACCGACTAAGACGTGCCGCTAAGCGATTTAGGGTTCCGGTTCGACGCCGCGCACAAACCGATTAGGGGTATGGTGAATACAACTGCTATAGGTACTCTCTAACAGTTAACACTACACGGTTAACAAAAATCAGAAGAAGGAGATATTCGGTTAATAATTAACTGTATAACCTCTTTCTGACAGTTAACAAACAATATCTTAAAACTGAAGGTATTCAGATAATTAATAATTGAATCTACTATTCTCAACGTCACATCTTAAATATCAATCGTTGCGTATTTTATAATGAGCAATGCAAATAATGTTATTATGATTTAATTAAACTACACCAAAAGTTACTCGAGCAGTTGAAAAGGTAAACTAATCATCAAAGCTACTTTTCCTTACTGTCAGATCGAATTAGCATCTTGGACAGCATCATCAATTACCACCAGGTGAGATTGCAGTCAAGGGTTTACTTGTATGATCATCATCACCTAGTCATATCCCATATTAATTGGGCTCGGCTCTCCTAACCATATTTCCCTAATCTGTTTTGGGTCGTCGAAATGTCATTTTGAGCAGTGTCGTTTAATATTACTATCATCCAGGTTTATTTGGGTCTTCCACGGCGCCAGAGCTAACATTTACGACAGTTTTGGTCATGTGGTTTTCGGATCGTCTTTTGCAAAACCACCATAGCCGTTTCTCTAAGAGTTTGTCTTCTATGTGCGCTACTTTGAAGGTGCTAAGAATGTACCTACAAATTCCTGACCTTGTCAAGCATAGCCAACTCCACCGGGCCTCCACCGGGCAATCTTGGCATCTTCATTTCGGTTCTATGCAGTCTAGAAACTTTCAGTTAGGGCTAACTTGTAGTGGAGTAAAAAAAACAGGACTGCTTTACCGATTTCCGCTGTCAAATAGTAAGAAGTATTTTATGTACTTGTCAAGGGTGTGAGTTATCTGCACGCAAAGTTTCTTTGAGAAAGTTCTGTTCCTTAATAAAGTTCAACGGGTACGTACCACGATTATATTTTGGAATTTGTTGATATTTCGACACAGTTGCATGGATCGTTGAACTAACTATATTTGAGAAATGTTGATAAAGCCCGAAAATCTTAATTTAAAGTTCCGTTCATTCCGTTCGGTTAAAATAATGAATGAAAGTTTTTTTTATTTTTTAATCCCCCGTCAGCGATAAGTAAATAATAATAATATAGTTTGAATGCTTTGTTAGAACGTGAAGGAAGGCCGATATTTGGTGTGAAAATTCGAACGTTCTGTGAGAATCTGATGTCTTTCTAGAATCAAAAGTAGCGTATGTTACTTTTCGCCCTTTCAACTAACTCTATGTCAAAAATCAATACATAATTGTTTGCTTAGTTAGGACGTAATGAAGGCAAACAATCACAGTTTCGTATTTATTACATTAGTATGAAGAAGAATTGATAAAGGTTCATTTTCATATGTGACCCTGCTTGGTTTGTAATAGCAAAAGTAAATCTTTCTTCGGAGTGACTATTGTTGTACTCGTAAAAACTTTATAGAGGGTCGTAATATGATACGGTAGCCTGAAAAATTTTTACTCTCAAACAGGGCTATGCAGTTCAACAAGAGCTATTAATCCTTGCTTATGTCCGCTCGCAGCGTTTTTGGACATCGCGACAGCATTGATTGATTGATCTGCTCTATTTAGCGATTGTTCTGGTGTTTAAAACACAATCAATAACGGTGCATGCACGGCTGCGGGGCACGCATTAATTTGCGAGATTAACTTTGCATCTGACAGTTGACCGCTGTATGATAATTATAAATTTCCTTATTCGTCAATAGTACTGGTATTACATTTGGTCTCGCGCTTTAAAAATAGCCTTACCTTAATTTCATACAAGATAAAGGTAAGGCTATTTTAAATGCAAGCAGGCAAGCTAAAAGCAAAAAAGGTCAAAATACCTGGATGGATAAATAAAGTGGAATTTAACCTGGGCAGGATTTTTTTTAAAGTCTGAGATACTTTTTTGTTTTAAATCAATTTTAGTGAAAATAACTTGAAAGATATCTTAACAACTGAAGAATTTAAGTATATACCTTAACGGGTCAAATAGG
The DNA here is from genome assembly GCF_905163445.1 of Pararge aegeria. Taxonomy (NCBI): domain Eukaryota; kingdom Metazoa; phylum Arthropoda; class Insecta; order Lepidoptera; family Nymphalidae; genus Pararge; species Pararge aegeria. The sequence goes on along the minus strand of NC_053184.1, from coordinate 5,946,966 downwards.
ACCCGTTAAGTTTGAGGAGGATTTGAACTTTAGGTTGTCTGTCAGTCAGGAAGTGAGGAGTATAATATATGTGCATAAACCCTTTGTTTTCGGTCGATATAATTTGATTTAGCTCAGCTATTGAAATTATGACATAAAGAATTTTATTTTATTGTTGGTGAATATGTATAATTTTATTATAATCAAATGAGACCTCTTATGTACGATCCTTACAATAAATATTTCGCTTTTATTGTGGCCTTAGAGGTCAGAGTTTCTAATAATTACGGATTTAAGTTGTAATTTTTTTTTCATTAGTGAAAGTTCACAAAGCTATCCCGCTCGTGTTTCAGTTTACATAGGCAGCCCGATCGATCATCTTTGATTATTAATGAAATAAGTACATACTACTATATAATATAAGCTAAAGTGACTCCACTGTCAACTTTTGAAGAAACTTGTAATTTTTATTAAAGTAAAAATGAAATGGCACAAAATGGTAAGAATATTGCTCTATCTTTGTTAATAGAATAAATAATTATTACTAACAAAATAATTATGGACCGTCTGAACAAAACGCAAATTATTCTCATTAAAAGCTACTTTTTGAGGAAAGTATAGAAAGAAAACAGTAAACTTTTTATCTAAGAGTACTAAATAGACTTATTTTTCGTAAGAGCTTTTACAGTCATTTTTTTCCTCAACTACGATCTGATCATATAACTTTGAAAAAAACGGTAATCAAATCAAAGGTAACTAATCCACAAATACGTGCAGCTACCAAATAACAAAACTTCTTTCAAGTTTTAAATAATTAAATTCCTCTCATAGAAAGAAGCCTTAATTTATATCGATTTCGGCATCTAATTCCGTTCAGTAACTATCCAGAAAAGTTATTTCATTATTTTTGCTTCACTATTTTTTTTAGAGTAAAACTCATACGGAGCGTAAATACTAATGTGCTAGAAAACTGGGCCATTTTTAACTTTGGACATAAATCCGAAATGAGTTTTCAAACTCCACTGCGCGAGTCAGCTTTTAGGACCAACATATAAAATTGTAGGCCATTTACGTCCGCGAGTAGATTTCGAGCTTTATAATAACTATTTTGAAAATAAATCACAAGCTCCCGATAACAGAAGGGGCCTTAAACTTTTACCCAGCAAACTAAGCATGAGTGTTTTTTTTTGTACTTGTACTGGACAAGGAAGCCCTTGACTGCATTCTCATCAGCTGGTAACGGGATAACCTGTTAGATGTATGGCAGTTATAATAAACCTATACCCCTAAACGGTTTCTACGCGAAATTGTACCAAAACGCTTAATCGCTTATAGGTACGTCTCTGTATGTAGGGTAGTAAGTAGCAACGGCAGAAGCCTCCCACTAGACCAGAGAAAATTCAAAAATTATAAAATTCCAAACTTCACCTGCCGGGGATCAAACCCGGGACCTCCCACTTAAATGCATAGCACTCACCACTGCGCTAAGAAGATCGTCTCGACATAAGTGGTAGTCATACACTATAGAAGTCATTAAAAGGCTCAGAGTAACTTAGCTGGCAATGAAGAGAGCTATGATCGAAGTATCTCTATGTGATAGAATAAGAAATGAGGGTAACTATTGAAGAACCAGAGCTTCCAATATAGCTAAACGGGTTGCGAAGCTTAAATGGCAAAGGGCTGGGCACGTATCGTGCAGGAGCAATTGACGCCGGGGTTTCAAGGTGTTGGAGTGGCAGCACCGTAATGTCGTCAGTGTAAATAAAGTCGCAATGTTGATTCACGCCCACGAAATGAAAACATGACAGATAAAAGACTGTGGAAGTCCTTATTACGTCGAGCAGTGGACGTCTACCGATAAAAATTACGATAGCCATATTTTATTTCATCACAATTAACTTACAAAGATAGCAACATATTAAATCAATGTTTATTATTGTATATACGAGTATATTCAACATCATCATCATCATCACATAAACTTATTACCGGCCCACTACAGAGCACGGGTCTCCTCCCACAATAAAAAGGGGTTAAGGTCGTAGTCCACCACGCTGGCCCAGTGCGGATTTGTGGACCCATATATATAATATGTTTTCTCGAATATAATTGTAAAATTTGAGAGTGTAAAATCTCTAACACACAATACACACATCGCCATCTAGCTCCAAAGTAAGCGTAGCTTGTGTTACGGGTGCTAAGATAGCAGATGAATATTTTTTTTATGAATATGATACACATAAATAGTTATAATATACAGATAAACACCCAGACATTGAAAAACATTTATGTTAATCACACAAACATTTTCCAGTTGTGGGAATCGAACCCACGACCTTGAACTCACGCAGGGTCGCTGCCCACTGCGCCACTCGGCCGTCTAAATATATGTTTACATTAACTTTTTAAAGTTCTCTTCTTGAGCTGCGGTTTCCGCCATTGGTTGCCTGGAAGAGATCACTATGTAGCGATAAGGCCGCCATATCGTAAAATTCAAGTGAAGTTTTTATTTACAATTTTCTGTATGTTTATGTGGTGTACATTCAAAGCGTATTCATTCATTCATTCATTCAAAGTTTAGTTTCCCTCTAGTTTTCCACATGTTAAATTAAGAATTAATATATAATAGTTTATTTTTAAAGGGACGGCTTAATGTAATGGCAGCGGACCGAATCTTCCGGGGCTTCTTATCCCATAAAACAAATATTTCCATGACACCCCAATCGTGCGTTAGCATTGCAACTGGGGGTTTACTTACCTTTGTTAAAAGCAGTATTATTTTGATATTGTTGACGTTTTGTTGTAGTGCTATAATCCTTATTTTCGGGACGTCAAGGTACAACATATAAACTCTCATAAAAAATACTGCGTTATAGCAGAAAGCTTTCCACATGGGAATTATATAAACGCAACTTCTTGATGGATGAACTATGAGATCCGATTATTGTTACTATCTCAGAGTTATGATTAATTATCTTCAAAGCCTTTACGTTTCGACCCATGGCCCCACGTAAGCTTAAAAGAGTAGGCCTTTACGTGCTTTAGCCAATAGTACAAACATAAATTACCATATAAATTAATGCCGTCCAATTTTCCTTTTTACGATATTGAGATGCCGATTGCGATCTTATTTTCGGCAGGAAATAGCCGGAAGCCATCAAAATCGGTTTGAGCTGTATAACAAACGATATTATACCTTATACCGTTGTAATACTGATGATGGTTTCTTTCAATTGGGAGCGGAAAATAGTTTAACTATTCGTATAAGTGCTTATTGACATGCAACACTGTAGTTTAGTGGTAGCAAAGTTTAGTGGTTCCTTGACTTATTTATTAATTAGGTAATACATTGGGATTCACGATAATGCGTATTTTTACAAACACAAATAGCAAAATAACTCATATACGTAACTAATATGTGAGTGGAAACAAGTGACACTTCATAGGGCTTCCAAGGACCCGAGGCGTAGGAGTTAAGTCACATGTCTCAATCACACCGGCAACAGAGCATTGCTGTTTGACGGCATAAAGAAGCATTGCGGCAGATCTCCGAACGAGCTCTGTTACAAAAGGTTCTACTACTACTCAGAAGACAATATGTAAAATGAAGAAAATCTCCAGTACGAGTTATAAAAAACTTAAGGATAGGCATTGCAAGAGTTATTAAAAGCCTACCCTTAAGTATTTATTACTCGTACTGGAGATTTTCTTTAGTTTATATCATCTGCATACCCTCTATGCACGCCACTGTGTGTGAAGCGATAAGAGACTTCTGATTAGGAGCTCACTTTCGATCCCCGGCACGTAACTCTAACTTTTCAACAATCACTTACTTAAACGACTAGCTTGCTTGCATTAGCGATACACTTCAGTGTTGTTGAGAGACTCAGACGCCGCAATGTCTGAATGTCTTAGTCGTTATCATAGCTCTTACACTCTTGGTGGCAAGATAATAGCGGTGCTGTAGTTGAGCCGAACATAGGTAGCGAACAAACAATGAAACCAACAAACAGACATTTTACGAAAAATATTGCAGTGGCGTGCACTGGGTTTCTTACCAAGGTATGCATACAACAGGAAAATTGCATACAAGTGCAAAAATCCTCCTCCTATACGAGCTATGTATAAATTTTAGGGTAGGTAGTGATTTTGTGCATATATGAAGTGCACGCCACTGCGATATTGTAATGGATATTTCTAAATTCTACATGCGAATGTCAACTAGAGAGTAATATTAACTTTTTATAATTATTACTGCTAGAATGTAAAGTGCGAGATTTTCTACATACGTTTACTTAATCGATATACCTCAGTTAACTGCGCCATCTAGTTACAATACTAAGAAAAAATATCGTCACAAGATGGCGCTCTTCCGATAACATATAAACCGTAGTTAACTTCCACGGGATCGAATAAGTAGGCGATGCGGAAGTGAAAATACCAATTAAGTTCTATTTAACTTACTTATCGAAGCGGTGATAGCCCAGTGGATAGGACTCCGACATTTCTTTCGGGGACCGAGTTCGACTCCCCGCACGAACCACTAACTTTTCTAAGTTATGTGCGTTTTAAGATATTAAAATATCAACTGCTTCAACGGTGAAGGAAAACATCGTGAGGAAATCTGCATGCCTGAGAGTTCTCAAATGCGAGTGAAGTTCACCAACCCGCACTGGGCCAGCGTGGTGGACTATGGCCTAAACCCCTTCCCACTGTGGGAGACCCACGGCCTAAAGTATACCGGTAATGTGTTATATGAAGTTACTTATATGTCCAACACATAGGTACATGTTTAACGTTCGAAGTCATAATTTTGTTTGAATAAAGAAAATTGTTGAACCTATTCCGTTTTGTTGTTCACGTTTCCTTAGAAATTAGTCACTTGGACCGCAAAGCTTATGAAAACCATTACAATAAGCGGTGACCGTGCTTTTGTCGTGACCTAAATTATTAATTAGCCAACGAAGCTGACTACGGAACGGGAGCAAGCTTGTATTATGAACTCCTAAAGTGACCCAAATGTATTTGCATTGCTAATTATTACGACGATAATATTGTTAGCTGGTGAAATATTGAAACGTATGGTTTTGGGGGCCGTTAATATATTCTGTAGGTTTTCAGATGGCAAACAAATATACCTTAGAATGATATATTGCAAAATTCTATGACTTGTTAGTTATAATGAAAAATTATGAAAAGATCCCTTTGGAATTCTGTTAGTATAACTAACTGGACGCTTAATCTCTTTTCATAAGTTCTATTATCCATATTGTAAAAGTAAAAGTGCACCTGTGTGTTTGTTTGTTACTTTATTTGTTTGTTATTTATGTTCGGCATAACTTTTTCATCGATCTTGAAACGAATTTTCACGCCTGGTAATATACATAGAATATTCATTATATCAGAAAAACAATAGAACAGTAGTCATACAAGACTTTTTCCTGGTGGGAACTTTTAACTTTGAAATAGTTAAACGATAAACAAAATAAGGGATTTTTTTTTTACTTATACGTTATCGCTACGCCGCTATTATCTTGAATCCTGAAGACGAATGTAAAATACTTTTCCCAGAAAAAAAAAACGTTACTGTGAGGTTTTAAAAAATCGAAAACAACGCTGGCGATATCGGGTGTTACAATTTAGTAAGATATTAAGTACAAGAAAATATATTTATTCATTGAAATCATTGAATATTGAATAACATTTTTTAATTACTTATAAAACTATTGATTATCCTTTGATGCTAGAGTCTAGCTCTCTATTTCTTAACCGCTTAAGGAGTTTTCGTCACAGGCAACCGCAATTTTTTTTTTTATAAATTTTCCTTGAAACTTCGCCGTTGTCAATTTATTTTCAAAAGTCTCATTACTAAACAATTGCTGGACAGAAACTGCGAGATCACAGGAGTCGGGTATTTAGACCTTGCATCCACCATGGTCCTTGATTGTGATAAGGTCAATATCTAGGTGTATAACGACGTCATTTACCTTGTAAGAGATGCAATGATTCGAAGGCATCGCGTGCAGATTCCTCCAAACTTATACATACGAGTTACGAACAAAGATAAATATTTCAATTGATTTTCGCTTTCCCATCAAAGCCACAATACCGCTTTGAATATCCCTAATTAAAAATTCAAATATTTGATCCCGCTTGTACATATGAAATGTTTAATTTCAATGTAAATACATCCTACTACCCTACTCATCCTAGTAATATTATAAATGTGAAAATGTGGATATTTGTTACTCAGTCACGCAAAAACGACTGAACTGATTTTGATGAAATTTGGCAGGCATGCAGCCTTGACCATGTAAAAGAATATAGGCTACTTTTTATCCAGATTCCTTAAGAATTTCCTGAAGCTTCCTGAAAATTGTTTACAAGCTAAGCCGCGGGCAGACAGCTTTGAAATTTGGTATGGTCACCTATGCTATGGAAAAGGACAGGTACTTTCTATACAAATCTCTCAAATAATCTAAAAAATAGTTCCCGTGCTGGGAAAGAAAATTTTAACAAGCGAAGCTTTATACCCAATTCTGAAGTCCACGCAGATGAAGACGCGTGCAGAAGCTAGTTTTTATATATATTTTGTATCCCTAAATTCCCATGGAAACAGAAATGAATATCTCTGTTTAGCAGTTTTCTCGAGTTTACCTAGTATTAGTATTTAGTACCATCGACAAACGGTGTAACTCTTAATTTACTGTGTGCTGTTTCCATGCCGTTCCCAAATGAAAGAAATGGTAGCTACGCCAAAGTACATAGTTTACGAGAAATTCCGCCATAGTCTCGACCACCGTAACAATATAACATATGAAATTGGTCGTTTACGTGGACCTTCCCGCACGCTGTCCCATATATCGCTGTCGTTGTGACTGCGATAAATTCGAGCTCGTGTAGGCTTATGTTATGCATCAAAATTTCAGTTAAAGCGGGGTAGACAATTTACTTTATTTATCTCAAACAGTGTAAGATAAAGCAAAATTAAATATCTGGCTAAATCCTATAACTATTGAAATAAAATATAAAATACCAGGTACAAAGCTCTTTTCAGTGTTCTCATTCCGCGTTTATTAAGTTTTTTCACGAATCTCACGGGAAACGTTTATTTTCCTGGGATAAAAAGCCTATATTACTCTCCTTTCTATGAATTAACATTATGCCAAAAATGAAGTTAGAGTTCTTAATTAGAGCGCTAAGCAAGGACAAACAAATAAAGACTCGTTATATTAGCATTTGTAATATTTAGTAAGGGTGTTGTTGACTGAGAATCTAGCTTTCCTACTGGTGAAAAAATTTTAAACCGGTTCATTAGTTACATACAACATACACAAAAATCAATGTTTTCCTTATTTAGCTTAACTTGCTATATTCCCCGAAAAGCAGGAATACGTATGGTTTAATTTATAATTTCTTGAATCCTTATACTCCACACCAAACAGATCTTCGGCAATCTACTCTCTACGCACGTTTCGCTCAAAAACCGTAGCATACTCAAGTAGGTGTTGACGTTACAATCAATAATCGTTAAGTGAAAAATTCGCCACATTAGTCGCTTTTTATACCATTCTTACCCCCACAAATTTATCTAAGCCCCTCCCACCTTATTATAATACTACAAGCTAAGTATTTCCTCTTTATAATTCTTGTCGTACTGTTGCCCTCGACTTCGTCTGCGTTTGGTTTTGTTTATTAAGCATCGTTTTAATTGTGTATTCTTGGAATAAAAATATTGGGTGTAGTTTTCCATGAAGTGTATTTCTTAAAATAACTGCTTTGTTTGGGTGGCTACCATCTAATGTCCCATTGGAATGAATTAAAAAGTATTTTACTGCTATAAATACTTGATGATAGAACTATTTATTTAAATAAGAATCCATACTCGGATAATAATGTAACCCACTTTTTTTCCTACCTTGGATTGCATAAAATTTCAGAACACAAAAGCTGCTACTGCAACTTAACTATGTTGGTTATGTAGATACGAGTAAATTATGTATCACCAATAGTTTTCTCAGCGCTCGCCAAGGAATGAATTTTATAGGCAAAATTTTGCTACTTTGACAATTTTCTTAAATCAATAAACTTTCTCCCTTTTTTAAAATTAATTATGACCTACGTTGAGTCGTGATAGTTTAGCTTTCTTTTGGCGTAATAATGGTTAAAATCGGTTCAGTGCGTTCGAGCCTATTCTGTAGAAACAAACAAAAAAATCTTTCGTCTTAATAATATTAGTACCTACAGACAACATAAGTAGGGTAAGGATACAGAACACACGGCCAACGTCATTGGAAAAGCTTGTAAATTTATCATTTTATCGAATAAAATACGTGATATAAAATTTCTCTATATAAAAGCCAATTTTCATTTTCATACAGTTAAGTAAAATTTAATTCCACCAATTTTCTTTGCCTTCCATGATTTTCATCAGCAAACAGCCGGGCATTTTATGCCATCGGCATCGTACAGATAAAACGATAATTAATCGGTTCTCAACCACGATGAAATGTTTAAATGTTTTTTGATCTTAAATATTAACAGAGACGACCTAGTTGGTCTAGTGGTTAGCGGGTTCAAAGACATGTAATGAGGACGTGTCTGTGTGTGTGTTATTTGAAAGATCAGTCAAATCCATGATGATCTCCAACACAAAATGGCGAATTAAATATTTTTCACAATTCCCTCAATATCGATATCAAATGACAAGCTTGACGAATAGAATATTTTAACTACACTCTAAAGATGTAGTAGTAGTAGAGCTTTTTGTAACAGAGCTCGTCCGGGGAAATACTATCGCCATGCTTATTACTGCCGCTAAGCAGCATCGTTGCAATGCTGTGTTCCGGTCTGAAGTGCGTGTTTGCCGGTGTTATCACAGGCCCATGAGGCTTAACAGTTACGCCTTAAATTGATGGAAACAGGCGGCATGATGCAGGACGTGCTCCATGGATGCCCTGTGAAGTGTTGCTCTGTTATGCGATAATCTTTCACCTGGTGGGACATCTGCTTGGTCTATATCTGCGGTGAGTATATATAGAGTGTAGCGGTCTCCACATTACCGAACTAGATGGCGCCACAAAAATCCTGCATCGCGCTAGCGAAGTGTTCACAAAAATTGACTATATTTACAACTTCCAAAGATGAATGTTCGGGACTCCACTCCCCCGCCCCCGACGTTGAGCCTAGGCGGCGACGTCCGAAACATGTCCTTTACGACCATGACGATCAAATAACTACCGACGATGTGTCCCAACAGCACACAAACACACAACCAACACAGCGTCTTCACCGGCGAAGACGAGGGCCCCGATTTCTGACGTCAGCCGGACATGGATACTTACCACGGTCACGGGGGCGTTCGGACTGAACAATGATTAGTCCAAAAGTCCACCAAAACCGAGCCGAGATCAGAGTCCTCGCAGGAGGTACCCTCGGGTCGACGTCTCCCACTCTCCCCCCGATGTCGTCGAGCCCTGGGGCTCTTCTCATGGCGAGCTTTCGCGCTCGCCCCACTCCCCCGGTGACGCCTTAGCAACCCCTCAGGTGGTTAGCGGCAACTGTCCATCCGAAAATCGAAAAAAAATGAATGTTCGGACCTCGGTCCCCGAGCTCCCGTACTTAGGGTATTATACCTATACACATTGATTAAATATGCTACTATCCGATACATATCTTGTTTGTCCATGAAAGCTTATTTGTTGTAACTATTTTAATAACAACAACACTTTGACTCTATTTCATTCATCCCCTCGTAATTGTGCATCAATATCGCTTTTTCTTATCTCAGCGTATTATACTAAGATCTAAATTGCTTTTTTCCTGTAATATCGTAGCGAGATCGGTCCCGGATTACTCAAAGGCAACCTTTAGCTCCGAGCGATTTTCCGCCTTGCCTCTTTAGGGCCGGCTGTGCTTCGGACATTTTTTTCTTTTAGTAAAAAGGAAAATAATATTCTAGGAAACGCTATACACGGTTAGGTTTCAAATGCTTAGTACTTAAAACTTTCTGGGTTCGTATACAAATACAAAAACCTTTTATTTCGAATAGTCCTGCTTTGCAGGCCGTTTTGAAACGTTTTAAGTCTTTCCGTTTTTACTTCCTATTTGGAAATCAGGTTCAACCGAGAAGACGCCTACAAAAACCTCTATAGCCACACTTATTCACAGTCAAAATTAATCAATGTTGACTTTTAAAATAATACTTTCGTCCGCAAAATACGAAGACCTTGTGTGCAGATAAAAGTAGATGAAACTTCATGTCCACGTCTTGCCATTTAAAAAATATATATTTTCATTTTTAAGACTAATTACGTAAGTTTATAGGTTGGAAATTCTGATAATATTAAAAAAATTGAATGTATTGTTTCTGCTCTTACGGTTAAAAATAGTTGGACGTCTACTAGACATAGGTCTTTTAGTTCCAAATTTCACGATCTTGTACCGATTGTGTCTAGCGGCTTCCGGCGACTCGTTTGATATCATCTGTCTACCTCGTCGGGGATCTACCAACGCTCCGTTTACCAGTGCGAAGTCAATATACTATCCCGGTTCTGATATAACTATTATCAAGATATCAAATAATATACCTACCTATATATTTACCTATATCAATCGAAATACCAAAACGTATTATATTAAAATAATTTATTTAATAAAAAAAATATTATTTACCGAATGCTAAAAAAATCAACTCTATTTTTGAATAATGGCCGGAAATACTGAGTTTTATATATCTGATATTTAATTAAATATTTTATACAATAATAAAGGTTAATAGAACCACATTATATTTCGTCGTTGAATAAATTGCTATCAAAAGATAAATATTATGTGGGAAGACTACTGACATTGACGTACCCAGTATTATAGGTGGCTTTGAGTTATTTTGCCCCGAAGCTGTTATAAATGAAGACAGGCAGGCTCCCGAAATATATTTCATGGTTAGGTTTCGACGCTGGCACTAATTTGTTTCGTTTAGGTGTGAGAGTGTGCGCCAATGTACACGAGTTTACCAATTCGTAACAGAATCTATATATCATGCCAAAGTTCTATTACATTGTTTGTTTTCGAGGTACTATAATACAACTTCATTGTTAATGCAAACTCAAACAAGTTTTGATACTTGTTCGTTATAATAACTACGCTAGTAAAGGGAATAACAATTTAATCACTCACGGGGCTCCAGGTACACCAAAGGTCGGACAAAGTTAAAAATACGGGAATACTGGAGCTGGCGAAAACAAGTGAAATTTACGCGTATTTAATCAAGCGTCAATTACGGTGGGGCGGCCATCTTTGGCTTATGCCTGATTGACCAAGCGCATGTTTTACTTGGAATAGAAAAGTGGAAAGAGAAAGTCGGGGGCCAAAAACTTCGGTGGAAAGCTGTGCTCATGAAAATATTTAGCATAGACCCATCACAATGGGAGGCACTCGCGAAAGACCGCCCGAAATGGAGGCACATTATTAATACAAAAGTGTTACACTTTGAAAAAAGGCGGCTTTAGAACTTGTCGCTAATATCATCGACTAAACCTCACGCGTATTATATATACTAGTAGATAAATAGTTGTTAGGTTTTTTTGTTTTTTGAGTTATAAGGGCCAAAAATCAGTTAGTAAAGATAACTGAATCCTTTTAACCTATTTAAAACATGAATCCATAACAGATCGTACTTATCATTCATTAATATATACTTTTTATGTAGGTGCATATATGTTCAAATTAAAATTCAAAAAGTCTATTCATGTAGGCCTATCACAGGCATATGTGAATCGTTCACACATATGTGCTTACATAATTGCGTAATGGTGATAAATTCGTTCGACAACTTAAACCTAAAGCTGCGAGGGTTCCAAACGCGCCCACAAAAAACTTAACCGGGTAATATTTTATTTTTTATCACCATTTCACAGACAATTAATATTAAGCCATGCTTAAAGTTTAGCCAATTAAAGTTAGAGCAATTTACACTAATCCTTTTTTATCGTTTAAGTTATCTTAATATTATAATAGGATTTTTCTATAAGCTTATATATAGCGTTTTATTTAAAATTTTAACATGTTGAGAGACATCTCATATATTTCATTCGGTAAATTGTTATAAAATAATATACAATTTCCCTTGAATGTATTATTAATTTTATGTAGCCTAGTACACTAGGAGTTTGTTTTTACTTCTAATATTCATATTGTTACAATCCATTTTCTTTCAAATGTATTATTTATATGTTATATTACTAAATTAAATTTATATGTATGAGCTATTTATATAGTGTTACTATTGGGCCAGCGTGGTGGACTATGGCCCTAACCCCTTCTCATTGTGAGAAGAGACCCGTGCTCTGTAGAGGGCCGGTAATGGGTTGTGATGACGATATATTATTGGTAGGTAGTTTAATGTATTGACTTATAATTGACATATTGCACTATCCCGTTACCATTTTTTGCTTCTTACATTAAAGATTGTCTGGCGAAGTTCGTTTAAAGCGACCGCTGTTGCGCATTTTCAATATTTTTTTTCTTTGTTTTATTTTTGTTTACTGTGTGCAATAAAAAGATTACCACCATTTGTAATACTATTCTAAAGGAATCTTTTGATAAGGGTACCAATTTTCGCTAGTCTCTCGTAACGACAAAAAACTGACACACCATTACGTGACTCAATCTTTGACACCTTCGCATTATAATTTTCTATCAAAGACAAAAAGGGACGCCTCTGGAGAAAAATTCGTTTTTCTTTTTCGCCTTTTCACTAAATTGAGGTCTTAACTTTAGGCATATCCTATTATTCTATTTTGGAATGAATTGTTTTGTTAATAAAACAATAAGCAATTTAAATGGACCGTCTGATAAATCTGATATTGCAGTAATTAAAAATTACCAAAAATCCGGCTTTATTGGGGTCTATCCTTAGACCAGGGTTCGTTTGGAACCCTACTAGCTTTAGTTTTAAAATAACTATTGTAGTTATCTGTGCCATATGTGCAATTGATTTTTATACATGTGAGAAATTAAAAGAGCTCCTTTTTATACTACAAAGGGCGAAAAAAGATGAAAAATATCATTGGGAAACGATTTTTAAACTCAGTTAATCAATAAAGAATTTCAACATGAAAAGCCAAAATGTAAAAATTTCGGAAAAATCGAATGAAATTTATAAATTTCATAGTTTCGTTTGCATTGCGAGCTTTAAATCAGTAGCTCTATAACGAGCAATACGTGCAATTGATTGTAGCAGCATTTATCCAGAACAAAGCATATTATGAAATCGCATCGATTCAGTAGGTACAGTTGAAATACTAAAATATTTTATTTAACCGCTTTTGTGCTCAGTCGGAGCACGGCCACAATTCACGATAGCATTTGTTATCGTGTAGCCCTTGTTTACTAGTGCTTTAAATTATTATAGCACTTCGCACGAAAACATTGCTTTACACACTGGAATTCAGATATACGTTGCTTGTGAGTTATGATATAATATGGTTTTTCATGATTAACGTCCTAGGCCCCAACTCTGCTATTAAATTTGTTTCAGTGGTTGATCAATGATAAAAAGTATCTCATCATCATCATCATTATGGTCGCTGCCCACTGCGCCACGCACCGGCCGAGTGGCGCAGTGGGCAGCGACCCTGCTTTCTGAGTCCAAGGTCGTGGGTTCGATTCCCACAACTGGAAAATGTTTGTGTGATTAACACGAATGTTTTTCAGTGTCTGGGTGTTTATGTGTATTATATTCATAAAAAAATATTCATCAGCTATCTCAGTACCCATAACACAAGCTACGCTTACTTTGGGGCTAGATGGCGATGTGTGTATTGTCGTAATATTTTAAAAAAAAAAAAAAAATTATCATCATAATCAAACTATTACCCGTCCACTACAGCACTAGGGCTGCAATCTTACACGCTGGCCAAATGCGGATTGGTAGACTTCACACGACTTCATGTTATGGAGAACGTCGATATAAACAGTCGACTTAAAACGGCCATAAATTAGTGATATCTGCATATCGCCTTAGAAAAGTACAGAAATCCTTTGTGGGGATGGGTATATGCTTTTATAACATGATACCGAAGGTAATATTAGATCTACCTAAGATTAAACAATATATTGAAACACATTTAACAAATCGTGGTTACTACACGATTGATGAATTCCTTAACGACAAGGCTGCTTGGAAGCAGGCCACTCCGCCCTCATCTCTCACAAAACCGAAAAATTCTAATGATTGTTAAACTATGAAGTGATGTTGGAAAAGAGCAATCTACTGAGTTACTTCAAATTCAAATTCAAATTCAAATTTCAAATTCAAATTCAAATTCAAAATTCATTTATTTCAAGTAGGCCTAATATAAGCACTTTTGAAACGTCAAGTCTGTCTGTTTGTAGTGATTCTACCACCGGTTCGGAAGGCAGATTCTACCGAGAAGAAGCCGGCAAGAAACTCAGCAGTTGCTCTTTTCCAACATCAACAATTTACATTTTGTATTTTAACATTAATTTTTCTATCTTGTGAGAGCTGAAAGCGGAGCCGGATGCTTCCAAGAAACCTTATCATTAAAAAATTGATCAATTGTATAGTAACCTCGCTCTAATAAATGTGTTTTAACAAATTCTTTAAACTTGTGCATTGGCAGGTCCAAAATCACCTTAGGAATCATATTATAAAAGCGTATACTCAATCCCACAAATGATCCCTGTACCTTACGCAGACGATATGCAGATGACACTAATTTATGACCATTTCTTGTAAGTCGACTGTTTATGTCCACTTTTTGTTTATAAAGACTAATATGTTGTCTTACAAATACTATATTGTTATAAATATATTGTGAAGCTACAGTAAGTATGCCTATTTCTTTAAACTTCTCACGGAGGGATTCGCGTGATTTAAGTTTATATATTGACCGTACAGCTCTTTTCTGCAATATAAATATAGTTTCGATATCAGCTGCTTTACCCCATAACAAAACTCCATAGGACATAACACTATGAAAGTACGCAAAATAAACTAGCCTAGCTATTTCAACGTCAGTAATCTGTCTAATTTTTCTGACTGCGTAGGCAGCCGAGCTTAGTTTACCCGCTAGTGAATCTATATGGGCACCCCACTGTAGCTTATTATCCAAGGTCACGCCCAGAAAAACTGTGGAAGTCTCTATTTTTAGTGATTCACCATTTATCATTATATTTTTATCAATTTTCTTTACATTTGGTAAGATAAATTCGACACACTTTGTTTTTTTTGCATTTAAAAGTAAGTTGTTAACTGTAAACCAGTGCGACACATGCGACATAACACGGTTTACTTCGTCAGAGTTATCTTTACTCCTATCAGTCTTAAAAATTAGAGATGTATCATCTGCAAACAATACAATGTCGCATGTTCCACTGACATGGTACGGTAGATCATTTATATACACTAAAAATAGAAAAGGACCCAAAATCGAGCCTTGTGGGACACCCATTGAGGTATTTGAACCCTGAGACTTTGCATCATTTATGCAAACTCTTTGGGTTCTATTGCTGAGATAAGAGGCAACCAAATTTAGTGCAACGTTTTGGATACCATAGTGGCTTAGCTTAAGAAGCAAGGTTTTATGATCAACACAATCGAAAGCTTTAGATAGATCACAAAAAACACCCATGGCGTTCTGTGAACATTCCCAGGCATCATAAACATGTTTTATAAGTTTAGCGCCTGCGTCCGTTGTGCTACGACCTTTAGTGAAGCCATACTGCTCAGGGTATAGTAAGTTATTTACATTAAAATGATATAAGAGTTGATTTAATATAATTTTTTCAAATATCTTACTAAGAGCTGGTAAGATTGAGATAGGTCTGTAATTGTTTATATTATTTTTATTACCAGATTTAAATAGAGGAATGAGTTTACTATGTTTCATTAGGTTCGGGAAAGTACCTAAATCAACACATTCATTGAAAATTATGGCTAAAAGAGGAGCAATGACGTCAATAATTTGAGATATTACCTTTACCGACATTCCCCATATATCACCTGTTTTCTTTAATTTTAACAACTTGAAGTTTTTACTGATATCCGATGCATCTATATGTTTGAAATGAAATAAAACTTTGCACTCATTAATGTTGCCTCTTAATAAATTCTGAGCTGCAGTAGGTGAGGAATTTAGTGAATCTGTTAACAAAATAGGAACATTCTGAAAAAAGTTTTCAAAAGTACTAGCAACTTCTGTATCAGTAGTTACCATATTATTATTAATAATTAAGTGGTTAATAAGTAATTCTCAGTGGAATCTTCCGAACCGTTGTTAGAGTCACTACAAACAGACTGACTTGACGTTGCAAAAGTTTCAAACTTATAAATTAGGCCTACTTGAAATAAATGAGTTTTGAATTTTTGTTTTTTTTAATTTTGAACTCTGAGGCATGCAGGTTTCCTCAGGATGTATTCGCCGTTTAAAGCAAGTGATATTTACATTACTTTAGATAAGTTTTCCACTCTCATACAAGATAGCGTTTAAGAGGATACACTACTCGCAAGTGGGTAGGTGGGCAACATGGTGTTATCTAACTTTTAGCAAAATTAGGTATCACCATTTGAGATTCAGTCCCCTGAATTAACATAGGTTTATGTAAGTAGAGTTATTTAGTATTCGAGTGGATAAATAAATAAACATTCTTCTTCGCCATCTTGCCCCAAAGTAAGCGTAGCTTGAGTTATGGATACTAAGATGACTGATTAATAGTTTAGTTTAGATAAAAACAATCCTTGATGCGTATTATATATCAAGCTAAAATTTCAGCCCGATCGGTGCAGAACTTTTTGAGTTTTTGAAGCGTACACAAACCAACATAACATTTTTATACTTATAATAATAGGTACTCGTATACAGATAAACACCCAGCCAATGTACAACATTCATATGTGGATAAAGTTTTAACTTTTTATGAGTTTACTAAAAAACTTGTCGTGTAAGTGTCGCCTATGTGTGCATACAGTAAGTATAATATTTGACTACATCAAAATTAACAAAATTACCAAAACTAGGCATAAACTATCATAGTCATTTCATTCATCACTTTCTAAATCATTCATTCAAACAAATTGTTTACATTAATGGTGCGTAAAAGTTTATTGATATATTCACAGAATTAAGAACATCCAGAATCCTCATTCATCCATTATAGCATGCAGTGCATTTTGTCCAAAAACAAAAAAAACGCCCCCCGCACTTCACACTCATTCGCACTCGCGGAATGTTGCTATCTCACAAACTTTTCTCATTTTTCCTATTTTATGGTAAATGTTTCGAACAACTGCGTAATGGAAAAAAAGTGACTAACCGCCTGTTCGAGAAACACTACTAAAGTGGAGTGGTTTTTTATACTTCAACATTAGTCGTGTACACGGTTTCTGAGAGTTCTTAATTCTGTGGACATGTAAGTTATATTTAATAACTTATTAACTTCATAAAGTATTCAGAAATTACAAATCGAAGCGTATTATTTTATTGACGACTTTAGTCTTCGATAAGTCCTCAATGAAAAATTGATGACAAAATAAGTACTTTGTCATCAATTTTTTTTTGGAACTTATACTTACACATCATCATAACAACCGATGGTAGCTCTGCTTTGCATTAGTTTTGTTGATATTGCCCTATTAACCTTATAAAAATATTTAAAGACTGGAAATATTAGTGTACCTACTTACATTTTACCTTTATTAGGTAGTAATATTATAAATTATAAAAAGGGTGTGTTTATATTTATTTCACAATAGTGTGAAACAACAAAAATAAAGAAACTTTCATTGAAATAATTCTTTGTATAAAATAAAATAAAAATAATTAGAATAATAATAATAGGTTTATATCTCCAAAACAATTAATTTTTAATCAAGGAATTTTTTATGGTTTAGTAATTAAGTAAAAGTTTCCTAACATGTTAGTAGGCGAAATATGATAATATATAATCTGTAGGTACTTACAATGGCGGGCACATTTAGTAAACATAAAGAAGAAGAAAAGTAACCTCCCTGTTACACTTTGTTAAAAGGAAACAATGTTATAAGTGGGTATTAACTTTATACTGACTTAGTTATTGTTGCAGTAAAGCTCAACTGCAGTGTTATTCAATAGGTGAAACTGTTTGAAAATTGTATTGCGTTTTTCAATTTGTTTCGAAGACTTGATCCTTTTAAAAATGTATGTGAACAGAGTCCTATACTCTCGCAAACGAATGCCAATTTATCAAGAGCTCTGGGCGAGGGAAAGCAATTTAGAGAACCCAATAGTTCGGGAGGAATTTATAGTAAAAGCACAAACCCTCGCCAAACAAACTGCGGGACGAGTTTATTTTTCATTTATTTATTAACTAACAGATACTATGGACATCGTCCATTTGACAAAGGGTGGAAGCCTTTAGAGCAGTCCTAGTAAAAGCCATTGCAAGTTTCACAATACGAGCAAAAGTACAATATTGATTTGCAAATAACGTTTCTCGATATTATTGCTTTGAAGCTTTGTGAAATTGTGTGCAGTCGCTGTCCTACTTTTCGTATTTGGTCTCTATACTCGTACGCTTGAGACAGATGCAAGCTTGCATCTTCCTGTGAAAACCGATGTAAGCTCTGTGTCAAAGAAAATAGATACTCTGTGATTATGAAGAAATCATTATTCTTGTATATAGAACTAATGACACACGGGTTCAATGTAGATATTAATGTGTTTGGAGTTATTAATATGGTGAAGGTTTGTACCATTTTATTACTCCACTTCCTTTTTAGGTTTGATTCAGTCTAAGATATAAGCGGGCTAATCTGTTAGAGTTATGACAGATATAATACCCCTTTATGTGATTTACGACATCGCACGGCAACAATTGACGGTATGGTGGTAAGAAGAACCTTTCCCAAAGAAGGAGAAGGAGATCAAACCAAATGAATTATAAATTTTCACATTGCCCCGCCGGAGATCGAATCCGGGACCGCTACTTGATGCTTTTACAAAAGATCAATTTAAGGTAAGTTGTTTGAAGGGACTTGAAGATAATTTGGAGACACAAATAAGATTAGAGACCTCTTGTAGATCATACCTGTTTTTTATTCCATTACAAGACTGCAATCTCACCCGGTGGATGCAGTCTAAGATGGTAGCGGGCTAACATGTTAGGGAGCATGATAGTCATACCCCTAATCGGTTTCGAACACTAAAACGATTATCGGCCCGTCTTTGTCGGTAGGGTGGTAACTAGCAATATAACTGGTAATTATAAATTCTCAAAGCGCTCACCGTTGCGCCACGGAGATCTTCAAGAATACCTACTTAGCAAATTAATATTAAAAGACTCGGAAATAAAGAATTACAATTTAACTACTCTCCGTAGATGCTAGTATAGAGTATATACGAGTAAATATCATTCATGTCAAAGCAAATCCATTACAATATTGTCGAACAAATCCTACCAGTGAGGCGGCAATAAATCATAATGGCGTCCACACCCATTTCGCGCTCGTGTTGCTTCTGCGGGAACACTGTTGACATTAATCTGTTCAGATATAATATCGACTGAGAAGCTTACAAGTTCCAGAATCTAGATTGAACCAAAAATTAGAAACTGGTACTGTTTATTTATTTATTTTATTTATTATATTTGACGGCCGTTTGGCGCAGTTTGCATCGAACCTGTTTTCTGAGTCCAAGGCCGTTCCCACAACTGGAAAATGTTTGTGTGGTGAGCATTAATGTTTTTCAGTTTCTGGGTGTTGATATGTATATTCTAAGTATTTATGTATGCTGTTCATAAAAGTATTCATCAGTCATCTTGTGTAACCATAACACAAGCTACGCTTACTTTGGGGCTAGATGTCGATGTGTCCATTGTTGTAGTATATTTATTTTATTATTATTATTAATCTACTCTTTGAACGAAACGAGTCTGTCGAGTCGACTCAAGTCGACTCTGGTGGTCAGTACTTGCGCCTTAAGGATGTCCTAGACTTTGGAACAATTGGGAGCAAAATGCCGTGCAGAGGTCTCCGTAGGGCAAAATTGTAAGTGACAAATGTAAAACCTTTGAAAAGATACGTCTAAAACACCTCGACTCAAAGTGCCACAACAAAGAGATTAGGCCTAAGCCTTCCTATACATCCCTACTAATATTATAAATGTCAATGTAAGTTTCTTTGTTACGCTTTCACGCAAAAACTACTAAACCGATCCTCATGAAACTTTGTACACATATTCATGGAAGTGTTAGAAATAATATAGGATACTTTTTATTCCGACATTAAGCTTCTTTCTTGTTGGAAGAGGGGATGAGTGTTTGACGATTGTACACCATCACTCCGACAAATTATAACCGATTTCAATATTTTTTTTTGTACTATAGAGGTTACTACTATAGATATGTGTTTCATTTTGCCCAAACCGTTTTTGTAGATAGAGGACATAACTCCTCAGCGGACAGCAACAAATCCCTCATTTAAGGCTTTGCGATACTGACGACTTTAATTTTTTTTAGATCTACAACTAAATTTAATGCCACATCAAAAAACAAAATCAAACGCAGACAAAGTCGCGGGCAACAGCTAGTATTACTATAATAAAAACGGTCAACTTTACTGCAGGTCGTGGATATCGAATTTTTAAAACTAAATTAGAATACGCTAATCATATCCGTGCACACTCCAGACGATAAAGCCAAGGTGTCGCCATTGGCGGATACGTCATGAAGGACATCATCGTCATCACTCTTTGAAGCGCTGATGGCCTAGTACTTCAGACTTACTTTTGGGGTGCCGAGTTCGGATGTCCCCACTCCCCTCTGAAATGAAATATCACTTGCTTTTACGGTGGAAACCTGCATGCCTAACTTACTACTTTAGTTTTTTTTTTTTTTTTTTTATAAATAAATATACTACGACAATACACACATCGCCATCTAGCCCCAAAGTAAGCGTAGCTTGTGTTATGGGTACTGAGATAGCTGATGAATATTTTTTTATGAATACAATACACATAAATACTTATAATATACAGATGAACACCCAGAGACTGAAAAACATTCATGTTCATCACACAAAAACTCTCCAGTTGTGGGAATCGAACCCACGGCCTTGGACTCAGAAAGCAGGGTCGCTGCCCACTGCGCCACTCGGCCGTCAAAGTAACGTTAATATACTTTGTACATTTTTTCTTTTTCTGACCATGTAATTTTCTTTATGTGATATGCAAAAAATAGTGTATATATATAATGCTTAAGAGTTCTCCATAATGTTCTCATAGGCATGTGGATTCCTACGGCCTAAACCCTTCTCATTGTGGGAGATCCGTGCCCTGTAGTGGGCCGGTAATGGATTCATGTGATGATTCATGCTCTGTATTTGTACCAATACATAAAAAGAAATACTTAAAAACGTAATTTTTTAAGGGTTATGTAAGTGTATAAAGTTTTGATTAAGCGCAAGCCTTTACAAAAGTCTTATTATAGTGTGAAGGGTAACGTAAAGGATAAAAAGCTTGGGTGTAAATTATTGCTCTAACCAGTTGATGATAACAAAAAAAACACCCGGCTCAGTGTGCTGTAGTTTTCTTCAAAGCTAGGAGAGTTCCAAACGCCCTCTAGACGCGTTTGAAACCTTCCCAGCATTAGGTTTAAGTTTACGAAGGTAGTTATTACCATCACTAATATGAACGCATGAAAAGTGCCATCTTTGTGCATATTTGAATAAAGATATATTTGGCTTTGACTTTGACTTTTTGACGCAAACTCACACACGCACAATCATACACTCAATCATCGGAGACAACGATTTAAGGAGAGCACTGTCGCCTGTAATACAGGTTTTTACCTAAATCAGGGACAGTAGATTTTAAATTGCACCATTACATTTATTACATACACACCAATATAATTTGTGAGGCACGCATTTGTTTGTATAAATATTATAATAATTACTTTACATTATAAAAACTGTATGTATTCTTGTGAATAAACTATTTTATTATTATTATTTTTTATTACTTTGTGTGTTTTGAAAAATGTTTGTTTTAGACGATTTATTATATTAAAAATACGATCATGCTGAAGGTACGTGAAACACTGAATTACCGATAATAAAATATGTTCAATGAGTTGGAAATAAATAAGCATGACGCGCCGCTATTGCTCATGTTTGTATAAGCCGTGTCACGTAAAAAGAGCGCTGGCGGTCTAACTATGCACTGGAAACCTTATTTATACACGCACTTAATAGAAAGGCAAAAAAGGAAAAATCATACTTACCATAAGCACAACGCGGTGCTAATTTATTGTTTTTAAAAATAATCTTTACCTGGCACAATTGTTAGACAACAAAATATACCTTTTTGGTTTACTACGCGCTAGCTTGCGTTCTTTGCAAATTTATTTTAAAACGATGTACACGAGCTATAAACTGATTTAAGAGCAATTTGCAGATCAATTTGCGTAAACAAAACCAAAACCCATTTAACGTATGTAACATATTTTAGTGTAGCCACTTTAATGTGTTACGCGCTGCCCGCTATGGTGTATTTGTTGAATTAGACTCGCATTATCCTTATCTTGTTAAATATGACACGAACCGCAAACGCCGTTGTCAAAATATGTCAATGTTCTTTTTACCTAACGTGACCCATACATACACTGTTCTGAGCTTGCAAGGCAACGCTGACATTAATACGACTGGAAATATGACAGGGCTTACAAGCTTATTGCTACAAACAAAAAACACGTTGATTAAAAAATATGCAAATATTACAACTTTGTTAATTAATAAAACTAAATAATTAAATTTTACGAAACAGGTAACCTGGATTCATGTTAGAGCATCTTGTTCATTTAATATTTTTAATTAAAAATTTTATTACAGAATTCATGAATATTTAAATGGCTTTTTTTTTAATTACATACTGAACATTGTTGGACTTATTTTATTTCTGTTTAAGTTAAATTAAATTGCGGTTAGTAAAACTGCCATCTAGCATAAAGGTGGGAAGAGTCGGGGTCACGCGTTTCAAAGAATTTCATAAATGAAACATTCGTTCAGTTTGGAATTTTTTCATATTCCTATTGAAATATTTATGAACTTACAAGGTAATACAGAAAAACCTTAAATACATCTCGTGGTTCTCGCGTATAAGGTTACGCTGTTACGTCCACACTAACATGAGAGCGGACATAATCAAGCAGTTCAGAAAGTAACTAAATATAAACTTCTAATAATAACCATCATATGAACCTATTACCGGCGCACTACAGAGCACGGGTCGCCACCCACAATGAGATGGGTTTAGGTTGTAATCCACCACGCTAGCCCAGTGCGGATTGGTGGACTCCACACACCTTTAGGAGCATTACGGAGGACTTTCAGGCATGCAGGTTGTCCACGACGTTTTCCTTCATAGTTGAAGCTAATTATATTTTAATTGCTTAAAACGCACACAACCTTGAAAAGTTAGAGCTGCTGGGATTCGAACTCGACCCACCGATAGTTATGCCGAAGTCCTAACCACTGAGCTATCACCACTTCAATATTTTTAATTGCTATGAAAATATAAATAAATTTTCTTGTACAGAAACAAGGTTGATTCTCGTAGTGCTCTCATGTTTCCGATAGCATCGTCACTCTGTCTCCAGCGCATTAACATTAGCGCGGGAGAAAGTCAAACGAAGTCAGACGATTCGCAGTATTACCTCAACGTTCCATAGTATGGATTTTTTCTCTTATTGAAGTTTTTGAAAGAAAGAAAAACTTTTATTTGGGTATACACACAATGAAATTAAAATAAAACTTATAGTCTACACAACAATTATAAGTACCGTGAGATCCCAAAATGGTCTTCACTCAGCATGTTTGCTTTGTCTGTGTCTGACCCAGTGCTGATCTTCCGTCAAGCCAGACGTGAAGTTTGTTTGTTTGGTATTTATGAGCTTACTAGGTTATACAAAATAATAATAATAAAATATACTCCGACAATACACACATCGCCATCTAGTCCCAAAGTAAGCGTAGCTTGTGCTATGGGTACTAAGATGACTGATGAATATTTCTATGAATAATATATATAAATATTTAGAATATACATATATACACCCAGACATTGAAAAACATTCATTCTCATCACACGAACATTTTCCAATAGTGGGAATCGAGGCCGTGGGTTCGATTCCCACTCGGACTCAGAAAGCAGGGTCGCTGCAAACTGCGCCAATCTGCCGTAAAAATACAAGCCCGCATGCTTCTCATGGTCACGCACAGAAGTGAAACTTTATAGAATCTTCGGTCACTTTGAGCTACTAGTTTATATTGCTATTAAAATATTCATTGATGTAAGGAAGCAAGCTTGCGAGCTCCTCATGGTCTTGTCTTACGACACGTAGTCACCACGACACTAACAAAAGCGCGAAAACAGTTGAGGCGTCATCGTCACACGGTTGACAGAAGTGAAACTTCATAGAAAGTAGGGTAAGTTTTTAGATATTTTATATTGCTATTAAAATATTAATGGATTGACTAGTAAATAAACAAGCTTGCGAGCTTCTCATTCTCTTTTCTTATTTTGGAAGACACTGTTAAAAGGGTGGTGAGAATTGGAGCCATCTGCGTCAGTCGCGTGTTCACACTCAACCTGAATGTGAACACGCGACCGAAATATAACTTAATAGAAACTTCAATCAGTTTTCACATCTTTTATTTTGCTATTGAAATATTCTTTGTCTGGATGGTTCTCTCATGTTTACTGCTTTGAATAGCTTAACGTCACGCTGACACTAACATGAGTGCGGGAACAGTCAGAGCACTATGTTGTATACTTCACCGATCGCTATTGTCATAAACATACCAATATATTCTATCTATATATGCTATCTATGGAACTATCTTCTTTGAGTTACGTCGTTTTTGTAGTAAATATTAATTCATTTGATAGCGCAATATATTAACGTCTCTACTCAAGGAAAATAGTATTAGGTGTACGTTCGACTACTTTGAAACCCATTCGGGCTCCTTATTCAGGAACCCGTTCACTTGATGAAGCATGAAAAAATCCGGAAGAGTTTGTTTATTGTAATGTCAGTAAATTTAATTTACTAATTCGCATAGAAATAAAAGTTAAGACAGAGTAACTAAACAGGATATTTTATTAGATCAAGTTCAAATAAATGAAATATAAAGTATATAAATTTAAAGAACGACTTTTAATATCGTGTTCATTATTCTAATAAATAAAACCCACCCTTTGATAAAACCCAATAACACCATATTGAGGAATTCGTACATCTTGGATTTAAAAATTTGTTATAGTGACACACACAGATCCGCAAAACTTATCACACCCAGTCATGTTTTGCACCATTGGATAAAAAGTAAACAACTCAGTTAAATCATTCTTAAACATTGCAGTTTAATATTAAAAATATTAAACTATATCAGTTCAGTTTCTCTGCTGTGAACAAAGTACATAAAACATGTACAACTTCTTAAAATATTCTTTAGAAAAGAAACACAATGAAATTTATTACGTCCTTACGTACTCAGTCTCAATGCAATGTTATATACATAGAATCGAGATGGAAATCAAAGTAAAAGTTCTAGTCGCATTTCGTTTTCAATTCAATAAGTTTTGTAGCTGGTGACAGACGCTCGTAGCAGAATTCCGAAGCTAGGTTCATAGAATTTATGATACTCCAATACAGTTCATAATAGACATATCGAAAATTCATTCGATAACGCAGATGACACTGCAGGAGACCGCGGCACGGCGTTCCGAACGTCAAGCAATGTCAATTTGGTGAATTTGAGAAGCGAAACGTAGCAGAAAGGGTGATAAAATACACCCGCCCCGGCAATATTCTGACTCGATCAAGATGAATATTGTACAGAATTTATAGCAAGACCAACCAGTCTTGTCAGTTTTCACACGATTCTACTATAACGATTAATGAGGTAGACTGAAACATCGTCATTCTCCACTTTAGAACCATTGTTATTCTCATTTTTAAAGTTATACTTCTTTTGGCGCGTTAGGGAAAAATAGTGAGACTAAATATTTACGATGCGCACGGCTACCGTCACAAAAAACCGACACCATGAAGTTAGTCAACATTTTAGTTTTTCTAAAGAAGGTTTGACAGTTGCCTTTCAATAATTCAAACAATACCTTTTTTCTATTGTTAGTGTCGTCTTTTTTAAATAAATTTTATTTAACTAGACAATGCGTTATAATAAAACTTTCAATGTATTTAATACCTTTTTTCTATTTTTAGTGTTTAGTGTTTTTCTACAAACGTAGAATACAATTATTGAGAAGATGTTTATCTTGTTATGCCAAAGTATAACTTCTAACGCGTGTACATAAGTACACGCGTTTTTCTCTTTTATTTCACCACTACTAATTAGCCCTTGTCTGCAATCTAACCTGATGGTAAGTGCATCACCTACCACCAGCCTAAAATGTTTTTTTGTTTTTTTTATTCCATGTAATTTCCATTTAATACATGTTAGCTCTTGGCTGCCTTCTTGCTGGTAAGTAATGATGCATTCTAAGATGGTAACGATATACCCACACCCCTAATAGGTTTGTACTTGAGATGGTACCGGAACGTTAAATAGATTGGCGGCCATCCCTTTATCGGTAGGGTGGTAGGTTAGGTTAGGTTAGGTCGAAGCCTCCCACCACACTCCCAGTGGCGTGCACAGAGGGTACACACAGGGTATGCAGATGATATAAAATGAAGAAAATCTCCAGTACGAGTTATAAAAAACCTAAAGATAGGCATTGTAAGAGTAATAAAAAACCTACCCTTAAGTATTTATAACTCGTACTGGAGATTTTCTTCATTTTATATCATCTGCATACCCTGTGCATACCCTCTGTGCCCTGTGTGGAATTTATAATTTCACGAAAATTCAGAAATTATAAATTCCCAAATTGACCCGGCCGGTAATCGATGTCGGGACCTCCCACTTAAAACCATAGCCCACCGCTGCGCCATGGAGGTCGCCAAGTGTTATATAGCGTAGAGCGTGCGTGAATAGGCTGAAGATGAGTCTGTATTACGCCGAGTCAGATAACACACAGCTAAACAAAAGAGATTATCTAAACGATAACAAAAACCGAGGCAATCCGCTATTTGTACGAGAGCCGATGTTATCGATGCCAGACCCAATACCGCGAGCATTGGCTCTACTAAAACTACAATTCAACGATGACGGTGCAGTTTTGTATATTATTAATTGCAACGTGAACTCTACGACGTAATATTTTTTTTTTCCACTACAAGTTTACCCTTGATTGCAATCTCACCTGGGGGTGTCATGATGCAGTCTACAACGGTAACGGGCTAACCTGTTCGGGGTATATAAAACTGAGACCCTTTTTTTTTTTGTTTACGGGGGGAAATCTTCGAAGATACCCGACCTCAGGGAAGTTCGGGTTATGTAGGATTTTTATCCACTAAAACCTCCTGGGTGGCAATCCTCGGCACATATCTGGATCTCCTAAGAACCTCACTCGTACAACGCATCTAGAGCTCTTCCCAGGAGAAAATATTCCCCCAAAACTCATACCCCTGATCGGTTTGTAAGTGACATGGTACCGGAACGTTAAAAAGCTTTGTTTTATAAATTCCAAATTGGTTTGATTGCTGGCGGGATTGCCGGCAATCAAATATGGCAAATATGAATTTATAGTTATCAAAAGGTTGGATTTTTATCCACTTTATAAAATTACTGTAACACCCACGTTATTCTAGAAATGTACCCGTGAATACTCTTTAGACAGTTACTTTGAGCTGCTTTATCAACAGCCTTTTCTTCCGCTCCAGAGCATGGTACCAGATTAGCAAAATAACAGATTCAGTAAGAAACAAAACTAATTCCTCATCTCCAACATTATGTCTATGAGCCATTTGAATAGTACATGTATCAACGTATATAAATACAGGAGAAATTATTGCGCGACGTGATATTCTACTAAACACAATTATTATAATGGCACAGCATACGCATATCAGTAAAACAACGGAGATAAGTCATTAACAATTAAACAGGCAACGTTCCAACAAACAACAATTACACAAAATGTACAAAGCAAATATAGTTTTAATGCAAGCCAGAAGCCACCAGACCGTGACACGGCGAACAATAATGTACTTCCTACTGTACTCTACTCGGCAGATGTATATAAGCCTCTACAGACGAGCCAATTTATCCTGCCAACTTACGTTCCAACCTGTAAGTTATGACTAGATCTGAAAACATCCCTTCATTTCCATGAAATTTAACTGATTTCAATCTTAGTCAGCTATTACGGTTTATTTTTAATTTCCATCGATAAATTTTATATATGCTGGTCTAAAATTTTGAATACTATATTTATGTAAAATATAATAAAGATACTGGACCTTTAAAAATTGGACATGGAAATACCAAATTCATACCGCGATATAACAACCGGACTTACTCACTATTTATACTACCCAGCACAATTAAACAAAGAGATTGTAGCAGAGCGTGGTCACGTGAACGTGACGTACGAACATCCGACAAAACGTTCACATACCAAAAGCACAAATACCAAGTTTTATGGTTATAACTTGAAAAATTGTAGACTTTCATGGAAACTCTTTTCCTCAGCTTAACCCCTAAAAAACCCAGCTCACCTCTAGGGTGTTCAAGGAACATTCTCAAGTCAGGAAAAATCTTTTTATAGTCTAATATACTATGTAAGGGAAAAATATTGCAACAAATCGCGGTAGATAGTAAATTACATTAAAATTGAGTAGGATTCCCAAGAACTAAGATGGCAACTTCAAGGTTGATGAAAGAAGATAAACTTTCTATGCTACCATTTATTTTAATTACACATTGTTAAGCTACATGCTACAATTAATTTGTTTCGTTTTGCACAGAACGTGGTCATTTTCATGATCTAAGTAATTTTTCAATAAAGCTAATTTTCAATTGTATTGGTATTATTATTAACTATTTCTAACTAGGTTGGAACATAAAGTGATGTTGGATGTCGTGACCGTCTGTAGAGAGGCTTGCTTTACTCGTAAAATAGTATAGTATTGCCAAAGCAAGTTGATACCGCAAGTAGTATTATGTCGAAATGTATTTTCAACGAACATAAACATCGGTTGACTGCTTTTCAATGATAATAACTCAACTGAATGAACCGGGTAGCCGTTTTCGACTTCAAAACCTCAATAATATTAGTTTCAGTACAAAATAAAATGGCTAAGAGTTTCGGCCTAGAAAATGTATCGCGATTGAAAATAAAGGAAAGAAAACACAGTTTGTTAGCAAACATTTAGTTTTGTTTTTGAGGACAAATTAACGTCTAGTTGTAATCGTTTTCATCGTCATCGTCATTATTATAATGATTAGTACTATCAGACATTTATTTTCTCAGAAGAAATTGACTAACAAAAAAACCGACTAACCAACTTGCAAGTTCAGAAGTTATATTTGCCACAATCGGATAATCTGTAAAGCTCTCTATAGGTATTGGATAGAAGCAGGCGTTACTTTGCGGTTGCTTTTGCTTTAGTGTTATGCTCCGGTTTGAGCATCCTCAGGAGATGTTGACTTAACAATAAATAGTTATTACAATAATAATTGTTGTAACAATTACGTTGCAGTTTACGTTTACGAAAAGTATACGGATTTTATTAGATTCCCCTGCTGTTCGCAGAGTATAGCAATATATAGCTCTATAGGTAACAATGGTTATATTTTTAAGTCCCCGAGAACGTTACCCTGGTCTTTCGGAATTGAAAGTATGTCCGTCTCCGTAATGCACGCAATTTCATCAAGATCGGTGCAGTGGTTGAGCCGAATATAAAGAAACAAACCAATAGACACACGTTCACATCTAAAATAATTGAAAGGACACCTACGAGTACCTCTTGCAAGAGTTAGCTGTGAAATAACTTGTAACTCTCGAAAATTGCTGTTGTCATTCTTTAGAATTTCGTCCGTCCACCAGACCATGTTGTTTTTGATCCTAAAGCCATAAAATTTATATATACCCTTGAGTATTTAAGGATTAAATTTCTAAAAAAGTTGGAATCTGATATCGAACGAACATTTTAATGTGGAATAGATATCATAGTTCCATAGGAAATCGTGATAGCCTGGTGGTTACGTCGGCTTCGCTTTCAGGAGGACTGTGTTCGATCCCCGGCACGTATTGTATGTACTGTTGTGGCGCCGTGGCCGGTTATAATGATGATAAGAAACCAGAAATTTTAAGATGGTGAAGTTTCGGTTGCTCATTTCTGCATAATAAACATGACGATTCATTCAAATTATATTATTGAGTAACAACTTTTTCGTGTATAATTTCATCTAAATTTTAACCGTTTACGCAGCGCACGCAGCGGGAGCTCTCAAAAAGAAAATAACCTCCGATTTTGGAAAATTAATTAATTGGTCTTAGCGAATATAAGCTAGCTAAATTTAAATGGAAAAATAAAAATTTCGATAAATGGAATATCTAACACTGAAAAATTTTTTCAAGTTGGACTAGTAGTTCCTGAGATCATCGCGTTCAAGTAAACAAGAACACAAACTCTTCATACATTAGCTTCAACATTGGCTTATACATTAGTAGCTTTATAAATTAGTATAAGATTAATAAATATACAACTAAACAAGTAATTAGAAGTACGTACTACACAGTACATATAATAAAAAATTATTTAGCATTACTCATTTTTTTCTATTCCCGCGCACGAAAGCTTTAGCAAACGTAAGCTTTATTAGGTGGGAGCTTCATTTTAATTTTAATACGTCTAGCCAACATAAAAAGAAGATGAGTTTTTACTTTTTAAGAATGTTTAGTTTTATTCGAACTTAGGCTACTTCTTATTATTTTGAGCCACCAAGGATTTTAATTTGCACAGCGTCCATCTGTCTGTCCGCACGCCAGTGCAAGAGACAAAGTTATAAAACCAAATTGCGGTCTAAAAAGTTGAAACTTTATACAACCAATTTTGTTCATATTAAGAATTTTTTCACCTAAACTATAATTATCAATATATAATGCACGTTACGTTACGTTATATATTTGCACGTTAGTAGGTTAACAGGTAGAAAATGCCTAAAATTAGGTCCATCCAAGTAAGCCGGTTTGTGGATGTGCAATGATGAGAAGAAAGAACACCTTCTAACAGATCAGCAGCAGTAGCACCGATTAACGTACGCAATAAACACATACGCACACACATACACGTGTTAATGATATTTTAAGTCTAACTATTAGTTAGGGTAAGTGGGCTTGATACTTTTTATAGGCGGTGTGAAAGGATAGTTCCAAAAGGGTCACCCTTATGGAACTAGCCGGTAAAAGAACGAATGAATTTTCAAATGTAATTTAATGAAGTTGACAATCATCAATCAATAAAAATAATATTATACTACGACAATACACACATCGCCATCTAGCACCAAAGTAAGCGTAGCTTGTGTTATTGGTACTAAGATAGCTGATGAATATTTTTAGGAATATAATACAAATAAATACTTATAATATACAGATACAGATAAACACCCAGACACTGAAAAATATTAATGTTCACCACACAAACATATTCCCAGTTGTGGGAATCGAACCCACCTTCTTGGACGCAGAAAGCAGGGTCGCTGCCCACTGCGCCAACCAGCTGTCAAATCATCAATCAATATCTACCTACTACCGGTAAAGCTACTACTACTACTTTGAAAATATTATGGAAAACTCTCAGGCATCCTTACATAACATTGTTTTCCTTCACCGGCAAAGCAAGTAATATTTAATTACTGACTGACTGAACTTCGATAAATTTGCGATGCGCATCGGAACCAAACTTGGTCCGAAAGCGATGCCAAAGTCATTCGGCCATCACCTGCTCCAAAGTCGCGAGTACAAAGCAAAATTGTTGTACACTTTGTATCGGTCCGCTATAAAGAATTACTGGTACATTTAACCCGTTTCACTTATGAGGCCAAAGGATTCAAAGCCTTTATTTTCGGAAGTGCCTTTTGCTCTATGAATATACAAGGCACGCGCTCGGCGTTCTGGCATGGCTACTTATTTTTAGGCACTTTATATATTGTAAAATGTTGCTGAATTTCATTTGGTCTGCGCTACACTGGTGAATTTACTGCGGTTTATATTATCTTTGGTTGTATACGACCAGGACTAAGCTTTGTAAATTGAATTAGGAGTAGCAAAGTAAAATAACAATTTTATACCTTCAAGCATTAAACTTTTCTTAAAACTGGGACATTTTTGTAAAAAGTGCGTTTGTAATAAACACGGGTCGTAGAGTTCTTTTCTAGTTTTGGACACTGTTATGTCGCTAATTATGTACCTACCAACTACTGTGTTACTGTTTTTTTTTTCTAATTAACTTGGCGGTAAGAGCTCTGGGCACTTTTAAAATCAGTTTGAGCTTCAAAAAATAGATGGAAAAATCCCTTTATGGAGCACTGGGTTGGGACACATGCACCAAGTCTCAAGAGGGTACTTACTACCTTAAATAGGAGATATATTTAGCCAATTTTAATTAGAAAGAAAGAAAGAAAAAATTTTTTTTTTACATTGCGCCACACATTACAATATTCACGACACAACATATGTTATGTGTGGCACAACCTAGAAAAAAGGTGCCAGCTCAGCATTGTGCTGCATGCGCCAGTCGGTGCATACAGCGCTGATTTTCAGTTGGCACCTTGTACCAGGTAACACCACGGAAATACGTATCCACTGACCACATTTTAATATTTTAATTTAATAATAAACTAAGCAAAAGTTATATAAGTAACAAAAATCATTCGAAAAAAAAAACAAAAATTAAAAAAATACAACGAATACTACTAAACTAATTAAATAAATCCACGACTATAATAATAATAAATTAAAACTAACATATCCCTATCCCTGTCCCTACTAATATTATAAATGTCAATGTAAGTTTGTTTGTTCACGCGAAAACTACTTAACCGATCCTCATGAAACTTCTACACATATTCTTGGAAGTGGTAGAAGTAATATAGGATACTTTTTATTCCGATATTAGGCTCGGTTCCTTTGGGAGAGGGGATGAAATTGTTTGACGATTTTACACCATTACTCCGATATGTGTTTAATTTTGCCCAAACTGTGCTTGGAGATTGAGGACAGAACTCTTCAGCGGACAGCAGCAAACCCCTCATTTAAGGCTTAGCGATAATACTTTAATTTTTTTTACGAACTACAACTAAATTTAATGCCACATCAAAAAACAAAATCTAATAAATATTTATATAAACTTGAAAATAAAGACGTACATATATCAAAAACTAATTAAAACACACAGTGTAAAAGGTAGATACATAATTTAATCGAACTACAGCTATATATATAATAATAAATTAGTAAGTAATAAAGTAAAGTTTACAGACTGTCTCTGGAGAAAAGATGACTCCGCCACATGTTCTTGGAATTCCACATGTTTGGGTAATAAATATTGTTTAATAAACTTACTTTTAAAGTTCTTGATTGGCGGAGGAATATTATTCCAACATTTCGTGGCGGAGTACGTGAACGAGCCCCTAAGCGCAGCAGTACGATGAAGTGGGATGCGAAGCTGGTTGCGACTGCTTCGAAGCTTCCTTTCATCGTCACTAACCCAATTTAGTTTATTTATTAAATACAAAGGCTAACACGGGAACGAAGCTTATATAGTTGCTTTTCAGAACTAAAATTGTTACAAACAAGAAATGAATTTATAATCTTATTGCGATCAAAAGCTATGGAATTTAATCCGAAATTAACGTTATTATTATTTTTAAAGTCACGTAAATAAGTTGAACTTTACTACGTTTCGTTATATACAGTGTTTCAAGACTCAAAAAGGGCTCTACGTTTGAGAGCGTACAAATCATGCTAATTGTTGCTTCCGCTTTTCATCGTAGAGCGAAGATCCTGGCAATTATAACTGCTCGTACAATAAACATATTCTGACGGCCTACAAATAGCATACGCTGCAATAATGGCCAGTTCACATGATTCCAGTCTTCGAGTTATATTGCCTTACGTATAAGGGACATTATTTAAAACTGGAAAGCGTATTTTCATCATTACGTTAGCGTTATGCATGAACAATTTATCCCAGATTTCTAAATGTAACATCATAGGACGGCTTAGAGTAATTTTGACAATAATTGCTATTTGCTTGTGTGCTTTAGGCAAATGTTTGTGCCAGTCCTTGCTTTGTGTTATCAACATGCAAGCATTGTTAGCTAGTAGACGTCAAAAATATAACTTTCGTATTAAGAAATAAAGAATAATATAATAAATGTGTTAGCACTTATTTACTTTATTCTACTTCCTTATAAAAGAAGTCTCGCTATTTTAATAGGATCTGCTTAAGAAGACCGTTATGAAGACTTTTAGACGACCTGCAACTGCCACGTTGCAGGTCGGCTTCGAATTAGTTCGTTCGTCGCAATTGCTTGGGTGTTTTAGGCAAATGTTTTTCCACCCCAGGCATTGTATACGACCCTTGTTAGTATTGGTTAACGTATAAATGTAGGTATCCCTCATAGATTTAATTAAAAAGTGGCCCGCTATTTAGATATAATCGAGAGAGACTGTCGAGACAGTCGAGAGACTGGGTTAGATGTTACTCTGAAAATGTGAACTTGTCTTAAAGACGTTTAGAGTTTGCCACAAACAATTTTATTTGTTTCTTAGTGTTAGAACCGCAAATGTTTCTACTACCCCAGGCATTATAACGAGCCTTGTTAGTATAAGTGAACGTAAAAATATAGGTATCCCTTATATATTTTATTAAAATACCCATGCTAGGCATGCTAACGTATACTACATAAGATTGCTGGACTTTTTAAATGTTACTCGGAAAATGTGAACTTGTCTAATAGACGTTTAGCGTTTGGCACAAACAAGTTTCCGTCTTACTAACTGTTACTTCGCAGGGCGGCGTCGAGTTAGTTCGATTGCGCGCAGTAATTGCTTGTGTACTTTAGGCAAATGTTTGTGCCACCCCAGGCATTGTATTCACTCTGCAGATCATGCGAGCCTTGTTAGCATTAAGTGAACGTATAAATATACCCCCTCGTATGTTTCATTAGAATAACTATGTTAGCAATAGTCTACTGTGTTCTTTATCTTAACATTGTTTTTGTTAAAACACAGTTTGCTCTCTTAAAGTAACATGTGATGTTACATCATTATCTCGCTACGCTGCTACCTCCAGCTTATCTCCAGCGGCTCCCAGCTACTCGCCTGATGTCATCTGTCCACCTCGTTGGGGGCCGACCTACGCTGCGTACCGGTGCGGGGTCGCCATTCCAGCACCTTAAGACCCCAACGTCCATAGGTTCTCCGAGCTATGTGCCCAGCCCATTGCCACTTCAGCTTCGCGACTCGCTGAGTTATGTCGGTAACTCTAGTATTTCTATAGATCTCCTCATTTCTGATTTGGTCACGCGATCAGTCTAGCCCTGCGATGACCAACCCGCCTGCCCAGCGTGGTCATTACCGGGCAAATCTTTGTATAGATTGTAACACAGCTTACCACCAGATAAATTTGCAGACGACATAAGTCGTAGTTAAAAAAAAGAAACTGCCCCATCAATAGAAATATTGTGTGATATTTTATAACGCTGACTATGATATGTGATCTGAATTGTCATACCGTGAGTTATGACAAGTAATATTTCTTAACACTACCATATTTCCCCTTGACTAATGCCATCGTTTACGACAGCCACCTGACATGGAATTTCATTTAAAGAAGCACAATAACCCTCGCCTGCTAATTTTCTACGCCTATAAGTCATGTTTATGGGACGGTGACATTTTTGCACATAAAGTTCCCTCATAAAACTGATTTATTTTGGACTTTGCATAGCTTTGTATGGGATTGTGAGCCGGTCGTATATTTCATATCCAAATAGACGCTCTTTATCTTTACACGCATAGTTCTCGTTAAAATGTAAGTTTCATTTTTATTGCTACTATTACAGCTTTTAGGTTATAGGTTATATATAATAGAGCTTGGGTAAGTAGCATAAAATACGCATCACAGTCTTTTTTAAGTAAAAATGTGACGGAAAATATCGTGAGGAAACCTGCA
The DNA here is from genome assembly GCF_905163445.1 of Pararge aegeria. Classification (NCBI taxonomy): domain Eukaryota; kingdom Metazoa; phylum Arthropoda; class Insecta; order Lepidoptera; family Nymphalidae; genus Pararge; species Pararge aegeria. The sequence continues at coordinate 5,910,837 of NC_053184.1, read as the reverse complement.
TGTCTGAAAGTTCTCTTCCATGTTCTCGAAGTCGTGTGAAGTCCACCAATCCGTACTGGGCCAGCACGGTGGACTACGGCCTTAACCATTCTCATTGCAGCAGGAGATCTGGGCCTTGTAGTTGTCTGGTAATGGGTTGATATGATGATGATGATGATGCTATAAAGGAGGCGTTTCCCGTTTCATCCCATCTTTCTTCTTTACGGTCTTCCTACCCTGATCAAGAACTGTGCACTATGTTATGCAGGGAGTTCCAAATTCCATAGTCCAGCGAATCCCGACGACACGCTCAATGAAGTATTACCTCTGGTCTCTTAATTTTAGGTCTCAAATTTGTAGTAGTTTTGGTTTAAGGTATAGGTCGTGTAATATATATATATAAATTCTATTCAGCTCAGTGTTCAATGCTAAAGGCCGTTTCAAAACCTCCTTTTTCATTAAAGCTTTTTATTTCGAGTGCTAGTTTCTTCTTATATTAAAGTGAAACTTTTATTTCATCGTCTCAGAAATTTTCGACTGTGTGTTGCATGTCGCGTGACGGCCGGCCGCGGAGTAGGAATAAAGTGTAATAAAGTTTGTATAGACTATCACTCATTGGTGCCAGTGCACAAATGAATAATTGAAAAACGGATCAAATGTGTTTATCATCTTGTAATTTTTAAGTATTATGTATGTCGTACTCTAAGATACAGAGTTCATTGAAAAATTTTCATTTACATTTCCAAGTATAAAATTAAGACTGATAAAACGATTTAACCCTTATTATATACCCTTAATGGAATATTATTCCGATATTTTTTATTTAAATATCTATAATTTGTACATACTTTACACTAAAACACCGTCTGCCAAACTAAATTACAGTTTGTCGGCAGTAGCTCCGTGGATTTTTACACATTATGTACAGAGCTTAATTTTATATGTATGTTATTAATCTTAATCAGTTTCCGGACCTGCTTTTTTTGCGACACAAATTCTATATTTTGCAGTGTAGGGTTGCCATTCCAGCAGCGCAAGACCCTCAAGGTCCATCGGTTATCCCTAGGTTATCGGCTTTTTTTTGAGTTTAGCTTTGCAACTCGTTGAGCTATGTGGGAAACCGTGGTTCTTCTCATTTCGGCCTTCACGTAGAGCTATTCCGGTCGTATCACATCTAGCTCTCTCCATCACCCGCTAAATGACGTTTTTATAACTGAGTAATTTGTTGGTTTACAGGAGCAATCGCACAAATCGTACCGTCCGCTGACGGTGCTGACGTTCAGATGGAACTACGCGGTGCACGGGCTACAGCCAGCGGGTTATCACCTGGTGAATTTACTGCTACACGCCCTCGTCTCATTACTGTACTACAGGTATGCCCACATTATTTGTCTCCTCAACTGATATTTATAAAGTGAATATTGGATAGCAGCAGGCGTTACTTCGAGGATTTTTTATGTCCCTACTTAATATTATAAATGTCAATGTAAGTTTGTTTGTTACGCTTTCACGCAAAAACTAATTAACCGATCCTCCGAAGTATTAGAAGTAATATAGGATACTTTATTATCCCAAAATTAAGGAAGCTCCCAAAGCTTCGGTTTGGAAGAGGGGATGAAAGTGTTTGCAGATTTTACACCATAACTCCGACAAATTATAAACGATTAAAATAATTATTTGTACTATAGAGAATTATGCCAAAACTTTGTTCAGATCTGATGAATGTAGTTGGAGATAGAGGACAGAACTCCTCAGCGGACAGAAGCAAGCCCCTCGTTTAACGCTTAGCGATACTGAATACTTCAATGCTAATTTAATGACACATCAAAAAACAAAATCAAACGCAGACGAAGTCGCGGGCAACAGGTAGTATACTATAAAATTTAAGCTTAATTTGACATACTCCACGAAAAGCAGGAGAAAAAGAAAATTAAATTGAAAAAGTTTATTTGAACATCAACATTACAACTTATTTGTTACATAGATTAGGTAAAATATTGTTATAAGTCATGACATAACAAATCGCTAGCGAGCACACTAAGCTAAGCTTCAAAGCTGAGGAGAGTTTGTACGGTGTAAAATATTACAGAGGAACTCTTAAACTACTCAAAGACAATGTTGTGCCCATTATAAGTCTTATAATGGCTGCGATTAAGCTGCCAAGGTGATTCGACTATATGTCAAAGGCCGCAGCCTTTCTCAAACTGTCTCATAAATTTACAAACTCTAAAGATCAATAAAGTCTAAGCATAGACATACAAGCTTTGAATAACCACGTACTAAATAATTTAAACCCACTCTAAACCGTTTAGTTCTGGATCGTCTGTAATACGAAACAATTAAGCTTTTGTCTATCTTGAGCGGAAACTCGACACCTACATTAAAACCTAAATCCTGTTCGAATAGCTTACATTAACGTTATGTTATTTTTAAACCTAAAAGATACCCATTTAAATAGACAATGTATCGGACTCTACATAAATCTTTGTACTATTTTCGATAGATACTTCAGATATTAAAAGACTCTGGTATTGATGTCTACAGATTGACAGTTATTTAAGCAAAATAGTTGGGAGATTTTTGGAGCCTTTTTACACTCTAAGATTGTGACAAGAGACGGCATTACTATTCCGACGTTACGCCACGTGTATAAGGCCCTTAGAGCTATTGCTTAATCACGTCAAATACTTTTATTTCCATTCATGTTCATATATCTGGAGCATTCTCTTCCAATTCCAAGACGGTCGATTGGCGCAGTTTGCAGCGATCCTGCTTTCTGAGTCCAAGGCCGTGGGTTCGATTCCCACAACTGGAAAATGTTCGTGTGATGAGCATGAATATTTTTCAGTGTCTGGGTGTTTATATGTATATTCTAAGTATTTATGTATTTTATTTATAAAAATATTCAACAGTCATCTTAGTACCCATAACACAAGGTACGCTTATTTTGGGGCTAGATTGCGACGTGTATATTGTCGTAATATATTTATTTATTTATTTATTAATTTTGCAACCTCTTCATGAACCTGCTACTTGAGCTTTTTACTGATGAGAATTTCCTCTTCTAGATCACGCAACAGTGCAGATCCTTATAACCGCCAACCGGACATTATAAATATTTCTCTCTAGTTGTGACTTCAATGTAATAATTTGTTTATTCTTCCTCACACATCACAAAATTAAGTCTCCAAAAAAATCTCTACTTCAAGAAAGAAACTTCTATGATATATCATTTTTTAAATACAATCGTACCAACCACCTACACATAATTTGATTTTTGTCTCATTATTTGTAGAAATAAAGCAACCCGAATATTAAAATAGCAGAACAAAAGCGCCCTAATAAGGGATGTATTTCTGCCGATCTCTATTTTTCTAAAGGCAGAACAAATAACCTTTTTGTGTATTACACATAAACTGATACAAGAATCACAATTAAATCCATTCTATGAGTTTTTTGCAAGAAGAAAAATATAATTAACTATTTAATATTTGATAAATCGAATTATTAGAAGGAAAAGTGCGAGCGCACAGTTAAAAAAAATATTTTATAAATGCATATACTAAACTATTTCCTTATTATGCTGCTAATTATCAATGAATTATATCAAATGATTGTTTTCGCTATCATAAAGGTCTGGATGTATATTATAGCGCCTAACTGGGAATTGACATGACAGCCGACTGGTGCAGTGGGCAGCGACAGCGACAGGCTGTGGGTTCGATTCCCACAACTGTAACATTTTTGAGTGATGAACAAGAATGTTTTTCAGTGTCTGGAAGTTTATCTGTATTCATAAAATATTAATCAGAGATATAAGTACCCATAACACAATCTACGCTTATTTTGGGGCTAGATGGCGATGTGTGTATTGTAGTAACCTATAACTAATCGGACTATGTTATGTAAAAGTAAATATAAACTTAATACGGATTATTGCCCTAAGCTATTTTAATAAATTAAGCTTAATATTGCAAACAATTGAATTGGCAATATAAAAATATACGAAACATATAAAAATATTTATAATATATAAAATATGACGGACTGAAAGACAACCTAAAGCCAAATTCTTTTTTTTTTTTAATTACATTATCAAGTTGTATCCATTTTGGTGTTTTTGATGAAGTTGCTGATATCCGCTGGTTTATAAAGTATTTTTCTTAAATTGATATCCTGTAACAACCACATTGCATGGTTAACTTTTTAATTTCCATTAACTTAATCTATTGATAATTTCCAAATAAGCGGAGTTTGGGTGAACATATTTGCGTAAGTCGAGATTAATTAATATTAAAGTCCAATCACAGCTGCGTCGTTAACTCTTAATTGTTAATTGAATCGGGGAACTTTTAATTGTTAGGACTCAATAATCCAGCCGTTTGGGCCGCGGCTGAAGTCGCCTGTTCAATTATTCAGCACATTTCCCACTTAATGGCTGCTTGGCTATGTTTACCGTCTGCATTCAGTACACAGCTTTATTTTAATCTGCATCATCTATTACCCACGTTCAGTTCCGTGTCGTCGCTTATTATTCCGAGTTGTTTACACTCCACGCGTCTACCAAATGCGGATTGGTAGACTTCACAAGGCTTTGAGAACGTTAATGTCACAATATCACCGTCTACTTAGACTATACTACTATCCCACTGGTATGCACTAATTACGGTACTGCCCACCGCAAGCATTGATATCCAATTCGGTAATTTAATCCCATTAATTATAATTATGTTATCCAGCAATCATTATGTAACAGGTCCCTTGTCGGTTGAGATATAACGTATATCTTACTATAATCCAACTTCAATACGTATCGTTGTGTTACTGTTAATTACTATATTTACGACAATATATTTCCTGTTGTTAAATTTCAATTGCAATAATTATTATCATACAATTAATATCTTGTTTAAAATATATAATTTACATGTTATACAATTGTGAGATATTTTCATTAGTTCTAAAATGTTATTGAACAGTTGTTATTAATTTAACAAGCTGTCACAAAGTGTACAAAATGCAAACCGTGTTTAGAAACCTGTTACATGTTAGGTGTGTATTTTTATGCTATTAAACAAAATATAACAAGTTAAAACATTTATTGAACAACATTGATTTATTGTTTTATATCCTCGGGAAAAGGTTATAAAAATCCATTAAAACATCTAAATAATCCTATTATCCTGTTGTTATATATAACGATAATGAGCATGAACGTAAAATTAGATAGCTCTACATAGTAGGAATATCAAAGATGTGATTCTACTCTACATACAAGAATATCACAGATATAAAATTTGACGTCACGAAATACGATTAAAGTTTTGTTAAAATCACAGAGTTGTTGAGAAAACAACAATCATTTTGTAATTTCATTAGTGTGTGAACCTTCCGTGTGTAATACCATTATTTATTCCACAGCGTAAGTACAAAGAGTAACGAAATATTTACCAAAGGAATTAAATTAAATATATGGCTTGAGGAAATTTTACCTCAGCAGAAAAATAAGATGAAATCAGTTCAGAGCAAACCGAGCTCGCCTCCGCACTCACCAATTACACGAACGTGCAATAAGAAAAACACTTTATGTACCTACCGACTAACCAACCGACCCACCTGAACTAATTCCTAACTTAAATATTAAAGGTACAATTCTTTTATATGACTGCAAGAACTTATTCTTTCGGTTATATTTATTTTTATATATATTTTTAATTAAAATCTATTAATGTTACAGTCAAGGAAAAAGTGCTTACAGTATAACAAGGCATATAGCCTAGTAAAATTAAATTTCAAAATTCAAAATTAATTTATTTCAAATAGGCCTACTTTATAAGCACTTTTGAAACGTCAAGTATGTCTGTTTGTAGTGACTCTAACACCATTTTGGAAAGCAGATTCTACCGAGAAGAGTCAGCAAGAAACTCGGTAGTTATGAAAATTAAGCTTAATTTGCTATACTTTGCGAAAAGCAGGATAATCTTTATGGTGTAATTTATAATTTCTTCAATCCTTATACTCCACACCAAACAGATCTTCGGCAATGTACCCTCTAGGCACGTTTCGCTCCGAAACTGGAGCATCCTCAGGAGATGTTGACTTTACAATGAATAATTGTTCAGTGCACGCCTGCATCTATCCAATAACTCAGTAGTTGCTATTTTCTACAGTAATACTGTGAGTACAACAGTAACACTGTGGGTTAAGACTTCGGCTTCCCTTTGGGTGGACTGAGTTTGATCCCCGGAACTGGCGGTTGGAGCGTTTTAAACACTTAAGTATTACTTACTTCCTTTGTTGTGAAGAAAATAGTGTATAAACCTACATGCCTAAGAGTTTCCATTATGTTCTCAAAGTCATGCGAAGTCTACTCATCTGCACTTGTTTAGTGCACTGGACTACCGCCAGTGCCCGGCTCACTTTGAGAAAAAACTGGCACCTTAACTCGGAGCTGGTACTTAGAATTTCCAGACAATATAACAATTTAATCATTTTATATCAATAACATCAATTGACGGAGCACTCAGGCTTACTGAATAGAGCGCCACTCACATATAGGGAGCAGGGGAAATTAAAATTTAAATAAAACAAAACCAAAAACCTGAGGTACTCTATCATAACCATATCACGACAATCGTTATCTATCATCGGTTCAGAGCAAAAGTCGCATAAAGAAGGTCTCTGACACCATGTCATAGGATAAATAGGTTGAAAACAATAAAAAAAAAACATTTTTTGGCCATCAAACCCTCGTGGTCCGGTCAAATGGTCAAAATGGTTAACACACACTAACTATTACACAAAAAAATTTCAATCGAATTTGAAATTGTTAAAACAAACAACATCAAAGTATCCATTCTCCTTTTATTAATGAAACAAGATAATTTAATTCAAACATTCCCAAGAGGCTGTATAGATTGTAGAACAGATTATAATACAATACTTATTTGAGTATACTTGAAAATTTACTAGAAGCATCATTCAGTCTTTGTTAATGAGAAACAAATATCGAGTTTCCTCCGAAACGACACCCTTAACCTAAAGCCTTGTTATCCAAATTAATTTTGATTACAGATAATTTATATCCAAGGCTAGTCAGAAGGGGATTGTTTTGCCAATGGGTGTTACAGTATTCTCAGTAGTGAAGAAAAGTTTGTTTGTTTGTTTGCCCTTCCTTTGCGCCCTAACTAAGCCTTAAATCAACATGATTTTTGGCAGGGAGTTGAAAGGACGGAGAGAATCTTAAACCGTTATAAACGCGGACGAAGCACGTTGGCAACACCTAGTAAAGATATAACTGTACAATGTTTTCATAAAAAAACTATACGGTAACAACTATAAAATCAGGTATTTGACATCAAATCATCTCATCGCATACGATTAATCTTCAGTTCCAAAATCCACGGTTTTGGGCAGCCTCCAGCGGCTACCAGAGACTCGTTTGATGTTGTCTGTCTACCGTGTGGCTCGACTAACGTTGCTATACCAGTGCGGGGTTGCCATTCCAGTGCCTTGGTTCCCCAACGTACAGCAGTTCTCCGAGTTATGTATCTCATTATCATTGTTCAGCGTATTGTGATACTATTTAAAAGAAGTGTCCTAGTGCCCCGCATTTTTTCATTTTTTTTGGACTCAATTATTCTTTGTAAAGTCAACATCTCCTGAGGATGCTCCAGAGCGATGCGTAGTACATTGCCTGATGATATTTTGAATCCCACTAGTCCACATATTTTAATTTAAAAAAAACAATCCAAAACCCCGTTTGGATAATCATTTGAATCTATGGAGTAGTCAAAATGTGATTATAGCGATTACTTATTAGACAGAAGCAGGTGTTACTTTGAGGAATTGCATGATGTACAAAGAACATGAAATTTCGGAAGATCTGTTTCGTAAGGAGTATGAAGATTGGTCGAATTGTATATTACGCCGTACATATAGATAGATAAAGTATTTAATGCACAAATTACAAAGAAAACAAGCAATAACGAAAAAAAGTACATTGCGCAAAGGCGTACAGATATTCATGCTTTTCGCCGATTATAGAATATGAAGCTTGATGTTAATCTAGGCTTCCTTTAAGCAGAGTACCCAATGAAATGGGTGTCAAAGCCTTTGTAATGTCATGCAAAATCAGCGGCTTTGTGTAAATTCACAACGGCTTTAGCTAGGTACTCTGTAGTCCTAATAAAGACACTCTTCAGTACAATTTACCTTTTATATTATCTCAAAGACAATTTCCCGCAATTTTATTAAAAAAAAAAATCTCACTGAATTGTATTCAAATATGCATCTATAGAAGAGAAGCTAGGACAACATAATGGTACATACGAAGCGTACATACAAAGTGCTCCCCCTCAAAGATAAGTTTAACGTCAAAGTATATAAGAACTATTAAATTCATTATGTGGTAAAACTGGGTATAAAGTAAGAACTGTTCATGCCAATTGCTTACCAAAGCATGTAATAAAGGCCGACTTGCTTTTCACAACAGTAGAGGAAAAACATATTCAAATGGGCTACAAACGTTTATTAGGTTAGGAAAGCCCATTACCTAGTCTAAACTTAGTATAAGCTGCTTTATATTCTGCCGTAGGGACTTGGATGCTACATTAATATCAACAAATATGTTTGTTCGTTAGTGTTCCCCAAAGTTTTAGTACTTTTTAGGACATACAGGTAACATAACACAGCTCAACACGATTTTTATATTACAGTTTAAAATAAAGTTGGCCTGAGAAAACAAACAATACTAGATAATTATTAAAATCCAACTTAGGATGTAATGTCGTACAGGTCTAAGCTCAACTTCACTTTTCAAATGTGTATAGAAAGTAAGCCTCATCATCATCACATCAACCCTTTACGGGCCGGTACAGAGCATGGGTCTCCTCCCACAGAAAAGAGCCGTACGATCAATATATAAACTTGGATCACGCGAATCGCTTCGTGAAAAATTTAAACAAATAGGTATTCTTACAGTAGCTTCGCAATACATTTATAATAATATAGTCTTTGTGAGGCAAAATATTACTCTTTATAAATCAAAAGCTGAAATTAACAATCGACTTACCAGAAACGGTCATAAATTACTGATATCTGCATATCGTCTGCGAAAGGTGCAGAACTCCTTTGTGGGGTTGAGTATACGCTTTTACAACATGATTCCTGAGGAAATTCTTGACCTACCAATGCATACATTTAAAAAATGTGTAAAAACGCATCTAGTACAGCGAGGTTACTATACATTTTATGAATTCCTCAATGACAAGGTAGAATGGAAGCAGCCAGCCTCGCTCTCATCTCCCGCAAGATAGCAAAATGATTGTAAATGTTGATGTTAGAAAAGAGCAACTACTGAGTTTCTTGCCCGCTCTTCTCGGTAGAATCTGCTTTCCGAACCGGTGGTAGAGTCACACAAACATGCATACTTGACGTTTCAAAAGTGCTTATAAAGTAGGCTTAGTAAGTAGTAGTATTGAAATAAATTAATTTGAATTTGAATTTGAACAATGAGAACAGCCGTAGTCCACCACGCCGGCCACTGCGGATTGGTGGACTCCACACACCACGTTGAAGCAAGTGACAAATTTGCATTACTTAAAAATCCTTAGTTTTCCTATTTAAATTAATTTTGATTTATCATTTTATCACTTTTAGTGGTTTCTTCTAGGCGTGTCTTTCTGGGAAAACGAAAGTTGCCGACCGCCCATACAAATTATATACAATACGCCCATACAAATAAAAGATTGCACAAAATAAAACTATACAGATATCCTAACTAATATTATAATTGCGAAAGTGTGTTTTATTTGTTTGATTTTTATCTAAGAGAAAGAACAAAGAGTAACATAGGCTTCATTTGGTCCTAAAAAAAACAATTTCTCGAAGATGGTTTACAGAAACATTCGTATTTTTACATGAAAAATCGCCCTTCATTCACGTCCTAACAAAACAACGAATCCACTTGATTTCGAAATGAGAATAATTTTAATTCTGTAAAATCCTCAAATTCCCAAGGAAGATTTGAAAGAGTGGTCGATTTCTTCATGAAGCGAAAAATCGAACCGAAACTAAGGGTAAAAGCTTTGGTAAACTAACCACAAGTTAGTTACATACACACATAAAGCCTTTACATAAAAAGTGTATCGCGTTAAAATATAAGCCATTACATTATTCGCAGCTGGTATATTTCCCCTACCAGCTTCGTATTTGTAACGTAATTACTTTAAATTCATGACCGCCTGCCTTCAGCATTTGTTAACGAAGTCCCAATTTGCAGCACAATACGGGCCTAATTTAAAATTATTTGTTATATTTTCCATTGTAGGTGAAAAGGCTTTAGAAAAAATTCGCACCTCCGGGCAAGACTGCGGGCAAATAAGAAATTCTGTTGCCAAAGACAATAGAGCTTTGGATCATTCATAACTTAATGAAGCAAGACTGCGAACTGCGAATTATTTTATTTTCGTTTTTTATCCGCCATATTGTCTACCGCCATTTTGAAGTCATAATAAATGCAAGCGGTAATTTTTTTTTTCTCATCCTACTCAGTTAATGTGTCGAAAGAAGAAGAAGTAATATACCTACTAATAAAAAACAATGAAAACAATACTTCAGTACCCTGTAGTAAAAGCGGGCGGCGCGGCGCGGCGGTGGAAGGGATGTCGGATGCAGGACCGCGCCTCTTATTCTTTCATACACTAAGCATGCAAAGTCTACTTCGGCTTCAATACTTTTTCAATGTGTGAAATAATGAGGATACCTAGCTTACGTTTTCTGCACCATGTTATTTCGTAAAATCTGTGGAAACTTTTTAAACAAAAGATCGTATAAATTAAAGACCATAGTAATAGGTCGTTTATAAGTCATCATGATGGCTTATGGCCTAAATACTTAGGGAAATATAGGAGAACAGATCGACATACAAACCCAAAAACAAACGTTTAACCGTAATTGTACGTATAAAAGCAAAAAAGTACACGCTTGCTCACTAACTGACTCGCTCGCTGAATAATGACAAAGATGCCATCATTATAGTAACAAATGTTTTTGAAAAACCCGTAGGAACCCTTTAATTTGCTAGGAAAAATAATATAGTTTCAAAACTCTCCATCCGTCTTAAATGTTTTCAAGCTACCTTTTTAATCCTAACTTCTGTTGGCTAAGGTCGGAACAGCGCGGCGGTCGAGAAGAAACATTGGTAACAAAATAAGTTAAAACATACGCTTAGTTCAAAAAAACTAAAAAATAAGTTTGGTATAAAAAAACCAAATTAATTTGCACTATTTTTTTAAGTTTATTTATAAAAGCGTGATTTTTTTTTGAACTATTATTGTTATTACAGGCAAATTAATGTTTGTAAATTTAAATTAACATCATTCCTGTCTCAATAAAAAATCTTATTTTGCAAATTGAAAAATGGAATAGTCTTATCAAATTAGTGTATTGTCATCGGTCTTCGATATAGCGACAAAGTTTGAACAAAATCAGACCGTTTGAAGAGGTACAAAATCAAGTCTGAAGGAGTCGGTTACAAACCTACAACCATACGAAGAGACATACAGGTGTAGCTAATAAAAAGCGTGTAAAAAAAAATAATATTATATTGGTATGGATGCAACTTTAAAATTTGTGAGCATAACAATACAACCTATTTTTCATTCAAACAATTCTCACAACAAGGGACCTCCAGCCTCAATCCAGCAGCTCGAGGGTAACTTTTTATTGCAAAGTTAAATTAGTTTTTCATTACCCAACACCGCTGCCAGTGTCATAACTCTGCCCCTCATTAGGTCGGCCCTTTGTCTTATCTTTGCATGCGAGTAATTAATTACGTTTCGAAATTAATTTACTCTTAATGGAAGAGTATCGTTGTTGCGAAATAATTAAGCAATTTACTCATAAAATTTTGTTTGCTGTATCAGAGAAGGCCGTGTTTAAGCTTTTGATTAAATCGTCGAACTCAATAATTTCGTTATTATAACGTTTATTGTTATCTCCTTTTGTCGGCTTCAGGAGAGGAAGGTTCTCTGTTTTCCCCTTATGTTATTATGTTACTTCGAAAACTAAAATTGCCTAAGTAGACAGTCCATGCAAAGACAAAAATATCACACATAGAGATAGATGGCAATTATTATGCGTATATTATATGGGAAATGTGTACACGGTAGTGTGATTATGGCGATAACCATTCGTAAACATAAAAATAAAGCTAGGAGAATTCCAAACCAAGCTCACAACAAACTTAGCCGGGTGTTCTTTTTTGTTATCACCATCTCACATTGTCATTTAAAATTAGAAGAGCAACCTGGTTAGATCAATAATTCACGACCAAGCTTTTTTATTGACTAAGTTGAAGAAGTATATGAAATCAAACACGAATGACGATCACACGACGTACTAGAGCAGTCATCAAAACCGATACGATACTCAAACATTTCGGAGAACTATGAAACAAAGTACCTACTCCAGTGAACCGTTTGATGAGGTAGCCCCATCCATTTACTGCTAATGACGATATCAGCAACTCAGTTCGGCTTAGTCTCAATATCCAATACGGTAGACCTAAACCAATTTAGGAAATATCATTTCATAGACGGGAATTGTAGACAAAGCATTCCGATCCTGTCGTTCTGATTTTGTGATTGAAACTATCAGCCGCGCTGAAGAAATGCTTAAAATTTTTTAGCTACCCCAGCATTGAAGAGGTCTTTATGATTCTTAATTTTCCTTAACTTATAACTGTGCTTAGAGTCCACCACTGATGCACGAGTAACTTCCAATATCGAAAACATGCAAGGCCTTAGTGCCCGTACCCAGATCCGATAATTGTTGACCTATTTTTTTTACGAGAAAACAAAACATACTAATAGCATCAGTGCAATACTTGTGGGTTACACTCTCCTACAATAAGTCTTACTTACAAAAAGTTTGACGTCAACGGGCATCCTTATGTAATCCATGTACTGCACCAATCGAAACTTCGACAATAATGAGCCAGAATAGTTCTCAAAACAAATGCCTTACCCACTTTGCCCTATGAAGTAAAGTGCTTTGGATTAATGTCATTTTGTATCTTTCATCTTTATTTTTTACTTAGACAGCGCTATCCAGTTAATATCTTCTATAGCGGATCTTGCTGTCCACTTCCTACTCAGTCTAAGTCCCCCTTATATGTATGGATGGCAATATCTGCCAGACTTAATTAAGTATGTGTAATTTTACATTTTATTTTATGAGCCAAACTTGAAATCAAATAAGCCCAAAAGTCTTAAAAAAAATTAGGAAATAAAGTGCACCAGTTGATTCCTTTAATTAGGCAGCCCTTTAGTAACTATTCATTTCGAGGCTTGCTATCCGCCGCCTACTAAATACACAGTCCAGGTTAGTCCAAACATCAAACATTTCAGACAAGACTTAATTTAGGATATCATATTTTCCACATTGCGCCAATCGGGAAAATCAATACGCTACTCAAACATTTAGGGAGACTGACTATATACATCAAAGTGATTTAGTTGATCCCGTTTTATCAGGAAGCCACCACTTTAGTTCCTGCTAAATACACAAATAAATATATGTGCAGTGTGCACCGTTAACTCGAAAAAATGTCAAAACACCATACATTTTATTCTCTTGTGAAAGGTGTATTTATTATAAAATCTAAGTAGGTATATCCCTGGGGTGCTCAAAAAATATTGTCTCAAAATATCAAATTTCAACGTTGAGCCGTTTGGGTTTTAGATTGTCGGTCCGTCAGAACAAATTCTTTAAAGATATAATATACTAGCGTACCCAGCCCGCTTCGCGGGACTAGATTTTTCTTTATTTTATTTAAACAATAAACTTCCATCATTAAATTTTTAATTTAATTCTCATAATATATTAAATCATTTATTTCTCTCCGTATTCATTCTCTTCTATTCTCTTCTCGAGCGGGTGAAGATCATTATCTACACCCATGTACACCCAACTATAGAATATAATCATAGAAAATAAAAGCTGTATTTGACAGTTCAAAAATAGGAGTGCTCCGATCGTCACCAAACTTTACAAGATTACTCGCCAGGTCAATCCGGAGATTCCCTGAAAGTTTCATTGAAATCGGTCCAGCCGTTTCGGAGCCTATACGGAACATACCCACACACACACCTACACACATATATTTGTAATTACCTACACTACAACAACTGTTCAAAAGTACGACACACAAACATTTAAGAGGGCTTTATGAAGCAAAGTGCTCGAGTTGATCCCGTTTAATCAAGCAACCCTATATCCTCAGTTACTTCTAATGACGGTGCTTCCTGTCCACCGCTACTCACTACTGAGTCCGGCTTACTCCAAATATCCAATTTGCCAGCTTAATCCTATTAACGATTTTCGGCCAATCGTTATCTTGCGGTTCGCCCGTTTTCACGTTTATACCTTTTCTGATTATGATAATTATAATTTGATTGGATGAAAATGCAATTATCTTTGGTAGGGTTTTTTAATTTTATGTTTTAAACTATAGTTATTTGCCGCGACTACGTTTTAAAATAATAAATAAATACACTACGACAATACACATTGCCATATAGCCCTAAAGTAAGCGTAGTTTGTCATATGGGTACTAAGATGACTAATGAATAATGAATAATATACATAAACTAGCCGTTTCCCGCCCGCTTCGCTGGGCGAATTGAAAAAGGAAATAAATTACATTTTATGTTTCATTTTTTTTTTTTTTCATATTTTTATTATTCTCCTTTTTTTTATTTTTGTATGAACATAAATAGGCCCCGCGGATAGAACTGTAAGCATCGATATTGTTTAGACTTACTCAAATTCCAAATTCCATCGATTTAGCCTGTATCTTTCATCCAGGTGCTTTTTCTCACTAATATTCATTGTAACTTTCAATGTGCAATCATTATAACCTTTCCGTGCCTTTCTTCCAAAAATTAATAATAATTGACATGAAGAAAAAAATTTGAAATGAGCATTGTTTGTTGAGCATTGAAAGTTTAAGTTAAAGTCATTGCAAGTCTCATATGTGAAGTTGAAATCTGTCTAAGTTCAAGTGCGACGAATTTTCTGTTAACTAAAATTTTCTCCGTGACATCAATTTTTTATAGAAAATTAATTGTGCATGTTTTTTATGAATTCTATTGGAATAAGTAACTAAATTTCTTTTCCACATCTCATGTGCTTGGAAAATGCATTCATTTTAATCTGTTACATTTCCGCGATCCCGCAATAAAAGAATTCGTCGGTTATGTAGTCTGCAAAAGTAAAATGAATGTAAAATTCTTAGTCCGTTGATTGGATAGCTACATGTAAAGTTAAGTTTTTGAAACCTCTCAATGACTTTTTCTCCGCTGCCAAAAAGACGATTGTTGTAAGGAAATACACGAATATCCCTACATACACGAAGATCCCCACCAAATTTGGAGTCTGTAGAAGTTACAGGTTAGAAATAAAAATTTTAGATTTTAACACCCACCCCCGCAATTCCTGTCGGAAGTAGACTTTATTGAAATCCATTTTGAGATGTTCTTTATGTGAATAATAAAAGATTCCTACCATATTTAGAATTTTTAGAAGCTATATTTCGAAATTGAATTTTTTTATTGTTAACACCCACCCCCGCGAACCTTATTGGAGGTGATTCATTGTACAATCCGCTCGAAGATCATTTTTATATTACATATAGAACACTCTCACTAAATTTGGAGTCTATAGGAGCTATCGCTTGGAAATCTCCGCAATCTTCTTTGGGGTGGGATATCGTAAAATTTGTTCATAAATCATTTTTACATCACTTATAGAAAATTCCTACAAAATTTGGAGCTTGTAGGCGCTTTAGCTGGAAAATTAAAAATATTAATTGTTAATACCCACCCCCGCAACCCCCTGTGGGGTGAGCTATCGTAAAATTCGTTCATAGCCTATTTCTACACCTCTTACAGAAGATTCCTACCAAATTTGAAGTCTATAGGAGCTATAGTTTAAAAACGGGAATTGTTCATTGTTAACGCCCCCGCAATCCCCTTTGGGGAATGAATTTCTTAAAATCTATTCATAGCTGACCTCTACAGAGCAAAAGTAATATTCCTACCAAGTTTCACGTTTCTAAGTCTTATGGTTCCCGAGATTTCGTGGTGAGAGACTATATAGATGGGAATTCTTCGATTATCATCGAAATTTTTAACTTTTTATCGGGCTTTTTTAAAATTTTCTTACATACAAAACTTTCTCCTGACAATTCTGAAGATAAAAAAAAAACCCAATTGGTCCAGCCGTTCTCCAATACCGTGAGTAGATTCTTAGCTGAATGTAAAAAACCATAATCCGTTTAATACACTCTGTTGAAATCCATGAAAACAAAAGAATCAAGAGAAAATGCTTATCTTTTGTTTTTTTTAGCGGGATAAATGTTCATAAAAGTAAAACAGCAATAAAAAAATGAAGGAATGTTGGAATTCAAAAAATAGATAGCCATAAACCATCTAGGAGAAATTTCGCATCGAATGGTGGTAGTTTCATGTCGATACGATCAGTGGTTTAGGCGTGATTGAGCCTCAAACGAAGACCATTTTCATTATATATATATAGAGATAAACACCCAGGCACTGAAAAACATTAATTGCTCATCACACAAACATTTTCCAGTTGCGGGAATAAAACCCACAGTCTTGGACTCAGAAAGCAGGGTCGCTGCCCACTGCGCTAATCGACCGTCTTATAATGCTTGCCCTACCGTTAACTTGTGATACTGTGATACAAAAATACTATGAAATGATTTAAGGATCAGGAATTTCATGGAATTTCGTGCATATGTCTTTCCCTTAAAATATCACTATTGTTAATAAATGAAACTTTTGGAATGAACACAGCCGAACTAATTAAAAAAAAATCAGGATCCTGGAAAGTAATTTTGTCATTCATTTGTCATTTAAAGTGAGATTTTATTAATCACCGCCCAGCATCAGGAATCCGGCAGGGTGAATAAGTGTCTCACGACAGGCTTGCAATAGGCGCAAATCTTGCAATCTATGCTGTCAAACGTCGCTTTTGTATTTTTTTTGTATGCAAAGATAGCGAGATTTACGCCTGTCGCAAGCCTGTCGATCCATAGATAAAATTTTAACACAGAATGGTGCTTGTACAAATACGAGCACCATTGTGGCTTAAAATGTTTTATAAACCGTGAACACGTTCCTTTTACAAGCATAATTTTGCAATAAGCAATATGTATAAAGCAGGTAGATGACATAAAATAGAAAAATTCCCCTCCAATACGAGTTATATAAAATAATTTGGGTCTGCATACCCAAATTATTATGCTTTTGCCCATGTATGAAGTGTACGCCACTGGTAAGACTAGAGGTAAAAGAGACAAAAAGTGAAACAGTACGTAACAGTAACATGATATTAAAAACAGATGAGAAACATCCAGTTGTTTATGCCACTTAAAACTTGTAACGTTTTTAGCCTCACACACAGCACACGGAAAATACACCAATCACATTAGTGTATCAAGCGGAACTTTGAGCCCTCACATTATTTGCAGCTGGAAAATTCTCGAACCGGCTTCCAACTTATAATGGAATTACTTTTAAATTCATGACTACTTCCCGCCATCTGCATATGAAACTCTCATTTATTAACGTAATCCCAATTTAGATCACAATACTGTGCTTAATGTTGAATGATTTGTTTTCCATTGTTACGAGGGAAACCTAAGTATAATGTGCTCGAAATAACGCGACGGGAATCTTTTCGATCTCGGGAGACGTATGCTAAATGTTTCTAAGATAACAATGGAATTTTACTTTTTTGACACTTTTACTTTTGATTTACGAAAATACAAGACTAAATAAATCTGTATGGCACATTATATAAACTTGAGCATGGAATGAATGAATGAACAGAAACCATGTACGAGACTAATACGGAATCATCAAATACCACTCCATTTTAGTAGTGTTTCTGGAACAGGTGGTTAGTATCTTCGTTCATTTAATAGTTGACAGTAATTATTTTACCTCTAATGTTCTAAAAGTTAACCATAAAAAGGGGAAAATGGGAAAAGTTTGTGCGCCCGCAACATTCCGCGAGTGTGTACTGAGACGTGCTCGGTGCATTTTCTTTGTTTTTTAACACAATGCATGCAATAATGGCAAAATGAGGATTCTGTATGTTCTTGATTCTGTGGTCAAAAATTACCTTTCTTTGTGATACTCCACAGTAACAATGCTCTTTGCATGTTCATAAATGGAGGAGAATACCTCATCATCATCATCACCTCAACCAATTGTCATCCACTGCTGGCAGTGGCGCGCATAGAGGTTATGCAGATGATATAAAATGAATAAAATCTCCAGTACTAGTTATAAAAAAAATTTTGGTTAGACATTGAAAGATTTCTAAAAAGAATTAAGTATTTATAACTCGTACTGGAGATTTTCTTCATTTCATGTCATCTGCATACCCTCTATGCACGCCACTGACTGCTGGACATAGGCATTTTGTAGAGAGTTCCACAATATATGGTCCTGGCCCGCTTGCCTCCAGCGGCCAGCGTAATTACATCTATTTTATCCTTGTAAACTTAGCAATAAGCCATAATGATTTCAGCCTTCAGTCGTCATCTGTCTAAAGCCACCATCACTCGGACCTAAACTTTCCACATCCGCACATCCCAGGAAAGTTCTAGATGAATTACGCGAGCAAACAATATAGCGTAGAACGCCTTCCAGCGAGATGGACCGACTTAATTTAACGAACAAAAATTTTTGTCTTATCTGGTGTTAATTGTCTTATCTGGCGACAGAAGGGCTGGCCCATTTTTTGCGCAAAGAATCAGCCGGGCTGTTCAATGCGCAAACGCAGCTAGCATTCTCGGCACCCTTCCAAGCGGGCATGACCTTTACAGTCATTAGTTTACTTATCAAGTTTGATTGAACATTATCATTAAAAAACATATATTATTTGCGAGTGCCATTTAGCTAACTTAATAAAGTAAATTTACTTCATCTTTCTCTCTTTGCTAATTTGGGTTAGTATACAGGTTTTCAATATTATGGTTAGTTCTTAAGCAAATTCCGCTTAACAGCATGAAAATCATGTTGGTGTAACAGTTAAAATCATGTGAAATTAATGTCACACCTTATCTATGAGATCGGATTCATTGCATAGTAACTTTTATTCATAAAGGATTCCTTCAATTTACACTAAAACGAAGGAAATTCGCGCGTCTCAATTATGTATTTAGGTAAGTGATTAGGTATATAAAAGTGGTCTGTTGTAGAAAAAGCTCTTTGAGAAAAGAGCTATTTTGCTATATGGGTTTCGTAGTTTATGCATACGTCGTTACTGCGACAGTTTTCAAATAAATCCAAGTTTACTTTAACAAAGATGATAGTCTTATAAATGTACATACATGGCAATGTCATTATGTTATGTTTCTTAAACTTCGATTACGGTTTGTGAAAGCCCTTATGCTATTTTCATGTTATTTCAATATCCTCCCTCCCTGTGTATTCAATACCCTATTGGGCATACATGGTTCTAACCTAGTACCCCATGTTAATGTCGCAATGGCGTCTGTGTGTGGATGTAGCATCGCTTATGAGCGGTTAGACGGCCGACAGTAATGCATACGTTGTGTGGGATTGATTGATCACGGTTTGCCAAGCTATGTTACATGGAGTATCGACATGTGGAGTATGAGACGTGCCCGCGGCTTCGTTTACGTGTCCTCTATCTCTGGTTCCATACTGATGTTATAAGTACATAAGCTTCTGCAACGTGAAACGATTAGAAATCTTACACTCAATACAAGACAGTTTCAGAGATCAGTTTTTTATCAAAATACCTATCTGTGAATAAAATTTAATTTTAATTATTGTTTATATATAAATGCCAATAAATAGCATAACAAATATGGCACATATCGGGTTATAGTTATGAAATGTTTAATTATTTACTCACTTTACAAAATTACTGTAACACAAGCGAATATCAACTCAAATCATAATATGATCGTAGGTGTATCGAAATAAAAAGTATTCGTTGTAAAAACAAAAAATATTCGAGAAACTTTCCATACCAAGTGCCGGTAAAAACCTCTGAAAAAGAACTTACAAAATTGCGCATCAGACTTATCACATTGGAACCTTTTATATTTGGGATAAAAGTGCACTATGACAGACTCCGAGCCATTCACTATATCTGTGCATAAATCACAAACATTGATTGCTTCGTCGCTATGGAAAAGAAGCACAAACTAACCGACCCAATTTTAAAATAATAGCAGGGATTATCTAAAACATTGAGGCATTTTGCAACAATAACATAGATCAGTAAACAGTAAGCTTCAGTAAATGTGCTACACAACGTTCTCAATTCGAGTCATTACCCTTTGGAGCCCAATTTACTGCCTTCGTTTGATCTCTGATACACAATAATTACGAGTGAACGTCAAGTATTAAATTGCAAATATTTTTTCCACCGCCCATTTGTCGCTCCTTTGTTAAAATGAACCCCTTTAACGTGTCGACACTTCTGTCTAGGGCAGCATACGCCTTTGCTTCTGACCACACACGGTAATCCGTCGGATTTAGGTCAAGCTTGTCCGCTGGCCATTCTTTTGAACCGATGAATCCACTTTTGTACACTAAGACTGTGAAATGGACCAGAGTGTTTTCTGAAATATACCTCACTCATCCTTTCCATTGGCCGCTGAGCTTTGCTTTTATTATCTCTTCGTGATAAAATCAGAAATGTGGACATTTGTTAGTTCTTCTTGAAGGTTTAAGCCAGATTTCGACTATACGGATGTCACAACTTCGTCTTTAAAATAACTGAACAAGTTGCTCGGAGGGCCGATGTGTGTTATGGTCTCAAGGTGTTGAAGGATTCCCTCACTGAACATACAATACTCCCTATCTCCTGGGAGTAAGACACTAAGCGAGACTCAAATCGTAATCATCCCCATCCAATACCAGACTACGACAGGGCACGGGTCTCAGAATAGTGTAGCAACCCTTCTAGGGTTGCTACACCCTAGTTGTTGTCTAACACTCTGGCCTGATTAGTAGACACACGCCGTTGAGAAGTTTATGGAGACCTCAGGCATGCAGGTTTCCTTACCATGTTTTCCTTCACCGTTCAAGCAAGTGATATTTAAAATAAGATCGCACATAACTCAGGACTTTCGGATTCATTGGTACATGCCAAGGCTCGAACTTGATCTCCACGAAAGGAAAGCCGAAACCTAAAGGCTACTACTAGGCACTAGGATATAGACTAATAACCTATATTTTTTTTTTATAAAATTTTATTATTATAAATATACATATCTTTTAATAATGCTTGTATAAAATTGAGTTATCGTACATACTAACCAGTGCATGCTGTGACTACCTATAAGTGAAATTATGTGTCATTAGTAATCTAAGGCTAGCTTTATTCATAACTATAATACATGTAATTTTGTTGGTAGTCGTAATAAAAATAAATAAAATAAATAAAAAATAAAATAACCAAAGAATGACGGGGAGCAGATAGTACAGAGAGCTACTCGTACCAATACTTCTTTTTTTTCACATTTATCCCATAACTAGCTGTCCCGACGAACTACGTATCGTGGTTCATTTTTTTTTTGGTGAATGTTATATTTTAATACTTATTATCCTATTCCGGTCTAAGAGGAATCCAAAATATCAAATATCATAAAAATTGGTCCAGCCGTTCTTAAGTTATTAATGGTGTAACCAACACAATTTTCTTTCATAAATATATATAAGCGTTTGCGATGATTTTAAACTCATTAACAGTTTTAGGTTAACACTTTAAGTATAATTCAAATACAAAAGATTTTGTTCAAATATATTTTCATTTTAAGAAAAATTTATCGATGTCTTAATTATTGGCGGGGTGACGAAAATAGTTATGACAACGCTATTTTCTTTGACATTATCGCATAAACTCAGGCAGTTGATGTTTTCGGACATAACATAAGAGCAAAGCCGAGCATGACATGTACTAGAATTTCACCCTTCATTATTCTCAATATAGAAATGCCATGGCAACGTCCTCTTAATTTGCGAGCTATCTACCGTGAAGGTTGCTCGGGGAGAAACGTTTCCGGCACTTGGACATGGTGAGATCGTTCAACAATACTCAACGTTTGATTCGGATAACAACTGGACTTTACCTATTACACAAGGCCGTAAATGTAAGCTTCTCATTGATTCTGCCAAAAAATCCACCCTTCAATTGTTACACTAAAGGGTGGTATTTTTTGGAGGAATTAAGCTTTAAAATACAAAATACATACTTCCCAAATACATATAATACTATGTTGGCAGTGACTATGTAACGCCTCAGCGTTATGCAGCAATGGTTTAGTGATCACTGCTACAGCGCTATTTTCAGGCGACCTCTCTCGACATCCCGGACCGGCCAAGAACTGCTATTAGAGCTGCGAGTTAAATTCAAATGCCATACCTGCCCTTTACCGTCTTAGACTGGATGATCTATTATTAGTTTCTCAGATTTCAGTCAAAAGCTAACTTGTAGTGGAATAAAAAAGGTGTACCTGGGTGTAGTACGTAAACGAAAAGTGGAATACAATAAACCAAGTGCGTGCATACTTCAAAACACACTTTATGCCATATGAAACTACTTGAAACTATTTTCATAAAATTTACTATGCAGGGGTTTTCAGGGGCGATAAATCGATCAAGCTAAATTTGATTTTTACAAAACGTAATTTTATAAAAATATATGAAATACTGGTACAATATCATTAGCAAGGTGAATTTCTACAAGGCTAAAATAGCTTAGGTGGGCATCCAGTCGGTATCCAATCGGGCTGTCCTAAAACCAGAAGACCCTGGTTTCAGTACAGCTAATATTTTTTTTAAAATTTTATACGCGGTATTTTTTTTTTTTTTTTTTTATTTAACACATAAAGTATAATTTTTACCAGCTGACTGTACATCCCCTATTGCATCACACAGCTATTGGAATATTGGTTCCCGGTGAGAAAGGCCGCTAAGTAACACTTATAGCGCCTTATAGTATGGTGCGCTTGGCAAATTTATAACTTAAAATCAATGTTTTAATTTGAGCCCAGCTCTATTTTCCTCTCGGCCACGATTCTCTGTCACGTAGTAGCACGCTTAATAGGCTAAAGTCTCATCATATCAACCCATCACCGGCCCACTACACGGCACGGGTCTCCTCCCACAATGAGAAGGGGTTAAGGCCGTAGTTCACCACGCTGGCCCAGTGCGGATTGGTGGAATTCACACACCTTTGAGAACATTCTTTCTCTCAGGTATGCAGGCTTCCTTACGATGTTTTCCTTCACGGTTGAAGCAAGTGATATTTTAATTGATTAAAAAGCACTTCACTTCAAAAGTCAGAGGTGCGAAGGTGAAGACGAAGTCCCACCCACTGGGCTATCACCGCTTTTATTATGATATTATTAAGTAGTAGATTTGCATGCACTTTTTATGCTAACAAAGTGCCCTACACAATAAAAAGATAGCGCGAATCGAACAAGTGCAGACACCCGCGTAGGCGTGCTTTCATGTTATTTTTGAGACGCAATAGGCTATTCAAACGTACCTATTTGTAACTTATTTCTGTCTTGACAGCCGATCATGTGATAATACCGTTTAAAGAGATTTATGGATTTATAAAAAAGTAAAATAAAGTACTAGCTGACCCGCGAAACTTCGTCTGCGCCGAATCTGTTATTAGAGGTTTCAATATCTTAAAAAACCCTGCTACCTACCTCCCAGATCCAGTTTTATTTCTAAACTATGTTATTGGCGCCAGGGCGGCCCGCTGCATTTTTCTTACTTTCTGCGTTTCGATACCCGTCGCAACTTCTAAGCGACAGGTTCAATTTGAATAATTTAAAAAGGAAATTGCAGATATATAATCGAAATTAATATTTATAAAACTATTTATTTGGATAAGGATTAATATCATGATAGGAATATCCACATCTTCCGAATACCTTTGTTACTCGTGTTTTGAACTTAACTTAAAATTATAGATATAGCAGTTATTGTGACTTAACCATCATAGTAAGACATATAGCCTCGCGGATTCTTTTCTATCTATCAATCTATCATGATTACTCTAAATATGTAGTACATTATTTTAATGCACCATCAGTCATTTTTGCCGCGTACACCAGTAAAACTCTTAGTCGGTATGAGAAAACATCATTATATTTTAGCCAATAAACAGAAAACCATAGTAAAATATACACTAAAACCATCCATCCATACATAAACTAATCCATCCATCCTCACAAATATTCGCATTTATAATATTAGTAAGATGGTACGCATGCATTCGACCGTTGTACCATATGCCTTCCGACTTGCTGGGATCTGCAAAGAGTTATGTCCTTTATCTCCGACAATATTTATCAGATCTTCATTTAAGCAATACATGTTTGATAGTATGCACTTTCAAATAAAAAATTTATTATAAAAATCGGTTAAAATTTAACGGAACTTTGAAGTAAAAGTGATAAAATTTTCATCCCGTTTCCCGTAGGAAACGTATTGTTTATCGGAATAAAAAGTATATGTTGACCCAAAATACCAGCTATCACTATACCAAATTTTGTTTAAATCCGTTCAGTAGTTTTCACGTGATGCCCGGGCAGACAGACAGACGGACAACAATTAAATAAAAATCTATTTTGGACTCGGTATCGATTATAAAGCATCCCACGATCAAAATTTTCAATTTATATTAAATATACAGAAATCTTCCAGTTACAGTTTTATTATAAGTATAGATTAGCTACAGAGAACGTCGCTTTATCTACATGCATTGAAATACCTCTTAAATGGATACATAACTTCTAGAACAAAGCGTAAACAATAAATTACAAAGCGTACAAATAGCTGGTCGCATCCAAGCAATTTATTCAGAAAACTGTGCTGCTGAACTATTCGACTTCCTCTCCCCTCTCACTTTTTTACTTTGAACGGTAAAGCGATACCGAATGCTATCGTCCTTTAAAATCAGTGTGTCCCAAGTAAAGACGGAGTTTCGGTGGCCTTTAGACTATTTATCATTTTATTTTTCACCGTTTCATTAAAAAAAAAAACATCTGGACTCCAAAAAAGAACCCGGTTCGGTTCTAGTTTCGGAACCGGCCGATTTCCCACCTGAGTTATTCTAACCTTGTAGATGATGGCGACAGTTACCATACTATTCTTATAATGTTGTAACAGTTTTGCTGGATCAAGGTCTCGCCATTTGCACGCCATCTTGCTCTATTGATGGTGAGATGCATCCAGTTCTTCCCTGCTGCCTTTACGATATCATCCC
Source organism: Pararge aegeria (assembly GCF_905163445.1). NCBI lineage: Eukaryota > Metazoa > Arthropoda > Insecta > Lepidoptera > Nymphalidae > Pararge > Pararge aegeria. The sequence continues at coordinate 5,885,493 of NC_053184.1, read as the reverse complement.
TACATCGAGCAGGTGGTCAGCCGATGATTCTGTGTCAAGAGTCAAATGAAACAAACTAGTTCGATTTATCGCCCTCGTAACTCCCTGCATACTGAATTTCAGGAAAATCGTTGGAGCCATTTCCGAGAAACAGATTTTATATATGATATACAACCGCAATAATACTTCACATGCTTTAGAGGTGCATTATGTTCTGTCTCTGAGACTTGTCTGTGAAACCGAAAACCTAATCGTTTTTAAGTAAACCATTGTTTTTACTGAAAGAAATCAGCCACAGCATGAAAACAGCCCTAGTATCACCTGCAAAATTAAAATCATGTGACTCCTTTCACTTTATTAGGAACGCGTCTTGCAGCGTAGGTACTATGCCAGTGTCGGTCTATTATCTTCAATAGGGTTGTCGTAAGTAAAAACTTAAAATGTTTTGAATTCGTTTGTATGGAAAAATAAATATTCTTCTTTTGAGTTAATATTTTAAGAGGGTGATCCCTTATGAAATATACATATGCGTCCTTCGATATTATTTCAGAATTAAGTTATAAGTTGTATATATATAAATACAAGAATTGCTTGCTTAAAGGTATTTGATAAAACGGTATTCTATGTAATAAAACAATTACTCATAGCCCCTCGCAAGGTTCAAACACCTAATATTCTGGTACGGACATCTTTTTATAAAACAGAACGGAATTGATACTAAACGGAATACCATGCACTTGAGTTCTATTGTCCATTAATCAGAACGAGACAATGCTTTGGCGACATCGTTGCAATTTGTAAACGGAAAGCTATCTTCCGTGAAGTGAAGACCACTCAAAGAGAAACTTTCACGGCAGTGAGCATGAAAAGGGCGCTCAAAACAATTCGCAACAAATAGATGTTGAAACCTTGTTGAAACTTTTGTTATAGATGACACGTTCGCGCATGATTATAAAATTTGAAATAGGAACGTCCCTTTTTCCAGATCATTTATTAAAAGCGTTAGTTTTAACTGATAATTGAAATTCAAATTCAATTCAATTCGAAACTAAGTTAGGTATAGATATATCAGCTGACTATTTTTTTTTTTCATTGAAAATGGGCTACACATAGACTTCTTACCACCATGTGCACAGTTCTTATGTAATGTGCACCAACTAAGTGCGATTTATGGGTCTACTTGAATTACGATATTTTTGACTTTGACTAGGGACATAGGAGTAAGCTGCAGCAGGGTGGAACAGTTTATTTAAGAAGTTTCACTTATGTCACATGGATGCTTTATAACCAGTAGTAACATTATTAAACCATTGTTGTTAACTAACACAAAACACTTAAAGCTGACAAAAGCCATTTAGTATTCATAAATTACGAAACAAAGAAGCCTAGACTAAATAAAGAAGCAATAAATTTTGCATTTAGAAAAACAGTATTGCATTGATATCGATTGGAAAGTTGCAAAGCATCAAAAAAGCACTTATTACATCGATGCTCCTTAAAAACATAATATGGAAGTTGTCCGTCCGGAGCGTTACAAAAAACTTAAATCCGTTTAGCCGGTCCACTGAAAACTTTTCCCGTTGAAATCTTGTAAGAAATTCATCCTTGCAAATTGAAAAAGCTAGTAGGAGTTGCAAGAAAAGTTGTTCTATACGTCGCTTGAAATGTTTCCCGAAGTTTTGTATTATTTTTGCTACTAAAACTTATGATAGTATATACAACGTTTCCAAAGTTTCGATAACAATGTAGTTTCGCAACTTTGAATGATGCCAATCGAAAATGCCCGGGATGAAAAGCGAGTATCCAACAAAATACCTGTAGTGAAAGCAATTCAAACTCAAAATTAAAATTCAAAAATGTTTTGTTCATGTAGACCGTATCACAGGCACTTATAAAGCGTTCATTCATATAATATGTTACCATTAATGTTAGGTTATGTTGATACCTTATTGTTTATCTTAAAACCAAATTTAGTAGGGTTCCAAACGCGCAATGGTCTAAGAAGAACCCACCACAAACTTAGCCGGAAACAAAAATTAGTCTGAGATGGTATCATATTACAATGAGGTGGTCGGGCTGTCAAACTGTTTAACCTGGCACTGTCAACACAGTCAGAAAATCTTAATAGTGATACTGACGAAAACAATAACAAAGCAATGCACGTAACTCTTTAAAAAATAAATCGATGAATTTCAATCGTGATATCGTTCATTACAAATACAAAGGCAAAGAGTAGTCATATTTATGGTCTGGCTCATAACTCATTTCATCGTTGAGATTCTATCACTTTGTGAAGAACCTTTAACGACTTAGTGAGTATCTTTTAAACTTTACTTTACGTGAGCGTAAAATAATAAAGTTCTCAGTTAGTAAGTACGTTATAATATCGTCATTAAGCACCTAACCTAACATTAAAGTTCTTTGAAGTACCTACTGTTCCTGTGAACTTAATAGTAAGAGAATCTCAGCATTCGAAGAACTATAATTTTTCATACTGTTTAACTTAACTTGCCGCAAAAACATTATTAATTTAAACATTATATTTGCTTTATTTCGTATAGCTGGTTACACGAATTAGAGCTTGCTGAATCGAGAGTGCCTGACTTTTGCACGCTGATGTAAGAACGCGCGTGGCTTACTTTTGGGCGAGGATGAGGTCAATACAAGACAATATTCTTAAAACGGTATGTGACGGGATGCCTACTTAAATCTTTACATATTGTTTATCTATACACCAGCGTAGCAAGCTATATCAATTTCTATATATTCTATGCTAATATTATGAAGAGGAGAGTTTTATTCGTTTATTTGTTTTTTGTTTGTTTGTACCGGACCGATTTGAACCATTTCTTCGCCTAGAGAAAGCTAAACTATCAGGAAGTAGCATAGGATATATTTAATTTTCAAAAAACTTGGAGATCCTTAAGTAAATTGCAATAGTATAACCTAAAGTAGCAAAATTTTGCCAATAAAATTCATTACTTTGCGTGCGTTGATGTATTGAGGATGCGTACAAATTATATATTACATGATTAAAGTAATCATTATTACCTAGAAAAAAGTCAGCAGAAGGTAGTATTCCCTTGCTGACTTTTTTCGAGGTAATAAAAAACTAATCTAACTATTATAATTAAGTCGCAATAGCAGCTTTAGTGTTTCAAAATTTCTTTAAATCGCCGGTAAAAACAAAAGCCGGTAGAAGAAAAGCTACATAAGTAGGTATCACTGTATTAAGTTTTATACTAAAATAAATAGTTTTAACACCAAGGGTTTTTATGTAGCAGCAAAATACTTTTTATTCATCCTATTCGGACACTTAATCATCAACAATTCAGAAGGTATCGCGAGTTGAAAAATTAAAGGACCACACCTAAACCAATAAATTCTTTTAGAGATAAGCTTTATTGAAACAGTTATTTTGAAAACTACACACATCCTACTCTTGTCGGTTTTTTGACACAGCTCAAAGGAGACAAGTCGAATGAAAACTGCACACATTCAGACGACTCATTTGAACACGTGCAGCGGTAACATATAGTTGTCATGATACGCAAACATCCCACTTTTTTGGCATATTTGGCATACTGGCACGAATTGTGGATGCAAAATGGACTGGCATTTGTTAATAGCATATATTATTGAAGTCGCATAGCTAAGTCACACAAGCTGTAAGGTTTTCATGAGCAATTAATTTACGATTGCATGTTTTTAAAAATACTGCAGCGATAATCTTGTACATTTTGTTTGGGACCGAGACTTTGACCCAAGATATACCCTAGTGGAAAATGTTACCTATTTCACCAACGAGGAAATGAGGAACCCTCAGCGTATCTATATTTTATACCCCTCGAAGTCTTAGTTAGAAAAGACTACAAAAAGAAAACTTAAAATTTACTTCCTAAAACCGGACGCCGCTGGGTGATGGCCGACAAACTTGACCAATTAGTATCTTTTCTCCTAACTTCCAAACTCTCTGCACCAAGTAGACAAAGGATATCCCAAACTTTCAGAGGTAACTTTAGAACGTTCACTTCTTCGAAGTATTTCTTGCAATTCTAATTTTCGCGCAAACTAGTATAATACGGCAAATTTTTGGATAGTTCGTTTTTTTTTACTTTCGAACTTCCATTAGCGGTGAAGGAAAACGTGACGAAACCAGCATGCCTGAAAGCTCTCCATAATGCTCTGAAATTCGTGTGAAGTCTCCCAACCCGTACTGGGCCAGCATGGTAGGTGCGGCCTAGCCGTTATGAAGGGAGACCGGCAGGGTGATAATGTATTTCGCGACAGGCTTGCATCGATAATGCAGTCGTATTTATATCAAAATACCCACCAACTCAATGTCATGAACATAAATATCTGGCAAATATTAATTTATAGTTATCAAAAGTTTAATTATTTACTCACTTTATAAATTTACTGTAACATTTGAGACAGACGTAAATCTTGCAATCGCTGCTGTCAAACGTCAATTTTGTATGGAAAAGTGACGTTTGACAGCAGCGGTTTCAAGATTTACGCCTGTCGCGAGATACGTAATCACCCTGCCGTGTTCTGTAGAGGGCCAGTGAAGGGTTGATGATGATGATTATGACATTTTTTGTACCTAGATTAAAAATCTATGTCTATAGTTTGACCTGGTTAAACTATTGAGTGTAGCATACAATAGCCTTTAAGAACGCGAGAAGAAGAGATTCAATAAGTTTGTCTCAACTGGTTTTTAGTTTACGTATATATTTATCACCATTATCTCAGTAGGTACCATTTAAAGTATAAACACATTAAAAATACCTTTTGTTGGCATGTGAGGCATATATTATTATTAGTATGAAGAAATATGTGGCGTTAAATTTACTTAGTTCGTGAGATTAGTGTTTTTAAAATATACAAACGGCTCTTATAATTTACATTTGAGGTCAGTGCATCGGGCAAATTTTGACAACGCTTTATAATAAAAGACAATAATTGTTACTCTATTTAGTGGACCTTATCTGAACCTTCCCTTTAATGCAAAATTAAACCAAAACTTTACTCGAATCAGCATGTGTCAAGAAACTCAGTAATTTCTGTAGTCCAAGCATTAGAGCAGTTGTAGTTCACATTTCTATTTTCCTATTTTCACGCGTGGTTCCTGAGCCAATTATCCAACGGGCTATTAAAAGTTGTACCAGAGTTGTCAACGTATTGTTCTGCAACTTATGAATTGTCTCTGTGAGCTATTACAAAAAGCAATACAAAAAACTTAAATCCTCTGAGCCGGTCCACTGAAAACTTTCTCGTTGAAATCTTGTAAGAAATTCATCCTTGCAAATTGAAAAAGCTAGTAAAAGTTTCAATAAAATTTGTTGTACACGTCCCCGGAAATGTTTTGTGGAGTTTTGCATTATTTTTTTCGCTAATAAAAGTTATGAAGCGCAAGAACAACGTTCTCGGAATTGACGTTACTTTGTTTTAAAACGCCGAAAAAAAACATCAATATTATATGCATATATATACCATAGGAAATTTTATAGTGTCTGTTTATTTTATTTTTCTCTTAATGACAGCAGTTCCAGTCGAGGAAAAAACGTATTTAATACGTTTTTGACAATAACATATTATTTATTTCTTTTGTATAGCCGACTTGTAAATTTTATGACATTCTTGATGATCTGTTGTCAATTGTAGAACTTATATTACAATATAAACATAAATAGAAATAGAAATAAAAATTTCATATTAAAAATAAAACTTCGCTGTTTCCATAAAGGCAACATTTAGGCAGCTTAATGTTTCCTCCTCACGGGTGCTCTCGGTTTCACACATTATTTAACATTACACGCCATTAATATCCATTTCTAAGACATTACAAGATTCTAAAATTCGACGCAGAATTTGTTACGCTGGGTGCTTAAAATGAAAAGTCCTTTTATTTTTGGTGTTTACTTCACGCATTTAATTTTGAGTATCGCAAACTTAGTCGTGAATATAACTTATTATTACGTGAAATTTCGCTCACGAATGCGCACTAGCATATACATACATAGATGTGAAACTTGATGAATGTGCTACACAAACCCTTCAGAATGGAACAAATTATTTATTTCTGCCGCAAAGCAGCATTGCTGGACAAAAAGCCATACTACTACTAATTTGAAGGAAATAACCTATAAACGATAAAACAACTTAACTGATATTGACTCTTTGCATAGCGATTGGCAGCTTGCATGCTAACGACGGTGAGAAAATACTTCATAGTCTGTAACCGTAGTACAAAATATGCTCTAGGATGGAAACACTTGAAGTAAAATCAATCTTTTTTCATTGGAGTAAAGCTAAAATTTGCCTATGAATTTTTAGCTCTGAGTTTTGACAGAACGTTGGTTATACAAGAATCGGAAGCACAGGATTTGCAACTTTGAAACGAAATAAATGGCTCATTTTACTTTGACGATACGGAGTTGAATACTTGAAAATGGCTCCTCGATTGCGAGCCTGCAAACCTTGTCTTTAGGGGGAATTTAAAAAAAACGGTCAGAAACTTGTCCATTATACCATTAAAAATGTATCAAAATAATTAAACAGTTTCCAGTAACATTACACAACTATCCGTTTCAAACAAAAACGTTTTGGGCGTACCGTGCGACAATATTACAACCGCTAAATGCTTCTCTGCGACCCCGGGCTGACTGTTTAGGGGTGAGTTTTAGGAAATTGTATTGTGTAAAGGCGAAATTAACTTTAAACTAATTTCATACTTTAAACGGTGGTAATTCGGTTGTACGGAAACTTAAAACTTTGCTAACTGAATTGACAGGACCAAAATTAGGGTAGGGCCTTTTCACAATAATATTCCCTCTGCAAGGGAAGTGGCATGAATTTAGTCTATTTATTCTTAATTGTAGGTAACAGAATAATATGGGTAGCCTTTATTTTAGGGGGTACGGGTTCGATATACCCAATGTTGAAATTTAGTTAAAATTATATTTTTGTCACGCTTAGAACAAACATTCTAGTCTATTTTACAATCTGCAAGTCAGTCGAAAGAACATTAAAATTAAGAAACAGATTTTGAATGAAAAAATATGTAATGTAATGTTTCATGTATATATTATTATTTTAGATTAGATAATAATATATAGCTGAAATTTCCGCCACGCTCGCAAGTTCGTCCACGTTGATTTTGTATTTTAAATAATCCCGCAGATTTTTTTTTTTCCGGAATAAAATGTATCCTATGGCCATCTCCAGAATGTAAAGTAGGTACATCTACGCAAAATTTAACAACACCTGTCTTATAACCATCTCTTATATTTCTAAATCGCAAAACATTTTCTGTCAAGAAATGTTTTTTTTTCTTTCAATCTCACCTGGTAGTAAGTGATGAAGCAGTGTAAGACGGTAGACGGGCTAGCCTGTCAAGGAGTTTAATGACAGTTATAATGAACTCATACCCCTAATCGGCTTCAACGCGACAATGTTCCGGCAGAGTGATTACGTATCTCAGGACAGGCGTAAATCTTGAGATCTTTGCTGTGAAACGTTACTTTTAATTTTTATTGTAGGTCAGTCGTGAGATCGTAATCACCCTGCCGAACACTAAATTGCTTAGCGTCCTTCTTTGACGTGGTGGTCCGCGGCCGAAGCCTCCCACCAGACAAGACCAGAGACAATCGGAAAATTAAATAAATAAATAAATAAATATATTACGACATTACACACATCGAAACCTAGCCCCAAAAGTAAGCGTAGCTTGTGTTATGGGTACTAAGATAGCTGATAAATATTTCTATGAATATAAACACAGAATTACTTATAATATACAGATAAACACCCAGACACTGAAAAACATTCATGTTCATCACACATTTTCCAGTTGTGGGAATCGAACCCACGGCCACGACTCAGAAGGCAGGTTCGCTGCCCACTGCGCCAGTCGGCCGTCAAGTTATTATAATAATAAATACAATAAACTATTTTGAAAGAACGCAAAGTTTATATTGTTAACACCTGGGCTTTACAATTCAGAGACACATTTTAATCTCTTTTCATATAAAACTTGGAGCCAAGTAAACCCACCATAAAACTCGTTCCAAATTGAAATTTCATAAATCATACGAGTACACATTCTTTTATTAAAGCTCGTTTTAAGTCGCCATGTTTCTGAGAAAAACATTTCAGTAAGGTATTCCCCGTTTACGCCCCGCAACGCTTTCGCTGCATTTTCTTTTAAGACGCCAATCTAAAGTGGGCTACTTCCCCTCGGGATTCTTTGCTAAACGAGACTTTCTAAGTGCACATGCATAACATCTTAATAGCTGGACCAAATGTTACTACGAAAAATGGGTTAAACGCAGCCGAAATTACAATCGCCTGCTTATTGTGCGCACTCGGTGTAAAACGCTATTTTAATTGCTTTCCAAATTAAAAAACAATTAAGAAATTAGTTCTGCGCTTTTATTTTTAACAGTTAAAGGATTTAAAACGAAACTGGCTTCCATGTACTCAGTAGTACCTACTTACTCCTATGTAACCAGGGCCGGATTATGCATTAGGAAGTGTGGGTGGGCAACTGCCTCGTGATAATTTTTTCATCATCAGCCCCTAATTATATTTATAATTGAAATAATGACAATTATTATTTTTAATTGAAATAATGACAATAATAATTTTTTTCTCAGAAACGTATTTATTACTGTCGTTTAAATTAAAAAAGACTAAATTATGTTGCAGCCTTTTGGAAACCAACAAAGTAAATAAATAAATATACTACGACAATACGCACATCGCCATCTAGCCCCAAAGTAAGCGTAGCTTGTGTTATGGGAACTAAGATGCCTGATGAATATTTTTATGAATAATATACATAAATATTTAGAAAATACATATAAACACCCAGACACTGAAAAACAGTATAATAGATATTTATAAAAATACTTGAGAAAGTTTGAATGTAATTTTACTTCTTACCTATTAACAATGGCTAAACTATTTTAAAATTATTTGATGCGTAATTAAACATTTTAATTAAAAATCATGAATGCTTAAATTATGTTATAATTATGTTTAATTAAAATTTTGCACGCCCTATTATGTAATGGCAATACACTGCGAGTCATGAATTATGTAACAGCAATATAACGTGTATTATGCAAATAAAGATTAGTCTACTAGATCTACCCGCTGCTTCGCATGCTGTCTTTTCGCTTGTACTATAAGCCTTACCTCTAATGATATTTAAAATAAATTGCGTAATATACTACGTGGAATAAGCATTTTTAATGTTACCAGTTTTTTGGGATTTTCACAGAAGAGCCAGAATTTTTTTATATTCAGTTATTTAATTTTGCATATAAATGATTTATGTAAATATAAGATCAATTTAAGTCAGAAATTGAATTCAATGAGGAAATTTATTTTTTTACTTTCTTGGGATAAAATTAAAAAATACATACAATGAATATTTTGGTTATGTTTATAACAGATGAGCCCTAAATTTTTCATATTTTGTTATTTAATTTTGCATAGAAATAATTTATGTATATGTAAGATCAACTTAAGTCTAAAATTGAATTCAACGAGGATTTTTATTTATAAATTTTCTTGGGATAAAATTAAGAAATACCTATAATGAATATTTTAGTTATGTTTACATTTATTTAGGCAATGAAACAGTGCACGGAGCTGGCACGTGGCATTTCAGATAGCGTTTTAGTTTGCAACGTTCTAAAATCGAATCCGGCCATGTCACTGCTAGAATTTGCTCGGTCGTAACAATTACGTAGGTCCAAGCCGTCTGTACGTAACGTTGACGGCAGTGGATATGCTCGCATTGTATTGGAGTAGCGATGCAGAGAGTAGGCCAGTGCAAACCGCAAGCTACCGATCCAACGACTCCGCTCGAACAACCGATGGCTCTTAGTTATGTGTATCTAGTTATCTACAAGCGTATATAGTTTTAAGACGCCATTTAAAATGGAATAGGTTTTGTTATGTAAATAAAAAGCCGTTACAAAAAACCTGTGAAAGACATGGCTGTAAGGTTATAGCGAACTCGCAGCGCTGTTTTCAATCCGGCAGGGGTAATTGGTCTGTTGGGGCTTTAGCCGTGACACTAGTGCCGCTATACTAGTACGATAGCGTTCCGGTACGATGTATCTTATTCTGCATAATCTAAGTTGAACTTGTAGTGGAATAAATTAAAAATTAAACAAAAAAGATCCAAATCACATTTCGGATTGAGGTGGTTTTGCAACATTTGGGCCCTTACAAATAAGTGTGGCATAACGTCACAATATTTATGTAATGTTTCGTCACACTTCAACTGACAGCACCTTTTAAATGACAGGTCGTGTAAAACACTGCTTGAGTATTTTTAAGTTATGGCACATTTCTTTCCTAGTCCTGAAATATTTCAAAACTAACTCAATGAAAGCAGAATTTTATCAGAATCGCTTAGCTACGACCAATTGGAAGCTATTGAGTTTATTTGCTAAAGAGCTAACGTATATTGAAATCCCCACACACAAGAGGTTTACCGTTTGCAACACACATTCCCTGTACGTAATGAAATAGTAGATTGTTCAACAAGGGGGTAAAACAATGTATTTCGTTATGGGCGCCGGGATAAATCCCAAGCACACGAGGGATTTTAAAGTAACTCCCAAGCGTAGCGAGGATTTTTTTATCTCGAATCCTGAGAGTCGCGGGGGTTTTGGGGGCGCCCAAAGCGAAAGCTTGAATTAAATAGTCTACTATTCACATCTCGCGAGGCAGTAAAATCAAGTTTTATAGTTTTTTTTTGTGTGACAATGGGTGACAGGGATGCCATGGCACGTTAGAGCGAAATAGCAATACAAGCATATATATAATAAGAATATTTAAATCCTAAAAGCCCCTAGGAACTCCAGCTCAACATTACTTACCCGCTAAGCGTACAGAATGTATTGACGTATCTGACCTTTCAATACTAGACTATGTAATAAGGTAATGTCGAGAGAGTGGGTGAAAAAAATCTTACTTAATCTTAGTTCAATGATCAATCCCGCTGGAATTATTGTAATGTTAAAACTCTGTCCAGTGGGTAGGACTTCGACTTCACTTTCAGAGGAACGAGTTCGAAGCCCAGCACGCCCTAACTTTTCTAAGTTATGCGCGTTTTTAGCATATAAAATATCACTTGCTTCTGAGCAATGCTGTATGCCTGAGACTCCTCCATAATTTTATGTAAGGCGTGTGAAGTCCACCAGTCCGCACTGGGCCAGCCTCGTGGACTGCGGCCACTTCACCCCATCTCATTGAAGGAGGAGACCCGCGCCCTGTAGTGGACCGGTTATAGATTGATTATTGGTGACGATGATGATGAACGTAAAAACTCAGAAAGCGAAGTTTAATTTTAATTTAATTTTTTTAAAACTTAGCACTTTAGGAAACAAACATTACCTGACAAGCCTGGGTAGGTGTTGGAACTAATAAAAGCGCTATGTTTCTCGACTTGGCCGTTTCGTCGCTTGCTTCACCGGGCTTGGCGGGATAGGGCAAAAGACGTCCGCTCTGATTACGAAATAAATTGCCAGTTAAACTTCACTTGGCACTGCGTGATTAGTTGTGTTGTGGACTTTTGGTGTGACCCAGTTTGCTTTGTTGCAGGGTTTGCGCGATGTTCCTGCCGGAATTCGCAAGTTTCGTGGCGGCCATCTTATTTGCTGTCCACCCCATACACAGCGAGGCGGTGAGTTATCAATCATAATTTACTTACATACTTTTCTTTCATTATCATCCAACTCACAAAAATTATTTAAGTTACACTTCCGTATACGTAAACGGAAGCGGTTTTTTTGTTTTGTGGGAGGCTTTGGCTTTGACAAAGACTTGCCGTTAAGCGATTTAGCGTTCCGGTGCGATGTCGCGTAGAGACTAACAGGTTAGCCCGCTACAATCTAAGACTGCGTCATCACTTACTACAAGGTGAGCATGCAGGGCTACCTTGTAGTGAAATAAAAGAAAAGAAAGCCTGGTGGGTAAGGCGAGGAGACCGAGTTCGAGCCCCAGCACGCAGCTCTGCTTTTCGGAATTACGTGCGTTTTAATTTAAGCATTTTAAATATCACTTGATTTAAACGGTGAAGGAAATCATCGTGAGGGAACCTGCATGCTTAAGAGTTCCTCAGAGTTCTCTATAATGTTCTCAACGGCGTGTGAAGTCTACAAATCCGCACCTGGCCAGCTTGGTAGACTACGGCCTAAACACTTCTCATTCTGACCCCTGTAGTGGGCCAGTAATAGGGTAATGATGATGATGACGATGATGATACGTATACGACAGTGCCCCCATTAAGAAGAGCAAAAAAACAGGCCGGACCATCATTTTCTCAAAGCACTACAGGTCATTTTCGATCCCCTATAAAATAGTTGTGGATTAAAATAAAAGCCTGAATTGTCAGTAACCTAGCAGGCATTGTATAACTTTATATTTCAAATTCCATTCAATTTGAACCGTTAGTTTAACAACTAACTACAACAACTAATTTGTAAAAAAAATCTTAATTTAGTCACTCACTCACTGACTGACTGACCGATCATCAAAACTCTAAGGCATTTATAGCAGCATGGAAGCATTGGATCGTAGCAGGCGTGACTTTGCGGAAATCAATGATATATTAAGAAAATTAAACTTAATTTGCTATACTCCGCGAAAAGCAGGAATCTGGGTGGTGTAATTTTTTATTTCTTCAATCCTTATACTCCACACCAAACAGATCTTCGGCCATGTACCCTTTACGCACGTTCCGCTCCGTAAACGGAGCATACTCAGATGTTGACTTTACAATGAATAATTGTTAAGTCTTAAAAATTATTCATTGTCAACATCTTGGCATCATCAATTTTCACAATAGACATGGAAGTTTCAAATGTAGAGTGTTATAACTGTTTGTGATTTCATGCGATAGCCAAGTTAATCTATTTTATTTAAACATCAAATATTATTGATCACTGAAGATGCTGCTAGCAAGCTAATTACGTAATAAGTTAAGACAGAAGTTAGGTAAGTATAGACTTGGTATTACATCGATCTGACAACTTTTTACGTTAGAAGAACTGAGTCGCGAGACTTGGTTTAGTTTTAGTTTTGATGGCTAATTAATAATTTCATAAACACTAAGAACTCTAGCTTTTATTATCAAAAAAACAAAAAAAAAAAAATTTAATAAATTAATTTATCTATATTAATTTTATTATTATTATTGCTACTTATCTTACTAAAACAACAATATTTAAGATTGTTAAATAAAATTATTTCAAAACATGAGCGTTTATGTATTGACTTCTTTGCCTTACAACACATAGTACATAGTATGAAGTTGTGAACTAGGTATAAACCGATCATTTGAAGTTTCATCCCTTATTTACCTCTGCCACTTTCTTAGATCGTTTTAATGTTCTAAACGTTTTTGACTTTATATCATGCCACCTAATAGGTAAATACACAATATTGAAAAGATGATTTTCCAAACTGGAACGGTATTTCATCGTCATTTACCCTTCGTACATGTTCGAATGCTAGGAGATTCCGCATTAATCCCTCTTAAACTGATGAACGAAATTAAACGATCCCGGCATCAAATCCGACGATCGCTCCCATGAGAATTTTATATAGGGCATGGCCCATTTTCCATTTTGTTCACACCGACATTTCCATTTGGACGAATCGACAGTCATCGGTATTTTAAAGCTTTTTATAGGCTTATAGCGTCGATGTTATTGCTCATGCATGCTGATTCATGTAAATTTTTTGCTAGAATAATTGACGCTGCATAAATGAACGTTGAAAAATGATGCAATTTGCTGGATTTGTTATTCATCGTCTATAATCAAATCTTTTTTACTTTTGGTGTACGGGTAATACGTTTTTTTTTACAAAGTTTAGAAACAATTTACAGTAGGTCTTATCTCATTTGTGTTAAGAACATCTAACTTAATTTGGATCTGAAATGTGTCACGTATGATATTATAGTGTTCCTGATAATCTTTTAGACAAACACAACAGTAGACATAATTTTCATTCTGGTTGAATGCTGGACCAAAATTTAGGGACTGCTTCGGAAAACTCGTGTATTAAAGAAGTACATGACGTAACTTAATCTTAACCACAATTAATATAGTCCTTTGTGGAACAGATAGATATCCAATATCCAATACTTCGTCACATAGAGAGTACTAGACTAATATACTGCGTTGATAATGTCTTTGTTGCCCACAACCTTTGAAGGTTACGAGTACCTCAAAGGTTGATACTCACGTTTCTAATTAATTACCTCCTTTTGTGATTGAGCTCTTGGCAAGCGATTAGATCCTTTGACTACTATCCCTTACACTCTTACATAAACCCTGGTTTATTTAGACAGGGACATAGATATTCAGATTATTCAGTATCAGGATGTCAGTAGTACAGGATGGTACGAACTCCCTACTTAAAATGTATTGACCGAAAATCCTAAGAACTAACAATGTATAGCGTGATCCAAGGACCTAATGATTAAATAAATCTATAAACGTTGACGTCGACCTGCCATCTATATCAATGAAGATTTAAAAAAGGCCATATGATAATGGATCTTGCTTAAACAATTCGTGCCTCTAATTTTGGACTTCCAAAAACGAAGAAAAGGAACAAGTCATTTCTAAATTTTTCCTAGTAGCACTTTATATGCTGTCAAAAACAAATTTGTAGTTAATGAATTCGCAAACAATCAATATTAGGTTACTTTCCAAAAAATCGCGGCCGCGACTAAAGAATTCGGGGATTTCCATCCTGAACCACCGAAGCGGTTCATCAGGACTCATAAATTTTAAAAACTATTGATTTCACTTATATTTTTTGCTTCCAGAAAACTTTTTGCGAAATTTTAACTATTAAAAGTAATGCACAAATAACAGGCATCCTAACTTAATATGTTAAAATTGTTACCTTAATAATATTAAACTATGTGAATGTGTGTTATTAGTTATTTGTCCTTTTTTTATCCCTTTAAAAACCAACCAATCAACTTGATTTTTAGCATAGAGTCAGTAGAGGTGAAGAGTAACATGGACTTTCTCAGGAAATAGAGCGGTTCCCACGGGATTTATAAAAAAAACCTTTGAACCCGGACGACGTTTGCGGACAGCAGCTAGTGCACAATAACTGCGAAGTTAAACGCTGAGTTCAATGTTTACTGCTCACATTTTACGTGCTCAGTACACGCGACAGGGCACTAAGTTTTTATGGCTTTTGCTGTTAACTTAACGATCTTGTCACATCTAAGTGGCGATTGGTGAAAATTAAATTTTATTCTTACTTACTTTTCTTATCAATTACACGTTGTCTTGAAGTGTGAGTGAGATGCAGTCTATAAAAACAAGGAGCTGTCCCCGTATTCAATATTTTTCCAGCTATCAAATTATTTTAACTTACTTTTCCAATCAATTACACGTTGACTTGACGTGTGAGTGACGATGCAATCTATAAAGCGAGAACCTGCCCCCGTATTTATTATTTTTCCAGCTATCAAATCCTACTGGATCGACAAGAGTGCGTATAAATTCGCACCCGGAATCCAAACTCGTGTCATCATCATCATAATTGTACGCCAAATTGTACGTTCTACCTTATTGTGCTGTTGTATTTGTATCTCTGTAAATTTTCTCTGTGGTGTACAATAAAAGTGTATTCATTCATTCATTCATTCATAATCACCAACCCATTTCCGGTCAAAACAGGGCACGGGTCTCCTCTCAACGTATGGAGGGTAGAGGTAAGGAGAGTCATCAAAAGTTGAAAAAGTGTCCAGTTGTATGCGCTAAATAACAGTTCAAAAATCCTCCACAATGGCGCTGGTGGATGCACAGGGTATGGTATGAATGTAGCAATCGTAGATGAATTGAAGTATGCCGAGTTAAAAAATTTAATGTCATTATCGACTAAAGTAGTTAATTATTGAGAATTTCAACAACTTACGTTGTACAAAATATTGTGGTAAATATAACCTTACTTCCTTGTTTATTTTTCAAGCCTACTCTAACAATATTTGGCGCTTCTTTTAAGAGTTACCTTGATGCAAATGTGGCGCCATCCTAATTTAATACATTTTGACGGACACTTTTTCATATACACAGATGATCCTCCTTACCTCCATATCTCAACGAAAGGATTTTGGCCGTAGTCAACCATACTGGCCCATTGTGGATTAGTAGACTTCTCCACGCTTTTAAGCTCACTATAGAGCTCTTCAAGATGGAGGAGGCCTATACCCGCAGATGGGTACCCAACTAACTTTAATGCATGTTTATGTACTAGCGTACCCAGCCCCATTTTATTTAAACAATAAACTTACATCATTAAATTTTTAATTTAAGTCTCATAATATATTAAATCATTTATTTCTCTCCGTATTCATTCTCTTCTATTCTCTTCTCGAGCGGGTGAAGATCATTATCTACAGCCATGTACACCCAACAATAGAATATCATCATAGTAAATAAAAGCTGTATTTGACAGTTTAACAGTTCAAAAATAGAAGTGCTCCGATCGTCACCAAACTTTACAGGATTACTCGACAGGTCTATCTGGAGATTCCCTGAAAGTTACATTGAAATCGGAAGTGTGTGGGTATATACGGAATATACCCACACACTTTCTTTATTTTAGATTTTCTTTATTTTGTTTATTCCTTTTTTTTTTGTAATTCGATGTTTAATAATATGGTACTTGGGATTAAATGGCTTATTTATTTTATTTATTTATTTATAGAGCTCTTAGCAAAAATCTGCAATGCACAATCAGGTCACGATTTAGCATTCAGGTACGGTGCTTCGTAAGTAGAGATCGATTAGAGTATGTCACAGTGGCGAGCACAGGGTTTCTGACCAGGGTATGCATAAAGAAGGAAGATGGCACGAAATGGAAAAATTCTTCTCCTTTATGAGACATACATAAATTTTAAGGTAGGCAGTGTTTTTGTGCATGTGTGAAGTGCACGCCATTGGTATGTTATTTATAAAACTGCCTGCTTTCTGCCTAGTTAATGCAGTGGTTAGCATGTTGAGCTTTTAATTAGGATGTCGTAGATTCGATTTCCGAGTCAGGCCAAGGTCAGGCCAAGAATTTGTATTGGGTTTTTCTGTAAACAACATTTTTTAGGTGCCAACCCGCAGTGTGAAAGTTTTAGCCCCAGTGCCCCGATTATGTAACTTAGACAGTATATCAATCATTAAAGCCCGCTAACCCATATTCGAGCAGCTTGGTGAACCTTTTCTCTAAAACCCTCTGTCCTAATATGAAAGAAAGGGACTGTACCCAACAGTGGTACGTTATTAGGTTAACGATGATTCTTAGATAACGTACCTTGGATTATCATGAATGACTAAGACCCATGAATAATGAGTTTTCCGAGACACGGAATTTGAAATTCGAAACTTTAGTCCTTGTTTCCACCAATCCAGTAATGAAAAGTGATGTTTCGCGCATGTCTAATCGTAAATGCAATGCATTCGAAGTAAATACTTCCCTCAAAGTGCACACTGTAAACTTAATTTTCGAACGAAGTGAAAATACAGGCGTAATTCCTGCCATAGTTGCCCTAACTTGTTTATTTTCCGAGCAAAATTGTTTGTAATGAAGTCGTGAGAGGACTCGGCTAAGGCGTCCGCTCCAACGCCTCCGCTCTAACTATATTAACCGTCCTATCGGCTAGTCCTCCTTGATCTTTAACCTGGGTATGTATTCACAGAATAATAGCTACTTTTTTTTGCTAAAGCGCGTTATTTTTTACTTCTAAACGCTAATTAGTTAGAATCTGTGGCGTGCATAGAGGTTATGCACACGATGTGCCAAGCGGGCGGATGTTATAAATTAAAAAGATCTGTCATTGTTCAACCATGTTTCAGGTAGAACTAAAACATTAGATTTTTTCACGATTGGATCACCCAGGTCATGTACATGAGCTCTAAGATTTTGACAATTGAAAGTAACAAGAAAAAGATGGCGCATAACGTAAAAATGTGACGCGTAACCGAAAAATGTGACGGTAATTTTTTTCCAATGACGATAAATAAGTTATACTTCAAAAATTAATGAAAGGCAATAATGTGAGAGTTATAATATGCCTACCCTTAAGTTTCTATAACTTGCACTTGAGAACTGCTTCACTTTATATCATCTTCACACCGTGTGCATACCCTCTATGCACGCAACTGATTAGAATATATTTCCATTTTCTCCCTAGAACAATAAATAATAATTCTCGCTAATAATTGTTATTTCTTTAAATATTTATTATAAAATCTCCTTAGCAGACCGGCTTATCCCTCATAAAGAGACTTAAATGTAGCTTTGTATCCTTCTTTAATAATAAACTGCACTTCACAATAGCGCGCTATTAAAAATACTGCAGTAAATCCTGACATCCTAGTAGCACCATTAAGTTTTTATTAGTCGATTTAACTCTAAATTGTTTATGTACGTACTAAGGATAATATAATCTGAGGACTGGACTAAGATGGAATTATCTTTAGAAATCGACTTCGAGGCGAAATAACCTGACGGCAGTCTTATAAAAGTTCTCTTTTAAATGGATATTCAAACATTTTCAATAGATTGCATTCTACAATGGAATCCAATAAGGAATACGGTTCTATTAGAGGAAAATTCAATAAAGCGTCTCTACTAATGCTTATATACAATATACTTGGCAGTACTTCATTTTATATAAACGTGCTATTCCGTTAACTTTTTAATCATACAAACTAAACTGATAAAACGTATTTCGAAGTCAGCAGATTGACAAACTTGTTATGTACCTTATTGTTGCTTTTTTTAAACGTAGTTTTGGATTTAAAAAGTTAATTTCATCAAAAGCCTATAACATTCCAATGCTGGACTAAAGGCCTGATAAAATTATGGGATGGTTTTCCCATAATCACTATGCTAGACAGACGACGGTAGTAGTAGCATGGAGGACGCTTGCCGTTTTCCATCATATAACCTCGGTCGCCCCAAAGAGGAGGGGTAGTAACAACTGTATTTTGAGATGACGTGACCACACGGCACATAAATGTCTTTCATAGATATAAGCAACAATTTTATAATCTACAGAGTAATACATTGATTTTCAACAGAGAAAAACAGTGTTTAAGAAGTCCCTATCATAGTTCCATGATTTGTTTATTTTGGAGCAAAACTGTTTGCAATATCTCTATCGCCGCTTCCATTTTTCTCTTTGATATTTTTACCGTTGTTTACTCTTTAACGTTATCCCTAGGGTTCTTTGTCTTGATTACAAAATATGACGACCACATTTTTATATTCTGTTGTTGTCTATAAGTTGTTTTATTATGAAAATTAAGCTTAATCTATCTCTAGCTATATATTATTTCTTTAATCCTTATACTCCACACCAAACTTATCTTCGGCAGTGTTACATTACATTACATTGCCACAGATAAGTTTGGTGCGCACGTTTCGCTCCGAAACCGGTGCATCCTCAGGAGATGTTGACTTTACAATGAATAATTGTTGTTCTTAACAATTATTAATTGTGTAACGCCTGTTTCTATCCAATACAAAATGTTACCATATAATACATACATACATATCACTGCCTAGTACAGGTACTAGGCAGTGATATGTATGTATGTATTATAATTATATGGTAACATCTATGGTATCCTGATACATAATGGAAACTTATCGAAAAGACAGGAGATTACTCTCTTATTATATTTCCTCTCTGCTAACGTAAGAGAGAAGGCGGTAAGAAACACAGATCATCATGCTGTTGCAAGATACGGATTCCCGACTGTCGTGTGATATTATGTAGGTTATTCCCACATAATTAGGAATTCACAGAAACTGTTTACATGACTAATATTGAAGCATCAAAAACTTATTCACTTTAGATTTCTCTCTATAACAAACGGTTAGTCGCTTCATACTATTTACCAGTTGAAAGTAATCATTTTTCCTCTAATGTTCTAAAAATTTACCATAAAATGGTAAAATGAAAAAAGTTTTTTAGCTAGCAACATTACGTGGGTGTAAAGTGAGACGTGCGCTGGGCGTTTTCACTGTTTTTGCACACAATGCACTGCATACAATAATGGCTGAATGAGGATTCCGTATGTCCTTAATTCTTTGGTTATTCCCGTATATGTAGGTTTTAATAGATTTAACTTCATCCTTTTTATTACATACGCACAGTTTCCCTGAGGTAGTGCAGAAGTATGTGCGCAATACACAGGTGATAAAATAGAAATAAAGAAATTATTTAATTTTTTTAATTTTTATTACAGTTTTTCAAGTTTTAAGCCGTAGCTTAATTGGAGAAAGCGCTTAGGCCGCGATTGCTAGAGAGTCGCAGGCTCAAATCCTGTCGGTTCCGAAATTTTTTATATGCATTTTAAATTTATAACATTGTAGAAATTATTTATTTACCCACATAAATGTTTACATACTCGTACATATACAGAAATAGAACTAACCTAGGCCCTGATTCACTAGGATATCGGCGTCGCGACCCACTCTGTGCACTCCTACACACATATCCTCCTACAGCAAAGTGTGCTTTGGGTGCACCGTCTATTCCCTCACTGTAATCTCATTCTCTCCGATGAATGAAATTACCATAAAGAAATCAGGGGCAGGAAAGACAGCTTAACGTGCTCTTCGGGGCACGGATTGATACCGCTAACTTTCTAACTCCAGGCTGGTACTAACAATTCTTTAATAGGAAACCTGAAAACTATCGGCCTGACCCGGGATTCCAACAATTTTTGTTAACTTTATTGCACAAGAAAAGGAGCTGTGATAAGAGCTCGATTTCACTTTCGGTGGGCGGAGAATAAAAATATCACTTGCTTCGGCGGTGAAGGAAAACATCGTGAGGTAACCTGCATGCCTGAGAGTTCTAGATAATCTTCTTAAAGATATGTGTAGTCCACCAACCTGCACTGGGACAGCGACAGTGGACTACGGCCTTAACCATTTTTCATTGTGGGAGGAGACCCGTGCCTTGTAGTGGACCGGGTAAAGGATCGATATTATGATGATTGTACTCGTACAACAAAAAATAAAATTTACAAAAGGCGAACTTAATGCTTAGCGATCTATATTTTGACTAAAATAAAAGCTATGGTAGGTTAATTTATTAAAGTTTATCTAAGCTGTTAATCTTTGAAATTTTATTCATCTTTTTTAATCCCCAGCCGTGAGAGAAGGACACGTTTATTCTCTTAATTATAACCAACGCCTCAAACTCAATGTTCATTATTTTAGGCTTCTTTTTTGAGACGTCCCTTTAAAATTTCTACTTTTCTCCAACCCCCGTTGTTACTGATGAATATTACAAAAGTAACACGAAGCTCAATTGAGCCGGATTTCTTAAGAGGTACAGATTTGTAAAGCTCTCGCTGGCATTTCATTAACTCCTCAAAAGGAAACCTGAGACGCATTGCGTATAAATTTGTACCTACTTCACAATTAAAGGAAAAACAATGGCCATAGATAGGTATCGTGTTTGTATTTTAAAGGATCGTAAACGTAAGTCATTATAGAGTTTTAAAATAAAACTTCCAAATACTTCCAGACTTGCGAATTACTAAATAGGTCATGGGAATTTTTTTTAGTAATAATGTTAGAATAGATAGAATTCTAGAAAGATATCCTTCATCCGCGTTTATTACGGTTTTCTACATATTCCCAGAGTTCCGTTTGGTTTCCTGGTATAAAAATTTGCATATGTTATAAAGACCATTTAAAAAATCCAGTTCATAACGTGCTTAGAGGATATATTGCCGAAGATCTGTTTGGCGTGGAGTATAAGGATTGAAGAAATTATAAATTTTACCACACAGATTCTCCTGTTTTTCGCGGAGTATAGCAAATTAAGCTAAATTTTCATAATATAATACAAACTAAGATGCTATAAAGCGTGGTATAATGGTGTGGAGAAATTGCGTTTGATTGTAAAGTACCTAATAGTGACTCTTTGTGCAGGTGACAGGAGTGGTGGGCCGCGCTGAGATGCTGTCGTCGGTGTTTTTCCTGGGTGCCCTGCTTTGCTATGCGCGTGCCGCCAGTAGGAGGCGATACACAGGTTTGCTAAAAGTTTTTATATATTTTATTCATTTTTAGATTCCAGCAACGAGATAATATGAATAATAAAAAACCTGAGCGATTAATTTGCCGGCCGACTGGCGCATTGGGCAGCGACCTTGCTCTCGGAGTACGAGACCCTGGGTTCGATTCCGACAACTGGAAAATGTTTGTGTTATGAACATGAATGTTTTTGAGTGTCTGGTTATTTTTCTGTATATTATAAGTATTTATGTATATTATTCAGAAAATTATTCATCAGTCATCTTAATACTTATGGGTACTAAGATGTCTGATGAATATTTTTATTCTACGCTTACTTTGGGGCAAGATGGCGATGTGTGGTATTGTCGTAGTACATTTATTTATTTTAAAAAGACACACACATTTGATTCAGATGGATATAGAGTATCACGAGTGCTAGGATAAATGCAAGGTTTATTACTTTTTAAAAATCTTACTAATATATATATATATATATATATATATTATATATTTTATCAACATATTATTCCTATATCCTCCCACAATGAGAAGGGGTGAAGGCCTTAGTCAACCACTCTGGCCCAGTGCAGATTGGTGGACTCCACACACCTTCGAGAACTTTATGAAAAACTCTCATGCGCAAAAGAATTGCTTACCCTAAAATTGATTATAACTCGTATAAAAGGAGGGTTTTGTGCCATTTTCCTGCCTTATGCATACCCTGGTAAGAAACCCAGTGCACGCCACTGGTACTGACTGATACACTTAAGATTACAATTATCATTATTTTAACATTGACACTGGTCTTCTCTTAGAATAAGAAAGGTTTAGGCCGTAGTCCACCACGCTAGCCAAGTCCGGATCGGTAGACTTCAAAGCCTTTGAGAATATTATGGATAACTCTCAGACATAGAGGTTTCCTAAAAAAGCAAGTTAAATGGCTTAAATTGAAATTAAATTACTTTTATATACCATGTCACTTTTTGCCTCGGTGGTCTAGAAATTAGATCGTCTTGATGCAGATCACGAGGTTTGATTCCCAGATCGGGCAACTCATTAATGATGATGTTAGGTATTGATATTTAAAATAGCTTAATAGTTTTTAAAGAATTTCGTGTATGTATGTGAAAGACTAAGGAAAGCAAATCGAATACTCAGGGATTGTCTGATGCCTTCGTACACAAAACTGCTGAGCTGATTTTAATGAAATTCGGCGAAATGTAGCATTTTGAAGATTCACATAAAACATATACCCGCCCAATAAAACTTTTTACTAGGTTAAAAACGCGGATAAAATAACGGGCAACAGCGACGAGTACTTTATAATTCGCCCCTAATTTAAATTAGTTTCAGCATACACTGAATTCGGATACAACTTTCCCGAAAGTAAAGTCTATAATATTCAAATTATGGGTCGGCTTGTCCAACAATGCATATTTGCGAGAGTAAAATTTTGAGGCAAAATTTTCGGAAAATTCCGCATAACTTATAGGTATTTTAAATGTGTGAAAGCTGTTTATAATATAATTCAATACATTTTCTTTCATAGTTTCTCTTGTTTCACGAATATAGAGCAAAATGGAAGAAATACATAAATAACGCTAAGCAAATCGGTAGAAATTATGATACCTTCATTGCACAGGTGCGAAGCCGGGGCGAGTCGCTAGTTTGCTATATTTCGCGCTAACCAGGAAAATCTGTACGGTGTAATTTTTTTATTTTCAATCTTTATACTCTACAAACAACAGAACTTCCAAAATGATTCGCTCCAACAACCGGAGCATCCTCAGGAGATGTTGACTTTATAATGAATAATTGCTAATTCCCTGCAGATTTTCCTCGTTTTCGCGGATTATAGCTATTAAGCTTAATGCTCCTTGTATATCATGGAATTCCTTAAAAAATACTATTCGATATCGTCATTGTATACTGTTACTATAGGGAAGCGAGACGAAAGAGAAGTAGGTATATATTTTAATATTGTTATGTAGTCTATTGTTAAGTTTCTTATTAAATTATGTTGTGGTTTTGTATTTTATAAAAATATGATAGCCCAGTATTTAGGACTACGACTTCACTTGCGGGGGGCCGAGTTAGAATACCAGCACGCACCTCTAACATTTCTAAGTTATGTGCGTTTTAAGTAATTAAAATATCACTTTCTTCAACGGTGAAGGAAAACAGAGCAGAGCCTCAGAGTTTTTCATAAAGTTCTCGAAGGTGTGTGGAGTCCACCAATCTGCACTAGGCCAGAGTGGTTGACTAAGGCCTTCACCCCTTCTCATTGTGGGAGGATATAGGAATAATATGTTGATAAAATATATATATATATATATATATATATATATCTATATATTATAAGTATTTATGATAAATTATTCATAAAAATTATTCATCAGTTATCTTAGTATCCATAACACAAGCTACGCTTACTTTGGGACTAGATGGCGATGTGTGTATTGTTGTAGTATATTTATTTATTTTATTTATCTTTATATATATATTTCTTGTGTGCGTGTATAACTGTACTCCTAGCTGGACCGATTTAAATGAATTTTTCGGTATGCGTTTGGGTGGCACCCTGCATGGTTTAGATTCACAAATCAGCCCGAAAGATATCGCTGGGGTCAGCTAGTAATATATATAAATATAAAACATACATAATATATATAAGTAGATTTGAATACATAATTTACAAACACATACAATTTATAAATACATACATTATTTGCAAACAATTCAACTGCTGGCTAAGACATGATGAGTTTATCTCGAATATCATTGGAGGAAAAGTAGAGGGTAATGGGGAAAAAGACGTCCGAAACTTGATTTTGTGAGACAAATAAAATAAAAGTTGGGATGGGGCCTTGTAGAGATTTGAAAGAGAGGTCTTTGTATAGTGAAGACTACACCGATGGGAGCTTAGCTCTTAAGTTAAAGAAGAATTTGATTAAATTTAACTTCAAAATGCATATAATTCAAGGCCTAATAATTAAAATATGCAATTTTGAAACGTCAAGTCTGACTTGTAGTTGTTCCGAAAGCAAAATCTAAACTCATACATAACGATAAAACTCTTTTACAACATCAACGTTTTAACAGTAATTATTGTCTTGTGAGAGTTGAAAGTGGACCGAACCGAACTTCCAAGCAACCCTGCCATTAATAAATTCATCGAATATATTGTAACCACAGTGTAATATGCATTGCTAGGTCCAAAATTACCTTAGGAACCATATTGTTAAAAAACATATAGCACCTCAACCCGACAAAAGACCGAAAGAATATTCTATGCCTTAAGCAGACGATATGCAGTTGCCACTAGTTTATGAACGTTTCTAGAAAGTCAATTGTTTAGATCCAGTTTTTGTTTATATGTAGGTTAATAAGTACACAAAACGGTTCTTGCGTTTAGTAATTAAATTTATGTATCTTATAATACGTCCCCATCGAGTCAACATCTCCTGAGGATGCTCCGGTTGTTGGAGCGAATCATTTTGGAAGTTCTGTTGTTTGTAGAGTATAAAGATTGAAAATAAAAAAATACACCGTACAGATTTTCCTGGTTAGCGCGAAATATAGCAAACTAGCGACTCGCCCCGGCTTCGCACCTGTGCAATGAAGGTATCATAATTTCTACCGATTTGCTTAGCGTTATTTATGTATTTCTTCCATTTTGCTCTATATTCGTGAAACAAGAGAAACTATGAAAGAAAATGTATTGAATTATATTATAAACAGCTTTCACACATTTAAAATACCTATAAGTTATGCGGAATTTTCCGAAAATTTTGCCTCAAAATTTTACTCTCGCAAATATGCATTGTTGGACAAGCCGACCCATAATTTGAATATTATAGACTTTACTTTCGGGAAAGTTGTATCCGAATTCAGTGTATGCTGAAACTAATTTAAATTAGGGGCGAATTATAAAGTACTCGTCGCTGTTGCCCGTTATTTTATCCGCGTTTTTAACCTAGTAAAAAGTTTTATTGGGCGGGTATATGTTTTATGTGAATCTTCAAAATGCTACATTTCGCAGAATTTCATTAAAATCAGCTCAGCAGTTTTGTGTACGAAGGCATCAGACAATCCCTGAGTATTCGATTTGCTTTCCTTAGTCTTTCACATACATACACGAAATTATTTAAAAACTATTAAGCTATTTTAAATATCAATACCTAACATCATCATTAATGAGTTGCCCGATCTGGGAATCAAACCTCGTGATCTGCATCAAGACGATCTAATTTCTAGACCACCGAGGCAAGAAGTGACATGGTATATAAAAGTAATTTAATTTCAATTTAAGCAATTCAATATAACTTGCTGGAAACCTCAATGCCTGAGAGTTCTCCATAATATTCTTAAAGGCTTTGAAGTCTACCCATCCGGACTTGGCCAGCGTGATGGAGTGAGGCCTTACCCTTTCTTATTCTGAGAGAAGACCAGTGCCAATGTTAAAATAATGATAATTGTAATCTTAAGTGTATCAGTACCAGTGGCGTGCACTGGGTTTCTTACCAGGGCATGCATAAGGCAGGAAAATGGCACAAAACCCTCCTTTTATACGAGTTATAATCAATTTTAGGGTAAGCAATTCTTTTGCGCATGTATGAAGTGCACGCCACTGATTATTACAGACATTAAACAGATGTAAATTGTGAGGTAAGGTTAAGTATATTCCTAACTTTCCAAATCCAGGCACCGAAGGACGCCCGAACGCCCGTGTTACCTGTGTTACGGGAATGTAATATCATTAAGGTTGTACGGGCGAGCAAATGTTTGGGCTCCTCACTCTGCCTTGAATTTCCTTTTTGAACTAAGCTCGCTTGATGAGGTTAAAAATTGTGACCGGGATTGACTCCAATTTCATTATTTTCCGAGAATTATTCGGGGATATTAGGTAAAAGAGTCAATGAAATCAAATCCTTCCAAGGCTTCACAATTTAACTTTAGATTAATTTGAGGCTAACATTAGATATATATATATGTATTCTGAATTCGTTGCTTACAAAGACTAATGAAGAAATTATATTAAAGTAAGTAGACGATCATGAAAATATGTGAGTGAATATGCTTGCTGACATTTCCCAACTATTGGTTTACTACTATAGAAATATCGCCATGAAAAAGTAAAAATCTTACTTCCGATCCGTTTATCCACATCAGCAGGGCTAGCACGGGTAGGAGACCAAAATTATATCCCCCGATTATACCCCTGACAAAGGATATAATTAAAGTTTTGCTAAAGCACGGGAACATTGAATAGGAAGAGTTTACCCCCGTTTATTATTACACATATGTTATTTGGATATTATTTCCACTGGAGCGCCAGTGCTAGATACAGCTGTGGAAGAAAATAGATTTTTATCCTTTCCCAAGGGATATAATTGTCTATAGCCGTGCAGGCTGACAAATATCTCACTGTCTTATAGACGATAGGGATAGTACCTAATTAGTGATAACGACTGAAACGTGCGGAAATATCATTACGCCGTCCGGGTCTGAAGAATGAAAGAAAAAATGCAAGATTGAAGTGGACCGCAAATGCACCCGTATATCAAAATAGACACCGTAACAATGTCATAAACATTCGTTTAGAATCAAATACTTATTGATAGTTTCTAGAAACTATTCATTTATTAAATAAGAATTACTGACTTATTAAAAATGAAAATGCATTTATAAGATATCTGCCCCATATCACGTCATAGTTATGAAAACATGTATTATTTACCCACTTTACAAAATTTATGGAATAATAGCTTAGCGGGTGGAATTTAAAAACTCTTCCTTAGTGTGTACGTTGAATATTCTCACAAAACTTCAAATCACTACATTTAGCCGTTTCGGCTGTAGGTTATCAGGACAAACCCTTATTTAAAGAAGGAGATTAATTTCTCTTTCATTTATTACTATAAATTCGCAAAGGTCTGTTCAATCTGTTTCCTTTCTTATATTATCATTCCATTCATATTATATATTTTATATATTTGCAGCTGCAAAGTTACTGGGCGACATTTAGAATGCCCTTTGACGTACTACATTAAGCATTATTGTGTCTTTGAACAGGCGAGGTCTCAGCCCGCCATTGCCCTGCGGTTAAGTAGCCGATAAGCCCTATCTCTCAGAACTTGGGCCAAATTGCTCGAAACAGTGGTTGAAAGGAATAAAGCCCAAATCCTTCTTACAAGTATCTTTGTTTGTTTTTCCTTGGTGTCACATCTGAAGAGTTTGTTTTTATTGGATAATGGTACTTCAGATTTTTTTTTGTAA
The DNA here is from genome assembly GCF_905163445.1 of Pararge aegeria. NCBI lineage: Eukaryota > Metazoa > Arthropoda > Insecta > Lepidoptera > Nymphalidae > Pararge > Pararge aegeria. The sequence goes on along the minus strand of NC_053184.1, from coordinate 5,857,143 downwards.
GACCATCTTAAACCATTAGGGACAATCACAGACCTAATAATAGGTCAAGTTATAGAACTCTGAAAGTGTTTATTGTGACAACCTTTTGATGGTCATCCATATAGCGCTAATAATAATCAAATTTTGTTTAGCTATTATTGATTACATATATGCAATAGGATCGTATTCCGTCGTAGGAGGATAGTATCTTATCGAACAATTCGATAAATATAATCGCAGAAAGACTCGGCGGAGTGCATTCCCATTATCGTCATTCAAAGTCAAAGTCAAATATTTCTTCATTAAAATAGGCACATAGATGGCACTTTTGATTCCACTCGATACACGTCCACTGACATAGCTCTTTTGTCGTTTCACGAATTCCATATTCCAACGTGTTGTGCCGCATATATCGGTTCATTTAAGAAAAGAAAGAAAGAATGAAATCGTCTTTATCATGACACATTTGTGTAAAATGTTACATTTGTGTCATAAATTTGTACTGAGTATAAATTTGTACTGAGTAAAAATTTATGACAAAGGAGGTGGCTGGCTGGTATAAGTGCATACTATAATGCGAAGTACTGGTTTTCAGCCAGCCCCACATATATTATGTCGTTAACTCTGGTTCTATTGCTGATGTCCTCACATACAAATACTCCATACATAGCTCTCTCCATAGCCTGCTGAGTGACTTTGAGCTTTTCTATGAGGCTCTCAGTTAGTTTCTGAGCTATAAGTCATCACTGGCAACACACAATGTCCGTAAACTTTGATCTTTACGCATTGAGGGAAGATTGGACGAAAGAGAATTATACCTTCCCGAACGCTGCCCATCAGAGTTGTATCCAGCGACTTAACTCTCTCTCAAAATTGAATTTACCTTAGTGGATAGTATACGACTAAATTTTAAGTAAGAGTCAACGACTACTGGGCGGAGCGACACATGAGCATTAGACATGGCAATGACGTTTTCAACTCTTCCCAGATCAGCTACATACTTTTGTCTCGTGGGAGAAAAAACCGTGCTGCCATGCGATATATCGTCCCAATACGATTAAAAGTAAACATTTCTATCTTTACAAAATTCTAAATTCATTTATTTCAAGTAGGCCTAATATAAGCACTTTTTAAACGTCAAGTCCGTCTGTTTGTATTGACTCTACCACCGGTTCAGAAGGCAGATTCTACCGAGAAGAAGCTGGGAAGAAACTCAGCAATTGCTCTTTTCAAACATCAACAATTTACATTTTAACATTCATTACTCTATCTTGTGAAAGTTTATTTTTCTATCTTTTATGCCCCTTACAAGTTATCCCGCTAGCATAGACTGCATCATCGCTTATAACGTACAGGTGAGATTGCAGTCATTATCTAACTCGTGGTTGAATTAAAAAAATACTGCTTCTATACATATTTTCAATTCCTTTCAATTGTATACGTTGTATTGTTATACTTTTCTTTTTTTATCTATCTACTTTTTGTGGTGTGCAATAAAAGTATATTCATTCATTCATATCCTTCTCCTTAGTCAAAAAGTCATGTAGTCTCTAACCGTCTTTGTGTTTCCAGACTGGCGCTACGTGGTTGCTTGTACAGCCTGTGTCGGCATCGCAATGCTGTGCAAAGAGCAAGGGATCACCGTCACTGCTGTGTGTGTCGTCTACGAACTCTTCGTCGCACAAAAGGTATCCAAATCTTGACAACAAAACAAAATCAATCCAAATCTCTAAAAAACTCGAGAAAAATATTTTTTTGGCTCAATCATCTGATGACCCGTGATTTTGTTTCATATTTTATTTTTAAGTAATATAATTTAATGTATTGGTAGTTACTTATTTATTTGTTTGTCTTTCGTTACAAATATTGTTATATACATATTATATATATTTATTTGAGTATTGATATATTTATTCATGGGTTATATATGTATATGTGCACCACCAAACTATTTTCTGTATTTGTTTTCTTCGCCATTGGTTTCCTGAAAGAAATTGCTATAAAGCAATAAGGCCGCAAAATTGTATACGTTGCTTTGTTATACTTTTCTTTTTTTATGTACCGTTTGTGGTGTGCAATAAAAGTATACTCATTAATTCATTCAAAAGGTACAACAGCATTACTTTAAAATCAAATCAAACTACACTTCAACTTTATCGTACACCATATAAAAAGAAAATAAACACCATTGAAAGAAAGTAAAGGTATAATAGGCGACCTTATCGCATAAAAGTGATCTCTACCAGGCAACCTACCAAAGGATAATAAACAATAAACATAAATTACAAAAGTAGCAAATAATTATAAATTAAAAAATAAAATATACTTAGTTCATATACGTACACATATAATATAAAAAGTATATATTATAATAAATAATAATACTATCATGTCATAACAAACGTTGGGCGTTCACTGCTATACTCACTTTTGTCGGAATTTCCGAACTTGTGCCACTTGAAAAAATACTCGTAGGAATGGCTTTTGGTCTTGGCGGTTTGCATTTTTAATTATAAGCCACAAGTCCAATTCATTTGTGGCTTGGGTGTTTGAAATTCCCGCGCTGGGCAAAAATTATACTGGGTTATTCTGAGCAAAATAAATATCAGTACCAGCTCGGAGTCAGAAAATTGGTGGCCATCAGAATGCCTCCGACTTCCGAGGCCATGTAAAGCCAATGGATCCCTTCAAAGTTTCAAAGCGGTACTTTTTAATTCATTACCTCACAATTTTTTCATTATATCACTTCGAAACGTTATTATTATGAGCATAACAATCAGGCATAAAATCTCTCCGTATCGATGAGATTTAATTCCAAAGTTCCAATAATAAATTAGGGAGCAGAATCTTATCGGTGACATTGAATCTTAAGGGGGAACTTTTCGAACTATCGCGTACGTCTTTGATTTAAGATATTTGTTCTAAAACGGATCGAAGTTTCCAACTAAACTTTGGACGAACCGAAACAAGTCCGGTCGCAAGTAGGTCCCTATATTGTTTCCTGTGAGCCTGAGAGTCTACAGATGTTGGGATCTAACATGCAGCTAGGCTCTTTATTGAAAGTCTAGTTTGCATTGTGTCCTACTTTAGTTGGAAAGTCCTGCTTTTCAAGACTAATGAGACCGTATAGCGGTCTACTTTAATAACATGATATTATACAAGACGTTGTTTGTGCTTCATAGTGGGATCTGTGCTTAGTGAAGTTTGGCTTTCATGTGAACTTATGTATCTATGAATAACTGAATATTATGTACCGAATAACATAGGGAATTTCAATAATCGACTTTCAAGGTAAATAACTTAATATGTTAGGTAACTTGCACGAATTATTTTAAGAGTTACGTTATACAATTTTAGTCTTGAATGTAGGTTAGGTAACTTTTCACCTGATGTTTTTGTTTATCAAATGCCTGGATAAATAATTTATAAGATCGTTTTGTGGTGTTTGATAATATTTACTAAATATACATTAAAGCCCGTTTTAACTAAATCTAAGCATCGCCTAATTCGAATGCCTAATGATTTAGACAATGTTCATAGAATAAAGACGATTAACCAACTCTTAGGCGATACCAATTGGTGATTGTTTGATGTATGCCTAGGAATCTCCTTAGATAAGGCGTTACTTATTTACGTATTGCCTTGTTCGTCGTTTGTGAAAACGGATATTAGACCTTATTATTTGTTTTTATATATTAAATATACTTTTACAAATATTTTATATTTATACGATATCGATTTAGAAATCAGGTTGTAAAGTGAGTTCACTCGCAACGCAAATTTTATAACGGTACCTACCTACTGGTAAGCTGAACCAACTCAGTAGAAAAAATGCACATTGCACCCTTTCTATTCTTGTGTCTCTGTATTGTTTCTATTTTCTTTAAAGTTATTATACCTATCAGATAGATGGGCAAGTATTTAGATAGGTAAACCATGACAGACAGTACATAATTCTCTAAACTATACTATTAATTTTTTTTTATTTTTTTTTATTAGTTAACTATTATTAACTATTAAGTATATAACAGAATAATTAAAAACTAGTCTTAAGAAATTTGTGTAGTCAGAATCGGAACCAGTCATCATCATGATCGTTATTAACCCATTACCGGCCCACTACAGGGTTCAAGGCTCCTCTCAAAAGGGTTCAGGGTTTAGTCCACCACGCTGGCTAAATGCGGATTGGTAGACTTCACGTGCCTTTGAGAACATCACGAAGAACTCTCAGGCATGCAGGTTTTCCTCACAATGTTTTCCTTTAACTTTAAAGCAAATCATACCTATTTTATAGCTTCAAACGCACGTAGTCGAAAGGGTAGCCTAAGTCTTACCGGCTAAGATATCGTGGCACCGACAACTAATCCATATATTTCTTCACCAGCGCAAGGGCAGTAACAACGGAAGATCATGGTTCGAATATTGGGGCAAAGGTGGGTGGGGCTGCGCGTGTGGGGAGGCGGCTCGTCGCGTGGCAACGGTATGCTGTGCCACGTTGGCGTTGCTGGCCGCAAGGCTACACGTCATGGGCGCTCAGCTACCTGTGTTCACACGGTTTGACAACCCTGCTGGAGCCGCAGCGCCTCCAGCCAGGTAAACATCTTATCTTCTTTATCTTTATCTCCTAATAGATATTGGGAGACAGTCAGGCCAGTAGTCCTATGCGGCAATTTTACGGGGCGCTGGCTGTTTTTCAAAACTCTGGAACTATTAAGCCTACATTGCAATGATTATGGAATATCTGTGCAGCAAAACGCATAACGACATAGCAAGTATTTAAATCGGAGAAGAGAAGGCCACAGTAGCGCAACTCTACGTATTGCTATGGCCTAAAGAGGTAATAAAGAAATTTAAAAAATAAAGATTTACAAACGTGAATTTTATTTGTACTATATTTATTTAGTTAAAGTTCTATCTTATCCAATCACCACTGTTCGGAAACACAACCGAAATACCCAAGTATTTAACAGATGTATCCAATCTTTTTGAAAATATTAATTTACGTACCACACAACACCGATATTAATACAACCCATCCCATTCCTGTCTACAAATAATAAACTAACCTATTAATCCGGTCAATTAAGACATAAAAATAGAGGCCAAATTACAAAAAATCCCGGGGAGCCAAATATTGGTGGAGAGCTGGGGTTTACCATTATACTTAATGGTAAAAATATTCGCGTTAAAGTTGACTTAAAAACCAAATGCCCAAATCGAACTAAATAAATTTTTCTACACCAGGTAACTGTGTAAACAACCTTTTTTTTCATTTGGTTGTACTTTGCCATAAAATGAAGAATGTAATCTACATTTGTTTAATTGACAGACATTTAACATTTGCCTACCTACCCGCACTGAATGCCTGGCTGCTGACACTACCAGAGGCGCTGTGCTGTGATTGGACAATGGGCACGGTAGCTCTGCTGCGCTCGTGGCGGGACCCGAGGAACCTAGCTACCATTGCCCTGGCCACGGTATTGATAGCAGCAGCCGTTCATGCCTTGAGAACTCGCTCATCAGCTTTATCAATGGTAAGAAATATTACGACAAACTACGACTTAAATCTTTTTCTATCAAAACTCTTCAAAGCTTGTCATATTCAAAGCAAAGTCTCAAACAATATCCATATAAGAAGTGTGTGTGAAGGCTGTGTATAAGAAGTCAACCATACATATTGGATTTGGAATGTGTTGAAAATTTGATATCACTTTTCATCTAAACCAAACATGTAAATGCGCAAAATTTCAGCTCAATGCGTTCGGGTTAGCTGGCTTATAATTAAGTTGCACTATTTATTATATATACATACATTGACTAAAGGCTAAAACTATAGGCCTCATAAGAAGGCTTAGAGTCACTCAGCGGGCGATGGAGAGAGCTATGCTCGGAGTATCTCTACGCGATCGAATCAGAAATGTGGAGATTTCTAGAAGAACCAAAGTTACCGACATAGCTCAACGAGTCGCGAAGCTTAAGTGGCAATGGGCCGGGGACATAGTTCGGAGAAAGGATGGACGTTGGGGTCCCAAGGTGCTGGAATGGCAGCCCCGTACTGGTAAGCGCAGCGTTGGTCGACCCCCAACGAGGTGGACAGACGACATTAAGCGCGTCGCAGGTAGCCGTTGGATCCAAGCGGCTCAGAATCATGGAACTTGGAACACCCTACAAAAGACCTGCAGTGGACGTCTATCGGTTGATGTGATGACTAATGGCTTGTGAAATGGCTAATTGGTTTTTAAACTATACGCCTTTGTGCCGGGTGGTGACGTCAGATCAAAATACAGTTGACACCACCACTGTTGTTGCCATGGGGGTTGTCCAAGGCGACTAAGGAAATATAACGGAAAACAGACAGCAGCGACTTTTGTGCTTCAACTGCTTTACAATCAAGAGTGAATCGGCATCTTCTAGGCAAGCGCGCTCCACCTTAGGCTGCGTCATCTCTTACCATTAGCTGTGATTGCAGTTAGGCACTCGTCTTTATGCATAAAAAGCTTAAGTGGCTCCCTATTCGCCGTCGTCGGGATCAGCACGTTCTGTCGCTTCTGTACCGTGTGTTATTTAACCAAAAAACACCCTCTTACAAAAAAAAAAATATTTTGTAAGAGGGTTTGATTTACGTTCTTGTCGTACGCTAACTTTGAGCATGCCGTTTCATAAAAATAAATTTTATAAGCATTCGTTCATTGATCAAGCTACTGAACTGTGGAATGCACTCCCAATAAGCATACGACAGTCAAGGTCACTAGAGATATTCAAACATGCTGTTAAAGTCCATTATCTTGAGCAAAAAAGACGACAGCGATTAACTCTTACCCATATTTAAGTATGTATCGTATGTTATAGTATATATTAGTTTATATTTTTTTATATTTATTATTATTAGTATTTTATGTGTGTAATCTGGATAAGTATTAGCGTGTAATTGTTTGTAAGTCTGTATATAATAATAATTGGTAGGGTCACCCCAGTGACCCTACCAATCGGTTTCCCTTAGTTTCCTAATCCTAAGGTTGCCTCGAAGAGATCGCTACTAAGCTATGAACGAAGCTCTTTGCATCCTACTTTTTAAGTTGCTTCTTGTTGTGTCCATTATTATTTCTTTTTATTTGTGGTGTACAAATAAAATAAATAAATTAATTAAAAAAAAATTATTATCTTTTGCGATCATCAACCCGTCTGCCTAGAGTGGTGATTATAGGCAAACTCTCCCGTTGGGAGAGGCCTTTAGTCTAGGACTTTAGTCCAGCAGTTTACTAAAGATGATGACTATCCCTGCCCTTCTGATCTCAAGTATTCGCTCAGATTTTAGAATTATTCCTCTAAAGGGTTCACGATCACATGATACTTTTTCAGGGGCTGGCACTACTGGTACTTCCATTTCTTCCCGCCTCCAACTTATTCTTCCCCGTGGGCTTCGTGGTTGCTGAAAGGGTTCTGTACATGCCCTCTATGGGTTGGTGCCTCTTGGTTGCGCACGGGTGGAGGTTGGTCGCCAAGAAACGGGCGAAGCTTGCGGCCGCTGCACTGATATTCCTTCTGTTAGCGTTTAGTGCTAAAACCTACGTCAGGAACTGGGATTGGAAGACTGAATACTCTATTTTTGCTTCTGGACTTAAGGTTTGTATAATAAAGTTAACATTTAAAACAATCACTTCATGTGCATTCTTTATGCGTCTCAGTAAAAATTTGTTGGGTACATAAATAGTACATAAATGCTTACAGGATTGGAACTTGAACACATCAAAATCTGATAAGTCATTCCTGATTTGATCCCGCTCCCTGTTCTGTTATTCTGTACCAAGGAAATAGCATTTGCAAAAATCATCCATCATGCACCAAATTTTATAGCCAAATCTATCTTCCACAATTTCATCGATACAAAATCGATAAAGTATATGTGGGACAGCGTGTACTACGAAATACTGTTAAGGGTATTTATTTTTCCAAAAAAACTAATTCAAAATATTCTAAAGTGTTTACCCTATTGAAGATAAAAGACTGACATGTGCATGCTACCTACGCTACGCAGCACGTACTTAATAAAGTGACAGGAGTCACATGATTTTTCTTTTGCTTCTGGCTAAGGCTGTATCTGATTTTTTTTGACTAAAAACTATGGCTTGGGTTTACTCACAAAATATAAGCGTTTCGATTTCACAGATACGTCTCAAAGACAGGAAATAATGTGCCTAAAGCCTCTGGAATAATATCGGTTTTCATTTACTCGAACATAGTTTCATTATTCTCTTAGTAGTTTATCTACATTAAAATCATTGGTATCTTAACTAACTATCTTACCCCAGCTGGGTTAGGTACTATATAAAATTATAATTTCCAGCAAAGTTTGAAAGATACAAAACTTTTGTTTCATATTGTGCACGAACCAGCACATAGCGTTGAACTCCGCTCGTTTGCTTTCTAGAGGATATTAGAATATTGTCAATCTGCTCTGACCTTATAAAGCAGTTTACTGATGAATTTTGATACAACGAACACAAATTTTAATAATACTTTGTAAACCTGTTGTTATTAAGGTCAAATCTATTTTCAGGTCAACAAAAACAACGCAAAACTGTACAACAACGTCGGCCACGCCTTAGAAGCCGATGGTAAATACGAGGAGGCGCTAGAATTCTTTAAAACAGCCGTTAGCGTTCAGCCCGACGACGTGGGCGCTCACATAAACGTGGGCAGAACATTCAACCACCTCGGACAGTATCAAGATGCCGAAGACGCTTACGTAAAAGCGAAATCTTTACTTCCGAAAGCAAAACCAGGAGAATCCTACCAAGCTAGAATAGCTCCAAACCACTTAAACGTATTCCTCAACCTAGCTAATTTGATATCAAAAAATGCTACGCGTTTAGAAGAAGCAGATATGCTGTACAGGCAAGCGATAAGCATGAGAGCTGATTATACGCAAGCGTATATAAATAGGGGGGATATTCTGATCAAATTGAACAGGACAAAGGAAGCTCAGGAGGTTTATGAAAGAGCTTTGTTGTACGATAGCGGGAATCCCGATATATACTATAATGTAAGTATCCGAAAAATAATAATAGGATTGTTTTAAAGATACTGGCGAGAAAAGATAAGATTTCACTATGTTATCTATCAAATCTTACCATGAGATCATATTATTATAAAAAATACTTTTCTGTGGATCAACGTGACTTCAACTTTCCAGATCTTTTCGATCTGAATTTACTTTTATGTTTGTTATATTTGTTTTTTGTTGTTAAAGCTGATACTGTCCGTCAATTACGTAAGTACTGACTTTGTTACACAGGGAGTCTTATCGTGCTGTTATATTATTTACAGTTAGGTGTGGTTCTATTAGAGCAAGGTAAAGCGTCTCAAGCTCTCGCATATTTGGACAAAGCACTAGAGTTGGAACCAGAACACGAGCAAGCATTGTTGAATTCTGCCATACTACTACAGGAGTTGGGGGCAGCGGATTTAAGACACATCGCAAGACAGCGGCTTCTGAAACTATTGGACAAAGATGGTAAGTTGGACATTTATGATTTTGAAGGAATTGTAACAAGTTAAAACGGTGTTGTAAAATACAGTCATTACAGCATAACATACATTACATTTCTTAATAACAATTGCTTGGTAGCAGGCAATTTCACTTTTATGTCTGACAAGATTGATAAATTAATGTTACATTTGAAATTTTTATTATTGGAATTTTTTTATTATTTTATTGGAAATTTTTGTGAAAGCATTGATCATTCAAAGCGTTTATCAGTAAAGTTGGAAAAGACCCATTAAGATGAACCCATTGGTGAAGAAACTTCCGAACCAGTAGATAGGCTTGATATTTAAAAGTGAAACTGAAAATCAGTGCTGAGCATTGTTTCCATAAGGCTGAGTTAATAATAAATTGGTAATGTTGAGTCGACCGTTATTGTTCCGATCGGCGTTTCAGTCAATGGTCTTCTCGCGAAAAGCTTCGACCAACGTCTTAAGAAGCTTTCGCTTGGTTGTTGGATCAAGGGTCGGATACAGAAAGCAGTAGTCCTTGAAACGGCGCGTATGAGGAGCGCGTGTGAGGATGTTCCTCACTCTAGAGTCCTGACCGCCGGTTGCTTGGGCATTCAAAAGCCCCGCAAGCGGAGGGTGGATGTTTTTTCATATAAAATATTAATAGTTTATTATTATTTTTTTAAGCATTGCTAAGAAATTAAAAAATAAATTAAACTCAATAAATGAGAGATAAAAAAATCGTAATAATTTAGTTCAAGCTCTTGTATTAACAATAGAGTATGGCAATAAAGGATTATTATTATTATTAGGATATAAATCATCAGCCGTTCTGACATTTGAAAGGTACTGGAAGACAAATCACTAAATAAGACAAATAACTATTCCGAGGTTATCACACATGTATTCGTAATGACAAGATTAAAATAAAAAAAAGGTTATCCTTATATTCTGCTACATTCCAGCAACAAACGAACGCGTCCACTTCAACTTAGGCATGGTATGCATGGATGAAGGCGATGCAGAATGCGCCGAGAAATGGTTCCGGGCAGCTGTCCACCTCAAACCCGACTTCAGATCCGCACTCTTCAACCTGGCCTTACTGCTGGCTGACAGGCGAAGACCTCTGGAAGCTGCGCCGTTCCTCAAGCAGTTGGTGAGGCACCATCCCGATCATGTGAAGGCATTGGTGCTCTTGGGCGATATATACATCAACTCGGTTAAAGATTTGGATGCAGCTGAGAGCGTAAGTAGCTTTTTACTTCACTTCTTTTTCTTTAGCAGTCTTCGGTTTCCTTTTCTTTGGACCGAGTTCGATCCTCACCTCTAGCTCTTCGGAGTTCTGTGTGTTTTAAGCAATTATACACCACTTTCTTCCACTTTGAAGGAAGTAACCTGCATGCCTGATAGTTGTCCATATTGTTCTCAACGGCGCGTGGAGTCTACCAATCCGCACTTGGCCTGCGTGGTAGACTGCGGTCTAAACCCTTCTCATTTTGAGAGGTGACCCGTGCCCTTAAGTAGACCCGTAATGGATAAATGATGATGATAATGAAGACTTCTTATACTATTCATTTAAAAATATTTGCAAGGATTATTTTTGTAATAAAGTATCTATTAGAAATAACACTTTCAAGCCTCAGAGACACTTCTGAAGTTGGTATTAGTACAACGCCTAAGTATTTTAAAGGTCTAAAGGCAATGTTAACGATTTCTTACGATATTATCTATTTCCAATTTTAAGAATGTTAACACAATTTTAATAAGGAAGAAAACTTCTATACTTACGAGATTAAGTACTTACTAATTCATAGGTGGAATTTCCATTATGTGAACAGCTGACATAAAAAAAGGTGAAGTACGTCTATGTTCAAAAGCGACACAAGACTGGAATTACGGCATAAACAATTTCTATAAAGTAAACCAACCTAGAATAACCAAGGTTTTTTGAGTCGTTCAAAATTTGCATCTGTTTAAAAAATAAATCATATTGCATTTCAGTGTTATCGTCGGATCCTCGAGCTGGAATCAGACAATGTACAAGCATTACATAACCTATGCGTCGTGGCAGTGGAACGGGGAAATCTCGCCGTGGCCGAAGAATGCCTAACCCGGGCCGCTACACTAGCGCCACACGAACATTATATCCAACGCCATCTTGCGGTGGTTAGAGCGAGACGCGCTGCAGCCATCTCCCCTACTCCACCAACAAAAGCCCCAGCACTTAGCGCTACCACAGAGGTGCGAGCGAGATGGAACTACATACCGCAACAACCCCCCGACCCCCATGAAACAGACCCCTCGTAGCGATACTATGCCAACTGAATTGTGTAAATACGTTTAGATAAAACACCAAAAGAATCTCGGTCGTTTATTTTTAAATAAACGTTTTTATATGTTTTGCGTTTGATTTCGAACGATCAGGGTATGTCTTGCTTTGTGCCGTCTGTCGATTGTCATGCTTTTTTTTATTATTGACTGTAAAGGTTAACGCGCAAGGGTAAATGATAGTAAAGCTTAATTTTAATTTGACAGCAAACAATTACCTTTGCGTCAAACCTTAGAAGTATAATTTTGAATTACAAAAAAAAAACATTATGTGCGAAATAGATTTTTTTAGGATCTCTTTATTTGTATAAGCTTTTTTTTTAATCTTTCGTGATATTAGTTTACGCCATTTAATCTAATGAATTATGTACGATATTGTATAATGTGTAGAGACATGTTGGAACGAGCTTTCGTCATTAGCCAGGTATACGGATACTCTTTGTGTGTAATAAAAGTGAAATAGAATAATAGAAAAGACTTGAAAATTATTTTTAAAGCATTTGTTTCTTGTGCCGATCGTTTCCATCAAAAATCTACTACCGGTTGGTCTTCATACATACCTGGTGCTGATTAAATACACAAATTTCTAGATAAACAGTTCTAAAAGAAATGCCATCCTTTTCACTACGTGTGTACAAAACACAGTGAAAAGGATGGCAGGTAGTTGTTGTGTACAGTTAGAGTACAGTTGGCAGCCCTACAAAAACGAAACTACAGCAGTGTGTCCAGTAGTGATTATAGGTCGGTGCTGCAATCACAGCTAATGTAGCGTAGATACATATTAAGCCTTCCCAAACCATTTCGACTCTACGATAATTTAACTCAATTCAAAACATTGGAATGTGAACTTTATATCAAGCAGTATAAAGAAAATTACTCAATATTTTTGCCAGTTGTTCCACGAGTGGGCGACCCGTTGCCCATCATGATCAAGGGATATAAATATAACATTTCAATGCTTTAATTGCATTGGAGTAAATTATCAACCTAATCCTTTGATCAAATAATAAAGTTAGAAGAGGGATGGGAAGTTTCAAGAGGGGTAACAGCATAAGTCATCAGTTTTTTTGCTAGAAAACTAACCTGAGGGCACAGTATTTTCCAAATATCGGGAAAGTGGATTTTTGGGATTGTGAAACTTATTATTTGATTCAAGAGATTTTAATTTTGCTGATATCTATATATGCGACTAGAAATTCCCAAGCATCTTTTAGGCGTTGGGATTTTATTAGATATGAATATACCGCGTCAAACCCCATGAAAAATAACGGTTATTATAAAAACTTTTCTAGTGTACTTACCTACCTGTTCAATATTTTCGTGGATAAAATTATGATTAAAAGAGATTAGTTAGTGCAAAATAAACAACTTTAGGAAACCTTCCATATTAAACGCCTAGAAATTTCAGATAAAGTAAATACGACACCTCAAAAGTACTAACACTAATTCTTTCCTAAGGCATAATTTACAGAAGTGAGATATATTTTTTTTTAAATTGGACATATAAATACAGGTCTACATTAAGAAGTGTCTAGCTTTTAGTTTTTAGTTACGTGAATAGTATCCGATTCAAATTTAAAAAAATACTACGTAACAAACTTATCTACCACAGCATTTCTTTAGACTAAGCTACCTCTCAATGTAAAGTCCTGATATTGAAATCTTAGCTTTGATATTGTGATGTTTCGGGCACCTGGCACTGCCTGTCCAGCAAAAATTAGGGAAACTGTCTCGCTGGAATATTATGGACTACATTGGGCTTTTACCCTGAAAATCATTCGATCAATCATCGATCATTATTAAAGTCCCTCCTATAAACTAACGTCATGCGCATCCAGCTAAAATAATCAAGTTCAGAAACAATACTCAGTTTTTAATTTATTTTCATCCTGGGCGTTTAAATCCTTCAAGGCTTAAATCCTTCGTATTTGAATAGAATTAAAGCAAGATGCAACTAATTTTGTAAGAATTTTATTTCAGACAATAACAATAAAACAGCATTAGAAACCCGACAAGGCGCAATACTTTGTTTTAAGGCCTATGAAATTTTAGGAAAAATAAGTACTGTACTACCTAATTACCTAACTTAGACGGTTATTTTCTTAAATGCCAATGTTATTATGTAAAATAAAAAGTGATCGACCGTTATTAGAATAATTACCATGTAGATGTGAAAATGTAACGTTGTTAATGTTTTAAGATAAAAAATAACTTTTGTAAAAACAGAAATTTTTTACAATGTCTTGAAACATTTCTGATGGAAACTCCCGCGGGAGTAATTTCGTAAGGACCCCGAATATTATAAACTATTTGTCGTCAAAACATTTATTTTTATAAAATAAATGATGTTTCAAATTAACTTGAGTTTTTTAACTATCAATAAGTACCTACTGCCTGATTCCTATTCATACTATCATAATTATATCAAACCATTACGTTTAATTCTTGATTCCTTACTAATATCTCAAATAAGAAACTGTGTTTGTTTGTTTATTTTTTATCCTTTCTTCGCACCCTAACTAAGCAACCAATCGACTGGATTATTGGCGTTGACTTAAAAGGAGTGAATGTAACATAGGCTACTTTTTATCCGAGGAAAACCAACGGTTCGGCCCACTACAAGGCACGGGTCTCCTAGACTCCTCCCACATTGAGGAGGGTGTAAGCCGCAGTCCCAGTGCGGATTGATCGACTCCATACCTACAACTTTCCCACGCATGCAGGTTTTCTCAGGTGTTTTCCTTCAACGTTGAAGCAAGTGATATTTTAACTGCTTTAAACTTAGAAAAATTAGGGATTCGAACTCGAACCTCCGAAAATAAAGCCGATGTCCTAACCACTGAGTTCTAACCTACTTATTATTAGTCTTATAAATACTGAACTAGCTGACCCGTGCAACTTAGTTATTACCGGAAAGCACAAATAAAATAAAATTTTCTAAAAATGATTCCTAGCTAGATCGATTTATCGCCCCCGAAACCCCCTGTATACTAAATTTAATGAAAATCGTTGGAGCCGATTCCGAGATTCCAATTATATATATACAAGAATTGCTCGTTTAAAGATTTAAGATTAATGATTAAATTGTTGAGTAAAAGCAGAACATACAAAATGATCTTTTGCCGTAATTAGTCACCACCCATTAGAATAAGCCGCGCCGCCGAGTGGTTTAGTAAAGTAACTAACACGGTTTGGTACAATACTCCTCTCCCATTGGTCAAAGTCAAAGTCAAATATTTCTTTATTCAAATAGGCACATAGATGGCACTTTTGATGCGTACATTACATGTAAAATATGACATAGGAGTGAGTTGATGGCGATAAATAAATTAGTCAACTTGAAACTAAAGCTACGAGGGTTCCAAACGCGCCCTGGTCTAAGAAGAAGCCCACAACAAACTTAGCCGGTTGTTATTTTTTTTTTGTTATCACCATCTCACATTGTCCTTTAAAAACTAATTTAAGAAGCAGCCTAGTGTTCCTTCTTCTAGGGCATATAAACCTACCATGCTTCTCCAATGCAGGATGATTCCATCTCATAATTCTGCGAAGAATGCGGGAATTATTATGACCAGATTAAGAGGTTCGCAAGAAAATCATATTTGATAGTGAAATTTTTTTCCTACTTACTTATTTTCTGAAGTATTAGGACTCCGAAAAATATTTAATACTGACAAAAACTCTCTTTTGTATATAAAGATTGAAAAGATAGTAGGCATGTAAGTCGTTAAAATAAAATAACAATTATAATGTAAAAGATTTACTATATTGTTTTGTACAGATCACAAATTGAAAACAGTAGGTAGATGGAAACTAGCCTCCTCTACGTCAAAACAACTATCTTCCCGAACACGCTTACACCTTACAAATATAGACGATGTCGCTTGCTTGCTTGATACCGATAGGTGCCGAGTCTGTTGTACACAAATCTATTTACTAAACTAAGTTGGTGTATCTTAAAGTAGTTCTGTCCTTTTTAAACGTTTCCTGTGGAAAAAGATAGCACTATTTTTAACCCTGTTAATTAAGTTTAGAGATTTGTGAAAAACAAAATTGACACTATTAAGTTAAACTGAACTAAAAATAATCTGTCAATCAATCACAACTTTCGGCCATCAATACAAATTGACAGTTATTTAAAACTCATGTGATGAGTTTCAAATCAAAAAAAAAAATTTATTTGCTCTAATAAAGGTACATAATGCTCACAAATTAAATACACTGACTACCATTTCGGTGTGTATAACATATTAAAAAAAATACAACATTTCACTCGGCGTCGTTAAGAACTATGGAGGGTAGAGGTAAGGAGAGTCATCCTATATGGGAGAAAAGTTGAAAAAGTGTCCAGTGTATGCGCTAAATAACAGTTCAAAAATCCTCCACAATGGCGCTGGTGGATGCACAGGGTATGGTATGAATGTAGCAATCGTAGATGAATTGAAGTATGCCGAGTTAAAAAATTTAATGTCATTATCGACTAAAGTAGTTAATTATTGAGAATTTCAACAACTTACGTTGTACAAAATATTGTGGTAAATATAACCTTACTTCCTTGTATCTCCATACTTCCTTGTTTATTTTTCAAGCCTACTCTAACAATATTTATATTTGGCGCTTCTTTTAAGAGCTACCCTGATGCAAATGTGGCGCCATCCTAATTTAATACATTTTGACGACACTTTTTCATATACACAGATGACTCTCCTTACCTCTACCCTCCATATTAAGAACATATAACGAACGTCATGATTTGACATCTTCATACAAATTTGACAAAGCAATTGCAGCGTCTTGTAAATAAGAATGCAATAGTGTAAATTTTATATGGAGTTAACAAGTCATACCATCCGATCATCCAAAAAATTTACAAATTAATAACAACAACATAATGAGTTCACTCACTCGTTCACTCAGTAGGGACCTACAGTTTTATTTCTTTTTAACGTAATTATTCACTCCTCTCATTCTCCAACACATGTGTAAAAAAATGAACGGGTCCTTACAAAGATAACTATAGTGAATGTGTATTTTCACTATGTATGAAAAAGCTTTCATAGATAGTGACATTCACGCCGTCAAATAAGTCTTGATTAGTTGACTGAGATTTCCATACAAATTTGACAGATTATCGTTATTGCGGCGTTAATTACAAATGTTATATACTATCAAGATATTAGAAGTAACAGATTTTCGGCGACATTAGAACATATAGTAATCCATAAAAAATGGTGAAGAAACGCGGGTCGTTTTTCTTTAAGACTAGTTTGTAAGGGGTTGTATCGGACTACAACCCCTTACAAACTAGTTTTAAAGAAAAACGATCAAACTTTATGGCCTCACGAGCTTCGTGCGTTCCGATGATTTCTTGAACTTCGTGAGTCACTACAGACTGACTTGACGTTTTAAAAGTGCTTATATAAACTAGGCCTTCTTCTGAAATAAATGTATTATAAACTTTGAACTTTATTCGATTAGCAGAATCAAATATTCGGTGTCAGTCAATAACGTAATTTCCGCGACGACATACAGTTTGAATCGAACCATATTAGGTCACCAAGAACTATCAGCAATACTCGATTTACAGATCTACTAAAATTATAATTAGATGACAATCAAATAAAGTACATTGCAGTTTTCATTTTATTGTAACCTTTTTGGTTTCATTACTTGCTCGCTCCCCACTATTATCATATCACAGCAAATAAACAAAACTTTTCGCACCTTACGACTCGAGCCGCTATTCCTTTTCAGTAATGGAAATGCGTGTATTTCTCTATTTCTTTGGCGAATCTAAGGAGGTCTCTATGCGTGATCTAAGTAGGCCGGACTGACGTTAGTCACAAATGGCTGAGTAGCGCTAAGAACAAAGTTAAGTCCTACCAGTAGCCTTACTACAATATTTGCTCGCTCGCAATAGAAGTCATTATCGCATATCCAACTCCGTACCGTCAAAGAAAAATGAACCCAATTTAGGTAGTTTTAGAGTCGCAAATCCTACACTACCTACTACAAAAAAAAAGCTATAGCATTTTAGGCAAATTATTGAATTAAAGAATCTAAAAAAAAGAATAATAACGTTTCTGTTTGTTAAATTTTACTCTTCAAGTATGGAAATACGTCCATTATCGAAAACGACGAAAATCGGAAAGCGGGAAAATCTTGTACTAAGGCTAGGATTGTGCGAACTTTAGTTTCAAGTTCAGTATCAAAAAACTACCGCAAAACTACGTTCGAATTTTAATATTTGCCGCATGCAATAACAAAAGAACACTTCTCAATATGGCAAGGCGTGTTCTGAGGTATATACAATGTATACTTAAAGTCTACTACGCCGAATTGACACGACAGGAATACTCCAAACGAACGAAATATATTCAAAGTAAATAACACTACCATTAAATGTTGTTGCGATTTAAATTAAACTGATCGCTCAGAAAAAAATCATGACGTACTTTAAAGCAAACGTAGAGTCAAGAAGTAGTTATTTCGATTTCGATTTAATATTTCGGCAAAATTGCATTAATTTTAAGAAATTGTATATAACGAATGTTTTAACTTTATAGATTTAGAGTACCTGACATTATGTTGCAGCTAGCAATTAATGTGATATTATATGAATGTACTCGTAAATAATAAAAGGTAGTCCACTGATTTCCTGAGACACAGGGATTGGTTGGCAAATTATTACCATCGGTCATATTAATAAAATTCTGAGAACGCACACGATAATAAATGGTCCTTTCGATTACGAAATTCATTTTGGACCAAGGTTTAAAGTGGTACAAAGCAATAAATGTCATCATAATTCTTAAAAAATAATAAACTAAAATGTGATTATTTACTAATTATAGGTTAAAGCTACCCAGCAAATCTTACCAAATATCTCCAATGGGATGAGGTTAATTTATTTTTAAATCATCTTCAGAATGGGAGTGTAATTTTACTATAATACTTTAATATCCATAATAAAATAAAATGGATGAACAATGTAGTATCCAAGTTCAGAATTAGCAGTGTTAATTTAAATATTGTTGACGCTCATATTTCAGAATTATAAGCCTTTATCCTAGGCACGTCATGATTTATCATATGAAACTGTAATTTTAAAATAATACTGCTTTAATTTTTGGTACTTTCAATTTCTCTTTTTCAGGAAATATTAGGTCATACTCTAATCGTGTCAACAAGGCGTCATACTTAAATTAAGTACTATCACGATGTTGCAGTCCTTTACGTTATGTACAACTGTTAATAAATTACCAATTGTCATAAATAATAAAACTTAAATTTTCAATACAGAAGTAAAACAATTATTTAAAAATAAACGCTCATTTTCTAACCGATATTCATTTATTCGCAAACAAATAAAAAAAATTAACCATAACAATCTTGAATAGTTAAAGAAATATAATTTATCTAGGTAACTAATATTAAATATGTACAATTTTCAATACAAATAATAAAAATATCATTGACTCGTGCCTCTTTTAAGTTTACATCAGTTTTGTTTTCTAACTTACATTAAAATACTTACAAAACTTCAAAGTACTAACATTTTTTTTTGACTAAACCTTATTATTGCCATTTTGATACCGAAAATATAAGGCAACACCTTCCGATTTGACCTTATCCAAAGTGTTCTACAATATTTTTTCTCTGAATATATTCTATATACGCGTTTTATTTTTAGTACAAAATGTACAACTTTGGGTATAACTTCCCTTGAATTGATATTAATGTGACATTTAAATAAACATAATAATTCAAACGTATTTATAATTCGTACTTCAGGGAAAGACAGAATTTACCGCACATTATGTATATTTTATAATATATAAAAAAAGGCAAAAAGCAGTTTTTTTTAGATATTCAAATTTTTTTGCCTCAATCTATAAAAGATATCTAATATATTACAATATAAAAAATATTGGAGCTACGTGGATCTTAGGTTGTGGCTCAACACCACATTTCACAACAATTTTACAATTGTTTCCCAATTATTTTGTATGTAAACCTACAGCTAAATTTACAGCACTAAATTGACAACTGTAAAAGCAGCGCTATCGTTTCCGTAATGTTCCTTAATTTGTAGAATTATTATTGAACCTGTAAATTTAGTTCAATTTTAAGATTTATGTATATAAAAATGGGCACCAATAGTGCCAATTCTGTTGTACACAAATCCCCAAAACAAACTAAGTTGACAAGTTTAAAACTAGTGCTGAAGAACTAGTTTAGAACTAGTTTTTACAATGTTTCATGAATTACAGCATTATTAGGATTATTATTATTGGACCTGTCAATTCAATGTTGTTTAGAGACAATTTATACACAACAGAATTTGCACCAATATTGCAGAATTAACGCACTAAACTAATGAAACAGTACAGTACAGTACAGTATAAGTACTTAATAACAAGTACATGTACATACAATAAAAACAGACTAAGATAATTTTCCTTTTATTGCTCCCTTATTAAATTGAGACCTAAGAGTCCGTGATTAATTTAAAGGGGTTGTCGATTAAAGCTGAGAGTTAGCATTATAACAATATATCGTTATATCTGCTAGCCAGGGCGCAATGGCTTCAGTTTTTTTGTATATCGAATTAAATAAATAAATTCATATACTACGACATTACAGACATCGCCATCTAGCCCAAAAGTAGGCTTAACTTGTGTTATGGGCACTAAGATGACTGAGGAATCATTTTAATAAATAATATGCATAAATACTTATAAAATACAGATAAACACCTGGACACTGAAAAACATTCATGTCCATCACATAAACATTTTCCGGAGTGAAAGAAGCCGGAAGGGCGTTCGTGGGCGTTCAGCTTCTGGTCACAGTCACTGTTCACAGCCTCTAGGAGTGCAAATGATTTTTAGGTCAAATTGTCCGCGGCTGTTATGTGGAAATTTTTTAGAGCGCCCTATAATCGATACTGAAGCCAAAACTGTATTTTTTTTCTGTCTGTCTGTCTGCATCTTGACCGCCATACATTTTTTTTAGAGAGTTGTATAAATTTTCTGCGAGCTTGAAACAAAATGTTATTACGTAAAACTACGGCCTTGCAAATAAACGTGGCTTTACGTCGGAAGAGTTACGCACTGTTTTACCACCACGCTCTGACATTTGAAAGGTGCTGTCAAAACACTGGAAGAAAACACAAAACACTGCAAAACTATTCCGTCGTTATAACATATAAATTATTAGGGGGTCGGAATAGCATAAATTGCACTTATGTAAAGGCCTTAGTCGCAGATGCATAAAGCATATTGTGCGAATATATTGGATAGTTGTACACGAAGCTTAATATATTTTTGTATGTTATCATACATATTTCTATTAAACCGATAAAACACAAAGAGGTCACGAATGTGAAACGATAAAGTGAACAAGTTAATACTTGGGTATCACCTGCTTAAACCTAATAATTATTAAAACTTAAAATTATTAGTTTTACTTTAAATTAGGAATTTAACACTGTCAGCACTATAATTAATGCAGGTGGACCCGTATTCAAAAACTCTACGACCGTACATGAGATGTGGTAGACCAACCGGTTGCAAGTCCAACGATATCGATTTCTAACCATACAAAATCGATTGTGTGTAAAAAGTACTACAACCTTTTTTGCTTATTCCGATATCAACTAAGAAAACTCTGATTTCGCAAGGCTCGAGACCACACAACTACTGACCTACTTTCGGTAACTTTGTATGAGGATTTTTTCCCTATGTAATGGAGAAATCTGACCCTTTTACTCAATAAAAAATATTCTACACTATTACTACACGCCCTTGGAGTTTAAATGTTAACAAAATTACTTAAATAACAAAACCTGTTACAGTGGCAATGATACAATTTGGCGCCACTAGTATTTTCATTCGTCTGTAGAACAATCATTAGAAATAACTACGAATATGTAGTAAAATATATTTAAAAAAATGTTTCTGAAACTATTTAATAGGCGGTAAGATTAGATATTAATCTAGAAAGAATGTTGGCGCGTGAATGTACAAAAATATGAACTACTTTATTGCCGTACTAAACATTATCCATACAAAAAAAATAACGGTCCGGAGCTCTGCGAATTCATAATTTTCAACACAATATATTTACAAAATCACGGTACAAAATAGATTAACGCATTTCCGGCTCCGAATCACGTAACATTTATCAGTTGCAAACCAGTGACGTTCTGTCGTCTCCGTACAAAACATACGATACAGTGTACAACGTCGTTGTAAAGTGACATATTATGTATGGAGTGGCCGCTTGGCAACCTATCCTGTTACACAATACGTTAACTGGAAATATTTAAGGGACGTCATACGCGACCGGTCGGGTTCTCGCCCAGGGCCCTAAGTTAGCTAATACAAATTTGTATTAAAGGTAGAACAATGGCAAAAAGTACTAACGACAAAAGCGTACCAGTACGATTTTATTTTTTATTCCTCTATAAGTTAGCCCTTGACAGTAATAGCACCTGATAGTAAGTGATGATGCATTCGAAGATGGAAGCGGGCTAACCTGGTATGGCGTTTAAATTGACGCGACATCGTAGCCGAACGGTATTAGTCGGTGGTAACTAGCCACAGTGGAAGCCTCACACCAGATTAGACCAGGAAACTACAGACATTAACAAATTACCCCTGCCGGGTATCGAACCTGGGACCTCACAACTTTAAACCATAGCTTTCACCGCTGGGCCAGGAAGGTTGTCAAAGTTAACAATGCCGATTTAGGGTATGGGTTTAATTTAACTGCCATACAGGTTAGCCCGTTACCATCCTATGATTGTATCATCACTTACCAGCAGGTGAGATTGCCGTCAAAGGCTAAAACATGCAGTGGAATAAAAAAAAAAAACATTTGACAAAATTTCCGTTGGTACTAGGCAAGCATGTATCGTAGGAGCCTCTTCAAGTTGTACAAACTTTTCGCTCGGTTACGTGTTCATATCGAGCTATTTAAGAAAAAATTACATGCATTGCTGATTGCAAACCAACTTTTTTTTTCTTTTTTTTATTAAAATTAAACGGTTTTTTTTTTACTGCATGTCATTGGTCGACCCCTAAGACAGAATTGTAGTAGCAAACTCGGGCCCGCATTCTGACGCAAGTAGGCAAGTAATACAATGTACAGTGAGAATGACTATTTACTTGTACTCTTCCTCTCCTTCGTACTCCACAAGCTCCTCGTCGGTGTCAACTTTTTGTTGTTGTTGCTGAACAAGAGCTAGAGGGCCTTTCTTGTAGGCTGTCATTTCCTGCAATAGTTAACAGAGTCGTTACTAATATTATAAATTCAAAAGTTTGTTTGTTTGTCTATTTGTTTGTTCTTGCTTCACGTCACCCATGAGAAATTTCTCGGAACGGTTCCCATGAGAAATTTGTAAAACGCATATCGAAATAGCATAGAATCTCGAAATAACATAGCATTCCTCTGAATGAGGAATCATTTTTCTTGTTTAATACTTGACGTCTGCTTGATCCGTCTATTATTACAATCAAAAAATAAGCTTGGTATAAAAAACCCAAAGTAAATTTGATTTAATTTATTTATAAGAGGGTGTTTTTTTGCTTTTTGCTTTAACTATTATTTTTATTAGAGCTAAATTAATCGGTAACTCATTAACCATAAAATTTGTTAATATTAGAGAAATCGGCTAAAAATAATGATTGGAAATTAAAATTAACATCATTCCCGACTATAGATGAAATTATATAAAAAAAAACAAAATTCTTTTTGACAGCCGAGCGGCGCAGTGGGCAGCAACTCTGCTTTCTGAGTCCAAGCTCGTGGGTTCGATTCCCACAACTGGAAAATGATGAACATGAATGATTTTCAGTGTCTGGGTGTTTATCTGTATATTATAAGTATTTATGTGTATTATATTCATAAAAAAATATTCATCAGCTATCTTAGTACCCATAACACAAGCTACGCTTACTTTGGGGCTAGATGGCGATGTGTGTATTGTCGTAGTATATTTATTTATTTATTTTACAACATGGAGTAATTTTATCAAATAAGTGTATTGTCATTGATATATCTACAAAATTTGAACGAAATCAGACCGTTTTAAGACGGTCAAAATCAAGTCCAAAGGAGTCAATCACAAGTAAATAAAAAGCGTGTAAAAACCACTCTGCCCGAACAAAACGTACCCTATCATATCTCGCTTTGTCTTGTTCGCTGAGTGACTCGTATTTGAACTTGGTCTCAGGGACTGCCGCGGCCCAACGTCGGCCGAGCTCTTTGGCTATGTCGCCCATCGTGTACTCGGGATTGTTGGCCTTCACTTTGGAACGCTCGTCGTTGCAGAACCAAAAGAATGCCGATCTGTTGAATCGAGAAATTTGTTAAAGAAAAATATAGCTTTACTTAATCGTGTCTTACCAAATACTGACTGTTGCCCGCGACTTGTTCCGCGTCTCTATTAAAAATCGACTAACCAGAAATGGACATAAAATAAGTAATATCTGCATATCGTCTGCGAAATGTTCAGAACTCCTTTGTGGGGTTGAGTTTACGATTATACAACATGATTCCTATGCTAATACTGGGTCTAACAATGCATACATCTAAACATTTTTTAAAAACCCATCTACTACAGCGTGGTTACATTTGATGGATTTCTTAATGGCTGCTTCCGATATACCTTATATCGGAAGAGGCCAGCTCCACTCTCCCACAAGATAGAAAATTGATTGGAGTTTTTTGCCGGCTCTTCTCGGTAGAATCCGCTTTCCGAACCGGCGGTAGAGTCAGTACAAACAGGCATACTTGGCGTAACAAGTACATATAAAGTAGGCCTACTTGAAATAAACGAATATTGAATTTTTAATTTTATTTTTAATTGTATTTTTGTTTTGAAATATACCGCAGGAAAATTTTACGGGCAGCAATGGCCGTCTCAAGGATGCAAATAATTTCTACGATAAATTTCACTAAGACGAGTTATTTTGAATCACGCGGGTCACTAGCAGCTTTTCCAAAATAAATATTAACCAATGTCCATCACCAGGAACTTATGAAAACCGATGTATTTCTGAAAAGCTCCCATAATTAATCCTTCAAGTATTTTTTTTATTTATTTCAATTAGATCTACTTTAAAAGCGGCGATAGCTAGTTTATAAGGGTTTCTGTTTCACTTTTCTAAGTTATGTGCGTTTTAAGCAATTTATATATCACTTGCTTCAACGGTGAAGGAAAACACCGCATGCCTGAGAGTTCTCAATAATGTTCAAGGCATGTGGAGTCCACCAATCCGCACTGGGCCAGCATGGTGGTCTAGGGCCTAAACCCTTCTCAATGTGGAAGAAGACCTAAGACATATGCCCTGTAATGGGCTGGGTCGATATGACGACGATTGTCATAGAATTCAAATAAAAAAAAGATTTCATATCATGTCAGAATCAAAACTCAAAACCAAGAATAATTGGTTATTTTGTTTACTCCGTGGTCCACCACGCTGGCGAAATTCGGTTTGGTTGACTTCACAGGCCTCTGTGAACATGATAGAGAACTCTCAGGCATGCAGGTTTCCTCACGATGTTCACCTTTACTGTTAAAGCAAATGTTATTTAATAGGAAATATAAGTAAAGATATACGTAAATAAACTCGCGACCATAAACTCACAGCGATCTCTTCGGGGCGTTGGGGTCCTTGTGTTGCTGTCTCTTTCTGCCGCGCACTTTCACGTCCTTGGGCGGCACGTAGTTCTGCATCTCAAGATCATAGCGCTTCTTGTCCTGATCAGCCATCTCGTGGAACCTTTCCTTCTCCTTCTCTGACATTGTCTGAATAAAACAAGAAGGGTTCAGGAATCTTAATTCTAACTTCTATCTATCTATATATATATAAAAGAGAAAGTGTGTGGTTATGTTCCGCATAGGCTCCGAAACGGCTCCTATTTTGGAACTGTCAAACTGTCAAATACAGCTTTTATTTACTATGATGATATTCTATTGTTGGGTGTACATGGGTGTAGATAATGATCTTCACCCGCTCGAGAAGAGAATAGAAGAGAATGAATACGGAGAGAAATAAATGATTTAATATATTATGAGACTTAAATTAAAAATTTAATGATGTAAGTTTATTGTTTAAATAAAATAAAATAAAGCAAAATCTAGCCCTGGCTGGGTACGCTAGTATTTTATAAACTAGCTGTGCTAAGTACATATTCTACAACAAGTACTAAAAAAACTTGAAGGCCCGTTTACTAGGCTACATAAAATTAGTAATTCATTCAAGGGAAATTGTATATTGGTTTTCTAAGGATAAAAAAAATCCTATTATAATGAATATTAAGGATTACCTTAATGATAAAAAATGCCTGAGTATAAATTGCTCTAACTTCATAGCAAGATTTTAGTTTGACTGTGGGATGGTGAAAACAAAAAAAAACTGCCAAGTTTTTTGTGGGCTCCTCTTAAGACTAGGGTGCGTTTAGAACCCTCCTAAATTTAGTTTAAAGTTAACGAATATAGTTATCAATATCAATTATGGTAATGATGTACTCGTACGTATGAACGCTTTATAAGTGCTTGTGATATGTCTACATGAATGAAACATATTTGAAATGAGTAATGGTAGTATGTATTTATCCAAGGAAACTGATGTTCCTGTGAAAAAATTGCTGAACGGATTTTGATGAAATCTGGTATTTTGATACGGCTATAACGGCTTTGGAATGGAATTTGGAGGTTACTTCAATTGCAATACTTCATTCAAGCCAATACTGTGATTGGAAAAGTCGAATCTATTACACTGTCCCGCCCAAAAACTAGTTATATATGTATTCAATCTACTATTTTTTGCTGCGTGATTAAAATCATAAAAATTCACATCAACATAAAATTCATACTAGTAGGTATGGTTTAAGCCCTATGTAACACAATATTTGAAAAAAAAATGTCTGTAATTAAAGTAAAAATACAATGGTTTTGGTTTAACGATGCAATTCTAAAAAATAATGCTATACATACATTCCACCTTTCAGCACACTTCTTAGAGAAGGCAGCGAAAACAACATTCTCTTCTGGGTGTTTCTTCTTGTGTTCTTCCCGGCAGGTCTGCACGAAGAACGCATACGCGGTCATCCTCCCACGCGGTTTGTTGTAGGGCTTCGCTCGCGGCATCCTGCCTTTGTTGGTCGCTTGTGCGATGAGGGCCTGCTGTTGAGCTTGCTGTTGTAACTCCTGGAAACGATGATCACAATAATCATCAATAGCCTATAAAGGTCCACAGGTGGACTTTAAGCCTTTAGGCCTCTCCTTACAGGATGGTTTGCCCATAATCATCACGGTGAGTAGATTGTAGTGATTCTATCAGAGAGGACCTCACACGCGGGAAGAGATGTGGTGGCAACTGCATTGTAATCTGCCCTCACCACCCAGAAAATACCAATAAGTAATACTAACAACTAACAAGATGGGTCCATGCACGCATACTGCTCGCTTACTCTTTAGTATATAACATCATGCACTGTCACCTGCTAATGGTGCAGTCTAAGATTGAGGTTATATTAAACCCATATCACTGTGAGACCATTCTTCGATTCGGCATCGTACCGGAACGCTGAACAGCGTTGTTTGTGGCTTGCTGTGTCTGTAAGATGGTAACTATACACGGCCGAATCCCATGAGACAATCAGGGAAAATTCAGAAATTGTAAACCCCTTTTATCCCAAATTGAACCCGCTCACCACTGTGTCAGGGAGGTTGTCCTTTTGTCTCATACAAGCTTTAAATAACAGAACAAAACGTGTGTGTTTAAGTACATTAAAACTAAACATGTGTTGGACCCATATCACCATATAAGATTAAAAGGGTTTGTTATGTTGCCCAAAAGTATGACCAAGTTGTTTTTTGACTTGATCTATGTTACCATACAAGCTTTTAAAGGCTGGGCTTTTTTTATGTTATTTATTATATATATATATTACATGTTCCTTATATGCACATGCATAGCACAGCATATGCATGTTGTTAGTGCTCTTAATAAATAAATAAATAAATAAGGCTAGAAGTCCTCTTTTTTTCTTTCTACTAATTGGCTTGTTTTCCATTCTTCTCTTTTACATAGATCCTATTTGAATACTCATTTATGGACGCAGCATGTACATTCCTGCTGCAGAATTAACTTTCGATAAACCTACTGCTGTTACTCAGCTATGGAATAATGAAAACTATAACTATAATATACTTTACCTGTAAGGTAGCAGATTGCCTTTGTAGTGCAGCCTGTATTTGTTGCTGCTGTGTTGCTTGTATCTGCTCCTGCAGTGTTTGCTGCTGTTGCTGCAGCGACTGTGCCACTTGCTGCTGTAATGCCGCCTGCGCTTGTACAATAGCCTGGGCCTGGGCCTGGCTCACTTGCAACTGTATTGCTTGCTGCGGATTATTTTGCTGCTGCTGCTGTTGTTGCTGCAGCATTTGTTGCAATGTTTGCTGCTGGTGTTGCAATGTTTGTTGCAGATTCTGACTCTGATGTTGGAGCGCCTGTTGCAAGTTTTGTTGTTGTTGTTGCAGCTGCTGTTGTAATTGATTCTGTTGGATTTGATTCTGCTCTTGTGCTTGTTGCCGTAGAGCCTGATGGTTTTGTTGAATTTGACCGTTGGCCTGATTGCTTTGATCAGAATCAGGGCTAGACTGGTTTTGGGGCTAAAACAAAGAAAATCCTTCTTCAGTTTTACTATATACTAGAATGTTTTACTCGTCATAATTCTATTTAAGTAACAATAAATTTAAAAATCCAGGTTGTAGTACCCAGTTTTATTGACTCACTCCATGTTTAATGCTTAAAATTAAAAGTTAATCTTTATCGTATTGTATTATCATATCAACCCATTACTGGCCCACTACAGGGCACAAGTCTACTCTCCCACAATGGGTTCAGATCTCCACCAGCCTTGTGTTGATTGGTGGACTAAATTGTATAATTTTAATAGAAATAATTGGCAGTGTAAGCTTATTCATCAGGATATATTTAAGTTAGTAAAATAATAAAATAACCCTGCGGCACAAAATCTAATATTTCTGGTTATGTATTATAATTTGAACTTCCTATTTATTTATAAAATTCATTTTCCTATTTATATTTTACTTTTGTGTTTTAAACTTTGTGCACATCCGTGCAGCAGTATCATTTGATAAAACTCAATAAAAATGATATGAGGTACAAAGTTACAAGGTACAGGTAAACAATCAGAATATAAGTGTGATGGTATTTACAGGCCAAAAAAAATACACCCAAAGGCTGCCTCACAGGACAATATATGATCGGAAGTTATGGCCAAAACCTAAAAAGTCAACTAATTTTAAAGGAATTTGTAGGGGGACTGGAATGACAAGACCTGAGACATTATAAGTCACAACTTCAGATTACGGTAGCTGTACTATCTAATAGTATAGATATATTCTAAATTTAACCTATTAATTGTTAATGCACTCAACTAACAGCTCAGCAACTGTCTCATGGCAGGACACAAGCCTCTTCTACCATGTGAGAGAGGGATTTTAGACTTAGCCGTGCTCCAATTCAGATTGTTGGGCTATACCAATATTATTATCACATTTTAGTAATAATACCCAGAATAGATAACTTAAAAAAGGCAATCCAAAGCATGGTGTTGGAAAGTACCAATTTCGGAACTCCTATCTACCGACTGTTTCAATCGATTGATGATTATTTGGCCTAACATTGCAATGTGAACCAGGGCTTTGTGATTCATAGTCAACAAGATAGACTAACGAGGTAATATTTAAATTTCGATTTTTATATAAAGTCTAAGTTTTATTAAGTCTCAGACATTAAAAACAATAGTGCCCTTTAGTTGTTGGGGAGTTAAATTACAAAATTTACTTAGTAAGGTGCTTTTAATTCATCAACCTTGGCAAATACACAAAATAAAGCTAATTGTTAACTATGCACACAAAACGTAACTCATCTAAATAACGAAGTGCAAAAATATTTTTTCATACATGGTTGAAAAGAAAGACTATAAAAATATCCAAATTACTTACACCTCAACGGCAGTTTTTATACTACTCTTTAAACCCGTATTAAACAATGGCTATTTTAGTCATTAAGTTAGTAAAAATAAGCAAAAGACTATATATTAATTTTCATTTATTTCTATTTCAAATTAATTTTGAACAAAATATGGTCTTTAACTTCAACCTACAAATCAATCGTACTTTACCTTACTTCAGTATATAATTATTTTGGAAAATGGAAACAAAGATTATTTTTAGGTTAT
Organism: Pararge aegeria; assembly: GCF_905163445.1. Taxonomy (NCBI): domain Eukaryota; kingdom Metazoa; phylum Arthropoda; class Insecta; order Lepidoptera; family Nymphalidae; genus Pararge; species Pararge aegeria. Next base: position 5,827,056 of record NC_053184.1, on the reverse strand, counting down.
ATACAAGAAAACAAAAAAAAAATTAAAAGCTGACATTTTGGAAATTTAAATCTGATATGACACTTAGTAAATAGTGATGTGAAATAAATTATAAATAACAACTTCTATTGAGCTTTCACAATTACATCTTTTCCACATATCTCTATCTTTTGGTACAAAATAATAAAAAAAAAAAATGATTGTTAATTTCCATTGAAAATAGTATTTAAAAAATAAAATAATAACCACATGATTAAGAAAACATAAGAGTAACCTCTTTAACTCTTTTTAAAGTCCATGTCCATAGACAACGGGTTAAAAATTAAGGTTTTTACCCTTAGTTGAAGTAAAGAACACGAAAATATAATTTTATAATTATTAGTAAATTCATAATAATATGAAACTATACCGTGGGAGACGAAGTCTGTTGTGATTCTACTGACCCTGAAGCATACCACCACGGTTGTTGAGGGGATTCTTCCCGTGTATTAGAACCAGTCATTATACGGTAATCAAAACCTGGCGTTGAGTTGTCAGCACCATTATTAGGAAAGCCACCAGTCATTTTATAAGTATATAATTGATGAGTTGCAGAAGCAGTACTTCTAGCAATCTCTTCATTCAATTGTTGTTGGTGCTGTATTTCACCAGATCCACCCGGCCACCACGAGGCTTCGTCGCGCGCACCCCAAGCGCCCCCCGTTGCGCCCCGATCCCCCATATCACAATCGGCGCTGTCGAATAACCAGTTTCTTTATTCCACTTCAGCTGCCTTAATTATTCTTTGTTTTGTGTCGTTTTTGAAAGCATATCCTTAGTATAGAAATGTAAGTGTTATTAAGCTTTCCTTTGTTATCTTGAGAGCTCTGTATGTTTTCACCGAAACTCATAAATGTTAAGCACAGACTAGCTTTTCATCACTAAGAATCCGAATAATTACTTATTGTTAATCATTTTAAGTGAGAAAAATATAGATTATTTGTGAAAACACGCGAGTTCGGTTAATAAAAAAAAGCTGCCGGCTATAAGTTAACACTCCACGCGCGTACGTTTTGTCTTCGTTCGTATTTGAGTCAATACATTTGGCAACGTCGCATAGTAGGACGCTAAACAAGTGCGCAGTGGTGCCCTCAACGCGCAGCGGACATTTAAAAAAATGTTCCATGTCTACGCGAAGAGAGCCCGAACGTGCACGAAGTGGCAACAAGCTCGTCCAGCAACCGGTCAATAAGGCGATTAGCGCAGCCTCATACTATTTCTACCTCTATATCAAAACAGTCTTTTGTCCATTATAATATTTTGATATTTTAACAGATTAAGTGAAAGTAATTTATTTTAGTCATTTGAATATTGTAAGCTCCACATGTATAGCAGTTGACTTGCGCGATATCATTAAACATTTCATACTAGTACAAAATTATGGAAAGTTAATTAAGTTTAATTAGGTATGTAGCTACCTATCAAGTATCAACATCGAACGATTTTACTCGCTATCAATCTATTTTGCCTTGGCAGCATTTAATAATACACTTGCACTTTTCTACTTCTATTTTTTATATTCATCGCAAATTGCTGCCTCAATTATCACTTTCAGAATTTCAGATTATATACATATTTAATTATCAAATGTAATATCTTATGCATAATTAACATCTGCTTCAATTAATCTAAGATTTTTTTAAATATGAATTCAATAATCTACAATCCTTCGTTAAAAGTATTTCCTTAACTATCTCTAAACTTATGAAATCATGTTGCATCAACAAGATTTATATCAAAGACATTTTTCGTTTGTATTTGTCGATGAAAAGTTAAATCTATACACTTAGGCTACTTTACGGGAATCGCCGATCGCCCTAAAAGAAGATTCCTCTTCTTGAACCTATGGTAAAAACTATATGGTATAAACTATGGTTGATTGATTAGTGATAAAACTGTAACAGTCTTTAATCTAGCTTCTTCACCAGCTGCTTTTTGTGAATCAATATAATGTTGCTGTGATTAGCTACGGCTGGAGTAACTCGAGAGTGGCATGTTATCTTTTTTACTATTTGCCATTATCTTTAACTATATTGCTAAAACTGTACACTTTTTAAAATATCTTGTTTCGATATTTCTGATATTAATGAGTTTAGTCAACAGTATAGACAATGTGAATCGTGCAAAATCGCAATCTATCATCATTGGCAGCCCCGGAATTATTTCAAAGGTTGATTGGCGGAACCTTCCCTTATTTTCCCTTTTTATGCCACCTTTAGAGATTTTGGCATTCATACATCTTAATCAGGAATTATAATGGTCTACGAATATTAAGGAATTGAGTATGGAAAAATAAGCAACATGGCCACTCTTTCTGTTCTATTTCTTTCATTGTATGTAAAATCTTATGCGTTAACTTGAAGTGGTTTGCGAATTAAAATTGTAAACAAAATAAGTAAATTAACCAATCTATGGATTGGTCATTAAAAAATATTGTATTCAACGAATGATATGCGGATAGTATATAATATATGCGTAGTGGGCAGAAAACGAACTTCCAAAAGTGAAATGGTTTTTATTAAATATAACTTTTAATAAAAATATTTATAGTCTTCGTGAGCGTCTCATGGACGTGAAGAGTGACTGAGATGAAAGCGTTAAGTGCATAAAACGCAAACTTTTGCTTGTTATATGGATAAATGGATTATTGATATACATTCTTCAGTGTCATGCTTGTAATGTTTTCCAAACCCGTTGCAAGAATGTAAAAGAAAGGAAGGATGAGAAGATTCTATTTATATTTAGAAGATTTGACCTAAACCTTCGAAGTGGAAAGATTAAACTATCCTAATAAAAATAAACTGTGAAGGTAACACCCATTGTATTAATGGATCTTTTATGAAAATTCATAGTATGATATTCCTTTATGTGTGGTAATACGAAAGAATTCGTGCTTAGAGAAAATTGGAAATCACTATTGATACAGAGAAAAAAAAGTTATTAAAAATATTAAAGAGATCTGTCGCAAACTCATCATATCACTCATAATCTTGTTATATACAAAAGTTATAAAAAATACATCACAGACGGCTATTTAGAAATAATATCAGATTCATAAAATTCAGCGAAAACATTATACCTAGTTAAAGTACAAGTTCCATCATCTCTATCCATACACCTCGTAACAATAAATTCAGTAAACGTTCTCCTATAATTTGACAAACACAATTCATCAAGCAACATTACTTAAGTTATGTAATCATTCAATGACAACACAATAAATAAAATTATTTACAGTGTTATTTGAAAGTTAAGCACTTGCAGAGAATAATTTGTGTCCGTGCTGTTAAACAATTTAATAAACGTTATTAAATTTTGAAAATTTTATGTATGTTCATAAGAACATGTGACTGCAATAATTTAAACATTAGAAGTAAGAATAAACTTACAGTGCAATATACTTGTTCACATTAAATTCATAATTCGTTTAAAGGAAATTGCATACAATTCTACAATAAACTACCCATTGACATCTTGGAGATGCCTCTTAAGTTCAAAGTTTGTATTAAACGTAAGCTTATAGTCCTATTATAGTATAAAGGACTACGTAATCGATAAAAAAGCTTGGGTGTGAATTATTGCTCTAACCAGGTTGCTCTTCTAATAATTTTAAATGACAATGTGAGATGGTGATAACAAAAAAAACACACCCGGCTAAGTTTGTTGTGGGCTTCTTCTTAGTGGTCTAAGAGGAACGGACGCGATTGGGACCCTCGTAGCTTTAGTTTTAAGTTTACGAATATGGTTATCGCAATCATCTCACTAGCGTGCAATTCTCATGTAATGTACCTACGCATCAAAAGTGCCACTTATGGGCCTACTCGAACAAAGATATTTTTAACTTTGACTTTGACTTTGAAACGTATGCAGGTACATGGATCATACTACATACTGTAATAGTAAAATAAGTAGTGATCAATAGGGTATTGATAATTAATGATAATGTATAATTTATTTAGGTTCACATTTGCGTTCAAATAATAACAATGTTTACCGCAAAACATGAGGTCAACGTGTGGTCAGCAGAACAAAATCTTCGAATACTGCAAAGGATAAACTAGTTTACATTGTTTCTTGCATTTATCTTATGATAAATGAACACGAGAAGGTACTCAATCAAAAAAGAGGATCGATGTAATGTATCTACGCAATAAAAGAATGAGATATAAATGTGCAATAGGAACTTACGTCAAAATGGTCCACAAAAAAATACATTGGAGTGTCCGATGATAAACTTTCCGGGTCCCGTCTTGCAAGCGTTAGCCACTTATTTTTTAGGCACATAAACAAATATTAAATGTTCGGTCTTTATCATATAGTAATCTTTTGTTATAGTTGTAATTCCACATTGTGGAATTCCGCATTGACAAAACAGTCAACCTCACAGATGTTTGTGTTTAGTAAGGCGTTACGTCATACGTCATTCAAGACACCATCCTTGTGACTAAAGGACGTTTTAGTATGTACATAAAGTAAATTAATGTGAAAGCTGGTTTTCTCTGATTTTATTTTGTTAAAACTAGGTGGCTTATATTGGCCATAAGGTATTAGTAACAAGTCTCTGAAAATAATTGTTTATTAATAAAACTTCAATTTTATTGAATCTTAATTAGTTACACAATTGAGGCAGTCAGTTGTATTCTTAATTTTTGTGCCGCGGTAACCACAATGATAATGACAAAGCCATAAAAAATCTGCTAACCTATCCTATAGTAGGTATACTATAGAATAGGTATAAATTAAAAAAAACCCTTACCAAATAAAAATATCGGGTGTACCTAAGACACTCGAAATTCTCAGGAATGGCGCGGACGTTTTGACGTTCCCTTGTTGGCAGTTGGCATGACATGACGCCCGAACAACACCCACAAACAATACCAGCTGATATGTTTTAAAATAAGTCTTATTTCCAGCATTTCCTTATCTTTGTATGAAATTTTAATGGAACGGTAAAACGTCCGTGCAATGTTCGCGCCAGACTGATAATTGTGTGGCTTGCACTCGAAGCAAAACACTGGAGAAGGCGGAAAAACAAGAACTTTATTTTTTTTACGATATGAATATATTCATAGCGATGTTGTTTCGTAAAAAAAATCAAAGTCTTCGTGGAAAAAGTTAATGAAACCTTTGTTTATGTGACTGGTATATTATTAATTACATCCTATTTAAAACACCTATCACATATTATTATTTATCTACTTTTCATTTAATTTAAATATGGGTAAGTAGAAGTAAAAATTGTTTATATTGTTATATATTATATTACTAAACATGTATTTTCAACTCAACCTAGGTACCTATACAAGAAACTGCAGAAAGAAGAATCAGGAACATTTTTCGCATAGGTATACAATAATTACTACTATCCTCCTTTTTCATATCGGGTAAAGATGCAATGGGATCCGCTGTCCGCATGACGAGACATTTACAATTTTATACTAAAAGAGTGCCTACGTCGTACAAAATACGTATAGCACGATAAAGTTCATATTCGCCGACTTCTGCAACCAACTCACTCAAAAGTCAAATGAGTCTCAACTCTAATGTCTATTATATTACGAACTATAGCTACTTACCTACTACAGCTGCATTTGTGTTGTGTTTAGGTATAGTGCTTGTATAGTATAGTGTCACTTTACTTCGGTATTCGGCAGCCATTTGCTTACAAAATTAGAATGTAATACTATTATTACCACTTACTAATACTAATAAAATAACACAAAATTATTTATTCCATACGAACTCCCAATTCTAATCAAAAAGACATAGCCTATTAAAACAAAATATAATAAAACTCACCAAGTATATAAATATTGCAAACGAGCACACGATTTCAGCGCTTATTACGTAGGGAACTTCGTGTTTGTTCGCTTCGCGGCGCTAATAAAATATACGCGACAGGCTATCTCAATGAGAAAATGTTTCGATTGGACCAATTTAAACTGCGCGCCATACAGCCACCAATCACTATTTTTGCTTGGGCTTTATTTTTTGTTGATACTTACTTATAGCTATCTTGCCATACAATATAGCATCTTCATGCACACATTTGAAAACCGTTTTCATTTTCACAAAGAATTTTAGGTTTGTATTGGTGTTTTTGAATGTGTGAGAATGAGGAGAAATGCTATTGCTATTGCGTTTGTAAAGGTGACGGGACGTATACTTGAATGGCGATCTGTGGTTATGTTGTATTTTTGTGATTAAGTGGCAAAATAATAACAGCTGGTTTATGAAAATATTAATGGGGAAAGAGATGTGTGCGGTTATTTTATTTTAACGTCGAAAAGTGTCGTATCTACCAGAAATTCTACCGTAAGCTTCATTAATAAAGTCATGAACAATTGCATTATTCGTATAAAAGTGCAGTGATTGGAAAAACGCTATTGTTGTAAATCGAATGCGGTTTATTGTTGCGGTGACCGGGTGCTTTTGATATGATATTAATTGACTGCTTTGCCGAAATGCCCAGTGTTTTCACTTATCATAACCTCAACGTTTAGGCTTGAATACGTCAAAACTATTTTGCATCGCCCAGTGCGAGGCCGTGCGTAAAACTTAAGTTTATCTGTTATATATGATTCAACGCGAGTATCCAATGAACAACGGGTTTAGCACAGGAGAAGAAGATTCTAGAGGCAATTCAGATCAAATATGTTGCCTTGTGGATGACAACGAACGATGTAGGCGCCCTGCTGGTAATGCATCGTACAGCAAACGCATACAGAAAACTGTGGCGCAGAGAAGGCTCAAACTGAACATAGATCCTCAGGTATGTAGCATCAATGTTTTCTCTAAATTTCATAAATTCATACATAAATGTACAATTTTTAAGTCAGGATTAAAAGAAAGGTAATGAATTAAGATTTTTTTTTTTATTATTAAGGCAAGGCACACATACATCTGCGATTATCATAAAACAATGATACAATGTGCAAGGACAAAGCAGAGGAGGCCTAAAGACTCAGAGGATGACAGCAATGAAGCTGAGATGGATACTCCTGATGTAGACTGGTTTCAATTGCAAGTCAATACTCTGAGGAGGTACAAAAGACACTACAAAGTGCCTACCAGGCCAGGATTGAATAAAGCTCAACTTGCTGAAGTAAGCAATTTTATTTATTACATGCTTCATTCATATTTATTGGCCATCACTACCTATCTAAACTATTAGTTGCTTAAGTACAACTTAATAGATCACATTATAAAAAAATGCCTTTATAAAATACAATGCTTAAGAATTACAATAATATTTCTTTAATGTTTATCTGCCATCCTTATTTTTATTACACTATAAAATGCTTGTTACTAAATATATCCAATTCAAGTCTTATTTTATTTATTAATCAACAAAATTATTAATTAAGTATGTCTTTACATTAATTCTTTAAATATAATTGAATTATAAAATCAATACCTCTGTCATAAAAACTAAAATTATAATTTTTTTTAATACTTACAAATCATTGGAATCAAAACTTCAAAGGCTTTTGAAGCTTGAATGCTGAGACCAATTTGTCCACTATTTACTTAGACTTTCTTTTTACACAAGAACCCAAAGAGCTATATTTGTTTTAAATCAATTTGGCAGCTTTATATCCTTTTCAAATGGAAAGGATACATACAATGTTTGGCAAGTGTTTATACCTTTTTTAATTACATACATGTAAATGTGTAAATTCACACAGAATTTAACATTGTGTATTTTTCTATGTTACAGGTCATACAGAAACATTTCAAATCCTTGCCAGTGAATGAAAAAGATATAATGGCATACTTTATTTATATGGTGAAAACCAATGGCAATAAATTGGACCAGAAAAATGGCATAAATTCAGACTCAGTGTAGTGTTATGTGAATTTAATTTATGAAATGTAGTTTTAATGTTAGTTGTAAAATATAATTAGATGGTTTCTCTTCCTAAATTTACAATCAACGTTTGAGAGATTGTCCCTTGTTTAGTTTTTAAAATGGATCTCTTATTTATATTTTTATAGATATTTCTCCCTGTTGTGATTATTGTAGAAAAGCCACTGTACCAACCATGTGATTAATTAACCACACCAATCTTTCTTGGCTCGTGGAGATATGGTTCATATTGCTATACCATATTTTACTAAATAGGGCAAAGTGGAAGTATGATAAATAATATTTTAAACCAACATATACATTTTGTTTAGTGAGACAATTTTTTTGTAATTTTCAGCCGGAATTTTTGCTGGAATTTTTGGTGATCTAACATAAAATGCTAGATCACAAAACATTCCGGCATATAACTTTTGACTCATAATTGTTTTTAAAACCATTGTAATATTATTTACAATGAAAAATGTGATATAAAATATTCAATTTTTCCTTTATCAATAATTTTAAAATTATTAAGACCTATTTTATCAATATAATCAATTATCATAGTAAGATTACAAACTCATTTTACTTTCTGTGTGTAAAGAATCCCAAATTTTAGTCATATATATACTTATATGATGGTTGAATAATTAAATCAAAATAAAATAACACACAAAGATTCTCATTCAAAAGTTTGTGTAGGTATGTAGCTTGCAATTATTAATAACTAAAAATACTCATAAAATTGTAGATTTAACGCTTCATCTGTCGTAGTTTTAAACTTGGATAGCCATAAAAAAAATCTTACTGAGCCTTGGTTGAGCCATATTTATTTTTTAATATGAGTTCATTACTGACAGAAAAGCTGACAGCCTGGTAAACCTTCCAAGAATTTGTCACATGAAATGATTATTTGCATTGATAAATTGTTTGAAGCTTGGCCGCTAATTTGTAAAAATAAAAATGGCGGACAGTGGAGTAGCCATGCTTAATACTACATGCTTGATACATAACTTGCGTGAATAAGTTTGCCCAGTATGATTCAATGCCATGCATCGAGGCCATTGAGGGTGTGGTTATTAATCGCATTAAAGTATGGTGCTAGAGATGCATGTTTGTGCTAGACTGTGATCTCATTTAGTTAGTAATGATTCAATCTAGGATGGTAACATGCTTCACTCAAACGAGGAATTAAACCCATACGTACACCTTATCAGTATATTTTATATTGTATTTATGTTGAATCATAATCCATAGCAAGTTGAATGCACTATTCCTAAAGGAAATGGGTAAATAATAAACAACGGACAATCTTAAGAGTCTACAATGGTTTTATAATATTTAAAAAAATGGAATATATATATTGTACTTTAGAAATACATTTACATCAAGACGCTTCACTTAGTGAATAATTTGTAAAGCGTTAATTGAGAAAATTTAATGCTTTCAAAAAATATATATTGTTTATATTGTAAGACACAAAATTACTCAAATATTAGACATGACATTACAATACAAATTACCACCCAATATATTACAATATAGGTACTTGACTCTATTTTATTTCTACATTTTTGTATGGTAAAAGAACAAACTGACTAAAATAAAATAACTCGAGAAGCCAAAAGACGACCTTACTATTAGTAGTATTTCAAAATACTACTCATTTCATCAGTTATTCTACCTTTGACGCCACGATCACATCGGGGGTAATTGCGCAAGGCAATTGTAATCAGTTTCGATTTCTATAGTTTAAGTAAAAGTTGTTGTGAATTTTATAATTAAACTTAATTTTCGAGCATGATTTTTTATTTTTGACAAGAATTTAAACTAGGTATTCCAATTACTTGCATCAGTTCTATTAATAATTAATCATTGCACAATAAGGATTCCTTATTTTCAATATTTTGTACGTAACCTAAAACGATTATGATTGAATTGCTCAATTACCCTTATATATTTATCATTTTAATAGGTCTCAGAAGGTCAGGTCAGCATTAGTATAGTTCTATATCCAGATTGCTACATGGCTTAACATTGCTCGTAGGTTAGTCTTTTAATATTTGACATAATATGTATAAGTCGTGTCACATAAAAAGAGCGCTGCTATACACTAAGCTATGTTACAACTCTTACGAACGTTGTACGTATGGTTAAAGTGATCACACTTTTTCTCCATTAATTATTGATGCCCATTCGCGGTGCAATAAAAAGTTTATATCTGTTTTTAATTTATATATAACTCGTTCCAATTTTCATGTTCAGTAGAATAGAATAATGCTATGTTTAGACATGTCCATTTTGTTTAGTTTGAGAGTTTGAATAAACTATCTAGGCTAGCGCTCTCCAACCCAAACAATAAGCCTTTCGATGAGGCGTGATTTTTTATCAATCGTAAGCCTAAAACTAGTATTAGATGGTTTCTACGCTGATCGACCATCAACGCTCTTTTTAGGTGGCACTTACTATACCAACAAGATGGACAATGAATTACAATGTTACATTAAATAATATAGAAATAATGAACTTCTCTCAACTGAGTATCCACTATTTATTTCTCATGTAGGGTTTATATATTTGTATATACTAAATTTTTCAATATCAGATGTTTTGATTGTATATTGACAAGGGAAATGCAATTCTGATTAATATTTAAGAGAGATTTAATAGCATTAAAGTATAAAATGTATCTTTTATTACATTTTATTTAACACAACGAATCTGTCTTATTTGCTTGAGCATAGTTTCCCAATCTTTTACGGATTGTCATCTAAATTAAGTCTGGAAAAACCAAATCAGCTTACAGTGTGGCTAATGCTTCATTTTATTTTCTCTCACTTACACAATACATGCTTCGAAGTTGCTGTTCAGCAAGTGTTGTGTAAGTTCCAATGTTATGAACACCCAAAGTTAATGAATAATCAATTCAATCCAAAATCTTCAGATGGCAGATTGAATTTGGCAGTACTCTAGGTATCTACAAAGGCGAGTAGACAAAGGATAACCACCACTAAACTCAATTGGCCATGTGAAAATTTCTGATTAGATTAATTATTTATTACTGGCGCATGACGTGGATTACAATATTTTAGGCTTAAGAATGGTACACGACAGGAGTTCAAACTCAAACAAGCAGACTTAGTGTTGGAAGCACTATTTGTTTTATACATACCTACTTACACACCAAACCGTATTGTTTGAGAAAAAAACTAACGCTCGCTAAACATTTTTCCGCTAGCACAACTTTAGGAACTTGATTTCACAAACTCGCTAAATCGTTTTGATTGCGAACAAATCGGACTTTGACGAACCAAACATTCTTTCGCGAGCACAACTTAACTAATTTGTTTTCACGTTGGTACTAACTAACAGTTTTGTTCTCGAACAATTCAGAGACTTATGATGTTTCAATGAAACGAACTTTCTTCTGCGAGCACATCTTAGGAATTCATTTAGACGTACTTCACTAATCCATTCTGTTTACGAACAAATCGAACACTCATTCTTCGAAGCAAGCAGAACTTTAGCAAATCTTTTTTGCGTAATCACCAAGCTGTTTTAATTGCGAATTGCGAATTGCGCATACCAAACATTCTTAGCGAGCACAACTTTTGGAATCTGTTTTAACGTATACTCGCCAAACTGTTCTGTTTACGAACAATTAATGCTCGCATGACAAACTTGCGCGCATCAAAGGCTCGCAAACTTTGTAAATGCTCCCAGTATCTACTGTCTATTCGAGCACCACACCTTGAAAACAGTGTTTTTTATACGATAAATTACAGCCACAGTGCACTTATTGATGTGCACAGGTTTTATGGCATTTTTGGATACAAATTGCAAAAGTTATGCTCCTATTCAGGTTTGTACGATATTTCTTATGGTAGATAATGTTGTTTTGCTTATATGGAGTGCCGCTGAGCAGGGAGTGTAAACCGGAATATATTTTTAATATTTAGATTGATTGATTGATTGATTCCGCTTAAGCCCCCAGGAATTAACAATGCCCGTAAACATATTAATATGAACACATTTTCTTCAGCGTCGTTCACATTTTAAGGCAAAATTGTTGCAGTTTTTGCGGTCTGATTATTAAGTCTTCGTACCACTTAATGGTTTATAACTTATGTTTAGGATTTAGTAAAGTATGTCCCCATCGATCGAAATGGTGGCTTATTACTTAGCTAGAATCCACATCAGATTCTGATGATATTTCAATCCACGTTGAAGCCCCTTCCTTTGCTTTTATTTCAGCCGTTTGAGGTAGCGATGCCACAACTGAAAAAAAAACAGTTAACACATACTTCGTTATTGGTAACAAAATACCATAATATTGGTGCCAATTCTGGTGTTCAGAAATATAATTAAATTGACAAATAAGTGCTTTTATTTTCGCAATGTTCCCTTTGGAGAAGGACAGCACGAATTTTAGGCCTGTCACTTAAATATAGAAATTTGTATTTAACTGATTTAGCGCCAATAATCAATACAAATAAGTCAATAAGTCGAGCAACCTACTGTTGCATCGAGTGTACACCTGTTTATGTCAAATCATGTGTTTTGTGGGAAAGACGGTTGGTAACCTCAGAAAAGTTGCAGTAAGTATATGGTTATGATTACTCGGTTCAGGTTTCACATCTTAGAGAAGCGAAAACAGGTTTCTTCTGGCATAGCAACCAGGGCTATTATTACTCTGCCACCGCTTCAAGTGTCTTTTATGCAAGTTGAGTACGTCTCGTATACAGGTCGCAAGAGTTTTATATAGGTTTAGTACGTCTCGTATGCAGGTCGCAAGTGTATTTTATGCAAGTTCAGTACGTCTCGTATTTAGGTCGCAATTGTCTTTTATGCAAGTATAGAACGTCTCGTATACGCAAGGCACAAGTGTCTCGTATGCAAGTTTAGTACATCTCGTATACACACGGCGCAAGCGTCTTTTATTAAAGTTTAGTACGTTTCGTATTCAGGTCGCAATTGTCTTTTATGAAAGTATAGTACGTCTCGTATACACAAGGCGCAAGTGTATTTTATGCAAGTTTAGTACATCTCGTATACACACGGCGCAAACGTCTTTTATTTAAGTTCAGTACGTCTCGTATAAGGACACGAGTGTATTTTATGCGAGTGTTATCTATATAGAACGTCTCGTATACAGGTTAAAAGTGCCTTTTATACAGGTACTAGCCGTTTCCAGCCCGCTTCGCTGGGCGAATTGAAAAAGGAAATAAATTACATTTTATGTTTCATTTTTATTTATTTTTTTCATATTTTTATTATTCTCCTTTTTTTTATTTTTGTATGAACATAAATAGGCCCCGCGGATAGAACTGTAAGCATCGATATTGTTTAGACTTACTCAAATTCCAAATTCCATCGATTTAGCCTGTATCTTTCATCCAGATGATTTTTCTCACTAATATTCATTGTAACTTTCAATGTGCAATCATTATAACATTTCCGTGCGTTTCTTCCAAAAATTAATAATAATTGACATGAAGAAAAAAATTTGAAATGAGCATTGAAAGTTTAAGTTAAAGTCATTGCAAGTCTCATATGTGAAGTTGAAATCTGTCTAGGTTCAAGTGCGACGAATTTTCTGTTAACTAAAATTTTCTCCGTGACATCAATTTTTTATAGAAAATTAATTCTGCATGTTTTTTATGAATTCTATTGGAATAAGTAACTAAATTTCTTTTCCACATCTCATGTGCTTGGAAAATGCATTCATTTTAATCTGTTACATTTCCGCGATCCCGCAATAAAAGAATTCGTCGGTTATGTAGTCTGCAAAAGTAAAATGAATGTAAAATTCTTAGTCCGTTGATTGGATAGCTACATGTAAAGTTAAGTTTTTGAAACCTCTCAAAGATTTTTCTCCGCTGCCAAAAAGACGATTGTTGTAAGGAAATACACGAATATCCCTACATACACGAAGATCCCCACCAAATTTGGAGTCTGTAGAAGTTACAGGTTAGAAATAAAAAATTTAGATTTTAACACCCACCCCCGCAATTCCTGTCGGAAGTAGACTTTATTGAAATCCATTTTGAGATGTTCTTTATGTGAATAATAAAAGATTCCTACCATATTTAGAATTTTTAGAAGCTATATTTCGAAATTGAATTTTTTTATTGTTAACACCCACCCCCGCGAACCTTATTGGAGGTGATTCATTGTAAAATCCGCTCGAAGATCATTTTTATATTACATATAGAACACTCTCACTAAATTTGGAGTCTATAGGAGCTATCGCTTGGAAATCGAAAATTTTTATTGTTAACGCCCCCGCAATCTTCTTTGGGGTGGGATATCGTAAAATTTGTTCATAAATCATTTTTACATCACTTATAGAAAATTCCTACAAAATTTGGAGCTTGTAGGCGCTTTAGCTGGAAAATTAAAAATATTAATTGTTAATACCCACCCCCGCAACCCCCTGTGGGGTGAGCTATCGTAAAATTCGTTCATAGCCTATTTCTACACCTCTTACAGAAGATTCCTACCAAATTTGAAGTCTATAGAAGCTATAGTTTAAAAACGGGAATTGTTCAATGTTAACGCCCCCGCAATCCCCTTTGGGGAATGAATTTCTTAAAATCTATTCATAGCTGACCTCTGCATAGCAAAAGTAATATTCCTACCAAGTTTCACGTTTCTAAGTCTTATGGTTCCCGAGATTTCGTGGTGAGTGACTATATAGATGGGAATTCTTCGATTATCATCGAAATTTTTAACTTTTTATCGGGCTTGTTTAAAATTTTCTTACATACAAAACTTTCTCCTGACAATTCTGAAGATAAAAAAAAGCCCAATTGGTCCAGCCGTTCTCCACTACCATGAGTAGATTCTTAGCTGAATGTAAAAAACCATAATCCGTTTAATACACTCTGTTGAAATCCATGAAAACAAAAGAATCAAGAGAAAATGCTTATCTTTTGTTTTTATTAGCGGGATAAATGTTCATAAAAGTAAGACAGCAATAAAAAAATGAAGGAATGTTGGAATTCAAAAAATAGATAGCCATAAACCATCTAGGAAAAATTTCGCATCGAATGGTGGTAGTTTCATGTCGATACGATCAGTGGTTTAGGCGTGATTGAGCCTCAAACGAAGACGATTTTCATTATATATATATAGATAGTACGTCTTATAAACAGGTCGCAATTGTCTTTCATGCAAGTTTAGTATGTCTCGTATACAGGTCACAAGTGTCTTTTATGCAAGGATAGTATGTCTTCTATACAGGTCCAAGGGTCTTTGGTGCAATTATAGTAGGTCTCATATACATATCGCAAGCATATTTTAAGCAAGTGTAGTACGCCTAGTATACACAAGGCGCAAGTATATTTTATGCAAGTTTAGTACGTCTCGTATACAGGAAGAAAGTGTCCTTTATTCTAGTTTACAACGTCTTGTACACAGATCGTAAATATCTATTGTACAAATATAGAACGCCTCGTATACAGGTCCCAAGTGTCTTTTATGCAATACTAGTACGTCTCGTATAAAGGGAGAAAGTGTCGTTAATTCTAGTTTGCGACGTCGCGTATACAGGCAACTAGTGTCTTTTGTGCAATTACGTCTCTTATACACAAGGCGCAAGTGTATTTTATGCAAGTTTAGTACGTCTCATATACACAGATCGCAATTGTCTTTTATGCAAGTATAGTACGTCTCGTATACACAAGGCGCAAGTGTATTTTATGCAAGTTTAGTACGTCAAATATACACAGGTCGCAATTGTCTTTTATGCAAGTATAGTACGTCTCGTACATATACAAAAGGCGCAAGTGTATTTTATGCAAGTTTAGTACGTGTAGCATTCACAGGGGGAACGTCTCGTATACAGGTCTAAGTATCTCTTTTTCAATTATACTTTGTCTTGTATAAAGTAACTAAGTGTCGTTTATGCAAGTTCACTACATTTATAAAGAAACATGTAAGTATATTATGGAAAAAAATTATAAAGAATGTATTACCATCATATTTACTCTTCTCAGGTTTAATATCTTGTCTGTCATCTAAAATCTCAGTTGGACTATTATCTTCCTCCATTTTTATGTCGTTTATATTATAATTCTTGAGACATATTTTCAGGTCTTTCATGCTCAGCGATTGCACGTGGTTAGTAGTAATGATGTCTGAGAAGTTTATTTTAGTCCTTTTTTGCCTAAAAATTTAATTTTCATTCATTATCATCAACCTCAGCCTATTAAAGTCCCATCCAACGGTGCAGTGATCTGCTGAGTGGAGGTCCCGAGTTCGATCTCCAGCATAGATAATTTGAGGAATTTTCAATTTTTAAATTTTCTTCTGTCTGGTCTTGTCTATAAATGCGTAAGTTTTTTTTGGATTGATGTTCTTACTCAATTCAGCCAAGACGGATAAATGTATGGTTCGCGTGGGACAGATTTTTTTATATTGCATAGTATTATTATAAATTCATGGGTAGTCGCGGAAGGTCACGGGCAACAACTAGGTTATCTTATTATAACATACGCATACCAAATGAAATCCATATTAGGTGCAACGTTTAAGCGAGCAAACCTTCACGTTGTAATGACTACAAATTAGGCGCATGTGACCTACTTTAAGACCAATGGATAACGGATTGGTGCTAATCGTTTATTTCGATAGATAGAACAACAAATTAAAAGTGGTAATAAATAATCACTGCACGAATTCTTTTACAGAAAACTCTTTATACAAAATTTAAAATGGCAACAAAAACCTTTTTTAGCAATTATTATAATGACAGAGCTATGCCCGTATGTTATAACAAACATAAAAAAAACATCCGTATTGGTAAACTCATGCTTTAGAAAACGGTTAAAAATGGCGCCATACAGCCTGCAAACTTAATGTTTTATAATAAACTAGCTTTTGCATGCAGCTTCGCTCACGTTAGTTCAATTTTTTTTTTGGTAAATTTTTACTAAATAGAAAAATATGAACGTAAATTACTCAAAAAATCAGAGACCTTCATATACTATTGCTGCCATTGGAGTTGGAATTTTTAAAATTTGTGAAACCCGTTCTTTATTTTTAATCGAAAACCTAACTTCAAAGTCTCATGGATGTAACTTCAAAAATAAATTGATAAATGAAGAATTTAATACAAACTTTCAACCCTCTTAGGGTTGGAATTTTCAAAAATCCTAAGTGGATGCCTACATTGTAATAACTATCTGTGTGCAACATTTTAGGCAGATCCGTCAAGTGGTTAGAGCTGTGCGTTGATAGATCCTTTGCGTTTTATATATACAGATTATAGCCACTTGGGATTATGGGAAGACTCAATACATTGGATACATTCAGATCTGTTCAGACATCTGAAAGATAACTATCCTAATAAAGGCAAGTGTGTGTCTGTTTGCTACCTTTATTCAACTGAAACACTGCACCAATATTATAAATTTCCCTTGAGAAAAAACACAGACGAAGTCCCGCTCAATTAGTATTTTCTTTATCACGTTTCTTTTTCCTATTCACCCAATCTGCAACCAGTTCCAAGACTATAGGCAAATTGGTTCGAGGCGATTTGGAGTTGCCACAAAGTTTACACTAGAAAACATACTTACTTGAACTAGATATGCAGAACTAGGTTATTGCATAAATATTAAAAAAAAAAATAAGTAAAATAATAAGTGTTAAAATGAAAGTAATGTGATAAAAGTTGTTCAAATGTATACCTTAAATTGTCGTCTCTAATAATTTCCGCTTTGATCAAATCAACCACACTTTTTGATCTTTCGGCAGCACTTTGTATGGCTCTATGTACAATATTTGAGTTGTGAATAGCAGCTTCAGTGTGGTTTAAGAGACATATTTCTTTATACTGATTCATGCCCACGACTAGAAGGCCTCCAATAGTGTTTCCATCTTCTGTGGTACTTGTGCAGACTGTCTCCTCGATATAACTTGGGTCTGATATTAGTACACTGTAATAATTAATTTTATTACTCAACAGTTATAATTAATAATTAAATATATACAAAGCCAGCCAGCCAGAGCTTACTACCACGGTTTAAAGCAGTATTATTTTGACATTGTTGGTTTTTTCTTTTGTATTTAGGATGTCTATTTAGAGTTGCAATGGCAGCAGACCCCTGCACCCTAGTAACACCCTGTCTAACACTACACAGAAATACTACCACAACCCAACAAAAAGTGTTGTCAGATTTGACTTTTCACATTGTTTGTTATATGGATAACATAAAAAATAAGATCATAGTTTTTTTTTTAATTCATATACACATATTATGGCCAATTAATTCAATGGCCACCCTGCGCCGGAAACGTAGCATTTGTCGAGCCCCAACAAGGCAGACCGAAAATATTGCAAGTCACTGGAAGCAAAGATTGTACAGCAGTACAAGTCAAATATGTACGTGGAGTTTGCAAATCCATAAAAAAGACCTATGGCATTCAGACAGCTTCCATCAGTTGTTAAATGATGCTGAATAAGGTCAATTACATTTTGCACTACGAAAGTTGGAAAAGGTGTTATTAGACATATATGTTATAAAAAACATAAGTTGGAATCAGAGAACCATAAGTTAAAACCTTTTTAGATTTTAATTCACTGTTCTTTTTATTAATATTAAAGTAACGGAAAACATAATAAATAAAGCAAGAAAAGGCAATCTTAGAAAATTACAAGTATGCTTACTTATTTTGAAATATAGCGAAAGTCAAACACACTGGATAGTGATATAAAACTGTGGGTATAGGATCATTCTCTGCTAATGTGTGTATAATGACACTTTCCCCACTTCTAGTCACATCAGGTCTTTTGAAATGTGCTAAGGAAACTAATGTGGCAATGCTTGAACATTCTATTAAGTTACCCTCGTGATTCAAAATCTTTAAATCAACTCTTAATGACCAAACCTAGAAATAGAAAAAGTATTTTAATTGTTAAGAATAAATATCTTAAATTACATATATTGTGTAAAGATATGACAAAAATGATTAACTGCATTAAGATTATCAATTAATTAAAAGTGATTGCTGTATGGACATCAACCGTTATTTGTATAAGTATTATTGCATGCTGAAACTTCTGATGCTTAAATATGAGTCAGCGCCAGATATAGTGCAATCTCCATTATTTTAGTTGATGGGAATTAACTGCTGCCCACAGCTGGACTAAAGCCCTTTCCCAACAAGAGAGTTTGCCCACAATCACCACACAATTTTAATTAAATTTAAAAAATGGTAGAAAAACATATTCATTAGCTAAAAAAATATGATAATTGAGTGTTAAGAGCATTTTCTCACCTTTTCCTCCACAACAATACACAGAGATTCAAGATCAATACATTTTGAATCCTTATAGCATTTCTCAAGCAATCTATTTAGGTAAACTGTGAGATCAGTTTGGCGATTGGCCTCAAACTGTGGTGCAGCCATAGGACTGATCTCAACATTGATGTACAGAATTCCCTCATTCGGTCTTATTTGCTTTGGTTGGACAACCTCACATGATACCTGGGCTAACACCCTGAAATAGATAAGTACATTTAAAGGAGCTATAAAGCTTTATATGCTGTTTAAGATATGTACCAAACTACAAAGTTGATCCTCAATCCAGTAATTAACTCATTTTCACCGATTACATAGAATGTTTTTAAGAACTGACACACAGGTGTGTGTCAGTCCTTCCACCTTCCAGTTTAGAGTGTTTTTATAATAAACTGCACATTTAAGGATTTGCAGTAACGACAGCAAAATTTCTTTTCGATAACACTATGGTGGTTGTTAAAAATAAATTTCGAAAAACATCTTGACTTTGCTTGTTATGGTTAAGATAATGATGCACAATCATACTTACTTGGTCTCCCCAATAGAAACAATACAGCTACCATATTCGGAACCAAAGCAAATATCTAGTTTACGACTCTCATCATAATTTCTACCATCCAATCTCTGTAAATAATAATATCGAATTTTTAAATGTTCGGCATGACAACTTTAATTTAGAGTTTTTCCAACCTACATGGCCTTCCAAAATAATTTTTTTTATGAAATTTTTTTCGCAATTTGATAAAAACTGTTCCCTCATTTTAAAAGAGTAATTGCCTAATATATTAAATATTATAAAATTAATCTATTTTCAATATTGAGGTTAGAACAATATTTGTAAATTCAAACTGACTGTGCATGTGTGTTTGACATGGAGATTTGACACTAACTTGACACTTGACAGTTACACAGAGCATAAACAAAGCTACTAATAGTCTATGATGAATAGTCTAAGGTTATCTTCTCTAAATAGTAGGAAAAATGGATACAAAGAGGGTATAAATAAAATCTAGGTACATACTATTTTATTTTGCTTGCAAGCTATACTTTATTGATAAATAATATAATTTGATGATAAATAAAATAGACGAACGCGCGCTTCGCAATAGATAATCTGTACAAGTGTGCGATCATCACTGTCTTCCTAGACTGCGTATTAGATATTCCGACAAAATTATTTTCAGAATAAGGCTCTAGTACAAAATATAAATTGTATAATGGCAAATGCAAAGCATGGCACCTATACCGCGTTCATTGTCGTCATCCAATGCGCTCTCGGACAGTAATGCTCAATGGGATCTATTCCATGGTGGTTGGACAGCATTGTTCCGTGAATTGTTTAGATACTGTGAGAATATTTAATGACCTTTACTTCAATATTCGCAGAGTATCACTATAATACACTATATTAATATCATGTCTTTTACAATGTTTAATGTCTTCTTTCATTCATTTGTCTAATAGCAGTCCATAAATTATGTAGTTCAATCTAGTTAGTGTAAGTGGCCCTGCCGTACTAACAAGATGTAAAATAAATAAATAAATAATCACAGAATTAAGAACATATGTTCTTAATGTCTGAATTCTGAGTGTATAATATTATTATCTGTACGCCGAAAAAGAAATAAAAAGGCAATTTAGTAGTAAGAACCTACCTATATAAAACACAACAGCAAATTATACCGCCCAACAATCCGCATTGGTGCCGCTTGACGGGTTTATACAATAAAACTATCTCTGCTATGAAAGGAGGGCATGTGTCCCCAATTAGAGACATTGGATGATGATACCTGAAACACTGGTATATTATTCAATGATAACTGTTTGTTATGTATTAGTCTAGGTAATGAGGCTATCGGAAAACATAATTTGAAAGCATATATTGTCATGAGGCACCTAAAAGGTTGTTGTAACAACAATTTACATAATATTTCTACCTTTACCTACCACTAATAAGGCAATATTGATGGCTGCTTATAATATGATAGTGTGGACATACCGAGCTCTCATTATCAACACTACTTTTTAACTTTCCACTGCTGTCGAATCATTATGCTGGGTAGTCAGATAAGTGATCGCCGGAGAAGGTATTAGTAGCAAAGGGGACGCTGCTGTCCGCTCTCCATTATATTCTCATAGTCGCCTGGAACGACTCCCGAGGGAAGAGGAGGGACTATCGATTTATTTATAGTAATAATTGACGCACAAAGCGGATGGCCATCAGGGGGATAGTAAGTGGAAAATCATCGCCTATAAACAGCAACACTTCACAGGGCATGCAAGGAGCACGTCCTATAACATGCTGCACTGTTTCCACCAATTTGTGGCGTAGGTGTTAAACTTAAGCCTCACGTGATACTACTTTTCTGGACGAGCTCTGTGACAAAAAGCTCTCTTACTACTAAAACTCTTACAGAGGTTGCCTGTAAGAGATTGCTTGCAGCAATAAGGCCGCCTTTATTTATTTCGATAAAGTTTACAAAAAAAAAAAGCTAGCATCAGGAAACCACCCAGGTTTGTATTATATGCTAACAGAGAATTAAGTCTAGGTACGTTAACTACAGAAAATTATTGCCAGTTTACCATGATGTGTATAAAAATGATCATAAGTGATTTAAAAAGAAGGATTTCAGTTTTTTCTTAATATTACGAGGATTAATATTGCGTCTTTGCATGCTTACCTTTCTTTTTCTTCTGCTTATTCTATATTTTATGTATATTTTGATGTTTGTGTGCAATAAAGTATTTCTTCTTCTTCTTCTTCTTCTCGATATAAACTATAAATGAAGACATGTGACGAAATGGGAGGGTCATACATCTATTTATTACTAATAAGAAACGATTTCAATATCGATGTAAATAACCTAGGTACTTATTACAAACGGTGTAAGTAAGACTTGTTTACTGCCCTGTGAATAGCCCCAAATTATAATTAGCATTATTTGAACACTATAGATTGCAGGTATTTTTATTTTTTTCATTTATTTGCACACAAATAAAAATACAGAAGAAGAATACAAAAAAAAACACAGACAGAGGCAGTATACAAAAGGCGGCCTTATCGCTTCGTAGCGATCTCTTCCAGGCAAGCTTAGGATAAGGAAAACCAAAGGACAAAACAGGTTTGCAACATAGTGAAAACCCAATATGTTGAAACCTAAAAAAAGGCTATTATTTTGTCCTATTTTTAATATCATACGACCGTAACTGTTAAAATAAAACCTTTACTTTCCTGAAAAACCTTATGATATTAGTAGGTACTTACTCATAAACGTTGGGTTTGTAGATTTATACTTCAACACAAACTTTGTTTTTATGACATTTATTTCCCTACGGAAGTAGTCATACGGTACAAAGTCATGGGCTAGCTAGAAATAAAAAAAAATAACATCATATCCACATAAGCCTAGCGTGCAACAAATATATCGTGATCGGACAATGTTCAAGGCGCATCATCGCACCGATTACGTCGGGTGACACAACCCTGTGTCACCACCATACCACCCGTTACCATTTACTAACAAAAACTCCCCTCGCAGAGTAGACTGTATACTTAATGTTCCTCTTGGCCACAGCACTAGACCATTTGGGCATAAAAAGATTTAACACGTTTTATATCATTCACTTACATACATCTTATCGAAACGTCTGAACTAGCAAAGGAGACGAACGATTCAGTGAAAAAACTACCTACAACAGACATACAATTAGTTGTTTGTTCTAATTGCTGTAGCGCGTTCATAAAACCTAATTAATGAAGTGAAGATGGATCATGCGCGAAGCGAAAGCAATATTATTTAAACAATTTTCTATTAGACAATGGTAATATTAATAATGAATTTTTTTTATTGAGCCTTTGATTTTTGTCTGGTGGCAGGCTTCGGCCGTGGCTAGTTACCACTGTACCGGCAAAGAGGTGCCGCTAAGCGATTTATCGTACCGGTATGATGCCTCGTAGAAACCAATACCTGCCATACTCAGGTAACACCTTATCTTAGAATGCATCATCACTTACCAGTGGGTGAGATTGCGGTCAGTGGCGTGCACTGCAAACATGCATAAAGGCATTGCATACCCTACCCTCAGAGCCTATCAGGGTTTTGAAAACAATAGAATCAACCACTACGATAAAGTGTGTATGTGTATTTCATAAATGTAATAAGGAGTTGCTTTACCTAAACATTAGGTAAAACCCGGATTTTCTATGTTGTTTAATGCATACCCTGGTCTAAGACCCTCTGCACGTCCCTGATTGCAGTTATGGGCTAATTTGTAGTCTATATATATAATGAAAATGGTCTTCGTTTGAGGCTCAATCACGCCTAAACCACTGATCGTATCGACATGAAACTACCACCATTCGATGCGAAATTTTTCCTAGATGGTTTATGGCTATCTATTCTTTGAATTCCAACATTCCTTCATTTTTTTATTGCTGTTTTACTTTTATGAACATTTATCCCGCTAATAAAAACAAAAGATAAGCATTTTCTCTTCATTCTTTTGTTTTCATGGATTTCAACAGAGTGTATTAAACGGATTATGGTTTTTTACATTCAGCTAAGAATCTACTCACGGTAGTGGAGAACGGCTGGACCAATTGGGCTTTTTTTTTTATCTTCAGAATTGTCAGGAGAAAGTTTTGCATGTAAGAAAATTTTAAAAAAGCCCGATAAAAAGTTAAAAATTTCGATGATAATCGAAGAATTCCCATCTATATAGTCACTCACCACGAAATCTCGGGAACCATAAGACTTAGAAACGTGAAACTTGGTAGGAATATTACTTTTGCTATGTAGAGGTCAGCTATGAATAGATTTTAAGAAATTCATTCCCCAAAGGGGATTGCGGGGGCGTTAACTATGAACAATTCCCGTTTTTTAGGTTAGGTTCCTGTTTTGGTAGGTGTAGAAATAGGCTATGAACGAATTTTACGATAGCTCACCCCACAGGGGGTTGCGGGGGTGGGTATTAACAATTAATATTTTTAATTTTCCAGCTAAAGCTCCTACAAGCTCCAAATTTTGTAGGAATTTTCTATAAGTGATGTAAAAATGATTTATGAACAAATTTTAGGATACCCCACCCCAAAGAAGATTGCGGGGGCGTTAACAATGAAAATTTTCAATTTCCAAGCGATAGCTCCTATAGACTCCAAATTTAGTGAGAGTGTTCTATATGTAATATAAAAAAGATCTTCGAGCGGATTTTACAATGAATCACCTCCAATAAGGTTCGCGGGGGTGGGTGTTAAAAATAAAAAATTTCAATTTCGAAATATAGCTTCTAAAAATTCTAAATATAGTAGGAATCTTTTATTATTCACATAAAGAACATCTCAAAATAGATTTCAATAAAGTCTACTTCTGACAGGAATTGCGGGGGTAGGTGTGAAAATCTAAAATTTTTATTTCTAACCTGTAACTTCTACAGACTCCAAATTTGGTGGGGATCTTCGTGTATGTAGGGATATTCGTGTATTTCCTTACAACAATCGTCTTTTCGGCAGCGGAGAAAAAGTCATTGAGAGGTTTCAAAACCTTAACTTTACATGTAGCTATCCAATCAACGGACTAAGAATTTTACATTCATTTTACTTTTGCAGACTACATAACCGACGAATTCTTTTATTGCGGGATCGCGGAAATGTAACAGATTAAAATGAATGCATTTTCCAAGCACATGAGATGTGGAAAAGAAATTTAGTTACTTATTCCATTAGAATTCATAAAAAACATGCAAAATTAATTTTCTATAAAAAATTGATGTCACGGAGAAAATTTTAGTTAACAGAAAATTCGGCGCACTTGAACCTAGACAGATTTAAACTTCACATATGCGACTTGCAATGACTTTAACTTAAACTTTCAATGCTCATTTCAAATTTTTTTCTTCATGTCAATTATTATTAATTTTTGGAAGAAAGGCACGGAAATGTTATAATGATTGCACATTGAAAGTTACAATGAATATTAGTGAGAAAAATCACCTGGATGAAAGATACAGGCTAAATCGATGGAATTTGGAATTTGAGTAAGTCTAAACAATATCGATGCTTACAGTTCTATCCGCGGGGCCTATTTATGTTCATACAAAAATAAAAAAAAAGGAGAATAATAAAAATATGAAAAAATAAAATAAAAATGAAACATAAAATGTAATTTATTTCCTTTTTCAATTCGCCCAGCGAAGCGGGCGGGAAACGGCTAGTGGAATAATAAAAAAAATCCATTTGATAAATTGCTTGGGCATTTTTCCGTTCAGTCTGATGTGGAACGCGCTGTCTACTCCAAGGCATGTTACTTTATGGCCACCCCCTCAACATCACCGAACACCATAACGCGGTATTTCAATTCCAGCCTTTCAATGGCATACATAACAGTCGCATCGCCTCATGACGGGTGTAGAACTTATATTTTCTACGCTGTGCAATGCCAGCTTCTGCGAAAATGATTTTGGCAGTTCACTGGCCGGTAAATATTTTTTTATTCATATTTTAACTAAAATGTTTCATCATCACACATCAACTGTTCCCGGCCCACTACAGGGCATGGGTCTCCTCCCACAATAAGAAAGGTAGGGCCGTAGTCCACCACGCTGGCCTAGTGCGGATAGGTGGACTTCCTACGCCTTTGAGGCTTCCAACTCTCAAGCATCTTCAAAAAGGTTTCCTTCACCGTTGAAGCAAGTGATATTTTAATTTCTTAAAACGCACATAACTTAGAAAAGTAGGTGCGTGCTGGGATTCGAATTATGCCCCCAAAAGTGAAGTCCTAACCACTGAGCTATCACCGCTATTAAGTAACAGTTTAAATTAACCAAAAATCTCATTTTATCAAAATTTGATCAATAAAAAATTCTACGTAAATTTAATTTAGTTTGAGTACCACTATACCTCTTTAATTTCCCATAATAATTTTCTATCGAATTCCGCGTTGGTCCATATTTCCGTTAAATCGAATCGTGATCTTTGGAGATGGAGGTTGTAAATCCGCAACGATAAATCACTAGCTATCACTATCAGTAATTTATCATAACTAATTGTTGTTTGATGGAATGTGAGTTACATAATAAATGGTTAAAGGTCATCTTATTCTTTTTTATCTTATCCCTTATTAACCCTCTCTATGTGGGCCAACATTTCTTGTGTAGGTACCTAATAACGATTGTTTTCTAGATACACAGTTAAGCCAACGGCAAAATGAAATTCTGGAAATGAAAAACGCCATCAATGGAAAACACCTAAAAATTGGGACGTACAATGTAAGTAAAAAAATATTTTAAAATAATTCGCCACACGCACTGAATATCTTTTCTGTCTGTACACGTTTCAGCCCCGCAGGAGTTTCGAGATGAGTAGGCCGTGGCTGTCAAATTATGCGCTTTTAGGCTTCGCTTTTAGGGCTTTAGGTTTATAGATTACCGGTTGGCAAGCTATTTGGAATTTTACGTTGTTTCGATTCCTATTTCAAAATGATCCTAGGATGTTTTAGCAGATGCGTTAGTGGAAAAGTCATTTGAAGTATTAAAGTCATTTAAAGCCTTTCTGTTATTATACTTACTTAAATTCATTAATTAAAGTAAAATAACAGATTAGAAATTACAAATAAGCACAATCATTGGTGGGAACTTCATTGGTTTATATGATATAAAAATACGGCATAACTCTTATGTGTACTGTTTGTTTCCCTTGAAAAGGTAATAAATAAATAAATATCTTTATTAATGTGTATTAATGAGTATTATTTGTAATTTTTTTTAAAATTTTTAATTTTTTTTTTTGAATATAGTATGAATTTATATATTTTTCTTAACCTATTTCTTTCAATAAAATTTATAAATTATGTTTATGTGTGTCTATATATTTTCGAATATATATGTACATATAATTTCACTTGCAGCTGTTCCTTGAACCCTTGTTCCAGTGGTTGCCTGTAAGAGATTCCTCGCAGCAATAAGGCCGCCTTTGCATGCCCACAATTTTTTTTTTCCTTTATTTTGTTTATTCTTCATTTTATGTAGATATATTTTGAGGTTTGTGTGCAATAAAGTATTTCTTCTTCTTCTTTAAATTACCGGTTGCTTCACTTCAAAATATCTGATAAGAAACCTCGATGTGAACTTACAAACAAAATTTATTTTTAACTACAAGGTTCTTGATGAGGGCTTCTTAAAAATATCACGAATAATTTTTAAAAGTATCTATAGTCAATGATTTGTTGGTTGAGATTTTGTTTAACTATCGGTGCATAAAATAGCGGTGTGCAGAACTCAGCTTCTTTCCAAAGAAACCATACTTTAATCTTTAAGTTGTGATTTTTATAAATGATGGTATCCCAAGATGTAATTAGCGTTCTTAATAAAAGTAACTAACTAATTCTATGTTTGATATTGTTCTAGAACTACCCGTTAAGTTGGACAGAAGGGTCTGAAAATGGTACAATTTACGGTTGTGGCGTCGCATTCGTTCTCGTCAACATTTTACGTAAAAAGTTCAACTTCACCTTTGAGGTGGTAGTGCCTGAACAGAACATTGAGTATGGAGGTCTTCGACCTGATGAGTCTCTTATCGGGCTGGTTAATAACAGCGTACGTTAATTTATTGTACCTAATACTAGTAGTTGTAGTAGTACTATTTGTGACAGATCTCGTCCGTGGAATACTATCGCCATATTTATTTCTGCCGCTAAGCAACATTGTTGCGATGCTGTGTTACGGTCTGAAAAGCTTGGGTGCCGGTGTAATAACAGGTACATGAGGCTTAACACCTACGCCTTAGGTTGACGGACACAGGACGCTTGCAGGACTCCTTGCATGCCCTGCTCAGTGATGCTTTGTATATAGGCGATAGTTTTCCACTTGCCATCAGATGGGCAACCTGCTTGGTCCGTTAATTTAAAAAAAAAATATAACAGAACGTCGACGTAATTTCTTACCCTTGACGCTAAAACCACGGGGTGCTACAAGTTTGTCTGTTTGTGTCTGTCTGTCTGTCGCTTCGTAGCTCCCGAACAGATAAAGCGCTTTTGATGTTGTTTTTTTTTGTTGCTATGTTTAATGAAAATCAGTCCAAGATGGCCGCCGCCACAAAATGGCAGTTTCATATTTTTTCACAGCTCCGTAGTATGTGTACCAAATGGAAAGACTTGACTAATGACTAGTAGAAAAAAAAAGTTAAAATCCAAGATGGCGAATTACATTTTTTTCACAACAGTGCTTATTAAATGAAAAGACTGGATTAGTGTAGGGGTTTTTTAATTTATTTTTATAAAAGTAGTAGTTTATGGGCTGGAGATTGACATTACAGGCTACTTTATCCATTGATTTACCAATTTTCTTCCCGCACAGAAGGTAGATATGGCCGCAGCGTTCCTACCGGTCCTCGTGAGATACAACAAGTTGGTGAGTTACTCGAACGACCTGGATGAGGGGGTGTGGATGATGATGTTAAAACGCCCTAAGGAATCAGCTGCTGGCTCAGGACTATTGGCACCATTCGCCACTTATGTTTGGTTAGTACTTACTTACTTATTACGTACCTACTAATGATTATCACTTAAACCGCAGAAATATAGATTAAAGATTTACATGCAACTGATGATATTTAATTACCTTCTTTGTTTAAGGGATTTAAAAAATCGTACCTTTTGATGCCAGTATCGACTAATCGATTATCTGCTTAATACTAGGTACGGGTCTTCTATCTAAATAAGAAGGGTTTGACTGTACTCTACATCGCCAATGCGGATAGGTATATTTCACACGCCTTTGAAAACATAATGGAAAACTCTCAGGCGTGAAGGTTTCCTTACGATGTTTCCTTCACCATTAAAGCGAGTGATATTTAATTGTAAAGAACACCCGGCTGAGTTTATGGTGGGCTTCTTCTTAGACCCGGCATTTTGAATATAATCAACGCATCAAAAGTGCCATCTAAGTGCCTATTTGAATAAAGAAATATTTGACTTTGACTTTGACTTTGTGTAAATACATAACGCACATGGACCCGTTAAGTTAGCCAGGTTTCTTTTCCAACCCTTGTGATCTACGTTGTAAAATGAGCAACTTTGTTAGAACAACGAGACAGTCAAAGAACATTGAAGTCAGATTTTTTCATCTTTTTTATCCTAAACAGGTACTTAATACTAGCAGCAGTCCTTATCTACGGGCCATGTATATACTTCCTAACGTGGATCCGCTCGAAACTTATCAGAGACAATGAGCGTACGATTCCTCTTTCACCGAGTGTCTGGTTTGTGTACGGGGCCTTCATTAAACAAGGAACTACTCTCGCTCCGGAGGCTAGTAAGTATCATATGACATTCGACCATTATCATCATCCTATAATCCTTTCTTATAGAAATGAGAACAATACTAAGTTGCTCCAATGCGTGTTAACGGATTGTT
Organism: Pararge aegeria; assembly: GCF_905163445.1. Classification (NCBI taxonomy): domain Eukaryota; kingdom Metazoa; phylum Arthropoda; class Insecta; order Lepidoptera; family Nymphalidae; genus Pararge; species Pararge aegeria. The sequence continues at coordinate 5,797,475 of NC_053184.1, read as the reverse complement.
AACAATTATTTATTCGACAGTAGTCATGTTAACCAAGTACCGTCCAATACCGACCGAGGCACGAGTCTTCTTCTAGAATGAGAATTCATTCTAGGAGAAGACTCGTGTCTCGTCCACTATGTCCGTTCGTCAAGTACTTAGTCCACCACGTAGGTCATGTGTGGATTGGTGCACTTGACATGTGGGCCATCCCCATCGGCCATCTAGGTACTTATGTCCCAACTTGGTCAGATATAGTCTTCTGGTTATTATCAGCTTATGTATTGGGCATTAATCTATTAATATTCTTTGGCAGGAGTATTTTTTTAAACTTAAAGCTTTGACTTTTAGAACTGATCAAGTGGCATGTGATAGGTGGCAGATGTTTTTTGGTCAATGAGTTTAGCCAGTCATAAGAAATAGTCGCTTGGGCTTGCGAAACTGTTTAAAAACAAAACAGTTTCCCAGAACGATTTCGGCCGCGGTGGTCCATCTTTAGAGATATCTCAAGCTTCGCGGGAGATCTTATAGTGCACAAGTATGTGCGCAAACACAGGTGCACTGTCTATTGCCTCACTCTTACCGTCCTATGGGACGGCACTGATTACTTGGTACAGGAATCATAGAAAAGAGTATATGAAAGCTTACACGTGCGCTCAAAGCTTTAATCCAGTCAATTCCATCAAAGGCCGATAGTATCGCCCGCTAATGGCGGTGGACTTCATTTATCACCCCTGAGGCACGCCCCCTAATGTGGACATGCCGTATCTACTAATCGGAATTTGTACAACATGAAAATGATTTTATCGACAGTAGATATACATATACACACTGTGAACTTAAATTTTCAATATAACTTTGAGAGTCACCATAAGCTGTGAATTATATTGTTAGTAGAAAATTCTAGGGTTATAACACCGTTTTACGAAAGTATTTGTGTACCCTGAAATTCCGTTCACGACAAGGTATCATGTCCTGAAGTGTGAGCGTGTGTCCTGACGTTCGGTCTTCTCTTTTAAATGAATGCGATATTTAGAATTACCTGATTCTTTAGCTACAAATGGTTAAGTTTGACTTCGGACGTCCACTGCTGCACTTCTTAAGACTTTTTAAGGTAGAAACAAAATTCTCGGTCCAGGGCTGCTTGTTTCCAGCGACTTGTTTGATGGCGTCTGCCCACCTCGTTGGCGGTCCACCAACGCAGTGTTGACCTTTGCCGGGTCGCCATTCCAATGGCATGGGACACCAACGTCCATTGGTTCTTCTAGCTATATGCACCGCCGATTGCCATTTCAGCTCTAGTGCTAGCTCTAGTTATGTACGCAGCCACTCTTCATACATCTGAAGTTCAGTCAGAAAAAAATCGATTGTGATCATACGGTTACGGCGGTTAGCGGACCTCTGGTTACTTGGATGCTCAAAAGACCCGCAAGCAGAGGTGTGCTAAACGCTGTGTGATAAATTTTTTATAGTATTTTATTTTAAAGTACTTAACATTGTTAAGAATTTTAAAAATGTTAAGAAATAAATAATACAATTTGCAAGGTAAAGTATGTCATCTGAATCAATATAGATAACTATGTATGACAGGCCAAATATATAATATTCTAAGTGATTTAAAATATCATTTGCATCAACGGTGAAGGAAAACATCGAGAGGAAACTTGCATGCCTGAGAGTTCTCCATAACGTTTTTAAAGGTGTGTGAAGTCTACCAATCCGCACTTGTCCAGAGTGGTGGACTACGACCTAAAACCTGAACCTGATTCTGAGAGGAGATCCGTGCCCTGTAAACTGCCCGGCAACTGGTTGATCGTGATGAGGAACCAACAATGGTTATCCAGGTAAGAGCTAAATTAGTGCTCCAATTTTTTAGATACAACCCGGGTCCTCTTTGCAACTTGGTGGCTCTTTGTTATACTGCTGTCTGCATTCTACACGGCGAACCTGACAGCGTTTCTCACTCTGTCCAAGTTTACGCTGGACATCGAGAATCCAGAGGACTTGTACAAGAAGAACTATCGCTGGGTCGCTTCTGAAGGTGGTGCTGTGCAGTATACCATAAAAAATGTAAGTTCTCCAGTAGGTGGTTTTGCTATACTGATTCCGTCAGAAATAGTATCTACTGAGTCCGGTCTCATCAGAATTTAAGGATACAATCATAAGCAGCGGCAACAGAACCTAGCACTATGATTATCCATTTATAAATGAAATACCAAAGATATTCTCTCTCATAATATATCAAGACCTATTTTTTTTTAACACATAAAGATAAGGTTTGCAAATAGAAGGGACTAGGGACGTAGCGTTTATAGGATGAAAATCAAAAGCACGAAAATGATGCTATTCATTTTTATTTTCCATTGCCACTTCTACAACAGCCCGATGAGGACCTCTACTATCTAAACAGAATGCTATTAAACGGCCGAGCACAATTCCGTTCACTGGCCTACGACCATGAATTCCTGCCTATGGTGACCGGGGGAGCAGTTTTAGTGAAAGAACAGACCGCTATAGACAACCTGATGTACGATGATTACTTGCGGAAGGCTAGGGAGGGGGTCGAGGAAGCGGAAAGATGCACTTATGTCGTCGCTCCCAACGCCTTCATGAAGAAACGTCGCGCCTTCGCGTATCCTAAGAACAGCACGCTGAAGATATTGTTCGATACTGTGTAAGTTGAATCAATACCATCATAAAAATTCAAAAAATGTTTTATTCATGTAGACCTTATCGCAGGCACTTTTATGCGTTCATACATTAGACATGCTACCACTAATGTTAGGTGAAGGTGTTAACTACGTTCGTTAACTTAAAACGAAAGCTAGGGTACCAAACGTGCCCTGGTCTAACCATCCAGCCCACAAAAAACAGTAATCATCAAACATCACGTAACAGCCAATTTTTTAAATTTGTTTACAGCCTCTCTTATCTCATACAGTCGGGTATAGTAAAGTTCCTAGAACACCGAGACCTACCAAGCACAAAGATCTGCCCACTCGACTTACAATCAAAGGACCGCCAACTCCGGAACACCGATCTCTTGATGACTTATTTCATAATGATCACCGGATTAGCGGCAGCCTTGGCTGTTTTTATTGGAGAAGTGAGTTTTGAATTACTTACCACCTACACGTGCTAAATATCTCTCAATCTTAAGGTGCAATTGGTACTAATTGCCCGTTTTCACTGACGACGGATAAGGCAATGCTTAAGTTAGTAGCGCACAGTCAAAGAAGATTCCTAGGTATACATTTACCTCTTACTAATCAATTTTGACTACGCAACTCATATAAGTTATTTATGATGCTTGCCACAAGCTGTGCTATTTTGTGTTTGTATTATCATATTTTTAATTTTTTGCAATTTATAAATAGCTAGGTAATCTATTCATAAATTGCGACAAACAACGTAAATCGCGTCTGCAGTCCTAGTTCAACTATCTCGACAATCAGTCCATCAGCTATAGGTACCTTTATTGATGGCTCAGTGTGGCGTTGAGTCTAATATGGTGGCAGAATAAAACTTCACCACCCTTCTCTTCCCGCGGGTGTCGTACGAGTCAACTAAGGGAATAAGTATAACGGAAGAAAGGCAGTAGCATCCTCTGTTCTTCTGCTACCATCTAATGCGATCGGTTGGTGATAAAGTAAATGGTATTTTATTTATCGCCTGTCCTGCACGGTAATTATGGGCCAGTCCTCCCTTTGTCCTTTAGTTTAGCAGCGGTCTGTTATAGGCTATTGATGGTCAATTGATTGGTAAATTTATGATTTATCTTAAGGTCCAGTACCCCTAGGTGACCTAATGATTTAGGCGATGTATACCTATAGAATAAAAAAGTTTCACTTATTTTTAGGTGATAACACTTAGTCAAAGGTTGAGATATGCCTAGGAATATAGATAGATAAGACGTTCCTTATTTATTATGGAGGGTAGAGGTAAGGAGAGTCATGTTATATGGGAGAAAAGTTGAAAAAGTGTCCAGTTGTATGCGCTAAAAAACAGTTCAAAAATCCTCCACAATGGCGCTGGTGGATGCACAGGGTATGGTATGAATGTAGCAATAGTAGATGAATTGAAGTATGCCGAGTTAAAAAATTTAATGTCATTATCGACTAAAGTAGTTAATTATTGAGAATTTCAACAACTTACGTTGTACCTTGATGTAAATGTGGTGCCATCCTAATTTAATACATTTGGACGACACTTTTTCATATACACAGATGATCCTCCTTACCTCTACCCTCCATATTATTTATGCATTGGCTTGTTCGTCGTTCCTGCCGGAAAAATAATTGGTCAATTATTTCTCAGGTTAGTCTATGGGTACAACAAATACTTAAGTACTGAATATGACAAGAAACTCTGGGCCTGTTACACCTTCTAATATAGCTTATTCTTATATTTTCGATTTGTTACTTTAAATGAAATAAAGTAACAAAGTGACGAAACTTACGTTTCGGCTATCTGGCACTAGTCAGAAGGTGGTGAAGCAGGCCCTAATATTCACTTAACGTTTTGTAGGTTATCATTAAGCGTTACATAAAAGTTGAAGTAAAGGTTGAAGGCAAAGGAAAGAAACTGAAAAGACACAAGAACAAGAGCGTCAAACCAGAAAGATACGACAATAGTCGTCCACCACCTTACGATTCTTTATTCGGATATCATCGATACAAATTCAACGAGGATTCCAAAAAGGAGATTATAAACGGCAGAGAGTACTATGTGGTAAACACAGTGGCCGGAGATGTCAGATTGATACCTGTCCGGACCCCATCTGCTTTTCTCTATAGTTAACTGAAAACTTGCGGCCGATAAACGTTAAAACTATCATTACTGGTTATCTTGTACATTATAATTACTTTACATTATAAAAACTGTATGTATTCTTGTGAATAAACTATTTTTTTTTTTTTTAATTATCTCTGTACTGGTATTCCACAAATTGTAATTATTAATACAATTTGGTACAGTAAGCAGTACTTCCCACTGCTGTCACTTTTTGTGACAGAAAGGGGAAGCACTGCCGCCAAGCAGCGTTACTGTGTTCCGCAGGGTGATTACGTATCTCGCGACAGGCGTAAATCTTGCAATCACTGCTGTCAAACGTCACTTTTCCATGCAATAAATAAACAAAAGTGAAGTTTGACAGCAGTGATTGCAAGATTTACGCCTGTCGCGGGATACGTAATCACCCTGCCGGTCGGAATAGCGTATTTGCCGGTGTTTTTACACGTACATGAGGCTTAACCTCTATATGAGTATGTCTCAGGTCGATGGTCACAGGGCAGCGCTCTGTGAGACATGTTCATCGCATGGCGTTCGAAGTGTTGCTCTGTTTAAAAGCGATGGTATTCTACTTACCATCAATCCGTCCTTTAGTTATTATTTTAACAAAAATAGAAATAACGTTTTTAGCCAAGACGTTTGATTTTCAGAAACGAGACACCTATTGTATTTTCGTTTCTCATTCGCCGATTCGCTTCCTACAGCGATAAAAAGGCAGTTAGGATTCCAAACTTATTAATGTTGAACACGAATCTTTGAACTATACAAAATTGACCAAGTAGGACTATCCTTTTCCTACAGAAAGCAGTGTCAAATAGTAATACGTTTGGAACTGTCAATTTCGTGAAGTTAAAAGATTGGTGTACAAAACATTTTGCACCAATGTAGGATTTTTATTGATACTCGGATAGATTTTTATTTTGCTGATCTGTGAATTATAAGTAGTTGATTGTCTTCAATGTTATTTGGTATACTAATGAAACCGTGATTGATAGGATACATTTATTCAAATATGGAACGGTAATGACATATAGCAGTAACTTTACTGAAATATGTAGTTAATCGTTTTCAATGTTTTTTTTTGAGAAACTTGAATGATATTATTTTCTTAAGGTCCAAGCATGAAAATACCTCTTTATTTATAATTGATGTTTGTTCTGCAAACCTGTAATGGTTAGCATTAAGATATTTAAGAAGATTTAAATATGCTTCGTTTGTAGGTTTAAAAAAAAAGCTAAATTATATTTTCTCTACTAAAAAATCTTTATGAAGTATCATTACATAGCGTAATTAAATAATAGAAATCTAGAGTTATAGAAGTTTTTTCATGTATTACTTATTATTAATATCTTAATGTTTTAAGTAGAACAAATGTAGATAGGTTAAATCGGAGCCGCTTAATATATTAAAGCAGTAGAAAATAAAAAAACTAGTTTTATTTAATATATTTTTATTAACTGTGAAAAAAACATTCCACAATTTTGCATTAACATTCAAACCAAGTTCAACATCTTTTCATATCAACTATACTTATAAATAAACAATTATTTTCACTGTCTCTGTCAAAAGATATTTTGTTATTGGAATTTATAAATTAAATCACAAAATGTTAGAAGGCGTGAAAATAATGATTTAAATAAAGTCTCAATGTACAATATGTTACATTATGAACATACATACAAAGGTACAGTTTTATATATCCATCATCAACTGATAGCCCTGCATTAAAGTCTAGCCTATGTAACATTTTATACAGTTTGTATTACATAACGGACAATATTTTTCACAAAATGTTCAGTATTGTGAAAAATGTATGTCGTGTCGTAAAATTATATAATTTTTTATAAATTTTTCATTTTCATCCCTAATTTGTTACAACACAAATTGGGGATGAAAATGTTGTATGCAAAGACGGTTTTTACAATCTGATTAAGTTTCATCGGTTAGCGCATTCTAAAACTAATTCTTCGATAGAATAGAAGCGTATTCTATTAAAATATAATTATATAATTTTACGACACGACATACAACATTTTTCACAATACTGAACATTTTGTGAAAAATATTGTCCGTTATGTAATATTCTAGTAAATTTGAAGTTACATCGATGAAAATTGGTATTTAGGTAAACTACATGTTTCAGCATTTATAAAAAATTCAATACCAAAGGGGGTGAGTGGAGGATGAAAGTTTATTCGTTAGAACACGAGAAACATCTGTGCGGTTAAAAAAAGCCCAATTTTTGAGGAATGGTTGCGGGCGAGGTGACGCTGTGAGTCGAGGTATATAATGTAGGACATCGGAAGAATGTTTTTATGGGAAACGAGGGACAGCTAGTCGAATATAAAATGTTATATAGTAGACAACTTCAAGGCGCCTCCGCAGGTGTTTCGAAAGCAGTCGATCTATACGCATTTTAACATAACAAAGTCAATATGTAATCTCTAATAAAGTTTATCATTACATTAGTATAATTTTTAACACTAAGAAATTGGTAATTATTAAATTTATTTTTAATAAAAATTTGGATGGAAATCTCGGCAAGACCGTAATCTTTCAAACTTTTTATATCAATATTATACACGTTATTATAATCCGTAAGACAATATCACAGAAAAAAATACGCACAGTTCATTCTGTCGACGTTTTTTGTATCTTTGTATTGTTTATATTTTATACAGTTTATTATTATTTATTTAAACAGCAATTTGGTGTTAATTTTGTTTATTCCTGTAAGTAATAATGTGATCACAGATAACTAGTAGTTTATTTTAAGAATTTGCATCCAAGCTTTATTTTGTTAATGATATTTTAATAATATATTAATATTTCAATTTGAAAGCCTCATTTATTATGTTGATTTCACACACTTACAACTTATAAGGGAACTCAGAAAGTGTATATAAAATATAAAAAAGTTTTTTTTACCTAGCATGTGATTTTCTACTTAGGTTTACCACGAAATTTCTTTTAAAAAATGGTTTACATACAACGAATGAAAGAATGAATGAATGAACAAAATACAATAGAGCACGACAGATAGTGTATAATTCTGCAGCCCTATTGCTGCATAGCGATCACTTCAAGACAAACCAAGACGTTGAAGTAAATAAATATAGATGCACGGAACAATAATTAATTTGACAAGATACAAAACATAGGTCGAGTAGAATTTTAATTATTTTCGAACAAAATTTTGGACCTACTTCTCCCGATTATCCGAGGGTTTATAAAATGGTGATATTGCGATCTTCAATATAAATATGAACATGTTTGATTATTTTGTGGCGCTTGAGAAATAAATGTACCTTGAATTATCCATACTTTATAATCTAAAAAGGCTTTAAAGATGGTAACAATCGGATTGTAGTATTTTGGCGTTATATAATTAAATATCAATTTGATGTACGTACAGGTTTCTGTCAATAAATAATACATTCGCGGCAACCCTTTCTTAATATTACTTTACCATAACGTTAGTCATCCTTGGCAACTATTTAAAACTAGGAATTTTCATCACATTTTTTTTAGCATAATAAATCAAGTGAAGTTTTCAAGTCAACAAAGACGTCGCATTCGCAGAATAGAAAACTATTTTAAAATGGAGAAAGAGTCATAAAATAAAATAAAGAAATTGAATTATTTATTTATTTTATAATATCCAGCCGTTATTCGTGTGTGATCCGTCCGCATTGTTCGTTTTGCTAATGATTGGCCAACAGCCTTGGGTCGAGATTGAACGAGATCTGAGTCGCAACAAGGCACACACAATATTCAATTTTATTGCTTCATTCCTTCGGTTAGGCCGTCGATACAAAATAATTCTAACAACAATGGCACTTTAGTTTACTCGAGATACATTCTGAAAACCAACATAAATAGACAACCCCTCAGATTCCGCTATCTCAAGTCTATAAAGCAAAATGAACGTAAAACGCACATTGCATTGCATTTATATACGTGATTTTTCTCACGCACGCAAAAAACTTCATTATTCTTTTTCGTTGGCATTTGTCCGAACTGACAAAGGTATTCATAAAAATGGTAAGTCTAAAAGCAGTGTTATACTGTTCACAATGATCCTTTTGGTAACGGATTTCCGAACTTTCTGATGGGCTGTCAATTTAGTTGAGAAACTTGTAAATAACCGATATAGATGGACCACTGACAGCCTTTTTAACGCAGTGACAAAGTATTAATACAAATAAATATATTGCGATCGACTGAGTTATTGCCCAAACTAAAGTCGCTTTAGGGCTACAGTAGCGAAATGGCTACCAAATCTATCGCACAAGCCAATCAGTACAAACTCTCTCAATAGCTTATAAAACTTTTTAGACGCGATTGCTTCTAGTTCATACATATTTTTCCTTCAAAGCTGGTTTAATCAAATTTACTTTTACTACTCAAAGGCACTAGTAATATTTTTAAATATCCAGGTAAGCATAATTCCCTTTTAAAAATTGTATATAACCTAAATCACTCTGTAGAGTAATTTACTATATTCAAGATGGCGTCGACAGAGAATGTATCTACAGTAAGGAGAGCATGCATAAGTTGAGTGACTTTACCTACAAGCAGACCCAAAAGTCTATCACATGCTTTCCATAGCGCACGAACAGATAAATAATCGAGCGAAATTAAAACATTAGGCCAGATGCCCCACTCGTAGGTTTAGTATAATTTTTTATGTACGTTTAATCTGTGATTTCATAAGGAGAACAAAACGTCAACGCTCACAAAGAGAAATTACAAACCTAAGGTTTAAGTTTGTTATTTTTAAAATGTATGCAAGGGCCTGTGTGATTTTTGGGTACTTGTAGTGTTTTTTTTTATATACAGGGTTAAAAAAAATTAACATAAAACTCTCATCCTGTAGTTGTTTACATCATAACTTACAAGTTTTAGTTTACTTACTAGTCTATATTTTGTGAAATATTAAATATTATTAGTATTACTTCTGCTACTTGTTACTACTCTGTGGTGTAACATCTGCAACAGCTCGCAAACAACGACTCTATCGTGCGGTCAGTGACCCGACTACGCGACGTTGTCGAATCACATGTATTTGGTTTCACAGTGTAATGTCACTTTATAAAAATAACATGTTTTTATTTTGTATGAAATAAAGTAATACTGATAATTGAAAAGTCGTAGAACAAAAGTTGTTAGTTTTAACGATTGGAACTACTAAGTCGAGAGCTTTCTGGTATTTTTTTATAGAACCCTGTAGAGCAAGCAAACGGGTCACCTGATGTTGAGTAAAGTATGATAATGTAGTTTGCCGTCTCTTTTTCTTATTAGTAACGTAGATTATTCATAGTAGTAGTTATAAATTATTTGAAATGCTTTAGCTTAACTAACTTGCTATATTCATATTCTAGTTTTAAGCTAATAATAAATTCAACCTTTTAAAATATTTTCTTAATGCAGATATTAATCATCTAATTAAATTCTAAATTATTGCTTTGATTGTGAAGGTAGATCGTATTTCGTCATCACATTTCAAGTGTTAAGTCCTATGAAAACGGTAAGGAATTTTTATTTTTTACTAGAAAGGACTTTAAAAGGAATAACTTACTTCAAAAGCACTGAAAAATAAATTAATAAAATAGTGTAGAGCGTTTTCTTTCTCGGATTGTGTAAAGCTATAGCTTATATATTTCACCAGGTGGTTTCTGAAAGCTTAGCCCCAAAGCTTTTGCTTTGAAGGGTAGTGCCCCAGTGAACGAAGAAAGTTATATGAAGAATCTAATTTCTTAAGATTCAGTTCGATTAATGAGATGATGAGCATTTTTGAAATTGCTTTTTGAACAACTTCATTAATTTTTTTAATTAATTGAAAAAACATTGTAACTTTTGGTATAGATTTATAAATCATTGCCAAAAGGATTGCGTTAACTCGAAATAAATATGACATACATTATTTATGTTTACAATTAATACGCGTGCGTATAGTAGGCAAACATAGTCTTTACACTATCGAGATATTACAGCGTATTGATTGTATATAGCCTACGCACATGTAGTTGTAGATACATTAGATAAGATAACCTTATCTGTGTCAAGACACGTGGAATTCGTGTCGAGTCAATTACCTTATGAGATGATGACGCCGCGTGTGAAAAGTTATAGGGATTAAAAGACCTATAAATGATAAAGCATAAGAGTTTTTTTAATGTATGACTACTCCAAAGTTTGTTTGTTTAATCTCTCTAATCTCTAGGTCTGATTTGATTTAGAAAGTAGTTAATAAAGTGTTTATGATAGGACCAAAACAGTAAAATGCCAAGAAATTAAATAAAAACTTTTTTGTTTTTAACTTTAGACTACGCAAAAGAGAAAGTTCCATTTTTCCCATATCTTTCCGGATACTTTACTAAAAAGTAATATTGTTTGAAGGGACTCCTTTCTATTAAATCAGTACGAGAATGCGTTTCGAGGGATTTATTTGAAAACATAGTCAACACTATAAACTAAATTAAAACTATGCTAGAAAAAGTTAGCTAAAATATATATTTTTTTTAAATTTCGAATGAAATAGGTTTTATATTATAAATTTGCGAATACTTCGATCTATTGGATACTTACACAGCTCTGGTCAGTCTTACACTAAAAATGCCTCCATAGAAGATAAATATAGGCGACGCCTTTATTAATTAATTAATTAGCTAACCTATAATTTCGATGGTGGTAAAAAAACTGTCACTTCACTATTAAACGCATAATTGTACTTCGGACTATCTTTTTATTTTTATTGTATATTATACACTCGGAATCTTCAAGTGAAACTTCCTAGAATACAAAAGTAACTTAGAACAGCTTAAAAGCTCGTAAAGTACAGTAGGAAGTGCATTTGACCGGCATGGTGATTACAAATTTAACGATAGTCTTGCAAAAAGTGTAAATCTGGCGATTTTGCTTTTAAACGTAACTTTTGTAAACAAAAGCTTTTTTCCGCGGTTTAGCGGTTTTGTTACAAATCCCGTGGAAACTGTTTGTTTTCCTGTGATAAAATATAGCATATGTTACTCTCCGTCTTTTCAACTAACTCTATGCCAAAAATCAAATTGACCGATTGCTTAAATAGAGCGTGAAGGCAACAAACAAACGCACTGTATTAGTAACGATAAACATGACGTTTGGCAGCAAAGATTGCGAGTTAAATTCGTAATCACCACGCGGGACTACGCAAACTTACCTCGAATTTCACGGATTATGGCAAATAAAGCTTATTTTTTATTGTATACGACCTCGAGTTTTTTTTTTACTTTAATACGAGCTATGGATAAATAAAGAGGAAGTTTCACTTCTTTCGCACGGAACCACTTGTAATCGAAGGATTCTAGGGATTCTAAGGATTTTGGCGTGATATTATAAAGGATTAGGTATAGATAAAAGGGGGGGAGAAGATAAAAGCAACTATTATATACGCTATGCCTAATCATTTATAGTATATCGCTTATTAACTATTAACCCTGACACGTTTGTTTTGTAGACTATAATTTATGTTACAAACATGTCCACTCATTGTGTGCGTGAGTGCGTGTGTATGTACGTACGTGCGGGTGGGCTTGCGTTCCTGCACTTATATATGCGGATAGTAATATTGTCGTTTTATAAGGGCATCTTTGCAGTTATTGATAACACATAAAAATCGAAGCTGTTTGCATGATCGCCGCCTAAATACGCAGGTAAAGTATTTATCATTCTATTTTAATACAATTAATTTATGCGTCTTTAATTTTTAATGCATAATGTTATTCCATAAAATATGAAATACATTGACTATATTTTATAACTACGACGTCACGGTTCACCAAATTAACTCGATGAACACCAAAAAATTGAATGAAGCAGACTTAGATCATCTAAAAATTGCAATTGAATTATTCACAATTAAGTGTTCTTGATGACGATGTTGATGGGGAAAATGAGAAATAGTCGCGCACATAAATACATTTGCACACGCACACGTTAACGAGTTATCAAGCCGTAATGAATGAACATATCTGTAACTGAAAAATTATTAAACCCTAATAGACTAGGAGATAAAGTGACAAAAGAAAATACGAAATATTTCATTCTTGTATTAAATAAATAGTTATTTTATTTTTGCAATTAAATAAATAGGTAAGTAATAAAACAAATAAACAGTATCTTTTTTTGTCATTTAACATCTTAGTTTATCAACAGCCAAATCAGTTTTCTTTTAACGCTATTTAGAACGCATTTGTATAGCATAACTCAATGTTAACAATATTGTATTTGTTTTGGTATACTATCTTACACATACATATTAGTTGTGAAATGCTTATTTATCTAAGAACACATTGTTTTACCATTAGGTTATACTAATTTATTTAGAAGATATATCATTCAACATGTTTACTAACTATATCTCTTAATCATTCTATTGAATATCAAATGAAATTTTAAAGTGAAAGAAAATTATCTAAGTTATGAGAACTTGGGGCACGACTCAATATGAAATGCTCTACAACTCTATTTTTTATTACATGTTAGAATTAATACTTCTTTGGCGCAACAAGATAAAAATCTTTTCAAAAATTTTATCTTTCGCATTACTCTTCGTTTGTAGAAGAACTTATAATAGAAAAAAGGTATTTAATGCATTGAAAGTTTTTTTATATTGCATTATCCAGTTATCTCATTATCGGCCAACCAAGTTTCACTTGACATTAAAATTTGAGATTTTTGTACATTTGAATCAATTAAATCACCGGAATGAGCCCGCAGAATTTGACAATTGAAAGTGTACACTGTCAAACCATTTTGGAAAACTAAAATGTTGACTATAGCTAACACACAAATACAAATATAAATAAGTCACAAATAACCGACACCCTGAAGGTGTCGGTTATTTGTGACTATGAAAATTACTCTCAAAACATTTCTCTAATGGGCCAAAAGAATTTTTGTTGTATAACTCCAACAAAAATAAACTTTCGTACAAAAACATGTTCTTTTTATTAGTTTTTAATTTATTTAAACTTGTTTGTTTTTCATCTTTTTTTAAATAATGAATAGTAATGAAAATATTGTTTACATAATAAGATAAGTTTGACAAAAAAAAAAGTGTTTAGACTTATGCAGGAGCATTAGTTTAAAGGTCTTTAGAAAGGAGAAAAGCTAGTAGAAATAATAATTATTAATGATATACGCAGAGATTTTTGAAGTTCAAGGGTTATACAATTATGTTTACAATAATTACATACGTTATAATTACGTGTATAATTAGTATAAACATTATACATAGTAATTATGACATTACGTCCTTTTTTTTGTTATTCAGCGTTTCACCTCTAATGGCGAATAGCTTTATTTATTGATATATTCTGTATATATAAGTGATATAATATACCTATATATAATAAAAACGTTTTTTCGTAATACATTAACTTCATTTCCATTACAATATTTTAGCGATTCCTTGTCTACTGCCATAATACCTATTCTAAAGAGCATTCATTATTTGGAGAAAGGAAGGAAAAATTTATTTTGAATACTAGTAACAATTTGTGTATACATAGCTCGTTGATATTTAGTTTATCCATAAGTAACCTATCTTACAAATAGGCCACATTTCTTATACAAGCATTTATTGGGTTTTTTTTTTAATATTTTACTATTCTCCTTCCAAATTAAACCGTAAAAAAAACTGAACACTAGTAAATTTTCTACTCAAAACTCCATTGTAATAAATTCACACTGATAACTATTTATGAAATAGCAAACAGACAAAGTTATCAGTGTCAGTTATCTTTAAATGAATCTAGGGCGTTTATTACTGTTTTTTTTACAAATCCCGTGGGAACCGGTTGTTTTCCTGGGATAAAAGTTCTATGTTCCTCTCCGTCCTTTCAACTAACTCTATGCCAAAACACAAGTAGATTCGTTGCTTATGCGTATGCTTGAAGTAAGGATAAACAAACAAACTTTCACATTTATAATATTAGTAAGGATTGTTAGCAAAAAACAAATATAATAACTTTTCGAGTAATACCAATAAAAATTTATGCATTAAATTAGAAATAATGCGAAACTAATACTTTTATCGAATGGTACCTATGGTTGGTATATATGATGTGCAGGGTTGAATTTCACAGCTAATGTGCAGTGATTGACTAAGCGGCCGGCTGTCACACAGTCAGCCGCGAGTCCATCATCGGAGATGGCAAGAGTGATCTGAAAAATATAATTAGTTAATATTTACTCAACATAGTTAATGTCCAGAACATGCCTTATCCTTTATAAAAAGAGACACATGACGCAGTGGCGTTTTGGATTTATGAGTCCCGGGTCAGACAGACAAAAACGAGATGGATTCTCGTCGATTTTGGAATTTATAATTTCTGAACTATCCCAAAAGGCTTCAGCCGAGGCTAGTTCACCTTCAACCGACAAACACGTGCGGCCAAGCGTTTTAGCGTTCCGGGACGATGTCGGGTGGATCGCATAGCTCGAAATGACGTTGGAATGGTAGGGAAACGTAGCATTGGTCTTCGCCACAAAGTGGACATACGAAATAGAACGAGTCGCAAGTAGCCGCTAGACCGTGAGGAATTTTCTACAAAGGGTCTTTAACTTTACACCCCGCAGTGAACTTTCATAAGCTAAAAGGTCGCTCATGATCATAGACTTTTTTTTAAACTATGAAGAAGGAGACAACTCTTACCCGCACTCCAAAGCGTCTAAGTTTCTCATAGTAGGATTTCCTTGGCTGTTCGTATTAACATTCGACTGCATAGACTCCGACCTCGAGCCCATATTTCGCTGCCTACACAAATACGGAGTCACGGCAGGAGATGGCGTGTTTTGCTTCTGAAACCGGAAAAACACTCTTATAGAAACCAAAACACTCACAAACGTAATGTCCTCTATTCATAAAAAAAATAAAGCGTTTAAAACCATCATACATGCGGCTAGCCTAGATTTCATTCGACTGTACAAGTTCAAGGTCACGATACTAATCGTACCCTTTTTAAAGTAATGATTGATGGACCAAGTAGATGGCCCACCTAAAAGTAAGTGGGGGAAACCATAGCTTAGAAACAAAAGAACGAAAACGTCTTCCATAGTGCCGTCCTACGACTATGCAAATTTGGTTCTAGGCTGAAACACCGATGACACTATGTCCATTTTTTTAAATATCAAAAAAGGTCGAATTGCTCCAACGATACAAAGATAAAATACTACGTTTTAGGTTTTTTTATGAATAAAAGGACGAATAAACTCAACTCATTTATGCATGACTACATGGCCTATATATGTACCTAATTATTTATTCACATTAATGATTCTAGATGTGGTACTTAATGACAAAATTTCACATATTAAACAGACGTCACTAATTCTATATCGAAATAAAAATGGTCACTCGACAGATACATTCGTAGATAAATGGCAAACTTGTTAAGAATTAATCAGGTAATTGCACTAAAATGCGAAACAATATGGTGACTCTTATTGTATTACTATACCTTGTCCTAGAAATTAATAAGTGGAATGCTAAATAATGCTTGTTAGTCTAGGAATCGATGGTCGACCTAAAGCCCACTCTACATATACGCTACGCTTACTCAAATTTTTTTAATAGTGAAGTCAAACGCCAAAATGCGTGGCACACACAATAGGGAACCCTCAAGTCATCGACATATGAAACGAGGTTTATAATTATAAATATTGTCACATACCTTTCCCTACGTATACAATTCATAGTTTAAACACTTTACAAAAAGATATTCAGTTTAAAACGGATTTAAGACTATTTAAGTGTAGATAAATATTATAATATCAGTGTAACAATGTAAGGGATTTCATCCGAAAAGACCTTATGTTTACCTTAGGACTCTAACAACAAAAACAGCACTTTATTAAAGAAAATGAATTTGAATGTACATATTGAACTGTGTCGGGTTATTACCAATATCAAAAGGCTATTTCCATACGGTAAAAAGGTGAAGTCAATTTCAGAAAATTGCTTATAAAAAATACAATAACAACGATCAAAAGCCCACCCCGCATGAAAATGCCATAGTAAATTGCATTTCAGTCATTTGATATGATATTTAGAATTTCCTTGTCAATACAATTATCATTGTCTATGTAAGATCAACAATCATTACAGATAATAAAAGATTTCATATCAAAGTAATCGATCGAATAACAAAGGAAAAACTATTGAAAATACAGATTATATTAGAACAGCATATTGAGATAGAATGTTAAGTGTGTAATCAAGTGGCAATAAAAGTTGTTTAATAAGGAAGTACTGATAAATATATATTCTTGATTTAGCTGCACTCGAGTACAGTACATTTTATTGAAGTGAATTTTGATAATATTTTCGGACGAGAATGATTAAAAGCGTAATTTCAAGTCGCGTCACGAGCACTTATTGCTACATGAGAGAGCAGAAAGATATAACATAGAGAATGCATTTTTTTTTTTTAAATAGATAGAATTATTTATAGATGTGTAAATAGTTCAGTTAAGAGATTAGTGTAAAACATAATTATTGGCAAAGTCTAAAAAAAATTATGTCCTTTTCACAATGTTTCAGTGGAAAAGGAGAGAAATACTAAGACAGAAAGTGCTAAGCGGTCAAATTGGTTTTTGTTGTTCTTATTTTTATTCTAACGCTGTCAATTCTGCGTTCTAGCATCTAAGTCTTCGAGCGAAGCCGCTCACGGAACTTTTTATTTCGACCGTATATCGGTTATACCAAAGTTGGTAATTAAACTGCTGGTTAAGTTGTTATTGCCTTCGTTTCCTATCAAAGAGTGCCACTTTTTTTGCAGCTGTTAATTTAGTTTATGACGTGTGTTATAAACTTTAATCTTGAATCTTTTGTTTTACAGAGTAGAATCGGCAAACTTTGATATAGGTGGATACCAATCAATATAAACAACAGATAAAGTGAAATGCAACGAAAATGACCATTCTTGTACTTTTCAATTTATGCGCACACCAACATAAGGAAGCTGGTATTTTATATATATGTAGATAACGAGTAGATAACGGCGCAACTAAGTAAGTTTTAATATCTTAAAATCGATATGTATGTATCGGCTGATGTGGGGATATTCAAACGAATAAATTATTGTTGATTGTGAAACAATTTCAGATGGTCGTCAGATGCTTTAAATTTAGATTTTTTTAATCTATGCCTACATAATAATCGAATATATATTTTTTAAAAAAATTATTTAAAAATTGTTTTATGAACTACTATTAAAGTATCATCTACAGTGACATTTTTATTTAGTTTATATAGTTGTTTCTGAGTTTTGTTTAATTAGGTTAAAGGTTGTTTATCAGGTTAAACGAAAAGAAAAAAAAACCATTTTTCTTAAGGATTTTTTACCTGGTATCTATGTACTCAATTGTCCACTTATTAAAAAAGTATTTAACCAAAACAGCAAATAAAAGACACAAGATAAGTTTTTTTTTTTTTAATTTAAACCACTTTGTGTGGTCATTTGTAATACTTGTACAAATGTAAATTAAATAACATTCGCCGAATATTCATCTGTGCACCACTCTTTAAAAATAATTATTATTTTCACGTAATTCAATGTGAAACATGGCAACACTACTATTATTGTTCAATAAAGTAATTTCCTTAAAAATTTTAATGTAGGCTTTGAAACCTACTTTTCTTTGGTATTGTCTTATAATATTGGTATCTTTCTCTTTCTATTCCATTCCATTGTGAAGAGAAATTAAAAGCATGTTAAAATATTTTA
Source organism: Pararge aegeria (assembly GCF_905163445.1). Classification (NCBI taxonomy): domain Eukaryota; kingdom Metazoa; phylum Arthropoda; class Insecta; order Lepidoptera; family Nymphalidae; genus Pararge; species Pararge aegeria. The sequence continues at coordinate 5,778,933 of NC_053184.1, read as the reverse complement.
CTATTTTTAATATTTTTATACATAAGTTTGTAACAACAAAGTTTGGCACATTGAGGTATATATACAACATTAAATACGATTTGTACAGTCAACATTAAAACGATTTAACAACAATTTACAAAATATCACACTTCTTGATGTGTAAATTGTACAAAAATAACATTATTTTTCAAAATTAAATACATAGGGATAGTTCATTGACGTTAATGGAACCATAATGTAATCGGTATTTTTTTTTCTTTGAACACCAGTCTTTTTGTTATATTATGATTCTTTACCACTGCTGTAGTAATCTCCAATTATTTTATAAATTGCTTTGAGTTACTGTAAAACGGGTAAGTTGTAAGTGGCTGACGATGTACGGCGATAAAAAAATCACTGTGTATAATACTGCCAATTCAGTATCCGAAGTACGAGATAGTATGCTCACAATCTAAGGGCCATTTTCGACTATCGAAACTGTTAAATGACAGAGCAAAATGGATTTTACAGATACTGTTTTAAAGCTGAAATATGACCTCTTGAGCTTGTGCTTTCGGCAGAATTTTAACAATAAATATCTGCAGTACAGAATTTGGATATATAAATCCAGTAATATTAAGCCCATTTTACTGTGACGGTATAATATTTGAATTCAAATACTAAGAGTACTGTTGGAAACAAATCTCTTAACTAAACTAAATTGGCAAGTATCAAAGTAGTCATGCCATCCACACACTCAGGCTATACTATATTTGTTGTGAAAAAGGATAGCAATCTTATAGACCCCTCAATGTAGTTTAGTTAGAGTTTATTTTTGTACAAAAGAATTGGCCCTGGTATCCGAGAACTTATTAGCTAACAATATTTATTCCTCACTGGTTTTTCTATGCCATTCGAATCAAGGCTTTATTCATCAAAATATTGCATACTTCTCAAATATACTTATTTTAATATCTGGTTGCCCAATTTATAAATATAAATATTAATGGGGTGGTCCTTGTTGGGCGCATATCCTTATGACAGTAATCGACAGATCATTCTATTATTATCAATTGTTCTATAATGTGAGATAAGCTAGAATAAGCTATATTTAAGACAACTGGTGCCAATTCTGTTGCACACAAATCTCGAATCTAAACTAAATTAACAGGTGTAAAATTATTCCTTTCCTCGTCACAATGTTTGTACAACTATTTTCAGAATTTAATTTGGTTTGGAGACTTATCAGAATTGGCACCATTATCTAAACATCATATAAAAATAATGTTTGTTAAATATTTTTTGACCAAGCCGGAGAGAGAAAATTTAGTTTTCATAGGACACTTTCTAACAACTGCCATTTTGAACATCTATTATTTAATTCATATAAGTGTCAACGTGAAGTAACAAAGTGACTTTTACTAATAATGTATTTGAGCATTCCCGAAATATAAATAATGTTATCACCGGCTCCCTAACTAAAGTTAAAACTAAGTTCTTTAAGTTTATTACAATTAATTCTTCAAAACTTCGTTGTCGGAGGTAGTCAGTTTGATGCTCACATTCAGCGGCCGTATCTCCTTGAAAAAGATTTATCGAACCCTTATCCTTTCTAAACTGTAAAACTGCAATTGAAAGAAAAAAAACAATGTCTGCGAGATTCTATATTTCTCAAAGATGCAAGTCATATTTTTTGTAAAGGAGAATTAGCCTCAAAACTGCAATGAAATGGGAAAGAACCTGCAAGATTTTATCTAAGGTACTGCATTCCGAGGTGTAATATTTGGTTGAGTGGAAGTCCCATTTCGTTATAAAAGCTTTTTTTTAGTTATTTGGGTAATTATTTTTTGCAGCCTATTCATTATAATGTCGAATTAGTTTTACATACATAATTTTGATTACATTTATTTGAACAATACATTTATATTAAACAAAACAGCAGTAATGGTTTCTATTAGGGTATTGTTAAAACAACACATGGTCTAAACAAATGAATGACTGACACCTTGCTAAATTTTGAGCAAGATATTTTGCAAGGTGCAATTGAGCAAGTTATTTCACAAACCTCTGCAATTTCAGCCCATGGAGTTACAGACAAACTTTCATGCAAATATTTACCCATGCACTAATTGCCCAGGTTGCTTGCCAGCTAGATTATGGTACATAAACTTTATTATGATGCTGATCCTTATGTTCTCTTATAAAGTCCTAGTATTTCATTGATGAAATGGAAAAATGCTAGGAAAAGGTTTTAGCATCCGTTTGTACATTGAAACATTTTTTCTTCTTAATGTAGTTCTGTTTCCAGTAAACCACTGTTTCCAGCATTTCAGGTTTTGATACCCCAGGTACGCGATGGCACTAACCAGAGCAAAATGTCTGTCAGCCACAATGTTGCAGGATTTAAGTCGACCCTAAATGTAACCTTGGATAGCAGGCAGAACTGTAGATAAACTTTATTGAGGTTTTTCGTTACTTTGTGTACTTCCAATGCACTTTAAGACATTTTGTAGGAATTGAACCAAACACCTTAATTAACGACAGCTAGTCTGTTACCAGAGATGAGACTACAACAAGCTCAAATCAAACTGGGCTATAGGTATCCTGCCATATAACTATTTTTATAGCCCTTTTACAAACAATTAACATTTACCAATCTCAGTCCACGTCAAATTCACACACAAGTTAGAGACCATACAAATCAGTTGCAGTTCTCGTACTAAGAAAAATGTGTGAGAGATGAATGAAAATGATGCTATAGACACATCTAACGATGTACTCTTCGATCAATAATAAACTAGATATGCTAGATGCTAGATGGTTGTCATTAAATGCCCCTAAAAATTACACCTCACCCACAATTTTGAAACCCATTTCCGTAAGTTTGTAAGTAAGAAAATCAATGAAGTTATCGTAACCCCCGCTACAGTGATAAAGGTTACGGAAAATCAAACTTTATTAAGAAACCTCATATAATAAGTTATATTCAATATTGTTGAACGATTAATTAATTTAGAGAATAGTCGGCCACATTTTATCTCAGACTTTATATGGGCCTACACATCTAGTACATAATTGATCGAAGGCCATGTGCAACGAAGTGAGTATTTATGAAAGCAATAGAATGGAACTTATTTTTTAAAATATAAGATTCATATTTCCGTGACAAAGGACATCAACGCCTCGCAACGTGAAGTGTGTTGAGTTAGATAGTCGTAGTATTTTCTGGACGAGCCGATGCCACTTTATTTGGGTTATTAATTATATATCATAGTCATAGAAATCACATCGACTTTATTTAGAAAAAATATACCACACAAGGCAACCATAGTTTCAGGATACACAAAATAATTAATCATTTTAAAATATTTGGATATTAATGTAATAATGTTAATAATAAGGAAAATATTGTAAACATTATTCATTCGTTTATAATCCGATTTACATTACAAATAAAAAAGAAATATTTCTCCTGTGAAGAACGTGAAATGACGTTTAGAAAAACGTTACAATACGCACACAACAATGAAAAAAAAGGCATGTAGACGAACTGAACTGACAGCCTGTAGTTTTCGTGTAAGTTTTCAAGTTAACAACCGTTATAACTTCGTTAGCGTAAATCAATTGATCAAAAATATACTAGAGATTTCAGTCGTCAAAAGTTCACTTATTATTGAAAACCTATTCTTGTTACATTCCTGTAGTGAGAAAGACGTTGTCTTATTGTAAGTAAGAGCAAAGGTCATATTAAATATATATAAATGCAAACAAAAAAATTGGTTGTCTGTAAAGTCGATTTACGGACGATCATTTTACGTGATAACGTGCGTCCGAGTAGAAGAGAGATAGATGTGTCAAAAGCTCATCGCTTAGGCTGATTGTGCTTCTCTATCGCTTGCTCTGCGCTCTCGCTTGTACGCTTAGGCGGAACGTGACAATGAGTCATGCTTTTTCATGCGTGCAGCCGGCTTTACGCACGTCAAAAACTGGACACTACTTACGATAGATTTGTTCTATTAATTTTTTATTAGACAAGTGTCATAATTTGACAGTTTCTTTTTGAATATTTAACGTAACTTCGTGGTTACGTTTGCTACCTTGGAAACTTACAATAGGAGCACTGACCAACACTAGTTTAGTATAAATGTTACGTACTTGTTGGTTGGGCCCGCAGCAAGTCGCGTTGTGGCAGAGGTCGTTGGGCGGACAGTGCAGCGCGCACGGTGCTTCGGCTGATGCGCCGCTTATTATCTGTCATAACAATAGATTAATTACCGCCTTTATTTATTTTATTTTATATATTATGATAATAGCATTTTCTTTTAACGTCTTAGGTTGCCTGGAATAGATCGCTTTGCAGTGATAATGCCGCGAAATTGTACCTTTCTACCTTAACGTTCTATTGTATTTGCATTTAATTTAATTTTAATAAAAAAAAATTTTAATAAATTTAATTTTAATTAATTTTAATAAAAGTGTAGTCATTCGTTCGTACAAACGTGTGTCTAGCGTTGGTACCAACCGTTTGCGTTTTTGTTGTTTTTTTGGCGGAGCAAGGAGATGGCCTATCCAGTAAACATAGCAATATCCAGTATTTTTTTTGCTATTGAGTGCATATTTTGATTGAACCAGTTTCAACGTAACCGTAATTGACATATTAACCATTATTCCTACTGTTGGGAGCAGACCTCCTTTCTCATAGGTGAGATTGGTTAGGATTAAGAGAAAAGCTGACCGTCTTTTACGATTATTATCTACCAATTAAAATTAAAGTTTGCCAAAACCTGCAATAACGTTTATAATTCAATCTTTATACACCACACCACCTAGATCTTTCAAAATGCGCTTTTTACGCACGTCTGGCACCGATACCACTGCATCCATAGGAGATGTTGGCTTTATAACGTATAATTTTACGTTAAAATGGCACAATAAATATAAGCAAGTTAATTACTATTTTATTTCAAATATATCAGTAAAGCAACAAGGTTTGTATTTTATTTATCAACAATTGTTTTGCTCCACGTAAGATTACTCCTTTCTGCAATGAAGGATATCGTTAGTGTTACTCAAAATTTTTAGTATTGTTTTGCACTACGTTGCTAAAATATTAGTAGGTACCCATACCTCATTTCCATCTAAAGGCAATTCCACAAACTCAGGCTGTATTGTCGTCGAATGAATACCCTCGTTGTGGAAGAACTCTTTCACCTTTTCAGCTATCTTCATGTACTCTGATAAGTTTCTACACCTGAAAAAAATCAATACTTTTAATTGATTCGCTTTCTAGTGGGTTTGATGAGGATCTAAACGGGCGATGAAGGTAGTTTTCGGAGCATCTCAACGACGACCTCCCTGGTGCAACGGTGAGCGCTGTGAATTTAAGTAGGAGGCCCCGGGTTCGATTCCCGGGTGGGGAAATTTGGGAATTTATAATATCTGAATTTTCTCTGGTCTGTAGGGAGGCTTTGGCCGTGGCTAGTTACCACCCTACCGACAAAGACGTGCCGCTAGACGATTAAGTGTTCCGGTGCGATGTCTCATGCAAACCAATTAGGGGTATGACTACCATACTCCATAACAGGTTAGCCCGCTACCATCTTAGACTGCAACATCACTTAACACAAGATAAAATTGCAGTCAAGGGCTAAGTTGTAATGGAATAAAAAAAAACCATACAAGATAATCCCCTCAGTATCTTTGTAATAGAACCACACAAAAGACGCAGCTCAAAGTGCTAATGGGCAAGTCATATAGCTCAGAGGAACAATGGACGTTGAGGTCTGGAATAGTGACCACAATGTATTGTGAGTTTATTCGTACTAAAATTCCGACATATCATGAGGTAATTATGGACGCGTAACATAGCTTAGATAATTAACAGATGTTGGGGGTCCAATAGTCCATGAATGGTGGGGACAACATTATTTTGTAACTTATTAGTCTCGATGCAAATACCATTATTACTTAAGACTTAAAGTTTATAATCGCTCGTCACTAGGAATGTAAACAAAAGGATGAAATACATACGAACAACAAAGGAATGCTTTCGAGTATTCCTCATATATTTATGAATGAAAATAAATTTTGGAACTTTCGTGTAAATAATATTCTAGATTTATGAAATAAACCGTACGTTGCTAACAAAGAGTTTAGAGAATCGTTAGACATTGGGTCCCATAGTCTTTATAAAGAGATCCCATTGTATAATACCTACATTAGTTCTCTATCTTATACTTACACATACATTTACCTAGCTATAATACTGAGCTATAGGTACAATCAGCGGTCTTATCGCTAACAAGCAATTCACCTTATACATAAAATTTTATACCTACAAAGTAACAACCTATTAATGTACAAAAGGCCAAAGGCTTCCTGTTTGTTCCGATTGAAAGCGATTGTACCTATTTATTTTTTTATTTCTCACAATCATAAGTAGGTATACATAGGTGACTTTATGTCCTGAAACTCCACTGAGTTTGTATGGACTTTGCACAATCCTATAATGTTAAGCAAAATTTTAGAATTTAAGCGGGTAGGTGAATAAATACGCCGCCAGCACCACACTGCATTGTAATACAGTACTTCTATCGGTGGCGTGCATTTCATACATGCACAAAAGCACTGCTAACCCTAATATTTATATATTTTCCTGCTGTATGCATACCGTGGTAAGAAAACCCGTGCACGCCACTGCTTCTTTTTATTGTATCTAGTCAACATTTACCTTCGGAGAAATATACATAGCATTTCAAAATGTCTCATAACTCAAAGTTAAAACAAAAATTGGTTTTAATATATATCAAAGCATGCACGATAAAGATTCAAAGATTCCAAAACAAAAGGCAAACCACTGCTTCTATTAATTATGTCCAGTAAACAGTTACCTTCGGAGCATACATAGCATTTTAAAATGTCTCATAAGTTAAAAAGAAAATTGCTTATAATTTATATTAAAGCGTGCACGATGAAGATTCAAAGATTCCAAAACAAAGGGCAATAATATCTCAAACAAAGCTACATGTTTCACATTGACTGAAACATAATTACGCATTCAATTGTAGGTATAAGTCATCCGGTAAATCAAATATAAAACACATTCAGATGCCTTTGCATTCCACTGCCAATGTTATCATAATAGAATCACGATAAAAAAAAATGATAACGAATACCATTTAACACTAATTAAATCATTTGATGCGATTGTAGATGTTATTGCGCAAATAGTTGCTAAGTTATAAATCCGATAATTAAAATGGTAAAATGGCCCACCCAATACTGTTCCTAATCATAATTCATCTGACATTGACTTAATCCTGGTTGTATGGAAACTGATAAAGTTAATTTGCTGGGCATGATTGCTTTATCGAGACTAAGCCTCATAATTCTGTAGACATAATATCTGGTAAAAATCTATCGCGGTCTCGGGTAATCAAACAAATTTTAAAAGCTAATTTTGATTCTATCTTTTATATTTAGGTAAACACTATCTGCAAACAAATAGAATAAATATATAAATAAATCAAAATATACTACGACAATACGCACATCGCCATCTAGCCCCAAAGTAAGCGTCGCTTGTGTTATGGGTACAAAGATGACTGATGAATATTTTTATGAATAATATACATAAATACTTGGAAAATACAGAAAAACACCCAGACACTGAAAAACATTCATGTTCATGACACAAACATTTTCCAGTTGTGGGAATCGAACCCACGGACAATGGACTCCGACAACAGAGAAAAATGGTAAGACATTATCCAATCTAAGGCAGAGCAAGAGGATATCTTTACGTACTTAATTTGAAGGAACCTTTAATATATGTAGCGAGGAAAACGGAAGGAAGAAGGGTATGGGAAACTGCGAAGATCATCATTTGCAAGTGTCCATCAACACCGTAACCTAGCTCATCCTGAAGATGACAGATTTTTTGGTGGTAAATAGTTACTATTAACTAATTAAAGTAACAGTTTATTCCATAATGCTTCTTGTATACAAATCCCACTATAAATTGAAAACCATTTTTCCGTGTCAAAAAGGGTGCCACCCTTTTCGAAGGGGAATGGGAAAAGGATGGCACTAAATTCTAACCTGCGAGTTGATTGCAAAATTTGTATTCATTAGCAAAACTGTCTTAACAATACTTCATTAATTGAAAATCAGCTTTTAATATTCGTCAATGCAAGGCAGTTTAAAAACCTAAACCAAATGAACTATATATTTACGTTCGCAGCAAATGTTGGAAAAGAGCAATCTACTGAGTTTTTTGCCGGCTCTTCTCAGTGGAATCTGCCTTCCGAACCGGTGGTAGAGTCAATACAAACCGTCTGACTTGACGTTTCAAAAGTGCTTATAAATTAGGCCTACTTTAAATAAATGAATTTTGAATTCGACATCTGTTCCTATTGAATCTCATTTAAGATTACTTTATTGTATCCGTGGCCATATAACATCGAACTGGCTACCGACCCATTTTATATCAAGAGACGGTCCTCTCGAAAATGAGTGAAGACCACGGGACACCTGTAATACATTACTATACTAGCGATTCTCTGCAGTGTCATCCGCATAAAACGTGACTATATCATACAAACTCTACCTTTCCTTCACCATTATACTTTACATGTGAAGCGGTGATATCCCAGTGGGTAGGGCTTTGACTTCACTTTCGCGGGGTCGAGTTCGAATCCCAGCACGCATTGATCGAATCTATTTTATCTCGTATATAAATCTGGAATTCTTCAGTGTGCGAATCGCCGTGCAATAAACATTAAGTTTATTTTGGGCTGTAAACGTATTTCAAAAATAAATCTAATGTCATCGACCCCAAAAAAACAGTATTTCTATGCTATCAATTCATAACGAAAAAATCTGAAAGATCCGTTTTAAAAATTACAATTTTCTATACTTAACGTATTATTTAGATTATAACAAAATGCACGGATAACAATTGTTTACTTATTTGCACTAAGCAAGTTTTTAAATATTATATATAACATACTAGTTGTACCCTGCCACGCTTCGCTGTGGCACATTTTTACGGAATGGTTGAGAAATGAGAAACAAAACAAATAATAAAGAATACTACATATGTCAGAGAGTGTTTCCTCGCTTTCGGCAGATGGCGCGGTCACTGGTACATCGATCGTTAAAAAGAACTCTAGTTTCGCGGTCGTGGATATGTGACTGATGCAAAAAATAGATATAAACAATTCTTGATGCTGATTATATATCATACTAAAATTTCAGCTCGATCGGTGCAGAACTTTTTGAGTTTTTGAAGCGTACGCAAACCAACATAACTTTTTTATATACTTACATAAATTGAAATTTGTGTTTTTTTTGATACTTTATGACTACTCATAGGCGTTATTATTTAGGTTAGCATGACAAGAATATAACGCTTATTTTATGAGATTAAAACTAATGACAAACAGCTTACAGCAGTGGTTCACTAACACTCATACCGGAACAAAGACTCTTGGGCGGGCGCCAAAAGAATCAACACTGAAATCTTTTGAAAATACCTTGAATATGTTCAACGTACGTTATTAATAAAGGCGAGTTCTTTGTTGCTATTATTACCAGACTGCGGAAGGGTTTGGATTTAAGCAAACTGTAAACCAATATCCATACTAAATTAGGAGATTTTGGCTTTGAACCTTACGCGTGAGATAAGCTATTGACGTTTTTTTTTATTCCACTACAAGTTAGCCCTTGACTGCAATCTCACCCGCTGGTTAGTGATGATGCAGTCTAAGGTGGTAACGGGCTAACTTGATAGGGGTATGGCATTTATACTAAACCCATACCCATAGATCCGTTTCTACGCGACATCGTACCGGAACGCAAAATCGCTTAGAGTCACGTTTTTGTCAAATTCCCAAATTTCCCCTGGCGGGGATCGAACCCAGGACCTCCCGTTTGAATCCTCAGCGCTCAACGCTGCGCAAAGGAGGTCGTCAAAATGTCATGACAAATTCAACGTGGTGGACATTATGAAGGCTTTTGAAGGCCGATTGGCGCAGTGGGCAGCGACCCTGCTTTCTGAGTCTAAGGCTGTGTGTTCGACTCCAATAACTGGAAAATGTTTGTGTCTTGAGCTTGATGTTTTTCAGTGTCTGGGTGTTTTTCTGTATAAATATTCACCAGTTATCTTAGTGCTATGGGCACACGAGATATACTTACTTTGGGGCTAGATGGCGATATGTGTATTGTCGTAGTATATTTATTTATGTATTTATTTAAAATAAATTATAGTTTAAATTAAGCGGTCCACAACGAAAACCATACGACCTTACTTAAGATATTTGCCTTATACTTATAATTTTGACTTTAGTAATTCGCATTGGAGGTGGCAATATAAATAAAGTCGCTTTTTTATTCGAGTCACTGTTTCAATTAAGTCTCCAATCGAATAAATTCCGAAGATCGCAAAAGTTATCATATCTAAACTATGCTGCTTTATTTTCAATGACAAACCGTCTCAAAAATAAATGCCTATCACACGTATATATCTCTATAATACAATAATAAAACTATCGGTCATTTGTCCCAATATTAACACACTTTAATGCTTATTGCTTAATCAGATTAAAGCATTTAGCGTTATGTACTTATTATATAAATAACGAAATAAACGCCGCCCGTTCTTTGTTTAGTAATATTTGCATACCTTAAGCGATTATAGATCGTTATAAATAATGCGGTACGAAACGCCGACTCGTTATCGGGCCATATTATTAGGTCTTTCATTATCGTTTCCTAAATAATACACTACAAGGTCTAGATGAGATCGCATAAGTAATCGAATATAAATAAAAGATAATTAGTTTGCACGCAAATATGACAATTGACAAGTCTTAAAATCAAAGATGGCACTTTTGATGCATTAATTACACGGAAGTGAGATGATGGCGATAACCATATTCGTAAACTTAAAACTAAAACTACGAGGGTTCCAAGCGCGTCCTGGTCTAAGAAGAAGCCTTCAACGAAGGTCTTCTGTGTCATTTCTGGTGTTAGACCCAGAGTTTTCATGTCATTGAAAACGGTTCTAGTCCAGGTGGTAAGTGGGCGACCTCTACCTCTTTTGCTTTCATCTATAGCCATTACTCGCTGTGCAAAAGCCACATGGGCTTTTGTCTCTACGCATTATATGCCCGTACCAGCGTAATCGGCCCTCCGGCATCTTATGCTGTACTTCCGCAACTTTAAAAGAGCCTCGGATGAACTCATTCCGAATTATGTCCAATCTTGTAATGCCCGTCAGAATAATTAGTCACTATTAAGATCGTCAGGTATTAAATAATTGCTCAGCCAATTGTTTAGTCATTTGAATTATGTTAAAATTACTGTGATATGTCATAAAAATCAATTGGAATAATGCGATTATTTAATTTTATATAACATAATATTTGTGTATTTTGTATATTTATTATTTATTTAGAAATTACAATTCCTATTATCTACTTTTACAATATACAATCGATTAGAAAATGCATGTCGTGATTTCGAGGTCTACGTTAGAAATTTATGGCCGAAGTAGTCAAAACCTTACACTACCTTCACCTTAGACTAACTTGACTAGATTGGAATAATATGAAATTTACCTTATATGAGCGCTAGCAATGATCCTATCGCCTGCTAGCTGCCAAACGTGAAATTCGTGGACCGCGAGCACTCCGTCCACCTTCTCTAGAAGGCGCCTTTGAATCGCGTCCACCTGATCACATAGATATAACTTTACATACTATAAAACCAAATTGTATACATTGTGTAAACTTGTTAAAGCTATTCGTCTTTTGGCGGGTTAGGGAAACATGGTGAAAGTAAATTTTTATATTTTTATGATAAGGTGTGACATCCTGAAGTTAGCTATAGTCAACATTTTAGTTTTCCAAAAAAAGGTTTGACAGTGTACACTTTCAATTGTCAAAGTCTGCGGGCTCATTCCGGTGAAATACTTGTTTCAACTGTACAAAAATCTCAAATTTTAATGTTGAGTGATAACTAGATAATGCGTTATGATAAAAACTAATAATACTATTGTTCGTGTCAATTATTCTACAAAACTAGAATAAGGCGAAAGATAAAAATTCAAAGAAGCTATAACTTTTAACACGTGTACATAAGTACATACACGCTTTTTAAAAATAAATAACCAATGGCTATTCACTATTGTTTATAAGATCTAAGCCAGCCAGGAAGGTCTTTTTATTCTGAGAAATAAGGAACCATAGAATTAAGAACATACATAACCCTCATTCAGCCATTAATTTATCACTTGCTTTAACGGCCTTGCCTGAGAGTAGGCTCTTTAAGTTCTCGGTGTGTCAAGACTAACAACCCGCACTTGGCTAGCGTGATCTTAACGGCCTTAACACCCTGAGGGGTGAGGAGTCGGAGTAGGAGTGGTGGACGGCCTTAACCCTTCTCATTCTGAGAGGAATGTGTACGGGTACACTGTGTACACAGTGTACGGGTACACTGTGGTTGATCGGTATTGGTTTGATGATGAGGCTGATCACATGTTTGTAATTTCCAATGCATGGACATCGCAATTTTCTAAGACAATGAAAATGTATTGATAGAAAGAACCAATACCAGGAATTATCCATATTCCAATTGACTTACTATACTAAATAAATAATAAATAAATATACTACGACAATACACACATCGCCACCTAGCCCCAAAGTAAGCGTAGCTTGTGTTATGGGTACTAAGATGACTGATGAATATTTTTATGAATTATATATACATAAATACTTATATATACATATAAACACTCAGACACTGAAAAACATTTATGCTCATCACACAAACATTTTCCAGTTGTGGGAATCGAGCCCACGGCCTTGGACTCAGAAAGCAGGGTCGCTGCCCACTGCGCCATTCAGCCGTCAAGTAACTAGACCACTAACGCACAGAGCTGACGATAAAATCAAAATTGGCGATATCAGAACGTCCATCATATACCGTCAAAATGGCGACAAGCAAACATAATGTTATTTACAGTTCCCGCACATTGCACTGCATAGTGCATCGATATTTAGCTGAGCACATGTTTGCACGCTTCGGCTATCTCTTATTTGCCAATTGATAATAGTTTAGAGTGCGGAACGTGGGCCGCTGTTGAGGATTTGACACATTTACGAAAATAAATACGCAATACCCAATAATATTTACCTACCTATATACATATTTTTGTAATACTTTTCTTTATCCGTTCCAGCTTTTCTACGATATACCTGGCACAGTGGCGACCCTTGTGATCATATACGTGTGTTTGGAGGAAGTAATTTAACCCTTGTAAATAATACAAGGGTTAAAAATAAGGCAAGTAGATGAACACCAATGGCCATGGTATAAACCTCCGTGCTACGTGCTTTACTTTCAACGCTTGTAAATAATACAAGGGATAAAAATAAAGCACGTAGATGGCATAAAATGGAAGAATCTTCGTCATACCCAAACCTTTAGTTGTTTAGGTAGGCAGTGCTTTAGTGCCTCTACGACGTGCACACTGAACTGAATGGAAAGTTACCAAGTGGCCGAGTGGCGCAGTGGGCAGCGACCCTGCTTTCTGAGTCCAAGGTCGTGGGTTCGATTCCCAGAACTGGAAAATGTTTGTGTGATGAACATGAATGTTTTTCAGTGTCTGGGTGTATATCTGTATATTATAAGTATTTATGTGTATTATATTCATAAAAAAATATTCATCAGCTATCTCAGTAGCCATCACACAAGCTACGCTTACTTTGATGCTAGATCGCGATGTGTGTATTGTCGTAGTATATTTATTTACTTATTTAATCTATAGATCGAGACGTGTCGCAAGCGTTATGGCGTTACGGTATGTCGTATGCCCCGTTCGGGCCGCCGCACCGCAAACTGCACCGCACCGTACTGTTATACAGTATTGATGATGGGGTATCATCATCATCCTCAATAGCGTATAACAGTCCACTGCTGGACTAAAGGCCTCTTCTAAAGGGACGGCTCGGTAATAATTGTCACGCCGGGTGGACTGGTTTGTGGATCGTAGTACATGGTGGTAGTACTACAAAGGACGCTGATGTCCGTTCTCCGTAACATTCCCTAAGTCGCCTCGTACGACACCCGCGGTAATAGTCGGGGTGGTGACAACTTTATTCTGATCTGTGGTCACCACATGGCACTGATATGCACAGCGCACACAGGTCTCATGTTTTTATTAGTACACCAGAAACCACAACCTTCCGAACGGACGCACCAGTGCTTTTTTCCACTACAAGTTAGCCCTTGACTGCAATCTCACCTGGTGGTAAGGTGATGATGCAGTCTAAGATTGCAGCGGGCTAACCTGTTACCACGCGACACTAAATCGCTTAGCGGCATGTCTTTGTCGGTAGGGTGGTAAGTAGCCACGGCCAAAGCCTCCCGCTAGACGAAACTAAAGAACATTTATAAATTATAAATTGCTCCTGTCGGGAATCAAACCCGGGACATTCTACAGCGCTCACCAATGCGCCACGTCGTCGAAAAAATGCTACTTAGCGGCAGAAATAAGCGTGGTAGCAGGTACTTACCTGTACAAGCTCTATGACAAAAATCTATACTACTACTAGATTCTATAAGTACTGCGCGTCAGTCCATGATGTATTCCTATTACCAAAGAACCGTAGAATTTACCTGTATATGCGTAGGAACAGTCTGTAACAGGATAAGGGCAGATTCTCTCAGCAGAGGCCACACTGATGCGAGGATCAAGATGACTAGAACTATACTGAGCGCCGGATCGATGTAGAATTTGTACTTCCAATCCGTAAGCCAAACGACTAGTGCCGAGCACACGACTATCAGAGAACCTGGAACAAGGGATAAACTATTAAAGACCTATTGTATGTACTGTTTTTCAAAAACGGTTTAATGCAAAAGTATGTTCTACGTTCTTTTTTCAAAATTGAGAAGGTTATTGATTCAGATGTTTTTATTTTATTTAACTCCGTCATATGCCTATAGACGCATTTACAAATTCTATTTTTGTTCCAAAGGTGTTCATTCCGAAATTATCCCATTTTATCAATGAGCATTATTCATGCAGGCACATAACCAGTGGCGTGCATTGACGGTATGCACAGAATATGCAGATGACATAAAGTGAAGAAAATCTCCAGTATGAATTATAAATACTTATATAAACAGAAAAATTCTAAAGATTGTTAAACTTTAAAATTATGTTGAAAAAGAGCAATCTGCTGAGTTTCTTGCCGGCTCTTTTCAATGGAATCTGCCTTGCGAACCGGTGGTAGAGTCACTACAAACAGACTGACTTGACGTTTCAAAAGTGCTTATTAATTAGGCCTACTTGAAATAAATGAATTTTGAATTTGAATTTTGAAATATTTATTTGGAACAATGAACTTTCACATTTGTTTTATAAATATAACCTAAAATACACTAATTGTTTTTTAAATATAACCTAAAATAAACTATTTAGAACTAAATAAAATCTAAAACGTCCTCGAAACCACCGCAGCGAGGCACAGTTCCTAAGATGCTAGCAGCATTGCCCCTTTGGATGGCCAAACTAATTCGTTGGCCAAGGTAACTGCCCGCTCTAGGATCACCGGTAGACTCGATAACCCTTTTCGATAATTCTTTGAAAACAGCTTTGCTCCGGACCCCACCGTCCCAAAGTCTCTACTCAAAAAGGCACAAAAATGAAGCAGCTATCCAGGTTTTCATATTTACGCCTCTTGGCCTGCTCGGCACTGGTAGCAGCCGCACCCACCATTGACGAGGTGGCCTGGATGTGTGAAATACTTATAGGTCAGCTTTTTATTGTGCTTACAATGCCCATTCTTAAGTTTTTAATAACTCGTACAGGAGATTTTATTTATTTTATAACATCTGCATACCCTGTGCATACCCTCTATGCACGCCACTGCACATAACATAACATCACGCCTGTACAATCGAAAGGGTAGCACATATGAATTCAGTCTCTCAAAAGTAGCACTTTAATGTTTTAATACTGGGTAAACGGAAACTACCCTAAAGTTTAGACTTCCTTGAGATTGGAAAAATAAACATTATTGCGATAACTTTTTTCTCAAGTTCGAGGGACCCTAGACTTGAGTACATAGTTTTAATTTCAACTCGATACATCGATGCGTTCCCAAGAGGTTTTGACAGAGAGACATAGACGAACATC
The DNA here is from genome assembly GCF_905163445.1 of Pararge aegeria. Taxonomy (NCBI): domain Eukaryota; kingdom Metazoa; phylum Arthropoda; class Insecta; order Lepidoptera; family Nymphalidae; genus Pararge; species Pararge aegeria. The sequence goes on along the minus strand of NC_053184.1, from coordinate 5,762,762 downwards.
ATTTACGGTTTGTTTTTTTATTTGAACCATAAGAATACGTATAAGTATGTGCTATTTCAGTTGGCACATACTTAAAAATTTTGTAGAAAATATAATAATTCATTGCTTTTCGGTTGTATATCACTTACCCAAGTAAGCGGTTTCTCATTTGTGGCAATTTTTTTTTCAATATATTTTTCTTAAATTAGTTTTAAATTTTGTATTTTAGTATTATATACCGTGTACCAGAATTACGAAATAACTTTGAAAGATGCTTATTATATTTCATAAGGAATGACACTGTAAAAATATTAAATCAAAACGAAGAATAGTTATTTTTCCATACAAACGACTTCAAAACATTCTAAGGGTTAGCTTATGACAGCCCTATTGAAAATAAAAGACCGACTCGCGCATAGTACCTCATAAAGAATGAGTAGCACGAGTCACATGCCAGCCATTTTAATTTTGCATTAATTTTTTTTTTTATTATTACATTTATGCATTCAAGAAATCAGCTGTATCTGATTTCTTTCCGTATTTATACGGAAAGCATCCCTGAATGCAGAAACCGAAACTTAAAAGTTTTTGAATAAACCACTGCCATGGTTTCACAGATAAGTCTCAGACATAAGGTATCTCTAAAGAATGTAAAGTATTATTTCGATTTTCATTTACACATTGAAGATTTTATACAAAAATACGAATTCCAATTCCAAATACCACTTCATATAAATATCTGTGGTAGAACAATTACCTATTACACTCATTAATAGCAAGGTTTACCACTTACATACTCATTAAGGTCATTTAACAGGACAATACGTGTTATAAATAAGTAATAATAATAAATATCTGTAATAAATAATATTACGAGTATTGTTTTAATAAGCAATTAATACTTCTGGTCTTGACATCTGGTGACCTAGAGCTGGCGGCTGGCTGGCTTATTTAGCCCAACGATTAAGTCTAGCAATTCAAAGGGGCAATAGCGCCAGCATTTTGGGTACCATGCCCATAAGTGTACAGTTAGACGGCTTATATTTTTTTTATATTAGTGTTAGTTTGTAATTCTTATTACGTGCTTACTAATTGAAATTATATTTAACCTAAATATAAAAAGAAATCTCTTGTTAAAAAAAAACATACTAATATAATAAATTCGAAAGTTACTATGCTTGCCTGTTACCTTCACTTAAGCATCTCAAAAGATTACAAAAAACATTACCGATACCGCAAAGTTTCGACCTGGAAAGAATCATGTGTCCTGAGGGATTGTTTATTTTGAAAGGTCTTTGCGAGAGCATACAATGTCAATATCTTGAAGTATTTCTTATTTGTTATCTACTACCTATTACCTACTACTATTGTACGAATAAAGACCAAATTAGTGAACGAGTTAATATTCGGAGCTAGCGGTGGACTTTAATAAAATATTTTATGCATTTGATAGCCTTTACTTTAGTTTTTGGACTTAGTGTAGTTCCACTCCTGTAGGATTAAAAAAGGGGAAAATATTTTGTAGAGAAGTATTAAATTTTTTCAATATATCTTAAAAAAATAATACTTTAACTACTTAAATTTTACTTAGATTTGCATAATAACCCGGGATATTCCGAGACCAGAGAAAATTCAGAAATTATAAAATCCCAAATTGCCCCTGACGGAAATCGAACACGTGACCTCCTACTAAATTCACAGCGCTCACCGTTTCGCCAATAAAATACGGAAGCAAAATTTATATACATACCTATCTATAACGATAATAGGCATACGATAATTTTGCATATATGCACATATACACATTTGCATATACACATATGCAAAATTTGATCGGTAGATAAACAAGCATTTAGCATGATAGTTATCGGCATATGTTAACAAAGATACTGTTGATGCACTTTTTGCTCTATTTACTCGTACCAAAACATAAAATCTTTTACGCACATGTAGGCCATATATCTACCTGAATTTGTGTTATCTCATGAAATAAACGGCAAGTCTGTAAGCTACTTAACCTTGGCTATTTAGCAATATCAGATAACCGAACAGAAATATTTCGGTAGTCCCCATTAACTTGGACAAATTAAAAGGGGAGATAGCTCGATAAGTGTCGATAACTATGCCATAGTTTCGGTTAAAGGTGATAACTGAAAAATCTAAATGCATGATAAGATTCAGTGGAAAGTAGTACAAGGTTGGCGGTGTTCGCACGGTTGGTGTTTACCACAAAAAAATATGTCAATGGCGTCGGCCGGGCGTTTTTTCCAACGCAGAAACATTTATGCGTAAATAGGAATAGATGATGGCATTTCATTTTTTTAATCATGCAATCTAGTTCGCAGGGATTCCATAGGATATTTATAAAATCTTTCATCATCATCATCATCATCATCACATCAACGCACTACTTGCTACTACACTACAGAGCTCCTCCACAATGAGTGTTTCAGAAAAATACTAGTAACTCTCTGTACCAGTTATTAGTATTTTTTCTGAAAAGATTAACGAGATAATCGGTAGACATCATTTTTTCGTGGTGCGCATGCTCGTCCTACAGCTACCGCATAAAGTAGCACGAAGGTATAAAACGAACAAAAACCTTCATTTTCATTTTCATTTTTCGGAAGGACACCACCGCCGCTAACCACCTGAGGGGTTGCTACGGCGTCACCGGGGGAGTGGGGCGAGCGCGAAAGCTCGCCATGAGAAGAGCCCCAGGGCTCGACGACATCGGGGGGGAAACCTTCGCTATACGAGTTGCTTTTATACTTAATGCGTACAAGGAAAAGCCATTTTTTATAAAACATCTATATCATTTCCAATAGTTTCCACTCTTCTTGGAAATACGAATGGGTCTATCGCGCATTTTTTGCTGTTTTTTTTTCTCAAGCATTAAAGGTAACCGGTGAAACGGATCAACGTAAAATGTCCATCAATGAATGTTCATCAAACCACCCGCTGAGACCGATATTACAATTTCACGGTAAAACTTTACTAGTTCTACTTGTTTACAAACATCACAATTGGCATAGAATTAAGAATATATAGAACCCACATTCAACATTTATTGCATGCAGTACATTGTGTTGACACAAACAGTGAAAACGCCCCGCGCACGTCTCACTTCATACCCGCGGAAAGTTGCTTAAAGACTTAACATTTTTGAGCATACTAGGGGTTTTTAGTTATTATTCCACTCCTAATGTCGTATAAAAGGGATAGAAAAATAAGAAACACGTGTTTCACAGTTTTTAAAACTACTAGTCCCAAAAGAGCGAGATAGGAAATTGAAGTTTGTAGAAAGCATTTCATTTTGTATGTTATGTCCACTGGGCCAGCGTGGTGGACTACGGCCTTAACCCCTCATTGTGGGAGGAGACTCGTGCCGGTATTGTATTGGGTTGATATGAGGATTCACATACTTGGTATTTTGACATTTATTTTCTGTTAAATTTGCTTTGAGATTATTTTATTGCTTCCACTGGCGAAATGGCCGTCATTATAAAACACTACGTACTACAAAATTACTGGTTTTTTATACAGCTAAGAAAAAAGTTGGAGGATATAATAACCCGAGTATAATTGATTCCCACCCAACGAGGAAGGAATTGATATTTTGGCCGTACATGGCATCTTTTACAATACAAATTAATCTAAAGCGAACAGGAAAAAGGAAAAAAATATTCTTCGATTCTTATGAATTATTCGTTCATAAAAACTTTTCCACGAAATTCACGAGCTGCAAGTAGTCAGACCATATTAACGAATTCAATGCCGCTGGTAAACAGAAAACATTCCTAGATAACTGCTACTTAATTATATTTTATGTCAATCTAGTGAAAATCTTCGGATGTAGTGAAATCTTCGGAACCCCTCAAAGGTCTAAATGAAATCAATCTTGAGCAGTAAAATTATAGTTCAGTGGGCATTAGTAGCTTATTAATATTGCTTAGCCGCTCACATAAGAGGGAGGGTTCCAGAGCATACACCTTTCCATAACGCTGCTTCAGTTCGAGAACGAGACCGGGATCAATGGCTTAATGTTCTCTCCTAATGCGGAGCACACCGCTAATCAATCAATCAATCAAAAATACTTTATTGCACACAAGAAAAAATAAATAAAAGAGACAAAAAGAACAAAGGTACAAGTCAATTAAATTTGTGTAACAAAGGCGGCCTTATCACTTATAGTGATTTCTTCTAGGCAACCGTTATGAGGAATTGGCTCACATATGAATCCTTATAGCGGTGCGCAAAACTCTAAGAATATACATACATACATATTAATAATTACAAAAATTACAAAAACAGTACATATATAAAATAAAATAAAAAACTATATGGTAAAATAAATAATACTAAAACTATATATAATAATGTTATCGGTACAGAAAGTAAATGTGGAATATAATAAGAAGAATTTGTAACAGACCCATTATTGACCCAGACCTTACTTATTTTGGCCCTATCCAGGAACCGTGCCAAGGGTCTCGTGATCACCTCATGTTTGAACTTTACTTTAACAAAAACCGTAGCTAAATTTAATGTTTAATCCCAATACTTTTATCAGTCTTAAGAGCTTTTTAATTTATGCAGTGTAGGTATATTTTAATACCTACCTGAAATGCAATGGTATTTTATTTGTATGATTAATTCATCCAGCGTTGCTTACGCTGGATGAATTAATCATATAAATCAATATTTCTACTAGATTCGTATTCCTCGTATTAGGGAAAGGAGGTTTCTTTCAAAACTAATACATTAGCTCACTCGATCACATTTCTTTTCTATTCCGAAAATTATTTAACGAAAATTAAATAATATCTAGTCTCGATTACTCTTGATACTTTTTCGTATCAAAATCTATATCTACGAGAAAAATAATTCACAATTCCTACATTAGTATTGAATGTACTTAAATCCGTATGTTTTATCATTTTACTTAATATATATGAAAATGAAAGTTTCTGAAGCGATCTAGCCTCTAAGTTATATTTTATATTTATTAACAAACACGTGAAGGATGCGTGATGTCCTTCACGTTCAGATGTCCAAAGTCCGTATTAGCTTGGGATCTTTAATACTGGATCACTTATCTATCTGCGAGAAATACGTTGAGCACTGCATACATCAACATCAGAGATTATGATAAGGAAGGATGATAAGGAATACACCCATTAAGTTCAGATGCCCAAGATCTGAATTAGCTCGGGGACCCTTTACCGGGCAACTTGACTGTCTACGAAAAAAATTCGTCGAATTATGAATGCACCTATCACCAAACAATAAATTAAACTCACCAAAGCTTTAGTCAGCGCGAAAGCCATGCTTCATGTTCAGATGTCAAGGTTTTGAGTAAACTCGGGGGGTTTATTACTGAGTAACTTGAATAACTTCTCTGAAAAACTCACCTAAAGCATCAGATAACACGTGAAGAAAGACGCCCTTCATGTTCAGATGTCCAGGGTCTGAATTCGCTCGCGGGGCTTGCTTGCTTGGTATCTTGTCTACCTTCGGCGGTACCATTTCATCTGTTTCCTCGGTGTCGGTCGCTGCGTGACCTAATGCCATGTCCGCATTGCTGTTAACTATTTCGGTGAGATGTCGCACGTTGGCCGGCGGTGGTACCCCGCCGTGGGTGTGACCGTGGCTGCTGCCGTGTTCTAGGAAGAATAGCAAAAACCGAATCAGAAATAGGTACAACTTTTCTTAATTTGTAGTGTTCTTCAAGGTCGTGTGCATTCTTAGTGTATGCTTTTGTGCGTACTAAGCAGTGACAGCCTAATTGATAAAACTTCAGAATTCCTTTCAGGGAGATTTAACAAATAATAATTAAATAAATACACTTCGACAATACACACATCGCCATATAGCCCCAAAGTAAGCGTAGCTTGTGTATATATGACTGATGAATAATATACATGGCCAAAGTCAAAGTCAAATAATTCTAAAAAACTTAAAAATAGGCACAAAGTGCCATCTAGCACTTTTGATTCGTACATCACATGTTAAATATGACATACAAGCTTGTTAATGGCGATAACTAAATTCGTCAACTTAAAAATAAAGTTACGAGGGTTCCAAACGCGCCCTGGTCTAAGAAGAAGCCCATAACAAAATCAGCCGTTAGTTTTTTTTGTGATCACAATCTCACATTGTCATTTAAAACTATTTGATAAATGAAAATAATTAAATACTTATAATATACAAATAAACACGCAGATAATGAACAATATGTATGTTCATCACACAAACATTTTCCAGTAGTTGGAATAGAACCCACAGACTTTGAATCAGAAAGCGGGTTCGCTGCCCACTGCGTCAATCGACCGTGGAACAGGTAGGATGCGTTTCCTTGAACGATGAAGGAAAACATCGCGAATAAACCTGCATGCCTTAGAGTTCGCCATAATATTTGCAGATGCGTGAAAAGACTACCAATCAGCATCCGGCCAGTAGGGGAGAGAGGGGCTAGTGTAACATTTTTTTTGTTTTTTGATGGGATGACTAAACTATTGATTATTTTATTTGAAAGAAGGTTTTAAATGAATAATCATGTATTTGGAAATATATTCCTACAATATTTTTTCCTGAATTATAGATTCAGGAAAAAATATTGTATAAATATTAATTAATATTTATAGCACTTTTTGCGGAAGATTTATCTCCTACAGTAAAAACGATTCTGAGAGGAGATACCTAAAGCCAGCCGGAAATGTGTTAATAATTGTGATTATATTTATGATAATACATAAACATATACATGAAGGTAAATATTTCGTTTGTGCGTTTAAACGCGCCGCTCATTATCTGCGAGGTTTACAAAAGAACGCGTGACAGTGAGATTGAAGAATTGAGTGAGATAGAGAATAAACTCAGCCGCATATTATAGAAGAACGAACCCGGCTAACAGTTCAACGTTTTATAATTGTATCGATTTAATAAATTGAAGGTTTTGTATGTATAAACGCGTTAATCATCACCGGAAATATAAGTACCAATTTAAAAAAAAAATTCGGCATTAGAGAGTAACTTAGAAGGTTAAAGATTACCTATACTTATTTAATATTGTTTTTAACCTAATTCAGTAAATTGCACGATATGATCGACATTATAATAAATGCAACGCATAACTAGTCCTAAATTTAATTTTTAATTTTCATCTCGTAAAAATATATAAATGACTTATATTATTAGATATAAATATAGATGTATATTGTAAGGGAAGAGCTAGAAGACTAGTAAAGGTTTTAAACTTAACAGAAGGTATCTGCCTTATCTGCTATTGTTATACGTAAACAAATACATTTTCATTTCATTACAATGAAATTGAAACAAAAATAGGACAGCTTGTAAAAACGCTTATATTGCAGCATTTAAACGCATAAAGCATGAAAAATCTAAATTTTTAACTCCACGAGCCAAAATTGAAATTTAAACGAGTGTAACACAACTAAAAAACAAAAAAAAAAGTTCAAGTTCTCGAATAACGTAACAGAAATCATCTTCCAATAATGAAAAACAAAATGTTATACGAAACCCGTTCCAAATTCGGCGAAAATGCTTAAGGTTGAACCTCGTTGAACCATGGTATATTTGGTCGTTTATTTGTTTCATTTTGGGATACTGTTGCTATGGAAATAAAAATTAAACATATTCTATTACCAAATCCCTAAAAAGTACTACGTCCAAAATGACGTTGAATTGGTAATAAATAAGTTTCTTTTATATTAACCAAACTCAGACAGTTTAATTCTACAATAATTAATTTACAGTACAATTGGTAGCTACGAATATATAGGGCTGAAGAATTTTTTCGTTTGTTTACTTGAACAAATTTAATAATAACAGTCGTAACCACTAAGCTATCATCGCTTGTTAATAATTATTTTTAAAAGTGAACTTTAAGAATATATATTTAATATTGAATAGCCCCCAGTCGGCACATGACTGATATAGCAATACCTAAATCATTTATCGGTTTGATATTGTTCGGTGTCGGTAAATCTCTGAGAGGTCGTCGTGTACTTACATGTATAAAAAAATACATCGAATTAAACTTGGTAGTTAAATATAACTAAATATACTACGACAATACATACAACGCCATCTGGCCCAAAGTAAGCGTAGCTTGTGTTATGGGTATTAAGACGACTGATGAATATTCTTATGAATAATGTACATTAATACACATAATATACAGATAATCACCAATCTCCGGAAAAAAAATCATGTCCATCACACAAGCATTTTCCAGTTGTGGGAATCGAACCCACAGCCTTGGACTTAGGAAGCAGGGTCGCAGCCCACTGCGCCAATCGGCCGTCCTAATTGTAGCTGTAATTATTTTATCGAGATACTATTAAATCACGCATATATTCCTAATTAAAACCAGATAAAGGCGCTACTTAAGCTACATAAATGATAAATAAACAAATTAATAATCAAACAATTAATAGGTTATTAAATCTTTAACTTAGTTTATGGATTGCTAATGGCCGCGATATGACGCCAAATCCTTGTTTTTATTTATGGCGTTCCATACTAGCCAATTGTTCGTACCTATTTTTATAAAGGACCATTCAACTGAAAAGGCAGTCGTCATCCGCAGCCTATTAACGTCAAACTGCTGGGCACAGACCTCGTCTCTCATAGGAGAGACTGTTTCAAGAGCGACACCAACCCTACTTCAACAGCTGCTATGCGGATGGCGGTGGTGGTGCTTTAACGTGGTCTCCGAGGCACTGGGGTTCAGACCGTCAATTTCCTAATCTGGGGCTGATTGAAAATTCTTTAGCAGAAAATACTCTATCTTCAAACCAACGACCTAGACCTAGACCAACGAGGTAGTCAAAAGACTAGTTTATATGAAAACTTTGAGATAGGCCGGGCTTTAATGCAAACCAATGTTTGTTGGATTCCACAAAGTAGTTTTTGAAAACACAAATAAATATCAAAACGCGAAATTTTTGAGGAAACCATCTGATTTTATGATGGATGGATGATAAATTATTGTTCAATTAACAAATATCGTGTTCATGCTAGGAAGAAATATAACACAAATTAACAGTAAACTGTACCGGTTAACTTGGAGATGTGTCTAAAAGAGTTTATAGTTTACATAAATTTCCGGTAGCTTAAAGAAATGCCCTATTACAGTTTAAAGTATAGGTGATCTAGAAAAAAACTTTGGGTTTTATTATTACGTTTTTCTAAAAAAAAGAGAACATCCAGCTAAGCTCTCCTTGTAAGACCAGGGTGCGTTATAAACCTTTCATTATAAGATTACGAATGAAGTTATCACCATCATCTCACCACCATATAAAAAATAGTATGAAAGTCTATTGAAATCCTATTTTAATAAAAAAAAAAAAAAATGATTTAAGACTGAAATAATACTTAACTCTTGACTTACCGTGAAACAAGAACAGTCCCACTATGTTCAGTATTAAACCGAGCGTTCCCACAGCCACCAACAGCTGTGCGTTGTGTATGATCTCCGGCTTAATGAATCTCTGAACAGCCTCAACTGTTATGCTGAAGCATAGCGCCACTAGGAATACTGCGTTCACGAGGGCACCAAGCACCTCCGCTCGCGCCCAGCCAAACGTATTCTTTGACCATTTCTTTGGTGACATCTAGGGGAAAAACGACTTTCATTAACTCACACACGTTACACATGTTTCATGTTTGATAGAAGCAGGCGTTACTTTGCGGAATTCCATGATATATTATAGAAATTAAGCTTAATTTGCTACACTCTACGAAAAGATGTCGACTGTACAATCATAACAATTATTCATTATAAGTCGACATCTCTTGGGGTTGTCAAAGATCTATTTGGTGTGCAGTCGAGGGATTGAAGACGTTACACCATAAAGATTCTGCTACTTCTCGCGGAGAATAGCAAATTAGGCTTATTTTTCATCATACATATACATGTATCATTTTCCGTGTGGCGACGACATATCAGAATAGTTGTCACCCTCCTCCTCTTCTTCGTTCTACTAAGGGAATATAATGAAGAACGGGCAGCAGCTACCTCTGTGTTACTACTGCTATATACTGCAATCTCGTCTGATCAGCATGGCGATTAAGGGCCAAACTTCCCATTGGGCCTTTTAGTCCAGCAGTGGACTGGCTATAGGCTATTGATGATGATGTGACATTTCTCTGGTGGGAGACTTCAACTGTGGCCTACCAAGCTACCGATAAAGACGCACCGCCACGCGATTTAGCATTCCGGTACGTTGACGCGTAAAAGCCGACTAGGATATGTTTACAATAGATGTAGTGTAATCAGTGGCGTGCATAGGGTTTTTGACCAGGGTATGCATAAAGCACACATACATGGCATAAAATGCAAAAATTCCCCTCCAATACGAGTGATACAAAATAATTTGGGTATGCAGTGCTTTTGTGCATGTATGAAGTGCACGCCACTGAGTGTAATGTATATTAAATCAATGATTTAAACTATTGTTAATATGTGCATTTATTTGAAGGAACAACAGAACTGACAGTTTCCGGACTTTGATAAAGTTTGATAAGTTTCAAATTTTTTACTGTAGTGCCTTTGGAAGTTCACACTTGTAAAACCAATTTTCTTACAGGACCTACTAGAGAGCTTGATCGCTCTGCTGATAACCTGACGCATTCGGACGGAAATTCAGGTTTAGTAGAAAGAGCCCTTTGCGAGAACGGTTCTCTGTGCCAGTGTTAACAGGAAAACAAAACTAAAATTATTCGCGGAAGAATCCGCGGGTAACTGCAAATATATGAATAGGCTTAGTATAAAAGTTAGTCATTCTTATTTCGAGGTATTTGTAATTAAACCAATGACCTCGTCTGGTCTGGGTGTAACTGATTTTAACCCTAAAGTGACTTGCTGCTTAATTCTGAAAAAGCAATTAACTTCTAAGGCCATCTTAATGCAAAGTATTTATATATTGTATTGTGTAAAGTGACGTCATGATGCAAACATGCTTCTTGCGCAAGAGTACCAAGAGACTTTTTAAATGTCTGGCCGAGGTCCTTATTTTAGGTCTATCATGATCTACAACAAAATCCCAAAGTATATTAAAGAAAGAAGAAAACGGAACGGAACGAAGAAGAAAGGAATGAAACGGTATTTAAGCGAAATCTGAAACATTGGTTTACTCAAAATTGATTTTATGGCGTAGACGACCTTTTTAAATTTGATGCTAAGACCTCAATTACATGATATCTTAATTATTAATTATCAATTATTAATAAAAGTGTGACATTAAATTCTAATTCTATAATTATTGTTAATCGAAATTATTCCTATGTTGTTGTTGACAAATCCTAATATTTTGATTTTATTTTTCTATTTTTTCCTTTTTAGTTCTAAGTTGACATATTTTAATATTTAAATCGATTGTAATAATAAATTTTAATTTGGATAAAAAATTTAAATTGAGTAACAAATAAAAATAATTTCGACAAATTTTATTGCAATGCCCCGGCGGGGCGTCATGTCTCATGTATGTGCATGTAGCAATTTATTAACAATAAACAATAAATATCACCCCTAAGGGGGTTAAATAGTGGATGAAAGCACGTCATTTTCAATGCTATGTAGAAATTAAAAATTGTTATATAATATAGATTGAAAATTAAAATTAAATCACGATATATAAAAGTTCCACCCCCAAAGGAGTCAAATAGGGGATGAAAGTTTATTTATTAGCATGCGCTCATCTCAGGAAATACCGGTAGGCTTTAATTTTTTTGCTTAACTTAACGCGATAAATAAGCTGACATTGTAAAAATATATTTATTTATTTAGGAAAACCAACAGCTTGTAATTTTTTCCTGTCTAAGTTTCTACGTTGTGAGCTAAGTGAATATTCACCTTATTACAAGTTTTCACAACGATATGAAGGTATGTTCTTGATAACTATCATGCCTGATGGATAGCAATGGTAAGGTCTGGGGTCTGTGCAATTTTCCTTTAAAGGTACTAAAGTTAGACTTTTAGCTTTAAAAAAATAGTTCAGGCTGATCTACATTATTCATAATCTAAGTCTATATAAGTTGGAGTGGGAAATGAAAATTACAGGTTATAAAAAAATTATAATAATGGCGGGTTAGGAAGAGTACCGACGGAAGTGTCAAGTCACTATTGATGAAGAAAAATAGAAAAGATAGTTAAAAGTTAAATAGTTTTATGTTGACTTTATAACGTGTTATGCTGTAATTAGTATGAAGATGGTTTTTCTTTTATAGATAAATGATTTTATTTATGAAAAATAAAAATTGTTTTGAGCTTGAAAGTAATATGGAAGCAGAACTTTGACCTCGAGACGCCAATAGTGACGTTTCGAAACGGGTCCGTTACAACTTGTGTAAGAAACAACATTAACATTTAAACGTGTCTATTGAATTTGTTATGCGCGAAACGTGATATCTACATGGAGGTCAACGTTGATTTGTTTTTATTTGTTTTGCGCATATACCGTACAGTAACAAAGACACGTGCGGCTCCATATACTGTTGATTTCTTATCACTGAGTGCAACCTCGCTGCGAAAGTAGGAAGGGTTTGATAAAAGGTTCATTAAAAAAGGTTCATTAAAGCAATAACTAAAAAAGCGGTGATAGCGCCTACTGCCTTCTTACTTTGATCCCCGGTGACCTCAGAACAATACCTCTAACTTTTCGGTGCTAGGTAAGCGCGTCTTTAATTTAAGGCACCTAGACATCGCGAATGCCTAATGATTTGGGCAATGTCTAAAGAAAAAAACACGTTTCACCACCGCTTAGGTAATAACTATCGGTGGACGGTTGTTTTATGAGTAATCCGCTAACTAAGTAGTTGTTCCGCCTAATCTTAGGAGATTACTAAGATTAGGCGGAACACCTATTTAGGCATAGCCTTGTTCGTAGTTAGTGGAAATGGGCACAAAATGTTACTTGCTTTAACGGTGAAGGAAACGTGCATGCCTGTAAGTTCTCCATAACTTTCTCAAAGGCGGGTGAAATCCACCAATCCGCACTTAGCCAGCGTGGTGGACTACGGCCTAAACCCTTCACTTTCCGAGAGGAGACCCGTGTTCTGTCGTGTTAAAGCTTATTTATGAAGTAAGCTAGGTATAAAAAAACAATTACAAGAAGTTATTAGTGATTTTGTACTATTAGTTGTTGTTGTAGTGAGTTGAAGTTATCTGCTATTACATGGGACTGAGCAGGAATGCAATTTCGCTTGGTTGAATCGTCTTTAGGATAGTAAATAATAGCACGGCTGAACGGACCGACGGAACTCAAGTAAACTCTAATATTACTATAGCGCCATATTGCGAAGTAGAGACAACCGGTACTGGCGTATAACAGTTATATATCCCAATCCTTGTTATGCTAAGAGGATAATGCAAAAAAGGCGAAGAGGAGGCAAGTTAGGAGGAGGAGGTATAGTTATACAATTAATCAAAGAAATCCCTCTCAATGGTTCACCTTCATAGATGTTTATATGAGTCATCGTAAAAATACTGAATCAATCTTAAGCTACTATGGAGGTACTTTTCTAAGAACGAAAACCGGAAGAACGCGAATGACGTCATTTATTAACCGACATCTGATGACGAGTTACTGTCAATATGATCTATAAATTTGATAAAACCATGATGCAAATTAGGTATTTATTGCAAAATCACTAAGAAAATAACTATGCTAGAAATATTTACGAATCGTCCATTATTTTGTATCAAGACTCTAGTTCAAGACTATGCAATATGCAGTATTTAAGTATTGAAGGTAAAAGGTTTTTCATTTGATTTCCCATTTTTGGCGAAAACAAAACAGAAGCTCGAATAACATGCTAGTCAGAAAGAAGTAAGCAAAGCACTTTGTTGGATATCAATTATAATGGTGCATTTTCTTTTTTTTATTCAGGTACATCTTACATATTTCTATTTTAACTTTATTATTTTGTGCGATAAAGACTTATGAATCTATCTATTATTGTGTGTCAGTTTTATGGTATGAAGGTGAGGGCTGGACTAAATCAAATCGTTCTAGGGCACATTCTGGATTTATAGATTTAAGACTACTGATAGACAAGTGACCTTGAGTAAATGTTTAAAATTTTTGATGACTATCAACTAGTTGTTTAAAAACTATAAGCTTCATAGCGTGTCAATCAAGTACTTTGCAGGGTCTTAGCTTTACAACCAATGGGTGCTTTTAATTATAAATCTAGTGATGTATATTTATTATATTATTGCCTGTTATTACTTTATTATTTCGGGGCTACTTATCAAGTCTGTGGTATATAATATAATGAGAGTTATGTGCGTACGTAAGAATACACAGTGTATGTTTTAGGTCCTTTTTACTTATGACATTGATGCAGGCAATTGATGAACTACATGTATATTTACCTGAAAATAATCACTAAATAAATATATAAACTTGGTTTACCTTTACTGATAAGAATGCTATTACAAGAGCAGCAACATCACTCAACATGTGGAATGAGTCTGCAACCAGAGCCATGGAGTTTGTCATATATCCCACGATTAGTTCCACAAAAAAGAACGTCCCTGTCAGCCATAACATCGACAAAAGTCGACATTTCTTTCCACCAAATTTTGACATTGTTTGTGCTGAAAAGAAAACTTTGTTTTAGTAATGTTGGCTACTTGATATTGATGTAGAACTGTAAGTAATTAATATTTGGTGCAGTGCACATTATTCTTCATAGTGATTTATATTAAGATTATCATTTTTAATAAATAGTAGCTCCATGCTTGTTGAGGGTAGTGATAGAAAGCAAAGTCAGCTAATAGAGTTGGTTATGTCATCTTGGCGACTTGATGGGTAATTTCAGTTGTCCATTTATTTTAATGTTGTATTTTTGCTTACATTGAATCAAACTGATTGTCCCAATAATACAATAATAAACTTCATCTAAAACTCAGAAGTTTGTTTTTTAAGACTGCTGATGCACAGAATCTGTACAACCTCACACCATATCATTGTAATCCTTGTGATTTCATCCAATGTACAACATCTGTTGAAGCCTCCCATATGGTCTTTCATCCACTATTCAACATACCAAACCCAACTTGTTGCATTTTTGCATGCACTACAACTATGGCCCCTAGGGGTTGGGGATTGTGATATCAAATTTTTGAAATCAGACTAATTTCAATCATTTGAGTTTAGAATGTTCAAGCAAACAAAAAACAAACTCTTCAGTACTACTATAACTATAGACAGACAGACACAAACGGTAAATACAGTTACAAATACCATAATCTGGAATAATATTATTCTTAATTACCAATATAAAATAAAACTCATGTATACTGTCCCTAAGCTATTTTACACTGTACTGTTATCAGTTGTGAATAAACTATTATTTGCATAAAATAACGAAGTTGCAATAAAATAATTCATGGGACTTCTATACCTAGTTTATAATGAAAATCACAATAAAAACGTTCTTCAAATAGGCAATTTATGGCGTGTATCATGCTAGAACAAGCCTCAAACGATACAGCCTTGTTAATCTTGGCAAGCAAATAGTGTTCAGAACCTGGTGATAAAGGCGTCATGAATCATAAGTTCACTTACCCTAATTTTATAACAGTCGAAACAGAACGGCGTTTATCAGCAAGTTGATCCCATTACAATTTCGTTTGTCATGAGATTCACAAAATAAGCACTATCATTTATCCAAAATGTGTTTCTTCTTTAATATCGATTCGAAGTAATGTCTAAGCGAAAACATAGAACACCTTCGTTACCAAGAAAGGTAAACATCAAAAACCTCGTGCGCGATTTGAAAACAAATCCCTTCTGCTATGCTTCGACGATTTTTCCCATAAAACAATTCAATAGAAAAGGTTTCGTGAAAGCTGGCTAAACGACGTTCACAATAATTGTTAGTAATAAAATTTTATATCAACTACTAAACGAATTTCGTCCTTTAGAAGGGTAAATTAATATTTAACTAATATTTAAAAATTTATTTAAAATATTTCCACTCAACATAATTACGGTATTCAATCGGCGACCCGTCTGATTTCCGAAATAACTGTCAAGCACTGTTGACAGTAGACAGCACGTCTAAAATAGCCACAGACTATGAATTACTGTTCAGTGTTCACCGAATAGTGTGTGTCAATCGTAGTGTTTAATATTTTACTTTAATCAAGTTATGAGCATGAATTTTTTAAGTAATAACCAAGGTTCTAGGTATCTTTAGTTCTATGATAGTTATAAAAGTCTAAAAAATTCAATTTGGTTTAAAGAAACTCTTATCTGTGCCACTGGGCAAAGGTTCTAAAACTTGTCAATTGCTGTCAGACCTGTCATTTGTCAGATTTTTCAAAATAAATTAGCATAATTTTATGATTTAAGTTTTTTTAAAGTTGTAGTTGGCTCTTTTTTAATTCCCTTCAATGCGAATAATATCAGTTAACTATGTAGCAGATCTATTGCCTTAAAAATAATGAGATAAGTAGTCGTTAAAAATGAATAGGTTTAACCAAAAAAAGGTGAACCTGTGGATTTAAATTTAATTATTTACGCTTAAAATTCTATTAATAAGAGCAAAGATGAGTTTACGGCATATTTTTGGGAATAGTGGTGAACTGTTTCGTTTCGTCCTACAAACAGCTTGTATAACTCACTGTACTTGGGAATTCGTTGGAGATTTTGTAATGGTAAGTTTAACCTCTTAAATCAAATCTTTTGTTAGATTTTTTAGCTGTGTGTATGACATACTTCTCTGGCACATAGCCGTTCTCTTACGCATATAACTTATACAAAACAATTTCGTAGTTTCACATTTGCCAGGCCCATGTCGTTTTTTTCATACATGATAGGTTTCTGCTTGGCAACTATCATGCCTGATGGAAAACAATGATGAGGTCTTAGTTTGACGGCGCTTGTCTAGTGAATGCCTATTCACTCTTGCCTTGAAGGCATTTACTACAGACCATGGTCTTTTTCTAATTTTAATGAAACTATTTATTTATAAATTTCAGTGTTCTGGACCTTCAATGGAACCTACCTTACAAACCAACAACATCCTTATGACAGAGCACATAACCCCACGTTTCCAAAGGCTTTGTAAAGGCGACATAGTAATTGCAAAGTGTCCGAGGAATCCAAAACAATATGTTTGCAAAAGAATAACAGGACTGCCTGGTGATAAAGTGCGGGGCCACTTCCCTGGTCGGAGCCAAGTTGTGCCTAAAGGACATGTCTGGTTGGAAGGAGATAATACTAATAATTCTGCTGACTCTCGTGTCTATGGTCCTGTACCACAAGGTCTAGTACGAAGTAGAGTTGTATGTAGAATATGGCCTCTTAATAAAATTAGCTCATTGTCTGAATAAAATAACTTTAGTGGGTTTGTAAATATTTTCTTTATTATAGTTAGACCTTATATTGTTTTGCAGAAAAAATGGAGATTTCTTTAGTTTGTTGAAATAAAAACCCTTTTTTTCATAGAAAATTTTTATTATATCTCATCCATTTTCCATAGTAATATAATAAATGTGTAAGTTTGTTTGTTTGTTAAATTAAAACCAAAATAAATTTCCAATATATGGAAATTTATTTTGGTATAACTAATTTTTGAATACTAAACAGTAATTTTTTTAGGAATTTATTCTAAATAAGTGTTTCTATTAAATTTATATATTTATTATTGTGTGTTGAGATTAAGGGATTGAGGGTTGATTTCAACTGTTGTTATTGATTCTGGTTCCACAGTCAGATTTATGTGATCTGTTAATGTTACTGATAATCTGACATTCATTTCGCGATCATGTCTGGAAAGAGAATTAAAAGTTAACACTAATAAATATATTTTTCAAATCTATATAAATTTAATATGCTGGCCATTATATTTTTCAAATCTATATAAATTTAATATGCTTGGTGTATACGTTGATATATAATAAATAGTAGGTTCTAAAAGTATTATAATACAATCAACCATTTTTCCATATCAAATCTTATCATGCAAGCAATCCTTTCAGTACTTTTCAGTTGGACTTATTCAAATTTTCAAAACTTGATGCATAACAAAAAAAAACCTTAAGTAATAAAAACAATACACATACAAACTAAGTATAAATGATAAAAAAAAAACAGTTGAAATATTTATTGTTTGTTTTCTATTTTTAAAGGACACTCTAAACCAAAACGTATTGAAAAGGTGCATTAGTTTTGATAACATGATGATAGATAGATGATTATATAGGCTTGAATGTGGTGTATAAGTTTTTTATGTTCACAATATGTCAAGAGATATAACATACAATGTTTTCAAAGTAAAAAGTACCCAATCTGCTCAATTTTTAAGCTTAGGTCCGCTCACCTATGAGTTTGCGCTCTTAGTGGAATAATTGTAAATTCAAATCAGTAGTATAGAATTGATGAACAATAAGGCAGTAAGGTAGGGCTCAGACTTACTCAGCTGGTGATGAAGAGAGCTATGCTCGGTATCTCTATGCGATCAAATCAGAAATGTGGAGATTCGTAGAAAAACCAGAGTTACCGACATAGCTCAACTAGTCGCGAAGCTGAAGTGGCAATGGGTTGGACACATAGTTCGGAGAAAGGATGGACGTTGGGGTCCTAAGGTGCTGGATTGAGGGCCCCGAACTGTTAAGCGCTGCGTTGGTCGACCCCCAACGAGGTGGACTTTTAACCGTGGAATTTGGAACTCCCTATAAAAGACCTATGTCCAGCAGTGGACGTCTATCGGTTGTTATGAGGGCAGTAATGTAGTAATGGGATAACTTGACTCGCCAAGTTATACCACTTCTACCTTGGCAGTGCTACTGCTAGTTCCAAGACGGTAATTTGCGATTGACAATATTGGTTGCGAGAGTATGTGCGTCTCTTCGTTTCTTATATATGTTTTGGCTTCTTCACCGATCTACATGAACTTTTGCCACGATAGCTTGCATCGCTGCATAGCGATCCACGCAACCAAAGATGCCAATAGCCATGAGAATTAATTTTGAAAAACTGCTCTATGATGTTCGGAAGTATATCCAAAAAATATCGCGAAAGTTAAAGATTTCGTTTATATTTAAAAAAAAAATCGCGGGGTTTTTTTTAATAAAACTATAATTGGCGATTAAACAAAAACGCTCGCCGGCAGTCATGGCGTCACTCGTGACGTCATAGGCAAATAAGGGATCCTTGTTCCATAGCTAAAGATTATTGATATTGACCTAGATGATGCTATAACTAGAAAATGATACTAGAATTGATATAAAATTATATATCGGAATTGACATCAACTCAGCGCGCTGGCGACGATTTCACTGACAGCAACGCGGAGAGTAACACGGACACGACAAACCAAAAGGCTCAAAGTAAATGATGGGCATTAGCACATTAGATAAAAAAGGCTAAAACAACTATTACCAACTTATACCGAAACCCGGGTAAAATAAAACAACAATACGACCCAGGTATGGAGGCGTTGCCACCCCCGACCGGCTCTTGGAGATGACCCGAACGCGCCACTAATCACTCAGCTAGTTTAAAAAAAAACGCTGCACTAAGCCTAGTTTTAAAAACTTACCTATTGTGAAGTAAAACAACAATATTGCCTTCTGGAGTCAACACAGCAAGGTTATCAACATGTCGTAAACTACGTCTCAGAACTCGTATGCGTTTAGAACCTCTTGGCATAAACTTTGAAAAGTGTCCCATCGCATAGAACATTGGTTGCTTAATGAATTCATCCTTGTCTCCATACACCAAGATCGGAGCGTCCACGTAGTTGTGGGCCCAATTTGGTCCGCCCTCGTCGTCCAGACATAGGTTCCAATCTATCCAACCGACTACAAAATTGTTCAAATCCTTAAAACAAAAAAAATTAATTGTTTTATTAGTTCCTACAGTACCGTACAGGTACAAGTAGTGCTACCAAAAAATCAATGTGGGACAACATTTTCAAAATAAATGGTAATTAACAACCGGTAACGGAATTACGAAAATATGTGCCTGATGCCTGATTAAGTATTTGTTTTTTTTTCAAATTTATTTTTTATAGATATAATTCTCGGACCAAGCTGATAGTCCATCTGACGGTAAGTGGAAAACCCTTGCCTATAAGCAGCAACACTTCACAGGGAGCACGTCCTGTAACAACCCGTCATCAACCCGGGGTCATCATTCGCTCCCGGTTATTGTCCATATCATATCGTAAAAAAAAATACTTAAAACTCGCCAACCCACTTTGGAGCAGCGTGGCGGGCACAAATAGTCTGGGGGTTGTGATGATGACAATAAATCACTTACGTCTAATATGTGCCTGGTGTATCTTTCTGCTCTTTCCCAAGATCCTATTTTAACTCTCATAACATCCCACGGCATAGGACCTATTTCGAAAACAAAACTTTGTAATTAATTATTTTAATTATCAATACATAGTATAAAAAAGTTGCTTCCCGCTGTCTGTCTGTCCCAATAAAGGTACGCTTAAATCTTTAAGACTTTTAATAGATAAAGTGTTTCAAGAGGAAGATTTATATGTATTATTTTTGCATAATATACTTATTAGAGAAACAGTGATAATTTTAGAGGTTTATTTTGTGATGGCGTAAATAAACTATTTTTTTGCGCTTATTAACGCCGGCTGAACCCTACAAGATAGATCAAAATAATGTACCGACGTATAGTACGCCTTAAAAAGGTCTATAAAAGTCCGCTATGGTATATCTTTACCCCCAATGGAACCTGTACTTAGTAACCATTATTATCTTTAAAAAAATTACAGTATTATTTCTTATCCAATTAAATACATTAGTTAGTTAATATCGAAATGCATTACGTGTGGAAAAAAAATTGTCCTTCACCGCGTATAATTAAAATGAATATTTTAGAGGATATCAGAGATTTAAAAAGCGGGGGCAGGGCGGATGGCCGGCGCGCCATTTAAACTCCCGAAAAACAAATTCAAATTACACACACACTTACATACATTTCAGCCGTGCGAAGCCGGGGCGGGTCACTAGTTTTTTTTAATTTATCTTTGTGTGAATGTGAATAAGAGACACTAAAAAATTCTTTAGACAAGTTATTAAATTACCTTCACAGGCCTCGGTAGATAGAAGTATTTTGCCCGGATATCTTTCTTGAATACTAGTAAGAATAGAGGCTGGTATGAAATTTCCATAGTAATGTATCGCAATTCCATCAATGTACTCAAACGATTTGGGTGCTGCCCTTATCATCTGCAATAAGTTAACAGAAACATAAATAAGTAACTCATCTCTACTACCTTGGTCCAGAGATGGCAGCACGGACGCCATGAATATTGTGGTTACATTTTAGTTTAAAAATTCAAGTTGATAGGTCTGTTTTCAAAACTTGATAATAATTAATATTAATATTTAGTAGGTACTATTAGTTACACATACAGGACAGGATTACAATAAAAATACGTCTTTCTTTCATCACACTTACCCCTTGAAGATAAACATCAATGAGGTATCTTTGGTCGTCCACGGCAAATATGAGAGTTTTATTATAACGGGAGTTCCTTACTGTAGGTCCAAGATTATTCGCTACCCAGTGTCCCTAAAAATTTTAGGTTATCTATCATTTCATTTTCAAATATAAAATGTGAAAATGATGTGTTTGCAATCAATAGTCGTACATACCAAGTCCCAAGGCCACCATCCTAATGAATTGAAGTCCACAAATGGAACGATTCCGTTAACTGGTTCATTTGTTGTGGTGAGGGCCCAAATCTTCACGTTTGCTTTTTCGTATTCCTCTATAAACCTAAGTACATATTATGGATGGTTGAATGACAAGTTAGACAAATTGCTTGTGTCTAATATAACTATAAATTTTGCTACTAGTGGTTATGGCGGAGTCCTATTAATTATACTAAAACCCCACAGTGTAAGTGGTAACATTACGCTACGAGTCTTAGTTAACGCAGCTGAAACTGCGGGTTAGTAAATAAACAGTCATAAAAAAATATCGATAGTAAGTATGATTTAAAATATCACTGTGGAGGAAAACATTGTGAGGAAACCTTGCAAGCCTGAGAGTTCCCCATAATGTTCTCAAAAGCGTGTGAAGTCCACCAATCAGCAGTCAGTTAGGTGAACTACGGCCTAAACCCTTCTCATTCTGGAAGGCGACCCGAGCCCTGTAGTGGGCCGGTTCATAATGTACTCAAAGGCGCGTGGAGTACACCAATCTTCATTGAGCCTAAGTGAGGTGGACTACGGCCTTTACCCCCCTCTTCTCAATGTGGGTGGAGAATTGTGCCCTGTAGTGGGCTGGTAATAGGTTTATATAATGATGATGACAGCGACCCTGCTTTCTGAGTCAAAGGCCGTGGGTTCAATTCCCACGACTGGAAAATGTTTGTGTGATGAACATGAATGTTTTTCAGTGTCTGGGTGTTTATCTGTATATTATAAGTACTTTATGTCATCGTAGTACCCATAACACAGGCTACGCTTACTTTGGGGCTTGATGGCGATGTGTGTATTGTCGTAGTATATTTATTTTTTTATTTATTCTCAGCTAAAATAAACTTGGCATCACAATGACATTAAAACCTTAACTTTGCAAGTATATTTTGTAACATCACGTTTTGAGTTACCAATCTTAAAAGCTTAAAAGTAATTTTACGTAGGTCCGGCTCGAAGGACCACATACTTGAATATGTTCTAATAAATTATTTCACGGTTGCAACTTTTTATAATACTTACTAAATGGAATAATTATCGAAATTATATGAATTACCTACGAGACATGTTTATAACAAAAATTGTACAATCAATGATGATTTTTCAATCAATTTGCGTGATAACGCAGGTTAGTGATTCGTTTACAAGGGAAAGCTGTGATTTCTAGGTGAGGTGTATACCGGTGCGGTGTGGTACAGACTTCTGTCTTTTTTCAAAAGAGACTCGAAATAGCTATTGAATTCTTTGGTATTTGGTTAAATAATTTATTAACGGTGACTTAAGCAGATAATAGCGCTCCGAGGAATAAATGGCGTCCTTGGGATTATCTCAATAAACAAAGAGGAACTAACTAGGTGCTGCCCACGTTCTTCGTTCGCTTTGATTGCAAATATTTACCAATCCCGTGGAAACGGTTTGTTTTCTTGAATGTAGCTTATGTTATACTCCGTCTTTTCACAGCCTTAGTTAAGGCGTAAGAGAAGGACAAACAAGTAAACAAACAAACACACTTTCGCATTGATAATATTAGTTGGAATAGTGTTTGTTATATTATATAAGTACCGTATATGATAATCCGCGAAACTCTGATAGTACTCTGGTTTGAGTTGCGCAAAGCCCGTAATAGCTCCATTTGTTTTCATCCAAACCGGGGGTGACCATGTGCTAGCGGTTATCTTTATTTCCGATGTGGCTACTGCTAAAGCCCTTTTAATTAATGGCAACTGAAACGAACAATAATAACAATTCAATATGTGCGTGCTAGAAAGCTGTAGGTATAGGTTAGGAATAATAAATAAAAAATAGAAAAGGAACTCTGGAAGTCCTCTTGCTTCTTACAAACCTTGTAAAAGTAATCCTCGATGGTCAGTGAGAAATTAGAGAGGGCAGCATCGTTCCAGGGATACTCGTTGTAGGTGTACGGATGGGTTGAGAAATCAGCACCGCCTATTGGCACACGGATCAAGTTGTACTCCAGCCCCTTTGGCCCGAAATAAGAACTGCAATCAAGTAATTGGTAAAAGTTTATTACAAATTCAGTACTCAGGTACTTACTTTTGCTGGGATATGTGGATATATAGCCTTGGATAGGAGGTTTCGCTACCACATAATAAGTATATTGTGCACCACCTCTTTGGCCCTGGGTTCGATCTCCAGGTCGGGCCAATGAGTGCTATTCTGGTTTTCTATCAAGAAGTTCTAAGTACGAGCCCGGAGATTGGAAATTGTTCCCGGAGATTGGAAGGTGTCGGTCATGCGCCTGATCTCTCTCCGGTAGTGTCGGATCTGCCGTCCCATCGGACTATGAGAGTGAGGAAATATTGAGTGCACCTGTGTTTGCGCAAACCACTATATTCACTAATAGATTTTCATGGCATAACTCTTGGGACTCTTCCCCTAAAACTATGACACGCTTAAGTAATAATAAAAATGAAATAATCCTTTGACATGGCGGAACCTGACTTGATTGCCATCAACATATATTTTAACTGCAACTTTGTGCAACTAACCGAAAATAGCTTCTGCGATCCTTATTTAATTGTGGTGGAGTTAAAATCGGACCCCTCGTTGACGTATTTGACACAGTAAAAGGATTCTTACTCAATGAAATGGTTCTGCGTATTGAAGGAGAGTTTGCGCCAATTCACACCAGCGGCATCGGTAACAGATCCTCCGAAGCCTTCAATAGTTTGAAATTGGATGCTTGGGAACAGTCTGTATGAAGCTTCGTTCAAATTTTTCGCTGAAATTAATTCATCCGTATATATTCCGGCAGAAGGTAAAACAGGGATACTAAAAGTAGGTTCCATATACCTTTCAAATAGACACACGTAAGATAAACTCTACATAGGCGTAATTAGGTATTTGATAGTTATGGACTTACGGTGGATATTTTCTGATACATCATCCTTTTCATTCATTCGCTTTTTGCTGTCTTCTTTCGTATCTGGATCCGATTCTATAACGCCGCCACTCTTCTCAAAACGTTTACCGGACTGAAATTGTACATTAACGGTTTTAATGTGTATGAGTAAACATATATACCTACCTACCTTTATTTCATTATAAAAATCAAGGTTAAAAATATAAGGTTCACTGTCAAGTCTGGTCGAGATTTTAATGCAAAATTAGTTTGTGGAGCACATTACATCTAGTTTTTAATGCCCATAAACCCATAGATTCCCACAATCAACGATATTCTGTGAATTTTTCTGCTTCCTTCTTATGTGCTGATTTACTAGTTACGTTAAAATTTGAATCTGTTCGGAACAGACTCTCTTCTCTTTTAGATTTTGTTCAGAACTTCACAATCTAGTACATTAGTAATCGAAGCAAAAGGCACAAGGAAGTGGCGACCTTAACCTTTTTTTATGTTCCATAATTTTCCTATAATTAATTAGTAGGTACCTACTCGTTATTTTCTTTAACAAAAAAAGGTAGAAAGAAGCAATTAACTTAACTAAAATTAATTAAGGAACTTTGTTTTCGTAGAGTATCGTGTACTTTAGTCCCAAGGATAACATTATATTTCTGCTATTTTATTATTCGTTCGTATCATCAGCATATAATCGTGCTTAATTAATTACTTACTCGGGTGGTTGTATATGTGACGTAAGTACCGGGTTCAGGGGCATTTCGAGTGACTGTGTCACAGTAGGTTGCATTGCACACGCAAACTGTCGACCGTCCTGGTATGCCCAAATCACGGGCATTACATGGCAAATCTGAAAATATGTATATCAACATATATATATATATATATATATATATATATATATATATATATATATATATATCTTTTCATCGAATCCTTGTCACTTATGAGACGGGCCTTTGCGTTATGCCTTGTGATTTGATATTCCATATTATTTTGAGGTTGCGCTTATATCTGAATTTATTTATTTATAAATCATAACTTTTGAAAATAAAGTATTTGTTCTAACTTGTACTTGAATTGTTGATGGGTAGCATCTAGGAGCATATCCTTGGTTTCAATTCCGGATTGGGACAAAACCTGTATGGTTTTTGTTGGTGAAGTTATAAGAGCCAGCCTGGAGTATCCGCGATAATACCTACCGTAGCGGGGTTTGCTGGCTTGTTAAAGCCAAATGAGTGATTGGGTCTAAGCTCTGAATCGAATTATATTAAGAGAAAGAAGAGAGGAAATTTATTATTTGAATTTAAAGTAAATTTAATGTTTTGAATAATAATAAACTGAGTGACTTACCGCATTTGCCAAATAAAAATGATAATTGCAAAACAGCTACCACTAACAACAATCGTACGTTTTTATGGCGTAGCATCTGGAAATTAAAATTATGAAAAAGTTAGCGGTATTTTTTAGTTAGTTAGCATAAATATTAATTTATTTTAAATACAAATCACTTCCGTGGACTTACGTTTGATATTAAATCTGTAATAAATAATTACCTATCGTTATCATCATCCAGTGCTGAAGGAATTTGCACTTTTATCTTCTATCTTATTGATTGTTATTTAATATCTGGATGTTTTAATACCACTTTACTTCAGCTAATTAAATTTGATTTAAAATACCATCATGTCTGTATTAACTACTTTCGTATTGTATTGTATAATTTTTGTACCATTGTGGTGGTATATAAATAAATAACTAATAATAAATAAATATACTACGATAATACACACATCGCCATCTAGCCCTAAAGTAATCTTAGCTTGTGTTATGGGTGCCTGATGAATATTATATGAATTATGTACATAAATACTTTGAATATACATATAAACACCCAGACACTTAAAAACATTCATGTTCATCACACAAACATTTTCCAGTAGTGAGAATCGAACCCACGGCCTTGGGCTCAGAAAGCAGAGTCGCTGCAAACTGCGCCAACCGGCCGTCAAAATATATATAAGTATATGTGAATAGAATACTTTGTACGTTCTCATTTTTGAACATAGTGAGAGATTTTGCATAAGATGATGAGTTTAAATTGAGAACTAAGTAGTTCTGAGAGCTAAAACTGCTAACTATTTTAAAGAAGTAGGTTCTGTGTTCAAAAATCAGCCACTCAGTTAACAAAATTTGTTCAAATTAATTTCAATTAACTAAGCAAGTTATATTTTTATATGCATTCATGTTTTGGTTGGACTAATTATTAGCTTTTCAATCAATAAAAATAAGTGATATGAATATAAAAGTAATGTGCTTACCCTACTTTCTCCTTTACAGGGTCGTTGACTTGTCGATTTGCAAAAGTTGTTTTTTGTTTTATTTTGTATTTTTTGGGTCTCAAAACAGATTTATTTTTTCCAGAGTATTTGACTACTTGTAGTTAGGGTGTGGAAATTGATTTCACGCTACTTAGTAATTCCTTGTCTATAAAATGTAGCAACTTGCACAAATTAGAAAGGATTTCCTTGTCGTAGACGTTTTGTAGTTCCTTGTTACTTTAGCAGTAGAATTATTTCTGTGAGTGTCAACAGTTGGCGGCAAACCTTAGTTGGATAAATAACTTGTTGAATAACGTTTACTTGCTGGTGACTACCTTCAACCTTGGGGGTCGAGTGTTTAGCATGAGTGTAAGATACGGATCAGGAGATTCTGTCTTTTATTTTCTGATGAGCCAAAAAATGTTAGGTGTGCCAACCCGGAGCTTACAATTACTATCCGTTCTATGCGTCGGAGACCATGTTAAGTCATCGGACTAACATGTGACAGTGCGCATCGCATTGAAGTACCTAGTAAGGTGAAAAGAAACCTCCAGAATCCTTTCCTCCTAAGAGACTAGGCCATATGCCCACTAGTAAACTGATACATCAACGCAACGAACCTCGAACGTATCTCATTGAAGTACCTAGTGAAATGAATAGAAACCTCCAGAATCCTTTCCTCCTAAGAGAGTAGGGCATGTGCCCACTAGTAAACTGATACATCAACGCAACGAACCTCCTTCAATATGTCTGTGCCCAGTATTGAGTCGCTAGATGATAATGGTAACTTTATTGTATATCGACGATACTTCTGTGTCAATTTTTTTTCTAAAATACTTAAAAATATTTGCAGGTACCGTACAGCCTTTTGATATTCTTAGTTATTTACCTACCTATGATTTTCTATTGCTCTCTCTCTCTCTGTAGTTTCCTTGTCAAACCCTTAACGACAGACTGACATTTAAGAAGCGCTTAAAAATTCAAAATTCATTTATTTCAAGTAGGCCTAATATAAGCGCTTTTGAAACGTCAAGTCTGTCTGTTTGTAGTGACTCTACCACCGGTTCGGAAGACAGATTCTACCGAGAAGAAGCCGGCAAGAAACTCAGCAGTTGCTCTTTTCCAACATAAACAATTTACATTTTAACATTCATTTTTCTATCTTGTGAGAGATGAAAGCGGAGCAGGATGCTTGAATTTCTTATTAAGAAATTCATCAATTGTATAGTAACCCGGCTGTAATAAATGTGTTTTAACATATTCTTTAAATTTATACATTGGTAGGTCCAAAATTACCATAGGAATCATATTATTAATTATATTTAATTTATATTATTATAATTTAATTTATAATTTATAATTTATAATTTAATTTAATTTAATTAATAAATAATTTATAAGAATGAGTTTTTTACATTTTAATGCATGCTGTGATAACCTGTAAATAGTTGAACATTTACTATGTGACTCATTCCAAAAAAAAAAAAAGATTGTTTTAATGTATCTACTGTTGGTTGTCCTTTATAAATAAATAAATAAATAAATAAATAAATTATAAAAGCGTATAATTCAATCCCACAAATGACCCCTGTTTCTTTCGCAGACGATATGCAGATACCACTAATATATGACCATTTCTTGTAAGTCGACTGTTTTTATCCACTTTTTGTTTATAAAGACTTATATGTTGTCTTACAAATACTATATTATTATAAATAGCACTAACGTGCCATTTATTCTAATAATATTTACTCAATGTATCTAGAATGTGTGATTGTGCGATATTGATAACTTTAAATAATCTTGATCCATGATCAGCAATTAATTAATTGAGTTCGATAATTATTAACTAATTGAATAATAATCAACTGATAATACTATTTCAACGGTCTTCAGTCATAACTGATTGTTTTTTTTTTAAATCTTATTTATTTAAACGGGTTTTGCCAAAACGTGACTATGTCGCCCCTATGGAAGCTAACCGTAACAAAAAAGTCATTTACTCCGTCCGCAATTTATTTCAGTCGTCAATTGGTCCAGTACTTGGAATTTATTCTAATACTATCTGATACCCGCGTCTTCGTTCGCGTGGATTAATGTTTCCGTGGTAAATTCCCGCGGGTAGGTACTCTCTTATATCCTGGGATAAAAGCCTATGTGCTAATCCAGACTATAATCTATCTCTGTAACAAATTTAAACGTTTATTTGTTACGTGATCGAGTAACAAACATCCACACTTTCACATTTATAATATTACTAGGATTAACCTGTATAAGCTAGTGAAAGTAAAATGTTTTTTTAAAGTTTATATTCCTTATGTGCCTAGTAATGAATTTCTAATTTTCTTTATTATTTTTGGCATCAAATGCGTTAATGTGGCTTACCCATTTATATTTTCTATAATCTGTAGGTATAGTAGTTTCTGAGTTTATCCATTTCAACAAACATACAAAAAATTTAAGTTTTCATGTTATTGATTAAGAATGTAAGTGTAGAGTTACTTAAATAAGATAGGTCAGATGAGGGAGGATATTACAAAATAATAAACACACAATTTTAAGAAGACAATATAATTAAATTTTCATACAAATCTTTAACGTAGTTTTATCTTTAAAATACTGTACACGCGTCAGATGGCCTTGAAGCTAATCATTTGCGAATAACGAATGACTTTGAAAAAGGATGTTTGAAAAAAATAGTGTTTCCGATGAAAGTACAGGATGGGAAAGAAATGCTTGCAAATGATTTTCCGCAACGCCATTGACTATTATTTTATTTTCATATTGATATGGCAGATTGTCGATATGAAAGACTTTTAGAAGCAGAAATCACTTAGAACTACAACCGAAAGAAATGCACTAAAAAATTAACTATTTACACAATATCATCTAAGGACATTACCTACTGAACGTCGCCATTTTTTAGGTTAACTAAATACCAAAAGAGCCGAGTTAATCTCATTTGAGTACATATTCACTATTACTATATTCACAGGCCAGATCTCTATCGATTGTCTCACACAATCTCTCGTACCAAAATAACAAATCTGTGTTTCCTGTAAGAGAAGTTTCGTGACCAAAACATTCTTAAGCTATTTAAAGAAGTCTCCTTTAGGAATAACTAAGGCTGAGACCCATAACTGCGTGGTTAGTTTGTTTTCTCGGGCAAAATAGTATTCTACGTATGTAGGAGGATACAGGATATATTTGTTCAGATAATTTAATACAAAACAGGCTGTTTGTTACTAAATCCCGCGAGAACGGTTCTCAGATGCTTTTACGGGTTGAAAAGTATCTTCAAGAATGCTAGAACATATACGAACCCGTTTTCTCCACGATAATTGAATGATTCTAACCGGACACTATTTTTACAGAAACCACAGAAATATTTAATTGACTCTGAAGACAAAGGAAAAGCTATAAAAGCAACCAAAAATTAAGTTGATCTTAAGTACTAAGTGCTTGACAACTTCACCTACAATTTTTTAAAGACCATCGCCATATTTTAAACAAAAAGAAAACGCTTACAGCTAATCACTTTACAAATTATCTAATATAAATCTATGAAATAAATACAAAAATCTCTTATAATTAACTAAGATTATATTTTCCTACCGCATGTCTTGAAACTAAACGCTATTTAATGCACAAATAAAACCTCCATAGACAAGGCGACTTTAGTCATGTTTATGTCAGGTTGTCAGGTATATGAATGCAAATCTTGCTTGAATTCTGTAAATCTTTAAAAAGACGAAGGAGTATTTTAGAAAAAAGTCTTGTAAAGCTTCTTTGTTTTTAGAGGAAACGGAAAAATATTGATGGCTTCAGTTATAAAGCACGATAGAATATATATATAAAGAAAGATTTGCAGTCATATAGCAAAGACTACGTGTAAATATGGACATAGTCCTGATTCGGATGAATATTATTTAAGTATTAAAAATTGAGTACTCAAATAAAATGTAGCTTTATCAATGGAGGTTCAGTCACCGATGTTTATCTTAGTGAGCTTGAGTGCGCCGACGGGAGGACCCTAAAAATATTTGACTAAAAGAGAGATCAAATCATTGCCACGTAAACTAATGTATAAAATCGGCAGGCCGTTCGGAGAGACGAGTGAACGTCTTTTGTACTTTGACAGATTGAAACGGCCCCTGAAAGAAGATGATATAACTAGCTCTACGCGAAGTGATCAAAAATTGGTAATTTGTAACTTTAACGTTGCTGATTTGGTTAAACACATACATCACAACAAAATAATGTTGGTAGGTCTAGAAATAGTCCTTTTTTCAACTGGAAATATTTTGTAAAAGAACTCACTACTTGAAAACATATAGTAAAAATTAATTTTGTAGACCTTTTTGGGAAGAAGGTGCTTAAAATATAATATTATCAAAGAGCTTTAGCCCTTACATAGGGTCTAACTTGTGATGATTTTTTGCAAATTATCCAACCAATAAATAAAACAATTTTCATAAACTCCTACTATAGTCAATTGTTAATATAAATATTCTAAAAATACCTACTCGTTTTTCAGAAAGTAATATTCAATAAATACATTACTTCTATGGAAAGCCACTTCGCGTAAGGATCAGGTTATATAACAAACATCTTGTCTATCATTCAATGAGTTATTTAGTTGGTTTTTGAGCCAATGTACAAAGTTAATTTTAAGCTTTGTTTTTGTATTCCAGTTTTATTTAGCAAAATTATAAACTCTTGGACATTATAGAATTTTTTTTATTCCGCTACAAGTTAGCCCTTGCCTGCTATGTCACCTGGTGGTAAGTTATGATGCAGTCTAAAATAGTAACGGGCTAACCTGTTAGGGAGTATGGTAGTCATACCCCCCGGTTTCTACGCGCCATCGCACCGGAACACTAAATCGCTTAACGGCACGTCTTTGTCAGTAGGGTGGTAACTAGCCACGGCCAAAACCTCCCACCAGACCAGACCAGAGAAAATTCTGATATTATGGATTCCCTAATTGCCCCTGCCGGAAAGCGAACCCGGGACTCCGTATAGCTTGAATACACAGCGCTCACCGTTTCGCCAGGGAGGTCGCCAAAAATACTATAAAAATGTTTTCAAAATGAAACTTTTGTGAGAATGATAGAAAACAAAATTTGTTTCAAAGTCATAGTTGAAATTGCGATTGGGAAGTGGTAAAGGAGTGGTAGGTAGGCACATCAAATGAAATAATTATTAATAATACTTTGGAAGTGGGTATAAGCTGCCGACTTAAAAACATAGAAAAAAGGACGCTATGGTGTAAATAGACAAAAAGAAAAAAAAAACTTCCTTAAAACGACATTCTATAAAAGCTATGAAAACTCGAAATAAAAAGAGAATTTCAAGTAAAATCACTAATCATCGTTACTTATCTTAACAGAGAGATCGTAAAAATTCAATCCAAAAAATCGTGGGCATTTTATCCATGTTACATAGTTTACCTGTACAGTGTTTTTGTATGATTGTTAGATTATTTATTGATATTCCGTATGTATGATACAATTTTACCTTACATATTGACACATGAAAACATAAGCATGTGTGTGCATTGTATATTATGTACAAATAGATTTTTGCAAAGTGGCAAAGATTTATTACCTAGTTTGAAAAATAACAAACCACAAGAATACAAAACGACATTAAATTTGGGGTGTGATTAGAGTGGTGTAAGGACACAAATTTTGAGTAGAAAGTATCACATATTTCTGATACATTTTGAATGCCATGAAAAATTACGTAAACGTAAATGTTAAACATTGTACGGTCGAATGAAAGCGTAACAATTATAATACAAGTAGAATTTTTTGATAAACTTAAAGTTGTCACGCATAAACAAACTTTGTGTAGATTATTTGACACCTGTATCTGTTCGAAACTAAGATAAAAAAATCTTATTTTTGATGACTATACAAAATTAATGCTACCATAAAAATGGAGGATTTTTTTATAAAAAAAAAAATAACAGGTAATGTTATCGAATTTTCGTTGATAAAAAAGCAATGAATAAAACTGTACCACAAGTACTCAGAATCGTAAAATTCACTAGACATCTTAACAACCCTATATTTACTTAAACAAACTACTCACTGTATCCTACACTAAAGATTTAGTCTTTTCACTGTCTTTAAAACTACATTTAGACAATTCCCTTAATATTTCACAGTGAAAAGACCAAACATGCTCATTTATGTTAATGTAACATAATTATAGAGGCACTGTGTGTATTCAATTTAATATTTTTTTTTTCACTTAACTTGATATTTATACACTCATTTAGGGCAAAGGTACTGAACGTTATACCGTGAAAATTAATGGACGAAAAACATTTTACAACCGAAAAAGTTAAAAAATATAAATATTGAGTCAAATCTAGAATGCTATAGTATTCCTTTTCATTTGGGAATAAATAATAATATAACTCTATGATAGATAAAAATTGAGCTATACATAAATTTTCATTTACAAAAATACTTGTAGCGTAATTTTTCAGATCACATTTTTTTTGCTATGATTCGCATCAATATAATAATAATATGTATAACGATTTCTTAATTTTGATACACGTGTCAGGTGAACACGACACCCTTTTTATTGCAAAGACCTAAATAGAAATATATTTTAGTAAAAAAAAAATAGGTCCACGATTTTTAATAGTCAGAAATTTCTGTCGTGAAGCGATACACGTTCCGATTTACGTACTCAAATATTTTTTTTAGTAATTAAGAAATAAAATGTCCACGTATCCGTAAAACTTTTTCAAAATACAATCTACTTCCCACTAGCTTAGCTTAGTCGTGATGAGAACATAAAAATTCTGAGAGTAGCAAAACAATATGATGTTAAGATTTTTTTTATAGTTTATCTTTTACATTAATTGATTAAGCGTATGAGCGTATAAAGCGTATTTTTTTTTATGGGATTCCCATATCAGAACTAGCCCAATACAGGGTACGGGTCTCCTCCCACAAATGATAAGGGTTAAGGCCGTAATGTGTGATTACGGCCACACTTCACACGCCTTTGAAAACACTATACGATGTTTTTGGAAATAATAATCCGAAGGGTGTTAGGAAGGAAGGTATCCGTAAATCAGAACGTGTAACCAATACAGTGATTGCAAAACAATTAGTCCACTCTGAACTTGAGGCCTATGACTGCGCATTGTATCGGATCTCAGGGAGGCCTTGGGCATTATCTGAAGTATCACATGTTCGAACCGCCGATCGCGTATACCGCCTTGTTGCAACTTCAGATTGGACTAATTCTTTATTTTGCGAGTACTATACAAATAATAGGGAGTTAATAGCAAACTGCTAACATGCATGTTCCCGTAGGCTTCACAGGAATGAGTGGGGGGTAGATGCGGGTGGGGTGGGCGGTGTTCAGTCTTTGACGAGGCGATAGATGTGATGCTGCGCTCCGTGCTCACTGTTCGACACTTCGAATACGAAAGCCGCACATAGAAGCGTCTCTTGAGTATCTCTGTTTGACACCACCTGGAAAAAACGTTCTGTTATTTATTTTTTTATTTTAAACGCATGCACTTACTATTATATATACAATTTTTCGTATTGCAAACTTCATTAGCCGTGATGGGACATTTTTGGTGAGGTAAAACTTATGGGTTTGCGTCACCGATGACCTCGACATGCTCGTGACGTATAGCGAAAGCTTAGCGACGGATAGTATACTGGCCTGTGTAAAATACGTTCATATTGTGTATATGAACGTATTTTATATAACTCTAGGAATCTTGACATGCTTTAGCTCGCTACTCATTATGTTTGTGTTTCTTGACGGGATGCCTTGTATAAAGTTGACCATGTACCCGCTCATAGCGGAGAGTTTAATGACAGACAGAGTACTATTTGCGACCCCCTGCTGACCGTTTGCTAACCCCTTCTCATTGTCGGAGGAGACCCAGACCCTATAGTGGGCCGGTAATGGGTTGATATGATGACAATTTGCGAGCTTTGCTGCGATGTATTTGACGACTATTCCAGTTACGTTAGAAATTATACCTGCAGTAGTGAAATTCTTTAGTAGTCTCTAGGGGATTCTGAGCTTGCTTATAAATGACAATGACTCGTGAATCACGAAGCGTTGAATATGGTAAATGAAGAAGCCATTTCAAACCTAGTTGACGGACCAAGCAGATGGTCCGCCTGATGATAAGTGGAAAACCAGCGCCCGTAACCAAGACAACACTAAGCAGGGCATGCTCGCAACTCGTCCCGCAACACCTACCCTGTGGCCATCAACTTGAGGCGTAGGTGTTAAGTCCCACGTGCCTGTAATTACACCGGCAACCTAGCCCCTCAGACCGGAATAAAGCGTTGCAACAACGCAGCTTTTTGACAGAAATAAGCGTAGTGATAGAACTATCCCGGACGAGCACTGTCGCAATAAGATAAACTTCTAATTATAAATTACAAGTTATATTAAACTCCACGTAGGGCTACCTGGACGCAGAAATTCTAATCTATATTTTTTTATATATTGAATATTAATATTTCATGTAAGTTTTCATGTTGTCATGTAAGTGTCATATGGGTCATAGTTACCAAGTAAAAATTAAATTATTATTATAAACTAGCTGTCCCGCCGAACTTCGTACCGCGCATCTTTTTTTTTCTTTTATGAATGTTATATTTTAATACTTATTATCCGGTCTTCGGTTATTCCGGTCTAAGAGGAATCCAAAAAATCAAATATCGTAAAAAAAATTCCAGCCGTTCTTGAGTTATAAATGGCGTAACTGACTTTTTATGTCAACTCACACGGGAACGCTGTCGAACGGGATAAACAGTATCCTGTGTCTGTCTCCTGACTCTAAGCTACCCACCCACCAATTTTCAGCCATATCGGTACAGCCGTTCTTGAGTTATAAATAGTGTAGCTGACACGACTTTCTTTTAAATATATAGATAGCTAGCTGTTGCCTGCGACTTCGTCTGCGTTTGATTTTGTTTTTGATGTGGCATTCAATTTAGTTGTAGTTCTAAAAAATTTTAAGTATTCAGTATCGCTAAGCCTAAAATGAGGGGTTTGCTGCTGTCCGCTTTATCTCCAACCACATTGATCAGATTTACGGAAAGTTTGGGCAAAATTAAATATATATTATAACTATTGGATAGAAGCAGGCGTTCATTTGAACATATTCAAAGGCACTAATGAGGTGGGAGGGGCTTAGATAGATAAGGTGGGGGTCAGAAAGGTATAAAAGGCGACACATTTGGCGAATTTTTCACATAACAATTATTAATTGTAAAGTCAACATCTCCTGAGGATGCTCCGGTTTCGGAGCGAAACGTGCGTAGAGGGTATATTGCCGAAGATCTGTTTGGTGTGGAGTATAAGGATTGATGAAATTATAAATTACACCACACAGATTCTCCTGCTTTTCGCGGAGTATAGCAAATTAAGCTTAATTTTGATAATATATTATAACCTCTATAGTAAAAAATAATTATTTAAATCAGGTATAATTTGTTGGAGTTTGGTGTAAGATAAGCTTAATGTCAGGATAAAAAATCCTATAATACTTCTAACACTTCCAAGAATATGTGTACAAAGTTTCATGAGGATAGGTTACGTAGTTTTTGCGTGAAAGCGTAACAAACAAACTAACATTGACATTTATAATACTAAGGGAAGGGTTAATAATGTATCACTGTCGCTAACTAAACCAAATAACTCTGGAAAGCTTACCTGCAGTATGGTGAAGTTTTCCAATACACTATTCATCATATACTTCTCGGGGAGGTGTTTGAGTTTGTGTATGAAGTTGACCATGTATTCACACATCGGCGAGCGTTGGATGCGGTACACGAAGCGGCCGCCCTCGAACCGAGCGTACTCCGTTTCAACCTTTTCCACCACTTGTTTACCAAATGAGCACACTTTTGTGCTACACGTTATCGTCATGTTCTCATTGCTCTCGTAGCTGTTGAAGAAAGAGATTCATAAATAAGAGCTATATAACACGAGCCATTGGATAGAAGCAGGCGTTACTTTGAGGAAATCCATGATATGTTATCAAAATTAAGCTTAATTTGCAATACTCAGCGAAAAGCAGCACAATTTGTATGGTGTAATTTACAATTTCTTCAATCCTTGTACTCCATATGAAACAGATCTTCTGCAATGTATGTACCCTCTACGCACGTTTCTTTTTTTTTTTTTTTTTAGAAACTTTCAAGACACGTCTTTGTAAAGTCAACATCTCCTGAGGATGCTCCGGTTTCGGAGCGAAACGTGCGTACAGGGTACATAAATTGCAAAAAATCTGTTTGGTGTGGAAATTGTGCCCCAAATCATATGCTCTACATATTCACTGAACCTATATAATGGCGATAATTTCAGTTGTTCCAATATGAAAGATTACCAATAAGAGTCGAAACCAAGTAGGCGGCTGTTTGTTCAAAGAAGAGGATGTGCTGATATGTTGAGCAACCCCACGAGCGTGCGTGGTAATAAAAAGAAGAGAGTAAGAATATCTGCTTAGATTCCATGCAACATGGATACGACAAGTTAATGCTATGTGCGGCAGATGCTCTGGTGGTAGATGGTCTGCTGGAAGCTCTTGGCATTATGTACTAGTTTAAGTGAAGTTAAGTAACTTCGAAATTAATATTCAATAAGTGCCCTAGGACAGACATGTATTTGTAAAACGGTAGTGCCGTGTCTAAAGATATTTAATGCAATGCCAAAATCAATAGCCGTAGTAGCGTATTAAAAATTTAAGAAAACATTGAAAAAGTGGCTATTGAGCAATGTTTCTTATTCAATGTATGAATATCTGCAATTTAAGCCTCAGAACTAGATTATATAACTGAGGTTATGTAAATTGACCAAAATTTTGTATGTTGGGGTTGCCTGATATGTTACGACTTTTATTATGTTAAGCACTTATTATCACATAATCACACTACATCGAAAATATAAAATTGTCAACTTACACACTCGTGACTCCGTAGAAGGCCCCGGGATCATCGAGGTTGTTTGTGTTAAGGTCCGCCCAGAACTTGACGAGGAAGAACGCGTTCCGTGGTCCCTTCTCGTAAAGCTCTTTCAAACCGCCTTTCTTCTCTGGGAATTTGTCGTTTATCTGCTGTACCTCTACTGACTGAAAATAGAAAATAAGAATTAAAATACGGCAAGAGAGTCTGTACAAGTATTCCTTGCCTACTTCAAGATATTGAGCGAAGGAATTGCAATTCAAACATCAAATTGTTCAAAGAGTTATTTAGCTGAACATCTCCTGAGGATGCTCCATTGTCAGATTGAAACGTGTGTGACTTTTGGAAGATCTGTATAGTGTGTATAAAGATTGAAGAAATTATAAATTGCACCGTATAGATTTTCCTGGTTGCCGCGTATTATAGCAATTCAATCTAAATGTTCATTGTAAACAACAAACCAAGCTTTTTTATGAATAGTACAAGTTTAATAAATCGAATACTAATTTCCTTAAAGAATGATAACCACGTGTTTAAAGTCATTCGTATTACAAATATACATATAATTAAGCCAAATGTCTTGCTGACATATAGATTAAAATAATAACTCACCTCTAATAAAGGATCTGCGTATGTTACAGTACCACCTATATGAACGAATAAATGTTGCGCCGGCGCTGTGCTCGGTGGATACTGAAACAATTGAATATATCGTTAACTTATTTTCCATACAATTGTTTATGTACTAAGAGAAATAATAATAATATCGTCTCAAAGTAAGCGTAGCTTGTGTTATGGGTATTAAGATAACTGATGAATAATTTTATGAATAATATACTTATAAAATATAGATTAACACCCAGACACTGAAAAACATTGCCCTTAACTGCAATCTCACCTGTTAGGGAGTATGGCAGTTATATTTAACCCATATCCCTAATCGGTTTCTACGCGACATCGTACCGGAACGCTAAACCGCTTAGCGGCACATCATTGTCGGAAGGGTGGTAACTAGCGGTCGTAGCCGCCCACATATTCACAAAATATCCATCTTAATAATTCTATTTATAAATGCGAAGTGTGTTTGTTTGTTTGACCATCCTTAAGCCACCATCAATAACCTTTATTCCTGGCATAGAGTTAGTTGAAAGGACGGACACTAACATAGCCTAGGAAAACGAACGGTTCTCACGGCTTTTGTAAAAAACCGTTATAAACGCGGACAACTGACTTGGTAATAAAAAAAAAACTACTGTGCTCGGTTGGTACATCTGATTACCCCAAAACTAAATTTATTTTCTGTCCAACAAGTGGATAGATACGTAGCTGAGTTATGAACATTTTGGTGTTGTGTAAGCGATATATTGGATAGAAGCAGGCGTTACTTTGCGGAACTCCATGATATATTATGAAAGTTTGGCTTAACATGCTATACTCTGCAAAAAGCAAGAGAATCTTTCATCAATCTATCATTCTTCAATCTATATACTCCACACCAAACAGATCTTCGCACGTTTCAGTTAGTACATTGCCGAAGATAATGTGTATAAAGATTGAAGAAATTATAAATGACACCGTAAAGATTCTCCTGCTTTTCGGGGATTTTAGCAAATTAAGCTTAATTTTCATAATATTTCACGCGTAAATACACCGATAACTTTGACAAATGTTTGTCAATTTTACACCATAACTCAAATATGAACCAAAACGGGAGTAACATATGTTAATAGTATTTCAACATATTCACACAAACGACTGACGTGTGAGCGAATATACTTTGTTCTTGTTCTTGGGAGCTTTAATCACCCACTATTTGAAACCTTCAATCACGTAAACTTCAAAAATCGTTTTAAAAATCTTTGCAAATGACCGGCCCGCTAATCTATTCCTATTTTGCCTTAATAAACGACTGTATATACTACTAACCTATCCAGTACAAAAATCATTATTTAAATAAATTTATATTTGACGGAGTTACGTTGACATCGACTGATAGTTTGAATAGAGCTATCAGATGTGCCAGCCGATGGATACACTCGTCAGGAAAAATGTAAACTGCGTATTAACTCACTGTATCTGGATCTCTGGGGTGTTCCACGAAGGCTGAGAACTCGACGAGCCTTAGTTTGTGCGTGGCGATCGCTCGGCCCTCCCATGGCGGTGGCGGCGCTACGTCCGTACCGCCCGGTACGCCCACCCCTGGTACGCCGGGGACGCCTTTGTACCCCGTTGCTGGGAATGGCTTCACACTGGAAAAAGATTATTCATCATTACCATTATCAATCCATGGCCGGCCCACTACATGGTCTACTCTCAAAATCACAACACATTGCCAGCCCAATGTAGAGCGCGGGTCTTCTCTCAAAATGAAAAAGGCTTAGAGACCTTGCTGGCCAAGTGCGGATAGGTAGACTTTTCACGCCTATGAGAACGTTATGATAACTTTCAGGCATGCAAGTTTCCTCACGTTGTTTTCCTTCACCATTAAAGTACATAAGTGATATTTTTATTGCTTTACTTAAACGCATCCGGCTAAGTTTGTTGTGGGCTTTTTCTTAGGGCGCGTTTGGAACCCTCGTAGCTTTAGTACCTTCGTATTACCATATACGCATGTTTAATGTCTCGTTCGCATCTATGGGCCCATTTGAATTAAGAAATATTTGATTTTGACTTTAACCTCGACACAACTTCGAAAGTTAAAGGTGCATGCCGGGAATCGAACTCAGGAAACCCTCCGTAAGGGAAGCCGCAACAAGATTTGTTATTGTAAATTCAGCTTGCTAAACGCTGTTGGAAAAGAGCAGGCAAGAAACTCAGAAGAAGTTTCTTGTCGGCGGTAGAATCTGCTTTCCGAACAGACATACTTGACATTTCAAAAGTGCTTATAAAGTACCTGCCTACTTGAAGTAAATGAACTTTGAATTTTATTAGTTTTTGAATATTTGCACCAATAAAATTCGTATTCGCGCAAGGCAATTCATGTGTTAATCTTTGTGGTCAACATGAAGGAATGAAACTACTCTTTACACTTTGGTAAATGTTGGCGTGTTGGCTTGCATGTTATTGGGGGGTCTGGGAGGCTTCACACACAGATCAAAGGGGTTTTATGATTCTACACCACGTTAGCCTGGCTTGTAGTGGAAATACATGTCTGCAAGCTCACCTGCAGGCCGATTCTGTATCTCAATTGGTACCATTTTACAAGCCAAGTGTGTAAAGTTTGTTGCAATGTAGGATTTCGCTATCAAATAACTACACTACATAACAATTGTAAGTGCCAATCGAGTTGAAATTAACCAATTTTTTGTTATTGAGATACAGAATCGGTCTGCTGGTGGTGAGAGTTGATGCAGTCTAGGATGAGTTGGGCTAACTCTATTAGGGGGTATGCCATTTATAATAAACCCATACCCTTATTCAGTTTCTACGCGACATCGTCCCGGGACGTTAAATCGCTTGGCGTCAAGGCTTTGTCAG
Organism: Pararge aegeria; assembly: GCF_905163445.1. Taxonomy (NCBI): domain Eukaryota; kingdom Metazoa; phylum Arthropoda; class Insecta; order Lepidoptera; family Nymphalidae; genus Pararge; species Pararge aegeria. The sequence goes on along the minus strand of NC_053184.1, from coordinate 5,721,419 downwards.
TAACCAGCCACCAGACAAAATAGTTTTGGCAGGATTGCAGCGCCACGTATTCAGTAGGCTTATGGTCGCGAATTAGTTTTGCAACTACATAACGTTATGTTTCTATGTAAAAATGAAAATTCTTGAAAAACTTACTCTTGTGACGTGCCTGCTTGTAGACCTGGTTGCCAAAATTGCTGTAATAAAAAAAAGAATATATTAGAATATATGTTATTTAATGATTTCACTATTACGTTTCACGTTACTAATATTATGAATGCGAAATTTATTGAATTATCTATAGGATTTAACACTCGTACAGCCTACCTTTTATCAAAAAAAAAACATTAACTTCCTATAGGCTTGTCATTGATCTAAAGATTCTGTTATAACAGCTTTATACTATGATGTGAAACGGCTGATCGGATTTTGATTAAATTTGGTATTAAATAATACAAAGGAATCTTTTCCGAAAAATTTGGAGTACTAAAAATTGGCGCATACCAAATTTATAGTACTCCAAATTTTTCGAGTCCAAGTTTGTATGTTGCTGTTTCTTTCATTTGAGAGAATCATCATTTTAAAGGATTTAATTAGTAGGCAGGTAAATTATTATAATAAAATATTATCTAAATAGACTTTTATTGTTAAGTTCAGCACACTTCTGCACACTTTTAAATAAAGTTTCATCAACAAACTTTAACACTTAATATCCTAAATATCTAATTTGTCAGTGTTCATTTTAAAAGATGCCATGTTATGTTTGGTTAAGTAGTTAAAATGATTTTATTAATTATTGTTATTTATGATTCGTTTTGTTACGGGTCGCTGTGGCCACTTATGTTAATATCATAAGCATTCTAATTCTGATTAATTTGTCTAACAAAAATAAAATAATATTGCTGCCAATTCTGTTATAATAAATCGCTGAAGGTGCGAAACTGTTGTATACAAATCGCTTAATTAAACTAAATTGACGATATGAAACTTACTGTTGTCCTTTTCACACTTTATATCCTGGAAAAGGATAGAACTATACTTAGTATGTTCACAAAGCTATTCAACTGTAGACATACGTACATTAAACTTGCATTTTTCTGTTTTTTTGGCTCTTTCAGCTGATGACGTCAGTCAGTATCCAAGAACTTTCAGTAAGCGTTACGTACACTTCGGAATTTTAAGAAGAAAATAAGTTTATAATATTTATCGTTCAGTAATAACGCCCTTCAATTGCGTTGTACAAGAATAATATCTAGACTAAACGAAAAAAAGACTAAATTTGCAGGTCAAACGTAGTGGTAAAATAAGTACTTAACTAGTCGAAAAGGATAGGACCATTTTTTGACCTGTCGGTTTAGTTAAGAGATTGGTATCAATCCAAACTTTATTCACTTGTCTGAATATAGTGTTATACTTTGCAAGAGATAGTGTGAAAAGTATAGACTTTTTAATGATTTTTGTTTTATTGATAATGTTACAATAAAACTTAAAACTATACTTATTACTATAAAAATCATGCCCGCTTGGAATGGTGCCAAGTATGGAACCATTTTTAGAGTTGTCAATTTAGTTTACTTTCGATAAATGTATACAACAGAATCCACACCATTAATGAAGTTTTATTTAAGCCACACATTCTAAATTTCTATTTCCACATACGGGTTTTGCTTGTTTTTCCAGAAAATAGACTATAATTATTATCTGTTGTTATCTGCGGCATTTTTATCTTAACATATCTTAACCATAGTTTGTGAGGTAAAAATCAACTGCTCTTGAAGTAAGATGTAATTGTCCTGTAGTTCGAGATTGATCCTTGGTTCGATTACCGTATCGGGTCAAAATTTTAGTTTAAGGTTAAGAAATTTTCAGTAGGTAGGTTAGGCCCGGAGTTAGAAAATTTACATCATCTAATCCCGTGCCTTAGTGAGTACGTTAAGCTATCGGTCCCGGTTATTATCACGAACATATTGTAATAATCCTACCACTTTAAAGCCCGCCAACCGGGATAGGAGCTACGTGGTGGGTATTTGTTCAATAATCTTCTCTCCTATAAGAGAATGTCCAGATGTGGGATAATTAATTGCCTGAGGAAACGAACTGAGAAATGTCAAAATTTACTTCACAATATGTACAGTTTATGTTCAGTTAAGATATATCAATGACATAGATAACTAGAAATGACCTCGTCTTTTCTGTGCTAAAAGATTTTAGATTACAATCTACTTCTTCCTTGATATTATTTTTAATAAATATACGGACATTAATTCTTCTCTTCGATCAATAATGTAAATGTAATGTAATGTGAATAAGTATATGATATGCATATGTCCTGTACCAAATCAAACTCGTTGGTACGGACCCTTTAAAAGTGATAAGTCTGCTTAAACTTAATATTATATTTATTTATTAGTTGCGTATCAAAAAAAGATATTTCGTTACTTTTATTACATTTTCGGACGTTAAACATTCACAAATTTTCTCACTAGCAATTTAATGTCGCAATGTTAGACACAGGTCTTCCCACTGGAGGTAGAGCTTGGACACATAAGTTGCTCAAAGATGGGTTGCCAGGTTTTAAACGATTATCATTACGGCATATGAGTTCAATCAGCTTAACGTGTGCTCTGAGGCAGTCAGATGTATAATGCCACCTTTCAAACTCAAGGCTGGCACTGAAAACTTCTTGACATCATACTCGTAAGTAAAATATCTAGCCCGATCCAGGAATCGAACCCAGCACCTTGTGATCCGTAATCGAACACGCTTATCAATTACGATTAATAAAACGTAAACGTAAGAAAGTTACATGGATTAATAGATAGCGGATAAGAGTGTGAGAAAATTTTTCTCGGACACTTAGGGACCAGTGATAGCATATCTAGTATTATTATTGATCGAAGACTTTAGTTAAAGATTACATATAATATGTAGGAATTAAGTAGGACCAACATTGTCTTTATTTAGAAAATTAAAAATATTTTATTAATAAAATTAAAGTGAAGTATTGTAAAACGGTAAAAGTCTAGAAGCCTCCAACAAAAGGCAACAGTTAAATTGGAAGCCAATCGTTATTTTGATCTATCCGTTGCGTGCATGCCGCCATGCCTTGATAGAAGCAACACAATAAAGGCGTTTTTTGTGTGCACCAACACAATGGCATGCCTTGCAAAATGTACCGTGTGGTGGTACGCCGGGTGCGGCAATCCCGCCACTATCTGCGCACTAGACAGTGTGCTCATAGACTGCATCGCCTTCTCTTTCATCACCCCACCGTCCTAGATTGTTTATCAGCTCTTAAATCGGTTTCAACTAAAATGTTTACTATGTTACAATAGCGTAATAGGTGCTTAGCGAATAGCGGCCTACTACGCGAATGTGTTATTTGTAACTACTTGATGGTTTATTTAGAATACCGTACGGCATAATGGAAAACAGAAAATAATCAGTAGTCAGGTCAGGTTTGAGGTTTATCAATGATACAGTCCTTTTACGAACCGATTGTGAAAACCTGTAGTACTAACAAATAATTAAATAAGGTCCAGTATCTCATGATGAGATCTATAGGGCTTGTAATCTATATTCTTTAACTTGTATTACTGTGTAAGCAATATTTTCGAAACCTTATACTTACTGTAAAGTTTAAAAATGGTTCACAAAATATGACAAGTTAGAAACACAGACTATACCTAGCATCTTAAATCAAGAAACAGAGCTTTTAAGTGGGTACAAGTCCTTCATTAGGTACCAACCCGTTTGCCCTTACGAAAGGTTAAGCGTAATAAACGATGCGCTAGGGGGGCTTATTAACTTAGCATTGCAAGCGGGAGCGGTCGCATGGTTTCACAGCCTAGCTTTGATCTTCATCATCAAACCATTACCGGCCAACTACAGGGCACGGGGTCTCCTATCAGAATGAGAAGGGTTTTGGCCGTAGTCTACCACACTGGCCAAGTACGGATTGGTAGACTTCACACGCCTTTGAGAACGTTATGGAGAACTCTCAGGCATGCACGTTTCTTCGCGATATTTCCCTACACCGTGTAAAGCAAGTTATATTTAAATTGCTTAAATTAAAAACGCACATAGCTCCGGAAAGTTAGTAATGCGTGCCGGGCCTCGAACTTGGCCTTACCCATTAGGCTGTCACCGCTTTGCGCTTTAATCGTTGCTAAACAACATCGCACAGCTCTGTTGTAAATGCATCTCAAAGGATATATCAACACGAAAGGTTTCGTCCATTCCCGTAACATTGCCTTTGTAATATTCTAGACAACCACGTGTTTTAATTAAAATGTAATTGGTTAGCAAAGTGAAATGCACTCACCACTTTGAGTTTGGCCTGAATTTCGCGCAGTTTCCGCCTAGCCAGCACCTGTATGTGGGATGAGACTTGTTTCCTTGTGCGCGTCTTTCCCGTCCTTAATTTTATATATCTTGCTATAAGTTCGTTTCTTCCTGTAATAGAAACAAAAACACCCTTTTATTAAAAAGGAAATTTACATACTTTTGTTGTACCTAAGGCAGATCAGAGTACAGTGCACCACCTCCCCTGCTCATCCCGCGGGTGTCGTACGTGGCGCCTTAGGAAATATAAAAAGGAAATGGCACCAGCGTAATATGTTCTACTACGACCATCTACTGCGATCGTCTGCCCAGCAAAAAATTCAAAATTCATTTATTTCAAGTAGGCCTAAGCACTTTTGAAACGTCAAATCAGTCTGTTTGTTGTGACTCTATTATTTTAAACTTCTTAATTGCGTAGTACCTTTAGAAAAAACTAAGAATCTTTTTATATGTTTTGAAATGCATTTAAAAATTTTCGGAACCGACAGGATTTGAACCTGCGACAATCAGGCAATTGCGGCCTGAGCGCTTTTTCCAATTAAGGCTACGGCTCTCCTACCATCGATACCAAAATTAGTATATGCCTAACATACTAATTTCGGCATCAGTCTTATAGCGGCTGTGGATAATTTATAAAATTGATAATTCCTCCAAGTGTAAGTAAAAAGACTAATAAAAATTATAAAATTATAAAAAAAAAATCAAGAATCTCTTAAAATATTACAGGCAAAAGGCGACCTTAACACTAAAAGAGATCTCTTCCAGGTTACCTTAAGGAAAGGAATACGCTTAAGAGACGGTAAATCGCAATTAAAACAAAACATTAGATAAATTACTCAGAGAATTTTACTTAGGTCCCGGTTACTACTACTAACATTTGAAAATAATCCTAAAGCCCACCAACCCGCATAAGAGCAGCGTGGTGGGTGTCTCTAAAACCTCCTCTCCTATGAGAGAGAAGGCCTGTGCCCAGTAGTTGAGGTTGATATAATGTTTATCTATATCTATACTAATAAAAAAGCTCGACACTTTGTTTATTCGTTTGTTTGTATCAATGCCTGTATCTCTCGAAAAATCTTTACTGCTCTTGATAGACTAATTCTTGAGATATTTTACATCACGCTATGACCCTATAACTCTTAGCAGTCATGTAACATGAGGCGATATGAAGCGGTGGGTCGCAATGATTGTTAGTAGGGGATAAATTTACTTATCAAAAGTTGTAAATTCAAAATCACAGGTAACCGCTAGCAAATTATATTGTAGTAAGGATGAAAAGATGGCTGCAATCAAAACATTGATAGGTATTTGAATTGACAAAAGGTAGAAATAAAATATAATAACGAAGAGCCAATTGTCATAACCGGCGAGATATTCCAAATAGTCAAATCAAAACGAGCAGCACAATGCAACGCGCGCCCGCCCGATGCCGATCTCGTTATGAAACAATTTTCAAAATATTTTGAATAGCTATTTTCAATTATTGAAACTGCAGCCGGTCAGGAATGCAGGGTGGATCGCAGGAGATAATGAAATATATTTTACAAACCGATCTGTTGGTAAAGCGAATCCAAAATAATAACAAATACCTCTCCCACCTAAAGGGATTGTGGATTCAAATATATTTGTTATACTGGTTTTAACCCGTTATTTCGTCCGCTTTTACATTAAAAAAAAGTGTGTGTACTTATGTACACGCGTTAGAAGTTATACTTCTTCTTCTTGGACCACCAAGTTTCGTTGAACATTATAATTGGAGATTTTTGTGCAATTGAATAAATTAAATCACCAGAATGAAACCATTTCTTGAAAAACTAAAATGTTGACTATAGACTGGACTAACTTCAGAGTGTCAGTTTTTTGTGACAGTCTATATCGTAAAAAGTGAGCTGGCGGACAATGCATTCTCCTCTCACTCGGGCTCGCAACTACCTTCATCCTGTTAAAATCGTATAATCATGTGCGAGCAGCATTTCGTTACAGCGTTATTTCACTCCCATGATTGTTTCCTAATGCTGCTTAAGAAGTATAACTTCTAAAATCAAATACAACCTCGAAATTCATATATATCTCAATTAGGCCTAGGTACTTTGATAATAACTTTTCAAATCTGTAGTCTGTCTCGCTGTCGGTCGGTCACTCGCTCTTTTCCAGCAACATTTTGCAATTCAACAATATTTTTTCTATCTTGTGATAGATTCAAGGAGTTCTTTATAGTAACTACATATGACATACAAAGATGAAGAGGCGATATGCAGATTTTTATTTGATTTACCCCGGCCCAACACGTTGGTGCGATCGTTGATGCTAATCGCTCGTCGTAACGCTAGTATAGGTACTCTAGGTAGAACTAATAAAAAATTGGCCGATTAAGACGTTGCTGTAAGTGCCTTTACAAAACGTAGTAGGTACCTACCATTAGTTTTCGTTTGGACAAGTGGATCAAATCCTAGAGCAGTTAACACGTGTTATCTTCATCATTATCAATCCATTATTAACCCACTTCAAGGGAATTGTCTCCTCTCAGTTTGAGAGGGTTTCGGCCGTAGTCCGTCACGCTGGTCAACTGTGGATCGGTATACCTCACACACCTATGAGAACATTACGGTGAACAAACTCAGGTTTCCTCAAGATTTTCCTAACCTTAACGGTTATTATAGTAGTATATAGTATATAGTTTAATAGTATATAATATATAAGTATATAGCAAGTGTTATTTTAATTGCTAACGTTAGGCATACGTGTGGAGCAAAGCTTAGTGGACCTAGTCGATACTTAGACCGATATATAGGTATAAACGCTTTTACGAGTATACAAACACTAAATGTTACGACTAGACACCGCGTCTCCATAGCATCCCTTTAGGGGTCTTTACAGAATATTAGCCTCTGGATATTGCAACTGATAGGTGTTTACCGAATTGCAAGGTAGACATCTCTTAAACTTCAGGATTTAAAGCAGTTGAGATACGTAGAGTCGGTTGTTTCAAAGTCAAAGTCAAAAATATCTTTATTCAAGTAGGCCCATAGGTGGCACTTTTGATGCGTACATAAGAATTACACGGTAGTGAGATGATGGCAATAACCACATTCGTAAACTTAAAACTAAAGCTACGAGGGTTCCAAACACGTCCTGGTCTTTTTTTTTTTTGGTATCACCATCTCATATTTTATCATTTTAAATTATTAGAAGAGCAATCTTGTTAGAGCAATAATTTACACCCAAGCTTTTTTATCGATTGAACTTTTTAAGAGACATCTCCTTTCATGATTTTAATTTGAACAATGGTGTATTAATTTGAGGCGGCGCAAGACTAGGCCAGGGCAAAGTAAATTGAAATCTCATTGAATTCGGGGAATGCGATGGCGTCGAGCAGCGGCGGGTGCGAATTTAATTAACCCCTTGGCTGCTCGTTGAGCCGTGCGTACGTAGGTTTATCTAGTCGTTTACATGTAGATTGAACGTTCATTTTTATGAACAGTAACGATTACGAAATGATATGGATTATGAACTGTTCTTCTTCACAATCCTTCAATAAGGCTATTAATTTTCCCACTGCTCGTACGCAGAGATATATGAGAGAGATATGAGATATTAATTCCCATTTTCACTTACGACGGACAAGGCAAAAACTACTTAATCAAAGAAGATTCCGAGGCATACATTTACCATTCAACAATCGATTTTGAATAGGCAACTCATTTAACCAAATTTTTCTATGGTGCTTTCCACAAGTTGTGGTATTTTGTGTTTATATTATCATATTTTTTATTTTTCGCATAAAAATAAGGTTATTAAGAAAAAGCTTTTTTCATCCGTCAATTTCAGTTGTCATCGATCGTATGATCGTAAAATTTAGGGGACTCGTATCCCCTAAACATTACGATCCGCCGAACTGATGTCGTCACTTTAGACGGCGCCTAACGTCGTCATCACGTATCACATACTAATTAAGAGTTCGTGAAACGTTATTTTCTCTAGAAATCACCTAAGTAACTGGGCATACGATTAAGGCGATTCCTAGGTTTAGTGAAAACGGGCATAAGACACTTCACTCATACTTAATGCCTCCTACCTATCTCTAAGTTAACGATAATTCATTATCCTCGGTCTTTCGTTAATTAAATGCCTTACTGATAGGCGTCAAATGCTACGCTACTCATGCTGTTGCTACTCTCTCCTACGAAAGAGAAAATAAGAGCATTGACCAACCAGCTGCTCCAATGCAGGCTTTAAGGATTTATATCACTCATGTTACTGATAATAACCGATAGTTTAATGTACTAGATCAGCATAATGTCAATCGCAGGTGGTGATAGCCGTTCGGCTTCCTCTCTGGGGGCCCGAGTTTGATCATCAGCACGCACCTCTAAGTTTTCGGAGTTATGTGAGCAATTAAAATATGACTTACGGTGCGGCTTAATTGTGAAGGAAAACATCCTGAGGAAATCTGAACGCCTGAGAGTTATCCATAACGTTCTCAAAGGCGTGTGAATCAACCGCGTGTGTGTTTACCAAACCGCACTTGGTGTTGGTGGACTAAGGGCGTGCGTGCTGGGATTCGAACTTGGCCCCGCGAAAGTGAAGTCGACCTCCTACCCTATGCGCTATAACCGCTTCGATAACTATCAGGTTATAATGACCATGACGTATACCGATGGCCTAACGTTTCGGAGCATAGAGAATAGGTAAAGCGAAATTAAATGCAATAAAATCGCACACTCACTCTGTAACTAGTATTACAGTCTGTAACTAGTATTACAGTCTGTTACTAGTATTACAGACTCAAATTACCAACGTAATGTCTAAAACACGCTTAAGTAATGGTTACATTTATAGCCAATCACAATAACATTTCAAACAGTTGAAAGACAACGATTTACCTACATTTGTTCCGACAAAAGTACTCGTAAGTTTTATTCGTATTTAATCGGCAAAGTTTTATGATATTATCTACCTACTAAGTAATAAGCTCTTTGTAACTTTGGCCAAAATTTGAAGTGAAAGGCAGTTGTAGTAGCTACGCAAACAAACTTTTGAAGTCTGCTAAGTGAAAACATTCTTGAGATTGCTCTGAAATTATGGCACCGTTTCATAAAGTTTTCACGACGGGCATTAGGTTAAAATTAGTAAGGGACACAACAGGGATAACTCGAATAACAGAAATAAACACGTCGTACGTTATTCGTTGCGAAGATCACAGCGGACGGCATCCGCGACCGCAAGACCTCGTAGTGAAGTGCAGTGTTGGAAATAAGTTCCCGTCTTGCAATATAATTATTATCTATGGGATTTAAATACATTCTATTATCGTCGATTTGCTAAAAAAAAATTGTCATGTGCCTGGCTATCGCTACAGACTTAGTAATGCTAAGTTTATGCATAAAGTTCGTTTTTGTACGGTAAAGTATATTTAAAAATATTAAATAAATAGGTGTTTAAAAGTATAGGTACCTTTATATTCCTAAATCATAATATTAAAAAGTTTAGCAAATATTGTTTTATTACCCCCACATCTAGAAGGGGTAATATAATCAAATAGAAATGGAATAAAATGTAGAAGAGATGATTCGCTGATTGAAAATCCCTTTGACATTATATGCATCAATATATATATAAACTACGCAGTCTACCTATGTAACTAAAAGGCGAAATTCCGTGTGCACTGCAAATAGTTCATTTGCAAAAGGTTCACGTTCAAACGTTTCTATTTCAGGAAAGCATGAAATAATGCACTTCGCGGAATAGAGTTGAGTCACTTTTGCTGAAAGACTATTTGAAGTCCAATAATTGGTAAATTTCCTGTTGTCGATAATAAGGAATTATGTAACGAACCCAAACATAAAGCGTATTATCTACCCCTTGAAAGTAATCATTTATCGTTAGGTGTAGGATAATTTCTGCAGTGTCCCCTGGTAACATATATCTTATCAACATCTAAAAACCTAACAAATAGTTGGAAATATCAGACCTTTCTTAAACTTATTTATGAACCATCGAAGTATGTAAATTTATGCAAAAACCAAATTCAAGTAACCATGCATCCGTTCAAGCTCTACAAAGACAGATAGACAACGCGCAAACCGATAATTCAGCGAATTTTTCGGCCACCGCAAGTCAGTCACATCACTAAAATCCGGCATTAAGAGTGCTTTCACCCGAAACGCCGTGTGCATCTCTCTATAAATAGTGCGTTGCAAGGATCAAGTCGAAACGTTTCTATTCCAGCGAATAGAAAAACAAAGATGATTATTTATTAGTTAGTTAGTTAGCTAATTTGGTCCGTTGCCAGCGTCGCGCCACGCTCTCTGCTCCCGCGCGGATGAAATTGTGCGTGCGAACGACTGCACTGCCCGTCATATATGAATATTGATTACCTTTTTTTAATAACGACGCTGTGTTACTTTATTTCTTAATTGGATATAAAACTGATATTATACATAGTACGTAATAAGTTTTTTCGTCTTACAACGGCGGCACCTTTGGTCTACCAGATCTGAAATACGAATATCTCTCTATAAATAATTGGGCTTATTAAAGGTTTTCACAGATACATCCTGCATAAGAACGGGTATCTGTGAAACCAGAAAAGGTCCAGACAAAGTTACCTAAAACGTTACGTTTCTCTAAACTATTAGTTTAATAAATCAAATTAAGAAGGTGACCATAATAAAAAAATGTAATCTGCTTAGTTTTGGGTAATGGTAGGTTAGGTTAAGATTAATAATTAAGTTTAGATAAACATTTAATAAAGTTTTGAAAAGGGAAATCAAATTAAGAATCTATGAATATAGCCACCGCACCGTTTCGCTCGCACTCACTATAGGTTATTAGGTACTCGAGTCGAAATTTACTTTATTTCATTTAAATTTGTGTTCACCCTTTAATACATAAACTGGTTACAAGGCGGATATAGTCACTCTTTTTTTTCGTAAATTTTGTACAACTTTTAGTAATAATCTGTGTTATGGTATCGAGGTCAAAAGCGAACTGGGTGAAAAAACTTTTACTAAAACCTATTAATAAGCTAAGGTCTCCTCCACAGCCAAGGTGAGGAGGATGATAAAAAAAGGAAGCAAGAAAAATTAAATATTTATTTTTTCCGATCCACAGATAATTTATACGCTGGAAGATATTGGAGATCCATCAGAAACACATTAACGAAGCGACTACCGGGCGTGACCTGTCGATTGTTTTCGACAGTACAGAAAGAAACCGCAATGTTTTTGCTCAATATTTTGTCGGGAATGAAAATAAAAATACATCAAAGAAATAACATAATGAACCAGGAATAAATAAAACTATCACATGTGAACTTGTAGCTAAAAGCGATCTTCAGCGGGCAATCATCATGAAAAGTAGTCTATACTATGTTTATAGTTTTCGAATGTCTTGAACAGATGAGCAATTTGAATCCGGGAACTAAACGGAGTCGAGTACGCAAAATACGAGGACCGCATTTCATTTAAATAATTCATTGAAATGAGTTCTAAGTGTATTTTTTATTATTTCACCGCGATATAACGCCATAACTGTTGGCAGGAAGACTGTTTTATTTCTTTCACAAACGGTCAGGATCCTCCAGGAGGTGTTAAGCCCGTAAAATATGCAGGCACCATTCTTGGTAACATTCAACGCTGGTATGAGATGTATACTTTGATAAATTTCCTATTTCTTCTATGTTTTCTGTTTCAACAATAAAACACAAACCTTTAAGGTTTGTGTTTTATTGTTGAAACGTCTTCCAGATTAATACTTTGGATATCGCAAGGAACTGTTGCAATATTATTTGCATCCCATCCCCGAACATAATATAAAGACGATTAAACTTTATATTCTATATGGCCACTGTGCCAGTGGGCCGTAAGGCCCCTTTCCTCGCCCCACACTTACTGTACGATTCTTTGCTTCGTCGGACCTTTGTAAGACTATCCTTAGTTTGTAGTAGAGCATTAGGATTTAGGATTTCCCTAAGAAAAAAATCTTCTGTCTTATAATGTTATAGAAGGGAGTAAATAGAGCATAAATCTAGCTGGAAAGATTCAGTAATTATAACTTTGTATGATTTGTATTAACACGGTCCGGCCCGTTTACGGTGTAGCGAGAACCTGGCTTTAAACCGCGTAGTTTGTCAACTACCTAATTGCATAAGCTTGAAGTGGCTTGAACGGTGTGTGTCACCAATCGAAACTTCGATATTAGTTTGAGCAACTTCTTCGAATGTTGCACGTAACTTATAAGTCTAATGTAAAGTTGACTTCAATTTCTTAAATTGGGTCTTTATTTAACATTAAATGTTTGGTGATCATTTAGATCTTTTTAATAAAGGTGGCATAGCGTGATATACGACGTTATCCCACGTTCATTAATCTAAGACCCATTATCTTTGGCTATGAGGAACTTATTTTAGTTTCTATTAAATTATTTTTGTAGGCTTTTAATTTCCATGCAAGAAAAGCCTAATATCGAAATGAAAAGAGGGTCGCTTCCAATAAAAGAAACATTACGATCGGTGACAGAAGCGTCGCGTCAGAATGTCACGCTGACCCAAACAGCAGATATGCAAGATGAGGGCGACGCTGAAGGGTTGAGTGGCGACGGTTAAGGAGGATTTCTCGAGACAATCGGGAGTTATGCCACCGGGCGGGGCGCTAGCGAGGGGCGCGGGATGGGGCGGACCTTCTTTATATTTTCTTACTGTGTTCGCCGCCTAGCGCGCGGCCGGGCCCCTTACACGCTCGCTCGCTCACTAATTGCGCATTCTTCGCATAGTTTAGCCCTCCCGGCGAACCCCCTCCGCCCCCCGGACCACGTGAAGCCGTGCGCCGACGAAACTTTCATACCAGGATATTGAGCGGTTTTGAATGTCTTAACTCACGAACGTGCCTGTGCCGACGCCGCTGCTTGCTTTGAAGCAGAACTGTTTCCAACAACTCACCGCATCGCGAAATTGCTGCTCACTTCCCAGTTGCCCCTACTCCGGAGGCTGCCCCCTCCCGCGCTGCAATAATGCACCGTCTAACAGCTTCATAAGTTGTTATTGATGTAATGTGTGTAATGTCTTTACTTGTTGCCCAACTTCGATATTGACTTGGAATTGTTTGACTTCAACTAAGTCTATTGTTCAGTTAAGCACAAATATGTTGAATACCTAAATGCCACTTCCGATAACACTCTGTACTTAGCTAACTAAAATAACTTATCTTCTTACATATCTTATTTCTTTCTTTTAGATTATTACTCTCTCATTGCTGGGCTTAGGACTCTTCACATATAGGAGAGGGTGACGAAGAGCTTTTGTTCTACAATCTTCTTCAATGGTTTTTGTATTCAGATTCAGATTATTACTTCTTAAGTTTTTGATATGATTACTGATAAGCGATGGCTTTGAGGTGAGGCACTTAGGTAAATCTAGTTGACTGGGACTTGGTATTACTTGAGGCAATAATCTCAAACATGTTATCTTACAATTTTTGATCCTACCCGGAAATCTAATCCAGGCCTTAACGATCCGTTATTTAACATGCTAACGAATAGAACAATGAGGCAGAAAGCGAATATCCATTATGAATACAAAAATCATTTCCAATTTTTTATCCGGGTACGAATCGTAGAAGTGCGCCAGCGGGCAGATGATTTTATTAACTATCACAATATTGTTTATTATGCTTTATTTTACCTGATACTAGCTCTACCTTGCTTTTTCATCTGCGGTAACTAAAGATCTTAGTGTAGCGTTTCAAAAAAGCGGGCTACCTAAGAATTGATCCTAAGAAGGCTGGCGCTGGTGCTTTTTGGGAGAGGCTAATTAAAAGAATATTTTTTTTGCAAATGTAGTAACATTAGGTTTTTCCGAGATAAGGAACTTCTAAGATTAAAATCACTATTTAGAACCCATCACCAGCACACTACATTGCACGGGTCACAGCTTTTGACCGAAGGGTTTTGACTTCGAGTGCCTTTTAGAGCGTTATTGAAGACAGGTTTCCCCACAATGTCTTCCTTCACCTTCAAAGCAATATTTTAATTTATTAAGCGCACTCAACTTTAATAAGCTAGAAGTGCATGCGAATGGGAGGCCAAAGCGCTAACCACTAGTCACCGCTTCATCGACGCTTATTTGTCCTAAACAAAGTTCTATCCAAATTCTTCAGCTTGGTTATCACTTTTGAGACGTTTATAATATATCTCATTTTTATGTTTTAACTTGGCAAAACCCACACAAAGAAACTATATAAAATCTTGCATTTAGATTTTAACCGTGTAAAGCACTTTGAATAGCTTAGCTATAGCTATTTATATTTACTTAGCTAACAAAATGCTGCCAGCAATAAAACGTCGCAAAATAATACAAAGCATTTCGCCGTTTCATCTCTAAATGTGAGAGCAAACAACATCTCCTGAAACGGTTACAAGATAATAAAAACTACAAACTGTAACAGAGTGGGAAGTTAAGTGCGGGAAATATCTCTTGAGATGAGGGCGAGGGTGCCGGACGGTGCGACGACGGGCCGACGGGCCGACGGGACAGGACGACGGGTCGACAAGCGGGTGACGCACTCGCTGGCTAGATTAAGCCCGGGCCGACACGTCCGCGAATAATGCGCCCATATATTGCCCGGACGGGCGTGCCCGCAATTATGTCCCGTGTTCTTTCACATCACACTGCCCTACGACAATAAACAGCCCTCCCGAATATTATTAAACACATTAAACGACTACTAGATCCTTCCAACGTACGAAGTAATGTAGTAATGTAATATCTGCCGCCAAGTCGCACTGCTTGCCGGTGTAATAACAGGATTATGAAGCTTAATAGATGATAACAGAGAACGGGCAATAGCTTTCTCTGTGCTGGCACTACTATTATCTACTGCGATCACCAACACTTCAGCCCAGCGCGGTGTGGTGGTGTTAGGCTAACCGTCCGTTGGGAGAGGCCTTTAGTTCAGCAGAGGACTGTTATCGGCTACTGATTATGATAGGCGTAAACGCTGCACTACGGCTCAGGTTGTTTGACACAAGGCGACACTTCGTGTTCCTTGCATGCCCTGCGAAGTGTTGATCAAGTTATAATTGATGTTTACCAATCCGCGCTATGCTCGGAGTATCATCGAATATAGTAGTAGTCATACACGATCGAATTAGTAATGTGGAGATTCGTAGAAGAACCAGAGTTACCGACATAGCTCAACGAGGCGCGAAGCTGAAGTAGCAATGGGCCAGGCATATAGTTCGTTGGGGTCCCAAGGTGCTGGAATGGCATCCCCGAACTGTAAAGCGCAGCGACCCACAGCGAGGTGGACAGACGACATTAAGCGCGTCGCACGTTGCCGCTGGATCCAAGCGGCACAGAACCGTGGAATTTGGAACTCCCTACAAAAGACCTATGTCCAGCAATGGACGTCTATCGGTTGATGTGATGATGATGATGATGAATCCGCACTTGGCTATAGTGTACAGCCAAAACCCCAATAGTTTGATACTTTCCACGTAATAATAACCTAGGTTTAATTTATTTTTCTTTACATATTATTTCTTTAATTTTTTTCAGAAATCGTAGTTGTTCCTTGTCTAAGAAATAAATAAGAATTACTTAATCAACGCAACTTACAAATTTCATAAGTCTAAGTTTAAGAAAAATATGTAGAAATGTTTTTTTACTCTATGCTGCAATTTTTAAGTATCCTTATTTGTGCCATAGGTACAGTTCTATGTTTATCAGTCACAAGCTCATTATAGCAAAGAAAGCTTGTCGTTCCTTGAGTTAAGGATTACACATTTGTTCCAACAAACATCCTCAAAAGTTTAGCTTCCGGATAAAATATATATGGAGAAAGTTTTGTCCATTACCTCAGGATTAAAGCAAAGAAAGCTCGGCGTTCGTTGAGTTTATTAAGATAACATTATCGATAAGGTCTCAACTTACAACCCATATCAAACGTTATCTCAAAGGTGAATATGTAAAGCAATAATTACAAACATTAATTTAATACTGGTTCAGACATTTATTATCAGATAGGCACTAATTGTTATCGCGTGACCTCAACCTCGCTAAATAGATACCTAGTAGTTATTTAACTTACAAGCGTGGTAAGTAAGTAGGTAATAGCATCAATATACAATGAACTGCAATAAACACATGTATATATAAGCAACACGATTAAATTACTCGATATCATAATACTCTACTGAAGCGCATATAGCGGAAGCGGTGATAGGAGCTCGACTTCACTTTCGGAAGGGCGAGTTCGAATCCCAGCTAGCACTTTTCTGAGTTATGTTAGTTTCAAGTAATTAAAATATCACTTGCTATTGGATAGAAGCAGGAGTTACTTTGCGGAAATCCATGATATATGAAAATTAAGCTTAATTTGCTATAGTACGCGAAGATCAGGAGAATCTCAACACCGAACAGATCTTCGGCAATGAACCCTCAGTGTACAGAAGATCTGTTTGGTGTGGAGTATAAGGATGGAAGAAATTATAAATTACACCATACAGATTCTCCTGCTTTTCGCGGCCTATAGCAAATTAAGCTTAATTTTCATTTTCATGATATATCACTTGCTTCAACGGTGAAGGAAAACATCGTGAGGAAACCTGCATGCCTGAGAGTTCTACATAATGGTTTCAAAGGTGTGTGGAGTCCATCAATCCGCACTGGGCCAACCTGGTGGACTACGGCCTTAACCCCTTCTCATTGTAGGACGACCTCCCTGCACTGTAGTGGGCCGGTAATGAGTTGATGTGATGATGATAATACTCTATCAACTAGAGGCGTAGGTGTTAAGCCTCATTCCTACTAGCTAACTATCTCCTTCCTTCCTTCCTTCCCTTCCTTACTTCCTTCCTTCCTTCCTTCCTCCCTTCCTTCCTTAATATTATAAATGTGAATGTAAGTTTCTTTGTTACGCTTTCACGCAAAAACTACTTCACCGATCCTCATGAAACTTTTTACACATATTTTTGGAAGTGTTAGAAGTAATATAGAATACTTTTTATCCCGACATTAAGCTCTATTCCTTTGGGAGAGGGGATGAAAGTGTTTGACGATTTTACACCATAACTTCGACAAATTATAACCGATTTAAATAATTATTTTTGTACTATATAGTATATGATATGTATTTAATTTTGCCTAAACTTTGTGTAGATCTGAATGTGGTTGGAGATAGGGGACAGAACTCCTCAGCGGACAATAGCAAACTCCTCATTTAAGGCTTAGCGATACTGAATACTTTTACATTTACATTTTTTTAGGACTTCAACAAATTTCAATTGAATGCCACATCAAATAACAAAATTAAACGCAGACGAAGTGGCGGGCAACAGCTAGTGTGCCTATAATTCCACGGGCAAATTAGCCGTTCAGACCGGAACACAGCACTGCAACAATGCTGCTTAGCCGCAGAAATAAGCATGGCGATAGTCCTTATCCAAGATCTGTCTGTCACAAAAAGCCCTACTATTACAAAAGTAGTAGAGTCTTGTCATTATTGATAATCTTGCTTTCATTGAATCTTCAAGAATAAGGCGGGTTGATGTTAAGAGACCTGATGGAGCGACGCTGGTTCCCTGGAAACCGGTACGGGCGTTTTTGTGGTACGCAACATGCAAACAAATTGGCCTCATCTCATATAAGGGATATTGCATCAAAACAAGAAGCTGCAGCTGAGATGGGTAAAAAAAAATAGCCTGTCAGTTTACTCGATAGTATTTTTAATATCTCAAAACAAACAAAACGACATTATCTTCTGCTTTATTAGAAGTAGGTATAGATTGCTGAATAAATGCAATATGAGAAGTGACCTTATACAACACGACAAATTTCTTGCCGTTATCGCAAATAAATGCCAGCAAAATTAAATCGTAGTGAAGACAAACGTATAAAGAAGTAGGTATAACAAAAAAGCCTTAGCTACTGTAAGTGATGTTAAAGTAAAAACTACTGGTGTTGCCCTTTCAGACATGCATTTTACGCAATCAAAACGCCAATAGCTCAAGGACTAAAATCCTAAAGGTCGTTGGTTCAAATTCTAACCATTTGACGCACCTAAGGTTTACTTAACTAACGCTTTGTTCGGTGTGAGCCTTTTTAAGGATTCGTGTAGTGTTTTATCTGTACAATCAATGAAATTTATTTATCCGTTTTTGACTTTGATTTAACCGTTTTTTATAGCTTTATATGAAAGAAGTATAGAGGCAGTTACAGGGATTAAAATAGGCTTTTTTATCTTTTTTATAAAGCGTCCTCCCGGCATGGGAGGGTATAAAGCTAGAACTCTTATGTCCTAGGACAAATAAAAATTGAAGTCGGACCAAGAAAGGTTGGATTTTTGTAGCCAAAAAAGTTAGGAAATAGACTGAAGAGCCTCGCGGCTCGTTAAATACAGTTTCGATCAATAATTATCTTCAAAACTCATCAACCGTTATTGGAGCAGCGTGGTGGGTATATAACCTTTTATCCCAATAGAGAGGACGCCTGTACTCTGCAGTGAGGCTGGTGATGAAGGCCAATATTTGACTTCTTGTGTGCTAAATAAACTATTCTTTGTGTGTGCAGCCGACAGAATTGACGTGGAACAATTAAAGGAACCACCGCCATTACGGCGGACGCACATTAAGTTCGCGTCAGGCACATTATACCGTCCGCTTTAATTAAAGGACTGCCCGGCTCTCAGCTCCGGGGTGGAATTGCTAAACAAATCTACCGCAAGCGATGTGTCCACCTTAAGTGATTTAATAGACGGAAAGAAATGTGCCGGTTTAATCTTATCGTCTGCCGGAAATAATCCTTTTAATGCTGTTACATAGTGATGCACGGTTTTTAACGTCACATTAACTTTAATATTATGTTAAATTTTGATGGGATCTTTACTCGGTGCTGTTAGTTTTCAAGCTCAAACATTTACCCCTAACATATACTCCACTCCCACACCTAAACTCGCTCTTTTCGCATCCAAAGGTTGACTGGTAGAAAATGCCACCCAAATGTCCACCTTCTGTAAGCCTTTTTATGGTTGTGCAATATTTATGAGGAAACAAAAAAAAATCCTGTGCAATTTATGCTGTAAGTGTAACTTCTGAAAAGTAGCCTACGTGACATTGAGGTGGATGTTGACTATCAGAACTATTAGGATAAATGTAAGGTTTATTGTTTAGTTTCCATGGTAACTAGAATAGGTAAAAAAATTTATCATGTTTTCTATCTCACTCGGTCCCATACATTTATGTGTTTGTTTCTTTATCTAGATATTATTCGGTTTCCTTGGTAACTTAAATAGGAAAAAAAAACAAATAAAATAATATGTATATTTCTGTCTCATTCTTTGCCGGCTTCATCCTACACATTGTTTTATTTGTGTCTCTTGCGTTTTTTCCGTTGCATCCGGTTTGAAATCACAACGATTCTAAAGAAGTTTCACTTCAAAAATCATTTTAAAAATCATCAGAAAAAAAACTCATTTCATTTTGAACTTTTGAACTATCCATACTATTTGTCCTTCCTCAGCGCTCTATCTAAGCAACCAACAGACTTTAATGTTGACATAGAGTTGAAAGAACGGAGAGTAACATAGACTACTTTTAGTCCTGGAAAAACATCAAAATCCCAAGGGTGGTTACAGGAAAGTTCTTATTTTTACTCCAAATATCGTAATCTAAAAAGACCAAACGACTTATTCGCGGTTAATACCGCATTGTAGTTTATAATATAAATTTTTCACTTTCCATGAGGTTGCAAACGATGGACGAATGGATCCAGAACAGCACCACTATACCGAATAAAAATACAAAGTCTTTCATTGCATGCCTTAACTCAGATGTTCTTACCACAACGCATCAACTTAAAGACGGTAAACTATATAAAAAGAAGAAAAATTAACGATGTTGTCAGGATGAAAGAAATCTACAATCCGAATGATACTCAAAACACTCAACGACTTGGCAATATTCCGAACGCTGAAGTCATGAAAGATCAGGACAATTATAACCTTTATACAGGGTGACATTTTGGGTGCAATCAGACGGGCCAAAATATAAATTATGCTAAGAAAGCATGGAGTCGGTACTCTGCTTCAGATTATTTTTACCAATACAAGACTGACCAATACTTGACTGCAATTTCATTTTGTGGAAAATTATGATGCAGTCTAAGAGGGTAGCGGGCAAACCTGTTAGGTGTCATCCTCATCAGGGTAGGGTGGTAACTAGCGACGGCCGAAACTTCCTATCAGACTAGACTAAAGAAAATTCTGATACTAGAAATTCCCAAATTATCCCTGCCAGAGCTCGAACCTCCCATTTATAACACCAGTGCTAACCAGTGGGCTGTCAACAAGATAAATCCAAGGCTAAAAAAAAACATTATAAACTTTTCTTAAAGTTTTGTAATAGCTTTTAGGGTATTGTAGTGCAAAAACAATATCGTATCTTATATTCATCCTTTTACACCTCGTTTGAGGGGTATTCAAAATCTTAAAGTAACGTTGTTATTTGTACAAAATCTTCGACGTCTTTGATCGAAGTAGTTTCAGTTTTTTAGCTTGCTTCCTTAACAACGTTAGTTCCGTACCAGATATTGTTACGAAGAGACCATCCTTTTTGGACAGGTGAACTTTACTATACGTTAGTGTAAATGAACAATATTCAAGTAACCTATTTTGTTTAGTTCTGTCTTACAGATCGTTCTCAAAATCCCACCCTTTATAAAGTACGTTTATTTTTGAAAGTGACACAATATTAACTCGAAACACGAGAGATTTACACTGTTAATTTCGTGAAGCTTTCTTTTAGTAATCGTCACGTAGAGATAACGAGCTTCCTTAGTTAAGAGTGTAACGTGAAAAAATTTCCCCCGCTTTAGAGTAACTGAGCTTGCATTACAATCATTAGTCTTTCTTACCAAAATTGGGTTAGTATTTTTTTGTGCTTGCCGGTCTTATTGAAGGGATTGTATTTGTAGACGATTGTTACAATTTGAAAAGCACCTAATATTTAATTTAACAACTTTCTACTTGAGTTATGGTTTTATAATAACTACCTTTCCCTAAACAGGTTTAGCTTGCTGTCAAGGGTTAACTTGTAGTGAGATAAGAAAAAAAATATCATCGTCCAATCCTATTTCTAATAGTCAATAATCAATAAAAGTAAGTCATCCTATGATTAAGCCATACACGTACTAAGACTGAATGAAGTACATCAGCAACCGTCGACACAAGTTGGAGATCATCATTATCATCATCATCATCATCATCATCATCATACCTATTACCAAAGTACAAGTATCCTCTCAGAATGAGGTCTATGGCCATATAGTCAACCATGCCGGCCAAGTGCGGATTAGTAGACATTCACGCGCCTTTGAGCACATTACAAATAACTTTTAGGCACGCAGGATCTCTCACGATGTTTTCCTTCACCGTTAAAGCAAGTGATATTGTATTTGTATTGCTTAAAACACACATTACTTCAAAAAGTTAGATGTTTGAAAAAATAATTAGAGGTTAGGGGTGCGGAGAAAGAGTTGGACATACAACTCGGTACCCCCTAAAAGGAAACCAAAGTCTTAAACACCAAGCTATCCCCAGTTTGATATATTATGGCATAATTCCATCTACTTATCTTCTAATAAAGGTCTATACTCTATGTTAAAAGCTAGAAGCAATGGTAACATTCATAGAGACTGCACGTTTCATCTGTCAACCTGTATGAGTATGAAAGTGAGTGAACTTCGAAGATTGCTGGCATAATTGAACCAAATACTTTTGTTTCTGAGTAAGCCAATACTAAAAAGCTTAAGGACATAAATGAACCATTCCATCTACGTGTCTTCCGATAAAGTTTGTAACACTCGTACTCCAATTTAGATCGAATAGATGCATATAAACAAGAACTTTTGTTTTTGATAAATACAATAGGTGGCAGAAAATTACTGAATTCCGAATATTGTAGGATAGATTGGACAAAGTCTTCTTCTTCGGTCTTTAACAAAAAGGTTACAGATATAAATAAAAATGTTCCATCACTCCTATCTTTTTTAGTTTTCTTAGCATCCATTTACTGGAACTTCAGTCTAGAACTTATAGGAACATTAATAGAAATAGCAGCTTTTGTCCGTGAAAAGCGGAACAGGTATTGTAACTGAAAGTTAGTTAATTTCGACGATTGCAAACGAGAATGAACAAAGCACTTCAGCTTTCGCGAAACAGACAATACTACAAAGATATAATTAAATCATTCTAAGTACTTAATCATTAAGAGCCTATTTATGCAATCTTTCTTATTTATTCGATTTTACAAGTAAGCCCTTTGGAATCAGACCTTGTGTTATGATGTTGTTGAAGACGGCAGCGGACTAAACTGTTAGGTCTATGGCATAGTTGTTTTTATTCTTTTTTTTAAACCCTAATCTGTTTCTACGCGGAATCGTACCGGGACGTTAGATTGCTAATTTTTTAGGTACTGGTAAGGATTGGAACGAAGATTGCTCCATGGTGTAGGTACGTTGCTAAGGTAAAGACCAAATTTGGACCAAAAGTATCGGTCAGCCTTCTATTTTCTAATCTATCATATA
Source organism: Pararge aegeria (assembly GCF_905163445.1). Lineage (NCBI taxonomy): Eukaryota > Metazoa > Arthropoda > Insecta > Lepidoptera > Nymphalidae > Pararge > Pararge aegeria. Next base: position 5,698,519 of record NC_053184.1, on the reverse strand, counting down.
GATCTTTCATCTTTTTAAAACTAATAAGAACATTCATTGAAATATAACTCACAACTATGCAAGCCAGATTGAACAAAGCAATATTGCTTTCTCGAATCAATCAATACTAATAAAGCTAGAAGGTACAAAATAATAAAGGTTTAAGATATACTTAATGAAAGCATTCCACCGACCTATCTCCAGATAAAGTTTCCATACCATTAATTTACTCTTACGTAAATCTATATATTTTGCTGTGCTATTTTACCCAAAGGCCACTGCTAATCTAAATCAGTCAGTATATCAGTACAAATCAAATTAGAAAAATTAGCTATGGAAAACTATAGCTTAACCCAGCTCATCGACATGGAATTCAGTTTTACTCGAATTGTGCGGGAACTGTAGAAATTGATTTAATTCGGCGTATAATCTATCTCCATTCCAAATTTCCATCAAATCCGTTCACTAGTTTGTGCGTGAAAGAGTACACAAAAACATACTCAAAAACTTTCACGGGTATAATATTAGTGGGATAGAAACATAAGACAGCACCTTCTTGTCCACGTAAAACGGAACGGGTACTTTGACTGAAAGTTAGTGAATTTCGAAGATTGCAGGCGAGATTGAACAAAGCACTTCTGCTTCCTCGAATCGGCGACACACCGATCGGGCGAGATAATAATTGTCGGTTCACGTCTTTCCGCGGAATCCTATTGCGCAAACCGCTTTGTCGGCTCACATCAATACCACCCGAGCCTTTGTCTCGTGCTACACCATTGTTCATTTTAGGAACGGCCTTGATACAGCTTCATAATTCAATTATTGTATTGACATGTGCGCAAATTGAATTAGAAAGTTTATCATTGCAATGGCAGAATACTAAGATGTGATAAATGAAAACAAGCGCTAGAATGTTAAATATAAGTCGGGGCAGACTTTAGATAATCTTATAATCAAAGAACAATTTTTGTTTGTGTTAGATATTAAATAGGATTTTTTATCTGCATTTAAAGATTTGACAACAAATCGCACACAACTCGAGATTTTATAGCTGAGATTGGTTTGTAAGTTATAATCGTACAAAATCTTAACCTCTGAAATGTATATCTCAACCTCTCCCAAAGTGGTATCCTGTATTATTATTGTTTGTCTACAAACGCGATTCTCTAGCATGCCCGGACTCACCGTACATCTTGCCCTCGTCGGAGAGGATGATCTTCCGCCGCCCACACGGAGGGTAGATCGCCAGCGCCTCTTGGAAGCTCTGTTCGATGTCCGGACTCCATACGCCCTCAGCGTCCGTTGCCGACATGTCCTGCAAATGTTTGCAAGTCATTGATATATTGAGTGTTCTTATGTTTTCTATATTCTTAGCGTTTTTTTACCCCATTTAGCCCATGTCCTGTCCCTTCCATCTATGTATAACACACCAAACAGATCTTTCAAAATGCACTCTCTACGCACGTCAGATTCTATCTTCTGATGCAGCTGTGTCGGATGCAACATGCATAAAGATTGCATTTCAGAAGATCTATTTTCGCGGAATAAGGCAAATTAAGATTAATGTTCTTCCCATACTAAATGAACAAGACTTTACTGGTTACCTAGAAAGGAAAGGGAGAGATTTGTGCTGCGAGAAGAGCACTTGGGATGCCAAAAAGAAAAAGTGTGTAGTTTCTAGATATCGACGAAGATTTTGAAGAGCCAATTTGCGAGTAGTAGTATAGGCTTGAGCGGTAGGTTTTTGTTGTCCAAGCTCATTTTCCTATTCAGGGTCAAGGTCACTGACAAAATAAATTATTTTTCCACTCTGTCTTTTAAAATAACTGTTCATAAAGAGTTTAGTTAGACCAAGTTTTTACCGATGAACTAAGTAAAAACAAAATTTGTATCGTTTGTAAATTTTAGAAGGTTCGTTAAGAAACTTTGTATATTTTCCTTAACTTTAACGACTACGCTTACCGTTGTCACGGAGACCCCTCTCGAAAATGCACCCTGTTAATATTATTTATTATAACTAACAGGTATTTTAATGAACTCCCGTAAAAAATCTCATGCTCCTATTATTTATGCTAATTACCATTATATCGGAATACGGCAGGAGGCAACCTTAACCGTTCTTAAAATCATAAAACTTAATAGAATGAAGTTTAAATAAGGAATAAAATATAGAGTAATTTGTTTTGCGTTTATGATACAGTCTATATGTTATTTGACAGGCGCGCATCGTAGCGCTACTGGTATCATTAATTATCCCACGATACCTTTGCTAATTCTGAATGATATATTAAATTTGAAAAAAATATCTTCGTTTCTGAACAGGAATATCCTCCTCGTGGAAGACATTAACGTCCGGCTTCTGTCGCGTGTTAAAATAAAACTATTACACTGTCAATAATTATTTGAACTTGCCAAACAGAAGAGAAAAACACATTTTGATAGATGATATTCCCATTGTATTCGGACGAAGCCGTGGGCGAAAGCTTTCACTTATTATAAGTTTCAAATTCAAAGAACCAATACTGGCATATATAATAGTCATTAAGAGCCAACATTTCTATGTTTTCTAAACGTTTATAAGTAATTAGATATCATTTATAATATTAATATATTCATTTAGCAAAATATATCCACGTCCTGTGCCCGAGTAAATGCGTCATTGAAGTTTACATTAGGTAATTTATCTAGTTCCGTGGCTGGGATTATTTATGTCCTTTAATGTAAATAACGATCTACGTTATAACAAGGGTTGTAATGTAATTCTTCTTAGTCGCTTCACTCTATCATACTGCTTGGTTATCATTTGATTGGTGTGGTTGCCTTGACTTTGTCCACTCCAATTCTACCTTATGGTTGCCTCTCTTGTCCATTGATATAGAGAAGCTTGAATCGCAAATCTTTATATGATCCATCTCATCAGTGATCCTTCACGTGCTTTCGGTACCTGCTAATTTCCCTTGACTTTCAATGGACGTTGGATACGTCTATAATCATGTACAGTGTACATGTGACCTAAGGAACTGAGAATTCGCTTGTGGAAGATATACCCAATTTGGTGAAGTTTGATGGAATGTGATTAATTTACGTAGGATATGTTGCAAAAATATTCTTATAGTGTTCTTACAGATGGACAGACAGACGGATGAAATACAATTTGGCCAAAGTAAACTCCAAGATTCCACTTCGCTCGATCAACAAAAGTTATTAGTTAAAACAAAACACAAAATCCGCTTTACAGTTTCAGCAAAATTTTCTCAGTTTAAAAGCACATCTTTATTATCTTTAGTAACGTTTTTAAAAATAGTGCTTCTATCATAATTGTGTCACTAGAGTCCGAGAAATTTAAACATTACCGTAGTGAAAATTCGTTACAACCTTAGCTATGAAGGCAAAATGGTTTTCGAAATTTCGGTATTCGTGGTTAAGTTTTAGGGTACTCCGTTATAAGATCGTCAGGTTAACCACACGAACTTCGATCCTTTACGTATTTGGACAATAGTCTACACGCATTTTGATCAAATTTATTGGAAATTTACACCTGTATAATATACAACGCCAGTTATAAAGAAAGCTTGGGATGACCCAGCAGGAGATCGATTGCAGGAATCTTTTTCTTTCTAGTTCTATCGCACTTTAGGTAGGCTCGGTTCTCCTAATTTTCTGGAGCCAGGACAATCTGTCCTGTGATGTGGTCAGGCAATTCCTCTTCCAATAAGAGTTTTGTCATTCGTCCATCACGTAGCCGGAAGTCGTAAGCTTTCTTTACAACATATTTCTCGTCTCTTGGCATCACAGGGATCAGATTTCTATGCTCAAAGTATTACGAAATCTCACTTGCGCTTCTGGCTCCCGTCTACGGTGTGGTACAAATTGCAATTGTCGTACGACCAATCACAGCACTTGCTCAAAGTGGCGTTGCTTTAATTGGTCGTAAATATGGACGCCACAAAACACGGGCTAGCAACATGAGGTAGCTCGGTAAAGGCAAAAACCTCGTTAAAATGGTAATAGACGGATTTGAATTAGATTTAGTTGGAAGAAATACGTAACTAAGAACATAAAAAATACAACTGTCAATACTTCATGAATTGTCTCATTTGAAAATTATTGTTACTCGGGATGATTGTAATGATATATACAGGCCAATCCGTTCAGACATTTAAAAGTTATGATGTGATAACGGAACTCACTAACACATTACTTCATTTAAGAGTGCACTTAAAAAAAACAGAAACATGCTCCTTTTTTGGGCTGTCGTATAAAAATTTGCTCATTTTACATTGGCATAGTTTTACGATACTCGAAAACTATCGGAGTTGCGCGGTGTGCCGACTCATACTAAATATATCTCCAGTAAGAAAAGTCAACTAAGTAGGTAATATTATACCTACTTAGTTGACTTTTCCGTCTTTAACATGGTAACTTTAGCATTTATAACAGTAGTAGAAGTAAGCATTCAGTAGAAGCGGGCGAAACCGCGGGAATTTCTAGAAGCTCATAACTTTTTGTTCATGACTTTCGTTTTTCAATTAAAAATGCATTCAAGTTATTGTTTTCTTCCAAATGCAAAGTTTAAGTATGTACATTCAAAATATTCTTCGAAATGCAAAGTTTTAATATGTACATTCAAAATATTTTAATTGGTTAAAATATCGAAATATTACTACTTATACCCTTTTATAAACATAACTAGTTTCCTATTTAATTATTAAACGAGAGCAAAAAGTTCACGAGTATAACTATTATGATAAACTAATTATACAGAAATTCACCGACGAATATCACCTTTTAATAATGGGATCGAATCATCATTAAGAATTTCTCCAGTACCAGTTATAAATACTTAAGGTTAGGCTTTTTATAACTCTTACAATGCCTATCCTTAGGTTTTTAAAAACTCGTACTGGAGACTTTCTTCATTTTATATCATCTGCATACCCTGTGCATACCCTCTATGCACGCCACTGGGGATATAGCAAGAGCGGAAGTTGGAAACTAAAAATTCGCATTTCTTTATAGGTAGTGCTTGTAACCAATATCTAATTTATAAATTCGTTAAAACCACGCGGCTGGCCACTTAGGTTTTATGTGATAATTATTACCGATGTAAATTCCTATAGCTATGATTGTGGATTGCGAAATATTTTCTTAGGTTTTAAGCGTTCGCTCCTTTTTAATTGTCCTCAATGTCTTTTTTCCCCGCGACACAATATATATAGATTTAGCAAGATGCACTAAACTAGAGCCTATTGCCATTCACTTACGAGTCTCTTAGAAAAATGTCAGCTTATCAAGTAAACCAGATACTATTAACATCTGTGTGTAAACGATTGCGGTTAAAACATTGAAAACGAATTGATTTAAGAATTTCTTAAACAGACTTTCATCCCGTATTTAACCCCTTCAGAGGTAAAATTTTAAATAGCCTTCCAATAGAATTGGCCTGTAGAATGCAAAAAAGATTTTTTAGTTCCATATCTAACAAATAAATTATTTTATAATAGAATATCTATGAATTCTGAAACATTTACGATTTTTATTTTTTAACCAAAATACCGCAGTGGTGTAATAAACACAAAAATCCTGTAAGTAGCTTTAAAAGTCTATCGAACACAAATAATATTATTTCATTCTGCCTCATAGTTCCTGAGTTTAGAGCGATCAAAAAAAAAGCAACCTCTTCAGCTTTATAATAAGGAGATCTGAAGATATAGAAATTGAAACTTTTTAAGTGTATAGAGTACACTGTAAAAAGTGTACGCCCTAAGGTTGAAAAACGTGAAGCATGTTTGGTACTGGTTACTAAATACACCGTAACACGAGTTCTAACAGACTTGTAACATGAAAAGCGAAGAGTAGAGGTGCGTCATTGTAATTAATAGAGCCGGTTCTATTCTCAAAAGAACAAAAATAACGCGCTTGATCCGTGCGGCGCGGGCGCAGACGAAAACATCGTGAATCAGATCGCTCCGTGGAACTCGCACGTGAATCCTCCAGTCAATATTTGCACATGAATTGTTTTCTATAACCATTATTTTGCAGTATGTTAAGAGCGTGCCATGAATGGATTAGATTTTAAATGCTACGAGATTGTTCCATGCACATCTCCATTGGTATGTAAGTATTATCTGGGGCAGAGGCAGACTACTACCGACAGAGACGTACCGCCAAGCGATGAAGCCTTCCAGCATCGCCGGGTAGAAATAGTAGAGGGCGGGTTAATATGCCATATCTCTAACAAGTTAGTCTGCTACCATCTTGAACTGCATCCTCAATTATTCACAGGTGAGGTTAAGGGAAAACTTGTTGAGGAATGGAAACTAAAAAAAAATCGCGCAAGGTGGGAAAAGTTTATTATGTTGGTCAAATAAAAAAAGTATAGCATTCAACACACGGGTCATGCGCTGTCTTGGGCTCCCCTAAAACCCTCTACACTCAGGGTTCTAGAAGAAGCTTATGCTGAGAATGATAACTCTATGTGATAAATCTCCTATAATGTACGCTGCCGTTACTTTTGTTAAGTATATCAACTTAAATCAGGGGTTCTGAAGCTTTTCTCCCGATAGCATTAAAAAGAGCAGAACAACACTTACTGGCATCATTAAAAACACTCAGAAATTATTTTATGATACTTACGTCGCAATTCTGATCTTCAAATAAATGGAAATCATCGTCTCATAATTCAAACACTCGTGTCAGAACTTTAGAGTCTGTCTTTTTGTTTTTCTGGTTGTATCTTCAAAACGGCTGAACCAATGTGAACATACAATGGTAAAGGATTTTGTGGGGCTAATCTAGGCCACTTTACTTCACTATAGGCCGCACTAAACTGATTTCGAAGGAACTTTTTCGGTTATAAATATGGAACTTTACAACTCGTGTCAGGTATTTTTAATTCCCGAAAAGGCATAATTGTATATTCGGCTATTGAACAACGGTAAGACCGTAAGAACTAAATAATATTATAACCAATAAAATTAATAAATAACTATGGGGTGGACAGTAGGTAATGTTATTAAAGCCTATAGCCTTCCTCAATAAACAGCAAATAGGTATTATGTAACGCAAAATTATTTTTTAAATCGGTCTGATAATTTAAATTACCGCCTTCAAAAATACAAACAAACAAATTATTAATATTAACTAGGCAATTAAAAAACGGAGATGCGATTAAGTTTTAAAATGTTCCGCTAATTTAGCCATCATTAATTATTAGTTAACTTATTAACTTTTATTTAATTCTAATAATAGTTTTATCGTGAAGGCATCAGCTAATTATAATTGATTTATGTCTATCTGTAACTATATATGTGAATTCCTTACATATTTTCCACGAAGTTAGCAAAAAGTATTGTTTTGCATATTAAAAGTAGTTTAAAAAAAAAAACAAAAAAGAAAACCGTCTTCTTAAATAATTCTTATACCAACTGAAAAGTAAATAAACTTGTAAATCAAGCTTGAATACAACCAGCTTCCAGTCGAAAAGAAATACGCCACTACTTCTAATTTTAACAGAAAATGTGGATGAACCCCGACATACTGAATACATATGCGTAACCTTTTCGAGGGTACGCAAATGTATTCAGCGTGATGTTATGTTGTGTGCCCGCAACAATGCATATTTATGCGATATCAGCGATCGCGGTTGATTTGCTATAATTATTTGAAGAGTTCCACTGTCTAACTCCGAAGCTCTTCGTCAGATCATTATGAAATTGACGTGGGAAATTTTCGGAACAAATAACTTTAAAAAAAAAATTTGCTAATCCGTCTATGAATGTAAGAGTCATACCAGTACATACTTAAAAATAAAAAAAAAATATCCGAATTGATGACCTCCTCATTTTTGAAGGGAGCCGGTTAAAAACCCTGTCAAGTGCATTGGCGTGCACAGAATTTTAGACCAGGGTAAGTATAAAGAAGTTTAATGGCATAAATTGGCAAAATCCTCCTTTGCCAGTTATATGAAAATATTTGGGTAGGCAGCGCTTTTGTCTCGGGATGGAAGGCGCACCATGTGTTCCAGGTGCGCCTTCGGCGATTCTTTAGTGTTGGATAGTGTGGTGTAGTGTAGTTTGTTGGATATTGTAGTATGTCCCACTATGTATTTCTTACCCATGTTTATGTGAGTAGTGCTTACCTTCTCATCGTCGCTGGCCTCTCCCACGTCGAGGTGCTTGGCATCGGCGCCGCCCGATCCATTGGTGTCGGGCGCGCCGGCCGCCGTGCTCCAGGGGGACGCAATGGTGCCGGCCGCGAGCGCGCCGCTCGCTGCAACAAACAAACACAACTATTAAATTTTGAATAAATATAACTAATAATTTAAAACACCCCAGACTTTCATGTAATTCGCCATTTTGTTGTGGCGGCCATCTTGGACCGATTTTCATCAAACATAGCTGAGAAAATTCTGGTTGCAAAATATTTTTTTTCGTACTAATGTAAATTAATTTAACAGATTTAAACAATCTGCAAAAAATATATCTAAACGATGGTGAAAACCGCATCAAAATCCGTTGCGTGGTTCAGAAGAGGTTTGCTGATAAACAGACAGATGTGGAAATCCACTTTGGCACTACAGGGCACGAATTTCTTTCCACTTTGGAAATTGGATTATTGGTGTTTTATACTACGAGGTAGAGATTGTACCAATAGTATCTGCATAGTATTGCAGTACGCGCGCTCTGAGTTCGACCGTCAGAAGTAATTCATAAGTGGCTGCAAAGTTAATAAGAACTCAGTAGTAGTCTGAGGTGACATTTGTAAATACGTAAAAGTCTCTGAGAGCCAACCTCAGACCACCATTCACTTCGTTGCGTCGTTCGCACCACATTTATCACGCTTAATTTTACAATACAGTAACCTCACTAAATAAATGTAAATGACGAATTATCGTTATTCCAAGAAATATATTGTATAGTGTTGCTGCAGCAATGTGCGATAAAATTTTAGAGAATTAGGTACTGGTAGATTTATTGCATATGTAAGTTAGCGAGAGAGTTATTGTCGCATCACGTCTTTTTTATCGCGAATCTTCACGAAAACGTAGTTGTGGTCACGACAATGAAACTAACACAAACATAGTTGATATCACGGAAATTAAACTAACTAGCGGGCGAAGGCATGTTTAGAGACAGGTAAAGGAAAAATACGTAGGTAAATCGTTAAATTTATCTCATAAAAAGTTATAGTTTGAAGTTTAAAATTTTTTCAAATGTTTTTTAATAATGATTTAGGTCGCCAAATACAGCATTGCGAGTATAGTAGCCGTCACGCTGTCATAGTCCGGTGGTGTTGTTATCGGCTGATTAGTCGAAATCACAACTCGTAAAATTTTATAAACTTTGACCGCGTCACAAAATTACCAAATTCCGAAGTTGCGGAGCAAGTGGGCGACAAATCACAAAGATCCGTGCGCGGGTACTATTCGCCGTCAAGAATCCTCCGGCTGTGTACGCGGGTACTTATATTTGTAGAATTTTAATGGGAAGTCTATTAACTTTTCATGTCAAAATTGGCACTTTTAGGAAATTTATTATGGCAAAATAAGTATTGTAAGCTTTAAAAAGTTTTTGTTCTTCATTTTTGTTTTAATTTAAATTTTTTAAAACCCAATCGAAAACAATCATCATATTTTCGCCTTCTAAAACGCTTTAGGTGTAGTGAAACCCGACATACTGGTAGTGTTACTTTTCCTATAGATAATGATAAAATATATATAATCTGCATACATTACAAATAGAGTTGTAAATAATAAGCAAAACACAATTGTCTTTTTATTATTAGTTTAAAGCCTATCATATATATATTCATCATTTTAAGTTTGCGTGATGAGTATCTGGATATTATTCATAAAAATATTCATCAGTCATCTTAGTACCCATAACACAAGCTACGCTTACTTTGGGGCTAGTTGGTGATGTGTGTCGTCGTACTATATTTATTTAGAATCACTTTGCTGGGCATGCAAGGAACACGTCCTGCAACTTACCGCCTTACAAAGTTGACGGTCGACGGTTCAATCTTCTACCTTCACTAACATGAGATGCTTACTATCAAAGATTGCCACCTCGTTTTGGTAATTAAAACATGCACACGCCTAAACGTATTAAAGGATAGTAATGCTCGTAAAGTTTTCCAGGTCTGTTCAAACCCTTTAATATAGTTGAAGTTTCGTAGATTTCTTATGCTCGTTTCCATTATAGTTTCAACGCGACGTCACGACATTTTTCTGCCGGCATAAAACTATTGTGTTTTTAAATTCTAAATTGCAATCTAAGATGGTAGCGGGCTAATTTGTTATGTTTATGGCAGTTATATGCCCTTATATTTTTATGCATCGTACAAGAATGCTAAATCACTTGGCGGGATATCTTTGTCATGTAGGTAGAAAGTAGATAACTAGGCTACAGCCGAATAACCCATTCCGGGGATGGAACGAGGAACCTCCCTCTTTTATGAACATAGGATAAAGCGCTCACCTCTGAACCTGCAAGTTTGAGAAGGATGGCGATGATGATGATCATTCTGTGACTATGTTGTCACGAGGTACTGCAACTGAGTGGTAATATCAACTTAAGTCAAACAATAGCCTATGCCAGTCCATCGCTGGACTAAAGGCCTCTCCCATCGAGAGGGCTTGCCTATAACCACGACGTTGTACATACGGGATGGTGATAGCAGTAGATGTTAGTAGTAGCACAGAGGACGCTACTGCCTGTTCTCGGTTATATAAATAATTTATATACTAATTTATATACTACGACAACGCACACATCGCCATCTAGCACTAAAGTAAGCGTAGCTTGTGTTATGTGTACTGATATGTCTAATGAATATTTTTATGAATAATATATATAAATACTTATAATATACATATAAACACCCAGACACTGAAAAACATTCATGCTCATCACACAAACATTTTCCAGTTGTGGGAATCGAACCCGAGGCCTTGGACTCAGAAAGCAGGGTCGCTGCAAACTGCGCCAATCGGCCGTCAGATACCCACGGCAAGAGTAGGTTTACAACTGTACTTATATTTTTTAACTTCACAGGTGTTTTATATTAACGAAAAGCCGAAAACGAGTGTATCTAAAAAAATTTAAGTAATGATACTGCAAGATACGTGCACTAATTAATAAACATGAGAACTATAACAATATTTTAATACTTAGTATAAGTGTATACATGATGTTATATCATTTAAGCGTAAAATTAAAGAGTTCTTACTTAAAAAGCGATATTATGATATTAAAAAATATTTATGTGACATTTTATAGAACTTTGACATATATTTATTAATATATTTGTTTTATGTATATTATTATTATTGGATTTAAATACTTAATAATAATTTAATTGAATGAGCATTGTAAAGGCATAGTTTTTAAGAAATCAACTTAGTGTTTCCATCAACTATGTAACTCAATCTGCAAATAAAGAAATTGAAACACAATAGTAACCTATGTATTATTTTGGTAGACGGTATTTTTATATATTTTTGTAGGTTATCATGGTAGTGGTGGTAGCAACTGTGTTCTGATCTGGCGTCACCACACGGCAGATTACAATTTGAGTAGGTATATTTAATGGAAACACGCTCTATGAACGGTCTCGGCCGTTTCAGCGCGTCTGACGTCAGCGCAATGTTTGCTTACTGATTCGGATGCGCGCCTTGTAAACTTCCAATCGTATTGTGGCTTGCACTAATACATTTATGTAAGCAAAAACAAGATTTACAGCTGAGTATTTCATGCGAGTGGTAGGTAAATATATATGTAGAGGTATAGACTCTATTAACAAAAGGGTAGTGTTTTAACGAGTGAACATTAATGTATATTAAGGGTATCGTGAATATGGGTGACTGAAATACTAAGTGAGCGGATGTTTTATGGCGACTACAAATCCCAGTAAAACCTGATTACCCATTAATATTTGTGTCTTATCTTACCTAACGTAATTTACACTTTTTTGGAGCACTTTATTTCTAGCTTTGAATTTTAAAGTCGCTCAATTTCAGTACTTCTATTCACTCGCTTTTTTAATTTTCGGCAAACATAATTGAATGGTTCTAGTTCAGTATATATAAGTGCAATATTGTGTTATTTAAAAGTGAGTTCTGTGTAAAGTATTTCAAATTGTCTCTAACTCATTCAAATTCATTGTAAAGTCGACATCTCCTGAGGATGCTCCGGTTTCGGAGCGAAACATGCGTAGAGGGTACATTGCCGAAGTTTTGTTTAGTGTGGAGAATAAGGATTGAAGAAATTATAAATTACACCATACAGATTCTTCTTAATTTTCCTAATATATATTTACGAAGCCTGAAAATACTTGTACGACATTATTTGATAGCAATTAGGTATACCTAAATCTTAATATAAATATCACAACAGTTTATAAAGAAAGATTCCATATTTAAAAAAATCAATTGAAGAAACCTTGAGCTGTACTGCAGTTTTCAATACACCCCTGAAGCGGTCCGTTATTAGTTTACTTTAATTAAATGTAAGTACTTATGTTGTTTTTATTTACAAAATATCGGAAAAGAAGTTGCACTGCAACGAGTTTTATGAGTACTCGTATTGTTTACTTTGTTTTTGAAAGGTGTTCATATTTTATGATCAAAGCACATTTGATAGTGATTAAAAAGAGGTATAAAAATGAAGGAATAACTATAAAATAACCAGTTTAATAAACATTGAAGTGACGCTTTCAGAACTCAATTATGTATGTTTTTAGCACATTTTAATTTATTCGTAGTTGGTTTGTTACTATTGCTTTGCCACATCGTGATTATATAATTCTCAGCATATCAACTTCCCACTACTGGGCATAGGCGTTCTCTCTCATTTGGAGGTTAAACCCACCACGCTATTTAAAATGTTTTCCTTCATCGTAAGAAGCATGAGATAATTAATTTCTCAAGAACTACGTTTAATTTGTATAATTTTTGACGACCTCCCTGGCGCATCGGTGAGCGTTGTGAATTTAAGTAGGAAGTCCCGGGTTCGATTCCCGGTAGTAGCAATTTGCAATTTTCTCTGGTCTGCTCTGGTGGGAGGCTTTGGCCGTGGCTAGTTACCACCCTACCGACAAAGACGTGCCGCTAAGCAATTTAGTATTCCGGTGCGCTGTTGCGTAGAAACCGATTAGGGGTATGACTACCATACTCCCTAACAGGTTAGCCCGCTACCATCTTAGACAGCATCATCATTTACTACCAGGTGAGATTGCAGTCAAAAGCTAACTTGTAGTGGAATAAAAAAAAAGGAGAGGGATCGAGACGCTGAAAGGAAACCTGAAGTCCTAACCGCTTATCTATACACGCTAATTAATGACGGCCGATTGGCGCAGATTGCAGCGACCCTGCTTTCTGAGTCCAAGGCCGTGGGTTCGATTCCCACAACTGGGAAATGTTTGTGTGATGAGCATGAATGTTTTTCAGTGTCTGGGTGGTTATATGTGTATTATTCATAAAAATATTCATCAGTCATCTTAGTACCCATAACACAAGCTACGCTTACTTTGGGGCTAGATGGCGATTATTTATTTATTTATTAATATACACCACAATCTAATAAATAGGTATACAATTTGCATGCGCTAGTCCATAATACATACGCAACGAGTTGCTACTTTTTTCTAGAATAAAAGTCAATGGTAAATAAACGTTGTGCACAATAAAGATATGCAAACATGAATAACCTTAGCGTTCCGATTCGAAATTTTCATAATAGGTAAGCTTTTGTTCGTTCAAGACGCGGGAGCGGAGGTCGTAGGCATTCTTGAAATTTTCATATTTACCGTTAGAAATATGCAGGTACGAACGTTAAATATAAATATAATATCAAAACGGAGAATTTTGTTATGAAGATCGGATCGAGAGTCGACGGCAAAAGTATGCGAGGCGCCCGCCCGCCCTCGCGACTCCGCTTCTTGATAAATCCGCTTTCTTACAGGTTACTTTCTTTGCAGTATTCCAATATTTTCATCTCTGTCTATAACGAATTTTAATATTATAAACATACACACAAAAATTATATCACTATTTAATGAAAAGTTAAGTTCTGTGAAAGATTTAAAATGTCTTATTATGGATGTACATATAAGTGAATTTGTAGAATATTGTATAAGTTTATTACTGTATATGGTAATTATGTATATTGTTAGTATCCTTAATAAATAAATCTTATATATATATTTCTTGTGTGCGTGTGTATGTCACTAAACTCCTCCTAAACGGCTGGACCGATTTGAATGAATTTTTTGGTATGCGTTTGGGTGGCACCCTGGATGGTATAGATTCACAAATCAGCCCGACAGATGGCGCTGGGGTCCGCTAGTAAATAATAAAATAAAATAAGATTTATACGAATAAAGATTTTTCTTCTTCATCACTTATTAAGTCTTCTTAGGTGACATCTCTACATATAAATAACCTAACTACTTGCAGAATTTTAGCTTCATACGTTGAGTAGTATTCTAGTGGAAGTACAGCTTTTTGTGACAGCTCGTCCGGAGAAGTACCACCTTGCTTATTTCTGCTGCTTGAAGGGCTTGGTGCCGGTGTTATTACAGGCATATGGCTTAACACCTACGCCTCAGGTTGCTGACCACAGGGCGGCATGTTGCAGGACGTGTTGCCCTGCGAAGTGTTTGTCTGTTCATGGGCGATGGTTTTCCAATTGGTATCAGGTGGGACATCTGCTTGGTCCACAAATTAAAACATTAAAAAAAAGATAGTTTTCGAATTAATATGTCTAATATCAAAGTTTAATACCGCGTTCATTACTTTTAAAGTATTCAAATTCCTTGAAGCGGTGATAGCGCGTGGGTAGGAGCTCGTCGGCTCGAGCTTCACTTCCGAGATCCGGGGCCGAGTTCGACAGCACGCACCTCTAACTTTTCTGAGTTATGTGCGTTTTAAGTAATTAAAAATATCACTTGCTTCGACGGTAAAGGAAAACGCGAGGAAACCTGTCTGCCTGAGAGTTATTTCATAATGTTCTCAGAGGTGTGAGGAGTCCACCAATCCGCGCTGGGCCAGCGTGGTGGACTGCGGCCATGAGCCCTTCTCACTGTGAGAGGAAACTCGTGCCCTGTGGTGGGCCGGTAATTGGCCGATATGATGATGATGAGGATCCACTGTCCTTGCATTTGACCCCTCAAAACCACGTGCCAATAGGTATTTTTCGAAACTATTTGTACCTGTGTTTACCTTCGCATGTGCACAAATATACCTTTTGATGATTAATAGGCCACATTACCAAAAAATATTTAGTAAGGACCCAACGCAGCACACTTGATCTATTAATAAATATCGCTTTTATTAATTTAGCAACCCGCGACACAAAGCCGGGAGAGGTCTTCAATTAGGACAATTCAAATTTATCCGAGGCGACATTAAAGCAGTGGCTGGCAAAGGGCCGTGAACGTGCAATAATTAAAATAATAAAGCATATACCCAGCGCCCCCTTCCCCGAGCGGACCGGGCCCTTTATGATATGACAAGTGTCCGCAATAAGGGGCCCGGCATGTGGGGCGAGTGACTGATCAACGCGCGTTTTGTTCACCATGAATTCGGAATATTCCAAAGTCTGTCAATGGATATGAACAGGTTAAATAAGCAGGGCATTTCTGTTCGTAAATTTTGTGCATTCAACCAATTTTCAACCGACTTCTTAAATGAGGAGGTTCCAATTTTCGAAAATAGCCATTAAATTTACTACGAAATTATTGGAATGGCAGCGTTCGGGAAACTTCGGTAAATGTATTCTTCCCAAAAATTGATAACCATCAAATTCTGTGAAACCCCGAAATCATTGGAATGGCAGCGTGCGAAAAACTTTGGGAAATGTTTATTCACAAATACTTCAGTCATCATCATCATCACATCAATCCATTACCAGCTTACTGCAGATCACGTGTCTCCTACTACAATGAGAAGAGGTTAAGGCCGTAGTCCACCATGCTGGCCCAGTGCAGATTTGTGGACTCCACACACCTTTACATTCATCCCTTAGTATCTTAATACAAATGTCTTCTAACAATGCGTGTTGTCAGAGATGATTTAAAGTGGCTAACTTTGGGTCTGATAAGGAACTTTAAAGTTCACTGACTGGGCAAAGGAGAGCTATACTCGCAACGTCTCTGCGTGATAAATCACACATGAGAATATCTGCAGAAGAACCAGATTTACGGAATTAGCTCAACGAGTTGCAAAGCTATCGTAAAAATGGACGGGGCACAAAGTTCGTACCGATATACCAATGGATCCAAGATGATAGAATGACCACCCTGCATCACTGCGTTGGTAGATCCTACCACCTAGTAGGTGATCAGGCTACAACGAGGCTTAAAAGGCTCCATCGGTTAATATGACGATGAAGCATTTATCTGACTTCCTACGATCGTACAAGTATGTATATGTATGGTGTAACATAAGGAAACAAATTGCACGAAGGTATCACCGAACGCACCATTTATGCACAAGCTGTAGGTAAACTTCTATAGTTAAACGTAAATGCACCTATTTTACTTGGATCATAACATGGAACTATTCTTTACTATTAGTCATAACGAGGTAAATTCAACATACGACCAACTACATAATAACCGTGTCGTCAGAAACCTTTGTGAAATTATATTTATAGTTAACGTTTACGCTAGGATGAGATGTAATTTATTATTATCATGAATAATATAACAGTGCCTACGCAACGTTGTGGATAAAGCCACGTTTCCATGGCGCTAGTGCCTTACTCACGGGCTAGTAACATTTAGCTTAATTAGTGGAAACGTTATCTCGTATGTGTGTAGTTTTCCAACTTAAAAAAAATCGCGTAAATAGCAAGCGCAAGTAACGAGCGAGATTGGGGCGCACATGTCTGCCACGCGTATTACAAGTTACTATAGTAAAACATGCAAGCTTGGTGAGCACATATTTGCCACGCGTATTGCAAGTTACTATAGTAAAACATGCGACCTTGGCGCGCACATATCAGCCACACGGATTGCAAGTTACGATAGTAAATCATACCTAGTCATAGTTACACTATTTTTAGAGTTAAAATATCTGTACGTATTACCTAATTATGTTTTATGAACTTCCGTCAAGAGATTCTTGGTAAGTAAACCTTGGAATAAATTTAAGATCAAACATATTTTCAATGTGGGAAACTAGAACTCACTAGCAGTGGCGTGCATAGAGGGTATGCACAGGGTATGCAGATGATATAAAATGAAGAAAATCTCCAGTACGAGTTATAAATACTAAAGGACTATTACAATGCCTATCCTTAAGTTATTTATAACTAGCAGCACTAGAGATTTTCTTCATTTGATATCATTCGCATACCCTGTGCATTTTCTCTATGCACGCCACTGCTCACTAGCATGAACTTGCGCAATGGAAACGCTCCTTAACAGATTATTTCTATTAATATTAACAACCGTTTGTAATTGAATTTATCTAATACTTTTGTTTCAAATGAAAAGAAAAATGTTTTATCCGGAACTTTATCGGTTTGTCATCAATATCTTTTGTATGCATTTCCGCTTTTGTGTCTTGTAATGTCTTTAAAGTACTATGCTTTTTATGACCGCATTAACTTTAGCTGCAAATGCAAACTTACCGACACATCCAATTTTAAATCACACCCATAATTAACCCTACAAGTTAGCTCATGACTGAAATTCCTGGGTCTTTGTGATGATGGCAAGGTGGCGATGAATTAAATCCATACCTCTAATCTGTTTCTACGCGGCAACGTAGCGGAACGCGTAATCGCTTGGCGGGCTTTAACGGTAGGGTGGTGACGGAACTTCCCACCAGTCCAGACTAGACAAAATATCATCTTCATATTCATCATCAACCCATACCGGCCCAGTACAGGGCAGGGTAGGGTCGCCTCTCAGAATGAGAAGGGTTTTCCTCACGATGTTTTCCTTCACCGTTAAAGCAATTGATATTTAAATTGCTTTAATTAAAAGAAAAAAAATCGAAAAAAATAAAGAAATCATCAATTCTCCCTGGTGAGATTGAGTCTATATATAAGAATACAGCGCTTAAACTGGGCGAAATATATATAATTTAATTCATCTCTTGTTAACTCAATGTCTAACTAACATTAGATCACAAAGTAATATTTTTGACACTTAAAATATTTGTGATTACGGTAGACATCACAGTACAGTATCATGATAATAATAAAAATCATTTATTGCCATACACTATTGTTAATACTAGATTATTAACTAAATGATTGTCAATTAATATTAACAATATGGCAAATGGCCGCAAACTCAGCCTTATGCTTAGCATTAGCAACAACGCTCAGCGCTGCTTTTCAGTCTGCACCAGTATCGGACTGAGCAAAAAAACGCGTCGCCCGTTGCGTTATTACTATAACTAGAGTAAATTTTAATAAAAAAATTTAAAAACAAATCATCATACAGTTGTAACCTATCCTCTTCCCGCAGATGTCGTACGAGGCGACTAAGGGTATACATAGGAGAACGGGCAGCACTGTCCTCTGTGATAGATACTTTGCTATTGCGATCACCAACCACTCTGCTCAGCCTCGTGATCAGTGGCGTGCACATGATATCAAATGGAGAAAATCTGCACCACAATTTATAAAAAACTTAAGGGTAGGAGTATTGTTAGAAATATAAATAACCTACCCTTGAGTTTTTTATAAATCTGGCAGCAGATTTTCACAATTTTATACCATCTGCATACCCTGTGCATACCCTGCCCGCCCGCCACTGGTTGTGATTATAGCTAAACCCTCCGTTGGGAGAGGCGTTTTGTCCAGCAATCGACTGTTATATTGATGAACTTTAAAGTTCAAAATTCAGCATGGTTGCACATCCAAAATTCCCAAAACCTACATGTTACGAAATAAAACACCAATGTAGGTACAAACTCACAAAGCACTCTAACAAAACACTTCTGCCAATCTAAAAAAAACGCTTGTCCTTACTGAAATAGCACACTATAGAAA
The DNA here is from genome assembly GCF_905163445.1 of Pararge aegeria. Classification (NCBI taxonomy): domain Eukaryota; kingdom Metazoa; phylum Arthropoda; class Insecta; order Lepidoptera; family Nymphalidae; genus Pararge; species Pararge aegeria. Next base: position 5,679,527 of record NC_053184.1, on the reverse strand, counting down.
CAGCACGCGATTCCCGAAGCAGGAATGCATTTAATACCAGCGGTGGAATAATTCCGGTAATTTAGTGGCATTTAGACCATATCGCGTGTACTTTTACCGGTAATAAAAGAAAGTTTTTTTCACAGCTCCCCCTTTTTCAGTATCGTTTTACTCTTACGATTTTATGCTAAGTATAACTTGAGGAGGTTAGATGGCAATCTTTCAGTATTTGAACTAGTAGCCTATGAAATATAGGCTTGAAATCATTTGACCCTGGCCAGGCGTCTGAAGCGAAATGATTATGAAAGTAAAAAGTTTTAATTTAACAAAGAAGTGATTATATCTTTGTTGTTATGACTTCTGTCTGCCTTTCCGAAAAACCGAGTACGAATCCTTGCACACACCTCTAACTTTTCGGAGTTATGTGAGTTTAAAAAACAAGCAGTTAAAATATCACTTGCTTTAACGGCGAAGGAAAACATTGTGAGGAAACCTGCATGCCTCAAAGTGTAGTCTACCAATCTACTTACAGAATGAAGGGACGCTGTCTATTCATTCTGAAAGTAGACCCTTTAGAAACTTTACTGTCGGTACATACGAAGAGACGATACAAAATAGAAAATAACAAGAAGCACAATTGATAAAAGATCAATAGTGAAAGCTGTTTAGTCAAAAATAAATATCAATGATCACAAAGTAATACGATTAACGATTATTGTTCCTTACAAGAGCTATAGGAACTTATTTGTAAAGCAAAACTAAAGCCGATTTCATGAAATGTATACCTAAAAAGTAAGTGAATATGCAAACCAGCATCATTTTGAAATGGAAACAAGTCGACCTGAAGTATTTGTAAGCTCACTGAACTGAAGTCATAGCTAAAGACAGAGCTACAGCTCGAGGTCAAGTCGAACTGAGTGTGTTTTTTTTGAGTTTTTGATCTTATATATAAATATCTTTAAAACATATATATTTTGTATTATTTGATAGTAATTTGTAGTTATAATTCTGTTGTTGTATGTTGGTAGCATTTAATTATAGCTCGAGATGTCCAACGTTGAGAGGTGTGATTGTAAAATAATAAAAGATTTACGCCGTGTTTTGTTTTTTTTTTGTATCAAGAAATAGAAAAAAGTGAGTGTTTCGCCCCAATTCTATAAAATATCCCACATAAATATTTATATTAAATATTTGTCAATGATTAAACCGTGGAGACGCTAGTTAATATCGAGAACATGCTAGAAAAAACGATCCAGCGACCTCGCAAAAAGCATATCAAAAACAACTTTTTGGAATCATGAATTTTTAGAAAGTGCTCCTTGGGACTTAAAAAACGGTTTTTAATTTGTTGCGTAAATATAGAAAGGTGTTTACAATGTCGCAATCGAATATATAAAATTTAAAAATAAACTCCTTTTCGATTAAAAATTTAATTGCTCGGTTTTAGTTATTTATAGACTCAGGAGTAGTGTTGTAAATATATAGAGCGAAGGTAGTTCACTTCCCAAATATAGCTCGGTTATTTTTAGCTCCGAAAAGGCGACATACTGCACTATCTCAGTCGCTTAGATAAAATTAATATGTTATGTAATGCTTTTCAGATTTTTGATGGAAATAATTTTAAAATAAAATTTTCTTCCGTTTCGATGAAGTATCTCTATGCATTTTAACATAAACTTATTATGGAAGATTTTATATATTGTTTCAAGAATACGAACCTACCATGATTTTATAAGGGAGCGAGACCTTAAAGATTCAAACTGCATTTCTTATATTCAAAATCATACGCTGTTCTACATTCACATGCTCTACATTTGCAGGTACCTGCCATATATTTCTCGCTGTTAATTTCACTGCCAAATGGGCGGTTTTTGATCAACTTTTGAGAGAGGTGTTTTTATGTTACAAAATAAGTTATTGAAAGTTACGTTTCAAAACCAATAAGGGTGTCCTTAATTGGAAAATCAGAGCAAGATGAAGGCTGGAATTAATTTCGAAAATGTAAATTAAACATTACTGTCTCTTTAGTCGTTCAGACGTTGCGAAATATTGAAATCAAAATTTTTATAGGTATTTTAATGACGTAGCCTATTTAGGTCATTGCTGTATTTTCATCACCTAATAACTAAATCATCAGATAGACGTTACCTTCTGCTGAGAATATGCCTTTTGCAGGGATTTCCATATTTCATAGCCCTGAGCTAGCTTTTTCAAGTTTATCCCTGCTTATAGCTTGATCTAAAAATGCTTCTATTTACGGTACGGGTTCATGATTCCAGAACCTTGGAAGTTGGAACCCCAACCTCGATTGGATTTCTGAGCGACGGGCAACGCCCATTGCCACTTAGCTGTGCAACTACTTGAGCTAGAGATGATGGTAACTTGGGTTCTTTAATCGATTTGATCCCTTCTAAATAGACCGAGCTTAAATATTATCAAAATTAAGCTTAATTTGCTATACTCCGCGAAAAGCAGGAGAATCTGTGACTTCTTGTTAATCAGTGACTTAACAATTATTCATTGTAAAGTCAACATCTCCTGATGATGCTCCGGTTTCGGAGCGAAACGTGCGTAGAGGGTATATTGCCGAAGATCTGTTTGGTGTGGGGTATAAGGATTGAAGAAATTATAAATTACACCACACAGATTCTTCTGCTTTTCGCGGAGTATAGCAAATTAAGCTTAATTTTGATAATATATCATGGATTTCCGCAAAGTAACGCCTGCTTCTATCCAATAAATAGACCGAGCTTAACTTTCTTTACACCCCGAGTGACTCTAAGCCTTCTTATGAGGCCCACAGTATGCGACCACGTTTCAGATCTCTAAGTCAACCTAGTTTTATGGTACAAACTAGACCTACCTACAAACATATATACATGTTAACCACTGCCAACAATTCAGTTTAGTGAAAGTTTCACTAAAATCCGTTTTCAGCTTTTAAAGTTGTGTTGTTTACACAGGTGAACTTTTCAAAAGCCTTGTGCATGTATTTAGTAGAATTTTTAAAATGGTTTTAGTTTTCTAGAGCGCGATATAAAACCATGACTTTTTGCCGATGAAAAAGCTTTTGCTGCTATAAAACTGCGAATTGTATGTATTTTGACATTTGAATTTTACGCGATAGGTAGATACCGTGTCGATTCACTTTGAAATAAAAATTCAACGCAAAAAAATTCATTACCTTGATAAATTGGAAATAGTTTGCCTAATAAAAACTGTATGAAAGTTAAATAGAAAACTGATCCAAAGAACGCGGAATAATGTGGTTGGTACCATTGCATCAGCTAATTGAAGAAGTGAGCAAGTGAAATATTGGATGGTGTCCAATATTTCACATGCACCATTTGATACATCACCTTTGACATCTCTTCATAAAATAACTGTAAAATTTGGAGAGCCAAATTGTAGTTTACAGCGCCACGTTACTTTCACTATAAAATATAGTTGAAAATTATATTGTTTACTAGAATATTACAAGCTGCAATAGTACCATCAGAAGATCCGAGAGCATTTATCAGATCCTCGACTGATTTTAATGAAACTAAAGTAATACTGAAGGTAAATAGTTTCAAATTATTGCTATTGCTTTAGAACGACACGGACATGAACGAAGGCACTCTTACAACTAAAGTAAAATAAATGTTCTCGATTCACTGAGCTGTTTTGGGCTGGCAAGTGTGGGTACAGTGGTTAAAAGAGACGCAGGGCACGTTGGGTGGAAAATTAACAGCCTTCGTAAGTCGACTAGCTTGATATAGTTATTCAGATTTATGTCACTGCACACACAGTTACAGTTATAACTCTCATATAACTGAGTGGGTGGAACCTAATGAGACGTGCACCGAAGCACGCGTACCTATAGGTACTACAGTGATTAAGTGTGTGAATCCAGGGTAAAAAAATCAAGGTCTTTTATAAGTAATCCGGCGTACATATAGCACAGGTATAACTCGCATCAGTGTTGGGAAGGGCACTTATAAGACTTGTTTCCAAGTTCGTTAGAAAATAGCTTGATAGCGATAAATAAAGTGAAGACACGGTATCCAAGCCATATAGCACTGGTATAATAACTCTCGCACCAGTGAGCAGGTGGGCACTAGTGAGATCTGCACTGAAACGGTCGTCGAGTGATTAAAAAACGTAAACTACTTGTGATACGAATTAAAGCCACGGTTTGTCGTGTTATATACCACAGGTATAACAAGTATCAGTTATGGGCACGTATGAGACCCGTTCGTTAGAAAATAGCTTGGTATCATTACTTAGTGAAACCACGGTTCACTATGCCATATAGCACTGGTATAATAACTCTTGTATCAATAAGGAGGTAGGCACTAGTGAGACCTACATAAAAGCAGGCGAAGACTGATTAAAAGGATTGTTATATGAATTGAAGGCACAGTTCGTCATATAACACAGGTATAACACGTGTCATTTAGGGGCACTTATGAGACCGGTTTTCGAGTCCGTTATAATATACTCGTAGCTTGATATCGTTGTATGAAGTCACGGTTCGCTATGTAATAAATGTAATATATATATAAATCTTGTATCAGTGAGGATTTGGGCATTAGTGAGACCTACATCGAAGCAGGCGTAGACTGATTGAATGGGAAGTTAAGGTATTTTACAAGTAAGCTTTATCTTGTTATACGAATCGAAGCCTCGGTTCGTCGTGTCATACAGCACATGTATATCAGATATGGGCACTTATGAGACCCGTTCCCGAGTGCGTTATAATAAAGCTTGATATCGTTGTATGGATTGAAGTCACGGTTCGCTATGCCATATAGCACTGGTATAATAACTCTCGTATCAGTGAGGGGGTGGCGCTGCCCACCTGCCGGCGGGCCGGGCCACCTGTGCCGGAGGGTTGCGCGCCAAAGTATGTTAATTAATTTTCGGTTGACCGTCCACCGCTCGCTCGAATCGCCCTCGTGCGGTTTGCGTACATTTTCGTATAACAAAGGACCGGTTGGCGCTCTCAATAACTCCAGTTTTTAATGAGCGACATACCGATTTTTTGTTCTGTGCACGATATTGAATATAATTTGGGGGAAATTATTACCTACTAGTTTTAGCCCGCGACTTCGTCCGCGTTTATTTTGTCTTTTTAAATTATTGAAAAAAATTACGTAAGCTATTTCTATCCTTCATTCTGTCAAGGTAGCTTTTACTGTTAAAGGTATTTTTTAATTTATTGATACATTTTGGATGCACAAGTGTCCTTATATTTAATTTTTCGCCAAACAGGACAGCCAGTTTGATTGCGAGTTGGCGCTCTTATCATTACATAGGTAAAAAAGTTTTGTGTTTCTAACATCTTCTATCTTACATTGTCTTAGATTTCGCTCTGTAATGTTGTCATTTAACCCGTCTATTTACAATTGCGTCATAGCTCTCTATGTAACTCGTGTGCAAAGCTTAAAAACCTTACCAGTCCATCAAAGTTAAATTTCCTAGTTTTAAAATTAAAATTTTCAATGTAAACAATAAATCATATGAATCTGCAATCGTTGTACAGATCTATGAAATTCAAATCTAGAAAAAGGGAAACGAACTACGTGTACCTTTTATGTAAGAGCTCTCGAGCTATTATCAAAACAAATCAATAACACGCAACTGGAATCACGCTCTCGCTCTATTCATTATTCAATAGCTTTAACCCGCCTCTCAGTCTATTTGATAATACGGCCGGCCCGATTTTAATACCCGCGTGAATATATCGAGAGGCGAAAATCAATATGGACAGAGGACGTGTTGTTTTCTGTACCATTAGTACGAATTTTCACTTTTCGCAAGCACGATGATTATTGCAAGCGTCGAATCACTGTAACGTTAAAATAAAATAAACCTCTTGAGTAAAGATCGTCGCTCTTTGTTAATTTGACAGCTTTATTTTGTTTTTCAGTCTATTTTATAAATTGTAAGCCCGATTTTAATACCCGCGTGAAAATTAAATAGGCTGGCAATGTAAAATAGAAGATTCTAAATAAGAAAATAAATAATGCAGTGATAGCCTAGTGGTTAGGACTTCGGTGTCACTTTTGGGGGGACCAAGTTCGATACCCGACACGCACCACTTTTCCAATTTATGTGCGTTTAAAGCAATGAAATAAGATTTGCTGATGGGTTTTGGTGAACCTGGATGCCTGAGAGTTCTCGCTAATGTTCTGAACGGACGTGGTGAACTAAGACTGGAACTGTTCTCATTTTTAGCCCGTGTCCTGTAGTAGGCTGCAAATCGGTCAGTGGTGAGCGCTGTGGTTTTAAGTTGAAGTAGCCGGGTTTGATTCCCGGCAGGGGCTATATTGGAATTTTTAATATCTGATTTTTCTCTAATCCCTACCGACAAAGACGTGCCGCTAAGCGATTCAGCGTTCCGGTACGAAGTCGCATAGAAACTGACTTTGGGTGTGGGTTTCATATAACTGCTTTATAATCCTAACAGGTTAGCCCGTTAAACACGAGGTATGATCTTGTTGGTCTACTTTGCTATATTGTGTTTCGATAATCGAAAATATTAACGCATTCTAACTCGTACTAAACCTTGCACTTCACTCTGTTGTGTTTATTGCAGACAAGCGCGTGCGGATTCACAAAGATGTTTATCTTCGGAGTAAATGTTTACTAACGGCCGGGGACGTGCGGCCGTACCGCGTACGGTGGTGGGAGCACGTGGCGCACGCGGCACGCACGTACCCGCTCAGCGGGCGTACCACAGAATTCAGCAACGTGTCTCCGTGCCTCCGCGTCGCTACTGGAAATGCGACGTCAGCGTTCACCGATATTACAACAGCGTTTCCGAAACGCGAAAACAACACTTTGCATGTGCGCAATCATTATTGTTGACTTATGTAAGACTGATTAATCGATGTTTAACAGCGCTCATAAAACACGTTGCATTTTATGTCGCTAGAGCTTTATTTCGACTACAAGTTTGACTGAACTCTGAAATGATTGTATTAGGTGATAAGGCCACTTTCTTCTTGTACCTACTGCCCAGTCAACATCTTCTGGGGGTGCTCCGGTTTCGGAGCGAAACGTGCGTAGAGACTAGAGAGTACATTGCCGAAGATGGTGTGGAGTGTTTGAAGAGATTATAAATTACACCATATAGATTCTCCTGTTTTTAGCGGCGAATAGCAAATTAAGCTTAATTCTCATAATACCTACTGTCCATTTTTTTTGTATATCCAAAGTGTATAAATTAAAAAAAAAATAGTAAATGAGGATCTAAGATGAAAGCGGTCTAACCTAGGAAGGTATGACCCATATCCATACTTTCATAACCCTTAATCGGTTTCCACGGTTTCTTTGCCGGTAGAGTGGTAACTAGCCACGGCTAAAGCCGGAATAATGTATTCCTACCTTTAAATTTTTGTGGTGTTATAAGTGAGAGGTCCTGGATCGAACCCAGGACCTTATAAGACTACAGCACTCACCACTGCGCCAGCGAGATATAAACCATTGAAGTCATTCCCAGTCTATTCTGTATTCATATTTTGATGTTGGGAATACTCGTACATAGAAGAAGAAGAATTAACACAACATCGCTCCAATTTTTTCTCAAGGGCTTTAAGGGTTAATATCACACGTAAGAAAATATGACTAGGAATGATGGCTTAACGAACTCTCTGAGACACGTGTGTAGATGATGCCAGGCTTGTACTAGAAAATAACTCTATACCTAAGAATTTTCTCCCCTCCACGGGAATCGAACCCAAATGATCCTTAGTTGCCCACTGAGGTATTCAGATGACAAAAGAAAAGACTGTGTTGATAGAAAAGTTTGTTTCTCTAATAAGTCCTGTTTAGAAATCATTAAGCTGTATCTTAGCTGTATCTTGTCCTCAGAGAGAGATGAAAGCCTTTGATGAATAGAGTAAAACAGAATAAAAAGTCAAAAGTCAAATATTTCTTTATTCAAATATTGATGGCACTTTTGATCCGTTGATTATATACAAAATGTGTACATAGCTGTGAGTAGTGATGGCGATAACTACAATCGTAAACTTAAAACTAAACCTACGAGGGTTCCAAACGCGCCCTGGTCTAAGAAGAAGCCTACAACAACCTTAGCCGGGTGTTCTTTTTGTTATCACCATCTCACATTGTTATTAGAAAATATTTAAGAAGCAACCTGGTTAGAGCAATTGTTCACACCCAAGCTTTTTTTATCGCTTACGTACATCCTTATGTATTAAATTCATTTGCCAAACATAGTTAATAACAACGTAGCATATAGTAAACAATATTTGGCCAAAAATAAGGCGTGCAAACTTTGTTATAAATATTGTTGCTAATGATTAAATATTAAAGATTTATTTTCTTTCATTCTTGAAATTTTAGAAACAAATATTAATGATAGTAATTTTGACATACGACCAATAATAAAATAAAAAATAAAATTAATTTAACGTTTAATGATATTCTAATACAAATAAATAGATGATGACTTTAAAAGGTTTTATATTTATAAAAAAACTAGTTTTCTTAATTCAAATGACAAAGGAACTCTACCTAGTGTGCTCGTAAACTTTTTGCTTTTAACTTGTCCATAGCCACATCGACAAAGATAATCATGGGAGCACACCTCTGAGTCACACATAGACGACTGCCAAGTAAACGTACTGCCAAACAAAAGGTTATATCTCATTCGTACTTGCCATGCAGATTGCGACTTTCAATGACAATCATTAAAGATGAATTCTAAACGTTTGTTGCGGAACATAGAGTTTAATGAATCACCGGTCGATTTGCCAGCTGCGAATCAAGACTCGGATTGCAATGTTCTCGGCAAATATCATCGGCTCATCTTACAAAATGAAACGTAATAAAAACAATAATATACTCGTACGACTTCCTCGTAATTCCTCATGTGTCGAAAAGCTTGTTTTTGTTTGGACAGATAATGTCAATATCGGCTGTAACACTAATTTATGCTACGTTGGTGCAAACCTAAAAACTAAATAAGTTTACATATTGTTAACTAGACATGAAAAGATTGAGGTGATTGGTTCTATTTTGGCTTTCGTGTTTAGAAGTTCCGTGTTCTATTTTTAAAAGTATCGTAAATATTTAACAGAGCCCATTAACGGCCCACTACAGGGCACGGTTCCACAATGAGAAAGGGTTAAGGCCGTAGTCCAACACGTTGTGAAGATTATAATAAACTCTCAGGTATGCAGGATGTTTTTCTTCATCAATGGAGCAAGTGGTATTTTAATTTCTTAAAACGCATAACTCACAAAAGTTAGAGGTGCGTAATGGGATTCAAACTCGGCCCCCCGATGGTAGAGTCGAATTCCTTCCCACTTTTACTCAAAACAGTAAGTAGAAGCCCAGTAGGTAATGCATAGTACAGAGCACTATGTACTTTTTACTACGTCCTATATACTATGTACTATCTACAATGTACTATGTACTATGTAGCACTTTAATTGAAAGGTGATAGTTCGTAATCGCTTTGTCCTATGATTGACTAGACCTATGTCCTATGACAACGATAACGATAATAATGAACCGTCATTGTTAATCCGCCATCTTATCAAGAGCATGGTTCTCCTCCCACAGTGGGAATGGATGGAGGCCGTAGTCCAACACACTGGCGCAGTGCGGATTGGTGGACTTCGCACACCATTGAAAACATTATCATGTTGTTTTCTTTCACAGTTGTAGCAAGTGATATTTTAATTGCTTAAAATTTTGCCAAAATAACTGTGTCAAACATTACTGTAATGTTGAGTGAGACAAACATGCATTTTGAAAATATCGAAGTTTGCTACCGAAAACACTTTAAATATTACGATACGAAGGAGCAAACATTTCAAAGAGATCGATTATTTATGATTGCCGATTCAATAAAAGGCAACGGCAAAACAAACCTTTGAAACGCAAACTCTCTACGTATTTAAATACGAACCGTTCGCTATGCTTCACTTGACACAAGTAGATACACTTACTTCAACATGACATGGCCAATTTGCAAGCATGCAATGTAATCGATAGCGTACGCTGTAAATAAAAAGGTTTTATGCAATTCTAATAATGAAGGTCCTACGTGTTATTTGCACAAATGAAAGAAAATTAAAAACAGAACAAACAGGTAATAAGGTTTACCTACGACTAAGTGGTGGCTGTATCAGTACCTATTTTAGTAGCAATTTTTTATCACGACAAGACTACATCATTTAATTACTTTTATTTTCCTAAAAGTTAGCCCTTAACTGCAAGGTCACCGGGTGAGCGATGATGCAGTCTAAACTATAGCGGGCTAACCTGGGGTATGGCAGTTATTTTAAATTTATACCCTAATCGATTTCTACGTGGCATCGTATCGGAACGCTAAATCGTTAATGGCGGCACTATATTGTCGTTACGGTAGCAACTAGCCACGCCCAAAGCCTACCGAAAGCCAAAATCATATCAACAGGAGATAAACTGTTATAAATACTCATTAAGAATATTCAACAACCCTAATCCAGATTTATATCTGCTCTGTATTTAAGTCTGCTGTGGGTGAACCTTTGCACGAGTGCACCAGGCTTTCGGCCAGCCGAGAGAAGTGGCGTATGCTCGTGGGGCGTGTGACATCTGCCCTCAAAGATGCTTCATGATGACCACGACCACTCTGTCAAGAGTGTAACGACAAAGAAAAAAGAAGACTCCAGATTTACATAAATTTTTTTAATCTCACGGTAAATCACGGAAGGATTTATTTTCGTCAATGTAGCGGAAAGAAAATTCTATAATTATTTATGTATAAAACTTCAGCTCCACTTAACAGTTTCTGATTTATATCACAGTGACAGTGTTTAATTTGCAATGTTAATAAAATAACGCCTAGTTAAGCTTTTTCGCCTAGATGCTTCTTATTAAAGTAACGAAACCAAGCGCTGTAATATAATACCATATTCAAGACTACGTAATATCGTACCAGAAATTTAGGTACTATCTAAAACGCTCCCGTAAATTAATTCCGTATACCTACATCCAGCAAAGACGCTAGATGATATTAAACTGGAAGCAATATCTAATATAGATGGCATGGTAACAAAAGACACTTATGAAATTAAGGCAATAAATCAGTGGCCCGAGCCGACCCATGAATGAGCACAGGAACAACGGACTATATGTAAATAGCGTCGTATGCCGACGCCCGGCAGCGAGCGGCCTGCCTGAATATAAAGTAATTTTCCATAGAGCAAAATGCACGGTAAGCGACGAGTACTTACCTATAAATAACTATATCGCTGATTGTTGTAAGTACATCGAATGTATTATGGATAAAAGCATACTAATATACTAATATTATAAACAAAAAAATAGGTAGCTGTGATAGCGTAGTATGCAGTGTGGTGAGCATATATTATATGATACTGTTGTCACCACCCGTCCTCTTCCTGTGGGAGTCGGACGAGGCGACTAAGAATATATAACTGACAACAGACAGTGCGTCCTCTGTGCTACTTCCCATCACTAACCGGTCTACCTAGCGTGTCGATTCTGGACAAACTCCACTCCTGAACTAAGGAAAGGGACCTTAGCCTATAAAAGTCCACTCCTGAACTACCTTCCTGAACTACCTTTAGTTCAGGAGTGGACTTTTATAGGCTATCAATGAAAATGAAAGCCTATTATATTATGAAAATAAAGCTTTATTAGTTATACTGCACTCTTCTTTTCGCGTAGTAGGTATAGCAAATTAAGCTTTATTTTCATAATGTATCATGGATTTCCGCAAAGTAACGCCTGCTTCTATCCAATACGAAAGCCTAGTATAACTACTAGGCTATTGTATTGGATAGAAGCAGGGCTAAACTAACCTAACGGTTAGGTTAGTGTTCAATCCCCGGCACTCACGTTTAGCTTGTCGGAGTTTTTTGCGTATTAATTCAAGCTATTAAATATCACTTGCTTGAGTGACCCAGCGGGGAACTGTACCAGTGGCAGTACGTACAACGGAAGGTTCCGGCCGACCAAGTACGGGGACAACCCCAGAGAAATAAGAAGAAGAAGAATCACTTGCTTTAACGATAGAGGGAAATGTCATGAGGAAACCTCCATGCCTGAAAGTTCGTTATTATGTTCTCAAAGGCGCGTGAAATCAAAGAATCTAGACTTGGCTAGCGTGGTGCACTACTTAAACCCTTCTCGTTCTGATAGGAGCCACCATGCCCTTAAGAGGGCTGGTAATGATTTGACGATGAATATTATAACTGCGAAGCCAGTGGCGGTATTGCCATAGAAGCCGAAAAGCCCGGCTTTAATTATCAATCGAAATTTCTTGTCATAATTCGCCTATAGACTATAATCAGTAGTGTAATTGAGTTTATGTAAGATGAGTTGATGTTAGTCATTTGGCACAACAAAACTACCTTATACAAGTCATATGATGAGTCAAATTAGTCCTATATGTAACTGGGCTTGATCTAATTCAAGACCCTAGGAACGCCACTGCGCGAAGCGTGTGTGTTTGTTTATTTATTTTTGTGCTTCCTAAGTTCAGTTGTACTAAATTGCACCGATATTTGTACAGAGTTTAGCTTGGAATCTGAAGACGGTTATGGAATAAGATTTATTTATCACGGGAAAGAAGTATAATAGTAGTAGAGCTTTTTGTGACAGAGCTCGTCCGGAGAAGTACCATCACCATGTTTATTTCTGCTTCTAAGCAGCATTGTTGTAATTCTGTGTTCCTGTTAAGTGAGATCGGGGTACATAAGGCTTATTAACACTTATGACTCTGGCAGATGGACACAGGACGGCACGTTGCATTAAGTGTTCCTTGCATGCCCTGCGTAGTGTTGCTCTGTTTATAGCAAATGGTTTTCCACTTACTATCAATCAATTATAACTATAAATAAAAGAGGGATCCGTTTATGCTAGATTTGAAAACATACCTTTGCCACTTATGCATGGCTTAACAGCTAAACCGTCTTGCCAAAATTTGCATAAAGATAGCTTTCTTCCTTGAGAAATGCAAGACTTTTTAGCACCGGTAAACATATGGTTTCTTCTACTAACCGAGAAAAACGCGGACGAATTCACGGCCAGCATATAGCTACGAATAACGAAGAGCGAAATTTTATTCAGTGCATGGAGAATTAGATTCGTGATTCGGAACCCATTTTCAATTCCGTTTTGACGTGAAGGTTTTTTTTCGGCGAACCTTGTATCACCGTTCAATCTTCCTTAACCGATTTCCATAATTTTTCTTTTTTATAGATTTACCGTCTAGTCTGAAACATTTAAATGTTATGAAACGAAATTTTTGTCTCTTACGTTAGAACGTTTCGGTTCTGTGAGCCAGAGAGTAGAGGCCTTCCTATCCTAAATCAGTGTTAAGGTACAGCATTTCGAGTATCGAAATACTGCCACGTCAGAGAAAGAAGGTCTTTAATAACATTTTAAAGCTTCTTTTCGCCCGCAATTACAGCGCTAGCTTCAAGCGGAACGATTCATCATTAATAACATATATAAAAGTCCACTGCTGAATCAAAAGCTTCTCTCAACGGGAGGGTTTGGCCATTTACACCACGCTGGGCAGACAGGTCTGTTATCGCAGTAGATGGTCGCTGCGGCCCGTTCTATGCTATATTCCCTTAGTAACCTATTACGAAAACAAGGGGTTGGTGTCGACTTTAATCTGATCTACCATCGCCACACGGCAAGGCAAAGAAACGATTTCTAATGAAGTATATTTAATTAATTTGACAAGTGTTTTATATAAACCAAAAGCCTACAAGCGTATTATGAAAATTAAGCTTAATTTGCTATACTCCACGAACAGCAGGAGAATCTGTATGGTGTAATTTATAATTTCTTCAATACTTATACTCCACACCAAACAGATCTTCGGCAATGTACCCTCTGCGCACGTTTCGTTTCAAAACCGGAGCATCTTCAGGAGATGTTGACTTTAAAATAAATAATTGTTAAGTTCTTAACATTGCCGAAGTTCTGTTTGATGTGGAGTATAAGGATTGAAGAAATTATAAATTTCACCATACAGACTCTCCTGCTGTTCGCGGAGTATAGCAAATTAAGCTTATTTTCATAATATGTTTTGGATTTCCGCAAAGTAACGCCTGATTCTATCCAATACGACAAGCGTATCTAGACTGAAAGTAAGATACACTCCCAAAGTTATAAATTGACAAAGTTTAGTTTTTGATAAAGTATTTTAATAGTTTAAGTACACACAATAGTAACCTACATATTATGGTAGATAGTGCCCGAGTAGAAGCAATTTTGCAAAACGCATATAGTGTGGCGTAAACAGTAGGCGTCAGTGCGAGACGACTCGCAACGTCGCAACCGGAGATAAAAACCTACGATAGGTGTCAAGCACTGCGCCCACGAAGCAAGCAATAGTATGTAAATGTATGTATGGAAGTATGGTTTTATTGTAGTACACAGATTAACATAAAAACTGGCCCAGTGCGTGTCAGACTCGTGCACCGAGGATTCCGTATCTTAGAAGTTAATTGGTTAAATAAATAAATAGTTATTCAACCGTTTCAAACGTAGTTTGTATAAATCTGTGTGTGAAATATTGAATTTTGCTACTTTAGAATAATAGTTTTATTTTTCTCTATTAAATTTCTATTTTTCGTTTTAAAAACATCAGAGATCCAAATATTCATGGGTATTTTGATCTCTGATGTTTTTATGAACATGAATTTATTTAAAATTTTATAGTCCTATAAAATCTAAATAATGTTACCTCACTTGACCTTATCCCATTTCTAATACTGATTTTTCTCTTCAAGTCATGTAGGTACTCAAGCCTACCTTGTCAAATTTCAAGTCACTGTAGGTCATCAGGAAGTACCTTATAGGTTTTAATAATAGTAGTGAGTAAAACTTTTAATATATAAATACGCTTTAAAGGCTGTAAAATTTTATTGCGGTTGACTAAAAATTTTAAGTTTTATCATGGTGAGTTTTTACATTGGCAGACAATATTAATTTTAGAAAGTTCATCCGTTTCTGAGGAAAAGGGCGGACAGACAAAGTATTCTGTCTATGAGAGTTTCCTTCAAGAGGCACCGAACCTTAAAAATATCGAAATTATAGCAGTGTATTATTAACAGGCATCAAATCTTATCATATCTATGGACCAGTTTCTTAGCATAAATCTATATTTCTGTAAGCACCGGTTTTTGGATTTTTTTTTTCAGTTTATCACTGGTTTTATTTATGTTTTTTTATTCTTTTAGATTATGAAAGGTTAGGTAAATATTAACATATTTTTGCTATTAAGTATTAAACTAGCGGTCAATCGCGAATTGGCGTACATCTGATAAGTTTCCCATACAAACTTTCTTCCGCTATCCCACACAATATACCCTGACCCACCGCACGAACTCGCCCTGCCTCTCTCAAAATCTTGGCTACCTTATGCAAAACAGTTTTTAAAAATATACCCTGTCTTACCCCTATGGGGTGAACATTTCATGCATCTTGAAACATATTTTACTATTTTAAATTATAGTCAACCTGAATTTAAATCGAAAATTGGTTTTATCGATTTAACTTGAAACCGAACTTAATTACTTACTTTCATTCCCTTTTTAAAGTTACGTAGCATTCCTCAAGTTTTGTGCTACCAAATAAAGATTTTTCAAAACCTACCTTCGAATTTGGTGTTTTCTAATTTTAAATCCTTATATTCTTATCCTTTGGTTACTTAACTTCCAAATTTTCGAATTTATTTGTAGCTATTACTTATTTTAAAATCAACATCTGAGGATACTCTGGTTTCAGAGCGAGTAGAGCGGGAGTATTAATATACAAGAAAATATAAATATACCGTATAACATTTCCTCGGATTACTAACCTTGATGTCCATGGTACATTATGTTATTTCGAAAAGTAACGCCTGCTTCCACTAGCATAGACTTCTCACTTAGAATTCTCCCTTAAATCTTCCAATAAGTATTGTAATTCAATAAAGATTTTAAATTCCAAATAAAACGGCCGTATGTAGATAAAATTTGTCGCGTACAAACCGATTAGGGGTATAGGTTTAATATAACTGCCATGCCCCTAACAGGTTAGCCCGTAACCATCTTAGACTTATCAGCAGGTGACAGCCAAGGGCTAACTTGTAGTGGAATATAAAATATACATACAAACAGGTCAAACATATAAAATCGTGTTAAAAACAGTATTTCATAATCGTATTAATATATTATTACGACCATATAAATGTAAACGTTAATTTTAATACCTCAATGAAAATGCTAAACGACGAAAGTACCACAAAAAAGTGAATAAATGAAACATTCATATCGTTTATCACGCTGTATTATAAAGAGCTGACGTAACGATACGATAGCTGAGCAAGCAGATTCACAACATTGGATATGTAGGTCTGATGCATCTTTAAGTGCATCTATACTCTCCTATAATTAGTCCATTTAAATCTCATAGTGAAACGCTAGTGAAACTTTTGATGTGGAGAATTAGGAAAAATATCCCTGTAAATATAGGGCAGGTACATATCCGTACCTACTTAAGCCTGATTTACATTTGTATTAGTACTTGTTGTTTGGACAGAAAGCCAAGTAGTAAGTCTACAATGACGTAGGAAAAATTGAAGCACGTTCTATATTTCGCCGAGTCAAGTGCAAGTTCACCCCCCACGCGTCTCCAACACCCCGACTATAAAACTCTCTTGTATTGAGTTTGTGTACAGGAGAGTTTAGTTTGCATTGTGTTACAGTATTTTTTTAAATTGGCTAAATCAAACTTTTGATAACTATAAATTCATATTGATAACGACTTTTATTTGTATTTCTATTAACTCTAAAATATAATTTTTATTAATACATAACTATAACCTAAAATAAACTATTTAGAACTAAATAAAATCTAAAACGTCCTCGAAACCACCGCAGCGAGGCACAGTTCCTAAGATGCTGGCAGCATTGCCCCTTTGGATGGCCAAACTAATTCGTTGGCCAAGGTAACTGCCCGCTCTAGGATCACCGGTAGACTCGATAAAATTATATATTGATAACTATAAATTTAAAATCACATTCATATTTCCCGGCAGAAAAACCAAAAACCTAAAGATACCGGGAATCGAAACCACGAACTCGTGATCCGGAATTGAAAATGCTAACCACAAAATTAACGGGTCAGTTATTGATAACGGTATGAAAAGACCTACTAACGTCCTAATGTTTTCAAAATAAAACTTAAAAGCATGAAACAA
The DNA here is from genome assembly GCF_905163445.1 of Pararge aegeria. Classification (NCBI taxonomy): domain Eukaryota; kingdom Metazoa; phylum Arthropoda; class Insecta; order Lepidoptera; family Nymphalidae; genus Pararge; species Pararge aegeria. The sequence continues at coordinate 5,662,315 of NC_053184.1, read as the reverse complement.
TTTTTATCCATCCGGAAGATCTCTACGCACTAAACATTCGAATTTTGAATATTTCATTTTCTATTCATCGTGTATTACGGTGTAAAGGTAACCAGTAGTAATTCCATATTCATTGCATAAATATGTATAGAAGAATTCCAAAAACTCGACCCATTGAATATTTGAACTTTAATATTCCCGGTCCGTTCGGACTTGGTTACGTGACCTGGAACTCTTTCGTAGTGTGGTACAGTAACACACGACTACGTCAAAAACAATGAATTCACGGACTTGCATCGCAGTGCGTGAGCCCATGTGCGCACACTGAATACAGAGTAATGTTAATACGTCTAAAACTTCCATTAAAATAAATTATTTATACCCCTATAATGAATATTCAAAGTCCTTGACAGCGCTTCGCCTCAAAAGTTCTCTAATAATGGATGCCATATATTGTTTTGAATAATTATTACTTTGACTGGGGTTAGCATGTTTACCGACCCCACATGACTAATAATAAATATAACCAAATCTCCAGCCTTTCTTGCTAATAGTTAAAAAACAATTTTCCAAATCTTGAATGAGTTATCTATGGTTGTTATGAAATATTAACTAGGACTATATGAAGTCGGGAAAAAATCATACGTGTTAATACTTATTTGGTTATATAGAAATCCCAAACCAAATTAAATTGGAACTTAAAGCGCCTTGTAGGTACATATGGAACGTCAAGTCTGCCCCTTTGTAGAGACTCTATCCACTTTTCGGAAGGTAGTTTCTATAAAGAAGAATGCACAAACATTTGGCAGTTGCTCTTTATCAACTGCTGAATTTCTTTCTGGCTTCTTTTCGGTACAATCCTCTTTCCGAACTGGTCATATACACATAGAGCGGCGACAAATAGGCTTATTTGACGTTTCAAAAATGGTTCTAAATATAGACCTACTTGAAATAAATAAATTTTGAATTTGAATCGACATAGTTTTTGTAATTTTATAATCATAATTCTATCTTGTCTGACATGAAAGTGGCACGCAAGCAACAAACAAAATTCATTATAAAAATCAATTGGGTAGTACCGATGTAATAAATGTTTTAGTACATAGTTTAAACCGATGCATTGATGTCTAAAATTGTTATAAAAGCGTATAGCCAATGTGCGATGTAAACAATAATTAATTAATTAGCACATACGTGTTTGCATATACCTGCGTATGTTGCGGTAACGTTGGTGGCACCCCAATTAATTCCAGCAAGAGGAGGCAGGTTTCATTATACACAGGCCGCTTATGTAATGGAGGGAATCTGAGAGCTTTAGTCGGATCAAGGTGCACTGATAATCGAATTAATTTCACTGCGCTGAAGCCGGCAATGTTGCCGACAGAGGGTTTAACTTAGTTTATGACTATGCTAGGTACGCTCTTAGTGTGCAACAAGTTTGCGAACGTCTTGAGTGCTTTGAAATCGGTTAAGACGTATAGAGTCGTTCAAGTACTATGTGCTGTAGTTTCGTTGAACTACTATGTAACGCTTAGCGTAATACATGGCTGCTTTGTTCCAGCCCTTAAGCTATTGGGAAGTTGTTCTTCATCAATTATATTAAATCAAAATAGAGAGGTGTGTCAACTTTTATCTAAAACTGAGCTAAAGACTTCATTTGTTTGTGTTGACATTACCTTTTATACTTGGTAAACTTTTCACTGGGTAGCAAATAAGATTTAACTTTCTTTCGCGAGTGCTTGAAACATTTTGTTGGTTTGGTCATTATTTACTATTTTTGTCTGTTTATTTATTGCCTCCGACGTTCTTGTTCTTAAATCTTTCAGCTAAAAGTTCTAGATTTTATCGCCAATAACCTATTAATGCTTTACATTTTTGGGAAACATTTTCCAGATAATATTACCTACAATGTGAACTTTAAACTGTGTAATTTTGTTTATCACTGATGTAGGTCTATTAATAAATAACGATGCCCCCAAAATTGGACATTGGCAAATTGTTAACCAGTGATCAAGTTAGGTTGAACAACTTGGAGCATAAAGTCCCTTAAAGACCAATGTAATGGAAGCACTATAACTTTTTAAGTTAGGTCGTACGATGGTGCTGCATTAAAAAAGCAAGTTTATAGTAAGTATTATATTTTGGACACAGAACGGCACGCGGCTGGACTCATTCCTTTCATGCTCTTCTTGGTATTTCCCTCTTTTTAGATTATGGTTCTTTCCTTAGCATCAGACGGGCCATCTACAAGCAGTCCGTCAATTATTACTAAAAAAACGAAACTACGTTCTAAAACTTACTATAGCCGGAACCAATTTATGATAAGGACATGTGATATTTACAATAATAAGTGTCAATTTTTCTATAAGTATGGAAAGTTTGTATCTGCAATCAAAAAATGCACTTGAATGGTTTCATGCTTTCTTAAGAGTAACTTTTAAAAAAATGATAATTAATAGTGAAAACTTTATTGGCTTCTGTAAGATCTATAATTGAGTAACAATTTATTTATAGCTGTTTGTTTTCCAAATAAAAAAATATAAAAAAGTATGTGCAAAACACTTGCTTTAACGGTAAATGAATCATCGTTAGGAAACCTGCATGCCTGAGTGCCTCTATAATTTTCTCAAAGGGGTTTAAAGTCCACCAATCTCCACTTGGCTGGCGTGGTGGACTTCTGTCTAAACCCTACTGATTCGGAGACCCGTACTTGTGGGCTGGTAGAGGGTTGATAATGATGAATGTTATAATTCGAGACAAGACGTCAGTCACCTATTGACGTAAATTTTGCAGTTGAAGACTGACCTCGCGGATGTACTGTCATTACACTGTCATAAAGGGTTATAAAATGATGCGATCGCAATTAGCGGTAACGGTCGCGAGGGCAGCTGCGAGACAATTGACAATCCGTCGGGGTCAACGACCAGTGCAACCACTCATTCAACACTATCTATATTTGAATCTATGATGGACGTAAGGCCCCGCAGACTAAAGACTAAAAGAGCGTCCGACAGTTTAGTCTGAAGAGAGCATAGGGTTTGCCACTGCACACTTTAAAATAAAAATAAAATTTTCTTTAACTTGTGTTAAAAAACAGGCGTCCATAGAAGGTACCCTAAGTTTTTTGCAGTTAAATAGTCTATGTAAACTCATGCAGGAAGATCAGTCAATATAATCTTGTTTAGGTAATTATTTCATCGTAAGCTTTTCGTCAGTAGGTATTATTAATATCCATTTTTGATGACAATAAAACTTTTTAGCACCAAAAATTTTTTGATCTTTAAAATTAATAGTTCATTGCTTTACGGCTGTGCTCTAGGTTCTAGCCATTTTGGGTCATATAATATTGGTGAGAGATAAACGAATGTAGGTTGAAAGAAAAATTGAGTAGGTATTGTTTTTAAAGCCAGGTCAAATAATTGGATGCCACAACATTCCAATTACAATACAAAGAAAATAATAAAAAGCTAGGCTTTAAAAACCCGTAGGTAAGTCGGCCAATCGGATTTCAGCTAATATAGTAAGCCGTTGATCAAAAGTCTGCCGTCTACTGGGGTCTTTCTGTTTGTTGCACTAGGTACTGCACCAGAATTATTAACGTTGCACATTATGTTATGAACGGTGATGCATATAGTAACTTTTATATCGTCTTGCATATTACTCTTTTAACATCTTACACAATATTCACGCAGTTACGAAACGATTGATTGAAGTATTTACCTAGTCAAATATATTTTAACTGGAAGTGGATGACCGACCAATAATAATTCCAGCGCGCCGCGTCTCTCGTACGGTTGTTTTAAATACACCAAATTTATAATTATTTTCTTGGGATATTTTTTTAACCAATGATTAGTAGTTACTGGACTCATTAAGTAATTCGTCTTGTTTTTTTTTTTATAATTGCTTGATAGTTTGTTTGCCGCTTAACCCGTGGGAAATGTTAAGGCAATTAAATAAAAATAACATTATTTTTCTAATTTAATAGAAGCTAAAATCGCAATAAAATTATTTAAGTATTTTATCGTCAAGTGGTAATACAATTTTCATTATATTTATGTATTTTATGACTATAAAAAACAAATAAAGCCTTAAGTGCGAGATTTATGAGTGACAGGATTACGTCATGTAATCGTTCTTGTATGAAGCAAGCTGCTTGTTGCTCGTTAATTGTAATTAAGTTCTGTAATAAAGCATTTACATTAGCTTTAGGCGGTCGATCACGACAATAAGGTTCTAGACTGTGGCAATAGTAAAGCATAAGGCCTAGCTCAGACAAGCGATTATGATTCGACAAGTAAATATAAATGAAAATAATTAATATCTATCTCATATCTGGTGCTATACTTAAGAGTCTTAACGAACTGACAGACAGCCTACAGTCATTGGCTATGCACATTGGGTATGCACAGGGTATGCTAATGATACAAAATAAACAAAATCTCCAGTACGAGTTATAAAAAGCCTACCTTTTAGTATTTATGTCTCGTACTGGAGATTTTCTTCATTTTCTACCAACTGCGTACCCTGTGCGTACCCTCTATGCACGCCACTGCCTACAGTCCAAAAGAATTGAGTTCTAGAAGCTTCTTTGAGCAACTTCGAGGTGCGCTGAGACTAGTTTTTATACACTTATTAAGTGCCGTCCGAGGCGTAGGTGTAAGATCTTGTGCCTTTAATTTTACCGGCAAACACGCCTTCCAGACCGGAAAGGCAATAATGCTTAGCGGTAGTAATTTCCCGGTTGAGCTCTGCCACAAAAAGCTACTAAAACTTGTAGTGGAATTGAATAAAAAACGATGATCGGCGTTAATCGGTTGTGTGTAGATCTAACTTCGGTAATAAGCCATTTACATTAGCTTTTGGCGAACGCCGACAATGGCGAAAGAATAAATGCTATTAAGATTCTCACAGTAATTATGTAGTTGTGAGTGTATAATATTATTTCTCGTCGGTATCACGTATAATTGGATCGCAATGCGACTACACCTATGCGGAAGAACGGGAGCAGAGTCTCTAGTTACATTCTTGCATTCTGTGTCTTATTCCGAGAACACCATGGGAATATTATGTATGAAAGCGAACTCTTGAATCGGCGAGGGCACCTCGTTAAATGTGACTTATGCCATACCAAAAATACTTGCTATTGTTATGCTTTATTAATTAGCTGTTCCGTTCGGTGGTTTAAAGGTTTTATTCGGCCACGGATCCCGGGGTTCTGAGTTCGATTAACGTGTCAGGCGTTAAATTCTGAGACTTTGTTTCTAATGGGTGTTTTGGATTTTTTTTAATATCCTACATGTTAGTCTCTAATCTCTTGCTCTGCAAATGATGATACAGTATAAGATGTTACCGGACAAACCTGTTATAGGTACCTATGACAAATTTATTAAACCCATACGCCTTCACTTTACGCGGCATCGTACCGGAACGCTAAATCGCTTGTCGGCACGTCGTTGTCGGGCTCTAACTAGACAATGCCAAAGCCTCCTAAGAAAATATCAATTGAACCTGGTGGGAAAAGAACCCGGGACCCCTAGCTTATAACACCACAGCGCCGATTTCGAGCCAGGGAAAACGTCAAAAATTGACGTTTTTACCTTAGTATTTTTAATTTTACTATAAGCGTACCTAAATCTGAATGGATCATCACTATCACCATCATCATCAACCTATAACTAGCCCACTACTGGGCACGGGTCTCCTACCAAAAAGAGAGGGGTTAAACGTAGTCCACCACGCTGGCCCAGTGCAGATTGGTGGACTCCACACACCATTGAGAACATTATGAAGAACTCTTAGCCATTAGTTTCCTCGCGATTTGTTCCTTCACCGGTGTGATATTTGAGTGATATTTGAATTGATTAAAAATGCACATGGTAACTTACAAAAGTTAGAGGTACGTGCTGGGATTCGAACTCGGCCCCCCGAAAGTAAAGTCGAAGTCCTACTCACTGGGCTATCATTGCTTCTTTTTACAATTTTTCCCGGTGAGACATTAGCACATAATATTTTATTTTTGCAACGTTACATAAGAAGGTATTTTAGGACTTATGATGTCTTGAAATCCTTATATCATTCACGTTGAAATCATTTGACGTAAGGTGAGTTCTTAAAGATTTGTTCGCTATTCTGTTTAAAAGATATGATATCTATGATGATCTACAAACTGCGAAGGCTGTAGCGTACTGGGATACTTATTTTACCCAGATCCTACTACGACTACAAGAAAAGAAACAATTGGTAATATTTTCCGACAGCTTAGGAAAGTTTACTTGCTAAAGGAAATGACGATCTACCGGGGCCTTAGATGACGTCTACACTGGGTCGTATAGCTCCATGCTTCAGAATTCTGAGACCATGGTGTCTTTGCCGGTTTGCAAACCCTGGATTTGAGGTGATGTATTTTCAATCGTGGTCCGTCCCTTTAATAACGCCATGAAGAAACTTAGAAGAAGCGGTGTTTCCTTGAACCTGATTTCTATCGCCTCTATATTCGGGCAGAGTTCTGAAGAGTGAAAGTTGTGGCAAATACTTTTCCTTCCTTGCAATTGCAATTACATGCCTACTATGAGAGTGAATGGAAACCTCGATTGTCCTTTTTATCAAAACATTTCACCTCCACACCTCTAATTTCGTCTGTGGTGTTTCCATTTTCTTTATGGGTCTATTGAACGGATAGACCACTAGTAGGTTGGTATGTAAAACACTACAGATCGCATCTTAAATTAACCAATATCCTCAATGATGATGGACCTATTTTCCACTCAAATTACGCGTGACTTAAAGAGGCGCAACTCGCAGGTGTTGCCAGCCGAGCCTCCCACGCGGTGACCCGGCAATCACACGACTCGACACTCGTTGGTAAGGCGGACAACTATTTCAAATCGCAATACGGGACAAATCTGACATATCGATATCCTTACTTAATATTATAAAGCTGAAGAGTTTGTTTGATTGAGAGTGCTAATCTCAGAAACTACTGATTTGAATTTAAAAAAATATAAATATATCGGCTAGCATCCGTTACGACCGGAGCAGAGTATCAATGATATATGCTGCAAACACTAGAAAAAGTATTCCTTTTGAGAGCTTCTGATGCGTGCGATGCGTAAACAGCTAAATTAACGCCAAATCTACGGAATTAAGAACTTACAGAACCCACATTCAGCCATTATTGCATGCACTGCATTGTGTCTAAAAACAGTAAAAACGCCCCGCGCACATCTTACTTCATACCCGTGGAATGATGCTAGCTCACAAACTTTCCCATTTTGCCCATTATTTGGTAAACTTTTAGAAAATTAGTAAAATAATTACTGTCAAATCGCCTGTTCGAAAAACTACTATATGGAGATGCTTCAAAAAATAAATATTTTATTTCTGAGGTATAATCACGCCCCGCCGTTTGAGAGGTACCCACTGTTAGTTAAAGTGTGACACAACACTGATTAACGATGCCGATGTTATGCCAAGTTCATTAATAAAACCGCATATGGTAAACGAGATATTTATTCTAAATATCACCGATACGCAGAAGTAAAATGCGACATACAACGCTGAGGTCTACATACTAGATATTTTACAAGCTTCATTAATAATAACAGCAAAAAAAATCATCTATGTATGGTATTTTTTCAGCACTGTTATAAAATGTAAATTCAAAGTGCGATATTTAAATTGCTGCATTTAAGGAGCTATTGTTCTTAGGTAAACGATATTTTGGAGCACAGCAAAGCTTAAAATTAATCAAAGCCGGGATTGTCTCTCGGATTGTGAGACGTTTGGCTAACGTGCACGACGCTGCCGCCGCGTCGCCGCCCGTCTCCACAATCTATGCAAATCGCGACTCAAACTTATTGCTCTCGCCTTCACTCCTTTCCAAATGCATACTAAATAGCGTCAACCGCGAACCGCCCTTTGTTCCCAGTTTTTCACTTACCGCGCCGCTACGACGGAATTGCCGTCTAGTGTTTTAAACGACGTCGGATTTATTTTTAGAAACGACCATTTTATTATGTGTTACATGTTTTATTTGTTTACTATCCTCGACGTTATCTTTTAACATTTAAACTCTCTGTCTAACTCGTTAGCAGTGGCGCGCATAGAGGGTATGCACAGGTTATGCTGATGATATTTAATGAAGAAAAACTTTAGTAGGAGCTATAAAAATTTAAGGGTAATCTTTAGGTTTTTTATAACTCGTATTACAATTTTTTTTTCATTTTATATCATCTTCCTGCTTAGTGTATACCCTGTATTCACGCCACTGCTCGGTAGCTAGAGTAAGCTAGAAATATGTTATTTATTTAAATTTCATAATGCCTCCTTCTTTCCTGATTTACATTAACTAACTAAGTAGGTAATAAGAAAACTGTCATGTTTATCTTTGTTCCAAAGAGGTAATCTTTGGAACTGCATGAAAGTTATTAAATTGTTTGAAAATACTTTCTTTCTTACAATTCATAACAAAGTTTATAGGCTATAATTAAGCTAGTACGACCCTTACGAGTCGATCAAACGAAGTAACAGAAAAAGTGCGTGCGAGTGACGCGAAGCGGTGGGTCAGGGTACATTGCGTTGAATAGGGAATGAAAGTGTTATGGTTTAAAAATAAGTTATTGAAGTATATGACGATACGAAGAAAAAGCAGTACTATTCTAGAAACATTAAGAGCTTAATATAATATTAACAATTATACCAGATGTTAGATGTTCGGTGCATGTGAAGTGCACGTCAAAACATAATAACTGCACGTTTTATAAAAACTAAGTGGTGCTTGTAGGGTTCCGTAAGAACATGAAGAAAACTAACCCTATACAACACAGATCACATAAATCTACCTACATTCATCATTAGATCACCAGTTTTATTACTGCATCTTACATATTGTTCTTGTTAGTAATGAAATTGCCAAAAACTACTAATGATTATTGCAATAAAAAAAAACATTTTATTTATATTTCATCGCCAAATGGAGAATTGAAATTGTAAAGTATGGTTACTTACTTACTAAAATGGGCTATCTTTTTGCGGATGGACCTCTTTTGGACGGTCTAAAATAGGTATTTTTAAACCGAATATACTCGTAGTTGAACAATTGAATGGAAGCAGGCTTTACTTTGCGGAATTCGATGATACACTATGAAAATTAAGTTTAATTTACTATACTCCGCAAAATGAAGAAGGTTTAATTAATAATTCTTTCAATCTCTACGCACGTTTCACTTCGACACCGGAGCATCCTCAGGAGATGTTGTCTCGACAATTATCATTGTAAAGTCAACATTTTTCATAGTAAATGACAAAAAATAACCATACACAACATACCACAGGTATCTTAAAAGTTCAAAACTCTGAAGCATTGGCAATATGTAGTGATCTTAGAATTCGGCTTCATGCAAAGGATATGGTTATATGGTATAAATGTTTTTTTTTTTTCGTATCCTTAAAAATAATGAAATAAGTACACTACACACAATAAAATAAGTACACAAAATAGAAAAATGAATTTTGAAATGTAAAATGTAAATTGTTAATGTTGGAAAACTTGACGTTTCAAAGGTGCTTACCTACCTAGGGCCTACTTGAAATAAATGAATTTTGAATTTTGAATTTTTTGAAACACATATTTGCTTCCAAAATACGGAATCCACGGTGTGCGAGTCAAATTCGCACTCGATTTTATATCGCAGTAGTTTATGGTAAAATGCTCACAGTCAAACCAGTTTTAAACAATTGTCTGGAGAAAAGAATCCATTTATTATAACGCAATTTAACCTTATCTGAAGGGTAGTTCACAATGCGCGTAGTGAAGGAGCTGGCCGTTTAAATTGCTCTCGTTTAGCGCACCGTAGAAAACACGTGCGAAATGTTGCCACGGGCGATTAGCGGAATTCCTCTCCGCAATAGTACATATACGTTAAAAAACAAGGATCTTGAGAGACATATATGCGTCAAGTGACCATTTCTTGGATTATAGCGAGACAATCTGGTTGACGAATAAAATTATTAAGAAATATTATGTAATCATAAATTTTATACAGTTTAAAATAAAATAATTAGTACAATTACCTACCTACTAGGCGTGAGTTTTAACAGTCTTAAAAATCAATAAGAGATCTACATTCAGCATTATTTTTATAATTTTTTTAAAGATCTTAGAGCCTGATTTTAGAGCAATATTTTTCATTATTTATTGGCAGTTTTAAAGCTGTAATATTCGGCACTATAAAACCGCTAAGCTTGTGCTATGTAACAACATTATAATAACTCTAAACGGTGTTAGAATTGAGTCTATAAATAGTCTCTTTAAAATATCGAAACATTGCAACGTCAGAGTCTAAAACTTTCAAAAGAAAATTAGTCTACATTTCTAAGTCATGGAGTACGCTTGACGAAACGTATGTCTATTAAAAACAGTAGTGCAAAAGCTATTTGCCTCAGTAAGGTGTGCTATTTTTTTATAACCCTAGAAATTGTTTGGGCATATTCTAAAAGCTGGAAAGTCCCGCCAAAATTTGGACGAATGGTCACTGTATACATGCATGTTGTTCTGTTGATTTTCCATATAAGACCGTGGTGCGGTTGACGCATCCAGTGCCTATTGAGGTAATGATCTTTTTATATTAATGTGTTTTTTAATTACTGGAAATATTGTTTATACTTAGTTTACATTTAATGAGCGTAGTATTACAGCGGTTTTTATAAAGGTCCAACAAAATACGAGAAGTAGGATGTATAAAAATAAGTTCATCTTCAACTATATTGTAGGAAGGTATAACGCGGATTATTGATATCGAAGCTCAGTTTTTTTTTATAGTTATAAACAGATGGCTGAGAGTTCGTGAATACTTCGCAGAGTATGGGAATGAAAAGTCCTGCAAAGTGCCGCTCTGTTTCCATCAATCTGAGACCTAGGGGTTGAGCCTCATGTGCCAGTTCAGCGGCAACCACGCCTTTTAGACACGGCAATGCTGCTTGGCGGCAGAAATATGCATGGCGGTAATACTTGCCTGGATGAGCTTTGGCACGAAAGATCTTTTTTTGACGTAACAACGTCTTATAATTCGATAGAGCCGGCTGCACGCACGAAAAAACATGACGTATGCGGCGTTACCTCGCTCTGAGGCGTTCCATTCAAGGCTTGAAGTGCAAGCGAGAGCGCGGAACGAGCGACAAAGAGGCACAGTCGGCCACCGCGTTCGACATCTGTCTCTCTCTTACTTGAGTGAGCGATGCGTCCGCGTGGACAGCTTCTATACAATAATACATTTACATGTTTTCGGCAAAGATGAAGTGCAGTGAAAATGGAATGTGGTGTCAATTGTTTATAGCAACGATAATAAACAAACAAAAAAAATTAAAATTTTCTTTTGAAAAATGAAACCATTCCATCAGTATTTTCTTACAACGTTGTCACGTTCAACCATCGTCAGTAAGCCGACTTTACAGACAACCAATTTTTTTAAATAATAAATATTCTACGATAATACACACATCGCCATCTAGCCCCAAAGTAAGCGTAGCTTGTGTTATGGGTACTAAGATAACTGATGAATAATATACATAAATAATTATAATATAAAGATAAACACACAAATATTGTCCAGTTGTGGGAATCGAACACACGGCCTTGGACTCAGAAAGCAGGGTCGCTGCCCACTGCGCCAATCGGCCGTCAAAGCTCAATTACTATTAGAAGTCTCGGCCAGAGCGCTTCAAAGCGTGTCTCATTTTTTGCTCGCCTCAGTTTGCTCGGCAAAAACTAGACCAGTAAATATGACAATATCTTGGGTAACATAGTCCAATGTATTGAATGCAGTTTGTTGCAAATTGCTTTCAAGACAATACGTATCACCGGTCTTCTGTGACAGCATCTTGATAGTATTATATATAGATTTCTTAATCTATATATATTATCGTGATAGATGAACGTAAGTTAAGTTTTAGTAAGTACGTCATTTGACGTTTAATTTTGAGCAGCAGTTATGCTTTATTATTATCATCATATCAACCCATTACCCGCCCACTACAGAGCACGGGTCTCATCCCACAATGAGAAGGGATTAAGGCTGCAGTCCGCCACGCTGGCCCAGTGCGGATTGGTGGACTCCACACACCTTTGAGAGCGGTATGAGCAGTATGAAGAATTTCAGGCATGCAGGTTTTCTCACGATGCTTTTCTTTACGGTTGAAGCAAGCGATATTTTTATTGCTTAAAACGCTCATAACTTACAAAAGTTAGAACTGCGAGGAAGTCGAATTCGCCCCACCCGAAAATGAAGTCGAAGTCCTAACTACTGGCCTATCATCGTGCCACAATAATATATCAATCAATAAATCTACACACAGGCCTCTTCGTTAGTTATGGGAACAAATAATTACCTATTAGAAGTGTATAAGAAAGAGAAATAATACCGTATCAAGGACAAAACAGACAAAGGCGAAGTCCAATAAGTATTTCTCACGTACTCTGTACTCGGTAATATAACTGGAACAAAACATATACCTAAACATGGCTGCTGACCACTGCTGTATTGTTTACATCATAGGCACATAGTAAGAGTTAAAAATACCTAAACACTTGTAGTTCCTGTTTATAAATCTAGATTTTCAATTCCACTGACGATTACAGAAGAGTCAATTGTAACCTACTTACGCCCGAAGTTATAAAATAAACTGAAAATAAATTAACTTCAATGTACAAAAATGTTTTTGACATATGGAATCGAACCCGAAATTGAAAAATAAATGATCAATTTAATCCAAAATCTCCGGTTGGCAGATTGAATTTTTTACCACGTGACTTCTACAGGGAAGAATGGAAAATAAATAGCACTACAACATTCAACCAGTTTTCTAATGATTTTGGGTTAGAATTATTATATTTTATTGGTTTTTGTTCTATTTGATAAGAATCCTAATTGACGAAATGTCAAAAACAATGTTTATACATTTTTAGTGAGGTTATTTTCTGTAGGCTAGTATTTTATTCTTTAATTTTTTTTAATCGAATGAATTTAACTGTTTCGTTTGTACAAATAATTGGTCGATTGTAGAAGGTTTCGTATTTGAAATACTTTTTCTGATACCCGCGACATTTTAAATAAGTTATGCTGCGTCTGTTATTTTTCTGTAAAATATTTACAAGGCCAAAAGTTAATTACTTATGTTTACTTTAAAATAAAGTATAAGTTATCTTTAGAAAAAAATAAACTTCTATCTTTCCGCAGAAGAATTGCCTCTACAATTACCGACAAATAGTTTTAGCGTTAAGAGAAACCTTAAAGTCAAATGAATGGTTAAATTTCATCATACAACGATTCATAGATAGGTAAACGAACATTTTTATACTTTGCAAAATTATGATCAAACTGCTGAAAAATAACATAAAAATTCACGTCGTAACTAGTAATACTGACTTCCGTTTGTTGAAGGCTGTTAAAGCGTAACATAGTAACATTTATTATGAAAAAAAATGTCAGGTATCTAGCAATTTTTAGCATAGCTACGCAATAATTCCGCTAATGCAACAGGCAAAGTGTAGGTAATTAGAAAATGAGCGGTTGTCGCGATCGTTGCAACATAGACAATCACCGTCGCGGGCGTCACTATGCGGGCCATTGTTGCATTCAGGGCTGCCACCCGAAATTTGTAGGTTCTATAGGTATAGGTGTATATTCCAAAGTGCGTCGTCACCACAGCAGCGGTTTAAATTAGCCATGTGAAGCATGAATCACGGGCACAGTGTCACGACCCGTAATTAGCATATATATACCTATCCCTACTAATATTATAAATGTGAATGTAAGTTTGTTTGTTACGCTTTCACGCAAAAACTACTTCACCGATCATCATGAAACTTTGTACACATATTTCTGAAGGTAAACTGAAATATAGGATGATTTTTATCCCGAAATTAAGCTCAGTTCTTTTGGGAGAAGGGACGAAAGTGTTTGACGATTTACACCATAATGCCGTCAAATGATAACCGATTTAAATAATTATTTTTATACTATAGATGTTTTTTTTGCTAATTCTAATTCTGTTCTCAACATGAACGATACGAAAACTTTGCTGGTTTAGAAGCTCTGACCAGGAACAATCTCTTTAATACAACACACAAATCCTTAGCTTGGTATTTTGCATAGGCTTGTTTTTAACTAAGAGTTATTAATTACCAAAGTATAACACTACGTTGTAAGTAAGTGTGTACCTTAAACAAGTATTACCTAATTTACTTTATTTACCCAAAAAAGGTGTCAACCCTAGTTGCATTCATAAAGAATTGTTGTTTGCATAACTAGATAATCCATTATCAGAACTAAGGTTTCAACACTGTGAACCTATGAATCGATCACTAAATTCAGAAAAAAATACAAATACCTTGCAATTTCTATTAATTTAACAACCTTAATGTTACATAGGTCTCATTGTTTAGTGTCATTAAAAGTACAACAATAACCATCATATAATGGAATCCTTGTATCCTTAGTAGACATTGTAATTATCACGATCTTCTCATAATAAGTATAAGAAAAAAAAAACATGAACATTTTAGAAAGGTCTGTAATAGGCTTATTTGTATTCATATACCTACTGAAGTTTTGAGTATGGACCAATAGCTCTGGAGCTGAGCTCCTATTGCAATTTTAAACTTTGATTCTCCTTTTAAAAGGACAGATTTACGCTAGCGTGCATGAAAAGTGAGTATCTCACATATTTTTTCGCACATTTTATTACAAATATATTATGTCAAGGGTATACCTTTTTAGTCCACTTGCAGTAAAGATTAAAATTTCCAGGCACAATCAATTTCTTTTTATACTGGCAACATTTTGAGGCAACTAAGACAAATCATTCACAGCAGGAGACAATTATCTCCCCGGGGAAAGGATTTTATCTTCTCTCACAGCTTTATCAACTCTCAGAGCATTGGCGCACTAGTGGAAATAATATCCAAATAAAATTTGTGTAATAATAAACGCGGGTAAACTTCTCCTATTCCATTTTCCCGGGCTTTAGCAGGTGGTCACGTTAATTATATCTCCTGTCGGAGGGTATAATTTTTGTCTTCTGCATGTGCTAGCCCTGTAGTAGGACATGAACTACAGCAAGGCTAGCACAGGTATATTTATTGATCATACTTTTAAATAGCTATTTAAAAACAAAAAATACCTAACATAAACATACCTAATTACACGTGTGAAGAACATGAATGTTGTTCAGTGCTGGGTGTATATATGTATATAATAAATATTTATGTATATTATTCATAAAAATATTCATCAGTTATCTTAGTACCCATAACACAAGCTACGCTTACTTTGGGACTAGGTGGCGGTGTGTGTATTGTCGTAGTATATTTATTTATTTATTTAATTAAGGTGTGATGAATCACCATAGTACGTCGATGTTCACACATTTTATCACATAATGTAAACATCATAGCAGTGCTACCTATCGCGTAGTAAATATTAACTAAATATTTTATGTTGTACCTTAATTGTTTTGTTTTATTGGTCATTAGTCACATTAACAGATGCTTGCTAAATATCGGCGTCTCTCAAGATCTTTCCCAGTTTATATAAACTAAATGCACTATGTTTCATAGTTCCCGTTTGCGTTGGAACTAAGGAATTAAAATAATTTAGAAACACATTTATATAAAGAAATAGAATAGTACTAGTTAAGCTTTTAATAGGTGATATTCTGTAACCCCTTTTCTAAAGAACCAGTTATAGATTTTAAATCGTTACTTATCAAAACCAAGAAGGTAATTCAAGTGAAAGGAATTAATTAGAATCAGCGAATAAAAGCAAGTCACGTGCACTGCGTGCGCCGGTATGGCGTCACTGTTTGCGGTCGCTTCAACTTTGACGTCAACTTTATGTACTCAGGTAGCGACTCTAAAAACAAAAATATCGTATGTAGAACCATACTTAAATTTAGTAGATAAGAAAACGAATCCAATCAGCGAACGTTTAACACGTTCGCTAATTGGACCTGTTTAATCAATTGCGTTAAACGGTCAAATAGACCCAAAGTTATCTACGACTTCTTTTCTGAATTTGCAGACGTTTAGGCCGTGACTTTTATAATTTGAATGGGATCCAGGTTAAATTACCAGCAGCTGGCAATTTATAATTTTCGGAAAAGTATCGCCCAAAACTCTGGCTTGGCTGGAATGTAGCGTAAATGCCTTCAGAGGTATGAGTTAATTGATTTTCCACACTACCATCTTAAGTCGTCAGTTACAACTGAATTTAATCGTCTACCAATCCATGATATACTTACAGTGCAAATAAGGTAAACTTACTTAACAATTCTCACTTTGCAATTAATATGCGTTGTAGAGTCACCATCTGCTGAGAATGCTTTGGTATGTTATGTAAAGCTAAAAATGCGCATAATCGTATTTCGAGCGTATTTTGTAGAGTTGCGTACATGAAAACAAAATATTACAGATTGGTGTTCTGGTGTTCATAGTACGATCGCAATCCAGACCGCATGGGTCAATATGACCGCATGCCGCCGAGGACATGTTAACAAAATTGGCCAATTACTTACAAAAAAGTTCCAAATAGGAGCTATTACAATAATGATGGATTTGTAGTAGCGGTCAATGTAGGTTAAGTAGTGGGTATTGAAGTTATATTAAACCAAATTATTTAACAGACCAAACTTTCGACTCTAGGTAAGTAGGTACCTAATTAAACACAAATATTACAAATAAAAAATGATAAACAAATCTAAATTCTAATATACAGAATATTGTTTTTAATTGGGTATATTGTACGGTTAATAAACAAAATATCCTAAAATAACCTATGTATCAAAATAAAACGAAATAAAATCTTAAACTTCTTCGAAATCACCCTAGCGAGGCACAGTACCCAAGATAAATAAATATACTAGGACAATACACACATCGCCATTTGGCCCATAAGTAAACGTAGCTTGTCTGATACTGGCAGCATTGTATGCTGTACATGATATAATAAAAAAAAAACCAGTGCAATTCATGTGATATTTTTTTATTTCTCCATCCTAATAAAAACTAACGTGTGCAAGTTCAACTCGCCCTTAGTCTGTTGGTTGAACTGCCGTGGATCGTCGATGATCATACACCTTTTACAACCAACGACCTTTTACAATTTCTCAGACGATTGAGTATGAGTGTTGTGGGGAAACAAATCTGTAGTCCGTGTAACTGGTCGGTCACGGGCACTGTGCCAAGTTACTCCACTTCCGTGCGATGCCGCGCGTCGGCCGCGGTCTGTCCACTTGTCATCCGGGCTAATAATAATTGAGGTTTTTGTAACCGCAACGACGCGATACCCGCGTCTCTGTTGACTCCACGATGAAATTGAGATAAATAATATTTATTTTATAACAAACCGTGTATATACTCTTTTGTCGAACAATGAACGTTGTATTTGTTGCATACTTAAATATTATAACTGCGAAAGTGCGTTGTTTACTTGTTTGTGTGTTTCTTTTTTATCGAAAAATGCGATACTAAGTCTGTTTGTTTGTTATCTATATTGGGCTACACCGCTGCATCGATATTGATGCAATGAAGTGATTTAAAAACTTGCATGCTTTTTATTGCATTTAAAGGAACAATCTCCGCGGAAATAAATTCCCTTCATTACCTATGCACGGCTTTAAAGCTAAATCGATTGCATTTTGGTCATAGAAATAGCTTGCGTCCCTGAACATGCATAGGATAAATTATATATATATATAAAAATAAATAAATAAAATATACTACGGCAATATACACATTGCCATCTAGCCCCAAAGTAAGCGTAGCTAGTGTTATCGGTACTATGAATAATACGATAGCTGATGAATATTTTTATGAATAAAATATATATGAATAGTTATAAGCACCCAGACACTGAAAAACAGAAACATTTTCCAGTCGTGCGAATAGAACCCACAGACTCAGAAAGCAGGGTCACTGTCCACTGCGCCAATCGACCATATCCCGGGAAAACTTAGTTCCCGTTGGATACAAAAAAAACAAAAATCCCGGATATTGATTGAATCGGGTGCTATAAGTATGTACTGTTAAAAACAAACAATATTCATAACACCTTAGTTGAAATCGATAGTAACATAGTAATGAAAGACAAAAATAGCCCATATTTTATTTTATTTAATTATACATTTCACTTTGAATCCCAATTAAGATTAATACTATCTACGTTACAAGCACTTTTCAAAACAACTAAGTAGTTTAAGTGCGAGCGCCGTCAATAACTTTCAATTTTTAACAGTACTTTTTACATGTGGCTAAATAAAGTAATCTGAAGCTACTGCTTGTAATAAGTAAGTAGGTCGAATCGATCACGAGTCAACGTGGGTTTTTGTTGGAGTAAGGATCGTTAAACGTGATTATTTTGATCTCTAACCCTTTTAATATTCTTAACAATTGAGCAGTTTACAATTACATCGATACTCTCAGAAAGTTCTTTATTAAGTTCTTAACACCAAACACTTAAGTCCATCGTTTTAATACTTTTTAAACTTACTGAGATTTTTTATGGCTTTTCCGATCTTTTAATCAATAAACATTTTTGAAAAAATTCAAAATTCATTTATTTCAAGTAGGCCTAGTATATGCACTTTTGAAACGTCCAGTCTGTCTGTTTGTAGTGACTACCAGCGGTTCGGAAGGCAGACTCTACCGAGAAGAAGCCAGGGAGAACAGCAGTTGCTCTTTGTGTACAATCCTTATATAGTTTATCCGTACTAATCTTATAAATGCAAAAGCATGTTTGTTTGTTTGTTTGTCTAACTATTGCTTAGTATAACCAATAAACTTGATTTTTGGCAAAGGGTTAGTTGAAATAACGGACAGTAACATAGGTTCCTTTTAATCCCAGGAAATTTCAAAAGGTTTCTACGGGATTTGTCAAAAACCGTAATAATCGCGGACGAAGAACGTGGACAACAGATTTTTTTTTATATTTTTAGGGGATTTTTAGTATTCCTTGTTTGTTTGTTTGAATATTTAATTGCACACACACATTTTAATACACGATATACAAAGTAAACACATATAAAACAGAAGGAACAGAATGGAAAATGGGGCGTGCAAAGGCGGTCTTATCGCTAAAGCGATCTCTTCCAGACAAAATTTTATGTTTTAAACAAATAAGGGGTTAGTAGATGCCTCGTACTAGACCTGTTGAGATTTTTTTTTATTATTATTTGCCCGTTTACCAGGTACTGAAGCTGAACTAAAAGAAAGTTTCGCCAATTCTTTTCCTTACTCCTATAATAAAAAATAAATATTCAAATTAATGGTAACACGTACGTCCACCTAACTCGCTCCAGTTTATGAAGTGTTAATACCGGACGTTATTACTTGGATGCGATACGATAAATTTCTGAAAATGTTTCATCACTAAAAATTACTGCTAAAATTAGCTCTCCTGTATTCCATGTTAAGAATAAAATTTATATCGAGAAGACAAGTATAATGATTACACGGGATGTGCGGTAATTTGTTTATTGCGTGTTAGTATGCTGTATGCTAATTTTATGAACCATAAAGTTTAGTCTGCGTAAAATAAAAATTAAACTTTTTTTAACATTTTTAAAGTTAGTTTTAAATCTTTGCCATCTATGTTCTATAGTAAGAAAAGCGAATAAATAAAAGTAACCATATTTTTGGAATCTGTAGGTTTTCCCAAAATACTAAATTTAAATCTTATTTAGTTCCACGTTTTGATCTTCGATGTTAGATTAGTTTGTGGTACATTAGTTATAACAAATGAGTATATCAGCAGTTCTAGTGTACTTGTCATGATCATACTTTATCAAAGCATTATAGTTTTGATATTGGCTCTTATTAAGTACTCTAGCTGTCCCTCTAGGAATCCTTTGCTATCATTCTCACCCTCAAAGATCCGTGAATATTCCCTAGACCATTATTCTCTCTAAGGTTTAAATCGTATCACACCGTATGGCTTATTAAAATCACCATTTAACAAAGCAAGAAACAACTATCAAGGGAACTATGGAACATGGACGTATACTATTGTAAGGTCGCAGTTGCCAAAAAAAGATTGTCGCAAGTTGACATTATTTCTAATAAAAACAACAGGTTCTATCATATCTGTTAGCATGTAATATGTATGCTCTAAGACACTAAAGCGTGTTAAGCTTAGGGGACATGACGTAAGTACAAAGGGTGCAGGCGTCCAAGTTGTCAAACGAGAACTTTTTATCGGTCGGCCTGTCGCCGTTGAATAGAAATGAGCCTTGAATAATGCATGTGTGTCCTCCCCCCACTTTTCTATGGCGACCATCTATTTAAACTCGCAATGCGGGACGAATTCTTTACTGTGACACGTGTAGATTTAGAGGTGACAACGTCTGCTATAAATCTGGCGATGAGGTGGAAATGGGTGTCCTTAGTACGGTACTTGATGAAAATAAAAATAGTATCTCTCTCTCTTAATCTTTTTGAGAATAAATGTCTTTAAACCTAATAAAAATAGTAACTTATTTAACATTTACATTATTACCATTTTGATAAAAAGTTTGTACAAAACAAATTCATGGTGGCTATGATATTTTTATTAATGTTATAGAAATTAAAAGTTTTCAATACAAATTAATATTATACATTCAAACTTTTGCTCTCAGCGTTGCTCTTGAGAAATTCGAGTAAATTGTATTTTGGGTTATATTAAGGATTACCTGCCTCGTTAGTCTGACCGAAGCACGTTTGTTCACAGATGACGAGTTTCTAAGTGAAATTTCTAGATCAAAATTTGTTTCAAGAAGTATACGTCCGTTATTAATACAATTCCGCCTCCGCGTCTCGGAGAGAACATTAAGCGTGTAAATTTGCCTCAGTTATTATCCTTAGTATATATTAATAATAACTATCATTAAAGCCAGAGTCTCCCTTCAAAGAGTGACGAAGCCTCTGCGAAACAGAACACTAATATTCTATTAAAAAATGCAATTTTTAATTAGAAACAATTTACATAAAATGGTCCGAAATGTTGTTGCACCAATACGTAATACTGATTTTATAATTTAAACAATATTATTTAGGACTATACCATAAAATGCAAAAATCTTATTCACCGTATCTTTCCCCACCTTGCCGTCAATCTGATTTGCCGTACTATAATACCATGGACAGGTTCCGTATACCGTTGTCATTTTTATCCTTTTAAAGTTATGATAGATGTTAATGAACTACTAAATTGATTTATTGCTATAATTTGATTACGTGGAATATGATATATGATAAACAATTAATATTTATTAGTGCGCGTTACACTATAAATAAAATATTGCTTTTATATTCTTACTCAATATAGGGTAATCTTCTTTTATTTTGCCGTGAAATATACAAAGAAACACTCTACAGTATGACGATATAATTTCTTGTCCTACAACTATTATTCAACGTGATGTTGTAAGGTCTGTAAGAATCGGGCTTTTCATAATATTAGTATAGATGACATTATACAAATTTGGTTTGAAATGGGTTCCGAGGCAGATTCATATGAATGAATGAATTTTGCACACCTCATAAGCGAAGTGTTGAGGTTGTGCTCTACTCTCGACATTGCAAAAAAAGCAGTTTTCTCGAAACTGAAATTTATTTATATTGCACTTACAGGTTAATTTGAGTACACTAATATCAAGTCAAATAATTTGTCAGGCACATAAAATACATTTCAATAACATTTTTTTTGTTTAACATAGTAAATAATAACATTAAACATAATCTTTTCTGGACGTCCGTGTATGGATGGGTGTATGTGGCATCATAATTGGTCGAAAAAATGATCGTATCGGAATAATTTTTTTTTAATTATCTAAAGTAACACACGACATAATTTCTTAGTTAATATGAGCGTTCAATTCACTGTCGTTAAATTTCCATGTAATTATTCTAGCTAATATTAATTGTAACTTTCAATGTGCAATCATTATGACATTCCCGTGTCTTGTTTACAAAAAATGAATAATAATTAATAAGAAAAAAAAATTTGTAATGAGCATTGAAAGTTTCAGTTAAAAAAATTTCAATTTTATTGTGAAAAAAATGAGATTATGAGGCGTGCACTTTTGGATTTTCCAAATTTTTTGTCTTTGTCCTAAATCATTTTCTTGAGATCTATACTTTTAACTAACTTAACAAATTTATCATAAAATACGCAGTTGCAACTTTAACATCGGCTGTGTTTACATTTAGGGTCAAATGGGGTCATGAATTACTATAGCAACATAAATAACGTTAGTTAATGGATGACATAAAACAAAAATTAACACTCTCGTTGTATAGCATACGCACATTACAATTTTTTAGTGAAGTAAATTGTGCGTTGTTTGAAATTATAATCATTTCTTCAAATCAAGTATTAGTGACACCATATATGGGTGGTTTCCTTATATCTCCTTTCAAACTACATAGTTTCATATGTAATTGACCTATGTCCAGCATTGACTTCAATCAAATGAAGTGGTAACGATGATGATGTGTAAGTATAATATATGCAAATAATTGTGATTGATAAAAATTTTGCCTTGTATTTTGATAACCTCCCTGGTGCAGTGATGAGCTCAGTGGTCTTCTAAGTGGGAGGTCCCGAGTTGGTTGCACTGCAAGGGTAATTTGGGAACTTATAATTTAGAATCTTCTCTGGTCTGGTTAGAAGGCTTGTGCTGCCCAGGACTTTAGCATTGGAAACCGATTAGGGATATGGATATATCAATATAAGGTAAGCCCGCTACGACCTTAGACTGCATCGTCGTTCACCACCAGGCGAGATTGCAGTCAAGGATTAACTTGTATTGTAGAGTCTTATAAAAATAAAATCACTCAATGAAACTCTTATTGAATTAACGTACACAATTTTTTACTATATTAGTAATCGCATTATATTTCCATTAATGTTCGCGGCTTATCAATAATTTATGTTCGCTCATTATCATCGCTATCTTATTATATGTAATTGCAGTATACTTTGTATCGATTACGTTGCAATAAACAATGACTGTTTATAACTATTAGGAGTAATTTATTAAAAGCTAGTTCGCTGAATTAGTGCTTCGTTCTTTTTTTATATTATTCTCATATAGATTTTCTTATATCCTAAATGAAGTATTTTGGTCATGCACAAAGATTCAGTATATAAATAAATAAATAAATATACTACGACAATACACACATCGCCATCTAGCCCCAAAGAAAGCGTAGCTTGTGTTATGGGCGCTAAGATAGCTGATGTCTTAGCTTGGTGATTTTTTTTTTATTATGAACACATATAATATTCAGAT
This sequence comes from Pararge aegeria, assembly GCF_905163445.1. Taxonomy (NCBI): domain Eukaryota; kingdom Metazoa; phylum Arthropoda; class Insecta; order Lepidoptera; family Nymphalidae; genus Pararge; species Pararge aegeria. The sequence goes on along the minus strand of NC_053184.1, from coordinate 5,639,008 downwards.
AAACACCCAGACACTGAGAAACATTCATGTTCATCACACAAACATTACCCAGTAGTGGGAATCGAACCCACAACCTTGGACTCAGAAAGCAGGGTCGCTGCCCACTGCGCCACTCGGCCGTCGTATTTATTATTGTAAACCCGTACCCCTAATCGTTTCAGAAATTGAAATATAACTTGGTTTAACGGTGAAGGAAAAACATCGTGAGGAAACCTGCATGCCTGAGAATTCTCCATAATGTTGTGCGCACTGGACCAGCGTGGTAGACCCTAAACCCTTCTCACTGTAGGAGGAGACCCTGGACCCTGGTGTACCCTGGAATGGGCCGGTAATGGGTTGATATCATGATGATGATGATTTTCTCGTTTTATCTCACGGGCATAGGACGTGAAAATGGAAGACATAATTATGTCGGCACGCGAAATAGACCTAAATCTTAGGAAGTGCATCGATATATGATTCTACAGCTTGCTCATTAAAAGCGCTAAGAAGAAGGACCGAGTGTAAGTTCATTAATACAAGCACGTGGCGCGATTACCCGTGCAGTAACGGTACATTAACCAAGTGCAATCAAAGTGGGAACGGAGCGAGCTGTTTGCGAGCTCTATTTCGATTTACCAACGACTTGTTTAATGTTTATGTTACACGAGCGTATATAATCTTATAATATATTAAAAACAATATAAAACACTTTGTATGCTTCGATAAGCGGTTATAGCCCAGTGGGTATGACTTCGGCTTTGCTTTCAGTGGGACGAGTTCGAACTTTTCTAAATTATAAACGTTTTGAGCATTAAATAAATAATACATTAAAAAAATACTCTGACAATACACACATCGCCATATAGCCCCAAAGTTAGCGTAGCTTGTGGTATAGGTACTATAATGACTGATGAATATTTCTATGAATAATATACTTAAATGCTTATAGTATATAGGTACATAAAAACACCCAGCACTGAAAAACATTCATGTTCATTACACAAACTTTTTCCAGCTTTGTGAATCGTACCCACGGCTTTGGATTATGAAAGAAGGGTCGTTGCCCACTTGCCAATATACTACGACTACGTCATTATTTAAAGAGCAATCATCCTTTGTGGTTAAGGTTTACAAGAATCTACATGTGTTTAAGAAGTTAGACCTATCTATACCTTGGCGGTTATTATAAATATTTACTTATTTTAACACTAGTTCGTGCAAATACAGGTGGTTACCATTTATACAACATTTAATCCAAAACGAACGTTTTATCAAATACACCTGAACGGTGAAACGGAACGAATAAATCGGTTCGCAACAGAAACGAATGTACCGATTTCAAGACAACAACAGTTAGGTACAGCAAATCAAGGTCACTATTAATGAATGAAACCCATATAAAAAGCTTGCGCGTGAACGTAAGTATATAAGGCAACGTGCAGTCTGTATGTTTGTATTTATACATATTAGCATAAAGGTCTCGTCAGAAGAGAATGGATTACATGTAGTCTAAGAGGCTGATGTATGACAGTAATTACGATTCGACCGCTGATATAATGCGTTTCTGGCGTTTTTCAGTTAGTCATATGAAACAATAATAAACAGTTAAAGCCTTATGAACTATATATAAATATATACATACATATATACATATTTATACTAACTGTACCCGCGGCTGCGACCGCGTTTATCTAACGCATGTAGAAGTAAAATAAAATATTTCTTATCGAAATTTCTCTATTGTAAAAGTATTTTGACAGCCGAATGGCGCAGTGGGCAGCGACCATGATCTGAGCCCAAGGCCGTGGGTTCGATTCCCACAGCTGGAAAATGTGTGTGTGATAACGTGAGAATGATGTGTTTTAATGTCTGGCTGTATATCTGCAGCTATATTATAAGTATTTATGTATATTATATTCATAAACTTATTCATCAGCTATCTTGCCACCCATATCACAAGCTATGATTTCATTGGGGCTACATGGCGCTTTGTGTATTGTCGCAGTGTATTTATTTATTTATGCTTCGTCTGTCTCCAGCACGGCTATCATGGGCAGGTGTCATTTTCCTCCCCGTGGAAAGCACAACATTTTATATTCTCCCACAGCTTTATCAACTCTCCGAGCATTGGCACACGTGTGGAAATAATATCCAAATAATATATGTTCAATAATATTCTCCTATTCCCTGCTGCCGTGCTTTGGAAAACACGTAAACTTTAACACTTGTCAGGGGATAAAATACATTTACACAAATAACAGGGGATTCGGCGAATCATAGGCGAATCTATATGTGTACTAAATTTCTAAAAGATAAGTACAGCAGTTAAGCAAAATGTAGGTTACGTATACTACAAAACAAATATTATTATGAAGACCGTAGGAACCTTTTAATTTTCTGGCATAAAAAGTATCCTATGTCCGTATCTGGGATACGAGGTATTCAAAATAAAAAGGCAAATTTCATTAAGATCGGTGTGGCAGTTGAGCTAAACAAATATATTTTTTCCAAGCAGATATATATCGATATATCTATTGTTTTGCTCATTTATTTAAAAGCTAAAAAGGAAAGGAACGATTAAACAATTATTAGGCCTATAATTTTATATAAAATTGTAAGTTGACATAATGATTATTAGGGCAAATAAGCAATAAAAATATTTTTATCTTAAAGCTGCGCGCGCTACTTCAAAATTACATCGTCCATAAAATCACGACCTGTCATAAACGCATTCTTTAAACGGCCGTACTTCAACCTGCAGAACTAACATTAGGCACTGTTCTTTATTTAAATCACTTACTTCTTCTTACTTTATATAAATACCCATGTACTTAACTGTGATTTGTGATATTTATCGTTTGACGAAATGTAAAATACACTTCATGAGGCATTGGTTAAATATGTTACTATCATAAGGAGTAACAATTTTAGTGCCAGCGCCAAAGGAATGGAGAGTTAAAATTTAAAGATGAGGATAGAAACAATTCTTTTTTTTTTAACAATGTGACTTGCTGGTAAATGAACAAGTATGAAGAAGTTTATTTTTAATTGGAGGAGGAAAGATATCTTATTTGGTGATTATACGTGTAAATCGAAACCGAAATAATACTTCACAGGATTTGGAGGTACATTATGTACTGTCTGAGAGACTTACCTTTGACACCGAAAACCTAATGGTTTTGAGTAAACCACTGCCATAGTTTTACTGAAAGATACAGCCCTAACATTACATAATGAGGTGCCAATACTTTATTAGGTACGCGTCGCGTTGCATAGGTACTATGCACGTGTCGATCTTTTCTCTTCAGTAGGGTTGTCATAAGTAAACAGAATGTTTTGAATTCGTTTGTATGGAAAATATATATGCTTCTTTTGATTTATTATTTTTAAAAGGTGATTTCTTATGAAATATACTAATGCATGCTTCAATATTATTTCGTAATTCTGTTACCCGTTGCATAATCACTGCACATAATATAACTGACGCAGATATGTAAACTAACAATGATTTTAATAAGTGTTTATTCAATAGGTTTTAAAGACCTACTTGGCCCAATGGTTAGCGTTGTGGTATTATCAGCGGAGGTCTCTGGTTCGCATTTGGGAATCAATAATATCTGAATTACCTCTAGGTTGGTCTGGTTGAAGGCTTCGGCTGTGGCTAGTTACAACATACATACATACGATCCGGTACGATGCCGCATAGAAACCGTTTAGGTATAACTCCCTAACAGGTTAGCCCGTTTACATCTTATAGTGCGTCATCATTTGCTACCAGGTGGGATAGCAGTCAAGGGCAATCATATAGTGGAATAAATAGAAGGTTAATTTCTATGCCATGCACGCTCGCACAGCCAGTTCTTATTAAGCATCTTTGAAAAATTATTATCGATAACAACAATGTATTGAACACAGAATTTAGAACACACAGAAACCGTATACACTTATTTTATTGAAGCATCAAAAACCATTCCACTTAAGTAGTGTTTCTCAAACATGCGGTTAGTCACTCCATACCATTTAGCAATTGACAGTAATTATTTTACCTCTAATGTTCTAAACGCTTACCATAAAATGGGAGAATGTGAGAATGGTAAAATGTTTGTAAAGTAGAAACATTTCGCAGGTGTAAAGTGAGACGTGCGCAGGCCGTTTTCTCTACATTTGGACACACATGCACAATATTGCATGACATGCATGCAATATTGGTTGAATAAGGGTTCTGAATGTTCTTAATTCTGTGGTATTGAAAGATAAATAATTAACTGAAGCAGGTGTTAATTAAGCCGTTCAAGCGCAAACTTAGTTAACATTTTTCATAATGATTGTCTTACACTAATTAGATGATTCGAGATCTCATTTTTGCAATGGCGACGGGTAAAAAATGACTACGTTTGACTCCGCCCGTGTGAACTTAGTGTAACCTACAAAACTATTTCGACATCTAGTTGACTCATGATGATTAATATTGGAACAATTTTAAGCCTATCAATTTCGAAAGTTTACCCATAATCGACTTATTAGTATGAATCAATAATCAATTAATATTTAAAACATTGTTAGCATCGCCGTCGCGTCATTTAAGTTGCGTTGTATTGAAAAATACTTCTTTAATAATTCTAAAAAAAGTTAAACTGAAGCGTTCAAACAGACTTACTTAACCTATAGAAAGATGAAGCAGCTGTGTCAAATCTCTACAGTATCAAAAAAATGTTTTCCGCGTTTGTCTGTTTACTTACCCCTCCTAAATCATGTACCTTATGGATATTGATACAGTTTTCCCCATCGCTTAGATAATTTAATACGGGTGGTTTATTTTATAAAAAACGCCTAATTAGGTTTTTTGGGAAGCAGAACAAAAGCACATTTACCAACCAAGTCCCCGAAAAATAAATTTACACGGATTCACTCGGAGATTCACTCTTTTTTCCTAATTTATAACTGCGAAGCAGTGGCGTTAGTATAAGTTAAGCGTAGGTACCTAACAAGTACCTAGATCCTGATGTAATACAAACAGTATGCAGTAGATACACAACATGTATAAAATTATACGTATACTAGCGGAGCCATCTACCTGTCGGGCTGAATTGTGAAACTAAACCATCCAGGGTGCCACCCAAACGCATACCAAACAATTCATTCAAATCGGTCCAGCCGTTTAGGAGGAGTTCAGTGACATACACACGCAAACAAGAAATATATATATATAAGACCAGCGGACCCCAGCGCCATCTGTTAGGCTGATTTGTGAATCTAAACCATCCAGAGTGCCACCCAAACGCATACCAAAAAAATCATTCAAATCTGTCCAACTGTTTACGAGTAGTTCAGTGACATACACACGCACACAAGAAATATATATATAAAGATTATAATAAGTAAGTGCTTAAAAAAATGTTAAATAAGAAAACCTCCTATGTAACTTCTCTTATTATTATTAAACTCTTTATTTGTATACCACAACATTAACATATTTAAAATATAACAAAAACAGAAACATATCGAATGAAGTAGTAATACAAAAGGCTCGCTTAATAGCGATCTCTGCCAGGCAACCTTAGAATTAGGAAAAAAAAAAGAAGAGGAGAATAGACTGCTGGTGGTACAAATATTAAAATACATACATGCGAATACCTACATGCTAATACATAAACTAGTGCACACAAAAAGATAAAAAGTAAATAATATAATTAATAAATAAATCCATCTTATCAGGATGTGGCTACATATTGTAGTTGTTTATTAGTATTTTAATAACATTTATCAATGTCCTCTTATTCCTTTAACTCAGTACAGGTTAACAGCTTTCTAAGACCGATTGCTATTTGACCCCTGCAACCTATTAAGGGTTAACCAGTTATATTTTATATACGAATCTCAATAAATAAAATTATCGGTTATATTCTATTCTTACTCATGATTAACAGTTGGAAATCTTAGTAGCTTTTACTTACATCATTTCTATTTTTACTCTACATAGTAACGTATTAAATCAATGACTCTAGGTAGCTCTAAATTAGTGCACTGTGGAAAGAACGATTCTGATTTAGAGCACCGGCTAATTCTAGTTCGATTAATACAAAATAAGTATCGGCAACATTAGATAATGTCAGATCATTCCGAATTAAAATCTACCAAAAGTTCAAAAAGTCAAAGTCAGAGTCAAAAATATCTTTATTCAAGTTTAATTACACGGTAGTGAGATGATGGCGATAACCACATTCGTAAACTTAAAACTAAAGCTACGAGGGTTCCAAACGCGTCCTGGTCTAAGAAGAAGCCCACAACAAACTTAGCCGGGTGTTTTTTTTTTGTTTTCACCATCTCACAATGTAATTTAAAATTATTAGAAGAGCAACCTGGTTAGAGCAATAATTCACACCCAAGCTTTTTTATCAATTACGTAGTCCTTTATACTATAATAGGACATATTACCGGACAAACGGAATATCACGAAAGGCGCGCATAGAATAACCTCTTGTGCTGGACAATTTATGAAGCTGTATCGCTAATACTATTATGCCTCTGGTAAGACAGCTATAAGTGAGTAACATTAAAGTAATCGGAGCGAAAAATTTATCAGTGACTCTGGATATTGGACGCAACTAGTTTAAATTCTGCGTAATGCGATAAACCCAATCGATTTCTGTCTCTTCGACTAATCCCAGACAAATGTAATGCCATGGCGAGAAAGCTCGTTCGTGCGCCGGAGTCGGTAGAATTTGAACGTTTGCGACATCAGGATAGGCGTATAGATAGAGCTGATCTTAAAAGGTCAAAGTTAAATATCAGCTTTGTGCATTAAGCTCTATACAATTGGGAACTTTAATGGTATTCAGTTCGTTTCAAAATGTTTAGCGTGTACCGAGATTAGTCAAGGTTCTTAGCATCGCAGGAAATCAGTAGAAGAGATATACCTAAAGTTGTTCAAATTTTTAACTAGGAACTAATAACATTTAAAGCGGTCATAGCCTAGTTAGTGGCTTCGGTTTCACATTGGGGGTGCCGACTTCGAATCCCAGCGCGCAACTATCTTTTCTCAGTTATGTGCGTTTAAAGCAATTTAAATATCACTTTCTTTAATGGTGAAGAAGATACATAGTGAGTGAACCTGCATGCCTGAGAGATTTCAATAATGTTCTTAAAGGCGTGTTGAGTCCACCAATCCGCACTGGGCCAGCGTGGTGGACTACGGCCTTAACCCCTTCTCATTGTGGGAGGAGACCCGTGCTCCGTAGCGGGCCGGCAATGGGTTGATGATGATAATGGGTTACAGCAGGTTTTTATTTATAATAACTGTCACATATTATCTTAAAAAAAATGACATTTCCCTCTCATTCATTTGAAGCAAGTGATATATTAATTACTTAAAACACAACTTAGAAAAGTTAGAGTTGCGTGCTGGGATTCGAACTCGACCCCCCGAAAGGGAAGTCGAGTTCCTGCCCAATGCGATATCACCGCTCCTATTATTCAAACTGTTAACTTAACAATAGGCACATTAACTACTTCTATGAAAGCCTGTATGTGTTCCGTTTGAGGTAAAATGGAACAATATTTGAGCAGTAGTCGGCAACTTAGGCTTTTGTTAACAAACAATAGTGGCGACAGTCGACAAAAACTTGTTTTGTGAAAATGAATAGAAAACACACAAAATGAGCCGTTAAATTATCTATAGATAACGATAGAAAGTTAAAAAGATGAAACCATACGGGACAAAGACTGAACAAACAGTTCATATACATCTATGTATACAATTCAGTTAAATGCAGGCTCTGCATTTCTTGTGTAATTTAGGATAAATTTATGCTCCATAATTATACTTGAAATGGCAAAAGTAATACAAGGGAAGTAACTTACTATGGTCCAAAACTAAAATAGTATTCTTTACCCAATTCTTCGATTCGAATTCTGCCTTCGCAGGAAAAAAAGCTGGCGCTTAAATATTAGAGACTTAAATAAAATGTAAAATATCTTGATGCATGATAATGATACAAAAGAAATAAGTTCCGTAAAAAGGGAATAATAATACTTTACTATGAGAAACAAGCTGTTAAAATATTAAGTTAACAATTCTATACGTTTAATAATTTAACTGACTCTACATAAAATGATAGTAAACAAAACATACCGCTACTTGTAAAAGTAATGTAGGTTTCCCTTGCACAGAAAATATTATAGGATCTAGATGGTACGATTCAATTCTCTTATATTTTGCGGTAAAAGGTAAACAGCACCTCTATCGGCAATATAAGCAATTGTATGGTAATTGTTTTAATATTAATATATTTACCTCGTAGTTATACCGAGAAAACATATCTTAATACACTATTATGTCATGTTTACATTCATAATAATATAAGTGAATAAATGCACTTAGTGTTGAAGTTTGACGAATGAATAATTTCATTGAACAAGAATAGCATGACGTATTGAACGTAATACATCGTGAGTTATTAGCGACAGAAGCTTTCCTAGATGTGGATATGAAAGAAAAAGCAATAACGCGAATAGAGAAGCGAACATTATTAAGCTCGGCCCACGCGCCGGATGAATCATGAGCCCGCGCAGGCCGCCAGCCCCCCCTTCCTCTCCCCTCAGCACAGTAAGAACAGCAAAAACATTACCTACTTTTGTTTAAGTTCCCTTTCTCTTTCTACACCTCCGAGCAGCCCGTTCGGGGCCATTCATTATAACAAAACAAATCATAACTTAACTCGTAAATAAACAGACTTAACCATGTAACATAATGAAATTAAACTTAAAAAATCTATGTGTAATTTAGCTCCTCACTGTAATCCGAAAATGTTGCTTTTCGACGAAACAATTTTTTAAAGCGGTAAATTTACGACGACAGTTTAAATGTCCTTTCACCTGCGACGGTTTTGCAAAAACATGAACGAAATACCGCATTTAGAGAATCAGTATGTAAAGCATATAAAAAATGTTTACATGCAAAATTAGGTACCTTTAAATAATAATAAACCGTTTAACAAGAGATCAATATTATTTTGCCTGATTTGTAACATCTTACAACGTTGTAAACTTGATGAAGATCAAAATGTAGATGTAACTAAATAAGGAACTAATTAAATGCTTCCTAAAAGTAATATTATTATTATTTTGAACATTAATTAATGTAATGTCACATCACGTAGAGTCATTGCAGTCAAAGCGTGACGAAGTTGAACGAGTGACCATGAAGTGCGTAGAGCGGCCGGTCGCCAGCGCTGTACGTAAAAACGGTGAGTCACGAACAGAGAAAGGATACGAACACAGCCGTGCGACAGAAAAGGACGCAAAATATACGTAAACCGGTTTAAGATTTCGAGTTTCAATCCGATATGCTCCTGTCTCAGTCAACTTCGCTTGAGTAGAGTTGTTCTACTGCTGTTCAAAAACAGTAGGACCAAATTAATCTCGTCTTTTAATTCCGTTAGCTCCAAACGCCAAGCCACAATACAACAGCTTATAATATTTGTTTGTAATTATTAAACATAGATATTTTAGGCAATATCAAATTGTCCTATTCAAAAATAAGTAAATACATAAATACACTACGACCATACACACATCGCCTTCTAGCACCAAAGTAAGCGCAGCTTAGGTTATGGGTACTAAGATGACTAAGGAATATTTTTAGAATAATATATAAATACTTACAACATATATACACTGAAAAGCATTCACATTAATCAAATTCAAAAAAAAATCATTTAAAAAGAGGTAAAAGAGTAAATATTAAAGTTCTTTTATAAGACCACCTATTAGTAGATGAGAATTTATTTTTCCACCTCTTAAGCCACTCGAGTGTTTCCTTGCTTATAACTATTTCCTTGCTTATAGCAATTAGTGCATTTCCTGTACTTTCTCTAGTCTGTAATGTTTTGTTCTTTATAAGCTAAATATCATTATAATCTTATCTACGTCTTCTAAGGGTTACCTACTGAGCATTTTCTTTATCTATAGTCTAAAGCGGTGATGTCACCACTACTTTAGTTCTCTTATCTCGTCGCTGATAAAACACCGAGTTAGGAATGTACTGTCGCTTTGTTTGAGAAACGTTGCACTTGCCAGAATGATTCTTGTAAATATGACGTTTATTATGTGAAGCGCCAATTAGGCGGCCAATTGACAATAATTCATTAGGTAGCTACAAGTTATTTATTAATTAAATGTAAGTAGGCGTTCGAACCGAGTGTCGCGTGTACATTTTACCAAGCCGAGCGGCAATGCTGAAGAAAGTCTACAAAGATTACAGGAATTTTCCGACTGGGTGGAAATGATCGCGTCTCGGTGAATCATTGCGTGTTTTTGCTCGGTGCTCGTAGAGAAAACGCTCAACTCCACTTGATACAAAACGCTGGAGTGGCAATTTAAATTGCTGTTTTAAATTTTGCTAGTGTACCTTTATAGACATCGGTCGCTGGCCGCTTTTATTGCGTAGTCGTGAACGGGTTTGTATCTAGTCGTGTAATATTATGATGCGAGTAGCAGATTTTACGAAACGTAAAATTTTGTCTTTTAATAATGTTATGAGCTACTGAATAAAGTGTTCGTAATGGTTGGACTTCGGCTTCACTTTCCGAGTTCGAAATCTGAACGCATCTACAACTTTTTAAGTTATCTCCATTTAAGCCATTAAATAATAAACTATTAATTAAATAATATTGTCTGTTTGTAAAAAGTGCATTGCTCGACTCAATCAATTACAAAAGCGATTTACATCTCGGTCAGTGCGTTGAGCTGACGCACCATTGTAATGCAATGTTATAAAATCGTCAGCGAATTGTTACATTACATGTAAGCGTGTACGATTAAAAAATTTAAAACTGCATATTTTTTAGATGTTTCTAGAGATTATATTAAGGAGAGAAATCTAATAATTTTCAAGCGATAAAACTTAACCGACAATAATTGGTAGAAACGTGAAAAAAACGTCACGCTTAGTTGGCAACAGCGGATGTTAATCTGAATATCGTCGTGTTGTATTGATTATTCGTTATGCTTGGTTGATTTCGTTCGCCGACTCGAATCTCTTGGACATTATTCAATCTTATTATTATGCGCACATCGCTTTATTAAAGCTCAATCATACTATTAATAATATTAATTTTAATTAAACAATAAAAATTATTCAATTTAATACCAATTAATATAGTTCACTCATTCCGTATATCAACTTGACATACTGCTGTTTTAGAATACGCCTCTCAGAAGCACAGTTCCGTCCGTTCTCCGCTATTCTCCCTTAGTCGCCTCGTACGACACCTTCGGGAAGAGAAGGGGTAGGTATAGGTAAGTATCGAACCGTGTGGTGACGGCAGATTAGAATACAGTTTGGTAGCAACTGATCACTTGGAGTACAAGGTCGCGGCATTTCGGAACTCGGTATAATTCATACATTTGAAAAAAAATACTTTGTTTATAACGCGTAATCTGTAACTTTACAAAGAAGCTATTAATTACTACTTTCTAAGTCTATTCAAAAATTTATTTTACCGATAGAATTAGAAGTTTAACTAGGAGTATTTTGACGACCCCTGGATCCCTGGAGCAACGGTGAGCACTGTGAATTTAAGCAGAAGGTCCCGGGTTCGATTCCTGGTAGGGGTAATCTGGTAATTTATAATTTGGTGGGAGACCTTGGCCGTGGCAAGTTACCACTTTACCGACAAAGACGAGCCGCTAAGCGATTTAGTGTTCCGATGCGATGTCGCGAGGAAACCGATTACGGGTATGACTACCAGGTAACCCTAACAGGTAGCCCGCAACGATCTTAAACTGCATCCTCACTTACCACCAGGGGAGATTGCAGTCAAGGGCTAACTTGTAGTGAAAAAAAAGAAGACTAGTACTAAAAAAAGTGATAGTTAGTGTTTTATAAGTAAGTATGTAATAATAGCTAAAACGAAACATCAATGTTAAGTAAGCATAGATATTTGTCAATCCTATCCTTAAATACAAGCGAAAGTAAAGAGACTCTTCAAATACAACGACAATGAAATGAATATATTATGACGCATTTAAAAAATCAGCAATAATAAGCAATTAATCATTTAAGCGCTAAAGTACATCCAATAAATTACGGACATAATATAACATATAAAGACAGAGCAGGGCATAATTTTATTGTGGGCCAACAATCGTTAAGGCTACTGTTACGACAGGAACTGGTTAGACCACTTCTGCCGAAAGCCTGATCAACTTTAACGCCATAGACAGAGGGACCGCTACACCATACCATTTTAGATCATATTGCTTTCTCCCCTTATCGATCAATTCTTAAATTGTTATTAGTTCCTTATCTGAATAACGTTTAGTGCATGGATCTCTTTAAGTTACTCGTTGCGTTAGAACATTATTTAAGTTAAGTATCGAAACTTGATTGGATTAACAAGTTAATCAACTTTGTAAATACATTTAACAGATATTATACATTATATATTGCTCTATCCAAACAGTTTTGAACATTAAACCAATTTATTGTTAAATAAAATTATATTTATTAAAAAATATAATAGAGCGATTTAATACTTATATAAAAGCGCATTTTAATACAATCATCTCAATACAATTCAATGATTAAATTACCTCACTCAGTGTTATTTATTATTTTTAGCAATAGAAAAGTTCCTTGCAAAATAAAACTTATTTTTAACAGTAGAAAGAAGTAAGAAATCAAAATATCAAATCCGTTATATCAAATATCTTTATTGTGCGAACGAATTATAGGCCATCATAATATTTGCATAATTATGTTAGGAGTTATATTATCTGCAAATTTTGAAATATTAGCATTTCAAGTTGTGAATATGACGATAAAATTAGAATACGTTCTAGAATATTGAAAACGGTGCGGCTAATTTAAATCGATTTAGTGAGTCATCGGAGAACATTTATTACATATCATGTTTAAAGTGAAGATACAGAATTTAATGTGTACTCGTAAATATCGCCGGTAGGTACCTAGTAGCTCTGTGCCAAGACGCTAAGCTTCCTGCTATACGACTTCGTTGTCACGCATCCAAAAATCAATTTGAGATGTATTTTCTCAAATTTCTGAATAATAGATGTCACGAAAAATAAAATCATTACCTACTATGACACTAGTGTCATAGTAGTCACTAGTAGACACTAGTGTCAAAATAATCATTTTACTATAGTATCTATCTACTAGTAAGATACTATAGTAAAATGATTATTTTGAATACAATGCATAGGATCATTTGAAGAGAACATTAAATCTAAGTAGATTGTATGATAATAGTTTTGAGTAAGTATAATATTTTATCTTTTCCGATTTCTGTTCCATGTTCGCGCCGAATTTCAACCGCGTCTTGGAAGAAACAAAAAACGTGTATGTACTTATGTACACGCGATAGACGTTCGTTATACTTCTTTGGCGTAACAGGCTAAAATCTTTTCAATTTTTTTATCTTCGCCTTATTCTGCGTTTCTACCCTCTCAAATTTTTGGATTAAATTGCATTATTATTATTTGGTATTGTGGTTTTTACTAAAGTATTTCTCTTTGGTACTTGTTTGAGCCATTGCCTCTGCAGTCTATTAAAGTGAAAATATACCTAAATAAATTTGGAGACCTTGTTTTAGTCTTATAAGTATTAAGTATGATAAAACTTGAAATTCTTATTGACAGCTTCCCTATCTTTATTGACAAGCTCAGATTATTTGCACATAAAGTTGCTAGTCCAATGAATAAAACATACCGCCAGCAGTATTGCATATCAATCTACCGAGATCCACGTTATTTGACAAAATGTAATTGATTATTCAATCATTGGCAAGGAGCAATGAATCTTTTTATAAGCATGCTCAAATTATCGCAACTGCGAGTGCCAACAGAAGTGTGATTGATGTCTGATCGTTGACGCTGCACGTGAACCGAAGATTGACAGCGGGGCGAATCTCGAAGCATGCCTATGTTAATCAAATTGGCTAACTGGTAAACTTCCTGCCGAACTTAAATTAGCCAAAAGATGGCCAAAAGCAGAGCATCGGCCACCGTAAACACCGAAAATTATCCTGTGGCGTGCTGTAAATTGTTACGCATTTAGAAATTGGATGGTAATCGCCGAAATTTGAAGCTTGAGGCTGCGCACCTGCAGGCGCCGCCGTTCATTCATGAGAGCGAAACGGAAAGAGACCCACAAGAGGTCGAGAATAATCCGCGGACGCTAATAACAGTTGGCTTTTCTGAGTATTAGTACTGTGTAAAGGCTTCGACGGAGGGACTGGCGCTGTCCTTCTCGCACCGGAGGCGTGAGAGCGAGAGCGCGTGGGCGGGGCAACCGGTGTTATGTCACGTCTGGGCAGATAGAGGCGTCCGAAGCCGTGGCTCGCATGCTGCACTCACTGTATCCGTTGTACTTCCCGACGCTTTATTATGAACGTTTGTAAGAGGAGCCGAGGTCAGTGCGAGATGAACAATACTCGGGTGCGCTTTTACAAGGAACTCATTTTCTTTGAGATAGATACTTCCGCGATGTTCTTTTCGCTTCCTTGAACAACATTTAACTTAGCAGTGTCGTGTGTAATAAGGGTGGAAATTAAAAATTTTTGCTTCCAATTGTTAGTCCCACTCCTTAATTTACGTTTCGTAGTAAAGAGTTTTTGAGACGTTTGTACTCTAATTATTTTTCCTTTTTTTTTTTTTCAAGATTTGTGTGCAGTTATGCAAAAAATGTTTACAATTCAAAGGAATTGACCCGTAACTGCCTATAGAGCGCAGCCGTCAATTTTATTGCACGAAGCATTGGCAGTGCGACGTCTATAAATCATACATTTATGGGTATTCTGCGCTATAAAGGCGACATTTCTAACCTCACTTCGTCAGCAGTAACGCTTGCTACTGAATTCAGCGCTAGTATTTATACATAAATCTAAACTACAGAAATAGGTTATATTTTTACAGCTCCAATAGTATTAAGAAAATAAATATAATCATATACGTCAACGGCAACAAATATACACCAGTCAATAAAGATGATCAATGGTCATATTTGATCAATGGTCATATTATGTTAATATATGATACTGTTTTTAGGATATTATATATGTCGATAGTTTTACATATGACAACATTGAAAATAGATTTTCATGAATCCTACGAGACCCACACATTTTTCCTATATAAAAAACAACATATATGTTAATCCAGGGTATAATCTATCTCCATTCAAAAATTATGTCAAATTGGTTTACTAGTTTTTGCGTGAAAGAGTAACAAACATCCATCCATACAAACTTTTATTTATACTATTAGTAGGATTACTGGCCCACCAGAGGGCACGTGTCTCCTCCCACAATGAGAAGGGGGCTAAGGCAGTAGTCCACCTCGCTAGCCCAGTACGGATTGGTGGGCTACTTAACCAATTTAACTTAAATTTGGAACGGAGAAAGATTATACCCTGGATTAAAAACATAGGCTACTTTTTATCCGTCTTCCAATAAAGTTAATTTGATCGCAATTGGTTAGTTGTATATTGGTTTAATTGCAACAAAGCTAAATCCAAGTTTCATGTGGGCAAAGTAGAGGGTACAAAGAAGTAATTGAATAATATTAGTTCAAAGTAAAAAGCGAATATAATTCACGATAAAAAACAGTTTCAATCAAGATCACCCAACATAATTTCGGTTGTTCCGAAAATAGTCCTCATTAACCTGGTTTACGGGACTTCATTCACAGGAACCGAAGGTTCATCCGTCTGTCTATATTTATCTTATCTTCTCTCGAACTCTTCGATTAGTTTACTCAACTAAAACTCTACAATTGCAAATCGAGTGTGTTAATAAAACTAATTCGGTTAGGGACTTTCCACATGAATTGGCGCAAAATGTACGATTGAACACAAACAGGTGAGTGAACACAACGAGTGCCACATATAAATCATTATATATGGCACTCGTTGCGTGTAACTTAATTAACATTTGACTGACAGCTTTTCGTATGAGGTTTTTAGTTTCTCACTTGAAGGTAAAAAATAAGCAACACTTGTTTTATAAAGTAATTATTGATGGATCCTGGTGGAACAGATGGCCGACATGATAGCAAATGGAAAACCATCAAAAAAAAACAAAAATGTTTTATTCATGTAGACTTTATCACAGGCACTTATAAAGCGTGCATACATTTAACACGATACACTAATGTTGCTGATATAATGGTGATAACTGCATTCGTTAACTTAAAACTAAAGCTAGGAGGGTTCCAAACGCGCCCTGGTCTAAGAAGAGCCCACAACAAACTTAGCCAGGTTTGTTTTGTTATCACCATCTCACAGTCTAGTTAATGTTGAGCTATGAAGTTAGATCCATTCATATCCAAGCTTTTTTATCTACTTTTTATCTTGTACTAGCGTACCCAGCCCGCTTCGCCGGGCTAGATTTCGCTTTATTTTATTTAAACAATAAACTTACATCATTAAATTTTTAATTTAAGTCTCATAATATATTAAATCATTTATTTCTCTCCGTATTCATTCTCTTCTATTCTCTTCTCGAGCGGGTGAAGATCATTATCTACACCCATGTACACCCAACAATAGAATAACATCATAGTAAATAAAAGCTGTATTTGACAGTTCAAAAATAGGATTGCTCCGATCGTCACCAAACTTTACAGGACTACTCGCCAGGTCAATCCGGAGATTCACTGAAAGTTTCATTGAAATCGGTCCAGCCGTTTCGGAGCTTATACGGAACGTACCCACACACTTTCTCTTTTATATATATATATATAGATAGATAGATGTAATCCTTTATATTATAATAGGATCGCATCGCCTACAAACAGAGCAAATATTTGCAGAGCATGCAAGGAACACGTTATGCAAAGCACTGCCCTGTCTGCCAACCTGAGGCTTAGGTGTTAAGCCTCTTGAGCTGAACATGGCATGCAGCTTCGATTCAGAAATAAGCATGACGGCTGTACTTCACCAGACGAGCTCTGAACACAAAAAACTTTCATCAATCATTGGCCTATATCAGTCCACTGCTGGACTGAAGGCCTCTAACAACGAAATGCTTCACCCGTTATCAACACGCTGGGCAGACGGGATCGCAGTAGATGGTGCAGGACGGATGGTACAGGACACTGCTACATTTTACTTGGCACCAACTTGAAAATGTTGTAGAAAATATTTCTTTCTTGCTTTTTAGTTTTATAACAAATACTAGCTGTTGCCCGGTCTGCGTTTGATTTTGTTTTTTGATGTGGCGTTCAATTGGCATTCAAGTATTCAGTATCGCTAAATGAGGGGTTTGCTGCTGTCCGCTGAGGAGTTCTGCCGTCTATCTCAAACTACATTCATCAGATCTGCACAAAGTTTTGGCAAAATTAAACACATATTATAATCTCTATAGTACAAAAGTAATTATTTAAATTGGTTATAATTTGTCGGAGTTATGGTGTTAAATCGTCAAACACTTTCATCCCCTCTCCCAAAGGAACCGAGCTTAATAACGGGACAAAAAGTATCCTTTATTACTTCTAACACTTCCAAGAATATGTATGTACAAAGTTTCATGAGGATCGGCTAAGTAGTTTTTTCGTGAATGCGTAACAAACAAACTTACATTGATATTTGTAATATTAGTAGGGAAGTAGGGAAAGGGATAGGGATAGGGATAAAATTATTGGCTGCTAAGACATGTAAAGGGAACCTTATTGAACGTTTTAAAATATGTTGGTATGTAATTGGCAAATCAATCGGGCCACTGCAAACAACCCTAACCAATTAAAACCATGCGAACGTCTCGAATTGCCGTCGATTAGTCTGGAGTTAAGACCGAGGGAATTTCGTACATCCTTAAGAATAAGTAACCTATTTTGTAAAGAGGAACGTTACTTATACTTCACAGTTATTCGCTGATAACTTTGGCCTTTTGTTGACAACAATAACATTTGACGTTTAATTTGTCAAATTTCAGATTAGATATTATCATCTAATCATAGGCTGATGTTGTCAGCCTTTATAAGTACATTACTGGATAGGTTTTCCTTAGTGATTGCCAACCAAACCCTATTATTTCTTAGCCTGTCAAAGATTAAAAAAATTCAAAATTAAAAATTCATTTATTTCAAGTATGCCTAATATAAGCACGTCACCCTTTTTGTGACGTCAAGTCTGTCTGTGTGTAGTGACTCTACTATCGGTTCGGAAGGCAGATTCTACCGAGAAGAAATCTTGTGTCTTAATCAGACTCGCCGTTTCCACAGATCTAAAGTATGATTATAACTGATAGTTGACGATTTACACCAAACGATGTGATTGTAACTTAACAGTTAAAAATTAACATTAAACCGCCCGGTTCGCCACACAAACTGGCAGATTAACGTCAACTTTAACAGTTATTAAGCGCGGAAAGAAGTTTAACCATACCCCTTGATGTTAATCATTCTCACGATCACAAATCAAAACTGAGATAGAAACAGCATTAATAAACAACTTTACCTTTTTTACGTTGGCATTGCTAATAGCCTGGCAATAAAATACTAATCCGGTCGAAAGGAAAAAAAACGTTAGTAAAAAACGTATTTAAGATGTTTGCTTAGGTAGATGCGAGAGCTCGCTATCAACGCGTTTGAATATTTTGTTTTATTATTATGACTAATTTTTGTGCTATTCATTTACGAGGTAATACCTTTATAACTACACTCAACTGGTCTTATTGGCGGGCAATTACCGGTAACCAACTAAGCTTGCATAATACCTAAGTATTGTTATTGTTTTTTTATTGAGATAAAGAGCGGGCTACTGAACGAACAGGTCACTTTAAAGTGATTATCGCTGCCCATGAACAATTATTGCTTCACCATACAAACTTTTTTTTAAATATGTACAAGCAGATGGCGCGTGGAAATGGAAAACCAACGTCTATAAAAAAACGCTTTGCAAGGTATAAAAGGAACACGTCTTGAAACGTGCTGGTCTGTATCCATAACCTTGAAGTTTTAAGCCTCATATGCCTTTTATTACACCGGCAACCTTCAGATCTGAATGCAGCATTGCAACAATGCTTGGCCGCAGAAAAAAGCATGGCGTTAGAACTTCCCCAACACGTTTTGTCAAAAAAATTTCACTACATATACTAATTAAACTAACTACATAAATGTTAGTTAAAAATGTTAGTTTCCGAGGGGAGGAGATTTCGGTTCCACAATTTGCAAGGTTTTATGTTACAAACGTATTTTGGTAGATGTTTTTAGGTGGTCAAGAAATACCATCCGCCCAAATGAAATTTGTTTCAAAGAAAGAAAATACATTAATTCATGTTAATCGTTACAAACAGAATGTATGTCTGTAACACCAGACAGAAAGGGTGTAATTCGGGTGCCTTTGCCATGCATTTAAATGCATGACGCTGATTTTCAGCTGAGACTCAACCCATTACAGCAAACAAAATAGAAATATAAAATAAAGCGGATCAGGTAATTTTCAATAAAGTGATAGAAGCAGAAAAATTATGATTAAATAAACAAATAATAAAAAAATTAAAATATTAAACAAAAGGTATATATACTCGTACGAGTGGAGAATAAGGGAAAGTGGTATTACTACTACAAAGGGTTGACGATTTAACATGTTTTCGAGAATCCTGTATTACACCATCAGTTTAGTACGCCGTATGTAATATTATAATAAATTAGTACCGAGCCCGTTGTACCACACACACTGTGTCGTGTAATCAATTCAGTTCTGATTTTAAAATGATAGATTCTGACATCATTCATAATCAAAAGTAGATTTGTATAATCAGAAGGGAATCACTTATATTTTTAAACACGATATTCAATCTCACAGGGTTAAAAATAGAGATGGATTCGATGCGGTTTTTATTAGTTGCGCAGGAGTGCTATTTGTGAAACCTTACCATCTAGCATGAGGTAAGACGTTTCAACGTTGGTTTTTGTTCGATAATGGTCCTGAATTTAATTGTAAACAAACAACAAGCTTAATTTATCCACAGATACAAATTCAAATTCATAATGATTATATTTCAAGTAGACCTACTTTCTAAGCACTTTGGAAATGTCAAGTAGGTATATCAGTTTATCAGTACCATGTCTACCGCTAAAGGCAGATTGTACTAACACAGAAGCTTAGAAGAAGTTCAACAATTGCTCTTCTAGAAGCGGACCTTTTAGTAGGGCGGTCCTGTTTCAGGGAGCATTATGATAAAATATAGTGCCTACTACCTATAAATAAACCTCTAAATCGAAGCAATAGTTTACTTTAAATTTTATCTTGTTTGGAAGAGAAGAAACAACAGAAATAAATAAATAAGTGTGAAGCTCGGTCGCCCTGTTATACTTATGCAATAACGTTATCAGTGAATTAAGTAAAATACGCGTCGCCTTATCAATATAATCTTGAACTTGATTCGCATCACGAATCAAATTTTTATCTACAAACGAGTCACGTGTTGCCAGTAATGAAATAAAGAAATTGCTCTATATCAAAAGCATACATAATTTATTCTTATCTACTCCGTACTGTCAGTGGTCAGATTACAACTGTCACGAAGAGTCAACAATGTTTAATGCAGCGCTTATTACAAGCTGTATAAGAGCGCTATTAAATGTCATTCATTATTATAATCAGCCTCATCGACATCGTCATAATATTGTCTCACAGATGGGCTAGCCCAGAGGTGGACTACGGTCTAAACCTTTCTCATTGTGGGAGGAGACCCGTGCTCTGTAGTGGGCCGGTAATGGGTTGATACATGATGCTTAGTGCTTATTTTGATAATGATGGGCACAGGCCTCCTCTCTTAAAGAAAGAGGGACTTATCCTACCCTTACTTGACTGACCCTTTGTCTTACTCCAATATGGTTGGCGAGCTTGATAATTATTACCAGTGGCGTGCACATAAGGTATGCACAGGGTATGCAGATGATATAAAATTAAGAAAATCACTATATTTAGAGAGACTATATCTAGACTTATAAAAATCTTAAGGATAGGCTTTGTAAGAGTTATAAGAAGCCTACCCTTAAGTAATTATAACTCGTACTGGAAACTTTTACCCTGTGCATACCCTCTATGCACGCCACTGATTATTACCTCAATATTTTAGTGCGCTCCCCGAGTTACAAAAACCGGTACATAAAACGGTAATTTTTGGCCCTATCAGGGAATTTCACCCAGGGCCTCGAACCCGGGAATAATTCATTAGCCATCGCAGATACTAACTTAGAGACCACTTGGCAGTAATAAAGCTCTATAGCCGTTCGCTTCAAGCGATAAGCCGCCTTAGCGCATATTTATTTACTTTTTGTATGGTTTACTCGTTTTCTTTCTGTATGTTAAATAAAGACTATTCTATACATCTAACTAGAAAGCAACTACTAAACGCCTATTTCTCCTTGGATATTCAATATATCGACATGGTAGGAACAATGTTTCTATACCTTACTGATGCGTAGGATTTATTATATTATATATCTATCTTTACTTCATATTTAATAGATATGTTATTATAGTTATAAACTCAGACAAGAATTGATTAAGTTTTAATTGATAAAAATATAAGCGTCTTTATCACAATTTATTTTGCTAAAATAGATTAACACGGGATCATCACTATAGGGATAAGCTAATCTTGCTAATTTTCCCCGTCAATAGATAACTAAGTATTAGCATTTAATCGACTATAGTTTTCTTTTTAGCCCTCATATGAGGAGCCCTTATATCGACCTAATGCTGGCAACATTAGACCGGTGATTGGGGATTGTAATCCAGCGTGGGATACAGGTACAGGTTTCATCTACCTTCCTATTCAAGTAAATTGGTACTAAAAATATGTTAAATGCCGTTGTTCGTATCCTCATTTAACGGGGACAGCGGTTATATAATAATATAGCTATAAACTTATAGCACTCTGCTCTACCTATTGACATTCTAACCCTCTACGCACGTAGGACATCCTCAGGAGATGTTGAAATTACAATGAATAATTGTTAAGTGAAATGTAAAGTCAAAGGGTGCATTGCCGAGGATCTGTTTGGTGTGGAGTATACGGATCGAAGAAATTATAAACTACACCATATCGATTCTCCTGCTGTTCGCGGAGTATAGCAAATTAAGCTTAATTTTCATAATATATTATGGATTTCCCCAAAGTAAATGCTCTATCCTATTTCTGTTAAATGGGGACAGTGGCCACACAGAAAAAATATGCTCACTAAACTATGGTAAACTATCGAACAGATAGATGATAATAGACTTATTTAAATATAACTGTCTTTCAATAAAGAAAACCGTTCCTCGCTTAAATTGATATCATTATAAAATTAGTTCAAGTAAACCACCGGTTTTACTCCGGCCCTTGTACAGCACTCAATTAAATAAGTGAAAGTAGAGCACCGTTGTATTGGGAGGTGCCAATCTCTTTTAATTACGTTAATCGACACCGCTTATTACCGATCATAGTTTATTAATGATTGTCTTAATAATGTAACAGACGTTTCTAACGTTGCATTGTCTAGCTTTTTTTATATTTTCGTATTACCGATATACCCTAAATGGCCTGTGATGAGGGCAGATCAGAGTTTAGAATACAGTTGTCACTACAAGTGGCGTGCACTGGGTTTCTTACCAGGGTAGTATGGGCAAACCCACGCATTGTGAGAGGCCTTTAGTCGGGCAGTAGACTAGAGCTAGAAATGCTGATAGCCAAGTAGGAAATTAAACTGATGTGGATTCAGAAGTCCTTACCTACTCTTTACGTAATTTACAACATAAATTAAATGAAAATAAAGAAAAAGAATAACTTAGCTACTTGGTGAAATTTTCAATGGATACGATCCATACCAATATTTTGGAAGGCTGAATCGATTTAGATGTAATTTTTACTATTCACAATTTTTCAATCAAAACTTCAAAAGTTGATATTATTTCAAGTTGAGAGTGACGTCACAATTTGTCATTATCATTTTGCAGAAAAGATAAGCCGCGATAAGAATCGGACAGGAATTATAATTAAGACAGATAACGACCGTAATAGACAACTTTACGCTAGCAATTAGTGTTTTTGTTGGAACTATTAATAGACATTGAATGCGACTTTTTTATGAATAATAAATATATATTATATCTCATTACATAAAAGTTTTTAAGGTGGTGAAAGTATTCTCTTTGGAACGTCATAATTACAAAAGTATTTTTCGCAGAACGTAGATAACGCAATCATGGACTAACCAGCTAAGCCAACATGGACATTTAAATGATTAATTATCATAAATAAAGTAGGTACAGTACCAAAATCACCTACATTGTTACCTTACACCTAGTGGCGTGCACAAGGCTTGAGACCAGGGTAGGCAGAAAGACGGCTATATAAAAATGTTAGAAGCCTCCTCCTATACGAGTTATATTTTAAAATATAGGGTAGGCATTACTTATGCGCACGTATGAAGTGCACGCCACTGCTTAGAACGTCAACAATTAGGTACTTTAAACTATACCGAATCCAATAAAGTTTCCGTAACAGGTATCAGTTCAACGCTTATTTAAGGGAACTGTCGCTTCGGTAAAACCTTTGTAAAGACCAAAAGACGTCAATTCTCTGATCCCTCAATGTCATGAAGAATGTGATGAAGAGACAATGACCATACGGCAAATTACTTTCTTTCCGCAGATGGCTTTTTATAACTCTTACAACTTTGTACAAAATAATAAACGGCCTAATCGATTGCCAATATCTGACAAATAAAATAAAATTTTGTGTTCCCAAATCCGACAAACGTACTAATCGTAAAATTAACACGTACCTTCTCCCACGTGCTAAGACCAACTATAGCCGGAACAGATTTATTATAAGAACATGTGATATTTACAATAATAAGTATCAACATATACACCAATTTTTTTATAAGTATGGAAAGTTTGTATCTGCTATCAAAAAATGCACTAGAATTTGTGTTTTTTTTCTTTCTTAGATTAACTTTTTAAAAATGAGCACGCTTGTTTGCGTTATTAATTTATTATAACTAGTATTACTTAGTATAAGTAACTAATAAGTATATAATTGAACAAAACTCCCGTATCATTATGATAATTTTAATTAATAGTGAAAACTTTATTGGCTTGTGTAAGATCTATAATTAAGTTTGTCCATTGTAACAATTTATTTATAGCTGTTTGTTTTCCAAATAAAAAAAATAAAAAAAATCCCTATCCTTAAGTTTTTTATAACTCGTACAGGAGGTTTTCTTCATTTAATATCACCTGCATACCCTTTGCATACCTTCTATGCACGCCGTGGCTGCTTATAGGCTGATGATAATTGATGAAAGATGTCAATTTTTTTCCAGTACAGCGCTAGTTGTAAACTGATATGATAGTAACAATCAAGATCAAGTTGACTCACCTAGGTAAGCTAAGATAGATCCTCAAATAAATAGTTAACTATTATAATTATAAGGTACTTTACTTTTAACTAGTTGTCTATAAAAATTGCATTAAAATTAAACCCGTTGCCATAATTTTAATTATAATAAAGGTACATACATCAAATCTTTATGATATAATTTGCAGAGAACATTGTGATTAATATCCATTTATTTTATTTTTTTGTGGAAAACGGTTGCACATTAAATCCAAATTTCTTATCTTGCGCGGTACCTAGGTGGATACTGTAAAATTGATGCAGTTTGTAAAGCTGATCTCACATTTTAAGCACGACGAGCGCAGTACAAGCTAACGCAGTAATTTTATGAGTTTTTCTATTAAGACTCCAGGTCAGGCAATGTTACTGTTGTAGCTTTTAATATAATTTTATTTATATATTTAAGTTACTTCTCAGATCATTCTCATTTCGGCTATTAGTTCATTAGTAAAGATAAAATTCTGTTTCAAATACTAGTGTGATTCAAGAATCGAAGAAAGAGTTCAATAGGCCTTAGGACCAAACTTGCTGTAATTGGCTATTGCTGTAATTTATAATACTCCAGATAAAATTGCTTATATTAAGCAATTACAAAGTGCATTGCGATCATCATATTGTCGCTGGAATTGAAATTAACTCATGTAATCTGATTTGTTTCTTATAAAGTTTTATAAATCATTAGTTGCGGCTCGTCCAGCAAGATGGGTTTGACCAAACAGATGTGAGATCAGCTTTAGCATGAATGTTTTCTCTTACCGAGATTAGCGTAGTATCCAGCTGGATGCATCATGAGTGAACCGATCACCGTAGTAAACTTTCCATTTGTCACTTACCTAAAACGAACAAATCATACATTAAATCATAAATTATCATCAATGGGAAAATTGTACCTATTAATTAACTTCCTTAAAAAATAAAAAACGCATTGCTGTATACCGCCAGTTGGTACCTACCTGAAAACCTGATGAACCAAATATGATAAACGTTTACTTGTACCTTTCAAATTAGCTTTGAATATTTTACGCTCTTTCTCTTTATTTTAACTCTTTTAGACGAAAAATTAATAATTTAGCTGTTCGTTTTTTTTAATCCATATCTAAGCAGGACGCAGGATCTTACTTTATCTCATTTTATCATATAAAATCATAACCTTTGGGAAAATATAAAAATGCAATTTTGTAATAGGTACGCAAGATAAAAATGATATCATAGAAAACTTTTTTAGTATATTTCCGTCGGATAAAACAGTTGTAGATAAGATGATAACAATAGCGTAGGTATAGCTTATTATCATCATATTTTTTTACATTTTACTAAAATCCTAATCTTACTATTTTCATAGTCATATTTCGTAGACCGTATAACCCGTATGTCTGTACTTTTGATTATTTTGTATGGGAATTTTGGAATTTTGCTAAGGATCCGATACAATCAAATTAAATTAGGTAGAGAGTTTACCTGGTTATCAAATACGGGAATAAAAGTCACTAAAACCTTGACCATAATATACTTAATCAAATATTTCTTTATTTTATTGAAATAGGCCCCAAGATGGCACTTTTGATGCGTACGTTAAAGAAAATTTTGTACATTCTAGTGAGGGGGTACTGACTACATTCGTGTATTAACACTAAAAGCTACGAGGGTTCCAAACGCGCCCTGGCCTAAGAAGAACCCATAACAAACTTAGGCGGGTGTTCTTTTATTATAACCCTCTCATATTGTCATCTAGATCAATTTAAAAGCAACGTTAGATTAATAATTCATACCCAAGCTTTTTTATATAGGTAGATACCAAATATGATTGTACATCGGTTTCTAATCTGTCAAAACTGGCACCATTATGTGAGGTACGTACCGCAGACTATGCTAAATCTATGAACTAAACTCTAAAGCGATGCATAAAGACGACATTTCATTTCGGCAATGTGTTCGCAATATCCAATGTAGGTACCTAAATGGAATATTCGGGAATATACAGGCTAGAATTCAAGCAAGGATTCCATATTCAGGCCGAGGCATGCGAGCACACGTGGCTGCGACGGTTGCTTGCTACGGAATCTGACCAAATGCCCATCGGGCCTCGATTGTTGCCCGAATTGCTATGGCTTATTTATGCTCTGCTTGGAAAACAATACACAGGTGAAAGGTCTGTGAAAGGAATTTTTTTGGTGTTCTTTTTGAACTGAGATTTCAAAAAAAAATATCTTACTAGCTGTTGTGTTGTTTAGGTTGCCTGGAAGGGGTCAATGTTAGTGACAAGGTTCGCCTTTTTCCCGTTATATTTTAGTTGTTTCAATAAATAAATAAATAGCTGTTTCCCTCTTACTACTTACTGTTGACTTATTAAGTGTTAATTTTGTTTTGTTTCGAGTCCCGCGCGTACCGTCAGTTTTCCCGGAGTTTTTCTTAGGTAATTATAAGTACTTTAACCATGTACATTTTATCTATCATCAATAGTTTCCCCAGCGCACGTCAAATAACGGATTTTATAGACAACATTATGCTACTTTAGGTTACATTATTCCAATTTTCTTTAAATTGTTAAAACAGTTCTAATAGTTTCGAAACTCAAACAAACAAACCACCACAAAAAATCTTTCCTCTATACAATTTTAATATACTTACATTACCTAAGTCTTTTTTTATATATCGGTATTCCTTTTAAATTAATCTTAGACTGAAATTATTTAAAAAAAACAAGGTAAGCTACGTTTTGTTGCATCCTAGTGTTGCTAGAAACTTCACACGTGTCACCTGAAGGTATCACCTAAATCTGAAAGATACTCACAAAAAAAATAAAGTCACTAATTAATCTGTAGATGATTATTATTACGATTGCGTTTAAATTACACGCTACCTACAGCTAAATTTAACAAAGTGAAATCCTATACATTGCAGATAATCCTCATAAAGAGCAATTTAGATCGTGACAAACGAGCGGCGTTGCGCCGCTTAGTTTGGAAATCGTAATGTAAAAGGGTATACACACGGGTCCAATTTATAAATATTATTATTTATTAATTTTAACTCTTTTTTTTCGCATACAAATACAAAGTTAAGAATAAGAAGACACTTAAAGATATAATTAATATAAAAAAGTGGCCTTATTCATAGCTGCCAAGCAATCTTAGCATAAGAAAAATTTCCCATACAACCTTTCATTCGTTAATCTATACAATTTGCTCTGACCCACGTCGCAACCCAAATTATCTTATAAAATGCAATTTTTTTGACGGTTTTTCATGATAAGCGTTTTCTACCAACGAACAAAACAGAAACTCTTGGACCTTAATTATGAAAATATTTTCACTTTTTAACATTCGAAAGGTGCTATAAGTTGAAGTGTGACTAAACACATTAATGAGGTTTGCAAGCTTTTTTATTAGAAGAGAGACGTGTTTCCCAGATATTCTAAAAAACCTACAAAATTATGTGGTCACAGGGAAATAACAATTGGAGTGGAAGTTAGTCCCGTGTGTAGAGTTCTTGCTATTGTTAATTATATACACAAGTCGCCGACGCTAAACATACAATTTATTGTCAGTAAACTAGAACAGATATTCATCTCGCGAGACTTGTTAGCGTTATGAATAGTCGAAAACATTTGAAGACAAATTGACTCGTTTCGGCGGTAGTTGTAAAAAACAAAGAAGCAACTTTCCAACGTTTAGAGCTATAATATTTCAAAAGAGTTAATATTGATAAATACTAGATAAAAGCGAAATTCCATATACAAAGAAAGTTAAGCTTAGTTTGCTATACTTCGAACACACTTTAACACCTAGCATATTGACATTTTGGATGAAGAACCTACGGAATGATTAGCAAAGTTTGATTGAATTTCAAATTTAATTAATTCCTACACACAGATTAACCTGAATTTCATATCTATTATCACAGCATATTTCGTCTCCATTAACAAACTCCCCAATTAAGTTTTAATTTCATAATTTTTTATTGCTTCTATAACCTTTAGTATATACCTACATATAAATATAATACATACTCCATACCGAAGTCGAACGAGTAATATTTAAAACTAACCCATTAAACGTCAATAAAACTAAAATCCTAAGACCCCATTCAGGGCATGCTTGACCGTAAAATTCGGCTTAGAAAATACCATACCAATACAATTATTTTTCAAGGTATGTGTACGAGAAATTTTAATTAAGGCTTCAGTTGGCAGTAAATTATTTAGTAAACGTCTGTGAACCAACTTTTAACAGTTGAAAAATCGACGTTTGCCTTTAACAGTACCAGAGCTATGTCAGTGAAATAGCGATTTGAATTTGAGATAATATTAAATCGGTCTGTAGATCTAAGGGCACGAGAACACCTAAGGCTAGCGTGGTGGGACCATCCATTGGCCTACGGTTTTCTTTTTGAGGTATTTTTTGACTTGTTTATCGTGCATTGGTCAATTTATTGTAAGCAAGAGAAGTGGAAAAGAGTGTTTAAAAAACGGTAAAAAAAGGATGAATTTCTTTGCTGACGTTTACATAACTGTGCAATGAGAATTTGGATGGATTTATGTACTTTCGTAATAATAGAAGAAATTTGAATTGGTTTTGCAGAAGCAGAAAACATAGTGTGAATAATTTTCTGCTATAAAAAGAGCTTTTGCTTCGTGATCCTTTGTTACTATTAAACCAAATCATCCGTTTTCGTTAGGTCAAAACGTGATATAAACTTTAAAATAGCGTCAGTTAGAAAGGGAAAGCAATTGATCGATAATCTATAACATGTTTTTGAGTCTCTGAATACGCTTGCAATGTCTGCGGCGACAGGACCTCCGGAAAACATAACAGCATTTATAGTTGCGATTGTATGTATGTATTTATATACTAGTATTTACCCTAGGTATATGCTTTTCCAATTATGTAACTACTTGTTGTGCTAAATATATAATAATGGTTTCTGTGAAACATAATATGTAAATTCAGTTGGTATTAAGTCAAGAGTTTAAAGATGGAGTACTGAAAAATCGTCTAATTTTATTTTTGTGACAAAATCTAAGTGAGCTTTAGAAGAACCATGCTTTTGCACGGATGCTCCCGCCGCCATCGTGACGATTTTATAACCGGAGGCTTTTAGATTTCGGTCGAAAGCAACAGCTACGAAGGTTTACTTACTTCCATTATTACGTTTTTAACGGAAAACTTATCGCTGTATCAAATCTAGACCGGCGATTAAGGAACAATGGGACATTAATAAAAACGCTACTCTTACTGGTGCGAGGCATGAAAATGTTACGTTTCTATGAAATTCGTCGCCGACTTTATGGCTGCAAGGCAATAAATTTTTTACTTTATGTTGCAAGGAAACTATATTTATGGAGTACCTACTTACCTATGTCAAAATTGGCAGAATCAAGTTGGTAGTAGAAATTTTATTTAATTTTGAAATTTTCACACTTTTTTCGCATTATTATTATTTTCAGCCATTCTCAAATGCTCATAGCTCTTCAACGACGGTTAATTTAAATTTATTTTAGAAGACTGATCGTTGCTTTTGACTGCATCTGTGTAATTTTTGATACGTAAATCCTTATAAGGTACGTATTTTAATTTAAGTGCAGATTAAAATCACCCTACCCTAAAACCGTAGAATCTTTCGACCCCGATTTTATACCCTTAAGAGTTCCAAAGATATTTGCAAGACAGTTTTAAAAACGTGGATTTAGGTAATGTTTTCGTTCAAATACTCTTCATGAGAGACAGTTATTTCAAAATCACAAATAAACACTTCAATATTAATTTCTAGATATATGCAGATCGTTATGTCTAGTTATATATATATAATATACGTATATGCAAAACCGGCCTAGCCTAAACACGTCGCGATTGTCCTGTTAGTCAAACAAATTCAAAGACATTGCCCACCTTTTGTTACGAATAGTAGGTATAATAGTGCACATATTATTGTAGGTATTGCGGAATTTTATATAGATACCGGTTAATTCAAAAGTACCTATAGACTTGCTCAATATCTAGTCTGCATTAACTGAACCGTAAAATGTAAAGCTCCAGAGCTCTGATATACGAGTATGCTTCCAATAAAATTAAATTCGGCAAGCTTTGAAACCAGTTCCTTAGAAATCGCATCATACCTATATAAGCCGTTAGCGAATACGTAGAGGTATATCTGGATTTTTTTTATATTTTACATTATACTAGCTTTGCCTGCTGCTACATCCGCGTAAAGTGTTCCTAACTGATACTGTCCAAACTTTTACTTAATTTTGCATTTGGTACATAATGTGCAGATATAAACTTATATGCAGACTCTTGTACATAAAAATCAAAACAAAGGCGTTAAAGTCGCGGGAAAAACTTGTACCTAGATATATGTATTATAAATGCGACAGTTTCAGGAACAGAAGGTGAAAATATACGGTAATAACAAATAGGTACGCTATGTTAATAGCAAACTTCACCATAGCCGTTCAGCCGATGTAATAAACGTCTCTGCTTTAGATATATAGGATAAAAAGTAGCCTATGTGAAACGACTTCAATGGACGCCTTTGTCTTTCACCGGCTCATAAACTATTTCTTCAAGAAATCCCATCAATCTTTTGATCTGTTAGTGTATGAAAAAAGGACAAACTAACAAACAGATTTTCGTATTATAACAGTGTGGATACCTAGGTACTTCATTTACAGGTTTCCTCGCTTGTTTTTCTTCACCGAACGCGCTTAATGAATTCTGAATATTAATTAAGTACATAAGTTTAATAGGCAAACTTTGTCAGGATAACCTCGAACTCTACGCAACCGACCATCACGACTATTTGATAAGTGCGTTCCAGTCATAGCTCTAATTAAATATAATAAATAATTCAATGTTCATTAGCTACGCGAGTCACGAGGCAGATCTTTCGGTTAGTGATACGGTGCTAGATGAAAAAGTAAGAGCCGAGGTCCAATGCGAGGTATGCGTGGAATGGCAGGGGCATCCGGGCGGCAGCGATTGTTACCAGTTATCACTGAATGTTTTTCACCGGGGCATTTTGTGTCGCTACAAAAAACCACATAAAGGGCGGGCGCGGCTCGTTTGAGACACCGCCCCTGTGGGAAAATCGTCGCCAGAAAACTGCGAGCAAATAAATTATAAACTCTCTCACGTGGAACGCGATCCGGCATGTTCACTTTTATTTGTACAAAGCTCATAAACAGCGTGGATGCGCCGCGGCGCGCAGTTGGGCACGTTTAACTTGCAACGCTGTAGGAAAATCTAGGGACGGTTGAATAAACCTCGAATGTTTGCTGAAAGTTGAGATACATTTTGTATTCGCTCGAACGGTTGAGGGCTTGCACGTGCGCTTTGACGGCGCGATTGGCGTTAAGATTTTGTAGAAGTCGCGCGATCGCAAGGGGATCATTAGCGAAAATGGAGCGACCCGGAATAGCACTGACAGCGGAACGATTGCACCGCCCGTGATGGATGACGCTGACGGAGTCAGCCGGGTTATTACTGCGGGCTTAATTCCCGCACCCGGAGAGAATTAGAGGGTAATGAAAAAATGCGGCAATCGTGTGTGGTAATCGTATAATTTATTACGGGCACACAATAAAATTAATGAGGTAATAAAATAAAATTATTTCTGAGCTCTCTACGGTCCAACGACAGAGGGCTGGTCATAACAAATCATAGTTTTTAACCTAAAATTACTTGCTCCGCTCATAGTTACTCTTACGATATTTAATCTGTTTCTCCATAGAAATATTTATAAATCGAAAACGTTTTATTTGTTCCACTTAAGTGTGAATGTTTTTGGAACATATACATTGCCTATTTTTATGGGTAATAAATAAAACATCTTTGCGGCCATCTGCCACAACATGTCAATAAAAAGAGGTTTATAAAGATCTAATACAAAGTTAATGGGTATAACTACTCCAACAGAAAACGGGTGGACGGATTGGATAGAGATCGCCGCGTATGCGTTCAGGCGAGAGATATAATCGAAGATATTATATTACTGAGAGATAGGATAAAGCGCACAGTCACGAAAAACCTTATTTTTTTCGTAATAAAGTTATTTTTGTAATTTTTGCGCTATTTGAAAATCTTGAACTCCTATTTTTATTGGTAAGAGCTGTTGCTGATAGATACCAATTCAAAATATCAAATATCGTCACACTGTCTATTAATGCTTCCAATAATAGCTCTCTTTTTTGCAGATGGTCCACCTGATAGTACCTACGTGTCTAACAGAGCACCTGCAAAATTTAGCTGGGCATGCCAGGCAACGTTCTACCTTTTTTCCATCAACCTAAGTCTAGGCCTAGGTGTTAAGCTTCATAACGTAACTCTAATTTATTAATGTTGTTACCTGGTGAAAATACTTAAGACGGATGCAACGGCTTAACATACTTGCCGAGTTTTATTATAAAGCAGATTTTCTTGCTCCGGGCTTAAATAGTGGGACTTTCATAGCAAAAATTTCAAATGCTACCAATTTACGACCCAAAGTCATGATCCATTGACAATAAGCACAATCGATAATGGATAATGGCAATTATTAAACAAATAAGGCAGACACAAAAAGCTCGTCTCACTGTTCCCAATAGCCGCTCTGCGTTTAAGGTAAATCTCATTTACTCACGTAGCTTCCAATGGAAACTCGCAGAAAATGCATCGAGAGATAAGAAAAAATTCAGTCCGCCCGTGCACATATAAGCACAGTGCATTGACGGTGACATTCCAAGGGGAATACTTCGCATATCGAGACTTAAAGTAACCATTTACCGATTGCAGATAGGTACGCCAGGGCCGGCCGAGCGATCTGGTCAGATCGCCTCACTCGCATACTTGTTGCTACATATTATACTTAACCTAAATAAGCAGGAAAATATTTTCTTTTCGTGTTAGTTTAACGAGGCATCGTTAAGTTTAATTCTTTCATATAATTTTTTTATTTATTTACGCCAGCTACGGAGTAAAAGTTGTTCGAAAAATGTATAACCGGGTACTTAGAAGCGCCATTGGATTGTAAGTTTTGGTAATACAAAGCTTGCAACCATAAAAAGTATGATTTATTCGGGTATTAGGTCTTTCATCGTGATTCAGTTATAGATTTCGGTCAGCTATCTTCTTCATTTGTCATTAACTAGCGTAAATTAGGTACTCTGTAAGAACTTTTGACAGACTTTAGTCTATTTTTAGTGACTCTAGCATTGCATCGGTTCAAAAGACATACTCTTTAGAGAAGCCAGCCATTTGAAATATAGAAGTAGGTACCTACCTACCAACGTTCGCAATGAGAGATATAACAACCTACCGGTGGAACTTTGCTTTTAATAGTAGTCCATATTATAAAGAGATATTGTTACACTGGTCACATTATTGCAGGTAGTTTGCTAATTGTGTATTAGCATTTAAATTTCTGGTGATTGTTTTTGAGAATTATCGTTTAAATTTCAGCTCAACTACTGTAGTTAACACGGTATTACTTTCAATAATTGCTACCTAATATTTTATTGTTTTGTTTTGGGTTGGTCAAATAAGTATAGTCTTTCAACGTCATCGGATGGTTACATATTATTAGGGTTACCTAAGTATAAATTACTATGCATATTGCACATTTTTTTTAAATGGCAAGCTATTATAATATGTGCACTTTGTTATAATTGTATTATTGGCAGAGTATCACTAACTTCAGAAATTACTTCACATATAGGAGGAAGGGTGTTGAGCAACTCACCACGCTCTTAATACGCTTTGAAAGGCTTTTATAAAAAATATACTACGATAATACACACATCCCCATCCCACATTAAAAAAAAAATAATTAGCACTAAAGTAAACGTAGCTTCTGTTATGGATACTAAGAGTAAATATGAATATTTTTATGAACAATATACATTAATACTTTTAATATACATATAAACACCCAGACACTGAAAAACATTCATGTTCATCACACAATCATTTTCCAGTTGTGGGAATCTAACCCACAGCCATAATCCTTAATGGTTACAGCTATCGCGTTATGTAAGTGATAGTTCCAAGAAAATACGGCTTAACGTGTTCTCTGGGGAACTAACCGTTTTGCTTCGACCCAGGAATCGAATCGACCTCGGAATCACTAGTTGAAATATCAAAACCAAGGGCTCCCAACATTATTAATCCAGCGACGCACTTACTTGCAAGTTAAGAATTGTTGTAACGGCGCCCGCGCCCTAACCTAGTTAAAATTGTAAGGTACTTGTTAGTTAGGCAGATAGGCGCAATCTATGAAACCATAAACAATAAATTTTAACAAAGAATTAAGAAAAATAAAACTGCCCCAACAATGGGAAGGCTGAGCTTGGTGATCTCCACACACTTTTTCAAAGTGTGGGGACAAGCCGTGACCCCGCTGCACAAAGATTGTAAAAAAAATATTTTTCCTTATTATTTTTAAGTACAGAAGGAGTGCCGCACCCTCTCAAGCTTCTACGGCACCCCAGGGCGCCGCAGGTTGGAAAACACTGTTCAAACCAATAGAACAGTTCTAAAATTTTAATTTTAAAAAGGTTAATGTTGGATAACGAACTCTACCAATACGTATAGTCCGGAAACATAACAAAGGGTTATTTAACAAATCTTCCTACTACTGCATGTAAAAGACACACAAACGATGAATAGATAAACAAAAGTCCACGTAAAGTCGTCATTAAAGTAACTAAGTTACGGCTATGGGCTAACCGTTAGTCCCGACGTGTAATAACAAAAAAGTGGTCCTGTCGTGACGCCACTAGTGACAGTTCACATCCTTGTCTCGCATATGACCAGGTATATAGTTAGAGCGGGATGAAGGTAGTTTTGATATGCCACTTCTATTATGAGTTGCGTTTAATTTATCGCGCGACAGCCGCTCCGTAGCAACCGAGAGCAACATTAATCAGGCGCTAAGAATGGTGTCCAAAATTCTATACGGGATGTGTAATAAATAAATTATTAATATCTTAGATGTTCCCGCTTTTAATCATAATGTAGATAGTCTGCAGAATTTACATAGGCAAATACATCGAAATTCATATTTTAGGATAACCTTGAGAATTACTTAATAAAACTAAAATATGTTAATTAACAGAAAAAAAACAAGAAGATTTTAGTGAATACCATTATAGTGCTATATATATGTGCAATCATAGCTAGTACGGTCACCTATTAAAATACGTAGGTAATTATGCCAATTTAGTTGTTCACAGATCCTAAACCAAAGAGGAGACAAATACTACTACTACACTTAGACTTAGGCTCAAAACGTAAGACGCTAAGTTTAAGAATATATTTTGAAGGATTTGTTAACATGGTTAACAACAACACAACAAAAGATAAGTAGTGTGATGGCTCTGCCCGAATGCAAGTGGGCGGTGAGTCACGTATTAGATAAACTATAGATTAGGTAGAATTTATTTATGAAGCTAACAATTGAATCAATGAAAATAACAAAACATCTTATAAGGTTACAATTGCGAATCGAATTATTCAAATTTTATAACAATCAGTGTTGATAACTAATTGAAGAAGTCGATCTTCTGAAAGTTGATAGTGTAAGCTAACCTATACCACAACAATGGTCATCAAAAAAATTAATAATAATTTACCCGTTAGTACTGCACGATTTTTCGAAATCCAGGAAGGAAAAAAATAATAGGCTTGCATTTGAAATAAAAATCATTTATAAATGCAAACATGTTTTTGTTTGTTTCTTCGCTTACAAGCTTTCTCTACCCGCAGTAACGGAGCAGAATAAATGAGATAGCTAAAGAGCCGTAGAAAACTTAGGCTATAACTTATATCGGATTAAGGAATTCACGCCGTCGAAGTAACAGGCATATAACATATAACAACCTACCTAGTTTATAATAATCACTACTCACAAAATGAGGACATACAAAATTTAATGTTTCGTTGGTATTGGGCTCGAAATCAATATATTAGCCGCCGTCCTCTGCCATTTACCACAGGACAGAATTCAAATTTAGTATCTCGATAATTACAGCGACACAGTAATTGTTATTAAATACCACACAAGGTATTTGCAGCCTATGGTATTGACTGAAAGTATAATAAATGAACAGTTGTAACAATAAATCTATCAAATAGTAACAAACACTATATGAGCATCTTATATATCACGTCTTAAAATTGCGTAGGAATATATAAATATGCAATTAAAGAAATAATATCAAATAAATAAATATGCAATCACAAAATTCAAATATGGTCTTAATTCTTTGTATGCAATTATTAACACCTATGTCATTAAAAACAAAATCATTTGTATTGTATTTTTCTTAGAATTTGCCAACATTATTATGGTTTTGGATAGAAGCAGGTCTTACTTTGCGGAAATCCATAATAGATTATGAAAATTAAGCTTAATTTGCTATACTCCGCGAACAGCAGGAGAATCGGCAATGTACCCTCTATGCAAGTTTCGCTTTGTATACGGATTGAAGTAATTATAAATTAAACCATACAGATTCTCCTGCTTTTCGCGGAGTATAGCAAATTAAGCTTAATTTTCATGATATTATGGTTTTATTTTGAAGTAACTTAACATTTGCTATCAGCAGTAACAGATAAATCTGGGCAGTGTAATTTATAATGTTTAATATATAGATGTAAATAATTCATGTAGAATCTTTATTATAAGTTTAAATAAACTAAAAATCTATGTAAGTGCCTAATTTTATTGTAATTCTTCAGTAAATCTTCATCTTTTATTGTAATTCAGTGCCATTCGATAACATAAATATAATAGGTTATATACCAAAAACATAATAGGTTGAAATTATGTCGTATAGAATACCGCACCTACCATTCACTATGGTAGGTATCTATTAAAAAATAAATTAGTTAGGTATATATAATATAACGTAAAATAAAACAAATGTTTTAGATGTTTGCGGAAGAGAATGCCAGACAGGTCAATTATAGTTTACTAATGTAGACGTCAGTTACACGTATAATAAAAAATACTTCCTGACTCACTGACTATTGTACTCTATTGGCTACTGGCTATAATTCAGCGTAAAAAGTAGGTATCGTGAACTCAACCAATAACAACAAGCAATGTTGTTATTCCAGGTTCTACTATAGGTCTACTCTCTAAGCTGCATACAACGTGTAACAAAATTACGAAATAATATTGAAGGATGCATAAATATATTTCTTTAAGAATCACCCTCGAATAATATTAAATCAAAAGAAGCACATTTATTTTTCCATACAAAGGAATTCATAGTATTCTGAGTGCTTACTTATGACAACCCTATTGAAGATATAAGATCGACATGAGCATAGTACTTACGCTTAGCGATGCGTACCTGATAGAGTGCCAGGAGTCACATGGTTCACATGTGAGTCCTGTCACTCTATCAGGTACGATAGATTTTAGTTTTGCAAGTGATCTTAAGGCTATATCCGAATTCTTTTAGTAAAAACTATAGCAGTGTTTTACTCAAAAACTATTAGGTTTTCCGGTTTCACAGATAGGTCTCAGACACAATACTTAATGTACCTCTAAAGCATGTGAAGTATAATAGTATTATATCGGTTTTTTTTTTACACGTTGTATACACTTTACCAGCGGGTAGGTTTTAAGTTTAAACCTTCTATCGCGTATATTTTAGTATATTTCGCGAAATTAAAGTCACAGTTGAGCACAAATCTCTTCTCTCATAAATAGAAAGGGTTGTAGAGCGAAGACACACCATGCTGCTTTAATTTGATTTTTTTGACGTTTGATCTCACTGCACTTATTGCAATTTACAGGTAGCGTTCAATATGAAGCTTACTTTTGAGTTCACTTGTTAAACTATCGATGTAGTTGGAATTGTTCGCTCCCTCTGTGCCGGTTCTTGGCGATTTAATTAAACTTGTTATTTGTGCGTTTTATTTCACAATTGGATCGCTCGCTTTGATTGTCCGAGGGAACCAGCTCTTTTGTCTTAACGGTATATACCTACCGAGAGTTGCAAACTAACCTAATGCCTTGTATCCCGGTTTAGTGCCGCTTATTATTACTAACAAGCGGTGATAGCCTAGTGGTTAGAGCTTCAACCTCCCTTTTGGGAGGACTACGTGTTTGATCCCCGACACGCACCTCTTGCTATTAAGAGTTATGTGGATTTATATCACTAGCCTTAATGGTGAAGGAAAACAATGTCAGGGAATCTACGTGCTTAAGAGTTCTCCATAAAAATCTTAGACGACTTCGGCCTAAACCCTGCTTATTCTGAGAGGATTAGTGCGTCTTGCGTTTTTATTTGTTTCTTTTTTATCTATGTTCAGCCTGGATAAAAGATGGCAGGCATTCTGGACTCAGACCTAGGATACTTTTATTTTAGAAAAGTACACAGGGTTCGTTCCCCAGCGATTAGAAAGAATTCTAACACAGAACACTTCGGCTATTAGGGTATTTTACATAAACATAGCTTTCATACTTTGGGCAAGCACTTTTAGCGTGGTAAAATAAACAATTAAATTGAAAAAGCGGAATTATTAAAACCCGAAACAAACGTAGGCGTAGTCGTAGCAAAAACATACATTTAATTTACGTTGTTACGTGCGTTTTATGCATGCAAACACACTCCTCAGACGCGTCGGTAATCATTTCATATGACACCAATTTCGCACTTCCATAATTCCCATTTGTCATTTCTTTAGAAAGTAAAATTAAGATAAATATGAGGCAGGGAGTGGGTCCTTTCGCTTAAATACGTTGCGTGTTTTGTAATGTTGGATCAGACATAATGAATTTAATGGAATTTATGCTTTGCTAGAGCAGACTTAAGGTTCAACTTCGCGTAATGTTGAAGGGGGTTCACGCTAGTAATCCACAAATAGGAGTCCGAGAATAGAGCGAGGCTACTGGATATACATCGCAACCGTAACTCCAGTGGACGCTGCAATGTTTTTCAACTCTTGTTGGAGACCTATAGCATGCGTGCCACCACAAGTATCTCTACCTTTTACCTACTCGTATTTCTTCTATAGGATTGGACGACATAGTGTGTAGACATAATTTTCTCGTGGTGCGTATGCTAGCCATACGGGGGTTGACTACCAACGTTTAAAATTTAAATAACATTATTTTAAAATTACAGTTAATACGATAAACCTTGACGTCCTAAAAGTAACGCCAACAGCAATAAAATATAGTAGCCCCCGGTAATAGTTCGAAAGTTCACAACGGATATATTATCTTGTAATCAAAAATATGCATATTCATCTCATTGTTAACTACTTAGTACTTACTAGAGTGTAACTGTGTTAAGTGCTTGCCACTACTAGGTACTTTTACTACGTCAATAAACAAGAAAACTTACTTATACAAAAATTCAAAAGTATATTGGGTAGGTATGTAAAAAGTATTAACACATCGAAAATTCTTTTAACTGAACATGAAAAGTTGAGTAGGTAGGTTATCTAAGCTCGAGATAAATTTTCCACATTTAATCTCTCAATATCACTGAAATGGAAAGTCCGTAAACAAAAACAAATATTACAACCATCGCCAACAAATACTTAGTAATAGTAATATGTAGTAAGGTTTAGTTGCTCCAGGTTTTTTAAACCACTAAATAAAAGGGAGAAAAGTGGAAAGCGGAAACTACGAGAACCTACTAACTACATACTGCTTTTCTACCATCGAACCAGAAGATATTGCGAGAATTACACCTTAATGTAGGTAGTCGATATCGTTTGTGATCCGCACCGCAAAGATCTGGAATGCCCTTCCAGCTTACGTTTACCCCGCCACCTACAATATATGGGTATAAGGACCTCGAAATCAAGAGTGAATCAAGAGACTAAATAGACCTTTTTCTTTTTTTTTTTTATTGTCTATGATAGGTAGTGTTCTGAGAGCTTAACCAATAAGCCAGGTAATAAAAGCAAATTAGAGTAAGCCAGGTAATAAAAGTAAAGATTTAAATATATAAGGAAATAGTCCGGTCGACAGGTTGAGAATGGTACAAAATGAGATGCTGCTCTTAAAATTATGTGCGATAGCTCATTGGATCCGGAATGGCGCCTAGAAAGATTTGCCAAAAGCGTCTATTTAATTGTATTGTATGTGTATTAAGCATGCACATAAAAAATTGCATAAGTTATAAACAATTGAAGATGAAAAAAAATGGCATTTCGTTTTTTGCCAATATCTTACTTAAATTTTACTTTATTTACTTAACTTATTATTTTACTTAAGTTACACAATTGTTAACTAACAAATTTTTCTCGAACTTCCGTCTCAATTGTAAGTGTTTTTTTTTTTTAAATAATAGTTGTAAAAAATTTATGTTTCGTTGAGTCTTTCTTACATAAATACTTAATGTAATGTGCTATAAGAGTAAATCCAATTAAGAATATAAAATATATATATTTTTTCGTCTTAATCATCATATTATCGTTTCGATAAAAGTTTTTCCCGCCATTTGTAGAAAAATTAAAAAAATATATTTTTATTGTTGTTTGGTAATGGAGTTATAATTAGTAGGTAACACGTTAATTGCAAGCGAACTCAATTAAAATTATTAGTATAAATAAACGCATTTTAAAAACTCATAAAACTGGAATGGAATGGAATAAATTCGCCTATTTAATGGGTAAGGTTTCCACATTCAACTGCACAGAAAGTTGTGTGGTGGACGTGGACGTATTCGAGTCTATGAGACGTTCCATTTTTAATACAAATTATATGTACCAAACTACTCGCGGTATAAATAAAGTTTCAGGAAATGCATCATACAAATCATCAAAAAAAATTAATTGGTTTATACAATTTAGCGGTAATTTTAGTATAATTTAGTGGTTTCAACAGATCGGTATAGTCGCATGGAAGACAAAGCTCTAGCCTTTGACATCAATCATCAAACCTGCTACTAAATGATATTTATGAAAAGAAGCTGGCTAGCCTGTTGGCGGTAGAGCAGTTTTATTAAACTTACTTACTTTTATTGTTTTACGGACACTATAGGAACGCTAAGTCATTTGCGGCACGACTTTGTAGGACAGTAACTACGGCTACTTCTACTCACAGGGAAAATTAAAAATTTAAAAATTATTTCTCAAATGCCCCTGCTTGGGATGGAACCGAGCTCCTTCCGGTTAAAAGACCGCAGCGCTCACTACTGCGCCAAGGTAGTCTTCAAACATTCGTAGAAAACTCCCACAATAAGCAATTATAACTTATATAACATTTTGACGACCTCCCTGGCGCTACGGTGAGCGCTGTGAATTTAAGTATGAGGTCCCGGGTTCAGATTTCGGCAAGGGCAATTTGGGATTTTATGATTTCTGAATTTTCTCTGGTCTGGTCTGGTGGGAGGCTTAGGCCGTAGTTACCAACCTACCGACAAAGACGTGCCGCTAAGCGATTTAGTGTTCCGGTGGGATGTCGCGTAGAAACAGATTAAGGGTATGACTCCCTAACAGATTAGCCCGCTGCCATCTTAGACTAGCATCATCACTTACAACCAGGTGAGATTGCATTCCAGGGCTAACTTGTAGTAGAATAAAAAAACAATATATTGGGCGTCTCGTAATGCGTTACATGTAATGGCTTCGAATCGTGGCCGGGGAGTTGGTTTGGGGATTAGGGTGAGTTTGGCAGGTCAATAAGAGCAGGTAGCGTAACCTCACACGAAGTGGCTATACAATACCTCTCTGTATTAAAAACTTCTTATAAATGAAAAAGGACTTAAGGACTGATCTATCAACGCCCAACCTACGCCCATGCTTATTTCTGTCGCTAAGCAGCATTGTTGCAATGCTGTGTTCCGGTGTATTTACAGGCACGTGAGTCTTAACGCCTCAAATTGCTAGATACAGGGCGCCATGTTGCAGGACGTACTCCTTGCATGCCCTGTAAAGTGTTGCTCTGTTTATGGGCGAAGGTTTTCCGCTTAACATCCGGTGGGACATCCGCTTGTTCCGTCAATTATTACTATAAAAAAATCCAAACGCACTCGCCGAAATGGCTTGAATATGGCATAAAGATAATAAATAATTAATAAATAAATATGCTATGACAATACACACTTCGCCATCTAGCCCCAAAGTAAGCGTAGCTTGTGTTATGGGTACTAAATAAATAAAAATAGAATAAAATAATTTTATTTCAGGTCGGGGACCCATATACAAAATTGAGAGATTATAATAAATATAAAAGACAGATTTTATCACAGAAAAAAAATAAATAAATATATATACTAAGATAGCTTACGAATATTTTAACGAATATAATAAACAATACTTTTAACATACAGATAAACACCCAGACACTGAAAAACATTCATGTTCATCACACAAGCATTTTCCAGTTGTGGGAATCGAACCCACGATCTTGGACTCAGAAACCAGGGTCGCTGTCCACTGCGCCAATTGGCCGTCAAATATAAGTAACCGCGCTGTGGTCTTAGAAGTGGGAGCCATGGAGGTCACGGGGACGAGTACTGTCTTTGGTCTGCCCTATCGAAACTGATTTAGCATTCCAGTACAATGCCACATAGAAAACTATAAATGTTAAGGATGAAATTGATGTTTCAAAATGATCTGACACCGGGTCTGTCTCGTTGCTAGAACATGTTAGTGTATGAAGATGAATGTTTTTCAGTGCCTGGTTGTTTATCTTTATCTTATAAGTATTTATCTATATTATTCTTAAAAATATTCATTAGTCATCTTAGTACCCATAACACAAGCTATGCTTACTTTGGGTCTAGATGGCGATGTGTGCATTGTCGCAGTATATTTATTTATTTATTAGAGTTATCCATTATCTCGTCAATCTCTTTAGAAAAATACGAGTAACGGGTAGAGATAGCTACCTCGTGGTCCTACTGGGACCTATTACTGGGTTGGGCAAAAGGTATTACAGTTTTATGTTATAGCATGGTACGGGTTACGATATGCACGCCTCTCACGTTCTCACAAACTAGAAAATTAAAGCATCCCGCTACTTCTTTGCTTTTTCAGTGTGTATCTTTTATACCCTAGTTGTAGTTGTCCATTGCAACTCTTAGGGCATTTTAAGCCGTCGAAAACTACTGGTACTATCTGTGGTTTAATATAAAAAAAAAATACGAAGTCAATGATCTAAACATAGTAACTTTCTACATTTTACTTGGCACCGACTTAAAAATATTGTAGAAATTATTTATTTCTTGCTTTTTAGTTTGACCACAAAGATTTTAGATTTTATGTTCAATTATATTTTTTTTGTTCTTCTCCAATAATTATCTACGTCTATGCCCTTACGTCACCCTTGCAGTGCGCGCCACGAGATAATTATCTCTACCCGTTACTCGTATTTTTTTGTAGATATAGACAAAAAAATGGGTAGACGTTAGTACGTCTACCCATTTTTTTGTCATTAGCCCTACAGGTCTGTCCTCAGCCTTAAGACGTTAAGTAATCGTAGCATAACGTTGAAATAATCACGCTCTGATATTTGAAACGTGCTTTCTGTTGAAGCGTGACAAAACACTGTATAACTATTTCAACTTTATGGCTCTTTTATTAATAAGTTCATTGTTCTGAGAATAAGGGACTGAGAATAATGACGATCATGATGATGAAATAGCGGGTACACGCCAGGATGCCGGAGAAGCTTGAATTACAAAACGGTATTAGGTTCTAGGTTAATTTGGACAAGCAAAGAACAGAAATAAATTCAACTGGATTCAATATCCCCGACGGAAACGTGATAAATCGCGTTAGATCGGCCATTAGGTGCGACGCCGCGTGAGAGCTTGAAGTGTCAGCAGTTTACACGTCTTATTGCTTGTCGCGCTCCCGTCCCCGTCGCGTCGCAATAAAAACATCAGGCGTATTCACCAAAATAACTCTTGGCACCCAATCGAGCAACCGACAAGAGACGAAAGCGAAGCTCCGCAATCTAGTGATCATTGCGACGCACTTCGGTGTTAGGATACTTTGGGATTTGTCATTATATCGAATACCTACTAAACTTTTCAATGGTGTCAGTGAATGAATGAATGACTTAATTTTTAATGTACACC
This sequence comes from Pararge aegeria, assembly GCF_905163445.1. Taxonomy (NCBI): domain Eukaryota; kingdom Metazoa; phylum Arthropoda; class Insecta; order Lepidoptera; family Nymphalidae; genus Pararge; species Pararge aegeria. The sequence continues at coordinate 5,594,578 of NC_053184.1, read as the reverse complement.
ACAGAGAAACAACCATTAAAACAAAGCAAATACAATACAACGTTAAGATACAATTTTGCGGCTTTATCATGACAGATATCGCTATGATTTGTTCCAGGTAACCAAGGGATTAAAAATTGTGAAATAAAATATAAAAAATAAAAACATGTCTGTTGTGAAATCAACATCTGAAGATGCTCCGTTCCGCAGTAAGATTCAGTTTAGAGCATACACAGAGCTCTGCAATTTTCGTAGGCTATTGAAAATGCTGCAATATTCAAAATCAAAGAAGTGCAACTTCTCTACGTTCTAGTATTATTGCAACGAAATAAACAATAAATATTATATTTTCTGTGGTACATATAGCTTTCAATTTTCAACGGTTATACTGACCTCAGAAAATATGATGTAGGTACCAACCGATTTACTGTTAGTCAGAGAAAATGGAAATAATTTAAAGAACGTATTACGAGTATAAACATCATTCAAGTTGGGTTGTCAGACAAAGATCAGATAAACTAACTGCTTTAAGAAACCTATTGTAATATTTTTGGTTTGGTTTGTAGATAGAAAAATAAATTTAGCTTTAAGGTCAGTTTTGTAGGGAAGCATGATTGTTTTATAGGTAGGTTAATGGTATGATAAATATATGTATAACTGAATTATTCAATTTAACAATTTTTATAATAATTTAATACAACATAGTGAATGACGACTACGTCTTCCAATATCTTACGATTCTGAATTAAACTAGGCGTCAAGATTACGGGAATATACTCCGAGTTAATAGGTAATACAATAGAGTTTTCCATTTATCTGAGTATTATACTCGTAGCATAAGTAGAACGCATAACAATTATTAATAAGTAAGGAGGTAATATTCAGGTTAAATAATAAAGCATCTAAGATCGCCAATTAAAATATCCGGTACCTATTCCGAACTCACACCTATCCAGAAAAGACTGTAGATGTGCTATGCACAGGGTAGTTACGTACAATTATCCGAATTAAAACCGAAGTCTATTTAAATCACTTTCAAATGAGTAATTTTAAAAGAGGATACAAACACTAAGTAATGTCGATTTCTCTGGAGCCTATTACACATTAAAATTATAATTATTGGCTATTAAAATTATTCCAGCGAAGAGCCCAATTAGAACTAAAGAAACACTTTTTGTTTTTTTATTTTTTGTTTATTTTAGGAATATTTAGCGTGATAGTTTTTTTCACTATGTGTCGGTGGTTTATTTAAATAACTCAAAATTGCTAGAAGCTAGTGCAAGCTGCAGCCTTAAGACCAAAAACAGCAATTGTTTATGATCTAATTCTTTGCTTCAGTCTGTAGTTGTGGTTGATAGACTTGCACGAATAAAAATCTTTAAATAGGTGTCTGCAACTGTTTAAAATTTTGTAATTTTGTTGAGATTAAAAATAAAAATTGTGCAAAAAAATAAAGTAATCTAGTTTTTTATTCTTTGATAAACTGCTACTAAAAATTATTATTATAAATAATCTTTTAAACCGTGATATCAGTATTGTGAGAGTTTTTTTCTATAAATATGTATTAAAAGTCATATTTAATAAATAATTTATGATAAATGATTAGAGTAAGTACCTAGCTTAATACGATTCAATCAATTAATATAACGTGCACTACCTATTACGATTTTAATAAGTCTATAGAATCGTTCTGGAAATCTCATTACAAAAGACAAATAGCTATACATGAGGTAAGTGGTCACATATTAGATCACTGAGAGAACTTATGAGGTATTGATGAGAATCAATAAAAAAATCATAACTTTCATTTTATTTAAAGAACGATTAAAAAACCGTTTTTAGCTCCGTTGACAGAATCGGTACACGGTATCAAAAGTTTTTTTAAATTAATTAGATAATAGTAACGAATTACGTTAGCTTGTATTTCCCACATTATTTTTCTTTCAAATGATATATAAAGAGTATTAATTAAAGATACCTACTTGATACACTACTGGGGAAACTACCTACCTACTTTTTTTTAAACAACACAAATAGTTTAAAAATACTCATTACTCTGCTTAGCTTATCAAATTTATTGGTAGGTATTCCCATAAAAAAAAATGTTGAATAAAATTTTGTAGCCGCCAAAAATCCATCTAAACCTAACCCCACGTTTTATTTATTCTTTTTTTTTATTTTTAAAGCAATAACTAACTCATTCTGAAGTTTCACATTATTAAAAGAGTCGAAATGTTTTAATTTATAAAATATAAACTGTTTATCTTGTTTAATAGGAAATTGTAAAAAATAAATTAAATTGATTAACGTAAAAGTAAATCATTAATAGATTATGAGAAGTAACGAGTGTGCAAAGTTTAAATCTTAATTTTAAAAATAGATATTTACTTATATTTTCACTAATTTGTCCATTTCACTTTTATTTAGGACTATCAGAGCCTATATATATTTTTTCAATCAATGAAGAATTAGATTTTTTTTTAATTCGCGTCTTATTAATTAATGTAATAAATGATAACACTTGTATTGACATTATAGAATTCACAGCATGACTTAGGAATCTGCGAAAATATTTGAGGAATTTGTTTGTTTATCTTTGCTACGTTGTGGTAAATACTCACGCCTTGGATAAAATTTAGAGTAATAACAGTCCATGTCTCCCTTCAAAAAAATCACTGCATCAATATCACTGTTAATTTGTTTACCGTTCACAGTTCACTCGCGCATTACACGTAAAATGTTTGACATTTCATAAATTAAGCTGACAAATGTCATCCCCGCGCGCGGAATACGTCAAATCGCATACAGCCACCAACGCGACTGAAGTGTATCACGGGCGGACCATACCATACCGCGTCTTTCGAAAATTGCGCCATCTCAGTAAGCACACTGAAGCAAATTCAACAACACAATAACACCTTGAGCTCACTTCATGCCCTACTAGCTTTCATAAACGTCCAAAACCTAAAACTAGATAATGTTTACATCGCGAAATGCCGACACCCGAACGACCGGAAGTCGAAGCGAAGCAAACGCGACAACTATGTAAAATATTGCAGGATCGCGCTCGCATTGTTGACATTCCCGAATAAAAATCACCAAAATCTCGAGTAAATTGTATGAAAATCACTTTAAAAATATTTTTTACTCACCTTTTTTGAAGTTCAAAGGTGTAGTGAAGAAGCGAATTTTGATTAGATGTCAATTAAACAGTGAATTTAAAGAATATACTCTTATTGGTATGCGAAGAATGGCACAAAGAATCCCGACAACGCACGCGACGAATGCGCACCTCGTTTGCGCATATGCTGACACAACTTCATGGATGTTACTCCCCTTGCCCCGCGCGCACCCGGTTTTCTTTGTTAGTGTGCGTGTCCAGAGTGGTCAAACGTGAAATTTTGTGTATTTATACACGCACACTAACATAAATTTCTACCTGCGTAGCTCCCGTTTGCCGCCATCTTTGTTACGACAGAAAGCGAGCGTTGTTCTATAAGTCACTCTCATAACTACTAATGCCCTCTATTCGACACATATTGTAACTGAAAAGTGGCAATAGATGGCGCTGAACAGAATGCTTTGAAGTTTAATCGATACACTAACTTTTTGTTACATGACTTCAAACCCTGCAATAAATGGTAGTGTTCTTGTTAGTCCGACCTGTCCATATGGGACAAAAACAAAAATTGTATAGTATTCCGACATTAATATTTTTTCAAGAACTATCTAGATCACAAAAAGTACTATAATCGAGTACTTCTTTGTTATACTACTTTATAAGCTTTTTCAGTTATGTGAATAAGTAATCCATACTTTATATTATCATAACAATTTTACCGTAGGTAAGGCTCGTTTAACATAAGTCAATCGTTGTATTTATTATTGGACTTGGGTTTTAGTTGCTTGTACTTCAATTTATATCTAAATGAGGTAATAACACTGTAATAAAACACCATAAATATATGACTTGTCCTTTAAATTTATTTCAGTAACAAATCCTATTGTAGTAAGAGACTGCGTACTGTTAAAATATAATAAAAATAATAAACATATACCCAAAGAATAATCTACTTTGAAAATTAATATAATACACAAACTTTAGTAAATAGATGCGATATGTTTCAGTACCTTTAGTCATAGGTATATAATATTATCATCCAGTGCGAATTTCGGTAACTTCAATGGTCCAATTAGATTTGCAAACCAACAAGACAAAAATAGCGCTTGTCAGCTAATATTAATATAGTAAAATGTATTTATTGTTGCACTTTTAGATGAAATTTATATTCTAAAACGAATTTACGCACATACAACAGCGCACAAAATAGTAAACAGTGTATAAAAAAAACTTTTATGTGATCCTGAGATTCATTTTTAAATCTCAGGATCTACATGATTGAACTTGGTACGGCCTAAAAGCAATAATATGGTACTGCTATCTATGTAAATTGCATAAAAGTTATCTTACAATTTACATTGGTTTGTGTACAAGTCACAGGCGAGGCCAGGGTTTATATTTTTTGATTGTTCATGTGCATGCTACTTCATGTGTCAATACATTTGTTTATTAAACACATGGTAAATATAATCCATTCCAGCAGGAAGTGAAGACTGGAAGCTTAAATATTATCTTCGTAAAGTGTGAAAACATAATAGCCACTTTACGTGCACAAGTATTGTTTTATTTTATTTCTACATAATACGTCTTATTAATTAAATTGCGAGAGACATTTTACTATGTTATAGAGAAATATTTATAGAGTAAGCACCTTTTTTTATGTTGCGAAGTGGATATTTGACGTATAACATTCAAAGTACACGGTCATCTAAAGCTTAAGAAATCAAATACAATTTCTTCTAGTAAAATGTACAAAAACAAAACTAAACAATATATTATTCATTTAATGTAGTATTGACATACCTATGACAAAACAGAGTGAACCCACGCAAATGATACAAAAATAGGAATTAGTATAAATATTCAGATACTATATGATGTACCTTTCAGCATTAGGTATGCTAGAAATATACGCACAAAAAATATTTAATATTTACATGATAATGATAAATAATAATTTAACAGTCAAGCAATAACAATAGGTAGGTTCGAAAGTCACTATATTCTATTACTTTTGTTGATCTTAATCAATTTTCAAGCAACTTAAGTCTAAATTTCTATCAAATGTATATAACATTTTTTGATCATAATTATAATAACAAATGTATTGTAACCTACACTACTAATTGCTCGAAAAAAATTACCTAATATTATTTACTTACAACAATAAAATATTTAGATCCTAATTTGGAAGCGTAAATAAAGTACGCATAAGTAAATAATGTATTTAACATTATTAAAAGTCTACTTTATAGTGTAATTGTTGCAAATTCGGTGTTGGTATAACATAAGCACCAAATTTGCGGTTTAATTTTAATAAATTTAATAAATAAAAACATCTGTATGCATCGAACAGACTTTTAGAAGCCAACAAACCTACTCTGCTCGTTACAACATTTTATTTCTCATAAATTTATAACGTTATAATATTGTGTCAATTTACTATTAAGTATTTAATTTAAAAACAATTTAAATAATTATATCAAAACTTATCAGCTAAAGTTTCATCTAGATGTATAATGATCTATTGAAAGCCCTAAGATATTAATACTTAAACATTAGGTACATTGGGCGTCAAAATAAAATTTATCCTAAGAATATTAATAAGCGAAAATCCGCGCAGTAGATGGAACTTAGCAGATGATAGGATTATCTTTAGTTGACAATTATAAAATTCCCCTATTAATAGTGACAGATTTTGGCTCGATGTTCCAAAAATATTTAGAATGGAAAATTTTATTAGTACAACTTTAACGCAAAACTTTATGATAGTGATAAGTGAGGATGTGAACAAAATGTTTAGGAGTTTGCGGCAGCGCAAATTTATTGTCATATTACCGGCAATGAGAGGGGAGCCTTAAAGGGCTCGGACTCTATTTCTCTCCTAAATTATTGCTGATTAAGTTGGACGCTCTAATCCCTTACACTTAACATGAGGATAGAGCTATTATGTTTTCTGTATACTTTTATACTTTGTTCTGAATTTTTCAGTATGTGATTGTTTGATGCTTTTTGATTGGAGGACTAAGGAAGTTTTGCCAGCCAAATTCATAGCCCAGAAAAAAATGTTCGTCTAAAAAACGACCCACGCGTACAAAATGACATTACCGGATACTTATATATTTTATATTAGAACGGATTTACGTAAAGTTTGGTCGTTCTACATAATAAGTATTATAATAAACGGTTTTTGCGTTGGTTAAAACTATCGGAGAAACTTAACACCATTTTTTCTGATTCTTATTTATAAGAATATTAAATTAGTTGGTCTTGCTTGTGGGGCACACAACTTGCAGCTCGTGTACAGGAAGATCCTGGACGATGAGTGCGTGGAAAGCCATATTTGCGGTCGCAAGGATGTATTCGCAGATAGAAAACCACGTGAATGCTGAAATCAGAAAAATATGTTATGTTTAAGGTATGGATGTATACTTGTAATTAGTATATTGTTTATGATTTGATGATTAGAGCACCAAGAAAAAATTAAAATATTCATTCATTTCAATAATTGAAATAAATAAATGTGACTTTAGTTCGCAAAAGGTTAGCAGTAGATATTTTATCCTTACAAATAACGTTTGAACGCATACCCTTTTTTGTAGCTTTTTATTTTTGTATGTTCGTAAATTACGTGAATAACGAATAACTTTGTTTTTACAGTAGGTTCAAATTAAGTATATAAAACCACAGTTTTGCTCTGGGGTACATACCAAGTGGTCGACAAAGCAATCTGTGTCTCAAAAAGAAGACAATAAGGCCAATAGTAGCGACGATGGCCACAAAGAACAATATCCATACGAGCTTGTTCGTCCTCACTGGCTCCACCACGTCGCTGGCTAGACAGCCGACGCGCGCACGGCACAGCATATGAAGAAGCGATGCTACCATGAATATTATAAAAATCTTCTCGTGCACGACTGGAAATAAAATACGGACATACCTGAAGTAAAGATTCAACAATGCAATACTATTACGATCATAATTATATTAACTTATGGACATCAACTGTTAGACATGGGTCTTTTGTAGAGCTTTCCAAATTCTATCGTCTTTTACCAGCTGTGTTCAACGAGTGCCTTTGATTCTTTTAATAAAATCTGCCGATATGGTGGGGACAGCAATATTTAACTGGCTCCGTTACCGTATGTGTATGTGCTTGATCGTTCAAACTATTAGTTTGAACTTTATGAATGTATGTACATGGAAAGAACTCAAAGGTTCAAAAAACTCAAACAACCCCACATCAATTAGTATACACTTCCACTACAATAAGTAAAGTCTTGTGATCTATCAGTTCAGAGAACTGCACTAAGATTCCATTCCCTACATCTATGTATGAAGTTGGAGTAGGAATATCAATTAGGTATAGTCTGATCACTGAACAACTGCCCGGACCTAGGACCATTCTTATTTTGGAGCTCTTTTTGTCAACTTTTTGATGCTCTTGTAACATAGTAATAATTTGTAGGTATACTCATAACAAACAAAAATTTGGTTACAAATACTCACAATAATTTTCTCTATTTGAAACATAAGTAACTCCTGTAAGTGCAAGTAGCTCTATCAAGTTCAACCAGTAACAAGCTTCTCCTAAATTTACAGCTAAATTACGTACCTGAAAAAAAAATATTTAAAGTATATCAATGCTTAGTTATTTTATTTCAAGTCGCGGTTTGTTTTAAACTTGCCTTATCTTCGAAGATATAAGAAGTGCGCTCTCTATGATAGTTGTAATATAAAGAACCTATTAACAGTCTTGGTCCTAGGTGGTAAGCAATGCATATTCTCCAAACATATCTTTGCGGGCTGATCCCCGTAATTGCACTTATTGATGGAACTACATTATAAACCTATGAAAACAAAATATAAAATGGTTTACGTAACACAAAGATCAGCGTTATTAAAAAATATGTCAAGTGCATTTTTGGCCTTGCTTGGGCAAGTAATTATTAATTTGAATCCATATTAACTTACCCTACAATGTGTTTCATGGATATCATCTGCCTGGAATATAGACGCTGTCACATAACAAAATACTAAAGCACCTAGTGGAAGCCAGAGGGCACTTAAACATATCCTTCTTAGAGAACATGACCAAAGCAGTCCCTGAAGAAATAAAAGATTCAGTAAACATAAATGATTTTACAGTAGGTTTAAGCATCGTTAACCATTAAGCACCTTGTAATTTAAAGTTTGGATAGTCCTGTTCACAATACACGATTCCTTTGTACGAGTTATGGCCTGCTCAATCGAGTGCGTTGGTATATCTACTTGTGCGTCATTTCCCATTTTCTGTCTCACTCACTTTTAATCATTAATATCATAATTAAACAACGACCCCCTTCATCCGATGCTCATTGTTTTTATTGAATTCATTATCACTGAAAATTTGCTACACTTCGCATTAAGAAAACGTGAAAAACTTGTTAAACGCGCAGAAAATACATTTGTACTGATACATAGATAACACTAGATTTATTCTTTTGTACATTAAATTGTGCGCTTTCATAAAAGCACAGTGCTAAAACGAGTAAAGATGACTTGAGGCGTGGAATGAATGAAGTAACTTGGACTTGCGCATTTGGGGCTAAAGAGCTTTTCGTTGCGTTGCGTAGAATATATTCTTCCGATTTAATACATTTTGGTTCCAACCAATATTCAGAAGAAAGGTTTTATTATTATAAGGCTGTAACTAAATCACGCAGTAATAACTCAACTGTTACTATTGTATGATATGGTACTAGAATAATTCGGTTCCAGGGGTTGTTTTACTTCAGATCAATATATTGCGCGCAGATTTTGCCATGGTTTTGCATACAAAGTGTCATATGTACCTCACTCCTTTTGATTTGTATTCCTAAACTAAATATCGTTGGCTGCCATACTCTTATACAATTATTCTAATGAATTAGTGGTATTTATTTAAAACTGCTTGTTTACGTAGCCATATTGTCCAATAGATCTATCTACTATAGCGAAGATTTTTTGGTTATCTTAGTAGCCAGTTAATAATTTGGGAAAATGCTTAAATATAAAAAAATATAACAAAATTATTATTAATATTAAAGTTACTTTTGCTTAGAATTAAGTAAATGACTTTGAGCTACTAAATATGAAGAAATTTGAGGAAAACTTAGTTTAAATACATTTTAGTTTGTGAAAATATGTTGTACAACTTAGAATAAATATGTAAAGAAATAGAACCAGTTTTGTTTTTTTTTTAATTTAATTACCCACATGTATTGTGATGCACTTGTTAGAATATAGTAGAGACTAAAAGAAAGAATACTTATTTCCGTAATTGAATATTGGAATATTATTGTTTATATAATTTTAAAAAGTTCTGTCTATGTTACTCTGTGGTATTTTTAAGTATGGCATCTCTATTCAGTTGTACAAGTGTGTCAACACTGTTTTGTCTTTGCAGTTGTTAGAACATAACTGTAGAAGATTACTACTTGATTTATTCTTATTATTGTTATTTATAAACATTTAATATACAGCAACTTAGATATTATTTAAATGAATAATAATTAATATAGAGATAGTTATTTAGAATTTATAAGCATTAAAGAAATAAATACTTTGATTTCAATGAGTCATAATATTATATACTGGTTAAGTAAGATTTAAGGATGATATTCAAAGTCTAAGTATCTTGAGTGTGAGTCTAAGTGAAGGAAAAAACGAAAAATAATTATTGTGGCAGCATGATTACATTGAGAATTACAAACAAAAAGCATGTACTGAGTGCGTGTAAGTGTGTACGGTGTGTGCGTGTGTGTGCGTATATAATATGAATCCAACAACTTTATTCATTGAATACGCTCTGTTTCAACATAGTTTAAGCTTTGTAAATTATTATTAACTACTTTTTTGCGATTCAATTTATTCATTTTATGTATGGAAAGCGTTTTATTTAATTTATTGTATAGAGTCTTACCTAAATAGCACTTAAATTTATGTCCATACACAGTTCAAAAACGTGTATTATATATCCTCAAATTGCCTCGTTTAGTATGACGGTTAGGGACCATTTGCTCTAAGGAGCAATGTAGTTTCATTATACGGTAAGGACTTTGGTTTTAGCATATAAATTTAATGTGAGAGTGTATCGGCAAGCTGTACACAACCTTTAAAACTGCGTGTTGTGCTCTCTCCAACGATAGTAAATCTGTTTTTCAGGTCCCTCCCCATGTTTCAATGGACTAAGATAAAAAAGACTGACAGAGTGCCTAAAAAATTTAGGGATTAGCTATATGACGAATATTTCTAAAGATTGCTGTCAGTTTTCTAACACGTGTTGTTAAAAGATTAATATGGGGCACAAAAGAAAGGTATTTAATTTCTGTTAGCCTATCTAGCATTGGACATGAACATTGGTTAGCCTGATTAGAAATAAGGCATATTAAGTTATATAATTCTGTCGAGGGTTGTGTATTATTACGCTATTAAAAAGTTAAATATTTTGTTTTACTAGTGTTTCAACTAAGAAGATTCAGACTCAACAGTTTAGAAATTGTGTTAAGTCCCTGTTAGGCGTAGCAGAAGATTCGGTCAGAAATCTCTCCCCTAAAAACTAGGGCTGTATCATCAGCAAATGAAAAGACTTGACCAATGGCTAGGTTAGTGTTACAAATGTCATTGATGTAAATAAGGAAAAGAGTTGGTCTAAGAACACTACCTTGTGGAACCCCATGTTTAATTGTTAGTGGGTAAACTATTTGATAATTGATATCATATTTAATCACGACTTATCGTAAAAGCATATCTCTGGTAAAGTTTAATATAATATTAAACAATTGACTTGTTATTTAAATAAAATATATTCTATGGGAAGGTGGTGGCACGTGGTTTCCAACCTACCTTCAAAGTTATAAAACACGGTGCAATTCTCTTAAAGGAGTCCTGTGTTATAATTGGGTGTCCTGTGTCTCCATTCTGCTGTAAATTATGTATAATCTTCGTGTATTTTATATTTACTACTGATAATGTGTAAGGTCTTTACATTTTTAGTGAACTGGTTGAGAAGTTACTTTAAAGTTGTGAATAAGATCCCCGATCTTATTGTATGCCAGATAATTGGCTACATGATTTCTTATTATAATTTTTTTTAAAGGATTTTATAACAGATCTTGATGTGAGCAGTTGTTAGAGACTAAGGTTTGTGTACCTATTTGATAAACTAGCTACGATGTTACTTCATAACTATTGTTTGTAAGATCTCATTGCAGTTCAGATAGATTGTTTGTTATTTCTTATTATCATGATTTATATTATTGATAGACACAACTCTAAACTACGGTTTTGTGTATTTGATAAACTAGCTGAGAAGTTACTTCATAATTATTGTTCCGTAGATCTTATGGCAACTAAAGATTTTAAACTAAGGTTTGCGTGGTTAATCAACATTTCTTAAATATAGTTCAACGGGTAGGTACATACCACGATACCATATTATCGTGGTATGTACCCGTTGAACTATATTTCTAAGTCTTATTTTCCTTACAACTTTGATGTGAGAGTCTAGCTCTGTATCTCTCTTTACCTCCTCTACATGTACACCCACGTACAGTGCAGAACAAATGTTTTTTACTAAACTCGTCCATGCCAGATATAAACAATTAAATGTTATTGTCAAAGTTGCTGACAAACATGCTCACGCGACTCAAGCGCAATTTGTTTTTATCTTGTTTTCATCATCGTTACTCATTTTCCATTATCATTTTCTCGAAGTAAAGCTAAGAAGACTGATACTGAATGCATCCAATGCAAAAAAGCCCTTTGCTTTCGTGCAATAACGCCATGAGGCAAGGAAAGTTGACAATCACAGTTTTTTTATTTATAACCCTGGTACACCATCATTGCCAGGATCTTTATTACTGTTAAGTGAAATCAACTTCCTTATTATATACTTCTCTTTACGTCCTAAGTTAGCAATGTTAGCAACGTTTTAAAAACTGAAAGGTACATAGGCTACTTTTTATGTCAGGAAAACTAACGGTTTCTACGGGATTTGTAAAATAACCATTCACCATTATTTCACGTTTCACGTTCATAGTCTATACTCCGCATGCGAGTCATTTTCAGAATATGTGCATCCTCTTCTCGATTTACACTTGTGATTTGTTTTATTTTACTTTGCTTGCATGAAAACCGCGCGCATCTCACGCGCCACCACTGAACCCTCACGTCGGGCGCCTCCCACAGCTTCTCATACCAACGGTAATCTATACTTATAATAAAACTATAACTGGAAGATTTCTGTACATTTAATATATTTTGATAATTTTGAACGGGGGATGCTTTATAATCGATGCTGAGTCCAAAACAGATTTTTATTAAATTTTTGTCTGTCTGTCTGTCTGTCCGGGCATCATGTGAAAACTACTGAACGGATTCAAATAAAATTTGGTAAAGTGGTAGCTGATATTCCGGGTCAACATATTATAGGCTACTTTTTATCCCGATAAACAATAAGCTTCTCCCGGGAAATGAGATGAAAATTTTTAACAATTTTACTTCATAGCTCCGTTAAATTTGAACCGATTTTAATAATTATTTTTTTATTTGAAAGTGTATACTGCATATGTGTGTATATCAAGCATGTATTGTATAATTTTAATGAAGATCGAATAAATATGTCGGAGATAAAGGACATAACTATTCACAGATAACAGCGAGCGATACTTATATTATAAATGCGAAAGTTTGTGAGTAAGGATGTATGGATGGATGGATGTATGTATGTATGGATGGATAGATGGATTTACATGTTTAAAGTAATCATCATTACCTACAAAAAATTCTGGGAGGCTAAATGCCTAATTGTTAGGACACAATAACCCCTTCTTGTTATAATTTGTCAATCAAAACACGGGTACAATCTTAAGATGGTGACGTTCCTATCAGATCCAAATAAATAATAATGTCTCTTTAAATTATTCAAATTGGACTTATCGTTTAGACGTCACTACGGGTATAGAAATGCTAAAAGATATTAAATCCGATAATAACCGATTTGATGCAGACGAAGTTGCGCGGGTCAGCTAGTAAGATATAAAGCTGCAGAGTTAGCTTGTTTGTTTACTTGAACGCGATGTTCTCATGTTTTTGATTGCCTATCTATCGAGGAAGGCTGTAGGCTCTATAGCATCACGCTTAGACCAATGAGAGCATAGCATCAATGAAGAATGTTTCAAAATCCGATGTGTTATTTTTTTCTTTTGAGAGCTTTCGCTGTTTGCGCTGCATAAACGGTTAAATGTTTCGATAAAATCATCAAGTAGGCCTAGTTAAAAGCATTAATGAAATGACTAGTTTATTTATTTAATTTTTATAGTTTATGACAAAGTTGTTTCCATTTAAAAGTTCTAAAAAAAGTCCGCGACTACATATATTAATCTTTTAAGGTTGACTTATACGAGGATGGTGTCGTGTGGGACCGCTAGTCCTACTAATATTAAAAATGTGAAAGTGTGGATGTTTGTTACTCAATCATGCAAAAACGGGCGAACGAATTTGGATGAAATTTTGCATGCATGTAGGCCTTTGACATGGAAAAGAACGTTGGCTACCTTTCCCGATTCCTTAAGTAGTTCCCGAGGGAAAATGGAACATTTTAAACGGTAGACAGCTTTGAAATTTGGAAGGTATGCATGTCACCTATGCTATGGAAAAGGACATGTACTTTCTATATCGATCTCTTAAATAGTTCCCGTGGTAGGAATAAAAATTGTTAACGAGTGAAGTTTTAGACCTATTTCTGAAGTCCTCGCATACCAAATCGCGGGCAGAACCTAGTAAATAAATACAAAAAAAAGAAACAGAACACAACAAACAAATAAAAACACTTTCGTATTTATAATATTAGTAAGTAATTAAATTAGTAAGCATTTTCTAACTTATAATACAAAATATGTTTTTACTTGCTCAAGTTCATAAAAATAATTCGAAGCCCTAAATAAATTAACATTCGAGATCCGAAGTTAATTCAATACAAAAATAGTGATTCAAATTTTTAAAATATTTTCATTTGAGTTTAAAATGAAACTCGAGAATTATCAAGAGAATTTGTTTAAAAAAATTGCTAGCATGTAGGTAGGTACCGATATATGATATAAATACAATAATTTTATTTATTTGGCTGGGGTTCTGGTCCCTAATTGATAAAATACGAATAGACCGGCATATTTTGTACGTAGTTAGACTCCAAGCCAATGGTGAGTAAATGAAAGAAACTTGTAAATACTTAAATTATTCAACAGCTTTATTTATTTAAAATAAGTTATCGCATCGGTTTACAAGAGATTAGTAAATAGTAATAAATATAAAGAGATATTCGTCTGTGTTTTCTAGTCTATGATAGTTTAATGGATTACTATGGTTGGTCTGTACCTTTGGACATTTGACATAAAACTTTATCGGACTTGAATCTGTGGCCGTAAAATCAGGCAAAAAAACAAGAGTACCTATATAACTACCGGCTACCTGTACAGTACCTCTAACCGTACCCTAATCGATATGGCGCCGCGCCGCCGTGCGCGCGCCGTATACAAATTGCGTAGGCACTCGACATGCGCTGTAGGGTTTATATCCAAAAAAACACGCAATTGATCGTTTTATATATAATATGATTTTCCGGGATCATTGCATTTAAAAGCCTCAATATGTGGTTAAGTAAGCTCTTTATTATATTTGGCTTGTGTGTGATGCTATTTTATGAAGCTGAAGCTGCTAAGTCAGCTAAGCCCGCTAAGTCAACTAAGTCTGCTGAGTCTGCTAAGTCTGCTGAGTCTGCTGAGTCTGCTAAACCTGCTGAGTCTGCAGGATCATCCCATTTGCTGTTTACAGAGAGTGGGTCATTTAAGTCCAGGGTATGATTATTTTTAATAGTAATCTATGTTTTATCTTAATATCTATAGTAATCTATGTTGTATGGTTTCTAAAATCTCATAGCAATTTAGTGAAGACGCTCTAAGCTTTTGTCTTTTTACTTATTTTTTTATATAATATAAGCTCCAGATTTGGTGTCCATAATGGTTTATTCCCTATGTCAAAAAAAATCCAAATTTTACTTAAATGGAAATTGACCTTTACTGATAACAGCAACCATAATCATCATCATCACTTCAATCGATTGAGGTCCACTGCTGGACATAGGTCTTTTGCGGGTTCCAAAGCCCATGATCCTTGGTTGCTTGTGTCCAGCGATTCCCAGCATCTTGCTGTCCACCTCTTTGGAGGTCAAACAATGCTGCATTTACTGGTGTGGGGTTGTTATTCCAACACCTCTGTACTCAAACATACTTCGGCTCTGAGCTGGCCATAACATGCAAATAAAATAAATAAATTAATAAATATACTATGCCATCCAAGCCCCAAAGTAAGCGTAGCTTGTGTTATGGGTACTAAGGTAACTGATGAATATTTTTATGAAAAATATACATAAATACTTATAATATACGGATTAACACCCAGACACTGAAAAACATTCATTTTTATCACACAAACATGTTCCAGTTGTGGGAATTGAAGCCACGGCCATGGACTTTGAAAGCAGGGTCGCTGCCCAAAGCACTAGTCGGCCTTCAAAAATAAAAAAAATAGCAAGACTATGATTTCCTACACTACTTTTCAAAGTTAGAGTTTTAAGCCCATTCCTTTTTACTTAATGGTTATCAACCACAGCCTATTATTATGCCACTGCTGGGCACATGTCTTTCATAGGAGAGAGAAACACTTTTTGAGCATAGACACTGCTCTGAAATTAAAAAAAAGGTATATTTACTTGACAATAATATAATTTTATATACCAATTGGTCAGAGATCTCACAATTTACAGAGGTACAAAATAAGGAATTGTCTGAGAATTTCACTATATTAATTGTGATTTTGTTTCTTATGCTTTGCGCATCACAATTATTTTTATTGTACCAGGCAATATTGTGTTTGTCTGCTTTACTTGCCGCATACTATAATTTGTCAACAGTTATATCTGAAGTCTCTGAATTGCTGTTGGTTTAGTTTCATTAGGATAGTTTTGTGCAAAATGTTTGTGAAATTGGCACCATTACCATGTATTGTTGTCTATGCCTTTGCATGAAAAACCCTGGCATATTGTGGATTTGACAATGCATCGCTATAGCCAAGACTACGCGAATTATTATTTTTATTTCCGAAAGGCTTACAGTTGTTGCTTAACATAATTTAGAACCTCCTGCTTTTTTAAGTAGTTTAAAATACAATTTAATTACCAACTTTAAAAAAAAAGCAAAGGTGGTAAAGGAAGTTCTCAAATTGACTATGTTTTTCTCATTTTTTGTCGTATGATTGTTATGCGGGAACTTGGCCAATTAAAACCGATTAAGATGATTATTTTTTTGTTTGGTAGGTCACACCTTAGAGGTGGGTTTAAATTTGGTGGAGAGGTAATAAATATCTTGGGAGATGAAAAACTCCTTAATTTAAACGAAGTTATTACTTATTATCGATAACAATAAATTGCTTGCGATCTATGAGATAGTAATTTTTTTTTAATTTCTGTAAAAGAAACCAACCTCCTGTGGCTTAAGAATTGGTAGGCTAGGTATTTTGATAGAAAATTTACATCGGCGTAACTTTCAATCAATCGTGTACAGGTGTGATGTTGAAACAATGATTTTTGATTGTAAACAATGCATATTTATGCGATAGCTGCAGTAATAATAATAATAATTTTTATTTGATTAAAAGTAAATTTGTTTTTCTTAAATTACCCTGTACCCCCAAACCTGGATGTGTGCGTGCGTCGTCGTCCGTTCGTCCATCTCTGTGTTTGTGGTGTGTGTGGCTCGTGCGTGCTTGCGTATGTGCGTGCGCGCGAGTTTGCGTGCATGCGTGCTAGTTTGTGTGCATGCGTGCGTTGTCGCCCGTCAGTCCGTCCGTATTTGTTTTTTTGTGTGTTTGTGGTACGTGCTTGAGCGCGTTCGTGCGAGATAGCGTTCGTGCGTGCATGCGTCGTCGCTCGTAAGTTTGTCTGTCTGTGTCCGTTTGTGTGTGTGAATGTATGTGTATGTATGTTTGTGTGTGTGTTTGTGTGTATGTTTGTGTGTGTGTTTATTTGTGTGGTAGTGTGAGTGTGTGTGTCTCTGTTTTAGCTGTTTCAAATCCAAGATTGCAGCCACCACAAAATGGTTAATTACTTTTCTTGTTTAAAAATCTATCAATATAGGTATCTGTTAGACGGCCGAGTGGCACAGTGGGCAATAATACTTTTTATTTGATTAAAAGTAAATTGTTTTTCTTAACTTACCCTGTACCCCTAAACCTGGTTGTGTGCGTGCGTCGTCGTCCGTTCGTCCATCTCTGTGTTTGTGGTGTGTGTGTGATGATGGCAGCCACCACTTAATGGTTAATTACTTTTCTTTTCTAAAAATCTATCAATATAGGTATCTTTTAGACGGCTGAGTGGCGCAGTGGGCAGCGACCCTGCTTTCTGAGTCCAATGACGTGGGTTCGATTCCCACAACTGAAAAATGTTTGTGTAATTAACATGAATGGTTTTCAGTGTCTGGGTGTTTATCTGTATATTATAAGTATTTATGTGTATTATATTCATAAAAAAATATTCATCAGCTATATTTGTACCCATAACATAAGCTACGCTTACTTTGGGGCTAGATGGCGATGTGTATTGTAGTATATTTATTTATTCATTTATTTATTTAATTAATTTACGTCCTATGTTATTTTTATTTTATTTTTATATAGATACGTAGTGGTCTTTATGAACTCAAAAATATGTAATTAGTTACGTAACCCTGATATTGTAAAGTACACGTATATTCTTAATACTAATATTATTTAAAAAGGAAAGATTTTTTTGTACTGTTTTTGGCTTTGAAAGTAGTGGGCCGATTTTTAGCATTTCTTCACCAAAATACAGCTTAACTATCTTGAAGTAGTGTCCCGTTATGTGCATGAAAAATAAACGCGGACGATGTCGTTGGCAACAGCTAGTCCTATATATACTTCGGTAAACATTAAATATAACATTTGGTCTTAATAAATTCATAAATTTGAAAATAAAAGTTTTAGAACCGGTGACTTTCTGGCATTCGCGGCCTTAAAACTTCACCTAATCATCAAAATCCAGAAACCTTTTATATTCAATTTAATAATGCCCCATTTTTCATTTTTATTTCAGCGTAACTCTCCATTTGGTAAAGCAGTCCGAAACGGTCTTGTAACATTTTTAAACCAAGAAAAGCGATGGGCGTATATTTTGGATGTTTACCTCGATCTAATCCAACAGCAGAAGATTATAGACAAACTTTGGTTGGATGTTGAAAAATACACCAATATCAGTGTAAAAATTAAACAAGATGTAAACTGCTTGAAAGCTAATAAAATGGAAGATGTAATTAAATGGTTTACAGTTGTACACGATGACGGTTCGTCGAAGTTCCCTCAAGAGAAGGATTATCAATATCCAAAAGGTTACTCGAACCCTGATTTGGAAATGCCAGACTGTGTTAATATATCTTCTTTACCGTTTAGTATGTTTTCTTTTGAACACTTGGAGGTAAGCTTTCAAAAATGTTCAATTTCAATTTATTTATTCAGCAGAGTCCTTAATGTAATTTATAAAACAAGCTTCAAATAGATTTATTTATATGATTTAATGAGTGGCCATTAGTCGCTATTGTTTTTAGCTATGTTTCATGAAAATCGGTCTCAGATTGCTGCTGCTACAAAATGGCGGATCAAATATTTATTCACAACTCACAATTGTGTTGAGTACTTGACTAGTAGAAAACTATACACTAAGATTAATTTAAAAAGCCAATAAAGCAAAAAAAGAATAAGAAGAAGATTAATTTAGAATCCAAGATGGCCGCCACAAAAAAATGGCGGATTACATATTTTTTCACAACTCCATTAATATAGGTATCAAATGATAGGGCTTGACTAATAATATCAACATTTAATTTACTGAATAACTCTCAGTCCGGTATTTTATAAATATTTGATTACTTCTCATCACACAGTCAAATTAATATTTAGCTATGAAACCAGCAATTCATATCCAAGCCTATTTTATCAAATATTGGATAGAAGCAGCCGTTACTTTGCGGAAATCCATAATATATTATGAAAATTAAGCTTAATTTGCTATACTCCGCGAACAGCAGCAGAATCTGTATGGTGTAATTTATAATTACTTCAATCCGTATACTCCACACCAAACAGATCCTCAGCAATGTACCCTCTACGCACGTTTCGCTCCGAAACCGGAGCATCCTCAGGAGATGTTAACAATGAATAATTGTTAAGAACAACATTGTTAGTTGTTCTGACTGGATTTAAGTAATTATAAATTACACCATACATATTCTGCTGCTGTTCGCGGAGTATAGCAAATGAAGCTTAATATTCATAACCTATTTTATCAGTCATGTAATCTTTAGTATTATAATAGGAATCAAGGGGTTTACTCCGCAGTGGGATTATAGGGTTATAACGTTAAACTTGACCACACTACAAATAAAAGTGGCAAAAATTGTAATTAATATTATCAAGAAAGTAAATGAACGAATGGAATGGTGAATGACGTAATAGAACAACCGCTTAAGGATTTTAAGTATCGGTTTTCCACCCGCTTTCAGGAGAATTTCCTTTTTATTTTCTGGCAGACGGTTAAATATTTTCATTGACATTGAGTATGACCTTTGCTTGGGGAGTGCTAATTTTAAGGGGCGAGTACTTTGCGGTTTTTCTGAAAAGTGCCGTTCTTTTTCTTTTATTCTTTCTTTTATAGAATAGAAAAGAATATAAATTCTTTTTTTTATTTCATGAGATACATCGATACACTGTATTATCATTAATAATGTTAGATTATAGTTTATTGTCCGAGTACAGTTATCACTTTCTTAGGTATACACAACATTGGAGCAGGTCCGGTTAAAAAATAATTAAATTAAGTCAAAAGCAAAAATAGTAAGAATAAAAGAATTAATATTAAACAACTGAAAATAGTGAGCAAATTAAAAAAAAAAAAAAACAGTTTAAAAATATTACTCTAAGTTTAATTTCGCCTTAAAGCTAAATAGAGTATTATGAAAAATGTCAATGCCAGGGTTTTTTAAGTTGTTACAAACATTAGTCATTCGGTTAATAGGTGAGAATTGGCCTGGGTTGGTTGGAATTCAAAAATTTAAGAGCGAAGGTTTTTAACTCAGGGTACCTCGGAATACGACGGGGAACATTGATACTTATCTGATTCAGCATGTCTTTCTTTTAATAAATAATAATAATTTCAATGATATAATATAGACGGAAGTGTTAAGATGTTTAATTTTTTGAAATAAGGTTATATTTATACTTTCCAGTGCATACGATAGGTACTTTATCATCGGCGAAAGGTGTCTCCGCTCGGTCATTGTATTGTAATTGCGTTATCGCGATTGTTTCATAGTTGCGTCGCGATTGTTGTGTCTAAATCGCGAGTTTAGGCATTTGCTTTTAGAATAAATGTTGTTTAATCTCGCGGAGAGGTGAAGCGAGGGTTAGTAAAGTATTTATCAACACGGCGATAAGTATTGCGGCTACAATAAATCTTTAGTAATGTCTAGCGTCGTCAAGATCCAGTGCAAAACTGAATTGTGTTCCGCATATTATACTAAAGCTTTATTAAATGCGTGTTAAATGTGTGTAGAATGTAGCGTGCAGTCGCTGCACCGAGCCTCTTTTTTGGTTTTGTATTATATTCCACTACAAGTTAGCCTCTGAAAGCAATTGCACCTGGTGGTAAGTGATACAAAGATAGTACCTAGTAGGCTCAACTGTTAGGGAGTATGGCTGTTATATTTAACCCGTACCCCTAATCGGTTTCGTCGCGACAACGTACAGGAACGCTAAATCGCTTAGACACGGCCAAAGCCAGACCCACAAGACCAGACCAGAGAAAAAACGGATATTATAAATTCCCAATTTGCCTCTGCCGGGAATCGAACCCAGGACCTCCAACTGAAAACACAGAGTTATTTTTACAGATTATAATAATATTTAAAAAAAATATCGTTTTAAAAACCTACCCTACGTAGGTAGGTAGGTTTTCAAAACTACGACAAAATAAAGTTCGAACTAAGAACAAGAAAAAAGAACTTCAAACTAACGTAACTAATGTAATGTTCTTTTCCTTCCTTTTCTAGGGTATCAAGGAAATCGATGGCTATTTTTGGCCTTCCTTTGAGCTGAACTCCAAAAAAATGATACTTGATATCGATAGTTTTAGTCATTTCGGTGAATGGCTGACAGGGCAGCTCGTCAAAAATAGTTCTTCTTGGGTGCATTATCATTCGGCTTCTTTACTCTATCGACTCCTGACACAAAGCCTGAAAGCTGCGGAATGTAGTCGGCGAGCTATACTCTATGCACCAAGGTATTTATTTTTTTATTTAATCATTAATTGTAGGACCAAGCAGAAAGCCCACCAGGTTAGTGGTAAACCATCGCCTATAAACAGGTCACACTTCTCAGGTCATGCGTTGTAATGGCACTAGACAGAATTTGTAATTCTAACACATAATTTAATTTTTTTTTTAATGTAGTTACAATTAATTCCTGGTGTGTCTTTTGAATAAATAAATAGAACACAGGCGTAGGTGTTAAGTCCTATGGTCCTGTTACTACACCGGCAATTGTCTCAATGCTGCTTAGCGGCAGAAATAAGCACACAGCAACAGGTAGTACTTCTCCGGACGAGCTCTGTCACAAAAATCTCTTCTATTTACCTTGGGTAAATTGGAATTCAATTCCTATCCTATTACTACACCGGCAATCGCCTCAATCCTGCTTAGCGGCAGAAATAAGCACACAGTAACAGGTAGTACTTCTCCGGACGAGCTCTGTCACAAAAATGTCTTCTATTTACCTTGGGTAAATTGGAATTCAATTTCTATCCTATTACTACACTGGCAATTGTCTCAATGCTGCTTAGCGGCAGAAATAAGCACACAGCAACAGGTAGTACTTCTCCGGACGAGCTCTGTCACAAAAATCTCTTCTATTTACCTTGGGTAAATTGGAATTCAATTCCTATCCTATTACTACACCGGCAATTGTCTCAATGCTGCTTAGCGGCAGAAATAAGCACACAGCAACAGGTAGTACTTCTCCGGACGAGCTCTGTCACAAAAATCTCTTCTATTTACCTTGGGTAAAAATTACAGTTGTGGGAATCGACCCCACAGCCTTGGATTCAGAAAGCAGGGTTGTTGCCCACTGCAACAATAATATAAAACATTTATAACAATCATATAAAAATTTTATTAAAAGTTTGTGTTATGTTTCCTAAGACGTCTTCATAATGGACTTCGGACGTCAACAGGAACACATAATATATACACTATTGAAGATATTATATTAATCTTTATCTCACCATATTTTATATTCATTATATTTAAGTAAGAGCAGAGCTTTTCCGGGGAATTAGTAAGTACCACCATGTTTTTTTGGCGCTAAGCAGCATTGTTGCAATGCTGTGTTCCGGTCTCTTAGGCGAATGCTCACCGAGGACCGTACCAATTAGAAATGGATTTACCTAGTATAAAATTAAAAACTCATTAATTTCAGGTAGGCCTAATATAACCACTTTTGAAACGTAGAAAGTATTTCTGTTTGTAGTGACTACCACCGGTTCGGAAGACAGATTCTACCGAGATGAAGCCGGCAGAAACTCAGCAGTTCCTATGTTCCAACATCGTTTTACAATTCAACAATCTTTGTTCCATCTTGTGTGAGATGGAATAGTTTAGATGTCAAGTCAATTAGTTTTCCCAAATATTTAATAATAATAATAATAATAATTTATTTATTTCATATATATAAAAGTGTATACAGCAGGAATCTCCTAATGGACACAGTGATACTCTATTTATTTGTGCACAAAGGAGTGCTTAAGCACTCGCACTAAGGTAACATGTGTTACGAGTGTCGCCACCTTCCTTCGGACCCATTACATAAACGTGAAATTAGGCAAATGCAAACATCGCAATACATAATAAATTAATTACAATGATGTGATTGACGTTTTTTTTTTTTTTTCCTCCAGCTCTTAAAAACTACGTGTTTGTTTCATTGTCTGTAAAATTCGTTAGGATTGAGCCTGTTGAGCTGTGCATAGGTTACCTGCCTAGGCATAAACACATGTTTTTTAACCCCGCGGGAACAATAACCTATTGCTTTCTTCTAAGCTTTTCCAGTTTATAAAGCATCATATGTCAATCAGTTCATCAAGATCGGTGCAGTAGTATAAACAAACAAACAGCAACAGTTCCGCATTTATAATATTAGTAAGGTCACAAAAAAAGTAAAAAAAAATACATTGCTGGGAAAAGAAGCTTGCTTAATAGTCTGACGAAAGTTTTTGTGCTCTTGTGCGTAAATCGTGTACCTAAAAAATTCAGCAATGTGATGGTAAAAGAATGAGAAAAAAAAAATATACAAAACCATTGTAGAAAAATCAAATCACACAGAGTTATTTTTAGACAAAGTATTGGCGCAGTGGGCAGCGACCCCCCTTCTGAGTCCAAGGCCGTGGGTAATATTTTTCAGTGTCTGGGTGTTTTTATGTATATTATTCATTAAGAAATATTCATCATTCAACTTTTTTTGAAGTAGGTACCCATACCACAAGCTATATTTATTTATTTATTTATTTATTTTATTTGCTTTCAGGGAATACAAAGATATTGCACTTGGAGGTCTCGGCATGGTGCTAATGCGCAGATATAAAATAAATGACTCGATTATAGTTCTTAAAGCTGCATTAGACCATGATCCCACTAACTACGCCTGCAATTTCGCGTTAGCTAACGCTTACGCAATAAATAATGATTTTAATACTGCGGTACAATATTATGATAAAACACTAAAATTAAAACCTGACTTAGAGTTGGCGAGGAAACATAAGTTGGCTGCTCTGTGCAGTTCAAAATTCACTGGAATGTTTCAGTCGTTACGGGAGTAAGTCTTTTTGATATATCTAACTAATAAATCTCTCAATATCTTTTTTCGGATCGTAGAGGAAAACTGTAGAGCGATTCATCGTGAGAAAGCGACAACCATGTTTCACTTGAACACTTTAAGTTAAATTAAATACTTTTTAGTATAGATAAGAATACATATTCCATGCCAAATCGACCACTTTTGAACCTTACCCCTTTTGATTTGGCTGATTTTTTTTTATCTTTTTCTACTCGATGAAAGACGTTTTTCAGAATTTTTTTATTCAACCCAAAAAAAGTGATGAAGCTTTCAAAAAGATTGCTCTTTTATTTTCAAATAGCCATAACTCTCTCAAAAATTGACCTTTCGGGACGTTTTTTTTTTCAAAATTTTTGTTTTAATTGAATTTTTTGAAAAAATAAATAGAAAAAATTTAACATGATCGCTTCTATGAAATAATCGCGTTTTTTGTATAAAATCGTTATTATTTCGAAGTTCGTCGTTCTACATTTTTTTTTTTTCTCAAAAAAAACTTCAATCAATTCTACAATTAATCCCGTGTATCCCCGAGCGGTCCGTTTTTGTTT
Source organism: Pararge aegeria (assembly GCF_905163445.1). Lineage (NCBI taxonomy): Eukaryota > Metazoa > Arthropoda > Insecta > Lepidoptera > Nymphalidae > Pararge > Pararge aegeria. Next base: position 5,569,900 of record NC_053184.1, on the reverse strand, counting down.
TCTATTTTTTTTATTTAGTTGAAAAAAAAATTTGTTGCATTATTTTTGAGTCATTAAATGTTAACTGCATCGTGCGTTAATGCGTATCCTATGTATAATGGTTGTAACAGGTAAATAGACCACTTATTTTCATGATAGAATTAATTTAAATAAACCTAAGCCTAAGTTTGCATACTCGGTAGTAGTGTATTGGTCTCCACAACAGATTAATCTGTATCACAAGCTTTTACACACTTAATTAAGGATGATTGATCTTCAAATTTGAGTTTTAGCACATTATGAATAAGATACATTTTATTCTGATGTTAAAGTATTTTTATACTCGTAAACGACTATATTCATGATAGTGAAATACTTTGGTGTAAAATTATTCACAAATATGTTCACCCGCAGACCCATCCACGTGTAAATGTAATGGCAAGGATGATTGCCATTTTTTTAACGCACCTACATAAATAAACTTTAATTGAAATGATTGAACTTGATTTCTCTCAATCAAGTATTAGTTCTACGTTTTATGGACGATGTTGGTATCCCTTTTTTTCAAATTTAAATGACCTTGTATATTAGCTGAATAATCGGACGAATCGACTGAAGTCAGCGAAAAGATTTGATCTTTTCGATTTTCTTGCTACATAACAATAACACAAAGGAGTCGGTGTTGGTATTTTAATAATAATAATAATAACGTTTAATTCAGATAAAAATCCATAGCTACAACAATAACATCTTATTTACTATATTCTAAACTAAAATTGGTCAAACCTATAAATAATAAAAAATTAGGAATCTACTCCCGTGTGTACCAACCCAGTGCTCCATAAAGGGATTTTCCCATTTATTTTTTTCCATTAAGAGTTATTTAGTTACACACCGTTGCCGCTGTCTCCGCCGTCTGAGGAGCGTGCTAATACCTAGTACTAATTTTTGTAAACTGTAGTAGTTATATTAACACTATTTTATCATATATCTAACAATTATTGCTAACAGTCTAATAAAGGTTTAGTTTTCTGTGATACTTAGGTATAAGGTTTTCTTACCTTATAAGTATCACATCCATTGACACGGCATATTGAAATAATAACAAGATATTTCTCGATTACAGGACGTTAAATAAGCTTCGTAAAGTACTGGACGACTACAATCAGAACGAAATAAATTTGCGAAATGCTGTCACGGACTTTTTTACCAACTCGAAAACAAAGGACGATCCAGGTAATACAATTGATTATAACATGCCGTAGGCTTTATTTAGCTTGGTCGATTGGAAACGTATTCGGTTTACAGTTATTAGAAAACAAGTTGGCGCTTGGCTGCAATCTTATAAATGGTGTAAGAGATATGTCAACGAACAATGAAACCAGGGATTGGCGAAATGGGCAGGGACCCTGCTTATTTGGCCCAAGGTCGTGTGTTTTCCCACAGCTGGAAAATGTTTGTGTGCTGAATATGAATGTTTTTCAGTGTCTGTGTGTTTATCTGTATATTATAAGTATTTATGTATATTATTCATACAAATATTTATTAGTACATATACCATAAGTTACGCTTACTTTGGGGCTAGATGGCGATGCGTGTATTGTCGTAGTATATTTATTAATATTTATTCAGTTTAACTAATTACAGCATCTTATCATCCAGCTGTCTTAACAGGTTCCAGGTTTTGCAGTTGTGCAGGTTTTTACGGTTTCTCTAAAATTTACTATATTGTAACTACGGTCACGGCTCGGTCAAAATTGCTACAAGTTAAAGCAACAATATGGCGAGCATTATTGCTCTCTCTATGTCTCTAGATATTAGGGCGCGTATGACTTTACACTAGTGTTTGGCTTTTTAATAAAGCTAGCGCTAGCCTGTATATGTATGTATATTATACTTATCGACCAATTAAAATGGGATCTTTGTCTAAATCGGCCGAAATAATAATTTCTATAATGATATGCGTTAAAATCACGATATGAATTAATAAATTACAGCTTATTAATTAAGATGGATTACACCTTTTATGGCTTCGTTCTTCGATTACACCTTTGTTTAAAACAAAGAAAACTTTATACTTTTACTTTAAGTCCGCCGGTTTGTTTAGCTCATGAATCAATAAAAAATCCAGAATAATATATATTGCATCATAATAATAGATTTTGCATCTAAAAGACGATGTAAAAGAACAATGCATATACCAATGTTTACTTACGCAAGTGGGGTGTATGAGCTTTGCTTACTCTTACTGACAAGGGGTTAATAATATTTGAACGGCCACTAAGTGTGTGGGTGTGATATTTTATTTTTTGTTGACTTCCTTTAGTTATAAATCGCGTTTAATTGCAGAATGTCCAGACGAAGAAATGGACTACAAACTGATCAAAAATACAACAGGACTTGATATGACCCCACTTCAGACCCAAGGCATAAAGAACTCTTTGATACAAAAATTTATCGACAACCGTGTCTGCGAGGATGGACGTCTGGATGTTGCGGGAGCAGACATCGTCAGTTCTATAAAGTCGATAGAGGACCTTATTTTTCGCGTCAACGAAACTCCTGATGGCATTTCAGTTGGTCCTGGCATTACACTCGTCGTCAAAGATGCTGAAAGTAAGTTTTTTCTGCACGATCTAGTAATCTCATTATCTTAACAACCCATTGCCGGCCCACTTCGGGGCACGGGTCTCCTCCTACAATGGGAGGGTTTTGGTCTTAGTTCACAGCGCTGGCCCATTGCGAATTTATTTATTGACAATATTTTATTTATTCGCAATCGACATAAAAAAACAGTGCCAAAATCAGTTATAGTTCATTTTATGGCATTTAAATATTAACTTTTGATCTGACTAAAAAACACGCTTTTTATAGAAAACCGAATTATTTTCCAAATTATTAATGTGTACGGTAAGAGCCCCATTACCCGCTCAGGAATCTATATTAAGACGTAACTACCATAACAGTCCCTAAGCGGGTATTATTTAAAACAGGCCATTAAAAAGTAAAGCTAACGCCCTCTACCATATAGTAGCTTAATGTTTTCTGCGGAATTTGTTAGGTACGCGAACGCCATCTGTTGGTAACGCCATAGGTTTTTTACATTGTAGGTAACGCCATAGGTTATTTACATTTGGGTCTAGATGGCGCTGTAGTAATTAGTAAAAAATCTTATTTTTTATATTGAAAATTGGAATAATCTTCTCAGATTAGTGTATTGTCATCGGCCCTCGATATGTCTACAAAGTTTGAAAGAAATCTGACCGTTCAAAGTAGAACAAAATCGAGCTCAAAGGAGTCGGTTACAAACATACATACAAACATTATGTATGTTTGTATGTATGTTTGTAACCGACGCTTAGGTGAAGCTAATAAAAGCGTGTTAATAAAATAAACTTTACCCACTCTCATATAAGAGGAGGCCTCTGGCTCATTAACAGTCCTTTGTTAGTGGCGCTGGCTAAAGATGTATGGAGCAACTCACGGTCGAGCTTGATTCGGGCGTACGAGTGAATCTTGTACTAACCCTACAGGAACGAAATTATGTCACCTGTTGCCGATTTTTTGTTTTTTATTCATCAACAATTTTGTCCTTGACTGCAGTCTCACCTGGTGGTAAGAAATGATGCAGTCTGAGTAGTAGCGGGCTGTTAGGGAGTATGGTAGTCATACCCCTACATAAATAGTAGATTGTTAAAAGAGACATAAAACACCCCATACTCACGCGGAGGTTGAGAATGGAGTGTGATCCCGAGTTGGACATCATTTTCATTTCGGTCGCGAGGAAAAATAATGAGATGAAAAAACATAAAAAATGTTTATGAAGAAGGTTTCACTTCTTTTTCATCGCGTTCATCATAACTTTTTGTTTAAACACTTTTTTTTCAACATTACTTCATACAACATTTCTTGTTTTTGTCTTTTCCTCTTCAGGCTTCATGACAGACAAAGATCAGTGATACATACAGCATATTTGTTGTTAGTTTTTAGGTACCTATCTTAATTTATCGTGTAGGGTTTGTTTTATTTTTAACGGGAAACGTGCCATACTATTTTTATGCTCTGGTTTCCTGTTGTAGCTAAAGAAAAGGCTAGTAGGTTCATCAGCTTACCAATAATTATTTAAAAAATTTTGACGGCCGATTGGCGCAGTGGGTAGCGACCCTGCTTTCTGAGTCCAAGGCCGTGGGTTCGATTCCTACAACTGGACAACATTTGTGTGATGAACATATTAGTATTTATGTATAATGTATATTATTCATAAAAATGTTCATTAGTCATCTTAGTACCCATAACGCTTACTTTGGGGCTAGATGGCGATGTGTTTAGTGTCGTAGTATATATATTATCTATTTTATTTGATTCGCCAACGCCTCAGGTTGCTGGACACAGGGCGGCTTTGTGTTGGACGTGTTTTATGCATGCCCTCAAAAGTGTTGCTCTGCTTTTAGCCTATGGGTTTCTAGTTACCATCTCATGGGCCATGTGCATCATCTGCTCCGTCAAATCATTACTATAAAAAATAAAACTGACACCATAATCAGTGAAATTTTAGCCCAAAATCTGTTTTTTTTAAGGCTTAGATGAAGATCTTCTCCATATAACAACTGATTTTTCGTCCGATGGAGGGAAGAAAGGGGGAAAGAGCAAAACACCCGCAAGTCATGAGGATGCTAAACCCAATTGGAGTGATTTTGAAACTGGAATATCGAAGTAAGTATTCAAATATTTAAATGCAATAATAGTATAGATGTTTATACATCGATATTGTTTTCTAATATGTTTTAGAAGGACTTAAAAAACTCTTTTACGGGTTATCGTCGAATATAATATTACGCAGGACTAGGATTTCCACAAAATAAAACTTCGGGCAGAGTAACCCCCTGGTTCAATTTCACACGTATAATGTCAGCTTATTTATTCTTCTACCTTATTTATAGTATTTTCATCAATGTATCAAATCAACATTTAATATTTAGATAGCTCATACCCAGATGATTAATTAGTATAGTAATTCATGGTTATATTAATAACCATTTATTGGAATATCAATCAAATAATTGAATGAACATAAAACAGAATCTTGTAATAATTATGCGCCAACTACGTCACGTCCGTCAGGTGCCTATTGGGTACTTGTTAACAATATACAATATATTTCATTTATATTTTTTCATGACATTTCTCTGTCAAGTATGGATTTTAAATATTATTTTATTGCTGAAACAAATCATTTATTACATCCAAGTATTACAATACCACTCTACAAACAAGATTTTGACAAAAATATAAATAATTGCAAACTTACATTATTAAAAAAATATATATAAGCCGTCTAGCTGTTCACTTATGGGCATGGTACCCAAAATGCTGGCGCTATTGCTCCTTTGATTTGCTAGATTTTGCCGTGAAGACCAATTTTTGGGACACGATGTAAATGAAATTTTTCGTGCCCGAAAACCCTGGCCCCATATTCTCAAACGCAAGCGCCAGAAAAACTTAGTCATTACAAATAACGGAAGTATTGAGCCAACGAAACTGCCAACGTATCAAGGTCACATCTCACACCAGCGTACGCCCCATCGACCACGGTACTATAGTCATACTGTCTGGTCTCTTGCCATCATCCCTGGGAGATTCCAATTGTGCAGGGATTGACACAGAGCCCAGTGCGCGACGGATTAACTAAATCATTTATAGGACCGTGACGATACAAACGGCCAGCACGAAATGCACAGTGTTACAACCAAGCCCACAGTGACCCAATTGCAGTAATAAGGCTCGCATACTTTAATTCCGAAGCGTAAACATACGGCCACACGAAGCGATGTCCGGTCGAGTATCGTCCCTAAACTGTGAGATGGCGTGATAATTCTCGTTCAAAGGTTGATGTTAGCCTAGGCATATCCTTCCGCGATACTTATTTAGGCATTGCCTTGTTCGGATAGAAGCAGGCGTTACTTTGCGGAAATCCATGATATATCATGAAAATTAAGCCTAATTTGCTATACTCCGCGAGAAGCAGGAGAATCTGTATGGTGTAATTTATAATTTCTTCAAATCTTATACTCCACACCAAACAGATCTTCGGCAATGTACCCTCTACGCACAAAATCCTGAGGATGGTTTCGGAGCGTACTCAGGAGATGTTTACTTTACAATGAATAATTGTTAAGTAATCCTAACAATCTATATCTAATAAGATCTTAACAATTATTAATTGTTCACCACCTCCTCTGTTTGGTGTGGAGTATAAAGATTGAAGAAATTATAAATTACACCATACAGATTTTTCTGCTTTTCGCGGAGTACAGCAAATTAGGCTTAATTTTCATGATTACCTTGTTCGTCGTTAGTGAAAACGAAAATAAGTCGCCTCTAGGATCCCCTATAAAATAAGTCATAAGAAGATTTTTAATAATCGTTAACACAATAGTTTTATTTGTATATCAGGTACCCGTCTAATATGGAAATAAGTAGAAACAGCGAAGACTTTGATGTAAAAAAAAATTGGCCTTCAACTAAGTATTGCGAAAAAGCCTATTCACACTACCCGTCTCGTTATTATGGTGTTCACCCAGTGTTTCTGCCATTTGAAAACAAAGGAGTGAGGTAAGAACAATTATTATTCGACAACTTTTAAAGGTTGAGAGCACCTACCTATACTAATGGTTAAGGGCGCGTTTGCAAATTTTTTTTTAGTGCAAACTAAGCTTAATTAATCGCCGCTCTAAAGAGTGACCTTGTAATCATGTTAAACAACCGGAGCAGATTTTTCAGCCAGGAAATTCGCCTTCGTCCATATCTACGCTTGCCCTGTATCTTGCCTTAAATAATGAGTTGAGCAGCTCGCAATTAGTATTGCGCATTACATTATGTCGAGCTTTTTCAACTAATTATATTTTTATTACTAGTAGAGTTTTTTGTGATAAAGCATGTCCGGGGAAGTACTATCGCCATGCTTATTTCTGCCGCTAAGCAGCATTAATGCAATGCTGTGTTCCGGTCTGAAGGGCGCGGTTGCCTGTGTAATTACAAGCGCATTAGGCTTAACACCTACGCCTCAAATAGATAGACACAGGGCATGCCGCAGTACTCCATTATAACTTTTAAGTACGGTGGTTCTTACTATCAGGTCGGCAATTTGCTTGATCCATGAATAACTTGTTATAAAAAACAAAAATAAACTCTGAGCATTGGCACACGTGTGGAAATTATTCTATCCATATAATAAATAATATAGGTACGTGTAATAATAAACGGGGGTAAAGTTATCCCTTTGACGTGCTTTCTGGCTGGTAGACACGTAAATGTTTTCCCTTGTCATTGGATTTAATCGGGGGATTAAATTGTTGTTTCTAGCCTATGCTGGAAATTCTGATGGGGTGCCCTGAACCGCATAGGTTTTTCGTGCATTTATGTGAAGGCTTGCGTGTTTATATGTGATAAAAGACACTGAACCCCGTTTCAGAATTGAATCGTTGCTATCGGAGAAGTTAGGTGTGCCACTAACAGATGAGTACGCGTTCCCGTGGAATCCTCCCATGTGTCCTTTTTCTGATGCGGTGTCACATTTTTTGACGTTCGAAAAACATGACAAGTAAGTCGCGTTTTCAGTAATTATATCATCATCCGTCCCACTGCTAGGAACAGGCCTCCTCTATAATAGGAGAGACGGTTTTGGACCGAAGACCCAGCACGCTGCTCCAATGCGGGTTGGTGGACTTTAACGACTATTGTCACAAGCTACCGATAATAACCGGGAGGACCGAAGGCTTACCGTGCTCTCTGAAGCATGGGGATTGACAACACCATTTACCTACCTCCGGGCTAGAACTGAAAGTTCTTTTACAGAAGCAAACACAATTTTGGACCCGACCAAGGATTCGAACCCAGTACCTCGTTAAACAACACTAGACACTATTTCGTATAGCCTTGTATTTTTATTTTGTTTGTCTGGTGGGAATATGTCGTAGTGGCCATAGCAGGATACAGGTACAGGGGCGATGTTGTTCAAAATATTCATTACTCATATCCCTACATGTAGGTCGGACGTTGAGTCGATGGAGCGTTGGCTGATATAAAAAATTGATCTCTTGTAAGTGATTTTTTCCACGACCATGCCTCCAACTATGCCTCCGACCTAAAAGCTTCAAGGATTTAAGAATGGGGCGAGTATAAGAGATCCTGAAAGGTTGAAGTGCGTCCGACGTAACGGGTCCCTCACCACAAAATAGATTTTGAGGACCTCTGGCGCATCGGTGAATTCGGGAATTTATTTTCAGAACTTTCACTAGTCTGGTGTAGTTGGAGGCTTCGGCCGTGACTAGCTTACCACCATATCGGCAAAGACGTACCGCTAAGCGACTCGGCGTTCCGTTATGATGTCGCGTAAGGTTTACCTGCCATTTCCCTTACAAGTTAGCCCGCTTCCATCTTAGACTGCATCGTCACTTACTGAGAGTTGAGAAAGCAGTCAACGGCTGACTTGATAAAGCTTGCTGAATCTCAGTAAATTGAGAATAAGAGACCACTCCCATGTGTGAATGTGGTCTTGACGAAGCATCGGTCGCTCATATTTTGTTTTCCTGCCCGAAACTCCTTCATAAGCTTTACGACGTCCTTCCTCCTAATATTCCCCGTCCATTAAATGTCCAAAGTTTTCTTATGCCAGTTTTTAGTAGCTATGTAGAATTTGTATGTAAATATATTCAATGTAACAAAATTAAGCTCTAAATAGATCACATTATGATTTATAATAAAAAAATTATTTCAATTATAACACTAACCAAAGACCACACTCCATTACGAACGCCTTATTTTGGAATACTAAGATTTATTAAAGTATTTTGCTATAGTTATATAATGATCCTTTTGACAATCACCTTTGTGGATCTTCCAAGTATACGAGACATTGGCGAAGTACAAAGTGCCGATTTGGCACACCTAAAAGCCAAAAAAGCAAAAAAAGAAGAAGAAAAAAGCTTGCTGAAGATAACCCTTAAGCAAAATCCTGTAATAGCACTCCGCACGCACACTGGCCGATTGCCTGCTAGTAGACTTCGAACGCCTTTAAAAACATTATAGCGAATAACTCCTGAAATTCGATCCTCGGCATGCACCGTTAGTGCGTGTAGGATCGAACACAGTCCTCCGCAAAGGGAGGGGAGGTTCTTTTTCGCGCCGCTTCTTTCTTATATTATTCATATTTTTAGGCCGGCTGTACAGAGCTACGATGTGTTGGAAACGAGCTTCTTGCGAAATAAATTACTCGAGTACGTCGGTAATGGTGACATTGAAAAAGCTGCCCATATGCAAGACAAAGAAATCGGACACCGCATTCACATTGCTATGAAAAAGGTATTATAGAACAGTTGCTTTTAAAAAAATATTGTTGACTAGCTGAGCCTAGCGATGGTGTCCGCCGTAATTCTCGATTCCACGTGAATAAAGGATATAAAGCATATTCTAGATATAAAGAGACAAATGTGTACCTATTTACTTTGGGATACAATATTGCAAATTTCTTAAGGATCTCTAAGTTTCTTCCTGAAACTGTAGCCCTTTATTGGTAAAAAAAACTGTAATCTTTGAAACTGTATCGTACGTAGTTTTGGTTCGTCCGCTTTTATTATGGTTTTTTCAATTCGAGGCCCTTGATTTTTGACCCCTTTCTGTTACGAGGTCGCCAATCTGGCACCTTGGGAATCCCAATGTCTTTCGGTTCTAGCTACCTGCCCATTGCCACTTCAGCTTTGCGACTCGTTGAGCTATGTCGGTAACTTTTGGTATTTGGACCAATCTCTTAATTTGATTTGATCACGTACAGAAACTCCAAGCAAAACTATCGCCCGGTAAGTGATTCTCGCCTTCATGAAGCACATATTAAATCGATCGTTGTCCACTGCTGGACTGGTCTTTTGTAGAGATTTCCAAAGTCCACGGGTCTAAGCCACTTTTTACACTACACCCAGTGTACAACGGCTCCCAGCCAATCGTTTGCGGGGTCCCACAGCGGGGTCGCCATTACATCGGTTCTCCGAGTCACTCAACCCAATGCTATTTCAGCTTCGCGACTCGTTTAGCTATGTCGGTAACTCTGTTTCATCTACAGCTTTATCTGATTTGATCACGTAGAGAAACTCCAAGCCCAATTCTTTCCATCGCCCGCTGAGTGACTCTGACCGTGAAAAACATAACCATCAAATATTATATAGTGACGTCCGATTAGCGCAGTGGACAGCGATCTAGTATTATACAATGTGTAAAGTCATGTTTAAGGTTATTTGTTAATAATTTTGTCCAATTATTCAATAAACGCCGGGCGGTAACGTAGCCCTGGGACACATTGTATTGTGAGGACCGATTGGCGCATTGCACAAAATGTGTGATGAACCTAATAATGGATGTCTTTTCAGTGTTTGGGTGTTAATCTGTTTATTTATCTGTTTATTTTAATGATTTATGTATTTTATTCTTAAAAATATTACCAATAACATTAGCTACACTTACTTTGAGGCCAGATGGCGATTTGTGTGTAGTCGTAGTATATTTATTTATTTATTATTTTCAGAAATTAGCTCCAAATTGGATGCTGTACACACTTGCGTCTCTGTACTGGCGGGTGCGCCGTAACAATAAGAACGCATTGCACTGCCTCCAAGCGGCCGGTGCTCGAATAATATCGGAATATGCAGACATAGTAATGGTTTCACTTGCGTCCATTTATTTGGAGATGGGACACTTTAAAGAGTCTTATATGGTCGCTGAACAAGCTTTAGATATTAGTCCAAACGAGGTACGTATCCTGATTTTTGATTAAAAGTTATTCATCTTATTTATTTATTTATACTCTTCATTTTCGGAATACCAGTTAACAAAATTAAAGAATAATAGAAACACACAAACAGGAGTAGACGTTATATGCGGCCTTGTTAGTGAGTAACGCTCTCCGCCAGCCAACTTTCAAAAGTTCCGAAGTTCAAGCGGTACAAAATTATGTTTATATACACGTGATAATTTATCATGGTAGATCGCAAGATTTTGTAGTTTTATTAATTGAAAATAAATACAAATCACTTAAAATATAAATAAAAATACGTTTTCGTAAAGATAAATACTATATTTTAGGGATTCTTTGTTACTGTCATCATGCCTATTGTGTGAAAGATATTATTGTATCTTCAAACTAAAATGAACCTAATGCTGCTCGTTTTGAGTTGCTACTGATTTTAATGGAATATGCACTACCCTGACAATTCGACGAGGCTATAAACTGCATGTTTAATATTTAAGTTAAAAATAATCAAAACCCGAGTGGGTGAAGGCACTGAAGCTGAAATAAAAGGTTTCTTAGTTTAGCTTCAGAAGCTTGTAGTAAAATAATTATTTAAGATTTCATGGATGCCCCATAATTGTGACACTCATGGTGTAACAGATGCTGTGCATCATTTTCTGATGGAATGTGCTCTTTATGACGTAGTTAGGAACCAGTTAGTTGCATCTTTAAATCTAAACAAGTTGCACGTTGGCGTGTTTCATAACCTATTAGGAAGACCAGACTCCATCGAGGCGTGCCACTTCTTTAGATTATTTGCCGATAAAATATAGAGGTTAAGTTTATTAGGTTACAATAGGACTGGCATGCAGCTGTTCTGTAAAAGCCCTTAAAAAAAAGATTAAAAAAAAAAAAAATGAATGCCCCATAACATGCCAATAAGAAAACCTTTTACTATATGGTTAAGACTTAAGATTTTTTTGGAATAAAAATGGAAGACATTACTTAATGTTTTGATTTATCAATAGCCTATAACAGTTCGCTGCTGGACTAAGGCTCTCTTCCAACGCACGTTGGCAGACGGGTTGGTCTGCCATCACCATATGGCCATATGTGTATGCCTTAATTGAGTAAATAAAATAAAAAGAGCTAATTTGTGTATGTTTGGCCTGCGTAAGGCTACAGAACTTCTTCTTCAATTGATATTGTTTATAATTAAACGGGTGAACTGTTTGATTTCTTCACAGCCGGCAACGAACTTCATTCTCGCGGAATTGAACATGATGAAGAAGGATCCCGACGCGCTCTTGTCCCATATAAAGCATGTAATCAGAGTGGAACCGACTTTTATGAACGGACTAGCGAGAGATTTAATGAATGTATGGGCGTGTGTCTTGAAACATAGCCGAGTGGTGTTCAGTGATGGTAAGATTTTATAACATTCATTTAAATACATCACGGAGAAAAGGTCATATAAGTTTTGATGAACCGCCTTGCGCAGCGGTGTACGCAGTGGCTTTAAGTGGTTCGAACTATGTCTAACAAAATAATATTTCCCTCGTAAACGCTCGCTGGGTGTGATGGCCGCACTCGTGACACCATAGACAATTTACTTAGTTTAGCTTAGTGAGTCCTTGTTCCTAAGCGAAAGATTATTGATTTTGGTATTTATAACACAAAACTCAACTCAAAACTATTAGTTTAAATTATTTAATATAAAATATACTTGATAGGTATGGGAATGTCGAAGTTTAACCGATACATTATTATTTTTATATAGAAGTGACGTCACTCGGCGTTTCACCTGTCATGGCATGCGCCACTAGATTTGATTGAAAAAAAGGCCAATCTCACATAGAATATAAATAAAAATAGGTTTTATATACCATATGACAGTCTACCGGTGATCCTAGAGTGGGCCAACGAATCTGTTTGGGCAATGCTGCGAGCATCTTAGAAGAAGTCTGTTTCGAAGACGTTTTAGATTTTATTTAGTTTTACATTTTAGGTTATATTTATAAAACAATTGTGAAAGAAAGAAATATATATTATAGTATACATGAAAAATATATCATTGGATAAATACAATTTTTTTGTACTGGTACTGTCATAATGCCTATTATAGTGATACCTAAAAGCTAGCGTTAGCGTACAACTCAAGAGATTTTATTGCTTAACTAAACCGTGTGTTTGCGACAAGTGCTAATGGTCGGGCCGAACTAACGCGTCTAGCCCGCGTCCTTTATGGCGTGCACATTCGCGTCCACTTGGCCCGTGGGTGCAGCTAGTTCTGATATCTGATACATTGCGGATGTTTCTATAAACGTGACTTAAATGATTTAGTTATTAATTACCGGCCATTATTTACCGGCAACTTGTGCAACCGACATATAACAAATTCTACGTTTTTATTTTATTAAAGCATTTTTTTCGTTTCTTTTTTTTGCAGATGTATTTACTGTTTTATTGTTATTGTATGACAATAGATGTTAAATTATTAAATTAAAATTAAACTAATTAGGCTTATTTTACCAACGCCACATTAATCTGTAAAAATATTGAAATAAACATTGGAAAGCCTTGGCCAATCCGTTGCTTTAGCAACCGTATGCGCCGCCGAATAACTCTTTACCCTCCCCGCGTAGTCTGCTTGCGAGCAACGGTATTATCGCACGTGCGCGGTCACTTGCATTAGAGTTGTGTTAGAGCTAATAATTCATTAAATGTAATGAAAGAGCGGAGTCTTCTGACACAGTGATACTACTATTAAAGGAAGACTTCAGCGATATATTGAAACCTACCTATTTGTTTCTTACCGAAATAAACTATTTTTATTTTATTCTTTTTAATTGCAGACATAAACGTGGATATCATTTGCACTAATATAAAACCGGTACTGAGGAACGTTGTATGTGGGAGAAAATCGAAAGATTGTCCGATGATCAACCTACTTTGCTACGATACCTATTACAAAGGTAAATAATACATCACTCACGTATATAATCAACGAATTTGACATAGGTGCTCGCCTTCTCTCTCAACCGACAACAGAATGTTTCAGTCTGTTGTTGAGATATTTTTGCGTAGGCAGCCATAACTGATTGTATTTTTCACATTTGTCTCATACTAATATATTATTGTATTATTGTAATAATTAAGTTTTTTTTAATTTACTCAGTTACTTAAAAGAAGATGGGGTTGGCATATCAGTGTTGGATAAAAGTCCCAAATAATTAAAGTGTAAAAAAATACACTCAACAACATTCAATGGAATTCGTTTGGAATTTATATTTCCTGTGGGACTGAGGAAGCACGAACCAACCAAACTGCAGAGGACATAATAAGTGAAATTAGTTATGGGTGTAACAGTTATACGTGTGTATGAGTGTTATTTTTGTATATATGTTATGAAAGTGTTATATACTACTGTGTTACATAACTAATTTCATTTATAATATCACATTCTGATAGTTTGGACTACGTGATGCCCGAAAGTGCAATGAATTTTTGGCACAATGAATTCCGTGACGCAATGAAGTTTATCCGCGGTGCATAAGCACGTTTCCAGAAAGAGATTCAGTAATAAAAACTTTATAATTCAACGAAGGGCAATATACGCCCCGTAAAACGGTGATAAATTACCACAAAATTGTTATGAAAATTAGACTTAGAGTATAGATAGCATCTCCCCGAAAAGCAGGAGAATCTGTTTGCTGTAATTAATAATTGCTTTAATCACCAAACATATCCTCGGCATACATACAGACGTAAATATATAGATTCATTCAATATTTAATACTGTACTTATGTATACGATGCATAAAAATATTCATCAGTCATTTTAGAACCCATAACACAAGCTCCGCTTACTTTGGGGCTAGATGGCGATGTGTATCGTCGTAGTTCTTTTTATTTATTTCATTAGCAACCTTCTTTTTCTTATATCGATTTTGTTTTAAATTGTTAAATATATTTGTATATTTGTTGCCAGCTCTTGTATCAAATACATTAAGCACTAAAACCGAGAACGCAGAGGGTAATGATGAGGAAGAATTCACATCACAAAAAGACCCGGATTATTATATTGACTACGTGTCTTCCCGCAAGGATTATTCGTCCGAGTCACACGAAGATAAATTTAAAGATATGTTGAAGATGGTAGCTTTCATGATGAAATCAGCCAAGCCCCGGAATATTAAAAGTAAGTAATATGATAACTGTTTGTAAAAATAAAACAAATCGTGTAACTGAATTACGATATACTGTTTAAACAGTGTGACACAGACCAATTCGTGAGCAGAAATATGCAATTAAAAATTAATTGTTTGCGGATGTACAGCGTGCAACGGACGTATGCAACGTGTTACGAAATACTGTTAAAGATCGAAATACTGTTAAGATTCCTTATGAAATATTAATATACTTAATATTTCATAAGGAATCGCTCTGTAAAAATATAAACTCAAAAGAAGCTTATATATTTTTCCATACATATAAATTCAAAACATTGTAAGTGTTCACTTGTGACAACCCTATTGAAGATAAAAGACCCACCCGCGCTAAATACCAAAATTATTAGCGTTTCGGTTTCACTTGGAGATAAGTCTCAGAGACAGTAAATAATGTACCTGTAAATAATGAACATTCTTCAACTATATATATATATATATATATATATATATATATATATATATATATATATATATAGCACGTGCATCTTTATTAGAAAATCAATAAATAAAACAATCCACACTAAAATCACTTTCACAAAAAAGAAAAATAAAACCCGTCGAGCCAGTTTAAGGATATATATGTTTCTTTATTATAAATATACATATTATATTATAATAAAGAATTTTGCATTTTCAATTCAAACAATTCAAACATGATGTAGGCATTAATCAATGCGTATGATATATATATATTGTATGTATGTATACACGTACGTATATATATATACGTACGTTGCGATGAGGAGAAAATGTCTCCGAGATCATGTTTGAATAGTATAAATTCAAATTACAAAATACAAAATTCTTTATTCAATAATGATAAGATTAGATTATTATCTTATAGGTTACCAATATGGATTTGTTTTTTTAAAGTAGTTTTGATAGTTTTTTATATTCTTTTTTCAAATGTGTTTGCAGAATTGAAGCCTGATGACCTGTTTGTAAATAAAGAAGACTGCCAGTTTTACAAATTACAACTGGACTATTGGCTCCACGTCATCGGCTTTCGAGACCTGCTAATTGAGTCCAAGTTGATGTAAGTGTTTGTATTACATTATTGTCTTATTTTTTATTGCAATAATTGATTGCCACAAAAAGCTCTACTATCTCTCTATTCTACTATTAGATTAATTTGGTAACGTGTTCCCCGGACGTCTACAAAAGCTAACGAGAGGGACATGTCGTGGTGATTTTTAGTTTGGGTAAACGAGTCCCACATTCCTTCTGTCCTGCTCAAAAGGACAGAGGTACCCATAAAACTTTTCCACCAAAAAAACACATTTATTATTTATATTTACATTTATATTTTTACATTTATATTTTTAAATATGCTTTATATATTTTTATATATATTTGTATGTATTAACTTTTTGTTTTTATTTAAATTTCTATGCTTAGGTTGCCTTAAAAATGTCACTTTAAGTAATAAAGCCGCCTTTGCAACCCTAACACCATGCATTACCTTTGTCTTCTTTTACTTGCAATGAATATGTCCTACAAAGTATTAATAAGATTGTCGTATATAAACAATAAAAACTTTTCAGCTTTATCATTCTATATTTTTTTGATTTTTGTCCTTTTTTTTTGTATTATTTTCACAGTATTTTTTGTATTTTTGTTTTAATTTTTGTCATTTTTGTCATATGGGTATTTGGCCTAAATTAAAAGCATTTATTATTATTTATTACAAGTAAAGAAAAATATGAGACGATCCGTAGAAGTACTAGAGTTACCGACATAGCTCAGCGAGTCGCGAAGCTGAAGTGGCAATGGGCGGGGCACATACAGAACCGATGGACGTTGGGGTCTTAAGGTGCTGGAATGGCGACCCCGCACCGGTAAACCCAGCGTAGGTGGGCCCCCAACGAGGTGGACAGATGACATCAGGCGAGTCGCTGGGAGCCGCTGGAGGCGAGTGGCCCAAAACCGTGGATTGTGGAACTCCCTACAAAAGACCTATGTCCAGCAGTGATACAATTGGTTGAGATGATGATGACGATGAAAGACAAATAAATAAAAGTGGATGTTGAATAATAAAATACTACTTATGTATAAATAAATATACTACAACAATACGCACATCACCATCTAGCCCCAAAGTAAGCGTTAGCTTGTGTTATGGGTACTAAGGTGACGTGAATTACTTAAATACTTATATGTAATATAAACACACCCAGACACTGAAAATCATTCATATTCATCACACAAACTCTACCCAGTTGTGGGAATCGAACCCACGGCCTTATGTAGGTTTATAAAGCATTGTCCGTCCGCGGTGCTTCCCCGGACGAGCTCGGTCACAATAAGTTCTACTACTACTAAAATTGTCGTCGTATATTTATTTATTTTATTTACCTATCAACCATAATATAGTGTGGAGGATCTTGTTGATCAATCTAAGTTTCAAGATAACACAACGAAAGCACACCAGATGCATATAAGAAATCTGTAATTTTAGGCTTCCATCGAAAATAAAAACAATTAAATCGTCTTATAATACGGTTCCGGAATGTCAAGTAATACCTAGCGCAGCGGATACCTTCTACTCGGAGAGACTGAGTAAAATAGACACTGATGGATGGGAGCCCGAGGATAGGTTGAAGAAAACATTGTCTGGAATGTTCGATAACTTGGATTTCGGCGTTCTGGGGGCGAAGATCAGCAACTATGTGGAAACTGTAAGTTAATATTTAGAAAAATAATTCTTTACAATGCTTAATTATAATAAAAACAACACCATTCAAAATTAAAAAAAACAACCACCATCCGCTTGCGGGGATTTTGAATGCCCAAACAACCGGCGGTCAGGGCTCCAGAGTGATGAACCTCCTCCCAATACGCGCCGTTTCAAGGACTACTGCGTTCTGTATGCATTATTTTATGTTTTTTTTAAATTTTATTGTCCTATTTTACCTTTTGGATACGGAACCCTAAAATTGACCTGGGTGCTAACCAAATTCGCTTTGAACAGTACTATTTTAATAACGTTAACGTTCTTGCTTATTAACTGTAATACCTACTTATTTTAGAATAATACTGCTTTAAGCGACGGTAGAAAGCCCAGTACCGTTCAGGGTACCAGAAATTTAAAAATTAATATAAAAAGGACATGTGAAGGACTACTTAAAAGCTAAAAAAGCTTGGATATGAATGCTCTAACTACATAGCATACCTTAATATTAATTTACTGTGAGATGGAACTAGATGAAACTGAAAATACACGGCTAAGTCTATAGTGGGGCTCTGAGATCAGGGCGCGATCGTAGCTTTAGGTTTAAGTTGGCGAACGAAGCTACCACCATCCCATTACAATTATGTAAACATATATATATATATGAACGCTTCATAAGTGCCTGTGGTGCCTACATGAATAAAGAAATTTTAAAATTGAATTTGACAGGTCGTGCGCAATTGATGTCTGAGAAAAAGTCATTTGTACCTTTTGTTCCAAAAAGTCACATATTCCTTTTAACGTGTATGCAGAAGCCGAAGTCGTGGTTGGGAAATCTGGCCGCGGGTTGGTGGTGCGGTGCAGCTGGGTACGGCAATTGCGCATTAAAATGCCTTACTGCTGCGCGCGAGAACGCGCCGCACAAGTACAAACACCTCCCGCTACATCTGCTCTCCGCGTTGCTGCTCGTGTAAGTAGAAATACAATCATCATCAATAGCCCATAGCCCACTGCTGGACTAAACGTTGCATTACAAAAGAAAAAAAACAACAAATACATTTTTGGTACAAAATGCGAAACTATGCTTAACTTATTCACTGACGAAGGGCAAGGCAACGCCTAAGTAAGTAACGCCTAATCAAAGAAGATTCCTAGGCATACATTTGCCTTTCACCAATCGATTTTCACTAGTTAATTAAGCTAGAGGAACATGTATGTACTGTCTCTATTACTTATCTGTGAAACCAAAAACTTATAGTTTTTGAGTAAACCACTGACAGTCTTTACTGAAAGAAAAGTTTCATTACGTAGTCACTACACACGGACAGACTTGACGTTTCAAAAGTGCTTGTATTAGGCCTACTTGAAATAAATGAATTTTGAATTTTGAATTTTTTTGAATTTTGAAATAGGGTTGTTTTGAATTTGTTTGTATATAAAAACAAATATGCTTCTTTTGATTTAATATATTTGCAAGGTGATCCCTTCTGAAATATACTTATTATTCATTCTTCAATATTATTTCGTAATTCTGGTACACGTTGTATATGGTTATGCGCCACAATATATTACACGAACCATGATACAGATGTAAATAACATAAATAAATATATACATAAGATCGTGAAGCAAGCAGATTTACATGCACACGTGGCATTGAGAGCCTGGAATTAAATACCATACGAGAACATTATTTTATTGTTTAATCTACCGATGCAATGGTAGTAAAATTCTACCATTGCATCGGTAGATTAATATTGAAGAGTTTTATTTTTCTCTTCTCAGAATGAGAAGAGTTTCGGCAAATGGACTATTGCCCTTCTCATTCTGAGAGCATATTAAATAGCGATGAAAAGTAATAAAAACCTGTATTTCAGGAACAAGAATATAAAAGAGGCTAAGGGAATGGCGTATCTCGCATTAAACACGTCTTCATTTAACCATATCGAATGGTTGATGGCCGCGTTGGCGCATTCTTATCTAGTAAGTATATTTATTACATTGTGATTAATTTAATTTATAATGTTTATTTACTAGAGCACATAATAAACTCTTTCGCTTTTTATAACATACCTTTTCTAAAGGATTTTTTTTTTAAATATATAGACGCGCGCTTGCCTAGAAGATGCCTTTTCACTCTTGATTTGTAGGTACCCAAATTATAGGTATCGGGGAAGACGGAAGATGGGAGGGCATTCCAGGTTAACTTAATTAGCCAGCGTTTACCCAATAATATTGTCATGAACACATGATGACTCTTGGAAGGTTTTATTCTTCTCTTCTACACAAAGTTCCAGAGCACACTTCCAATCGCAGTCCAAAATGGTAGACAAGGTCACCAAGATACAAACTTATGAGTTGTTCGTTTAAAGTTACTTCTAGCTCTCGGAACAGGCTATCTTTTTTTTTATAGTAATAATTGACAGACCGATCTGATTGCGTACCAGATTGTAAATGGAACACCATCGACTATGAACAAAGCAACACTTCACAGGGCATGCAAGGTCCTGCAACATGCCGCCCTGTATCCAGCAATTTGAGGCGTTAAGACTAACGTGCCTGTAATCTACCGGAACACAGCATTGCAACAATGCTGCTTAGCGGCAAAAATAAGCATGGCGATAGTACTTCTCCGGACGAACTCTGTCACACAAAGCTCTAATACCAAAAATCCTCAGTCTCTAAAAGGTCGCCCTCTTTTATACCACTTATCGGAGGCCTAGAACTTTCTTCACTCGGAAATCGTAAACAAGAGGAATAATCTAAAAACGTTTCGAATTATGACTATTCTCTTAATTACTTTGTTGTTTGGCACGTATTCGGTTTAAAAACGTTAAATGCCTAGGTTACGTTGTCACGCACAATTATGAAATTCATAGCCCTAGTAATAAGGTTATTTTTTATAATATTTACGTTCTGGTAACAAAGGGTGGGGAATAATTGTATGCAAGTCCTTGTCATTTGTTTAAAGAATAAACTCTTTATTTTTATTACTATAATAAAAGTAACGATCGCCTTCATAAAAAAGCAGGATTGCAAATGATTTATTTCGAAATGAATAATTGCATCGCATGCAATTTGATCATAATTTACCTTCTTCGAGTCGCATAAGGTTTTTTTAGGTTTTAATGAGTGGGGTGAGTGGCTTCGACCGTGGCTAGTTACCACCTTACCGACATAGACGTACCGGTACGATGCCGTGTAGTTTTGTGTTAAACATAACTGCCATAGTCCTAACAGGCTAGCCCGCCATCTTAGATTGCATCATTACTAATTAGGTGAGACAGCAGTCCAGGGCAAACTTGTAGTTAAATTGAAACAGAATAACGGAACACTGTATGCAAGCATAAATTTACTTTATACAAAAAAAAATAATGGATCATGTTATTTCTGTAAAGTGACATTACACTGTGAAACCAAATACATGTGATTCGACGAAGTCGCGTAGTTGAGTCAGCGATCGCACAATGGAGTCGTGGTTCGCACGCTGTTGCCGTTGTTGCATCACAGAGTAGTAAAAAATAGAGTATTTATGTAAAATAATTAATGTTTAATATTTCAAAAACTATCAAGTTACAAAAAAGAGGTAGAACAAAGGTTTGTTAGTTCTAATGTAAACAACTACAGACAGAGCTTTCTGGTATATTTTATTCAGCCCTGTATAATTTGTGATTACCTTTAACTAGTAAAATTATCATAGTTCCTTAGGTACTTACAGCCTTACCTGTAAACCAATTTAAATTGAATTTTTATTTACATAATTTGTTATGAATGGATAGTATGTCCGGTAATAAAGATGATTTTTATTGTTATTCTATTTTCGCAGACTGAGTACGATGAGGCAGTCAAGATGTACCAATTATCGATCAGGATTAACGAGGACTATATACCCTCGAAGGCATGTATGCAAGCTACTATATGCGCTGCGTTCTTCGACGGCGATTAAAGGATACTATTCTAAAGCGTTTTTCATCGGAATTAATGAGGACTCCTTGAGAAAATGATTGGGAGAAAGATAGTAATTAGAGACATATAATATATACCAAGTTTAACCCATTTAATCTCACGAGCCCGGGCTCGCCTATATTTGACCGGGACCGTGCCAGACGATTATAAACTGGATTTTCTTTGCTATAGAGTTTACTTTTGATAGAACGCCAGCCACCGCGTGCCAAAAAAAATAACTTAGTTGAATCTGTGTCACCGCCAGCCACCGCGATAACGATGTGATGTGATGATGTTCGGATGATTTTTATCCAATGTGATCACGGTAATTTTAAAAGTTGTTTATACTATTATTTCTGAATAAAAAAATATTGTTTCAACTATGCGTCGTCAGAAAGTTAAATTTTTCGTTTTTCCAAGGAGTCTTTAAATATAAATGGACAAATGGCTTATTACTTACAGGAATACCGATTTAACTTAAACTGTATTTAGAGTGTCCAACCGAAAGTTAAATTCTGACTATCGCAATTCTTTAGCGGTTTAAGCTGAAAATAAGTTTTCGTAACACCGATTTCGGTCGACATTAGTCGTTTGAGTTACGTCGAAAATGGATTTAGAAAATCTTTACGGTTGGGCACTAAAATTACAAAGAATAAACTACTCGTATACTTTTATCCGTAATTAGAAATAGTCAACTCAATTACATGAATGTTAAAGTTATATTCCTCAGTGTAATTAGACAATTGGTCGTTGCAAGAAAAAAATACCCAAAAAAAAATTAATGTATTTTTCTCTGTATTCAAAAAAAAAAATCCAAAAAAAAAAAATCGATGTAATTAGAAGAATAAGGGTATATAGATCTGTTTAATGTTTAAATATAAATACGTTTTTCAAAATCCGGGACGCATCGCAGATTTTGGATTGATTATTTTATGTTACAGCTTAGTTTAGAGTTTATTACATGTTTTAACTACTTCGTAGATGGTTTACCTGAACTAGATCGTGTCTCGTACGATTTACGGACGAGACACGGATCCCAAACATCATATTATGTCTAGCATAAATCATCCTTAATTATTTCGTCATCACAATTTCTACTGATTGGTTTAAGTATAAAAAATATACAGTATATATACGAGTACGTTTTTGCGTTGCGGTGCATTCCAACTCGAAGTGCGCAATGCACATAATGGATTAAGTAGTCTTCTATGTATTGCTGTCTATTTAAAACAATATTTATCTATAATTATAAGGCCGGATGCATGTTTGTGACACCATCCGACACCACGACTCATGTTTCATCATATCAAATCGGACTTCCAATCAAATATGGCCAGAAACATTAAAAATAAAAGTTTATTAACTGAAACCCGACCAGAAATCGAACACAGCTATATAAAAGGTGAAAACACGTACAAGTTTTAAACCCAGTTTTAAAAAAAGATGAGGAAAAACGGAGTAGTCGGTGGCCAAAGAAATGGTGTTGATTATACGAACACTGTCAATTGCCCAAAGAACTACAATACGATTTGATATGACTTGACACGCATTAGTTGCCGTGGCTTCGAGTGGCGTGTTGAAGGTGTGCCTGGGTCATTACGATCCGCCTAAGTGAAGGGAGCTTATCGTGTCATTTCAATATAGATGTTGCATTTATCAACGTTTTTAGCGACCGAATACTGTAACGGCACTTTCTAACTAGCATAAAGTTGTACAAATAAAGAGTTAAAACGCTATAAAAAGCTCTTGTGTAGTGCATTTTTGACTTGAAATTTTTAACGTTACATTTCTGTGTACACGGGGGTTAATATGAAATTTAGCTCCAAGAAAGAGTGGCCATCATTTTAAAGATAGATCTTTAGCGTTTTAACTTATAACTTTGTGCTCATTTTATTAACATTGTAGTCTTTTTTTGAGATCCGTAACCTAGTGGGAGACGGTCTTTGCCGTTATCATTGTCACCATACCGAAAAGCGAGGTCTTTAAAAAAAATGAGTAGCTATTTTTGCTGAATGTATTTTTATTTTATAAGTCTAGGTTCACTAAACTTGCATGCTTAACGATTTGCTGTTCGTTGATGAGCTCCGTACTATTTCCGAAAATATCCTTTAGTGCGTTATATATAGTCTATTTGTATATAGTGTATTTTTGAGGCTTTGGCCGTGGCTAGTTACCAACCTACCGACAAAGACGTGCCGCTAAGCGATTTAGTGTTCCGGTGCAATGTCGCGTAGAAACCGATTAGGGATATGACTACCATACTCCCTAACAGGATAGCCCGCTACCATCTTAGACTGCATCATCACTTACCACCAGTTGAGATTGCAGTCAAGGGCTAACTTGTAGTGGCATAAAAAAAAATATAGGGCACTAGTGTCGACGCAACCATGCGAGGTTAATCATCTGTGGCTACTGCGCAACGTTTTGGTGGCGGTGTTTAGAATTACCCTCTATTATATGTCTACAGCTAGTTGGCGTTTTACCCACTCGACGACCTGTTGCGTTACTAGAAACGCCTCTTCCGCACGCTGCTCGTTACTGGCGAAGATTGCTCTAAAAGCAGTATTTGGTCACTGATCGGAAAATAGTATATGGTCTGGTTGGTAATGTCAAACTCGAAAAGCAAATCGAAAGTAGCCATTTTTGAGTAACGGATCTTTTGGACCTCGTTTTTTTAAAAAGCAATTTAATTTTGAAAAAAGAATATTTTTTTATCGGAGAGGAAACGTGAGGCCTATATTTAAATAAGGTTGACACGGATGGTATTATCTTAAATAAGGATAAGGTGTGGGTAGCGAACGAAAAAAACATAGAAGTCGGCCTCACTAAAAAACTGTCTTTCGAAATTGGCACCATTCAGGCTATATGCGTACGCGCCGTAAATTGAATCGCAAAACTAAACGCATGCCCTTCTTACGTCTATGTCACTTCATAGGCCACTCCCACCGAGGCTACATTTTCGTTAGTCAATTTTTTTAGCTGTAGTTGAGCTACTATGTATTTTTTGTTCGCTGGGTGTGGGGGAGTATTATTATTCGTAATTTGATTATTGTCGATTATTGTAGGATTAATGCCAAAGAAGTATACGTATTACATTAGTACGAGTTTTATTATTCTTTAATTGTATTATATTTAAGTTAACCTCGCTTCGAACAGTCAGACTGTTTTCTTACGGGTGTCCATGAAACTGTATAAAGCGTTCAGTATTCGGGTAAGTGTCATAGTAATTAAATAGGTAAGTATACAATCCTTGGATTTTCTGTATCCTATCCCAGAACTTTTTAAGCTTTATGTAATTAAACCTCTGAATTAATTTTAAGAAATTTGATAACGATTTTTTTTTGATTATGTACTTCATTTAGTTGTATGTAACTTAAAAAACTTATCCTTGTCCAAAATTAAGACTGACCAAAGTTTATTTTGACCGTGAAGGTCTTTGCAAATATACAAATATCCGTAAATGTTATGTGAGTTTTTTATTTATAACCAGCAGTGCCTACGTGAATAATACACGCGGACAAACTGTATCCCTACCCCTTAACTAAGTTAATAAATATGGAAGTTGCTGCGTGAAAGAAGGACATACTAACAAACTCAATTTTGCAAGTATAATATTTATGTTTGTACCTTTAAAGGCGAAAATAAATACCTGAAGGCTTTTCCTACCAGTTTAACCTTTGCTACAGTGGATAGCATTCCGGTTTGATGCCCTGTATACAACGGTTAGGGTTTTAAACCTATAACAGTTTAGCCCGTCACCATCTTAGACTGTATTGATATGCACACATTGATATATAGAAGAAAGTAGGTAAATACTAGGTAGTTCCGAATTCAACTTACCAACAGTTTTTTTTCGTTGAAAATAATGATTTGAATGCTTTCAAAGGCGCTCTTCAGCTAGCAGGGTATTTTTTTAATATATAGCTGCGATGCTAAAAATTAATTTCAAACATTAGTTTCGTCGTTTTAGAAAAAAAAAAACACATTTTCTTAAGCAGTGCATATATCAAAATAATATCCCGCTGGCTGGAGGCCTTGTGAGTATTTATTTCATTATAATGCATACATATTCTTTATAATTGAGTTAAAAGTAATAAGTGTATATGTCCTATGGACGTGTCCCTATACTTAAAGCTACTGCTTAAAGCGTATCACGTAGCATAGCAGAAAGTTTCTTTGCCTGCAGGAGACTCGGGTAGCGCATTTCAGCAACACGACCACAACGTAGGTTGGAATATTTCAACTAGATGGCGCTAGTTTCTTGAACTAATGCGATACGTTTGCAATGCAGAAGAAACTAGCGCCATCTATTTGAAAACGTCAAACGCTAACTTATGATGTTGCCGAAATCAGTGAGCGTTATATGTTACGATAGTACCTAACATATTAAATCAATGGATAAATATAAAATAATGGACTGTTCCACGAAACTTCAATGAGTGTTCTGGTGACCTGAAGTAGGTATCCTTTTTTTGTCAGGATGCGAGCTATCCCAATGACAATTTTCCACATAGTTACCTATATCCATAAGTTCGGAAGGATGTAGGTGCCTATCTACGTATGTACTCATCATCATCATCTTTTCAACCGATTGAAGTCCACTGCTGGACTTAGGACTTTTGCAAGGAGTTCAGAAATCCACGGTTCTGGGCCTCTTGTCTCCATCGTCTCCCAGCGACTCGTTTGATGTCATCTGATCAATCGTTAGGGGCCAACCAACGCTGAGTTTACCTGTGCGAGGTCACCACTCCAGCACCTTGGAACTCCAACGTCTATCGGTTCTACGAGCTATGTCTGTCCATTAACACTTCAGCTTTGCGACTATGATTCTCCGATCTCATTTCTGATTCTGATCACGTAGAGGTACTCCGAACATAGCTCTTTCCATCCCGCTGAGTGACTCTGAGCCTTCTTATGAGGCCATTAGTAAGTACTAAGGCTAGATTTTCCGGAGTAAAAAGTAGCCATTGTCCATATAAATGCCTCGTTGGTAAAGTGCATAGCATGTTTAACTAATGATCACGAGGGCCTGGGTTCAAATTCAGTTTCGGGCCAATAGTTGTTAAGTACAGTGTCAACCCCCGTGCCTCTTAGTGCACTATAAGCCTTTGCTTCCGTTCATTATCAGGTACTAGCTTGTGATATTAGTCATTTTAAAACCCACCAACCAGCATTGGGACCGCGTGGTGGGACTCGTTCACGTGCGACTCGGAACATCTCCGTTCAGACGAGGCCTGTGCTGAGCAGCGGGACGTAGGCTGAGAATGGTGGTAATTCTACAGGATCGAGCTATATCATATGGGTCATTTTATCAAAATCGGTGATTGTTTTGCATTTGTAATGATGATGATTAAGTTAATATACCTCAAGTCACCGTAGCCTAACCTTGATTCAAAAATTTAAACACATTTCTTATAAAAAATATATTTAATTTTCCGCAGTTTCCTTCATCATACCAATACGTTTCTGGTTTACTTACTTAATAGATATGTAATTTTTTCGTAGCAACCAGGAAATGGACTCCATACAAAGTCTGAGAAGACTTGTCCTGTGCCCCATATGTTTCTCTGTCCTACTTATTCTCAGCTTGTATGTATCAACGATATAAATCTATTAGATCTAGGTGTCGTAAATAAGGAATTACACTCGGGAGTTGCATCTAGGAGTAGCGAGGGTTATAGGGCGCTAAATACGAAGGCAGCTTTAACCCTGAGTTGAATACTCTACTTTTCACACCCCGCCAAGCAATAAAATCAAGTTTTAGTTGGGTTTTTTTTTTAAATTTAAACCCGATGGTTCGCGCTCCAAAGGCTTTGGTGAGTGACTGGGACGCTATAATACTTGAGAGTGAGAGCAATAGAGTAGTATGATCAGATTTTATTCAGATACGCCGTGCGCGATGTTCCTCTTTCAAATCATAAAATCCCCTAGGAACAAAATTACTTACCTGCTTAGCCTAAAGGATGTATTGACGTACTTGAGCTTTAAATAATAGACTATGTAGGCATTGCCAAGCGAGTGGTGTGAAAAACAATTTATTAGGCGGTTTTAGTTTTTGTGCAGAAAAATTCGTTAACATCCGTTGACGTTTCGGACAGTAGGTATCAAAGTTATTCGGGTACCTTCAAACCTTAGCGGAGTTAATTATTTAAAGGAGTCCATTTAGACATACGCCCTGGCGCCGAGATGAGAGTTGATGTGAGGATCCGGGTTTAATTTTTACCACACTAACGATTTTGCGCCCTGTCACGATGCTGTTTATAGTATTGCCGTACTATTAACAGGTGAGATTGCAGTCAAGGGCTAACTTGCTAGTGGAAAAAATTAGTGTGCCAATGTACAATTAAAAGTCTAAACTTATATTTTCAGAAATATTTGAATATTGTATTAAATTTTGCAATGTAGAAGTATAGTTTTTAAAAACCATGACCAAAAGAAAGCTATATTTTTGACGCTTTAAAGTTAATTTTCATTTGTGTGTAACTGATTTGTTCCTGCCGGGACTCGAACCCAGGATCAACCTCCACAACACTACAGTGTTACCACTGTGCTTGGGAGATGGTCGAAACTATCTCCAACTCATTTTTCACTATTGCATTGTGGTTCGTGTGTCGGTCTGTAACGGACAAAATGGTTAAATAAAAGACAGCAGCAGTAATTTTACACTTATATTTTTTTATTTCGGTTCAGAGAGAGAATGTTGGAGCAGCGATGATAATGGAAAGTGAATAGATATAGAGATAGAGAATTTGAATTGAATTTTAATTTTAGTATACAGATCAAAAATTGTAGATTCTTTATTAGGGACGAATTTTAAAACGCGAGCGGCATCTACGTTGCGGCTTGGCAGTGCGACGGTTAAACAATCTGTTGCCGCCCTTAGAACAATCAGTTGAAGAAGTGGGCCCGTGAATCCTTTTCCCAGTATCCCGGAAATTGTGTTTATGTCCGCAGCATGTTTGACAGTATCGGAGCCAGGGTAGACTGCAGCGACTCGACCCAACAGCCATCGGTTTGGAGGCAGTAGATCACCTTGGGTAAGCAGCATATTGCCAAGCTGCAGAGATGCGTTCGTGCATTGTGTGTTTATCTTCTGGAGACCTGAAAAATATAACATTATAATCAGTGGCGTGCACTTCACAGATGCCCAAAAGCACTGAATACCCTAAAATTGATATATAACTCGTATAAAGGAGAATTTTTGACGTTTTATGCAATTATCCTGCTGTATGCATACCCTGGTAAGAAACCCAGTGCACGCCACTGATTATATTAGCGTTTCCGGAAATGCGTTTTTATAGCTTGCTGTTAGCACATAGCGAGGGAAGGTGCTGATTGCACATATTGTACTTGCCGCCGCACCAATAATATTAGTTTTTTTTGTGGCTTTATATAGGCCATGTGATCCTATGTTTGCTGGGTTCCAGTTGGAACCTAATACCATGAAGTTATCGTAAGGTTATTTGTAATCCTGGCGTGAGCATCACTCCGTAACCGGCCACTGCTGGACTAAAGGCCTCTTCCAATATCAACACGTTGGGCAGACGGGTTGGTGATCGCAGTATAGTAGTAGCACCGAGGACTTTGCTACCCGTTCTCCGTTATATTCCTTTACTCGCCTCCTACGACACCTGAGGGAAGGGTGGTGATAACAAATCTATTCTGATCTACCATCACATTAGGCGCACTGTTGTTTTAATTTTTGTAGAGGGACATGGCATGTTGAATACTCTTCTTCTTTTCCCTGTTGTCTTCTGACGTCCGCAACACGATTAACAGCATCGAAACCGGGTAGACAACAGCGACTCGACCTAGCAGACATCGGTTTGGAGGTAGACAGTCGCAACATGGTGTTGTCATATGTGATAACACCATATTGCGAAGTGTCGCTCCTGTGCGCCATTGTGCCAATACTGAATTTTATAAATGCACTGAACAGCAAAATAAAACTGCCGTAGAGGTGTCGTATCCATTATTGACTGGAAGAAGAAGTGAAAAATACACGCGTCAACAAAAGTAAAGAAATGATTAGAAATATCCATCTACCTTCATTATAGAAAAAAAAAGAACGCTAATTCCGAACTCAAGTCAAAACAAACCGCTTGTGTTCGTTATTTGATTATAATGTAAGTTACTTTACAATTAATTTATCTTAATTTTAATCATCATGGAACACTATTTCTGAAAAAGTCTAATCTGAGTTCTGAAGTAGCGGGTGGCCCCGGTTTATTTGATGTCCAGTGTATATTCTTTATAATAGTGATTCCAGAATTGCGTTTTCGTGCTGCGTTCCCGAGTAGCGAGGAAGTGTGCTGATGGCATCTTCTTGAAGATTTCGTACCTGGGGGATAGACAACATGGTTAGAGTTCGTCCAATAAAAAAATGTCCAGGAGATTTATTCTATAGTTGAGTTAAAAATAATTAAAAATTAGGTTTGTCGGAAAAAAGTAACTGCTGCGTTTCTTTGCCACTTCTTCGGGGTAAGAATCTGCTTTTCAAACCGTTTGATAGAGCTACTACAGAAAGACTTGACATCAGAAGTGCTTATGTTAAGGCCTCCTTGAAATAAATTTTGACGACCTCCTTGGCGTATCGGTAAAAGCTGTGGTGCTGTGGTTTTAAGTGAGATGCGATTTGGGAACTTCTAATTTCTGAATTTTCTCTTGTGGCTTCAAGCCTACGCCTCAATAACGTGTTTCTTGCAGACCCTGTGAAGTGATGCTCTCTTTATAGGCGTCTATTTTAGCTAACCATTAGGTGGCAATATGCTTTATCCGTCAATTGTTTCTATAAAAACAAAAAAAACTTTATTAAAAGATTATTGCAATCCTCGTCCTACCTGTAAGAAAACGTTGAGGAGAAATTGGTTATTTCTTTTCGTGGTGAAGTGTGGGAATATGTATATTATTTTTTAAAGTAGCAAACCATGTAAACACAGTACGATCAGAACAACAAGACTATTTTATTTAAATATCGGATAATCGGAGATATCGCCGATCTCCGTGTCATTAAAGATAGTTAAACGAATGAATAGTGCTACTTCGGTAGTTATATAAGTTTCCAAACTAAATTGTAAAATATAATTGTAAAATAGTACAATCCTTTTCCATAGTAAACATTCAAAAGAACATCTCTGTTTTCTTGTACTTTCATCACCTTTTTGTTTCGTGACAACAAAGTTTTTCTATCTATCCACCGTTCAATATTTTTTGAAGTGAAGATAGATAGAAACACTTTGTTGGGTTTTCAATATTCAAATAACCAGACGTAAGTTAATACCATACATCCTACAAATAATTTACTTTCCACACGTTAGATAAGTTTTAGTATTGGCTTTTATATAAAAAAATATTTTAGTTTATATTGTTTTTTATACTTTTAATAGTACCTATCGATGACCTGGCAATTGAAGAAGAGGCTATTGTAAATGGATATATCAATACATATATGCTGTCAGGAGGTTGCGTTCGTGTATCGTTACGCCAACGAAACCTCTTAACAAGTAAAAACCGACATTCAACGAAATTAAAAATACTATGAATTCGTCGCTGATGTATACCTAAACTTTAAATAAAAAACTATGTTTGTATCCTGCCTCTTAATGTGTGGGTGCTAAATTACTGCACCTCTTTGAAGTAGGTACTTGTTATGGAAAATGTAAAGCAATAACAGTTGATAAATGGACAGCGTATCAGATAAATAAGAAAAAAACATTATATTAGGAAGATTTATGGGCTAAGACAGTATCCGACTTTAATTAATAAGAGATAAAAACCCGCACCTTCATATAGGGTCTAAGAAACATTTCAACCGATAGCGGAATCATTTTGGTTAGGCTTTCTTTTATTTATCCGGTTAAATTGAAAAATAGTTTCTAGTTTGATTTTGCTCCATTTACCTAAACTATACGGTTTATAGAACTCAAACTAAGCTCTATTTTGCGCCCACAATGATTTGCACAATACTAATATTAGCACCAAATTACAAACAATAACGTATTGTTATTTGTAGTTGAGTAAATATTTTTTAGACTTTGACTTTATCCGTTTATTTAGGATAATTTAAAGTTATGAAATGGTCGCATAAGTATCCCAAAAGCCGATGTCATATCGGTTCCTTAAAAACGTTAAATCATTTAACCGGCTAAACAAAGAACAGTATTTTTAACCGGTTGCTTACTAACCAACATTTACCGGTACTTTGAAACCGGTTCCGGCCTGCTCTTTAAAAATCCAGCACAATTTTTTTATACATACTTACGGAAGAACGAAAATTACAAAATTTTGAACAGTAAAAATGCTAAAATAATAAGCCAATCATAGTCTTGAGTCCATATAAATTCTTCATTCAGCAAACTCCTTCTTCTATCGTCGATTATGAAGCACCCACAATAACTATTGGAACACGCACAAGAGTATATCACGTTTACTAGTCCTGTGCAGTGACCAATAGTTGTTTTGGGCTTCGTCCCGCCGTGTCGTTTCTTCTAGGTAACCTTCACAGCGGAAAAAAGTGCTGAAAACAAAATTTTAGGTTAGGCACATGCATTAAAAAAATCAAAGTAAAAAAATACATGTCTAAAAAAAAACAAAAGGCTGGGCTCTTACTCTCTGTGATTCTATTGTTCAATAATCTCTAAACTAAACGAAATTCGCAGGTTCGAAAATAATCATATCCTTTTCACAATTTTCATTGTAAAAAAATATTGCCCATACGATATCAAAAGGTATCGTCTGTCCACCTGGTCGGGGTTATATGCGATTCTATAATCCATTATAGAAGCGCATATAACCCCGACCAAGGCGCTTATAGATAAAATACAAAGTTATCAAGTTGACACACTTAAATTTTACAAAAATTGACAAGTGATTTAAACAATCAAAAGTGTCAGGAAATAAGAACCCAGAACATAGGTAGCCAAGTAAAGCTGAATAAATAATAATACACATTCAAATACGTTATATTAAAAATCAAAATAATACTAAAATCGTCACTGACTTATATCGCAACTCGCCAACTTAGCGCCTCTAGGCAACAAATAAGTAAAACGGGAGGGCTATTTTGCCACATGACATCTCTCTTAAGTCATAAGTTTCTATGAAGAGGGGCAATGTAAGACAGTGGCAACTTTTGATCATTTATTAAATATAGTCAATATAAGGCAAGACCAAATCGAAGTCTGGGGTGGCATGCAAATTTTGGTTTTACAAGACTTGCCGGAGCATCTTGTGATTAGTTATTTGTACACCACCACGTAATAGGCCTAGAGGCTTTATCATTAGCTATGCTGTTGAAGAATTGAAGAGACCATGTCGAGATATCCTTATTAAGTAGGGAACCTATGAGAGTATCTCCAAATTGCGCTTTCACATACCTCTGTAGCTATATTATGAAACTGGGCGGATAGGCCTCTACATAATATATCTGCATGGTATTTCCTTCTAGCCGGGTGACATTTGAGTTAATTAGCTTATAATTAAATTCTGAACTGAACTAAATTGACCGCTCTATAATATTTGATGTGAAAATGTTAAATGTTAAGTGTACTAACCCAAACATAAAAATGTCACCTGGCTACACAGTTACCAAGATTATTTTACAATTTTTTTAGAATTAGGTATATCGTGGATAAACAAATATAGATAGACATTTCAATCATTTCACAATTGGTAATAATCATTATAAAATACAAAATAAGACAAGGTAGTTTAAAGCCAAATATTCAATAGTAGGTTTTCGATTTTTTCGAGTTTTCATAGTTACTCCTGAAACCATTATTGTTTATACGTTACGTACGTTATATAATTATTGTATCAGGGGACTCTCTGTCTATAACAATCATGTTGAAGGGAAAAACAGAAACGTGCAAGTAGGTTGTAGATAATGCAAGTAGTATATACCACTTAAGAGTACTTGGCTTTCCACAAAAAAATATGCAATATAAATATTTGAATACATTATACACATCCCTATAAGCATACTTAATCCTAGCACAATACAAACGCCTAAAATAAAAATTATGAAAATTAGTATCGTGTAAATTTTTTTCTTCTTTGCACAAAACTTCATTAAACATGGCATATGTTTAATTAAGTTTTGTACAGTCAACGTATCTATTCAAAGCTTCTTACTTTTTCAAATCACAATGCCTAGACCATTTTTTTATTGAATGTTATTAAATTCTTAAATTTTTTGGTCTCGTCGTTAAGTTTTTCATGATAATAACCAAGTAGAATGTTTGTACACTGAAAAAATTACTAAGCCTTAGCGTGCACGTTGAATGTTTTTGTACGTTGCCTCAATCTATTAATAATATAGGTCCAGACTCTGAAAGCCATACGTTGATGTTGCATATTAAATGGCCACAATATTATTAACATGGAAAATATTAGATACATACAATTACAATTTACTTAATATTATATCAATTCAATAACATTTCAGATAAACGTAGTGTAGTGGTAGGTATGTAGTAGGTAAGTTAAATAATAGAGAAATAATAGAGATTTATGTTTTTGTTTTAAGTAAAAGTAAAGTAAATAAGTGTAGAAACTACGATATATGCACAGATGCGGCACCAGATAGTAACATATTAAATCATTCTGTGGCTCAGTTAATTAAATTTATCGAAAATTTGTAGACCTGCCTTTAAGTACCTATGTAATTTTAATAACCTTTTGCCGCCTAACTGTCCGTTTTTATTATTATTAGTATAAGAGTAGCTTATACATATTTACGACTGTTAAATTATATATCTAGTGAAATTGCCCAGGTTTAGACTAGCTTTAAGCATAAAGAACGATGGAATTATAAATATTATTTAAAATAAATTAAATTTAACAAATTGACTTCCGATCTGATTCATACTAACCGACTGGTAAATATGAGTACGTACCTAAAACATTATCATGGAACTAAAATATAATTATGATACCAAAGTAGGCTACACTCTATAGTCACAGATATAATCGTGTGTAGACTGTAGTCTTTAAATTAAATGCACGTCAGGAATTTCGTAATACGTAAGTATAAGTAGACACGACCTGTTTTTAATTATGTTAATGTGTGGGAGTTTCGTAGGCGGAAGCCTTCGAATGCGTCTAGTTACAGTATCGGCAAATCAGTAGCGCTAAGCGACTTAGCAATCCGTAACGCTGCCGTGTAGAATCCTATTATGCGAAAGGGGGTACGTAGTTGAACAGCAACTTGATACTATTCTTTAGCTTCTCAGGTTTTTTCAATACAGTAAATAATTCCGTAATATCGGTAATTAAATTACCTAGTGATTATATTTTCAATGGACACGAAGAAGAGAAAGGTGCTTTGATACTTAGTTAATTGTGAACGTCTTTTAAATTTAAATGTACCGTCTTTTAAATTTAATGTTAAATTTAATTATTTGATTGTTTTTTAAAATTGTAATATTGAACAAATTCGCCGAATTTGTTTAAGCCGTTTATTTCCATATCTCCGTCAAATTTAAAATGAATCATTGGTCTCGTTTCTGTTTTTTAAGGATCTGATTAAGATTTGCTTGGAACATTCAAAGAGGACCTAACTATCTTTTTAATTGGCGAATGCAATTAAATCGAATTATTTTAATACTAGGGAGATAGATACAAAAAGCAAAAAACTATGATATTATGTAAAGTTTTCCTTATGTGATATCCCCATATCCTCTTTTGCTCTAGGTCCTATTCAATCCAAGGTGTTACAAAAACAAAAAAAATGTTTAACTGATCATTATAAGTTACATTAAATTCAATAATGTTTTTAATCCATTAAAAAAATCATTTTTAGTGAAAATCAAACAAAATTTTTTTAATAAAGATTAATATTTTTATGCGAAATTGAAATGGGCTCTATTAATTAAGACTTTTAAGTCTATGTTACATAGCTATTATGCATATATTGCATATTATGACATAGCTTTCAAGTTATAACGAATAGCGAAAACAAAATTCTAATAAAACTATAAAATACGTTGTTATGTTATGAACGTTTCGCAAGTTTTTAAATTCCGTATTATATACTTGTTTGTGAAGTAATATACAGTTATTAGTAGGTGCCCTCACAGTACGGTGCCCTCAAATTCCAATTTTGCGGAAAAGATTGCCTTCTTCTAAATCTTAGAATCTTAACTTTTTATTATTCGATTTGCGTATGTAACTAAAAGTTATTTTGAATCACTCTTTTCGAAAATTAAAGTATTACCTGTATCTTGCCATAGAATAATATATACCATCTGAGTTATAGCTGTCTGAGACTAACCAATAATGTAAGAAATAAGTGATGCGATAAAGTGGCTAAATATTGATACCTTCTCACCGTCCTTCAATTTTAAAACTAGGGATGATCCTACCTATTTGCTTTTAAGTAAATTTTATTTTACTCGGGCAATCATTTATAACTTGCTCTACAATATTGCACGAAACTAGGAAAAATCTAAATAAAAAATGAATAATAGAAAAAAATTATTAACTAGCCGCAAAATAATTTTAAGTTTATGTAATTGTAATTTAAAATCTTTTTGTAAAATTGTAAGTCGTAAGTCAAATAAAATTTGAAGAATAACTAATGAGTTTTGCTTTTAAATAAAAATGAAGAGGCACATAAAGAATCCTGTATAATTAACAAGGGGCACAGAAGCTATGTCAATAAATATTAAAAAATAAACTTTCACGTAAAGTGAGTTTGCTATGTGTACATAGTGTATACCACTATATCGTACACATGAATTTTGATATTTATGTCATTCGACAAATTTTAGTTGCGGGAAATGTGGTAAACAACAGAGAATACGAATTAAACTAGCCAATTGCGGTCATGCAGACCTTTCACTCACTTTGCTGAAGTTAATTAACAATTAACATCTTAAAAGTAGGTTTATTCAACATCAAAAAGTAAAACTAGACTGGAGATAATATTTCTTAATTTCAAATCTAACAACAGTAACAAATAAATCGTTCAAAAATGTTCAAGATTCATACTAGTTGGTATAAATTGCGATTTGGTTTGATAATCTGTATCGGCGAACGATTTGAAGAAGGTTGTAGTTGAAATGCTGAATCTTCGTACGTCGTTTATGAAACGCCCGCAATAGCCGCTGTCACACGCACAAGAGTATGCTCTAACTAATCTTGTGCAGTGGCCAGCAGCTGCTTTGGACTTCATTCAACTTCATCTTGATGTTCCACGCCAGTTGAATGCCAATACTTATTGCGTAATATAAAGTGAACAAAATGAAAAGTAAAATAAACAAGAAAGTATATAAAAAAATAAATGATACGAGTCTGTTTTTAAATGTAGAATAGAATAGACCAGAAATATAGAAGGTATATTAATGCTACAGTTTGGGTTTAAAAAGTATCTGATTTAATTACATTTAATTACGGAACTAGAATTACTACTAAGTTTATTGGATCTACGTTATTGATAAATTTAATAGCATGACTAACCTGATGTAAATTATTAAGTTAATATATTATGTTTAGTATGAAATATATGGATTTTCTATAACTTTATTTGTTTTTCAATTTGTCGAAATAATTAGATATTTCTTAAGTATTTTATTATTAAATCTTATTTTTTTTGCTTAACGAGTTATTTATAATTTAATATATTTTATTTAGATATTATTAGTGCGTTGTCAGTTGCGTTCCCAATAGATAGCACTCTACCTAAGAAAAATATGCGTTAACTCAATAAAATATTTTACATATTACAAACTACTAACAACTAAACTATACTCATTTTATTTTTATTAAATTTAGTTTGTTAGTTTCAAGTTAAAATGAGAAAACCCACTTATGTTTTTTTGGGTAAAATCTAGTAGGAGTAAAAGCTGATCAAGTAAAAAAAGAAAAAAAAAATGGAATTTAGCTAAAGGCGCAGCTTACTACACAATACTTAAAAATACATCAGGGATTTACGGGCCGATTTTTTGTCGTAAGGCCAACGAACCCAATCGAAATTGACACGTAATTTAATATAATATTTGTTGATAAGTGAAACGGATGGCGTACAAAAAGCTACGGTGTCAGGTAGCGGGAAGCCCCGCGATGTAGAAGGAAACCATACTACCGGCGTAAGCTGCTGCACATAGCACATACCTAGTATGGAAAACAGTAATACGAGGGCTATACGTTAGGTATTTAATTAACTGTATTTAAATCCGTTTATGATCTCCTTGCTGACCCGACTAACGCTGTCCTCATAAGTCTATGGTCTTGAATTTACACAAGATACTCATAGAACTTTAAGTTTTTTTTTAATTTTCCTGACTTTTTTTCTATTTTTTATTTCTAAAAATCCTATGTCCTACTGTTTTCTAGTGATTGGCCATTTCAAAGGATATTTTTCATTTGGAAGATTAAATTTTTAATATTTTGTTAAATACCAACCCACATGATCTGACCTTTCCCACTATAAGGCAGGGTCAGTAGAATTGAGTAGGTAGTTGGAAATCGTAATTTTTTTCTAGCAGGATTGCGAAAGCGACCTCCTAACAATATCAAGTAAACCAATATTTCGACTAGATTATTATTTTTAGCAGGCAAAACAATTCTTTGTAAATTGATTGTAAAAAAATATTTCTCTATAACGCGCCCATTTTTCTTAATATTAAATGAAAGAAATATTGTTTAAAATTATTAATTGTTTAAAAAAGCTGTTTAATTTTTTTAAGGTCCTAAATAAAAATATTTAATACATTTCTTGTTTAACTAATTTTAAAATACCATAAATAAATAAAATAGCAACCGGTTTTAAAATAAGAATATACCTATAAACTTAAGTACACATACTCACTTGGAGAAAAAAAAACAAAACACAAATAAAAAAAACTTTGAAAAATGAACGTAACTAATAGATCACTAACTATTTTCTCTACTTTAGAATTTCCAATATTTATTTAATGTACCAAGTAAAAACAAAAGAACGTCTGCACTCGGGGTAGGCCGGGGTGCGAGTGAATACTTGAACCGGTACTGCACAGCTACCTTATAACTAAAAAAACGGCCTATGTCCATCACCCTTAATTTGCTCCGGTAGAAGGTATAAACCGATAGCGGAATGCGACAAGGCAAAGTGAAAACCTACGTGGAATTCCTTTCCAGTTACATAAACCTAGTTAGTACTGGAAGTGACACATTATGACCTAAATTATTAGTGTGCCTTTGAATCGTTTTTTGGGATTGATTATTTAAATTAGGATTGACAATTTCACATTGTAAATTACAGGGTGAAATTGTGAAAGTTATTTTAATAAACAGATTGATAAAGGTCAAAAACCAAGTACCCAACTGGTGTACAAATATAAAGATGGCTGAAAGTTTCATAGATCTTAAAGAATATTTATTAAAGCGTGAATTATTTTCTATCCTAATATAAATTGTAGATCATCTAACTGGTTGGTTAATATTTGTCATTTAATTAAGGGTAATTTGTTAATTTATTTTTGATAGTTTTGCCTATTTGAAATTATTCTCTCTACATAAGTAAAAAAAAAAATACTTAAGGACGAGAAGAGAAAGACAATAAAGCATTTTTGATCATGATTTTTCATATGCACGGTGCATATGGGATCTAAAGCGCAATTCTATAATTATTTTTATTCCAATTAACCTACCAATACACTTATCATTTCGGTAACATTAAAGGAATGCCCATGCCCACAAAAACTCACCTAGGACCCTTTTATATTATATACATACTGATTGTACGAAATAAAATAATAATTGAATAAAGTGAGTTTGTCTTAGTGACGAAAGTGAAGTGAACTTCTTTTGCGTAACAACTTTCACATTTATAAATAACAGTGGAGAAGTAATTTTACACGGGGGCTGAGTTATAAAACCCTCTTTTCGCTTATAACTTAAAACCAAGTGATATTTTAGCTTTTTTGTGGGATATAAAATCCGCCAAACGTTTCAAATAAAGCTATAATTTCTTACCTATATATTTAAGACTTTTGCTTTAATTAGTGAAAAAATAATGAAAAAATATATAAAATAGGTGTAAAACAAGGCTGGAATGTACGGAGGGCACTGAAGCCCTAGAAAGGAGGTCGGCGCCTCCCTCGTTACAGGATTACAGACCGCTACTAAGATTTAAACCTGTATATTTGTTACGTGCTTTGCTGATAATAGTCTTTGCTTATACAAGGTTAATAATTATAATGTAATAAAAAAAAGAAGTGTTAAATACGAGTACATAATAATTAATTTAATAAATTATTATAAAATAGTCTAAGATTATGTTGAAGAGTGAAAGTGGAATATCCAATATTAATTTAGGGAGTAAATAACTTTCTTAATATTTCTGAACACCTAGTGCAAGTTTTAAGTAAACGCGTGTGGTTACGTACTTGGGTGTCACCAGTGGCGTGCTCAGGGTTTTTGACCAGGGTATGCATAAAGGAGGCAGATGCAATAAAATGGAATAATCCTTCGCATTAATGAGTTATACAATTTTTTTAGGGTATGCAGAGCTTTTTTGCATGTATGAAGTGCACGCCACTGGGTGTCACATGAAGTTTAGTCGTTCATATGAAATTATCGAAATGCTATTACGATATTTTAAAATTTGTGTCATTGGAAATAAACACTTGACCAACTTTAGTACTTTTTTTAGATAGATTGCTCTGTGCTCATAATGATATGTAATGAGTCTACTATACAAATCCTGATTCACAGGAATGAGGTCTAACTTACTCACTTCTGAAACATTAGTTCAAGTAACAAGATTCGACAGTATTAAAGTCAAATGAAAATTCGGTAGCTTTAGCACAGAAATAACCAATTTCTAACTTTCTTAGTTTGGGATGGACGCCGTTACAAAAATTGTTTACTGACCAAAATTAAATATTATATGAACTTTGTCTCCGTGAGTTTCAGACTGTGATATCACAAATGGTATTAAAAAAAAAGAAAAAAAATGATATATTTTAAGGTGTTTTTATTTTATTAACGTTTTATTACAATATGCGAGTTTAGATGCCAAGTGCATAGTACTATACTAGGTGTGACTAAACTCACAATGTTTTTGCCAGGATCAGAAAAAAGTCGTTATTAAAGGAATTGCGACCTAAAAAAAAATTCAAAGTAGTAGTGAGTTAAAGTAAAATTAACCAATAATTTTACACTTGGTCTTATAACGAAACTCGTGAAATCAACCAAAACTATCGACGTGTTCAAAGTCGTACTAGGGTGAAGTGATTGCAGTCAAGCGCAAAACCTGTCATCGTTTCCTATATCGACCCAAATGGTAGTTGAATATGTGA
Organism: Pararge aegeria; assembly: GCF_905163445.1. NCBI lineage: Eukaryota > Metazoa > Arthropoda > Insecta > Lepidoptera > Nymphalidae > Pararge > Pararge aegeria. The sequence goes on along the minus strand of NC_053184.1, from coordinate 5,529,013 downwards.
CCTTTTTTTATTTATTCTTTAGGGTACGTACGCCAATAAAATGTACCTGTAATATGTCAATCTTTCACGCGGTATTTATATATATTTTTTCATAAGTATATTATATATATTTATATAGTATATTGACGGCCGATTGGCGCAGTGGGCAGCGACCCTGCTTTCTGAGTCCAAGGCCGTGGGTTCGATTCCCACAACTGGAAAATTTTTGTGTGATAAACATGAATGTTTATCATTGTCTGGGTTTTATATGCATATTTTAAGTATTTATGTATATTATTCATAAAAATATTCATCAGTCATCTTAGTACACATAACACAAGCTACACTTACTTTGGGGCTAGATGGCGATGTGTGTATTGTCGTAGTATTTTTATTTATATATTTGTTATTATCAGGTTTTATTTCTTCACTTAGAAGGTTGAAAAAAAATACATCGATATCGGTTATTGTAAGACTTTGTAATTGAACTAATAGTGGATTACCTCATATTAAATTCTTAGTAATTTAATTTTATTTAAAAACTGAAGTAGTAAGATGCTGAAGCCCAAAATCTATCGAATCCAAATTCCGCGGATGGCAGATTAATTTTAGTACTGCTATCCTTATATACGAGAAAGTGTAGGAAAAGCATAGCACCACTTATTTCGATCTGTCATCTGAATTTGGATCAGGTTGATAGTTTTGGGCGTTAATCTAGGTGCGCGCCGTGTATCAACTATAAAAGGTTATTGCGGCAAATTATATGATTCTTCACCGAGCTGAATATCGTATTATCTTTTGAGTGATATACATATATTGTTGCTACGACGAAAAACAACCCATTTTTGAAGAGAAACTTCTTTAGAATCGTTGTGATTTCGAACACGATGAAACGAAAAATATGTCGATTGAGACACAAACACTTAAATGTGTGGACAGAGTGAGATAGAAAACGTTACATTTTTTTTATCTATTCTAGTTACCGTGGAAACCAAATAATAAACCTTACATTTATCCTAATAGTTCTGATACTCTACATCTACCTCGAGCTCTCGTAAGCATATTAGTTACACTTCTGCCGTGTGTAAATAAATTGCACAGGATTTTTTTTTAATGCTGATGTTGTCACCAAATTTTCATTATTACTATTAGACGTCATACTGAATAGCTGTTAATTTTAAAATTTTAAAATTCAAATATAACAAAAGAAAGCAACTTCAGATTTTAACATTTAGTTTTTTCTTCAAATAATAACTTCTACAATCATTTTGCATTCTATGATATATTGTATTAATTAAAATAAATTAATTATAGTACGTTTTTATTAATATTTTGGTATTCTCCAGAAAAAAAATCCTCGTCGCTTTTTAGGGTTCCGTACCGTGACAACGGGAACCTTTTACTAAACCACCGCTCGTCTACCCGTTCGTCCGTCTATATCTCAAGAACCATAATAAGAAGGAAGTTAAAATTCATACACAGTGTGATTTAGCCTATGACTTTAGCCATTGTAACAAAAAATAATTGAAATTAAAACACATTACTGGCCTACTACAGGGCACAGGTCTTCCACATTGAGAAGGGGTTAAGGCCGTAGTCCACCACGCTTGGCCAGTGCGGATTGGTGGATTCCACACACCTTTGAGAACATTATGGAGAACATAGTGAGAAAACCTACAGGCATGTAGGTTTTCTCACTATGTTCCCTTTCACCGTTGAAGCAAGCGATATTTAATTTCTATTTATTTTATTATATTTATTTATTTTATTGATATTTTATTTTAAAAAAAATTTAATTTATTGCACTCTCTTGCCCTATGTTTTTATCTCTGTAACTATTTTGTTTCTTTGGTGTACAATAAAAGTGTATTCATTTGTTCATACATTCATTCATTCTTTCTTAAAACGCACATTACTTAGAAAAGTTAGAAGTGCGTGTTGGGATTCGAACTAGGCCCCTTGAAACTGAAACCGAAGTTACTGCCACAACTATATACACTATTATATACGTGTCCCACGTATATAATTTTGATATTATTTCCTCTAGCCAATGCTTAATGAGTTTTTGTTTCTACGACAGATGATAAAATTTTATCCCTTTCCCCGAGGAGAAAAATATCTTCTGCCCTTTCTACTATATGTGTAGGTTATAGCAGTTATTTTATAAAAACAGACAGACCTATTCGGTTTTGTGCACAGCTGCGTACCGTAACGCTAAATGTCTTGGCGACACGTCTTTGCTGGTAACTAGCAACGGCTGAATTGAGAAATCAACGGTTGCCAGACCAGAGAATTTAACATAATAAATTACCTAGTTGCCCCTGCCGGAGATCGAACCTGGGATTTGGTCCAGATAGATCGTGAAGGCTGCATGGTCATTTACCATAATTATTTGGTCCAGATAGATCGTGAAGGCTGCATGGTCATTTACCATAATTATTTGGTCCAGATAGATCGTGAAGGCTGCATGGTCATTTACCATAAGTAATTGTAGTCAAGTGCTAAAAAAGGCAGGCGTAACTGCGGGTAGTGCTAGTTGTAAATAAAAAAGCCCTCTGCCATATTAGGGGAGGGGTAGGGGAGGTGTGGATGTAGCAGGTAATAGATTAGACATACGACACCAGAAGCCCCGCGGAAGTTGTGTCCGGCCATCCGACACTCCCGTGCCCGGCCGGGCGTGATCATATCGAATGATATTTATATCGCGGCACGCCGTTAAATAAGTCAGATCACAATGGATTTAGCCGTATCGAAATACCGCGTCTTTACTTCACTCATATTATAAACTAGCTGTCGCTCGCAACTTCCACAACAAAGTATTAACTATTAGACGTCATTAAAGAAGCTCTTTATTCAAAAATAAAAAAAAAACAGTTTATTTAAAAGACTTTCGTCTTTGATTTTTTTTTCAAATTTTAATTAACCTCTATAAAACACAAGTGGCCAGTAGCATTTTAAGAACATTGTTATTTTTATATGTTATGCGTTAGTACATTATGTATTCATAACTGTTTAACGAGGTTTGTTAATCGAAATATTATTATAGAAGGTAAATATTAAAATAAATCTTTGTACTCTCGGGAGATATAAATAAAACCTGGCGAACCTGAAGGGTACCAACGGGACCCTTACTTATCTAAAGTTGCCTTTCCGTCCGTCCATCTGAGTGCCAGTGGGCTGTATTTAATAACATTACAAAAACCGTATAATAGCGTTATCATATCGAATGATATCAAATAACGGCACGCCGTTGAATACGCCAGATCACAGTAGATTTAGACGTATCGAAATACCACTTTTTTACTTTATAAAGTATAAGCTGTCGCTTACATTTTCTTCCGCGTCCCTGCGGGAGATAAAAATTATATACCCCGATTATATCCCCTGTAAAGGTATACAATTAACGTTCCTACCTGCTAAATCGCTGGAACATGGAATATGAGAAGTTTACCCCCGTTAACGCGTATATTATTTGGATATTATTTCCACTTGTGCGCCAGTGCTCTGAGAGTTGATAAAGCTGCGGGAGAAGATAAATTTATAACCTTTCCCCGGGGATATAATTGTAGGGAAATACATAAGGCGTACCTAAGCTTCTATTAGTTACCAATGAGAAAAATGCACTATAGGCTGGTATTCTTCGATAAGGTGAACTAAAGATAATTAGTTAAGTAAAAAACTTATATTTATTTATTTTGCGAAATTTAAGTTTTGCTTTTAAGTCTTTACTATTTCGACTGAATTTAAGAGTTGTCCAGTTAGGTCTATTAATGCATGTCTTCGATTTGTTCTTTATCATTTCCAGCAACATCATCATATTCAATCCATTACAGGCCCACAATAAGCCATGCGTCTCCTTTCCGAATGACAAAGGTTTAGACTGCAGATCGGAATGCTAGCCAAATGGGGATTGGTAGACTTCACACGCCCTTCAGAACAAAATGGAGAACTCTCGGGCATCCTTTCCTCACGATGTTTTCCTTCTCAGTCAAAGCAAGTTATATTTAATTGCTTATAAAGCCAATAACTCCGAAAAGTTTGAAGGATCGAAATCGGTTCCCCCGAAATATACAAGACGAAGAATTACCCACTAGGCTACCCGCGCTTAATCATTCAGATAAAAATTGAAGAAATATTACCTACCTACCTATCTTAGCCCTAATACATCCGGACTGATTGCAGTCTGACTTTATACCGGGCTTCAGAGTTAAACCAATCTTGGTAGAATTTTGCATAGAAGTAGCTTGCATTGGGATACGGATATAGAATACATTAAACAGAGCGACTATCGGAGACCGCTACCTCGGGTATTAAAAAAAGTAAATTATTTAGCATACTTTAGCCTGACGAAGCAAACGGTTCCCGCGTGTTTTACAAAAGAAACTTTAAAACAAACTAGTAAATAAAAAAGTCAGATGTGGAAGATGTAGCGTGTCCAATATTAAAAAAATCTAAACTGACCATGCCGGGAATCAAACCCAAAACTTCTGGTCGCTACTCAATTTGACGTGCGTCCCAGGTCGGCTTTTCGTTATCCTAAAGAACATACGCGCGCCATCTCTCCTTGGATTGCTGAAATAAAACAAAATAATGTAGAGGCATGACTTGCTTGACAATGGAGTCGTTAGAGGGCGTGCGCTAGTGATAATTAAGTTTCTGTGTATAAAAATGTGGTTCCAATGACATATATTCTTATAAAATTCTTAACAGCGAAAAAAGAAAAATATGAGTGGACCATATTTCTGACTAAATTGTAATATTTTCACACGACACAAAATTATGACAACAATAACCTTAACGCAAATTGTAAGTATATGAATATTGAGATTAAATTAAAAAATATCTGATAGGAAAATCGTTGTATAGACCGTAGTCACACTACGTAGCTATAATGTAGGTTGGCGGGTTTAGCTCAAACTCAACTCAACTCTTTAGTAACCATTATGACAAAGTTTTAGTTAAGTATATACAACCGGAAATTTCATGGCGTGGAGGAAAGCGTGAGAGTCAGTCTTAGCTTAAAGTTGCCTATATAACCTGGTGGTTACGTGTGTGCTTAAAATGTAAAGGGATATGTATGACTGTTTAAAATACAGTACAAAATGTTGTTCTGACCAACCGCAACTGACTTTTCGGTAGCCAAAAAAAACTATTTTATTTTAAAATAATATTCAGTTATAAAATAGAAAATAAAAAAAATATATTAAATTTGTGTAAAAAATAATTTGTAATTGCAAATACAACAATTAATTACAATGGGAGAGAGTTCCCTCCACACGCCTAGCTCTATAAATAAATCGACCTTCAGATTAAAAATAGAAGCCGACCCCTCCCGAGCGAGGTCGACAAACTGGGTCACTGGGTGCATCTTTCCCTCTCGCTCAACCCGGACGCAGTACGTGCGAGGGAGATGGTAATACAGCCTGCAGAGCCCGTGACGTAGCAAAACTCGTTCATTGAATTTAGTAAGAACAAGCTTATCTTTGGTGCATACAGAAGTTCTTTTTTTAAATCGAAGTCAAAGACGATCGCTGATAAGTTCAGAAATTTATCTGCCACATAAAATAGATTGTAAAAAAATAACGTTGCATATATTTTTTTTAAATATATTATAAATAGATTACAATCTTTTTTAGTAAATAATAGTTATGAATTTCCAGTCAAAAATTAATTATTTAACTGAAAATATTGTCATTAAATTTAAGGTTCTTTATTTATAAGGAAGTAGGGGCTTTGTTCCCATTTACAGCTTTAACCTGGGTAAATTTCCCAATGACGTCTACAGCGGGTGTGGCACGTACCCATGACGTCACGGGAATGCTCTGACGTCAAACCGAACCCCTCTCGCCCACTTCCCGGTCCACACCCCCGGATATTTACGGATGGAACCCACAGTGCTATAGATATTGTTTCTTTGTAGTCTTTGTAGTTCTTTCTTTCATGTAACATGAAACAATAAACTGAACTTCATTTTATTTATTTCTCGTGTCTGTGGTAGAACGAGACATATTATAAACAGACCGAAAAGTTATGTTGGAATCCACAACCATTCTCATTTTCGAACTATACAGAAAATCTATCGAACTTTTGAGGAGTTTAAAGATGATTGCCACACTAGTCCAACTAATGCCATGAAACATATTGTGTGCATTTTACTTATGTACAAGAACTGTTAAACTTTACCATCATATTTCTTTAAAAATATGTTCCTATTTTAACAAATGTAACGCTGAGCGAATGCGAAGTGGAGTCGGATTCTGCTCTTAATATCCAAAAAAATACACTAAGAAAAGTTTATCGAGGTGATCATAAAAATTACTATTTTAACCGCAATTTATTTGCATTACGTAGCGATGATTTGGTGTGTGTTAAGTATGTGTCTATATATGAGAAGTTTATGACAATTTTTTATGCATGTTAAGAATTTATCGAGCATTAAATCTTTTTATAATTTGAAAGTATCGATTATTTCAAAGAATAAAAAACGATATACTTCATTTTTTATGTTATTTTATAGATTAATAGTTTAGCACTTATAGACTCTTATTTATTATACGCCAAGGCTCAGACTGACTGTTTTTCGCGGAAATACAGCGAGTTTTCTTGACAGTATTATAAACTTTAGGTTTTTCTAAGTGAGTTTGCATTTTAAAGTTAAAAAAAACTTAACATCTATTTTTTAATTCATAAATTACCTTGAACTTTTAATTCGAGATTCGAAACATATTGCTTGATAAATAAGTTATTTAAATATAAGTATGACTAAAATAAACCCCCCGTGACAAATGCAGTTCTACAGTTCTTCACATAATGACTTTGAATGCCCCTGAGCCATTAAAATTTGTAGTAGATGTTCTTAGAGGAGAGCACTCCAATGAAAACCCCAGCCCTATACGTTTCTTCTTTGTATTTGCTTCAAAAAAGATATTTTACCCCTTTACTCATTACAAACGATGGACGTCCACTGCTGGACATAGGTAATTTGTACGGATTCCCACTTCGACTAACTGGATGACGTCTATTCATCTTGTTGAGGGTACCAATCAACAAACACTGCACTTTCCAGTGCGCTATGAACCTTTTTTTGTTTTTTCTCTCGTCCCATGTTATGTAAGATTAGTACAACATGTCATTTTTAAGCTTGAAGACAGTCTTGACTTGACATATTTTTTACGGTATTTTGTATTTTTAAACATATTGCTGTGTTTATTATGAGAACAATTTGAACAATAACAAGACAAAAATATGAACAAACCCGGTTAAATAAAAACCTGTGATAAAAAACTAAATCAGTTATTTCTACTGTAGACATGTTAGAATACGCCACGCGAGACCTTTTTAGTATCAAGGTCACTGCTTCCTTTGTTAGACGCTCTTCAGTGCAAATCTTTTACCATCTCGTTGGATTGCTCTTCTATTTTAACATTGACAGGCGTTGGATAGTATAATTGAATTGGTGTTGTCGGTAATGCATTTTCATTAGTCTTATTAATATCCCACTTCTGAGCAATGTCCTACTCTTTCATAGCAAGTGTACAGAACTGAGCCCATAAAACTGCATTTAAAAGTTTCTTTATTGGCGAGTATCAAATGTTACGATAACGTGCTCTCCGAGGCATTGACAAAAAATAGACACACTTCTAATAAAGATCGTGCTACATCAAGTTACAAATTGGAATCATTGCTTCTTAATCAGAGCAATCGATTGATTTGTGATGTCACAAATAGACCTTTTTGTTTTTCAAAAAGACTGAAACCCGAAATATTCATGTATTACCAAAAATAATCAGAAAGTTATACCGAAAAGCCAGTCGTGTCAGTCCCACCTACAAAAGGTTTTCTTCTATTTTTCGAGATGTATAAGCTATATTTGTTAAGGGCAATTCCACACTTTTTTTTCAATAGTGACAATAATATATATATTTTTACATATACTTTCCATTGTAATCAATGTGTCACCATCATTGTGAACTTTTCTAAATTCACTTATTATGATGATGGTAATTTTAGCATCGCTTCATAAAATACTGTCATAAATTAGTAACTTAGATTTAAAATAGTCTATTACGAATTAAATATAAAAAAAAAAATTTAATACTGAAATATAAAGTATAAAAATAGTTTTGACAAAAAAGACTTTGCGTCGCTGTGGTCAAAAAACAATTCCGTAGGTTTATGTTTCAGTTTCCCGAGAAACCACCGGCTCTGATCGTAGAGTTCGACCATATGGAGCAGGTTTACTGTCTCAGTGATAAGTACACTACGGCTGACGAGGGCTCAATGGGTAGGTCAAGCCAAAAGTGTTGAAGATTTGGTTTGCTGTTAAGACCTGAGTCAAAAAAATTGTTGCTGTCCAGCCACAAGCTTTCTGTACGCTAAACTCTAAATATGAATACTTCTGTCATGCATTAATAATCCTTAAAGCCCGCCTCCCCGTTGGAGTAGCGTGGTGGGCTTACGTTTTAAAAGCATCTCCGTCTTCCGTTATATGAAATAAGGGAAAGGAGGTATGTGCTTAGTAGTCGTACGAAAAAGCTGAGGAAATAACAGCAAGCTAGCCTCAATCATCAATAAAATTCAAAATATATTAATTCGTGTATTCTAAGTATGCCTACTTTATAAGCGAGTCAAGTATGTCTATTTATAGTTATTCTACCTGTTTATAGCTTGATACGCAGTGTCACATTTAACTCATACGATAACTATATGTCATCACAATAAGCATTTATTTAAATTATTGGTCAATCTGCGATGGATAGTGAACTGACTATATCTCAATGCTTTTAACTCTCCTTCGAAAACTATGTCAAATCATACACGCACTGTGCGCGCAATATGCTCAAAAAGGGGTTTTAACTTAAATATGCCTGACAACTTCATTCCCTAATTTGTGCAAAGTCAAAATAATCTTACTGATAACGTTTTACCCATAATTGTTACTTGTTTAGGAGTAAAAAGATAAAGTGCTTTTCCGTTACAAAAGCTGAAATGAGCCAGACTTTGCGTAGGCGAGTCTACGGGGCTACGCGCCAGACATCGCGAAGGCGTTACGTAGATTACGCGTAGTCACAGCCTACACGTGCTACACAAACTTTCAACATCCTTTAAACACTTCACCTAACTTTTTTTTATTATACTTTCTAAGAGTTCTTTAAACTTCTAAGACTTACCGTACCTCAATTGTCAGGGTCCATGGGAACACGAAAACCGCGGCGATTACAATTTTAAAACATATTTTTCGAATAACGAAATTAACTTTATCATTTAAAAATAACCGTTCTATTAAATACGCGGGATCGCAAAAACCAAGGGCTGCGACGGCGGGCGTCCGTCGACTGGAGCCTACATCCGACGAATTTCCCTTCAGGAGTTAGGCTTGAATGGATCTGCGCTCCGATTGGTCGGTCGGTTGTGACGTCACAACGAAAATCACAATCATATGGGCTCAGGTCACGGCTTGCGCGTGTGTGCGTGTGCCCCATGAATGGGCCAGGAGACCGCGCCCGCGCCGTGCCCCCTGACGTCACTATTATGCAATTCGAGAGCTGGAATAGAAGCAACCGTTAATAATAACTTTTCAAGTGTATTTATAGGGCAGGTCTATGACTACTTTTGGGAAATAATCCTATTAGGTGGGATTTGAAAAAAAGTGGGTTATCTATTTAAGTCCGTTTTGGACTTTTGTTAATCTTTAAGGTAATTGGGTCAGGTTAATTGTTTGGTAAGATTGCACTATAATCGTTGCGGTATATAATTTCAACGATAAGTTAAAATACGTGGCAAGTAAAATTGCACATACTATGAAAATAACTTTAATATTAATTTAATTGCATTGAGCAGTTATTCGTTTATTTTTATAAAGAGGTTATAAAAAAAATTCTAATATCGCAAAAATAAAAGGTATTTTTGTTGGTTTAATTCTAACTTATTTGTTAATTTCGAATAATTTTACTTTTTAAAATAACATCGTTTGTGAATTTTTGAGAAGCCAATGATGATGATGATGAGAGACATTCTAGTCAATTAATCAGTATTCTCATGACATAAAAAGCCTAGTTATTTTAAAACAATAATTTACTTTATTCTCCTCATTATTGGAGCCCATAAAGGAAGTAGTGCGGTGGGAAATATTGATTTATTGCCTTTCCATTGTTATAACTGCAGGGCTGATGTGTTGTCTATTTTATGATATTATATTCCTTATTGAGCTTTATTTTACTTAAGCGTGTGACATGGCCGGTTTGGAGCTCATTATGGGCCGTTGGAATTTGCAATTTAACATGATTTATATACTGTATATTTACTGTATATATTTTCTACATGTGTAGGTATCTACTTATAATGCATGCAATCTCACGTGATGTAAGTTAATTCAGCCATCAGACCAGAGCAGCGAAATTACGGAAATTATTTATTCCCAAATAGCTCCTGCCTGGGATCAAATCTAGGACTTCAATTTCAAACACTTAAGCGCTAGCCACTGCACCAGGGAGGTCACCAAAATTTTTATGGACTCTACGAAAAAAAAATTGCAAGTTGCAACATTGCAACTGACAATTGCAAATCCACTAAGGACCCTTACTTTTAGCACTAGAGCTTATATTTGTTCCTCTCTATCAGTCTGTTTGTACGTTCAAAATAATCTTAGGGCTATTTTTCTTTTTCATCCAAAAATTTCAGTTTATTTAGCTTAATGTCTATGCTATATTATAAAGAGGAAAGATTTTTGTTTGTACCCAATAGGCTCCGAAAGTACCGGACTGATTTAACCATTTCTCCGCCTAAAGACAGCTGAACTATCATTAAGTAAATATACATAGGCTATGATATATTTAAAAAAAAAGAAGAATTTTAAGAAAATTACAATAATATAACCCAAAGTAGCAAAATTTTGCAGATAAAATTTATTACTTGTCCAATATATAAGTATTATAATTCTGATATAACTTTATTAGTACTAAAACAATTCTACTTAAAGCAATTCAATAGCTTCTAGTTGAACTTGCAATTTTCCTTAATTTTCTTAATTACGAAATCGTTAGAGTAGAACTATGTATACAGATCTAAGTCGTGGGTTGAGTGAAACATGGTCATGTAAGATACAAAATGGCAAACACATGAAGTCATCTTCGTATTCCTTTTTCATAATGCAATACTATCCTGACCAGAAATCCCGTTAAAAAATTGGCTTACCTTCTTATAAAATAGGCTTATAGATAGAGAATCCCTCGCCGGGTAGTTTAATAGGCGTTTTAGCATTAGCCAAAAAAAGAGGTGATCTAAAATTATCTCGTACCGCGTGACCTTCGAACTTTACCTATGCAGGAGCCTGAAATAGCCTGCATTCGGTCGTTGACCCGCCGCCCGGTCCCCGCTGCATCCCGCCCCTGTGACCCGTTCAGCAACAAGTGTATCGACTAGGCATTTGGCATTTAACTACATACGTCCATCGCCTGCAGAGGATGACGTCGCTGGTCACACCTTCTGGAACCCGTTCTGACTATGATTCCTAATACGTAAAGGTCATTATAACTTTATTTCCATATCAAGAATTGAATTCCTCATTAAGATTTGTTCCAGATAAAGAAAGTTTTTTCTGTTCATCATATGAACCCATTACCGGCCCACTACAGGGCACGGGTCTCCTCCCACAATGAGAAGGGGTTAAGGCTGTAGAAACGCTGGGCCAGTGAGGATTGGTGGACTCCAAACACCTTTGAAAACATTATGGAGAACTCTCGGGCATGCAGGTTTCCTCATATTTAAAGCAAGTGATATTTCATTTACTCAGAACATTTAACTTAGAAAATTTAGAGGTGCATGTTAGGATTCGAACTCGGCCCCCTGAAATTGAAGTCGAAGTCAGTCCATTGGGCTATCACCGCTTAAATTTCTTACTTCGTACTTATTGCGTAGGGAATTAATGTGCCGATCCGATCGTTTCGCTATTTTGTTTCCAAGGTGGTGTAGTGCGTCATAGAATACACAAGGACACGACAACAGTATGTCATAGGACACTTTAAACATTAGGGACACTTTTTGTTTGGTTCAGAAGATGCCCAGCTGGAAACAAGTGGCCCAGGAACGTGGATTCTTGAACTCCCTATTAATGACTTCAATCGCTTTAAGTGATGTTAATGATGAGGATGAAATTTAAAAATATGTTTAGACGATCACAGGCACCTATGAAGGATTCACATTTATTTTTTTGATAAAATTAATGTGACATGATAACAATACAATCAAAGATGATGCCCAGAGAAAACTGAGCAGGTTATTATTTCGTTATCACATATCACTTAAAAGCAATACCCAAGCTTTGTTATTCATGTAATCTTTTATGCTTCAAAAGGATTTCATAAAACTTCGTAGCCAGGTATAAAAGACACTATGTTAATTATAATATGTCATTTTCATCTAAAGACAGTGGGATTATGCACTTTGTGCGGATAACTTCTAAACTGTAAATAAATATATAAATTAACAAATAATATATAAATATGCCATACACATCGCATTCTAGCCCAAAAGTAAACCGCAAAGTAGCTTGTTTTATGGGTACTAAGATCACTTATGAATATTTATTTATGAACAATGCATATCAATACTTATAATACACAGATAAACACCCAGGCACTGAAAAAAATATTCATGTTCATCACATCACATTTTCCAGTCGTGGGAACCGAACCCACAGCCTTGGCCATCGGCCGTAAAATATACCATACTACATGTACAAAGCTTTTTGCTTCCTCGTTTCGCAACACTTAGATCTAAAACACCCTTCCGGCTTAAGTATAACTTATTATAGGGGCAATAAGAAGATAAAAATTGTATCCATAATTTATGTTATAAATGAAATAAAATTAAAAAAAGACTAATTAATCTAAATTGAAAAAGATTTAAGTAAAAAAACACACACATTTCTTAAAGTCACCTCTATGGCGCAAGCTTCCCCCGAGTCTCGCAAAGCATTCTGTTTGCACTCGTGGCATAAGCAAACTTCTTCCGCAAAATATCTTATATAAAAATACACATATATATATCCTGCAATATCACTAGAACCTAATTATGTTGAGCGATGTCATGTGAGAGTACACGGTGCTATGGTGCCTGTAAAAACAATAAAATTGGTTTAATTTAACGCCCAAGGCTTTCTCGTGCGTCATAGTCAAGGACGCGGCCTTCGGTCCCATATTAGAGCACTATTTGAACGTCAGTTTTAGGCCATACATTGTTGTCTCTGTTTTAAGTTACTCTATTAATAAACTAAAGGCTGCGTGGGTGGGTACCTTATTGTGTCACCTTGGTGTAATGTTTTGCTGAAACATTATCATCCTTGTTTTTGCGCTCTATTGATTACCGAAGTGCGTCATAGTTCGACTTAAATGATGAACAATACCTTTTGTTATATACCTTCAGCTTAGAAATAGATTTTGTAACTAACGAAAAATCTGTCCTTAAATATGTCTTTTATCTTTTTTCTATTTGATGGGATCCATATTTGAGTGGGGTGGGGCAAAAAAAGGGAAGCCGAATAGGCATTTTGTGCAGACCATATTAATACCTAGGTAGCAGTGGCGTGCATAGAGGGAATGCACATTGTATGCACATGATATAAAATAAAGAAAATCTTCAATAAGAGCTATAAAAACTTAATGGTAGACTTTTTATAACAATTTCAATGCCGTTCCTTAAATTTTTTATAACTCGTAATGGAGTTTTTATTTTATATCATCTTCCCGCTTAGTGCATACCCTGTGCATACCCTGTATGCACGCCACTGCTAAGATGTATACAGACGAGCGCTTGATTGCAATCTGATGGTAGGAGATGATGTAGCCTAAGCTGGAGCATGCTTTCCCAGAAGATGCTTTTTCACTCTTGATTGAAGGTATTTATATTGTATATAGTGGGAAAAATGAAAGGTGAATGTTCATTCCAGATCTTTGCGGTGCAAATCAGTATCAAGGATATAAAGCGCTTCAACCATGTAGGGTGCAATCGCGAGGATCCTTTCGGTGCCTGGCGGTTCAATAGTAGTAAAAGGTGAGGGGCGAACTAGATTAAACCGTGAGTCAACTCTGAAATAAAATGAATATTAAGTCAGAAGAAGAAGAAGAACAAATACTTTATGGCACACAAACATCAAAATATACATAAATAAAAGAATAAACAAAAGAACAAGAATTGTAGGCATGTAAAGGCGGCCTTATTGCTGCAAGCAATCTCTTACAGGCCACCTCTGGCAGAAGGAAAAGCTGCAAAAGAGCGGGAATCAGATTTAAAAACCTTTTCTGCAATTGATAGCCTGATACTTGAGGAAGGTTAAATCGTATATAATATCAAGATATGGATATTAGGAGCCATGCAAACGAAGTTATTGCGTGGGCGATGTGACGCGCTGGGTCGGGGTTATTTTATGTAAAACAGTATATATATGAAAATTGGTTACATGTAAATTTATTTAGAATAATTTATACGAATTTTTCCTTTTATTTTTATTCCACTAGAAGTTAGCTAGCCCTTGGATGCCATCTTACCTGTTGAAGAGATGGTGCAGTCCGAGATGGTAGAGGGCTCACTTTTTAGTGCCAAGGCAGTTATGTATATTAAACATATTTCCATAATTATCATTTATTTATTAATTTTATTTAAATAACTTTAGTGCATATAAATCTCTTTATAGAGTACAGGAGAAAATAAACATAATTAAAAAGCAAAAGGCAACCATGTCTCTAATACTGATCTCTTCCAGGCCACCTTTCTGAACGGAGCCAGTGAGAAACTAGAGAGGCAACATTGACATCACTATCAGCCTGGAAACGAAATGCTAAATTGCTTGCACGGTAACAGACCACGGGCAAAGCCCCGTAGCTCAGAAAACGTAAAGTCCCAAACTTCCCCGGCCGGGTTAAAACCAGGAACCTCCGATTTATAACAGTGCCTACTACTAGTCTATATATATAAAAATGTTATGTTGGTTTGTGTACGCTTAAAAACTCAGTTCTGCACCGATCGAGCTGAAATTTTAGCATGATATACGCATTAAGGATTGTTTTTATCTATTTTTCTCAACCATTCAATCACAATGTGCCACAGAGAAGCGTGACAGGGTACAGCTAGTAATTTAGTAATTTATAAATTCTTAAATAATACCTTATATGCTTTCCAACATATATAATATTATACAAAGTGATTCATGAGTCCGCGGCAGGTACCTACTGCGTTCGATTAACTAGGGATCCAAGAATGAACGTCGTTTTGCGTGTTTCGATTCATGAATAGAGGCTGCAACCCTGGCTGACCTACTTTTTGACTCCATAGCCTTATATTTAAGAACTAAACGTCGTAACAATCAACATTTTGCTTAACAATAATCGCACTTAAATATTAAACATTTGTTGCTAAAATCGCATGGTGTGTATATCTGGGATGCTATGTTGTCGTTTCTGGGTTAAAGTATGACGTCAGTCAGTGCGGAGGGGGTATGCAGCGGTGGAATTAGGTCAGTTTCATTCTGAAACAGGTTTGATGGAGGGTGTTGAGGGGTATAGAGAGGGGATGGGGATAGACCATCGAACGGGAATTAGTTGGAAATAATTATTTAAGCGATTACGGGGTTTGCTATTTTTAAACGGGATTTAATGGGTGGTTTTAAAACTGTAGGGTAATTTAATAATTTATTATTTTATTGTGAAAATAATTGAAATTGGAAAACTGGTTTAAAGGAAGCAAGAAATAATAATTAATTTGAGAATTTCCACAAAAATAATTACCGTCTTGAGTGCAGTATAGCACAAGTGCTAAGCCTAATTTTCTTGCACTTTCGATTATACAGCAGGTTGAGTTTTAAGAACTCAACCGAAAATCAAACCGTGTAATCGAAAGTTCAGTATCAATAATTATTTGATTTGATAGCCCAGTGGGTAGGACATCGTCTTCACTTTCGGGGGGGCGAGTTCGAATCCCAGCACACCTCTAACTTTTCTAAGTTATGTGTGTTTTAAGAAATTAAAATATCGCTTGCTTCAACGGTGAAGGAAAACATCGTGGGGAAACCTTATGCCCAGCATGATGATCATGGGCAAGCTCTTCCGTTGGAAGGGCCTTAAATCCAGCAGTGGACTGTTATAGCCTGTTGATGATGATGGACTAAAAAGAAGATACGAAAAAACCTTTAGCCCTTGCCATTTCCGCGTGTATTTCAACTATTTAGCCTAGTTTTTGGTATATTATGATATAGAAGCGGTGATGGCGCAGTGGGTAGGAGCTCGACTTCACTTTCGGGAGGCCGAGCTCAAATCCCAGCACGCACCTCTAACTTTCTAAGTTATGTGGGTTTTAAGTAATTAAAAATGACACTTGCTTCGTCGGTGAAGAAAAACTTCGTGAGGAAACGTGCATGCCTACATAACGTTCTCAAAGGTGTGTTGAGTGCACCAATCCGCACCGAGCCAGCATTGTGGGCTACGGCCTTAACCCCTTCTCATTGAGGGAGGAGACCTGTGATACTATAAAAAAACTTTTCTAAGTTATTCAATGGCTTTTTCTAAGAGACTGAAGGATGCCAATAGTGTGTCAATATTAAAATAATGTTAATATAAAATCAAGTTCCGTGCAATCGAAAATATGTATCGTGCATAAATAATTAACTGCCTTTAGCAATTATTATTAGCTATATAACCGGGATCAAATATTGCTTTACGAGGCATGGGAGTGGGCATCGCCAATTTCCTAACCCCAGGGTAGGTAGTGAATTTGGTACTGGAGATCAAATTTCAGGTAACACATACTGAGCAATAAACGTAGTAGTATAAACTCTCTTGGCACTATCCCGTTCTCTCGCTGTAATTCCTGTCTACAAAGGTTGCCTGTAAATGATTGCTTGCAATAAAGCCGCCTTTGCATGTCTGCATTGTTCACTGTATACTCCTAAATGTTTCTTTTCCTGTATGTTATACGTGCAATAAAATGTTTCTTCTTCTTCTCAATGATAATGTACACATACTAATTGAATACTTTCTAACCGATCAGCTATCAACCGATGGATGATCAAATATTGCTTTACGAGGCATGGGAGTGGGCATCGCCAATTTCCTAACTCCAGGGTAGTACTGAGATTTTTAACAAAAGATCTATTTAATCCAAATATCTTAAAATACTTCATAAAGTACATTTCCAACTCGACCTCAACCGGTAATATAACCCAGAATTTGGTGATCCGTAGTTTATCAAGGTAAGTTATACATAGGTTATTTACGTATTTTTACGTTAAACATTTAGCCAAATCCTGAAAGTTGTTAGTGCTTGCAATGAAACCCGTTCAATAATAACTTTACCTTTATGATGTTACTACCCATTCCGATTTCTGTTGCCTGATAACATTTGACATTTGAATCCTTAAATAGGTGACCCAAGTAGAGGCGTTGCACGTAGTCTATAACTGTGACGTCATATACCTGAGCTTTGTGTCTCTTCGATTTTAAAATAATATCCTTGAACGTAGGTATTGGGGGTTATTTGAAAGGTCATGTCAAATAACGTGATACAACTACCGCCTAAAGATGTGCATTAAGCTTTTACGTAGAAAGTCCTAGCTTATACTCCCTGCGAGGGCTCTACAACATTATAGCAGTGTGGTGGGTTTATGCTTCAAAAAACTATCTTATATGTGATACGATACCGGCAATAACCAGTGAGATATTAATGTGCTGTATACAAAGCTGCCAAATACTATACGAATATCTATATTTAAAAATGGCGTCATAAAGCCGCCATATTCATTTTATTTATTTATGGCCAGTGTCAAATTCTGAAAAACATAAGAATTCTAACATACATTCAAATCTGTTTAGGTTGTAATACATAAAATCCAAAAAAATTAATCATCGTCATCACCCAGACCTGTACAATCCAGGCTACGGATCTTCTCTTAGAATTAGAATGGTATAGTTTCACCATAGTTCCACCTTGGCCCAGTGCGGATTGGTAGACCGCACCTTTGAGAACATTATGGAAAACTTTCAGGAATCCGGGTTTCCTCACGTTGTTTTACTTAAACGTTTAAGCAAATGACATTTAATTTTTTTTTAATTTAAACCACACATAACTCCAAAAGCTAGTCCCTCCCGAATTTAGTTTAGGGATACAACGCCATCTGTTGGGGTAGATGAAAGTTACGGTGTGCTTACTAAAACTTTCAGCAAACCAAGAATGGCTGAAGTTTTCAGCTTTGAAATTACATTGTAGTACATCTGATCACTCATAGATGGCGCTGTATGAAAATGCTTTAGGTTTATAACAGGTGGCGTAATTTTGTAGCGCGATAACGCACGTTAATAATAATTATGGAGCGTGTGAATTTTGTACTGGAGATCGAATTTCAGGTAACACATACTGAGCAATAAACGTAGTAGTATAAACTCTCTTGGCACTATCCCGTTCTCTCACTGTAATTCCTGTCTACAAAGGTTGCCTGTAAATGATTGCTTGCAATAAAGCCGCCTTTGCATGTCTACATTGTTCATTAAACGTGCAATAAAATGTTTCTTCTTCTTCTCAGTGATAATGTACACATACGAATTGAATATTTTCTAACCGATTAGCTATCAACCGATGGATGACGACTTTTTTTTTTCGATCTTGTGCAACTTTTCTGGTGAATTGCTGCGTCACACTTGATGTCGTTTGCCTAATGGCCAGTATCCTGTTTACCTAATTCGAAAATTTTGTTTTTAAATATAATGTGTGTAATACGGTGCAGGGTCGGTACCTTAGTGTTTAAAGGTTCTCCTAAAACCGTTAAACGCTGGGGTACCAATCCTGTACCGCAAAACATAGTGGTACCGCTACGTCGGTAATTCTGAATCTTCTACTTTTTTTTTTAGTAACGATAGGCCAGCGCTTGACGGCAATCATGCCCGTTAGAAAGCAATGATGAGGTCTAGGTTGGAGCACGCTTGCCCAAAAAAAAGCCTATTCACTGTTGCCTTGAAGGTTCTCAAGTTAAACGTGGCAGAAAACACAGTTGCCGTGTGAGCGTTCCACATCCTAGCGGTACGCATCAGAATCGTGGATAAAAAACATTCGTGCGTGGAATACACACACAGAATGCCACATAAGAATGCTCAAGTCGTCTCGTTCAGTGATAGAATGGGGACGGAGGAGCAAGATTATGAAGTTCCTGAGAATACTCACTCCATTATCAAACCAATCGGTCGGGTGGGTTACAATAAGACCCAGGTCGGTCGGTCCAGGTAATGACTTTGCGCTAAGCCTTTTCTCTGTGCCCCAGAGAATACGTCCACGGTCAGTCTTGGTTATTAATACCACCGCCTAATAATAATCGTTACCTAAGCAGAGTGGTACGTCTAACGGAATCAACAATCAATCTAACCCGATCGAAGATTAAATTTAATAGTGCTACACTTTCCCTACTCTATTCTCTCCAAAAATATGGCTATATTAACTTCATTTTCTATTACGAAGATTTTGTATAAGTAAAACACACCCAAAATCAATAATCTCCGCTTCTCACAAACTTGGATAATCGTATGTTATATAATTTTTCCTTCTTTCATAAAAGAGGAGGCCAATTCTTAGCCTGATAATAAAGATAGTAAAGAATCTGCACTAGGACAAAGTGATTGGCATAAAGCAGAAATTATCTTAATCAAAAGATGGGCCAATTTCGCTGTGTCTTTTCGGATCTAACATGTATGTGCTTCAAGATCAATGGCAAAAATCTAAATAAAGTTATAATTCTTCCTCCTTTCATAAAAGAGCAGCCAATATTTCGGCTGATTATAAAAATGGTAATGAATCTGCACTAGGACAAAGTGATTGGCATAAAGTAGAAATTATCCTGTGGCATTTCGGATCTAACATGTATGTTCTTCACGATCAATGGCAAAAATCTAAATTAAGTCCGTTCAGTTTTAGACTTCGGTTCTGAAATTTCTGATTGAGAAAAGGGACCTAAGGGCTTTTGACTTTATTGTTAAGATGCTGAAATATGAAATTATAATGTTTCTATTCCTATATCTACCAAGCCAACAAATGTTTCATTCGAATCGGGGAGCTACTCACACAAAGACAGAAACGAACTAGTAGTTGTACCTACTCAGAAGTATGCCAATCGTCCGCAGATGTTACAGATCCCGAATTATTTTATCATTTGTAAGTTGCCGCTGACTTTGTTTTGCTGTATATTATGTTACAAACTATGTTGTCCAAATTTTTATTATTTTTATATAAAAAATATAAGGCTAATTTTGGTTCAGTTTTTAGTATTACATAGATTTAGTCCAGGGCGCTGGAAAAGTTTGATTTCATAACAAAAATGTAGTTAAAAATATCTTCTTTAAAAGTATAATACTAAGACAGCGGAGGCAAATGACTATGATAATGATATTGGTATCCACTCTTTGATCTCCAGATTAAGAAGTTTATATAAATATTTTAAGTAAAGGATAATTAAATCGATATTTTTAAAGAAAAACTGCCCTACTTCGAAAATAAGCTACTAAAAATACGTAGCTACTTATTTTCTTTTTGTTACATTTTCTTTTCGTGTTATCTTGTTTCCATCCTCATTGAGCATCGACTTGAATAGTTATTAAGTATATTGTAGCTACCTTAAAGTTAAATCATATGTGTTTTTAATACCTTAGGCTATTACCATATGTCAATGTATAACATGAGATTCTGTTGGTAATGCATTGATTAAATAAATTGCTCTTGAAAACTATATTGCCTGATGGATCACAATGATAAAATATATGTTGGGGAGGATTTGCCTAGGAAATGCCTATTCGCCCAGCTTCAGAGATCAGTTGGAATTGTTATCGTACGGACAAAAAACACAGATGATGATAGAAACTTGGATAAAAACATTTCATGCGATATTGTCATACATTACGACCGATATATAATTATGAAAAAGATTTTCATAGTTCTAAGATCATATCGCTTAAAAATGACACGTCTATTGGCGTTTCGCTGTGCTGTGACAGGATTGAGACAAATTATCGAGGTTGAGATGTTCCTAACCACACACACCGAAGGATATGCAATAAACAAATGCAATAAACAGGCAATATAATTAAAAGAACCTTGCCCCTAATATATCCCAAATAACATGGGATTATTAATTACTTGATTTCAAAGAGAATTGCGTAATTCAACCGTCAATCACCAGGAGTACATGTTCTAACTGGGTTCATTCCATTCATTATTCTCAATATCGCCAGTATTTCAGAAGCACATGCGATTGTCAGATTTCATATTTTCGCCTCGAGCAGTCATTATATATAATGTTCCCCTTCATTTTTCTTACGAAGAAAACGTTTGTATGACAAATGGACTAAAAATTGTGTTTGTATTTATTTCTGAAAGACATTTTCCATTCAAGTTTCCTGTTAAAGCAATTTCTCTGTAGGTTTTGAGCCTTTATTTGACGGTCGTTATTTTGTTTGCATTTTCGAAGTAATAGGTATCTTTGCAGTTGCCACCTCTTTGGTTTAGTGGTCGGCATGTAAGATTAGGGATCTCGATCTCTTGGGTTTGATTCCAGATTGTTAGGGTTTTGGTTATCGCCATTAAAATTCTTAATACAAGACTAGGAAATTGGACGGACCGACGAACTGCTGGAAGGACAAACAGATGGACAGACGAACAGACGGACAGACGAAGAGACAGACAGACGAACAGACAGACAGACAAACAAACTGATAGACACACGTTCGTTGTTGACTACGGCACCTGAAAAAGAAAGGAAGAAGTTAACTAGGTTCTTTTTTTTACAAGTTAGATTTCGATCTTACTGATGTTCTATAATCTTCTACTTCTAGCAAAGGCTACGCTGTCCTACTCCAGGGCACGATTCTCCTCTTGGAATGAGAAGTGTTGATGCCGTTCTCTAAATGCAGATTGATAGACTGCTTAAGTATTTAAGAAAATTCAGAACCACTTCTTTCTTTGCGTTTCTGTTTTTGATTAATCAAGCCCGGGCCTAGTTAAGTTGAAAAAATTAGAAGTAAAAACAAAATATATTAATATAAGCACTAATAATTCGTATAGTAACACATTCGTATAGCACATTCGAAATTCATATTATAATAAATAAATGTTTGTATTCCTTAAACATATATTAATATATTTTCACGTGCATTTATGCATTGAAAGAGATCGCTACGTAGTGATAGGGCCGCTAAATTGTATACGCTGTGGTGTGTTACTTTTTTAGATAGATAGATAGAAAGTCTTTATTGCACATGCTGAAAAAAAACACGTAGAAGCAGCTTCGTTTCTGTACTTTTGTTTGGTGTAAAATAAAATTGTATTCATTGAATCATTCATTTATTTATATACAAAAATAGGCATTTTAAAAGGGTATTTATATATTATTTTCCAGTTTTACAAGGCACACTTCACGTAAATGGCTGTATCGCGTGGGTGGTTCGCAAGCACCGTGTACTATCTCACTCAGAAATATGAACTCCTCCTATACACCCAATTTGGGGCATAAATTTCCGTGTATAAATAAAGGAGTGCGTCAATTTTCTACTCGGTTATCAAAAGCCATAATTTATATCTAAAGACGAAATCCACGTATTCAACTGTCCCCGCCCGCAAAATTCTGTTTTCTCTATTGTGTGTTAAAATAGATACAAAAAAATAAAATCAAAAGATATCTTCATTTGCTACTTAGTTAAGGTTCTATTTTTTAACCCGGCAGAGACTGAAAATATTATAGTATCTATTTTCTTAACTCAGTGTATTTTATCGCAAAACATTTCTAAAATACAACAGAGAGTAGGAAACCAGAAATTCTGCACGGACGAGACAATAATCAATATGTACGAAATCATTCTTGCTAGTAAATATATTTTTTATCGTGTCTACAAGACAGTTGTTTTAAAAAAAACTCACAATGTTACGCGATTATTAGACGCGTGGACAGAAATAACGGCAGTTGAAGTAAGAATGAGGTCATCACAGGCCATTTTGTTTCTGCTATCCACAAAATCGCCGCCCTGGTCTTATGGTCGGCTTAGATAGATCAAATACCGATAACGGGCACACTGGGTAGGCACAGTACCCTGTTGAGTTCAAAAACTATCATGTTTAAGGTTTTTCAAGCTCGTAAAGGCAGATATGGCTTACTATTTCATCTCTTATATTTATATTAAATTTTAATTTATATTAAAGTAGCCTATGTACTACCCCAGACTACAAACTATCTTTGTAACAAATGTTAGTCAAATCGGTTCAGCCGTTTTGCGTGATTGAGTAACAAACATCCACACTTTCACATTTATAATATTAGTGGGATAAAATAAACTCGATCTCCCTGTTTTACACTTAGCTCTTTTAACCTATGCAACAGATTTTAATGCAGTTTTAAACGATAGAGCAGTTCAAGAGTAAAGTTTAATTATATTAAAATAATACAGAAAAGTCTAGAAATTCAAAGATATGGTATGTGATGTCCGTGTGAACCCGGAGTGTCACTAGTATCATATAAACTGTCAATTTTAAATAATACTGCATAAGCGACGGTAGTAAACCTCGGTCCTCGGGCCCAAGTGTGCTATTGCAGTGGTTTCTGAATAGTCGATCAATGATAGTAAGTACTCATGAAAAACGTCTACAATTTATTATATATATATTATGTGAAATAAATACTCAATGAAGTTTGCATGTATCGTGCTTGCAATCAGAAGTGAACGCTTTATTCTTAAAATAATAAATGATTAAAAAAAACTTTCGGTTATCGAGCAAAAAGTAGACTCAACTTGAATAGCTACAAGAGAAATTTGATTAATTGTCGAATTGTTTCATATTACTAAACGTTTTCTTCATCAGCATCCGCAGCTTGTTAGCGTCCTACTGCTGGGCACAGACCTCGTCTATCATAGGATAGAAGGTTCTAGACCCACCACGCTGCCTCAATGCGTGTGAGCTTTAATGATTTGATATTAGTGATAATAACAGGGTCGGTGGCTTAACGTTTTCTCTGAGGCACGCCTGCATTGTAGACCACCACTATCACATATAAGGGGTAATATATAATATAAGGGATAATAAGGGGTGTAAGTGGGTGTGGCTAGTACCAGTCAGCCTCCCAAATTGCCAACCTCACCTGCACGTGGTGCACCCTGCCGTTTAACCGACGAGGCTCTGGCGACCGACAAGTGGCGGTATAACCACTTCGAATTGGCTAGGCTGAACAAATGGCACAGACCGGTGTCGGGCAGCAGCGACGCCGGGGCGATCAGTCTAGCCCTGCGATGACCAACCCGCCTGCCCAGCGTGGTCATTATCGGGCATATCTTTAATGGGAAGGAGAAAAAAACCACAGCCCCTAGTTCCCGGCGGCCCCGCTATTCCTGGCTCTGGCAGCGGTTATGGTAACGGCGGGGCAAGGGGTGTTAAGAATCTCCGGCAGAGATTCCGCTGCCAACCCCGACGACTTGACCTGGCAACATACAACGCACGCACGTTGAGGACCGATGGAAAGGTGATTGAGCTGGAAGAAGTGGTGAGCAAGTTGCGCTGGGATATTATAGGATTGTCTGAAGTCCGGAGAGAGGGGGAGGACTCGATAATCTTGGAATCCGGCAACTTGTTTTACTACCGGGAGGGTGACCAACAGTCACAGGGTGGTGTCGGGTTTATCGTCCACAAGTCTCTCGTCAACAATGTTGTAAAAGTCGAAAGTGTGTCGAGCAGGGTAGCATACCTTATACTCAGAATTACCAAACGGTATTCGTTGAAGGTCATACAGGTATACGCGCCGACTTCGGCACACCCAGACGAGGATGTAGAGGTTTTGTATGAGGACATTTCAAAAGCCATACATGCCTCGAACACCTACTACAATATTGTGATGGGGGATTTCAACGCGAAGCTTGGCGAGCGAACTGGTTCAGAGTTGAGGGTGGGGCAATTTGGGTATGGGCAACGGAACCACAGGGGTCAAATGTTGGCTGACTTCATGGAGAAGGAGGGCCTTTATATGATGAACTCCTTCTTCAAGAAGCGGCCACACAGGAAATGGACCTGGATAAGCCCCGATGGTTCCACGAGAAACGAGATCGACTTCATCATGTCGACCAAACGGCATGTATTCAATGATGTCTCTGTGATCAACAGGGTTAAAACCGGAAGTGATCACCGTATGGTAAGAGGCACATTGAGTATAAACGTTCAACTTGAAAGAGTCAGACTGGTGAAGTCTACACTCCGGCCTACTCGTGCCCATATTCAAAACCCCGAGAGCTTTCAACTAGAACTACAGAACCGGTTCGGTTGCCTAGCAGATTGCGACACTGTGGACGATTTGAACAACAGGCTGGTGGAAACTGTCCAAACAGTCGGGTCCAAATTCTACAAGGCCCACCGTAGAAACAAGGCCAATAGGTTCTCAACCAATACACTCAAGCTTATGACGGAGAGGCAAGAGATGAGACTACAGTCTATAGCAGACGCGTCCGCTTACCGGCGGATTAATAGGCAGATCTCTAAATCACAGACTCGTGATATGCGGCACTTCAATACAGAGCGTATTAAAAATGCCATCGAGCAAAACAGAGGCTCTAAAGTGTTCGCTAGAGATCTGTCTATCGGTCAGAGCCAGTTGATGCGACTGAAGACCAATAATGGTAGTCTTGTCTCTTCCAAACCTGAGATCTTGGGTGAGGTTGAGAACTTTTATGGACAGTTGTACACCACAGTACAGACGCCTGTTGAAGATTTGGCTAAGGATCCTAGAGCCAAATTAACTCGACACTATACCGAAGATATCCCAGACGTCAGCCTATACGAGATTAGTGTGGCTCTCAAGCAGCTTAAAAATGGCAAGGCGCCGGGTGATGACGGAATAACGGCAGAACTCCTGAAGGCAGGTGGAAAACCGATACTGAAAGTCCTTCAGCGATTGTTTGATTCCGTTATTCACCAAGGCACAACGCCAGAGGCATGGCACAGGAGTGTGGTGGTTCTGTTCTTCAAAAAAGGTGATAATACCTTGTTGAAGAATTACAGACCCATCTCGCTGCTGAGTCATATCTACAAGCTGTTTTCGAGAGTCATTACGAATCGTCTCGCTCGTAGGTTTGATGACTTCCAGCCTCCCGAACAAGCCGGTTTCCGTAAGGGCTTTAGTACCATAGACCACATTCATACGCTGCGGCAGGTTATACAGAAGACTGAAGAGTATAACCGGCCACTTTGCTTAGCGTTTGTGGACTATGAAAAAGCCTTTGATTCGGTGGAAACTTGGGCTGTGTTTAGGTCACTGCAGAGATGCCGAATTGACTACCGGTATATCCAAGTGTTGCAGTGTTTGTACAAAAACGCCACTATGTCAGTTCGTATACAGGATCAGACTACGAGACCAATCCAATTGCAGCGAGGCGTGCGACAGGGAGATGTTATCTCCCCGAAACTATTTACCGCTGCGTTGGAGGACGTCTTTAAGCTTCTGGAATGGAACGGACTTGGCATCAACATTAACGGCGAGTACATCACTCAACTTCGGTTTGCCGACGATGTAGTCATAATGGCAGAGACTCTGGGAGACCTAAATACGATGCTCGATGGCCTCAGCAGAGCTTCTCAACAGGTTGGCCTACGAATGAACATGAGCAAGACGAAGATTATGTCTAATGCTCATGTTCCGCTTCAACCAGTAATCGTTGAGAACACTGCACTCGAAATTGTTGACGAATACGTATACCTAGGACACACGATCCAGTTAGGTAGGTCCAATTTCGAGAAGGAGGTGAACCGCCGAATCCAACTCGGATGGGCAGCGTTCGGGAAACTCCGTGCCATCTTTTCGTCAGAAATCCCTCAGTGCCTGAAGACGAAAGTCTTCGAACAGTGCGTGTTGCCAGTGATGACCTATGGCTCTGAAACATGGTCGTTAACTATGGGCCTCATAAGAAGGCTTAGAGTCACTCAGCGGGCGATGGAGAGAGCTATGCTCGGAGTATCTCTACGCGATCGAATCAGAAATGTGGAGATTCGTAGAAGAACCAAAGTTACCGACATAGCTCAACGAGTCGCGAAGCTTAAGTGGCAATGGGCCGGGCACATAGTTCGGAGAAAGGATGGACGTTGGGGTCCCAAGGTGCTGGAATGGCAGCCCCGTACTGGTAAGCGCAGCGTTGGTCGACCCCCAACGAGGTGGACAGACGACATTAAGCGCGTCGCAGGTAGCCGTTGGATCCAAGCGGCTCAGAATCGTGGAACTTGGAACTCCCTACAAAAGACCTATGTCCAGCAGTGGACGTCTATCGGTTGATGTGATGACTATCACATATGAAAGAGACGGCCAATACCAATCAGTGTTGCATTAATTGACAAAGAATCCTGATGATTGTGACAAGCAATGACCCGTACCAGTCAGAATTATTTTCTTTACGTTGTACTAACTCTGGTTATATTGAAATTAATGTGATGATGAATGTTATGGTAGTACATGCTGGCGCCTAAACAACTTTGCCTCGACCTTTTCTGATATCTTGGCATCACGATATCTGATTTCTGATATCTTGGGTAACGTAAGAGGTGACTATTGAATTGAAATGAAATGATATTTATTGTTAAAATATTAGTCATTTTACAATAGTGTTGGGAAGTAAGTTTTAAAATTTTTTTAAACACTTAAAACATCGTAAGGAAAACTGTGTGCCTGTGGGTCTTTAATGTTCTCAAAGGCGTTTGGAATTTCACAATCCGCACTTTGCCAGCGTGGTGGACTACGGTCTAATCCCATCTCACAGATTTTGTACTGTACCGGTAATAGGTTGATATGAAGATAATGATGATTAATGATTTTGAGTAGATAAAGCATAATTTTATTTGTTATTAGTCAAATTAGTAAATTGCTATCGAAAGGTTTCAGCTGGCGCTACTGTAGCGCTCCAACAAAGCATTTTAAATTGCCTGACATTGTGATCGATAGCAGTTCAACTAGCGGATGACAGGTCTAGAGTAGTTACCTGTACTGTGAGTGCAAAGTGACATCAAATTGCCGGAAAACTTGAAAGACGCTCAAGAGAATTAACAAATATAAGAGAATTTCTAACTGTTGATGTATTTGCCCGACTGTCAAAAATAGCAGTATAATGTTTTTACGTCTTACGTGATTTTTTTTTTCTTATACCAACCAAAACAAAATTATAATATTACTTATAAACTACGCCATCCTTAGAAACCAAACAGTTTATGTAAGGATACCGAATTATATGTATAAATAAATATATTATATACCTACTACGACGATGCACACATCGCCATCTAGTCCCAAAGAAAGTGTAGCTTATGTTACGGGTACTAAGATGACTGATCAATATTTTTATAAATAATGTACATAAATCGTTTGAATTACTCGTGTTTCGAATTACTCGTACTCGTTTGAATTCGGACCTGAACTTAATTAGTTCATGGAGTAAATCGAGTGGGTTGTCCATAAATGCTAGTAAATCCCAGGTCATCTTAATCGGCAGCCGGCAGCAAATCTCTAAAGTTAGCTTCTCGTCTCTTCCTTCTGTAGTCTTTGATGGCGCTATACTTGAGTTCAGCAGTTCTGTTAAAAACTTGGGTATTATCATGGATAATACGCTCTCGTGGGGTCCTCAAATATCCGAGCTTAGTCGCAAGATCTACGCTGTAATTGGTAGGCTTAAAAGGTGGAAATACTTTTTACCTATTCGTACCAAAATTTGTCTGGCCCACTCTCTTTTACTTCCTATAGTGGACTACGCAGACACGTGTTATTCTGATATACCCCAGTACCTTCTTAATAAACTTGAGCGGCTCCAAAATCTAATCATAAGTTTTATCTGTGGGCTTAAGAAATTTGACCAAATTACTCATTACCGTCAGCAACTCAAGTGGGTAACTGTTAATGATAGGCGAAATATCCATATTCTTACTTTACTTTATTCTCTTCTATATAGTCCTATCTCTCCGCTTTACCTTAAAGAGCGTTTTTCCTTCTCTCAGCATCTTGTCAGTCTCCGGTCAGCGAATGACAACAAGCTTGAGATTCCCTTATCTCGCTCTCAGCGCTATAACGAGTCATTCACTGTTAAAGCTGTAACACTGTGGAACTCGCTCCCCTGGGAAATACGTCATTCCGAAACCATTCACCTGTTTAAACATCGCTTAAAGAATTATTACTTATCTATGTAATTGAGTAGTATGTAAGTTTATAATAGCATAAATATATATCACATATATCTATCATAGTATATATAAATTTATGTTGGTATTTGTGTAGTTAATATGTAAATGTAGTATGTATGTTCATGTAAGTTTATATTACATTTCTTTTTTTTTTTTTGTTTTTTTTGTAACTTACTTTATGCACCATCCATTTTCCACTCTTTTATCGGCTTCGTACGCTCAGGTTGCCTTTAAAAGATCACTTTTAGTGATAAGGCCGCCTTTGCACCCTAGCACTAAGTACTATTACTGTTTTCCTTGTATTTTCCTTTTTTTGTTGTGTTGCAATAAAGTTTTTCTATTCTATTCTATTCTATAAATAATTATAATATGCATGCGAGTATACACCCAGACACTGGAAAACATTCATGTACATCACACAAACATTTACCCATTGTAATATGTATGTAGGTATGTAAGTTTCCACCGTAACTTCTAAACCCCTGTACTGATTAAGATGGATGTGGTATCGTTAGAATCCTCCTTACATAGTCCCGAGTGATACCTACTATAACTTAACTTTTTTTTTGTACATTATTAATCAAGTCATTTTACACTATATTTTAATATAGATGGTCAAATGTGAAAATTCAAGCGAGTTTGGATGATTATAGTAATTTTTTTAGGAGACTAGTTTTTTTACGTTAATCCGTGAAAGAAGAAGAAAGAAAAATTTTTTTTAATGCTCTTTCGCTTCACACTTGTCTGTCTATACGCATTCTAGAAAGCTCTGTTCACGCCATAAAACAGATTAAATAAAACCCTGTGGCAGATTAAAATAGAACGGTTCTGAAATGGCTCATTTAATAGCATTGTGCTTAATGTTCTGGACATTTTGATAATATTATTACGCCTAGCGTCCATAAAAATGACGTAGCTTCATTTAAAATGTAATTTTATTCAATTATTTATCTTTAATTAATTGCATATTATTAAATACTGCTATTAGTAATTTTATATTAATAGTACGACTGATATAGTTTTGAAATTCGATCAAACTTTAATCGATATTACTACTGTCGATGTAAATGGCATGCATGTGGTCTACCATGCTTACGGACAGTGGCGTGCATAGAGGGTATGTCCAGGGTATGCAGATGATATAAAATGAACAAGATCTCCAGTACGAGTTACAAATACTTAAGGGTAGGCTTGCTATAACTCTTACATTGCCTATCCTTAAGTTTTTTATAACTCGTACTGGAGTTTTTCCTAATTTTTCATCATTCAGTAGATAATCTGCATACCCTGTGTATACCCTCTATGCACGCCACTGCTTACGGATCAGATCGTGTCAGGACATTTTTTTCGGTATTGCACCTGACTGTTTATAAAATGCAACAACACAGGCGCAGTGGTGAATGGAATGAATATTGTAAATTATATTATTAAATACTGCTATTAGTAATTTTATATTAGTAGTACGACTGATACAGCTGTGAAATTCGATCTAACTGCCTTTAATCGATGTTACTACTGTCGCTGTAAATGGCATGCATGGGGTCTACCATGCTTACGGACAGTGGCGTGCATAGAGGGTAATGGGTGAATGGTTGGGTCTTATGAATTCTGAATTTTCTCTGATGTGGTCTGGTGGAAGGCTTTAGCCGTGGCTACTGGCTAGTTACCACTCTATCAACAATGATATACCGCCAAGTGACTTAGCGTTCCGGTACTCATCATCACTTCAACCGATTGAAGTCCACTGCTGGCCATAGGTCTTTTGTAGAGAGTTCCAAAATCCACGGTCTTGGGCCGCTTGTTTCCAGCGGCTCCCAGTGACTCGTTTGATGTTGTCTGTCCACCTCGTTGGGGGCCGACCAACACTACGTTTACCTGTGCGGGGTGGCCATTCCAACAGCATTTATAAAGATCTTCGTCAATAGCTTCTAAACGAATTGTCCGAATTAGATGCTTTGTCTAATTTAGGATAATAATTTTGGCAGGTGCATGTGCGTCAAGTTGTGATTACTGTATGTGTAATACGGATAGTGTCGTATCTCCACCATTTATTTTATTTTAGCCATTTAATTAAATTAAGACCAACCTATAGAAAATCTGTTTTGAAATAGGATAAATTAATATTTAAAAATCTTATCTAATTGTGTGAAATTATTTATCACGCAATTATTTGTGACATACATAACAAATAATTTTACTTTTAAAATAATTAGAAGCGCCATTCAACAGCGTTCCGGTACTATGGCGTAGAAATCGGTAAGGGTTTAATTTAACTGCTATAACTCAAACAAGTTAGCCAGCTACAATCTGAGACTGCAGGCAAGGACTATCGTTTTTTTTTTTTTTTCTAATTGTATGTGCAATAAAAGACTTTTTCTTCTTCTAGTAAATTGCTAACGAAAGGTTTCAGCTGGTATACTCTAGCGTTCTAGCAAAGCCTTTTAAATTGTCTTACGTTATGATCGATAGCAGTTCAACTAGCGAATGACAGGTCTAGAGTAGCTAGCTGTACTGTAAGTGTTGTGAAATAAAAAAGAAAAATTGTGATTAGATTAATAAAAAGGTATGACCAAACTTTTTACGTGTTAATACACGTAAAAAGTTGGGTTAGTAATCACAAGGAATCACCATGTACAAATATTAAATCAAAAGAAGCATGTTTATTTTTCCATACAAACTAAGTCAACATTTTAACATTTTAACTTATGACAATCCTATTGATGATGAAAAACCTACTCGCGCATAGTACCTTCGCTACGCAACGCGTAACTTTCCAATAGATAAAATAAGTGACAGGAGTCATTTGATTTTAATTTTGCATGCGATGTTCGGGTTGTATCTGATTTTTTTCAGTTCAACAACTCAAAAACAGCGTTTCGGTTGCACAAAATGTTGTTGTTGTTTTGTTGTTTTCCTACCTACTTCCCTCCCTTTTATACACAAGTATATTATATACGTATACCCTCACTTACTTCCCTCCCTTTTATACACAAGTATATTATATACGTATACCAAAAATACACTAACGAGTTTTTTTTTATCACAGACACTACAATTATGTATTTTTTTTATACTGGACAGACTTGCGCTTGACAATTATCATGCCTGATGTAAAGCAATGATGCGGTCTAAGTTGGGGGCGCTTGCCTAGAAAATGCTTATTCACTCTTGCCTTTAACACCGAAACCGGAAGAGCGTTCCAAACCTTAGCAGTCCGTATCAGAAACGTAGATAAAAAGCGCTTCGTGCGCGTTGCCTGTATGTCAACCACATAAGGAGGCCACCGTTCACGGCGTCTCGCTGTTCTGTGGAAGAATGGTGCCGGAGGAACAAGATTATGAAGTTCTTGAGCACACTTGCCAAAGCATATCCTGTAAAAAACTGCCAGGCAGGCAACAATAAGTCGGTGCTGTAAGCTGTGTAGTTTCGCCCGAGTAAGGGCTTCGTTGCCGATGATTCTTCTGGCGCGACAATCGGCTTCAGGCATTCATTTCCTCATAAATGTATCGATACACATTTTGCCTTTGTTAGTAGGTGTTTTCTTTTTGTTGCGAGTCCACTCGTCGCGTCGTCTATTTAATCCTAAATGTCCATTACAAAGATGGTAATTAGGATAAAGAGCACACAATAAACATAAAAGCCCGGCAGTACCTATTTTCCCCACCGGATGGTTTTAAAGCGTTGGTTTCAATTTTCGCTAATAGCTTTTCATCGCTCTCATTTCGTAGGTATCCGTAGTAAAAGGCTTTTAGGCTGATCAATGCAGAGCCTCTATAGCAGACTGTCGATAGGCAAAGAGTGAAGAATTAAAACCTTAATAAAGATGCAGCTTTTGGACATCAACGCTTACCTTTTCGATTAAGGTGTATAGGAGATTTTTGTGACAGAGCTCGACCGGTGAAGAACTACCGTATGCTTACTTCGGTGTAGAATAGCGGAAGAAATTTTGTAAGGTACACTTATTAGAAGAAACATGCAGCCGAAGACGCAGAGAACCGCTAGACAAAATATAAATGTAATGTATGTAATTGTAGATTGTTTTTTATAACACTACAAGTTAGCCCTTGACTGCAATCTCACCTGGGGGTTAGTAAGGGAGTATGGTAGCAAATCGCTTAGCGGCACGTCGGCAGGAAAAACTTGATTGAACAAAAACCTTTAACTCGTAAAGTACATTGCATTGTGTGTACATAATAGCTCATTGTAAAAACTTCTTGCTTTCGTGTAAAATTTGGATGTTGAAGTCCACGAACATCACAAGCGTTATCATAATTTCATAAACTTTGTAAATTTATATTTGTTGAGGTGGCCCCGATATTTGAATCGCTATTTCTCGCTTTAAGCTTTCATTACTGTTGGTTTTAAAACTTTTTTTTTGGGAGGAACACATCGAAAACGAAAACATTTAAGGAAACTTCATACTTACCTACCATCATATTTACCGATATTTCGCGGGACTTTCTTTCTAAAGAAAGTTAGGAATATCGCACGTTTAATTTAAATTTACGTCCGTTACGTTACGTTTGAAGGGTGAAAATAACGATTAGGAATAAAAATGTTTTGGTTTCGCTTAGCAAAGAACTTGTGAAAGTATAAACTAGTTTGTCACAGTATTTTAAATAGCAGTTACTTTACGGAGATGTGAGCGTTTTTAATTTCAAGCGATATAATTTGCTTTGACGGTGGAGGAAAACGTCGTGAGGAAACCTGCATGCCTGAGAGTTCTCCATTATGTTCTCAGCGACATTTGAAGTTTACTTATCCGCACTTGGCCAGCGTGCTTCGACTACGACCTAAACCCTGCCCTGTTGTGGGCTGTTAATGGTTTTATGATGATGATATTTTAAATAGCCGAAACTTTTATAAAGATTTTGACTTTACTTTTACATTTATACTTTTAATTGGATTTTCACAGTTATGTAGTTACATCGTGAACATTGTGACGAAATTCGCATAGAGTTCTTTCTTTCCAGCATTTAAGCAAGATAGTACCCGCATTGTCACTACATAAAGACTAAGTTATTTCGTCTTAAATAAGTGTGCTTCTCATGTTTATCTATTGGGCTTTAATTAAGTGTCATATGGGTGCTTTTTAGTTTGATGCAATGAACTTGAGAAATTCGTAGAATGCCCTACTAGCTTTGGTGTCAACAAACTCACCAGAGTTGCGTTAATCTCTCAATTTCATAAAGAATAACGGCGGTAATTAATCAGGACCTTTGTTTGTAATCCTTAGCCCTTTCGCGTTAACATCTTATGCGGATTTCGCGTTATGTATACTTCAGCTTCGCGGCTCGTTGAGCTATGTCGGTAACTCTAGTTTTTCTACGGATTTCCTCATTTCTGATTTGATAAAGTAGAGATACTCCTAACATAGCACTTTGCATCGCTCACTGAGTAACTCTGAGCCTTCTTATGAGGCCCATAGTTTGCGACCACGTTTTTGATCCGTAAGTCATCGCTGGCAACACGCACTGTAGAAGACTTTGGTCTTCAGGCACTTCGCCCGTCTGAGATGCTTTCGGCTCTTTTGAAATTCGTTTCGAAAGTGGCTTTCGATTGAGATAATGATACTGATTATGATCATCACACAATTATGACTATCTCAAATTTAGAAATTTATAACTAAAATTAATCAAGGTAATTTTCCATGGAGTACGCCTGTTTGCCTGTTTATATAAATGATCAATTATGTGATGATAATTACACTTGTAAATAGCCAAGGATCAAGTAGTAGTAATACCTATTGTTATTTTGGCCACAATGGAAGATTGCCAATACGGCAA
This sequence comes from Pararge aegeria, assembly GCF_905163445.1. NCBI lineage: Eukaryota > Metazoa > Arthropoda > Insecta > Lepidoptera > Nymphalidae > Pararge > Pararge aegeria. Next base: position 5,494,043 of record NC_053184.1, on the reverse strand, counting down.
AAATACACCAGCCAATAAATAACATTGATGCCTAAAAATTTCATTGTAAAGGTCTAGTACATTGTGGAAGGCTTTTAAAACTGTATGCGTAGAAAATATAAAAATCGAGATTATTCGATGCATAAAGACGTTAGGGTCCTAAGGTGCTAGAATGATGACCCCACACCTATACAAGAAGCGAAGCACGTTGCCCTTTCTCTTCCGAAACTTGGTTTTGACACACTCTAGATAATTTTGTTCATGAACCAGTTATAAATATGATGTACGAGCTACTTCATCATATTTATTACTAGCACATTTTGAAAAGTTTATACTTCTACTTTTCTAATTTGATTCCTTGCTTTTATAATATCATTTCTATGGTAATTTTTGACCTACCAAAGAAAAGAATACAGAATTAGAAAAAATAAAGAATATTTAAATATTAAATATATTTATTTAAATATTTTTTAACATATTCTTTGGTTTAAAGAATATGTTAAAAAGTATTTATTACAGCGAGGTTACTATACAATCGATTAATTTCTTAATGATAAGGTTGCTTTGAAGCATCCGGCTCTGCTTATATCTCTCACAAGATAGAAAAATTAATGTTAAATGTATAAATTGTTGATGCTGGAAAAGAGCAACCACTGAGTTCCTTGCCGGCTGCTTCTCGGTAGAATCTGCCTTCCGAACAGGTAGAGTCACTACAAACAGACATACTAGACGTTTCAAAAGTAATATTAGGCCTAAATTATTGAATTTTGATTTTGAATAAAACATTTCATATGGAATTATTTATTCTGATGTCTTAATAAATAAATTGTATCTACAGATTCACCTTTCACCTTTGAGAAGGATATAATATAATAGATTTTATTCAACTGCTAAGGTAACGGTGAAATTGGTTATATAACCGTATTTTACGGTAACTGAAACTTCTTACATCGGTAACTGAAACTCTTACAAATAGTGTCGAGTATCCTAAACAAACATTTGTAACAATGTTAAGAAGATCCTGTGATAACTTTGAAGGTTGTATTACAACCATCCTATTCAAAGTTTACTTATTTCACAGAACTAAGGACATACGAGTACAGAACCCTCATTCAGCCATTATTGCATGCAGTGCGTTGTGTCCAAAAAACAGTGAAAACGACCTGCGTCTCACTTCACACCCACGGAATATTGCTAGCTCACAAACTTTTCCCATTTCCCCTTTTTATGATGAACGTTACGTTTAGAACATTAGAGATAGAACAATTACAATCTACTGCTAAATGGAACGAAGTGACTAACAGCTTGTTGCCACTTCAGTTGTGATGCTTCAATATTAGTCGTGTACACGGTTTCTGTATTTTTTTAATTCTAAGATTTATTTATTCAGTTGCAATTTTATTACAATGTCACATAAATTACATAATTATCATAATTTCAAAAAAAAGAACGTCAGTCTAATTTATACATTTAAAATCAGATCAAGAGGCGGACTCATTATTTTACATTTTTTTATTGAGAAAGTTGTTTACCTTTATATTTTCTAGGAACTTATATATAAGGATATCTTCTTGTTAGTCTAACAAGTAAATAGATTTTATTTTTAAAAGATAAAATACTAGTTCGATTAGCAAAACCTTAATGCGTGGAGCAAATAAGGTTTACTCTACGTGTTTCTTAAATGGATTTGATGAAGATCTGGATTGATTTAAACATGAGGGAAATATTATTAATTTCTAGTAATATAGCTGCCTTGTCATGCCCACAAAGTTTTAATCATTATATGTTGTCTAAATTATTGACTTTGCATGTGAAATAGTGATTACTTTTGCGTGTGAAATAGTGATTTTCTATCTTCATCTTCTTCATATATTATATCAATAAGGAATAATTTTAAAGGAAAAATATTCACATTTGTACCTAAAGCTTCTTTCTTTTTCCCCCAGACCAGTTTATTAAAAAGTTGCAGTACAGTTCCGCCACAATAGTTTTTGAGTATCAGAGGTGAATGGGAGTAAAAGGCTAGTACATTTCTAAACTCAACCACGCGAAACTCGAGGGAGCAAATCAAAAAGTTACGCTTGCTCAGGTATCCCAAACAAACAACGAGTCTGATAGCTACCACCGACAATGTTGAGTAATCCAGTTAACAGTATAAACACTTACACCATTCGTAAGGGTTAAATTAAGATCCAAATCTAAAGATAAATGTTACAGACAAGACACCTAAAATGTGTAGCTGTTAAATTAAAAATAATGATTTAAGCTTAAATAATATTGCACGCTTGAAATGGCAAACTGTAAGCCCCAAACTTTTAGCTCATAAGACCATTATATGTACACAGTTAATGCAATAAATGAATTATGAATTATTAATTATGAAGAATATTTCTTTATTCTTCTTTTTTCTTAGGAGAATGGCTTTTTATTATTCATTGTTGTTAGCACGTAATACTCGATTTGACAGTCGATGTATTACTCTTTCTTTAGGCTGACGGACGTTCTCCACAGCTCATTAACCAAATAAAAATTAGTTGTTTGCGCAACAGTTCGCGTTCGAAAAGGTGGCAAACATAAGTGCGACAACACTTCCATCTGGCATTTTCATATAATGATCCGTTAGTAGAATCTATTCGTATATGTTGAAAACGTGCTTGAAAAGTAGATTATCTTCACATTACTACAACACATACTTTGTTAACAATGGTACCACCATTGTTAACAAAGTATGTGTTGTTTTAAGAGAGTATTGCATTACAAACTGCCTCAACATAGATATGTTGTGAAGCTTTTTTATTGAATGATCCTGTGGTCTAATTGTAACGGAAATATGGGTATATAGCTGCGATACCCGCCGTCAACTTAAGACTGCATCATTCCTTACTACCAGCAGCAGGGCTAACAGCAGGGCTAGCACGGGCGAGAGATAAAAATTATATCCCCCGATAATATCCCCCGACAAGGGATATAGTTAGCATGCCCACCTGCTAAATCATGAACATGGAATAGGAGAAGTTTACTCCCGTTTATTAATACACATATTTTGTGCGCCAGTGTTCTAAGAGTTGATAAAGCTGTAGGAGAAGGTAAATTTATATCCTTTACCCGGAGATATAATTGTCTCCTGTCCATGCTAGCCGTGCTGGCAGAAACCAAAAATTTTACCCCAGGATTATATCCCCTTATAGGGTATATTATTGACGTTTCCACCTACTAAAGCACGGAAACATGGAATAGGAGCAGTTTATCCCCGTATATTATTTCACATAAATTATTTGTATATTATTTCCACTTATGCGCCAATGCCCTGAGAATTGATAAATTCGAGGCGTTAATTATCTCAGGGGATATAGTCGGGGGATATATTTTTTGTCTCCTGCACGTGAGATAGCAGTGAAATGCTGCGTTGTCATCATTATCATCATCATTTCAACCCATTACGATTGAACGAATGAGAAGGGCTTAGGCCGTAGTCGTAGGCCTAGTGCCGATGGGTGGCCTAAATTGTAGGAGAACAAAAATTTAAATCTATTTAAAAAAAAATAATACATTTTATTTTAATTTTTATTTCATCTATAGTGTTTAATCTAGGAAGAATATTGCGAAATTCCGTTGCCCTGGGGCCTGTCAACGTTATTAAAATATCGACGTCTGCAAAATATAGCGCTTATCTTAAATTTTATTATGAAACGTACCAGCGGAATTTCGCTGTGGTCTCTGAAAATGTAATATTTGTTTTATTCTTACGGTTTTGGCACCTTTATTATATTTTTTGCTTTTAACACTAATTTTAAACCTAAAGACTAGATCCGATATAAATGTAATGGGATTCTATTATTCCGGAAACGTAAAAGAAACATGTGCAAATTTTGTTAATCGAATAATTTCAAATGTATCTTTGTATAATCTGATAAGTAAGTATTTCTTACTAACTTTATCATCGCAACATTCAAATAAATTGGTAAATTCGTACGGTATAATTTTAAACTCTCATGCCTCAATAACCGCCCGGCGTGTTCAATGTTTATAAGATCTTATTCAAATGGAGCTGTGTTATTTCGGTGTTGGTGTCAAAACGACACTGCTCTAAAAATGACTGCGATGGGGAGGCCGGGGGGAGTTGATGCACAAGAGAGTTTAGGCAGAGGGGTAAGGAGGAAAGGCGGGCGCGGGGGGGTTGCGCCTACGCATTGCCCACCGCACCTTGCCGCCCGCCGACCGCCAGTCAGCAACTGTGGCTCGTGTTGGCTGAACCATCTGTAGGGCCATCTTCTTTTTCTTGCCGTAGGTGAGTCCGTGAAGTTTTCTATACTAACAAAGCTCGTCATGCGCCCCGTTGTGTGCAAAAGTGAAGTGATATGGGCCCCTGTGTAATGGACTCCATAAAACGTGTGTGTGAAAATGAGATGGTGCTAAAAAAATTCGCCCGCGCGTCAAAGTTGTGTCGTAGTACTTATGTCAAAGATAAAATACTTCGGATTCCGAGCCGACCGATATGTTAATAATACGCTATGACGTCATCGATCTATAACGTTTCTCCTTTTCACATCCGATTCTGGAGATCCACCTTAAGGACTTTTCATTGAAAAAACGGTTTCAGCTTACAGTAACTTCAATCCAGTGCTTCCTTTCATCCAACTTCAAAAAAAAGAGGAGGCTTTTGATTCGACGCGACTTAATGCGACTGCTGAAACTGTATTTCTTGTGTTTGATTAAAATAACCGCTTTACCTTACTTACTTAGTAACTATTTGAATGAATATCTTTTTATTTTACTAAAAGTTAATATAGTTTAAAATGTATTGTACATTATTTTAATATTTATAACTGTATTGCAAATTATTATATATATTAAATATTTTTTTTACATAAAAAATATTAAAATAATTTTATATAATATATTTCAAATGATTATTTTAATTTAATAAAATACTAGGTACGATATTTACGTTTTAATATTTTTCGTATGATTAGAATACAAAAATTTCATAACATAAATAATATTGAAATAATTTTATATTCCAAACTACATCTACTTTTATTGTTAAGTATTCTTCCATATTTTGCACTGATATTAACTAAATAACTTATATAATTAATTAATATTATGTGAATTTTACGATTTTATTTAAATATTGCTATATATTTATAATTCAATCAGAAAATCTTTCTCTTTATGATCTTAGAATATATAGCATCCACGAGGAATATATCTGACGCATATAACTAGTTCTCCCTCCATAATATCTCGTTACATGAAATACGTCCGAAGCACTCGACGTTCCAAGCGCTTGTAATATAAGTCGACTGTTAGCGCCCAAATTAGGATGCGCAGGAGTGCCAGCCAGCCTATTTCAGTACGCGCCGTCGAGAGCTGGCAGCTATGACCGAGTTTTCCCGAACGTACCCGAAGTTAAATGCGGAACCCGCGTTACGCGAAACGAGCACGTTGTACCGAAAACCACATTTTCCCACCCGTAATAAATTCAACCTGACCTAATTTAGATCCAGTTAATGCAATGCATTGAAGCTGCCTGATGCAACATTTTTTGTAAATCGAACATTACTAGGGCTTGAGCGTTATTAAATTGCACGGTTAGGTATACGTTTTTAGGTGTAAATGCTTAAAATATCAAATATCAGTTTCCTACGTCTGGGTATTGGCGAATGTCCAAATAGTTTTAAGTAATACATTAGAGATGTGCGCCAAAATTTGCGCCTAATGCTATTGAATATATTCGTGTACAATAACTATCTGTAAATATAAGACTTGGAACCAAATTACATTATTTAATTAATATCGTATGGATGAAATAAAAATACAAATATTAATAATAAATCACTGCGAACTTGATTTTACACCGTTTCTTAGTGAATTTACAAAAATTTTTTTTTTATTCAATTTATTATTTAGGCATGTACTAAGATATAAATCGATGAGCTTTTCGATCAATTTGACGATCAATTTACCACAACAAGTTTATCAACATTCAAATATAAACACAAAAAATATTACTACCAATTTATTTAAATGAGTCGATCGATTTTAAGGTGCGTTAAGAATCTCACATATAATGATTAAAGACTGAATCGTCAAGTTTGTTTGGTAAGTAAGAAATCTAAAGAAGTAAACTAATAACAAATGTTATGCTTTTAAAACTAAAACTACGTACTATAATGATTTTAGTTTCAAAGCCAACAGGTCTGGTATCAAATATGCGTTACTGTAAAGCTTTTGGTAGAATCTGCATTAGATAAAATATAATTTATTGAATAAAAACATTGATCATTCAAGATATCTTCCTACCTGTCGACTGTCAATTGACAGTCTTATCTTTTTGAAGAACATTAGATTAAAAAGATAAATTCATAAAATGAAATCAGTCAACATTACGCATTACATCCCGGAAGAAATGTTAATATTTCTCTATTGAATAACCGGCCTTGAAATTGTCATGAGGTAATATCGACAATTTCATTTGCACGATGCATAATTTCATAATAATGTTATAAATGCAAAAGTTACTGCGTGAAATAAGGATAAAACAATAAACCGCTTTGAGAATTAGTAGGTAAATAAGTAGTTTTCTGGGATAGAAAGTTCCAGTGTGCCCTAAAAACCTATCTCTGCTCTATTCTTTTTACAACCGAGAATTTTTGCGGTATATAAAGCAGCAGTATAAACTAAATCCTTTACTTTGTTCCTGATAGAAGGACATGCAAAGAAACCCACTTTCACGATTATAATATTCAAGACCTACAATTCTGATAAAGGTGAATCGGTTAACATTTCTGGCTGTACAATTGGCTTCTGCTCTTGCCGCATTTTGCGGTGCGGTTATAACTATTACCTGCAATTTACAGTAACGGTTTTAAGCTAAGGTATATTTTATTATCTTCATTGATACTCCAATACCGCGTAACTAAAATAGCTAAGTACCGCGTTACTAAACTTTTAACTAGCACTTTTTATAGAAGCGGTAATAGCGTGGTGGGTAGGACTTCGACATAGCTTTCAGGATCCAAGTTCAAATCGTAACACGCATCTCTAACTTTTCTAAGTTATGTGCGTTTTAATTATTAAAATATCACTATCTCAAACGGTGAAGGAAGAACGGAGAAGGAAGGAACATCGTGAGAAAACCTGCATACCTGAAAGTTCCCCATAATGTTCCCAAAGACGTGTGATTTAAGAATAAAAATTGAAATACAGAAATAAAAATTCTATAAACGTATTTGATTTGTTTTGACATTATCCATTGTGAAATGTACAAACATTTTTAATGTTTTTCTAAGTCAAAGGAAATCATAAAATCCAGAGATTCAATTAAAATGGACGCTGATAAATTCGGGCTTGTTTTCTTTATTTATGGACGAACAATTTTCGTAATGAACTTGGTCCTGAATTTAATTTAAGTCTCAGTAGACTGATCTTAGAATTCGATGTTTATCGTTGAAAAAATATATCACATCCACGGCATTACAGTAATTGTTTCATTTTTTACATTTAATGCCAGTAAATTCAAAAGATTTCCTGATCTTTTGAATTTACTGGCAAAAGTGTAAATATATGTATTCGCTCGTTTTCACTTCGATAAATTAAATCTATAAAATCATCGTGTCATCTATACTTATAATAAAACTGTAACTGGAAGATTTCTGTACATCTAATATATTTTGAAAATTTTGGTCGGGGGATGCTTTATAATCGATACTGAGTCCAAAACAGATTTTTATTTAATTTTTGTCTGCCTGTCTGTCTGTCTGTCTGGCCGGGTATCACGTGAAAACTACAGAACGGATTTAAATAAAATTTGGTTTAGTGGTAGCTGATATCCGGGGTCAACATATAGGATACTTTTTATACCGATAAACAGTAAGTTTCTTCCGGGAAATGAGATACGCCAAACGACGGAAGTATGAAGTAAATACATCGGAATTGTCGGAATTGTTGTTTCTTTAAAGTTCTATAAAACAGTCCGCGAACATACGACTATTTTTTTTAAATCGACTCATTCGCGGAAGGAGTCGCGCGGGTCCGTTAGTCATCTATAAAATCGTCTATTTTTTTTATAAATATATTACAACTTTATACACATCTCCATCAAGCACCAAAGTCAGCGTAAATTAAAAGGGGAAACTTTTTGGGAAGAATTCTGAAGTCCAGATGACGTTACAAGCAGGAGCTAATCTTTACATAATAATAGCGGTAATAGCTTAGTGGGTAGGATTTCGACATCACTTTCAGGGTCCAAGTTCAAATCCCAACACGCAGAAAAAACATAATGTATTTTAAAAAACATAATCGCTTCCACTGTTTGTACACTAAGATCTTTAAAACTACACAACGCATTGTAATGCAGTTTTCAGCAATAAATAGGGTGATTTAAGAAGACTGTTTATATGTAGAAAACATGAATATTAACTTAAAGAGCAAAGAAATTCAATGTGATGTCGTAAAAAGCATATTTTTGTGCGCTTACATTGCAAATGCTGTCTAAACCTTACAACATAGATTAAACTAATGATGTGCTATTGAATAATATTTTTAATCACTCCTAAATGCCCCACATTAGCGTCTTCATTGCACCCGTGCAAAGCCGCTGCGGGTAGCTAGTTGTTTATTAAACTATAAATAAAATTACTTAAGGGAAGAAATTTACCGACTATTTTATTAAAATCTCCCTTTTTATAAAGCACAGCACGTACCATCTCTGAAAGCAGTGATATTTTAAATAGCAAATACAGTTTTTATAACATTATAACTTGATGTCCTTAAATTATGGATATAATTTTAACACTAAAACGTCATATCTTAATTTTTATTTAGCCGAAGCTTTGCGTATATTTTTTTTTATCTATTAATAAAAATAATATCAAGTGATTTTTTTAATTGACCAATTGTTTTCTTTTGTAGGACACCCAAACCCACATAAACACAATGGCGGATGATGAAGTGAGGTAAGGCGTTGAAATGGATTTATTATTATACTTAAAACAAAAACCTATTTTACTTTTTCAAAGGGTAAGCAATATTACAAGAAAATATGTAAGTAAACTAAATAAATACATTTTTAAACTTTTGGCCCCCAGTAGTAACAAAGTAGTGTTGTCAATAGAAAAAGTTATTATAAAGGCAATTTCTTCAAGTGCCATTAGTCTAGCTAGAAATAAAAATGTATAAAAATTGGTCTCAGGCTTCGACTTTTGAGTCTTAATTAAATAAACTATAATTTCATTCAGACTCAAATTCAGGCTGATCCTTTTTGTCCACTCTAAACTAATACTAAATTCTTTAAAATTAGGGCAGTTGTTTTCACGATGTTTGCAGTGAAAAAGGCAGCATTTATTTTATGTTTAGAGAATAATATTCAACAGCATTAGCATTATTTTGACCATAAATATTCTTTTTTTAAATATATTTAAACTAACATGTTTTCTATTATCATTTTTCTTTCATTGTCCGCTCCGCTCAACTCCGACATCTGGAATGCAACCGATCACTTGATGACAACAATCAACAGTATTAAATTATTTCCCTCATCGAGACCCAGGTAGCGTGTTTTTTGTGATTAACAACAAACTTACAAGCACTACTCACACTACAGTATACAATACATTGTAATGTATATACATAAAAAAAATATATTATTTCAAAAATCAATGAATATTCATAAAAAAGTATTATATATAAACTATATAATACTTATTTTTGCACTTATATTAAAATAAATTGTTTAAAATTTTCAATAATGTAATGGCAATATAACATAGAAACGATACTTTTTTCATCATTCGATATTTTTTACTATATTAAGTATAAGTATTTTTAAACTTTGTGTTTAACAATTATATGTGATATAATTTATTATTTTATTTTTAAATTTAATCCTTCCTTCATAATGGAGTTTTTACAGATATTATGTGTTAATTTATTGAAAACATTGTAAGTTCTTCGATAGAATGAATATACCTATTTGTTATGCTCTTGCCGGCCTATATGTGACAAACACTAAAATATAATAATTAATATATAATAATGGCGTCAATGTTGATTGAAAAGCTTCTGTTATTCACACACTGTTTTACACCATTGATGATTCACACACACTGCGTTTTCAATGCACAATAACAATATTTTGAATGCTACAAACACGAGAATTATTAATAATTAATCATTACAATATTTGTTTGTATATGACACTGCTATACATTATACATAATGCTTACACTGCACAATATTTAATTATATATTCAACTATGTGATAATTTAATTTAAACAATTATATATTATTAAATTTTAATGGTTTTATGAGTTCACAAAATGTTAATTTATATTTTTTTGAAATTTACTAAATCATAAATTCAAAACCCACTAATTTATTGTTTATTTTATTAAATTATAACTATAATGTTGTTTTTCTTTTGCAGAAAAAGCGTCTCGATGAGGTAAAGTACAGAAGACTCCCAAGACACACATTCATAAAATGCATTCTCGTATATTTTAGAAAAGCATTTTCTATATAAGCTCTTATAAATCACGAATGAAAAAAGAAAAAAATATAAAATAAAATATCGTTTTAATTATTTGAGCCACAACTTTTAGTAAAAAAATAGTGTAATTTTTTATGCCAGCTTTTACATAATTAAAAAACTAGGAGTAATTTATTGTGCTTTAAAGAATTACCACAATTTCACATTAGTTTATCAACGTTCACTATACACTATATTTTTCTCCATTTTCACAATTCTACTGTGTCATACAATGTCTCCAGGCGAAGAAGGCCAAACAGGCCGAAATCGACCGCAAGCGTGCTGAGGTGCGCAAGCGCATGGAGGAAGCCTCCAAGGCCAAGAAGGCGAAGAAAGGTTTCATGACCCCCGAGAGAAAGAAGAAACTTAGGGTAAGTACCTACCTAAAATATAAATACAAGAGATATAAGAGCAAAACTTCTTTTAAGAAGTACAAGTTGCACATTGTTTTTACATGAGATATTTCCTTGCGACTGAACAAAAATCGAATCCTTGGTGATTTACAGTTGCTCCTCCGTAAAAAAGCCGCTGAGGAATTGAAGAAAGAACAGGAACGCAAAGCAGCGGAGAGAAGGCGCATCATCGAAGAGAGGTGCGGCAAACCCAAGAATGTTGACGATGCAAACGAAGGTAAATTTCAACCGCAAAACACCAAACCACTTCTATATTGCAATTATATTTTGTAAAAAGTTACAAGTTCACTTATATTTTCTCCAGATATCCCTAACATTTGTAATTTTAGTAAAGGTTCCTACAACGTCATACACCTCACAACAAGGCAATACAGAGAGAAATCTGTCATTGCAACACAGTTACCTATGTAAACTATGTACCTATTCGCATTATAGATGCGATTTCGAGGATTTGCAAAGAGCACCACGCCCGCATCGCCAAACTCGAAGACCAAAAGTTCGATTTGGAATACATCGTTAAAAGGAAAGACATGGAGGTAGTGAGACGCGCCGTTGCGGAAACCCTATTTATTGACAAACTTACATAACTTACCAAGTTTCTTCATTTAACGCTGTGATGTCGAAATGCGTGTTGTCTTTATATTATCGTCTATTTTAATATGTATCCGCTGGTGTGCCAGGAAGAACCTCTTGGCCTCTTGTAATCTTTTTCGCCTCTTTCTTCTAAGCTGTAATCGTTAAGTCTAAGAGCCATGATTTACTTTTCTTTATAATAAATAATTTAATAAACTTCTCTCTGAGACTCACACTCTAGCTTACTTTCCATAATGTTAATACGCGAGCGCTGACAGAGACAGTACTTAGGTCTAGGAAACGGTAAGCTTAGCGGCCGGAGTAACGTATGGTTGATGTTATAGCGGCTCTCACGAGCATCATTACGGGTTACCATCAACGTATCGCGCGGCTCGAAGAGGAGAAGTACGACCACGAGGTGGAAGTGACCCGCAGAGCTCTTGAGGTCTGACCCGCTTTGCGCGAACACCTATAGTATATTACGCTCTACGTTTGAGTAGTTCATGCCGATAATGTGACTAGTAAACGATATTGTTTTGTTTTCGCAGCAGACTCATTCTTATCACTATAGGGAGCTGAAAATTAAAAAAATTAAATATCTAACTAATGTGGATAACAATATTTTGAATTCGCTAAAATAACATCGTCCCGTTATCTGAATTGGAGCAATATAGAATGACAAATGTAGATATTTTCATCGAGTTTTAGTTAACAAAATCTTAAATTTTGTTGCAAATAGAATACCCACCTTTATTATCATGTAGCTTCGCTTACGCTTCCATACCCATATAAACCGACACTATCACCGAAATGAGAGGCGGACAGCGTTACTTTCGAAATTTTTTGTACGTTAAAATGTGATTGTTTTTCTTTAGCGGAACTGCAGACGATATGTCAAATGTACTGGCACAGAATATACAACCTTGAGGGGGATAAATATGAACTAGAACGAGCTATCCAAATTAGGAAAATGGAGGTAATCTGCATATTAGGATTGGGAATGCATATTCTGACGTGATCTGAGTTTATTATGATTTAGTTGTTACGACATGACATGATAGTTGAACGGCTCACCGCACACATGCACACGTCGCTACGTCGACAAACGCAGGTCACTCACACAGATGCCCATGCTCATTAAGTCGGCTAAATAATCTGTCTTTCCTTTTTCTATAGCATTGCTCAAGAGAATAATACAGGAGTATTATGACCGCTTGTATGTGTGTGAGGGCCAGAAGTGGGATTTGGAACATGAAGTCAGGAAAAGAGATTATGAGGTATTGACCCATGATTTATGACCATTGTGAATATCACAGTCATCGATTATGTAACAAACGTGCGCGTGTGAAAATACCTGTTTACACTTTGATATAATGCTTTGTAAGTTTTCGGTTGTTTGCTGTTGAGTTGTAAATAACGGTCGAGGCGCGGGTTAGTGGTGTACTCGTAGAGCAGGGTGTGTCTGAGCGTTAGTAGCGCGGTGCTCGCGAACTGCGCCCGCTCGAGCCACGGTAAGGCATGCGGTGCAAAATCGATCTGCCGAAATGGAGCTTACACGATTAACACTAACGCCAGTAACAGCCATCGGCGTAACACTGCTCTCATCCATCACGGACTGGCTAGCCGCATGATCGCTTATCATTCATAATACCACCAACGATTCATATCTCCATATCACGTTTATGTCACGCTCCATGTTTTATACCTAATGTTTGCGACCATTTGTCGACGGAAGGAACTTCTGCTGGTAGTTACGCTTCGATGGCAATGACTGAATCTAGAAGCTTTGATTACTGCATGACGTAGCAAACAAATAATGAGTAACAACAAGCATAAGAATCCCGATTAATAAACCCCTGATAGTATGGCACTTTAATACTGATCGATAATGATGGAAGTGACAGCATTAATCGAGTACCTACCACCGTCCGCTGCATTTGACCGTTTGACGCTTCATGTGTGGTGGCAGCTTACTGGCCTTACTGAATTTTCTCTTTTTATTAGTAACAAGCAGTAGAGTATTGAATTGGAACGATGGACGAGTTCCTTTATTGGCACACGCAAGTGCATAGTTTAAGTGAAACTTCTTGTTCCAAATCTCCAACAATTCATGTATGTGCCGTTACACACCGCGCGAACTGTTTGCGTGTTCGGTTGCTGATACATTTATGTTACCTGTTACCTGCGAAACCCGTATATAAGTAGTTGGACACAGAGTGTTAAATTGAAAGTGCCATGCTGTGGTCGATCTTCCTTTTTCCTATCCCGCCGATGTCGAGGTGATGGTGACCTCGCTCGGGAACATCTTCAAAACTACACACCGCAAAACTACAAACCTTCATGATAAGCCGATCGATTTTGCACCGTTACTCTTCAACACACACTGCGACATCGACGTTATAAATAAAACAACTGTTTATATGTGGTGAATTGATATAATCCAGATTGTTATTGTACATTTGTTAGTAAAATATATCAATCAGCTCTCAATATATTACAACTTCGATTTCTGGTGTTTATTTATCTTACACAGCAAGAAAGAGACAGTAATTAATGTAAATAATGTTCTAACTATGACCATGTTATCGAAGACGTAGAATATTGTCGGCACTAAGTTTTTGCACTTGTATTATATTCCGCACACAGTGTCTTAAATATAGAAGAAAGTGCTGTTAAAGACCAGCTACCAGTCACAACGCACAAAGATGTTGCACGAGACGAAACACGAATAGCGGTTAGAGAAATAAATGACACATTTAGGCGAAGAGCACAGGCAAAGTACATAACATACAACAAAATTGGATCTAACTGTAACTTGTCTTGATGTGTATATCCAGACACATGATGCAAACTGTTCTACAGCTCGCAAATAACACTGCCTAATCTTCGCTCAGCTCTCTACCTATCTTGTTTATGCTTTAGTAGTAACAATCGAATAGTATCTTCCAACATTGTAGTTATATATGAAACTTATTTGAAAATAAGTTATATCGATATTGCTCACTTCTCGTAGCTTACTTCAATGGTTATTTTAGCGCTTTCGTAGTTCTAATTCTAATGTATTTTTTTCTTGTGCATGCGATTTATTTTTACTTATTTCAAAAGCTGCTTTCACATTTTTCGATGTTTCTACTTTTCTTAATGGTATTAAGAACATAACGTGTGCCATAATTTTATTAATATTATAAAAAATAGAATTCTAAATTTTCTTGTAAATCTTCATTTTATATTTCCATTTTGTAAGCTTTTTCATATAAATTTAAATCAAGTGCATATTTTCATTAGTACACAAAATATTTCATTCTAAAACATTTTAGTCAATGTTTGTAGTATTTCTTTATACATTTTTTACTTCACCATAATTTTCTCGATTGTCAGATTTTTTTATATTCTCTAATCATTTACTTAAATATTTTGATAGATCTCCGACCTGAACTCTCAAGTCAATGACCTCAGAGGCAAATTGTAAGTATACTATAATATTATAGAAATAATTATTTAACCCTTATGCATAAACGTGTTCATAGAACAGCACAAAATATGTAACCTGTATCTTTCAATATGTAGTACTTTTTTATAGTAATAATGTAATTAATGTAAGGATAAAAAATTTGGAAAATCCAAAAATCTTTCTCATTTTTCACTAAAAAATAGTACCATATACTTTTCACCGCATGCGGGCGTTCCAAGTCATCTGTTTTTTTTAAATTATTATTTTCATTTACTATCAGTCCAATGACAGATGGAATAAAAAAAATACTTTTAACATTTCGCGACATTCTCGACGTAAAGCAACACAATAGCTCGCAAGCATTTTGAACGAACCCAATTTTCATAAGAGACACACTAAAGACTAATCATTTTTTTTTTAGTTTTTCATTAATTGTAATTAAACGACAACGAATTACCCAGAGATTTTCAATAGCACACAGCGCGCTGCCATTGCGAAGCTTTATTTAAAAAAAAGAACTTCGATACCTCAATTTTTACGGTCGTGAGAGTACCAGATCCATACGAACAGAAATCCGGACGTCCTCAAATATTTTTGGAATTTAATTTTTTTTTTTACTTTTAACAAAAAAATGGTTAAAAAAAAAAGTTTAAACGAACATTTTTTCAAGGTCTATTATATATCATAATATTATCCTATACGTGCAGTGTGAGGACAAATACAGTCATTTTTAGTTTCGAAAAGTCCTTGACTTTCATATAGCGGGATTAGAGCATCACTTCAACGCTTTGCTTATGAGGCGTACAATTGTGTGGGAGTTGTCTGAGTTGACCTTGATATTTTAATAAACTCTACTTAACATGTTTGTACGTAGTACATAAATATCCATGGTTCTTACTGGTTAAAATGGTTCTCTAAAAGATGCCATATTTGACTCTTCTGTATAGGTAAATTAAACATAATAGTCTAAAATTGAACTAAAGTTTATCTTGCTTAAATTTTAGCGTCAAACCAACACTCAAGAAGGTATCCAAATATGAAAACAAATTCGCCAAGCTCCAGAAGAAGGCTGCTGAATTCAACTTCCGTAACCAATTGAAGGTTGTTAAAAAGAAGGAATTCACCCTTGAAGAAGAAGATAAAGAGGTAAGCTTAAGTTAAGGTTATAAGAATGGTGTTAAGTTAAGGTTAGTCCGTACAAAATATTTTTATTTCAGATTTAACTGAGCTGATTTTTATGAAGTATACTTGTGTTTTTTGGTTTTCCAGTATAAGGAATGTAAGTTAAATGAGTTAGTTTATGCAAAAAAATCTTAAGAATAAAGTTTACAGAAAAAAAAATACTAAACATTATAGTCAAATTCACAAGTAAACTTTCTAGGTATCTAAAGTTAAGAGGTATCTTATCTAAATTCATGATATTTAAAATAATTTTTACTATTAAATAACCTATAATATGTTATTGATGATTATTCAATCATAATTAATTCCTTTGTACTCATAATTTTACTCCTTCGCAAAACATATAACAGCTCTTTACCTTCTACACTTATCTTTCCTTCATGTGTAGTGTACCTTAGATGTAGTTCTATATCTGTAGTATATCTATTATTTTTTATATAATGTGTAAGATATAGTATTATAAAATATAATATAACAACATAATCAATCATGTCCCAACAGGCCAAGAAAGCAGAGAAAGCTGATTGGGCTATCGGCAAGAAGTGAATTTGCTTTACATATTATGAATTATATCCAGACAATTATTTCCATCGCATCAACTCTATGATGAATTAATTATTCTAATTATCATTTAAATTTTTAATAAAAAATATTTATTATTTATTAGTTAATTGTTTAAAATTTCCCATGAATTCCATATCTGAAAATCAGAGGTGAGAAATGTTTGTAGCGCGTACATAAGCTTCTCCCCGCGTACTTGTGAATATTGTGTTCATAACATTTGGTTTAAAAAAAATCCCACTAGAGCTTCAGCTGAATCCTGATTATACAAAGACTATGTTCTAATATCAAGGCTTACAACACAGCTTCGCAAATCTTGAATTATTAGGTCTAAATTTAGGTTTTAATTTTTCTGTACTAACATTTACACCTTTCTTGACTAACAAATTCATTTTGAGCACATCATTTAAGTTTAAGTACTTACATTCCAGGTTCTACTTTTACGACGATCGTGACAAATATTGTTACTGTGATTATTGTTGAAATTATGAAACATTATTTCCAAAGTATTCAGTTTACTTAGTTTTAAAGTTTCAATAATTACGATATTTACAGGGTGGTGCTGGCGCCAAGGTAACTTGATAATTCTAAATAAAAAGGTTTTATCTAGATATCACCAGACGCATGTGAAAGATAAAGCACATTTTAGACAAAAACCATTAGTAGAATGGTTATTATATATGGTTGTAATATATTATTATTATTTCATCATAGGAACTTTTGATTTATCTTATATTTACAAAACTATCGAATGTTCCCATAAAGTTTCTACTATGTTGAAAATAGAACACAATTGAGTAGAAATTATGCGTTATAAAGATTACGTTCATCATAATTTTTTCCAAATTTAGAGTGTATTAAATAATATATAAATAACAACGTCGACTAGATTCGTAATAAGTATGAATATTCAAATTTTCATATTGTCATATATGTCATTTGATTGTTGAATTTCTAAACTGTTTTTTTTTTGCCAAACATCTATTTTATCAATGATTTAATATACTTAGCT
The DNA here is from genome assembly GCF_905163445.1 of Pararge aegeria. NCBI lineage: Eukaryota > Metazoa > Arthropoda > Insecta > Lepidoptera > Nymphalidae > Pararge > Pararge aegeria. The sequence continues at coordinate 5,476,340 of NC_053184.1, read as the reverse complement.
TATTCTATTGTAAAAAACACTTTTTTATAAAAAGCATCTTAGAAAGTCAACAATGGCTGATTGTGTTTTATTTGCGCTGAAAAGGACACGCTTATATTTGATAGTGAAATATTTTTATTTTCCACTGCTCTATATATATACGCTTATATATAGTGATTATTTTAGATAGTTTGACACTGGATTGCATTTTATCACAATTGCAATTTAAGGTTTCATAGTGAAATATTTAATATATTTGAGAACTTTAAGTTTTACAAACTAAAAGTTTGTAAAACTTCGGTTCGGTTCGGTTCGGTTCGGTTCGGTTCGGTTCGGTTCGGTTTTTCATATACATGTTAAACATAAAGCAAAACTGCGAGGTCATGTTTTCTTCTGTTGTACCTCTAATCAAGCGTAAAACCTGTGTCTTGGACAGGGTATAACAATAGTTCTATAAATTATGAATTTATGACCTACTCGGTACTCAACGTATGATATTTAAAGACGATCAAAGTTTTATAATAAATCCTATTAGTGTCAGACCGCTAGGCAACAGGCCTCGAATATAATTAGAACATGTTTTTGATAATTACCGAGACCGATAGTTTGACGTACTCTCCGAGGCACGGGGGTGGATAATGCAACAAACGCAACGGACATAAGAAAGAGAATTCCACAAACTGATTTTTTGCCTTGATTTATGTAGAAATGAAACATTGGATTTCACGATCTGTCAAATATGCAAGTTGGTCTATCCTCCTACCATCGAGGCAGTGAGCAACAATTTGATAATTAAGTTGCTGTCAAATTAGATTAATGAGAGCAATTTGTTTTGTGACTATGTCAGTGGAGAGTAGGTAGGTGATTAATTTGGTATCATTATATTGTTACTAGTAGCATTATAGACAAGTTGCATTAATAATTGTATGTATTGAACGAAGCGTGTTAAATAAAACTTATTTGCACCATTGTATATAAAAAGTAGAATGCACTTTAAATAATAATATACACGTACTTAAATAATACACGTATATATTTAAAAAGACTGTTAGCATCACAAAAGTTCTATCTATGTTGTCTTAATTTTATTATTTGAATGCACTTTTATTTGAATAAGTTAATAATGAAAGACATAATCATGCTGCATACTTTCTTAAAAAGTGCACCTTACAACAAGCTATATCAAATATATATTCTTGTTTTAAGGGTGTTTATTATACAAAACCCCTTTTGCTGACAGCTAATTTGAACTGTTTTGCGTAGCTACCGCTGTCGGCATGCAGACACCTCAAACAATTTTCTAATATATTTATATTGTTTTACAGAAAAAGCCAGACTGGTCCAAGGGCAAGCCAGGAGATCAGAAGGTAAAAGAGGAAGAAGTTGAGGCATGAAGTGTTTCCCTACCATAAACTATTAATTGTAATGTGACCTATACAGCTGACCAAAAAGCATTTTGAAATAAGCCCTTACCAGATATAAGGGGTTTGATTTCCTTATAAAATTCCTCCATCAATTTGTATGTATTTGCTAATGACCAAAACACTTCAAACGTCAGAACTATTTTATTATTATTTATTTATAAAATAATGTTTTTTGTAAGTTAATAATACGTTTAATAAATTAATTTCTGTACTATATTACATTACCTGTGTGACCTCATTTATACCTTTGTATCCATACCATCCACCCTTATACCCTGTTTAATCTAGTCACTTTGCGTATCGGGCAAATATTATAATCATATGGTGCGGTGCGCCTTGTCTCATTTAACCTTAGTTAAATGGTTGTTAAATGCACTCCATAAATATTTATTTATTGATAGATTCTCACTCATACCCATGCAATAAAATAAATTGTTGTGCAAGACTTTAGCCTTCTTTCTACGTGGCACCTATTTTACACTTACGTTCCTATGTTGTAATTTAAATTAAAGGGTAACATTCATTTTATTAAAACTCTTTTTTTTTTCGACTACTCGAAGTGGACAGTAATGTTTACTGTCGTGTGTAAGAAAACTAAAACATTTTTTTTTCTATTAGGTATTTTTTATGTATTATTTAAATTAAGATAACAGATGGCAAAAACTATCACTATTAGAAATTAGGTACTAAACAAAGGTATATTAAGAATCTGAATTAATATGATCTATCGCCGCAAAAGCCTAGATCAGCAATAATATCGGCAAGCGTCTAATACCGAAGGTACCCTTTACTATTTATTTTTTATCCCATGAGTGTATGTCGTCATTAACCTTACACTTTATTACAACACGATATTGCTGTTTAAGACTAATAAAGACACAATTCAAAATACGAACATTTCAAAAGATTATTAAATACAAAAAAAAGGAGTCTGTCATCTCATTTTGGATACCGTAATCCTAACTAGAAATTCTAAAACTCCGAATTGTGTGGTTATTAAAGTTTTTGTACAGTTCTACATATAATTGAGATAATTTCGATTCTAAAAAAAACGGACGAATATCGTCTCTTCCCACAATGCGAAGGGTGTAGGCCGTGGTCCACCACGCTGGCCCAGTACGGCTTGGTGGACTTCACACGCCTTTGACACCATTATCAAGAACTCTCAGGTATGCAGGTTTCTCCACGATGTTTTCCTTCACCGTTGAAACAAGTGATGTTTAAATTACTTAGAAAAAGGTGAGGAATTCTAACTCGGCCCCCTGATAGAGAAGCCGGAGTCCTAATTAGCCTGGCCTATCACCGTTTCAAATCCTTAAAGAATCATATACCTAACTTTAGTTGTCAAAGAAAGGTTACACTAAAACTTTCTGAGGCATAATTTATAATATCTAGTCAACAGTAAATTTGACAAATGAATACACCACAGAGAAAACTACAAAAATATATATTTATAAACTTCATATATTAACTTTAGAAATACTGTTAAAAATAAATAAATAGTCAAGTCATTGAATGAAAAAATATTATATGAGCTGGTTCAAATAACAGCTAACAGTGATTGTATTATTGCAACCTTGAGTTTATTACAAGTCATGCACGAAAAAGCAGGTAAGTTTATAAATTACGTTTTGCTTCCACTAATTTATAATTAGACCATATATTTTGGGATTAATGGAGAAAATTGCTTAGTAAGTTTTTAAATAGATTTCTGTATTTTACAATGCGTTAAAATATCGTCTTTATCACATTTCAAAAAACATTCACTACGTCGGAATCAAGATACTCTGTTTTGTAACAAGAATGTTTAAGGTGTTATGAAAAAATACTTACGTTAAAAAATGCATTTATGATTAAAGGATTGAATAAAATGAAACTGTTAAAATAACTGGTAAACATACTTTGAAAAGCAAAGTTTGCGCTGTTTGAATTGGTGCTGTATTCACGTGTAACAAAAAATATTGCCCTTTAATATAAAAAAAACGTTCTTGTTGCATATCTATACTAAAAAATTGAAATAAAATGGGAACAGCAATATATTTGTTTGATAAACAGAGTCAATATTAAACATTCGGGGCTTGATTAAATTGTAAATTGTGCACCGATAAACGTAATTATTTAGCAATACATTTTGATGCTTCTGTTTCAATTCATATTTTCAAGGAATAATATCGTTTTAGGTATAATTTTTTTTTTCTTTACCTTCGATATTGAGCAATTGTACTGAAGTAAGATGAAAAATATTATGACATTTATAAATGTTAATTGCTTTGTAATTAATCAACTTAGTAATGACAACTGAAAAGGTTGGGAAAAAAATAAAATAGTGTTGCTAAAACGGGCAAATCAATAAAAAACATTTTCACGAATAGCAGAAAACCGATAATGTATCACAAAGCAGTGTACACAATACTGCGGCATTATAGCTTCTTACGTATTGCTTATAACACCGTTGTTTAACCATTGCCTACAGCAGTGGCGTGCATAGAGGGTATGCATAGGGTATGCAGATGATATAAAATGAAGAATATCTCCTGTCCGAGTTATAAAAAACACAAGGATAGACATTATAAGAGTTATTAAAAAGTATTTATGACTCTTACTGGAGATTTTCTTCATTTTATATCATTTGCATACACTGTGCATACCCTCTATGCAAGCCACTGGCCTAGAGCAGTGTGAGAAATGTAATAGCACTATGTTTTGGCTTAACTTGACTGTGTAAGAAAATAGCGTAGTTACTAGTAGGTAAAAATATTGTAAAGTTATTTGAATGTTATGTTTTTTGTTTTTATTTTTCTTTTCTATTTTTACTTTTTAGTACTCTTTATTCAGATAACTAATGACATTATCTGCAAAGCGTGAACGATGTAGCAAAAGCTTTTTAACAACAGCAAGCTTCGTAAATGTTTTATCGCATTCAAGTACTTACGTAAATTTATCTGACATTTGTTTTTTTTTTTCGTACACAGGAGGGTGCTCCGGGCGATGCCGCAGCAGCACCCACGGCAGCAGCGGCACCAGCGGCAGCAGCACCAGCAGCAGCACCGGCACCAGCCGCACCTGCTCAGGGTAATGTTACGTGACGAACTTGTGTGTTGATTGAAGATCATACAGTTATCACCCTACGACGACTAGGGGAATATAACGGAGCACGAGCAGCATCCACGACTATCGATTGTGATCACCAAACCGTCTGCCCAGCGTGGAGATTGTGGGCAAACCCTCCCGTTGGAAGAGGCTTTTACTCCAGCAGTGGACTGATACAGACTTTTACTAGTTCTGCAATACAAGTTCAGTACCAAGTGGTAAAATTAAAAAACTACATAGTATGAACATTATTTAAATAACAGCGGTTACATCTCCTATTTGAATCAGATTTATCATATTTGACAACTAAATATGATAAATCAAACCGAAATAGGAGAATTAAACATGCTGTTATAAAACATTTTCCTTGTAATACAAAATATGCCAGTAGACAGTTAAAAATCAATCAAATTACCTATTAAACTTAATAGAACTATCGGTAAGTACCGTATCGGTAAGTATGTGTACTATCGGTAAGGTTACCTGGCAGAGATCACTTTTAGTGATAAGGTCGCCTTTTGCTTTTAATTTTTTGTTTAACTATATTTGTAATTTCTCCTTTATTACGCAATAAAGATGTTTAAATAAATAAATAAATAGAATTATACGATTATATTTACTATTTGGCTAAACAATTTAAATTACGATGATACCGAGAAATTGTTAAAGTTGCAAATTTAGAGTAGTACCTTTACAAAAAAGAAGCACACACACACACACACAGCATTATTAGTATGTTAGATTATAGGTATTTTGTTTTCATTCTTAAGATGGATAAAGTGTCGCAGTGTTATTTATAAAGAACTCTTAAACTGATGCTTGACAGATAAAAGAATATAAAATTTGGTTTTTTAATGATCTCAAATCCATGCGAAAAATGAAAAATCTGATAATATAAACACAAAAAAACACATCTTGTTGGAAGCATCATAGACAAGTAAGGTTATTTTAGTTGCCTTGGGAAATGTATTTGTGAAGGGTTAATTTTTCCAACGAATCTTATCTGACTAGGTGTTTCTTACTCAGGCAAGTGCCGTTAGTGAAAGCGGGCATAAGTTATAGGTATAATATAACCTTAAGGGACGCTCTTAAAATCATCTCGTCAAAAAATTCCATATATATGAACCTTAAAATTTAGTCATTATTAACTCAATACAATACCGTATAAAAGGAGCATTGAGTTTTAATTTCTTTTTCTTTTTTCAGCATAAACTGAAGCTAGGCTACAGAGAAATCTCAGCAGAGTTCATCACAGGTCGCTGCATCATGTATGAAAATGTACTTTTCCACCTCATTGTGATTCTACAGCACCGTCATTGTTGCAATTTCAGAGAACTGTGTATTATTATTAAAAATACTATTATTGTTAATTTTTTATAAATATATATTTAAACAAAATATCATCTGTCTATAATTAATATTGTTTATCTTTTCTTTTTGTAACTGTATGGTATTATTATAGTTCCATAGTATAGTTGCATTATTATAGTTCCAACATATAATATGTTGAGCATAATATTGCAATAGTTAGGTACTTATATATATATATATACATATATATAAAGGAGTTTTATAATGACGGTTCCATTTTAGTTCGGAACCCTAATATTTAGAATGAGTTAAATTGAAGATAACTTTTCGTTATGTTACAGTGTTATATTGTTTGCAACATAGATTATTTTTATATATACACTTGGAATACCTTTTTCTACCTTCCTATTTCCTATTAGGGGAGGCGATTACCTTACCTAAAATTTCCGTAACTACATTCTTCAATGTTATGATAGAGTGACAGTTGTTTATTTTTGAACAAAAAATAAATTATTTATTTTTTATCACATAATTTATATTTTTTTTAAATTGACGTCCCGTAATTTATCAACCAATAAACATATACAAAGTATAAAAGTTCCCAAGTAAGGTTCAGGTCTGCATTTAAAACACCTATGCAAAAACTAAAACGAAAGTCTTAAAGTTGATGTGTTTAATAATGTTGTCTTCTTCTTTTTTTATTTTAATAATCATCATCATCATCGGTAGGCCTACTGCTGGGCCCAGGCCTGCTCTCTCATAGGATTGACGGCTTTAGAGCATAGACCCACCACCCTGCTCCAATAAAGATTGATGAGCTTTAAAGACTGACGACTGCTTTAGAGACTGAAGCATGACGGCCTAGTGGCGCAGCAGGCAGCGACCCTGCTTTCTGAGTCCAAGGTCATGGGTTCGATTCCCACAACTGGAAAATGTTTGTGTGATGAGCATGAATGTTTTTCAGTGTCTGGGTGTTTATCTGTATATTACAAGTATTTATGTGTATTATATTCATAAAAAAATATTCATCAGCTATCTCAGTACCCATAACACAAGCTACGCTTACTTTGGGGCTAGATGGCGATGTGTGTATTGTCGTAGTATATATATAGTATATATAAATATAAGTATATATATTAAAGACTGTTAATATATATACTTATATATATATTATATAAGTATATATATTAACATACACAGTTAATATATATATACTTACTTATATATATATTAACTGTGTTTCACAATTTAGTGCTAATAGCCGTGACTTGCGGCTTAAAGTGCTCTCCAAGGCACGGGGTTAGACGACACTAATTTCGATGGTACTGAAAATTCTAAAAAAAGAAAACTGAATACCCAAAAATTCGACCTGGGGACCCAGAACCTCGTAATCCGTAGTTATCCTAGTTTTGTTTCTGTATATGCTAACCACTAGATCAACGAGGCAGTCATTTTTATAATGGTTGTTGGGATTCAAATTCGCAATTCATTTATTTCAAGTAGACCTGGTTTATAACGTCAAGCTTTTGAAACGTCAAGTCAGTCTGATTGTAGAACTTTATCACCGGTTCTGAAGGCAGATTCTACAGAGAAGAGCCGGCAATAAACTCAGCAGATTGCTCTTTTTCAACAACACTATAGTTCACAATCTTTCTTGTGAGACATGAGAGCGGAGCCTGTTTCCGAGCAAGCTTGTAGTTTCATCAATCGTGTGGTAACCACAATTTATAAACTGTGTTTTAACACATTGCTTAAACTCATGCATTGGTAGGTCCATTACCTTGGGAATCATATTATAAAGGCATATACTCAATCACATATTTTTTTTTTTATTGCGAAAATAAAATAATAAATAAATATACTAGGACAGTACACACATCGCCATGTAGCCCTAAAGTAAGCGTAGCTTGTTTTATGGGTACTAAGACAACTGATGAATATTTTTATGAATAACATACATAAATACTTAAAATATACATATAAACACCCAGACACTGAAAAATATATATGCTCATCACACAGACATTTTCCAGTAGTGGGAATCGAACCCACGGCAGCGATCCTGCTTTCTGAGCCCCAGCTCAGAAAGCAGGATCGCTGCAAACTGCGCCAATCGGCCGTCAAATGCCACTTTTGAGCCATGATAATTAACACTTTTCACGACCACTACTTCTTTGAGTGAGCTGTGGCCCTAACAAAAATAACATAATGCTTATGAGTACTTTAACTGCGGGCTACTTCATGAGTGGATTTTACGGAAAATTCCGTAGCTTTAGTTTTAAGTTGTGAATGTTATTACGACCTTCATCTCAGCACCAAATCAAATTTTTTATGTACGCATCAAAAGGGCCTTCTACAGACTTATTTGAATGAAGAAACCTTTATTTTAGAGTCAATTACATCAACTATGCACTAGTATAGTATAGTAAAGTTTTATTATTGCAACAAGTCCACCATTAAACGGGTTCATGCGAAAAATCTTTCCTGCTCAGAGCGTGATGTTAGTTTCCGACACTTCTGCAAATGTCGCCACAGTCACAACACCCATGTGGAATTAAGCTTAGTTCCATTACTTGTTCCGGGATGGCGCCACCTGGTGATTGATGTTCATTGGATCGCGATATCGTTGTGTTATCCTGAAACATACAAGTACTCATCGTTCACGGTGCAATATTAACGAGCTTTTAAAAAATACGCTTGAAAATATTGTACAATCAGTGCATATTTTCCAAATTTTTGGCAAGGTTGTTATTTGCTATTGCATTTAGCAATCTTTATTACCTATGCGTATAAGTAGCGATTCCCCGCAACTTCCTTTGGGGTTATACTACTTACTATACTATTTTCATGCTGCAAAAGAAGGCTGTACGTGCGATCTATAAAAACAGTTATTGAGAGATAAATATCTCTCAATGTCTCGGAAAGTTTTTAAAATAATGACAGTCATATAATCAATCAATATAGCCAATACAAATTTGAAAATTTGATGTGTGGTCACAAAAATATACCTAAATTTAAGAAAAATGTGACTGCAATAATAAACTTGCAGTGCAATATACTACTACAAAACAAAATAAGTTATTCTTCTTAAGGAAATTGCATACAATTTTAAAATAAATATTCGGATACCGAATATCTTGGAGATGTCTCTAAAAAAGTTCAAAGTTTGTATTAAGCGAAATTTAATAGAAAAGTCCTTTTATAATATAAAATTTGACGTAAACGATAAATAATAAGTAATGCCGTATAGTGCCGAGTAATGCCGTATTTTTCTATCACATAAACCAATGAAGTTTTCACAACTAAGTTACACATAAACGATAACATTATTAACACATTGCTTAGGAATTAACTTTCAAGCGAAAATTACACAAATAAATAAAATTAAAAAAAAAACCAAAACTTTAAGAAGCTTATTTAACTTATTTTGTTATAGTTATTTTCATAAAACTTCAAATTTTGACGTAAAAATAGCTACGACATGCAAAATCAATATTAGTACTTATTACAATATTATATTGCCTGTTGAAGTTTAGCTTATTGTGCAATTAACTAAAATATATGCCTTCTATCTCACCTGCGTTAGCAATTTATGTATTTATTTGAGTATATATTTATATATAAGAATAAGATTCAAAAAATTCGAATTCAAAATTTCATTGATATCAAGTAGGCTTAATTTATAAGCACTTTTGAAACGTCAAGTCAGTCTGTTTGTAGTGACTCTACCACCGGTTTGGAAGGCAGAGAAGACTGAGAAGAGCCGGCTAGAAACTCAGCAGATTGCTCTTTTCCAACATCATTTTATAGTTTAACAATCTTTAGATTTTTTTCAAGGTTTACTATGACCCACAAATAATTGAATACGTTAACGTAAAAAGTCCTAATTTGGTCTTGGTGTGGGTGAATATCTGACTCCTAACTAGTTATTACTGTATTTAGGATATCACATATACTGATAAAGTGTACTGTTGATACACATCACTTATTCCTTAAAATTGACTAACTTAGGACCAAAACATGATTTAATAGTAGGTCTATAAACGCGCATAAACACAAAACTTAACAAGAAATGATTAGCTTGGAGTAATTTCCTGTAATAGTCATTATAATAATACATACATATACCTTGCATTCATATGTAAAGTTTTTGTTTATGTCAAGACTAGCTGTCCGGGCGAATTTCGTACCACGGTTTTTTTTTTATGAATGTTATATTTTAATTCTTATTATCCTATTCTGGTCTAAGAGGAATCCAAAAAATCAAATATCATAAAAATTGATCCCGCCGTTCTTGAGTTATAAATGGTGTAAGTAACACAACTTTCTTTTATATATATAGATGTTGTACAAGTTAAGTTTTGAAAATCTAAGTTTTAAGCGTTCATGAACTTTTCAAACCTTCCGAGGCTAAACCTAATATACACGCGATTATTTTACTGATTAAAACATTTTTAGAAGGGTGCTTTTACAAATAAAATCATATTATAGCCGTCAACAGACTGAGAATCAGTGTATTGTGATAATGATTTCAAAAGTAAAATTTTATCACATGTATTTTAAAAATAAAATCTTACCTATTAATTTATACATATTTTATAAATCCATCGTTAACATTCATATTATTACAATTATTGGAAAAAGCTTGAACAGTTTATTGGTCTTAAGCCGGGTTAAACTGTTTATAAATTAGGCTGAGTCAGAGCCCCTTACGTCCCGACCCTACTATCTCAGCATTTATAGCCCTGACCCAACACATTTGAGGTGAATTATCCTTGTACTGCTCCTGAATTAATATCTCTCGCACAATGTAATGTGAACCGTCTTAGAGATAGCAAATATTCTTAGTAAGTAGGAAGGTACATAATTATTTAATCTGTTTATGTCGCCTACGTGGCTCGGCTTACAAAAAAAAAGGAAACACCTTCGCATTTGTGACCTTTGAATATAGGCATAATTAATCATAACTGGGGCCCATCGGAGCTGGTATACCATTTCTATAATTTTTATAAATATACTACGACAATACACACATCGCCATCAACCCCTAAAGTAAGCGTAGCTTGCGTTATGGGTACTACTATGACTAATGAAAGTATTTTATGTATATTATTCATAAAAATTTATGAATAATATGCATAAAATATTTATAATATACAGATAAACAACTAGACACTGAAAAACATTCATGTTCATCACACAAAACATTTTCCAGTCGTGGGAATCGAACCCACGGCCTTTGACTCAGAAAGCAGGGTCGCTGCAAACTGCGCCAATGGGCCGTCAAATAATATTAATAGTAAAGGAAATCTTATAATGGAAACCCCAATTTTATGGAAGAGATAACTGATTATATATGATTCCTACACTTAGGAAACTGTAATGCCAAGAAGAATGCAGTGACTAAGAGACTGATAAAATAGGCATATGTAAATATCGGAATCGGCGGAATAAGAACCGTAGCTTATTAAAACGCTCAATCCGTGATTGCCAGAGAGTCGCAGGTTCGAATTATTTGGGCGCCTAAATTTAGATATTCCTTTCTTTTTTTTTTTTAAATATAGACAAGTGCTTGACTGCAATCACACCTTATGGTAAGTGATGATGCAGCCTAAGATGAAGCGCGCTTGCCTAGAAGATGCCTGTTTACTCTTGATTCGAAGGTACCCAGATTATAGGTATCGGGGAAGACGGAAGATGGGAGGGCATTCCAGGCCTTTGCGGTGCGGATCAGAAAGGAAGAAGTAAAACGCTTCGTACGTGTTGTCGTTTTTTAAAAAATATTAACTTCACAGCTATAACAGAGGCATTGCTTGAAAGAGGCATTACCACCCTTGCAGCCAGCGCAAATATTGGCATACGTTCTTTATTTCATCGCTTATTGGCTGTGAATTGCATGTCCTGTGATACACTGAGGAATCCCGGAAATTATAATGATTGCCGTTGGATTATCAATAATTTAATTTGTTAAAATTGTTGGAAAAAGCTGCAGACTGCTGATTGAATTACACAGCTGGACATAGGTCTTTTGTACAGAGTCCACGGTCCTGGTCACTTGTTTCCTTTCAGCGATATGTTTGATTTCTGCTGTCCACGCTGTGCTTACTTATGTAGAGTCGCCATTCTAGTATCTTGGGACCCCAACGTTCATCGTGGCTCGATCTATGTGCGATCATCACTGGTCACACGCACTTGTCGAAGACTTTGGTCTCCAGTTACTAATGTGAATGTCAAGGTATATCACATAAACTTTAATTGTATAATAATATTACTTGAAGCAATGGTGGTAGGCTCTTAACGAAAAAGAAATAGCTATGTTTTGTAATCACAGTATTTAGGTATTCTAGCAGATATGGGGGCATCTTGTATCTTAGATACACAGTATATTAAAGCCGTCCACACTTTGAAGTTTGCCCATTCACACCACATATTCACGTTTAAACGTAGTGTCGTCCTACAACCCCCGGCAGATTAAGGGTCAAACTATATAGGACGAGGCATGACGTCTTTGAAGATAAGACCATATGTCATACCCAGTTGATAAGATTTTAAAGGATTGACATAAAAAAAAAGAAATTCAACAAGCTCTGCCTTATTGTACATTGGACTATTTAAAAATTAATGGAATGATGAGTGGAAAACTTATAGCAAAACTATGGTGCAAAGAATGTTGGCTGCATTCTGCGCTGCCACGCAGCCTTTGCGCAAAAATTGAGCGAGCTGAAATCGGGTTAGCAGATAAAACAATATTTAATTATGAAGTCTTGTTAATGATTATAACTGGGGTCAACGGACAAGCGTGCTCTTTGAGGCATGGATGGGGCTGGGGACAGCGAATTGTCACTTTGGGCTAGTACGAAGAGTTGATATTGCTCAGCCTTGGAACTATATATGGACAAACTTACTAGACCACCGAGCCAATTATTTTATATAATATGAAAAAAACAACGAACAGTCTGAAATGCTAACTGTATTAACAGACCCCGATATTAATAATCATTTGTCAAACGACTATCCAGCGAGACCTAAACTCGTCGGGTTTGTTTATTTTCCGACTCCATTACCAAAGTAGTTCCGTAATGCGGTTACTTAAACGAAGGTACAAAGGTACTGTTGCCCCGCGGTGTTACCCAAAGAGAAGGACGTGACGTGACGGAAGTACATTTGGTGTAGAAATACAAATATTAGTTGGGAGTTTGACTATTTTCCAGAACCAAAAGTAGCAAAGGCTACTTTTTACTCTGTGTCTTTTTAACTAACCGAATGTCAAAAAGTCTAGTCGATTGGTTCCTTATTGGGGTGTAAAGTGAAGACTAACAAACACTTCCTTATTTATAATAATAGTAAGGATTACATTTTACGCAGCCTCGTGACGTTCAAAGGACTTCCGGGCCTATGTCCTGTAGACCGCAATTGAAGTCAAAAATATATAAATATACCAAATTTGAGCAAACTTTCATTTCCGAATACGGAGAAAAATTCAAAGTAGAGCGTGACATAACACTGTGTTACTATTCCAACAATCTTCTTCTTAGTCGTGCACCCTTGGCAGAGTGGATGGCGGATGGTCGCGTTACGGAAGCATTCCACCACTGCTATCTGGGTCAACGATTTCACCGTATCCGTCCGAGTAGAAGATCGCCCTCTTGTCCTCTTTCCTTCAACCTGTCGTTGCACCACCAATAACTTCAGTATTGGCAACTGTACCGTCGACGATATATTTGCCCAGTTTATTTATAAGGTCCCGTGTGCTTATCCGCATTAAATCAGTGCAGCGCTCTAAATGTCCTACGAGAGAGAGGCATGTGACCAGCTGTCAGACTGAGAGTCGCTTATTAGTGTTTACCAATGTAATGGGTGATTATATGTTTCACACAAACCGATTAACAATTTTCATACAATTGTATACATTATTCACTGCGCAAACATATTCTCATCTACTAATACTCAATACACTTTCGAGATATAATGTACTTGAGACGGTGTGACATTGCAGAAATACATTGCCATACCTCTGACAGAGTGACAAATAATCCAATGTAAACTATCTTATCTTTGATATTTATTTATTTATTTATTTCAGAAACTGTTTTTTAATGTTATGTTATTGTGATTTTGTTTATTTTTTTTCCTGACCATCAATTAATACTATAAAAGAACGTAGGTTTTATAATTTTTGTCAGTTTGTATGTTTATTTGCATGTTTATGCGTATCCGCTGACCTTTGCGATAGCTGAGCTGATTTTGACAGATATCACTAAAAAAATAGAGGATTGTATGAAGAGTAATACAATTACTTTTTATTCCTGAATCTGAATAAGAAGTTAAAATATTATTTTCTTTAACGGTGAAGGAAGGCATTGTGAGGTAACTTGCATGCCTCACAGTTCTCCATTGCATTCTCAAAGTTGTATAAAGTCCACCAATCCGCACTTTTCGAGCAAGTTCGACTATCTCTCATTTTAAGAGGAGACCCGTAGTGGGCGGCAATGGGGAAAGTCTTATTTTTCGCGAAGCGAGACATAGGAGATCAAAGTTCTATAAGAATGTCTTCGCATCGCCTGATCTTTTCAGCGTTAGCGATTTTCGCGACGTATATTTAGGTAGCAATTAATTTATTTATTTAAGTTTATTAAACAAATGCGAGTTTATTGATAGCGAGACTTAAATTTATACATTAATAATTATTGTATGATGTAACATCATATGTTTAATATTTTATAATATATTAAATGGAATTGTTTCCCATACATTACTTGATTAAGATAAAATATATTTGCATATTTGTGACACAAAAACTCAGTGACATGCGGAATTTGAGTGAGGAATCTCTAGTAGTATTAGTAGAGTATTTTTGCTCGTCGGGGGAAGTACTAACGTGGGGGCACTTTTTTGGACGTGTTCCTTGCATGAAGAATCACGGACCTTGTTGTCTATATACGCCCTTTTGTGTTGCTTGCTAGAGATACGATACCATCATTCAAAATCACAAAAAAAGAAAGTAATACGTAGGTATTTATCTGACACACATAATCCTATTATGTAGTTCGTTATCAGATTAGCAGATTTTATTTATATAACTGTTATCATAACTAAATTTCATAGCAAACAGATTCTTTGCCAGTAGTACTACTAAATAATATGATAAGTGAATTATCTGCTCATCATCTAGTTTGACGAACGTATAAAAAGGGGAAATACATAAACGGCGTATAGTAGGAGCTGATCGAGACGAAAAGTGTGAGTCTGTTTCAGAGTTTCTTACTTTAAAAATATAGGACACGTTCTAATTGACTCTTTTCTTTTGTCATATTTATTTTTCATTCCCCTTTAATATAATGTATTTACTTATTTCTTTTATAAAATAAATTATGTAAAACTAAATAAAATCTAAAACGTCTTCGATACCACCGCAGCGAGGCACAGTTCCTAAGATGCATTGGATGGCCTAACTTATTCTTTGGCCAAGGTAACTGCCCGCTCTAGGATCACCGGTAGACTCGATAACCCTTTTTGATAATTCTTTAAAAAGAGCTCGTGCTGCCGGACCCCGCGGTCCCAAAGTCTATGCAGGTTTTTATATTTACGCCTCTTGGCCTGCTCGGCAATGGTAACGGCCGCAACCACCACCGTTGACGAGGTGGCCTGGATATAATAATTTATATTTTCTCCATTTATATATTCACATGTAATAAGTCCATGTTAATAGGTGTATGTTTGTTTGTTTAAGTTCTGCACCAATCGTAGGCGTAGTTATATAGCTTGATGCTTCTCGTAAAGGGACATTGGATACTTTCATAAAAGCATCTGGAAACTGTTACAGTGGGATTCAAAAACATTGCCATTTCACGCTTAGCCATTAAAATGATCTCAACAAGATTTGAGTTTGTTGAAATTAAATTGAATACGCAGTTTTGAAAGTGGCACATTTCCAAAAATTTAAAATGCTCATAAAAATTATTATTTTCTAAAAAATGTAATTTTAGAACCTATTAAGGTTGGTATTTATGCAACTCACACAAAGTTTTTTAATGTAAAACAATCGTGGCAACAAAGTTGAACTACGCACCCTCTACATCATAATGAAAATTCTAAATTTATTCATTTCAAGTCGGCCTTGTTTATAGCTTATAGTACTATTGAAACGTCAAGTATGTCTGTTTGTAGTACTCCACCACCGGTTTGGAAAGCAGATTTTAACGAAAAGAGCCAGATTTAAACTCAGTAGTTGTTGTCATCAACATTTACAATCATTTTTGTATATTACTGGAGATGGCTTCTTCAAGCGTGTCTTTAAATAAATCATCAATTGTATAGGAACCTTGCTGTTATAAATGTGATTCAACACATCCGCACGGGGCCAGCTTGGTGGACCCTTAACCGTAACCCTTCTCACTGTGGATGGAGACCTGTGCCCTCTAGTGGGCCGGTAATCGGTTGATATGATGATACATTGGCAGATCCACAATTACCTTATCATAACCCCTAAGTGGCCCACTACAGGGCATGTACTGAGGGTGGTTCCCAGAATAAAAAAGGTTTATGCCGTATCCGATAGACTTCACATGCCATCGAGAACGTTATGGAGGACTCCCAGTCATGCTAGTTTCCTCACGATGTTTTCTTAAAATATTCTATCTGTATTATAAGTATTTATGTGTATTATATTCATAAAAAAATATTCATCACCTCTCTTAGTACCTATAACACAAGCTACGCTTACTTTGGGGCCAGGTGGCGATGTGTGTATTGTCGTAGTATATTTATTTATTTATTACTATATATTTAATTATTAATATATTGAATCGCAATATCTGACAAAAGCAATGCTAAGATGATAATAATAAATTCAGGAATTACGAGTCTATAAATAAAACAAATTATTTGGTTTTTTTGATGCAACGACCGATATTAGTCGGATTAACATAACGAAGTTAGTGGCATAAAAAATATTTTTATTATATTACATTAATTTCAAAAACAATTTTGTAAACCTCTAGTTTCAAAACACGTGAGTTGTAAAATTAGAGGTTTACATGACAAATTGGTTATTAGAATAATTTCATTAAAAATTAATTATTGAATGCCACTAATTCCTTAACGGCTTTACTGCAATAAAAACAAATAAACAACAACTAAGTGAAGTTAGTTACATAGATCTATTCAAGGTTGCGGTGTGCGGTTATTATTATTATTATTAACTATTTATATTTAACTATTTCTATCTATATTTTCCCCGTCAATCTTAAAGTACCTACCATGTACCACAGCGTGATACATCAGTCATTTCTCATCAGTCAAGATCTTTTCAAGGTTGCAGTGTAAGATTATTTGATAAAGGATTTTATTGTTATTATACTATTTGATAAAATATTTGGAAACCTAAATATATATATATTTTTTAATCATAATCATTTATTTGCAAAAAACATGTCAAATTATAGATGCTACAAAAAGTTATACAGAACAGTGTTTAGCCCATTTAAAGGCATGCAAAATAAAAATAATTAATAACATTTAGAATTTGATTAATTACAATTAATTTCATTAAAGCTATATAATTACCAAGATTGTACCTGTTGTAAATATAAGATATTTTCAAGGTTGCAGTATAAGATTATCTGATAAAGGATTTTATTTGTATACAACCTGATAAAATACTCGGGAGACTCAATATTTTCTAGGGCCCTTAAACAATATAAAACATATTTTGATATGACTTCCTCGAAAGGTCTAGGTAAATCTAGGATTCGTATCAGTAAATCGACATGATGATCTAAAAGCGGTAATAGCCTAGTTGTTCGGAATTATGCCTCCCTTTCGGGGAATTCGTGTTTAATCCTATCCTGCAACCACTTCTATCTTTTGCGGAGTTATTTGCGTTTTAAAGCAATGAATGATCATTGAAATGGTTAAGGAAAACATCGCGAGAAAACCTGTATGTCGGAGAGTTCTTCATAATAGGCGTGAGAAGCCCACCAATCCAAACTTGGGTAGCCTGATGGACTAAGGGTAGAACCCTGCTTATTATAAAAGGTGGATATAATGATGATCAAGATCATGAGCTAATCAAGTTGTCTTAAGCGTAGATTGACCCGTACCTGAATACCTGGTCTTAGCTCGTTGTCAGTTTAATACAGGACTAAGTAACTAAGAAACTATTTTTTTTGACAAGCCAATACATTCATAAAAGCAAATGGAACCGCTTTTATATGATTACAATATTCAATTCAAATATGTTGAATGTTGATCTTTATAAAACAACAGTTTCGTGTAGGATTCTTCTATATCGAACCTCATTTCTAAACTGAGATCCCGGGCTCGATTTCAGGTTGCTCTTCTAATAATTTAAAATGACATTGTGAGATGGTGATAACAAAAAAAAAACACCCGGCTAAGTTTGTTGTGGGCTTCTTCTTAGACCAGGACGCGTTTGGAAACCTCGTAGCTTTAAGTTTACGAATGTGGTTATCGCCATCATCTCACTACCGTGTAATTCTTATGTACGCATCAAAAGTGCCACCTATGGGCCTACTTGAATAAAGATATTTTGACTTTGACTTTGATTCCCGACAGGGGCAATTTGGGAATTTAGAGTCTTAGTGCGATTAAGTGATTTAGTGTTCCAGTGCGATGCCGTGTGGAAATCTATTAGAGGTATGACTACCATACTAGACTGCATGATCAGTTACCACCAGGTGAGATGGCAGTCAAGGGGTAACTTTGTAGTGAAATTAAAAAAAAAGAAAAACAAATGGTTTGTAAACAATCGGTCGAAATGACGGCCGAAGAGCTCTGGCATCTGGCTCTGGCATTTAGTTTGAATTAAAAAGTACATTAGTTAATAGTTATCTATTGGTTTCAGACACAATATTTAATTTTTTTTATTGGTTTCAGAAAATGGACAGTAAACTCATGAGTAACACGAGTGTATTAGTGCTAGATAAGAATACTTCTGAAGATGTTGCAAAAGCTATGATAGAAGAAGGTCTCCAGAAGGAACCTTTTTTCGTATTCGATATGGACGAGGCCTATCGCCGTGTGGCGCACTTCAAGAAAATGATGCCGAGGGTGCAGATGTTTTATGGTAGGATTTACTTACATAAATATTCCACTGCTAGGCACTGTTAGAGATAGAGAGAGATTTAGAGTTTAGGCCCTCCACGCTGCTCCAAATCCCTGCCATTGTGCTACTGTAATTTATAAGACGAAAAATATTTTTTAAAATCTCAATTGACTTAATAAGTAACTTTGATTAATAATGTTCTAGATGTGCTGTCGTTAGAAAAATACAAAGTTGTCGTTAAATAAGAATTCAGTTACGAATCAGGCAAATCACAAAAGTGATGAAATATCTTAAATTTATGTTAGGACATTATCGCTATATTCAAACTGTAGTTTATTATAAAATATCTAAATATTTATAAATAATCGAGGGCTTCTTCTTTTGAGATAAGTTATCCTTGTTCAAGTCAATACAGTTTGATGTTAGTTTTAATCTCTGGTAATAAATAAATTAAAAAAATACCATAAGTTTTTTATCACTTAAAATCAAATACCAAACTCTTAGTTTGCTAGATTTATTATGGGACTGTAAATCCAGTACATTATTTATCGAAGGTTGAGTTTTGTAGCCTAGCTAATTTAAATATTATATTCAGTTTTCAAATACCACTCCAACACTGACCTACAACTTCAGCCGCCTAGAATTATGTTCATATGTAAGCCGGTTGAAATTGTGGACCAGTTAATTTTGCGAGAATAAAAATATTAAAATTTTTACTGAAACATGTATTCACAATAATTTATGAAATTGTTTCATAATGCTTTTATGAAATTCTTAAAAATAGAGTATTTTAATATAATTATCATTCATTCATCATAAGTATTTTAATATGAGTATTTTAATATCTAATTTATTAGTTGTGGCTGCATATCAATCATAAAGCATCAATATAGCTGCATACTCATATCTGGATGCATCTCCGATGCAGTGGTAAATCCCGCGAGAGGCTATTTTGTAATATATAGTTTCTGAATTTTCTCTGGGCTGTTCTAATAGGAGGTTACAACCCTAGCGACGAAGACGTGCGGCCAAATGTTTTAGCGTTCCAGTACAATGCCGCAAAAGTTGTATAGTTAACCGAGGGTAAAGCTTATCAGCTCAGCTCGCTACTCTATCAGCGTTTGTCGTACGAGGATACGCTACTACGGGAATAAAACTGAGATCGGACAGCAGTGTCCTCTGTGCTACTACTACTACTTTCCACTGGGAAGCCCTCCCATTGGTCCAGGCCTTTAGTTCAGCAGTATTCTTATAGGCTTTTGATGCTATACGTATTATACCTACTTACGACCGTTGTATATAAACTGTATGACTTTCATTGTTGTTAAAAAGTCTATTGTAAAGATTCCAACAGTAATAGGCCTCTTGTGCAGTGGAATAGGTTGATATATTACGGTACTCTGCGTATTTATTACAGCTATGAAAGCCAATGACAGTGACAAAATGATAAAACTGGCGGCTGCTCTGGAATTGGGTTTCGACTGCGCTTCGCCGGGAGAGATTCATAAAATATTGGAGCTAGGTGTATCGCCACAGTAAGTTATTTTATCTTAATATTAATTAGTTTTTCGTGGTTTCGCTTGCATTCATTTTGGGTCGTAAAGTGACGTTAAAAAGCCTGATTTAATTCTCTTTTGAGCTATTGGATAGAAGTAGGCGTTACTTTGCGGAAATCCATCGAAAACGTTTTCATCGAGTTATGAAAATTAATCTAGCTAGCTAAGCAAGCTAGCTAAGCTTGCAAGCTACCAAATGCAAAAAAGATTGTTCAAGCAGACAAGACGAAAACAGTTAGCTAATAGTCATAAACCTGCTTGAGGAGGGATAAAAGTTGCGGGTTTTCTGAAAAATAGTAGAATGAAAGACAAAAATTAAATTGATACCGATATTTTTGATCTAAACTGACCAAAGCTATTCGCATCAAAGAACGTAATCAAAACTTCGGTAAGTAGGTACGACAAACTCTAGTCTGAGTTTTTAAGAGTACAATTAACAATGCTATTAATCTAGTAGATGAACTTTTAACACTGTCTACAACATAAACTTAGCCGGTATTGAGTTCAGTAGGTACATAGACTACAAAAATACTATATAAAAGAGAATGGTATACTCTGTAACATAATTACTAACAGTATACCTATTTTGAAATCGATATATCGATTTGTTTCCAAATTCTATCAGTAAAATCTAAAACTGCGTGTTAAAACGCCTAGATGGGGAGTCAAACAGTAAACCAATAACTCAATACTGTGACACCGATATCAAACTAAATATTTAATCAATGTAGGTCTAATCGTTATTTCGTTACACATTAATCTCAATTAAAATATTAATAATTACAGCACAGTAATCTTATCTAGGAGGGAAAACCTGTAATACAGATAAAGGTATATTTGTTAGATACATATCAAAACTTAGAAAAACGTGAATAGCATGCGTAAGTAATAACCTTTGATTAAAAGATAATTTTGCATTCAGATTACGGCTTCGCAAATATTATTAGTGATATATTTTTATCCCCACTTAAGATCTCTTTAAACCTGTACCTATCTATCTAACATCTGTCATACTTAATGGTTTTGTTTGTTTTAACGTTAATATAAATGAATGAATAAATACGCTTTTATTGTACGCTACATTAAACACAATTTTTACAAAAAGTAAAATGTGGCATCCTTATCGACCAATCGCGTTCTCTTCCAGGCACCCAATGGTTTTTTAAAAAGACAGCATGTACAACAAAAAAACACAGCTAAATTTATATAGTGGGTCGATCACTTTCCTTTTATTTATCTTCCGATCCGATAAGGGTTATACCTTTTATGCAACAAACCGTAATCGCGTACCTATTTACTTTTTACGTACCCTATTGGAATTTGGAAATGCAACAAGGCGGCACTAAAATTTTTACTACCAATACTGCGCATAGGCCCCGTTTTTCATGGACTGCTAAAAAAGCTGATACCCAAACATTATATTTTGTTCTGAACTTTTTTAAATCTTTTTCATAGTGCTCCTACGTTATTGAACTTTCTGTGTAAAATGTTACATTTACCCACTGGTTTTCAAAAACACCCTCGACGGCTAGAGCTGTGGTTTTACATTGGCGGTCCCAGGTTCGATTTCCGGTGACGATGTCGCTTAAAAACTGACTACGGATATGGGTTAGCTAGCTCCCATCTTAGACCGCATCACTACCACCAAGTGAGATTGCAGTCAAGGGTCAACTTGGGACAGCAAAAAAGTTAAAGTTAGTCAATGCTAGGTCTTTATTAAGAAGATATACAGAGATACAATAATAGCCAATGGGTTGGTACCAAATA
The DNA here is from genome assembly GCF_905163445.1 of Pararge aegeria. Classification (NCBI taxonomy): domain Eukaryota; kingdom Metazoa; phylum Arthropoda; class Insecta; order Lepidoptera; family Nymphalidae; genus Pararge; species Pararge aegeria. The sequence goes on along the minus strand of NC_053184.1, from coordinate 5,454,147 downwards.
TTAAAAAATACCTACTTTTACATTGTTTTTCAGGAGTATAATATTCGCCGCACCAACTAAAACTCCGGATTGGATGGTGTACGCGCGCCAGTCTGGCGTTCGGCACACAACCTTCGACTCTTCGTACGAACTGAAAAAAGTCAAGCAATATTGGCCAGATGTAGGGTGAGACACATTTTCAATGCCTAAAACTGGATTTTTGCAAAGCTGTTAGAGCTCCATGCTTCGAACTTGGATATTTTCCCGCGCCCTGAATATTTGAAACATGAAATACAGTTTGGGGTATCTTGCATTGTATCAGTTTTTAGGTGAAAACTGAGTTTAGCAAGTTATATAGCAGTACTAGCTTTTGCCTGCGACTTCGTCTGCGTTTGATTTTGATTTTTGATGTGGCATTCAATTGGCATTCAAGGGGGTTTGCTGCTGTCCGCTGAGGAGTCCTCTATCTCCAACTACATTCATCAGATCTGTACAAAGTTTTGGCAAAATTAAACACATATTAAAACCTCTATAGTACAAAAATAATTATTTAAATCGGTTATAATTTGTCGGAGTTATGGTGTAAAATTGTCAAACAATTTCATCCCCTCTTCCCTTTTAGAAATGCCAAATCAAAGTTTTGCTTTAAGAAATTATATCGCTATTATCTACTGAACATTCAAAAATCGAATGTGGCATTATCTTACAATAGTAACTACTAAAAAAAACTAAAAATTATTATCTGACTAACATATTTTTCCATTACTACTTAAACAAAAATGAATTTTCATCTCCTTTCCATAATGAAGTTTACTTTCTTTTATCAAGTTTATATATTTTTTTTTTTTTTTTTTTATATGTGATTTCATAACCGGACTTCCCTCAACTAAATAGGTACTGACAGAATACCAGCGTTGTGGGTACATTAGTATCCGGAACATTAAGCTGAGTCAGAACCTTTTTATTGGCACGACACAAATCTTAGACTTAAGCTATGAATAATTAAGTACTAAATGTTTAAGTTACTCCGTATGTAAGTCTGTTTGTGTTGTTCTGATAAATAAACAAATTCTATTCTATTCTATTCTATTCTTCCAAAGGAACCGAGCTTAATGTCGGGATAAAAAGTATCCTGTATTACTTCTAACACTTCCAAGCGTATGTGTACAAAGTTTCATGAGGATCGGTTTAGTAGTTTTTGCGTGAAAGCGTAACAAACAAACTTACATTGACATTTATAATATTAGTAGGGAAAGGGAAGTAGGGATAGGGATAGGGATAGAGATAGGGATATTATATCAATGAACTGTACCTACGAGTTTTAAGTCTTTCAAATAATTCGACTTATAAATTGGGTAAAAACAAATTAAAAAACCAATCAACGTACCGATCTAGAATAATCTTCGGCCATGTAAGAGGTGAATTAGGAAGGTACACAATAAATCAACTGTCAGCGGGCGGACCGTCCTACAAGACCAAAGCTATATTTTGGTCCCGGAGTGGACAGGTTTGCGAGCTTGGTGGATACCCAAATCAATTTTCCTTCCTCTTTTTCTAAGCATTCATTAGCTTTTAATAACGTCCCACTGTTAGGCACAGGCCACCTCTCTCATACTAGTTTTTTAGAACAAAGGCCCACCACGTTACTCCAATACTCCAGGCATGCACGCACACACGCACGCTCAAATATGTGCTTTTTCACATGCTGCGACGAATAATTTTGTATTTGATTGTTTTTGATCTTAATAGTTTTCTTTGTTTCTTTACGTTCTGTGTTCACACTTTTATGTTATTAACTCTTTTAAATTTTTAGTAATTCAATATTCTTAATTATTTTTATGTTAAATCCGAGACTGTGCTATTTCAAAATGCTATGTTTATATAATCTTTGTGGCCTTAGATTTAAGTGAAACTATTTATAAATATATTTTTATTCTAACGCTGTTGATTACGAATAAATAAATGCGGGTGGGCTACTTAACATTAGTAAACTATAAAATCTTTATTGCCCTTTATTAAATCATCAATACTCGGAGTAATGGATCGTTGTGTTTAATTTTGGTACCATTATCATTTAGCCCACTCTATAATGGGAGAGAAGGGTTTAGTACTTCGACCCCTCAAACCGTTCTAATATTCGGGTAATATTTGGTTCGATTTAATAAATAATCCTGTGTGGGCTATTAAATTAAAAAAAAATCATAATGACTATAATTCTTATAAAGTTGATATACCTACTTCTAATTTCTAAGATCTTAAATAATCTTGTTTTCACGCAGCAACGGAGGAGCAGATCCTTGTGATTACTTTTGCGTCAGCATCAGTTAGCCCACTCTTTATTTTTATAGTTAGACGATTCTAATCGCTCTAATATGCGGGTATTATTTGGTTCGAATGGAGATATAATGCAGGATTTAGTGTTCCTGTTTGCGATACAGACATAGGCGCCGTGAGAGAATCTAACGTGATATCAAAAGTTAAATCAAATTTACTAATTAACGGAAAACCAAAGTCTGGAGCTTGCCTGTCACTTGTTGTTATATAAGACATATTTTGGAGAGTATGCTTAAGAACAGCTTGAACTCACCTTTGTACCATTTAACTTACGAGGCTTTCAGAAAGTAAGTTGTTTTTATTTCACTACAAAGTTGTAGTGAAATAAAAAGAACTTCCTGCTAGCAAAGTTGCTAAGGAGTCAAATATGCTAACAACAAGCAGAGCAGAAGCAGAGATTCCACGCTTAGTGGTAGTAAATGAGCCGAGAAATGAAATAGGCTACATTTACGCCGGGAACCAGTCCACATGTACGTAGTACGGCAAAAGCTACTTTCTCATATAGCAGCTATAAGTATGCCTGCTCATACATCAATTAGTTAGAACCTGGAACGTTAGAGCCACATATTCAGCCATATTGGCATATTTACTACCAATTAGATATAACGGCAGGGATCTAATCGTGACACTCAAATATTAACACGCGAGTCATATACTACAATTTGAGATGTGTATCTTATGTAATGTCAATTAAGTTAAAGTATGAAGAGGTGCAAATATAAAGTCGATTCTCAGCCTAACAAAAAAATAAATAAATAAATAAATATACTATGACATTGCACACATCGCTATCTAGTCTCAAAGTAAGCGTAGCTTGTGTTATGGGTACTAAGATAACTGATGAAAAATTTAATGAATAAACATAAACACTTATACATTATATTTAGATAAACACCCAGACACTGAAAAACATTAATTTTCATCACTCAAACATTGTCCAGTTGTGGGAATCCAACCTTGGACTTGGACTCAGAAAGCAGGGTCGCTGCCCACTGCGCCAATCGGCCGTCAATGCCAAAATTCTGGGTCACATGCCTTCTGATTGTACGAGCGAGCACCTTCTGTATTCGTTATACAGAAGGTGCTCGCACGCACCTCTTACTTTTCGAAGTTATGTGCATTTTAAGCAATGAAATATCACTTGCTTTAACGGTGAAGGAAAACATCGCGAGGAAACATGTATTCCTAAGAGTTCTCCATAATATTCTAAAAGGCGTGTGACTAATGGCCTAAGCCCTTCTCATTTTGGAAAGACACCGATGCCCTGTAGCTTCAATCAGTGTATCCTTGCCGTCCTCACGTATGACGCTGAAACATGGAGATCTGCATGAGAACCAAAGTCACTGACATAGCCAAAACTATCAAGCAAGTTGAAATGGCAGTGGGCATGCTTTGCTGTGTGGAGTCCACGAACATGCAAGCGTAGGGTGGGACGCCCTCTAGCACGATGCACTGATGACGGGGAGTAGAGACTAGAGAGAGTGACGGGGAGTGGGGGGAAGAGGAAAGCTGTGGTGTGGTGGCGCTTCTTGGGAAAGGTCTATGTTCAGCAGTGGAAGGCCGTAGGCTGAAATGATGATGATAACTCAATGACATTAACTAATCTTAATAATTGCCATTGAATAAAAGCAGGCATTATTTTCCGGAAGTCTATGATATACATATAACAACAAGCTGAAATTGCTATAATCCACGACTACCAGACATGTAGTTTATTGTACGATAACATCTCTCATTCATGTCATTTTATTAGGAGACTCTTATTTATTTAATAATTATAAAAACAACTTAATTGCAGACTATTAATTCGCATCAAGGTGGATAGCGACAGTATTTATAAGCTAGGAGAAAAATTTGGTTGCGACTTCGAAACAGAGGCTACAAATTTACTGGAAGAAGCGGCTTCACTCGGCTTGAAGGTGAGTTATTAAAAATAGAAACTTTTTACCGTGCATTATTTTACCTGGCTACAAAATATTATCCTACTAATATAATAAATGCGATAGTTCGTAAGGATGGATGGTTAGATAGATGTTTGTTCCTCTTTTACGCAAAAACTACTGAACCAATTTAACTTAAATGTGGAATGGAGATAGATCATATCCTGAATTAATACATAGGCAGCTTTTTATCCCGGGAAAATGTACGGTTCCCGCAGGATTCATGAAAAACCAAAAAACCGCGTACAACGCCGCGGGCAGCAGCTGGTATTTAAAACATAACTTATGGTGTCAAGGTCTTTATGCTTAAATCATTCAATAAAGAGTTGACGCGGCACACTGGTAAGCCATGTTAGGTAACTTTTTTTGGGCACAGGCCTTCTATAAGTGAAGTGGGATTTTATAAGGGAGGGAATGAATGGGGTGGCGAGTTTTAACGTGTAATTTGTAAATCATAACAAGGAAATATAAATTAGTTTTTAAAAGGCATATAAAGTTTCAGAACTGGTGGGACTTCAACTCGCATTTCTTTGGCAATCGCGGCCCCCTATTACCTGCTTTTTAAGTTAATATTTGCATCCTTTGTAATCTATAGCGTCTGTTAGCTACATCTAGAATATAAAACATTGCAGTTTCAATCGGCTTTTAAAAGTTTTTTTTTAGTTAACTTGGCACATATTGAAATAAGAGATGGCACGTTACTTCTTATACTTCCTCATACTGCAGTTAAAAACAATTTAATAAAAATACTTAGATCAAAATTCTTGTTTAGGTGGTTGGCGTAGCTTTCCACGTAGGCAGCAGCTGTTCGTCAGCGCACAGCCATGTAGAAGGCTTGCAAAACGCGAGGGCGCTGTTTGATTACGAGACACGCGCGGGCAGAGGGATGAGTATCGTCGACATTGGAGGAGGATTCCTAAGCGACAAAATTGATAGAATTGATCAGGTACGTTGCAGCTTTAAGCTCATACAAAACTCTTTTAGTCGGTTTACGTCAGAGAGCGTATATTTAAAACAGTCCTCGACGGACTAAAGGCTATGCCAAACTGATGTGTTTGCCCATGATCACCACGATGGGCTACGGGTTTGTGATTACAGTACATTGAAATAGAAGTACAGAGGACGATGCTGCTAAGTATATTCCTTTAGGGAAAGAAAAGGAAAAATGAGGGGTCAACAAACTATATTCCGATCTACCGCCAACATATGGTAATAAAAAAATAGCTTAATCTTTATAAATGGCACATCATTGAAACAAGCAAATCTGAAAGTAGCTGTAGTAAGTAAGAGGTATTGCCACGAAAATCCATGTCATTTACTTATTATATTTTGCATCATTTGATAAAGAAAACTGTATCTTAGATGAATTATGTAAAATTGGTAATTGTAATGTTTTCACCACTATGAATTAAATAAATTTATTAGATTATTATATTATTATTTATTTATATCCTTAGTATACTTACAGCTAGCCAAAACGTATACTAAGTCAGTTACAGATGCACGTAACAAAAAATATAATTTATCTAACTATAATTTGTGAGTTTAGCTAAACTTATATTAAATATGTCAATTTGTTGGTGCTGAGCAATCAGATTAGTAAGCAACGAAAATGCGCGAAATTTTGAAGCGAATGTACGTAACGAATCAAGTGAAAAAGTGGTAATCTTTCCCTGAAAGTTCGTAACGTTTTGCCAGGTTGTGATATCAGCTGTTTATAAATATCACATTATATAATTCATTATGAAAAACACCTTTGAGTATACTTTAATAATAATTGGATTATTTATTAAGTTATATTTAAATATAAAGTGAGATAACAATTAATGGAATAAAGTAATTATAATACAGTAAAACCGTAAAATAAAAGTGGGTGGGTGTACAAATACTTAAACTCTTATACTAACATCTTTAAGATAATAAAATGGGACTCGCACTGCCTTCCGCAAACGATAAGATCGTCTATACAGTGTTACCGGTTACTACAGTAGTACCGGTTACGCTTAAATCTTTAAAAATTGGTTAGCACTAATAATCTGTAGAAGAAAGTCTTATAGTCACATATACATATAAATGTATTAATTGTCAACAGGTATCCAAACTAATAAATACTACTTTGGAAGAACTGTTCCCGGAGCATAGTGTGCAAATAATTGCGGAGCCAGGGAGATATCTTTGTGACACCACTTGCAATTTGTACTGCAGTGTCAACAGTATTCGACGGGTAATTTATTACCTTGTTTTCTTGCTACTGCTATAAAATATCAATTATCGATAAATAGCTTACATTCCGCTATGTTTTCATTTCATTGTAGATAACTTTGTCAGTCAAAAGAAATTTATTTCTTTCTTTTGGACCAGGTCTCCTTACTGGACTTTGTTTCCGTGATTGACAAGAGTCAAAGAGTTTTAAGTTGCCTCTCGACATCGTTTCCCATGATGGCATTTCTTTTACTCTCTAGTGGTTTGTTTCGGATATATACTAATCTGTTGACTTATGATTGTACAGGATATTAAACACTCTAGTTACTTTGACTACATCTGTCTCCTTGTCTTCGCATTTTAACATTTTTAAAATAAATAAAATCGTTAGTTTATGATCGGAAATAAACCATACATGAAAAGTCCTATTTTCTTTTGACCGTCAAACAGTTACCTTTAAAAGCAAAGTTTCCCAAGTATACTTACTTACTTTTTATTTCTCTTTACCAGGCAACACGCGGTGGTGAAAAAGTAAATATGATATACATGAACGACGGATTATTTGGAAGCTTAAGATACAATGATCCTTGGCAAACTGTCAAAAGATTCGGAGTAAGCTGTCTCCAATTTTTTACATTTTTTAAATCTAGTCGTCGCACATTGGTCGATTAGGAATTCGACCAATTACATAATTGTGAGCTTTCTGCATCTTCATCAACTCTCATCATTCATAATTCCCCAAATGAAACGTGTTACAGTTCAGATATATTATCGATCATGTGCTCAAATTTCATTTGAATTTAGTTCAGCCGTTCAACTTGAATCACTAATATTGAAACCTACAAAAGAACGATTATACCGTACACACATTTATACTGACACTACAATTTACACTTCATGGAAATTTAACCTCATAATTTTTGGCATAAAAATAGCCTATTCTGATATTCAGATTGTTCAACGAAACCATCGACAACCAGCAAACTACATTTATGTTGTTGTAAACCTATAATATGTAATTATATATATTATTAAGGATAAGACTTATTAATATGCCTTATATTAATAAGGCCCTAATATTATATATGTTTATTAAAACGTGGCAAGCCTAAAGCAAGTAGGAATAGCTATTCCGTGTTTATCAAAAAGGTCATAGCACAAAATCACAAAAAAAAAGTTTATTTGCTACACATAATCAAAAAAAAAAATTATTCCACACTCAATATCGATGACTCACCTCATATTATATTTATCTTTCGTAGAGACCTGGAGATATAAGAAATGAGAAGCTCGAGAAAACAATATTGTGGGGTCCCAGCTGCGACTCCACGGACCGAGTTATGCAAAATGTTGATATTATGTTACCCCGCTGCACTCCTCTTGATTGGTTAATATTCGCTATACAAGGAGCGTATTCATTCGGATTCGCTAGTCAGTTCTCATGTTTGCAAAGACCTCAGATGCGATCAGTGATATCACGTGACCTTTGGTTAGTATATATTTTGTATCTCCCTTTATTCCTTTTTTTATAGTAATAATTTACAGACCAAGCAAGAATACCTGATGGAAAATCATCGCCTATGAATAGAGTAAAGCTTCTATTGTATTTTAAATAAATAAAAAAAAAGAGCCACCCTATGTTTATCAACCAGAGGCGTAGGTTAAGCCTCGTGGCAACCACGCCCATCAGGTGCTTGGTGGTAAGATCACGCATGGCGGCGGTACTTCCCCGGACTAGCTCTGCCACAAGAAGCTCTACTGCTACCCAGTACCCAGGCTTAAGGCTATAGTCCTTCGATATGTTAACACACTAACATCGGTTTATTAATCTCCAAGATGTCAATAGAATTCTCAAATCATGATATTTATGATAACGACAGTGTTTATCATTTTTATTTTATTATTTTATTATTATTATCATTTTAATTGTGTTTAAGTGAAACCTTACACTATGCTTGGTCGGAATTTAGATTTTCTTCCTAACTTTAAACGCTAAGTTGTAGTAGTTAGATATCATATTATTTGGTATAACTTCAGTTCAAGTACTGACAACATTAACTCTTGGTTTCTATCCATAACAATAGCCAAGTACAATTACTGTCATACTTACTGTCTATATACTGTATACTGTCATAGTTTGACAAGTGAATCCAAATAATCACATTAGCATTAATTCAATTAACGAAAATTCACTGTGTTGAACCGTCCAGTTCTTTATTAGTTATTAAGTCGATTTGCGATTATTCTTAGGCCCGAGCACAAAAACTTTTTAACTTCCGACAATAAAGGGTATTCAGTAAGTTTACTTAAAACCTTAACTGATTTTACATTATATAACAACTTATTCTTTGTTTTAGGACAAAATTAAAAGACAGCAAAGTATTCGGCCCAGGAGATTTTGAAAACAATCCAGATATATCAGCGCCACTCCCTTCAACCTTACCTCCAATAATTAACAAGTCAACATTTGTAAAATCAAATACTTTAAAAATTTAACACACAAAAATAGAACAAGTGTATTTTAGTATTTATATTTTATTTATAAGTTATTTAATGCAGTTGCTAATTGTTTAATTCGTTGTGATAGGAAGATGATAGATATTTATAATGATGGTATTTAAATAAATAAAACCATAAACATTATAATTTAAATAGTAGTATTACTTGTAAATATGATATGTCTTTTAATTTACGAAATAAAAATTTATATGCATTTATTGCTGACTATTATTTTCACCAAATGCCTGGCTTTGTAGGTCTGAATCACATTTGCTTCGTGTTTCGGAAAGCAGATTAAGCTATTGGTCTGATAATAATCATTAATCTAGACCTCATTGAAGCGGAATAGTGGGCCGTAGCCCTACATCGTTATCTACTTCAAAAGATGATAACTGTATTGAGCTGGACTTCAGTGATACTGATGATGACGGAACCCAAGTACCTATTGTTTAAAAGTACTTGCATTTTTATATCGATAAATAAAAAAATTGTCTTATCGTCTCTTAGCATTGTTTGACAGTGGCGTGAAGACTGTGTGTAAGTAAATATGCACAGGGTATGCAAATGATATAAAGTGAAGAAAATATCCCGTACGAGTAATAAATACTCAAGGGTAGGCTTTTTATAACGCTTACAATGCCTATCCTTAAGGTTTTTATAACTCGTACCGAGATTTTATTTATTTTATATCAACTGTATACCCTGTGCATACCCTCTATGCACGCCACTGCTGTGTGATCTAGTGGTTGCCGTGTTTAATACTGGATAAAGAGGTCCTCCGTTTGATTTCTAGATCAGGCTTCTAAGCATTTATATTGGGTTTTCCTGTGCAAAAAAAAACAATGACCCTTAAGCCTCGAACAGCAAGCTAAAGCCGATAGGGCCTGTTTATAATCGCTAATATGTTTTAATAATCGTTTAAGCCTTAAAGTATCTTGCTAACACGACGAGTTTAATGAAATGCTGATTGTCTATTATATAATCTGTGCTAATACTATTCACGTGTAAGGAAGCTCTTAGGATTATACATCAGGGTGAGTTCACGGTTGTACACAACAAAGACGCAGATATAACCCATAAAGACCAGACAAATTAGCCAGACTGACAGACAGAGTGCTCGTCAGTTGTTTTTTTATTATAGTATTAATTGATGAACCAAGGAGATGGCCCAACTCTTCGCAGGGGATGTGAGAACACGTCTCTAAACAAAGTTTAAGAAGGAGATTTTAGCTGCTAACTACCGTAAGGATCGTAACATCCGCACCGCGGGGTTGAGGTGAGCTAGAAGTGTACTAAGGGAAGCAACAATACATGTGGAGTAATGCCCATTGCGCTTTACTAGAAAAAATCTAAATTCATAATTCAAAATTCATTTATTTCAAGTAGGCCTAGTTTATTAGCACTTTTGAAACGTCAAGTCAACCTGCTTATAGTGACTCTACTACCGGTTGAACCGGTAGTAGAGTCACTATAAGCAGCAAGCAGCAAGCAAGAAGAGCCAGAAAGAAACTCAGCAGATTGAAATTGATTCAAATCTTGAGAATTTTTCTGTTTTGTGAGAGATGAGAGGCCTGCTTCCAAGCAGCTTTGTCGTTAAGGAATTCATCAATCGTGTAGTAACCACGATTGGTTAAATGTGTCTTTATTTATTGTTTAAACTTAAGTAAAGGTACATCTAGTATTACCTTCGGTATCATGTTATAATAGATACTTTAAATTTGCTTGTGTTCGTAACCTTATCAGCGTAAATATAGATTTTTTTTAATCCCGCGCAATTTCCAGGATACTAGCTATCTTTATGCAAATTTACGCCAAGATTCGTGTGGCTGTAAAACTGTGCAAAGCTAACAAAGTCACAATTTTTACATCCCCAGACACGTTACTCTCATGATCATCCTTGATAAAAATACCCCATATCCAACCCCAGTTAAGCTCTGGGACATTAAAAGTAAAGATAATTTTTAGGCCTTCAGGCTGCATGCTATTTCTGTTTTTCATCAAGATTGATGCAGCGGTGAAACAATCAAACACGCTTTCGAATTAACATATTAGCATGGATAATTATTCTGTACCATTAACTTTACCTTTAAAATCTTACAAACAAACGTGGCATAAAATCAGAGTTGAGGTGTTTCAAAACACTGCATAGCTACTACAACGTTATGCCACGTTTATTTATGGGGTTCTTAGGATAAACACATGTGTTAAAGTACACAAGGCCCTACCAGTAAAAATAGGGGCCGGGAAACTAACGTAATAGTTCAACTAACTTTTCAAAGGAAATGCTTTACCACAGTGGGGACCATGTGGCACACAACGCAAACGTGGCATCAAAATCAGAGTTGAGGTGTATCAAAACACTGCATAGCTACTACAACGATATGCCACGTTTGTTTATGGGGTTCTTAGGATAAAAACGTGTGTTAAAGTACACAAGGCCCAACTAGTAAAAATAGGGGCCGGGAAACTAACGTTTCAAAGGAAATGCTTTACCACAGTGGGGGCCATGTAGGACACAGCGCAAATACCTATAAGGAACCCTATATTCACTTGCATGTGACAATTCCAAGAAGCTTTAAGAACTACTACAACGTTATACCACGTTTATTTGTAGGGCCCTGAGGTTTAAAAACAATTGTTAAAGTACATAAAGTCCTACCAGTAGCTCGACAAAGTTTTCGAAGGAAATGCTTTGCAGCAGTGGAGATAATGTGGCACACAACTCAAATATTAGGAACCTTTATTCCCATCATCTGACAATTCCTTATGGATGCTTTAAGAATCTAGAGTAACTTGATCACATTTTAAGAATACATTTGAGTAATATATTTACTAACCAATTTAAAAAAGGGTGGAGGTCAATTAAAAAAAGTGATTTGGATGTTTCTTTATTAGAGTGATACTTGTATACCGTTCACTTAGAAGCCAGGTGAGGTACCTTAATTTACCTAAGTGTTAAAGAATTTGCAACATTTATAAAGTTTAATCTGAAAAAGGACGGAATTTTTTGATTCGATGCTTTTCATATGCTTCTCCGATTTCTGGTGGATCGTTGCATTAACTTAGACAAATTGGTTTACGAGAACCATCAACCTTTATTATAGAAGGATGATTAGCGCAGTGGGCAGCGACCCTGCTTTCTGAGTCCAAGGCTGTTGGCTGAGGCCAATGTGTGTTCGATTCCCACAACTGAAAAATGTTTGTGTGATGAACATGAATGTTTTTCAGTGTCCCAGACACTGATGTTTGTATGTATATTATAAGAATTTATGTATATTATTCATAAAATTATTCATCTTTTATCTTAGTACCCATAACACAAGCCACGCTTACTTAGAGGACGAGATGGCGATGTCTGTATTGTCGCAGTATATATATATATATATATATATATATATATATACTATATATATAAATATATATATATACTTTTTTTTTATAGGTCTGATTTCATTACACAAATTTGTTATCAATAAAACCTCAAAATTAAAATCTTATATAAAACAAATTTTGAAGCCACAAAGTACATACGCTTATATTATTTCGGTAAACCATTCATTCATTCTTCGTTATGAACGAAATTTATATGTTACCTTACCAACCCGACCTGAACCAATTACTTAAAAATGATGCACCAAAGCTGGTAAATATTGATTATTCGGCAGTTTACAACACTGCCTCGTGTTAGTGGTTAGTATTTTTAACTACGGATCACGAGGTGTTGGGTTCGATTGCCTCAGTTATAGGGTTTAACGAACATTGCATAATTATAGTTATAGCCCGCAAACCCACATTGTAGCAGCGTGGTGTGTAAGGGAGAGGTCTGAGGCCCTGCAGTATAGGATGTAAATAGGCTAGATAAATGGCCGTTATAAAATATAACACAGGAGAGCTGAAATTAGCTATATACGATTTATACAATTATGTAGATGTCGTGTCGTACATACAATTTATGTAGCTTAAAAAAATACGACAATATTTAAATTAAAGACGCCTAAAACTAACTTAACGCAAGTTATTTAAACTTTACTTGAGTTAAAACTTACATTACTCTCTCAAAAGGAATTTCTTAGCAAACTCTGTTTCTTGACTTCGACATTCCCCTTCACCTTTTAACAACTTTTATAAATAAAATATCCTTCATCTTTATTTCGTTAATGAAACGAGTAACAGTAATTTATAATTATTTCAGACTGTACTGAGTATAGTGACAATATAAATGCGAAAATAAAAAAGTATAATACTCTAGAAAAAGACCTTCTAATAAATTATTGTAATCCCAAAAGCATTCTACTAAATACAAACACATTTTTTATCATAGGCAATTTTAACGAAAGCCCTGTTAGAGTGCAGTTGTTAAAAATATTTTAATAATAGAAAAACGAATTTTATGATTTTATCCAATATTTCTTAGTGGTGTAATCACATGTTACGTTTATTTTTCTCTTGCTTTCTTCCTGGAATTGCCATAAAGTCTATAAATATAAATTTTAAGTTAGTTTCTGTACGTTGTAAATTTTTGAAAAGAATGCACGAATTTTTTATTTTTAAAACTGTTTAGTGAACATAAGGTAAATAATTCTTGTATTTAGAGAATACCACCATATTTAACAATACCCCAATCCTAGCTAGTAGCTAGCACTGGGCTAGCGTGGCTCACGGCGTTCGGATACAGGGATACAAGTACAAAAAAAATTACATTGTATCGTCTGGTTGCTACAACCTCGTCAGCCGTATGTTGACCCGCGCTAAGACTAGATGGCGTTAATGGTAGTTGAGTGAAATGTATATCGCGCTAAAGAGATTTTTTCCCACTAGTACAAGAGGACGGATATTTCGTGCGTTGAATTTCCCCCCGATGTCGCCGAGCCCTGGGGTTCTTCTCATGGCGAGCTTTCGCGCTCGCCCCACTCCCCCGGTGACGCCGTACCAACCCCTCAGGTGGTTATCGGCAAATGTCCATCCGAAAAATTAAATGCGTAGAATTTACAGCTACTTGCATGCCGTTCCAAGTTCCAACTATCGCTTCCACTGCGTGTGCCGTTAGCCAGGGACCACTACTCTAGCCTGTTACGGTAATAGGTCAAAACACTGTCCCTGGCTAACGGTTTGCGTCATTTCCAAGTATACATAAAATTTAAGTCTGTTTCTTCACACGTGCGTTCTAAAATACTGTACCCTCCGACCCTTTCCGCTCACGTAGTTTGGTTAGTGTTTATTTTTTCATTGCTATCAAGTATGAATAATTTAAAGCGGTGATAGAAGAGGGTAGGACTTCGACTTCACTTTCTGGGAGGGGAGTTCGAATCCCACCTCTAACTTTTCTAAGTTATGTGCGTTTTAAGCAATTAAAATTTCACTTGCTTCAACGGTGAAGGAAAATAACATGAGGAAACCTGCATACCTGAGAGATCTCCATGATGTTCTCAAAGGTGTGTGAAGACCACCAATCCGCACTGGGCCAGCGTGGTGGACTACGGCCTTGACCCCTCCATTCTGGTAGGAGACCTGTGACCTGTACTCCTACAGGTAATGGGTTGATATGATGATGTATAGTTTTATAAAGTGCATTTTGGAATAGTCAAGCGAAGATATTTATTGTAAGGCCAGTCCGGCTTTTCGGTTTCTATGGCAATACCGTCACTCTGAACTTGGCTTAATAGACAATTTGGTCGCGACTTTTTAGTTTGAAACCAATTTTTTTATAAGTTATTCATACAATAACTCTATATTTTTACTTTGAAAGGAAATTCGCTTTGAAGATATTCCAGATTATTCAAGCGCGCGGTTTACGTCAAAATGGTTGCGGCCTGAAAAGGTTTTATAACAAAAGCTATAAAATAAAACGCCCGTTCGAAAATCTGTCACAAAAGAGCGTTTACGTGTACCACGATTTCTCAATGCTCTTTAATGTGCCTCAAGGTATTTTTGACTTCCGACGCAAAAGAGCGCCTTTTAAGTCGTGTTATTTTATTATTTATCCTGTTACTCTGTATTTTTAATTTGTCTTACTCAATGTATATGGGTCATCGATATGAATGAATCTAGAATACATAGATGCGAATAACGATTACATACAACATATAGCATAATTCCGACGCTATGCCACATTTATCAATAACCCCCTTTGGGTACGCAAGAGACCGAGATGTTAAGGTACGTAATGATAAGGGCATCAAAACTTTCAAAAAAAATAAAGAGTGGGTCAGATATTTACTCTTTATTTTTCTGTATCTAAATTTCTGTAAATTTCTATGCGGTGTGCACAAAAAAAGTGCTTTCATTATTTCAATTACTAAAATATAATACAAGGAGATCTGTATATTTTCTTATGATTATATGTATTTTGTTGTAAAAAATCCATTCCATTACAATTGCTCTAATGGCGTGTTTACTCTATTCTAACCTAAGAACAATGAAGTACTAGATGAACAGAGCTTAAAAACCCATTAAAACCTAAGAGAAAACCTACCTATCATTATCATAACTTTTTTATCACTATACGGCCAGCTAGAAGGCACGGGTCTACTTCTAGAATGAGAATGGTTTAGGCCATAGTCAACTATGTTAGCCAAGTGCTGATGACTTCACACGCCTTCCAGAAAGTTATGGAGAGTTACTGTCAAACATACAGGTTTCTTCGCATGCATACATGTTCTCCTTCATTGTTAAAGTGAGTGTATTTTTAATAGCTTAAATTCTATGAAAAGTCGGAAGTACGTACCGGGGACCTCACCCTGAAAGGGGGGCTGAAGTGTAAACCGCAAGGCTATTTATTACTTTTACTGCTTTGTGGATGTTAAACATTGGAATTCACATAAGCAAACTAAAAAAATAGGTTTCCTAATCGGTGATACAATCTTATTTTTCAAAGACACTCTTTGACGACTGACATGATATATAGTGTATTATGGATATAAGATTCTATCAAGTCCCATTATAGCAGTGAATATTGGATTTACTTTCCGGATCGAATCCTTATATTGCCTACGGATAACGGATAGTTAGGTGCAATACCTACGAATTTAAGCTAGTTACAGATTTATATAGGTTGTACATTACAAATCTTTGATGGTTTGTATATTTATTTGTGGCGGTACATATCGGGTGATGGAAAGATTTATGCTCGCTGGATTTTACGCTGAATCGCTGAAATTAGGAGATCATCAATTGTATAGTAATCTCGCTATAATAAATGTTTTTTATACCATTGTTTAAATCTATACAGTGGTTAATCAAAAATCACCTAGGCAATTATGTACAAAAATATAATATACGACCCCATAAATGACTTTTGTATCTTTCGCAGAAAATATACAGACTTCGTCAATACTTTCTTGACGTTTTTATCAAGTCGATTGCTTATACAAAATTTGTAGTTTGTTTTGATCGTGTTCTGTCTTACGAATACTATATTATTATATTTTACAGAATACATAGCTTGACTAAGTTTTATAATCGGTTTGAGCAAGGGTAAATTTTAACGCAAAACATCGCTTATGAAACCGCAGGCAAAAGCTAGAGTACTTTTCAGTGAAACATCCATCAAAATTCAAATCACATCCGCCAAAATGCAACACTTTGAAATTCAAAAGCATATACGCTTTTCAGTATTAGCACACATTTGACAACCAAATGACCAAAGAGAGCTCTCCGATATACGATGTAAAACAGCTGACGGGATCACGAATGCGCGCTATAAAATGCCTTTTGATTTACAAACGGTTGCTTTTAGCAAAGCAGTATTCATTGCTGATTTTGCTTGATAAGACAATAATGTTAAATTTATTTACTCAGTAATGTACATTGAATATTTGATTTAACACCATTGTAACTTTGTGTTATGAAGTTAGGCTGATGGTGGTAGGGGCCGATACGTTTTAGTCAGTAGAGTTGTGTCACGGGTAACGATATCACGTTTTTACGGTGACCCCTGTCGGGAGGTTTTGTCGTCGATGTATGTATGCTCGCTCACGTGTGAACTGCATTGTTTTGTTTTTGTTTTGTTCGCTATAAAGGTGAGAGTTGCATGGATTTGTAGTGTTAAAAAGTTGGACAGTTTTATGCGAAAACTATAACAGCTGTATGTGTTCCTAGTACATGGATGTTTACAAGTTTCGTGTTTTTCGCTTGAACAGGTGTGTATCTGCTAAAAAGTATAATAATATGAATAAATATATATTAAAGTAGCCTTGGATTCAATTAACAAACTACAAAACAAATCATTTAAGTGTATTTATGAAACTAAATAAAATAACTAGGGATTTATTAATTACTGACACATGTTCCTTAAATTTAATATATTAAATAGGTCAGGTTAAATTAATTGAATGGCTCTATATTTTGAACAGAGTCTGAGAGTATGTTATGTATTTTAATTAAAACTTGACCAATATTAGTTATCTCATAGGATTTTAGCGTGCTAACTAACCTTGTAATAGCGGAACTTCCAACCTTGTTATAATTCTGCTAAGTAGAGGTCTTTTCACTCATGGGAAAGAGGGATTTAGGGTTTAAACCTTCCACGCTGTTTTAACATGGATGGGCGGGCTTGGACGATTAATATAACAATAATCGTTAGTATCCCATTACTATTCCACTGTAGTATAAAAGCCTTAGGGGCCGAGCAAAGTTTTCAAGATGAATCAATTAATCTTTTTTCATAGTTTGTGAAAAATATATATATGTAAAATGAAAATTTGTCCGAAGGTCCATAATTTTACGAGATAGTTTTATAATTTTCTTTAGCTTGTCTGTAGCTTGGTTTCTTGAGACGGGCATTGCGGTAAAAAATTATCATACGAGATATTACAAGTCCCACGCAGACTATGCTGGAAGACTGAAATAAACAGACAATTCTGCTCACACGAGGGTTAGTGGGCTTAAATGACCGCTTTCACAAGTTCATGATAATAACCGAGACCAACAACTCAACGTGCTCTCAGAGACACAGGGGGCAGAACACCGCCACTTTAAGATGTCCTAGTTGATACTGAGAACTTTTTGAAGGAAAAACCCGCTCATACGTTTTAACCTGACCCGGGATTCGAAGCCAGAACCTCATGATACTTTATTAAACTTACTAACCGCTAGACAAACGAGGCAATTGAAAAAAGGACTTTTGGAAGTTCAATGTCATACGCCTTAAACCTAATCCTCAGTACAAAAAAGTCTTCGCGTATTTACAATAGCTGTAGACCTTGATATTAGTAATGTAAGAGCTAATCGCATTTTTGTTTATACTTATTTCCCCCGTAATAACCAAGTTGGTGTAGTATTGGAGTAGTTAAGTATTTCATTTAAAGTGTCACAAAACACTGCGTAAATATTCTGAAACGTTTATTAATAAGGAGTAAAAATTAATGAAGATGAAGTTAAAACAATTCTAATAATATGTGTATGTTATTTATAAGGTAAATAAATACTGCTAAGTATTTTATGTTAATGAACTGGAAATGATGGTTATTATTAATTGGCAGTTAATTATTCTACATTTTCAGTACGAATAAAATGTAAGTCTATGTATCAGCATGCATATTGGTTACAAAACATACAAACATAAAAAACTCATGGAAGTGGTTTTTTAATTTGTCAATAAATGTAAAATGGTTTTATTTATTTTAAATACATTAACATTGGTACATACGTAGTAAATCACCAACTTTTATTTTTTTAAACTTTAAGTAAAAGTGTTAGGTTTACCATATCACTTAAGTAGTAGTTCTACTCTAAATTAAGTTGAACATAAAATTTTCTCTCACAAAAAACCTAAGTAGCCACAAAAAAAGTAAATGCTTATGTGTCCCGCATGCTGTAACGAAAAAAACTGTAACTTTTACACCGTTTAAGTGTATCGCATGGTCTCTTGAACTATAAACATTACGTCATCTTGGTTTTATCACGTTAAATGAAGTGAGGTGAAGTGAAGCCATTGAAAAAGTTAAAGCATTATTAGCGGGAGTAAACAAATACTTTACTATTGAGTGCTTAAAAATCGTGACTGCTTCGTCAGTTCCATTCCGTTGGATTTTTCTGCCAGTAAATTATAAGTAGAAGCTTAGAGTTAGGAATAAGCCGCTATCCACACACTTGCCTTGAACAGCAAGTGAAGCATTGGGACCCACATCATGTGCATACCCATGCACATGATATAAAATTAAGAAAATGTCCAGTACGAGTTATAAAAAACTTTAGGATAGGCATTGTTGGATTTATAAAAAGCCTACCCTTAAGTATTTAGAACTCGTACGGCAGGGCTAGCAAAGGCAGGATACAACAATTATATCCCCTGACAAGGCATATAATTAACGTGTCCATCTGCTAAAGCATGGAAACATGGAACAGAATGAGTTTACCCTCGTTATTGTTACACATATATTATTTGGATATTATTTCCACTTGTGCGCCAGTGCTCCGAGAGTTTCTAAAGCTGTGGGAGAACATACATTTTTATCCTTTCCCCGGGGATATAATTGTCCCCTGACCATGCTAGCCTGTGCTGGAGATTTTCTTCATTTTATATCGTCTGCGAACTGGTAAGCGCAGCGTTGGTCGGCCCCGTACGAGGTGGACAGAAGACATTAAGCGCGTCGCAGGTAGCCGCCCGATCCAAGCGGCTCAGAACCGTGGAACTTGAAACTCCCTACAAAAGACCTATGTCCAGCAGTGGACGTCTATCGGTTTATGTGATGATGACGATGATGACATAGTCTGCATACCCTCTATGCACGCCACTGGGTCCCAGTCACCACCACTTTTCACTAACATATAATAAAAACATCGCTAATGCCCGCCAACCAGTATTCAAGCAGTATGTTAGCCAATGGTTTCATTTCCACCCTCCAATGAGACCCTTTTGCTGTTATAATCTGTAGTTGAAAAATATAATCACTTCATAATACGTGTAAAAAGCAAAGTAGCAAATTATAAATTAAGTGTAAAAGCCTAATCTCGACAACTCAGCAGTGCTTATTACGTCAGTGGTGCTACAGCTCTTGTTCTAACCTCTAGCGCTTATAGGTTGGGTTGGTAAGCTTTTATATTCTTCTACTAAAAACCTCAACAAAGTAAAAATGAGTTTGCCTGTGTTTGTATTAAGATCTTTTTCTTAAGATCAAATTTGTTGGACCATTTGCATAGAAATAAAGAAAGAGGATAATAGGATAAGTTTATTGTTTAGTTCCGCGATTTGCATCTTATGCTAAGCAGGTTATAAACGTCAGTTTATCAGTCCTAAACGTAATTAGACCTATTTTTTAACAGTAGGTATTTTACCGAATGTATTTATTTATAGTTTGATCCCCCAGATAGATTACACACTTAGTTAAGGCAACACGAAGCGGCCGTTGAATTATACCAATGGCAGCGTCGGCTACTTTAAAGACTCAGCACGGGCACACCCGCAGTGTATATTGATTCGTCGATCCGAACTGATAGCGAAACTTTTATTATGTAGAAATAAAGTGCTCCGTAGGGTTGAAATGAATAATGTTTATTTTTTATCATCAGTTGTTTAATTTTTGTAAAAAATAAGACTTTAACTAAGCTTGAGCCATAAGGGAGGTTTGAATTTCACTTCATTTTCAAGTATGAATAAGAATAACGCGGATGGCTGGTAGGAAAATAATTACCTTACCGTCCTAATATTTTTACTGCAGTCTCCAATAGTAGACTACTTCAAAGTTCTGACATCGGTTAACTAAGAGCAAAGCGAAAATAAATAATTTAGTGCTTTAAAACCCAACCAAAAATTTAGAGATCCGGGTAAAGTTTTGGCTTGCAACTAGGGTTGCCAACATATGAGTTTTTATTTTAATTGAAAGCTTAATATTTATTACTTAATTAAATAATACCAGTTTAGACACGAGGTACCTACTACTGAACGGCACAACACTTCACCTTTGGGGTGGGTGCTAGTAAGGTGATAGTGAGGGTTCCTTTGACTTAAAAAAAAATTAAATAAGAGGGTCGGTCTCTACTCTCCTAGTGATTAAAGCCTAGCCAAGTCTTCAAGTTAATGTATTTGGATTAATGATCAATTGAATTTGATTTAGATTTAGGGCTGTAAAAAAATTTACCGACTATGTTCTTCCTTCTTTTTTTTTAATAAAAATATTAATAGTAATAAATCAAATCCAATAAAAAATATTATAACCAATAAATAGCAAATTAATAATCATAATCAATTAAACTGTACACCATATACAAAGCAATAAGAAAACACAATGAAAACAAAGAAAATAATGGAACAATACGCGATCTTATCGCTTAAAACCAATCTATACAAGGCAACCTATCCTAAGTTAAGAAGAAGTGTTAGGATGTACAACAAATACTATTTAAATAATAAACATAAATGACAAAAATAGATAAATAAATTGTAAATAAAATAAAATATACGTACACAAATAATATATAAAATGGAATCGAATATACTTATATGTCATAAAGAAGCAAGAAAAGAAAAAGGAAAAAAAAATTGCAAAATAACGGAGTTTCTTTAAAAAAAACCTTTGTGGTCTTGCGTCATGAAATAAAGCTATTGTCAAAATTACACGTTTCTAACCCCAGTGATTTACGTCCGTTTTATATATTCAATCTATCTGTAATATGATGATAAACTGCTTAGAAAAGTTGTTATTTGTAAAAATTATATAGATATTTTTTGACAATAACAATGTTGCTAAGTAATAAATAGATTTATTACGGATAGATCGAATATTGAAAATGGACATTGGCCTATGCGTTAAATGATCAGTCAGGTTCATTTAAATATATCTAAAGATAAAGGGGACAAAAATATTGTATCAATTCTCTGTTTTTTTATCTTTTCACTCATTATTTATTGCCAAAATTAGGTGGCAACCCTAGTCTCAAGTTGCAGCTATGATTAGATGTGAAGAGATTAGTGCTAGTCCACGTGAAACTACATATATTTATGTACAACTCTGCACCAGACAACATCTGTTAGTAATTATGCTTTCCAGCCCTATAAGGTATGTAGCCGCGCCGGCAAGAGCTCCTTTTTAGGTACCGGTCAAATATCCAATAGTTTCTTATAAACAGTTCATGTTTGTTTTTTACAATTCTACTTTCTGTTTTATTTAATAACATTTCTTAAGTTTTAGAATTAATGAATGATTGAATAATTCATAAATAATTTCATTGCACAAGAAAAAGTATACAAAAAATAAAAGTATCACAAAAAAGCGTCTATAATGTGGCGGCCTTATCGCTTCATACTGATTTCTTCCAGGAAACCAATGGTAAAAAACAAATATGTATAGAAAATAGGTTTTACCATAAGAGTTTTTACAATAAGTTGGCGCTTGACTTAATATTATCTTTTTAGGTTATTTTTAATTCCATACCAGGCCACTACGGGCATATTTCTGTTCTTAGCATGAGAACGGTTTAGGCTTTAGTCCGCCATGCTCGGCAAGTCCGGGTTTGTAGACGCGTTTTGAGAACATTACGGAGAACTCTCAGGTACGCAGGATTCCTCATGATATGTTCCTTCACCGTGATATTAAAAAACACAACATTAAAAACGTAGATAACTATGAAATGTTCGTGCTGGAAATCGAACTTGGTCACCGAATCGAACCCCTCGCCGGATCTCACCGGAGGTTTAGTGATGATACAGTTTAAGATGGTAACGGGCTCACCTGCTAGGGGTATAGCAGTTTTATTAAATCCTTAATTCCTCTTCAATCGATGTAACTTTATCAGTGAGAATGTTACGAGGGAGTAAGGATCTGGTATGTCATCTATGTACAAGTTGTAATCATAAATGGTTATCCTTAACACAGATAAAATCTAGCTAGGATATCCAGTTCGTCAACTCATTATATGTGCAATTTTGATGAAAGAAATAAACGAAATTATTATTTTTATTATAAACTTGCCAATTTGTCTACTAGTGGTAGGATTGTGATTAAAACTAAACTAATAAAAAAAAAATATATATCATTATGCCTTGTCACATAAACCCTTTGTGGTTTGAGAAGAGGTGAGTGACCTAGTTGTCTTTAATTGTTTTTACTCTAAGTTAAAATAAATAAAATAAAATCGTTCCGAAGCGCTACATCGCTTAGCGGTAACTGGCCTTTTCTAGCCTAGCTTTGGTAATTTATAATTTTAAATTGGAAGGAATTATAATTAGAAGGCTATTCCGGTGCGATTAAACCGATGACTACCATACTCCAGAATAGGTTAGTCCGCTGCTATCTTAGACTGCAACATCACTTACCACCAGATGAGGTTCCAGTCAAGGGCTAGCTTTTAGTGGAATAAAAAATAATAAATAACTCAAATAACGAAACTACTCAATATAAAAATTCACACATACTCTCCATAAAAAAAAAAATATTTTCGGTAATATGTAAACTCAGTGCAGATGTAACTTAATATGTAAACTCTAAACTAACGCTGCCTCAGGCTTGAGTGACGTCCTCACAAAACTACTTACATACAACTGTTGATCCGAACAAAACAAACTTGGGAACTGTCATAATTTCCAACATACACTTGCAATGTGTAGTTAAGTTTGCAATAAAGTTTAGTATCTACGGTTTCGGAAACCGTAGGAAATTGTGTCTATAAAAGGTTACGAGTAGCAACCCGTTTTATGGAGGCACAAAGTAGCTGTTTCTTGCGATTTCTCCAGAGGTTGTTTTGGTTTTTTAGAGTTCCGTACACGATTTTTTTTAATCGTCTACAAGTCAGCCCTTGACTGCAATATCACCTGCTAACCTGTTAGGGAGTGTGGCGCGACAGTACGTGTGCTTTTACGTGACACTGTCTGGAACGCTCAAAGACCGTGGCTTGTTATGTGGCAAGTAACAAGCCACGGCTGAAGACTCCAACCAGAACAGAACAGAGAAAATTTCAGAAATTATAAATCCTCAAATTGCCCTTGCCGGAAATCTAACCCAGGACCTTCAACTTTAAACCACAGCGTTCACCACTGCGCCAGGTACCAATGCCATGATGATGAATGCCAACAGAAACTTATTGCTTCCCTATATGTCGGTTAGGGGGCTGTCTCTCATGAACGGTTATGGGTACTGCATAGTCATTTTCACATTCATTAAATATTATTTAGGCCTTTTACTAGCGACTTCATATTATAGCATTGCTGCGTGAAAGAAAGATGAACCTACAAAGTCATTTCAGCTTTTATTTACTGCCTGAATTTATAATAATTTTGTTTCATTTATTTAGGAGTTTACAAACACAAAAAAATAAATTAAAAACCAGAATAAAAAAGAGAAAAAACTTGATCACGATATAAATTGGTCAGAATTTCAGTTGTTTAAATATCGGGACCATCAAATATTGGGTCATGATCTCGCGGGCTTAATTCGACATCCGTTTTGGTTTCCGGGCATTCTTTATGTAATCATTATACGTAAATACAGCGGCAGAAAATCCTGTATTTATATTAAAAAATCCATTACAATTTACTATTACTTGCATATCACCGATACTTATCACTGATCGCCATGTTTGCGTTATAAACGATTGATTTTTTTATAGTAAAATATAGATATAGCCTTATTGCATACGTATAATAACCCTTTCTCTTTCAACTAAACTTCTCTTTAATAAAAAAATTATGGTAAATGAAAAACAAGTGCCTTTGAATAGAGCAACTATTCGCAGGGCATGTAAGCGCAGCAACGTTCTTCGTACGGTTGGGTAGCTATATGCCGCTTTCTGTCCATCAACCGAAGGCATAGGTGTTAAGCGTCAAGTGCCCCGGAGTTGAACCGGAAACCACTTCTTTCAGACCGGAACACAGCATTGCAACAATGCAGAAATAAGCACAGTGATGATACTACTCCGGACGAGGTCTGTCACAAAAAGCTTTGCACCTCATTTTAGAGAGTCGTGACCACCTCCATCCTACATGAATTTATAATAATAATAACGTTTAATTCAGATAAAAATGTATACAACAATAACAATTATCTTATTTACTATGTTATAAATTAAAATAAGCCAAATCTATCTTAATATATATAAATCTCCTGTCACGATATTTGTCCGCGATGGACTCCTAAACTACTTAACCGATTTTGAATTCAATGGGCACACCGTGAGCAGTCTGGTCCAACTTAAGAGATAGGATAGCTTAGATCTTTAATTATAGTCGCAATTTTATTTTATTGCAAATTATTTGTCTATAATTAATTGACAGTCACATACTACTATAATCATTTAAGGCTTAGCGATACTGAATACTTTAAAAACAAAATCAAACGCAGACGAAGTCGCGGGCAACAGCTAGTAAATTATAAATATTTTGGAAACTTCTAACTAAGTTACTTTGTAACTAAGTGAGTGTGTACAAACCCAGTGCTCTATAAAGTGATTTTCCCATTTATTGCTTAATATTTTCAAAATATTGTTAGAGCTTCCGCGTATTCTGCTCATCATTGATGCAGATCTTCTTCTCATGATTGCGTAGAAGTCATCAACGTCGTTATGATTGAAGAGGGTTTTCTTGTGAGATATAATCTCGGTGGATTCCCACGTCATTCCTGATCAGGATGGTTTAAAAGGTATTAAGACGTCTCGGTTACTTGGTTACCGTTTCATGTGCGCTGAGTGGTATTGTCAGGTTATTTATATATATATATACCGCCCTCTGAGGGTCACGTTGATCTGATACGTTAGTTTTAGCTTTTACAAAAACCTCGTCTACTACTTCAAGGCATGCAATTCAAATTGCAATGGGAAATGGCAGAGTAACATAGTAATAAGGCAGGCGGGCGAGCTGACGCAGTCGTTCGGGGTAAATTGTATAGCAAGAACGCAAGAAAATTTGTATGGGAAACTTAGGTATAAGAAGTTGTATGCGGTCGAATTAGAAATTGCTTAATGTTAGTATGACTTTTGTCTTCATATATTAAATATATCTTGGATTTGTCTTTTATAGGTTCCTGTTATTCTGAAAAATCGTCTTTGTATCAGTTTGCGGGATCTACCTTAATTTCCGTTCAGGGAAAGTGCAGACGCTCAACACGCTCTTTGAAAAGAATATTTTGTACACAAATATCAGGGAATATGACAATGGAGGTAAATTAGAGGAAACCGTGAAAAAGATTTTATCAAACGTAAAAAGTTTCCTCTAGGGGATCTGTTACCTGAACAACGTAAGGACAGTAACGCCCTCTTTAAGCTATGCTATATACCAAAATACTATACTAGAAACGTTTTATAACAGAACATTTAAAAATTCAAATGACTGTATTACTCACCTTTTTTTGGGCAGACGAAATAGAAAACTTAAGTCAGTGAATCGAAAGCTTAAATTAATAAAGCAAAAGCGTACCAAGCGTGAACAAGTTAATGTATAGGAACCTGAAACAGTTCAGATACCAGAATGTAATATCAGCTGTTTATGTATATCATTCATCGGAATATCTTTTATGATCGTTTAAACTAGAAAATGAGGTATTGGATAAATTTATTCTAAAAAAAACTGTTATTTCTACTATTATAATAAACCTCCAATCGTATATACTCACACAAATCAGGTACACTAAAATCTGTAAAAGAGCCACAATCAAAGTCCAAAACCAAAACTTTCTTTATTGAATTAGACCTATATAATATGGCACGTTCAATTCGTCCATACAAACTTTTCCACTCACTAACTAAATAAATGATATATTTAGGGCGCCGTGCAAGTGAGGTACCGGTCCGTTTTTAGGAGGACTCGCAGGGTGATTACGTATATTACGGCAGACATGAGGCAATCTTTGCTGACAATCGTCATTTTTGTAATTTTATTTTATGCAAAAGTGACTTATATTAGACTTATTATAATATTGACTTATAATATTATGATTCCTAAGGTGATTTTGGACCTGCCAATGCATAAGTTTAAAGAATTTGTTAAAACACATTTATTACAGCGAGTTTACTATACAATTGATGAATTTCTTAATGACAAGGTTGCTTGGAAGCATCCGGCTCCGCTTTCATCTCTCACAAGATAGAAAAATAAATGTTAAAATGTAAAATGTAAATTGGAAAAGAGCAACTGCTGAGTTTCTTGCCGGCTTCTTCTCGGTAGTACCTGCCTTTCGAACCGGTGGTAGAGTCACTACAAACAGACAGACTTGACGTTTCAAAAGTGCTTATACTAGGCCTACTTGAAATAAAAGAAATTTTGATTTTTTTTTAATTTTGACATAGTACGATCACAATGTTTACTAAAACCATTATTTAAATTAATAATATTAATAATATTTTCTTATTGGGTATACTTACGTATAATTTCGAATGACTTTATTATATTTCGAATGATTTCGATATTTTATTTTATAGTTATATTGAAATTGATGATATTAATTAAACACGATATTGTATTTCGTATTATATTGAATGGATAGAAATTATCAAGTATACTCATGGAATATACTTATCATTTAAATATATTGCTGTGTGCCAGAAATGGTTGGATGCATGTCTAATTTTTAATTGTAGAGAAAGATAAATAACTCGTGATCAACTCGTGACTCAAATACCCTATGTTTTAGGAGGACCCGCAGGGTGTTTACGTATCTCACAACAGGTTTGTGACAGGTGTCAATATACATATGTCATAATTATAAGATTAGTTATTTTAATGCAAATAATATTTTGTTGACGTTTTATAGGTTAGAAACTCTCGGGTGGAGTAACATACAAAATGAATCTAATAATCTCCCTAACACAAAATAAATCTTTTCTATCAGTTGAGGTTACCTACTTTTATACATATTACTACCAACCCATATTCACCCCTATCGTGCTAGGTTGGCTGGAAGAGATTGCTGTTTAATGATAAGTCCGTCCATTGTACCTACTGCTCTTTACCTTAAAACTTACCCTCAGTTGTATTTGTTAGGAACTTGCTTTTGTACTACTAGGATATTTTACATATCTTAATCAAAAAATTTACCCGAAACATTAACCTACCTATATTGTTTGGTGGAAGGCGGTTTAAAATAAAAACTTCCTAAAATACTAACAACTTTGGCTGAGAAATAACAATATTGATAACATATAAGTGGACAGAGGTACGAGATCATCTTCGGCATTATAACCTTTGACGGCCGATTGACGCAGTGGGCAGCGAGTCTTTCTGAGTCCAAGGCCGTGGTTCAATAGCCAAAACTGGAAAATGTTTATGTAATGAACACGAATGTTTTTCAGTGTCTGGGTGTTTATCTTTATAAGTATTTATGTATATCGTCACGCATCTTAATACCAATAACACAAGCTACGCTTACTTTAGGGCAAATGGCGATGCGTTTATTGTCATAGTATATTTAGTTATTTACTTATTGCCGGTCCACTAAAGAGCACGAGTCTCTTCTTAGAATGAGAAGAGCTGAGGCTGTAGTCGGTAGTTGGTTTATCAGGCTGTAGTTCTAGTTCTCAACGGCTTGTGAACCTACAAGCCGTTGAGAACATTATGGAAAACTATCTCTTACTTATTCAGGATTCCGTGTGATGTTTTCCTTCACCATTAAACCAAGTGATATTCTAATTGCTTACAAAAATAAAACAGAAAACCCAGCCCAGAAAATTTAGAAAGTATATAAAACTGTTGATTGAGTTTGTTTGGAGTTCATACTCTGACCAGGGCATGTTTCCAAGAACTCTCGTAGTTAAGTTAAGGAATATACTTTGCCTTTCTTATAGTGCGTGTTTGTTGGTTTACTTCTTTCACACAGTAACAGAGCATCATAAATTGTTGGTATAACGTACATATAGTAGAAAAGATTTTAATGAAAAATAGTAGTTGAGCTTTTTTTGTCTGAGGGAGGGTCCGGGGAGGTACTACCGCCATGCCTACCTTTACCGTCAAGTTAAGACAAATAGACGGTCAGCAAACGCTTAGTGAATGGGTCTCCTTTGGCACCCTTCATGTACGGAACCCTAAAAGTGGACTTAAATCGCGCATTACAAAAGTTTAACTAGGAGCAAAATTAACGTTTCAAAAAATAATGCGAAAGAATACAATGTTTTATGATAAAAATTCTGCCCGCATCCAGTATATTAGTGGGAAAATACAGTCGAGACGTGTTTTAGCAAGTTTGTAAAAGATGAGCTATCCTTTGAGTTCCGAATGTACGGAACAGCGAGGATGTTTCATTATGGCAGTAGGTATAAAATCTATTTTCTGTTGTGTTTATATTTCTGTTTAGTTTTATATTTCTTAGTTCATTCCGAGTAATGTACTGTCCATTTGAAGCATTCTTCCTTCTGTTACGTAAGAATATTGTGGTTTTATCTAAAAATATTATAAGAAAGATCAATTAGGCACAGTTTTAGTTATCGTTATTCAGTTTAAAGCTACGTATCTAAATTGAGTTCATCTTGAATCTATACGTATTGTAAATATAAGATATTATAGTTGATCATCTTGGCCGTACAAAATTGCCGCAGAAATGTATTTTAACAACGCTCTTATTTGCCAGTAAAGCTATTCTAATCCCTTGGGAGGAGTTGGTTGAACTCTATATATTTACGGCTTATCCTCTTTTCTTTCAGATTCTCAGTTCAGTCCCAAGGGCAAAGTACTTGTGGCTCTTTATAATCTTGACTTGTGTGTTCTTTATAAAGATTTGTAGGAACTCAGTCACAGAATTAGATAATAAATTGAATATTATTTTAACAGATTAAAAAATATAAAATCCTTTAATTCCAGAACGGGATTTCTTACATACTAATAAACATTTTAATTCTATTAAATTTAATTAACATTAATATAACAAAACAGATTATTTAATTATAAATATTGTTTATTTAAAACTGTTTAATTCTATATGAACTATATGAGTTGACAAGCTTATAAACTAGGCCAAGAAATAAATGAATTTTGAATTTCGAAGCGCCGATTTCCCGCAAAACTATGTATCTACCTATGAAGGTACACGTAGTTACATTTTGTTAGGTAGCAGTTAAAGCTTCAAAACCGTATTTCCATGCGATTAAACGTAGCAAAGATAAGCGCGGTCTCCTTTATTTAGCTCCTGACTAAGATTGCATTTAAATTTACATATCGTTTATGTGAAATTCGTGACATAGAGGCATGCCTGACTTTTTGATAAAATCTGCAACTGTTTAATAAGCCTTTGCTATATTAACTACTAGTCGAAAGCTAACTCAGTGATACAAAAATATCGAGCTCTAACTCAATATGTGTGTAAGTGTATATATATGTAGATATAAACTACGTAAATGTAAATGCCCGTGTAAATTCAAATTTAAAATTTCTTTATTCATGTAGGCCTATCACTGGCACTAATAAAAAAAAAAAAAAAAAAAAAAAAAAAAAACTTAAACCTAAAGCTACGTGGGTTACAAACGCGCACTGGACTAAGAGGAGCCCACAACAAACTTAGCCGGGTATTTTTTTTTTGTAAAAACCATCTTACAGTAAATTAATATTAAGCTATGAATTTAGAGCAATCAAGCTATGAAGTTAGTCATTATTTTAACGTCTTATAATTTATCCTTTAACGACTCTTTTGGGCCCAATTTTTATATTACACGAACAGCTCTCTTCTGCAGGACGAAAATAGAATCTATATGTGCTTAATCATAGTGAATCCCTCGTTTTTGAGAAAATGTTCCTCTTTTATTGAGTCTCTCTTATTTACACTAAGAAAATTACTGTTTCTGGAAAATGGAAGCTGTACCTGCAGCAATACTACTGTCAAAAAAGAACTGTTAACTTAAAAAAAGCCTACGAGCTATACGGCCTGCAGGGTGTGATTCCATAAACTAAATAATCAAAAGTGACGTTTGACAGCAATGATTGCAATATTTACGCCGGTCGCAAACCTGTCGCGAGATACGTAATCACCCTGCAGGTGTCATTGGCACTGGGTTAGTTAACTGGAAGCAAGACAAAATGTAATCTCTTAAAACCCTTAGCCAAAACTGGGTAGACTACAGTGTCGAAGACTGATTTAAGTAAAATTTCCAAGTTCGTTTTAAATTTTAAACCTAGAATAGAAACGCCTTAGAAAGCGTCAATATGACGAGCCTTGTTACAAAATTTGGTCGCGTATTTTATGTTGAAAGTTCCCAACTTGAATATTTGAGACACCATATCTTTCTAACTGTTAGACAAACGACGATACTAGAGTTATTCCTTTGATAACTGGGGTATGGCAGAGTTGGAGATTTGTTTAACGACTTTGCAAAGGTACTATGAATTGAAATTGGTATCTGGGAACCGAGCAAACTATTATGTTATGCTGCCTTTCAATGGAGCATTGGCTAGTGGGAAAGGCTACGGCTTGCCTTTCGGGGAGACAGAGTTCGGTTCCCGGCACGCACCTCTAACTTTTACGAGTAATGTGCTTTCTTAATTAAAATACTTAAATATCATTTAGATTTTGACACAAAAAGCTCTATTTCTAGTATATGTGCGTTTTATCAATAATTTATGTTGCTCTGTTGCTGTGTAAAATAAGGATAAACCAGCGAACATTCAAAAAAAGTAGGGCTTACTTACTTAACTTAACGAATGTACGTTAAGTTGTTGTGTGTGTTTGAAACTCTCGTAGGGCCTTAAAGTTTAAAAATTAAATTAATTTCGAAATTCGTTAAGTTAAAAAAGTTAGCCCTACTTATATTGAGTGTTGGTTGGTTTATCCTTCTTTTACATAGCAAAGCACTGTTTAGAAAACATGCCCAAATTTTGTTTTTTATATTGTAACTAAAATGTGCTGGGCTTTTTGGTAAAACTTCATTGAAATAATGGGTTGGTATCACGCAATTCTTTTTTTAAATTAATTTTTTTATTAATGAAGGGTGAAGAAAAACATCGCGAATCTTAATATTGTCATTTTTAACAAAAGGATAAATATTATTAAAAATCAAATTATTACGCACTATTCCTCATAATCTTTAGGGACATTTTTAATATTAGTGTTTCTTTCTTGTTTCAACTTTAATTTTATCTTTACTTTTTGTTTTACTTAACTCCAAGTTGTGAACACGTACTTTGGGTTGCAGCTTAGAACAAAACTTGTTATTACTTATATTTAGATTTACTTTTAGTTATCACCTGTTTTATGTACCTAATAACAATAAACAATAAACAACAATATGTCTGATAGTTCCCCGTAATTTTCTTAGGGCGTGTGAAGTTTATCAATCTGTGATTGGCTAATGTGGACCACGGCCCAGACCAATCTCATTCTTAGAGATAAGTGTTACAGTAAATTTATAAAGTGGGTAAATAATTAAAGTTTTGATAACTATAAATTCATATTTGCCAGATATTAATGTTCATGACATGAGTTGGTGGGTATTTTCATATAAATACGACTGAATTATCGATGCAGCGCAGTCCTACATGGACTCGAACGATGCAAAGATACCTCTCGGTGTCTTAGTCGTTTATCACAAGCACTGTCGTACAGTGGGCTGGTGATGGGTTGATAAGCTTTTCAATGTACTTTCCTTAAGCAAACACTATATTACTGCATTTGTAATACGTCATATTATATTATACGTAATTTTTTTGAAATGATACTGTCTGTGGTTGTAGATTTCAATAGTAAATAAATAAATATACTACGACAATACACACAGCGCCATCTAGCCCCAAAGTAAGCGTAGCTTGTGTTGGTACTAAGATGACTGAAGAATATTTTTATCAATATAATACACATAAATACCCACAATGTACAGATAATCACCCAGACACTGAAAAACATTCATGTTCATCACATATTTTTCCAGTTGTGCGAATCGAACCCACCGCCTTAGACGCAGAAAGCAGGGTCGCTGCCCACTGCGTCAACCGGCTGTCAAAGTACTTCGAAGTAAAAATTTTTTTTTGGTAAGAAAGTAAGTAAGTGGTAAGTGATGATGCGGTCTAAATGGTAGCGGGCTAATCTGTTAAGGAGTCATACCCCTAATGAGTTTCTTCGCGACATCGCACCGGAACACTAAATCGCTTAGCGGCACGACTTTGTTGATAGGGTTATAATTAGCCTCCCACCAGACCAGACCAAATTCAGAAATTGTAATTTCCAAAATGCCCATGCCGGGAATCGAACCCGGGACTCTCGTCAAATTCAAATAGATTTCAAACAGTCGATTTCAAACAGAAATTCACAGTCTGAATTTTTTTTCTTATATGAACATTTAAAACATGTAATGAAAACAATGAATAGCAGCAAAGTATGAAGAGGGTTTCACAAAGTACAACCAAACGTGACAGCCCTTTTATGTCTTTCAACGACAAGCGTGTTCACTAAACTGCTTTAATTTAATTAAATTATCACTTTGAGTTATTTTTGTCATCCTCACCGAAAATACAAAAGAACAGTAGGTACAAGTGTTTTTAATTTTTTTTTATCTATAAATAAATGACAATAAACCATAGATCGTAATGTTGACTCAGTTAGTCTGTCCAATGTCTACTGTTTATTGGTAAATAATATTAATAAACAAAAAATATTTGTATATTGTATGAGAAGAATTCTTGAGTGACAATAAGTGACGCGATGCGGCGGCGGTATCAATTTAATCAATAGCGGTAGTTACATTAAAATATATATATGTAAAGGCGATTCTTGCCAACATCGCCGTTATCGTTCACGGTTATAGTGGGCGTCACTAGGGTTAAATATAAGCAATAAACTATGTTCACCGTTTCATACAATTGTATTCTGCAGTTAGAATATTGGGCTATATGAAATTGAACTTCTAAACAGAGCAACGGGTTCGCGACACGAACTTCACTCCACTATTCTAAAAATTAGTAAAGAACCCGCAATGATCCAATCAAAAGATCCAGCTTGTCAGCCACACGACGCTCAAGATGGCGCCTTGACTCTACCCTAAACTCTGATTGGACGATAATTTGGACACAATTTAGTAACTCAATTTAGTTAATCAATGACTTTTAAACCAACTATTATAATTTTAACAAAGAGTTTTTAGTTAACAACCGACAACTCGCGTAAATCAATAAACAATCTCTGTTCCGACTACTTCCTCCGACATATATATATTATCTACTATAATTTTACTCTTCATCATATATTTTTTATCGATTTTACTAGCCGAACTGATCCACTTACTGCAAAGAGTCTTTTGTTTCTTTGCGGCGCCTTCATGTAAATTGAAAGTGATAAGGAAAATCAATATTTCCATTTGACGCTCGTCCAATAGTTGTGTCTTATGACACTCGCTATCTGATCATTCCGTACCATTTATTTCGAATCCATGGAATATGGATGCTACGTGTTCAAGTGACTGCACAAAAGATTAGACAAATAAGGTATTTTCTTGTGCTTTCACGATTCTTACATACATATGTATACTTAAAATATGTCCTTGGATAAATGAGCGTAATTTATTCATTTTCTTGTACAGATAATTATGTAGAAGCCTTAAACTCAAATTACTTACAGTCTTGGTTATAATGATTTAGTCTTGAGAGCATTTTCTAGTACATATTACTCGTATATGATGCAGCGGTGATAGCGCAGTGGGGAGCTCGACTTCACTTTCGGGGGGCCGAGTTCAAATCCCAGCACGCACCTCTAACTTTTGTAAGTTATGTGCGTTTTAAGTAATTAAAAATATTACTTGTTTCCACTGTAAAGGAAAACATCGTGAGGAAACCTGCATCCCTGAGAGTTCTACATAATGTTTACAAAGGTGTGTAGAGTCCACCAATCCGCACCGGGCCAGCGTGGTGGACTACGGCCTTAAACCCTTTTCATTGTGGGAGGAGAGAGGACCCGTACCCTGTGGGTTGATATGATGATGATGAAAACAAAAAGCCCACAGGTAACTTATTTTATGAGAAACGCTTTTGTAATATCAGAAGTATGATTGAATATTATTGAAACTACATCGCCGCAAAAAAATTATATTCCTGAAAAACCATTATAGAGCAAAGCTTGTGCAAACTGTATGCAGAACGTTATCAGAGCAATTATCATCAACCAACATTGTTCGGTACGCTCAATTCTGCACGAATACTAAGGCTTACAAGTATTGTACACTTCATGTCGGATCCATTCTCTATTTTATAGATCATGAACTATTTTTGAAGAAAGGTTTTTTCTACGTAAGTACGGTACTCTTACCTACTGCCTTGTTAGAACAAAAGTTACCGACATATTATCAGCTATGCAGGATTCCTCACGATGGTTTCCTTAACCGTTAAAGCAAGTGATGCTTTAATTGCTTAGAACGCACATAACTTGAAAAAGTTAGAGATGCGTCCAGGGATTCGAACTCGGCCCACCGAAAGTGTAGTCGGAGTCCTACCCTCTGGGATATCACCGCTTCCGAATGGAAGGTTACCTTAGCTAAATTATGATTTCAAGTTGCATTCATCATTATCAAATCATTACCGGCCCATTATAGGCCACTATAATTAAATTGACCCCTTCTTATTGTGGGAGGAGACCCGTGTCGACCCGATTCAAAAAAATCAAAATTCATTTATTTCAAGTAGCCCTAATATAAGCACTTTTGAAACGTCAAGTCTGTCTGTTTGTATTGACTCTACCACCGGTTCGGAAGGCAGATTCTACCGAGAAGAAGCCGGCAAGAAACTCAGCAGTTGCTCTTTTCCAAATTCAAATTCAAATTCATTTATTTCAAGTAGGCCTACTTTATAAGCACTTTTGAAACGTCAAGTATGTATGTTTGTGTGACTCTACCACCGGTTCGGAAAGCAGATTCTACCGAGAAGAGCCGGCAAGAAACTCAGTAGTCCAACATCAACAATTTACATTTTACATCTTAACATAATTTTTTCTATCTTGTGAGAGCTGAAAGCGGAGCCGGATGCTTCCAAGCAACCTTGTCATTAAGAAATTCATCATGCTGATGATATGATGTAGAAAATATACAAGTATAAAAATATCAAATCATATTCGATTTGATATTTGTAGATTAAAGAGCCACTGCTTTCTTTTATATTGAGGGGTTCATTGTCCAGACTTAAAAGTTTTCATCGTAGAGATAATTTTTCAGCAATTATAAATATATTACGGGTTTCACTGCCGTAGTCCGCTTTTATGCTTGAATAAATTCCTCTTGTTTAGTTTTTTCTTATTTCTTAGTACCTAAAGTAAATAAGAAATAATTGTACAATATAATATCTAATTACATAATATACAAAATTATAAATATAACCTAAAATAAACTATTTAAAAACTAAATAAAATCTAAAACGTCCTCGAAACCACCGCAGCGAGGCACAGTTCCTAAGATGCTGGCAGCATTGCCCCTTTGGATGGCCAAACTAATTCGTTGGCCAAGGTAACTGCCCGCTCTAGGATCACCGGTAGACTCGATAACCCTTTTCGATAATATAATATCTAGATAAACTTGGAGTGTAAATATTATCTAAACAGAATTGAAATCGTTAGCGTATAAGGCGTATAAAATCCAAGAAACTAATAACAGTTTTTGATGTAACATTACATTACATTTTTTTTTTAATTTATATACTACGACAACGCACACATCGCCATCTAGCCCCAAAGTAAGCGTAGCTTGTGTTATGGGTACTAAGAAGACTGATGAATATTTTTATGAATAATATGCATAAAAACTTATCATATAAATATGAACACCCAGACACTGAAAAACATTCATGCTCATCACACAAATATTTTCCAGTTGTGACCTTGGACTCAGAAAGCAGGGTCGCTGCAAACTGCGCCAATCGGCCATCCAACCAACATTACATACATATTGGCCGTGTGGTGATGGCAGATCTGAATATATTTGTCACCGCTCCTTTTCCGCGGTAGACTACCCGTTAGTATCCTCGTACGTAATACTACTATTATCTACTGCGATCATCAAACCGTCAGCCAAGCGTGGTTTATAATCAAATTTATTACACGTCTCCCACTAACGAATTTTGTGTCTCCAACTCAACGATCAAGTTTAAGCCTGTGATAACAAAGCCGAGGCAAAGTTAACGCTGGTTTAACGACTTTGCATACTTTGAGAGTTTCCGCTTTGTTCAAGGATACGCGTCGGTTTTTTGTCTGGAACAATAAAACTCTAAAACTCAGTGTAGCTCTTTAGAAACAACAATGTTTCAAAGAATTTTTTGTTATATACTAAGAGCTAAGAAAACATACCTCAAAAGCTCAACGGAAAAATGGGGTCACTTATTTATATAACGAACAATTTGTATCGCTATACAAAATATTTCAATAACATAAGTTGTTATTTTTATCCGCGGGATTTTTGACGACCTCTCTGGCGCAATGGTGAGTGCTATGGTCTTAAAAGGGAAGTCCTGGGTACGATCCCCGACAGCGGCAATTTCGCAAAACCAATTTTCTGCCTGAGTTCTTACTGCTTTGGTCTGGTGACCTTAGGCCCTGGCTAGTTACCACCTTACCCACAAATATATTCGGCCAAGCAATTTAACGTTCCGTTACGATGTTACGTAGTAACCGATTGTTATGTGATGGCTTATAATTGCCATATCCATAACAGGATAGCCTGCTACTATCTTATTATTATTAAATTCTTTATTGCACATACAAAAGAGAAACACATTAAAAAATTAAAAAATAATAAAAAACTAGTTTAGGTGGGCAAAAGCGGTCTTATCGCTAGAGCGATCTCTCCCAGACAACCTTTGGCAAAAGTAGTTCTTAGAAGGAACGGTTGGTGCGGCAATAAAAATGTATACCTACATAAAAATTTTGCAAACCAAATGAAGCTATCTTGCAACAATTCGATTTATTCTTTTCCACAAATTATTTTTCCATCCCTCGGGAACAGTCCTTTTTTTCTGGATAAGAGGTAACACTTTGTCCTTTTCTGAACCCCTGACAACGTGTTGATGGATTGAGTAGCTTAAGGCATAGAATTAAGAACATACAGAAACCGTGTACACGACTAATATTGAAGCATCAAAAACCACTCCATTTTAGTAGTGTTATTCGAATAGGCGGTTAGTCGCTTCATTCCATTTCAAACGTTTACCATAAAGTGGAGAAAATGGGAAACGTTTGTGAGCTAGCATCAAGCTGATCTGAAGCGAGATGTGTGCGGGGCGTGTTCACTGTTTATGGACACAATGCACTGTATGCAATAATGGCTGAATGAGGGTTATGGAGGGGTCTTAAATCTGTGGTTAAAAGCGTGCAAGCGTAACACACAACAAACAATCTCGCATTTGCATTTACAATATTTCTTCGGATTATCTAACTTATATAGCCCACGAATTTACAAAAAAAACTATAAAATGTATCCTTTGATCGTATCCACAACGTAATTTATTTATATGCAAAAGTTCAACAAGATCTTGTTAAAATTTTGCATGTAAATTAATGCACATCTGCAGGGTACAAGCCATAATTATCGTCATCATATCAACCCATTACCGGCCCAATATAGGGCCTGGGCATCCTCCCTCAATGAGAAGGGTTAAAGCCGTAGTACACCACGCTGGCCCAGTGCGGATTGGTGGACTCCAAACACCTTGGAGAACATTAAGAACTCTCAGGCATGCAGGTTTCCTCACGTTGTTTTCCTTCACCATTGAAGCAAGTCATATTTTAATTACTTAAAACGCACATAACAAAATAATTTTTAACATTAAATTATTTTGAAAAAGAGCAATCTGCTAAATTGCTTTTCTTCTTCTCAGTTAAATCTGCCTTTCGAACCAGTGAAGAAGTTTCAGTAGACTTGAAGTTTCAAATGGGCTTATACAACGTGTAACGGAATTACGAAATACTGTTGAAGTGTGCATAAGTATATTTCATAAGGAGTACCCCTGTATAAATATTAAATTAAAAGAAGCGTATTTATTTTTCTATACAAATTAATTCAAAACATTGTAAGATATACTTATGACAACTCTGTTTAACATAAAAGACTGTCGCGCACATAATATCTACGCTTCGCGACGCATACCTAATAACGTGTCAGAAGTCACTTAATTTTACTTTTGTGACGTTGAATTTAAGGCTGCATCTGATTTCTTTCAGTAAAAACCTTGGCAATGGCTTACTCAAAAACTATTAGCGTTTTAGTTTCACAGATAAGTAACAAAGACAGTAACCAATGTACCTCTAAAGCTGTGTTGTATACTAGACCTTATACTTAAAACATAAATTTTTTGTTTTAGTTTAAACTCGAATAGCACCAATAAAATAAATGAAACTTTACTATTCACAAATTAGCATAACTGTTATGGCGGAGACCTATTATTAACAATGAGTATGATGCGAAGAGGAACTTCTCCGAATGATGTCATGTGAATTGTCCTAAGAGACCTGAGACATAGCTATTAAAGTAGGATTACAACCTTTCCCCTTTGAACCTTTACGTGGCGGTTATAATACCAATAAAACCATTACCACAGAGGGTTTACGTTAGGAAGATGGACGTGGGATACAGGCAAGAAGAGAGAATGAAACATTATCATCATCCGCAGTCTATTAATGTTCCACGGCACACGACTTTTATCACGTAAGAGAAAGATATTAAGTCTTTCGGCGTAGAAAATCCGAACCACATAGGACTTTTTACGCTACTCCAATGAGATTTGGCGGGCTTGAAAATTATTTTCTCATGTTAGTGGAACCGACGGCTTAACGTAATCCCCGAGGCACGGGGCTTAAACAACACCAATTTCTCAACTTCGGGTACTACGTATTTATTAAAAAATACCTCACAATTTCTGGCTCAAACCCGAATTCATCCCAGGCCCTCGTGCTCCAAGTCGAATTTTTACCTTCAAACCAACGGTTAAAATAAACATCAGTACGCTAGATGTTAGTAATAAGAAATAAGGAAATAATAAAGTTTATACCATTACTAGCTGCTGCCCGCGACTTCGTCTGCGTTTGATTTTTTTTTTTGATGTGGCATTCAATTTAGTTGTAGTTCTAAAAAAAAATAAAGTATTCAGTATTGCTAAGCCTTAAATGAGTGGTTTGCTGCTGTCCGCTGAGGAGTTCTATCCTCTATCTCCAACCAAATTCATCAGATTTGACAAAGTTTGGGCAAAATTAAATACATATTATAACCTCTATAGTACAAAAATAATTATTTATTATTATTTAAATCGGTTATAATTTGTCGGAGTTATGGTGTAAAATCGTCAAACACTTTCATCCCCCTCCCAAAGCAACAGAGCTTAATGTCGGGATAAAAAGTATTCTATATTACTTCTAACACTTCCAAAACTATGTGTACATAGTTTCATGAGAATCGGTTAAGTAGTTTTTGTGTGAAAGCGTAACAAACGAACTTACATTGACATTTATAATATTAGTTGGGATTATATCCTTATTTCCTGAAAGTAGGTTTTTCAAATACGCGAAAATCATTCTTTTCCAAAACAATTTATTAATCCTTCTTTTGTTATTCATAATGTTACAATATAACTTAAAAAAAATACTTACCGTAAAGGTCATGTCGCGATGAACAGCCAAGCTGATTCTTTGCGCAGAAATGTGCCAGCCCTTCTGTCACCAGATGAGGCATTAAACCTTTTTTTGTATCTATAGTGTATGGGCATTGTTATATTTACCGTAAGAGAGAGCGAGAGAGAGAGAGAGTTAAAGAAATTCTGTACAAAAACAAACACACAAAAAATCTTTACTCGTTTATATATTATGAGTATATAAGTAAAAGTAAAGATAAATGGGTGAAAGTAATAGCATCTCACTGAGTTGTTTATTTTAATCAAGTAAACGTGGTATGTAAATGTATTTACAAGGAAAGGGGTGGATGTAATTTATTTCGCGCGCTTTAACTGAAGTAATTAGCGTTATCTTTAAACAATAACTGTGCTAAATGTAAATTATTGTAAGCCCCGCGTACGTGCGGAATCGAGCGAAACGCTCAACATTGTTGGCAGATGATAATTATTCTGATAGCGCCACGTATACAGTTTCGGATTTTAAATGCTTTTCAACACTGGTACATACAAGTTGATACCTAATAGCACATGTACAAACTACGAGTACTTTGTTTGTTCCACGGTCCAGGAAGGAACGCGTTCAGAAATGACACATAAGGCTTCAGAAATGACACAGAAATGGCACATAAGGCTCATGCCAATCGCCTGAAGCATACGGTACTAACTACATCTTTACGGCCTCGCCTGCTTTATATCCCTATATCCCTTCTTCTCTTCTTATAATATAACTTTTAGGATATTTTTTAGGATATCTTTCACTATTTTATCTAGTTAAAAATCTTAGGAACCGTAAATTTTTCTGGAAAAAAGTATTCTACGTCCGTCCGTACAATTCTATAAGATGCAAAGTGCAACTGTATGCAATATTTTGATTGTGTTAGGCGTTACGATAGTAACTTATTAAATCAATGGATTTGAGCTCCGAAACCGTGAATAGGTAACAAAGATTATTTTTTATAATCTCCAAATAATTTTCCATTACTTTTGCCCGAATAGAAAAATGTATGTCCATCTCTATAAGTGTACGAACTAAATTTCAGCAAGATCTGTGAAGTGGTTGAGCTGAACATACAAATAGACACACACACTTTATAATATTAGTGTGTTTTACAAATTTGCATTAATAGGGCCGATAAATACTCACTGGCATAAAAATAGTTAGATTTTCTGAATATAAAGTAGCCTATGTTAACTTTTTGGCTCACAAACTACCTGTAGGTATAAAATCACCTCCATAGCTTCATATAGATAACAAAGTTAAAAAAGATAAATGATAATATATATATTTAAAATTTAAAAACCCCCGACTTTCAATTTAGTGTGTGCACATTATTCTATTATTCAAGCTCTATCAAAATGTAGTTCGCCATTTTGTGGCGACGGCCATCTTGGACCGATTTTCATCAAACACTTCTTGCGTTGCTGGTTAAAGGAGCTATTTTTGTATCTCAAATATATGTATATATGTATGTTGTCATATAAAAAAAATGTAATTGTAAGAGTCTACCCTTAAAAAAAATCTCAAAGAACGAATAAACATGCTGGACTCT
This sequence comes from Pararge aegeria, assembly GCF_905163445.1. Taxonomy (NCBI): domain Eukaryota; kingdom Metazoa; phylum Arthropoda; class Insecta; order Lepidoptera; family Nymphalidae; genus Pararge; species Pararge aegeria. The sequence goes on along the minus strand of NC_053184.1, from coordinate 5,412,178 downwards.
CTTAGTTGATAGTCTAGGCGTATGATGCATAAATAATGTGTCAATGTCACGTGGAAATAGAGGCACGAAAAAAATTTAATATATTCTTAGATCGCCAACCTCTAGCCCTTTTTCGAATAAAAATATATGTGCATATAGAATTCGTGGAATCCGTTTTATATAAAGCTGGTTATCTGGTCTAAGAGCTTGTGAATAATTTATTATCTTTTAGGATTTTGATTAATATGGGAAAACCCCCCCCCTGTAGAACTACAACGTTGTCAATTCCCTAATTAAAAGTGATAAAAAGTTATAAAGAAACTGACTTAGAACATGCGCGTATAGGTTTAATATTGTTAATGTTTTGTTTCAAATATTATTCTTACTTTGAGGTTATATGAAGTATGTCAAACAAACTGTCCTTTTAAAATAATATCTACTGCTTTAAGTGATTATGTTAAATTTGAAATTAAAAATTATGCGACAAAAATGACCTTTTAAAATTAACATTGCTTTACACGATTGCAGTAAGGCCCCAGTATGAGATTCTCAATAAGTTTTTTTTAATTTATGTGGCGTGTAAAATAGCGTACAGGCTTTTTCTAAAACCAGTGCGTCTTGTTATAGGTCGTTCGATTGCTTGCCACTGCGGACTCTGGTTCGATTCCTCGATTTTACCTTCAAATTCAAATTCAAAAATTAATTATTCATCTAGGCCTATCACAGACACTTATAAAGCATTCGTACATATATGCTTACATAATTATGAGGTGATGGTGATAATAACGTTCGCTAACTTAAACTTACAACTAGGGGGTTCCAAACGCGCCCTGGTCTAGGAGTCCACAACAAAAGTTATCTGGGTTACTTTTCTTTGTTGTACCACCTCACAGCCACTTAATATTTAGCTATGAAGTTAGGGCAATTCATAGCCAAGCTTTCTTATCGTTTAAGTAAATCTTTATATTATAATAGCGTTTTTCTCTAAGCTTACGTTTTATATAAACTTTCAACATGAGTTATGGAATCTGTTATTTTACAACTTTCTGAAGTGTTCAATAGTTTACGTGCATATAACTCGCGGCATTAATGAATCAAGGCAAAAGGCAGCCAATGTCTCATTAAAACAATATTCGCACACCCGTATATTTTGCCAAAGGGCACGGTATCGGGCACCTTTCATAAACATTTTGAAAATTAAGTTTAATTTGCTATAGTCCTCGAAAAGCGGGAGAATCTGTATGGTGCAGAAAACATTACTCATATAACGATTGTAGAAATTATAAATTAGACCAAACAGATTCTTCTGCTTTTCGCGGAGTATAGCAAATTAAGCTTAATTTTCATAACAAAGAAACACGCATTCGCATTTATAATATTAGTATGGATGGTTAGTTTATATATACCCACAACAATGAAACGCCAGAGGGCTTTGCCGGGTTTTCTTTGTGACAGGTGTCAGAATGATAGCTATTGCCGCAGTTGTGAAAACAATATTATATATCTCCCATAAAGTAGGTATAACATTAACTGACAATAACGCTTCGGAATGGCTGTTTGATTTGTTCCCGTGGAAACGAAAAACGAAAAGTATGAAACCCACGACTTCAATATGATAAAACCCATCTTGATCTGTACATGTATGTATATTCAGTATGAAACGAAGTCGCTCCCGCTGTTTGTACGCTTAGATCGTTTGAACTACGCTATGGATTTTAATGCAGTTTTCAGCAATAGATAGAGTGACTTAAGAGGAAGGTTTATATGCTGTAAACATTGGGGCCGACTGGCGAAGTGGGCAGCGACCCTGCTTTCTGAGTCCTAGGCCGTGGATTCGGTTCCCACTAATGTAATGTATCTGTGAACAATGAATATTTTTCGGTGTGTGGGTGTTTATCTATGTAGTTTAAGTATTTATAAATATCCTACTTAATATAATAAATGTGAAAACGTGGATGTTTGTTACTTAATCACGCAAAAACGGCTGAACGGATTTGGATGAAATTTGACATAGAAAAGAACATAGGCTACCTTTTATTCCGATTCCTTAAGTTGTTCCTGAGGGAAAATTGGAAAATTGTTTACGAGCTAAGCCGCTGGCAAACAGATTTGAAATTTGGTATGCCTAAACTGTGGAAAAGGATATTCTATACCGATCTCTCAAATAGTTCTCGTGGTAAAAATTGTGAACAATTTTGCAGTCCACGCAGACGAAGTCGCGGGCAAAAGCTAGTTATTCATAAAAATATTCATCTGTCACCATAGTACCCATAACACATACTACGCTTACTTAGGGGCTATTATACGATGTGTGTATTGTCGTAGTATATTTAAAAAAAAATGCATATTTTAGGAGAGAAAAGCCAAGAATCAAACGTATTTTTGTGCGCTATCATAGCATACGATGATTGAACCTTATGAAAAATTTTGTTATTTTTCACTCGAAACTGCCCCAAATAAGTATCTTCATAGCATCCGTGCGAAGCCGGGGCGGGTTGCTAGTATCTTCATAAGCAAATATTTTTGCGAAATAAGCGCTAAACAAAAATTTCAAATCAACTCAATGAAAACTTTTTGACTCAAGTGAACACTAACATACGGAATATAAAGACATAAGCTGACACACAATAGATATCTAAAATGCCTTTTATCCCGCTACAACACGCCGGGGGGACAAATTGAATACATTCGCAGTACGTAGGCCGCTTCGCTTTTAGATCTTTTCACAAGTTAAAGTAAAAATACACGCCATTCCTTTAGAGGCATCCATTTGTATACTGCCTTAAGATGCGCAATTCTGCTAGGTGTAGCTAAAAATAGCTTTTCATTGACACAAAAAATATAAGATTATTAAATAAATACTACGACAATATACACATCGCCATCGAGCCCCAAAGTAAGCGTAGTATGTGTTATGGCTACTAAGATGACTGATGAATATTATTATAAATAACCTATACATAAATACTTATAAAATACAAAAAAAAACCCAGGCACTGAAAATTATTTTCCAGTTGTGGGAATCGAAATCACGGCCATGGACTCAGAAAGCTGGGTCGCTGTCCACTGCGCCATTCGGCCGTCGATTGTAACAAACTTCCTGGTGGAGCTGATATTTAGAGAGTTCGATTCCTGGGTGGGGTCAATTGAGGGATATATTTACTCGCGGTTTTATGGTAGTAAAGCTTTTTGTGACATAGCTCAGAGAGGGGAAGTTCTATAGCCATGCTTATATCTGCCTCTAAGCAGCATTGTTGCTATGCTGTGTTCCGGTCTGAAGGGCGTAGTTGCCAGTGTAATTGCAGGCACATGAGGCTTAACAGCTACGCCTACAATTGAATGAATGAATGAATGAATACTCTTTTATTGTACACCACATAAAACATACAGTAAAATTATAAATAAAAAATTATATATAAAATTGATGGACACAGGGAGGCTAATTGCAGGACGTGCTCCTTGCATGCCACGAGAAGCGTTGATTTTTTTATAGGCGATGGTTGGTCCACATAACATCAGATGGAGATGGTATCGGTAATCCATAAAAAAACTTATCCATATGCTGGAGACGCTCATAGATATAAGCTCTATGCTAAACTCCATCAAGTTCGTTAAACCCATCAATAAAGCCTTTCATAGGTAACTAAGGTTCTTTTATCTTCTCTTGTGTTTCACTGGCGTTGTGGGCTGTCGACCATTTATGGGTAACAGATGAAGGAACAGAAACACTTTTGCAATTACAATTCATAATTCATATTTAAAATGGCTATAATAATTATGGACTAGTTACACATTCTCTTTTGAAACATCAAGACTTGCAAAGATCACCTTCCTTTTAAGCGACTTACAAAAAAAGAGTTTTTTTTTACTTTTTTTAAATTTGTTAGTTCAGAACACTGTCATTTATACACCGAATTAAAACATAAAAATTTTTGTTTTAGACTGTTCTACTGTTAGTGTCCTTGCTACTATTTAAAAAGGAACACGAAGTATATGATCTATTTATAATAACTTTCTACATTTTACTTGGCACCGACTTATAAATGTTATAGAAAATATTTATTTATTACTTTCAGTTGTATGTTAAAAAAAGTTGGTAGTTGTAATTTTTTTCTTTTAAAGTGAGAAATTAGGTTTACATTGTTTCGTTTCACATATCATGACCCATACAGTCTAGCAGAACACAAATGAAATGCTCACATATTATAAAGAGAATAAAATATTGTACGGGTGCAGTACAATAAGACACAAAAGGTTTAATAATAGTATATTATGTTGTACGAGAGCGTCACTCCTAACCTCTTTGTTTTACACTAGCTTGGTAGCGGCTAAAATAAGGCTATATTTGTATACTGGAAGGGCAATAGTTATGCCAATTTTGCTGTACATAAAACATTAATAAGCGGTGATAGCATAGTGGTTAGAACTTGGGCTTTTGAACAAATCCTAGCCCCTAATCTCTAACTTTAAAAGTTATGTGCGTTTTAAGCAACAAACCTGTGTGTTTTTATGGCCACCTATCCGCAATGAGCCCGCGTGGTCGTATAAAGCTTTCTTATGTGGGAGGAGACCCATGCCCTGTAATGGGCCGGTAATTAATTCATATGATGATGAAATAAATGCTTTAAAATAATTAATTACAAGCTGTAAGTTTAAGTTTTTCAGCCCTCGACGATAGGGTGTTATAAGTTTTACGTGTCTGTGTTTGTGTGTTTGGGTGTGTATCTGTCTGTGGCATCCTAACTCGTATATGTGCAATACAAGTTTTAAATACTTAAGGGTAGGCTTTTTATAGCTCTTACAATGCCTATCCTGAGAATTTTTATAACCTTTAATGGAGATTTTGTTTAGTTTATATAATCTGCATATCCTCTGTGCATACCCTGTAGGCAGGCAACTGAACACACTGCATACAATAACGGCTGAATGAGGATTCTGTATGTTCTTAATTCAATGGTCGTACATTGAGAATACAATCGACAATCAACATGCTACATAATAGCGGTTGTATTAGTCCTTGTCTGTGGCACTCATTGTCATATTACGCTGTGATAGAAAGCCTCAAACTGTTACATTGGCCACTCGCCAAAACAGCAAGCCACCCTACAACCATTAACCGTACTACTAGTGGGTATTGATATGGATTGAGGATGCAGTAAATTTATCTTACCAGTACATTTTAGATGGGAACTGTTTTATGCCCGATACAAGAAGAAAAATATTCGCACTCTAATTTGACGACCTCCCTGGCACATTGGTTAGCTGGGGGGTCTTATAAGTGGAGGTCCCGGCTCTGATATCTGGCAGAGGCAATGCGGCTAAATTTTCTCTAGTCTCATCTGGTGATGTCTGGTTTGGCTCATAACTGCCATATCCCTAACAAGTAAACCCGCTACTATTTTAGACTACATCATCACTTACCATCTGGTGAGTGTGCAGTCAAGGGCAGCTTGAACTGTATTAAGAAATAAAATTGGTATACCAATTATAAAAAGACAAAACTGAAAGTCGTAATCTCAAAATCAAGCTAAAACTGTCGGTTAAATTAAAGTTCAGTTTCAGCTTTTATAAAGAAGAAAAAGCTGTACTTACTTTTGTTTGAATATTAATCTAACTAATTATAGTTAGATTATATTCATTCAACTACCCCTCCCCCCCCCATGCTTTAAATCCCCTATAAAAAAATCTGAAACAGTGAGCTTATTGCCAACATTAAAGGTCCCAATCTCCTAATAGCCATTATATCACACAAACGGATGATATAATGTCGTACCGAATTTCATAATGACACTCCTTTTTTTTCGATCCCTTCTGCGCAAAGGTCTCACTCCACAGACAGCCAAACTCATACATAACAGTTGCATAGGCTATTATGGTGTTAGTCGATATCAAGCCTATTATTTATTTAATCTGTAGATTACCTCACGGGAAGTAAACGTATGTTGAAATTACCGGGTGAGCAAAGTCGTGAAATGTATATGAAAAGTCCTGTTAATTTGTATTCGAGTTTCATGAATGAGAAATTAATGAAACTCACTGAATAATTCCACTGTTACATCTCATTTCTCGCACTTATATCAGACGAAGTGAACTCATTACGAGGCAGTTATATGATATTTATTCCTCGCTATCCGGTGGTGAATATTGAATTAACATGACTGGTATATTTGGAGTATGAAATGTACCTAATTATTTTGCTCAAACCCATTTTCCAGTAGTATCGTAGGGTTGAATTTTCAAAAAATCCTTTCTTAGTCTTACCTACGTTAAAAATTTACTTGTACCTTTGTGAAATGTAATGTGTCAGACCCATGTACTTCTAAATTATGTTCTGTGCCAGTCAGTTAGTTAGTGTATATTATGCCTTTACTTTCTGCGCTATCGAAAAAAAATAACTTTAACAATTTTATCAATTCTCAATTAGTTATCTTTTGACGGATTAAAACTACAAATACTTAGTAAATAAAAAAGAAAACATCCTGAACTGAATTAATCAGGATTGAATGTAGAACGAATTATGAAAATTTATGTAAATCGAGTAGTAAGATTATAAACTACATCAATTCACTTATGATTTGACCTTATGTTTATTAAGTTGCATGAAGTTCCATGGTCGAAATTTAAATATACCTATTATGAAAATATGTAGTACCCAAAGAGAACATAAACACTACGTTACGCCATGATTAGAAGCCATTCGTAAGTTATAACTCTATTAATAAAGGCTGTTACAAAGGAAAATTGCCAAAAGGGGAAGATTCCTATTTAGCTTAATGTTCAGCAATAAACTGCCCGTGAAAGTTGAAATCGTTAGAGATTTCTAATTAGAAAAATAATTAAAAAAATAATTTTGCGGAAATTAGTTTTAGGTCCGTTATTGGTGGCCATATTTTACCGAAATTTAACGCCATTTTGGAGCATATTAAATCAGCTTCGTCATCAGTCAAATTAATGTTCAGTAGCTAGGCAAAGATATCATAGCTGAAAGGAAACAGGGATATCGAAATAAGACTCACCACGCTGTTCTAATGAGTGTTGATGAGTTTGCGTAACGTACTCCGAGCAGTTTTGCACGAAGCTTATCTTCGTAAATCCACCAATCCATTTACCGACTTATATAAAATTCCTTCACCTCCTTTGTGAGAAGTCGGTGTTAATGTTATTATTTTGTTCATTTTTTTCACAACAAATTCTTTCAATTTGCTTTAGTTTTCCATTAAACTATTGATTAACAGTTATGTAGTAATTTTTTCAGAGTTGTCTTTTTAATTTTTGTTATTGGCTTCAGGCAGGTATGATTATTAATAATAATAAATAATATTAGCTACAACATAGAGTAATATTAATTAGCGGATGCGGTGATAGCCCAGTGGTTAGGACTTCGGCTTCACTTTCGGCCAAATTCGAATCTCAGCACCAACTTCTAACTTTTCTAATTTATGCGCGTTTTTTAAGTAATTAAAAAACTTCGTTTCAACAGTGAAGGAAAACATCGTGAGAAAACGCGCACGCTTGAGAGTTCTCCAAAATGTTCTCAAAGGCGTGTGAAGTCCACCAATCCGCCCTGGGCCAGCGTGATGGACTACGGCCTAAACCCTTCTCATTGTGGCAGGAGACCCGTGCCCTGTAGTGGCCAGGTGATGATTGATATGATGCTGATGATGATGATGATTATAGAAAATAATGTAAATACTAGAAAGTGGAAGTTACAGTAGCAAGATATATGAGAAGATACATTGCCTTTGTACACCGCGACATTTTCATGCGAAAGGTCTTTACGAAAGCTGGAACTATTTGGTATTCTGTGGCGAAAGTAAACAGAACCCAGAAGAACGAAATTGCACAGCTTGTAAGCTTCGAAGGTTTTCAAGTATGTAAACGCTATAAAATATGAGTTAAATGTTCAAAAGCCTAGTGTTAAAGTTACGAACATCCGTATTATTAACCTACGAGAAGACGCAGAAGATCTTTTTACGCAGTGCCGTATTTGCCCTGGAGCTATCGGCGCCCGAGGCAGTGAGTTGGGGAAAGCGGGCATTCTTTGGGCACTTTTAAAAGCCTTGTTCTAAGGTTACGTTAAACTGATTTTTATATTAAAAATTATGCTAGAAGCGCTTACTGTAAACGTATAGATGAAATTCATTTTTTTTAAAAGGAATGTTAGGTTTATTTTAGTATGATCTCACTTCTGATAATCGAAAACTACTAAAAGAAACCATATTTTATTTTTGTACCATCTATATAAAATCAAACACTACCTGCACTGTAGTAGACATTAATTTGGTATTACTATTGCTAGCATAGATTATAATTGGAGTCGTTGTTTGCTAGTAACTGGTGACTGTTTCCAGTTGCCCGAAAACTGGATACACTACTGGATACTGGTCGCTGGTTTCTGGTGCGATAACGTTAACTGTTGACGTCACCACCCTAGAAAGTATCTTACCTCGAGCAGGAAACGATAGTAGCATATTAAACCAATGGCTGGAAATAAATGAAATTAAAATGGCTACCCGTATTTTCACTTACCAATTGTTCAGACCCTAATTACTAAACGATGACAGTTGAACCGAATTTAATTATTCATTTTCATTGAAATGAACATTAATTATTCATTATTAACTGAGCAGTCGATTCGCTAATAATGGATTAATTATATTAAAATACTATACTTTGTCCGCTACTTTGTCCCCGTGGGATTTCTATTTTCCTGTGGATTAAAACAATTTTAAGTATTAAAAGTGCTTATCTTATGAGTTCACATAGAACGTACCTATAGTATATTTGTAAAAACATTTCTTCTTTTTTGGGATTTAGAAACAAAGAGTATGTACAAAAAATCCTAGATATAAATGCACATTTTTTGAAGACTCAGATGTACATGTACGTTCGAAAATAATAAACAATTTTTAAAATTCTTTTACGAATAGAAATAGAATAGAAAAACTTGTTTGCGACAAAACACCATAAAAAAAACGCAAGAAAAACAGTAATAACACTTAGTGCTCTGATGCAAAGGCAAAAGTAACAAAAAGTAATCTTTTAAATTCAACCTGAGTTTGCAAAGCCGATAAAAAGGTGAATATTTCGCCCATTTGAACTGTTGACAGTAATGAGTAATATGGTTTAGTAGAGCAGTTTATTAAGGAATTGAATTCAGTAGCTATTTAGTCGACTTTTCCCTGTTTACAAGGATGGCCTACTTACTTTATTATTTGATCAGAAGATATTGGATTAAATTGTTTATTAACATTGTGGGAAAGGAGGTAGAAGAAAAAGTTAAGAAAATTTAATATATACTTATATTCCACTAGCGATCCGCCCCGACTCCGTTTGGGTGCAATGTCAATACTAAAGTTTGAGTGATTCAAATTATTATGATTATGATTTTTATAATAAAAAAATCTGCTTAGTCTAATTTTTTTATTTTGGTCATATTTTTTTCATTAGATTATGATTAGTTTATACCATAGAAATCTTAATAACCTTGTTATACTCTGTGGTATATAAATTTGGTCTATCCCTTAAGGTTTTTTTTACGACAATACACTCATGGCCATCTAGCCCCAAAGTAAGCGTAGCTTGTGTTATGGGTACTAAGATGATTGATGAATATTTTTATGAATAATATACATAAATACTTATAATATACAGAAGCAAGCAGGGCCCATTGCGCCAGTCGGCCGGCACTGTGTACACATTTTGTATATAATAACGCATCAAAAGTGCAATCTATGTGCCTATTTGAATAAATATTTGACATAGACTTAGACTTTGACTAAAAAAAAAAATATTAGGAATGTAACACGCAGCATTAATTTGAAATGGGAGTTGTGGGAGATAAAACCCATTTTGTAGAGACTAATAAAAATACCTGCTTCCTTTAGAATTAAATTCTTTTTCTAAAAGTCCAACTAAAGACGAGCTAGATGTTGAGAGTATTAATTACTTGCGGTTACGAGAATCTTCCCCGAGACCGGTCTGGTACAAAAGCGTTTAATTACAGAAGTTCTGTCCTATTGTACAGTCATTTATAGACTAACTTAATTTTAAGAACCATAGATCTTTTTATAATAGATATTTAAATTAAAAATGTATTTATGCAAATTCAAAATAACTCTTTAAATGAACTCAAGATAACTCTCAACATAGTCCGTAGCAATTTAATTATAGTGGCCTATAATGGGCCGGTAATCTGTTTATAATGATGAATGTAACTTAAAATCATAATTAAGTTCAGTAAATTTAACCTTACATTCGGAAGCGGTGATATCCCAGTGGGTAGGACTTCGACTTCACTTTCGGGGGGCCGATTTCGAATCCCAGCCTACCTATAACTACCTACCTATAACTTTTCTAAGTTATGTGCGTTTTAAGCAATCAAAACATCACTTGCTTTAACGGTCAAAGAAAACATCGTGAGGAATCCTGCATAGCTGATAATATGTCGGTAACTTTTGTTCTAACAAGGCAGTAGGTAGGAGTACCGTACTTACGTAGAAAAAACCTTTCTCCATACGAAAAATAGTTCATGATCTATGAAATAGAGAATGGATCCGACATGAAGTGTACAATACTTGTAAGCCTTAGTATTCGTGCAGAATTGAGCGTACCGAACAATGTTGGTTGATGATAATTGCTCTGATAACGTTCTGCATACAGTTTGCACAAGCTTTGCTCTATAATGGTTTTCAGAAATATAATTTTTACGCGGCGATGTAGTTTCAATAATATTCAATTATACTTCTGATATTACAATAGCGTTTCTAATAAGTTCTATCTGTCTATCTTGTAATGAGGCCCGCTTCAGCGGATGCACTTCGACCCTCCAGGATCTTTTGTGCTCTTTGTGTTCTTCTAATAAGTTACTTGACGTTAGGGCTTTTTGTTTTCATCATCATCATATCAACCCATTATCGGCCCACTGCAGGGTACGGGTCCTCTCTCCTCCCACAATGAGAAGGGTTTAAGGCCGTGGCCCACCACGCTGGCCCAGTGCGTTTAACATTATAAAGAACTCCCAGGCGTGCAGGTTTCCTCACGATGTTTTTCTTCACCGTTGAAGCAAGCGATATTTAATTACTTAAATCGCACATAACTTAGGAAAGTTAGAGGTGCGTGCTGGGATTCGAACTCGGCCCCCGAAAGTGAAGTCGAAGTCCTACCCACTGGGATATCACCGCTTCCGAATGTAAGGTTAACTGAACTTAATTATGATTTTAAGTTACATTCATTATTATAAACAGATTACCGGCCCATTGTAGGCCACTATAATTAAATTGTTACGGACTATGTTGAGAGTTAACACAGGAGTACCAATCAAAAATAATAAAATAATTATAAATAAAATAATTAATCAACTGAAATACAAATACAATAGAGAAATTTGACTGCCTTATCGCTAGATAGATTTAATGTGTTACTATAAGCACGCAGAGATACCTATTTTATATTATTTCTCGAGAGGCGCTTTGTATGTTTTTATCTTAAGTTTTATAATTTTTATTAGTGTTTTTACCTACATTTGAAAAGTTATCAATTTTAATAATTCAAAATGCATTTATAAAATATCGGCACTCTGGCAATCGCGGCACTTTAATTAATTAATCTATGGCTCGTACCGTCTGATATATTTTTACTGATATAAAAGGCATATATACTAATTTCGGCATCGACGTGAGAAGAGCCGTAGCCTAATTAAGTAAAATATATAAAAAGGATTTAGTTACTACTTTAGACCTAGAATATATTATGTATTTTTATAATGAAATCGAAAGTTAAGTAAAATTACAAAAAAAAAAACATTGCTGAGAGCTTGGTACGGAAAAGTGACTTGGTACGGAAGAGTGCCTAATAGCTCAAATGTTGTGTTTCAAATAAGATTTTAATCTAATAATTAATGTGACAATTTATTAATCTAAGTGTTATTATTATATTCTTTTGACAATATCAATTAATTGGGCGGTTGTACAACAAATACACTTGTACCTTAAACTAACATGTAAAACCTTATTGACGTGTATTTTGCAATAAATGATTATGATTATGATTATGAGTATGATTATAAAATTGATGTCAGAAGCACTTTTAAGTTGCGACCAGGTCAACCTCTCCTTTGTGCTAATTTGTGCTATATAAATCTCTGAACTCAACAAAATGAGTAGGTTTAAAAATATGTCAGTCGTGACAATTCGCCCTGCGCAATCACTGTTTTTAAACTTGTCAAATGCAGAGGGCTTATTATTACATGCCATGTTATTAAAAATCATGCATTGCTGTCCCTAAAAAAAGGTTTATTTTATGCAAAAAAAGAGCTAACGTTTTTAACCAGTCAATTACATCACAACAGTGGCTTTGGATGGACCGTGGCTTTATTGTCAAAGTTCTTCGATCAATCCTTTTTGGCCGTGATAGCCAGATGGATGCGGATCCGATAGATTCAAATCCAAAAAAAATTATTTGGGAAACATCATTATCACAACAATAATTGAATATATTTGTTTATATTGTAGTTTTAGAATTTGTTTTATTAATTTTCAAGCACGACGTTCTTATTCTTATATTATTATATTAATTCTTTATTCAAACAAAAAACAAATCAAAGCAAATAAAATATACAATTTAATAAAAGCTCTTTATTAACGACACATAGACAAATAAAATACCTATCTTGCGAATCGGTTTTAAATAAAACAGGTCACAGAACAACGTTCCTGCAAGCACCGAACTAACATTACTTACGGATAATGGCATCGGAAGTAGATCGCGGTAAAAATAACTTAAGATAGTATGAGACTTTGATGATCTATTTAAATGGTCTTCGTTACTTTTATTATACCAAAAGAATTTGCGGCCCAGCTCTGAATGAAGTAGGTATTCGACAATAGCACTAATAACCGATGATAGGTCAGTGGTTAGGACTTAAGCTTAACTTTCGGGGGCCGAGTTTGAATCCCAGCCCGTACCTCTACTCTACTTTTAAATGCGTAAGTTATGTGCGGTGAAGGATAACATCGCGAGGAAACCTGCATGCCAAAGAGTTCTCCATAATGTTCTCAAAGGCGTGTGGAGTCCACCAATCCGCACTAGGCCAGCGTGGTGGTCTATGGCCTAAACCCTTCTAATTGTGGGAGGTCACCCGTGCCCTGTTGTGGCAATTATTTAATATGATGAAATGATTGCGGCAGTTCAAATTACAATTGACGCCACGCTCTTCCCGTGATTGTCGTAAGAGGCATCTAAAGGAATGTAACGGAAACCGGACAGCAGCATCCTTTGTGCTACTACTAACAACCAGTGGCGTGCGCTTCATGCATGCACAAAAGCACTGCCTACCCTAAAATTAATATATAACTCGTATGGGAGGAGAATTTTGGCCGTTTTATACAATTTTCCTGCTGCATGCATACCCTGGTAAGAAGTCCAGTGCACGCCACTGCTAACACGCATAGTTTCTAAGGGGATGGATAATTATGTTGGTAAATATTTCTTACTTTTATTTTGAACAATAAATAAAAAAAAAAAAAACTTTTGCCATCACCAACCCGAATGCTCAGCGTTGTGATTATAAGCAACCTCTTCCGTCGGGAGAGGCCTTTATTCCAGCTGTAGACTGTTATAGACTGATGTATATAAAGTATCCAAGACGCTGGCGCTATTGCCCTTTTCTATTGCAATTTGTATATCCCATTAAGCTAAATAAGCAGTAAAATTTCTCCTGAACCCATCCATGATCTTAAACGCAAGTGACGATTAAAATTATTACGTGATCGATGAACTGGACGAATTACATTGAGTGTGTTTTGCCTTTATATTTTGTTTGTGCTCGAATATAAACATAACTGAAAAAACGCAAATCTTTTTTAAATGTATAAAGACCATATAATTTTTTTCTTTTGGCGTGGAAGAAAAGCTTTATTGCTACCTATGACCCTTTGGTAGGACTCCCCCCTCTAAAGGCATGTTCCTCTGTATGAACCCGGTGTATTTTATTAAAGTTGCACATGTTTAATAACAGTAAATAAGAATATTTAAGGTGGTTAAATAACAATGAGAAAGAAAGGTATGCATTTACCACCGGTCTGGAAATATTATTTACGGATCGGTTATTTGTGAGCCAGCATTAGACCGTTTTACTGTGGTTTTACAACCCCTTAAGTTATATTTAACCACCTTGTTTGTGCATATTGAAATGGGGATTACCAGTTTTAGTGAACCAGTAATAGCGTTGTAAATAAGTTCAAATGGACAGTAGTGACCATTGGCTATGATGTATGAATTTGTTTATTTGTGAAACTTGTGTACACTATTGAAAAGGATAACCTTTGGATATTATTATGGCACCATTGATCTATCCTGTATCAAAAAAAATATGGATGCACTTTTTTATAATAACTTTAATCAATTTCCCAAAAGTTGTGTTTTTGTTTGTATTAAATATCTTTCTTAATGACAGAATAAATACTACTATGTCGGCGGTGAATAAGCAAAGTTGTTTATTTATGCACACTCAAACAAAATTGTGCCCTTCCATGATTCACGGAAGGTGGGATCGAATCGATCGATCGGTGGCCGATATAAAAACATGCGCAGTGCAGTTGCCGGCACTTTTATCGAGATCGTCGTTCCATAAACACCTCCGAATTGTGACACAGTTCACACGTGATCTTTTGTTTACTTAATCAGTTTAATATAATAAAGTACTTTGTGGAAATGTCCGAGCAATCAGAAACTGACGACCGAGAGGCTGACCCTAGGGGTCGTGATCCTCCTTCACCAGTTCTACAGAAAAACTCGGTTCCATCCGAAAACTAAGAATATTGTAAACAAGTTTTATACGTAGTTGACTGTTTTTTTAAACATAAAAATAATATAAGCTGAATACAAGAAAATAATTTTTTGTTACTGCAATTTTGTTTATTTTCCACACATAATGAGTTTCAGGTAGTATATATAATAGAACGTAGAATTGTCATTGTAATTTCTTTAATAACATTTATACATAAGATTTTAACATCTTGCGGAATTTCTAAACGAAGTATAGAAAACTTACCAGTTTTTATTTCAATAAATACTAGCTGTCGCCCACGGAAAAAAAATTGCATATATTACTCTCCTTTCTTTCAACTAAAACTATAAGTGAATTGGTTTCTAGTTGCTTAGTTAAGGCGTTAGTTGTTTGGCGTAAAAGGCAAACAAACAAACAAACACACTTTCACATTGCTAGTTTAGGTTTGTTCTTAGTTTATGACTTAATTTCATTAATAAATTATTAATGAAGCCAATATAAATTTAAATGAAATATAAAGTCACGTAGTTAAGAAGTGAAATACACTTAAAGTTTGCTAGTTATGAAAGTCACAGTTCAAGCGTTTGAATAATGAACGTTATTCGAAAGTTTGCGGCTTTAACGAAGGTGGAAACGTAGGGTAATTAAATAATAGCTGTGCCCCGTGGTTTCACTCACGTTGTATTTAAACGTAGTATATAGCTTTAAGCAGTGATAGCCCCAGTGGTCATGGCTTCAGCTTCACTTTCGGGAGGCCGATTGTAATCTCGGCACGCAACTCTAACATTTGCAAGTTAAGCGCGTAACAAGCAATTAAATATCCCTTGCTTTAACGGTAAAGGAAAACATCGTGAGGACACCTTCATGCCTCAGAGATCTCCATAATGTTCTAAAAGTCGTGTGAAGTGGATGGCTTCCGCACTTGTTTGTTTTTTTTTATGGTACTTTATTGCACAAACACTTAATAGAAAGTAAAGAGTAAGAGACACAAAAACCAAAGCACCTAATATTTATATTTTATTCTAAACGTAACATGATTTAAGATTTGTAGCAATTGACGAATTAATATTTCACAAAAATTATCATCTTTTGTGCCTTAAATTTTCAGGAATAAAAAAAAAGATAATAATATAGGCTTATATTAGGCTAATATTAGGCTTTCTTATCTTTTTTTTTAGCCCTTGTCTGCAATCTCACGGTGGTAAGTGATAATGCAGTCTATAGAAGGTAGCGGGGTAACCTGTTCGGGAGTATGATAGTCATACCCCCTATATATTCCTAATCAGTTTCTACTAATACCTAATATATATTTTAACGTTTTTCTGTCCCTCAAGTAACCTGACACACAGACAGACGATAAACAATTTATAAAAATAATAAAATAATAAAATTTCACTACTTTTAACTTAAGTCAAGTTTGTTTATCATTTTAACTGACCTCATATGCATTCAAAATCAAAGCTTTATTATTCTATTGAAACAGTTTTCAAACTACATCAAAATGTCACCATATTCACGAAATATCTGTATTAAATGAACCCTAGCCTGCCGGCTTTGCATACTAATGTTTTTAGTTCGTTTAGCAAACAAAAGAGCACTAAATAAAAATATTTTACAGTTCGATCAGGGGTTTCAAAACTGTATTTAATTTTTAATTGGTTAATACTGTAGTATACTTTTTATCGACCTTCCTGGCACAGTACTAGACATTATTTTCACAGTTTTTTTGCGAAGGCTCGCGGTACAGAATTACATTCACTGAATTAATTAGTGTGCTATCTGCTGTTTACTCTTTGGTTTTTTTTTAAGGTTTAAATGATATTGTGTATTATTTAAACTTAGATTAGAGGAATGTGCAGCGTCCAAACAAGCTCATTTGATTTTCCAAATGCGAAGAATATTAATTTTAGTATGATGTGTAATAAAATAGATACGTTAATACATCGTTTTCTCACCTTGTTACTTCATAACCAGCTAGAAATAACTTTTAGAAAAGGGCACCCTGTTAATTGACGAAAAATCGAATATAAATCGAAATAAACACGAACGAAGCCACGGGCATAAAAAAAACCTCCTACTTAACTTCCAAAATACGTGCACAAAGAATATGGTATATAAAGTATCCAAGACGCTGGCGCTATTGCGATTTTCTATTGCAATTTGTATATCCCATTAATCTAAAGAAACAGCTCTTGAGTCACCGGACCAGTTTATGTGACATGATCTTAGTAAAATTTCTCTTGAACCCTTGACCTTAAACGCAAGTGACGATTAAAATTATTAGGTAGGTACTATTTTATAAATAGTTTACAGAATTCATTTTACTAAATTCATTACTGCCGTTTCCAAGTTTGAACATCGTTTAGGGATTTGAATAATTTCTCTTGGCAGCTGAGAGGGGTTATTATCTAACGTCGTCTACACTAAATGTAGCGGGGCGGAGTTCATTGAATGACCCTTCGCAAACTTCAAGGCGGAAACCGTCAGACAAGTTCTACTCTCCACCTAAATAGTGGTCAAAAAACGTTCAGTAATACATTAAAATAATATAAGCGTTTTTGGGCACCATTTTTCGTGTCATTTTTTACTTAGTATGAGTCGGGTAAAATCTGTTATGGCTTTTTCTATTAAGATCACAAACAGTACCAGCGCGGAGTTAGAAAATTGCCGGTTACTCAACAAGTCGTTAATGCAATAATCGGTCATGGTTATATAATTAACATGTTAATAATAACTGTCAGAGAAAAGGTTTATTATCATCATCTTAAATGTATTGATCTACCATTGCTGAGCATGGGCTTTCTTTCTATGAATAAAGATAAAGCTTTTCCCACAGCTACTACGCTGTTTTATTGCGTATTGGCAAACTTTAAAGTTTACTATAAGATATACGTGATTCGACGATGGCTTGGCGAGGCACAAGGTTAGACAAGGCTAATTTATCGTACTGAGAATTTCTTGATGAAAAAACCAATCAATGTACCATTACAATGCCCGACATTGGGGTCAAACCTACTTACCACTTCACCAACTAGTCATTTAATCTCTTATCAATCTCGAGATTATACCCAACAAATATAAATCCCGCGACGCCAAATGTAAATTCTGTTTGCAAACCTATTCAATAAGTCCTATTTCAATTTTGACTTTTATGAGAGCGTCCGGACGCACGAGTTTACGGCTCTCGTGATATTTTATGACACTGAGGCGCCCAACTAGCCGGAATAATTTGTCAGCTTTCGGTGGAAAGGCAATTTGTTGCAGTCACGATTTGTGACCGCACCACCTCCCGGATAGTAAAATCAGTTCAATTGAAGGCTAAACCTAGCCTGGCATTTGAAGCCAGGACGGTAAATGTAAAAGAAGGCAAATGGACAATTCGTGGATATCAGCTCGAGTAGTTTGAAATAGCTTACTGTGCACCTGGCAGATCCTAGCCAGGATGCTATGAGCGCCTAAATTCGTTCTATACATCTTGCCGACTAACGGTTTGAAGTTACTGAGGTGCGCATTTTTACATGGAACAGTTAATTTAATTGTGACTAAAACATTTTCACAATTAATTTTATTATTAAAACTGTTGTAGAAAAATAGTTGATCGGTGAACCAACGACGACTTTCTAATGAAACTAACTTAAAGATCTTGTAGATAATCTTTCGCTATATGAGGTTAAAATAAATTGTTTGATGAACTGACAATTCTCTGAATAGGATCCTTATCAAGCGGATTCCAAATGCTGGAGCCTCTACTCTAAGAGACTCCGTTTCCGTTAACTGTTTAGAGAGCTAGTTATAAAAAGATTTGAAAGTTTTGCAATTACGCCAAAAGAAACCCCAGCAATTTGTATCATTACTTGGTCTATATGTGTTTTGAATGACAATTTTTTTATCCAAAATAATAGCTAGGTCTCTAATAGTATATATCTCGTCAAGCAATAGATTAAGATAATAAGAATTTGTAATTTGTAATTTTAAAATGTTGTCAATTTTTAATATTAAGAGACAATTTATTTTTGCAGCGATATTTGATATTTTTAAATCATCAGCAAACAACGTGAAATTGGAAGATTTTACACACCCACATCGTTAATAAAACCTAAAAATAACATAGGGCCAAGGTGTGCCCTTGTAAGATCCCAGATGGATCTGATTCGTAACCACAAACCACAAATTTCTGCTGCCTGCATGATAAATAAGATGATAGTCAGGGAACTTTGTTCTCTAGGCAGAGAACAAAGTTCCCTGACTACCAGCTTCATATAACTTGGATGGAAAATGTTAACAAATAAACCAACGAGGCAGTTTAAAGAAAGTAAAAAAAAAATATTTAAAAAGAGCTTATTTTTTTTTTCATGCTACCCACGGTTTCTTTCAAATAGTCTAGAACTTTCTTTTGCGCAGTAAAACTAGCCAAGATCAATATCTGAAGTCTCCTATCCACTTGTGAAAGTTTGTTTAAAATGTGTTAACTGTAAGTTTAGAAACGGAGTAATAATCTTAATACGATAATATTATGAGCTTAACATTACAAAGACCATCTTATTGAAACCTTATTTTTGTGGTGCCTTAACCTAACCACAATTGCAAAATCATTATCTACTTCCACCTATAACAAATATGAGCAAAAGTTACTTTCTTGTTTATTGTCAAATTTGGAACCCATTTATACTTTATAAGAAAATGGACTTTCTAGTTTACGACTATCCTGACATTTTATGACATCGGAGTTGAAAGTACCTACTTCTCTTGCTGATTTACAGTGTCAGCTCTCGACGAAAAGGCGCACTGGAAGTAAAAAAACGTAACTAACCTATTAGTTTAGGATTGAAGAAACATAAAAAGGGGTTTTTTATGTATATGGCAGCGTTTCCGTACTGCTTCCCGTAAGCGTCTTCTAAAATCACTGTAATTTGTTGGAAGACTTATTCTCATCATTCCAGCACGGCTAGCATGGGCAGGAGACAATTATATCTCCGGGGAAAGGATAAAAAATTATCTTCTCTCACAGCTTTATGTACACGCAGAGCACTGGCGCACAAGTGGAAATAATATCCAAATAATATATGTGTTGTAATAAATGGGGGTAAACTTCTCCTATTCCATTTTCCCGTACTTTAGCAGGTTACCACGTTAATTATATCCCTTGTTAGAGGATATAATTGGAGGATACAATTTTTATCTCCTGCCCGTGCTAGCCCTGCAGTACCTTGGGATCCCAACGTCCAATGGCTCTCCGAGCTATGTGCCCTCGCCCATTTAGCTTCACAACTCAACCATGTCATTCAACTCTGATCCGGTAAGAAAAGCTTAGCTCCATACAAAGGTACCTTTTCTATGACTATCTTCCTAATTAGTATACCTAATAAACATATCATATCAGGTGCCTGTTTGTTTTGAAAATGTGCCAAACAAATGTTCGTCACCTATTTTCGGCTCAACCGTCGCAACGATCGATCTTTGAAATCTTCAAATTAACAAATACTGGCTTGCGTCCTATCGACATAGGATACTTTACTTACTTACTTTACTACGTGGGATTTATATATAATCAAAAATTACATGGAATGAATAATGGTCAACCTCTAGTAATTTAAATAAGCCTGGGCTTACCTTAAATGCCTGCAGGTGGTGATTAAACTCATTATACATATCTGTTAAGTGATATATATGCAGCTCGTAACAGGACTTAGGTAGAATCTTCAAACTTATAACGCGAGGCAATTACTAGGTAGATTTTCAAAAAATTCTGTCACTGTGAACTTAACAATGATAAGCATTATTTTTATTGTATGCGCACACACAAATCGTTGGACGGCATGATCCCTACGAATAAAGGACTGAGTTAAGAGATCCCAAATATATCTACTTATAAGGATTAGGCATAATGACTGTTTTAAATAGACTTTTGTGTGTTGTTTTGTTCCAAAATTTCAGAATAAAATGAGGATTTGGTAATATAACTCTCTACAATATAAATCACTTTTTAACCCCTGGGGCACAAACGATGGGGTTTTATAAGTTTGACGTACGTCGTAAATCAGTCCAAGATGGCCGCCGGCACAAAATGGCGGATTATATATTTTTTCACAAATCCCCCAATATGGATGATAAATGAAAGATTAACTGGTATATATATGAAACGATACAGTATGATAAATTTGAAATCAATGATGGCCTCCACCACTAAAAGGCGAATTATATATAATTTTCGCAACCCCCTTAATATAAGGCTCGACTAGTAGAATACTAAGACAAATTTCATATCCAAGATGGTCGCCACCAGAATATGTTGAATTACATTTATTTATTTTCTGTTGGAGGTTTTTAAATTTTTTAATTCATTGTTATCTATAATGCATCTGTATTCTGTACTATACTTATAATAATAATGAAAATAAGTAGTCCGCAGCATCCCACCTAATACCCTAATTAAAAATGTCTATTCCTTCTAAGTCTTTTATTACTCCTGCCGCCGGGGCATATCAGAGCAACTTTGTGATTTAGTTAAGGATTAGATCCAGTTGTTGCATCCATCGCGTAGGGCCACTACTAGGTGGACTTGAAATTCGAAGATCTTGGTCTCAAATTTGTTGCTTCAAAGTAAAATATAATAGTAAAGCAATGTTATAAAGTTATGTTTTGCAACGCGGTAATTTAACTTTTATCTGTATTAACTATAAACTATGACTATCTTCGTTATTAATATGAACTTTCTCTTTCCGTGACGATACTAGAAAATTTCTAATTAAAGAGTAACAATGACGACGTGCAAATAGTATTTCTTGGTTTTTATTATTATCATCCATATAGTTTCAACCAATAGACCTCCATTGCTGGACGTAGGTCATTTGATAGGAGTTCCAATAACCACGGCCTTGTGCCCCTTCCATCCAGCGACTCTGTGTGAGACATATAGTTACGGGCCTACGAAAGCAGCATTTACCAGTTCTAAGTCACCAATTACGCACGTTAGGGTCCCAACATCCACAGCTTATGCTTATAATAATCATGTCACTATTTGCCATCCTATTATAATATTAAGGATTACATGTATGACAAAAATGCTTGAGTATGAATTGCTCTTACTTCAAAGCTCTACATTAACTAGACTGTGAGATGGTGATAACAAAAAAAAAACGATTGCTATGTGTGGGCTCTTCTTAGACCAGGCCGCGTTTGGAACCCTCCTAGCTTTAGTTTTAAGTTAACGAATGCAGTTTTCACCATCACTAACATTAGTGTAACATGTTAAATGTATGAAAGCTTCATAAGTGCCTGTAATAAGGTCTACATGAATAAAACATTATTGAATTTGAATTAGAACTTTTTGCTCTATAGCTGCATGAATGAAGGACAAATATACGATTGCAAATATAATAAAAGTAGGTAGTAGGGATTTCAATATTCATCAACTTCCAACAGCGTTGTTGGTTAAACCCATGATTATAATTAGTATATACAGTCTTTTTTCGAATATACTTTGATACAAAACATTTTCGCGGAGCTCTGTAATTTTCCACTTCCACGAATTTGAAGATATTCGTTAAAGCTTATCTGGCTTCTGGTAAAGCAAATTCTCTTCCCGTTACGTGGCTCTGTAAATTATTACGGAATCAGAAGTTAATTTTATGAAAACATGGTTTCCCTTTTACACTAACTTCACCGATCTTACTTATAACAAACAGTATGTTATTAGGTAATTGGGTTTTCTGATAAGAAATTATGGTACCTATCCCTCCCGTACCACACCGCCGTGCCTTGGAGATCACCCTGTCTGTGTGTGTTTTGTACGATTGTTTCTGACCATCTTCCTAAAACTCTTCTAGATCGAATAAAATCATTACAATTAGAACATATTCCCATATGATAATCTATTAGGGCTTCTACAGAAATAAATAAAATTTAATAGTTATGTATGTTTGTCTACGTTAACAACTATAGTTTACTACTGCTACGTAATCTACAACCTTTCTCAGTAAATCAGATACCTAAAGGATTGTGCAAGTTTTATACAATACGATTCAATTAACCGGAGTTCGGGATATGAAAAAATACGATTTCAAGAAATGATAAATGTAAAACAACAATCGCCTGTTTGTCTATCCTGAAGTCGTCGCTTGATTTCGTTTAAAATTTCTCGTTCATTTAATTTCATTACTTGTAATTTCGACAGCATCGATTACTCTTATATAAAAACCTTTGAGTGGTAGTTCTGGAAACCTTTCAATAAAAATACTGAAACTAGTTGAAAAGTTAATAAACGTAGTGAAAAGGATTTTTCATTCGTTCTACGCCCGCAGCGATCCGAGTTGGTAGCCATTTGTTTTAATTCCGTTACAACTTTAATCGAATAAATAGTGCAAGTCTATTACTGCGTATGAAATATTATTGAATGCAAAAAATGTTCGAACGAATTACCTCTAACAATTAAATGTGCCCAAAACAGCAGTTATTATTTTCGACTTAAACACAGACTAAAAGCAAAATTTACACAAAACTAGATCACCAATAAAAAAACCCTGTGAACTTAATTCTTGTTGTCTAAATACGTCTGGTGAGAAACTTCGGTCCTGGCTAGTTGTCATCCTAAGGATAAAGCGATTTAGCGTTCTAGTACGCGTAGAAACCGATTCCCCTAATCGGTTTAATATACCCATAACAAAATAACCCATTATCATCTTAGACTGCATCATCACTGACCAGCAGGTGAGATTGCAGTGGAATAAAAAAATAAAACGGCATGTAAATGAGTTCATGCAAATTTAATGTAGACCTTTTATCTGACCCCACTTATAAAATGTATTTTTTTTTAAATTAATTATTTGAATACAATAGCCGAACTTTTTACTAATAGATGAGCTATTAGTATGACGAAAGTTCGGCTGCCTAAAAGAGGTATTATAGTTTTAAAATATTATAATATCATCTTTTTCATATCTTGGGAAAAGCGAAATGTCTGATACCATCAGCACCGGGAAGACTGCTGGCAGCGTCTCCACGGCTGTGTTTCCTGCTACATATAACTTGAGAAGATACTAATTTCCACTTAGATGAGCAGACATTTTCTAAGACTATTTTCTAAGTTTGTTCGCAAGATTTTCTTCCTTTAGTCTTTGGCCTAAATAAATACAAGAACGGATCAAATAAGGGTTTAAGAATAATGTTTGTTTCCGCAACCTCCCTTTCTTTGTTCACTAATGGTGTAAGGGTAGTTTATTTATATGTTCTCGTATCTTTCTCAGACGCATTGCAGACAGACACACAAACAAAAATAAATACTCGTATAAAATGTATCGTGACATTATGCTTTGTTATTGTATATAATTTCAGAGTTTGTGGCCTATGATTGCTAAACGGTGTGAATGTAAAATTAACTATTGTGGTTCACATTATTTTAGCCTAGAGGTTTATGGAAAATTGTTATATTTGAAAGTTAAGTGCTGGTTTATATTTGATTTAACGTGAAAGCATTGTAACATTTATATGTAAAATTTGTGTACGTTTTATTTGTGTATTTTAAACGACAAAAAGTGTCAAATTAACAGTAAAAATAAGGCCGTCTCTGTCAAGATTATTTATTAATAAACAATAGTAACTATAATAAGAAGGGCGAGAGCTTTGCTGTCCAATAAATAATAAATAAATATACTACGACAGAACACACATCGACATCTAACCCCAAAATAAGCGTAGCTTGTGGTATGGGTGTCATCACATAGACATTTTTCCAGTTGTGGGAATCGAAATCACAGCCTTGAAATCAGCGTCAACAAAATACACAGTCTTCCAAGAAGTTGGCAACTGCTCGACTTCTAATAATAATTTATGAGCAACAATTATGCACCTACTTATCAAATTTTTTAATGGAGATCATAGGCCATCCTGTTATGATCTTCACACAAAACCGATTAGCAACTTTCAGAATTAAATGTTGGAGAGTAGAGAAGGGTGGAGTAGGGGTACAAAAATGCTTCAGAACATTATGCAAAAACGAGTAAAGGACGAATGGGATCGGCAAAAGGCAGACGAAGCAAGATCAGACAGCCCCCTTTCTGAAGTCATGCATATTGCGGTTCCGGGAAGGAATACTACTACTGGTACTAGGGTATGTAAGAGGTTTTAGTCCGTAGGTCACGGAGTGTTTTACTCTCAGCGAAGTCGGGCATGTTAAGAGGTATTAACTGACCTGTTGACATCCATGAGGATTTCCTCCTACAATGAAAAAAAAATTAAAAAACACAGAAGACTTATTGAATTAGGGCTGCTTGATATGGAATCGACTATTTAGGTGGAGTATAGCCGACAGCCATTTCTGTCTTATCAGACTTAATTTACTTCCCTTTGGGCCCCTACTATATTTTTACAAAATTACTGACCTTTTATCGTGGAAATCTGAAAATAGTCCTCTATAAGATTTTCGTCAAGCTAATACTTATCTAGTGTTTGGTATTAAGCAAGAAAAACGTCAACAGTCAACACTTTCGAAGGAAGGGTGTAGAGACAAGTGTACAGTGTCATATTTTTTGGTGCATTCGGTACAACCACGAACTGTACGAAGGTTTTAAAGAACCGAACGTCGTCAAGACCAAATTGCACAGCTTGGCTGAGGATGACCTAGGTGTGGAGTGATAGAGTTGAGAGGGGCATAAGGGTTTTGGGAGTTTGGGGTTTAAAAGTAACAGCTTCTGACCACCTGAAATGGAGAAATTTGCTTGACTAAACCAAGGCCAATGCAGGGCTTTACAGTTTTTGTGATGTAACCATAATGATTTTGCACAAAATATTTCTCAATAAATTCGAACTGGAACAACCTATTAAAATTTTAATTTTGCGTTTCACGCTTGTGTAGTCGTATTCTCAATTTTGAAATTACGTTCGTTACCATTACCCGGTGTGGATCACGTTGGATTATTGAATTATTCATATCGAAATTTTTGCATTTTGATGAAAACCTGTAATATTACGTCGGAGCTTCACGAAAGTCGGCAGATTGTTATTATTTTCGCATGTATTGCACTTATCCAAAGGGACATAGGTAAAATATTAAAAATAAGAGCAAGTTTAGTGTGCAATTAGTTTTTATGGGTATACTAATGTATAATATCCCAGCAGTCGTAGGCTTCGTGCTTAGGCGGAACCCTATTTGTCCACATGCTTTCTGATAATGTTTTTGTCAGATATATTTTTATATACAATTGTAAGCAAATATAAAATTTAATTTTCATTTCATTCCAGTCCCTCGCGACTGTCCGCGTATGAGTTTACGTTGAAAAATAGTCATATGTTGTCGCGGACTGTTTTTAAAAACTTTTAAAAATGCATCCCACGCATCGGAATCTCTCAAAAAGGATATTTTTTGCAACTTTTGCAACAGTTCTCATTGATGATCGACGTGGTCGTCGTAGTTATTGTTCGTAGAGTGATGGTAGATAGCTCTAAGATTATTCTACGAATACAAAAATAATCCAATTCGAAAAAGCAGTTCCATAGGTTAGCGCGTTCAACCAAAAAAACTCAGAGGCTTTATAATATTATAGTTGACCCGTAGCCACTTAATTGGGTTGAAATGAATGCGGTTCGTTTAGTACCTACTCAGTGATATGATTTATTTCTTGACTTCCAAAAGGAGGGTTTTATTTTTACCATGTACCTATGGGTGTATGTAATCGCAAGCCAATTTGGTTATATTACCAGGTTACAAATGAGTGAAAAAAATGATTATGATGGAATAAATTATGTTAATTTTAGTGTCCAAAATTTCTTTATATAATATTTTAGATGTCATGCTAATTATGGAAATTAAGCTATATCTGTATGGTGTAATTTACAATTTCTTCAATTTTATTCTCCACACCGAAAAGATATTCACGTATATATACACGTTTCGCTCCGACACCGGAGCATCCTAGGAGATTTTGCCTTTTAGAATAAATAATTTTTAACAATGTTTGGTGTTGAGTATAAAGATTGAAGAATTTATAAATGACTCCATACAGATTCTCCTGCTTTTCGCGGAGTATAACAAATTAAATTAATTTTCATAATATATTATGGAATTCCGCAAAGTACGCCTGCTTATGACCAATAATTGCCAAAAATATGACTGCATATTTAATATATAACTTACTTTTTGTTTTTGAAAAGCATTATCAGGCTCAGAAACATTTCCATAGAATTCAATCATATATCTCTCATTGTTAAGGCAGCGTTGTCGTTTTGTTTAACCATTATTGAAAAATATTCACTCTTTAATAATTAATTAAAATAATAAATTAAACCTTTTTATTCTAAAACACTATTAAAAGACTACATTGAGGCAAAATTTTATAATCAGTTGTAATTGGACATTTATAATAAATTAGTCTTCAATAAAACATTTATCTAACACTGGCTACTCCAAATTTAATGTAAATGTTTCTCCCGAACTTTACAAACGAAAACGGATCAGAACTGGTTCATGGTTGGATCGAACCCAATCAAATTGTTTGTTAATAGGAATTTAGCCGCTCAGCCGTAATGGAGAAATGTAATATCGCAGAATAATTAATGGTACTTAACAGCATAAAGGATGAATTTTTTTTTTTATGTTTAACCCATTGCCGGTCCACTACAGGGCACGGATACACTCTTTCAAAATATTAAAGACCTAGGCCGTACTTAACCCAACACGCAGGACATATTCGCATTGAAATACTTCACACGCCATTGAATGAATGAATGAATAGGTACTCTTTTATGGATCATCACAAAAAGTACATAAAACTGAAAATAAATCACAACACTGAATATACAATTTAGTGGCCCTATCGCTTTATAATATAGTGATCTTTTCTAGCTAATTAATGGTATAATAAAACATAACTACAGAATATGTTAGAGAACCCTGCATGCAGGTTTTCTCATGATGTTTTCTTTCAACGTTATATATAAACGTCGTAATTATGATATTTACTCCAACAATGCCGTTCAATTAGTTTAAAATTTGCCGATTAAAAGTGCAAACATATGCAAACAACACACCGAACCGCACACTAAATTCGTGCGTCGCTGGATCACGAGAGAATATTTTAGGCTGGCTCTCGCAAAACGCTCCTGGCACCATTTAACGAACTGTGCTTACCGTTGCTTACTTATAGCAATGCTACAATTGTTAATTGGGTGATCAAACTATTTACAAACCACAAAAAAATACGCATCACTGGAATCACAGTGAGTTATCGACATTTCACGTCCTGATCAATACTGTCCCGGGCACCTATAGCAAGATTTTATTCATAAATTGCAAAATGCAATACTGATTAGAAAAACTAAGTTTTTTTTTAAATGTATGTTCTTTGAAGCAATTATCGGACCAATAAAACAGATGATTTTACCTCTAGGTAAGGGTAAGGGTTGTAATGTAATGTTTGCATTATTGCAAACATTACATTACAACCCTTTACATATTCAAAAAAGACCCGTGTCCTGTAAGGGGTCCTTTATGATAATGATGATGATGAATGTAATGTGCCTATAGAAGAAATACATAAAATATACTATATGTAATAAAAATTCCTATTCATATTCCAAAAAATCAACCTTCAGCTGCAATGAACTTTTCACAATGACAAAAATGTGTTTTTTTGTTATTCTAGTCTATAAAGTGAACACAACATTTATTCATTTCATTGTTTAACTAAATTTTCGCACAGCTATTGGGATTTTCCGCTGGTTGATGGCTATTTGATTTTCGGCTCTTTACACGTTTAAAGTTATTATCAAAAATGGTGTCGTCAAAAATTTGTTACGAATTCAGTCACGTTCGTCTTTTTTAAAGATGTATCTCCGCTGATATTTACGGGATTTGTGTAAAGTTTTTGAGATAACATTTGGTTAATAGAAAATGTGATATATAATTTTTTCAATTATTTTTTATTAATGTTTATAGTAGAAAATACTTTCAGTAGGTATCCACTAGATATATATAGAATAGGAATAAATAGTAGGCAAATAGGATTAAAATTTAAAATAAAAATTAATTATACTTAAATTTTATTTTAAATTTTAATCCTATTCGCATCGATTTGCGAGGTTCGATTGTGTGATGAACGTGAATGTTTTTAGTATCTGGGTGTTTATCTGAATATTACAGGAATTTATGTATCTTATTCATAAAAATATTCATCAGTCATCTTAGTACCCATACCAGAAGCTACGCTTACTTTAAGGGTATACGGCGATGTTTGTATAATCGTAGTATATTTATTATTTATTTATTTATTTTATAGTAATTTTAAAACGTTTAGCGATATAAATGTTTGCGTTATTATTGTTAAAATTATGAATGCTTAAAGGGTCAGGCAGAAAGTCGTTATCCTTAACTTTGTAACTTTATACAAAAGTTTGATCTCAATAATGGTCCGGAGGTTTTCGTTTCCATTCAATTTTATTCATTAAGTTTTCCCTTTAGATACTATAAGTCCTTTCTTTATCTTTCATTTTTAACGCCCAGCGCAAAAACGACGGTGTGTTATAAGTGTGACGTGTTTGTGTGCGTCTGTGTCTGTCTATGGTATCTTATTTCCCGGACGGATAAGCCGATATTGATTTTTTTTTTAAAGGTAAATTATTCGGGAGTTTCTTAGCTATATCAAATTGTGAGTGTCAAATTAAAGGGCTTGACTGTGATAAAATTTAAATCCAAAAAGTCGTTGGATGGTTGGTTGGGTTTTTCTTAGTTGTAAAAGGAATTGTATTTTATTATAAATTAAACCATAATTTTATATTTCATGATGTTTGATCTTGAACTATAAGGAAGTCTACAAAAAATAAAGAAATTTAAATGACAATGTGAGATCGTAATAACACGTTTGTTACGGGGTTTCTTTTTAGACAAGAGAGCGTTTGGAAACTTCGTAGCTTAAGTTTTAAGTTTAGGAATGTAGTTATCGCTATCATCTCTCTACAGTGAACATATTTTTTATGCACGTGCTAAAAAAATATAGAAAATGGAAGACCCAGGTATTCACTTATTCACTATAATACCCACAATGTTCAGGATGGCACTTAGATCTTTCATTAATTAACAGTATTATTGAAGCTAAATACCTAGTTTCTCATATTAAAGTATTAATTTTATAAAAGACATCATTAAAGCCCACCAACCTGCTTTAGAGCAGTGTTGTGGGTCTGTACTCTATAAACCTGACTTCCCAAGGAGTGAAATAAAACAACTAGACTGACTCTAATACTGTATATTAGGCTTCTCTATAATTCATATTACTTATTACCTTCAAATGACTCTACTACCAGTTCGGAATGCTGTCTTCGGCAGAGAAGACCACTGGCAAGAAACTCTACCGTTGCTCTTTTATTCAATCAATTAAAACAAGACTTATAAACACAATTACAACATTATCATATGTTATAACGCTAGGCCCTTTGATACAAGACATATAAGACAGGTCAAACATAACTACTATTATCACTTATAACATCAGGACTTTTAAAACAAATTGTTTGTATAGAGCAACGTATGCTACATAAGCTATCTGTATGAAATAATGCTAGGGCTCCATATATGATACCTGAATAACCCAAAGGATATAAGAGATATACTTATCTGATGCTACATCAGGTACAACCATAGTACCAACAACTTTTAACAACTTATCTCAACTCCATCACCAGTATATACGACTCTTGTTTTGCCACAACAATATTTCGATAAGTATGTCGTTTCCATTATAAATCATCTATTCCCAATTTGTAACGTTCTATCCACAATACTTTACTTAATCTTCTATTCTCAATTCATTAATTTAAATCCGTCCTCACTTTTCTTTGCCGCCAATCTAACTTGTCAAACTCGCGTCTCCCGCCATAGATCCTATACTTTTATTTGACAGTTTACTAAAGTCCATTATTCTATTTTCAATACATTATCAATGAGTATACAAACTATTATTTGTTGATATATTTAATATAATCATCGAGTTTATCATAGATAAAGTGCTGTAATTCCCTATTTCCTAACACACGCATCATCTATGTGCCTATTTTAACAAAGAAATAGTTTACTTTGACTGTGACTTTAAAACACAACTGCATAACGTCGACTTTTTTCTTAGATACTCATTGGTTGAAAACTAAACATCTCCCGAGAAACGGAGTTAAACTTAGGTAGAAACTGCCTCGTCAGAAATATACTCTAGCTGCTGCTCGCAACTTCGTCCACTTTTGATCCCGCTTTTCAGAAGTCACGCCAAGACTATCCTTTTTGACGGGAAAAAATAATGTTCATTACATGGATGCAAGTTACCTTTATGCTAATAATCGCCAGCATCGGTTTACCTGTAAAGGCGCACAAAGATAATAAAGACTATTTTTTGGCTCCCGTGGGCAACGTAACTGCGGGAGGCGAACTACTTGGCTCAGTCAATGCGCCCCAAGACGGGCGGTTGCCTGCTTACGTGTATACACTTTACACTTCATATACTATTAATAAATATAGCAGTTTAAGTTTCATTCTTAGTTATTTTTAACCCTTGACGCAAAAACGAAGCGGTCTTATAAGTTTTAAGTGTCTGTGTGTGTGTTGTCAT
This sequence comes from Pararge aegeria, assembly GCF_905163445.1. Classification (NCBI taxonomy): domain Eukaryota; kingdom Metazoa; phylum Arthropoda; class Insecta; order Lepidoptera; family Nymphalidae; genus Pararge; species Pararge aegeria. The sequence goes on along the minus strand of NC_053184.1, from coordinate 5,380,828 downwards.
CACTAAGTCAAAGTTTAAATTCAAGTTTTCAGCCACCGAATGACACAGAACACAGAATGGCGAATTACAGTTTTTTCCACAACTCCCTCAATACATATGGGTATCAAATGAAAGGGCTAGACTAGTAGAATAATGTACACGATACTGCGAGTCGAGGGTTTTTAAATTTTAAATTTTGTAATTATAAACTCAAACATCGAGGACTACTCGAAAGGAGACCGACCTAAATGCAAGGCGCCCTCCAGCGGGATCGACCGATATAAAAGGATTGGAGAACAAGTCGCATAAGGAAAATTTAACTGGTTGTGATGGCATTTATTACAGAAGGCTTGTAGTGGAGCCTGTGGAGGCTGAAAAAGATGATGTCGAAGAAGGTAAAAATATTAATTTATTTAAGGATGAATGCTGTCTAATAGTGTGTACTATAATACTTTTCTTATCCTGAGCACTGCGATCTTCTCGAATAGGAGCTCCAGTGCGGGTAGTAAGAAATTGCCTATGAAAAATTATACAACGCCGCCCTAAAACCAATGTGCACATAGGTTTGTAATAAATAAAAAAAAAATGATGAATGAAATCAATAGCCAACCTAAAAAAAATTATAATCCATTTATATTTAGGTTGGCTATTGATTTGGTTCGTCATTTATTACTATAAATAAGGCTTACCACAAATTTAAGGCAAAGACTTTAATTTTACAGTAAAATAGGTCGGCTTATCGATAAATCAAGTAACATCGAATACGTCGTAATGATTGTCAATTCAGATTATGGGAATCAATTTTACCAGAAACGGTACTTAGCCTGGTATTGCCTAACCGAAAGTATGATATTGGACTCATATAAAAATAAAAGTAACTTATTTACATTATATAACTTAGAAAGGTCAGCAGCATCCTCTGTGGTACTACTGCCATCTTCTGGGATCACCAGCCCATCCGTGGTGATAATAGACAAAATGCCGACGGACGGCCGACTGGCGCAGTGGGGAGCTACCCTGCTTTCCGAGTCCAAGGCTGTTGGTTCGATTCCACTACTAGAAAATGATTGTGAGATGAGCCTGAATGTTTTTCAGTGTCTGGGTGTTTATATGTATAGGTATTCTAAGTATTTATGTATATCTATATATATAAAAATGTTATGTTGGTTTGTGTACGCTTCAAAAACTCAATAGTTCTGCACCGATCGAGCTGAAATTTTAGCATGATATATAATCCGCAGCAAAGATTGTTTTTATCTATTTTTTGCATCAGTCACATATCCGCGACCGCGAAACTACAGTTTTTTTAACGATCGATGTACCAGTGACTGCGCCATCTGCCGAAAGCGAGAAAAACACTAACTGACATATGTAATGTATTCATTGTTATGTTTCACATTTCTCAACCATTCCATAAAAATGTGACACAGCAAAGCGTGGCAGGGTACAACTAGTTATTCATAAAAATATTCATCAGTCATCTTAGTACCCATAACACAAGTTACGCTTAATTTGTGGCTAGATGGTGATGTGTGTATTGTCGTAGTATATTTATTTTTTGTTTATTTAAACTCTCCCGTTGGGGAAGGCCTTTAGTCCAGCAGTGGACTGAGGCTATTGGTGAATTAACATTATCGTCTCGTCTGTTTAAGAAAGTGGGATGATTTTGGTATCGCTGGGAACAACAAGACAGACAGTCTGAAAGATGTACCATACGTACCGTAGAAAACGGGACGTACGGCACCTTAGGAATAGGGGATGCGCCGGTTTGAATTGGAAAATTTTACGTATCAAAAAATTACACGCGGACAAAATGTCATGCAATCGCTAGTCATTTATAAAATGTACGTAATAAACTAAAATATTGACTTACAACAGAAAGTATATTAACACAGTATTTTATGAGGCTTCAAAGCGAGCGTATAAGAATTTTGATACAGGAGTTTTCCATACCGATGTTAATATCGTAAATGAATTATTCATTACTTCAGATGTAAGCACTCATGCATAACGGAGTAGGCTTAATAGTATCTACAGCTATTATATGGAAAACAAATGTATTTGCATATACTTACTGAAAGTTTTTTGTAGTTGAATAAAAATATTAAATAGTTAAACCATTTGTAACCTTGTTCAGTCTGACCTTTACATTTTCTCCTTGCTTCTGAGAGCACGTTAAACGGTCGATAATTTTAGCTTATTAGATTGCAATCTGTACCAACCACATTATTTGTCCCACTGCTACACATGGACTTTCCATTTCATGTAAGAGAAACAAAGAACACATTACGCTGCTAGAATATGAGTTGACGGGCTAAGGTAACGTATTGCATCACTTCGCTATCCAATGTTTAATGATTATATCACGTGTTAGTGATAATGAATGTCGGATACGGCAATCGATGTATTTACTTTATAACAACTAGATCATTTAGCTACTAAAACTTAACATTAGTATTATTATTACTACTACTCAGTTTAAGACCACAACTTTAACGGTTTTTCAGATTATATGCACACTTAAAGTCAAAGAAAATACAAACAAAAATCTGATACGGAATATAACAAAGCCAAAAAAAAAATACATGGCGCTGATATTTAGCTGAGAGCTAAAATAAAAAAATTAAAAAAATATGGAAATTAAGTCAATATTATTGACTAATTGCCGAAGATCTATTTGGTGTGGAGTATGAGGATTGAAGATACTATAAATTACACCATACATATTTTTCTGCTTTTCGCCGAGTATAGCAAATTAAGCTTAGGAATAAGGCCTTTGCATGTCTACATTGTGTACTGTATACTCCTTACTGTTTCTTTTCCTGTATGTTATACGTGCATCTTCTTCTTCTTAATTTTCATAATATATCATGGAATTCCGCATGAAATTCTATCCAAAATAGCAATAAAATAAAATATAATGTTTATGTATATACTCGATTTCTAATGTTGCTTGTGAGGTGCGTAATCTTGTACCTAGGGTACAGGTGGGTTAGTAAAACTTGAACATTTAAATTGCCCATCGAAACTTTATTGGGACACTCTGCAGTGGAATTATTAAGGTTATTTAATGTTCATTTTCTTTCACGGTAATTTACACCAGTCACGTCTTTATTGTACCCTGGAGAGGAATTAAGTTAAATTATGCTATCGGGACATTTCGATTCGGTGCTATTACCGTTTTATAAATGTTTATGGATCATGTGGATTGAATATGTTATGGTTTGGATAGATTCTTCGCGGCAAGGTGACTGCTGGAGTACGGCCCTTTGTCTTCTTGCTTCGGTAATAACTGAAAGATTACTGCTCCTCCTATATCGACGTAATTATTGATTAATTCTAATGCAGTAACATTCCCAGAATCAAACTGTGTGGTGCGACCCACCACTTTTTTTTTAAGTTTGCTAAATGCAAACTAAAAAATCGCATACTATCTCAGTTGTAATACCGCTTATGACTACACTATGGCAACGACTACCCATTTCGCAACATACGGATATCGAAGTTTCTGAGGGTAGATTTTTAATAATTTATATATATGCCTAATAATAAGTTTAATATGATTGCTAAACAAATAATATTAGATCAATATGATTATGTAAGTGAATATGTAAAATTATTCTTTAAGAGAAATCAATGATTCTTTAACCTGAAATGAATATATGTCGGATTTTATAGACACGCTTATGTACCTCCAAACGATACTAGTCAAATTACTTTTTATACAGTACATTTTGTAGACGGTATATGTGTTTTATAAACGTCATTTTTTTACCAGTACCAGCTTGAGACATACATCCTATACATTTATTTACATTCTTAAATTTTATATGTTATTATTAATTGTTTAAAGCAGTGATAGCGCACTGGGCAGGAGCTGGACTTCCCTTTCGGGGGCCGAGTTCGAATCACAGTACGCACCTCTAACTTTTCTAAGCTACTCGTATGTGCGTTTTAAGCAATTGAGATATCACTTGCTTCAGGAGTAAAGGAAAACATCGTGAGGAAACCTGCATGCCTGAGAGTTTAGTTTGGTTTAGTTTGAGAGACTACATAATGTTCTCAAAGGTGTGGGGAGTCCACCAATCCGCACTGGGCCAGCGTGGTGGACTGCGGTCTTGACCCCTTCTCATTGTGGGAGGAGACCCGTGCTCTTTAGTGGGCCGGTAATGGGTTTCTGTTGATGATGATGATGATGAAGCGATTGTTATAGTGACCAGCACGTAAATCTTCGGTCAGTTTTGATAAAGAAATACAGACCCATCTCGCTGACTTCCAGCCTCCCGAACAAACCGACTTCCGAAAGGACTTAAGTACCAATTACCACATTCATACCTACTAAACTAACTTTCAAGCACAACATTGAATGCTTGTTATATTACATTGTGTATTCATTATTCAGCTTAAGACCTGTATTCATTCGGTGACCCCTCGAAAAACCTTTCATCACGTGTAAAATCCAATTAAATAATGTTAATGATAAATTCCATTGAAGCTAATTGCATGCTCGAATACCGGCTATTACGATTTCATTTGTACAAATATTGCTATTTTACTCGGATGATTTACACTGAATTGGTTCCCGAGCACAGAAACTTCAATTTCGTATGCAATTATTTATTGTAATCTTTTATATGGTAACTTTTTTGTTCACACTTTGGACGGTAGTCATACTTAATAATAGACCTTTATTTAAAAGAGTACGTAGGCAGTTTTAATTTATTTCTTCGCCAGATCGCATGTTTTGTCACCCGTTTTGGGCCTATTTAGATTCATAGTGATAATCGATTCGTCTTTATAACAAGCATACGCCAGATTATATTATGACGTCATGAGAAATGCCAAAATGCGAAGATTTTGTTGACAAAAATACCCTAATAAAATCAATCCACAAATGTATCGAACTTAAGTATGAGATGAAAAATGAAATAGGTGGACACCGACTGCGACAATTTCAATTTCTTTATAAAGGCATCAGTTTTAAAAATAATGGTTATTTTATTTTTTAAAGGTCCTTGTTTACGTTTTTGTATGCTCCAGTTTCACTTTTCTATTTTTAAAATAAATTTTCTGTTCAGTCACCCGGACTTCAGTTGTTAATTTAAAGTTTTATTGAATTTTATAGGTTCTTGTCTTCATAGATATTGTTGGCATAAAGGCTCTGTAAACGGTCTGCGTTTTATAAAGCATCGAAGATATCCATGGATTTTCTTGGCAAAGTTGGTAATAAGAAACACAACACACGAAAATGTGCTTATTCAACAGTAATATTTTACGCTCGACTCTGCTATTTCAGCTCGGCAACAAAGTATAAATGGCTAAATAGTACCAGAAATGCACTATTAAATACGAACGAATACGAACTGCGAGTATGTGTCTACATGAATAAATGCCCTTTTTAAGGCGCTTCTGTTTTATTGTTTCGCCAGCTGCACTAAAGCGCTTTCCAGAATTTTTATTTAAACACTTTTTTCAGAAAGCAAACCGTCCTGACCTTTATATTCTCCGTCATAGATGTGGACCTTTTACTTACATAGCTAAAGATTAGAAATTTTTATACACATTAAATTCGTTTTAACCTAAAATGAGGATTATATTAATCTTGAAACAAGAACTTTGGTAATATTAAAATAATATTAACCTTGCCACGGTTGATTTAAAATACGTAAAAAAATACGTAAATAATTTTTTTTCTGGATCAAAGACAATCTGTCGTAGCTATTTAATGTATAAACGGTATCCTTAGGTAACAGTCATCAACATGATGCTCAGAATATAAATGTCCAGGCCTCTTCAAAGTCTTGACTTTCCAAACATAAGAAGGAGTGCACTAAAAATTAATGTCAAAGTCAGAGATAATAACTATGGCCGAATTAAACGTGATCTACGTGGCACGGGGTTAAACAACGCCAATTTTCGAACTACCGGCGGATATTGGAAATTCCTTGACAAAAACAGTTACAATAATAAGAATTGAATCCAAGACCTCGAAATCCGTTGTCCAAAATTCTCGCCATTAAACTGTCTTGGAAGTTAGTTATTAGCGCTGTTACTTATGTTCACCAATCGGTTACCATGATAAGAATTCTAAGAGCATAGCCATTGCAGGGCTGTCACGTAACTACATCTTGATCCTCTAATCTAATACGAATCCACTCCGAAAGTTGTTAGCCCTCGTCACTTAGATTTATTAGACCCTTAAAGGGGATGAAAATTCAGACGAATTGCCTTACTTTTATCCACAATTGCCATTAGGATCAAGTTAATAAGATGATGTATTTTTATGGTAGCGTGTTTTAAGTGAAAGGAGGATGGATGTAATTCCGAATCGGTGTGCATTTTACTACTATAATATTACCAGATGGCTAAAACATTTGTTTCTGACCGTTCTGCTTCCTATGGAAACTCGTTGGCATAATATTCTAACAATCTCTAATATTGATAATCTTCCTGGTGCAATGGTAAGTGCTATGGACTGATAAATGGTAGGTCCTGAGATTTACTTAAGGCAGGAAAATTGGGGTTTTTATAATTTCAGAATATTCTCTGGTCTGGTCTGGTCTGGTGGCAGGCTTTGGCCATCGCTACTACTGCTCCGGTACAGTGCTTCGTGCCGATTACGGGTATGGATTTTATTTAAATGCCATACCCCTAACTGGTTACCCCGCTACCATTTTAGACAGCATCATTACTTACCACATCATGAGGTTCCAGTCAAAACCCAAGCTGTGTTCGGATTTATAAAATGGTACTGTGAACACATGAACTAACAAATTGTGCAAACTTCATTTACAAACATTAAATTGTCCCGTTGGTTTAAAGGTTGGCATGTTTGACAAACGGAATCTGGGGTGTCTGAGTTCGACTTCTAGGTCTGGCTAAATATGGTCACGTAACGGGTTACTCTGAAAATTCTCAGAAAGGAAATTGTGAATATTGTGCTGTCCAACACAGATCATCGGATAATAATCGTTAAACCATCAACCCGCATTAGAGCAGTGTGAAGAGCTATAGTTGCCATATTTAAAAAATCACGTAGAAATCCCTACATCCACCATTTTCAAGTTTGTTAAAATTTTATTAGTGATAGTAGAACGGAAGCCATTGGCCGAAGACAAAGGTCTGAATTCTGAGACCTTATCGTAAAATTATTATCGACCCATTAGCGGCCCACTACAGAGCAAGTCTCCTCTCAAAATGACAAAGCTGGTCAAGTGCGGATTGGTAAACTGAACACGCATTTGTGTTCTTTATAAATAACAATGCAAGCAGGTTGCCTCATAATGTAAGGTAACCGTTTAAGCTGATATTTGATTAATAACACACACAACTTCGAAAAGTCGGAGGTGAGTGTCAGAAGATCGAACTCAGTCTCCCTTAAAGTTAGACCGAAGTCCTAATCAATAGGCTTCTTCTTCTTCTTTCTCTGGGCTTGTCTCCGCACTTGGTCGGTCGGAACCTTCCGTTGTACGTAGTGCCACTGGTACGGCTCCCCGCTGGGTCACTCCAGCCAGCCGAGCTCCCTCCAGAAGCTTACCAGGTACCAAGTGCTTCAGGGAGTGATGCCCGGGAGCCAAGGTATGCTGCGCGTTGCTCTTCTACTCCTCTACATCGGAGCAATACGTGAATCGGTGTTTCATCTGCCTCCATGCATGCTCTGCACAGGAGACTGTCGGTTATATCTAAAATTAAAAGGTGTTTATTTAGTGGGTTATGTTCTGTTATCATGCTTACTACCGTCCTTAGTTTGTTCCGACTTAGTTTTAGCAGTTTGGTTGTTAGTTGTGTGTTAAGGTTTGGAAAGGCCTCCTTTGTATGTTAACACTCATTTTCGTTACTCCATAGCTCTGAGTGTGAGGATTGCGTCTGTTTGTGTAGCCATGTTTTATATTCACTGAAAGGTATTGGTATGATCGGTTCCGGTCCTACAGCTTTCAGTGATGTAGCCAGCCGCGCTAGTTAGTTTAATCAATAGGCTATCCGCGTCTAAGTATCATCATCATCGTTAACCCATTGACGGCCCACTACAGAGCACGGAGCTCCTCTCAGGATAAGATCCACAACGCTGGCCTAGTGCGAATTAGTATACTTCACACGCCCTTGCGAACATTATGGAACATTTACAGGCACGCAGGTTTCCTCACGGTGTTTTCCGTCACCGTTAAAGCTAATTGTATTTAACTGCTTAAATTAAAAACGCGCATAGCTCACCCACCCACTACGCTATCGTCGCTTCTAATAATACTGTGAGTAAACTAAAATGCAAGTTGAATACGTACAGTGTAGCCAACTTTTGTAAATTTTAAGCGCTACATTCGAGTGAATGTCGTGAAAGACCGGGTATTTAAATTATTCTAGTCAGACGGTGCAGCCACAAATCGACTTCACGACAAATTGCTTTCACGGTGAACGTGACATATTGTCTGAAGTTAGCAGTTGCAGTAATGTAGTTAATACAAACTCTATTTTAAACTTTACTGACTGAGAATTATCTCTTACTTTTTAACCGACTTCAAAAAAAGAACGACGTTTTCAATTCGGTTGTATTTATTTTTATAGTTTGTGTGTATATATATATATATATGTGTGTTTGTGTGTGTATATATACGGGTTTGTGTGTGTGTGTGTTTGTAAAGGGGAGAATAAGATGTAAGACGTAATCGGTCTACAAGAATAAATTCTAAAGAAAATATATAATGATTACATACGTTGTAATAATATTAATTAAAAAACGACACGGCCTCTGTGTGTAAGTATATTGTGTGTATTCTATTAGTAAGTAATATGAAAATGAAGTGGAGAAATTCTCGGCAAAGTAGGTATAGCAGAAGATAGAAGTTTCGTAATTAATCACTTTTGCGTCGGACAGTTCTCGTGGAAGATTCTCGTGACCGCGGCTAATTAATGCTTTCAACATTTCCAGTTCGCTTTTGCTCTGAACTTTTTAGAGTAGACTGATTCAAGCGCAACAAGTTTTTGCTTCACTCCGAGCAGTCTTTATTTGTTTTAAATTAAATATCGGAATATATCGGAACATAGTCTTAGATTTTAGATCTATTACTACAATTTTGCAACAAATTATGTAAGTCGCTTGACTGCACGTAGAATCATCATCATCACAACGAGAGTTTTCAGCTGGAATCATTAGTGATTGCTTACAACTTGAGGTTATCATTGTGTATTCTGGATTACACAATGATATGGTGACTCCTTAATAAAATCATGTTGTTTGTCATCTACAACATCAAATATGGTCAACCATATTTGATGTAGTTACTACTAGGCTCGAAGTTTGTTGCAAATTTTTATTATATTATTATTTGACGGATCAAGCAGATAGGCTTTCTAATGGTAAGTTATAAACCATCGCTTTTTAACAGGAACACGTCTAGCATAGGGCTGACCTGTATCCATCACCCTGAGACGTAGGTGTGCCTTATGTACCTGCGATGACACCAGCAACTATGCCCTTACCGGAACATAGTATTGCAAAAATGTTGGTTTGTGGCATGACGATAATACTTCCCCGGACGAGCTTTGTCACAAAAAGCTCTACTTCTACTATATCTACAATCTATATATATATTGTCTCTTACTTAACATTGTTAGAGGGTCAATAGATAGTTACCTAGGCATAAAAAGATTCTGCACTTACCCTTAACTAAAACTAAGAATATATTTAATTACTTTGTAATCCGTGTCTCTCGCCTATTTTATGGTAATATGAACAGTGTACGTCACAACTTAATAGATAAACTGTTACATGCTAACAGTTTATCTATTAAGTTGTGACGTACACTGTTCATATTACCATAAGAGATAAACTTAATACTTAGTTATAGTTTGCTGCGATTTTGCTGGGTTCTATCAGGTACCCTTGTTATCTGTGGAAACCGGTTATTAGTTTTAAGACAACCAATTTGTTAACTATTCAGAATCTACAACTGTTGGTTTTTCAATTAAAGAAAAAAATAATATAATATATATCGATTTTCTTCATTTTATATCATCTGCACACCCTGTGCGTACCCTCTATGCACGCCACTGCAAGGAATGTAGCACATTGCTGAGCTGGTTAGCTAAACTAGGATGTGCCAAATATGACAAGAGTTACTTAAGAGTTGCTTGGCGCTTCTGATATTTGAGGATAGAGTTATTTGTGTTCAATGATGCATGAAGATGTATGAAGGTGCAGAGCGTTAATAATATTGTAATCTTTAGTTTTTTATATTTCACTAAGAAAGAAGATATTTTTATTAATATATGTATCGCGTGCTGTGAAATTTTAATAGCTTAGTTAATTAACCACAAGTAACCCTCGTCACTTTTAGATGCGCGTATAAATCAGTACCACGAGGAGATGAATTGGTGCCATTTTATATTCATGTAGGTTCCGTAACTGAGCAGAGCACGTTAAGCAATCGGTTTCGATTATCAGAACATTTTAATATATCGTAATCAACAGCGTTACAATATAAATATATTAATAAATAGTTTCACTTAAATCTAAGGCCACAAAGTTTACATAAACATAGCATTTTGAAATAGCACGGTTTGAGATTTAACATAAAAATAATTAAGTATTTTGAATTAATAATACATAAAAGTGTAAACAAGACGTAAATAAACAAAGAAAACTATTAAGACTAATCGATCAAAAACAATCAAATAAAAATTTATTCATCGCTGCATGTGTAAAAACATAATAGAACAATAGAAAATTTATCTTGTAATCATCATCATAATCACACAAATCGCTGTGGTTGGTATCTGGCTCAAGCCACAAATTTTGCAAATTTGCTCATTTTATATGTGAGTTTTTGTGCGGTTGGGCAAGTGGCCAAATAAAAAGACAAACGTATCTAATATAAAAGCTAACTGCTATAAAATCTGCATTTCATAGTAAAAATATACGTAACTAAGAAACGCTGTGCTTATATGAATTCAACAATGAATAATTCATACTTCCTTAATAAGTAGTAGAACAAAGTTCTGGCTTGAAAAAACAGCTTTTTCTAACTAGCTGCTATCACACGAAAAGAACATCGTACGCTAGTGTGCCTTATATAATACAACAGCCTCCAGTCCTAACTCTGAAGCAGTACCGGAGAAGGCGCGTTTTTAAAGATTTTTTTCACTGAAATATCGTAATACTTATTGTAATGATAAGTCTTTGTGAACCTTTAATAGGTACTAGCGTACCCAGCCCGCGCCAGCCCGGGCTAGATTTTGCTTTATTTTATATGAACAATAAACTTACATCATTAAATTTCAAGTCTCATAATAAATTAAATCATTTATTTATCTCTGTATTCATTCTCTTCTATTCTCTTCTCGAGCGGGTGAAGATCATTATCTACACCCATGTACACCCAACAATAGAATATCATCATAGTAAATAAAAGCTGTATTTGACAGTTTGACAGTTCAAAAATAGGAGTGCTCCGATCGTCATCAAACTTTACAGGATTACTCGCCAGGTCAATCCGATTTCCTGAAAGTTTCATTGAAATCGGTCCAGCCGTTTCGGAGCCTATACGGAACATACCCACACACTTTCTCTTTTATATATATAGATAGATAATAATTTTCAGTAGCAGTCAATTAAATATTAATATAATGTATGAACACATATAGATACTATATAGTTCCTGTAAAACATTAATTTACTTCTAACTCAAAAAAAAATTACAATTGATGTTAATAATAAGTTAATAATAATAATTTATTCACAAGAATGTAGGTACATACAGTTTTTAAAATGTAAAGTAGTTATTATAATATTTATACAAACAAATGTGTGCCTCACAAATTATATTGGTGTGTATGTAATAAATGTATGTAATGGTGCCATTTAAAATCTACTGTCCCTGATTTAGGTAAAAACCTGTATTACAGGCGACAGTGCTCTCCTTAAATTGTTGTTTCGATGATTGAGTGTATGATTGTGCGTATGTGAGTTTGCGTCGCGTAGGTAATTGTGCTCGCATATATGTTTGCTTATACAAGATAGTTATTATATTAAGTTATATATACATATATAAATTTGTTTTGCAGGTGTATGTGTGTGTTTGTATGTATGTATTTATATTTGTGTGTGTTTGTATGTGCGTGTGTGTGTGTGTGTGTGTGTGTGTGTGTGTGTGTGTGAGTTAGAGTTTTACATATTAATTCGATCCTAAGACTTCCAGAAGAATTTCAGTTTCAGCATATGATTTTGTCAGTAGCCACTCTTTTACACATTTTTTACAGTTAATTTTATTTAGGGGGTATATATTTATATCTCTATTGATTTTATTGTAAATTCTAGAGCTAATGATGTAGTACTGCCTCCCAGCTAGTTTACTTTTGTGCCTTTCTGTTTGAAAGATTATGTCCCCTTTTCTTTTATGTTGGCTTTTAACGTAAGTAGTAGAATTATGTTTACGAATTATAGTTTGAAGAATAAAAAGTTGGCGAACTGATAGAACTTTACAATCTCTGTATAATTCTGTAGTGGAATACCGAAAAGGTCTATTAGTCATCACTTTTAGGATAACCCTTTGTGCTCTCTCCAACTGTAGTAGCGTTGATTTATGAGTGCCACCCCAGACAGAAATGCAGTATGAAAGTAAAGACTGAACTCTTGCATGGTATACCATAAAAATAATTGATTTATTTGCTGATGATCTAAGATTTCTGAATATGTATATTAGTTTCCTTATTTTAGATGTTAAGTTAGATATGTGCAGTTTCCAGGACAAAGTGTTATCAATTTGCAGTCCAAGATATTTTATATTTGAAACATATTCTACTGTAGGACAGGCGCAATATGTATTTTCTAAAGAATTACAGATATGCTGATTTTATTTAGCTTTATTTGATGTAGCAAAATAAAGCTAAATAAAATCTTAAACGTCTTCAAAACAACCCCAATGGCATAGTGCTCAATGAATAACAGGGACAAAAATGTGAAGATGTTTTCGCCCTTAGATATATAGCTACCCTATGATTTTTCAGTTATTTCCGTGCGGTTAATGTAGTCGGCGCCCCAGAGTGCCTGACTCGGCTCATAGTCGATATTACATCGAAAGTCGTTCAAAGGCTTTGGTTTCATCGCAAATCCTTATTTGGCGGTCTTTTAAAGAGAGGCGGTGCGCCCCGCACTTTAGTTTTAATTGGTTGAGACTTTGAAGTTGGAGAAAAGGAATAACTAAATTTCACGGTTACTTATTTATTTCACTTTTACGTTCTCTACATCCTAAGGATTTACTTAATTCTCTTACCCTTTTCTTTTAGTACGTTTGATGTAAGTACGTACTGACTTCTTTTTTATGTAAAATATTATTAGTTTTACTATTTCTCTATAAAATTATAGTCAAGTCAACAAGTCTTGTTCTGGTTCTGTTCTTCTCCTGTTCAAACTCCCGCTGGCTTGCTTGCTTTCTTGCTCGCTGGCTCACTCGATTGCAATTGTCGAGATAAAAAGTAGCCCATGCCACTCTATGGTTAAAAAACTATCTCTACGCTAAAAATCACGTCAATCCGGTGATCTGCTGCTGCGTGATTGAAGGACAAAACGTAAGCGTAAGCGAATTAATAATTACGTAATACGTAACGTATCTTACCACAGGAACTGTGTCCTACGGGATAAAAATGCTTATGTCACTCTCCGACCTATAAAATATCGCTATCCAAAAAACATCAATCCGTAGTTCTGTTGCTGCGTTATTGATGGGCAAACAAACACACTTTCGAATTTATAATATTAGTATGGATGGATTATAATCCATCTTTAAATTAAAATATCGTCAGTGCATGAAATACTCTAAAAATACACCGAATTTTATTACAAGGATCAATTGTTCAAATCTTATATGCACATTTTGAAGTAAATCGCTTTATATAAAAAATGCTACATGGAGACATGATGGAAATTACTACATTCGTAAGAAGAAGCCAATAACAAACCTAAGCGGGTGTTATTTTTGTTATCACCGTATCATATGGTCATTTAAGAACTGAACTCACTTAAATGTTCATTGGCATATGTCCGACAAGTTTTAAATCCATTCTGGATTATTGTTCATTAATAGGCAGTTTGCTTTGTTGAAATGAATCACGCGAACGAGCTTATGAACAAGAACCCCAAGCTGGTTCATATTTGAACTAGGGCATACTCGCAAAATTCAGTGAGTGAGTTCAATGAGTTCAACCGTTTAAATATTTTATTAAAAAAAAAAAGTTCTTAAGAACATTTGTATCCATACAATCTGGTACGAATATTAAAGTTTACCTAATTATGATCTCATAACAAGACGTATAATTTTGTTATGCATACTTCTTACTTTTTAACAAGTTTTCAAAATTCCTCAGTACGCAAGTTATATTACATTACGTGTAATATAATCATACATAAGAAACGAATGAGGATATAACGTAACGTAAATAAAATTTGTAAAATGAGTTAAAAGAGAATACTCAGTCGTGAAATACCTAAAGTATCGTGCTTTGTGATTCGGCATAACTTTTGCTCTCTATGCTAATTGTTATTTATTGGGGTCGCACTTGGAATATTTTATGATGTGTTCTCCCAAGCGTAGCAAATACAAACATATGTATTATTGCGTTGTTTTTTTTTAATGTAAAAGATAGATAGAAAGACAGATAAGATATAAGATTGTTGAATATCGTTAAGATAGGAATGTAGGAATTTTAGGTCGCTGAGTTTTAATGTAAATCCTGTCCAGCCTTCGCCGAATTTGTTCGTAGTTGTAGATAATATAATATTACTTAGACTTACCAAAAAGGGACAGTTCAGCACTATACCACACGATCACACCCATTTTAATCTATGAATTAATTTTTCACAAAGCCGGCTGGCACACCTTTTCTTGGTTAATAAAAATAAGAATATTAAGGAATTGAACCTTGTGAGAAAAAGAACTTGTTCCCTTCACACCGTAGTTCTTGTAACCAGTCACTTAAACTTCTAATGGCCGCGGTAACAGTTCGCGCGCAGGTTTCTCACACCCAATTGGCTGTTGTTATGTTGGTATATAAAATATAAAGTCATAAACAATTTAAGTAAAACATATAGATAATTGTATAAGGTATATTAACTAACAAACTGAACAAGATAGATAGATATATTAGAAGAAAAATTAAATGTATAGAGGCGTTAGTTGTAGTAGAGATGCTGTGTTCCGGTCTGAAGGGAGCGGTTTAACACCTACGAGTACATGTTACAGGTCCTGTTCCTTGCATGCCATGCTCAGGGTTACCATGTTTATAGACGCTGGTTCAGTTGTACCATGGGTTTGGTCCAAAATGTAAATTTTAAAAACATTAAGCCTAAACTCAAAGATAACTTTTTAGCGAAGTTAGTTGGCTGACTCTTTTGTATCTTGTATAGTTTATATTCATTTATTTTGGTACTCACTTACTTAGTTCCTATCGTTCTACAATGTAGCCTTATGTTTTTCCCACAGTTGATTTTTTATTCTTCTAATTAACACCTAAGGTAATCGTTGCAGATAGGCGCCGACGACAAAACTCTGTGGTTTTTTCAGTGCTTTTATCATAACCGTTTTAATGTGATTGTTTTATTTCATAAATAAAAATAAAAAAAGTTACTACTACTTGTAATGAAAATAAGATGTCAAAGTAGTAAATACGTAACAGACAGCAAAAAGCCAGTTTGAAAGTTGGCTTCTTGATATATTTATCCTTGCCTACCTTTCGCAAGGTATAAAAGCTCAACAACACTCTAGATTCCGGATCCACTCGATGTCGCAAACAAGATTATTTTCCACAGCCTGGAGTTCTTCTGTCAGGCGTTCGAAATTCAAAATCTTTCGAAGGTACGGGCTTCTGGTAACTTGATGAAATTGGACTGCTAAGGACTTCGTCTACATCTCAGCTACTTACACCGATTACACACAATCACTTTTCTCACTGTTTGTTAATTTTATTTTATAACTAGCGGTTAGCCCGCATTCTACATTATTCCGCGTTTATTACGGTTTTCTATAAATCCCGTGGGAACCGTTTGTTTTCTTGGGATAAAAGCCTATGTTACTCTCCTTTATTTTACCTAACTCTATGCTAAAAACTAAATGTTAATTGTTTGCTAAGTTAGGGCGTAAAGGAAGGACAAACAAACAATCAAGCAAACACACTTTGGAATATGTAAAATTAGTAAGGATATAGATAAATTTCTTTACTGTAGCACTGGAAGCAGTTGAATTTATAACATGCATACAGATAACATATTTTTTCACGACACCTTCAAAATGTGTATGAAATGAAAGGGACTTGACTTTTTTTATACCACTAAAAGTAAGCCCATGACTGCAATCTCACCTAGTGGTAAGTGATGATGCAGTCTAAGATGATAGCGGGCTAACCTGTTAGGGAGTATGATAGTTGTACCCATCATTGGAAAATAGCAACTACTGAGTTTCTTGCCGGCTCTCCTCGGTAGAATCTGCTTTCCGAACCAGTGGTAGAGTCACTAGAAACATACCTTCTTGACGTTTCAAAAGTAGGTCTACTTGAAATAAATGAATTTTGAATTTTTATAATTTTAATAGGTTTCTACGCGACATCGCACAGGAACTCTAAATCGCTCAGTGACTAGTAGAATAATGTAAAAATACTATATTCGAACTTGGGGGTTTTTTATTTTTTGATTTACTCCTTTAACTAAATCATGAACATGGTTTAATGAATCGTAGTGATTTATGATTAAACTCCAAGATTTATGTACAATGAAAACAATGGAAATTTGATATTGATAAAGACAAATTTGAGTAAAAATTTATGACAATGTTCAACTTAGCTCCAAGTTACGAGTTAGTAATTGGATCATGGAACACGCCTCGATCAGTTGCAAAGTGTAAGTTTCAAGGAAAACGGACTAAGCTTAGACAAATATTTATGCATCGAAAGTCTAAACTTGTAAGATTTCCTTTCTAAAATATTTATTACGCCAAAACTACGACTTGTTATAAGTTTGTCGTGTCTCGATGTGTTTGTGTGTCTGTGTGTGTGTGTGTGTGTGTGTATATATATATGTATTTATGTGCGTGAGTGTGTGTGTGTGTATATATATGTGTGTTTATGTGTGTGTGTGTGTGTGTGTGTGTGTGTGTGTGTGTGTGTGTGTGTGATTCAGTGGCATCGTATTTCCCGAACGGATGAATACATTTTGATTTTTTTTAAAAGGTTAATTTGTCGGAAGTGTTCTTAGCTATGTTTCATGAAAATCGGTCTAAATGGCCGCCGCTACAAATGGTGAATTTCTTTTTGTTTCACTATTCCCTTAATAACGGTATCAAATGAAAGAGCTTGACGAGTAGAAACCAAAACACTAAGAAAAATTTCTATAAAATAGTAAAATTCTAAGTAATTTATATAGTATTTCAAAGTATTTTGTTTAACATTGGAAAAAATATTTTAAAATGCACATTAAGATTTTAGAACCGGCAGCATTTGAACCAGCATTTACAAACAATTGTGAACCTTTTTTTAAAACAAAATGCAAACTTTCAATTCATAAAATATTCCTTAAGCCCTCTTGGAATATTCAAGAATGTCGGCGTTACCGCGGAAGCAATTTAAGTAGATATCGAATCACCATCGTTCCTATTTTAAGCTGGAAATTGCAATAAAAGTGACAACGACTGCTTTGAATGCAAATTAAGACAGCGTGAATTTGCAGTGAACTGCGCTAGATAGGACTGTTATATGCTCTCAATTACGACGTAATACGCATACTAGAATTGTACATATTTTTACTGCGATTGGTTTGCAATCTTGCTGACGTTATTTTGCAAGGTTTCATGATACACAATTAACCTTGTGTAAGCTTACATTGGTTTTCATTCGTAGCCTTACATCGTAGTCTCAATAATTTTATTTTTAAAGTTATACTTCTTTTGGCGCGTTAGGGAAAAATGGTGAGAGTAAATTTTTACGATGCGCGCGCGCGCACACCGTCAAAAAAAACCGACACCATGAAGTTAGCTATATATATATATATATCTATATATAGTCAACATTTTAGTTTTTTCTAAAACAGGTTTGACAGTTTAATAATTCAAACAATACCTTTTTCTATTGTTAATGTCGTTTTTTTTACAAACGTGGAATAAAGCGAAATTTTAGAAAAGATTTTTTCTTGTTACGCCAAAGAAGTCACGCCACATTTTATTTCATTTATTTGCCTCAGGCAATTAGGCCCATATAAAAAACAAAAATACTATACAAAAATTAAAAAAGAGAAAAATAAAAAAATACCACTGTATAAATAGAGATCTTAACATGCTATAATCATTATATCAACCTATTACCGGCCTACTATAGAGCACGGGTCCCACTATGGGAAGGGGTTAAGGCCGTAGTTCACCACGCTGGCGGATTGGTGGACGCACGCAATAATTAATTATTTAATAAAATCGAGCATTAGCTGTATGCTGGTTATCCCAAGTAAACTCCTACCAATATGTGAAAGCTTTCTATGTTAAGCCTCAATTAGTTCCGACAGGGGCAATTTGGGTGTTTATAAATTCAGAATTTTCTCTAACCTGTTCTGACGAGAGGCTTCCTCCGTGGAAAGTTAACACCCGACAAAGACGTGCCGATAACCGACAGCGTTCCGATACGATGTCGCATAGAAAACGATTATGGGTATGAGTTATATATAAATGCCATACTACCTTGCAGATTAACCGGCAAAAATGTTGGAAAGGAGCAGGCTGCACAGTGTGGAATTCCATGATATTAAACGTAACAATAATTGTCGATTGTAATGTCAGAATCACTTAAGGATGCGGTGTCAGAGCGAAACGAGCGTAGTGATTATGTTGCCGAAATCTGTTTGGCGTGGAGTATAAGGATTGAAGAGGTTATAAATTACACCGTACAGATTCTCCTGCTTTTCGCTGAGTGTGGCATGGTGAGCCCGCTTCCATCTTAGAATGCATCATCATAACAACAACCATATAAAATAAAACTCTAGTTTATATACAATCACAATATTTAAGATCGTGCGTATGTTTAATAATATAGTAAGCGGTGATAGCCCTGTAGGAGCTCGACTTTTCTTTTGGGGGGCCGAGTTCGAATCTCAGCACGCGCCTATAACTTTTCTAAGTTATGTGCGTTTTAAGTAATTAAAATATCCCTTGCTTCAACGGTGAACGAAAACATGGTGAGGAAACCTGCATACGTGAGAGTTCTACAAATTTTTTTTCAAAGGTATGTGGAGTCCACCAATCCGCACTGGACCAGCATGGTGGACTTCGGCCATAACACCTTCTCTTTGTGGGAGGAGACCCGTGCCCTGTAGTGGGCCGGTAATGGGTTGATATGATGATGGTGATGGTGATGTATGTTTATATGTACTAGAGTGCAATTCGCGCAATATATTATTTCAACCCTTCATCTTTTCGTGAAATTCCGCTCAACTTCAAAAGAGCTTAGTTAAATCTGTGTGAATTTGTACGTGAGTTATGTGAGTTTATGAGTTCTCTCCAACTTAACAATGATTAATGCCTTCACACGTAATGCGTTAATGTGACGGGTATAAAGTTACGATATGCGAGTCCATCTTATTAGTTTATTTCTACGATTTCGCCTGCGTTGATCCACCATGTTTTAATGATTCTTTAATGACCTTCCTGGCTCTGCTGTGAGTGGCGGGATTTTAAGTGGGAGATCCCGGGATCGATCCGCGATAGTGTCAGTTTGGGAATTTTTAGAAATTTCTCTGGTCTGGCTGATTACCAGTCTACCAATAAAGATATGCCGCCAAGTGATTAAGCATTCCGGTAAGATGTCCCATAGAAACTGATTAAGGGTGTTATGTGATTAATATAAATAAGTGACATACCCTCTAACAGGCTAGCCAGTTACCATCTCAGACTTTATCATCACTTACCACCAGGTGAGATTGCAATCAAGGGCTAACTTGTAGTGGAATTTAAAAACACATACGAATAGCAATCGCAATATTATAAAAACCAAAGAAAATAGAGTATAGTTGTTAGTAATTTCAAGCTATTACAACTTCGGCTTGCTAGCTCGCTCGTTTCACATTTTATGAAGCGAAGCGTCTGTTTTGTTGCTTTTCTTCTGAAGAAAAGTGTACCACCAACCTTTAGTTGTTAACATTCACAATGCATTTTAGATTTTCTCATATTGTATTGATTAAATAAACGTATCGCTTTGCCAATTTTTATTCAATATATTATAGACTTTGAACTTATATTGAGTCGTTTTATGGAAAATGTAGCGAAAAGCTTTATATTTTAAGCTTTATCTGCAAAAGCGTGCAGAATTTCCTTCATGATAGGGGTACACATACGAGTACCAACATTTAATATTAAGTGTAGAAAGGCGCTGTTGATATGTGAGTTTAGCTGACTTTTAAACAGAAGTTAAAACCACGAAGGTTATCAATTTGATGTATATGTTTTTACTTAATTCTTGGCGACGTTAATTTATCCATAATATAAATAATAGTTGAACAGATCTTGATGAAATTGCACACATGTAGCTTGCAAACTTGGTGATGGGCATAGGTTACTTATCCCCGAAAAACTGCTGCTCAAAATAATCCGCAGTACTTAAAACTGCTATTTTTTATGATATTTTTTCTTTCTATCGTTAACTCTGGCTTGGCCACTTAAATTATCTAGGTGTAATTTAGAATACAAAAATAAATATATAATATCTAGCGGTGCGCGGTCAAAACATGAAACACTAATTTTTTTGTAAATCATACAAAAATGGCGGGTATTTGAATAACCTACTTTTTTTTACATCACGCGTCGTCCTTCCGGAAACGCACGTGAATGACAATGTTCGTTTTTTGAAATTCATACATATATACCACGCATCGAGCAGGAATTGGCTGCCTGTGTAAAACCCTTTGAACAGAAGAGATTGAAAAAAAAAACAAAGGAGTGCTACAATTAAATTGAGTGCAACATTAAATAAATAAATAAATAAATATACCACGACAATACACACATCGCCATCTAGCCCGAAAGTATGCGAAGCTTGTGTTATGGGTACTTAGATGACTGATGAATAATTATATGAATAATATACATAAATACTTATAATATAACGATAAACACCCAGACAGCGAAAAACATTTCATGTTCATCACACAAACTGTCCAGTTGTGGGAATCGCACCCACGGCCTTGGCTCAGAAAGCAGGGTCGCTGCCCACTGCGCCAATCGGCCGTCCAAACAATATATCATCCTTTTGGATGATATAATGGTTATTAGGACATTGAGTGTTTAAATGCTGGCAATAAGTTAACTGTTTCAGAATCTTTTATAGAGGATTTAAAGCATGGAAGTGGATAAAAGAATTTCATTTGCTCTTAAACAATTTTATGACGTTCCGGGAGTACAGAATAAAATAGATAAGATAAACCATTGCCACAAGTTTATCGCTTTAACTTAAATACCCGATTATGCTTTAAGTAACGTATTTCAAAATCCTGATTCTAAACGTACTTTCAACGTTCGCATACCATTTATTATTTAATTTTCAGTGTGTCAAAATTATTCACAAGGATTGAAAATTTAAATAAAATATTTTCTACAACGATCTATACTAATTTAAAATTATAGCGTGCTAAAGATGTTGATGATGTTTGTTAGTTTTTAGTGTCTTGCTGTGTTTAGCATATATAACGTTTATACCATTAAATCTATCTTGGAGCATTCAAGAGTATTCTATTTATGTGATAGCCTAGTTTGGGGGTGGGTCCGAAGTAATTTAAGATAAAAAAAATATTTTTGAACAAATAAAAACTAAAAACTAAACTGTAAAATGGTCAATATTTGTTCCTGATGACATTTAAATGGACCATTGAGTCGAGACTCGGGAACTCCATTAAACGCCGATCTAAGTGTTATTGGCTTAGTGACGCCATATAACTTTGTACCAAACATGATATATTATCTGTTTATTCGGTTTTGAAAGGAGGTACTGTTTTGCCATTTTCCAATGTTATTAAGGCGAATGCAAGAATAAATTACAATTTTTTTGGAAATACCAAATACATTCGGATAAGCGTTGATTTCAGGTTGCCGATTAGTCTTAAAACATTTTGTGCTGTCCCGCCAAACAGAAGGCACTTTTTTGTGACGCCATCAATCCAATATAATATCTTCAAGTAATGCGGTTCTAACGACACCTCATTTAATAAAATCCTTTCATCCGTTTAGACTGGAGCTTTATAGATACAAAATTACACCCAAAAATAATATGCTTTTTTCTGGGGCCTTCGAGTAAGTTATTTTCAATGTACAAAATTACACCCAAAAACAATATGCTTTTTTCTGGGACCTTCGAGTAATTTATTTTCAATGTAAATAATTGTTGGACTAAACTAAGCTGATGTAAGTAGCAAACTATCGCCTTTTAACCAAGCAACCCTTCGCGAGATACGATATTTTGAAACGTCAAGTCTGGCTGTGTGTAGTGACTCTACCACCGGTTTGGAAGAAGCCGCTTCTCGGTAGAATCTGCCTTCCAAACCGATGGTAGTCACTACACACAGACAGACTTGACGTTTCAAAAGTGCTTATATTAGGCCTACTCGAAATAAACGAATTTTGAATTTTGAATTATATAAAAAATATACAAATTAACCATAATAATTAACAAATGAACCATGTTTCTCATATACACAGAACAACCTGTAAAGTTGAATTGATAACAATAGGCAAAACATTTTACATGTAATATCAACATTTCGACAAACGATTAACTCATGTTATAAAGTTAAGGGATTCATTATTAAATAGTCTAATGTTTGCTTCTTCATACATTATGCAATTTTGATTTGAATGTTTAAATATACGAATAACAGATGTCCAAGAAACTCAGCAGTTGCTCTTTTCCAATATCAACAATTTACATTTTACATTTTAAAATTCATTTTACTATCTTGTGAGAGATGAAAGCGGAGCCGGATGCTTCCAAGCAACCTTGTCATTAAGAAATTCATCAATTGTATAATAACCTCGCTATAATAAATGTGTTTTAACACATCCTTCTCTGCTGCCTCAACTCTGCTTGCAGTTTTCTCCTTAACTGCTTCCCTGGACTTGATGGACTTCTAATTCTCTGGGCGAACTCTATCGCAAAAAGCTCTAATACTACAAATAAATACCCTAACCAATATATTTTCCGACTTAACCTTAATTTTATTGATGTTGTCATCGAGTAAAGTTGAAAATGCCATGCCTCATTAGTCGATGGCTCGAATCACGGAGCTCGTAACTCGGTAACTAAGTTTTAAGTGCACTTCACGCGCCAAATGACGTGATTCAGCTATTTGTTCCCATTTTGCAGTGATTCTACTCTAACAGACCCACGTTATACAGCGTATGAAACGAAATTAAGTATTCTATAATGCTTTGTACATTTTTTTTTCTGGTGGAAGGCTTCGGCCGTGGCTAGTTACCACCCAACCTTTTTTCTATGTTTTTTCCTTTTACGCCATTGGTTGCCTGGAAGAAATCGCTATGTAGCGATAAGGCCACTAAATTGTACACTCTATTTATTTATATCTCTGTAACTACTTTTTTTCTTTTGTGTGCAATAAAAGTGTATTCATTCATTCATTCGCCCTGTCGCCAAGCCAAGCCGCTTAGCTATTTAGTGTTCCGGTATGATGTCGAGTGGAAACCGATTACGGGAAGTTTAATATAACTGCCGTTCCCCTAACAGGTAGTCCGTTACCATCTTAGACTACATCATCACTTACCAACAGGTGAGATTGCAGTCGAGGGTTAACTTGTAGTGGAATAAAAAAAATTTACTCAGTATCTATCACGCATATGCATATCGTATGCGAAAGGTAAAGAATTCATTTGTAAGGTTGAGGAGGTAAATGCGTTTATAATATTATCTAAGTTAATTTTGGATCTTTAAATATTCTGATCAGAATACAGTTGTCACCACTCCTCCTCAAAATTCAAAATCCAAAATTAATTTATTTCAAGTAGGCCTAATATAACCACTTTTGAAACGTCAAGTCTGTCTGTTTGTAGTGACTCTACCACCGGTTCGGAAGGCAGACTCTACCGAGAAGAAGCCGGCAAGAAACTAAGCAGTTACTCTTTTCCAACATCAACGATTTACATTTTACATTTTAACATTCATATTTCTATCTTGTGAGAGATGAAAGCGGAGCCGGATGCTTCCAAGCAACCTTGTCATTAAGAAATTCATCAAATGTATAATCATCATCTTCTCGCGGGTATCGTTGAGACTACTAGAGGAATCTAACCACAAGTCACGAATTTCATTTCAAATCATGTAATACTTTATAATATCTTAAGTTTTGTTATTTCCACTCGTTCTTTTCGAACTTCCCTAGATTAGCTGGTAGAAAATGCTTCAGCATTTCCCCTGTTGTAAAAGATTTTTTTTGGCGTGCAAAAAAGAGTTTAATAAAAGAATTATAGTCCAATCAATTCAAAATCATCATCCTTATTACCTACCCACTATTTAGGGCTCAGGACGTAGTCAATCGCGCTGGCCAAGTGCGTATTGGTAGATTTCACACACCTTTGAGAACGTAATGGAGGTCTTTTAGGCAAGCAGGTTTTCTCACGATGTTTTCCTTCACCGTTAAATAATAATAGTAAATGCTTTTAATTCAGGCCAAATACCCATATGACAAAAATGACAAAAATTAAAACAAAAATACAAATAATACTGGGAAAATAATACAAAAAATTGAAAACAATAGTAAAATTTAAAATTTAAATAAACATCCAACTACAATTACAAATTACAAAAACAAAAAAAAAAAAAAGTTTATTTCCGATTCGCACTGCGATGTTGTTTCAACCAATTCCGGAAGAATGCGTCATCCAAGTGCTCGTATATTGCCCGGAGAATCTCATTATTAGAGCGACGTTTACGTAAAGAAAGTGATATTTTAAACTTCTTAAATTAAAAACGCACGTTACTCCGAAAAGTAAGAAGTGCGTGCCGGGGATCGAACTCAGTCACGCCGAAAAGGAGGCCCAAGCTGACAACAAGGTCATTACCGCATCTTATTAAAAAAAAATAACAACAAAATAAATAAACAACAAATTATATTTCAGCGATCACAAAATTCGAACTCCAATGTAAGGGTATAAGGAAGTGATCTGGAAAAAATATCCCATAACGAGATCGGGAGCGAAGCATTTGCCGGGTTATCAAAATATCCTTGTTTACGCACCGCTATGGGATTAGGGATAAACGCCAAACTTTGTGACATCGAGACCGCGGTCGGTAAATCGCAAGTGATTTGATATTGTTACAGTTTCCGCATTATCCGAGTCTTTGGTTTTATGTACGAAAACCTCCACCTGCCTGTCATATTAAATTACAATAAGTTAAACAGATTATTAAGTATCTTTGACAAAACGAAAGCAGTAGCTAAAACCACTGTCACTAAATATCTAATGACATTAAATTATGAAGAAACTGAAAATCTATTAACCATTATTGAATAAAGTACATTAAACAAAAAAAACATTACAAAAAAAAAAAACCCAGTCTAATAATCACAGTCTTACCGCTGCGCTAATAAATGAAAGTAAAATACACATACACAATTAAATCAGTAAAAAAGAAATAAAGAAAAATATGCATACAATATTTACGTACATATAACGTCCAGTTGCTTTTCTAAAAATTACTAACTATCTGAAATAATCTAAATCAAAATATTAAACCAAAGTTTGTATCATACATAATAATCTATAACTTATAATAAAATATAAAATACTGAAGTACCTTATATAATAATATGTAATTACAATTATTATAAGTCGAAATAATGAATAAAATCTATTAATAAATCGTAACGAAAGTACGTCCAGGTTAATGGCGCTTCCTGCATTAATTGCTTAGTTCGGTGTAATTATTGTACGCCTGCATTCATTGCGCGGAGTATGTCGCACGACGCAGCGACCGTTTGCGGCGCAAGCGGTGGGTAGGCACACAAATTTCAGTAGGCAATGTTGTTCGGTAGTCACGTATTGTGAGTTTTTATTAAAATATGTCAAGTAGTAATAATATGCAGTAAAGTTTCTTGTTTTAATACTAGTTTGTTAAGTTTTGTGTTTATTAAGTTTATAGACCTACTATTTAATCATATTTTGATATTAAGTTCTAAGAAATAAGTGATGAGTTTTAACAGTGCACTTTATAAGTACGTTACATTACAGTATTAAAAATATGAATCCTGTACATGCCACTAGTCCGCGGTAGAATATGTGATATCCTAAATACAGTTATAACTAGTTAGGAGTCAGATACTCACCTAAATATATTCAAATATTTGTGGGTCATAGTAAACCTTGTTTTGATACATATATATAAATAAAAAAAATAAAAAATTATGGAACAGTCTGCAGCGATATTGTAGTACGCAAAATATGTAGATTACTTATTCAAAAGTTAAGTATGACTAAGCAAATAAACTTATATAAGCCTAATATATTTATAAAAAATAAATTATCTATCTCCGTTTACGTAATTAACAGCAAAATCTATAGATGTATTTTAATGTAATAATAATATAACTTTTTAAATGGCAGCGCACGATTATTAATAAGATTTTAATGATAATGTCTAGTATTGCTGACCCGACGTGCCTTCTGAGGCATAGAACCAAATTCGAACCTCTGACCCGTCGCTGCTTATTAAATATTGATAAAGTAAGAACAGTATCAATGCTAATATAATATAATATGCCTTTCCCTTCCGCTTCAGTGTAAAGTTTATGTTCTAAGCGGATAAAATTAAAGCTACAAACTCTCTAAACTATACTAAGAAATAATGCAATTTTACATCAGAAAGTCAGTTAAAGGTATCTGTAACAGAATTCATACCGGGCAATGACCGAGTTAAGGTCTGCTTATAACTTGACAAATAACTAAAATTACATAAATTTCCATGTAACTTAAGCCAAGGCTTTAAGCCCAATCTAAAAATGGAAACTTGTATTTGCCATGTGCATTTATTTACACATTTTTCAGTTGGGATATTTCCATTTTATGTATCCACTATTCCATTTTATGTATGTTCGTATGTAGCAGGAATAGGAACGTATTGAAATTTTTGAAAACTGGAATTGTTTTTCAGTTTTTAGATTAAAACTTAAGCTAATTCGTTTTTATTTTTTGGTAACAAACTCAAGTGAGGAATGCGAAAATATTTCAAACTATCCGCTTTTTTGCAATATACCTGGGTTTTGCGCGGACTCGATGTGCCCTATTATTCTACATATTCTTAGTATTTTATACATTAACACGCAGGTAAATCTATACTAATGTTTTAAATGCGAAAGTGTGTCTGCTTGTTGGTTTGTTTTTCCTTCCTTTACGCCATAACTGAGCACCCAATCGCCTTGATTTTAGGCATAGAATTATTTGAAAGGATGGAGAGTAACATAGGCTACTTAAAACCAATAGTTACCATGGGATTAGCAAAAAACCGTGATAAACGCGGACAAAACATGCGGGCAACAGCTAGTACTGAAGAAAACTTCTATCTCTTGCGATATTTCTAAACTATTCGAATGTCGGGAAAACACGAGGAAAATTGAAATTTGAAACACAAGCTGCCACGCCGGAAGCGCGCAATATGGGAACATAGACAAATTCTCCATCAACATCCGGAACTGACGTTGGCGCAAATGCGAGAAACAATTTAATTGAATTTTGGAAACTTCTGGTTGCGTCGTGGGTAGAGATTGCGATAAGTAGAATACTGGGGTCGATTGCCTTATCTCCCACTGCTGGGCATCACAACTCTACTATGGGCCAAATTAAATAGGATTAAAATTATATACAATTAGGTGCTTCGTAACGCCTAATTGTGTTCTTATCATCCTCATCATATCAACCCATTACCGGGCCACTACAGGGCACGGGTTTCCCTGGGCTATAACCGCTTGTGCTAGAAGACACAATTAAAATCTTGGCGTTGAATATATAATAATAATGAAGGTTGTTGAATATTTCATCCTGTAAAAATATGACTTCAAAAGAAGCATATTTATTTTTCCATACAAACGAATTCAATACAGTCTAAGTGTTTACTTATGACAACCCTATTGAAGATAAAATACCGACACGCGCATAGGTCCTACGTTACGCGACGCGAACCTAATATATGTATTTGTATCTTTACATTTTGGTATTTATGTATATCTATCAACACTCTTGGCACTATCCCGTTCTCTTGCTGTCCTATCTACAAAGGTTGCCTGTAAGAGATTGCTTGCAGCAATAAGGCCGCCTTTGCATGTCTACATTGTGTACTGTATACTCCTTACTGTTTCTTTTCCTGTATGTTATACGTGCAATAAATGTGTTTCTTCTTCTTCTTCTTCTTCTAATAAAGTGACAGGTGTCACGTGATTTCAATTTTGCATGTGATGTTAGAGCTGAATCCGATTTATTTCAGTAAACCCTATACTCTAAATGTAGGCTTACTCTAAATGTATTAGTTTATCGGTTTCACAGATAAGTCTCAGAGACAGTAAATAATGTACCTCTCAAGCCTGTGAAGTATTATTTCTGTTTTTTTATTTCTATTATTATACATAATAAATATATGGAATGATGATTTTGATGATGACTAATTAATTTACCGTGTGATAAGAAGTGTATCAGAGAGAAAAAACCTACCTTGTTTTAATAGTGTCGCGCTAAAAAACTTTGAAGCGGCTCTTGTTTCACACTCCACTTAGCTGTTACCACTCACTGCGTTATTCTTGGAAACTGCAACCACAAAGCTATCATTTTAGCCAACCAACTCTTTGTTATTGTCTTTGAGACTTTTTTATATGAATGCCTATTCTTTATCTTATTAGGTATGCTTTGCCTCATAAAAACAAACTATTTAAATAAACACATGTGTGTAACTCAGTTAAATAATAATGTGTGTTATAAATAAACGTGAGTAATTCATACAATTGTGGAACCTTACTTAAACTAGTAAGGCCATTTTGTAGACTCTACCGAGTAGGTATATCACGTAAGAACGATTCGTTATTAAAATGAAGTACGAGTATATTTCGTTTGGCTCTTAGAACTTTTGTTTATTGTAAAGTCAACAAATAGATTGTAACTTTATTCGTGATTTGTGAGTTAATTTAGACTCGTTTCCTATATGTTATCTTGGTTTAGTAATTTATATAAAAAGTAGGGCGAGTTATGAACTACATATGACCGTAGTCCACCACGCTGGCCCAGTGCGGATTAGTGTACTCAACACGCCTTTGAGTATAGAGTACTCTCAGACATGGAGGTTTCCTCACGATGTTTTCCCTCACCTTAGAATCAAGTGATATTATAGTTGCATAAAACGCACGAAACTTGGAATAGTTAGTGTTGCGGGCTGGTATTCGAACTCAGACCCCCAAATGCAGTGAGGCCGAAATCCTAACTACCAAGAAATCACCGCTTCAATGAAACCGATATGCATTATTGGATTATAAAACCTACAAACAAAAATAATTCTGTTTATTATATTGTATGAACAAAACAATGAGAAATTTCATTTGCGGAGAAGTTTTCTAATTAATAATTATCATCCCCCGGTGGAAATTTCTCGCGACCTAGGTTAATTAGCGCTTTCAACATTTCTAGATTATCTTCGGCTCGAGGATGAGGACTTTTATTAGTTGATTTTATATCTCTTGCAACGTAATGAAAAATTGCTAATTTCTAATGGACGAACTTTAACGAAAAGTATTTTATCAACGTCAACTTAATTTTAAAGCGTCATTATTTCTCCAGTTTTGCGGTACTGTAAAGTTAGTTTTATTGAAATTAGAGAGAAACTTTGAAATGTATATTTTGACGACTAAAAAAGGGATGTTGGTTCGCAATTCGTATATATTTTTGGTATATTATACATTAGGCACTATAAATTATCCATCAATAAGTTATAAACCGATTTGAACGATCCTGTTAACATATCTCAGTTTATAAATCTTAGCTGTTCTTGTTATTTGTAAATTTTTTGAAAGTACGAGTATATTCGAGCCTTTACCGCCGAAATAGCTTATTCTACAGAAAGGCTCGATAGAACCACAGGTGAAGCGGTGATAGCCTAGTGGTTAGGACTTCAAATCGCACTTGTTAGGAAATAGGGAATGACAGCACTTTATCTATGATAAACCCGATGATTATATTAAATATATCAACAAATCATAGTTTGTATACTCATTGATAATGTATTGAAAATAGAATAATGGACTTTAGTAGACTGTCAAAGAAAAGTATAGGATTTATGGCGGGAGAGGCGAGTATGACAAGTTTGATTGGCGGGAAAGAAAAGTTAGCACGGATTTAAATTAATGAATTGAGAATAGGAGATTAAGTAAAGTATTGTGGATAGAACGTTACAAATTGGGAATAGATGATTTATAATGGAAACGACATACTTAACGAAATATTGTTGTGGCGGAACAAGAGTCGTATATACTGGTGATGGAGTTGAGATAAGTTGTTAAAAGTTGTTGGTACTATGGTTGTACCTGATGTTGCATCAGATAAGTATATCTCTTATATCCTTTGGGTTATTGAGGTATCATATATGGAGCTCTAGCATTATTTTATACAGATAGCTTATGCGGCAGAGGTTGATCTATAAAAACAATTTGTTCCAAAAGTCCTGATGTTATAAGTGATAATAGTAGTTATATTTGACCTGTCTTAAAATATGTTTTGTATCAAAGGGCCTAGCGTTATTACATATGACAATGTTGTAATCGTGTTTATAAGTTGTTTTTAATTGATTGAATAAAAGAGCAATGGTAGAGTTTCTTGCCAGTGGTCTTCTCTGCCGAAGACAGCATTCCGAACTGGTAGTAGAGTCATTTGAAGGTAACAAGTAATATGAATTATAGAGAAGCTTAATATAGAGTATTAGAGTCAGTCCAGTTGTTTTATTTCACTCCTTGGGAAGTTAGGTTTATAGAGTACAGACTATAAACCTTACTTCAGGCTTTAATTATGTCTTTTATAAAATGAATACTTTAATAGGAAGGAAGAATAATAGTCATGAGAATAAATAATTACTGCTAAGAAACTAGGTATTTAGCTTCAATAATACTGTTAATTAATGAAAGATCTAAGTGCCATCCTGAACATTGTGGTTATTGAAGTGAATAAGTGAATACCTTGGCCTCCCATCTTATTTTTTTTTAACACACGCAACTCTAACTTATGTAAGTTATGTGCGTTAAAAGCAATTAAATGCCGGTTGTGAGTCATCATATCGCACGCGCTTAATGTCGTCTGTCCACCTCGTTGTGGGTCGACCAACGCTGCGCTTTCTAGTTTGGGGCTGCCATTCCAGCACCTTGGGACCCCAACGTCCATCCTTTCTCCGAATTATGCGCCCGGCACATTGCCACTTCAGCTTCGCGACTCGTTGAGCTATGTTGGTAACTCTGGTGTTTCTACGAATCTCCACATTTCTGATTCGATTGCGTTGAGATACTCTGAGCATAGCTCTCTCCATCGCCCGCTGAGTGACTCTGAGCCTTCTTATGAGGCCCATAGGTATAAATATTGTATAGTAATTTCAGATTAATTTTGGAACTCGTTTACTAAAATATTATATTATAATAAAGCTGCTTTCTTATTACTAAGGAGAAGTCTGAATAAGAAAATTTGAATTCGAAAAAAATAAAAACAACACGAAAGGAACCTGGCATGTAATTAAGAAGGTTGGAAATATTTATCCTTCATCCCCCCTGCTTTAGAATTGTTACATTTAAAAACTGATTATAAAACTTCTCTTAACCATGTAAATAGTTTTTTTGTAGAAGTAGGAAGCAGATTAGCAACTCAGATTCTCTTACGACCAAACTACTCCCCAGAAAACTGCAGTGATACCCTCTCTCCTGTAAATTCTTTTGGAATTCTACCAGTAAACGTAACAGAAATAGAAACCATTATTATGAACCTTAAATCAAATAGTGCGGTAGGATGGGACGGGATTCCATGAAAAGTCTTAAAGGCTAGCTTTGCCTCGCTTGCTCCTATAATCACTAAAATTTGTAATCTTTCTCTCGTCACGGGTATTTTTCCGGACTCCTATAAAAAGGCTCTAGTTATTCCAATCTATAAAAATGGTGATAGAACCAATGTAAACAATTATAGACCTATATCTATGCTAACCTCTCTGTCTAAAATCTTAGAAACGGTGTTTAATAATAGACTAGTTAATTATTTAGAAGCACATAAACTGTTGTCACCAAACCAATATGGCTTTAGAAAAGGAAAATGTACTGAAGACGCAGTTCTATATTTAACTGAATCGATTACTAGATCCCTAGATCAAAAATTAAAATGCGTCGGCATTTTCCTTGATTTATCTAAGGCCTTCGACACTGTTTGTGTACCCATACTACTGACTAAGCTTTATAAAATAGGAGTAAGAGGTATAGCACTGAATATTTTCAGCGATTACTTAAAGAATCGTACCCAGCAAGTTAAGATAACTGAACATCGAAGCGATGATATGCCTCTTACATATGGTGTCCCGCAGGGCAGCATTTTAGGCCCCACGCTATTCTTTATATATATAAATAATCTTTGCTGCCTTCCAATTCCTCATTGCAAAATAATAGCTTACGCAGATGACACCGTTCTGCTTGTTACAGGAGATACGTGGGAAAATACTTTTAAAAATGCCGAGAATGCACTTAAAATGGTTTCCGATTGGTTAACTGCAAACTTACTTAGCCTAAATGGTATTAAATCTAAATTCCTTACCTTTTCCTCGTCCACAACCACTCAACCTCCTATTGATAAATGCATAGTGAGGGCGCATATCTGTAATTGTTTAGAAAATACATATTGCGCCTGTCCTACAGTAGAATATGTTTCAAATATAAAATATCTTGGACTGCAAATTGATAACACTTTGTCCGTGGAAACTGCACATATCTAACTTAACATCTAAAATAAGGAAACTAATATACATATTCAGAAATCTTAGATCATCAGCAAATAAATCAATTCTTTTTATGGTATACCATGTTGTTGGAGAGAGCACAAAGGGCTATCCTAAAAGTGATGACTAATAGACCTTTTCGGTATTCCACTACAGAATTATACAGAGATTGTAAAGTTCTATCAGTTCGCCAACTTTTTATTCTTCAAACTATTATTCGTAAACATAATTCTACTACTTACGTAAAAAGCCAACATAAAAGAAGAGGGGACATAATCTTTCAAACAGAAAGGCACAAAAGTAAACTAGCTGGGAGGCAGTACTACATCATTAGCTCTAGAATTTACAATAAAATCAATAGAGATATAAATAAAACCCCCTAAATAAAATTAACTTAAAAAAATGTGTAAAAGAGTGGCTACTGACAAAATCATATGCTGAAACTGAAATTCTTCTGGAAGTCTTAGGATCGAATTAATATGTAAAACTCTAACTCACATATACACACACACACACACACACACACACACGCACATACAAACACACACAAATATAAATACATACATACAAACACACACATACACCTGCAAAACAAATTTATATATGTATATATAACTTAATATAATAACTATCTTGTATAAGCAAACATATATGCGAGCACAATTACCTACGCGACGCAAACTCACATACGCACAATCATACACTCAATCATCGAAACAACAATTTAAGGAGAGCACTGTCGCCTGTAATACAGGTTTTTACCTAAATCAGGGACAGTAGATTTTAAATGGCACCATTACATACATTTATTACATACACACCAATATAATTTGTGAGGCACACATTTGTTTGTATAAATATTATAATAACTACTTTACATTTTAAAAACTGTATGTACCTACATTCTTGTGAATAAATTATTATATTATTATTATTATATAGAATGTCAACGTCATGAAAAAAAAAAAAAAAAAAAAGTCGGTACTCGAAAAGTTGGTACGTGTGATACGTGATTAAAGGATTTTTCATAATAAACTTCTATTTGAAGTTTATTATGAAAAATCCTTTCTAGAAAGTGTCACAGTAGCCCGTAGCGAAACCAATTTGTGCATCTTTTACAGTTCTCGCTTTTCAGTTGCAAGAACGTTGTGAACTGCTTGCATACGTTGTTTGCATACGAAATTTTCGTAAGCTATTTTTTTAACCCCCGACGAAAAAACAACGGGGTTTTCTTAATTTTGATGTGTGTGTAAGTGTGTGTGTGTGTGTGAGAATAATGTACACCGTTTTTAATTTTTTATTTAGGTGATAAGTATCGGAGCATGTGGGGAATGACTTAAACAATATGATACCCATTTTCACTCGTCTTATACAGCTCAGACGCCGTTTATAACATTGATTTAATACGTAACTAGTATTTATACCAATAATAATATTTTAGGATATTAGTTTACGCCAGCTTTTTCACGTTTTTTTAATTTCTGTAATAATTGTCGGACCAAGCAGGCAAGCGGCAGTGAACAATACTTTGTGGGGCATATAAGAAACACCTCCTATAAAGTGCCGTATAAATTACACATTGTAAGAGAATTAGTACTATTTAATATCATCTATTGAATATCAATGAAACTTGTCGGAGTCTCTCAGCGAGCAATAGAAAGAGCTATGTTAGGAGTCTCTCTAGTAACTAGTATCTCTACGTGATCAAATCAGAAATGAGAAGATTCGTAGAGAACTAAAGTTACCGACATAGCTCAACGAGTTGCGAAGCTGAAGTGGGTCTGTCCACCCGGTTGGGGATCGACCAACCAGGTAGACAACATCATACGAGTCGCGGGGAGCCGATGGATACAAGCGACCCAGAATCGTGGAGTTTGAAACGCCCTACAAAAGACCAGAAATGGATGTCAAACGGTAGGAATTATGATGAGTATGAAACTTGTAGTGACGATACAACATGTAGGTATGGCGTAGCTATCATGTTATCTTAAGGCTTCGTTATGTAAATGTATTCTTACGCTTATACTCTCAAATTAGTCCATCCGATGGAATCCATCGATCCGTCTCGCACTGTTTGGTTCAAGTGGCCTACACCGACATAAAGGGTAGAATGCAAATTACAAATTACGCGAGGGAAACGTACAACTCACTATCAAATACGTAAACATATATCCAGCAATGTATTAAGTAGATAAGAGTGGGTTGTTTTCGAAAATTATATATTAAGTATACTGTTTAATCGTGTAGCCCAGTGAGTAGGACTTCTACTTTAGTTTCGGGGACCCAGATCAAATCGCAGCACGCACCCCTAGCTTTTCTAAGTTATGTGCATTTAAAAAAAAAAATATCACTTGCTTATCAAGTACTAATCATCATAATTCTCAGTCTGTAGGTACTATGCTAGGCACAGAGCTCCTTTCATAGATGAAAGGGATTTTGGAGCTTTAACCTGCTGCTCCAATACGAGTTGGTGAGCTTTAACGATTGTTATCACTTGTTTAATAAGCGTCAGCCTGCTTATCTAGATTGGAGCACCGAATTGGCTCTAAACATTCTCTGCTTTGAGAGAAGAAGTCTGCCCCCTGCAGTGGGACGTTGGTAACCTAATGATAATTAGTGTGAATAAATTTAACTCGCAGCTAAACGTGTTTTACGGGGCACGGCGCTTTGAATACTTTCTTATGCCAGGCTATTGCATGCCCATAGCTACATCATAATTTTCAGCGCAACCCGGTAATCTAATTTAGGGCCTCATGTAATCGAATTAAACTACAATCGAATTTATGTCCGTAATCAAACAGGCTAAAAAGCCAATAGGTAATTGGGTGTGAACTGAAGCAAATAGTAAGTCACTACCTACACGCCTAGTGAAACCGCCCCTTAAAGTCTATCATATACGGAGCTTCGAAAGTCGAGACGGCGTGACGGGACAAGTGAACGGATCTGAATAAAATAAGCACACTGCCGCAGAAATCGCAATTGACGCATGATAAGCATGCAACTATTCTATCTACATTAAAAAGAGCGAGTGACGTCAAAAAACGTCTTAGCCGCATTAGGCGCTTTTGGCGCATCTGATGCAGTTAACGTCAGCAGGATATAGAAAGAGCGATGACGCTAAAGTACCACAAAGGCATTAACCGGTATTTATGTATCGAGCAAAAAATCGCCAAAGCATGAATGATGATGATATTGGATAGAAACAGGCGTTACTATGCAGAATTCCATGATATATTATGACGATTAAGCTAAATTTGCTATCCTACGCGGATTTTTAACAATTATTCATTGTTAAGCCAACATCTCCTGAGGATGCTCCGGTGTCGGGGCGAAACGTGCTTAGAGGACGTTACCTTAGATCTGTTTGGTGTGGGGTATAAATATTGAAGAAGGTATAAATTGCATCATATAGATTCTCCTGCTTTTCGTGGATTATAGCAAACTAAGCTTAATTTTCATAATGATAATGATATCAACATCTTATGCTTCTTCTTCTATTAGATTTTTTCTAATACTCCTATGATTTATTAAAATTTAATAATAGTGGACTATCATACAATAATAATTTCATTGATAAAGACCTTACTTTTTTTAAGTGAAATCTTATTTAGCCTCGTTGAGCGATTTGTGGTGAAAAGGGTTCGTGTCACCTAAAACCTCGACATGCTCGTGACGTACCTATTGTGTCAGACTAGCAATGCGTAGTAGGTATAACGGCTATGCATACAATATAGTATTACTCATATAAACACTAATATTTTGTATATACTTGATTGCAGCATATGCGCGTTTGACTTAAAGGGTGGGTTAAACATTGTGACTTTTGTTAGGAATTCCATTGTTTTGAATTTTCATTTCTGTCAGCAATACTTATGACTGCCTCTATTTTTTATTAATGAACTTGAAATAACAAGTTTAAAAATTATTATTTCTATTTTCAGTTGTTGCTAAGACGCCTAGGTGCGACACGCGTGGTATTCTGCGATCAACTGATTAAGGCACGGGAGATATCGCTCCGTCACGTCCGAGCTACACGCTTCCCGGAACTTAATGACAGCCGCAGGGGAGGCTCGGGTACGTGGCATATATTCAATTTTCTTTCACTTTCATACGTTTTTTTCGGTGAAGGCACTCAAGATGTTTTAATTTCAACTTTGTGGAAATAAAATAAGGGTCACTCACTGTTTATAGGGCATTAAGAGTAAAACGTCGAAACATTTAAAAGTTGCGTCCTGTTCCATCCCATGAGGTATCTTCGAATCGTCTGAGTCTTATTTATTACAAGACTTATTACAAGACTGAAGTGTATCGAAAATCCACCAGCAAGCACAATGTCATGAACATTGGCTGTGAATCAAATAGGTACTACAATAATAATTATTTTTTTGAAAACTAATCATTACACGATTTTTTAGCACATTCTTAAAAGTGCTCAATCAATTTTATAAAATATCAGGCACATACCAACCAGTGGCGTGCACTTCACAAAAGCACTGCCTACCCTAAAAAAATTTGTATAACTCATAAATGTTTATGTTATTATGTTATTTACTTATGTTCTTTATTTCATAAAACTTCGATGGCGTGATGTAGGATCTTGTGGCGCCATCTAGTTAGATAACATGAAGACCGCCACAAGTATATTATTGTTTATTGGGCAAACTTATCGTGAATCTATCCAATTTCGTTGGACAACCATGAAACCACGACTCAAAAACATCCCAGGCGTCTACTAGTCTGTCAAAACTGTCAGTAATATTGGCTGTATCTCAAGAGGAAAATTGATTCTCTTACGTTTCATGGAGTAATATGGATTATTTTAAATTAATATCTATTTAACCGTGATTTATATTAACGATTTAGGGATGTTTACAACTTCTTGTGCCTTCTTTTTGTTTTGTTTTTCGCAATGCTTAAAATCGCTTTCAGAACATCTGCATTATTTAAAAGAGTACCGCAAGAAAAGTATAATTTCAAAAATATAAGGTAGCCTATATATAATCCCTACAAACCGGTTCCTGTTATAGTTATGCAAATATAATACTACACTTTATAAAAAAATAATAAATAAAATTGTCATTTCGTTACCATTTTTTTTTGATTCAATTCCAAGATCAAATTTTGTAAAAAATATTATTGAAAAACAAAAAATGTTTTTCGTGAAACATAATGATGCATCGAAAAACGATTACCCGTTTCGTTCGAATCTGTTCCGTGCCATAACCATGATAAATGAAATATCTTCCAAAAGTCAGAATTGTTATTAACCGCTGATACGGAACGTCATTTTCACGGAGTTCTCTAATTTTCCACTTCCGCGAACTTTAAGATTTTCGCTCGAGCTTATCTCAGATACGCTGAAATAAATTGTTTTCGAATTATGCGGTTGTGAAGTTACCTCTGTTATGAGTTTATTTTAGAAATACCTCATTGTAATATGTCAACGGCCTCAAAACTATTCTGAATAAGTTGTAAGAGGTTGTTGTGAAATGCACACTTTTTTTTTATTGCCCTCCAAGTTAGCCTTTGACTGCAATCTCTCCTGATTGTAAGCGTTAATGCAGTCTAAAATGGTATCGGGCTAACGGATAGTAACGGATAGTAACACGAACAGTATTAACAGTTGCATTGCACCCATACGCCGAATCTGTTTCGTTGCAACATCCGACCGGTACGCTATATCGCTTGGCATCACGACTATGTCAGTATCAGACCAGAGGAAAATCAGAAATTATAAATTCTCAGATTATCACTGCCGGAGATCGAGCGCTCACAGCGCTCACAGCTTCCTCAAAGAATATTGAGTGGACCGAGTTTGATACCTGGCACGTACCTCTAACTTTTATTATTTTCGGGGTTATGTGCGTTTTGATTAAAATGAATTTAATACCACTTGCTTTAACGGTAAAGGAAAACATCGGGAGGAAACATGCCTGAGAGTTTTCCATCATGTTTGGAAGGGCGTGTGAAGTACCAATCCGCACTGGGTAGGACCCATCTCTTCAACCTAACCCCTTTTCTTTCTGAGAGGAGAACCGTGCCCTATAGTTGACTGGTAATGGGTTGATGATGATGATGAGCTACTTAACTTCACATTACATTTCATTAATGGACCGCTACTGGCAATCTTGAAAATAATTACTTCCCATTGAAATTGGCGACGCGATCAAAAATCAAAAGAGTCTGCGTCGAAAAAGCCAATTCACTTCAATTTCTCCAGTGATAGCTTTCTGTCGGAGTTAATTACCCCACTACTGCAGAGGCCGACCCATTAGCTTTTGTTTTTCTTTATAAAATCATTTTCTATAGATCTCATATCATTCGTTTAGCGATATGAGCCATATATCACCAATAAGTCACACGCACAATGACAACGCACACGTGACAGGAGTCACATGATTTTAAGTCTGCATGTGATGTTAGAACTGTATCTGATATCTTTCAATAAAAACGATGCCAGTAAATTACTCAAAACTATTAGGTTTTTGGTTTCACATACCAGTCTCTGAGACTTTACATAATGGACCTCTTAAATCTGTGAAGTATTATTTCGGTTTTCATTTACACGTTGTATATACATATTTCACATCTAGGTGATAACTACATTCGCTGGAGTCTAAGATTGATTTTTTTATTTGAAGTTACCACATTCTTGCCTTCACATTTAATGGAGATCTAACAGACGGAAAGTCGCAAACTGATGGGCAAACGTAAGGACGTACGCACAGACACACAAACTGATAAAGTGCAATTGCTAAAAACCCTCGCTTCGCAACCTAAAAACTATATTACATTTGACATTTCATTAAAAATATTTTAAAAAAAATCCCTGACCACGTTTATTAATAAGGTCCATGCCTTATCAATAAATGTGGCATAACGCCGAAATACCCATGCAGTGTTATGGCTCCGTCATTTATTTTTTATCGTTATTGTAAGAAGTTTCAAATTTTTCAGTTCGGTAGTTTACCTATTTAGACAAAGTTAACAACATTTTATTTGAACCTATTCTGAAGCCAACTCAAATCTTCAAGCTAGAGACTGACCAACCAAGAAACGGTGGAAGATCCACGAACATACATAAACAAAATTTAAAATGTGTTAAAGTTTTAGAATGTGCGTCTTTTTTAAATCGATTAAAGAGAAAAAGCTTATACACGTTCCTTTCAACACATGATCTCCTGGTAAGTAATTCTAGCTGCTAGCTACTAATACCGGCAAAAGCGCACATAAAAACCGCATAAGAGTCATAATAAGCGCTTTTCATTTAATATACGAATGAGATGAAACGGTAAAATTATTCAGCTAGAATATTTTTTCCACTTTTTAAGAGTAGTTAATATAACTTTCAGAGAATATTATCTACATTCTAGTGTAGCAGTATTCTGTATGGAATTATATTTTAGATTTTTGTAAGTGGTACTTACTTATTCACTTTTTTATTATTCCATTACGAGTTAGGCCTTGAATGTTATATTACCTATATAAGTGACGATGCGGTCAAAATAGTAGCGGGCTAATCTTTTATGACCTTTTATGTTAAGCCCATTCCCCTAATCGTTTTCTATTTGACGTAACGGATGCTAAATCGTTAGATGGCACGTATTTGTCGGAAGGGTAGGGTCAAAAGCCACGGCCATAACCAGACCAGAGAAAAATGAAAACAACTGATTTTTATAAACAAAATTAAATGTAACTTCCATGTAAATATCCTACTGTTTCATGCTGAGAGGATGCTGCAAGAGACGGCCTCTGATATTTTAAATGAACGACTATAGTCTCATTATGCATACAAACACACATATCCTACCAATCAGATTAATGAAAGAAACAATATTGCGTCATTTTTCTGTAATCTGATAGGCGTTCAGGAATCTCTAAATTCCTAAAACAAATGCTCCGATAAGAGCGTTGTTCATTTTCTTATACTAAATCTTAACAATAACGCTTACCCTATATTTCACGTTATGTTTATGAAGCTTACCAGTTATTGAGCGGGGAAAATACATCGAGTATGTGGAAAAATAAATTGGCTGAAACAGGAAATGATAGTTTAATGGGTTTCCTTTACATCAGAGAGGAGGTTTGATTTACCGTTTTAGTATAAGGTAAATCTTGTTATCGACATATAAACTTTCATCCGTTAAATTAGGAGGAACATTCAAAATTCTTTTTATTTACCTATCCAATGTCAACAAACTTTCGAGATTCTAGGTAAATAAGTTGTAATACGTGAGAAGAGTTTCCAATAAGGAGAGTTTGTAAAAGTTTTTGGATCCTCGTGAAACTTGTTCGATGTTTAATTTAGATTCGTAATCCGTGGTATAGATAAACAATATTTTTGTCTCTAATCCTGAATTATAAGTAGTAAGGATAAAAGGTAATTATTTTTAACTATTACTCAAAATATTACCTACTTACATCGGATTTATTTAAAATAACATTAGAGATGTGAAACAATATATTCTGAAGAAAACTATCTACGTTAAAGGGTTCTACCAAGATGAAATAATTTTTATTCATTTAATTTAATTAGTGCAATGCCACATACACTGACCAACACTTACATTATTATTTATAATTATACAAATGTACTATAAATAAAAACGTAACATGAAGCACTACGTAAATGCCAAAAAAAAATAACCTCTAAAATCAGATGGACGGGCAGACACACAGTGAAGACTTCGTAAGTCTATGTGAGTAGTAGTATCCTACCTAAGTTCCGCACTGCAACTTGCAACAATTTGTCAAAAGTAAAGTTTGTTCTCGAGCGTGGTTCATTTTCTTATACTAAATCTTAACAATAACGCTTACCCTATATTTCACGTTATCTATCGCTTGCACCGCGGTATTGTTATAGATATTCTTACGGGTATATTCACTCAGGACAGAGAGTACTAAAGGCTTCCGGATTCCTTAAATGGGGTCATCATTTATTCATATATTTAATAATAACATTAAAATCAAATTGCATAATGTATGGACAAGCCTGGTCAACTTGTTTGCGTAGTTTATATTGCTCTCAGACATCAGACTATTCAATAACAAATCTTTAACTTTATAACATTAGGTAATCCTTGCTCGAAATGTAGTTATTACGTGTACAATGTTTTGCCTATTGTTATCAATTCAACTTTACAGGTTGTTCTGTGTATATAAGAAACATGGTTCATTTGTGAATTTTTGTTTTTCTTTTTATCTAATCCAAAATTCTAATTTCAAAATTCATTTATTTCAAGTAGGCCTAATATAAGCACTTTTTAAACGTCAACGTTTGTAGTGATCTACCACCGGTTAGGAAGGCAGACTCTACCGAGAAGAATATTAATATAAATATTTATAATAAATTTATAATTTTATTCTTATATATTTCAGCTTCTATTGTTAAATTAGATGTAATTAAGTATAATTTTACAGCTTAAAGTTAATTGATGAATTATTTTGATTTGATTTAATAATAAATTAAAGTAAAAAATAGAAACATCTCCGTTCCGGGACAAGTACGAACATACAAATTTACATTGTATACAATTTTGTCGCTTCTGAAACCCTGACAATGCACTGGCCTTGATATGTCTGAATAGACCATAACTCGTTACTCACTTTAAGTACACTTCACGTAAGTGTTACGTGACTCTGCAATTTATTTTTGTTTCGTAATTAAGCACTTCTCAGTTTTAACGTACAAAATTTAGTTTTTTTAGGTACTCTATCATCATCATCATCATCATCATCATTACCGGTAACGGTACCGGCCCACTGAAGGGCCTGGATCTCGTCTCAGAATGAGAAGGGTTTAAGCCGTAATCCACCACGCTGTCCAAGTGCGGTTTGGTAGACCTTGAGAACAATGAATGAATGAATACGCTTTTTTTGTACACCACATAAACATATAGAAAAATTGTAAATAAAAAATTAACGAAAAGCATACAATTAGGCGGCCTTATCGCTACATAGTGTTATCTTCCAGGCAACTAATGGCGTAAAACACAGCTCAAGAAGAGAGGTAGGTGATGCATATAAATAAATAACTATGTATATTTGCATAAACAATATGGAGAAGTATCAGGCATGCATGCCTTACTATGTTTTCCTTCACCGTTAAAGCAAGTTTTTTTGTTATCTACTTAAATGCAACATACACGCGGTGCATGTCGTTGATCGACAACTACCTCTGGGATAAACAGTACCTCTACTTACTTCTTACCTCGGAAAATGCATTGTGCTTATAGGATAGAGGATTTGGATGAATAACTTCTTCAATAAAATGTCAATAAATTGTATCACTGTTTGCACTATCCCGTTTTCCATAACCTAATTCTCTACCATAAAGGGTTGTCTGGAAGAGATCGCTTCAAGCAATAAGACCGCCTTTGCGCAACTTATATATATATTGTTATTGTTTTGTTATTTCTTGTTTTAGCTTTTAATTTGTGCAATAAAGACTTTATCTATCTATCTAACTTCTTATTTATATCCTTTTAACCTCTCTCATTGTAAGAGGAGACCCATGCCCAGCACAGCTAGCATGGGCAGGGGACAATTTTCTCCCCCGGGAAAGGGATATAAATTTATCTTCTCCCACAGCCTTATCATCTCTCAGAGCGCTGGCGCACAAGTCGAAATATTATTCAAATAATATTTGTGTAAATGGGATAAAACTTCTACTATTTCCTGTTCCCGTGCTTTAGCAGGTTTAATATAATAATCCCCTTGTCAGGGGATATAATTTTAATCCCCTGCCGGTGCTAGACCAGTGGTGTGCATAGAGGGTATGCACAGGGTATGCAGATGATATAAAATTAAATAAATGTCCAGTATAAGTCATAAATACTTGAGGGGTAGGATTTTTATAGCTCTTACAATGGCTATCCTTAAGTTTTTTATAGCTTATACTGGAGGTTTTCATAATTTTATATCATCTGCATACCCTGTGCATACCCTCTATGCACGCCACTGTGCTAGACCTGCTGTAGTGGATTGATATGATGATGATGATGATATATATCTCGTAAAACACAACATTATAAATCCAAATGTGAGCTAGTTCGTTTATTCTTATTTCTTAGAGATTAAGGGTTACTATGCACTTGAAAAGTGACGAGGTGGGCGAACGTACAGGCATAGATAGCTGTTAATAATCTTTGTAGCGTCATTCAAAAAATACTACTGCCAATAAGATTGATACTTTGTATTTCCCTAGCGACCCAGTTGTCGAAAAAAGTAGGTACCGAGCCATCCGTAAAAATGTACTTCAGTGGTCCATCCCAAGGGGAGAGCAATCACTTTCTGTAGAATACCCACAATATAACAAGACAAGGGAAATTTTAAACAATATTTTATCGAAAAAATATGTCGCGTAAAATGTTTGAAAAAAATATTCTTTTATTATCCTG
This sequence comes from Pararge aegeria, assembly GCF_905163445.1. NCBI lineage: Eukaryota > Metazoa > Arthropoda > Insecta > Lepidoptera > Nymphalidae > Pararge > Pararge aegeria. The sequence continues at coordinate 5,336,450 of NC_053184.1, read as the reverse complement.
TGGAATTCTGGCATAGTTTTTCGCACTCTGTTTTGGACCCTTGACACTACCGGCTTGCAGTAGTGTAAAAGGTATTTTTTAATACCCATTTCACTACCAATAGTGCTGTGCTGCCATTAATTACTGCAATCTATTCTTTTTAAAATAATAAGGTACGTTACGAAACATCACCATTAGTGATCCAGATTTCTATGAGAACCGAATGCGAAATGAAATGTGTGGTTTACGGGCGGTGAGAACATCATAGATAATTTTCAGGCATGCAGGTTTCTTCACGATGTTGTTATTAACCGTTAACGGAGGCCGAACTCGGTTACTCTAAAAAGGAGGCGGAAGTCTTAACCAATATGCCGTCACAGAATCCATAAACTTACAATGGGACCTTAACCCATAGATTCAAATACCTGAACCCTTTTCGTGAATTATAGAGGAGTTGAAAATTGATCCAGTTATCAATTACTGACAGCTTGATCTTATATGTGATTAGGAGCATCCATTAGTGACCTGACAAATTACAATGGATGTTATAAATGTAATACACGACTATTGATTGATTAGCTATTGAATATCCGCAACGCCTTTCTCTAAAAGCGAAGCTTGCTTATATTATGAAAATTAAGACTTTGCCTTAACAATTATTTACTGTAAAGTCAACATCTCCTGAGGATGCTCCGGTTTTTGAGCGAAGCGTACGTAGAGGGTACATTGCCGAGGATCTGTTTGGTGTGGAGTATAAGGATTGATGTAATTATAAATAACACCACACAGATTCTCCTGCTGTTCGCGGGGTATAGCAAATTAAGCTTAATTTTCATAATATATTATGGATTTCCGCAAAGTCTAAAAGCTATCTAATATTGCGAAGCTCGCTTTCAAAGGGGATGCAGTTTTAAAGGATCATTTTTAAAAAGTTTCTTAACCACCATTGGGACGATGTGTTTCTCGATTAACATTAAAAGATATATATATATTATATATATATGGATATATATTATATATATATGGATATATATTATATATATATGGATATATATTATATATATATATATTATATAATAGTTTTAACCCAGTAGCAATCCCACTACAGGGCACGGATCTCCTCTCAGATTGAAAATGGTTTATTTTAGTCCATCACGCTGGCCAAGCGCAGATTGGTAGCTTCACACGCCCATGAAAACATTATGGAAAACTCTGAGCCATATAGGTTTCCTAACGAAGTTTTCGTTCACCGTTAAAGCGAGTTATGTTTAATTCCTTAAAATAAAACACAGCTTAGAAAATTTAGTAGCGGGTGTTCGAACTCGGCGCTCCGGAAGTGAAGCTGATGTTTTAACCACTCGGCTGTCACTGCTCCACCGTCGCCTCGCTATTGTATAAGATAAAAATAACTACGTATATATTGTACATTATATAAAATAAGCGTCGAGCGCTGTGGTTTTGTGGGAGGTCCCAGGTTCGATTTTTGCCAAGTTTAAGAATATTCTATAGTCCGGCTGGTAGTATGACGATGATGATAATGTTTCTTACGTGACATATGTTATTTTAGCGAACGTTAGTGCCGAGGCTATGAAGCAATTTGCAGAGGAAAAAATACAGAAAGCAACAATAAATTATGTTAATAAAATTAACTAAATTCTCTTTTCAATATAAATTCTAATTAAGCTCAAGACAGAGGTATTTTACTAGCGGAATTATATAATCAAAATAATTTAATAGAAAAGCTCGTGAATTTCCCTTGAGGTAAAAGTTTTGAGCATTCCTTTTAGACTACTTTGAAACATTACTACTTAATTGTAGTGAATAATGTATTATATTGTAAATACATATCTTAAACATTATAAGCATAATTAATATTCAAAAAATGAAGACACAGAGAGCTGATAATCACTCCGTGGCTCGAATATAAGAGCGGTTTTGGGTAACGAACTAATATTCTAAGATAACAACTGCTTACTGCCTTGTGCCATTGTTGTTTAACGCAGTTGACTTATGCTCGTTGCCACTAACGACGAGCAAGATAATGACTTAAGTACTAATTACTGATTTTAATATCATATATAGCTGTAGTACGTTTAAATTATGTAACCACCTTTTACACTGTGTATCTTAATTAGTTATTGATATATGTACGTTTTTATTTTCAAGTTTATATAAATATATGTTAGTTTAATTTATTATTATTATAGTTGTTGATTTATTTAGTTAGTTTAGAAATAAAACGAATACTAATTCGTTTTATTGTTGTATTTTTTCTCGATTGATTTTTGTTAAACTAATCATTTAAATTAAAATATTAAAATGTGGTCAGTGGATGGCTACGTATTTCCGTGGTGTTACCTGGTACAAGGTGCCAACTGAAAATCAGCGCTGAATGCATCCACTGGCGCATGCAGCACAATGCTGAGCTGGCACCTTTTTTCTAGGTTGTGCCACACATAACATATGTGGTGTTGTGAATATTGTAATGTTTGGCGCAATGTAAAAAATAAATTATTCTTTCTTTCTTATTTCTAAGTAAGTAATTTCTAATCAAAGAATCTAGGCATAAATTTATCTTACACCAATCGATTTTTATATATCTTAACTTGTCTATGATTTTTTCCACAAGGTGTAGTATTTGGTATTTGTATTATCATTTTTTTTTTATTTCGTACGGATTTAAACAAAACGATTTTATATTTTGTATCTGTCAAGTGTCCGTTTACGAGTTCCCTAAATATTACGCACCGCTGAATCGGTGTCATAACTTTAAATGGCGCTTAACGTCGTTGGTCGTCACCTAAGAGTTGGTGAAATGTTTATTTCCTCTAAGCATCACCTAAATCATTAGATATTCGATTTAGTTCCCTAGGTTTAGTAAAAATGAGAAATTTGGTCTGTGTATTTTTTTCTATTTTTATAGTATTTCAGTTCTAAACTCAATAGAAACGGTTCGAGATATTTATAATGAGTCTATTTTAAGAAGTTTTTCAACCTAGTGGTTAGACAAGCATTTTGACAGGAATATGGTCAAGAATAACATATCTAGCTATCGCTGTGAAGAACTTAATATAATATTATCAATTGTTTTAGTTCCTTTAAACTCATTCAGTAGTACTCAAAACCTTAACAAAAACCATAAAGACCAAAAAGCCTACTTTACAGTATTAAATGTACATGCGTCTGTAAATCAAAAGCCAAGCTTAAATTTCGACAGCAATATTTTATTTATGAAAGCGTCAAGCGAGGCCGACGGAAAATGTGGAAAATTCAGTGAAAGCGAGAAAATTTAGTTACACAATTACATGGATACATTTTGACGATACGCGCTCCATTTCGACTTCACGTTTACAGCGAGGATATCTTTGGCAGGAGCGAAAACGTGCGTTAACGTTTAAATGTCATTTAATTTAGCTCGAGGTGGATTTGCTGTGAAATTACTTACTTGACTCTGAGGCTGATTGATTTATAAATAACTTAAAGCATAATCCGTGGCATTTAGACAAACCTGCATAGAGAATTATAATTTACTAGGTGTTGCTCACCATAAATACGGTTTTTTACAAATCCCGTGGGGACCGTTTATTTTCCTGGGACAAAAAGTAGCTTACGTTACTATTCGTCCCTTCAAATAACTCTATAATTGTATACTTTTTGTTAAATTTTTATTTACAATTTTTCTATGTTTTTGTGGTGTAAAATGCAAAAATCAAGTCGTTTGGTTGCTTAGTTAGGGCGTTAAGTGAATGACAAACAAACAAAACAATTTGCTTGCTTTTTTTCTTTTTTTTTTATAGTAATAATTGATTGACAAAGCGGATGGACCTTACGGTAAGTGGACAGCATCGCCTATAAACAAAGCAACACTTCACAGGGAATGCAAGGAGTACGTCCTGCAACATGCCTCCCTGTATCCAGCAATTTGCGGCGTTAAGACTCACGTGCCTGTAATTACACCGGAAACCAGGCCCTTCACACCGGAACACAGCATTGCAACAATGCTGTTTAGCGGCAGAAATAAGCATGGCAACTTTCCCGGATGTGCTCGGTCACAGAAAGCTCTACGTATTGCTACAAAATTATGTTAAATGATGTTATAACATAGTTATTAATTATCTACGAGTTTGTGAAACGAGTTTTTTTTTTCTACGCATCACCGGCATCCGATTTAAGTGGGTGAAAACCCAATCTACTGATTGCGTTTTTAGGAACTACGGCTACGCTACGTTCTACTCTTCTCTACGTCCAAACAAAACACAATTCAAATGGTTTGGCCACACCGCAAAACTACATACACAGATATCTCAGTTGCACTGACAAGTGCTAGACTAGATTAGGTAGTAAAGTCTAACCACGAACATTGCATTTCCACCCTTAATGTTCGGACTCGTGACGTAGGTGTAAGGTGTAAACTGACCGAGGACTTCGTTTTCAGGTAACAGCTTGTGTAATGAAACTAACTTACGTGACGATCTGGTAACATCATTCTGGTTTGGAACTTTTACTACATTCCATTCAAATTTCGAATTTAATACGATTAAAGGATGATTTAGGGTAGACCTTGGCGGGACTAAGACGTGTCTCGTAAGAGAAACAGACAAGACACGGATCCAAAACTCTATGACCATTATCGAGGAGACTCTGTGTATCATAAACTGCTTCATATAAAATGTTCGTCATGTTTAAGATCCATGTCTTTTGACTTCTGTCGGCCGACTTGCGCATTGGGCAGCGACCCTGCTTTCTGAGTCCAAGGCCGTAGGTTCGATATCCTCAACTGAAAAATGTTTGTGTGATGAACATGAATGTTTTTCAGTGTCTGGGTGTTTATCTGTATATTATAAGTATTTATGTATATTATTCCTAAAAATATACATCAATCAGTATCCATAACACAAGCTACGTTTACTTTAGACGGGCTAGATGGCGATATGTGTATTGTCGTAGTATATTTATGTATTTGTGTTTCATCCGTATCTCGTACTGGGCATGGCTCTAACTTACACCATCCTTAAATGATTCTTGAATGAAAAACTAATCTGTATCTGTCAATATTGTAGACGGAAAACACTTGATGGTATCACCTGCAGACCTTATTTGTCTGTATCTACGAGTATGTTGGATATTAAACTACGTTAGAATTGTTAGAAACTGAACGTCGATAAGTAAAGAAACATTCGTTCAATGGATTCTTTATCCATCCTCGAGTAAATACCCCAACTCCGAAGCGTCTGTAAGTAGGTCGATATCTACTGGTAGAAGGGAACTTTTCGTTTTTAATCTAGGTTTATACTATCGAATAGCGGAAACTCTTTGTTGAAATTACGTCCTACATGGCGCAATGGCGCTGTGAATTTAAACAGGATGTCCCCGGTTCGATCCTCGGTAAAGGCAATTTGGGAATTTATAATTTCTGAATTTTCCCTGGCCTGGTGTGGTGGGAGGCTTCGGACGTGGCTAGTTACGACAAAGACGTGCCGCTAAGCGATTTAGTGTTCCGGTGCGATCTCGTGGAATATGATTACGGTTATGACTACCATACTCCTTAACAGGTTAGGCCGCTACCATCTTAGACTGCGTCATAACTTACCACGAAGTGAGATTGCAGTCGAGGACTAACTTGTAGTGGAATAAAAAAATATTTTGTTTTTTACAGTAATAATAATAATATAAATCCAAATTGTACTCTCTTGATTGTATTTATATCTTTGTAACTACTTTTTGTTTCTTTGGTGTACAATAAAAGTGTATTCATTCATTCATTCATTCAAATCCTTTATTCCCATACACTATTGTTAATACAAGATTATTAACTAAATTATTATCAATTTATATTAACAATATGGCAAATCGCCGCAAACTCAGCCTTACGCTGTGCATTAGCAACAATGCTCAGCGCTGATTTTCAGTCTGCACCAGCATCAGACTGAGCAAACAACCGCGACGCTCGCTGCGTTATTACTATAACTAGAGTAAATTTTAATAAAAAATTTAAATAAAAAAAATCCTAATAAACCATAAAAGAGAACAAATAAATCTAAAACTAACTCAAACAGTACATATTTAACAGTTTAAAGTAAACAAGTAAGTAAGTAAATAAAATAGACAGTACAGAAAACTCCATAATATTATACTTTACTCTCATTTAGCATCATCACCGTTATCATTTATCAGCTTAACTTATATCACTAGTGTGTTATGTTTTAGGCACCAATAACCCATTGTTCGATCTCCGGCACGCAACTTCTCGGAATTAGGTATTCGGGTGTTAAGCAATTGAAGTAGAACTGCGACTTAACTTTTGTAAAGGAGGTCGAATCCCAGCAAACACCTCTAATATTTCCGAGTTATGTGAGTTTTAATCAATTAAAACTTGCTTAAACGGTTCTCAAATGTGTGTGAAATCCACCAACTCGCACTGGGCCAGCGTAGTGGACTACGGTCTAAGCTCTTCTTATGCCGAGAGGAAATCTGTTCGTTGCAGTGGGCCGGTAATAGATAGATTATGTTGATGATAATGAATGTCACTAATGGCCAAGACCTCGTCTCTCATATGCGGAAGATATATAGCTTAAACCCATCACGCTGCACCAGTGCAAACAGTATTTAGGTCAAATATGATGAAGATGGTCCCATGGTTGAGGAGCATTATAACGCATAGGTGGAGACTAAATTTAAGATTCATTCTTTCTCAGACCAGTCAAGTTTTCGAATATATCTCTTAATGTTTTAAGGAATTAAAGCTAAAACTTGAACGGTAGCGGTAAGGGTTCTTACATCCGGGATAAAAAGTATCCTATCTCCGACCGCAGGATGCCGGGACGCTGTCACTAACCAAAATTTCGGCGATATCGGTTTAGGTGTAAAGCGAACGACCATTTTTTTAAAATCCCCGGTGCGTTTTCGGTATAAAAATAATCCTTTGTCGCATCTCTATGGCGCCGTGGCGAGTGCTGTGGTCTTATTTGTGGAAAGTTCCGGGATTGAGCTCCATATATTTTGTTCTACGAATTTGTTATAGCTCGATAGTTTTTTTAATATTAAATATTCAATATTTTAAATAGATACTCTACTGGTCACTAGTCTGTAACGTGACCTCGGCAACAGCTCGCGAACCATCTGGCGGTCACTGACCCGAATACGCGACGTTGCCCAATCACATTTATTTGGTTTCACAGTGTAATGTAACTTTACAGAAATAACATGATTTATCATTTTTTTTGTATGAAATAAGTTTATACTGAATTTTGAAAAGTCGTAGAGCAAAAGTTGTTAGTTTTCAGATAGGAACTACATGGCCGAGAACTTTCTGTTTTTTTTTTTATTTAATCCTGTATAGTTTTGACAATTGTGTTGAAGGACAATATCCGTAGAGCAAGCACAAGAGTGTGTTCAAAATTTAATTATTTCAATCATTAATTTCAGTTCAACACAAACCAACGCATATGCAACATGAGTGTTTTGGCTCTTCAAAATTTTGCACATTCCAATTATTATTTGGAATGCAAATTAGTGATTTTAGACCATCGGAAATGTTTTCAATCCTACAATTGTTATTAGAACGCCGTTATTATTAAATGCACGTTTTAATGCCGTAATAAAACCCCTTTTAGACTTTAATTGCATGTGGCAGTAGGTATTAAATTGACGGCCGATTGGCGCGGTTTCTCTATTTATGGTTTTGCGTATTTGTTGTACATATACCTAAAGTAATACAAACAGACCAATTGACATAAAATTGATAAATCTCAATCGATAGCTCGGAGAACCGATGGACGTTGGGGTCTTAAGGTGCTGGAATAGCGACCCCGCACCGGTAAACGCAGCGTAGGTCGGCCCCTAAGGAGGTGGACAGATGACATCAGGCGAGTAGCTGGGAGTCGCTGGAGGCAAGCGGCCCAGGACCGTGATTTGTGGAACTCCCTACAAAAGACCTATGTCCAGCAGTGGACGTCAATTGGTTGAGGTGATGATGATGATGATGACATAAATCAAATGTTAATTACATTAAAATATATAAAGATTAAATTGCATGAAATATCTTTTGACTATTCAATAATTCTTATGAATAAGCAAATAAATTAAAAATGATATTCCTTTGTATAATCCAATGAAAAAGTTGCAAAATAGTCTAATAATATTTATTAAACGAGAAAAGGAAATTATTATTATCATCTATATAAAGTATGTTTGATTTTTCAGGTCCTTTTGTTGGAACATCCACCAAAAGTATAATATCTAAGTCTAAAATAAGATCACAGATAAATTCAAATACACAAACATTCCACGCAGATGAAGCTCTACAAAATGCTCTTAGAATTATAAATAATTTCATAAAGTCATATCAAAGGTGATAATAGGATTGTTACAGTTAAAGTTAGGTAATGCAGTCATTTTCCGAGCAGGTGTAGTTATGAATCTGAAGCTAAAAATCCCCTGCAAAATTCCTGACATATTCATTTTACGCGCGAGCACATTCTTTTGAAAGAATCTCACTCAGTGCATAAGGTATTCGCATTTATGCTGAATATTATTCTAGGGCGAGAGGTTGTAGACGATTTTGAGGAGGTGCTTGATAAAACCTGTAAAATTTAAATAATCAACTCAACTTGGCAAATGATTCTGCCGAGACTTAACATGTACTTAATAGTTATTTGAAGTTTAATTTTATACACTATCCCGAGATGGTTCAACGGGTTAATACCAAGCCTTTTTTTTATTTCTCTACAATTTAGCCCTTGAATGCAATCTCACCTGGTGGTATTTGTTTTTTTTTATTATACAACAGACAGTCAGTGCACAAAATAACAAAATAGATTTAGTTAAAAATAAAATTGCACTAGCAAAAGACGCACCTCATTGTGCACAAATTACTAAACTTGTATTGAATAAATAGGGCTACACAAAATTTAAAAAAAAAGGTAAGTTATTAGAAAAATAAATAAATAAATAATTCATCACTTATAAATACAAGCTACACTAACGCATTTGGTTTAAGTATTCTGTAATGATCGTGTTAGAATAAGAATATAAATAAATAAATATTTAATGCGATTTAGCTGACCAACTTTTTGAAATTACACTAGTTGCATATGTTAATGGTTTCTACGCGACATCGTACCGGAACGCTTTATTGCTAATGCAGTACGTCTTTGTCAATGGGGTGGTAATCAGCCCCGGCCAAAGCCTCCCACCAGACCGCATCAGACAATATTCGCAAATATTAAATTTCCAAATGGGGCCCGCCGGGATTCGAATCCAGGACCTCCAACTTAAAACCACAACGCTCACTGCTGCGCCAGGCAGGTCGTCAAAATGCTGACTCTATGCTTCCGTTCTATACGATCACAATAATGTGTTGTTACAATGTCAGGAAAAGGAAAACTTACGTCTAGGTTACCAATATTAAAATGGGCTAGATGGCGATCTTCTGTTCTTCGTAAAAAATAAATATTAAAAAACAAAACTCGCAAAACATATCTTAAATCGCTCTGAGCTGGGAAAGGTCTGATCTGTGACAATTAGTTTTATCTGATATGGAGCATACTATTTTTTAAGAAAAATTAAACGGAACATAAATAAATGAGCTTGTTTTTTTTCTATCAACAAGTAGGTACTTTTACTACTATTGTTTTAGTATCGTAGATTTCTTATAACAAACAAACGCATACACATTTTTTTATCTTAAACTCAGATAATTTGACATTCTCCTTTTCTTTGTGTGTGATGGGAAAATCAGCAGAGGGTCTGGACTGTTCAATTTTAAAGCACTGCCTTTCAGTGCACCATGAGGCGAATAGAAAGTGGAATTTTTGTGAAGGTTAGGTATTAAATAACCCATAAAGTATGATGCTTGCTATGGGGTTATTGTTATGACGGACGTGAGTTGGAATATTATTATTATTTTATTGTTATTTAAATTTAAATCTTTATGTTTCAATAACTGGCTTTATACCTATAAATAAGATTATCATTATTAAAATAGTTGCATTTTCGGCTTAAAGAAATTTATTTCTCAAAAAGAACAGAATAATTCACTTACATTGAGAATACAATAATATTTGAAAATTAGTAGATACAAAATCTCAAAGTGCGCTACAAATGTACCATATTATTTAAAAGTAAAAAATTTCGCGGGTGGTTAAAGAAAAAGTTAGCGGGGGATAATACAAATCGTTTTATAAGGTAGAGGTCACATTAACTTAACTGAACGGTATTTTGTACATGTTCAATAACAAGTTTCTTAAACATTGGTAAACTTTTAGTATTAACGATTATCTCAGGTAAATTATTGTAAATTAATATTAAATTATTTTCAATATTGTAATCATCGTCACATCATCACATCGGGCACAGGGATTCCCTCATAGGAAAGAAATATTTAGAGCATAGACCCACCATGCTCCTACAGTGTGGGTTGGTTATACTGAAACCAGAGAGCAATATGCTCAGTCGAGTATAGTGCTCTGCGATTCACGGGGTGAACAACGCCGATTTCCTAACTCCGAGCTGATACTGACAATTTTTAATAAAATTGATTCAATTCCTAAGCATTGTCCGACCGCGGAAACAAACTCAGGACCTCGTAATCCTTATCCGAGCACGAGTTCACCGCTAGCCGAACCAGACAGTCGCCGAAAGGAAAGACAGATGCATTATGTGCCAACTGTAAAACTTAGTTTTGAAGTTGAAATTGAGCAATAAAATCATTAAAAATAATACTGGAAGTGAACTTCTCGCGGACTTTCATCTAAAGAATTCTTACCTGTCAAACATTCTATGATCCCATTTTACCAATATTCCGCCTGTACCACATTTTTTTTAATAATAATATTTTTTTAATATACTACGACAATACACACATCGCCATCTAGCCCCAAAGTAAGCGTAGCTTGTGTTATGGGTACTAAGATGACTGATGAATATTTTTATGAATTATATATATATAAATACTTAGAAAATACATATAAACACCCAGACACTGAAAAACACTTAATGCTCATCACACAAACATTTTCCAGTTGTGGGAATCGAACCCACGGCCTTGGACTCAGAAAGCAGGTTCGCTGCCAACTGCGCCAGTCGGCCGTCATATTTTTGGGATTTAACTCCCATATCTCTGTCAAATATGAACCTAGGAAATATTAACGACTATCAAAATTAATTTTGACTTTATTTGCTATCTTAGTTGTATAACTAAGTCATTGGAATTTTTGGCAGCGATACATTTCATTAAAATCCATTTGTGAGATATATTAAGTTATCTAACCGTAAAAAACTTCGAATTTATAACCTTCTTATTTGTTACCTGACTAAAATATAATCTAAATCTAAATCTAAAAATATAATCTAATAAATAAAATCTCCTCAAGGGGCATTCGACTGAGTAGGCTGTCTTTTTTTTTACTAAACAGTCTTTGCTTTCTCATCTGATGTTAAGTAACGATGCAGTATGAGATGGTACCCGGCTACCTTATCCGGAAACCTACCTACTCAGCTGGCTACCCGGGTTAGTACTCAAACATGTACTTACTTACCCGGGTACAGCCATACCCGGGTATGTCAGTTTTATTTAGGAACGGTGATGATGAAAATAGATACTATATTACACCTTATGAACATTAATGTAAAATTATGAGTGGAATGCGTAGAAACTTTAACAATATCTGGCTCGTGTAGAGCGTAGGTACCCCAGTGATCCCGGGAAAGTTTAACAAGTATGTTCAATATACGGGCTTGTTTATGACATATTTTACGGTCAATATGGTCTTTCCCTACGTCTAGGGGTTCAAGGTTACGTACCACAGTGTAAGTATGCGTAGGCTAATTAATGTTCACTTTGGGAAATCTAGCACTTTATATTATAACACGGATGAGGTCTGGTTATTCTGGTTTAAAAATTTTGGCAGCAAACTGATTTCTAAACCTTGAAAATACAGTTTTGGTTATTTTTATCTACGCTCCCACGTACGCTTATTTTTTTTAAACTGCGCAACTGATGTTAATGCAGTTTTTAGTTATAGCTAAAGTGATTCATGAGGAAGGTTTATAAGTAATAAACAAGCGTATTATAGTATACAAAAGCAATAATTTGTAATGTGATCTCGCAATAAAACATATTTTTGTGCGCTTACATTGCAAACGCTGCTTAAAACTAAGAAGATAAATTAAATTTGCGAAGCCGGGTTGCTAGTTAATTATTAAAAAAGAACTATCGTAGGTTAAGAAAAAGGTGGTGCGTGGCGAGAAAAACCTCTTTCTGACCTCATTAGACTGGAAATACATTAAGGAACTATCCTCAAAGTATTTCCAGATAATTTAGTTATAAGTGGTATTATCAAAAATACGCATATCAAAAGGTTTATAAATGTCACTCTCCGGCCATAAACTATATCAATGCAAAAAATCACGTAAAAGCTTTTGATGTGTAAAAGCCCGTAGCACACTTTTTGCATTTATAATATCTAGGGATCCGCAAAATTCAGCTCAATCGGACCAAGTCTCATCATCATTCTCCTGTACGCATAGTAAGAATTACACGGTAGTGAGATGATGGCGATAACCACATTCGTAAACTAAAAACTAAAGCTGTGGGTTCCAAACGCGTCCTGGTCTAAGAAGAAGCCCACAATAAACTTAGCCGGGTGTTTTTTTTTTGTTATCACCATCTCACAATGTCATTTCAAATTATTAGGAGAGCAACCTGGTTGGAGCAATAATTTACACCCAAATATCAGTGGTATAAAATTATAATTCCAATTAGTAAACACATAATAATATTTATGTGGGGCATCCGCTGGTGTGGGATGCGACCTGCGTTGATACGTTGGCAGTTTCTCACTTACCAAGTTCGTCCCAAAATACGGATGCAGCTGCCGAATCTGCTCAATGCTTAGCGCCGTAAATACTCTGTTATTTGTAATGACTACTTTTTTGCGGCGCTTGCGTTTAAGACTCTAGGCCCATGGTCTTCTAACACAAAAAAAAAATTAAACAAAAATTGGTCTTGACGTCTGGTGACCCAATAGTCTAGTAATTCAAAGGGGGCAATAGCGCCAGCATTTTGGGTACCAACCCCAAAAGTGAACAGTTAGACGGCTACTATTTTTTGTAAATATTAATGTTACTTTATATCAAAATGTAGTGTAAATATACATTCTTCTTATGCCATTGTTATCATCTTCTACTCATTAACGGCCCATTACAGGGCGCGAGTCCCCTCTCCCGCTGGCTAAGTGTGGATTACTAGACTTCACACGTCTCTTTACCCCGAAGGGAGGCCGAAGCCCTAACCTACATAACTATTTCGGGTGAGTCTTGATTATAATTGATATACATATAAACAAGAAGCTATACGATTTTTTAATCCAAGTTCCAAATATTTACCACAGCAGAATTTCTCGGGAACCAATTAAAAGTTTGCTCTTACTCTCAAACTTGAAACTTTCATAGGAACTTCCATCTTGCACAATTCTTCAGTGCAAGTAGCCAGTAGGTATTGTACAACCGGAAGACTATGATAAACAACCTCCGGATTAACTTGTTAAAATAAGTTTTAATTGCATCAGAAGAAAATTTGGAGATGGTTACATTGTCGCACTTGTTTATAGCCCCCGACGCAAAACGACGGGGTGATATAAGTTTCACGCGTCTTTGTGACTGTGTGTGTGTGTGTGTGTGCGTGTGTGTGTGTGTCTGACTGTGGCATCGTAGCTCCCGAAAGGATAAATCGATTTCAAACTGTTTTTTTTTTTATTTTATACGCGAGAGTGTTCTCAGCTTTGTTTGATAGAAATTGGTTTGACATGGCCGTCGCTTCAAAATGGGATATTTTTTCATAACTGCCTCATTCTTAATTTTTGGTTATCTAGGTATATATGTATTAAAATGCAGTTGGCGGATGTATGTACAATGCGTTCTCATTTGCATTTCCTGTAAAAAATTGATTTCCAGCATAAATGTGATTCTATAACGTTTTGAATATCAGAATGAGCTACACCGAAGCGTTGTGTTGCCCAGCCAGTAATAAAATATTTCAAATAACCGAAGTACGTACTTTATAATATTTACAAAAAATATATGTTATCGAAATGTTCACTCACGGGCATGGTTAAGGCTGGCTTACTCTAACTAATAAGTGCCACTCTTTAGATACTAGAGACGTGGATCAGACGTGAAACGTCGTAAAAGTCCTATTATAATATTAAAGATTATTTAAACGATAAAGAAGCTTGGGTGTGCATTGCGCTAACTTCATAGCTAAATATTAATTGACTGTGAGATAGTGATAACAAAAAAAAAATACGCGGCTAAGTTTGTTGTAGGTATTGTCTTCCTGAACGAGGACGCGGTTTGAACCTTTCGGTTTACGTTGGTGAACGAAGTTATCACCATTATGTAAACATATATATATGAAAGCTTCATAAGTGCCTGTGATAGGCCTACATGAAGAATATTTGAATTTGAATTTGAATGACGACCTTATTTATTTATAGTGATATAGAAGTGACTAACCGTTTGTTTGATAAACCATACTAAAGTGGACTTGTTTTTAATGCTTCAATATATGTCTTGCGCACGGTTTCTGTATGCTCTTAAATCTGTGTTTCAAATATAAAACATTCATTGTATAGTAAATAGCAAAGTAAATATTTATTTCATAAAACATACCTACTTTTAAGTACCTAATTTTATTTCACCCCTACTTACTCAAGTGAGTAAATTGAGCGCGGAACCATTAATTTGCTTGAGGTCGTCCATTGATTACCCTCAGAAGGAGTCTACGACCGAAATCGGGATCGCGACAAATTGCTTTACCGCCGAGACCTGACGTTTCACTTTGGTCGGATATGTTTAGAATCGCAATGTCATATGTAAGAAACCCGTTGGATAATAGAACCACTTATACTTGTACAAAAAATCATCGACATAATTTTCAGCATTGGCTGTGGTGGTTGGGTTTATTGACCCCTCTGGCTTTCCCAAGATATACATTTAATTGATAGGTAATATTCCGACTGATTACACATATCTAGGAAGCGGTGATAGCGCATTATGTAGGAGCTCGACTTCACTTTCACGGGCCAAGTTCGAATCCCAGCACCCCTAACTTTTCTAAGTTATGTGCGTTTTAAGTAAAAGAAGAAGAAGAAGAAACATTTTGTTGCACGTAAACACACAGGAAAAGAAACATCAAGGAATATACAGTAAACAATGTAGACATGCAAAGGCGGCCTTATTACTAAGGCCTTATTGTTATTATTAAGTAATTAAAATATCACTTATTCAACGGTGAAGAAAGACATCGTGAGGAAACCTGTCTGAGAGTTCTACATTATTTTCTCAAAGGTATGTGGAATCCGCCAATCTACACTGGGCGTAGTTCTCATTGGAGACCCGTGCTTAGTAGTCGGCCATAGGTATCTAAATCAAGATAACTTAAATCTTTTCATTCCTAGCCTAAACAGCTGGCATTATCTAGAAAACAATGACATTATAATATTATTTGTTTCATAACCCTAATAAGTCTGAAATACGGATAAACAAACAGTAAAGTTATCGAATCAAAGAATCCCGTTTTCTATTCAGAGTTTCTATAAATTGAAAAATAAACAAACTATATAATATTCATTTCACATACAGTACGTAAGTGATTCATTTGTGATGTGGCCGATGTGGTTGCCGAAAAGTACTTTAACTTGGACAAAATCATGAATATTGCTAAAGGCAGCCATATATTGTCCCATGTCCAGAAAGTAGTAAACTGGCATAAAATACACTCAGGGAAACGTGTTCTTTTTGTGATCGTATATCACGCTGTACTGGAGACTATCTTGGTTAATAAATGAGTGGGAATTGTCACGCGAAATATAAGATATCTGTTTATTTTTATTTCGGTCATTTAGTATTTATTTAGTATCGTTATCGTAAATAGCCTATTACAGTCCACTGTTGGCCTCTTCTAACGGAACTTTGCCGAAAATTATCACTTGGGACAGACGGAATGGTGAGTGCAGTATCTGGTAGTATTTATTTTATTTCACTACAAGTTAGCCTTTGACTGCTATCAACTGGTGGTACGTGATACAGTTAAAAGTGGTAGCGGGCTAATCTGTTAGGGATATGGCAGTTATAAAACCCATACTCCTCATCGGTTACTACATAACATCGTACGAGAACGTTTCACGTATGTAACGTGTTTGTAGTTTGGTAACTAGCCACAGCCGAAGCCTCCCGCCAGGACAGACAAAATTCAGAAAATAAATTTCCAAATTACTCCTGCCCGAGAACGAACCCGGGACCTTAAAACCACAAAAAAATGTATTAGTACTCCTTTGTATTCCCTTATTCGTCTCGCAGACACCCGCAATAAGAGAACTCCGTTCATTCCACTCCAAGGTGGTGACAACGTAATTCTGATCTCTCTCTATCTTCTCATGGCTCAATCGATAAAAAAGTTATTATCGAAATCAGTCTCAGTATTGTTGCTTAGTTGAAACCATCACTTCAATTCAATATATTGCCAATTAAACTGTTTCTTGTAAATAGCGTTAAACTAATGTGATCTAAAGAAAGAGAAAGCCATATCCATAGCCATAATTGCACCATATTTTTTTAGGAAATGAGCGATCCATTTAAATCTCCGCGACTCACGTTGGAAAACAATAATTCCCATTCATTTTATCCTAAACAATGAAATCCGACAATTAAAATTCTCATTACGAAGCCTGGATATTTGTTAACCCCAACTTTGGCTCAACAAACCGGGCCGGGTTAACGACTTTTGTTTTCCTAGACTTTTTCCTTTAAAATTAAAAGTCTTTTTAGAGGACCTCATTATAAAAGGCTTTTGTATTTACCTGCCACTTCCTTTTTCGCTAATTGATTTATGCGTACGCCCTTAATCTTAAATGGTTTTACTGTCTGAGTTTAATTGAGAAGATTTATACAAGTTTATATTACATTTCTTTTTTTTTTTGTTTTTTTTTGTAACTTACTTTATGCACCATCCATTTTCCACTCTTTTATCGGCTTCGTACGCTCAGGTTGCCTTTAAAAGATCACTTTTAGTGATAAGGCCGCCTTTGCACCCTAGCACTAAGTACTATTACTGTTTTCCTTGTATTTTCCTTTTTTTGTTGTATTGCAATAAAGTTTTTCTATTCTATTTTATTCTAAGTTTTTAGTTAAAATATGCTCAGTAAGTTTATCAGCCTGGGGCTTCGTAAGTGATCGAAGCCCTGGTTTTAGGCAATTATCTCTTATAGCTCGGCCCGTTTATTGTCACCAGCATTTTATGGGATTATAAGCAGTGAGTTTATGAGCGGCCGAGTCATATTCGAATCCCAGGACGCACCTCGAAACTTTTTACACCTCGGTCGCAACTTTTCTAAATTATATATATTTTATGCATTTAATAATTTATTTTTAAGATCAAGAAGGTATATAGTTATACAATGTCTTCTCTTTATCTGTCAACTTAATTAACTCCAAATAATATAATGTGTGTTATGAGCGTTTTAAGTAATTTAAATATCACTTGGTTCAACAGTGAAGGTAACCTGCATGCCTGAGAGTTCTCCATAATGTTGAGGATAATGTTTGTAATTATGCTTTTTTCGTATTTTGAATAACCCTTTAAAATGTATGGCCCGATCTGAATATCCAAACTAAACTGACGAGGCAGTTCGCTCATTAAGGAACTGTTTTCTAACAGTAGACGTCCTGACGTTAAGTAAGTAAAAACAAACACGACCAATTAACACTAGGCTCTACACAGTAATATAACTGTATATTGGCTATAGCGCGTAATACAAGGTTTACAAGAACTACATATTATAAGACTCTAGTAGTGTTTTAGCTCTTCTGATTAATTCTTTTTATGAACTACTAGCGTACCCAGCCACTACTAGCGTTCTATTCTCTTTTTGAGCGGGTGAAGATAATTATCTACGCCCATCTACACCCAACAATAGAATATCATCATAGTAAATAAAAGCTGTAATGTTAGTTCAAAAATAGGAGTGCTCCGATCGTCACCAAACTTTACAGGCTTACTCGCGAGGTCGTCCGGAGATTCCCTGAAAGTTTCATTACAATCGGTCCAGCCGTTTCGGAGCCTATACGGAACATACCCACACACTTTTTCTTTTATATATATAGATTCTTTTTTTCAAAGTGAAATAATTCAAAGTGATTTATTATGAATGCAAGATTTCATATTTGTCCAGTAAGTTTTGCTCAAATTATCGTGACAAAATTCAGCACTAAGATAGTTTCTATGCTGGATACTTAGAAAATGCGTAGGATACTTTTTATCCAGTAAAATTATGGGGTTAACCTTTCTGAGAAATCTAAGAGTTAACTTTATTTAAACCGACGTTGACAAAAGGCATAGACATAACTCGCATCGTAGTACTGCTCTAAGAATACTATTTATTTTCTAGTGAACGAACGAGTCCCACTGGATTTTGTAACAACCTTAATATACGTGGACGAAGTTGCGGACAACGGCGAGTTATGGTACAGTTTACAAATCTTCACAAAACCACTACATTCAATGGTTCAATGGACAAACAACAACAGTTTCAGATTAATGTTTACACTGGACATACATAACTCAACGGGCTAGGAGGTAAAAAGTAGGTATGTATTTATTGTAGAAAACAGGAACAATATGTCCAGTAGAAACGGTTTTCGCAGTCATATATTTCTAACGTAATATTAGTTAGAACAAGAAATTAAAACGGTAGTAGAAGTTAAACTTCTTTAGGCGCGACGAGGGAATAACTCAGATATTTTTTTTGAAACTCTCTAAAGATACTGGTTTATTTATTACTTTTGTAATAAACAAATAATTAATAAATTTGCGACATTCTATAATATTTAATGACAAGGTTATATTGACCTGTGCTGATCTAACCTTCAATATTCTACTATAATCAATTATTCTATTTAATAAATGAAAATATTTATAAATGAATATAAATGAAATAGCGGAGTCCCAGCAATATTTTAGTCTTTTATATATAAATAATAATAAAAGTTTTACTTCAATCGGGCGTAAAGGCTATACGCACAAACTTTTTTTTTAGATATAAAACATCTACTGTCACCCCAGAAAAATCAACCCGTATGCCGTCGAGGAAAACGATATGACGATATCTCATAGTGTAATATCGGTATCTTAATTTTATTGAACATTGAAATTCGTCAATATTTTTAACTGTCCGAAAACTACTGTTTCATGTTTACAAATGTTCACAAATCCAATTGATACATTGAATGGACAAATGAAAACAGGATTTCAAATTAATGTTTACATTGTACGTACGACTAGGTACATCATTCAACGCGCGATGTGGTAGAAGGACGTACACTTTACGTTGACATTCTGTTTACAGTAGACAACGATTTTTACAGCCAATAAGTTGAGGCATCAGAAAAATATAAATCTGTATGAGTTGCATTATATACTTAAATCCTTACACCCTTACTAATTTTATACCGAAATGTGAAAGTGTTTTTGTTTGTTTGTCCTTCCTTTACGCCCTAACCAAGCACACCAATCAACTTGATTGTTGGAAAAGATTTAGTTGAAAGGACAGAGAGTAACAAACTGTTTATCCCAGGAAATCAAAAGGTCCTTACGGGATTTGTAAAAAACCTTAATAAACGCGGACAAAGTAGGTACGCGGGCAACAGCAAAAAAAAAAAACAGCTAGTAATGTCATAAAGAAAGTATCTTTATAGCTAATACAGCGTTCTCAAATGGTTCCATTTCAAATGTAAGCATTACATTGAAATACTTTTTTGAAAATGTAATAATTATGTAATATATATGACATTGTAATGAAATTGTAACTGATAAATAAATTGAAAAAATTGGGCGGAGCTTGGAGCTCAAAACTTTTGTACATTGACCAAATGAACATAAGGATTTTGCTTATTTTTACCAATATTGTATAACTTTGTACTAGGTCGCCTGTATTTAGACAAAGATTTTTTGATATTATTTTCGTTAAGATATGAAATATCTGGTCCAATCTATTTTGGTTCTAAGGTTTTTCTCACGACTAAGTATATCTCGGAATTGTGTTTATGTTTACCTATTTATAACTCTAGTTATTAATAATTACTTACAACTTTACTTATTTAACATGTTCAACCACGGTTCATGAGGTCCTCGGTTCGATTCCCGGGTTGGTTACTAATTCTTAGGAATGGGGATTACCATAAGAAAAACAGTTAAAAGTAAAACTAAGTTTGAGTCCAACAACCGAAGTTGAAGTAGCTCGGTAAGCCTATGTCCTAAAACCTTTTTTCCTAAGATAGGAGCCCTATTCCCCGTTGTTGGAGACTTGAAAAATAAAAACTTGTTTACTAAAATCATAAATGATAAGTGATTTTAATCTTTATTACTAAAATTATAAATATTATAAAAATGGAGTTTGTTTTTTTCTTTCACTTCTACAGTAGTAGGGTACACGTGGGCAAAGCCGTAAGCAGAGCTAGTTTAAAAATATACCATTACGTTTAAAGCAATATAATCATCATAGCGTACAACAAAATAATCCTCTAAGTACTCGTATATCATCATAGTACAAGAGTAGGTTTTGGTAAACTCATCTTGATTCTTCAATGCGGGTTCGTGGGCTTTAACTATTATTTAGACCCACCAAATAAATCGCTCTAAGTAAATAAAACGAACTATTTATTTTCTGTACAAAAAGGCCCTCCGACAGAGTAACAAAAGAAAAAAAAACAATAAGTAAAAGGTTAAACGTCTAAACATAAAATTTTATGAACAAGAAGCTCATCACGAGTAATCTCGTGGCCTGTAACACTGAAACAAATGACCGGAAAGCAAGAAAAGTTCACATGCTATACATTATCACTGTTCAGATAGCCTACTGCGAGCACTGAAATAAACTTCTATTTACGACGGAAATTCAATTTGGCATTCACTGCTGTTCTTGTTTTACCGCTTCATTTTCACACCGTTGAAAATCAGTAACGGATATGGCTACGTCTTTCGCATTCTTTCTCGCTGCTCAACAAAAGTTCGCGACAACGTAACGTAGTAGAGGGAGTAACGTTAAATATTACTCAGTACGGTGTTAACGCTAGTGGGGATATAACGTATGTTGCGAAGAATGCTGTGAAATTACGATGTTTCCGCGTTCTATGAAATGATTCGGTGTGGTGTAAAGTTGTATGTAGTATAGTGATGAAGAGCGTGTATAAAAATACAATTTGTTGATACTAGAAGTGGACTAGTTAAAAGTTAAAAAGTGTGTTTTGTTTACAGTCTGGTAAGAAACAATAATAAATATCAAAAAATATGCATATGTTAGGTAGTAGTTATTTATATCTCAAATTCAATTCTAACATAAATGTATTTTTAAGCCTACTAGTAGTCGTCTACTGGTTTATTTTCGACCATAATTAATTCAAATTATTAGTTTGAACATTATTAAGATTCTAATGTCAAAGACTTCTTTAATAACAGATTTTGCCAAGGCTACACTGTTAATTTGCCTGTTTTTCTTCAAACAAATTATAATCTTAAAATTATCAAAAAGAGTACATTGATGTATTTGCGTGTATGTGCCAAAACACACACAAACACACTACCCTGGTGTTTGTGTGTGAAATGATTAAAAAAGACTAAATATGCGTGTATGTGTCACATATATATGTAGTGTGTGTAAAATTTGCTTTCATTAATTTAATGAATATTGTAAGCATATTGTTTTTTTAAATATGACTATAATATACTCCTTCCTAAGTATGTGTTCTCTTCGCGCATTTATTGTAAGGGTACAAAGTTTTTGCTTCGCGTATTAATTTTTTTTTTAGTTGAATCTACCACATAGTTTCTTTATTAATAAACCACCGAAAAATATATTTTTCTAGGGAAATAATAATTTCAAACTAAAATTAATATTTACAATAAATATAAGCCGGCTAACTGTTCACTTATGGGCATGGTACCCAAAATGCTGGCGCTATTGCCCCTTTGAATTGTTAATTAATTTATTTGTTATCAAATTGAAAATACATGTTTTTGGTTGCCTCATGTAATAGTAATGGAATAAAAATACAAATAAAAAAAAATAATAGTCTATATATCCAATATCCATTAAATGTGAAGCGGTGATAGCCCAGTGGGTAGGAGCTCGATTGCACTTTCGGGGGGTCGAGTTCGAATCCCAGCACGCCTCATAAGCGAAGCGTTGAGGTTGTGCTCTACTCTCGACATTTCAAAAAAAGCAGTTTTCTCGAAACTGAAATTGATTTTTTGTTATTTATATTGCACTTACAGATTAATTTGAGTACACTAATATCAAGTCAAATAATTTGTCAGGCACATAAAATACATTTCAATAACAATTTTTTTGTTTAACATAGTAAATAATAACATTAAACATAATCTTTTCTGGTCGTCCGTGTATGGACGGGTGTATGTGGCATCAAAATTGGTCGAAAAAATGATCGTATCGGAATAATTTTTTTTTAATTATCTAAAGTAAAACACGACATAATTTCTTAGTTAATATGAGCGTTCAATTCACTGTCGTTAAATTTCCATGTAATTATTCTAGCTAATATTAATTGTAACTTTCAATGTGCAATCATTATGACATTCCCGTGTCTTGTTTACAAAAAATGAATAGTAATTAATATGAAAAAAAAAATTTGAAAGTTTCAGTTAAAAAAAATTCAATTTTATTGTAAAAAAAATGAGATTATGAGGCGTGCACTTTTGGATTTTCCAAATCTTTCTAAATTATGTGCGTTTTAAGTAATTAATATTGCTTGCTTCAACGGTGAAGGAAAACATCGTGAAGAAACCTGCATGCATCAGGTCTTCAGAATGTTCTCATAGGTGTGTGGAGTTCACCAATCCGCATTGGGCCAGCGAAATAAATTAAAATACGGTAATAAAAAATTGTAATAAAGTAACAGTAGCAAAATATGAAATAGTTTCTATTGAACTATAATTTGCTTTGGATTTTATTGCGCAGTAACGTTACTGAAATGTAAACTGATACTATTTCACGTCATGATCACTGACACACTGACATTATGAAAACAGGCGCACTTGTTAATTTAATTGACTACTTTGGTACTCGTATCGGACCAAGAATTGCTTGATAGATATTTGGTTTTTTATCAAGACATTTTCAGTGGCTGAGGTAAGAAATTTTGTGATTCCACCTCCGTGTCTTAGAGAGCACATTCATCATCACCATCAAACTTGTGCTGCTTTGATCTAGCGGCATCCTGCGACTCGTTTATGGAGGTTGCCATTCTAGCACCTTGGGACCCCAATGTCCATCGGCTTTCCGCACATTTAAGCTGTCGGCTATGGAAACTATACTCACATCTATACTAATATTATAAATGCGAACTGTCTGATTGTTTGTTACGTATTTCCGCTCCGAAACGATACTTTTTATACTATCGGTTTCCACGCACAACAAGTGGTGTGAAAACAACCTGTAAAGCTATATCATGTAAAGGTTTGGAATGTCTATATTCTAAACCTTCCTTTACTGGAGGATGCAGAAATGTGTTAACGATCTCCCTGGCAGTGGTAAGCGTTCCGGGGCTGGGGTAATTTGGGAATTTATTATTCTTGAATTTTATCAGTCTAGTCTTAGTGGAGGCTTCGACCTCGGCTACCACCCTTCTTCAATAAATCCGTGCCGCCAATGGATTTATCGTTTAGGTACGATGCCGCGTAAAAACTAATTAGGTGTTTGGGTTTATTAAAAATTCCATAGTTACCGGCTGCCATCTCAGTAGTCTGTATCATAATTTCTCACTAGATGGAGAAAAAAAGAGGAAGGGAGGTATGAGACATTTATAGGCATAGCATTACAATGATGAATACAGAAAGAATAGAAAGACGGTCAAGTGCGAGTATGCCTCGCATCACGAGGGTTCCGTGCCAAACCGGGATTGCGAAATCGGAATCCCCGAAGTGTACGTGCTTAAGTGACATGCACCTTGAGTCCTTAGAACAACAGAGAGACGTCAGCTCACTTTGCGTGTTCTTTCGACTTTATAATGGATACTCCCGTTTGAGATACAAGTTTTCTTATAACTCCGACTTCCAAAGAAAAGTTGGTAACATCCAACTTTTCAATCGCATGTTTCTCAAATTATTTAGTCATTGGTGAATTAATGTTAAGGATTTTACTGTGTCAAACTTTATTATGAAGCAATTTTTCCGAAGCTAAGTGGAATATTTTAGTAGGAATATTGGAATATTTTACTAAGTTTAGTAGGGTCATCATTGACAACAGTTTTAACGCCCCGGATGGACCTTGGGATGGTCAAGCTAATTACTTCATTTGGGTTGAGGTCAGGCACAGCTTCATACTAACGCCGAACTCCCAAAACACTCATATACCTCTCAATTCCATAACTCCACCGAACCTTACGTGTCCCGCCGGTATAATGATTTTGATGACATTCGGTTCCTTAAAAAGTGTGTTCAGTTTGTGGTGAGGTGTACCGAATGCACCAAAAACCATTATCCTGTACAGCACCAAACACTCGTCTCAACACCCTTAGTTGGCAAATGAGCAGGCAAGGAAGACGAAATCGTCTTCCTTGCTTTAGAACCCAGCAGTTCCATATGTAATTATTGGCTTGAGCAAGGATTGAGCGTCTCGACAGGATCTTAGAACGAAGATAAGGTAAAAGTCTTCATCGTAATTTAGTAGGGTAACGCTGTTTAAATTACACCCGTGTCGTAAGTTTTAACATTGCTCAAGGATTTCGTTTAGTTGTGGTAAAATAATATTCGTCCACATCTTCATGATCATATTATATCATCATACCACCAACCCAACGCCAAGTAGATATAGTTCTGGGAACAAACTTACATAACGCTATATAAAATTAATTATAATTAGTACAGCGCCATCTATTAGTTTTACTTATCTATAAGTAACAACTATATTCTAAATTAAGAAGAAGCCCGTTGCTTCGGTATAAACAGGGTTGTTCAGTAACAACCCTGTTTATATCCGAAGTTTTTACAACGAAAATAATATGAAATAGACTTCTTGTCATTGGTTTTTACTCTGTTTAACTCCGAAAACAGAGCGAACCATGCGTAGAGGGTACATTGCCGAAGATTTGTTTGGTGTGGAGTATAAGGATTGGAAAAATTATAAATTACACCATAGGCACAGATTCTCCTGCTTTCCGCGGAGTACAGCGAATTAAGCTTAATTTTCATAAAATATCATGGAATTCCGCAAAGTAACGCCTGCTTCTATTCAAGTAAGACATACTAACATACTAGCCCATAACGTAGCCCCTTCATCTGAGATACAACCCTAGACGAATTTTCCAAGCACTGCGGTAAGATAGATGTTTCAAAGAAAACCCGAAAAACATTTTTTAGTATGAGTAGCTGGTATAACATTTTGTATTCCCTTATATTTCAAGTGTAAAAGTTTGCAATATTAAGGTGGTGTGTGCAAATAAATAACGGTAGAAGCGTAAATAAATTTGCGGTTTCATCTCGCAATATTGGATATTAGACGTGTTGTTTCCGCGTATCTTTACTCATCCGACATTTCCTGTTACAAGCATTCATAGCATCTTGTATCAGAGGAATATACAATATTGAAAGTATGACTCATGATAAATTTTTGATATTCTTAATGATATGATTCACAGATTTTTCTTGATGAGAGCGACCAACAAGAGGGTTTTAATGGTTGGAAATCCCACAAAATCTACTTCTCAGCCAATAATCTAACAACAACACCTAGTGCATATAGTTTTTCAACCGACTTAAAAAAGGAGGAGGTTGTAATTCGACTGCATGTTTTTATTTGGTATGTCATTTTAATTTGGTCAAGATCCATTAAAATGATCGTGTAAAAATCGAACTCTTCAAATGTTATAGAAACACCTATAGTGTTTTAAGTATTTTTTAATGTAACTTGAGCATTTTCGTTTCAAAGTACCGTTTTGTTACGTCAAACTGATCACGAAAACCAAGGAGGGACATCGGAACTATACAATAATAAGTTTGGAACTATTGATGTTAGGGCTATATCTGATTTCTGTCAATAAAAACTATGGCATTGGTTTGCTCAAAAACTATTAGGTTTTCGGTTGTACAGATAAGTCATAGAGATAGTACATAATGTACATCTAAAGCCTGTGAAGTAATATATCAGTTTTCATTTACACGTGTTATAGGCTGAGGCAATTCATTCAACACGGGGATTATTTAGTATTCATATTTTCCCTATCACTTGTGCAAGTCATTTTCGAAATATAAGCTTTAAAGTCATACCTACTGATAGCACCATGAGTCATAAAATTTCAAATATTGGATATGAGGGGATTTTTAATATCGTGCAATTTTTCATTTTTATGTCAACGTCTCCTGAAGATGCTCTCTTGTCGGAGCTAAACGTGCAGAGGGAACATTTTGCAAGATGGCTTTGGTGTGGAATATGAAGATGGAATAAATTATGTATTGCACTGTGCAATTTTACCTAGTTTTTGCGGATTATAGCAAATTTAGTTTAATATTCGTTGCATAGCAAACTATGAGTCTGCAGCTTTTAAAATATTGTTGTTCGAACATGCTTGTCTTAATCATTCGAAAAGGTCGCAGTAGCTATGGGAAAAGGCAAACCACACCGTCACAAAAAAGCGACACCCTGAAGAGAGCTATATTAAACATTTTAGTTTTAAAAAAAAGGTGGCAAGACAAGGCCAAATACCTGGGAGTAACGTTCGATCATAGAATGAGCTTCACCGCACACATTCGCAAGGCCCGCAACAAGGCTGCGTATGTGATGGGTCGTCTCTATCCGATGATTTGCCGCAAAAGCAAATTATCCCTCCGTCACAAGGTAACCTTGTATAAAACGTGCATACGTCCCATTATGACATACGCCAGCGTCGTATTCGCCCATCGCCCTCACAGCTCCTACAGGAGCTTTCAAGTCCTGCAGAACAAATTTACACAGTACATGAAAACATTATCAAAGACTTACTTTGAAAATGCAGTCCGACACTTCAACCCCCTAGTGGTCGAGGCGTCCACTTATACCCCCGTCCCCGACGTCGAACCAAAGCGGCGACGTCCGAAAATAACTACCGACAACGTGTCCCAACAACACACACACACGCAACATACACAGCGTCTTCGCCGGCGAAGACGAGGGCCCCGATTTCTGACGTCATCCGGACGTGGATCCTTACCACGGTCACGGGGGCGTTCGGACTAAACAATGATTAGTCCAAAAGTCCACCAACAGTCAGATTAACGTCGAACCGAGCCGAGGTCCGAGTCCTCGCAGGAGGCACCCTCGGGTCGACGTCTCCCATACTCCCCCCGATGTCGTCGAGCCCTGGGGCTCTTCTCATGGCGAGCTTTCGCGCTCGCCCCACTCCCCCGGTGACGCCGTAGCAACCCCTTAGGTGGTTATCGGCAAGTGTCCTTCCGAAAAAGCAAAAAAAAAAGCAAAAAAAGGTTTAACAGTGTATACTTTCAATTGTCAAAGTCTGCGGGCTCATCCCGGAGATTTAATGGATTCAATTTTATAAAAATCTAAAATTTTAATGTTGAGTTTAACTTGGTTGGCCGATAATGCGTTTTAATAAAACTTTCAATGTATTGAACACCTCATAAGCGAAGCGTTGAGGTGGGTATTACTGTCAGTTTACGGACACCGAGTTATTCTACAACTTAAAATGTAACTTTTTTTATTCTTTATTGCTTTTATAAGTGAATATAAATAGACAAATATTGAGGAAAAACACTAACACTTTTTAACACTCATGATATTTTTAAATCTCTTTTTATTATTTAAACTAATTTGAAAAATTGTTTAAAAAAGTTCTATAGGTATAGGACGTCCGTGTGTCTGTATGTGCGGATCCCGTATCTTGTGGTCACGATAACGAGCGATTTCTTTTGATGATTTCGAGCGACTTATCGAGTTGGTTTTTCTTTATAGGTCTCAGTATTTTGAGGAATAGAAGCCTTTTCACGGTATAATTAGATGTAGTTTAATTATTATTTACAAATAATCATAATTTTATTGTATATATGAGATTATGAGGCGTGCAATTTTTGATTTTCCAACTATTTTATATATTTATTTATACTCTTTATTTGTACTCCACTGCAAGAAAACAAAAGAGTGTAGACTTTTCTAATCACAAAGGAGGCCTTATCGCTAAGTAGCGATCTCTGCCAGGCAACATTGTAGGGATACAAATAAAATTTGATATGTACGTATAGCTCGAAGCAAAATGTGTTAAAAAATGTCGCTTTGCATTTTTTTACTCTATTGATGAAAGGGTATATTTTACGTATTTTAGAGCATATCGCAAATTGACTTGGCAGCAGTGATAACTTTTATGTTATGGGCATGGACGTTGCATTGTGCCGCTATACCAAGCACCACAAAGGCTTCAGTCAAAAATGAAAACCAATAGAAAGCAAGCACGGTACTAATCATTTTTCAGTTATCGGTGGGAATTGGATGACTTCGGATTCCCGTTAAACTTACATTTAAACGAAGAGTGAGGACTGATTTTAACTTTTTATCCTGATTATAAAGTGTGTTTCTTTGTCCTTCGTTCACGCCTGAACTAAGCAGCCAATTAACTTGATTTTTTGAATAAAGTTAGTTGAAAGGAAGGAGAGTAACATAAGCTACCTTTTCATTCCAGGAAAAAAACGGTACCCACCGGATTCGAAAAAAATCGTATTAAACGAGAACGCGAGCAAAAATTAGTATTCCATTACTTATTTTTGACGACCTCCCTAGCGCAACGGTGAGCGCTGTGAATTTAATTAGGAAGTCCCGGGTTCGATGTTCGCAGAGGCAATTTGGGGATTTATTATTTATGTATTTCCTCTGGTCTGGTCTGGTGGGAGGCTTTGGCCGCGGCTGGTTACCACCCTACAGACAAAGACGTGCCGCTAAGCGATTTAGTGTTCCGATGCGAAGTCGCGTAGAAACCGATTAGAGGTATGACTACATACTACCTAACAGGTTAGCCCGTTACCATGTTAGACTGCATCATTACTTACCACCAGGTAAGACTGCAGTCAAGGGCTAACTTGTAGTGGAATAAAAGAAAAAAGATTATAAGTCGAATAAGTCTGGATCTTATTAATAAAAGTTGTAGGTATAGCTGGTTTTTAGTCATACAATGTTTTCTCTGTATCTGTCAAAACAATTTTATTCCAAATAATATAATGTGAACTTGGGTGGTATGAATACAGATATGAGTGTAGAAGAAAAACAAGGGTACAGCCAAATTCCGAGTAACAGCGAGGAATATTATACAATATTAATTTTAATGGCTTTTTAAGAGATGTATTGAGATAAGCCAGAACTGGCATTAAATGTTATGATTGCAACTTTAAAATGTAAAATGTATGATTTGCCACACCAAGCTAAATAGCTATAAGAGCGGATCCTACACGTTACATAAAACTGTTATAGCCTGTAACTTTAAACTGATTTTAAAAATATGAGGAGGTTTTAGTAGGTTGGTAGAAATCGCTTTTAAGCGATAAGGCCGCCTTTTGTACCTTTTCTTCTTTATTTAAATTGTGTATTTTTTTAATGCTTTTTATTTGATGCACTATATAGTGTATTTGATTTGATTTGATTTACCTCAGAGGTGGTCCCAATTTAACTCGGTGAAGATATGTTGTAGGCATCTTAGAGAAATCGAGGGAACTCTTCAATTATTAACACCTTTAATATTTGGAGAGTTCCCTAGATTTCTCCAAGATATAGCAATTATAGCTATTTTTGTATTTTTTTAAGGAACTTGTGCATATACTTTTGAAAAGCGCCATATGGTCAAGAAAACTACTAAGTATAAATATACTTTGTATACGCATTGCAACTCATATTATTAACTATTTGAAGAAGTTAAGCAGTGAGGTGTTATTACCTGTAGAGTCGTCACTGTCCAGCAAAATAATAAATAAATATACTACGACAATACACACATCGCCCCAAAGTAAGCGTAGCTTGTGTTATGGGTACTGAGATAGCTGACCTAATATAATCTAATATAATCCATTATTTGAGTTAATTTTTTTTTTTAAATTCTAATCGATGATTGTAGGTCACTGAATGCGAATGATTAATTAATTCAGTGTAGTTTAATTGCAATTAATAAAAAACGAAAACTGCAAGACTGTATATCTATATATATCCATGTAAAATTAACATGGATGGTGATATATCTATATCTATAGATATTATGTACATTTATTCCACCAGGGGCGCTTGTGCAGTACCTTCCTAGTACAACTGTTTTTTCGGCAACTAATTTTGAACGACTTATGTTTTTTTTTTTCAATATTTGATAATTAAATGAGCATTATGAGTCGTGCACTTTTGGATTTTCCAAATTTTTTAAGTATTTACATTCTTATATACATGTAAAGATTCTGTCTATTTAATTCAAAAAGACTTTTTGTAATAATTAGGTGGGCTCACTTTCATACCTGTAGAAACAAACTCTCACTGGCAGTCAGTCAACGGATTGAGGTCAATTCTAGATATATGCAATAGAAGAACGTTCTGAACGACTCTCACATTATTGACGTTGCATTTCATGAGATGTTTGACATTTCTGTAGTTCTCAATAGGCATATTTTCAAGCCTCGCATTTTTAATTAACACTAGTTAATTAAAAAAATATTTAATAATTAAAATTTTGCAACCGATTTTCAAAAGAAGAAATTTTATAATTCGTTATAATGTGACTTTTTTTTTGGAACATCAAAGCGTTATTTATTTCTCATTTGAAAGGATTTAACGTCTAGTTAGTTTATTTAAATTGAATAAAGATTTGATAAAGTTTGAAAATAGATAACAAAACTTCTGAACGGATCTTTGTTTCGATTAATGGTCGGGCCAACAATTAACTATGGGTTCGCTGTTAAATAATAATCAATGACTGCTCCGCTGATCTAGTGGATAGCACGTTTAACTTTGGTTATCGACGTCTTCGGTTCGCATCCCGAGTTGGGCCAGAACAGTAACGATCCGGAGTTAGGAAATTTGCATTCTCCACCATGCCTCGGAGAGCACGTTAAGCAGTCGGTCCCGGATATTATCACTAGCTTGTGATATTTGCTGTTAAACACCATCAACCCGCAAGGCAGCAGCGTGGTGGGTCTATGCTATAAACTCTATGCGCTAAACGGTGTAATAGACCTGTGCTAGGTAATTGGCGTTGACTATCCCCGAAGAGCATGTTAAGTTTTCTGTCCTGTTCATTATCACAAGCGTAAATATATTTATTTTTAGACTAAAGCTATATCATTAAGAAATAAATAAAAAATCTATTTTAGAATATACAAATGAAGCGCATTCATAATCTTGACCTAGTAACCCCACTTTAAAATGTCAACCCTATTCACCCTTTTTGCAAAAAAATAAATATATTTTTCTCCATTTCATATAAAGAACACATTATCATTCAAAACTATTTCAATGTTGTTTACGTCTATAACTATTGAAATTTAATTTAATATGTGACAGACGTAGACAACAGTTCTCCCCCTAACAGTACCTAAATTACCTCTCATAAACCCACTACAGGAAACGGGTCTTCTCTCAGAATGAGAAGGGTTTATGCCGGAGTCCATCAAGCAGGCTCAGTGACTTTACACGCCTTTGAGAACGTTATGGAGTAAATAATAATAATACATATACTCGAATATAATGTTGAGTCGAACGTTATTGTTCCGATCGTCGTCAATGGTCTTCTCGCAAAAAGCTTCGACCAACATCTTAAGAAGCTTTCGCTCGGTTGTTGGATCAAGGGTGGGATACAGAAGGCAGTAGTCCTTGAAACGGCGCGTATTGTGAGGAGGTTCCTCACTCTGGAGCCCTAACCGCCGGTTGTTGGGCATTCAAAAGCGCCGCAAGCGGAGGGTGGATGTTTTTTTTATAAATTTTTAATAGTGTTTTTTATTTTGTTTTTAAGCGTTGTTAAGAATTAAAAAAAAAATTAAAAAGAATAAATGATAATAATACCAAATATACTACGACAATACACACATCGCCATCTAGCCCCAAAGTAAGCGTAGCTTTTGTCATGAGTACTAAGATAGCTGATGAATATTTTTATAAATATAATGCACATAAATACTTTTAATATGCAGATAAACACCCAGACACTGAAAATTTTCATCACACAAACATTTTTCCAGTTTTGGGAATCGAACCCACGGCGTTGGACACAGAAAGCAGGGTCGCTACCCACTGCGCCAATCGGCCGTCAAATTAGTATTTGGAAGGAATCTGAGTATTCAGGCATGCAGGTTTCCTTCACCACTAAAGCATGCGTGATGCGTGCTCAAAACGAACAGTTTTTTTTTTCTATTATTATTAGTATGTTTTATTGTTTTACGTGTTTGTTCATCTTAGTAGAAGCTGTGATAGATAGTCCAGTGGTTAGGACTTCGACTTCACTTCGGGTGTGCTAGTTCGAATCCCAGAAATCCCAAAATCTCTAGCTATTGTAAGTTACGTGCATTTTAAGCAATAAAAATATCACTCGCTGCATCGGAAAACATCGTAAGAAAACCTTAATGCTTGAGAGTTCTCTATAATGTTCTGAATGGTGTGTGGAGTCCACCAATCCGCACTGGGCTTGCGTGGTGGATTACAGCCTAACCCCTTCTCATTGTAAGAGGAGACCTGTGCTCTGTAGAGGGCCGCTATGATGATTATGATGAATCGGTTTAATAATCTAATTGTTTATAACTTTCTTCATTAAAATTATGTAAGTTAATGAGTGTTCTCTTCTAAAAATAGCAATAGAAAACATCGCGGAAAACATGCATAACTGAGAGTTCTCTATAATGTTCACAAAAGGTGTGTGAAGCCCACCAATCTACACTAGGCCAGCTCGGTGGACTACGGCCTAACCTCTCCTCATTGTGGGAGGAGACCTGTGCCCTGTAGTGGGCCGGTAATGAGTTGATATGATGATGATGATTATTGTTTAACAATAGTGTTGAAACTGAAATTGAGTCATAGTTGCCAAAATAAAGAATAATAAAGCTATATAAATGAATAAATTTTAATTATAAAAATCATATAACTTCATTTATCCCCCGCCACTGCATATTATAATTTGATAAGCGATCTATTTTCAAAAGCCAATAGCAGCGGCTTTTGTTAAGAAGTTATTTTTAAAGCGTATTAATAAATCTCCATGGTACATTAAGCATGTGGTACGCGAGATAAGAAAATCTTTAAAGTATTTCCAGAAATGGATATCCCGTACGCCAAACCATCAGGCGAACTCTATCAGTAAATTAAATTGGTTGTCGAAATCGCATAATTTACTTTTATTGGATTATTTTTATAGGGTTACATTATTAATAAATTTATTTATGGCAATCAATTGAATGTAATAAAGCGGTTATAAAGAACAACATAAAACTTTCTTATCGTGAGATTCCGCCAAACTTTTTGCTGTCTCCTGCGAAGTTTGGTAACTGGGCTAGAAATGCTGGGTCCTTTCATTTGACTATCAAGGACGCTCTGTCAAAAAAATGTAACTGAAGTGGAATTTAATACGTTCTTGAAAAGTAGAAAATAAATTAGCCGCTTTACATTTTTGAAGAAGTGAGAAAAAAAAGAAAGATGAAATTACCTCTCACTTCTTCATTTGCAACCAATCATAATTCTTTATTAAGTGTTTTATAGGAATATGTCTTTACTTGTTGGTTAAAGTAATTCTCATAGAAAAAAAACGTGTGTATGTACACGCGTTAGAAGTACTTCTTTGGCGTTAGAAGATAAAAATCTTTTTAAAAATTTCATCTTTTTGTTTTTTTCTACGTTTGTAGAAAAAACAACAGTAACAATAGAGAAAAAGGTATTTCATACATTAAAAGTTTCGCACTATTAAATATCACAAAAAAAAATATTGCTACATAATTAGAGAAATGGGACACAATAAACATAATAATATTTTACCAAACAATTAAATCACCGGAATGAGCCCTCAGACTTTGACAATTGAAAGTGTACACAGTCAAACCTTATAACTAACTTCAGGGTGTCTGTTTTTTTTGACGGTTCGCATGCGCGTCCTAAAAATTTACTCTCATAATTTTTCCCTAACGCGCCAAAAGAAGTATAACTTCAAAAATTTATTTAATTTTAACAGCTTAATGTTAGCTTAGCTTAAGTTAAGATTTTAGCGGCTTAAAGTACTCTCAGAAGCACAGGGGTCGACACTACCATTTTTGTAATGCCCGACTAGAGTGGATTTTTTTAACACATAACCATTTTTTATCAATTGAAATTCTTGACCCAGCCCTATAATCGAATACATATACCTCGTGATACAAAGTTAAACACCCCAACAACTAGAATGCTGCGGTTGAATTCTCAATCGAAGCTGCTAATATTCACTCGGCTAAACCACTTATCACTTCAGTACGAAACCATGTAGTAACGGATTAGACGCAAGGGTCATTTACACAAGTGCCATGAAGTGTCATTGAGATCAGCACCTGTTCTCGTTTGTTTCTAAATAGTATATCCTTTGGCGTATCGAGATATAAATTTAAAATCTTTTCAAAAATTTCATCTTTCGCCTTATTCTACGTTTATAGAAAAAGGTATTTAATACATTGAAAGTTTTATTATAACGCTATATCAGTTAGTTAAATAAAGTTTATTTTAATATCACAAAAAAAAAATCTTTATAATTAAAGAAAAGGACATAATAAACATAATTAAATTTGGAATACTATTAGACTCATTATGGGACAACCAACATTAAAATTTGAGATTTATGTACAATTGAATCACTGATGTACGCTCGCAGACTTTGACAGTTAAAAGTGTACACTGTCAAACCTAATAGCTTCAGGGTGTCGGTTTTTTGTGACTGTGTAAAACGTTTTTCCCAAACGCGCCAAAAGAAGTATAACTTTGAAAACCTAAACGTAATCTTTCTTAAATTTTCATGCCAAAAATAATTGAATCGATTCAGTTTTGGATGAGAAATCGGGATAATGCGAAACGTCGGTCTCGTAATTTTTTTAGGTTAAATCGGTCTGAGCTACATCTGTCCCGATGCACCTACGGGGAAGACAGGCTCAGCGCAAAGGTAATAGTTGTTTCAAGAACCTATTCATCAAATTTGTCCTAACTATACCGTCCTTTTGATAGTTGACAACCGCCGATAAGAAGTGATTGTGCAAGAAGAAAAGCCGCATACTAAATATCTAATACGCCCCTCAGGGGCGGTATAAGCACGTTCATTATAAACTTTGAAACACAATTTCACGCACCGATTAATTCCGTTTAGCTGAAAGCTTAATCAACGACGCAATTATCATGTATGAGCCTTAGTTTACAGAAATTATTATAGAATTCGAGAGATACGACAAGATAGTATTGAGATGAATTAAATATTAAGATATGTCTGCCTTGTATATGGAATTTCATATATTCGGCAAATGTATTGCTAGTAATAACTACTGCGATACCACCAGGTCGAGCAGTACCTACTCAAGAATAGATCGCAATACAACAACCAAAGTAAACATCTTGCAGAAATATTTATTCACACGCTTGAAGAAATTAAACGTTGATCTGACGTTTATACCGTATCATTTAAACTTTGTTATTGCTTTACTCATTTAAAACAAGGAATTTCCAATGAAATTCAAAAAAATATTAGAAAACACTTAGAATTTACGGAGTTATTTCATTTTGCGTTGTGTCCAAATAATCTAAAATACAATATTATAAATTAATTTTAAATCATCACACATGCTTCTACTCTTCCGCTGTAGTGCTATTTAATTCAATCTAACATCTGAAGATTTTCGATAAGATTTTATCTTACGGTGTATTAACTTACGGTCGTATAACTCAGTTACTCATAATTACTTTAGCGTGTCCACCTGCTAAAGCACGACAATATGGAATAGAAAAAGTTTGTCCCCATTTATTATTAGAAATATTATTTGGATATTATTTCCAATAGTGCGCTAGTGCTTTGAGAGTTGATACAGCTGTGGGAGAAGATACATTTTTATCCTTTCCCCGGGGAGATAATTTTCTCCTGCCCATGCTAGCGGTACTGTAGTGGGCCAGTAATGGGACAATATGACGATGATAAAGAAATGTTGGATTTAATATATATATCAACCTTTTTTTTTTAATAATTTCATCCTTTTAACCCCGTACCCTTATGTTATATCCAAAGTATTTCAAAGGGTATTTCAAAGGCCCTTATTTAAATAAGCAATCCTTGCAGTCCTTTAGAAATTGGCTCTTGAACGGGCCAGTGTGGTCGGCGGGTGCACTGTGGCGGCGCGTACTACTCGTATCAAAGACCCTCGAGTTAATATTTAAAGACAACTGTACCTAATGAGGGACCGTCTCATTATTCATGTAAGACGTAGTGCTTTTAACCCCGACGCAAGTACGACGGGGTATTCTAAGTTTTTCTTAGTTTCTGTGTGTCTGAGTAAGTGTGTGTGTTTCTGGGGCATCATAGCTCCCAAACAGCTCAACCGGTTTTGATTTTTTTCGAAAGGTGAATAAATCAAAAGTATTCTTAGCTATGTTTGTTATAACTTTTTCTCAACTCTCTTAATATGGATATCAAATTTGGAATCAGATTCATCTAAACTATGATTAACGTTGCGGTACCGAAACCGGCTAGGGGTATGAATTATTTTAGATATCAATAATGCATACCCCTAGCCGGTTTGGGTATTATTATTTATATCTAAAATAATTCAATTTGCCACTACGTTTCGAACCTGTAGAATAGGTACTGCACGGAATTCTAAGTAAGTTGAAGTTTTGGATACGTACAAAATCAACAGAAGAAATAGGATAGCTGTAACTTTTATCCTCCATTACAGGTGATGTGTATGTCTGCCCTGAAAAGGGCTTACCAGTATTTTATATTACCAAGATAAGCCCAAAAACCAACCAAAAGAATTAATTATAATGGGTGTATGTACGACTAAGAAACGTCCAAGCTGTTAAAGTCGTTCTTTTTGACCAAGGTATAGAATTTGTAGAATAAGTTCTCTGTATAGAGTTCAGCTGGCTTAGATATTTTTTGCTTTAACTTTTGATTACCGATTTGACCTACATGAATTGGTTTGGGTGGCCTTTGCACAACACGGTGACGTTGAAATTAATATATAAATAATATATACTTAAACGTTTAAATGATGTTAATTAATTCTTACTAATTCTATTCGTATTCTTTACCAGCCCGCGGCTTTATATGTGGATTTTTTATTTTTTATGAATCCTGCAGGAACCGTACATTTTCCCGGGATAAAAAGCCGCATATGAGTCATTATTGGGTAAAGTCTATCTCGGTCCAATTGGTTTAGTAATTTTTGCGTGAAACAGTAACAAACATCCATCCAAATTATTGGATAGAACCAGGCGGTACTTTGCGGAAATCCATTATATATGATATGAACATTAAGCTTTATTTGCTATACCCCGCGAAAAGCAGGAGAATCTGTATGGTGTAATTTATAATTTCTTCAATCCTTATACTCCACACCAAACAGATCTTCGGCAATGTACCTTCTACGAACGTTTCGCTCCAAAACCGGAATATCCTCAGGAGATGTTGACTTTACAATTAATAATTGTTATTTTAACATCCATCCATCCATCCAAACAAAATTTGCATTTATAACTAGCAGGATTGTAATAAAAAAAATATTTTTAAAAAAAATCCTTATTTATTTTTAATTTATAAGTCAAATATATGTTTTGGTAAAGTAAAGGGTAAATATATACATCCCATTTATTTAAATTAATAAATCAGGTAATTTACTCGTAGCAGGAAGCGATCTTCGCTAGAGCGAATTCAGCCCTGATATTTTAGTAGTCGAAGTCGCTTTGACCGGTGTCTTTGAGAAACTATAGGTACTGCCACTGAATAGGAAGCAATTTACATTTAAATTAGAGAACTGCTAGCAAGGAATCTAAACATATATTCTAGTTTATACAATTGCCTAAACTTTAGACCACATGATCTACGATAGTTAGTTAATTAAATATCTAACTATTATAACTGAACGCATTTATCACCATCACCTTATTGGATAGAAGCAGGCGTTACTTTGCGGAAATCCATGATATATTATGAAAATTAAGCTTAATTTGCTATAGTCCGCAAAAAGCAGGAGAATCTGTATGGTGTTATTTACAATTTCTTCAATCCTCATACTCCACACCAAACATATCTTCGGCAACGTACCCTCTTCGCAAAAAGCAGGAGAATCTGTTGGTGTAATTTATAATTTCTTCAAACCTTATACTCCACACCAAACAGTTCTTCGGCAATGTACCCTCTACGCACGTTTCGCTCCGAAACCGGAGCATCCTCAGGAGATGTTGACTTTACAACGAATAATTGTTAAGTCAACATCTCCTGAGAATTTCAAATTAAGCTTAATTTTCATAATACACCATCACCTTACATTAGTGGTAAAATTTTTAATGTATGTACCTACGCTTCATAAGTGAATGAATTAAACAATTTTGAATTTCATGCCCTGCGAAGCATTATTCTGTTTATAGTCGATGGTTTTCCAATAACCATCAGGTGGGACATCAGCTGGGTTCGTCAATCATAACTTATAAAAAAAATTAAACTCACGACTGCCTCTAACTGTATATATATTGCCAAATAGTCTTTAACCATCTTTGAATAACCCGATAACTAGATACATCATCACGGCCTATTGCAGGGTGCGGGTCTCTTCTCAGAATGAGCAGGGCTTAGATCGTAGTCTACTATGCTGGCCAAATGCGGATCGGATGACTTCACATGCTCCTGAGAACATTATTGAGAATTCTTTGGCATGTAGGTTTCGTCACAATGTTTTCCTTAACCGTTACTGTTGTTTGAATTAAAAACGCACATAACTCCTAAAAGTTACAGGTGCGTGCCGGGGATCGAACTCGGTCGAAGCCTTACTAACTAGGCTATAATAGACTCGATTCATCGCTTATAAATAATGAACCTTGCACACAGCCTTGGACGCAGAAAGCATCGTCCCTGCCCACTACGCCAACCGGCTGTCTAATAGCAATGAATAAGTAGCAACAGAATAATCGAGAAAAATCTCTCTCAGATAACAATGTCAAACAAAAACCGCCATAAATACAGATAACTTTGCTGACTTGCCAAAGCATGTCAAGGGTCTTGAAAATATTATATTTACAGGTGCCAAAAAATTGGGAATGGTGAGTAATTGATTTTCGTTTAACGTAGAAGATAAAGCACGTTCCATTTTAGTTCATAGTATGTTTATTTTGTGTTGTATGTAACCTTTATAAAGCCACAGATCAATAATTACTTCATATCATCTCTATAGCAATGATGAGAAGCAATTCTTACTAATATAAATGCGAAAGTGTATGTATTATTTGTTTGTCTTTCCTTTACCCCCTTACGAAGTGAACAATCGACTCGATTTTTGGCATAAAAAATAAAGAAAACCTCCAGTACGAGTTATAAAAACTTAGCCATTGTAAGAGTTACAAAAAGCCTACCCTTAAGTATTTATAACTCATTTCATGAGATTTTTTTCATTTTATATAATCTGCATACCCTGTGCAATCCCTCTATGCACGCCACTGAGTTGTAGGGACGGACTAGCATAGGCAATTTTTTATAATTAAATTTAATATGCCTCGAAAACACTCGACTTCCACGGGATTTGTAAAAAACCGTAATAAACGCGTACAACAGCTAGTAATTAAATATGTTAATTTTGTAACTAGGCGTTTAAAGGTAACCTTGTTATGTCTTTCTTTTCGATATCAAGTTAGTGCTTACACGTACATCGGACGGTTCCGGCCAACCAAGTACGGAGACGGGCTCAGAAACAGAAGATATCAAGTTATTGCTGTTATTTGGTCTTATCTGTATCTACTACAAGGTTAATGAAAGCTCATAAATATAAACTACAGTAACCCCTTAAGCCTAGTTGATAAACGTGGATAGGTACAGCTTCAAGTACAGCTTCAAGATAGTTCAATTTCTACAAGAAAGTGTAGGCTCTTTTTTTATTTTTCTACAACTTTGCCACTGACTGTAATCTCGCCTTGTGGTATCGAAGTGACGGTGCAGTCTTAGATACTTCTTATCGGTTTTTACGCGACATCGTACCAGAACGCTAAATCGCTTGGCGGTAGAGTGGTAACTGCACGTGCGCTTGGTTTCTCTCCAGGGTATGCATACGGCGGGGAAATTGCATAAAACGTCAAAAGTCCTCCTCCTATACGAGTATTGTAATCAATTTTAGGGTAGGCAGTGCTTTTGTGCCTATATGAAGTGCATGCTTTATTTTACCGGACCAGACCGGAGAACATTCTGAAATTATAAATTCTACATTGCCCCCGCCGGGGTGCGAATCCGGGACCTTTCACTTAAAAGACCACATTGCTCTCCACTGTGCCTAAGGGGGATAGCCTAAGCATGGATGAATATAGTGATTACGTAGGTAACTATCAAGAACCTCCAACCT
The DNA here is from genome assembly GCF_905163445.1 of Pararge aegeria. NCBI lineage: Eukaryota > Metazoa > Arthropoda > Insecta > Lepidoptera > Nymphalidae > Pararge > Pararge aegeria. The sequence goes on along the minus strand of NC_053184.1, from coordinate 5,295,871 downwards.
ACAAATCGATCGTAAGTGAACGGAAAAGTTTCAGTCACATTTTGAGCCTACATAATAAAATTTCTGCGTAACAAATATTCAGTTTTCGCCAGCTAGCAACAAACAATGGGCAACTTTTGATAACTTTCGACTTTTTGTTGTGTAGCGGGCGGAATTGTGTTGTCGGACTTGTTAAATAACAAACTGCTCCGTAAAAAAGCCGGAAGGTTTATTATTTTAACAAAAAGTTATGTTCGGTTGCATAAGTTTTATTACTTTATTAATAAGTATAAGTTGGTTGACCTGTTGGGTCGTGATTTCCAAAGTTTGGACTTAGAAATTGGAGCTCTATATAGATTTATTATTAAACAGTTAAAATCTCTGCCATTATTTTATTCTTTATAGTATAATTAATGAGCCAAGACTTATCTTTTTAACATCAGGTAGATAGTTTGCTTAACTTTTCCTAATTTTATATTAGAAAAAAGCGTATTTAATAAAAATATAATACTTGCTAACTAAGCAATGTACGTGTATCTGAAGTAGGTTTCATTGAAAATAATATTCACTTTTGGCTCTTTAGTGCAAAACTACTTTGAGACATTGTTTGTGTAGACATGATTGTTAGTCCTTCACGCCCTAACTTAGCAATCTTAATTATTGGAAAAGAGTTAAATGTAAGGGCGGATAGTAACATTGGCTTCTTTTTATCCCAGGAAACAGTAGGAACATCAGTTCCCACGGGTTATAAAAGAACCGCAATAAACGCGGACGAAGACATATTTCATATCTATGCAGACACTACATTCCTTACTGATTTCTTTTTGGTAATAGTTTTTAAAAGCGCATCCTTAGTTATTTTGGATATATCACGCGACGCGGAAACGACAGCATTGAAAAGTTGATAGTGGTTCGCCATTTGTACTGCCTTATAGAAAGTACGGGAACAAGTTTCTCTAAGTTGATCTGACCGGGTTTGAGATTCCGGGGCTTTTAAATGTAGAAGGCAAACGTCCCCGTGGCAAATCTCCAACCTTGGTGGTCAGATCAACTAAGATAAACTGGTGCCCGTACCTTCTATAAGGTAGTACAAATGGCCAAAGATAGGACCCGGTGGAGAGAGATCATCTATCACAAGAATACTGGCCATAGCAGTGATCACGATCCTCAGTCATGAGGATCCGACTAAAGAGATAGTATTAAAAGCTGGACTGAACTGAACGGTGAAGAAGGGAAGTTATTACTTTTAAACTCAGTATTATCAAAGAGTTGGAACCTATTTTATATTTCGCGTGCTTTCGGATTAAAGTTTAAGACGTAGAGCAAACTAAAGCGCAAGTTGTGGAAAATTGCGATACAATGTCGGATTTCAATTTAAAGCTTCGTGGAGTAGAAACCACCTGACGAGATTCCTGCTGAGTTTTATAATAACAATAACTATGGTCTTATATTTTTATAAGGTTATTTGAAACAGCTGTTACTTGTACTGAATCAAACGTAAGTAATATTCGTATCTTCACGCTCGCATTGCTAATAAGTGGGTACTTACAAGTAGGTTTGAGGGCCGATTTGCGCAGTTTGCAATTGTATATTCTAAGTATTTATGTATATTATTCATAAAAAATATTCATCAGTCATCTTAGTACCCATAACACAAGCTACGCTTACTTTGGGGCTAGATGGCGATGTGTGTATTGTCGTAGTATATTTATTATTATTATTATTATTTATTATTATTACTTACTGTGTGTATTTAATGTATAATGTAATGTTACGAGTATGTTTTCAGCAATGTTACAGATTAATGTACATTCCTCTTACTAGGTACTTTTATTCATCCAGCATCATCATCATCACATGAACCCATGAGTTACCGGCCCACTACAGAGCACGGGTCTCCTCCCACAATGAGAAGGGTTTAAGGCCGTAGTCCACCATACTGGCCCAGTGCGGATTGGTGGACTCAACACATCTTTGAGAACATTATGTAGAACTCTCAGGCATGCAGGTTTCCTCACGATGTTTTCCTCATCGTTGAAGCAAGTGATATTTTTAATTACTTATAACGCACATAACTTAGAAAAGTTAGAGGTGCGTGCTGGGATACGAACTCGGCCCACCGAAGGTAAAGTCGAGCTCCTACCCAATGCGCTATCATCGCTCTGATTCATCCATAACAACGCTAAAAACTCATTTATTCTTAGCCTTCTCGCTAGCCTTTAGTTTAGGTTTAGGTTAGCTCTTTACGGCCAAACTAAACAGAATTGAGAGAGGCATTGGTTTCAGTACGCCTGTCGCAAGCCTTAAGCGGTACGTAATGTACATACGTAATCACCCTGTCGGTCTTGTGACTGGACGCATAGCATGCCACCCCAAATGCCAGGTGAAAACTTAATTATTATTCCTGTCATAATTTCACCATTGTTGATTTATTAATTTTACAAGCGTAGGCTTTTATTTTACACCAAGTGGTGTCAAATAATATAATGTTTCATATATTTTTAAGAGGGAGGTATATTGGTCGAACATAATATACATCATCAAAATATAAAACATTAACCACAATTATATGAAGCCGCTCTTAATATAGTACTGTGCTGCTAGTATACAACGGTTAACTTAATTATGTAATAATATTCAAGGATGTATGAGAATTTTTCATATCACCCTATAAAAATATTATATCAAAAAAAGCATTTAATTTTCCGAACAAACGAATTCAAAACATTCTAAGTGTTTCCTTATGATGATGAAAGACCGACACGCGCATAGTACCTACGCTACGACATACACGAGCATACGAACCTAGTGACGTGACAGGAGTCACATGATTTTGATTTTGCCTGTTATATAAGGGCTGTATCTGATTATTTCAGTAAAAACTAAGGAAGTGGTTTACTCAAAAACTAATAGGTTTTCAGTTGCTCAGATAAGTCTCAGAGACAGTACACAATGTACCTCTAAAGCCTGTGAAGTATTATATGGGTTTTCATGTACACGTTATAAATAAAATTCGAATTTTCTTACTGTAATGATTAAACTTGGATAAACTACTGACCGCCCGCGTGGTGCTTGCGGGCGTCCCCCTTAAGTACAAACAAGTTTTTAGAAGTTGGCACGACAGTAGTTCCCAGACAAAGTTTGGCCTTATCCCCTTCGCTTACTCATACATTTGTAGATATATTTTGTTTTAAAGCTAAAGTAGGTTTTATCCATGATAATTAAGTAAATTATCCCTTTCCTATCTTAAGTTTATTTTATTATTTTTTATTATATAGTCTGTAACAGTCACTGCTGGACTAAGGGAGAACGAAGAACGGGCAACAGTGTACTCAGAGCAACTATTACTATCTACTGTGACCACCGACCCGTCTGTCCAGCGTGGTGAATATGTGCAAAACCTCGCATTGGCAGAGGCCTTTGTTTGGCTTTTAAGTACAAACAACATTAGAATGATATGATCATTGCAGTTTATATAAAAATAATAATAATAACATCTCTATTCTATCAGAAAAACGTATACATTTCATTACTGTGAAGCCCTGTCTCCTGCGGTAGTTTAGACTGCGTTTCGGGAGGTTTCCATATATCTATGGTCTTATAAACAATCGTTTGACAATTTAACAGGCATAATATTATACAAAGGAAAATAAATAAATAAGTAAATGAAAAAAAAAAAGAATGATATAAATTTTTGAGGCGGGTGATTAGGTACATTTGATTTGTTTGTGGGTGCGTGCGTTTGTACACGTGTACGTGTGTATGTAATTTTATTGTTTTAATTTGCAATTTGTTTTATTTAAATTATAAAATATTCTAATGAAATATTTTCTCTGTACCCACATAATCGTAATCTTTAAGCCAAAATTTAATGCAGGTCTCAATTTCTCTATTGGTCATGTCTTTTAAGGTACCTTTTTTTAAAAGGTTGTATAGGCAGGGTGCAAGAAAGTTATAGTGTTTACGTGCAAAACTACTTTTTATAATAGTAATTTGGCATATATCAGTTATCTTTGTACAGGTTGGTAGATAACAGAAAGAAAGTAGAAATTGATGATCTCATTAAGGTGGTCAGCAACCACGCGTGTGTTAAATAAAGCTAACAACGTGCAAAGCGCGTCCGTGCGCAGCGTAAAACAACTCCGAAAGCACAGAAAATAATAACAAGCGTACAAGAGTTGTTGATTGTTAAGAAACACGAGTATCGGTAAAAATAAATGTATTTTGTATATGTTAGAATATGTTTATTCAGAAACCGCTTAATCGAAAACGCATACAAGCGGTTTGTAACAACTGCATTGCCAATATATTTTAAAATACGTTCAATGTGCGCCAAAAATATTGCAGAGTGATGCTTCAAACATGCCAAAATTTCCTTTGAATACTCTTATCATTTTAGTTTCATGTTCGAGCTGGTTTCATAGAGTTATGAAGTGATGCATTACAATTATTGCATCATTGATTACCTAGGTTCCACCCATGATTTCAATTTATATTATTACAAGACCAGTCGTGACTGCCTCGTGATTCAACATGTTAGCATATTTGAATTTGGATTTCCGAGTTGGGCTCAAAAATTTGATGTGTTTCGTTGTCTGTATAGAAACTCTCTTAGGTGCGGTTTATCCCCATGCCCCGGAGAATACTTTGAGTAATATTCGAAAGCCCTATTTCCACCAAAGCGAAGAGGAAAGGAGATATTGTGTGGAAATAAGCGTAGTGCTGTCTTTGAATGAATTCGCTTACGACAATCGCTTAGAAAAACATGACGTCTCCTGCCCAACCGGCTGAAATGTTGGTAGAAGCTAAGTGGACAGAAACATCGAACTGAGCACCTGATGATTTTTTTTTTGCAAAATATCTGAATTCTCTGCATCTCTCTACTGTACTGGGTATATAATACTCTGTATAAAAATATAACTGTTTTATACGGAGAAGTATTAGTAAATTTTCTGTGCTATTGCTAACTTTAGCCGAAACAAAAAGCATCACAAATTGCTAATATAAATTAACATAGTATCAGCATCTTCCTATTAATCTCCTACAGCTGGAAACAGGCTTTCTCTGCCACAGGCTAGAGGGTTCTAGAGACTAAACCCCACGGCACTGCTCCAATTAAAGCAGACCCTTTGAGTCGATAATATGTACTACTTCATATAAAATGTTTGCAACTTTTCCAATCCGTGCAACCTACGTGACACGACTTGCGCGAGGCATGGTCTTGTATAAATCACCCTTAATACGATATTTCATATCCTTGCCCGAGGCGTTTAATGTTTTAACCTACCTACTGGTACTCAATATTTATTTCTCATTTAATATGGCAAGTACAAAACTATGAAGCAAAGTAAGCTCTATCGTTGTTCACCGTAAATACTGATGGTGAATGATATCCTCGTTCGTATATTTCTCGTCAAATATTCGTCGAACAAATCTAAACGGTAAAATAGTTTTGCCAGGCGTGGATGGGGACGCTTTAACTTAAAATTACTGGAATTTGTTGGTTTATGTCTCTTTCATGCAGCAATTGAACAAAGTTTTGACATCTTTTCTGCATAAATATACCGAAAAGTTATATAAACTGCTGTTGGCCCTGAAAAATGCATCTGGAATTAAAAATTAAAAAAAGCACATAACTACTATATCCCTACAGTTAAGATTCCACTATAACTAATAGTTATTTAAGGTAATCGTAAAATTTTATCAAGGCACACATTGAATGATATATGTACCCACTAGATCTGATACAATTCACTGGTTGATATCTAACGGCACGTACAATGACATATTGTTATTGAAACATATGGCGCGTCGAGTAGGTATTAGGAATAGTACGAACAATAACTAAATAGAGTAAACAGTATTATAGGTGTATTAAGATACAATGTACTTCTAGTCTCACACCCACACGTATTGGATTACACGTGGTGGGTTTTCCTTTTTTTCGTGGGGAAATCCTCATGGACACGCCATGGGGGGGCGCGGAGGGTATGTCAGACCTTAACTGACTAAAACTCCACGCTGTTCCTATACAACGCCTAAAGACAAAGAGAATGCTGTAGTAGGTATACATGATCTGTGACTTCGCAAATGGATGTCCGGCGAAACGACAATGAGAGATGGTGAGAACAGAAAAAAAACACCCGGCTAAGTTTGTTGCGGGCTTTTTATAAGACCTTTTCTCATACGACACCCTCGGGAAGAGGAGGTGGTGATAACTATATCCTGATCTACCGTCACCACACGGCACGGTAATCTAACTGTCAGGGCCTTACAAATAAACATGGAATAACTTCGGGATTATTTAGTTATTGCGTTGTTTGTCACGCTCTAACATTTGAAAGGTCTCTAAATGGAGCTGCATAGTTATACCATTTTTATTAAAATGAAAGGTGTACAATCGGAAAAATGTTAAAGTGTGAAAAATGTAAGTAATGTAATAATTGGTAGTATTATTAAGGCTTCTTTATTTTATATGTGCGCAACTCTGACTTGCACTTTCTGATTTTATCATCATTATTTTTTACATTTTGTATTACACGTATATTATACTCTTTTCACCACAAACGTACCAAAGGTCGGACTCAGTGCCCGGCGGCAAACTCAGTCAACCCCTTTTATATGCAAATAAATTTAAAGAGACCGTGTCGTTTCATTTTATACAATAATTTAAGTAAATATATATTTTATATTTATATGTGTATAAATTCCGTATAAATGTTTTGATAGACGACATAAGTTATTGTTATCTAAAGTTCCATTATTTATGACTTTATAAAATACTAGATGTATCCTGCCACGCTTCGCTCTGGCACATTGTGATTGAACGGTTGAAATGAGAAACAAAATAAAGAATACATTTCATATAAGTTTAATTATATTATTATATATCATGCTAAAATTTCAGCTCGATCGGTGCAGAACTCTCTGAGTTTTCGAAGCGTACACAAACCAACATAACATTTTTATGTATAAAGACTATGACAATATTATTTAATATTTCATAACAAATCAGAGACCTGAATTCATATTTTACTTTTGTAGTTACGGCTTCACTAAGCACGCGCCCAGCGCACGTGTGCTCCAAATATAGACGACTTCTTAAACGGTTCAGTTTAACCGCGCAATGTAACCCATAAACCGTTGCGGACATATGGTTTACAATTCATGCGGAAAATGCTCGTATCTAATGCGAGAGTGCATTTGTTTTCATTCACGCCCTTACTCAGCAACCAACATCATCATCATGTCAACAAATGGAAGTCCACTGCTTGCATAGGTCTATCGTAACGAGTTTCAAATACCACGGTTTTGTGGGCTCTTGCGACTCGCTTGATGTCTCACGTACACCTCGTGAAAGTCTACCAACGCAGCGTTTACCGGTCCGAAGTCGCCATTCCCGCACTTTGGGACCCAGACATCCATCGGTTCTTCGAGCTATGTGACCCGTGTTCTGGTCTGAATGGTGTGGGTGCTGTGTATTGGATATAACTTGCAGGCGTTACTTTGCGGAGATCCATGATATATTATGGAAATTAAGCTTAATTTGCTATAGTCCGCGAAAAGCAGGAGAATCTTGTATGGTGTAATTTATAATTTCTTCAATCCTTATACTCCACACCAAACATCTTCTAAGATTTGACTTAACAATTATTCATTGTAAAGTCAAGATCTCCTGAGAATGCTCCGGTTTCGGAGCGAAACGTGCTTGGAAGGTACATTACCGAAGATCTGTTTGGTGTGGAGTATATGGATTGAATAAATTATAAATTACACCATACAGATTCTCCTGCCTTTCGCGGACTATAGAACTTTAAGCTTAATTTTCATAATAAGTTGCCGATGTAATAACAGACACTTGAGACACATGAGTAACACCTACGTCTCAAATTGATAGACTTAAGGTGGCATGTCGCAGGACGTGCCCCTAGCATGCCCTGTGAAGTGTTGCTCTGTTTATAGGCGATGTTTTTACTCTTACCATCAGGCAGGCAATCTTCTCGGTCCGTCTATTATTACTATAAAAAGTGTGTGCGTGTAACCTTTACGCGCGATCGAAGTAAATTTTTTTTTATTATTTATTGATGGAAGAGTAAAATGTTCCTGGGACTACACCGTTTCATTTAATATTCATTAATATCACTTTCACATTTTATAAATATTTTCATTTGTTAAATAGAATAATTTTGAGTAGAAAATTAAAAGTTTGATCAGCACATAATAGTCAATATAACCTTGTCATGTAATATTATAGAAGTTCGCATTCTTCACTGAATTTATTAATAATATATTTATTACAAGAGTAATAAATAAACAAGCATATTTAGAGATTTTATAAAACTTTGCAATTAAATTTTTTTTTTACTGCTTTTCAGTGTTGGGTGTTTTTCTGTAAATCCTAAGTATTAATTTATATTATTTATAAAAATATTTATCAGTTATCTTAGTATCTATAACACAATTTACTTTTAGGCTAGGTGGCGATGTGTGTATTGTCGTAGTATATTTTGTTATCAAGACAGTATTATGTAGATATACCTTTCCCTTTATAACACGATATTTAGTCGCATAGTTTCGCAGGTAATGAAAAATTAATACTACGTATCGTAAGGGAAGGTTTACGTAATGACCTTTAGTTAACGTGGGTGAAAACGTGGGTGAACGCGGGGAACATACCTCGTCTGCGTTTACTATTTTTAGCATATCTCGTGGGAACCGTTTGTTTTTCTGGGATACAAAGTAGCCTTTGTTACTTCCTTACCTTAAAACTAATTCTGAGTTAGTTTAGTTCTTACCTTAAAACTAACTCTGAGTTAGTTTTAAGGTATAAAAGTAACTAGGGAGTAACTCAGATCTTTTTTCTGACGGAAGTAATGCTTACGTTGGACGTCTGTGTAGTTTCCGCTATTTAATGTTTATCAACAAAACTTTTTCAGCTGTGGGCTCGATGCCCACAGCCTTAAACTCAGAAAGCACGGTGGCTGCGTCAATTGGCTGATAAAAAACTGTTCTTCTATGTAAAGGTTGAAAAATTGTTACTACTAAAATTAAATAAATCTATATCACTTCAGGATAAAGTAGCTTTCTGGTGATGTAAAGAATTATTAATATCGGTTCAGTAGTTTCAGAGATTATAGTTTACAAGTATACAGCTATAAAAAGGAAATCTTTCGTTTCCATGACATTAGAACAGATTTACCAGATTATAAGTCTATATTCGATTTCTTCTGGAAAGGAAAAACAGCGAGTTTTATAATGCTAATAATGTAAATGTAAAGGAAAGCTTGTATGAAACGTAGAAAAAAACCAATGATTTTCTAATTGTATGTACAGAAACAAAACTTACAGGTATCATAAATTGTATAAGCCAGGCCTTAGATATCGGGATACTAAATAAAACATAAACATCAGTAAACCTATTTTTCCATTAAATTCGGGAATCCTTACAAAATAACTACATCCACTAGTTGATTACGTGATAATGATGTTCTGATGTGATAGTGATGTGAAAATACTCAAGGTACTAATGGAAAATCATAATCCAGAACGTATATGAATCATTACAAAATATACAGTCATTTAACCGTATACCATAAAATAAACGTAACATATTTGTGAACACAAAACCAACCCAAATTTTAATAGGTATAATATCTATCCCTATTAAAATTAGAAGTACACAAAACATTTCCCCGAAGTCTGAAGATGCCTGTTTTCAAGAGCGCTCGAGTCGGATATAAAAAGAAATGCCCACTTGAGTTCCCACTAAACTTTCTAATATGGGAACGGAGATTGAACAGTCCACCATAAATCCACCGAACCCATACCTCATTTTTATTGCGAACGGTTTTATTATTCAGTTAAAGTGTCAGGGCATACAGGGAAAAGTTATATATTTCCGGTCGACAACACAAATATGGCTTTATCCCATTATATATTTTTATGAAAAAAAAAAAACTAAATATCACAATCATAGCAGTTGTAATGATCAAATTTTTCAAAAGCTGAATTGGGTTATCTATAAAAAACAAACGCATCAGAGCTAAACGCATGGAAGGATTAATTGTAAACAACTTACAACGTGCGTCATATAGCACCGCGCCTGCAAACGCAACGTTAGTAATATATGACATCTCGATATTCCCGTCAATGCTGCAAACTCTGGAGAATCGCATTCAGAAAGTAAAACTATGTAGGTAGCCATGCAAACAGCGCATGGGTTTTAACCTGAACAGAATAACAAATTATAACAAAACTCACGGTTTCTAAGGTTTAAAATAAATAGTAAATAAATAAAATAGCCCTTTATTGCTGAGTTTTACATAATTTTTTTAGTTATTACTGACCATGTGTGTTTCTCCTACAGCTTGTCCTTAGACAAAGGCCTTCTCTAAAGATTTCCATTTTTTCTTAGCTCTTGCAATTCTCATCCATTCTTGAGCAGCATTTCTTTTAAGTTCATCTTCTCAGTGTTTTTTCCCATCTCTGGTATCGGGATCCGTTTAGGTTGTCGCCCTATGCTTCTTTTCCCATCTCTGGGATACCATTCTGTTATTATTTTTGTCCATTACTCGTTTTTGTTTCTTAATATATGTCCCGTCAATTTCCATTTAAATGTTTTTCTACTTATTCATGTTTATTGATTTAAATAAAATTATAAATATAACCTAAAATAAACTATTTAAAAACTAAATAAAATCTAAAATGTCCTCGAAACCACCGCAGCGAGGCACAGTTCCTAAGATGCTGGCAGCATTGCCCCTTTGGATGGCCAAACTAATTCGTTGAAATTAAATTGATTCTAAGAAAATTGTGTTTTTACCCAACCACCTATATGTACTTACAACCTACTTTTTTGTTGTTTTTCTGGTCAAAAGATTAGTACTTTTAATTGATTTGGAGTTGTTTGTATGTTTTAACCAATTTAACCCTTTCCAATCCACCCTGATGCTTTAAATGAATAATAAAACTGTAGGGTCGTAAAAGTGAGCGATGGGTTTGCATTTATGGCTAGACGGTTCAATCTCCGTTCCTTTATTACAAACGTTTGTAAGGGCTCGAGTGGGTATTTATTATTTACGACATTTTTGTGACCAGCAATTGTATTTTAATTAGTTCAATCAAGATTTAAATATTCACACTCATGCAAATAAGTGTGAATATTTAAATTATTGTCTGAGGAAGCAGAAAGTTAAAAATGATTTTTTATTAAAAAAAAATCAAAAATAATGAAAGTTTTTTTAAATTACCGATTAATAATATATTACATTGCATCTCACCTCAACTTTTTTAAGTTATGTGCGTTTTAAGCAATCAAAATATCACTTAATTCAACGGTAAAGGAAAACATCGTGAGGCAACCTGGAGGCTGGATTCTCCATAATGTTCTCAAAGGCGCGGGGGTTCACCAATCCGCAGTGGGCCAGCGTGGTGGACTTAGGCCTAGACCCATGCCCTGCAGTGGGCCGGTAATGGATTGATATGATGATGAAATTGTACAGATTACCTGGTATTAACTGGGACAATGATGTAACACGATAAAAGTCATCGTTTGTATATACTTGTCCTGTGTTTACATAAAATGAAAACATTTGCTAACATTACTTATGTACAATTTGGGAAGAAATGTTAACAAACAAGTGTTCAGTAACATTTTATTACATTCTTGTAAAGCGGGCCCTCTTATCACCTGCCAAACAAAACCCCGCAATTAATTTGCATCGGACGTTTTAAAAGTTATCAAATTTCATTTTAACAAATTTTAATAGCTCTATTAAACCTTGGAGCTTCGTATAAAATTGAAATGCGCTCGAGATTCAGGCAAACGCGCCGGGCCGAGCGACGACGGCGTAAATCTCGTTCAAGAAATTCTCTTCAGAGTTCTGTTCGTGCACTTTAAAATAAAATCCAGCGGGTTGTGCCGCAATTTGGTACAAGATGCACTTTAGCGTGCTGTAGCGACATTACTTTTAATATCTGGATTCTGGGTGCATTGATCGGAAAATACCGATATTATAAGTATACTTAGATAGTATAATATCGGGATATTTTGACGACATTCTTGACGCAATGGCGCGATGTGATATTATGAGTGGTCCCAGAATCGATCCCCGGCTGGGCTAGTTTGTCTGTTATATAATAATTTTGTCTGGTCTACAAGAAGAAGGAACACTTTTTTGCACGCAAAACACAAAATAAGGGAATTTAAGTAGGAGTTCCCGGGTTCGACTCCAGGCGGAGGCAATTTGTAACTTCTGAATTTTCTCTAATCTGCTCTGGAGGCTTTCACCGTGGCTAGTTACCACCCTACCGACAAAGACGTTCCGCTAAGCGATTAAGTGTTCCGGTGCGATGTCGCGTAGAAACCGATAAGGGATATGACTACCATACTCTCTAACAGGTTAGCCCGCTACCATGTTAGACTGCATCAACAATGACCACCAGGTGAGATTGCAGTGAAGGGCTAACTTGTAGTGGAATAAAAAAAAAATTAAGGTTCGAAATTCAATATTCAAATTCAATATCAAAGCACCCCGATCCACTGGCACACAGCTTACGGAAAGCATAACTGCAAAGTCAATTAGAATTACAAAAAATCTACTTATAGTCTATCGACTGATTGTAGAAATAAATATCGAAAAAAAAAAAGTTTAAAATTGGCTCCCGCAAAGTGAAGCCGAAGTCCTGACCTGGGCTGTCACCAATTCAAACAAATACATTTACACATTACCATTAGGCAGTATTTTCCTCCATAAATCGCGAACTCGCGGGATTTGTTCGACTCACAAACCCTTTAACCTACGTGTTAACCTTTATAGATAAACACGTTCTACTTTAAGGATTGCCTTAATTTGTACATTCCAAATATAAACTAAAGCCTACCTACTTCAGAACGATACAAAAGGGATCAGCGTTGGGATTTGCAAAGCAGACAGGGGATCGAGCGATGCGCAGTTAAATAGTTCTAATAAAGCCCGAATGCTTCTGTCCTTTCAAAGGGCCTTATTAAATTAGTTTAACAAGCCCCGCAATCCTATTAGACCGGGCCGGGTCACAGAGGTCGTCGGGTGCAGTCTAAAGCGACTGGCGCAGTCATAGACCATCATTTAATATAAATGACCCTTCCCAGTATTTTAGAGTAGAACTAAGAAACTATAAAACTAATACCCATTTCAAGAAAAAGACAATGCCTAAATAAGTAACGCCTAATCTTAGGAGATTCCTAGGCATATATTAACCAACAGTTATCACCTAAGAGTTGGTGAAACGCTTTTTTTCTCTAGATTACCTAAATCATTAGGCATTATATTTCGTGCGATATATTTTATATTTAATGAATTTGTAGTAATGTACCTACCTTCTTTATCTAAATATTTAGAAGAGAAAACCACTGACTTAATCACGAAACCCCAGGAAATAAGTAGCCTACAAACTTGAATGTTGAAAAGTAGGTTCCTCCTAGACCGAAGGCGTCGCCTAAGAAACGGGTTTGAGGACTACCACCCAAATAACCTTTCAATATAGCGTACATACACGCTTTATTGAAAGTCGGGGGATTTTAAAATTTAAAATTTATATATTTACTATAAACTAGTTTTTTTTTTAAACAGACACTCATTCTGATAAACTTGAAAAGCAAAACATGAACTGAGTTATAGATAAACAACATTATTTTTAGCATTAGACAAAATAAGTAAAATAAAACTTTTGGATTTGTAGTATCAATCCAAATTACTACCCTTATTTTGGAGTTAATTTAAACAACCAAACTACCTGTCTTCTTACCTAAGTTTCTTTTTACCAGTAGTTTAAATCTCATTGAAAAAGAAAAAAAAGCCAAGAGAAGTTTGCTAAATGAGCATAATGAGTTTCTTATGGAAATTTATAGCAAACTAGCCCCGAAAAATAAATAAAATGCGTACGTAGCGTAAATCCAATACGTAAAGATAAAGAAGAGCTAGGATAGGATTGCTCTACCAAATAACCCAGTATTTTATATTATGCAGAGTGCTCGTTATCAAGGTCCTTTGCTCACGGGAGAGGCTTAATCAACTTCAAATGTACGGGTAGGTGGATGGAAGAAAAGTCTTGAAAAATAAATTTGATAAACTCGGGGAATGAAAAACCTCTCTTTGTGCTAATGAAGTGTTAAAGGAATGAACTCGGGTATCCTTTTTTCACGTATCTTTTTTTTTGGGAATTTAAAGAGAAGCTCCTTGAAGCTTCTGGCAGGTGGGTTTTAGTTTGGTTATTGAGAGGTAGTTAAGTTAGTGAGGTAATATACATACAGTAGTCTCGCAATATATTTCCTATTATTATAGTAATATAATCTTTACTAAACAAAAAATTAGCAATATTAGAAAAAGTTGATATAAGCAATAGACTTAGTAGAAACGGACATAAATTAGTGATATTTTCATATCGTCTGAAAAATACAGAAATCCTTCGAAGGGATGGGTACGTCTATGCCTTAATAACATGATACCGAAGGTAATATTAGATCAGCCTTTACCTGAGTTTAAACAATGTATTAAAAAAAAAAATTTATCGTAGTTATTACTCGATTTTAGGATTCCTTAACGACAAGGCTGCTTGGAAGCAGGCCGCTCCGCTCTCATCTTACGATATAGAAATATTTTAACGATTGTAAAACTTTGAAATTATGTTGAAAAAGAGCAATCTGCTGAGATTCTTGGCTGAGTGTAGATTTATTAGTTATTTTATTATTTTGACTGAGTTGTGGTTTCCAAAGTGCTTATAAACTACTCCTACTTGAAATAAATGAATTACAAATTTTAAAAGATTACAATAATACCTATGTACTGAAATTTTTAAGCTAGTTAGCCACTGTTGTATTTTTCACGACACCTCACTTTTATAACTTGTAATACTTTATCACGAAAAATACCGTATTTCGCGAGCTTCTGACTTTGTGCTTTATTTATACACCATAGGGTTAGACTGCTAGGACGTTGAGTTGACCATATTTCATTCTGGAACATATTCGACCTTGATTATTACAATCATATACCATAGTAATAGAGCAATGCTTTGCTCGCTGGGATTTGTTGTTATTTACTATAAAGATCTTTAGTGCAGTCGTGACTTGAACAGCTACTTAGTTTTTTTAACTGTAATTTTAACCAACTTCCTTCAAAAAGGATGCGGTTATCAATTCGGATGTTTTTTCATGTCATGTCATTTTTGATAAAAATATTTTTATTTGAAAGGGTTTTATCGCCAAATGTCCCCATTTCAATTTCATATGGACCTTATGAAGAGTTTCGGACACAGCCAATGAAACTTCAAAAAATTACAGCCAACCAAGATGGCTTCCATCGCATAAATATGCGTCGTTTACGGAACCAAACAAAATAACATCACGCATGTACACTCGAAAGGGTTACGCAGATGTATTTATTTGTTTTATTTGATTAGATATACCAAATACCAGTAGTATCATTAATACTTTTAAATTCAATTAAAAGCAAAAATAGTAAGAATGAAAGAAATTGATGTGAAACAAATTATAAAAATTAAAAAAAACAATTATAAAAAGATTAGTCGAAGTTTAATTTCGCCTTAAAGCTAAATAAAGTGTCATAAAATATGCCAATGTTTTTTAAGCTGTTATTGTAAACATTAGTCATTCGGTTAGTAGGGGAAAATTTGCCTAGGTTGGTATTGGAAAATTAAAAGCGAAGGTTTGTATCTGAGGGTATCTTGGAATACTTATCTGATAAAACAGGACAGGCGCATCCAAAATTATGCAGCATTTAAGGGTTAAGCTACATTTTGTAGCAGTAAGTAATTGCATATTTATTCCAGACTGGTAGCAAGTTATAGCACGTAGTATTCAAGCTTGATTACTGCAAAATTTTTATTATTTTTTATTTGGTTGTAACATTAATACGTACCAGATCTCTGTTTTCCCTTTTAAAAAAATCCATCTTGCTCTATATACATGTTTATTTTTCAACAGTGAAACCTTTGTCGTTTTTTGGCCGTTTACGCTTGTAATTCGCACGACCTTCGACGCTTCTGCGTTTGAAGTTAATTAAACCCTTCCCCTGAGGCGAAAGACTGATAACGAGTGGCAATCTGCATACTATTTAACCTGGAAAAAAATCCTATCGGTGGTAATACAATGTACCTACATTGTTAACGTTTAACGCAAGCGTGTTCGAAACGCCAAACCTTTTAAAAGAAGACTTCTAGTCACAAAAATTTCTTAAATTAAGATCTTTAGTGGAATAAAAACACCTTTTTTTATTCAGTACATGCCGAATGTATTGAATATTTTTTTTTTTAGAATATTATTTTTCTTTTTGTGACCGTGCTCGTCCGGGGAAGTACTATCGCCACGTTTTTGGCCAATCTGAAGGGTGAGGTTTTGCGGTGTAATTACCGGCACATTATGCTTAACAACTACGCCTCAAATTTATGGACACAGATCGACATGTTGCAGAACGTGCTCCTTGAATGCCCTGTGAAGTGTTGCTCCATTTATAGGCGATGTTTTTCCACTCACCATCAGGTAGACCATCTGCTTTGTCCATCAATTATTACTATAAAAAGAAGTAGGTACATACTAAGTTACATGTAGTTAACTTCGTAAAACTTATTTCTAAATTTAATAATAAACAATGCCAACCCAAATTTTCAGATGGCAGATTCAATTTAGTAGTGCTATTCTTTTGCTTCTCTTCCCTATAGATAAGGCTAGCATCCTTTATCTGCCATTTTGGATTACATTTTTCTTTTAATATCGGGTGTAAGTAACCACGCTGTATAGATTAGGGTAAAAAAAAAAATTTCTCTTATTAATCTTTGAGTTATTGTTATTCAAAAGCCTACAATCATTTGGGCAGTGACTAAAATTCAAAATTCAAAATTCACTTATTTCAAGTAGGCCTAATATAAGCACTTTTGAAACGTCAAGTCGGTCTGTGTGTAATGACGGCAAGAAACTCAGCAGTTGCTCTTTTCCAACATAAACAATTTACATTTTAACATTCATTTTTCTACCTTGTGAGCAATGTTGAAAAGCGAGCAAAAGTCATAAATTGTGTAGTAAACTCGCTTTATAAGGACCAAAAAGTATTAGTAAGAATTGTTATAGATATTAGAAATGATTTCTTTAAAAAAGATACATTTTTGCAAGACAACATTCTATTCTTTAAGACACTAAATGTCTACATTACAAGTAGTTTCGGTGTTTCGAAGAAATTTGAATGTGAAAGTGGGTGAATTTAAACAAGGGGTTTACCTACAAAGCGACGCTTAAAGTAAACGTTATATTATACAGAATTTCTGGGAACTTTAGTTTTGTTATTTTAAAATTAGGAGCACTTGCATCAAAGACATACTAATCGTTGCCCGTAACATCATCCCCGCTTCAATTATGTATTTGAGTTGTATTCAAATAGGTTCCTGCGGTAAAAAAGGTAAAGGTACTTTTATAATAAAATTAGAAAGAAAAAAAAAATAAAAAAATAGAATTTTGGTGCTAGAAATTAAACACAATGAATTGAAATGAAAAATAAAATAATAGGTAATACACACAGTTACGCAATTATACTAGTAGGCCTTATCGCTAAAAAAATAATAGTTAAAAAAAACGCCCGGTATCAAAAACCAAACTAATTGTCACCTTTTAGTTTAGTTTATTTATAAAAGCATGATTTTCAGTTTTCCTTAAATTACTATTTTTATTTTAGCTAAATTAATCGAGCTAAATTCACCATATTTTTTTTTTATATTAGACAATCGGCGAAAGATAATAGTTGGAAATTAAAATAAAAATCTTATTTTGCAAATTGAAAAATCGAATAATCTTATCAAACTAGTGTATTGTCATCGGTTCTCAATATACCTAAAAAGTTTGCACGAAATCAGACTGTTTGAAGAGGGTCAAAATCTAGTCCAAAAGAGTTGGTTACAAACATACTTAAAACTGAAGCTAATATAAAGCGTATAAAAAGCGATCTCTTCCAGGCAACCTGCTGCCTGGTATAGTACCACGGTTTCTGTGTGATCAAGCAAGATCTTGAAAAATAGGTTTGTTAGAAACGGGTTTGTTCTCAAACCAGTTACACGGACGAAACCGTAACCTTATCCGATATGATTTCAGTACTGTAAAAAAAGGCAGCGAATTTGATTTCTTTATGGTTTCCGAACTCTTTACGGAGTAGTATCCCTGTCTACTCACGCTTCGAAATAACCCCGTACAGTTACCGCACCGTTTACAAAATTATGCCAAAAATATTTTTTAGTTCGTCATATTTTATCATCGGAAGATTCTTTATAAATCGCAAACGTACGTAACATAAATAAACCCTGAACTTTGTGTGGCACACGGCCAAGTATGGAAGACGTGAAACTTAGGTTAGCGACTCCATCTGGCGTCGCCGACAGGGTGGTAAAGACATTTCTCGTCTCGGGGAACACTACAAACCGAGGCTTTCAAATGCGCATTTGTGCTTACATCACACGAACAATTCTTGAATACTTTAAGAATTCGGAACTCGCTTCAATAGTTTTCTGGAATAATATTTTTACGAAATATTTACTTACAGTTACATACCTAAAGAAAATTATACATAGATACTTACATACTTCTTAGGCTGCAAGTTGCAACTAGAAAGAATATATTGTATTGTTTCTTGTAAAATATTCCAATCCTAACTCACTTTATTTATATCCTTTTACGCTTTTTTTATTACCGAGAATCGAACCCTGTACCTTCACTTATGATACCACAGCTCGCCACTGCGCTAGGGAGGTTGAATTTGTATTTCTTTTATTTTTCTCTGCGGTATACTATAAAATTTATTCATTCATTCGCTCACAGTGGGTGTATATCTCAAGCGTATGCCACACATACATGAGGTTGCTGTAAATTTTTACCACGTACTTGTAAAATAAAGTACATTATCAAAACGCTAACGTAAGGAAATATTTTTAGTTTCAATTCCGTGTCAATAAAAATAATTTAAATATATGTTTAAGTTTTCGATCAAGAATGAAATTTTTATTTCATAATGGACGAGTAGGTTTACAACTAACCCAAACTCTATGTGAAATAACATCATAAGCATAAGATAACTTAACCGCCAACTTCATCCGCGAGGAAATTTATTCACCCATATCCCTTCCGGAATTCCAAATTTCTAATGACTTGAATATGAGGTTTAAGATGTATCTTTGACTGATACTTATAGGGAAAATTCCAACTGTATAAGTAAAATACATGGCTTCGTAAATGTTATACTTAACCATCATCATATCAACTCATTACCGGCCCACTAAAGGGCTAAAGGGCACGGGTCTCCTGCCACAATGAGGAGGGCTAAAGGCCGTAGTCCACCATGCTGGCCCAGTTTGGATTGGTGGACTCAACACACCTTCAAGATCAATTTGGAGAACTCTCAGGCATGCAGGTTTCCTCACGATGTTTTCCTTCACCGTTAAAGCAAGTGATATTTGTAATTGCTTAAAATGCACATAACATAGAAAAGCAAGAGGTGCGTGCTGGGATTCGAACTCGGCCCCCCGAAAGTGAAGTCGAGTTTTTACTCATTGCGCTATCACCGTTCTTATTCATACATAACATCGCTCAAAATGTATTAATTCTTAGCCGTCTCGCTAGCCTATAGCGCTCTTTACGGCCAAACTAAACAGAATTTAGAGACGCGCTGGTTTCAGTTTACCTGTCGCCTGTCTGTTAATTGTTTGAAATGCACATAACTTAGAAAAGTAAATGGTGCGTGCTTGATTTGAACTCGGGCCCCAGAAACTGAAGTCTAAGTCTAAGCCTCACCCACTGGGCTATCACCGCTTCTACTTAAGAAATCTTTCCGAATTTCACTATGTGATAAAATAAAGAAGGTAAATTTAATTTAATCGCTGGAATTAATCAACCACCCTTTATACTAGAACATTTTATACGTGTATATAAACTGTTATACTCTAGTGAGACTCTTTATAGTTGTATTTTGCTGTTTTTTTGCAAAATATCCTTTTTTATTTAAGTTTATTTAATAACTAGTTGTTCTCAGCGTTTTAACATGCCACAAAGTTTACCAGCACGGCTAGCATGGGCAGGAGACAATTATCTCCCCGGGGAAAGGATAAAAATGTATCTTCTCCCATAGCTTTATCAACTCTCAGAGCACTGGCGTACAAGTGGAAATAATATATGTGTAATAATAAACGGGGGTAAACTTCTCCCAGTCCATGTTCCAGTGATTTAGCAGGTGGGCACATTAATTATATTCCTTTTCAGGGAATATAATCGGGGGAAATAATTTTTGTCTCCTACCTGAGCATAAGAATATGACATAAGAGTTGAGCTAAAGATAATAAGAGTATAGCTAGAACAAATTTGATGAATAGCTATTTGAAAAAACTATTGCCGTTTCTATAATAGATGTAGCTCAAACCGATTTTACCTATATAGGTATAAAAATTTGACGATAACGAAGCGACGTTTCGTATTCCCCTGTTTTCTCATCCGATACTGAGACAATATAATTATTTTTGGGTTGAAAATATTTAGAAATGTTACGTCTACGTTTCTCTTCCTTTCTTTTATGGTATTTTTTTATTAATATTTGCCGGTAAAAAGTTGTATTATTGGTAATTTCAGCGGGCCAGATTTTTAAAAGTATTTAGCTTTTTAGGATAAAGAAATGATAGCGACATTTTACTAGATTTTGATTAAAAGATGAACAATCTAGATGCATTATCCAGGGTGAAAATGAGGGAATACATCTGTATGGAGAATCCTGTCTATACTTTCACCTTAACACAGATAAGAAACAAATTAATAAAAAGACACACCATCGCATTTATAGTATAGGTAAGGATGACAAAGGATCCCCAGACTATGCGGAGTTTCTACTAAGCTTTAAAATTTAGTTATTGAATATATGAAAAAATCCTCGAAAGTCGACAACGCTTTGGCGGTTCCTCTGGTGCTGCAAATATTCATGGTTCAATTACTTAACTTCGCCTGCTCGCTGACTAGCTATTTTCTATACGCCTTCACTGTCGCTCCGTGAGAAATTCCCCAGGGAAAGTCGATCATCAGTACCTACCTAAGAGATTAAAAACATACCTTTGTACTTCCATTTACACCCGAAAATCTATGTATATATATATCTATGTTGGTAATTGTCTGTTTTGAATGTTTAAATAGAAAAAAAATTACCAACGCACTTATACATAGATTTTTTTTTAAATTTATTAATCAATAAATTTTTTAGCTAAGATATTTTTACAGGACAGGATATTTTTTAAACAGCAGATACAAAATTACACAGAGAGTAACATAGGTTTTTATTTATTTTGAATATCTTACTATATCACCTGGAAATGGGGGCTGACTGGAGTACCTAATTAATATTTAGAAAGTTCCATTTAGGATGTTTTTACTTATACTGTAAAAAAGAATTTATCTCAAATTTACCACTAAAACGGGGGATTGAAGATCTTATAAATGTCCTATGTACATACATACATTAAAATCAGCATAGTTTTAACTCTGGCAACATATATTTTTCAAATAAACCTAAGGTGTAGAATAGGGGCTTTTAGTTTTTATGGAAAAAAATTACGATTTACGCAGACGAAGCCGCGAGCAACTTAATTAAAAATTATTATATGTTGAATCACGAAGGGTTTGTGAAGCCTAAATACATAATATTATAACGCAGGAAAAAGGTGTAAAACGTTTCGCTACGTCACTTTCTTAATAAGCACTCGCAGGTACGAATTGCGGAGTCAGGATACGGACCGGTATGAACGTAATTTGCGTAATCGAAAAATTCTTGGATATTCCCACATAGTCTCAGAGAGAGCTGAGTCGCCATTTCATCTAACATTGTTTTCAAACATCAGAACGATTTAATACAAGCGACCTGATCAATCTTTAGGTCACCTTTTTAGGTCACACTATACAAAACAACTTGTTTTGTTAATTAAAGACGTTTTCTCCAAGACTATGAGAGTTGATTTAACATATAAAAAACTCCTTATTAGATTGCCAAATATATACTACCAATTTATTTTTGTACGAATTTTTTAACTGGATTTTTTTCGATTTCTTATAAACAGAATTAAGCCGGATATTAATAATCGATCTGTATTAAGCCTAAATAATCATCAATCTAAACCAAAATGGCTAAACCAGGTGGCAGATTGCCATTTATATTATATACACAGTTAAAGCTATCTACCATGACTTAAAATGTCCTTTCCTCTCCAAGTAAGCTTAAAACTTTTGCTAAGAGTCGGTATGACATTATAGTGTAGTTAGTGGGATTTGCACCTACAGCATTTCGGATTTCAGTCCACCTCTAAAACTATAAGCTGTAATGCAACAGTAAAACCTTCTTTAAATCCTAATAAAATTCATATAGTACCATAAAACCAAAAAAAATTGGAAATACGACGTAGCAATGAGTAACATCACAGAAAATATGATCAAAGTCGTATTTATTACTTACTCCTGTTGGAAGTGGGTTGATAATGAAACATTAGGTATATTTTTTTCTTTATCTCACAAAAACAACTTTTTGTTTGAATTGCTCCACCTCAATTCGCCTTTTATGATTACAACAAAGCAGAAATGAATTCGCTTATTGTTAAAGTACTTTATTGTGCTTTTATTTCTCCAATTGGTTCGCAAAAAAAGTATAATAGAACCTTTTAGGAAATAAAAATCTGAGTAAAAATAACTTGTAGGGATATTTGCGACTATACGAAATGATAAAGTAAGTTTGTCTGTTTTTAGTTTATAGAATCATTGTTTTTAATTTAGTAGTGGCTTTATAAAATGTGTAACATAATTTTAAGGGACCAACCTTAAAGCACAATGTTGCAAAAGAATCATTTAAATTGGTTAGCGGTGGTGAATTTAGATCCTGCGCCTTATTTGAAGTCAGTTTGAATCAGATGAAATATAATCATCACAATAAGTTCAGGTTTTACGAAGTTACGGAGTTTCTTGTTGACCATAAAGCAAAGCGTCTAGCAACATAAAAAAAGTATGAACATATGCCAATCATGCAACGGGCAGCGACGAATTACCCCGGCAATTATCCTGATGCCATGACGTTTCATCGCACTGTAAAGTAAAATTCATGTTTAGTTTTGTAATAAAAAAATCAAATTAAAAATTATTTACTCATTTAGGCCTTAAACAGGAACTTATGAAGCGTTCATACATGTGTTTCCATAATTATGATGTGATGGTGATAACTACATTCTTTAACTTAAACCTAAAGCAAGTTTTAACGTTTAATCGCAGGCTCAAGCGTAATAAATAAAGCCTACTAATCTAAACCTAGAGCGTAATCCATTATTAATGAAACCACTGCAGAGTTGACGTTGACAAAAGGTTTGCATACATCCGAAAATCTTTGTTTTAACAGCAGCTTCACCTAGCCTCCAGCTCTAGCTCCGTATAACTTCATTGCTTGACGGAAAAACTAGAAGCTGGTTAATTTTTGTATGAAATATTAACATCTTAGAATTAATTAACTACTGTTGTAAAATATGAGGGTAATATATAATATGAAAGCTGTTGTATAATCTGCCCAAGACGGACGACTTTGTCACGAAGGTTTTTGGTCTAAAACATCTAATGCGGCTGGTCAGACTGTATGCTTTTGTTGCGGTACAGTGGGCGTAAAATCGAACTTTCCCTTCGAAATGATTATTGCAATATATATTTATTTTTTATCGAATTCGAAAATTTTGTTGGCCATGCTTATTTCGTTTATTAAACAATCAATTTTATAAAGAACAGGTTTGGTGTTAACAATCTTCCAGGCGTCCTGTGACGACTCTATTTATTTGCAATACATAGAAGACCCAAGGAGCGTAAGACCCTAGGTACGTTGCAATACAATAGGTATCGCTTGCTACAAACGAGTGCCTTGATGAGTTGAGAGTTGTGATCGTGAGAGAAAAAAAAGTTTAAATGATTAATTTAATGCCAGACACTGTTTGAATTTCACAGAAACCAATGTACATATCAAAAAACATAGACAGAACTCTTTGAAGCACGATTTGTTCGGAGGGATGGCAAAATGATGTCCAATGGCTTACATTGATCGCGAAAATGTGTAATTGCTTAAACGTGGTATGTTTAGATATTTTAATACAAGTACAAATAATACAAACCGCTCGCACCCCTTGGGAAACTCACAGTCCCGCGCTGTGACCGACATTTTGTTTGGAATAGCGCTTCTATTTAAATAATTCAATGATGCGGAACCGTTATTATTAGTAAACAATAGCCCAAATTATTTATCCATGACCATCTATAGGTCAGGAGATATAAATGGAAAATGGGTCGCAATCTCAGTTAACATCACTCTAATGTTTTCTTTCACCGTTGAAGCAAGTGATATTTAAATTGCTTAAAACGCAGATAACTTAGAAATGTGAGAGGTGCGTACTGGGATTCGAACTCGACCACGCGAAAGTGAATTCGAAGTTCTACCCAGTGGGCTATCACCGCTACTAGCAATGATTATTAAATAAAAATTAAGTTAGGTACCTTAAACGAACTCTCGCCATTAAATTTATTTTTGTAATAATTTTCGGTATCATATTTATCAAAGTCAAAGTCAAAGTCAAAAATATCTTTATTCAAGTAGGCCCACAGGTGGCACTTTTGATGCGTACATAAGAATTACACGGTAGTGAGATGATGGCGATAACCACATTCGTAAACTTAAAACTAAAGCTACGAGGGTTCCAAACGCGTCCCGGTCTAAGAAGAAGCCCACAACAAACTTAGCCGGGTGTTTTTTTTTTTTTTTTTTTGTTATCGCCATCTCACAATGTCATTTTAAATTATTAGAAGAGCAACCTGGTTAGAGCAATAATTTACACCCAAGCTTTTTTATCGTTGACGTAGTCCTTTATATTATAATAGGACTTTTCTATAAGCTTACGTTTAATACAAACTTTGAACTTTTTAAGAGACATCTCCAAGATGTCAATTGGTAGTTTATTGTAAAATTGTATGCAATTTCCTTTAAACGAATTATGAATTTTATGTAACCTAGTATATTGCACTGTAAGTTTATTCTTACTTCTAATGTTTAAATTATTGCAGTCACATTTTTTCTTAAATTTAGAAATGTTTTTATGGACGTACATTAAATTTTCAAATATGTACTGACTATACACTGTCATTATTTTAAAATCTTTAAATTTATCTCTCAATGACTCTCTCGGACCCATTTTGTAGATAGAACGAACAGCCCTCTTCTGCAGCACGAAAATAGTGCTAATATCAGCAGCATTACCCCAAAGTAAAATTCCATATGACATAATGCTGTGAAAGTAACTAAAATATACCAGTCTAGCAGTTTCTACGTCGGTCATATGGCGTATCTTCTTTACCGCATAGGCAGCAGAACTAAGCCTGTTCGATAAATTATTTACATGAGGGCCCCATTGAAGTTTAGAATCTAACGTTATTCCTAGAAAAACTGTCGTATCCCCCAGTTTCAGTTCCTCATTATTAAGTAGTACAGTGGTTTTCACGTGTTTAACATTAGGTAAAGTGAATTTTATACACTTGGTTTTTTTTCCGTTAAGAACCAAATTATTAGCTTCAAACCACTGTACCACTTTAGCGAGAGAGTTGTTTACGTCGTCAAAAGCTAGTTCACGTCGATTTATTTTAAAAGTCAGTGATGTATCATCGGCAAACAGAACTATCCCGTGTTTATCCTTGGCAAGGTAAGGAAGGTCATTAATGTAAATAAGGAACAGAAATGGTCCTAATATAGACCCCTGTGGGACACCTATTTTATAACTGATCCATTAGACAGTTTTCCATTCACGTCGACTTTCTGAATTCTATCGCGTAGATAGTTACTCATTAAGTCTAGAGCTACACCCTGAATTCCATAGTGGTGTAGTTTCCTAACTAACGTTTCGTGTTGAACACAATCAAACGCCTTAGATAAGTCACAGAACACACCAAGTGCATCACGTGACTCCTCCCAGGCTTCAAATATGTTTTGTATTAGCTCAACACCTGCGTCGATTGTTGAGCGACCCCGTGTGAAACCAAATTGCTTAATATGAAGTAAATTATACTTATGAAAATGGTAAAGTAATTGATTTAAAATGAGTTTTTCAAAGATTTTACTGAAAGTGGGTAGTACGGATACTGGTCTAAAGTTAGTGGGGTCAGAAGTACTACCCGATTTAAACAATGAAATCAGCATACCCAAAAATACTAGTAATTTAGTAGACAATATACCACTTAGAAAAACTGGTCTATGACTGTGGCAACTCGGTACAGTCATAGGTCACTTTTACCTAGTATCTTACGATTTAATGTGGTAAAAGATGAAGGAGGCAAGGTATGGCAGAATTCACTTAGTACCATTTAGTTCTGCACCGAGTGGTGACGGCAGATCAGAATACAAGTTGTCAGCATCCCTTCTCTTCTTGCAGATGTTGTACGAGGCGAGCGTCCTCTGTGATACAAGGCTTCCGTTGAGAAAGTCCAGCAGTAGACTGTTATTGGCTATTAATGAAAGTTTATTTCCGCTTAAAGGGACTGATTGTAAGATTCTCTACTGATTGTAAGCGATGGTGTACTTAAAGATGGTTATGGGCTTAACTTCCAAGCGTTTGCCAAATATACGCCGTATCATACCGGAGCGCGTTTTGTTAATTAATTAAATATTTATTTATTTTTAAGTAAAAAATAAAAAGACGTTAAATAAAAAACATGAAGAAAAAGTTTCTTGTTATCAATATTTTAATTCGTTTAATTAATTTAAAGAAATATATCGCAGTCAAGTCAATTTTGGTTAGATTTGTTAGAATTTAGTCTTAGTCTTTTTAAGAATTTAGTTAAAAATTCGTGCATGTTAGTGACACGATGACGATAAGCACAGTACTGTCTTTATCAGAATAAGCCTTGGAAGACCAAAGATAATGTTCTACCAAGAGACCAATTTTACCTTCAGATGGTAATACTAGTGACAACAATTAACGTCAGCGGAATATAGAGATCACCGCCCCATGGGAGGAACCCTTTGTGCCAAAACAAAAGACAAACGAAAAGCCACGTAGCGTGCCCGTAGTAAGTTATACTAGGCGTAGCATTTTAATATTATGTCGTAGTATGAACTTAGTGTAAACAAAATCCATTTATATTGTGCCACGAGGGAGAATATTGGACACTGACTTATGGAAAAAGTTGTGCCGATTTACCTTCAACCTGGGTGGTTACTACTATCACTTAAAGCAGTGTTATTTTAATATTATTGACCTTCGTTTCAGAAATAATATTCTTCTGATTTGAGGCGATGGTAGCTAACCCCAGTGCTTGTGCGAACGTTTAACATGTTGCTATTATGTATGCCAGACACAATTGTTTAAAGAAATCCTCTTTGGTTATGACTTAAGCAATGTTTTAAAATTAAAATTTTTTGGGCGCAGTAGGGAATAATTATTAGGAAAAAAACTTTTCGTTGAAGTCCCTCAGTGTCTAACAACCAAAGTTTTCTAACAGATTTTGTTACCAGTAATGACTTATGGCTCGAAACATGATCGCTTGCTGAGGGCTACATAAGAAAGCCCAGAGTAAATCAATCTTTTAGAGGCTCTCCAAGCGTAGCCCTGTTATCGCCTGAAGAGCCTCTAAAAGATTGAATAAAAACTTATAATATGTTTCGTTCTTATATGCAAACGACTATACCTAAATATATTTGTTATGAGAGCTACTTGTATATAATATCCGATAGGAAGGCGCAAGTAAAAAATATAGGTATGTAGATAAGCATAGCACTGAAGAACAACAACATAATACTGACTCTCCGCTATGAATGTGCGAGGGATTTGTGAAGGACCAACAGGGCCCTGATTTGAAATCTTAAAAGTATATTAAATGTTGTTTGTGAAGTTAAAATGGTCCGCGCCATTAAAGAATAACCCTCGGAAATTTGAAAAGTTTTACCAGCTTAAGTTTGACGAGACACTGCACAACTATTCTATCGTTGTGCCACGTTCATTTGTAAGATCCTATATTTATAAAAGTCGACCAATGGCATGCATTCTCATTTGTAAAATATTTCTACTCCCGTCCATTGTGCAAAAGAGATAGAACGACATCTAGAATCTGATCAAGTATATGGCTTTCATATAACTGCAATACCCCTAATAGCCCTCTACCACATTAGACTGCATCATCACTTACCACCAATGGCGTGCACAGGATTTTTGACCAGAGAGAAGGAAGATGGCATAAAATTGAAAAATTCTTCCCCTTTATGAGTTATACAAAAAATTTAGGGTATGCAGTGCTTTTGTGCATGTATGAAGAGCACGCCACTGCTTACCACCAAGTTAAATTGCAGTCAAGCAAGCAAAAAATAAAATTACAGAAAGAGAGATGATAGAAGAGTGACGTAACAGTTTTATCATGTGATCTCTCAAAATCCTCTCTGCATTTCGCTCTCCTGCACTCCAGTGGAAACACGCCTTATCTAATGCTCACCTAACCGGAATCCAGTTTTCCTGAACCATAAAGGTATGATTGTAATTTTGTGTTTCTTACGATGGAAAGATATATAAAACAATATTTACAAACTCGTGCACAAAATGTGACAAAAGGGGAATTTATTCGTCTTTTATCGTAAGAAATGGAACGTGAATTGGAATGAACAAAAACATTTCTTCTGACTGAATAGACAATAACACGTGTCAGCAATTTCTTCTTCAGTATTTGAACATTTTTTTTCATAAAAATATTACACCCTTAAGATAACTAGTAGTGGTAGTAATAACAAAGTAGTTTTTTTAACATGTGACTTACGCCTGCTGTTTTGGGAGCTGGGAAAATTGGAATCGATTCAGAGGAAATTATACATAGATACTTATTTCAGGTTCCGTACCTCATAATGGAAAATATAATCCTAATTGGATCGATTTTAGGATTAATTAGTTGTCATTTGGTGCTAACGCCTCTTTTCCCAGAAGTAGTTTGAAGTACGACGTTAAAAGTTATACTGAATACTAAAATGTTTGTATTATATTTGGCCAAAATAGGAGTGTTTGTGTTTTCAAGTTTGGTGTGATGTACGTGAAACTCGCGTGACATAATCCATATAACTTCTCGATACACAGTACTGCAGATTATATGTTTTTAAATTCAAAATGGCGGCTGTATGGCGCCATGTTTAAAAGATTTATCATTAAAATCCGCGCAGTGTTGGTCAACCATGTTTTGTTTTCATTTAGCGTTACACTTACCTATATCAAAGTATAACATTAAAAGTCAGCGCTTAATAACCAGATACAGCATGGTCACTGCGTTATAAGATGGAACTACGCGCTACACTGACTATAATTTATATACCTCAATATGACGCCAAACAGCCGCCACACTTGAATGATTTCTCATTTAAATCCGCACAGTAAAATGCAGTCTAGTTTTTTTATTATGTATCAAAATATAAGAATAATAAAATTTAAATATTGCGCTTAATCACCAGCTGCTGCTGCTGATACTGATGGAAGTATACTAACCATGAAGGGGTGTTCATGTAGCAGCTACTACCATCCCTTAAAGCAGTATTATTTCCAAAATACCATTTCATATGAAAAACTTCAATTATGATTAGATTTCTTCAAGTGCAATATTAAAAAACCGGCTAGGCCCTTGTAATACATATATATATTTTTTTTTTCTTTTTATTTAAAGAGCTTAGTCACATAATGTGACTATGTCGCTCTGTTCGTTATGTACAGATATTTATTCTCTTAATCTAAAATATGTTATATATCAGTTTTGATTCTGATCTAAGAGAAAACGCTAAAAAGCTAATTACATCTACTATACTTAAATAACTATCTAGTAAACTTATTCTAAGTTGTTCAATCCGAACACAATATTTATTTTATTCCTTTTATTTATTATTAGTTAGTAGGTGTTATAACGGCAACAGATATACATTCTGTGTAACGTTTTTTATCCACGTTTCTGATACGTACCGCTAGGATGTGGAACGTCCTCCCGGCAACTCTGTTTTCTGCGACGTAACTTGAGTACCTTCAAGGCAAGCGTGCTCCGACCTAGACCTCATCATTGCTTTCTAACGGGCATGATTGAATTTAAGCGCTGGCCTATCGTGAATAAAAAAAAATGTGTGAAAATTTACAAATCTGACTATCACCGTACATGAGATACCACCACAAGGGAACAGACAGACGGACAGACGGACAGCGGACTCTTAGTAATAGGGTCCCGTTTTACCCTTTGAGTATGGAACCCTTAAAATAACTATTACAAGCGATGGTAGTAAAGGGGCAGAGAGATTATCAAAACAATGCTATTCGTATAGCAATACCTATGCAAATTGTTTGCATACAAGTGAAGCGCTGGAAGGCTTAGCTCCGTTTTCCTGAACTTGGCTTTAAAAGCCTCAACTTGTAGTGTTTTCCGATAATCGAGGCCCAAGGCAGTGCACTAGCCCAACTTTTGGCATGTTCTAGCAAAGCTTTTTGTAACTTTAATACTATATTTATTATATGTGTTACATTTACATATCTCTACTTCTCTATCTCTATCTACTAATATTATAAATGTCAATGTAAGTTTGTTTGTTACGCTTTCACGCAATAACTGCTTAACCTTTCCTCATGAAACTTTGTACACATATTCTTGGAAGTGTTAGAAGTAATATAGGATACTTTTTATCACGACATTAAGCTTGGTTCCTTTGGGAGACGGGATGAAAGTGTTTGAAGATTCTACACCATTACTCCGACAAATTATAACCGATTTAAATAATTATTTTTCTATAATATAGGTTATAATATGTGTTTAATTTTGCCAAAACTGTGTAGATCTGATGAATGTAGTTGGAGAAAGAGGACAGAACTCCTCAGCGGACAGCAGCATCCCCTCATTTAAGGTTTAGCGATACTAAATATTTAATTTTTTTTATAACTACAACTAAATTGAATGCCACATCAAAAAACAAAATCAAACGCAGACGAAGTCGCGGGCAACAGCTAGTATTTTAATAATTACTAGCTGTTCCGGCGAACTTCGTACCGCGGATATTTTTTTTTATGATATTTTAATACTTATTATCCTATTCCGGTCTAAGAGGAATCCAAAAAATGAAATATTATAAAAATTGGTCCAGCCGTTCTTGAGTAATAAATAGTGTAACTAACACAACTTTTTTTATATATATGTAGATATGTAATGTTGAAACGCTGGAGAAAAATAACCTAATAATAATGCCAGAGATTTTTTTTATAATGTTGTCCAAGGAGTGTGAAGTCTACAAATCCGCGCTTGGCCAGCGACTACATAAACCTTCCTCAATATGTTTAAATAAATTAATTAATAAATAAAAATAAATAAATTCTAACAGGAGACCCGTGTCATGTTGAGGCCTTAATGGGTAACTTAGTAATGGTTGGGATATCATGTTTAGGTATATGTTGTTATGCACCACCTACCTTATAATAAATAATAATAATAATAAATATACTACGACAATACACACATCATCATCTAGCCCCAAAGTAAGCGTAGCTTGTGTTATGGGTACTAAGATAGCTGTTGAATATCTTTATGAATATAATACATATAAATACTTATAATATACAGATAAATACCCAGACACTGAAAAACAATCATGTTCATCACACAAACATTTTCCAGTTGTGGGAATCGAACACACGGGCTTGGACTCAGAAAGCAGGGTCGCTGCCCACTGCGCCAATCGACCTTGCATCTAAGTTATATAACTTTAAGCCTTTGGTTACTCTTCAGCTGTCTGACTCTATTGTTTCCATATTTTTGTTACTTTTGCCCTGCGGTAGACGTCAACAATGTTCTCATTAATTCATTTATTTATGCTATGCAATGATTGAAGAAATAAATGAATTATTAATATTCATCATCATCAAACAACCGACTGACGTCCACAGCTGGACATAGGTCTGTTGTAGGGCATTCCAAACTCTACGATTCTGGGGCGCTTGAATCCAGCGGCTCCCGACTCGTTTGTTGGGCTCCCGCCCGGTAGTAAAACAAGTTGCCGGATTTCAAGATTATCGAGTCGTCACCCGCTCCTCATATAAGCATTCGATCACTGTCAAAGCTACTGAATTGTGGAATGCACTCCCATTGAACATAAGACAGTTGAAGTCACTGGGCATATTTAAAAATGCTGTTAAGGCTCATTATCTCGCTCAGTAAAGACGACTATTATTATTTATTTATCTACTCAAACTCATTTTTAAGTATTTACTGTATGTTAAAATATGTATTATTATTTTTGTTTTTTATATTTATCAATAGTATTTGTGTAGTCTGGTTTGTGTATTAGTATGTAGACATTCGTATGTATGTACTAAAAAGTGTACCCCACCTATTCGTTTTCCTTTTTAGTTTTCCTAATCCTAAGGTTGCCTTGCAGAGATTGCTACTTAGCGATAAGGCCGCCTTTTGTATCCTGCTTCATTTTTCATATGTTTGGTCTTTCTTTTCTCTCGTTTTTCTGAGTGGTGTACAAATAAAGAGTATAAATAAATAAATATCCCAACGCAACTTGCTCACTGCTTTTTCCAGCTCAATCATCTTTTCCTGGGTCCTCAATTTGCCTGCGTTGTAGATTGCCAGGTCCACTCGTTGGGTTTGGCTCCGGAATACTCGGAGTTATAAAAAAAAAAAAAATGGTATACTTGGGCTGAGGCCCCTTAAGCTATATTAGTATTTAGCCCTGGTTTCACGAAAATTACTATTTAAACTAAAATAAAGTAAAATCTCGTTTCATAGACTTATAAAAAACTTTTCCAAGTCGTAGTCCTTAAGACGCTTGCTAAACTAAAGAGTATTTAAGCACGGCATGAGTAATTTGTTTTTGTACGAAAACTTCTTTCGGCGCTGTTATGTAAAAACATTAATTACCCTTTTTTTTAATCCACCACATGTTAGCCACCACCACAGCTATGGGTTTCATACAATACCTCTAACAAGTTGGCCCGCTACCATCTTAGACTCATCTCACCAACACGTTAGATTGAATAGGAAACATATTAAAAAAAGCGCTATATTGAGCTATGTCGATAACTCCAGTTTGTCTATAAATCTCGTCATTCCCGATTATTTAATATCATATAGATAAGCTTCTAACAGAATATATGTATGTAAGAAGTTCATCTATTCTGGACAAATGGACATTGGCTAGACTTAAAATGGCCGCATCTTGGCTTACAATGCCTCAACTTGTAGCGTTTTCCGATAAACTGTATTTACCGCCTTCATTGCATGATACTCGTTAACCTAGGTCTCACGTCTTAGATAGTTGGCTCTTTGCCTGAAGCTAGTTTCGGTTCATATGATGCCTACTTTACTTCGGATAGATCTATTTTAAAGCCTTACAAAGATGGAATCTAAAATAATTATATTTGGCATTCGCCCCAATAAAGTTATAGCTTAAGACTTAA
Organism: Pararge aegeria; assembly: GCF_905163445.1. Lineage (NCBI taxonomy): Eukaryota > Metazoa > Arthropoda > Insecta > Lepidoptera > Nymphalidae > Pararge > Pararge aegeria. The sequence goes on along the minus strand of NC_053184.1, from coordinate 5,262,373 downwards.
AGTTTAGGCTTTTTTTTAAAGATAGCACTATATTGCACACTACTTGTTCCTATTTTTTTTATATCCAGTAGCAACTGTTATTTTATCCAGGATTAAACGTATCAATAAAGCTTACAAATCACTTACAAATGCAAGCTGTCCATTAATTACAAATTCTATATTTTTAAATACAAAACACCTTCGTTCTTAGTGACTCTACCACCGGTTCGGAAGGCAGATTCCACTGAGAAGAGCCGGCAAGAAACTCAGCAGATTGATTTTCCAACATCATTTTAAAGTATAACAATCTTTAGAATTTTTCTGTTTTGTGAGAGATGAGAGCGGAGTGGCCTGCTTCCAAGCAGCCTTGTCGTTAAGGAATTCATCAATCGAATAGTAACCACGATTTGTTAAAAGTGTTATAATATATTGTTTGAACTTAGGTAAAGGTAGGTCTAATATCTCCTGCGGTATCATGTTATAAAAGCATATACCCATCCCCACAAAGGATTTCTGTACTTTTCTCAGACGATATGCAGATATCACTAATTTAAGTCCGTTTCTAGTTAGTCGACTGTTTATATCGACTTTTTAAACAAACAAGAAAGTATTAAACAAACAAGAAAGTATTTATCTGTATTTAATTTATCTTTACCTGGTTTTATCGAATATCAAATTATATTGGACCGTTCCTACCATAAGACAATTCGATGGTACTAAACTAATGAAGTATAATAAACATTATCGGTAGACGCGACTAAAACCCACTCTAAGTTGTGTATTTGCCAGTATTAGACTGTAATGGAGCACTAAAGTGCCTTGCTTTCGAGTTGCTTTTGTTAGTGCTTGCACTTTGGTATAATAATTAATGATAGACATTAGTTTACGTGGAATATACTCAGGTAATAGCTCCATTATGTAAACACCGTCTTAGAAAGCAAGAGATTTCAAACATTCTTGTAACTTAGAGGTAGTGGAGCTTTTTGTAACAGATCTAGTATTAGATTGTAATGGAGCACTAAAGTGCCTTGCCTGAGTGTTGCTTTTGTTAGTTCTTGCGATTTGGTATAATAAATAATGATAGACATTAGTTTACTTGGAATATACTCAGGTAGCTCCATTATGTAAAAACCATTTTAGAAAGCAAGAGATTTCAAACATTCTTGTAACTTATTGGTAGAGTAGCTTTTTGTGACAGAGCTAGTATTAGACTGTAATGGAGTTTTGAGTTGCTTTTGTTAGTGCTTGCGATTTGGTATAATAATTAATGATAGACATTAGTTTACGTGGAATATACTCAGGTAATAGCTCCATTATGTAAACACTATATTAGAAAGCAAGAGATTTCAAACATTCTTTTAACTTAGAGGTAGTGGAGCTTTTTGTGACAGAGCTAGTCCGAGGAAGTACCATCGCCATGCTTATTTCTGCCGCTAAGCAGCATTGTTGCAATGCTGTGTTGCGGTCTGAAGGGGGTGGTGGACGGTGTAATTACAGGTACATGAGGCTTAAAACCTACGCCACAAATTGATGGGCACAGTGCGGCGTGTTACAGGGTGTGCTTCTTACATACCCTGTGAAGAGTTGCTCTGTTTATAGGCGATAAGTTTCCACTTACCATCTGGTAAGACATCTGTTTCGTCCGTCAATCATGAATATAAAAAACACTTATTTTTAACATGCGCTAACACATACAATTGAAACTCAGTTGTTATCGGCACATAGTAAGAACAATCTACTATGAGCTTTTGATGAATATAACAACGAAACTAATCTTAAAAAGACATAATCTATTAATTTTTTTTACAAAATTATATTAAATTGTTTACAAAATTATATTACTTTTTTACAAAATTATATTACTTTGACGGCCGTCTGGCGCAGTGGGCAGCGACCCTGCTTTCTGAGTCCAAGGCCGTGAGTCCAAGGCCAAAAAGTTCTGCACCGATCGGTCTGAAATTTTAGCATGATTTACAATACGCATCAAGGATTGTTTTTATCTATTTTTTCAACCATTCAATCACAATGTGCTACAGCAAAGTATGGCAGGGTAAAGATAGTTAGTTATTCATAAAAATATTCATTAGGAATTGTTACCACTTTTGTAACAACTCTATTGTGACAAAATTTGTTAATCTCGTACATATTCTATTTGCGTGCCAGACTTTGTTCAATCAATGCAACCGCGTAATATATGCGAATAATTAACAAATATGCATATACGTAAATATTCACCCATTGAAAAATTCAAACGTCCAAGCAGATTCACATAGTTCCATTTTTAATATATTACTCTGAAGTGTTATAGGAATATACATAAGCTACAAAATGTTTGTAGGTTAACCTACTTATACAACTTGCAACCGAAATATAAATAATGTTGAAGAGTTCATACCGTTCATAAGGAATGTAAAAATATCAAATCCAAAGAAGCATATTTATTTTTCCTTACAAACTAATTTAAAATATTATAAGTATTTACATATGACAACCCTATACAAGAAAAAAGTTTATGTTTAAATATATTATTACATTTATTATTTTATTTAATTATTTATGTATTTTTTTACTATGTAAATCTGTATAATTAAATGTATAGAATTGCGATTGCCCATCACTCATTGCCTTATTCCATTTTTTAAGGTAGCCTGGAAGAAATCACTTTTAGTGATAAGGCCGCCTTTTACACGTAATTATGTTAAAGCTTACTTTTCCTGTGTGTGTATATATAGGAAATAATATATATGCAGTTAAGTTGTTTAAATAATATAAAAGACTGATACGCGTATAGCACTTATGCTACGTAACCCGTACCTAATAAAGCGACAGGAGTCACTTGATTTTAATTTTGCATGTGATGTTAGGACTGTATCTGATTTCTTTTAGTAGCAACAATGGCAGTGATTATCTCAAAAACTATTAGCGTTTCAGTTTCACACATAAGTCTCAGATACAGTAAATAATGTACCTCTAAAGCCTATAAATTAATATTTAGGTTTTCATTTACACATTGTATAGTGTTGAACATCAAGTCCCAAGCATTCCGTCTGATATCGTACGATTTACGGAACTCCTATTTTATGAAAAATTTTACCCCTTCGACTACTTCCTACAACATTTCTTGCTTAGTGCTTGACATATTTAGCGCTATCAAGCTACGTGGAATATTTTAAGTTAAGACATCCAATTTTCTTCGTGATTTTAGGTGAATAAACTTACAAAATAAAGCTTTCTCCGTGTTTTTCAAAGGAAACGGTAATTAGGGCGCCCACGGCTTTGAATCCTAATGATAAGTATAATATTAGTTTAATTGTGCGCGAATGGCATTAAGCTACATCAATTTGATACTTCTTCCTCCACCAATCGCACCTTAAAGAGAAACGGTTACTGAACTACGAGTAAATATTTTTAGGATTGTGTTACTTAGGCCATACTACCCGTTTGCTAGTTTAACGTTCTGTGAAATGTTTTAACGGACGTTTTGTGTAAATGAGTTTCCTACCACGTGCTAACAAGTGTTTAACTTTCGTAACGAGGTGATAAACTTTATTACTAGTATAGAAGTCAGTTACATTTCTGCTCTAAGTATGGAATTCTTTAAAAAAATCCTCGTAGGTCAAATAGTTAGCATATACGAGTACTGATAACGAGGCCATAGGTTCGATCCCCAGATCAGGGCAAACTTGTGAGGTATGGAGTTTTAAGTAGGAAACTGGCGTTTCGTGCATTAGAAAAAATTAGTGTTCGGTTCTGGTTTGTATCAATAACAAGTGGTTATAATCGTTTGCGCGCGTCAAACCTGTGAGTCCTCGTGTAAATCCTTGCTCCTTTTAAGAAGTACAAGGCCTGTACCCAGCAACGAGATTCCTCAGCTCTCAACATCTTTGAAAGAGCATAAGCTGTTAGTGAATTTGAGCGGGACACGTTAAGCAGGTCGAAGCGAGAATCGCACTGTAGCTGAGAGCCACTATCGAGGCAACGGCGAATTTTCGACAGAAGACTGGTAAAGAAGCATCGGTGAACAACACTCGATGGCTTGACTGTTAGTTATTTGAGCGGGTCACGTTAATGAGGTCGATGCGAGAATCAGGCTTTAGCTGAGAGCTTCTGGAAATGCCACGGTAAATTGGTGACAAAAAACTGGTAAAGAAGCATCAGCCAACCGGTGCAAGAGTCATTACAAACTGACTGACGTTTCAAAAATGCTATAAACTAGGCCTAAATGAAATAAATTAATTTGGATTTTAGATTTCAGAATTATATCTGAAAGCTAGCGGAAATAAACTATTCACCTTACTGTTTAACAGATCCTACTCCATACTAAGTTGGGTAAAGGATTACAATGTAAAAAAAAAATAGGAAGAATTTTTTGTTTGGTCTACGAATTACATACTAATTTAGAACTAGTAACTGGTTTAGCCCAGTGGGTAGGACTTCAGCTTCACTTTCGGGGCCCAAGTTCAAATCCCAGCAGGCACCTCAATTAAAAATATCACTTGATTCAACGGTGAAGGAAAGCATCGTGAGATAACCTGCATGCCTGAGAGTTCTCCATAATGTTCTGAAAGGTGTGTGGAGTCCATCATTCCGCACTGGGCCAGCGTGGTGGACAACGGCCTTAGCCCCTTCTCATTGTAAGAGGAGATCCGTGCCCTGTAGTGGGCCGGTATGATGAACTCGTTTAATAATCAAAATATTTATAACTTTCTTCATTTAAATGATGTTAGGTTAATGAGTCTTTTCTTCTTAGTTCGCGCGGTCGCGGTTGGCTTGCAGTTAAGTACAGTCCACCTGTGTAGACTACATTATTCTGGTATAAAATGTGAACCTTTTCTGTGCTTTTTACAAAATTAGTGCCAGTTTTTCATTTTAAAATAATAACACTGCATTTCCTGTATTCCGCGAATTTTAATATTCTCGCAAGAATTTAACGCGAATGTTTTTGTGGCGAAACTTACTTCTCGTAACTTAATACAAATGGATTCCCTTACCACGTAAATGTTTTGCCTAGAGCTGTAAATATCGTTCTTTATCTTTTTTCCCGACCGGAATGTAAAATATCAGATAGCGTTCTGAAAAAATACAATCAACGGTTGGGTTAAATATGCAAATATATAAGTAACTACATATTGATTCTTTACTTCTATATACTATTACTAAGTTTGTTGTGGGCTTCTTCTTAGACCAGGACGCGTTTGGAACCCTCGTAGCTTTAGTTTTAAGTTTACGAATGTGGTTATCGCCATCATCTCACTACCGTGTAATTCTTATGTACGCATCAAAAGTGCCACCTATGGGCCTACTTGAATAAAGATATTTTTGACTTTGACTTTGACTTTGGAGACCCATGCCCTGTAGTGGGCCGGTAATGGGTTGATATGATGATGATGATAATGCGCCTTTACGCCAAAAGCCGGTCTGACCCACAGCATTGGATGTTACACATAAAAAATATTAATTTCTTCTGCATATAAATGAAATTGCGTAAGATACACATTTCACAAGGACACTTAACGCAATATGTCTAAGGTTATCTCCATTTTTTACATATTCATGTTATAGGTTTTTTTTCCTAAGCGTTCCCACTATCAGCGCGACGTTACAACGTTCAAACTCGATTAGGCAGCTAGAGAAGCCGATATGGCGCCTCGCCAAGAAATCTTGTCATATATTTCGAATTAGCATTTCTAGGCGAAAGGGTAGGTATTCTTTTACATTGACAAATATCGAATCTTGAACCCTTAAAATTTGTGTTAAAATAAAAATAAAAAATTATATTTGAAGAACGCTAATGACTTGTTCATAGTATTTTGATAATATAAATACGCGTGCATTTTCGATACACTTCATATCAGTCTTGCGAAAAACGGCACAGAGTAACCCGGTGTCTTAGTTGCTGTCAGTGGCGTGCACAGGGTTTTTCACCCGGTATGCATAAAGAAGAAAGATGGCATAAAATGGAAATTTATGAGTTATACAAAATTTTTAGGGTAGGCACTGCTTTTGTGCATGTATAAAGTGCACGCCACTGGTTGCTATAATTATTTTATTTTACGAAGTATGGAGTCAAACCTTTTAAAAGTTTCCCCGGTAAAAGGCAAAAGGATAAAAAAAAACTCCTTAGAGAACTCAATATACGGGCAACAGCCTCCTACCTCGGCATTAATGAATCGGTCAATTATACCTACACTTATCTTTTTATAGCTTGTAGACTCTATGGGCTAGTTCCTTACCTCGCTATGAAAAGTGATTGATGAAACGTTTTAAGCCAATATTTTTTAGTTAGGAGTTTCAGTGGATATTGCTTTTTAAAATCATCTTCTTCACCGACTAACGATATCCCACTAAGTGGGGTCTGCATTCCGCATGTTCTAGCCCACTTTGCTTCGAGTATCCGACTTTTTGGCTCTTGGATTTGCGTTCACTATATCTAACCAGCGCATTCTTCGAGTTTTTGCTCCAGGGACTGCAATGTTGAGGCATCTGTTGTTAAGAACGTAACTTGCGGTCTTGCTTGCTTTTTAATATCATCGTTACTGTAAATACCTAGTTCGGAGTCAAATTAACTTTTATAACCGTTTCGTAGGTAGAGCTACTCGTAGCAACACGCACAGCAAAACAACGGTTCGCGCAGATCCGAGAGTATGCATTCTTAAACTTTGAAAACGCAGGAGATCAATGCCTAGCGTGCCGATTGTCTACAACACCTATATCATTGACTGGATACCGAGGCTTAGCTAAAAACAATCATAACAACAATAACTGCTCTTCCTGCCCCATCCATGCCCAATCTGTTTAGTACTACGGTTTTCGTTACTAACATTTTAGTTGGACCACTGCGCCTATCGAGGGCCTGTGGTCCAACTAGGCAGAGTAAACTGTTGAACTACGAGCCTTGGATACCTTACTACAGAATATTGGATAAAATTCCATGATATATTATAAATATTAAGCTAAAATATGCAGGAGAATCTGTATGGTGTAATTTATAATTTCTTCAATATTTATACTCCACACCAAGCAGATCTTCGGCATTGTACCCTCTACGCACGTTTCGGTAGATGTTGACTTAACAAAGAATAATTGTTAAAACTATTGCGTTACAATAGAACTATAGGTATCATTTGAGTATGTATGAAGCAAAACACAATGGTACATAAAGCAATAAATAAAAGGGGATGTCATGTAGTGCCTGCTCTAGCTCAACTATGAGGTTAATGAAGGATATAATGAGGGTTAGAGCGTAATTGAGTTCAGAAACTGCTTTCAGCCACTTAGTGCTCGCCAAGTTTTATGCAATCAAATAACGAGAAACATACTATGCAGTAGTTTTCTGGTTTCCTTAGTTTTCCATCGTCTTCCAAAAACGAGTTATTATTGTATATAATTTGGTTTTTGAATTTGAAATAAAACAGCTGATGTCTATTATTATAGATGATTTTGTTAGTAGGTGAGTTATGCTTGCATACGATGTTTGCTATGTTCGAATATCTATATTTATAAATATTTAGCTTCCATATGTTGCGTGCGGATGTCGAAAATTTAGTGGAATCATTTAAATTTTATCTTTACTTTCAAGTCTTGATTCCCACAACTGGACAATGTTTGTGTGATGAAAATGAATGTTTCCCATTGTCAGGGTGTTTTTTTTTTAACAAATAAATAAATAAATAAATAAATATACTACGACAATACACACATCGCCCCAAAGTAAGCGTAGCTTGTTTTATGGGTACTAACAACTGATAAATATTCTTATGAATAAATACTTACAATATACACATAAACACCCAGACACGGAAAAACATTCATGCTCATCCCACAAACATTTTCTAGTAGTGGGAATCGAGCCCACGGCCTTGCACTCAGAAAGCAGGGTCACTGCAAACTGCGCCAATCGGCCGTTTATCTTTATATAATAAATATCATTCGTAAATAATTAAATATTTATGAATATTACTAGCTGTTGCCCGCGACTTCGTCTGCGTTTGATTTTGTTTTTAAAGCATTCAGTATCGCTAAGCCTTAAATTAGTATAGTAGTATTATATGTATATAACATGTGACTGTCAATTAATTATAGAAAAATAATTTGCAATAAAATAAAATTGCGACTATAATTAAAAATCTAAACTATCCTATCTCTTAAGTTGGAACAGGCTGCTCACGGTGTGCCAATTTAATTTAAAATCGGTTAAGTAGTTTAGGAGTCCATCGCGGACAAACATCGTGACAAGAGATTTATATATATTAAGATTGATAAAAAGATTCATCGTTATCTTAGTACCCATAACACATGCTATGCTTACTTTGGGGCTAAATGGCGAAGTGAGTATAGTAGAGTTATTTTTTTTTATCGCGTTTCTATGTAGGTACTTTTTACCCTTACTTTTAGTACAAAATACTGTAAATTGTATCTGCGTCATAAAAGCTAAGGACTTCCTATTAAAAGTATGTCTCAAATTAATTACCCCGCTCCAGTTTAGCGACAAGGCAGTTATTGTGGCGTCTGCTCCTCATTATTTCGCTAAAGATAATAAACAGCTTGCTTAAATCAAGTCATTTTAGCCTCCTCAAAAAACATCTTGTTTATATTGGATATTGGATAGAAGCAGGCGTTACTTTGCGGAAATCCATGATATATTATGAAAATTAAGCGTAATTTGCTATACTCCGCGAAAAGTTACTTTTAATATAAAGTTTAATTTTAGTTATAACTTTTCGCAGAGTATAGCAATTTAAGCTTAATTTTCACAACATATCGTGATTATATATTTTGTTATTTGTTTTACCCAGGGCAGGAACTGGTATAAATGATGTATTTTACGTTAGAACTTGTGTTAATGTGTATGTTGCCTCGTTAGTGTAGTGGTGAACTTTTATGGCTGCAGATTACGAGGCTTGAGTTTGATACCCGGTTGGGGCCATGTTATTATTGGTTTCTTTATCCAGACATTATTAGTACCAGCCCGGAGTTTGGAAATTGGGGGTGATTTAGCCCCGAGCCTCGGAGAGCACGTAAAGAGGGTGACAGAAAAGAGAGTGCACCTGTGTTTCCGCTCACACTTGTGCACAATAATATTTCACTCTCAGTATATTGACCACCGTGGCCGAAATCGTTCTAGGAAACTATTTATGTTTCATTTTTACTGTGTATATCTATGTGTATGTTACAATGGCGAGCACTTCATATATGCACAAAAGCACTGCCTACCCTAAAATTAATATATCTCGCTCGTATCGGTGAAGGATTTTCGCCCTTTTTATGCAATTTTCCTGCCGTATGGTAATAAATCCAATGGTTTGTAACTATATTGCTGAGAAACTACGCAGACAATTTTATGAATTCCTTCACATCTGGGCGCAGTAGAAGATAGAAGGTACTGCTATTAATTACAAGGGTATCGGCTCTTTGATCGCATTTTATTACATGTTACTTTATTCCTAACAATGTTTAACACCGAATATGATTTTGTTTTCCTTTTTCGTAGGTATCAGAACTCGGCATGGGAAGTTTTCAAATTACGCCAGGAAGTGATGTGGTTTTTTTTTTGCCTTAGATTATCTTCGCGCAAACTCCCGAGTATACAGAGTGACTAACTATCCATTTTTTTAATAAATGACTTTATATCCGATAGGTACCGAATATTGGACGAGAAGTCACGCTTTCTTATCAAAGGGGTTGTCATACGAATTTAATCGAAACCACTTTTCCAAGGAACGTTCTGGTGTCAGAAGTTACGTGCAATATTGGAAGTAATTCTCTAGCGATCTCTGCAACGAGACTCGAGTCATATACTCGTATCTACAGTTATTGGTTTCAATCTCGGATGTGCGAGTCGATTTATATGTGATTACTTTATTGTAGAAAAATGGATTACGTTTCTGATAGGGGTTTGCTGTATATCTGTAAGTATATTATTCATAAATATTTTCATCAGTCATCTTAGTACCCATAAAACAAGCTATGCTTACTTAGGGAGTAGATGGCGATGTGTGTATAGTGCCGTGATTTATCTTCGGTCACCGACAGGCTTTTTAAAATTTCTAAAGTAACTTAGCAATATCAAAAATAGTTAAAGTTCTCTACACCAGTCCTAAAATACTAAAACTTTTTTTTTTGCATTTAGAAATTTGGAAGCATGTGATCTAATTGAGTATATTATATACGATTATATTTTTCTACTGCATGAAACGACTGCAATTGATTGAATTGATACCGTTATTGCCCCGCGCCTCTGACACTCTATACAGGGTGCTTCTTATACACCAAACTATTAATTTAGTTTTCAAAATATCTAATTTTTAAAATTAATATTTAAAAGAAGCCCATATTCATATCTTACAACGTTTAATCGTTTTATTATCTTTAATTACAGCATAACATGTTATAAACTCAAACTTCAAACTATTTAACTTTTAATAAACTTTACTTTCTTCTTCAGTAGTGACTTGACACTTACAGTTCACTCGGTACACTTCCTATCCCCGCGACGTTTAGAATTTTTATATAACCTTTCTTTTTGATCTGGGTTCCTGTAATTTTGATTTTTTGAATTCCCAATCTAACTTATATCGAGCACACATTATGCAAAATTTTGTCTGAACGAAGATAAGTTATTTTTTAAGTAAACGTACTCACAAAGGCAGATTTGCTAACATATTGGACAAATTAACTGCGTTACTTATCTACTTTGTGTAAAAAAAGTCAACGTGTATAATTTTTTGTGTAAAATGATGCGTTCATGTTTTTTAGAATTCGTTTGTTCGTTCATCCCAACTAATGGTCTTTTTTCGCTCACCTAGATGTCACAATACCACAAGCACTGAGATCTGGGAGGACCTTTAACAGCCATAACGTAGTCGCTAAGTTAATGTGACAATGGGCAAGGCATATGGTTCGGTGGATCGATGTACGTCGCTTCGGGGTCCCGAATAACGAAGTAATAAATTTTCATAATTCGTAAACAGGTATAATGTCGGTCGTTAATAACCCGTAATCCTTATTCGAATTGGCGCCGTGCATTTTAGGCTCACATGCGCTTGTATTCAGCTTATAAAACAAAATCATAAATATATTATGTTAATTCGTTAACAGGAGGGTTTTAATTCCTGAAAAGAAATCATGTATTTTTTACATATTTATTACTCTGATCCGCGAAGGCTTTCTGTTTTCTGACACAGAAAGGCTTTGTTCAACGGTACTTTACCGCACGGTCTTTTTTATTATCTCATTAGAGGAGCATACACTGTCCATAGAACTTCACATGTCCTATGGTTTCTACAAAAGGTATGCATTTAAATAGGTACGTTTATCGAGACAAGTAAACCGAAGTTATTCAGAAGTTTCAGAAGAACTCTCTTTATATTCATGCTTACGTTGCTCCGTTGCGGCGTGCTCCGAGACGGCAAACAAAACACTTTTCCTTTTCTGTGAACAAACCATACTTAGATTGTTTTAGTATTATGGGCTTGAGCTTAGCTATTTTACCAAGAAGTAATAACAGATCACATTACATTATCAAAGGCGTGTGAAGTGTATCAATCGGCAGTTGGCCAGCGTGGTGGACTACGGTCTTAATGTCATATTTTACATGTAATGTACACATCAAAAGTGCCAACTATGTGCCTATTTGAATAAAGAAATATTTGACTTTGACTTTAACCCTTCTCATTCTGAGAGGAGACCGCGCCCTGCGTGTGGGCTGGTAATGGGTTGATATTGATAATAATAAATAACAGAATTGCGCTTAAGATGTGAACTTGATTCGGATTAAGTCATTGCTCTATTGCTGCGTGAAAGAAAGATAACACTTTCCCATACATAGTAGTGTAGTGATATTCATCTATCAATCATATCCTATACCAGTCTACTGCTGAACGAATGCTTTCCCAACGGTAGGGTTTGCATATCGTCACCACCCTGGGTGGCCTGATTTGTTATCGCAGTAGATGTTGGCAATAGCATTGCCCCTTCTCCGTTAAACTCTCATGGTCCTTTACCCCTACGACACCCCTGAGAAGAATAGGGGTAGTGACTGTCTTATCTGCCGTCAACACACAGCACAAAGTGATATTGGTCATTGAAAATTTTGCCTTGAAATTAATTCACGGTTTTCATCAGAACATAACTAATTACTATAGAAATAAGTACCTGGCTATTAAAACGCGTAAACAAAAAAACTGTACTCCCGTTATTGTAAATTCTAATGAAAGAACAACGTAATACAGCGGAGGGCTTTAGGAAGCGGAGCGTGCTTTTTGTGTAAATATTTACATGGGCCAAGCTTTATCGGCTTGCGGTTCGTGGTGCTATTCTATAATCCCTTACAACGTTGCGCTCGTTGTTGCTAAAGACGGTAAAACATATATCATATCTATATATATTACTTTCAATTTTGGCTTCGCATTAATAATTCTTAGCAGTATTTTCTTCTTCTTCTATCCCTGGCTTGAACCGTCCGTAGTACGAGTGGCCACTTATGCGGCTTCCCGCTAAATCACTCTAGCCAACCGAGCTCACTCCGGAAGTTTAGCAGGCCGCCCAGGACACCGAATGCTTCATGGAGTGTTGCTGAGGAGCCAAGGTATGCTGCACGTTGTTCTACCACTCAAATATATTGGAGCATTACGTGTATCGGTGTTTCATCTGTCTCCATGCATGCTCTGCACAGAGGGCTGTCAGTTATACCTAGAATGTAAAGGTGTTTGTTTAGTGTGCAGTTCCTCGTTATATTCTTAGCGACGTAATAATTAACAGATTATACTTCGAAATTTTTTTGAATTAATAATGAATACACTTTTGTAATGAAGACTAAACTTAAAATCTATAACGAGCAAGCGTGCGGACATAAGCGAAATACTATATGCTGATTGCAACCACTTCGTTGATTTAGTGATTAACATGTTCGACTATGTGTAACGAAAACCTGAGTTATTTGCCAGGTCTAGCAGAATATTGATTGGTACTGAGTTACTCGGCCCATAGTACTAGCATGAAACACCTTCTTACCTAGAAAAGCCAAGTAGCAGGATAACCACAAATTCCTATAACAGCATAGGATATTGCTGCTTTAGCGCTGAATAAGATCCACAAATGAAATAGCAAAAATTGAAAAATCTTTAATGCTGAATAGCATTCAAATAGGTTTTTTTTAGCATCCCAGTTTTTATGGAGCGAACGATTGTATTTTCACGTAAATCTTCCACCCACATAGCGTGGGATAAGGGCAATAAAAATAAGAAGTTGCTCTTATTATATCGTGTTGTGTAAAAAGATTTTATTGACGTAAGCGCATCGTCTTAACTTTACTTGTTCAGCTACATCTTTTACTTCGACGCATCGACGTAAACGATGTAGCTGTACGCTAAGAGAATTAGACAATAGCAGCCCTCCTGGTTTGCCACTAATATTATACTTTACCTGAGTTAAGATTTGGACATTTAACAAGTTTAATAATATACAAAATAGACGCTGAATTTCTGTGCTCTTATATTTTTTACCAAAATAGCCCTGAAGCAATGATGAGTGGGCAGGCTGTATCATATTATATTTATTTTTATAGATTTAAATTATTCTTCTTTAGGTATATATTATAAGTACCAAAGTATTATCGGTGAAAGTGTTATTGTTTGTTTGTCCTTGATTCAAACCCTAACTAAGCAACCAATCAACTTGATTTTTTGGCATAGAGTTAGTTAAAAGGACGGAGAGTAACATATGGTGCTTTTTATCCCTTTATATCCTTGGAAAACAAATGTTCCCGCGAGATTTGTAAAAAACCGTAATAACCGACGAATAACGCGAGCTACAGATTTTTTTTGTTATTATAGAAAAATTAAAATATGTATCGTATTTAAACATTCTATCTAGTTTTATGGGAATAGGAATAATCAAGTTTTAGATATTTATCAGCATTAATTTTTAGGAAGTTAAAGGCATTAAATTAAGATCTTTTAGTTAAAGTGATAAATAAAATACTTCTACCTCTTTTAAAACAACCTTCACAAAAAGTTCTGCCTATTAAAAACTGTACGCTAACAAAATCGCGGGTAAAAGCTCTAAATCATAAGAATATACTATCCACTTTCCTTTCCCCCTGCTTAATCCTAGCAATTGCTCGTACTAGCGTATCCTTCAGAATATAAACACAAAACCCATCATAACTTAAATGTCGTACATAGAGTAGGTAATTTCGGAACACACAATTCTCCAGTGGGGTTATGAATAGTGTTAACATATTTATATATGTGTAAACGTGTACACATGAGTATACATGTTTATATGTGTGTTATGTGTGTATCATGTATATAAATGTTATCAATTCTAAAAATCAGTATGGATAGCGCCGTTGGTCTGACTTTTTCTTTGCTATGTTCGTTACCTATGTTAGGCTCAACCAAAGGAACACAGACTTATATACCTTTTATCCCGGAAAAACAAATGATTCCCGCGGGATTTTAACATACCGAAAAAAAACACGGGCGAAGGTGAGGGCAATAATTTAAAAAAGTATTGATGTGTAAAATCGAGATGTCATGTTACCGACGCTGCAGTTTGTTATTCGAGTTTGTTACTCTGTTTTGGAAATGGCACGAGGGGACGAGAGGTTTGTCCGCCGGCAATTACCATTTAATCACCCTTCGAGATACAGCGGATATATTTGTTACACTATTTCTTGTTATATATTTGTTCAAGTAATTCCTGCGCATTTATTCCATCGGGTGACTTACATATAGAATTACTCAAAGTAACACTCAAGTAACACTCTTGGAGAAATTTTGCGGCATACACGGTACCCTTTTGACGGCCGATTGGTGCGGTGGGCAGTGACCCTGCTTTCTGAGTCCAAGACTGTGAGTTCGATTCCCACAACTGGAAAATGTAGGTGTGATGAACAAGAATGATTTGTAGTGTCTGGGTGTTTTTATGTATTTCATAAGTATTTATGTATAATATTCATAAAAATATTCATCAGTAATCTTAGTACCCATAACACAGACTACGCTTACTTTTGGGCTAGATGGCTATGTGTCTATTTTCATAGTATATTTATATTTATCGCCTTACAACAGTGATCCAGTTAATCTGTCCAATTTCTACTTTTCATTGGGTAATTATAATAAACAAAAGAATATTAAGAAAATTGAATCAACTGTTTGGTGCAGAAATATCTTACATCGTATGTAAGCGCCGTGGTGCGATGACTGTATTTATTAAATGAATTGCAGTTGGTACATGCAACAAACCAGACCAAAGAAAATTTTATAATTATAAATTCTTTGAACGTATACCTGGGCTCAGTTCATAAACCACACCCACCGAGTCTTATTTCGTTCGGCTATTTTTGAGCGCAAAATTGAAACGGTGATAGCCCCATCGGTAGGACTTTGACTTAACTTTCGGGGGCTGAGTTCGAATCCCAGCACGCTCCTCTAACTTTTCTAAGTTATGTGCGTTTTTAAGCAATTGAAATATCACTTGCTTCAACGGTGAAGGTATACGTCGCGAGGAAACCTGCATGCCTGCGAGCTCTCCATAATGTTCTAAAAGTTGTGTGAAGTCCACCAATCTTCAATAGGTCAGCGTGGTACTACGGCCTTAACCCCTTCTCTTTATGGGAGGAGACCCGTGCCCTGTAGTTGGGTTGATATGATGATGATGATGATTTTTGAGTAGTGGTGATGCTTCTATTTTTTTTTCCGTTCGCCGCCTAATACCGAACCGCTCACCACTGTGTTGGGCAGGTCGACAAATTACCATGAATTCATTAGTGGCCCATTAGCGTAAAGGGAAAGCGGTTAGCAAAAAAGTTTGTTTTGTATAATAATGACAACGCAACATGACACTTATACTAATTAACGAACAGGGTTCGTTCACGATGGACGACACGACTAAAACTTAAAGACATTTTGATCAAATAACGTAATATCTGATATATTGCATGCGATAACGACTGAGACACCGCAGGGTATCTTTGCATCGTTCGAGTCCATACAGAACTGAAGTGCATCGATTTCCATTTTCTACGATTCGATTATCGGCGTCACCGGGGCAGTGGGGCGAGCGCGAAAGCTCGCCATGAGAAGAGCCCCAGGGCTCGACGACATCAGGGGTCCTGACTGAAGATATGATGTAGTTGTTTATATATCGAAATACCCAATGTAATGAACATTGGTTGTTAATAAAATATCATTATAATTGTTTTTTGATAACTATTTTTTAATTAAATAATCAATTTAATAAGATATCTGGCAAATATGAATTTTAAGTTATCAAAAGTTTATTTACCCACTACCCAGATATATTTAATGGGGAGGCGTAAGCTGGTTCTTACCCGGAAAAGTTAACGGTTTTTACAAAGGGATAAACCGTCGCAAATTAGCATAGTTTTTAGGTTGTATCTCCTATAAATCTGCTTTATTTGTTTTACATCAGTTTTTTTCTATAGTTTTAGTTTTTTGGGTGTCCTGAAAAATTTAAATTTTTCAATGCGCGCTTTTATTAGCTAAACTAAGATTACCTACACATGTAGTACCCTACACATGTAGGGGTCAGGGCAAGTGAAAACACAGGATTTCTTTAATGACTTGGCTGGCGAAACGTGTGTACCGATTGTCGAATTTAAAAATGGTGCGACTGCAGTCAGTTGCGATCAACGTCTCCAATTTGAACCGCCGCGGTTTTGTCAGATTGTCGGTTCTTTCCACCCGCGCCACCTACGTTCCGTTTTCGCACATTATTTGTTTATCAAACCATAGACAACATTTATTCGAGCAAAATTATACAATATTTATTATTGGATAGAAGCAGGCGTTTCTTTGCGGAAATCCATGATTTATTATGAAAATTAAGCTTAATTTTCTATACTCCGCGAAAAGCAGGAGAATCTGTATGGTTTAATTTATAATTTCTTCAATCCGTATAATCCAAACCAAACAGGTCTTCGTTATTGTACCCTATACGCACGTTTCGATCCGAAACCGTAGCATCCTCAGGAGATGTTGACTTTACAATGAATATAAGTCTTAAGACATTGTATAGTCAACATTTATAAGGATGTCTAAGGATTGAAGAAATTTTAAATTACACCATACAGATTCTCCTGTTTTTCGCAGAATATAGCACATTAAGCTTCATTTTCATAATATATATTATTTATGTTTAGTTAATTGATGATTAATTGCACGGCTGTTTGCGTCACTAACACTATGTAAATAATAAAATTTTGTTTTAGGAAATCTTAGATCTTATAGTAACACATTTAATAGTTGAATGAATACATAATATTACAGTTAGTTTTAATCCCGAAAATACTACTAAAACTATGGTAATGCAAGAGCTACGAGTACTTGGATAGTATGACCCTTTTCGCAACTACTTTCGCATGCATAACTATACGATCAAGTTTTTTTTAATTATTAATCGTTGAATGTAAAAGCATTTGGAAAGCGGGACCAACCCTCTCACCAATGACTCACGATTGTAAGCTTACCCGTCTGATGTCATGCACTAATTACCGCGAACCAATTTTGGTTGACTAAAAACTACTTTTCTTTTTTGCAGTGTCACACCTACGTATTTCCACCCAGGCTTATCAAATTATAATGTCTAAATTGAAAATTTACTTTTATTATAGTGAACATTATTCTACTAGTTCCTTTCATTTGATAACCATATTGTGTGAGGGAGATGTGAAAAAAAATACTTTCGCCATTTGGTGGTAGCGATCATCTTGAAATTTAACTTTTCATACTGTTTAATATACACACACACACACATTAGGTATACACATTAAGACTTAAGTCTAAATATTATATTTCGTCAAATATAAAAACTATCGGTTTTACCGATCCACAGAAATTCTACATTGACTTTTGAAGATCCTGTTAACTTCTTATCACCTAAAAACTCAAACCAATAACATCTCTCGCGTTGGTAATATAAGTAGGGTGTGATTAAATAAAAAAGAAAAGACTTTTTTCGCCTTTTTTCTAAGATCCATCTTTGATAACATTCATGTAAAATAGCTTTAACTTGGCGCCTGTCGCCCGCGCGCCAAGTTCACTAATCTGCCCGAGAATATTGCGTTTCTTCAAACACGATAAATGGGTATCCTATTGCCTTATAAATATCTTATTTTTCAGAACACTAATATTATTTCACGGCTTAATCTAATAGCGAGATTGGAGGGCCTGTTCCTTACATTTCCTTGACTTTGATAAATTGTTTTTCTCATTTTTTTACGCGAAAACCGTTCGAATGTAATAGGCACATGAAATATTTATAGGTGTGTTGCTGAAAACTTTATATGTGTAGTTATTTTGTGTTAATACAATTAGTATTTCGTGTCTTATGTCAGACGTTGTCCTGCAAGGTGAAGCAACGCCACCTACCGGTCCAGTATGTGTTTTCAAACAAAGCAGGAACCCCTTGTACACGAAATTTCATTAAAATCGGTCCAGCTTTTTACGAAGAGCTACATGACAAACACACGTACAGATGTATTATAATATATATTGCTGTCGTTTTTAGTATTTTTCTTACGATTTAAACGTGCCCTAGTCTTCCACAAATATTTTAAAACCTAAATTACCAAAACCACAGCCGTTCTCGACTTTTAATGAGACTAACGAACAGCCATTCATTTTCATATACAAAGAATATCTGTGAAAGTGTAGCATATTGAAAGTAATCTAAGGTAGCAAGCTACCGTACAATTTTATTTTTTTAATTTTACCCATAAAATGCCAAAAATATTATTCTCACAGAATTAAGAACATACAGAATCCTCATTCAGGCATTATTGCATGCAGTGCATTGTGTCCGAAAACAGGGAAGGCGTCCCGAGCGCGTCTCACTTCACACCCGCAGAATGTTGCTAGCTCAGAAACTATTCCCATTTTCCTCATTTTATGGTAAATATTTAGAGGTAAAATAATTATTGTCAACTGCTAAATGAATGAATCGACTTATCGCCTGTTCGAGGAACACTACTAAAGTGGAGTGGTTTTTCATGCTTCAATATTAGTCGTGTACACGGATTCTGTATATTCTAAATTCTGTGATTATTCACATCTTTGCTTGAGCAAAAAAAAAAAAATCTTCAGCTTTATTATATTATTGTATGTCTATAAGTGTATTACGTATTAAAAGCGGTCATCATACCTATAAGCGGTATGAGATAACGTTCCTACATTATTTAAACAAAGTAGCCTTTGTTATGAGCTGTAAGATAATTCCAGGCACATTCAGTTCAATATAACAATGCTATTGGAGCTGCACTGTTGCAACTAATTGGAAACTAACGTACAATCATGTACCGAGTTAAGTTATGGGACTAATGTAACAAGCGAGGGGCAAAATCCACGTACTAGTTTCCGTATTGGCAGTAAGTTCAGTTATATTTCAGTAACTTGGAAGTCAGATAGTAACGTTAATATAATCAATTGTGATTTTAGTTTAAAGCTATATTTTTAAAGACCTTACTGGCGCAGCGATTTACGTTGTGGTTGTATGTAGGGAATTGAATCTAGGGCAGGTTCGATTGCCGTATCGAGAGATTGACCTGGATATAAAGTGTCAGGAGTATCAGGATAAATGTAAGGTTTATTATTTTTCTCTCAAAAATTATTTAATATTTCCACATAAAACTATGGACTGAATAATTTTCCATACTATTATATTGCACATTATTTAGTTTCTATTTCATTCTATGATAACTGAAATAGGAAACAAAATGTGTTATGTATTCTTTCATCTTATTCTCTCCTACACATTCATGTGTTTGTTTCTTTATCGGGACTCATTTTCGTTTCATCGAGTTCCAAACCACATAGATTCTAAAGAAGTTTTACTTCCTACTGGATATCTATATTCAATCTATCTGTAATCTATTGGTAAGTTGCTAAGCAAAGTCGTTGGTCGTTAAAATTGTATGGATATACCTGACGACAACAACGTTGCTAAGTTATAAATCTGTAGATTACGGATAGATTGAATATTCAAAATGGGCATATGGTCTAAAATCCGGTATTAGAAATTTATATTAATAAATATGATTAAATAACTGATGAGAGTATATCAATAACAATTACTCACCTGCTTAATCCTGGCAACCCCACAGGTGCGCAGTAGGGGAAGATGGCAACCTTAAATGTTTCAATCTTGTTGGGTATGGTCGCTTACCTAGTGAACAACTTTTTTAAATAACTGATACGAGAAGTCGATTTCATAAATTTAATAAAAAAAAAAAAAAATAATAGTATCCGTACGCAGTTTAACCAGGCAACCTATTCGCGATATATCAATGAGTAGGTATATTATCTATTATTTAATTCTTATCATTAATAAATAACAGAGAAGACTCTTACTCATATTTAAGTATGTTTTAGTATATATTAGTTTATTATTTTTTATATTTATTATTATTAGTATTTTATGTGTGTAATCTTGATAAGTATTAGTGTGTAATTGTTCGTAAGTATGTATATAATAATAATACACCCCACCAATCGGTTTCCCTTGGTTTTCTTATCCTAAGGTTGCCTTCTAAGTGATAAGGCCGCCCTTTGTATCCTACTCTTTAAGTTTATTTTTGTTGTGTCCATTGTTTTTTTTCCTATTTGTGGTGTACAAATAAAGTGTGTAAATAAATAAATAAATAAAAATAAGTTTCTTATACCGGATCTCGCACTATAAGTCGCGAACAACAGTAATACAATATGTTGACTTTTAGCCTTACAATTACGTCAATGCTTGCTTGGGGTGAACACTCAGGTAATGTTATGTCTAAGTGGATCGCTGTTGGCGTGTTGCCAAGACTTGAAACACCTAACTAAAGTTCAACTATCGACTATGGCAATTGTATGACAACATTTCGGAATTCAAACTTCAAAGTATGATATACTTATGTGGTATTCTATAAACGCACAGCATCACTTTCAAGGCCTATACAGCTATTGTATGAAACTTTTAATACACTAATGAATTAAGTATATTATGTATGTTTTATATTTATATCTATTACTAGGTGACCCTAGCGCCATCTGTCGGGCTAATTTGTGAATCTAAACCATCCAGGGTGCCACCCAAACGCATACATATAGTAATGAGTGACTTCCAACTACCTTACAATTTTCGGTTCAAATCCAACGAGATCTTTGCTCCAATGCAAGTCTGCCCCATAGTGCTGAGATAAAGAGTTTAAAAATATCATATTAGATAGAAGATGCGTTACTTTGCGAAAGAGAAGAATAGAGAATAGAAGAGACCACACACAGTTTCCCTGACTGATTTCGGTCACGTCGGGTCAAATTCATAATGCACAAGTGTTCGCAAACACAGGTGGACTCTCTATTTCCTCCCACATATATTCCGACGTGACGGCAGATCCAAGATGACCCGAAAGATTTAAGGTGCAGGACCGACAGCTTTACGTGCTTTCCAAGGTAAGGGGATGAATTAAATGCCCGAAGTTTAAAAATAGGCGGTGCTATTTTCAAACTCCGGGCTGGTTCCGAGAATTTCTTGATAAAAAACCCCAATCTATTCGTTGACATCGATCCCAAGACCTCGAGATCCGCAAACGACCATGCTAACCACTAGACCGCACTAGAAGAGGCAGTTAAACACTACACTACAGTTTTTTCACATACTCGTATATAGGATTTCTTAGTCAGTAGTATCGAACGTAGCGTTACTACGCAAAATTTTAAATATTCAGTGGCGTGTACTTCATACATGCACAAAAACACTGCATACCCTAACATTTTAGTATAACTGGCAAAGGAGGAGGATTTTGCCATTTTATGCCATTTTACTTCTTTATGCTTACCCTGGTCGAAATTCCTGTGCACGCCACTGAGTATATTAATGTCAGAATTTCATTAAGTTGATATAAATAGAATCCGACTGACGAATACATATATAACTTACACATAATATCCAAGGACTAATCTCGAATAATACAGGTAAATTTCTCCTAAGGCTTTTGTCCGAGACGACGCAAACCTGAGATAATCCCGGATCCCTGCGATATAGGGTTGCCAATTGGCATTTCTTGATTTGCTAAAAGGGGTAAAATGCGGAAGAGCACATACAATCCGAATATAATATATATAATTATTTATTATATAATTATTATTTAAAAACTTATTAAATACAGATTTTGGATTTCTACCTTGAAGGTGGTTTGAGAAAAACTCAAATAAGGTATATAGAGTTTGTTTGTTTATTAAGAAAACAGCGACATCCAACCAACCATCTTGTTTTTGAAAATGGGTGTTTTGTAATAACATGGTTCTGACAACCCTATCAAACAGCTGATTTAATAATAATATTATAATCTATTATGATATACCGAAATCTTGTATAAAGCTCGTAACATACATGTTGGAATTATAGTTTCTATATATATCGTATAACTGGGTAAGATTTTACTAAAACTCTTTCTTCGGAGTGAAATGAGAGTTTGAAAGTTGTGTAAATATAATTAAATTTTAAATGCTATGTTATAAATCAATAGGGTTTTATAGAAAAACAGCCTTTAGCATAAGGGTTGAAATATTAACTTCTATGAAAGCCGGCAATGCCGCGGCAACCGCGTAAATAAAAATATAATGATTATAATAAAACTTAATCAAAAACAAATCAGTAAGTAGGAACCTCATGTCTTCTACCTTTTACTCTTAGTGTACGTATAACAGTTACTTGTGTCTTAGTGACCTTTTAAACTGAAATAAACTTTAATGAAAATATTTCAAATTCATAAAAGTTCAAACCATTCATTCAATCAATAATCTTTTAGCGTAATTTGGTAAGCCTTTAAAAATTTCATTGAAATTATTGCAAATAATATTTATATAAGAGCCGCAACGTAAACATGAAAGCAGTAATTAAAAATAGCTCTAATTTAATATCTCAACGTATCGAAAAATATCGGGTATTCTACGATGTAAATATCTCTAGAATCTCAACAATTTCTCTTAGCATTTGGGCGGAACGATTTGTCAACATCGTCCTTACATAAGGAACGATGAAACGGGTCCATTGGACTCCCTTTTAGCATACCCATTTTGAATGGGAACTAAATTTATGTGGCTCGAAAACATTGAGAATAATAGAATTTATCTTAGAGTGAGATGAGAAAGGGGGTTCGCGTGGGAAAGAAACATAGTTTGTAAAATATTTATAGTAAAATCAATGTTACTGGTTATTTAGAAAGTGTTTTTTTTTTACCTTTCGTTCATCAGCTTTAATTGTAGAAGGTTATATTCACTTTATCGTATTAGCTGAATTCAAAATGGCAAAAATTGCTTTATTGGATTTCATGTATGCAGTTTAATTACTTAAATGGGCAGAAATATTAAACCTGAGATTAGCTCAACATGATAATCATTTCAGGCTGAGTTCGATCCCTCTTTTTCTAATTAATGTGCGTTTTAAGCAATTAAGATATCACTCCTGAGGAATCCTGCATGCCTGAGATTTCTCTTTGTTCTCAAAGGTGTGTGGAGTCCAGCAATCCGACTGGGCCAACGTGTTGGACTAAGGCCGTAACCCCTTCTCATAGTGGAAGGACACTCGTGCCCTGTAGTGGGCCGGTAATGGATTGATATGATGATGAATCAATAAACATAAACTATTACTGATTGCTTACCTACTCCAGGTGAATATGAATGAATGAATGAAAGAATACACTTTTATTTTACACCAAAGAAACAAAAAGTAGTTACAAAGATATAAATACATATCAAGAGAGTACAATTTGGTGGCCTTATCGCTACATAGCGATTTCTTCCAGGCAACCAATGGCGTAAAAGGAAAGGAATATCCTTCTTATCTTACTTTTACTTTTATATACGTAGCCTATCTATATTTATAAAAATGTTATGTTGGTTTGTGTACGCTTCAAAAATTATGCACCGATATATAATCCGCAAGGATTGTTTTTATCTATTTATATGTAATGTATTATTTGTTTTGTTTCTCATTTCTCAACCATTCCATAAAAATGTGCCACAGCGAAACGTGGCAGGGTACAACTAGTGTTCTATATTTATATTTTACTTTTATATACGAAGCCTATATTCTCAACTTACATCATTAAATGCAACCGTATAGCTTATCTACATATTGAAATTCTGTTATACACCTAACCCGACAATATATTGAAATCCAAACGACGTTTAAAATTATTGGACCTGTGTAACTACAAATGTTGCAGATATCTTATATGTCGTATACTTAAACTTTTAAAAATAGTTTTATGATTTGCGAATAACCATACCGCACTTCGAACAGCGACGCTAAAAATTGGCAAGCGTTCGAGTTCTAAAAATGGTGAACCCGATTTACACTACATCTGGCGACATCAGCTGATTGCTAAGGCGGCTCGTCGGCAAATATCGCAAGGCCATCGCAAGCGCGCCACTCCATATTTCTGATGAAAAGGCACGTTCTATATTGCTGACAATGTGGCATGGAAAGCTGAGTATCCATATTTTCGTCAACCCTTGCAACTGCAGAGTCGTTATCGAGTATCGCTTATCCACTATTAGGCTATTGTAGGTAGGTGAGCTTTAGTAGAGCTTTTAGTGACCGAGCTCATCCGGGAAAGTTTTTTTTATTGCCGTGCTTATTTCCGACGCAAAGCAGAAGTTTTGCAATACGGTTTTCAAGTCTGAAGGCGTGATTGCCGGAGTAATTATTGGCATTACACCTTCGCCTCTGGTTGACACAGGGCATCAAGTTGCAGGTCGCCCTGTAATATGTTGCTCCGTTTATAGATCTGTCAATGATTACTATAAAAAAAAAATAGCTCGAGCTCTACTCGTGATTCATTATAGATACAAAGTACGACAAATAAAAATATAACAATGTTTACGGCGTAATTACAATAAATCCTATACTTACTATTCTTAGTAATATAGTAAAAACCAAAGTTTGTATTTAACATAAATTACAAGCTACATCACGAAGTCAAGGTCCAACCAATGTTGGAGATGTGTAGTAGAAAAGCTAAGTTATGTTAAGCATTTATTTCTCTTTGGGACTTTTATCTGACTTATGAGTAAGAATTATTTCTAATTTGCGGAAGACCTCCATAAATACTGACTTTCCAAAGCAAAATATATTTTTTTTTTAGTACTAATTGACCTGATGGCATCGACGGTAAGATAGCCGACGATTGGATAAAGCGCTCAGGCCGCCATTGCCAGAGAGTCGCAGGTTCAAATCCTGTCGGTTCCGAAAATTTTTGTAAGCATTTTCAATATATAAAACTGATGGCAAGTGTTAATCCACCGCCTATATAAAGAGCAATACTTTACACGCAAGGAACATGTAAGAACGACATGGTCTTCAGCTGAACATATGTTTAAGCAGTTGTCCTTTTGGCTTGTCTGTAGTTACTTTCCAGAGTAAGCTTTCATTGCATCACCGAGATGAGGAAGGGCCAGGAGTTGAGCCCCAGGTCGATATCAAGAACCTAAGGGCCCCTACAGTATAGCTTTGACCTTTACTCAGGGTGACATTGGGTAAACTGGGTCTCTTAGATTAAGGATTAGTCCTGACGCCCTGGTGACCACGGATGGAATCCTGTCCGGATGATGCTAGAAATCGGTGCCATGATTAAGCATATCTCTTTCTTTTAAGCCAACCTGTGAATTATTACTATGTTTTTAATACCAACCTGTTCAACTATGATAAATCTTCTTTACTAAAGTATAGTACAATAAGTAAGGTAACGGTGCAACCTAAGTATATGAAATTATCTACCCACTCCCTTGTATGTGACATGTCCCACTTTTAAGACCAAACCTTTTTTTGACACCAAATCGGCGAGACTCCGTTGGCTTGGGCACCTAGAGAGGATGGGGTAGGATGGTTCGGTGGGATTAGCATTCTTGGGGCGTCCATTAAGAAAACGTACTGTCGGATGTTCCAGGTATGGATGGATTGATGAAGCCTGCAAAGACTTGAACGCCCTTAGAAAAGCCTATTGCTGGGACGTGGTGCAGAATAGAAGCGCGTGGCAGCTTCTGGTGTTCAGTGGCCCAGATCCAGATCAGAGTTGGATCACTGAGCTGTCGTAGTAGGTCAGTTACTATGCTAAATCTCCCATCCGCAATTTAGTAGCTGGTTCGATAATCAAACACTGATGGTTTGTGAACACGCTCTTATAAACATATCGCACAGTAAACTATGGAAACTCTTTTACGGTAAATTGTGTTATGCTCTGGTCTTCCTTCGTTGATCAAAATCACCGAATATCTTCAAAAATCGTTTGGAAGAATATATGTAGATGAGTATAAATGTAGATGTCTATGTTACAGCATAATATGAAATATTTATTTTTATTTATGTAGGTTGGTAAGTGCTCAGTAATGTATGATACATATACATGTAGAATTTGAGTTTATCCCATGTAGTTTACATATTTTAGTTTTATCTAAAAGTAGTGTTTATGTAATTGCCACAAAAACCAGTTCTGTCAGCTTTCCTCACGCCAAAGACCGCATTTGCACGCTAAAGTGTTCAGGTTATGTAATTAAATTGATTTTGTATTAGTATTTTTGTGTGCAATAAAGTTTTTAAACAAACAAACATGATTATTACCGAGTGTTATATTTCATACACGTGCTCTAAGTAATTGTCTACTTAGCTATATGCTAATAATAAGCAGAAGCCCAAACTAACTTATATTCACATTTATAATATTATAATGTGAATATAAGTTAGTTTGTTACGCTTTCAC
The DNA here is from genome assembly GCF_905163445.1 of Pararge aegeria. NCBI lineage: Eukaryota > Metazoa > Arthropoda > Insecta > Lepidoptera > Nymphalidae > Pararge > Pararge aegeria. Next base: position 5,235,636 of record NC_053184.1, on the reverse strand, counting down.
GCAAAAACTACTTAACCGATCCTCATGAAACTTTGTACACATATTTTTGGAAGAGTTAGAAGTAATATAGGATACTTTTTATCCCGACATTAAGCTCGGTTCCTTTGGGAGAGGGGATGAGTGTTTGACGATTTTACACTATAGAGTACTTACTACTTATATTTGTACAATAGAGGTTATAATATGTGTTTAATTTTGCCCAAACTGTGGTTGGAGATAGAGGACAGAACTCCTCAGCGGACAGCAGCAAACCCCTCATTTAATGCTTAGCGATACTACACACTTTAAATTTTTTTAGATCTACAACTAAATTTAATGCCACATCAAAAAACAAAATCAAACGCAGACGAAGTCGCGGGCAACAGCTAGTAACATTATAAATTAATATAAATAAATGTACTACGACAATACACACATCGCGCTCTAGCCCCAAAGTAAGCGTAGCTTGTGTTTTGGGTATTAAGACGACTGATGAATATTGTATGAATAATATACATAAATACTTATAATTTACATATAAACACCCATACACTGAAAAACATGCTCATCACAGAAACCTCTTCTAGATGTGGGAATCGAACCCACTTTGGACTCAGAAAGCAGGGTCGCTGCCTGCTGCGCCAATCGGCTGTCATTATGTATTAAGTTGATCAATTTGAAATTGAAATTCAAGTGACACAGTATATTAAAAAAATATAAATACGACATAGCTGCCTTAAGACCTTATCTCTTGAGCAGATCTTAAAAACTTACCAAATTTTAAATATATGTGTGTGTATTATACTTTCCAAATTCTAGGGCAATTAATAAATTGACCAAAATACACCCTAAACATCAAACAATAATATTCTGCACAGAAAGGAATCCATTCGCAGACAATTCTTTGAAATAGAAAGGTCTTTCTCTGAGCTCTAGATGGCTATTCGCAGAGATTGCCTCTATTTCGCAACAAGAATTAATAAGTTAGTAAGGCAACTTCTTCTATGCTATTCTGTAAGTCGTTTATCACGCCCATACACAACCGTGTTGTACGTCATCAGAGATGTAGTAGGGACTAGTGGAGGTAATATTTCTTTGCAGGGCCGGGCCTTTCATGTCAGAGTAGGGGAGCAAAAATCCCAATTTCTTTAATAAGCTTCATTGACAATTTTATTTATAAAAAATACCGTCTTAAGTTAAGGTAAGAATAGTTTGTTTTTGTTTGTTTTTTAAATATCTTTATTAATTAAATAATTGTATTACAGTTCATATCCTAGTGACTAGCTTAGGTTAAACAAAAAAAATTTGGAAAATCCAAAAGTGCACGACTCATAATGCTCATTTAATTATCAAATATTGAAAAAAAAAAAAAAAAACATAAGTCGTTCAAAATTAGTTGCCGAAAAAACAGCTGTACTAGGAAAGTGATGCACAGGCGCCCCTGGTGGAATAAAATGTACATAATATCTATATATAGATATATCACCATCCATGTTAATTTTACATGGATAAATATAGATATACAGTCTTGCAGTTTTCGTTTTTTATTAATTGCAATTAAACTACACTGAATTAATTAATCATTCGCATTCAGTGATCTACAATCGTCGATTAGAATTTTTAAAAAAAAAATTTAACTCAAATAATGGATTTTTTCACAAGTTAGAGTGTTTTCGGGTTTCACACATGACGGACAGGAAAATTTTTTGACCTATTTTGGTGTTTTTTTCCAATTCTATTGCAGTAAATCAATTTTTTAAAAGTATGGAATTAATTTCCATTAAATTATCTATGGCTATAATAATAAAAATAGCCGCCGAAATGAGGCGAAAAAAATTTTTCGATCGTAAAGCACTCTCTGATGCTTCGCATCATGAGTTGTGCAATAAATACCTAATATATTACTTACAGTTTATCAGGTTACAACACCTTTTTAAAACTTTACAGCATATAAACTAAACATTTTTTAAAACAACTTATTAAGCCACATAACAGATGATAATAACTTGTTTTACGTAGAGCTTAGTACAGACGTACGTTTATTAATAAAATTAAATGCATTTAATTGTTAAAGATATCCTATATTACAACAATTACTTTTTAGGTAAGAAAAGTAATTGTTGCCTCTGAATGATATCTAGTAGTTTTATCTTGTCATAATTTTTGTTAAAATGATGCTGTTACAGTGTTTATGTATTTAAACCCTGAATTTTCGGGTCTCCGCTGTTTTTTTATGCCAACCTTTGCATTGACGGCAGAGAAAATGTTATCAAATGTAGCAAATATTTATTATGCGCCTTTAAAGGTAAAATGAGCGCAGTCACTTTGACTGCGCTCATTTTACCATTTTACATTTTCTTTTGTAGATATGAAATTCACCTGATCTTTTTTTCTTAATAAAACGGTGACTTTGACTCGAAACTGCTTGGAAAGTGGGAATTTCGTACTAAAAGTACACCAAATAAATGCGAACACATCATCAGAGTAGCAAGTAGTAGACAAACTTCAAATTTAATCTTTCAAGGATGGTCTGATATAGTGAAACCTTAAAACATATGTAACACCTTCAAACATATTTGTCACATAAAGGTCACGCCCAGACACATTTCTATACTAAGTTACTTACTTGCGGAAGTCCGGCACCCTCGGTGCAAGACTGTGACACGTACTTTACCGGTTTTTTAAAGTTTGTAAAAAATGCTTAAATATCGTCGTTGCATCAGCGCTGAAAGCCAGGTTGTGATTTAAAAGATTGCGCGGCTGATGTTATTACATTAGACGTTGAAGTTAGATGACAACGGCGTGGTCTTGTAAGAAGTTTTAACTGGTTTCCAGATGAAGTGTTACTTTTTCTGGTAACGCAATCAAAACAATGCTTATATATTTTTATTTTATTGGATCAAAATTTAAGTTATTCATTTAAATTGTTACATATAGTGATATTTTTTTTAATTCATGGCGATTTACCCTCTCAACATCCTAACCTACCCGTTTGCTCACACAAAAAAGGTGCCAATAATTTGTTTATAAATCGATCAATGTCTATGTGATTCGAAGGTAGTTTCTTTAATTCTAAGGAGTTTTTAATCGCAGTAGTTCTTAGTTGTTAGCTATGTTTGTTAAATATCTATTCAGACATTCCATAAATTTTATCAGCGCTTTTCTCAGCTAATGGAAACATTTTTTTTTTATTATGAGTTCCGCAATGAGAAAGGGTTAAGGCCGTAGTCAACCATGCTAGCCCATAGCGGATGGGTGGGCTTCACACACCTTTGAGACCATTATGGGGAACTCTAAGGCATGGCAGGTTTACTAACTGTGTTTTTCTTCACCGTTGAAGCAAGTCCTATTTTAATTAGTTAAACGCAAATAACTTAAGCAATAAAACAAGTAAGGAAACGCAAAATTGGGGGTGCGAACTCGGCCGGGATTCGAACTCGGCCCCCCGAAAGTGAAGTCGAAGTCCTACCCACTGGGCTATCACGCGCTTTTGATTATTCATTGCGTATTAAATTAGATAGGGAACACTCCATTATCATTGGCAGCCAGCATTGTATGCAAATTATTCAATTCCGTGTGTGTAATCAATTTGTTTAACATTTACTGCTGTTGTATAGAAGAAGAGGCTAGATTTATTTTGCAACTGGCTCAGTACTAATCAGTACGGTATTAACCTTTGAAGCGATATCGCGTATTTCAATGTTCTTATGCGACGGGAAATTCTCACGCGTAAAGTAATAAATCAACAAGAAAATTGTTTAAAAGTGATAAAGTTTCTGTGTCTGTAAATGTGATTATAGTAAAAGGTGTTCAATGAATTATTTTCAACTGTTTGTGATTTTTTTTATTATAGTTGTTCATTCGGTTTAGAAGTCAAGCATATTTACCATCTTACAGTTTAGTAGGTGGGATTTAATTATTTAATAATAAATATAATACCAGTTATTGTCTGCGTTTATCACGATTTTTTCATAATCAAAATGCATTGTTTTACTGCCCTATGTTACTCTTCTATCTCTCAATTAACTCTATGCCAAAAAGCAAGTTGATTGTTTGTTTAGGCCGTAAATAAAGGACAAACAAACATACTTTCACATTTATAATATTAGTAAGGTTTTTAATTAATTATATATTTTTATTGTTTTTATATAATTGCCTCGTTGGTTAGCATGTTCAAGTACGGATCACGAGGTCTTGAGGTCGAATACCGGGTCGGTCGGCCCCGGTTATTATCGCTTAATTGTGTTAGGCGTTAAAGCCCACCCCCCGCATTGGAGCAGCGTGGTGGATCTATGCTCTAATACCGTCTCTCCTGTACAGTATTCGAGGGAGCAGTAACCTATTGCGGTAGTGACTCGATAAACTGGAACAAAGAAAAGAGCAGCTTGATGGAAAGGGGAGGGTTGCAAAGATGATGTGGTATTCATAGTAGTGAAAATCTTTTGATCTTCACTTTTTGGGAAATAACTAGATTTTATTTAAAAAATACGCACTGAGAACCATAACATCAGCTATGTTAACATTAAACAGTAAACGGATTACATGGCAATAGAGAAAAGGACGTAAATATTATTACAACAATAATTCACCCGAACACGCGTGTTAATGCGATTTCAACATAGTGAGAGTTCTCTCTCTCTCTCTTTCTCTGTGTTGAAATAGTGGGTTGAAATTGTATATTTTTATTTGAATTTCTCCTGAAATGAAATATTTAAATGAAATTGGTTAAATGATATGAAAACTGTATTGAATAATATAATATGAAACCTGTAATGTAATGGTGATAGGTCAGTGGTTACGCCTTCGGCTTAACTTTCGGGGCCGAGTTCGAATCCCAGCACGCAAACTAAACTTTTCTAAATTATGTGCATTTTAAGCAATTAATATTTCACTTGCTTGAAAGAAAACATCCTGCATATCTGAGAGTTTTCCAAAATGTTCTCAAAGGCGTGTGGAATCCACCACCCGCACTGGGTACGACTACACCCTTCTTATTGTGGGAGAAGACCCGTGCTCTATTGTGGGTCGGTAATGTTTTGATATGACTATAATGATAATGATATGAAACTAAAGTTAAAAGAAAAATAAATTATAAGTCAAATATTAGTGATACTTTTATTTTTGGTGTCCTGATAAGTCCATCCCAGGTAGCCAGTGGTTTGACTATCCAATGAGGAAAGAACTTGAGTTTAGCTTAGCCAATGAGCAGACTAATGAAGCTTAAGATAAAAACTTTTAATTTATCGAATAAGCGTACGTACGTGTTTCGAATCAAGCTAATTTCGTTATAGTGGTTGGTTTTCAATTTGTTCAACGACTAGGCTATCAGGCTATCCGATAAGAATCAATAAATTGAAATGGGTTTAGTTTTTTAACTAGTCCGATCTGTTTTACACTTCTTTTCCTTAACCTTATTATTGTTAACTTCACTAGTAACTAGAATCATATCATATCAACAATATATACAAATAATTTTTGAAGTGAAAAATGCTTTAGGCATGTTGCTGTACGCCTTTCATGAGCTGTACGAGTATGTATAATGTGTATATACTCGTATGTGGATTTTGTAATTGAACAAAAAGCGTGAAGTAAACATAAAAGAGATGCAAAAATCATATATTTTGGTGTTTATTTTTCTCTGTTGTTAAATGAAGTTGATAATATTAAGTGTATATCTGTACAGATAAGGAATACAGATATTGTACGGAACCATTCGAATGCAAGCCCAACTCGAGCTCAGCTCAGTTTCTTTTAATGAGCTCACACCATGCATCGAGTAAAGAACACTCTCTCTTTTTGAAGACTTCAACAAAAATTGATTTGAGCGAAACCTTGACCTTGGCAACATAACCTAGACTTTTATCTCTAGCATTATGAAACTCCTCGATTCTATGCTAATTCCCGCGTTACCTCATTCACCTTGATCTAGTGACTAAAAATATACTTGCGATAAAAAAATTTATACTTCGCACTGAGACTAATTTGATGATCAAATATAATGACGTTTATTTGAGACAAAGAATGAGAAACAATTGATTTGATACGAGTCGATTCAATTGAGTAAAAGTCTTTAAACCACATTGTACGATTTTTCACTATCACCACCTATTTACATATAATAATAATTATTATATCAGTTTATTTTTAAAATACTATGTCTAGCAAATTTCGCACTCCGAAAAACAAATCCGGTTTGATTCTGTGACATTCCCTCAAATGGGAGTTGGAAGACTATGAAACACCAACGTTCGTTATTACATCGACCTCAATCATTAAAGAGTTCGTCACCTAAGCCCGCCAGCCCACATTAAAGTAGCGTTGTCTATATATCTCTCTATAATTCTGAACCTATTAATTACAGATTAACAAAAATAACCTAAACTCAACCGATTTACCAAAACAAAACTAAAAAAAATCTAAAACGTCTTCCAAACCACCGCGACGAGGCACAGTGTCTGAGATGGTAGCAGCACTGCCCCTTCGAATGGCTATACTAATTCTTTGACCAAGGTACGGGCAGTTATCTTGGTTAAAGAATTACGTCCATTTTCTATACCCAATCTATCTGTAATCCGTTAACAAGTTGCTTAGCAAAGTTGTTATTTATTAAAAACTAGCTGACTCGCGCAACTTCGTCTGCACCTAGAAAAAAACCTAGAAACTAATTGCAGCGCTATCTACCAGGTGGACCTGTTTTATTTCCAAATGTTATTCGCGGCCGTACGTGTTATTCTATACCCGTCGCAAATTCTATGCTATAGGTTCAATTTGAATATTTTAAAACTTAATTTGCAGGTATATAATCAAACTTAATATTTATATTACTTCTTTCGCATTTATAATATTAGTATTTAGTAGAATGATACGCATGCATTCCATCGTTGTCCCATATGCCTCGTGACTTGCTGTTATCTGTGAAGAGTTTGGTTGAAATTTAACGGAGCTATGAAGTAAAATTGATAATAAATTTCATCCCATTTCCCGGAGGAAACTTATTGTTTATCGGGATAAAAAGTTTCTTATATGTTGACCCGGTATATCAGCTACCACTATACCAGATTTTATTTAAATCCGTACAGTAGTTTTCACGTGATGCCCGGACAGACAGATAGACAGGCAGACAAAAATTCAATAAAAATCTGTTTTGGACTCGGTGTCGATTATAAAGCATCCCCCGGTCAAAATTTTCAAAACATTAAATTTACAGAAATCTTCCAGTTACAGTTTTATTATAAGTATAGATTGTATGGATTTTTTTTAACAGTAACAAAGTTCCTAAGGAATAAATCTATAGATTACGGATAGATTATTCAATCTATCCGTTAAAAATGGACGTTAGTCTCTGGGGTCACCGCTAGATTTGTTAACCCTTTCTGACACTACCTATTTATTATTACTGAATAAGTATAATCGGCAAGATTTTCATAGCCCGTATACGCTTGGTACCTAAAGAAGATACAACAAATCAACAATTTAAAATCATCTCACGTCAGGCCATCCAAATAGGCAACATTTAAGGTTTAATACGAACGTTTGATGTTGAAATTCGTATAAGGCAGACACATAACGGCGCCAAGAGCCAAATCCAAATGAAAATAAACTATTGCGACATATTACAAACTATAATAACAAGCTTTGCGCGCGACTTTGTCCGCGTGGATTTGTTTATTCGGTATAAAAATTTCTGACTGACAGTTACTATAAAGCTTTACTTGTTTATAAGGTCAAGTAATTATGAACCGAAATATACTAAGCCATTATATCTCGCGCATTACTCCGAACCTACTTATTGAATTCGATTCGATTACAGCTCATTTATTGTCGCCGCCTTCGGACATTAGACTCTTTGCCGTTTAACCTCGTCACCAGCACACTACGCGCATACATACGCTACAATCGATTCGAATTCATTCAGTAGTTTAGATGCGCGGCCGTAAAACTTATATACAGACATATATAAACATACTTACATATAAAAATGGAAAAAATACAGTTTTCGCTTGCCATTTGCAACTATTCATTGGGTATTCATAGGCCGCAGTTAACAGCTAAAAAATATAAAAATTTAAATACAAAAAAAAAATTAAAAACATATACTTAACTCATTTAACTTAACACTATTATTATTAAACTAAACTTATAACTAAAATAAAATGAAGTTTGTGATAAACGGCACCCTTTTGAAGTAATTATTTATCCATTAGTTAGATACTCGCAGGTACGTGCTACTAGCATTTGTCTGCGGTTTCAGTCGTGCGGTTTTGAGCCTTTGTTATTCAGTACGAAGAGATGGTATCAACGATACCTCATTTAGGATTAACTAGTGACCCCATTTCGCTTAGCTGAAATGATTTATACAATTCATTTAATATTGGCATATCTGCCATTTAATGGGTCGTATAATTTATCTAAGACTTATCGCGCACCTCACTTCTCAATTGGTTTATTTTTAGAGTATCAACTAAATTATAACCGAGTTCGAATCCCAGCACGCACCTCCAACTGCGTTTTAAGCAATTAAAATATCATTTTCTTCAACGGTGAAGGAAAACATGGTGAGGAAACCTGCACGCCTGAGAGTTCTGCATAATGTTCTCAAAGACGTGTGGAGTCCACTAATTGGTACTGGACCAGCGTGTTGGACTACGGCCTAAACTCTTCTCATTTTGGAAAAGGATTATGATGAGATGAGAGTATGATAATCAAGTATTCATTGACGGACCAAGTCGATGGCCCACCTAATTGTAAGTGAAAAAACATCGCCAAAGCAACTTCGCACTTCGCAGAGCATGCAAGAATCACGTATGCCAGTGCCGCCTTATGTCCATAAAGCTTAGGCGTGATGTACAGATTAATGAGCCTTCACACCTGTTAAGCCTCGTGTGTATGTAATTACACCGGCAAATACGTCCAGACTGAAGCACAGCATTGCAATAATGCTGCTTGGCGGCGGAAATAAGCATAGCGTTAGTACTTCCCAGGACGAGATCTGTCACAAAAAGATCTTCTACTACGGAGTTATGTGGGTTTAAAAATATGCCTGATTATTCTCCATAATGCTCTGAAAAGTGACCTGTGCGATGTAGTGGGCCGATTATAAGTTGATAATGATAATTAATGTTTTAAATACGTATATCTCTTTGCTTTTTTATTGGTTTATGTGATTGTTAAAAACCGTTCTTGCGGGAGGCGATGTCGTTGGAAACGCTAGTTAAATATTATTCCGGATGGCACGAAAGCCTTTAAAATATTTAATATCTCGCCAAATATAGTTTTAAATAAGTAGTCTCCAAATATGTCTTTAAAAAAATTGTTTTAAATGTCAACTGTCACAATAGGTCTGAAATATTAATATAATGCAGCATTTCTTCACATTGTTCATGCCAGCCTTGGAGCCTTCAGAACCAGAGCGAGAAATAATGAGAAAAACTGGAGTGATTCTTGCGTCACTCTTGCTGCCGCAAGAATTTTAGCTACAAAATGGGTGCTGTCATCGTGTTTTCATAACATTGTTTAAATTCACAGATACTAAAAATAACAAGTGCTTAAACATCCTGTTTTTTCTCATTTAAACTGCATATTTAATGAATATTTATGATTTGCATATTTAATGAAAGTTTATTATTTCTCCTATTAGATTCTTTTTGCGTTAGATCCTTAGGTAGTATTCAATATTGAATGGTATGCAACATTTTTTACCTTGCTAAATGATGACCAAACCGCGGTCTTGACCAAACTAGTCTTGAGACATAGGAAGTAGCTGTATACTTCCTATGTCTCAAGACTGTAGAAGCGCAGTTTCTCAGAATTTCCTTCGGTCTACTTTGGTTGTGGCTAGTTATCGCCTACCTAGAAAACGTTTTACATTGGGATTAAACCCAAAGACTAAACTAAAGTAAAAAAATGTCAGTACCATTAGTAGTAGAGATATAGTAAAAACGGCTCGTGCCAGTATAGAAGATGCTATTCAAAATTTTCAAGTTTTACGCGTTTCACTAAGTAAAAGGGTAAATGAAGGGTTATCTTCCCCAGATATCTTATATAAATCCTTTTCTCTTCCCCGATAGATAGGTATCCATTGGGGAAAGTCCTATTCAAGTTAAGTCACGATGAAGTAGAGGAATATTCACTCGGAATACGTGTAAACTGCTTCTATTTTAGTTTTGCACCTGAAATAGAGAATCTCTAGGGATCTGTCTTTACACCTGTAAACGTATTTAACTCAAATGGTATTTTATTCTATATCCAAAGGAGATCTGAACGGATTTTATTAATTTTGACTGAGAGATAAATTATCTCTCCGAGAAGGTTAAGATTTTATTTAAGTTTCCAATAATCAATATAACAATCACCCTATTCTAATAACTACTACCCTAATAACTGCTTCAACCAGGCATTTTTAATGAGACAAAATATATCCATGCAAAACGTCGTGCGAAAGAACTAAAATATTTTATTTTATTCATTTGTCAAAAGAACACCAGCAGCTTGCATACATTCACAAACATATAAGCTACAAATATTTTGTTTCTAATCAGTGTGACTAGCCAAAAAAGGTGTGTGCAATATTCACCACAAAACTACCGTATTAAACACGAGATTAATTGTAAAAGAAGATACAAAATAGAAAAACAAAAGAAAAATAAACAAAAGTGTTAATGTGTTATTCACAATAAGAAAAACAAAAAAAAAACTAAAATTATGATCTATGAGTGCAGTTGGAATTATTTGACAAAGCGGAAATAATAGCACGTTAAAAATCATTCGGCTTATGACAAAATAAACCAATATTATTATTTGCGCGGGCAAGAACATTCATACCTGTTCACGTAAAATGTTTTGCGAGTAGCAAATCGAGGTATTTACTTAAAATAAGCATAATATATTTTTTATACATGAACTCTAGTTGATTCAAACACCATTCAAACGCGCGGAATAAACAATTTTTCTGTAAACAAATAAATAGCCTTTGAAATATCAAAGCAAAGCTGGCGAGTGTCCAAGTTCAAAAGAAGTGGAACGCGACTTAACGATTGCATCTGGCGACAACAGCTGATTGCTAAGACTATCCCAGAGGAAACCAGGGCGACCTTCGCAAGATAATAGCAAAAATATGCGACACATAGACTAGGGGGATAAAATTAGTAAAGGTTTCGGTACGATGCTCTTCCATATATTCTTCTTCCGTCTATTCTATATATTACCAATAATAAAACTGTAACGAATAGAATTCTGTACATTGAAGACATTTTGAATTTTATTTCGGAGGGCACTGTATAATTGATACTGATGCTTTTTTTTTTGTATTAGCTATAAACAGAACTTCTCAGCAGACAGCAGCAAACCCCTTAATTAAGGCTTGACGATACTAAATACATAAAGTGTTGCTACGTTTATGAGGACTTATCTGTTAGAACTCAATAGAAAGGTGAGGTGATAATAGCTAAGACTAATGGATACTAAATTATCTATAAAACTTCCAAAGTCGGCCACCAATCCATTTATTGACTTGAGTTAACGTAGCTTATTCAGCGCTATCTTCTAATAGGAATTAAAAGTTCGTACTTATTTGATTTATTAATTAAGGTTGTAGACTGCACAGTACACTGTGCACCGTAATTTATGGGTGAAGTCTCAGGGTAAAGCTAGTGTTTTAATAAAAACATTTGTTCTTAAAACTATCCAAAATTGTTTTAACTATATTTGGATTTCTAAGAACTATTTTCCTCTTTCAAAACTATTAGTCCACCAGTTTATGCAGCGCGTATCAGTGTGCTGTGTAATGTGTATCTATTGTCTAGCAGTCCGACCCTATACTGTTGTAACTTACTTATAAACAACCATTGAGAGACCAGCATTTATAAGTCTGTTATCTATGGAACTTATACAAAACTGTGCAAACCCTCTAAGATATGCCAATAATTTGAATAAACCCTTTTTTTGTTGCAGATTTTAAAAACACTAAGCAACGGGACTCGGAAAATTAAGGTTTGTATTTTTTTTAATTATTTTTCAAATCCTTAAATTATTTTTACCAAAAGTTGATTACTCCTGCAGAACAAGAAAAAGAGACCTCGTCCATGAACAACGATTAAAATATTAAGATAGTAGTTAAGATTCCTATAGACCACACGGTCTTGTGCTACTCATGTAAGATTCCCTGTGGCTCTTTTGAAGTCGCTTGTCCTACTAGTTCCTAGTAATTCTCCGTCCAACGAGTGAGTGGACGAGCATTAATAATATCGCAGTAATATTATTTTCAAATATTATTACGTAAGTAACAATAGCTAATTCAAGTCGTTTTATGTCTTTTCTTGTACATCCTTTGAATCATTTGTATTTTAATAGTATTCCGTGATTTAACAAACACAATTTCCACAACCGAATTTGTAAAAAGAAATAAATTCTCCTTTTTGTATACCATTTGAATATTAAGGAAACAGGCTAATAAGGATAAAGCTTAGAAATTATTTCCCTTCTGATATTTATTGAGGAAAACTAACAAGATTGACAAAAAACAGGCTATATAAATAACAAGGGAAATAATTACTTTGTAATTTCGAGCCCCTTTAACGATCCAACGTTGTATTATAGCAATTAAGTAGACTTTAATATGAAGCCACCGCGACATTCTTCGTAAGTATTTGTCACAAGGCAATTGCTTGTTGATTCAAAGTAATAAATTTTTCGGAAAGTGGTGTTGCTTTGTTCCCTAAAACTATACTATACTATAAGTGCATTTTTTGTTTTTGATTACGGATGGGAAGTTTCCTGGTAAGATACCTAGCTTCCTGTGGGAAAAGTTTGGGCTATGTGGGATTCTTACCCACTGAAACCCCTTTGGTGGCAACCCTCTGAACAAATTGCAAAGCCTAGATCCTAGGAACACACTTTGCTTCTCCCGGGAGAAACGGCCCCCCGACCTCATGTACCTGGCTGATAGGCAGCACCATCTGCCACAACAAGTTGCCGGGCAGCACCATCACCAGCACCATCATGCCGGGAGTCGTAGGTATAAGGGTCGGGGTAAAGATACTGAGCAGTCAAATCCCCTATTCTGTCTGCTCTGGACGCCGAGGTCCCTTCGTATGGGACTATAGTATGGACTCTTCGGTTCACCGCCACTTCGGTGTATATGGCGTCTAACGTAAGGTGGACAGTGGATAGTGGACATAGAAAATGAATAATAAACTTACATATACATACAATACAATGTACTATATAACACAGAATACAAATACTTAGTATATAAAAATTTACTTATACCTAAGTTACATAATCGAATAATAATTTTCCATCCATGTTTAAAAATACGGACACTCAAAATAAAAAATTCGCATAAGAGAGTTTCACAGTTTAGAACTGCTTTCACAGTAAAATATGAATTGTAAGTAGTCGTAAGATGGTAAACGGATGGTCATGATCATGAACTTCAACCATGCTCGAACTCCTTACAGGACAAGCAATCGCATTGCTACACCATATAATTGAACAAACTTAGTAAATATTTGCAAACGTAAATTGATAGCAAACTGTAGTAAACGCATTCAATATATTGATTGAAATTGCTGATAGTATACCAATACGATACCTTCAGATGGGATGCAGGCTCACTGAAATAACCCTTTTATACGATGTTTTGAATCAAATAAGCAACTAATTATTTAAGGATATCGTTTTCCCCGACATATTTCAAATACAAAGTACTACAAAGAATATTATTCCTAGGAATTCAAATTTCAAAATCTGAGTCATTCTACTCTGAGAGCTTAGCGAAGCACCTTCTAAGCGGACATGCGACTGGAATCTTTGACTGAAGTCTTAATAGAGTCATCAGGTATTCTTATATCAAATCTTCGAACCCAAGCAAGAATTTCTTTGTTATACCTTGTTTAAATATTCTTTGTTATTCTAAGGTCATATTTAACCAGTACTAATAACTATTGTTGTTAAACTAAAAAGCGAACTTGTTATAAAATCTTTATAGCATAAGATCAAAGCCATGCTGCAGCCGATGCGATGGTTTAATTAAAAACATTAAATTAATTTGAACTGTTTGTAAGCGGCGCTTTCCTCAATGGAAAATTAAAATTTTACGAGGTAAGTAATTAAAGGCACTTGCAAAATTATTTACCCACTTTTAAAACAAAGCGGTATAACATTTTGCGATTTAAGCATGCTGGCGTCGCCTCGGATATTTATTTTCTATTTTGATGGAAAGATCTATTGTAAGTAAAATTAGTATGGCAAATTTGAAGCACAGTTTAATTGCATTGGTTTGATCTTACACAATTTCTTATCATATTAATAAAGTGACGAAAACAATTACCACTCAATGCGGTAATTAACTTTCACTTGGTTGGTAATTTTCTTTAGCTCTTTTTAAATTTTTAATCTTTAGCTAACTTATCTTCTATATATTATTCCTAACTTATCTACATATCTAATGTTTCGATTAACATCACAAATTATGTTCTATTTGTATACTCACCCTCCTTTTTTTGTTTATTTCTTATCGAATGGAAGCGCGTTGTCTTCTGACATAGGGGAAGTTATACTACCCTTACGAGAAGGCTCCAGCCATAAACGTGTACAGTAATTTTATTTACCCACATGATTTAGATAAATAAGAGTTAAGCTGATAGGTGGCTAAACATTTATCCAACATACTACTTTTAGGATCCAAATTATATTCCAACCTTACATCCATAGTTATATTATAAATGAGGTGAACTACTGAAACAAACTATTTGAAGAAAATTGGCACGTACTTAGCTTGTATCTTTGAGATCGGCTTTTTATGCCGGTAAACCTAACTAAGAAACGCCCAACTAATTTAAAAATAGCCTTTGTGTACCTATGACAGGCTGTTAATCACAGCTTAACCAATTTTGGCGATGCATATAAGAGCTTGTATTCTTGAGACGAAATAGGATATTTTTTAACCCGGGAAATCAACGGAGGCCGTGGGGTTTTTGTAAGCGGACAAAGTCGCGGAAAATAGCTGCGGTATTAAGGGTATTGTAGAAAATTAACAACCATGTGACGAAGCGAACCTATAAATCACGCTTCGTCCAAGCGATATATATTTTCTTATAAGATGTCTTAATTCTGCAACATACAATTAAATTACTTGACTTCGAGAAAGGCATTGCTTTTCGTTGTAGAGAGGGACATACCTATTATATATTGCGAGAACATTTTTTTTAGTAATCGCGATTTAGCTATATTTTGACTATTTAAAAACAATACCCGTTTTCATAAAACTGTCATCTCTTTGATAATACGTACACACAAACATACATTATATTTTATTATCGGTTCTCCGTATCCCTACGTGCCACCGGCATTTTCCTTCCATATTACTATTTTTATAAGAAAGCCATTAAGCAGAAATAGTGTATCAGTACCCTTATGTATAAAACAGACAGAACACATTAGGCAGAAGATATTTCGAGATATGAAAAATGTATCCCATTGCGATCATTTCCTTTGTATGCTACATTAACTATAACCCTTTCTGTTAGTTATATCCTTACACAAACAAACTTGTGGAGACTTGCAGGCGCCCGTTACTTTAACTTTGCTACGGCCTACGATAAAACACGAGACACCGTGAGGTTTCTTTGCATCGTCAGAGTGTCATACAACACTGAAGTGTATCTATTACTCGTTTACTCGCATATCGAAATACCCACAAGTACAATGGAATGAATCATATACAATTTTAAATCAAATTTATTGACAAAAAGGGTTCGTATCTACCGGTGATCCTATAGCTGGCCTATCTTGGCCAAGGAATTAGTTTGGCTATACAATATGTGTATTATATTCATTAAAATATTCATCAGCTTTCTTAGTACCCATAACACAAGCTACGCTTACTTTGGGGCTAGTTGACGAGGTGTGAGGTATTGTTGTAGTATATTTATTTATTTACAATGGGGCCAGCATTTAGGCACAATACCTCGCTGCGGTTGTTTGGAAAACGTTTTAGATTTGATTTAGTTAAATATGTTTTGTTTTTATTTCTCTACAAGTTAGCCCTTGACTGCAATCTCACCTGGCGCTAAGTTATGTAGTCTAAGATGGTAGCGGGCTAACCTGTTAGGGAATATGGTAGTCATTCCCCTATTCGGTTTCCACGCGACATCGCACCGGAACACTAAATCGCTTAGCGGCATGTCTTCGTCGGTAGGGTGGTAACTAAAGCCTCTCACTAGACCGGAACAGAGGAAAAAAGGAACCCGGAATCCTACTCAAATTCACAGCGCTCACCGTTGCGTTTTTTTTATTAATTAGCACCTTCGTCAAATGATTTATTACGTCAGTGATTAATTTATTAAAACACTTGGCACTTATCGAATTGTTTAATTATTTATCCACTTTATAAAATGAGTGTAACACAAACGTTTTAGTGTTAGACTAGCGACTTTGCACGATTAAAATTTCTGAATTACATTTCCACGAGAGATGACCAAGTGAAAAGTGAAAGAGTGAGGCCAAGTAGCTAGATTATATGTGACGGTTTTCACTAATGCTAATTGATATTGGTGAGGGTAAGACGGGCTCACTTATATAGCTCCCATCCGCAGATCCCATCCTGAGCACGCATCTCTATACAAAAAATAAAGCTACGTTAAGAGCGTGGTTTGACCGGATACGATTTCAGAGCAAGATAAATCAGAAGAAGGCCTTTTTTGGGTTTACAACTTTGGAGGTTCTATTTAAGATATATATATAAGATAATAATATATATATATTATATTAAAGAATGCTGCGTGTCTAGCAAAAACTAAACGTAAATGGCTGGACTGATTTGAAGCCTCGCCGCCTTGCGGTACCTGAGCTCACCGCATTGGTGCTACGTAATTGGTCAAAGCCCTATATATATATCTCAAAGCTTTGTACTATAACTCTATCTGAACTTAGGGCAATAAAATTTAAATTGATATCCAATATTTAAATCAATTGCAACATCTTACCGTCTTTTATTCTATTCTTAATAGTCAACTATCTCCCTCTTATTTAAGGGATCGTTTTCGCATTATTTCTGACTCTACTTCTAATTCCAACATTCGATCCAGCCTCGGTAACCGTCTGGTACTCCCATTTTGTAATACGAAGTTCTTTGGTAATTCTTTCACCTTTAAGGTTATATGCTCTGGAACAATCTGCCTGCTAAAATCACTTTATTAGGCATGCGTCGCGTAGCGTAGGTACTAGGCGCGTGTCGCTCTTTTATATTCAGTAGGGTTGTCATAATTTGAATATTTTGAATTCGTTTGTATGGAAAATAAGTTTGCTTTCTTTTAATTTAATAATTTTTCAGGGTGATTCCTTATGAAATATACTTAATATTATTTCGTTATTTGGTTATACGTTACATGATATTGTAATACATGGTTTAATGATAATTCTTTTATCATCAGTCTCAGGTAACAACCTGCATTGTTACAAAAAGCAGCTTGAAAATAAAAGTATGTCGTTACGGCAGATGTCATGACGCTGTCTTATGACATCACATATATCTTTGCTTCTGCGCCCCCTCATATTATTACTTTTTTATTTTCTCTGCAACCGTTTTTATGTCTTGTTTTATTTTGTGTCTTGTTATCTATAAGAAACTAGAACACTGACTCGTGACGGACAACTTTTTTTTACAGGAAAATAAATAGGTTCTCGCCTCTCATCCCTACCCGATGAAAAGTTCTTTCTACATCCCTCTCTCCTAGCTTGGAGGTTTGGCGGGATTTTGACGACATTATTACTGCATATTTAGATATAATAGTGTAAAAAATATTCGAGTCCAAATAAAAAAGCAATTTTAGATTCGTACACCAACATATTTCGTCAATTAAGCCAACAATATACTTAGGTTTACTTTAAACTCATTAAATAATAACGCTATTACTGATATAATCCCTTTCCTTTATTTTATTTTTCGCTTTAAAAATCCCACCAAAAAACCCAATCTCTCTCCCCGTCCCATCATTTCTTTTTCACCTTTTTTCCCCGCGTAGCTGTAGTCACCAGTTCTTCCAACTTTCGTTGCAGCAACGTCTTATCCAATATTAATACTATTTAAATCCAAAATCCGTGACTGTTTTTATAAAACGAGAGGATGAAACTAAGGCTTTTTAAAATATCAAGATTCATTTCATTAATTTGCATCATTTCTTATAGATAATGTAGCTTAGAATGACATTTTACTTTGACGAATATTCAAGTAAACTTACAATAGTCAAAATAAGCTGCACTCATATGTTAATGTGGGGATGGGCAACGACAATTTTCTAATTCCGGGCAGGTGTCGGAAACATCCTTGCAGAAATACCACGTATGTAGGTACGACTTAATTAATATAAAAAATTTAGTTTTCTAGCACAGAGAAATATTATCTCTAAATTTATTTCATTTGCGAGGAAAATTGTGTTTTGAATACAAAATCGGACTGTGAAACGTAGTTTTCTTTTGAAAGCGCATACTACAGCTGCACGTATTGTTGATGCCACGCGGAAGAAAAATATATGAGACTCGCGCACTTTGAATACGTTAGTTGCTTTTGCTTGCGTATAATCTACAAGGTGATTCTCTTAGGACAATAAAATCGACATTGATAGCAACATTTGTTTAACACATTGTTTCCTTAGCAACATCGCTGAAATATATGAAGAAAAAGAAGAGACACTTTATTGCACGTATAACATACATATAAGAAAAGAAACATTAATGAAACAGTAAAAAATGTAGACATGCAAAGGCAGCCTTATTGCTGCAAGCAATCTCTTACAGGCAACCTTTGTAGAAAGGACTTAGAGCAAGAGAACGGGATAGTGCCAAAATGTATACTAATACATATATAATTTAAATAAATATACGTAATATATAAGTATAAAATATACATAATATATATAAATATGTAATATACATAATATATAAAAGTAGATTTAATACGTAATTTACAGACAGTAATAAAGCAACAACTTCAACTGCCAACACCCAAAGAGAGGTAGTAGTCCTTCAGACGACTCTTAAATATAGGAAGGGAATTACTTCCACGGATTTTAGCAGGCAGATTGTTCCAGAGCATATAACCTTAAAGGTGAAAGAATTACCAAAGAACTTCGTATTACAAAATGGGAGTACCAGACGGTTACCGAGGCTGGATCGAATGTTGGAATTAGAAGTAGAGTCAGAAATAATGCGAAAACGATCCCTTAAATAAGAGGGAGATAGTTGACTATTATAGGGGTTTCGTGATCTTAATTTTTCTTGTGATGTTAGGGATGTATATGATTTCTTTCAGTAAAAACTAGGGCCCTTCCCTAGTGTATTTATATACATGGGTTTACTCAAAAACTATAAGGTTTTCGTTTTCAAAGACAGTACATAATGAATCTCTAAAGCCTGTGAAGTATTATTTCGGGCTTAATTTACACATTGTATAATTAGGTAACTTGAACTTAGTTCTAACGGTCCGCTACCAAGCCCCTCCCCCGACTTAATTACTTTAACTCAATCGAACAGAATATCACAGATATTATTACAGTTGCGTAATAATTAAATAATTTGTAGACGAAGTATCAGAATAACAATATTGTTAGGCACGAATTTTAATTGAAACTTTTGTAAGGTTTATATTAAATTTGTTTTCAATACAAAATGAAAATGATTTATTGTCTGAATTGACTCGACAAAGCAGTTAGGCAAGAAACACATCGGAGTGGAGTTGGGGCGGAAATTTTAAATAACGCGACTTTTTTCTGTCTCTCAGCGGCGATGTTTATGATTGTTAAAGTAAATTTGTAAAGGTTTAAATAATTAAACTTTAGGTAACTATAACCATTTATGTGGCAGATATTTTATTAAACTGATTAGCGTTTCAGAAAATCTTTTTTTACTACTAGATAAATGCACTTATAAACGTGAACAAATAAACAAGTGTATTATAATTACATTTGGTATTGAAGTCGCTCACAAATATTATTTTATCATTAAGCCCCGCTGTTTGTTTGAGGCTCCATTGAACGTTCTCATTTAATAGCAAGTTGGGTGGGCCCATTCCTTCTGTTCCATAAGTTGCAGCGACGTTGATAAATGGTTATGCTCCAAAGCTAAGAGAAATTGTAAGATCCCTTAAGAAATTCTCTAAGATCGCCGGAATGTCCGTTAATAAATAATGGCTTCGGAATTTTTAAAAGTTATTTTTGTAGCTAATTAAACGAAAATGTTGTAATATTCTCCGAACTGCTTATTGCGTTAACAAAATTCTGCTACCAAATAAACACTAAACGCGGAAATTCTATCTTGTTGACGGTTTATCTGTATGTTTGTTCGCTACATATGCTCGGCTTAATTGCTGCACCGATGTTGAGAAAATTTAGCACAGAAATAACTCGATGCCATAGACGAACATATGATTGTTTTTATTCCATAAAAGCACCAGTTTCGGATTCATAACCCTAATAGTCAGAAAATTAAAATATTCATATAATTAAAATTATGTTATTTTTTTCATACAAGAAACACATCGCCATCTAGCCCCAAAGTAAGCGAAGCTTGTGTTATTCGTACTAAGATGACTGATGACAAGTCGTCGAAGAAGTCTATATGCAGATGAAGAAAACCACCAATACGAGTTATAAATACTTATGGATACACTTTTCATAACTCATACAATGCCTGAAGTTTTTATAACTCTTACTGGAGATTTTCCTCATTTTATATCATCCGCATACCCTGTGCATACCTTCTATGCACGCCAATGACTGATGAATATTTTGATGCATAATGTACATATTATACTTATAATATACAGATGAACCGTCTAAAATCCGAGAAATCTATATCTAGTGTTCAAATTCATATTAAAATTCAAAATTACAATCCCGCGAACCTTATATTCCATGCAGACCTATCAGAGGCACTTATGAAGCTTCATTATATATCCTAATGTTTACTTTATTGTTAAGTGAAGATGATAACTAAAATTTCGCGCCCTTTCAAGAAGCTCACAACAAATTTGTGTGCAACTCCAACTCGCACTCTCCATAGTTTATTTCATTATTCAGCGTTTTAAGTTCTTTATTTTATTTTATTACATATTTCATTCATTAAATGAAAATGCTATAATTTTCGTAGAATTGCTAATTGCTTTTCTGCTCTTAAAATAATAAACGTGAAACGTTGTCAGTAACTTTGTTTGTCTTTCACTAGAAAACGACTGGACGAAGTTTAGCAGACAAAGTTATTTTAAGGGAATGGTTAATTTAAACGAGAGTAGTTTAAGTTGACTTAGATATTGAATTATATATATTTACATGGTAGAGAAAAATGGAACTGAATGTTATAATGACAGCACTGTGACTTGGTGTTTGTCAGTTTTTGTTAATGGATGGCAGTGGCAATAATATTCATGTCTATAAAATGGAAGAATTTTACGAGTTCGATTTCTAGTTCACGCTGAAAACCTAGAAAATGCGAATCTTAACCTCTCGATAGATATCAGTGCTCGATGGGTATCAATCAGTGGCGTGCGTAGAGGGTATGCACAGGGTATGCAGATATATAAAATGAAGAGAATCTCCAGTAGGAATTAGAAACAACTTAAGGATAGGCATTGTAAGCGTTATAAAAAGCCTACCCTTAAGTATTTATAACTCGTACTGGAGATTTGTTTAGTTTTTTTTCATCTGCATACCCTGTGCATACCCTCTATGCCCGCCACTGGTATCTATGCCATATGCCAATCAATGCCACATAATTAAACATCACCTATGAGAACCATTCACCAATGATTGACTTAGAAAATGTTAAGTCACTGCTGAGGAAAGGATATAATTTTGCTTTCTTGCATCCTTTCAAATGTACACGCGATGAAAAGCTTTAGTCAAAACGCAGTTCGTATTTCTTGTAGCATATTAACCTCCCATTGCAGAGCACAGGCTCCGTCACTCATAGAAGCGACGTTAGATCTAAGACACTATGCGTGTTGTAAGCATTATAATATCGTAACCAGTCATATTAAAATGTACTTATTTAAAAGTCTTAAACAATCACAAGTTTTGCGCACCCAGGAGCTAGCATACATATAACTTCCTTTTTTTAATTCTCCAACAGCAGATTATAGTATAAAAGTTTTGGGATTGAGAAAACTCACTCAAAATAAATAATAAAAAAACAACGTTTTGTAAATAACAATAATTCTTTATTTATAAACACCATTTACAAAATAAATTCGACACATTTCCGTTAGTAGCTTCAAGAGTAACTCGTTTGAACTTATCTATCTACACTTCGTAGACTAGTGTGTTGCTAGTCATAAAATAAATACCCAGGCAAATCGCCAATAACTTTTCGGCACTTTACAGATAATATGATGGCACGTTACGTACTAATCTGGAACACACCGTGTAGCATTTTGTACGCGAAAGTATAAGCGGAAGTGGATGGTTACGTAGGTGACAATAATATATGGCGATTACTTAATACGTTTATTCTAATATCTAGAGTGATGACTATAGTCTTTGAGTATACACAGGTGGCATTTTGATATTGATTTAATTTAATGGCGTGTCTTATCACAGCAATCGTCAAAGGCTCTAGACCACAAAGCGTAGCGCAACCTGTACGTATACACTATACCTACGTAGCAAGTATTTATCACTATTGCTCAGAAGTCTGAACTAAATAATGATAAGCTACAAGGTTATAGTGACCTTGAATAAATTAACGAGCCCATAAATGACGTTTCGGAACACTATTTAACACCCGAGAATTGGGGACCAAGTCTGCTATATCAATTGTGTGTCAGATGTTTAATTTTTCATTATTTCTCTTTTACATTGATCAACAACTGAAACGCAATCATAACGGCAGAGTTGGGGCTAATAGACGGCATTTTTTTACTGCTTAGTAATCTCCAGCACGTTATATACTTACTCAACAGTCTTAACTAAACACTTATTAAACAATAAAGTTTGTTACAAAGTTAAAGTGACCTTGTATTCAACGAGAACGTAATAGAATCACTGAAAATCATCAGCAATCCAGCAAGCAAGCATCAAACCGCAAAACGAAACGCTTCGACATACTTTGCGAAGTGGTCTCAAATAAATAATAATCAGAGCTCACAGCTCACGTGTGATAAGGTTACAGTAAGCTTATATTAAATAACGAGCACGTAAAATACTTGTTCATAATACTATGTCACATCCGAGACCTGAAAGGGAGACTTTCAAAATAATTTTTCTTAAGTGACGTGTTTTAACGCTGCAAGCGTCAGACAGCAAAACAAAACGCAAAAACTTACTTTGCGAAGTGGTCTCAAACTGGTCAAGTGAATATACATCAAAGGTCACACACTTGTGATAATGTAAAAGGTTACGGTGATCTCATGTTAATTAAGGAGCACTGAAAAATATTGTTCAGAAGACTCTGTCATTCTAGACCTAAAAAGAAGATATTTTTAATAATTTTATTTAAGTTACGTGTCTTGACACAACAAACATCAGACCAGAAAACTTAGGCCCAACACCTTACATTGTGAAGTGGTCTGAAGTAAATACAAATCAAAGGTCTCAACTCAAAACTGAATGAAAATCACTTGATAAAGTAGAAGGATAGAATGACCTTAAATTAATTAAAGAGCGCGTAATAGACTTGTTCAGAGCAACGTCACAACCGGGACCTGATTTAATTAATGTTGAAACTTTAAATTGGCGCAAGTTTAAGCCTTATGAATTAGTTATTAACTAGCGACGACGATTTTTACTACGCCACTGGTTTAATGACATAATAAGATTTACAACTAAACCTAAGCTACCTAAAGTAGCTAATTATAACTTTATAGGTAATACTAATGATTAAAAAGTACACTGTTTATTACATTTGCTGTAAATTTTTAAAGTCCCATCCTTAATAACTAAAGACTTTCGACAGATCCTCATATTATTTAAATGAGATCAATTTATGTGCGGTTCTTTTTAAAAGGAAAATCGTATATTATTTTATCTACTTCAGAATGTACTCTTAGCTAGTTTAATTTTATCTGTTTTAATAATTTCTGAATTTCGTCTGGTCTGGGCTGGCGGGAGCGTTTCGGTACGATGTCACGTGGAAACCAATAAGGCGTTTAATATTATTGCCATACCCCCTAACCTAACAGGTTAGCCCGTTACCATCTTGCTGCACCATCACTTACCACTAGGTGAGATTGCAGATAGGGGCTTAGTTTTAGTGGAATTAAATAAATTTAATAAAAGTATGGGCTATTATTAATGCGGTCTTGAAGTTTCTCATCAGATCTATAGTCTGCAAACATCAAGCGACTATTCTTTAGACCAGGACTTCCCAACACTGGGCGCCGTAGAAAGTACAGAGGTGCAACGCGAGGTGTCAAAGATTAAAGTCAAATATTTCTTTATTCAGATAGATCTTTTGATGCGTACGTTACGTGTAAAGTATGAAGAAGTGAGTTGATAGCGATAACTAAATTCGTCAAATTAAAACTAAGGCTACGAGGGTTTCAAACGCGCCCCGGTCTAAGAAGAAGCTCACAACAAAGTGCTCCTGTACTTAAATAGACATTTTTTTTTTTTTTTTTATTGTCTTTATGCAGAGGTGTCATGACTTGTCCGGCACTTTGAAAAATTTATGTGGAGATCGCCATGCTCAGCCATCCTAGTTTTGGGGTGGTTCTATTTTTCTTAATTTTAAATTTATTGTTAAATTTGTTGTGTTCGTTCGGAACAACAATCACAACAAACTTTCACAAATTTCGCAACTTGTTAGTGCGCAGCTGGCTTAATAAGATTGGTTTAGCTAGATTCAGTCATTCTGTCGAATCAAGTTAGGTAGAGGCACAGCTAATGCAATGCACAAATTAATTAATTACCGTGCAGCACACACTGTTGCGAACGCTTTGGTATATTTGCAGAGCCATTAGTGAGCCTATCTCACTAATTGCACTGAAAACAGTCCAAAGATCGGAGTGCTGTCAGCTTTCCAAGCAGATTGAAACTTTTTTTAATCATTATAATGAGTTTTAATCAATATACAATAATAAAGAAGCGTAGATAGCCTAGTAGGTAAAACTTTAGCTTCCCTTTCGGAGGACCCAGATTGATCTCTGTATACTCCTTACTGTTTTTTTTCCTGTATGTTATACGTGTAATAAAGTGTTCTTCTTCTTCCGGCACGGACATTTAACTTTCGAAGTTATGTGCGTTTTAAAGCCCTCCTTTTAAGAGGCAAAGGAAATCATCGTGGGGAAACCAGCATGCCTGAGTTCTCAAAGGAATGTGGATTCTACTAATCCGCATCAGGCCAGCGCATTGCCGAAACCGTGGCCGGAATGCCGTGCTCTGTAGGGGGCTGAAGTTTGGTTGATAGAGATGGTTATGAATGAGTTTGGAGCCGAAGAACAAAATTTTTAAAATAAGCTATTTTTGCAACTTAGTTTATTTTTTCGGTAGATCTATAAAACTTTGATAGGCTACATTTCCCACCCTTTCTGTCTGGTGTTACAGACATATATTCTGTTACTATATTAATATAAGATGTAGTTGTAACAATTAACTTGAATAAATGTATTTCTCTCTTCTGTCTTTTACCGTAAACCAACCATTTTGTTCTTTTTTCAATAACGGAACAATAAATAAAGTTGAAAATCAGGAGCCATACCAGAAAAGTGTTCTTTAGTGTTCTAAGTGTTTTTAGCCTGCTGACGTCCACTGCTGGACTTAGGTCGTTCCCAGGAAGCGCCACCACACCCGTTCCTCAGCCTTCCTCATCCACCCGTCACTCTCTGTATATCGTCGGTCCGTCGTGCTGGAGGGCGTACCACACTACGCTTGCTTGTTCGTAGTCTCCACTCTAGAACTTTTCTGATCCAACGGCCATCGCACCTACGACAAGTATGGCCTGCCCATTACCATTGGCATATTGGTGTTTCTTGCTCGAATCTTATACTGTGTGTATGTGTATAGTTAGTGTTTCATATTGCAGCCAACCTTTTCAAAACCCTTTTTGTTAGTCTCCCCTTTCAAAAACAAGACGACGCGGTGTTACAAATTCTGTAGTTTATTTGAAAAGATGTATTCCGACTGACAGAAATATTTTAAACATTTATGAGCATTTTCCAGCGAATTACAATAAGCGCAGTTCGTTAGGAATTTCTGAATAAGCTTTTGCACTGGATAATATAGTAAATTTTCCCGAGCAAAAGGTGTTGTATGCTCCCATAAAAATGCTGAATAGCAAGGCGTAAATCATGTTGGTGTTATCCTTCGTATTTTTTAGCTTCCTTCTTTTCTTTGTGTATGAGTTATAAACCCAACGGGTACCCGTAGTGTCGTGCCCTTTTTATACATACTATTTGTACGTTATGAAAATTAAGCTTATTTTGCTATAGTTCCAGAAAAGCATGTTAACTTAACAATTATTCATTGTAAAGACAACATCTCCTGAGGATGCTCCGGTTTCGGAGCGAAACGTGCGTAGGAGGTACATTGCCGAAGATCTGTTTGGTGTGGAGTATAAGGATTAAAGAAATTATAAATTACACCATACAGATTCTCCTGCTTTTCGCGGACTATAGCAAATTAAGCTTAATTTTCATAATATATCATGGATTTCCGCAAAGTAACGCCTGCTTCTATACAATATTTGTACGTTGTTATAATGACGTACATGTGATAATAATCGTGAAGGCCCGCCAACCCACATTAGAGCAGCGTAGTGGCTATAAGCTCTAAATTCCTCTCTCCACTAAGAAAAGAAGCTTGTGCTGTGACAATAGTCTGAGCGTGAATGATGTTGATAAAAACAGAGAAATCGTAATTAATTTCTACCGACTTGAGTGAGAGCTAAAAAGAAAATAAGGTTACAATTTTACCCCTACAGAAGTCTATAGTTTGAAAAGCACCTCGAAACAGAATTCAAAATGTTTTTTTAAACTGCTACTCCATCATTGGTGTTTTGGGGACTAACTAATTAGATGTTTTTAAAGATATTTTAAGTATTTTAACACTTAAAATATAGTTTCTTTGCAACTTACCAGAACCCTAAAGACTTAGTTTTAGGTCAACCGATGATACAGTCACAAGAAAATAAGATGTGAAAGCGCTATTCGTAGTGATACGAAAATTTTGTTTTTTAAACGTACAAGTTTTTTTTTTAAATTTAATATATTCAAAGAAATAGCTGTTGCCTGCGTTTGTTACGTTTAAAAAAAAAAGAAAAAAAAAATGTTAGGGCGTGAAGGAAGTACAAACAAACAAGCGCACTTTTTTGACTATATTTCATTTTATTTTTATTTATCGGGATAGAAAACAATTACATAGTATAACAATAGCTCATAAATCTAAACAAAAAAAAATGGGGTTTATATGTTATTCACAACACTATCCACGTAATATTGTAAGGAGCAGTAGGGCGATACGATGTAGATACAAGTAACACTTACTTTGCCGGATAATATTAATCAAAAATTAAAATTATATAGCTGTCATAGCAAGTTTATGCAAAAATCTCTAGTGAAGCCATAAACAAGAATTGAATTGAATTGAAATCTCTAGTGCTACTAAAAAAAGAAACAAAACAAAGGAATAGAAAAACTAAATAAATATACTACGACAATACACACACCGCCATCTAGTCCGAAAGTAAGCGTAGCTTGTGTTATGGGAACTAAGGTAACTGATGAATATTTGTATGAATTATATACATAAATATTTGTAGTATAACATATTACACCCAGACACTGAACAACATTCATGTTCTTCACACAAACATTTTCCAGTTGTGGGAATCGAACCCACGGCCTTGGACTCAGAAAGCAGGGTCGCTGCCCACTACGCCAATCGGCCGTCAAAAACGAATTGATTGATTGATATAAGGGAAAAGAAAGAAAGAGAACACACATTTAACTTAGAAGACTAAATTACTAATCAGAGAAAATAATATTAATAAATATTGATTAAGTACTCGGCAATAGTACGAATATTAATATTAGTTGGAATAGTATTCGAGGTGTTTTTTTTAGTAGGACCTATAGCTATTTAGGATATTGGTTAAAAGAAAACCTGAAAGCGATCCAGCGAATAATTTTACATGTTGATACAAGCTAGTGGGGCGAGCGCCATAATGACCACAATTTACAACGATTAGCATGTTACATTCTCATTTCAAACTTCCACTGGAACTTAAACTTTAAATAGTTCCAGCAAAACACAACGCAGCAGCTTCATTTAAACTTCTCAAGGATTTATTGTCTAAGTACGTGCTTGAGAGCGAGTAATACAACATAAATAACGTAACTAATACCCGACCTATGCACAATCATTAACGTGCAACATTCAAAAAAAAATTCTAAATTCATTTATTTCGAGTTGTTCTAATTTATAAGCACTTTTGAAACGTCAAGTATGTATGTTTGTAGTGACTCTACCACCGGTTCGGAAAGCAGATTCAACCGAGAAGAGCCGGCAAGAAACTCAGTAGTTGCTCTTTTCCAACATCAACATTTACAATCATTTTTCTATCTTGCGAGAGATGAGAGCGAGGCTGGCTGCTTCCAATCTACTTTGTCATTAAGGAATTCATCAAATGTCGCTGTATTAGATGTGATTTACACATTTTTTAAATATATGTAGTAGTACATCAAGAATTACCTTAGGAATCATTTTGTAAAAGCGTATACTCAACCCCACAAAGGAATTCTGCCGAATCGCAGACCTACCAGCCACCACCTACCACCACCACCACTACGCTACCACCAGCTACCACCACTATGCACCACCACCTACCATCACTACGCTACCAACACTTATCTTAGATTGCATAATTACTTACCGGGTGGGACACATTGTAGTGCAATAAAAATAAAAGCGATATTTAAACTTTAGGTTGTAAAAAAAATGTTGCACGTTTATTATTGTGCATAGCTCGGGAATTAGTTAAATAAAAGTAGGTCAAGTAGCCTTGCTTACATATAGATGGTGTTATGATTGACACTGCTTATTGCACCTGTGTAATACTAACCTTTCTTCTTTTGTTTCTCTAGCATTATTAACGCACATAACGCAGCAGATTTTTTTTTACTTGTATTACCAACAGCTTTTTAATTTCAAAAAAATAATTTAAACTAGCTTATACAGTATGAAGACAAAATGTTTAGGTACTTGTAGGTAAAAACCGCATGCAATAAATAGAATTAAACTAGCTCACAACTACACAAGCAAGATAAAAGTATATCCAGTGTAGGCAATGTATAAAATTTCATTCAGGCCATCAAAACAATTTGAAAGATGTAGTACTGCTATTTTATGTTACAATAAAATGCTAACATTAATCAACTATATAAAATTAAAAACGTAAAATAAACGAACAAAATGATATGATTAAATAAATTTAAAAAAAAAGTAAAATTGTCATTATTATGAATGCTATAATACCCCATTCGCTTAAAAATTCGTCTTAAGATAGCCTTGGATATGCGAGATACAACCTTCTTTGAGCGGCCGGTTAAAAATAACAAGGTCATTCCACTAGATTCTATAATTTATCACCAAGGCTTCGAAACCGTATTGGCATATTCACGTTAACGTCACAATTTTCAGAGATTGTCTTCTTATAGGCGACAGTGAAGAATGGAACTCGATGAGCCAGCAACACCAGCCAATATATTATGGGCTCAATCCAAGTGCTATACATCGGATAATAATGTATTACCTTCCAGAGTCTCCGAACAGTTTTCACAATTGTGACTGACTTATGTCTCGGAACGGTCGCTAGCTAAGTAAATACTAAGTCAAAGGCGATAGTTTCTTTACTACAGAAGGGTTTTGTGTTTAAAAGATTATATCATATGAATGTACTAGCGGTCCCTCGCGACATCGGCCGCTTATAAGTCAACCTACAAGATAGACATATGCTGTCCTAGACTTTTTTTAGAACTTTTGAAAAGGGGAATATGTAACTATGTCATACATGATTTTATTAAAAGTTTAACAGTTTTATGGCCTATAGCCTTCCCCGATAAATGAGCTATCCAACACTGATATAATTCTTTAAATCGGACC
The DNA here is from genome assembly GCF_905163445.1 of Pararge aegeria. Lineage (NCBI taxonomy): Eukaryota > Metazoa > Arthropoda > Insecta > Lepidoptera > Nymphalidae > Pararge > Pararge aegeria. Next base: position 5,205,571 of record NC_053184.1, on the reverse strand, counting down.
AGTAGTTCCTGAGATCGTCACGTTCAAGTAAACAAATAAACAAATCATCACGCTAAGACCAATAAATAGGACTTCATTCTTCTTTTTTATTTCCACAATTGTAAATCTTGCGGTAAAAAACTACACACGTTTAATCGCAAGAGAGTCCTAGGTTTTATCGGGTCATATCTTTCATGAAGCTTTTATTTATTCCGTGGTAAAAGGCTTTGTTCCAGTAATACCTTTTCAAAGCCTAGTAACACGAGTGAACTGAACAAATGGTCCCGAAAGATTTACCACATTGATTGCTTTCTGCCAGCGAGCAGCCTTTGAGTCGAAAGTAATCAGAGATAGACTGTTGGAGTGTGTTGTTTTAACGCGATTTCAGTGCCAATACCTTTTATCTATCGCCTCGGTGTTTGATTTGTCGAGCAGTAGTCAGTAGCAGTGTTTAGTTTGAACAAAAAGTCCATATTTACGCTCACCATTAGGTTACATCTATATCTATTCTTATATTAAAACTGTAGCTGGACGACTCCTGTAGCTCTATCGTTATCAACCCGCTATCGACAAGTTACAGGGAACGGGTCTCCTCTCAGAATGGTTAGGTTTTAGGTCATTTTCAAACGCTATCCAAATGCAGATTAGTAGACTTCACAATGAGCTTAGCTCTTTAGTGTTTTTTTAGAACGTTTAAATAGGCACTACTTCGCCATACATGATTTTATCGAAACTTTAACTGTTTACGCAGCGCACGCAGCGGAAGTTCTCAAAGGAAAGAAAACGCCAATTTTAAAACACTGTTCTTGGTGCTTTGCTCTTATATAGCCAATAGCCTTTCTCGATAAATTGCTCTAACACTTAAAGACTTTTTCAGTACTTCATGTGTGGCCGAACTTTGAATCGAAATGGAATGTTAATGTGACCCGACTGCGGCATAAACTTCGATATAGCTTCGATTAAACTTCCAAAGAAAATTTGTACAGAAACCCAGGATTGAAAACTTAATTCAACTTAGGTCATTTGAGTCTGACATATTTCGAAAGTAGTCTTAAGTCAAAGGTACTCAAAGAAATGTTTTCTTGAATGAATATGTGGTAGATAAAATTAATGTATATATTACGGTGGTTTAAAAGAAGAAAATGAGAGAAAACCCCAAAAAAAATCAAAAAATCCTTTGTATGGTAAAATTCATTAGTAGAGTTAACAGACATAATTTTCTTAAGCTTTTTGGCAATTTTATTTGTGTTCTTTTTTTTGCAATCGGGCAAATAACGCTATCGAGTTCTTTTTTCAAATATTTTTGCAATTTAAGAACTTTAAATAAATACTGGTGCGTTCTTTTAAAGTGACCTAGGTATACTAAACTAAATTGACGATGCCTTAATAGTGCCGTTTTTTTCCAGGCGATATGGTAATAGACAGCTCTATTGAACTTGCCAATTTCATTAAGTGTTATTACATTATAGTCATTATAGGCACCTACTGGAAAAGTGGCACTATTTTCTTAACATTGCGGATTTGTCCTTTACACAGGTATCTCCATTGCTTAAAAAGAGGTGCCATACGGAGCATGGATGTTTATTATCGTAATTTTTTTGTTGTTTTTAACTTTGATCTTAGATCAGTACCTACTTCATATAACGTTACAATCTCAGCAGTGGCGTGAATAGAGGGTATGCACAAGGTATGCAGATGTAATAAAATTAGTTTATTCTTATTAAAATTATTCCAGTACAAGTTATAAAAACGTCAGGGTAGTCTTTATATAACTCTTACAAACCCTATCCTTAAGTTTTTTATAACTCATACTGAGATTTTTATAATTTTATATAATCTGCATACCCTCTATGCACGCCACTGAATGTCAGCCCTCATCTTATAACTCTGCGAGAGATAAAGCCATCTGATCTTTAATCAGATTGCCTCTTTGCTAAAGAACAATATAAAGTTTTTAAGGACGCTTATAATTTTATTACCACGCGAAGTACAGCGCTGTGCGCGACAGCGGCTCCGTAATAAGTTTAAATTGCGCATTAATTTATATGTTAAGTCTAACTTTCTAACCCTGTAGACTGTAATGATATAAAATGTAGTGGTATATTAGTTAAAATTCACAAACAAAAATAATACGTGAGTAGGTGTGTAGCCAATGAATAAACATTTTTTTTGATCTAGTAAAAACGAAATGGCTCTGGGTGCCTTTCTTTACTTGGAATAAACTCAGAAGGAACAGGTCTTGTGAACCGGTGGTAGAGTCATTACAAACAGACAGACTTGACGTTTCCAAGTGCTCATATAGTTGGTCTACGTCAAATTAATAAAAAATATATTTTTATGTGAAAAATTTATTTATTGGCTCTGTAGCAGTAAAATGCGTTCACGGCAATTAACATGACGTTATCTTATGGCATGACATCCCCTCTATGCACTGCATATATACTTATTTTGGAATTATGTTTTGTGCTAACGACATCAAAAGAAACATTTATACAAATTTTACGAAGGAAACTCTCCTTATTACTCTGCGCACTTTGATATTATACATTTGCAAGCCGTCCCGTGACGGATAACTTTTGTTTAAGGAATAAATTCGTTTTTAATAAAGATCCCCGGGCCTCTAAAAATAGCTCTATTACCTTTCAAGCAGGCAGACAAAATGCAATATAAACTAAGAAGGTAGCAGTGCATGTTATTTCATCATAGGTCATTCAAACGTAATCCAAAGTAACGTAATAAACAGAAACACTTCACATAATGTCCGAACATCAGCACATAATGGGACCCTTTCTCAAATAATCCCGTAAGAAATAAAGCTAGCGAGATATCATCTTGGCTCTAAGCGGGCGTTCTTATTGCCACTCTCTTGTTACAGATACAATATGAACTTTTAAAGGGCACTTATAATTTTTATTACGTTGAAATGTGCCTATAGAGAATTGCGAAACCGCCAAAAGAACGCGCCGTCGGTTTGTAATAAATAAAAAAATCTAATACAAATCATTTTAAACAATGCAAGATATTGTGTTAAAACTTTTAGTATGTTATGTATTAAGTTTTAAGGTTAAGATATTTCTATTATCTGTAGCCTTAGTAGATTACAATTCTTAAGCTTGGACTTTTGACGTTTGTAAGACAAAAATCAGAAGTAGAACTCTAAAATTAGTATCACAAGGTCAGTATTACTTTGACGAAACAGAGACTCCTCGATTGCGAGCGAGCAAATCTTGTACTAAGGCACCCCGGTGCTTCGGCGATGTCGTTATGCAATGGGTTCTAGTTATAATCAGCAAAACGTAATAATAACAGTTAAAAACCCTAATCCTATGCTCTACAGCGCTCTCTTGTATGAGAGAGGAGGCACGAGGGTGAAGATTACGACCAGATAATCGAATCCCAGACGACGTGATTCAAATTCGGACATGGTAACCACTAGACCCAGAAGCCAATAAATATAAGCCGAAAAATAACGAAGCTCAAGATTAAAATATAGTCGTAACAATTCACTCGAAACTCAGCTTCCTGAATAAACGGAGCGTATTAATTCGGGTGCGAAGTGCGAATGTGCATGCATCTCTTTACTGTATTAAAATAGAATAATTTGACCAGACATAAATATAAACGTCATGTTACCACAAACTATTTTAATATAGCAACGTTGCAATAAAAGGTACATTTAAACTGGTTTTTTTTCAAATTCTACTAATGCTTGATAATTGATGTAATGTTACTATTAAAAACCGTTATACGTAGAGGAAAAAAAAGGTCATGAGGATGGACCATAGACGATTACATTATCTATTGAGGGAGACAAACGCACCAAAGAGGATACGAACACTACGTCCCATGTGAAAAGCGTAGATTCATAACTAAATCAGACAATTATTCAGATAATTAATAACATGAGAATGTTTGTTCAATATCTACTATAAATAATTAACTAATTATATACATCCAATGAAATTACGAGACGTACCTACTGATTTAATAGAAGAAAGAATGGCGTAAGTATTGCTTCATTTAATGTCTGTAATTATTAATTAATAACAGAATAGGGCATTTCATAATTATTCCTTCTTCTTAATATGTTCTTGTAAAAAAGGGTCATTGACGTTGGCAACCTCGTCATCATCGACGCACTTTATCGGTTTATTTCTTAATCATTATTTGGTTCCATTATGTGGTTGTGTTCCACGAGTCGCAGGGAGCCGTTGGATCCAAGCGCCACAAGACCGCGGTATGTGGAAGTCCACACAAAAGACATATGTCCAGTATTGGCCGTCCATTGGTTGACATGATGATGATGATGATATTGGCTAAGCCGTTAAGGCACGTAATATTCTAAATTTCTTGAATTAAAAACGCACATAACTATGAGAAGTTAGAGGGATCGAAGAAGCTTAACCACCAGGCTATCACGCTTAGCCAATATCATCATCACCATGGCAACCAATGGACGTCCACAGCTGGACATACTGCTGTCTTTTGAATGGAGTTCCAAATACCAAGGTATTTTACCGCTTGGGTCCAGCGGCTCCCTGCTACTCGTTTGATGTAACCTGTATCCGTCGGAGGTCCACCAACGCTGCTTTTACCGATGCGAGGACGCCATCCAAGCCCCTTTGAAGCAGTGGCGTGCACAGAGGGTATGCACAGAGTATGCAGATGATATAAAATGAATGAATAAATACTTACAATGCCTATCCTTAAGTACTTTATAACTCTTATAAGAAATTTTCTTCATTTTATATCATCTGCATACCCTGTGCATACCCTCTATGCACGCCACTGCTTTGAAGCCAATATAATCTGAGTTAATTGCCTTCCAAAATATACAACGTTATATCAAGGTAATAATATAATATGAATGGAATACGAATTTCGAACAAAAGACTAAGGAATATCTCTCTAACGACTTGCCTCCGGCGACCTTGTCCTCGTGAACTCTTACACATTGTTATCTGTAGAATAAAAGTAACCTACATTTAATAATAGATAAGAGTAATGTTTTTTATGATGATAGTGAGATATTATGAAAATTAAGCTTCATTTAAGTCCGCGAAAAGCAGGAGAATCTGTCAGTCAACATCTCCTTGACTTAAAAATTATTCATTGTAAAGTCAACATCTGCTGAGGATGCTCCGGTTCCGGAGCGAAACGCGCGTAGAGGGTACATTGTCGAAGATCTGTTTGGTGTGGAGTATAAGGATTGAAGAAATTATAAATTACATCCTACATATTCTGCTTTTCGCGGAGTATAGTAAATTAAGCTTAATTTTCATAATATATCATGGATTTCCGCAAAGTAACGCCTGCTTCTATCCGATGATAGTGAGATATTTTCCAAAGAAATATTTTTTAGTACAGCTTTTTAGACAGATCGTCCTGCGTGCGGGAAAGTACTACCACCACGCTTCCTTCTGCCGCAAAGCAGCATTGTTGCAATGCTGTGTTCCGGTCTGAAGGTCTCGGTTGCCGATGTGATAACATTACTGGCGCATGTGTCTTAACACCTACTCCTCAGGTTGAACACAGAGCGACACGTTGCATACCCTGCGGATTGTTGCCCTGTTTATAGACGATGGTGGGCAATCTGCTTGATTCGTCAATCTTACAGCTTGAACTGTATCATCACTTAACATGAAGCTTGATTGCAGCATAGCGCTTGTTTTACAATTTTAGTTGAAAAATTGCGATGCTATTCCGATGAGGTACTTGTTTCATGTAACAACCTCACCAGGTGTTAAGTAATGATGCAGCCTAATATGATAAAAAGGCCAACCTGTTAGATGTATGTTAGTTTATATAAACTTCATACCCCCCACCGGTTTATACGTGGCATCGTAACGGTACGCTGGCGGCTCGTCTTTGTCGCTATGGTGGTTACTAACCACCGCCGAAGCCTCCTACCAAACTAAGAATTAATAAATTCCATATTCACATAAAAAACAATAACATTAATGTCTGCATTGAAATTTGGATGCAGCTGATCAATTTGAAATCGACCGATTCGATTCGTCAAACGACCGCAATTGTTTGAATTGATAGCGCCGCTGCTCCGTGCCGCTTACACTCGACATAGGGTGCTTATTTTACACCATTTTTTTTTAATTCAATTTTCTTAAAATATTTTTATGCTTATTGTTTTTTACCGGTGAATAGAAGACATTGGACAGATTAACTGGTTTTTAAATTTACTATTGTAATCCCGTCGTATTGGTGTCCCGTCGTGACCACGATCCATGCAACTGGGTCGAAATATCGACAAATCCAAAAATATTATAGTGGTATGTACCCGTTGAACTATATTTAAGAAATGTTGATTAAACACGAAAATCATAGTTTAAAATCTTCAATGACTATTGTAAGACGAAAAAAAGGACAAAGTGTATACTTTGTTCTATGAGAGTGACGTAGGCATCGCTAAATCGAATGTCTAATGATTTTAGCGATGTTTATAGAAAAACAAAGTTTCACCAACTCTTGGGTGATAACTATTGGTGAACGGTTGGAGTTACTAATAATTATTAGGCATCACCTTCATCGTCGTTAATGAAAACAGGCATTAGTCCCACCAGCACGGCTAGCATAGGCAAGAGACAATTATATCCCCGGGAAGGATAACAATTTATCTTCTTCCACAGCTTTATCAACTATCATAATAATAAATTCCAAAGCAATTCAATGCACAAACGAATTAGTAGCTTCATGATGAAACATAGAGTTATAAGGAACGAACAAAATGGTTTCCAAAAAGAGAAATCCACCAACATGGCAGTTTTTATGTTAATTAAGAACATAATTTCTCTTATCGATAAAGGAAATCCTGTTTGTACTATTTTTTGTGATATGTCGAAGGCTTTTGATTATGTTTCACACGGCTTGCTATTGAAAAAATGCGAGTATTATGGCCTACGAGGGCCATGTATTTCATGGTTACAAAGTTATTTAAAAGATAGAAAACAGCTTGTTGAAATATCAAGGCTAAATGAGAAACAGGTATTGACGAAGTTTTGCTCAGAGCTTGAAATAAATTCCTTTGGTGTACCGCAGGGTAGTGTTCTTGGGCCACTCCTATTTCTGATATACATCAACGATCTTCCTGATTGCACTAAACATAAATGTGTTATGTTTGCAGATGACGTGTCTGTTATAGTACCATGTAAACAAAAAACTGACAATTCACCAGAAATAAGTAAAGTTCTAGGTGACATACATGAATGGCTTCTATATAATAATCTAAATTTAAATTTAAAAAAAACTAAATGACATTTAGAAATAGAAAAATGACTATAAACAATAATACTGTGACATGTGCTAATGAGAATATAGAACAAGCATCTATTATAACATTTTTGGGTATGCAATTAGACGAATTTTGTACTTGGAGAGCTAATATTGAAACTATATGCACTAAAATCAATAAGTTTGTATTTGCTCTCAGAAGAATTTCAAAAATTGCTAATCAAAGTACAGCATTACTGGCATATCATGGGTACGTTGCATCCAGTATGCGGTACGGGATTATGCTTTGGGGAAATGCTCCTGAAGTCAATAGAATATTTTTAATACAAAAGAAGTGTATTCGGGCCATATGCAACAAAGGTCCTATGCAATCATGCAAGCCGCTCTTTAAATCTCTCAAATTACTAACGCTGCCAGGTATCTACATTTTAGAATCAGCATGCTTCGTAAAAAGGTACAGAAGTGATTTTTTTGAAATATGCGGAAATATTGTACCTTTCAATACCCGTTACCGAAATAAACTATTCTACCCGCGATGTAACACAGCACTCGGTTCTAAAAGTTGTTATCATAATATGATTTTGATTTACAACAAATTGCCTACAGCTATTAAAGATTTGCCATTTTTGAAATTCAAGGCAAAATAACGTGACTGGTTGGTTGATAAATGCTATTACTCGGTAAAAGAGTTCTTGGATAATAAAATATAATTATTAGTTTAGTTATTTTTTACTTGACATCCCATGTTTATTGTTCCATACAGTAAAATTAATGAAATTTTATTATATTCAGCCGATTATTTTGATTTTATTTATTTTGATGTTTTATTAATTATTACATAAATGAATTTGTTTAAATTAAGATTTGCATGTCATATATTATGACTAAACATGTATACCTACAATGTTTTATGCAAATAAAAGGATTTGATTTGATTTGATTTGATTTCCACCCTCATTATCTGGATGTCTGGTAATCTTCTACGTTTCGAAATACCAGATCATTTCTACCGCGCACTTGCAAATTATGGAACAATCTCCCATCTGATGTGTTTCCTCAAAAATACAATCTAGGGTTATTCAAGAGGCGGATAAACAAATTCCTTAAAAGCCGGCAACGCATCGGTGGCTCCTTTGGTGCTGCAGATGTTTATGGGCGGGGTGATCACTTATCATCAGGTGACCCACTTACTCGTTTGCCCGCTATTAATATAAAAAAAAAAAAAAAAATCTCCTACCCGTGCTAGCCATGCAGTGGGGTATAAACAGGCTGCACGGCTAGCATGGGTAGGGGACAGTTATGTCCCCTGGGAAAGGATATAAATTTATCTTCTCCCACAGCTTTATCAACTCTCAGAGCTCTGGCGCACAAGTGGAAATAATATCCAAATAATATACATATGTGTATTAATAAACGGGGGTAAACTTCTTCTGTTTCATGTTCTAGTGATTTAGCAGGTGGGCACGTTAATTATATTACTTGTCAGGGGATATAATCGGGAGATATAATTTTTATCTCCCGCCCATGCTAGCTAGCATGTTATATAATTTATTTTATTTTATTTTTTTAGGCCCAAACAATTTACTTAATATTTAGAATTAATACATAGAAAATAACACATTCACTAATTAAGTAGCCACTTATAAACCATACGATACCATAAAAATTTACAGCAAACTCAAAACTTAATTACGAAACTTTTTAATATGGGGTATGTAATAGAAATAATTACTACGCATTAGTACACTTGTGATCCTACACTTGATACCTATTTGTATTACTGGTTAGCATGCAAAGAATAAATACATTTACCTTTATACTTCTATATTATGTTAGTACGTAAACGACGTTTGCAGCGACATATTGTATTTTTAGTGCGACAGATATAACTCGGTGTTCTTTCGCGTAAATAAGAAATATTTATTTACCCACTGACCCATTTTGTTTATTTAAATGCATAAAAATAAAATGCGGAATAGCTACACAACAGTTTAAGCTTGGATTATTCCTCGACTGACGAGTTCTGACATACCGACAATGTGGAATAAAGTGGCAAAAGGATTAACTGTGGATTAACTAATGTGTCGTTATTTTTATTAATGAAAACCTTTAAAGAAGTGCGAATAAATATATTAGGTAAGCAGTAATTTACCACTTTAATACCTTTTTAATTATAGAATATTCCGTTGAGTATTAGATCTAGGTATAGATAAATAAGCGGAAAATTCAACTCGTGTTATGTATATGACCTATAGTGGTTCCGCCCCTGGAGAATCGAGGTGAACCCCTAGAAGAGCGCAGCGGTACACATCACGGGAAAACCGTTAACCCGCTTTTCGTTTAGTATTGTAGTATTCTACTCCTTAAAAAGATCTATAAAAAGTCCTTCTTCTTCTTTCTCCGTACTTGGTCGGCCGAAACCTTCCGTTGTACGAAGTGCCACTGGTACGGCTCCCCGCTGGGTCATTTCAGCCAGCCGAGCTCACTCCAGAAGCTCAGCGGGCCGCCCAGGTCGCCAAGTGATGGTCCTATTTCTTGTCAATACAAGGCCAAATACCTCTGAGTAACGTTCGATATTAGGAGGAGCTTCTCCACGCTCTGATGAGCACAACTGGAAAATGTTTGAGTGATGAACACGTGTTTTTCAGTGTCTAGGCGTTGATATGTATATATAAGTATTTACGTATATTATTCATAAAAATATCCATCAGTCATCTTAGTACCCATAACATAGTATATTTATTATTTATTTATTTATATATTTAGATAAAATTTATAATGGGCAAACTCAAAGTACTCTATATATTAAGTCTCTGAAATGTAATACCTCCTAATTAGAGTTGTTGAAAATATCTTTTTATAAGTGGGAACAGTAAAATTTTATATAAAATATTTTAATAATGACTAAGTACATTATATTGATTTAATGCATTAATTCTACAGTATATCAACTAATTATACAGAAGTATGACATTGTTTACTATTAAAGTTGGCCTTGCATACGTATGAGAATCACGCAATTACGTCATGCCTTGGAAACATCTGTAGAAGTATGTATACGTTCTTTTCCTTTTTTCCGATGTTCTCGGAATTCAAGCTAGTTAGTTAGCCAGCCACACTCCTCTTTAAATCTACTAGTTTTTGCACGGACCGAATGCCATCTGGGCTGCCATGTTTTTAAAGAAATAAGTTCCTTTAATTATTTTGTTGATACTTCGCTAGATATCTATATCACTACATACGAGTAGCATAAAACAAAGTCGCTTCCCGCCGTCTGACTGTACCTAAATATGCTTTACACATTTTACGTCAACCCTTTACCGGCCCACTACAGAGCATGGGTCCCACAATGAGACGGGGTTAGGGCTGCAGTCCACAACGCTATCCCAGTACGGATTTGTGGACTCCACACACTTTTGAGAACATTATGAAGAACTTTCAGGCATGCAGGTTTCCTCGCGATGTTTTCCTTGACCGTTGAAGCAAGTGATATTTTAATTACTTAAAACTCACAAAACTCAAAAAAATTAACGGTGCGTGCTGGGATTCGAACTCCCCCACAAAAGTGAGGCCGAGATTCTACCCAATGCGCTATCACCGCTTCATAAACCCTAAATATGCTTAGATATTTAAAACTACGAAAACGATTTAGATGCGGTTTTTTTTTAACAGATGACAGAGTGATTCAAGAGGAAGGTTTATATGTATAATACATGCATAAAGTTGTAGAGAAACACTGATAACTTTAGAGGTTATAACGTGATGTCGTAAATAAACTCACTTTTTCGCTCTTACATTGCAATCGCTGGCTGAACCCTACGAGATGGATACAAAAAAGGTACTGCAGTATTTTAAACCTTAAAAAGGTCTATTAAAAGTCAGCGATTTATCTCGAAAGGATATCCCACAGTAACCATTTTTATCTAAAACATTTACTAGGCTATTTACAAAACATTACAGTATTAATCCTTATACAATTCAATACATTATTCGTTGTACAAATTAGGTTTATCAAAATTGTCCTTTACATCATTAATATGAATATGTTAGAGAATATCAGAGATTTAAAAACGGGGGCAAGGCGGATCGCGGTCGAGGCTTTAAAACTTTCGAACCTTAAATTCGAGGTATGTCTCTAGTCTACATACCTACATTATAAAACTGAACAGTTGGTCGAACGCTAATCTGAGGAACCACTGATTCCAAATCTTTTGTCTTGGATGGCTATATAACTCGGTTTTTTTTTTGCAAAAAAATTTTTTTAGTGTTTTTAATATTTAATGCTTATAGGTCTCTTCAAACTTTTAAAGTGCGGCACCTGTAGGTGTCGGCTAAGAATTGTTTCTAAGAATCCTGCGCAGACGAAGCCTCGGGCATCCGCCTAAATCACCATGAGGTGTATACTACTAATTTTGAGGCATTTTAAACAGTATTATAAATACGGTGAAATAGTATAAACTTGAGAGTATCTATTTCTTGTCTGATTGTGACCCGATACGTACATAACGTATGACCGATTTTGAGCATCAGCACGGCTAGCATGGGCCTTATATCCCCGGGTAAAGGATAAAAGTGTATGTACTCCCCACAGCTTTATCAACTATCAGAGCAAATGGAAATAATATCCAAAATATATGTGTAATAATAAACGGGGGTAAACTTCTCCTATTCAATGTTCCCGTGCTTTGCAGGTGGACACTTTAATTATTTCCCCCGTCGGGGAATATAATCGGGGTATACACCTTTTGTCTCCTGCCTGAGGTAGAAATCGGTGGTCAAGGCGTAGGCGGTCCCGGGATCTTTTTTTTAATGGCAAATGGAAATTTCATGGCGGACGAACATTTATAAATTGGACCTAATAAGTTTTAATAGTATTTCCTGTAATAAAATTCAGACAAATGTGCTCTTATAATTGTCAGAATTACGAGGCATGTAATTACTTGTTTATACAGTTTCTTACGCGTAACAAAATAGTAAAAACTAACCTTTGCTTATCTAATAACGAATGCTGTCAACATCATTTGAAGGATTTTTTTACATAAAGCGGCCTTTGAAGCCTGTAGAATAACAATTATAAACCATTTTATCAAAATCTATTTCTGTGCATCAACATAAGGACCTATTACTGTCGAGGTAGCATACCTATCGCTGAACCTCTGGTCATCGAATTGTTTAATAGTGACCGTAATCTATATCCACGATCTCTTGTTCTAATTACACTGAGACTATTAACTCCGGATGGAATCCCAGCCATTGATCTCACTGAGTTACGCACAAATTAATGGAATCCGGAGCAGCTGGTGTGAATTATAGAAACGTTCATTATTCTATGACTATTATATCTAACCTAAGTCTTTAAGAAACCACCGACGCAACTTAGTACCAATGGATATAGCGTTACGGCAAAGTACTACTTTTTTTTCTTTATTTAGCGGTTTCGCAATATTTATTTCTTAATTAACTAGTGCTATTCTTGTTTACAACTAATGTTCAAAGTTTGTTCTAATTTTTTTCTATCCATTCGATACTTAGATTTTTTTGTTTGATATTTTTAAGTAACTATGTTATAGTATAGCAGGTAAAGTTAATTTAAATGTATAATATATACATACAGTACGAAAAATGACACGAATAAAAATGTTTTTTGCTTATTCTTATTAGCTATAAGAGATTTCTAATTAATTAGAGAGATCATTGTTGCTCACGTCTTCGTTCGCGTGGGAACTTTAAAGTGTATGCCTTATTATTCTCGGACTCGTAAACTACCACTATGCAAAAAAAACATGTCGATCTGTGGAACTGTCAAATTTTCCGAGATAAAGAGTAGCCTATGTTCTATTACAAACTTTAAGCTATCTCCGTGCTTAATTTCATCCAGATACAGTGAAACCGTTCTGGCGTAATTAGTAACACACATCCATCCATCCAGATTTCGCATTTATACCAGGGCTTCCCAAACTGGGCGACGCGGCGCCTTGCGCGGCGTAGAAAATAGAGAACTTCTGCACTGCAAAAAAATAAACATTTTTGATAGTGATAACGCTTTAGACACTGTGAGGTATCTCTGCATCGTCTAGATTCTCATACAAGACTGAAGTGTATCGAAAATGCTCCCGTATTTATACTATCTATATCAAAATACCTACGAACTCAATTCATGAAATATTAATTGTTTCTTGAAACTAATTATTAGCGCATTTGTAAAAATCCTGAGCAATTGTACAAAATATTTGAAAAACATTAATTTATCAAAGTGTAATTATTTACCCACTTAATAAAATTACTATAACAATCATCTTTTTGCACCGGTGTCACAGCTTGTCTTACACTTGGAAAAACCAAACTTAGCCATCCCTGCTATATGGTAAAATTATTTTACAAATATTTTTTTTATTTATTTATTCCTATGATTTTATTAGTTTTTTAATGAGGATGATTTATTTTTGCCTATCTGCCTAACAAACAAGTGCCTATTTACTTTAACTAGTTAATTTCATAACTTGTAAGTGCGCCTTAACAAGTTTGGGAGCCCCTGGATTATACAGTTATTCTCGTAGCTAGTTTAAGTAAGTACCTAATTAGTCCTACAGTCGGGGCTTGTAAATATCATTTCCATGCCATATTAATCTTCAGTGCCTACTCTTATAACCTTGACTTTAAATCTAATGGCCGCTTTATCAAAAACCACGGTACGGTATCTCGTAACTTGCAGTGGAATAAAAAAAAGCATTTGTAAAATTTTTTACTATGGAATTAGCCGGAGCATTTTTTGACGATAAAATTCCTATAATTTGTTAATAATTATATGAAGTGATTCGGAATACCTACGTAATTTTTGTGAGAAATTGGTATTGGGATTGTCTGTAAAATAAATCTCAGTACCGGCTCGGAGTTAGGAAATTTGCGGGCTCAACACCGGTGCCTTGGAGAGCACGGTCGTCGGTCTCGGTTCTTATCTCGATCCGTTTTCCGGTTTTTTAAATCTTATAATATTTGAAATCTACACATTAAGACCTTTCATCAAACACATTCACCACCACGATAGATTTGTCTCATTTTCTTTACATAATATGAAACAAAGTCTCTCCCCTGGTTTTTACGCTTACATATTTTAAAATAAGCAACGGATTTTAATTCACTTTTCAGCAATTTATAGTGATTCAAAAGGACGGTAGTATAGTATGGTGTCGCAACACACACGTTTACATTACAAACGCTGGCTAAACCTTACACATCAGACCAAAATAATATACTATGAAATTGTAAACCTACCTTAAAAAGATCGAATAAAAAGTTCGCGATGGTATATGTTTATATCCTGAGGAAACCTAACCTACAGTTATCTGTTTTGTTTAAAGTCAATTATCTTTTACATATTAGAAACAAAAATAAAATTATGGGTAATTTACCAAGAAATTTTTAACAATACAGTATTTTTATGCAAATAAATACGTAATGTAGGATAGGACATTTTGAATTTCATGTAGATCAAAATAAGAAAGATTTATATGTAGTAGGTAAGCATATATTTTAGAAGAGATATCTACGCAAAGAAATTCGAATATTTGTAATGTTATGTCGTTATTATATTTTTTGTGCTTACAACATTTAAACCTAACGAGATAGATTAAATTAATGTACAACGAATCAATCCGAATTGCCGTATATATTAGTATCAACATTGCAGCCGAGAGAAGCCGTGGCAGGTCGCTAGTATCTTATTTTACTTATTTGCAATCTAGAAATGGCGGCTTGTCATCAAACAAATTTACCAAGCAGTTAAATTTGTGTCATGTACTTAGATTAAATTTTTCAATGAACCTGATTTGAAGTGTATTTCCTACTTAATGCCAAAACAATATGAAAATCTGCTCAATAGTTTTCTATAAAAATTGCAGCATACCTAATTTCAAACCAGCAGCGCCATAATTTTAAGCGAAAGTCGGAGCATCTGCCGTAATTTGTGCTTTAGCTTTTCAGGAAATATTTATACCTTACCTATATGGACGTGTATACAAATAGCAACTCCGTAAGGTTTAAAAATAAGTACAAATGTAATAGAACAATAACCCGATGGTAGTTGTTTGAAGCATGTAAACTTTTAGTGTTTTTTCAATTTGTTTGTTAATACCAATGCTATATAAAAATACTATATGTAAAGAATAAAATAAAAATGCGGCCAAAGCCAATATTTTTGCTAAGAAATGAATAGGTTTCGAAATAACAAAGCTAAATTGGCAACAGTTCAACACCAAAAGATGCGGAACTCGTCCTAACCACTCATGACTGCAACCAATAACAACAACTTAGTAATTTAGATTACAGACTAAAGTTATTTGATAAATAGATAGGTGAAGAAACCTATGTGTTGAACGGAAGATCGGCTTACCATAATAAATTATTTAAAAAAATTCTTGGTGTTACAACTTGTTCCAAAGTTTGACTTTATCTTCCTGCGCCTACAGATGGCGCCGTAGTAATATTCACAAACGCCATCTATGTCACACATGCGGAAATAATACTGGTATTTATAATCTGGGCAACAAGTTCTGGTTTTTACTCTGTGGATCAGTTAGACATTTTGACAGCACTCTGTTTCGGATTGGTCAACGAAGAATTTGATGGCTATAGTAGCCAATTAGAATTCTTGATTTCATCTTTATCGGACACGTAAAGGAAAACAACGCCAACAATGAAAACAAATTCTTGAGTCAACTGTCATTCAGATGACTGTACGAGTAGTGTATCCGCCTTGAAATTAGTGTTTTTTGTGGAAAAAAGTAAGTAACAATATAAACTTTAAAGGTTTTCGTATTATTCAAGCATACTAATTTAGTTATTGCTATACTAATCGTTTTACTTATATAGATTGTTCATAATACCTGTCTATATATTGACGTCATTGATTTTCATTACAAAACGAGAATATCTCTGTTGTCTTCTATTATAATACAAAGTCCTTTCAAAATGCTAACGTATTCGTGTAAAAGAAACTATCTAGCAAGTGACCTAAAGCGCTAATGCACTTTTACCGAAGCACAAGTTGAACAATAAAACGTATCATTACGTTAAAGTCGTCTTTCTAAATCAAGAGTTTATAGAATCGTTCTTGCAGTATTTAGCCCTGATAATGAAGATACTGTACGATAGCTATATTAGTCTCATTTCTCGTTGATTGTTAAGCTTAATTGGTGTTGTTAAGAAAATGTGTCAACTCCTTGTGGAACTAATAACGCCCTAATTTAATCGTTCTACTTTCAAAATTTAAATATCCAAGCGAATATATCATTTATCACACCTTCAAGCATACTCCCTACATTTGTAGATAACACTGATAAGATATAAACTATACAACTTTGTGTGATGTATTAATAATGATAATCCAATGTGTGTTTTGATTATATTTTCTGATGTTGTTGTAGGTAGCACTAGCAGGGTCCACCATGGCGAACCAGGTGCAGGCCTTGTATGACTTCACAGGGGAGCCTGGGACAACAGAAATGACCATAACATGTGGAGAAATATTAACACTTATGAACACAGACATTGGTGAAGGATGGTGGGAAGGGAAAAACTCTAAAGGACAAACAGGCTTATTTCCTGCAGCATATGTACAGAAACTCAGCCCAGAAGAAAACACACCTGCTAAAATGGCCCCGCCTGCACCTAGATATGACCAAGCGGCTGATGATTGGAGTGACCAACAATATAACGCTGGAGATAGTAACTACCATAAATCAACATCACATGATGATGGGTGGGAAGATGATTGGGATGAAGACACTTATTCTGAAATAGGCCCGGGTGCTCCCAACACTAAATCTATGAATCAACAAGCACCCCTTACTCCTTTACCAGGAATGCCCATTGCAGATTACAATAGCCAGATAGATGATGGTACATCCAACTTTTCTTCAGTGGGAACTGTAAGAAAAAGTAAGTTTGCTCCATCATCCAAAGTCAGTGGAGAAAGTTACCTATTAGGAACATTAAATGTAGAGGTCCCAGAATCAGATAAAGTTTATATAGTTCAAGAGGGAGATGGATACATTTGGGCAGCCATTCCCCAGCCATATAATGTGACAGTGGCATCACCAAAAAAAGAGTCAAAGTTCAAAGGTATAAAAAGCTTCATTGCATATCAGCTGACTCCTTCCTTTAATAATATACAGGTTTCCAGAAGATATAAGCATTTTGATTGGCTGCATGAGAGGTTGCAGGAAAAGTTTACACTTGTGCCAATCCCACCATTACCAGACAAGCAAATTGCTGGCCGGTATGATGAACAGCTGATTGAACGTCGAAGAGTTCAGTTACAAGAGTTTGTAGACTGGATGTCGAAACATCCAGTACTATCAAAGTGTGAGGTGTGGCAGCATTTTCTAACTTGTACAGATGAAAAGCGTTGGAAAGCTGGAAAGAGGCAGGCGGAGAGAGATAACTTGTTAGGCTTAAACTATTGTATATCACTAGTTGTACCTGAGAAAGCTTTATTACAAACACAGGTGGACCACATAACAGAACAATGCCATACGTTTGTAAATAGTATGGACTCATCGGTAAAATCAGTCACAAACATGTGTCTTGCACAAACTAAAAGATTCCAGGCACCATACAAAACAGATTGCCAAAAAGTTGGCGAGGCTTTTTATAATTTAGGAAATGCACTGAGTTTGGATGAAGGTACTGTAATTTCAACATCTAAACTTACATCTGCAATTAAATTAACTGGTGGTGCTTACATAGAAATTGGTAGGATGTATGAAGAGCAGCCTAAATATGATTGGGAGCCCCTCGGAGACAAATTTCACTTGTACAAAGGAATTGTAGGATCATTCCCGGATGTACTAGCTAATCACAAAGCAGCTGTTCAAAAAAAGCGAGAGTGTGAAAGATTGACCGCCGAACACAAAATGGAAGTAGCACAGTTGAATGAAGTATTAAGGAGAACTGATGTTATATCGTATGCTCTTCTTGCTGAAATAAATCATTTTAAACAAGAGAGAACTGTAGACCTCAAAGCCACAATGCAAAAGTTCTTGAGACAACAAATTACTTTTTACAAAAAAATTGTTGATAAACTGGAAATGACATTACAACAGTATGATGAATAGTGATATGGAATGACTGATGGTGGAATCGCTAGTTTCTTGTCAACGTTTTAAAAATGGACTATTGCCATTATTTTATATAATATTATATACTATTTCATAATATTGTTTTCGTATTGATGTATTGTAGGTAACTGAAATCCGAAGGATTTCGATAGACTTTAATAATGAATCAATCATGTGATGAAAGTGACTGAATGTAAAATAATGCTTAAAGACACAAATCTGTTTAATTTCTTTCTTTATATACTGAGATGTTATGTATATACTTTACTATCTTATAATTTCCACAAAACAATATTTTTTACCACTCTATACAAATTTTATTTGAAATTTACTAATTGTCAATTATGGTATGTTTATTTAGCTTTAGTGTTGTAATATTCCATTTTGAAATTAAGGCTGGTAATGCTAATAAACAGTAAAACCGATCTATGTTTTTTACTACTAAAATCCATACCAAAACTTTTTAAGTGTTATTATTGTAAGTATTCTTACTAGTTATTGATTCACATTCACAAGTGGCAAATGTATCAAAGTATTAATTTTCATTTTCAGGAAGTCTTCAATTGAAACCCGACAACTTATGCTGAGAAAAATTTGTTTGGATCTCAAAAGGAGGCTTAAACTATTGCCTGCAGAATATAATGGCAGAAGAAAAAAAGAAGGATTCCAGTGCACTCTTGGCTAAAAAGAAAAAAGTGAAGCCGAGAAAATCCAGAGACGCAGATTGCTGCAGTGTCAACTTCCTGAAATGCGTTCTGCATATATTCAACGTAATATTTCTGGTGAGTAGATTTTCTTACTATGTCAACTATTTAAAATGTTTTTTAAAATTGTACTCTTCAGTATCATTTGTACATATATGAGGCGCAACTTCTCTAAAGCGTGTGTATATCCAACTGTACCTTCTTCTAGGCCAAAAACTTTCCAGTGAGGTATATTTATCGTAAATTTTGCATTAACCTGACAAAGTTGCTACTGTTTAGCCAATTGTTAGATAAGGCCCAATTGCTCCCAATATATGTACAATCTAATCGGAAACCTTTTTAATCTGTGAACAGCTATGTATCACCTCCACCTCTTGCATAAGCTATTAATCGCACCCTTTCATTGAGTGGCATTAGTCACCAGCCTTAGTATAAAATTTATACGCCTGCAATCGCACAGGTTGTTGCGAACATCGATACACGGTAATGACAGGGTAAGACTTTTCTTTGACCTCAAATGCGTCTTCAGCGGTCTCACACACGTCACGTCATTATATCCAAGCATGAGCACTGCTAGAACCAGGTCTAAACTAGCCTTGAATAAAAATAATGAATGATTATTTTTTTTTTAACCAGACGCAATCAAACACAGATTTAGGTGGATACCTATAATTAGATTATTATTAATTTAAAAAAATCCTACATGAGACTCGAGAAAGGTCAGGGATATACCTCCTTTTCAGTAGATATCATCAAGGTTAAAAAAAAATGTCTTTGGCGGGTAGCTCTCTGGTCAGAGCTGTCAGGGGAAGCGACTCTGAAACAAGTGTATTCATCTTGTTTTACAGTTTACTTTGACGTCAAAGCATTTTGATACTCGAAAATGACTTCACGATTGAGAGCGTGCAAAATTTATACTTAGGATATAGTTGTTCTGCTCTGCTCGTGTGAACGCCCGGCAGTAAATTACTCTAATCCGTGTAACATGTAATCAGTGGGTAACGTTCGCAAATGAGCTGCAAGGTCACATGCATACATTTTCACATTATAATATTTTAACTATTTAACCGAGCGAAGCGATAACCACTTATAATTAACATGCGGATCCCCGAGACTTTTTCCGCGTAAAATTTGTTATGTTATATATATTATCTTAATATATATAAATCTCCTGTCACGATGTTTGTCCGCGATGGACTCCTAAACTACTTAACCGATTTTAAATTAAATTGGCACACCGTGAGCAGTCTGGTCCAACTTAAGAGATAGGATAGCTTAGGTCTTAAATTATAGTCGCAATTTTATTTTATTGTAAATTATTTGTCTATGATTAATTGACAGTCACAACTCACATGTTATATTTATATATATACTACTATACTCATTTAAGGCTTAGCGATACTGAATACTTTAAAAACAAAATCAAACGCAGACGAAGTCGCGGGCAACAGCTAGTATATAATATGTATAAGTTTCTCATAAAAAGACTTTCTTCCGGATTCTACACAATATACCCCTACCTGCGGCGTCGCCAGCCTGCTATACCGTCCGCAAGAATTCGGCCAAAAAATGCAATAAAGTTTTTTTAAATTGGACTGTTATAACCTGTTATTTAGAACGTGCTAAACGTTCTAAAAAATAAACTTTCATCCCTATTTAATCTCTTTGGGGGTGAAGTTTTTATGAACTCTGAAGTTAAAGTATACTATTTTAATTGCATTGATAAATATTAATTTTCATCTTAAAGAATGGAGAAATAATATATTTTATTCCCTCTTTTATATTCTAAATAGCTTTATAACTTATGATTTTCTTCAAGAATTGTCTGCTAATTCTAGAAAATAGCGCGTTCTAAAAAAATATTTTTCATCCCCTATGGGAATTAACCCTTTTGGGGGAGAATTTCTTACAATCATGACATATACTGCACGATTTATATTGTCAATCTAAGTATGTTATAATATTTAATATTCACCAAGGTACAATATTCATCAATATACAAGTTGAATTATAATAGATATTCATACCCGCACATTTAACATGACAAGATCAGTGTTTTCTAACTTATTATTTCAACACTTTTTTCATTACCTTTTAGGGTACATTATGCTTTTAAAATAGAAGAAAAAAATGTACTGAAATAAATAAAAAGTGATATTCTTTATGAATGTATGCTTTTAGTATATTTAAAACCATCTCTAGGTACACTTAAAAGTAATTAAGGGTACATAAGAAATATGTAAGAAAAAATGTGTCGTAGAGGTTTATGAAAATATACAGAACAAATAAAAGACGAAAGCATAGGTTTCCTAAGAGGCCCTGGGTTCGAAACCGTCTCGCCAAAAATAGTTAGGTAATAAGTTTTTCCTGTTCAAAGAATTTTCAGTTTCAGCACAGGATTAGAGAATTGGCAGTGCCAACCCACGTGCCTCGAAAAGTACTACCTATATACAATATCGTTTACAAATATAGGTATTTAGTTCAACAAAAGGAGCTATTTTTATTCGTGGGCGCCTCATAATTTAACCAAATACATAGTATATTAACTATACGTTTCCTTTTAAGGGGTACGGATATTTTAGGTATAATATTACGATATTAAAATAGTACACGGTTAGATGTTTCAGACATTGACCTAACAATTAACCTTATCAATGATGATATACCTTTGCGATGCTTAGATATTGTTTCTATTGTATGTAAAAATGTATTTTTTCTATTATAGAAATAGCAATACGTATACTAGACAAGTTTGTTAGAAAGGGGGGCAATTACCGGACGGAGTATTGTAGTATCGATATAATGGACTAAGTGCGAATTGGACTGCTTACGAAAGGTTGTGTAATTAGTATAAGCTATACTAAAATCGAGCAAAAAAAAAATTTTTTTTTTTCGGGTCCCTTTAATTTCCTTTTTATTCTAAATAAATAATGTATTATCGTAACGCTATATTGATTGGCTTCACTACTTTGTCGGTAGACAATTCAGCTAATTCAGAAACAATGAATTCCCAAATTGCCCCGGCCTGGGATCGAATCCAGACCTCCCTCCTATAAGGTCACCAAAAAGATTGTCTTAAAATACACAGGCAACCTATCAGCTGTGTTTACCTTTAGAGTCACATGGTTTCACAGATTACTAAGGCAACAGGAAAAAAAAATAGTATTAAATGTTGGATAGAAGCAGGCGTATACTTTGCGGAAATTCATGATATATTATGAAAATTAAGCTTAATTTGCTATACTCCGCGAAAAGCAGGAGAATCTGTATTTCTGGAGTATAAGAATTAAAGAAACTATAAATGTGTAATTTATAATTTCTTTATACACTATATCACACCAAACAGATCTTTGGCAATGTACCCTCTACACATGTTTCGCTCCGTGTATAAGAATTAAAGAAATTATAAATAACACCATACAGATTATCCTGCTTTTCGCGGAGTGTATCAAATTAAGCTGAATTTTCAGAATAGTATTAATTGTTACTACGTAGTAGCTATTATTCTTAGTGGGGAATAGCTTTTGTGACAGCTCGTCCGGAGAATTACTCCCGCTTACTTATATCTGCCAAACACCATTGCCATATTCCGGTCCGAAGGGCGTTGCTGTCGGTAAAAGCACACAGCCACACATGGCTTAACAGTTACTCTTTAGCTTGATAGACCCAGTGGCACAGTGTAGGACGTGTTTTTGGTCTGTTTATATGTGTATATTGGTATATAGGTGATAGTTTTTCTCTTACAGACAATATTACAGACGTACGTTCATACGCACACACATACACGTAAAAATGCGATTTTTAAGTCATTAAAGTTAGTGGAGGCTGTCGTTTATTTTCTTAGGTAAATTTTATATGGAGTTTTTTATGGCTTGGAACTACAAGCTTATCTTATTTGCAAGGCGCAATTACCCATCTATTTACCAGAGCAATTTTTTTAATGATTTCATAATAACAAAGTGCTATGTAATGATTACAGCCTCTTTAGTCTACTGGTTAACACGTGTATCTAAGAGGTGCTGGGTTCGAATCCGCCTGGCCAAAAATTGTTAGTGAATGAGTTTTTCCTGTTCAAAGAATTTTGAGTACCAGCCCAGAGTTAGGGAATCGACAGTGTCAACCCGTGCCTCAAAAAGCACTCTAAGCCATCGGTGCCGTATAATATCACTAACTTGTGATAATAGTCGTTAAAGCCCACCAACCCGCATTAGGGCAGCGTGGTAGGTCTATGCTCCAAAACCGTCTCTAATGAGTGCTGGTGCAGCAGTGGGAATTACTAAGCTGCTGCTCATGATGATGATGATGATGATATAATACTTAAAACTTTTCCATTAGCTAACACGTTCTTTACAATTTGAAAGATAAACTAGGTAAATTTTTCCACTACACACACACACATAACGTTTTCCCAACAGAGTGAATTCTATGCACGCATTGAGTCTCAAGGTTAATTTATAATTATGGTTTATATTAGTTGTACTAAACGCAAGCGTATTTATAAAATACTGAATAAGTATTTTATATGTTGGACGCGCTGATAGCCCAGTGGGCAGGATTTTAACTTCACTTACGGAGGGGCGAGTTCGAATCCCAGCACGCACCTCTAACTTTTCTAAGTAAACTCAACGGTAAAGGCAAGTTGCAAGGGTTTAGGTCGTAGTCTAACACGCTGGCCAAGTGCGGATTGGTAGACTTCACACGCCGTTGAGAACATTATGGAGAATTCTCAGGCATGCAGGTATCCTCGCGATGTTTTTTCCTTCACTATTTAAATTGCTTAAAATTAAAAACGCACATAACTCCCAAAAGTTAATGGTGCGTGCCGGGGTTCGAACTCGGTCTCCACGAAAGCAAAGCCGAAGCCTTACCCGCTAGACTACCACCGCTTTCAGGCTATCACCGCTTGATGATAAAGTAATAACTTAAAAGTGTTCAGTTCGCAGGTGCCGGTGTATTATTAGTAGGTGCTGGTACAGTGGCATCGCGGCATAGATTCGTGCCGCTGCTGCCCACCCCAACCTACGCCGCCATCGCGTACTTGCTGATCATCGCGGGCGCCCTAGGCCTGCCTCTGAGCGCACTGGGCTGTTGCGGCCTTAAGACTGAAAACAGAACCAGTTTACTGTGTGTGAGTACTTTATATCTTCACTGTGCTGTTACCCACATTCGTCGTCCGCGTTTATTATGGTTTATATTTCCATATCCCGTAGGAACATTCCGTTTTCCTGGAATAAAAAGTAGCCTATGCTGCTCTCCGTCCTTTCAAGCAGCTATGCCAAAAGTCAAGTTGATTGGTTGCTTAGTTAGGACGTAATGGAAGGACAAACAAACACACACTTTTGCGCATATAACATTAGTAAGAATATAAAAGTGCCATTTACATTGAGGACATAAATATACTAGGACAATACACACCTCGCCCCAAAGTAAGTGTAGCTTGTTATGGATACTAAATATGTCTGATGAATATTTTTTGTGAATAATATACATAAGTAGGTGAGGCCGGGGCTACAATTTTTTTGAGATAATTGCATAATACCTGAATAGATAAAGTATCATTATCCAAAAATTCTAGTCTAAATGTTAAATAATTTATAAACTACAAATAAAAATATATTTTTTGTTAATTGTGGCCCCTCTCTCCCATACTTGTAATATACAGATAAACACCCAGACACTGAAAAACATCCATGTTTATCTCACAAACATTTTATTACTGTGCGAATCGAACCCACGGCCTTGGAATCAGAAAGCAGGGTCGCTGCCCACTGCGCCAATCGGCCGTCAAAAAATAAAGCTTTATTATAGTATATCCATTTAAATCTATATGGTACAATTTATAATTTCTTCAATCTTTATACCAAACAAGATATCTCGTAATGCCAAAACAACTATTATTATAAGTAAAGCCTATTTAAGCCAACTTTGCTTCGTTGCAACGTTGTGTCGTAGGACCGTAACATCGCCTGTCCGTTGAGAATCTTCAAGTAGTCAAAGAATTCAGCGCGTTCAAACTAACAAGAAAATTTGGCTTTATTATTTGTATAAGTCTAGATAGTATGGCTGAATCTATATTTTATTCATTTATTCCAGTACACGTATTTCCTGCTGATCACGTTCATCCTGGAAGCTGGAGCGGGAGGGCTCGCGTACTACTACGAGGTGGCCATCGAAGACGAGCTACGAGCGGAACTTAACACAACCTTCATATCCAACTACGCACTGGACACTGTCATTACAGACGCAGTGGACACTATGCAGACTGAGGTATTTAAAACCATATACACCGTGTAACGGAATTGCGATATAAATTTGAAGGACGCATAAGTACATTTCATTAGGTATCACCCTGTAAAAATATTAAATCAATATAAGCATATTTATGTTTCCATACAAACAAATTCAAAACATTTTAAGTGTTAACTCATGACAACCCTATTGAAGATAAAAAACCGACACGCGCATAAAACCTACGCTACGCGACGCATGACTTTAAATTTTGCATGTGATGTTACGGCTGTATCTGTTTTCTTTCATTAAAAGTGTTTACTGTGTTTACAGCAGTGGTTTACTCAAAAACTTTAAGGTTTTAGTTTTCACACATAAGTCTAAGAAACAGTACAAATCGTGCCTGTAAAGCTTTCATTTACAAGTACTTGTATTTCGGTTTTCATTTACAAGTTGTATAAACAATCGATAAAATTCATATACTACCATCTCAGTGGGCAACGACCCTGCTTTCTGAGTCCAAGGCCGTGGATTCGATTCCCACAACTGGAAAATATTTCTGTGATGAACCTGAATGTTTTTCAGTGTCTGGTCGTTTATCTGTGTTTTCTAAGTAATTATGTATATTGTCCATGTTAGAACAGCTACGCTTACTTTGGGGTTGTGAGATGGTGATAACAAAAAAAACTACCGGCTAATTTGTCCGGTTTGTTGTGGGCTTCTTCTTAGACCAGGGCGCGTTTGGAACCCTCGTAGCTAAAGTTTTATGTTGACGAATTTAGTTATCGCCATCAACTCACTTCTATGTCATATTTGACTTTTTTGTATAAAGAAATACTTGACTTGACTTGACAAACAAACAAACAAACAAACAAACTTTTGCATTTATAATATTATGAAAACTAAGCTTAATTTGCGAAAAGCAGAAGTAATTTATTTATTTACTATTAAATTAAGCTTCATTTTCATAATATATCATGGAATTCCGCAAAGTAACGCCTGCTTCTATTCCAATATTTATAACATTATTAAGGATGTCATATCGATCTCGTTCTCTTACAACTTCAATACATGAGACAGTATTGAAGTTGTAAGCTTTATTTTAAAACTTTCAGTTCAAATGTTGCGGTGCGACGCGGTACTCGGACTGGCGTAAAAGCGCTTGGCACGAACACGATCCTCGCCTCTTGGTGCCAGACTCTTGTTGCAAAACCGTCACCACTAGATGCGGGGCCAGAGATCATCCCTCCAACATATACTATCATGTAAGTAATACCTTAATTTGTATTATTATAATGTACTAGCTGTTGCCTGCGACTTCTTCTGCGTTTGATTTTGTTTTTTGATGTAGCATTAAATTTAGTTGTAGTTGTAAAATAAAATTAAAGCATTGTCCGCTGAAGAGTTCTCTCCTCTATCTCCAACCACAGTTTGGGCAAAATTAAACACATATTATAACCTCTATAGTACAAAAATAATTATTTAAATCGGTTATAATTTGTCGGAGTTATGGTGTAAAATCGTCAAACACTTTCGTTCCCTCTCCCAAAGGAACTGAGCTTAATGTAAAAAAGTATCCTATATGACTTCTAATTCTTCCAAGAATATGTGAACAAAGTTTCATGAGGACCGGTTAAGTAGTTTTTGCGTGAAAGCGTTATAAACAAACTTACATTCACATTTATAATATTAGTAGGGATTAGTAGGGATAGGGATAGGGATATTTGTGCTACAGCTATGCAAAAAGTGATAGATCTCATTCAAAATTATTGTGAGTGTTTTTTTTTGGTCAAAGCAGATAGCACTTCTCAGATCAAACAAGGAACACATCCTGCAAAGTTTTGCCCTGTGTCCATCAACCTGAGTGTAAGTGTAACACCAGCAACCACGCCCTTTAGACCGGACTGCATTGCGACAATGGGCAAAGAGAAATTATATGGTATAACGCTCATACCTTGGAGGCTAGAAAGATCACTTGTGTGGGATGCAACTTGTGTCGATACCCTAGCTGCATCACACATCCAGGCCACCTCGTCAATGGTGGGTGCGGCTGCTACCAGTGCCGAGCAGGCCAAGAGGCGTAAATATGAAAACCTGGATAGCAGCTTCATTTTTGTGTCTTTTGGAGTAGATACTTCGGGACCGTGGGGTCCGGAGGCACGAGCTGTTTTCAAAGAACTATCGAAAAGGGTTATCAAGTCTACCGGTGATCCTAGAGCGGGCAGTTACCTTGGCCAACGAATTAGTTTGGGCATCCAAAGGGGCAATGCTGCCAGTATCTTAGGAACTGTACCTCGCTGCGGTGGTTTCGAAGACGTTTTAGATTTTATTTAGTTTTAAATAGTTTATTTTAGGTTATATTTATAAAACAATTATTTTAAAGAATAAATAAATGATATAATAAACTGTCCTAAATGCTCTAGAGAAATTATTAAAAATATATTTTTTTTTCTTTTCAGGGATGCATACGACAGTTCACAAACCACATACGAGACAACCTGATCATATTGGCCGCGGTCGGAGTCGGTATGTCAGTTATACCGATCTTCGGATTTTTCTTCTCTTGCGTTCTGTATGTAAAAATCAAACACGTGATCGACTGACCCCGGCCTAAGCCTGCACCTCAGAACAAGTGCAAGGTTTTCGACAAAGGAGCTTCGACTGGGGATCACAAACCGCCTATTTGTAGGAATCCCCATAGGAACCAAAGGATCGCCAAAGTGCCCCAAAGTAAACGTAGCGTCAAACGGGCCCCGTGTCCTTTACATTCTAACCCGGACAAGGAGGAGAAAACCCCTATATCTACCATTAGTGATAATGTTAGTATATAAACCAAAAGTGAATAAGGACAATTTAATTATCTATGCCTTTATTTTAATAATTGGTATCGTGCTAAGAAGAAGCTATTGTTAAATCAAAATATAAAAAAAATTATATACTCTATGATTATTTTTATTCTTCGTTGTATAAATTTCGTGAAGTTTCAGGAACCAAAAAAAAACATTTGACTTATTTTTTTTGTTCTTATGCCATAAAGGTTCAAACATCGATGGGAAAGATTACTTAGAACTTTAAGCTCTATCTTAAAGTTCTAAGTAATCTTTGTTTGTTACTTGTAACCAGTCTGAGGTTATTTGTCTGTGGCCATCACTTAATATGTATCAAAACAAATAAAATAAATTAAATTTGTTATTATATGTTTTAAATTTATTAATTTATCATAACATGCGTTGTAGTGATCTAAACAACGATCCACTGTGTTGTTATTCGAAAAAATGTAACGAAATGCACAAATTGTAAGAAAATTGACAGCTTGTTAACAAACATTTGGCCCTCTAGGCGGAACTGTAGTATCCCTTATTGCACATATATATTTATTGAAGTAGGTTGACGATGACATTATATTCGCTTTTTACACCCCGTCCAAACTATTTAATATATCGTCCTTTATTATTTTATTATATAAAGAAATACACCATTTTGACGTTTTAAGAGATAATGGAGATGAATTTCATTCAATGTGTATGGAACGCACCTGCATACAATTTCCGGAACTTCGGTCTCTAATAAAAATAATCATCTACATAAAATATTGTGCGCCTAAGTAATGTTACTTGCTAGAGTTCGAAAATTTGGAATGAGAACATCTGATGATTTTGGCGACAGGACTCTTATGACCCCTTCAATCCAAGATTTCTGGACACACATAACATTATGTTAATCGTAGACCAGAATGGTAGCTTAGGTTATAAGGTATCACTCTTTATCACTTATTTTACTAAGAAGTCTCTTCGGTCCGCACTGAGAGCAGACTGACTCACCTTTTTTTTTTTCGGCAAGTTTTTAGCTTATAACAATTATCACGCACGATTATGAACTTTATGCATCTAATAATAAGGTTCTTGATAACAGTAATTAGTTTTATTCAAAGAAAAAAATGCCATAATATATTAATGTCTTTCGGATATTCTACCGAAAGATCTAAAGATACCATATATGTAAATATAAATTGTTTGTGTGTTCATCAGTGTTTGCACTGTAATAGAATTTAATAATTGTTTGTATAGTATACCTAGAGGTAGCGTTAGATACCATGACCGAATTTATATATAAATATAACTAAGCGTGCAATGTTTTTAATGTTATTTTAATTAAATATAAAAGTACTACGCGATATAAATTAAACTTTTCAAAATATTAAGTTATGTTTAATAAATATTTAATCGTTGAAAACTATTCTCTTCCATAAAAAACATGAAAAATTGGATTTTGGTAAAACGGCTAAAATATTTATAATCACACAAGACATAAAGTCGATTTTTATAAAAAAAAAATGTAAAAAAAGT
Source organism: Pararge aegeria (assembly GCF_905163445.1). Classification (NCBI taxonomy): domain Eukaryota; kingdom Metazoa; phylum Arthropoda; class Insecta; order Lepidoptera; family Nymphalidae; genus Pararge; species Pararge aegeria. Next base: position 5,175,952 of record NC_053184.1, on the reverse strand, counting down.
GAATCGTCGTTTAACTTTCTCCCATTTTTGGGACGCCCAGTGCGATAGTTCCGGAATAGTGGCGTCCCTTTGGGAAATGATCCCAAACGTCATGTTTCGAGGAGATCACGTGATTTAGACGCAAATTCGCAGATATATATAGCCTAAATATCTTAGTATTCGCAATACTAAGCATTCGCATGAATCCGATTTCGGTATCTACTGAGTGATCCGTTACGCACTTAGCAGAGGCAGATTACCGTTCCGTGACTCCCTCTCGAGCGGGACGTCATTAGTTGGCGTCAACCAACCAAATAAATGTATTAAAATAATGTCTCATCAAAAATTCATTTATATCACGTACTACTTTAATAAAAATTACAAAGGTGCTATATTTGTTATCAATACTTTAGCCGGTACACTCACTACCTAAGATTATGCTATGCAATCGAAATGTGTAGTAACATTTTCTATAGGTATCTTTATATTATGTATAAAAAACTTAATCTATTTTTTCATACTTTTCTTATAATGTAAACAATCTTATTGTTTTTTTAAGTGTAAAGTTTATTTCCACATTGTTGAGAAAATAACAAAAACTCAAAAAAAAAAAAAAAATTTTTCCTAACGCATGTTTTTTTTATATTTTTTTACAAAAAGAAAGTGGTTTTATATATACAAACTTCTCTATGGTATCGTAGCTCCCGAATAGAACATTTTTATCCCGAGTATTCTTTGCCATGTTTTGTGAAAATCTATTCAGACTTTTGAAGATCATCTTTTCTTTTCTAGCTGATGAGGGGATCTGACTAACTTCCTAATGTCCGGTCGATTCGAAATTCGGTACAGTGTTATTTCAATGATATTGAAAGTATATGGCTCCGCTTTCAGCTCTCACAAGATAGAAAAATGAATGTCAAAAATGCAAAATGTAAATTGTTGATGTTTGAAAAGAGCAACTGCTGAGTTTCTTGCCGGCTTCTTCTGGGTAGAATCTGCCTTCCGAACCGGTGGTAGAATCACTACAAACAGACAGACTTGACGTTTCAAAAGTGCTTATATTAGGCCTACTTGAAATAAATGAATTTTGAATATATGGTAAGGTAACCATGACCTGATCGGCCGTTTGAAGAACATCAGCTCTTGAATAGTTGATGAGCGGATCTGACTAACCACACACATTCCACATGTCCTATCGATTAGAAATTTGGTACCGTGTTACTTCTATGATATTAAAAGTAAATTGAAAGTATAAGGTAAGTAGGGTAACCAAGACGTTTAAAATAATGTTGGTAAGGTTTAAATTTCGAAGGTAGGTTATTAAATGGGATCAAAGTTTGCTACTTTTTAGAGATAATTCTTTGTATCGGTGGTTTTTTTTTCTATTAAACCATACTCTACACGAAAAAGAAATGAAAAGATTGTTTACATTATAAGATAAGTTAGAAAACTGGAGTGTATGTATTATAATTTTTAAAGAATTTTACACTATTTTAATAAAACTAATTTTATTTATATTTATCTATTCAAAAATCGATAAATTTAGTTTTATTGAAGTATTCATTAGGCTTACTGTGGCTAATCTATATTTCACAATGTTAGTCGTTAAAATTAAGTAATAAACATAGAAAGCCGTAGACAAAACTTCCTTGTAAATAGAAAGAATTGACGCACTTCATATTTTTATTTACTTATATCAACTAAGATTTCTTCCCAATTCATCTTACATATTATTTGTTTGTAGCTAATGATATTTTAGTTTTTCACTACACAAACATACATTTCACAATTGATAACAATACAAAAGTAGATCTATTGTTTATATCAGACAATGCAAGTTCTTCATACCAAATTCAATCTGATATAGCTAAATGCACAGACTGATATAAAGAAACAATAGGTACTGAATTCGCTTACTTTATTTGTCTAATTTTGATGTATTGATATATTCGAAACAATCGATTTATGTAGAAATTTACAATATTATTTGCTATAGATTTTTTTGTATGAAAATTCCGAATCTCATTTGTTATGCCGCCATCAAATTCCATAATTTATTACTAGGTATTTCAAATAAGTAGGTACTATATAAGTCAATAATAACTACTAACTTAACCAAAGCTAAATGTGCCTTACTAATCGTAATTATAGCGAATAACTTATTGTTATGTAATTAAATTATTGTTTTATTTATTTAATAGTTAGGTTATATAAATTATGTATAGTTATTGATGTACTTAAATTCACATATAACAAGAATTTATTTATGATAACTAATTGTGTATTCTGAATTAAATTATTTGCAACATATTTATTTTCTGTATGACTTAATTACTTTTTTTTATTTATTAATTAATTAGCAATTAGCATAATATATAAAACGTTCTTGTAAACGGTAATGCCATATGGTCAGTAGGTACACAAAGCTCAATACTTAAAGAACGAAATAAGCTTAGTGTTGTTCAAAGTTACAAACCATAAATTTATCCTATGTTGATAATTTTTATTAATAATAATAATAATATAATAATAATCTCTTTATTTCAGGCAAAGCCCATATACATTTAAAATATCAATATTAGAGTAAAGAAAAATAAATAATTAACAATATACATTTAAAATTAAAATTACAGTATTAATTAAAATGGCATGTCATAAATATTAAATTAAAAAAATGAAAAATTATTGATCCGTACGATCTCTTTATACGGAATATGAGAGGATTGATTATTTTTTCTCTATTATTAAAATACTTGTTGCAAATCGCGGTGTATAAGACTTTACACGTAATTGCAATTAAAAAAATACGTTTAGTACATACTAATTCACCACTGGTGATGACCTAGGGATCAGAAACATAGGCGTTAACTATGGGCCTCATAAGAAGGCTCAGGAGTCACTCAGAGGGCGATGGAGAGAGCTATGCTCGGAGTATCTCTACGCGATCAAATCAGAAATGTGGAGATTCGTAAAAGAACCAGAGGTACCGACAGTAGTCACTGGATCCAAGCGGCACTGAACCGTGGAAATTGGAACTCCCTACAAAAGACCTATGTCCAGCAGTGGACGTGTATCGGTTGATATGATGAATTGACCGCTGGGTAACATTGCGGCTTAAAAGGAAGGACTATATTTGGTATAAAACTACGAATATTCCTGGGAACCTCAAACCGCTTTCCTATCCTGATCAAAAACCTTGTGCATTGTGCCCACCTCTTTAAACTTGTCTTAAACAATTAATTTTACTTGTTGTATTGTTTTGAGCATTGTGTACCTACGATAAAATGTCCAACATTAATATATTTCATTTTATCTCTTACTTTGTCGATGTGATTTCTAAGATAATTGTAACTGTAAAAATATATTTTTATTAATTATATCCGTTATTTTATTACTCAAGTCCTACTGGTGTCACATAATTAATAAATTATGCGTGATTTCGTTTAAAGTACAGGTTTCCGTTCAAAAAATTACTTGATTAATTTTCCATGAAACATTCTGTCATGTAGATTCCATTTCCACCGCTACCACCTTTAACTTGTCTTCACTGTCCACCACGTGAGATTGCAGGAGAATCGAGGGGGGTCATGAACCAACCACCCCCCCCCCCCCCCCCCCCTGAGGTGGTTCCAGGACTCAGGTGGACCTCTAATTGAACATAATGATTTTATTTATATATTTCGTCACCATACAGATTTTATGTAACTACAAACCTTCAATACTTTATTAATTCCATATAATATAATAACTTTGTATGGTGGCAAAGTTTGGGAATGAACGCAACGAAAATTTGAATTATCTCGACTACGTAATGTCTAACTAGACCTAACCTCAATCGAAATCGGAACGACTAAACTTCAACATATCATAACATAGTTCTAAGTTTAAAAACTTAAATCTCTTTCTACCTTTAATGTGTTTATAAGTGTACCTTTATAAGTATTCTTAAAACTTATTGCTGCAAATTCACTAATTACAAGAAATGGAAAGTAGTTACTTTTTCATTATTCCAGTGCGTGTGTTTTAACTCAAATGTTATTTTTGTTAGTTCTCTGAATTATTTTATTTCTTATTGTTTGGCAATTGAACTTATACGAGTATACTAAACCTACTTTTAAATTATGTTGTTGTTTTGTTAATATTTGCTACGAGTATATACCGTTTATACTAAGTTATAAATTCTTAGTTTATGCACTACACACTTGTTGAACCCACCCCTTCACTCTAGCAGAGTTTTGCGTCATCTAGCTGTTATGGCAAATCATTCACCACGGTTATGGAATATAAATTGGCGGCCTCATTCCGTGAGTGATTATACTTCTCTGGATGTCTTCAAGGGAAGATGGCATTATGTACGTGTACAATAAAGAATAAAAAAATTTAAGTACAGTACTTAGCTACATTAATAAAATACCTACTTTTTACTTCTATCTATTGTCATCAAAATTAAATTATAAGTTCTCGACTTGACCACGACTATGTGACTGGCGCCAAAGCTGGATCCGCCCTTGAGCTGGAAGTGGGAAAAAAAATAACACCAAAAACAAAGCTTTCAAAGAAACCAAGTCAGGCCACTCAGTTCTTGTACCGTTCAAAATTGTAAGATCCATGTAATTTGACGGCCGATTGGCGTAGTGGGCAGTGACCCTGCTTTCTGAGTCCAAGGCTGTAGGTTCGATTCCTACAGCTTGAAAATATTTGTGTGACGAACATAAATGTTTTTCAGTGAGGGTAGATTATATTTTTATTATTTATTTATATTATTCAGCAAGCAAGCGGTGATAGCGCATTGGGTAGGAGCTTCTCTTTCGGGGTGCCGAGTTCAGAGGCAGACACACACACAACACAAACACCCCGTCGTTTTTGCGTCACGTCGGAGCTTAAAAATAGAAGGAAACACTGAAAAACTAACATAAAACTATATGAAACGGATCCCTGAACCGAGAAATGGTTACCGCATAATCATATCTAATATTTTTTGAAGACGTAAAGAACCACTCAACAAAGGATCGAAAAAATCCTAATAGTTCTAGGTAACATTGCATTATAATTGCAAAAGTTTGTCTGCTTGTTTGTAGCAATATCAATTTCCCGCCCACATGTAGGGGACATTATCACAGAAAAGCTGCTGGTAAAATTTACCCGCAGTTTACAAAGTTGAATGTAGTACTCAAAAGTAGGCGAAAAAGAGGCGATCTCATTGAAACTTATAAAATATTAAATAAGTAGGTATTACAACATTCCAAATTTTGAGGAAATATTATCAAAAAAGAGTAACCCCAGATTAGTAAACCCTATGATCTCAAACTTGAATTACAGCAGGCATCGTCTAATCCTTCCAAGCACTTTATCAGCAATAGAGTTATATAAATGTGGAATGCCTTGCCTGAAGATGTAGTGACTGCAGTATTACTGAATCATTTTAAGAATAGACTGGATAAACATAAAAAAGACAAAGAGAACAAGAAATTATATAGACGCATCAGCGAAAGCTGCTAAGTCTATTATATAATAATAATAATAATAATGTAGAGTCACTACAAACAGACTGACTTGACGTTTCAAAAGTGCTTATAAACTGGGCCTACTTGAAATAAATGAAATTTGAATTTGAATAGTTAACATAGTTAATACACCCTTATATGACTCCTTAGAATCACTTTGTAAAAAAAACAACATTTTAATCCTGGGAAAATAAAGCGTCCTTTTAAAAACCCTAGATATACGCGCACGAAGTTGTAAGCATCAGCTAGTATTTAGATACCTATAAAATTAAGTAATTTAATTAGGTATTTATATACAGCACTGAAAGCTCCACAAGTTAACACAAATATTAAATTTAATGTACTTAAGTAGGTAGCTATCACCTACAAAAAATAGTTCGAAAGATTTAGTGCTTGAATAATATTTTGACGCCGTTTTTATCAGCAGAAATAAAAACACTGTATTAATTTCAAGCCAATTTTCCTTATACAAATACAAGCTTTTATCCGCGGGCACACTCGTTCATACATGAACCGTTTGAAATAGTAAATTCCGTTTGAATGCCAATAAAAATAATTTTTAAAGTCAAGTCAAGTCGGTCTATTTGTGACTAACAAGGAGGGTTTCGCTGCTCTCGAATAGGTTAAATTTTTATCAAATAGATCGCTGTGGTTTTATAAGTAGGAGGTCCCGGGTTCCATCCTCGGCAGGGCAATTTAGGAATTAATAACTTTTTTTTTTTTTTTTTTAAAGTATATAGACAAGTGCTTGACTGCAATCACACCTGATGGTAAATGATGATGCAGCCTAAGATGAAGCGCGCTTGCCTAGAAGATGCCTATTCACTCTTGATTTGAAGGTACCCAGATTATAGGTATCAGGGAAGATGGGAGGGCATTCCAGGCCTTTGCGGTGCGGATCAGAAAGGAAGAAGCAAAACGCTTCGTACGTGTTGATGGTATTTCAACCACGTAACGGTGCAGATTCTTTCGGTGCCTCGCAGTTCGATGGTAGAAAGGAGATGGTTTGACCAAATCGAATAGCTCCTGAGCACACTCTCCGAAATGTATCTTGTAGAAAACAGCCAGACAAGCAACCTTGCGCCGGTGTTCAAGGCTTTGAAGTCTACTGACTACAAGGTCGTTGCCAATGAGTCTCCTAGCACGACGATCCACCGAACTTCTGAATTATCTCTGTCATAATCTGGCGGAGAGCTCTTAGGCCGTGGCTAGCGACCCTTCTGACGAAGACGTGCCGCCCGCTACCATCTTAGACTACATCATCACTTACCATCAGGTGAGATTTCAATTAACTGGTAGAGGAATAAAAGTAAATAAACTTCGTAGTCATTTGTATTTGTAATTGAGAATTTGTTGAGAACATGTTTAATAGAGACAGTAGAAGTGCAAATAATGCACAAAAAGCCAAAAATATGTAGGTCATTTAAATTGCCCGCCCGACTTACTTTTTAAGTAGGTAGGTACCTGCTGTCTTTAGTATAAAACCCACAGAAATCTTTTAACTATTTATTTGGTACAAGGTACCTGTACAATATTCTAAAGTTGCTATTTTGGAAATCATTTTTAGTGATGACAATGTCATATTAAGTAATAGGTAGGTGGGACTCATAAAGCATCTAAACAGTAATATCTACCTCCTCTTATCATTTTAATAAATTAATTAGGAATCCATCAATAGATCATTAATAGTGTCTTCAATTAAAAATTCAGTCGCACTAATTCCACTTCCAAAATAAGTCAAGGATTGAGTAACGAATACAGACGTAACTATTCTTTGTATGGTATAAGTGATTTGTGAAAAATGACAGTGAATGTGTTAATTTTTATGACAATCACAAGTTTGTTTTTTCCACTAGCTGTGTCTCAAGTTATCCGAAGACCGATAGTAATGAACACACATACTCTGCATGGACGTTTAAATGTACCGATTGTAGTTCGTCCGACTGCAATGTACACCAATAACCGAGTACGATTATTGAACCCGAGTGCGAATATAAATAAACCAAACTGGTTATACACGCATCAGAACTTGCATCCTTCGAACACCATTCCGTTGAAGCCAATCCAATTAGGGAATCTAAGGCCTCATGGCGTGTTGTACCTGAAACCGGGTCAGAGACCTGGGACTATAAAAATTCCAGCTTTACCTTCTGTTCAGACACAACGACCTTTACCCGTGGATATGAACGATGTTACTATACCAACCGAATCACCGTTTACGAATCCACCAAAATCACTCCGTGAGCCGACCGTGACGCCTAATAACATGTATTTAGAAGTAACAACGAAACTAAGTGGAATTGAGGAAAATCACATAGATGACACTGAGTATGATATCGACGTTAGATTCGGATAGTATAGATTCTAACCTACCTATTTAAACAATCGTATAATAGACTTCGTCATCTTACAATTAATTTATATTCTTAGGTATATTGTTTCTGGTATGCAACATGTTTTGTTTACTCAGAAAATAGGTAGATAGTAGAGATAGTAGGGATAGTAGTAGAGATAGTAGGTAGGTACATATTACGTCGGAGACAACGAACTTATTTTCGACTTCGTTAGTTGAAGATCCTTTGATTCCAAGTAAATTCCTTAATTACTTAATTATTAGCTAAAAATGCCTATTAAGCCATATTTAGCTACTTTAAAGAACATAGTTAACTGATTAAAATTTAGATTTGTAAGTGACGTTGTCAGTTGAGGGATTCAGACCTCTATATTCGAAGATGAAGATCTTCTCGGTAATCCATCAGTCCTGGCTATTATCAAAATAAGACCCGCATATGCTCGTATCATTGTCTTACCATCTCCGTGACGCAGTGGTGAAAGTTGTGTGGAAACGTGGTGTAACCAATAAAGGTTACGGGTATGTTGTATGGGTCTAATATAACTATGCCATAACCCTAACAGGTTAGTCCGCTACCATCTTGACTCAATCAACACTTACCACCAGGTAAGAACGTAGACAAAGGCTTACCCGTAATGGTACAAAAAATGCTCTTTTAAGTAGTGTTAAGGTATTATTTTGCGTGGACGTATAGGCTGACTAAGTTTACTATCTGCCTCATTTGCTAAAATCCCTAGATCAGTTTCTGAGATTACGACGCACAGATAGACAAACAGGACCGGGCAGCTTTATTTCATAATACGTAGTGATAGTGATAAATATACAAAATTATTAAATGAAGGCGAATAGGAACTGGTTTTAATATATGAATATGGTGTGAAGATGAGTTGAGTCAGTCGCTCGGCCGATCCTTCTCGCCACACGCAGATCGGGCTGCTTGCTTATTATTTCAATTGTTTAAAAACATGGAGGTAAAGATAAGTTTGTTAATTTTTTTAACGATATTCTATAACTGCAACGGGAATGTGCCAATACTTGGTGACATAATTACGGGTGCGCGCAGTGTTTTCGGCGGTCTAACTCAGGGTTTAAACCTGAATATCGGAGGGCACTTCGGTCTCAACACCAAAAGACCACCTCCAAAGAAGCCTGACGAAACCGTAATTTTGGTAGTGGATGGAGAAGATAATCAGAATCAGCAGCAGCCGCAACATGACTACAGGCCGAATCAAAATGGCTTTAATGGAAATAATGGTTATAACAATAACGGATACGGTCCTGGACCCAACGGAAACAGACCAAACCACTATGGGAATGGCGATTATTATGGGAACGGAAACAATGGTGTGAACCGACCATATGGACACGGGCGGCCACCAAATAACAACAACTATGGCAACGGAAATGGGAACTACGGACAACATCCGGGTCACGGCCACAAGCCACATAAATATCCAGGTCATCCGAATCAAGGAAACTTTGACCGACCTGGCAACCCCGAGCAAGGCAACGATTATTATGGACACAATAATCAAAATCAAGGTAATAACAATAATTACTATAATGAACAACCAAATCAAGGTAATAATAACTATGGATATAATAAACCAAATCAAGGAAATAACTTCCCAAATCAGGGCAACAACAATTTCAATAAACCAAGACCTGATCAAGGATTCAATGACTATGGTAACCAGAACAATCAAGGAAATAATAATTTTAACAACGGCTTCAAACCTACTAACAACGGCCAAACCTACAAACCTGTACCTACATTGCCAACTGAATCAGTATTTACAACGAAGAAGCCTGTGATAACTGAAAAACCTGACATCGATGCTCCATTTTTCGTACCTCTTAACCCAAATTTGACAGACAGCGGTGGAGAGAAAACTAATACAGACCCTAAAAGAGAAACAGACGATAACGATGATGACAATTTTGAGATAGATATAAGAATAAAAGACCAATAGGTAATTGTTTAAATATATTATATTCTATAAAATGCACGCAGCATCAGTGAGACTGATAATTAAAAAAAATATTTTTTTATTCCACATCGCTGTCGCAATATTTTTATTGTAATAGTAATATAAAGACTAGAATAATGTGGTATGATGAGTGCCATAGTGTAACTACTCATATAACGTAGGATTTAACTTTATACTGTATAACTGTATACTAGTAGATATTCATATAAGTATTATATTGTTTGAATCTTCAAATACAAGTTTTAATGTCTTCAATTAGCCATCCATAAAGGAAACATGACATGCCTTTTAGGCTTTTAGTATGTGCGGTGTGTAGTGTAAAAAATTTAATGTAAAAAAATATATATATATATAAAGTAACTGTTGCCCGACTCTAAAGCGATGTTTCATTTTTTTCTTAGTCTAATGAAAAAGAGGTTGCTTTAAAATTTTATCCGAGTTATTATAACTATATGTATAGTACCTATTGTACGGATTGTAATTTGTACCTAATTGAAACAATGAAGATTATACGTAGATATAAACAAAGTTTAAACTTTGTTTATAAAATTAACATGAAAATTTTACGCTTCCATGAAATTATTGTCCATCCGCATTATTTTCCGAATAAAAAATTCACGATGTATTCTTTTAGTACCAGTGGGTACTAAATGCATACATCGTGAATTTTTTTTCTAGTGATATCATAATTATTATGTACATATAGGTACATACGAGATCGGGTATATTTATCTTATTTCTTTGTTTATTGAATTCCTCTTTTATAGGTAAGTAAAATTACACTTGCTACTATTAAATTTACCTGTCATATAGCTTTTTTACGAACTTTAGGTATGACTTAAAGTCACTCAGTTACGACATTGAGAAAATCTATCTTGAAAGTTAATCCAGTGTAGTTGGTGACTAAAAACTCGTTTTGTTAATGTACATTATGTTACAATTTGTTAATGTACATTTTGTTTCCCAAACAATAGGGATAATATGGAAAAACTCAGTTTATTTGGTTAATTGTCTTGTAGCAGCCTGAGCTAGTGGTTAGAGCTTCGGCCTCAATTTTGGGGAGCCGAGTTCGCATGCAACTCTCTAACTTTTCGAAGTAATGTGTGTTTTTAATTTAAGTAATTTAAATATAACTTGCTATAACGAGGAAGGAAAACATCATTAGAAATCCTGCATGCCTGAGAGTTCTCCGTAATGTTCTCAAAGGCGGCCAATCAGGGCCACATCACACGGTTTACCAGCGTGGTGGACTAGGGCCTATAATCTTTTTATTCTACCAGGAGACCATATGCTTTTCCCAATACCACCAGAAGGCACCCAATTTAGAAAACCTCCCTTGATGGTTACAAATATTATAATTCACAAACAGTAACGGTTATATCTTATAAAATACATATGCGCTCGTATATATAAGTTATTCTAATGAATTCGTGGATTTATGTTGCCCGCTGATACTGCATTTACATAAAACATCATAAAAATATATCAGAATTCATGTAAACCTGCTCTTCAAATAAAATTCTCGGAACAAAAGGCGTTTTATATAAATTATCCTTAATTCCAACAAAACCAGTTTTTTTTATACTCATTTTAAAAATTAAATAAAATAACGTTGAGAACGCTAAATGGCCTTTATATGAAATGTTTCATTTATAATTTAAGATGAAACTAAACACTAGGTATCTACTTAGTGGTTCACTGAACGACCCGGAAATTTAAAATAAATAACCTAATTAATATCTTATCTAAAATAGGTAGGTATATTATTTTTCTATAGGTACATGAGTCATGTTTTTCTTAATTCTTTCGTAAGACTGCTGCACGGCAGGAGACAAAAATATATGTAATTAATAAATAGGTATATTATAAATATATTATTTAGTCATTTAGTACCTCATTTTCTTTAACGATAACAATAACTAAAGAACAGACAGAATATAAATACAAAGTAGATGGGCATCGAACCCGGGACCTCCTACTTAAATTCACAGCGCTCACCATTGCGCCAGGGAGGTCGTCAAACGAACTATAATTATAAAGACTTTTTTAAGTTAAATTACAATTTTTCTCACCGTTGTTGGTAGGAACTTTGCTTGACTATTATTTTTAAATACCTAGTTGTAATTAGTATCTGTATAATCAACCGGAATAAAATATGCAAGTTGACCTTAACAGTAAAACATGATGGTACATTAGGTCCATAGGTACTTTGGGTGGTATGTCACCCAAGAACTCGGGTTCGAATCCCTGTTTCCAAACAAAGCGATTTTCGATTAGAGAAAAATCCTCCTAGACAATACCGAGAAGTATGAAGCCCGCCAACCAACATTGGAGCAGCGTCTGGGGTAGGTATACCTCAAAAAATACCTCTAAAAGTGCTCTAAAAGAACAAATAGTCGCATTGTCTCTACAGTTAACACAAAAACAGCCTTTGCCTCTAGGCAACTAAAGAAACAATCTGCTGTATAATAGAATAAATAGATTTTTGAATATTTATCCACTGAAACTGCACGACTGTAAAAAAACAGTAACAAATTGGATAAAATCATTAACGTACGATGAGACAGAATCTCTCTTCCTGATTATAAAGTAAAAGCACACACATAAACACACACACACTGAATGAAATTTAGATAACAAATAAATAATTTTTAATTTTTTTTTTTCACCTATGCTTTAAAATTTTTAGTAGATATCTTATAGGATATAATGCGTATGCCCAGTCATCATTATCATCATCATCATATTAACCCATTACCGGCCCAATACAGGGCACGGGTCCACAATGAGAAGGGGCTAGGGCCGTAATCCACCACGCTGGCCCAGTGAGACTCCACACAACTTAATAACATAATGGAGAACTCTCAGGAATGCAGGTTTTCTCACGATGTTTTCCTTCACCGTTGGAGCAAGTGATATTTTAAACGCACAAAAGTTTGAGATGCGAGGAATCGAACTCGGCGCCCTTCGAAAAGTCGAAGTCCTACCCACTAGGCTATTACCTATTCCAAAGTCCAGTATTGGGAGATTAATAGGCTTTTTATGATGGTACACGCTGAAGCCTCAAATCTATCGCAGGGGGTACGATGAGGATCATAAAAATGGTAGTATATAAAACTTATCCTATAATCATGATACACTTACAAGGCCGCGTATAAGCAATTTAAAACGCGTCACAAGATTTCCCCCTTTGTGTTCAACGCGACGTCATTATAAGTAGTTATTTTTCTACTGGCTTGTTAAACCTAGTGTTATAAAAAGCGCAACAAAGTGTGATCAAGTACGTACCACTGTTGATATTTAAAAGCTAGCACGTGGAAATAATACCTCGTAATAAATAGGTATATTTAAAATAAAGTTTCTGTAAAGAGTGCAATAATAAGGTTAAACACAAATTCCTTTTTTGAACGGTAAAGTGATATTATAAGGAAAACGTTGCATTATGTTAGGACTAATTATTATTTTATGCTCGCTGGCATTGGAAAATATTCACAGTGAGGAACTGGTTGTGACACGTGTGGTGCAATCAGAAGAAATAATTCTATCGCCGAATACTTCAAGCCAAAACGTAACAGAGATATTACCTGATACATTACAAAATAAAAATACGGGAGCTAATTATAAGAATATATTGTATTCATCGAAAGAATCGCCTTCTCACGCGGGAAACGAAACCGTCGTAACTTTATCATCTGGGAACCTCTCTGTCAAAATATCGAATAACCACAGGAACGGTTCGATAAACATGTCGGTAAACTCGAATAAACACATGAAGAATTCATCGATGGTGACAGAAAACTCTAACTTGAATAATACAGATACTGCAATAGACAACGGTGACCGAATAATTATCAAACCAATTAAATTTCCCCCAACGACTTCACTTGGAAACGTACCTAGCGGTACAGGTTCCAATTCATCATCTACGACAGTTGCATCGTCTCCAGGGAACACCGAAGCTGGTATATCTAATGGAAGTGCGAATACTACCGAAGTATCTTTAGTAGACAGGTCAAGTTTTAATGGTGACCTATGCCCGACGGGATATGTTAGAATTTATAACCAATGTCTTAAACCAGAATAGAAGACAAGATGATTCAGATTATATAAATAACTAGCTGTCCCGGCGAACTTCGTACCGCGGATCGTTTTTTTTTTTTTTTTTTGTCAAATGTTATGTTTCAATACTTATTATCCTATTCCGGACTAAGAGAAATCCAATATCATAAAAATTGGTCCAGCCGTTCTTGAGTTATAAATGGTGTAACTAACACAACTTCCTTTTATATATATAGATTGATGTGTACGTACCCGGGTAGATACCTAACTAAGATTATACCATGATTTTAATGCCTTTCAAATAAACGTGATAGGTATAACGTCGAAATAAACATGCAGCGTTTGATCCTAAGTTTGGTCACACTTTAACTGAGATTACTTGTCAAATGTCCTGGACCGTGGCAATACACAGAATTCCGTTTATTTGGAAGGGCCTAAAAATACGAACAATTGCCTGCATATAAACTTTATGTAAAAATGCTATTTAAAAAAAATAAAAATTAAAGTGTCTGCTCATTTTAAAGATAACCCTGTCATTCAAATAGGTAAACGTTATAAATTGCCCGGTCTACTAATCTTTGAGCTGCTGAACGGATTTTGGCAGGATTTCCAAAGCAGGTAAAGAAAGAAGCGTGGGAGTAAGCGAAGTTTTTTAGTAGAAAAGTCTGGACCAATATTATTAGTCTCATTTTAGTTACGGACATTTGACAGCTTTTGACGAAATTGTGTTGTGAAAATAACTACTGACTAAGTAGGCACACCAGCCTCTTTATAAATGTTTATTAAGTAAGTAAGTAGGTAAGTACTTTCCTAATTTGACAGATCTTAAATAACAGAAATATCTTTATAAACGTAAGACTATCATTTTAGCATTATACTAATTATGGGTTTATCACATACCTAATAAGGTTTAATACAAAAATAGACATTATGTCAATGATATACGTAATTTAAATTGTGCCCTCAATAATCGGCCACATCGGTTTCCACATTTCCACTCTATGATCCTTATAATAGGATACCTCGTAGCTCACAGCCACATAAAAATAACTAAGTAGCTAAGCACAGAGTAAGGATTTTGACGACCTCCCCGGTTCGATTCCTGGCAGGAATAATTTGGGAAATTATAATTTCTAAATTTTCGCCAATCTGGTCTGGTGGGAGGCTTTGGCCGTGGCTAGTTACTACCGACAAAGACGTGCCGCTAAGCGATTCGCGATGAAATAACGCGTAGAGACTGATTAGGGGTATCAGGGTATGAATACCATACTCCCTAACAGGTTAGCCCGCTACCATCTTAGACTGCAGCATCACTGACCACCAGGTGAGATTGCAGTCAAGGACTAACTTTTAGTGAAAATAAATAAAAAGGGTAGTGTTGACGTGGGGATGGAATTGAATAATAGGTACTACCTACTCGTCCTTAGTTATGAACAACTGACTGTCCAGGAAAATATTTTTTTTTTCTCTACACTTTGTCAAATATCTCGTCATGCAAAAGTGTCGTCCCCAGAACAGGTTTTTTATTATCCTGGTTAGGCTTAACATTCGTTTTATTTTCGGACACAGTTTGTTAACATGTAATATGGCGTAGCTATCAGATGTAAACCGCTAACAACAGTCATCCAGATAACCGTCACCTTCTAGAGAGAGCAATCGTGCAGGGCTGGTGTTGTGCTCAGAGCATTCATATTTGCAAGTTAAATATTTTCTCTTGTGTAAAAACTTCGATAGTCATCTAGTTGTCATCTAGGTAACGTGGAAACCGCCACAGGACTGAGGACTCTGAGACTGGAAATCGTTCCAGTGCACGTGGAGTGCACGTCTACAGCAACCTGTTAACGTGCTAGGTGAGTTGTCATCTAGGTAACGTGGAAACCGCCACAGGACTGAGGAATCCGAGACTGGAAATCGTTCCAGTGCACGTGGAGTGCACGTCTACAGCAACCTGTTAACGTGCTGGGTGGACGTGGTGCAACGTTGATTTGTCGAAAGATTGACCAAATATGTCAAATACTTAAGAGAGGCAAACTTAGGTGGATGGATGGTGGTGGTGGCATTTACTTGTAGATAAAAAATCCTAAAACTTATAAGAAAATCTAGCAGGAAAACAGTACCTGAATGTTTTTTTAATATATTTTCTTAAACACAAAAAACTGTAGTGGCACAAAAGAAAAATAATACAAATTTTAAACAATCTTTAATATGGGACGCCGAGTTCTGTATTTCCAAATTCATAAGCTTGGGTACCTATCTTTAAAACAAGAGTGAATAGGCAGCTTCTAGTCAAGCGTGTCCCACCGTAGGCCACATCTTTCTACTGGTGAGATTGTAGTCAAGCTTTATTATTAACGTGAAAAAAATGCAATGTACTAGACAATGTTAGGCATGTAGGTATGTAATATGTACCACTGGATTCAGCCCACAAGTATTACAAGCAGAAATTTTCCGCAGATTACTAAACCTGTTTTTTATTAGAAAAAACATTGACTAACCATAAAAAACGTAGCTTCAGATATTTAGCTACTTTCCGCTTTAATGATTATAATGTAATACTGAGAAGAGGGAACTTTAATTGCATTGTCATACAAAACTTTAGGGGCAGGTGATTTCCACCAGAACCCTGGGGCTCCTTGATATGGTAAAACCTTACTGAAAAGGAGGTTGTGCTTTTTGTGGAAACCATTTAATCTTCTTCTGATGAGTGGTCTGCCCATTCTTGTTCAGACACCAATCTTTATAACCAGCCTGATTCATTCAGGACCTTAAAGCAGACTCAGTCTAACCCAGCCGCAGGCTTATAATCCACATCTTTAAGGACACTTCTGTGCAAGTGATTCCCTTCTACCCTAGTGTTCAACACGTCTTTCTATTCACTAGTCTTTACCTTGGGTTAAGTCTTTCGAGGAAAACCAAGCTTATATTGGTGTCAGTTAGGAACATATGGTTTTTCTTCCATGACATTTTGGCGAGGTTTTTCAGATCTCTGGCGTTTATTACCTTTAGGCTGATTTCTACAACGACTGCTCTACAGCCCTTTTAGCCACTGAGCTGCGTCCACGCCTTCACACATTACGTGTAGAGCTCCTCCTCCACTAATGTCTATAGGAGCAGGCGTCGCACGTAACTTACCAACTAGAATGCCTCGTATCTCTCGAACCATTTTCTGGGAAATTAAGACGTTCGGAAAGTTATTAGTGACGATGGCCATCCCGATTTTAATTGGTTCTCGACGGGTGGTTTGTCTAGTGATCCTTTAGGCATTTCCACTAAAGTCAATGGTATTGTCAATGACCCCTTCTCTTCGTTTGCACGGGCCCTTTCGTTAGCTACTTTTTCGGTGTACCTATTCATTTGTAACTTTCTTATCAGCATTTTGTGCCTCCTAATACAGTTCTAATACTTTAGTTTACACAAAAAGTAATGAAAATTGAAAAGATTGTTTACCACTGCTTACCAAAGACCCTTTATTTATTTACGGGGCTGTCATCTGTCATAGGTCATCTGTGATAATACAGACAAAGAAAAAAACAGAGGAAGTTTACTGATTCGTTGGTTTTTCACCGATCAATCTCCTTCGTGCCTTCTTCATCTACAAGACATTGGCGAAGTACCTTGTGCCCAGTTGGCACAGACAAAAGCCATAAACAAGAATTGAATTGAATTGATTCGTTGGTTACTATCATGTACTCTGAACAACTGTCTTAGTGGTGTGATAATACTAAATATCTACTACTAAATAATATCTTTTTTAATTATTTTTTTCTTTTAAACATTCTAGCAGCAATTATGATACGTAGCGCTAGAACCCAGAGCCGCAAAGGAAGTTTAATAAAAAGCAAGGGTCTGTGGGTTGAGCCTGCCACAGACACTAATTCATAATTTAAATTTTAATTCCAGCTGCAAGCCGGCTAAATGGAAGTCTGGAGTTTCTTAAAAATTTCAAATCTTATTTAATTTCAATTAGCCAAAAACTACAGTAAATTTTATTCGTTAAAAACTAAGTTACATTTTATAACATTTGTATAGTACAAAAGTATTGTGGCTTGACTAAAGTAGATACATAACCACGTGTACTTATTAAAAAAATTTAATTAATTAACTGGAAAATACCGTGACTACCTAGTTATACCTCAAAGTGGAGTTACATGTGATTGGGGATTCTCGTTCGAGACTTCGAGCTAAGTGAATTACTTCCACGTGTTACTACTATGTCGAATGCAGAGAGTGACCTACGGGACGGACTGTCGGCTAAGGAAATCTTTGCAAATAGCGAAGGGCTGACTTACAATGATTTCCTTCTACTGCCTGGATTCATAGACTTCACGGCGGAAGAGGTGGATTTGACTTCACCTCTTACAAAGAAGATAAACCTGAAGGCACCGCTCGTATCGACTCCAATGGACACCGTCACCGAAGCGGACATGGCGATCGCGATGGCTCTGTGCGGTGGCATCGGCATCATCCATCACAACTGCACTGCCGAGTACCAGGCCAATGAAGTCCACAAAGTGAAGAAGTATAAGCATGGCTTCATCAGGGACCCAGTCTGCATGGGGCCTACTAACACGGTCGCAGATGTTATAGAGGCCAAAAAAACAAATGGTTTCACAGGATATCCTATCACAGAAAATGGCAAGCTGGGTGGGCGTCTCATTGGCATTGTAACTTCCAGAGATATTGACTTCAGGGAAGGGGATCCACAGTTGAGTCTCAAAGAAGTTATGACCCCAATCAACGAAATGATAACTGCACAATCTGGGGTCACATTACAGGATGCAAATTATATTCTTGAGAAAAGTAAGAAGGGGAAATTACCAATCATAAATGGATCAGGTGAACTTGTAGCTTTAATCGCCAGAACGGACTTGAAAAAGGCCCGTAGCTATCCAAATGCATCAAAAGACTCTAACAAACAGTTATTAGTAGGGGCTGCAATCGGCACACGAGAGGCTGACAGAGAACGGCTTAAGCTTCTTGTCAGCAATGGAGTAGATGTAATTGTTCTAGACTCTTCTCAGGGAAATTCAACATATCAGATAGAAATGATTAAGTTTATTAAAAAAACTTACCCAGGTATTCAAGTCATTGGAGGGAATGTTGTTACAAGGATGCAGGCTAAGAATCTCATTGAAGCAGGAGTAGATGCCCTGAGGGTTGGGATGGGCAGTGGATCTATTTGTATTACTCAGGAAGTCATGGCCTGTGGCTGCCCCCAGGCTACAGCTGTGTACCAAGTTTCCTCATATGCTCGTCAATTCAACATTCCAGTAATTGCAGACGGTGGTATTCAGTCGGTAGGCCATATTGTAAAATCCCTTGCATTAGGGGCCTCTACTGTTATGATGGGATCCCTCCTCGCTGGTACCTCAGAGGCACCTGGAGAATATTTCTTCTCTGATGGTGTAAGACTAAAGAAATATAGAGGAATGGGAAGCTTAGAAGCAATGGAGAACAAAGAAGGAAAAGGTTCAGCAATGAGCCGCTATTTCCATAAGGAAACTGATAAACATAGAGTAGCTCAAGGTGTGAGTGGAAGTATTGTTGACAAAGGCTCAGTACTCAGATTCCTTCCATACCTGCAAGCTGGCATGCAACACAGCTGTCAAGATATTGGAGCTCGCTCTCTGCTCAAATTGAAGGAAATGAGCTACTCTGGAGATCTCAGATTCATGAAGAGAACATACTCTGCACAGCTTGAAGGAAATGTACATGGTTTATTTTCTTATGAGAAACGATTATTCTAAATCATTATACTGGTGTTAAGTATTAGTCCTTTATGTACCTTTGTGATACTTTTTAACAGATTTAATGCATTTTTAACATATTTTTGTGACCACATGAAATGTATATTGGAAAGCAAATCCAAAAATAAATATTTTGTGTACCTATTAAGCTCAGCTTAAATGGAACTGCAGGTGTTAATATTATAAAACAAATTCCATTTTAGTATGTACTTGTTTATTTCATTTATATATTATGATGTTGATGTGTTAACTAAGGTAAGGACAAGATGTAAAATATATTTCGCAAATAAAAGTTTACAGATTTAAGAGATGTACTTTCCATTTGTAACTAAACCCTTTTGTAATAGTAAGCCTAAATAAACAATATTCATTATTATCATCATGTCTCATAAATGTTCTACATTACCTGGCACAAGTGCACAACTAAATTAAATTGACACATATGAGCATAATGCCATCCTTTTCACTATGGTCTCTGTGGAAAAGGAGTGCACTATTTTTAGACCTAATAATATTATGTTCATCATTGGTGGAACAGCGTTTGAGTATTGTATGAGTGGTAGTCCCTAAGGTTACGAACTCTGGATTTTTTAGGCAATGATTATAATCCCAACCAGTTCTCTAAAGATCCTCTCCACAGAGGAAGGTCGATCATCCATCAAATACTTGAATCAAAATTTCATCCATTGAAACCATGAAAAGAAACCCCCGCATACTATCTTAACAATTTTTCAGTCTCCTGGAAATGCTCCAGTTTTGGAGCATAACGTGCGTGGAAGGTACATTGTCGGAGATCAGTTTTGTGTTTAGTATAAGGATATATGCAATTTATAAATTCTTCAAAGTTATAAATTGCACCATACAGATTCTCCTATTTTTCCCTCATACTCATCAAGGCGTCCACATTTTTGCAACCTGCGCGCGTGCTCCGTTCGACAAATTGTAAGACTTGCACAAACAAACCCTTTTTAGGGTGGTTGGGACGCAAAGGTCTTAAAATATTTCAGCCAACATACTGTGCCCACTTTTTGCCATTGTTGAACTACGTTTAAAATTATTAAGAATCTTAATTCATTCGACCGTCTCACATAGTACTTGTCTTTTATTAGTGCCAACTAATATAAATTCCACTTTAAAAATTAGGCGTGGCCGGTAGCGTTTAGACAGGTTTCATATTAAAATTATCTTTGTTCACCTTCGTGGATGCAGGTTGGACTTGTTTCGACCTTTGCGGATTTACTAGGATCTCTTAATTTGAAAATAAATAATGCTCATAATTTACTTAAGCTGTCTTGTAACAGAATGTAGGTAATAGGGCTTCATAGCCCAGTGGTAATTTGATTACATTTGATATATATGTCAACTTGTATTTAAGGTCAACGCTACAATCTAGGGTAGAGGGTTAGACAAATAAAAATGCAATACATTTCTAATAATCACAATTTAATGGAATTATAATATGCACCAAGCTGCACATGCATTTTTATGCATATCCGATTTGACAATAAATACGATTGAGTGCTAAAATAACTTAATTAGGTATGATAAAAAAACTAACATGTGCTATGTCTATTCCTAAGACTGGTGCGCACAATTTCATCTCGGGGCCCTTCACACGAGTGAATCAGTTTGTAACTCTGGCAAAACCAATCCCTTCGGCAGGCACGTTATTTAAAAATCAAATGGGCTTGACTACCGAACACACCAAAGACTGTAATTTCTTTACAAGCACCTTTGCATCACTAATGAAAACAAGTCTTGCATATAATTAGCGTCAAGGAAAGGTAGACGAAAAGATAATGACATCAGTGCCGACAATAGTTAAACCTCAAGGCGAGCGTTATTGGTTTCGCCGTTTAATAGACTCAAAACGTGACATCAAGACACAGTGTATAGGTTTTTTATGATCTGTTTAGATCTAAAGAATGTTTTTTTTGTCAACTATCGAATTTATTATTTATCGATGATAGATTATAGAGCATGCAGCTTCTAGAAATCTATAGCCAAAACCGGGCATGATACGGAGTGTTTCTTATCTATGTTTTCGCTATGTTTATTAAAATAAATGAGCAGAGATAAGTTAGAGTTAGAGTTACAAACAAATTGTAACCCCACGTGAAAATGCCCCACCTTCGTAACAATTCCAAATTTTATTTGCTCTATCCCTTTTTTTATACAATAAAATTAATAAATAATAGTGATCTATACAAAACTAGAGAGCAATACAATCCGAACGTCGAATGTATCAGTATAATTAATTAACCTCTTGACAGTTCTTTCTACTTCGATTCTGGCTTAAAGTTATTCTTGCTAAACTTGTCAAGACAACCTAGCTAGCATAAATAATACAAATGACCAATATATAAAATTCTACATTATGAAACGATATTATCGATATGCATTTATCGTTTAATATCAAAATTCGATTCAATACGAAAAGTCAATGGTCATTCCAAAAGCTATCCTAATCCTCGCTGACTGCATTCCAAACGCACCAGTCGGAATGCATAAAGTCAAGCCAAAAGCGTATAAATCTTACTTGGATTATACCTTAACATTACAACCAGCACAATCTTGTGTGTCCGCAGGAGATCAATCTGAAATATAACTGTTGGTGTAACCTCTACGAATGCCTTAGTCTATGGTTAACGCTAGCGATATCTGATATGTTATTAGAATAATGCTGCAAATAATCTACGGCTCTAAGTGATACATAATGTTCGGAAGCTAAAATTAGTTAATATTTCCCTAATAATGTTACAAAAGCTGTAAGTTCCACCAACATAGTCGAATACATTATGAAAAAGTTTCTAGCTTCTACAACCTTAATGAAACTGAGGTGCAAATCCGTGTAAACACTAATTCTGAATTAAACTCATGCAATTCAATTCCGTAGAGAATACTGAGAAAAGGTGGCCACTATTTTGAGACCTGTGTGTCTGTGTAATTGAAATCTTAATGGGGCACGAAATACAATTGTAGCCCTTTTGTGCACAGTACTCACAAATCATCTTTTTCTTCTTGCAGAGATAAAAGACAGATTTGCTGTGTTGGTCTTGTCATATTTTTTAGGTCAATGCTGCTTGTGAATATTTTGTTTTGAGGAAAACCGCCAAAGGTATTCATTCAGCTTGATATTATTCCTGACCCATCTCACCAGATTCATTCCACAGTATTCCCAAACACTGAGTTTGTTCTATTGGACATAAATCTGTAACCTAAATGACAGATCTCATAATAGTGCAGGCCTTTTCCACAGTATCTATAAAGAATAAGCAACGGATACTTTTAAAATTTCCATAACAGTCCAACCTAGCACGAAAAACTTAAAACGCTATAAGAATAGTAATAGAATAATAGGCTATAACGCGCCGGTTTACATGTAGTACTATTAAATAGCTTAACTGTTTGTGCTAGTTGGGAATTCCCTATTTGCTAAGACATTCAGTTCGTACACTACGTTCGTGAATTACAAGATATCGTATAAATTCTTGTACTTAATCTGAAGTCACATATCAGCTAAAGAAAACATTTCGCACGTAGATAAAAATTCAATGTCGTAGAAAATCGAGGGCTACGCCGCCCTAACAGCAATCTGTGCACCATGCAATGCCCTACGAATTGGAGAACCCAAGGTCATGGTCAAGGTCCAACATGTGAGGTTACTTATTGATGTCGATCCTGTTCCATACAAATTTACAACTGACGGGTTAAAAATAGTGCTAACTATTTCTATCAAATCACTGTAAACAAAGACAAAACAACTTTTTTGACATGCCAAATTAGTTTATAGATTTGTGTATAGCAAAATTAGCACCATTATAAGTTATATTCAATGTATCTAAGCACAACATACAGTTAACTAAAAGTAAATATGAACAAACGGATTAATTTTCTGTTAGTTTGTGTTTGAGAGTTCATATCAAGTTTATTATAGATTGGGACCCATTGATTTTATTTGTACCCTCATGACTTTGGTGCTTATGCAATTCTACAAGTTTGGTGCTAATGCAAGTGTCACAAGGTTGATGCTAAGGTTGCTGGTACTGCAACACACGAGAAAGTGCTGTAATTAAAAACGCTAATCCTACAGCCTCTACTCCTTATCCCCTTCGGCATCCTCTTCCTCCCTCTGGAACTCAGGTCCTGGAGTCGCATCATCCTCAAATACGATCTCCTCCGGGTTGGGGGCTCTCGGCAGGAATTCCTGGCCGGGGCAGATCTTCTTGAAGATTTCCTCAGCCTACGCAAAACAGTGAGGTAAAGTATGATTTTATTAATTATCGTCATCCTCAGATATATTTTAATAAATAATGTCAATTAAATAAAAAGAAAATCTCGTTCGGGACATCCTAATCACCTATCTATTCTCACCTTTTCAACTTATTCTCATACCTTCCATAAGCTGTTTCGGATGACTACGATCACAAACGACGTTAAACGAGATTTTTTATAAATACAAAAGACTAGCCCGCCTGTACCCGCGACATCCGCGTTTGTTTTTGTTTTTAAAGCATCCCGTATTACCGGTTTATGACAGCAGCAGCAAGAAATGTTTGATATCTCTGGGTAAGCAATGTAAACTGGAGTCAGTATTGGAAAGAACCCACTATGGAGGTTTGTAGGAGAATTTAATGTACGTCGGTTTCAGCTATTGTCACTAACAACGTATAGTAACTGATAAATTAAGAGAGAAGATACTAAAATACGGATTTTGTAAATAGTCTTCAATGCAGTTGAAGTGCATGTTGAAATGCATTGAAGTTGCAAAATACTTCAGTTATCAAGTTTCAGAACACAAAAGCTGCTATTGTGGGTAATAATGACTACTTCAATCATGTACTACTAATAATACTTTTCTGTAGGTAATAATGACTACTTCAATCATGTACTACTTAATTTTTATGTATCACTCATAGTTTTCACAGCGCACGCCATTTCGTTAATTGTATAGGATAACGACACTAGCTGGGCTCGCGGCTATGCTCGCCTTTATCATAGTATGTAGCGGTGCCGTAAATTTTTCCTAAATTGTAAATTGCCATAACCGTTTTCTTCATACTTATTGAATATGTTGTTTTGTTTTACAAAAACAGATCGTTGTAATTATTATGAAATATTTGATATATTATTTAGCTATTATTGCGCAATAAATAGGTATATCACGAATTTAGGTCGTGATTAATTATCACTTCTCAACGTAACCTTTTTTACGGCATGTACCTTTATCATTTGTTATTAAGATCAAATGTGTTAAAATATTATAACAAAACAATATTAGATCATAAAAATACATAATCGTAATCTAATAATAGTTCCGATACCTATAATGATACAGTTTTTTTTCCACAAACATTAAATTTATATTATAAATGCAACAGTCAAATTTATGTTTAAACTGTCGCTTAAATATACAGAAGCATGTGTGCAAGGTTGAGATGTACGAAGAGATTTTTTGAAATCCTGTGTACAAAATCCTGTTTTCAATTAAGCTGATGCTATCCCGAGGTCGATTCAAAGATATTGCAATCGTCCAGAATGAATTTTTGATAATCGAATTCACTGAGGCTTTTTGCAAAAATCTCACAGATCCTTTGTCTCATTTTCACTGAAATACATCTTTTATCCTCATAATTTTTTTTATCCCCCTAACTCTATCTATCCTTTGCTCTGGGGTTGTACAACATGTCTTCTTCTCCGCTCATACCATCATCAATTATTGCGTGCTGGACATGTTCCTCTTAACAAATTTGGATATCTTATAAAAAGATTAGATTATGTATTTATAGTAGAGTATTTGTATGTTTATATGTTGTATATATGTATAGAATATATATAATATTTTTGTACATATCTTTAATATGTTATGTTGAATATGTACTATTATGTGTATGTATATATAATATTATGTTATATTTGTATTTTATTTTAATTTAAAATCCTAATAATTCACTAATGTTTGTTTTACCACCTACTAATTTCGTATAGCATTTTCTTGTATGCCTTTGGTTGCCTGGAAGAGATCGCTATTTAGCGATAAGGCCGCCAAATTGTACGTTCTATCTTATTGTGCTGTTGTATTTGTATCTCTGTAAATTTTCTCTGTGGTGTACGATAAAAGTGTATTCATTCATTCATTCATTCAAAAGAGTGAGTTCACCTAAGTGTGAAATTTGTAATATAGACGAAGATGTCCAGGCATTGTTGGGGGAATGTGTTCGGGTTATGTTTATGATGTGGGGATTTGGCAAAGTATTCTGGCTGCACTTTATTCAGAGGTAGTCAGAATGCTATTAGATTTTAAGAAACAAAAAATCATCATCAAACCATTATAGAACACGGGTTTCCTCTTATTATGAGAAGGGTTTGGCCGTAGTCCACACTGGTCAAGTGCGGATTGGTAGACTTCACAAGCCCTTGAGAACATTATGGAGCACTCTCAGGCATGCAAGTTTCCTCGCGATACCATTTTTTCGTTCACCGTTAAAGAAAATGGTATTTAATTGCTTAAATAAAAAAAGCACCTGACGAACTTCAACCCGTAATGTTGCTTTTATGACCATATAAATTATTAAATAATTTAGATTGTCTCTGCTAAAAACACTAATATTTCTTTAGGTGAAAGCAGTAAAATATAAGACCCATGCAAGCCAACGAGAGTGAGTGAGACGAAAGCGAGAGGTCTTCCTTGATATTTTGGCATTCTATCGCCGCCACTCGGAAGTTCGCTGCGTTCAGATATCGCGCAGTGTAATTCTATGGGCCGGTTGCTACCACACCTCCAGCCGTAGTGTTTGTATACTCATTGTGCATACACTATTTAGTCAAAGTTAATACATCGTTTTTATTTCCTCATTGCTATAAATTATGAATTATTTTAGGAGATTTATTGTAACGCTAGCCGGGCTTTTCGGCTTGTATACCGCCACTGGTGGCAGTGTATTTTACAATGAAGGCCTTATGCCTTTTCATAGAACTAAGTTCTAAGAGCACTCGTTTACAATGCAAGCCATAGAGCTGTGGAATGCGCTCCCAATCGACATAAGGCAGTCTAAATCACTTTATATATTTAAGAAAGCTGTCCAAAACCACTATAGTTTACATTAAAGACGACTTGTACTGGACTGTAATAGTATTTGCTGTTATTAATGTATTTATGATTTATGATATGTTAAAATATATATTAGTTTATTATTATAATTTTTTTTAATATTAGTATGTATTTTTTTTTAATATGCACAACCTGCCGTCTGTTATCCTTCTGTTTTCCTTATCCTAAGGTTGCCTGGAAGAGATCGCTACGAAGCGATAAGGCGTCCTTTTGTATACTGATACTGTCTGTGTTTTTTTTTATTCTTCTTCTGTATTTTTATTTGTGCGCAATTTGAGAGTATAAATTTAAAATGTAACATTTAAAATAACTTAATCAGCAACTTCAAGAACAGAGTCAACAAACAATTGTAATAAAATACTTAACAAATAACATCGTACTATTTTTCTGCACGCAAGTGTATTCGGGTGTCATCAGAACGTGGACACGTGCGGGAGGCATAGGTCGACTGGTCTATGCTTTGTCTAATTCATGATGATAATTTTGACAGCACACAGCAGGGATGAGGTTTTGTATAATCGTCAATGAACCTATTCGATTGTCGGTTATTCTTTGCATAGATTTTGGAACCGGCAGTTGCATAGCAATGCTGTATGGGCAGATTATAAATTTTGTGATACAAAACATTTTATATTACATCACTTGTGTGATTAATTTATTATTCCCATTTATGAATATCACATGCTACACGACTGGCAATAATCTTGTGTAATGATTTCTAATTATTTTAAAAGATAAATATTTTTTTATTTGATAAATAATTTTGGGTAAATTTAATTTTTTTGGGTAATTGTGTTAATTGAATGTTCGATTTATTTTATTTTTAAATACGATTTTTGGTAATCTGTTGTTGTTTGTTATGCATACATGCATGAAGTGGGCGGTACCCATCGATTAAGTACGACATTGTTTTTATTATATTTAAACGGAATAAATACAAAACTAGACGGACGTGCATCTGCCAAAATTATCATGCTAAATTAGACAAAGCATAGTAATTATACCGTATGCGCACGATACGATACCGCCCCGCCCCTAACTCACCACCAAGGAGATCCAAACTTCGCTTCTCGAAGTCATTTGCTCACCTGCCCTCTCCAATTAGCTAATTTCGTTTCTCAAGATCATTTGCTCAACTGTCCCTCTCCAAATAAGGTAACTTCGCTTCTCAAGGTCATTTGCTCAACTGTCCCTCTCCAAATAAGCTAACTTCGCTTCTCAAGGTCATTTTCTCGAATGTCTCTCTCAAAATGAGCTAATTTCGCTACTCAAGGTCATTTGCTCAACTGCCCCTTTACGAATGAGCTAGTATATTTACCTGGTGCACGGCGCGATCGAAGTCTAGGCCGGCGTCCGGGCCAGCGCACACATGAACGCTGTCCACGCCATCTCGCACCGTAGCGCTCGTATCCTTCACGTTGTAGAACAGCGACCACAGACACTGCGACAAGACACAGTATGACGGAAAGGAAGAGAACATCTTTTTATTTTATTTATTTATTGATTTATTAAGAGCAGTAACAACATACATGTTACAAGTTTTAAAATATCGTCACTTACAAGTGCACATAGCATTGACAAAGCGTCATGAAAACTGACTCTGAAAAAAAATTGTTAGAAAAAATTGCCAAAACTTTAAAACGTTTTTAAGGCCGACTAGAGCAGTCGGCAACGACCCTGCTTTCTGAGTCCAAAGCTGTGGGTTCGATTTTCACAACTGGAAAATGTTACTTTGATGAACATTGAATATTATTACGTGTCTGTGTTTTTATCTGTATATTATAATTATTTATGTATATAGTAGTATTATAATTATTTATGTGTATAGTATATAAGATGGATGATGATTTAAAAAAATATATTTTTTTTAAATCATCAGCCATCTTAGTACCCATAACACTAACTACACTCAGTTCGGGGCCAAATGGCAATGTGTGTATTGTCGTAGTATATTCATTTTTACTAATGCAACTGTGCCACAGATTATAATTAGTTTTTTTTCAGTACTAGCTTGTCCCTGCGGTTTCACCCTGCCTCTACTACGAGTTGCAACGTAATGCTACATAATCTACACCAGTGGCGTGCATAGAGGGTATGAAGAAAGTCCCCAGTACGAGTTATAAATACTTAAAAGGCTTTTTATAACTCTTACAATGCCTATCCTTAAGTCTTTCATACCTTGTACTAGCGATTTTCTTCATATTATTTCATATGCATACCCTGTGCATACCCTCTATGCACGCCACTGATCTACACTCTCTTCATCAATAGTGCACAGAAGTGTTTGGTCTAGGGTAGCTATGGGCAGTTTTAGAATATAAAATTTCTGATTTTACTCTGGTCTGATTAGGTGGGGAGGCATCAGCTGGAGCTAGTTACCACCCAACCGACAAACAAGTGCCGGTATTGCTTCCGATACTATGTCGCGTGGAACACGATGAAAAGTATGGTGTTAACATAACTGGCATACCACTAACAGGTTAGCCCGTTACCACAAGGGTTAAGTTGTAGAACAAATCACGCGATTTTTGCGCAGTACAGACATAAAATATACGACAGTACGGCATTGAGCTGTTATAAATAAAAAAATTGAGACCTTTGGTTTGTCAGAAGTCTCGGTCTGGTCTCCGCCAGACATGTCAAAGATCCTTTCGGCGTACGGCAGGAGATCACTCTCCGCGTCGGTCACTTTGTTCGTTATGAAGTACACCACAACTATAACAATACAAAACAAGCGTGAGTTAAGTTAGCTGGCAATTTATCTCATACTAGCTGCGCCGCGCCGCTTCACGCACGTTAATTTGAGAAAAATCCTACTAAAATATATTACATTACTTTGCGGAAATGCATAATATATTTAGAAAATTAAGCTTTATTTGCTATACTTCCGCGAACTTGTTAAGTAACAATTATTCATTGTAAAGTCAACATCTCCTGAGGACGCTCCGGTTTCGGAGCGAAAAGTGCGTAGAGAGTACATTGCCGAGGATCTATTTGGTGTGGAATGTACGGATTGAAGAAATTATAAATTACACCATACAGATTCTCCTGCTTTTCGCGGAGTATAGCAAATTAGGCTTAATTTTCATAATATATCATGGATTTTCGCAAAGTAACGCCTTATTCTAGTTCTATTCAATATTTTAAATATTATGTCCTATCAGCAGCGACGTACATAGAGGGTATGCACGCGGTATGTAGATGATATAAAGTGAAGAAGATCTCAATGACGAGTTATTAAAAGCTTAAAGGTAGTCTTTTTATAACTCTTACAATGATTATATCATTGAGTTTTTTACTCGTACGTTTTCATTGATTCTATTACTCAAAAACTCTCTTCTCTCTATCACATGTATGCGGATGATGTTCAAATTTATAATCAAACATCTCATGAGAATCTTCCGACAGCCGTTTCAAGGATTAATAAAGATGTAGGTGTTATCCTGGAATGGAGTAGATCCTATGCAGTGGCGTGCACTTCATACATGCACAAAAGCACTGCATACCCTAAAATTTTTGTATGACTCATGAATGCGAAGGATTTTTCCATTTTATGGCACCTTCCTTCTTTATGAATACCCTGGTAAAGAACCCTGTGCACGCCACCTATCCTATGGCCTCACTGTCAGTGGCGTGAATACAGGGTATTTACAGGGCATGCAGATGATATGTAGCGAACAAAATTTGCAGTACGAGTTATAAAGTCTAAAGTGTAGGCTTTTTATAACTCTTACAATGCCTATCCTTAAGTTTTTTATAACTCATACTGGAGATTTTATTAATTTTGTATGAACGCCATTGCACACTGTAAATCTTAAAAAATCTCAGGAGATTATTATCGGTAGTCGGAACCTAATCTCAAGTTTCCCTAGTATTTATGTATATATAGGTATATATGCAAATATATATTATGTTTATTTATATGCATCACCTACCCTCTCTTCTTGAGCTGTGTTTTACGCCATTGGTTGCCTGGAAGAGATCGCTATGTAGCGATAACGCTGCCAAATTGTATACTCTTCGTTAAGTTTTTATTTACAATTTTCTATATGTTTATGTGGTGTACCATATAATTGTATCCATTCCATGCATTCATTCATCTGCCCACTTAGTTCACACCCTGTGCATACCCTCTATGCACTCCACAGGTCCTATGAACTCAGTATAGTGCTCAGTATCAGACTGTTTGCTGATCGGTATTTCGGCGTTCTAATTTTGTACCGGCATCTCATTAAACTTTATAAGCGTTATCGAAAGGTACGTCTTCCATCAATGTTTAGTTTTACCGTATGATTTGTTTACACTCATATGAAAATATTTATTTTTGTGCTCGTTCTCATGGATGAACTGTTATTCGTTATTAATAAACCCGCGAAAAGCACCTAAGAGTCACGTAGTTTTATAAAACATACTTGTGATCCCTCGCGAATTGTCCGTGTGTCCTTAAAATATAGACTTACGCTCGCGGACTGTAGTTTAGAACTTTTAAAGGGGAACAAATCTATCATACATGATTTTATGGAAACTTTAACCGTTTTCGCAGCGTACGTAGCGAAAGCTCTTAAAATGAAAACCCTGATTTGTTAAATTCGTGCTATGCCACTATTGGTTAGCGTGGTGATATGTAGCCCATAGCCTTTCTCGATAAATGGGCTATCCAACCTTGAAATAATTTTTCAAATCAGACCAGAGAGATCATCATCGCATTCAAGTAAACAAACTCTTCAGCTTTATATATAGGTACTATAAGATTATGCCTTATTAACCTAAGCCTAACTTCAGTTTTATGTTCCCATCATTCTAAACCATCTTCATTAATTTTTTATTCCACAGCACGGCTAGCATGGCCAGGAGACAATTATCTCCTGGGCAAGTAGCAAACCGAGATGACGACTTTGTCACGTCTCGGTTGGCAACTAACGTTTAAGTTTTTAACGACCTCCCAGACGCAGTGGTGAGTGCTGCGATATTATAAGTGGACGTCCCGGGTTCAATCCCCAGCGGGGGCTGTTTGGAATTTATGATATCCGAATTTTCTCTGGTACTGTCTGGCGGGAATACAGTAGGGTGGGAATACGGTAGGGTGGTACTACCAAGACGTGCCGGCGGGCAGTGCGCGCCGGAAGATTCCGATTGGGCATATATACCCCAGACAAGTTACCCCGCTACCATATAAGCCTGCATCATCACTTACGACTAGCAGATTGCAATCAAGGGCAACTTTTAGAGGAGTTTTAAAAAAGTAGTTTAATATACACCTAGACACAAAATAGGCTTGCATATGGGCCGAGACTAAAATCCAGGGCCAATTTTTGCTCGAACAAGCTGTGTTACAATTCATTTATTCCAATACAGAGTTGGTCAGGGTACTCTAATTGAACAAAAACTGAATGTACCTATTAAAGTCTCCTCAGTTTGACGAGTCATTGACACACAAAGTCATTTGGAAAACATCGTTCGAAAAACTTTTGGAACAAAAACTGAATGGATGTGTGGTAACAATGAAGTTTTTTATTAAACATTATGACTGTATAGAATTAATATGAATAGTATGGTTGTTTTGTCTGGTGGGAGACTTCGGTATTTTCTATTTAACCCTGTATAGTCAATACAGAGTTAAATAGAAAATACCTATTGGCTCTAATGCCTGTTTTCACTTACAACGAACGAGGCCCACCTTGAGCAGAAGCAGGCGAGGCATGATGACTAATTTTGAAAACTGCCCTATGACCTTTATCCAAAAATATTTTAGTTTTGCAGAAATTAAGATGTTTTGTTGTTGTTGTTGTAGTATAAAATTATTTATACCTACATAGTTTTTAGTATTCTTTTAGTCAAACCCTTTTATTTGTTAACCATATTGAGCTGTAAAAAAAAAAAAATAGTAAAACACAATTTTGCAGTGGCGGTCACCTTGGACCGATTTTCATCAAACATAGCAAAGAACACTCCGGACTAATTCGCCTTTCAAACAAAATCAAAATCGGTATACGCACGCACGCATGCACGCACGCACGCATGCACGCACGCACGCACGCACACACATAGGCAAGCATGCAGGTCCACGATGAGAGAGACATTCCGCCCAGCAGCAGTCTGTTATATTGATGATGACCAGTCGAGCCGAGCCGAGCAAAGCAACTTGAATATGCTTTTATTTAACGATAGATTTTTCATTCCCCAAATTTCCAATATGTCAGAGCAGTAAGGTGTGTAGTTAAATTTAAAATATCTTTACGATTTTAGTTTATTAATTTAATCAAAAACCTCCTTTAAAGATTTTATAGCTTCCAATAAATATTTGTTTCAGGAATGATTGATACTTCCCCAAATATAACAGATGAGCTATTAAATAAACAAGATTGGAATTTGCTTTTCGCAATTATTTATTTTAAGCAAAAATTTTTATAACTACCTACGTTTTTATTTATTTACTTAGTTAGGACCTTCAGGATGGATCTTCAGGACATTAATAAGAGATTGAAAACTAAAGGAAATCTAAAATGAGGTGGAGATTTTGTATGAGTACAAATGCAGTTTGGTACAAAGTCCACCATTCGTCTCAAATATTAAATATTTTGGTTTTTTGGTTGTGTTTTGATTCTCTAATCTTAATTAAAATTTGCTGCAAATAAATATCGTCCTTAGGCTTTTTAGTATTAATTAAATTAGCGTTTCGATATAAATGTGAGAATGTGGATGTTTGTTACTCAATCAGGCAAAAACGGCGTAACGGATTTAGATGAAATTTGGCATAAATGCATGTAGCCTTTGACATGTAAAAGAACATAGGCTACCTTTTATTCCGGTAAATAAGAGAGTTCCCGCGGGTATAAAAACCTTAATCCACGCGAACGAAGTCGTGGTTATCAGCTAGTCTATTTATAATTATACTCATAATAAAGCTGAAGTAGAGTTTGTTTGTATTTTTTTTCAACGCGCTTATATCTGGAACTACCAGTTTGACTTAAGATATCTATTTGCATTAAAAAGCTTTAATTGTTGAGATCGGTTTAGAGTTATTAAGAACGCGCTTCGACCTGAGGAGCCGAGAAAAAACAAAAAACAGAAAGAACGTTAATCGAAAATGAAGAAATAACTTGGGTTAGCGTAATGTGTCGTAGTCATAGAAATCTTATTAGCAACACTAGAAATGCGCGTCAGCACTAAGTATAGGAAACACTTATCACCGTACGACGGCTCCCAGCAGCCCTACCACTAATAATTCGGATTGGAAAAACTAAACGTTAGGAGTCATACATTTTTCACAAAGGCGTACACTAGTTGTTTGAGAGCGTAATAGGCAATGTCGTTTAAAAATTAACATACTGTTACAAATGTATATCTAGAATCAAATAAAAATTGGTGTGCTCAGAGTCACGTTCGCGGCGATAAATTGACGCGTGCACAAAATTTCTAGGGTTAAGAGTTATATAGTTCATTATAAAGTTTCTTTTTGTGGTCACCAATATGTTGTTTATAATAGCAGACAAAAGTTACTGTCCGAAAAATCTATTTCAAAAAAGTACGAAGATACTCACACAGTCCCTTCGGGCACGCTCCATTGGCGGGTCCGACTTCCAATACGGTCACAGCATTGTTGTCCTCAGTTAGTGGCGGGAACCTTAGCAAAGACAGCGGTTCTTTCTCACTCGCCATAATCGTCCCATTGGATATGAATATCGCCCTCGATATATCCGAACTCTCGGCTGGTTCTTGGGACAGAAGGTCTTTGGGAGCCTCGTTGATTCCGAGCACCAAGTGGTCGCAGGTGAGAGTTTTGGACTTGCTCTCGATGACCACAACTCTCTTGTCGTCGACGGTCTTGTTCTCTACGGTGTCTATGGGCCGGTTGAGGCAGTACACGCCGCCAAATACGGCGCACAATCTTTAAAGAAGATAATCATTATGTTTAACTTTTTGAACTCAAAAAGAAAAGCATACATTAAATATGAAAACGACTTTATATTTATTCTATTTGGAAAGAAAATTAAAAAAGGGGAAGAAATTTAACAAGCACAACTTTTCTTGAAACAGATAGTGGGCAGGAGTCTTTTTTTCTCCAAGGGAAATGGACAATATTGTCTCTTCTCCATCAGTTTTATCAACGCTCCGAGCATTGGCGCACTGGTGGAGATAATCTCCAAATAATAAACGTGTATTCATAAACGGGGGTGAACTTCTCCTATTCACTGTTGCCTGGCTGTTGGAAGGTGGACGAGCACAGAATTAAGAAAATACAGAAATCGTGTACCACCGCTAGTTACAACCTTCATCATCACTTACCATCAGGTGAGATTGCAGTCAAGGGCTAACTTGTATTGAAAAAAGAATATACTGTGTAGATGCCCTAACGTTTGCTTGCACTTAACAATTAAATAAATAAATAAATAAATATACAACGACAATACACACATCACCATCTAGCCCCAATTTAAGCGTAGCTTGTGTTATGGGTACTAAGATGCAGTCATCTTAGTCATGAATATTTTTATAAATAATATACATAAATACTATACAGACACTGATGACCCAGAAAACATTCATGCTAATCACACAAACATTATCCAGTAGTGTGAAGCGAACCCACGGCCTTGGACTCAGAAAGCAGGGTCGCTGCAAACTGCGCCAGTCGGCCGTCAATTACATACATAGTAACTAGATGGCGCTTTTTTCGATTCTATACGAATCTTACTTTCACGCGCTCCAATGACTAGACGAAGGTAGAAAAACTTATACCAGGCACTCAGGTGACAGTGACATTGCCGTCAAGGGCTATAAGCAGGCGAATAAAAAAAATCATTCCATGAACATCCTACTTTGCTTCTGGGTACATTGCTTCGTCATAGTACTTAGTGAGGCATGCAGAGCATATCCCCACCACGCTGTACCAATGTGGGTTGGAGGAGATATTACGTACAAAATGCAACAATATTACAAACGACTGTAACGAGTCACGTAAAGTCACGGTCTGTTTATTAGTCTACAAAACTAAGTATAAAATATTAAATTGGACAATTAGCAAAAATTGCATTAAACTACCCATCTTCAATTAGTAAATAATGCAGTGTTAATAAAAATAATGAAAAGCCATTATAATTTTTTCCAAGGGTTCGGCCATGGCTTATTACCACCCAAGACACCAGGCGATTTGGCGTTCCGGTACGTTGCCACGCAGAAACCTTTTGGGGATATGGCTCGCTGCCATCTTAGAGTGCATCACTACCACCAGGCTTGATTGCAATCAACGGCTACATTGTAGTAGAATAAAAAATCCTTCTCATCTCAACTTTTTTTTTTTTTGTTACAGCTACAAAAGAAATACACGTTCGGTGTATTTCAGCTCTCTACCTATGAAGGTTCATACTTACATGTCTACTATATTACATAAGCGCTGCAGATACACAAACTGACAGACGGACGCAGGAACGAGCGGACAGACTGAAAGCGGATGCTAAGTAAAGGGAAGAAAAAGCCAATTCCTCTTTCGTCGGTGCTGTTTACTAGGCTGCATAAAGTTAACTATAATTTAAGGGTAATTGTATATTATTTTATAACAAATTACCAGATGAAATCCTTGAGATGTCTCTCAAAGCGTAAAGCGTATATAAAACGTAAAGCTTATAGAAAAATCCTATTATAATATTAAGGATTACATGTATGATAACAAAACCTTGGATAGAATTTCATAGCTAAACATTAATTAAACTGTGAGATGGTAATAACAAAAAAAAATCCCAGCTAAGTTTGTGTTCGGCTC
This sequence comes from Pararge aegeria, assembly GCF_905163445.1. Classification (NCBI taxonomy): domain Eukaryota; kingdom Metazoa; phylum Arthropoda; class Insecta; order Lepidoptera; family Nymphalidae; genus Pararge; species Pararge aegeria. Next base: position 5,139,448 of record NC_053184.1, on the reverse strand, counting down.
TTCTTAGACCCGGACCGATTTCAATGAAACTTTCAGGAAATCTCCGGATTGACCTTGCGAGTAATCCTGTAAAGTTTGGTGACGATCGGAGCACTCCTATTTTTGAACTGTCAAACTGTCAAATACAGCTTTTATTTACTATGATGATATTCTATTGTTGGGTGTACATGGGTGTAGATAATGATCTTCACCCGCTCGAGAAGAGAATAGAAGAGAATGAATACGGAGAGAAATAAATGATTTAATATATTATGGGACTTAAATTAAAAATTTAATGATGTAAGTTTATCCCTACTAATATTATAAATGTCAATGTAAGTTTGTTTGTTACGCTTTCACGAAAAACTACTTAACCGATCCTCATGAAACTTTGTACACATATTCTTGGAAGTGTTACAAGTAATATAGGATACATTTTATCCCGACATTAAGCCCGACGGTTCCTTTGGGAGAGGGGATGAAAGTGTTTCGACGATTTTACACCATAACTCCGACAAATTATAACCGATTTAAATAATTATTTTTGTACTATAGAGGCTATAATATGTGTTTAATATTGCCGAAACTTTGTGCAGATCCGATGAATGTAGTTGGAGATAGAGGACAGAACTCCTCAGCGGACAGCAGCGAACCCCTCATTTAACGCTTAGCGATACTAAATACTTGAATGTCAATTGAATGCCACATCAACAAACAAAATCAAGCGCAGACGTAGTCGCGGGCATAAGCTAGTATTTTAATATTTTAATTGCTTAAATTAATGTATCTAATTACATGCTTCATAAAAATAATAGGTTATTCTACTTTCATCATAATTATCTACTCATTACCGGCTCATTACAAGGCACGGGTCTTCCCTGAGAATGAGGATGGGTTAGTCCACCACGCTGCCCAACGGCGGATTGGTCCACCTTTGAGAATGTTATGAAGAACTCTCAGGAATGAACGTTCTCTCAAGATGTTTGAGATGAACGGTAAAGGCCGTTAAAGAAAGTGATAGTTTTAAGTCCTAAAATTAAAAACGCACATTACTCCGTAAAGTTAAGAGTAGCGTGCAGGGGATTAAACTCAGCCACCCCGCAAGGGACGCCGAAGCTCTAACCACTAGGCTATCACTACTTAACAGTAAGCAAATAAACATACGCTGTTGCTTTATTTAATTTAGTAAAACAAATAATATTAAACAAATTAAATAAAATTCCGTTCGTTTCGCAATAAACTGTCATGCATCGTGCAATGCTAGAAAGCCGCGGACTTATTTTCGAGGGCGCCTGAACGGTGCACATCTGGGTCAGTAAACTTCTCGCAACACTTTCATGGTTATTTTGCGGAATTAATGACATTTACGAGAAGAAAATAAATTATTTTAATAACCCACGAGGAAAACTTACATCGCTGAAACGCGGTCGTTTATTATGGGCCTGAAAGAAAGCTCCGAGGAATTTAGTGGGCGATGGAGATAGCTACGCTTGTATTACCTCTGACTCGATGTGATCAAGAAAAGAGGAGTACCATAGAAATACAATCACTGACACAGCACAACGAAACAGAAAGCCGAAGTGGTAATGCCCGGGGCAAAAAACATACATAATATACGTGAAAATGCACACTGCGGGATCAGACGTAGTAAGTAGGTACGTAAGTGATACGATGCTAATTCCAAAATCCCGTTTTCTCTAATCAAAGGTTGTCTGGAGGAGATCGCTTCAAGCGATAAGACCGCCTTTGTGCATATGTATATAATCGTTTTTATTTTATTTTTTGTTAACCTTGTTTTATATTTGTATGTGCAATAAAGACTTTTTCTTCTTCTTCTTTTAATTCCATTGATGATCTAACTACCTCGCTAACTATGGCCCTCATAAGAAGGCTCAGAGTCACTCAGCGGGCGATGGTGACAGTTATGCTCGGAGTATCTCTACGTGATCAAATCAGAAATGAGTCACGAAGCTGAAGTGGCAATGGGCGGGGCACAACGGTACAACATAAGCGGCTCAAAAACGAGGAATTTGGAACTCCCTTCAAAAGAGCTATGTGCAGATATGATGAAGTGATAGTGATTTATCCCTTAATTGTGTGCAATAAAGAATTTATCTATCTATCTATCTATCTATCTAACTTTTTGCGTCGGTTGTTAATAAATGCCTATTAGGCTGCCTTTCTACCAGCGATGTGCTACGATGCGTAGCGAGGTATGTAAACGGGTACGCTTATCAACTTTTAATATACTACCGCCAGCATCCCATTAATTTTGTAATATATGCCTACTTATACTAAGAGGCTGAAGAATTAGTAGTAACTGTCTCGTAGTTTTGATGAGATTTTCCAGATTTAGTATTGTTTTTAATGGGTCAAAAAAAACAATCAAAAAGTTCAATTTCAATACGCGACGTTGCAATAAGCAATTTTTGCAGTTCCATTTGATTTCTAGGAGGTGAATTTACGAGATATCTCGAGAAAATGTTATTAGGTTTTACCATTTAGTCAGTCAACAATAACATTTAATTCTTTTTTTTATTCACTTGCAGAACAACTTAAATAATTTATATAAAGTTTAGACGGAGACGGAAGACGGAGAGAAAAAGGAAGGAACACGACGACACAAAATGCGAGGTAAACGCAGCCTTAATGATATTAACTCACCGACAGAAGCACTGTGGAAGCTCCCCGCTTCCGTACATGGACCACAAGAAAGGCGTATTCCCATAACGACCGAGGCTCATGAGGAACTTCTTGCATTCACGCACGCCCTCCAAACAAGGCATGCTATTGGTTCCTCCGGCGATAGCGTATAGCACGTAGTGAATCAGGTTCGGAGTAAGGCCTTTGTGCGTCAAGTATTCTTGGAAGGTTTTGTCCGTCCAATCTGTGGGAAACGATAAGTAAGGTTGCGACATTCTTTTATTGGCATAAAGTGCCGTCTTCTTGCCCTTATGCTACGTTATGTGGGGTAATTCAAAACAGACATATTGTTTTCGTTTCGGCATATTTTTAACAACCGACTGCATCTCTATACTTTACATTGTTTGGGAATGATGACTTTCCTTTTGATATCAAAACAACTGTCACCTTTCGCTACCGAGTGATGATTTCGTATGATTACAATCACAAAATATAAAGTTTACTACGCTAAAAAACAGAATACACGTATGTTTTTATGTGTTAAGTTATTAATCACGGTCTCCTAAAATATTTAAAAACATAATTCAAGGAATTTTAGGTTAGATAGTAGTGGCCAAGTCACGTTTGCACGAAATAGGTTGATAGAAATATAAATAAACCTATGTATCTTCTATAAGTAATATTAAAAGAGTTTAAACTTTAAACATGGCCGATGGCTTTACCCAGTGTCGTAGCTAGTTTCCACGGAAATTACCAGACTGCCAAATAAGAGTGCTGTTTTAGTGGCTCACAGTGGTACAATATAAGCGTGACCGTTTACAGGAATAGAGTAGGTTTACATCTTTTTTTCAACAAACTCACCCTTAAATTCGTTATTCATTTCTTCTTCATTGTAACCAACGATGGACGTCAGCATTTTCATAAGCATTCGTTTCTCGACGATGCTGACAGCCTCAGTCGCGAACACATCAGCTCGCGAGCACGGCACGGGCGTAAGCTTGTCACTCAGCCACGTGAGCACGCGCGTCACACAACGGAACTCCGCGTAACGAGCGATGTTGGATGAGATCAAGAGCTCGACTAGTGGCCCCCGCGAGAACAGCAACTGACAAATAAGAATGCCACTGTCCATTTATGAAGCTCGTTTCAAATATACATACCAACTTTACCAAAATACATAATAAACACCAAAAAAACGATTTCTGAAATAAATGTTAAACCAGTCAATATTTTCTTGTATAAATCAAGCTTGAATACTATGTTTCCCGATATACTGAATACATAACCGTCCGCCTTCTGGAGCGGACTTTGACTTGGATACTTAATATCCGAGTAATACCCTAGAGTAATGGACCTTAGGTACCTACTTAAAAATATAGCCTATGCAAAGTTTCATAGCTGAACTGATCCTAGCAAAATTGCATAAGGCTACCATTTGGGAGACTTTAGAGGACACTTTTTATCCCAGGATATCGAACAGTTCATGCGGAATTCTAAAAAATCTAAAAAAACACGAAGTAGCTGACATTGAACAATGGCTAGAAGTGAGGTTAGCACTTTATACATGCACAAAAGCACTGCATACCTTAAATTTTCTGTAGGTATAACTCATAAAGGCGAAGGATTTTTCAATGTTATGCCATCTTCATTCATTATGCATACCCGAAAACCCGGTGCACGCCACTGATGGCTAGCAAGCACTTCTGACTGAGAATTTCTTGTCATAAAAACCTAATATCTAACAATTTTTTAATCATCATTCATCATACACTAATATTAAATTGAGCGCTACATTTAAACTCCGCTTTATGATAGTATATAATAGAAGTCGTTAATTAAAGAATGTGATGGTTCTCTAAACATTATTAACAGGTTGTTACAAAAAAACCAAATAAAAAGTTTATTACATACATCATTAATGCATATAAATGTATTTTATAGTTTATATACTAAGGCATATAAACATTATTTGAAGATATTATATTAGGGCAATTTGTTATAGGTAACGTCGTAAAAGTGTCCATCATGGACCATAATTCGATTTTCAGTGATTCCAGCACACGACGCATAAAATATTGCCCCTATTTACAATACACTATTATGTGAGTGGCTACAATATTTTTGCATATTTGAGAACATAAGATTTACGTTCAATATGGCACATGACGGTAGGTACAAGCACAATAAATTCTAGACGACTTTATCACATCAACCTGTTACAGACCCACTACAGAAACACAGATCTCCTCGCACAATGAAAAGGATTTAATGCTACAGTCCACAACCCCCAAGGGCGGATTGGTGGACTTAGCACACCTTTGAGAATATTATGTAGGACTCTCAGGCATGCAGGTTTCCTCACGGTGTTTTCCTTCACCATTGAAGCAAGTGATAATTTAATTACTAAAAACCTCAACTAGACGACTTATTACTGGTTTATGTGTTTTAATAGATATTAGGTTATATTCGAGTCAAATGATTTGGGACCGCTATATAAAGCCTCTTTAGCCAATTACTTTCACAGAAACATAGGAAGAACATACTGCTTGCTCCCCACTGAATTACTGAATTTGAACTCTAGCGGTCAATCAACCCATGCAACGCGCATACAAGGAATTCACATTAAACGGTTTTTATTTTAATACAGTTAAAATAATACTCAAAGCTACTAAATCTTACCTTTGGTGTCATATCAATATTAAACTTCCTGTATTCAGTGGCAAAGTCAGCCTGACTCCACACCTTCTTACCCACATCTTTACCATCTTCTGCAGTCTTACCATCGTCTCCCTCTGGTTTCTCTTCTTGTGATGATTCTCTGAACACCGAAAAATAATACTTTAATATGTTAAATTTCTAAAATAAAGAGGAATATGAAGTTAAGAGTCAAGGATATCTGGCTATCACAACCTGAGGGCTTTGCCAATTTACCTACAGTTCATCTGTCTATTGATGCTGAAACTGAGATCTGCAATTATGTCATACTAAAACAGCTGTTATAAACCCACACATTCAACTTCAATCTTTCAGTTAGATTTGATAATATTAGTAGGGATAAGCATATTTAATAATGTAAAAAAATACATACTTGGGTATATACCACTTTTCGATTACATTGTAAACTTGAAGTTGTCTACTCGGATCTGTGGTGACCTCTTTAATGAATTTTTGGAGGCCATCAAAATTGTGAGAAGCCCACAAGCCTCCGTAGTGATCTCTGGAGTCCAGGTGTAGAACCTTTTTGCGTATTCGACTGCATGCTGCAGCCACTATAGACTCAACCAAACCTATGAGGAAAAAAAATCAATGTAAAACTCAAGTATTCAAGTTTAATGAAAATTATTGTCCTACAAAAAAACATAAGACTGTAAAATATATCCCACAGGTCAGAGCGTTTGGAGCGTCAAGTGCGCAGCGCGGGGCCGTGCAAAGAATTTCCGGGGATTGGGAAAGTCTGGTATATATTGTATAATTGCGAATTTTAGTATTTTTACTTTTTTATTGATTTAAAGTTTAAATATGAAAAAAGTACCTTCAATTAATAGAATTCATTAATGGAATAAAAATCTAAATGTGTCCCAGAAACTTAAAAAAAAATAAAGCAACCATACCATGGGCTTTTATTTCATTTGCTCATCACAACCTATTTTTTTTCAAGATGATCCGAAAGGTCACCTATATGGCTTTGCATTAAACAGGTTAAGTCAAGCATTTCAATTAACACCAAACTAATATTACAGACAGTTTGAATATACAAGTCTATGTTTATTGGTTTGTACGGTGAATTAATAGTTCATTTATTTATTTAGTTTTACAGAAAAATTAATTGGGTTTTGTGATTTCATGTTATTAAAGTTGCTTATTGTAAAGTTGTAAGGTATTTTGCATTCATCCCAATGCCTCAAGAGGGCATTTTAAGCCTTTTTAAGGTTAGAATAGTTACTAAGTATTTCCTCATTCTGACATTGGATAGTCAAAGTGTGACACATAAAACAAAAACCATTAATATTCTGCCGTTACGCTGTGTTTAGAAGACTCAGGATGATAATGATACAACTATACCGGTCAGATTATACATTTGGTATAAAGATAAAATATTGGCAACTTATTGGGAACTCTCACTCTCATTGTCATCAACCCATTACTGGCCCAATACAGGGCACGAGTCTTCTCTTACAATTGGAATGGTTTAGGCATTAGTCAACCACACAGGCCAAGTGTAAATTGGTCGACTTCACACATCTTCAAGAACATTGTGGTAAATTCTCAGGCATGTGTGCTGATGATGATCGTTTGTGGGATTTAGTATACGCTTTTATAATATGATTCCTAAGGTGATTTTGGACCTGCCAATGCACAAGTTTAAAGAATTTGTTAAAACACATTTATTACAGCGAGGTTACTATACAATTGATGAATTTTTTAATGACAAGGTTGCTTGGAAGCATCCGGCTCCGCTTTCAGCTCTCACAAGATAGAAAAATGAATGTTAAAATGCAAAATGTAAATTGTTGATGTTGGAAAAGAGCAACTGCTGAGTTTCTTGCCGGCTTCTTCTCGGTAGAATCTGCCTTCCGAACCGGTGGTAGAATCACTACAAACAGACAGACTTGACGTTTCAAAAGTGCTTATATTAGGCCTACTTGAAATAAATGAATTTTGAATTTGAATTTGATGATGTTAAAGCAAGTGATACTTAATTCTTAAAGCCCACATAACTTAGAAAAGTTAGATGTGCATACCAGGGTTGACCAAAACTTGTCCCCACAAAAGTAACGCAGAAGTCTGACACACAAGGATAGTGTACTCTTACTCTAGATTAGTAAATAGTTTAAGGTTGATGATTCTTAAGGGAATAAAAACTACATTTATACTGATTTTCTCTTTTTATTTAATTTTTTTTAATTTGTACACTACATCATATAAATAATGGAGATATCTATCCTCATAATCTGAATAAGTGTTGGAAAGAATGAGTTTTTACCTTTTTTAGAACTCATTAACAGCACATATTATTATGATTCATGTTAAGTTTCACAATTTTGTTTAGTTATCTGCAGTAACTATCAAATTTATAAGCAGTAAATTAAGTTATAAGTAGCATTTCTCATCTACAAAATATATTACAGCAACATTTTAAAAATCATCCTGTGAAACAGCAGTACAAAAACTTTCGGGCCCATTACGTGTGCAAATTAGACAGACAATGAATTCAATCTAACTGCAAATATTTAATATATGAGTAAGCGACTGAAATTGTGCCGACAACCTTCACGAAAACGGATCAACTCTGCTGATATTACATTTATCTGCAATATTCAAACGTTTGTCTGTTAAATGTAATAAGATTTCACTTGATAGGTAAAAAAAGTGGCTTGCAGTACAGCATGACCAAGTGAATGAAAAAAGCAAGATCGATACCTAAGTAGGCTACCTATCGCCATAACGCCCGGTGTGTTAAATAAAGAAACTTATGCCTTACCTGTTCCTACGACGATGACCTCAAAGTCGGTCGGTAAATCGTCGTCCATTTTTCTCCTTCAACTTGGCCGAATCAAATTAATATTTAATTATTAAAATCAAGAAATGTTGAATGTACTCCCACCGCACAAAAGATTTTCGCTTTCTCTGACATTTGAATTTCGACTTTTGACAGATCACTTCACTGACACTGACGTGAAAATATGACAACTAAGCACGATGCTCGGATACTTTTGCATATATTTTGTTAATATTTTTCCACAAAATTTAATCAGGCCTTGTGTTGGGCAGGGGCTTATATTTTAGGATGAATCAAAGGATGATGAGGCCTTGCCAAAAGTCCAGAGTGGAAATAGCTCAAGCGTCTTGGACGCCTAGCTCCTGGCTGTCCATTTGGATGGCGTGTATTTGTGTATTATTGTATTTAAACTATTCTGTTATCATTATTATTAGAAATACTGTTATAAATATTTTAATAGACTTACATTTTTGTTAATTTTCAAGTAGAAATAGTATTGTTACTTTTGTGTTTCAACTCAGTGGCGTAATGTTTATATACTCTTTGTCCTCTCATACCGGAAATCTAGGATAACCACATATCTATAAACTCCAACAAGAAATGCTTAAAAAAAAATTGCTTTTACCTATGAGGGCTTACTATACACCTCAGTTACACACAGGATAAATTTAGCATCGGCAAATAGCGATTCTGCGACTGCATTGCTTTTTGATAAATTCCTGCGAGAAGTGGCCCAAACGCGATGCAAGTGATTGCGAATTTGCATTGCGTTTGAACCAGTTCTTTTTCATTTAATTTTTTAAGTAATGTATTAATTTTTTAATTAGCCTACTGTTTATTCCGCGGACTCCAGCCGCAGTCCACCGGGATAAAATGGCGCCAGAAATATTGTGTAAAGGTTCTATGATTCTAAAGCTATTTAATCTCGAATCTAAACTACATTGGCATTAGTGCTGAACTACTAAAACTTAATCCATTTTTTTATTACATTGACGTTAAAATTTAGCAGCATTGATTTTAGGATGGTACGATGGAAGGATTTTTATAAGCAACTAGATAGTTCGATTAATAGTTATCTACCTGGCAACAAAAATGTTTGTCTTTAAAAATAAAGGCCTCGCAAAAAAACATGTAAATAATCAATACCTGTTGGCAATTTTTAAATTATTTTGTAAGCTCACTGGCTGCTGGTATCGGTACAAAAAATTAGCTAAGTAGATATTAAATCTAGAACAAAGAACAGTAGCTTATAAACTTATTAGTAGATAGGTAAAAAAAAAAGAAACAGGAAAGCAGGAAGTCTAGGCGCCAAATTAGTCTCAGGAAACACCGGGAATCGAACCCGGTGAAGTCTTGCTTTTGCTAGAGGTATTTTGCGGCGAAAAACCGAAGAGCAAAATACCTAGGTAAATAATTTAAAAATAAATACTAATTACTCGACTAATTGGTCTGATCTTAGCTGACACCAAATTTAGCTAGTCGCTGTGTATAGTTGCAACAAAATAATTCGTTAAGTCCATATTTTGCATTCTGCAACCTATGTTCCCAACTGAGTTCGTTTTAATTCAATTGGTAGATACAAATACGTCATGAATAAGTTTGGGCGATATTTGATGGCAAATTTCAACAGTGGCAAAATTTTTTGTCAACTCAGATACAGATTCAACCTACTGGCCTTCTCTTAGTCGAGTAATTAGCATTTATTTTTAACTTCGTATTGAAATTATTGCTTCAACTTTTCTTTGAAATCGTAAATCAAAGTTCTATCTTAAATACACAACACCGAGAAGCGGCTGGAATTCCAATCTTAAAACTATTTCGCGCTATGCAAAGAATCATGACTTTTTGAATGTTTTAAATCAATCCACCCTGGATTGATTTAAAACATTTCATTAAGAGAACCATACCGTCTCGATCTACATAAAACTTTTGCTACTGATAGTGTTTCAGTGAGGTTTCACTTTCAGTAAAAACAATGTGTCGGTAGGTACTTACAAATTTCCGAATCTTCTCTGGTCTGGTCTGGTGGGAGCCTACGACCGTTCCGCCAAGCGCTTTAGCGTACCGGTACGATGCCGCGAAGACAGATTGCTATACCCAAACAGATAAGCCCGCTACCATCTTAGACTGCGTGCTCACTTATCACTAAGTGAGAGGTGAGATTATAGTCAAGGGCTAGCTTGTAGTGGAATAAAAAAAAATAATACCTACGCAATATGGAACAAGACTGACGAATATACTAGTCTATACAGCCAGTAGCAACAATTGCGTTTATTTTTCAAAACTAATAAAGCTCAGGAAGCCAACCAACTGAACGGCTAGCATGGGCAGGAGACAATTATCTCTCCGGGGAAAGGATAGAAATTTATCTTCTCCCACAGATATACCAACTCTCCGAGCATTGGCGCACCAGTGGAAATAATATATTTGTAATAATAAACGGGGGTAAACTTCTCCTATTCCATATTCCCACGATTTAGCACGTGGGCACGTCAATTATATCGCCTGCCAGGGGATATAATTTTCATTTCCTGCCTGTGCTACTGGTTTATACCATACCAGCAGGGCTGCTGGTACGGTATAAACTAGTATCAATTGCACAATCAACTATTAGATAGAACCATAGAAAATTTCAATGCGGAGGGCCAGCGTGGTGGGCTACGGCCTAAACCCTTCCCATTGTAGGTGTTCACCTGTGCTCTGAAGTGGGCCGCAAATGGGTTGATATGATGATGATGATTTGATATGATGATGGGTTGATATGATGAGAAAATTCCACGATGCCATAGGTTTGTCATGGCCATTGCCATAGAACTTTATTGACTCATATTTAGCATCATTAAAATTTTATGTGCCGCCAAACCGGCCATTGTTTATATGCGGGAGACCAAAATTTTTATCGTGAAAAATGAAACCACAACCGATTCCTTTTTTATATATTTACAATTTTTTTTTTTTTTTACATACATTTCAACATATTACATGCTACTGGGAGCTCTTTTTAATTCGAGCAACGAACAGTTACATAAACTAACACGTAAATCTAATTCGTAATAAAAACGATCTGTGTTAGTTAATCTACTGTGCCCGCTGTAAACGGGATTGGCACACTAGAATCAATAAAATCCCGGTGTGCGTTAAATCGCTTGACGTGAACAGTGGCAGTTTCCTTGATAAGTGTTATTCGTAAAGCAATAGTTTATTAGGCCGCCGCTCCGGTTCAAAGTTATTGTTCGAAGGACGAATTGGTCTCGTGTGCCCTATTTATGGGTGAGGGATTGTCCACTATAGTACAAATATACAATTCAAAATTGACTCGACGACTATCCTACCGAGTTAGTACTATCTACATTTTACAAACACCGTGTTAACATCGTAATCAATAAATAAATCTTATTATGCCAACGACGCTGGAAGTTTTTTCACTCAGATAACAGAACACTTAATGTAAGTTTCCAAGTAGAATGTACCCTATGAAATTTGCACCTTCGCCATTTTCGAGTATCGATACACTGTAACGACAAAGAAATATTGACCGAAACAGATTTAGTTTAAGGCTTAAGTTTGTTTGCGCTGTAAAGCTCCAAGAGGAGTTTTTCAAATAAAAATCAATATTACCTACAGAATTTAAAATGACGTAAATAGGTCAACGTACGTTAAAGTAAAACTAAATAGCAGAGGGAATGAGAAACGTTACATATGCGAAGTCTTGCAAATCTTGGAATCCTAACAATTATCGAGAAATGGGTAACCATAGATCATAGAAACTTTTATAATCAGCAAATTCACCCAGTTGGATTTTTAAAACACACTTTGGTCGTTTTCGATTTGCACACGTTGGTCGTTTTCGAGTATCGAAACACACTATCGTAAAAGTAAAATTAATCGAATGTACTTCTTTTTAAAATTAAACATTTTGAAGGAAATTTATTTTTTAATCCAAAAGCACTGGTAATAATAAAAGCGTGGAACTTTTTAGCAGGTCGTTTGGAAGTATCTGCTATTAATTACAATGTTAATGTCGGAATAGAGCGACTGCTGAGTTTCTACCTTTCGAACCAGTGGTAGAGTGAATCTATTAGAGCTGTTGTAGAGTATATAAGTCTCCGTTAAATAAATGAAACTTTCTAGCTTTAAAACAACGATCATCAGTTTGATTTTATTACTATATCAGTGTTTCCATACTCGAAATCTACTCGAGCGAGTGTGGCAGCAGGTCCCCGGTTTCATAGCCCCTAGTGCAACTAAGAACAACAAGCTAACAAAGTCAACTAACAGAGTGACTTTAAATGTCTTTGTTATATATAGCGGTCAAATCTTGTTGTTTCTTAGTCCTTCATATAAAATGTTAGATTGGCGGCAACGTAGATGTGACGTTTCTTCACAAGACAACTTAAACTAAGGTCTGACATACCCCATTTAAGATTTTAATTGGTTTAATAGGGGTGAATGGGGTGGGTACAGCTCTGCCAAATCTAGGTGAGTATTGCCTAGACAGTTTGCCAAAATAAGAATTGTCACCACTACACCGCTCTGGACTTTAACATAAAGTTTGCAATAATTTCCGACAGGAATTTTATAGTACTAACCCACTAATATTGTGCTTGGCTGTAGAAGAGATAGTTTTTATAATTTGTTTATTAAATATATTGCCGTTAAACCGAAAAGTTCCGGTTTATTAAAAAAATAAACCGAAGGCGCGGTAAAAAATTGCAAAGACTCAAATTAACGATGGTCAAATGACCACTCACAAAAATTCACTGAAAATCTGTGAATAACATTTATGATGCAAAAATAATTTCTCCATAAATTCAAAATGTTAGCGTCATTTCATCATTAAGTTATCCCATTGGCTAATCTATGAAATGGGAAATGTATAAAAAATCCTACGGCATTTTATAGAATTTAAAGCATTAATTTTGAATAACCTGGTTGGTCTATTACTTTACTTTACTTTAAGTTAGACATAGCCACAGTATAAAAAAACTTATAAAAAACGGTGATGTAAGAACTTGTTCCTCTGAACAGAAAATAGTATTTACTCCGATTGCAGCAGATTTACAATAATGTACTTTTTAAAAAATCAAGAGAGCAGCCGTTAATGATTCGGCAATAGGATTTTTTTTGTTAAAATTTTCTTACGATAAATACGCGAACAAGAGTTGGCAATTTTATAAAACTCTAAAAACTTCTCGAAATCTATTGACTACTGTGACTGATATCACATTTGTATTTTTGGCTAATAGGTCGGGTCGACCTTGAAGCCACTAAAATTTTACATTCGACATATCGTTATAACTTCCTAAAAGTAATCGTAGTAATTAAATAAACAACATTACTTTTAACATCACTTGATAATATTATAACAAACTAATTTTTAACAACACTCTGTCAAGCGCTCGTACATATAATAGAACAAATGAATACACCGAGTCGTAAATAATTCAGAATTATACATAAAACTTTGCAAAATGTGCTTGTTTTTCTTTTAAGATATAATAATATAAAGATTGGCACGTGTGCCTATATTTAAACGGCTAAAATAATTTTCCGCTCATTGAATCATTTTAGTTGTAGTGACGCCGAAATAAATCATTGACATGGAATATTTCTTTGTGTAACGAATGGAATCAATCTTCAATTAATTTCGACCAATTTTATTTATAGCAAAATTCGCCGGAAAAGAATAGGTTTCAGCGGAAAAAAAAAATAGTTTTCAGCAGAAAATTACTACATTATTGGACATGAATGAATATATATTAATAGCACATACTAAATTTTAATACTTCCGTAAAGTGTCTCGAATAGACAGTTCAGCATCTAACACATCGGAACAACCAACAAACACTTTCACAATAAAAACAATCACGCGGTTATTTAATATTGCCATTGCAGGCATTGAAATAAAAAATATAAATGTCTCCCGATCCTGACATGCAGTCAAAAAGTACGTAGGTTCTTTACTTGCAGTTTATAATTAACAGTAATTTCTTTGTCTAACACACATTTACAAAAGAACACTAAATGGTGACTGACCCTATGTTTACGCCTCCAGTTCTGCTGCCTTGCAATGATGTCTCGTGATAGCCGACACCGTGTGCTCTCCAATCCAAATACTGATTGTTCACTTTTCTCCTTCGAAATTTGAATGGAAATAACAGTTCAGCAACTGTCAGATAAGTTACAATCATAATACGGGTGCTGAAGTCATTTAAATCATCCAAGTTTAATTTTCACGGCATTGAATACTGAATAAATTATCATAATTAAGTTACACAAAACCTGGGATGAATACTGTTTTAAATGTAAATAGGATTTTGGCGAAATAATCGCTGCTGAATCGCGGTCACATCATTCGATCAAATAGAATTTGTTGTATTTTAGTTTTGATGCTTTATATTTTAGGTATCACACAATGATATAACGTATAAAAGTTCGATAGTAGCTTCGATTTCGTACAGGAATAAAATTTTATCTTTGTGCGCAATAATATTTATGTCTATTTTGTTCATTTGGCGGAAACAGAGTTCCAAAATCGAAAATACATTTTTTTTCTTAAAAATAGGTCACATATAAAGCGATAGATCGATTTGACTAGAAAGCTCTACGTTCGACAATTCGATATTCAGTTCCAGACATTTTGTCAACTAGTGGCTGTGATCACATTTTAAAATTGTATCGTGGCCTTAGAACATCAACATTGCGATACATTAATGAATTAACAAAACCAACTATTTACAATACAATCGATATTAAAATATCGACGAGTTCGTAAAATTGTATTCAATTATTTCGTGAATATTTAATAGTTATTGTGATAAACCTAGAGTTTTAGACAAAGACATGATATCTGAACTTAGAACATATGAAAGTAGGAGCTACTTTCATATGAGCACATGCATATTTAAGAAGGGTAAAGGAACTGAATCGTCAGTGAGTTAAATCCATGTGGGATATTTCAAAATGATATGTTAAATTATCCTGACGCTGTGATATGTTCTAAATATAATGAAGAAAATTTGTAGGCAATAAACACGAACGAGTCGATATTAAAATATCTATAACATGTAACATTCAGCGATGATCGCTGACGACTAGAATAACGTTTCGCGAGAATGAGAAGCGCGCTCGATACGCATAGGCAGCGCCGGCCGACTCGCCAACTCCGTGCACTCGGATGGACCAGCTTCGGGGCCGCCACTGTCGGTCGAGAATTGCTCCACCTCATCGTCTGTGGATTCCACTTCATCCTCCGCAAACACAGAGTCCGCGCCCACTGACGCTAGATCACATTCCACTGCAAACGATGGGCCCACGCTCCCAACTGACGCGAGCGGAGCCAGTCGCTCACTCGGGCATGGGGACAATCTGCGCTCCGGCAAAGAGCACACTACTGATGACCCACGCCTCTCCAAATAGGAACTCCCCGAACTCGAGCACGTAGCCGAACTCAATCGCCTATCACGAGGTCCAGCTGACGCTCGCCTTTCACTAAACCTCAATGCGGATCCGGGTAGCGAATCTCCACGAAGAGTCGAAAGTCTTCGTGGAGGCGCTAGTAAGCTACCGTAACCACCGCCGTACGACGCAAATCGTGCAGTTCGGGGCCAAAGCGGCACTTCCCCTATGGATGGGCGTGAACGAGCTCGTTCTGAGAGGGCTTCCTCTAGAGCCGCGTTCAACTGACGCTCTTCTTCCACCGCTTGCTCTTCGGCGACTACTGCCTCCGCTAGTTCCACTAGTTTAGGGTCATTTAACGCTTTCACAGATTTACTCCGGCTCTTGTAAACGATTAAAAAGACCATTAGGGCGAAGAAGCCGCCAAGGGTGGCAGCTATGCGCACGCCGGTCATGACGTCGTAGGTGGCATAGAACTCGATGCGCACGCGGTCGCGTTCGGCCTGCGCGCGCTCGGTGGTATTGTTAGCTGCAGTTGTTTGTCCACCGCTCCATCCATCCTTAGGCTCCATAGCGCGGTCAAGTTTTCATTGCCTGTGGACAATACATTAATCGTTAGGGACACGTTATGGGATGCATCTGGAAATAATCAAAGTTTGCCTTAAAAGGCTTTTAGATCATATTCCAGCGCTTAAGATGAGAGGCCATTTGCAATGAGCTGTTATATACAATCTTACTTCATTCGGCCAAAATAACTTTTATTTCGCTGAATACGGAATAGATTATCATAAATTTCGTTGTTCCAGATTTTTTGTAGGAATGTTATTATTTAAAAATAATGTGAAAGAACATATTATCATAGATCATTGCTGTAATATGAAATCGCTGTAAATAAACAATTTACAAAAATAACTTCGAAAGATTAACTAAATTTAGCTAGAGTACGTTTCTGTCGTTAACGTTTATTTTCCAGGTGCAGAAAGTAGCTGGGAGGCCGAACAACAATGTTGTCGCTAAGCGATTTCCGTTCACCAGTTGCCGCACAGCCCCGACCGACATATCTGGGACACCGCGCGGCATATCGCATTATGTAGCTTTACTTTCTCGACATCCTTACATTTTCAATAATAAGATTTATTTACAAAAGTGTATTTGTTTTTCTTTCACGCGGCAACGAGCATTGGGTCTCGGTGTTTTTCTGCACATTATATACAGTTAATAAAAAGTGAGAGTACGTATTCCTATTAAATTTACCGCAATATTTTCAGGTGTGGTGAAAATATCACGGAAAAAGATCAGGACATTCTGTTGTCTGTATGGCTGCCTGTTCGTTCGTCTGTGTCTCACCACAGTTGTTCTCAAAGACTTGAAGCTTGAGTTAATAAGTTAGAACTACTACTACTCTAATAATATAGCTGAAGAGTTCATTTTCTTCTTTGAGTGCGATGTTATCTGGATCTACCGGTCTGATTTGAAAAATCTTTTGTTTTCATTTAATAGCAAGATTGTGATAGGCCGTAGGCAGGTATATAACTTTAAAATTATCACCCCTAAAGGGGTTTAAACAGGCAATGAAAGTTTGTATGAAAGTATGTAATATTTTAAGTTTTTTAGTAGTTTTAAATTGATATTTACTATAGGTTGGCAACTAAATTCATAAAAGACATGTTACAGGATTTATAAATATTATTCCTACAACGAGGGGACGTTACACTGCAAAAATACCAAGTCTCATTATTTTTTTTTGTTTTGTAGCTTATTTCTTCATTATAGTTAAAGGGTATTTAACATTCTTCTAGAACCCCTAGCAGTCAGACGAGACGATGAGGAGGTTCGGGTATATTGTATTGAACAGAGAAAGAAAGTTTGTAGGAAACTAATCAAAAGTTGTACGCCGACGAAGACTTCCGCGAACAGAACGTATTACTCGCACTTGTCTGGTTTTTTATACAACTACAAGATGGTACAAAGTATTCAAGTATTTAAAAAAAAAACACTACAGCCGAACACCGTAAGACTTTTTACAAAATGGCGCATCAAAGGTGCCATATAAAAAATGTCTGTGAACGTGCTCGTTTATGGTGAAATAAAAAAGTTACATAGAGATGAATCCTGAAACAACACTTTTTCCATTACTTTCCTTTCAAATTGTGCAAATATAAAACCGTCGCCACAAAATATCTCAACCATCTTGTACTAAATTATTGTGTACGGGAACACTATTTTATTTGAAGGTCATAACTTTACGCTGTTTTATTGTGTACGGATAATGGATTTATTTTGGCTCAACTCATGAGATTATCAGTTTTACTATTACGATCATAATCGAATATTAATGCATAAAGATCCTATTCCTGGCCTATGCTTCTTGAATACAAAACGCAATATCGAGATTACGGCCTGTCCTTAAAATCTGAACGCTCTATTTATAGTTAACGGACGTTGTAGTAAAATCAGTAAGTAAACATTGTGGTACTGCAAAGTTTCTGAAAATTTTTAGCGATTTATGTCATCGGTAGAGCGGAGTCTGCAATCGCCCCTATCATTAATTTGTGATCAGTCTTTGGACTTGAATCAAATTCAATGTCTTTTGATATCAATTGGAGTCTTTACTGATGCTCCAGTGCTGTTCTTTTCCTACCCGGTAGAAAGGGATAGCACTAATAAATTCAATCGGAAGATTGTGGATTAAATAATAGATTGAATGAATGAATGAATACACTTTTATTGTACACCAAAGAAAAGAAGTAGTTACAGAGATATAAATACATATCAAGAGAGTACAATTTGGTGGCCTTATCGCTACATAGCGATTTCTTCCAGGCAACCAATGGCGTAAAAGGAAAAAACATAGAAAAGAGGTAGGTGGTGCAATAAATAATATTTAAAATTATACAAATATATAAATGAAATATATATATTATTACTAACATTGGGCATAAATTGGTAGAAGGCTAACTTGTTAGATCAATAATTTTGAATGATAAATTTGAGTCAAGTGCGCGTGTGTTAGCTTCGGGAAACATTTTTTTTGGTTATACAGAAAGCGGAAAAAAACCGCTGTCGGATGAAAAAAAAAACATAAAAGAATCGCATCTTTTTAACTGCTTAAAATATATTATGTGAGATTTGGATATCCTTACTCCATCACTTCTCCGGCTACCATGTTAATAATCTGTGATAAAACACTTGATATGATAAAGCACAATGTTTATAAGCTCACGTAACATACTCTCGGATTTGTATCAATCGATATACCTACAGTCCTACACCTAAGGTCAAAACTATAAAACTACAAAAGAATCGTTGATAGCGAGCAGTGATTTAAAACAATGAGTAAGAATAGAATAGTTATATAGCTATAAGTTGTAGTCATGCTTGTTCCTGGATGCTTTCGCGGATCGGTTTCGTGTTAATTACGTGTAAAAATAGATAGTACTTTTAATTCTTTCCGGACTAAGACCTCGCGTTGTGAGCAAAATCATATTTTTATTGTTATAATAAGCGAAATGCCTGATCTTCAATTGCTCTTTTTAAAGCTTGTATATTATTTTAAGTTATCGTAATTCTTAGTATAGAATGATATACACACATACTAAACTAATAAAAAAAAATATGTTGTTAAAATTATGAATGTCTTCAATAGTGAGATTGTCGGATTGACGGTTAAGGGTCTTGTGGGCTTCTTTTTTAGGGTACCAGTACCATTTATAAACTCACATACTTACAGTAAGATTTGTAAGCTCGCCATCGCAGAAAAGATTTCGAGTATCGAAACACTAATTATAAAGTATAATACCATAGGGAAATATGTATTAGTTTATTTTATATATGTACTGTTTTTGTAATTATTAATATGTATGTATATTCTTAGAGCTTTGCGCACTGTTGTAAGGATTAATATGTGAGCCAATTCCTCATAACGGTTGCCTGGAAGAAATCATTATAAGTGATAAGGCCGCCTTTGTTACACAAATTTAAATGACTTTTACCTTTGTTCTCTTTTATTTATTTCTTGGTAGCAATAAAGTATTTTTGATTTTTATTGATGAAACTTGAAATCTATCTTGTATTAAATTTAAAATTCGTTAAAACTTCTTCGAGCGGATCATATTTTTATGTTATTCATAATAGAGTTATATAAGTTTACGGAATTCAAGATTAAGTTTTTGAGTAAGAGCCCTGAACACACGCCTCTTAAAATAGCTAGGTACTTTGATAAAGCTACAAATCGAACACACATGTTATGTTGCAGTAATATGAAAAAAGTATATTTATGTTAGGCTTTTGGCTTCAGTTTTAAAGGTGGTGGTGCACTTATTATTGTTTCATATCCTTAATAAATAATTTAACGTGTAGACTGATTTTTAGAAACGGTTCTGGACCAAAAGATTCAGAGATCTGATACAAGATATTTCGGTATTTTATCGCTTGTCACGGTGAAGCAAGAGTACGTTGATGTAACATGCTATGTATGTACATATTTAGATGATCCACTACAGCGTCGCACCTAATGAGCCGATTTTAAATAATGAGGAGTCGCTAGTCGCTTGCTTAGTCTTAGGTAATACGTCATAGACCACAGCTTAAGTAGAGTTATGAAAAACTGACTTAATGTAAAATCCATTATGGCGTATATACAAACAAAACTATATTAAATGTAAGCCTTGTGCAAGTTCCCATAATGTCCAAGTATTTAACTATTCAAATAAATCATCAAATAAATAAACAACTCACTGCATAATCCCACGGGTTATGTAATGTCTTAAGTTATAGGTGCCGGGATAAATGCCTGATTTATCCCGTCACCTGTAACGGATTTTAGAGTGATTCTTAAGCGTAGCGAGGCTCGAGGGTGTTGCTTCTAGAATCGTAAGCAAGGGGTTCAGTGTGCTGAGTGCGAGATTGGTTATCTGTTCGATCGCGTAAAAGTTAACTATGATTTGTAAGGCGTCGAAAGAACGCCATCTAGGGACCAGACATGGTGGTCTTTCGACGCCATACAAATCATAGTTAACTTTTTTGCGATGGAATCAGTGGCGTGCATAGTGGGTATGCACAGGGTATGCAGATGATATAAAATGAAGAAAACCTCCAGTACGAGTTCTAAAAAAATTAAGGATAGGCATTGTAAGAGTTATTAAAAGCCTACCCTTAAGTATTTATAACTCATACTGGAGAATTTCTTCATTTTATATTATCTGCATACCCTGTGCATACCCTCTACGCACGCCACTGGATGAAATAGATGAAAAATCTCACACTCAGCACACAGAGCAGACAATTAAGACGAAATACAGCTATGGAGTTTGGTGAATATTAATATATATGAATATTATATACCTAGAGTATATTTTTCAATTACGCTGTCGTCGCGGACAATTCTGTTCAAAATAAATCAATATAAATAAAAAATGCACAAGAAATCCTTTCCTTTGCCGCCAGAAATATATATATGTCACCGCGGAGGTTGGGCGGACGTTTATTAGAACAACCATATTAAATAATTTAACTTGCAACTTATTTTCTAACGTAAAATCTCATTTTATCAAGTCAAATGATTTGATGTTGGCTTTCGTAATTAATTAAATAACTATTACAATTTGTGAGACAGTTCTACGCTGTAACAACAGATGGCAATATCAGAGATAAAATACTCCTTATGATTTTATGTCTGATTGCCATTCAGGTCTAAATTATTTTTATTTGATTTTTAATGTAATTTAATTGTCAATTACATACTTTTAATAAATAAGTAAGATTATGATTTTTTTAAGAACATGCAGACCCGTTTTAATAGATGGCGACACTAGTTATGAAATGTTGATGTAAAGATTTTGCTGTCTGACTGCCAGCAAAATCTAGGTTAATTACTAGTTAAATTATAATGATGTTTCGATGTAATTAGCTTAATTTTTCATAAAGTAAGTTTCAAAACGATTGTTACCACCTGAGCGAGTACGACCAATAGTAGTCGATCACGTTGTCGCTAGTTTTGAGCAGAAGCGTGGTGCAGGAAGTGGCGGACTCAGTCAAGAAGACGTATTATTGAAAAAATTGACGATTGAGCTCACAAGAGTGATAGTTTAAGAAAGAATTAAGCTGTATTTTGGTTTAGAAATAGTAATTAATTACCTACAATCTATTTTCATTTAATCTCGTTTGCTCTGAACTAAATTTTAATTTCAACGGACAGTGTCAACGGCAGAATAGGTGACCCAGGTTAGATTAGGGGTTCAGCATCCTTTTTAATGACGGCGAAACACGTTCTCCGATATATATTAAATATATTAACACGTTTTCCGGTAGGTAGGGAAATACATTAATAAGCCCAATCAGCGACCAGCGTATGCTGGAAAATCCGTGCAAAAAAGTGCAAGGTTTTCACACATTTATTACAGCGAGGTTACTAAACAATCGATGAACTTCTTAATGACTAGGTTGCTTGGCAGCACACCGCTCCGCTTTCATCCTTCGCAAGACACAATAATAAAAAGACAACACACAACTGCTGAGTTTCTTGCCGGCTTCATCTCGCTAGAATCTGCCTTCCGAACCGGTGGAAGACTTGCTACAAACAGACCGACTTTACTTTTCTAGTTTTTAATTTTTTTATTACTCCACAGCAAGTTAGCCCTTGACTGCAATGTCATCTGATGGTAAGTGATGATGCAGTCACAGATGGGCGGGCTAATCTGCTAGAGAGTATGACAGTTATATTTCAACCATGGGTATTCTAAATCGGTTTCTACGCGACATCGTACCAGAACGCTATATCGCTTAGCGGCACTTCTTTTTCGGTAGGGTGGTAACTAACCACGACTGAAGCCACCCACGGGACCAGACCAGAAAAAAATCTGAAATTATGAATTCCAAAATTGCCCCTGCCGGAAATCGTACCCCGGACCTCCAGTTTAGAACATTAAAACTACAGCGCTCACCGCAGCGCAAGGGAGGTGGACAAAAAGGACTAAAATAAAAGGCCTTCTTGATATAAATTTATAGACTTCGGTGAAATTGTAAGACTTCGGTGAAGATGTGTCGCTGATTATAGCAAGAGTTATTTCATGTTCACCGCACGTGGCGGTGCGAACAGCCCCGCCTGGAATAAGAATTCCCGATCGAGTTAATTTAGGATGTGACCTTTTATAATTAGGCTTCACAGGTCCGGCGGCGTCTCGCGAAAAACATGTGCCACGACACAAACGTTCCACTTGGAAACCCGTTCCTACCGCTAAATTACTGAATTTTAGGAGTACACTGGCAGAATAATTTTATTATAACAAGATTGTTTCCAAAATAATAATCGACTTCTGAAATAAACGGTAGGTATTTCGGTAGGTAGTTAGTATACCAACTAAAAAGGTAATATTTTTTTGTATAAATCCAACTTTAACATTGTATGTTACAACTAGCTTCCGGTCGCAAAAAAATCGCAGATTTTATAAAGAATGTTGTTGTCTGTGTCCATTTCGAAATAAACCCCTTTTATACAACAGAAAAAAAAGTCTGTATCAGTATGGCGGGGTTATGCCCGATCATACCTACATAAAAAAACATTTATGTTGATAATCTCCTCTTTTTTGTAGGAAGTCAAAATGGAAAAGGAATTTATTTTTTATGAGAATTAAGCTTAATTTGCTATACTCCTTGTATAGCAGGTGAATCTGTATGGTGTAATTTATAATTTCTTTAAACTTCTAGGTACCTACTCCACACTACGCACGTTTCGCATCCTCAGGAGATGTTGACTTTACAATTATTGTTATGTGTAGAGATTTGGAAGTTGCTTAACTTTGAATTGAAATTCATTTTAGTTTGAATTTGAAGTACTTAGGTTAGGTGTTTAAAATGTCAGAAAACATCGTGAGGAAACTTTATTATGTTCTGTAAGTCTTGTGAAGAGCTCCAATTGCGGATGTAGCCGTAGTCACAGATTCGTTTATATTGTTATTGTTTTTTGGTATAAAGTCAGCACTCATTTCGAAAGAAAAACGATATTTTAGTTTGAAAAACAAGCTATAGATGAACAAAATATCACGCAGAAAAACCCGTGTAAATATTCCTGGTATCATAGATTGTAATAGGTGTGAATATGTTTTATGTCTTGCATGTTTGAAGTCTGCAGAACAAAGGAATTACTTGAGTATTGGAGTATGTAAGGCTCAAGTATAAATTCTTTTGTTACAGAGTAGGCAGGGCACAGAGTTTAAGCTTGCAGTCGATGGATCGAGCTCACACAATGAAACTAAATATAGAACGTACAGGTAAAGTAATAAACAGTTGATGATTAAACAAACAGTTCAAAATTACAATGTATGTTTTCAATGTTGCATCATTATAATTAGGGCTACCTTTAGTTTAGGTAATCGTATAAAAGGAAATAGAAAAGTATTCTCAACATTAAATTGATATAAGATATATCATTGTAGTTAAGTATTGTCTATTAACTAGGATCAGATTATCTTTTAGCATGTTATCTTAATAATAAACTAGCTGTTCGTAACGTAAAGTTATAGCCACGCGGATACGTTACCACAGACCCCTCTTATAGGTACGTAATATAAGGATATTATAAAAATATTAATTATATTTTATGCCTAAATAACAATTGAAAATTAAATTTTAATTATTTAAAAAAAATATATTGTATTTTAAAGAAAGGTGTGGTAATCGCGAACATCTTTGTAGATCCACTACCTACATACCAATATTTTTGTTAAGAAGGTAATTTATTGACCGCTAGCCCGTTATTGTCTGACTTTGACTGCAAATACGATTATTTCGGGCTGAAATCTATTATCACTAAAATAATATATAGACTTTGTTACTACTGGATAGAGTAGCTTTCTTTTGCTGAAACAAATATTCAGAAATTTCAGAGTTTATCGACTGCAAACAATATTTTCTCTTTATCGAGTTGTTTGAGTCCTACCTTTCAAGATATGTTTTCGCGGACTGTTTTTTAGAACTTTTTTTAAGGGAAACAATTCCGCATACTTAGGTACTACAAACTTCCGTCGTTTTGGCGCAACGTTTAGGTAACGTTAAAGCATCGCACCCTTTTTATCGCCGGAAACAAAAAACGGTTCCCACGGGTTATACAAAAAACCGAAATAAACGCGGACAAAGCACGCAGGCAACAGCTAGTTAGCCCATTCCACTACAAGATAGCCCTTGACTGCAATCTCACCTGGTGGTAAGTGATGATGCAGTCTAAGATGGTAACCTGTTATTGAGTAATCGGTTTCTAAGCGACATAGCACCGAAACACTAAATCGCTTAGCAGCATGTCTTTGTTTGTAGGGTGGTAACAAGGCACGGCCAAACCCCAAGTTTTTCATTCAACCATAGTTGAAAATAGAGAACATGTTCAAAACCAATAACAAGATCACACTCCCAGGGTTTATATAAACCATGCTAAATAATTTGCAATGAACATGTAAAGCACATATTGTTTTTTAAAATTTAAAATTTCACACAGGGACATCTTTTGAGTATTTTAAAACGTGTTGACTATTCCTGTAACTAGTGGCACGGGTGCCACCAAAATAATTGACACTGCCGCTAGGCTTGACTGCAGGTAGACTGGTGTGCGACTGCACTAAATAATCGCTGTTCCTAGTTACCATTTTAATACATCACCTGCATTAGGCACTTAAATAGCACAGAATGTAACAAAGATAGCTTTTTCCTGCACCAGTTATCAATACTGTTATAAAGGTTGTGGTGAGGAGGATATCTGATTGTGTCTGATTTAGAATTATTTTATTGTAAGTCAATAATATTGGCAAAGTATGAGCTGAACTCATGCACAAAGGATTACACAAAACAATATAAACTCTTTACCTTAATACTATGTGATTAAAATGTCATAAAATTCAAAAGTTATTGTAAAATTTTAGTGCCTTAGGCATAAAAGAGTAACTAAACTAACAGTCACCACCACCAATGACCACTAGGTCAACATGACCACATATAACAAATACCTATGGTTGGTAGTTTGTAAAGTTTTTCTAACAATTTCTTTGTATGTTGTTGGAAATAAGGAAATTACCTTTGTGATGCCATTTCTACTAATAATGAAATGTTAATTGTTTTTACCTGCACTTGGAGGAAATATCAATTTTCAATAATTATAAAATGTATATAAAAATTAATAACTGACAGTAGCTATATATCAATTTGAGTGTCAGTAGTATGAGGGTAGTGTCAAAGCGCTCAGGCCCTGATTGACAGAAAATCACAGGTTCAAATACTGATGGTTATGAAATTTTCATATGCATTTTAAAATTCATAAATAATTTCCAGTTTGAAGTGCACCCCAGCGCACTATATTTATTCCTTCTAATGTTAGATCATCTGTAGGTGTATTAACCTAGAAATATTTTGAAGTAACCACTGTAGACATTTATGTTAACCCTGCCACTTTTTTTGAGTGGAGCTCACATATTAAATTCCCAGCAAGGGCACTTTGGGAATTTAAAATTTCTGAATTTTACCTGGTTTGCTCTGGTGGGAAGGAGGCTTCGACCCTGGTTAATTACCATACAAGTGACAAAGACATAGCGCGTAGGATATCGCGTAGGAACCGATTAGGGGTAAGTGTTTAATAAAAATGACTTACGCCATAATAGGTTAGTCCGCTACCATTTTAGACTGCATCATTACTTACCACCAGAAGAATGCTGTCAAGGGCTAAAACTTGAAGTGGAATAAAAAAAACTGAAACAACAACTGTTCTTAAGACTTTGAGCAATTACGGCAAAAGAAAACACTTAAAACACATGTAAATATGGGTCACGGTAAATTTACAAGAAGTTAAAAACGTAAAATTTATATTTACCACTTATGCATGATCCATAGCCCGCACAAATTGTCAAACATATAGAGCGTCGGGAGTTTGTTATGTACATGTCCTTGGTATGTTATTATATTTAACCACGTATACATTGAAAAAAAAACTTTTAAACCACAGTTCAACGCGCGCCACCTTTTTCAACGTAGATATATCGCATCAATAAATTCGGTGAGAAGTTCCATTATGAAAAAATGTACAACAATAATATCACTATAGGAAGGTAAGACTTTCTTGTACAATTTCTTATAAAATAGATTCTAATTTTATATGTGATTACAAATTTCCATTACATTTCTATTGAATTTAATTTAAAAACATTTGAGAATTTAGGAACCACCACCTATAGAGATGACACTTTAAACACAGACAAATAATAACCTAAGTCAAACAAGGCAAGTCTTGTAATTTTTTAATCTATAAATAAAACACCACAGACGAACTACCCAATGATGAAGTAATCCGTTTTTCTCTGAAACTGTGGAAATACATAAAATGCCACTGCTACGATGATGCTCTCTAAAAAACTATATATTCATTGAGGTCATTGCTAAGATATGACCTATACTAACCAATACGCATGTACTTGAGCAATTTTCATCTATTTGTCTGTCGTCAATGGCATTTGAACCAATTTGATTACAGTACTTTGTTCAAGTTAAGTTCAGGCGTGAATGATTTGTAATAGGATTTAGTAAAATTAAATTATTAACAGATCTTTTACCTGTGGTCATAATCAACCGTCATTGACTGTCATAAATGCAGACAGCAGATATGTTGTGATGTTTTCATTCAAAACCTAAATTAATTTTCTTTATATCTATTTTCATTTTATATAATTTCCCTCGTTAACATGTCTGAGGAATGGAAGGCCTTCGTAAGTGACACTAGAACAGCCTGTAAATACGGGGCGGAATGTTATCAGAAAAATCCAGACCATCACAATCAGTATAAACACCCCCCACAACTCAAAGCCAAACTGAACCAACGAAAGAATAATCGTTTTAAGCCTTATAATAGGGAGAGGAAGCCCACTGATGGAACTAAGGCGAGACATAATGATGTTCAGGATATTGAAGTTGATTCAGAGGACAGCAAAGTTGATAAGGCGACACCAAGTACAGCTCAGATTGATGATGATTCAACAAACAAGTGTGCACAAGAAAGCACAGATGTTAAGATCCCTAAATATCTCGTTAAATCAGATAGTGTGACCTTTTATGACAAAGATACAGATGCTGATATCATTAAAGATTGTTTCTTAATGGAAATGCCAGAAGATTTTTTCCAGTTTTATAAATGCCTTCAGGAAGATACGGAAAATGTTGAGAAACTCTTGTCTAGTGTGAATTTACAGCTTATTGGTCCATATGAGCTATTTTTAGGTAAATTACCCAAATTGGAAGATAAAGACTTATATTTAATCCACTGGAGATTTTTCTTTGATCCTCCAGAGTTTCTGGTAAGTTATTATGAGGATTCACACATAGCCCAGCTTCGATTGTCTACAAGCTACAGCAATTACTGCTTTCTAAAGTTAAGTTCCCTAAGCTGAGATCATCAAAGCTCATGAGAACTCCGAATGGGCTTTCTTACTTAGTTAAACTCTTGAGCCAACTGGAAAGTGACTCTTAGACATACTCTGAGCAATAACTATCCTAATTTTTATCATTAAGATGAATGTTATTATTGGTAGCTTCTTTAACTAGTAGTATCGTAATACTCATAAATAGTTTTTTATAACCCAGCATAAAAGCGGAACAACTGGTATTATCCAGTTGCTGATTGGGGACAATTATAAATAAATGCCACTGTATAAATTAGTTTCAGGTAGTTCAGATCTTAGTCTTTACTTTTTAATATAAAAGGCACATCAAACCATTACTTGCCCACTACAGATCATGGGTCTCCCACAATGAGAAGCGGTTAGGGCTGTAGTCCACCACGCTGGTCCAGTGCGGATTCGTGAACTCACCTTTCAGAAAATTATGTAGAACTTGCTTGCAGGTATCCTCACGATGTTTTCCTTTAACATTGGAACCAGTGATATTTTTATTACAAAATGCACATAACTTAGGAAGGTTAGAAGTGTTTCTTGGGACTCAAACTTGGCCCCCTGAAAGCATAGTTGAGCTCCTGCCCAATGTGCTATCACAGCTTCAATATAATAATAAATAATATAAATAATTTTAAAATGGTAAATTTGATTTGAACCTACTTTTTCAATAATTTTTCAGGCAGTTTTAAAAAAAAAGGGGAAAAGTGAATTTCACATAGGCTACTATAGAGATGATCCACAAGAGAAGCCAGTGTTTCTTGCTAAAAATGACAGTTCTGCAAATTATACCATCACACCAGTTGCTGAAAATATTTTTGGAGCAGTTTAGTATGTATTTTTTATCCTTTCCAAAATAGATATGTAAGCTAACACAAATTAATGAATATAGTTACAATCATGCTTTATATTAATAATAGTAATATTTGATCTATATATTCACTGCATTATTTTAATAAAACTGTATTCTTTAATTATTGCAAAAGAAATTATGTAAGATATGTTTCAGTTGGTTTTTACAAAATGAAAAGAAAACTTCACCATTTGTTTCCATATCATGTCAGAAGTTAATGGATAAAGTTAAGAAATGGGCGGAGCAGCATAATTTCTCTATTGAAGAATATAACATGAAAAAAAGGATACAACAAATTGTTTGTCGGACCTTTAACAATGCAGGCATTGTTGTACCATATAACAAGAAAACCCAGCTTGGGTATAGAAAATTGGTTGAAAGCG
This sequence comes from Pararge aegeria, assembly GCF_905163445.1. Lineage (NCBI taxonomy): Eukaryota > Metazoa > Arthropoda > Insecta > Lepidoptera > Nymphalidae > Pararge > Pararge aegeria. The sequence continues at coordinate 5,110,279 of NC_053184.1, read as the reverse complement.
ATGGTAAGAATCAATTTTAAGGCTGAGCATTACATTACATGCTTATCAAATACGGTTGTTTTTCCTACCACTAAAAAAAGTTCAATCTGCTTTGTTTGTTGGCAAAACACATTTTGGAGTGTACCTAACCATAATTTTTATGATTTCCACAATAAATAACATTACTATGATAATTTTTTTTAAATTCAAATCTTTACAGCTGATATTAAAAAAATGTTCAAACAACTAAAAGAAGCTAAGTCCCATGCAGAAAAAGATAAAATCTTGTCAGAGTTACAGCCAGTTATCACATATGCAAGTATAGCGATGGATGAATGTGACTTTGGGACAGGCCTGGAAGTGGGCATTGCCTTATTCTGCTCCGGCCTGCCCGAGCTCCAAACCAGTGCCTTAAAAAATCTAGAAGTAGCTTATTCTCTACTGGGCAGAGAAGCTTTTAGTAAAATTATACAGGTAACTATAAAACTTTTAATAATGACTGTTTTACAAAAATTATATGAAAATCTTTTTTGGTTCTCTATTCACATTTAACTTATAGTAGTTTTTGTGATGGTGAACGAAAATTGGTTTGGTAAATGTGTTGTTAAAAGTCCTATGGATGGTCTTGTGTCCATTAATCACATGAAGTGGTTGACCACATCTCCCTCTTGTGAGATGTAAGATTTTGTACTTAATTTCAAGTGGTATTTTTTTAAATTTATAATTATAATTTAGGTAAAGTAATCTGTGTTGATTGTGTAGGGTTAGAAGCTACTGTGTACACATTTATCCTTGTCTTCTTCCAGAAAAAAAAAAGTGTTATATGTTGATACATTCCCCTCCTCTCTAGACCTCTGGGTGAAGGTTGTCCTGGACTCCTTACGCTTAGTCAATAATTTAAATTTTTAAACAAGGTTACAAGATTATCTGAGCGTATCTTTTTAAACATAACTTTGTAGTGGGTGTTATACATGTTTTGAATATTTACAGATGCATGTAAAATATCGTCGCAAGGGTCCAGATATGTCCGTGGTGGGAACCGATTGACTTATGAATGATTTCGTAAAAAAACAAAATTTTATTTATTTATTCCGATTTAACAAAAGATAATAAAAAACTTTTGCAGAATATAATTTGTTTTTATTTTCAATCATAAAACAAATTTTAACGAAAATGTTGTATTTTTATAATTAAGTGATCCATTAGGAATGTAATTGTACACTGTACCAAACAAAACAATTTTAACATAATTTATAAAAAATCAAGATGCATGTTGGACATTCAAATTCTCAAACAAAACAATACCTGCACTAACAAAAAAGCATTTGAATTGAAAGTCTCTTAAAAAATTAAGTAAAACTGCATTTTTTGGTTTTGAGACTTAATGAAATTTTCACCTATACCAAAATGTAATGTAATGTAATTGTATCAAAAAAAAATTAATTTCTATGTACTGTTGGGTGATTCTACAAGCAACTTAGTAGTCATCAATTGCTTGATAATGTGTTACCAAGTTAACATCAACATTAATATGATTAGATTCCATTGTAACTCTCGTAATCATTGTTTTCACTGCAGCCTGGTGAATATGGTTTGCTCAAAATATTGAGTGTTCTAAGCAGTGCTTCATTGTGCAAACAGTCCCTTATTGTATTGTAAGTAGTAGTTTATTCTTTAGGTTTATCAGCGCTACTTAGGCTGAGGAATAGCGATATAGGGCAGTGGTCGCTTCCATATACTTTATCTCTTATAACACTGTCGCATAACGCCGGCACCAACCTCTCTGATATTATGAAATAGTCAAGACGCCTGAAACAACGTATTTAGATTTCAGATTGATACATGAAAAAATAAATATTAGGAGCTAGAAGAAGACATTGACTATTGAGTCACGAAAATAGAGCAGCCGTTGTTCCTATCGCTTTTGTTGAAGTTTTCAACTATACTATATAACTCGTAGTGAGTACGCCAGTGCATAACGTTCTTGTGCATAACGTTCTTGCCCATAGGTCCGTCGAGGAAGTGTTTAGTGGGTACAAGGGCCAGACCACCACTCTATTTCTCCCAACCAGTGGCGTGCACTTCATACATGCACAAAAGCACTGACTGCCCTAAAAAAAATTGTATAACTCATAAATGCGAAGGATTTTTCCATTTTATGGCACCTTCCTTCTTTAGAAGATTGCGGGGATTTCAATGTTGATATCTTATTACATAATACTACTACGACTAGGTTGTTAAACTTATTTAAATGCTTTAATTTGAATAATGCTTTCGATGAACCTACTAGAATCACAGCAACTTCAGCATCTTGTTTAGATAATATTTTTTTTAACTGTGATATCTTAGGTAAATCGATATAAAACAATTTAAGGTCAGATCATTGTGGCCAACAAATAACTGTTGTTGGTACAAATAGAAATAAACATATTGTTAAGTACAGGCCGATAACTCAGAGTAAACTGACGCGATTTGAAGGTGAAATATCAGCCAAAATTCCTGCTCTCTTTTTTGAAAACTGTCATCCCGACAATCTTTATCGTACGCTTTTCAATGAAATAGAAAGTGCATTTAATAAAGTATTTACTTTTAAATACATAGATTCTAATAAAAAAATGAGGTTTAGTGATTGGGCGACAATAGGCATTTACAAAAGCAGGGATAAGTTGTATGAGCTATATGATGAAAAACAATACAATCAGACTCCAACCTTCCTTGAATATGTAAAAAGTTACTCCAAAACATTTAAAAATGTTTGTAGACAAGCTAAGTCGCTATACATTAAAGATCGGATAGTAAAATCTGAAAACAAAATACAAACAACCTGGAAAATTGTTAATAATGAATCTGGGAAAACTAAATCTCGAGACGGAAATTTTGAATTAATTATTAATAATAATATGGTAACTACTGATACAGAAGTTGCTAGTACTTTTGAAAACTTTTTTCAGAATGTTCCTATTTTGTTAACAGATTCACTAAATTCCTCACCTACTGCAGCTCAGAATTTATTAAGAGGCAACATTAATGAGTGCAAAGTTTTATTTCATTTCAAACATATAGATGCATCGGATATCAGTAAAAACTTCAAGTTATTAAAATTAAAGAAAACAGGTGATATATGGGGAATGTCGGTAAAGGTAATATCTCAAATTATTGACGTCATTGCTCCTCTTTTAGCCATAATTTTCAATGAATGTGTTGATTTAGGTACTTTCCCGAACCTAATGAAACATAGTAAACTCATTCCTCTATTTAAATCTGGTAATAAAAATGATATAAACAATTACAGACCTATCTCAATCTTACCAGCTCTTAGTAAGATATTTGAAAAAATTATATTAAATCAACTCTTATATCATTTTAATGTAAATAACTTACTACACCCTGAGCAGTATGGCTTCACTAAAGGTCGTAGCACAACGGACGCAGGCGCTAAACTTATAAACATGTTTATGATGCCTGGGAATGTTCACAGAACGCCATGGGTGTTTTTTGTGATCTATCTAAAGCTTTCGATTGTGTTGATCATAAAACCTTGCTTCTTAAGCTAAGCCACTATGGTATCCAAAACGTTGCACTAAATTTGGTTGCCTCTTATCTCAGCAATAGAACCCAAAGAGTTTGCATAAATGATGCAAAGTCTCAGGGTTCAAATACCTCAATGGGTGTCCCACAAGGCTCGATTTTGGGTCCTTTTCTATTTTTAGTGTATATAAATGATCTACCGTACCATGTCAGTGGAACATGCGACATTGTATTGTTTGCAGATGATACATCTCTAATTTTTAAGACTGATAGGAGTAAAGATAACTCTGACGAAGTAAACCGTGTTATGTCGCATGTGTCGCACTGGTTTACAGTTAACAACTTACTTTTAAATGCAAAAAAAACAAAGTGTGTCGAATTTATCTTACCAAATGTAAAGAAAATTGATAAAAATATAATGATAAATGGTGAATCACTAAAAATAGAGACTTCCACAGTTTTTCTGGGCGTGACCTTGGATAATAAGCTACAGTGGGGTGCCCATATAGATTCACTAGCGGGTAAACTAAGCTCGGCTGCCTACGCAGTCAGAAAAATTAGACAGATTACTGACGTTGAAATAGCTAGGCTAGTTTATTTTGCGTACTTTCATAGTGTTATGTCCTATGGAATCTTGTTATGGGGTAAAGCAGCTGATATCGAAACTATATTTATATTGCAGAAAAGAGCTGTACGGTCAATATATAAACTTAAATCACGCGAATCCCTCCGTGAGAAGTTTAAAGAAATAGGCATACTTACTGTAGCTTCACAATATATTTATAACAATATAGTATTTGTAAGACAACATATTAGTCTTTATACACAAAAAGTGGACATAAACAGTCGACTTACAAGAAATGGTCATAAATTAGTGTCATCTGCATATCGTCTGCGTAAGGTACAGGGATCATTTGTGGGATTGAGTATACGCTTTTATAATATGATTCCTAAGGTGATTTTGGACCTGCCAATGCACAAGTTTAAAGAATTTGTTAAAACACATTTATTAGAGCGAGGTTACTATACAATTGATGAATTTTTTTAATGACAAGGTTGCTTGGAAGCATCCGGCTCCGCTTTCAGCTCTCACAAGATAGAAAAATGAATGTTAAAATACAAAATGTAAATTGTTGATGTTGGAAAAGAGCAACTGCTGAGTTTCTTGCCGGCTTCTTCTCGGTAGAATCTGCCTTCCGAACCGGTGGTAGAATCACTACGAACAGACAGACTTGACGTTTCAAAAGTGCTTATATTAGGCCTACTTGAAATAAATGAATTTTGAATTTGAATTAGACATACACTAGTCAAAAACCTTGTGCACGCCACTGCTCTCTACGGCAAGGTATAGCTCGATGGATCGTTGGACTTCGCGGCCCAAGATGCTGGAAACACCGCAACGCTTTCATTTCTCGTAAGACAGAATAGTGATTGTAAAAATTCAAAATGCTGATGTTGAAAAAGAGCAAATTTTGAGATTCTTCTGTATAGATCCGCCTTTCGAAATTTTTCGCACTAATAAAAAACAGATTTCACCTCAAAACGGCAGCCATTTTGCAATAACTATAGAAATAGATCTCACCATCCCACATTTTTCGCTCGGCTGTTGGACATATTTGACCAGAATGTGTAAGCTCCAGTTTTGTCCGGGTAGAAATGGCGGTAGGTGTCTACGAAACCATCTCCAAGCAGCTCACTCATACCGGTCCGTTCCTCTTCAGTAAAACCGGCATTCTTTTTGTTGGTTTTCGGATTTGTCAAGTCTGCAATATTTAACGTTTGTGTGATTGTTTTTTGTGCAAGCTTTTTGTCGTGTTCGTGCCTTAAGCTTTAGGGCGCTGCCGTGAGATAAAAAGGCTTGGGGCTCGCGCGCTCTAGGACACTAACTATACTGTTTTTAGTTTTAAAATAGGTTTCTATTTGATTTTGTAAATCCATATGTATAAACTAGTAGGTTTTACAAAAAGCATGCAGCTTTTAAGCTCGTATTATAAATTTAAATAGCATATTAAACTTTCGGAACCGACACGATTAGGATCCGCATCTCTCCGGCAATCGCAGCCATTAAAAATTTATACATTCTATATTTCCTTCTGGTACCTAAAGGAATGAAACTATAAAATTTTAAGTCATTTCCGCATTCTTAATATTCATTATTGAAGTAATAATCAGACTGAACTCAAACAAAACTAATTCAATACCAGGTATCAAATAGGCAAGGTAGGTCCACCAAAAGAAAAGTCGACGTCCTACCCCAGTGGCCCAGTATGTACGTTTTAAGTAATTAAAATATTACTTGCTTCAAGCTGAAGATAAACATCGTGAGGCATGCTCGAGAGTTCTCCATAATGTTCTGTATGGAAAACTCCATACAGAACATTATGGTACTGGTATTAACTCAAAGGTATGTGGCGTCCACCAATCCGCATTAACCCCTTGTCATTGTGGGAGGAGACCCGTGCCCTATTGTGGATCGGTAATGGGTTGATATGATGATTATCAAGCTCCAGTTAATCATTTCAAACTCTTACTTGCGGCGGGTATCATTCAATCAATGTAAAATTAAACAATTTCTCCATCCCAAATTTTATCGAAATCTGTTCTGTGGTTTAGAAGAAAAAGCAGCAGACAAAGAAAATTACTTTGGTATTTATACTAGTACCGATTCAGTCTAACGATAATATCAGGTAATTAGTGAGAATAACTGAGGCCGCAACATTGTCGAAAATAGCTGTGGATACAATATGTATCAGGAAAATGAATTCTTAATCGGACACGGTAGTGTTAGCCAAGGTCGTGAACAGAAGATGACGCATTGAATACGTGGATCTTCCCATTCATCTAGCATAACTATAAGATTTTCAATCGTTTATAAAACAAGAGATACTTCATTACAAAATAACCGACAAGTGCTAGTCTGCCCTAGAAGATACCTCGGAAAGGGAATTTTTAAACAATGTTTGTTATACTAATTATTTGACTGATTTCAAAACAATGAACAGTATTACTAATTTATTTTCAGTGTAATACACACATATGTCAGAATTTGAGTCTTGCAAATTTTTTTTGTAATATAAAATTAAAAAACCAAGTACTTTGAAAAAAACTTATATGGACCTACAAATGAACTTGAAAACATTTTGATTTCTTTATTTTGTTTTTTTCTTTATTCAATCAAGTTGAACAAACAATATATTCAATGTATCCATCCATTCATCCATCTATACATTCCGAATCGATAGATTTAATTAGTCATCGGTGTAGGCAAACTGATAAAGAAATATCAATTTGTTTATATAATTTTGGTAACGGTACCCTAAAAATATGGACTTGATAAAGTCATCCATTGATTTTGATACACATATTTTAAAGAAGGCTGTAATCCGTTTTGTTGTTTCTCAAACTTATACATCATCAATCAATTACATGTACAAATATTTAGATGAAGGCAGGTGTTACTTTGCGGAATTCCATGATATACAATGAAAATTAAGCTTAATTTGCTATACTACACGAAAAGCAGGAGAATCTGGACGGTGTAATTTATAATTTCTTTAATCTTTATTCCACACCAAAGAGATCCTCGGCACTGTACTGGCTATGCACGTTTCGCTCCCACATCCTTGTTATCATCAGATGTTGAGTTTACAATGAATTAAGGCATTAAGGTAAGCGCTTCCCATCTTAGGCCTAGATCATCTTCCATCTAGTTATAGTGAAAAAAAATATATATATTATTTAGTAGCTGAACTCCGCGGTGAATAAGTCTATACACTTTTTTTTATTAAATTGTAATTACGGACGCGATCTAATTTTTAGAAAGTTTGATACGGCAAACTATACCTAGCTTAAGCTCATTGAAATTCAGTTTTTACAAATTGCGCGGGAACCAGATCTTTCAGGGGAAAATACAGGGTACAAACTATCTCTATTCGAAATTTTAGTTAATCCGTTCGGTACTTTTCGAGGAGTAACAAAAATACATACATCCTCACAAACTTTTACGTTTATAATATAAGTAGAACAAATAAATATTTTATGACAATTCACACATCGCCATCTAGCCCCAAAGTAAGCGAAGCTTGTGTTATGGGTACTAAGATAACTGATAGATACTCATGAATAATTATAATATACTGATAAAAAACCAGACGCCGAGAAATATTCATGTTCATTACACTAACATTTCCAAGTTGTGGGAATCGAACCGACAGCCTTAGAATGGATTCCGAAAGCAGGGTCACTGCACACTGCCCCAATCCGCTGCCAATAATTGCTATTAAGTATAAACGATACCTACCAATTTCTTTATGTGCCACGTTCATATCTCCGCATATTATAACAGGTTTCTTTTTGTCTAGCTCTTTTACATATTTCCGAAATTCTTCATTCCATTTCAGTCTCTTATCAAGTGTTACCAGTTTACGGCCCGCATTTGGCACATACGTGCATATAAGATAGAATTGTTCGTATTCTGCTGTGATGATTCGACCTTCGGTGTCAAGTTCTTCGTTTTGTAATCCATATTGTACATTCATGGCTAGTTTTGTCGTGTAGATGCTTACACCCGCGTAGCCATCTTTATCGCTGGCCAACCAATAAGCATGGTACCCTGGTACGTTCTTCACTTCGTCGGGCAACTTGTCTTGCGAACATTTCGTCTCTTGCAAGCACAGTATATTCGGCTTTTCATATTCCAGGAAATCCAATCCACCCTTTCCCATCCACGCCCTGATTCCGTCCACGTTCCAACAAGAAATTTTTAAATTCCATTCTTTATCTTGTGAATTTTTAGAGTTATTTTTGAAATCCATAGATTCATAGTCTGTAACACTTTTTGATACTTTCTTTTTACTATCTTCGGCGACTGAAAAGAAATAGGGTTATACCTTTTATGTTTGTAACTAGTTTTCCTATTTCGATCATTTCATTAGCAAAATGTTAGTATTAAAATTAAATTGAATTTGTTTTTTCTTTGGTATATAAGCCAGCAATTTTTTATTGATATGAAATGATCATTTATCTAAGCATTGCATTTTTTTAAAGCCAAATAAATTTATTTTTATTTATACTTAATAGATATTTTTCCAGCGATAGGCTTTTATGTATGTTTGTTGTACCATGCATTACACTTTAATACAGGATATAATATGGCCCCACACTTCATAATTTATAAAAATACATTGATCTAATTCTAGGCATTTTTTACAAATAATTTCTATTAACTGCAATATATTTAATATTTTGATTATTTTTAATCTTTCTATATATTATGTTTAGTTTGTCTAGTCCATATTGTAATTAAGAAAGATTGTTAAGAATTCATGAAAGTTAAAAATTTCAGGCAATTAATTATGTATACAATTTAAAATATTATATCACTTGAACCTTGTTAGTATAACTCTAGAGTACTCAAAAGTTAATAAGTGTATAAAGCATTACATAAACCCAATAAGACAATTCATTAAGAGGTAAATAATATAAATAACTAAACCAGCAATATTTTGGAAACTTTTTATTCATAATAATAAAGAAACACAATCATATTAATACGAAACAATTGTCAAAGTCATTGAAATGAAATTATTTGAATTTAACAGAACTAGTTACCCTTCTCGTCGGCCTTTCGCCGACGTTTCGTTGTAGGTTCGCCTGTGTCTTGCACTTCCTCTGTGTTTGCAGACTTGTCTGCTGCCTTCTTTTGTCCTCGCTTGCCTTTAACAGGTTTTGCTTCAGGAAGACTATCTTCGTCGTCGTCCTCTTCTTCTTTTGACTCATCTAAAAACAATTCAAATTTTAATACTGCTTTTTGAACAACATTGATCGAACACATTTACTAGTTTTAGACTCACTCAATATGTCAAAACAATAACAATGAAATAGTTTTATACCTTTTCCCTTCTCTTCTTTCTTAACACCTTTCCTTTTTTTGTTTGCAGGGGCTTCCTCTTTCATATCTTCATCATCTTCTTCTTCTAGCACCTCTTTAGGCACAATTTTCTTTGGTGGATTTTTACGGCCTTTCTTTTTTGGCTCTTCAGGTTTTTCTTCTTCCTCATCCTTGATTTCTGCTAAGTCTTCGCTGTCGTTTTCTTCTTCTTTCTCAGGTGCTGATTTTGTTGGAGCCTTTTTTCTACTTTTGGGTGCAGTTGAAACAATAGTTTCTTCTTCTTCAGGATTTTCCTCACTCTCTGGTTCTGGCTTTGCTTGAGGTTTTCGCCCCCTGCCTCTGCCTTTCGGTTTTTCATCGACTGCCTCCTCTTTATCAGCTGTCTCTACTTCTTGTTTAGCATTTTTTCTTCCTCTACCAGACTCTTTAGACTTTTCTGCTGGTTCCTTTTTAGTTGCCTTCTTACGACCCTTTGTAGGAGCCTTTTCTTCGGAATGGCCGTTAGATTCGGTTTCGTCTACCTCATCAGCCGGAGATGCGGTACCATCCTCAGTAGAGTCACCATTTAGAGATATAACTTCATCTGCAACCAGTTCATCATTTGCAACCGGGTCAACATTCTTCTTTCTGCCTTTCTTAGTAGCTGGAATTTCATCTTTATCTTCATTGTAATTGACAATATTTTTTCCCCGTTTGTTTTTCTTCTCTGTGACCACAATCTTCTCATCGACTGATTCTGTGTCCTGTTCTGGCTCAGGTATGGTTTTAGCTTTGCCTCTGCCCTTTTTGGGTGCATCACTTTCGGATACTTTTACATCAGCTGTTTTCTGTAATGAAAAAAGGTGCAGAAGATGATAATTTTTATTTAAATGAAAGTATTTCCTATATCTATGTAATAATAATTTGTTAACATGATCCTGCCTAAAGCACCAAGTATTTGACCACCCTACACAATATATTTCTTACTTGTATTATTATGTTTTTGATAATGTTAACACTTTTTATAGTAAAACATATACAACATATCAGAAAAATTAAGACAGATTTTTTTATATTTTCATTTTTAGAAACAAGACCCGTAAGAAAAAATGGACTAGATAAAGTTGACAAATTCTGTTAATACTTTTCTTTCACTTGCTACCAGCCATGCCATGATCCCCTAAATGTCGAAAATTTTTCCTAAAAAATTTACAAGCCAAACAGGCATGTAACTTTTTCATCAAAGATATTAATCACTAGCTTTAAACTAATGTTATAGTTTTGGCCCAGTGAAGAGTTAGTAGTATGATTTCAATTTTCCCTTAAACCTGCGTTAAAAATGTATGATATCTGCTTATTAAGAGCCTATTTTTGCTTTACATTAGATATAATTATTTGAATTTCACTTGACTTCAAATTCATACTCATCTTCTGGTCCAGTATGGTTTATTCTATCAAACCTAGTATTTCTTAAGGAAAGCCTAATAAATGTTTGAATCTGTTTCTGTGGAATACATAATATAACACAAAAAAAACATTAATATTGCATAAGAATGTATATGGGCAAAATAAATAGTGAAAAGTATGTTTTTACTGTATTATTTAATCTAAACTTTAAGGTAATACCGATTATAAAACCCATAACAAAAGCACAGAATAATGCTCAGATACTTTCCATAAAAATAAATATTGTTACAACCATGGCAATTTCAGTGTGATCCTAACATTACACATAAACATCAATTCTCTAGGAAAAAACAATGCAAGAAACTTTCAATATTAACAGTTTAGTAAAAAAATATTGTGCTGACTTTAGAATGTAGTGAATTTTTTACTTAAAGATAAACCCTTAAATTGGTATGCATAGTGTTACACACAATTCATTGTTTCAATGTTAACTTTTGGCTTATGGAAAGCAAACATTGAGATTTGAAAATACAATATAAATTACTTTTCTTAGTTTTATGCAACACACACAAATCTGTAAATCATAAAAATCTATAAAAATTCTTCCAGACAACACTTGGTGAAAGCCAATTGAGAATGCTAGCAGTAGCAAAATGGATACTTTTTTTATAATAATTCATAAACATAGGTTACTGCGGAAATAAGAGGTTTATTTTCAAGAATTACATTTTGATATTTAAAATAAACTTAAAATTCCTGTTCAGTTATTTCAAAATTTTAAGTATATGTTTTTTTTATGATAAAATTTAGAATTTGTATCTTGTTTAGACTAAATAATAACAATTTTTCCTGTATAATTTTTTTACCCATTTGGTTATTGAAAAAAGATGGGAACCGCTCTTTTATAATTGTAAATAGAAAGCCATAGTTTTCATATACCTAACATCCCCATAACATTTCATATGCAATATGAATATTATATGAAATACATTCATTTTTTAATGTTTATATACTGTTGATAAATTATTAATGACCAAATCACAGCTTTCTAGGTATAGTTGTTTGTTCAAGGCTGTGATGAGACATACAAAACATTTTTTATGGATACAAAATATGTCCAACTCCATCCAAATGTTACAAAAATATCTCACACATATTACCATTACAAAAGAAAGTTAAATTACTGTGAACCTGTATCTGAATCTAGTACTTGGCCTAAACTTTCATAATTATTATCATCTACAGTATTATGAAAACTCAACATGGCAACAACTGATGTTATTGATTAATGCTGCTCTATTAATAACTCAATCGAATTTCGATTCAATGATTTCAGAATTCACATAAGGTTAATTTTGCTCTGAATTCCAATAATCCAGATGTGATGCTTTGTAAATTAGCAACATAATTAATGGTAAACCTGAGAATTTGAAGTTAGTTACCCATTTCTAAAGAAATGATGATTTGAAAATTAACAACCATTTCGTTTAAGATGTAGAAAACAAAGATTCCATTTTACAAATATCGTGGTCGAAAAAGCACGCGGTTTTTACGCTCATAAAAGCAAAAACCATGCACGATATTAGGATTAAAAAAAACTGCCACTAAATTAAGACGCATTTGGGGAAAACTTACAGTCCATTTTGTATTAAAATTAACTGACAAAATAAGCATTTACAAGCAATACTTGTCGATAGCGAAAACCAGTTTGTTAGATTATCCAACTCAACACATACCTACCGTTTATTTGAATGATATCATTATAAATACCTTAGCTTTCGCTGTACGTGGCGCCATTTTCACTTTTATTTGAACAAATAACACTAACTAACAATTTGTTACAAATAAAATAGCCGGCAATCGCGACTTAGCGCGTCTTCCAAAAGGGGTGGCGAACTAATTTCCGGTAAAAATGACAATGACAGCCAACGCTACGAATGGCGCCAATTTCTTGATACATAAATCCTGAATGTTGCCCTACTTATCCTGCCAAAGACAATATTTTTCCTCGTTTGCCGTCGAATGCAAAGTTATTAATTATGATGTAGGTACTGGGTAGAAGGTCAGTTCAGCAGTTTCCTCACTTTTTCGTTTCAAAATTAGCCATTATTAGCGTTTTGAAAGGTAGTAACTACTGATAATAATTATATTTGTATAGTTATAAAATAAAGGGGCCTTGCGTTGAAGTATATTATGAGCAAAAAATAAAAGAAGAATCACGGGTAGATGAGGTAACAGAAACGTCAACGCAATAATAAAGAGTTGGCAACACGTTGTCAAAAATTTTAATGTTTTGCTTTCGTAACGTTAGAAGTGTGAAATTGTGAATGAGTGACCAGATTTTTGATAAATAATAACCCACTTAAAAAATCACCACAAAAAGCTTACTTTTACATGCTTCATTTAAGTTGAATTAATATTTTAATTCAGATAGGTACGAATTGTTTCGTGGAGTCACGTTGGGCATAAATTGGGTTGACCCTAATTAACTAGACACTATATGAATAAATGTATAGGAAGCCACGTCACCGGTCGCCGCTACATGTTGGGTATATTTATTATTTCGACATTTGTCCATACGTGTCCTGTGGCTAGCATATAAAAGTAGATTCATGGTTTTCACATTGATCTATACAGAGAACAACCATTATTGTTAGCACAGAAGAACGACCTTTTATCATCATGCCAATTTCGTTTGGAAATTAGTTTAATAAGGATAGTATGAAATAGAATCGGCAGCATTGTGGGCTTGGATTTTACAGTAATTAATATTATGCAAAAAAAACGCAAAAATAGGAATCGTTTCAACAATAAGGATACAGAGAGGAGAAAAAAACAATGCTAACCATCACACACGCTTCAAGTTAAGTTGAACGGACGATACAAGGTTTCCAACTTTCCAAGATTATGAATTTTGACATTTTCGGCGGCGCGAGTAAATTTTGTAAATTTTAGTAGAGATTTAGAGACGTGTCAATGTGTGAAAGAATTAAAGTTATGTATTTAAAGTTTGAAACTTTTAATTAATATTTATTTATCGTAAGTGGATTTACGCGTAAAGAAATGGTAAGAAATCAATTATTACTTTTTCGGACGTATTGTAAAGGATCTAGTGCAAATTTTTAGGTTATTTAGGTCGCAAAATGTTAAAATATTTCATTCCTCAATTATTGCTCTTGTTCGTCATTATTTCAAAAATAATCTTTACAAAATTAGAATACTATTATTTGCTATAGGATATAATATTTTCAGTCAACTATCGGTAGAATAACCCTTTTATAAATAATTTTAAATATTTTTTTTTTATCGCTGAAACCGTGTTTTAAATGAACGCAGGCAAACCTAGATCGCAAAGGGACATTTAAGGTTGAATACCTTCAAGAAATTGAGAAGAATGTACAGGAACGATGGGAGCTCGAAAAGATCTTTGAAATGGAGGCGCCTAATGAGCCACATGAGAAATTTATGTGCACCTTTCCTTATCCCTATATGAATGGCCGATTACATCTTGGACATACATTTTCATTATCAAAATGTGAGGTAAGATTGTTTTTGTACTATAAAATTTATTACCCAGCAATGTTAATTAAAGGTGCTTCTGTAAATTCTCATGTCTAAGTAAGATTAAGTTGATATTATATAAATAGAGCCGCATCTAAGACCCACATAGCTCTAGTTTGGTTGGTATTGGTTAGATTGTTCTTTAATAAACTGTTCTAATAGCTGTAGGAGAAACAGCATTTTGTATCTGTTAACTCACAAAGCATTTTATTTATTAAATGCTTTTTTCAATTTTTTTGTTAAGAATAAAATGAATTACCAAATTGTTTACTAATTATATGTTATAATATTATATTCCATATGTATTTGTTGTAATAATTATATCATTATTATCTTTATTAATAATCTTATTTATCTAATTTAAAAATTGTGTCTTTTTGAAATAATGAACAAATTAAAAATATCATTAGAACTATAATATGAGTTCTATCTACTAAATATTATGTAGAGAATTTCTCGATGATGCAATCTTTGTCTTTTATTTCAATAGTTTGCAACAAGGTATTTCCGATTGAAAGGTCGACTTGTCCTCTTTCCCTTTGGCTTTCACTGCACTGGAATGCCTATTAAGGCATGTGCAGACAAATTGAAGAGGGAAATGGAACTATACGGATGCCCTCCAAACTTCCCTAATGAAGAACTTGTAGAAGAAAAGGAACAAGGGGATATAATTCCTAAGGTAATAATAGAGTTTAAGCTTATTACTTATATTTTTGTCGACCTCCCTGGTACAATGGAGAGTGCTGTAAATTCAAAGGCTTTCCCAGCAGGGCCAATTATGAAATTTATAATTTCTTAATATTCTCTAGTCTGCCCTGCCACGGCCAAACGGCTAGTTACCATCATACTGAAAAAGACATGTAGCTCGGTGATTTAGAGTTCCCCTAAGGTGTATGACTCCCTAACAGGTTAGCCCGCTATAGTATTAGAGTGCTTCATCACTTACTACCAGGTGAGATTGCAGTCAAGGGCTAAATTAGTTGTTGTAATCACACCCTCACCCTATTACCTCACTCTATTAAAGTCCCACTGGGCACCAGCCTTCCCTTTCATAGGTAGAGGGGTTTAGAGTCTAGGCCCACCACACTGCTCTGATAAAGGTTGCAGGGTTCTCGTTTTAATCAAAGTTATGAGTGTATGTTTAATAAAGAGTTTATTTATAAAACCAAAAATATAAACAGAAATAATTCTAAGCCTCATCAACAGGAGAGAGGGTATAAGAGCACTGTCCATTGCAGGTTTAAAGACTTCAACAATTATTATCTCACGTTAGTGTCAATAACTGAGACCAAGAATTGAACTTAGTCTCTGGAGCACAGAGGTGGACACAGTTAATTTCTTAGCTCGAAGCTGTGACGCAAAGTTTATAGATAGAAAAACTCAATACATAACAAGTATGTTTCATTCGTCAAATTTTAACAAAGTGATTTATATGTTTAGGATAAAAGCAAGGGGAAAAAGAGTAAAGCAGTTGCTAAGACAGGGGCCGCAAAGTATCAATGGCAGATAATGCAAAGTATTGGTGTCCCAGATGAGGAAATTAAGGAGTTTGCTAATGAGAGCTATTGGCTGGAGTATTTCCCGCCCCGAGCTGTTACTGATCTGAAGAGGATGGGTATTCATGTAGGTTTTATTTGTTTTTTTTTTTTAGAGTTACCTATACTTTACTATACGTTACTCTATATAGAAAAATGTATCCATTAAAAGACTAACTCTTTGTTTCCTGTCTACTAATTATTTACAGGTTTGAATGCAGAATACCTGAAAGCCTTTAGTTGTTTTCATTAAAACTAACAATTTGTGTTTTTTTTTTTTTAAATTACATTTGTGAAATATTTAATATTCAATATTTTACATAGATACTCTACTTGTCACTACTCTGTAATGTAACGTCGGTAACAGTGCGCGAAGCACGACTCTATCGACATTGTTTGAAGTTGTCGAATCACATGTATTAGGTTTCAGTGTGATTTATATTTTTTTTGTATGAAATAAATTAATACTGAATTTTGAGTGCAGTCGTAAAACAAAAGGTGTTAGTTTTAATTACTGGAACTACAAGGCTAAAAGCTTTCTGGGGATTTTCAATCATTCTATTATCAATTCCATCTTCAGCATGAGTTTCACAGTTTATAAATGTAACCGATATTTCATGGAGCACTGGCACAAATGAGTGATAAGTCTTTACACTACACGGTCAGCTGATGCGAACTATAGGCGCTGCCATATTGGCCTCGGCTGCTCTGACGAGCGCCTGTCACTATATCCCTACTCCGCGGCCGACCGTCACGCGACATGCAACACACAGTCGAAAAAGTCAGAGACTTTGTAATAAATTTTCACTTTGATATTGCTTAAAGTGAGGGTAGTTAACTACTCCAATCTCCTCTATTTTGTTCCTAGAGTTAGGGTTGCTAGATAGGGATTGCTAGTAAGCGGAAAAGGCAGCCTTCTGTATTCTACTTCTTCCTTCGTCTCCTGTTTTCTTGAATATATCCTTAACTTGTTGTGCAATGAGGAGTAAAAATAATAACTAATGATTGTCAAACGTTTGTTTACAAAAGGTCGACTGGCGTAGAAAGTTCATTACAACTGATGCGAATCCATTTTACGACTCATTCATAAGGTGGCAGTTCTACCACCTGAAAGAGCGTAAAAAGATCATGTATGGAAAGAGATACACTATATTCTCCCCGTTGGATAAACAACCTTGTATGGACCACGATAGGAGTAGCGGGGAGGGCGCTGGGCCCCAGGAGTATACGCTTATTAAAATGGAAGTGTTACAACCTTTACCAGATGTGCTCAAGTGAGTCACCATTAACTTTTTATTCTACTAGCCAGTATATACAACGTGTAAAAGAATTACGAAATAATATTGAAGGATGCTTAAGAATATTTCATAAGGTATCACCCTGTAAAAATAATAAAACAAACGAAGCAAATTTTATTTTTCCATGCAAACTAGTTCAAAACAATATAAGTGTACCCTGTTTTGTAAGTTTGACAACCCTATTAAAGATAAAAGACCGATACGCGCATAGTACCTGCGCTACGCGACGCGTGCCTAATAAAGTGACAGGAGTCACTTGATTTTAATTTTGCATGTGATGTTAGGACTGTATCTGATTTCTTTCAGTAAACACTATGACAGTGGTTTGCTAAAAAAACCTTTACGGCTTCACAGATATGCCTCAGAAACAGTACATAATGTACTTCTAAAGCTCTTAAAGTATTATTTCAGTTTTCATTTACACGTTCTATAGGTATCAATAAAATTATTACGTCTACTTCGCATGTGTGTAATTGTTTTCCGGGGAAATAGAACGTAACACTTTTTCTATGCAAAAATTCACTTCAATAGTTTGCTTTGTTGCTGCGTGAAAGACAATTGAAAACACTCTCACATATCACATGTGTTTTTAATAGCTTTGTTTGTAAAAAAAAATCATAACGTAACAATTTATCCCTGTAATAAATTGTTACGTTATGATTTTTTTAGCAAAATCATGTAGCAAAATTCAGCAGTGTATCAAACCTTCTTAACAAGATTTACGACTTTATTCTAGCTGTATATTATGTACCGGTAGGCTCCTAAAAGTCTCTCGTATGCGAACGCCAGGGTAGATAATGATCGGCAGCAAAAAAAAAAAGTTGATTCGACCGAAGTACGTGTGATGAAATTTTTCTATTGCATAATAAAGATGTACGCATCATAAGCCGGAGTTTGAAGTGTTATGAGTTTAGTAGGTCAAAAACGATTATTTATTATGCAATTTAGACGGCCGAGTGGCACAGCGACCCCGAAACTGGAAAAATGTTTGTGTGATGAAAATGATTTTTTCCAGTGTCTGGGTGTTCATCTGTCTGCATGTATATTATTCATAAAAATATTTATCAGCCATCTTAGTACCCATAACACAAACTATACTTACTTTGGGGCTAGATGGCGATTTGTGTATTGTCGTTGTATATTTCATTATTGTTTTATTTATTAATAATGGATATTTGAATAATATAATTATCATAAAATAGGCCTTTCTAATAATATATTTTTTAGGGCTTTTAAAGGGAAACCAGTCAGTTTTGTAGCTGCAACTCTACGTCCGGAGACAATGTATGGTCAAACCAACTGTTGGGTTCACCCTGATATAAAATACGTCGCATTTGAGACAGTGAAAGATGGTATTTTTATATGCACGAAACGGGCCGTGAGGAATATGTGTTACCAAGGGTTTACCAAAAACGATGGACAGTTCGATATTCTATTAGAGGTTGTAGGACAAGACCTTTTAGGTATTGCAGTGAAGTCACCATTTACTTGTTACCCAAAAATCTATGCCCTCCCGATGTTGACTATAAAGGAGGATAAGGGCACGGGAATTGTTACTAGTGTCCCTTCAGATTCACCTGACGATTATGTGGCACTAGTCGACTTACAAAAGAAGCCAGCTTTCAGAGAAAAGTATGGTATAGCTGATGAAATGATACTCCCATACAAACCGGTTCCAATACTCGAGATTCCTGAATTCGGTAATATGGCCGCAGTTCATTTGTACGATAAGCTAAAAATACAAAGTCAGAATGATAAAGACAAATTGACTCAGGCTAAAGAAATGGTTTACCTCAAAGGGTTTTACGACGGTGTTTTATTGGTGGGCGAATATAAAGGTAGTAAGATACAGGACGTGAAAAAGAAGGTCCAAACGAGACTTGTAGAAGAAGGAGGTGCTCTGGTCTACTATGAACCTGAGAAAACCATAATATCGAGGTCAGGTGATGAATGCGTTGTAGCTCTATGTAATCAATGGTATTTAGACTACGGTAATGAGGTTTGGAAGGCGCAGGCTGAGAAGGCTTTAGCTGGCATGAACACGTACCACGATGAAGTTCGGAAGAATTTCCAGGCGACTCTTAAATGGCTGCACGAATACGCTTGTTCTAGGACATATGGGCTCGGTAAGTAATACTAAAAATAATACAACGCTTCTAGGTGAATATACATTTGTCATCACCGTACTAACCGCATTAGGAACTAGCTCTAAGAAGTAAACACTATGACCTACCGCGTTGCAACACCCGCCCGTGCTCAACTCCTGTAGGTCATAGCTTGAATTTTTTTAGTATCGTGAATACTGTAATAATATTTGGACATTGTAACCACGTTGCTTTTGTATTAAAATATTTCTATACCGTTTGTTTAAGCTTTGTGATTTCCGTATCGATAGTTTAATTTTGACGACCGCCCTGGCGTAACGGTGAGCGATGTGAATTTTAAGTAGGAGGTCTCGGTACAAACAATTTTGGAATTGTTAATTTGCGAATTTTCTCAGGTCTGGTCTTGTGGGAGGCTTTGGCCGTGGCTAGTTACCACTCCACTGCAAAGAAATGCTGTTGTGGGAGGCTACGGTCTTGGGTAGTGACCACCCTACGGGCAAAGACGTGCCGCTAAGCGATTTAGTGTTCCGTTCCGTTTTTTTAGAAATCTATTAGAGGTATGACTACCATACTCCCTAACAGGTTAGCCCGCTACCATCTTAGACGGCATCATCACTTACAACCAGGTGAGATTGCAGTCAAGGGCTAATTTGTAGTGTTATGAAAAAAAAAAAATTGCAAATACTAGCACGCTGCTGACAAATAAGCGAAGCCTTCTGCTATTCCTTTTCTTGCGATACATGTAGTAAAATAAGGTAGCAGTAAGTAGCAGCCTACATTTTGGCAGCCTTATAGCCGAATAAAAGCGATTATTTGTTACTTATTTGTTTGATTATATGACAAAGTATTATGGCATTTTTCAGGAACGAAATTGCCCTGGGATCAGCAATGGGTAATAGAATCTCTCTCGGACTCCACAATCTACAACGCGTATTACACTATCGCCCACTTCATACAAGGTGACACGTTTAGAGGGAACGGCGAAAATGCGCTCAAAATCAAACCAGAAGACATGAAAATCGATGTTTGGGATTACATATTTTTCAAGAACGCTCCGTTCCCAAAAACAACTAAGATACCCAAAAAGTCGTTAGACCTGATGAAGAAATCATTCCAGTTCTGGTAACTATTATATTTTATTTTTCACTTGATTAAATCATAGAGCAAAGGAGCATGGATTCACAATGAGTACGGCCGTAGTCCACCACGCTGGCCCAGTGCGAATTGGTGGACTCCACACACCTTTGAAAGCATTATGAAGAACTCTCAGGCATGCAGGTTTCCTCACGATATTTGCCTTCACCGTTGAAGCAAGTTATCCGTATATATAACTTAAAACTCACATAACTCAGAAAAAGTTAGAGGCTACCCAATGCGCTGAATGGTTCACTGTAATTGGAACAGGTTCATTGAATTCTAAGTATGTATTGCTTCCCAATTCTGATGTATGTCAAATATAAGTACAAGTATCTAAATGGCCACTCTTTGTTTGGTATTTTTTTTTTGATTTCATAAAGCGATAAAAAATCCAACTGGACTTGAACTATTGTACACTTATAGATAGATGGTGGCGATATTTATTTTCGCATTCTCATATTATTATATATTTCATATTGTAGCATTTTTTTTATTGCCTGAAATAACGGATAAAATAAACGAAGTTTTCTAAAATATTAAACCTAGCTAAGCTAGATCGATTCATCGTCCCCGAAACCAACTGCACACTGAATTGCATATAAATCGTTGCAGCTGTTTACGAGATCCAGATTATGTTATTAAGTAAATAATATATACAAGAATTGCTCTTAATTAAAGTAGATATCTATATATATAAAAGAGAAAGTGTGAGGGTATGTTCCGTATACGCTCCGAAACGGCTGGACCGATTTCAATGAAACTTTCTGGGAATCTCCGGATTGACCTGGCGAGTAATCCTGTAAAGTTTGGTGATGATCGGAGCAGTCCTATTTTTGAACTGTCAAACTGTAAATTTTTAGTTTATTAAAAATTTAATGAAGTAAGTTTATTGTTTAAATAAAATAAAGCAAAATCTAGCCCGGCGAAGCGGGTTGGATACGCTAGTACATAAATAAATTAACGTAAACTATTATACAACGTGTAAATGAAAACCAAAGTATTACTTCATATGCTTGAGAGTTACATTATTTGCTGTCCGTGAGATTTGTCTGTGTAATTGAAAAGCTAATCGTTTTTGAGCAAACCACTGCCATAGTTTTTACAGAAAGAAATCAGATACAGCCCTAACATCACGCAAAATTTAAATCATCTTACTCCTATCACCTTTGGTTACGCGATACGTAGCGTAGGTACTATGCTTGTATCGGTCTTTTATCTTCAATAGGGTTGTCATAAGTAAACACTTATACCGTTTTGAAATTACTTTGTATGAAAAAATAAATATGCTTCTTTTTTCAGGGTGATTCCTTATGAAATATACTTATGCACCCTTCAACAGTATTTCTTAATTCGATAACACATTGTATTTAAGAACCTGGAGACCACTATTGGTATATGTATATACGTGATACAAAAAGATCTGGCCAGTAGTTTTTTAGTATATATATATTCAGTCTTTGTAAAACTAAAAACATTACAACTTACAATTACACGGTAGTGAGATGATGGCGTTAACCACATTCGTAAACTTAAAACTACAGCTACGAGGGTTCCAAACGCGTCCTGGTCTAAGAAGAAGCCCGCAACAAACTTAGCCGGGTGTTTTTTTTTGTCATCACCATCTCACAATGTTATTTAAAATTATTAGAAGAGCAACCTGGTTAGAGCAATAATTCACACCCAAGCTTTTTTTATCGATTACGTAGTCCTTTAAACTATAATAGGACTTTTCTATAAGCTTACGTTTAATACAAACTTTGAACTTTTTAAGAGACATCTCAAAGATGTCAATGGGTAGTTTATTGTAGAATTGTATGCAATTACCTTAAAACGAATTATGAATTATACATAACCTAGTATATTGCACTGTAAGTTTATTCTTACTTCTGATGTTTAAATTATTGCAGTCACATTTTTTCTTAAATTAAGAAATGTTTTTATGAATGAACATAAATTAGTTATATCGTCTAAGTGCAGAAAACCTTTGTGGGACTGAGTATATGCTTTTATAACATGATACCGAAAAGGTAATATTATATTACCACACATAAGTTTAAAGAATGTATAAAAACACTTTTAATACATCAAGGTTACTTACTATACTACTGATGTATTTCTTACTTACAAGGTAGCCCGGAAGCACGCGGCTCCGCTTTCTTTTCACACAAGATACAACGATGATTGTTAAATTGTAAAATGATATTGGAAAAGAGCAACTGCTGAGTTACTTGCTGGCTTCATGTTTATAAATAATTACACTCGTTTCTCATTGACGCATTTCTGAATAGCGTTTGTTATTTGAAACAGTTCATCGATTTCAGGTACCCAGTCGACCTCAGAGCATCAGGGAAGGATCTTATACAGAACCATTTAACGTTCTACATTTACAATCATTGCGCCATTTGGGAGAAGGAGGAAGATAAATGGCCGAAAGGTGTTCGTGCGAATGGACATCTGATGTTGAATTCAGCGAAAATGTCCAAATCTGATGGAAATTTCCTCACTCTCTCGGAAAGTTTGGATAAATTCAGCGCGGATGCTATGAGGCTAACTCTAGCAGACGCGGGCGATTCGGTAGAGGATGCCAACTTCGTAGAAAACACCGCCGATGCGGCCATATTGAGGTTATTTACGTTTATCGGATGGGTGAAAGAAATTATTACAACAGAATCCAGTTTAAGAACAGGTAATTATGATAACAACATTTTTCCAGTTAAGAATCTGTACGTTCTTGGGGCACATCACTAAAATAAACATATATCATTGGATATCTGGTGGTTAAAGGTCTTAATAATATACAACATACTAGCTGGTGCCCGCGATTTCGTCCGCGTTTGTTTTTAAAGATCCTGAGAAAAGTTATGTGCGTTTTAAGTAATTAAAATATCACTTGCTGCAACGATGAAGGAAAACATCGTGAGGAAACCTGCATGCCTGAGAGTTCTCGATGTTTTCAAAGGTGTGTGGAGTCCACCAATCCGCACTGGGCCAGTGTGGTGGACTACGGCCTTAACCCCTCCCCCTTCTCACTGTAGTGGGCCGGTAATTGGTTGATATGATGATGATGATGAATATATAACATGCTAGCTGTTGCCCGTGATTTCGTCCGCGTTTGTCTTTGTTTTTAAAGATCCTGTAAGAAAAAAAATATGTGAGAAAATACTAAAATATGTATTCTTGTACAAAAATTAAGCGTAGGTAGGTAGCTCTAAAAATAACTGTTTGTTTAAGTTTAGTTCTTTTTTTTTTGCATGTCGATAGCCTTTAAAAGAAATATCCGATTAGAATGAATTAAAGAGTAAATCACTGCAATATAAATACCCTTCATGGTAAAAATAATTATTTGAATATTAATAACTGCGATACAAATGTAACCAACTTTTGTTTTAATAGTGAACTCAGCGCTCGCTAAGTAATGATTGTTATAGGCAAAATTTTGCGATATCGATATTTTTGAAGGTTTCATATTTGATCTTTTCTTTGCATTTTCTGAGAACATTTACCATAGTAATAAGTAATGTATATATTTTTTAAGAGGAGATTTCAACGAACAAAAAACGCCCCAACTTTTTTTAATAAGCTGATATTTTTTTGATATTTCAAATCAAAAAAATTAACAGTGTCTTTAGAACACAAAAAGGTAAGTTTACACAAATTTGTTGAAAAAAAAAATTTTTTTGCCTAAGATAAAAATAAAACACCAAAAACTTGATTATTTGAATTTTTCACATAAATTTTGAGGTTATGTGAAAAAAGTGTAAGTTGTAGGTCTCTTTATTACCTACAACTTTGTCATTTAATTTTTTTCCATAGGACTTGTAATTTGCCGCAAAATGATATTTCCGGCAAAACACCGTTTCTTACCCTTAAAAACTCACCCCCTTCCACTTCCCGACCTCAGATCACCCGTAAATTATATTTCCTTTCAATTTTATTATATTCTCGTCCTTTTTTAATGGGTTCCATCCTACTATTATTTTTTTTGGTTTCAAAAATTATCGACCCTGGTCTATGACACGTATAGAGGCGATCTAGGTTAATTCCCGATAATTTAGCTTTCTTTTCAATGGTTAAAAACGGTCCAAATCTTTCGGAACCTATTCGATACAAACCGACGGACAAAAAATTATTTTCTCTTTATAAAATTAATTTATTATAATTTTTATTTTCACAGGCGAATACAATTTCCACGACAAAGTGTTCGTAAGTGAGATTAACACCAAGATAAATCAGACAGATGACAACTACAATAAAATGTTATTCAAGGAAGCTTTGAAAACTGGTTTCTTTGAACTCCAAGCTGCGAGGGATAAATACAGGGAGCTGTGTTCTGAGGGAGGCATGCATTCAGAGCTGGTGACGCGGTATATCGTGACGCAGGCGAAGTTGATATCGCCGATATGCCCGCACGTGGCCGAACATGTATGGGAACTGATGGGAAATGTATGTATTGTTAAGATTTATAAATAGAAAAAAACGTTTTTCGGTTTAAATCAGTTTGTTGGTTTAAATAATGAATTACGAAATTTCTATTTAAAAAAATACGTCAATTTCGAGTAAGATCAGTAATTTGAACTTACGTACATATGAAAACATCGCATTCGAAAAATCGTTTGCAAAGACTTAATGCTCTCTAGTATATTGATATGTCATGAACATAAGTTCAAACTTTTTTTAGACGACCTCCTTAGCACTGTGAGTTTATGTAGGATGTCCCGGGTAAGATCGGGAATCTTAGCAGGGGGAAATTTGGGAATTTACAATTAATGAACTTTCTCTTGTCTGGTGGGAGGCTTTGGCCTTTGCTAGATACCGACAAAGACGTGTTCTGATCGGTTTAGTGTTCCGGTGCGATGTTGCGTGGTAACCGATTAATGGTATGACTACCAAATTAATGGTATGGCTAAATTGTAGTGGAATACAAAAAAAACTACGTTTTAATTTGTTTTTCACTGTCCTTTAAACATCAGGTATAAAGATAATTAAAGTTTTAAAACCATTCAATCCATTAATACCGTTTTAGAGCTTTTTGAATACCTGTCTTGCTTTTGTCCGGATATAAAATTAAAAAAAGTGTAAAACCGTATTTATGTTATTAAGTTTGCAACGTTGAGAATCTCGTGTGTTAAGACTGGTAGGTATTTTGACAATCGGGTGTTATGCTCTGGAGCGATTTTGTTGAAATTTTATTGGAGGTCTCGTACAATGAGAAAGATTAAGACCGCAGTCCACACACCTTTGGTACGTTATGGAGAACTCTCAGGCATGCAGGTTTCCTCACGATATATTCCTTCACCGTTGAAGCAAGTGATATTTTAATTGCTAAAACGCACATAACTTAGAAAAAATAGAAGTTCGGGCTGGGGTTCTCACTCGGACCCCGAAAAGTGAATTCGAAATCGTAATCACTGGGCTATCACCACTTAAAATATACATAAATACGACTACTACTTATACTATACTAGGGTTTATCTGTATACTATTATACAGATAAACACCCAGACTCTGAAAAACATTCGTATTCATCACACAAACATTTTCCAGTGTTGGGAATCGAAGTCACACCCTCGGACTCAGATATCAGTGTCACTGCCCACTGTGCTGATCGTCTATAAGTTTAAATAGCAAAACAGTCATCTAACTTTACCCTTTCCTCCCATTACAAAAAGCTTACAAGATTATTATCGATGCTTTGTTACAATAATTTTTTCAGAAAAAAAGTATCCTTCACGAGCGATGGCCCATAGCCGGGGAAGTAGACGATGTAGCCGTCAAAGCCAGCAACTATTTAATGGAGGCGGCGCATTCCTTCAGAATCTACCTCAAGAACCATTGCGCTGTGAAGAAGCCCAAAAAAGGGGAAGCCCTTAAACCGGAACCTAAGCCAAACAAAGCGATCATATGGGTGGCGAAGGAATTCCCGAAGTGGCAACATATTATATTGAGCACACTCAAACAACTCAATGGGGTAAGTGTATTGTATTGTAAAATTAAATAATCGCCTTATGCGTAGCACAAGTTTCTCTAACAAGTTTTATGCTTTCCTGTGTAGTCTTTTGTACAATAAATGAAATAAGGTTCTCCATTGGCTCACTATCTTCCCATTATTCTAAAAAATAAATAAATAAGTGGCTCCTAGATTTAGATTACGATAAGACTGAAAATTTACTTTCTCTACAAGAATAAAATACCTACCGTACACAATCACATACATACACACATTCACACATACACATCTATACACACATTCACATACTCACAAAACTACTATTAATAGATAGATTAGATATTAATTAATTATGTACTTTGAAAATTTGTAATTATAAGCACAAAGCCTATGTCTTATTGGAACTGTTAACTGGGGAGAGCCCCAATAACTATCATACGAGTTTAAACTCAGTTTAGTTATCAGGGCCTCATATAGTTTAAAGTTAAGCTATGGTTACCTGTTTACATTGTTTTTTAGGAAAATAATTGATTATTATCATTATTTCAATAGATTTTCATGACATACCACAGTAATTTTTAACATAATTAAATGACTAAACAATTGGCTGAGCAATTATTTAATATTATGATAGATTTATTAACTTGAAAATCTTTAATAGTGACTAATTGTTCTGTCATACGATATATATTTCTACTAACACTAATTAGAATCCTGAAATTGTGTATATAAGGGACAAACTGTTTCTTATTGTTACGCCCTGACCGCCCTGCTCATGACTATGTCAAAGCATGCCAGTAAAATTAATGAAATTGTGAAATTGTACACCTGTTCATCCAAATATCAACATCATATCCATTGCTGGGCTTAGGGCCTTTAGGGTTTTTCTAATCTGCTTCTTCATCAACATATCCCATTACCTGCCCACTTCAGGGCACCTGTCCCCACCCACAATGAGAAGTGGTTAAGGCCGTAGTCCACCACGCTGGCCGAGTGCGGATTGGTGGACTCAACTCGCCTTTGCGATGTGTATATTTTCGTAGTATATTTATGATTTTTATTATTTGGGAATTGTTTGCATTTTTCAGCTCTTGGCTGGTTTTAACTGCATTTACGGGACTTAACCAAGTAAATTGTTAGTTGATTTTTCAAATAAATGAATATACTACGGCAATAGACACATCACCATCTAGCCCCAAAGTAAGCGTAGCTTGTGTTATGGGTACTAAGATGACTGATAATATTTTAATGAATAATATACATAAATACTTATAATATACATATGAACACACAGACACTGAAAAACATTCATGTTCATCACACAAACATTTTCCAGTTCTGGGAATCGAACCCACGGCCTTGAACTCCGAAAGCAGGGTTGCTGCCCACTGCGCCAATCGGCCTTCAAATGCAGTGTGTGGTGTGTTATTTTTATTGATAACCTTTTTTTTCGCCCACCTGCAAGAACTTTCTTACTATTCTACAGTATTACATACATAGCAGCTTTTTGCAAAAGTACGGAGATTCTTCCAGACCAATTATTTTTATACTATGCAGACGCTTATTGGGAATAACTCCTGTGGTAGAGATAACGATAGGAACCACATACACTTTTATTATTATTATGTATCTATCATTCATTTATATACTTCTTTTTTTTTAAAATTTATAACAATGTAATAATAAAAGAAAAATAAAAAAAAATATTATTGTTATTCAAAATTTAACTTATAACGTGTAATCGTTTATTTCCAGCCATCCGGCCTCCCGGACAACAAGACAATTTCGACCAAACTGGCTGAGATACCTGAACTGAAGAAGTATGTCAAACGGGTCATGCCATTCGTGCAAGCGACAAGGGAGAATATGGAGCGAGTTGGCGTCGACGCTCTCTCTGTGGGACTGCCCTTCGATGAAGCAGCCGTGTTGACTGACAATCTGCAGTATTTGTTGAACACTTTAGATGTAAGTTGTAACGTGGTGGTCGGGGATAGACCCTCACGCGTTCGTTGATGAGTAAGCGATAGAATTTTCTACCCACGTATAATTTCGATCGCGTGTAAGTTAACTGTTATTTATATGGTCTTGGTATCGGAAGAGCGCCATCTAGTGACCAAACAGATGTAACAGATGAAACCGATACCAATACCATATAAATAGCAACAGCGATAGATTGATATAGTATAGCGATATAAGGATATTGGACAAAGGCAAGGGTGAAAATTGCTCCCACACCAAATGACTTTACAACGAACATATACTTAAAAATTAAACTTAAAAAATGATTAATTGTTTAGTCTTTTACTTAACATTGTAAAGTCACCTGAGGATGCCCCGGTTTCATCTGTTACTTCGGTTTGGTGTGTAGTATAAAGATTGAAGAAATTATACATTACACCATACAGATTCACCTGCTTTTCGCGGAGTATAGCTAATTAAGCTTAATTTTCATATCGCGGCCGAAGCCTTCAACAGACCAGAACAGAGAAAAAGTTATAATTTCCCAAATTGCCTCTGTCGTAAATCAAACCCAGGACCTCCAGCCTAAAACAGCTCGTGTCTGCGCTAGGGAGGTCGTTACTTATGTCCAAAAATCTTTCAGCTCGACTCAATCGAAGTGAAACACACAGACGACCGCGAAGCACCGGAGAAGTCGCGAGAGGAATGCGCTCCCGGAACTCCGCACGTTACGTTCCTGGCCGAACCGCGCGTTCGTGTTACGCTCGCGAACCCCGACCCACGCTCGGGGTTGTTCGCGATGACGCTTGCGCTCGCCGACGGAGATACTGTCTCCAAGCTCAAGATGAAACTTGTCAAGGAAGTCAAGGCTATCAAAGGTATTTTATCTACGCTGCTTCGAATTTTAACTTACTCACTTTTAATTTAGTTGTGATTGGTGCCAACTTAGATATACCCAAATCTCTAAACTAAAATAAATTTTAACAGATTGGCGCAGTGCGCAGCGACCCTGCTTTCCGAGTCAAAGGCTGTGGGTTCGATTCCCACAACTGAAAAAATGTTTGTGTGATAAAAATATTTATCAGTTATCTTAGTACCATAACACAATATAAAACGAGCTACGCTTACTTTGGAGCTAGGAGGCGATGTGTGTATCGTTGTAGTATATTTATTTATTATAATATATAAATTAACAGATCTAAAATTTGGATAGAATCAATCGTTAACTTGCGTGGATTCCATGATATAAAATGAACATAAAGCTTAATGCTATTTTCTTATATTAAACAAATATAAATGGATCTTACTTTTTTAAACTTTTCATTATCGTTAGGGTACAAAGGTACGGTTCGAACGAATCTTAAAACCAGAATCCGAAGATATATACCGGATAGACTATATCTGAATTAAACCTACTATTGCTATACTTCAGAAATTGGTATTCGGAGCTCCTGTTTGTTTTTGGTTAAGATTTTGGAGCTCGGCAATAATTATATTTAACTTAAATTGCGCTATTGTATTTCAGATGTCAACTCCCTCAAGCTTTGGAGGTACAAGGACCCTGTCCTCGGCCCTCGGAGAATACCAGTCACCGGAGACCATGAGACCAAGTGCGCGTTGCTGGAAAACGCGTCAGTATTCAAAGCGGACGTGAGCAGTGAAGCAGTCGAGTTAGTTGACAACGGGACGAATATTAATGTCGGTGTCCAACTTTTATATACTTACGAATCGTAAGAGTTAATAAATATTTTATTTATTGCGATGTTATGTTTTATTTGCATTCGTACCACGTATTGTATGAAATTCATAAGTCATTTGTCTTACTTTTGATAAGACAAATTACTTTTGAATGTCGTACAATATGATAGTATAACTTGTAGTAGACAGTGATCATCAGTCTAGCTAGTGGCATAGTTTGATAATAATACATTTGTAACCTTTTTTTACCGACATATGCAATTAGAATACACGCTGTTCTCCATTAACGGGTTACGAGAGACAGCTATGAAAGTGGTCAAATTTTTCTTACCAGGTGCGAAAACCAAAATCTTTCGCAGCTGGTTACGAAAACGACAAATTAATTCTGTTTTGGTTGCTAGCTGGTTATCACAGGA
Source organism: Pararge aegeria (assembly GCF_905163445.1). Classification (NCBI taxonomy): domain Eukaryota; kingdom Metazoa; phylum Arthropoda; class Insecta; order Lepidoptera; family Nymphalidae; genus Pararge; species Pararge aegeria. Next base: position 5,079,840 of record NC_053184.1, on the reverse strand, counting down.
AGAAAAAAAATTCAAGTTCATAAATGGTTTTATTATTGATATTAATTATATAGGTATATATTAATTATTATCACTATCTATATATTTTATTGTAAGTTTGTTATATGTACATATTATATTTGTATATATAGGTTTATGCATGTTTATTTGCAACACAGTACAGTTCAATGCACCACCTACCTCTCTTCTTGAGCTGTTTTTAGCGCCTTTGGTTGCCTGGAAGAGATCGCTATGTAGCGATAAGGCCGCCAAATTGTATACCTTTTGTTAAATTTTTACTGTTAATTTGTTATGTTTATGTGGTGTACAATAAAAGTGTATTCATTCATTCATTCATTCATGGTTACGAAAGTGGATGGAACCATAATTTCTTGAGGATCTCCAATTTTTTTTTAAATTACTATTAACTTAAGTTACTTCCCGATAATATAGCTTTTTTTTTTCGAAGACATGGTTAAAATCATGGTCAAGCACTAGCGTGCTAGCAAGCAAAGTTGTCTTTGTAAATCGATGGGTGTGCAACTTTTTTTATCAGGTGCTTAGCGGGCACGCCCTTATCCTGGCATCTTTGCATGCATTTATTACGTCTTTAGTGAGGGGATTGATTTCCGATCGTTGAAGGGTTTAGTCCTGTATCTCTAACAATATGGACCAGATTTTCACAAAATGAGCATAATCAAACTAATAATGAGTCTAATAAGTCTTAAGTGTAAAAAGAAGAATTATAAAAATCGGTTAAGGAATGGCGGAGTTAGGATTGAGTTTAAATAACTGGGTGTACCAAATTGCACTCAAATACGTTCAATAGTTAACGCGTTATGCGCGAACACACCAACAGACAAACAGACAAATTTAATTATATTTTTAAGTTCTACAGCTTATTAATAACTTCTCGCAGTTACTTTAATATACAGACATGGAATTCTACGATTTTATTATATTTATAGGGTAGTACTTATGTTATTTTAAAGGGGAACAAATAAAATACGTGTTTATTCTATAATATAATTTAATAACATATTAACGATTATTCACAGAAGTATGTTTTACATTGCGAGTTGGATATGGCTAGCGCATTTTCCGCGGGGGACTCCACGCGACCGTGACCAGCCGAGGCTGTGGTTATACGATTAGCGAAAACCAATTTCAATTATTATTATACTTAATGCATTATTTAAAAACTAATGCAGCTGATTTTAAAAAGGAATATGTTTTAAAATTAATTTAATAGCGCTTTTTACTAATTGCATCTGTCAATGTGTGAATATTAAAATAACATCACCGTATAAAAATAGTACTTTAATTTATCACTAATAAGAACAATTTTCTAATCACATAAAAAGATAATTTGTATACAAGGTAGCTAATAAGCTATTATACTATCTGAAATGAATAATCCGCGTAAAATGTATGAAATTTGTATTCAAATTGGGCAATGCCTTAAAGGCAAGATGAGTAATTCATACATTTTGACAAAATAATGATTTTCAATGTTCAATGTCGAGATAAATGAGCAAATCTTTTTTGTGTCAAAATAGTATATTGTGCAACTAGAGCGACAAGTTGTCGATTGCCCACGAAAGCGAAGTTGAACGCACAAGAGAAGCGAGTGCGGTCATTCGCTTGAGTGGGTAATCGATGTCGCACTTGTTGCACATACTATTTTGTACTACTCATGCGGGGAAAGTAGTACGCTCGCTCTTGTGGTTGAAAAACAACCGTTTGCCCATTTTTTTTTAAAATGGGTAAACGGTTCTTTTTCAACCACAAGAGCGAGCGTACTACTTTCCCCGCATGAGTAGTACAAAAGTATTTTAGAATCCATTTCTCTATCCAATTGGCGCAGTGGGCAGCGACCAGTGGGTTCGATTTCCATAACTGGAAAATGTTTGTGTGTTGAAAACGAATGTTATTCAGTGTCTGGGTGTTTATATCTTCTATATATATTTCTTGTGTGCGTGTGTATCACTGAACTCCTAGACGGCTGGACCGATTTGAATGAATTTCTTGGTATACGTTTGGGTGGCACCCTGGATGGTTTAGATTCACAAAATAGCCCGACAGATGGCGCTGGGGTCCGCTAGTATATAAGTATAATATAGAATTTCTATTTACGCATTTTGTTTATGAAAAAAAATCATCCTCATCTTAGTGCCCATAACACAAGCTATGTTTACTTTGTGGCTAGATGGCGATGATGTATATCATAGTTTTTATTATATACTAATTATAATATTCAATCAATCATGCTGATATCTCTTTATGGATTATTTGGTAAAAGGTTTTGTATTTTGTCTCTCTTACTGTCTTCGTTAAAACGAATAAATACGAATGAAGAGAAGTTTATGGAATAATATAATAATGCACGAGCAGTACTGGAAGTGGTGATGTGTCAAGTTAACACTTCACGTAAATATTCTTTGCGTATATTTGAGGTGACTAACTAGGACAAAATAGTAGTTATTTTGTTATAACAGAAAAGATTTGTTCTGTTTACCTCTATTTTTAACAATTTAAATAATATATTACAATGGAAGTGAAAGAATTTCACAATAGACACACTATTTAAAACGACGCATTTATGACATAAAATGATACATAAAATAAAACCGTTATATTATATAACTAATTTATTTAATTAATTATACTATTTATCAGTCGATGTTTGCATTACCAACAATCGGGCAAGCAAAAGTTTTTATATCTCTTTAGATACAGATAATATAAAAATAAAAAATTAATCACGTTCGCATGGTTCCACGTATTCGATCCGTTATACTATATTCAATTTGACGTTTTCATGTTTTTACTCCGTCCAGCCTGGCTGTGGAGTTTAATCTAGAGACTAGCGCTCGACTGCAATCACACTTGATCGTAAGTAGCAGCCCATTAAAACAGAAATGAGGAAACAAAAAACCATAGAACAACCGACACAGCTCAGTAAGTATGATGTGACAGTGAGTGAGAAGCACAAAGCTCGGAGAGCTGATGGACTTAGCCTTGTAAGAACCTCTCCAACGTGGACAGACGACATAAAACGAGTCGCTGGATTCAAGGGGGCTAAAACCGTAGTGTGGAAATGCCTACAAAAGAGGTATTACGTCTAGCAATGGATTTTTCCGATAAATACACTGATCTCTATTATTACCACTGTACTGTTGTCACGTTTTTGTCTTCAATTGATTGCCGCCATTTTGGCGCTGTAAGTTGTGAAAGTAAAAACGAGTGTCCGAGGAACTAAAATTTGAATGACTAAAAATTAGAAAGACACGCGTATATCACATTAGACGCTTCAAATGGTGCAAAATGTAAACTGTCATTTGTAGTGATAGATAGTACAGTGTTAATATAAATAACAGGGGTTTGTGGCTATAAAGGTGCTCAAGTCACACTCAAGGTCGGAGAACGATATACTTGTTAATTCATTATTTTCTTTTATGTTTCTTAGCAGAAATGCATCGCAGCAGTAGAATAAAGCTAGATGAAATAGCTAGCTAATCAATTGTCGTTAAATGGCTATTATTTGACGATCGAAATGCTTGTTGATTAGCAGAGAGACTACCCAATTTAAGCATTTGGGAGTTCGGTCCGTAATAACAATTCTAGCGAAAACCGCATTGCCGACAATCAACCGACAATTTGTATGAATTTATATGCCACATAAAAAAACGTCTACAGGAATATTTAACGTCAGATCGAATTTCCTGTTATATTACGAAAAGGTGACATTTGCTATTTCATCTATAAATAAATAAAGATTTATTTTTAGTTGAGTAAAATATAATATACATTAATATCCGACCGTAAGTGTATTATAAAAAAATATTATTTCAAGTGTATAAAATAAACTTAAAAACACCATACAATAATAATACAATAACAATGAATGTATTTTTAAAATTAAATAACGAGCTGATTTGGTACAGATTTGTGATATTTCGTTATTAATGGACGATCCATAAACAGCCTAACTTGACTATCAAGTCAAAAATTTGCGGGGTCCTGGCACGGCTGGTACAAGGCAAGAAACAAAAGTTATGTCTCATTATATCCCCTGAGATAAAATTAACGTGTCCACTTTCTAAAGCTAGGTAATAAGGGAATAGTAGAAGTTTACCCCCTAGTTCATTATTACACTTTTATTACTTGGATACTATTTCCACTCTTGTGCCAATACTCGAAGAGTTGATAAAGCTGTGGGGAAAGATACAATTTTATGCTTTTCCCGGAAAAAATGTCTCCTGCCCATTTAAGCCTACCTCTTAAATAGAAGAATAGTATAACGGACGAAGGTATCTAAATAATTCATTATTTAATTTAATAACTAGTACGATAGGCCTCATCGCCGCTATGTGGGCACATTGGGATTGAAAAGGTGCTCTAGTCCGGCGCCCTCGGCCGTGTCCAACGCGCTGCGTGGCTTGTCCTTCTGCGCCGTCTGCATAGCTGGCAAGTTCAGTACGAACACTTCTTTTTTGAACAGCTGGCCTACGTTTCGTCCGATCAACTGTGAAGTTAGCCACAGAATTAATAATGCACAGAACCCTTATTCAGCCATGCAGTGCATTGTATCCAAAACAGTAAAAAGCCCCGCGCTCGTCTCATTTCAGACCCGCCCAATTTTTTCCCATTTTCCTCATTTTATGGTAAACGTTTAGAACATACATACACATATACAGTTGACAAAATGAATAGAAGTGGCTAAGCGCCTGTTCAAGAAACACTATTAAAGTGGAGTGGTTTTTGATGCTTCAATATTAGTCGTGTACAAGATTTCTTTATGTCCTCAATTCTGTGAAGTTGCATATGGCGGTCGCCACATTACACAACTAGATGGCACCACAATGACCCTGCATCACGCTCGAGCGTATCACCATAGCTCCCGTACAAATGTATTGGGTTTTTCAATCAAGAAATTCCTAGTACCTATCAGCCTAGAGTTCGGAAATTGGTCTTGATTTATATAAGTCCTGAGCATGACCTGTTTCCGGTCGTATCGGAGCTGCCGTCCGATCGGACTATGAGGAAATAGTTTTGCGCACAAACACATGCATTATATCTACTGCGTAATTGGAAAATCTTTTTAATTCAACGAAGGTTTAAAGTGAAGTAGATACCGAAGAAAGAGTACCTGTACGCAAATTCGGAAAGCGCCCCCCGTTACTAAAGAGTCGACTGCAACTTACCCTCGAGGTGATCTTTTTGAAAAGGTCACGCTTGCTCTTGTCAATCTTGGCGGGCTTGTTTGTATTGGCGGCCAGCTTTTCGTCCAACCTTTGCAGGTCGTGTGCGTCAACGTCCGGTATGGCGCGCAACACGGACGCCACGTTAGGGAACCGCGGCCGTAGCGCCTCGTACACCTGCGCAAGCGTCACATGAAACCAACATATTATTATTAAACTCTTTATTTGTATACCACAACATTAACATATATAAAATATAATAACAACAGAAACATATCGAAAGAAGTAGAATACAAAAGGCGGCCTTATCGCTTAATAGCGATCTCTTCCAGGCAACCTTTGAATTAGAAAAAAAAGGAAAACATAAGACAGGAAATAAATAAAATACAAATTAGTTAACAAGGCAAAGCATTATGCGTATATATTGCGGACGTATAATGTGCTAGCGGTTACGCACGGCCTCATAAGTGTACTGGTTTAAGTATATAAGTTTAGTTTGTTTTAATTTTTTCTAATGACAATGTGAGATGGTGATAATAAAAAGAACACCCGGCTAAGTTTGTTGTATGCTTCTTCTTAGACCAGGGCGCGTTTTGAACCCTCGTAGCTATAGTTTTAAGTTTACGATTGTAGTTATCGCCATCACTACTCACTGCTACGTAGCACGTACACGTTTTTTATTTAATCAACGCATCAAAGGTCATCTTCCTACGATTTATCGAAGTTATCATAACCTCACAATAGAACAGAATAAAAAATTAACATATGACGTCTTCAAACGCTGTTTATAGGCCAACTGGAACAAAGTTTTTTTTGTTGGTGATAACAAAAAAAAACACCCAGCTAAGTTTGTTGCGGGCTTCTTCTTAGACCGGGACGCGTTTGGAACCCTCGTAGCTTTAGTTTTAAGTTTACGAATGTGGTTATCGCCATCATCTAACTATCGTGTAATACTCATGTAATGTACGCATCAAAAGTGACACCTAGTGGGCCCTACTTGAATAAAGATATTTTTGACTTTGACTTTGCTTGTAAACACTGTCATCACTAAGATTATTCAAAACCAAAATGAAACAATCAATTTAAAATCTTGTTTCTTCTCGTTTAATATTTATTTTGTATTCTGCTTCATTCTTCATGTGTTTGTTCTTTTTTTTTGTCTCGTTTTTCTGAGTGGTGTACAAATAAAGAGTATAAATAAATAAATAAATAATAAAGATGGTTGATATTGACAGTTTTTTTTTTCATTACGTACCTGCACAGCAAGCGCCAACAAAGCTGCCTGGTTAGCCTCATGCTGACCGTGTAATCGCAGCGCGTGTAGCACAGCTGCCAACGCGCCAGCGGCCTCGCCCGCGCCTAACGTCGCGCCACCGGCCTCGTGGGCAGAGATCGCCGCTCGTAACGCTGGCAGGGCCAACGCACACGCGCGTAGGGACGACGTGGAGTCGTTCCAGGTTAGTGCACGCAGAATCTGGATATCATTGATTAATCAATTACCGCGACTACAGGACACTGCTCTCTCAGAATTAATTAAAAAAAAAAAAATACTACGACAATCCACACATCGTCATCTAGCCCCAAAGTAAGCGTAGCTTGCGTTATGGGTATTAAGATGACTGAAGAATAATTTTAAGAATAATATACATACATAAATACTTATAAAATACAGATAAACATCCAGACACTGAAAAACATTCACGTTCATCACAGAAACATTTTCCAGTTGTGGGAATCGAACCCACGGCCTTGGACTCAGAAAGCATGGTCGCCGCCCACTGCGCCAATCGGGAAGAATGAGGAAGGTTAAGAACGTCTACCACGCTGGCAAAATGCGGATTCCCTCTCTGGGACACTACACTAAGGCACGTAGGTTTTCTCGCGGTGGTTTCCTTCACCAGAATAAAAACACCAATAATAAATAGTATAGCATTATACGACTGATTAAGTCCAACTGGATTAGTGCATGAAAATTATTATAACACAGATTATTTTTATAGAAAACGACTTTGTGAGTAGAATAAATTAAAACTAATCATTTAGTTAGCTAGGATGTGCCAGGAGCACAACAAGCTATTCCAAGTATGTAACATACATACATCCACTCATATTCTCTTCAGCAATACAAAAAAAAACGGCAATATATTAGTACAGCTAGTTGATAATTGCCTCGTACATTTCTGTTTTGTTTCAATTTTTTGTTTCTGTTATCAACTTCACTATACAGTTTTTATAAATTTAAAATGCATGTAAAAAATTTCGGAACCAACAGGATTTGAACCTGCGACTCTCTGGCAATCGCGGCCTGAGCGCTTTATCCAATTAAGCTACGGCTCTCCTACCGCCAAGTGTAGGTAAAAACAATTATAAAAAAAAAAAACATTATACAGTGTTTCCATCGTTATAACAATACTTGCGGACTTGCACGATGTTCACTTTACAATGAATGTAAATTTATTATTACGTAGGAATATAAGGATTGAAGTAATTATAAATTACACCATACAGATTCTCCTGCTTTTCGCGGAGAATAGCAAATTAAGCTTAATAATTCATAATACATCATGGATTTCTGCAAAGTAACGCCTGCTTCTATCCAATATTAAGGATAAGTCCTTTGACGCTTACAAGAATCCATAATATCATGTTGTATACTCACAGTATGTAACACAGCTGGCCCAGCAATGGGATCAGCAAGTATGATGGCGCCTAGTTCAGACACTTGTTCCGGCGCTCGGCCCGGGTTGGCGGGCGGGGTTTCTTCCTCCATGTCGGTGGATGGCTCCGTGCTCACACCTCCTTCTACGAGAGATACCTTCCAACAAAAATAACTCTTTATTAATTTCAACCAATAAACCAATTGGTCTGAAGTCAGAGTTTCTTGCCAGCTTTTCGCGGGAATCTGCCTTCTGAACTGATGGTAGTCTCTACAGATAAGACATAATTGACTTTTCAACAGTGCTTCTATTAGGCGTACTTCAAATAAATGTTTTTTTTTTCTCAATATATAAGAGCTTAGTCACAATGTGACTATGTCGCTCTGTTATGCACAGATATTCATTCTCTTAATAAATTAATTTTGAATTTGATTTTGGAAAGGCAATCCTGAGGGTATACGAACATATAGTGACAGATTATACTATTGTGTAACATGTAAGTAGTAACATGGATGTACCATGTTTTAGGTAATTCGAGCAGGATATGAGTATAATATGAAAAGATATCATGAATATGATGATAATATTTAACAGGGAAACAGTATATACTTAAAAGGATTTTTTATTATGATCGCATAGCTTCGGAATAGTGCTTAGACACATTTCAACTGACAGCTCCTTTCAAATTTCAGAGCTCGAAAAATCACTGGCGCCGGTGGGCAGTGAAGTAGTAACAGACACAGTAGATGGGACAAAAAGGAAAAAAATTACAGACGATTTAATGCAATTATGCTAGATGGAAAATAATAGTGCACTGGGATTCAAGATAAGAACACGCTTGCTTTGTGACTGGATTAGTTAGTGCATGAAAATTATTATAACACAGATCTTTTTATAGACAACGACTTTGTGAGTAGAATAAATTAAAACAAATCATTTAGTTAGCTAGGATGTGCCAGGAGCACAACAAGCTATTCCAAGCTACTCGTCCCTTCATCCACGCTAAACACGCTTGCTTTGTGAATGCCTATTCATTATTACCGTGAACATAGAAAAAGGAAGTAGGAAAAAATTATTTACCTATAAAATAAAAATTCTATAATTTACTTTTCGCCTTAGAAAATATTCCTGTGGCACTAAGACTTCACTGGAGCTCACAAATTTCAACCTCGTGATGAATAAATAACAATTAAAGTCCAAATACTATACCTTCAATAAATCCAGATGCTCCCTCGTAAGGTGTCTGACCAGCATATCCTCCAGAACTTCCTGAGACTCGCTGCCACCTTCCTCCTCTAACTTGCCAGATTCGTACAGTGACGTCACATATTCCCAGCGGTGGTTCAAGTGAACGAGCACTGCAACAATAAAATGAACGTTATCCCATATCCAGTCTGAGCTGGTAAATCTGATGTACTCACGAGTACGGTATAGTCATCATCATCGTAAGCCTATTAACGAAACACTACTGGAAACAGGCCTCCTCTGTAATGGTAGGGGGTTTTAGAGAATAGACCAAACACCCTGTTCAAATGTGGATTGGTTGAGCTTTTGACAACTTCACATCCAATAACTTGTGATTAAAACGTAACAGTTAATGTCACAAGTAAGTGATAGAACCAGGGTGACTTGTTCTCTGAGGCACAGTTTACACTGCCAATTGCTTAACTCCGTATATCCACGTTTTTTGTCCTTCAAGCTGGATATAAATATAATATGATTGGTTTAAATATTGGGATAGCTCGGATAAAAAATCTTGGTGGCAGTGAGATGCCATATTCTGATGATGCGCATTTGGTCCGTGAAGGACTTATAGACGCAGAAAACGTCGTACTCAGTCGTAAAGTAACAATTGTGGCGCAAGTTATCCAAAAGGTAAAATTAAATTAAGTTCCGGTGCGATGTCGCTTAGACACCCATTAGGGGTATGACTACTATACTCCCTAACAGGTTAGCCCGCTACCATATTAGACTGCATCATCATTTACCACCAAGTGAGATTGCAGTCAAGGGCTAACTTGCAGTGGAATAAAATAAAACCTAAGAGCTAATTCGTAAAACTTTTGGTCCTTCGAGCCGGATACGACATGATCAGTTTAAACATTAGGACCTATGAGTAGAATAATGCGTACTGATAGGAGCGAGGTGCCGCATTAGCGGCAACGCAACGTCTGCGTAATGTGCGGGCGGGCAGTGCAGCATTAGCGGACGCAGCGCTGACCGGAGCACACGTCGCAGCCAGTGGTCAGGCAGCTTCTCAGGGGCCGCTAGGAGGGACACCGCGAGTGCATGAGCGAGGTTTGCCACGCCGAACAGCTCACGACCGAGCGAGGCCGCCGCGGCTCCAACTAAACCGCACACCTGTTAACAACATTCAACATAATAATTTCATACAATAAATTCTTTTTAACATTAAAAATACGAAAATGTGCTTGTTTTTTCTCAACCAACTTGATTGTTGGTTTTATAAAAAAACCGTACTAAACGTGGACGAAATCACCCTAATACACACTAATATTCTTTATTTAGGAGTTATTAACAGTATTTTAAAAATATTTACTTTTATAAATCAGATGTAGATAATAATATAAACTTGAGAGTATGCATTTCTGACTTATTGTGGTGACCTGATAGCGTATAAGTCATTCATTTATTTATTTTATTTTTTATTTATTAGCTCGCTAGTCATGTAACTGATTTTGAGGTTCTGCTGGAGATAGGTGCAGGCGGCCTCGGGTTTTCTTCTAATTTCAGGGCAAATAAAAATTACAACGCGGAAGAAGTAGCGGACATCTATTTGGGATATAGAATACTCGCCATTCGATTCTCCACAACGATTAAGTTCAAATAAAAAGAATACACTCACGTTTTCATGCAACGTATGCAACAGATTCTGCATGCGGTCCTGTGGGGTGGCCATGGGTGCGGGCGGCGCTTCGTCCCTCAACCCCAGTAGGTTCCTTCTCTCCGCGGGCGGCGGTTGTAACGCACGCGCATGCGCCGGGTAGCGCAACGAGGCGGCTTGAGGCGAGTGTAGCTCATGCAAGGCCCGCGCAAGTGATAACGCAGCGGGGAACAGTGGCAACACGTGCGCACCGCACGGGTTCCTCCATACTGGGTTGCCAGATGGCGTCACGCCTGCGCTGAACCCACCTGGTTGAAGCAGTTTCAAGTTTCGAAAACGAATTGATAACTAATACTATATTATTTCATAATATAAAAGCATAGTATGTGTAGTTCTTATATCCCTACGTATTTTTTAAACATTGGCAAAAAGTGCACCAGATTTGAACAAAAGATTTGAAATAAGATAAAGTAGTTGGATTTTTAATTTTTAATTTTAATTAATTATTGTATTTTTTTTTTTATTCTTTTAATCTGGGTGTCTTTTATATTCATTATACTGTAATAAAACGATTTTATTTTTTCATTTTCGCCAAGGAGTCGGCGAACGGACGGTTTTTGAACAGATATATTTAAAAACCAAAAAGTGGCAGTTTATAATTTATATAACCTTAAAATATGAATTATACATGTTATATGATAACAACTAAATTTTAAATTCAAAGAGCTCATTTAAAAATCATCTGAATAAAACTTCTGTGTCATACAGACATGACTGAACTATAACAAAACCAAACAGTCCTTGCCAAACGATAAATTATGGGTACGTACCACGTGAAGCTTTATCGGGATCAGCAGGCACCTGCGTACGTTTCACCACACCCAAAGTGAGGGTAAGGGCGTGGAGTAAAGTTCGTCTCGCTTGTGCCCTTTCGGGGTCATCTTCATTTGGTGGAGCATCCAGCCCAAGGAGACGGGCCAACCCTGCCGCCGACTGTAAGTGCGGACTGAGAGCGGCCCAACGCTCTCTGCAGTCACCTAGGACCTATTGTGAAAGGTGGGTGTTCATCATAAATTCCATTTTACTCTGACGTTTTAGGGAATCGATAATCGAAACTGGCCTTAGATAAGGAACGTACTTATCTCTTAGTATAGAGTACGCACAATCTTACTTGGCCGGAAAGGGAAGTTTACCCTCCGAGATATTCGCTCATGTACCTAGTACAAATGTCACCTCAGATGACGATTAAATTTCCAACTGTATCTGTGCGAGTTTATATAAATTCCAATTATCTCTTATTATTCTCATATTTAAAATTAAAGTTAAAACATCGTTGCGTTTTATATTTCTATATTTTGGAATATGAATTATATTCCATTCATCAGAATTTATAGGTTATGCATAAATTCAGGAACAGGATACTTACTACCGTCATATTAAGCAGTGTTATTTTAAAATTATTTTTTATATATGTTATATATATATTTTTAGACATTCCTAAAATAAGGCTTCCAATTCTGTAACAAGAACGTCAACAATTTTAAACCAATGCCTTTGCTCACAAAAACAAAACTTATTGCCAAGCAAAGCGTAGTGTGTGTGTGTGTGTGTGTGTGTGTGTATACATTTCATAGATGTAATGTGTTGCGTTGTTTAGTCTAATTTGATGAATGAAGTCAAAATAAATGCCCAAAATACACACATTAAAATTCTTAATGCAATTATTAAAGACTTCATATCATACCTGGGCGACGAGCGCGCTTTGCCTCTCGTAGCAACAGAAGTGGTTGGAAACTAGCAGCAACGCTTCCTGCAGTGTGACACTCTCCAAGGCACTGAGGTCAGGGCGTGCGAGCGTGTTCAGACACAGCTCGTGTAGGCGCCCGAACACAGGCAATAAAAGCAGGGGGTACTGGAAACAAATTAATATTCCATTGATATCCTTACTACTTATTATTGCGAAAGTGTGTTTGTTTGTTTGTTTGTCCCTTTTTCTCTATCATTCATTTTTTATTTTTTTTATTTGAGGATAATTATTTATTTTATATATATTGTTTCATATTTAATCTATTATATTATTTTTAAGAAAATATTATTTTTATATATTATATATATAATTGAAGTTACCTATTTATTTATTTGTCTTTAGTTAAAAATTTAGTTTTTTTATATATTTAAGTAATGAAATACGTATTTTATGGGTACATGTATATGTGCACCACCTATCTATATCTGCACTACCTATATATATGATTTTTGGCATTGAGTTAGTTTGTTATTTACTGATTATAAGGAGAGAGATAGTGTATCTAATGCTTTGTTTCTTCACTTTTTGTGAATTCAATCGAAACAAATTGAAATTCGCTATAAATGAATCGTTTAATGATTCTAAAATATATATATACTACGACAATACACCCATCCCCATCTAGCGCCAAAGTAAGCGTAGCTTGTGTTATGGGTACTAAGATGAATGAAGAATATTTTTATGAATAATACACATAAATACTTATAATATACAGATAATCACCCAGCACTGAAAAAAAATTCATGTACATCACACACACATTTTCCAGTTGTGGGAATCGAACCTTGGACTCGGAAAGCAGGGTCGCTGCCCACTGCACCAGTCATTTTAATCATTTTCTATCATGAATAAAATAATCATTCAATCAAGAAACATTCATTCACACAACATTCTCATCCAATCTAGCGTTACGAAATTACATATCGTCATAGTCATTGCTCAGCTTTGGAAATGAACATTGTATGAATATACAAAGCAGTTCTTGGAATAATTCGTAACGTACGTATTGAGTAAAGAGTTTGAGACATTTATACTAAAGTAAAAACGTTTTTAATATTTTTTTTATTTTAAACGTGGTTTTTTCGCTGTATAAACAATACGCTCGTTTTGAATAATATTGTAGGTGATAGATCAAAGGTTTATTTATTTTGATTACTATCAAGTCACTTAATAAAATTAATATTTAAAAAATCACCAGTTGCTTTGCAACGTGATTTTGGTGACAAAGAGGAGTTTGTTGAGTACTTAAGACAAAGTACTAAACAAACTCCTCTTGTCACAAAAATCACATAATTCATATCATGTTTTTAATTTAGTATAAATGTCTCAAACACTTTACTAAATACGTACGTTATGAATTACACCAAGAACTGCTTTGTATATTCATACAATAAAGAAAAAAAAAATAGATTACTGGAATTGATTGACATATTACTTTAGAGCCTAACTTGACGAGTAGTCCCGCACCGTGCCTGCGTACATTCTTCACGTTCCGCGAGCTGCGGTCTTCGGGGGGCGTGCCTTCGTACACGAGCGCCGCGAAGATTTTGTCCAAAACGCGCGGCAATAGTTCCGCGCCCGCTGAGCCTACGCCTGGACCTAGGTTATTTGGGTGAATTTTTACTTATGAATCATAAAATCTATACTGGAATCGCGAACTCAGCGTTGGTAAGCCCTCTCACTGATATAAAACGTAACAGCGATTGATAAGTGTGAAACAAAAAGAGATTTATGACCAGCAGTGGTAGTATATGTATCTAGGTGCCAAGTGATGAGTAAATGTATCAATACTAGCAGAGAAGGTTATTCGATCGCGAATCTCTAGGTCCAGAGATGAATACGAGTTGGGTATTGTTTGGGGGTTTTTAATTAATTATTGTGAATTTCAAGAATAAATACTACAAATCTTTGAAGTACATAATAAAACATTTTTGGGCAACCAAAAGGAGGAATTTATTCCTGGGTTATTAACGTTATCAATTTGGTTTACAGATTTGGCCAAAGAATGCACACTATTGGTTTTTAGAAAATCTTTTTATCAGACTATCACTTTTGTGAGAATTCTAACCGTCTCTTAGTCTTAAGTCTCTAATAAAGCTCAACTACCCTGATACGAGTGTATTTGCTTTTATTATAAAACTTGTAAATGAACAAATTACTTCACAGGCTTTAGAGGTACATCATAAAGTGTCTGTGAAACCGAAAACCTAATAGTTTTTTTAGTAAACCACTGCCATAGTTTTTACTGAAACAAATCAGGAACAGCCTTAACATCACATGCAAAATTAAAATCATGTTCTCAATCTATCACTTTATTAGGTGCGCGTCGCGTAGCGTAGGTACTATGCGCGTGTCGGTTTATTATTTTCAATAGGGTTGTCATAATTAAACACTTAGAATGTTTTGAATTTGTTTGTATGAAAAAATAAATATGCTTCTCTTGATTTAATATTTTACAGGAAGATTCTCTATGAAATATACTTATGCATCCTTCAATATTATTTCGTAATTCTGTTACACGTTGTATATCTTTGCATGAAAATAAACTCACCTGCAAGTTGGCTGTAAGCACAGCTGAGGAAAACAAACAGCGCGGAGATGAAGGATAACAACAGCGATAGTATCAACGGAGCCCGGGGCTCACTGGCCACACACCGCTGCAACAGCCGTAAGCCCTCTGCTACGTTGGGCCGGGGCTCCGCTTGGAGCAAGCGCGATAACACTACGTCCAGGACCTAGAGAACAGGTAATATTAATTTTAAAATACTCAATATGGAAACAAAGCAACTCTGCCCTGCTCCGGTGGCCTTTAACTTAAAACATATCTAACACTGCTATGTGTAAGGAGGGATGTAGGAAGTGCCTAAAAGTATATATATACATGTTACATTGTATACAGGTATGCTGTATTTAAAATATATACATATTTATATCGATTGTGATATATTGAGAATAAAATAAACATATACATAAAATAACATATTTTATTATTTTGATTCATGGTGTGTTTACGAGACTCTTTAAATCCAGTGAGATTCAGTCAGTCAAAATCCATCGTATTTATTGATGTAACAATTTTGAAATATTATTTGAATTATTTAAGAAAATAATTAAACCATATTCCTAGCGCGTACTTGTTATGTATTACTATTTACAAATTATTTTTATTTACAAATAAAAAATTAGTGAAGTGAAGCAAAGTATGAAAGTATTGTCAGTTATAGGCTTGGCTGCATGAGTACTGCTTTTCGGGTTTTTTTTTGCGTTGTGGGTGTTATTCGAAAACTTCAAATCGTGGAATAATAGCTTATATACAAATCTAAGTAGAAAAGAGCTTCTTGTAACAGAGCTTATAAGGGTAAGTCACTCCGCCAAGCACCCGTCTGTTTTCAGGTCTGAAGGGTAAAGTATTACACGCATATGAAGTTTAACACTTACGCCTTAGGTTTATGGACGTGTTCCTTGCATGCCCTGCGAAGTTTTGGTCTGTTCAATAGTCGTTTTCACCTACAATCAGGTGGGCCATCTGCTCCGTAAATTATTACTTACATATAAGATTTAAAAAAATCTTTCTCACCTGAGCTAAAGCCTCCCACTCAACGTGCAGTGGGTGTGTGACATCCAACTGTAGCGGGCAAGAGTCCACTTTGTCCAGTGCTGTATGTGTCCATTGTTCCACATAAGCCCACGTCACGAGGGGAGCTGCTATCATACAATACCTGCAAACAAGCACATCATCACAATTGAAAATTCATTTTAAGTTCAATCTATGCTTAATATTACAAAGATCAAAGTTTTTTTTTGTTTGTACCAAATAGGCTCCAAAAGTACTAGACCGATTTTAACCATTTCTTTACTAAAAGAAAGTTAAGTTATCAGTAAGTAGGACAATAATTTATTTGAAAAAAATTGGAGATCCTTAAGAAAATTGCAATAATCCAAAGTAGCTAAGTTTTTCCTATAAAAATCCTTGCTTAGCGAGCACCGAAAAACTACTGGTGATAAATAAAATTTATATACTTCATAATTACAGTACTCTTTATTATCTACTGAAAATTTCGAGAGGGTATTATAGTTAAGACAAAAAAGCTGCTTTTGTGTTCTAATATATAATTAGATTGCTGGTAGAAAAAAGTGGGTTACAGTGTTAATTGTTATTGAAATAAATAGTTTTATCATCAAGGGTATTTGTATAGCAGTAAGATACTTTTTAATTAATTCTAATCGGACATTTAATTTAGAATTTATCGCTTGCTTAAAAAATTCAAAGACTTTAAGGACGGCTTCGTCCACGTTTGTGTAGATTAAAAAATTAATAAAATTCGATAAAATTTATCTGGGTGGCTATTTATCTAAATCCTGTAGGTTACTTTTTTCATGGTGCAATAATTTTCATTAAGATCGGTTTAATGGTTGAGCCCAAACATAGTTGACAAAGAAACAAATAAATAAACAGATACACTTTCGCATTTATAATATTAGTAAGGAAGTATGGATATGGAATTATTTACCTAAAGCTTTCTAATGTCTCAGTTTTGCAGCGGCTGAAGAATATAGCAAACTCCTGTTCGCTGTCATAGTCCATGCAGGCGTAAGACACAGCATCATTAACGCCGCTCACACGCGAAGACGGATACGTTACCTGGAATAAGACAAACATGAAAAAAAAAATACTGATGTCAACAATTTTTGACGTAGTATTTTTTTAAAGAATATTAGGCACATCTAACTTAATCAGTCGGTTTGAGGTAGTAATCGGTAGATAGCAGCGTGAGTGGTGTATTTCCTATACCTCAACATATAAACCCATTACCGGCCCACTAAAGGGCACGGGTGTCCGTGATGAGGGGGGGGAGGTAGGCGAAGACCTACCCACTGGGCTGTCACTGCTTCTTTCTACCTCTTCTAAAACTTTATTTTCTATACCTCTCTCTATAGAAAATACACCCATCACGCTGCTCTAACATGCGCCTATATACTAGAAAGCATTACGCAGACTTATTAAGTTTCTAGCGGTGTACACACATTTTCTACCAAAATTAATAGTAGTTGCAAATTTTTTATCAAATTTTTTCTGGACTTAAAGCTAGTTCTACGCTCTTAAAATGTTTAACGTTTATTCTGAAGTTTGATTTTGTAATCATTTTAGTCAGCGTAAGATTACTCTGTTTTATTTTAACGATTATTGTCTTTGTTGTTTAGATCCGTTTTTGATTGAGATACGCCCAAGGCTTTTCCGCACACGCTTTAATAATTGGTGACGCCATTTTTACTTTCGGGGAATCATCACCATAAAATGGTATTTATTTTCTTTGTAAATTTAGTGGACTGTATATTTTAGGGTTTGCTGGATTCTTTTCCCCTTTTTAATGTTTAAACTATGGCTTTAAAGGATATAGAACAAGGGATAACTAGGGTTGGACAGAAAAGTATTTGCACATGGACTTACAGTTCGTCGTAATGCAGTTCTCTTGATTTCTCGTCACTTCACAAGGTTTCACAAGTTATCACTAAACACTAAAGCACTGATGTAGGTTTAAATACTATTAATCGTCCAGTATAAGGTTCTTTGGCCGGCCGACCATGTGGTTTTATTGAATGGATGAGCGGAAGATTGACGTGCGTTTGCCGCGGATATAGGTGTGCAACTAATTGGCGGCGTGATGCGGGCAGATAAGGATGCGGAAATATATAAAATGGAGGATGGAAATCCATAGTGTAACCATTATCTATTACTTCGACCACAGATTAATGAGAATTTATCAAATATCCCCCCGGACATGAAGGAACCCTTCATAAAACGGATATAAACATAATTGCAACTTATAATACGACCTAATATTGTAAGTATACTATACAAGAGTAATGCGTAAAGAAAAATAAAATAAATTAACTAAAGCATAATAAGATTAAATGAGAACTAGTGATAAAAATTATTGAGTTGGCAGCGGACATAACTTAACGATAGGCCGGATATAAGTCCCGTTCTTAGTTTTTATTTGAACTACGCGGACAACTCCATCTTTGCCAGGTAGCACCTTAGTAATGACCCCAAGTGGCCACTGTAAGGGCGGCGCGTTTTGTACAATAACTATCACAACAGTCCCTATTGTAAGCGGATTCGTGGGAGTGTTCCACTTTTGACGCACTTGCAAATTGTGCAGATATTCCGTTCTGAATCTCTTCCAGAATGACTGAACCAGAGAATCCAATAAAGAAAATCTAGACAAAAGACCAGCGCGTTCTCCAGTTACGTCTGGAGCTGGAATGAATTCCAAAGGTACGGTTGAAAGAAAATGCGAAGGCGTTAGCGCGGAGGGTTCAGAGGGATCTGAACTTAAAACATACAGAGGTCGACTGTTAAGTACAGCCTCAATTTCATTAAGTACAGTAAGCATTTCCTCGTATGTCAGAATTTGTTTGCCGATTACGCGAAAAAGTAGAGTTTTAACACTTTTAATATTACTCTCCCAGACTCCTCCAAAATGGCTTGCAGTTGGTGCATTAAGTTTCCAATCTATACGATATTTAGCCAATTCGGAACTAAAGTCCTTATAATAATCTTCTGACTTTAAAAAGGTATGTAACTCATTGAAATAAGCCTTGGATGAAACGAAATTGGTTCCTTGGTCTGAGTACAGGACTTCGCAATTTCCTCTCCTGGCCTGGAATCTTTTAAAACAATTTAAGAAGGCGGCGGAACTCAGATCAGAGGCTAGCTCTATATGAACCGCCTTTGTAACCAAACAAACAAATAGGCATATATATGCCTTCTGACTACGTATGCCGCGTTTCCTAGTCAATGTGATATAGAGAGGTCCAGCGTAATCTACACCTGTGTGTAAGAATGCCTTACTTTTCTCTATCCTACACTTAGGAAGGTCAGACATAAGTGGAAATGTAGGCTTAGGATTATGCCTAAAACATGCATTGCACTTATGTATGCGTTGACGTACCACACAACGAGCAGATAATATCCAATATTTTTGTCTCAATATAGACAGAAGCAATTGAGGGCCAGCGTGTGAATGATTACGATGATAGTGATCAATTAACAGATCTATTATGTGTCCCTTCTTGGGTAATAAAATTGGGTGTTTATGCGAGTAATCTAACGACGAGTAAGCAAGACGTCCACCCACCCGAAGAATGTCCTCAGAAACAAAAGGAAATAATTTTCGTAATTTTGACGAACATGGTTTATTATTTTTAATGTTGTCAATATCAGTCTGAAAGACTGAGCGTTGTATTGTGCGAATTATCAGTAATTCAGCTGCATTGATATCTTCAGCTGTAATAATATCTCTGCGCGGAAGTTTTTTCATGAATCTGAGTACATAAATCGTGGCGTGAAGAAATTTAGTCCAAGAAGAACATTTAGATCCAAGCTTTATAATTGTATATTCATCGTGCGATATTATTAAGTGCGTTGTAGTTTTCTCCTCAGGTAATGAAGAAACCTGATGAGAGGAAAACTTTATTATGGGCCACTCTTCTGAAGATAAAGACAACCATGGGGGACCCTTAAACCAAAGGTCGTGTTTTGAAAACTGTGTGGGCATAAGGCCACGAGACACACAGTCCGCGGGGTTTTGAACACCAGGTATGTGATAAAAGTTCACCTTAATTGATGTCAATAGCGTATGAATTTGAGAGATGCGGTTAGCCACATATGTATTAAACCTGTGTGGCGAAGAGAGTGCCCAACAAAGGGCGACTTCTGAATCAGAAAACGCGAGTACTTCCTTTATTTTGATGCGGGTTGACAATATATTATATACTGAATTTACAAGTCGAGCAAGCAATACTATTCCATTTAACTCTAACCTAGCTAGCGTAACCGTTGGTTTTACCGGTGCTACGCGGGATTTAGAGCAAATAAGTGTAATTATAGGCCTTTGATTTCTGTTTTTAACGTATAAGTATAAAACAGAGCCAAATGCTTGCTCACTAGCGTCAGAGAATGCGAGAAGATAAATTTCAGAAGTGTCTTCTATTCCAACATGACGAGGATACTTAAGATTCTGAATAATAGGCAGTTCAATTATATAATTTTGCCATCTTTCACATATGTGTTGAGGACACTCGTCCCATCCTATTTTTAGAAGCCATAACTCCTTTATGAGTAATTTAGCGAATAAAATGACTGGACCAACAAGACCTAGAACGTCATAAAGACGCGCGGTAGCTGAAAGTATAGCTCTTTTGGTACAATCACTTTGCGGTTGCGAAATTCTAAAAATAAATTCATCAGATGCGGGAAGCCAATGAAGACCAAGAATCTTAAAGGAGTCATCAGTGTCAAGAGAGATCGACTCAGATTGGCGGTGAAATGAAGGAATGTGTCCGAGCAATTCAGTCGAATTGCTGGTCCATTTCACTAAGTCAAATCCACCAGCCTTAAACAGTTGTATCAACTCTTTAGCTATCTTTACCGCTTCATCTAGAGATGAGGCGGAAGAAGCTAGGTCGTCCATGTAGACGTCTCTCTCAACAACTGATGCAGCGAGAGGCCATTGCTGGCGCTCGTCACTAGCCAGCTGGCGCAGTGTGCGTAATGCCAAAAAGGGCGATGAGCGGAGACCAAAGGTCACTCGAGTAAATTCATACATTTCAAGTGGGTCCTTTGGTGAAGATCGATAAATAATGCGTTGATATTTGCGGTGCGGAGAATTGACATATATAGACAAATACATTTGGCGGACGTCAGCAAAAAATGCGATGCGGAAAATGCGGACATTCAAAAGAATGTTAAATATATCTGCTTGCAAATTGCAACCAGTATACAAAATATCATTTAAAGATAATTTCCTATTTGCGGAGGGTTCTTCTATTTTAAGAAGAGAATAATCAGTGGGACAAGAACCATCTAGTACGATTCGTACCTTGGTACTCTTGTCTTCGCGTATCACTGGATGATGCGCTAAGATATAACCTGGTGAAGCAGGTTCATCAGGTGGTAAGCGTTTGAGGATACCCTTATCAAGGTAATCCTTAATAACTTCATTATATCTAATATGAAGTTCGGGATCTCTAATGAATCGTTTTTCCAGATTGAGAAAACGCTTCTTTGCGGTAAAATACGAATCACCTAATAAATTAGGATCTTCTTTAAAGGGAAGATCTACCGAATATGCTCCGTCCTGTTGGCGTACAGTGGAAGCCGTATATATGTCCTCACACCTTTGTTCATCAGGACTTAAGAATTTGCGGGAAGGAGGCTCTTCTATTGTCCAAAATCTCTCTAACATTTTATCTAAAGGTTCACTCGTGAAAAAACACAAAGCGCGGGAATTATTAGGTTTAGATAAAATAGGTGCATCGCCCATAATTATATAACCCAAAGAGGTTTCAAATGCGGAAGGCATATTTTCATAACCATTTATTTTATCAGCCATTGCTATTTTGCGATACACATTTACCCCTAGTAATATATCAATTGGACCAGGTTCTGCGAAATCATCATCAGCCAGAGGTAAATTTTTAATAAGACCATCAATGGCTGTGATGTCTACATGAGAGTCAGGCAGTTGAGAAGTGATTCGCTCAACTACAAGAGGGCGTATTGAGTATTCATTCGCGTCATTAAAACGAGATTTAAACGTAAATTCTGAAACACCAATTATTTTTTGCGATACTCCGCCGATGCCTTGAACTTCAGAAAAACGACTCTGAAAGCTAATAGGTAGCGAATATTTTTCACAGCAACTGATTGAAACGTAATCTCTTTGCGATGCGGGATCCACTAGGCATCTTATAAGATGTGCACAATTATTTTTGTCATACACTCTTATTTTCGCAGTACCTAACAAAGTGGTTGTTGTGACGCGTTCTAAACAATCATATGATACGTTACATACCAAAGTGGTATTTGTGGTCTGAGATATAAAATTATTTTTATTTAGTGTATTTTCACTAGAGGAGCTTGTCGAAGGTGCCTCAGTAATAACTGATGACACGCGAGGCGAATTAATTGCGTTAGGAGATGAGGGCGGTTTACCTATGTTAGATTTGGACGTTTTAGGTAATAAATCTTTAGCGTTGTAATTATTGCGTTCAAAATGCAATTCAGTATGATGTGATGCCGATGAGCACCTTTTACAGTTTCGCTGAGAAGAGCAGTTTAAAGTTTTATGATGAGTCGATAAACATCGGTTACAAAAGTTATTATTTTTTACATGTAAATGCCGCTCATGCGGAGACAATTTCATAAATGCAGGGCAAGAATAAAGATGTGTGTGTTGACCAATTTTACACAAACTGCAAGCTGCACTATTTAAAGTATTTACAGTTTCTGTACTTACAAAACTTTTGGTAGAAGGCTTCGGAATCGAATTCCCCTTATATCTATTTTGAGGTAATCCTAATCCTTTATTAAGAGAGCGCGACATTACTTTATTCTGTTCCTTCACAAATTCTATAAGACTCCTATAGGTAGGAATTTGTTTTTTGCGATTTATTATCTCAAACATTTTAACTGTATCAGCATCTAATTTAAGCGTGGCTAAGTGAAAGAATATAAAATCAGTAAGATCGATTTTTAATTGTTTGAGAGCTTCTACTGAAGAATTAAATGTATTTATAAAGCTATCTAATGAATTAGCATTAGTACTAGCAAGCGGTTTAAATTGCAATAATTGGTTTAAATAAGCGCAGGCTAACGAACGCGGATCGTCGTATTTTTGTATTAACGCCTCCCAAATAAAAGGATAATTTTCTGCGGTGGCTGGCAATCCTGCACATACAGATGCGGCTTTCCCTTTTAACCTACCAACTAAATAAAATACCTTTTCATTATTGGTTAAGTTAGGATTATCATGTATCATGTTTTTAAACTGCTGGTAGAACAAAGGAAATTTAGTTAACTGACCGTCAAACTCCATTAAGTCTATAGGCGGAAGATGGGATTTTAATTTAGGAAAACTAGAGATAGGACGTGCGCTGTCATTCTCTGAACTCGTATTATCAACATTAGAGTGACGCTCCATTATTTGTTTGACATAGCAAAACATTTCTTCAAATGAAGTCCACGATTGGTAATTAATCATAGCCTTTGGATTCAACATTAACTGCGCCTCATTGAATAAATCTAAATTTAACTCAAACTCTTTGCGTAAAGTGTCTATGTTTGAAGCCTGAGACAATAAAGAAGGCAGCTTACTGCTGTCCGATTCGACTTGAATAGCGGTGTCAAACATTCTTTGCATACGAGCAAATATAACGTCCCGTTTGCCTTCCAACAACCGTAACTTACATTCTTCCTTGCTATATGGACTTGGTGAAGAAACCGACTCTGGTTTATTCATTTTGAAGGAGTAAACCGAATTATAACAATAAAAATATAATAAAAAAGGTGTATATGTGTTTGCAAATGCGTCAAGAAATGCGTAAAATATATAAAGTAGTTGCAGTCTTATAATAATAAACACACAACCCCTTTATAGACGCGAGCGGTTAAATAAAAGTGTTATAATGCTATTTTAAAAACTAAACCGGGCAAAGAACTAGGTATAACAATTAACAAGTTAGAGGTCATGCGTGACCTTGAATGCAGCGAGCGACAAAAACGACTGCGGCCGAGCGCATTGTTTGGTAGGTATGATGCGTTTGAAATAGATATCTTTACCTACGATTCATCCGTTTTTAATACTAAGTAGCGGGGTAAAACTATATAGAAATACGAAGCAAGCGGTGCGGAAAAGAGATATATAATTATAAAATACTTAGTACTTCTTTACTTAGTAAACAAAACGTTAAATCTATTATGTAGACAATATCTTAGCGGTATTAAACTTACAAACTGAACTAGTGAATACCTACAATATAGCGTACTTTAAGTTGCATAGACTAATAATAATTCCGAACTTTAAAGTCATAGAATGTAATGATTAACGATAATTTAAATCCTAAAATTATGAATTTAAATCGAATCAGCCGATCTTCGGATCGAATGACTAAAATTTATGAAATTCGATGGAAGTGATCAAATATTTTTTTTTTTTTATGAAATCCGGCTCGAAGGACCAAATTTTATGGTGACGCCATTTTTACTTTCGGGGAATCATCACCATAAAATGGTATTTATTTTCTTTGTAAATTTAGTGGACTGTATATTTTAGGGTTTGCTGGATTCTTTTCCCCTTTTTAATGTTTAAACTATGGCTTTAAAGGATATAGAACAAGGGATAACTAGGGTTGGACAGAAAAGTATTTGCACGTGGACTTACAGTTCGTCGTAATGCAGTTCTCTTGATTTCTCGTCACTTCACAAGGTTTCACAAGTTATCACTAAACACTAAAGCACTGATGTAGGTTTAAATACTATTAATCGTCCAGTATAAGGTTCTTTGGCCGGCCGACCATGTGGTTTTATTGAATGGATGAGCGGAAGATTGACGTGCGTTTGCCGCGGATATAGGTGTGCAACTAATTGGCGGCGTGATGCGGGCAGATAAGGATGCGGAAATATATAAAATGGAGGATGGAAATCCATAGTGTAACCATTATCTATTACTTCGACCACAGATTAATGAGAATTTATCAAATAATAATATTGACGTGGGGTGTAAGTGGGTGTGGCTAGTACCAGTCAGCCTCCCAAATTGCCAACCTCACCTGCACGTGGTGCACCCTGCCGTTTAACCGACGAGGCTCTGGCGACCGACAAGTGGCGGTATAACCACTTCGAATTGGCTAGGCTGAACAAATGGCACAGACCGGTGTCGGGCAGCAGCGACGCCGGGGCGATCAGTCTAGCCCTGCGATGACCCGCCTGCCCAGCGTGGTCATTATCGGGCATATCTTTAATGGGAAGGAGAAAAAAACCACAGCCCCTAGTTCCCGGCGGCCCCGCTATTCCTGGCTCTGGCAGCGGTTATGGTAACGGCGGGGCAAGGGGTGTTAAGAATCTCCGGCAGAGATTCCGCTGCCAACCCCGACGACTTGACCTGGCAACATACAACGCACGCACGTTGAGGACCGATGGAAAGGTGATTGAGCTGGAAGAAGTGGTGAGCAAGTTGCGCTGGGATATTATAGGATTGTCTGAAGTCCGGCGAGAGGGGGAGGACTCGATAATCTTGGAATCCGGCAACTTGTTTTACTACCGGGAGGGTGACCAACAGTCACAGGGTGGTGTCGGGTTTATCGTCCACAAGTCTCTCGTCAACAATGTTGTAAAAGTCGAAAGTGTGTCGAGCAGGGTAGCATACCTTATACTCAGAATTACCAAACGGTATTCGTTGAAGGTCATACAGGTATACGCGCCGACTTCGGCACACCCAGACGAGGATGTAGAGGTTTTGTATGAGGACATTTCAAAAGCCATACATGCCTCGAACACCTACTACAATATTGTGATGGGGGATTTCAACGCGAAGCTTGGCGAGCGAACTGGTTCAGAGTTGAGGGTGGGGCAATTTGGGTATGGGCAACGGAACCACAGGGGTCAAATGTTGGCTGACTTCATGGAGAAGGAGGGCCTTTATATGATGAACTCCTTCTTCAAGAAGCGGCCACACAGGAAATGGACCTGGATAAGCCCCGATGGTTCCACGAGAAACGAGATCGACTTCATCATGTCGACCAAACGGCATGTATTCAATGATGTCTCTGTGATCAACAGGGTTAAAACCGGAAGTGATCACCGTATGGTAAGAGGCACATTGAGTATAAACGTTCAACTTGAAAGAGTCAGACTGGTGAAGTCTACACTCCGGCCTACTCGTGCCCATATTCAAAACCCCGAGAGCTTTCAACTAGAACTACAGAACCGGTTCGGTTGCCTAGCAGATTGCGACACTGTGGACGATTTGAACAACAGGCTGGTGGAAACTGTCCAAACAGTCGGGTCCAAATTCTACAAGGCCCACCGTAGAAACAAGGCCAATAGGTTCTCAACCAATACACTCAAGCTTATGACGGAGAGGCAAGAGATGAGACTACAGTCTATAGCAGACGCGTCCGCTTACCGGCGGATTAATAGGCAGATCTCTAAATCACAGACTCGTGATATGCGGCACTTCAATACAGAGCGTATTAAAAATGCCATCGAGCAAAACAGAGGCTCTAAAGTGTTCGCTAGAGATCTGTCTATCGGTCAGAGCCAGTTGATGCGACTGAAGACCAATAATGGTAGTCTTGTCTCTTCCAAACCTGAGATCTTGGGTGAGGTTGAGAACTTTTATGGACAGTTGTACACCACAGTACAGACGCCTGTTGAAGATTTGGCTAAGGATCCTAGAGCCAAATTAACTCGACACTATACCGAAGATATCCCAGACGTCAGCCTATACGAGATTAGTGTGGCTCTCAAGCAGCTTAAAAATGGCAAGGCGCCGGGTGATGACGGAATAACGGCAGAACTCCTGAAGGCAGGTGGAAAACCGATACTGAGAGTCCTTCAGCGATTGTTTGATTCCGTTATTCACCAAGGCACAACGCCAGAGGCATGGCACAGGAGTGTGGTGGTTCTGTTCTTCAAAAAAGGTGATAATACCTTGTTGAAGAATTACAGACCCATCTCGCTGCTGAGTCATATCTACAAGCTGTTTTCGAGAGTCATTACGAATCGTCTCGCTCGTAGGTTT
The DNA here is from genome assembly GCF_905163445.1 of Pararge aegeria. Lineage (NCBI taxonomy): Eukaryota > Metazoa > Arthropoda > Insecta > Lepidoptera > Nymphalidae > Pararge > Pararge aegeria. The sequence continues at coordinate 5,052,760 of NC_053184.1, read as the reverse complement.
GATGACTTCCAGCCTCCCGAACAAGCCGGTTTCCGTAAGGGCTTTAGTACCATAGACCACATTCATACGCTGCGGCAGGTTATACAGAAGACTGAAGAGTATAACCGGCCACTTTGCTTAGCGTTTGTGGACTATGAAAAAGCCTTTGATTCGGTGGAAACTTGGGCTGTGTTTAGGTCACTGCAGAGATGCCGAATTGACTACCGGTATATCCAAGTGTTGCAGTGTTTGTACAAAAACGCCACTATGTCAGTTCGTATACAGGATCAGACTACGAGACCAATCCAATTGCAGCGAGGCGTGCGACAGGGAGATGTTATCTCCCCGAAACTATTTACCGCTGCGTTGGAGGACGTCTTTAAGCTTCTGGAATGGAACGGACTTGGCATCAACATTAACGGCGAGTACATCACTCAACTTCGGTTTGCCGACGATGTAGTCATAATGGCAGAGACTCTGGGAGACCTAAATACGATGCTCGATGGCCTCAGCAGAGCTTCTCAACAGGTTGGCCTACGAATGAACATGAGCAAGACGAAGATTATGTCTAATGCTCATGTTCCGCTTCAACCAGTAATCGTTGAGAACACTGCACTCGAAATTGTTGACGAATACGTATACCTAGGACACACGATCCAGTTAGGTAGGTCCAATTTCGAGAAGGAGGTGAACCGCCGAATCCAACTCGGATGGGCAGCGTTCGGGAAACTCCGTGCCATCTTTTCGTCAGAAATCCCTCAGTGCCTGAAGACGAAAGTCTTCGAACAGTGCGTGTTGCCAGTGATGACCTATGGCTCTGAAACATGGTCGTTAACTATGGGCCTCATAAGAAGGCTTAGAGTCACTCAGCGGGCGATGGAGAGAGCTATGCTCGGAGTATCTCTACGCGATCGAATCAGAAATGTGGAGATTCGTAGAAGAACCAAAGTTACCGACATAGCTCAACGAGTCGCGAAGCTTAAGTGGCAATGGGCCGGGCACATAGTTCGGAGAAAGGATGGACGTTGGGGTCCCAAGGTGCTGGAATGGCAGCCCCGTACTGGTAAGCGCAGCGTTGGTCGACCCCCAACGAGGTGGACAGACGACATTAAGCGCGTCGCAGGTAGCCGTTGGATCCAAGCGGCTCAGAATCGTGGAACTTGGAACTCCCTACAAAAGACCTATGTCCAGCAGTGGACGTCTATCGGTTGATGTGATGATGATGATGAATATTGACAATATTTTGCATATACCAGAATATTGTCAATAATATTGCCTGTGTATGAGGCAGACTGAAGAGGTGAAAGTATTGGTAAAAAATATTGTTACAAATTATATTGCATTATAGGCACACAGTGTGCTGTATTTGCCAATGTGAGAAATATATGTAATGTAAGGAGAATAATGATTCTATTGTCTTTGACTTTGACTTATTGCTTCAACAAACCACAAACAAATTACGGTAAACTTTGAAGGAGCATTAATATATATAATAAACTACATTAAAATGGAACAAAATTTCAATACTTTTAAGAAAAAACTTAATGCCTTTGTAATTGACAAAACCTGAGTGTGGTCCTACGTATGACAGTATGAAGTATTTATAAGTTTACCCTCTAGTTTTTTTAATAATTTCTGATTGTTTTGTATGTGCCGTTGTTTGTAGTTTTAATATTAACTACATTAAAATTACTTGTAAATATTCTCATAGAGTGAAATTGTAATTTCTTTTGAGAAAAATAAACGTCTTTAACCACAAGTTACTAACTTTAAGAATCTTGGGCGCTGCAGCTTGGAGCCAACGTGGCACTACGGCCAACACTTCGTGCAACTTAGAAATGTGCTCGTGCTTTAGAAAGGCCAACCACACAGAGTTGGCCGTGTGCGCCAATGTCAACGATGGATGCGATGTGAGTAGCAGCATGGTTTCCAGAAGTAGCGGTAGCCAAGTTTCAGTGTTGGTAGCGCCGCAGTTCCACAGCGAAGTCAGTTGCTGAGCTAGTCCCGCAAGAACCTGTGAATAATAACCAAAATTTTTTCTTTTGTGTGTTTTCTTATGTAAAAAATCTAACATGGCGACGCACAGTGGGAGTAATTCGACGCATCCTTTCGTGGGATTTTATATTAAGGTTTTTTTTCTTTCAAGTCTGAATATTATGATTCAGCATGTTTCTTCGTTCGTAGGTTTAACTATTTTTTGATGTATAGAGTTGAAGGCTATCCGATCGTCACTTTAGGCTGTTTTTTTTCGAAATTGCCGACTTAGAGATTAAATTGAATAAAAGTGCAGACATTCTTCCCTTTTTTTTTTTTTTACTTTTTATTAAGACATCTTAGGATCACTGTAAATGTCCACTCACCAGTGAGAGTTTCTTTAGGAACAAGTAATGAGGTTCATCGATCGCGCTGATGCTCTGCAGAGCCGCACGGTGTATGTAAGAGATCGCGTTCTCACTGAATAATATCATCAAAGGTTTGCGCTCCTTTGTCTGAAATTTTGAAAATAAATAATAATTCACACATGCCAAGCATTTTTTCTTTCCTGTATTTCTGTTCCTGAACTAGAAAATTATTAATAAACTAGCAGTTGCTCGCGACTTCTTCCTCGTTGATTACGTTTTTTTTTACAAATCGCGCCGAAAGCAGTCATTTTTTCCGGGGTAGTAATAATAATAATTACTATTAATTAATGGCCAAGCAGATGGCTCACTTAACTGATTACCAGTTAAATGCACTTTAAGCATATGGCCCACATGATGGTAAGTGGAAAAACATCGCATATAAAAAGAGCAACAATTGGCAAGGTACGCAAGGAAGACATCCTGCAATGCACCACCCAGTGTCCATCAATCCGAAGCGTAAGTGCCGTAATTCCATGCCTAATGATCCTGGAATTAAACCAGCAATCACGCTCTTCAGATCGGAACCCAGATTACAGCATGAAATGACCATGGCGATTAAATGTTCTTGCCATTTATCATTCCAACTAAAGTTTTTAAGCAACATAATGACACATTTTAATACTAAGCCAATTTTCATTATTTGACTGTCACCAAACTAAACAGTGGAAAGGATTGGAGGAAGCCTTTGCCAAAGAGCACACAGATTATAAAAAAAATAATACAAAACATTGTATAGAACTAAAAATAAACTATAGCTTGTGTATTTTGATAGTGGCTTAATATAAAATAAAAAAATAAATAGGCAGTATAATGGTGACTGTAATTAACTATTCCTGCCAATACTCACAGAGCCTTTCCTATTAACAATCTGCAGTAAACATTCCGCAGCAGGCAGTTGAAATGCTTCATCACTGAGCAGGATGCAAAGGATCTCTAACAGTCTTCCATTGTTGGTCACCACATGATTGGTCGATACCCACTCCACAAATCCTGTCAGTGTGAGTAATACCACCTAAAAGAAGTTCAGAAATACTTAAGTAAAACTAATATATATAAATGTGGGAAGAAACTTAAATAAATTCACTTCAATTTCTTGTTAATGTTTATGTTATGACTTCAACAACAAAAATGGCAAAATACTTTGCAGAGTAACTCAGTTGAAATAAATTCAAATTCAAAACTCCTTTATTCATGTAGGCCTATCACAGGCACTTATGAAGCATTCATACATATTATATATTTACATAATTGTAAGGGGATGGTGATAACTTTGTTTGCCAACTTAAACCTACAAGGGTTCCAAACGCGCCCTGGTCTGTCTAAGAAGAGCCAACAACAAACTTAGCCGGGTAATTTTCTTTTTTTGTTATCACCATCTCACAGTAAATTACTTATATTGTATTTACAAATGTATGTGTGATTCTGGGTGTATATTATAAATATTTATGTATATTGAATTCATTAAATATTCATCAGCTATCTTAGTACCCATTTCACAAGCTATGCTTACTTTAGGGCTAGATGGTAAAATGTGTGTCATTGTATATAAACCTAAAAAAGACATGACCTAGGTTTCTACAGTGTACAAAACTTCATGCATACTAAACAGCATGCTATTTCTTATCTTTTATCAGTAAAGTCTGGCAAAATAAAACCCTGTGAAACATCTGTACTCAGTACATCTCTACAGTTTATCTGGTTAAAAAATTTGGAGTCTACTTTGTTAAATTTAAATAGGTATATAATTTATTAAATTTATTTATATTTAGTACAATAATTAAACAAAGGAATAAATTAGAATATATTTACCTGCACAACTCTACCATTACTAGCTGCTCCAGCATAATCCCCAGCTGCAGTCTTCTCTCTGAACTCCTGAACGTGCAGCTCAATGAGGCGCATGAAGAAAGAAAATATCTCAGCCATGTTGCTTGTGAGAGCCTGGTATATATCCTTGCGTCGCTGGTGTTGTTCTAATGTCTGTTGATATGTATTATTTATACAATTAATCTTCTACTGCCTTGTTTGTTATAGTGACTAGCTTGTTTATCTACCTATCAATCGAAAGGTTCTATTTGTTTCCCTAGTTTATTGAACCTTATGAGTTTTCCTGGATGCTAAGCTTTCTTATGGTACCTTAGATTGATGGCACTGGGTATCGAGCAGTCGCAAAAAAAGCTGATATACAAATTATTTCCGCAGAACACGTCAACAACATTCCAGTGCAATGAAACGTTCCAGAACAATGAGACGCAAATGACAACAGTCAATTCACTAATTAATAAGTTGTACAGATACAAATATTTATATTTGCACAGCATGAATGTAAGTAAATAGTCTACACAGAAAATAGTCTACTTTGCTCAATTTTGCCTAACCTAACCTAAAAGGTGAGGTTAGGTTCTCTGAACAGTTCTGAACGTCTGGTTCTGGTTGAACAGGTTCACAACAGTGCATGGGCTTATCATGACATTGGGCTAAGCAAATTAGCCCTTAAGGTGCCACATATAGTGTGTTGTGGGGAAACAACACTGTGAGGATACTGTGGGGACTTTGCTTTTACATTTCTTAAGTAATTATGGAGATCTGAATGATATACAACACCTGCAAAGTAGCAACATCCTCCACTAATCTCAAGAATACATGAAGGACAATCTGTGTGTGTTGATGTCCTCTGCTACATGCATCACTTAGCTCAGCAAGTAAAGTAGACCATTGCTGAGGCCACTCACGTTTTATCATCTCAACAATCACTCGTGCCAATGCATCATTCAAGTGTCCCGTTTCCCAGCCACCCATGTTTAAAAGTTTCATGGCATTTTCCTAAAAGTGAATAATATACTTTGTTATAATTTTAATCTTGGGATTTTTTTTCCACAATTACTGTAACAGTTTATACTAGCTGACCCGTGTAAACATGAATAAAATGACATTTTCTAAAAATGAATCCTAGCTAGATCGATTCATCGCCCCTGAAACCCCCTGTATACTAAATTTCATGGAATCGATGGAGCCGATTCCGAGATTTCAATTATATATATACAAGAATTACTTGTTTAAAGATATAAGACATAGAAACAAGATAGAAGAAATTAACAGAGGATGAAAATAAAGCAAAAACTGCAATATCTGATAGCTTAATAATAACATCAACTTATATGATATTTTATTAATAATAATATTCTTTCTCTTGTCAGTCTTCTGTTTAGGTTACTTTCAGATAAGTTTTTGCATAAGTTATTAAAATAAAGACATTCACCTTAATAAATAATTTCTCAGCCTGACTTATATGTGTCCATCTGTACTTGACTGTGTGTTCCATCAACTGCAATCCAAAATGCTTCACCACTGGTGAGTAATGGGCACCACTGGCTAGTAGTAAGCCCGCCTGGGCACACCATGGTGAATTGTCTTTGAAACTGAAATAAATTCAGTTATTCACCGTAGTGTATATATAGATTTTAAATTAAAATTACTACTACCCATATTAGAATTTATCACCATGTAGTATATTTGTTTAACAATTGTTTTATTACTTTTTAGTTTTGATTTTATTGTTGCACCAAGCCAGTTACTTTATATGTCCTCACACCAAAGGTTGTCTGAGAGAGATTGCTTTAGTAATAAGTTTGCCTTTGCACACCTTGACATCTAGATTGAAGTTGTCTCTTTTATTTTATTCTGTCTTTTATTTAATGTGTGCAACCAATACTTCAATCCCGGACAACAATCAATTATTATGAATACCAAATGTTTATCAATATAGCTGCAAAACTGGCTTGATGGTCAAGCATATTAACTGATATCACTGTTGTTTTTCCTGAGTTCAATTCTAAATTTAGACCAGAAATTATTGAGTGTCCTAACTTTTAACTCTAAGAGAGCATATTACACAGTCCACTTATCTATTAAAGAAACCCCAAATTTGACCAACATTACTGGTCTTCACTACAATATTGAGTACCATAAGTGTAATGAGCATGAGTCTATTACTTACTAGGTATAGTATTACAAAGGCATTAAACTCAAGATCTTTGTGAAACAAATAATTTTCTTACTGTACAAAGGTAAAATCTAAAAAACTATACCTCTCACATGCAGTATAAGCTTGTTTCCTAGCTTCATGTGCCACTGTAGGATTAAGAGTCAACTCAACAGCATTGCTCAGCTCATCAGCTATGAGGGCTACTTCCCTTTCGCCAAATGCCCCCACATTCATGATGGTTTAGCTCTGCTTTAAAAAGAAAACATTAATTAATTAATTATAACATTATTCTTGTGTTCCAAACAAAGGCCATTAAAGAGTTCATCTATATTAGAATGCTAAAACATTGTTGTTATTATTGGTGCTGCTAAAAGCATTATTAGTACATTTACTAACATCTTGTTGGGATTTTTTTTCATGTTTTCAATGATGCTATTGATAATGCGTGAATAATATTTTCAAGACATGCAAACCAAACATTCGGTGCCTAACATTACAATATATTGAGTTTAATTGAATAATGTTTATAAATTATAAATTTCACAGTTTTCTATTTTATTATAAATACTTCGATTTTTGTATATGCATTTAAAATATTTATATCGCCACAAAATACAACAACCAATTATAGTTTTTTATTGAAGTAAGTTGCTCATAGAAATAAGATACAATCAGTAACAATAACGCAACTTTTAGATACATACCTTTAAACTTATTATACTTGTTCAATTCAATTATCATAAATGATTTTCATTTCATGTTACTCGTTTTATAACTGAAAATAAAACACTAAATTTTCAAGGTTTTATGAATTCTTTTAGAGATTCTAGGGTATGCACCCGGTTTCGTTCGTCCAAAACTATATAATAAGTCTTTTAATCACATATTTTAGAATATTAACATATTAAACTGTTTAATAACTTAAGATCTAGACATAAAAATATAAATTTAAGATTGAAATTTAAAAAATATTTATGAAATCCAAATTCAAAACAAGAAATACCTCGTGTGGCACAAGAATCGAAAAATATTTGCCAAAGACAATTTACTAATTTTTTTACATTTTATGCAAAACGCTAGCTGCCAATCCAAGACTAATAACCAACTTAAACAGGGGCAATTATTAAACCCTTCTAGCCAAGATCCAGAGAGGGTTAAGTTACAACGTTTTTGACAGATGTTAGAACTTGTATCTATGGAGGGTAGAGGTAAGGAGAGTCATCTTATATGGGAGAAAAGTTGAAAAAGTGTCCAGTTGTATGCGCTAAATAACAGTTCAAAAATCCTCCACAATGGCGCTGGTGGATGCACAGGGTATGTATGGTATGAATGTAGCAATCGTAGATGAATTGAAGTATGCCGCCACAAAATATTGTGGTAAATATAACCTTACTTCCTTGTATCTCCATACTTCCTTGTTTATTTTTCAAGCCTACTCTAACAATATTTATATTTGGCGCTTCTTTTAAGAGTTACCCTGATGCAAATGTGGCGCCATCCTAATTTAATACATTTTGACCATACCCTGTGCATCCACCAGCGCCATTGTGGAGGATTTTTGAACTGTTATTTAGCGCAACAACTGGACACTTTTTCAACTTTTCTCCCATATAAGATGACTCTCCTTACCTCTACCCTCCGTAGTATCGTATAATAATTAAAGTAGGATATAATTCAAGGAAGTAGTATATTTATTAAATTACGTTGAAAGTAGGACCTGAGTTGTAAGGTATAAAAGAGTTGATCCCAGAGCCGTAAAGCAAATAAAAAAGTCTGGTTTTGATTTAATTCTCCTAAGAACTGTCAGCATTTATTTACTGTCTGTGTTGTCAGAAAATTTGAATTTTCTAACTGTTTTATGTTGAAATGGAATGTTATTAGAAATTTTATTAGATTGAAAAATCATAATATATTGTTTAATTGTTTTTATTAAAAAATGGAGTGCAACACTGCGTGCCTCGATCCGTCGTTGGAAAAACAACTTACAGGTCATCGTAGCAGTATAACAGCATTATTTTATAATCGCAATGAAAAACAATTAGCTAGTAGCTCATTGGATAATAGTATTTTGGTAAATATTATCATTCTCGTTGAGCACCTTATGGTTCCTGTCCTGGAATTTCAGCTTTTTGGCCTTCCAATGTGTGTAAGGTGTAAATTGCACCAGACAGATTTGCCGTATTAGTTTTCAAAATTCTTCACATTTGTTGTATTAGTGGGTTTTACTAATTTCCTGTCAGGAGAGAGTGATACATAGCTTAGTCATAACTCATAACATGCTTCTGCAGGTTTTTGCTTAACTCTGAATATGGAAGCACTATCCATGTGTGTGGCTTAGATGTAGCTATCTCACATTCTAATGAACCGTCCCATAACTGAAAGGGGATGTTTGAATTACTGTATGAATTTATTTCTATAGCTATGGGACCTATGTGGTACCATGAAAAGCTATAGATTTCAGGGCCATGAAGAAGCAGTTATGGATGTAACATTTTCACCATCAGGGAAATATATGGCTTCTGCATCTCGTGACAGAACTGTCCGAATATGGGTGCCAACAGTCACAGGCAGTACAGGAGTGTTCAAAGCACATTCACAAACTGTGCGATCAGTTCAGTATAGTCCAGATGGAACCAAGGTATGTATTTATATATTAACATATTTCATAAATTATTTAACCAATTTGTATCAAATTGAAACTTGGCAAATAATCAAATTTCATCCACCTTCATTTAACCCCCTTAGGGATGAAAATTAAAAAATTATTTGTCCTGTAGCCCTCCTCAAGAAATATTAGGCTATATCTACTTATATTAAATGCAAATAATAATTTTTATATCTGACTGGTAGGTCCAGAGATGAGACATTCAAACAATAAAACAAACTTATAAGGTTTATAATTAGAATTATTAATTTAAAAAAAAAATTAGACTGTCACGGAAGTATTGAACTCATTTATAAGATGTTAGTTAATATATGTATTAGTATAAGTTCAATAATATTTTAATTCATTTTATAGATGCACTTTAACAGTACAAGAAGTAGTTTTTACTACTGAATATCTACTAAATATCTATTCCATAAAACTTTTTTGTGTATTTGCAATCTTCAATAAGAAGTGAATTAATTTATTATGTATTACATATTTATAGATAATAACAGCATCAGATGATAAGATAGTCAAAGTATGGTCAAGCGACAAGCACAAGTTCTTAGCTTCGTTCAAAGGGCATACCAACTGGGTGCGAAGAGCCTCAATGTCCATTGATGGTTCTGTGATAGCATCATGTTCTGATGATAAGAGTACTAGGCTTTGGAACCCAGACACAGCAGAATGTATACACACATTTAAAGATCAGAATAGTCATGGGATGTATCTAGCTTGGCATCCATCTAGTTGTTATGTTGCTGTGGGCACATCTAAAGGGAATATAAAACTTTACGACATAAGAACACATAATCTTGTTCAGTACTACAGGTTTGTAAAATTATTCTAGTTTTGCTTTTCCATAATTGTCCACAGTGTCCTAGTATCTATGGAATTAATGGAGGTAGACAAAACAGTGCTAATAGATATTTGCTTTTAAGAATGATATGTAGTTTGGTGAAACTTAATGTCCCATATACTCTGTGTATTTAAAGAAATAGTAACTCATTTAGTTATATATTATATATACGAATACATATACTTGTACAGTCACTTTAACTAGCCATAGATTAGTAATGAATTAATCAATGGTTTTTTCAGTGTACACAATGATGCTGTGACCCAGTTAGCATTTCATCCTAGTGGTAGTTACATATTGACTGCAAGTAAAGATGGTAAAATGAAGGTTAGTCATATAAAAGTAACACAAGAAAATGTAGTGCACATATGTAGTAGGCTAATATGACAATATATTTCAGATCTTAGACTTATTGGAAGGGCACCCAATATATACTCTGTCTGGGCATAGTGGTGAAGTAAATGCCGTTTCCTTTTCTCCAAGTGGGCAAAGCTTTGCTTCAGCTGGTGATGATAAAATGGTTATTGTCTTTATTACTATAACTAAATAATTTAATGTTGCTGCTATATATCAAGCTTCCTTTTTTCAGGTATCTTTGTGGAAAACAAATTTCACTGAACTTAGTGATATGAAGGAAAATAATGCTGAAAGTTCTGTAACTCCTACTGCTAAATATCAGAATACTAAAGTTAGTGAAAACAAAAGAATAAAGGCATTAGGTTATCGAAAATAGATATAGTAATGATAGTAGTAGATAGTTAATACACTAGATAGAGCAAACACGTTTTTAGAACATTAGATAGCTAGAAACAAGATTTCAATGTTTACAAAACACAATTAAATTGTTACTTTCATTTAGGGTGAATCATTGGAATGTACAAAAATAAATTATATGATAGCCATTCAAAAACTAGACTTCAGAGAAAATTGTGATTTTACTAGGAATATGTTACAAAAGACTTATTATATTAAACAATAATTAAATTCATGTTAATCCACCTCATAGGGTGTGAAGAAGTGGTATCAATGTTATCACAGTAAAAAGTATCCTGTGACCAATTTTGTACATATTGATAATGCAATAGAAATTACAAACAACTTGGTAAGAAATGAGAGTTTCGAAGTAGGAGCTCCAAATGCTAATAGCACTACCATAGAGTCAATGTGGCAAAGTGAAAATCGTACATCCTCTAAACCTAATTCTGCAACAGTCGGTAATTCACAAAATGTACTTGGTCCTTTGAATTCACAACGTCATAGTGAAGGCAAGTCAGCTGAATTTTCTTCGTACAGTGTAGGACATATAAGTCATATTCCACGCACACCTCCCACCCCAGGCACTTATACAGTACCCAAAATCATCAGCAAATCAATTGGGATAGAAAAAAACAATGAAGATATTTTTGGTATGATCAAACTAGGGGATAATGATGTTTGTTACACAAGTGGAGCAATAGAGTGGGTTGGACGGAAAAGAAGTTTTCCTATTAACAGTGGTTTTAAAATTATCAGTCAAACCAATAGACAGATAAGTGAGCCTGCTGTGAAAAAGGTAAGAAGATTGAACACAACTTATACAAATGGGTTGGATAAAATAAAGGAGTGTGATTGTGCTGATGTGTTACCAACTGTTAATGCAATTGTTGATCACTTGAATGCACTACATGAAGCTGTGGATCTTGTTGATTTAAGGCTTAACACTCTGGAAGATGCAATTAGCAAGAATGATTAGAATTAGTGAAGTTATTGATACAACTTGTGATATTTTATTGTTATGATGGAGTCATTAAAAAATATAGTATTTATTTAATAAAATATATTTTCTTAATTACATTTTGGTACCTTAGTCTTAAAAGTTCAGGCTAATTGTACTGGAGCTGCAATTTCTTATAATACAACAAAATAATAAAACAAAAAATATATGCAAATAAGGAAAATGTAACAATCATGATTATTATTTATCAATAAGCTATAATAACCAATAAAAAGATTAGTTATACAAGATAATAATATAAGATTACTTTTATTATCTTTCAGAAGCACTTTTAGGGCTTCCAATTCAAAATGCTACTATATTGGCACAAGTATTAAAAATCTTAGGCTTTTTATATTCAGGTGTTTAGAACAATACATGATCATTACCTACTGCCAATAATAACTATTTAGCTTTGGATAGTTAAAACAATGTAAGACTGATATTACAAGATGTTCAACTCTTGTGACAATATTTTAGAAAAAGATCCATAAAATTAATTTATCTTAATATCCTGTCTTTTTAATTGAAAAGTAACATTATTTATTCAGTACCAACATAGGTGGTCTTCTTCCCCGTTTTCTTTATAACTTCAAGTAGTTGATCTGAACTGAGTGTTGATGTCACAGACACTTTCTGCTCTGGTAGTGAGATAGAGACACTGTCCACTCCTTGACCTTTTAGTCTTCCAAGCACCCTGTCTACAGCTCCTGAACAACCCTCACAGGTCATCTCAACATTAAATATGTGAGTCTGTAAAAATAAAACAGTGAAATCTATTAGTATAAGTAAAATATAATTTTCAAGTACATTTCATATTTATACTTAAAACATATATAATATCCGTTGATTTTTCTTACAGTTACACTAACTTATTTTGTTTAAGATCTCATAAAAGCATGCTATTTAAAAAGCTGGTACATTCTTATTTTATTAACCCTTCATAATATATAGTAATATTAATATGCTAGAACAGACTTACTGTGGACATTGCGATGGAGTAGCCTATAGTTGAATTGCAATTAAAATCAGATACTATAGATTGATAAACTTTATCAATTATTTAGATAAAAGATGTTTATCAAAAATGTAAACGTAAGGAACCGGTGGATTGACCTTTTGACATTGACAAATGATTGTTGACATTTGTTCTGGTACAGACTAAGTAGGTACACCACAAGATTCCTGTATTGACTGCAGTGGCTATTCTCTTTAGTCTCGAGTAGAGTAAAGAGGATATACCATGTGTCTGATGTATATTTACACATAAATGATAGCTTAAATTTAGCTATGAAGCTCCAAACTAGTTTTATTAAAATCCGATAAGTAGTTTTTGCGTGAAAGAGTAAAAAGCGTGAAAGAGTAAAAAAAATGTTTTATCATAACCGAAACCGCAAATTGGACACCGTCCACTTACCACTGGATTGTGAGTTGTACAGTTTTCTTCACTGAGTACTGACATTGCAAAAAAACGCAAGAATAACATAGCGTATTTTTAAGTGACCGATTAGTTTTCTATGGATCAACGAAGAATCACTTAATTATTGGTATAATATAATATATATGTATATAATACTGTATTTGGGTTCTTGGTATTGGTCTTTGGTCATCTATGAGTTTTCTGGTTTAACTCTGTGGTGAGTTTGACAAATGGGCAAGTGGGATACGGTGTGTCAGTGAGGTTTTATTTATCAATTTCGTTAATTTTATGATATCATTCCAATACAAATGAAAACATGACACTCAGAGATAGTCTCAGAGATCTGGGATGGTAAGTAGAACAGATCATAAGTTCCCAAAACGAATATAGTTCACATTTAATAACTGAACCATTACGATATTTCTTCTAGGCACTTGAGTCAAGATGGTATTGATATTATTAGCGAAAATGGTCAAATACAAGATGTAAATATCCTTAGCCGAAGGGCTCTAGATGTAAGTACTGTGAAAGCTCGTATTATCTACTTATCTGACCAACTATCTGCCCACACGGATTTTGTCGGACATCACTGACTTGCTTTATATTTCAGTTCGACTTGAGGGACATAGGTGAGGCAGCCTTTCCCGAAGAGTTTACGAAAGACCCTACTACTTTAGAGAAGCCAATAGTTGTTCAAATCCAGAAGATAAGAAATGTGGCAGCCCCAAAAGCTAATGAGGAGTCAACATCAGCCCCTCGGATGTTGAAATTTACTTTGCACGATGGGAAATCGTCATGTACAGGTCTTGAGACAAGTTCTATTCCCAACCTGAGTATTAACACTCCACCGGGAACAAAGGTGTTGCTTAAGGAAGAAGATCTTGAAGTATGTCATGGTGTGATTTGGCTGACTCCTACAGTGGTCTCTGTGTTGGGTGGTAAAGTTTCTCACATGATTGAAAAATGGGAGCTCAATAGAAGTCTTGCTAAACATACTAGAGGTAAGACAAACTGTTTCAAATTTTAACTAAATTCCGGAAACAAAAAAACTCTTTCTAAAATACTTATTAGAACACCTACTCATCAAAGCATACAGACAGGCAGAATTTTTTTTTTGGTCTATGTTGATAAAGTTAGAACCATTAGATTTGATAATTAGTAAATTATCAATTTTCCAGGTGGCATAGGAGTAGATGGTGGTCCACCGCCATGGATCCCATTCGGCCAAAGGTTGGAAGAATTACCAGTAGATAAACAATTTAAGAGTTTACAGGAGGCGTCCAAAGAAGACAATGCTGAGTTTGAAGCTCAGAGGAAAGGAGCTATTGCAGAGGCACAGAGAATGTCAGGTGTTAAGAAGGTAGCTTAAGAAAAATACATAATTTATTATAATAATGTGACAACAAAAATTATACACTCCCTGAAAGACTTAATCAATTGAAATTAATAATTTTTTCAGCATTAAATATCTGTGTGTAATTTCTGAAATTTTCATGCACACACATTGTTTATTTATTTAGGAATTTTTCCACACACATAACAGATGACAGACAGACAAATGTTTTTTTTTATGATCTTAAATGATTTAATTTATTAAAGTTAAAATGTTTTTATAGTTCCCGTGACAGGTATATTATAAAAACATTTTTCATTTTCTTATTTACACTTATCTGGTCTTGCCTTCACTAATTACTAACATACCAGCAAAGAACTGCCAAACAATTTAGCAACCAATTAGCAGTATGAGTTAAATATAACTGCCCCACCACAGCCTGCATCATCACTTACCATTAGATGAGATTGCAGTCAAAGTCTCCGTGTAATAAAAATACATAGCAATAACAAAGTTTATAAAAAGAGTATTAATGTTTAAACAGGTATTTGGCGGAGGCACTAAACCACTATTAGATGCAAATGTACAGAAAATCGTTGATGCAGGATTCTCTGAAGAACAAGCTGAGAATACACTCAAGTATACTAAGAACAATGTTGAAAGGGCACTAAGAATGTTGCAGAAAAGGGACAACTCAGAAAGCAGGAGTAAAGAGAAACCAAAAGAACCCGATCAGCAAACTCTACCAAAACGTAAAGGTAGGAACAAGGATAACGATGAAGATGGTGTACCAGTCAAACCATCAGGCAAAGTCTCCCTATTTGATTTCTTGGAAGATAAACTCCCAAATGTACCGGATAAGGATAAAAATAATCGTCGCGACTATAACGCGCCTTCCGAAGATAGGGGCGAAAGGAGTTACGGGAATAGGGACAGGAATGGATCCAAACCTAACTCACGCCCATACGGATCTAGATACGACGGTCCTAGACACAGATCTGATAGGGGGTACGACAATTATCACAATTCGCACAGAGAGGAACGGAAATATCAAACGCAAAACGAGAAACCACCAAGATTCCAAAAGAAATTGGAGGAAAAGAATAAACAACAGCAGCAAGCCAATAATATAAGCTTGCACTACAATAATGCATATCTCAGTCAATCTCACACTCAGTACCCAGAAATAAATATGAGGAACGAACACTTCAACGCCATGACTGACAATAGCATGACTCAACAACACAATTATCGTAATATAATGAACCCCATGGATAGTTTAATAGATGCA
The DNA here is from genome assembly GCF_905163445.1 of Pararge aegeria. Lineage (NCBI taxonomy): Eukaryota > Metazoa > Arthropoda > Insecta > Lepidoptera > Nymphalidae > Pararge > Pararge aegeria. The sequence goes on along the minus strand of NC_053184.1, from coordinate 5,037,091 downwards.
ACAGCAAATTTAAATATGCTCACCAATCAGATGCGGCCTAGCGAAGAGTTATCTCCGGGTAGAAGTTACCAAGCGTATCCGGACCAAGCTTATCCACCAAAGCAGTATATTCAAAATCAGGCAATGCCGGAAATATCTCCGTTTCGGAGGGATAATGATATCATGTCTAAATACCAGGATCAAGCGTATCAACGTAGGCAGCAACCAAATGGCTATATGGAGCCTCCACAAACTCCCATGTATTCAAATATAAACTACTTGGGTGCTCAGGTATGTATCAAACACATTGTATTGTGTATATAAATATAAAATATTTATTAAATTTATCTCTTTTGCTAATTTATCCATAAGATTAACACTCAAAGTTAATAATAAACCTCATAATGCTAATCAATAAGGGCTGACTTTGACTTCACTTTGGGGAGACCGAGTTGAAATCCCAGCTTGCACCTCTAACTTTTCTAAGTTATGTCCTTTTTAAGCTATTGAAATATGACGTGCTTTAATAGTGAATGAAAACATTGGGTGGCAACCTGCATGCCTGAGAGTTCTCCACAATGTTGCAAAGGTATGAAGTCCCAATCTGCGCGGGGCCAGTATAGTGGACTATGGCCTTTACCCTCTTCTCACTTCTCATTGTGGGAGGAGACCCGTGCCCTGTAGTGGGCCGGTAATGAGTTGATATAATGATAATGATGGTCATGAGGAGAAGAAAAGACTATGGAGTCTGGAGACTAAATTCCATCTTCCCTATGAAGATTTAGTATTACAATCGTTATTCACGTGCTGTGCTCGCGATTACGCTCGCGTATATCTGACGCCCTCCCTGGCGTAGTGGTTTCAAGTGGGAGATCCCGTGATCGATCCACGGCAGTTTGGGAATTTTTAATTTCTGAATTTGCAGTCAAGGCTAACTTGTAGTGAAATGATAATAATATGTATTTCGATTTGTATTGCGCTGACCTTAAGATGTGTTATTAGCGAATGTTGATGTATAGACTTTGCATATTTGGTTGTTTCGCACGTAAACTGACTTTTTGCGCTGTGGTGCTCCTGAAGCTGTAAGTTCAAATTGAGTATTTGTTATGAGGCATTACGTTAACCTTACGCTAACCATTTAATCTTGTGGTCTTTCCGGCCACATTAAAATTAAGAGCGAATAGACATTTTTAAGCAAAGTGAGCTCTACCTTAGTTCAATGCTTTCTAATACAATTTTACTACCTATAAGTAGTGCCGCTCTCAAAAACTAAATAAATTATTAGGCATTTATGTTTCATGGTTGACTGCGAATTTTGAGTCACAATAACGAATTTCCTTAATTTGTTGAGTTTCTTATTCATTTCTTGGTTTTCGATAGCCCTAATGATTATAAATAAATCGATAATTTGGCTTAGAAAGCTCGTATTAATGCAGATAAATAGATAGTCACGGAAAACCGACTTAGTTAAACTTTACAATGTATCACTTAGTATTATAAACCAAGTGCCCTGCCGCGTCGGTTTATCTGCCGAAACGTGAAACTCAAAAACTACCTACCAAAAGTTTCGTAGGCAATATTAATTGTGTACATATAAATATCTCGAAACAGTGATAGCGTATTTGGTAGAAGCTCGACTTCACTTTCGGGGGCCGAGTTCGGATCCCAGTACGAACCTGCAACTTTTCTAAGTTTAGTGCGTTTTAAGTAATAAAAATATAGCTTCAATTGAGCTCATGAAACTAACTCGGCCCCGAAGTCCTACTCAGTGGGCTATGACCGCATCCATAAAAGAACTACATACATTATTAGGAATACTTTGTTTTAAGTTTTTTCAACGTCTTTTTACTTAACACCTTAATTGAAGCATGTTCTCATGAATTCGATCGCTTCAGGGCGGCTACGCCGGTCGCCAGTACGGCTACGGGGCCCGGCCACAGGAGTACAACACCCTGCGCACTGGGGGCCCGTTTCTGCCCGGCTCTCTGCTCGGCTTCCAGAACGCAGCGGTTAATGAGCAGGCGCGAGCGATGCTGGGTGTCGCCGATATCAACTGGAAAGTCGGGGATCGATGCCTCGCGCTTTATTGGGAGGATAATAATGTGAGTAGACAAATAATCAAAATGAAAAAAAAAAAATTTGAATGTTTTGTTTTTCATAAAAGAAAAACAAAGTTCTGTAATCCTTTAAACTTAAAGTAACGTTTAACAAAGTTTAACATAGGGGTAATGCAGTCGGTATCGATTTTGATTTTGTTTCTTTTGTTCGAAAAGTGAATTAGTCGGCTTGCTTGTCGTGCTTGTTGATAATCGGTCCATGACGGCCGCCGCCAAAATATGGAGGATTACATATTATGTTTTTACAACTCCCTCATTATGGGCATCAAGGGCAGAAAAGGCTTTACTAGTAAAATATAGTAACATACAAATAATATTGTTTTCCGTTTTTGTTGCAGTTTTATGAGGCGGAAATCACTGGTATTTCAGCAAATACTGTAGTTGTAAAGTTCTGTGCATATGGTAATCATGAAGAAGTTCTCAAATCAAATTGCTTGCCATACCCTAATCAAGGTAAGTCATAATATTTGCTTCTACATGATTATTGTTTAAATGTGAAAGTAAAAGAATAATTGTAGAACTTGCTATTATATTTAAGTAAATTTAATGCTACAGTTATTTTAAAAACTATGGCAGTGGTTTACTCAGAAACTATAAGGTTTTCGGTTTCACAGATAAGTCTCAGAGACGGTACATAATGTAACTCTAAAACCTGTGAAGTATTATTTCGGTTTTCACTTACACGTTGTATATACTGTGTTATTGGGTTGTGTAAATATCTTAATGGTGATGTCTGTCATAGCAGCATCGAGCAGTGGCGGGTACCTGGCGCGGCGAGCCTAGGGTTGTTGGGCGGCGCCGCGGGCCCTAATGCCCCTCGCCGCCGTCAGCTGACGTCATCGCGCGTCCGCCGCTGCCGCCCAGCGACGCTCGAGCGAATTATGCGCGTAGCACGCTCCGCACGAGTGTCTACTTGACGTGCCTGCACTGAGCTAAGGCCACATTTACACTTTGTTAAAGACGGATTTACACTTTGTTAAAGCCGGATTTACACTTTGTTAAAGCCGGATTTACACTCTGTTAAAGCCGGATTTACAATTTGTTAAAGCCGGATTTACACTTTGTTAAAACCGGATTTAAAATTTGTTAAAGCCGGATTTACACTTTGTTCAAGCCGGATTTACACTTTGCTAAAGCCGGATTTCCAATTTGCTAGGTAGCAAATGCGGATATGATTAGGATATTCAGGGCGTTAAGTGACTCGCAGGTTTCCTTTTGTTTATATTCAACGCATGATATTTTGACTAAACACTTGTCACCTGCACTTAACAAAGTGTAAATCAGGACTAAGTGCAGGTGCAGGTGACAAGTGATTGGTAAACATATCAATTGAATTAAATCAGATGGACTCTGATTTTTTTAATAATTTGACTTTTGCACTTGTCAACTGTAAGTAGCAAGTTAACAAAGTGTAAATCAGGCATAGCCAACGATGCCAGTCCACATATATCCGAATTACAAACGTGCCAATTCGTTGTGTCTAGCAAAACACCACGAATTTAGACCTCGCGTTATTAGAAAAACTTATCTTTTAAGCGTATAATTTTTATTAATATATGTTAATCAACTTCCTTTGTATTTGCTCTGTAAGAATTTATGTTCCTCGTTTAAGCAGCTATAGGGTTCTTACAGACGAACGATTGAGGATCAAATTCATCCACTGGTAATCTCGCGAGGAGATATCTCCTAACACGGTTTCTGAATGCTTTAACTACGCGTGACATTTTATGACGTAAAATTGTGACACCTTTGTACATGGAATGCCTACTTTTACGTCATCAATTGTGGTTAGAAGATTCTTACAATTGTATTTTAATTTAAAAGAGAATCTCGCGGCCTAGATTTCGTGCGAAAAAGTATTCCGTACCGAGACCCACGCGGTTGGCTTAAAAGTCACGGCGAGCGGCAGTTCGCTGGCGAAGACGCTCTATTTGTCCTACTTATGATACGTTGTCGGCAATTGAATTTGAATCGAAATAAACTTAAATCGTGACAATATCATGATTAATAATATTAATCATAAATCGTCAATGGTTAATCTTATTGAGCAGATTAATAAAATTAATTACTATCAAAAAGTTACCGATTTATACATCCTTAATTCCTTACTAATATATTACAAAAGCGAAAGTGTGTTAGGTTGTTTGTTTGTTTCTCCTTCCTTCACGCTCCAATCAACGAACCAGTCCAGTAACATATACTGCTTTAATTCAGCAAAACAAACGGTTCCCGCGGGATTTGTAAAAAAAACTTATAAATGCAAACGAAGAACGCGGAACGTAGCTTGTTTTTGTATAAATTCAAGCCACGTTGGCCATCTGGCGTATTAGCATGATGCAATGCACAGTCGCAACTCTTATGCCCGTTTCAACTTAAAATATAGAACGCCTTAGTCGGATGCCTAGTGATTCCTAGAGAAATAAACGTTTCACCAACTCTTATCACTTATGTGATTACTAACAACGTAAGGCGCAGTCTAAAGTAACGACACCGATTCGGTCGAGTTTAGGGGAATCGTAAAGTGAATTGATAATAAAAAAAAATCTTTTTTTTAAATCTAAATCTGCATTGTAGCCCTTCATGCTCGGAAGAGGCGCGCTTTTTTTTTACATATTGAGCTTTGTGTTTCGGTGTCCAAATTTCAGATTAACTTTATTGTCATTTGACATTATAGAAAATAATGTGACCCGAGCGTGGAACAAGCCGCTCGCGCGTGTTAAGTGCGAAAAATGATTATGTAAACTTGCTTGGCTTGTTAAACGTCAAAACAAAGACAAACGTCAAACTGAGAGTCAATCATAAAATTTGACAACTTGTGGCTGGATTCATAGACGAGATAAACGACTCAAAGCTTAAGTTATTGTTCTTTGCCGAGTGATAATCGATTGGTGAAACGTAACTGTATGCCTAGGAATCTCCTTACACTAGACGTTACTTACTAAGGCATTGCGTTATTGGCCGATAGTGACGGGCATTAGTCAATATAATAGATACGTAGCGCGCGTTATATTAATTAAAAAGACTTTTGTTAATAGCGCCGGTTGATGATTAAAAAACTGAAAAAAGTATATATTAAATCGGATTAACTCGTTAGATTGTCGGTCGTAGTTTGATCGTCCAGGTTACAAAGCATAGGCTTGGGGTCTCACCTTAAGGTGCAACCACATAGCGTTGTGTGCTATTTGTTACGCACCCCACTCGCCTTCATACAGTAAAGTGTTTAGGGTTTATTCGCTTATGCTTGCTTCATTCTCATAAAACGGATAACGCTAATAACGAATACGCGTATCCGTTGACTTGTTGGTTTTTTCCCACATTAAAGGAGACAAAAATATTGAAAAAAAATCAAAATTAATTTATTTCAAGTAGGCCTAGTTTATAAGCACTTTTGAAACGTCAAACGTGAAAGTTCGGAAGGCAGATTCCACTGACAAGAGCCGGCAAGAAACTCAGCAAATTGCTCTTTTCCAATATCATTTTATATTTTAACAATCTTTAGAATTTTTCTGTTTTGTGAGAGATGAGAGCGGAGTGGCCTGCTTCCAAGCAACTTTATCGTTACCAACCATTTGTAAAAAGTGGCATATGCGCATAGACCAACACTGGGACTACTCATTAGATAACTTGCAGCTATGTACTGTCTTGATTCGCTAATTTTAGTATTTGGCATATTCGAAATACCGACACGAACTGTGGATGCAGTGTGGACGGTTTGTTGTTCGCAAACATAACAAATACTTTTGCGAATACGACGTAGTCGCATAACAAATAGCGCATAACGCAGTGTGGTAAAACGTCTCGACCCCCAGAGGGCTGTAGGTGTCGGCCAGATGTTAAAGGTACACGTTCCAGCACGCATGTCAAGTAAAACACGACGCGGGATTGTAATTTTTTTTTTTTTATATTTTACTGTGCAGCTGCAATAAATTATATTTTGTTATGATTGTGAACTATTAAAATGCCGACTCTCAATGTACTGTCCCTATGCTGATAATATGAATGTTGTATCTGTGTATTGGTTCTAATTTGGTTGTATACAAATAATAATGTGACCTAATTTGGCAGGTTTGGCAGGTTTGGTCTAGCTAATATCGCTTAATAGAGAAACAATACTATAGTAAAATGGCAGTTTATTAGACATACCTTGGTGTCCTAAAGATAAGGAACATCATTTCAGCCCGCGAACGTCAACTGCTGAATATAGGTATTTGCTAAAAATTGCAACCATACCCGGTCCTCAGCCTTGACTCACTCTCCATCAATCTCTGTATCGGTCCATAGTGCTGGAGGGCGTCCTACAGTACGCCTGCTTGTTCGTGGCCTCCATTCTAGAACTTTTCTGATCCAACGGCCATCTCACCTACAACAAACATGGCGTGCGCATCGCCATTTCAACTAGCTGACAGTTTGGGCTATCTCACTGACTTTAGTTTTCCTGCGGACCTCTTCGATTTTAATTCTATCATTTAGGGAAACTCCCATCATAGCCAGTGCCGGATCAACCCCGGCCCCCCGCGAAAGAGGGCCCCGCTTATTTAACACCACTCATCTCAGCCTGACTGACAGACACGCACACGCACACGCATCATCACAGACATCATCACCATCAAATCAACCGATAGACGTCCACTGCTGGACATAGGTCTTTTGTAGGGAGTTCCAAATTCCACGGTTTTGTGCCGCTTGGATCCAGCGGCTACCTGCGACGCGCCTAATGTCGTCCGTCCACCTCGTCGGGGGTCGACCAACGCTGCGATTACCAGGACGGGGCTGCCATTCCAGCACATTGCTACACTAATAATTACCCACAAAATTGTAACCTGTAGATAGCAAATACGTATTGTATTTAAGATACGTTTATACGTATTTAAGATACGTCTATACGTATTTAAGATACGCTTATACGTATTTAAGATACGTATTGAGTATTGAATTGTATTTTTACTACTTAGTACTTAAGAACCCATGGCAGATCAAGAGCTCTTTTAAAGAATTTGCTAGGGCCCCGCGCTTGCTTAATCAGGTACTGATCATAGCCTTCTCCATAGCTCGTTGAGTGACTTTAAGTTGTAGATCAGTGCATTTGTAAGCGTCCAGGTTTTAAGGCAATAAGTGAGGGCGGGAAGGACAAACTGAGGCTAATAACTTTAGTTTTGTGGCACACAGTATATTATAATGTTTAACTGAATTGTTAACGTGCGTTGAGGAAGACCCAGGCCTTCCCCTCCTAAAGAAACTTCTAAAACCTATCTACCTTAAATAAACGCCCCCACTGCATGCAGTGGCGTGCATAGAGGGTATGCACAGGGTATGCAGATGATATAAAATGAAGAAAATCACCAGTACGAGTTATAAATACATAAGTGTAGGCTTAATATAACTCTTACAATGCCTATCCTAACGTATTTTATTAAAACTGTACTGGAGATTTTCTTCATTTTATATAATCTGCATACCCTGTGCGTACCCTCTATGCACGCCACTCACTTAATACCTATAAAATGAACTGTTTAAATTTTGTATACAACCGAATTAGCACGTTTTTCCTAAGAAACTATTATTGTATCTAACAGTGTTGTAAACAGTCAAACTTGATGTAAAAATAAACTTAGTGTAGCTCAATTGTATTTCATAATAATAGATATAAGCTGAAACTGGAATGTTATCGATTTGTTCTGGTTATATTTTAACGTCGATGCTTTTGTATAAATACCGTCGCTGACTCCGCTCCAGCACAGCAAAGCTGGCCTCTGAAATGTAGGCTTAAAGTTGTATTCTGTAAATATATTAAGGCAAATCTACTAATCGGGAAACGACATACTTTTAACACGCCATGTACGATGGTTTATAGTTTTATGGGACGGAGGGTTTTATAACGGCTGATATTTGTTTTATGACGGCCGATTGGCGCAGTTTGCAGCGATCCTGCTTTCTGAGTCCAAGGCCGTGGGTTCGATTCCCACAACTGGAAAATGTTCGTGTGATGAGCATGAATATTTTTCAGTGTCTGTGTATGTATTTTATTTATAAAAATATTCAACAGTCATCTTAGTACCCATAACACAAGCTACGCTTACTTTGGGGCTAGATGGCGACGTGTGTATTGTCGTAATATATTTATTTATTTTATTTATTTATATTTATTTGAATACATAAAACTATATTTATGAGGATACAACAAAAATTTTAAATATTTAATTAATAATACATTGCCAATTTAATGTCGTATTTGTACTTTTTATTACTAAATGCCTTGGTCAGCTTAAGTAAAGTAAAGTATGGACAGACCGACACACTTTAGAATTTTTCTTGCTGTAAAAGTTGCATTAAAAAGTTTGTTATGTTACTTTAGATGTATACCCGTTTTGTTTTTGTTTTTTTGGTATACGAACGCCTTAAGCGCAATGCAAACGCACATTGCTTAAGCGTATTTAACTTTTTTTTTTATAAAACTGCGACTCGTCAATTATTTATCCAGCTAACGTAAAGTAGACTAGGCGCTGTGCTGGATCGCTGTATTATCAACGAGCAATGGCTTAAGGCTGTTTTATGCTAGACCTTAGTGACGGACGAGATTAGGCCTCGTTAAGAATTACATTGAAAAATGAGGGTAGGCATTGGTTTTGTGCCTGTATGAAGTGCACGCTTCTGCTTACGTGGCTCTGCCACGTAAGCAGAAGCGCAGTCGCGTGCACAGGGTTTTTGGCCAGGGTATGCATAAAGAAGGGAGATGCCATAAAATAAAAAAAATCCTTCGCATTTATGAGTTAAACATAAATTTTAGGGTAGGGAGTAGTGCTTTTGTGCATGTATGAGGTGCACGCCACTGCTCGTGCGTGATATCTAGCATAAATCATCTCTAAACCGTTGTACGTTTCGATATCAATGACGTACTTATTTATAATTGAACAGGCCTAACTGATATAATGCTCTTATAATTCCTTTAAATGTGTATAGATATTCAGTTGGATAAGAACTTAAAAAGATTCCTATTCGAGTTATACTGCCACCCGGTGTTCTATTTTTTTATTTAAGCGTTGTTAATTGTGCTTATATTCAATTATTTTGACACAGTGATTAAGCTCATTTTAATTATCTATGGCATTGAAACTTTTAACTGTTAAAGAAATAAATGCATTTTGTGTTAGAAGATTAGACACCTCTTATAACGACTGGCAAATTTCGCGTCACAAATGGTGGTTATCCACGCAGATATATTTTATCTCTCATCATCATGTGAAACCTACTGTAGCCGAAACTCAAAAACAAAAACTCAGTTTTATAATGTAGAAGTTGGTTATCGGTTTTTTCAATACATTTGTATTTGCTTGTAAATCGACTCTTATGCCACCGTTGTCAAAGCTGTAAAGCATCTTATAACGCCCGCCTACATATTATCGACTAAAGCAAAGTATTACAGTACAGTTTTGTAACTGTTAGTGTGTACAGACTTTTATACAGAGTTAGTGTATACATACTGTTGTTGTTGTTGTACCTATTAGGGTGCTAAACTGCGATTGTGTAAGATAATAATATTCATTTGGCAGCTGAATGACCTTCACACACCATATCGACTCAACATCGACTGGACTAAAATTAAAGTATTGAAATGTGAGATTTATGTTGTACGACATTAAGTGTTGTTTGAAGTGTGTGACGCGTTGGCAACGTATGGTACTCATCGTATACTGCAGGCACAAACATTTTGTAAGCTTTTAAGTAATTAAAATATCACTTGCTTCAACGGTGAATGACATCGTGAGGATCCCTGAGAGTTCCACATAATTTTCTTAAAGGTGTGTGGATTATACCGTTCCGCACTGGGCCTGCGTTGTGAACTAAGGCCTTAACCATTTCTCATTGTGGGAGAAGACCCGTGCTTTGTAGTTGATGTGATTATAATGATGATTTTATGTCACTTAACATAAAGCTCGCATACCAATGCTTTAATTTCAGTCGAGTCGGTGTAGAGTCGTTATGATCCGCGGTTGTCGTATAGCTTTATTTGTCAAGCAGTCAATTTAAATTGTGTTTTGGGTTCATGGATGCTTAAAACCACTGCTCGGTAATTTTAAAGGTTATGAATGAATGGACTGTAAAACACAATATAAATTGCCTGTAACGATCCATGACCAATTATTTGTGTATATTAACGATAACTACTAAGTTAATATAAAATATCACCAGCTTTAAATGCCAGCTAGTTTAGGGTAGCTTTGATTTTTTACGATCAAATGTATTGAAAAACATAGTATGACGTGTGTATTGATAATTAAACCCTTGGCGGTACAAAAACCACTGCCTAGGGCTGAAGGTTTTAAATTCTGCCTTCGGTTTACTTACCTGATTCCAGAATTGTATCTAACTACTATGTCTAAAATTTTTGAGTAAGTCTTACAGGAAATATCAGCAACACCAGGGTAAGCAATGTATGATAAATAGGGATTTACCTGGCAGATTGGATCATGGGTTTTTACTATCCTATTCTAGATAAAACGCATAGACCGTGGCTGTGGCTAAGCCCAGGGTAGGCCCATGAATTCAGAACATTTTATGAACAACTTCCGATTTATTTTCGTTTTAAAGAAAGTACCGGTATTGGGTCATTCATTGAGGCTAAGTAGGAGCACAACGTATATGCATAAAACAACTGGTTACCCAATAGTTTTTTTTTCACGCGTGGTTTACCCCACACCAGGAGATTACCAAAAGATAAAAGGAAAAGGGCAGTCAGCATACTTGGAAATCCGAGTAAGCTGTGTAGATATCCAACCTTGGGGCATACTAGGGTTATGTTGTACATAACCCAAGCTTAGGTGCGATTCTATTAATTGTTCATTGCAGCTACTGAATACTACTGGACTGGCTAGCACTAGAGTAATCTAGAACTAATAATATAGTGTTTTTCTCAATTCAAATTCTAGTTAGTTGTTCACTCGTAGAACAGCTTCACAATTTACAGCACCAAAATGGCGTCAATCAATTGGAGACATATTCAAAGTGTCAACAGTCTGTACGGTGATAATAATATACTAACTTTTCTGGCTATTAACGTTCATTTTTACATAAAACGCATAATTTCATAGCGGCGTTGGTATTCCGATCGCTAAATTCAAATTTCATTTATTTCAAGTAGGCCCAGTTTATAAGCACTTTTGAAAAGTCAAGAGAGTTTGTAGTGACTTTAACACCGGTTCGGAAGTAAGATAGGAGCCGGCAAGATTGCTCAGCAGATTGCTCTTTATCAAAATACTTTTAAAAGACTATAATCTTTAAAATTTTCTATTTAAGAGAGATGAGAGCGGAGCCTGCTTTCAACCAGCCTTGTCGTTAAGAAATCCATCAATCAAATTTGTAACCACGATTTATTGCTTTTCATTATAACTGTTTAAATTGCATTGGTAGGTCCAAAATTTCCTTGGAAATCATATTATAAAAGCATATACTCAATCCCACAAATTACTCAACTGACAACCGCAAGTTTTATAGCTCGCCAACGGTTAGGAACTGACAGAAAAGTTACCGAATATGAAGTTTAGATGGCGAGGCCTGTTATATAGCCCCCTGGTGTGCTGATTTTCATTATAATTTCATACCAGTGAATCCGATTGTTGAATTAAGTTTATTGGACGCTGCACAGTGCGTTTCGTTATCATAGATTTTAGGGAAACCAAACTAAAGGATGTAACTCTCATGCATTAATTTATTGTCAAGTCTATGTAACCAGCATCTTAGTGTAGTTTATAATAAGTGTATTTGTTGTATTTCTAGCGCAAAGTGTGTAATATATATATTTTTTTGTTTATCGAAGTATAGTTTGAAGTGTTTTTGTAATTTATCGATTGTAAAAATTTGTATAACGTACGTAAAATCACCATTTATTTTAATTAGGATGTATCCAGATATATCGGGTTCAGGGATGTCCTAGTTCCTGAATACCAAAATTGTAAAATCCGTGCTGGTTTTTACCTGCACCTACCCTTTTTTTTATTGCTACCTCTGACCTTGGGCAGGACGGAGGTTATGAGGGACTCCCCCCCCCTAAAAGGGTATACCCAAACTAAAAACCACCATGGCATGTCTTTCTTGTTGGCTTTGCTAGTAGCAGACTAAGTATAGGCGGTGCACACTTATTACGATTGCAAGCGTGAAAATGTAAAAACAAGGCTACCGGGTTCACATGTCAGGGAAACCGGAATCAGTATTTTCAGCTTTGCTTCGGGATTCTGTGTTTACGTTACTAAGTGTGGTTATAAATTGGGGGCCACTAACAGATTGCGTACTAGTTCAGGGTTTGTCTCTGAATGAAAAAACAAAACTGCCCTGATTCAGGCAATATTGTATATAATCAATGTTTTCTCTGTCCCTGATCAAACCCTGACCCTTGATCCTGATATGTCTGGACACTTTGATTCTGAATAAGTTAAGTTATATTATAGTTCTGTTTTTTTATTATAGTTCTGTTTGCCAATATGCATAAATCTAAATCTAAAATATAAGTTGGCAACCACCTCTTGTGTATTTGGGAGTTCAAATACAATTTGAACTTAATATGGTGACGTTAGTTAATAGTGCTCCCTCACAGAAGTGTTAAAATGTTTTATAACATTAATTATTATAAAACATTTTTAAATATTAGTATAAATCATTCCGTAACATGCGTTACAGAATTGTGGTAATGTGTTTTATAATAAACACTGAGAAATATTACCGCACGGATTTTGTATATAGATAGTCTATGCAATAAAATATCTTAACAACTGATGGGTAATATTTTTATGACACCGTATGTAGTAGTTGGTAAGAAAGCGGACGTCAGGTCGCTTTATCACGTCGGTGCAATAAGAGAAATTATGAAGTTTTTTTCGTGTTATGTTCACGTTGTGAACTAAAACGCCACGCAAAGTTATTCCTTGCGAGTGTATGCGAGAAGCACCTTGCGATTTGTTTAACTTTTAATTAATTAGCTAAGGATAAATAGACTAAAGGAACATATTTATTCAATTATATGATATTGTTAAGGTCGTGTAGGGGCACTATTACTTTTATTCATAAAAAATGTAAAGAAAAACTAGTGAACGATTTTGAAATGAAGCTCATACCGTATTTTGACGCGTTACCACGGGTTTTTGTAGATGATTGTCAGCTTTCGATACATTTGTACTAATTTGATGTTACATATAACTGTTTTATTAACTGAAAGCTAATAAAAGAAATTTATTAATTATATTTTTGTTTTTTTATTTTTTTTTTCCATTCTTTAGGAAAATCGGTAAAACTATCGCTTAAATAAATTTGTGAAAAAAAAATCAAATTGTGGTTAGGTTACGCTTTGATTTTGATCATGATGAGTAAAAAGTGTTTGGTTATTTGTTTATTTAATTACTTGAGTTGTTTAAGGATCATTTGTGTTTAGTTTCTAGATTTCCCAAAGTAATACTTGTTGTTGGTAAATATCTCCACCTCTATCAAATTGAATACGCAAACTTAAAGATTTAATGTTTTCATTTTGAAATTACAATATTAAATTTATTTAAAAATTCAAAAAAACATTTAGGCGACCCATGCGAACTTCAACCTAAAGCACCTCGACCTCGATTTTGACGACAGCGCAACGGTGAATGCTGTAAATTTAAGTAGGAGGTCCCGGGTTCGATTCCCGGCAGGGGCAATTTGGGAATTTACAATTTCTGAAATTCTCTGGTCTGGTCTGGAGGGAGGAAATTAAACACATATTATAACCTCTATAGTACAAAAATAATTATTTAAATCGGTTATAATTTGTCGGAGTGATGGTGTAAAATCGTTAAACACTTTCATCCCCTCTCCCAAAGGAACCGAACTTAATGTCGAGATAAAAAGTATCCTATATTACTTCCAAGAATATGTGTACAAAGTTTCATGAGGATCGGTTAAGTAGTTTTTGCGTGAAAGCGTAACAAACAAATTTACATTGATTTATAATATTAGTAGGGAGGTTTAAACCGTAGCTTAGCAGTCAAATGCCATCATAAGTACAAACATAAACGGTGTGAGAAATGTTTATTCGTATAAACCTATAAACCTACAAATAGAAAATACATATGTTTCTATCGAAGGTTTCGAACCTCAGCGCTATGGTGGGGACAGGGCGTCACTACTACACTCGTCTAACTTGTAATACGAACCAGTTGTAGGTATTTCTCTCGCAGGCAAGTGGCGTGTTCAACTTCAATTTACCGTTAGTCAAATAACTTAGTGAATGAGCGTAGTGTATTTACGTGATAGTAAACGTAAGTTGTGAGAGTGATGATTAAGTGATAACGATTACTTACCCACCCATTCGCCTGACGATCTGTGATTTAATTTAAAAGGTAAGGCTGCAGGCGTTTTTGATTTTAACGTACATAAAAAAAATTATCTCTAAGTACAAGATTTGTCGACAGTTCAGTGATGGTATTATCAGCTTATTATTTTTTGTTTTGTTTGTTATAGTAGGCATGTAATTTGTTTACAAATGCATACGCATTTCTCGATACAACCGGTCTTGTCAAACCTTTTTTTTTGTCAGCTCACGCTTTATTTTACGTTATGTAAGTTTATATTTTAAAAGGTGTCCGTAATAAATGTTGTAACATCTAATTGTTTACCGTTATGTTATTGCGATATAGATGCACTTTCACTTGGTCATCAGGCGAATGGATTAGATGGACCTTGTGAAGTTGTGTTATCCAGTGTATTACCTTGAGGCCGGCGCACGCGCAGCGGCCGTTTGCATCGTAACGTACCTACCTAGATACCTTCAGTATACCTACGGACGTGACATACATGACTACTGCGTGTGTATGTAATGGAATACGCTAATTGTTGTGTAGGTCGGGTTATGTCACCTAAGCTTACTCATAAAATGCTCACTTGAATTTTTTTGTTAATGTACCTACCAACCTTAAAGAAGTGTAAATGACCGTTTCATACACAGGTTATATTAAGGTTGATTTGCGTTCCATAATGTCAAATAAGGTCTTTACCAAGGTCCAGGCATCCTACCTGACAAAAAATGATATGTAATTGCCTAAAAATTCTCAGTAGGTACCTACTAAAGTTACTACCACTAATCCTCTATTTAAAGGAATGATCATTATTTCATATTAGTCGATTAGGCTAGCATATATTACAAACCTGGGTGGTTTTCTGATGCTAGCTATAAGTATTTTTATGTAAATAAATAAATAAAAATAATAATAATAACAATTGTGACCTGAAATAACATTTACACGTGTATGTGTATGCGTGTGAGTTATTTTTAATATTATCTAGGACCATAGCCTTAAATGTCAACACAGCTGATATAACGGTTGTTATTACGAAATTATTTAATGACAGCTAGTGTGTGTACAGCTATTTCACTGAAAGCAGTTTTTGGAATTTTCATAAATTTCATTTTACTGAGTACATACTCAGTAAAATGAAATTTATGAGTGTTGTTTTGAAGCTTTAATTCGTCTATAATTCTAAAGTGCGGCCAGTTTATTCGCGGACTAAATGTCAGGCAAAAAAATGTCAGGTCGTTCGCTCACTGAACGGGTAAATATTATTTTAGTCCTTAAAATTTTAAAAGAAAATAGGTTGTGTACCTCTAAAATAACCTAACCTAACCTAATCTAAAATGCTCACGACCTGCCATTTGTTTGTTTACTGCGGATAAATTGGTCGCACTTTTCAGCAAACGAATTTAGCGTAATAAAAAGTAGGATATCATGGTTTCGACACTCGACAACGTCAAAAATTGCCGTAATGAAAATTTAATTCTAAGCGTACAGTTATGGACAGTAAATTGATGAACACGATAAAAAATATAATTAAAGTTTTAGTGTACCTAAAACTTGAGAGTAACTTGATATGGGTAGATATGATTTTTTATTCTAATTAGGTGGGTACTCCTGGGGACCTAACATTATTAATCTTAGAAGAATGAAGGCAGCAAAATAAATAATGGTCATGTTGGTATTAAGTAATTAACATACCTTTTTATATCAAAGCAAAAAGTCGCAGGTGTGTTTTTTATTCGCATTACATTCTAAACTATAGCTAGTCAGAATTTTATATTAAAAATGTTAAACAAAATAATAATCAATTTTAGATCCAATATAAGAGCGCGACATGTAAAATCAACACGCAGACATAGCCAAACGCATTGGAGGTGAGAATGTGAGCACTTATATATGTACAATTCCGTGGAGTACGAGATTAAACTATCAAATGTATTCAATAAATACCAACGTCAAAGTGTTACAACTGGCATGTGGTTTACGATTTATCAACTAAATGGTCAGAAAATGTAAGACTTTAGGTACCTAATCCTTAGTTTTCGTCATAATTAAGTCATAATTATTCTGTACCAATGCAACTAATTATCTTCTGTTTTCTTGAATGAATAATAAGGACAACAATAAAAACACTTAATCCAGACCTATAGGTTAGTTCTTACTCGTTAGAGCAAGGAATATTAAATGTAAAATGTGCGTCTACAGCAGCCTTCTAAATAATAAAGAATAGCGGTGTGGACCACTAGCTAAGAGGTAGATTAGTCCGTATAAAGTTTATTGTTTTTTACTTTGGTCTAAAGCAATCTATTTAAAAGCAAGGGTGGACAAAGGTATTAAGTAGATCTATACAAAACATCTCTACCAGTGCCTCTTGATAGGTTTCTACTTGACTTCTTCCTAATAAGTAGGTAGTAACTAAGTAGTGTTTTGAGGACCTTCCTGGGGCAGTGCTGCGCGGAGGTTCCGGCTTCGATCCCCGGCTAGCCATATTCGATATGGCTAGCCGGGGATCGAATATATTTGAAAATCGAAATATATTTGAAAATTTAATTTATGTCGTAAAAAATATAACAAAATTTTAAAAGAAAATGGACTGTAATAATATAAATATAGAAACAAAAGTAAACTCCTTGTGCAGTTTACTAGGCTACGTAAAACTGCTAATTAATTTTCATTTCATTGCTTAATAATAACTGTGAGATGGTGATAACAAAAAAAAGTACCCGGCTAAGTTGGTTTGGGCTCTTCTAGACCAGGGCGTGTTTGGAACCCTCGTAGCTTTAGGTTTAAGTTTGCGAACGGAGTTATCACCATTCCCGTACAATTATGTAAACATATATGTATGAACGCTTCAATGCCTGTGATAGACCTACATGAATAAAGAAATTTTAAATTTCAGTTTGGTCTGGTCTGGTGGGAGGCTGGTGATTTCAGAGGGGGCTCAACCTCAATCGTCGATGGATCGAAACGAAGGCAGTTTTGCTAACACTTCTGAAACTTCTTTCTCATTGCAGTTTAGCCATGGCCATGGGTGGTGCTATGGATAGCTGCGGGCGGTGTATGAAGGTCTCTCTCGTCATCATCAACGTATTGACACTTGTAAGTATTACCTTTGTTGTTCATTAAGTTGTTACAACTTAATTACTTAGGGAATTTCAAGCAATCACTATATAAAGCACTGCATACCTACAAGCCAGGTAAGGGATCATACGATCATTTGTAACACCTGTATATATAGTTAAATAATCCTTTATATTCTAACTATATAATAAATGCGAAAGTATGTGTAAATATGTGTTTGTTTGTCTATCAATAACGCAGCAACAGAGCCACAGATTGATATTAATTTTTGCATAGAGATAGTTTATTAGCCGTTTTGAAAACGGCAAAGGGAATGGGGAAATACCTACGCGCTTGCAAATTTGTTTTAAAATTGAAAAATTTGAAATTGTGTGTCTGTTTATTGGGTATAATGTAACTACCATACATCTTGCTACCGTCTCTGCATCATCAGTTGAGATTACATAAAAAGGACTAACTGTCATCATCATCATCGTCATCACCATCCAAACTCTGCGGTCCTGGGCCGTTCTTCTCGCTGGCTAAGTGGTGGTGGATTAACAAAAAAGAAATAACCTATATTTTTCCTTTTAATTGCAGATAGGCGGCGCGATAGCATTAGGAATCGGGGCATGGATCTGGGTGTCCCGCTCGTTCCCCAGCACGCTGATGATGAACAACATGTTCATCGCGTCGGTGGCGGTGATCGTGGTGATGGGCGCGGCGGTCATGCTCCTCTCGCTACTGGGCTGTTGCGGCGCGGCGAAGGAAGTCAAGTGCATGCTGTTGACGGTAGGCTCATGCTGTTGCCTTAAACAGCGTAGAACCACAGAATTAAGAACATCCAGAATCCTCATTCAGCCATTATTATACGTGGACCATTGTGTCAAAAAACAGTGAAAAGCACGCGCGTCTCACTTCCCACCCGCGCAATGTTGCTATCTCACAAACTTTATCCATTTTCCCCATCTCACGATTGGTGTGTAGTAACTAACCACAAGAAGAAACCGGAATGAACTCAGCAGTCGTTCTTTTCCATAATCAAAATTTTACAATGAATGTTCACAGAATTAAGAACATTCAGCCATTATTGTATGCAGTGCACTGTCCAAAAAAAGCAAAAACGACTCACGACACCTTCCACCTTCAGCCATCTCTTTGCACCCGCGGAATGTTGCTAGATCACAAACTTTTTCTCATTTTCCCATTTAGAGGTAAAATAATTACTTTAACTGCTAAATGATATGAAGTGACTAACCGTTAGTTTGAGAAATAACTCTAAAGTGGAGTGGTTTTTGATGCTTCAATATTAGTCGTGTACACGGTTTCTGTAAGTTTTTAATTCTGTATGATTATTCCATCTTGGGAGTTAAGAGCGGAATTCACACCTTTCAATCAATCTTGTCATTGAGTAATTATTCAATTTTATAGTAAACTCGCTGTAAAAATATGACATTTATATAACCTTATACAGGTCCAGAATTACTTTCAGAAATACTCAACCCCAAAAAGACTTCTTCATCTTTCGCAGGTTATATGCTTTTAAATAACCAATTTATATCCTTTTTAGTGTATGTGTTAATATCAGAATTGTGACCTTAGGAACTCAGGTAATAGGATTTCTAACTCAATTTACGACGTGAGACTTTCGGATTTATGATGGTTGGTTGGACTGAGATTAGTTCACTCCGAGGCCACGTTCAAATGACGAAAAGAAAACGGTGATCTATTCTTTGTCGGTGAAGATGCTGCGCAGAGGTTGCATTTGTGTATATCCTTAGTCCTTACTTGGGATAAAGCATTTTTGGTCGGTATTTGAGTTGTTTGTTGGTATTTATTGAGATTCAGAGCTTCAATCAGCTTTCTCATTCGACAAAGTTATTAAAATGTTTATAACCCTCGGGGGTCTTATTCCAATTCCTTTTTTCTGTCGCAAAATAATGCCCTATTCCATAACGGCGTGGCTCCCGATAATTAAGAAGTAACATTTTAATGTCGTGTGGTGACGGCAGATCAAAAAATATATGTCACCAACCCCCTTTTTCCTACGGTTGTCGTACGAGGCGACTAAGGGAATATAAAAGAGAACGGGCAGTAGCATCGTGTACTTCTTCCATCTACTGCGATCATTAACCCGTCTATGCAGCGTTGTGATGCGTAGACACCCGTCTACAACCCGTCTACAACGCTGCGTAGTGTGGGGGAAAAACCCCCCGTTGGGAGAGGCCCTCAGTCTAGCAGTGGTCTGTAGTATAATTAATTTTGACGGTACCTAATACTTTTAAATAGTAGCTGAACTAACAGTTAAAAGTTTTACAGTACTAAAGCGTCTTAAAATATCAAATTATTTACTTTCAGTACTACATCCTTATTTTCATCATCTTCGTGGTGATGTTAGTAGGTGGGATCCTACTTTTCGTGTTCAAGGAAAAAGTTAGTTCTACTCTGGAACGAGAGATGCACGCCTCCATACCCTATTATGGCGTAAAGCACGAGTACACAAAGGCTTGGGATGATACACAGACATACCTGCAGTGCTGTGGTGTCAAGAGTTATAAGGACTGGAACGATAACGTTCCCGAGAGTTGCTGTCAAGAAGTTTACCCGGGCAAAGTAAGCTGCTATAATATTGTAGTACCTACTTATGGTAGACAGAAATTATTTGATTTCATTTACAACGGTGAGCGTTGTAAGTAGGAGGCCCTGGGTTCGATTCCCGACATGTGCAATTTGGTACTAATATTTAATTTCTGAATTTTCTCTTATCTTGTCTAGTGGAAGGCTTTGGCCGTGGCTAGTTACAACTCTAACGGCAAAGACGTGCCGCTAAGCGATTTAGAGTTCCGTTGCGATACTGTGTAGAAACCAATTAGGGTTACGACTAACATACTCACTAAGATGCTGCTACCATCTTAGACTGCAGTCTACAGGTTAGATTGCAATCAAGAGCTAACTTGTGGGTAAGAAAAAAAACCTGCCACCATTTTAAGTAAAGCATAAATCTATTCTAGTCTATTCTAAATCTAGTCTAAATAGGCTGTAAAAACTTGTTGGATGCTTTATTGGAGGCTAATTACTCCATTGTGGTGGTGATACAAGAATACAAAGATGTCTTAAATATCACTCAGAATCATTGGTCTTTAAATACATCTGCTTATTTTGTCAATGTTTATTACAGAGACGGGATTGCAAGTATTCCCAGAACCCGACGACCATGTACATGGACGGCTGTTACAGTAAGACGGTGGACTTGCTGCGGGAAGACGCCGTCTACGTCGGGGCTGTGGCCATTGTTGTGGCTTTGATTATGGTGAGTTTAGTACTCTGGAACTAATGTTAGTGAGTTCCAGAGTACTCCGTATGTCAAATGTAATTAGGTTATTGTTTTAGAACGTAATACCAATTTAAGTTCCTTGAATACTCGCATCACAGCTTCACAACTTACCTACAGCGCCAAAATGGGATCAATCAATTGGAAATAAATTGACTAAAGGACAACAGCTGTTTTGCAGAGTTTTGAAACTACCATAATAAAAGGTCAATCCAAAAAACTGAAAAACAATTCTGTCGTTAGGCTGTTTTTTAAAAGGGGCTAAATGTTTTGAATTAAGTTTTTATTAGCTACATTTTATACTTGTACTATTATGATCCTACATAGGTACCTACCTACCTCCCTAACGATTGCCGTGATGGAATACTCAGGATTCCTAACCAAGGGAAATTTTTGATAATTTACGTACCACGTATTTTGAAGTTGTCTGACCGAGTGAATATTTATACAACAAATACATTATGAAAATTAAGCTTAATTTGCTATACTCCGCAGAAAGCAGGAGAATCTGTATGGTGGAATTTATAATTTCTTCAATCCTTATACTCCACACCAAACAGATCATCGACAAGGTACCTTCTACGCTCGTTTCGCGCTGAAACCGGGGCATCCTCCAGGAGATGTATTCATTGTAAAGTCAATTTCGAAGTACAGATTCTCCTGCTTGTCGCGGAGTATAGCAAATTAAGCTTAATTTTCATAATTTATCATGGATAATAATAATATTTCGTAATATATTCCGCCAAGTAACGCATGCATCTATCCAATAAAATAATTACCTTTTACTTGCCAATTCATGGCAAAATCTACCGGTTTTTGAAGTCAGGTTTTTACAAGGTAAACAATTATTGTAATTTTGTTTTTCAGGTATTGGCGCTAATATTTTCGTGTGGATTGTTCGTGAAAATAGAGTGACGTTGTAAAAAAACTATGTGACGACTGAATTGTGTTGTTGATTAGGAACATTGAATGTTGGCTAATTGTTGGACAGTTAATCGTGTGATTGTTCTGAGTAATTTATTTTATAAATGAAGAAATGTAGATAGATACATCCAACATGTCTGAAATAAATTTTTATACGATTATTAAAAAAATGTATTGTTTATTTAAAAACATCGCCTACTGCCTAATTTTTAAAGTAAGTAGTTTCTAAGGATTTATATTTTTTTATGAAAGGTCATTTATGTAACAATGGCGTGGATAAATATATGAAAAAACAACCTACAACTGGTCATTTTATATTTAAGTATCGTGAAATAAAAGCTCATATAATTCACCATGATGTATATAGTATATTGATAGTTAGCTGGTTCACGTGCAAATCACAACTGTTGTTTAATTATATACTTTAATTATTTGGGTACACACAGACAGGCTTTATCTACCTATTAACATATTTCATAACTAACAATGCAAGTTTATTTGATTTTCTATTATGTAAAATGAAGGCCTCGTAAACTTACGAAAAGATACTCGATTAGAGAAAGACGAAAAGGGCTGAAAATAAGTGAATGGTAGATAATACGCAGACATAATTTTCTCGTGGCTAGTTAGCATGCTAGCCCTAGAAAACAGACAGACATAGGATACATTTTAATTCGGAAAAACTAACAGTTCGCGCCATTTTAAAAAAAACCTGATTATGCGAATTAAGATACGGGCTAATGTTGACCTTTAACTTGCAATATATGTATGTAGGCGTCAGCTTTCGTTCAGCTTTTACTGGAATCTAATGGTAGTCTGCCTCCTACTTCTTAACTTTGCGCCGTGGTGGGAACTTGATAGTGTTGGGGGTGCCATCGCGGTACTGGCCCGTGCGGGTGAACCAGCCGCAATAGCGTACCACGCAGTCGGCCGTGGTGCTGCCCAGAGGCAGCCCGAGGGCACTGATACGCTCCAGGGTTTGTGCTGGTCCGGCTATTATCTAGAAAATTCATGCATAAATGAATACACTTTATTATACACGGTACACCACACAAAAGTACCTACGGAAAAACGAGTGAAAATTATTGTCGCCACGAAAACTATTTTTTTGTTGATAAAATTTATTTGATGATTTATTTTATTCATAATCATAAGTATATTAACTGCACGGGCCTCATCTCCCATTGGAAAGAGGGTTTTGAAGCACAGCCCCACAATGCTGCCCCAATACGGGTTATAATATACCGGGACCGACGGCTTGCGTGCTCTCCAAGGTACAGGATTTGATACTGCCAATTTTCTAACTATGGGTAAGAGCTAATCTTGACGTGTCTGTCAATGACGGATCCTACTAATGAGTGAATCTGAATGTCTCTTTCAAATTTGGTTTTAAAATTCCTGGTTGCCTGGCAAGCTTTACTGAGCTTTAAACAGATAAACCCAATATTTAATAATTATTAACCGACCGCGGAAATAATAGACAAACGGCGCAGTTAGACCCTTCAACCAGTTTAATATAGAATAAATTATACTTACTCTGCCGAATACAACATGTTTGCCGTCAAATTGAGGTAAAGGCTTAAAGATAATGTTAAATTGACCATAGACTTCATTACCAGCGCTCACGACCATCGATAAAACTCCTGTAAAAAGTTAACTTACGTTATGAAAATTAAGCTTAATTTGCTATACTCCGCGAAAAGCAGGAGAATCTGTATGGTGTAATTTATAATTTCTTCAATCCTTATACTCCACACCAAACAGATCTTCGGCAATGTAGGGTACATTACGCACGTTTCGCTCCGAAACCGGAGCATCCTCAGGAGGTGTTGACTTTACAATGAATAATTGTTAAGTAAACTTACAATGAATAGTTGTTTTAACAATTTAAAAGGGTTCTCCTGCTTATCGGGGAGTATAGCAAATTAAGCTTTATTTTCATAATATATCATGGATTTCCGCAAAGTAACACCTGCTTCTAACCAAAACCTAGCTAGCAGATGACACAGAAAAAAGTCGTAAGGAGTATGTGTCACATATTTAACTGTATCATGATCATCATCATCATCCTCAGTTTATGACCCAAAGCTGGGCAAAAGCCTCTTCTTTCCTTCTTCCATAGAAGGTTATCTAGAGCTTGGGACACTGCATATGCAATGCATTGGAGCCGCTTGGCTGATCAAGCTCATAAAAGAAGAAAAGTACCCGGTACGGAATGTTTAAGTCGAAAACTCTCCGGGATCATCGGTTCTTGCTCCCCGCCAGGGACATATGTGCCGAATCCGTTGTCTTTCGTGACATCACCTCCGCGGCAGTACAAGTCTGGTACAATTCTGTGACGAAAAAAAAATATAAGTATTCGTTCCCTTGTGGGGCACTCGGGTTTTATATTATATTTTTTTTATTTGACTAAAAGGCTTGACTGAAATCTGACATCATTCTACGATTGTAGAGGGCTAACCTGTTAGGAGTAGGTTTTTATTTTTATTTTGTGGTTGTTAGGTAGTTAGGTATATCACCACACACACACACACACACACACACATTATCACTTATACCCCGTATTGGTTTTTACGCGGCATCGTATCGCAATGCTTATTCGCTTAGGGGCATTTCTTTAAGGTGGTAACTAGCCACGGCCGAAATCTCCAGCCGTCTTTTTTGTATGAAGATAAAGAAATACAATGTAATTAATTCATATGACTATTTAAAACCTATACTCACCTAAAAAGTCTAGTGCCCATGTAGGCGTGCCCATCACCATCGCCTCGTATTAAATTAAGAAAAAACTGGCACGTCTTTGGCACTATATCCGTGAAGAGTTCTATTAACACTTTTCCAATCTTGGACCCGCCTACCACCCAGATCTCCATGGAAATCCTAAAAATAGTTAAAAATAGTTAAAACTTTATGTAAGATAAACGCGACAGTTGTACTAAACGGAGGGATTTGTTCTAAGTATAAATTTTCGGGAAGCAATGGACTTTTAAGTCTTAAATATTATTATGTGCTTCAAAAACCTCACTAAAAATTGCTTGCTGGTTATTTCTTCACGTACCGAAAATTGCCGATTGTGATTGCAAAAATGGTAGTTGTAGCACAGAGGACACCCCCCTGAGGGAAAGAGTTGCTTTCGGATTTACATGATTAGTCGGGATTAATTAATATTACTTGGTACGTTGTACGCGCTGAGGATTGTCAAAGGCGGGGTCTTTTATATCGCGATCTATTTTCTCAGTCTTGAACAGGATGAAGGGTAGTCTGAAATATGCAAGATATTTTTATTATTCATAATAGTTATTTCGAGTAACCCATTAGTAAATTACATTATCTTATGTTATGTGACACTTTGCAAATCGAAGCAACTTATCTATTCCAACGATTTCTAATATATCGTAATGTACCCCTAAAGCCTGTGCAGTATTATTTCGGTTTTCATTTAAACGTTGTATATATAATGTTTTTTTTTTATTCTACTAGAACTTAGCCCTTGACTGCAATATCCATGCTGGTGCGGAGATGCTGTCTAAGATGGTAACTGTCTTACCGGTTAGGAGTATAGCAGCTATGTTAAACCCACACCCCTAATCAGTTTCTACGCGACATCGTATTGGAACGATAAATCGCTTAGTAAACGAAGCCACCCACCAGATCAGACCAAAGAAAAATCAGTAATTATAATTTCCAATTTGGCAATTTGGAAAATTAGGCTACATAAAATAGTAGTAGAAATTAAACCATTATACTTACGATGCTCCCAAAATAAGTTTGTGTTTTGTATCTTCCCATAATGCTTCAAGTTCTTTAGTAAGAGGTTGTTCAGATCTCTAAAAGCGGTACAATATAAAACAAAAGTATTTATTTTAAGTAACATTGTATGAATTTACAGCTTCGATCCGTACACGTTTGATACACAGATTATTACAGGGTCTTTAGCCCAAATACAGGGAAATCTTTCCCATTTACAGGGAAAACCAGAGGTTAACTTATAAGACGTACCTAGAAAACATAAGGCTAGTAATGACGCAACAAAAATAATAAAAATTTTGATAATTCCTCATGTATTCTCACATAAAATTTCAACCATCTTATTCTGCAACAATGGCCTTTTGGCAGAAGTAAACGTTTCCTTACCATCTTTCAGTTGACTCTTATGTATGACGTGAACTCACCGCTACAAGTAATCTGGAGTAGAAATAGAGATTTTGCCTTCGTATTTCGTTGAGCACTCGCTGCCTCTGTTTGCACAGTAGTTTGTTATAAGTATCTGACATCTCGGGATCCAGCCAGCAATCCACAAACCCCTATTTAATAAAAAAAAACGTCTTAAAATTAGTTGAACTACATATAAATACCTATAACTTATCAATTAACACTCGTGGGTACGAATAATCAATAAATTTTGACTGTCTCTCTGGCGCAACGGTTAGCGCTATGGATTTAAGTAGGAGGTCCCGGGTTCGATTCCCAGCAAGGGCAATTTGGGAATTTATAATTATTGAGGAGTGGGAGGCTCTGGCCGTGGCTAGATACCACTTTACTGTCAAAGACGTGCCGCTTAGTGATTTAGTGTTCAGGTGCGATATCACGTAGAAACCAATTATGGGTATGACTAACACGATTTTTCAACTACGCGGTTATTATATTGCTCAAGAGTGTGCGCAAACACAGGTCTCATACTCTCATAGACCGATGGGACGGCAGCTCACGCAAGGAGAACACCGACCGATAACTTAACATGCCAATTTCCGAACTCCGGGCTGGTATTTACCAAGAATTTCTTGATAGGAAAACCCAATATATTCATTGCCCCGACCCGGGGATCAAAACCAGGACCTGGTGATCTGCAGTCGAACATGCTCACCATTAGACCAACGAGGCATCACAAGTAGGTATACAAAACGTAAAGAAGTGGGTATCTTTAAATGCCATTTACGCCAGTTCTCTGTATAAGGTTGATACGCTTGAGCAACTCTTTGTTGACGTTCATGTTTTCTTCCAGCTGGCGCGCGTAGTAGTTGAGGCGGCGCGGCTTGAGGTACAACTCCGGGATCAATCGTGGGGGGTGGTCTTCCACTATGTGTGCCACCATTTGCAACTGAAAATATATCTTTAGACATAAAATTCCGGTGGGCGGGTTCGTAATTATTATTCTCTTCGATTATTATATTAATTATATTCTAATGATGATTTTTAGCTAAAGTGAAGCCAGTAGGTGGAACTGATCACAAGTGAAGTGTTTAAAATTTCGCATTTTTTTTTTTAAATACGAGTATCTATCAATGATTCGTAAAACTAATAGGTACGTAATCTTATACTTTCCACCTCCCCTGGAGGACAACAGACTAGTGGCTTAGTGGATTTGATAGAACACCAGATTATTGTAAAAATTGCTACGTAAAAACAATTTGGAAAAAGATGTAAGTATCTATATTTTATCTATCTATCTATATATATAAAAGAGAAAGAACTTTTGAACTGTCAAATACAGCTTTTATTAACTATGATGATATTCTATTGTTGGGTGTACATGGGTGTAGATAATGATCTTCACCCGCTCGAGAAGAGAATAGAAGAGAATGAATACGAAGAGAAATAAATGATTTCGATGATGATGATGAGACTAAAATTAAAAATTTTATGATGTAAGTTTATTCTTTAAATAAAACAAAGCAAAATATAGCCCGGTGAAGCGGCTGGTAAAGTTATAAAAGTGATCGTTGTCTCTGTGATTGCTGTATAAAAGAAGTTGAAGGTATACCTCTTTCCGATGATTGCACCAAGAGGCATAGAATTCTTTTGACAATAAAGAAAATCTTGGTGGCTGAAAATGTAAAATTTATTATTTACTAAACAAATATAATTTTAGAAAGAATTTAGTAATTTCTTTTACCATTTCATTCGTACATACGAAATTAGATTTGGCATCATCTTATTTGACATTATTTTGATAAAATAAAAAAGTGAAATCCTCCTCTTGGGCATTTCGAATGCACTTTGTTTTACCACTTACTATTTTATATACCAAGTGACAGTCACTAACGAAGAGGAGACGTAGCAAGTGATGAGTGTAAAAAAACCATAACTTCCTTTCACAAATGGATACGGTTACGCACCGCTTATTAACCTCGCACATCCTGACTGTAACTTTGAAATACTCACAAGTTTGAACTCTCTCATCCTGCGAACGCGTGGAGGTCGAGGTTTCTCCTGCTCAACTGGCGGCGACTGCAGCTGGAGTTTGTCGAAGAGCTCATCGCATGCGCGCTCTTGTCGAGGATGCATGCCTCAAGTGAAGCTATGGTGAATCTAAGTTTAAAAACCAAAAGTAAATGACGTTCGGTGGTATGCTCATCACTTAGAAACAGCTGGACCGATTTGGTTATATTTTAATAAAATATATTTTCAATGGTCCAATTTAGGTTTAAAGGGTCGACTAGGAAACTAGTTGTTGTGTTCAGCGACTGGACCCAATCGCTGGTTCTACTCCTGGACACTGGAAATAATTGGGCTCCACGCTTGATAAGCATCAATTCCCCGTATTTATATTTCCCCTAATTTGCTGCCCTGTGTTACAGTTGAATAAAGCATGAAAACTCTAACTTACGAAATTGAATCGTCAAACGAAAATAGTTTTAAAGAACACTTTTTGATTGGAAACCCGTTTATGTACATAGCGAGCTGCTGGACCTAAACAGTGTCTACGTCTGCGGTAGTAGGTAGATAGTGGTCGATTTCATATTAATAGTATGAAACGAACTTTCATACATATACAAGGCAGCTTGTATCCGAAATAAAACAGAAAAGTGCCTTTGTTTGCGAAAATGTCACGGACCTGTTATAGATCTTTTGATACTTTTTCCTGTTTTTTATATTCAATTCAATTTTCAACTAAGCCAAGACTCAAGATTTGAAGAAAGAGGATATTCGTAGGTTATACCTTTCCTATCAATTTAATCGTTGTTCAAAGAAAATAATCACACACAAACGTACCTATTAATATATGGACAGGAAAGCGTTGGTATATATTTCTGGTCAGCTTTTACTTAATAAAATGGATATATTATAAACAAGGGTGGAAATTAGTGCCCTTAAGCTGACCAACTTGTAATTTTGTTTAAAAGTACAGCTTATGTATAAAAAAATACGATAAACTGAGAAGTTACTAAATAAATGACATTGAACTGACATTCTCGACCATAAAAAATGGCCTATTAGTTCTATCAGTCCGTAAGACGGTATTTATTCTCTTTGACATTCTGTTTGGATTCTCATTCAAAGATAAATTAATCAATAAACGATATATTAATTTATTAGGTATCTTTTAGTAGTTCTTGTTCTGACTCGTTCACTCTTGGCATAATGGTCGTAACTTGTAGCTTTGGGCTCATCCTCTTCGACCCATAATAATGCAAATCCCTTTTCTCCAATGAGAGAGAGGAACTAGTCGTTCAAAAGACCCAGACTTCTCTAATGCTAATTGGCGGCTCATAACGATTATATTTTTTGACAAGACCTCATCATCTGATTAGTGGCTAGACCTTAAAATAAATTTTTGAAAACTATATCTAAAAGTTATAATTATGATTGTTGATAACAGCTGTATAAGAGAAGTCGAAGTTATACCTCTTTCCGACTCGACGAGCCAATTCCTCATAATGGTTACATAAGGCCGCCTTTGTAACACAAATTTAAATGACTTGTATCTTTTATTTTTTTTCTTGTGTGCAATAAAGTATTTTTGATTGACTGATTGAGGGATACTACACACTACACTTTTGATAATAAGGGAAATCTTGGTGGCTGGAAATGTTAAATTAATTATTTACTAATAATTTCAGAAGGAATTTACTAATTACTTTTACCATTTCATTCGATTCTTACATTCTTTTAAAGCTAAAATTATACGGTAAAATGCTCCTCTAATTTACCTCAGAGCTTTTACCGCGGCTCTCAGAGGATCGCGATACCAATTCCCCACTCCGGGCTGGCAGGTGTAAAATCTTTACACTTATTTATTTTTCCCTATTTCTCTTCTTTACTCTATAATATACGATTACTATCCTATTTTATAACATGAGTTTTGAGTTAAGATCTTCAAATGCTTGTAATTTCCCTCACAAAAAATGCTCACTAAACTATCTTCAAAATGAAATGTAATGTGGGATTAAAAAACCTAAACGTAATGAAAATAGTTTTATTACACGGCAAGTCTAGGAGGTCTATATATTGTTTGAAGACAGACACCTCTTCTGATGAACTCTGGACTGAGTTTCCTTGCAGTACTTTTTAGGGGCTGTCTTTGCAATCACGTTGTAGGAGGACCTGCTGTATTGTAGCGGACCGTAGGTGATCTCCACAGTTTGCGTTGGCTCTAGGTACTGGATGTTGGGAGAGTTCGCCACGTTGTTTACTTCCACGCGCACATATGTGATTTCTGAGCATGTTGGCACCTGTTAAGTAAGAACCAACAAATTTGATAAATCAAAATAAGTTATTTTGTATTGTCGAACATCGACAGCCTTTAATCTATCCGATCTGCAGAAACTCTAAACAATATTTAAAATAATTTAACTTTACTACAACAGTCATGAAAACATAAAACATTAATTCCTCCATTAAGAAATTTGAAAGCAGCTGATCAATAACTGAAAAAAAAGCCGCCGCTGTACCGTACCGCTTACACCCTATATAAGATGCTTCTTATACACTAAATTATCAATTCCATTTTCTTTTTCTAATGTTTTTTTTTTCCAATGAATAGGAGACCTTTGCTAAGATTAGGATACCGCCACTTGAATATGATGTATTCACCACCATACAGGTTGTTTGGAAGCACACCGCTCCGCTTTCATTTCTACAGAATAATTATATTTTAAATATGATGAAGCGACTGCTGAGATTATTGCCGGATTATTCTCGCTAGCATCTGCCTTCTGAACCAGTTGTAGAGTCACTATAAACAGGCAGACTTGACGTTTCAAAAGTCAGACTACTTGAAATAAATATATTTGAATTTGAATAAATAAAAGTACCTCTAATATTAGAGATAAGAAAGGGCAATATTAGAGAGAAGAAAGTATATCCTTTTCGCAGCAATTATTATAATTTTAGTAGTATTAGAGCTTTTTAAAGAAAAAAATCTTATGGATGTATTTATGTACATATAGAAAAAGAAAAGAAAAAGAAAAAAAAATGCTTTCAATTGAATTTAATTCAAAAGGTTTTTAGGTTTCTATTTTTATTCATCTCGCTAGATTTAATTTAAGTGTATGGTTCTAGCTCCAGAGATGGGCGATAATAACTGCGACTCAGTCTTGCACTACAGCAGTATTATCGAATTTGGGTTTATGTTTATTTCATGATACACATTACCTTATGTTTGCTTTATTTTGTACTTTTTTTAATTTACTGTGTAACCGTTAATTGAAATAAACTTATTATTATTATTATTATTATTATTATTATTTTTGTAATAGAGCTCGTCTGGAGAAGTACTATCGCTATTCATATTTCTGCCGCTAAGCAGCATTGTTGCGATGCTGTGTTTCGGTCTGAAGGGCGTGGTTTCCGGTGTAGTTACAAACGTATGAGGCATAACACCTACGTCTCAAAATGATAAATTCAGGGCGGCATTTTGCGCTACGTGCTCCTTACATGGCCTGTGAAGTATTTCCCTGTTTATAGACGATGATTTTCCAGTTACCGTCAGGTTGGTTGTCTGCTTGGTCAGTCAATTATGACGATAAAAAAAGGCATTTTACACTTTTCATAAAAACGGACTTCGAAAAATTCACAACCGAAAATGTATCGAATTGACACACAAATTGTGTATGTCAATTTGTTATAATCCTAAAGAGCTTAGACGTAGTAGTACGGCTGAAGCCTTCTATCTGAGCTTTCTATCAAACCAAATCAAAGCCATTTTAGAATGATTATCCAAAATTATCTCCTGACGACACTTATAATATTATAATAATAATAATAATAATAATAATTTCATTTATTTGCATTAAACATGGGTTACATGATATATGGTAAATAGATAACAAATAAAATCCAAACATGTTTTGCTATAAAGGCGTGCAAAATTTTTTGAAGTATACAGATCTATTTAATTAGGCAATTTATTTGTATTTAAGATTAAGCCATTTAGTTACAGTTTTAATAGTAAAATTAGGTAGATGTCAACTTCTTGGTCAACTCAAAAATGTCATATTTAGAAATGTCTATTTATTAGTCAAATTTTATTTCGCTCGAACTGTCTGTGTAGCTAGTGATGCATGAAAGAATACATTAGATAAACTTTATTGCATCAAAACACTAAGAAACGATACATGGGTGACTACCACAGGCTACGATCATGGATAATTTTTTTTACTATTCTACGATGATACTTTTATATTTAATTAGCAGATATGAAATAGCAACTTACGGAAATTGGAATTTTAAATTTTTTCTCAAAGAGGCTTATCTTCCCAGACTGTACGAATGTCTGATCACCGTAGTTATCACCTGTAACAATACATATCAGTGAGGAAATCTACCGTCACCAAATCTGACTAAGATTATTTGTATGGAGTTATTGCTTATTTCCAAAAAAATTCGCGAGACAAAGACATGTATTTAATTTATCCATAATCATCATCATCATCATATCAACTCATTACCGGCCCACTACAGAGCACGGGTCCCACAATGAGGGGTTAAGGCCGTAGTCCACCACGCTGGCCCAGTGTTGATTGGTGGGCTCCACACACCTTTGAGAATATTATGGAGAACTCTCAAGCCTGTAGGTTTCCTTACGATGTTTTCCTTCACCGTTTACGCAAGCGAAATTTAAGCTAAAAGCACAAATAACTTAGAAATGATACAGCTGTCTGCTGGCATTCAAACACGAACCACGAAAATGAAGCCGAAGTCCTTACCCACGGGGATATTTATCGGATATAAATAATAATAAATAAATTCGGATCAACACTATATATTCCAGATGTTTCGCTTTGCAAACTTTAGGAAATTGTGTTTTTTAACAAATGATTAGACATAGAAAAAGTAAGTATGTAGTTTTGAAACCAAATAACAAGTTGCATTGGAACATACGAATCAAGTCCGTTTATGTGATAATTCGAAATGGACATGGGCCGATCCGAATTTCAAATCGTTGGAAGAATTTGTAACGTGTAAAAACAAACTCAGTAAGTAGGCGTTGGGAAATTGTCTCGGAACGCTCGAGTCTTTAGCACGGATCCCGGTTATTATCCCTAACATGGATAGCCCCTAGCATGGATTAACGTTAAAGCCTGCCAACTGGCATTGGAGCCTTGTGGTGGGTGTATGCTCTAACACTCGTCCTCCTATCAGACAGGCCTTTGCCCTGCAGTAGAACTCTAATATGCTTATGATGGGGATAAGGTTGTGGCGAACGGATAAAGTTGAATCATAAGTGTTCATTTCTACCTTTTTGGTATCGGAAATCAAAGAACTTTACTGGCAAAATTTAACGCAGAAAATATTGTTTACAGTCGAATCTTCTATTAAACTCCTACTTATAATAAAACTATAACGGGTCGAATTCTGTACATTGAGATTATTTTAAAATTTTTGTTTGGATCTTGGCTGCGCATCAAGCTACTACGGAATGGATTCAAATGAAACTTTGCATGATTTGAGTTCATACTACGAGGGCTCAGCATTGTGTTCTTCGAAGAGGGTGAAAATGTTTGACGTTTTTAGAATACGATTAGAGAGAGAGAGGACAGAACTAAGCGAACTGTGGCAGAGGCTCCTCAGCAGACTGCAGCAAGCCACTCACTTATTAAAGGCTTAACGATATTGAATACGATAATAAAAAAAATAAACAACCGTCTAAACCGTTTGTTGTGGGATTCTTCTTAGACCAGGGCGCGTTTGGAACCCTCGTCGCTTTAGTTTTAGGTTGACAAATTTAGTTATCGCCATTAACTTACTTCTATGTCATATTTTACATGTAATCTAAAGTGCCATCTATGTGGCTATTTGAATAAATAAATATTTTACTTTGACTTTGACTTTATGAGAACGTTACTGCTAGGACAGAAAATCATTAAATGTTATTTATGCCTCCAGCATACGAATCAACTAACAATGCGATTTAGATTCTTTATTTTGCGATTAGTGCTGAGACGGCGGATACCAAATTTTCTTTCAACTTTCCCATCCCATCCATTTATTGACTAGGCCAACGACGAGATAGATGCTTACCCAGCGCTGTAGACTAAATGTGCCAAGCAACAGATTATTTGCAGTCATTTGTAATCGGTAATTAAAAGTATTATAAGCAAAGCCGCTGGGCATAGCTATCTAACGTAAAAATCGTATCGTAGGTAAGTTCTGTTCTGAAATTAAATAATAATGTATCTAAGAACATATTTAGAATATTAATCCGTACTTACCATATTCAAAAACATGTGCAAGAGGCTGTAGTATGTCGTCAAGGAAGCAGCAAACTGATGAGACATGATAAATTATTAAAAGAAAAGTTACCATTTTCTTCATTTTAATACAAGTCTAATGCTGCCTCTGTTTTTTCTGAAAGCGATTTATTAATACTACTTTTAAATTTATACTCATAATTTATATAAACATTTTAATTTATTTTTACATGGGTTTTGCGAATTGCAATTTTCATCCGTGAAAATATTTTATCGTAGCACAATCTTTTTCAATTAAATTTATTATGTATCTCATAAATATTCCATAACTTTAATCTCAGATTAAAGATTGGTCTGAATACGAAAATTAGTCTCGTAGTTCATTAAAACTATTTGCCCCGTTGCTGAAAATATAGCATTAATGGGGTAGTTAATTTACCGATTACCTATTTTCTGTATTTATTTTCTTCGCCATTGGTTGGAAGAAATCGCTGTGAAGCGATAAGGCCGCAAAATTGTATAATATGTTTTGTTATATTTTTCTTTTTTTATGTACTCTTTGTGGTGTAGAAGTATATTCATTATAAGTATATTCATTCATTTACTATTGCGAATGTAGCTTCATAAGGAACCTTTAATAGAGTGAAATTACCGGATTCGATTTCAGAAAGCTGCAAATTAAAGCTAAAACTTTAATTAACTAATTTTTTTCTTACAGTATGGGCTCAAAATCCCACTTCTGCGGTGAATCTTGTTGGTGGAACAAAAAAAGGTTTTACTTAACGTTTTCAATACTTTTAAAAATATATTGAAAAACAAACGGTCCAAATGTTTGAAGTATTAATGTGACAAGTATGCCAATTATTATAATTTAAATAAAACTCTGCTCAAGACAAAAAAATATCTCTGTTATCTGGAAATTTTAACTATTATCAAAATGAGAAGTAGCGGATTAGTGTTATTCGTGTGCTCCGGTCTATTGCTGGTAAGTGTCCTTTTTTTTCACCATGATGATTTATTTATTTATTTATACTCTTTATTTGTACACCACTCAAACAAAGAAACAAGACAAAAAAAGAACAAACACATGAAGAATGAAGCAGGATACAAAAGGCGGCCTTATCGCTAAGTAGCGATCTCTGCCAGGCAACTTTAGGATTAGGAAAACTAAAAAGAAAACAAATAGGTGGGGTACACTATTTAGTACATACATACAAATATCTACATACTAATACATAAACCAGACTACACAAATAAAAAAAAATTAGAAATACTATTGATAAATATAAAAAAATAAATATACTAATACATATCTTAATATACCTACCTATATAAATACTTAAATATTAGTTTGAGTAGATAAATAAAAAATAATTAATAAAATAATTAAAATATATGTGTGCTCCCTTTTTTTATACGCTACTGTTATATCTCTGATGGAGTTAAGTGCTGTAATTTATCTACCGGCCAAACACAGGGCACGTCCACAGATATCTTGTCTCAAGTTCAAAGTTTATACGAAACGTAAACTTATAGAAAAATCCTATTTCAATATTAAGGATTACATGTATGATAAAAAAGCTTGGGTATGAATTTCTCTAAATTCATAGCTAAACATTAACTCGATTGTGAGATGGTGATAACAAAAAAGAAACCTGGCTAAGTTTGTCGTGTCGTTCTGGCTTCTTAGACTAGGGCGCGTTTGGAACCCTCCTAGTTTTAGTTCTAAGTTAACGAATGCAGTTATTACCATCACTAACATTAGTGTTAACATGTTAAATGTATGAACGCTTCATAAATGCCTGTGATAAGGTCTATATGAATAAAACATTTTTGAATTTGAATTCGATATATTTACTTTGGCCTGTGTGGCTGTGTGGTGTTTGTGTGTGTGGGGTTTTCTCTATAATTGAGTAAGCCGTAGCCTAGCAAGTCAAATGTTGATAAGTAGACACACGCCCTTGGAATCATTTTGGAGAACTCTCAGGCATGCAGATTTCCTCACCGTCAATGCTTTTGTTTTAATTGCTTAAATTAAAACACACATATAACTCCGAAAAGTAAGAGGTGCGTGCTGAACTTTGTCCCCCCCAAAAGAAAAGCCGAAGCCTTAGCCACCCAGTAAAAAGTTTTTAAATAAAAAAAGGTTTTTTTTATTCCTCATATTGATGCAGTCTAAGATGGTAGCGGGCTAACTTGTAAGGGAGTATGGCAGTTATATTTAACCCATACCCCAAATCGGTTTTTACGCGACATCGTATTTGAAGAATAAATCGCTTAGCGGCATGTCTTTGTCGGTAGGGTAGTAGCTAGCCGAAGCCTCCTATCAGATCAGATAATAGAAAATTAAGAAATTAAGAATTCAAAAATTGCCCCTTCCGGGAATCGAACCCGGGCTCTCACCGCTGCGCCAAGGAGGTCGTTAAACTATATAAGTACTTATAAAACTTTCCGAAATAATAATTATAGAGCGGAGGATCGATTCTCGGAGTGTCAACAATATGGAGTTTGATACGTATGTCATACTATTTCTGGACGTCTGATCTCGGAGTTGAACTGGGCTCGAGCGTGTTGTTTATATCGGGAGCGCTGCTCTGCCTGCCAGCGTGTTGGCTGGCGACCCTTGTGCCCTACCACCCAAGATCTCTTTCATTACTAGCAACTGTACGTATCCTTGAAAATCGTCATCATAAACATATCGCACGGCTTCTAATAGCAGAGATGGAATTAGAGCAATGATCATGGTGATCTAATGGGATAAATACTATTGACCAATAATCCACGATGCTACTACAAATTAGCGCTGGAAGTACCTCCTTAAAAGTTATTGACAGAAGAACTCCTACCTAGTAATTTCCCCAACCAGGGAATCGAAACAGAAACACTAGAACGACGTTTACATTTATTTATTATAACAAATAAAATAATATCATCGTCATCATCTTATCAAAGGATAGACGTCCACTGTTGGACATAAGTCTTTTGTAGGGAGTTCTAAATTCCACAGTTCTGTGCCGCTTGGATCCAGTGGCTACCTACGATGCGCTTCATGTCGTCTGTCTACCTTGTTGGGGGTCGACCAACGCTGCGCTTACCAGTTCGGGTCTGCCATTCCAGCACCTTGGAATCCCGAAAATCATTCTTTAAAATAAATAATATGTCTAGGCTTAAAATATATCCAGTTTAATTGCGTCAATCGCTGCAGGGTGTTTCTATATGCATGATTATTATCCAATTACTAACTTGTCCAAAAACAATTTGTTACATCCAACTTTATTTGCTAAAACCTGTACAATAATTGTTCAGTACAATTACAGCGGGAAAGCGTGGGAAAAAAGTGATTTTTCAGTGACCAATCAGATGAGAGTAAGTTTAGCTTCTACCTATTACAGTTTTAAAATATTTTACAAATTTCATATCGTGTCATAGATTAATATGAAGGAAAACCAGGACATGACATGCAAAAACTTAAAAATAGAGACTTGTTACTTGTAATCTTTGCACGTACATTTTCAAACTATGATTTTTTCAGCTTATGATACTAGTGACAACTGGGATAATGCTATTGTCTATCGGTATGACTTCCATAACGGGTTTATCACGAGCGGTGCGTGAGCCTGCCATACTCAATGCTAGCATGCTGCGATCTATGTCCTTCGAAGCAATCGACCCATCTGTTAGAAGCGCTTTTGCGTCTATGCAAATGGAGGTAAGTTTACAGGAGCTAGGTTGATGCGGTCAGTCGTAAAATAAGCAGACCTTTTTCCGAGCTGGTGTCGTGCTCGAGGACCGCGATAATATTCAGTTATAAGGAAGTTATATTATGACGCTCATGTGATAAAACTTTTATAGCGTTATGTGGGGTCTTCCTTTGTCCATATTATTTTATATCAAGTTGATGTGGCTTCATCTAGTCATGTGACTAGATCAAGTTTTTGTAAATTTACCCATACAAACTTTTATTTTACAACCCACGGCGTCAAATCTGCTTAATGATTTGTGACGTTCCTCAAGAATTAGGCTATTAAACGCAAAGATAGATTTCCCAAAACTGACCGGTAAATCCAGAGATTAGAGCGCACAAACAAACAGTAAAAACAAACTCCGCCACTCATTATAAGCACAGGTTAGCATTGGCGGTGTAAAATCTATGGCGGCTTGGGTAGACACTTTCTGGAGTGGACACCGTGCATTGGTTAGCGTAGCATAGAACGACCTCCAGCCTGAGAGGCTGATGTGTTCGTATAGGTAGCGGGAAGTGGCTGATAAGGCAAGTCCGTGAATGTTGGCGCGCTTTCGGAAAAGCCCATAATATTTTCAGTAGTAGTTGCAGGCAGGCTGTCGATAGGTGGATTGCTATAGCACATTTTTCTTCACGTCGTCCATTTTGAATTCCTTCGGCACATCTAGGCAAGTCGCTTGTGCAGTTAATACAGTGAATCAGTTTACTCAGTTCTCACATTTTAATTCTCAGTTAAAATGCTGTGGCGTGAAGTCCCATGAAGACTGGTACAATAATGGACAGCGGTTACCTCCCTCGTGCTGTGGACGAGTTTGGAATGGAAAGGTAATTTAATAAGATTTTATTATTCCACTACAAGTTAGTCTTTTACTGCAACCTCACCTAAGTAAGTGATGATGCAATCTAAGATGGTAGAGGGCTAACCTATTAGGTAC
The DNA here is from genome assembly GCF_905163445.1 of Pararge aegeria. NCBI lineage: Eukaryota > Metazoa > Arthropoda > Insecta > Lepidoptera > Nymphalidae > Pararge > Pararge aegeria. Next base: position 4,998,285 of record NC_053184.1, on the reverse strand, counting down.
TATGACAGTTACATTTAACTCATACTCCTAATCAGTTTCTACCCGAAATCCTACCGGAAAGCTCAATCGCTTAGCGGCACGTCTTTACGGTAGGGTGTCAACTAGCCACGGCCGAAGCCTCCCACCGGACAAGACCAGAGAAAATTTAGAAATTACGAATTCCCAAATTGAACCCGGGATTTTTTTGGGAATCGAATCCGGGACCTCCAACTTAATACCACAGACAGCGCTTGCCGCTACGCCAGGTAGGTCGTCAAAAAATAATAAAAAAAATTTAGAAGTTTTACCATTATTTCGTTTATTGAGTCGCTGGGAGCCGCTGGAAACAAGGGGCCCAGTAGCGTGGATTTTGGAACTTCCTAAAACTTACAAGAGACCTATATCCAGCAGTGGACGTCAATTGGTTAAAGTGATGACAATTACTTCTATAAATTTTCTCGTCAGACAGGCTCCTTAATCACTCATCCCCTTTCCTCACTCTCATCACCCTTAGAAACCTGATCTATCGGTAGGTATTTTTTATTGCCGTATTAAACAAGGTTAACTCCGTAACGTTACTTACTGACATAAATTTGACATAACTAGTTATTGCCCGCGTTCTTCGTCTGCGTTTATTATGGTTTTTATACAATCCCGTGTAACAGTTCGTGTTTCTGGAATAAAAGTACAGGAGTAGTATAGGCTACTTAGTATAACTTTGCCGTCCTTTTAGCTAACTTTTTGCCAAAAATCTAAAGGAAGGACAGAAAAACAAACGCACTTTCGCATTGTTAACATAACTTTAATCGTACTGCGTAGTATTTCACGAGTATTATACCAGATGGCGCTGATTTATTTGTGGGTCGAAGTAGTGTAAGCTATTTGTTCGCTGGACCATACCTGTGGAACAGCGGTTCTCCAGGATTTCGTCCGCGTATTATAAGAAAGGCATATGATGTCGTGGACTTGGTCGTAGCGTAATGTTGTACCTAAGCTTTTTTAACGAAGGTGTAAACGCCTTCCTCGATAAATGGTTTTTCCAACACGAGAGGATTTGTTCAATTCGAGCAGAGATTAGCGTGTTCAACCGAATAAATAAACTCTTTAGCTTTACAATATTAGTATAGATTTATATCGATGTACCGAATAGATATAAAATGTGTACCTCTATTTCAGAATGGTAATAATATATGCGAGATACCGTTGTATAGCACGGGGTGCCTCCGACCTGCCCTTTTCGAGTTGCGGATGCTTGCTAACTCAATCACTATACTTGCTTGTGCCATAATTATTGTTAAGGTAAACTGAACTACATACAGTCAAAAATGCACACAAATTAGGCGTAACTTATATTGAAAATATTATCGAATACGACTGCGATACGGAAGCTGTATATTTATATGATCATAGGTGGATTTTTTCATTTATATAATGCACAACTTTTCTATGGATCGCAGAAAGATTGTAAGAACTGGCTGTTACCTGCGACTGGGTCCGTGTTTTTATTCGGTTTTTTAAAAATCTTGCAGTAAACTGTTAGTTTTTCCGTGATAACACTATGATTATTCTATCTCAGAGGTGTAAGCTCAATGCAAAATTAGCACAGAGTTAAAACAGGCATACCTTTTAATCCTTCGGAAATGTTTTTGAATATGTTATGTCTATCTCAATTCGTAATTTGGTTCTAGTGAGAAAATTGTACTGAATATAAAAAGCATCAACATTTTGACTAAAATATGTTCAAGAATAACATATCTTTTTTTCGCAATGAATAATTACATAGTTTATTGCTTTCGAATAGTTTAAGTTATTTCAATCTAATTTAGCAGCACTCTGTACTAGTTTATAGTACATGGTTTAGAAGAAGTTTCCTTTACAGGCAGTGACGTTGTACGCGGCCGCATACACCCTAGTGACGGGTGTGGTGGAGAGGCCGCCGGCCGGGTACAAGCCACAACCGATGCGCTTTGCATGCCTCACCGCACCGCCCTTCGCGCCGGCCTACTCACAACCACGTCTTGAGGCACCCGCTATATAATACTGGGGGTTACTATCTGAGGGCCAAGTGTGTGATTATCCACCTTAGTATACTTATTCGATGGCGTGAAAGTTAACGCCGAATTAGATGTAAAGTGACCAGCCTGTTTCCCAGTATTGTAACTAGATGGCGCTCTTCCGATACCATATACACCATAGTTAACTTTCACGCGGATAAGTAAACGTAGTTAGAAAATCTCACCATTGGTACTCAGTGGCGTGCACTTCTTAGACGCACAAAAGCACTGCCTATCCAGGGCTTTAGAAATGAACGGGGAGTCTCCTCGGAATATTCAGTATTTTGTCACACTTTAACTGAGACAACTATTCGAACTTCAGAACGTGATAAAATACTGAATAACTACTCCGACGTTATTCCACGTTTATTTGTAGCTGCGTTTTAAATAACTCCTATAGGAAGAGGGTTTGCCATTTCAAATTTTCCCGCTTTATGCCTAACCTGGTCAAAAACGCCGTAAACGCCACTGCTGACTAGTTGCTACCATTGCTTACAGGAGAAGTATTTTAAAATGACAGTTTAATTGACATACCTTGACGTCCTAAAAATAACGCTTTTAATTCGAAAACAAAGTTTTAATATTAAAATAACAGTATTTGCGCGATCGCAGTTAGGGGGCTGATCGCAACTTACTTAATATCGCCGGGCAAAGACACTCGTGGCGATTTCTCGGTACCACATAAATTTAAAAAACGGTGAGATTATTACACATTTTTACTGCATCGTGATACGCCGAAGTAATTGCTGATGATGTTTGTCAACATGCCACTTTTTCAGTAGATATGCACTATAAATTCATCTGACAAAATGCGAAAGTTTTGATATCAGGCATATTTCAGTGGGTATTCACAAATTCATCCACAGAAACGCTGAAAATGAAACGTCCCCAAAGAGTATATCTACCTAAAAATTCCAAAATAAATGCGTAAGATGCATAAACATGAATTGTTCAGTCGTATTTTTCAATCCTTACGAGTACCTTTAAATTTGCTCAAAGACGACTGTGTTTGGCGTTCATTTCCCATGACTACAGTAAGATGCTTGTGGCTTGTCTTGTAATATGCGATCGCCAATCAGCTGATAAGTAGGGTTTACGTTTCACAGAAGTGTTTAAATTTTTACTAACGATTACTATTTTTTTTTCTTTTTCATATATTTTTTGTTTATTTTGGTTTCAAAAATTATTATCTTATTTTAGCGTTGCAAACCGCATACGTCAACTCATCGTTAAGTAACACACTGCTGCTTTCAATAAAACTTACGTAGGTTCTAAATATTATATAGGTATTTTGGTGGAAACGTATAATAATATTGGCTATATCGGAAATAAATAAGTATTTATTGTCATACATTTTATTTTTATTGACCAGATAATTGATATCGTAACAATATTTCTCTAGCGTACTTACAGGGTGGGTACAGATATTAAAACGAAATAATTAAGATATCTTTTTAATTGTAATTTTTTGAACACAATACAACATGCAAGCATTAAAATGCTTTACGAAATCAAGAAACAATCATATCTTCTCTATATTTGGTACCTATTTTTGGTTATTTTCAAAATATTCATGAAAACGATCTCTATATAAAGACAAACAAAAACTATAATATATTATGAAAAAATTCGTACAACAGGGGCGCGAGCGCACGAGCGGTCACGGGCCCGCCCCTAGGCTTAAAGACTACAGGACTACCGGAGGAACGTTAGGCCGCTCAGTGGCGCGGAGCCCGCCGCGCCGGCGCCGCGCGCCTCGCGGCCGGCTACGATACAAGTCTAAAGATAACAATACAAGCGGGCGAACTCGACAGTTTAGAATTCAAAGATTACAGGTGCGGTGGGAGCGACGCGCGTCGGCCCGCCGCGCTCCATTCGCTCCAGCTCCAGCGCACACACGTTCACGCGTCGCGGCGGACCGAGGCTAGCGCCGGCCGCGCGCGTCGCGCCGCGCGGCCGCGACCTACACGATTACTATAATATTGCTATAACGAGGATGAGCGTGCGGCGCGACGCAGCGGCGCGCGGCCCTGGGGCGCGGGCGCGCCGCTCGCTCAGTTAAGGCCGGGAGCGGGGCGCGCCCGCGGCAATTGGTTAACATTAGGTCTATCTAGAATAAATAGGGTGTGCGTGCGTCGCTCAGGGCGGCTCTAGCGCCGCGCGCCGCGGTGCTTGCGGTGCGGGTGTGGCGCGCGGCCCAGCCACAGCGCCGCCAGCGCCAGCGCCGCCGCCACGTCGCGCCGCGCTCTGCGCCAACACGCCCGCAGCTCAGTGTCGGCCGGCCGCGCGCCCACCGAGCGCCCGCGCGGCGGTTCGGTGGGCGCGGACGCATTACATGGCCACTTCCAAAACTGACGTATCGCAAAGATTAAACTCATAGTCGGCATTTGCAAATAATACAAACAACTACCTACAAACCTAATATTATTCGGGACTAGATATTAAAGGAACTACGTTGCTAATTACTTCATCTACAAAATCAATTTTACTAGATATATTTATTTAGCTAAATCAACTACTATGAATAATCTTCGAAATGCTTCAGTTGAGGAAACAATTATTTAATTAGGAGAACGTTAAAAAAACTTAAATAGGAAGATTTAATTTTAAGTAATAGTAATTTTAAAACAATACGGTTGTACGGCAAAAATAGGATTCTGTTCTAAATACTAATAATCGGATAAGCTTCATGAAGTATAATGAAGTGAAAGAAAATCCTAACAAGGTAATTTTCTCTAGCACATTTAACATGCTAATTCAATTTTATAAAGGTAATTAAATTACACCAAACATTTTCAATAAAATCACCATGCGAAATGAAAAAGGAATCGTAATAGTACATGCAAAGTAATATGAGCCCTGAAATGAAGTGCCTTCGATTTAATATTGAAATGAACATATAATGATATAAACTTTTTTCAATACTTATCAAAAAATAGATTTTATTAATGTTTTTTGACCATGCCAATACCTTTATTTGGTGTAATAATACGAGTGAATTGCGTATGATTATAATGAATTATAAGCTTATTAAAATTCTAATTCGAAAATTCTTTGTTTATGTAAACCTATCACATGCACCAATGATGCATTTATACATATTTATTTTCATTATTGTAAGGCGATGATTTTATAAAAGGAACATTCGTTAATTTTAAACCGTAGCTACTAGGGTTCCAAGTACGCCCTGAAGACCTTGCCGAGTTTTATTTTAACTTAAAAAAAATTATAAAATTGATAACCATTCACTGTTGAATTAATTCTTATGACGTACGCAATCCTGCCTGTGTTATTGTAAATAAAAATTTATTTCGTTTTTATATAATTTTGACCGGAAAAATTTCCGGTCAAAATTATAAAAGTGTCTCATGTAGGAAATTTGCTACTGCTTATATTTGATTCACAAACATTTTGCCCAGAGCAATGGCTTACAGATGATTTTTAAAATGGCATAAGTCAAATGTACCAGTATTATGTTGATGCGGGACTCTGTAATAGGCACGATGACATCCGCGAAAACGCACGCCGGGTGTCATGGCCGCACTAGTGACGTCATAGGCAAATTAAAGCTAATTGGAGTAAGTCCTTGTTCCTTAGCTAAAGATTATTGATTTTGGTATTAATAGCAAAAACTTAGAAAATGATAGTTTGGAATTACAACAAAATTGATATACGCAGAGGTTTTCGAAGTTCAATCCGTTCAAAATTATATTTATATAGACGTGACGTCATTTTGAAGTCGCGGCGGATTGGGAATTTTATTTAACTTTAACTTATACGGACAAATAAAATATGTTAGCGATTCTTTGCTTTCGTCATCATGCGTATTGTGAGCGTTTCTGTATTATGCAAAGGGTAGTAAAATTAACTTGAGACAGTTTTGCTGTTGATACGCAATGCCGTTGTTGATAAAGCAATGAATAAAAGTCCGGAGCCGGTTTTTTGGATCTGTTGCTGAAGTCAGTAAAACTGGTAAATAATATCAAATCGAAGGCACAAGCACAAATAAATGTTAATAGCAATGTATGAATGAGTAAGAAGAGTGGGGATGGTTACCGATGCACACAACACGCGAGATTGCTCACCAAAGTAGCACACTGCCCGCCCTGCAACAAGCGGAAACTTCACTTTCACACAAAGCGTCTCACTCTGACCCACGGGCCACATTATCGGTCGAATATTCGCACTTTTATCATTACAACTTCAACTTTATTAGGTATCTCATTCAGGCCTCAATAATAAACGTTCTATGGCTGGTTATATATATATATATATATATTTATATAAATATCATAATCATGATGAACCCATTACCGGACCACTACAGGGTATGGGTCTTCTCTCCGTCGTATCCACCTGGCTAGCCAAGTGCGGATTGGTGGATTTAACACGTCTTCGAAAACATTATAGAGAACTCTCATGCAGGCAGGTTTTCATCACGATGCTTACCATCACCGTTCAAGCAAGTGATATTTAATTTTTAAAACGCACATAACTTGGAAAAGTTTAAGTGGACAGCCATCGCCAATGAACAGAACAACACTACGCAGGGCATGCGGGGCCCACGTTCTGCTTCGTGCTGTCCACTGACCTGAGATGTGGGAATTAAATCCCATTTGCCTGTAATAATACCGGCAACCATGTCCTTTAGACCGGCAATGCTGTGTCATTGCAACGATGCGCTTTGCGACAGAAATAAGCATGGTGATAGTACCTACTCTAACTACCCCAGGCGAGCTCTGTCAGAAAAAGCTCTCCCACTACTTGCATATACAATGTTTTCTCTCTATACCGTCATCATTAATTGTTATGCAACCGCTTTACAAATAGTTTATCAGTGGCTGTTATTCAAATCTCAGATTTTAATATTTGGTACCAAATTATTAACAAAGATTGCCAGATATTTCGACGTCGTTGGCCATATCATATCATTGACTTAAACCAATTTACGCCGCAATCTATCTATCTTGTAATGAGGCCCGCTTCAGCGGATGCACTTCGACCCTCCAGGATCTTTTGTGCTCAACTTACGCCGCAAACTAATGTAATCAATCAAAATCCAAATCTTTTTCAAAAATTTAGTAGTGCTACTAAATTCTATCTTCCATCTGAAGATATTGGATTAGATAATTGACTTCGGGCGAAAGTATGTCTTAATGTACTAAACAGTATTTTAGTACCTACCTATTTTATGTTGGTTTTGTTTGTGCCTGTACATATATTTTTAAAGATATGCAGCAGTGAGAACTGTCGGAAATTTCCAATAATGTGGCGCGAGGGTTATATATGGTTAGTCACAATTTATAACACGAAGCCAGATCTGAGCAAGCGCTTTCTTCATCTCCTTAACGGATGTTTATTGTTATGCGTTGGGAAGCCAAGACTTACCTGATTTTGCATCAACCTTAGAATACCCTTGAAATCATTATAATTAGCAATGTATCATGTGGGGTTTATGAAATTAGCTATTTGGGTGTAAATGATGAGCTAGAGATCTGTTAAAGAAATCATAGTCCTATAGTATTATTACTAATAGTGGTTCCAAAGGGTACATAACTTTGAAAACTTGTCTTCTTAAAAAAACTTAAAAATATTTTTTTCAAGATGGACTATTTTATATCCGTAACAATACTGCTGCGCTTAATTCAGATGATTACAAAAAATCTAGGGATCCAATATTTCGATTAGTAAGTACATATTTTAGTTCAAAGTAACGTGAGAAAGAGGCAACCTTATAAAATTTTGAGAAAAAAAACATATAATGTAACTTCCAAGTTAATAGGTTATAAAGACCTTTAATTTAGATATCAGTGAGCGTCAATTAATCCTTTTAAGCACTTTCAAAGCATATAATAGAATATACCTGTGGAACAAATGGCCAGAAGACCTAGTATCACTGATAAATATAAGAAGAACGAAAAGCACAAGAATTGACAAGCATCAGCAAAAGCTATTTGGTTTATTAAAGATTAAAGTAATCAAATCAAATCAATAAAGAACTTATATTTTGCCGAGAATTTTCTTTTCAGAAAGACTCACGGTCAAAGGACTCAATTAAGAAAATATACTTAGGCCCCATAATTAATATACATATCATAATATACTTTTAACAACAGTTTGCGAATTAAAAACTAATAATCTAATAACTAATGTATGTGCGAAAATCGAAAATTATATCGTTAAGTCAAGATTTAATAAACGAAAAGAGGGAGGACCTGGAAAGCTTAAGTATCACGAAATACGCTCAAGTCCTATTATATATTGAAATCTCTATCTTAATTCTCGAACACTGTTAGAAAACTCGCATCGCTGATTTAGAGACAATGTGTCAATTAGGTAACACAAAGTCTGCCCAGCCGTCCATAGAAGAGGGCCCCGATATCAGATTTCACCCGAACATGGATCCTTACCACGGGGCTAAGCGTTCGGACGCTAGTCCAAAAGCCCACTCAGTCTGAAACGTTGATCTGAACGAATAATAAAAAAAAATAGGTCACCTCGAGATCAGATAGGATTACTTGTTTTGGGACTAAGAATGGTTAGGGTGAGACATGATCAGTGTTTATTGATGGACATTCTAGATGTGTGGGTGTGTCCGCGCGGTACGTACTTGGCAGGTAGGACAGTGCGGGGGCGCGCAGCCCGCCAGCTCGAGGCGGTGGGGCGCGCGCCACTCACCCCCCTCGGTGCTGGAGCCGGTGCCCACCCCCGCAGCCGGCCCGGCCGAGCAGCAGGCCGTGCCCTCCTCACACTCGGGCTCCCAGCAGTCTACTTCACCCAGCTGAAAGTTTCCAACGAAACATGATAACAAACATATGATTCATTTGTAGATTACTGGTGACCCCCCCCGGCGCAAGGGTGAGCGCTGTGCCTGTATTTTCAGCTGGAGGTACCTGGCTCGATTCCGAGCAGGAACAATATGATAATTTATTATTTCCAAATATTTCCTGTCTGGTCTGGTGGGAGACTTCGGTTGTGGCTAGTCACCACCCTACCGAAAAAGACGTGCCGCTAAGCTATTAGCGTTCGATGACGCGCAAGAACCGATCAGGAGTATAAGTTAAATATAACAGCTCCCTAGCAGGTAAGCCCGCTTACATCTTAGACTGCATCATCACTCTACATTATGTGAGATTGCAGTCAAGGGCTAGCTTGTAGTAAAATAAAAAAAAAAGCTCGATTGAACTCTTTATTCGGTTCTGGACAGATTCGTGACTAGACAGATTCGCTAAAGGGCCGAAGGTTACAATGTGTCAATTAGTACAAAAGTAAAAAGTGAATATTATATTTTTGCTTTAATTAACTAATATATAATTTCGAGCACAGTATTGAATTATCGTCGAAGCTGTCAAAAGAATATTAATCTTTCGTCAATCCAGACCGAAATTTCCGAAAGTAGTTGTGAACTTAACTCTTAGCTCACTACCTTGAACAAATTATGTATCCAGGCATCCAAACTGCCCTCTATGGGCCTATTTGAATAATGACAACAATGTGGGCAACGTACTAGACACTCGCAGATCTGGCACTGGTAAAGCCAGCGCTCGCCGCTGCGGAAGGTGACGTGGTGCATCTCCTGGTGGCGGCAATGAAAGCGCGCTTCGCAGTGCGGACAGCACGCCGCCGGCGCCAGCGACAGCGACGACTCCGTACTTGCGAACTGAAAATTATGAACAACATATTTAGCTAAAGGAAGTGAGACATAAGTACATTAAGAACTCCCACTTGCAAAGAGGAGGAGGAGAGACACATGTTACGAACTCCCGTCTCCCACTTATTTAGCCAAAGGTAGTAAACACATGTTACGAACTCCCACTTAGCCAAAGGGAGTGAGACTCTTGCTACGCATTCAAACTTATTTAGCCAAAGGGAGTGAGACACATGTTACGAACCCCCACTTATTTTGCCAAAGGAATTAAGACACGTGTAACTAACTCTTACTAAATCACCTGGGTTAACCAGTTTTTTGCGCAAGCTATTGTACTTTAATATAATATTTAAAAAAAAGCTTTTATTGTGGATTGGTAGACTTTAAGATTATTATGGAGAACTCTTAGGCATGCAGGTTGTCTTACGATTTTTTTCTTGGCTGTTATTTTTTTTTGAGAAGAGATTTCTTACGGTAAGCGAGGTATTGTCTTTATCACAAGCGCAAAGCGCTCGTACGCAGGATGCGACGCCGGCGTTGCAGGAGCACGAGCGGCATCCGCTCGCCTCCATCCACCGCTCGCCGTCTGACAGGATCTGTCCTTGCCACGAACAACCTAAAGGATAACGAAATATTTGACTGTAAATCTGAGATAATATACGACATTAATATTCTAAATTATTACTAGACTACATTACAAGTATGACGAATTGATGCATTGTCAGTTCAGCAGCATTGTATTTCTCACGGGGACTAAACGGTGTTGTCGACCAGTACGGTTAGCCTTTTCTCCACGGGATAGTTATCTTCTCTCATAGTTATCACTCTCTGAGCATACGCAGTGTAATTTTAAATTATTTGGATATTATTTCCACCCGGCGCTAGAACGCGGGTGGAAATAATATCCAAATAATAAACGTCTAATATTAAACGGGTGGGAAACTTCTCCATTTTTCTTTTTCCGTGCTTTGGCAGGTGAGCAAGTAAGTTAATTCCTTCATATTTATAATCGTGAGGTAAACTTTTGCCCTTCTTGATATCATGCACGTCACTTAATACACACTTGGCATAAGTAGTTGAACTTTTATTGGGAATAACAACATGCAGAACATTTTTTAAAAGAAAAGTCATTATTAGAAGATATTTTTGGGATTCTTCTACACTTGATTGTACGAGTTCTAACGACAAGGTGTGTGAAATCAGTACGAGGACTCGTAGAGCAATAGTTATTATTATGACTACTGTTCTGATAAAGCCGTAGGTAAAATTAAATTAAATGGATCAGAGCGGGATGATAATTTTGAACGTGGCTTTTAATAAAATTAATAAGTTTTTATTGCTTAAATATATGAGGAGATTACTTTTATTGTATAAATAAATTTACCACGACAAAACACATATCGCCATCTAGTCCCAAATAAAGCGTAGCTTGTGTTATGGGTACTATGATACCTGATGGATGTTTTTATGAATATCAATACATAAATACTTAATAAACATATAAACACCCAGACACTGATGTTTACAAATGTTTGTGTGACTTATGTTCGTCACACAAACATTTTCCAGTTGTGGGAATTGAACCCACGGCCTTGGCCAGCAAGCAGGGTAGCCGCCCGCTGCGCCAATCGGCCGTCAATAAAAAAATGCATGTAACTTACTGAGTTCGCAGGAAGGTGTATCACATTGACATCTAAAACCTCCTTCTACATTTATGCAGCGAGCACTTGGATGACACGTATGGAAGCCTTCTGTGCATTCGTCTACATCTGAAACATGAGATGACTCCTTTTATCCTTATTATATTGCAATCAATGGATCGTACCCAATCTTAGTACTCGTATCACAAAATTGGTAGGTCGTGGATATCCTGAGATCAGGAAATATAGCAATTTAGTCTAAGGATTCCAGTCTCTATAATTAACTAACTTAAATTATTAGTTGCACTAATGTCACAGCGAAAAGCGGCATAGTGGGAACGATTGGTCTAAAAATAGTCCTGAACTTTTTAGAAAGAACATATTGAAACTAATTAATACATTTTGATACTTTTAGACCTGTCCATTTAGCTTCGTATAGGGTAATATTTATGAACTTCAAATCATCATCATTTTCATGAACCCATTAACGGTCAACTACAGGGCACGGGTCTCCGCCCACAATGAGAAGGATTAAGGCCTTAGTCCACCACGCTGGCCAAGTGCGGGTTGGAGGGCTCCACATGCCATTGAAAACACTTTGGGAAACGCTCAAGCACGCAGGTTTCCTCACGATGTTTCCCTTCAACGTTGAAGCAAGTGATATTTTTATTGCTTAAAACTCACATAATAAAGTTAGAGGTGCATTCTGGGATTCGAACTCGGCCCTCCAAAAATGAATCTAAAGTCCTTATGTGAGGTATCAATGCTCTACAACAAATAATTCTGTTCAATCAACAACTCATCCACATTTCGTCGTTCGTTCATTAGAGATTCGAATCGTATGCCATACGTAATGTGTTCGGTGCAATACAAATGCTCTACGTCAGGCAACACATCCATTTTCCCAGTACGACGTAAAAATCTTTAGTACGAGTTAAAAAGAAGCCTTTAACTTGTACTGAAGATTTTTACTATTTTATATCACCTGCCCGCTTAGTGCATACCCTGTATGCACGCCGCCGCTCTTATGCTTTATTTCAATACCAGTACTATAAATAAACCCACCTTCACAGTGGTCTCTGTGCGGATCGCGCCTGTATCCGTCCCGACACACACAGTAGTAGGAGCCAGGCGTGTTGACGCACAATGCGCGCGGCACGCACGGCGCGTGCGCGGCGGGGTGCGCCAACGCACCGCACTCGTCCACGTCCCGCTCGCAGCGTGCGCCGCCGAAACCGCGTGCGCACGCGCACCGCTCGGGCCCTGCGCACACGCCACCGTTCAGGCAGCCGCCTGTACAGATAGCTGGAAACAGTAATTGCGGCTACTGTTATTAGGTTATTGGCACATTGGTCTAATCATTATAAAGTTCGACTAAGGATCACGCGGTAGGCAATAATTTATAATATTGGGATTTCTGTCAGTAAATTCCAAATAGCACGGGGTTATGAGATTGCAGTCTACTGTTGCTCCTGCTGGTTAAATTATCGATTATTTTATAGTGATAATTATCGCCCTCCTCGTATGGAATAACTTCGCGTGGAGGATTTAAGCTATAAATCCATATGAAAGAGGTGGCCTGTGCTCGACAGTTGGTCATAAGGCTGAAAATCCGTGTTATCTGAATATAATAACGTAGCTAGTGTATATGGGACTCACGTATGCACGTGTACCCGTCTCCGGAGTATCCGTCCCGGCAGCGGCACGAGTAGGAACCGGGCGTGTTGCTGCACTGCGCGTGCGCGTGGCAGCCGTGGATCTCACTCGCACACTCATCCACCTGCAACCAAACGAAACAATCCAGATTGAACGTCACTTAAATGGATGTAGGTGGTAGTTTAGCAAAAAGGGCTCAACTTACTCAAAATTACTAAGCTAATGGAATTTGGGTCATTTTATCTGATAACAGTAAAATACCTACCTATTACGTGGTTTGGTTAAGAGTCATACAAAAGTGCCTTAGTTAAGTCTTGTATCTCTTTTGCTGGAATAATTCTTCATAATGTTATCAAAGACGTGTAAAGTCCACCAATCGGTACTAGGGTAGCGTGGTGGACTACGGCATAAACTCTGCTCACTGTGGAAGGAGACCCGTGCCCTGTAGTGGGCCGGATGGGTTGAATGGTGATGATGATAAGTACCAACAAATCATTTTGCATACTTAATTTTGAAGATTGAGTCCTTTTTGCTAAACTACGTTAATAAAAGTAAAAATAAGATATTATTAGGATATCGTGATGATGTTGATGTTGACCATTACTGTTTTCTGAATAGGCAGCCACAGAATTAGTAAAATAAAACCCTCAATTAGCTGGATTGGATGTAATGCAGTGTTCAAAAACAGTGAAAACGCCCCGCGCACGTCGCACATAGCACCCGGGGAATGAAGCTAACTCACAAACTTCTCCATTTTTTCCTATTTTATAGTAAACGTTTGGAACATAATAAAATAATTACTGTCAACTACTAAATGGAAAGCAATGTCGTGTACACGGGTTCCGTATGTTCTTCAATCGGTGTGGTCAGCATTATGGAGTTACCTCAACGCAATTGAATTTGTCTCGCCTCGTGTACCCCGGTAGGCACTGGCACACGTAGCTGCCAACGACGTTGACACAACGAGTGTTGGAGTGACAGTGGTGCCCGTACAAGCCCCCGGCTGCTTGACATTCATCCACATCTGGAAAGCAACAGGGAACTCTCGAACTCGGCAATTTGATAGCTACTGGGTGCTTTAATTTGTACGATATCGTAATCAAGCCTTACGATTTGCATCATAATCATTAACCTAATTCCCGTATATTCATTAGTGCACAACAAACCATCCATAGCTTTCAGCTTTTGTGTTGGAACGTTATAATAATTGGCAGAAATGGATATTCAACTATTTATCTTATATGATATATCGAATCGGCGGCAATATGTATTTCTGAAGAAAATATGAGCCGAATTTAAAATAAAAGTCGTTCAAGAAACAAATCTCTAGCCAACAGTTAGCAGAAAGATAGATAGATAGGCTTGCAAATATTACAAACCACAATTATCACATATAATAAATAAAAAAACATGCAATATTAATACACTACAATAATACAATAGCGTTAATAATAATGAAGGTAAAAAAATATTAAAAAAAAATGAAATAGTAAATTGAAAATTGGTGTTCAATGTCAAAATAAAATATAAATGTTGTTTTTTTTTTTTTTTTTTTTTTTTTTTTTTTTTTTTTTTTTTTTTTAATTTTAACACTTTTATTCCATTCACAATCATTCATTAAATTTTGTAGCAAAACTGTACAAAGACAAAAAATAAAAATAAAAAATAAAATAAAATAAAAATAAAAATCCTTTACTTCGACCATAAAGTTGATCATAATTGTTAGTAATAACACACCTTAAAACTAATGTTAGTGATCTTATATCTATCTAATTACTTAATCCTAATACTATATCTAAGACAGGCTTGATTAGTCAGCATGTGCACCATATGACAATGGTTCAGGTACTGACAATCAAACCTGTCAGCAAATGCCCTCAGGATGGCATTGGAACTAGCCCTTACCCTGCGCACCAGGGATGTGCACCGCTTACGCATGGTGGTATAAAAGCAATCCACATGCGCATCCGCGAACATACCCGACGCGCTGCAGTAACGAGGCAGGCCCAATAGCATCCTGAATGCATTATTGTACTGGACACGCAGGGCATTGTACTGTTTCTGCGTGTAGTCCACCCACAGGCTACTCGTGTAAAAAGAAGTGCAGTAAGCTCTAAAGAGCGTTACTTTTACAGGAATAGTACAACGAGCAAACCTGCGAGCGATCATGTTCGCTCTAATAGACAATGCCCTGCGTTCTCTCTCTATGTCAGCATCGTCTTTCAGGTCAAAAGACACCAGATGCCCTAGGTATTTGAACTGAAACACCCTCTTTAAGGGGGTACCGTATAACTTAATGGGTGGTACGTTTGAGGGCACTGGTTTCCCCTTGGCCTGAAAGACCATGCATTCGCTTTTTTTTACATTATACGTTAACCCGTGACTGCGAGCGTAGCTTTCACACATGCTTAACAATTTAGCCAAGCCACAAACAGAAGCACTGAGCAACACCATGTCATCTGCGTAACTGATGTTTTTGCCATATTGTAAAAAATCATCTACTGAAAATAAAAGGAAGATTGTGTGCGTGCCTGATTTTTATGGATGGTTATGTTTGGTGGTATTTTGTGAAAATGGCTATTTACCCAACGGACGGAGCTGGCCAGTGGGCATGTCTCATCAAAATTCTGACTTAAAATTTATTGTGCATCTACGTTGTGCTCGAAAAAAGTTACCCGCATTAAGACGAGCTAGGAAGCTTAGCAAGTTTTAAAAGGGAGTCTTGTATGTTTACAGAACTATTTCTAAAAGCAAGGGGATATAATATTCGCCAATTTATAAAAACACTTATAAAAAATAAATATGAACAAACACGATAAAATGAAGTACATCTCACCTTCACATGTAATTCCATCTCCTTGAAATCCTTGATTGCACTTACAAGTGTACTTTGTATTGAGATTCATACAAGTCGCGTTTTCGTCGCACGAGTGACCCATGCTGCAATAGTCCACTCCTGAAAACAATCATCCATTATAATGTTATGAATGATGCGAAAGTGTGTGTGTAAGTTTTTCCTATGTCCAGCTCAATGACTGCTTGGGTCTTTATGAAATTTGACACAGAGATAGGTTGCATCCTGAAGATGGGCATAGTCCATGCTTACTAGGTATCCCGGAAAATCAGGTTCCCAGTTCTCTATTTAACGGGTTCAATAAACAAAACCTAAAAGTTAATCCATGTGATGAAACCAGGCTTACTACTGCAGCCAGTAGCAGTATTATGCTATTCTTTCTTAATTCTTCGGACTTTAAGGTCCTATTAGGTAAGGCCTTGACGTGATATGGTAAATAATACTTTAAGGAATGGTAGTAAGCTGGAGTGCTCACCGGGACAGAACTTGCAGCACTCGCCAGGGACGGTGAACTGGTCGGGCTGGTCACACGGCAGCGGCGGGCACGCGGTGTCGGGGTCGACCCGCGTGCACTGCATATTGCCGTCGTGGCAGACGCACTCTGCACATTCCTTGGGCGCGAACCGCTCCCCGTGCTCGTACAGCGTGCCTTTTAGTAGACATTGCCCTGAAAACATTTAGGAGACGACAATGTTTAGAACTGTGAACTAGCACTCGTAGTCGACATCATTTGCATCTTAAGGAGATATCGAATGTTTGCCAAAAATCTGGACCATTGCGACGGGGCAAATTCTAATAACCCTCACCTTAAAACAATACAAAAAAGATTTTTTTTATTGCCTATTTTTAAAAAGTTAGCTATTTGATTGTTTGAGCTTATTACCAGGTCATACTCTTAATTTAATTAATTAATTTATGATTTTGGATAATTGAAGGAGTTTATACGAGTATGGCAGCTGAAGTGGCAATGTGCAGGGCTACGTAAAGTGACACACTGTCGAAACAAAAATCTGGCAAATCGAACCTCGTAGAAGTAGAACAGAAGACCGATCTGAGGGATCAATCAACGTGTAACAACTAACATTACACGACTTAAATTTTTAACCGACTCCTGTGTGCAGTTAGTTTAAATGAAGTTTATAATGATAAGATATTTACTTTGTTAAATGTTTACTTACTAAGACAGGTAGGGCAGCATTCTCCTGGATGTAATACTGGATTTTTACACTCTGCTCTATCACACTCAACTGGTCTGCAAGTTATCTCACCATGCTAGAAACAGAAAACAACAACCATTTAACCTCTAGAAGAGAGACAGTTATTTGAAAATATCGAATTAAATTTTTCATCTCAGCTAAGAAATAGATAGCGTACTTGGCACGGGCGTAGTTTTAAGGGCGTTTTTAATATCATAAAAAGTTGAATTTGACGTGGATGCAATAGATATTTTTTCAACTAAGCGGTGTTAGACTTGAGATTCCCTGACCATAAGGCTATTAGCCCTCTTTGGCCTCCCTTTCGGGGGGACCGAGTTCAATCGCAGGAATTCGAAAAAGCTTAAAGGTTTCCAGAGTGATGTGCGTATCACTTGTTTTAACGGTGAAGAAAAAACATGAGAGTCTACCAAACGTTCTCGAAAGCATGTGAAGTCTACCAATTCGCACTTGGCCAGCGTGTTGGGCAACAGCCTAAATTCTTCTCATTCTGAGAGGAGTTACCTGCCATGTTGTGAGCTGGTAATGTCGTGATAATTTTCTTACCACGCAGGAGCACCGATTGCAGTCTTTTTGCCAGGAGGCACCGTCTGCGTGCACGGTGCCGTTCGAGTAGCATGACTTCTGACAGTCGCACTGCTCCAACCGCGCCAGCCTCGCTTCTGTGCCCACCAACTGCAATCAAAAACTTATTAATGTTGTGTTCTGGTATAGATATAATACCATTAAAGCGTTTGTGTTAGTTCGCTTGCACTTATAAGAAAATTCGTTGTATTTGTTCACTTAATACAATTTTATTACTATACAATTGAAAGAGACCGATGATCTGGTGGTCATAAAAGATAGTCAAAAATAAGATATATGCAAACTCATAACAGGAAGGCTATTTTCAAGTGTGAAGAAATGGATAGCTCTAGTTTCCTCTCCGAAATACTTTTTAGTGCTTCTAAATATCCGAAGACAGAAAGCTTTCTGTGTCCCTCACTAACATCTTCCATTGAGATATTTAAATTACCTTAAGTGAAAGGTCATGGATGTGCGATGTGAGCTCCTGCACGGTTGCCTGCAGCAGCGCGAACTGCCCGCAGGTCGGGCACTCGGAGTCCAGCCCCGGGCACTGCACCAGGTAACCGTGAGGCCCGCTCACTAATCTTACTTCTTGAAGAGTTCCCTGTAGATGCAATATATGTTATGCCAAGCTTTTACCAAACAATAAAAATTATGTATTTCATCTGATCTAAATCAAAGGAACAAATAAATTGAAAATAAAGCTTCTTACCTTAAATAAAGAATGTTTGCTATTCCTTTGTCCGACCCACAGCGAGAGCTGCGGCTGGGTGAAGTTGCGGTCGGGCGGCGGGATCAGGCGGCGGTACAGCGGGTGGCAGTCCACGAACAGCGTGGCCTGCGCGCCCGATACGGCCAGCGCCACGCGGTGCCACGCGCCGTCCGCCAACCGAAACGGAAAGGTCTCCACCCGCGCCGTGGCACCGCCGGCAGCCACGTAGTGCAACCGCACCTCATCGCGTCGCCCACTCGACTGCAACTCCAGGTACCTGCGTATCGCACAGCCCCATCGCTACTAAGTATCGATACCCGTCGCCGCGCTCTCGGAACCTCCCTCCGAGCGAACTGTTCCGAGGTACACAAAAACAAAGCAAACAACATAAATACTCGGACGGCAGACGGGATGGGACCGGCCGCGAGCGTACTTCGGCTCGCTCTACATCTCAATATCGCTCGGTCGGGAAGGGGACCATGTACCTCGGAACGAATCGCGTTCGATGTCAACAGAGCTACTCGGTGTCGATGGAAAGTCACAGGGAGAACGCGGTTTGCGATGTCCGATCGCAGATGGAAATTCTGGAGGGAGATTCGGCGCCGACCAGCGTACTATTAAAGGACTCTTCCGATCGGAGCGACGATATGGAGCCCGAACCATCAGCGTGGAGCGAATGCACAATTACTGGTTCCCATGTCGCTTGGAATGCAAGTGCGGAGCCCTGCGGTGGGACCTCGAGGGGCGCGGGCCCGCGGCGGCATACAACAACATCCAGAGAACATTAACAAAAGACGGATCATAAGGGGCGGTTAGACAGATAAGAACAAAACACGTCAAGACACAGAACACAGGACGGACGACGGTGCAGGAGGCACGATGGACGCATGCAATCGACCCGCTCGCGCACACATACGGCCATGCAGGGGTCACAGTGAGCGCAATTGGGTAACAGATGGATCGAGGAGGGCATTCCGAGGCACAGGACATTCCAAGATACATGATTCTCCCCTATGCGCGCGCACGCATTCTGGCTGAGAGCGGCATGCGTGCGCGCGCAGCGATGTTGAGATCTAGAACTTACCGGTGGGCGATGCTGGCTTTGGATTCCTCGCTGCTGCGCGCCCGCCGAGTTGCTGCCAATCGCACGGTCACCCGGGCTCATGCCGATCTTCTACCCGACATCAAATAAGTAAACTTATTAGATAAGGGTATTATAAAACGATATAATATACCAATTTAACAATTATTATAAAAACGATTTAAAGCCAATAAAGGTAGATTTTTAATGAGAAAAACATTTATGCTCTACACATGGAAACACTCTTCATGCAAACTTATTATTAAAAAATTGTACGGTAACATACAATTATGACGTCACATAGCATCCGAACGCACAGATTTGGTTAAAGGTTACACTTTTACTAATGAGATTAATGAAACATGACGTGTTACCTTGTCATCACGTAATTCTTCAATAATATATCTTTGGCTTTCTGTCTGATGCCCTTGTAAACGTCATAGTCGTAATTGTTAATACGGGTATACCTATGTTTTTTTTGATACCAGGGCCACATAAACTGTAAGCAGTTGTACCTGTTGTAGCCGTGTGAGAAGGATAGGATGGTGCCGGAGTTGGCGGGCTCCTGGCGCAGCGCTGCGAGCACCGTGAACTCGGGCGAGCGCCGCAGGAGCTCCGCAGCGCGCTCAAACGCAGCGCCTTCCACTTGCAGTGACCGCGATTCCCCTGAATACAATTATTTACTAATATTATCAATGCGACAAAACAAATAAAAACACACTTGTGTTCGTTTGTTAGTTGGATTAGCCATCAATCAAAGTACTTGAAAGAACGGTGAGTTATATAGGCTACTTCTTACCCCAGGATGACTAAAGGTTCCCAGGGAGTTTGTTAAAAAACCGCTAGTATATAGAGATAAAATATTGATCAAAGAACCAACCTGGATAAACCAACGTGTAGCAACACGGCACAACTGCTACGCAGACGAGTGTACTGTACCTTTGCAACCCCTTAGTGCTTCTAAATATCCGAAGAGAGAAAGCTTTAGGTGTTTTTATAAAATATATTACACTAATTATAACTTACTAACACAAGTCACCGAGTCAACCGGGTGGGTGGATTGGTAGTAAGAATACACACTACATTTCCGCGCTGAATAGTTAGTCTGATCATTTACGTAAAAAATGAGTCAGATTTGACTCTAAGACTGATACAATGGCCTTATGTGTAACTCTCTATGAAATTAGCATACTTCCGCCATTTACCGAATTCTGTAATCTCCAGATGACGATATTATTTCTATTTAAGGTATACTTCAATCCCCAATATTTTTCAAAGGGAAGCCGACTTGGCCGTAAGGGTTATAAGCTCAAGTATATAGAGCCTACGTTATACCTAGGTTTAGTTATTTACTCGACCTCATTAAGTACGCTTATGCGGTGCAATAAATTTCGATAAAAATCAGTATGTTCGCTACTCCCCGTGATTACGACGCGACGTCTTGTACGAGGCTTTAGATATACGCTGGCAGCCTGCCAACTTCCAATTCCGAATATATAATAAGCTCTATGAAAGTTTTCTGTATTATTTAATTTAACTTTTGGGTCGAATTCTCAAAATGTGGGTGGCCTAGTTGTGGTTCTGGATAACCAAATTTGTCGTTGTCGTAAATAAAGACCTTGTCGACTGAACAATCAAACGAGGTAGATTTTAAGATTTTAAGATAAAGAAATCAGCGAAGCAATTGATCTGTCCGTTATTATCGATGAGCATTTTGTTTTAAATAAGGATTATTGTCGAAAACCTTCGATTATGGGCTCCGAAAATTGACAAAAATTGTATGTGGGTAGGCATTCTTCATCGTCATCATATCAACCCATTACCGGCCCACTACAGGGCACGGGGTCTCCTCCCACAATGAGAAGGGGTTAAGGCCGTACGCTAACACGCCGTCCAGATCGGATTGGTGCGGGTAGGTAGTAATAATTTATAAAACACATCAAATTCAGACTCAAAATTAATATATTTCTAGTACTACACGTAGTTTACGCCTTCTACGACTTGTTAGTTGAAATTACTTGCCACAGCCAGTTATCTTAAAATTCCTCAAAAAAGTTTAAGATGTTGCTGCATTGATTAGATCATATCGCTACCTGCCGGAGACCGGACCAAAAACATTTCGGTACGGAAATCTGCGATTTCTTCAATACAATTCTTTACGATCCGAAATAAGCCAAACTAACAATATGTCACGCGTACAAACGAACACGTCAACCAAGTGCGCAATACAATGATTTCGAAGGGGAAATGGTATGACGAAGCGCACGTGGCTGATGGACCCCTGCGGTTAATGTCGCGGAAGGGGACTCTGTCCTCGGCCCTCGAGGGACTGCGATTGCGATTCAAATAACCTTAATTGTTGTCGAGTGAAATTTAAATTAAAATCTAAGCTTTTACGATGTTTAGCGGCTGTGTAGGGTTAGTGAATTAAGAACCATAAGCTAAATGAAAACCGTGTTAATATCCCGCTGGCTTGTCAATTATTTAAGGCCTATTTAGACCAATGAGCACAGGAAAAAATAATGAACTCGTTTGCCTTTGTCCGTTTTAGGGGCACAACCAGCTACATCGTTATAAGCGTGGTAGTCCTCACTCTATAATTATCCCACTGCTGGAAATAGCACTTATCTCATGGCAATGAGGGTTTAGTAGGTTTTACCAACCACCAACCATTATCAGCCCATTACAGGGTGTCTCAGAATGAGAAGGATTTAGGACGCCTTTCCTCGGATTAACATTTTTTTTGTATGCGGTGGTAATTTTTCGGTACAATAAAAGTGTATTCATTCATTCATTCATTCGTTGCCTGGCAGATATCGCATTCGATCCTTGTCCCATATGCCTTGAAACTTCCTGTTATCTGTGAAGAGCTATGTCCTTTATCTTTGACAATATTTATCAGGTCTTCATTCAAATTACACAGTACATGCTTGATAGTATACACTTTAAAATAAAAAAAGAATTATTAATACGGTTCAAATTTAAACGAGCTAAGAGGTAAAATTGATAAAAAAAATTATCGCAAATCCCGGAGGAAACTTATTGTTTATCGGAATAAAAAGTATCCTATATATTGTATAAGTGGTTCACTTTATTGACGCGGTTATTTTTTCTTTCTTATAAAAAGGAGTTTAATATGGAAGAACACAAAATGAAGCTTCCAATGCTTAGTCAATAAAATAATATCAAAAGTTCACAAAGCAATTTGTACAGCGAGGAGTTACTTTACTCCTGCCTCGGGAGCAAGTTTGAAGCAATAATTCGCATCCGCTACAAAATCTCTTTCAGCTTAACTTTCTCGACAGTGCATTGAACTTCGAGAGGCGTCTACGCTCTCAGAAATCCGAGAACTTAAAAAAGCTTAGAGAGTATAAGATGTAGCGAATAATTGAACTACAAATAACGAAGTTGTTTACCCAACAGTTGAAAGTGGTATGAAAATCCATTGTATTTTTTTAGCTCCACTACCCCGAACCGAGAGGTTCTTTGAATAACTTCGTTAGGTTGAAATAGATAACTGTTTTCTCTCTGTGAGAGTATAGAGAGATTTATAATAGTTATCATCCTAGTGACGAAAGTTTTATTAAAATTTAATTTGAAGAGCTTTTTGAAAAGGTTCGGCCCCATAATTTTTATGAGGAATAAAATTTATTTTCCTTCTAAAAACCTATTTAAAATACAAAATGAGTTTCAGGAATATCTGGACACAATATTACAAATATATTTCACCTTACTAAAATTTAAGACGAGATTACCTAAAGGAGCAAATTAAACAAAATAACGTTCCAGGACTTTCATTTCACGGTGAATATTAGTAAAAATAATGGGAAAACCACGGAAGAAAAACCAAACAATGTTAAGCAGCGATTGTCTACAGCTTTTGAAAATAGAAAAAATTTTTTATCCTAAAGAAGATAACATGTCTCTGAGATTGAATAAAAATATTCACCTAAGAAAGGTTTTAGAAGAGTTACGTCAGACTTTCCACAGTAAATATTGAGGTTATTGTCGTGTGATAAGCTATTCAATCTAAGTGGATTACTTCGTATTCGAACACGGCGTGGTCTCTGTAACTAAGAAAACTCCTTTACTAATACTCTATACTACTGCGTGTAAAATGTTTCGTAGAAATAAAAGGGATTTTTGCGATACTTCAGGAAGATTTTATATCAAGATTAAGCATTTATATTATAAGTATCTATAACAATCTCTTATTTCCATTTTTTTTTGGATTGTTTAGATATGCGTAGTTACTAACACATAAAAGCCTCTAGAAGAATAGTACCTTAGGTTTTAGTTAAGAATTTTAACAATTTAATTTAAACTTATAAGCAGTGAATCTATCTTCTATCTTCTTTCTATAAATATAAAAGAGAAATTGTGTGGGTATGTTCGCTATAGGCTCCGAAACGGCTGGACCGATTTCAATGAAACTTTTAGGGAATCAACGGATTAACCTGGCGAGTAATCCTGTAAAGTTTGGTGACGATCGGAGCACTCCAATTTTTGAACTGTCAAACTGTCAAATGCAGCTTTTGTTTACTATGATGATATTCTATTGTTGGGTGTACATGGGTGTAGATAATGATCTTCAACCGCTCGAGAAGAGAATAGAAGAGAATGAATACGGAGAGAAATAAATGATTTAATATATTATGAGACTTAAATTAAAAAATTAATGATGTAAGTTTATTGTTTAAATAAAATAAAGCAAAATCTAGCCCGGCGTAGCGGGCTGGGTACACTAGTGATAAATAAATCAAGAGCATTTTTCTTTCCCTACCTAAACGCTAATGTATTTTAATATCTATTGGCGGTGCCTTAGAACGATTTGCAAAAACATCCACTGTATTTTGAACTTATAATATCCAAATTTCCATACAACATTTGAATGTCTTTTAATTTTCCGAGAGATCTTGTTTCATCGGTCGGTTATATTCCCCTGGTTCAGGAGTAAGATTGTTATTAAATTGCTTCATATTTTACTTTTCGCTGGCTAAAATAATATTAGGGTATACAACGATGGAGTCTTTTAATTTTGGCGTTTGTGAAATTGGACGAATGGATGATGCAGGGATTTTTTAGTTAAACAAATGTGTTCATTAATGCAAACAAAGAGGGAAAATGACACAAATGCTGAAACTCATTTATTAATACGACTTTGCATATAATTGTAAGAATGCCTACTAAAAAGAGTGATAGTGTCCCTACGTTCAGATGGATTATACAGTATTTCTATGTTCAACGGCCGTTTGTGCTGTAGGTTATCTGACAGTCATGAAGCTAGGAAAAAAGCCTTCTATAGGAAAAGAAGATATATAATAATAGATAGATAGATAATAATAGATAGATTGACGTTTGTTTTTTTGTATTAGAGTTGTTAACTCCTGAGGGAGCTTCGGTGCCATGTATGTAGAGTGGGTTTTAGAGAGTATGTGCGTTGCTACGTGTAGCGGTGCGCATTATTTCCTAGCCCAGAGGTTCCCAAACTTATAAAGCTACTTACAAGTTAATAAAATTGTCACGGCGCCCGTGCCATAGCCCAGCTTGTTAATATACATAAGTATTTGCTAGTTCGGCAGGTAGGCGCAAAAAAAAATAAAACATACTCATTATTAAACTAATATAACCAGAGTAAATAATACATTTTAACAAAGAATTAGGAAAAATAGAACTACCCAAACAACAAAATGGCTGAGCTTGGTGATCCCCACATAATTTTACCAAGTGTGGGACAAGCCCGTGATACCGCTGCACAAAGCCTATCAAAAAATTTTTTATTTATACTCTTTATTTACACACAAAAAATGCAGAAGAAGAATGAAAAATAAACTCAGACAGAAACGATAGGCGGCCTTATCGCTCAGTTGCGATCTCTGCCAGGCAACCTTAGGATAAGGAAAAGAAAAGAAAATATGTTTCTTGATTCGTTTGAAGTACATTAGGTGCACTTCTGTACTTTATTCGGGCGCCGAGGCGACCAGGTTGGGAAGCCCTGTCAAAGCCTGTTCATAAGTAGCAACCCGGGAGGTACATAATGCATGTTCCATATCACATACAGATTTATCCAGTATATACATTTTATAAATTAATCAATTAAAAATAATTAAATCTATATATATAAAAGAAAGTCGTGTTAGTTACACTACTTATAACTCAAGAACGGCTGTACCGATATGGCTGAAAATTGGTAGGTGCGTAGCTTAGAGCCAGGAGGCGGACATAGGATACTGTTTATCCCGTTCGACAGCGTTCCCGTCTGAGTTGACATAAAAAGTCAGTTACACCATTTATAACTCAAGAACGGCTGGACCAATTTTTATGATATTTGATTTTTTGGATTCCTCTTAGACCGGAATAGGATAATAAGTATTAAAATAATAACATTCATCAAAAAAAATATGATGCGCGGTACAAAGTTCGCCGGGACAGCTAGTAAATCAGCTTCAGTTATTTACGCAATTTTAAATTTTATGGGTCGCTCACATTTGATAAGATTCCATTTGATTCTCGAATATTTGCGCGGCAAGTTTTTCCCGAGGCTAGGACGTAAAAGTACAGTTCCTATCGATGCCTCGAGGTTCGATATCGAAGGTGAGAGTAAAAACAATTAGAACAGTTTCTGAACACACTTTTACTATTGATGTGGTATGATTTAAAAAAAATCATGAATGTTACCAAAAAGTTGTATTTTTACATTCCGTAAAGGAAGAATTTTGCCTAGTAGAAGTAACTGCAATGAATAATAAAACAGATTGATCTAATACAGAAATCCAGTAGATACCCTTAGTATAAGACGCGCGAACACAATCGCTGAACGGTTTTCGAGAGACGAATAACGGTAACGTTAAATTAAAATGGACCTTACCTTAACCTACCTTATTTTAAAGTCAAGAAGACGATTTTATATTTTCTATATATATGTTTTTAACAGCACTGGTTGTAGAATGTTCCAACTTATTGTCACCACAACAGTACAGCACAATGCTCCAATACACCAAAACGGCCGCCCAATGATTGCAAGCGAGCAAATCTAAGTACTAGGGGTTCAGCTCTTTATATAATGCCATAACGCGAGAGCATTAACGGGACACAGTTATTTGTGTGCAACCCCAAAATGTTTTGGTTTCATTAAATCACCCTTGTCGAATTTATCTACACACAAATATTTGCTCCGCTTTGTGTAAACATCGTTGTATGGCACCCTGTGGTGAATTTATTTATTGGCTCTCGTTATGACATGACCAGTGACACTCATTCCCTTTGATATGTGTCCGATACGGTGATGCAAACAGTACCCTTGGTGATAGATTTGCACGATCGCAAAAGTAGAGTCATTTTTAAATGTCGAAGCACGATCGCAACCGCAGTAGTTTTCGGATATCGGATATCGAAACACTAGGGCGTTAAAGTGAAGTGGGCCTAATGTTTTCAGTCGCTAAAAGATCTCCGAATTTGCTGATACATAATGTAAGCCATTGATTTAATATATTACCATCTTTGCAAGCATACAAATCTCATTTGAAGATTGATTTTATTGATTTGAGACCGTTTTGAATAAGTAATGTTAATGTCGAAAAAAACTCGATTGATTCGATATTCAAAAACGGACTCAACTTCGAACCTGAAATAGCCTGAGCCCATTGAATTAATAACATGTAGAATCCTCATGCAGCCATTATTGTTTGCAGCGCATTGTGTCAAAAAACAGTTGAAGCGCCCCGCGCAGGTCTCACTACACCCGGAATGTTGCTAGGTCACAATTTTTTTCTCGTTTTCCCATTTTATGTTGAACGCTTAGAACATAAGTGGTAAAATAATTATTGTCAACTGCTAAATGATATGAAGTGACTAACCGTTTGTTCGAGATCTTAAGTGTAGTGGTTATTGATGCTTTGATATTAGTCGTGTACACGATTTCTTAATATTCTTAATTTTGTGCCTGAGACTTATTTCTTTGCGAGAGAAATTGTTTTTGTTATATATGGACAGTTAAATGAATTTCATATACATTAATACAACAAAATGAAGTCCAGCACACATTCATTTCTCTTGCAGCGAGGCCAAAAAGTTGGCAGCATTGCACATTTCAATGGCCAAGCTTGTTGGTTGGCCAAGTTATTCCCGGTAGATATGCATTAGGTACTTGAGCCAGAGATGGCCAATACTAACTACGACTCTTTCTTGCGTCAAAGTAATTTCGATACTATTTTGATGCGAATCCGTTACAATAATTTTATTTATTTATTTTAGCAATCTCTCATTAACATAAAAACCCCGTTGGGGTCCAGCTTTATCATTAAATTAATTTAAAATTATTAATTCTAAAATAAATCATTAAGTTAATTGGTTTTATAACAATAATAACAAGGAAAAAAAACAATATGGAGTAAGATGTAAAAAAAATGCAGGATAATTTTATTTTATCTTATACCAAAATAAAACTTATTATTATGTCTCGGGTGGTGTCAATTGCGCAAAACTTCAACACAAAGCTTAACTATAGGCAAAATTGCTCAAGCAATGCAGATCACTATGCAGTGTTGACTTTGGAAATATGTCCCATTTATGAAGTTTGAAAGTTTTTGGCCGGTCTCCATTTTGCAATTTAATAACACAAGTATTTCTCTGAATTTATTACTCCTACAAATATGAGTTGTGATTTTTCACCGAAGCATTGGCTTTAAAGTGTCACATGACTTCGCTTCGGAATTATAACGGATCAGCGGATAAAATCACTGCAGTTCAGTGACGCAAGAGGGCACCAACTCCGGCGAACTGATTGCAAAAACATTTCGAAATGCTTTTTTTTTATTTATAAACCGTTTGGTATGATAGTGTAGCGAAGGTTTCATCCATACACCATTCTTTATACTAATAATATCAATTCCTTGTCATGCCTAGACCACAAAACAGATTTTGATAGATCATTGATCTAATCAAGGATATAGATTGCATCCTAAAAATGTAGGTAATATTGATGGTGTTCATATATTGCAAGCATTTATGTATATTATTTATCAGTCATCTTAGTACCCAAAAACAAGCTACGCTTACTTTGGGGCTAGATGGCGATTTATTTTATTTATTTATTTTACGGAATAAAAATAAAAAAATTGCCCTGGACAATTCCCGCGGAATAAAATCTTATATCTTAAAAAACTAGAAGTAAGATAAAATTCCAAATCTGCTGCGTTCGTAGTTATGAATGCTACGAAGAACTTTTTAGTACAAAATGATAAAGATTACTATAATTTCACTATATTTTTTTATTAATGTAGGATAATCCTACTTATCTACATACGAGAATATTTATATACGAGTAGTTTACATGCTTACTTTATATACTAAAACGTGCTGTTATTTTAACGTATTTTACACGTTTCGAGATTTGGTTGAGGCTCTGGATGAAATACCGCCTGAAAGTTAACTGTGTGTAGGTGCTAAAATGTGAGCATGAGGTAATGCTAATAGGCTTAAAATATTACCATTAACTAAGTCATATTATGTGTAACTACTTCCTAATAGATTATCAGTAAGCAGCGAATGTCCAACTTGATAGTCAGACCTATATTTGAAACTGTACATTCAGTTAAGTTGATGAAATCGTTCCTAGAAAGTTTAGTGGTTCGATAAGAAAACTCGCCAGCCAGTTTTGAGTTAAGATAATATTGAGTTTGTCGGCTACAACTTGGATCCAAACTATATCTAGCGAACTTAGATAAATATTAATCGTTTCAGATATTGTTATGACTGTTGTTTGTTTATTAATTTATTTCCACACCTCATCTAAAAGAAAATATGAATACCTACTATAACTATAATGCTGAGACAGGCTTCGTCTCATAGCAGAAAGTGATAAGAGCTTTTGTGTTCTATGTGAGTCGGAAGGCTTCAACGATTATTATCAGTTAGAGCAGACAATAAACGATGCTAGGGGTTGGATAGCGCGAACTTCGTATAACTCCGTGCTGGTAGAAAAATAGAAAGCCTAACCATTTTGTCTCAATGCGGAATTTGGACCCAAGACGTCGTTATCAACGAAGCAGTTGTGCATTCTTGTCGGGGTGGGTAAGTAGTTTTTAGTAGGTTCGGATAGTTTGGATATACGAGTATTTGCTCTCTAATTCTTCCAAATTAATTTAGTATATATTATATATGCCATGTGGTGACGGCAGCTCAGAATACAGTTGTCACCTCGCCTCCTGCTCCCGCAGAAGTCGTAAGAGTTGACTAAGAGAATATAACGGAGAACGGGTAGCAACGTGTTCTGTGCTACGAGTACTACTACAACCTCCTGCGATCACTAATCCGTATGCTTAGCGTGGTAATTATGACTATATATTGGTATATATAAAAAACACGTTAAACCATTTTTTTTTACAAACTTTAAAAGGCTTTATATTCTGAAAATTATTATTTAAGTTAGCATCTTTAATCAAAATATTATTTAAATTATCACCTCTACAATTTTTTGTAAAATAATAAGTATTTCAAAAAATAGCGGTCTGAGAATCCAGGATATCGAACGTTCGAACGTGTTGCTGACCGATAGAATTTCAAATACATTTTTGATACAAATTTCATACTTTTTAGTAATATTGCATCTATTTGGCTGTAGACTTTTTATCATCCGTAGGTTAAGATTGTATGTGAATAAGAACTATAGCGGCAACTTGGAAATAATAAAAACACGAACAAGAAGAAAGCTTGAAGCTCTGGGCTCAAGGAAGTGCAACTTTAAGTATACTTTGTTTATTTATTTAAAAAATGAGGATCGTCCCCTCTGTCAGAACAATGGCATAGCCCTGTACCAGTCACAATGGGATAACAAAATAATAGTAGCCAGTTCGATACGTTAGCTATGTCTGTCTGTGTCAGACATCGCTTCGCTCCATTTCCGCTATTGTAACGTTATTCCTGTAAATGACAACCATCGTTAAATATCCCATGCGTATACCTTGTTGATGAATATTGAAAAAAAGTATCAATCGTCACAATTAGTTCCGACACAATTTGTTTTATTTTCCAGTATATAGGAGTAATTAAAAAGAAAAAGACTGGACGAAATCCAAAGGAACACTTCGGATTACTTTCAATAAAATATGGCGTTCAATAAAGTATTGTAAGAAATTCATCGGATCATCAAGTTCTTAATACTCGTAATAACAAAATATACTATTAACACAAAAAGTGTTCATGAAAAAAAAAACAATTTGTTAAAAATAAGGTCACCGCTCAGATTTCGTTTAGATGAATTGGTTATTGGAAGTATCTCTATATTTCCCTTTGCCCGTCGATCTTTTTGCAGGTTTGCCTTACTCTTTCGAGTTCTGAAATAGATCTATAAAATACATCCAGGGCTACCACCCGCACTTTTATAATTATTAAATATTGAACGTTGTTTATGGTAAACGTGATTTTGGTATCCCTACATTATTAATAAATAAATAAATTAACTAAGACCAAACACACATCGCCATCTAGTCCCAAAGTAAGCGTAGCTTGTGTTATGGGTACTAAGATAACTGAGGATTTTTTTTTTTAATAATATACATATATATATATATATATATAAATACTATATATAATATAATACAGACACTGAAAAACATTCATGTTCATCACACAAATATTGTCCAGTTGTGGGAATCGAACCAACGGCCTTGGACTCAGAAAGCAGGGTCGCTGCCCACTGCGCCATTCGGCCGTCAAAAGTGTGTAATTACTTATGTTATTTTCCTATTTTGACCCTTGTGGTCATTGCTTACTTAAATAAACAATAGTGTTAAGCGATTGCTTGCGTGTAACGGAATGGATTGCATCAGTAATGAGTAATGCCAATGTTAATCGTCAACTTGATACTTTTTCCTCACGTTTTTTTAAAAAGTAATATGAGAATCTGGGGTGAGTTTACCAGAAATTTGTTTAGTATTATTTGTATGCCAATAATATTATATATCATAATTAAAACGTTTTCCTAGCGTTACAAAAGTAAATATAAAACCCTAAGATAAATTATATCACTGCTCGATATGACGCAGTGAACCTGTTAGTAAATTTTGCTATATTGCCATGTTATTAAACAGTATTGTCCTGTAGACAATAGGCCGACGTTTGACACCGGACAAAGCGGACCCTACAATTAGGACGGACACCCTTCGACAATTACGCTCACAGCTCACATCTCGACTAATGGTGCGCTTTACGACAAACGTAAGTGAATCGTGCGAAAATGCAGGTCCACATGTCAGTAGGGCTGTTGAACATTTGGAGTTAGTTTTAGCTATACGTACCTAGAGTTATTGCTGAAAATTAGCGTAAAGTATGCGTTTATAACGCACGGCATTTGCTCAGCTGTAAGTACCACCTGCACAAATTCCAAGTGGTTTTATTTTTATTATAACTTTTAGAAAAACATACAGTAGCTTTACAAACTTATGAATGATATTTTTTTCTTTTGCGTTGAGATGCAGATACTATTTGTAACACATAACGAAAACTAGTTAGTATATTATTATTAATATATAATGAGATGCTTCAAAATATAGTATACATTTTTTAATTAATTTCAAACTAAAATTTTATTTACAGTTATACAATAATATTACTTTTGTAATATTTTAAATGTAATATAGTATATTTATTATAATTGTAATATTTTAAACTAGTGAATACAGGAAAACTTTGAAAACAAATGCTGGATTAGCACCGTAGAAAAGTGACAACCCTGTTTAAATGTGACAGATTGAGTTCATATCGCGGTGCTTTAATCACCGTTTGCGGCACCCGCTGAGGGATGGCGTATTTGCCGGGAGGATTACGGCCGCTCATTGATAATGGACTGTTTGGGACAGCCCTGGGGGATTACAATCAATTGCGCGAGAGATTACAGC
The DNA here is from genome assembly GCF_905163445.1 of Pararge aegeria. Taxonomy (NCBI): domain Eukaryota; kingdom Metazoa; phylum Arthropoda; class Insecta; order Lepidoptera; family Nymphalidae; genus Pararge; species Pararge aegeria. The sequence continues at coordinate 4,965,984 of NC_053184.1, read as the reverse complement.
TAGATTTCCATTTCCAGATACATTTAATAAAATATGCCCATGAGAATGTTTTCCAATACAAAATTAGATAAACGAGCGGGAACGTTTATCTCTAAAACAAAGTTTTCTATATGCATTTCCTGAAGTGGTTAAGTAAGTTTAATGCGCTTTCAGAATTAGTTATGTTTAGGATTATGAGTGTGATACACATACAAGTGGTCACTGGTAGAGATCTCTTACAGACATAAATGTTTGCTTGACCACAGCTTTTTTGATAATTATAATATTGACCTATTATTAAGTATGATACACATAAATACTCTTGTAGAGATCTATTACAGAGATAAGCGTATATATAATATGTCACCTATCTTGGTACTAATTATTTAATTAAAAAACCTCTTGCGAAAAATTCATTAATCTATAAAGAACAGGACTCATATAAGAGTAATATTATGTAGAGTTTTGATAGTAGTTTTAGGGATGAAACCAGTCTGGTGCCTTGTGGTGGAATGGTAAAAGTTAAAAGGAGGATAAAGATTCAACAGTTTTTGCATACTCCCCGAATTATATACCTATCTCATCACCATCATCATCAGGCCTCGACTCACATCGGAGAGACAGTTTAAGAGCATAGACCCACCCCGCTGCTAATGCGTGTTGGTGGACACCTATCTATACTAATATAATTTTAAAGTTATAGTCAAGTCACAATAGCAGCTTTATTGTTCTCAAATTTAATAAGATTGCCGGTAGAAACAAAACTTGGATATATTCGTATCCTGCTATTAATAATTTTATTATTCAAATACCTACGTATTTTCATTTTTATTATTGCACCGATTCCGATGAAACTTGATAGACACATTGTTACTTTTTTCCCCGACATTCCCACGGAATCGAAACCGTGGGGCGTTACTAGTCTTAAATAAAATACTGTCACATATGTCATACACATATGTCAATGATCATGAGTAGATCCCGGAAGGGAGAGAGCTCAGTCAATAGTGAAGAAAAGCACGAATGCCTTTGAAGTATATAGGTACTTTACGAGCCTTCACAGCAATGCTTATTTCCCAAAGGAATGTCATTCTATTGGTAGTAGTAGTAGTAGGGATCCTTTTAGTATTCATTTTATAACTCAATCTCAAGAACAGTGTATTGAATACATTCCCGCGGTTTTTCAATTCAACTAATCAATTTATTGATATGTCAATGCGACTCAAAGGCCTCCTCTCTCATAGGAAATATGTTTTTAATGCACTACAATTTAGCCCTTAACTGTAATCCCAGCTAGTGTTAATGATGATGCAGTCCAAGATGGCAGCGGGCTAACCTGTCAGGGGTATTCTAATAAACCTATATCCCTAATCAGCTTCTACCTGACATCGTACCGGAACGCAAAATCGCTTGGCGGTTCTCCCTTGTTGGTAAGGTGGTTTAGAGAATAGACCTACCGCACTGCTCCGCCTTTGTGATTAATAGATATATTGTGTCAGTTTTTTATACTTATTTTCAAATATTCTTTAACGTTAACGTATGTTCATACGAAACGTACGTACGAAATGGGCGGGAGTGTTGCTTGCTTCCTTACTTATTTACGTACTTTGCGGTTATTTATTCACATAATATTCTTTTTAATGATAAATTACTTAAAAAAAGGGGAGAAATCGTTGTGCTAGTAACCCATTATAGAAGATAATATATTTGTCGGGCGATTTGTGTTTTAAATTGACTTCCAAGAGTGGAATGCCAGTGATGATTCTGCATGGGTATTTTGAGGGGTCTCTATTTTCTATACAAGAAAAATGCAATTTCATCTCGCACGTCCGGCACGTGTTATAAAGCACCCATCTCGTCGATGCGTGTCAGTAAACTTGCATAAAGCAATAGCTTCATACAGTTTTTGATGCTCTTGTATATATATAAGAGTTGCACTCGGACTGGGGTGCGCCCCCTTGAAATTTCACGGGAAATAAAAACGATTCGTAATCCAAACACACGTACCGGATTGTAACAATACTTCAATACTTCCTACAGCAAATTAAAAACATAGTTCGATATGGCAATAAAAGATTGACTGGTGGAGTTGTAATTCCACCAATTTCATTATCGTTATCACCATCAACTTATGAATGCCACAGTACTATAGGCAGTGGGGGCTTACTGTCATCGCTTCAAACAGTATTATTTCAAACTAACGGTTTTATAAGACATACTATGCTGTTGCCCGCGTTTTATTTCAACTACGGTCTTTTAAAAAATCTTGTTGGAAAAGTTCGTTTTCTTGGAATAAAAAGTAGCGTATGTTATTCTCCGCCCTTTCAACTAACTGTATACGAAAAATTTAGTTGATCGGTTGCTAAGTTAGGACATGAAGGAAGGACAAACAAACATATTTTTAATTTGCTTTTTTATTTATAATATTAGTAAGAATATTGAAGTTTCAAAAATAAAAAAAAGGATTATAAAAACAAATAAGAGCGCCACCAATCTTTAAATAAAACTGTTTTAAACGATGGTATCAAGCTCCTCTAAAAAGACAGGGATTTAGATCTTGGACCCTCCACGCTTTCTAAAATGCGTAGACGTCAATTGTCTAACTGGTATCGAGAATATCTTTATAGAAAAACCTTGTTATTAATTACCACATGATGTTTCTAAATTTATTTTAATTAATGTATTTAATCCGCCAACCCACTTTTGAGCAGCGTGACGATAACGATCATCGTCATCTTCTAAATTAATTTCCTCCTCTTGGGTAAATATAGACTTATCTCTGAGGAGAGAGGGAGATAGTTTCACCACGCTGCTCAAAAGTGGGTTGGCGGATTAAATACATTAATTTCATCTGTGACATTTGACTCAGTTTTTCTAATGAATAAACTTTTATTGTACACCACACAAAAGTAAAGCTATTATTACAGTTATTTATAACCTGTAAAATGATGTTGAAAAAGATCAAACTGCTGAGTTTCTTGCTGGCTCTTCTCGGTAGAAGCCTTTCTAACAAGTAGGTTGGGGTGATCAAAAATTGCTTATAAACTAGGTCTACTTGAATAAAATGGATTTTGAATTTGAATTTATAAATATAAGGTTCAATTCTATGTTGTTAAGTGAATACTTTTTAAATTTGTTATATTCACTTCGTTTTCATTCCGTTTTCCAATAAGTAACCCCTCCTTAATAACTATAATTGCGGCCCGGAAACAAGGTAAGACCGTGCAAACCTAATCGACTTAAAATAACAACGGTGCAATACCGTTTGTCGCCATTAACTGGGTGGTGGGTAAAATAGTAATGTCAATTATGTAAAACATGCAAGAGTCTAGCCTACTGTTTTAACTGTAAGTGGAAATGAAATAAAAAAAAAACTTAGAAGCGCGTATGCCTTTTCGGCAGTGCGCGGCGGCCCGGTTTCTGAGTCCCAGGCCGTGGGTTCGATTCCCACTGGAAAATGTTTGTGTGTTGAACATTAATGTTTTTCATTATCTAGGTGTTTAACTGAATATTATAATTATTTCGATTATCTTTTTTTGTAGAACTTAAGTAGAACGTAAGTGGGCATGTTAACGAGGCCCATGTAAGATGAATAAAACCTAAAATGTGGAAAATTACTATATTATTGTAAAAATATAACACGTGAAAAACAACAGTGGACATTAATGAGGCGTGCCCACCGACCGCCGCCCGCCTCCATTCGATAGAGGCTCTAAGTGAAATTACACCTGAAATGGATTGCACCTTGCACCTTCCGTATCGCAATGTTTACGATCCATTACACAATATACTTAGTGTTGCCCAAATGCAAGAACAAGACGAGACTTAGCCAGTCTTGGTCTTGGTCTTGCGCCAATACACCTGGTCTTGGTCTTGGTCTTGGTCTTGCGCTCCCAGTCTTGGTCTTGGTCTTGGTCTTGCAGCAAGAGTCTTGCAAGTCTTGCAATTACCTATTAGTCTATTACTATTTATTAAAGTTTACTTTAAATCTTAGAAAAACGTATTAGAATTGGAACATTGTGAGCTTGAATTAACATAGCCATAGTAAAGATCAAGCAGATTAATAAATAACTGAAGATTTGATAAGAAATTCGAAAAATCAACCGACCTATATGTCGTTTTCCATGGAAGTAACTGTTTCTTAATAAACATTTATGATTTATAAGCTTACATTTGCTAAAACATGTAAAAAAACAAATTAATTACAATAACTTGACTGTATTTTAAAGAACAATACTTATCTGTCTAGAAAGAGATTGAACCCTCAACTTATAAGAAATTTAATAAAAGAGTTTTACGATTTATCATTTATTTGAATAAAGCTGAAGAGTTCGTTTGTATGTTTGATGACAGAAGTTTTAAAATAAATAAATAAATCCTGAACGTCACTATACCTCCAAAGTTACTATTCCTCGTGGACGAAGTCGCGGGCACAGCTAGTAAATACTTACTCTCATCATCTCTCTCAGAGATATTCGAACACTTTTTTGCTATTTTTTCTTGTAAAAACTTAAGAAATATAATGACTAAATGTACAATAATAGTACCTAAGTAATTAGTTTAAAACCATATAAGTAATCAATATTATAATTACTTACTAGAATGAATTATTATGACATCTACTACCTATCCTCACCATTTTATCCTAATCATAATACTACTTGCGTGATCAGTATAATGTATTCATTTTCATTCTAAGCACTCTGAAACTTATTTATTCTTTGGAACACCTGTAGGTACTCTTAAAATTCGAAATTATTTTGCATGAATAGTGTCAAATGTTATGATTTCGGCGCGGCGGCAACGATTGTTTTAGATTTCAAAAGAAGCCGCCGGCGCGTGTATCATAACCATGTACTTCCGAAAAGCGGCAAATTTCTTTGAGAAGTAAGTACAAAACCTTTGATGCCGCATTATCAAAGTGCCGATGGTTAAAACATAACTATGCATGCACTCAGTTTGATTTTAATAGATATTTTTTTATTCGCTATGTTTATGGTATTAGTCGTAATGCGCATAGGTCCAGTTTTTCATATTCTTTGATATAGTTTTTTGCGTCTCATAGAATTCCTAAGCGTACCTACCTACCTATACACCGAACTGTTACACCTAACTACTCCGTGAAATAGCGCTAAGTCCTAGCTGCAAGACGCAAGAGTCTTGCAGGCTATGTCTTGTTCTTGCTCAAGTCTTGCACGGTCAGTCTTGGTCTTGGTCTTGCTAAAAATACGCGGTCTTGTTCTTGGTCTTGGTCTTGCAAAAACGCAAGAACAAGACCAAGACTGCAAGACCAAGACTGAATTTGGGCAACACTAAATATACTAGACCGTAGACGTACTGTTTTCATTCAATGCACTTTGCTATCACTGACATCGATCAACTCGATTTTCTTTTACATTAATTTGAAAATGGTCTTACGTAAAAGAAAGGTTAACTCGTGTTAATTTTAAAATGCAAGATTACTGTAAATCGTTATATCAAAAACGGACCACGCTTTTTTCATTAACCCTGGCGTAAAGTTTGCACTGATTTGTATGGTATTATTTGTATGTCTGAAAACACCACTCATTAGTTGTTAGTTATGTTATGTTGTACTCATCTACCTATTCAAATTAATGCCATCACGCGACAAAATACACGCATTACATTTACATGGTATCGTCTCTTTCGATTTGCAGAATTTTAAGCTTGTATGATTGACACCCAATTGTGAATTTTGTTTAGAAGTTAAAAGTAACTCCGTCGTTGGTCTAGTGGTGTTTGTTCAGCTACAGATAACAAGGATCGGGATGCGTATCACAGGTTAGAACAAGAAATCTCAAAATCTTCCAGCCCGGAGTTAGACAAATGATGGTGTCCAACAAAATGCTTCGAAGAGCGTTAAGACGTCAATCCTGTTTATAATTTGGGTTTGCGAACCTAAAAAACGTGTTTTAATGGTAAATTGAACTACAATCGTAAAACGATAAAACACGTACGCAGGTTTTAGTGGCCCATCCCATTACATATATACTATGTACAATAAAAAACTGCCCCGTGGATCCACATAACTATCTATTGCACTTATTTTAATTTAACATTATTTCCTAAACAAAGCGTAAAGCCTTTGGCTGCTTGGAAGAAACCGTTATGTAGCGGCCACTAAATTGTACTCTCTTGCTCTATGTCTACATCTCTGTAACTACTTTTTTCTTTGGTGTACAATAAAAGTGTATTCATTCATTATTAAAAAGACTATCTTATGTAAATAAACCCGAGCCTTTACAGAATTTTGTGGATCTATATTTTAGGAGGTAATTTAAATAAGTTCGTTTTCAATTAATAGCATCCGATAACACGGATTTTACTAGGCGCCACTGGAGTCGAGAGCCAGTTTACGCGGCGTAACATCTATTTATATTTTCGTACAGCACACGGATATGTAGTGTGTATGTGATAGTGTTATATAATCGTGATAAAATTTGAAGCATATTCGACCTTCTATGAATAAGGAAATAATAATGAGGGATTACCTTGTAGGGCGTAGGCGGTTCGCTGCGGTTGCATGCCTGGAGCGACGCTGACGCCGGCGCGCGACGTGTTGTGCAGCGACAGCGCGGCCAGCAGGTCTAGCTCGGTGGCTGCAACAACGGGGTACCCTCGTCAACAACACCAATATGTGACACCAATATGTGACACCAATATATGTCAGATAATAGGGAACCATAGAATTTTGCCAATAACCTAAGACTTATTAATTGAGGAGCATATAATAGGAAACTAGTTAACTTGCCAACCTCCCTGCAGTGCATGCAGTGGTGAGCATTGAAAGCTGTCTTATAAGCGTAAGTTCCCAGGTTCAATGTCTAGCAGGGGAATTTGGGAATGTATAATTTCTGAATTTTCTCTAGGCTGGTCTGAAGGCTTCGGCCGTGGCCAGTCACCTTCTTCCTTCGTAGCTAATCAACTAAAAACCAGCCATTCTATCGAATCACTTATAGCACGTAACGGTTTAAATCCGTAATTCTCGTACGTAGTACGTACGTACCCCGTTATGCACGTCACTGCCACTGGGTATAGCAGTTATATTAAACCCATTCAATAAACGCTAAATCGCTTAGTAGTATGGTGGTAACTAGCCACCACGAAGCCTCCCACGATACCAGACCAGAAAACTTATAAATTTCTTAATTGCCCTGCCGAGACTCGAACCCGGTACTTCTTACTTAAATCCACAGCGCTAACCACTGCGACAGGGAGGACTTGGAAAATACAGAGCTAGGAAAATAATACACAAACGGTCATAAAAATGCTGATCATGACGACTCTTAAAAACGAACCCACATAAAATGACAGCATATAAAACCGATAATTTTTTCGTAGTAATGATTGTTTCGACAATTAAATGTATGTTTAATTACCGATAAAATGTGGCCTAGTTCCCTCGAATCGATACGTCTCCGTCCAAAAATTGAGAACAAACAAGCATATCGATCCAAGACTATGTTACTGTAAATATTATAGCACAGTGCGCGACCTTGTAAGTGGATCGCTAAGGCTGTACGAAATTAGTTCTTACTTGTAAACTACCTATCCGCTATTCAGTGTAATTATACCGAGTATAGAAACCAACTTGGAAAATAATCGGATAACGAAGGTGATATAGGGAAGTAGCAAAGTATACATACATCATCATCATCATCATCTCGACGCATTACCGGCCCACTACAGGGGACGGGTCGTCCCACGACGAGAAGGGGTTAAAGCAGTAATCCACCACGCTGGTCTAGTGCGGATTGGTGGACTTAACATACCTTTGAGAACATGATGTAGAACTCTCAGGCATGCAGGTTTCCTCGCGATGTTTTTCTTCACCGTCGAAGGAAATGATATTTTTACTTAAAACGCATATAACTTAGAAAAGTTAGACGTGCGTGCCGAGATTCGAACTCGGCCTCCCGAAAGTGAAGTCGACTTCCTACCCACAGCGCTATCACAGCTTCCGAGATAAAACCAGTGTCTAAAAATAATCAAAACCGATAAACCATAAAGAGAGTTTCTGAAATGAGTTATTTTTTTATTTTATTCAAATTATCGTAACGTTTTAGCGCACTGATGTATGAATTTTGTCTGCTACCATCAGGTAGTTGGATGTAGTGATTAAAATGACGTATTTGATATAATGTAATTTTAATTTTCTCTTTGATTTCAATTTGTATTTACTAGACCTAAAGTGAAAAATAAAAAAGTAAATATTTATAAAATTCTTAATTAAATACAAACATTATTTAGTTACGTACCTAAAGTATGCCAAAGGGATCCCTATTACCACAGAGTAAGAATGTTAATCCAGAAGTCCGACGAAATCGTCTAGACAGAGACAGTAAACGCGTAGTGGTGTGGCGCGAAAAAAATATCCCTCACTGGCCTCCATAGTAAGTAACATAGAGAGCTCAATACATTGTCACGAAGCTTTTATCATTTAGCACGAGATCAAAGGCGTCAAACTACTGTATCTCTTTTTTTATACTGTACTTTTACTAACTATCATTCCGTCTGTCCGCACGGCCATCCGTATGTCAGCGTTTAACATATAGCTACTTATATTAACAAATAATTATAATTTATATATATTTTATTGGTGTTTTTTTTTATGACAATACTGTATACCGTTCCATATTGCATGGCGGTATGGAACTCTTTATAAGTGAGTGCCAGTCACAGTTATTGGGATTACTTTAAATACAACGAGAAGATTAATGTACAGCAGCGGGAGGTTAATAGAGTATTGATATAATGAGCAATAAACACATTTCGTAGTTATGACTTCGTATTTTTTCGTGAAACATCCATTATATAAGATTGGTTGAACCAGTTTCTTGTTGTTCTGTGTCACAAGGCGGGATTTCGTTTGACTTTATAAGCAAGCAACATCCATCAAGTTTAATCGGTCACGTAGCCGCGGCGTAGCGTCGTAGACCTCAACTAAGCTACGATCGATATCAGAGTCAATAATTGTTCTAAATCAGAAACAACACACAACGCGATATTTCTATTGTCAATTGTTTTTAGAATAGGACATCAATTATTGTTCAATGGTCATATTTCATCTGTTCCTAGTAATTATATTATCTTTAATTAAAGAAGGGAAACATGGAACAATTTAAATATTAAAATTTAAGCGGTAATGTTATATCGTTATACATTTTAAGTTAAAATTTTGTACATCATCTTATAATTTGGTAGCCTTATTACTTAATTTAAACACTAAATTAAACTAAGAGGGATTCTCAAAGAATCATTTGGCTATTTAAGACTTAAATAATAATCGTAGATGGTTATAATTGGCATCTACATAAACTTCTTTGTTTTTTTGTTTTAAAGAACAACAATTTGTTGATGTGTTACACTAATGTTGCAAAAAGTATTGGAAATTAGCCTTTAATTAGCAATTTAGTATTTTAAAGTTTTGTTTAGGTTATAAAATATACTTAACTAAGCTGGTAAGATGAAGAATTATATGAACCCTCCAGTTCGAGACAAGCTACCTAGACTAGCATTCGTATTAAGAACTCCAGTGCTTCATTTATGTTTTCAAACATAATAAGAATACCTGAAAATCGAAATTCCTAAAACTATATTTATTGAAATGTCATTACTTCGTATGCTAATATTGATTCTTTATTTGTCCAAATACCAAAATTAAACACAAGTAAGATGAAGTTCAACCAAGAGAAAATCTAAATTTAATTTATATGTGTTCATTTTCATTCACTTTACAATTTCCCAGTGGAATTTAAGCAAATTTTGTTAGGCTTAATTTTCTCTTTCGAGCGCCGCTCTTGTCAAAGAACCGTGTATACCAAAGCGACGAGTTTTTGAGCTGCAAACTGAATTAGTACTAACGACTAGTGCAGAGGCGCTCTCTTAATTCTGACTTCAATGGAAAAGCGGCAGCTTATGTCGAGATCTCTTGTCGGCGTCAATTCGCGACGCCCGGAAAATAGGGCTTAGGGTCATCAGTCTGTGCCAATTTATGTTTCTCTTTTCAACATAAGATTTCTAATTAATATTTTTAGTTGACGACCTCCCTGGCCCAGCGTCGAGCGCTGTGAATTTAAGTATGAGGTCTCGGGTTCCATTCAAAGCAGGGGCAATTTGGGAATTTATAATTACTGAATTTTCTCTGGTCTGGTCTGTTCGGAGGCCTTGGCCGTGGCTACCAATGCCTCGTAGAAACTTATTAGCTGCATGACTACCATTCTTCCGAAAGTCCAGTTAGTGGTTAGCCCGTTACCATCTTAGACTGCATCATCACCACGTGGGATTTCAGTCAAGGGCTAACTTGTAGTGGGAATAAATCTCGTGCGAACTGTTTGATTTCCTAGGATAAAAAGTAGCCTATGTTACTGTCCCTCCTTTCAGCGAACTCTACGTCAAAAATCAAGATGGTTGGCTGTTTAGTTGGGCGTAAAGGGAAGACAAACAAACAGTCTAATAAACAAACACACTTTCGCGTTTATAATTTAAGTAAGGAGCACACAGAATATGTATAAAGATACAAAAAATAAAAAGAAACATTTATTGGGCGTGCAAAAGCGGTCTTAACGATAAAGCGAACTTTCCCACACAATCGTAGGTGGGAGGAGGTTGGAGAATTTTCGGATAGATTAGTTCGGATCCGAGGTCTTTTTTCACATATTAGTGATAATAAACGGGACCTGTCTGATTCTATGATGCTCGGGGCTTGTACTGAAAATTTCTGGACAGGATAATACAGTACCTATCATTTTCCTAATACCCGAAAAACGATAATAAGAACTTAACTACACGTATAAAACCAAACATGCTAATCTCAGAGGCAATCATAGTAGAGTCTTCCAGTTAAGCTAAGCCGGTCTCATCATATAATTTAAACTTTATACAAGGATATTAAACACCCCCACACCTACTGACGCGGTACATTTTCACTTGCAAACAATATCTAAAAGTTCATTGACGTTTTTACAATAACTTCATCTAGAAACTAAAGGTTTACGAAAAATAAGTAAACGAGTACCTATTTTTTGATTATTTATACTCTTTATTTGCACACAAAAAAATACAAAAGAAGAATAAAAAATAGCACAGACAGAGCAGTATACAAAAGGCGGCCTTATCGCTTAGAAGCGATCTTAGGATAAGGAAAACAATATACTAATACTTGAACTAGACACACACAAATAAAATATTACATAATATAATAAATATTGAAAAAAAAGAATAAACTAATATATACTTTAACATAGCATAAATACATTTATAACAGTCAATATTCATACCCTTTTATTATTTCGACCCTATTAATAACATAATTAATAACCTAGCACTAAGTACTGTTACTGTTTTCCTTGTGTTTTTCCTTTTGTGTTGTGTGGCAATAATTTTTTCCTATTCTATTCTAGTCTAAAGAACCTAGATATCTTAATAGTGTTTAAAACTCTGTCATAAGTCAGAAGCCGCCAAACACAAAAGTCTAGCGGCGACAACACCAAATCCTAGTTTATTGTAGGTATCAGCACTTTAGAGGAGTGTGTCATCCCTGAATGGCGCCTAGCCGTCGCCACTTCGTCTGCCTCCCTCGGCCTGATACAAGTTGACGGCCCAGATTGCCTCGTAAACTGCCGTCTTGCTGCCATCTAGGGTTGCCGCTTTGATTTGGAGCAAACGATACCGCAGTCATCAGCTCCACTTCACAAATATTTGCCATCATCATATCAACCAATAGACGTCCACTGCTAGACATTGGTCGTCTGAAGGCAAAACTGGCTGGCTAAAATGTGATAATCTGAAATATACAATTACAGGTTCTGCAGTTGTATGCAAGAACGTAAATCCTAAAAGCTTTTAGCAAAACTCTTATATAAATCCCACCATTAAAACATTACCAGTTCCTACTGGGAATTTGGCCAATTAATATTAATAAGCTTTTTACTTAAAATAACATAGAATTATTAATTTTCTTCAGTCACCGATTTTTGAACTGTTAATTTTCAGGTTTTTATAGATTACTATGTAGTAGAAGTGTATATGTTGCCTGCAACTAAGTTTTGCTGTTGTAGAAAGTAGGTAGGTAACATCTTGAAGATATCTCTTTAAAAATTCAAAGTTGGTATTAAACCTAAGCTTATAGAAAAGTGCTTTTATAGCTTGCAGGATTACCCAACTGATAAAAAAACTGGGGTATGAATTATTGCTCTTCTAATTATTTTAAATGACAATGTGAGATGGTGATAACAACAAAGAAAACCCGGGTAAGCTTGTTGTTGGCTTCTTCTTAAATTTTTATGTGTCCGAATATGGTTGTCGCCATCGTCTCTCTACCATGTACATATTTTCATGTAATGTACGCATCATAAGTGGCATCTATGGGCCTACTTCAATAAATATATATAAATATATATATATATATATAATATATATATATATATATAATACTATCCCATGCTTCCAGGGTGCAAGTTTTCCAAAATCGTCGAGACCAGTTTAACGGTAAAACCAAAGACAGGTAACAGATATACAAACCAATAGACATACTTTCATATTTATAATATAGAGCACTATGGAAATATTACACTATAGATATCTGAATATCTATATTAAAATAACTGGAATATTATGTGCCTACATCACCTTTCCTACGAAGACGTACTGCTGTGCTATTTAGCATTATTTATTGAAACTCTTTATTTGTACACCACGAAGTTAGCAAAATAAAAAATAAAAAAACAATAGAAATTAGTATCTAACCTTATCGCTTAGTAGCATTCCAGTACGATGCCGCGTAAAAACCAATTAGGGGTATGAATTTTATATAACAGCCGTACCCTTACCATGTTAGCCAGCTACCATCTAGGACAGCATCATAACTTACCAACAGGTGAGATGGCAATCAATATCTAACTTGTAGTTGAATTAGAAATATAAATAAATGTTTGTAGTTATAGTTAGGTTGGTCCAATTATCAAGTAATACAAAAAAATTAGGTTATGAAATAATTTGGTTAAAATATCGTTATCCGAAACCATCTGTGCAACTTTAGAGATTACGAGAAAAGAAGGCCGGACTACATAGTGCTCTTTGATAACCCTGCTTTAAGCTCTAATCACGATTGCTATGAACACTTTGCTAGAAAGCTATCTCATAACATGGACGTGAAAAGGGGGCAAATGAAAACAAGCTACGCTGCTAATGAATGTGCTATTATTTTAACGCGTATTGTTTTGTGTGAACAATACTGCTAATGTCTTGATGTAGGACATATTTGGATGATTAAAATAGCATTAGACACAGAGTGTGTATCAGTGATGTTTTCAAAGTTTTGTTTTTCTATAGTAAATGGGAGATTCCGTAAACTGCATACATACCGCAAGATGATACCCAGTATCTCCTTGTATTGGAATAAAAAAGATTGCTCGTGTCAGATCTGATTTGATGAGGATAGGTGTTTTCTTTAGACACCTACCCTCTTCATACCACTTTAGTATATTGTTTAATAAGTATTTAGTTTTAATGAAAGAAACGATAAACTAAACTAAGTATACCTATACCTATCGTTGGGTATTTTATCCACCCGTAGTTGTTAATTATTTCGACGTCACACTTTTAAACTAAATTGCTGACTATACTAAGTATACTTTATTACACGGTAGTAAAGCGATGATGGGTAGGACTCCGATTTCACTTTCTGAGGGCCGAGTTAAATTCCCAGCACGCACCTTTAACTTTTAAAGTTATGTGCAATGTTTCAGGCAATCTTCGTTAATGCAAGGGATATTCTAACATTTCGCATTGGGCCAGCGTGGCGGTTTACGGCCTTAACCCCTTCTTAACCCCTTCTTCTTAATGTGGAAGGAGACTCGTGCCATTTATTTAGTGGGCCAGTAATGGGTGGATGATTCAACGGTGAAGGAAAACACCGTGAGGGAACCTGCATGCCTGATCATTCTCCATGTTCTCAAACGAGTGTGGAGACTAAAAATCAGCACTGGGTCAGTGTGGTGGATACCGGCCTAAGCCCTTCTGAGTGTGAGGAGAGGAGAGTGGGAGGATACCCGTGTATAGTAACCCGTGCCCAGTATACTGGGCACTTGAAATGATGATTTGGATGATAATTTAGATATATTATTTATTTCTTAATAGCTCGCTTTCTTGTCTTTCATTCTATTCGTTACAAATTTTATAATGAACTAGGAGATGCCAGAAACTTCGCCAGAGTATAATTTTTGATATCCCTTTGGACTAAGAGATTTCACCGAGATGCCATTGCCCGTCTCATTTAAAGCTAAAAGTAACTTAAAAATCACAAATTTTCCTCTCAAACTTAGCTTGTTTATCTCTTAAAATGTTATAACGTATACTTTCGTACCTTCTTTCTAATTTCTATTTTCAATTTTCTACGTTATTTAGTCAGTCAGTCAGTCAGTCAGTACATCTAATGTCTTTGTTATTCAGTCAGTTAGCCAGTACAATGCCCATTATAGTTACGGAAGATTTACTACATCCCAATGAGCTAAAATAATCGATAAATTATAAACTAAATGACAGTTACTCTTTCTGTCCATTCGGTACATTTTTTTTGTCTATTTTTGTTACATGTTACTTTAGAGAACAATGTCATAAAAACTCTATTACTAACCGATATTAGGTAGGTATCCGTTTTTATCTACGTAATATACAAATGATAAGAGCCTATAATATTATTACAGCCACTAGAATAGATAGCGTATCCCTCCCAGGGCCACTACGCAGCCTTTAGTGGGGCTATAAATGTTCTCCACGCGATCGTAAATTCGTCTAGCGTAGTTTTCAAGAAACTGGTGTAAAACTGCACTTGGAAACAGCCCTAAAGCCTCCGTTCCGAGTTAATTTCTGCTAATGCAGTATGATCTTAACCTTTAGGGAATAAAGCTCAATTCCATTTACAATTTGACTCATTACATTACAGTTAACGAAGCGGAAATGGAAGTCTATTTGATACTATGTTGCATTGGTGCAGTTTATCGAGTGGCAAAACGTTGAAATGCAATTGCAATGTGATTCTGTCTGCTATGGGATTAATTTGGAACCAATGTCTGCTAGCCTTTTAGGCGTAATGAAACCTTCCAAGCATTGGGTGTATTTATTTGGTTTTATGTTCATGAAATTGTATTAATAAATCAGGTTTTTAATTTTTGCAATGTGTTAATTTTTATCCGACTATGAAAGTGTTGTTTAAGGGTAAAAATTAAGAAACTACGCTCCACTTTTTTTCTATTTCATCATGATGAGCCTTTTTATTGTCCCACTATTTGACCCTGTGAAAGGAGGGCTTTTCTTGCAAGAGACAGGGTTTTAGAGCACTGATTACTCCGACGCGGATTTTTCAGTAACTCAAATTTTATTTCCTTGCACACTCTTTTAAAATCTTCACAACTTACAGCGACATGCACAAAATGAGAACAGCCCATCCAGGTATAGAGGTGGATATATGGCATCAAGCTATTCACAGGGATGTGCTAGATACTGTCAGACATCAACAAGTGGCTCTTCCAGTCCTAGACAGCAATAGTTAGTCTAGTTATAGATCGATTAAAAAAAATAGTAGTCGGATTACTTTCCCCAAGATACATCTGGTAGGCAGGTAAAAATTATCTGTTGTGAATTTTTTTTTTAACTAACTGACCGCCTTTTTCGTCCACGTTAATTACGGTTGTCGTGTTCGTAAATCCCGTAGGACTCGTTGGTTTTTCTGGGATAAAAAGTAGCCAATGTTCCTTGAACTGAATCTATACCAAAGATAAAATCAATTGGTTGCTAAGTTAGGGTAAAACGTAAAGTAAGAACAAACAGACAAATAAACAAACACACTTTAGCTTTCAATAGAGAGTAAATGCTGTATGGATTAGGATGGATTCGTGTTCTGCGTAAAGAGTTCGTGTGCAATGAAGTGGATCTATCTTTCTATCTAAAATACGTTTAGTAATTACAGCAGAAGCGAGGTGGTTAATATATTGTAAGTAATATGAGCGATTAAGGCAATTCATCAAAATGGTCTGTAGCAGTAATTAGCGGCATTTTGGCCGTTTTGCAAAAGGTTAAACGAGTCGGAACAATTTCAGTTATTCGGGCTCTTGCCCCGAAAATTAATTATCGTTTGAGCGGTGTCGAAAGCTTTTTATACTGCGGGGCGTGGATAGCTTTATTATCTTTCATTTTGTGTAGCAATTTGAGCGCTTTAATTGCATTTTTTGCTAACGGTACATTTTATGTCACTAAACCTACAGCATTTTCTACCCTTTCAGTATTTCTTACCATATCCTGCCTTTCAGTTGTTTCTTTTATTTCGTTCCGACAAATGCTAGTGCTAGTCAGACTCGCGTATTGAGACTTCTCAACTTGTTTGAAAACTTTTTTAAGTTATTGTTATTTAATATAAGTACTTAATAAAAATAAAATAAGCATAAGAAATGAGAAATTAAATATAAAAGTTGTAATAGTCGTTATTCTAATGTTCATACAATAAATTGAATAAATCAAATAGATTTAGATAGATAACGCAATTACATTCAGTGGTCATCAGGATATCATAAAATAATAGTATTCATTTTATTCACATCTCATACAAACGGCAGAATAAAAATGTGCACGCGTTATAAAATAAGGCTCGTAGGGTGCAATAAAGCTTTTCCTTAGGGGAAGGAAATATCTCAAGTCACCTCGTATTGTTCGAAGCCAACACGAAAATGCTTTATGCGTGCCTATGTGTAGTTTATTTCTACATGTTTTAAACAAATGGGGGAATCCCCTAAACTGAATAGACGGTTATGAGAACTTTTATTAAAATCATTTACTCTTCCACATAAACAAAACGTTAAGTCAGTACCATTTATTTTGGGTGTTATTATTTTATTCAGAGATTAGAGATTATGTTAGGGCCACTTTTTTTTATATAAATATTAGAAATGAGAATGAGGATACTCTTAATACTGCGCTCTTCCAATGAAAATACAAAAGTTTAGTAAATGGAAAAGTTCAGGCTCGATATACAGAAATAAACTAAAAAAAAAGTAGTGATTACATATAGACACACTGAAAAAAAGGTATGGACGGTCTTGACTGCCTCATTTAGGTAACCCTGTGCTATGGGCATAGTAATAAAGACACTGTTAGGAAAACCGATAATGCATTAAATTGTTGATTGCAATTTTGGGGTTGGTCCAAATATTACGTATTTTTTACTTCATTAATTATTCTGTCGGTCCTTATTTCATTCTGGATTTATGTCGCATTGTGCACTAGCTTACTAAATTTTTTTTGCTATCGCTATATTTATCAAAATTAATATTAATCTTTATATATATATATTTCTTGTGTGCGTGTGTATGTCACTAAACTCCTCCTAGACGGCTGGACCGATTTGAATGAATTTTTTGGTATACGTTTGGGTGGCATCCTGGATGGTTCATATTCACAAATTAGCTCGACAGATGGCGCTGGGGTCCGCTAGTATTTATGTAAATCCTTATCAACCCGAAACCGACAAAGACCCAAATTCTTTACTTTTGATGTTTTTTTGTATCGACAAAATATAAATAACAATTCAAATAATGTGTACGTTAACCTTCCTCTTAACTGTAGATACTTTTCAGTATACACTATACAGGGGTGAGGGGAAAAGCAAATGTTAATTTTCCGCGTGACACACGACCGGGTATCGCAAACCCAATGCCCTGTGAAATGGACTATCCTCTTACCGACAGGTCGACGTGAAGGGTTACCGAGTATATATTATAACAATTAATTGAAGTCCTGCGATGTTACCCGGCACGTGGACGAAACCTGTTAGTGCATAATTGAGCATATGGCGGTCACTTGAGGGTTAAATGACGCAGTTTTATTGGGGTGCCATGTATCAAGAGGTAACTAGTCAAGTCGTTACACGGAAGGGTTCTGTAGGTCAATAAAGAAAACCTGTACTGATAACGAAAATCTGGATCAACTACTTTATATATATCGGTTAATCGTTTTCATGGGGTATAACAGCAGCCCCTTATACCACAGTGGTTGGAGTGCATGCTAAAACTCAATAAGCCTTAGGTTCAAACCACTTCGGTTTTAGCATTGTGCTTCGAGTAGGTTGGACAATGCATTGAACTAGATTCATGAATAGTTGTAATTGAAAAAATATTTGTCAGGTTTTACAGATTAATATTACTTATTGTAATATTATGTCAAAAAGTCTAGAGTAACAATGTGCTATAAATATAATACAATAATTTGCATTATTATCATATTAATATTTTAAAAAATGTAAGAGTTTGAGCTACTTATTAAAAAAGAATTACACGACTCATTCGTAAATGATTACTTTTTAAAAAGATTTAAAGAAACACCACAAAGATTTCAAAGCGAACTATGGCAATGCAACACAGTTTTTTTATGTCATAAAATACATCGGTAGAAAACACCTAAAACAGCATAAAATTTCTGCAAAAACTACATTAATGTCATAATTTGATAAGTAATAATGTCACAATAAAAGAAATGGGGCTTTTTAAAAAACCCGGTAGGCGTACCCTTCCGTTGACCGTATTTGCTCATATTGTACTAAATGCCCGAACCCCATAGCCCCTTTTGTTAAGAACCAAGAAAAAAATTCCTAATCGACAGAACTAAAGGCGACACCATACTAAATGCGAAAGGCGCTCAATCAATAAATCCGGTAAATTTTAGCCGGTTATTCAAAACAGTTCATTTATTGTTATAGTTCATTGAAAAAAACAAAATTATTCCCTGCCCTGATCTAAGACTTAGATATGTATAGCATTGTTTGACTTTGCGAGGACAAAGTTAGTGTTTTAACAAAACAAACGTTTATTCCATATTCATAACTTTGCGGTGATAACCTAGTGGGTAAGGCTTCGGTTTTCGTTTCGTTGAGCCTGAGTTCGAGCCCCGGTACGCACCACTGACTTTTCGGAGTTATTTGCGTTTTAATTTAAATATCATTTGCTTTAAACGGGGAAGGAAAACCTCGTGAATAAACCTGCATGCCTGATAGTTCTCCACGGCGTGTGAAGTCTACAAATTCGCACTTGGCCAGCATGGTAGACTACGGGCTAAACCCTTCTCATTGTGAGACCCGTGCCCAGTAGTGGGCCGGTAATGGGTTGATGATGATGATGATGATGATGATGACATAACTTTGTCTTGTTTTGACTGTTTTTATTTATTTATTTATTTATTAAAATCCTGCAGAAAAGGGGCTGTTCGTGCGATATATAAAATGGGCCCAAGAGAGTAATTAAGGGATAAATTTAAAGAAGTTAAAATAATGACGGTGCATAGTCGGTACATATATGAAAATTTAATTTATGTCCATAAAAAAATAACAAATTTTAAAAAGAAAATGGACTGTAACAATATAAATATTAGAAGCAAAAATAAACTCGCTGTGCAGTTTACTAGGCTACACAAAATTGCAAATTCATTCAAGGGCAATTGTATATTATTTTATAACAAATTACCGAATGAAATCTTTGAGATGTCTCTCAATAAGTTCAAAGTTTATATAAACCTAATCTTACAGAAAAATCCTATTATAATATTAAGGATCACTTAAACGATAAAAAAGCTTGGGTGTGAATTGCTCTAGGTTCATAGCTAAATAAATTTACTGTGTGATGGTGATAACAAAAAAAAAATTACCCAGCTAAGTTTGTTGTGGGTTCTTCTTAGACCAGGGCGCGTTTGAAACCCTCGTAGCTTTAGGTTGGCGAACGAAGTTATCACCATCCACTTACAATTATGTAAACATGTTTGTATGAACGCTTCATAAGTGTCTGTGATAGGCCTACGTGAATCAAGAAATTTTGAATTTGAATTTTGAATTTATTAGTTTTTCAAGGGAAACAAACAGTAGGTAGTCCGTACTATTACACGTAAAAGTAATGCCAATGTATTTTATATCACATAAACCAATGAAGTTTCCACAACTTAGCATTTTGAAGTCTGAGATTTAAAAAAAAAGGGCTGTGTTTTACCTGCCAGTAACGAAGATACAGAAACAAATTGATTGAATATTGCTGAATAGGATTGTGAAATAATCGGAATATTTTGATGTTATAAACTATAGTAAAATTCCAATCTAGTAACATTTTGACTATTGTTGTATATAAATGAGCCATTGAAATATATAATGTGAAAGAGCCAAAATAGGTCAGCAGTAGTCACGCTTGGACTGGATCGCGTCCTTGTAGGTGTAGCGCACACTTAACGGAAGGTTTCTCGCGACATATGTCACGCGCGTGCCCGCTCTCCGTGTCGGCTTATATTACGTTTTTTGTCGAGCTTTTATACGTACGAGAAAAAATAAGGTGTACGTCGTGTCATGCGAAAATAGTGCTCACGGTTTTCATGCCCACTGCTACTAGAACTAGTAGGCAGCGTAAGATTGATTTTGTAAAAAAAATATAATTCGCCATTTTGCGGAGGCAGCCACCTTCAAACACAAAAATGTAAATCTAAATTTGGTCATCGGTTCGGGAGCTACGATGCCACAGACAGACAAACCCACATGCACACACGCACAAACGCACACACACACACACACACACACACACACACACACACGCACACGAACAGGCACGTCAGACTTATAACACCTCCTAATTTTTTCGACAGGGGTAAAAAAAGGAGCCTACTCGTATGATCAAGTTGTTAAGTGTATGACGGTTTGGCTCCTGAAATAACTATATAACAACAATAAAATCGTTCAGTTTCTTCTTTGCTATAAGTATAAAATGAGAGCAAATCATTTTTCCACTTATAATATAAAGAAAGTAAATACAGCTTGTGAACAAACTTACTAGCTTTGCTTGTTGCTTTATTTGTGTTCATTTAGTGATTTTCTTCTCTCCACTGCTAATACTTAACAAACCGGTTCTGTTTCTAATATTAATAAGGACACATAATTTTAATGTTTATTACAATTAATTAATAACATTTTTATCACTAACTAATATAATTGCGATCACACGTATATAATTTAATTATTAACGACGCAGTACGACCATCGGCTCTCCTTTTTACGTGACATCTACTATAAGACTAACAAACATCCACATAATTTGAACTTTCTTTATTACTCAATAAGAAGTCATTTCTACGACTTCGTTCACCTTTTACGTGTTAAACTGATATCTGCCTTGTTTTACTACATTAGTTTTATTATTCGACTTTTTAACAACTAACAACCAAGGAATAAATATTTTCTACAACATTTTTAAGTCGGCAAAGGAAGTATCTATTATTTTTCTACATTTCACTAGGCACCGTATTGAGAACATCCTCTCCTATTACTTAAAGTCGGTTGAAATATTTTTGGATTGTTGCTCTTATATGAGGAGAGACTGTAGCCGCAGTGTACAGTCGGATATTAGAAGGCCAATGACGATGACGATGATATACATGATGACCACACAGTTTTTTTTCACTTTTAAAAGCAGTTATAAAATAACAGTTTTTAATATAGCAATAGCTCATAGCTACAGATTTTTTATCACGAATTAAATCTTACAATTTTATTTAAAACAATCTGTTCATAGTTAATTTAATAGCAGACCTTAAACACCCCCTAGTCTATAATATAATAGAAAAACTTTATTACAACACAATGGGAAAACACAAGGAAAACATTAATAGTAGATACTGAGTGCTAGGGTGCAGAGGCGGCCTTATAACTAAAAGTGATCTTTTAAAGGCTGCAACCTGAGCGTTCGAAGCCGATAAAAGGTATGTTTTAAAAAATAAAATAAACTTACATGAACATACATACTACATTTACATAATTACTACAAAAATACCGATATAAATATATATACACTAGAATAGATATTTATGATATATATTTATGCTATTATAAACTTACATAATTCTCAATTACATATACGTCTAAGTTTGTCAACGAAAATAAACACGACGAAATTAAAAATCATTTAAAAAAAAAAATTATAGAATGGTCCAAGCACAAGAGAAATGACGTTCTTATGTAGAGTGGAGATTAGGAGTCTATAGCCTTCCAGCTCCACCCTCAAACCATTCACGCTTATAAAGCTCTTAAGTATTGGTCAAGATATAGCCAACGAGCCTAAACATATGTTAAAAAATTAAGATGTGCCTATAACCACGTTCCTTCATCAATAGCCTGAATATCATGACATTCCTCTGCTGAACAATAGGCCTTATCTAACAGGAGGGCTTGTCCATAACCACCACGCTGGGCAGATGTGGGGGCAGAGGTCACTGCTGCCCGTTTCCCGTTATATTAGGAAAGGAGTATTAAGGAAAGGGTTCTTAGTACGGTAAAAAAATATCGACAAGTTAACTTTAAAACAAAAAAAAAAATTCTTCCGCATCCTATAAACGTTGGGCACAGGCCTCGTCTTTTCTAAAAGAGACGGTTTTAGAGCATATCACCTACACTCTACTTTAATGTGGGTTGGTGGCCTTTAACTGCTGCTTCCACGATAAAGTGATATGGCCCAACCATAGATGATGTAACGTGCTCTCCGACGCACGAAGGTTGACACCACCAATTTTCTAACTCCGGGCTGGTTTTGAAAATTAATTAACAGAAAATACACAATAAGTACCTTAAATAATTTATGGCCCGACCCGGGATTCGAACCCAAGACCTCATGGTTCAACTACGGATGTAGTCGTTGCTAACCACTACACGAACAAGGATCGTCAAAGTCAATAAGTTAAATAAACTCAATGCTATAAATCTGATCTGTAATTGTAGAAGTATTGATGCCGATGTTAGAGTTAAGCAGAACTGAAAACGCAAGTGATTGAATATTTTGTATTCCAAGGAATGGCATGCGAAGAACACGCGATATTATGCAACCAATCTCGGTAGTCAGTGGAGGCGTCGCGCGATGTGGTGTGATTGTGACTCACATACAATCTGCTGACAGATACAATATTATGATATTGTTAAGAAAGAAACAATACGATTACCTAATCGATGTTTTGTTTAGTGAGAAATTTATAACGTTATATCGTGTTATGATAACACCTGTGTTCATTTGATACGCAATTAAAATCAATAAAGTTTTTTAATAAATAAAGTTACGAGCTAAGTTAAGAGGTGCGAGCTGGGATTCGAACTCGGCCTCCTGAAAGTTATGACGTAATCCAACCCGCTGGTCTATCACCGCATCAGAAAAAAAAACAAGTGTCTAAAAACAATAAAACCGATAAACCAAAAAGAAAGTTTCTTAGACCTTCTCTCACCTGGTGGTTAGATATAATGCCGGTAAATTAGGTAAGGCTTACTTGTTAAATGGCATGTCTTCGTCAAGGATCGAACTCTGGACCATATAACACCGTAAAGCTCACGACACGACGGGAGATTATGATAAAGTAATGAGAGGACAGTTAACAATGTACGACATGAAAAAAATTAATATAAGTAGCATCGTGTGGACCTTGAATAAATGTTTGTTGATTTTTTATTTATTCTTCTAGCAAGTTCTAAGTACTTAAGTAACCATGGACAGCTAAGTATTCATAACAAACCAATTGGTACCAGTTTAAATATACTCGTAAATGCTTATTTACTTATACGATTGGCTGAATTTTATACGAAAGAAAGTATTTTTAAGACCCAAAAGAATGCTTTTTATGACGACATATAGAAACGTAAGTATAGAAAAGTTAGGTAATCTCATGAATATGTCAAAACTTCTTCTGTTGGATATTATTTTGTGTTGGGGATTAATTAGCCCTTAGAATTGGGGAACATTTAAAATGTTAAAGACAAGGGAGGTTTCATAGAGCATGCCAGAAACACTTCCTACAAAATTCCGCCCCATGTCCATCAATCGTAAGTGCTAAGCCTAATATGCCTTGAATGTCTCAAGCAACCACGCTATTTGATCTTCGCCCAGAACACACAAATGCTGCTAGGCCTAAGAAATGTGGTGGTAGTTCTCCGGAAGAGCTCTAAAAAAGTCTGAGATTGCTTTATTTTTTTGATTAACAATTAGCTCTAAAAAGACAGGGATTGAGAAAAATTTTACTTAAAATTAAATAGAATCCTTTATTTTCCCCAGTTGGAATAGACACATGTACTTTTGATACGAAAACTCTGTTTTAATGTTACCTGAGGGCTATCACCAAACAAATAATATACATATACGAGGTAATTTGGTCAGACGCAAATCCCCGTTGCGGTGCCGCGACAAGCCCGTCAGGCCGGCGCACGATATGGCACGGGGGGCTCAGCGGCCCGTGTCCGCCACCTGTCGGGACACCGGTTCGGTCCCACCCGCCCCGGCGCCTCATTAACGGACTTTATATTCCAAAATCCCGCGCAAACTACTGCCACTTTGCCCGGGATATTGGAATAATAACATTAATTTACATATTTTTTACATATTTTATTATTTCATCTCCTTTCCATTATGAAGTTTACTTACTTTTAATAATTTTTGTTTTTATATGTGATTTCATAACTGGACTTCCCTAAACTCAATAGGTATTAACAGAATAAGTACCAGCTTTGAGGGTACATTAGTATCCGGAACAGTAAGCTGAGTCAGCACCTATAAACTATTAATAATTAAGTATGAAATTTTAAGTTACTCCGTACGTAAGTCTGTTTGTGTTGTTCTGGGAAATAAACAAATTTTATTCTATTATATTCTATATTTTATAAAGACGAAAAGGTGATAGACCAGTGGGTAGGAGGTCGTCTTCACTGTCGCACTCTGTCGCACCTCTAACTTTTGCAAGCTATGTGCATTTTAAGGAATTAAAATATCACTTGCTTCAACGGTGGAGGAAAACATCGTGAGAAAACCTGCATGCCTGAGAGCTCTCGATAATGTTCTCAAAGGTGTGTGGAGTCCACCAATTCGCACTGGGCTAGCGTGCTGGACTACGGCCTTAAACCCTTCCCATTTCTGGAGGAGACTCGTGCCTTGTAGTGAGCCGGTATTGGGTTGATATGATGATGATGATGATTACATAATAGAAAACGTGTTTTAACGTTTTTACCTACCTACTAGACAACGTGAAAAAACGCATTAATGGTAATAGGCCAGCGCCGATATTTTATTTATACTGCAAACACACGTATCTAATAAATATTCCAGTACACCATAATTTTTCAAACGGTGCCATTTGAAATTCATATCGGAACGTCCTTCACTTACCCTTTACCGTGTGCCCTCTCGTAAACAACATCCGGTGGCCAAGCGCGTAAGAATATGTTTGCACAAAGTTTGCTTATATGCAGATAACACTGCGTGCAAGTGTGTGGCTAACACATATGTTCAGCTCCGCATAATGCACATGTCTCTTGGTGACAGCTCCAAGTCCCCAAGGGAACTTTAATATATTCAGATATTCATGCACCGGCGGCGCCTTAAAAATTTACAATTCGATTTGATTCAAATACATTTTGATTAATCGTTTTTTTTATGACAATTTAACATGAAAATTTTAAATTACCGTACGTACCTAGAATATTCCGATTATTGTATGTAATGTTATTCTAGTACCTAAATAGGAGTATAAAAAACAAGTTAGCAAAGAAAGTAGCGAAAAATTAGAAAATACCTTAAATATCTTTTTGTCGAAATATTTACGGTAAAAGGTCACGGTGCCCAATGCACTGGCACTATATCCTCCTTGGATTGCAAGATTTAACGGACGGACTAACTTATCACCAGATTTGTGACACAAGAAGTCTATTATTTGACGGCCGACTGGCGCAGTGGGCAGCGATCCTGCTTTCTGAGTCCAAGGCCGTGGGATCGATTCCCACAACTGGAAAATATTTATGTGATGAACATGAATGTTTTTCAGTGTCTGGGTGTTTATCTGTATATTATAAGTATTTATGTGCATTATTCATAGAAATATTCATCAGTCATCTTAGTACCCATAAATCAAGCTACGCTTACTTTGGGGCTAGATGGCGATGTGTGTATTGTCATAGTATATTTATTTGTTATTTATTATTATTCAGATAACCATGAACTTCCAAAGTATTTTTTAATGTAAAACGCATGTGCAAAGAAGTCAGCTTTTGCTACCTATTAGATGAAAGTCGATAGCCTTAATGTCTATACTCTAAGATGACAATATGAAATATTACAGAAATAATAGACTTAATTCGATTGTGCACAAATCCTTAACCTAGATCTGTTGGTCACTCACACTACGTCAATATCTTTTTCCAATGTTGTAGAGATAGCAGACCTATCAATAGTGTATTAAAAGATTTGTTTATAACCGAATTTTCACGAAATTCTAAGAGATAGGAGATCTACTTACATATAAATCGCTTCGCAATTGCGGCACTGTCAGAAATATAAGAATCGAAAACATCGTGAACGAAATATAAAAGACGTTAATAATAAAAAATTGTGTATTGTCATCGCTCCTCTATATGTCTACAAAGTTTGAACGAAATCTGATCGTTCAAAGTAGGACAAAATCGAGCTCAAAGGGGTCGGTTACATACATACATACATACAGGTAAAGCTAATATAAAGCGTGTAAAAAGCCACAAACCAACTTTAAAATAAAGGTAAGCAATCGAGATATTGTAATATTTTTATCTTGTTTGTTTCACAAATGTTGAAATTACTTTGCTTAAAAACGCGTAAAGGTGTAAGTGAGTCAAGAAGTTTTTGAACTTGACATTGGAGCCCAATTTTCTGTCGCGCTAATCCTAAAATAAACACTGAACTGATAAGTGAGAACGTGTTGCCGTACTAAGTTGTTCCTTTGTTACTATCGGGATGTGAGGTTTGAGTAAACGATTACAATGTGCTTGCTTATCGCGACGCGGATTTTAGTCAAAATGTTTCCCTTGCCTATTCCCTTCTTGAGAGTCTGATAACTATCCGTTAAAACAACTTACTTATAACTAAGGCTAGATTCCAACATGCGTTTTAAATTCTAAAAAGCTCTTTTAAAAGTTGGATAGCTTTTTGTGACAGAGCTCGTCCGGGGATGTACAACATCATGCTCATTTATGCCGCCAAGCAGCAATGCCTGTTGCCGTTGTAATTAGAGGCAATTGAAGCTTAACACCTTTTCCTCAGTTTGATGGACAGAAGGTGGCATTTTGTAGGATGAGTTTCTTACAAGACTTGCAAACTATCGCTCAGATATCCAGGTTGATGATCAATCATGCTTCTATTATTGTCTCATTACTGGGCACAGTACTTCTTACTCATAGGAGAGAGTAATGTAGAGCATAACTATATTTCTCTAAATAACCTTTTAATGATTATTTTCACAATATCGGAAAAAATAACTGGGATGGCTTAATGTACTTTCCAAGGCAAATAAGGGTGCACAACACCAGGTTGTTATTGAGAATGATTGACAAAAACAACTAATACCTAATAAATCAAGGCCTGCCTTGAGATTCAACCCAAGAGCTCGTGATCTGTATTCGAATATGCTACCTAACGATGCAGGTATAATAAAATAAAAAATAAATAAATACTCTACGAAATATACCATCGCTATCTAGCTCCAAAGAATTAGTAGCTTGTGTTATGGGTACTAATATAACTGATGAATATTATTTTAAATAATACATATAAACACTTATAATATACAGATAACCCACACAGTGAAAAACATTGAAATTTATCACACAAACATTTTTCAGTTGTGGAAATCGAGCATTTGGCTCTGACAGTAGGGTCGCTGCCCACTCCGCCAATCGGACATCAATGATAAGCAATAAAACTTTTGGAATCGACTTTAAACTTGGCATTGTAGCACGCGGCCCAGCCGTCGAGATTGCTTGTTGTAATCCACCGCACACATCATCCTGATAAGGATAACATATCGCACGTGTTCTATTATATCGTTGTTGAGAACATGTGAATCTAAGCAGCGCATTTTCTGACGGCCCATTCGTATTTCATTTTTATTATTTCTTAGTAAGAAAATTTGGAATTGATTAAGTAAATGGTAATATGTTTATATTTAATGCCATACATCTGATATCCCTACAGAAAAAGGTAATATTCCGTAATCGGATCAACATATATTTATCAATCTAAAGTTTATACAAACTTGATCGTCCTTGTAAGAAACATTCCAAGTAACTTAGGATTTATCTTACATATATACACTTACTTAATGCGCCAAATAAGACAATAGAGTTAATTAACAACTCGGCAAATTTTGTGAAATTTCGATGATTTTTACCCTAACAAATAAGCTCGACAAATAACAGAATCATTTATTCCGTATAGACACTAAACCTGGGTGCAAATAAACGAGAGCAAATTTATCACGTGTAAATAAAAACTGTTAGTAATGGGGAGCGATAAAGTGGCTAATACTGTATGCGCAACAACCTGTCGTTAGCAACCCTTCAAACCATGGGGTGGCTGAGCATCGCACTGAAATAAAAAAGTTGCGAGGCATGTGTCGGGCTTCTCTCGTGAAGTGTTTTTTTTTTATAAATTGAACATATTCCATCTCTTATATCGACTATTACCGTATTTTTCAACAATCGTCAGTAGTGTTGCCCAAATTCAGTCTTGGTCTTGCAGTCTTGGTCTTGTTCTTGCGTTTTTGCAAGACCAAGACCAAGAACAAGACCGCGTATTTTTAGCAAGACCAAGACCAAGACTGACCGTGCAAGACTTGAGCAAGAACAAGACATAGCCTGCAAGACTCTTGCGTCTTGCAGCTAGGACTTAGCGCTATTTCACGGAGTAGTTAGGTGTAACAGTTCGGTGTATAGGTAGGTAGGTACGCTTAGGAATTCTATGAGACGCAAAAAACTATATCAAAGAATATGAAAAACTGGACCTATGCGCATTACGACTAATACCATAAACATAGCGAATAAAAAAATATCTATTAAAATCAAACTGAGTGCATGCATAGTTATGTTTTAACCATCGGCACTTTGATAATGCGGCATCAAAGGTTTTGTACTTACTTCTCAAAGAAATTTGCCGCTTTTCGGAAGTACATGGTTATGATACACGCGCCGGCGGCTTCTTTTGCAATCTAAAACAATCGTTGCCGCCGCGCCGAAATCATAACATTTGACACTATTCATGCAAAATAATTTCGAATTTTAAGAGTACCTACAGGTGTTCCAAAGAATAAATAAGTTTCAGAGTGCTTAGAATGAAAATGAATACATTATACTGATCACGCAAGTAGTATTATGATTAGGATAAAATGGTGAGGATAGGTAGTAGATGTCATAATAATTCATTCTAGTAAGTAATTATAATATTGATTACTTATATGGTTTTAAACTAATTACTTAGGTACTATTATTGTACATTTAGTCATTATATTTCTTAAGTTTTTACAAGTTGTTTTAGCAAATGTAAGATTATAAATCATAAATGTTTATTAAGAAACAGTTACTTCCATGGAAAACGACATATAGGTCAGTTGATTTTTCGAATTTCTTATCAAATCTTCAGTTATTTATTAATCTGCTTGATCTTTACTATGGCTATGTTAATTCAAGCTCACAATGTTCCAATTCTAATACGTTTTTCTAAGATTTAAAGTAAACTTTAATAAATAGTAATAGACTAATAGGTAATTGCAAGACTTGCAAGACTCTTGCTGCAAGACCAAGACCAAGACCAAGACTGGGAGCGCAAGACCAAGACCAAGACCAAGACCAGGTGTATTGGCGCAAGACCAAGACCAAGACTGGCTAAGTCTCGTCTTGTTCTTGCATTTGGGCAACACTAATCGTCAGTGCATTAATGCCATCTGGGCACATGCCTCCTTCCTCATATTACGGAAGAGATTTAGAACCTTGACCACGCTGGTTGATTATTGCTTTTAATGTGTACCTATCAGAAAACTGTAATACCTAAATATTAAAAGAAAATAACATAATCTCATAACCGAGGAATTCACTAACATAGTAACCTTAGTCTAGTGGTTAACGCAGCAGTTGTTATTGCATCATAAATAGTTTAAATAATTATTAATTTATATCTAATTAAACATAAGTTAAAATATTAAACCAAAATCAGTCTTGTTGAAAATCTACTCAACCAAAATTAACGTCATTTGATTGGGATCAATTACAAAGTACCCATGCATTATGTACGTATATTAAAAATAAATGCACTGGATTGAGAACCTTTGAAGTAAAATTAAGATCGTTATATAGTAGGAATAATACATTTAGACACCGACGACCTAGTACTTTTTCGTATATAAATTTTAGAAGAAATAGTCATTTGTAAAGAAACGCAATCTGGGCGATTGTCTATAGCGTAACATTAAAGCCGCAAGCGGCTAAAAGCCTGCAGCTATTCCAGATATCTTTGTGCAATGAAACTTTGAAATGTCTCTTTCTTCTTCGAATTGCGGACATTCTTCGCCTTGAGCTTTCTACCCAGTTCATCTTTTTAACTCTCATATTTTTCAAGTCAAAATAAAGGTTTATTTTCCGCAAGTCATAAAAGTAGGTTTTATAGAGCGTTGCTAAAGTATACGATCAATATTAGGATGAGCTCCAACTGGTTCATGCAATCGGCAATTACAGTGCAATGCAAATATATTCATTCCAGATTTCATGCATTTATTAGATAATGGATATGGATACGCTGAATTTATTAAATCTTTTTTTTTTTGTTTCACACAAATTGAAGGGACTGTACCTACTATACCTCGGAGGGATTACGCATATAAACGTGTTTTTTCTTCTGTTAACCGATACAAGAGTATGAACGTGCTGAGCCGATTTTTGAATTGTCGTCAATTTAGCGTTTGAACAGTTTATGACAGATTATACCAAATTTATTTAGATGAGGTAAAGGTAGTAAGATATTAAGACTATAACTTAGAACATAAGTAGATAAATTCTTAGTTACGAAACATGAGCAACTAATCCTCAGGGATAAATAAAACTGTCCTTGAACCCTAAGAAGCTACGTATTTAATGAGCAGGCAGCTTGAGCGCAACCCATAATCCCTGACAAGATAACGTGAATTAATTACTCTCAAATTACTTTAGACAATGTTTCTCCATTAAACTTCTGTATCAAAACTTCAATCACGTATAAAGTCTACCCCTATGGCACAGCGATATACACATGGCAGCTGGGGCAGTTAAGTATGTGACAATAAAAAGAAAAATAAGGAAACAGGAACAAAGTTGAGAACCGGAAAGTTAACTTTTTCTTAAATAAGTTAGGTATTCAAGTGAGAAGTCTTTATCGTGATACCAATAAAATCGAATTTTGTTTCCTCTAGAGATTGACGTTATAAAGTGCATAAAGAAGCCAATAGTAGAGATCAGAAGAAAGCTATAATATCATCATATCAGAAATCTGAGTCCAAGGCCGTGGGTTCGATTCCCACAACTGGAAAATGTTTATGTGATGATCATGAATGTTTTTCGGTGTCTAGGTGTCTATATGCATATCATAAGTATTTATATATATTATAATTAAAATTATTCATCCGTCATCTTAGTACCCACAACACAAGCTACGCTTACTTTGGGGTTTAATGGCGATGTGTGTATAATGTCGTAGTATATTTATTTTTCATGGAATCCGTCTGAGTGTACTATTTAATACTGATAACATTTTCTGAATTGAAAGTTAAAGGAGGAGAAATAATTATTATATACACTAACTCCACGTGCCCAGAGACTGACTGCCACAGTAAATATATAAGCTAAAATATATTTACTGCACCGATGCTAATTTGAATTGTAGTGTCTGTGGTAGATAAAGGCTCAGATTAAAATCACGCAAACAAGTTTCCATTTGGCTCTAACATAAAATTACTCAATATCCATGTTAACTTTAACCAAGCGGACAAAATATGTGTAAAGGGCAAAAATCATACAACCAGCGACATCCATTCTACGAAAACACTTACGTATTCCCGTAGTTGCCCCCCGGGGCGTCATAAATAAACAAGTTATTTGCGTAGTGTAAAGAAGACCTAATTACGTCGCGTGGGTGTATATAATTCAAGGCACCCAGTGATGTAGGTAGTGTTCAGTGGAATACGAGGCGAGCTGTTACCTACGGAGATCGATACAGAAGTTTTGGCACCACGTGGCTTCGTCGCCCAGCAACGATAGGCGGTGCATTGGGGGGTGGATTGTTAACGTATGTTTAAAAATCTAATACAGAGTTCCTCAACCTCTTTAGAGCATTCACGTTTTTCGATTTCAGATAGAACCCGTCATTACATAATATTGTTTTTATGCAAGTTGAAAGTCAAAGTCAAATATTTCTTTATTCAAATGGCACTTTTGATGCGTTGATTACATACAAAATGTGAACAGCAAGCAGTGAGTAGTGATGGCGATAAGTACATTTTCTTAAAAATAAAGCTACGAGGGTTCCAAACGCGCCCTGGTGTAAGAATAAGCCCACAACAAACTTAGCTGGGTGTTCATTTCACCATCTCACATCGTCAATCGTCATGAAAATATTTAAGAAGCAACCTGGTTAGAGCAATTGTTCACAGCCAAGCTTTTATATCGTTTACGTAATCCTTTATACTATAATAGGATTATTCTATAAGCTTTCGCTTAATAAAAACTTTGAACTTTTTTAGAGTTCATCCATTCTCAACTCATATAAAGCCTAGTGATTAGAGCTTCAGCCTCCTTTTCGAGGTGATCTATCTAATGGTAAGTGGAAAACCATCCTACAAAGTCCCGCCCTGTATCCATCAACCTAAGGCGTCGGTGTTAAGCTTAGGGCTTTTAAACTGATCTGTATCATTATCTGGTCCATAAACCTCTATTCAATAAATTACTTTAATCCGTTGCTTTGTTTGTGCGTGAAACATTTTCACTCTAACAATATGTATGGGTAGTTAATAGGGCGTTTTCTTATGGTAATTACCGTCACAAAAAATCAACGCTTAAGTTAATGTATAAGGTGAGTTGAATGTTCTCCTAAGAATCTGAAAAAATCAATTTTTTAGCAAATAGTATTTAGTTATGAACTAATTATTATTGTTGTCACGATTACGGTTAGTTGACCCTCATTGGTCAATATGTTTGATCAAGGCCAACGAACACGTACCTATAGTGAGGTGGTAGTGTGCTAACCTATCAGAGGCGGTTATATCGAACTCACAACCCTAATCGGTTACTACGTGGCATCGTAACTGAACGCTAAATCGCTTGGTATACATCATCATATCTACCGAGACTTAAAATAACTGCACAGAGAGAAGGAAATTGAGTTCTTAAATTACGGTAAAGATCTTTGGAAGAATCACTCTCGAGAGATTCTGGAATGTTTTACTAAAATTAATGTGGTCTTTCTTCTGTGATTTCTGTAAGATACGTATAAATTCCAGAATTAGTTATAAAAGACCAAACAATATACAAGATATACAATATACAAGATATTTAAGAATCATCTTAAGGTTTTTTTTTTGTATTTCTTGACGGTCATAGTAGACGATTCACCTGATTGTAAGTGGGAAAACATTGCTTATAAACAGGGCAACACTTCGCAGGGTATGTAACGGACACACAAAATGTCACCCTGTGTCCATCAATCTGAGGCGTAAGTATTAAGTTCATGTGCCTATAAATACTGATTGTGTTCTTTTTTTTTGTTCTTATTTACTACTCATTTCAATTTTTGACGTGACAACGTCTTATAATTCGATGGAGCCGGCTGCACGCACGAAAAAACATGACGCATGCGGCGTTACCTCGTTCTGAGGCGTTCCATTCAAGGCTTGAAGTGCAAGCGAGAGCGCGGAACGAGCGACAAAGAGGCACAGTCGGCCTCCGCGTCCGACATCTGTCTCTCTCCTACTTGAGTGAGCGATGCGTCCGCGTGGACATTTTCTGTACAATAAAACATTTACATGTTTTCGGCAAGGATGAAGTGCAGTGAAAAGTAAATGTGGTGTCAGTTGTTTATAGCGACGATAATATCTATCAAATTTTTCATTTTGAAAAATGCAACTATTGCATCAGTATTTTCTTACGACGTTGTCACGTTCAACTATCATCAGTAAGTCGACTTTACAGGCAACCAATTTTTTTTTATTAAAATTTAACTCTCAGTTATGATAATACCATAACGTGAAATATAATGCAGAACGGGCAAGAGCGTCCTCTTCGCTACCAGTGGTGTGCACAGGATTTTCACCAGGGTATATTCATAAACGAGTTATAGGAACGATGTTGGGTAGGCAGTGCTTTTGTGTACGTTTGAAGTGAACGCTACCACTATCATCTACTGTGATCACGAAGCTGTATGCAGCGTGGTGAATATGGGAAAATACGTTACACAGTTAAGAGATAAGTTTAGTCTAGCAGTGAACAGTTATAGGCATTGACAAGTGATATGAAACATACCGATCAGGTAAAACGATGTATTATTCGAGACGTGTACCCTAGCCTTGAAAAAAAAGAATGTTAAAAGAAAAACAAGTACCCACATTGAAAATAGATGCAGACAATACAAACGTGATGAACTCACGATCAGTTTATAGCATATCTTATTGTTAAAGAGCTAGTGGTCATTGCAGTCGGTGGATTGCAACCGGGAGTCCACCGGCAAGGAAAATTCTTCATCAACACAGATTTAGAATTTGCTTTGGCATTAGTTTAGTGTATCCATTCGCGTTATAAAAATACCAATCAACCGGGTAATATAATAGCAAACACTTTATTTTTTAATTAGTGGTCTGAGTACAATACTTTGCACTCCATACATTCATAAAAGTAGTGCCTAATTTGCCTGCTTAGCGACAACGCAGAATTGAATACAGACGTGGATAGAGGTAAACAACATGGTAAGGTAATGAAAAATAATTTAAAAAATCCCTCCTTAATTAGTTTATCCTAAAATAATTACTCAACTAATATGTTTTAAATTATTATATATGTTATTTTAATTTTATTACTAACAATATTGCCAGACGTAATTTATTTATATTGGTGTATAACAAGAAGACACCTACACCAATATTCAATTATAATAACTATTGATTGGAATGATTTAAGGTTCAATTGAAACTATTATTTTCTTTAGTTAAGTATTCCTTAGAATTACTAAATAAATAAAATTCAAGGTAAAAGGTATTATAAAACTCTATATATAACTAGAAATTCATTCTTTAAAACGTCGGCTCCTTCAATATATGTCCTAAAAAATCATCCACCACCTCTTTAGCTATTAAACGTTAATCGTCTAACAATATTATAAACTCACAACGCAAGCTAAACGAAACGTAAACACATTTACCTGAAGGTGTTTGATGTTATATTTCATTCTACTGATCATTTAGACTATTTGCGCGCGAATCATTATGTAAACATATAAGAATAAACCTAGACTGAACTTGTAAGCAATTCTACGCGGTATTTTCCTAACGATTCGTAGCAATATATGATAATATAATTATACCCGAAGTGGTAAACAAATATTTTTATGTAAATGTAGTTCATAACGTACCTTTATTTAACAAATACTACTCCCAAATTACATCGATCTCATGATGTTAGTCACATACATCTCGCAGACGTTAATTTCATAATAAATTCAGGGTTTAAAGAAATATAGGATAAGTAAATAGTTTTGATAAATAATCTTGGGGAATGGATTACGATAAATTGCTTCAGCTATTTTGAACTTGTAAGATAATACAAAATAATGTAACCGCTAAGTCTGTTGTGCGAACTCTCAAAGCTTTGGTTTTAGATTGTCAAATGTGGTCATCGTGGTGATGAACACATTTGTCCACATCATGATAATGAAAAAAAAATAAACGCGGGGTTTTGGTGACTGTGGATAAAACTGAAAAGAACAACTATGTACATATATAATATATGTGTATACTTATATAGTATAATTAAAGCTCATGGGAAGCGTGCGGTGACAAGGCGCGAGTTTAACGTTTATAGTTCACCCAAAAAGTACACATAATAAATATTCTACGATACTACACACATCGCCGTCTAGCCCCCATCAGTAAACGTAGCTTTTTTATGGGTACTACAATTATTTATAAATATTTTTATGTATAATATACATCTTAATATATATAAATCTCCTGTCACGATGTTTGTCCGCGATGGACTCCTAAACTACTTAACCGATTTTAAATTAAATTGACACACCGTGAGCAGTCTGGTCCAACTTAAGAGATAGGATAGCTTAGGTCTTTAATTATAGTCGCAATTTTATTTTATTGCAAATTATTTGTCTATAATAAATTGACAGTCGCATGTTATATATATACTACTATACTCATTTAAGGCTTAGCGATACTGAATACTTTAAAAACAAAATCAAACGCAGACGAAGTCGCGGGCAACAGCTAGTACATTATATATACATGCTTATAGTAAGCGTTCGGTGCCGATGACACGAGTTCCTAAAAATTGCTTAACGCGCCCAAATAAGATTTTAAATCTTAAATAAGAACAGGTTAAAAAAGAATAGCACGCTATCGTGTACCTGCTGTTATCGGCAATGTCAGCCAACCATTCGTAACTATCATGAAAGTATCGAACGCGTGCGGATAATATGAAATGGAATGTTTCAGGCATTTCAGCGGCCGTGAACGTGAATGAGGTCAGATCAGACTGGCGGAGGCGCCGCATTGCGCTCGCTGCGACACCTGCAGCCAACCTCCACATCTTACCCGACACATGGCACGCGGCACCCGGCATGCGGCATGCGGCAACCGGCACTCAACATGCCAAACATGTAACATGCCAATATTCGCTTCTTTAGATGTCTGGTTGATTAGAAATGGTTTAGTTATATGTTCGGATACATAAAAAAAAACACTGGAGTTTGTAATAACAAATGTACTAGCTAATTAGCTTGACTCTAACGAACCTTGCGGTGCTAGCCCAGTGAAAGCGGTGATAGCCCAGTGGTTAAGACTTTCGCTTTAATTTCGGGGGGCCAAGTTCGAATTCCAGCAAATCAAACTTTTCTAAGTTATGCGCGTTTTAAACGATTAAAATATCACTTGCTTCAATTGTGAAGGAAAACGTCTTGAGGAAACCTGCATTCCTGAGGTTTCTCCATAACATTCTCACCGGAGTGTGGAGTAAACCAAACCGCACTGGACCAGCGTGGTGGACTACGGCTTAACCGCTTCTCATTGTGAGAGACCCGTGGTCTGTAGTGGGCCGGTAATAGTTTGATATGATGATATGATAAGAGTAAAAAAAGTTCCTACCCTACATCAAACCTCGTTTGTTTGTTTGTCCTTCCTTCACGGCCTAATTAAGCCACCAATCAATATTATTTTTGGCATGTAGTTAGTCGAAAGGACGGTGAGTAATACAGGTAACGGTACCTACGGGATTTGTAAAAAGCGGAGTAAGAACGCGGCAAACAGCTAGTACTGTATAAGCACAACATTTGGGTTACTGGTGTGGCCAGTAATTCGTACGATGTAAATATTTTTTGATTCCATTACTGTTACATTTTGTAAGCGATGATGCAGTCGAAGATGGTAACTGGCTAACCTGCTAGGGGCATGGCAGCAACATTAAACACATAACCCTAATCATTTCTAAACTTCATCGTACTGAAATACTTAATCGCTTGTCGGCACGTATTTGTAGGTAAGGTTGTAACTAGCCACGGCCGAAGCTTCCCACCAAAAAAGACCAGAGAAAGTTCAGAAAAACTATCAAACAAATTCCCAAAATGTTCCTGCCTGGCATCGAACCTGGGACCTCATAAGATAACAGTGCTAGCCACTGCACCAAATTTTATCAGTCGATTGCAAAGAAAATGATAAGATATGTAGAGCCTAGGCGTTTACTGGATAGGTGATCTATTTTGGGCTTCTTTCTAAAAGAAGACGCTAAAGAGAGCACGTGGCGCAGCCAGTTTAAAACTACCACTGATGATAATAAAATAATAAATCGATGAACGAATTAATTTTTCGAAGAGTTTGTAACTTAAGCCTACAGTATTATAGCAGCAATAAGCGTTCGTCAAACTTCCATGTTATTTTCTGGTGTTCGAGAGGAGAATGGTATGAAAAGTTTGGAAACAAATGATATATTTATTTTTTATAACTTAGACAGATTTTAACTATACCCATTTAAAAACTAGAAACAGAGAAATGATTGAATAACCAAGCAACATTTACAATAGAAAAACAATTTCAATCTCGTCCGCGTCAGTATTTATACCTACGTCTGGAAAATACGATAATATTTCCATTGAGTTTCATGGAAATGTAACAGGGGAACGGTGAGGTGACATGAATGTTTTATTAATGCGCAGGTAGGCTAAACTAATCAGTGTCAATGCCAAGGATTGGATAAAAAATTCCACCACGACAAGAATACATTTATAACAGTAAATTATGTAGGTACTCGTTTCCATTACAACTTAATGCATTCGCAAGGACTATATCCCGTCAATCTTAAGGATTTCTTTTAAAATAAATTTTAGAATTGACGGCCGAGTGGCGATGTGGGTAGCGAACCTGCTTTCTGAGTCCAAGGTCGTGGGTTCGATTCCCACAACTGGAAAATGTTTGTGTGATGAACATGAATGTTTTTCAGTGTCTGGGTGTTTATCTGTATATTATAAGTATTTATGTGTATTATATTCATAAAAGAATATTCATCAGCTATCTTAATACTAATAACACAAGCTACGCTTACTTTGGGGCTAGGTGGCGATGTGTGTATTGTCGTAGTTTATTTATTTATTTTTATTTAGAATTATTATTGCTGAATTGGTAATTGATTAGAGGTTTTTGCTTCGGTCTCCATGTCAAAGGGACCGAATTCCATCCTCGGCATGTACCTCTTACGCAGCAAAAAGGCCGCCTTTTCATGCCTGCCATTTTTGTTCTTTTATTTTTTTTATTTAGAGTTATGTGCGTTTTTAATTCAATCAATAAAGAAATCAGGTGATTTCTTTTCCTTACTTTTTTATTAATGTATAACATTAATTTTATTAACAACAAGATAAGGCTTTAAAATTGATACCCACCCATAAAATTGTGAATCTAATAGAAAAGTAAGTTTGTATGCAAATTGATAAAAATAATAGGTAATAAATACAAATGAAGCTGAATTTGCTATACCTACTCCGCGAGAATCTGTATTGTGAAATTTATAATTTCTTCATACTTTATACTCCAGACCAAACAGATTGAAGAGAAATTGTAAAGAAAACATTCATGCTCAACACACGAACATTTTACAGTTGTGGGAATCGAACCCACGGCCTTGGACTCAGAAAGCAGGATCGCTGCAAACTGCGCCAATCGGCCGTCTAAAAGAAGAAAGAGAAATTCCGCAAAGTAACGCCGGTTTTATCCAATAGATAATAAATAAAAGTTGATGGGACATTTAATAACCAAACTGTAATGATGTGACTCCTAGTAACCGAGAAAACGGATAAATACCGTCGGGGGGCAATGCATATGGAGGGTCATGGTATAGTGTACTTTTACTACATTATGAAATGATTCATGAGAAATTATCGCGATACTAAATAATATTGAAATGGTAAGAAAAATATAATCGCCGTAGGTTACAGTTACGCACTTCGCGTGACTGAACGGGCACGTGTCGGTCATTACTGCGACGTGCTACGTCCGGTAAACTTCCTTACTTATTAATGCCGTTCCTTTATCTTTAAGTTCAGTTTTAGTAGTAGAACTTTTAGTGACGGAGGTCGCCCGGGAAATCACTACAAACTTGCTTATTTCTTTCGATAAACAGCATTGTTACAAAGCTGGGTTCCGGCCTGGAGGGCATGAGCATTCGGCGTAGTTATAGGCATTATAGACACACGAGGCTAATACCTACGCCTCAGATTATTGGACACAGGGTGAACGTGTTCCTTGCATGCCCTGTGAAGTGTTGCCTTGTTTATATATTTACATATTTGAAAATTTAATTTAGTTTCAAAATTAAAAAAGAAAATGGACTGTAACAATATAAATATTAGAAGCAAAAATAAACTCGTTGTGCAGTTTACTAGGCTACATAAAATTACTAATTCATTCAAGGGCAATTGTATATTATTTTATAATAAATCACCGAATGAAATCTTTGAGATGTTTCTCAATAAGTTCAAAGTTTATATAAAACGTAAGCTTACAGAACAATCCTATTATAACGTTAAGGATTATTTAAACGATAGAAAAACTTGGGTGTGAATTGCTTTAACTTCATAACTTAATATAAATTTACTGTGAGATGGTGATAATAGAAACAAAACTACCCGGCTAAATTTGTTGTGGGCTCTTCTTAGACTAGGGCGCGTTTAGAACCCTCGTAGCTTTAGGTTTAAGTTGGCGAACGAATTTATCACCATCCCCTTACAATTTTGTAATTATGTAAACATATTATATGTATGAACGCTTCATAAGTGCCTGTGATAGGCCTACATGAATAAAGAAATTTAAAATTTGAATTTTGAATTTATAGCCGACAGTTTACCACTAACGAATAGGAGGGCAATTTGCTTGAACCGTCAATTATTACTATAGAATCCAGATAAGTAGACTTCACACGGTTTTAAGAACATTATGGAGAATTCTATTTCATCGTTTAAGCAAATGATTTTTTTAATTTTATTTGTTTATTGCTTTAAACAAACGCACATAACTTCGAACTCGATCCCCTAAGGTGAAGCCGAAGTTCTAACCACATGGCTATCATCGCTTGTTATCACATACGTAGGGGATATTGGGCCGTTTAGGGGTGCATTGCAATTTCAATTTGATTTGCTGGAATAAATACAAATTGGGTTTTCTCAATGTACTTATAAATTGAAAATAAACTGCTGGAAGTGAAGTACGCCTGAGCTGACTAGTTTACTTCTCATTCATACACTGGTACATAGATAAGTTTATTTTCTATATTGGTTATATATATGTTTGTGCATGAATAAATATCTGTTAATCTGCTTTAAAGCAGCGTAAATCGCGTTTAGAGAGAAGGAGTGTGCCCGGCGGTGGGACTTTAATGCTTTATTGACGTGACAACGTCTTATAAATTGGTTTACCGGGTGACACTTCAAGAAACTGCGTTACGCTCCGCTCACGTTATGCGCTCACAATGAGAGCGAGTGAGAGGCACGCGCTCGCCTAAGAGCGAGAGAGACAGACATAAAAAGTGAAAGGCACGCGTCCCTTTGTAGTAAACGCTGTTTCATTGTACGCAAATGTATTGCAAGTTATTGTATGTATATTTGTATATAAATACGTATGTATGTGTAAAGGTAAAAATAAAATTTTGTTAATATGAAATTCAGTGCGAGATTCTTTGTATAAATGTTTTAAATATAATTCTTTGTATAAATAAATGTTTTAAATTGTTACTATTATTTCATCCTTCTTCCTACTATACGAATGAATATTCACATTAAAATTATTTTACCACTCAAAGTCGTTGTCACGTAAAACTTTCGCCCGTATACCGACTTTACAGGCAACCAATTTTTTTAATTTAGATTTATGAATTTTTTGAATTATTGAATTTAATGAATATGATGATAATTTAATGATATGATAATAAGAAGAAGTTAATATAGTAACGCCAGAAGAAACAATTTAATCTTGTTTAGTTGATTTCATTTAGCAACTATTAGGCACTAAATGCTCTTTGACCAATTAGGTATAAAACTAACGTAATATACCTGCTACCAAATGCTAAAATATTTAATTACTTAATAATACCTACCATAGAATAACACATTTAAAATACAAATATTAATATATTCATTCATTATTGAAGTCATGCAATCTTTATAAATAATGTTACAATTAAAAAAATATGAAATAACGGTACAAAACTCACAATATAAATTACATTACAGTATTTATACTGGATCAATTTTTTAATGAGAAATAACAAATGAAATCAAAGACAATATAAAAGTATTTGTAACACGTCATAAATTAAACGACCAAATGAAATAAACTGAATGTCCCGTATAATGGTACTGTTATAACGCCTTTCAGTATTTATGAAACGAAATGTGAGTTTCGTGTAGTTGGAAATGTCAGAAAGGTCCCAGACATTCCACACGTCTGGGGTGGGGCGTGCACGCAAGCCTCTAGCCAAAGCTAACTTGGGTAGTTCAGCTATATGGCCTTCACACACCAAACTGTAAGACAAATTTATCGCAATCTGAGATAGCAATACATACATCTAACAGTTCGGTAACTGTCTAAAATATATATTGTTCCGTGTTTGATAAAATTATTGAATAGGTGCATTTTCTTTTCGTTTTAACGCAAACGTGTTTAATTTGCATAATATATCTGTTACAAACAATGAAAGCATCCTTAATTTAATATTGAAGAAAATAAAAACTATACCAATTCCTTCGAAATACATTTTGTGACGTGAATTTTGCCACCTCTTCGTCCAAGGGCTTACAATTTTTACGTCACGTCTTACGCCACAAAACTGAGTTATGATTTGAATGCAATAGACAATCAGGGCCAAGTTTTTTTTCTGGCAACCAGCGAACCCTGGCAACGAACCTATCTGTACAGGCAAATATTAAGTACGTGTATAATGAATCAATTAATTTATACATTTTTATTGTACACCGCACAAAGGTACAAAAACTAGAAAACAGGAATAACAAAAGACTTACAATTTGGCGGTTTTATCGCTACATAGCTATCTATCTCTTGCAGGCAAATCGCGAAATAGAAACAGCTACAAAAGAGTATTAAATATATACACAAGCAGCAATCTTGGCATAAGTAGGTACGTAGGTAGGTATAAAGAGATGGGATTCGCGAAAATGTTTCTAATAAAGAGTTGGTTTGCATGTCAAAGAGACTTAAGTTAGTGACACTGTACCTATTATCAAAGAATGACGACTAAAAATTTGATATCAGCTGACACGTAGCGTGCAGAAACTTTTAGTCATTCTAGACAGTTTAACGAAAACTACATTAATCGACAATAACGAATTACTTCG
This sequence comes from Pararge aegeria, assembly GCF_905163445.1. Lineage (NCBI taxonomy): Eukaryota > Metazoa > Arthropoda > Insecta > Lepidoptera > Nymphalidae > Pararge > Pararge aegeria. Next base: position 4,923,019 of record NC_053184.1, on the reverse strand, counting down.
CTTGTCTTTACTAGGACTGCCGTACTGTAACAGCTCATAAATAAATAACATGATAAATGATTTTTGTTTTTACGGAGCATGCCAATAGCTGGTGTTACGATCTTATAGACACACACACACACCACACATTTAAAATCGTCTATAATGAACATCAAAGTTAGTTTCTGTACCAGCAAGCCAAAAAAGAGGGATAGAGATTAAAATAAACAATTTTTATTAACACAGCGTCTATATATATTATGTGTGTTAATTTAGCTTACTTAGTGACTGTCTAGTCATCATAAAATTTATAAATAAGTTACGAAATGTTAATAGAGCTATCGTAGTTCTTAAACAACGTGATGTTGTCACGACCGCTAACGTTCACCGCTAATAGTGGTTTGCGAAAATTGTCGAAGCAGACAGCTTAATGGACTCACCAAAGAACTTAGGGGAAGGAAATGAATGTTAACTAAAACGTAATGATTCACGCAGACAACGAGCGAATACAGTACGACGACTTTATTCGAGACAATCCCTTATATGAAAATACAAAGAATTGAGGTTTGGGCTATTTAAAATGCAATGCAATAGTTTATAAATAGGTACCTACAGCGGATAATAATGTCATCAGGCAATATTCATGATAAAGGGCCTGAAAAAGACACCCTTAAATGTTCAATTAAAACAAAATGAACTCGCGATTTAAATACAGAATTAAGAACATACAGAATCCGTGCACACGACTTATATTTAAAATGTTACGTGAACAGACAGTTAGTAACTTCATTCAAATTTCAGTTGTCAGTAATTATAAAAATGGGAAAAGTTTGTGAGCTAGCAACATTCGCGGGTGTAAAGTGAGACGTGCTCGCAGCGTCTTCTCTGTTTTTGGACACAAGGATTCTGTATGTTTTTAATTCTTTGGATTGAAGTTAGAAAATTATTGCAAAGAAATGCGATTAAATTTCCATCTGATAGAAATGACAAGTGCACAAACACTTATTGCATTTCACTTTACACTCAGGACGATGAACCCTAAAGGATTTTACTTTCCTTTAGAGTTTAAACATTTATTACGAAACGGGACACTTCTTTGAGGTAAATGACCTTCATGCTGCGAAATAAATATATTGTGTTACGATAGGATGAATTGTTCAAAGGATAAAGAAATCATATTAAACGATTTGGAATATCTTCTTTTCGAAGCGATATCTGCTTTAAGAAAGACGACATTAAAATAAACGTTAATTATATTCATTGATACCGCTTAAATAGGTTTATATGTTAATTTAATTTTCTCATTACAATATGTTAAATTAAACAGGCACGTGCATACTTGCTCATAGGAAAAAGTCTAAAACTACTTGTCATTACTTTGATTACAGTTTATATGAGCAATAAAAGAGTTAGCCAATATGCCATTTGGATTTCTTTTAATCTTAAATACGCGTTCATTTCATATACTTAGTGGTGTAAAGTACACATACTCGTAGTACGTTTGTGATTATGATTTAAATCAGTTGAATAAACCCACTCATGCTATAAATGTGAAAGTGTGTTTCTTGATTTGTCCATAGTATCGTGAAGAAACAGAAAAACGTATACGTGATTTTTAGCACATAGATAGTTTATGGGCCGAAGAGTAAAATTGGCTATGTTATAAAAACAACTGTAAATTTTGGAAAATGTAAATTGTCCTTCAGAATAGATTAGAACTTATTTTTCTGAACTGAATCTTTGTCATTAAAATAACTTTAGTCTTTAAATAATTAACATTATATTTCCTACTTCGAAAACCCTAAATTTCGTTTGTTCAAAAAGTTTGACCGCTTTAAAAGCGGCCGGTTCACAGCATTATAGAAGTAGTAGCTTTCTTTTTTAATAATAATAATTTATTCACAATAATGTAGGTACTTAGAGCTTTTATTATATTATATGACACAGAGTTATGTGTGTGTGTGCCTATTGGCGCAGTGGGCAGTGACCCTGCTTTCTGAGTCCAAGCCGTGGGTTAGATTCCCACAACTGAAAATGTTTCTGTTATGAACATGAATGTTTTTCAGTGTCTGGATGTTTATCTGTATTTTATAAGTATTTCTGTATATTATTCTTAAAATTATTCATCAGTCATCTTAGTACCCATAACCCAATCTACGCTTACTTTGGGGCTATATGACGATGTGTGTAGTATCTTAGTATATTTATTCATTTATTATTATTATTATATTAAGTAGAATCCAGTACATTCTACCAGTTGGTGTATGAATATTTCACAATATCAAAAATGTTACAGTAATAACATTAAATTAAGGAAGTACTTAACAATTTATTTTTCTGCGACTTATATAAGTCGCAGAAAAAAAGTAACTTTGTAAATACAAAGTAAAGTAAATAATAAATACTAACTACGAGCCTATTGTAGTACAGAGTATTTCAAGCTGAATTTGTACAAAAATGTATTTACTTATTAGTTCATTTTTCATTTTTAATGGTCAAAATCAAACCGTTTAATATCGCCGTTTAGAATCCTTTGTATTTTTAAAATAGTGATTGCGACTTTCTTATCATGATTAGTGGCCGAGTACCCAGTAACTAGCGAAATACAGAATTTTATCACGGCTATAAAAAATATCACGACATATTTACTTCCACCGATGCCTTTCCTCGATTATGTTTGTTTTACTATCCCTTATTGCTACCATAAAGGTATTTTTATTTACGGAGTAATAATATAAAGCAAAATTGAATGTGGACCTACGCTATTGTGTATTTTTAACCGACTATAAAAGAGATGGATGTTTTAAATTTGTGGGTTTTTGATTCTTAATTGTTATGTGTGTCTCGCGATAAGTTGAAGACGCCTGGACCGATTTTGAAAATTATTTTCTTGTTTAAAAGGAACCGATGTTGATTTTTTTTTGTTTTATACTGCTCTGGTGGTCCTGTCTTGTCCAAGAATGGTTAAAGGTGGGTCATCTGCTTTGTCCGCCAATTATAACTTTAAAAAATAAAGTTACGAATGTGCGCAATATTTTATTATAGGTAATAAGTTTAAGACATCAATATCTAAGGATTTACTTCCTAGTGCCTCATGCCCTTAATACGGAGGCGTGTCAACTGTCAATAGTTCACTGACAGACCGCGATAGAGTTTATTGTATTTGTGTTTGCTTTGGCGGATGCGGACCTTTCCCACGGGGACAAACGACTGACTGTTCCGAGAAAATGTTTGACTTAAACACTATATGAGCTATATATTGGACGGACGATTGTCGCAGTGGGCAGCGACCCTGCTTTCTTAGTCCAAGGCCGTTGATTCGATTTCCACGACTTGAATTTTTCAGTGTCTGGGTATTTATATATATATTATAAGTATTTATGTATGTTATTCAAAAAAATATTCATCAGTCATCTTAGTACTCATAACACAAGCTACTTTTACTTTGAGGCTAGATGGCGATGCGTGTATTGTCGTTGTATGTATTATTGTTATTTTTTTTTAATTGGCGGGCGTATTAAAAGGTTGTGTTACACTTGAAGGGATGTGATAGTTGTTAGCATTTTATTATATCGATACTTATAGTTATTTATACTACAAGTTATGTCTTGACTGCCATCTCACCATATGGATGCCATTTTTGTTTTTTGCTGATAGTGAACATGAGATGCAGTAACTAGTACTAAGATGGTAACGGGCAAACCTATTAAGAGTATGGAAGTTATTTAAAAAGCGGTGATAGCCCAGCAAAAAAAGCGGCGGTAGCCTAGTGGTAAGGGTTAAATTCCACACACCTCTAAATTTTCACAGTTATGTGCGTTTTTAATTTATACAATTAAATATCACATGCTTTAACGGTGAAGGAAAACATCGTGAGGAAACCTGCGCGCCTGAGAGTTCTTAATAATGTTCTACCACTAGACCAGAGCTGTAAACGGCTTTACCCCCTTTTCATTGTGGGAGGAGACCCGTGCACTGTAGTGGACCCGTAATGGGTTGATATGATGATGATGATGATTGATTTTAAGAAAAAGGTATGAAAGCTCATCGGCTCATACATATATTTTATTTATATATTTGTATGTTTTAATGTTTTAATCTTATTTATTGCACCTTCTACCTCTTTTCTATGTTTTTTCTTTTTACGCCCTTTACGCCTGGAAGAAATCGCTATGTAGCGATAAGGCCTAATTGTACTCTCTGGCTCTATGTTTATATCTTTCTTTCTTTGGTGTAAAATAAAAGTGTAAAAAAATATATATATATATTCCCTTACCAACTAATCTTGCATTAAAACCGTATCACAATTAAGAATGTATACATATACATTCTTCATTGTGATATTGATTTCAGTATAGTATATCTGAGGCGCAAAGAGCATATTCTGTTTACTGTGGAGTAATACCTCCTTATCTGCTATTGGATTAAACATCAAACAGATTCGCTCGATAAGATAACATATTCATAAAATCACGCTTTAATACTCTCCCATGAGATAATTGCATATCTCGTCGAGAAATTATGTCTTACGTAATTTACTGCAAAAGTTTCAGCATGAATTTTATATTGAAATCGATAGAATTTTAGTTCGTGAATATTCTTCAATTTAAACAATTATTAATCACTTGTTATTTATTAGGTCTGAGTTGCTAATATCATTAGATGATTCATCATTTAAATATAAAAACAAATAAAGCTTTGCCTAAACCAGTCGAATACAAAGCATAGCACAATTTAGCCCTTGACTGTAATCTCATCTGCTGTTAAGTGATGATGCAGTCGAAGATGGTAGCGAGCTAATCTGTTAGGGAGTGTGGTAGCCATACCCCTAATCGGTGTCGACGCGACATCTATCGCGACTGGATCACTTAGCGGCACGTCTTTGTCGTTAGGATGGTAACTAGCCAAATCGTCAGACCAGACCAGAAATTAGAAATCCCTAAATCACCCCTGCAGTGAATCGAACCCGAGAATAAAACAACAGTGCTTACTGCTACTCCAGGGGGGGGGGGGGGTCGCCTATATCTTTCTATACACATGAAGATCACATGCTGCAAGTTGAAGGTTTATAAACGCCGTCAAAGTGAAAGGTCAACCCTCTTTTTGTTTTATCTAACTAGGTTCTAATTCTTCAGGTAAAATATCTAACTAGTATTTAAAACTCTGATCCGTTATTTTTCTTAGATGTATCTAAATGAAATGTAACAGTGAATGACAATGAAAAATTTATATTACGAGCCGTATCTCTGTAAATAAGGTATATAATACCTTAATATTTAATTAATATTTAATTAACCACGTTACGTTACAACCTTTAGTTAACACTAATGAAGCCACGGGAAAAAGTGAATTCATAATAATAGTAGGATTTGTGGTTATTTTATGGGAATTGTAGAGGATTGTTGAAGAATAATAGATACCGTCGTGGGAAATTGTTAAATGAAAAAAACGGATTTTTACCATCATATATAACATCTATTGAGTATGCGTTTATCTCGAATTTATAATTTAAATTTTGAGTCGACGCAGAACGTGAAATTTACTTGTCTGAAGCTTGATGTAATATTGTATTCACGTGTGTTCTTAAAATTTTGCACTGTGCAAATCTCACAAGAGACCAATCTTTAGCAGGGGACCTCCACTGCTTTAGATGAGACTTATATACTCACAGATCACAATTCACTTTATCTCGAGCTTGAATTAATACAGACTTTTGTAGCCTTCCAGACATTCTCTTTGAAGTCTTTAAGGCCTATTTACTTTCAACATAAGAATTCATAAGAGATTCTTTGTTCTTTTTTCTTTATCTGTTTTAAAGGCTGTTGCTATAGACCACTGACCTCTTTTATTGTTACTGGACCGTTGTTGTACCAGTACCGGTACCAGGCTGTTGTCGCTTTGTTTTTATTGCATGACGCCATGTAAAGCTGTGATATACATAAGTGTTCCAGGAACTACAATTTGCATTACTCCATAATAAAAACAAAACACTGTAATATCAGTTCCACATTACTCCGTATGCCAAATGTTACGCTTCGAATGGGGACGTCTGGAGTGGACGTGGGGAATTATGGTCTGGGCGATGTGCCCTCTGCAGATGCTTTCATTCCGCGTGTCGTAACTACGACCATTGTATTTGCTCCTAGCGCTTATTTTAATGGAGTCAGAGTTCTGAATGGGGGGGCATTTCAATTGGAGATTAGGACAAGATTTCATCTGTCATATATATGAAGAAGATGTTGTAATTTTGTTTTTAACTCTTATTGAATGGCGGCATTTTGACGCTGTAAGTTGTGAAGCGATGATACGAATGCACAAGGAACTAAACCTTGTATTATTAAAAAGATACACTTATATAAACTACTAGCTGTTGTCCGCGACTTCGTCTGCGTTTGATTTAGTTTTTAAAGTATTCAGTATCGCTAATCCTTAAATTAGTATAGTAGTATATATATATATATATATAGTCAATTAATTATAGACAAATAATTTGCAATAAAATAATATTGCGACTATAATTAAAGATCTAAGCTATCCTATCTCTTAAGTTGGACCAGACTGCTCGCGGTGTGCCAATTTAATTTAAAATCGGTTAAGTAGTTTAGGAGTCCATCGCGGACAAACATCGTGACAGGAGATTTATATATATTAAGATATAAGTCCCAGAGTACTCAGTAGGTATGTCAAATATGGGACTTTAAATGGGGCAAATTTAAGTTGGCATTTGTATGGACAGGCCGTTGTCACTTCGTCTTTATCACTAATTTATTGACGCGATTTTGCCGCTGTAAGTTGAGAAATTTCAATACGAGAGTATTTAAACTAATTTTTTTATTGGGTAATAAAACAGAGTAATATTAGTTTCTAGTGACAGTATGTCTAATGAGCTCTTTAAATGTGGCAAGGTTTAAATTGTAATTTGTATGGACAGCCAGTGTGGTTATTATAGAGGTCAGTGCAATTGACAGAAAAAAACCTTAAAGGCTACACTGAAATGTTAAAGATATTGAATTGAATTTAGATATTTACCTAATTCAAGGGAACGTATTCAGCAGATTAAGTCGATAAAAAAAATATCTGAAACGAAACGGCTTTTTCGTTGCCGAATTTCTTCAAGTAGTCATAATATATTCAGATAAGTCGGCGATAGAAAATAAAATTTGAATGCGCAAAGAGCGGGGCGAAGCGATAAAAATTCAATGCGGTAGCGTAGCTTACGTAAGGCGGGCGTGCGTTCGACCCTGTCGCCCACAGTAAGTAGGATCGCAAAAGTCCCAAGAAAACTCATTGGAATCATTCATTTATTCAAAACTACCGATTCTCAGTATGTAATCGATTAAGCTGATTTGGTACTCCGTTCGAAGAACTGATGAATTATGCATGCGATTAAAGATTTTACTACAAGTACGATACATAAAACAGTAATTTTTTAATTTTTCTTCTAAATTTACTTGTAGGAAATCCAAAAATTATAATACTATCCTGTGAATATTGGTTCATATAAATGAATACATAGTAATAATGAAGCCTCAGCACTTTCTAGGATTCTTACCATTCAACGACTTAATATCAAATTATGATTATTAATTAGGAGTTATTGATATGCAAAGCCTATTAAATACATATGTTAGCAAAAGTACCTTTGCCTGTATGTTTATTCAAATTAAAACGAATCAGAATAAATAGGTCACTATGGCCAAAATAATGCATTATCTATGATCGATATAAGTTCGAGTGGAAATTCAAAATGGCAGATCCAGATAGCTAACGTAAATGAACATAGTCCGCTAAGAAAATTATAGAAATCCTACGAGAGGATGGGTATATGCTGTTATAAAATAATACCGAAGGTAAACATTCGAACTAATTATTATAGTAATTAAATTTAAACAATGTATTAAAACACATTTACTAAATCATGGTTTCGATACTATTTATGGATTTCTTAACGAAAAGGCTGCTAGGAAGTAAGCGGTTCTGCTTTCATCTTTTACAAGATAATTAGATTGTAATGATTGTTATTCTGTAAAATGATGGAAAAGAGCAATCGGCTGAGTTTATTGCCGGTTTCTTCGAATCGGTGCTCCAGTCACTACACATTGACTTGAAATTTCAAAAGTGCTTATAAACTCAGCCTTCTATACTGGACTTCAATCATTTGATATGAAGATGATAAGGAAATAAAAAAAATGAAAATGCATAGAATTGTCATAATAACTTCGGTAACGACCGAAAACCACGTTTGAAGTCTAAAGATTATTCAATAACTTGTAAGATACAGGTGTACCTGGCGCTACGCCAAAAATGAAAGGGTTCGTAGTTGGCACCACCCCCAACTTATACCGATGACCTATTAACCGTCATTTTGCCACGATGTCGTAAATTCAATTTATCATACAAAACAAATAATAATAATAAATAAATAATAAATATACTACGACAATACACACATCGCCATCTAGCCCCAAAGCAAGCGTAGCTTGTGTTATGGGTACTAAAATGACTGACGAATATTTTTATAAATAAATACTTAGAATATACATATATCTATGTAGTAATTTAACCTTAATTAATAAATAAAACTATAGACTAATGCGGACACCCATTGTGATTTAATTGTGCAATCCTGACGACCACCTGGGACCTAAGAAAAAATTATGGACTTAAATTAGGTTATATTCTTCCCTATGAGTGCCGAAGATTGAAGAAACGGTTTACTTGGTTCTCTGCAAACATAACAGAGACACAAGGGTATCGAGACAGTTGTATTAAAATATAAATTTATTATATTAGAGTATAAAATATGGCATATGATGCTAATATATACTTTAATATCCACAAATCCGTAGTACATTTTAATGTACTGTTTCTAATTGTAGTGCAATTAGCTAAACTCTGGCACAAAGCCCTCGTGCTATACATATCTATACTCATGATTACATAATATTTTGGGAATATTCTTGTCTAGGTATAATCTATGTTTTTAGGTTTAGTCTAAGCTAGGAAAAAGGTTGGTAAGAAGCGAGTAAATGATCTTTCAAGAACAAAAATTTTTTGAAGGTATAACCTACAATTTCCTAAAAGAAATATCGAGTAAATATAATTAAAAAGTTTTTTGAGATAGCGTCGAGACCTTTGCAATGACGGTATATGAATTGGTTTTACCTCTTAGGTGCGCCAATAGATGTTTGTCTTAGGACGCTTTCGTACATAATTTTTTTTTATGCTATAACTGCATTTGTTAACTTAACTACAAATTCATAATTTAACATTCATAAAAACTGCATTGAAATCTAACCATTTGACCAGTATATTTTGATGTATATTTTGATAATAAAAACGACAGCCAAATTACTCTACGTTCCGCAAACATAAGATGTTCAGCAAAAAGAAGAAATATGTAAAGACTAAAAAGTAGGACATTAAAAGTAGAAATACGCTGTGTCCTCGATGTAGGTTCACTGTGTCAGTGGCCCGGCTTGATAAATGCTTAGAGGAAATGACAGCCTTCCTATTAGTGACATCGTGTCAGATGTTCTACTTTGATAAATTACCAATTTTCTACATTCGAAATACTATGTCATTTTTGTGATTTTGATATTGGAACTTGGCTGGCGCGTTTTAAATGCACGTTCGTAATTAAATTGACCAAAATAATGAACAACACTAATTATAGGGTACTAAAAAACTTTCAAGAGATTAATGACTGTAATATTTGTCCATCCGACAAATATTACAGTCATTAATCTCAAAGCCATAATAATTTCCCATTACGAGCCCGTGAATACTTACATCGCTCACCAAATAGTATTATAATTAAATTAATTCAAAATGACTGTTTTATTCCTTACAATTAGAAACCACTGGTTCTGTATTGAAAATAAGATATTATATAATTTATTATAATAAGAAATTAAAAAAAATTGTTTTAAAAATCCATCACAAAAATATCAAAATGGAGGTCTTAATTTGGAATTGGCGCGCGTTGAAGTCTTTTAAAGAGACTATAATTTTGAGGTCTACATTTTTATGTAAATCACTATTTTTTCTGTTGTTTAAATTAAAATTGAATATTGTATGTTATGTCATACAAAGTTTAGTATTTACACGGAGAAACCTGTTCAAATATCATCCGGTGTTTCTTAACCAACTTTTGCTAAATTCTGATAAAATATAATATTATGATTCCTGTCACTTCTCAGTTTGATATGGCGATTAATATAATTCAATTCTTGATTTTATGGCTTTCCTCTGTGCCAAATGGGCACAATTTATTTTGCCAATGTCGCGCAGACTTGATAAATATATGATTTGTAATATTTATAAAGTATCTTAAATAGGACTGTGCATCGCTATTTGAAATAACAGAAACACATATAAAATACCACTAAAAACTTATAAGAACATAAAATATTTCGAATTTGATTCAACAAAAAAAAAGCGAATCTATTCAAATATAGATGTCCTGGTTAAATATAGATATATGCATTTTATTTTACCTGTCTATACATTATTAAAAAACGCGCTATGCTTAGAAACTAATTGTCCGTTGTATCAAAAGCCTACTGTAGGACTATATGTAGGCTTTTCACAAAACTGCCGAAAAAGGGAGTGTATTGTCTTTAGGGTTCATGTATGTATAGGAGGTTTTTTAATAACTTCTAATTACCTGAACGGATTTGGATGTATGAGGTTAGAATCCTTACATCATCCTGCGTGACACTGGTATAAATAGTTTTGAAAAAATAAATATGTTGGCAGTCCTGTTTTTAATTAAGTAGGTACTTGTTTAATTTAACAAATTTTTCCTTCAATACTGATGGACATCAAGCATCAGCAACCTAATAGATGAGAGAAGTGGTACATTTTTGTCTTCAGCATTAAATGTCAACTGTTTCACACGAAGACAACATTTTCTTTTATGTCGATGTCATTTGTCATGTCATTTGTACGGGTGTTTGGCGCCAATTATATTTTACCGATTTAGCGTTTCGGTACGATGTCGCGTAGAAAGTAATTAGGTGTATGGTTTAAATTTAAATGCCATACTTCCTTACACGTTAGCCCGCTACCATCTTCGATTAAATCACCAGTTACCACCAAGAGCCAAATTGTATTGTATTAAAAATAAACTGTTACTACTTTTAAACCTGCCTGCTAAGACAAACAGAATAAACACCATTGGCAATCATCGCTAAAATAATGACAAAATGATGTTAACGGAAGTTTATAGTAGTATTGGCATGCGATGTCCGGCAGGTGAAGTGAGGACCCGACTGCTCCCGCGACACCAGTACCACGATAAGATCGCGATACTAAGTGGCGTGATTATGGTCAATATTTGCCGAGATATGATTTCGGCGTTCGACGTCACTCGTTTATTCAGTAGTGGTCGCGGCAAGGACGTGCCTCCTAGGGTTCACAAGTAAGTAAAGTAAGCAAGTAAGTAAATTCATCCCTGCCCTACTAAAATTAATTATGAATGCGAAAGTTTGTTTCGTGATTTGTCCATCTTTGACGCAGCAACAGAGCAGTGGGTTGATGTGATTTTTTCATAGAGATAGGATTTTTTACTTAGTGATAGTTTATTTAGTGGCTAGAGAGTGACAAAGGCTATTTTTAAACTTATATAATGTAATATATTTTTTATGAAATGGTACTGAAGTTCAATTCTCTACCTATTCGTGCTAAAAGTTTAACAAGATTGTACTAAACTATCTTGAACCAATTAATTCTATGGAAAAACGGATATGAACAGTGCCAAAGTAAATTCATATGTCCCTCTTTGAGCATTCAATATTTACAATTAAACTTTGAAAGAATAGAAGTAGCCATGGGCCGAGTAGTACCTTCATGAAAACACCTTCGTATTATAAAACTTTAGCTATTGACCCGAAATCCATTGCAATGCCAATTTTTTACAGAATTCTTCGTGGGCAACTACACAATAACTTCCTAAATTAATCGTAATCGGGACTTATAGAAGACGAGAAAACGAACATGCTAGTTTTTTTGTTAGGATTATAGTAAATTACCTACCGCTCTATGGAATTACCATTATATATTAGTCTAAATCAGAGAAATATCTCGTACCCACTGAGTACGAGATATTTCTACTTCATACATGCGCAAAAGCGCTGCCTACCCTAAAATTTATACATAACTCGTATAGGAGAAGGATTTTTGCCGATTTATGCAAGTTTTCTGCTGTATACATACCCTGGTGAGAAACCCAGTTCACGCCATCGCTCGTACAAATTGGTTTCTTATAAGAAATTACTTAAAGAAGTTCTTATATTTTATATGAAAATGTTGCACAGAAAAAAGGATTGTTTCCAGTTAGAGCACTGCAAGACGCCAGACTTTTTAAATATTCCTTTACTAGTTAGCCGATAGCTGGTTGACCCGTTGGGGTATGGCAGTTATATTTAACCCATCCTCCTAATCGGTTTATACGCGACATCACTACTTTTAAACCTGCCTGCTAAGACAAACAGAATAAACACCATTGGCAATCATCGCTAAAATAATGACAAAATGATGTTAACGGAAGTTTATAGTAGTATTGGTATGCGATGTCCGGCAGGTGAAGTGAGGACCCGACTGCTCCCGCGACACCAGTACCACGATAAGATCGCGATTTATGCAAGTTTTCTGCTGTATACATACCCTGGTAAGAAACCCAGTTCACGCCATCGCTCGTACAAATTGGTTTCTTATAAGAAATTACTTAAAGAAGTTCTTATATTTTATATGAAAATGTTGCACAGAGAAAAGGATTGTTTCCAGTTAGAGCACTGCAAGACGCCAGACTTTTTAAATATTCCTTTACTAGTTAGCCGATAGCTGGTTGACCCGTTGGGGTATGGCAGTTATATTTAACCCATCCTCCTAATCGGTTTATACGCGACATCATACCGGAACGCTAAATAAATAAAGTTTTTTACCGTATCTCATAATATGGTAAAATTAGATGTGTATTCTCGACGCAGAGAGTACTATTTGCAAATTCCACTCAAGTTCTTACACGTTTAAGGTTTGGTAAAAACAGTCAGCCTTCTTTTGATACGTGTAAATAAATTCACTTTAAATTTATTAATATAGAATTTGCTTCATCAAAATTCATAATATATTTCTTGAAATAACTTCTACTGTAACGAACTAGAATACGTATTTGCTGACTCTATGTTTAGTTTTTGCTAACAAATTAGGTATAAGACTTTATATAAGTAGCATGGGGGAAACGGTGGGAACCCTAGTCTTGTGTACACCATGCCGATTGGCGTGCCCCTTCGAGACAACCCCGAACTTAGTAATTTTTGAACTCACCGCACCATGCTACCGCATGCGACAGTAACAGTACATTAAGTTGATATAAATACCATTTATAGATTATTCATTACAGATTAGATCAGATTATTTTTTATATCCATATTATAAAATTAAAAACGCGAAAGTCGTTAGTTTGTCTTACTTTCATGCAGCAATGGAGAGCAATATAGTTGATGGTTATTCCAGAATAAAAATACACTTTATCATTGAACATCATTCTTAAATAACCCTATCAACAATTAACAACACACTTTCCTACTTATAACATTGTTTAAAAAAAGTATACACAACTCCCGCGAATAGTAAACCTGAATTATTGCTACCTGGAAAAATAAGTCACACTTTAAGAGTAGCTGCTTTAGGAATTCCGTAATTAACTCTCCATATTTTCGGTCTACTTAGATCTTAGAGTTTCTATATTATGTCTTATTTAAACAAATTCATAAAATAAGATTAGTCATAGCTTTAAAAAAACTAAATTCTATCAAAAATAATCATTCGATCTACATGTCCACAAAACATTTTAATGAAGGAACGTAAAATGTTATTTAATAGAATGCGATAGTCACTGACAAATTCCTTAACTGAAATTCCTTATGTAACCGTCAAATTGGGGTGAAACGAGACCTAGTTCATTAAACTTTTGCCGATTATTTAGATAAACAAATATTCTGTTAATAATATCCTGTTATATCCTTTATAATAAGATCCTTTTATAACCCGTCAAATTCTTCTTTTGGTTAAGAAAAAATCGAAATGCACTAATTCACACACTAAAATTTAATTAATCAGACAAGAAAGAACGAGTACCTGTCAGAAATTAAAAACAACGTGATCAACATAAATACTAGGTGCATTTTAAACGAACTTGAACCCTCGAAGTCATTGCTCGCGAGGGGTGATCACGGATAAGGCACACGTAGCGGCTATTCTCGGAAAAATCGACCAAGACGTTAATTTGTAAGGAAAATGTGAAAACAGATCAGCTGATCGGCACACCTCGGGGGTGTGAATCTTGTAAAAGCGATAGAACGTGACATACAGGAGGCGGTGATGTTACGATCAGCTGATCGGGTCAAACGTGGGAACTATGAGACTATTGGTATTCTTATGCGGTTTGGAGTACTCACCGGCTGCGTTCGTCAGCCACCACCAGCAGCAGCAGGCGGCCACGAGCGCCCGAGCGCCGGCCATGTCAGAGGCAGCGCATCACACGCGCGCTCTTGCCGGCCGCCCCGGGCGGACTGAACAGCATGCCGGGCCGACCCGCGCGATCGATGCACGCGCGCGCCGCACGCACCCTCGTACCCCTTGCCCCCGTCCCCCAGTCCGCGGCACCCCCACGTTTTCCCGAGAGCCGAGTTTCCGAGTTTCCTCAGAGAGCGCGCGCGCTGCCCTCTTTCCTTTGCTCGGATCGCTGACCGCCCCTAATTGATTGGACCCGTTCATTTGCCGAATACGTTTTAGGTCACCATCGCCGCAGAGACCCTGCGCAATGTTTATTTTGTGCGAAACTTTGTAGCAAACTTAGGCAATAAGGCCGCCTTTTGTACTCTACTTCCATCTTTGTATTTCAATAACTTTGTTTTGGTGTAAAAATAAATTTTAAATAAATAAACTTCTTGTGGCATACCTTCGACTAGACACCAGTGCCGGTTGAATCTGCATAAAAAAGGTCCATTGAATAGCGATGTTATGAACTTGAACTTCGTAGCAATACCTTTATTTATTTGTAGAAGATATAAAAACTAATTAAGTGTACTCTACAATGCTAAAACCAAAAGGTAAAGCACGATTGCTTATTTTTAACCGGCCTCTGCAAACATGTAGATTCTCAATAATATAATGTGTATTTTTTTATATGGTATAGGTTTTTTTAATGTTTATATAAAGCAAGTAGCATTCAAAAAAGGATACATTGCAATTATTGTTGAAGATATCAGACAGATATATTTTGCATGTGCCATGAGCGGCAGTTGTGCAAGCTGAACTGAAGTCCTCAGGTTTGATTCCCAGGGTCAGATAGAATTGTACATGTACTCTTGTAATATAAAGTTGTTCTTCTATTTTCTCAGGTGTAGTCTAATGGAACTTAAACTGTAGGTATATGTAATATTTGATATTGATAAGGTTAATATTTGGCTACCCTACAGCTATAAAATAAGGAAATAAAGCGGTATTTTTCCACATTGCTCAAATAGGGCTGCACGGGTCCCACCAAGACGAGCCAAATGAATGATCCACCTTTTCTCGAAGTGCTTCATCGTTTTTAAACTTATAACTTGGGATAAACAAAAAATTCGGGATACGTTGTCAATAGTTGTATATAATTTACTTATTAACCAAATAAAGTTTTAATTGCATAGCTCTTATGCTATAGATTATATTATGGACATCTAAGAAAACCTGACTTCGTCACTGACTCACTGATGATAATAAAAATTCTTAGGGCATTTCCTATTGTCCTAGAAAGCTGGATTTGTAAGCTAGTAAGTATTACTAGAGGAGTTTGTATTTGACTTTCACAATTTTGACATCAGAGGACAAAAAATTTAAACTCAGACTCCAAATACTAATAAAACTCTTCTCTATAATAATAAAAAATGCTTTTATTTCAGGCCAAATACCCATGCAACCAATCCACCTATCCGTACTGGGCCAGCGTGGTGGACTACGGCATTAACCCCTTCTCATTGTGGGAGGAGACCCCCGTAGTAGGCCGGTAATGGGTTGATGTAATGATGATGATGACGACCCATATGACCAACATTTAAAAAAAAATACATTAATGATAAGCAAATAAAGACTACGATAATAATAAATTAATTAAAATTAAGATTAAAATTAAATCGAAAATTACAATTAAATAGAAAATTAAAAATAAATACAAATTTCAAATAATAATAAAAATTCTAAAAAAGTTTATTTTTAAGATTAAGTGATGTATCTTATAACAACACTTTTTACGACTGCATAGCTTTTTGTGATTGATAAATTACAAACTTGGCTGCTGCTGAAGCCATAAAGCCAAATGATGGTATATTTAGTTAAACATACGTAAATTATAAAGTGCGCCCGTTTTTACCTATGTTCGGTTCAACTGCTGCATCGATCTTAAAGCAATTTGGCACATTTAAAGATTGCATCATGCAGTTAGACAAAGGTTGGACGTTTTAAAACCTCTGCCGCACGATTTAATTAAAATGCCTGTAGTTAGCATGTTTTACTACGGATTACGAGGTTCTGGGTTCGAATCCCGGGTCGGACAAAAATTGTAAAGTATTGTTATTTTTCTTTTAATGAATTTTCAGTACCAGCCCGGAGTTAGCCAATTGGTGGTGTCAACCTCCGTGCCGTCGGACCCGGTTATTCTTACTAATTATGGTGACAAAGGTTGTTATAGCACACCAACACGCATTCGAGCAGCGAATATTTTTAGGAAGATTGTTTACATTATAAGATAAATTAGATTTTTTTTCTATATAATGGAGAGACAAAACCCTCTCGTGCGGTGCATCCTAGCCCTACTGGAGACGAATATTTTTTAAGAAACCAAAGCGAACTCGTGTGCAACAGCTAGTTAGTAGAAGTACCTAGTAGTTTTAAAATCACAGTGCTCACAGCCGCTGCAAAGTGTTATATTATCATTTTTAATAAGGGTCTTTTAATGCGGTCTCTGTTCCAATTTGGCGTATTTTAATAAAACTGAGACTGCCATGCGTATCTTATTAAAACATTTCCATCTTAATAGTAAGCGTGGAACGATTTCGGATCTCTATGTTCGACTCCCCAGAACCCAAGCATGTTTGCCAGCAATGCAGAGCACGATTACTTGTAACATCTGCTAATTAAAGCCTAATATGTAAAATATTTATGTTTTTATAAATATAATGCTCGGCACACATTACCGCAAAACGTCACACTACCTACCTACCGTACCTACAGAACACACGAACCATAGGTAGTTTCCATAGACAGAGTTCGGGAAACTTCCTGACATCTTTTCATCCAAATCCTCTGTGTCTGAATACGAGTTCGTGCTATGCCTCATAAGAAGTCTCAAAGTAAACAGCGGGCAATGGATAGAGCTATGCTGGGAGAATTTCTAAGTGACTTACTCCCAGCATAGAGTAACTTAATCAGAAGTAGCTTAGTAAATCAATGGTTCTATTATTTCAGAGCACAGGTGTGCAGTTGTGGATTGACAAGCACAGATTAATAAGAAACTAAGGACTGAAAACACGAAAAGGAATCTGTGAAGGAATTGACGTTTGCTGTCAACTGTCAACTGTGTCAAGCAAGTAAACGTCAAATTTCTAGCCAGCAAGTGTCAACTGTCAAGTTTTAAAAACAAAATATTTTGGTTTTATTTATTATATCAACAAAAGCTTAAAGCAATAGTAATTTAAATGTGAAACAATGCATATTGAGTTATAAATTGAAACCTGCAGCTACTTATTTAGTAACAACTTCACACGTGATTATATCCGTCCTACTAAAATGAAACTGAAACATGGATATTACGATATTTTTGTGCGAACTTGTGCTAAAAATCCATCGCGAATTGCAGTGAGACATTACAATAACGGCGTCTACAGTAATTACACGTATTCTGAATTATATGGAGTGTGCGAGTACATATCGCAAAACCTGCAACAGTTGGTTTGCGGCAAGGGGATCATAGGTTTAGTTTCGGAAAGAAATATTATTATACCATGCGTTATTGCTGCGTAAGTCACTTATAAGTATTCAAATAAAATAACTAATTTAATAAAAAACGTGGGACAATAAAATTACTTGATCATACAGCTATCTTCGGAAAAATTTCTTGATAGTATGTTAAAATGACACAGACAATAATAAAAACGCTTTAGAAGTATATGAGGGAAAAGAAGTTTAGAGCTAGTCAGCAAAGACATTCTTTTCCCCATAACATGTATGCAAATTGTCTTTGAAAAACTTTCTAATTATTTACAGATGAATAATTCGAAATCTTCCAATGTTATTTATTTTTCCAGTGCTCACAAATGCAGTACAACTTTCATGTTTTTGGATCCATCACAAGATGTCAAAGCAATTGCCAGTCAAGTATCATGTAATATTTTGATAACAATCAAGGAGTTCAAGAAAGATGCTTCTTCAGATATGTTTGGTAGAAAGCCAGACAAAAGTATAAATGTTTTTAACATGATGGTCAACTTTTATGATTTACAACAGTGTGGAAGTCAGCATAGCTATAGACATGTTCCTGAGCATTCCTACATAGCAATGACATCTGGGAGCACGGGAGAACCGAAGCATATTCAAGTACCACTACATTGTCTCCAACCAAACATAGATGACCTCACTAAAATGTTTCATATTTCCCATAAAGACATCATATACTTCTCCACACCTTTAACTTTTGATCCCTCATTGATTGAAATCCTCCTTGCTTGTATGAATGGAGCCTCACTTCTCATTGCACCTGAAAAAGCAGATATTTTATTCCCAGAGCAGAAAGAAAACTCTGTCACATTTTGGCAAACAACCCCTTCAAAATTCTTCCAATATTCAAATTCGGATATTAAGAATAAAATTCTTAGTGCATCTTCTACACTTAAAACTTTAGCTCTGGGTGGTGAACCATTAAATGGTGTAAAGAGGTTAAAAGAACTAAAGGATGTCATGAATAAAACTAGAATATTCACATTATATGGTGTAACTGAGATGTCATGCTGGGCATGTGCAGCTGAACTGGACCTGAGTAGAATACTTAATGACAGAGAAATTCCACTTGGTGAATGTCTCTCTGAGACACAGATAGTGGTGGAGCCAACCAATCACAGTGAGAAGGACACTGGAAAAATAGTTCTGGGTACGAACAAAATTTGTTTGTGTAGCAAAATATAGACAGTTAAGTTTAAGATTTAAAGACACTCTCAAAAGACAACTGTTAATGAGAAATTAAATGAACATGAATAGGTGTAATATAATTATCTTGTTTGTGTTAGTCAAAGTCAAAGTCAAATATTTCTTTATTCAAATAGGCACATAGATGGCACTTTTGATGCGTTATTATATACAAAATGTGTACATAGCAGTGAGTAGTGATGGCGATAACTACAATTGTAAACTTAAAACTAAAGCTACGAGGGTTCCAATCGCGCCCTGGTCTAAGAAGAAGCCCACAACAAACTTAGCCGGGTGTTCTTTTTGTTATCACCATCTCACATTGTCATTAGAAAATATTTAAGAAGCAACCTGGTTAGATTAGATTGTTTACACCCAAGCTTTTTTATACCATAATAGGACTTTTCTATAAGCTTTCGCTTAATACAAACTTTGAACTTCTTTAGTGACATCCCCAAGATATCAATCGGTAATTTATTGTAAAATTGTATACAATTACCTTGAAATGAATTGCTTATTTTGTGTAGTCTAGTGTACTGCACTGCAAGTTCATTTTTGCTTCTAACGTTCAAATTATTGCAGTCACATTTTCTTTTAAATTTTGATAAATTTTTGTGAACATACATTAAATTTTCGAATATGTGTTGGCTATATAGTGTCATTATTTTAACATCTTTAAATTTATCTCTCAATGACTCTCTCGGACCCATTTTATAGATCGCATGAACAGCCTTCTTCTGCAGCACGAAAATAGTGCCAATATCAGCAGCATTACCCCATAGTAAAATTCCATATGACATAATGCTGTGAAAGTAACTAAAATAGACTAGCCTAGCAGTTTCTATGTCTGTCAGGTGGCGTATCTTCTTTACTGCATAGGCAGTTATATAAAACTAGCTGCTTAAACTTATGCTTTTGGTAGGTAAATAAAGGTAGCGCTAAGGTAGATTCTTTATAAAAAAAAATAAACAATGCTTTTTTATCTTATTATTAAATTACTTAAATTATTTCTCACAAAAAAAAATCTTTATGTACGCTATTGTATAGTAACGCTTTGAATATTTCATCTAAGGTACTTCACCTACCTAAATGTAATCATCGTCATTAATCCATTACTGGCCGTAGCACAAGCAGGAGGCAAAAATTATATCCCCTTACAAGGGATATAATTAAGTTATCCACCTGTAAAGCACGGGAATATAGAATAAGTCTACCCCTGTGTATTATTACACATAAATTATTTAGATATTATTTCCACTAAAACATATTTTTGACTTTGACTTTGACTTTGACTTGAAATTTTGCGCCAATGCTCCGAGAGTTGATAAAGCTGTAGAAGATAATTTTTTATCCCTTCCCTGGGAACATAACTGTCTCCTGCACATGCTAGCCGTGCACAGTATGGGTCTCCTCTGCATTATTACAGGTTCTATATTTAAAACATCTTATCTCTATTACAGTGAGTAAAACAAGAAAATGTATTATTCTGAACAAGTCAATTGACACAGAAGAGGAAAATTCATTAAAATTTATCGACACTGGTGACATCGGTGAAGTTAGAAATGGCACTATTTACTATAGGGGAAGAAAAGATGATGTTATCAAACGATTTGGTCACAAAGTCAATTTACAGGCTATAGAAACAACAACCATGCAGTGTTCGAGAGTGAAAACCTGTTCCTGTGTTTGGCTTCCAAAGCCTATGCTTCTCGTGCTGTATTTTTCTTCCGAAACTCTCAGTAGTCAGGAGCTGTCAGACTTCCTTAAGTGTAAACTTGATGACAAACACTGGCCGGACAGAACTATCAAAGTAGACAATTTGCCAACAAACCCACATGGCAAGATATCCAAGCGTATGCTATCACAATTGTTTGAAAAGTCATCACAAATGCCAAAAACATTAGATTCGTTGAAACTAATGTTCCTGAAGGAATTAAAAGTTGTGTTAGGTAGTAATATTACATATGAAGACATTAAGTACAAGGATTTCATCGCGCTGGGTGGTACATCTTTTCTTGCTGTGTCCATGTGCAATAAACTGTCTCTGATATATCCGGAGTTGGGGAAGTTCATATTACCTTCCTTGATCACTCAGAGTAAAACGATTGATGAAATCATACAATTAGCTCATCAGGAATTATGCTTAGAGACAAAGAAGCCTAAAAAGCGATTGAAAAGGTCCAGATCAAATACAGAGAGTTTTGTATCGACTGCTCAGTCTGTGAAGAAAGCAACTGAAAATCATGTATTACAGTCGCCTGTGGAGTTTGTTGTTGTATGGTCGTACGACACTGGCAAATGTGTTGATGCATCTCCGACCTTATATCAGCATGGATTGTGAGTACAAACTTAAGTATTTTAAGTATTTCGACCGTACCGATAAAGACGTCATGGCGCGTGGATACCGATTAGACGTATGGGTCTACTATACTACCCTACCAGGTTAGCTTGTTAACATCTTAGATAGCATCACAACGCACCCGCAGTTGAGATTGCAGTAAATTGCTATCTTTAAGAAACAAAAAACTAGAATTTCGATCCTTAACTAAAGCAGCAAGCCCATAACGCTAACCATGCGCCGGGGAGGTCCCTAGGAAATTTTAAGCGCTGTGTTTAATAAATGGGTGTTCCCAAGTTGGATACCTCGTAAGATACTCTGATTTGATTGACTTTGACGGCCGATTGGCGCAGTTTGCAGCGACACTGCTTTCGGAGTCCCGTCTGAGTCTGAGGCCGTGGGTTCGATTCCCACAACTGGAAAATTTTTGTTTGAGGAGCATAAATGTTTTTCAATGTCTGGGTGTTTTTATGTATATTATAAGTAATTATGTATATAAATCAAAAAAATATTCATCGGTAATCTCAGTACCCATAACACAAGCTACGCTTACTTTGGGGATAGATGTTGATGTGTGTATTGTCGTCATATATTTATTTATATATTTATTATTATTAATTTCAGCAACCTATACGTATCCGTGGGTAGTCATTCCGGGAAAATTGTTATTGTGGACGCCATTAGTGGTATAACGATAGGGGTGATCAAAGTGAATTCGCGAGTCGAAGCTGCAGTGTGCTGTTCCAACGAGGCGCCCTTATCCACGCCTTGTGGCATGGTGGGCACCTACGATGGCACCATAGTGTGCTTCACTCTAGAGACTGGCAAGGAAGTGTGGAAGACCAATGTTGGTTCTATGATCAAGAGCAAAGGAATTTGTTGTAAAGGACTTCTGTATATTGCGTCGTATGATGGAAATATACGATGTATTCATGTTTTGGTATGTACCTATTTTGATGACCTCCCTGGCGCAACGGTGAGCGCTGTAAATTTAATTACGAGGTCCCGGGTTCGATTCCCGGCAAGAGCACTTTGGGAATTTGTAATTTCTGAATTTTCTCTGGTCTGGTCTGCTGAGAGACTTCGGCCGTGGCTAGTTACCACCCTACCTACCGACAAAGACGTACCGCGTTGGTGCGATGTCTCGTTGTCGCGGTTAGCCCGCTACCATCTTAGACTGCATCATCACTTACTTCCAGGTGAGATTGCAGTCAATGGCTAACGTGTAGTGAAATAAAAAAAAACCTCGCTTATATTTTAGAGTTATAAAATTATCATCATATACCACTACCCCAGTCCACTTCTTGGCACGGGTCTCATCCCACAATGAGAAGGGTTAAAGCCGTAGCCCACCACGTTGACCTGTTACGGGTTGGTGGACTCCACACGCGATTGAGAATATTATGGACAACTCTCAGGTAAGCAGGTTTCTAACACGATCTTTTCCTATGTCAGTCAAATTGGTTCAGTAGTTGCGGCGTGAAGTAATAGCAAACAAAATCACTTTTTGCTTTCATAATATTAGGATTATATTTTTTTAAACTTATATTATGAAAATTAAGCTTAATTTGCTATAGTCCACAAAAACCAGGAGAATCTATATGGTGTAATTTATAATTTTTTCAATCCTTATACTCCACACCAAACAGATCTTCGGCAATGTACCTTCTACGCACGTTTCATTCCGAAACCAGAGCATCCTCAAGAGTTGTTGACTTTACAATTCATAATTTTTAAGACAATTATTCATTGTAAAGTCAACATCTTTAAAATTATAAATAACACCATACAGATTCTCCTGCTTTTTGCGGGCTATAGCAAATTAAGTTAAATTTTCATAATATATCATGGATTCCCGCAAAGTAACGCCTGTTTCTATCCAAAACTTTTATTGTCGTCCTTGATGATATTTTAAGTGTATTTAAAGAATATGAACCTAGTTAGGTTATTGTCTTTAAAATTACACATCTTGTCATATTTTTCATTATCACAGTTTAAATCTGTTAAGATAGCTACTTAGATAAACATATCTATTCTAATACCAATATTAATATTAATAGTAAGTGCATTAAAAATTACCTAGCGACAACCTATAACAAAAACTTTACGGCAGTCATTTTATTTATTCTAAGCGGTAGAGTAGAATCTACTAAGCCAGTTTCAACCTTGACTAGCGAGGCGTAACTTAGACAAGTTTCTAAAAAAAGTTATTTTATACCGACTTAAAATAAAGCAAGTGTTCTCGGAGCATCCGGGAAAAATCATAAAAGCCTCTAGGGACTCCAGTACACTATTACTTACTGCTAAGCCTATAGTATGTATTGATGTTATTAAGCTTGAATACCAGGCCATGTTATAAGGCATTGTCGTCGAGTCGTGTGAAAAATAACTTCACTATACAGGATAATTTTGAAACCACGGCGGATTTTTTTTTTGGTCGTTCGGTATCGGTGATAACATATATCCACAACATTTTTCATTTTTTTTTTTTACCATGTCCGAGCATAAAATAAGCAAATCATGGCTACTCGTAATAGGTATCTACCTAAATAAATAATAGGTGAGATTGCAGTAATGGGCTAACTTGTAGTGGATTAAAAAAAATACATGGTAATGTGTGGCATGTGGTAAGCAATGGGTTTTTCAATTTTAATTATTTAAGTTATATTATTATTATACTTTATTTTTTGGAATTACCGCTGCGACTATAGGACCGAGTGCGAGAACGTTGATCGGTAGTTACAGCTAAGATCTATTGTAGGGTGCCCATAATTATCTATTCCGGGGACTAATCTTTTTTAACCGTTAATTTCTGTATCGTTAAGTAAAACATAAAAATAAAAAAAATATATGTTCAAAAATTTGGTTAATGTATGACATATCAATACAATATCCTGTAAATATGTTTATATTATTACAGACTGGTGAAATAAAACACACGATCAAAGTGACAGAGCAGGCCATATCAGCGGACTTAGTCCTCGCGAAACAGGAGTACATTCTCCTGGGCACTCTTACAGGAGTATGCGCCAGTATTCACACTGATTCCAAGACGGTGGCGTGGCGAGGCACCCTGTCCAGCCCAGTGTTTGCGAGCCCAGCGCTCTACGATAGCGATAAGTACGTGGTCTTCGCTGAAGTCAACGGAGAAATACATTGTAGGACTGTGGAGAAAGGAATCAAGGTACAGTGCACTTACTTTACCTACACATGAAAAAAAAAACCACGACATGTGCCGATTTGCAGACGAAAAAAAACGAACCAAACCACGAAACGTGCCGATTTGCAGGCAAAATAAACTAACTAACACACACTATGTGCCTATAAGTATAAGTACCTAAATACACAACAGATATTGCCAACAAAAGGAAAAGTAGTGCCCTCCTTTTCACAGTGCTTCTTATGGAAAGGGATAGTAATACTTTTAGACATGTCAATAATTAAGTTTGGTTTAGAGATGTGTGTATAAAAAAATTGCAACCATTGATTTTTATTCAAACTGTGTAATAACCCGTTTTTAGATTTGGAAGTACCAAGGAGCGAAAGGAAATATATTCTCATCAATTTGTATCAAAGAAATTGGCAAATTAGAATGGCAAATGGTCTTCGGGTGCCACAACAGCAAAGTCTACAGCATCATCATAAAGAACTTCCAACCAACACTGCAGTGGACAGTTGAGCTCACATCCCCTGTTTATTCCACACCGAGAAGCCTGAGCGATAAACAGATATTAGCAGCTTCAAATAATGGGATACTATGCATCCTAGACTCTGACACTGGAAGTATAATTTCTGAGTATGCTTTACCTAATGAAACTTTTTCATCACCGGCTGTGTATGGTGATTATATTTTTATTGGCTGTAGAAATGACAGTCTATACTCTTTAAAATACATTTCGGGTATATAAATACGGCTATCACAAAGCTCTCAAAAGTCAATATTTATTTTTAGTTAATAAATGAATACCCAAATCATAATCTCAATAGAAAGTTGTCTATGAATTATATATTTTATTTCATGTATTAACATAATTCATTAGTAGCTGTCATATTTTAACAGCTGTATTTTTGTGATCAAATAGAAATGTTTATGCTTTAAAAAATATAATAATCAGGCCATATACCACTGCTGGCTCCTGTCTCATAGGACAGGGTTTCTAGAGCATAGACCCACCACACTGCACCAATGTTGGTTGGTTGGGATTATGGACTATTATTGGAGTAATTATAATATATCAATGACAGATGTTTTAAAAGAGCTCACTATGGAGTTGGGTAGAATTTCTTAACTCTGGGTGAGCACTCAGTTTTTCTAACAGAAAATACTTTACAATTTGAATACATTCAGAAATTCATGGTCTGCGAAAAGTGTGAAAATATACAGCACCATTAAAAAAAAAAACTATCTACACACAGGTTTTCAAATATGACCTGAGGACTAAAAATCTGAATTTGTAGAGCTGTGGAAATATAAGCTGTTCAGCTTTAACTAGTAGTATATTATATTGGCCTGATTACCCAAAAATTAAGTTTAGTAAAAAAATGAAAATTGCACTAGTCATATCAATAAGAATAAAGTATTAATAACAGAATTGATGTTTTTTTTCTAATCTCAAGCCAAAAAGGAGGAAAATCAAATGCTTATTGTTGTAATGTAACTTTATTCATGATCTTACATAGAACATTAAAGTGTATAATGAGCATTCATATTATATTGACATGTTTCGAATGTGATCTTGGTACAATGCAAAATAGTACTGATACTTCAATGGAATGCATGTTTTGATGCACAACTATACATATAACACAGTTATCACGTGACTTGTACCGTTCATTATATGTCATTGTATGTACTATGCATATCTTAAATTATATAAAAAGCATTCTTACATTTTAAGAACAAATAATTCCTATAAATAATAATCCTCACATTTTTTTTTGAATATCTAGTAAACATAAAAATGTTGGGAGAATGTGAGTGTACAGCTCAAATGGTAATGCAACAAAGCTCTCATAAATTTATCCCAATACCTAATCAACTTTTATTACTTTAGCCATGTATGTATAAACAAATTTAAAAATTAACAAGCAATATACAATAATAGGACAATATTCACTGCTCCTCCTCTCCCAATTCCAGTTTCACTTTAGAGAAGTCAAAGTCTTCACCTGTACCGCGCTTGTAGATCTTGAGGACATCTAGGCAAGTGGTCTCAAAGTGTGAGGTTGCATCATATGACTCAGAAATGAAGACTTGGCTTTGACTGCCATCATCAGTAGGCTCATAGTAGTCTGTTACTGATACAAACTTCTGCCGAATTGACCCCAATAGATCCAAACCAGGTTTAATCTCAGATTCCGGATCATTAGTCTCCACAGTGGTAGACACCATAGCAATGAACCAGCCCTTGGCAGCAACTTGGTGGGTGGAGGACACCAGGGACACATAAATGTCAGAGTTTCTTCCAACTTGCTTCTGAGGAATGATAATCTGAGTTGAAAGAGCATCTTTTGTGTTATTGATAGGGTGATCTAACAAGCAAATGCATCGGATAACTTGACAACGCTTAGTCACACTTTCTGGGACATAGCTAGGGTCGCAATATACTTGTTTGCACTTTGCAACCTCACTTCCAGAGCGCACCCCAACTACCCTGCCTCCTTCACCAAGAACAATTTCATCAATAGGCTTGTCTAGCATGTAAGTGCCACCATAGATAGCAGACAGCCGTGCAAAGCCTTGAGGTAGCTCTCCCAAGCCATACATTGGATATAAATATGGGGACTTTCCATACCGAGCAAGAGAATCTGAATACAACTTAATACGCGTAATTGTTTGAATGGCCGGCTGCTGCAGGTAGCTATCATCCAAATAAAGAGCCAGAGCGTGCCCTGTAAAGTCTTGGGTATTTTTATCCAGTCCAAACTTGTCATACAGCGACTGCATATTTGCAGTACTGGGATCGAAATCCTTCCAAGTCTTCGTATCATCGTCTTGGAAGTCTTGTACGTAGATCAAGAAGTTTCGGAACCGCCTCTTTTCGAACATACCCATCAGATCTGACGCTAGCGCCTCTTTTTGATCCACGGGTACTTTTGAGATCTTCCCGCCTTTGTACACATAGCTGCCTTCGACGGACTTGAACTCCAGATACCGGGTGACGCCCGTATGGATCAGCAGTTTGACTAGAAGGCCATTAGCCATCAAAAACTTTGGTATCAAATCCACGTTCCAGTCGCGACCTCGGCCATATGTTTCATCCGGTGCTGGAGCATTAAACTTCGCGAACAATTCTTCTAACGGGGTAATTGACGCAGATTCACCACCGTAATACTTATTCCGATCAATGTGTAGAACTTTTTTGCCGGACACGGACAGCATACCGCTGAGGATGCACTCCTTTAGGCCCGTGCCCAGAACGATTGCATCGTATTCTTCATCCATGCTGATTAAAAATCACACGATAATTCTTATAAGATTAGAAAATACACGGGTAACTGGGAGATAAATGTCAAAATGTCGGAAGTTTCGGAACTCAAACGAACATGTCGGCCGGGGATGACGTCGACGAGATAATTTTTAATACCAACATTGTAAAAACGAAATACTATAAACAAAATTTGTCTTTTTCTTTCAGCTTAAAAAAGGCAAAAAATTAAAACGCGAATAGAAAGAAAAACTTGACAAAGGAAAAGTTTCAATCTCGTATGCATGTATCTACTCTAGTGGGTTTTACAAATATTTGTAAAATACGTGGCACTATATATATATATATATATATATAAAAAGTACTCTGTGCCTATAACCTTGATATTAATATTCTTAGTAGGACTAGCAACATCGAAATGTAAACGTCAACGTATTGTCAATGTCAGGCACGGATGTCAGTTTTGTTCAGTTGTCAACTGTCAGTCGGTCGGTCAACTTTGCTTGTTTTTGAGTTCGTCTTGTGCACACTTCGCGATCGAATGTTTTCTTCGTGGCGGTCAAATATTACTGTAATTTATGTTTATTTTAGCTCGTCTAAACATGTGCATAGTTATATCGCTTTCTAAATTATCAAACGATTCTGCGCGCATTCAAAATAAGAACATGAGTTATGTGTAACAACGTGATTTCAAACCATATGCTTCGAATCCACGGCACATTCTCTTTAGTTTTATCGAGAGCAACAAAATATACGGTCGGCCGCACCAAATACCGCGATTTTAAATGAGAGGCAACAGCGAGCCGAACGTCCTTCAGATGAGTAAAAATGTCAACAGAAGGAAGCGGAGAGACTCCTGCGGTTGTGCCGAGTTTACCGGGCGCACCAGAACACACTTATCTTTTTCCGAAATCAAAGGGTCACTCAAGATCGGTAAGTCATGGAGGAATGCCTATGTTGGGAAACGCCGCCAGCGCGCGACCAGCTCTCAAGTCCGCTATGCGGGGACATCAGCGTGCGCTGTCGCACGGCCAGATCGGCGAGAACCCTCGTGCGGCCTCGGGGCCAGGCCACAGTCGCGCCGGTAGCCGAACGGACTTCATACTGCCACCAGGCCACCGCGAGCCCATTCCAGCGAGTGCACAACCTCGGCTCTCCTCAGTACGAGGGCACTCTCGGCAAGCGTCACGTTCTGACTCCATTTACACCCTGCGACGCGCCTCTGTGATTGCCCCATGGCGTCGCGCTGTGTTCTGGCTGATGCGCCGCCAGCAACCCGCCGTCGACAATAGGCACCTGATTGTCATACCCAACCACCTCATACCGGACAAAACGCCGCCCAAGGATCACCCCAATGGACAAAGATGTAACAATAAAGTCAGGACTACGAAGTATACGCTGCTCTCATTCTTACCCAAAAACCTTTTCGAACAGTTCCATAGGATTGCCAATGTGTACTTTATTTTTATAGTGTTGTTAAACTGGGTGCCATCAATTAATACTTTTGGCAAGGAAATAGCAATGCTACCTGTGTTGTTTGTGCTAGGAGTGACTGCCATCAAAGACTTGTTTGAGGATCGCCGGAGATACATGTCTGACAAGAGGATTAACAATTCTTTCTGCACAGTCTACAAAAAGTGAGTTGACTTTTATATTTTTAAACCTACCTATTTGCTATGGGATTATTAACAATGTGGAACATACACACAAAGTTATGTTACATCAACAAAAGATTAAAATAACAAAATTAGGAAATAAACAATCTCAAGTTTTACATCACAATGGAACTTAATTAAATTTATGATAATTACTATAAATTGCACCAAGTTTTATTAAATTTAGCCAAATTGAGACTAAATAAAATACTCCAAATAACAAAATTTCCAATTTGAGCTAGAATATTTACCATAAATTTAGATTTAACATTTGTAGGAAGACATTCAGCATTTTCATTTTGTATATATTGTTGTATTTTTTATTACTATCCTACATACCCATAATTTATTACTAGGTGTGGGTAGGTATACTAATGCAATTAATCATAATAGGTAGGTAAAAGGAAAATGTCATTTTCTTGGTGGGTATTATATCTTTTGAAGTTTTCAATATAACAAACCTAAGTTAATTAAAAAAGAATGGGTCAAGCCAAATTAATAGAACATTGAACAGTATGAAACACTTCAAGGAAAATCTTTTTGTACCACTTCATATCCTATCCTTTTTAAGCTTGCATTTACCTTCTTTAAAAAAATGTGAGCTAAGTTAATTATGCAAATAAAAAAAAAAATCTTAAATCAAACTTGTTTTTTATAGCAAGAAGATGTTTGTATACAGTCATAGTGGAGTCTTTCATAATTAGGGTGTCATGCGCGTTAGTAGAGAGATCCAAAGAGATTTGTTGAACAAGTAAACTAACCTGACAGGTTACTACTCTGAAGAGTTTGTTATTTTGTTTTTTTAAAAAGCGTATCTCTTAACATTTTCTATTTTTTTTTATGCATTTTATAGACCAATTCTTGAGGTAGATTATAGGCTATTGAACATCATGCTATGACCCTCAATATCCCAGAAAAAGTATACATAAACATTTTGGACACAATTAGGTATACATAATAACTCTCACAGCAAGGAATTGAGGTCTTCAATTTTTAAATATACCTACATTATATTATCAAAAACTAATAATGCATCAAAATAAGACACCAGCTGTTAATTATTGTGAAGGAGTGAGCTAGTCTGCAGACTTTTATCGTTACAGTATCAGTTGACATTTGCCAAGATATTGCAGTTTCATTAGGATTATAGTGTGACTACACATACATCCCTAGCTGAGAAAAGAGATCAAACGGCTGCACAGTGCACATACTCTTATACATTTATCATAAATAACTAAGAACTTGTCACTGAAACACAACACGAATTTCCTGTTATTTAGGTAAGCATTGAAATCGGTGGTTTCAAAGCAAGACAAGTCTGTTTGAGTGTTAAGTTAGTACAAACATAGACAACGCGTAAATTGAGCCCGATATTGCGTGCGTACCATACCATTCCGGCAAATAATGAAACTTTCTGAAATTGTATTAACAGGCAAATTTTGTATCCAAATCAATCCATTTATTTAACATGGATTACCAATTATTATTACTATGTCGATGAAACTTAAGCGGATGTACTTCAACCCTTTTCGATCTTTTGTGCTCACCCCTTCCATTGTCTTCTCAATTAGCTCAAATACCTACCCTACAAGTTGGGTTGTGTATACGGGGTTCATGGTTTTCATAGTGCAGGTCACTGGACCACAACGCTAAGTAAAACAATTTGCTTTATAGCGTTATAATATTATCTAGTACAATGCGAGTCACTTAAAAAGTGATCTAACGGTCTTACTACACAGTGGGTGATTTATACACAAACTACGTAAAAGTTACAGTCTTTAGCCTGTTTTTAATATAATACGTAAGAATAATGATTATAATTTCGACTAAATAAACATAAATGAATAATGTTATCAGTTCACACTCATTCGCATACCTACAGCATTGGCGGACTAAGCCACCGGCTTAGGTGGGAAAACTAAATGAAGCCTTCGATCTGCTCCGAATTCGTTGCTATACTTATTTTTAAACCGGGCAGGCGGTCATAAGAAACGAAAGAAATACCTGTTAGATAAAGAAGTACAGTTGTTAGTGTTTCGCATAAGTATAGAGCCTGCCTCTTACTGAACATATTTCGGCCTTGTTCGTATGATAAAAAGGATATCTCGAGAATTCGAGGCCAAAGGACCAGTCCCAGCACGGCTAGCATGGGCAGAAGACAATTATCTCCCCGGGGAAAGGATAAAAATATATCTTCTCCCACAGCTTTATAAACTCAGAGCGCTGGCGCACAAGTGGAAATAATATCCAAATAATATATGTGCAATTATAAACGGGGGCAAACTTCTGCTATTCCCTGGTCCCGCGCTTTAGCGTTAATTATTTCCCTTGTAAGGGGCGTGACGTGACCTATACGTAATAGTATGTAAATCAAAACATAAAGCTGAACCATTGAGCCACTGTGGCGTATTTGCCATGACATGACGTCAATATGCCGCACTAACGATCCCACGTGAAAAACACTTTTAAGGCTGGCACATCCAATGAGGTGGCCCTATTTACACCGCACACACGCTATGCACATAACATGACATAATGCGTGTGGTCAAGGTTACACTTAATGAAAAAAATATTTTACTATTTAGAAACTTTTTTAAAAGAAGCTTTTCATCATTGCCCGAAGTGAACTCACTAGCATAACTATGTAGAATATGGTTCACGTATAGTTATAAATTATTATTAAAATTGTTTAAACGTTCTATGTATATTGTCGAATTAAGACAACCTTGCACAATTAAATTAATAAATATACTAGGACAATCATCATCGCCATCTAGCCCCAAAGTAAGCGTATCTTGTGTTATGGGTACTAAGATGACTAATGAATATTTTGATGAATAATATGCATAAATACTTATAGTATAAAGACACTGAAAAACATTCATGTTCATCACAAAAACATTTCCAGTTGTGGGAATCAGTTACCAGTTACAACAGCACAATAAATTACCACAAACTTGACTTCTCAAACATGTGTTATTTCGGAGTTCTAGTAGTGCTCTCATCTCATCTTCATTACGTTTGAATTTACAAATTATTTGACTCTATCTTATAAAATAGAAAAACACCACTTGGTCGTCTCAATCCAAGGGCTCGTGTCTTCGAAAATCCTGGAATAAATACAATCAAAACTGTGAAGAGTTAAACTATTTCTATTTATATCTTTAATACACTCGTATTTCATATATCTACCCTTAATGTAAGCTACATTTATCGGAGAGTTTATTAATTTGTCCACTTTATGTAAAATGTCGTAACACATTGTCAAGTTGTTTAATCTCAAAAGCTACGTCAGAACTTTGTGACGAATTTCACTTTATCTATCGGCGTATAAACAAGGTATATGGATATTTATATTGTATATATAAATACATGCAAAAATCTGCTCCACGAACACGTCAGCTCAAATGTCACGAAGCGGCCGCCGCGTCGGACATTTGTTTCGTAAACATAGAATCGTGTGTGAATTCTATGTTCATTAGAAAGAGTCCAATAATACAACAATGTTACAGTGCCTCCAAAAATAATAATAAAATTTGTAATCAAGTTCGAATCTATTGACACGAATTTCTTAACAAGGTGTGTCATTTATATTATCTTCAGTTGGAAATTGAACGTCCATCATAACTTTTTTTTTTTTTTATTAATTTAGTTTTCTTACATTATCTTATTTTATATGCTTATAATTAACAGTTTCGTAAGATACAATTTTTTAAAAAGAAAAGTACAGCCCTGCTTCTGCGATTTGATACATCGGCCAGGCTGTTCTTCCTATACACATAGATAAACTAAAACTATAAAATTTATACACTTATAATAATTATTACTAAAAATTTTTAATCTACTAAGTATTGTTGAATTTCTTGAGGTCACTCAGGATGGAGTTTACCATGTCGGTGTAAGATTTTAAGGCAGGTCTTTTTCGCATCAGAGAGCGCAGCAAATAGGGGGACAACCCAAGGTGCCCGCAAAGGAACTCATGATCCAGGCGGAGTTTTCCGAAGCGGGGACATTCCCGAAATAGATGGTCAAGGGTTTGGCTGGTGCAGTTGTCACGAGAGCCTGCGTGAGCGTGAACGAGATATCCGGGAGACATGGTGTTTTTTTTTACGAATAACGTAATTGTTTTTAGATCCACTAAAATTTAGTCCTTGAATACACTCTCCCAATTGGGGCGTTGATGCAGTCTAAGGTGGTAGCGGGTTAACGTGTTAGGGGCATGGCAGTTGTCTTAAAATGAATTGGCGGCACGTCCTTGTCGGTAAGTTGTTAATTCGCCAGGGAAGCCTCCCACCAGACATGAGAAAAAACAGTTATTATAAATCCCCAAATGCCCCTGACGGGGATGAAACCCGGGATCACCGGTAATAAAGATTCCTTCCTCGGAATTTTAACGCCTGCGTCCAGTGAGCTAGTTGTTTGATTTCATCCGTCCATTTAACAAGGGAATAAATTCGCCATTCCAGCACCTTTTCGGTATATATCCCACTGTATGCGATTTATTAGATTACAGGTTTATAGGTTATATTATTTGAGGTGTTTTAATCACAAGTAACAACCTAGATATAAAAGCATTTATTAGTTAAAGTGACTAATACATGTTTTAGTATCTGGGTTGTTACTTGTGATTTGATTAGAGGTGAAGATAACAATCGACCCGTTTAGATTCAGTAACACAATTTAATAAGGGTGGCCGACTTTAGAATTCACTTGAGTCATGTAAAGAGACTCCGAGCGACTGTTATTTGCTTTAAGTGTCTAGGTCGCAAAAGCGATCTAACCGAATCTAATAGTGTACAATTAGCCTGGATAGTGAGTAGATATAAAAATACTAATTACATTAGATAGTTACCGTGATCACAGATTAAATAATAGGATTATGGATAGAAAGAAAACATCCTACATTTCACTTGAAATAGAAACCTGCATCATATACATTGCGACATTATAGCATAGTTTTATTGGAGAAAGTATAAAGTTATTTAGTAGTACCAGTGGCGTGCACTGGGCTTCTTACCAGGGTACGCATATTCAAATTCAAAACAGCATACAGCGGGAAACATGCATAAAATGGCTAAAATCCTCATCTTATACGGGCTATGTATAAATATTAGGGTATGCAGTGCTTTTGTACGTGTATTCAAAGTCAAAGTCAAAAATATCTTTATTCAAGTTGGCCCATAGGTGGCACTTTTGATGCGTACATAAGAATTACACGGTAGTGAGATGATGGCGATAACCACACTCGTAAACCTAAAACTAAAGCTACGAGGGTTCCAAGCGCGTCCTGGTCTAAGAAGAAGCCCACAACAATCTTAGCCGGGTGTTTTTTTTTGTTATCACCATCTCACAATGTCATTTTAAATTATTAGAAGAGCAGCCTGATTAGAGCAATAGTTTACACCCTAGCTTTTTTATCGATTGCGTAGTCCTTTATACGATAGGACTTTATTAAGTGCACGCCACTGAGTAGTACTAGTAGTACTGGTAATAGAGCTTTTTGTGACCGTGCTTGATAAGGGGAAGGGCGTAGTTTCCAGTTTAATTACAGGCACACTAGGCTTAACATCTACACCTCAGGTTGATAGACAAAGAACAGCACATTGCAGGACCAGGTCCTAGCATGCCCTGCGAAGTATTGCATTTTTTATAGGAGATCTGCTTGGTTCTTCAATTCTTATTAATATTATAATTGCGAAAGTGTGTTTGTTTGTTTGTTCTTCCTTCAACGCGACGAATAACGCGGGCAACAGCTAGTTATTATGGACATACTATAAAACCAGAAAAAGTTTATACCACCATTAACGACGGCCGATTTGCGTAGTGTGCACTGATCTAGCTTTCTTTGTCAATTCCCACAACTGAAAAATGTTTGCGTGATAAACATGATTTTTTTTTTCAATGTCTGCGTGTAATTATTATTATAAGTATGCTACTTATATATTATTTATAAAAGTATTCATCAGTTGTAGGATAACTGATGAATACTTAGCAACCATAACATGAGCGACGCTTACTTTGGGGCTAGGTGGCGATGTGTGTATTGTCGTAATATATTTATAACATTGCATAAGTCGACAAATAAACTTCTAACGCTAAGTAAGAGCGTTCTAATTTCCATAACTCTGTAGTTTATTGATGTCTCGTGAGTTAAACTTTCACTAATTCCACTCTACTTTAATATCCGGGTATTTCTTCGGTGTTCTATCTATCACATGCATAACATTACAGTGCAATGTTGTGGGTAGTCGTGTATTTTAATTTCTTATTAGTTTTATGACATTTATGCCCGATTTCACTAAACCTAGGAAACGCTTAAATCGGATGCCTAATGATTTGAGTGATGCGTAGAGAAAATAAAAAGTTACGAAACTGATTCGGCGGTGCTTAATGTTTAGGGAACTCGTAAACTGACACTTGATAGATGAAAAAAATCTAAATTCAGTATTTTATAATACCTGTAAATCCATACGAAAAAATATAATACAAACAAAAAATACTTCTGGCAAGAATTATAGACAAGTTAGGTTATATGAGTGACCTAGTGAAAATCGATTGGTGAAAGGTAAATGTATAAATAGAAATCTTCTTTGCTAAGGCGCTACTTACTTAGGCATTTCCTTGTCCGTCGTTAGTGAAAACGGGGATTGTTTGTATTTTGCTAGGTTAATTATATCTGTACGAATATGTAGCAAAACTTTGTCTGTTTATTTCTTTGCTACCAATATAATCCTTATAAATAAAAAATATAAATATACAACGACAATACAAACATCGAAACCTAGTCCCAAAGTAAGCATAGCTTGTGTTATGGTTACTAAGATGACTGATGAATATTTTTATGAATAATATGTATGCATAAATAGTTATAATATAACAGATAAACACCCAGACACTGAAAAATATCCATGTTCATCGCACAAACATTTTCCAGTTGCGGGAATCGAACCCACGGCCTTGGACTCAGAAAGCAGGGTCGCTGCCCACTGCGCCAGTCGGCCGTCAAACTCAATCCTGTATGGGATTGACACTTTTTGAAATCCTGAAAACATGCATTCCACTGTTTTAATTGTAAAAGTAAATACTTTCATAGATATAACTTGAAAAATTGTGGACTCTCATAACATCTTGCGTCCCCTAAAGTGGTAAAAATTTAAATAGATATATTACTCTACCCTTTCTTAAAGATTGTGCTGTTGGAGGGAAATGGATTTTGGAATTACGACTGGTAGTTCCAAAAATGCCCGTTCAAATTAAGAAAGACGCACTTGTTCTTTACAATTATGTTTTTTCTATAGACATGCTCAGTCATTTATTGTCTCGCTGATCGGCACACCGCACATGCACCCTTTACAGAAGCACAGTATAATATAAAAGAGCATTTTAGAATATATGTGTTGTGTTGTGCACAAAATTAAAAAAAAAAACAGAAATTACACCGTGAAGATTTGCCTGATTTTTGCGGACTATAGCAAATGAAACTGTGTATTCAATGTATATCATGAACTTCCGCTAACTAAGTTACACCTACGTCTATCTTGTGGTAATCTAACCTGCTATTTGTGTAAGTAAAAAAAAACCTTTTATCGACACGAATCCTCACACCGACTCCAATCCACACGAGACTCAAAGCTATAATTTTAGAATTAACATTCTTTTTACAGTAAACAGAAATACCTATATTAATAGCTTATGATAATTATATAGGTAAGTACTCAAATATTTCTAAAAGCAATTTCATGTCAATACATTATCAAAATGTAAATATACTCAGCTCATGAAATCATTTTTCGGAACAAAACAAAAGTGATATCATTAGATTTCCATTAGAAAGGATATTCTTA
Organism: Pararge aegeria; assembly: GCF_905163445.1. NCBI lineage: Eukaryota > Metazoa > Arthropoda > Insecta > Lepidoptera > Nymphalidae > Pararge > Pararge aegeria. The sequence continues at coordinate 4,885,551 of NC_053184.1, read as the reverse complement.
TCGATCATTCATCATTACACTGAAATAAAAATATTAGTAAATACCTACTTTAACAAACATGAATGCATTTATGTTATCTTTGTTATTTTATTTTTCTTATTAGAATAGAGACTTGAGAATAATTACTAGGTAAGGTAACTGGCTCACAAACGTCGACCTCATTAAGCGATCTTGTATACGATCCTTCAATTCATTGAAATGTCATTCGATACAATAATTACAGCAGATTACATTACATTTAAATATTCTCTGATCTCCTTGCACGAAGTTCACAGCCGTATATACTGTTCTTTGGCCATTAAAAACAAAAGAACGGGTAAAATTAACGGCCCCTTAGAGGTTAGAGGGTATCCTAGTACTAGGTACTCCTTTCTTCTGCAGGAGATTTAATATCTGTTGGTATAATAGTAATGTACTAAGATAAATAATTATAAACATTTAGTTACTAAGTGACCTTTCAAAATAACTACCGTAGAATATCGTTCCTGAGTTTTTTTCATTTTCTGAAACCCTTTGCACACTAACCCGGAAAAATAGTTTTGTTTAGTATGAAATCAATTTCTCCAGCTTGCGTCTTTAATAATTGAACAGTGATATCAAGGAAATAACATGACGAATGTTTACATTATTAGTGGAGTAAGGATGGATATCCACGCTGAAAGCATTTATTATTTAATTATTTTAGTTATCACAGCTACAAAAATACACAGAAACAACCATTAAAATGAAAATCGTAATCAACAATCTGTGCAGCTGTTAGAATAGAACGGTTCAATGAATACTTTATCGCAAACCACACAATGAAAATACTTGTTTCTTTATCTACGCTATAAGGCGATGCGCAGACGTAGACACTTTTTTGTTACCGAATCTGGACACCATGTGAAACCTACCGGTAGAGCTGCAATTTCAGCACGGCTAACTTAAACAGGGAACAAAAATTATATCCCCCGATTATGTCCCCTTACAAGGGACAAAGTTAACGTATCCATCTGGCAAAGTACGGCAACAGGGAATAGGAGAACTTTACCCCCGTAAACACGTATATATTAATATTTTTATGAATAATATAGGTACATAAATACTTATAGTATACATATAAAAACCCACACTGGAAAACATTGATGTTTATCACAGAAACATTTTCCAGTTGTGGGAATCGAACCCACGGCCTTGGATTCAGAAAACTAGGTCGCTGCCCACTGCGCCAGTGGGCCGTCAAAATTTAAATAAAGATAAACCGCTATCTCTATATGAAATCTTAAAAGTAGTTAAAAATATGTTGTGTCCCATGTCTTCTGAATCCAAACCGAAAATTTATATGTTTGTACAGCGCCTAAATCACTACATCAGGAAGGGCACACGAAAGCAAATATTGAACCACAAAAATTACTGTTTAATATTATAGTAGACAGGTGCAGAGTGATCGATTTACTTGGAATATTTCATGTATTGGTCGGCAAACAAAATTGTTGCCTATAAGGAAGTCGAATCGACCATGTAATATTGCCTGTAGATGGAACTGTTTTTCAATTAGCATTGTAAACGTATATACTCACGAAATGTGTACAAATTATCACGAAATAGGTATTATATGTAATTAAAAAAAAAACAAAATTCAATTAATTCAAGTATTCCTAGTTTATAAGCTACAAGTCAGTCTGTTTGCTGTATAAAAGCCTATATCCATCCCCACAAAGGATTTCTGTACTTTTCTCAGACGATATGCAAATATTTGACGATGGTTGTAACATTTCAGTGATAATAACTAGGATCGACGCGGCTCGAAAGTGCTCTCCGAGTCACGGTAGTTGAGACTGCGAAAAATTCTTAACTCAAGGTTGATACTTGCCACTGAGAATTTCTTGACCGAGATACCAAATACAGAAAATTCTATAAATTTTTGGCACAACAAGGGAGTTCAGCCCAGGGAATACCAGGAAATTGTTAAAATGGTGGAATTCATAAGCCCTTGGGAACATTATGGAGAACTCTCGGGCGTGCAGGTTTTCTCACGGTGTTTTCCTGCACCGTTACAGCTACTGATATTTAATTGCTTAAACGCACATGACTACGAAAGGTTTTAAATCGCTTGGACTGTTAGTAATATTTACTCCGTTATACAACCTTTACACTTCGCTTCACCGGTAGACTACTTGAACGGTACATTCTATATTAATGCAGCTTAGATAAATCTATTTACGTCTGGAGAGGTAATCGTTGCGAGAAATAGGTCGCGATTTGCTGTCGATAAAAATGTACCTTTTCATGCTTTACTTATGTTACAGTAACTTTGTGCAGTAGATAAATAATTAAATTTTTGATAACTGTAACTTAGCCAGATATTTTACTAAATTGATTATATAATACACTTTAGTCTGGTGAGAGACTCAAATGTCGTACCTCCCTGTGTCTGAGTATGTCGTTATCGTTTGAATATGTTTCTTGTCTTCTATTTACCAAGATCTGTATTTACTATTATTAAAGCTGAAGAGCTTGTTATTTTGGTTTTTTTTTTTGAATGCGTTAATCTCTGGAAATACCGGTCAGATTTTAAAAATCTTTATATATTTTTTTTAAATAACGCCCCTAAGTATAAAAAAAGTAATTATGAAAGAACGTAAATTTAAGGTTATTGTCGTGATGAATATTGGTATTTAGGTTGACAATTAAAATTAAAAAATATGTACTTCAGAACTTATAAAAACACACGTCCAGAGGGAGGGCCCAGACAGTTTTTATTGGAAACTTGTCCAAAGTTGTACATAGACAATGTTGCGGGGAACCACTAGTATATAATATGCATTTGGGTTAAGAGGTTATGTCTGTTTGTTATTTTTAATTAAAGATGGCCTTGCGCTTAACTTTCATCATGCCAGACGAAAAGCAATGATGAGGCAAAAATTATAAGCATTTTCTGTGCACTGTATTGCTTTATAAGCTACAACTTACCGACTCAAGTAAAATAAAGCTCGTTTTTTTCCAATGCAACGCCTAAATCGAATTATCGGTGAACGGTTGATGTATGCCTAGGAATCTCCTTAGATGAGGCGTTAATTATTTAGGCATTGCCTTGTTCGTCGTTAGTGAAAACGGGCATAAGTATTTTTTTTATTCCACTAATAACTGCACAATGATGCAGACTTAGATGGTAGCGGGCTAATCTGTAAGCGGTTATATTATATATCGACTTCGTACTGTAACGCTAAGTCGCTTTGTTGGTAGGGTGGTAACTAGCCACGAGCATAGGCCCAGCAGACCAGACCAGAGAGAATTTACAAATTATAAATTTCTTTTTAAACCTTGGAAATCCAAGCTGTGTGCTTGAATAGCAACCTCGCACCGGTAAACGCAGCGTTGGTAGACCCCCGACGAGGTGGACAGATGATATCAAACGAGTCGCAGGGAGCCGCGGGAACCTAGCGGCACGATTAACGTCCAGCAGTGGACGTCAATCGGTTTATATGATGATGATGAAATTTCCAAATTTTCTTTGGCGGGGATCGAACCCGGGACCCCCCATTTGTAAGCCACAGGGCTACCACCACTACGCCATGAGACTCCTGGCGTAGTGGTGGTGGAGGTAAGCCCTGGTAACTAAGCCTGGTTAGCACTCCAAGCAGGAAAACGGACATTGGAATATCTTCGCTGTTGACGTGGTTTACCGTTTTCCTCAACACAACTGAACTATTGATATGAAATATTTTAACAAAAAGCTTTTGCGTGTTTCGTCTCATCCAGGTTTGTTAATAGGTATATTTTGAGATCAAACAAGGCAATGAAAATTTCATTAGTTTTTCACGACCGCAAATAGGTAGTGGTTAGGCACTTCCGGTTAACCCAATGGATAAACAACCTTTAGTGCGTACAGAAGTGTAATTTGTAGAGTAAAATGAGTATAATCGGAGGGCAGGTATTATAAATGAATCAGCCTCATTTTTATAAATCTCTAACACAGGGGGTGTTATGCTGTTTCTTTTATTTTTGTGTATATCTTTATAATATCTCAAAGTAGTAATTTCATTTGGATAAATGAAGTTGCATTTGCTTTCTTGCTCTGTGTTTGATGGACTATGATATGACTTCATAAAAAGGTTCAATACGATGGTATATGATCCTCGCCAGACAGATAAATATGCAATGTTAAACAATTTGAAAAAATAATCGAATTTTGTATCAAATTGTAACCTTGTGCAAGGGTTGGGCACATAAGGTGTTAAAATGTGTAATGTGTAATAATTATTAATCAATAATTTTCTTCTTTTTTCTATTTGCTGCCCGACCGTCGAGCTAACTATTGATTAGATAGTTTCGTTAAATGGTGCCAGCAGCAACTCGATAGCCAGTTTAAACATTCTTTCGCGAAATAGCAGTGCCCATATATTTGTACACAACTAATCGAGTATTGTTTTCGACTATTGATTTTCTGTAACATCAGAGTAAGATGGAATTTTATTGTATTAACGCTCAAATCCGTGTTTATTTCTACATTTTTTTCAATTATTATCAAAAGAATCTATCTCTTAAGTCCGTCCCTCATGACTATGGTGAGTAATCTTGTGATATTTACTGTCTCCATCGGGTCCTGTTCTTGGCCATTTGTATTGACTTGTGAAAAGTACCGGCAGCGGATCTTCTCTTACCACCGAACTGCAGACCTTCATAAAGAATAAAAAAGAATATTCCCATCCACAAAAGCGCAAAACTTGTAAGACTTGTCGTATCCGTTATGAGCTCATCCATCAAGAAACCGTTAAACTCAGTTCTAGCATACAGTTAATAACAACGTGTTCAAAATACAATCATACGTATTCCAGTAACTTGCATCTAGAGCACATTACTTCTGTACCCTTAGATTTGATCGCTAGCGATCGAGATATCGTTTTCCAGTATTGAATACTTGAACATCGAAGTAAAATTGATCTTATTTGCATTCGATTAAAGCTCAAACTTACCTACAATTCTTACGCGATTATAAAACAAGTCAGAAATACATGATTTGTGACTTTAAAACGAATGGCAATAGGTCAATTTTACTTTGACAATACAAAGTTTGATATTGGAAAACGACTCCTCGATTGCGAACTAGCAAATCTTGTGATAAGGCTACAGGACATTTGTTAAATAAAAACCAAAGGTACGGGATTAGCGCCTCTAAATTGAGCGAAATAAGTTACAATTTACTTTGACGGTAGAGAATTTGATATGCGAAAACGACTCTTCTATTGCGAGCGAGCAAATCTTGTACTTAAAGGCTACTGTGCCCGTGTGAACGAAGCATAAACCGTAACAATTATTAACTTTCCTCGATACTTAGTCGGTTTTGAATAAATTGATTCTATGCGAAGTTTGAAGGGCGACCTTGGTATCATAAGCCCAATGCATGTTATTACCTTCATTAATAACTACGTGTCATAGTGTCTTAAGTACTATACGACATGGATTATTTATCGTTTATCATAATGTAATGCAATAAATATGTAAATTAAGCCTTTTTGGAGTAGGTAATTGGAAAATACTTTGCAGACTTAGTGACTACTTAAAAAAACAATAAGGGAAGAGGTGTTAAAATAAAATAAATTTAATACATAAGAATTAAATATTTTACAAATATTTATAATATATCAAAGTTGTCAGCATAAACCTCAATTTAGTTTATTTGTTTTTATCTAAAAAAAAAAACCTAAACAAAAATTAAAAAAGTCATGGCATGCACCTAGACATCTCATTTCCATTGTAAAAATTTTTCACCCTGAGTGTAAGAATTAGCTGAGAAATTGCTTGTAATATAATAATATTACAATAATATTAATTATTAAATATATTAAAACATAAAATATAAACATAGATAGGGAGAGTATCGGGCTTTAAATGTTGTTAAATAATTATTTATTCATTAATCTGTGGTCTTATTAATGTTAAGCACTACTAGCGGACCTGCGCGATTTCGTCCGCGAATGAGTCGACTTAAAAAAATAGTCGTATGTCCAGTATAAATGATTCCGAGATTCCATTATGAGTCCTAGCTTGATCAATTTATCTCCCACGAAACCCCCTGTACTATACTAAATTTCATGAAAATCGTTGGAGCCGATTCCGAGATTCTAATTATATATATATATTTATCGATAAAACACAAATAAAATGACATTTTCTAAAAATGAATCCTAGCTAGATCGATTTATCGCCCCCGAAACCCCCTGTATACTAAATTTCATGAAAATCTTTGGAGCCGATTCCGAGATTCCATTTTTATATAAATTACAAGAATTGCTCGTTTAAAGATATAAGATAATAATTATTATATTGATTCGATAGTATTAGGAGTGATGTTGGTACTTAAATGATTTAACTTGAAAATATAAATGGCTTGGAAGCCGTATTACGTGCTCTCTCACGTAACAATCGCTGGGTATAAACAACCTTAATCGTATTAAGCGAGGTCAACCCTTTAGATTTAGAAAATATTTGTACAGAAAATGTGAAAATAAACAGTGGCTTAACTAAGTTTCCTTTGTCACCGGCAAAGTACCATTTTTTAATTTAGAACTCTCGCTTTTTTCCGTTCCAAGCGAGAGTAAAAAGCCAACGCAAACCTTAATTACTTGCGGGGAAAAAATAATCAAGGACAGCGGCGATTTGCGGTGCCATTGTTCAACGTTGCGAAATTATGTGCGAGTAGGGTACCTGCTGTAGGCTGTTTAGTAACGAATTATCTACTTCTTACATATTATATACAGGCATTATCGGTTATTCCGAGATTTTGATAAGATTGCATTTTCATCGTCATCATCATCGTCTGCCCGCCAATGAAAGCCCGCATCGGTTATTGACCTCTCTCATTACTCATTAGGGAGGAAGACGTAGATTTCTGTAAAGTGATGTTGAAAAGAGCAATTCGCTAAGTTTCTTGCCGGTTCTTCTCGGTGGAATCTGCCTTCCGAACCGGTGGTAGAGTCACTACAAACATCCTGACTTGACGCTTAAAAAGTGCTTATAAACTGGGCCTACTATTGAAATAAATGAATTTTGAATTTTTGGTTTTTTTGAAGATGGGAGCCATCTCATTGAAGAGAAAGAGAACAGCCTACTATTAAGTACTTTTTATAAAAGTACTTAATAGTAGGCTTATTGTAGATTCGATAATTGGGCCGATAATTTCGCCGACTTTGATGAACTATTTTGTGACAGACGCGTGACTTAAAGCACTTTCCCGTCACATTCACCCGCACACACAATCACTTCACACTTTCACAACAAGGGCTTAACGGGATACACCGAGTTTTTTTTTTTATTCTGAGGCGTAGGTGCTAATGGCGCATCCACACATGCCCGGCGGCACGGCCGGCGGCATGGCCGGCGGCTCATGCATCTTTTACCTGCGGCACGCGCGGCTTTTGGTGCCGGCGGCAGTTTGCTTGCGGCTTCGATACGGAGTGGTAGTGTTGTCGTATTCATTTAAATAACAAAATGACAGAATTTAACTGGGATGATAGTGCTGTACTTTTATTAATAGAAAAGTATCAAGAAAATGAACTATTGTGGAACCCAAGGCATATGGATTTCAAGAATCGCAACAAAAGAAACGATGCTGTTAGGGATATTGCTTCTGTGTTCAACATAGCATCAACAGAAATTGAGAGAAAACTGAAGAATTTATCTAGCCATTATTTTCGAGAAAAACGCAAATTTGAAGAATCTAAAAGGAGTGGATCTGGACGGGATGATGTTCAATTGCCGAAATGGTTTGCTTATAAGGCGTTATCATTTCTTAATGACAAGAATGCACCGGTACCGACTCTGAACAGCCACACACCTAGTGTAAGTACCCATCAAATTCTTATAATTACCTAAGTAGACTAGTTGGTCGACCATAATAAATTTAAAATACATATTTCATTATGCAATATTTTCGTTAATAGGGGTAGGTACAAAGTTTTTGCTTCGCGTATTAATATTTTAGATACCTACTACCTACAACCCGGTAACAATACATAATACCACGGAGCGCGGGCGAGCATACTCTCGTTTTTGACCTTATGTAGTCGGCATAACACTTACCGAAAGCGAAGTATTCGGGAATAAGCGCTCGTGAAGAGTGTACAGGGTTACTGGTGAGACATTTGCAATACTTGAGGACGTGATATATGGCCAACTAGCTGATGCCCGCGACTTCGTTCGCGTGGATTAAGTTTTTAAAATCCCTTGGGAACTCTTTGATTTTCCGGGATAAAAAGTAGCCTATGTCACTCTCCAGGACCTTAACTATCCCCATGCAAAAAATCATGTCGATCCGTAGCTCTGTTGCGGCGTGATTCAAGGACAAACCAACAAACACACTTTCGCATTTATAATATTAGTATATATTAGTATGAAGTATGAAGTATGATATGTAAGATGAAAAAAAATATATAAAGAAATAATATCAATTATTTACTGAGTAAATGTAGCTTAAACTTACATAATTATTTGTATACACTATACATACATGTTATGTTTATAAGCTTGGTTTTTATTTAATATTTACATACTGATAGGATATATTCAAAATATAGTATTGAAGCTTGTTTGCAATTATTTATAAGATTTCCTTTTTATTTTCAGTCTTCTCAAGATAATATCACTCCCCAGACTACGCTACCTTCGACAAGGACTTCACGAAAGCGAAATATAGAGAGAGAACCTGAAGTTGATGAAGCTTTGCAATTACTGAGGGAGATCACGTCTAATGCAAGGCAACGCGATGATGCTGCTATATTTGCAGACTATATAAGTAGCAAGTTGAGGAAGATGGATCATTACACGATGTGTACAGTACAACATCAAATCCAGAATATTATCTATGAAGCAGAAATGAGAATGGGTTCGATGAATTTTGATACTAGTAATACTACTCAGCCTCTTCGTTATCAAAATGTTCGTCCAGGATACTTCACCGGCCAACCTACAACGTTAGCAATGTCACCGTCGCCCTCAACTTCGCGCTCTTACTCTGTTCAATCAGACTATGAAATGCAAAATAGCCCAGATGTCAATACAAGTGACAGTCTGTTACAAGTCTTGGAAAATAATTTAACCAAATAATTTAACCGAAAATAGTGTAATAGATTAAAATAAGGTTACATATTAAAATGACGAAAAACGCAATGCCTTTACTTAAAACTAAAATAAATGTTTATATTTTCGGTTAAATTATTTTATTTTAATAAAAGCTTAAAATTATTGATACATGTTTCTGATTCCTAAATAAAACAATTATTTGAATAATCATATTTTATTTCTTTCAAACATTATATTTGATATTGCCAAGGAAGCTGACCTTGTTCCGATAGAAAATAACATTTTAGCTCATTTCTAATTACACTTGGTTCTACATTTAGAGCGATCTGCGGTATATTTTGTTGCATTTCGTTCAAAACTCCATCAGTAGTTCTTTCATTTCTCTTCATAAAATTATGCAGATGCACACAAGCCATCACGACAATTTTTGCTTTCTCATTTTGTAAACCAATGCGTGAATGCAAAATTCTGAATTTATTAGATAAAATGCCAAACGCGTCTTCTACAACCATGCGCCCGCGACTAAGTCTATAATTAAAAACCCTCTCAGGTGATCCTTTTGCATGATATCCAGAAAACGGTTTTATTATATTCTGTGAGATGGGGAAAGCATCGTCACCGATGAAATAAAAAGGTACAGGTGTATTTCTCCCTTGTAATGGAATCGCTTGTGGCAGACTTAAAGTTCCATCTCGTATCATATCAAATAAAGTTGAATTTCGTAGAACTCCACCATCAGATATTCTGCCCTGACATCCAATGTCTACGTATAAAAAGTTATAATTGGCATCGATTAAAGCTAGCAAAACAATACTGAAATATGACTTATAATTAAAAAACTCAGAACCGCTATTAGTTGGACATAGTATACGTATATGTTTCCCATCGAGGGCACCTACGCAATTAGGTACATTCCATTTCTGCATGAAACTTCGAGCCACTGATAGCCATTCTCCATGTGTATTCGGCATCTGTAAAAAAAATTGTTTGTGATATTTGTGTGTTTAGTTCTAGTTATATGTATGTAAAATGTGTGTGAAGTTCCAGGTAGGGGAGAGTGGGTAACGGTGGATCAAGGGGTACAGTGGATCGAACGCGGCCTATATAATGCGCACATTTACACGATATAGCATTTTACGTTCTATTTTGTATTGCCCTTGACTCGCTACCGGGGTGCGACGGAAAAGTAAGTATGAAAGCAAAATATTTTGAAGTTTTAAAAATGTAATGCTGCAGTTTGTAAAAAGTATTTAATATGAATCAAAAGTCACATGGCGTCATCAGATATGACTATTTTTTTTAAAGAAAGGGAAATCCTTTCTTTAAAAAAATAGTCATATCTATAAACCTGAGAAAGGTAGCCCTAAGATTGCTATGGCAGTGTGTACCTTATTGATTTTGCTCAGGCTTTATTATAAAAACACATTCTAAAAGTGTTAAATTGTGGCAATATTTAGCTCTACAAAAAAGTTGATTCACTGTTACCCATTGCACTCTCCCCTACAGTATAAAATCAAATATTATAATTGTGTCTTGTACATGCCGTAACTGTGTGAATGTATGTGGTCTGTTTTGTTTTCTAATGTAGGTGTTCAGTTTCTAACTACCTAATGTGTTACGGATATTTTGTACTTACCCTTAAATAATTGGATAATGTAGACACCAAAGTTTGACAAACATCTAGAATTATTAAAGAAATAACTTGTGGAGACACTTTAAACAGTGTACCGAGTGAAAAATAAGAGTCTCCTGTAGCCAGGTATCTCAAAGTAATTGCTAGTCGATCGGAAGCTGACACAGCATTTCTCCAGCGGGTGTCAGTTTTTGATATCATGGGTCCAGTTAAATTCAGTAATATTTCAAATTCTTCACTAGAGATCCTTAGAAAAGTGTTAAATTTCGAACGAATATTTCTTCGGTTTATGTCGTCCCTTCTAAAATCTTCAAGTATCGGGGACACATTAGGCCTATTTCGAAGACTTGGTCTGACCCAATATCTTCGTTTGATTTTGCGGTTCTTTTTATGAATAATGACATACAACACTACACTTGCGATACACGCAACTATATCATAGTCCAACATCTTTCGATTCTACGTACACGACTAATTTCAACGAAAGTCACAACACTACTGCGTAAATTGCAACCGCGACTGCAGGCCGCCGGTAAAGCCGGCGGCAAAGTCAGCGGCAAGGCGGTCTGAAAGTCGGCGGCAAACCCGGCGGCATAAGCCGGCGGCATGTGTGGATGCGCCATAAGCCTCATGCACCTGTAATGATACTGGCAACCATTGCCCTTTAGACGGCAATGCTGATTGGCGGAAGATTGCGGTAGTACTTCCCCGGATGTGCCCTCTCGTAAAAAGCCCTACCTATCTACCGACAAGAACTCAAACGTGGGCGGAGACCCTAATGCCTAACTATGGTCTACCCATTGTGAGACCCACAGTGTGTACGGCCGGCTTTACAGTTAAAAGCTTAGAAGCGTTCATTCATAAACGTTTATTACGGTCGAACGGTGATTACAGCGTTGAATATTTAAAAGAGGGCGCGGCGAAAGCAAACCGCGCTAATATAGGTCATTGGTCAAGGTCCCACACGGGTGGTGAGACAGGGTGACATATTATTATCGACAATCGTTTACCGGTAACCGGCTGAAAAATTCACCCAACACGCTATCGGTAATGCCCCCAGCTGTCACTTTGTTGTGGAATCACTAATGTGAACTTTGGTTTATTATAAAGTGGCGTGTTAGGCCGGTTACACACGACTGTACCTAAGTTTAATTTTGATTGGCACACAGTGTCCTGTCAGTGCCAGTGAATTGTCTTATCTTCATCATCCTCATTACTTCATCCGATCCACGTCCTCAGCTGCTGGAAATTGCTAGGGAGTTCCAAAATTCACGGTCCTTGGACTGGCTCGGAAAACCGATGGTCGTTGGGGTACCTAAGTGCTGGAATAGCGACATCAATCAAGTCTCCAGAAGCTGCTGTCCTAAACGGAAATGACAAAACATCCTTTAGACGGCGATGCAGTCAATGGTCTGCGGACTAGGACTGTCACCGCTTAATTATACGGCTGCTGAAAGAACGCGCTCCTGACATCTAACAGTTGGTCAATACAGAACAATAATAAAAATTTGAAAATCCCTTACAATGCCTATCCTTAAGTTTTTCATAACTGGTACTGGAGATTTTTTTCATTTTATATCATCTGCTTACCCTGTGCATACCCTCTATGCACGCCACTGGTAAAGCATCTCATATAAAAACACCTACACTAGTTTAACTGGTTGTTTATATTACAAAATATGTAGAAATCCATACTTATCCATATTATGAATGCGTAATGTGTCTGTTTGTAGGTTACCTTTTTTTTTTTTTTTACCGAGAAAATGCATGAAGCATACCTCCACTCCGTAAGGCGAAACGGAGTGGTTATGTGGGACTTGCAACCACTAAAAACTCTGTGTGTCCCTCGACAGACTTATAAGTGAGAGTACGGGATTCACTTTGCGTATTCACCGCACTCTCGCCAAGGTTTTGACCCCCAATGCATGGCAGGTCCCATCGTCGATGGCCTGGTCACTGCCGAATCCTCCAGGTAGGCGCACGCTACACGGCACGCCGGTTTGTTTGTTACCTATATTACTAGCATCCTGGAGAGCACTTGGTGAAATTTTGCATCCCAGGGCCATAGGATACATTTTACCCTGGCAAAAAAAGAAGGTCCAGGTGCTATGAGTTTTAAGCTCTTGTTGTAATTAAAATTTCATATTATTTTCCTAATTAAATTAGAAACGGAATTATCACGACTACCAAGGGTCAATCGAGGCTAGGTAGTTTCATGTGAGTGTTTTTTTTTTAGTTGTGTATAAACTATGTACCCCGATATAACGTCACGGAACGGAACGTCAGTTATTCTTGATTCGTTGCGTATGTACTCAATAGACGTGTCGCAGAGTGATTCATTAAGTGGCAATTATGTTGGTTCCGCACGTCAACATCGCCTTGGCAATAAACAATTTCACTGGCATACCAACGCACGATGGTCACTCTGTGGCTCCATCGCTCTTGCAATAATATAATAAGCAGTATTTTTTATTTTCACGGAACTCGTAAGCTAAATTATGTTTAAGTGTTATGAGTATGAAGCTCTCTCTTTTTAAGGTTCCTTAGTTTAACCAACAGTGTAAACAAGGAACCCGTAAAGTTTGCCATGTTTTTAAAGCCAAGTAGCCAAGTTTTTATTTATAGTAAAAATTATAGGCCCAAGCCAAGCAACACTTCGCAGGGCATGCAAGGAAAACGGAATCAAAATCAATTATATCAATTAAATCCTTATATTTACACTAGCGATCCGCTCTGGCTTCGCACCGGTATATATTAGAAAAAAACTATAGAGTTATTTTTCGGCGACTGTTGCAAAAAAAAATGTTATCTAGTTACAAAAAACTTAATTAGACTTGGTTGTTTATATGTATGAACTATATGTGGAACTTACCTAAACGATGGTGAAAACAGCACCAAAATCCGATGCGTGGTTTAAGAGGAGTTAGTGGATAAACATACAGACGCTGAAAGCTACTTAATTTTACACTATGTGGAGATTCGTTTAGATGTTTTCTTTAGAGTGATGACATTAGAAAAATCTGTCTCAAGAACTATAGCAGAGAAATAACTGCTGACTGTTTATCTATAATATACAAATATTTATTGTATAAGTATTATTCCAAGTAATATACTTTTGAATGAGAGTGATGATAGTGAGAAGTACCTCTTAAAAAACAAAGCTATCGGTGTATCAACTATTTCAGGGGATATACCTACCGTTTATATGAATAGCACATACTAATGTTATAATTTTTAATACACATAAATACATACACTTGGAGAAAATATCAATTTTATAAATTTAAAATGCATATAAAAATGTTCGCTATAATATTATTGTTTGATTGCTAGAGAGTCGAAGGTTCAAATCCTGTCCGTTCCGAAATTTTATTTTTAATAATATTTTTTTACATGCATTATAAAATTAGCATGTACTAGTACATATTTATTATAATCATTTATAACACATTACTGGCATTAGTAGACTTCACACGCCTTTGAGAACGTAACGGAGAACTCTCAGGCATGCTGACGATCATCAGGATATTGTCCTTTACCGTAAAAGCAAGTGTTATTTAAATTGCTTAAATTAAAAAAAGCACATAGATTTAAAAACATACGGAATCCTCTTTCAGCCATTATTGTGTGCATTATTATTGCATTGTGTCCATAAACAGTGAAAACGGTCCGCGACCGCGCACGTCTCACTTCACACCAACGGAATGTTGCTACCTTACAAATTTATCCTATTTTTCCCAGTAAAAATAATTACGGTTCAAATAATTACTTATACTGCTATATGGAATGAAGTGACTAACCGCCTATGCGAGAAACACTACTAAAGTGGAGTGGTTTTTGATGCTTCAATATTAGTTTTCTACACGGTTTCTGTATGTTCTTATTCTGTGAACAAGCATTTATCAACAGAAAATTCGGTGGAAGGGAGGCCGAAGTCTTAACCACTAGGCTATCACCACTTCCCGTAATACATAATTTACAACGTGTAACCGAATTAAGAAATAATGTTAAAAGATGTATAAGTATATTTCATAAGGAAACCCTGTAAAAATATTAAACTAATAGAAGCATATATATCTTTCATACAAAATAATTCAAAGCATTTTCAGTTTTTACTTATTGCAACCCTATTGAAGATAAAAGACCGACACGCGCATAGTACCTACGATACGCGACGCGTACCTAATAAAAGTAACAGGAGTCACATGATTTTAATTTTGCATGTGATGTTAGGGTTGTATCACATTTTTTTCAGTAAAATTTGTGGCAGCGGTTTACTCAAAAACTTTTTGTGTTTCACATATAAGTCTCAGAGATGGTACATAATGTACCTCTAAAGCCTGTGAAGTATTATTTTAGTTTTCATTTACAAATTGTATAGTTATATGTATAATATAGTAAGAGAAGTACGTCACTGGTTTTATCGCCCGCTTTACGATACAGTTATCCGTTTAACGATTCGGTTCTCTTCACGTCGCAAACAGAGAATTCCAGCTAAAAATAGTTATATTGAGAGGCTCAGCTTGAACTTGAATTAATTAATATCTTTTGAATGACATGCTCAGGCTAATAACTTGTCAAGGACATGCCAATAAGTTTATATTATCGAAGCAGATTTTGGTAAATTACATGAATCCATAATTCCAGAATTTACGGAAATGAGAAAAGAGAGTGGAATTAAGACATATTTAAGGCTTAAAAATAAACGTTGAATAAAGTCGCAATAGATACTCAGTGTTTTGTCACGCACTGCCATTTGAAAGGTTCTCTCAGTTGAAGTTTGAAAAACGCTGTATAACTTTCCGATTCCGAGGTGGCTCCACAATTATATAATTGTTGACCGATCTTTACTTCTTTAATATACATTTATTATAAAGAGGAATGATTTTTTTGTTTGTTTGTTTGTTGGTGTGTTTGTACTCAATAGGCTCCGAAACTACGCCATATGATAATGTTAGAATATAAGTGCGATCCAGGGGATAGGTTCTATATTAAACAAATAAATAAAGTGAAAGTCTGGATTTTCGATATAATTTCCTCTTTATTATCATTATATGAACGATTAGGGGGTATGGCAGTTATACTAAACCCATACCTCTAATCGGTTTTTACGCGACATCGTCGTTTCGGTGTTAAAATTAAAATCGACTTTACGTTTTAATCTTTAATTAAGTTATTCACAATTAAATTAAAACTACTATTTGTTTCAAGTTAACCCCTATTTGACGAGCTCAGTGTCGCAGTGGTGAGCACTGTGGTCTTATAAGCGGAGTCTCGATTTCGATTTCCGGCAGGGGCGATTTGGATTTTTATAATATCCAAAGGAGACAAACACATAGGTTTTCGTGCAATCGTTCAAATAATGACAATAAAGAAGAATTTACTTCGAAAATCCAGACTCACTTTATTTATTTGTTTATATAGAACTTATCCCCATCTAAGAGGTTAGCCATTTACTAGGTAGGATTGCAATCACACGCTAACTTGTAGTGGATTAAAATTAAATTCAACAAATGTACAAAGAAAATAATGTGCGCATAGATAACATATGAGATAAGTTAGATAACATCGAACGTAATACGATCCCTTTCGTGTCATAAAAGAATAGTTAGTGGACTTGTCACGCCGAGCCTATTTCTTTGTAGATGCCGCTTTGAAAAGTGAAAGTAAAAATATACCTCCATCCGGATACGCCATGCTAAAGGTGTGCTGTGCTATGATTGAGCTGTATATTTATGTAGCTGGGAAATCCCTTGCGGCGGCTAAACCTGTACAGATTTACATATTGAAACACAAGTATGTAGCCTTGCCACTGAACCTTAAGAGCGTGGCATGACCGGATTCGATTTCAGTAGGCGATGTTGTAATTTGCATTTTTTTTTGATGATTTTCGTCGAGTTCGGTATAATTTTGTATCTTTATTGAAGTGTGTTCTCTTGGAAGAGATAGTATTATCAGTATAAATTAGTAATTGAAATTTAAAATAACCAACATATAAAGATTGTTTACATAATAATAAAAGTTTAGTTTACGCTATTCTTTACAGTACTTTTACAGTAAATTTATAGAGTGGGTAAATATCCAACCTTTTTATAACTATAGATTTGATAAGATTTTACAAATACCCTAATAATTATCAATTAGTTAATAGATAGTTTTCAAGAAACAGTTAAAATTATATTTGATTAACAACCAATGTTCATGACATTGAGTTGGTTGATATTTTGATATAAATTTGACTATATAAATAATGCTATCGATGCACCTCAGTCCTTCATGGACTCGAACGATGCAAAGATACCTCCCGGTGTCTTAGTCGTTTATCACTATTATTTATTTGACGGCCGACTGGCGCAGTGGGCAGCGACCCTGTTTTCTGAGTCCAAGGCCGTGGGTTCGATTCCCACAACTGGAAAATGTTTGTGTGATGAGCAATAAGTGTTTTTCAGTGTCTGGGTGTTTATATGTATTTTCTAAGTATTTATGTATATATAATTCATAAAAATATTCATCAGTCATCTTAGTACCCATAACACAAGCTATGCTTACTTTGGGGCTAGGTGGCGATGTGTGTATTGTCGTAGTATATTTATTTATTTATTTATTTATTTATTAACTTAACCTCGAACCTTTGTGTATTGCTGATTTCTTAAAATAACATTTCTTACCATCCCCCGCGGACGTGTCTCAGTAGCTTCAAGTTTAACAACCAAACTTCAGTAAAGGCCCCTTCCTTTACGTTATCCGATGTCATAAACAAACAACGCACAGGTATTCTAGTTTAAACAGGGTCTGTCCAAAAATTAAGCGTCCACTGTTAAAGGTTAAATAAGTTATTGTTGCAAATACTTCTCAGTAACAGATGCATTATGATATTTTATTGCACGCCTCATAAGCGAAGCGTTGAGGTTGTGCTCTACTCTCGACATTTCAAAAAAAGCAGTTTTCTCGAAACTGAAATAGATTTTTTGTTATTTATATTGCACTTACAGGTTAATTTGAGTACACTAATATCAAGTCAAATAATTTGTCAGGCACATAAAATACATTTCAATAACATTTTTTTTGTTTAACATAGTAAATAATAACATTAAACATAATCTTTTCTGGACGTCCGTGTATGGACGGGTGTATGTGGCATCAAAATTGGTCGAAAAAATGATCGTATCGGAATAATTTTTTTTTAATTATCTACAGTAACACACGACATAATTTCTTAGTTAATATGAGCGTTCAATTCACTGTCGTTAAATTTCCATGTAATTATTCTAGCTAATATTAATTGTAACTTTCAATGTGCAATCATTATGACATTCCCGTATCTTGTTTACAAAAAATGAATAATAATTAATATGAAAAAAAAAAATTGAAATGAGCATTGAAAGTTTCAGTTAAAAAAAATTTTTTGAGGCGAAGATTATGAGGCGTGCACTTTTGGATTTTCCAAATTTTTTTGAATTTTCTGTGGTATGATCTTTTGAGACTTTGGCCGTGGCTACCACCCTACCAACAAAGACGTGCCTCCAAGCGATTTAGCGTTACGGTACAATGCCGCGTAGAAACCTATTAGGGTATGGGTTAAACGTAATTGCCACATCCTTAATAGATTAGCCCGATACCATACCATACAATATTATATCATCAGTTACCACCAGGTAAGATGGCAGTCAAACTTCAACTTGTAGTGGAATATTATAATGTATGCTATTTGTCAAAAGTTGGAAAGCAGTAAAGAAATGCAATATACAAAAGAAAAATATTGTTTTGAATACATAACTATCGTAACAAAGATACTCTTAACTATTCCAATATATCGCAGTGGCATATAACTAACAAAGGCGTGTGTCCTTTTGAAAAAGTGTAAAATTGCTAAGTGAAAGTGGAACTAATACGTCCTTTGGACAGTTTTCTAATGTAGTGACTGACTGTGACACGGTTTCGCTGTACTGTAATTTGGCCTTTTGTTTCGGCGACTGTGCGTGGGATAGCTGACTTAACGACTTTTATGATATCTCTGTCGACCGTTTGCCCTTTGTAAGCACTTTACGTTCGAACAACGAAATGGCACGTATAGTCTTACAGGTATTTCTTTAATTCACCAGGCTAATATAGAACAAGTACAGTGAAATTCAATTGAGCTGGGCGGGGCACATGTAGTCGTAGGAAGGATAGGCGGTGGAGCCGAGTGATTCTGGATTGGCAACCGCGCACTGGACAAAGAAGCATCGGCCGACCACCAGCTCGATGGAGGGATGATATCGTAAATGCTGCAGGGAAGAACTGGATGCTAGTAGTAGACTGAGATGGCGTGCAAATGAAGCGGCCTTAGTCCAGTAGTGAACTAAAATAGGCTGATGATGAGATGACAGTGGTGGTAAACAAGGCTAGTAATAACTTGCACATTATAAAAAATTACTCCATCCGAAAGTTGTTACGATTTCTTAAAAGAGACACTGACAACAGAGACAATTTTGCTTTTAATATTAGTACCTATGGATAAAGGCCACGCCTACTCTAAAGAGAACTGTTCGACCTTAGGATCCGGTAATCAACAGCTCAGCAGCTGAGTAAAGAATTCGTTGGGTTCGGTTAGGTAAACCTTATCTTGGCATTAAACCCAGAGCACCGAGCATGCCACTGTGGGATAAGTATGCAATAAACAGGCAGAACATAAAATGAAAATTCCTTCCCCAATACTTTCGAGTTATAGCTCAGCAGCTTTGCCCCATAACTAGATCCCGTATAGGACATTCCGCTATACAAAGTGTAACCAAATTACAAAATACTGTGCCACCCGCACAGGTATATTTCATAAGGTGTCACCCTGTAAAAATATTAAATCACAAGAAGAATATTTTGTTTTCCATACAAACGAATTCAAAACATTTTAAGTGTCGGGTGTGTACTTGTGACAACCCTATTGAAGATGAAGGACCGTCATGCGCATATAACCTACGCTACGCGACGCGTACATAATCAAGTAGTCACTTGATTTTATTTTGCTGTATCTGATTTCTTCCTTTAAGCGTTTCGGTTTCACAGATAAATCTCAGAGATAGTACAGTAAAAGCCTGCAAAGTATTATTTCGGTTTTCATTTACACGTTGTATAAGTACTCAAGTTAAACAAGCCTAGCTGTATCAAGGTCAGCAAACTGTCAAATTTTTGATTGCGTAGGCAGCTGTGCTGAGTGTGAATTTCTTTCTGTTCTTTATGTGGATGGAAAAACTGCTTTAAATCATTATTTAAACTTAAATCTATTTGTAAAAAAAAAACATTTATGGAATGATTAAATCGTTTCCTAAATATAGAATACGCTTGCTAACCCAACGTGTTTTTGGAATTCAGATAAAGTAATAGAGTTTTAATATGTTTAAACAATTTAGATTAAATACGTGTAATGTAATTAAGGTCGTTGTATCTGATCGTATCTTTTGTGTTGATTCCGTGTCTTTAACATGAAACGTGACATTATCAAAGTATTATCATAAATAAACAGCGGCTTTAATTTAAGTGGTAAGTTGGAGTATGCCCGACTAGTTTCGAAATAATTCGGGGCTCCTAATCATGAGCTTGTTCCCGCGACGCGGCACCAATGCAAACAAACTGCGTCGAGAAAATCCACGTCATTTTAACTGTTGCCCTCGATTTTTTTCAGCATGCATAAAGGTTTTTAAAAATTTCCATGGTAGGATTGTAAATATTTTTTTTTAACGTCTTAGGTGTGAGTCGAACAGTACTTTCGAATTCATAATATATCTAAGGATAAAAAAATAATATTGATAACTTTCACAAACAACAGTATAAATTCTTAAATTGACATAGTAACCGAATAATAATACGCAGCGGTTCGGCATTCAAAGACAAAATACTCATCAGCTCTTTACAAATCTCTTAACGGAACTGACAGACCTATATATATACAATAGGTTTTATCTGCGAGAGACATTGTTCATAGAAACATGATGGTATTTTAAACCTTTCAATTTCGTCGAGTTTACGACCTACGCAAGTTGTGCACTCATGTAGATGGCACTCAACAAGGGTTCAGGTCTCAAGACAGCCACTTCCTTTTGTCGACTTATAAGTCCCGGGTTCGACATCCGAATTTTTAATTTGAATAGTTTTTCAGGTCTTGTCGGGTGGGAGGAATCGACCGTGGTTAGAAACCACTCTACCTACAAAATCGTGCCGCACCGCGATTAACGCTTAACGCTGCCATGCTATCACAGTTTAGCCCGCTACCATCTTAGTCTGCACCATCACTTACCACCAGGTGACACTGCAATCAAGGGATAAAGTGTGGTGCTTCAAAATAACTTCGTTCCTAACCTGTCATCGTGGCTAGTTGCCCAATGTGGTGTAGACGATGCAATTACCTCTATTTTATTATCACTGGACAGACTGTTGTCACTTTGTGTTTGTCTCCAATTGATTTACGTCATTTTAGCATTGCAACTTATGAAGCTGTAATACGAATTTCTCGGGAATGTCCTATGAATCAAACCCAAGTGTTTTGTCTCCAATTTATTGACGTATTTTGGGCGCTGCAACATGGGAAGCTGTATTACGTGTGTTTCTAGACTGTCCTATGAGTCGAACTCAGTATTCTGTGCCTGATACATAGTAAAACATGCTAAGTGCTAGATCACTGAGGCCGTTACAAGTTAAGTTGGGAATAGTGAAGAGACTAAGTGAACACTTCTCCCGGTACCAGCACGTTTTCCATACATATATCGCAGGTCTGCTGCTTATTATACCCGTATTTTAGACTCAGCTGGTAGTATTTTTATGGTCGAAAATTTTGATTGAAAACTTTCTAACGATTACGGCTATGGTTTTGATAAAACTGCCGACCACACTAACAGGTTAGCCATAGGTTAGTTAGGGTTATTCTGTACCTCAGTTGTCACCGAATTAAGCTAGCCACTGTGGAAAGTTGCCAGCATAATTAAATAACGCCCTAACCATTATTCTTCATTACGTAATTGTATCTGCCAACCGAGTTCAAATCGACTCAGTTGGTACCTTAAGTTTCAGAATGCAAAATATGAATTTAGTTAGAGGTGCGTGCTTGGATTCGAACTCTGACTCCCAGAATGTGAAGTCCAAGTCCTACCCACTGGGCTATCACCGCTTTAAAAAGGACATAAATGTATATAAATATATGATATATCAAAAGAAATAATGGCACTATATTGTATGGTAGCTTCAGAGTCACATTACATATAATGGAAACAACAAAGTGCGTGCTCTTATTTCTCGTATAACAGTGAAAGCGGAACGGTACGTCCTTTGGTTCCTGTTCTAATGTGTTGCGATAAGATATGCTCTCATTCAGTACCATTAGGTAAGTTATTCTACGCTCGCAATCGGAACCGTTTTCGAATATTCACTTAATATAGTATGTGGTGCTCTAATTCCCGGTAAACAGGCGAAACTGTGTTTAGTGTATGTGTGTAATGTAGTTTTATATTTATATACATATACTAATATTGTAACGTGTTACAGTAAATTTATAAAGTGGGTAAATAATTAAACTTTTGATAACTATAAATTCATATTTGCCAGATATTTTATTAAATAGTTAATAGATAGTTTTCAAGAAACAATTAAATTTATAATTGATTAACCACCAATGTTTGAACATTGTTTGGTGGGTATTTTGATATAAATACGACTGCATTTTCGATGAACGTCACTCCTACATGGACTCGAACGCTGCAAAGATACCTCCCGGTGTCTTAGTCGTTTATCAAAGCTAAAGTTTTTCTTAGTTTTGTTGAACGCGCTTATCACAGAAACTACGCGTTTGAATTGAAATTGTTAAATGGTTTTTTGAATTGGTAGGCCACTTATCGAGAAAACTATTACAATTGCGCGAAAATCTAATATAACCGAATTGTTCTCCTTTTAGGATTCTAAAAAGTTTCGTGACAGCATATTTTATCTTTTTAGGTCAACTCACTAATACCTTTTTATGGCAATGAAATTTTTTCTTAAATAATGCATGATTTGGGAAGGGTTTTTCAAAACAAAGGCGAACGAAGTCACGGGCAACAGCTACATAGATGTATCTATAATAATGGCAGCGTTGCCTTTATCTTTAATGATGTACTCTTCGTACCTGGATTTCTGTCTAATATGAGTAACTTCCTCGTTAGCCTAGTGGTTAGTGTCAACTTTGGTTCACAAGGTCCAACATTCGATTCCGAGGACGGATTGTTTTTTTTTTTGTAAAATTAACATCACAGTCCCCAGTGTGGAGTTAGAAAATTGGCGCTCACCATCCCTAAAGCTCGGAGAGCACTCTTACATGTGATAATCGCTAAAGCCCGCCAACCCACATTGGTGCAGCTTGGTAGGTCAATGCTCTTAAACCCTCTCTCCTATGAGAGCAGCAGCGAAACGGGCTAGAGATGAATGATAAATGCATTTCATCGGAACATTCAAACAAAGTGCCAATATCGTTGCTCTTGCCATTCAGGTCATTGTATAATTGCACGATGTCGCTAGCTTCTACTGCATCAGTAACCGGGTTTTGTACGCGTAATGAATTTCTTATATGTATTATATCCGTTAAGCTGTATTCATCATTTCATCATCCGAAACCTATTAACATCCCACTGCTGGGCAAAGGCTTCGCCTCTCACAGCAGAGACGGTTTTAGAACCGATAGACCCACCACGCCGACTTAACGCGGTTCAATGGGAATTAACGACTATTACCTACCACAATTAAGTGGCACACAGACAGCTTTACGTGCTCTTCGACGCACGTCCGCCAACTACCTAACTCCGGGCTGGTTGAAAAAATCGTTTGTAATATTTTGGCCAGGCCAAAGATTCGAAATCAGGACCTCGTGATCCTCAGTTGAAAATTGTAACGACTAGACCAACGAGGCAGAGGCAGTAGAGCTAGTTGCAATTTACATAATAACTAGCGGTCCCTCGCGACTTTGTTCGCGTATAAGGCAACCTTTAAAGGTAGACATGCTGTCGTGGACTTTTTTTTAGAAACTTAAAGAGGAACACCTTTGTCGTTCATGATTTTATCGAAACTTTAAACTTTTACGCAGCGCACGCAGCGGAATGTCTCAATAGGGAAAAAAACCCGATTTTGAAACATTCTTAATTGGTGCTATGCTCCTATTGGTCCTAGCATGGATTTTTTTTTATAATAGCCTTTCTCGATAAATGGACTATCCAATACTGAAAGAATTTTTCAAATCGGACCAGTAGTTCCTGAGGTCATGGCGTTCAAGTAAACAAAAAAACTTTTCCGCTTTATATACGAGTATTAGTATAAGATTATATACTTAATTACAGAGGCTAATGTTTCTGACTTATGTTTAAAAATGTAATAGCTACCACCAATTAATTATCTAATAAGCTCTTTGATGTTGATTAACTGGATTGAATCCCGTTATCTTAATACATTTTGCCGCTATCTATGAAATACTGAAAACATACCCAAATTAATGGGCAGTTTCGACCACTTTTACTGATAATTGGAATATGGTGATAGGCTCGGCCGTAACTTAAGGAAGATTTTCGCGCGGGTGAATTTCTGTGAACACTTCGTTAGGGCGATGCAGGATTTTTATGACGGCATCTAGTTATCATAGCTCGGAGAACCGATGAACGCTGGAGCAGCAAGGTCCTGGAGACCAGTAGACAGGTGGTGGTAGGCGCCCGAAATGACGACCCAGTGATGGCATGCGCGTGAGCAGCCCACGGTACTGGACAGTACTTGGACATTGCAACATTACTTTATTTTTCTAAACAAAAAGATTTTTTCTGCAATAAACGTAGCCTAAGTTACTCCTTATTAAATCAGCTACCTGCCAATAAATGTTCCGTCTAATCGGTCCAGCTATTTCAGAAATTAGCCGGAACAAACAGACTGACAAGCAGGCAAGAATCGTAAAAAATGTTACTTTGGTGTATATACCGTATTTATATACATGTAGTAAAAAACAGTTATTTCAATATTACAAAGAGACACTCCAATTTTATTATACGTAAAGATTTAATATACATGTAAAATATATTCGAACGGTATAGTTCATTCATTGAACTTAATTAGGTACTGCTAGCTAGTTCTCGAGTCAAGCTTTATTATAGTTTACATTGTATGTAATTAAGCGAATATATTTGGACACCGCAAAATCGGTTCAGGATGTAGCTGAAGGTTAGCGCGACATTAACGAGCTTCCATTTCCACTATAAAAGTTTAAGGTTTATGACTTGTAGTTGTGGGGACTGCGATGTATCATTAATAAATCGCATCGTCATGATTACTATGTAAATGCGACGCTTGTGTAACAATGATTTAGTTTCACTACTACGATACTGGGTTATTTGTAATCAATACTATTAATAAAGCTGAAGAAAAGCTGAAAGTTTTTTTGTTCGATCGCGCTTATCTCTGGAACTACAAGTCAGATTTGAAAAATTTCGTAGCCCCATTCTACAGGAAGGGTACCGCGAGTATATTAATCGTTTAAAACATAAAAGAAAAACGTGTGTGTACGTATGTACACGCGTTAGAAGTTATAATTCTTTAGCATAGCAAAATATTTTTTTTTTATTTTTCGCGTTATTCTAAGTTTGTAGAAAAAACGAAACAATAGAAAAAAAGTTTTAATACATTGAAAGTTTTATTTTTATTATATAACGCATTATCTAGTTCTCTCATCATCGGAAAACCAAGTTTTACTCAACATGAAAATTTTAGATTTTTTTACAATTGAATTTAATTAAATCACCGGAATGAGCCCGCACACTTTGACAATTGAAAGTGCACACTCTAAACCTTTTTTTTTTAAAAACAAAAATATTGACTATAGCTAACTTCAGGGTGTCTTTTGTGACGGTGTGCGCGCTCATAATTTGCCTCTAACGCGCCAATTGAAGTATAACTTTAAAACCTATTCCAGTGAGCTGTTATGATTGTTCGGATTTTTTTTAGTATCGAAACATTTAATTAGTAACGTAGTACAGATCAGAGATCTAAATACTATAACGTCTCAGGAAAATGTACAAGGCCTGATATTGCTCGCTAATTAACAAATAGTGTATGGTGAAATCAGCTCTTAAAGTTTAATTATCTTTTCTGGTAATTTATCTTTCGTTGTTGTTTTTACATTATAATTCAAGCTCTTACTATTATTTATTCTATCTAAGCGTGGGGGCATTATAATTTATATTAAAAACATATATAAAATTATTTTGTTCTGCTTAATGAAGCATGCGTCATACTGCAGCTGGTTTTAAACATAGGTAAGGCACAACCACTTGTGCAAATCCTACCTTAAGTGTTATTACAATCTGTATTACACTACGTAGGAAATAACAGAGCATTGCCTTTATGAGAATTCGAACTATCACTAACAAGCATGAGTGACGCCGAATTATTCTAAGTCCATCAGTGGACGTAAACTGGTTGAACTTATGATGATGATAAAGATTTACGACTAGTTCGAACCTAACAGAGGAGAAGAGGAGAGAACTTACTTATATTAATTTACAAAAATGTATCTTACGAACCTCCAAACTTCAAAATTTACAATTATATACTCTAACTAGCTGACCCGCGCAACTTTGTCTGCATCGAGTCGGTTATTAGGGGTTTTAATATCTTTAAAAAACCTAGAAACGAATTGCAGCGCTACCTACCAGGTCCATTTTTACTTCCAAAGTATGTTACTCGCGGCCGCGCGGCCCGTTGCATTTTTCTTACTTTTGCGTTTCTATGCCCGTCGTAACTTCTAAGCGATAGGTTCAATTTGAACAATTTTAAAAGTAATTTGCAGGTATATAATCAAAATTCATATTTATAAAACTATTTATTTGGATAAGTATTATTAATATCATGATAGGAATGTCAACATCTTACCATACCAGTTTTTTGAAAGAAAAATTAATAAAAAAGTAGTTATTGTGACTTAACCATAACAGTTAGACATATAGAATCGCGGATTCTTTTGTAGATAATCACGATTACTTTAAACATGTAGTACATTATATTTATGTATCATCAACCATTTTCGCGGCGTACGCCAATAAAACTCTAAATCGGTATGACATCTTTAGAAACATCCTTATATTTCAGCCAATTCACAGAAAACCATAGTAAAATATCCACCACACTAAAACCATCCATCCATACTAAGATCCATCCATCTATACATTCATCCTCACAAACTTTCGAATTTATAATATCAGTAGGATGATACACATGCATTCGATCGTAGTACCATATGCCTTGCGACTTGCTGGTATCTGCGAAGAGTTATGTCCTTTATCTGCGACAGTATTTATCAGATCTTTATTAAAATTAGACAATACATGCTTGTTAGTATACACTTTCAAATAAAAAAAGAATTATTAAAATCGGTTCAAATTTAACGGAGCTGTGAAGTAAAATTGATAAAAACTTTCATCCCATTTCACGGAGGAAACTTTTTGTTTATCGGGATAAAAAGTAGCCTATATGTTGACCCGAAATATCAGCTACCACTATACCAAATTGTATTTAAATCCGTTCTGTAGTTTTCACGTGATGCCCGGACAGTAAGACAGACCGACAAAAATTAAATAAAAATCTGTTTTGGACTCCCCCAATCAAAATTTTCAAAATATATTAAATGTACAGAAATCTTCCAGTTACAGTTTTATTATACGTATAGATTATATTATATTATATGATTTGCATAAACAATGACCTAGTGGATAGGATTTTGGCTTCACTCTCGGTAGAATTGAGCTTCATACGGGTTACGTAACTTGAAACTTTCCCAAGTTATTTGCGTTTTAAGCAATTCAATATCACTTGCTTTAGCTGTAAAGAAAAACTTCGTAAGGAAATCTGCCATGCCCGAGAGTTCCCATCCACTAGGCTTGCCTCCTAGTTCCTACTTATTCTGGGAGGAGACTTCATGGTTTGATATTGACAATGATGATGATTTGCACGCCCACAAATTGCTCTACTAATTCTGTATGATGTATGCTCTCTATATGAATTAGTTTTTAATCAATATAGGAAAAAACAAAAACTTTCCAGAGGATTTCCTCTACTACTAGTAGGTACTTACTTCGGTTTCGCAGTAAAATCATTTAGACCATTTTACATAAGCATACAACTGCGGCTTTGACAACGCATTTATAGTTAATGAATTTTAATAGCGTTATTAGCTGCCGTGACGTATATATTATAACTTTAATTATAGTTTTATTAACCAATGTACAATTTATTGGCAATAAAATGACTACGCAACATCCTTCAACGTTTCAAGTTTATGTATGAAGTTAAGACCATCCGACCGCATATGGATTAATGGATTAGCTAATTTAAAACCTCAAAGCTAATTAAACGTGTTTGTTTTATTTATATGTTACCTTTGTGATTGATTTTATTTGTAACTATCTGTCGAGCTGCTACCTATGTCATTTCAATCGCAAACAGTTTAAAGCTTCGCCTCGGCAATCAAATATGAAAACTTCATATGCGAAAAGAAAATATTAAAATTTCTTTTCGCCTATGAAATTTTCAGAACATAGTATTATTACTATGGTCTTGTTTGTCTTTCTCTCCCCTCCGTTTGTTGGTGTATTTGTCAGATCATTTTAAGTGAATTAAGGAATTCAGTGACTTCAAAATCAAATTCACAAATATATTCTCATTATATGAAGCTGTCGGAAGCTGAAAATAGAAATTAAGTAGTTACATACTTAAAATTATAAAGATCTGTGATTGAAGCAATATTTTTATCCACTCACATGAGCATGGGGTATTTTTATATGTAATGATTGTTTTTTTTTGCGATTAAGTCTCCTAAACTACTACTACTCAGACACAAGTTAAACAAAGGAGCAAGTGATTGAAGATGCAGTGGAGGCATTTATACCTTTGACATAAATACAAGAATCAATGAACGAAATAGGTCACTAGACTGAGTGCAGATTAAAATAGCAGTGCTGCTTATGGAAGTAGCTTCTGTAACAACTAAATAAACAGCACGGTTTATGTTTAATGCTGATAACACATCTACCAACGCATTCCGCGCCCTAACATTCGAATATTTCTTACTGAAAATTTGAAATCATATATTTACAGTCTGAAAGGTTACTGAATATATAGGCTGCGATTCAGTAACCTTGTCAACAACTTGCCAACCTTTTGTTATATTTTGTATGGAAATAGCCAAGGCGCCATTGTCAATCTGTTAGCAACTCTCTTAAAGGTCTACACTGTCGGAAAAGTTACCGTTTCAAGTATTCAGCTTGAATAGATAAGCTGGAAATCGGTAACCTTGTCAGCAAATTGCCGAACTTTTCTCAAAGTGTGTGTGGAGATAACAAGCTGCCATTCATATATTGGCAATGCTCTTAAAGGTCTAAATTTTTGGAAAATAACAGTTTTAAACCTTCAGCTTTAATAAGTAAGATGCGAATCGGTAACCTTGTCAACAACTAGGCAACCTTTTGTCAAATTTCGTATGGTGATAACAAGCCGTCATCTGTTACCAACTCTCTTAAAAGTCTAAACTGTCGGAAAAGTTACAGTCTCAAGCATTAAGCAAGAATAGGTAAGCTGCGAATCTGTAACCTTGTCAAAAACTTGCCAACCTTTTGTCAAATAATGAATAAGAAAGTAAACCATTTCTGTAGGTATAAAACGGAAAACCACACCTATGAGCACATACGACCTTTGCCAATACATGTGCGATCATCTTTAATTACCATGATTTATATTTATGTAAATGCACTAGCCTTTTGAATGGCACCCCGCCAATGTTTCCAAACAATCTCGGGAGGAATATTTCGAACTGGGTTTTTAAGAGTTGCATGCGAGTTGAATGAGAAGCACAACATCCGTGCGCTATTTTGAACCCTGTTGAGACGTGTTAGGCATTTAGTATTTAATCGAAATGGAAAATTGGAATAATTTTTACCACATTTATTTTAGCTTAAACATATATAAAAATGAATCGCTAAAGTGTTGCTAAGCGCAATTCTTGAGAGCAGCTGAACCGATTTTGCTAATTTAGAATATTCCTTGATGTACGAAGATGGTTCTTACGGAGAGAAAAAATTAAAAAATTACCTGAAAAAGTATTAAAACAACACTTTTCTATACTCATACAAACGATTCGTAATAATACTTAAAAACCAATTTGAACTTTAATACCATACTGTAAAGTTTAAGTGTTAGTGGAGAGATTTTGTTTGTTGTACCACCTACTTATTTCTTATAACATTTTCTTGTATGCCTTTGGTTGCCTGGAAGAGATCGCTATTTAGCGATAAGGCCGCCAAATTGTACGTTCTACCTTATTGTGCTGTTGTATTTGTATCTCTGTAAATTTTCTCTGTGGTGTACAATAAAAGTGTATTCATTCATTCATTCCGGAACGGCAAAAAGTTACGATTGGGAAAGTAATGTAATATACTTTGAAAATAATGGATCCGGTAGGTAACCGACTTGATGCAGACGAAGTTGCGCAGGTCAGCTAGTTTAACATATATATGTTGCCCTTCATTTAACTCATTTGCATTTATAATATTAGTATGGATATATTAAACATATCTATGTAATGGAATCTGTCGATGCCAAGGCCTGATTTTCTTTGGCATTGATATCTTACGAGATTAAGATCTTAAAATACGTGTAAAAACAAAATGTTCGATTAGGTAACAAAGAAATGCATAAAATGCCATTTTATGACCGAGCACATACACTCTGCTTTTTATTTCAATTGCGAGGTAATGAAACAGTGAAATTTTAAGTAAATATACTATTTCAGTTAACATCAAAAGTAAGGTTCAAAAAGTTTTGTAGGTATGTTTAATGTAATCCTATTTTATGGCGTATTTACAGTATTTGTATGTTTTATTTTTTTCGTTGAATGGTTTTTTAAATATTTTTATGTACAAGGGCATAAAAAACAGTTTTACTCCACGAATATTAAACAAACATTTTGAGGGAAGCTACAGTCAGACAAGTAAAAATGGAAGCGAAGAAAAAGAAATAGCAGGTCAGACAAGTAAAAATGCTAAGTATTTATATCCTTACTGATATTATAAATGAGAAAGTGTGGTTGTTTGTTTGTCCTTCCCTCATACCCCAAGCAAGAACCCAATAAACATATTATGGCATAGAGTTTGTTAAAAGGAAGGAGAGTGACATAGGCTAATTTCTTATTCCAAAAAAACGACCGGATTTTTTCAGAAACCGTAATAAACGGAGACGAATAAAACGCGCAAAAGCTAGTTTTTTTTTTTAATTGATAAAATAGTTGTTAGGAGGTTACCAGGGAAAATCACTAGCCAAGAGTCCACCCCTTCAGCTAGTGGTAATGTTAGACAAACACTTGGAAGGTTTCACATCTAATCTTTTCCGCCTGCGAAGCCAACACTCGGTGCTTCGGTACAGATATGTGTGAAATATAGAAAACTTACAACCAATATATTACGTGCCTGCCTGTCACGACTGAAAATTGCTGTGTCAATGTACCTATAAGTCAAAGTCAAAGTTATATTTTACCAACCCAAGTCTTATTTTCGGGCTTTTTTTTGGCTCAAAAATGTAAAGTTATTTATGAGCATGTATGAGCGTACATGCCTAAACATTTTACTACAAAAATCTTATTTCAAGAGTTATATGATACGTTAGATTTTTTATTATAAAACCAGCTCAATAGGGGCTTCACAAAAGTGAAACATCATTACATACATACATGCATAGACTGTCAAACACGATGCAACGATGATTAGTTGGGTAAAAAAATCAAATACAAAATATATTCTTTCGATATTTACACCAGTTGGGATTGCAGGCATAAACACGTCGGTCTCTCTATTAATAAATAGACGTCGAGCTAAGAACAGGTTCTCAACTTTCGTATGCATAGATTGACCTATACTTGACAAAACCTTAAAAAAAAATTAATTTATTCTCTCGATATTTACTCCGGGTGAAATTGCAAGTATACAACGTGTATATAATACTTACAATTTCACCCGGGTTGCATATTCCGGTTGTCGGTCTCTAAGGCCCATATTAATAAACGGACATCGACCTATGAACAGGTTATCAAGTTCGGTCTGCATGGATTGATCGATACTCGAGAACCCACTTACCTCGATGTCGGTTTATTAACCGACATCGAGGTAAGTGGACCTAAATCTCTCCCTTTTTACGAGGAAAGCCTGTGCCCAGCATAGAGTTTGCTAATAAGATCGGTTCGACGATGTATCTTCGTTAAATCTGATCTGATTTTGATGTTCTTTTTCTTTCATTAAGTCATGTCTACCTATACGTAACATAGTACAATAATAAGTCTGGGTTAATAGAAATTCTATTCGATGAGAGAAGCCACGATGGTTTCCGAAAACTTATAAGTACTGTAAACCTAGCTGATTTATTCGAATTTGCGAACACTTACACAAGGAAACTGTTTTGGTTAGGCCACGAGGACTAATTTGTCCTTATTCTCCTACCGTATAGTACACTAAGGTGTTGAATATGACATAGGTTAAATTAATTAATCAATAGGTACCTATTATTACTGGAGTCTTGATAAATTACATTGACCCCTAGGTCCCTATTGCTGTTGACGAATTGCGTCCACAAGAGACTGGCCGGTGCGTTTTAACAAATTCGAACCACAACCTAACCTTAGTCTAGTTTCGTAGACCATTTTGGGGAAAAGACGAAATTTTCTTTCTTTATGGGAATTAATTACTTGCTGAATTATACTCCGGAAACGTTTAAATTATCGCTTTTCATTATTATATATTGTAGAAGGTAGAAGCTCATGTGTATATTACGTCCTCATGTTGCCATGAAACATGAAGATGTGGATATTAAGTAAAGTACTAAATGTCTAAAACTTATTAAAAAGTGATAGATTAAATTACAACGAAACAGCTTTTAGTATGATTTATGAATGAAACTCATTTGTATAATTTAGCCATTGACTAATTCAGTGTCTATTTTCATACCTCAATCGTAACCATGTTAGGTTGAGAAACAAATTAAAAATCTTTCTACACAAAGACCTTGAGCATATTTGCATCATAATAAAAAATATTTATTCTTTTTTTTAAGTCTTATCTTGTTTTTATATTGTATTTAAACCTCAGAGTACCCTGCGAGAACAAGCAGCTACATACCTGGCCATTTTTTTTTTTACTACGCCGGTAATGGGATGATGGTGATGACCGCAAATCGAACCCGCAATCTAACAACTAGACCCACGAGGCATTGGATTGAGAGGAATGTCACGGTATATCTCATACTCAACGCAAATATGCCACACCTTACTTGTGTTAGGTACTAATGACATACACTAGCAGATGACTCAGTAAATGATAAGGGGCAAATGCCCATAGATATCAGAAGAGGTAACGTTACGTGGCCGTTGGTATTTTTATTCAAAATAAGAAAGACTTGCACTAATTTCATAGGTACTAAGTAAGGTAAGTATAGTTTGGGTGTCTACAGAAAATAATTGGTAATATACCTAATTTTGATGAAATTTAGATGGTAAAGGATTTTGTTGCTAAAAATTCCCAACAGAGTTCCCCAAAACCCGTATCCAGAGGTTTATTCCTTTTTTGATCACTGCGGACCGCTAAATCGAAATCCCAATTTACAAAAGACGCCCTGGAGCGTCCGTCGGGGCGTGGATGCTCTGGAAGGGTCCGAAGAGATCATTAATCAATAAAATATAATTACGCTGAGCCACAGGCCAAGCAATGTCTACTGAGAAAAGACCTATTTATTTCTCGGGATGCTTGTGGAGTTTACTCAGTTGACTATCAGACAATTTCAAATTGTTTGAAATGTTAATCCCGAATACCTAATCTATTCTACATGGATCACCTAACTGGGTTCACTTCGCAGTCTAATCTGGGCCTGGTATAAGAGTTCAAAGGCTAGTTGCTTTTGAACGGGATAGAGAGATTTGATCCGAGTCATTCTCGTGAGCAAAGAAACCTTATCGAATAGGGAAATTGCATGTATTTCGGAAAACCTCTATCCGTATAGTAAGCTGTGATGGCCTAGTGGGTAAGACTGCAGCCTCTGTTTCAGAGCGAGTTCTATCCCCAGCACTTCTGACGAGTTGTGTGCGTTTCAAGCAATTAAATATCACTTGCTTTAACGGTGTAGGAAAACATCGTGTAACCAACATACCTGAAAGAATGGCATCCATATACTGAAACGAAGGCATTAGAAAAATAATTTAGCTCCGTCTCAAACACTTTGGTTAGAGAAGCACCGCCATTTCCTCATATGGAGTAATAGCTGGTAATACATACCATACCTCCATCGCTAATTGACGCCGGACTGAAGCGATAATTATTTCTAACTGCCAAGCATTGCTAATCACTTTGTACAGTCATTATATCCTCACAACACCTCCCCCTCAATAACATAACAAAGGTTATGGATTTTACCGTCTACAATTATTTTCAATATTTGTTTTTGTTACGCTAATTTTTGTTAGGGACATTAAATATAATATATTGAGTTGCAAATTGCCACGAAAGGCTTACGAATATGAATCTTTATTATGGATTTGGGTATGTCCATTCGAGTAAGTTCAGATTTTTGTACTTCACATTCGTTTTTTTTTTCATTGTCATAATAACTTACGTATATATGAACTCGTCAAACATATTGTGTTTTAATAATTCTATGCCTTTGTGCATATGTATATTATCGTTTTAATTTTGTTAACCTGGCTTTATATTAGTATGTGCAATAAAGACTTTTTCGTCTTCTTCTATTTTGATGACCACTAAGTTATCAAGGTTTTAATTATATATTTCTGTTACGCATCAAATAAACGTTGCATTTGCTGCTTTCATTTAAATGTATTGAGCTTTGAACATCAAAATTTAATATGGAAGCATTGTTTTGCTTATCACAAGTAAATGTTCATTTGCTTTAAGGTCTAACACTATTTGTTATATATGTTTTATCCAAGCGTTATTACCAGATAACTAATTACATTTTGCAACCTAGGTAGTTGTAAGTGTAATATGAAATGCAACTTTATGTTATTAGAGCAACGTATCAAAAGTCTGCTTATCGCGGGTAAAAATATGTAACTTGATAAGAGATGTATACTTACGTCCTTTTAACTGATTTGCAAAAAAATTTTGTGAATACGCCATGCGTTTCATTTGGCTTTGTTATTGCGTCAAAATTAAATCGATTGTCTGTATTCTTTTTAACAGATGTATGTAAGGAAAAGGTTCTTAAGTCGGTAGTATTTCTTTTAAGATTGTCATCACAGAACCGCTAGTGTGATATTTTCTACCTAGTTTTACTTATACGTTCGCGTGAAAGTTAACTACGCTTGGTATGGAATAGAAAGAGCGCCATCTAGTGACACTTGTTTTCAGTATTTTCGTTTTACTACTACTTGGCATTCGAAATGCCAAGTAGTAGTAAAAATTGAATTTTTTTGTATGCAAAAGTGACGTTTTACGGCAATGATCGCGAGATTTACACACGCCTGTCGGTCCGGGGATCGAACCCAGGACCTCGTGATCTGCAGTCGAACATGCAGTGGCGTGGACTAGGTTTTATTACCAGGGTAAACATACAGTAGGAAGATTGCAAAAGGGACAAAAGTCCTATACGAGTTATATACATTTTAGGGTAGGCAGTGCTTTTTTGTGCATATACGAAGTGCACGCCGCTGCGAACATGCTAACCACTAGACCAAAGAGGTCTTAGACCAAATAGGTGTTACAAATAGTAGTATCTACATGACACATTTGAGTTCGTTTTTTCCTATTAGATTCGAATGCTTAGGTATTCATGTGGTTTTGTTACTAAGTCTTACATGTACCTTTGTATTTTATAGGTCAGTCGTGACTGGATATAAAACAAATCTTTAGATTGTATTAAGATCGGTTCAAATTCAAACGATATCGCGAACCGCAACAATGGAATCTTTCTTATTTTAGTTTATGGTGTTTTCTTCTCCGAATATACCTAAGAGGCAACTGTAATATTTAACCGAATTGATTACGAAGCTTCTTAATTGAAACATTATATGGCGTACAGAGTTATATGTAGTGCATAGCGGGTATATATGTATGTATATATACAGTGGCGTGCATAGAGGGTATGCACAGGGTATGCAGCGGATATAAAATTAAGAAAATTTCGATTACGAGTTATAAATACATAAGGGAAGGCTTTTTATACCTCTTACAATGCATATCCTTAAGTTTGTTATAACTCGTACTGGAGATTTTCTTCATTTTTTATCATCTGCATACCCTGTGCATACCCTCTATGCACGCCACTGTATATATATATGTACGTCGTGAAAATCCATAAAACAAAACCTGTGTTTCGTCGTTGTTCACGCATTATTTAGAATAGGTATTTATTTTATAGTTTTTGCCGTCATGGTTTCTACATTGTACCCTTTTTTTGTTTTTGAAAATATAATTAAAACTGACGCTTAGCTGAAGGTAAGTGTCGGGATCGAACCTGGGGCCGTGAACTTGTAAGAGCACAGCGCTCACAACTGCACCAGGGAAGTCTTCATAAATAATTCGCAATTCTGTAGTTGTATCGAAACAGTTCCATGGCAATGATTTTATCAATCACGGTCAATATCGAGACCGTTGCAACAGAGCGTTGAGTCACAAGCCACAATATGTATCACAGTCGTAAACTCGTAACCAGTTCGTATTCGACTGTAACATTATGATATCTTTGTCACCAATTTAATTTGTATTACTTTTTTCCATTTTCATTCTACTACCCACCGCGTAAGCTTTATTATAGATATAGAATTGCTACCTGTACAACATGTATCGAATTACGAAATAAATTTGAAGGATGCAATGGTAAGGGTGTTTGAATCCTGTATACCCTGTAAAATATTAAATCAAAAGAACCATACTTATTTTTCCATCCAAACGAAATTAAAACATTCTAAGTGTTTACTTATGACATGCCTATTGAATATAGTATATTTCCCTACTAATATTATAAATGGGAATGTAAGTTTGTTTGTTATGCTTTCACGCAAAAACTACTTAACCGATCCTCATGAAACTTTGTACATATATTCTTGGAAGTGTTAGAAGTAATATAGGATACTTTTTATCCCGACATTACGGTTATAACTTGTCGGAGTTATGGTGTAAAATCGTCAAACACTCATCCCCTGTCCCAAAGGAACCGAGCTTAATGTTGGGATAAATAGTATCCTATATTACTTCTAACACTTCCAAAAATATGTGTACAAAGTTTCATGAGGATCGGTTTAGTAGTTTTTGCGTGAAAGCGTAACAAACAAACTTACATTGACATTTATAATATTAGTAGGGATGTCTACACTAGACACTTATTGTACGAAAGAAAAATGAGAATAGGAAATAACGGAATACATTTGTAGGGAGAATACCGCCTGTTCTATCCTCTTAGCCGTAAAGATAATATGTAAACACATGTGCAATTTTATATCCGCGAATGGTGACACTAACTTATAATATTTTATATAACCATTAATTTTATTTCACACATGCCTAGCGAGGTCGTATTCAATCTAAGACAATTACGAGTATGTACCCAATTGCGCTCCATATACCTACTCAACGTTATTTTTAAATGTAGAGATTTATTAAGATTTATTTGTTCCTTAGCTTTTAGCATAACGAAACAATGGCTGGTTCGTTTCTTGCGGAGTCCGTTGTATGCATTGTACTATGAGTTTATAATATCTGACCTCAGTAATGTGAATTAATGAGGTCAGTTGTAAACTAGGGCCGATGTTTATAAAGTCTTCAAGGTCAGCACGGAGAAAAATGGTTTCATTTACAATAATTTCTGTAATTTTCATAAAGGTAAACTTTAAAAATTATTATCATGAAAATTCTTTTAATACTAAACGTTGACAGGCATGTACAACCGTGATACTTACACTTACTTTAGTCTTGTGTAGAGGTCACGTCGTCGTCACTTTTTATTTTATATGCAAAAGTGATGTTCGACAGCAAAGATCGCGAAATTTACGCCAATCGCAAGCCTGTTGCGAGATACGTAAACACCCTGCGGGTTTTATTGGAGGGATTGCGTTTTATGCTGCGTGGTCACCGTAATGACGAAACATAAAAACAAACTATTTACTGTGTTGGTACTACATTGTTCCCATTGGTGGAATGATTATGTTAAATTATCACTATTGGTATTGGCGCACAAGTGACAAGAGCACACGTTAATGAGCTGAATAGACGCCGAAGGCCTTCCTTACTAGCGGTAAATGGCAATATTGGAACTAATAAAAATACTCTATCGCAAGTATCAATTTTATCATTTGATTGAACGCGAGCAGACATTGGTAGCACGTTCCATCAAACAGTTGCCAATTGATTTGCCGCAATGACCTTTAAAATGGGTACCGCTGCCTGCTTAAGTTAGTATTATAAAGAAAATTATATTATGACGGAGACAACATTGGCTGTGCTCCAAAATTCTTTTCGCGCTACTGCATTCAAAATGGTAAATAAGTTCGCGTAACTCGTTAGTTATTAAGAACTTAATTGCAATTTTAGTTTGTGTGTTAGTTTGGTACCTTTTAAAAAGTTATGATCATCGATTGCGGTTACGACTTAAATTGTTACTTCCTCTGCAGGTATATTTGAAATTTAATACAATAAATAGATTTTATTGTATTAGAGTATATGTTTAGGGCCATACTCCCTACAGGTTAGCCCGCTTCCATCTAAGCATCATCAGTTAACTCCGTGAGATCGCAGTCAAGGGCTAACTTGTGGTGCAATAAAATTATGTACCTAACATTAAGCCCATAAAATACCTATCTCTTTCTTAGGAAACATTCGGAAATAAAATTGTACCCTAATATGTACCTATATAAGTATGTGATATCGCACACAGTACCGAAACGTCAACAGCAAAGTCAGCTAAAAATGTTATTTACCAGATTTGCGCTATAATTTATCAAACTCGTCCGCGCTTCCACAGCGCTTTTGGCAGAACTTTTGTAAATTAAAATTAATCGGCAGAGGCGGGAATTGCTTAGGACATAAAGGAGTCTAAATTCGGCAATGATCTTGGGAGACGGACGTAGGAATATATTTATCTATTTAAAGCACCCAAAGCACGGGTACTGCTGCATCAAGAAAAACATACTTTGTTACCCACGTACAATACTATAGGCTTGTTACAATAATTCAAATCTTGACCAAGTTTTGCATAAAGATAGCATATCAAAAGACAATACTTTTTAAAATAAGCGGTAACCGCACGATTTCTTAAGAACATAAACATACGAGCATCGTAGTTGCGCAGGACGGCTACCTTGCTGTTGAAATACTTTCATTCTACATATAAGCGATAATACCTAAGTCAGCTAACTAGTACTGCTCTGACATGTTTATTAACATACCTAACAAGAGTAAATGAAGGGGAACTGACCGCGGGATGCAACAGTAGCTGTTGGACGGCCATCTGCCTATCTTTAGCGTATTGGAAACTAGTTCCAACTTCTGACAAGTGAAGGTCGCTGAAGCCGGTTGCGGGGCCGCGGTATCTCACGTGATATCTCGCGATAATCCATCGCCATTCGCCACATCATTTGCTTGTCATGATTCTTGTCCAACAGAATGATTACCAATTCCGCAATACCTACTCATTATATAAACCTATTACCGGCCCACTACAGGGCACGGCTCTCCTCCCACAATGAGAAGGGTTTAGTTTAGGCCCTAGTCCACCATGCTGGCCCAGTGCAGATTGGTGGCCCCAGACGCCATTGAGAACATAATGGAGATCTCTCAGGCATGCAGGTTCCCTCACGATGTTTTCCTGCACCGTCAAGTGGAAACATGTGATATTTTAATTGTTTGAAAAGTAGATAACTCAGACAAGTTAGAGGTGATTACTAAGATCCGCACCCGGCCACCCTGAAAGTAAAGCCGAAGTCCTAGCCATCCTTACTTATCCTTACTAATATTATAATTTTAAAGGTTTTTTTTTGTGTCCTTTCTAACGTTTTTTGCATAGAGTTAGTTGAAAGGACGGTGAGTAACATAGGCTAGTTTGGAACCCTCGTAGCTTTAGATTTAAGTTGGCGAACGAAATTATCACCATCCCCTCACAATTATGTAAACGTATTATGTATGAACGCTTCATAAGTGCCTGTGATAGGCCTACATGAATAAAGAAATTTGGAATTTGCTACTTTACGATTTGTATAAAACCGTAATAATCGAACGCGGGTAACAACTGATTTCTTTTAAAAAGGGGAAGGTCCTGAATTCGTTGGTATCTTTTTCAGAAAAGTTTCCTAACTTATGTTCAGGTATGTCGTTCGAAATTCAATCGAGGTCTGTTAGAGGATCGTTCCGCTATGCGCAAAAACAATAATATAGCATAATGCAACAACTATACCCCTTTGATCGATCTCCAACCTGGTGGCCAGAACGATTGAGGAACACCGGTGCCCATACGTTCTACAAGGCAATAAATACAAATGGCCAAGGTCAGGTTCCGATTGAGAGACGTAAACTACATCAGGGACCGGACTGGAAAGAAAGATTACCACTCAAAAGAAGCTATAGTTACGTTCAACTTTCTAAACTAAAGTGCATTCTCGTGTGAATCCAAATTTGAATGCTATTTACAGTTAATCGACTAAGACGTGACCTTATGTCCCAAACAGAGCTACAGACTTTAATTACCAACTGCAATGTCAGTAACTTCGAATTTCGACCCTGACTATGACCGCGACGGTATTATCTGCGGAATGTTTCATATAAAGTGAAATAAACTAATAACGTCCTGTTTTCTTATTGTAATAAGTAAGGCTAACTGTAATCCCTTATCAAATAGCTCCATGTGTCTTTACTGCTCGGACAGATGAAAATTTGTAGTAAGGTAATACAGACAGTTAAAATAAATATATAAATTAGTTATCTACTGTAGCAGTTTCGTGAAATCTTTTTATCTGCGCTTACAATTTTGCGTACTTGTCGAGGACAGCCAGTCACTTCCTACTGCTACTCGCTAGTTGCCAATTGAGCCTTATCTATCAACTATTTTAGTCGAAATCATTTACTGCACGCCTGAATCGTATCCGGATTAGGTGATATTGAACTTAATGGTTGAGTTAATTATTTTCCTTGGGTATTTCTAGGATAAGAGCGCCAACTCGCCAACAATCTGGCTGTCCAGATTGGCGAGAAATTAAATATAAGTACACTTGTGCATCTAAATGTATCAATAATGTAAAAAACAAAAAAAAACAGTTTCTTTGATAGCAATTAGTATTACGGTTCTCGATCGAAGTTGTGGCCTAATGGGACCATCTGTTAAGAAATTCTAAGTTCCAGCCTTTTGACAGAGTGCCTCGGAGTGCTTATAGAAGGTTAAGACGACTCCCCGGTTCATATGACCAACATACCCGCAATAGAGCAGCGTGGAAGGATCTAAGCTAATTAAAATCTAATTCCTAATTTTCTAATTGACGGCCGGCTCAGTGGGCATCGACCCTGCTTTCTCAGTCCAGTGTTTTTCAGTGTCTGGGTGTTTATCTGTATATTAAAAGTATTTATGTGTATTATATTCATAAAAATATTCTTCAGCTATATAGTACCCATAAAACAAGCTACGCTTACTTTGGGGCTAGATTACGATGTGAGCATTGTCGTGGTATATTTATTTTATTATTTAAGCTCTAAGTTTCTTTAGACCTATGAGAGAGAACGCATGTGGCTAAAACTAATGATCTCTTAAGCATGCATATACCTGACGAAAAATAAAAGACCCATTCGTTTCGTTAAAAAATCCGCGTCATCTGATTTAATGAAAACATTAACACCACTATTTCTATATAACAGTGTTGCAAATGCTTTTGCTTCAAAATAAAAATTTGGTCTTCCTCATACTTCACCGATAATTCTCAAAAGCGCGTCTCTTCCATACCACGTGACATTGGCGAAGTAAACTGTACCCAATTGGTACAAACGCTATCAATAAAAAAAAATGCTTTTATTAATTTCAACAAAATAATATAATTCATTAATTCCGATAACTTTGAGCCCTGATGTAGTCCTCATCATAATGACTGTGAAACTCAGTCTACGTCTTAGGGTAACTAAAAGTTTAGTTGGATTGAAATCAGTCTGTAAATCTCCGAGACCGGGAATGGTAACCTCGTCCAAGTAACTTAAGAGATCAATGATATGCTTCGCTAAGTTTTTAATTATGTATTGTTTTAAGTCGTGTACTAGATTAGTTGTCTGATGACTTCTGATGAAACTCTCTATTGGCTATGATGCAAAGTTTTGCTAACAATGCGTAAGCATCCAATAAGAAAATTAAGATAATTGCAACAATATTGTTGTTGCAACAGTCTGGAAAAATCTGTTGTGGAAATCCATAAATTCAAAGGTTTCAGGAAAACATTTCTACTATAGCAAATTTATAGAATTTATTGCAGCATTATTTGTATACTGGAAAATAGGATAGGTAGGAAGTGTTATATATTTGAATATGTTACAAGTAGCAAATGTTTTCATCTTTTCGTTCAATTCAAAAAATAAAATAGCTCCTTCATTCTTCTCTTTTTCGAAGTTGTTTTAAAATATAAAATGTTAATTTCAACCTAAAATAAATATTATGATTATAATATTTTTCATAACAATAAACACGGATCTAAAGGAAATTCTCATAAAAAGAAAGAACATAAAAGGCTTCAAGAGTTAAAATGTATAACTTAACTTACTG
The DNA here is from genome assembly GCF_905163445.1 of Pararge aegeria. Classification (NCBI taxonomy): domain Eukaryota; kingdom Metazoa; phylum Arthropoda; class Insecta; order Lepidoptera; family Nymphalidae; genus Pararge; species Pararge aegeria. Next base: position 4,843,064 of record NC_053184.1, on the reverse strand, counting down.
ATGCAAACATTTTTTTTTTGCCTTTTGAATTTTATTAGTTTTCGCTAAAGATGTTTTATTGTATCCTATTGGCTATACAACTCCCTCTAAATCAAGACGTAACCTGTGACGCCATCTGTGTCTAAGCATGCTCGGAAACTTGTTGTACTGTGAGAAATTCTAGGAATAGTTATAACATTAAAGTTTATTTTATTTAATTCTGCGTATTGGGGCACTTAATGTATTAAACAATGCTATCCTTGTCGTAAACATGATTGACGCTAAAGGAAACGCGTTTGGGTTTTATTGCCTTTTGAACCGTTATTAATAAAACCTGGAATTATTTTCTTCTCAAGCGACAATAAAAATAGTATTAACTTCCCGATAGTATAATATGGTCTGTTTGAATATTAGGAATATTTTGGACATTCCGGTTTTTTAATTAAATTCAGACAAAGCTACATAAAGTCAAGCCAATGTTTACTTCTTTATCGAGCTATTCAGAAAAAGGAAAGAAAAACATGTTTTATTGAATGTATTCTAAATACTCAAAATGGACCGAAAATCATGTCGGTGGTGTTTAGTAGAAAGAAATGGTTGAACTTGGCAAGTCTAAATAGCGAATGAACGTCTGCAACTACCCCGATTTACTTTTGTGAGGATCATTTCGTTTTAAATATGTACTACTATTATCTTTAAATTCTCTTCTATACTTTTGTTTTGATAAAAATAAAGTTATCGTGGAAAGAACACTGCCAGTAATATTTACTTCGAGCTTGCTTACACACAGATGACGTCACAGGTCTGTAACTGTGTTACGTTTGGAGGTGAACCACAGATTAAAAATACCAATATTTTTACATGGCTGATTATAATTATTAAAAAGTATTAGTTCATAACAATATTAATTGGGAAATCGTTTCATGTTTCGCAGAATCTATATAAATACATATTAATTTTTTTTTAAATTACTCTCTAATTGCCTATTCAAGGCAACCAAATAGTTTGAATACTACTATATCTATAACTTCTCTGGCACAGCCACCTGCATATTCGTGTCGTGTCTCGACGAACCTACTGAACTCCATAAGCCAAACATAATCTCAGATATCTTGCAAACTCATTCCGCACACTTGGTGACGAGCAGGTTTCACTACACGCGGATGAAAAGAAAGCGAATAGATAACGGTAATGTTAAACCATCTATAGACACGCCGCGAAGGTCACCAAACAAAATATACCGCACGCAGCGACGCACTGAGAATCGACTTGGTAGCTGTCCTGTCCTAAGTCCTTGAGTTAGAAATTGGCATCTCTTTAATTATGACGTTTTGTATCTGTGTTTATGCTATTTATTTTAAATATTTTCACGAATGTATTAATTCTTTTGTAAGTGCCAACATAAGTATTCTTTATTTCAAGCACAGTAAGCTTTACAGGTTTTGAAATGTTTAGTTTGTCCATTTTAGTCACTTGCTAATGAACTACAACTGCGACACTACTCAACGATTTTTACTGCACATTCAATTATTAATAAAAAAAAATAGTAATAGAAAGGGTGTTTTGTTGGTGCCATATAAATTTGTGTATCGATTTGATCTTCTGAGATAAATAATAAATAATAATACGCCTACGCCAATACACACATCGCCATCTAGCCCCAATGTAAGTGTAGCTTGTGTTATGGCCCTATGGGTACTAAGATGACTGATGCATATTTTTATGAATAATATATATAAATACTTATAATACTTATACAGAAAAACACCCTGGCACTGAAAAACTTTATTATCTACTACTATATTTTCCAGTTGTGATAACCGAACCCACAGCCTTGTACACAGAATGCAATGTCGCTGCCCACTGCGCCAATCGGCCGTCAAAACATAAAGGACGGAAAGAATTTGCTAGGGTCCAGTGCGGCGTGCGGACGTGTGTATTAGTGGCTTAACATTATTAATGACTCGTACACAAACCACTTCCAAATTCGTAATGGATTCGATTCGTAAATACTACACCTTTCTCGTTTGAAGGCAAATGAGGCTTCGCTGTGAAATCAGTTTCCAAAAATATTATTTTTAGGCGTGGTCTGTTAGAAATGAGGACAAAAGTGTCTTGGTGATATTCTTTTTATAGACAAAGCTTAGAGCGGTGACAGCCTTGTGGTTTATAACTCGGGTCCCGTTTGGAGAAGAAATACATCGTGAGGAAACCTGCAGTTTTAGGTTGGACAATAATGAGGATGAATTAATGAATATACTTTTATTGCACCCCACAAAAAGTACATAAAAAAAAAAGTATAACAAAACAACGTATACAATTTGGCGGCCTTATCGCTTCATAGCGATTTCTTTCAGGCAACTAATGGCGAACATAAAAAATACAGTAGATTGTTAGGTGGTGCATATATAAATATACCCATAAAATGATAAATTAATAGCTTAGCGTTACTCGTACGTGTTGATACACCAGTTAATAAAGTCCCAAAAATATTAAAAAATAATAACAAAAAAAAATATATTAAACCCATCCCCCTAATCGTTTTCTACGCAACATCGCACCGGAACTATTAATCGATTGGCGGCACATCTTTTTCGGTAGTGTGATAACTAGCCACGGCCGAATCGTCCCGCCATATAAAAATCGTAAAAAAGCAACGCTATCTAGCCCCAAAGTAAGCGTAGCTTATGTTATGGCCTATGGGCACTAAGATGAAAGATGAATTATATACATAATTACTTAGAATATACATATAAACACCCAGGCACTAAAAACATTCATGCTCATCACACAAACATTCTCCAGGAGTGGGAATCGAACGAACCCACGGCCTTGGATCAAGAAAGCAGGGTCGCTGAAAACTGCGCCAATCGACCGTCTATGCATATAATATAATTCGAATTTTTCACTTATGCTTAAAGCAATTATGCTTAAAGCAGGATGCTACTACATTATTTTTTTATAAATCGTGTGCTACATGAGTTTGTTGATTAACAAATTATATTATAACTGGACATCAATACAAAGGACGGCAAATACGTAGTTATTTATTTTTTTCCCTGTAAACGGTTATTTTCAACCGTTCATTTCAACCAACAAATATGATTATAGGCTATTACTGTTTCACTTCACGATAGCAACTGTATTATTTGCAAAAACATTATTATAGAGTCTACGTAATACAACTTTATTAACATGTATTTCGAAGATCTGCATGGGTAACTATTTAGCAATCGTTAAAATATTGTAATAAAGTGATTAATGTATTTTATAAATTATTATAAATATAATATAAATTACCTACGTAGTAAGTATAGCTAGAAGAGCTTAAAGCTAAAGTTATTACGATCACGTGGATTTTTTTCCGGAATAAAAACCCACCTCGCTACTACCATGCGGGTTTATTATTACAAGCTATGACGGAGATCGATTTCAAATTTTAGAAATACTTGACATTTATGCCCGACGTGCAATCGAAATCAAAACCTCGTGGTCCTGACTCGATATACTTACTGCAAGAAGTTACTCTGGCATTTAGCAATTTGAAGAAAGGAATTCGATAGAATATTATGTGACAGAGGAAATTATTACTTGTCATGACGACCTATCTGGCGCAACGGTGAGAGCTGTGAATTTAAGTAGGAGGTCCCGGTCAGAGCAATTTGGGAATTTTTATTTTCTGAATTTTCCCTGATCTGGTCTGGTGGGAGGCTTTGACCGTGGCTAGTTACCATCATAACGACAAAGACGTGCTGGTAAGCGATTTAGTGTTCCGGTGCGACGTCGCGTGGAAACCGATTAGGTGTAACACTTCCATACCCCCTAACAGGTTAGCCCGCTTCCATCTTTATCTCTCATCACTTACTTCCGCTGTAAGTATAACTATTTCTTTAAATTTGGCACTAAGGGATTCGCGTAATCTAAGTTTATATGTCGATCGCACAGCTCTTTTCTGTAGTATAATTATAGTATCTTTATCAGCAGCGCCCCATAACAAGATCCCATACGACATTACACAGTGGAGAAAACGATAATAAAAAAAAATGCTTTGTAGTAATAAACTACTACTTTTATCCTGTACTAACAGGATAAAAGTAGTTTTTAAAGGGAAAATTTGTGTTGTTTGTGTGGAATTATGTGTTTAATCCTAATTACCCAATTATAATGAACAAGGTTTAATTATTAATTTTATCAAAAATGTTTAGGGTTCCGTATCCAGGATGCAAACGGTACCTTAATACTAAACCTCCAATGTCCGTCCGTCCCGCGCTTTCACTCTCGCCAATCAGAACGTTTCCGGGGAGATTAAAACATGAAAATGAGGATAGTGGGTGGAAGAAAAAAATGGCGGCGAAGGTGGTTAGCGATAATTCTGCAATACTATTATAGTACACAATGTATGAAATAAAGTTGTTATTAATGAACATTGGATTTGATTTACACACATTGCCACCCGGACAGTGAAGCCTAAATCCTAACCTAAACGACTAGGCTATCGCCGCTTGTAAAAGTAGTATTTTTTTATTACACCGTGGTACGGAACTATTAGTGTGCAAGTCAAACTCGCACTTAGCCGGGTTTTTTGAAATAGTTTTGATATTCTCCCTTATTTAAGTAATACGTCATAACGGGAATATTCCATAACTACTGCGCCGCAGCTGCCAATGGGAATCCCAGTGCATAACGGATTCCGCTGCCCGTGGCACGTTATACAAAGTTTACTTTGAAATTATACATATATAATAGATATACCTGCAACTTTTTTTTAATCAAGTGTAACTGGAATATCACCTGATGATGCGCTTTTATAATATGATTCCTAAAGTGATTTTGGACCTGCCAATGCACAAGTTTAAAGAATTTGTTAAAACACATTTATTACAGCGAGGTTACTATACAATTGATGAATTTTTTAATGACAAGGTTGCTTGAAAGCATCCGGCTCCGCTTTCAGCTCTCACAAGATAGAAAAATGAATGTTAAAATGCAAAATGTAAATTGTTGATGTTGGAAAAGAGCAACTGCTGAGTTTCTTGCCGGCTTCTTCTCGGTAGAATCTGCCTTCCTAACCGGTGGTAGTATCACTACAAACAGACAGACTTGACGTTTCAAAAGTGCTTATATTAGGCCTACTTGAAATAAATGAATTTTGAATTTTGAATTTTGAAAATTTTGAATTTGATAAATTTGAATTTTGATGAAGTCATATTATGCCCGATATTAATATTCAATCCAATCCTACATTTTCAGATCCCAGAATGCAGTTATTAAGGCCAAAGGAATGTCACTAATAAATTGTCCGTTTTCAGTGAACCTACGTTGCCTAAATTCAATGGCTAATGTTAGTGATGTCTATAGAAAAAAAACTTTTTACCTATGATAACTATTGGGGAACGGTTGATGCCTAGGAATCTCCTTAGATAAGCCGTTACTTATTAAGGTATTGCCTTACACGTCGTGAAACAGGCAGGGATCTTCGATCTGGAGATTTCGGGTTTGATTCATTATTAATATTGGGCGTAAGATCGAGCTTATCTCTTAGAGCTATCTATGGCTTTTATATTAAACCCATTGGATAACGCTAATCGGCTTGTACGCGGCATCGTTCCAGAACGCTTAATCGCTTGTCGTCATGTCTTTTTCGGTATGGTAGTAACTAGTCACGGCTGAATCCTCCCGCGAGATCAGATCCGAGCAAGTTCAGAAATGAGAAATTCCGGATCGAATCCGCGGCCACACACTCATAACGCAAAATAACGTTTTATATTTCATTTAAAATTCCCGCCAAGAAAAATAACCTTCGTGTGGTCGATTTTCACGCCCATATTTTTATTTGTATTGCCAATTAGAACTGAAGTTTTGCTATTTTCGGGGACAGTAATGTTACGTTATCGCACAATACCAAATCTCTTTCAATCAGTGTAACAATAGTGTTCACTATCCATAAGTAAATAGGTAAATATTCGTAGTAATAACCAATGAGCTTTCAATGACATATTAAATCAATGGTCAAAACAATAAGCCAACAATTTTGACTTTGCCAATGTTATTAACATATCGGCGAAAACAAATATTGTTCATTCGATTGCGTGGTGTAATGTTTGTAATTAGCGTCTTCTAAAAAAGCTCGTATACCGTTGAGTCAGCAATCATTCAACCTAAAATACACCCAGTATACAGATATAGGATGCCTTTACTCTTACAGTTAAGTAAAAAAACGCGCCTTATGGCAAGAACCATAGATAAGTTAGGTTAGTTTCCTAGTGAAAATCGATTGGTGAAAGGAAAATGTATGCCTAGGAATCTCCTTTGATTAGGCGTTACTTACTTAGACATGGCCTTGTGCGTCGTTAGTGTGCGAACATAAGTGTAATTTATATCTGTTGTGAGTATTTTATGAACACAGGTCTGGTAGTCCTAGATCTCCAAAGCTAACTAAAGAATATAAAAAATGAAAACTCTTAAGATACAGTGAGTTAATATTATTAAAATTTAATTGATAGATTTATTGACTATTCGTAATTTGCAAATTTATAAAAGGTAGTTTGAAAACTTCTTAAAAATATGAAATTTAGAAATACAAAAAAAAATACCAAATTCAGAACCTACTGTCAAAAACAAAAGGTACATTAGCTTCTATTTCCAAATAACAAACCGGGCTCGTACTTTATACATAGATACAGATACATACGTATTTCTTCCTCATGTTTAATTCGAGCTCAATCGATGTGACCTAGCGTCCTAGGCCGATTTAAATTTGGCCTATGCGCGGAGCCAAACTTGCCGTAAACCTTCAAACTGCGGCAAGCAGGTAAATTAATAAAGCTAGTTGAAAATGAAGTTAAACTTTTTAAAGAAAAAAGTGAACTAACAACTTTAGTACCAGACGACACCAACTAAGGTAAAGGTAGTATTGACACTTGCAAAGCCCAACTTCAAGACTCTTGAAAATAAAATTAAAATGCAGTTAATTTTTGGCGCAATGTATTAATAAAGATGCAATTTCGTTACAAACTAATGAAGTTCGAACATCTATACCGTTAATTATAGTCAAAACAATCCGTATCTTAAAACTCTTCTAGTCGCAGATTAATATAATTTCGCAGTAATTTCTTAAATATTTTTGGCAAAAGATTTTGCGGCTAGAATCCAGAAAGAAAGTATCAAGCAATTATTTGTTATGCTTATATAGATGGTGCTTTCAATGACAGTGTGCCAGAACCTAATCAAGTCCATTATGTTAAATTTGGTTCATTAGGTGCCATCAACTCGTACAGGTATCCTCTCTGTAGGTGACCGAAAAACGATACCTTCCTATGTATGACTGTTGTCATCAGTTTTCGTTGGCAGTTGGCCCTGCGTAATACTTGAGCGTTTCAGATGAATTGTCTCCATGATATTTTAAACATATTTCGGAATGACCAGGTCTCAAACGCTAGCAACCGTCTACAACTTTCCTTCTTTAAAATCCAAGTTTCGCATCCATATAAAAGAGTAGACCAGACATAGCACTTGAGAACACGATACCTCGTAAGAAATGAAATTTTCGGGTTCCACAAAACTTTTGAGTTTCTGTAAAAAGCTAAAGTTGGTTATGTTTTAAAAAATATTATTATAATACAATTTCTACAACCGTGCCTAGAGTTTCGATATAATGGTTCCGTGACTTTAAGACTCGAGACGTCCCGACTCTAATCCTAATATCAACGCATTATTAGCGCACTGTGATGGGTACATGAGTCATGATCATGAGGTATCTGACCAGTTGTACATTTATAGGATGATGATGAAATAAAAGATACCTACTTAGACAGCTGTTTTCTTAACAGATGTTAACGCTTTTAAAGTAACCATTTTTTCTAAAATTATCACTATCATCACCAATTGACTACCCTCAAAAATAGTAAGTACTGTGAAGGTCACTATGGTCACTATTTGCTCTTTTGTTGGCTGACTACTGAAACACAAATTGGATTCCTTTTCACTAATAACACATTGGTACTTGTGATGTAAAACGTACTTTTTTTACTGTTAGCAATACTTCAATACATATTTGTAGTTGCTATGAGGACAATGTGTAAATTAAATAAATATAATTAAATAGTCTTGATAGTAAATTCAAATAAGCAGATATGCGAAATAACCGGAGAAAGTGAGTAGGAACCATATGTTACAACTTATGAGTGACAGCAATAACTTCACAGTCCACAGTGAGTGGTTTGCTGCGTAAACCATTTCAATAATTCACCTGTGTTCAGGGCTATTAGGTGTGAATGTGTCAGTGGGCGGGACTGCACTCGGCGATACGAATTAATGACTTTTGAATTGTCTTTTCGAGCTACTATATAATCTAGCACATTGTGAGACATTTGTTTTTATTAATTCAGGTGACACCGATTTTTCTTTGAAACCTATCGGTTTTTAACCGGTTTTGGGGAATGAGGCCTCATCATCATCTTTAATCACCAAAATATACCAAGCCAATTTGTGTGATAACTGCAGACTTATAATGTTTTCGAAATAAAAATTAGCAAATTTCCATCTAGCTATCTCTGAGATTCTGTCAAATTTACTAATACGTGCAGTGGTGGAGCCCCAAAAAGATAACAAAGAGACAAAGACACAAAAACTGTGTTGTGTGATTAACTTTGATAACATAAATAACTATTGAAAGCTTGTGTATGAATTCCTGTAACTCCATAGAAAAATATTAATTTGCCTGTAAGAATTGACTTAAGATGCCCCACAGATGCGCCATATTATTTTTTGAGGGCGTGACCACAACAAATTTATTATAAAAAAGTCTTGTTCTCCTTCCTTTGGCTTCGGCTTTCTTTCCTTCTGCATACGAATCAACTAGAGGTATGATTTTGACTCTGAATTCAACAATTACTATTCGTCTTTGGTGATAGAAGCTTACAAGTCGATATTACTTAGCCAACGCAATCTACTATTTTTAAAGGTACTCCTAATTGGTAACAGGGAGTGAAACGTATAACAGGTAAGATGAAACCGTAAACGGAATTAGATTGCGACAGTTTGGCTGAACGTTTGTTTAATATCTCTGATTGGCTCAACCTTCGCAGGTCTTGAAGGCACAAAGATAAGGTACTTTGTATCCAGAAAATTCGCAGGGGTACAGTTTCAATAAACTGTTCGTTTAATAAACTATTCCTACGAGAGTCTTTAAGAACCTGAACAAACGTGGGAGAAGTCGCGGGGATCCGCTAGTGATAACATATATTTATGAAGACTTTATAAATATGTGTTACTTACTATACTAATACTGTGATGAATAAAACATTTTTGCTGATAAATATTCTAGGTATTCTATTAATATATATATTGAATTTGAATTTGTTTTAAGTGTTCGTAACGCTATTTGTTAGTTTCTCGTCTTTTCACGCAGCAACGCAATCAATTTTAGCAAGGTTATTGTAGGTCATTATAGGTGAGGAGCTGGAGTGTGAGATTAGGCTACTTTATCCCGGTAACCCAAACCGCGGACGAAGTTGGGTACGAAGGCTATTATAACTATACGTTACGAAAATAACTTCATATCATTTTTGAGTATTCGTGAATATTAATAAATTCCTGTTTTGAAAAGGTATCAAATTAGTTAAAACTTTCAACTCAACTTTGACCTAAAAATATTGCTATGAAAAAATTCGTCTAGCTTATCAATTTTAACCGTAAAGTTCTGTTTCTAAAACATTTTGTTTAAATAAAGTTTATTGGGAAGCTTTCAACTCGTTATCATAAAAATTTGAAAAGCATTTGCGTTTAATATAAATTGTTTACTGTTTTGTACAATTCAAATAAACGATTATGTTTTTAACCGTTCATATTAGTTTGTTGCCGAATTCTTCCCGTTAGAGTCTGCCTTCCGAACCAGTAACAGAGTATCCATGAACAGACAAACATATCGTTTCAAAAGTGCTCATAGACTAATTATGAATTTTAATAGATTTTTATCAATCAGAAAGAACTACGTGTTTATATAATATCCATACCTAATCTAAGTGTGACTGCCCATTGGCTATTTTTAATACTTTTTAATTGGACAATATTTATAGCGTAGAAAATAAGTTTAATAATGCCTCAACGCTCATCTATCGAATTATTCGTACTTTAAACTCGTGATAAATAATAAATAAATATACTACGACAATACACACATAAATATTTAGATTATACATAAACACCCAGCACTGAAAAACATTCATGCTCATCACACAAACATTCACCAGTATTGGGAATCGACCCCACGGCTTTGGACTCAGAAAGCGGGGCCAGTCGGCCGTCAAATAATATGTGATGTGATGAAATAAAAAAAAATATATATTAGTAATAACTAACCAATATGCAGTGGAGTGCACTTCATACATGCACAAAAGCACTGCCTACCCTAAAATTGATAAATATAACTTGTATGGGAAGAGGATTTTTGCCTTTTTTATACAATTTTCCTGCCGTATGCATACCCTGGTAAGAAACCCAGTGCATGCATTTCTTCAGCTAGTTCATTGAACCATTAAAAAAAAATGTTGTGCGATTATGTCAAATTACATATAAATTACAGTTATTTAATTTCAGAAGAAACATTTTCCTGTTAGCCTATAAACCGTTTAGCAGTGCGTATGTTTATGATTACTATAAATGTGGGTTAAACTAAGCGTCAGTCATATAAACAAAACAATATCGTGGTCCATTAGTCATGTTTAAGCTCTTATCAATATCAATGTCGTGAACTTGAACCACGCCTGTAGTTTACGTCGTTCGCATTCGAAATTCTGATTATTATGCAAACGCGGTCTACTTGTATTGCTCGTATTCATTTGGAAAACGTGCCGAAACATACGATAACATATATATATATATAATATATATATAATATATATATATATATATATATATATATATATATATATATATATATATATATATATGTATATAACATAAGATCATAATAATTATGTTAATGTTCACACTGGGTAACTTGCCGATTCTTTCCACTTGATTTTAGAGCAGATGATTCGTTAATTTATTAGCCCTGGCAGTGGCGTGCACTTCATACATGCAAAAAAGCACTGCCCTAAAATTTATATACTTATTACTTGCAATGTTCCTGCTGTATGCATACCCTGGTAAGGAACCTAGTGCACGCCACTGAGCCCTGGGTACGGTATACTTGGATATAGTACAGAAAAAGTTTTGGCTTTGTTTTGTACTTCTGCTCGTAATTTTATCACGTGACATAAATTCATCATATCGTTAACATGTCTTTAATTTCGCTTTGACAGGTATTTGACTTTGTCAGAATTGATACGTATTGTAGTTGTAGTCTGCCAACCAACAAAATATGTAGGTGTTAAAAATTAAATTGTTTAGAGGATGAATGCTGATCATGAATTATTTGATTGGACCGTATCAACACCGTTCAAAGCGCTAAGCAATATCGAAGTCAGGGTAAACCAATTTTAGGTACAAGTAACGGTCAAAAATTCATAAAACGAAAGCGAGGTTGTTAAAAATACAACGAATTAAGAAAGTGCACATCCGATATCGACAGAAATCACAATGTAAATGGTCATTAAAGATAGGACATATTGAAAGTCGATCATATTATCAATAAATAAATAAAAAAATATTTTTGTACTACTACAGTATTCGTTTTTACTCAATAATTTTATTTTTCCAGATAACAACAGATTTTTCTTAATTTTTTAAAGTACCGTACATGACTTAGCCAAATTTGGAATATCTCGTTCTCAATCTTTGTTTATCCGCTTAGTTAAAAAGTATAACATAGTATAAAGGTTATTCGCACCCTTGTCTCGTCGACTTATCTGGGTACATAACACTCCTCTTAAATAATAGTAGTAAGTACATAAATACTAAAATTAAACGAAACCACAGTCACCATGCTCGCATGCAGGTATGCGAGAAAAAAATATTGTCCTTAAAGTATTTAGCAATTAAGAAAATGTAATTTGATGTAAATTCGTACTAGTAAGAAAATGCAATGTCATATGCAGGCTGTTATGTATATTTATATACTCCCATACTTTATATCCTCTATAAAGGATTCTGAAACAGTTAGCTTATTGTTTACATTAAATCACCCATGTCCTATGCCCTACTAGCCATTCTATCATCCAAATGGATTATATAATGGTTAATAGCGTAATCCCCTTCGGCGCAAAGGGTTTCCCACAGCAGCCACATTTTGATGTGTATGTGTATGAATTTCAAAAAAGGAACATTGTCCAGTATCCTTAAGAATGCCAAACGCCATAAAAAAAAGTAGGTTATTCCACGACAGGAACACTTATTTTAACATAAATTATGTGCAAAAGGCGACCTTTTTATTGATGTTTTTTGTTCTTTTTACAAGAAAAAATAAGCAACTATAGTTTTGACAGCAAACCGCCAGTTAATTTAAATATATATATATTTTTTAATTTAATTATATTTTTCGATTTCCAAAGAAAATAAAAATAGTGAAGTGGTTACTATAAATATTACGCCGAGTACATCGGGATCGGGCCTTCTATCATTAAGGATCATATTCTAGTAAATTTTATTTATTGCACCATACAAAAAACAAGGACAAGTAAAAGCTAAACTCATTATAAATCTCTCCGTCTTAGTAGGAGCATGTAGTATTTACAATACCTACTATGAAGACGTCTTATCGCAAGCAAGTCATTACATAGTTAATAGCAAATCATTTACTATGCTTAAAGTCATTATAGCTAATTGTAAATATCAGATAGAAATATTAACTAAGACAGTAAGTAGCCTTAGTATAAGATTCGCTCGCTCGTAATCGAGAACTCGTTCTAGAGTCTTACACTCTTTCAAATGACAATGTGAGATGGTGATTACAAAAAGAATACCAGGCTAAGTTTGTTGCGGGCTTCTTCTTAGACCAGGGCGCGTTTGGAACCTACGTAGCTTTAGTTTTAAGTTTACGAATGTAGTTATCGCCATCACTACTCACTGCTTTGTACACATTTTTTATGTAATCAACGCATCAAAAGTGCCATTCATGTGCCTATTTGAATAAAGAAATATTTCTGTTCTTTTGTACAAACGTTTTGTTACAACGCGTGCTAAAGAGTTCTAGGAAAATTTGAGCTTTACCACAATGTTAAAAAGATGCATTTTTTTCGATGTTCAAGTATTTTCATAATCGAAAACGACTCGATTGCGAGCGAGCAAATTTTGTACTAAGGCGTGCTCGAATGAGCTCCACAAGCCATGCCATTGTCCACAGAAGTCCAGCTAAGGCCGATAGTGAATGTTTTGACCTTCACATTGATATATTCTTGCTCTATACCTACTGTCCTAGATTTACCTAAAGGGTAAAGCGGCTGTTAGGAATATTTTGTGTACTTATTTATATACCTAAATGTAAGTAGGCGATCGTTATTTCCTTTAATTCTTTTGTGTGACTTATGCCGATTTTCACTAACGACGACCTAGGCAATCCCTAAATAGGTAAAGCCTAATCTAAGGAGCTTCCTAGGGAAAAATAGTTATCACTCAAGAGTTGGCGAAACTTATTTTTTCTAAAGACATATGGCCCTTATCTTTAAGCATTCGGTTTAGGTCAAGCGTAGTTTTAGTGAAAACTGACAAAAGTATACGAATTCATATTTCACATTTGTACCTATTTGTATGTTTATTTTTCATCTACGAGTATGTTTGTGCGTAGCCTAGTGGGCGGGACCTTGGGAACACGTATACATAATATTACCGTGATTTCAATTTCAGGTGGTCGAGTTCGAACCCCAGCACGCACCACTTATCTAAGTTATGTGCATATTATGGTGCTTTATATAAACCTGGGAGTTCTCTATTATGTGCTCAAAGGCTTGTGATACTATATGATACCCACTAAAGTGGGCCAGCGTGGTGGACTACAGCCTTTCCATTCGGTATGGTGGTAACTAGCCACGGCCGAAACCTCCCATACCGGTTTAATATTACTGAGAAACCCCTAACGGGTTAGTTCGTTACCATCTTAGACTGCGTCATCACTTACCATCAGGTGATGGTGATGATGATGATGTGATGGTGAGATTGCAGTCAAGGGCTAACTTGTAGTGAAATAAAAAAAACGTGATTAGACGTGATTAGTCAGTGAGATTTAACTACGGTCAATGTGGGACTGGAACAGAGTAACATATCAAGAGTTTTGTAAAATAATTTATAGCTCTAGATAAAATATTGTAGTAGCGACGAAATAAAATTTGTTATTCATTGTGTTAAATCGTTACGTCCCCGTTCATATAATGCTGCAGTCTAGACAAACAGCTAGACGTTTTGAATTGAGCGAGAGCCCTTCTACTCTAGAATTACTTTAGTATCAAGGCATCAAGGATAACATTTTATAATAAGGTTTAGAAATATCTATAATAATCCAACGAATATTATATATAACGCAAAACGGCTGAACGGATTTGGAAGAAATTTGGCATGCATGTAGCCATTGACATGTAATAGATCATAGGCATACCTTTTATCTCGATTCCTTAAGTAGTTCCCGAGGGAAAACTGTTTACAAGCTGACAGCTTTGAAATTTGGTATGCATGTGAATGATATGGAAAAGGACATGTACTTTCTATGCTGATCTCTCAAATAACTCCCGTGGTAAGATTGTAAATGGTCGTATTTTTTACCTCTTTGTCGTGGTTTATGATTTTTGTGGATTAGACCCACTAACAAATATGGAGTACTAGCTGTTGCCCGCGACTTCGTCTGCGTTTGATTTTGTTTTTTGATTTGGCATTAAATTGAGTTGTAGTTTTAAAAAAATTTAAAGTACTTACTCAGTATAGCTAAGCCTTGAATGAGGGGTTTGCTGCTGTCCGCTGAGGAGTTCTGTCCTCTATCGCCAACCACTTTTTTAAATCGGTTATAATTTGTCGGAGTTATGGTATAAATCGTCAAACACTTTCATCCCCTCTCCCAAAGGAACCGAGCTTAATGTCGGGATAAAAAGTATCCTATATTACTTCTAACACTTCCAAGTATATGTGTACAAAGTTTCATGAGGATTGGTTAAGTAGTTTTTGCGTGAAAGCGTAACAAACAAAGTTACATTCACATTTATAATATTAGTAGGGAATCAGGGATTAGTAGGTATGTCTTCTTCTGAATCTCTAGGTTGGTAATCAAGCGGTAAGATCACTGAATACTGATGTAATCCGACGACACACTTTTCGCAAACCGCGGTCGAAATTAGCCGCGCTTAAATACCGGCCTCAACAACCAAAGTCCAGGAGAAAGTATGCTGTAAGTTATCATCATATACGCCATTGTTGACTTCCTCACTTCACGCACACAAAAACATTATATTTTTTACCTTCCTTAAGGCCTTCCTTACCTTGTTTTAGATTTGCACGCACACAATCGTAAAGTTGTTTTCGTGTCGTCGGACGTTGTCGTGTTTCGATACGAAACCGGTAAAGTCAGAGTAAAATATAACAGCTAGTAGTAACAGCTAGTAGCTGTCCCGGCGAACTTCGTACCGCGAATATTTATTTTTTTGATGAATGCAATATTTATTATGCTATTC
This sequence comes from Pararge aegeria, assembly GCF_905163445.1. Lineage (NCBI taxonomy): Eukaryota > Metazoa > Arthropoda > Insecta > Lepidoptera > Nymphalidae > Pararge > Pararge aegeria. The sequence continues at coordinate 4,827,495 of NC_053184.1, read as the reverse complement.
CGAACTAAGAGAAATCAAAAGAATCAAATATCATAAAAATAAGTTCAGCCCTTCTTGAGTTAAATGGTGTAACTAACACAACTTTCTTTTATATATATAGATTTCAGGCGATTAGCATTAGGTCAATTTTTAAGCCCCGACGCAAAAATTACGGTATAAATTTGCCATGTGCGCGTGTGTGCGAGTCCGGGTTTGTGTGTCTATGTCCGTCTGCCTGTGGCCCAATATTTGCCATATTGAGCCACAAAGAGGTTAGGTTGCGTTTCCTCACTGCAGAGGGCAGTGTAGATATGTTGGAATAACCCAATCAGTTTCATGACAGATGACGTGATACTTTTGTCACGTCGTTATCTATAGCCATAAAACACTGCCTTGACTGACTTGCCGACTGACAGATAACGAACACCCATACAACGGTCGCTTATATAATATATATATAGATAGAGCTTTAATTACAAATACCAAATTTTCTCGAGATATGCATAGTATACAGTATCCGGTCGTCGATGTCGGAGACTTGAATGCAGTGAATAATGATCAATTTTATCTACAAATCAGCTATCGTACAACATATTTGTCAGATCATAATGAAACACAGCTGCTGTAATGTTGTTATGTTAAGTTTATACAGTTATTTCTCTTAAAATCTTGTCCCCAAGTAAAAGAAGTAAAAGATGAGGAACTAAAACTTTTCATTATTAATAAAATACGTACTGCAAAAAGAATCCCCACATAGAAAAAAAAGAAACACGCACATACTTTTCGGCACGTTCAATATTACGCATTTACTTTCAGCACGTTAAATATTGCTAGCTTTAGCGGTAAAGCAAAACATGAGGAAACCCGCATGCCTGAGAGTTAGTTCTCTATAATATTCCTTAAGTTGTCTATAAGTCTACCAATCCACACTAGGTCAACGGCCTACAAATCCGCGTCATTCTGAGAGGAGACCTGTGCCATGTAGTATTGGGTTGATGATGAGAATGATAGAGAAGAAGAAGAAGAAACACTTTATTGCACGTATACACACAGGAAAAGAATGCAAAGGCAGCCTTATTGCTGCAAGCAATCTAGTGTATGAATAATAAAAAATCCGTTACCCCCTTTTCGGTAATCCCAAATTCCAAATAGGCTTTTATTAATAATGGAATTAAGAAATTTTGCTTAAATTCGCTAAAATAATTTGACTCATAAAATAAGTTAAACGTAAATTAGGCGATAGGTATAGGATTTATACGCATAAACATGAGGTGTCTGCATGCTGCATCTTATTACATGCCATTCAACCCGGATTCTTCAGGGTTTTTAATATCGGTACATCATATTATTCTTGGTCACACTAATACGGCTAACGGATAGTCAGTGTGAGGGATCAAAATATTGTTCAATTTAAGTGTATATTTGACTTCTTTGATGGTTTGAATAATTTTTTTTACATTGGAATCTTAACTGCACACAAAATTCATTTTAGACTCGAAAGGCCCGCGTTCTTTCTCTGCGTTTATTTCGGTTTTGCTGCGCTGCACATTGTTTTTTTTTTTTTATACCACTAGTTAGCACTTGACTCGTTGTCGGCACTTGATCTCGAGTGACGGCAAGAGTTGATGCAGTCTAAGACGGTAGCGGGCTTAACATTGCATATGTTATTCAAATTATATTTACCGACATTGTTTAGTGGTACTATCAAGCCAAAATAAGAGAAGTCACATAAATCGTTGATTATTAAAGTAGCAAAATAACTTGCTCATGCAAGACGCTGCTGGCACCATTTAATGAACCAAGATGGCCGTTTGTTGCCAGTGGGCCAGCGAAAAGAATTCTGTATTGTTTGTGCAAACCGTTATAACCACTTAGAATACCAAACAATCAAGAGACATATAATAAAACTGCGACCTACAGTGCGTAGTGAAATAAACGCAACTGGAATAGAAATCCTAACCTCAGCAGGTATATCACGAGAAATTGTGTCATGACCTAAGCGAACGCTCTGACATTGTGTGGGTCATAAAACCGGCCCCTGGCACTTTAAACGTGACTGGAGTCCGGTACAAGATTTGTCATTAATGAGCATCTGTAAACGCAGTACATTAATTATGTCAAGCTCTACATTAATGCAATGCCACAGTGTAGGTAATCGGTATATATGTTATATATTATGTTATCAAAGCTCGGCGGTCTCGCAACGTCAACATGTCCGAGGCAAAAAGCAACATGCTCCCAATTTTCCCGAGAGAAGGACGCTATACTTTACGTGTTTCCCTCTGTCATAGTATTTGACCATTCGGCCCAAAATATATCGTTGTTGTTAGTTTGAATAGTTGTTAAGACGGTTTGTGGATATTTTTTTTTTCTCTTTTCCTTCCTTTCTAATTTAGGGATTATTAGCATATAAAACTAGCACTTTTTATTTCGCTTATTTCACGTGTACTGGAAAAGCTAAAACACGAGTCTTTCGCAAGTCTCGTGACATGTGAATTCTAAGTTCTTACAATCGGACATATTGATAGTTTCGATTTCCTGTGTTTTTGCGATGACTAAAAATAGTTAGTTCTTAGTTCATCCTCTGAATTAGTTCCAAATTTCACAACTTTCCATCCAGTGAATTCAGAGTTTTTTTTCTTGAATAAAATGACGTGTTGGTAGTCTTATATATAAGGGGTTCCGTTTTCTTATGTATGGTTTTTAATGAATGAAAAAGAAAATGCTTATTTCATCCAGTATAGCTGCAACATAGCGGCAAATTTTATGATGTGAGAATATTTTCGAATTGATTCTAGAAATACCACACATTCACATACACATTCTTTATATTGTATAGGACGAGTGCGCTGTCGTCTCCTAGGCGTGTTGATAGATACCTCAAATGCCCACAGATGATAAATGACGTGTCCGGAGTTGCCGCACGCAAGCAATTCTATCAAATCCACTCGTTAAACTGTTAAACAATCATTTTATCATTATCCCACATATTGTCGTGCTTGCTGATACTTTTTATTGCAATGTAAACATGGAACTATTGTTATCGTATACCAACATTATAAAAGCCTGGCTTAAGCGCGCAATCAACTTTATAACTGTACACTTCAACGTTTTAGTTGATTAAAAAATAATATTTCAATTAAACACTGACGAGCAATAAAATTACGGTGTTCTAGTGTAACATACATTTATCTACGTAGAACACATAGGGGTTTGTTATGTAACCTTACACAATTTAATGAAATACTTGCACGCACGTAATCGTAAAGTCGTTATAGTGATTTATTTAAATGTACAATTCTAAATACATTTATTTCAAGTAGGCTTAACTTTATAAGCGATTAAGAAACATCAGCTCTGCCTGTTTGAGAAGGCTTCGTAAAATGGACTTATAACTCCAGTTTGGATAGACTAATGATCCCCTAAGTTTTGATGACCTTATAAAATATCATAATTTGATATATATATATTATATACTTATAATTTCGTAAATTTCTTCAGTCACCCTACAGAATAAACATAATTTATTTATATCATCATATCAACCCATTACCGGCTTACTACAGGGCATGGGTCTCACAATGAGAAGGGGTTAATTAAGGCCGTAGTCCACCACACTGGCCAAGTAGGGATTGGTGGACTTCACACACCTCGAACTCGTAATAATATTTGACATACCACGAGTGTTTATGTCACGTGATGTCTGCGGGTATTTTCGTATAAATATCGGTGCGATTTAATACACACACTTTAGTCCCTTCCCTCAGAGACCCTGCAACCAGACAATGAATAACATCTGGTATTCAGGTTGTAAAAATGGTGTATATGAGCGATCTCATTCGCGCCTAGTAAAATAAATATCACCCTTAGAAAATCCTTCAAGATTGCTGTCTAACTTCTAGTGAAATGAAATGTAAATAATTTTTAGGTATTTTACGTATACAACTAATTTTAGCCTATCCAAGAATCTGACCTGGGACCACGAGATCCGTTGCCGAACATGCTAACCACTAGACTCCCGAGACAATATGCATACATGGCCATTACATATTAGGCTTTATTGAAGAACTTATTTATACCGTGATTGTTAAGTATGTACAAGTAAACCTTGCCGCCAACGCATGCGACGTATTAGTCGATTTCCTTTTTAGACCGCACGACAGCGATACCAAACATAAAAGGGATCGATAAAGTGTCTTGTCGTTTACGCCAATTCAGCGATAATCGCTAAAATCGAGCCTTTACCGCCGAATTACAGTACCAGTTTAAAAAATATTTAAATAAAAATTCATATTATGTAAAAAAAAATATAATTGTCGGTTACGCTAATTCGGCGGTAAAGGCTCGATTTTTAGCGATTATCGCTGAATTGGCGTAAACGACAAGACACAAATCTTACAGGACCAGGGTTTTATGTAATATGTTTAACGTGCTGTATAATTCATTTATAGGTATTAATTTTCAAAGATATTTCGATTCTGAGTCATTCATGGCTACTAGATCGTTTATTATTTAACCATAAGCATTGAAGAATTTCAATATTACCAGTTTATTGGAAATATTATAGTAATTGTTGATTTCTGACGTATTTGCGCATAACATATAACCCAGTTCGTTTGCCAGCAGTAGGTAAAGGTTTTCCATCGAAATCGTTGTTAGTAAACACTTCGCGTTCATTAAGCACTGTGAATCACCTGCGTTTATAGGTTTAGCAGTAGGTACGCTCTCAGATAGTTACATTGTTTTGCGATTTTATGACATCGATCGCCTGCGCAAAATTAAAAAAGAATCGGGATATAAACAAGACGTCTCAAAGTATTTCCACAGATATCTATATATACAAAAGAAAGTTGTGTTAATTACACCATTTATAACTCAAGAACAGCTGGACCAATTTTTATGATATTAGATTTTTTGGATTCCTCTTAGACCGGAATAGGATAATAATTATTAAAAGATAACATTCATATAAAAAAAAAAGTTCTAAGCGGCGAAGTTCGCCGGGACAGCTAGTATATAATATATTGAAATGAATTTTTCAATTCTGTGAATATGATAGCCTTAATAATTCGAAATTAGAATTGGAATCAGATTTTTTTTATATCGTTGACAAAACAGATAATATATCAAATCCCAGATTTCTAACATCATCCAGACGTATTAACCCACGGTTCAAGTTGCGTACAGATTTAACTCATAGAAGGCTTAACTCTCGATGACGCTGTTAAACCCCCTTTTAATGGTTATCAGCTACAGGCCATCAGAAACCACAAATACAAAAGCTTCGGGATACAGATGTATGCAGTCTGTACCAAGAAGCGGTGAATACATCTCTGCATTTAATCTGCGACAACCCAGCTCAAATGTATAAGGCTAGCATCTTTTGAGGGACATGTATACCTATTATATCCCGAGGAGACTAAGCAAACTTCCAGCACGGCTAGCATGGGCAGGAGACAATTATATCCCCGGGAAAGGTTATAAATTTATCTTCTCCCAACGCTTTATCAACTCTCACAGCACTGGCGCACAAGTGGAAATAATATCCATATAACATATGTGTATTAATAAACGGGGGTAAACTTCTCCTATTCCATATTCCAGTGATTTAGCAGGTGGGCACGTTCATTATATCCCGTGTCAGGGGATATAATTTTTATCTGCCGCCAGTGGCGGACAAAACTAAGCCCTAACCCTAACTAACTAGCCCTGCAGAGAGGACAAAACTAACTCACAGCCAAGAAGGTGATGCATTTCCTGGCGGGAAACTGAATATTAGTTGAATACTATATTGTCACCAATCCGCACCGGGCCAGCTTGGTGGAATACGGCCTAAAACTCTTCTTATTGTGGGAGGATGCCCCTACCTTGTACTGGGCTGGAAATGGGTTGATATGATGATGAGTATATTGTCATTAGCAAACTCACCAGATCAGTAACAATCAACGTGGAACTTCAAGCCATGCATAGCCACTACTGAGCTAAGAACGTAAAATACAGTTCTTCTTCTTAACTTTTTCTACTTTGCAAGTTGGGTTACACTTTCTCAATAAGCCTTTCCCACATAACGGTATAAAGGCAACGAAAGTAACTCCGGATGATACAATGGGGCTATACAGTTAAATTCCCACGCCTAGAGTAAACAAATACAGTAATTGCTTTACGCTTTCGTTTCACCTGTCATCCCATACTACGCACAAAAACTCAATTAAGCTGGGGACAAACATTCCAAATGCGATTTCTATGTAAATAATGTTTACCAAACCTTTCCAAGAAATCTCAATAGACGTTGTAGGACGAAAATAGAGTTTCTATTCAATAATTCCAACAATATTGTATTTATGACTGAATACCTATAAGGACATAAATTTAATGAAAGGAAAATCTGATATTTTTAATAGAATAGTAAAAATACTAAGATCAATACTTTTTTAGAAATAACATTGCAAAGTCTTGAAAATTACGCATTGACAACCATAAGACCTGCTGTGTTTTCATTTAAGTGCAAATGGGTTCACAGATTACTATAGCAACAGTAAGAAGTTGTCTTGATGATACTTCATGCGCTCAGATAGACACAAGTCATTGCAATAATTATTTGGGGTTGTACATTTTGGTCATACGAAAACTAATAATTAATATCTAGATTGAGTGATATATTTATTTGTGATGTCGTAGTAAAAAAAAGGAAAGGGGGGTAGCCCTTTATGGATTATTACTTAGTTAAGGCATCAGTGGTCAAACCTACTTACTATAAATGTTGTAATTTTTATGGAACGATATGATTTCAAACAGTGATCCATAAGATAAAAATACCATATCGAAACAATTGTATTAATATTATAACAATGGAAGCAGTGGTTGTTCGTGATTGATGTAACAATATGCTATGGAGTCATGTTTGGTTACATTACTGTTATCTCAACGCGATAACCCAATTCAGATTTATCACGTAGGTACAATGGAGAATCAATACTGGTATGCAGATGCCTCTCGGCTATCCAACAATTTAATATAGGACTAAGAGAGTGAAAATAAAAGATTTAGAAATTAGCGAAGAACAAGTTTAATGCAAGCTGATATCGCGTTACTTTGTTGAATGTGAGAACATCATAAAGTATAAATACAGGAGTTTAGGGCAGAAAAGTGTATATGATAGGTTGAACCATCATCCAGACCGCATTCACACATTGAGTGATCTCAAATTCTCAATTCAGCCAAGTGTACTGGAGTGCGGCCGTGTCCGAATCTCTATCTGTAAAAAATATAAATATACTAACACATCGCCATCTAGCCCCAAAGTAAGCCTAGCTTGTGTTATGGGTACTAAGATAACCGATGATTTTTTTTATGAATCAAATACATAAATACCTATAAAATACAGATAAACACCGAGACACAGAAAAACAATAATGTTCATGGCATAAACATTTTCTATTTGTGGGAACAAAACCCTCAGCCTTGGAGACAGAAAGCAGGGTCGCTGCCCACTGTGCCAATTGGCCGTCTACTTTTAATAGCGTGATATGAACTTTAATAAAAACGATTGGATAATCTAATTTTCTGACATCTATCATGTTATAGATTAATTCCTCCGAGTGTCTTACATTTATCGCCATACATGTTGTTTACATATTTAACATCCGCTGGAATGACTCCAAGTGTCAGTTGGTGCTTTGATAAACAACATGTAAAATTAACATATTTTTATTTTGTCGTTGCAACATTTGTCAGGAAATGTTTTGATTTGTAACCGGCCATTTCCAATCGACTGGGTGAGGCGAGAGGCGTCCAGTGTGAAACAACTTTTTTTAATATTTCAAATCCATTCTGTAGTTATTACTATTTAAATTTGTTATAAACTCTGATGAAGATCTTGGAAGCGCATTCTGTGAATTAATTGGATAAATTATGAGCTGAAATTTTTTTCTTTGAAAATTTCATAATTCATACCACTATTGTGTGAACGATAATCACTGTAAAAGTTAAAACTTACAGTGCTCAAGCCAATCTCCGTAACTTATAAAATTACCACTGTTCACAAATAAGAATGGAAACTGTATTTCTTTATTGAAAAATAATTGCATATTATCTCGACAGAGGAATAAATAATAAATGAACTGTCTAACAGTTTTGTAGTAGTAATCGTATGTAGCAAATAAATCCTTGAAATTTTAATTCTCACCTGTCCAAACAATGTCGAGTGAAATACAAAGACTCCTAATGAAAATAATCATGAAGAAAATAAAGTAGGTTTCACCTTGCAGGGTGCTTTTATAGCTTTAATAAAACTACGATGGTTTAATAGAGCTATTTGATGACCTCTTTGGTGCAGAAAGGCCTCTATAATTGTACGCACCTAAGGCGGCAGATGTACACCGTATCGAGTAGCGAGTGTGCGCTAATTGCGTTTGTTACGAGACAACGACGTTAGCGCGTTCTCCTAAAGATCTTATGTGCGTTCGTTCGTTTACTCAATTACTCGAGATTTAATCTGGTTTGACTTTTAGTTAGCTCGTTGTTATAACTAATTACATTAGTCCCATATTTATTTTTAGTATAATTGCTATTAGGGCTTAATGTTCTGTTTATGGATGTTTGAATACTAAAAGTAATCGAAATTAACCGTTTTAAGCCGCCATGCCGATAGGGTTGAGATATACAAGAGAGTGAGAAAAAAAAAACGCAAATATTTAAAAAGAACAACTGCTGAGTTTCTTGCTAGCTTCTGCTCAGTAGAGTCTGCTTTCGGAATCGCTGATGGAGTGACTACAATCAGACAGACAGACTTGACGTTTCAAAAGTGCTTGGCAAGTGAGCTTACTTGAACTAAATGAATTATTAATTTTGAGGGTGCTAAAAATAACTAAAGTTTATCAAACTCAGGACATCTGTAGACACATCGATGTAATGGTTTGCAAGTTTGTTTAAAAATTTTGGCATCGACAGGTTTTGAATCTGCGACTGTCTGGCAATCGAACTTAGGCGCCTTTACCACTAAGCCACGGCCCCCATAGCGCCGATGCCGAAATTATATAATATGCCTTCTTTATCAGTCTTAGCGACTGTAATTCGTATTCATTGTTCATTTGTAGGCCGATTCAATTACAATTATTACGATGATCCCAGATACAAGTAAAGAGTGAAAGCACCGAATCACTTTTTGTTACAATCGACAATCGCTTTCTTTTTGTGCCTTACCTTTGTTACTTGTTGCTTTATTCGCGAACGCTGTTATCGGGTTAAAATAAACGTCGACAGAATGACGCCTCGATAACATCGGCATCGCCAAACCGTTTACGAAATGCGAACATATTTTTTTCATTGTAACAGCGGTTTTTCTTTATTTGACGTTGACTGCTGGCAAATATTTTCGATTCTTTGCATAGAACTCTTTTTTTCAATATAATACTAAACTAAAAACAACAATTCAATTCAATTTAACAATTGATACTGAAGTTATGAAGCGGTGATAGCGCATTGGGTAGGGAGCTCGGTTTCACTTTCGGGGGGCTGAGTTCAATCCCAGCACGCACCTCTAACTTGTCTAAGTTATGTATATTTTAAGTAATTAAAATATCACTTGCATGTTCTGAAAGGTGTGTGTAGTCCACCAATCCGCACTGGGCAAGCGTGGTGGACTATAACGGCCTTAATCCCTACTCGTTGTGGGAGGAGACCCGTGCTTTGTATTGGGCCGATAATGGGTTAGTGTGATGATGATTTAAGTTATCCCCTGTGGTATTATAGTCGGGAAGACCTGGGTTCGATTCCCGGCTAGGTAGATGCTTTAGCCGTGGTAGCACCCCACCGTCAAAAACGTCAAGCGATTATTCGTATCCAGTGCAGAAAAAAAAAAGAGTAGTACTGTTCATATATTGGCTCTCTCAAGAACACACACTATACAGTATTTATTTATTTGAGGGTCATGATAACAACCTTTATTGAGAAGTTTAATCCCAGTTCTAAGGCAGTTATATAAAAGTGCAGCTACTACAGTTGTTTTAGTATGAGGCTTTTGTTAATTAATGAATGTCCTCACGTCATTCACGCCGCGTGACTTGGACGGGTCGGGCGGCGGCGTGTGGGAACAACGCGGCGGCGCGGCGACCATGTCTGCCCCTAACAGCTTAGCCCGCTACTATCTACATAGGCTACTGCAGTCAAGGGCTAACTTGTACTGTCAAAAAAAATGCGTGTCGAATATCTTGTGTCCTTGTTTAAAAATTCCGATGAAGACTTCTTTTCCAAATTAAAACAATCACCAATAAACATATTTCGGTAGAGTTGCCATATTAAGCACCCGCATAAGTATTCGGTTATAAATGTTCACTATAATTGCAACTCCGTGGTAATCTGCAATAAGTAATAGCAGAGAGTGCATTGGGGTCATGACCACGTGTGTGACGGTCACACGAGTAATCCGAGTTTTAACAACAGATTATGAATATAAAAGAATTAAGGCCGGCCATAACTTTTCGCTTATACGGTCTAATAGTGTAATTTACTTTCAAACAAATACTTCGTTGTTCATTGAATCTTTTGTTTTTATTTATTTATCACATCATTTAGGAGTTTATTAACCGAAGAACTGCCAAATCGTCTAGTGAATGTTGACCATGGGATGTGTAGGTCCTGGGTTTGATTCCAGCCAACCATTATTATGTATTTTTTCTCGTTATTTAAAGAGCTTAGTCACATAATGCGACTATGTCGCTGTGTTAGTGATGTCTGTACATAACTTACTGTTTATTATCTTAATCTAAGATATTTTATAACTAATTTAAAAATCTCTTTTGATTCTCATCTAAGAGGTAACACTAAAAAGCTAATTAAATCTACTATACTTTAATAACTATCTAGTAAACTTACTCATAAGTGGTTTATTCCGAACAAAACATTATATTACCGGCGCAGCTAGTTCATAAAGCACCTCTTCCGGTAAAGTTTAAACTCAAATTATACCGATTTTATTGTTTGTCTCCAGATCAGTGGGATACGTGCGAGTGAAATGGAGAGATGTGCGAGTGGGAGATCTAGTCCACCTGTCCAACAACGAGGCTGTTCCAGCAGACATGGTGCTGCTACACTCCTCGAACCCCCTGGGGATCTGTTATCTGGACACTTGCAATCTGGATGGCGAAACTAACTTAAAACAGAGAGTAGTAGCGCCTGGATTTAGAGATAAGGTAAGCTACTTTGAGAACTCATTCAATCAAAAGTATTAGTCCACTACAATTTTTGGGAGTGCCGGTCATCCTTATTCCGCCATTTCCCGATACCTTCCATCGGTCCATCGAGGTCCGCTACTCCAGAACTTGTCTCCCTCAGTGGCCATTAATTCTGCCACAGACATGGCTTGCCCACTGTCACTTCAGCTTCCAAATCCTTTAGACTATGTCGGGGACTTTAGTAGCTTAAGCGCAATATTCAATTACAAAAACCTCAAAACCTCATCGGGGTTTTATTGTTCTGTTTTTATTTAGGTATCAACGATTGATACCTGTCGCAAACTGTCTATAAATATACAATTACAACGTTTTTCTAGCGCCTAATACAATTGAATGAGGATGCAAATTTTGTGAAAGAATTGCTTTGTAAAAAATCTATTTTAATTCTTTAATCAATGTCCCGCTAAATTGTACAGTAATATCTTTGCTAATTTGTGTTTCACTGGCGTCTATCTAGACATTTTATGCTATTAGGCCATCATAAAGTTGTCCCATTGTTAGTATGTAGTTCACAACTAGATGCTCACTGAACTGTTAACTTATGATGCACCTACTTGACCTTAATAAATAGACAGCTTATTTATAATTTGATGGGTACAAATACTCGTATCTAACTCGAACAATGGCCACAACTAAAATACATGAAATAACGTGGGAATACAAATTTCCCACTTCTTGCCAAGCCTACTACAGCGTATTGGTCTCCTCTCGCAAAGAGAAGGGGTTAATTAAGGCCGTAGTTCACTACGCTGTCCCAGTGCTGATTGGTGGACTCCACACACCTTTGATAACATTCTGGAGAACTCTCAGGCATGCAGGTTTCCTCACCTGAGGTTTAAGCATGTGATTTGGTCGAATCTAATATTTTTTTATTTTTCCCTTTCAGCGATTAGAATTTTCACCGATAAAGTTCAGAAGCTCTGTAGAAGTGGAGAGACCATCAACGAAAATATATAGGTTCACGGGTACGATATCCCACCCAAATGGATGTCGTGTACCGCTCAACTCAGAGAATCTCTTACTACGGGAGTGTACGATAAAGAACACTGATTTTGTTGAAGGCATTGTAGTATACGCGGGTCACGAAACGAAGGCTATGCTCAATAACGGGGGACCAAGGTACAAATGTTCCAAATTAGAAAAGAAAATGAACACAGACGTTATATGGTGTGTTCTAGTCCTGTTATTTCTGTGTTGCGCGGGAGCAGTTGGTTGTAAAGTTTGGTTGGACGAGTATAGTCAGCTGCCTACCAAAAATACACCGTTCATACCTAACACAGGCAAACCAGCTTACGAAGGCCTGCTTATATTTTGGACGTACATTATAATACTGCAAGTCATGATACCAGTATCTCTTTATGTAACTATAGAAATGACCAAGCTTTTGCAAGTGTACCACATACATCAGGACGTTGAGATGTACGATGCAGTCACAAACACAAGGACAGAGTGTCGAGCGTTAAACATAACTGAGGAGTTGGGGCAGATTAACTATTTATTTAGCGACAAGACTGGGACGTTGACTGAAAACAAGATGGTGTTCAGACGGTGTGCAGTCAGTGGAGTGGACTATGATCACCCGCCTGGACCGGAATGCGAGCCTTCGACCACCCTTCCTCCAATTGTAACTCCGTTAACCAAAGTGTCACCGAACAGAAGAATGCTTCAACATCTACGCGACACCAACGAAGGTCAACATACACAGAAGGTAATAATTAAACTTATTTTTTTATTCGATGACGATTATCTCATTGTCATTTGCGTGCATAGAGGGTATGCACAGGGTATGCACAGGATATAAAATGAAGAAAATATCCAGTACAAGCTATAAAAAACTTAAGGATAGGCATCGCAAGAGTTAAAAAAATCCTACCCTCAAGTATTTATAACTCATTCTAGAGATTTTATTCAATTTTATATCATCTGCATACCCTGTGCATACGCTCTATGCACGCCACTGCTCATTGTGTATCAAATCCAATCCAAGTAAGATAGAATTATGCTGACTTGGTAAGGTTAAGGTATGGTATGGCAGTTTAATCGTAATGTTCCACCGTTCCACATATTTTTACATCAGGTTTATTCTATATTATACTTAACCCCTTGCTGTAACCCCTTGCTTGTTTCGATGGCTGCTGTCACTTTTTTTTTGTCAGTAAAAGTTTTTTATTCCAATACAAGTTAGCCTATGTCTGCAATCTCATCGTAGCGGGCTAATTTGTAAGGGAGTATTGTAGTAATAACTCTTCTTCTTCTTCTTTTTGGTTTATTGGTTCTGCGCGCTGAGCGATTGAACCATTGTCAATTGCTTATTCTGTGGTCTAGTCATAGCTCTAATCGGTTTCTACGCGACATCGCACCGGAACACTTAATCGCTTAGCGGCACAAAGGCCAAAGCCTCCCACCAGACCAGACCAGAGAAAGTTCAGAAATTATAAGTTCCCCATATTGCCCCTGCCGGGAATCGAACCCGGGGCGTCCTACCTAATTTACAGCGCTCACCGTTGCGCCAGGGAGTTTAAAGTTGTGGTTTTGCAAATTCGTGGTGCTATGCTAATAAAAGTCAGTCTCGCCAATCGGGAGGTAACTGTACGAATACGGAGCATAAACCAGAGCAGAAAAAAGTTATCAAATTCATACGCAGCATTTCTCTGTCTGCTGGCCATAGCAGAGAGAAATATCATAGACCCTCCGAGCTGCTCCAATCTAAAGCGTCGGTAAGCTCTAACGGATATAATCATATGTTATTGATAGCAATAAACGCCTGAACATGTTATGTACACGAGGGTAAGACAGCTCTGGACTGGTATCAAATGCTAAATCGCTAATTGGCTTCGTACGGTCATCAAACGTCTCATTCACATCGCTAAGCCAGAGAGGTCATCAGTCTTATTAGATGCCAGTTTTAAATTGAATTCTGAGATTAGCTTCCAATGCTTATTGCAAATTTTTAACACTCATTATCTCACAATTATTACTGGAACTGGTTAATTGTGATTTACAAAATTACGATAAGAGAAATCAGCACTCAAACTAAGCGATTCTCTTTCAGTCTCAGCGCACTTAACACTAATAAACTTGTAACAAAATTGTAGGTAGCTGTACCTACAATGTTGCTGTTTCCGCAAAATGCATTATCTAATGGTAAATTGTTGGTACGTGCAAGCCGATTTCGATGTTTGGTTCATTTGAAAGGGTCCTGATATTTTTATGTTTCGAAAACGGCTCTACGATTGCGAGCTTGCAAATCTTATACTAACGGTTCAGTATGGGGTCCTTATTCATGAATTTGTTTGGTTGACGTGGCACATTATGTTATGTAATCATCGTCAATAGCCTGTAACAGTCCACTGCTGGACTAAAAGCCTCTTCAGACAGACGGGTTGGTGATCGCAGCAGACGGTATAAGTAGTACTGGGGTCAATGATGCCCGCTCTTCGCTTTATGATTATACAAATAAAAGTATATTACTATAGTAAGATTCAAACTATGTACGTGTATACTTTCCCAAAAGGTTTTCTGCTGTTATTTGCTTATGCAAAGCCTTTGCATACGAATGATTTTCAAAGCTTTTCAGAGCATTGAGCATTTTCATCTTTACCCAACGAAACTTCATACTTGACAATGTTCCTGCCGGTACCTTGTATTTAAATCCTGCGATAATAGCTTTCGTGCCGTTTCGAACTTTCGTAAATGGATAGAATAACTTTATTGCAACAAAACACAAGGAAACAATACAAAGAAAAACAAAGACAAAAGTATATAGTGTACGGGTGCTAACGCGGCCTTATCACTTAAAGTGATATTTTACAGGCAACCTAAGCGTAAGAATATTAAAACTGGAAATATTTTTGTGTTATGGACATGAATGTTTTATCAGTGTCTGATTGTATGTTATGAATATTTATTAATGTATATTATTCATAAAAAATATTTATTTTCAGTCTTAGTACCCATAGCAAAAGCAACGATTACTTTTTGCCTACAAGGCGATGTGTGTATTTTCGTAGTATATTTATTTATATCTATATTATGTAAGAATAAAAACAAATCCCCTTCCAAAGGGATGAAAATGGGGAAATCCCGTCTGAACCCATATCTATACAAGCTATAATTGTGTTGTCCAGGTACGTGAATTCCTCCTTATCCTGGCCATATGCAACACGGTGGTGGTGAGCCAGCCTCACGTGGACGACATGCAGCTGTCGGGTGCTAACAACGATCAGTTCCGCAACCAGAAGGCCTCGCGGTCCAACGGCACCCTCCGATCGAACGACAAGTGAGTACTTGTAATTATATTTAATACTGCATAATGCACACACACACACCTTCGCGAATAATTTTAGTACAAGTTTGATTAACACCATAATATTAAAGTCAGTCAACCTTAAAAATAAGACATAATTTACCTATCGTGGACTTTTTATTTAGAACTTTGAAAAGGGAAAAATTTCCCTCATACACAATTTTTGCGGCACACGCAACGAAGTGATTCTCTGCGATTCTTTTTGGTCGTAGCGTGATATAGTCTAAAAAAAATTATGAACTATTAGTTTCTCAGATTAACGGGTTCTACCAAATAAACTCTTCAGCTGTATAGTATTAGTACTATAGATGTCTGTGTTAGTGGCGCCGCCCACATCTCACAATCTTTGACGGTTTTTATGACGACCTAAATTGAAACATACTGATTGCAATATTGAAACGTCCTACGAAATGTCGGTCAAAAATAAAACGGCAAAATTATCGGCCCGATTGCAAAAAATCTGACGTAGGCGAAGTGTTTGACTCGGGATTGCGAGTTCGGTTCGAATTCCGAGTCAGGTCAGAAAATTCTAGATACTAGGTGTATCTGTTAAAAAATGTATAAAACCAAAGCAAAGTACGTGACAATAATTAAGCGTTAAACCCCGCCCATAGATTCGGGCCACGTGAAAGCTCTAAGCTATAATACCCTCGTCACTCGCACGAAAGCATGCTCAGCTGTGGATGATAATGACGATATATTGAATGCCAATATGATTTTTTGATTAAGAAAATAGAGGGGGGGGGGGGGGGGAAGGATCTTAAGTTGGCCATTGACTGAAATCTCACAAAGTGGTAAGTGATGACGCAGTCTAAGATGATAGCGGGCTAACCTGTTAGGGAGTATGGTAGTCAGACCCCTAATCGGTTTCTAGACGGCGGTAGTTAGCGGTAATTACCCTCTTACATGGTATATGCTTTAAAAAAACACACATCGAGTTAAGATCATTCTGATTATAACTCATCGTACTCGGCTCATAAAGCTCTCCAAAACTTGTCAAAATCTATCAAATCTTCTTAGCTTTCAGTTGTGTTTTACAGTTTTTGTAATTTATTATGATAATATTTTAAAATTCAAAATTCTTTTTTTTTAAATTGGTTACAGCTCTCGTCACGAAAGTTGAAACTGCGCAGTAGTCGATTAACTTAGGTATTTATTAAGATCACGGTAACACTGATGGCAAAACATCACGCGCCGCGTGTGAAATCAAATCGAATCGTACTATATTCTACAACCAGAATGAAATAAGGCTTGTACAGAGCGCATTTGCATGGTAGATTAGACCCAAAATACGAAAGCTACAGTGGTGACTATAAGAGACCTACTGCATATCTTCTGCTGTGATTGAATGTTCGCTTAGCGTGCGAAATCAAATACAATTTGATATTCACTCTATCTTGACACTTAAGACACAGATCTCCCAAAATGCGCTGATACGTCAGGAACAGAAGCATCCTCAAGGGAAGTTGTTAACTTCACAACGTACAATTGCTAAAGTACTTACGTGATTTCCGTTGCCACAGCTTTTTTTTTATAATTTTTTTTAACACTACAGGCTAACCCTTGACAGAAATCTCACCTCGTGGTGATGTGTGATTATGCAGTCTAAGATGGTAGCGGGCTAATCTATGAAGGAGTATGGCAGTTATATTTAACATCATAGACATCATACTGGAACGTTAAATCGTTTAACGACACGTCTATGTCGTTAGGGCGTTAACTAGGCACGGGCGAGCCTCCCCGCCAGTCCAGACCAGGGACCAATTTTAGGAAATAATAAATTCCCAAATTTCCCCTGCCGGAAATCGAACCTGGGACCTCAGACTTAAAACCAAAGCGCTCACCGCTGCGCCAGGGAGGTCGGCTAGACTGTGCGATTGGTAAGCGAACTCCTCTAACCAGTGGAAGTCTGTCACTATTCACATCCACGTTTTTTCTTTTAGGATCCTTAAAACTTTTAAGTATTTTTTTAAGGTGGAAACAAACACTTCCTATAGGCTTATGTGATCCTGGTGATAGATATGTGATACATCAAACAAGTGCATTACTTTTTGGTGTAAGGAATGTTTAAAAACACAAGGAGCGACATAAAAACATTCTCCTTTTGCGTTTTGCTCCTTAACATATTTTCCTCAACTAAATTTTTTTTTTTCCTACATTAATTATTTAGTTTTCGGTTGTGTTAAACAATTTTTGAAATTAAAAACCAGCGTTTCATAGAAAATACTACGATTTGAACCAACGTGCTAGCTTTTTTTGACTTTGCCCGGCGCACTTGTGCGGGCAATCCTGCACAGTTACCGACTTGTCTATCAACTTTCGCGACGCGTGCTTGTTCTGAAATTGTGTCTACATTTGAGTCCGATTGGTTTGGAGGTACGCTAGATTAACTGAATCTCGCTCCACAACGCCGTCGCCGCCGCCTTCCACCACGTCGCCGCTTCGCCTACGCCTGCCCAAACTACCCTTCGGCAGTCGTGACGACAGCTCCTCAGAACCCAGTACATCCGCTGAAGTGCAGGTAGGTCCTAAAATACAATGTTTTATTCTTTATAATAAGTTTTATTGGCCACAATTCTTGCAGCAACATACAAATAATTATAAAAGAGGGAGATAAAAACTTTAATTTAAATGTACTTACGTTGCGTCCTTGGGGTCAATGTGTCACCTTCACAGCTCTGTGTTGCAGCATCAAGGCAGTAGATACCGGCCAAAGAATACTGCAACGCTGTTTTTCAGTAGGGATTCAATTTTTTCCCAAATTATCAACAATATCAACACATTACCGGCCCAATCGGCCTCCTTCCATACAACTCGGGTCTCCTTCCATAATGAGATGGGTTTAGGCCATAGGCCACACCTAGCTGACTGCTAATTAGTGGACTTCACACGCCTTTGAGAACATTATGAGGAACTCTCAAGCATGTAAGTTTCCTCACGATGTTTTCCTTCACCGGTAAAGCAAGTGAAATTTTAATTACTAGAAACGCACATAACTCAGAAAAGGTAGAGATGCTGGGATTCGAACTCGGCCCCCAGAAAGTAAAGTCTAGCTCCTACCCAATGCGCTATCACAGCTTCCCGACTTGTAGTAGTAGCACAGAGGACGCTCCTGTCCGTTCTGTGATATATTTGCTTAGTCGCTTCGTACAAAACCCATCGGTACAGGATGGTTGTTGACAACTGTATTCTGATCTGCCGCCACCACAATGTACACATATTGTTCACTAGACTACCTAAAAAAGCAACTCCACTGTAAAAAGCGCAGTGGTGTTGCTAAAGATGTACAGACGACATCAAAAGGGTCGAAGTTCGATGGTCTGTAGCGGCATAAGACAATGAGGCACTCCCTAGATCATCTATGTCTAGCAGTGGAATTCCATCAGTTGACAGTTTAAATAAGAATGGCAGTTCGTAAGTCTTGTCCTATAAAAAAATTAACTAGTGAGATTTCCCCAAGTCAACAAAGGTAGGCCACTTGACATAACATACCGTAGTAAATTTCAGACTTAAAATTAAACCACTGCGAAACTTGTTTTGTAAAAAAATATCCTTTAATAAGGAATCAATAAAGTGTTCTTTGTTTCAGACATAATAACAAATATTATTTTGATAAATTATACAAACTGCGTGCCGCCGGTATTAAAACATCTGAACTTATCTGAAATCTCACAAATGCCTGGACTTTCATCTTCAGTTGAATTAATGTTTTGTTGAACTAATAATTAAAACTTGGCTTCACAATTGCCCAATAAATTGTATTAATTGACCATTATTAAGGCCGATTCTGTTTGTTTATAATGTCAGCAAACTGCAAACAATTTATATCCATTCATATTGTTTTCTTATCTTATCTACCAATTTAAAAATATTTACTTTTATCATACCGTATTTTCCTTAAAAAGTGCACTATCATCAAATGGTCCAGATTACGTAGCTTTCTTTATAATTATTTTATTATAGGATTCGCAAGACAACGATAAGTAGGACGTTGGCCTTATATCTCACTTTATTATTCAAACTAATTGCTGTGACCTTAGTATGATAAATTGAATAATATCTACCTTAAGGCCTATATGATCACGTAAATGGCATTGAACATATATAAGGTATATTAATAGCTTTCGTCCGTTTAGGAGTTAGGGCCTGTATCAACGAAGATCATCAATATATTCAAATTAAAAACACTTTTTTGTACACCAAAGACATAGAAAATAAAAATAAAAACACAATTAAAAGAAAGAAAGAAAAGGTACAATAGGCGGCCTTATCGCTTAAAAGCGAGCTCTACCAGGCAAACTACCAAAGTACATGAAGTTAAGAAGAAGGGTTAAGGTGTACACAAAATAATACTTAAATAATTAACATATATTACAAAAATACATAAATGATAATAAATTAAAGAAAATATGATATATGTCATAAAGAATCAATCAAAAAAACCGGAAGACAGCCAATTAAAAAAATTAACCAAGAATCATCAAAATCAGTTCAGATTTGACGAATAAATGGATTTGCATCCCTAAAAATTCACGCCATATACTCCTTCTCTTGAGTTTCAGTTGGTTGACAGTACTTCGATCACTTTGAAAACTTTAACTTAAAGTGTCGCCCCAAACCAATATTCAATAATTCATAACAACAATTTAATATAATGGTAGGTAATATTTTACAGCTAACTATGCTACAGTACTAATTATGAAAATTTTTGAAATAAAAAGATCCTATTGGGTTTCAAAAATGTTTCCCTTACATCTCTTTCCCGCACATTCATTACTGTCTCAGAGGAAAAGGCAATCTTCGAAACAGTTGTCACATATAATGACTTCTTCCAGCTTGCGCGGTTTGAAGCTGAAAGCCCGGACGAACTGGCTTTAGCCGAAGCGGCTTTGGCGTATGGTTACGAGCTACGCGGAAGATCTCCCGACGATGTGGAGCTGGGCATACGCGGCGAGCTGTCGCGGCTGAAGGTGCTCAGGGTACAGGAGTTCGACTCCAATAGAAAGTGCATGTCGATTGCGTTGAGAACTCCTACCGGACAGGTAAAACCCCGAGCTTATTAAAATTAGTTCAGCTGAAACCCTGTTACCCGAACTACTTTATGGCGATATAACATACGTAGGATACTAGGTGGCTCGAAGCGAATGTTTCTGTTAAACAATTGTCTCAGTCACAGAATTAACACAGAACATATAGAAACCATGTACACGTCTAATATTGAAGCATCAAGAAGCACTCCACTTTAGTAGTGTTTCTCTAAGAGGCGGTTAGTCATTTCATTATATTTAGCAGTTAACAGTTATTATTTTTCCTCTAATGCTCTAAACGTTACCATAGAATGGGGTAAATAGGAAAAGTTTGTGAGCTAGCAACATTCCGCGGATTTAAAGTGGATGTGCGCGGGGCGTTTTCACTGTTTTGTGTCAAAAAACAGTGAAAACGCCCCGCGCCAATCCCACTTTAAATCCGCGGAATGTTGGCTGAATGAGGATTCTGTATGTTCTTAATTCTATGATTTAAGTATGTAACTTGATTTGGTTTACTCGAGATAGGATTTTTCAATAATAAAAACCAAAAAGCAACGTCATTAATATAAGTCGATTAAAAAAAAGATGTTGACAATTAGTTGAAAGGTCGAGTACATCGAACTCGTACCCTACAAGGTCAAGCGCGAACTGTTTCTTATCCAGAGAATATAATAATATCATCAATGATATTACTTTCTTACGAAAAATGTTCGACTAACCGTATAATCTTGATCGCGATAACAGGGTTTCAATCTTACAAGTTAATACTGTTTTGCTTCCATAGTTTCCCAATTTCCAAGGATTATCTCTTAATACAATCTTAAGCTACTAACTTAACTTACTTAGCTTAATATCACGCTGGATTCATAACTGGATTTGCGTCCTTTTTATTTAAAAGTTCGAAAAAAATTCAAAATTCATTTATTTCAAGTAGGCCTAATACAAGCACTTTTGAAACGTCAAGTCTGTCCGTGTGTAGTGACTCTACCACCGGTTCGGAAGGCAGATTCTACCGAGAAGAAGCCGGCAAGAAACTCAGCAGTTGCTCTTTTCCAACATCAAAAATTTACATTCTAACACTTATTTTTCTATCTTGTGAAAGATGAAAGCGGAGCCGGATGCTTCCAAGCAACATTGTCATTAAGAAATTCATCAATTGTATAATAACCTCGCTGTAATAAATGTGTTTTAACACATTCTTTAAACTTATGCATTGGTAGTTCCAAAATTACCTTAAGAATCATATTATAAAAGCGTATACTCAATCCCACAAATGACTTCTGCACCTTTCGCAGACGATATGCAGATGTCACTAAATTTAGACCATTTCTTGTAAGTCGACTGTTTATATCCACTTTTTGTTTATAAAGACTAATATGTTGTCTTACAAATACTACATTGTTAGTTATTCTAAAGATCTTCTTCTAAATAAGCATGGACGCTTTTTGGGCCAGGACATATAATCTATATTATATTATAAACGCAAGAGAGTGTTCGTTTGTGTCCTCACTATACGCCCTAACATCGTAACCAACTTATTTGAGTTTCGGCATAAGAGTTAGAGTTGATAGGAGGGAGAGTTACATAGGCAAAATTTTATCCCATAAAAACAGTCCCATAAAACTCCCGTGGGAACTGCTGCCTGCTTGTTATTTTAACAACTAGTTTATTCATTTAAACTAACCCATCGCTTAAACTCTAGGTGGTTCTATACGTGAAAGGTGCCGATAGCACTGTGCTAGGCGCTTTGGCACCAATGCGGTCTGGGTCTGCGGAAGCGGCCGCTTACGAGAGGACCAGATCGCTGCTGTCCGAGTACTCCCGCGCGGGTCTTCGTACGCTGGTCATGGCCAAACGCACCATGTCACCCGCGCTATGGGAAGAGTGGCTGGCTGGACACACGCGCGCCTCTGAAATCGGTGAAGGTAAGTTTAATATTTAAAAATTGACCAATGATATTATTTAGTCCACCAGTCCGCATTTGGCCAGCGTGGTGGACTACTATACTACATTTTGGGAGGAGATCTTTGCCAGTTAGTGGGTTGATATGACGATGATGATGATGATATTATTTTTATTTTTAAAACATTAATATAAACTTATTAACGGCTCGCTATAGGACACGGGTATCCACTCTGAATGAAAAGGGTATAGGCCGTTGTTCACCACACTGGCCAAGTGCGGATTGGTATTGGACTTTACACGCCACTAAGAACTTTATGGAGAACTCTCAGGCGTGTAGATTTCGTCACCTTATTCTTTCGCCCTTGAAGCGAAGTGATAATTTTATCGCTAAAATAAAAGCGCACGTAACTCCGAAAATGAAGGGGTGCGTGCCGATTTTCAAAAGGCGTATGAAGTGTTCCGCACTTGACTAGCGTGGAACTAAAGAATAGGCATTGTAAGAGTTATTAAAAGCCTACTCTTAAGTATTTATAACTCGTACTGGGGATTTTCTTCATTTTACGGCCGATTGGCGCAGTATGCTTTCTGAGCCCAAGGCCGTGGGTTCGATTCCCACTACTGGAAAATGTTTGTGTGATGAGCATGAATTTTTTTCAGTGTAATTTATGTACATTATTCATAAAAAAATATTCATCAGTCATCTTAGTACCCATAACACAAGCTACGCTTACTTTGGGGCTAGATGGCGGTGTGTGTATTGTCTTAGTATATTTATTTATTTATATCATCTGCATACCCTGCATACCCTCTATGCACGCCACTGCGTGGTGGACTATAAGCGGGCCAGCTTATGATGGATTTGAATGTAGAAAGGTTGACATCATTGTCCCCAGGTAGAGAAAAACGTATTCGCGATTCGTTAGCGAGGTTAGAAAGTGCTCTAACCCTCGTCGGAGCGACTGGCGTGGAGGATCGTCTCCAGGAGGCCGTGCCAAGAACCGTGCGGGCATTGCTCGACGCCGGCATCGTTATCTGGGTGCTCACTGGTGATAAGCCTGAAACCGCAATAAACATTGCCTATTCCGCTGCACTTTTCTCCCAGAGCGATCGGTTGCTGCATTTGATGTGTCGAGATAAAGTAAGTTCATTTATAGACATTTTCTTTTTTTTTTTTTAATTGTGTTCCTTCCTTTTTTCCTTCGACATTAGGATCGAAGACTGTTCTAGGTCGGTACTCAAATATGCTACGTGGATAGCATTCTGGTTGTTTTTCATTTATAGACATTGTAAATGCCAAAGAAACAAATCAAACGTTTGGACTTCCAGTTTCCGAAACCAGCGCTCCCAGGATTCGCACACTCACAAAAATGACTTACACAGATATAGGGAAATCGCGTAATACACAAGTAGTATTCGCGCGCACATCTTTTCGTTTTGCGCCGCACGATGCGTCCGGCGCTAGTATCGTGTTTGCACGAGGGGTCACGTGTTGTGGCCGGTTTTAACTAGATGGCGCTTTCAAGTTCTTTTTTTATTTGTTTCTTTTACTTTTCAACCTCATATATACGCTTACAGCAGCGCCCTACATCCTGAGGATAGGGTACGCCATTCTTTTTTCATGTATGAAGTGCACTACAGGTCATTCATCAGTTAAAACTTGGTTTTAAAGCCTCTTCGCTTGATGCAAAAAAGTCTTGCGCCATGTGTTGTTTGGCTAATGATTTAGTATCAAGTAATCGTAATATTGAAATTATTAACAAAAGGATAAATATTTTTATTGAATTACTAAGCTCAATTCCAAATTACTTTAAGGATTATAAATCTAAATATATATTATTTTTTAATTGTTTATTTTATGTTTCTAATTTAATTATATTTTTCCTTTTTTAAAATTTAATTATTATTAAACACTTTATTTGTATACCACAACATTAACATATTTAAAATAGAACAAAAACAGAAACATATCGAAAGAAGTAGTAATACAAAAGGCGGCTTTATCGCTTAATAGCGATCTCTGCCAGGCAACCTTAGAATTAGGGAAAAAAAAGAAGAGGAGAATAGACTGCTGGTGGTACAAATATTAAAATACATACATGCGAATAACTACATGCTAATACATAAACTAGTGTACACAAAAAGATAAAGAGATAAAATTAATTCCAAGTTGTGTACAGATACTTTGGGTTGTAGCTTAGAACAAAAGGTGTTATTACTTATATTTAGACCTTTAGTACATTACCTGTTTTGTGTACCTAATAACAATAAATAAATAAATAAATAAATTTCAATTCATTTATATATCACTTAGTTTGCTAAATAAACATAAAATAAAGCACTGCCACACAATTGTTTTTTTTATAAGGGATTGTTATTATGTCAAAGTAAAGTTACTTCAATTTTCTAGGAACAAGCAGAATCCACGATTAAAAGCTACTTGGAAAACGGAGTAGTAGAAGCCGGTATAGGTCGAGCGCTTGTCGTTGATGGGAGAACGTTAACCTACATATTAGACCGACGTTCGGGGCTCGTGGCACCATTCCTGTCCTTGGCAAAGCGGTGTTCCGCTGTGCTATGCTGTAGAGCAACGCCACTGCAGAAAGCCTACATTGTCAAGGTGAGACACGATCTGTTATTTCTGACTTTCTCTCTGGGTTCATCTCAGTAGAATCTACATGAACCGAACTGTTTTTACACTAACAACATCATTTAAAGTTCTTTTTCTTTACTTATGTATACAGGCAGTGAAGGAAGAACTAGGTGTAACGACGCTGGCCATTGGCGACGGTGCCAATGATGTTTCAATGATTCAAACAGCCGACGTTGGAGTCGGTAAGAATCGTCTTATAAAATATATTATTTAATTAAAATCTTTAGTATGAACAACGAATTGAATGGGCCCCAAAACTATACCCTGTGCAACATCAAAAATTCAAGTAAAATTAAGGGCATTGCTATTAATATGGTAAAAATGATGTCGTTATTGCCTATAATGATTCTTTATAAATGAGGAGAGTAAGTAAACGATCACTAGCGTATTGTGTCACAGTTTAGCAATTATAAATAACGTAGAGGAATTTCTGTATTTGAACTAAGTTTTAAATCGTGTTATGATGGTCTTCGGTAGGTCTGTCAGGGCAAGAAGGCCGGCAAGCGGTGATGGCGTCAGACTTCGCGCTGTCTCGGTTTAAGTTCATCGAGAGGCTTCTGTTGGTGCACGGCCACTGGTGCTACGACCGCCTCGCCAGGATGATCTTATACTTTTTCCTTAAAAATGCCGTGAGTTTGAGTTATTCTCTCTCTAATATTTAAGTCAGCTTTTTTAATCTGTAGAAGTTTTGGCTTAGTGATACGTGCGTGCGTGCGCACCAAAATTATTGTTTCCAGATAAGTTACGTCCGTTTGGGCACGAATATAATGTGGATATGTAATAAACATTGATTGGCAAGCTTCTTTCCATATCATAATTTTACGTCTTAATCATCTAATTTATTAATTACAATGAATTATTAATACATATTAATAATTAGGATTAGTCTAATTATTATTCAATACTAAACTATCGCCGCATAATTTTATATTATATTTCAAGAATAGAATTGAGATTGTTCAATTGCTTGTGACCCTCTGCATAAATTTAATACTCGTAAATTTTAGACTTGCTCTACACATCTAATTATTATCCAATATTAAACTATCAGCGATTAATTTTATTTTTCGTTTCAAGAATACTTTTATTTAATTATATGTGCAGTTGTTTGTGCCATTCTTCATTAATTTGGTAACCATCCCTTCTCCCCTTTCCTATTATTTACTTTAGCTTGCTAAACGACTCAACATTACTCATTTTCTGATTTCTGAAGTCTTCCCCTAGTAACGCTATTTCTCTATTATATGTAATACCTTGTAAAATGTCTTCGATAAATGAAATATTTCAAATTGTTTGCAGACATTCGTGTTCCTAGTGTTCTGGTATCAGCTGTACTGCGGGTTCTCGTCATCAGTGCTGATCGACCAGATGCACCTCATGGCGTATAACCTCGCCTTCACTGCATTTCCTCCTATTGTGATAGGTATGGCTAGTCAATTTACTTACTTAAAATATTTTACTACTTGTGTATCTTTGGTGCAAAATAAAAAGGTTGTTTCTAAGTGTAACCTCTTTTTACCAGGCAAGTAGCTACTACTTATGTCTATGGAGCTCTTATCTAAATTGATATTTTTTTAGTGGTCGTAGTGGTGTTTTAGTTTTGTAATACTTCTTAGGCGAAAAAGAATGTTTTAATATTTTACTGAGCAATTGAGACATACATAGTAATCATATTTTGTATATCGGTATTGTTCTACATTTCAAGTTTATCTAAAGAGAAGAATAAAAGCACGATGCAAAGTGGAAATCACTCGACAAATTCAAATTTAAAATATTTTATTCGTGTAGACCTTATTACAGGCATTTATGAAGCGTTCATACATTTAACATGCTACACTGATGTTAGTGATGGTGATAACTGCATTCGTTAACTTAAAACTAAAGCTACGAGGGTTCCAAACGCGCCCTGGTCTAAGAAGAGCCCACAACAAACTTAGCCAGGTTTTTTTTTTGTTATAACCATCTCACAGTCTAGTTAATGTTGAGCTATGAAGTAAGAACAATTCATACCCAAGCTTTTTTATCATACATGTAATCCTTAATACCTGATCATGATCATGCAAAGGATAAACGCGACATTTTTCTTTTCATTTTGTTATTATGCATTTAAAACTTGCCAACAATTAGGAAATAATTTTTTAAAAATACACGGCTTGTAAGCTTATAGCCTTCGTAAAACTACTGTGCAAACATTGATGTTAGCTCCCTTTGTGTGTTCTATCGACTCTATAATGGAGAATGTTCTGAAGAGTTGTTTGCGTTGATACCTCCTTCCCTGTTCTCTGACCGCACCTCACGCCGTAGAAATAAATTCCAGCCTCATCATCTCGATGCCTGGTATTCTTCTATTCTGTTCTAAATACCAGATCATTTCTACCGCGCACTTGCAAATTATTGAACAATCTCCCATCTGATGTGTTTCCTCAAAAATACAATCTAGGGTTATTCAAGGGGCGGATAAACAAATTCCTTAAAAGCCGGCAACGCATCGGTGGCTCCTCTGGTGCTGCAGATGTTTATGCCCGCTTGCTCGTTTGGCCGCTAATAATATTAAAAGAAATCCTTCAAACCCACCGGTTCATCTAGAGCGTTCTCTCCTATTCAGCCGGTGCCAAAGTTAAATTAAATATCTAATAATTCTTGTAACAGGGGCCTACGATCGCGTGGCACCGTCGACGCTTCTAACCGAGAGGCCCGGCCTGTACAGCGCGTCGCGAAGAGGTCTCGCATACCGAGCGCACTCCTACTGGCTAGTGCTAGCCGAGTCCGTATACATCAGTGTGGTGATCTTTTTCACTTGCAAGTGCGCCTATACTGACACCGACGTGGACATCTGGCTCTTCGGACTCTGCAACATGACGTGCTGTCTCGTCATCATGCTTGTCTACGTCGCCATAGAGACCCGCAGCTGGGTGAGTTACATTAATTACTGTCTTATTAAATTGATGGCATTCGTTAAATGTTATATCGTTGTGTTGTGTCTCGTTATATTTCCGATAAGCGTCGATAAATGAATCGCAGATGGTTAAGTTAGATGGCATGCTATCTGTTACACTTCTTGGTGAGTTAAATGAGTAACTGTCTTATTATAATGCTGCTATTCGTTACAATGAAACGTACATGCTCGATTAATGACATGCCGTCTCGTTATATTTGTGATAAGCGTCGCTAAGTGAATCGCAGATGGTCAAGTTAGATGGCATGCTATATGTTACACTTCTGGTTGAGTTGAATGAGTTACTGATATTCGTTACAATAAGAGCTTCATGCTAAATGCGGAACATGGCATGCTATCTGTTACACTTCTGGGTGAGTTAAATGGATTATTGTCTTATTATAATGCTGTTTTTCGTTACAATAAGAGCTACATGCTGGTTAAGTTACATGGCATGCTATCTCGTTACACTTCTACTGGGTAAGTTAAATGACGTGCCGAAAAACACAATTATTGTCCCTCTTAGAAACTGTTTCGTATAATATTTGTTTTGTATAATAATAAACAAGGGTTTTATAAGAAATGAATTAAAAATATGTTTGGTGTTTATGTACTTTTCATGCAGCTTTTCTATAAGAAACTTGTAAGTTATTGTTTGTGTGAAATACGACGTACATACGTCTGTGTGGCTATGACAACAAACAGATACTCTGCTGTTTACACGTTATGAACCCCGTGGCGGAATACGCAACATGTTCATACTTTGATCACGTTTTCATAGAGGCGTTTCACACTTAGAATTTTTTTTTAAAGATAAATTTGCAAGAAGCACTGTTTCACTTTCAAATGAACCACTCTATTCTTCTTATTTGCTGACTCTGTCGCACTATTTTAATGCCTATAATTCACTGTTTTAATAGCAAGTGTTACAAATTAATCCAGTATTAACGATTGGGACGATAGTAATATATCAAACAAGATTCGTATGTATATGATACGTAACTATTACGAATTTGATAGTAAAGCAAATCAATCTACTAACTTTATAGCTAAAATTACGTTAAAAGTGTTTTTTACCGCCTTTCATTAAGTGACGCTGCTTGCACCATTTGACGAACCCCGCTGCCCGTTGCTCACCATTTGGGCAGCGAAGACAAAGTTACATTTTGCAGTCAACCCGTTAACGAATCAACCCACATTTTTAAATTATTTTAAAAGAAATATTCCAAAAAAAACCAAGTGGGTACCTTGGTCTTTTTATCAAAACCAACAACGCTTGCGCTATTGCCCCTGTTGTGTTATTAGGCTTCGCCGTGAGGCTTTATAAGGCCCGCTAAAGATTATATATATTTAAATCAATGAACGCTTACGAAACTTTAAGACATATTATATATGTCACTGAATGTGAATCTACACTATTTTCTTTTTTATGGTAATTGTTGACGGACCAAGGAGATGGGCCACCTGATAGTAAGTGAAAATATCATCGCCTATAAACAGTGCAACACTTCACAGAGCATAGATGCAGCACGTCCTGCAACATGTCGCCCTGTGTCCTTCAATTTGAGGCGTAGGTATTAAGCCTCGTGTGTCTGTATGTACACCGCTCCTTAGTAAACTGTTCTTTAAAGTCCCCGCGAATAACCATCCTCGATCCGCTCGATCCCATTCAATTTTGTGGACACCTTTTTCGCTCACGAAATTCCGGAGTAATTGTTATATGCTTAGATCTAGCGTAACATTCAACATACTAAGTACTAAAATTGATAAAATGGATCTTTTTTATACCAATGCAACCTGTGCGCGTAAAATTATGGCTAATGGATTTTTTAGATCTTTTGACTTGAGTAAATCGGCTGTTCAGGACTTATCAATCATTTTAAGTTCTTTCAGAATATTTTAAGTAGGTAGCTATAACTTCTCTGTGTTGGTCATTCCTATTTTTAGACTTACACTATTCATTAATATTTTAACTTTGTACTATACTTCCCGTGTGAGCATTTTCCTTTCTTACTATGTAAATTCTATCTGTGAAAACTTGTAATTGCCTATACTTGATTAATTTATTTTCATTTTTTATTTTTTGTTATCAGCTGTAAGTTTTCCTGTACAATAAAATAAAACAAAATAAAAAATATACACTAGCAACTACACCCTTCAGACAGGAACACAGCATTGCAACAATGCTGCTCAGCGGCAGAAATAAGCATGATGATATTACTACACTAAACTAGTACTAGCTCAGTACCGTGTAAGAATAAATTTCGGACCGAAAGTACGCAGTTTGTCAGATCTGCCCATATACTTCTTCTTTCTCTGGGCTTGTCTCCGTACTTGGTCGGCCGGAACCTTCCGTTGTACGAAGTGCCACTGGTACGGCTCCCCGCTGGGTCACTCCAGCCAGCCGAGCTCACTCCAGAAGCTTAGCAGGCCGCCCAGGTCGCCAAGTGGCCAATATACTTAAGTGAGTTTTGTTCTGCAGACGGTAATCCAACTGCTGGCGTTGACGGGGTCGCTGGGAGCGTTCTTCGTGCTGACGCTGCTCTACCAGACGGTTTGCATTTCGTGCTTCCGGCTGCCCTCCACTTACTACGTCATGCACCACGCGATAGCGGATCCTATTTACTGGCTAGCGGTCATACTCACCACCGTGGCGTCGTTAGCACCCAGGTATAATTTACACTCCACAGAATTGAGGACATCCAGAGTGTCCAAAAACACCCGCGAAATGTTGCTGGCTCACAAACATTTCCCATTTTCCCCATTTTACGGTAAACGTTTAAAACATTAGAGGTAAAATAATTATAATTAACTTCTATGAATGAGTTGTCAGTAATGAGTGGTTTCTGATTCTTCGATATTAGTCGTGTATTCTCTTAATTATTTGTTTGCACTGATACTGACAGAGGTTGCAAATAACTGTTATACCCCCGAGAGGTTTGCCCGCTACGCCCGCGTGATATATGGCTTTTTTTAATTCAAGCAATAAAAATATAACTTGCTTTAACAGTGAAGAAAAACCTGCATGCCTGAGAGTTCTCCATAACATTCCTAAAAAGCGTAACAAGTTTACCAAAGCGCACTTGAGCAGCGTTATACAAAACCGCCTAAACCCTTCTCATTCTAAAACAAGACCCTTGCTCTGTGCCTTTAGGCTGGTAGTCCTTTCTAACATTATAAATGTGAAAGTCGGTTTGTTTGTTTGTCCGACCTTAACACCCTAACTACGCAACTGATCAACTAGATGTTTGGCGAAAAGTTAGTTAAAAGGGCGGAGAGTACCATAGGCTACTTTATATCCCAGGAAAACAAACGTTTCCAACGGGATTTGTAAAAAAAACGTGGGCAACATCTATTAATACTAAACGAACATAGAAAACAATTAGGTTTATGTATTATATAACTTTCCTATTATTTAAGTCTTGTATGCTTCCACAAAATGAATAAATATAATATTTCGCAGGCTTATATGTTTCGTTTACATCGATGTGCGTTGTGCAGGTTGGCGTACCACGCTGTGCGGAACTCCGTGCGGCCGGGTGCGTTGGGCCGTGCGGTGCTGGCGCGTCGACGCCGCGCGCGACCGTACGCGGCGCACTACCACACGCCCTCCGCCTCCGCACACGTCTACAGGTAAACACACACAAACAAGCCTTGCTTACCAGACTTGCCTTTTCATTGCCACGTTGGTCTGGCGCAGAGGTTCACAAACTTCTTTTCTCGTAGACCAATCCAAAAAAAATACTGTTTTCCGTGGACCGGGGTGCTACTATAATTCTTCCATATTAGCAAAGTACAAAACTCTTGCCCTGGTCGATTTTTTTTTATTTTTTATCAATTTAGCACACAAAACAGGCCATAATTCATGAAATAACATAAAAAAGGAAAAAATAAAGTAAAACTAGCAGCTCTCCAACACATGTGTGTACAAATGCAGCCAATAAATATGACTAACTTACGTGCTAGGATATGTTCCTACCGATCACACAAACTAAGTTAAATCTTAGTACTAAGTAAGTTTGTGTTTTGACGTTCACCCTGGCGCAGCGGTAAGCGCTGTCCATTTTAGTTAGAGGTCTCGGGTTCCAGTCCCTGTGCAGGGGCAATTTGGGAATTTATAATTTCTGAATTTTCGCTTCGGCCGTGGATAGTTACCACCCTACCGACAAAGACATGCCGCTAAGCAATTTAGCGTTCCGGTACGATCTCGCGTAGAAACCGATTAGGGGTATAGGTTCAATATAACTGCCATATCCCTAACAGGTTAGCCCGTTACTATCTTAGATGCTTCATCTCTTACTCTGACTGGGACTAGCCTCCTACTTGCAACTCAATGCCTGTAAGGAATAAAGGGTTTTATTCTGTTGAAATTTGATTTATGTGGATCATTTATCCTCAGCCTATTAATTCCCTCTACAAGACAGTAGCTTTCTCTCTCACAGATTTTTTTTAATTATAAATATTAGATTGCAGTCAAGGGCCAAATTGTAGTGGCATAAAAAAAACCATGCAATGAGCCATACTGTTGCTACTCACAATATTGAATAAAAACAATAATGTTATATAAATTGTGATCCCAACAGGCCGACAGACGAGGATGGCCTGCATAAACCGCAAACGGAGGTGGCGGCAATCACGTGACACTGGCGATGACGTCACCCACTCGCTTACATTTAACCCTAGGCTGTGATCTGTCGTTAGAACTAATGTATTGTAATATATAACGTAGAATTAGTACTGTGCTTTTATACAACGCGGGACCAATGCGTCAGTCGTCGGTAGTACGTGCCGTGCCTTCCATGTCATACTAGATTTAATGACGATTAGCATTTACATTTTTTTTTGTTAATTTTTGACCACCAGGGCTTTAAAACCGGTTCCGAAATAACCGACATTATTATATTTAAGTTAAATCTGTTTCGTTTAAACAAATTCATTTGGGAACGCTATATGCACGCTGATCATGTACACGTTATCAAAGTGACTAAAGAACACGGTCGTGTGCATCGCCCAGTAAGCAAGATCGAAAACTAGCGGTCAATCAACCCAGTCAACACTCATAAAACGAAGCCGCTTCAGTCGTTTAATGTTTTTAGTTCCGTACTCTATTATGTAATATTATTTATTTAGTTTTTAAAATGTACCATAAACCGGTTTCCTAGCCCTGCTGACCTCATCAAGTATACAAACTACAAAAACTAAAGAGGCGACACGTTATTATGTCCGGAATGAAGTTAGCCTTTCTTTGTAACTATCTCTCTCTTTCTCATTAATCATATATTCGCGCTCACTTGTCATCATAGCGTGGCGCTACTTTACCAAGTGTGAAATATACAAGTCCCCTTATTCTTTTTTGTAGTTGTTTTGACCGGTTGCCAACCGGTGGGTCGGTTGTGAAACTTGTGATTAACACTTGGTCGCTAACCCTCCTGCCCGTTGCAGTATTATAACAAACTTACTGATGTTTACATGTTTAATGCTATCTGAATCTTTGAGTAATAAACACTACGTAGTTGAGACCCCGTCACAAATTATTACGCTGTTACGTTTAGCGGTCTACAGGACTGCTAGCTAGCTAGTTAGAAGTATATGACTCTAAAATTCGTGGTATCATGACAAATCACTTGAAAAAAAAACATTTATTAATAATGTATTTCCTTTGTACCTAAATATCGAATAATCACATTATTGTAACCCGGTGACTAGCAGCGTGCGTAGTTGATTACGTTGGACAAGCCTACGTATAAAATTATTACTCAACGTTTGGAGCATTAGGGCAATCAACTATGTTCGATAGACCGCTTTGTCGAAATTCATTCAGTTCTATTTAGTCTGTTTATATTATTAATACGAAAGTCTGATTGTTTGTTTGTCCTCTCTTTACGCCCTAACTAAGCAAGCAATAAACTTGATTTTCGTATAGAAATAGTTCTAGTCTAGTTAGTTTCAGAAAAGCAAACCGGTCCCACGGGATTGGTAAAAATCTATAACAAACGCAGAAGAAGAACTAAAAATAGTATTGGCAAGGAACACGGTCTCCAAAATTGACATTTTCTTTATCCCTTAAGTTTTTGCTTCAACCTGCTCGTACTCACTTGTGGATGTTAATCGCTTGAGCCGACGTACTATGTATAATTTATCGAGTGTCTGACCCTTGCCATTCACATGTTGAATTACAAAGTTTAACGAACCCATTCTATTAGCTAATACTAGCGATGGTAACGATGACTTGTACACTTTTCGTTTATATCATAGCCAATCGGCTGCTGTTTCTGCACCGGCACAGGCATAGACCAATCAGTTTTTTGATGCATGACGTCATAATTTTATCACGCTATCTACCAATCATTTCATTGGTCTATTTTCTATTCATATTATTAATGGCCCTGCAAGTGTTTGCTCCATTTCGTCTCTGGTTTAAATGGAGACACAGACTAGGTAGGACGGTCTTTTTGGGAAAACCCGCAGTAATAATGAGTTAAAATAACCGACCGATACATCATGCATCAGATTTGTTATAACGCATTGAAGGAGCCGGATATTTTCCCTATGAACAAATATAAATAGTTGTCTGAACTATTTGCCTGCTTCATCTCTTTCAACAGAAATGTTCACTTCGTTTTGTCATAGTTGGATGCCCTAATGTACATTAGCATTACACCTATAGGAACAACGTGGTCAGGGTTAAATATATGTAGTTTTATTTTTTGTTCATAAATAACACATAAACCGCTTACAATTTATAATTCTGTACCATTTTTTTTTGTTTACTATTAAAAGGCTGCGGTCATGTACACTTAGCCTTAAATTGAGCCTCGAGAGCACCTGCACAAAATTCTCTAAGAGTTAGGCATTTCTGCGGAACAAGACGGTATTTCAAACATAACTTCCATAGACAATACAAACCACTGTCAACATGACAGTTTGGTAAGATCACAGACAGGTCGCAGCAAATTAGCAGCTTAAGCTACTTGACACTGGCAAACTAAATTGTGCTGTTTTGGCACTACGAAAAGCCATAAATCAAAAGCAGAAGAAGAAGAAATTAGCAGCTGTCAAAAGTATTGCCGTCTTGCCCCGCGATGCAAACTTTCCACTAAGGGCGCTGTTACTTCAATGTGGCAGTTTTAATAAAAAAATACACTCGAGGTTCTACGCAGCCTCTTCGGAGAACACTGCGATAATTCGTGTTCATTTATGTTGAATGTGTGATAGAGATGGTTGTTATTCGGCTGCACACAAGTCTGAACTGGAATGACGGGTGCAAAAATGATGTTATCTTTTTCCATAGAGAACATTATGAAAGAGCACTGTTTAAAAATAAACAGTTCCATAATGCGAGCTAATAAAACACAGGTGTGAATATAGCACTATATAAAGTTTTTATTAGTAAAACACGAGCTTTTTATTACATAGTTGTGGACTTCCATTTCTAAACTCAATGTGTACCTAAATAATAAATTAGTAGAGTTCTTCGCCATTACACACGACACCATAGACTATGTACCTAAGACATCAAAGTTTCATTCCAACCTTACTCGAACCGTGATTTTAGTGAAATAAAAATATTAAAGTACTATTTTCTGATGTAAACAATGCTTGTATATTTTTATTATATTAGAGGTGACGTAAATAATTTAAATCATTCCGAATTTTCCACAGATGAGATTTGTGTGCAGTCATTGGCACCTGTTTACCCTTGAATGTTGAGAGTAGTGTATTTTTGTATGAGCTCGTATGAACTAGACAATCTGGCTTCCTTCGTGTCATAGCTTATAGCGTACTTGCCTTTTCAGAGACTGAACGCGTTCAGGCATTCTCGCCTAGCGCCTTAACTTGTAACTTCTGAAGACTTCGGCTATTAATACAAATAATTATTGAGTTGACAATTGACAATAAAAAAGTCAGTCTGTTATAAATACAATCGAACCTGGATTAAATAGAACTGGAACAGTGAGAAAACTGCGAAGGTTTAGCTTGAGTTCGCTAGGTTCGGTAATATTTTTCATCCGAAGCCCTACGTGATATCTGTTTTTATAGAAGCAGTTTATTGTGTCACTATCGTAGAATTGTATTCGATTATCAAAACACTGTAACATCAAAGTATAATGGAATTAATGATACTAGTACTATAGATCTGTATCCATGATTTTACTAGAAAACGTTCCACTAATTGAATTTTGCGCACCCGCCAAAAATTAAGTAGATATACCATAGTTTTCCGCGTTCTTATTTTGAACTACGTATTTAAAGCACCTTCATTTGCTACGCATCTATTTAAATACGAACCTTAATAATGATATACCTACGTTCAATTCAGTTTGATAATTTCGTAGATCGCTATTTAAATAAATTTATTTTCTATTAGCCAGATGATGATTAAAATTTCAATGTAGGTTATACGAGTAGCTTTTCCACACAAGGGTCATATAAATTCCACTTTTGCGCGCGTGTTTTAAATCTGTCCAAGTTAGTGGCATAAAAAACATTTCGTCAGCGATGAAAATACCGATTCCATCTGTTCGCCAGGTTCGACTGTATGAAAATGTACCATCAGCTGTTAACGAGTATCGGCTATGTGAGCTGTAAATAACTAAACTGACAGGTATAATTAGTTATTTTCCTTTTCAAACTTTTCCACGATAAAAGGGATAGTTTAGTATAACTCATTGTATTATTGAATTCTAGCAAATAATTTAAGTCATTAGAACTTTTTCAGAAGTTATTCGATTTGGTTCAAGGCCCTGATTTTCTATGGAATTAAAATCCTAACTGCGCAAGATTTGCATTATGCGATGTTAATTTTGATTGGACTTAAGATTAGAATGTGCATAATAGAGAATCCCGGCCTTGGATGTGAGAAATATACTTGTTGTGATGTGATAAAAAATTCACATTCCGTTTTGTTTAAACCTATTCTTATATACCATTATATTTGTAACCCAAATTTTATAATTGAGTAGTAGTAATATAAGGATGAAACAATAATAGCAGGACATGAACGACTTCCAACGTTCTACGCGTATTATCCGCGACTTCGTCCGCGTACATGACTCACCGCAACGGACAGCCCGCCTGAGCTATTAGTACGACGTTTGCTCGGTTTCTAATTTTCCTCGCAAGTTGAGCTACTAAATCACAAAACATAACATACAAATCCGAGATAATGCGATAAAAGAACGAAAAAGATTATATTACACTCATTGCAATTGCATTTTGTAGAGCCCTATACGATCACGTGTTTAGAACGTTTAAGACAATTTTTTAATCAAATAATTAAATTAAAGCAAAAAAAAGTACTAAAAACGAACTCACTGTTTTTATTTTTTTTTGTTTCTTTTATTTTTGTCATTTTATCACAAGTGCTCAATTGCAAAGGGGTTTGTATATTTGGCAATGTATCTTTGTAAATCGTTATGCCGCCCCTCAGAAACTGACCTAAAAATAACATAACAAAGTTGAATTGAATTTTACCTTTGATTGCTTAAATCTTGAAAAGTTCCGCATTATAGTGCTACACTTTTCAAGATTTAAGCGATTTATTTGGTCTTGAAAAATACTTATTTTTATTGTTTGATAATTTATTAAAGATGTCCGCAATTTCCAAAAAAATAATATGGCGGACAGCGGGCAGCCGCCTATTGATTATTTATTTAAGATATATGCATGGCCGCAATTTTGAAAAAAAAAATATTGCGGCCAGCAAACCAGCCCTGCCATATTCAAACCCCTTTTCCATTACATTTAGTTACTTGTTCAAATAATTTATACAGTTTATAAGTAACTCACTCTCTCCTCCTTGCGACTCCTTGCGACTTATAAATATCGTCTTTCGATTTTTGGTATAGTAAAATAAAACACATCTTTAATTACTGCATCCTTTATTATTTTCTTTGTGTTACAATATATAAAGTTTATAAAGAGCAGCGTACAAAAGCTTTTTAACATATTAAAAAACATTACTCTCCTATTATATAGGATTGTAATAAAGTGCCTTGTCTACCGCAAGCGACCAGTGTATTTCTCGCCTACGACTCTGCTTATGTCTAGGACCCTAGATGATTCCTAAAGATTTGACTATTTTTATTAATACTGTTTCTAGTTGTACATACATTAAAAATACATATATATATATTTCTACAATGGATAATTGTTATATGTACAGTAGGATATTTTTTATATAAATAAAATATTTGTGTAAATACCTTGTATGTTCTAAGACTGTTGTTTATTTTAGAGCTTTTAATTTGTTGAGTTTAATTAGACACTAAATAGGGTATCGATGAAATATGTATTTTCCAGTCATTTTGATATTCCGCTGTAATGTGTGGAACATCTTGCCATATTATTGAAAATTAAGATCTGTTAACATTTCTTGAAATAAAAATTGTTAATGTCTTTCCAATGTAACTAAAAATCACCAATAAATTTAAAATTACTTTAACATAAACAATTCACATTAAAAGTCATAATTGAAATGTGGTGTTCTTTGATAATACAACAGTGTTTTGTAATAAAAAATTGGCTTATACTTAAAAAAAATTATACCATTATTGAAATGCAAAATATAATAACTTATATTTTGTAATATCAAAATGAGGTAGCACTAAATTCTTACCAAATGCAGGCCGCGAAAAGTCGATACATATTTTTAATCTTAGTGCTGCACGAATCACGGTGTTCGTGTTTACCAATTTTTAGTACATTTGAGTGAGATGGTTTAGATTGCAACGTCGACTTGTCGCAGGCTATAAGGCACCTTAAGTGAAATGCCAAACCCAAGTAGCACAAAGGGTTAACAAGAGTCCTTCGTCTTTACTCACGCGATCTAGCAATTATTCAGCTGATTTGCTGTTATCATCGGAATCGTCACTAAATAATAAACGTCAGTAACTCTCTCGGTCGCTAGTATTAAGAACATCACACGCAGCCTTGTACGCTAAAAAGTGAGAGTTTGACAGGTTGATGAAAAAAATTACGATCCGACGACTCAAAAGTTTTGACTCTTCGTGCTTATTGGATTAGCGGTCAACGTCAAATAGTCCAGACTTAGTTTTTTTACTTAGCCGATCTTTAGGACTAGTTATTTATTAAAAACTACTATACTATGGCAACAAAATATTATAATTTTATGTATGATATGAATAAACAAATTTCAACGAATCAACGCTTATATTTAATAGCATACATTAGCGAGTCTTATTAACCTCAGATTATAGAATTAGGGTAAGTTCAGCTGGTACCACAAGTGTCGTGCGTTTGGATATTCAAAAATGTTAATATTGTTGGTTAAAGTTTCTCTAAAAACTTTAATTTCCAATTGTACATGGGTCGGATAAAGTCAGTGTAGTATACTGTTTAAAGCAAACGTATAAGTACTTCAGAAAATAGAGCGTGCCGCGCGTCACCGCTTTTCTTTTGAACGTTCTAAGAAGCGACAAACGCTGAGCAATAAAACGAACGTCGCGTTATTTTCCAAGCGATATGAAAAAATGGCAAGCTTAGTATATTTCCTTGTGTTCCGCCGGTCACGCCGCGCGATAATTCGTTCGACTGCACGCCAGGATTGGTTAGCGCGATACACCAATAATACGTTCGTCGCCGGCTGATGCGGGTCGCGGGATTACCACTGATCATGTTCATTCAGAATTACTATACGCGTGCAGAAACAAATTTTATTATATCACGAAACGATATATAGACGTCAAAAGTATTTCATGTAGTGCGTTCATAACGTTTGTGTAGAATTACTTTTTCTATAGTCTGATGTATGTAATCGACTTGAAAATCGCTGATCTTATTTGCCATAATCAACTAAACTGTAGTTGATACAATGCATTTCTTTCAATTGTTTTTTAACCAGACATTTTAAAGTAATATTTTAGGCATTAAAATGTATGAATAACAAAGTATACTGTCAGTGTTCGAAACATATGATTTAGCTACCGTTGGGTATTATTAGGAGCGTGTATTCAAACAGTATTTTAAAATAACTAGACTAGTCCTGTCAACGGATAAGGTAAGGTTTTATGATCGCCGTGGCTAACAAAACGGTAATATCTAAAACTGTTAAAAGTATCTCAAAATGTATCTCTTATATGTTACAGAGTTAGCTAAGCGACGATATATTTATTCATGTTACCATTCGCAATTTGAATTTGAAAGTGTATTGCGCGATTATCTGAAATCAGACAAGTTATTTTGTTAAGTGGTTGTACAATACACGCCACGAAAGTTGAAAACGCGTTCGGTCACTGCGCAGTGTTCTGTGACGTTGCGTTTGCTTCACTAAACACGCTCAGCTCAGCCTCAGCTTGCTTCGTGCGAGATTTTCAACGTTTACCTGTTCGATCGCGTGAAAGTTTACTACGATTTGTATGAAATCGAGAGATCGCTATCTAGTAAAAATACTGTTTTCCAGTACTGTACCGAGATGGCGCTTTTGACTCGAGACTTCGAAGTCGAACTGTGCAGATTCAACTTTCGTGGCGGGAACTGTAGTCGCTATTAATAGATCTTCCAGTTTATTGCTCTTTTTAAAATTTATAGAAACGCAATTGATTAATAAATAATTAAGTGATAGATTTTGCCGGTTTTCTAAGACAAAGAGAAGGTGCATCCGTCATCCGCATTATCAATTTCAATATAATCCCCAAGATCTGAAGTACCCGAAAGTCCACTCTGCCTTGTAAAAATCGTTACTCCGAATTTTGACACCCGAGTAATCCATAATAATAGTTTAACATATACGACAATTTCATAAAATACAATTGTATAAATAACAATTGATCGGTTAAACTAATACTTAAAATGATTAGATGCGATGTAAGGCCAAGAGGACACATACATTATGCCGCTACTAGCTGACGCAAGCGATTAAACTTAAATTCATAGTAATGGCAACACTGCGACTTTCATAACCTATATCCATTGCTACGAATCGTCGATGGAAACCGCATTATATTTCACAACGGAGATTGCAAGTGAATTACTCGCTTCAAACTCAATACTTCATATTTACCCACTAAATGAAGCTAGCTAAGCTACCTAGCTTATCTAAACTAGTATAAGGAGACACTAAGAAAACTGAAGCTAAAGTAAACGAAAATTTACTTTAGCTTCAGTTTTCATAGTCGCTCTTACAGTCGCGTTGCGAGTCGCGGTTTAGTGTAGTCTCAGCCTAACGGATGCACCTTATGATATAGAGATATGTAGAGTACACAAAAACAAGCACAGTGGTGACTAGAAAATACATTTATATTCATACGTGTTGTTTTATAATAATAATAACAAAATATTTAATTTCATTAAAGAATTTGTTTTATTTAACTCCTCAAACTTGGTTGCGACGTTTTCACACCTAGTGCATATAAAAAATAAAAGACCACGCAATTTCACATTCATTTGCCCAATAAACCTATTATGCCAGCGCGTTCAAATTAATAAAAAAAATAATTATAAAACTCTCAGTATTTAATTAAGAAACTCTATAAGTACAACCAAAATAAACAACAATTTCATGGAACTTTAAATTCATTTACCCAATAAAATATTTAATGCAAACCAGCAATGCAAGCTGGCAGGATTTAAGAAAAAAAAACGAAACAAATAGATAATTGGGTCGGCCTTGTCTTTTCAAAACATTGTAGCAAGGTATTATTTTCAAAAAGACATGTAGACTTTTCTTTTTTTTAAGTTTGCTTATACGTCTTTTGATATAATTAATGAGTAGCGGAGATTCTTCAAGCAATATTTTTGAGCAGATTGTTTAAACTAGGTACATATATCTAACATTAGCATACAAAAACAAATAAGTATTATAAATAAATCAGAACTTTGTTCTTCTCTTTTATACAAAAAAAATCATATTATGAATTGTATTGCTACTTTTAGTATCTACCCATGTTTTTAATGTTACAAGTCTTGCAAAAATCGCTTTAATTAACTGTATCGCTTTTATAATTTCCGATAGCTACGTTCGAAATCAAATTCCTCCATACGAAGATTAAATTTCAATATCGAAAACTAAAAACCTGTATTTTTATTTATTTTTAAAACAGAAAATATTTTATTTATGGGTGGACTCTGGAAGACGTATTCGAATGTTGAATAGTAATTATATTTGGTGCCTATTTCGTTTCAAAAGAAAATAGGTAGGGCTTAATTAATAATTTATGCAAGACATGTATATCAATAATACATTAGCAACACTCTTAGATTAATTATTATTATGAACTGAGCGAATAAAAATAAAAACAATATCAACAAGTTATTTTTACTCAACTTGAGTAAAATAAGATTAAATCCAACAACATCGCAATATAAAGGTCGTCACTGGCATACACACTTACACAGCACAATAATTTTGCATAAGTATTAAAAATAAATTTTATCATTTTTTTAAATACATAAATACCAAAATGTATAGATACAAATACATAGATAATATATATATATATATACAACATACATAATATTTAAAAGTAGATTGGAGTAGCATAGACAATTTGAATGTTAGCCAGAGACAAACTGTATTCTATGGTAAAACGATTTAGGGCAGTATTTCTGCTAAACCGGAGCAGAATGGGTCATTTGAAGGAAGAAAGAAAGATCTATATGTGTTTATTCAAAAAGGGAAATAGGCCAATTAGATCAATGAAGAGTGACTATGATTTTATCACGCCACATGCCAATAATTTGACCGACCTATTCTGCACGTCATGCTCCGCACCGCTGAGTAAACGTACTCTACCAGTGACGACCAATAAATCCATAAATAAACTAATTAACGGTCTATGCAAAAACTTCTAGAAAAATAACCTAGTAGATGCTCACAGCACCAGTTTCAATATAGCATTAGCTACGTCGACAGTGTGTTCATTCACCAGAACTATATCGAATTTGTTGGTATAGTTCTGTAGGTTCGCCTCCGTGTTGCGGCCTAGGAAGCCTATTTTGACGATGACGTCACAGTGCTCCATCCCCTCGGCCATCCCCGCATCCCCGATGTTATCCCCCAAAAGGAGCACGTTGTTCCGCTCTTTGACCATTTCGTAATACTCCGTGTCCTTGATGGCCGCTTCATTCTTGTTGTACGTGTGTATCACGTCACCCTTTATTCCGATAACTGACTCGTTTTCGTCCAATGCCAGAAAGTTAGACACTACCTAAAATGAATAATATACTTATGCCCGTTTCCACTAACGAACGGTCAAGGCAATGCCTAATCTATGCAGATTCCTAGGCATAAATCAACCGATTAAGTTGGTGAAATGTTTTTGTCTATGGACAATGGTTGCTAAGGTTTAGTGAAAACGGGCATTATTAAATTAAATTTCACCATCATTCATTCATCAACCATCATCAATTTTTACAGCGACCCTGCTTTCTGAGAGGTGAAGTGAGTGGCCGTGGGTTCGTTTCCCACAACTAGACAATGTTTGTGTGATAAACATAAATGTTTCTCAGTGTCTGGGTGTTTATCTGTATATTATAAGTATTTATGTAAATTATTCATAAAAATATCTATCATTTGAATCTATCATTAAATAACTGTCATCTTAATACCCGTAACACAAGCTACGCTTACTTTGGGGCTAGGCGATGTGTGTATTGTCGTAGTACATAGTATATATATATATATAGCAATAACCTATATCGAATAGGCTTAAATTTTGAAAAACTCCTATGTTTTTCGGAAGTATCTATTTTATCAAAAAATTATCTTATTTTTGAAGAAATTAAATGTTTTGTAGATACAAATTATATTTAATTAAAAACTAGTGTGGCCTCGCCAGTCGTCAAGGCCACACTAGTGACGTCATAGGCAAATGAGAGCTATCTGCCATAGAAAGTGTAAAGTCGATTTTCCATAGCTAAAGAATATTGACTACAGAATATAACTTGATATACGTAAATAACAATGGCAGAGATTTTCGAAGATCCAGCTGAACAAAATTATGTTTATATAGACGTGACGACATTCGGCGTTTCTGCGAAATGACGCAATGACATTATGGGATGAAAATAAATACCAATCTCACTTAGAATATAAATGAAATTACGTTTTACATAATACTTTAATCATATATCATTAGATAAATACAATATTTTAGCCATTCTTTGTAGTTGTCATCATGCCTATTCTGCGTCACATCAAAGTTTGAAACGGACAGTAAAAGATCTACAAAATATCAATAAAGAATAAAATATGATATACATATATATCAAATAAGAATAAACTGGGTATGGTAAAAATAGATAGAAAATCTTA
The DNA here is from genome assembly GCF_905163445.1 of Pararge aegeria. Taxonomy (NCBI): domain Eukaryota; kingdom Metazoa; phylum Arthropoda; class Insecta; order Lepidoptera; family Nymphalidae; genus Pararge; species Pararge aegeria. Next base: position 4,783,189 of record NC_053184.1, on the reverse strand, counting down.
CTTTAACATGAGGTAGCAGAAAATTCGCGGCATTAAGTGCCGCTACAACACACTCGCCGAGCCCCGCTGAAAACACCAATACGGGAACCTGCTGTTTCTCACTCCACAATATCAAATCCTCTACACCAATCCTGTTTGAAGATAAGAAAACAGTTCTTTGTAAACAAAAAGTGGATATAAACAATCTACTTACTTCAATCACTTCAATCTACATCTTCTGCAAAAGGTACAGTAGTCACTTGTGGGATTGTGTGTAATAATAATAAGATTCCTAAGGAAATTTTGGACACACCAATGCATAACTTTATACAATATGTTAAAACACATTTATTAAAATTAAGAAATTAATCAATTGTATTCTATACAATTCATTAAACAAATCTTTCAAAATAGGAAATCACACTACTTTTCAATATTTTTATTTTTTTACAACGTTTAATGTACCCAAAAACAGAATTCAAAAATATATTTTTAAAAATGCCGCATAAACGGTCACATAAAACCGTGTGACGTTATCTCTACGAAAACAAAGCGATCGAATCCTCTAAATAATACAAATGGCATTATCTAAATACTAATTAATGACGCACGAAATAAGAAAAATATAGTTGAACTTGGCAAGACAGAAGGAAGGAATGTACGGTAATTAATATAGCTTAAACATAGTCTGCTGTTAATTAATCATACACTAAGAAGATCATACATACCGAAAGCAGTCTATCATTTTTTGACTCACTTCAATGAGTTCATTTCTCGGAAATTTAACACCTCTGCAACAAAATTAATGGATAAATATTAAAATGCTTCAGTTTCATCATAACATAATTCTAGAGTACTTAAATTGCATTTATTGTAATACTTGAAATGTGGATTTAAGCAGCATCAGCCAAAGTACATATTTAAATATATCCTCAAAGGATTAAAAACATACAGAAACCGTTTACACAACTAATCAAAAAGCACTCCACTTTGGTAGTGTTTCGTGGTTATTCACTTCACTCCATTTAGCAGTGAACAGTTATTATTTTACTCCATTTACCATAAAATGGGGAAAATGGAAAAGTTCCAACATTCCACGGGTGTGCATACATGTGCATTTTTACTGTTTTTTGGACACAATGCATTGGGTGCAATAATGGCTGAATGAGGGTTCTGTATGTTCTTTATTCTGTGTATATTTATATATATACAATTAGATATTGATAAGGCCTCATACATCAAGTGGTCATCAAGGGAATCCAAGTTATACAAGGAATGTTTGGAAATGCAAAGATAATAATGGACTATATTAGTGTAATAATATGATCCAAACATTACTATATGCATTGAAAGCCAGTAGGTGCACTCTCTGACTTTTTAGAGTTATGTGGGTTTTAAATTCAAGCAATTAAAATTACCACTTTCTTTAGTGGTGAAGAAAAACATAGGAAACCTAATTGTGTTAGAGTTCCAAGAGTTCCAAATAACATACTCAAAGGCATGTAAATTCTACTAAACAGCACTAGGCCAGCGTGGTGAACAGCCTTAACTTCCTTCTCATTCTGAGATGATCCCAGAGCCCTGTAGTGGGTTCGTAATTTTATGATTTGATGAAGGTTTATAATAATTACTTACTTGAGTAGCTTGTGAGCGGCCAAGTACCAGGCAACCATATGTTTAGTTTTGTCCTCAATACTCATTGTAGGGTCAACTTCAATAGGCTTGTAAATGTCAGCAAGCCTTAGTTCCTCGTCCTTATACTCTTGGGGTACGGAGGGACATTCTCTGAACATACCTGAAAATTAATAAAACATGTTAAATAATGTTATTTTATTTATTTATTTATCATTTGAACCCCCAAATTCTGTCTTGGAATTATAACTAATTTTTTTTTTAAATAAGTGTTTTCAAAGAGCAATGAACAATGGTCTTTTTTTCTACTAGACTTTATAACATTTTTAATAATACATTTACTTTAAACACAATAAATGTAAAGTAAATGTATTATTTGAAACTAATAATGTCTTACTATTATTATAACATCAATGTCTTATAAAAAAAAATGTAGGATCCGTGTGAAATCTTCTAGTAGATTTTTTTAATGTTTTTATTACATTACAAGCAAGACCTTGACTGCAATCTCACTGGTAAGTAATGATAAGCGATCAGGTTAATACAACTAGACTATTTTTAAATTTTGATATTATATTTTGTAACCTAATGAATGGGATTCAGTGGTATGTCCATATTAAAATAATATCACAAAATTCCACAAATATTGTACTTCTAATATTGCCAATAAGCTAATCACTCTTAATGATGCAGTCTAAGATGCTAAGAAATTATAAATCGACCAATTTTCACCCCTGGGGATCTCGAAGTGACAAATGTGATTACTTGAATTTTTATGATAAATTCAAATTCATTTATTACAAGTAGGCCTACTTTATAAGCACTTTTCAAACATCAAGTATGTATGTATGTATGTTTGTAGTGATAGAAGATAGACAGTGTAGGCTGCTGACATGACAAACTTGTGACATTAGCCTGTATAAAACAGCTATGTAATTTTGCTCACTAGTCTAAAATCTTGTAGAAATTTGCATAGTCAAATTTTTTACCAAAGCTAGTCAGTACTGTCTTTCCATTGTCCATATTGTGTCTCGTTAATGTATGATCAAAATCTGTAACTATTTGTAGTTTCTCGTGGCCATCACGTATAATTTGATTTATTTTCGTCAGTAATGCATCCTTATCTCGTATGTGGATGTTAGGTTTATCGAGTTCTTTGATTTCATGTAGACTCGCTATCATCTTCATATCTGAAACTATAATTTTATTATTCAATTTCGTCCTAAAAATAAGTTTATTCTTCAATTTTTGATTATGCGGAAATATACCGATGGAAAAATCTTGCACTACTTTTTTGTCTGCAAATTACTTCTTTGATAAACTTATTACGAAATAATGTTTTAAATATAAACGTCGCAATCAATCTCTTAAATTATTTTTTATTAAATTTAAAAATACAATAACTTTAGCACAACCAAGCACAACTCCACGACAAAAATTATTATTTTGTGAGATGTCAGTTGTGTCAATTGTCATGTGTATGTCCGTGTTGCGTTTTGACAGTCGAAGTTAAGTGTCAGTGTCAGAGCCTCGAAAAACAAAAAAAAACACGAATTGCATCTTATATTGTAATATTATTATTTTATAATGTTAAAAATTAACGATAAACGTAATCGGGGTAGGTACACAATTTTGTAAAAGATATGAAACAAAGTATAATAGGTAACAGAACAATAATTTAAAAAAAAACTGAAATGTTCATAAATAGAATGATAGCAACATAAGACGATGGTCTAATTCATATTTTAGTGAAATAATATGTATTTATAAAACTTAAAAATAATCGGGTAACACGGTTACTAGCAAATGACTTCATCAAATAATCAAAAAAATTAAAGAACTGGAAAATAACGGAAAAGTAATAATAAAGAGTGAATAACGAATGAGATACTTTAAAGGTGCTAGAGGTACTTATATAGTCCTTCTTAATTAAATTGACGTGATTAATAGTTTAAAAGTAACTTATGATGTCCTTTCCATATTGTATGCCCGTAAAAATATAGGGTAATTTTGGAATGTGTAAATTCAGTTTAACAGATTTACGTTACACATATTCTTTTAGACCCGTCAATCAAGTTAGAGATTTATGTAGTTGGCGTGGAAAATATCATGTTATAGAGAAGCAGAAAACCCCAGGGATCACTAAATAGGTTGATTATAAAGTCCTAATAAAGTCGGCATTCATTATAAGCACAATCTTTGAACTATTATACATTAATGAGCTTGGCTCTGCCAATATTTCTCATATTTTAAATATGGAAGTCTACTTTACACTAAGGACCCAACATAAATTCTATTTACTGGAATTGGGATTCATGCAAGATTCTATTACTGACAAAGAAATAAGTGAGGTAAATTGTACTGGTAGCACTAAATTTACAAAACTTCTTCAAAACGTGCAATTTACTGCTGATATAAACAATTCACTCATTGAAAATAATTCTAGAAATTTATCCTAGTACAGTATTTATACAGTACCATAGATATACAGTTCGGAAGTATCTACTATATACTGTATACATCGATCACTAATAAAAAGTAAATACACAATGAGCGTCAAAAAACGTCCTTACGAAATGAGCGCCAAATTGAACATTATTTTGCGTCTACGTTATTTTGGGTGCTCTTTTATACTAGTCGCGTTCGGGCGCTACGACAGTTATAGTACAGGATCCATCGCCCATTTTTGCACGTGATTACTATCAAGCTAATTTTCCGTGAGTAGCTTTATTTTGATGAGACGCCCAATAATTTCCTTTACGAAACTCTCGATTGTGGTAGCTAACAGAAGTAGCAAGGATAAAATATGTTGATTTGATGATTCTCAAATATTTATTACTAACTGATTTTTTTTTTATTAAATCTCAAGACAATTATCTAAATTATTCGAAAAAATATTTGTCCTACAAAATCTCTGGTTTGATCAAAGAGTCCCCTCTTTCCAAGTTGTAGTTGTAATAAATGATTACTAACCACCTGGTTATTAACATGCCGCAGTGTACCTTTAAAAATTGTAAAAATCATACGTTTAGGATCCTATAAAAGGACGGAATTTCATATTTTCGGTAAGTATTAATGTGATTGTAAGAACTATGTAGGTATATTAGACTAATAGCTTAAAATTACACAATCAGTTTAATACAAATCTTAAGAAAAGTATTAATCATGCAATTGCATTCCCACTTAATTTGTTCGATTTACACATTTTTGACTCTGTTCTAGTCGTGTAATAAAAACAATATATATTATTTTTAACTTTTTTAAGAATATTTTATTGTTTTATAATTACTTACTACTAGATGATGCCCGCGACTTTGTCCGCTTAGATTTTTTGAATTCCCACGGGAACTGAAGGATTTTCTGGGATAAAAGTATCCTAAGATTGGTTCAGCTGTTTATCCGTAAAATGATAACAGACAGATAGACAGACATTAAAGTGCATCGATTTGTAATATTAGTATGGATTGCAATTCATGTAGTCGATGTTGTTTATTTGATTTTTTATAAGATTTTTAGTTTTCCTCGAGATCCTATGCGTTGTGGCGATTAGATATCCGTAATAGCACTTCAGAGATGTGAAGAATTCTATAAGCTAACAAAGGGAAGCGTTGTATGCTCGAATCATTTCTTAGAAAGTGATGATTATGTCACTACAAAAGGCATCAGAAGGCTGCACAAAACAGCTGTAACTAGAATAGTATGTATTTATAATAGTAATAGTAATAGTATGTATTTTTTTACGTTACGAATTATGATTAACTTATATGTTTTTGTCTATAGAAAACGAATGATGATGATGATTGCTCTTTGAAAAATAAGTCTAGTGATCAAAGTTTCTCTGAGTCGCAAGTAAGTAGATGTAACGAATCAAATATATTTTCTAGGGCCTAATGATTATTGTTATTTCGTTAATATTATATATGGAGGGTAGAGGTAAGGAGAGTCATCTGTGTATATGAAAAAGTGTCGTCAAAATGTATTAAACTAGGATGGCGCCACATTTGCTTCAGGGTAACTCTTAAAAGAAGCGCCAAATATAAATATTGTTAGAGTAGGCTTGAAAAATAAACAAGGAAGTATGGAGATACAAGGAAGTAAGGTTATATTTACCACAATATTTTGTACAACGTAAGTTGTTGAAATTCTCAATAATTAACTACTTTAGTCGATAATGACATTAAATTTTTTAACTCTGCATACTTCAATTCATCTACGATTGCTACATTCATACCCTGTGCATCCACCAGCGCCATTGTGGAGGATTTTTGAACTGTTATTTAGCGCAACAACTGGACACTTTTTCAACTTTTCTCCCATATAAGATGACTCTCCTTACCTCTACCCTCCATAATATTATATTATCATGAGTATAGCATTTGATCAACATACATACAACGTGTACAAAAAGGTTGCAAGAAAAAAGGTTTTTAATTTTAAGTTTGGAAGATATAATGACAACTTTTCTTATATTGCTTATTATTTTAGATAAATATTGAATCAAGAATTAGCCCCACTTCATTATTAAGCATCGTCTCAATTCGGGACACTCTTAAGGAAAAACACTAGAAAAAAAAACTTGATGATTGCAAAAGGCTTCCATAAATGAAAAACAAAAAAATATGTAATTTACGAAAGCAGAACAGACTAAAGAAAAAAATTAGCAAATTAAAGATGCTCTGTCAAAAGTAAACGCCAAACAGTTTACCAATCTTTACTCCAACATTTATCAAAGCACGCGGAAGTAACGACTTCATTTAATGCAATGTTTATGAAAAATATTAAAGGAAAAAGCGACAGTTTGCTAAGCATCCAGCAGGTGCTAGAAAAATCGCTTTTACGTTACATTTTTATTCTCCAGCTGCATATAAATACATAAGAAAAGTGTGTGACTCTTGTCTACCACATCAAAATACAATAGCAACAGGTTAATTGGTACAGAAGTATAGATGCCTAGCCTGGTTTTACAGGAGAATCATTTTACAGACTAAGAGAAAAATCAGAAAATGGAAAGAAAAGAGATAATAGGTGCTCTTATTGAAATGTCAATACCTGACCACAGAAAATATGGACTTGCAAAAGAAAGTTTAATTGCTATGGGTCTTGACAATGAAGATGACAAAAAAGGACAATGCTAGTCAAGTGTATGTCATTATGCTAGTCTGTTCTTAAGCCTCGAACAAATTTCCTCAAAATCGAAATGAAAAGCGGAGTGTGTAACTCGATCATAAATCCCATTTATCCCCTCAACTTAAATATGAACCAAGAAACAATATGGACTTGATAATTGATATAACCATCTCAAATAAAATGGATTGTTTTGTCCTTGTAGCACAATCAACAAGGAGTTAGTGAATAACTCCTAAAGCAAGTTATCTTTTAATATAAAAAATATTCGGCTCCATAAATTCCTTGTCCTACTGGCGAGCCTCGGTCATAAAATTATTTTGCTTTTTTAAAGAACTTCTAAAAGCAACCTTAATTTATGGGTGTAAAGGTGAATATTTAATAATTATTGTTACTAGCTATCTTCGGTCCTAAAATTGTAATGCTTTTTTTGTAAATATAACTCTAACTTCTAGCGCCTAAGGTTGTATTTGCATTCATGTATGTTTATATTAACTACGTAAACATAAGTGAGAACAGTTCTCAAGTTGACTTTTGTATGGGACTGTGTTTCTACTTTTTATTAGTTATAGATGACTATATATCCAAAAAAATATCTCATTTTGTTGATATAAATTCCAAATTATATTTTTAAAATAATTTTAACCGCGAAAACGCTCGCCGTGTCATACATAGATTGTAATCACGAAATTTTGTGATTGAAACCATTGAAGAAGTACCAAATTATGTTTAAGTCGACGAGACGTCATAATTTTGAATTATTTCAGGTTAACTCGCTTCGAATATAAATAAAAATACGTTATTCTCATTACATGAGTCATATTTTAACATTAAATAAATACAATATTTTAACAATTCTTTGTTACTGTCATAATGCCCATTATTGTAAAAACTAATTTGATAGGTCTGAAAGTAGGGCTAAAATTTTCACATAATTTAGAAATTTGTGTACAACAGAATTGACACCTTTATTTTATATTATATTCTTAAAGAGTAATTTTTTCATCTGTGTCAGAATCCATATTTAATTTTTCGCTTGTTGAGTCAGAAGATTCTTCTCTTTGGACTTGTGGAGGCGATGCTATGGGATCTGTGGAAGGTGATGATGTATGATAGCCAGAAGTGTAGTATCCCTGATGAACAGGGAATTGCCCCGTGTCTGCTTGAAACACAACTTCCAAAATTGCTCTTTTTACATGAGGTACAAGGTGTTTATCATACTTCCGCAGCTCATTTGCAACATAATTACCAAATGAGTCAAAATGATCCAGAGTTCTGCTGGAGCTTGTGCTTTCACTCATTGATAATAATTTCAAGCATCCTTTTCTCGTTTTGGTTTTTGCCCATGGTGCTCCCATAACATTTTCTGAATTTGATGCATTTGTCCTTTTTTCTAAAGTAGAAGATGAATCTGTTATATTTTGAGATTCAATGCTAGAACTACTTTCCGTGTTTTTATCACGGTTGGGTTCAGCAATATTTTGAGACTCCTGGAACATCATATAACATTTAATTGTCCTTTAAAGAATAGTTTAAGATAAACCAAGAATTTGGAAAATTTCTACATGCATTAGAAAGTCTGGATAGAAAACATTTAACAGACACCAATTTAAAGGCAAACTATATTCTATAGGTTTTGTTGGCTCTTGAATTTAGATAAAATTGGTGCAAATTCTGCTGTTCAAAAAAGAAAAAACTGAAAGGTCTAAAAAGTGCTGTTCTTTTCCACAAGAATTGACAGTGCTATTCTTAATTAACAGGTTCATCACAAAAATGACAGGACCAGTATTAAACTGTAAATGTTACAGTTAATGTTATTTCTTTATTGTCCGATGGTAAAACAGCAAAATAATCTACAAATTCAACAAAAAGAACGTTAATAAACTCACATCTCCCACAGTGTCCTTAGTATGGCTAGGTATGTTCTTGTTTGATAAAAAGGCAAACCACGGGTAGGCAAACCATTTTGATCTGTAAACCCTGCCTCCGCCTGTAAATTATGATTTCAGTATGAGATTTATGTTTTAGATGTTTATTCTTTTAAAAAATAAATAAAAATATATATGCAGCAACAAGGTGTTGTGGTATGACATTGTGTACTCATAGTGCCTAACAACTTATATACAGACTGTAACTATCTAACAGTGACTGTTTCAATATCCTGAAAATAGTGGAAAGTGCCAAAGATGGCACGCACACCAATGGTTCACAATTGCTGCAGGTAAAAATAAAATACCAATAGTGGCTGCAAAGCATTTTTTCTTATTTACCACTAGTGGCAGGATGTTCCTATTTAAGTTATATTTTTACCACTGGTGGCTGGTTAATAGTGACTTTCTTAAATGATTTAAACATAGCTTACCTGATCTTAATTTGCTTTTGTTTTCCCGTGACTTTTCACGTCTGTAAGAGCCTAAAAGTGAATTCAATTTCTTTTTTAATTCGGGTATAGGTATGTTTACTTCCAATGAAATTCTACGCCATATCCTCTCCCTTTTCTTTTTATTAAAATAGTGCTCCTGATTTGGGTCCCATAAAGAGCGGTTACTTTCGTAAAGTGTGACTGCTTTACGAATTACTTCATTAGTGTCCATGATTTTTTAAATTTAAATTAAATACACAACCATATTCTGAATTTAGTTTATTTCTTTTCTGCTTTTTATTCCACGATGTTTTTCACTGCCAATCTTGTTACATATCGATTCTCAAAGGAAAGAACGTCCGTTTGTGCTAATTACAATTATTATTAAGTTAATCAATACTGCAATGTTGACCTTGTTATTGACTAATAAATCAACAACGAAGAGAGTATCAGAGTGTTCAGTAGTCAACAAAAATTCATCGAGGAATATTTTGACAATTGACAGATGCTGATTCTGTGATGATAATTATAGACATCACAATTTCCATGGACAAATGTCAGTCTGACACATTTTAAAGGTGACTTAAATTTATTTTACTTATGTTTTAACTAAATGTAGGTACTAGCTTTTAACTAGCTTTTGAAATTTTTATAGTCACCAAAGAGGCTTAAAAATACTGGGAAGCAGACATGAGAATCTTTAGCTAGTGTTTGTATGCTCTTCATTAGCATATTGTAATTTAATTAATAACTATTGGAAAGGGTTAGACTAGGCCATTAAAGTATTATTAATTCTGGTTTACAGTTAATTATTCTTAATGTCAAATAACGTTACTATTTTTTTCAGTTTAATAATTTTAAAGTAACCAAAAAAATTACAAATTTGATTTTTTACTTGCATGTGTGCGCATAAAAACCAGTAATGGCAAGTTAATGTCATCGCTGAATTTTGTCTTATGACTAATTTGTCCCGCAAATTCGCTAGACTCTTATTAAAAAGTTATTCAATTTAAGGTTTTCATTATAAATTATTAAAGAATTCTGTAATACCCCACAGCTTGGTAGTACCCCCTTTCCAACTAGACTTGTTTAAAGTCTAAATTAGCCACTCAAAATAAATAAGCAAAAATAAAAAAATACTTTAGTTGTTACACCCAAGACTAAATAAATTTTGTTTACTCAGATAAAATACCTAGTTGAATGGCTTTATCAGTACATTAATTTAGGATTACTGACAAACATAACTATTTTAATAATTATTTTAAGTATATTGGCCTGGCGACCGCTTTACTTACCTACTAGGTTGCTGAAAATGTAAAATAATTATCGCAAAATTATATTGCTCGTAATCAATTTAATATATTTATTCATTTTTTTGTCTTTTCCACAGTCATGCTCAACTTGTTACATAGATCATAATAATTAATATACAGTGCAATTTAGCTAATCACAAATTAAATATTCGTTATATTTTAGATATTAGAATAAGTAACGATCAATAAGAAAAAGCTTCGCGAAACTATAATGTACCCAACACTGAAGTATATACATACACATACACAGAAAATACAAAGCAGAGAGTAGTTTTAATTTAATAAACACGGAAAGGGTTAGTGTTCAGAAATTTCCTATTTATTACAAAACACTACGTGGTTACTAAATGTTACATTTGTATATTATGTTACTATTGTAGAAAATAAAATACATTTACAATACTTAAAGTACTAATGTGTCAAAAGAAAATCAATATAAACAAACATTTGTACATATTACATTATCATTACAAATATATGCAAAATTGTAACCAAAAAAAATTGCCTCTAACCGAGAACGTCCTTAAAGTCGGTTAAAATATGTGCCACAGCTAACTATTGTAACTAAATCTTGATCTTTCAGAATTAAATCTTCTAAAATTATTTTATTTCAAATTAACTTTTTATCAAGTCTTATAACAAAAAAAAAAATATCTCTAACATCAAATTAATATAATAATTATTAGGTGTTTATTCTCTTGTATACTTATTCTTCTTCTTCTTTTGATTTATGGCTTTTCGTAGTGCCAAAACTATGGAGGGTAGAGGTAAGGAGAGTCATCTTATATGGGAGAAAAGTTGAAAAAGTGTCCAGTTGTATGCGCTAAATAACAGTTCAAAAATCCTCCACAATGGCGCTGGTGGATGCACAGGGTATGGTATGAATGTAGCAATCGTAGATGAATTGAAGTATGCCGAGTTAAAAAATTTAATATCATTATCGACTAAAGTAGTTAATTATTGAGAATTTCAACAACTTACGTTGTACAAAATATTGTGGTAAATATAACCTTACTTCCTTGTTTATTTTTCAAGCCTACTCTAACAATATTTGGCGCTTCTTTTAAGAGTTACCTTGATGCAAATGTGGCGCCATCCTAATTTAATACATTTTGACGGACACTTTTTCATATACACAGATGATCCTTACCTCTACCCTCCATAGCCAAAACAGCACAATGTACTTTGCCAGTGTCAAGTAGCTTGGAAAAGGCACGAACTAGAGTGGTCAGTAAAGAAAAAGAAATGTCTATTTCATAACTTCGACCTGCAATAGTAGTTGTTAGTGAAATGAACTAAGTTTGCATGAATTTAACAATCATTTGAAGACAAAATAAAATTCAAAATTTATATCCAAAATATAAAAATTTGTATACTTATCCTAAACTTCACAAAATTGACAGCTCAAAGTTATCTGCATCTATATATCTTATGCAATGTTCTGTGTCAAAAAAGGCGCCTATTTTAGAGCTGTCATTTTAGTTTAGGATTCCTGTTCAACTGAATGCCACACCCATAAGTGGTTATACGGTTATACAAAGATCTCTAAAAATATTAGTAAATTATCAGTCCTAACCTGTTTACAATGTTTTACAATGGTAAAGGATAGCACTATACTTAGGTTCAGAGATTTTGAGAACCAATTTTCTAAACATAACTTATTTGTGATCAACTTAAATACTGCATTTCTATATTATTGCAAAAATGTTGGAAATGATAATAATAAATTGGCGCCATTTCTGAGGTACACTAATCTAATAATCTATAAACCAAAACGACAGGTTTAACCTATCAATTTAGTTCATAGGCTCGTGGACAAAAAAATAACATTATTGTCTATGCTAAAATTTGTACAAATAATGCTAGTTAGGTCGAAAACATACCCTTTGCTAAGCTGACTGGTGTAAAAGTATTATCATTCTCGACTTAACATACGCTGTTTAAAAGGCGAATTCTTACGAGCTGTTAGTTTATATTAGGGTATTTTTACAACTGAACTGGCACCAATGTATCTGTTATATCGTCTTTGCTAGTTTCATACCGCGTACTAAAAATTAGCAAAATGTACCGATTTAATGTTTTGCTTTTTTCACAAGAGTGGAACAAGCTGGTGTTTAGGACTTATTTCTGTTTCAACTAATGCTATACTATACTAATATTAAAGTTAATCTTTCCAGTAGTTTATTTGCAGATTCACGACGGACTCTGAATTGTCAGTACTAATTTAACAATGTCAGTTACGCTATATGTCACTGCCATAGACGCGATATAAATAGTGAGGTTAACCATAAATGTACATATTTGATTAAAACTAAACATTATTAACAACCTGTATTTTTTCAGTGCAACTTGATTCTCATTTGTGTATATACAAAATATATTGGCGCAAAAATAATTAGCAAATGAAGGTCTGTAAGAAAATTCGCGATCAAAGTTGCCTTAAAAGAGAATTCGAGCCGCTTCACGGAGGCCAAAATAACAAATTTTCAAATATAATTGTATAAATAATTTCGAAGCGCACATAAATAATTTAATAATTGCTTTTGGTCCGTTAAACATCAGCGAGTCAATGTTTATCAGTCGTCACTTATCCGTCTTTGCTTTTTCTTTTTACTTTTCTCCATCGCCTCCATTCGCATGTCTTCCAAATCTTCCATTATGCCTGAACAAACAAAAAAATATAAATAGAAAATTGCTGCTATTGACTGCTACAAAACGCCGCAAATACAAATGGGGAAGAAGGGGGGATTGGCAAGCGAAAGAAGACCTACGGCATAATAAAATGGAGTGGACCGGAATCCAGACAGTCGGAGAAGTATTCCGTTTAGCCAAGGACAAGATGAAGTTTAAAAAACTGACTGCTGACCTTCGGTAATGGAGAGGCATTTGAAGAAGATAGAAACAAACAAAATAGATAATATAATATATAAAAGTCCAGTTATTTTCAAGTTTTTGTCAGAACCCCAAGCAGTTCAATGCTATAGGTACGTATTATTTGTTGCCCGTGATTAGTTTAAAACGAGAACCATTTATTTCTCCGGGATGTATGAAAAATTTCTCAAGATCGGTTGTGTAAATAATATAAGTTGTACGTATAGTAGTATCAGTCGCTATAAGACTGATATAAAAGACATACACTAATTTTGGTATCGACGGTAGGAGAGCTTAATTGGTTAAAGCGCTCAGGCCGCGACTGCCAGAGAGTCGCATGTTCAAATCCTGTGAGTTCCGTAACAATTTTTTTTTTCATTTTTGACTGTCTGTCTTTATCTTGACCGCCATACATTTTTTAAGAGAGTTCATACATTATCTGCGAGATTATCTTATACTTACCTATTTTCTTGCTAATATACTCCTCCCGCTGTTGTCGCGAGAAACTAGACTCCATTGAGGGATCATCGTCGTCGTCCAAGTCCCGATATCTGCAATAAAAAAACACAATAACATTATCCATTCATGTGGAAGTGGCAAAACTTACTTCGAATGTTTTGTTGTTTGTTTGATTGTATACCTTCCTAGTACAGCTGTTTTTTCGGCAACTAATTTTGAACGACTTATGTTTTTTTTTTTTCAATATTTGATAATTAAATGAGCATTATGAGTCGTGCACTTTTGGATTTTCCAAATTTTACTTTTATATTATCAATGTGTATGTGTATGTGTCTAGAGTCTTCTACACGATACTAAATGTTTTCAGTTGAAAATAGAAGCATTCTTGACAGCCCGGTGCCCGTGCTGCTTACTGGACACGACATTTATTTATTAAGGGCACTAACAACATGTATTTTACACATATCATGAAAATAATTATTGTAATCATTTAACAATTATTGTTAAATTATTAACAAAAATATAACAATTATTCATTGTAAAGTCAACATCTGAGGATGCTCCAGTTTCGGAGCGAAACGTGCGTAGAGGGTACATTGCCGAAGATCTGTTTGGTGTGGCGTATAAGGATTGAAAAAATTGTAAATTATACCATACAGATTCTCCTGCGTTTCGCGGAGTATAGCAAATTAGGCTTAATTATCATGGATTTCCGCAAAGTAACGCCTGCTTCTATCCAATATGTATATTACACGTTTTTAAATATAGCATACACACACAAAAACATGGAGTGACTTGTACGCCAATTACAAGTGCACATAGCATTGACAAAGCGTCATGTAAACCTAATTTGACAAAAAATTTAACTCACCGATAAGTGTTCGGTGAGTTTTTTCCTAAAAGCCTGCTGACCTATTAATGACAAATATATTTTTAGATAACTCGTCGTATTTCGCACATATACGTATAATAGACGCTTGTTTATCGTTTGTTTATTTATCATGATACAAATCAAAAACAAACACCAAAACCCAGTGTACATCTGTTACTCATATCCTGAAGGGCTAGCATTCGCACCACGAGAAAAAAAAAGTCTCTCCAATTACTTCGTCTACCGCTATAGAAATAATACAAATAATGGGTAGAGATAATTAACTCGTTGCACTTATGTTATGCCGTGTGGTATTGGCAGAGCAGAATAAAGTTGTTAGTACCCTGTTTCCGCGGGCGACGTACGAGGCGAAAAAGGAAATAGATCGGAGAACGGGCAAAGTCGTTCTCTGTACTACAATAAGCTACCCACTGACATCTCAGAGATGTTATGTTTGACTTAAATAGTTCAAAATTTTATCAATCCGTAAGCTTATAGAAAAGTCCTATTATAGTATAAAGGACTACGTAATCGTTAAAAAAGCTTGGGGGTAAATTATTGCTCTTCTAATCATATTAAATGACAATGTGAGATGGTGATAACAAGAAAAACACTTGGCTAAGTTTATTGTGGACTTAGACCAGGACACGTTTTGAACCGTAGCTTTAGTTTTAAGTTTACGAATATGGTTATCGCCATCATCTCACTACCGTGTACTTCTCATGTAATGTACGTTTACACAGTTAACAGTACCACCTATAGTATAGTAGTACTGCCTACTTGAGTAAATATATTTTTGTCTCAGAAAACACTACTGCCATCTACTGTGATCACCATCCCTGCGTCTGTCCAGCGTGGTGAATATGGGCCAACCATCCCGTTGGTTTGGCTTAGTCCAGCGGACAGTCATAGGCAAATTTTTCTGTATTGTACGCATCAAAAGCGCCATCTATGCCGGGCCGGTGTTACTAGAACTAAAATATTTTGACTTTGACTTTGATCAATTGATTTTGACTTATGAACCTACAGAACTACCAACCGGTAAGTGTGTCTGGTTAACGAAAGAAATCGCAGTTCCCTGTGATAGTGTCGGTGACACAAAAGTGTCGACGTTTGCGTGAAGTGTCTTACTCACTTTGCCTTGTCGTAACCAAATATTTCTTTGATGTGCGTGGAATAGTCCATGTTCTCGTCGCCGTCGTCAATGAAGTCGTCCATCTCCGAATCGTACTCCGAATCCGAATCCAAACGGCCTACAAATAATACAAATGTAATTTGTACCTTACTAAATACTAACTTTTTACTTTATACTAACATTAAAGTCGATGTTTTTTGAAGTGAAAACTTCTTTAGACGTTTCCCATCAGCTTTGTATACAGGGTCAAATAAAATATACAAGAAAGCTCCCATTCCCATTATTAAAACTAAAAACTTTATTTCTACGACTTTTCAAAAATCAGTATTAAGTTGTGTCGTACATTAAAAATAAAAATTATTATAAATCATTCTGTAAAGCGAAATACTGTGAAACCAAATACATTGATTCGACAATGTCTGGTAGTTGGCTGTCATCACACCATAGAGGCGTCCCGTCGTCTGGATACTGTACATCTATATATATATATAAAAGAAAGTTGTGTTGGTTACACCATTTATAACTCAAGAACGGCTGGACCAATTTTTATGATATTAGATTTTTTGGATTCCTCTTAGACCGGAATAGGATATTAAGTATTAAGTATTATTCACCAAAAAAAAAAACTAATCCGCGGTACGAAGTTCGCCGGGACGGCTAGTTCTTTTTAAAAAAATAGTAATACATAAAACAATAATAATTAGATAAGGTAATACTTACTTAAGTAATAGAATAAAACGAAACCACAATAGTCATGAAAGTCACAATGCAGTATAATTGGTAAAAATTAAGTTTAGTCGTGGTTCTTACATTACAGAGTAGTAACAAGTAGAGTAACTATGTAAAATATTGAACATTTCATCAACTATCGTGTTAAAAAAAAGTCATAAGACAAAAACTGTTAGTTTTAATGTAAACAACTACAGGCCGCGAGCTTTCTGGTATTTTCTATTCAACCCTGTATACAGAACAATCTATATAGTATGTATTTTTTTATGAAAAACATATTATGAGCTTATTCCGCTTAGTATAAAATGAAGAAGAAAAAAACTCTCAATGTCAGCCTAAGATAGAAAATGTCTCCACCAAAATAAATGACTGAAAATTCACACAAACACGCACTAGTAATGCCTGAATTAAATTGAATTACTTACGTTTTTGTTTCTTCCTAATATCATCAGGATGAGGTTTCCTTTTAACGCCCCCGGGTGGAAACTTTCTTCCATTCTTGCCCAAAGACCTGATGTGTTTATCGAAATCGAAACTGTTGATGATTGGCGGCTTACTCGAACCTGCTGAAGGTTTACTTGGCATCGGCCGCCTATCGTCAGGTCTTGTAGCGTCTGTTAATTTTTTATCTGTTCTAATTCCGTTAGGTTTTGGAGATCCCTCTGAACTCTTCTGTTTTATTGCAACAAGTTTGTCTTTAACAACTTCCCTTCCCATTTTCGGAATGGGTTTACCTTGTACATGCCCGTTTGTGAGTCTTTGATCGCCCTTGTGCGGAACATTTAATTTCTTTTCATTAGAGTTTTTGTCTATTCGATACGTATTCTGACTCTTCAAATCTATAGTCTTTTTGATTTCGTGATCCCTTGCACCTATTTTGGCCCTATCTACGATTTTGTCAGGTTTTTTATCAGAAGTTTTTTCAAATTTTGCCTTAGGTTTTTCAAGTTTTTCCCTTTCCTTGAATTTTTCCATTTCTCTGTCGATCCTGTCTCGTTCAGCCTTTAGTCTTTCAAATCTCTCTTTCTCCTGACTAAGTTTGTCGTTCTCTATTTTTTCTCTTTCGGATCTTATTCTATCCTTCTCCGACTGTACTCTATCAGCTTTATCTCTTTCACTGTTATGTTTGTCTTTCTCAGAGGATCTGGGAGCTTCGTTTTTGCGGTTGTTAGCATTTTTTTCGCCTAGTTTGGGAATCCTTCCGAAACTAGAAGGTTCTGTTCTCTTTTCTGGCTTGTCCTTTTCAATCTTTCTTTCTTCTTTTACAACTGAAATAAAATAATTATTCATCAAACCAATACCGGCGTACTACAGGGCACCGGTCTCCTATCAGAATGAGAAAGGGTTTGGGCTGTTATAGCCTGCCACACTTGTCAAGTATGAATTGGAAGACTTCAAACGCTTATGAGAATAACTTCAACTCTAATCACCTTTAACTCTAATAAAAACCAATTTGTTTTTAGTTTAACAGCATATAATATTGGTATATGAAAAAACATAGTTTAATAACTTAACTTTCGTTATACTGATTATGAGTCAGCCTCAAATAAATTTAAGTTTTAACTAGGCCTATAAAATCAATTCTTTCAACGGTGAAGGAAAACATCGTAACCTGCATGCCTGAGAGTTTTCCATAATGTTCTCGAAGGCGCGTGAAGTCCACCAATACGCACTTGGCCAGCATGGTGGACTACGGCTTTAACCCTTAAGAGGAGACCCGTGTCCTACAGAGGGCCGGTAACGGGTTAGTAATGATACAATCATAGATTAGAAATATCTCTATTCTTACCTTTCTTGCCGGACTTTTCAGCATCTATGCGTTCCTGTCTACGTTGTCGCCGCGCCATTTCCTCCTCATATTCGCGTCTCTGCTTTTTCGTCATCGGTCTAACCGATTCCGACTCAGAAACCACCTTCTTCGCCGCCACTTCCAATGGTTCACTCTTTTTTTGCTCAGCAAGTTTCAACAGCTGATTGAAATCCATGGGCGGCGGGGCTGGTTTACGGAATTTAGGTTTTTCCGGCTTATCGTCCTTTTTCTTCTCTGGCTCATATTTTTGTGGAGGACTTGCCTCTCTATCCTTGTCTAAAATGTCACAACTTAAATAAAAAATATAAAAACGTGGCATTCAGAAGCTGCTCAATGTACAAAGATAAACACAGGATAGTAAAAAACTCGCCCTTTTTGGATATTGTATATAACTTAAAGTAAATTACACTAGTTATCACATGGTAAGAAGAATTTGCAAATGTAGGATGGAAAGCACAAGTATTGTATAACTCTTTTGATTTATTACTACCAATGTTCTTTCATGTGGTACAATTTGTTAAGAATATAATTGATGAAGACCGAATCGCTCTAAATGTTATTATGACTCTGGTACCACTGAGTTGTCGGGTCATACTCTAGAGTTACTGACGTTTGTGATAAAATGCATTGAATAGTTACACCAGTACTTAATGCTGATAACAATGAGCTGTCTTACCACCATTTTCTGTCCTTCTTCTTCGCTTATGAGGCACTGGCTCCTCTTCATGTTGCAAGGCATTCTTTACTCTCTCCCGTGTCCCGTTTAAGTCTTTGTTTACATGACTGCCTGTAAACATGATGTGACAGACAATGTGAATTTGTTTATATATAAATAAAAAGTATAACTGTGAAAAACTTCATAGCAAAACACACACTTCTTTTATTTGGTATACAGTCAATAGTAATTTTTTTTATAATCTTGACAATTATACTGCTTTTGCAAGAGCAAACAATGGCAACCCAACTTTTTTTAAGTAATCCTAATAATAATAATATATAGTTAACATACTGCTTGCAGAAAACTTTGGTACTTCAGGCATCTTGTTATATTTCTGCATCATTTTCTCATAAAGAGCAGCTGCTTCCTGAGACTCATAGCCATAGTCATCCTGATCCGGCTGGTCCGGACCCTCTCGCGTGACAGCTGTATGCTCTGTGTCGATGGCATCAGCTATCACAGACTTATTGGCAGATTTAATAACCTTCAATGTTTTCTGAATTTTTCTTAATGCCTAAAAATAAACAATCATCTTTGAAATTCTTATTCACTCATTCCCTGCTCTTTTGGACTAGTTAGCTGCTAGGTTGGGTAAACACAGTACCCAAACTAACTAACATCTAACTAGGTTGATAGCTTCTTTTTGGCTGAGACATATTTAGCATCCTTTGTATATTGTATTTTATGAAGGTGGTGGTTATCATTAGGTGAAGGCTATTTTATTTTTTGAGGAGAATAAATAGGTTGCAAGAGATGCGGAAGAAATAGTATTGTAATAACAGAAAAAGGTATGACCCTTGCATTGTTCAACTGTTGGTGGTCAGTGTGGTAACTTCAGGACATTTCCATTGAAAACTTGCAACTAGTGTACTTGGTGTAGAGAGCACAAGAGCAGGGGTTAAACAGTTTTATAAATGAAAGTTATTAAATTTTTAGTTTATAATATAAATTTTTCACAAAATTTATTTTATATTTTTAGCAATGTGATTTGTTGGCAAAGTTATGTGTGTAGTTGGCAGAAAGCTCAATTGCCTGATATATACAACTTCAAACTAGCAGAGTTAAAGTCCAGGCCATGAGAATATGCATTACAAAGTATCTCAATTCTAAGAGTGTTTACTCGAACACTTTCCAGTCAGTTTGCATAAAAGAATTCATGAAATTCAAATAAAAAAACATTTATTCATTTATCAAATAACCTTGAACAAGGAAAAGATACCAATACTTTATACAATATACCTTTGGATCTCGCATAGCCAGTAATTCATCTTTTTTCCGTTGTACATCCAATTTCTTCTGTTTTTCCTCTTCCTCTTTCTTAGCAAGAAACTTTTGTATATTAGCAGAAAGTCGATCTCTTGATTTTTGTTCTTTCTTTGGAGGATCAAAGCGGGCTTTGTAATAAGAACTCCCCTAAAAAGAATACATTTTTCATATTGGTTCGAAAATTCATTATTAATTATGACAAATTGCACTTTTAAAACATCAAGTCTGTCTGTTTGTGGCAACTGAATCCCCTAGCGCTAATGAAAAACATATTTTTAATGTGTACAATATTCTAACAACAATCTTTCACTAACAAAGATAAGCAAACCACAACAGTCAGGTCAGTTAAAGGGGAGAAATCCAAAATACTATCTTCATACTTATTCACAAAAATATTACAAGTAAATATAAGTACATGTTACTAGTATACATGAACTTTTGCCACTTAATACAGTCCTGAATAATAAACTTTCGCATAATAAGACCACATTATGTCGCAAAAGGAGAACCAAAACTTACAACAGATGACTTCTGTTGTTGATTCCGTTGGGCAGCTAGCAGCGTCTCTCGGAACTCCATTTTAGCAATGTTATATCAATTTTAGGTAGTAAAGTTCGATCAAATGCGCAACATAGCAAAGTTTTAATAGAATTATTTACGATTTTTAGCTAAATACGTGTCAGACCTCGACACACAACCCGACCATTTTCTGGAAAGGTACTGACCACAGAGTAGTGATTTATATGTATAAGTCGGGCTTGCGTCAGCTGTTAGACCTAGTGGTAGTGATTTGAGTTCTCCTGCAAAAGATAGTGATGTCCACGTTAAGTCAATGAATTTAAAAGTAGCCGGCAGATAGTTATGCTACATTATTATTATACTGTACAAGTTTATATCCATTCAATCGGTAGGGATTTTACACCACCTAATATTCCTAACTAGCGGGTTTTTTTTAGTATTTTCTGACAGTTTTTATCTCATGACATTTCAATTTTAGCAAACGTTTTAGTAAAGCCTAAAAAGCAAAAGAAGTAGAAGAAGAAACATTTTAGTGTGCCACTCCGTCATTGTAGTGTGTCCTTTTATTTTATGACGTACAATGATTAAATGTACCTTTTACCTGTTATAAATGAATAATCTTGTGATATAATCAAAATCCTAATACTTATTGATGTCTGAAGTTCTTAATATAAAATAATGCTTGTTTGAATCTGTGTCAGCGCGCCATTTATATCCCACCGTGACGGCGTGTGGAGCTGAGGGTTTTCTGGATTTTATAATAAATAAGTACAGTGTTTTGTGTAATGACTAGGTTATATTATGTTCATAAAGCAACAAGAAAGCTATTTTATCAATTGGATTTGTGAATTTCGTTGTATTTCCTCGCTATAAAGGTCAAATACCGGCACCACGTTTTAGCCATTTTCATGCGATTTCGGTGCAAGTTGACGCATTCTTTACGATTTTTATATATTTCATTGTAGACTTATACTTCTTTAAATAGCACTATGATAAAGATAAATTATTTAGAAAGCCAATGCCGTTACAGAATCATGAAAGGTGGGATGGATATTTTTTTATACGCATTTCCCCGAAAAGTGTCCTAAATGTAATTTTTTTAAAAAGAGAACGGCTTTCAAATTTGAACTTTTTGAAACTGACATTTAGATTTTTGAGGATGGATGGCGCGCGTCAGAGGTTAATTAAAATTAACAATATTTCAAAAAAAAATAAAAGAATAAACACAATAGCTCTCTTCTAAATTTAATGTCCGATTAGAATTTTAATATAATAAAAAGTATTTTACTGCTAAATAAATGCAATTAATGATAAAACTATTTATTTGAATAAGAATAATTGATATTGCGATGGGTAAATATGAAAAAAAAATTAAATGTAACCCAATTTTTTTCACTATCGAACTTACAAGCTAGTGCTTTTGCTAGTAAACTATGTTACTTAGATATAATATGTCCTTGTGGACTATTTGTACGTAATAATAGACAACTACTTTAATCATGTAGTAGTTAATTTTTATAACACCAATAGTTTTCTTAGCGCACGCCAAGTTAAGCAAAATTTTGCTACTTTGGTTTACGTTATTGCATTTTTTATAAAGATCTCTAGTTTTTTTTTTTAAATAGCCTACAGCATTCCTTTATAAATGGGCTATTCAACACTGTAATAATTTTTAAATCGGTTCAAAAGTTCCTGAGATTAGCACTTTCAAGTATACAAACGAACAAACAAACTTCAGCTTTCTTCGCGTTCTTCTTTTTTTGGCTTTTAAGTGTGCCAAATTAGCACGTTGTTTCGCCAATGTCTCGTATACTTGCAAGATCCAAACAAAGAAGATTGACACTATACTTTTTATACATCTTAGTATTCGAAATAGGGCGTTCGTCATGGAGTTTGATCTGAAAGACTGTGGTCTTTAATTAGTGCTATAACTGATATATATATATTATTTTTTAAGTGTTCCTTCTTTGTTTCAACTTTAATTTTATCTTTACTTTCTGTTTAATTTAATTCCAAGTTATGTAGGTACACATACTTTGGGTTGTAGGTTAGAACAAAACTTGTTATTTCTTATATTTAGATCTACTTTTAGTTATTGCCTGTTTTGTGTACCTAATAACAACAATAAACAACAATAAACTGAACAAAAGAGCTTAATTTTGCTTTGGACGTTCATTTGACGGGGAATATTTGCAGTAAGGACGTCGTAAAGCTTATGAAGGAGTTTCGGGCAGGAAAACAGAATATGAGCGACCGATGCTTCGTCAAGCCCACATTAACACACGGAGTGATCCTTCTCTCTTTACTCAGATGTCTTATTCTGGACGGCACCCAACGATGCAAATAACGGAACGTAAAGAACCATGGTTTGCGTGGTATATCTTGTTGAATTGATGAATAAAATAGTCTTCGATTCAGTCCACACCACATTCTAGAAATCTGGAAGGTTTTTTTTTATTATTCCACTACCAGTCAACCCTTAAATGCAACCTCACCTGGTGGTAAGTTATGATGCAGCCTAAGATGGTTGCGGGCTAATCTGTTAGGGGGTATGGTAGTCAAACCCCTAATCATTTTCTACGCGACATCAAACCGGAACACTACTGAATCGCTTAGCGGCACGTCTTTGTCGGTAGGGTGTTAACTAGCCCCGGCCAAAGCCTCCCATCCGACCGGACCAGAGAAAATCCAGAAAATATAAATTCCCAAATTACCCCTCCCGGGAATCGAACCCGGGACCTCCTACTTAAATTTACAGCGCTCACCGTTCCGCCAGGGAGGTCGTTAAAATGGTAAGTATTTGCGAGAGAACGTAGATCTTGGGAGAAGTTCTTTAAATTGACTAAAGAACCCATCTCAATGGCAAGTTTCGCACACACCAGTCTCATTTCCTTTTATACCCATGTGACCTGGTATCCAGGTCAAAGTGACGACAGGACTTTTTGCTGGCAAGAGCATAGGACTTTCCTAACCTGAAAGATGATGGAGATAAGAGCTTTGCTTCGGAAGAGGTTTGTCGGAAGCGCTTGAATACAGCTTAAGGAGTCAGTCAATATACTAGATTGCTTAATGTTATGAGATTCTACAAAAAGGATGGCTTCAAGGATTGCAATAAACTCCTCAGGAGGAAATCAATGAATCAAGGAATCTAGCAAGCTGCCTCAACACAACCATCGTTAGACAACTTGGACGCATCCGTGAATACAGCTAGATAGTCTGACCAGTTCTGATTTATAATTTTATTGAAACTTCAGCTTTATATATTAGTATACGATTTGAAAAAAAAAAAACATTTTATCCCAAATTTTTGGGACGCGTAATTAATAAAAGATGCAACGCTGAATTCTCCAGTCCTACCAATCAGTTTACGCGTCAAGTTATTAGAAGATAAAATTCCTATTGGCCACCTTAACTTCATAGTGCACAAGCGTCAATACGGTGAATCGTCTGTGATCTTAACAAAAAGTTGACATTGACATTTACTTGAGTCTTTCTTTTTGAATTTTGTTGAAAGCTGGAAATATGGTCAGTGTTTGTAATCGTATTTTATCTTATTTTATTCCATGAATCCGTTACTAAAATGTGATAAATACAATCAATGTGTGTTTAATTAGTGCTTAGTGTGATGCCGATTACAATATTTTCGGAAATTAATTATTGTTGAAAGAAACAACAAAATGATAACCTATCTGTTATTCTTCAGGCCACCTCCAAGAAGAAGACCAGGAAGCTAAGGGGACACGTAAGCCACGGTCATGGACGCATCGGTAAGAATATTATAGTAGTAGTAGTATATTTTCCAGTCATTTATTACCTTACAGTCAAATTGTAAATTTGTCTAGTAACATAGGCTAGTATGTAGTTCATTAGTAAAACTGAGAACCTTTGTTATCTTTCAGGTAAACACCGCAAGCATCCCGGAGGTCGCGGTAACGCTGGTGGTGAACACCACCATAGAATTAACATGGACAAATACCATCCCGGATACTTTGGCAAGGTAAAGCATGGTTTAGTTTAGTTTAGTTTTAAAGGTTAAAATTTAGTAATTTTTGCTATATACCCGTATGCCAGTTACTGATATAAACTGACATTAACTTACGAATTTAATTCTATAATTTGTATACAGGAAATTAATAGAATATCAAATATACGAAATCTATCAAAACCTGATTATTTAATTTTGAATTTTAAAGAGCTGATAGTATTTTATGTACAAATTAGTGTTATAATAGCTAACTAAAAAGTAGATATCATTTTCACTATGTGGTGATATTGAAGGGAAAATGTGGAAGTTATTATATACCTATACTATGGTACATTTATATTGTATGGTTTATTTCTTTGAATAAAAAACTTAGTATTATAACACAGTTGAAACAGTTGTTTTTATGGAATGAAGTAAGGGTCCATTTTACTTTTTTGTTTTTGAGTATTGAAACACATAACATAACAACAATAAATAAAAATATGGGTGTTATGTGTTTCAATACTCAAAAACAAAAAAGTAAAATGGACCCTTCTTTCCATAAAAAAATGCTACAAACATTTACAGAACATAGATATATGGCCAATGTAATGTTGTGGGAATAAATTCCCTTTTATGAAGCTTTATTATAAGGCTAAACTTGTATCTCCCATGTTAGCTAGCAGTCAACATGAGTTAGTAGGTAAAGGTAAGGTTATTTTGTATATGGTTTTTTGAAAAAAAAACAAATACACAATAATGTCTATAAATCTTATCTTGCCTACTAGGACTTATTACACTTCTGAAACCTGCACTCCTACTGGTTTGTTTGATGGTTTGAGACTCCAAAGATAACTTACTAACCTATAGCAATCTGTACCTTGCCATATGGTAAAATGAATGAATGAATACTCTTTTATTGTACACCACAGAGAAAATTTACAGAGATACAAATACAACAGCACAATAAGGTAGAACATACAATTTGGCGTACAAAATGGTTGATTGATTTGGCAGTTATCTGCAATATTGGCTGCATGAGACAAAAAACTTGCTGATGTCCAAAATCCTAATATAAATAATTAATAATTAAGCTGTCCATTCTTGTTAAATAATTCTGGAGTATAATTTATGACAATAAACTAAATTCAATTCCAGTTGGGTATGAGAAACTACCATTTAAGAAGAAATAAGGACTTCTGTCCCGTTCTGAACCTGGACAAGCTGTGGACACTGGTCTCGGAGCAATCCAGACTCAAATACGCCAATGCCACAGACGGGAAGGTGCCAGTTATTAACATTGTTAAAGCTGTAAGTTATCAATTTTGTTTATTTTTAAAATGGTCAATACTCATATCCTAATGTTTATTGATCTTCTGATTCTAGTTCTATTTTATATACATTTTGTTATATATAGTGTATAAGTTGGATGGATTAGTCTATCAGTGTGTAAAATGGCAGGTTCAAATCACATATCAGGTTGGATATATCTTACGGGCATCAAGAGGGTGCTGCCATTATTACAACTAGTATTTGAGTTCTTAATTGAAATATACTGGGCAGAATTCTAATATGTTTTTGCATCAGCATTGCAGCAGTATCATGTTCTAAGAAACATATGTATATTTGGATTATAGGCCACCAGGGGCCAGCTAGTTGTTTCATAGGTTTTAGAAGTTTATCACAAAACTTTGTTAAATAAATCTTTCTCTAGAATTGTGCAATTCAATTAATACAAAGATTATTCTTATCTGCATAGGAGTTCCAGAAATTAGTGCATTTAAAAAATTGAAATCTTAGCTTTGGGACATACATACTAAATGAAGAAAATTTCTTTATACCTCATTTGAATTCATTTATTACCATTTACCATTTCCCATGGTATAAAGACAGTCTAGAACACTTATTGCTGTCTTCTTGCTGCTGCATAAAGAAATAAAATGCTGAGAACATACAACATCTGCCTCCTTTGGTAGTCTACTGAAAACACTTGCCTATTAGGCCTATCTAAACATATAATTTGTCTGTACATGTCACCAACAGCTGGACCGATTTGGGTGAAATTTTATATTTATCTGCCAGTGAATTATAAAGAATTTTCAGTATTGAACTGGGTCTTTAAACGTTTTATTTATTTTCAGGGTTACTACAAATTGCTGGGCAAAGGAAAATTACCTCAACAGCCTGTCATCGTAAAAGCAAAGTTCTTCTCCAAGACTGCTGAAAAGAAGATCAAGGAAGTTGGTGGAGTTTGTGTGTTGTCAGCATAGGTTAAATAAAATTACATAAAAACTGATACTTCTCTTTCAATTATTCCCAAAAATCTAGTAGTATAGAAAATTACTCTTGTTATAAAATAATGAACCTGGAACTGCAAACAATACTAGCTTAATTCTTTGTTTAACCACTACGTCAAAAGTGTTGGTTGTTGGTAACAACTATTTTTCAGTGTTGGTGGATGGGCTTTGATGATTATTATCACCATAAGTGATAAGTGACTGTGTTACAACCAGTGCTTTGCCGGCTCGTCCGCCTCGTTCAATTTGGGAAACGTACAATTGTTCCATTAAAAATGATTGCATGATGATTTATTAATGTTAAAAACTTATTTCAGCAGATACTATCTGAGATTGGCTGGAACAACTTTTCAAATTATTTTTAAGATAATATATTACAAGCCCTTGACTGAAATCCTACCTCCATGAATGAATGAATGAATACACTTATTGTACACTAAAGAAAAAAGTAGTTACCGAGATAAACACATAGCAAGAGTACAATTTATTTTCGTGGAAGATAAGTGGAAAACCATCGCCTATAAACAAGACAAAACTAATCGTAGCATGCAAGGAATTCTGCCTGCAACATGCCACTCTTTGTCCATCAACCTGAGGCGTAGGTCTTCAGCTTCATGTCGGAACAGCATTGCAGCTTTACGGCAGAAATAAGCAAGGCGGTAGTACTTTCCCGGACGAGCTCTGTCACAAATAGCTCCGCTACTACTACTGTTCGCTTGGGCGACGTCTTTGTCGGCAGCCATGGCCAAAGCCTTCTACCATACCAGGCCAGCACGCCTAGCATAGACACATTAGCAGCTATATAGCATATAGCAGAAGACATTTTTCTGATTGACACGTTAATTTTATTCCATGTCAGGGGATATTGTCTCTCCTGCCATTGCAGAGAAGATTCAGAAATTATTTGTTCACAAATTGCTTCTTCCCACCTACGCTTATAAAAACAGCATTCACCGATGCGTCACGGAGGTCGCCAAAATATTTGCTATATTTTTCACATATTATTTTTAAGATAATATCTTCTTTTTTTATCAGTAGGTCATTCATTGATCAACCACTTTTTTGACAACTACCCCCTCTCGAATTAACTAGGTAACTAACTCGATTGACCCCCGCGACTTCGTCCGCGTATGAGTCAAACGAGAAGCTAGAATATATGATGGTAACAACAATCATCGTGGCTAGCTATGTACCTACTAATATTTTACGTGGTATTTTAGTTGATACATACATCCATCCTCACAAACTTTCGCATTTATAATATTAGTAGGATGGTACGCATGCATTCGATCGTTGTCCCATATGCCTTGCCTAACAGTTATTTGTGAAGAGTTATGTTATTTACCTCCGACAATGTTTATCACATCCTTATAAAAATAAAAACCATACATGCTTGATAGTAAACACTTTCAAATAAAAAAAGAATTATTCAAATCAATTCAAATTTAACGGAGCTATGAAGTAAAATTGATAAAAATTTTCATCCCATTTCCTTTACAGGAAACTTATTGTTTATCAACTACCACTATACCAAATTTTATTTATATCCGTTCAGTAGTTTTCACGTGATGCCCGGACAGGCAGACAGACAGACAAAAATTAAATAAAAATCGGTTTTGGACTCTGTATCGATTATAAAGCATCCCCCGGTCAAAATTTACAAAATATATGAAATGTACAGAAATCTTCCAGTTACAGTTTTATTATAAGTATAGATTGCAATTGCATTGATGGCTTAACATGTTCCAAAGGCAATGCGGCGGTCAGGATCATCAATTCGTTAATAAAAGGTGCAAGTAAAACAAAAGGCATAAATAGCAAATTTTTTGTGAAATATAATGTTAAATAATTTTAGATAATAAGAAAAATACAATAACCTATAATAACTAAAATAATAAAGAAAAAAACTGCCACAATTTGTTGTAATTATTTGATATTGTATCTTTCCTAATAATGATTTTTCTATGAAAGCTTAAAGAATAATGACTAAATAAAATTAACTGAATATGAAAAATCACATTAAATGCTACAAATGGCATATCACTTCAACAGTATTTCCACAGATCTTGCATACATCTTTTTTGATTTGAAGCATGGGTAAAATAATACTTCTTATTAGCTTCAAAATAAGCAAATAGGTACTATACTATCATATAAAATAATGATTACATAAAATGTTCATCTAATCTTACTTCTCATTTGATTCGAGGAATTAGTTAACAAATCAGTCCATAAATGAAACTTACATGATATATGGAATATTATGTATAAATAGTTACAGTATGTGTAGGTCTTATAGGTTGATGTGGAGGTCTAATTGGTGCCAGTTCTGTTCGTATTTGTGGTTCATTGGGCAAGTTTTCTACAGATTCTTGCGGCCGAGCCTGCTTGGCCTTTTTCCTTGCAGCGTCACTTTCTGCATAGTACATGCCAAGTCTTGTTTTGATTGCAGCTAAAGCAGCACCATTGATCTCATCATGAAATATATTAGTATACCTCCATTGTTTGACAAGTGGGCCTTTTTTTCTTTCTTTCTTCATTTTCTTAGGATCTTTCTCATCCTCTTCCAATTCAGGACTGTGATTATATGGAGCAGACGCAATAGCCAGGGAATCAGTGTGATGGGGTTCTGCCTTGGTCTGCAGCAATATGAAGGCTGTTGGTTGGGTTGTTCTAGTCACAGTTGACTGTAGTATAATGCCCATACCCTGAGCTCCATTTTGTGTGGGATAAAAATTTGTAGAATTAGTTGTAGTTGCTAGCGCTGTTTGATATTGGTTTTCAAAATAGTTCTCTGCTATGTTCACTAGATGTCCACTGCCAGGGTATGCAATAGGAGCAAAGGTCTCCTGTAGGGGTGGATTTTGTAACTGAGGTTGTGGTTCAGTTTGTAGTGCTATATCTGTACAGCGTTTAGATTTTGGCATTGTGGCTGTTATGTTGTCCGGGTCATACGTTTTTATATAGTCCTTCCACATTTTTGAAATATTTATTTCTAGACCAGCAATTTTGTCCAAACGAATAAAGTCTTTCAGTCTATGTGTGTGAACAATGGAGTAGATATGGTTTTTGATTTGGTCTATAACACCATTTGGAAGTCGTACCTCTCCAGATCTCCTGTGACTGTTTTTACCTCTGTTATCACTTGGAAACATGACTCCATCATCCATTTTTTTGCACAATACTCTCACTTTTCGCTCTGTTATAGCATGAATATTTTTGAAGGCAGTCTGACACACTTGGGTCTCTCTTCCTTTGACTCTTATAAAGTACTCAAAGGTGCAAGTTCGGCGGCTGCTAGATTTAACTCTTTTTCTCTTTACGTCTACTTGCCTCATGAGACCGAACAGATAGGCATTCTGTTCGTCATGTGTTTTCATAGAATAGAAACCTTGGAATGTTTTCATTCGCACATCTTCAGGTACTTTTTGAAAACAGTTTCGGCGGCAGTTGCAGTCCGGCCCTGGATGTTTTGGAGGAACAATTTTTCCATTTGCGTTTATATATTCTAGTCCAGCTATTCGGAGCCGCTTTTGTTTTTGTTTGTGCCATTCTAAAAAAGAATATAATAAAGTATGTTTTCAAACTTTAAATCGAGATCACGATGTAGGTACTAAGTTTATTTATATGTTATGTTTATCACAATTTGATAGAAAACTCTTAAAGTATTTTAAAACATTATATAAACAATGTTCAAAACAATCTGTACAACTGAAGTAATTTCACTTGCGTATCAAAAAGTAGTAAGAGTCAAAATTGTTTCAATGGTAAAGACATTTATTAGTAGATATTGAAGGACAGCAATTGATTTATATATAATATTAGAGTCCGCAATTTCTGAATGTAAGACCTTAAAATTACCTTCTGGGTTTCGTGTACGTCTTTTCACAACTTTGCCATTTTTCGTTAACTTTACTTTTCGGTCCTCACTTGAGACATCCGCCATTTTAAAATCAAGGGATAGTTTTATTTTTTTTAAACCAATGAATGACAGTGCTACATTGCCGTACAGCTTTTTAAATTTTATTTTAATTAAAACAAATGAATTGGTTTCATGTAACCTACTCCATTACTACTACTGTTATGTCGCTCCAAAATGAATAAAAAGATATGAATATTAGATTTCAGTAAATCAAATGATAGAAGTTTATTTTTTGGCAGCTCATATTTCGCATGCTTATTTTAAATTAAAAATAACATGTATATTAAGTATTAGAAATTAAATTCCATATTATTTTGTCTTACCCAGGCAGGCCTTATTTTTAGGCCCGCAGTAAGCAAATTGAGTGCATATAAGCAATGAGTATACAAACACTACGTTAGTGTTTTTGTGGGAGCAATAACTTGTTGAAATATTAATCTATACCTTATAATAAAACTATAACTGGAAGATTTCTGTACATTTTATATATTTTGAAAATTTTGATCGGGGGATGCTTTATAATCAACACTGACTCCCAAACAGATTTTTATTTAATTTTTTTCTGTCTGTATGTCTGTCTGTCTGTCCGGGCATCATGTGAAAACTACAGAACGGATTTAAATAAAATTTGGTATAGTGGTAGCTGATATTCCGGGTCAACATATAGGATACTTTTTATCCCGATAAACAATGAGTTTTCTCCGGGAAACGGGATGAAAATTTTTATCAACTTTACTTCATAGCTCCTTTAAATTTGAACCCTTTAATAATTATTTTTTTATTTGAAAGTGTATACTAACAAGCATATATTGTCTAATTTTAATGAAGATCTGGTAAATATTGTCAAAGATAAAGGAAATAACTCTTCACAGATATTTGTAAGTCGCAAGGCATAAGGCATACAACAATCGAATGCATGCATACCATCTACAGATATTATAAATGCGAAATTTTGTGAGGATGGATGTAAGTATGGATGGATGGTTTCAGTGTATATTTTACTATGGTTTTCTGTAAATTGGCTGAAATATAACGGGTATAATCATAAGATGTTGACATTATTATCATGATATTGATCCTTATCCAAATAAATAGTTTTATAAATATTAATTTTAAATATATACCTGAAAATTCCTTTTTAAATTATTCAAATTGAACCTATCGCTTAGAAGTTGCGACGGGTATAGAAACGCAAGAGGCAAGAAAAATGCAGCGGGCCATTAGTTTGAAATTAAAACTGAACCTGGTAGGTAGCGCTACAATTCATTTCTAGGTTTTTTTAAAGATATTAAAACCTCTAATAACCGATTCGGTGCAGACGAAGTTGTGCGGGTCTTAAATATAATTAATGTTAAACAACCATTGGCTCTAAACACATATAGCTCAATGGGTAGTACCCAGTGGTAGTATTGTATTAATCTGTGCGTTTATCTGTGTGGTTTCTCGCTGGTCGTGTGACATTTGAACGTTTGTCATTTGTGTTTTTGTAATTTCAATTTTGCAATATTCTATCGTAGTTAAGTACTAGTATTTTTAATATCTTCATTGTTTTCCATAAATCTGAAAAATCCTGTCTGCTAATTAATCATGTAAGTTTAACAGCAATAGTCCTCAGTCATGAACTGATGATGATCAAAAGTTCCTCCATAAATTATCAGAAAGCTTACCACAGGAGTTTTTTTTTGGAAAGCTGTTCCAAAATTTTTCATTATTCCTATATTATTCCTATTTAAGTAAATTTCAAAGCTCCTTAATAATCTACTTCTTAAGTCATTAATAATGTGTGTTCAATTTCACCATATTTCCTTTAATGAGTCAGCCAATAACTTCAACATTTCTGTTTCATCATCATCATCATCTCTATAATAGGAGAGAGGGGATAGAACATTTGGGACGTTTCTTATGGGAGTCAGGAAACTAACAACTATTTTCACATGTAAATAATATTGTAATATTTTTATGTGTAAATTTTTCACATTTTACCTCTGTTTTTTCAGATTGAAGGAAAACATGACTTTCCAATCGCCAATGCCCAGTCGAGAATTTTTATGGGATATATTCCGGAGGTACGTTTGTTAATTTTGGTTGGGTTTAGAAAAGTGAAGCCTTAATAAAGAGATACCAGGGGGACATGGG
The DNA here is from genome assembly GCF_905163445.1 of Pararge aegeria. Classification (NCBI taxonomy): domain Eukaryota; kingdom Metazoa; phylum Arthropoda; class Insecta; order Lepidoptera; family Nymphalidae; genus Pararge; species Pararge aegeria. The sequence continues at coordinate 4,750,082 of NC_053184.1, read as the reverse complement.
AGGTGCCTCCCTCCCTGCTTTCACTGCATAAGTTGTGGAGCACAATTTAAATCTCCTGCTGCCTTCTATTGATTTACAATGCACATATCTTAACTTTTACTGTTCATTGAAATACTAGTTCTACTTTTTTTTTTCCATAGAAGCCCTGAAGTGTACCTATCTAAATACTGTATGGTTAAATTGCCATCTTGTAAGTCAAAGATCATTTAACATAAATCAAGTATTATCTGTGGAAAACCTAATTTTATCAATATTTCTTACCTGTGGCAAAAAGTTATCTGATGTCTCTCTCTCTCTGTCTCTCTCTCTGTGAGGTGAAAACTTTCTTAATTGAAATATATCTACCCAACCCAACTTGTTATATTAAAGGAATTATTGATGCATATAATGTGTATGTGGCATATAAATTATATACATTTTTCCTTTGCAATATACCATCATCTAATAGTCATAGCTACAAACATTAGTTAACTGCTGAACTGTAGTTCTTTTTGAGAGCAAGCTACCACATGTTTCACTTCTCATTTCATTTAAGTCATCTTAAAGATTTATGTCCAATAAATTAAAGGTAGCTAATGTGATATTTTCATTTACAGAGTAGACAAAGACAGAAGTGGCTACATATCTGCCGATGAGCTGCAGCTTGCACTGTCTAATGGAACGTGGAATCCATTTAATCCTGAAACTGTTAGACTAATGATTGGTAATTTTTATTTTTAACTATTTTATACTATATCAGTACTCCATGCATTAATGATATCTGGACTTTGCAAACCAAGTCAGTAATTAGACAGACTGAGCACATCTGAAACTTGAATGAATTTTCAAAACTTGAAAGTAAGAATTTCCATAATTTTAATTATAAAAAAATATATACATTAAACAATGTCAAGAGCATTGGTTAAGTATAAGTTAGATAAGTTTATTAATGCATAAACAGATTCGGTGCTTATATTGTCTTAAAACAAAGCTATAGGTGTGGTGTATGGTGTGATATTGAAATGTATGGTAATTAGTTTCGCCATAGCTTTTTTAATACTTTTAATTATTTGTTTTACTCTGACATTACAATGCTTAGAATTTAGATACATGACTGATAGACTACCAATTTTATACTTAGGGTTCAGGCCTACATATTAGTGCTTAACACTAGAGTAATTATTTTACTGTCCCTGTTGCAATATGTACAAATCAATGAACAATAGCATGATTAACTTCTTTATATCTGAGCTATTAGTCAATATGATATGAGTCATGACGCAATATTATTGAAGGTTATTATCATTATATAGTTAAAGTTGACTGACCACAACAAGGTATCATTTTTACTTGGTTTGTATTGCACTTTGTCTTGGAATGCTCTGTACGATAACACATCCGTATGAAACTTTTACGTACGTTACTTTGAAGTAATTATTTACTTCAAAGTAACACATTATGAAGTATACAGTGAAAAATGTTATAAACATAATAGTGATGGGAATTTTTAATTATTTTCCAAAATAATAAAAATACTAGCTGTACCTTGCAACTTAATCCAAATACGGATTTAAAAAAAAACATACCAATTAATTATTTATTTATATTATGTTCTAAGCCCTTCAGTTAAAAAAAAATCTACTGTAGAAGAATTCCTACTGTAGTGGCTGTGCATTGATTCATACTTATGTAGAGATTAAGTAGGTTTCTTTGTTTCTTTGTTTTATACACACATTTTATACAAAGTAAACACATATACAGGTTTTTTTCAGAGATTTTTTTTAAGTATAAATCCCGGCTTACCATCTGCCCACCATTTTGATTTTTCTTGAAATTGTGGCCAATCTTAATATCTGTACTATTCAATAGGCATTCAAACAAATATAATAAAGTTATATTTGCTATGATACCAGATATATAGTTTTACTGGTGCTTGATTAGTGTAAAAATTGGCTCTGAAATATTGTTTTATAGTAATGGCAACAAGAAATGAACAAAAATCAAAAATAGTGGTTTCTAAGAGTGTGTTTGATTTAAGATACGGAAATTCCCAAACAATTAATTATTCACCTCAAGCACACCACACCACAAGCACCACTTTGATAGCTTATATTTTGGAAACTCACGCTCTTCATAGTATAAGTGCCTGTGATAGGCGTAAATGGATAAAAATATTTTGAATTTGAATTGTCTTATACATTTTTTGTTGGATCGTTGCATCGTTTTTGAAAAAAATGTGGACAACAGGGTAAGCCAAAATCTTCAACCCACTTTGTACACATAGGTTTTTTGAAAATCATTTTTATTTTAATACATACAGTTGTAAATGTTTGATTGTTGTACAGAAAAAATTATAGTTGTATATTATTAAGCGGTGATAGCCCAGTGGGTAGGACTTCGATTTCACTTTCGGGGGAGCAAGTTCGACCCCCGGCACGCACCTCTAACTTTTCTAAGATATGTGCATATTAAGCAATTAAAATATCACTTGCTTCAACTGTGAAGGAAAACATCGTGAGGAAACCTACATACCTGAGAGTTCTCCATAATGTTCTCAAAGGTGTGTGAAGTCCACCAATCCGCACCGGGCCAGTGTGGTGGACTACCCTAGGACAGCCTTAACCCCCTTCTCATTGTGGGAGGAGACCGGTGCCCTGTAGTGGGACGAATACACACACCGCCATCTAGTCCCAAAGTAAGCGTAGCTTGTGTTATGGGAACTAAGATAACTGATGAATATTTTAATGAATAATATACATTAATACTTATAATATACATATAAACACCCAGACACTGAAAAACATTCATGTTGATCCCACAAACATTTTCCAGTTGTGGGAATCGAACCCACGGCTTTGGACTCAGAAAGCAGGGTCGCTGCCCACTGCGCCTTTCGGCCGTCAAGCCGATGATTGTTATACTCTATAGATTATGATGGCAAATCATGTAATAAAATTGGCTTTGCAGGTATGTTCGACAAGCAAAACAGAGGTGTCATATCATTTGAAGACTTCGGGGCACTTTGGAAATATGTGAGCGACTGGCAAAATTGTTTCCGATCGTTCGATCGCGACAACTCCGGAAACATAGATAAAGTGGAACTAAAGGCTGCTCTAACCGCCTTCGGGTACAGATTGTCCGATGAGGTAGTTAGCATGATGGTGCAAAAGTTTGACAGATTCGGCCGGGGAACCATTCTCTTTGATGACTTCATCCAATGCTGTATCACTTTACACGTAAGTATTGTAGGTATAGGGAGAAACGGTGATAGCCTAGTGCAGGGGTGGCAAACCTTTTTACATGTACGTGCCGCATCTTTCGCCAGCCATTATGATTAAAGTAAATTAATTGTGCATTTAAAATCTTAGACTTCCGAAAAATGGCGCCCGCTCCTAGCCAATATTTGTTATTTACCAAGTAACGTACTTTTTCGATTAATGACATGCCCAATATATTTAATCGCGTCGTCTTGGGTACTCTTGAATATATTTCGCCTTCCCGGCTCAGTGGATAAGAGCTCGACTTCTGAAGGGGGCCGAGTTCGAATCCCAGCAATCACCTATAACTTTTGCTTGCTTCAACGGTGAAGGAAAATATCGTGAGGAAACCTGCATGCCTGAGAGTTCTCCATAATGTTCTCAAGGTGTGTGGAGTCCACCAATGGGCAGACGTGGTGGTCTACGGCCTTAACCCCTTCTCATTGTGGCGGCGTGCCCGGTAGCTGTTGGAAATGGGTTGATATGATGACGATGCCTGCAGCGTCGAGGCTTCTTCAACACCGTCCTCAGCACATTGTTATACTGGACACGGTGACCCCGTAGGCTCGCTGCGTACAATACGTCCACAGACTGCATGTGTACAATGATTGGCAGTAAGCTCTTAACAAGAGTAACTCAACTTGCGTTGATGAATTCTCATCCTCAGGAGATGTTGACTTTACTATGAATAATAGTTAAGATTCTTACTTCTTTGTTAGTTTGTTCTTAATAAAACGAAGGAGCGAAACGTGCGTAGAGGGTACATTGCCGAAGATCTGTTTGGTGTGGAGTATAAGGATTAGAGAAATTATAAATTTCACCATACAGATTCTCCTGCTTTTCGAAAAGTATAGCAAATTAAGCTTAATTTCCATAATTCTCATTTTTTTTTAATTTTCTTATCTATATCTTCTTGTTTCGCAGACTTTAACGTTCTCATTCCGTCAGTATGACACCGACCAGGATGGCGTTATAACGATACACTACGAGCAATTCCTCAAAATGGTGTTTGGATTGAAGGTATAAATGGCAAGGTTTTTTTTTATATTTGGAACAAAAAAATGGCCTCGGAATTTCAGGATATATCCGTATAGATTCTAATTTTTGTACTGTATCCATGCTCAGGTTCTGTTGATCTAAATTGGCAAACTTTAACTATTTTAATATCACAGAAAATACTTTTTAATTTTTTTGAATTTGTGTTATGTGAAGTGAACTTCTTTATGTCATCAATAGCCTGCTGGAATAATGCCCGCTTTCACAAAACCTACGATTGTCAATCAATTAAGGCGATGTCTGTAAAAAAAAACACCGACTTTTAGATGATGACTATGTTAGGCGCTATCTAAAGTTAGGAAAACGATTCGGCGGTGCGTAATGTTTCAACACAAAGAACAGATGAAAAAAAAATATTTTTCTTTTTTAATAACCTGCAATCCATATCAGAAATGGAAACTATGATAATACAAACATATTTTGTGTTTGCATTATCACAGTTTTTATTTTTCACCTTATGGCAAAAATCATAGACAAGTTAGGTTATATGAGTTTATTAATGAAAGGTAAATGTATGCCTAGAAAGTAATTAATCGATTATACAGTTGATATTTAGATTCCAATTATCTTTATGGATACAGTACTAAAATTAAATTTATTATTATTCGTTTCTACATTGTCTTGATTGTCATCGATTTTACATCTTTTAATATAATTATATCTTATTAATACAAAATTATTGATGTACTAATTAAGCTGGGAGTACTTTGACAACACCCCACCCTACAACACGCGACGTCACGTGTTCTGAGTCAAATTTAACCGTAGTTGCATAATATGATACAAACTACAACACGTCGGTTGTTAGTACACATGTTGCTAAATTAACGAATCGATAAGATTTATAATATTATAATTCATAACATACTAAAATTTTAATAGACTCGCGAACACGCGTTGTGTAGGGTGTCCCTAATGTGTCCCTAATCTTTGATGTTATTATAATTGTTGTAATAAGTGTGTTTCCACTATTATATGACGGGCGATTGTGTAAGAAATCATATTCATTGAACATCTTCAATGGCCCTTGTATACCATATCAACTCTCTCTCTGTACAATAGACTCTCAAAGTAAGGCATTGAAATGTGAGCCTTATTTAATGTAACATAGAGTGTTGTTTGAAGTGTGTGATGCAGGCATCGAGTGTTCCACTCGTGGTACTACTGCTGGCACAAAAATATAGGAAATTGTGTTTTATGTCACGTAACATAAGCCTTGAATTTCAGCCGAGCCATCGAACAAAGATTTCAGTTTTCAAAATGGCTAATTCGATTGTTTAACATTGGGATCGTTATTTAAGATGATGACTTTGTCAAGTCTTGGTAATAACAAGTTTTAATTATTTTTGTTGGAATGCGATATATTTCGGTTCAAAAATTGCATAAGTTTTTTTCTAAACAACTTTTATTTTTACATTGAATACACATTTTAACACTATACGAATATGTCCATAATTGTTGTTCTTTAACGATCCATTAACTACCTTACATAATCGCCTTAACGATCCATTATGTTATTTATTGAAACAAATTCGAGCGGCGTCTGTTTCCAATAACAATAATGTAATTGATGTATCACTAAACGTTTTAAAATTATAACAAAATTAAATGTTGCTTGTGAAAAATATGCTTTTGTATAATATTCGGTGCTTCGTTCAGCCAACTGGTCTTTATTGAGATCTATGAAATGAAAACGATGGATCTAAATATATATGTATATTATATAGTAAGCAATGGGTTCGCAATTAAAATTGTAGGATCTGTCATATTATAATCTCGGCGTCATAGTTTTAGTCTTAGATTAAAGATCGGTTTCTGCTGGACACCACTCTTCGTGATCGTTGACAGCTGTAACTTGTAACTCAATGGGTCTTACAAGTAAAGAAGGAAAATAAAAACATATTAAAACATAAAAGAATACAGATAGCACAAAGTACCAAAAATTAAGAATTAAGGCATGCAAAGGCGGCCTTATCGCAGCAAGCAATCTCTTACAGGCAACTATTGTAAGAAAGAAACTGTGGCAAAACAGCAGGGTAAATACTTGATATATCGCCTTATCAGTTATTTAGTGTTTTCTTACACTTCAAATTCAGCGTATATGCGTAATTCACCTGTAATGCGGTACCAAAAGTACAATGTTATTCCACGTTTATTTGTAGGGCCCACTGTCGTTGAACATTTCTTGGCCACCTCTTGACTTTGACCCTTCGATCAAAAATATATTAGATGTCCCGTCAGTCCGTGAAATAAGTTCTCACTTACGAATTGGCAACCGAATTTCTTTAATTTGATTTTATGACAATGGTTGAAAAGACTGTAACGGAATTTTTTTTTTTCCAGAACTTAATAAGTTAAATATTTTGAAGCACAAAAGACATTTAAGTTTAAATAATAACTCGGAACACAGTTTCATTGATATTTTGTATGGGACTACGTACGTAGTAAATTATCAATCGAAGTTTAAATTCGTAAAATTATAGTTGCTCAAACACCCAAAATTTGATATTCCGGTGTAATGAAGGATCGAGGTCTAATCGTTGATCTAAAAAAATATCATTAACAAATAGTTTTAGTATTTTAGTATTCGGCCACATTAGAAAGCGATGATATTATTCGAAACAATGCTTATTATATTCGCTGCCTTCGAATCCCATACAAAATTATGCTTTAGCACAATTTGTAAATTGTCCGCTAGTTTTTTTTTTTGATATTTAAAATATACAACTTAAATAACGCTACATTATTTACTGTCTCTGAAACTTATTTGTGAAACCAAAACACTAATAGTTTTTGAGTAAACCGTAGTTTTTACTGAAAGAAATCAGATTCAGCCCTAACATCACATGCAAGAGTAAAATTAAGTGACTCCTGCCACTTTATTTAGTACGCGTCGCGAAGCGTACCTACTATGAGCGTGTCAGTGTTTTATCTTCAATAGGGTTCTCATTATAAACACTTAGAATGCGGTGAATTCGTTTGTATTTAAAAAAAAAATTGCTTCTTTTGATTTAATATTTTTACAAATATGTTGCTCTAATACCTACCTAACATCAGACCTTCGGTCACTTTTATTGTTTTTTTGAAAGTTATGCCATTTCGCTTATTCACACATTCGCTTGTTCGAACACTCGCTTTTTCAAAAGCAAACTTACAAAAATATGCTTCTTGATTGGCTTTGTGAGTGAAAACTTATTTTTATCAAATCTAGTATTTTATCGATCGAAGTTTTCCGTATAATATAATTAGTAGATTTGGTTAAATCTATTTATTACGTTAAAATTGGTGACTATTTCTACCGTCTTAAATCGTCAGTCCCTTTAATCTTAAGTTAACTTAAGTTAACTCACTAGTGATGAAAAATTAAAACATTCAATTTTATTTGTAGCCACAATATATATAAAATTTTAGATTAAGCTTGTTCAGCCATGTCGCAAATCGCGGACTAATGTGTAAACTTTGTATCAAATAAGTACTTATAAGCGTAAATATTGCATGTGTATTTGTAAATTTACATTTGCATATTTTTTTCCACACTCATAACGCACATACAGAAAAAGGGATTATATTTTTTTTTTTATAAATAAGATACGTTATTTTTAAGTAGAATTAAATATAATGTTGCTCTCTCACTGAAGAAACATTTTTCTTTAAAATCTTTTTTAAATAGTTTTTATATTAAATTAAATTATGAACGGTACATATTACGATGATAAAAACTAATTAATAAACGTTGCTGCGCGATAAAATAAAGGTTACTAAGTAAACCAAAGCTGTCAATCTACGGCCTCTGATTTGGGCAATACGAGTCTTGTCTTCATCACGTCCAGTGGCGTGCACTTCATTCATGCACAAAAGCGCTGCATACCTTAACATTTTCATATAACTGGAAACGGAACAGCCGTTTGCCATTTTATGCCATTTAAATTTTGTATATACAGGAATTTGGACCAGGGTAACCTGGATCCTGTGCACGCCACTGATCACGTCAACATGTACATTGAATATTGAATACTTTACAAACAACTACAGTTCCGGAGCTTTCGCGTATTTATTATTTAACTCTGTATATATGTTTAAAGTACTATTCATGTTGTAGAAACATGTTTAATTCATTGAGGGAGTATCTTAATATCCAGTAATATTAAGGCTTCAGAATCCCGCTGTTAATAATCGAGTCTGGACGATTTTCTCCTATCTCGATGTTCACGGCGCGAATCTTGAGCGGCTCTAAGTGTTATGTGTCTAACCGAGAATTTCTCTCTTCCGTCCAGTGTTGGCCGTAACCATCGGTCTGCAGGCATCGTAAAGGTTTGCCCTCAAGACCATTTCACGATAAAAATATTTCAAACTCAAGTTTTCTACCCAAGGGTCGTAATTTTTCGTACATCTCGCGTCGATGGTTTTTAAGTATCGAAGCACAATAATGTATGGCTGCCCGAACACAGACAATATTTTAACCATTACTTTAACTTTTCAATTCGCCTCGCACACAACAGGCAATCTATTTATCAATTTGCAGAATTTTGACAATAATATTGTCGGCAGTGGCGTGCAATGGATTTCTTACCAGGGTATGCATAAAGCAGGAAAATTGCATAAAATGGCAAAAATCCTCTAAAGAAAATCATTTTTTGGGTAGGCAGTGCATTTGTGCATATATGAAGTGCAACCAAAAATGAGTAAAGCGTTAGTCAAACTAACGCGTCTGTCTGCTTGCGTCTTGCATGCATACCACCGTAAGCCACATCTATTCAAACTTTGTGATTGGTCCGACGCAGTACGTAAATCGGCGATTGACGTAATGTGTGATCGATATCGACATCGCCATGCGCCTGTAGATACCAGAAATCGGACACTAAAATAATGAATCATAGAATCGTTTCCTCGTCTCGATGTACTATAACGTACAAGTAATGGATTTACATTCTTCGCCTTCTGTTGAGGTCTAAACGAACGTCAATTTTTAATCGAGTGTAAATAGATCTATTGTACTTTACATCAATGTGGTGCGATACTCAAAAAGGTCTACCATTACAAACGTATAAATCTCATACAAAGAGTACTGAATCTTCAACGAGATGACGTCATCAGCATGCATTTAATTGTTAAAAAATATTTCCTTCTCTAGTTCTTCTCATGTTCTCATTTTAGTTTATAACGTTATTTACATTGGGTTAGCGAGCTCAGTATATCTACCTCTATCTACTAATATTATACTTTGTTTGTATGTTTAATTTAAATTAATTAATACAATGGCTACGGAGAAATAAGACAAGAGACCACGAGAAATATTACACATATATAAAATATTAGTTTTTTTTAAGAGGTTTATACCATCAAAACACTGTTTGGTTTCTGCTAGTTTTGTTTGTCGTATAATCTTATAAAAATATCATTCTCTTTAATGATTATATGAATCTTTAAATACGTTGGAAACTAAAACTGAAAACATGGTCCTATTTTCCTACAGATAACATGACATAGAAATAACCTTCATACACCAGGCGTTAGATAACACAGAGTTAAGAACGTACAGAAACCGTGTACACGACTACGATACGGAAGCATCCAAAACCACTCCACTTTAGTAGTGTTACTTGAACCGGCGATTTGTCACTTCATTCCATTAACAGTTGTCAAACGCGCTTAATTCAACACTATGACTGATAAGAAAAAATAATTGAGTTATCTGACGCAGAATTAAGAACATACAGAACCCTCATTCAGCCATTATTGCAGGTGTCCATAAACAGCGAAAACACGGTTTCTGTACGTTCTTAACTCAGTGTCAGATAACACAATTCTTTTTTCTTATCAGTCATAGTGTAAAATTAAGCGCGTTTGAGCATTCAAACTTAAACAATTAAATAAAAGATACGATATGCTAAACGTTAAGAAAGAATATGCCAACTAAACCCAATGTAAATATGAATTCATAAAACATAGTTGTAACTTAAGTATAATTTTATCATGGTTGCAAGCGTGTATCACTTTGCGGAAGTCTATGCTTAATTTGTCATAATTTCATAATTTTTATTAGTGTTTTGGAGGAATTATTAATTTTATAAATTTAAAATGCATATAAAAGTTTTTCGGAACCGACAGGATGTGAACCTGCGACTCTCTGGCAATCGCTGCCTGAGCGCTTTTTCCAATTAAGCTACGGCTCTCCATCGATGCCGAAATATATATTAAAGCATTTTATATATTTTTATATACATTTTAAATTTATAAAATTGATAATTTGTCATATTAATATCCACCAAAACTACACGAACCTGTGGTATGAGAGACCAACTTCCACCTTTTTTTTTTTTTTTTTTCCTCTCTTTGTAAAGGGTTTCCCCCTCTTAACACACAAAGGTCAAAATCTTCTAAAGAGTGATCAGATTATGTAGGATTGCTACACACTAAAGCCCCTCGGTAGCAGTGGCGTGCACTTCATACATGCACAAAAGCACTGCCTACCCCTAAAATATATATATAACTCGTATAGGAGGAGGATTTTGCCGTTTTACGCAATTTATAATTTTTCGCTGTATTCACCCTGGTAAGTAACTCAGTGCACGCCACTGCTCGGTAGCGACCCTCAACACATACTGGTAGGCTTCGGGATATCTCTAACTTGCACCTAATAGCTACAAGTAAACGCCACGAAGATTTCCCAAAATACGTTACATCCTCAAGACGTTGACCCGACCAAAACACGCAATTGCAAAAATATAAGGTTTTGGCTGGCTGCTTTATTTGCCACACAGATTTTTCTGGATTTAGTGATATACAAATTAAGCTCAGTGTTCGTTGTTTAATTTAGAGTTTCTTATCTTATTAATTAAATATATAAAACGGCTCAAGCCACGTTGATTTTCGTCGGAATACGCTGCTATATTTTCGCTAGCTATTTGGCACCACTCGGTACAAAGCAAATATTTTATACCGTTCTATATAATTTATTCATATGAATTTCATTCACAACAGTTACTTTTTTTTATATTTGTATATATTATCTTGCATTTATTACTTGCTATGCATATTGAACTGCGCTCTTAGCTCTCCAGTGCATGTTTGAAGATAGATGGGGGCTGATTTACGAGTTGGGTACATCTGTAACACGCCACGTCACGCGTGTTGAGTTAGATCAACGTAAGTAAAATCCCCAGGCTGATAAGAATATGTATGTTCTTTTTTAATATGACTTTTTGACAACTGCCTTTGGAGTCAGTGGGAGACTAACTCCAAAGGCAGCTGTCAAAAAGTCAAAAAATTATTTTTCTCGTAATTAATAGTTGATCTCTGAAGAATTATGGTATTTTAAACGGTTCACTTACGTAATATTTGATCAATCTATTGAATTACTTAGTTGATTTAATGTACACTCGGTGTTATAACTAAAGTTATATATTTTTCATAGTTATTTTGTTTCTTATCTTACCCACCGTATCTAAAGATAAATAATAGGAAAGAAATTTGGCTAATCTCAAGTAACTTTTTTATTTTTATTATTGTTTTAATATTAATCTTTTCATGTGCCCCGTCACTTCACTCGCGTACAACTTTCGATAAGAAAATTATATATAAATATACCCCAACCCACCGCTTCGCATCGTCCCCCAGCGCCTACGCTATTTAGTATTTCGTTTGCTCAGTTAGATATATTATAGAAAACTACAGTAGTTTATGGAAATTTAAAAACGTTTATTATTTAATTTTTAACATAATATATACACAGTATGACATTTGCACGATCGCAATCGTATATTCGTTTTTGAGTAACGAAATACAATGAGGACAAAAGAGAATAAACCTAATGGTAGTAGATTTAAAGTAGTTTATACTGATTTAAATTTTACAATAGTTCCGTAGGCTGAAGTGTAGGAGTGTTTGAGCTTAAAATTCGCGTTTTGATACTTAAAAACGGACAATCGTGCAAATATTATTCTAGGTACAGTATAAGAAACCTAGCTCACAAAAGTGCCCTATTAGTGGTTAAACTAATTCATATAACTATAATATAATCAGCCCTCATTTACAAATGACCAGTGGTTTCGTCAATTTGGTTATATTTTTTGTTTGCTTGTTGATTGTTACTTGTTACAGATACTAACCATTTCTTTCTTTGTCTATTAGTAATTCTATTTATACACTTATAAATACTATAATATGTAAAATATTTGAAACGTAGCTTTGTAAATATTGGTCAAGTTTTGCCAAATATATAAAAATATTTCACAATTATTGTGAACATAGAAATTTATGAATTGTAATCTATGAAAATGTAAATCACTATCCGAATTGTACAGTCTATGGAATTCGTTCTGGTTTTTTTAAAAATTTATTTAGAGCAGTACAAAATAGTCTTTTAACTAACTTTAATCGGGTCCTTTGCCCACGAATTTGCGCTGGAGCGGCGTGGTGAGTCGAAGCTATAAAGCTAAAGCCTTATTTTACGATGTCTTAGTCTCTCCTCTCTCCTTTGAGCTATCCTTTCACTGCTGTATAACTTAAGGCTACCTTTCAATGCGCCAAATAAGGGCGAGGATGCTACAAATCGTCGCCATTGGTGCAAAGGGAGGCCTCAATATCCTAAAGTTAGGAATAGAGCTTCTTTAGGCAACCTTTAAATACGGTATATAAAAAGGAAATAAAGTAGTTCGCCCCTTTGATCTCGTGGTAAATGGCGACAACGTTAAGATCTTCACCTCGCATTTACTGCTTTGTTTAGGCGGCTCCTTTGGACCACTGCTTAAAGACTCGAGCTCAAGGCTTGCAAAGGCCGCACGCCCGCTCCTACGCACACGAAGGCAGGTCGCGCCGCAAAGCAATGCTTCAAACAGTTTTTAAGCTGCCCACTGACCTCTATTATTAACTCACTGGACCAGCCAAGCAGTGTCAATAACATCGTTTTATAAATGACATTTTAGGTTTCATATTAACCCATTTTACGCCATATCTATGACAAACTAATATTAAAACTGATTTTGGTAATTATGATTTACCAAAATCCGTTTTAATACCGTTACTACCGTGTTATAACCGTACTTTGCACAGTCATATAACAGCGTCCTACGTGCAACGCTAAAATGGCGGCAATCAAAAAGTTAAAAAAAGAACAAAGTGACAGGCTGCTTTCACTGATAGTAACAATAGACGTCAGTGACCTGCTAAAATTAAATTGACCTAATGATAGAACGATTTTTACCATACTTTGTCGCGGCCTTCCTTTGTACGATAGCCATAACAGGCTGATTACCTATTAGTTGCTCAAATGTGAGCTTAGATATACAAGACCCAAGGGTCTGCTCATAAAATGATTTTTCACAAAATATGTAAGGCTAAAAATATATGAAATTATTATGTACACCTACTTTATGTCAAAAGCTTATTGAATTGTTGTTTATAAATGGATGTTGTATAAATGGAGTCAGATTTATGTATTGTTCCATTAGTGATTTTCTACTCATTGTCTTTAATAAATGTTCTAAGAACAATGCCTGCTTTTTTATTTTACAGTTCCTACTAATAAATTACGTCGTTCTGGAAATTTCTCTCGATAGTAACAGCCTCAGGTATTATTCCATATTAGCAAATTTTATATTCGGTAACTATTTTAATAAGACGATTGCGTTGTTCGAACAACTCCGATTGCTACCTGGATGGGAAATGACTGCCCTTTTCCGTGACATAGTGCGCACGCCTTCCCTCCCGGGTCCTTATTTTCTAAGGCATAAAGATAGCGTCTATGCCATAAAATGAGTTTTGTAACGTAAGTATAAAGACTTGGTGCAAGAACTACTTTTTTTACTTAAAGTATATGAGATATTAATCAGCGAACCGCTCGACATAAACAGGATTAGACCGTTTGGGGAAGTCCCTACAAAAGAGCTATGCTCAGCAATATACATTTTTCCGTCAGATGATAAAACAATAGTCATAATTAAAAAGCAAGGCCACTTGGGTAAATGATTCAAATGCAAAGAACTAGTTATTCAATAATAGTATATTATATGTATAATATGATTATAAATTTGAACTTAAAACGAATATTATGTTCTCTTATATTTAATTTTCCAAGCACCAATCTGGTATCTTAACCAAATAAGGCCCAGGTCGCATCCCATTTGAATCCAGGATATTATTGGCGTCACTTTGGAACCCTCGATTTCAGTCCATCTTATGGGAATTTCGGAAATTGGAATGTTTAGTTTTTGTGCTATGTACAGCAGTTCCACATCAAATGCCCTGAAATGGAAACATGTTATCAATACAAATTATTGATGGACCCAGTACCAATACGTTTATTACTCGGTATTCGGCATACTCGGCAGTTTTTTTAAAAAGGTACACGTACTCGGCTGAATAACTGCTTGAATTCAGAATTATTGGACCAAGCAATAGTCAGATCGAATGGTACAAAATTTGCTTCCTATATACGAGACGTACTAAATTTTCATAAAATACACTTGCGACCTGTATACGAGACCTACTGAAGTTTCATAAAAGAAACTTTCTTCCTGTATACGAGACGTACTAAACTTACATGAACTACACTTTCTCCCCGTATACGAGACGTACTAAACTTGCATATACGACACTTTCTTCCTGTATATGAGACGTACCATACTTGCGTAAAAGACAGTTGCGACCTGTATACGAGACGTACTGAACTTGCATAAACGCCACTTTCTCTCTGTTTAAGAGTGGTACTAACTAAACTTACATAAACGACACTAGCTTCCTGTATACGAGTCGTACTTAACTTGCGACCTGTATAAGAGACGTTCTAAACTTGCATTAACGACACTCGCTTCCTGTATATGAGACGTACCATACTTGCGTAAAAGACAGTTGCGACCTGTATACGAGACGTACTGAACTTGCATAAACGCCACTTTCTCTCTGTTTACGAGTGGTACTAAACTTACATGAACGACATTTGCTCCCTGTATAAGAGTCGTTCTTAACTTGCATAAAAGACACTTGCTTCCTGTATAGGAGACGTACTATACTTGCATAAAACGCACTTGCAACCTGTATACAATACGTACTAAACTAGCACAAAAGACACTTGCGACCTGTATACAAGACGAACTAAACTAGCATAAAAGACACTTGCTTCCAGTATACGAGAAGTATTAAATTTCGATAAAAGCGATCGAATAGGGAGCAGAGTGTTTTCGCTTCTTTAAGATGTGAAAACCAGTAGCGAGCAACTTGCCCGAGTACTGTACTCGGTATCTCTGTTGTAATTCTGCTTTAGCATTTATAATATACTAATAAATGCATAAGTTATACTCGACCGTACTACGAATATTTATTAATTAATCACGCTAAAGCACGCAGACTGAAGGGAACTTGATGAAATTTAACATGGAGCTAGTTTATTTTGTTTGGAATAGCACAGGCTACTTTTGATCGTAGAATAATGTACTGTATGGATGTGAAATGTTTTTTTTTTTAATAAATATAATTGATTGACCTAGGAGAAAGCCTACCTTATGGTAAGTAAAAAAACCATCGTCTATAACAACAGAGCAACACTTCCAGGTCATGCAAAGAGCATATCATGTGCCAATAAAAAATCAAAGTGCTGTCCTGGGTCCATCAACCTAAGGCGTAGGCGTTAACTAATGTCTCCGTTAACCACGCCCTTCAGACCGTATCACGTATCCCGCGACAGGCTTGCGACAATCTTACAATGACTGCTGTCAAACGCCACTTTTGTCTACTTATTTATTGTATGGAAAAGTGACGTTTGACAGTACTGATTGCAAGATTTACGCCTGTCGCAAGATACGTTATCACCCTGCGGAACACAACATTGCGACAAGTTATTGCATTGCACTCACACTAATGCACTTACCATCGGTTGACATGCAGACTTTGGAAGCAAATGTCAGCTGCCTTCCTCGTGAACAGTTTGAACCCGCATTGTGTGTCCTTAATGCCCTTCACAGTGAAAAGCCACACGAGAAAATGGAAACCATACATCAATATGTTTCTGAAATGTAGAAAGTCCTAGTCACATTTCCTTCAGAAAAAATCAGTGTACAAGTTAAATTAAGTTTTTTAAATACAGTCTAGGTTCATTTTACGTGAGATGTTTAAGGGAGGGGGTCCAGTCTAATCTTACGTTTTGGTGTCTCGGCATATATCACGCAATTTTTTTTCTGATTGAAACAAATAAAAATTATACTGTTTTGGTCCATTTAATCAAGATTGTACATGCTTAAGATTTAATCTTACTAGTCTAATCTAACTAGTCGTAAATAAAAGCACTTAGCAATTTATATATTTTATTTTTACAATAAAATTTGGTTTTGCACGCGTTGGATGCGTTCAAAAACCAAATGTCTGTGTGTGTGTCAAAACTCTGAATAACTATTCCGAAATTGCCACGTTTATTAGTAAGATCCTTAATGTTGAAATGTAGGGAAAATGAATAGTGATACCTGAATAAACTTCTCGTAGCTAGCGACTCCTTTTCTAAATGCGCTCTAGACCCTATAACTATTGCCTCGCTGGTACTAGTTTCGTGCGGTTGGTTAATGGGATTGTATTTAGTCATTTCTTTGAGAGCGGCTTCTAACTTCACTAGGTCCTCAAACTTTGACGCGCCGTCCGCATCAGCAAACAGTATGGTGGCCCCTCTAGAGCTTAAGATACCCTATAAAGATTCAAATTCAAATTCAAATTCATTTATTGCATATTACAGGTCAGGTTGGATAGAATAATAAGTATAAAGTCCCAATGTATATTGCCTCTTTGGGCGTGCAACAGTTACAGTGTAGGTATATTTTACAGACTAAAGTTAATTATTTAGAACTAGTACATTAAATGTCATATTTAAACTAATTATAAAATTCATTAATATTATAAAATGTATTGTTAACTAAAAATTTAAAACACTCTTTTTTAAAATTAATTAAATTATTTTCCCTTACGATCTTTGGTAACTTATTATATATTTGTATAGCCATCACACAGACTTTGAGATTGAGATTCCATCAATAGTGATATTTTAATTTTTGAAACATTTTTTCAAGGGTGCAATGAGAAATTAAGTATATATTATGAAAATCAGTGGCGTGCATAGAGGGTATGCACAGGGTAAGCACATTAAAAAAAATGAAGAATCGAAACGAGTTATAAAAAACTTAAGAATAGACTTCGTCAGAGTTATAAAGAGCTGTATTATTTAAGTATTTAGAATTGGAGATTTTATATGCATACCCTCTATGCACGCCACTGATGAAAATTAAGTTTAATTTCATATACCTTTCGCGGAGCTATATCAAATTAAGCTTAACTTTCATAATATATCATGGAATTCCACAAAGTAACGCCTGTTTCTATCCAATGATAAATAAAATGGAGGAAAGCTACCAAATAAAGATTTTTATTTTTATTTCACACAATAAATTTATCATAATAAGAATCTAAATGAATCATAAAATTTAGGTACGATGATTGGCATTAACGCTCGTAAAAAGCGATAAGCGTATGTTATAATTTGGGTATTCAAAATATAACATATACCTTGAAACCAGTTTCGAAATTACTAATTAAGGTTTAAACGTTTGGATTAAGGACTCCCAAAAGTGACCTTTTTATCAGACTGCTCTTTAAACTAAATTAAGTTGTTTGCTAAAGTACCCTGTTTAACACTTGCACGTAAGCTGGCCTGTCCACTGCAGTGTAAGGTGAGAAATTGACCACGAGTGTTAAAATCATCTTAGTTAACTGTCACACTGTTAACTCGTTATTTAGTTAGGCCTAGGTAAGGCCCATATTAATAAACCAATATTGAATAAGTATTGACTGATACTTGAGAATCCATGCCATAAAAGAATGTGACAAATTCACTTGGCATATTTAAAAATGCTGTTAAGGCTCATTATATAGGTTCCGGCCGACCAAGTACAGAGAAAGAAGAAGAAGGCTCATTATGTATGTATTTTATATACAGTGTTTCTCATCTATTCGTTTTTCTTTTTACATATACATAGCAAAAAGGCCACCTTCTGTATCCTACTACTTACTTGAAGTGTCTGTTCTTTTTTCTTTTGTTTTTCTGAGCTTGATGTAGTGTACAAATAAATAGTATAAATAAAAAATACTAAAGAAGAATAACTTAAGTGCAGAAGTGTAGTAATATATTATTTCAGTCGAAAATCATTGACAACTGAGCAAAACTTCTCAGCAAAACTGAATATACTCTGTAAACAACAACCTGCGGTGTAGATGACAACACCAAGTGCCTGTAATTAATTATATCTGCAACCATGTCCCTCAGATTGGTAACCACATTGCAACATTTTTTTTTAGCGGCAGAAATAAGTACGGCCCCGACAAGATCTGTCACAAAAACCTCTACTACTACTCATTTGTACCTAAGTCTTTTTAAAATTTAACATACCAGTCTAACAGCACCACCCTTCCCTCTATTCTTTATTAAGTTCAGACATCTCAACTTATCACTGCCATATTTCTGTACATACTTCTCTGCTAATTTCACAGTATTATCTTTACTCCCATCACTCACTATAATTATCTCATACTTATATGACGAGTACTCTTTGGTTCTTTTCTCCAAAAATTCTAAAGCCTCATCCAGCATAGGTGGTACTGAAAAAATAAATAAAATGTATTAATTTATTATATAAGTTGATTACTATACTAGTGATGCCCAAATGTATTTCTTGGCAACAAACTCTTTCATTTTCAACAACACCACCATCTTATGATAAACTTGGTAGAAAAACTAATTTTAATGTAAATTATCAATAAACATACATTACATGTCTATTCATTGTTTAACTCAAAGCCATATATTAATTATCTTAAAAGATATATAAAAACCAATGCATTAGCCTTTTTATTATATGATTGTCTTTTGTATTGCCTGATAAAGGTTTATGATGTTACTAACAGTCTCCACCAATGTTAAACTTAGAGCCGAAAAATCCAGTTTTGTGGATATAACTTGAAAATTTAAGGACCTGAATATAGTTTCATCAATAAATTTGGAAATTACACACTTTCATACAAACTCTCACCCCCCTTGATGGTGGAATTTCAAAAAATCCTATCTTAATTTTATTTATTTATTAAGAGGACTAACAACTGCATATTACACATTTTTAACATAGCACACACACAAAAACATGAACTGATGTGCACAACAATTAGAAGTGCACATAGCATTGACAAAGCTTAATTTTTGACAAAATTCAACTCCCGATAAGTGTTTGGTGAGTTTTTTCCTAAAATAAATGAGTGCTTATGTCTTAAAAATAACCTTTTGTTGAAATTTCAAGTTTAGATATCTCAGTGATTTAGGCTGTGTGTTGAACAGACAGCCAGGACAAGTCTTTTTATATATATTTTTTAAAAAAAATGCATTTATAACAATTGCCATTATAAATGCCTTTTTTTGCATGCTGACTATGTAATGTTGTAATGTCTCATTAATTGATTAAAAATATTCTTATTTTCCTATTAGAAAAATCATATATTCTCCTCAAGGTGAAAGCCTAGTGGTTGGCAAATTCAAACCCCAGCATGCACCGATAACTTTTCTAAGTTCCATGCATTTTAAGAATAAATGTCACAGGCTTTAACGGTGAAGGAAAACATCATGAGGAATCCTGCATGCCCGAGTGTTATCTATAATGTTCTCAAAAGACTGATCGACAATTAGCCACCTTAGTGCAGCCCTTCTTATTCTGATATCTGTTTAATGGGTTGGTAATGATTTAGGTGATGATATAAAAACCCTACATCCAGATCGCAAACTTTATGCCTTTAACATCCCCAATGCACTTTTCATGCCAACGGTTATAAAATAAATAAATTTTATTACTTGGTAATTACGCACATCTTTCTTCTTCATTGTACGCAGGTACCACTACACTTAAATTCACACTGTGGGGATCATCAATTTTAGGAAATTGACTTCTTGTCTTTGTTATTGTGTCATTGTAGGTTTCTTCTTCTTGGACCCTCTCTATTATTGGGAATGGTTTCGTTGTCAAATAAATTGTTATTGCTAACTGCAAATAGAAATTTGTTCAATTCATGATGCTCCATAATAAAACAACAGAATAGTTAAAAATACTGTTTTTCGAGGAAAATACTTACAACAACAAATAAACTTGCAGCTGCCACGCCGCCGTAAACAACAAGAGATGATAGAATAAGAGTAATATCCATTTTGTTCTAAATTGTAATAGTTAAGCGATTATTAAAATAGTAAAAGAAGTTTTTCAGTAACTTTAGTTGGCATTTTTGAAACAGTGTCCATCAACAATATAATGGTTCTATTAGTTCTTCCATCCACGTCAGTCTCTTTGATAAATTGTATTGTAATTTATCTGGTTAATTTATTAGTATTACGTGTAAATTAAATAGAATTTTAAGTTTTGTGGTATTAAACGCTTACGTGTGCCGGTGACTTAAGTTTGACAATTGACATTGACACCTATTTGATAAATACGAGAAGTTACGTTTAGGAACACATTTCTTTAAAAATAGGTTTTGACTACAATCACACCGCTTTTTATGATGGAGCGCGCTTGCCATTGCCAAAGATATGCTCTATGCAAAAATGAACGTAGTACGGCGTCATAAACTGGGGAGTAGTTCGAATTTGTTTTAACATTAGAAGTTATACATTTTTGCATAAAATAAATGGAGGATCAATTAATCAGTGTGAGCAAACGTCAGTTTTACAAGGTTGTCATAATTGAGTATGACGGTCGAGTAAAAAACGGGCATAAGACTTCTTTGATATTTCTTTTACAGGATTTAAGTATGAATCATGTAAAATGTCTTTATGGAATGTTTATACAATTAGGCGAAAATATCTAGGCGAATACTATTAAGTGTGTCTCCATCAACGTACTTTTGTCATTATGTGTGATGATCTCGAGCTCTAAACTTATAAATCTTTGTGGAAAGGGGAAAGAAAGAAAACCAAAATAACAAATACAAAAGTTTTATTAATAAAAAGTGTCAAACTCAGTCTGTTTTAGTAAAATAATATATATAATTTTGCAAGGTGCTACGAATGCCGAAAAAAACAGTATTTTTTTATACAAATTACTTAATTCTTTCATTATCGTCAACATTCTGTGGTAAATGCATAGTTTTATGTTTAGACTACCTACAACACGAGTATACAATGTTAGGATGTGCCATAACCTAAAATAATAGCTTTATATTGATCAATATTTTAAGATTAAATTCAATATAATTTGTAAATTAACAACATTGGCAACGTTACGTCAACGTTCGCAAATAGATTCCACAATATTATCTATATATGAGTAATTTCGGAATCGACGGGTACCTTACGACGGGCTGAATTGGTAAAAGGCGCTTCGACCACAGCAGAAAAAACGGTAAAAAAATGGCAAGCGTAAGCGAGTTTACCGTGCATTACTTTTACGAGGTACAAGATTTGCAAATTTAAGCTTTAACACAATGCAAATAATATCCATATTATTTCGATTTTAAGTGTTCCGTACTCGACTCCTCGATTGCGAGCGAGCATCTTGTGCCTTAATGTAAGTGTACCTACGTTTAATTTCGATCGCGTGAAAGTTAACTACCATTTGTGTGACATCGCAAGAGCGCCATCTAGTTCACAATAATGGGAAACATAGTTTTAATCTTAGTGCTGCACGAATTCACGTTGGGCGCGTATATCTATTTTAATCTTGATTCCTTTATTATTGTTCTAGGTATAATGGTCAATTAATATAGTCGATTCAAAAATTTTTATTTTTTAAAATGTAACAATAAGGCTATCAGTAAATGCGGTATCTTAAAGGCAAAGAAATATCTAGTGTTTCATATAAACTCAATGATACGAAAATCATTGGATATAAAATTATTATATTCAGATGTGCTTTCTTCTGGTGTACAAAAATCTCCAAAGTAAACTAAAGTGACAGAAGTTCAAGTATTTAAACTATTTTTACTCTGTGGAAGAGGATAGGTTTAGACCTGCAACTTTAGTTTACAGATTTGTTTAATAATAATAATATCTTATCTGGGTTCTGATTTAATGTATTTTGCATAATAGAGAATCCGGGCTCAGCCATGTGTAACGTTATTGACAGATTTCCATACAGAATTCGTGACAAGTAAATATGGAGGGTAGAGGTAAGGAGAGTCATCTTATATGGGAGAAAAGTTGAAAAAGTGTCCAGTTGTTGCGCTAAATAACAGTTCAAAAATCCTCCACAATGGCGCTGGTGGATGCACAGGGTATGGTATGAATGTAGCAATCGTAGATGAATTGAAGTATGCCGAGTTAAAAAATTTTAGTTATATAATATTAATAGTTAATTATTGAGAATTTCAACAACTTACGTTGTACAAAATATTGTGGTAAATATAACCTTACTTCCTTGTATCTCCATACTTCTTTGTTTATTTTTCAAGCCTACTCTAACAATATTTATATTTGGCGCTGCTTTTAAGAGTTACCCTGATGCAAATGTGGCGCCATCCTAATTTAATACATTTTGACGACACTTTTTCATATACACAGATGACTCTCCTTACCTCTACCCTCCATACAAGTAAACAACCATAACTGTCAAATCATTTGCTTTGTATGAAGACAACCAGATGGCAATCTGACCGATAAGTTATACAGTATATGCTTAATGTGTTTAGCGCTAACCAGCTGAGAACGATCTATTTACAAAGTTTCAAAGACTGAACCACCACCACGAATCGGTGATGTCTTATCATGGGTTTTGTATGGAAGTAATTTTTTTGTGAAAACGAACGGTTGGCAACCTACCAGAAATGCTATACAAAGCTATTAACATAGAATATTTTAAAGGCTTGTTATAAGAAAAATAATAATTTAAGGATAAATTTATTTGCGTTATATTTCACTAACTAGTATAATAATTTTATAATTTAAAATGTATATAATAATAATTAGTTGCATACTTATATAATTAAAGAATTATGTTTAGGTTGTAGTTGTTATGTTTATAAAACACAAAAATGCGATATAAGGAGACTGTCCAAAATGCGTTGGCGTGATTAATGTACAACGTTTAATATAAAAATATGCAAAAACCTAACATGTTTGTTTTCAAGTTTGAAGGGATATGTCACAAAGTGATGATGGAATCAGTGATTGATCCCTAGGAATTTTTGTTACTTTAATACACTTCCTTATGAGCCTGTTCAGGGATTCCCTGGAGAAATACATTATTTTTCTAACCCAATTAATATTTCAATATTAAAAAATAGAATGCCTTTGTTACACAAAGGTGTTCATCCACCTCTGGCTAGGTCATGTACACTTCGAAAAAAAGGATAACACCATAGAAATCCAAAATAACTGTACTTTTAAACAGTTTTTTTTTAAATGGCAGCTTTCGAAGAACTTAGGTCCAGAAACATTATTATAATGAACTTTGAAGCACCTACATGTAACATATGGCCGTCATGTCAAATGTATATTCATTAACTTTAAATTTAGTTCATTCTTCTGCTGTGATTTTGAGTGTCAAGTTATGCATACAAATGTAATTCTAATAACTTTCCCTTTCCCCTATGGAGGGTAGAGGTAAGGAGGATCATCTGTGTATATGAAAAAGTGTACGTAAAAATGTATTAAATTAGGATGGCGCCACATTTGCATCAAGGTAACTCTTAAAAGAAGCGCCAAATATTGTTAGAGTAGGCTTGAAAAATAAACAAGGAAGTAAGGTTATATTTACCACAATATTTTGTACAACGTAAGTTGTTGAAATTCTCAATAATTAACTACTTTAGTCGATAATGACATTAAATTTTTTAACTCGGCATACTTCAATTCATCTACGATTGCTACATTCATACCATACCCTGTGCATCCACCAGCGACATTGTGGAGGATTTTTGAACTGTTATTTAGCGCATACAACTGGACACTTTTTCAACTTTTCTCCCATATAAGATGACTCTCCTTACCTCTACCCTCCGTACTTTCCCCACGCTTTCCGATAGTAAATGTCTCTTCTTAGTGCCACAAATGTCATTGTCAATGTGACGTACGCCATTTTATTGCCCTTTTTTTTCTTCTATAAATTAATTTCCTACATTGGAACTTTACAATACAAAATAAACTATAAAAGGTAGCAACTATTTCATGACCCCCGAACATTTTGAATAGGTGTACACATACGTAGCCCAGGCTCCATACACTTCTGAAATAACCCCTATAAATTGCTTGATAGTGATCAGGAATCATTAACATGTGATTACACACCTCGCAAGTGTCGGTAGTTTTTGAGTAACAATGTTTATCAGGCAAAGATTCTACTAGGCTGTTCATATTTAGGTATAAATGGAAGGTATGGCAAATAGCGTATGTACTAACATAGCTTTTAGGTAATTTTTAAGTAATGCAATTTCAAATTACTTAATTTTAATTTCTATATTTTTTTATAAAGTGAGATTATTATTTTATTATAGAAAGTATCAAGTTTAAAAAGTAATAAACATGGGTCTTAGAATACTGGTTTCTGGCTGTCAAAAAATGATATCGTTTCCATCCTTCGTCATCATTCTATCACAGAACACAAACCCTTTTTGCACTAGTATGTTGGCATAATGGACTCTTGCAGTCGCTTTTCGCTTGCACTAGGCAAGCGAAAAAACTTAAGTGACAAACCTTTTCAATAATTTTTAATTTCATTCGTTGATTTAAAAAATGTATGTAAGTCATAAACCTAAAGGCAAGTTAGAATTATGCAAACTAAGTACCGTATTCTTAGTTAATTTTGGTGATTGATGTCCCCTGAGTGATGAAATGTCTACTTTTCTTGCATAATGTACAACAACTCCGCCAAGAGTGTACAGTCTTCTTTTAAAACAATATTAAGGCTCCGATTTTTATTTTAATATTCTTAAGTAATAGTCTGTTATCTAATAGTTTTTTTTACAACATACTTACCTAAATAAAAATAAACATTATGTACAAACTCTATACACTAATAGATACAATTTTAATTACACAATTTAGTAACTATATAACTAACAATATTGAGGCACGCACAGTGAAATAGCACCAAATTGAAATTTCATACTAAAATTTAATATAATGGTACAGTTTCTGTTTCACGCAAATCTCTTAAAATTAATTAAACTGACAGGTACGTTTGTGTCTGTTGACCGCACAAAGTGCTATCCCGTTCTATAAGGAACATTGTGAAAAGGACAGCTCCTATTTTAGACTTGGGAATTTAGTTTAGTTCAGAGATTTGTTATCAACAGAATAAGTACCAATGGCTTTTTGAACATCATTCCAAGGTAATTTTACTCCGAACTTGAAGTATGGACGTCAGTTAATGATAATAATTCTTGGTAGTGACGATATGCTCGTCTTAGTTCAGGATATTTATTATTTGTTAAACACATGCTGTAAATCCAGCAATCGGAATTAATTTAAAAAATGCCAAAACTTCAATGTAGATATTGAATATCTACATTTGAGTTTTGGTATTTCATTAGTCGATACCCCGACTGCGGGGAATCCCCGTATTTCGTTTTCGGGAGTTTCCCACGTACCGTCCTATCAAAATGCACCATAGACCAACACTAGCTCTTTCATTGGATCTAACAAAATTACTGATAAACAGCTTTAATTTTACTATTCTTATACTGCTCATCGGAGAACCGCATCTTGAAGAGCACGCCGTCGGTCCGTGTTATTATCACTTACATGTGATAATAGTCGCTAAAGCCCCCCATCCTACACTGGACCAGCATGGTTGGTTTAAGATTTTGAACCAATGCTCCTGTTTGAGACGAGGCCTGTGTCCAGCAGTGGGACATTGCCTGCGGATGATGATGTTTAGTGTCGTGCGGTGACGGCAGATCAGAATATAGTCGCCACTCCACATCTTCCCACGAAACTCGTACGAGGCGACTAAGGGAATATTGCCGAGAACGGACAGCGTGCTCTGTGGTACAAATACCGTCTGCTGAGATCCCGTCAGCCCAGCTTGGTGATTATGCAAACCCTCGCGCTAGGAGTGTACTGTTATAGGCTATCGATGATTATACTTTTCACTATACATATTAGTATAGTAGAGGCGCCGGCGAAGGAGGGGGTGCGCGACCAGCGGGTTCGGTCTCGGATTCGTTGGCGTCGGTTGACGCTGGCGTTGGCGGCGGGGGCCTGTTGGACGCTCGGTAGTGACGATACGCCCGTCGTCTGCCCCGCGATGCAGTGGCCGGACTGGGCGGCGGATTGGCGGTAGGTCGCGGATACCGCCCGCACAGGCTATCTGATGCCGACCCCACGGAGTTGGATCCCATCGATCCGGATCCGGTGGCACTCATCCTATAAGGGAATTATCGAATTAGATATTATAATAATAAATAAAGCTTTATTTTTTATTTATTTATTAAGAGCACTAATAACATGCATATTACATGTTTTTAAACACACAAACATGGACACATATGCCCGTCAATTACAAGTGCACATAGCATTGACAAAGGATCGTCGTGTAAACTTAATTTGACAAAAAATTTAAATGCTTTCCGAACTTTTTATTTTATTTTATTATATTTATTTATTTATTCACAATTCACACACACACACAAAAAGGTTTACAAAAGGCAGACCACTTATTAGAGTTTAAAATTGGTGAGTAATTTTATTATTTGTGGTGAAGGTAGATCAGAATGCAGTTGTCTCAACATTACCTCTGCCCGCGTTTGTCATGATGCGACTAAGGGTCTGATTCGGTCGGACTCTGTCCTACTACCACCTACTGCGATCACTAGCCCACATCTGCTGTACAGACTATATAAGTTACTGACGATGATAAGCGTATATACTTACTCGGAAGATGGTAGTGAAGTTCGCGCAATAGGCGGCGGCTTGACTAGTGGGAAGTTGCGTTGCGCGTGCGGCGGTCGCCGGGTTCTGCGCAGGCGTCGCATAGCGGCCCACGCGGCGCCTAACGCTGCGCCCGCGCCGGCTACGGCCCCACAAGCCACTAAGGCGTGCGATTGGCCGCCCGGACTCGCGGCGCCCACAGACACAACCTAGGCAAATTTTAGGCAAAATTTGTATGACTAGAACATTTACATCACAAGAGAGTAAATTCTTTATTTATGGGTATTAACGTAAAGGGCACAGGCCTCTTACTTCATAGGACTGAGGGTTTTAGAGCATAGAATTTTTTACAATCTTTAAATTCCTGGTTTTAGAGGTAAGTGTTGGAGGGAATTTTTTACAATCTTTACTCTTTGGTTGGCGCTACAAGGGCTCTGGCGAGATTGTAACATTTATCACGGGAGTGAAAGGGACGCCAATTGTCTCGAAGCAAGATAAATAAATAAATATACTACGACAATACCAAAGACCCAAAGTAAGCGTAGCTTGTGTTATGGGTACTAAGATGACTGATGAATATTTTTATGAATAATATACATAAATGCTTATAAAATACAGATAAACACCCAGACACCGAAAAATATATATGTTCATCACACAAGCATTTTCCAGTTGTGGGAATCGAACCCACGGCTTTGGACTCAGAAAGCAGGGTCGCTGCCCACTGCGCCAGTCGGCCGTCAAGAATAATAGAATGAACAGAATTTAATCCGGATACAGCATATTTCTTAATTCAAATCGCATTACAACCTATATGGGTGCAACCTATGTTGTATATTTCAGTACAACATTACTGCGGCAATGAAGAAAGAAATAATAGAAATACAAATGCTTTTTCTTCTTTACTTCGAGTATAATATTAATATACGTAGTTGCTTAAAAATCAGCCATCTTCAACATCATCATATCAACCCATTACTGGCCCACTACAGGGTGCGAATCTCCTCCCAGAAGGGGTTAAGGCGGTAGTCCACCACGCTGGCCCAGTGCGGATTGGTGGACTTCACACACCTTTATTTATTTATTTAATTTAAAGTCTTTATATTATATAAACAATATATTTAACAAATCGTGGTTACTACATGATTGATGAATTCCTTAACGACAAGGCTGCATGGAAGCACGCCACTCCGCTCTCATCTCTCACAAAACAGAAAAATTTGTTTTTTTGATTGTTGAACTTTAAAATGATGTTGGAAAAGAGCAATCTGCGGAGTTTCTTGCCGGCTCTTCTCAGTGGAATCTGTCTTCTGAATCGGTGGTAGAGTCACTACAAACAGACTGACTTGACGTTTCAGAAGTGCTTATTTATTAGGCCTACTTGAAATGGATGAATTTTGAATTTTTTTGAATTAGAATTTTTAATTGTACACTACTACACAGGAAAATAAAGAACGAATAGACAGAAACACATAGACCGGTGTAACATACCAAAGGCGGCCTTATCGCTTACAAGCGATCTCTGCCAGGCAACCTTAAGATTAGCACAACAAGAGCGAGAATATTTAGAACCTTTAGACATTATGTAGAACTCTCAGGCATGCAGGTTTCCTCACGATGTTTTCCTGCTTCAACGGTGAAGCAAGTTATAACTTGCTGTTGCTGACGGTTTTTGATTGCGTGCGTGCGTGCTGGGATTCGAACTCGGCCCATCCCGGTGAAGTGGAAGTCCTAACCACTGGGCTATGACCGCTTCTAAAAAAAATCAATACCTGATCTTTATGAAGGAAGTCGCATATAGCGGGCGCCTCGTCTGCGCCGTCCTCGCAGTGCGGGTGGCCGTCACAGACCAGCAACGGCGCCAGGCAAAGACGTTCATCGCATCTGAAATTGACAATGTAACAATTTAATACCACTGCCACACGCGCAGTGGGCAGTGACCCTGCGTCGTGATTCCAAGGCCGTGGGTTCGATTCCGACAGCTGGAAAATATTTGTGTGATGAACATGAATGTTATTGAAATTGCCAACTGGAAATCAGCGCTGTATGCTCCCATTGGCGCACAATGCTGAGCTGGCACCTTTTTTCTATGTTGGGTTACACTTAACATATACGGTGTTGTTAATTTTGTAATGTGTGGCGCAATGTAATAAATAATTTCTTTCTTTCTTTCTTTTTTTCAGTGGCTGGAAGTTAATCTGTGTATTATAAGTAAGACTCCATGTGTATTGTATACATACAAATATTCATCAGCTATCTTAGGACCCATAACACAAGCTATACTTACTTTGGGGCTAGATGCTAGTGTGACCTGTCGTAGAATACGAAATAGTACCTAGAGTACTAAGAATCAAATTAAAGTCATAATCACCATACGCAGCTCCTCTCTCACACGAGAGACTGTTTCAGACCCACGCTGCACCAATGCGGTTTAATGGGGTTTAGCGACTAGTATCATAAGTGCCAACAACCAGAACCGACAGTTTCTTAACTTCGGTCTGGAAGACTGGAACTACTTAAAAAGAACGTATAATACCTAACAATTTTTTGCGCGACCCGACATTTGTGATTCGTAGTTGAACTCGCTTTCCACTAAGACCAACGAGAATAAATAAATAAATAAATATAAATATACTTCCACATTACACACATCGCCTCATAGCCCCAAAGTAAGCGTAGCTTGTGTTATGGGTACTAAGATAGCTGATGAATATTTCTATGAATATAAAAGACATAATTACTTATAATACAGAAAAACACCCAGACACTGAAAAACATTCATGTTCATCACACAAACATTTTCCAGTTGTGGGTATCGAACCCACGGCCACGACTCAGAAAGCAGGTTTGCTGCCCACTGCGCCATCAAATATAATCTGTCTGTATAAATTGAAGAGCAGTAGTTATATACTTGGACAATATAAGGAAACGTCGCCATTGTGATTTAAAAATAAAAAAACGAACATTCCGTCATTCTGAAGCCTTTGCCCGCACTCACCTGAACGCGTCCGGTAGCGGCGCGTGCGCACAGTACGTGCCGGTGCTGCAGCCGCCCAGGGCCGCTGCGCAGGAGCCGTCCGCGCAGCGCAGGCCGGCGCACGCGTCGCACCGCGCCTCGTCCGACCCGTCCGGGCAGTCGCGTTGACCGTCGCATCTGTAACATAGTATAATTATGTTCGATGTCTACTTCTGTCCACTGAGAAAGTTCTCAGTGCACATACAAGGTATCGGTTTCTCTTGGTTTTCCTAATCCTAAGGTTGCCTGGAAGCAGTGGCGTGCATAGAGGGTAGGCAGATGATATAAAATGAAGGAAATCTGCAGTACGAGTTATAGAAAACTTAAGGATAGGCATTGTAAGAGTTATAAAAAGTCTATCCTTAAGTATCTATAACTCGTACTGGAGATTTCCTTCATTTTATATCATCTGCATACCCTCTATGCACGCCACTGCCTGGAAGAGATCGCTACTAAGTGATAAGGCTGCTTTTTGTATCCTACTTTACTACTTCCTACTTCCTCTTCTTGTGTACATTGTTTTTTGGAGTGAACCGTCTTTAAAATCGTCGTGATTTCAAACCGGATGCAACGGAAAAAAAACGACAGGTAAGAGACACAAATACAAAAATGTGTAGGATGAAGCCAGCAAAGAACGAGACAGAAATAGACATACTATTTTATCTTGTTTTTTCCCATTTAAGTTACCAAGGAGACCGAATAATGTCTAGATAAAGAAACAAAGACACAGGACAGGGTGAGATAGGAAACATTATAACTTTTTTACCTATTCTAGTTACCATGGAAACTATATAATAAACCTTACATTTATCCTAATAGTTCTGATACTCTACATCCACCTCCATCTCTCGTAGGCTACTTTTCTGAAGTTACGATTCGGCCGTGTGTGAAAAAACTGCACAGGATTTTTTTTTCTTTTTGTGGTATTATAATTTCTCAATCCGTATACCGTATATCCGTATTGGTGTGGAACCAAACAGATCCTCGGCAAAGTAACGCAAAGTAACGCTTGCTTCTATACAATATTTAGAAAATCATCAATATAGCATATAACATACATCAGTCTACTTCGTGACTAAAGGCCTCTCCTAACAGGGGGGATAGTATAAAATCACAAGAACTGGTGACCATAATTGGTGGTAGATACAGAGGACGCTGCTATCCGATCTCCATAATATTCCCTAAGTCACCTCGTAAGATAAATATACTTTATTGCAAACAAACTTCGTTAGAAATATTACAAATGAAGTACTTAATCAATTTACACAAACATATTAAAGCAAGCTCACCCAGATAACACAAGGGTTATTTTAATTTTTCTTTAATTGGAATACCAACAGTTGTAGATTCTAAATAATTAACAAATTGGTTTACTTAAAACTAATAACAGATTTCCACAGATAAGTCTTATATAAACAAGGGTACCTGATAGACTGAGAGCTGCGACATACACTGTTCATATTATAAATGAATAAAAATAAAAAAGACTTTTATTCCATGCAAATGATATTACAAACATAGTAAGAAAAAGAATGAAAGTAAAAAATTGTGTCTATAAAGTTTACAATACAAATTCGTTTGAACATTTTTTTTCTTTTATTATATTTAAGAATTAATTTATTATTGGTTTTCATATTTCATTTGCAAGGACCCCTCTCAGGTGAAGGCCTCCTCCAAGACACTTCATTTTACCATAAAAAAAGTCAATTTCGGGGTCATTGTAAACAGAATTAAGAAGCCGAGAGACACGGATTACAAAGTAATTAAATCTATTCTTAGTTTTGGTCAAGGGTACATGCAAAATCTTTTTATGCCTAGGTAATCGTGAGGGTACAAAAAAATCTAACTTAGTAAGTAATTCCGGACTATCTATTGACCCTCTAACAATGTTAAGTAAGAGTCAAACATCGGCAATGTTTCTACGTGTATGAAGGGGTACAAGGTGTAAATCCGAACATGATATTTCGTAGGAGGTTTTAGGAAGGTGAAATTTGTGCTTAAGGAATCTTAAAGAATCTATCAAATTTCTTTTTTTTTAATTTCTTATGAATACTTTATAACGACTTAGTTACCGCGAGGTATCTCTGCATCGTCGTCTAGAGTCTCATACAAGACTGAAGTGTATCGAAAATGCACCCGTATTTATATCAAAATACCCACCCGTACACATGAACATTGGCTTTGAATCAAATATAATTGTAATTATTTATAAGAGTTTACTACACAGCTGTTAAAATGCTTATCAATAAAATAAAATATCTGGCATAAATCAAATTATAGTTATCCAAAGTTTAATTAATTAACCACTTTATAAAATTACTGTTACACTTGTTTAAGTTTAATTAACAATCTTATTCTCAAAAACAGTCCGTCAGTCAAACTTAGTCGGGTGTTCGTTTTGTTGCCACATTGACATTCATTTTTAAAGTAACAATTGACAGCCAAATAGATCACATCCCCCATAAAGAGAGAAACACTTTAAATGCTATGCAAAGGACATGTCGCCCCGAGTCCATCCATCTGAGCCGTAGGTGTTAATTTTCATGTGCCTCACTTGCTCTAGCAAGAACAGACGACCACTGACGCATTCGCGACACTGATCCGCCTCTACGCTCTCCTCAGTGCAAGAACATCAAACTAAGCGGTATCGTGGACTCCACACCCTTCCCTTGAACAACCTGTCCATCTACTAGAGTCGATCGCGAGCACCCAATCTTTGCGATTAATATAAAAGTCGGCCATATTTCTCTTGGCGCAGTCTACTTACATTTCTCGTTGCGTTTGCTACTGCGCTAAGAACCTGCCTGTGGTAAACGAGGTGAATAAACTGAAGTGATAAATCACTAGATTCGCAATATCGTCAAATTATCGGGATTTTCTGATTTCTTATGTTCCTGCTACTAGTTCTTACAGTGCCTGAGCGTCTAGTTTGCTATTTTAAAATACGCATGGCTTCATTACGTGAAGAAGGTAGCCGGTTCGAATTGGATCCACAAAGCTAAATGTCGCGAGAAGTGGTAGATGTTGAAGGAGGCCTACACCAATTTGGTCCGAAAAAGGCGGAAGAAGAAGAATATTGGTTTTTCCAATCGGCAACCAAGCCTTTGAGACTTCAATACCGCCAAGGGAGCAAAGGAGTGCGGCAGATATAAGCTTGGCGGTAGTAACCCCGGACAACACCTGTCTCGAAAAGTTCTACCACTGAACGGTCATTTAAAATTTCATAAAGGAACCTGGTTAGTGCAATAATACTTACTTCCATTCCATGGGTATGCAGTGCGCTTCGGGCGGCGAGGCGGACACGGAGCCGGCGGCTGGCGCTAGCGGTGCGTCGCACAGGAAGTGGTTGTCAGCGCACACGCGCCGCGCCGCACACTGCAGCCCGCAACCGCACACGCCGTCTGCGCCGCACGCACCGGGCGCGCCGCCGCACGCTCGCCCGCCGTAGCACGGGTGCTCGCGGTCCACCTGAGTCACGATTTCTTTTATAGCAATAACTTCAATAAATAAATATACTACGACAATACACACATCGCCATCCAGCCCCAAAGTAATTGTAGCTTGTGTTATAGGAACTGAGATGACTGATGAATATTTTTATGAATAATAAACATAAATACTTATAATATACAGGTAAACACCCAGCCACTGAAAAACATTCATGTTCATCACACAAACAAGTTCCAGTTGTGGGAATCGAACCCACGGCCATGGAATCAGAAAGCAGTGTCGCTGCCTACTACGCCAGTCGGCCGTCAAACTTGGTGATGTTCTCTTTTTGAATATAACAATCGTTTATTTTCCTGGGATCATAAGTGGCCTATGTTACTCATTTAACTAACTGTATGCCAAAAATAAAGTTGTTTGGCGTTTATTTTTTTATTCATAGTAATGATTGACGGACTAAGCAGTTGTTAGAGCAAAACTGATAATCACAGCAGAACTCTTGACACAGGTATATTATTATTTTTAAATTCTATAATGCACACACAAAAACGAAATACAAAGAGAAACAAAATAGATAAAATAAAAAAAACAATAGTTCAGGTGTGCAAAGGCGGTCTTATCGTTAAAGCGTTCTCTCCCAGACGACCTTTGGCGAAAGTAGTTGGTATAAGGAACGGGTTGGTGCGGCAATAAAAAAATATGCGTAAATAAAAATATTGCAAACGAAACTACATCCTTACTAGGAGGTCTACATTTTTATTTACATCTTTTTATTATACGATCCTACCAATGTAATAAAGCTTTAGCTGTAAGGACCCTGTCTCTATTAAGTATATTCTTACCCGATGGACAGGTATAGCAGTAACCAGTCTCGCAAGGTGAGGCAACGGGGCCGCGGGAGCGTCGCGCCGGTGTAGCGGCAAACGCATAGGTGTGCGTTCGCCACCGCACAGATACAATGCGCCTCCGAACGCGGCCAACGCACCCACCCAGCCGCCTTGCCATACCACACGTCTGTAATAAATAGATCGAGTGAAATTACTGATATATTTTACTAGCGGTCCTTCGCGACTTCGCCTGCTTATAAACCACCCTAGATAGTCTTATTTTTCAAGGGGAACAACTACGCCATACTTAATTTTTTCGAAACTTTAACCGCTTACGCAACGCACGTGCGTAAAAAAAATACTCAGATTTTGAATCATTCTTCATTGGTGTCTTAGCATGATATATAGCCTTCCTCAATAAATGACCTATCCAACACTGAAAGAATTTTTCAAATCGGTCCTGTAGCTTCTGAGATCATTGCGTCCAAATAAACAAAGAAATAAACTCTTAAGCTTTATATATTAGTATAAGATGCATACTTTCAGCACCATACGGAAGGATTTCATTCTCAGTATTTTTATTCAGTACGGCATCTGGTTAGTCATGATTACAACTAGTTATTTTATTCGGGACTCCCTGCATGTTGTGTATTGGCTGAGTTTACCAACATAAATAGACTCCGGATGTATTGACAGCCCAATAACAGAAATCAATATCCCAATTCTATTCCATCAATCCATCACGACCTTTTCATCAGCATCTCTAAAGTTCCAGTTCTTCCTGAAATGGCCGGCATCAAGGCGTGGATTCAGGATTCAAAATAGTCGGTATTTAAATAACTCTAACTTTGGGGGTTCAGTTCGGACAGTGATTTGGGAACGATATATCAAACCACTTTTTAAGCAGTTCTTGCACACATGACACAGGAATCCCAGAAACTTTGAAATAACATAGTTATCTGCCCCAATGTGCGAGATCGAATGAGCGTTCAATCAACCCAGGCAACACTCACTTAAAATATTCTTAATAATTTTCTCAACCGCTACGAAAAATTAACCGGTTTTCAGGCGAAAAACCCTGGTCTGTTGATCTTACCTGTTGGGCGAGTCGAGATCCAACGCATGTATCTGGCGCGCGACCGCCCAGTATACCGTGGCACTGCTTTGTTCAACGGCCAACGCCGTCACGTTGTTTACTCGAGCAAGTTCGACACGCGAAGTGCCGTCCACGTTCGACCGCATTATGGCTCCAAGGCCTGCGTCACTCCATATTAGGATCCTGGAATATTATTCTCTGCTTCAAGTCTGACAAAATTTCCTCTGTCATTTTGTTAGGAATCTACAGGTCGTAATTTACAATATATCTGGACGAAAATTGGAATACAGGTTTTAAGACTCCGTAGAATTCTTTGTCAATGGACAATTTTGTTTGGAGTATGATCAATATCAAGCAACAGTACCTTGAATAGTAACTTGATCACAATTGCATTTCTGTCAGTTGAATCAGCCTTATTTTATGCTTAATTTGCATTGAATAGAAGCAGGCGTTACTTTGCGGAAATCCATAATATATCATGAAAAATAAGCTTAATTTGCTATACTCCGCGAATAGCGGGAGAATCTGTATGGTGTAATGTATAATTTCTTCAATCCGTATACTCCACACCAATTTTCATAATATGGATAATTTGCATTAAAAAATACAAATATATGAATCAAGACTAAATGGGACATAGTACAGTTAGTGCTCAGTATATTACCTATAGTGTTTCAAAGACTATCGAAATTCTAACTCTGATTATGTTAGAACTCAAACATACCTTTTAGTTTGATGGAAAGCCAAATGTCGTGGCATCATTTTCTCTCCTCGTAATATGACACCCATTGAAGAGTTGTTGTCGATCGATGTGGCGTTAATCGAGTCTGTGTCTAAGCAGGTCCAGTACAAGGCTCTTCCTAGTATATCCAAGACCATGTGGAAGGGTCGAGCCAGACCAGTGACTACGGTCACAGCGTCGTTGAGTGCAGAAGTGGTCGAATATGAGATCGGTACACGCCGTATGGAGTGAAACTCATCGTCCATCCAATACATATGCCTAGAACAAAAGTGTAGGGTTTTCCAGTGTACAGGCGTGATTTTATTTATTTTAATTTTTACGTCAGACTTAATGATAAAGAATTTTCTACCAGCCAACTTTTTATTACGTTGATTGCGTAAACAATGAATATTTATGCGACAGGCGCAATAGCGGTTGATTTTCTGTAATTTTTTTAAGAGTTCCTTTCCTGACTGTCTCCAAAACTTTCCGTTCAGTTCTATATGAAATTTAAATGGGAAAATTTCGGAGTAAACCCCTTTCGAACAAAACAAGAATTTTGCAAATCCGTCTATAAATGACGAAGTTACGACCGAACCGACATAATAAAACATCTTGACTCTTACAGTGTACCATTTCAAGTATACGTTTTGGCAAAGAATTTGAGTAATTATAATTGTAAGTATACTTACTTGTTGACCGGATCGTACTCGATAGCTCGCACGCTTTTTAAACCCGTTAAAGGTATAAAAGCGTCATTGCATTCTCCGTTAGCTGTCAAAATACGACCGACCGCGTTCTTCTGGGCGAAAAATAAGAATTCTTCCGGTTCTGAAACAAACAAACAAATAATAAGATAAGTAAGCATTTTATAAAATGTTTAAAAAACCTCCAACACTTATATTTCTCATTCCTCATTCCCTTTCAATAAAGTGTATATTATTCTACTAATTGATCCCTTTCATTTGTTACCCATATTGAGGGAGTTGCGAAAAAAATGTAATTAGTCATTTTGTGTTGGCGGCCATCTTGAATTTGAAATTTGTGACAGTGTTCTTCCAGTTAAACCCCTTTCTTTTGATAGCCATATTGGGGGAGTTGCGAAATAATATTATGTACTCCGCTATTTTGTGGCAGGAGCCACCTTGAGCTGATTTTCATCAAATATATTTATGAGCACTTCCAATAAAAAAAAATCAATTTTTACATGTTCATCTGTTGGGAAGCTTCGATGCCACAGACAGATACACGCGACCAAGCGCACGCAAGGAAACGTACGCAAACGCGTCAAACTAATAACACTTCGTCTGTTTGCGTCAGGGGTTCATATAATTTAAATTATACCGCACAGAATCTCCTGTTTTTCGCGGGGTATAGCAAATTTTAATCTTCTTTAAGTTACGAAAATATCATTTGCTTCAATGGTGAAGGAAAACATCGTGAGGAAACCTGCATATCTGAGAGTTCTTCATAATGTTCTCAAAGGTGTGTGAAGTCCACCAATCCGACTTGATAGCAAATAAAACTAAATTTTCATTGTATATCATGGAACTCAGCAAAAACCCCTGCTTCTATCCAAGATTTGACGCTCCCTGATATAAATGCCTGTTTTCTTTTTGCGTCCTTTTTTCTACTGAGACTGTTCTAGGTCGGTACTTACTATTTAGCTAAGTTATTGTATTGTTATGCATGAAGTAGTTAAAAATTCAAAATTTAGTTAATACAACTTGCCTGAACAGGTGAGGTTGTCTCTGTTGAGGCGATAGTGCGTGGGGCAAGCACATCGGTAGTCGTTATTCGGCAAGGGCAGGCAAAGATGTGAACAGCCACCATTATCAACGCCGCACTGGTTCGATAGTGAGTCCCGCACTCTATGATAAACTTTCAGATCTGATATGTAGTCCAACTGGTTGTGAATTGTTTTACGGTTCGTTCCGTCGCTCTTCTTCGACACTTCTATTAGGCCTATAATAATGGATAAAATAATTAAATAGAAATATAATAGTATTTATTTGCTTGAATATGTGTATAAAATGTAATAAACAATATTTTTTTCTGGTTTCAACATATTCTACCATTTCTATATCCATTAATAACAAATTAAATCCAGATTAAAAGATAAAGCTACTTTGTGCTTAACTTTTATTTTTTATTAATTTTATTGATTTTTAACAAAATATTATCATTAAAAAGTTCAAAGGAATAGCTTATACCAACAATAGAGATTTCTTCCAGCGAACTTCATTAATTCATAACTAATTTTGCGTAGTTATGAATGAATGAAGACTATTGCAAACCAAAAAAAAAGTACAGAAAAATAAGAAATAACAATAATCAAAATCATCTTGCCCTATTGAAGGCAAGAAACCGAGCGATGCGCGGCTCGTTTGAACTTTTGATTTGAAAATTGTAGAGGAAAGAAACTTATTCTCACTTTGTAAATAATAATGAATTTATATTTAATTTGAATATTTTTACAGAATGAGTTGAATATTTTTACAGAATGAGTTTTCTTTCGGGGGGGCGGAGATCATATTACAGCACGCACCTCTAACTTTTCTAAGTTATGTGCGTTTTAAGCAATTAAAATGTCACTTGCTTCAACGGCGAAGGAAACATCTTGAGACAACCTGCATGTATGGAGTTCACCAATACGTACTGGGCCAGTAGTGACTACGGCTTTAACCCCTTCTTGTGGGAGGTAACCCGTGCCCTGTATTGGACCGGTAATGGGATGATATGATGATGACGATGATGAGTTATTTAATAACGCATGAATATCGATCCCTTAAACGTACCTAACTTGAACAACAGGGTTTTTGGTACAAATTGTACCACATATGGCGCAGGAAATAAATAAAAGTTCTCACCGGTATTCCAGTCGCCCCAAAACACGCGTTCTCCATATATAGCCAGGGCGTACGGCATCGGTATATTATCAGCCAGCACTTTCCTGCCCGTGCCATTCAACATTGCGAACTCTAAAACGGGCGGGTCCAAGGCCGCCCAATATATTGTACGTTTGTCGTAGTCTATGGCCAATGCGTGCACGCGGCCCACTTGCTCGAATATGACGGTAGGAGATCCTCCGTCCATAGTGGCGCGTTTGATGCTCTTGGAGCCGAGTTCCGACCAATACATGTAGCTAAAATTGGAATATTATGTAATAGTAAATAATATTATGTGGTCGCCCCCCAATGACGACCAGACCAGACAACCTCAAACGAGTCGCTGGGAGACAGTGTGAGCCGCTTGTTTCCGTGGACTTTGATCCTACATAAGAGCTATGTCAAACAGTTGACGTCAATCGTTTGAAGAAATGATGATGAAGGCTATTGATATAACAACTCCACGCTGCTCCAAGCGGGCTTCAAATATTATTAAGACTTTCTCTATTTCAATACACACATCGTCATCTAGCCCCAAAGTAAGCGTAGCTTGTGTAATGGGTACTAAGATAACTGATAAATAATAAACATAAATAATTATAATATACAGATAAACACCCAGACACTGAATAACATTTATGTTAATCACACAAACATTTTTCAGTTGTAGAAATCGAATCCTCGGTCAGAAAGCACTACCCACTGCGCCAACCGGCTAGGGAGGCCGAAGCCTTTCGAAGCCTTCGATCCCCGATACGCACCTCTAACTTTTCGGAGTTATGTGCGGGTTAAATAACAATTGCTTCAACGGTGTAGGAAAACATCGTGAGGAAACCAGCATGCCTGAGGGTTTTGTATAATAAAGTCCACCAATCTTCAATTGGCCAGCGTGATGGTCTATGACCTAAACCCTTCTCATTATAAGAGGTGAACCGTTCTCGTAGTTAGCTGGGGATGGCATGATGATTATTGAAAAGAAATATTACTTTTAAGGCTTGAGAGATACATTATTTACTGTCTCTGACACTTATCTGTGAAACCGAAATGCTAATTGTTTTTGAGTAAACCATTGCACTAGTTTTGACTGAAAGAAATCAGATCAAGTGACTACTGTCACTTTATTCCTCACGATGTTCACCGTCGCGTATCGTAGATACTATGCACGTATCGGTCTTTTATCTTCAATAGGGTTGTCATAAGTAAACACTTAGAATGTTTTGAATTCGTTTGTATGGAAAATTAAATATGCTTATTTTGATTTAATATTTTTACAGGGTGATTCCTTATGAAATATATTTATGCACCGTTAAACAGAATTTCGTAATTCGGTTAAACGTTGTATATCTCACAACAAAATCTAACCAAACGTTCAGCAATGATGAAGGTGTTCTTATTTGCATCCTTCATTAAAACGCACACTTCTTCATATTCCAAGACGTATTTTATATTCTACTAAACATGTATTTTTAACTTAGTTCCTGAGTCTTAAATTGTTGCATAAAATAAAACAAACAGTAGCTATTCTTATTGCCATCGTAGAATAAATATATAAAATAAATATATATTTATAAAAATACACTCTCCGAAATATAAGATATATTTCGGAGAGTGTGAAGAACTGTTTGATCTAGTTCCCCCCTCGCCTTTTTACCATCGAACCTTGAGGCACCGTAAGGATCTGCATGCCTACGTGATTGATATACCGCGGACGCGTACGAAACGCTTCGCATCTTCGTTACTGCTAGGATTATCCGCACCGCTAGGATCTGGAATGCCCTTCCAGCTTCCATTTTCCCCAGTACCTACAATATGAGTACCTTCAAATCAATAGTGAATAGGCATCTTCTAAAGCGCGCTCCACCTAAGGCTGCATCATCGCTTACCATCAGGTGTCATTGCAGTCATGCGCTCGTCTATAAACATAAAAAACATACCCTTTTTTTGGATCCAAGACCACGCTCTTAGGTTTCTTCAGGCCCTGCCATATTAGCGTCCGTCTGCTGGATCCGTCAAGACGAGCCACCTCTATGCGTTGCGAAGCCGTATCTGTCCAGTAAATGTTCTGGCCGGACCAGTCTATAGCTAAACCTTAAACATTAAAAAAAAACACTAATAATAATATAAAAAAACGGCCGCGTGATCACGTATCCTACATAAAACGCGCTTTTAAAGAATAGATTTACAAATAAAGCTGATGTCGTACTATCTCATTCGAACCATATTACCGGGCAGAGATAACACTTAAAAATCTGTTCCTTACTCACACACAGTCTAAAGGTCTAAAAAGTTAAATTCAATTCTGTAAGGATCATCATATTAACACATTACCGGCCGACACGGGTCTCCTCTCACAATGAGAAGGGTTAAGGCCGTAGTCCACTACGCTGGCCGAGTGCGGATCGGTGGACTCCACAAACCTTTCGAGAAACTTAAGAAAAATAAATAAATAATAAAGTGAAGTATCATGAAAACTAAGCTTAATTTGCTATAGTCTGCGAAAAGCAGGAGAATCTGTATGGTGTAATTTTTAATTTCTTCAAGCACAAAAGTAGAATATTATACAGTTAGTTAGTCGTTAGTTTTTTTTGAGATGTGGTGCTGGAGGAGAATGTTGCGAATCCCGTGGACGGCACACAGGACCAACGCATCGATTTTGAGACAGCTTAAAATTAAAATTACAAGAAGGCTATCAACCACCTGTCTTAAGAGGATTCTCGAGTACTTCGGTCACATTGCCAGAAGAGATGGAGACAATCTTGAAAAGATAGTGGTCACTGGCAAAGTGGAAGGAAAGAGAATTCGAGGACGTAGCCCGATTCGTTGGTCGGATCAAATCCGCACTGCTCTCGACACCAAAGTACGGCTTTAAACGTTGCTCAAAGCCGAGTCAAATGGAACAAAATCGTCCAAAAAGTTGTAAGTGGAAGGGGTCACGACCCTCAGCAATGAGGAACACGACGTACAGAGAGAGTCGTTAGTTGCGTGAAATTTTCGGAAGATTGTTTGATGAAGAGCATTCAAATCTGCCAAGAGTTAAAAAAAAAAGCTGGGTGTTTTTCTGAAAAATAATACTTAGGATATAGGAGGAGGAGGAAGGTTTATATTGGAATTATACATATTAGAAAATATATACGGACGAAGTCACAGGCTAGTTTTAAGAACAGATTTATGCTATTTATGGAATTTCTTTGGCAACTTGGATAATGTTGGATAAGTCAGTGCATTTTGGAAGAATCCCACCACGAAGTCAACTGGGTTTTTTTAAATCATCATTTCGTTTTTTATCATAATCTCACTGTTTTATTACATACCTTCGACGAGGCCCATCCACTCAAGTATTTTCTCCATATTTGAACCATTTACAGAGCATCGGTTTATAGTTTTCGTTTTGCTGTCGGACCAGTAGATCTTTGACCCAGATACGTGCACCGCTAAAGCGCTGTGAAAAAAATTAAGGATGTTGAAAATTAAACAGCTTTTCATTAGAATAATTTAAGTCCTTATAAACTTTTACCATAGTTTAACTAAAAATTTATTAAATTTAATTATAATGAATTACCATTATTAGAGTTATAAAAAATAGTGACTAAAAATAGGCTACTAAGCACAGCTGATGTTGTGGTTGTCATTGCGTATTTTTTAAATGGTCACTTTGTAATTCGATACTTTCGATACCATACAAGTCGTAGTTAACTTTCACGCGTTCGAATAAGTTCGTACTTAGCAAATCACACACTTGGCACTCAGAAGGCACCTCTTACTTTTCTAGGTTATGTGCGTTTGACAAGTTATTAAAATATCACTTGCCTCAACGGTGAAGGAAAACATCGTGAGGAAACCGGCATGCCTTAGAGTTCTCGATAATGTTCTCAAAGGTGTGTGGAGTCCACCAATCCGCACTGGGCCAGCGTTGTGGGCCTACGGCCTTAACCCCTTCTCATTGTGGAAGGAGACCCGTGCTTTGTAGTGGGCCGGTAATGGGTTGATATAATGATACGAAAAATCAAGTCGAATGGTTGCTTAAATAAAGCGTAAAGTATGGACAAACAAACACACTTACACTATTATAATATTATTCTAGCTTGATAATGGAGAGTAACCCCATTTTAAACAAGTTTTTTAATTATACCTGACTTCCTTTAACTCTTTGATGGGCAAGACAGCGTCATTATTTTCACTCTCAATACTGATTCTGCCGATAACATTTTTTCTGCTGTATATAAGAAACGCTTCAGGTTCGATGCACATCTTGCGATCCTTGCCCAATTCCAAACCTGAATCGAGATAAAAATTAAATCACCAATGAGACACCCAAAAAAAAACGATTGTATACTAAAAGGTTAAAACTATCGCGCAATACCTTTATAGGTTTCTCGCAAAAAAAACAAACTATGGCAATTATTAAGTCTTAGATGACAAAACACAAAACAGTTGTGACATTTGTATTGTATCTTAACATTTAACATGAATATTTCTGACATGTTTTATGATTTTTTTTTTACTCTAATTGTTATTAAAACTTTATTACATTGCATTTAAATAAAGATCTATTCTATTCTATTCTTTTCATACCTGTTAACTGCGTTTTTATTTTGTTGATTAACTTTCAGTGTACCTAAACCATTTTACACACACACACACACACAACACACACACACACAGAGACGAAATGTTTACAATTATTTTATTATATTGATTAACTGAACTTTCAGTGGACCTATACATATTTTAAAACTACTATTACCTAGATCCATTTCACATATAAGGGATATCGTTATGGAAGAGCGAAGTCTTCTGAAATCGGTGTAGTAAGTACTGCTAATACCTAACCTTTACCTACCTTACCTACCCCTTTTTTTTGTTGGTGAGTGGACAAGCTTTATTGCTACCTCCGACCCTTGGGCAGGATGGAGGTTATGTGCGACACCCCCCTCTAAAGGGGTATACCAACCATCACAGCATGTCCCTCTTATTGGCTTTGTTAGACGCCCGGGGAACCCGTTGTATACCTCCCGGAAGCTAATTACCTAACCAAACTTATTATCTCTTTAAAACTATTAATAAATTATAATTTAACTATTTATATATATATATATTTTTTTATAATATTAATAGCGGGCAAACGAGCAAGTGGGTCACCTGATGATAAGTGATCACCGCCGCCCATAAATTTCTGCAGCACCAGAGGAGCCACCGATGCGTTGCCGACTTTTGATACCCCTGATCGGTTTCTACGAGAAATCTTACCGGAACGCTAAATCGCTTAGCGTCACGTCTTTGCCGGTAGGGTGGTTACTAGTCACGGCCGAAGCCTCCCACCAGAATAAACAAGAGAAAATTCAGAA
This sequence comes from Pararge aegeria, assembly GCF_905163445.1. Taxonomy (NCBI): domain Eukaryota; kingdom Metazoa; phylum Arthropoda; class Insecta; order Lepidoptera; family Nymphalidae; genus Pararge; species Pararge aegeria. The sequence continues at coordinate 4,705,580 of NC_053184.1, read as the reverse complement.
ATTATAAATTCCCAATTTGCACCTGCCATTGCTTCGCCGAGGGTTAACTTACCTATAGGACAACTGCACACAAAGTCCTGGGGCCGGTTGAAGCAGAGATGGGAGCATTCCCCGTTGTTGTCAGCGCATGGGTTGTGGCCCAGCGGCTCTCCGAGGCGAAACGCCTTGACTCCCATCATGTTAGCCATCTGTTCCACTACCGCTTGCCTCTCTAAGCCTGTTCAAATTGAAATTAATTTATTCGCCAAAAACATCTAGCTATTTATGCAACAGGGCAGATTACTGGAAACTTTTATGCAGAGGGCGCTTTGTGTTTGGTACTTGTCAGTTATCATCAGTCTAGGGTTAAAGGTCTGTGGCTATCACTAGGTATATATAAAAACTTATACATACGCGAATTTTTATATGTAATTTCTTTCTTTTTATTCAATACTTCAAAAAACATGCTTTCTCGTGATGTACACAACGATTCACTGTGTTATAAATTAAAACAAAGTGGTGCACAAAATGCATCTATGACCAGAGAAATAAATTAATATAAATCAATTAAACAAGAACAAATACAATATGTTTAATATGAATATTTAGCATGACCGCATACATTTTCCAAATTCAATCACTACAGAAAAAAAAATATTACAGCGCAAATAAATAGTAATTAAAAAATTAAAATGGAGCGTCCTTTTTGATACTAAACTTCTTTGGTGTTCTCCAATCATGTATTAGTAATAGGGGGAAAAATACATTCTTTTTTTAGATAAAAAGTAATATAATAATATGATTCTATTTTTAAATTTCGGTATTGTGTTCACAAAGAGCTGGCTTATTTAGCCCAACGGGTAAGTTTAGCAATTCAAAGGGGCAGTAGCGCCAGCATTTTGGGTACTGTCCATAAGTGAACAGTAAGACGGCATATATTTATTGTAAATATTAATTATTATAAAAATATATTTTTCGTTGGTTTCTTAATAAAGAGTTTTAAGCTAAAAAAAAAAGTTCATAAAGTACCTCAATATAATTAGCTATGAAGTTTATAATTCGAATTTTACCATACGAAAGTAGATAAATGTTGTATATTAATGCAACTTTGATCCAGATCTATAATTCTACAAAAAAAAAAAAAAAACTGGACGAAATTTAAAATTTCTTTCTAGAGTAGAATTAAAAAGTACAATCAACAATGGTCTGAACTTCATTGAGGCTCAAAAGCACTGTCTACCCTATAAATTTTACACAATTCAAGGGGAATTCGTGCTTAATGCCTAACCTGTGGAAAACCTGTACACGCCACTGCAATTTAGAAATTATTAGTACCATGCAATTGGTCGCCATCTTAAGAACGCAGCAACTACTTCGGAAGATCGTTAAAATGAAAGCTGTACCTGTATTCTTGTTGATTCTGTCCAAAGTCCGCCGCTGCATATCCGTCCAATACAAGTGCTGGCCGAGCAATGTCAATCCGAAGATGTGTAAGATATCGCTACTGTGCAGTTCTCGTCTGTCCGTTCCGTCCATGTTACAGACCTGGAATAAACTCATCATCAGCATTGTTAAGAGCGTGACATCTTTATAAACCCATTACCGGTTCACTACAGGGCACGGGTCTCGTCATAGATACGAAGGTTTTAGGCTGTAGTCCACCACGCTGGCCCAGTGCGGTTTGGTGGACAATCTTGTAATTGATTGCTGCCATTGCTGGATCGACGAGGAAAGCTGAACTCACTTTCAGCTAACTTTACTTTCTGTATAATTTATAATTTTGTGTGCAATAAAGTATTTCTCCTTCTTTTTAATATTATATGCGAAAGTGTGTGTATTAACCATGCTCGGGACTATCGCTGCACCGACTTTGATAAACTTTGTTAGCTTGTATCTAGGTTTAAAGACATTTATTCGCGAATGAATCATTTTCACTAAATTTGAAGTTATAATTAACATAAATAAGTGGTAATATATTATATGGTTAGTGTGCTACAAAACTAATAACAAACTTTAGTACGAATATAAACGGTGGCGGCTTTATAAGAAATTTAAATAATGGTTTTTGAAGCTTATTTTGAAATGATTCCTCGCAAAAAATCTCTCTTTAGCTAGACTATTATATAGAAGGGTTCCCTCAACCTGTATAGTTTTACCGCCATATTTAGTTTATCTTGGGTAACCTCAATTTTTAATACACGAAATAGGTATCCAGTATCTGTGTATACATAATTACTTTACACAGGATACTTTTTATCAGGATCCGCTCTAGCCCATACAGCGCCCGGATGCAATTAATTACCTACAGATATTTTAATCAGCCGACAAAACAATTTGGGTTTTTTACGCCGATGGTGCCGGATGCAATAACCCGCTAGTATCTATAATGTTTAGTCAGATTCCACGTTGCATAAGTAGAGGGGAAAATGACCAAATTGTTTACATTTTTGAAGGAGCCGCAGGGTTTATGGGGCCCCCGTATCTCACGAAAGGCTTGCGACATACGTAAATCTTGCAATCTTTGTATTGGATAGAAGCGTTACTTTGCGGAATACCATGATATATTATGAAAATTAAGCTTAAATTGCCATACCACGAAAGGCAGGAGAATCTGTATGGTGTATGTAATTTATAATTTTTTCAATCCTTATACTCCATTCGAAACAGATCTTCGGCTATGTACCCTGTTGTGTACGCACGTTTCGCTCCGAAACCGGAGCATCGACTCGGGAGGTTTGACTTTATGACTTTACAATGAATAGTTGTTAAGAATCTTGTGAAGAAATTATTAATAACACCTTTCTCCCGCTTTTCGTGGAGGTACTCCAGGTATAGCAAATTATGCTTTATTTTCATAATATGTAATCTTTTGTATTTTTTAAGCAATGATCGCGAGATTTACGCTTGCCGCAAGCCTGTTGTGAGATACGTAATGATGCGCCTTGCGATCTTCTCCAGGCGTCGGCTAACACGGGCGCAAGGTCTTTTGTTGGAGGTGCGTGCCGGGGATCTAACTCTGTCCCTTCGAGAGGGCGGCCGACACTCTAACCACAAGGCTATTAGTTATTATAAATGTAAATTTGAGTCATCTAAATTTTCGCTCATCGATGTCAAATGCAGTTTTCACACTTCGCGCGTGAACTACGTTGTAACTTGACGGCCGATTGGCGAAGTGGGCATCGACCCTGCTTTCTGGGTCTAAGGCCGTGAGTTCGATTCCCACAACTGGAAAAATGCTTGTGTGTTGAACATGAATATTTTTCAGTGTCTGCAGGGCTAGCGCGGTCAGGAGACAAAAATTATATCCCCCTATCAATTATATCTCCTAATATATAAAGTACGGGAATGTGGAATAAGAGAAGTTTACCCCCGTTTATTATTACACATATATATTTTTTTTAATATACTAGGACAGTATTTAGGGCTGGTGATAAATATTAAAAAAACGAAGGCCATGCATATTCATTCTGCTCACAATAAAGCAGAATATAAAGCTCATATAGTTGCGCATGCGCACGACTGCTTGCACGGCAGGATACAACATTGCATTTGTACCCATATAGATATGGTTGAGGAGCATATGTATATTGGTCTCAAAATTGACTTTCGTTTTAGTTTGCAACCCCATATAAACTATATTTGCGAAAGGCTGAGAGCTATATTAAGTAGGTTATACATACTCAAATATAAACTTCCTTACAAGACGCTGAGATTACTATACTTGGCACTAGCAGACTCAATAATTGGATACGGTCTGAGTAGTTATGGTAGAACATATAAAACATATATTACCCGAATATACAACCTACAACTAAAAATGTTAAAAACCATAGTACCTAAAAAAATCAAACTAAAATACTCAAAGGAATGCCATGAATTATTCACATATTGTAAATTATTGCCAGTGCAGAGCCAAGTTACGTTAGCTGTACTTAAGGAAGAATTTGGTAATATACAACATCTTAGACGTAAAGGGCGAGATGGTAATTTTCGGAAACTGCCTAGTTATAAAAAGTTAATTTCTACCGAAAACACATAATGTGTACGAAAGAAGGAATTATAAATACATATTACCCAAAATATTTGAAGATCTCCCACCTGCTTTGCAATGTGTAAATGGAAAAAAACATATTTTTAAGAAATTGTAAAAGACATTTTTTAGCTAATAGTTCAAAAATGCCACTGTTTGATTAAGATTGTTCAAATATTTTTACATTAAGATTAAGTAGTTGAATAAATTTTTTCTTTTTTTTTTTTAGATATACACTGCGAACCTGCCATCCCCACCATAAACGCATAGTTTCTAAGGGGATGGATAATTATGTTGGAAATATATTTGTAACTTTTTATTTTGAACTGAAATATAATGAGTTGTTTATTATTGAGCGTGTTTAAGGAGCTGCTCATGAGAACCTATTTATGCAACTTATCATTAAAACGCAAACTTTATCAGCCAACAAGTTTAACCCTTTAACAACAATTTTTGAAATTTTTAATAAACCATTATATGATATATTCTGAATACCGTGTATATATCTTGTATATTCTATGCTACTCTATTCTATAAATCTGTCAGATATTACCTACAGCCCCAACGGCCGGACGTAGAAATTTTAAATTTAGAAGGATAATTAGAATTTTTGAAATTTTTAATAAACCATTATATGATATATTCTGAATACCGTGTTTATATCTTGTATATTCTATGCTACTCTATTCTATAAATCTGTCAGATATTACCTACAGCCCCAACGGCCAGACGTAGAAATTTTAAATTTAGAAGGATAATTAGAAGGAATAGAATAGTAGTGATGGCAAAACTGAATACCAATCAATGCAAAAACATCAGCAGTCGAACATGCTCACTACTGGACCAACGAGGCGGTATAAATATATTCGCAGACATACCTTTTCCAGTCTAATTGTCTCCAGTTAACGACCTTGATATGAATTAGCATTATTACAATGTACAGAATGCTAATTGACCATCTTATATGGCTGTCAGAATGACAGCAATAAATATAATTGAATTATAATGGCGGTGCGATTTCTCCATATCGATATTTTGAAATACTTGAACAAATATCAGCATTATATCGCGCACAGGCGTAAACATTTGTGAGTACACCGCGGAACGAAACGAAAAAAAAAAAAAAAAAAAAAGTACACACATCGCCATCTAGTCCCAAAGTAAGCGTAGCTTGTGTTATGGGTACTAAGACAACTGATGAATATTTTTATGAATAATATACATAAATACTTAAAATATACATATAAACACCCAGACACTGAAAAATATATACATGCTCATCACACAGACATTTTCCAGTAGTGGGAATCGAACCCACGGCCTGGGGCTCAGAAAGCATGATCGCTGCAAACTGCTCCAATCGGCCGTCGATATTATTTGGATATTATTTCCACTTGTGTGCCAGCGCTCTGAGAGTTGATAAAGCTGTGGAAGAAGATAACTTTATATCCTTTCCCCAGGGATTGTCTCCTGCCCATGCTAGCCGTGCTGGTTGTTTATATGTTGTATCATAAGTATTTGTGTATATTACTCATTAAAATATTGATCAGTCATCTCAGTACCCATAACACAAGCTACGCTTTACTTTGGGGCTAGATGGCGATGTGTGTACTGTCGTAGTATATTTATTTATTTATGTTACTTCAGACTATAATGTATCTATGTGACGGCCGATTGGCCCAGTAGGCAGCGACCCTGCTTTCTGAGTCCAAGGCCGTGGGTTCGTTTCCCACAACTGGAAAATGTTTCTGTGATGAACATGAGTGTTTTTCAGTGTCTGGGTGTTTATATGTATATTATAAGTATTTATGTATATTATTCATAAAAATCATAATTCATCAGTTATCATAGTACCCATAACACAAGCTACGCTTACTTTGGGACTAGATGGCGGTGAGTGTATTGTCGTAGTATATTTATTTATTTATTTATCTCTATTCTAAATTTAAAGAGGACGTCCATCAACCTCAAAAACTTTCTCGTTTGTAGTATTAGTTGGAAGGATACCACAGGGCACGTGTCTCCTCCCACGATGAGAAGGGGTTAGGATTGGTAGACTCCGAACTCCCTTAAGAACGTTATGGAGATCGAGACTTCTCACACCAAATCCTACATCCAATCCAAAGATCCAAATCCCCACGATGTTTTCCTTCGACGTTGAAGTATATATTTTTAAACTGAAATTGCTGCACCAACCCGTTCCTTTGTTTTTTCCTACCGTCAAAGGGCGTCTGGAAGAGATCGCTTTAGTGATAAGACCGCTTTTGCACGCTCTATTTTATTTTCTTAGTTTCTTCTGTATTTGTGTTTAATTTCTATAAAATGTGTGTGTGCAATAAACAAGCAAACAAGTGATATTTTAATTTCTTTAAACGCAAATAGGTTACAAAAGTCAGAGGTGCTTGCTAGGATTCGAACACGGCCCCCCGGAACTGAAGCCGAAATCCGAACCACTAGGCTATCAGCGATAGTAGGATACAATAATAATACATTAATATAAACGTGCGTACCTCAATTTTGTGCGTTCTTGCATCGCCCCAGTATAACTTATTAGCCGCTGTGTCTAAAGCAATCCCATTGGGCCACGTCAGCTTTTCCGATACCAGCAGTATACGATTGGTCCCGTCCAGGTTGGCCCGTTCAATCTTCGGCTTCTTCTCGTTCCAATCCGACCAGAACATCCAACCGGCCGTTGGGTGTAGTGCTATTGCACGCGGATAGTATAGGTCGTCGTGGATTATGATCTTTAATTCAGAGAATAAAAAATAAAAATTCTTAATAGGAGACAATGTCACGCTGCTCCAATGTCTGTTGGTTGGCTTTACTGGAACTGGAACTAACGGTTTACGTTAACGGGTTACGGTGTATACCACAGTTAGTTTCCTTACTCCAGCCGGGTCTCATAATGCTTTATATAAAATAAAAATGGTTGTTGGTTTATGGACGGTAATTTTACGTGATAACGGTCGCCCGAGTACAAGTGAGACAGGGCGATCGTACCTCTCTATCGCTTTTTCAGCGCTGTCTCAGGCGGAACGTGACAATGAGTCATGCTTTTTCGTGCTTGCAGCCGGCGCCATAATAAATACATAAAAACTCTAGCAAGACTGGGAACCAAACCTCGTGATCCTTATTTGAAAATTCTGACCACTGGACTCTTGAGGCAGCCTTTTTTATTTATTCCACTACAAGTTAGCCTTTGACTGCAATCTCACTTGCTGGTAAGTGATGATGCAGACTAAGATGGTAACGGGCGAACCGCTAACAGCGGTATGGCAGTTATAATAGGTTGGGGAAATAGTATGTATGAACTTGTAATAAAATCTCTTTGGTTATACTATTTGTACCTGGCTGGTTTTGGTATCATTAAAAGTTTTAATTTTAAAGAAGACCTTTTTACATACATAATTTTTTTATATACTACATACTCTAGTTAAATGTAAATAAACAATATTAAAAAATGCAAAGAAACTTTTTCCCCAACCTAATATTAAACTCATACTCCTATTCGGTTTCTACGCCAAATCGTACCGGAACACTAAATAGCTTAGCGGCACGTCTTTATCGGTAGGGTGGTAACTAGGTATGGCGGAAGCTTCCAACCTGAACAGAACAGAGAAAATTCAGAAATTATAATTTCCAAAATTTCCTCCGCAGGGGATCGTACCCGGAACCTCCCACCTAACTCCACAGCGCTCACTCACCTCACCGCTGCGCCACAGAGGTCATCAAAAAAGCCTATACCTATTCTGTTTAATCTAGTTTTTGTTTCCGCAGAACTAACCTTCCTCGCACTACCATCCAGCCTAGCAACAGTGATAGTATCAGACACTGGGTCCGTCCAGTATATGTTCCTCGCGAGCGGATCTATCGCTATGCTGTCGGGCACGCCGTTGCTGTGTATGACCACAGTCTGCTCACTTCCATCCAACCGTGCACGGGATATTGTTTTGGACTGAAATACATATAATTGTTTTGAAGACCTCTCTGTAAAACTAAGGTTATATATTTGTTTCTTCTCCAGTATTTATAGCTCATCATAATATACAACGTGTAACCAAATTACGAAATAATATTGAAGGATGCAGAAGTATATTTCATAAGGAATCACACTGTAAAAATATTAAATCAAAAGAAGCATTTTTTTTTCTTCATACAAACGAATTCAGAATATTCTAAGTGTTTACTTACGACAACCCTATTGAAGATAAAAGACCGACACGCGCATATTACCTACGCTACGCGACGCGTACCTAATAAAGTAACAGGAATCACATGATTTTAAGTTTTCATGTGAACTGATTTGTTACAGTAAAAATTAGGGCAGTGGTTAACTCAAAAACTATTAGGTTTTCGGTATCACAGATAAGTCTCAGAGACAGTACATATTATACCTTTAAAGCATGTTAAGTATTATTTCGGTTTTCATTTACACGTTGTATAAACCAGCACAAGCGATGTGTTCAATACAATCAAATATCCCATTGTTATAGGAGTTGGATGGAATGTGTTTTGTGGAGATGATATTCAAAAATTCTAATTCAAAATTTCTTTATTCATGTAGGCCTATCACAGGCACTTATGGAGCGTTCATACATATTTATTTTTACGACGATACTCACACACCGCCATCTAGCCCCAAAGTAAGCGTAGCTTGTGTTATGGGTACTAAGATAAGATAAATATATATGAATATATATTTTTTTATGAATATAATACACAAATACTTACAATATACAGATAAACACCCAGACACTGAAAAACAGTAATGTTCATAACACAAACATTTTCCAGTTGTAGGAATCGAACCCACGACCTTGGACTCAGAAAGCAGGTTCGCTGCCCACTGCGCCACTCGGCCGTCATCCGAGGGTTCCAAACGCGCCCTGGTCTAAGAGCCCACAACAAACTTAGCCGGGTAATTTTTTTTTTGTTATCACCATCTCACAGTTTATTTATATTAAGCTATGAGGTTAGAGCAATTCACACCCAAGCTTTTTTATCGTTCAAGTAATCCTTAATATTATAATAGGAAAAACGTTCATCGAATATTTTTTAGTTGTTGTTGAAAAGGCTTACCTGACTGTCAGCCCAATAAATGTATTCACTTTTCGGATCAAAGTCAACAGTGAGAGCTCTCTTTAAATCCTTTAAGGGCAGTGTGTAGGGTGTGAAGTCCGGTGAATCTAGTGAAATCTTGGATATGACAGACCGCTGGGCGACTAAGAGCATAGATTGTGGCGTGTTGTAGCATGTTGTGTTGCTTCCTTCTTTTAACTTTACGCCCGTTGGACAGGCACAAACGTAACCTGGAAACAAGATTGAAACTAATAACATATTTACTGGTTTAAATATAAACTAATGAAATTAAAGGTTAATTTTTACTGATATAGACGATTATGCTGTTTTTTTTATAATCACTACAAGTCTTTCTTGACTAAAATAACACCTGATCTAAGATAGAAGCGGGCTAACGTGTGACGGCTAACAAGGCGTATGGCAGTTAAATGAAACAGATACCCCTTATCTGTTTCTCCGCGGCAGCGTACCGAAACGCTAAATTGCTTGGGGGCACAACCATGCAGAACATGCCGGGGTTGACCTGGTGACCGTCTTATTATAAAAACCCTGTAAATTGTCTATCTGAGATATTTTGATGATAATCAGATACAGTGTATTTATTCGAAGGTTTGGGTCATCACAGCCACTCATGTAACATCCCTTTCGAACAACAAATAATCCGAAAATTTATTTACTAATTTGAGGTGGCACCACAATGGAATCTTACACTGTCTGAAGATCTAGGATCACCCCTGACAGTCTTACCTGGAGGATTAGGTGCTAATAGACATAAATGCGAACATCCCTCATTGTTTTTGCAAGGGTAGTCTCCAGTAGGCATCAGCTGCCGGCTTTTGTCATATACTTTAATGTCAACCGGTACTGGGTCAGACTTAATCAGCTCTTTTATAGCTCCATTTGTTGATATGTCCCATGAATATATACCCCTGTTGGAAGAAATATTAGATGATTAAGTGGACTAATAAACTATTGGAAATCAAGCATTGGAGGCACTATTATTTATTTAAACTCTTTATTTGTACTCCACTACACAGTAAGGAAGATGAAGGACTAATATAGAGAAACACAAAGACTGGTGTAGAGTACAAAAGGAGGCCTTATCACTTAGAAGCGATCTTTACCAGGCAACCTTTGGATTAGGAATAGAGCGAGAACAAATAGGTGGTGTAAAATTATTATAAACCTACATTCAAAACATTTAAGTGTTTACTTATGAGAACCCTATTGAAGATAAAAGACCGACACGCGCATAGTATCAACGCTATGCGACGCGTACCTTTTAAAGTGAAAGGAGTCATATGATTTTAATTTTGTTATTAAAATACAGTAGTTTATAGAATAGCAGTATTATCTTACCATGTCTTCCAATCAGTCCAATATAGTTTCTCATGAAAATAGGCCAATGCATATGGATATTTCAAACCGTCTTTTACTATTCGCGCTCGTTTTTCGCCATTAAAGTCAATCATATCTACAAACTGTAGCTTGGCATCAACCCAGTAAATTAAATTGTTATTATAGTCTATAGTGATTCCATTGGGCCAGAATATATTATCCTTTACTATAACTTTACGTGTTGCTGGATCACCATTCATACCAGCTCTTTCAATTTTGGGTATTTCACCCCAATCTGTCCAAAACATTAACCTGTAATAAATAATATGTATATATGAATACATTTCAAATGTATGAAAAGCAAACAAACTGCCAAAGGCCCTTGGTAAACTAAACTCAGTGGCATGCATACAGGGTATGCACTATGCAGACTTATGTTATACAATGAACAAAATCTCATGTAAAAGTTTAAAAAAAAACTTGAGGATAGGCATTGTACGAGTTACAAGAACCCTAAACTTAAGTTTTTATACTGGAGATTTTTTCGATTTAATTATGTAATAAATAATTATGTTAAAAATTGTCTGCACATAAAAATTTACAATTTACTAAATATATATGTTGAGGATATAAACATATGCCCAACAAAGGTTTGTATTTCCATGTGTGTTTGAGTTTCTTTATTCCACCATAACTTTAAATTCTTTATATTTAAACTTTATATATAAACAGGTATGGATATATGAGGTATCACTAGGATCCATACACCTTTCCAAATGACAATGTATGTAACGCTTTGAGAAAAGTCAATATGAAAGTGTTACATTTCAGTAAATTTTAAAATTCTTATGATATATCGCCAATCATTTAAGCATTAAGGATAGAGCAAGAGTTGTTCAGAATGTGATAGAAATAGCTTGAGATGGGGATGATGCACAAACTTACCCCTCCTTAGGAACTAGAGCAATAGCCCTGGCCAGGTCTACTTCTGTCCAAAATAAAACTTTTCTATATTTGTGTTCTATACTTATTACTTCTATTCTATTAGTTTCTCCATCTGTCCAATAGATTTTGTCTGTGTACCAATCTATTGCAATACCAGTAGGAGTAATTATGCCTTCTGATACTATCCTCATCTGAAAGTTTTACATAAAATGAATAGAGAGCATCTTTTAATGTGGTGTGATTAGTTGTCTGGTGAAAAAATATTGAAGGTCCTGAAGAATTTTTTGCAGTATAATTTCTATAGGGTTATTTGTTCACTAAAGTGTTAAATCATAAGTTATGCCAAGAATGACTGAATGAATGAATACTTTTTTGCTATACACAACCAACACCACCATAAAAGAAAAAATACCCAATAATAAGAACACATAGAGCAAGTTATATAGAGGATACAATTTGGTGCTAAGTGCACATAGATGCTAAGTATGTGATGTGAAATGACTGTTATAACTGACAAGCCTTTTATTGCAATATGTAGACACAAAATTGTATTGGTATTTTCACAAATCAGCATTCATCATCATCATCATCAACCCATTAAAGAGCACCACAGGGCACGGATCTTATTTAAGCTGGCCAAGTGTGGTAGACTTTGTGTGGAACTCTCAGGCAGGAAGGTTTCCTGACAATGTTTTCCTTCACCATTAAAGCAAGTAGTATTAAATTGCTTAAATTAAAAATTGCACATAATTCTGAAAAGATAGTGTTGGTGGGAATCAAAATAGACTATCATCACTTTTTTCAATCAGCATTAACCTTTTTAATATTAAGTGTAGATAACAATACCATTGATTTATATACATACTTTTTCTCCAGAATGTGTATTGTTGTACTCCATACATTGTATCAATTCCGCAGTCTGATCCGACCAGCATATTAAATTCTTTTTACACAGGAAGTCAACAGCGGAACCTTGCTCCAAACCTTTGATTATTGCATTAATTTTTCCAGATTTTGATATATTTGCCACTCGTATATCGGATGCAGTTGAATACAATAATACTGGATTATTTATGCTTGAACTTGAGTAGTAACCTGGTAAACAATATTGTTACAGTAAATTTATAAAGTCTGTAAATAATTAAACTTTTGATAACTATAAATTCATATTTGCCAGATATTTATGTTCATGACATTGAGTTGGTGGGTATTTTGATATAAATACAACTGCATTATCGATGCACCGCAATCCTACCTGGACTCGAACAATGCAAAGATACCTCCAGGTGTCTTAGTCATTTATGAATATATTAATTACCAGCAATTAATACAGTGAATTATAATTGCTGGTTTGGTTTCACCTCCGTCACTTATGAATCGAAGCATGATGTTATATAGCCAAGCAACTTTTGATTTGACCACAACCCTCCTGGCTTAATGGTGAGCACTGTGGTCTTAAAAGTGGGATAAGGTTTAAGCCCGGCAGAGAAAATTTAGAATTTAGATTTACTGAATCTTTCTTGGCCTACTCTGGCGGGAGGCCTGGCTTGGCCCTACCAATCTCCCTACAAAAACATGCCGACAGCTATTAAGCACAGGTTATTGTTATTTCTATACTAGTAACAAGTTAACCCGTTACCATCTTGAACTTAATGCATATAAACTACAACGTTATTATTGCCTGAGAATTTGAGCAAGTAAATTATCAAATCTTATATTTTTCTATATCTTAGAGAGTTCACTTGTATATTTTTTTGTATTATTATGAGGCAGTTATTCAATTAGTAAAGCCGTCGTCGTCGAATACGAAATACCACTGCATTACAGCTCATAAGCCTGATACGAAAATAGTTTTGCGTTCCTCTATAAAAGAAAAAAAAAAGAAAATAAAGTTTCAACTAGTTTCAAGTATTAGGTACCCACCTTTTAGTTGCAAAAACATCAATAAACAAAACACATGAATAACATTCTGTATTATTTTGTCAGCTTGAACTATTCTTCGGCGCTTCGTCATAATGAAAACAAATGACTCCGAACAAACGACTCATGGGTCCGAAGTATTTAATATTGCACATAAACATATAAGGCACGGGTAGGAATTTTATTATACTTAATAATTAATTAATGATGTAGGTACACAGATTTAAACTACTACACTATCCATTTCAGATTTTTTTAATGAAATTCAACAAGGGAAATAGAGAAAAGATAACAACAAACAAAGTTCTAGCCACAGCCCACAGATCACAGGATAACATAGAGTGAATAATAAGCCGGCGGCTGCGGAGATCACGCTCGGCCAAAAGGCAGCCCGACAGTAATTTCGTAAACATCTAAAATGTATTTATATGGTCTTTTCGTAATATGAAATGATTGCCCAGTGAATATTTTTCTAAAATAATAATTATTACCTTTGTTTCCCAACAAATAAAACTTCAAAATAATCGTATTTTTAATCTGTGGTGTGGTTTCGTTGGGACTATGGAGGGTAGAGGTAAGGAGAGTCATCTGTGTATATGAAAAAGTGTCGTCAAAATGTATTAAATTAGGATGGCGCCACATTTGCATCAGGGTAACTCTTAAAAGAAGCGCCAAATATAAATATTGTTAGAGTAGGCTTGAAAAATAAACAAGGAAGTATGGAGATACAAGGAAGTAAGGTTATATTTACCACAATATTTTGTACAACGTAAGTTGTTGAAATTCTCAATAATTAACTACTTTAGTCGATAATGACATTAATTTTTTTAACTCTGCATACTTCAATTCATCTACGATTGCTACATTCATACCATACCCTGTGCATCCACCAGCGCCATTGTGGAGGATTTTTGAACTGTTATTTAGCGCATACACTGGACACTTTTTCAACTTTTCTCCCATATAAGATAACTCTGCTTACCTCTACCCTCCATAGTTGGGACTGAACTCCCAACGAAACCCAGTGTGGGTATAGTGATACAAAATCAAAGCAAACATTAGTGATAGCTTTCTTTCAATGATTACTACTTTTGCTTTTTTGGCTTTTAGGTGTATTATCAAAATTAAGCTTAATTTGCTATGCTTTTCGCGGAGTATAGCAAATTAAGCTTAATTTTGATAATATATCATGGATTTCCGCAAAGTAACGCCTGCTTCTATCCAAGCTTTTAGGTGTGCCAAATCGGAACGTTGTACTTCGCCAATGACACGTTTACTTGGAAGATCCACAAAGGAGATTTAAAAAACAAATGTATAGAAATAGGTACTGCACTATACTTCTAAAGTTCTAATATACTAATAGCTAAGTATAGTTTTCCAAAATTAGGCGTACTTACGTAACGGTGTGTGGTCTTTGGTTAGTATTACATATCACTCAAGAAAATTTATATTATAAATCATAATAGGATATTTAGGGCTTCATGTTGTTAGATTGAATATATAAACAAACAAATTTTACATAAGAAAACTTTCGACATTTAATGAGCGGGGAATATTTGAAGGAAGGACCTCGTAAAGCTTATAAAGGAGTTTTGGGCAGGAAAACAATATGAGTGACCGATCATGCGTCAGGACTACATTCACACATAGAGTGTTCCCTTATTCTCAATTTACTGAGATGTACTGGAGCGCAGGCATGGTCGTTACGCAGCCGACATATTGTGGATGACAACCAACATATTACGGTACATAAAGAACCTAGGTTTGCGTGGTATAACTGGTTGAACTGATAAATAGAATTTGACTTAATTGTCTTCGATTCAGTCCAAACCGCATGGCCGGAATCTCGGAACTTGAGTGTTTGCGAGAGAACATAAATTTTGGGGGAAGTTTTTAAAACGGTTTAAAGAACCCATGTCAAAGGCAAGTTTCGCATACACTTCAACAGTCTCATTACCTTTTATACCCATGTGACCTGGTATGCAGGTCAAAGTGACGGACAGGCCTTTTTGCTGGCAAGTGCATAACACTTCCCTGATCTGAACCCCATCGGTTTGACGCGCTAGAACGCTTAAGGAGTTATGAAATTCTACAAAAAGAATGGCTTCAAGGATAGCTATTAATTCCTTTAATCTCAATAAAACTAGAAAACGATTTAAAGAAACTTGAACTGAATGTTTGGCCAAGTTCAACCTTATTTTTCTTATTTCGTGGAACATTACAGAATGTTTTATTTGAATTAACGTAAGTATTTTTAAAATTAAACACCACCGATAAAATTTTCGATCCATATCCATTATTTAGAAGATTTTAAAAATTATTTATTCACTCGATCGCTTCAATTATCCACATATGTCATGAGACCGTTTATGCGGCTACTTTAAAATTATACTTAAAGTCTGTTTTCTGGGTACAAGCTGTAAAAACCACCATTATTCATTTAAAACACATACTGTAAAGTAGTTCGATTCCTTTTTATATTTATATATGGGCAAGAGAATCGTTGTCTCGATCGGAAATCGGTCTATTGTAGAAGTATCTCTGAAACGTGCGTCGCGCGTCCTGGACTTCAGTATTACCTTTTATACTAACTAAGCTTTTTGCGTTGAACGCAACTTTAACGGTAGTACATCACTCAACTTCGGTCTGTGGATGATGTAGTCATAATGGCAGAGACTCTGGGTGACCTTAATGCGATGCTCAATGACCTCAGCAGAGCCTTTCTCAACCTGGTTGGGCCTTCGTATGAACATGAGCAAGACGAAAATTATGTCTAACGCTCATGTTCCGCTCCATCTGTAATTGTTAGGAGCTCTGCATTCGAAATTGTAGACGAGTACATATACCTTGAAGGCCGACTGGCGCAGTGGGCAGCGATCCTGCTTTCTGAGTCCATAGACGTGGGTTCGATTCCCACAACTGGAACATGTTTGTGTGATGAGCATGAATGATTTTCAGTGTTTGGGTTTTTATCTGTATATAATAAGTATTTATGTATTTTATTCATGAAAATATTCATTAGTCATCTTAGAGCCCATAACACAAGCTGCGCTTATTTTGGGGCTAGATGGCGATATGTGTATTGTCGTTGTATATTTATTTATTTATACCTAGGAGACACGATCCAGTTAGGTACGTCCAATTTCGAGAAAGAGGTGGAAGAAGCGGTTTCGGATGGGCAGCGTACGGGATACTTCGTGACATCTTCTCGTCCAAGATCCCTCAGTGCCTGAAGACTAAAGTCTTCGAACAGTGCGTGTTGCCAGTGAAGACTTACGGATCCGATGGGCCTCATAAGAAGGCTCAGAGTTACTCAGTGAGTGATAGAGACAGCTTTGCTAGGAGTATCTCTACGTGATCAAATCAAAAATCAGGAGATTCGTAGAAGAACTAGAGTTACCGACATAGCACAGCGAGTCGCAAAGCTAAGTCCGAGCTATGGGCAGGGCACAAGCCAAAACTATCATCTATATCAGGATATAAAAGGTGATATCCAATAAACGTTGATAGAAGTATTGTTTATTTACAATTACTAACCTAAATGCGAATTTCGGTGAATCTAAACTCGAAAACATACGACTTTAATACAAACTTCCAACCCCTGGTTTATATCTTTAGGGGTAAATTCGCACAAAATTGGTAGACTTAATAACAAAAATAAAATAAAAAATACTTTCATCGCCTATTTTACAACCTCCTAGGGGGACTTTTAAAAATAATATATAAAAATTATTATTATTTAAAACTGATAACCTAAATTCCGATTTCCACGTATCTAACTTACTGAACGTAGAACTTTCATACAAACTTCCAACCCCAATTTCACCTCTTTTAAGATTATTTTTGACTAAAGATAATATATATGTCCATTTCCAGGATATAATTTATATCCTTGCCAAGTTTCATTAAGTAGATCTTAATTTCTTCAGCCGTTTAGTCGTGAAAAGGTAACAAACAAACAGACAGAGTAACTTTTGCATTTATAATATTAGTATTGATAATAATACATTGTTTATCATATAAAACCGTGTAAGGGGCGGATTTGGGGGCGGACGAACATTTCACAAAACAAAAAATAGCCGTAGTACCTATCTACTTATAGATATGGTATAATATGCATGATTCACAATTACGCCTACTGAAATGCGATATCTAGACATAAACAGGGGAGTCATTTAGGACAATATGGCTCCATTGGTACCATTCACGCTGGTAGTTAAACACAACACTATGTGCTCATACAAACCTGTACCATTAGTAGGTACCTTAGTAGTAGGTACTCAACCATAGTAGTAGGTACCTTCCTCTTACCACCTGATGGTAAGTTGAAACCCATCAAAATATAAACAATATACAGAGCAACATTTCGCAGGGTATACTAGGATGTTCCCGGGCGTCTAACAGAGCCAACAAAAGGGACATGCCGGCCGTGGTGGTTTTTAGTTTGGGTATACCCCCTTTAGAGGGGGGAGTCCCACATAACCTCCATCCTGTCCAAGGGTAGCAATAAAGCTTTTCCACCACGCCAAAAAAAAAGGGTATACGAGGATTACACCGGCAACCACGTCCTTTGGGCCGGACTACAGAAACGCTGCTTTTCGGCACAAATAAGCACAGACAAATAAACAAAGAGACAAAAATTTTAGTACGGATACAGAGCAATATTGATTTATTTATTTTATTTATTAAGGCCCAAACATTTTACTTAATACTTAGAATTAATAAAAAGAAAATAAACCACACACCAATTAACACGCTTATAAATCATACGAACACATAAAATTGACGGTAAACTTAAAACTTAATTATGAATATTGGATAGAAACATAGATAGCGTTACTTTTTGGAAATCCATGATATATTATGAAAATTAAGCTTAATTCGCGATCGTCATACTCCGCGAAAAGCAGGAGAATCTGTGTGGTGTAATTTATAATTTCTTCAATCCTATACTCCATACTCCACACCAAACAGATCTTCGGCAATGTACCCTCTACGCACGTTTCGCTCCAAAACCGGAGCTTCCTTAGGAGATTTTGACTTTACAGAAAACTCAAACATTTATAAAACATCCCCCCACTTTTAATGTCGTGTACACTATTCTACAACAAAATTCGAAAATTTGTTGTGGCGGCCATCTAAGACCGATTTTCATGGGGGAAAAAAGAAGGCAGAACGTTGGTTAAATGAAGTTACTGGACGTTTTAAAATCTGTTATGTTATTGCCTTATGATGCATGTCACGCTAAGGTCGACCTGTTAAGGAGAATTTATTTCCACAAACCTCTAATCGGTTTCTACGCCACATCGTACTGGAACGCTAAATCGCTTGCACGTCTCTGTCGGTAGGGTGATAACTAGCCACGGCTGAAGCCTCCCACCAGATCAGAACAGAGAAAATTAAGAAATTATAAAATCTATAGATATCGTAATAATATTATCTAATTTTTAATTAAAAATTTACCATATGGCCCTTCTGCATTTCATCCAATCTAAGGGCGTTTCTACACGAGTCACAGTACGGGTTTGTGTGTGTCTGTGTGTAAATGCGGTGACGACTTCGATTTCTATGGGCCGTTAGTCATTTTCATACTCATACAGCGTTTTGCGCCTAGCACGCCATACGTTTTGTATCCGGTTTTTCAGCTATGCCGTTGATGCCCCTATGTTGTTTTGTATGAACGTGAGTGTGAGCCGTTAGTACTTGCAAAAAATAATTACGAACTTCCTGACAATATGCCGCGACTCGGACTTATGACATCACAGGGTTAATTAATTACACTTATTCTGCTCCATTCCGCTTTTGGTCATACACAACTGTTTCCTATACAGATGTATACGACTCCGTTTAGCTTTCCCCGTCGATTTAGCAATCGTAGCAATCAACCACCAATCTGCACTGGGCTACGGCCTAAACCCTTCTTTTTGTGCGAGGAGACCTGTAGTGGGCCGTTAATGGCTTGACATGACGAAATACAGAATAAGGACCGAGGTCTATCGGTTTTTTACTCATAATAACGACAGTTCCAAACGTGCTTGTGTCGTGTGACTTATCTATTGAGAGTGCCAACTGGCATATAAACGTATATAATTTTTTTTTTTTTTTTAGTTTACCTGTTTTATACTACAGAAAATATGTAATCGCTTCTCAGTCCTTCAACACTATACGTATCTGATAACATGAATCAACAGCTGAACAGGTGTATTCGAAATCTTTACGGGGCACGCGATTCAAGCAGAATAAGTGTAATAAGACCGATACCATCCTATAACGTATATATATACTACAGTCTTATAAATAACGATGTGTACGTCACGACAATGAAGCAGTGTGCCGGGTTTTTTGTGTCGACGACGCAAAACCTGCCGTGCGGTGGCTCGTGTAAAAACGTCCGAACAGGTCGTATACGCCCACCAAACCTGCATCTGAGTGTACACATGTCTAATTTTATTATTTTCATTATAATAAATTAGTAGCGTGCAGTCTATAATTCTTCTTGGACGTCCATCGTATTATGGATCATGTCCAATTTATATATTTATCTTTTCATGATAATAATTGTTTCATCCGAACTTTCTTACTGTGAAGTGTTTACGAATCGACCCAAAATCAAAGTCGTGGATGGTGATCTTATATTCCAACCAGCATATGATAGAAGTATTTATTTGAATCCTAATGGACCGAAGTCCAAAATTTTCTATGGTGAATTAAATCTTTTAAATCTATACAACAGAACAAATACTGGAGATCCAAACGAGTTTAATGACAACGCACAAGCTGACAAAGGCCAATTGAATGATGCATTTAGAAGAATACAGAACTTAGAATCATTAACAAATTCATTTCCAAGTAATGTGAATTTAAATATATCGTATTTAACTCGCAAAGTGAATAACCTCTCTAATAGAGTCCGAGCTCTTCAGACTTTAGTAAGCATAAAAAATATAAACGAATGTCAATCGCATCCTTGTGAAAACGGAGGTACTTGCTTAAATCTTGTTAACGGGTATCACTGTTTATGTCCTTCAACTTGGAAAGGAGTCAATTGTGACAAAGACGTTAATGAATGTCGTAACTATGCCGGTACCGACTTAGGATGTCAAAATGGTGCAACATGTATCAACAGACCAGGATCCTATGAATGTATTTGTAAACCGGGTTGGTATGGCCTTGACTGTACCAGAACAGCTAAAAATTGTTCAGGTGGCGACTTTGAAATGTGTGGCCACGGAATATGCCTGCCCATAAACAGCGGAGACGGTATAAAATGCATTTGTAACCAGGGTTGGACAACTGATGGCACCAGCGTCGCTTGTTTAACGGATGTGAATGAATGCCTATCCGGCCAAGGTCCACGTTGCTCGGTGAATCCAAGAGTAGACTGCATAAATTTACCCGGCTCTTTTCGATGTGGAGAGTGTCCTCGAGGGTATGAAGGAGACGGTTATGCATGCTATGATATTGACGAGTGTCTAACTATTCCGAATGGTGGTTGCAGTACGAGTCCTATGGTTACATGTCATAATACAATTGGCTCTCGCATTTGTGGTTCCTGTCCACCAGATTATCTGGGCGACGGTATAACATGCATTTGGACCGGTTCATGTTCCATAAATCACGGAGGATGCCACCCGTCAGCCCAGTGCATTGAAAATCAAGGTTTTAGAAGGACGTCCCAATGTTTGTGTCCATATGGAATGGAAGGTGATGGAATCGGGATTCATGGGTGCTACGTATCAATCGGAGGAAACAATACTCAGCGCTGTGAAAATAATCCTTGCGGCGTTCACGGACATTGTCATCCTCTACGGCAAGGCTATACATGTATTTGTTATCCAGGTTACAGTGGACCTTATTGCACTGACCAAAACAATATTTGTTCTAATAACCCATGTCAAAATGGCGGCAGTTGCAGGCTTGATGATAAATTAACACGAGGGTTCAGATGTGAGTGTACTGCTTTATTTTCTGGTGATGTTTGTCAAGTTCATATTCAACAATGTGGCGGATTTCTAGACTCTGAAGAGGGCAGTATAATATATCCCTTAACAAACACAAGTTACGCGCATGATTCAAGATGTGCTTGGGTTATTCATACCGCCCCAGATAAGGTAATCAACGTAACATTTAGTAGATTCAATTTAGAAAATGACACAAATGAGTGTAGATTTGATTTCTTGCAAATTCACGATGGAAGAAATTCAGCACGTCAACTTATCGGAAGATTTTGTGGAAGTAATCTTCCAAACGGTGGAAATATCATTTCAAGTCATAATTATTTATATTTTTGGTTCCGTTCTGACCATTCGGTAGCCAAAGACGGATTTGCTTTGCATTGGGATAGTGTATTGCCTGTGTGCGGTGGAGAAGTAGATGCAAAAACTCATGGGCATATTAGTTCACCTGGCTCACCCAACACATATCCTCCTAACCGCGATTGTTACTGGCACTTGAGAACAAATTTTGGTAAAAAAATACAATTGCATTTCTTTCAACTCGATTTAGAAGAGCATGCTAATTGCAGTTTTGATTATTTAGCAATTTATGATGGTGAACATACAACAGATCCACTTATAAACAAATATTGTAACACAACACAACCTGCACCGGTCCAATCAGCTAGTTCTGAATTACTAATTCATTTTCACTCGGATGCCTTAGGTTCTGGTAAAGGATTTCAAATAGCATTTGCACCAATTGGGGGTGTGCCCGGTTGTGGTGGTTATTTTACCTCTGATAGAGGAGAAATCGTCTCACCTTCATATAACGGCCTTTATCTAAGTAATTTAATATGTGAATATAAAATAAAAACTCGTCCCGATACAAGGATTCGTATTGAATTCAAATCTTTTAACTTAGAAAGATCCTTAACATGTAAGTACGACTTCTTGAAAATATATGATGGTCCAACATCGGATTCACCATTGGTTGGAAAATTTTGCGGTATAACACACCCTAAGACGTACACTTCTTCTACAAATAAACTGTTTATTTTGTTCAGAACTGACCATACAGTAGCATCCGATGGGTTTAAAATAACTTTTGAATCAGTTTGTCTACAAAATATAGTAGGAGACAGTGGTGTTATAAAGTCTCCGAATTATCCGATGTTCTACCCAAAGCAAAGTGAGTGTGAATATGTTATTAGTACCGCTCCAGGTAAAAAAATACAGTTAACATTCCAAGATTTCGACATTGAAGATAGCAGATACTACAATTGTACTTATGATTATGTTGAAATTAGAGATGGACATTTTATTAACTCATCATTATTAGGCAAATATTGTGGTAATTCTGAAGCTGTTCCACCTATGCAAATATCTTCATATAATTATATGTACATTAAATTTAATTCAGATAATAGTGTTAGTGGTAGGGGCTTCTATGCGAATTATACTACTCTAGATACAGAATGTGGAGGTATTTATAAAGAAGATTCAGGTCTCATAAATCACCCTGCCGATAATGGCCGATATTCTAATAATGATAATTGTACGTGGCATGTAATCGCTCCTGAAGGAATGCATATTAAATTAACATGGAATAGATTTGAACTTGAGCTCATGGATTCATGTGATAGTGATTATATAGAAATTATTGAAATCGATGATGATAATAACCATAATGTTTTGGGAAAATATTGTGGAGGTTCTTTACCTCCAGCTTTAACTATTTCATCGAATCACCTTGTTATAAGGTTTATATCGGATAATAGTATTCGTGGAAATGGATTTTCAGTATCGTATGCATTTTTAGACGAGCACAATCATTGCGGCGGATTCTTTGTTAAATCTCATGGATACATATTTTCACCAAATTGGCCTGAGGTTTACGAGCCTAATCGTGATTGTACGTGGATAATATCCACCCCTGTGGGTCACCAAATAAGACTTAACATAACTGACTTTGACCTAGAAAGACCTCTACGTGATAAATGTGATTTAGGAGACTATCTAGAAATAAGAGATGGATCTACTCCAGATTCTTCAATCATAGGCAAATATTGCGGATACTTCAAGTATAAAAGAGTAGTGTCAACAGCTAATAGTTTACATCTCCATTTCCATTCCGATTTTTATTTAAGTGGAAAGGGATTTAAAATTGAATGGGATGGTACCTTGAGTGGCTGTGGAGGAACACTGACTAGTGTATCTGGTTCTATATCGTCACCTAATTATCCACAGAACTACAATGAAAATGCGGAATGTTTTTATCGTATTGTTACGAGTAGTGGATCAAAAATTCGTATAAGTTTTACAGAATTAGATTTAGAAAAAACAACGGATTGTAGAGATGACTATGTTGAAATATTTGATGGAAGTAATGAACAATCTTCAAGCTATGGCAAACATTGTCTCATGTCAAGTACGTTAAACAACATTGAAACTACTAGTAATTATGCTTTTATTAAATTTAGATCCGACATTTTAATCGGTGGAAAAGGGTTTTTACTGAACTATAACACTATTTGCAATAATAACATAAGTGGAAGTTATGGAGTTATTGACAGTCCTGGGTTCCCTGATAAATATCCATTAAACTCCAATTGCTTATGGACAATAACTGTGCCTAAAGGCAACAGAATCAATATTACGTTTACGCATTTTAATCTATTTTCGGCTTTACATCCATATTCATTATTTTATAATCCTCATCCTTGGACCAGGCAATCATCATTATATAGCCCACTAAATCGCCCAAGATACAGTTTATACCGGCATCTCGGTAATTGTGAAACAGATTATTTGCAAACGAAAGAGATGTCAGATATAAACTTTTCCGAGAGACAGTGTGGAGACTCATTACCAAAACCAATAACTAGCACTAGTAATTCTTTACAAATTAAATTTGTCACTGGAAGCTATTTTCCTAGACAAGGGTTTCGTTTAGAATGGGTTAACTATGGTTGTGGTGGATATATTACAAAAAGTGAGGGCTCCTTAGTGATGGACAAAATTTCAGATTCTGCTGGTGAATTAGAATGTGAATGGATTATAGAAACTCCACTAGGGACAGCAGTTATTTTAAAATTTTCCGAATTCTATATGACAGAATCTAAAAATTGCACTGTAGATGCTATTGAAATTTATAATGGGCAAAGTCGAGCTTTTCCCTTAATAACAAGAATTTGCGTTAAAGGGGAGATTACTGTTGCTGCCAGCTCCAATATTCTGCTCGTCAGATTAATTAAGCAGTCATCATTACGAGATGTGTATTTTAAATCTATCTTTACTTCTCAAAGAAAAGGTTGTGGTGGTTTGATAGAATCTCAATCAGGGTCAATTCAATCAATTAATTATCCTAAAAACTATGATAATGACAATGATTGTTTATGGTCTATAAGAGTACCAAAAAATCACAGAGTTGATTTAAAATTTATGGATTTGGATTTGTACTCCAGCACGGATACTGAAGAAGATTGCGGTGATTCGATAAAAATTTATGATGGCCCGAATTTATTGGCTTTAAATTACACTTGGCTTATATGTCCGAGCACAAATATATCTCAAATAATATCTCGAAACTCGACAATACTAGTGCAGTTTAAAACTGACGAGTATGGAACGGCCAAAGGTTTTAAAGCTAATTTCAGCATGAGCTGTGGTGCAATAATTGAGGCAAACGAGGACGGTATTATAAGCAATGATAAATTTTTGAGTTATACAAACCAGGATTGTACATGGACTA
This sequence comes from Pararge aegeria, assembly GCF_905163445.1. Classification (NCBI taxonomy): domain Eukaryota; kingdom Metazoa; phylum Arthropoda; class Insecta; order Lepidoptera; family Nymphalidae; genus Pararge; species Pararge aegeria. Next base: position 4,680,601 of record NC_053184.1, on the reverse strand, counting down.
TCCTCGCACCAGAACCTAGTAAGAAAGTAAAATTAACTATACGGCACTTGTCATTACCGAAAAATACTGACATTATTACAAATAGAAAATGTCCGTCATCCTACCTTAGAGTCTATGATGGAAACGATCAAATGGCACCACTTATTGAAGAGTATTGTGGTAGAAAAGCACCACCTACTATTGTTAGTCATGGTAGTGCCCTCACGATTCAGCTAGGGTCTTACACTAATACCATAGAAGGTCAGTTTTCAGCGCATTATTCCACTTTGACAAACGCTTGTGGAGGAGAATTGATATCAGAAGAAGGAACTATCGCATCACCAAATTATCCGCTGTCTTACCCCAATAATGCAAATTGTGAGTGGATTTTAAGCACATCACCTGGAAATAGAGTTTATATTACGTTTGAGAGGTTTGATTTATATTATTCCGATGGTTGTAATGAAGACTACTTAGAAGTTAGGGAAAAAAATGGTGGTGGTAATTTATTAGCTGTTTATTGTGGTCAAGATGTTCCAACTAACACTACAACTGGAACAAAACTATATATAAAATTTCATAGTAATGATAGAAACACTGGCCAGGGATTTCTCCTTAATTATGGATTTCTTCACGGCAACGACATCACGGGGTTACAAAGCGGTGAAATTACTTCTCCTCTTTATCCTTTACCTTATTCAGGAAGTGGAGAATACAATTGGAGAATCTTTGTAGACGATTCAAAATCCATTTCTTTAAATATTGATCATTTAGAAATACATAAAACTCAAGATACGTGCAACAGCAAGTTAATAATTTTCGACGGCTACGACGATGATGCTCCCTTATTAGAGGAACTATGTGGATTGTTAAAACAGGAAAGTAAATTATTACAAAGTAGTTCCAATGTTGCCTTTATAAAATTAGTTTTGGACGATACGAATATTGGATCGATATTTCATATTATATGGGCGGAGACTAATAGAAACTTAGAAATTGAGACTAATAGTCAAATCAAATGCGGAACAAATAATACTGAACTTCTGTCTATTGGAAGTGAGTTTGTATTTAATTCACCAAACTACCCAAATTTTTATGATCCAAATTTGAATTGCATATGGATATTTCAAGCTCCTCCAAGTCACCACTTAAGATTGGTTTTTGATGAAATATCGTTAGAAGAAACACCAAATTGTTTCGCCGACCATATCTCAATTTATTCTTCGAATAATCTCGTGTCTTGGACTCCTCTAGCCGAAACGATATGCCTATCAGAAAATGAAAAAGTTCCATTAGATTCTTCGATTTACATGAAACTAATATTTAAATCGGATGCCAGTATATCTCGTAAAGGGTTTAAAGCTCACGTAACCGCGGCATGTGGTGGAATGCTTCAAGATAAGTCTGGAATAGTAGAACTAACAAAATTAGATACATTGCACAATGGACATTCATTATACTCAGAATTAAGATGTAACTGGACAGTAAAAGTACGCCCAGGTCGTACAATAAAGATCAAGTTCGAATATTTTAATGTAACAAATGATAATGATTGTACTGATTACATAATATTAAGGAATGGTGAAAGTATCGAATCGCCGTACTTAGGTAAAGGGAAATATTGTGGCTATTCACACGAAAATAGGAGTGAATTGGTTTCATCTGGTAACATTATATCTGTCAGTTCTGTAACTTCAGATTCTATGATACCAATAACAGAGCTTAGAAAATTTCCAACCTTTAGGTTACGCTATGAGGAAAAGAATATAGAATGTGGAGTTACGTCAACTTTAGATTTCGACCACAAATGGGAAATTATTACCTCTCCAAACTATCCTTCGATACCGACTCCTTACACTGAATGCGTTTGGGTATTTAGAGGACCTCCAGGAGAAGTCATTAGAATAGACTTCTTGGATAGGTTTGACTTGGAACCATCTGACCAATGCTCCTCTGAATCTGTTGAAATTAGAGATGGATCTTCTCGATTTTCACCTGTTAAAGGGCGTTTATGCAAAGAGCGACCACGTCCCAGTACAGTTAAGAGTAGCGGCAATGCTGTATTTATAAAATATACCACACAAATTTCAGAACCTAGAGATGGGTTTAAAGCTAATGTATCTATAGATATGTGTGGAGGCACAATAATCTCTGAATCAGGCGAATTTTCATCACCTGGCTATCCTAATATGCTAGTGCTTCCTCCTGGAACTGTATGCCAATGGGAAATAATATCACTTCCAAGACATGTCATACATCTTCATTTTACTGATATAGACTTGCCTGATACTAAAATATCATGTCAAACAAAAATTACAGTTGAAGAAACCATACCAGGAAATAACTCAGTAGCAGATGCCCAGTTAAAATTATTTTGTAACGATGAGGTCTACTCAGATACTATTGAAACACTGACAGACAGAGTGATTATTAAACTACATTATGGTGAACCTAACGAATGGACGCATGTTTCTGAAAGTAAAGGGTTTAGATTAACATTTAATTCTTCGAGGCCCTCTTGTGGTGGAACAATGACAGCTTTCGAGGGTTATTTAACTTCTCCAGGCTATCCAAAAGAAACCTCACTACGGTTTTGTCAGTGGAAGATTATAGTACCTAACATTCACCGTAGAATACGTTTAGAGTTAATCGATTTTGAAGATAATCAAAACATCAATGCCTATAATGATATGTCGTTTAACTCTAGGATAGAAAAAAATGACATGAATAACTCATCTCATTTAGTTTTTGAGTCGAGTCAAAATAAGCTAACATTTTATGTGTGGTCGTTATCAAGAGGAAAGGAAACACATAGATTTAAAGCTAAGTTTAGTTCAGATGAAGCTGCACAATGTGGTGGTAACTTACAGGGGATCCAAGGGGAATTAACATCACCAAATCTGCAAACATCATACTTTTGTGAGTGGCAATACACTAAAGTATCCGATCAATATAACTCATACGAAGTTGCTTATAACACAATATACGTAACTGTGAATATGTCATCTTTAGCTAAAGCTAGCTGTCGTTTTCTTGATTCTCAGCTTTCCATAAAGTCAGACATAGGCATAGAAGGTGTTTTATTCAGTCGAAATATTTGTACTAATAGTGAACTTTCCTATAGAATACCGACGACAACAATGCATTTAACAGCTCTACAAATAAAAGAAAAACCCTTTACCTTCGATCTGACATGGAAGTTACAGCCATGCGGAGGTATTATTCATACAGGGCAAGAAGCTGTAAACATTATCAATGTACCAAATAATCACAGCAGTACCATAGATTGTGCTTGGGTCCTTATTGCTCCTGAAGGGTTTAGAGTAGAATTCAAGTTGGAAGGTTTATTTAATTTAGATTGTTCAGATGAATTCATAGAAATAAAGTCTGGATTAGGGTCCGCATCTAGTTTTGGTAAATTTTGCAATAACAATATTCCCGAAAAAGCTCTTGTTTCGTCATTTATGTATCCCTACATAGAGTATCATTCAAAGCCGCAGAATAAAACAAATATTAAGCTTTTAACTAAACTTGTCACTTATCAATGTGGAGGATATCTTACGAAAAATGATAGAATATTTACTTCACCAAATTATCCTGGAGAGTACGGAAGCAATCAAGAATGCACCTGGGAAATTCAAGCCGAACTTGGTTACAGAATATCTCTCAAATTTGTAGATCGCTTTGTAATAGAAGATAAATTAAATTGTACTAAGGATGTCATAATAATTTATGACTGGAAAGAAAACAAATACGAAGAAATGGCTAGGCTATGCGGTCGCCATCTTCCACCTTCATACAATTCTACATCTACCCAAATGAAAGTTACATTCCGCACAGATGCTGATATCAATTTGGATGGTTTTAAAGCACAATGGGATCTTATTTGTGGTGCAACATTAATAGCAAAAACTGAAGAACAGTATTTGTATAGCCCTGGTTATACTAACGTTTACTACCCTTTGCTTGACTGTACGTATTCAATAGAAGCTCAATCTTCGAATAAGATATTGGTGAAGTTTTTGGACTTTGAACTTGAAGGAAATTATCCTGAGTGTAAATATGACAATTTAACTTTAACAGAAAATAGTGAACATAAATATTTTTCCGGACTGTATTGTGGGAAAGATAAACCACCACCGTTACAAGCTTTCGAAAATGTTAAAATTGTATTTAAGACAGATCGGTATACTCAAAAGAAAGGATTTAAGATATCCTATTCATTATTTTCATGCGGAGGGCAAGTAAAAGAACCTAAGCTTATCTCTTCACAGGCCTCAGGAACACCTGAAACCTATGAGGAAAATATGAACTGTACTTGGTTTATTGAAGCTCCAATAAATAAAACTGTCGTAATAAAATTTCCATACATCGATTTAGAAAGTTCTTATGAATGTTATAGTGATTATGTAGCAGTGTATGAAGGAGCTTTGATTGATTCTAGCAAAAGACTGTCCTTAATGTGCGGACATGTCAATTCTACAACGGTAATAAAAAGTAACAGTAGCAATACGGTCTTACAGTTTGTATCTGACACTGGTTTAAACTATAGAGGTTTTCAAGCACAAATATTATTCTCATATTCGGCATCAGTTGGTTGTGGTGGTGAAATCGATTTAGAATCTACATCCAGTCATCACTTACGGTCTCCATTAATTGGTAGGAATGTCGTATACGAGAATTATTTAGATTGCCATTGGAAAATAAAAGCCCCAATCGACCACGTTATAAAAGTCAATTTCACAAAATTCCATATAGCTTCTTGTGCCCACGTTAACCAAACTGCTGTAGGTTTTAGCACATGTGATTGCGATCTAGTTGAATTGAAAGATGGTTTAAATCCAAATAGTTTAGTAATTGGAACATACTGTGGCCATAATTTTCCGCCGGAAATATTCTCGTCTAGTAATTATATGTCTATTAGATTTTCAACTGACGGGGAGGCTGTAAGCTCAGGATTTGAAGCGGTTTTAACATCCCAACCTTCGTCGTGTGGTCAAACGGTTTTTTCAGTCTCTAGAACTATACAGCAAGTGAGATCTCCAGGATATGAAACAGGTTCCATCCCACGTGGACTGCATTGCAGCTATATTTTTGATTCAGAATCTGAACCCTATTCTATCATTCATCTTCGAGTGCATAACATGGATATAGAAGCTGGAACAGATGACAATAGCAGCTGCGATAAGGATAGACTAATTATCACCAGCAATTCGCAGGAACGAAACGCGAGCTTGGGACAGGAGTTTATTCTGAATGAGGCTGATGACTTTTTCAGCCATGCATATTATTTCGACTCTACTTTAAGATTTCCAACACATATCGTATTATGTGGTTTAAAAAAATCCCTTGACTTTTATGTTTCCAAAAGTGTAATGATCAGTTTAAAAACCACACCAGAAAATACAGTTAATCATCGTGGTGTAGAAATAGCAGTTTCCTATGTAGATTATTGTGGCAGGAACTATACTGAATTACAAGGCAGAATACAAAGATCGTATGGATCGAATGACGATACAAATGACCTAGACTGCTATACGTTAATTTCGGTACCAGAAAATTATACTATTTCTGTTTATTTTATTTCTGTATCACCTGTATATTGGAATACAAACGTATACTTAGAGATATTTGATGGTAACAATACGAATGCGCATCTTTTAGATAAAGTAACAACTGAATATCCAGAATATCTTCAGACGTTTTCTACTGGAAACTCTTTATTGTTACATAGTCTTAGGCATGGAATGGATGTAGTTACCTTTGATTTGAATTATATCGCAACAAATAAAGGTCAAGGTTGTGGGGGCAGATTACAAGGCGAAATTGGTCGAGTCACAAGTCCACTTTACCCTCGGGTGTTTCGAAAGAAATCTACCTGTGAGTGGGAACTCGAAACGCCCTCAAATACAAGGTTGTTTTTAAGATTCACTATTTTCAATTTAGGCACTATTTGTGACCAGAATTATTTAAGCTTAGTCGATAAAAACGGTAATTTAATTTCCACGTATTGTTCGGAAACTCCAGCCGATTACACGAGTTACGACAATTATGTTAAAATAGTTTTTACTACCTCTAACAATAATGGCGGAAATGGTTGGGTCGCTGATTTTTGTGGTATCTTCTAATTGATTTAATATGTTATTCTGTATCTACTAATGATCTTTACTACATCAACATGCAAAAACTAAGCGAATGCCATTTACGTACGGTCACTTTAGTAACTCTTTAATCTAAGGGTTCGTCCCCTTAGACAAATTGCAAACAGATTTTGTCAGAATTGATCAGACTCAGTTGAATTTATGATCGTCAAATAATTATTTAATTTTATGTATTCGCTAGTTTCATATGCTTAGAATTTTATTATAAACGTGAAACTAACGATAGCATTACTTATATTGTTTCATCCGCCATACTGACTTTATTTAAAAACTTAGCAATACCAAAATCTTCAAATTGAATAAATCGATAGTTCTCAAAGTATAGCTTTTTTCTGCTTTATAATATATTATCTTTTTTAAAGGAATATTATAAGACTGGTCAATTTAGGTTTCTATACATAAACTATCGTCACATCATGCATAGGACATGGGCAATGGGCATACATATACACAGGCCGCTATACTACGCGTCGCGTCTACATTCTAGCACTATAATATTAGTGTATGATCGAATATTTTTTTTTTGTTATTAACGTTTCAAAAATTCCAAAAAAACTATTTTGAATTAAGAACAGAATTAATATAGTCTTATTGCTGCGGTCAACATTAGGCTCAAGAACAGGTCATTATTATCTGCCATGGCAAAGTGGCCTAAATGGTTTGAGGTATAATATTAGTGTATGATCGAATATTTTTTTTTTTTGTTATTAACGTTTCAAAAATTCAAAAAAAACTATTTTGAATTAAGAACAGAATTAATATAGTCTTATTGCTGCGGTCGACATTAGTCTCAAGAACAGGTAATTATTATCTGCCATGGCAAAGTTGCCTAAATGGTTTTAGCGTCTTAGTTATTTAATGTTTAACTAAGTAGTATTTATTGTTTACTGGTTACTAACCTTTTGTATCAAATATACTTATTTTGAATTGTTATGCTATTTTGTAATTTATAGTTATTATTAAATTAGTTGTGCAACTATTAATTGTATTGTATTTTTTCCCACTATACCTGCTGAGAAAAGGAAAATTAAAAAAAAAAAAGTTTTTTTTTAAATTTCAAAATTCAAAAAATTCACAGGCAGTAAACAAAAATTATATCCCCCGATTATGTCTCCTGAGAGGGGATAGAATTAACGTGTGCACCTGCCACCTGCTAAAGCACGAGAACATGGAATAGGAGAAGTTTACCCTTGTTTATTATTACACATATATTATTTTAATATTATTTGCACTGGCACACAAATAAACCAACAGCTGTATCAAATCTTAGAAGATTTGGTACAGCTGTGGGAGAAGTTAAATTCATATCCTTTCCAAGTGGTCATAATTGTCTGCTGCCCATGCTAGCCGTGCTGCTCCAAATGAACTACCATATTTTATTTCTTCTACAAGCCTTAACTGCAATCTCACTGTTTGGTTAGTGCTGACGCAGTCTAAGAAGGTCACAGGCTATTGGCTAACCCGTTAGGGCTACGGCAGTTATATTAAAGCCATAATATCGTGTTCTACGCGATATTATTTTTAGCTGCACGTTTTTATCAGTAGGGAGATAACTAGCCTCAGCCGAAGCCTCCCATCAGAGCAGACCAGAGAAAATTCAGAAATTATGAATTTCCAAATTTACCTCGCCGGGATGGAACCAAGGACTTCCCACTGCGCCAGGCCGTTGCCAGGTCGTTGTTTTTAAAGAATATATGCGTGTTTGTGAAAACGTTTATCAGGTACTTTATGGAACTGTAGCCTCTAAATAAGAATCTTTTTCTTACTGCCTGCATCGTTAGCATTATAAGCCCACAGCTGGGCATAAGCCTCCTTGCTCATAAGAGAGTCATTATAGGGCTTATATTCAGCACTCTGCTTCAATACGGGTGCCCCATAAGATCATGATATGACCGGATTCGATTTCGGTATGGAACTTGAAACTTTTTTTTGCAATTTCCTATGCATTCTAGAGTCGTCGGGTTCATCTATACTTATATGAGCACTTAAACCTATACTGTTACTATATTACTATTTTATTATATTTATAGTAATATAAAATAGTAAGCATACGTATAACTTTTATATTTAAGTAACAAAAAGTAGTTTTTAATTTTGAACAAAAAAAGAACCGAACTTGTTATACAATTAAAAAGCAAGAAATAAATATTTTCTACAACATTTAAAAGTCGGTGCCAAGTTAAATTTAAAATAAATATAAATATACTACGACAATACACACATCGCCATCTAGTCCCAAAGTAAGCGTAGCTTGTGTTATGGGTACTAAGATAACTGATGAATAATTTTTATGAATAATATACATAAATACTTATATAGATATAAAAATATAGATAAACACCCAGACACTGAAAAACATTCATGGTCATCACACAAATATTGTCCAGTTGTGGGAATCGAACCCACGGTCTTGGACTCAGAAAGTAGGGTCGCTGCCCACTGCGCCAATCGGCCGTCAAAATGTAGAAAGTTACTAAGATTAAATAGAAGAAAAATTGTTCTGCAGGTCTTTCCTATGCTTCTAATTAGCATGGTCGCACTGCAAGGGTCTTTAAACCTGGTAAGAGGTTTAAATTGATTTCCCCAAATTTTTACTGATCAACACCTCATTAATTTTTAACGAGGCTGGATTATTTCGTAGGGTGGCTAAATTTAGGTCTCGCGAGACGGAATACCTATGAGATTGTGCGAATTGGATATAATTTGTATGCAAAATTAAGCAAAGATAATTTAAAAAACGCTAAATTGCCAACCCGTGAGTTTATTCCATTACTATGTGTTTTATCGATTTTTTTTATTCTACTACAGATTAGCCTATCAATGTCTTCAATCTCACTTGGGGATCAGTGATGAAGCATTTTAAGAAGGTAAATAGCGGGCTAACCTGTTAGCGTTCCGGTACGATGTCACGTAGAAACAGATTAGGGTTGTGGGTTTAACGTAGCTGCCATACCCCTAACAGGTTCGCCCGAAAACATCTTAGAATTATCATTTACCACCAGATAACATTGCAGACAGTTTAACTGATCATGGTGTACTATTTCGATCAAACATATTAACGAATACACACTCAAGCATTTATAATGGTCTCGGTTATCATGACATATATGTTACAGTCCACCAACCCGCATTCGAGCAACTGTAGCAACTTGTGGGTGGTGGGTTTATGCTTCAAAACCCCTTATGAAAGAGGAGGCCCATGCTTTGCATTAAGACTTTAACAATTATACATGATGATGTATAATTGGATTCTAAACATAAATATAACGAATCACTAAACCTAGGAAACACATAAATCACGATTAACGAAAAACGAACATTTCACCAATTCATAAATGATGACTTACGACGTATGTCGTCATTTATGAGTTCACAGATCAAAAAAAAAATCACAGATGAAAACAATTAAATTTACTTTTTTTTAGTAACCTTAAATCCATACGAAAAATGTATGTAATGTACAAACACAAAATACGCTAACGTGTGGCAAGATTCATAGACGAGTTATATTTGAGTTACCTAATGAAAATCGATTGAAGGAAGGTAAAAAATGTATGCCTCAGAATCTCCTTAGATTGGGCGTTACTTACTTAGGCATAGCCTTGTTTGTTGCAAGTGAAAACGGGCGTTTTAGGAGTCAGTTAAAATCATTACTAAATTTAAGGTTACGGGCTACGTTCACTGTTTCCCATTGTAGTATGTTTCATAAACAGCAGGCGCGCGACGCTAACAAGATTACTGGGATTTGCGTAGGGCGCCAAATTAAAGCTTTATCCCTTTAACCAGTAATCTATTTAAATATATAATTAAATTTTGTCATGACTCATAATTTTTGTAAAAGAACATAAGATTTTAATATTATATTATTCATTTATAATGTTATTACATTTTACAATCCCTATCCCTATCCCCTATCCCTATCCCTACTAATATTATAAATGTCAATTTAAGTTTGTTTGTTACACTTTCACGCAAAAACTACTTAACCGATCCTCATAAAACTTTGTACACATATTATTTGAAGTGTTAGAAGTAACATAAGATACTTTTTATCTCGACATTAACCTCGGTTCCTTTGGTAGAGGGGATGAGTTTTTGTCGATTTTACACCAGAACTCCGATTTAAATAATTATGTTTGTACTATAGAGGTTATAATATGTATTTAATTTTGCCCAAACTGTGGTTGGAGAGAAAACCCCTCATTTAAGGCTTAGCGATACTGAATACTTTAATTTTTTCTAGATCTACAACTACATATAATGCCACATAAAAAAACAAAATCAAACGCAGACAAAGTCGCGGGCAGCAGCTAGTAATAATATAAGAATAAGAAACCGGCATCAGCAGGCCGATTCTGTTTCTCTGTTGACAAATTTACTGGCCACTGGGAAAAATTGCCGTCAAATGTGTGTGGTGCCGGCAGATCAGAACATAGTGGAAACCACCTCACATCTTACCGCGGGTGTCATATGAGGCGACCGATATAATGGAGAACAGACAGCAGCCTCGTTGCTACTATTACTAATCTAATATGTTATACCAACTCGTCTGTCCAGCGTAGTGATTATGGGTAAACCGTCATAGGTGTTTCCTGCCACACTTACACCTCATCATTACTTACGATCAGACATGGCAGTCGTCAAGCGCAGGCCTATTTAGTATAAAACTAGCTGGATCGGTTATTAGAGGTTTTAATATCTTGAAAAAACCTAGAAACGATTTGCAGCGCTACCTACCAGGTCCAGTTTTATTTCTAAACTATATTATTAGCGGCCGGGCGGCGCGCTGCATTTTTCTTGATTTTTGCGTTTCGATACCCGTCGCAACTTCTAAGCGATAGGTTTAATTTCAATAATTTAAAAAGGAGTTTGCAGTTATATAATCAAAATTAATATTTATAAAACAATTTATTTGCATAAGGATTATTAATATCATGATAGGAATGTCAACATCTTACGAATACTTATACCCGTGTTTTGAACGAAAAATTATAGAAAAAGCAGTTATTGTGACTTAACCATTATAGTAAGACATGCCTCGAGGATTATTTTGTAGATAATCATGATTACTCTAAACATGAAGTACATTATTTTAATGTATCATGAATCACTTTCGCGGCGTACGCCAGTAAAACTCTAAGTCAGTATGACATCTTTAGAAAACTTCGTTATATTTCAGCCAATTTACAGAAAACCATAGTAAAATATACTGTATACACTCAAACTATCCATCCATACATATACATACATCCATCCAGGATGGATCTACTGGATCAGATCTCATTAAAATTAGACAATACATGCTTGATTGTATCCACTTTCAAGTAAAAAAAGAATTATTTAAATTGGTTCAAATTTAACGAAGCTATGCAGTAAAATTGATAAAAAATTTCATCCCGTTTCCCGGAGAAAACCTTTTGTTTATCGGGGTAAAAAGTATCCTATATGTTGACCCGGAATACAAGCTACCACTATACCAAATTATATTTAAATCCGTTCAGTAGTTTTCACGTGATGCCCGGACCGAGAGACAGACAGACAGACAAAAATTAAATAAAAATCTGTTTTGGACTCAGTATCAATTATAAAGCATCCCCCGATCAAATTTTCAAAATATACTAAATGTACAGAAATCTTCCAGTTACAGTTTTATTATAATATAGTATAGATAATATTTAATTATTTTTAAAATAAAAAAAACCGACTTCAAATTACGCCCAGAAACTAAAAAGTTAAAAAAATGCTAGATTGGGTTTTATTATTGTTGACTTTTTTACAACAGCTCGACCGATTAAGATAAAATTTTAATGGGACCACCTAGAAAGTATCCTCTTTATAACAAAAAAAAAAAAATTAAATCGGTTTAGGCATATACGAGTACATACATAAAAAAAAAAGATTCCGACGGCTTGAGAACCTCCTCCGTTTTGAAGTCGGTTAAAAAGTAAATTCTAAGACCTCAATTCGCCTAGTCAATTTAATTTCCAATATTCAAGGCGTATAAAGACAAATATTTAGGCGAGGCAATTGTTACTCGTCGGTAATATTGTCAAGTCGAAGTTAAATCGAGCGGCGTTGCTCGGCTTGTCAATGAGAAGCCTTGTGTTCTGTCACGTACTTTATAAATTCGATATAGTCGACGCGAAACTCTATTTTGTAAACATTTCTTCGGCTGCTGCTTACATATTTATGAATACTGTAAATTACTCCGATCTGTGAATATCTAAGTAGTATGTACTTCTTTTTTTCTTTTTAATATCTAGACTTAGATAATACACACAGCGGCCTATCTCGATCCCCAAGGGTTGAAAATGTTCTGCAAGGTTCCATATAAAAAATCATGGGCCTCATGAGATGTTAAAGGGGGTCATACCTACTGCATCTCAAGTGAGTTTTGACTTTCCATGAATGGAGAACATTATGGAGAACTTTCCGACAGAACAGAGAACAGCCTGACAGGTTTTCTTATGTTGTTTTCCGTTAAAGCAACTGATGTTTAGACGCATCGACGTCTGTCCTAAAAGAGAGGACCTTATTTACCACTAAGATATCACTGCTTCCTAATAAATTCCATTTATATCTCGCGAAGCCCTGACGCTTTTCAACGAACTTAAAAAAAAGTAAGAGGTTCTCTATTCAACTGTATTTTTTTTGTATATTTTTTTAAGCTTTATCTTTTTTAGTAACTAATAAAATTTGTACCACCTATAAAACGACTTCCATTCATGAAAATAAGAGCTAGGAATTCGTACACAGAATTGTTTTTTTTGTTGCTTTGGGTTTTCCCAAATTTTGTTTAACCCTTGTGTTTCTTAATGCTAGTACAAGTTAGCATTTCGCTGCAATATAACTTGGTGGTAAGTGGTAATGCAAATTAAGATGGTAGCCGACTAAAATGTTAGGATAATGCAGTTTCATTGAATCTCATTATCGGTTTCTACGCGGCATTAGACCAGCAGCCACCAGACCACACCAGACCAGACCAGAAAAATGCAGAAATTAAAAACTGCTAATTGCCCCTGTCGGGGACTTAACCCGGTATCTCCCATATATAAGTAACACAAGGTATCTAACATTGCATAGGCTCACCATTGCATAATGGAGGTCGACATACCCCTTATATTGAGACTAATAAAACAATATACAATCAAATCGGTTCAGCCATTTTGGAATTTTTGCGAGAAACGCACAATTCAATTTTGTTATACTTAATTATTTTTGCAGCGATAAACTGCCTTGCCTTTTTCTCAATATCCAAGTAAAGCACAAAAAGTGTAACTTGAATTAATATCAAAGAACAAAATACTCTATAAAAAAATAATTATAATTGTTATGCGATTACTCAAAAAATTATTTCAAATTGCTGTAAATATTTATTTCTTGCTTTATAGTTGTTTTACAAAGTCGGTTAGTTTGGGTAATTTTTTTTATATACCACTTTAGGTACTATAAGTGTAAACCATTCAGATGGTATTAAGAAACCTCTCGCAGTACGTGTAATTTAATTCATAAAAGGCAACTGTTACGAGTTACGACTAATTGCTTTGCTCATAATATGTCTCCATAGAGGCATAATCTCAAATCACATAAGGAATGCCATTCAGTCCCGACGTGTAATGGCGTAATTTCTCGCATTGATGCTGAATTTACTTCGCCGGCATTCGCTAATGAAATACAGCCGCAATTACAAAGCTTAATATTTCCGCAAAGTTCTTATTACGAAATTGGGTCACATGTAAACAGTGCTTGGAAAAAAAACCGAATTTAGAACTCTCGCCTTTTAAAAATCAATTGAAAAACGAAGATCTATTCCGTCAGCTAACGTTCCTATTTTTTTTTGAGATTACTGGGCCATATATTTACTAAAAGTTCGCTTTCCTGTATCCTTAGTATAAAGGTATAAAATTTATTTGCTCGTGATAGACAAGTCGTTTTCAGGTATCGAAACACTAAAACATCAGAGTAAAATCAGTAAAATTTACTTAAATTGTCATTAATTTAAAGAGCAAATTTCCCGCAATCTACACTAAGGGCTTTTTGTAGAATATTTGTAAAATGAAAATGAGAAGTAATGAATTTCCGACTTTAAAGCATGTGTCTTTAGGCCAATTTTACATAATCAAACGATAACCGAGTGAAATTCCCTTACAGGTATAGTTTTTGAGATGGGCTACTTAGTATTGCTCGTTAATAAAGTCAATGTTTAGACAAATTATCCATCACCATCCTCTTACAATTTTGTAAACATATATGTATGAACGCTTCAGAAGTTTGACGGCTGAGTGGCGCAGTGGGCAGCGACCCTGCTTTCTGAGTCCAAGGTCGTGGGTTCAATTCCCACAACTGGAAAATGTTTCTGTTATAAGTAGTCGTAGTATATTTATTTATTATTATTATTTATATTACAATGACTTAACATCACTTTAATATATGTATATTTGCACAAGAGTAGCATGACTACCAGCATCCCTTATGGTATTTCACGTACGACGTAGAAACTGTTTGCTAGTCTATTTTAGCTACTTTCACAGCATTATGTCATATGGAATTTTACTATGGGGTAATGCTGCTGATATTGGCACTATTTTCGTGCTACAGAAGAGGGCTGTTAGTGCGATCTATAAAATGGGTCCGAGAGAATCATCGAGAGATAAATTTAAAGATGTTAAGATGATGACAGTTTTTAGTCAATACATATTTGAAAATTTAATGTCACATACATAAAATTTTCAAATATGTATTGACAAAAATATATCTATATTTTAGAGAAAATGTGAGTGCAATAATGAACATTAGAAGCAAAAATAAACTTGCAGTGCAATAAACTAGACTACATAAAATAAGTAATTCATTTAAAGGAAATTGTATACAATTTTACAATAAACTACAAGTTGGAGATGTCTCTGAAAAAGTTCAAAGTTTATATTAAACGTAAGCTTATAGAAAAGTCCTATTATAGTATTAAGGACTGAGTCAACGATAAAAATGCTTGGGTGTAAATTAACAAATCGAACCAGGTTGCTTCTTTAATAGTTTTAAATGACAATGTGAGATGGTGATACCTAAAAAAAAATAACAACCGGCTAAGTTTGTTGTGGGCTTCTTCTTAGACCAGCCTTTGGAACCCTCGTAGCTTTAGTTTTAAACTGACGAATTTAGTTATCGCCATCTACTTCTATGTCATATTTTACATGTAGTGTACGCATCAAAAGTGACGAGACTTTGACTTTTGACTTTACGTTGCTACAAATAGCTTTCATCCCCACAATCGGAACGCTTGGTATTCTTCTACCAGTCTCATCATATCTTACGCACACTTGCAAACAAAGTCTACTATATGTTTTATTATACGAAGCGATGCTACTTAGTATTCCTTGTTCATAAAGCCAATGTTTGGACAAATTAGTCACAGAGGCGCATTGAATTCAGCGGCCACAGTTGATTGTTATTGTTATTTATGAACGCGCGAACGCCAAACCGAAACTGCTATTTGCGGTTAAAGTTATTCGTAGGATCGTAAGTGATACGAAGCACTCTGCACTTTTGTGGATGAAACTTACAAGGTCATTTGGAAGGGGGGTTTTGACATTACCTTTATAAAGTACCTACTAGCTGTTGCCCGCTTTATTGCTTATTACGGGTTTTTACAAATTCCGTAGGAATCGTTTGTTTTCCTGGGATAAAAAGTAGCCTATTTTACTCTCCGTCTTTTCAATTAACTCCATGCCAAAAAATCTTGTAGAATGGTTGCTTAGTTAGGGCGTGACACACAAACAAAGACTTTTGCATTTATAATATTAGTGAAGTCTTACGAATGCCTGATTGAGAAAAAATATTCTAATTTCAAGTAACGTGTATTTGAATTTTTAGAAGTACAGAGTTTAATAGGGGGAACGTGAGGTTTTCCGTTTCCCGCGTTCTTATTTCCGTTAAACCACTTCCACCGCCAGGGGTCACTGGAAGACATTTCTTATTAGAGTTTCCTTTTCCAAACCCCATTAAATCTATTATTACGTTACTGTCCATAAATAAAATAAAATAAAAAATAAAATAGGCTTTAGTTCCAGAACGTGATTTCTCACGTACTAATAAAAATTTTGATAATTTTTAATTTAATATTACATTAATATTTATACTGGTTAGTTAGCTTAGGTAAGGTTTTACAATAATATCGAATTAAAATTATGTACTTAAATTATTAATTTATTGCGTAACGCGTTTTTTGCTCAAAATTGCGCAGAGTAGCGCACGACAGGAAGCTGTCCATATACTTATACGAAAAAGTAACTAAGATTGCAAAGTTCATTGATACTAACGGTACAGGTCAAGCTCACAGAAGGCTTCTGACGAAGCTTCGCGTTTGCTCTATGATGGTGTTAAAACCATCTAACTCGGTGTTTAACCGATTCAGTCAATCCTAAATAACAGTCAACTATACCACCACCTAGTAGTAAGTAATACCAGTTTAAATTCAAATTGGATTGGTAGACTTCACGCGCCTTTTATTTATGGAAAACTCACCGTTGAAGCAAGTGATATTTTAATTTGTTGAAATTGTCTTTGCCTTATGTTTTAAAAGACTTTTTTTTAAATCCTGCAGGAACCATTTATTTTCCCTGCACGGCTACCATAGGTTGGAGAGAAAAATTATATTCCCTTATCCTACACAAGGGATAACATTTACGCATGTAGAAAACCTCACACTTGGCACTCTGATCAGTGGCCTGCATTTAATACATGCACAAAAGCACTGCATACCCAAATTATTTTTTATCACTCGTATTGGAGGAGGGTTTTCAAATTTTATGCCATGTACCTGCTTTATGCATAACCTGTTCAAAATACCTATGCATGCCACTGCAGTCAAGCAATTGAAAGTTCCACAAATAATCATTCACTAATACAGTGTAGCAGAGAATTTTAAAGAACTACCTAAAACCTCCATATTGTCGACCTCCGTGGCGCAGTGGTGATAGCTGAGGTCCTATAAGTTGAGGTCCCTAGTCACGCGCATACAGTATAATCTATAGCACGAGTAATAAAAAAAATAATGGTAGGCATTCTACGAGTTATGAATAGCCTACCCTTAAGTTTTTACACCGTACGGGAGATTTTCTCCATCTTATAACATAGCACTGGAGGCCCACCAATACCCAGTAAGGGGCAAGGGGCTCTAGGAGGTTAAGTTTGGGTATTTACTCTGGTCTTGTTTCGTTTGAGGCTTCGGTCGTGGCTAGTTACCGCCCTACCGTTAGTTCCGGTACCATGCTGCATAGAGAAAAATAGCGATATGGGTTAATTTAAATGCAACACTCCTGACATGTAAGTGTACCTT
Source organism: Pararge aegeria (assembly GCF_905163445.1). Taxonomy (NCBI): domain Eukaryota; kingdom Metazoa; phylum Arthropoda; class Insecta; order Lepidoptera; family Nymphalidae; genus Pararge; species Pararge aegeria. The sequence goes on along the minus strand of NC_053184.1, from coordinate 4,663,126 downwards.
GGACTACGTCATTACTTACCACCAGGTGAGTGCAGTCGAGGGCATATATGTAGAGGGATTCCGCGGCCGTATGTAAACAATAGTTCTACAAACTTGATGCGGAAATAACAAGAACCGAAAAGTCCGCAACTAAGCCTCAACTCAAATAGGTCGGATGTTACAAGCCCGCATTGTCTGCAAACATTTCCATCGGAAGTATAGCATTAAACAAGTATTAAACTGCCGGACACTAGATATATTTGCTCAAAGCTAACTCACCCATGACTTACAACACGTTTACGGTTGACGTTCAGAATAATAGGATTTGAAAATAAAACAAAACTTTATTTTGTGTTTTAAAGTATAGAAGGTAAGTAAAGGATATACAAGTCAGTTACAGAAGGGGTACTTAGGCGAGGGAATAATTAAATTAGTTACCCCTTTCCCGGCTAGTATTTTTTGTTTAATTCAGGTAAAACCCATCTCAATACACACCTTAAAAAAGTAGTAACGTATTTTATAAGTCCCCGTTTAGCTGACTCCACATCGGAGAGAAATAATAGTTGTACAAAGTTATCATAATAAAATTAGTTATGTTTCAAGTTCCTGAGAAAGATTTCGATTGAACTGGTTATTAGTTTTAAATGAGAATGTAAGATGGTCATAGCCAAAGGATCACCTTGCATATTTGCAAAGTTTTTTTTTGCGATATAAGACTTATGTTAATATATCATGGACTTAGGAGCAGATCCTGTTTCTATATAACACCGTTACATCTGTTTTTGTTATCAACATGTTTTTACGTAAATTTTAAGCAACGTCCCACAGCATCGCGTGTAAATCACAACTGGAGCTCCATTTGCATAAAACCAGCTCTCCGGCACGAAATACGGCCATTGTAATTTAAGCCTGGTTATTCGTATCAAAATCCTGGCACCGCCATTTAAAATTGTTAAGCGGCGGTGTGCGGACATCGATACAAATTAATCTTTGATCATGTGGTGCACTCGAAATACTTGCCGCCGTAAATAGCGAGAGTGTGTAAACTGCAAAAGATCCTTTCATGATATTATTTTTATGATATCTTAAATAATAATTACTATTTTATTTAAATACGAATTAATTATGTCACAGAAGTGACAGCCCAGGGGGTAGGAAATCGACTTCACTTCTGGGGGCGAGTTCGAATTTCAACACGCACCTCTAACGTTTATAAGTTATGTGCGTTTTTTAAGCAATTATAATACTTGCTACAACTGTGAAGGAAAACATCGTGAGGAAATCTGCATGTCTCAGAGTTGTACATAATGTTCTCAAAGGTGTGTGGAGTCCACCAATCCGCACTGGACCAGTGTGGAGGACAACGTTCTTAACCCCTTCTCATTGTGGGAGGAGACCCGTGTCCTGTTAGTGGACCAGTATTCAATAGCTGAAATAGTAAGGAGAACCTTTGGACGTTGGGGTCTCAAGGTGCTGGAGTGGTGACCCCGCACCGGTAAAAGTAGCACCCATTGAGTCGCTGGGAGCCGCTGGAAACAAGCAACCCAGGACAGTGGTGATGATGATGACAGGTATTCAACTAGTTATCTATTACTGACATTTATAAACTTAAACCACGAACATAAGTACGTGGTGAGGTGATAGCCTAGTGTTGGCTTCGGCTTTCTTTTCGGGGGGACCGAGTTCGCTGAGAGATCTCCATAGTGTTCTCAACGTCGTGTGAGGTATACTAATCCGCAATTAGTCAATGTGTTGGACTACGGCCGAAACTCTTTGAGGCACGGCAATTTTCTAACTCAGGGATTTAAAGAAAAATCTGATACAAAATGATCCACATTTGAATATATGCTCAGCATAAGACCAAGGAGGCAGTTAGCTCGAAATACACAATTCAAATTAATGCACGTATATGAATATGCCCGAGTGTTGATTTTGATGGACCTACCGCTGTGTCGCCTTAATTAATTAATACATAAGCCAGACACTGTACCTTAATATTCCTACGGTAATACCTAAGACTGAAACTAAATATTCCGTTTGACGTCGTAGTTTAAAATTCTCTCTGTAATGAATTCTAAGAAAGTTGTTTCACATTTCTTACGTTAAAATTGTCATCATACTTATTATTTTCTCTACTTCTTATCAACTACTTATTCGCAAAATAAACGGAATCGCTTTAAATAATTCTTGTTTTTTTAAATCAAATCAAAGTGTGTTTTAGCCACACTGTTTTCATATTTCGATCGTTCTGCTTCACCTTTTTTATATTATAACAGTTTCCCTCACAGCTTTCTGCTGTTACTCTTCAGATAGATTTTCCATCTTGACGACAAATTGATGGCCGATTGATGCTGTGGGCAGCGACCCTGCTTTCTGAGTCCAAGGCTTTGTGTTCGATTTTCATAACTTGAAATGCGTGATAAACACGTCTTTCAGTATCTGGGTGTTTATACAACGTGTAAATGAAAACCGAAATAACATTTCACAGGCTTCAGAGGAACATTATGTACTATTTGTGAGACTTATCTGATAAACCGAAAACCTAATAGTTTTTGAGTAAACCACTGCCATAGTGTTTATTGATAGAAATCAGATACAGCCTTAAAATCACATGCAAAATAAAATCATGTGACAAATACTTTATTAAGTACGCGTCCCGTAGCGTTATCATTCATCTTAGTACCCATAAAATGATGGCGATGCGTCTATTGTTGTAGTATATTTATTTATTTATTAACTACGCGGGATGTATTACACTATAGTGTACAAGTGTCAGTCGCAATCTCCATTCTGTCAGTCTCACACTCCGATGGGATGGCAGCTCTGACATGACCGGTAAGAGATCAAGCGCAAGACCGACGGCTTAGCGTGCTCTCCGATGCACGGAGGTGATCACCCCCAATTCCAAAATATGGGCTGGTACTAAGAATTTCAACCACAACTACTTTTTAGGGCCAGTAAATAGTATTCGGTAGTTTCAATACTATTCATTGGCCCGATCCGGGGATTGAACCAAGGAGCCCAAAAAACTAAACAAATAATGTCTTCGTTACTATAACAATTTCGCGAGGCATAGGTCCAAGCCTTCTCAGGTGTTTCATGCTGTATTAAGAGCACATTATTTGGGGCCCATAATCCTAAAGCGTGATCTCAAAGCTTGCCATTGCTTCGGAGGCATTGAGGTAATCCGAGAATGTTCTCCCAGAGTCAGCGGTAAAATATCCTTCTGAAAAAAACATATTGATATTGTGTGTTACCTATTTTTAGAGATTAGCTATACCAATACTACACTATTAAAATCTTCAATATATAGGTTATCCCTATTTCCCTATCCCTATCCCTATTCCTATCCCTACTAATAATATAAATGTCAACGTAAGTTTGTTTGCTACGCTTTCACGCAAAAACTACTTAACCGATCCTAATGAAACTTTGTACACATATTTTTGGAAGTGTTAGAAGTAACCGAGCTTAATGTTGGAATAAAATACTTTTTATTGGAACATTAAGCTCGGTTCCTTTGGGAGAGGGGATGAAAGTGTTTGACGATTTTACACCATAACTCCGACAAATTATAACCGATTTAAATAATTATTTTTGTACTATGGAGGTTATAATATGTGTTTAATTTTTCCAAAATTTTGTGCAGATCTGTCGAAAGTAGTTGGAGATAGAGGACAGAACTCCTGAGCGGACAGCAGCATAGCCCTCTTTTAAGGCTTAGCGATACTGAATACTTGAATGCCAATTGAATGTCAATGCCACATCAAAAAACAAAATCAAACGCAGACGAAGTCGCGGGCAACAGCTAGTTTGAAATCATATTGCAATTATTTTTTATTTTGGATAGAAGTACTTTGCGAACTTCCATGATATATAGCTTAAAATGCTATACTCCGTGAAAAGCAGGAGAATCATCATCATAATCATATCAAATCATTACCGGCCCACTACAGGGTACCAGTCTCCTCCCACAGTAAGAAGGGTTAAAAGCCGCAGTCAACCACGCTGGCCCTGTGCGGATTGTCCTATGTATGAAATCAATGTAATTTATAATTTCTTCGATCACTCAATTATCCTTGCCACAATAGTGCCCATCTAAATAACTATGTTGCTGTCTGTACCTGTGGAACAAACACACTGACACATAGACGGTACCAAAAATGTAGATGCGTAAAATATATCTAGTAAGGGAATTAGTCTTTGCACTACTATTTTGTATCATTACATACGTGTTACTAATTATTATGCCACTTTTAGTATTGTATTAATAGAATAATAATACGCAAAACTTTGATCGTCCGCGTCTAAATTATTTATCTGTTTACGTATTCGCACTCCAGTACTTAATAATATATTGAATTTTATCCAAATAAGAAACTAGCTCGAAACAATAAACGCCCATGCACTCGGTGTCTTGGTTATCATACAACCGTCTCTCATACTATAAAGTTACACGGGTTCAGCCGTACAATCCGCTGTACGTCGCGAAACGACATTAGTGTATGAAATTATGAAAACGGCCAACTGGTTTTTATTGCACAGCTGTATTTAGCTTTGAGAACAATTCCATTTGGAAGCTGGAGATTATGTCGCATGTTATACTTAAAGGTGATGTTGTTAGGTCTTATTGCTGAGTGTATCTACGCAATAATAGCTTCTTTTACTGCAGGGACTAAATTAAAAAAGATAAACGGATTTATATCCAAGCGTGTTTAAGAAGTTTTTTATTCCACTACACACCCTTCAATCTCTACTGATGCAGTCTTAGATGGGAACAGGCTGACATTTTAGGGAATGGCAATTATAAACCTCATCATATACCCCCACCTCTACGTCCCACCACCTTCCCATCGAATATATTTTATTATACAAGGTGGTAACCTAAGAACGACAATAACAAGTCTATTGTTTAATATTATAATAACTTTACCAGAGATGTGCTTTTACGATAAATCATAATTAAATATGTTATGAATTATCAAATAGTTACTTTAACTATTATCCCTCAATCCTACTTGACCAGTACATAATATTATGGCTCATTTAAATTAAACTACGAGTATTTCTTAAATGATTAAAAATTGTAATAAATATCTCTATATTAATTATTATTAATTTAAATAATATCCAAGCAGTCGCTGTATTTCAAATATTTATAAATAACAATAATAAGAATAAATCAAGTAGTAAACGACTACAGTTATGGTCTACCAAACGCAAAGATAAAACAGTAAAAGTGTTGACACACTTGTATAACTGAAAAGAGATGCCATACTCAAAAATACCATAGAGTAACATTGACAAAATTTTATAAAATTATGTTAACAATAATATAGATATTTTTCATTGTAACTTGTACATTGCGCTAGCAGCTATAAACTACTCATTATTGAACGTAGCTATAAGAAGGTAATATTCCGTAGGCGTAGCGTAGCTTAGTGCTACTGGTCTTAAGCTCTTTTTATACAATTCCAGCATATTATTAGCGCTATAGACAGCTTTATTTGAATGCAAAATAAATATTTTTAAATGATTTTGCATTAATGTTTTGTCTATGGCTTATTATAAATAAAAGGCGCAAATCACCGACCTTTATTAGAAACACTGGACTGGCTATCACCATACAAATGACAGCTTGAATTTTAAACGAGGTTCTGTGGAGCTTATTATTATTATTATTATTATAGCCTCTTTATTTCCATAATACATTTTTATCAATTATTAATGTTTCTGTCTTTTATTAATTTAAGTTAAATTATTTTTTTCGGACAACAGTAGCTGATAACCACCTTAAAGGTTGTAACAGCGTCACCGGGGGAGTGGGTTGAGCGCGAAAGCTTGCCACGTTCTCGTGGCAAGCTTTCGAGTCCCAGGGTCCCAGACGACATCGAGGGGAAGGGGGGATGACGAGTATTTCCTCCTTCTGCAAGTAGCTTGGCTTGCCTTGGCTTAGGTCGACGTTTCGGACTGGTAGGTTTTAATTCGACGTCCTGATGAAGTCAGAAATCGGGGCTCTGTAGTGTTTTTAGGTATTAAAATTTGAGTTCTTTGGGCACTCGTATTACAACTTCACAGCCATCGATCACTAATAAAAAGTTCACAGCATACAACGTCCAAATGGTATAAATTGGCGTCAATCAATAAACCGGATTAGAAAGGTATGTTCCAATTTCCAGCTCCAAATATTCCACACAACAAACCACAAACTACAGTGTAAGTGGTTACAATTCCTTTGAAGGGTTTAGAAATTTAAGATTGATTTCCCGTTTTACGTGCTATTAAATATTACGTATAATTTAATACATTTAGCATGTAAGTCGCCAAAAATAGAATTGCTTAGTGTATGAAGAGCTTTATGAGTAAGGTTCTTTTTAAGATTATTAATTTCATCAACGACCACTTCTGTCTTAACGGCGCTTTCAATGTATATCGCTTAATTAATTAATTCCGAAAGGCAACTAATGAAAATGCAATAACCGTATTAATGGGGTAATCGTTTATCGTGGTGGATCTCGATAAATCTCGCAGCAATTTGGTAAAATGGAGCACGGCGGAATCCATTTATACAAATTATATGTTTAATGTTAGAGATTTTATAAGAATACTAGATCTACTAGCGGCTTCTCCGTCCTTGAGTGTGCACTGCATCTTTACATCTCTACTACATAGTTCGAGGGCTCGGCTACACAGGCCTTTAAACAAAATTAAAATGAGTCGATTTTCTTATTCAAACATTGTGAAAATAATTTATTACTTTTCATTTATGCTAAATATGCAGATAACGGGACAAACTTTTTTGTACACAATCAATTTTTCAAAAATTATATTGGCAGGTCTAAAAAGGTGCCATTCCTTTTCCACAAAAAAAAATAGTGGAAAAGGCATGGCGTGAAACGTTTTTTACCCATTAATTAAGTTTAGTTTCAAAGTTTCGTACAACAGAATTGACTCCATAATCTGTATGATCATCATCATTATTATACCCATACAGGCCCACTACAGGACACGGGTCTCTCCCCAAAAATATCCAGTCCAGTCGTCCCAGTATTCCATGAAGTATTCCAAGTGCAGATTTGAAGACTTCTCATGCATTCGAAAACATTACTGGGAACTCTCAGACATGCAGGTTTCTTATCTATGTTTTTCTTCGTTAAAACAAGTGATGTTAAATTGCATAATTAATCTGTATGTTATAGTTTAAATAAAAGGTAACTATCGAAGTACTCATTTGTTCGGTTGCTAACAATTTTCAAGGCGTTCGGGTAGGCGATATCTCATGTAAACTAGACCCCAATAATTCTCACCTTGTACGAACAACTTCAGTGGCAATTAAATTGTCGGTGTCCAAACGTAATTATGGGGCTTAGCAGTTTGTTTAATGTTTAGGACTAACCGGACTCGTCATAGGTACAAAGAAGGTAAAAGTGGCAAACCCTCACGAATAAATTATGGAAATTTCAACATTCTTAGGGATATTTTGGAAGCATCTTCCTTCTATTCTTCTTAAGGCAGCTCTCTCCAAAAATGTTCAAAAGAGTGTAAATGAAGAAAATTTGGACGATGCTATGAGTACTGTCAAATAAGTGTGTGCGTGTAATTGAAGTAAAACTTTTATTGATGAAAGAGTAAAACTATCCTAGTACTCCGCCATTTCATTTAATATTCACTATTTCATTTTATATTCTATTTAAAATTAATTATTGAATTTTTGTTCACTTTGCTACTCACAATTGATCCGTTAGAAAATATTGGAAATAAATAATCCTAATTGATTATGATATTTGCCACTAGCTGGCGTATAAGTCAAGAAGCGTGGAGTCATATACTCCACGCTTCTTGACTTCTACGCCATATAATTGCGACCAATCCAAATTATTATTTTTAAATAGCGGAAACTGCTCAGACGTCTCACGTAAGCGTTACTTCCGTCAGAAAAAAATCTGAGTTACTCCCTATTCGCTCCTAAAGAAGTTTTACTTAAAAAACAGGCCAGGTGCAAACGGAATAAACTTACATTATAGATATGCGGGGTATATAAATACTACATAGGCCACACCATCAGAATCAATGGCGAAATGTGTGTTATTGTTATTCGAATTTTGACTGGAGCCAGTACTTAAAAACTACCTTATTAGGTAGGTAGTACCTTTTACTACTTAAAAAATACTGATCAACGAGATATGGGAAGAACAAAGGTTTTATAAATCCACTAGCTGTTGACCGCGTTTTTCATCTACGTTCTGTGGGAATCATTTGTTTTCCTGAAGTAAAAAGCAGCCTATGTTACTCTCCTTGCTTTCAACTAATTCGATGTTTTTTAACATAAGTAAGGATTGAATAGTCGTTTTTAAAATAATAACAAGAAAAATAACACTTATGACCTAGATTTATCATATGATCATTATGTATATGATCATGTATTGCGGCGCAATATAATATCTCATTCTGTAAAGTGAAAACAAAATTTCCGTATAAAACATTTCTATTATATTTTTATGTCGATTCGAAAAGAACTGAGTGAAAACATACGTCAAGCATCACTCCTAGGAGTAGGCATAGCGCTCCCATTATAAAAAAATATTTTTTGTATACCAGGGTACATTGCAAATCAACACACACCAATTCATCGTTACACTAAATATCACATATTGGCCTTAGGTTCTGCATTAGTTTGCCTTATCCAATAGATAGCAGTGCAGACACATTGATATAAATAAAAAGGTTTTGTGATACATATTTTATGTTGAACAACGTGACATTAATCTTTGTATTTATTTTGTATTATTATATTTTCTATTTATCTTTCTATGAAATAACGATGGGACCTTAGAATACATTTTGTATTATTTTATTTATATCTCGTGGTTAAAATAATTTTATGAATCGATTAAGTTTATCATGTAACATTTAAAATATGTCTGTGTATATATCATTAGTAGTATAGCTTTTTGTGACAACACGTCCTTGGAAGTACTACCACGATGCTTATTTCTGTCGCAAAGCAGCCTTATTATATGCTGAGTTACGGTTTGTAGTTACCGGTATAATTACAGGCATATGAGGCTTAACCTCAGATTGATGGACACAGGGCAGCACGTTGCAGGACGTGTTCCTCGCACGCCCTTCGAAGTGTTGCTCTGTTTATAGGTGATAGTTTTCCACAAACCATTAGAGTCATCTGCTTGGTCCGTAAATTATTAAAAAAAAAAAATTGACCCATTGGTCCGATACCTTGTCATAAGGTATTTGTATTGCTTTATCTTGAAGAGAGGAGCTGCGCTGCTTGTTGGGTATAAATAAGCGATGAATAATAACTTAGGAATAAAGGCTTGTCGAATTATTGAGACGGCAACACCCGTTTATTTTATGATCTTTGATCTTCTTCGAACAGCTACAGAAGCACGTAATAAACATTTTATGTAAATATTATATTATTATACTCAGTTTATTGGCGTAGGCATTGACATATATAAAATAATCATCTTTTCATTGTGTAATAAACGGAGGTAGAGGCTACATCGATGCAGGAAATGCTCAGATATAATGGATAATCCGAACAACATATTACCCTGAAGCACTTACACTGGGCGGAATAAAATACTTTCCGGAATGAGCTCGCATCTTAAGTAGAAATCGTGTGATTTCTACTGAAGATTTGAAGATGTAAAGCTGAGGCATGGCGCAAAGAGCTACAAACTCAAATGGAATCAAAGACCAAGAAGGCCATTTAAAAGATGGAAAGAACATCAAAAATTCGAAGGCAAGGAACTCAGCAGATTGTTCTTTTTCAACACCATTTTATCTTTATAATTTTAGTATGTTGAAGAGATGAGAGCGGAGCAGCTTGCTTCTAAGCAGCCTCAATCGAAATTGATCAATCGTATAGTAACCACGATTTATTAAATGTGTTTTAGCACAACTATGCATTGGTAGGTCCAAAATTACCTTAGGAATCAAATCATAAAAGCTATATATATACTCAACCCCACAAATAACTTCTAAACCTTACGCAGACGCTATGCAGATGTCACTAACTTAAATACATTTCGAGTAAGTCAGTTGTTTGTATCATTTGTTTATAAACAGCAATGTTTTATCTTACAAATACTATATAATTATAAATATATTGGGAAGCTACAGTAAGTATACCCTATTTCTTAAAATTTTTTACGAAGAGATTCGCGTGATTTAAGTTTATATATTTAAGGTATAGCCCTTTTCTGTAAATTGAGTATAGTTTAAATATCAGCAGCTTTGCCTCCTAATAATATCCCGTAAGACATTATACTACGAAAGTACACAAAGTAAACAAGCCTAGTTGTTTCAACGTCAGTAAACTGTCTAATGCTGCTGACTGTGTAGGCAGCTGAGCTTAGTTAACCCGCTAGTGTATCTATATGGGTACACTGAAGCTTAATATCCAAGGTCACGACCAGAAAACCGGTGGAATCCTCTATTTCTAGTGATTCTCCATTTATTATTATACTTTGAAGGTATGTGAGGTCTACATATCGATACTTGGCACCACGCTGGCCAATTCTACCAAGTCACCACAGCCTAAACCCTTTGCATTTTGAGAAAAAACTCATGCTCTGTATCGGGCTAGTTATTATTTGAAGCCTAGTGTGGGATTCTTAAATTCAAATTCAAAATTTCTTTATTCATGTAGGCCTATCACAGGCACTTATGAAGCGTTCATACATATATGTTTACAAGTAAGGAGATGGTGATAACTTCGATTGCAAATTTAAAAGTAAAGCTACGAGGGTTCCAAACGCACCCTGGTCTAAAAAGAGCGCACAACAAACTTAGCCGGGTAATTTTTTTTATCACCATCTCACAGTTTATTTATATTAAGCTATGAAGCCAGAGCAATTCACACCCAAGCTTTTTTATCGTTCAAGTAATCCTTAATATTATAATAGGATTTTTCTGTAAGCTTACGTTTTATATAAACTATATGTAGGACGTGTTCCTTGCATGCCCTGCCCAGTATTATATAAGCTGTATATAAGCGATTGGTTTCCACTTACCATCAGGTGGGCCATCTGCTTTGTCTGTCATTTTTGTATTAAAATTATTGAGGTTAATATTAATTGTGAAGCTACGTATTTGTTTTTCAACCGTGAGATTGTGTTATAACTGTTAATTATATAAATTACAATAAATAGTGTTACCGAATTGTGAAATAACCTCGTCAAGTAGATACTTTTGAGTTCCGGTACACGAGCCAATTTGGTTATTGCCAAACGCCAACTTTGGTCGGACGTAAATTTTAGGATTTAATGTAAGTACTGAACCCTTATAGGATCAATCTCTTTACTTCCTGTCCGTCTGTACAACGTGCCTGTTTACTACTGCATAAAATTACTCAAACATAATCATGTCTCTAAATATAGTATTAGTGATACTTTTTATATGGTTTCCTGATTCCGAACTTTCGATATAACCTAACCTGACCCAACCTTGTATTTGGGCACATAACAACACGAAAATAGATGTATAGTATAGTAAAGAACTAAGATTTTAGTAGCTATAAATATAGACTATCAAACACAGTTGGTCCAACCAGCAATCAAATTGTTTCGACTGCTAGTACTTCAAAGTGTGTAATTAAATAAGGTAAACGAGATGGTCCACTGAATTTGTTGATTAATTGTTGCCGTTAAAGCTTGGTTCACATTTGACGGCGGTTAGTTCAACTGGCTTCCCTCGAACTGTAGGAACCTAAAGCAGTGATAGCGCGGTGGGTAGGACGACTTCACTTCCGGGGGGGCCGAGTTCGAATCTCAACAGCGTTATGTGCGTTTTAAGTAATGAAATAATATCACTTGCTTCATAGTAAAGAAACCTGCATGCCTGAGAGTTCTACATAATGTTCTCAGAGGTATGTGGAGTTCACCAATCCGAACTGGGTCAGCGTGGTGGGCCTTAATCCCTTCTCATTGTGGGAGGAGACCGGTGCCCTGTAGTGGGCCGGTAATGGGTCGATATAATGATACTTCATTAATCACAGATTTCGTCAAGGTTATACTGTTATTTTATTTAAAAATAATATTACTAAAGAGTATACATGCGTGTGTGTGTGGTACCTACGTCCTTTGAGATAAGGATTACTTAAACGATAAAAAAGCTTGGGTGTGAATTGCTCTACCTTCATAGCTTAATATTAGTTTACTGTGAGATAGTTATAACAAAAATAATTACCTGGATCGGGCTAGTTATATATTCTTAAATTAAAATTTTGAATTTGAATTTAAGAATATATAACTAGCCCGATACAGAGCATGAGTTTCTTCTCAAAATGAAAAGGGTTTATGCTGTGGTGACTTGGTAGAATTGGCCAGCGTTGTGCCAAGTATCGATATGTAGACCTCACATACCTTTAAGAGTATTATGGAGAGCTCTCAGACATTATATTATAAAAAATTAAGCTTCATTTGCTATACTCCACGAACAGCAGGAGAATCTGTATTGTGTTATTTATAATTTTTTCAATACGTATACTCCACACCAAACATATCCTCGGCAATGTACCCTCTACGCACGTTTCGCTCCGAAATTGTTACTTAACAATTATTCATTGTAAAGTCAACATCTCTTGAGGAAGCTCCGGTTTCGGAGCGAAACGTGCGTAGAGGGTACATTGCCGAGGATCTGTTGCTGCTTGATTCTCCTGCTGTTTGCGGAGTAGAGCAAATTAAGCTTAATTTCCATAATATATTATGGATTTCCGCAAAGTAACGCCTGCTTCTATCCAATAACTCAGACATTAGGTATCCTCACTATATTTACTTCGACCAAGTCAAAGCACAAAACAAGTGACAGTAAATTGGTCAAAACGCACATAACTCAGGAAAGTTAAAAGGTGCCAGAGAATTCAACTCGAAAACATAACATACCTAATATTATATGTTACATATTTAGTAGAGACACTATTTGAAGCTACATATTTTGGCACGTGAACTAACAGTGTTGTAACTCGTTCATAAATTAAGAAGAGCCCACTCGTTCCGGCGCTATCTTTATGAGGGTGCCGTCCACTTGGCGTGGAAATAAGTAATCACGTACCGCTATAACTACATTTGCCCAAATTTAATTGCGACTGTACAAAAATATATGGTCATTGCAGATATTATATTTATTTTAGATCTGGGTACTTCTCTTAACATAGATTTCACTAAATAAATTTATATTTATCCAACTGACGAGTTTTGGGTAGGATGGTAACTAGCCACAGCCAAAGCCACCCACCAGTCCAGACCAGAGACAATTCAGAATTTATAAATTCCCAAATTGCCCCTGCTGGGAATCGAACTGGGGACCTTTTTTTTTTTATTAACGATAGGCCAGCGCTTGACGACAATCATGCCTGTTAGGAAGCATTGATGAGGTCTAGGTTGGAGCACGCTTGCCTAGAAAAAGCTTATTCACTCTAGCCTTGAAGGTAATGAAATGAAATGAAATGAAATGAAAATACATTTTATTGTACACCTAACAGAAATTAAATTATAAACAAAAACAACACAATAAAACACAGGTACAATGTTACAGGCGGCCTTATCGCTAAAAAGTGATCTCTGCCAGGCAACCCAATCAAGGAAAGGAAAAAAACAAAAAAACACAGACTTAAGAGTTAGGTTGTACACAAGAGCAGAGCAGTTAACAAATTAAGAAAGGTACTCAAATTATACGTGACAGGAAACACAGTTGCCAGGAAAACGTTCTACATTTTAGCGGTACGTATCGGAAATGTGGATGAAAAAAGTTTCGTGCGTGTTGATAGAATATCAACCACATAAGGATGCCACCGCTCACGGTGTCTCGCTGTTCTGTGGCAGAACGGGGAAGTAGGAATCAGATTGTGAAGTTCCTAAGCACACTCACCGAAGTAATACCTCCTACTTAAATTCACACCGCTCACCGTTGCGCCAGGGAGGTCATCAAAAATAAGTAACGCTTCGCTAGGAGATTCCTAGACAAAAAACAAACCGTTTACCAAAAATTATCACCTAAGATTTGGTAAAATGTCTTATGTCGTCTAAATTAATATTCATTAAAGATCTTTTAAATTCTTCCGGCGCGTTCAGTGACAGTAACGGTCGGTATTTAGGTACTGGATAAAGGTAATTTCTCCGCTTTTACAACATAATCTTCTTTAAACGCAATTTTGCTCATACGTACGTAGACGTATTAAAGTATGAACACTCTAAACATAAAACCGTACAATGTGATGTCGTTATAAACTTGTTTACGACTTCAAGAAGCGACCGTCGTCGAATGAACCTCTTCTGTGAGGTTAACGGCCATCATTACTATAAGTAAGGATTAAGTTTTGAAAAACCTACTTCAAAAGCTATTTTATAAAAATAAAAAAAGTAACCCGCTGAGGGACCCGGCAGTTGTGATAAATCAAAGTTCATAGAAGAATAAAATTTAATTTATTATCTAAGTTAGTAATAATAAAAAAAATAAGTTTTGTTAACAGTATTATATTTTTCTTATAATTATAATTTATAATAACAAAGAAGCCTTTATTACTCTAATTAACAAAATAAAAATTGGAATAAAAAGAAAAACATTTTAAATTAAAGTACTAACTTCATACATAATAGGGTTCCCGATTTTCGGGTATAGGCCTCCTTCAAACTATTATATAATTATAGCATTACTAGCGGACCCCGGCGCCATCTGCCGGGCTGATTTGTGAATTTAAACCATCCAGGGTGCCACCAAAACGCATACCAAAAAATTCATTCAAATCAGTCCAGCCGTTTAGGAGGAGTTCAATGACACACACACAAGAAATATAAATATATACATATATATATATATATATATATATATATACATATATATATATAAGATTATAATTACATAATATAAATAAATACGATAGAAGTAATAACGGGATGGTGAAAAAGAAATCATTTATCATTTATTTCCAGTAGGCCTTTAGACGTTTAGAAAAGTCAAGTCTGCCTGTTTGTAGCTACTCTACCGCCGGTTCGGATGGCCGATCCACTAATAGATATGCGATGATAGCTTACCTCCTTTTTGGGGGAATGAGGGGCACGCACTTTTGTAGGAATTATGTGCGTTATTAATTAAAGCCATTTAAATATCACTCTCATTAACAGTGCCTGATTAAGCAAGCAGGGCCCGTAGCAAATTCTTTAAAAGAGCCCTTGATCTGCTATGGGTTCTTAAGTATTAAGTGGTAAAAATACAATTCAATACTCAATACGTATCTTAAATACACTACGTATTTGCTATCTATCAGTCAGTCAGGCAGAGATGAGCGGTATTACATATGCGGGGCCCCCTTTCGCGCGGGGCCCTTAGCAATTGCTACGTGGTTAATCCGGCACTGCTCATTAACAGTAAACGAAAACATCGTGATCCAATCCGCATTTGGATCAGCGTTATAGACAACAATCTTGTAGACAACACAACAGCCTGACGGCCGATTGGCGCAGTTTCCAGCGACGCTGCTTTCTGAGTCCAAGGCCGTGGGTTCGATTCCCACAACTGGAAAATGTTTGTGTGATGAGCATGAATGTTTTTCAGTGTCTGGGTGTTTATATATATATTCTAAGTATTTATGTATATTATTCATGAAAATATTCATCAGTAATCTTAGTACCCATAACACAAGCTATGCTTACTTTGGCGATGTGTGTATTGTCGTAGTATATTTATTTAATTTTAATTTAATTAAGCCTTCTCAGACTGAGAGGAGAATCGTGTGCCCTGTAGTGGGCCGTTAATAGTTTAACAATGAAGATGATGTACAAAAAAACGGCTTGGTAATTTTTTTTTGTTTTTTCAACACGGTTGAGTAGTTAACAATCATACGGTTGTTTAGGGTTCCGTTCCCGAGTTAAGCCGGTCCCTATTACTAAAGCTCCACTGTCCATTCGTCTGTAACCATGCTTTATGTATTTGATGCCGCTTAAACAAAAACTACTAAAAAACAGAATAAAATAAATGTATAAGAGTGCTCTTACATGATTGTTTTGTCTTTTCCATAGATAATCGTACGAAACGCTTCGTGCGCGAGTTCAACTCGCACTCGCCCGATTTTTCCGTTTTTATTGTACGAACGCTTACTCAAGTAAAGGAGTTTTGATGAAAAAAGTTATCATATAGTCCCCAAGTGTCTAAATTTAAATAACGAAATTAAAAAAAAAATATTTAAAGCAAGCCAGAAATGTAAACAACCAGGAAAGTAATTTGAAGAAATGGTACCGACAACATTTAAGTTTCTTTTATTAATAAACTTTAATAACAGGTTTGTTGGGTAAGAGCAAAAAGTGTTTACTTTGTAGAGAATTTCAAAAGAACTTTTTGCGTTATAACAAGGAAGACTTGACGCCCACTTCACTTTTTTCACTTCTTCACTTTTGCGATGCCTTCAAGAGCTTCACATCTCATTTTATTATCTTCAGTAAAATAGATTAGAAGATTGGCTTAGTAATAAATCGTGACCAGGAGGCACGTACCAGGTTTCTAGCTGGGCAGAAAAGAATTGGGTTATTTGAAAAAAAAAAAATATTGATTTTTTTATGTGTATTAAAACTTAATTATTAATAATATTGATATTTATTGCAAAAAACTTAAAAAAATTTTTTTTCAATTAATTATAAACAATTAAAAATTGATGACATTTAAAAAAAAATCACGTGACTATAAACTCGCCATGATTGGTCGCCATAGTTGTGACGTCATAATGTTATAGCTATTTATTAACAGTATAGCGATTACGGTTATTACACGTGACTAGACAATAATATTGAAAATTTATTTTTAAAATACGAGTTGTTAGTTAGTTCCGATTAGCTATGTGTGATAAAGGATTTATTAAGGCAAAGTCTGATAATATTCCTGTTGTGATATATTAATGATCACCGATTTTTTAACAAATGACGTTCGGTTTAATTCTGCTGAAGTTTGAGGTGCCAAGGCATCAAGGTAAGTCTGTTATAACAAATGAAATATTATTCAATAATATAACAAATGAAAAAATATGAGTATTTATTCTCCATTACATTAAATATAATTATTTATTTTATTAATTGTAGAGCATCGCGTGAGAGTTATGGAGACAAAGCTATAGGTTATGTTCAACTAAGTCGTAAAAATAATAGGAGGAGTCAGGAGTTGCCTTTATAGTATTCGTAAATAATGGTACAAAACAAGAACGATAACTTTTGAGGTTTGACATTTTTAATATAAATTTAAATATTTAACAATGACAACAAAATTAAACAGTTCATAACACTGTATTTATTATTTTTCTTTCAAGTGCAATGAGTGAAAACTAACATTATAAAGTCACACGCGCTCGGGGTTGTTGGGGAGTTGTCGGCGTGTCTTCGGTACTGGATTCAAAAATTAATTTTTATTTTGAAATAACTTTTGAATTATTGCGAAAACAAAATAGTTTTTTTATAAAACTTATATATGATTTTTCCATTTATCACAAAAAATGTTGTTTTTCAAAAACCCAATTGACCGAAACGTGTATGGAAGTCTGCTCCAGAATGCCCGGAGATTAAATGTTATTTATTTCGACTTCCTCCCTGAAGCAACGGTGAGCGCTGTGAAATTAGGTAGGAGGTCCCGAGTTAGATTCCCGGCTGGGGTATTTTGGAAATTTATAATTTCTGAATTTTCTCTTGTCTGGTCTGGTGGGAGGCGTTGGCCGTGGCTAGTAACCATCCTACCGACAAAGACGTACCGCTAAGCGATTTAGTGTTCCGGTGCGATGTCGCGTAGAGACCGATTACGGGTATGACTACCCTACTCCCTAAAAGATTAGCCCGCTACAATCTTAGACTGCATCATCACTTACCACCAGGTGAGATTGCAGTCAAGGGCTAACTTGTAGAGGCATAAAAAAAAAGTCATGAAATAATACTAAGTAGTCGCAGTTAAAAACTGTAAACGTTGAAAAAGTAGATTTTTTTGCTCAGTGTTTGCCATGTTTAAATACCTTCTTTACTGTTCGAACTTCTGGTCAACACTAGTTTATTCTTCTCTATCATCATTTATCATTAATTATTGACATTATAGACTTGCAATAGGTTTTATCATCATACATAACTAAACTACCTACACCTACCTACATAACTAAACTAACTAATAGTAAATATAGAATAAAAATGTTAGATATTTTACATATGACGTTTATTCAACTAAGTAGACCTGATTTTAAACATGACAAAAATGCTTGAAATTTATATTTTTCAAAACATTTACGCCATTCGGTGAGTGTACTTTTAGCTATTGCTTTGAAACATAAACTATTGTATAACATTAATTGTTCATAATAGTTAAACAGTTAAAATTATTCATTATATATTATGTTAGGGCAGCCTGAGGCAAATTTCGGCCACGTCCTTTATATAATTACTAGCTGTTGCGCGCGACTTTGTCTGCGTTTGATTTTGTTTTTTGATGTGGCATTCAATTTAGTTGTAAGTGTAGTTTAAAATAATTATTTAAATCGGTTATAATTGGTCGGAGTTATGGTGTAAAATCGTCAAACACTTTCATCCCCTCTCCCAAAGGAACCGAGCTTAATGTCGGGATAAAAAGTACCTATCCTATACTACTTTACACTTCCAAGAATATATGTACAAAGTTTCATGAGGATCGGTTAAGTAGTTTTTGCGTGAAAGCGTAACAAACAAACTTACATTGACATTTATAATATTAGTAGGGATTTATCAAAAAGAGTAAAGATAATGCTCTTTTAATTAAAGCTTAAAGGTATGGCTACTGCCAATCAACTCTTAAACATAAAGAAAAGCATAAGCGAGGTTTTCTTCAGGATTTCAGAAAAACTACAATTCTCTTGTACATTATTTTTGAGTAAACCACAAAGCTTAAGTATATAAGCTACAAAAGCACTGTTACCATTACTAAGGTATAGTTCCACAGAAGAGTTCAGTCGAATCCATAAGCCATTCATCTATAAAACCACAACTTTAGCCAGTCACGTTGATCAGATTTAAAATAAAAATTGAAAATGCTCTGTTGCTGTGATTTGTTATAAATAGAGTTTTCCCTTTATATATAACCAATCACGGTTGCAGTCATTTACCGAAAACCATGTTTTTGAATCAAATATTCCAATTGTGTTAATATTTGATACAATAAAGTAATGCGAAAACGTAAAAAAAACAACATTTTTACAGCCCTCCCCGAAGCGTGCATTCAGAATTAATGCGTTCATCATTTTTATTTTTAAAAGTTTACTAGCCAAATGGAAGCGTATATTTTATTCGGCTTTGATTTACGTATTATCACTCATATGGACGAATTTAACCGTTAAAAGAGTACAAAAATAAATTACAGGTAAATATGCAATTTGACAAAGAATGTCTTTGCGCTCACTGCATTACAACCCATGGATTGTAATGCAATTTTATACCGCTTAACCTTCTTCAATAATCTAATGCAAGGTTTTTTTAAAAATATAGATTCACACATCGCCATCTCGCCCCGAAGTAAGCGAAGCTTGTGGATGCATATATATATGGATACACACATATATAAATAAATAAATATACTACGACAATACACACATCGCCATCTAAAGTAAGCGTAGCTTGTGTTTTGGGTACTAAGATGACTAATGAATATATTTATGAATAATATACGTAAATACTTAGATTATACATATATACTTTAGATAAACAAACAGATAGACGACCAGAAGCTGAAAGAAAAACATGTTGATCACACAAACATTTTTCAGTTGTGGGAATCGAAGCCACGGCCTTGGATTCCAAGCAGGGTCGCTGCCTTCTTCGCCAGTCAGCCGTCTTTGGGTACGAAACCTTAAAAAGAGTAATTTATAATGTTCGAAACCGAGTGGGCATCCCACATTAAATGGAAACCGATGGAAGGCAGCTGTCCTCCTGAATGAGATTCACCTCAATCATTAATTAGTAAACTATCCTTTTATCGCGCTTGTTAAGCACCCTTTCCGGTTTGGATGCGGTCCGAGTTGGGGATTTATTTCAAATCTGTTTAGGATCATTGTCTTTATAGTTAGTGATTTCCGCATTACGAGGATTTCTAGTTAATGAACGCCGTTTAGATGGGCGGGAAGATAGCAATGTAGTAGATAAAGGGCGGAGCAATTACTGTTTGCTTAACCTGAAAATTGTTATTGGGTTTTGGGTGAATTTTTCTTTGAGCAAGTAAGAACGGGCTTTTATCTCTCATTACACTTCCTTGGGGATTTATTTTACAAAAATCCTTTCTTATTTCTCACTAACCTGTAAAATGTATCCAAGTCATAATTGTTGGATATACATTGTCTGTCGCTCAATTTAGCGTTACATTTTTTTACAAGTTCTAAATTCTAATATAAATAAAATACAGTAGACTTTAGAAAAAAAAATAGGATTTTCACAATTCAGTCCCTTTTTTACATCGTGATGGACAAAAGTGTTTTATAGTGTCTGGATGTTTATATGTATAAAATATACATATAAACATCCAGACATAGTTTTAGTATTTATGTATATTATTTAAAAATATTTATCCGTTACTTAAGAACCCATAACACAAGCTACGCTTACTTTGGGGCTAGTTGGCGATGTGTATATTGTAGAAACATATATATATTTTTAACTATGGGCCTCATAAGAAGGCTTAGAGTCACTCAGCGGGCGATGGAGAGAGCTATGCTCGGAGTATCTCTACGCGATCGAATCAGAAATGTGGAGATTCGTAGAAGAACCAAAGTTACCGACATAGCTCAACGAGTCGCGAAGCTTAAGTGGCAATGGGCCGGGCACATAGTTCGGAGAAAGGATGGACGTTGGGGTCCCAAGGTGCTGGAATGGCAGCCCCGTACTGGTAAGCGCAGCGTTGGTCGACCCCCAACGAGGTGGACAGACGACATTAAGCGCGTCGCAGGTAGCCGTTGGATCCAAGCGGCTCAGAATCGTGGAACTTGGAACTCCCTACAAAAGACCTATGTCCAGCAGTGGACGTCTATCGGTTGATGTGATGATGATGATGATGATGATATATATTTTTATTATTTATTATTAATAGTATTGTATCACCAGTTGTATATGAATAACAAACCAACCACCGTATCCTATTGCGGTTTTCCGGATACTTCTTCTTCCACTACATGAACTTATACAGCCGTCAACTCGTTATCCAATGTTTATACGCATATTATCTTTCACACAAGTTTTGAGTAGTCAAAATATGAGCCACATGAGAGACAGTTACATAAACCGGTTACGAATAGTTATCACCAGTGGCGTGCACTTCATACATGCACAAAAGTCTACCCCTAAATTGATATATAACTTGTACAAGAGTAGTATTTCTGTATTTTTTACGCAATTTTCTGGTAAGAAACCCAGTGGACATCACTGTTATTTGGTGAAACGTGTTTTTCGTTAGACAACGCGTAAATCATTACGCATTCGAATCTGGTGACGGTGAAAACGGGCATTGGTTTCTGTGATTCTAGTTTATACTTATGCAGTTAATATAACGCTGTAGGTTACAGTAGCTATTGTTTTGATTAGACTTATTTACGGTGGCCTTTGCACGGCGTAGCATTAATCACGAAGCTTCGGGACCGTATTTTCACGATCCAGAAGACGCTCAAAGCAAGCTAGTTGTTGCAAAATTTTAGTTATAAACACCGCATAAATCAGCAAGGCCACCTTTCCACTGGCGGTTTGAGGGGTTGTGAAGCTAAGCTGCGAAACTATATCAGGCTTTATAACCAAACCAGTTGAGGGTCGTGCGGTGTGTTAAATTTTGAAGGAGACCAATTTTTTTTCCACTACAAGTTAGCCCTTGATTGCAATCTCACCTGGTGGTAAGTGATGATGCAGTCTAAGATGGTAGCGGGCTAACCTGTTAAGGAGTATGGAACCTAGTCATACCCGGGTTTCTACGCAACATCGCACCGGAACACTAAATGGCTTAGTGGCACTTGTTTGTCGGTAGGGTGGTAACTAGCCACGTTCAACCAGACGGCGGTTCAACCTATACAGACGGCGTATCTAGCGTTACCATGGACTCTGCGCAACTTTGTGGTAAGCTTCTTGGTTTAGCTCAGTAAATTTTATATTCCGTACCGTGTTTTATTTTCTATTTTATTTTTATTATGTATAGACTGAAGGTTTTGGGATGGATGAAGCAGTCGTAAACACGTCTGTGAGCACACAGGGTCCCCCTGAAAACCAACGCTGCAGCTCGCTGCGGCTTCGTGCTGAGGCGGAACCCTATGTGTCCACATGCTTTTTGTTAGATATATTTTTGTATTACAATTGTAAGCGATTTTGTGGGCAAATATAAACTTCCTTTAATTATAAAAAAATTTTTTTTTGGTATATGTATATATGCACCACCTAACTATTTTCTGTATTTGCTTTCTTCGCCTGGAAGAAATCGCTATGAAGCGATAAGGCTGCCAGATTGTATACGTTGCTTTTTAATACTTTTCTTTTTTAGGTACTCTTTGTGGTGTGCAATAATCTATATTCAATCAATTCAATCAATCAATCACCTCATACGACACTCACGGGAAATCGAAGGAAGCTGTATGCTGATAAACTGTCACCACACCAAAAAAAGCCGTAGCCATATAACAAAACACATCGCAAGAGACGAAACACACGTGACAGCCGATTGGCGCGGGCAGCGACCCGGCTTTCTGAGTCCAAGGCCGTGGGTTCGGGTCCCACAACTGGACAATGTTTGTGTGATGAACATAAATGTTTTTCAGTGTCTGGGTGTTTATCTATCTTAATATATATAAATCTCCTGTCACGATGTTTGTCCGCGATGGACTCCTAAACTACTTAACCGATTTTAAATAAAATTGGCTCACCGTGAGCAGTCTGGTCCAACTTAAGAGATAGGATATCTTAGATCTTTAATTATAGTCGCAATTTTATTTTATTGCAAATTATTTGTCACATGTTATATATATATGTATATATATACTACAATACTCACTTAAGGCTAAGCGATACTGAATACTTTAAAAACAAAATCAAACGCAGACGAAGTCGCGGGCAACAACTAGTATATTATAAGTATTTAAATATGTTATTTATAAAACTTTTCATCAGTTATCTGAGTACCCATAACACAAGCTACACTTACTTTGGGACTAGATGGCGATATGTGTACTGTCGTAGTATATTTATTTATTTATTATATACATCCCGAGCATCGCATCTTCAAACAAACTTTAATGGAGAGCCGCCCTAACCCTCAGGCTAGTATTATTTTCAAGTCTCTGGTATGGTCGCAACAAGGCTACGATGTTGTTAAATTTCAATTTTAGTTGCTTGAAATATTTTAGGATGCTGTGAACATCAATATTTACGGAGCGCTCGGACGGTACGCGATTTGTCACTGTGTCCCGAGCGTGTGTTATTTTTACGTATACGGCAAAGTCGTAAGCTAGGTTGTTTAATATTAACCTATATTTAGGGTGTGCGACACTAGGGTGCAGAATAAAAAGTTGTTAAGACTAATAGAATTATTAGTCTTACATTATTAATTATCATAATATTAAACCTGAACTTATTATCTATGCTCGGTCGATTTGTGGCACGATCTCCCTGGCCTGGGTCTTACAATTAATTTCCATAGGAAGCGTGGTAAAAAAGTTATCGCATCGTAAAGCTAGCCTCCGCAATTTGCGGCGCCGACGTAATTTGAACATGATGCGATACGGCCGCTTCTTGGTTAGCAGGCATACCATGGCTATCCCGTGGGTATACCTACGTAACAATTGTGGCGGATTATTTATTTATTATTAGTAATTAGAATAATTAGAAGCTAATTACACTAATTAAAAAAAAACAGCAATTAACTTATATTAAAAACAAGAACGAATTAAAAGAATATATTTATTGTAAAAATGAAATGAAACAAGAATTATATTATTGATGTATATTCATACCGACATTCAAGAAAACCTCAGACACGCCAGATCTTCATACATTCATAAGCTTCATACATTAATCATACTTCAGCAAACGCTTCGAGATCAGGTTTAGACCTCAGTATAGAATTGATCGCCGAATGTGTGACTTTATAAAAATCCAAAAATTCTAAACTCTTTATTAACGTAGGGGTATCACAGGCACTTATGAAGCGTTCGTACATTTAAACAACCTGAGCGCAGTGGTGGCTTTATAAGTGGACGTCCCTGGTTCGATTCCCGGAGGGGTAAAATTGGAAATTTTTAATTTCTGAATTTTCTCTGGGCTGGTTTGGTGCGAGGCTTCGTACGTTGCTTGTTACCACCCTACCAACAAAGACGTTACGACAAAGCTATTAAGCTTTGTATCTGGCTGGGCCATCTGTTTGGTCCATCAATTATGACTATAAAAAAACCGCTTCTATCTTAGACTACAATAGTATATTGTGCAACTAGTGCGACAAGTTGTCGATTGCCCACGAAAGCGAAGTTGAACGCACGAGAGGAGCGAGTGCGGTCATTCGCTTGAGTGGGTAATCGATGTCGCACTTGTTGCACATACTATTTTGTATTACTCATGCGGGGAAAGTAGTACGCTCGCTCTTGTGGTTGAAAAAGAACCGTTTGCCCATTTTAAAATTTGCACTCAAACAATAATTTGAGTGCGACAAGTAAACTTGTCGCACTCAAATTTTAAAATGGGCAAACGGTTCTTTTTCAACCGCAACAGCGAGCGTCAAGATACTACTTTACCCGCATGAGTGATACAAAACCACTTACAATACACTTACTTACAATCAGGTGAGATTACAGTCAAGGGCCAACTTGTAGTAGAATAATAAGAAACATACTAGTATATGCTTCCATTGTGAGGTAATGGTGACAACTACTTATTATAGCAAATTAACCACTGGGTTAGCATGTTCGAATGCAGATTACAAGGCGTTTCTCGGGTCGGGCCAATGAACAGTATCGGGTTTTTTATCGAGACATTCTTAGTACCAGCCTGGAGTTTAAAATTGGCGGTGATTCTTCCCCGTGCCTTGGAGAGCACGTTAACGCTAGCTTGAGCTGACGTCCCATGGGATAGGACAGTGAGGGAATAGAGAGTGCATTTTGCATTGACGGCCGAGTGGCGCAGTGGGCAGCGACCCTGCTTTCTGAGTCCAAGGCCGTGGGTTCGATTCCCACAACTGAAGAGTGTTTGTGTGATGAACATGAATGTTTTTCAGTGTCTGGGTGTTTATCTGTATATTATAAGTATTTATGTGTATTATATTCATAAAAAAAATATTCATCAGCTGTCTCAGTACCCATAACACAAGCTACGCTTACTTTGGGGCTAGATGGCGATGTGTGTATTGTCGTAGTATATTTATTTATATTTATTTATTTATTTATTTACGTTTGCGCAACACTTGTGCCCTATAATATTTCCCATGTAGTTGGCAAAATCTCTTTGGTGATTGACCACCGTGACCGACATCGGTCACAAAAACGGTGTATGTGTGTGTGACAGCATTGCAGTATGTTGAATATCAATATATAAATTTGGGAGTTGCCCTCGCGGCATTAATCACAAACTTTCGAGCGTATATTATTTTTATGATCTGAGGGAACGCCGAAACAAGCTTTGTTGTTGTAAAAATTCAGTTAGGTACGTTAAAGTGCTGTGAATATCGTGGCATTAATTACAAGGTTATTTCTATATATCATTTACGCCACAACTACTTACTGAGTGGACTTCAGAGATAAATAAAAACTTTTGATAGTACCTAATAAAATAATTCGGGAAAAAATGTAGCACATATATTAATAGTGCTCATATGCTATCACCATTGAAAATTGCAGCCGAATCGGTACAGATATTGTGACGTGAAGGAGTAACACACATCTTAACTTTCATCGTCATCATCTCCTGCCACTATGAGAAGTGGTTAAGGCCGTAGTCCACCACGCTGGCCCAGTGCGGATTGGTGGACTTCGGCCTTACATTATAAACCTCTGATGTATGCAGGTTTCTGCACGATGTTTTCCTTCGCCGTTGAAGCAAATGATGTTTTAATTTCTTAAAACGCACATAACTTTGAAAAGATAGTGGTGCGTGCTGGGATTCGAACTTGGCCCCCCGAAAGTGAAGTCGAGCTCCTACCCACTGCGCTATCACTGCTTCTAACTTTACTTGTCAATATAAATCAACGAGATGTTGTTGATGTCCCACGTTTAAGAACTGACGTAAAGTAATTTTATAAATATTACCGTTTTAAAACGGCATACTTATAGACGCAAAATCACCACTCGATCTCTTTGACGCGTTGCGAAACTTACTTTAATTTTAAATTATTACTTAATCTATGCATAAAATGCTAACATGCTCGTAACAGGTAAAGTGGATCTACTTAAGTTTGTCTAATTTAAGTAGTAACTCTGTCCTGCCCAAAAGGACAGAGGTAACTCTGTCCTGCCCAAAAGGATAAAGCTTTTCCACCACGACCGAAAAAAAAGGCTAACTGGGACTAAACCATTCGCAAATTACTATAGGTATGGATTCTCTGGACTCCACATGCCACATGGCGGTAACCTCGTATGCCAGATCAAGATACTCACTTACATTTTTTTAATATATTTTATTGTTACTATTAATGTGCCCTCTTGGCAAACACGCCCAGTTAAGCTTGTACGGCAAAAATGCTCTCCCAGCAGATTGTATTGTATGTTGAACACCAATATTTAAGATTTCATGTCCGCAGCGCGAGCCCGGCATTAATCTATCAAACTAAGCTTCGGGCGACTGGTGTTTCCACGTCGCGAGTTAAACCTCAACAAGCTATGTTCTGATAACATTCAGTCACAATACAAAACTGCTGTTAGAGTGCACTTATTCAAGGCTAGTACTGGGTGTGGCAAAATAATAATGTGGAACTAGTGTTAAAAAATTCAACGTTAGTTCCATCATTTTCAGATACGATTACCTTTCAAAATGGACTTAGTAATTAAAAAAAAACAATAATTCCATCATGAATCTGTTAATAGAATTAATGGCAACGAACGCACTGCTCACTTTTTTTTTTTTTTTTTTTTTTTAAGTATATAGACAAGTGCTTGACTGCAATCACACCTGATGGTAAATGATGATGCAGCCTAAGATGAAGCGCGCTTGCCTAGAAGATGCCTATTCACTCTTGGTTTGAAGGTACCCAGATTATAGGTATCAGGGAAGACGGAAGATGGGAGGGCATTCCAGGCCTTTGCGGTGCGGATCAGAAAGGAAGAAGCAAAACGCTTCGTACGTGTTGATGGTATTTCAACCACGTAACGGTGCAGATCCTTTCGGTGCCTCGCAGTTCGATGGTAGAAAGGAGATGGTTTGACCAAATCGAATAGCTCCTGAGCACACTGACTATATGTTGCTTTTTATCTCGCTATCCTACTGTCAGTTGTCACCCGTGTACAAATGTCAAGGGCGACAAAATGCGCTCATTTCTTAAAATGGATTTCAAAGAACTTGCCGTGATTTGTAGGCACGTGACCTTTGAAACCAAGACTCGCACAACTTGCTGGAACTATTTTTTTTTTTAAGTAAGTGATGATGAAGCTTAAGGTGGAGGTGGAGTGCAGATCCTTACGGGCACTTGCGGCAAGATATATTGAAGTGCGTTCACTGTTTCTACGTACTACAGTGAACGCACTTCAATATGTCTTCATAGCACTGCACTTGGCGACAAAAAATCGCAGACCTTGTCCAGGGAAGGTACCGCCAATCTTATTTCTGCCGCTATTGCTGTGTTTTAGTCTTAAGGGCCGGGTTAACGTTGTTATCACTGGTACACGGGGCTTAACACCTACCGGCCCTTAATAGCAGTAGAGTTTATTGTGGTAGACCTTCTCAGGGGAAGGTACCGCCATGCATATTTCTGCCGCTATTGCTGTGTTCTAGTCTAAAGGGCCGGGTTAACGTTGTTATCACTGGTACACGGGGCTTAACACCTACCGGCCCTTAATAGCAGTAGAGTTTATTGTGGTAGACCTTGTCAGGGGAAGATACCGCCATGCATATTTCTGCCACCATTGCTGTGTTCTAGTCTTAAGGGCCGGGTTAACGTTGTAATCACTGGGACACGGGGCTTAACACCTACCGGCCCTTAATAGCAGTGGAGTTTGTTGTGGCAGACCTTGTACGGGCTTATTTTTGCCAGAGTTTCTGTGTTCCAGTCTAAAGGCGTGGAAATCACAGGTACACGGCTTAACACCTACGCCTGAGGTCGATGGACACTGCCGGCATTTTATAGGACGTGTTTCTTGGTTGCAATTTATCCTGGGGCATCTTCGTGGCGTGTGTAATATATATACAACGACAATACACACATCACCATCTAGTTCCAAAATAAGCGTTTCTTATGTTATGGGTACTGAGATAGCTGATGAATATTTTTTGAGTAATACACATAAATACTTATAATAAACATATAATCACCCAGATACTGAAAAATATTCATGTGCATCGCACAAACATTTTCTAGTTGTGGGAATCGAACCCACGGCCTTGGACTCGAAATCCAAGTTCGTTGCCCAATGCGCCAATCGTCGCAGCTAGTACAAAAGATAAAGAAGGCAATCTCTTCGTACGCTAGTCCGAACGAGAGCACGTTGTGTCCCCTTGCTTATCAGGCTCGGCACAATCGCGGCTACTCTTAAGTGGTTATTGAATTGCCCGACCTTTCGGGATTAGGGAACGGAATAGATTTAGCGGAAACGCCCGCTGTGTTTCGAGCATGACCTTTTTTAAGCTGGCACCACATCTAGGGGAAAATAAAAAGGTTTAAAATTAAACTTTGTGTAACGGATACGCAATATAATACGCAAATAAAAACAATATTAGTACAACAAAATATTTTAATACTTTTCAAAAAAATGGCGGGCTTTGGCTAGCTTGACGTACCAAACCATAATAGCGGCATTTTTGGCATGGCGGTGAGGTACGACAACATGGCGGCTTGGCTTTGACAAATTTTCTATCTATAATCTATGGTCGGTGCACTGGCTGACGTCTTATTCGTTACATTTGTAAGCTTTACTACAATGCGGAAAAATCTTTTTATACTACAATATCAATATACTATTTATGTCATCGCGAAGTGAAAAGCAGAGTGTATACTGCGTCATCAAACTTATCTATCTACATCTTCATTTCTGATTCGATTCGATTTCGATTCGTATTGATATTCCATGGATGCATACGAAGCGCTTTGCATCCTAGTTTCTGTTTCGCACCGCAAATATCTGGAATGCCCTTCCAGCTTCCATTTTCCATTTTACCTACGATATGAGTTACTTCAAATCAAGAGTAAATAGACATCTTCATAGCGTGCTCCACCTGAGGCTGCATCATCACTTACCATCAGGTGTGATTGCAGCCAAGCGGTCGTCTATAAGCATGACAAAAAAAAATCATCGTCTATAACTTGTTACGACTACTATTCTGTAAAAATCGTTGTAAAACTTATTAAAGTAATTTTTACAAGACATCTTTGAAGATCATATTAACACAACGGTAACTGTTTTAGTATAAAGTGGTAGTAAATTTGTTACTTTTTAATTTCTGAATTTTCTCTGGTCTGGCCTGGTGGAAGGCTAAGTGGTCAGTTACAACCCTACCGATGCAGACGTGCCGCCAAGCGTCTCTCGTCAAGATTAGGGGTATCACGTTCTGGTATGATGACCCATAGTAGCCGATACGGGTTTTGCTATAACTGTCATAATATTTACTTAACATATTATCTCCAATCATCTTATACTGAATTATTAGTTACCACCAGATAAAAGAGATTGCAGTCAAGTGCCAAATTGCAGTAAAATAAAAAAGCAAATCCCAACCATGTGAGCACCGAGCTTTATAGCGAGTTGAATGCGATATGACGGGGCAGAGTTCCAAAGTGCTATGAGCTTATATTATAGACCCTCTAACTTAAAAAACGTGTAACAAAAAATACAGGAATCTTTTTTTATCGTTTACTGTTAAAGGATGTGATTGGGTTCCCGTAAAATAAATATTAAATACGTTGACAAAATGTGCCTTTTAAATACAAATCTATTATCCCCGGGAAATAATAGGACCTAAAATCTCGTCATCATCATCATATATACCCACTAGCGGACCCTCGCGACTTCGTCGGCGTTCTATTATTTTACGTGGTATACTGCGTTAGTAAGTTGTCATTACTTTAGTTGATACATACATACATCTATCCATACATCCATAATCACAAACTTTACAAAAAATAAATAAAAATATGTTTTGGACTCAGTATCGATTATAAAGCAGCCGCGGTCTGAATTTTCAAAATATATTAAATGTACAGAAATCGTCCAGTTACAGTTTTCTTATAAGTATAGATTACCGGCCAATTACAGGACACAGGTCTCCTCCCACAGTGATAAGGGGTTAAGGCCGCAGTCCACCACGCTGTACCAATGTGGATCGGTGGACTTCCCACACCTTTGAGAACATTCATCGTCATCATCATCATCAATTCACGTGACGACGTTAACGAATGACGTCCACTGCTGGACATAGGTCTTTAGTAGGGAGTTCCAAACTCCACTATTCTGGGTCGCTTGTATACAGCGGTTTCCCGCGACTCGTTTGATGTCGTCTGTCCACCTGGTTAGGGGTCGACCAACGCTGCGTTTACCGGTGCGGGGTTGCCATTCCAGCACCTTGGAACCCCGACGTCCATCGGTTCTCCGAACTATGTGCCCCGCCCATGGCCACTTCAGCTTCGCAACTCGTTTATCTATGTCGATAATTCTAGTTCTTCTACGGATCTCTTCATTTCATATGAAACATTATAGAGAATGAAACACCTCAGGTATGCAAATTTCCTCATTGCCTTTAAATATAGTGTCCCCCAGCTACGATACGCTTACGTTTTATATTATGCAATTCAATGAACGCGCAAAAAAATACGTTTATATTACAAATTTTGAATTTCATGGCTGTTCTTTACTATCTCATTGAATCGCTTTATCTATTGCTGAAAAGTGCATTAAAATCAGTATAGTATTTTAAGAACTAAGCGTTAAAGCGGCGGTGAATACATTTTGTTTTTTCACAGAGCAGGAATCGACATATCTTTTTGGATAGACGTTGTTCAGGGGCCGGAGAACAAAACATAGGAACACACATCAAAATTTCTACGCGCAAAGTCGCGGACAACAACTAGTATATAATATTTAGTGGTCTACTACAAAATCCGTCATAATTTGTGATAGTGTCCAATCAAAAGCAACAAAAGACACAAGCTCCGGAATAATTAGTTTCCCGTAAACATAATCATCGAGTGTAACACAATATGGGTACATTACAGCCCTCCCACGAGACGTGGAAATAATACGCGCTCTAGGCTTAGTGATTAATGCGACGCTGCGGACGGGACAGTAAGGCTGTATTCACACCACATTGTACCGAACGTATTTTTGAAGTTTTTTCTTTTGGCGCTATGGAGAAAAATGATGAGAGTGAATTTTTACGATGCGTGCGCCACCGACACCTGAATTCTACATCGTAAAGTTAGTTCTAAATGGCATGAAAACCATGTTCAAGTTGTATATTCTAGTATTTTTATATTTAGAACACGTGTTTCGTAACAGTACAAACAGTGTGAATGAATAAATATTATTACGTTAATAAAACCTTTTTTATTCAAATAAGATCTTTTTGATTAATTTTAATATTTATCGTTAATCACTACTGCATTTTAGTTTTTTTCCATACGCCAAAGAAGTATAACTTCTAACGCGTGCTAGCCCTACTGGTTGTGATAACGGGCTAACATGTTTTTTTTTTATTCTATTAAAAGTAAGCACTTAGCTGCAATCTCACCTGTCGGTAAGTGATGATGCAGTCTGATATAGGAACGGGTTAACCCGTTGTTCGGTATGAATTGCAATGCTGTGTTTTGGATTGAAGGACGTGGTTGCCTGTGTAATTATAGCCACGTGAGGCTTAACATGTACGCTGCAAATTGATGTAAACAGTGCGGCATGTTGCAGGACGTGCTCCTTGCATGCCCTGCGAAGTGTTGCTCTGTTTATAGGCGATGGATGGCCACTTACCATCAGGTGGGCCGTCTCCTTAGTCCATTAATTATTACTATAAAAGGTAAAAGAATTTAATAGTATTTTTCGCAACTTCGCTTGTATTTCTGTCTGTAAATCATCTAACTAAGTTGACCAGGTAAGAACTTGAGGTTCTACTGCAGATAAGCATTTGCTGTACCGTGAGGACGTGTTGAGTCAGTGACAAAGAGACATACATAATATCAGTGGCGTGCATAGAGGGTATGCACAGGGTATGCTGATGATATAAAATTAAAAAAAAAATCTCCAGTACGAGTTAGAAAAAACTTAAGGATATGCATTGTAAGAGTTATAAATCATCTGCAAACCCTGTGCATACCCTCTATGCACGCCACTGCATAATATACAAATGATCAACTTACACGTCGTCTTTGATACTATCAGCTAACACGCATGCAAACATTGTCCTATTATACATATACAGCGCAACAAGCATAGCCAACCCAATTAAATAATGTGAAATACTAATAACGTGTCCCAATTAAACCTTGATAAAGTGCATACGTATATTTTTTTAACAATCCACAACCTGCAAGCAGAAATCAATCTTATTACAGTCAACAGTATATAAACCATGCATGAAAAATCTGTCTCTCTCGCCCATCTGTCTAAAATCTGTCATGGTGAAAATCGCATTAAGATCGTCTGGTTTATCATTTAGCAGATATACACATAGACGCGGAAATCTGAAAGTTATACTTCTTTTGGCGCGTTAAGGAAAAATTATGAGAGTAAATTTTTAGATGCGCGCGCACACCGTCACAAAAAACCGACACCCTGAAGTTAGCTATGGTCAACGATTTTGTTTTTCAATAAAAGGTTTGACACTACACTTTGAATTATCAAAGTCTGCGGGCTCATTCAGGTGATTTAATTGAATTCAAATTCAAATTCAAAATTTCTTTATTCATGTAGGCCTATCACAGGCACTTATGAAGCGTTCATACATTGTTTACTTAATTGTAAGGGGATGGTGATAACTTCGTTCGCCAACTTAAACCTAAAGCTACGAGGATTCCAAACGCGCACTGGTCTAAGAAGAGCCCACAACAAACTTAGCCGGCTAATTTTTTTTTTGTTATCACCATCTCACAGTAAATTTATATTCAGCTAGAGCAATTCATACCGAATCTTTTTTATCTTCTAAGTAATCCTTAATATTATAATAGGTTTTTTCTGTAAGCTTACGTTTTATATAAACTTTGAACTTATAGAGAAACATCTCAAAGATTTCATTTGGTAATTTGTTATAAAATAATATACAATTGCCCTTAAATGAATTTGCAATTTTGTGTAGCCTAGTAAACTGCACTACGAGTTTATTTTTGCTTCTAATATTTATATTGTTACACTCCATTTTCTTTTTAAATTTTGTTATATTTTTATGGACATAAATTAAATTTTCATATATTAGTCTAGTCGACAAGTTGAAAATGGTACAAAATAGAGATACTGCTCTTAAAATTACGTGCGATAGCTCATTGGATCCGGAATGACTTCTAGAAAAATGTGCTAAAAGCGTGTATTAGCACATAAAAAATTGCAAAAGTTATAAACAATTAAAGATGAAAAAAAAATGGCATTTCGTTTTTTGCCAATATTTCATAAACTATTAATATTTAAGAAATTTCAAAAAAAGATTCTGAAAGAGGAGGAAATTTCCAATAAAAAACTCCTAACTCCCGGAACTCTATCTCCATTATTTATAATTTTAATTTAACGCTGAAGATAGGTCCGCGCGCGACATTTTTAGGTTGCGCGCGCGGCGTCAAAAGCGAGTACGGCACATTAATTAATTTATTTAAGGTATTGAATATTTTTTTTTTAATTTGAAAAAATTATGGTGTGTTCTGAACACTGTAAATAATTCATTCCCGTTGGAAATTTTACTTAAAGTTAATTTTTCAACAAGTTAAACAATTGTTAACTAACGAAATTTTCTCGAACTACCGTCTTAATTGTAAGTGAAAAAAAATGTTTAAATAATGGTCGTAAAAAATTTTCGCTTCGTAGAGCCTTTCTTACATACATACTTAACAAGATCGTGCCATAAAAGTTAAAAAAATATTTATACTTTGTTTATAACAATTTTTTTACTTGAACAAAAACTTAAAAATCCAAGTAATGTTGTTAAAAAAATTTTTTTTTTTCTAAATCATCATATTATCGTTTTTTTATTAATACAAGATATTAATTGATTTGCAAAAAAAATTTTTCCCGCCATTTGTTGATAAATTTTTTATAAACAAATTGATTAAATCAATATTTTTAAAAAAATTTTTTTCACAACTTTATTACATTATAAATATTATGAGTTTTAAAAAAAAAATTTTTCCTTAATAACAATTTTTAATTGTTTATAATCGTTTTTTTTATATTTGTATTGTTTAAATAATTAGTTAAGAAATTATTTTTTTTCTAAAAATCATAATTGACAGTCCTCTATAAAGTAACAAAAAAAAAAAAATTTTTTATTAACAATTCTATTGTTTATTAACTTACCAATTTGTTATAAACAAATTTTCAACTTTTTTTTATTTTTTTTCTAAAACTTCTAAAATTAACAAAAACAACCATATATAACAAAGTATAAAAAAAATTTTTTTTCAATTTTTTATTGTACTTTTAAAAAACAAAAGTGTTACAAAAGTTGCAGCGGCTGCTTCGTTTGTCTATTAAAAAACTGAAATAACTTTTAAACTATTAGAGATACAAAAATAAACATTCTAGTCGATTTTATAAACAGTTAAACGATCTTTTAAATAAATTATTCAAAAAAATTTTAGTTATTACTAATTTATTGTTACGCGCATTTGTTTATAAAAACTTATATTTTTTTCGATGTTTTTCGAACTTTCGTGACTCCTAACTTTTTAAATAATGCAGATACGGTTACAGACCTTCAAGACTATTTTGTGAAGTAATAAAATATATAAACGTTGTAGTTATTTATTTATAAATCATGTCATGTCAAATAAAGCCTCTACAGGGTCTTCTAATTCATCCGAAGTATCAACTCGTAGTTTTTCAAGTACTTTCGATTATAAAAAATTATGTTTAATTTGCCAAAAAGATTATTATCAAAGTATACGTAAAAAATGTATTATAAATTCCGACGAAGTAAAAGAAAAGTTATTAGAAGTTGCAAAACTGCGTAATGACTTACTGGGAAGTCAAGTCACAGATTTAATTTTACGTGTACAGTCATTAACAGAAGCAAAAGCGCGTTATCATCGTACGTGTCTCAATGATTTTAAAAAAATTCCAACTAATGCAAGTGATCAAGAAGATTCACCACTTGAAAGTTCATTGAAATTTATTTTTCATTTCATTGAAAACAATTTAGAATGCCAATTCACACTATCGGAATTGATAAAAAATATGGAATACAAGCCAAAACCATCAACTTTGATCAGTAATTTACGAAAACATTTCGGCAATGATATCACGATTACTGGGGTGGGCCTGAAGAGTATTGTAACATATTGTGGAACTGGTGATTTACCTCTCGATGATTTGTGGTATATGCACCATGAGCAGCGTAAAGATGATGAACACATTCGTATAATTCGAACTGCGGCTGAACTAATACGAAAGCAGATTAAAGGTACACAGTTCAATGTCAAAACATTTCCATCGTCGACTAGCTTCCTTGAGACTGCTCAGGGAGATATACCAACATATTTAGATACGTTTCTAGAAGAGCTGATGATGTACGATGCACATAAGAATAAAACAAAATTGAATCAAAAGAAAAAATCAACGAATGCTACAGAAGATGCTGAATTGCAAGAGAGTGATGATGACGATACAACCGACGAAGATGAGAATGCAAATTTTATTATTTTTGTAATTCATGCAAATAAAATTCTGTTATTAATCAAAATCAAATTTTTTTTTAACAATACAATTATATCCTAACATTGCTTGTATAAATTTTTGCTTGTGATAAACGAATGGATAGTAATCGACATTAATTTTTTATGAAATGAAAAAAAATTTAGAGAAAAATGCCAATAATTAATTAAAAAATGACATGATTTATAAATAAATAACTACAACGTTTATATATTTTATTACTTAACAAAATAGTCTTGAAGGTCTGTAACCGTATCTGCATTATTTAAAAAGTTAGGAGTCACGAAAGTTCGAAAAACATCGAAAAAAATATAAGTTTTTATAAACAAATGCGCGTAACAATAAATTAGTAATAACTAAAATTTTTTTGAATAATTTATTTAAAAGATCGTTTAACTGTTTATAAAATCGACTAGAATGTTTATTTTTGTATCTCTAATAGTTTAAAAGTTATTTCAGTTTTTTAATAGACAAACGAAGCAGCCGCTGCAACTTCTGTAAAACGTGTTTTTTAAAAGTACAATAAAAAATTGAAAAAAAATTTTTTTTATACTTTGTTATATATGGTTGTTTTTGTTAATTTTAGAAGTTTTAGAAAAAAAATAAAAAAAAGTTGAAAATTTGTTTATAACAAATTGGTAAGTTAATAAACAATAGAATTGTTAATAAAAAAAATTTTTTTTTTGTTACTTTATAGAGGACTGTCAATTATGATTTTTAGAAAAAAAATAATTTCTTAACTAATTATTTAAACAATACAAATATAAAAAAAACGATTATAAACAATTAAAAATTGTTATTAAGGAAAAATTTTTTTTTTAAAACTCATAATATTTATAATGTAATAAAGTTGTGAAAAAAATTTTTTTAAAAATATTGATTTAATCAATTTGTTTATAAAAAATTTATCAACAAATGGCGGGAAAATTTTTTTTTGCAAATCAATTAATATCTTGTATTAATAAAAAAACGATAATATGATGATTTAGAAAAAAAAAAATTTTTTTAACAACATTACTTGGATTTTTAAGTTTTTGTTCAAGTAAAAAAATTGTTATAAACAAAGTATAAATATTTTTTTAACTTTTATGGCACGATCTTGTTAAGTATGTATGTAAGAAAGGCTCTACGAAGCGAAAATTTTTTACGACCATTATTTAAACATTTTTTTTCACTTACAATTAAGACGGTAGTTCGAGAAAATTTCGTTAGTTAACAATTGTTTAACTTGTTGAAAAATTAACTTTAAGTAAAATTTCCAACGGGAATGAATTATTTACAGTGTTCAGAACACACCATAATTTTTTCAAATTAAAAAAAAAATATTCAATACCTTAAATAAATTAATTAATGTGCCGTACTCGCTTTTGACGCCGCGCGCGCAACCTAAAAATGTCGCGCGCGGACCTATCTTCAGCGTTAAATTAAAATTATAAATAATGGAGATAGAGTTCCGGGAGTTAGGAGTTTTTTATTGGAAATTTCCTCCTCTTTCAGAATCTTTTTTTGAAATTTCTTAAATATTAATAGTTTATGAAATATTGGCAAAAAACGAAATGCCATTTTTTTTTCATCTTTAATTGTTTATAACTTTTGCAATTTTTTATGTGCTAATACACGCTTTTAGCACATTTTTCTAGACGTCATTCCGGATCCAATGAGCTATCGCACGTAATTTTAAGAGCAGTATCTCTATTTTGTACCATTTTCAACTTGTCGACTAGACTATATGTACTGACTATGCACCGTCATTATTTTAACTTCTTTAATTTTATCCCTTAATGACTGATCCCTTGATTCAATTGTACAAACAAAAATCTAAAATTTTAAGGATATATATCTTTTAATGTATTAAATACCTTTTTCTTTTTCTACAAAACGCAGAATAAGGCGAAAGATAAAATTTTTGAAGAGATTCTGATCCTGTTACGCAAAAGAAGTATAACGTCTATCGCGTGTTCATAAGTAAAGACACTTTTTTTTTCTTATTAATATAGCAGCTTAAGCGGACTCTCAGTGTCCGTTTATAAGTGCTACCCCGCATAATAGAAATGGTAAATTTATGCAATAGCGCTTTTTAAATCAATGAAGTGCGAATAAAAGTTCGGTGCACTCTCAGATGGGAATTTTTTTTGTTCTCTTTCCGCGATCATTAGTTTTTCAAAGGAAGAGAGACGTTCTGAAAGTTTTTTTTTATTTCTTTTCGCCTTTTGATAATAAACATTGCTTTAATCATAGCTATCAAGTGAACCAGCTGTGTGTATGTCCTAATATAATAAAGAAGCGGTGATAGCCCAGTGGGTGGGACTTCGACTTCTCTTTCGAAGGGGCGATTTCGAATCCCAGCACGCACTTCTAACTATTCTTAATTACGAGTATGTGCGTTTATAGCAAATGAAATAGGTATAACTGGCTTCAACGGTGAAGGAAAACATCGTGAGGAAACCAGCATGCCTGAGAGTTCTCCATAACGTTTCAAAGATGTGCGTAGTTCACCAATCCGCACGGGTCCAGCGTGGTGAATTACGGCCTTAACCCCTTCTCATTGTGGAAGGAGACCCGATTGGTGGACTCCACAAATCCTTGAGAACATTATGGAGAACTCTCGGCCATGCAGGTTTCCTCACGATGTTTTCTTTCACCGTTGAAGCAGGTGATATTATTATTTTTTTTAAATGCAAATAACTTCGAAAATTTAGAGGTGCTGGAACTCGAAGTCAGCCCACCGAAAGTGAATTCAAAGTCCTACCCTGAGCTATCACCGCTTTTAAGGGATCACCGACCTCGAGGGAAGCAAGTCGCCAAGCTTGTCTAAGTTGGCAAATCATTCAGATGAGACTTAACAGCAGTAATATAACCATGCAGTAATATATACAGTTGAATAAATCCCTACTAATATTATAAATGTGAATGTCAGTTTGTTTGTTACGCTTTCACGCGAAAACTACTAAACCGATCGTCATGAAACCTTACATACATATTCTTAGAGATATAAGAAATAATATAGTATACTTTTCAAAAAAAAAAAAAAATTTCGTAAGATAAAAAAATGTTTGTGAAATAATCTCAAAATCTCATATACTATAGGTGAAGACTATGTAACAGTACGCTGCCTCCTAAAATTACGCGGGCGAAGCCGCAGGGCACATCTAGAAGATTATATATTAAATTAGTCAAATTTCAATCAATGTGCTAATATGTTTGTTTTGATTCACGAAACTTTTATATTAGGACATTAATCAGATAAGTAAGGTTGACACAGTGTTGGTTGACCTCTCCTGAGGTTGACAGACGACATCAAGCGAGTCGTTGGGAGCCGCTGGAAACAAGCAGCCCAGGATTGTGGATTTTGGCACTTCGTACAAGGGACCCTTTTCCAATTTTGGACATATGGTTGAAGTGACGATGATGA
The DNA here is from genome assembly GCF_905163445.1 of Pararge aegeria. NCBI lineage: Eukaryota > Metazoa > Arthropoda > Insecta > Lepidoptera > Nymphalidae > Pararge > Pararge aegeria. Next base: position 4,623,740 of record NC_053184.1, on the reverse strand, counting down.
TGAGGAATAATTTAGATTGTTACAACCTTACTCTACTAGTTGTAAAATGATGCCTCAAATCGCATCACATTTCTCCCACACAGTAATATCTTTCTTAAAGCCAATGTTACAGTATATTTCTCTTATAAACTTATCTCATTAAGAGATCATAACGCGTAGGAATCTAATAACATCCCCATAAATAAGGCGCGAAGAAAAGGCGGGATAAAATTAATAATACGACTTAACTAGTAGTGCCCAACTTAGAAACGAGTTACAGCTGCTTTTATCTTTTATTTTGCGCGGCACGGCCTGCCAACCATATTGGCAAGGAAACTTTTGGTATTAGCGGCTAAGCAGACGAGCGGTCGACACGCTGAAACATTAATTGGATAAACTAATATTATTTAAAAAAAACTCCACATAGAGAAAAGTAATAGTACTTTGCCAGTTTTTTAGAAGACTTCCTGGACCGTACAAAAAAACGAAGTAGTTCATTGAAAACTAAAACAATTTCCCTAACCATCAATCATCATACAGGAAACGGGTCTCTTCCCACAATGAGAAGGGGTTAAGGCCGTATTCCACCACGCTGGTCTAGTGCGGATTGGTGGCCCATAAATAATACCTACCCATAAATAATTAACATTGAGGAACGCTTCAATAAGGTCCAACTTAAAAACTATAGTTAGATGGTAACACTTTATTGCAACCAAATACATTAAAATAAATAAATAAATATACTACGACAATACACACATCGCCATCTAGCCCCAAAGTAAGCGTAGCTTGTGTTATGGGTACTGAGATAGCTGATGAATATTTTTTTATGAATATAATACACATAAATACTTATAATATACAGATAAACACCCAGACACTGAAAAATATTCATGTTCATCACACAAACACTCTCCAGTTGTGGGAATCGAACCCACGGCCTTGGACTCAGAAAGCAGGGTCGCTGCCCACTGCGCCACTGGGCCGTCAAATTAAAAACATCACATATACCGGGAAATATTATTTTCACAAACATCGGTATGAAAAGGATTAGCTAATATTTTTTTAAACAACCGCAAATCGTTATTTTATTAGCTTTTTAGCGTTCCCACTTACTTCTGAGACAAAGTGGAATTTAAATTAGTTAGAACGTATTTTAGATTCACCATCATCATATCAACTCATTAACGGCCCACTACTGGGCAAGGCTCTCCTCCCACAATGAGAAGGAACCACAGTGGACTCATTTCAAATTAAGAGATTAAAAATCTGTATAACAGAGCGACATAGTCACAAGGCTCTTTAAATAAAGAAAGAAAAAAAAAAATCAACACTTTGAGAAAAGTGGAAGTAATCCTATGTATATTTTAATATATAACGTTTAGGTGATTTCTAGAAGCATTATTTGGCCATAAAAAATTCAGAATAAAAAATTCAAAATTCATTTATTTCAAGTAGTAGTTTAAATATGAGCACTTTTGAAACGTCTGTCTGTTTGTAATGACCCTACCGCCGGTTCGGAAGGCAGATTCTACCGAGAAGAAGCCGGCGAGAAATTCACACACAGTATATAAATAACGATATACTTTTATACTTTGCCAAATATAAATAACGATATACTTTTATACTTTGTCGCTAATATCGGATATTGGAAAGTAATTTAGTAAACTGAAAATAAAAAAATCGGGAGATACTGCTTGGTATTTATTGCTGCTACTACTTTTTTTTTATTTATTCCACTGCAAGTTAGCCCTCAAATGCAATCTAGTGGTAAGTGATGATGCAGTTTAAGATGGTAACAGGCTAACCTCTTAGGAAGGTACCAATACAAAAACGTATTCAAAGCAGGCACAGCCCACGTTCCAGCCTTACATATCCACGCTTATATTTCTGAGTGCTACTAAGTACATAACCGCAGTGGCGTTCCTAGGGTTTTGAAGATGGGCAAGCCCTAAAAAAATATATTAAAGTGTGTCCGACGTACGACTTTCAGACACATTAACGGAGTTCTCTGTTGCTAACATCGGGAGTTACATCGATAATAACCGAAACAAATGATGTCAAATTAATTTAAAATCGACCCGAGACTTAATTACATCAGCTACGGAATGAATAACATTTTGAATTTTATTAGATAAATAACTCGGCTCGGATTTGCCGCTTAGTTGATTTTGCATATGTTTTTTCTAAAATAAGATCCTATTTTTAAAGTAACAATACAAGTTCTACGAAATTTCCTTTATTTAATGAACTATTGGACTCGTCATGACCTCTAAAAGGTATGCCAAATGACAAACAATAAAATGACAAATATGAAATCACTACGATTTCGGTGATGTTTCGGTGATGTTATTAGCTGTTTTTTCCAAATAAGTTAAATAATTTACCTTTTGTTCAACAATTAACGTTTGCACACACCTGAGCCCGCCACAAGAAACAATTTCCACACAATTTGAACTCATTGTTAGTAAAATTTACTTTAATTAATAATGGAAAAAAAAACAATGAAATGCACTTTTTCGAACTCAAGCAAACACTAATAAACTTCAAACTATGAATCACAACACTCTATCGGAGAAGTGTGAAGGTGTTCAAATTTGACATCCTGACGAACTTCAACCCGTGATGTTGCTTTTTATGTCCATATAAATTATTAAATAATTTAGATTGTCTCTGCTAAAAACACTAACATTTCTATAGGTGAAAGCAGTAAAAAATAAGCCCCATGCAAGCCAACGAGAGTGAGTGAGACAAAGCGAGAGGTCTTCGTGCGCGGCCTTGATATTTTGTCATTCCATCGCCGCCACTCGGAAGTTTGCTGCGTTCGGGAATTTTTGTACCGCTGCGTTCGGAAATCGCGCATTGTAATACACTATTGAGTCAAAGTTCATACTTTTTTATTTCCTCATTACGTCTGTATGAAGTATGAATTATTATAGGAGATTTATTGTAACGCAAGCCGGGCTTTTCGGCTTGTATGGTAGTACCGCCACTGCATAACCGTAATGCAAAGTCAATAAGGCGGTCACTGGATGCTAATTATATTAGCAAAGAAACTTCTAGTAGGGCTTAGTAAACGAGCGGTTGACTCGCTGAAATATTAATTACATAAGCTAATATTTTTTTTAAACTCCACATGGGAAAATACCAGAACTACTTTGCAAGTAGGTACCAAGTAGGAGCTTTCGTGGGCCGCATAAAACAACGATAAATTTATAATTATTATATTGAAAAATAAAAAGTTCCTCTAACCATCAATAATCCCCATAAATGATAAGTGACGAGAAACTGTAAAATAAGGTAGTGTCAAACCTCAAAACGATAGTTAGATATTAACACGTTATTGCAAACAAATACATTAAAAACAACAGATATACAGCGAAATATTATTTACATAAACATTGGTATGCAAAGGCGCTCTTATTGCTAAAGCAATCTTTTCCATACAACACTTGGGAAAAGTAAATGAATTGATAAAGGTAATATTAACTACACAGTTAAACTTGCAATTATGTTTCATATTGTACTGTTTATTTCTTTTAAAATTACAATTTAGTCCGAAAAAGGAACCAAACTTTAGACCAACGGACAGTTACCTACTGTTATGTAGTTATATTTACATATTGTGTGGGTAAAATAATATGTTGTATTCTATTTTACTGCTAGTACTATTTCGCTGGACACAACTCGTCGCTTTACAGCTACGAGTTGATAAATCTGTTAGTCATAGAAACTATTAATCACAAGCAGCGTTTCACCCGCAAGTCTGCACCCGTATACAGACGCCACATATGTCTGAATGCGGTCGGAACTAGAATTGCACTTCATTAATAATTCCTCGGTACAGTCGGCTCTGAATCACAGGCCGGGTGTGAGAGCCCAACATTTAATATACTGGGTATTCTAACCTTTATACGACAGCGATTCACGGCTTTTCCTTGGTGTCTTTTCTTAGTATTTGAAGAGAAACTAGGGAATTAATGAAAACGAAATTATATGATGAGAAACTAGTGAAATCTTACCGTATGTTGCGGACTTAACGTGTGCATTGTAAAATTTAGTTCCATGAAAAATTTATTTGCTGCTATTCGAACGACGTCACCACGTGGGTAAGACTTTTGTTTTATCACAGTTGTAACGGCTAAGACACCACACCGTGAGTTATTTTTGCATGATTCTCATACAAGACTGAAGCGTATGGAAAATGCACCCGTATTTAAAGTCAAAGTCAAAAATATCTTTATACCATGCCCATATTGTGCTTACATTATAATTATAAAAAATGTGTAAATATTAAATTAAAATACTCACCGACATAATGACATGAACATTAGCGGTGAATAAATTATAATTTTAAATATTTCTTGAAAACAATTTATTAATTAAACAAGAATTATCAGCACATTTTATAGCAGCCTAATCAATTTAATACAATATCTTGCTATAGTTATGAAAGTTAAATTATTTACCCACTTTATAAAATTACTTTAACACTTAATTAATACCCAAAGAGTGTATAGAATTGAATGCACCAATTTTCTTTTTGTTTACCGAATGAAATAATAATCAACATTTGTTGCGAAAAGTCGACTACAGTGTTACAGTGAAGGGGATTAAATTCGTAAATTGTCCATTTATTGAAGTAAATGATCCAATGAAAAATTTTTAAATAACCGAACATTATAATAAAGAAGAATCCGCCGAGGCGTCAGTTGGGCGGCATCAAAAAACATTTCCATACTAAATATCGAAAACTGTGGCGGCCTCATAAACTGTCGTGTCGAAAGTTCCCTTCTTTTCGGCGACAGATGTTCCGATATTACGGCCGCCATATTTCTTTATGGCGCCATTTAAATAAAGAACCACTCAAGGCCTACAATGGTTATAGATATCGTTTGGAAGTTTATCAACATTTGGCGGGTGACTTTAGCGTGTTTTGTTGTGAGCATACGAAATTTAAAGTAAATATTGCGAGGTTGTTACGATAAAAGATTATGACGTGAACTTCATCCCTAACCAATCTCTGCGAGCCATACTCCTTTTCCCCTTATTGTTATGTCTCGGGTGTGAAATTCTTTTTTTATTTGGTTACAACCTACATAACCGTTTCCATGATTTGGTGAACTGAGATGAAATAGTGATAAGCATGTTATATGTTTGAAGTGGTTTATTACTCAAGTAGTCCTATTGTCATCAGGTCAAGATCTATAATTGGGATCCTGCACAAAACGAGGAAACTCTTAATATATTATAGATACATCAATAGCGACTGGGATTTATAGTAGAGTCTTGAGAATTTTCTTTCGAAAGTAACTTTTGGTCATGTTAAAGATGGGTTCCGGTTCCATTAATTTAATATGGTTGGTAAGCAATTCAAACTCGTAACAATAATGAAGCTAATGGTGAGGTACAGTTAGATTTGAACAATTAATGTCCCATCATTTGAGAAAGCAATATTTTGTGTTTGTAATGAGCAGTTTATATTTAGAAGAAGAAGAAGAAGAAGAAACACTTTATTGCACGTATAACATACAGGAAAAGAAACAGTAAGGAGTATACAGTACACTATGAAGGCATGCAAAGGCGGCCTTATTGCTGCAAGCAATCTCTTACAGGAAACCTTTGTAGATAGGACTTACAGCAAGAGAACGGTATAGTGCCAAGAGTGTTGATAGATATACTCGTACATAAATACCAAAATGTAAAGATACAAATACATACATAATTTAAATAAATATACGTAATATATGAATATAAAATATACATAATATATATAAATATATAACAATCGTAATATATGTAAGTAGATTTTAACACACAGTTAAAAAAAAAAAAAGAATATAAAGAATCTACTTTAAATTCACAACTTCAGACTACTCTTAAATATCGAAAGGGAACTACTTCCCCGGATTTCAGCAGGCAGATTGTTCCAGAGCATAATTGCTTTTAAAGGTGAAAGAATTACTGAAGAACTTCGTTTTACAAAATGGGAGCACCAAACGGTTACCAAGGCGGGATCGAAGGTTGGAATGAGAAGATGAGTCAGAAATAAAGCGAAAACGATCCCTTAAATAAGAGGGAGATAAATGACTATTAAGAATAGAATAAAAGAAGGAAAGTAGATGAAGTTTAGCTTAAATCAACGAAAAAAAAATCTACTTCCTAAATAAATGTATTACAATTAATTGGTTACAAGCGATCAATAAATATTTTCTGCAACATTTTCATGTCGGTGCAAAGTAAAATATAAAAATTACAATATACTTTGTATACCTTATTTAATTGGGTGGCTCTGCACCACCTTTACCTTTGCATTGGCTAGACGGTTCTATTTCGGTTGACCTCTGTATGATTATACCTACTTTGAGCTGTTATTAAACTCTGGACTGATATTCTTTTACTTTCATTGGTAACGACCGAAAAAATCTCTGATGGCCCAGTGGACTTCGACTTCACTTACACGGGGATCGAGTTCGAACCTCAACACGCAAAGTAATGCTCGCTCAATAACGTATCACTGCCTACTAAACAAACACCTTTCCATTCTAGGAAGAACTGACAGTCCTCTGTGCACAGCATGCATGGAGACGGATGAAACACCGATACACGTAATGCTCCAATGCAATGCAGTGGTAGAGCATCGGCCAAGCACACCTTAGCTCCTCAGCAACTTCAAGAAGCACTCGGCGACCTGGGTGGCTTTCCAAGCTCCTGGAGTGAGCTCGGCTGGCTGGAGTAATCCAGGGGAAAGTCGCATCAGCGGTCACATGTACCACGGACGGTTCAGGCCAACCAAGTACTGAGACAGGCACAGAAGAAGAAGAATAATCACAAGCTTCAATGGTGAAGTAAATCACTGTGAGGATGCCTGCATGCCTGAGAGTTCACCATATTATCCTCTAAGCCATGTGAAGACTATCAATTCGCACGTGGCCAGCGTGGCGGATTATGGGAGATCTCTGTATTTAACGATGCGAAGATAATAACAACATCTCTCCATGTGTATAATTTTATTGTATAAATGTATATTACTTATTTTGTATACGTATATACATGCTCAACGATCTACTCAAGTATGCATTCACTAAGGCGTAATTAAAAATATTGAAGTTTTATGCAGCTGGAAAATATTTGCATAATGAAAAATACCGCTTGCAATCTAGCCTTACAATTAACAATTTTACTGCCTTGCAGTATTTTAAATTAAAATTTTCCTTCAATTTTCTATAGAAACAACGTGTTCATTATGTTTATTTCTTTGCGAGTAAATAAATTCAAGTATTGTAGAATTATTGCCAAATGTCAGTTGATTAAATGAACTCATAATCATAATCGTATTCATTTTTGAGTGTTTTGTTCATTCCTAATCATCATCACATGAACCCAATATCGGCCCACGGACCTCCTCCCACCACGAAGGCCCAGTGCGGATTGGTGGACTCACACCTTTGAGAACATTATGTAGCACTCTCAGGCATGCAGGTTTCCTTATAGTGTTTTCCTTCACTGTTGATAGTGAAATGATATTTTAATTACTTAAAACGCACATAACTTAGAAAAGTTATAAGCGCGTGCTGGGAACTTGGCAACTCGAAAGTGAAGTCGAGCTCTTATCCAATGCGCTATTACCGCTTCAACTAATGATAATAAGCATCATGTCTACCCGTTTCCGTCCCCCTAAAGAATACGGGGTCTTCTCGAAGAACGAGAAAAGTTTAGGCCGAAGTCCACCACACTGGTCAAATGCGGATTGGTAGACTTCACACGTGTTCTACGTTCAAACTAAAGTTTAAAGCCAGAATAAAACAACCTAACTAATTCACTATTAACTGTCAATCAACCAATATGCAACCACTATTAAAGTATTTAAAGAAGCGGTGGAGACCGAGTTCGAGCCCCGACATGCAACGCTGACTTTTCAGAGTTATGTCCGTTTTTAATTTAAGCAATTTAAATATCACTTTTGTAAACGGCGAAGGAATACATCGTGAGGAAACCTGCATGCCTAAGCGTTCTGCATAATGTTCTCAACAGCGTGTGATGGCTACATATCCGCACTTCGCCAGCGTGGTAGACTGCGGCCATGACACTTCACGCTGTGAGGCGACCAGAACCCTGCGGGGCTAGGACAGGCAGGAGATAAAAATAATATCCCCCCATTTTTTACCCTATGATATATCGTTAACATGTCCTGCTAAAGCACGGGAACGTGGAATAGGAGAAGTTTAATCCCGTTTATTACTACACATATGTTATTTGGATGTTATTCCCAATTGTGCACCAGTACTCTGAGAGTTGATAAAGCGGTGGGAGAAGAAAGCCATACTCCACGGCTAGCATGGGCAGGAGACTATTATCTCCCCGGGGAAAGGATAAAAGTAAATCTTCTCCCACAGCCTTATCGACTCTCTGAGCCCACTCGCATAAGTGGAAATAATATCCAAATAATATGTGTGTTATAATATAAGTATCTAAATAATTGGACCTTGCTCACGAGATTACCGCCATGTGGAATGTTGAGTCGACTGTTATTGTTCCGATCGTCGTTTCAGTCAATGGTCTTCTCGCTAAAACCTTCGACCAACATCTTAAGAAGCTTTCGCTTGGTTGTTAGATCAAGGGTCGGATACAGAAGGCAGTAGTCCTTGAATTGTGAGGAGTTTCCTCACTCTGGAGCCCTGACCGCCGGTTGCTTGGGCATTCAAAAGCCCCGCAAGCGGAGGGTCGATGTTTTTTTTTATAAATTTTTAATAGTGTTTTTTATTTTATTTTTAAGCATTGTTAAGAATTAAAAAAAAAATGAAAAAGAATAAATGATAGATTAAAACGGGGGTTAACTGCTCCTATACGGTTTTACCGTGCTTTAGCAAGTGGACACGTTAATTATATCCACCGTCCGGGTATATAATCGGGGGATATAATTTTTGTACTGCCTGTGCTAGTCTTGTAAAGTAAAAAGTAAAGCCTTGTAAAGTATTAGACAGAAAGTCCTTATAAGTAGCGTTAACAATGTCAACTTAACTAGGCACTTGAAAATGTTCTATTAGGTACTTATGTTGCAAACCCATATGGTAACACAGACGTGGGTACAGATCGAAGTGAGCAAACTCCGATACGCGAGCGTGAAATATGAGCGCTGTTATTGTTTTGCGAACTTTCTCGTCCCCGCTCTGAGTTATTGGTCGCGTATTTCATTTTATTTAATAAGTTTATTTGTGAAATGCGAAACATTGTTCCTAACTTTTATTGTTGTATTATACTTACTTTCTGTGGATAAAACTGAATGGGTATTATTAAAGTGAAACTTCGTTAGGCGAGGTAGGGTTGATTTTATTATTTCAATTTTTTAAAGCTGGGAAATTAATTAGAGACATCTAACTGACACGCGAAACGTTGAAACTTGAAACGCTGGGCCAATGTAGTCGTGTGCAATGATTGGCACAGCACCCTAAGCCCGTTGGGTCTATTATTGTTGCAGAGGCCACAAACCGTTCACTGAAGCTTGCCGCACCGGATGGCACGGTTTAACAAACGGACTGCTTTAAACTTGAACTTTAATAAAATATAATATGTTTTATCCTACTTAATATTAAAAATGTGAATGTGTGGACGTTTGTTACTCAATCACGCAAAAATGGCGGATCGGATTTGAATGAAATTTGGCATACATGTAAGCTTTGACTTGGAAAAGAACATAGGCTACCTTGTATCCCAGGAAATAAGAGATTTCCCGCGGCAATAGAAATACCTTAATCCACCCGAATGAAGTCGCAGGTATTAGCTAGACATAGTATATTTTTACTTTAAGCTATAAAGCATATCGGTACGATGTCGTGTAGAAGGCCATGGCGCCTTAAAATTGGTTAAATATAACTTTTTTTTTTGTTTTTTTTCAGGCGACGTTTGTGAGCAAGTCGTCGCGCCCGGACCGGGCGGTTCTTCAACGTATCGGTTGAGATTCCACATCGTCTTCTCTCAACCGCTCCCTCGCCTTCTGAGAATTTACTAGCTCGCAGAAGGAGACCATCGCCTCCAGTAGCGTGCACTTTATTTATGAACAAAAGCATTGCCTACACTAACATTTTTATAGAGGATATTAGATAGAGAAAGGTTTATCCATTTTATGCCATCTTCCTGTTTTATTCCTAGCTTGGGCAAAACCCCTGTGCACGTCACTTATCACGCAACTTAAGACCTGTCGCTACCGGCCATAGCCTTGACCACAACTGGCAAAGAGATGTCTACTCCCACTATTGCCACAACCACCACGCGCTTAATATAACTGCATTAATCCTTACAGGTTAATCCGTTTCCATGTTAGACTGCATCATCTCTTACCTACTATCAGTTAATAAATTTTTGGCTAACTATATCGAATACAAAACATGTAAAGATATTAATATGTACATAGCACAATGTATATGATACGTACCCCAAATCCATTGTCCGCAGAATTAAGAACATACAGAACCCTCATTTAGCCATCATTACATGCAATGTGAAAACAGTGAAAACGCCCCGCGCACGTCTCACTTCACATCCGCGGAATTTTGTTAGCTCACAAACTTTTCCCATTTTCACCATTTTTGGGCAAACGTTTAGAACATTGGAGGTAAAATAATTACTGTGAACTGCTAAATGGAATAAAGTGACTAATGAATGAATAAATGAATACACTTTTATTGTAGGTAAACCAAAGAAAAAGTAGTTAAAGAGATATAAACATAGAACAAGAGAGTACAATTTGGTGGTCTTATCGGTACATAGCGATTTCTTCCTAAACCAAAGTGGTAAAAACAAAAGTGGTAGGTAGTGCAATAAATAAAATATAAACATTACACAAATATAATTATAATATAAACGTACATTAAATAACATTACCCATAATTAATATGACTAACCGCCTGTTCGAGAAACACTACTACAGTAAACTTGTAAAGTGGTTTTTATGCTTCAATATTAGTTTAAATAAATATAAATAAATAAATATACTAAGACAATACAAACATCGCCACCTAGCCCCAAAGTAAGCATAGCTTGTGTTAAGGGTACTAAGATGACTGATGAATATTTTTATGAATAATATACATAAATACTTAGAATATACATATAAACACCCAGACACTGAAAAACATTCATGCTCATCACACAAACATTTTCCAGTTGTGGGAATCGAACCTACGGCCTTGGACTCAGAAAGCAGGGTCGCTGCAAACTGCGCCAATCGGCCGTTTCTGGTTTCTGTACGTTCCTAATTCTGTGACCTCATCCTAAAATAGAACCTATACAGAAAATATAGAATATAAATCTTTCCCCACAGAAACCAATTTTCATGCTCCTGAATCTAACAAAATATTACCATCGGGAAATTTTAGATGAACTAGTTATTTTTTTTCTCATTGTTATTTATTTTCGTAGGTAAACGATTAATACATACTGTAGAATTGTAATCAATTCTTGTACTGTCTAATGTAATTCATGTGAAGGCACTAAATTTACATAACATTCCCAAAAGCTATAACCTCTTCCCAAAACGGAAGACTATATAAAAAAAATACCGGAGAAACTAAGGATTGCTGTTGAAGACTAATCTTTTGTTAAAATAGTTAAATAGTGTGGCTTCTCATTGTTAGTTACTTATGAAAAAGATTCTGTGCTCTTCAAAAACATATAAATTATTGTTATATTTAATACATATAATGTAAATATAGTAATACCCCAAAGCCATTACCTGATCCTAAAAGTCGCCGAAAAAGCCGCTGAGAACGCAACCAATGTCGGATACTCCGACCTCCGACATTTGGAGTCCCATAGGACAGTGTCGTTCTCGATATTCAATAAAGTGAACTAACACGTTTAGCTTTACTCGAGGATCTTTTAGAGTATTTCCACATGAAATGTCTTGTAGGAACAAAAACGAAGATTTTGCCTTTTTTTTTTGAAACCGTAATTTTTCGTAAACACTTTTGATTGGGCTTGGATGAACTTGAAAGTTGAAGAACGTTTACTAAATAGATTTTTTTATTTTAATCGTAAGAGCGGTTTAGGCCCAACGTTTTCGCAATACACTGGGCCAACGTGGTGGACTACGGCCTTAGCCCCTTCTCATTGTAAGGGGGAGACCCTAGTCCTGCAGTCGGCTGGTAATGGGTTGCATAATGATTAACAGGAGTCTATAATTAACACTAAGGGAGTATAACGGAGAGGGAATATAGCTCTATGCTGACCTTCGGCAAGAGGATTTTAATGACAAGGATTTTTTAAAGGATTCTTTTAAAATCCTTGTCATTAAAAAAAATCATATCTTTAATATTAAATAATTATGCTGACATCTATAATATAAAAGGCAACGGACAGCTCTAACCACTTGAAGAATCGGACTGAAATTATGCACACAGATAGTTATAACAACGTAGGGATAGGCCTACGTTGTAATAACTATCTGTGTGCAAAATTTCAAAGAGGGTATGCTAAGAAAGGATTTTTTTAAAATTCCAACCGTAAGAGAGTTAAATGGGGGATGAAAATCCTTCATTTATCAATTTATGCTTCAAGTTTGAATCCATGAAACTTTGATTTTAGGTTTTGGGATAAAATAAAAACAATTTCAGTGTTTTACAAAAATTAAAAATTCTAACTGCAAAGGCATCAAATAGGTGATGTAAATTTATATGAAAGTTTCTGATTTTTTAAGCAATTTACGTTCATATTTTTCTTATAGCAGCAAGACATTTTTTTAAACATTTGTAGTTAAATTTACCAAATCAAAAATTGAACTTAACGTGAGCGAAGCTGTTGGCAAAAGCTAGTCTAATATATATTTCTACTAACACTAATTAGAATCCTGAAATCGTGTATTTGCAATAATTATAAGGGTCAAAGTGTTTCTTATTGCTACGCCCTGACTGGGCCTCATGACTACGTAAAGGCATGGATGCAAGTAAATATATAAATAAATAAAAGAATTTTCGCACAAACCATCTATAAATAATTGAAAAAAAAACGAAAAATTAAATGTGAGGTTGTTGCCAAAATCTTAGTAGGCATTGTTGACAGGTATCGTATGAAAGTGCTCTTACCTCTGAAGTCCCAAACGCATTACATACAATATAGGTTACCTTTGCTGAATAACCTCCTTCTTGTATAACAAGAAGTCAGAAACTTGATGATATTTAAATATCAAAAGGAATTTTGTGGAAATATAATTACGATTATTTGAGATACATATGATAATAGTTAGGAATCTACTTTCGACGTTTTAACAATTTCTGCGAATAGAGAAATACCAATCGTTTTTAATGAAATTCAATTCATAAAATTATTTTAGGATTTTTAATTATAATCGGGCATTTAATGCTGCTTCCATCAGATCCAGGTGATCCATCTAAATATGTATATTCCCTGTGGAAAAGTATAGCTTTACTTTAGTTCATTTAAGAGATTCGTTTGCAATAGAGTTGGCACCAATATATTATTTATTTATTTATTCAAAGCACCACGTACAAAATCAGTGACATATTGTGTGTGATTATAATACCCTAAGGTATTAGAAATACATATGATTCAACTTATAGCTACAACATGCTTAATAACTATTTTAATAATATAAAAATAATAATATATATACTACGACAATGCACACATCGCCATCTAGTCCCAAAGTAAGCGTAGCTTGTGTTATGGGTACTAAGGTGACTGTTGAATATTTTTATGAATAATATACATAAATACTTCTAATATACAGATAAACCCAGACACTGAAAAACATTCATGTTCATCACACAAACATTTTCCAGTTGTGGGAATCGAACCCGACGTGGGTTCTTGGACTCAGAAAGCAGGGTCGCTGCTCACTGCGCCAATCGGCCGTCATATATTTTTTATTCCTCTTTAAGTTAGCCCTTGACTGTAACCACTTCTGGTGATGATGCAGTTTAAGATGGTAGCGGGCTATCCTGTTCGGGAGTACGATAGTCAGACCCCTAATCGGTTTCGAGGCGACATCGCACCAGAACACTAAATCGCTTACCGGCACGTCTTTGTCGGTAGGGTGGTAACTAGCCACGCCAAAGCGTCCCAGCAGACCAGACCAGAGAAAATTCAGAAATTGCCCCTGCCAGGGATTCCTCCTGCCAGGAAAAAGCTTACTGATTCGATATTCATTATTTTAAAAAGAATGAACGGGCAATATTAATGCTCTGAACATCACACGCAGAACAATACCTACGCCTTACAGAAATCAAATAAGCGACAAACAATACACAAAAAAAATGAGGATAAGGAAACACTTATCTCTAGAGAACTCCAGTGACCACAGGAATTAGGGAGAGATAGAAGAAGGAAAAGCTCTTAATCTATTCTAAAATCTACTGATTTTTCTTCTTCATAAAATAAAAAGCCTGTCAACCTACTTTAGGGGAGTTTCGGGGATTTAGCTCTAAATCTCCCATGAGAGATGAGATTTTCCCTCGAGTAGCAGGATGATCATTTTTGTACCTATATTTCTTTAAAATATCAGTCATTGCTTGTAGTTGTCATATCAATTCTTTCAGCATATCAAATCAGAAAGAATAATTCAATTCGATGTCTGATTTCATACGCTGATCTTACAGCGTATGGAATATACGATTAAAAGCTGAAATTTAATTAAAGAACGAGAGCTATATTTTCTAATTTCAAACAATTTCGTTCGAAAATTAATAAACTTTGTACAGATTTTCTAATTACCTGCGCCTATCGAAACCCTATGGAGATGACGTGTATTAAAGCTGATGCGTCTATATACGTACCTTCATGATTTTATATCTTTAAGGTACCGTAATTGAAAGGAAGGTTGCGATGAAATTTTTGACTTATTGCTGCTTCAAAACCACCAACCAATATCTGCTCTCACATCTGCTGACACTCTTATACTGCTACTGTATATTACACGTATTGTACTATATATTACTGATATTTACAGTATTAGTAATAATTGGGCCATAGCAGATGCCCTCACATATAGGTACACTAAAAGCAAAACGCTAGTGGACTATATTTTGTAAATTAAGAATAATTAGCTATACTCCGCGAAAAGCAGGAGAATCTGTATGGAGTTATTTATAATTTCTTCAATCTTTGTACTCCACACCAAATAAATCTTCGACAGTGAACCCCGAGCATCGTTGACTTTACAATGAATAATTATTGAGAGAAAATATATAAAATCAAAATATTGATATGATGATGGTAGAAGGGTTTACGCGAGGCCTTAATTCGAGCAGAAGCACTAGTAATAATTGAACTTCTGTTACACAATTTCTTTGTTACGATGAAGAAAACGCAACCCTTTGCTACCATTAGCAGAGTTTTATTATGCAATTCCCAGCAAAGCAGGAATTGCGCTTACAATAAAAACATAAAAGGTGCAATTTGCAGTATTGTACATTCTCATTTTCAGATTCTTTCCCTGTACCTATGTATGAAAATGGTTGCTGGAGCTCTTTACATTTGACAACCGTATTGGATGAAATAATATTGTGTTTTCATTGTTGCGTCATCGTTCCTATATTATTGACTCTTCCGATCCCGTAGTGTAATAAAAAATAAATATACTACGATAATACACACATCGCCATGTAGTCACATAGTAAGCGTAGCTTGTGTTATGGGTACTAAGATGACTGATGTGTGACATGATGTGACGGCCGATGGGCGCAGTGGACAGCGACCCTACTTTCTGAGTTCAAGGCCGTCGGTTCGATTCCTAAATATTCGTCAGTTTTCTTGGTACCCATAAAACAAGCTACGCTTACTTTGGGGCTAGATGGCGATGTGTGTTTTGTCGTGGTATATATATATTCCCTATATACCGGGATCGACGAGATCTGAGAAGCCCACTGCTGGATACAGGCTATCTCTCTCATTTTGATTTAAAACAAAAGCCCAATCTACTTATCTATCGCGTGTAGGCGGACTTTAACAATTATTTTCACATCTTATAAGCTCTTCGAAGCGAGGGATGTCAATTTCCTAACTTACAAAACATTTTTGGCCCGACTCGGGAATCGAACCAGGCACCTTGAGCGATCTGTAGTCAAACAGTTGCTATATATATTATATTACATATTGTTTTGTTTAAAAATACACAGGTAGAGGCTCTCACAATATCTTATTCTTATATACGAAAGTAAAAACTATTCTTTACCGAAAATATGTATTTTAATACGCTGGGGATTTGGTAGATCCGACAGCTAAACGTGTTAGAGGCCTTTCGTTTTTTGGCGTTCCTTAGTAAAACTAGGATATAATTTAGTTTGCTTCTTTCCATCTATCTGTACGAGGCATTTTGGACTGAGCTTTCGAGGTAACTTTGGGGAAATTAAACTGCTACTCTCACGTGAGTTTGTGGATCCGTCTATTCATCCGCATATCCATTGGTCTCCTAAAATGAGAATCTAAGTAGCGACTCCAACACAAAAATACCATGTATATCTTAGAAACAATGCCGAAAGTTTCTCACTTATCTACCAAAAAGCGGCAGCAGCAGTCGAATCTTCACAAATGCTTAAGCGCCGTTAATACTCCGTTATTTGTAATGGATACATTTTTGAGGCCATTGCGTTTGAGACTCTGGGCCCATGATCTTCGGACACGAAAAATTTTATTAACGTCATGTCCCAAAAATTGGTCTTGACGTCTGGTGACCAAAGAGCTATTTATTTAGCCCAGCTGCTAAGTCTAGCTATTCAAGGGGGCAATAGGCTCAACATTTTGGGTACCATGACCATAAGTGAACAGTTAGACGGCTTATATTTTTTGGAAATATTAATATTAGTAACGTTACTTTGTAATTATTTTTAGTTTTGACCAAATATTTTACATAGAGAGGACTTTAACTAGTAATATATTTTAATCTGTGATATCAAAGTGTCTATTTTAAAGTTTTTTTGTTGAACCCACAGCCTTGGTTTCTTAAAGTTGGGTCACTGCCCATCGGCTAGCCAAAGTTAATATAGTTATGGTGTTTCTAGGCCACAAAGAAAATTATGGATATGGAGCTTCTGGTCACCGCGATCGCAGAAACGTGACAAAGCAGTAACCTGACAAAGACTACTCGATCTCAGTAACGTGACGAAGACTACTTTGTTATACTAAATTAACAAATTCACGCAAAGGAAATCCTGTTCAAAGGCTAGTATGGTAAGGATAGATGGTCAAGTTCTGCCGAAGTAAAAAGTCACGCGTTGGAATTCTTTCCACTATCGAGTATGCCCAAAGGGATTGGAAGATGCCGTAATGTAATCAACTGTAGATAGTTCACGAAAGTAGATTATAAAAGTTTATATAAATATAATAAGACCGTTCTTCCATACTTTTGTATAGTTTTTCATCTTTCAGCACATTATGAGTTACTACCCTGTAAGTAGTTTTAAACTAAAAGATTAACACGGACAGACATCTAGGATATTTAACATGGACTCGCAAGTGTCTTGTTGATATGAATTTCGTAAGGTATGGGGGCAGTGGCGTGCACGTCATACATGCACAAAAGCACTGCCTACTTTAAGATTGATATATAACTCGGATAGGAGGAGGATTTTTGCCGTTTCATGTAATTTTCCTGCTGTATGCATACTCTCGTAAGAAACCCAGTGCACGCCACTGTTTGGGGGTATTCTTACAAGAATTTCCCAGTACCAGTCTAGACTTAGAGAATTTGTTTTGCCGACCCCGTCGGTTGCGGTTATTTTCATTACCGTACCATAACGTACCGTACCGTACGACTAAGCTCTCTCCAAGAGAAGCCCTGTGCCCAGTAATTCTTTTTTTTTTTAATAAATATACTATACACACATCGCCATCTAGCCCTAAAGTAATTAGTAAGCGTATCTTGTGTTATGGGTACTAAGATAGCTGATGAGTATTTGCATGTGTATTATATTTTTTATGAATTTAATACACATGCAAATACTTATAATATACAGATAAACACCCAGACACTGAAAAACATTCATGTTCATCACACAAACATTTTCCAGTTGTGGGAATCGAACCCACGACCTTGGACTCAGAAAGCTGGGTCGCTGCCCACTGCGCCACTCGGCCGTCATCAAATATGGCCCAGTAGCAGAGCTTTTTGGGACAGAGCTTGTGATAGTAAGTACTAATTCCACGCTTATTTCAGACACAAACAGCATTGTTTCAATGCTGCTTGATGTTGAGTTCCATGAGGATTAATATACCTCAGGATGATGGACACAGACAGAACTTTAAAGGACGTGTTCCATGCCATTGCGAAGTATTGCTGTGGTTACAGTAATGGTTTCTTCTTATCATCAGTTTAGCTTTGCTCGGTCCGCCAGTTATTACTAGACAAGCAAAAATGCTACATTAATAGGCTGAGCATGATGATGATCATACTATATGTAGGACACCATCAGACAGAGGCTTACTTGTAGTGGATGGTTTCAGCTAAGGTAACTTTAGTGAGTGATAATACTGCCACGTCCAACGTACGTCTTTGATAGCGTTCATGTTTGCGTCCTGTGAAGAGCCAATCACAACACTCTCGCTCAAACTCGCGCTTCCTTTACACCAATAATAAGGCGCGCAGGATTAGTAGCATAGCAATAATCATGTGATTAGTTGGAGTAGGATTTGTGGCACGCCGCGGCGGACGCGAGCTAGTTTTTTGTGTTCGTTTGACTTTGCTGCTAGACGACACAGATAAGTATAATCGATACAAAAAGGCCGCACTGCTGTCCCGTGAAAAGGTCGGAAAAGTTTAAACGTCATTACAATACTCGGTGAAAGATTAAGGCCAAGTTGAGGTATTCAAAATGGGCGACCCTCCGAATGGCCCATAAAAATGTAGCTCCTCTTTATTGGATATCTGAATATAGAGCCGCGAGCCATCTGTCCTAAAGTATTGTTTATGCCACGGTCCAGTTTTTAGGGCTTGGGATGGAATAAATTTTGAAATTGGGCCGATCGTAAAATTTCTGATTGTTGGTTGTATCCTAAAATTGTGAATAAAAATAAAGTGGAGTGCGTATAATGAATTTAATTAAGCAGCGGGCTTTAATTAAAGGCTGTATAGCTTTTTGCAACTCAAGAGTAATACTGAAGTCAATTGCGAAAATGTTAAACGAAAATGAACTTTACTTCGCCACAATACTAATCTTATACTTTCGCATTAATTCGTATTCATACTAATATTTAAAAATTAAAAGTCGTGGAAACTATCAGGAACGAAAACTGCATCATGACATCAGAACACATGATGTAAACAAGCATGGCGGCCAGCAATATCCAAACTAAGAGGTATCGAGGGTTGCCGCGAAGCTTAAATTAAGAGGTAATATGCCAAGCCATGCACCGTGGTCGGTCCGACTTGAAAGTGTTGAGACTAACAAGTGCTGACCTAAACTGTGATTAGCACCAGAGTAGTTTAAATACTTGGGGACCGATAAGTCTTGTTCACAATTCCTGAAGCTGGCAACGTACATTACAATTTGGAGTAATTAGGACATAAAGCGAGACAGTATAATTTACGTACTGCTAATGTGCTAGCTCTAGCTATTGTATTGTTTGTTGCAGCCGGAGTTTGCGTTTTAGGTGGTTTTCGGAGTTAGTTTAGGGGTTTGCAGTAAATATTGCGTTTATTATGACATAGATTCAATATCATTAGCCGTTCTTTGCGTTGTAATGCCTTTGAACATAATAGCTCAGGTATCTCTATATATTATTATAAATGTGGAAGTATTTCTCATCGATTGATGAGACAAATGTATATATAATATTACTGTAGATGCACGTATTATATTTTATATTTCGTAAAAACATCAGGATAACGTTCCCATGGGGTTTTTAACCGACTTCCGTCCGAAAGGAGGAGGTTTCGAATTAGTTTTTTTTTGTTTTATCTAAACTACACCGGACGGAACCGAACGACTCGCATGGAGGGAGCATAACCTTTTTCCTTACGTGACGATTCGACAGGTTAACTCCTACCGCAAACGTTAAGGAACTTCGTTCCAGAAATGCAAAAGTGTATTTTGGAGTGGTTATTTTTGACCAACAACGCAACTTTTGGCCCAAATCTTATTAAATGATTATTTCGAAAAGTAAAATAATTTTTAAGGTGTTATTTATTTTGTATTTTTTATTTTTTAGGTGTTTTTTTTTGTGGTTTTTTTCATTTTTTTATGTACAGGCATAACTCCGTCATTTATAGATGAATTTACCAAATTCTTTTCGTGTTCGGAAGCGTCGCGTTGTAATTTTATAAAGATCTGATAAAGAGTTTCGAAAGCAGATACGGAATCTCCAAAAAATTAGAGCAAATCAACTGCGATTGCTGTTATCGCATAAATATGCATTGTTTACGCAACAAACAAAATAGTATAACGCCTGTTCATCCGAAAGGGTAACGCAGTTATCTGTGTATTAAATATATCAAATTGTTGTACAAAAAAACTCTATGACCACTAAAAATAAAAATAGAAGAAAAAAATATTACATTTCACAGCTTTTAGTACTTTTATATATTTTTTTTCCTTTATGTACACTAAAGACACTCACATTACATTTTATTTTATTTTAGTTTTTAGTTTATCATGTTTATTAGTTACGTTTTGGGGTTTTTCCTAGTCGAGAAAAACCTTCGTAAATTCCGTTGAATGTGGACGGAGTCACGCGGGAACCGCTGGTTACTAGGTAAAGGTTATGTTAGGTTTCTGGAATTGATATTTCCTGAATCGCGATATTGCCCCACAATTGTTGAGTTGAGTAAAAGGTTTCTGTCCAATAACGTAGTCAAGCAGGTTTGCTATTCTTTCTTATCAGGCTAGTAAAGTTGCAGTCTATTTTGTGACTATGTGTCTAACATAGTGAAACTATTTTTCACTATGTGTTAGTGATCCGTAGTTTTATTAGTTTCACTTGTATGTTTGTAAACAAGTCATTTGGACTTGATCTTGACCTTGAAGATATATTAATGGCAAATGACAATACATTAATTTGATAATATTATTCCATTTTACAATTTGCAAAATAAGATTTTTGATAATTTATAAAATTTTTATATATAGCCGATAAGGAGGAATGATGTTAATTTTAATTTTCAATCATTATCTTTAGCCGATTTATCTAATATTAACAAATTTGATGGTGATTGGGTTACCGATTAATTTTGCTCTAAAAATAATAATAAAAAAACACACTTTTAAGAATAAACTAAAGTAAAGGGTAGGAATTAGTTTGGTTTTTGTACGAAGTGTGCTTTTTAGTTTTTTTGAACTATTTTTTTTTTATTGCTGTGTATGTTCATATCCTACTATAAGACATGCCGCTGACATATTGGCGACAGGTCGCCCGGAAGCACGCGCGACCACTAGACGTTGGCACTTGGCATAAATCTCTCAAATAAAGCTGTCGACACCGCGCCAAGTGGACCAGCTCAGAGCTCGGCGTCTATGGCTAGAATCCTATAGAATAACTTGTTTAAATAGGTACTTCTGACGACCTCCCTTTGACAGCGGTATGTGCTGTGGCTTTAAATATGAGGTCTTAGGTTTGATTCCCGGCAATTGGGAAATTTAATTCTGAATATCTCTGACTAGTTACTACCTCACCGACAAAAGCGTGCCGCTCAGCGATTTGGCTCCGGTACGATGTCGCCAAGAAATCCGTAAGGAGTAAGGGTTTAATATACTTGGTGAGCCCGCTACTATCTTAGAGTGCACATTTACTTACCACCAGGTGAGATTGTCGTCAAGGGCTAATTTTGAGTAAAATGAAAAATAAATTAAGTACGCGCGATTCTTACGAGAGGCCTTTAGTACAGCCCGCAGCCTATTTACCTCCGACCGAAGGGCGCAGGCCTCGTATCTTAGTGAAGAGACGATTTTAGAACATAGACTCACCACGCTGCTTCAATGCGGGTTGGTGGGCGAATGAGTTTAAGGAGTTTAGTAGTACAGTGGACTATTACAGGCTATTGATTGATTGATCGTAATTAATACTTACATAGAATATTTTTGCGTCTTTGATTAATGGATACGAATCCTGTGAAATTTTCTTACGTACATACTGAAGGAAAGCATCGTCAGGAAACCTGACGAGAGTTGGGCCTGAGAGTTCTCCATAATGTTTTCAAAGGTGTGTGGAGTCCACCAATCAGCAATGGGCCTGCGCGGTGGATCATGTCCTTAACCCTTTCTGTTGAGGGAGGCGACCCGTGCCCTGCAGTGGCCCACTACAGGGCACGGGTAATGGGTTGATATGCCGATGATGATGACGATAGTACCTACTTGCTCAAACGTCTTCAAGAATCAACTTTAGTTCAGCTAAGTAAGATTACGCGAGTACAACTATAAATAAACGGAGTTATACACGAGCTTAGACTATCAAGGTTAAAGGTAACCCGCTAAAACTTTGCTCGCAAAGGTTTCGGCCTTCAGAAAACAATTAAGATAAAACCCGTATGTGGCTGGAAAGTTTATACGAACCCCTCGCGCTACTTCAATATTAATGGCTTGATATACTGGGGAGAGTTTGTTTTATAAGAACACACTAATCGATACGCGGGAATTTGCACGCGAACGCATTAGCTGATCGTATAAACATATTGTTCTTGATAGACTTGAAAGAACTCTTAGCTAATGAATAAGTATGTGGAAATTTGCACGTGCTAAATATGTGACGGTGGTAATTTTAAGACTAGCAATGTTCAGGATGGCACTTAGATATTAGAGGCACTAGTACTTTTGGAACAAGTTGTTTGTATAAAGGAACCTCTGCTAAATACACTGTCTGTATAAAATGATGCTAGGGCTCCATATATGATACCTAAATAACCCAAAGGATATTAGAGATATACTTATCTGATGCAACATCAGGTACCACCATAGTACCAACAAAAACGTATCTCAACTCCATCATTAGTACATACGACTCTTGTTCCGCCACAACAATATTTCATGAAGTATATCGTTTCCATTATGAATCGTTTATTCCCAATTTGTAACGTTCTATCACCACTATCATTGAGTGTACAAACTATGGTTGTTGATATATTTGATATAATCATCGGGTTTATCATAGATAAAGTGCTGTAATTACCTTTTTCCTAACACGCGCTTTAAAGCTAGGTCTAGGCTAGGCGTCTAAACTGCATCCTTGGTGTGCCTAGAGTTCTCAAAAATATTCTCAATTCTTGAAGTCTGCAAGGTGGACTCGGAGTAGGCTAGGTAGGTAATGGGTGTACAACGTAACATAATTCGTTTAAAGGTAATTGCATACAATTCTACAATAAACTACCCATTGTTATCTTGGAGATGTCTCTTAAAAAGTTCAAAGTTGGTATTAAACGTAAGCCTATAAAATAAGTTATCCATTTAAAGGAAATTGTATACAATTTTACAATAAGCAACCAGTTGGTATCTTGGTTAAAAATTCAAAGTTTGTATTTAACGTACCTAAGCTTTTAGAAAAGTCATATTAATGTATTAAGGACTGCGTCAACGATAAAAAAGCTTGAGTGGGAATTATTGAACTCTAACCAGGATGCTCTTCTAATAATTTGACGAGTGACGGCCGAGTGGCGCAGTGGGCCGCGACCCTGCTTTCTGAGTCGTAGGCCGTGGGTTCGATTCCCACAACTGGAAAATGTTTGTGTGATGAACACGATTGTTTTTCAGTGTCTGGGTGTTTATTTGTATATTATAAGTTTTTATGTGTATCATATTCATAAAAATATTCATCAGCTGTCTTAGTACCCATAACACAAGCTACGCTTACTTTGGGGCTAGATGGCGATGTGTGTATTGTCGCTAAAAAAAAAAACAATTTTAAATGATAATTTGAGATGGTGATAACAAAAACAAACACCCGGCTAAGTTTTTTGTGGGCTTCATCTTAGACCTGGACGCGTTTGTTGTTGACAATTTTAGAACATAGACTCACCACGCAGCTTCAATGCGGTTTGGTGGGCGAATGAGTTTAAGAAGTTTAGTAGTACAGTGGACTATTACAGGCTATTTATTGATTAATCGTAATAAATAGTTAGTTGAAATATTCTTGCGTCTTTGATTAATGGATACGATTCCTGTGAAATTTTCTGACGTACATACTGAAGGAAAAAATTCTCAGGAAACCTGACGAGAGTTGAGCCTGAGAGTCCTCCATATTGTTCTCAAAGGCGTGTGGAGTCCACCAATCAGCAATGGGCCAACGCGGTGGACTATGGCCTTAACCCCTTCTCATTGTGGGAGGAGACCCGTTCTCTGTAGTGGGCCGGTAATGGGTTGATGTGATGATGATGATGATGATGAATTCCTCAGTAATATTTTAAATGATGGGTGCTCCTTTAATCAACCCCACAAACAACGATTTTATAGCTTTACGAGGGAAATAGCAAACTCAAGCGAAGCCTCGGCCAGATCTAGGTCATAATAATTTCCATAGAGAAACTTATTCTACAGTTTTATTATAAACTAGCGGACCCGCGCGACTTCATCCGCGAATAAGTCGACTTAAAAAAACCACGTCAATTATGCCTATCCAAAAAACCACGCCAATCTAAAAATCCGTTTGGAGGATTTCGAAAGACAAATGGGGAAAAAATAGCGATGCTATCCTGTAGGAGCTGTTTGCTTTTCCGGGATAAAAAGAAGCATATGAGCTATGTCAGACAATAAGAAGCATATGATCTATGTTGTATGTATCTCTGTCAAATTTTAGCCAAATAGGTTTATTCGTTGTGGCGTTAATGCGTAACAAACATCCATCGATACATTCATCCATCCATCCATACATCTATTCTCACAAACTTTCGCATTTATAATATTAGTAGGATGGTACACATGCATTCGATCGTTGTCCCATGTGCCTTGCGACTTGCTGTTATCTGTGAAGAATTATGTCCTTGACCTCCAACAATATTCATCAGATCTTCGACAAAATTAGACAATACATGCTTGGTAGTACACACTGTCAAATAAAAAAAGAATGATTAAAATCGGTGCAAATTTAACGGAGATATGAAGTAAAGTTGATACAAACTTTTATCCCATATCCCGGAGAAAACTAATTGTTTATCTGGATAAAAAGTATCCTATATGTTGACCCGGGATATAAGCTACCATTATACCAAAGTTCATTTAAATCCGTTCAGTAGTTTTCACGTGATGCCCGGACAGACAGACAGACAGAGAGACAAAAATTAAATAAAAATCTGTTTTGGACTCAGTATCGATTATAAAGTATCCCCCGGTCAAAATTTTCAAAATATATTAAATATACAGAAATCTTCCAGTTACAGTTTTATTATAAGTATAGATAGATAATAATCAATTTATTAAAACGTTCGGAAGTTGAGGGTAATCTATAAAAACACGATCCGGTAAGATATTGACTTTCAGAAAACAATTAAGATAAACTCCCCACGGGGTGGGAATATCCGAGCTTCCCGCTGCTTCCGTATTAATGGGATAATAGTTCGCGAGTTTATATCTAAGAATTTTGTTGTATATCTTGACAATGTATATATATTTTCAAAGCGATACGCGCTAATTGATCGAATGTAAGCTGCTGTTACTCCTCACACACACATACACACACACACACACACACACACACACACACGCACGCACGCACGCAAGCACGCACGCACGCACGCACGCACGCACGCACGCACGCACGCACGCACACACACACATACACATACACATAAAAATAGAGTAAATTAGTTTTTTTTTTATAAATAAATATACTACGACAATACACACATCGCCATCTAGTCGCAAAGTAAGCTTAGCTTGTGTTGTGGATACTATACATAAATACTTATAAAATACATATCAACACCCAGACACTGAAAAACATTACTCTTCATAACACAAACATTTTCCAGTTGTGGGAATCGAACACACGGCCTTGGACTCAGAAAGCAGGGTCGCTGCACACTGCGCCAATCGGCCGTCATAGCAGTTAATCAAGAATGCACTTATTTTGTTCTTTTAGTACTTAATTAATGTTAACGAGGGTAGGTCGCTGATTCCTAAAACACATAGTTACCTAAATTAGCGTCCATACTTTTTGTTTGTGTATTCATGTTACCACAATAAATCATTTTTCATTTTCATTTTCATTTAAACATGCGATACGCGCTAATGGATCGAATGTAAGCGTTTATCACTTAGACCTATCATTCTTATAACTAACCATTTGAAGACAAGGTACCTATGTTTATTACTTAAAATATTCGTAATTATGTAGATAAGCGATATGATATCCAATGTAGCTTTATTTTAGCACGCAGATCTATAATTTTTAAACAAAAAAACTTTGCAGTATTTTGCTTTCAGTATTTCATCATAATCAAGTAACTAGGTATACAGAAAGTGTTATAGTTACTTATTTGAAGAAACGGTATGAATACTTTTGTTTCTTATTGTATGTAGATAAGCTATATTGCAAATGGCTTTATCACGCATACATTACCACGTATCGTAGATACGATGGTAAGATACGATTTATCATTCTTAAATAAAACAAATTTGCAGAATTTTTCTTTTTGTATTTCATCATCATCAAATTTGTAAACAGAAACAGTAACTATTTGAAGACAAGGTATAGACTATTTTATTTTTTTAAATACGCAGATTCTCGTCAAATGGCGCCGACCATTCATACTCGTACCCTATCGCGCCATTTTCATATCAAATTCAAAATTAAAAAAAAAACAGCCAAGTACGAGTCGGACTTGCCACGAAGGGCATTATCTTTAAATACGGAAAACAAATCATCAATAGTCTGTTGTATGGGAGACCGCCTTAATATTTATTTTTCTCTGCTATAGCGTCAACAGAAATTACCTGTACAAACTTCATTTGTAAAAACTTTAACTCTCTAATTATATCACGGTTCATGAGATGCAGCCAGGCGATAGACGGACAGATATACAGACGGACGGGATCCTATAACTAAAACTTCGCGTCTTCGTAACAGGATCCCGTTTTACTCTTTGAGACGGAACTCTTAAAATCACGACGGATATATTTGTGTAGATCACAGAATTAACAATATACAGAAACCGTGTACACTACTAATATTGAAGCAAACACTACTCAACTTTAGTCTGAGGTTCGAGACCTCAGACTAACGGTAAATTAAGGAGATGGTAATTATTTTGCCTTTAATGTTTTAAACGTTTACCATAAAATGGGAAAAGTGTATGAGCTAGCTACATTACGCGGGTGTAGAACAGTGGCGTGCATACATGGTTATGCACAGGGTATGCACTAAGCGAGCAATAGATGAAAACTATTTCAAAAATCGCCAATCTGGGATATAAAAAACACAAGGAGAGGCGTAGTTAGAGTTATAAAAAGAGTAACCTAATGTTTTTATAAATTGTACTGGAGATTTTCTTCATTATATATCGTCTGCTTTGCATACCCTCTATGCACGCCACTTGTGTAGAACTCGTGAGAGACGTGCGCTGGGCGTTTTCACTGTTTTTGGACACAATGCACTGCATACAATGATGGCTGAATGAGGATTCTGTATGTTCTTCATTCAATGGTGGAGATGTCGAAAACATCAATTTGACTGTTTATGTTTTATTTAGAACATACTCGTAATTAAATCAAATACATTTGAATAATTCTTATATCCATGTATTTCTACACTTCTTTGTTTTAAAGAGCAAAGGCAAAGAAAACACCTTTTATTTTTATGTTGCGAGTTTGTTTTAAGCTCGCGGTAAAGGAAAATTTATTAAATAGAATTATAAAACATTCTGCTGGTATACAAATTCTTTCTTTACTCTTGTTTGGAATTCTATTGAAGTGCCTTATACCCTCTACCAACTGAATATAAATGGGGTTGTGTCTGTGTGTCTTAATACCGTCGAATAAGGCCGAAGCCTAGAAAAAATCAGAAATTATAAATTCCCAAATCCTCTCCCGGGGATCGAACCTGGGACCTCCTTACTTAGAGCTACAGCGCTCACCGCTAAGTTAGGGAGGTGGTCGAGGAACGATTTCTGCCAAGTTTAGGTACACTCTATTTTTTTTATATGTTTATTATATAAACAATCTTTCAGTTACTTACTGAAAAGATCGTTTGGAAATAATAGAAACACACATCCATAAAAAATCTCTCTGTTTATGCCATTTGTTTAATTTATTTCAACATTTTTATTGATGTGAAACATCTATAGACGAGGGTAAATCTGATTGTTGCGTGGCGATACAGGCCGTGGCGATGATTCGCCACACTATATGATGTATAGTGTGGAATATATGTACTATACGTAGTTAAATTGTCGTAATTTCAAATAAATATTTAAATTTGAAATATTTTTTAATTTTCAGTACGCTATATCGGATTCCTGTCGTAATATGTTCTTGTATGCATATAACTTATATAAAACAATTGTCAATGTTTCACATCTGCCAGGTGTCCCGTGACGGTTCACATATTTTAAAACATACTATACACTAAAAAGTAACGAAAATACTGTTTACATAATCAGTCAAGTTAGAAATAATAAAGAACAAGTATAGAACGTGGGCGACCTCCGAATGGCCTATAAAAATGTAGCTCCTCTTTATTGGATATGTGAATATATGGCGCCGGTCACCTGTCCTGAAATATTGTTTACGCTTCAGACCTAAGGTGTTAGTACGAAATACATTTTGAAATGAGGTGATAAAATATTTTGTATAGCGCCTTCAAATACGCGCGTAAAAGGCTTACTTAAGTTTTATAATGAGACTACATAATATTATGTGGTATAAGAACACATATGAAGGTCCTAAGAATGATTTCTGACAAAATTGGCTAAATACCCAGTTTAGCGTGCCTAGAATTCAACTGCATTACTTTTTTTTTTACTATTTTGCTATTTAATTCGACATAACGCAGTAAAATTTTTCCACACTTTTTTTTACATTATTGTGATGTACACCGCGGCGGAGGAATGATAGCCTGGAAAAAATTATAGTTACGGGCAACACTGAAGGCAAAAGACCTAGAAGCCGTTCCCCAACAAGATGGGCAGACCAGCTGAAAAAATCAAATTCGGACCGCTTCTATCAAATCGCAAAAATGGCCTCCAACAGAAGTCGATGGAGACAGTTTACCAACGCGAAATTGAGATCTCATCAGGACCACGATCTTCAGTGATGAAGGAACGACCAGAGAGAGAGAGAGAGAGAGAGATGTACAACAATTATTATCTTCATCATCAACTTATTTATCGGCCTACTACAGGGCACGGGTCTCCTTTTAGAATGAGAAAGGTTTAGGCCGTAGTTTACCACGCTGGCCCAGTTATAAAAGCGGATTAGTAGACTAAACACGCCGTTGACAACATTGTGGAGAATCTCAGGCATGCAGGTGTCCTTAGGATGTTTTCCCTCACCGTTTAAAGCAAGTGACATTTAAATTGCTTATATTAAAAACGCATATAGCTCCGACAAGTCAGTGGTGCGTGGCGGGGCTCGAACTCGGTCACCACGAAAGGAAATCCGAAGCCTCACCCACTAGGCTATCACGGCTTATGTTCACACGTTAACCTAAAATGAAAGTAAAGCTAGGAGGGTTATAAAATCCTCCAGGAGTAAGAACGACAAACTAAACTGGATAAATACATGTAGCAATAATTCATATGCAATATTTTTATCGTTTATTTTATCCTGTTTATTACATTTTTCTATAAATTTACACCTATTAAATACTTCCCACATTATAATATTTACTGAAGTTTATAGTTAAATAAATAGGTAAAAATTTTAAGCTGTTCAATCGGTTCAAACGAACAATATAATTTCTTTGGTTATGCTATTCCGAGGTATTTTAGTCTTTGGTGTGGCCAAAATAACTGTTATTTCAATACATAACAATTTTTTTGTTTGGTTTCTGTGATAACTTGCAATCTTCTAGCCCACAGCTAGTAAGTTAGCGTTGCCACGTCTAACCCATTGAATTAAAAACATAAAGAATCCTCATTCAGCCATTATTGTATGCAGTGCATTGTATACAAAAACAGTGACAACGCGCCGCCCACGTCTCATTTTACACCCGCGGAATGTTGCTAGCTCACAATATTTTTCCCATTTT
This sequence comes from Pararge aegeria, assembly GCF_905163445.1. Taxonomy (NCBI): domain Eukaryota; kingdom Metazoa; phylum Arthropoda; class Insecta; order Lepidoptera; family Nymphalidae; genus Pararge; species Pararge aegeria. Next base: position 4,593,647 of record NC_053184.1, on the reverse strand, counting down.
ATGGACAACGCTTAGAACATTACAGGTAAAATAATTACTGCTAAATGGTATGAGGCTACTAACCGTTTCTTGGAGAAACCATTCTAAAGCGCAGTGGTTTTAAATGCTTCAATATTAGTCGTGTACACGGTTTCTTTTTGTTCTTAATTCTGTGGCCTAACCTACAAAATTCCTATTAGATCAGCGTAGTGGGTTTATGTTCATAATCCCTCTCTGCTACGAAAGTCCCTGTTCCCAGCAGTGGGCCTTTATAATGCTGCGTATGCTGATATTTTAGTGATTAACCAATTGACGTCCACTGCCAGACATACGAGTAAGTATTTTGTAGGGAGTTCCAAAATCTATGGTCTGGACAGCTGATTTCTAGCGGTTCCCACCGACTTGCTTGATGTCAGCTGTGAGGGGTCGCCATTCCAGAACCCACTCATTGCTTCTTTAGCTTAGCGAATCCTTGAGCTCTGTCAGTAGCTCTAGTTCTTCTGCGCTTTCGATATCCCCTTTTCTGATATGATCACGCAGAGATCATTCATTCATAGCTTATAACAGTCCACTGCTGGACTAAAGGCCAAACGGGAAGGACCATTCCCATTATCACCGCGCTGGGCAGACGGTATGGTGATCGCAGTAGATGCTGGTAGTAGTACAGAGGACGCTGCTGCCCGTTCTCTGTTATATGCCCTTAGTCGCCTCGTACGACACCGGCGGGAAGAGGTGGGGTGTAAGGGAGAGACTAGTACCAGTCAGCCTCCCCAACTGTCAACCTCACCTGCCCATGCCATGTGGTGCACCCTGTAAGTGGGGACTTACCAACGAGGCTCTGACGACCGACCAATGACGGTATAGCCATTCTTCGTCCAGCTGATCCAAAATCTGGCTGGAAACGGGCTGCAGCGTTACCAGCGCGTAAGGACCACGCACAGATACTCTATTTTATTTTAACATATAGTGTCATGTAATATATTGCATTAAGAAAAGGTTCGACCAGAATGAGAACAGTCAAATAACACGAAATGCGGCGAAATCAATGTCACACTAGAAATAATAAGCGACCCTCAGACCACATGTCGGCGTAATATCGGCCGGCGTGTGCTCGTAAAAATAGGAAAAGGACCGAAAAATAACTACTTACTTTAACATTTGCGGATTCTATTACATTAAACATGGAAATATAGAAAAATAAAAGACCTTCGCTGCGACGGAGATATTTGATTAGTCTTATTAACGTTCCACAGCTGAGCATAGACCTTCGAAATACTATTTAATACAACGGAGGAGCATTACTATATAATACAAGGCGATAAAGATTTAAGACCCACAACGTTGATCTTTTAAGTACTATCCATCTATTAAATATACTGCCCACAGCCTCGCTCTCAATAATGAAGATTTTGTTAATTTTTTATTTTTTACTACGTTAAGACACACATCGACATCAAGCACCAAAGTAAGCGTAGCTTGTATTTTGGATACTACGATAGTTGATGAATATTTTTATGATATATATTTTTATACACATAAACACCCAGACACTGAAAAACATTCATATTCATCGCAAACATTTTTCCAGTCATGGTAAACGAACCCACGGCCTTAGATGCAGAAAGCTGGGTCGCTGCCAACTGCGCCAATTGGCTGTCAAAAATTTATTCGTGATGTTCCTTTCTTAAAGTTATTTTCCCATACCTCGAGAAAAGCATTTTTTTTTTCACCAAACCGTCTACCCAGCGAGATGATTATGCGCAAACCCTTCTGTTGGGAGAGGCCTCTGGACCGGCAGTAGACTGTAATATATATGGGCTGTTGATGATGATGAAGCTGGCTACACAGATCTGTCCAACAACTAAGTAAATTGAAGCACAAAAACTAATAATCTTAAAACATTTGCATTATGGTACATTCAGCTTTATATGCCACGGAAAGTAGTCGCGAGAAACAGCGGGAATTACACAAATGACGGAATCTTTTGAAGCGCTAAATTTGTAAGAACTCGATTTATGGTTGGGCAGAACTTTGGCTCGGCGACAAGAAAACAGTGTAAATTGCGCTGCGAACTCGTAAGAGTCTTCTTAAATCCGTTTCCTGTTTTACACTGAGTGAAAAACTAAGATGGGTTTGTTAGGCCATCTCGTAAACTTCATGGCCTCGTAAATAAGACTTGTTGCACTTTGGATTAAGAAGGCAGGCATTCGGATTAAAGCGAGCTCATTTGCCAAAAATAGCTTTTCTTATCCAATCCGCATTGGGCCAGCATGGTGGACTACGACCTAATCATGGGTGGAGACCCGAGCCCTATAGCGGGCCGTAAATGGTTAAACCATTTATGATAACCCATTTATAATGACGAAATTTTGTTAAAAACAGTCTAAAATTATTTTAAGCTACTTAGTCGTCCATAGAAATACAATCAGTTATTTTTATTTAGTAAGAGTTCCATCGAAGCGTTCTTTAAATTTTTATTTTAAAATATTCGGACGACGACAGAACTAAAATATTAAACATCTGTATTTTCCTCCACATTTTCCTGAATTGGGGTTAAATTGGTTGATTGATTATCATTGGTATTCATTGGTATCTTTTTAATATTATGTCTTTTTAATATTACGAATAATTACTAAATTCATTGATTGCTTGAACATTGGATTGGAAACTTAGCATAGTTAAGTCATTGATATCTTCTTAATATTATGTTACTAATAATATTACGAATAATTTACTACATTCAGGCAAGCGAACTGACAAAAATGCATCTAATGATGAGTGAGATGAAATGAATAAACCGGTCTCTGAATGCCAGCGAATTTATTTTCAAAAGCTCATTAAATTAATTTATTTAAACACGTAAAATTAAAAGAAGTCTTGTCATTGTTGAATTCTAAAGGATCGTATTCACACTCTAGTTCACACCTCTTTAGTACGCTTGAATCTAAATGAACAAACGTTGCACACGCTGAATAAAGATGGTTGTCGCACATAAAAGCCGTTGTGTTACGCCACATATAATAGAATAGCTAAAGAACTTGTGGTAAACTTTTTTAAACCATTAGGGATTTCGCTGACACGAGGCGTTCTTGCGCGGTCTATGTATTCTACACCAACACCATAATGTACCTGATGTATCCTTAATATAAGATTTTTGCACTGACAATCAAAGGCAAGAGTCGTTTTTGAGAATAGAAACATTGAAACATTAAAGTATCGAGAAACTTAATGAAAAGATCACACAAAATAAGAATCTTCTTCCTGAGTCGCTTTCTCATGACTGATAATCGTGGCTCCTAACTGATATTGATATGTTTCTCCATCTCCTCCCATCAAATAGTTAATAATTTTCCAATAATTATATATTTTTCAAATAATTCGGTAAATTTAAGAAAAACAAAAAAGAAAACACTACAAATTAAATTAATTCAAATATCGAAGTATAGTGTACCAAGAGAGTACTTGTAACTATCAAGAAATTGCATAATTATCACACTAGACGGCACTTTGGGCTTGTTTAAAATAAAAAAGTTTTATTTTTGTAAAAAAGGCAAGTCTTAACTCTGATAACACTGTTTCGATGCTGTAAAACAATTCAAAGATTACTGTATGAGCGTTTATATATAAGAATATTAAAAATAAAATGTTTATTTTTTCATTGTGGACAGAAATTTCTAAATTAATCACGTTTATGCACTTATTTAGATATTTTTGCATATATACAATTTGCCGTGTCTTTTTAGAGGTTGAAGTATTGTTTTTATAATTGATGACTTTAATTTCCAATAAAATTATAGGAAAAACAAAAGCGGTGATAGCCTAGTTAGCCTAGGCTGGGTAACCTTCGGCTTTCCTTTCTTGGAGATAGAGTTCGACCACGCACTATTGACTTTTCGGTGCTATGTGCGTTTTAAATTCAACCAATATAAATATCACTTGCTTTTAACGGTGAAGGAAAACGTGAATCGTGAGGAAACCTGCGGGCATGAGAGTTTTCCGTAATGTTCTTAACAGCTTTTGAAGTCTACCAATCCGCACTGGGCGCGGTAGACTACGACCTTAACCCTTCTCATTCTGAGAGAAGACCCATGCCCTCTAGTAGGCCGGTAACGGGTTGATGAGTTTTGCTGCAAAATAATCTCAAAAAATCAGTGATCAATTGACATTCCAACACAGTGTATCCTGATGACAAGCTTCAATACCAATATTTCCACTAGCTCTTTCGCTAGGATAAGGATTCCTTAAATGTAAAACGTTCGCTACCGCCCCGAGAGTCGTTGAAAACCCCTATAAAAATGTTAGTTCGCCTTTCATTACGTTTTGGAACGCGTAACTATAACCTCCACGCCGAGATATGAACCCTATTGTAGAATATTTAAGTTCATTTTTCGTGAGCAAGTCCACTTAATGTTATAGCAAATGTCCGATCTGTCCGTTTTGAATAGCCCGTGGCGGTGTTCTACAGTAGTTTATTTTTCTAACGTAATGCCAAGACGTTTACATACGTTTAATCTGCGGTACGATTGCCTATTGCAGTTATAAAGTTATTTATGGATAGTTAATACATCTACTATTGGTCGCGGATTGACATAGACAATGTAGAGCGAAAAAAAAAATTATAACAAAAAATATATTACGTGACATACGAAAGGATACTGTTACAACCCTAGCAATTATTGCCCTGGCTGCATATTGCTGACTTGCTATTTCTTATATTTAGGCCTATAATTGGCCCTATAAAATCGATACATTTTACCAAATCTAGCTAATTCTTATTCTTCAGTCGAATTGCTGCCCAACTACGGACCTGGTTTCCAGTGGCGTGCATAGAGGGTATGCACAGGGTTTGCAGTTGATACAAAATAAAGGAAATCTCCATTACGAGTTATAAATACTTAAGGGTAGGCTTTTATAACTCTCACAATGCTATGGTTAAATTTATTATAACTCTTACGGGAGATTTTCTTCATTTTATATCATCTGCTTACCCTGTGCATACCCTCTATGCACGCCACTGCTGGTTTCTGCCTGCCGGTTGACTTTCAGCAAGGAGATTAAAGATAAGGTTACTCCGGCACGAATAAACCCTTCATTAGGGTTCCGCGACTCGTATAACCCAAGTAAATAGTAAAGTGGTTAATATGGATATTACAAGTTTACAAATTATATATGTAATAAAGTGGTGTTTGTAAACACCGAACTATCCGCCTCTTAACAGTAAGTTCCAAACCGTAATCGATAAGATAGTTTCAAAGTTTACCCAACTAACAAATCTTTAATCTTTATAATATTAGTAGCTATGTAAATAAATAATAATTATTAAACATGAATGCCAGCTGAAATGATCTACACGCAACTTAAGTAACCAAATACTATTCACTCATCGTCTTAATTAACGATTCAAGTCGTAAAGCATCTATGAATCCTAAATACAGTTCCAATTAACTGGCAAATTAAACCATTCGTTTTAAGCTGCCAAGCGAATATTATTCAATCTTACACAAACGAACGTTTTAAAGATAATGGATAAATCGCTCAATGCCTAAGGACCTCAGTCTTTAAGAAGTGCTTGATACATGGATGGCCCTAGAATGAGTTTGATTCCCTGCAGAGGCAGTTTAAGAATTTAAAATTTCTGAATTTTCTCCGTTCTGGTCTGGTGGAAGGCTGCGGCCGTCGCACTTTATCGCCTTGCCGTGCTGCCAAACGAATAACCTTATGAAAATTAAGCTTAATTCTGCAATACTCCGTGAAAGATTTTTGTGGGAATCGAACCCACGGCCTTGGACTCAGAAAGCAGGGTCGCTGTCCACTGCGCCAGTTGGCCGTCCACATCGTAGGATAGTTAGGATGGTAGCAAGCTGCATAAAAGGCAGCAGCAGACCACATAAAATTAAATGAAAAAATACAAGTTATTGCCGACGACTTCCTTCGCCCCGAAATTTTGATGTGTATTTTGTTGTTATACTTCTAACATCTAACTATCACTATGCAAAAAACACCTCAATGTATTGCACTGTTAAAAATAAAAATAAATCTATCCCACGAAAATATGCCGCGATAAAAAAGTAGCCTTTGAGCTATTACAGACTATATATTATAATCTATATCTGTGCAAAATTTCATCCAGATTATAATATTTGTATAAATAAATATGGATTCCCAAAATAACACGAATCGAGAGTTAGACCTAGGAATTTCCAGTGAAGGCACTGGTAAAAAGGTACTGCACATCTAAGCACCAAGTAGGTAAAGATGCTTCTCTTTTAGGAGAGCATATTTATAACCATTTCGCGGACAAAGCCGTGGGGCATCTGTTTAGAACTATAAGTTGGCTAGTACGCGCGGCACTATTATTTCCCCTGGCAGTCATATTCCTGCAAGATACTGCCAACTTAATAAGAACTTCCTTGCCCTCTGGTAGTCATCAAATACGCTGCCGTGCTAAAGCGCGGCACTCACGACACGTATCTGAAGCCAACTTTCAAATGCTAGCTGATTCGGTCTAGTCGGAGTTTACTAATGCTTTCTGGCTTTATTATATTGAGCTCCGTTAGAGTGACACAAGAAATATGGGCATGACAAACATGAACAATCCCCTTTCTCCAAAAATTAAGAATTAAACGTAAAGCGTATGTACTCGTAAGTCAGAAATTGATCTAATGAGTAGGGTCGTAAAGTCAATAGGGACAATCCACCACCGAAACCGTTAAAATTTTAAGTCTTATGTTTCAACACAATGTTTCGTTAATATCTGGGAAAAGTAGCTGTAACTACTAGTATGTGGAGCAATTAAATTATTCCGAAGTTAAATTATAATTAATATCATTCATTGAATTATTAGATCTAAGCGACGTGAGGATTGAACGAGCCTCTAAAGGACTAACATATCTAGAGAGAGGAACCTGAGACTTATCCTAAGAATTCATCACTTTTATACACGTACAAATAAGTAGCAGCTCGGTTACTAGTGGATCTATCCGTTTTGTCCACACGTGAGAATGAGCCTTAAGAGTGGGAGGTAATTTCGACGGGTCTTTGTACTCTGGTCGTGGTATACATGATACAAGGGTCCTTGTCCCCCTAAGGACAGTAATTTGCACCTGTACTCGGTGATATTATGTGAGAAATTTGGCCTGGCTTTGCGCTGTCAAAGGACTTGATTTTAATATATTGCGTGCTATTTGGGATTTTCTTCTACCTATAGCTCAATATAATATGTAACTAACTGTTTTGACTGCTTTGTCAAGAACAAAGCAGAGAGATAGCCATGGGAACTAGGGACCGGGTTGTCAAATAATTAAAACAAAAGTAAATAAAACAGCAGCGATAGCCCAGTGGGTAGGACTTCGATTTCACTTTCGGAGGGCGAGTTCGAATCCCAGCACGCACCTCTAAATTTTATAAGTTTATTGCGTTTATAGCATTCAAATACCAATTGTTGATACGGTGAAGGAAAACGTGTTGAGGAAACCTGCATGCCTGAGAGTTCTCCATAATGTTCTGAGGTGTGTAGAGTCCACCAATGCGCACTAGGCCAGCTTTGTGGACTACGACCCCCCATTTATTGTGGGAGGAGACCCTTCCCTGAAGTGAGCCGGTAATGGATTTATATGATGATAATGAAATAAAACATGTGGTATTTTATTTAATCGATGTTTTGAATTTAATTGTTTCTAAGTAATAAACCATAACGCAGCCAGTGACTATCTTAGACTCAATCCTCACCTACGAGCAGATGAGATTGCAGACAGGGCTAACGTAAAGAGGAATTAAAAAAAGAAAGTAAATTGAAACTAACATTTTCAGTAAATTTCTTGTTAGATTTTTTTTAATTTTTATCTTTATATTAACTACTACGAACTAAGAATTTTGTTCATCTGGAATAATCAAAACCTAATTTATAAGGGTTCAAAGAACGACGTTAACAAAAAATAAAAATGAAAAAAACCCCGACACAATAAATTGATAAGCATAATGAACGATTTAATGAATGAATATACTTTTATTGCACACCTCAGAAAGTGCATAGAAAAAGAAAAGTATAACAAAACAACGTATACAATTTGGCGGCCTTATCGCTTCATAGCGATTTCTTCCAGGCCAATAACGAAGAAAACAAATAAAGAGAACAGATAGGTGGTGCATATATACATGCTCCCATAAAAAATATTTCATTTTTAGCATAAAATTTTGTCGTGGCCATCCTTGCTTTGAAATTTGTCATAGTGTATAGTATTCTACTAGCCAAGCTCTTTCATTAGGTACTCACATTGAAGGAGTTCTGAAAAAAATGTAATTTACCATCGGTCGTGGCGGCCATCTTGGATTTTAAATTTATCAAAGTGTATAGTGTTTTACTACTCAAGCTCTTTCATTTGATACTCACATTGAGGAAGCTGTGAAAAAAATGTAATTTACCATTTTGTGACGGCGGCCATCTTGGACCGATTTTCATCAAAAATAGCAAGAACACTCCCGACGAGTTTACCTTTAAAAATAAACTAACTTATCCGTTCGGATGCCATAGACACGACAAACGTATAACACCCCGTCATTTTTGCGTCGGGGGTTTAGAACGTAGTGCTCTTGCATTTCGCTTGGATTATAATAATAATAATAATAATAATAAAAAAAATGAAAATCAATAAATGATAGCATAATAACAATAATAATAATAAATATTTATTAACCACAATAAATAAATTACAACATACCACAACAAGAGAACATAGAAAAAGAAAAAAAAATACAATAATTTGCTTTGTTGTGGTCAACGGGTCACCTACTCAGCTTTGTGCCGCAGCACCATCGCAGTAACTGCCAAGGATAACACACGTGAGTTTAAAATTCGAGCTCAGAAGCCAGAAGTACTAATATAAATAATACTTATTATGTGACAAGTTCATAAATTCTAATTTATCGCTTATGTAAGAAATGTCACTTTGGTTAAGTGGTTTCAAAACTTCCTACTCCGATAACATATATTTCTAGCTTCGCCTTTTAAGTTATTCAATCGTAACATTTAAATAATTTAATTATACGATACTAATAGACCTCTTCGAATATGGAAATAGGATGTCATTAACTTCTGAGAGTGAGACAATGACCTTCGAATTTTTATACAAACATTTATATTTGAATTATTGATATATAATGTACTAGCTGACCCGCGCAACTTCGTCTGCATCAAATATAATTAAAATATTTTTAAGCATTTCTTTACCCGTCGTAACGTTTAAACGATAGGTCCAATTTGAATAATTTAAAGAGGAATTAGCAGGTACATAATCAATTTTAATTATAAAACTATTTATTTGGATAAAGGAACGTCACCATCTTAAGATTGTACCAGTGTTTTGATTGACAAATTATAACAAAAAGCGGTTATTGTGCCTAGACTGTTAGACATTTAGCCTCCCGGACTTTTTTAAAAGTAATAATGATAACTTGAAACATCTCCGTCGATTCATACCAACTTTCGCATTTCTAATATAAGTAAGATGGTACGCATGCATTCGATCGTTGTCCCATAATATGCCTTGCGACTCGCTGTTATCTGTGAAGATTTATGTCCTTTATCTCCGACAATATTTATCAGATCTTCATTTAAATTACTCAACACATGCTTGATAGTATACACTTTCAAATAAAAAAAAGTCTTATTTTAATCGGTTCACATTTAACGGAGCTATGAAATAAAATTTGTAATTTTTTTTATCTCATTTCCCGGGAGAATCTTATTGTTTATCGGGATAAAAAGTAGCCTATATGTTGACCCGGAATATCAGCTACCACTATACCAAATTTTATTTAAATCCGTTCCGCAGATTTCACGTGATGCCCGGACAGACAGACAGACAGACAAAAATTAAATAAAAATCTGTTTTGGACTCAGTATCGATTATAAAGCAACACCCGTCAAAATTTTCAAAATATATTAAATGTACAGAAATCTTCCAGTTACAGTTTTATTATAAGTATAGATGATACTTATTGCTAGATAGCGGATGAGAAATAATGGAAAAAAGGTAATAGCTTAGATTATTTCTTTGCAATGCGCATACAAAAGAGATATTTAATTGCTTAAACTGCTCGTAGCCCCGAAAAGTTAAGGGCATGAAAGAGTGATCTAGCTTGCTCTTCACGTATTGTTTATTTTCTGTTAAAGAATTTAGTATCCGCCCGGAGTTAGGAAATTGGTCAGAGAGTACGTTAAGCCGTCGGTCTGGATAACTATCTTCGTTACCAGTGATAGTAGTTGTTAAAACCCACTAAGCCGCATTTGAGCAGCATAGAGGTTCTATGCTTTAAAATCGTCTCCTATAATAGAGGAGGCCCAGCTGTGAGTTGTCAAAAGGGTTTTGAGGTTGATGATGACATTAAAATATGTGGAATAAAGTTATTTTGTAGTTCGAACACTTCCCCTAAGAAAATCTTTTTTTTTTCTTCTACAAGTTGGCCCTTGATGCCAGTCTAAGATGGTAGCGGGCTAACCTGTTAGGGAGTATGGTAGTCATACCCCTAATCGGTTTTTACGCGACATCGCACCGGAACACTAAATAGCTTAACGGCACGTCTTTGTCGGCAGGGTACAATCAATGTCGGCAGGAATTTTCTCAGGGAATAGAAAATTCAGAAACTATTAATTACTAAATTCTCGCTGCTGGGAACCGAACCTGGGATCTCCTGCTTAAATTCACAGCGCCAGGGAGGTCGTCAAAATCAAAGGAAATAGGAGTTCGAGACTTGTATGCTAGGTCTATGTTATTTAATTTTGCGACTATCTCACAGGATATCAGAAGTTGTACGCCAATAACCGCTGGTAGATAATAATAGGTATAAAAACACAGTTATAATCGACTATCGCCATTTTGGGATCCCGGCAGATGAGATCACTTCGAGTTTACCGCGTGAGTCAGGCGTGGGCTGAAGCGATGACACTATGCCAATGTCTTTTTAAGATAGCGAATGTAGTCATCACAATCACTTCCTAATATTGCAAAAAATATTTATTACAGTGGCGTACAGACGATACATAATGAAGAAAATCTCCAGTACAAGTTTTAAAAACTTTAGGTACTCTAGGGTACTCTTTTTATAACTCTTACTACGCAAATACTTATGTTTTTTATAACCCAGATTGGCGATTTTTTTTATAATTTATATCTGTGTAGTGCATACCCTGTGCATACGCTGTATGCACGCCACTGATTATTTGCGTCCCGCGGTGTTACTCGTGATGGATAAGTTTGTGCACGAAATTAAAATCAAAAAAATTACCGACGGAAAACTATGGGTTTCGTACAGTCGCATGAAATATTATAGAAACTCTTTACGGTTAATTATTGTGTCAGACTCTGGAATTCCCTATCTGCTGACATACGACAGACAAAATCCTTACCTCTTTTTAAAAGTCGTTTGAATTAGGGGTGAAATAATTACTGTCAACTGCTAAATGAATAATGTGACTAACCATCTGTTCGAGAAACACTACTAAGGTAGAGTGGTTTGATGCATCCATATTGGTCGTGTACACGGATTCTGTATGTTCTTAGTTCTGTGGCATGTTGAAGTCTATTAGAAAGAAAAAGAAATAAGAAAAAAATATTTTTTACATCGCGCCACACATTACAATATTAACGACACCACGTATGTTATGTGTGGCACAACCTAGAAAAAAGGTGCCAGCTCAGCATTGTGCTGCATGCACCAGTGGGTGCATACAGCGCTGATTATCAGTTGGCACCTTTTAATATTTTAATCTAATAATAAACTAAGCAAAAGTTATATATAAGTAACAAAAATCAAAAATAAATTTCAGGATAATGACAGGACCTTTGAAATTTGATGTGGTTCTTTTAGTTTACTATAAAAACGACAGGGTTAATCCGTCGAGACGAGGACCCATTATCTATCAAGCGAGGTATCTTTAAAGTAACTGGCTAAAAATACACTTTGCACAGTGAACGTAAAACTGAAATTCTGTCTGGACAAAGGCTCAGTATCTTCATGGTCCTTTGAGATAAAAATAATTAAAGAGTTTATTTAAAGGTAATAGTCTATTCGATTTCTATTACGCTAAGACATAATTGACGAAGGGTAAATCGAGTGGCAAAGGTAGTTTATAATAAAGTTATTCAGCCTAATGCCGATCGGGATTTAAATGAAACGCATACTAACAAAATTATATTAACGTAAACATAAGCTTATTACTAGAGCCCGAAAACATACTACGCAATATTTGCTATGCCTTAGAGTGGCCACGTGCTTGTCACAAAAAGTTGTCCTAAGTCATTTATTATTGGGTATCTTTAGTAGGTAAAACCAACGTCTATTATTGTTACTTTATTTCTGAAGATCGTCTTTGGTCCTTGTGAGACCCCAAACTCGACAATGGTTATTGTTTCCATTAGCTTTTATAAGAGTTGGATTCATAGTATGGAAAACATAGCAGGACAGCCGGTTGGCGCAGTGGGCAGCGACCCTGCTTTCTGCGTCCAAGGCCCTGGGTTCGATTCCCACAACTGGAAAAATAAATTGTGTGATGAACATAAATGTTTTCAGTGTATGGGTGTTATATTCGTAAAAATATTAGTACCCATAGGGCCAAATGGCGATGTGTGTATTGTCGTAGTATATTTATTTATAGTATGGAGTCGTTTTATCGTATGGAAAACACTGAAAGGTTTTACTTTGTTTCTAGACCCAATTTACCTTAAATTAAAGCTTAAGTCTGCTACAGTTCAACATCCTTCGCTCATAGGTGTATGTTTGTAAATAAAACGTTATATTGATAATTATCTTGTTGCAACTTGCAACATGCAATTCAGGCAATTGCCCTGGTTAGGATAAGTTTTGTCTATTAATTACATTAATAGGTAATAGCTATTTTGGTTGGCTCTACAGTGAGATAGCTGAAAACAGTACACAAAAACAATAAAGATAAGCTAAAAGAGTTTCCTGTTTTATTAGTCGCTTATTGGTATAGCTAGTCACCCTACTTAGCTTCACGTTTGGAGGAGGACAAACATTTTCGTTGTATCGAACATTTAATATACAGTGGTAACATTCAATAATAAATATTTGGAATCGATTGCGTTGCTCTCTTCTATATTTGAATACAGTGATATTTTTTTATAAATAGAACTTCGAAGATATCAGTATTTTAATGTTATAAAATAATTGATGTTGTAACTCTTAATATAATATACGAGAAGTTATAATATAGGCGTTGAAAAGTGTAAAATCCAAGTGCTCACTATTTTTATTCAAATCATAATATTTCCTACTAGCTGTGTCCCACGTCTTCATCTATTATGGTTTTTACAGAATCCCGTGGGAACCGTTTGTTTTTTTTTGTACAAAAAGTAGCCTATGCTACTGTCTGTACTTTCAACTAACTTCCCTTTTTCTACGCCAAATAAATTAATAGTTCAATAAAAAACACGCTTGGTATAAAAAACCAAAATAATTTCTACCTCTTAGTTTAGCTTATTTATAAAAGCGTGGTTTTTAGTTTTTCTTAAACTACTATTTTTATTATAGCAATATTAAACAGTTTTCTATTCACCATCAAATTTGTTAATGTTAGAGAAATCGGCTTAAGATAAAGGCTGGAATTTAAAATTAACAGCATTCATGCCTTATCGACTATAAATGAAAATTATGCAAATTACATTGCATATTGCAAATTGATAAATGTAATTGTCAACTCAATATATCTACAAAGTTATAACGTAATCAAACCTTTTGAAGGGGGGTCAAAGTCAAGTCCAAAGGAGTCAGTCATAAACGTACATACAGTTTAAGCTAATAATAAAGCGTGTAAAAACAAACTGACTGGTGTAAAGTAGGGACAAACAAACATACTAATATACTTTCGCATTTCCAATATTAATATATAATATGTTATTATTATACTAGTAATATTAGTAACTAGTAATAAAGTAAGGGTAAAGGGATATCCTACGGATAACGGATCATCTCAAAAACCTACTTGACCAACCTTCTACGTCATCCTCATCTTTTTCACTTTCAACTCTTTCTTGAGACGATAATAATATTTAATAGTAAAACAACATTTCGCTTGTTGTGCTATGTAAGTGACAAACGTGGCTATCGAAGTCAGGGATTGGTTACAGCCAGAAAAAATCCAACGGGTGTCATACAAAGTATACACCGGCACTTGCTTAGGAAATACTGGAGTCAGGAAATGTATTAAACAATAATCTAGGGTATTTTATTGGTTAGGAATCTCACGTACCGAGAACTCTACCTTGCTGATTTGTTAAGAGCTCTCAAATACAAATCGATTCACTATTTCAGTGATAAATATTTGCATTTATTTGAATGGACACAAAACATGTGTAAAGAGCAGTACCTACACCATCCTAGTTCGAGGGAACTCGAACTGAAGTCACTTCCGAAGAATACAATTCCAGGAACCTCACATGGAAAATGCAACGGCGCCTCAATTTTATTAGGCACATGTCTGGCATTATTTACGAGAATGTCTGATCTGGAACGGTACTAGAGCGTATTTACCAAAAGCGTATTCATATTAGATTTTCGATCTCGCACCGCCAGCCGGCCGTATCTAGAATGTCACCGATACGTTGGATACTTTATTCGAGTCTACTCGCGTACGCTCGCCGCCACGACACGGAAGAGTGTCAAATAAATACAGGTTGAAATATATCCGCTGTCGGGTTCTGTGATCCTGGTATATACGTGCCATTTGAAGAATGAATTTTTGCCTGTTTTTTGTGTTGTTCGGTTATTTTTTCGCGTGCACCAGCGGGATGTTGTACCGGCGGGACTCCGATAATGTTTTGAAGCCCGGTGAGATATTTTTGTTGTAATAAATAAAACGGCGAAAACAGAGTGCACTATTTGGGGACATAGATTGGTCTGTGATTTCAATGTTGTACCATTTACAATCGTAAAAATGTAATACAATGTTCAATTTGTTTTACGTATTATTTATTTACATTATTTTACGTTCCTTATAGGGTGCTATTTTATATTGCATGAGGTAAAATATATTTTAAATATAGTATTTTTTTTAATAACTGCTTAAATAAAACCTTCAAGTTATATACGGACACCGAACTTAACGAACAGATAAATCAATAAATTTCGCAATTTGATCTGTTAATATATTTTATAGAAAATTATGATGGAACATCGATGAAACATACTACATGTTATTTCGATGTTCACGCATAATGGCCCCTAAGATACGGGATTTTATATTTTAGGGGTCAGGACTCCAAAGATTTATTGTACTGAATTTTTCTAAAAAATATTTTCTATTTCTATAATGTTCTCTCTTAACTTTTAAGTGAACGAAAACAAGCACTCTATCAATGCAATAGTTAGTTTTCGTATAAAAGTAATTTCTATTTCATTCAAAATTTAAATAGCTAATTTTAAGGACGCATTACGTTCGATTTTCAAAAATCCGAAAAACTTGGATAAATAAATTTTTCAACAATCCAAGTTTTCAGCCTTATCCATCTAGTTGTCCATCAGTCAGGTTACAATGTTATAATTTTTTTTTTAAATTTGAACATTTTAAAAATAAAAACCACTGCAGTTTAAATAAAACAAAACCATTGTTAGAATTTCGAGAAGTCACATATTAGCATAGTTACTTCAAGAATTCCCACTTAACCTTTTCAACTCCGGCTGGCCTCGTTCTGTATAGCACTTAGCGACCACTTAAGGACGCATACAATATACATGCAGTATATTTCCCCCACATAATGTTATTAGTATCGCACCTGGATCCGTAATACCTCCGTCCACATAACCTACGGGAATGTTCAAGCAATATTTCAACGAGTCGGTACGTGGCCGGTAAACTGTGCACTGGCTATAATATTCAACTAGCGCAGTGTGGGGCACCAGTTTTTATTTCACTACACCACATACAACCCTAGGCCAGGTGGTATGTGGTGATGCAGTCTAAGATGGTAGTGGGCTAAAGCGATAAGGCCGCCGCTTTTTATCTTCTACCTTACTGCTTCGTTGTTCTTGCATTGTGATTTTACTCTGTGGTTTATAGATGAATTCATTCATTGATAAAACTTTATTAATTCTTGGTTAATTCTTGGTAAATCGACTGTTTATATCGACTTTTTGTTTATAATTACTTATATTTTGTTTAATAAAGATTATATTATTATAAATATATTGCGAAGAATACTGTAAGTATAATTAGTTTCTTTAAATTTGGCACGTAGGGATTCGCGTGATCTAAGTTTATATATCGATCGCACAGCTCCTTTCTTTAGTAATGAATGAATGAATGAATTCACTTTTCTTGTACACCAAAGAAAAAAAAGTAGTTACAGAGATATAAACATACAGCAAGAGAGTACAATTTGGTGGCCTTATCGCTACATAGCGATTTCTTCCAGGCAAAAAACATAAAAAAGAGGTAGGTGGTGCAATAAATAACATTTAAACATTACACAAATATATGAATGAAATATAAAACTAGAAAAGAAATATATATCTAAAAAAGAACAAAAATAATGTAGTTTCTCTCAGTAATATCATAATGTATAGTTCAGGTTTGGTGTATAGTATAAAATCTATATATTTCGGTAAACCATATATAGAAACAGGTGTCTGTGCAACTTGGAAGGAAACGCATGGCTTACTCGGCCTTGCACGCGGTATCTCACGGATTTTATTGCAACATTTACTATCGAGATATCTGGAATATTATCAGAGCATGAATATTTACTTACAACTTCACTTACTTATTGATAAACCTTTGGATTTACCTAATTTGAGCCTTACTCGGCATGCTCAGTATATGCCTTGATAGTTATAAG
The DNA here is from genome assembly GCF_905163445.1 of Pararge aegeria. Lineage (NCBI taxonomy): Eukaryota > Metazoa > Arthropoda > Insecta > Lepidoptera > Nymphalidae > Pararge > Pararge aegeria. Next base: position 4,576,818 of record NC_053184.1, on the reverse strand, counting down.
TTAACATATACATACATGGCTGCTAACTATGGGCCTCATAAGAAGGCTCAGAGTCACTCAGCGGGTGATGGAGAGAGGTATGCTTGGAGTATCTCTACGTGATCAAATCAGAAATGAGGAGATTCGTACAAGAACGAGAGTTTCCGACATAGCTCAGCGAGTCGCGAAGCTGAAGTGGCAATGGGCAGGGCACATAGCTCGGAGAACCGATGGACGTTGGGATCTCTTAAGTTGCTGGAATGGTGACCCCGCACTGGTAAACGCAGCGTAGATCGGCCCCCAACGAGGTGGACAGATGACATCAGGCGAGTCGCTGGGAGTCGCTGGAGGCAAGCGGCCTAGGACCGTGTATTGTGGAACTCCCTACAAAAGCCCTATGTCCAGCAGTGGTCGTCGATTGGTTGACATGATGATGATGATGATGATGATGATGATGATGATGATGATATACATTAGTTCTGTTCAGTTCGGTGATGCAGATCAGAATACAGTGGCCACCTCACTTCTTGCCGCGGGTGTCGTACGAGGCGACTATGGGAATATAAGGGAGAAAGGGTAGGCAGCAGCGTCCTCTGTGCTATTAGTACCATCTAATGTGATCCGCAACCCGTCTGCTCAGCGTGGTGGGCAAAATCACCCTTAGGAGAGGCCTTTAGTCCGGCAGTGGACTGTTATAGGCAAATTATGAAGCATATATCCTACTATTATTATAAATGCGGAAGGATGGCTGGATGGAGGGATGTTTTAACAAACATCCCTCCATCCAGCCATTCTACTATCCACTACAACACAACACAAAGAGTAACCTCTTTCACGGAAAACATAATACTGAAAATAACGGAATATAATCTGAAATTAACACTATTAATCCCAGAAATAAAGTAGGTCGAAGTAGCGGGCAAAAGCTAGTGTTTCATGAGAGAAAATACAGTCAGTAAGTTAAGGTTAAGTATTTTAGCTTGATATTATATTGTTTGTATTTATGTTGTTTGTTGCTTTATAAATGACGCAAGGAACAAGTTAGATGCTGGATTAACGACCCCGAACTAGGTGGGCAAATGATATCATGAAAATCGAAAAGAATATTTAGAATTTAGAATTTGAATTTTGCATTCTGATCGGGCGTAGGGCACACATATATTAAATGTGTGCGTGTGTATTAATAATCTCCAAAGCCGCTTAATACATTTTTCAGATTACATAGAATAAATTAATGCATTATTAATCGTGCTGTAGGGGAAATTTTTAATCAATAAGACATCAATACCTACTACTATCGCAATACAATTTGGTGGCCTTATCGCTATGTAGCGATAAGGCCACCAAATTGTACTCTCTTGATTTGTATTTATATCTTTGTAACTACTTTTTGTTTCTTTGGTGTACAATAAAAGTGTATTCATTCATTCATTCATACTAATATATGCAAATATTCGAAATTGTGTCTGTTTGTTTGTTAGTTAGTTACTAAAGTTTTGGTATATGAAGTACCGATCTAGAAGAAAGGCATACTTCCATCCTGGATACTAGATGGGCGTAGGATACTTTTTATGTCGGAAAAGTACCGAAGTAACATTCCCGGAAGATTTAAAAATACAGCCTTTGTTACCTATGCATAGTCTCACAGTTAAACTGGTACTGACGTTTATGTTACATAGAAATGGCTCGCATACTGGAAACGAATGAAATATATTTTTTATCCTGTTTGAAACGGTTTTCACCGATTTGAAACGGTTTATACCGAAATATAAGGAGAGGAGGATGAAGTTGCAGGCAAAAACTAGTTTCTCTTAAAAGTAGATAGACAGCAATACCTACTACTATTAGAGTAGTACTATATATCTACCTATACAACAAATACCTTTAAACGAACAATTTTTAAATATACCTATATACGCGCTGGTAAGATGGGAACTACAAGGTAAGCATATAATAAGTGATGAAGACCTAGCAAACCTCTCTATAGGAGATATCGTTAGGTTCACCAAAGAGATTGGTAGGTTTTAGAGGGGAATGTTGTCGTACTCTGTGTCTCAAACATGGTGGCATGGTCCTTACAGAGGACTGATCACCCGTCTGGCAATGGCAGGCGTCCCCTCATTTAATCTTTATATATATATTTCTTGTGTGCATGTGTATGTCATTGAACTCCTACGGCTGACCCGATTGTAATGAATTTTTCGGTATGCGTTTGGATGTCATCCTGGATGACACAAAACCTTAGTACCTGGGTACTAAGGTTTTTAATAGTAGGTACGTTTGTTTTAGTTTTTTAGAGTATAATAATGACAATCTCTGGCAAAAGCAGGTGTTAAGTCCGATACCTAATCGTTTGGTTCTCAAACCTGGGTCTCAAACTCTATGACATTAAAATTAAAGCCCGAAATTATTTATAAACCTTTGGTTATGCGTATGATTTCGTTATGATTTGTTTATCAATTATCATATAGGCTTTGGCCGAGACTGGTTAAATCATATATAATCTAATATTATTTAATGCGTTATAAAATACCGTCAATACCTACAGTATCGGAGGGAGGTAAACAAGTTCATTAATTTATTCTTATAAATATATTGAATGCATACTACAGTTGAGGAATTATACAGCTGGGCAATGAAATACTCAGAGAAACAACAGGGCCTTGTGACGAAGCGGTAACAATGATAGCGTGTAAAATGTGTTATAAAGCCCCAGCGCTACCTTTATCTGAGTATTTGATTTTAAGAAAGGTAGGGTGTGAAGCATAAAAAAAATATTATTAATGCGTAAAACATAGGCTGTGCTTGAGCGCTGTTTCAATAAAACACGTCTCTAATAATTTTTTTTACTAGGTAGATATAATGTCTACGAATTGTATTCAAAGCGTACCTCTTCGCGATTCATGACTAATATATTCTTAAAATAAGGTATTCTTAAAAAATTAAGGAAGCATTTAAATATATCATTCAAAAGAAAAATGTTGGCCGCACTTTTGAAACAATTGGTTGAACTTAGTACCTAGACTTAATTGTGATTATACCGCAACGAAACACTATTTTTTCTGTATATATTCTTTTGTTAATAGTATTTAGGAGACACAATCACTTAGTCGGTGTTGTACAACGACGACAAAAAGCCAACGTTTCTCTCTGTATCTTTATAGAGTTATATGCCTTACTGTATGAAAGTTAAACCGTGATAATATACTTCTACACTTTGCCTTGAAAGAGTAACGACAAGTGGTCAAGCTGCACTTTCGAATATTAATAAGTTTCAATTGGTATAGCTTAAAATATATATTATTTTTTATTTAAAGTACTGCTGTGTGGCCTTGTAGCACCAAAAGGTTTATAAACGAAAGGTTGAATTTTTTAAGTTGGTTCTCATTTCAATCAGTATGTAGATTTTTCGGGGATGTTTACGCATAAAAAAGGTATCACAGATTAACTAACTTTGTAATTTATTTTAAACAAAACTACTATTGAGTTAACAAACAGCTATGAAAAAAAATCTCTTTGCCTTTAAAATGTTTTAGGTGAACATGCAAACACACCAAAAGAAGGCCTTATTGAAGGCTCTGCGAACACTACATAATAAGCACCCAGACACTGAAAAACCTATCCTTAAGTTTTTTATAACTTTATAGAGATTTTCTTCATTAAATATTATCTGCATACCCTGTGCTTACCCTCTGTGCACGCCACTGGAGCTTTCCACATAATTTGAGAAGCCATTACGTTCGGACCAAGCGATAGAATGTACCACGGTGGTTCTCCTACGTCCATCTTTCCAACAGATGCTTTAAAATTTTGAACGGACTGCCTAACACCCTACTTTAGGTAACTGCAGCAAATCGTAGTCCATCTACGTAAATACACGATTTGCATACTAACCTATAATTGAGTGTAGCGACTACAGAATAAATCTCACCCGCGGTGATCCATAAACAAACGGGGACTATTACTGGAACAAAACGCGAGCGCCGACGATTATTTCAATTGCGCGTAACTTATTTGATCCGACCCGGCGCTGCTGCGACCACGTGATAGATAAAAATGTCGCGTTCGAGCTAACAAATTGTATCACGTTTACGTATATAGATACGTATCCTACGGAATATTGAACGGTACGTTTTCCATACAAATACGATACCTTAAAACTGTATGAAGCATTATTTTTTAAAGCGCTGATAGCTCGGTGGTTGTATCATCGGCTTCACTTTTGGGGGGCCGAGTTCGAATCCCAGCTAGCACCTATTTCTCAGTTATGTGCGTTTTAAGCCATTAAAATATCACTTGCTTCTACGGTGAAAGAAAAGATCGTGAGGAAACCTGCATGCCAGTTCTCCATTATGTTTTTCATGATAGCTTAGTACTTAGGGCTTTAGCGTCCCTTTCGGGGGACCAAGTTCGATTCCGGGCACACACCTCTAAATTTTGAAAAATTATGTTAGTTTTTAGTTCAAGCAATTAAAATATCTCCTGTTTTAAAGGTGAAGGAAAACATCGTGAGCAAACCGTGAGTTCTTAGAGAAAATTCCGCACATTGCCAGCTTGGTCCACCTACGGCCTAAATCCGTCTTTTGAGTAGACCGTGGCCTGTGGCGTACTACAGTAATGATAAAGAGCTCTATTTATTCGCACGGGTCTTTTTGTTGATTTTGTAAAAAATGGAAAAAATTAACTTAGTACAGAATGAAAAGAAATGACGTCATACATAGACATTAGGACGTCCACCACTTTAGAATACGCCTCCACTCGGTATTGCAGGCCGTACGAATACGTCCATGGTATTTTGGTATTATGGTATTTGTTGGTCAGTCAAGCCCTTGTGTAATGTCCATTAATACGGGGATGCTTCCTATCATCCCCCCGATGCAGCAACGTGCAGGTACGGGTGGCGGTGTTGATGTTGCGATGAAACCTCCAGACTAGACAGCAGCCTTCCCGCAAATAAAGCAGGGGACATGACTCGCTTAGCGACCTAAAGCCAAGACAATAGACCTGAGCCTTTACGTCACTCATAGACAGTTTGTCGCAGTGACAGTGAGAGACAGGGCTTAAAAGATGACACTGGGGAAGAATGGCTTCCACGCGGAATTGCCACCGAAACACGAACTCCCTAGCGTATTGGTAATCGATGTGGTCTTATACTATCAATCACTGGCAGGGACGATTTTGCCATTTATAATTTCAGAATTTTTAGTCTGGCCTGGTGACAAGCGTCAGCCGTAGCTAGTTACCATCCTAAAAATTAAAACGTGCTGCCACGCGGTTTTGCGTCCCGGAACGATACCGCGTGGAATCTTGATAGGGGGTTTTGTTTAACATGACTACCGTCCCCTTACATTTAGCCCGCTAACATCTTATACCGCTTACTCTGCTACCTATCATTGCTTACCACCCGGTGAGAAAAAATGGATATGACCCTTTTTTCAGAGGATGAAAAAAGCGAGGCGCAAGCAGCGATTTAAAAAATAAAACAACTACGACTTTGTTTTATCTTTATGATTCACCTTTCATTCGAAGGTATTATAATGACATCATTTTCGACCTTAACAAGTGACTTTATGTGTAGGTACTTTGTACGGGCGTTGCCTCTCATCTTTACAACAAATCATTTAGTATGGCCTTACTTATTAATAAAAATGTGAAAGTGTGTTCGTTTGTCCTTCTGTTTTGCAGTGCCAGTGACCCGAGAGTGCCATAAGCTTTATAGCATGACATAAGCATGTTTCCTATGGGATAGGTCTAAATCACTGTCCTACTTATCTCCTCATATATAAGGCTATTTTGACGGCCGATTAGCGCAGTGAGCAGCGACCCTGCTTCCTGAGTCCAAGGCCGTGGGTTCGATTCCCACAACTAGAAAATGTTTGTATGATGAACACGAAGGTTTTTCAGTGTCTGGGTGCTTATTATGTTTATGTATATCATTAGTATTTATATATATTATTCATAGAAATATTAATTAGTCATTTTAGTAACACAAGCTCAATTACTTTGGGACTAGATGGCGAAGTATGTCTTGTCGTAGTTTATTTATTTAACTAGAATGACACAGGATACTATTAATTCCGAAAATCCTATTAATATTTAAAGACCGAGCCTAGTTTTTTCAGCTTAATTTTTGTAGAGACCGAGTTCAAATCCCAGTAGAGACCTCTTACTTTTCGAAGTTATGTGCTTTTTAAACTATCACTTTCTATAACGGTGAAGGAAACTATCGTTAGGAAATCTGCTTGCCCGAAAGCGCTCCAAAATGTTCTCAAAGGTGTGTGAATTACACCAACCCGCACTTAGCCAGTTTGGTATACTTTGGCCTAAACCCATTGTTGCCGTCACACCACCTGTAAATCCTAATGTTAAAACATAAATAAGTCGGTAATTAGTAGTCTAAAATATAAAAATTCAAGATTGGAAACACTGTAAAGCGGAACATCCATTTTGTGTAATAAAAGTGCATCTTATGATCCTTTTACAAGGACTTACATACCAAGCCACGCGTCTTCGTTTGCTACATCCGATGCACCCATATTATTCTTGGGGGAAGAGACCTGGCCTGTTTTAGGCCGGTAATGGGATGAAGATGATTTTAAAACCCGGACAAGAGTATTAAAGACGGCACGGCAAAACTTTCACTCTATTTTGCTAGAACAAGACGCGTAGAATTCCCAGTGGAAGCTCCTGAGAAGAGTACTGAGATATAGATATAGGTTGGTATACGAGTATATCTTTACTATACATAGAGCTTCCACTTATAAATCACACAAGCGAAATGTCGCTCGACAAAATGTTGCTATACTCAGTAACGGGTTTATTTAATTAAACGAAGGGACAACTTATATTTAGGATCGCAGCAGGGTGCAGAATAAAAATATTTTAAGACTAATATACATTTATTAGTCTAAGAATAACATTCATAAATATTATATTAAAACTAAACTTATTAACTATGCTCGGACGATTTTCGGCACGAGCTCTCTAGCCTCAATTCCCATAGGAAGCGGGGTAAAAAAGATATCGCATGACGATTCAAAGCTAGCCTCCGGAATTTGCTGCGCCGACGTAACTTGAACATGACGCGCTTCGGCCGCTTCTTGGTTAACAGGCATACTATGGCTATCCCGTGGCTATGCCTGCGTACAACTTTTCCAATTTAATAATAAGTAAATATACTACGACAATACACACATCGCCATCTAGCCCCAAAGGTAAGAATATTTTTATGAATAATATACATAAGTACTTATAATATACATATCTACACCCAGAAACTTAAATCGTTCATGTTTATCAAACAGACATTTTCCAGTTGTGGGAATCGAACACACGGCCTTAGGTTAGAAAGTTTATTTATATGTAGCCTGCGCTATTCAACATTTATCACACCGATATATTGTGCGAAAGATGTTGTATGACAACGGCCGATTTTTCTAAATCTATTACCGATAAATCGGCTCAGATACGCTAGTGTGTTTCGGCACTAAGTTTTCACATCTATACTTGAGGCCGCGTCGATACGTGCGCTTTTACAGTTCACTCAGGTGTACTCCCGGTCTATCTCGAGCTTTCAAGTCAACATAACTCAGTGTTGTCAGTACTGCTAAAAGATGTAACATTCTTACAAGGAACAATGGCCACTCTCCCAACAAACTTGTACTAGTAACATATTTTAAACTTATTTCGTTAACTTATTATAGATAGCTCGCATACTGGAGACAGACATAAACTTTCTATAGCGGTGATAGTCCAGTGGATAGGGCTTCGTCTTCACTTTCGCGGGGCCGAGTTCGAATCCCAGCACGAACCTCTAACCATTCCAAGTTATGTGCGTTATAAGCAATTAAAATAAAACATGCTTCAACGGTGAAGGAAAACCTGCAAGACAGTTCTCCAAAATGTTCTCAAAGACGTGTGGAGTCCACCAATCTGCACTGGGCCAGCCTGGTGAACTACGGTCTAAACCCTTCTCAATGTCGGAGGAGACCTATGCCCTATGGTGGGCTGGTAATGGGTTGATATGATGATGATGATGATGATTATGATACGAGGGGGTAGAGTTTCCGCGGCATATACCAAAATGATCTTGTATATCTTATACGGCTTGCGAATACGATATTAATAAAGTTTTGAAAAGAGATATTTTGCATACTGGAGCTTAATAGACATGCAATACTTTTAGCAATGTCGGTAGAGCCGTGGTAGACAGATGACATCAAACGAGTCGCAGAGAGACGCTGGATGTGCCGTTCTATATTGTGTGTAGTGTTTGGAACTCCCTAGAAAAGCCAAAGGTCCAGCTATAATTTTGGCCCGGGAGAATAAACAGTCCTGCGGTGATTTTTCATAAACTTAACAACCTGCGGGCTAACGCTAGCCAAATCTATTTAAAAGGAGAGAGAAGATTAAGTCGTCCCGTTATTCTACTAATATCCTACTAATATTATAAATGTGAAAGTGGGAATGTTTGTTACTCAATCACGCAAAAACTGCTGAACGGATTTGGATGAAATTTGGCATTCATGTAGTCTTTGACATGGAAAAGAAAATATGCTACCTTTTATTTTGATTCCTTAAAAAATTCTCAAAAGAAAATTAAAAATTGTTTACGAGCCAAGGCCAGACAACTTTGAAATTTGGTATGCTATAGAAAAGGACATGTACTCTCTATACCGACCTCTCAAAAAGTTCACGTGGTAGTGTTTAAAATTGTTAACGAGCGAAGCTTTAGACCCTCGCAGATGAAGTCGAGGACAGAAGCTATTTATCTCATAACATGTTCTTAAAGTTATATCATTTTTATTTGTTTTGAGAAGAGATTGTTTTCAATTGGAATTGTTGATTGGAAATGAAGCTAGTTATGACAAGAAATGTTTCCATTTCTGTTGTTCTTCGGATCGAACTTAAGACTTTCTATTTATAAGACCACAGCGCTAAACGCTGTACCAGGATGGTAGACAAAAGGTATTCACTTCAAAGTTTTCTCCAATTGTACCATGTTCATGATACAAAAACACAAACGACGGTCGGCGCGTAGTTATTTACGCTTTACCGTTCGCCTGGCCTTGCGCAAAGGGCCACGGTCAAGTGTGTTTATGCAACTCCATACCAATAGCAGTCAGACAACCTGTCGCTTAGAAAACTGTTTGCTATTCCAGATTGAATATTATATTAGTTGATACCTGTATTTTCTGATGCGTGTATTTTCCATGGAAGTTAGATATTTTCTTGGAATAAAATAAACCAGTTAGTCTGCCTGATTTTCCGACTAATTTTTATTGTAATACAATTTGAGACGTATAAAATGTATAACCCGTCAACGAATAGGCGATAAAATAAATAAATATACTACGACAATACACGCATCGCCATCTAGTCCCAAAGTAAGCTTAGCTTGTGTTATGGGTAAAAAGATGACTGATGAATATTTTTATGAATATTATACATAAATACTCATATACACAATATAAACAGCACTGAAAAATATTCATGTTCATTACGCAAACATTTTCCAGTTGTGGCAATCGGTCCCACAGCCTTTAAAAACTGTTATGTTATGTTCAATAATTAATCGGCATTTGTTGTTGTTTTTTATTTAACTGAGAAATAACATGTAGTATTTACCTACAAATTGTTTTGCACATTCTATGTTATGTCAATATAATAAGGATTTTTTTTGACCCAAAAAAATCAAAGTTCTAACTATAACCCTCACAACGCACGCGTCCTATACGTGTTTCAAGCTTCTGACGTATTCTTTCGGATCTATAATAATTATTTTCAGATACGTCCTAGATAGAGAATATAAATTGCATTTTCAAATAATTCTGCTTTAAGCAAGTATTATAATTTCTGTTATTAGATAAAAGCTGAAAATTTCCGACCCCCCACACCATCCGCCTCCTGTGCGTTTAACGCTTAAGTCTTAATTATTTGATAGCGCACGAGATAAAACTAAAACGATTCAAACGTTTGAAACAGCTACTATTGAGCGTTGAGTTGCTAAAGTTTTTAGCAAAACACCGACCGTTGCAGCTTAGGTTAATTGAATATTGTTGTTTCGAAGTTGCATCCGTTCGCGCGTGTTTTTACTGCGCAACTTTGTGCAACTTGCGAACTGCATACTGTTTCGGAAATAAGGTTTACAGAGGGCGGAAAATATTTCCGTTTGGCAAAATTCAACACTTTGGCGCTATAAATTTGGTTGTTGACAGATTATTTTTGTTGTATGTACGTCTTTGTGATTGTTTAATATCATTTCCGTTTCGCTTGTAGTTTTGATTTCGTATAGCGTATATTAGCGTCCAAGTAAGTAAAGGCCTGCGTCAGTTTTTTTTTAAATTAGCCGCTTCTCACATAATATGAGAGAAAGAATTTGGAGCATTGACCCATAAAGCTGATCCGATTGGAGTGGGCTGTAAAAAAACGCCTACTCTCCAACTTCGGGCTGTATTAAAAATTCAGTACCTCGTAATACTTGCCTAAGCGGGGAATCGGAATCAGACCCCATGATCCACAGATGCGCTTGGTAACCACTGGACCAACCAAACCTAATACTTAAGAAATTTGTTAGAAATCAATGGTGATTAATATATTTCATTTCTATTTCAGATCTCATGCCAGTTTCCTCAACGGTACTACCCCTGCCGTACTACTCAGTGTACGGATATGAGAAGAAATTACTCCGAGATAAAAATAAGAAGCGGCCCCTGGGGAAGATCTCGCTAGTCACTAAAGAACCGAAATAAATACGATATCTATTAATAACCTCGCATTAAGGTAGATTGACCTTTTTTCACGTCTGCTGGGTAAATTAGGAGGGAATTATTTGCAGTTATGGTTAAAACCGATTCTGCAAAGGACCCTATAAATTAGACTAACGTCAGAAAAAGGAAATACTCCTATGTTATGTTAATATTATGCGTTTTTTTTTGTTTTATATATGTGAGGGTTTAATGAAATAGAACGCTTCAATGGAAAGGAAATTACATGCATTCGGTAAACTACTTTTTTTTTGAATAAATATATTTAACGAGCTTGGCTGAATTCTTGAATGGATAGAAAATAAAATGCATTCGTTGAAATTATATTTTATTACAACGGTTTACTACTTTTAATAATATCGATATTTAAAGTGCTTTATTACCAATGCACCAATGCTGTGCAATGTTTAAGTCACTAAATAAAATTCAACTTACTGTTACCTTTAGCAAATCGATTAAAGTCCCAACTGATTTGGTGTACCTCAGACCTTACAATAATTTCGAAACTTGTATTCGTAATAAACTGATTACAGTGAAATGTTAATAAAAAAAGGAAAAACTGAAGTTTTATCAATTTAATTATGAATTATTTTGTTGATTATTCAATGATTAAATTTAATACTCTTGACTAAAATGTTGCATAGTTAGAATACTACGTACCATAGATATGGTACCTAATAAACTTAGCCTGTAAAGATTTTAACTGCTTAGAAAATTAATGCAAGCTTTAAAACTAAAGATATGGAACACGAGTAACTCTCTTAGAAACGGTATTGTGATCTTAGTTACTAGATACTAATATTATATGTAGAATATTAAACAATATTATATGGATAAATGTATTAATGATGATAATATACTATAGATAGTAATCAAATTATTTTATCGCACACTGCTGCAAAACCAGCTACGTATTTTTCAGTACAGTCAGTACTTGAATCTGAGGTGCCGTCGTGCCTTAATGACAGATGACTGTATATAATAAAAACGCATTGACTGTTTGCCTCAAAATGCCACTTGCGGCTTTTATGCAAAAAGACCAAGAGCCTGCGGCTTTTTGCAGAACTTGCGGCAGTGTGCGATCAACTATATATATATATATATTTTTATACAAATAAATGAAATGGAAGTTTCTGTTTATGATTTTGAATTAATTTCCAGTTTTTAATCGAGTAAGTAGGGTTTTTAGAAGTTACTACCAAAATTTGAAATCATGTAAACGTCTGAACTGACCGTTTAAATTGATAAACCTATTGATATACCGGGAATCACCGAAATGATTTCGAAGGTGTTTTTTTTCTGTAAATGGATGAAGACTTTCAAGAAAAGTATGCGTGGCCAAAGTTACAAGTTCCGAGCTCAGCTTTGTTACTCCGAAAGGCTATACGCCAACGCAGTATAAACCGTGCGTGTGTGAGAAGTACCTTAGACCTACAGTATTTTTTTTTTTTTTGTGATTGGTTGCCAATTCATCATTTCCATACAAAACAAATGATTTGAAGATGTCAGTTGTATATTCGTAATAATATTTATATGGAAATACTTAAAGATCAAAAGTCGAAGTTAAAACTTTATTCAAATAGACACGTAGGAGGCAATTTTAATAAAATTATTCATTGTAGCGAGAATCTGTAGTTTTAAACCAAGTTTTAATGTAAACTAACGTCACATTAAAGTTAGGCTATAGTTATATGGACGCTCAAAAGTTAACAGTATGCTTTACCAGATTTACTTTACTCTTAAGATAGGTTTGTTAACTTGATGAGTTATAACTAGGGGCTCAGATAATCGTTTTCTCAAGTTTTCAACTTAAAACGCGCTCCGGTCCAAGAAGGTTAGGGGTATGGGATCAAAACTACTGCTATACCCCTAACAGCTTAGACTGCATCAACATTTACGACTAGGTGAGATTGCAGTCGAGGACTAACTAGTAGTGGAATTTAAAAATAAACGGAGACTGAAACTTACCATGGTGTTCTTTTTAGCCGACTTCAAAAAGAAAAAATATTTTTGTATCTTATTTTTTGTCTGTCACCCGATTACTCACAGACCTTTTAAGAAATATTTTTTTTATTTTAAAAGAATGGATGAATGATGGATCTCCAGAGTGCCATGATCAGATCAGAACAAATCAAGAGCTCTGACAAATATTATAGGCACACCCATATGGGTATTTTTCAAAGTAGATTGAGCATTTAATTTGAAAAGTACCATTTGGTAAAGTGAAACTGTTGATGGAGAATTAACACGCATGGCTAAAAATGTCGCAAATAACTTTGATTTGTCACTATCTCACAATGCAGGGTTTCTCACCGTTGCTGATCTGTAGCCGCGGTGTCGCCGTTTAGCAACAGACAGGAAGTTATACAATACGAGGAATATCCAGGAATGATTAAAAATGTATGCACAATGTGGTGGAACTTAGTAAACTTGGGCGCCTATTTACATAGTTCCGTTTCGGCGTTCCCGATGCGTCAAAACGCCAACTGCGCAAATATAGTATGCTCAGTCGATTTAAATTAAAACTGCCAGATGAACTATTTGAAAAATGCTTCTACATATCAAGAGATAAATTGAAATAAACAGGAGTTTCAAATCAGTCATTATTTTAAATCTATTTTTTATTTAGGCCCTAAATAAAAAAAAAAAATATCAAAGATACCACATGGTTATAAATTGTAATACTACACATAATTAAATCAATATTTATAATACATATATTTTAGGTTTATATATTTTTATCTTTTTTTATAACTATAAAATGTATGTATAAAAGATACTACTATCTTTTATACATTTTATTCTTATTTATTGGAAAATTAATAAATTTATCATAATTATATTATAGAACTTACTTAAAATATAAAATCTTCTTATGTTATCTCATAGGCACTTTAAATCATATCAGATTAATTAATTTAAAATAGCTAAAAAGATTTGATTGTTTTTTGTTTTTCGGGGTCAATACCCTATATTGTAGGCCAAAAAAAAAACAAGTTTTACAACAGACAACGACATCACTGGCGCTATGGCGAGCGCGTGAATTTAATTGGGAGGTCCCGGTTTCGATTCCCAGCAGGGGCAATTTGGGAATTTAGGCTTTGGCGTGGCTAGCTACCCTACCTACGTGTCGCTAAGCGATTTAGAGTTCCGATACAATATCCACGTAGAAACCGATTAAGAGTATGGTTTTAATAAAACTGCCATACTCCAGGTTAACGGGTTAGCCCGTTATCCTCTTAGACTGCATCATCCCTTACCACCAGGTGAGATTGCAGTCAAGGGCTAACTTGTAGTGGAATAAAAAAAAAGAACAAGAACTACGAAACTAATTTGACTAAAATTTGGAATAGTGTTAAAATAAACCAGGGTTTAATTTCAGGGATAAAAACATTAAAAATGAATTTATGCACTTTAAACCTCAGAACTAGATTATTTAACTTAATGTTTTATAAATGGACCAAATTTTTATGTTGGAGTTGCCTGACTGGATATGTTGCAACTTTTTGTTCCGTTAAGACATGTTTCTCACATATTAATTCAAATAAATCAATTTCATTAAAAAAAATACATTAACTCGGACATAGAACCTCCTTAAACCTTCTAATGAGCAAAATTCAGTCCTTTGTACTACAACGTTATAGTCTTACGATGAGCGATATTCCAGCACCACCTTTCGATTGCAAAACTCGAAGTAAGAGTATAGAGTACTGACTCTATTTCACGAAAGCAACACATGGATGGCGGCACTGCAGTATTTAACAGTAAATTTACTATCATAAACAGTTGGTATTAAGCTGGCTGTAGCAAACTTTAATAAAGTTCGTAACCTATTCACATAGTTGCGACGTACGTGGCGCGTCAAAACGTCAAGTGCGCAAATAACGCACGTCGAGTCGATTTTAATTAAAACTGGGAATATTCGGTAAACGGGCGCCTACTTTAAAATGCCTAGTTCATAGTGTATTGTGTTTGCTCGAAAGAGGAAATCTTTTGGCTGAGACCTGAAAATTACCTCTCATTTGATACCTGGAATTTATTTACTAAATCTCATGTTGGAGAACGTGGGGATAGGACTTCGAATAATTATATTTTTCCGCTTTTTACATTTGACATATAATCGAGCAGAGATTCCCCCTACAACTACTTGATACAGAATGGGTGCTAGAGAAGGTAATGCTTCTATTTTTATACGGCTCAGGTACCGTTTACAATGTTGACAACAAAACGAACCAATAATAATATTTTACAAAATTAGTTTCCGGTAAGTTATTTCTTAAAATATATTGTTATTTTTCTATTTGGAAAGCATTAAATATTTAGATAAGTATTATTACGAATTATATAAAGCCAAATAGTACTTTTAAAGCAATTCTATATTAATGAATATTGCAGTGACGTCACAACATGTTTATGGCGTAGCGTAGGTATCAGCCAGGTGAACAACCACTAACACTCATTTTAATAAGTAGGACTAAATATTCTTTCATCCGTCAATATAATTATCTGTCATAATTTTGGACCTACCAATGCATAAGTTAAAAGAATATGATAATATAAGAAAACACATTTATTACAGCGAGGTTACTATACAATTGATGAATTTCTCAATGATAAGGTTGCTTGGAAGCATCCGGCCCCGCTTTCGTCTCTCACAAGATAGAAAAATGAATGTTAAAATGTAAATTGTTGATGATGGAAAAGAGCACCTGCTTAGTTTCTTGCTTGCTTCTTCTCGGTAGAATCCGCCTTCCGAACCAGTTGTAGAGACACTACAAATACTTTTCAAAAGTGCTTATATTCGGCCTACTAAAAATAATGAATTTTGAATTATTTTGAATTTTGAATAAACTGCCATATTTCTAAAAGGTAATTGCGTTTTCATTTTAGATTTAATATCATCTGGTGAAATCGTGGTTTGTTTATTCTCTGACGTTTCTTAAAAAATCTGGTAGGTTCACCGTAACATTCTCACATATATGGCATTCATGGCATTCCTTTTCTTAACTCGTCTAATATTAATAGTACTTTTACATCAGACCTTTCTAAAGATTTTGTTACAAAAGTAGTGCGAACTAGATTCTGCAGTAAATATACATATCTAACAGAAGGAATAGGTAAACTGCTCTTAGCCATTAAGGTCGTTATCGAACACATTGGAAGGACTACGGATTCAATTAAGACGAAGGTACAGCTTAAAGGCAAGCTAAAGTGCCACTCGCTCGGATTAGAGCACAGGATTTGACGCTACATGCAATAATGAATTTATCGGAAGGTTGCAATTTGCAGGAGTTTTTTCATTTAGGAAAAAGAAGAAGAAAATTTTTATTGCACGCAATAAATTATATAATACAGAAAAAAAAACAGCCAAGAGTTTTATACATAAATACTTATAATATACAGATAAACTCCAATTCTCCAGCTGTGGGAATCGAACCTACAACCTTGGACTCAGAAATCATGTTCACTGCCCACTGTGCCAATCGGCCGCCGAGTTACCCCCTACCGAATTTATTTATTCTTAATTTTTAATTATGAATGTTTAATGTTTAATTTTTTGTGCTTTTTGCGATTTCACCATAATAAAGAAAAAATATTATTATATATATTAACGATGAGAGATGTAAATCTCTCATCTAACTTAACTTAACTTTTCTATAGAACTCAATCATATGTTTGAGTTCCCTTCAAAAAAGTCCAAGATAGTAAACATATTTTAGTAAAAAAAGTTTTTTTATATTAAAAACATAATAATCGTTAGGTCATGTATATTGGTCATATTATCAAAAATTATGAATTCTTAAAATAAGTGAACAGAAGACTTTTCCATTTTACTGCATAAATTTGGACGAATGGTTAATGACATAATTCGAGATATTTATGGAACCGCGACCAAGCCGTCTTTTCAGTGATATTTATTCTTTTAGACGGTTTTTCTATATGTTCAATATGTGAAAAATCTATAAATAAATAATCTATGTTAGCTTTTATCGGGTTGGAACTCCTGAAGGACCGTATAATATTTTGGTACATACCGTACAACATTTTATATATTGCTGAGGCTGAGTTTGTTCGTTTACTTGAACGCGATGAGCTCAGGAACTACGGGTCCGATTTAAGAAGTCTTTCAGTGTAGGATAGCCCATTTATCGAGGAAGGCTATAGGATATATATCATCACGCTAAGACCAATAGATTGTGTCATTATCGGGGGTGTTTTTTTTTTTGAGAAAAGCCAAACCTTTAACCTAACCTAATCTAACAATGAACATTAGAAGACCAATTATGACGGGTGGTCAAATAATAATCATATTAATTCTTATAACCACTGTTATTAAAAGTAATGAAGGGGTGAAGCTGTTGTTCCCGCGTATAACAAAGCCACGGGAAATGCCGTGGTGGTTTTAGTTTGGGTATTAGAGGGGGGAGTCCCACATAACCTCTTGCCCAAGGGCCGACCCTTGGTAGGTAGCAATAAAGCTTTTCACCACGCCAAAGAAAAAGGGGTGAAACTGTTAGTATCGACTGCGCACAAAAATGTTGTCATGTAAAAATGGCACATATAAATAAGCAAACACCGCGTTCGCAGTTCATAAGGATCACGGTACGTGTCGCAATAGGAGTGGTGGGTATTATAAAAATAATGTATTAGCGGGATTTAGTTAAGCCAAAGATAGATCGGCGGGACCAAGGAAATGGCCGTATTAAGTAAACGCTCTGTCAAAGACGGCGGTTTAGCGGACGGATGAGAAAAACAAACCATGCGCGATTTACGTGAGTCGTTTCAACTCGGTGCTGCAATAAAACACTGGTTAATATTTTCCTGAAGACTTATGGGTCGATATTAAAGCAGTTTTTGGTATTCTCATCCTTTTACTGTAGTAGCTTTAGTAGAAGTAGAGCTTTCTGTGATAGAGCTCGTCCGGGGAAGTACTACCACCATACTACTGCTGCAAATCAGCATTTTTGCAATGCTGTGTTCTGGCCTGAAAGGTGTGGTTGCAGGCGTTATTACAGGCTCATAAGGTTGAATATCTATGCATCAGGTCGATGGACACGGGTTAGCTCGTTGCAGGAAGGTTCACTGGCATGCCTACGGTGTAACCCACAGAAAGCAGGGTTGCTGCCCACTGCGCCAATCAAATGGGCCGTTAAACGGGCTAATGGGCTAATGGCTAATGGCTAATGGGCTAATGGCTAATGGGCTAATGGGCTAGTGGCTAATGGGCTAATGGCTAATGGGCTAGTGTTTAATGGGCTAATATGTTAATGGCTGACGATGATGATTGTAAATAGTTGCGCGGCAGAGGTTTATTATATGGATTTCATATTTTTTAACTTATTATTCTAGACAGCTACGGTCTAGACAGCTTGATTGTCGCATTATTGAAACATTTTATGTGTTGCCATGTTAAACGCTAATTTCAGTTATGGTGCGCCTTTATTAAAATTGTTTAGCACAATTTTTCATTATAATTTCTGCCTCCGTGTACAAATTAATAATTAATTGGCTCGAGTGCGTTATCCAGCAAAATAAAATAGCCTTTTGATTAAAACACGTTTCGAATACCTCTGTGGATTTGACGCTTTTAAAGTTAATCTTAAAATGTATGTTTTTGGTTCCATTACGTTTAAAATTTACGAACTCCCTGGAGTTGGTGAGGGTTGTCTTATAATGGAAGGTCAGGGTTCCAGCCCCAGCAGGGGTACTTTAGAAATTAACTACTTTTAAAATACTTCCTGGTCTGGTCTTGTAGGAGAGACCGACAAAGATGTACCGCGAAGCGATTTGGCTTTCTGGTACGATACCACGTAGAAATTAAATAGGGGTAAGGATTTTGTAGCAGTTGATAGACTGCATTGACACTTATTAGATTGCACTTGCTACCTTGTTCTGGAGAAAAAAATAAAATAAAATAGTAAAAATAACCCCTGTTGTGTGACTTTGTCCGTCCGACATAGATGTTTTTAATATGAGACTATTATTATAATGATGATACGGACTCATTTGGAATAGTTATAAATACTGCTTCTTCGTTTTATGGCTATTGAAAAATAATATATTTTAACTATTTTAATTACAGAAGCGGATAGCAAAAGATATTTGAAATTTGTAATGCGGTTACTAGATTTAGAGTGCGAACGGATTTCATTTCAAAATTCCAAAACTGTTTTTTGAAGTTATACATCTTTTAGCGCATTATGAAAAGTGAGTGCATTTTGATATATGTACTACCTGTTGCCCACGACTTCTTCCGTATTCGTTTTGAATTTTTAAAAATATATTGTGATGCTAAATAAAGAAATAAAATAAAAAGTTGTGGAGTTGATCGCTTTTATCACTTATGGCCATTAAAATAATTTACCTCCTATTCTCAGACCTAATGAATATGTAGACAAATTTCATTAGAATCTATCAAGCCGTTTCAAAGGAGTTTTGTTACAGACTCTGTGACACGAGAATTTAATTTATTAATGATTGTAAATGTTGATGTTGGAAAAGAGCAACTACTGAGTTTCTTGCCGGCTCTTCTCGGTAGAATCTGCTTTCCGAACCGGTGGTAGAGTCACACAAACATGCATACTTGACGTTTCAAAAGTGCTTATAAAGTAGGCCTACTTGAAATAAATGAATTTGAATTTGAATTTATTAGATAGTTTCAACATGCAAAGCTCTTTATTTACGTATACTTTAAACATTCGACGAGTATCTAGTCGACTTAGTTTGGCTCAGCCTTTTTCTAAATATACTTACGTTTATTCAGATAACTTGAAAGCAAACCGTTAGCTTTAGCTTGGGAGGTACATTTCATATTTATTTATTTTTTATCCCAATGCAAGAACCTCATTGATTTAAGAGGATAGTTTTTTTTTTTAATTGATCTATCTAACGTACCTAACCTTAGATAAGCCAATTTTTCGAGCAAAACCTTATGTTTTTAAGTTCTTTTTAAATTTATATAATATGTAAGAGCGAACGGTGACACTGACTGATTTTTCACGAAATCTCAGGAATTATGCAGCCTACAAACTAGAAATTTAAATGGTACGTTCTTTCAAAGAAGTAGGTGACAGATAAGGAACTTTGTATGAAAGTCCTTTGTTTTCGAGGTTAGAGACACCGAAATTAGCATTTAGGTTAGTAATTATAAATAAAAAATACTTATATTAACGTTTTTTTGGATATCAACATTTTAATGTTGATATCCAAAAAATGTATGTTAATTATATTATGTATGTATGTTAATGTATGTTAATTATATTATTAATTATATTATGTTATTTATATTGACTGACTTGTTGGCCATACATGCATCCAAGAAAGGTAAATATACTAAGGTTATGGTAAATTATTCTGAATTGCTACCGAAATATAGGCAATTATGTCAGATAGAATGGAAAGAATACTTTGATAGAATATGTTTAGAAAAAGGGATATGGTATAAAACACTTCAATGTGAGCCTCCTCATGTACCTTGGAGTACTTATACACGGCTGAAAGAAAATATGTTGTTTTCGCACATAGGCTAAGATCGGGACACATTCCATCTAACAAATTTGGATTTCTTATGGGAAAGACACCCTCTCCCAACTGTGACACATGTGGTGTAACAGATGATGTGCATCATTTGCTGATGGAATGTGCTCGTTATGACGTAGTTAGGAACCAGTTAATTGCATCTTTAAATCTAAACAAGTTGCACGTTGGCGTGTTTCATAACCTATTAGGGAGACCATACTTCATCGAGGCGTGCCACTTGTCTAGATTATTTGCTGATAAAATATAAAGTTAATGTTTATTAGGTTACAATAGGGCTGACATGCAGCTGTTCTGTAAAAGCCCTTAAAAAAAAAAGTGGTAAAAGGGCGTTGTTATGAAAGTCCTATGTTTTGTAGTAAACGAGGTCATAATTCGCATTCAGGTTACTAATTATAAATAAAAAATACATATATCAACGTTTTTTTAGATATCACTTTTTAGGATTGGTAAAATAGGGGCAATGTATCATGGCATGTATCTGCTGCACTAACTTTGTTATTTTTAAGTCTACAAACCTGACATTTAGAAAATAGGTTTTACGATACATCAGTTATAAAATATTTTATCCAAATCTATCCCTAAAGGGGTGAATCAGGGGTTGAAAGTTTGTATGAAAATACTATGTTTTTAGAGTTCACCAAAATTTGCCATAACTATATTATGTTCGTTAATATTATGAATAAATAGACTTATAAGTCAGGGATGCACGTACAACAGAAAATAAATTTATACAATATTAAAGAAAAACTTATTTTTTGAAAAAAAAGCTTAAAATTCGAAATAATATAAAAGGAAACTTGTAATGTGTGGAATAACAAGGTCTGCAGTGGAGAAGCTTAATAAGATATGGAAAGAGAATAAGAGAATAACCAAAACCACTAAGATTCGACTCATGAGGTGCCTTGTCTTTCCAATATTTTTATACGGAGCGGAGACCTGGTCACTTAGACTACAAGACCGCCGATAAATCGATGCCCTAGGTATGTGGTGCTGGAGACGCTTTTTAAAGATCCCTTGGACTGCATTCCGCACCAACAATTCCATTTTAAAAGAATTGAATATCAAGGAACGACTTTCGTCTACGGTGCAGTTACGCATATTCAACTTTTTTGGCCACATCTCAAGGAATGAGGGGTTGATTGAACGATTGGTGGTGCAAGGACAGGTTAAAGGAAAAAGGGCAAGAGGGCGGTCACCTACTCGTGATAGATACGGTGAAATCGCTGACCCAGACAACTGTGGTAGAATGTTTTCGACACGCTACCAACCGCCAAAAGTGGAGAAGACTCGCGCGGGAAGCCGTGCAATCCAATGACGCCTAGCGCCATGAAATTCATCTAAGCAGCCACGACCACTCTACCAAGAGTGCACGACTAAGAAGAAGGAGAATTTGTGGAATGGGATAGATGGTTTGGTTTGGTTTAAATAACTTAGGTATGTTATTATGTTATTTATATATTTTTTTATTCGACTACAAGTTAGCTCTTAAATGCAATCTCACCTGGTAAGTGATGATGCAGTCTAAGATGATAGCGGGCTAACCTGTTATGTAGTCATACCCCTAATCGATATTTATACGCGATCGCACCGGAACACTATATCGCTTAGCGGCTAGTCTTTGTCAGTATGTGGTAACTAGAACCGGCAAAAGCCTGCCACCAGACCAAAAAACATTACTCCAGTACAAAAAAACAGCAAAGTATGCTATGTATAAGAAAATCTAAATATTTGCACGTTATTTTAGCCACGCTTACGCACGACTTCATGCTACCGGCTAGCGCACTCTTAATCAATCTCCTCAATAAAGCATTTGTGCACGAGGGTTAATAAATTTTCTTTTTAACGCCTCCCCTTTTGCCGAGCGGAATTTTAACGAAATTGAATAGAGTTCACGTTTTATTCCACGGCAAATACCAATACATCGAGGTATGTTTTCATTTCGTGCCAAAATCATTTGACACTACACTTTTATAGTTCCCGGCGCAAAAAATAAATTGGTTTATCCTACCGCTCAAACTGTTTTTAATATAGTTATTTTTATTTCAATGATTGTTTAATCGCAATCTTTTTCTGCTGGACTTTTACCAGCTGGAGTAGGGTCAGTTTTGCAGTCTCCCATTAATTTGAAATATGGCCTTGACCTCAGTCTCATCATGGCGGAAGGTAACATTTTATTAAAAAAAACAAAGGTCTAAAAATACACTGCCAGGAAATAATAGACAAAATACACGCCTATGCTTTGCATAAAAATTAATAAAGGTTTTGCTTGGCAAAATGCAGGTCAAATAGAAAATAAATCCCAGATATGGGGACGTTTACGCCTTATTGAAAAGGGAAAAAAAAAGAAAAAAAAAAGATAAATCGTCTTTATTGTCACACATTTGTGTCATAAATTGATAAAGAATAAAAAAAAAATTGTGTGAAAAGGGGCTGGCTCAGTATAGATGCATTATCTTCGTGGTTATGTTATTCTTCATATTCTTCTTGTTGGTTTGCTCGCTCGCTATAATATATTAATTTAACCCCCAATTTCATAAGGACGAATGGTAATATACCATGGGGTCAAGTAAAGCACCTATATCGCAAGAGGATGACGGAATTTTAACAACAGCCTACCTACAGCCAGTTACCTATGAGAATGTTCGCTGCGATGCTGACGGCGGCGTTGGAAAAATGGTATATCCTTATTGGTCTTCTCGTTGAGTCCAATTTTAGTCCTCATTCGAATCACAATGCCCGTTATTAAAGTCAAAGTCAAACTCAAATATTTCTTTATTCAACAAGGCACATAGATGGTACTCCTGATGCGTACATTACATGTAAAATATGAATGAATGAATGAATACACTTTATTGTATAAACATAAACATATAGAAAAAATGAAAATAAAAATTTAACGAAAAGTTTATAATTTTGTGCCACAGACATAGAAGTCAGTAAGTTGATGGCGATAACCTAAATTCGTCAACTTCAACTAAAGCTACGAGCTTTAAAACAATTAAAGAAGCATCCTGGTTAGATCAATAATTTATACCCAAGCTTTTTTATCGTTGACGTATTCCTAAATACTAAATATGACTTTTCTATAAGCTTACGTTTAATACAAACTTTGAACTTTTTAAGAGACATCTCTAAGAGATCAACTGGTAGTTTATTGCAAAATTGGATACAATTTCGTTTAGATTAAATATTTTATGTAGTCTAGTATATTGCACTACAAGTTTAATTTTGCTTCTTATGTTCAGTATTTTACCTTTTATAGTTAGCATTCAAGTTGTCAGAACACCGAACGACGAAAGGAACATCTGAGGGGCGCTTGGGGAAAAGTAAAAAACAGCAACATCACCGGCGGCCGACGAAGTTTAAACAACGGGCTCTTTCACCAAATGAAGTGGTCGGCGAGTTTATCGGCAGCGATTGCTTTAGACAAGGCAATCAATCAAATATTCGGTCGAGTCATCAATAAATCTGCTCTCGAAAGAGTTTAAGATCTTGCTAAACAAACAGGTCGAAAACTTGGCTCATTTTCATAATATTTTTTTGATTAATTATTTTGTTTACAGTATAGCTTTTTAAGTCGATTCTGCAACTTGCTAATTGTGTTATTAGTGCTTACTTACGTTGTTTTTTTATTTATTCATTGTTATATACATACAGTACAGTAGTTTTACTCCTCCATGTGAAACTACTGTACTGTATGTATATACTGTACGGCAAGTAATAGATTACTTTATTTTATTGCAAAAATCCAATGGATAGATCTGCACCGAACGAACGATGCTATTTTATTTAAGTATAAAATTAATATGATAATAATCTTCAAAAAATAACCCGACCCGACGAAGAAATTAATTCAGAATGATAATGAAATAATACATTATATTATGTACACCGACCTAACCAACAAAACCTTAGCTGCAAGGTGGTGTTTATATTTGATGGTTTGCTGAATGATGTGTTATTATTTTGCAGAACCAACAAAATTACCTACCTACATACAAACCTGTCGTTTAATGTTTAGTTGAAGTATATAAGTCGTTTACAATATCTGAGTATTAAATAAAACTCTTATGGTACATAGTACTTACTGTTAAAAATAAGTTAGTTATACATAAGAATATCAAATGTAAACGTCGGACTGAAGACGCTCACGTAAAATTACCTTTCAGTCACCCACTTCTAAAGATGCATTCACTGTATAATCTCTTAGAATACATCAAACTTGAGTCTGCACCGCAGCCAATTTGTTTGCTCGTCTTTTGCTTAGCATATCACGGAACAGCCACGTTCCGTCAGTGGGAATAAATGTAAGTAATAGTGAGCATGCCACCTTCTTTCGTTGGATTAGCATCTACAACGTATATTAAACCTTAAAGAGTATAGGAAAAGGTACAATTTTGGTTAACAATGTTCAGGTGATCAGACATTATTGCTACAGCAAGTTCAACCTAGCTCACTTTACTTGGCTGTTCATATTTGCGTTTCTGGTACTTGCAAACTATCTTACTTTGCGTTCCACGACTTTGATACGGTATTGTCTTTAGCGCCTGCGAGAAAATTGTATGCATTTCACTACCTTCGGCAGCGCCACAAATTCAATGTAGTACCAAATAGAATTTCGTATGCGGGGAACTTCAGTTCCGTCAACTTTACTTTCAGTGTTTTATATTTTGTTCACTTCATACGTTTTATCGTGTGCTTGCAACCGGAAATACGGAACTTTATTGACAATATTAAATAAATATATAATAAATAAATACACTAGGACAGTATATACGTCTTCTTAAAGTAAGTGTGGCTTGTGTTATGGGTAATAAGATGACTGATGAATATTGTAATAAATAATAAGCATAACAGAACTGGTGGCTGAATTTGCTCTTCGAGGCAAAATTCTCAGATGGGAAATAGGGAAGATAATTTTACAGCATAGACCCACCACGCTGCTCCAATGGGGGCTGGTGGGTTGGTACTGAGACATAAAATATATATTGGGTCTCAAATCTTTGACCTCGAAAACCGTAATTACTCGACAAGGCAGTCAATAATTAATTTAAATTAAAATAAAAAAAACGGGTACGACTCGGATGGTCAGTAGGTATTTTCATTATCTTTGAGACTGACAACAGTCAAGAATCGATGCAAGAGCTCTTAACTCAATCCAAAAGCACGTTCAAGATTACAAAATAAGCTGAACGTCTTAATTTTCGAGCTATGCATTATTCAGGAGTATAATATAATGAACTCTATTGAATCTCAGCTCTGTTAATTTATCATTTGGTAAGATATCTTTCAGTGAATTTTGCCGACGCAGACAAGTTTTATCGAAAATGCCGCCGCACGATTCCATCTCTGTTAATACAAAGTTTAAAAAACTTTCGTGTTGTTTGAATTTGGATTATTGGAAGAGTTTACATTTTTCTGAATCATGGAATCAGATATACCTTATTCAAGAGAATTTATTATCACTACATATTAATAAAATTAAATCGCTTTCCGCGGTCTGTCTTTATATATGCTTAGATCTTTAAAACTACACAACGGACTTTGATGCGGTTTTTAATCGAAAGAGTGATTCAGGAGGAAGGATTATATGTTTTATACAGGCATAATATAGGAACGAAACACTGATAATTTTAGAGGTTTGGAATGTGATGTCGTAAATAAAAACATTTTAATGCGCTTACATTGCAAACGCTGGTTGAACCCTTTTTTTTATTCAGAGAAAATGCCTGACGCATACCACTCCGTTGGGGGAAACAGAGTAGTTATGTGGGACTTGGACCCACTAAAAACTCTGTGTGTCTCTCGATATCTATAAGTGATGTCCATAAGTGAGAGCACGGGGTTCACTTGCGTATTTACCGCACTCTCGCCAAGGTTATGACCCCCCAATGCATGGCAGGTCCCATCGTCAATGGCCTGATTGCTGCCAAATCCTCCAGAGAGGCGTAAACTACACAGCACACCACCTTCTAAGGCCTGTCATTAGTTGGGTGACAAACTTCCCCACGCTGCGAGTTAGATCAAACAATTGTACTACAGTATTGTATACGTTAAAATGGTCTAAAATATAGTCCGCAATGGTATATGTTTATCTACAAAGTATAACCCACCACTTTTATTTTTTACATTTTACAAAAAAAATATGGGTATTTACAAAACTATTTTTAACAATACATTATTATACCTTATCCAATTAAATACATAAGATACTTTGTGCATTTCATGTGGAACAAAATTGTTCTTTACAGTATAATTATATCATTAAAATGAATATCTTAGAGGATATCAGAGATTAAAAAATGGGGGCAGGGCAGGTGGCGGGCGCGACATTGAAATTCTCGAATAAGAAATTCAAATTACATAATTACACACTTACATACATTCTGCTTTTTGTTTTAACTTGAGACCAACTCGTCTTGTGGAAAATAGCTGAGGCATTTATTCAAAGTCCTCCAACGATTCAGCTTATTGTCACGGAGTCGTGACACTATCCGGGACCTACGTCCGAACTTGCTCACCGACGTTATATTTCCTGATACCAGGTACCGAGAATTCCGTATTAGAAAAAAACATGCACTTTAAATGAAAGAAAGAAAAATAAATGTAATTTTTGCATTGCGCCACACATTACAATATTAACGACACCGCGTATGTTATGTGTGGCCCAATCTAGAAAAAAAGGTGCCAGCGCAGCATTGTGCTGCACGCGCCAATGGGAGCATACAGCGCTGATATTCAGTTGGCACCTTGTACCGGGTGTCATCACGGAAATGCGTAGCCTTCTACTGACCACATTGTAATATTTTAGTTATTAAACAAATTAGGAATATTTTGAATCCAATAAGTAACGGATCAATCCAAAAGACGCAAAAAACGCATTCAGCAGCATCGCGAATATCTCTCTTTGACAATAGTTGCGTCCGGCGTCAGGCACCGCGCGACAGAACGCGAACGCGAACGCGCAGATTGGCGCAGCTTTCTGTGGCTGTGGGTTCGATTCGATTTCCACAACTGGAAAATGTTTTCCAGTGTCTGGGTGCTTATCTGTAACTTATGGGTGCTTACTGGGTGTTATAAGTATTTATGAATATTATTCATAAAAATATTCATCAGTCATCTTAGTACCCATAACACAAGCTACGCTTGCTTTGGTAGTATATTTATTTATTTACTTCGCAACATTTAAAAGTAGCATCAACCGCCCACATCGTAACAAAGAGCAAATTATATGGAAGCGTTAGCTAATACATATTCTTTTTTAGTGATAATTGATGGAATAAGCAGACGAAAAACCCTCGCTGATAAACAGGGCCACACTAAGCAGAACATGAAAGAAACACATCCTGCAACCTAAGGTGTCGGCGTTAGGCCTCATATGCCTATAGTTCCACTGATAACCGCACCCTTCAGAACAGAGCACAGCATTACAACAATACTGCTTTATACCGCGGAAGAAATAAACATCCCTCACTCCCTACGAACATACGATAGGCAAAATCGCTTGATATGTTTAAAAACGCAGTTATATCTTATTATCTTGCGCAATAAGACGACTAGTTTTTTTTAAAAGTGAAACTCCTTTATCGGCGTTGGAAAAAAATATACCGTCACATTTTTCGGTTACCTGTCACATTTTTCTGTTACGCGCCATCTTCATTTCTGAGTCAATATTTACGTTACGCGCCATATTTTTTTCTAATACATTCAACACGTGGGTGTGATTATGGTATTTTTTTTAAATTTAGTTTTTGATTGTAAATATAGGTGAATGTAAATAATTTTAAGCGGTAATTTTTAGCGGAGGCGCGTTGGGTGGAGACCCGTGCTCTGTAGTGGGCCCATAATGGGTTGATGTGATGATGATGATGATGATAAATAATTTTATTAAAACTAGCAATTATTAATTAATACAACTGTAAATATCATTTAATTGTAATAGTGAAATAAAAAAGATGTCAGTCATAGAGAAGTTTCACTTCTTACGTGTCTACACTAACATACACACTTTATTTTCCATCTATTTATTTATATAGCTTTTCATAATATGTATTAATTTATTATTTTTATTTCATACATATATATTTATTTGTTTATGTATTCGTATTTGAATGTAGGTTTATGATAATTTAACACCACCTATTTTTGCTCGCTCTTGTTGTCCTAATCATAAGGTTGCCTAGTAGAGATCGCTTCACTTCTTTTTACAACATATATATTCAAATTCAAATTCAAATTCAAAATTCATTTATTTCAAGTAGGCCTAATATAAGCACTTTTGAAACGTCAAGTCTGTCTGTTTGTAGTGATTCTACCACCGGTTCGGAAGGCAGATTCTACCGAGAAGAAGCCGGCAAGAAACTCAGCAGTTGCTCTTTTCCAACATCAACAATTTACATTTTGTATTTTAACATTCATTTTTCTATCTTGTGAGAGCTGAAAGCGGAGCCGGATGCTTCCAAGCAACCTTGTCATTAAAAAATTCATCAATTGTATAGTAACCTCGCTCTAATAAATGTGTTTTAACAAATTCTTTAAACTTGTGCATTGGCAGGTCCAAAATCACCTTAGGAATCATATTATAAAAGCGTATACTCAATCCCACAAATGATCCCTGTACCTTACGCAGACGATATGCAGATGACACTAATTTATGACCATTTCTTGTAAGTCGACTGTTTATGTCCACTTTTTGTGTATAAAGACTAATATGATGTCTTACAAATACTATATTGTTATAAATATATAAATATATTGTGAAGCTACAGTAAGTATGCCTATTTCTTTAAACTTCTCACGGAGGGATTCGCGTGATTTAAGTTTATATATTGACCGTACAGCTCTTTTCTGCAATATAAATATAGTTTCGATATCAGCTGCTTTACCCCATAACAAGATTCCATAGGACATAACACTATGAAAGTACGCAAAATAAACTAGCCTAGCTATTTCAACGTCAGTAATCTGTCTAATTTTTCTGACTGCGTAGGCAGCCGAGCTTAGTTTACCCGCTAGTGAATCTATATGGGCACCCCACTGTAGCTTATTATCCAAGGTCACGCCCAGAAAAACTGTGGAAGTCTCTATTTTTAGTGATTCACCATTTATCATTATATTTTTATCAATTTTCTTTACATTTGGTAAGATAAATTCGACACACTTTGTTTTTTTTGCATTTAAAAGTAAGTTGTTAACTGTAAACCAGTGCGACACATGCGACATAACACGGTTTACTTCGTCAGAGTTATCTTTACTCCTATCAGTCTTAAAAATTAGAGATGTATCATCTGCAAACAATACAATGTCGCATGTTCCACTGACATGGTACGGTAGATCATTTATATACACTAAAAATAGAAAAGGACCCAAAATCGAGCCTTGTGGGACACCCATTGAGGTATTTGAACCCTGAGACTTTGCATCATTTATGCAAACTCTTTGGGTTCTATTGCTGAGATAAGAGGCAACCAAATTTAGTGCAACGTTTTGGATACCATAGTGGCTTAGCTTAAGAAGCAAGGTTTTATGATCAACACAATCGAAAGCTTTAGATAGATCACAAAAAACACCCATGGCGTTCTGTGAACATTCCCAGGCATCATAAACATGTTTTATAAGTTTAGCGCCTGCGTCCGTTGTGCTACGACCTTTAGTGAAGCCATACTGCTCAGGGTGTAGTAAGTTATTTACATTAAAATGATATAAGAGTTGATTTAATATAATTTTTTCAAATATCTTACTAAGAGCTGGTAAGATTGAGATAGGTCTGTAATTGTTTATATCATTTTTATTACCAGATTTAAATAGAGGAATGAGTTTACTATGTTTCATTAGGTTCGGGAAAGTACCTAAATCAACACATTCATTGAAAATTATGGCTAAAAGAGGAGCAATGACGTCAATAATTTGAGATATTACCTTTACCGACATTCCCCATATATCACCTGTTTTCTTTAATTTTAACAACTTGAAGTTTTTACTGATATCCGATGCATCTATATGTTTGAAATGAAATAAAACTTTGCACTCATTAATGTTGCCTCTTAATAAATTCTGAGCTGCAGTAGGTGAGGAATTTAGTGAATCTGTTAACAAAATAGGAACATTCTGAAAAAAGTTTTCAAAAGTACTAGCAACTTCTGTATCAGTAGTTACCATATTATTATTAATAATTAATTCAAAATTTCCGTCTCGAGATTTAGTTTTCCCAGATTCATTATTAACAATTTTCCAGGTTGTTTGTATTTTGTTTTCAGATTTTACTATCCGATCTTTAATGTATAGCGACTTAGCTTGTCTACAAACATTTTTAAATGTTTTGGAGTAACTTTTTACATATTCAAGGAAGGTTGGAGTCTGATTGTATTGTTTTTCATCATATAGCTCATACAACTTATCCCTGCTTTTGTAAATGCCTATTGTCGCCCAATCACTAAACCTCATTTTTTTATTAGAATCTATGTATTTAAAAGTAAATACTTTATTAAATGCACTTTCTATTTCATTGAAAAGCGTACGATAAAGATTGTCGGGATGACAGTTTTCAAAAAAGAGAGCAGGAATTTTGGCTGATATTTCACCTTCAAATCGCGTCAGTTTACTCTGAGTTATCGGCCTGTACTTAACAATATGTTTATTTCTATTTGTACCAACAACAGTAATTTGTTGGCCACAATGATCTGACCTTAAATTGTTTAATATCGATTTACCTAAGATATCACAGTTAAAAAAAATATTATCTAAACAAGATGCTGAAGTTGCTGTGATTCTAGTAGGTTCATCGAAAGCATTATTCAAATTAAAGCATTTAAATAAGTTTAACAACCTAGTCGTAGTAGTATTATGTAATAAGATATCAACATTGAAATCCCCGCATACTATTACATTTTTAGTAGACATACACAATCGCTTAAGGACATCTTCCATTACATCCTCGAATTGGTTGAAATCACCTGAGGGGGGATGGTACACACACACTATTATAAAACGCTCCAGCTCCACACAAGACAGTTCAATTATGCGCTCCACAGAAAGACTAACTATATCTTTTCGCTCCTTACATGTTATATTATTGCGTACAAAAATTAAGGATCCACCATGAATAGCAGTCTTTCTAAAGAACACACTTGACATTTTGAAGTTATTGATGTTAACTGCTATTTGTGCTCCAGTGAGCCAATGCTCAGTTATACACAATATGTGTATATTGAATTTTTCAACAAACAGTTCTATTTCTAATTCTTTGCCGGTGAAGCTCTGTATGTTTTGATGTACAATGTTCATATTACAGAGCTTCCCCGTTGTCTCACTGTCTAGTTTAAATAACTATTTGAATTAATTATAGTACTAGAACAAGTACTAGGGTCAATATTAGAAATATTGGTGGTACTTGAAGTACAATATGTAGAGGTGTCAATAGACTTAGTTACAATACTTGTAACAGTATCATTTAAGTTGTAAGCTAGTAAAGATGCCAAGTGATGCTTACTTTTCTTAGATAAAATTAAACTATCTCTAGACAATAGGGATGACATGGATTTATTGATGTCAAAATAAAAAACTGCGTCACTATGACGGCATGTCAGGTTATAAATTAATAAATTTAAATTATAAATATGTTCATTCTGCTTTGAACTAAATGTGCCACAGTAAGGAAAGGCACACATAACGAATTTACATTGAGTTTTACTATGTAAAGCTAGTAATTTATCAATGCATCTTATAATTTGATGCTTTTTGACATTCAAACTGTCTCCTATTAAGAGAACAACATTTTTATTTACATCTAAATAGTCACTATTCAAACTATTAATAAGATAATCGAAACTAGCCCCCGGTGAACATCTATTAGTCACTGAGTGATCAAGGTAATGGTTCATAATAGGTCCAAAACCTTTATCTAACATGTCGGAAAATATAATTGTCTGTTTTTCAGGCATACTTTTTAATAAACTAACAACTAACAACTCAGGCTAACAACTCATCAGCTGCCAGAATTTGTTCATCAATCTGCCTTTGTGATAGCTCATATTTAATGGTTACAGTTTTAAGTGAGTCCTCCAATTGTTTAATTACATCATTGAGGCTTTGAATTTCACTTTCATAGTTTTCTCTACTTCTCTGAGAGGATAATGAAAGGGTGTTTAATTTATTTACTAAAACTGAGCGTTCCTTTCTTAATGCCAGGTTTTTTGTGTCAGCCCTTTGTTTTTTTATTAAAGTTTGAGTTTTTTTAATTATTTTACTTATTTTAATGTATTTTTTTATTTTGTTATGGCTATTTAAATAGGAACAGGAATGTTGCTGAGGCTTGGGGTTTTTAATACAAGGACTATCACAAGTCAGATCGATACACATTGGCATTGTTGAGGATGAAGCAACAAGTTCATCGTACAGATTATTTGTTGATAGTATTTCAGCACTGTGTAATTGTGATTGAAGGTCATTGATTGTTGAACATGCCCTACTTAATTCTCCCTCCAACATAGAAATTTTCCCTAGAGCTTCTTCATAGGTTGATATGCATTGTTCAAATGAGCTGACTGCCTTCTGGAGTTGGTCGCGTTCCTCTATGACCAGATTGTGTGCACTGTTTAACTCTGCTAGTTCACCTTTCAGTTGGGAGTTCTTGGCTATAATTGCTCTCAGTTCAACTTCACTGTCATCTTGTTCCCTCACCAAGTCAGCATTTACTTGTTTGAGTGACTTGAGTTCACGGAGGGCATTCTTTAGTTTCAATTGCTCTTCCAATGCAGCCGCTCTTCTGGTTAACATTGGAGGAGCCATTTTATAGAACTTGTCTCTGAAACACACCAAACAGTGTATGTAAGTGAAGGAAAATAGATGACCTACAGAAGAGAGAGACCAAAGGAATAAAAGTAGGATTCAAATTAGTATTAAACAGAGTATATTAAAGATCTGATTAGAAATATAAAAACATACTAGTTTGGCATATCCAACAGTTACAAATACTATTTTTTGCGCTGACTATTGAAGTTATTTCTAAAAATGTATTAATTACTAAAGTAGATTACTAGAACAGTGACCTATATCATAAGGTGTGCATGAGTAGATGCTGTAAATGTTGTCTGAGACAGTTTCAATAATTCTTTTTCTTCACTTCCACAAATCCGTCAAGTAAAGCAAGAATGATTTTGTCAGAGTGTATATAGGGACGTGTCTCGTGATCAACGAGAATGTACTGTGTAGGGAGTAATGTATTTAATAGCTAGCGGGATAATATAACGTGATAACAGAGAACGATAAAGAAAATAAAAGCAATACTCCCCAGTAAAATCCTTTGAACGTAAATCATACGTCGTTACAGACGTTGGATTTTGAATTCTCGCCGAACGAACCTCCTGTCACATGGATAGTTCGCTTTTTGTGCTCGCTGAGTTGATTACACTTTTTATGACTACTTATCTAATGAACAAACACTTATTTACAAATAATTTACACAGTTTTACGAATATTAAGACTAAAATTAAAACTTAAATTATAAATAAAATACGAGCAGCTGATTATACGACATGTCAGCTTGACAGCGACCACAGATATCCAGATATATAGTACATTATCGTAGAATCATTATCGTAGAGAATCATCATCGTAGAGAAAAGCTTTACTTCTTTTTACAACATATATAGTACATTATCGTAGAATCATTATCGTAGAGAATCATCATCGTAGAGAAAAGCTTTACTTCTTTTTACAACATATATAGTACATTATCGTAGAGGGCGGTTGTCGCGTGAGCTACGTTGCAACTGTCGCGCCGTATAAAAATTTAAACAGTGGCATTGTACTAAAAATTCAAACCGCTTGCTCGCACAAATTTTTGGCTATATCTAATAACTAGGCTTTGCGAATCCTGTCAATCGGAAAACGGTATTTTTTCATTCCATACTTGTATCAAAAATACACGTAAAAACAAGTCTATAATGGAAAATACCGCCGTTAGCTATTCATTGTTTAAGCAAAAATAGGAAAAACAGTTGTCTCTTGTGCATATATCGTCGCTTATCTGGTTTTTTTTGTGGAACGGATACCGAGGAAAATTTATAGTTGGGTTTTTTATTTTTGTTTTTTGAAGTACAATCTCGTTTGAAGCGAACTCGTGTCGGTTTTGTGTTGTTTTATGAGGACACCGCTGTTTGCGTGCGACTTCACGTTTATTCACATTCAAATAATATAAGATCTTCATCCTATTGTTTAATTAATGTCTCGTCTATGGTGGGCGCAAAACTGCAATTTTTAAGTGGGACTTACTTAATGTCAGAAAATAAACGTAAGTGATAGCATATAAATATATAATGTAACAGCACAATGTTACGTCATAGGAATAAGTTTTGGAGGGAATTTTCAAAAATCTTTTCTTTATGGTTATCTTCTCTTATTTTCCTTTACCTAAGTGAAAGAGAATTATAGCATATCATTAGAATTTGTTGGTAAAAACACGTATGGGATTATTTTAGTAGAACATTACAACACCGTTTATGTTTATTTAAATAATGTACTTTAAAACGTATAAGGTCTTGTACCATTGCACGTTTTGACGCTAATATAGGCAGCAGATAATTGAAGACCTGTAGTAAGAGGTCAGAGCTACGGCAGATGAGGTGATGGTTTCCGAAATAGAGCATCACGTTTCTATATCGTGAACAATCAAGTTATAGTACAGTGATGTTCCGAATTTGTTTATTTTTTTAAATTTCGCGGGAGTCATTTATTTTCTCGGTCTAAATAGTATCCTTTATCTGCCTACCCTGGAAGCGTCGATTATGCATTGGGTAGGAGCTCGACATCACTTTAGGGGGGCCGAGGTCAAATCCCAGCACGCACCTCTACCTTTTCTAAGTTATGTGCATTTTAAGTAATTAATATATCACTTGATTCAACGGTGAAGGAAAACATCGTGAAAACACCTGCATGTCTGAGAGTTCTCCATAATGTTCTCAAAAGTGTGTAGAGTCCACCAATCCACTGGGAAAGCCTGGTGGGCTACGGTCTTAACCCCTCTCATCTTAGGAGGAGACCCGTGCTCTGTAGTGGGCCGGTAATGGGTTGTTTTGATGAAGTCTTCAATATCCTATATTAGTCAACAGCTGGACTAAAGTGGTAGTACAACAGAGGAAGCCGCTGTCCGTTCCCTGTTATATTCCCATATTCGCCTTGTGCGACACCTGGAAGCATACATTTCAAAAAAACGTTTTCTCAATTGTTTTGCGCAATATGATAAAAAAAAAGAAAATTTATATAATTTGAATTATAATCATTCCTAAGGAAGGGAAATAAAATATCAAAATATTGTTATCTTAGAGCAACGCTACTTCGAAGTCGATTCAATCTCGACCTGTCAGATACATTCTTTTTCTTTCTACGGCTGAACCTTAAACTAAAATATGTTGAGTATTATATATAGTTGTTATACCTTTGACTTGATATTGGTTGACAGAATGATTTAGATCAAAAACTTCGCTGTGATAAGTAGGTTTAAGTCTCGTGTAGAATATTATATGAATTTTAACTCACCAAAAATCCTCTTGTTTAGGAGATAAAAGCTTTGTTAAGCACAAAAGGGAAGAGATAAAAAGGCCTCTAGGATTAAGATCTCATTATTTCCCGCTTAGCGTGAACAAAGAGAAACTACCATAATCACTCAGACGACTTCCTTCTTTGCTGAGGCTGCTTTTATTTGCATAATAATTGAGGCGAAACCGCATAATGAAGGATTATTAATTTGATAACAGTTTTATCTGTGACATTAAAGTTAAGGTTTCATGTGACATAGTGACTTGTGAAGTAGTGATAATAACAAGTTATAACGACTTAGACACCGGGAGGTATCTTTGCATCATTCGAGTCAAAGTGTATCGAAAATGCACCCGTATTTGTATCAAAATACCCACCAAATTAATGTCATGAACATTGGTTGTTAATTAAATATAATTTTAATTGATTTTTGGAAACTATTTATTAATTAAATAATAATTATAAGCATATTTATAAAAATCCTAATCAATTCAATGAAATATCTGACCAATATGACTTTATAGAATTACTGTAACAAGTTTTTGAAATAGATTTTATAACAAACCCAGGATGGATGGATGTCAATTGGTGAGTCAGAACAGCTTGACATAACTAAAGCGCCTGCATTGCCAGCATGAGCAGTATACAATCATTTATTGATTTATACTCTTTATTTGTACAACACTCAGAAAAACGAGACAAAAAAAAGAACAAACACATGAAGAATGAGGATACAAAAGGCGGTATCGCTAAGTAGCGATCTCTGCCAGGCAACCTTAGTATTAGGAAAACTAAAAAGAAAAACGAATAATTGGGATACACTATTTAGTATATACATACTAATATCTACATACTAATATCTACATACTAATACATCATCATCATCTCCCCTGGATAAGGATAAAAATGTATCTTCCCCCACAGCTTTATCAAATCTCAGAGTATTGGCGGACAAGTGGAAATAATATCCAAATATATGTGTAATAATAAACGGGGGTAAACTTCTCCAAAATTATATCCCCTGTCAGGGGATATAATCGGGGGATGTAAATTTTGTCTCTTGCCTGTGCTAGCCCTGCTGACAGTGGCGCAGATGAGGAGTTCACCACCGTAAAAAAAGTTGCGCTTCGAATATGGTATATCATACCGTAATAGGTAATCAATTTATGTTTACATACTATATATTTAGTTTAAAGTCAATGTATTACTGAATTAGTTGAGTTTTTTTAATCTGTGATTTTTTAAATCTGTAATAGCTCTACTATATATTTAGTTTTTTAGTTTAAAGTCAAAGTTTACTGAATTAATTGAATTTTTTTAATCTGTGATTTTCTTATCTTTGAAACGGAAAGATTTATTTGGACGGGACCTCCACATACGTAATATTTGTTTTGTAAATTTACTTTGGTTTTGGTTAGAAGATTGTATGAAAGTCATATATTTGCAAAGATAGGGCATTAACATATTTTAAATCATCATGTTAAGAAAATTTTGTACAGGAAAATTGAGTATGCGGACGAAGTCACGGGCAAGGACTAGTTTTTAATATAGAAGTCTACAATTAGAGCCAGCGGAGCAGGGATCAAAGGGAGCCGCGGCTGCCCGTATCACCACATTCTACACGAGGGTCACTTGCTTGCACTTAATGAGTTTTATTACATTGTTGAAGTTTAAATAAATAATTTACATTTAAAGCAGGCTTTGTGATATAATTAAAGAGCTTTTTTTTTATTCTTTATATTGCTGCAGCTATGATAGCATAATGGTTAGAACCAAGAAAAGAAAGACCAAAGATTATAATATGAAAGATGATACCATGAGATTTTACTGTGAAAATTTATTTCGTCGGAACCATATAACTTTTGACTCAAGTAGCGATCGAATTAATGTGTATTATGTCATCTAATTTCTACATTAAGTGTTAAAGTTGCTATAGTTATCTTCGTTTTATGTTATATGTTTCTTAAACGAAAGGTTGTCTGGAAGAGATCGCTTCTTTCGATAAGGCCGCTGATGTATATGTTTTGTATTAAGGTTTATTTTGTTTACCTAGCTTTCTATTTGTATGTGCAATAAAGACTTCTTCTTTAAACCACTTGGTCTTAGTTCTGCTCAAACCTCTAGTAATTTTAAGTTAAGTATATAGCAACTAGCTGTAAATATTACGTAATAGAGTTAAGAAATGCACTGAGCATTGTCCCCGTTGGGTCGGACTCGGGCGGGAAGCAAATAGGTGTTCCCCATAAATTGGCCGAAACGGCGAGATACGGGGCCTACCTAAAT
This sequence comes from Pararge aegeria, assembly GCF_905163445.1. Classification (NCBI taxonomy): domain Eukaryota; kingdom Metazoa; phylum Arthropoda; class Insecta; order Lepidoptera; family Nymphalidae; genus Pararge; species Pararge aegeria. The sequence goes on along the minus strand of NC_053184.1, from coordinate 4,538,716 downwards.
TTCCTTAAGTACGGGCTAACGAGTTACCAACTAATATCGCCGGTTTTATGTTGTGCAGACATGCGAAACGGGTGCGATTTGCATTTATTTGTTCGAAGCTTGTTTGGGATTTTAACTGTTATTTGCTTAGAGTTCAGCGCTATTCGAGTTGGATAATTATTGATATTGCGGCTGTAATTGTAGGGGGTCTCGATAATTGGGAATGGTGGTTGGCTTGTGTTTGTGGAGATCTAAATATGCTAATGTAGATTATGTAAAATTGGTGGGTGGGGAATAACGATTTAAATAAGAGTATTATCCCCCTTTCGGTTGCCACGGCAGATCAGAATACAGTTCTCACCACCCCTTTTTTATAGAAATATTTGACGGACCAAGCAGATGGCGTGCTCATGAGCAGTAACGCATGTTTCTAACCAAATATGTTTAAAAGGTAAAAGAAACCTGGCGAGTCGGGCTCGCGCACGAAGGGATCCGTACTATAAAAATATGTTTTTTGTATGGCAGCTCCCCTTAAATATTGATTTTACTTTAATAATAATATTCATAAAAATAATTTTAGTAGTAATAATTTAGTCATTAAAATTATCTTAAAGAAACACTTGCGCCCCCTAGCGCTAACATGAGCATGATTTAAGCTCCCCAAAAAGGACTGTCTAGCCTTCAAGCCAATGTGCCGGGGAGGGCGTTAGTGCTACTTGCTTGTCTGTTCATCATCTACGCAGAGCGTTTGCGCATAATCGCGTACAAGTCGTCGCGCTGATGCGCTACAGCACCCGCAGCACATTGTTGTATTGAACACGCAGGGCGCTGTAAATACGCTGCATGTAGTTTTTCCACAGACTGCACGTGTAGAAGGACTGGTAGGATGCTCTTAACAAATTTAGTTTGACCTGCGCAGTACACATGTTGCCTTGGAATGACAGACCTTCATTGATAATGACCTACGATCCCGCTCCATTTTGCTGTAGTCATCAATTAGTTAATGTTATTTGAAAGTGTATAACTCACTCATGATCACCATATCAACCTATTACCGGCCCACTAGAGGGCACGGGTCTTTTCCCACACTGAGTATTCTTATCCTAGCGTGAGAGCTGGTGGAAATATCGATATTGAAGCTTGTCATCAGGATACACTGTGTTGGTATGTCAACTGGTCACTGATGTTTTGAGATAATTTTACAGAAGAACTCCATTGTTTCTATCATTGTCATCATCATCATCTACCCATTACCGGCCCACTACAGGGCACGGGTCTTCTCTCAGAATGAGAAGGGTTAAGGTCGTAGTCCACCACACTGGCCCAGTGCGGATTGGTGGACTCCACACACCTTTGAGAACATTATGTGGAACTCTCAGGCATGCAGGTTTCCTCAAGCTGTTTTCCTTCACCGTAGTGATATTTTAATTACTTAAAACGCACATAACTTTCTAAAAGTCGAGTTCCTGCCACTGACCTATAACTCACTATTCATATTTCAATCGTCTACCGGTTCCGCTTTCAGTATCGAGCAAAAATAAATCACCTTTGTTGATTTGGAGCAACCTATGCTTATTTCATTCTGTTTAAGTATGTGTTCTTATAGCGGCAACATAAATACATTATCAGACAGCTGACAGACAGATGGACGGACAGCGGAGCCTTAGTAATGGTTCCATTTAATCTTTGGGTACGGAACCCTGAAAAACGATAGGATTTGCGAAGCGTTTCTAGAACTTTCTTTCAAAAAATAAATCGGAATGTACGAGTAAATTCAACATCGTTCTTTACGTTCGGAGATTTCCAAAAAATAGCGTGCATTTTTTGGGACAAAACAAAGAAATTCAGTTTCCGAGTCGAAGTTGAGTGACGTTTGTTGATTGCAGTCTATTCCGCCGTGGGGCTTTGTAGCTTACGCGCGCGAACACGTAACAGCACTTGCTGTAGACTTTTGGTATTAATTTGGGGAGATGCGGCGATTGTCGGAAATACGACGAATATTTTTGACGACCTGCCGCAGTTGTGTTTGATTCCCGACAGGGATAACTTGAGGATTTCCGAATTTTCTCTGGTCAGGTCTGGTGGGAATCTGCGCCCAAGGCTAGCTACCAACTAAGACATGCCGCTTTAATTTAGCGTTAGCGTTGCGGTGAAACCGTTTATAGGGGTATGGGTTACATATAACTTACTCCGTAACAGGAAAGCGGTGATAGCGCAGTGGGTAGGAACTCGACTTAACTTTCGGTTAAGTACGTTTTAAGTTATTAAAAATATCACTTGCTTCGACGGTGAAGGAAAACATCGTGAGGAAACCCTCATCCCTGAGAGTTCTACAGAATGTCCTCAAAGGTACGTGGAGTCCACCAATCGCCAATGGGCCAGAGTGGACTTACGGCCTTAACCCCTTACCTTGCCCTGTAGTGGGCCGGAAATGGGTCGATATTATGATGATGATGAACAGGTTAGCATGCTACAATCTTAGACTGCATCATAACTTACCCCAACTGAAAAACTGCATTTCCGACGACCGTACCCTAGATCCTACCTTTAGTCGAAAAGATGCGAGTTCGAATATCGTTGGATCAGCATCATAAAACATTCCAAAGCTATAACAAAACTTTAAGTATTGTCATTTTATTTGTCCATCAAAATTCTCTACAATTACAGTATTTTATTAAAAAGGAAGAAAGATTATGTATTTTGTTAGTGTGATGTATTTTTATACAAACATTGGTAACGCTGTCGAACTGGACTGGTAGTATGGTCGTAACTAGGTCATAGCGCCATCAACTTCCTATCCTAATAAGGTCATAACCTGACCGAATGACCTCCAAAATGACCGACAATTGACTAGGCATGGGATCGGTCGTGATCCCATTGATCTTCCCCATGAATTTGGCCTCGATAAGGTGTGTATGTATTGACACACTTCTATTAAATACCAGTTAAACTTATAACAGTATCTTCGCTTAGTAGGGGCAAAAGTTGACTAACTGCCTGCGGCTGACTGACTGACTTTTTAATTGTCTCGTTGGTTTAGTTATTAGCATGCTCGTGTATTGATGACGAGGTCCTCGGATCAAATCCCGGGTCTGGCGTATTATTGAGTGATGAGTTTTTTGTCTAGAAATTTACAGTACCAGCCTAGATATGGGAGATGAGTGTTGTCACCATAGACAACGTTAGTAATGAACTTTGTATAGCTGGTGATTAGTATTATAATTACTCTCTCTTTCTGTTATCAGTAATTTGACATTCGTAAGAAGAAGAAAAAACATCGCAGAACTTGCCCGCTTTATAACGTTTAGATTAATAATGGCGCCAAAACATAAAGAAATACTGACAGTAAACCTTTTATATGCCGATTGGTGACGGCAGATCAGAGTACAGTTGTCACCTCCTAACTTATTCCTGCGGGTGTCGTACGAGGCGATTAAGGGAATATATCAGAGAACGGGTTGCAGCCTTCTCTTTGCTACATCTAACTCGATTTCTAACCACGACTTTCGTTTCGATTTGATTATCAATCATCCCATAACTACCAGACAAAGACTCTCTATGCCTTTATTACAGATTTATTGCACACACACACACACACACACACACACACACACACACACACACACACACGCACGCACGCACACAAACATACACAGAAACACGCATCCTTATTTTGTATATTCATCATTCATCATCATATCAACCCGTTGCCGGACTACTAGAGGGGTCGGGGAGGGGAGGGGTACGGGTCTTTCCCACAATGTGACGATGATATGTTAAGTTCTTTAAACGCAATAGCTTCGAAGCAGAAGTTCTAACAACCAGGCTTTAAATAGCATCATTTAAATAGCTTCAATCATTTTATCTCTTGTAGAGTTTCTTCAGTAATAATTAGTATAAAAGTCCCTACGAAGTGAAATAAGCATCGTAAAGTTAATCTTATCATTACAATGCACATGCAAAAATAATCCGAACCAATTTAAATCCATCGTTATTGATATGAAAATCATTTTCCCGGCCAATATTTCCACGAATAAAATCAGCTGGAACAATTTTCATTTTGCAGCCATTGAATAATATATTATTACCGCTTTGTGGCTTTGCAGATGTTAATGGCCACTTAACATGAAACCAACGTACTTTGTGCTGGCAGACGCCTGTGACTTTACTCACGTACGTTTAACTCTTTGAAACTATGTATGTATGACTGACTAATATAATATCTAATTTAATAATTTTCTTAAAGTGTTTTACGTACACTTGGAGGATATATATATATTTTTTATCTATTAATTCAAAATTTATATAAAATTTTGGCAGAATTAGAACTTTACTTGAGTTCTTTACCAACTAGTCTATGTACGGTTTTTTAATGCCAATAGTGTTTTTTTTAAATATATGGCAATAAGTTCTTATACCAAAATATATAATATCTATATTTTCCTCCCACAATGCGAAGGGGCCAACGGGGCAACGCGGCAATGGCCCACCACGCTGGCTTAATGCAGATTTGTGGACTCCACACACCTTTGTAAACGTTATGGAGAACTCTAGGGTATGCAGGTTTCCTTCACCGTTGAAACAAGTGATATTTTAATTGCTCTAAACGCACTTAGAAAAGTAAGAGTTGTGTACTGGGATTTAAACTTGCCCCCCAAAATAGAACTCGAAGTCCTATCCTATCGGGTTATCACCGCTTTAAATGTCACCTTGTGGTAAGTAATTATGCAGTCGAGATGGTAACGGGCTAACCTGTTAGGGGTAAGGTGATAACCAGTGCCCTTTGCATAATCTCCACCCACGCCACTGGTGATAACAGAACGGAGAAAGTTCAGCAATTATGAATTCCAAATTGTCTCTGCCGGGGATTGAACCTTCCACATTTAAGATCACAGCGCTCATGTTATTTATTAAGAGCACTAACAACATACATATAACAGTTTCTTAAAGCACACAGAAACAAAACCATGGACTGTTATGTACGTCAATTACAAGAGCACATAGCATTTACCTAGCGTCATGAAAACTTAATTTTTTACTAAAAGCTGTAGGTGAATCATGGAAAATATCGATGCCAGGTATCTTTTGGATAACTCGTTATGCAACGGGCCTCTTATAAGACCTACTGAAAGACTAGCCAGTGAAGTTTTCAATGAAAATCCAGTTGGAATAGACGCAGACGGATGTACGCAAGGCTGATAAATAGCGCGGGCCGGCCATACATTGGCAATCCGGACACGCGCGGCATGCCACGATTTATATACAAATGCGTTCAGTGAAGTCGGCCATATTTATTTTTATGCCCTAATGCGTCCCCTGAAATATTCATGTAGTGACCGCGTCATCCGTCTTGTTGATACCCCTTGTAATAAGTATGACTCCAGGCTTTCAAAGCGCTGATCTTTCAACAAATTAGCGAACTCAAAGTAAAAACTTGTTTGTGTACTAGCGGATGCCAACAACTTCGTCTGCGTTGCGTTGATCCCGTGAGATTAAGAAACTTTCCCGCATTTCCTATGCCCGTCTCGTGAAAGCAAGCTACAAAGCTAAAGGCAAATGAAAGTCAATATACCATGGAAATAACTTGAAAAGGCTTTCATAGCCTTTCCCGGGCCAATATACAAGTTTTTTAGTTTATAATTAACTGCAAAACCTTCGCGCTTCGCCGCGGGCGGGTCGGAGATGAGTTGAGGAAATAATTATATCTCATACACCATAAATAAAGTCAATGTTAAACCCACAGAATTAAGAACATACAGAAACCGTGTACAGTATTAATATTAAAGCATCAAAAACTACTCCACTTTCGAGTTGTTTCTCGAACAAACGGTTAGTCACTTCAAACAATTTAGAAGTTGAAAGTAATAATTTTACCTCTAATGTTCTAAACTGGGAAATAAAATATATATATTCAAATGTTATATATAATTATAATTATTTATATATATATTTCTAGTGTGCGTGTGTATGTCACTGAACTCATCCTAAACGGCTGGACCGATTTGAATGAAATTTTTGTTATGCGTTCGGGTGGCACCCTGGATGGTTTAGATTCACAAATTAGCCCGACAGATGGCGCTGGGGTCCGCTAGTAATTATATATAATTCCCATAATATGGGAAAATGGGAAAAAATTTGCGTGCTAGCAACATTCCGCGGGTGTAAAGTGAGATGGTGCGGGGCGTTTTCACTGTTTTTTGACACAATGCACTTCATACCATTTCATCAAAGTTGTAATCTTCTGATGGTGATGACGAAAGTATTTCAGAAAATAAAACTTGTAAAAGGAGGTAGAATAAGATTTAAGAACAAAAAAACAAGGTATTTAAAAATTTGATTGTGAATTGGGCCCGTTTTTTAGTAGATACTCAAAGAATAGTCTCTCATCAAACTTCTTAGTTCAGCCGTTTGGGTTGCAGGTTGGCATTAATTCAGGCAGGATGTCTCCTGAAGTTATAGATTTAATTACTATAAAATAAGTGACAGAATTAACAAGAATAAATGTGTATGTAAAGACTTATTTTTTATCTATAATTTTTATTAGTGCCGTATGGTGATTTATTTATTTATTTATATTCTTATTCTAACACTATCATTACAGAATACTTAAACCTAATGCGATAGTGTAGCTTTTTTTTTTTTACATAATCTTAACATTATAATATTTAATTACCTATTCGGGTAACAAATAACCCACATTGCGATCCTCGTGAATTCACTCAGAGCGCAACAATACAAATCACATTGCTCTGATATGACATTGAGGATGCGGAGGGCGCGCGTCATTGGTGCCTCTTTTAATAAATTTGTCCGCCCAATCGGTACTTCCAGCAGTGTCGGCCGTCGCCTCCGTCTCACATACCCCTCGGGGACACACAACCTTACTTGCATTAGCACGTCCGGATTGTGTGTCCTACCTCGCATTACCTCTACAATATAAGCCACGAGTGTAAATTCCCTCCGTGCTCTCAGCTCTTTGTAACCCACCATGCCTAGTACAAATAATGTCGGATACATAAGGGCAGAACAGAATACAGTGTCCACCACCCTCTTCCCGCCGGTATCGTACGAGGCGACTAAGGAAATATAACCGAGGAAAGGGTAGTTACGACCTATATGCTTCTACTACCATCTACTGCAATCACCAAACTGTCTCCACAGCGTGGTGATTATGGCAAGCTCTTCCATTAGGAGAGGCCATTAGTACAGCCATTATTATTATTATAGCCTCTTTATTTCCATAATACATTTTTATCAATTATTAATACATTAATAATGTGGATGCATAAAAATGATATCTATATATTAAATTCTTAGTAATAAATAATAAAATCAAGTTTCACTACGGGTGAAGGCCTCCTCCATTTTTTCCCCACGACTGTCTGTCCTTTGCTTTAATTAACCAATATTCACCGTCTTTTATTATTATTTCGTCATCCTATCTTTCTTTCGGTCTACCTCTTTTCTTTTTGTTTGTTGGACCTTGCCAGGTAGTTACTCTAATTGTCCATTTTACCTTGTCCATACGTGCAATATGACACGCCCACTTATTATTTATTACTAAGAATTTAATATATATATATATATAATGATATCTATATATATATATATATATTATTTATTACTAAGAATTTAATATATATATATATATTAAATTCTTAGTAATAAATAATAAAATCAAGTTTCACTACGGGTGAAGGCCTCCTCCATTTTTCCCCACGACTGTCTGTCCTTTGCTTTAATTAACCAATATTCACCGTCTTTTATTATTATTTCGTCATCCCATCTTTCTTTCGGTCTACCTCTTTTCCTTTTGTTTGTTGGACCTTGCCAGGTAGTTACTCTATTTGTCCATTTTACCTTGTCCATACGTGCAATATGACACGCCCATTTCCATTTTAATTTTTGAGAATGTTCTAAAGCATCTATTATTTTTGTTGTTTTTCTTATTTCTGTAGTTCTTATTCTGTGTATTCGTTTTATATTCTTGGATATGTTTCGATAGAAATTTGACAATATGCAATTGATACTCTTGAATACGAAACAAAAGAAAAATAATCTTAACACGTAATTTGCGTAAAGTTAACACATTAAAATACTTGTACATCATTAGACATAAAGTAAATAAAAACATTTTTACAAAGGAGCTGGCTCAGTAGGTGTAGCTGCCCACTAAAAGACGCAAATTTGGTTTTCAGGCAGCCCTCTTATCTTCGTCATCGCCGAAAATAAATAAAAATAAACGAACAATATCTAAGAGGAAAAATATAAAAAAGTTAGTTATAAAAATTAATACAAAAATCTTAATTATCAAGGTAACATAAAAAAATAAATTGTTTTCATACTTTAGGACCGGCTGTGGAACCTTCCATTTTCAAGATATCACAATTTTTTTTAAAGATCAGTATCACCCCTGTTCGTGAGCGATGATGCAGTGTAAAATATAGGCTAACCTGTTAGGGTTATAGTAGCTTGAACACTAAATTGCTTGGCAGCACGTCTTCGGTAGGGTGGTAACTAGCCATAGCCATAGCCAACCGCAGACAAAAAAGGGCAATAATAATTTAAGAAAGGGCTTTTTTATCGAAATTCCTACTAAAACATTGAAAGGAAAAGGGGATATTTACGATATCAATCGGGATACGCTCACTAGACATCTTGTCAAGATTTATAGCGCCGCCGAATAAAATATGTAGATTTGTTCCACTACCCAGCACTTATTGAAATTGGCGATTTCATTTAATCGCATTATAATCTGTTAAAGGATTGGGGTGCGGCTATTAGGGCCAGGGAAATTTATTGAAAGATAAATTGGTCTCCGTCAATTTATTGTTGTTTCTTGAACATTGTTCTTCATCGGATACCTTAATCTACGCGAACATTCATCGTTGACGTTCAAATTACAAAGTCCTTTAAAATAACAATCTGTCACACTTAGATATCTAAGTAAAAACTGCATATTAAATTAAACTAGTAATCAAAAATAAGTAAATTAAGGAAACTAACATAAAATATTTTTATCCCGGGATATTAAGTCCCGGCGTGTCCAATTTGGGTATTTATAATTTCTGAATTTTCTCTGGTCGGATCTGTAGGGAAACTCTTAAGTGGAACCTAGTTACCGTCGGTCCCGACAAAGACGTGCCGCGAATCAATTTTGTGCTCCGGGACGATGTCGCGGAGAAACCTATTAGGGTAATAGCTTATATTTGCCAAACCTTCGCCACTGCCATCTTAGACTGGCATCATCACTTACCATCAGATTACAGTCAAGGGCTAACTTGTAGTGGAATGAAAATGGAAGAAGAAAAAGAGATACATATTTTGTAAAATATTCCATTCGCTTACTAAGATACAGTTCGATGACTGGCAGACGGACAGACAAAAGCGCCATTACAGGCCTGCAAAATATTGTATAGAAGCAGGCGTTACTTTGCGGAATTCCATGATATATTATGAAAATTAAGCTTAATTTGCTATACTCCGTGAAAAGCAGGAGAATATGTATGGCAAAATTTTTAACAATCTCTCCACACTACAACTCTATACTTCACACCAATCAGATCTTTGGCAATGTACCCTCAACGAACGTTTCATTTCGACACCGGAGCATCCCCAGGATATGTTGACTTTACAATGAATAATTGTTGATAATCTTAAGAATCATTCATTTTAAATATTGAAGAAATTATAAATTACACCATACAGATTCTCCTGCTTTCGCGGAATGCAGTATATTAAGCTTAAATAAGCTATCAACCGTCATTTTTGTGTTTTAATATGCAAAAGTGTCGCAAGACTATTGTGAGATTCGTAATAATGTGTTCTAATAAAACCACTTATGTTACACTTTTCTGGTGTTAGAGGTAGAACAAATACAAAAGGATTCCAGTGTTGATGCAACACGAGCCAAGTGGAATAAGAGTGGAATTCGCACATTATTACATTCACCTGCGCCCAGTTCATAATGGCCATTCGCTATCCAATTTAAGCGTATAATAAACGCGGAAAGTGGCGATTCTTTTGGAAATAATTGAGTAAAAAGCGTTCTCCCATTTCCGCTGGCTCAGCGCTCGTGATGTCAATTATCTGCAGTTTTTTTTAACGGTATTGAACCTTAATCACTTTGAACTCTGAATTTTGAAGGAAAGGAAATTTTGTTTGTGTTTATTGAATACTAGCGTACCCAGCCCGCTTCGCCGGGCTAGATTTTGCTTTATTTTATTTAAACAATAAACTTACATCATTAAATTTTTAATTTAAGTCTCAAAATATATTAAATCATTTATTTCTCTCGGTATTATTTCTCTTCTATTCTCTTCTGGAGCGGGTGAATATATCTACACCCATGTAAACCCAACAATAGAGTATCATCATAGTAAATAAAAGCTGTATTTGACAGTTTGACAGTTCAAAAATAGGAGTGCTCCGATCGTCACCAAACTTTACAGGATTACTCGCCAGGTCAATCCGGAGATTCCCTGAAAGTTTCATTGAAATCGGTCCAGCCGTTTCGGAACATACCCACACACTTTCTCTTTTACGAGTAGGTATATATATAGGAGATAGGAAAACCTCTGTTAATTTTAGAATTCGCAAGCCCATAGGAAGACAATCTATTCATATCAATTCATTACAGGCACACTACCACCGGTCTCTTCCCACAATGAGAAGGGTTTAGGCCGCAGTCCATCACTCAGGCCCTGGGTGGATTGGTGGACTTTACGAGCCTTTGAGGACATTATCGAGAACTCTCAGGTTTCCTTACGATGTTTTTTTTCGCCGCCTAACCGTCACCGTCTATTACTTTATACTTAATCAAGTAGCTTTTGAATTTATCGATTGCAAACAAATCTAATGTTTCCTCTTTACTATATTACTATAAGTACAATTAGTCAATTGATTTTAGTATTTTTCGTTATATTAACTTTTCACGAGATATTATAAAATAAAACCTAAAAAAACACTTAATATTACAATCCAAAACTTAGCTTATCTAAGGCCTAGCCACTAATGAATTTAAATCCCATTACAATGAATGAATGATTACACCATTATTGCACAACGAAATAGATGGAATTTTTAAATAACGAGTTTACACGATGTATACAATTTGGCGGCCTTATCGCTACATAGCGCTCTCTTACAGGTGAGAATAATAATGATAATGTGATATTATAACTATATCTCGCTAAACTATTCAAGGAATTACTCTTAACTTGATCACTGTGAATCCAACCATTGTTATTGTTAATAGCCACCAAAACTTTAACCACATGTTCAACCACAATGTCGCCGAAATATTTAACTACAGCTCAAGAACTGGGCTAGCCATCGCAGTTAAAGAGTTCCTTCTGAAATTCTCCGGGTCCATCTTTAGACTATGCCATGCCATAAGTGAACAGTTAGCTGGTAAATATTAATTTTAGTTTGTTATTATTATTACTTATAACTTAAAGACTATGGCATCTTATGGGATATTATCTAAATATGCAGTATCATTACCATTCAAATACATTGGTATGCCAAATTTCAGCTCAATGAGAAGCTCAAGTGCTTGAAAAAGTGTAATACAAATTCTGCACCGGAAGGTGATATGAAAATACAAATATGTAAAATACTCGTTTGAAGTTAGATTCCAACAACAATATTCATATTCATAAAACACTACACAGTTTCACCCAAATTTTCTCTAACATCAATCATGTTACTACACGGAAAACCTTTTAACAGGCAAAATGCACTTATCCCAGCAACACGGAACAACGGGAACTAAAACCTCCGTAACGTAAGAGATAACGTAATGAGGGTTGACAAATTAGTGCACACTTCCGCAGTAAACGGAACGGTCGGTCTGATCTGGTGCCTGCACTCTCATTTGTTTTCTTTCTTTTAATTCGCAGAGTCAACCTTGAGTGTTTTAAGATTCGATTCAAATATGATGGAATTTAAAGAGGCAGTCTAACTTCGATATATCTGTTCCATTCATCATCATCATATTCAAAGCAACGCATTCCTGGACCACATTAGCACACGGGTGTCCTAACACAGTGAGAAGGGGTTAAGGATTTAGTCTAATACGCTGGCCCTGGCAGTGCGGATTGGTGAACTCCACCACCTTTGAGAACATAATGGAGAAATCTCAGGCATGCAGGATTCATCACGACGTTTTCCTTCACCGTTGAAGCAAGTGATATTTTAACTGCTTAAAACGCACATAACTTAGAAAGTTAGAGGTGCGTGTTAGGATTCTCGGCTCATCGAAAGTGAAGTCGAAGTCCGACCCACTGGGTTCAACCCCTTCGCTTTGCTTCTTTATTCAGTTCAAATAAGAACATAAAAATACGTTGGTAATTTTTTTTTACCAGTTAGAAAGACAACACAGATTTTTGTGAGATTTTCACAGGTAGGCATGTAGAACCAAGGATTAAGCCAACTTTTCAGTGCGGAGTGGAGTGAGTAGTTATCTGTGGACACCAGGAAATCAGAAAATCTACCCGGTTTTAGTAGTTTAAGCTTCTAGTTAATAAAACCGAAGCTTGTGTAAAAAATGTGTAAAAAAGTTGCGTGTGCCATTTAACATATTACTGCCAGTATAAAAAAAACACTGAGTACGTGAACTAAAAGCCGCAGTCTTATATATTTTATCCGCCTCTACCCACCGGAAAAGGAAACTATACGTACCGACTCAAACCGCAGGCGCGCTTTGCCGCTGGATTTGAAGCCTACATCCGGTGCACTTTAAAATTCAAATTTCAATTCATGCCATACTTTCACGTACCATTCTGATAATATGGAATTTATAATGGCATTTAAAATTTATTTTCATTCGGTCGTTACATTACAAGTATATTGAATTACCACTTTTTAAACCGACTTCAAAAAGAAATGAAATTTTTCACTTAACAATCATTCATTCTAAAGTCAACATCTTATGAGGATGCTCTGGTTTTGGAACGAAATGTGCGTAGGTACATTGCCGAAGATCTGTTTGGTGTGGAGTATAAAGACTAAAGAAATTATAAATAACTCCATACAGATTATCCTGCTTTTTGCGGAGTGTAGAAAATTAAGCTTAATTTTCATAATATATCATGTACGCAAAGTAACGCCTGTTTCTATCCAATATTTGTTTTATCGCCATCAGCATCAATCCATAAGCGGCCCACTAAAAGACACGAGTCTCCTCTCAAAGTTAGGCCGGGGAGTTGAGAAGAGTTTAGGTCTTAGTCGTTGATCAAGCGCGGATTGCTAGACTTCACACGCCTTTGATATCATTAAAGAGAACTCTCAGGTATACAGGTTTTCTCACGGGCAACTAATATTTAATTGCTGACATATACAGGACTCCTAAAAGTTACCCCTGCAGAGGATCGAAACTCGGTCCATCTCCGTTGGAATAATTAATAAGTTTCGTTACTTTGGTTTTTGACCTTTTTAACTGGCTTGCGTTTTATTTCATTTCTCTCTATACGCACTAACGTGTAAAGTAGTCCTTCTCATATATCGCTTAATTGCGAGCTGCACTAATTAGTCAACCTTTATTACATTATCTGACTCACGTTCCGGAGATTTCAGTTTCCGGTGTCCTCATGTTGCGAGGTTTAGTGCATTTTGCCCGTAAAAAGGTTTTCCGTGTACTGTTATGATTGATGTTGGAGAAAATGTTTGTGAAACGAGATATAAATATGAATTTCGTTGTAAGTAACTCTATAAAGTATATTTATTTAGCTAAGACAATTTAGTTTTTATTTTAATTACGACTAAAATTATTCTCGAGTGTATTTATTTTATTGTTCTATCTTTAGGTTACTCATGTCTAGCCTGTACACTCATCCGTACGTCGGTCTGTCTGACTGTCAGAGGGTTGTATATCAAACACTGTTTACTTAACGTAATAGATAGAGACGATCGGTTGGCGCATTGGGCTGCGACCCTGCTTTCTGGGTCCGAGGCAGTAGGTACGATTGTACATGACTTTTCAGTGTCTGGGTGCTTATTTGTATATAATACTAACTTTCCCTGTAACTTCGTACCGCGGATATTTTTATTTTTATGAATGTATTTTAATACTTATTATCCTATTCCGGTCTAAGAGGAATCCAAAAAATCAAATATCATAAAAATTGCTCCAGCCGTTCTTGAGTTATAAATGGTGTAACTAACACAACTTTATTTTATATATATATATATATATATAAGTATTGATGTTTTTATTGATTAAAATATTCACCAGTCATTTTAGTACCCATAACACAAACTACGCTTACTTTTGGTCAAGATTGCGATGTTGCGATGTTTTGGTATTGTTGTAGTTTATTTAGGATTTATTTGCTGTTATAACGATTTTTGATACTATTTCAGGAAGGGAGGACAAACTTCAAACATAAATCTCCAAAGTCAGTCACCTATCCAGAGAACCATGCAATTAAATCAATAGTAGTCCAATTAATTTTCCTGGGCTGTATATGGTTATATTATTACATCTGTGTGAGTTTTAAAATTTTATAATTACGAATAAATGATTTGATAAGAAACTATGGAGCGTAAAAGCTCACGAGTCGCAACTCGATTCATCATTCAATAAAAGAACTTTAAGATTGCAGGAATTGGCAAAGTAATCTAAGTTATAAATTTACTCGGGCTTTAATCTTAAACTCCTGCTTATTAGCTAATGCAGTTTAATAAACTTAATATGATAAGTTCACCTGTTTGTTTGTGTAAAAGAAGATGCAATAGTTTTAAGAAGTATAGAGGTAAAAAGTTGTCACCAATTTGTTGTAGGTTGGAAAATTAGACAACTTTTAGTTTTCGCTTTGGGTGGGTATGTAAGTTATCATCTTCTTCTTTTATTATCATTATCATATCAACCCGGTCCCGGCCTACTACAGGGTACAGATCTCCTACGGGTTAAGGCCGTAGGCCGTAGTCCACCACGCTGGCGAAGTGTGGATTGATGGACCCCTCACTCCTATGAGAACATTATGGAGAACTCCCAGGCAATGGGTTCCCAGGTTCAATCTCTATGTTTTCCTGTACAGCCACATTTCCTGTGTTATATTCGGAAAAAAACTATTTTATAATTAACTAATAGAGGTAGGTATATGTAACTCTAAAAACAATATCGGAGTGTTTTAGTAAAAATATAGATTAAAAATTTCAAAAACCCCGACGTTCAATAAAGTGTACATTTTTCTACTAGTCAAGCTATATTATATTAAAAATATTTGGTATTGAGGGAGTTGTAAAAAAAAAGGTAATTCGCCATTTTGTGGCGGCCATCTTGGATTTGAAATTTATCATAGTGTATAATTTATCATTTCTTGCACTGATTTTGATCAAATATAGCTGCGAACACTCCCGACTGTTTACCTTTCAAAGAAAACAAACAAAATAAAAGACAGTTCATTTGTTAGGGAAATATGATGCCACAGACAGACATACACACACACGCACAGACAGGTCAAACTTATGACACCCCGTAGTTTTTGCGTCGGGGGTTTATAAGTATAAAGTTGTAGGGGGATGTTACTTATCAAACACAATGTAAACTCCATCACAAAACAATACAATCTTTAACCTCGAATTCGAAAGATCGCAACAATGAGATTGCAAGTACTTACGAGTACCTACCAATCCAAGAAATCGATTCAAGCAACAAGTAACATACCAATAAAGTTGTGAAGTTGTGTGTATTTGCAAATTAGTTCTCTTTGAAACGACGCCAAGTAAGTTGCGTATTTGCTTTCACTTTGTACTTGGGTTTCCAGTTGCTAACTTGATTACACCACACGAGTATGTAAATTATTTGATATATTACACCCTATTACGTGAATGTGGATCGAATTTTGAATACAGTAATACAGGATCAAGTACCTTAGTACGAATTCAAACATTTTGTTGGATGAGTGATTGAGTTTCTCAGTAATATACTAAACTAGCGGACCCCCGCGACTTCGTCCGCGTATGAGTCAATCGAGAAGCTAGCATATATCTGATGCTAACAATATAATCATCCTGGCTAGCTATGTACCTACTATTATTTTAAGTGGTATTTTAGTTGATACATTCATCCAACCATACATCCATCCTCAAAAACTTTCGGATTTATAGTATTAGTAGGATGCGCATGCATTCGATCGCTGTCCCATATGCCTTGCGATTAACAGTTATTTGTGAACAGTTATGTTCTTTATCTCCGAAAATATTTATCAGATCCTTATTAAAATAAGATGTTCATGCTTGATAGTATAAAAAGTACACTTTCAAATAAAAAAAGAATTATTCAAATCGATTCAAATTTAACGGTGCTATGAAGTAAAATTGATAAAAATTTTCATCCCATTTCCCGGAGGAAACTTATTCTTTATCGGGATAAAAAGTATCTTATATGTTGACCCGATATATCAACTGCTACTATACCTTAATAAATTTTATTTAAATCCGTTCAGTAGTTTACACGTGATGCCCGGACTGACAGACAGACAGACAGGCAGAAAAAAAATTTAAATAAAAATCTGTTTTGGACTCAGTATCAATTATAAAGCATCCCCCGGTCAAAATTTTCAAAATATATTAAATGTACAGAAATCTTCTAGTTACAGTTTTACTATAATAATATACTAATAACACAAGGAGTTTAATTGGACAAATCAGTAACTTTTACAACAAGTTGTCACCTCACACTCTTGCACGAAGCTCTTCGTTGGCGAAAAATAGTTTTTTTTTTATAGTAATAGGATTTTAATAATTGATGTTTAAAGCAGGTTCGCCATCTGATCGCTCCATGTCAATCAACTTGAGGCGTAGGTGTTAAGCCTCATGAGCCTATAATGGCACCAATAACCACGCCCTTCAGAACGGTACACAGCAATGCTGTGCTTGATGGCAGAAATAAGCATGTTACAAAAACTCTACTACTACAGGCAGTTCCCGATTATTTACGTCGCTCGGGTCACTACCAAGGCCTGGGCGTACGGACTAATTTTTGTTCAACTACCTACGCTAGACTAAATTAAGAACTGAGCCTTACAGGAGGTGCCCTGAGGTTGACGTTGACGTAGGGGTCGACCTCAGACCAAGCTTTGTGCTTGCCCAACCACTTTTACAAAATAAAAAAAGTAAAATAGTGATGAAAATGCAACCAGCAGCAAATTGTTTAATTTGACAGCCGATTGGCGCAGTGGACAGTAACCTGCTTTCTCAGTCCGAGGCTTTGTGTTTGATTCCCACGACTGGAAAACGTTTGTGTGATCACCATGATTATTTTTCTGTGTCTGGGTGTGTATTAAGTATTTATATATATTATTCATTAAAAAAAATTCGTCAGTTGTCTTAGTACCCATAACACAAGCTACGCTTTCTTTGAGGCTAGATAGCAATGCGTGTATTGTTGTAATATATACATAAACTGGTTAATATAAACCACGCAGAAATCTGAAAAAACGTTACCATACAAAATACATAAAACTGATCATAAACGGAAATAAATTTAGATCAAAATGCAGGATTATGGCAGGTACAAGATATATAAATGTATGACAAATAACATCAAGGAAACATTATTCTTCCACCAGAGTAAATCTTGCTATTTAAGGTTCGTATAATATTCTCAGATGAAAGCTATTTGAATTACCGCGAAATATACGTAGTAGAATTTATTAAATACCGAATATCGGGAAATCAGATGTAAATCTTCCTCGAGTAAGATTTATTGTTAATTCCACCACTGAGATTATTCGAGCGTATTCTTAGGGTAATGACCTTTCACGAGATTTGTTGCATAGAATTTTTATTAGCGGTATATTTATTCATTTAATTATTTAAACAACTTTATTGCGTAATATAGAAAACAGACACAGGAACACTTACTTAAATAGAATTATGTGGAAAAGGCGGCCTTATCACTAAAAGTAATCTCTTCCAGGCTACCTTCACTTAGGAAATAAGGCAATGATTGACGGGAAATCGCAATTCTATAGATATAATCACATAGATTTAATAAATACATAGATAATTAAATTAAATAATAAATGTATGTTATGACATAGGTAAAAATAACTTCATTATCGTCATTACCGACCTAGAACGCGGCACGGGTACTGACGCCATACAAACCACACCTAATTTTCACACTCGGCACTCATTACAACAGTCTGAGTGATGCTTTTGTAGCGGTTGATGTTGCAGAACTAGATGGCGCTACAAAAATCCTGCATACGCTAGCGAAGTGTTCACGAAGAATGCCTATATATACAACTTCCAAAAATGAATGTTCGGACCTCGGTCCCCGAGCACGATCACCCGCTCGGAGCAAGATCTTCCTATTGTTACGGTCGAGCGTATCACCATAGCTCCCGTACACTTTATTCTATTCTTGACATTTACGAGGTTTTTTTTAACGCATAATTTAGTGTAAAGTACAGAGTACAGTTAGTGAAAAGTGAAAGCTTTTCCCGCACCGGGACAGGTTGGTGGATTACGGCCTTAACCCCTTCTCATTGTGAGAGGAGACCCAAGCCCTGTAGTGGACCGTTAATGGGTTGATATGATGATGATGATAACTAAAGCTTTTTGCTACTAGTTAACTAAGATAGCAGACTAACTAGCTATTGCTACAAGCTAATCTAAGAACCTAGCCCACTATAATTCTTATCAACTTTTCCATAACTTCGCTTCAAGCCTATAACTTGTATAAGTAACTTTTCCGAAGTTTCGTGCCCATTAATAATTCTCCCGAGGCGTCTCTAACCATGAAAAGAATATTACAATGTTTTGAAGCAAACTGGATACAATCAAATTACCATTTGAATGGCGCATATTTAAGAAACCGAACCGTATTTGAGTGTTTTTTGTTTATATCTTAATTAAGGCTCCGTTTTTTTTTGTGAAATGTACCTAAAATTGTCAGCATTTAAATTAATTTATCTGATGGCAAAAAGTCGCATAAGTGTTCGCCTAATTTTAAATAAGCTTTGAGTTAGTAGTTATATAACATATTTTTTAAAAATTGCACTATCCCGTTTCCATAATCATTTTCTTCTTTCATTAAGAGTTGTCTGGAGGAGATCGCTTAAAGCGATAAGACCGCCTTTGCGCATTGCGCATGTTTTCAATATATATTTTCTTTATCCCTTAATGGTGTGCAATAAAGAATTTATCTATCTACCTATCTATCTGGTTCTTAGTTATCTGACGCCAAACCTTAATTTGAAGTTAATGAGCGCTAAAAAAACAAATTTATTTGGATAATTTACGTTTTTCTTGCAATATGCAATTTGTATGTGTCGCTAATATATTGTGTTCTGGTCAGATATCATCAGGTTTGTTTTTATCATCATCATCATCATATCAACCCATTACCCGCTAAAGGGCACGGGTCTCTTTCCACAATGAGAAGGGGTTAAGGCCGTTGTCCCCTACGCTAGCCCAGTGCGGATTGGTGGACTCCACACCCCGTTGAGAACATTATGCAGCACTCTCAGGCATGCAGGTTTCCTCGTGATGTTTTTCTTTTCCGTTGATGCAAATGATATTTTAATTACTTAAAAAAACATTTTTATAGAGAATGAAAATTATTTCTATCATTCATTATTTAAACTTCATTTCACACTTTATATTCAAAACTGTGTTAGCGGAGGTAAACCCCGTACCTGGGAGAGCGCGGTAAGCAATCGGTCCCGATTATAACCACTAACTTATGATGAAAGCCCACCGACTCGCATTGGATCAGCTTGTGGGTCCAAAATCGTCTATCCTATGAAAGAGGAGGCCAATGCCCAGCAGTAAACTGCGAATGATGATGATACAAAATGGCTTTTTTTACTTTCGTTAATAACGTAGCGGTCTCCACATTACATAACTAGATGGCGCTACAAAAATCCTGCATCGCGCTAGCGAAGTGTTCACGAAGAATGCCTATATATCAACAACTTCCAAAAATGAATGTTCGGACCTCGGTCCCCGGGCACGAACACCCGCTCGGAGGAAGATCTTCCTATTGTTACCGGATTAAGTATTCTTATCCTAAGATGTTTTATCTTTAACCTGAAGTTGACTTCTTATCATAGCAACCGTTAGACATCCACTGCTAGGGATATGTATTTTGTAGTGACTTCCAAATCCAATGATCTCAAGTTGCTTGCGTCATAGTAAGCCATCATTATATAAACCCATTACAGGTTTGTGGGTCCCCTCCAGTGCGGTTTGGTGGACTCAACACGTCTTTGAGAACATGATGGGGAACTCCCAGGCATGCACGTTTCCTCACGATGTTTTCCTTCCCCGTTGCAGCAAGTAATATTTTAATTGCTCAATGCACATAACTCTAAGCTTGAGGTCCGTGCTGGGAATCAACCTCGACCCCGAGAAAGCAAAGCCGAAGTCCTAACCACTAGGCTGTAAAGCCATTATGCGCTGCTTATATTATTTATAAAAGTTTTCGCATTACAGTAATTTCTATTCCTTTTCTTTTTTTACAAAAGCGTGGAGAATGAAAAGACGATAACCTTAAATTGTCTTACACAAAGGTAGCATTATCGGCATAAAAGATCTCTTCCACCTTTCTACAAGTCAAGGACAGTTTTATGTAATTACATCTGACGAAAATAAAAAGTCACCCTTCTAGAGTTTTGCGGTTTTGACATTATTATATTTGTAGGACTTTAAATATTATGCAATGACGGGTGTACTTTTAAGTGAGGGTATTTGGTTCAATTCTCGATTTTGATTAACTTGGGATTGTATTGGGTTTAGGTTTTTACTTTTACTTTAAGGTTTTTCATTAGATGCTCCCTCCAAAATACAATCTAGGGTTATTCAAGGGATGGATAAAGAAGCTCCTTAAAAGCCGGAAACGCTTGCTCGTTTGCCTGCTATTAATATAAAAAAAAAAAAAACAATATTTACCCATTACCAGACCACCTGAGAGAACTCTTCTCAGGATCAGAACCACGCTGGACAAGTGCGGATTCGTGGACTACGGCCTAAATCGTGCTCGTTGTGCGAGGAGAGCTGTGCAACAGTAATTATTCTTATTATTTATATACTGTGCCCGTGCTTTGTAGCCGGCTAGTAATGGGTGGATATAATAAAGTCTACTAAGGTCCAAAATAATAATATCCAAAAAAATTATTGAGGCTTTTCGTCCGAAATCCCTCAGTACCTGAAGACCAGACCAGTCTTCGAACAGTGCGTGTTGCCAGTGATGACTTACGGTTCCTAAACGTGGTCGCTTGAACTCTGTGCCTCATAAGAAGGCTCAGAATCACTCAGCGGGCGATGGAGAGAGCAATGTTGGGAGTATCTCTACGTTATCAAATCAGCAATGAGGAGATCCGTAGAAGAACCAGAGTTACTGACATAGCTCAGCGAGTTGCTAAGCTGAAGTGGAAATGGGCGGGGCAAATATCCCGGAGACGTTGAGGTTTCAAAGTACTGGAATGGCGACCCCACACCGGTAAACGCAGCATTGGTCGGCCCCCAACGAGGTGGACAGACGACATCAAACGAGTCACTGGGAGCCGCTGGAAACAAGCGACTAAGGACCGTTGATTGTGGAACTCTCTACAAAAGACCTACCTTTAGCAGTGGATCGCTTGAAGTGATGATGATGATGATGATTCAGGTAGAACCACTTTTACTTATAAAACTAGTTTGCCTTGTGCATTTGAACACAGTTTCAGTCAAACAAACAAAAAAACAGTAAAGATGTATACTAATAAAACACGGAGGTTTATCTATGTACATAATATATTATATAGGTACAGTATACGTATACTGTGACGATGGCGTGAGTTTCACTCTTTTTGTTCACCCAAAAAGTACACATATACACAGTATATCATATATATAGCTCATATATATAGCTCAGCACCGAATGCTTTCCATTCGGTGACGAAGATGCGAGTTACATTTTTTTTTTCACTCGAAAAGAGCTAAACGAGTAAGAAATTATCACTTCTATAATACCGATATATAAAATTGAGTGGATATGGAATAAAAAGGAAACAATAAGTTTACAAGTAAGTAATATTTTTTTAATAAGTTTTTATAACAAAAAATCAAGAGTTTTATTTTCATATAATTCGTAGGAAGTTTTGAAGCGAGACCACAAATGCCGACCATCTGTATACAATTGCCAGGGTCGAGTAACCTGGGACCAAATGCACATAAAGGGCCCCCGATTATGATCGATGACAATAATAACGCAGAACTTCAGCCCCTCGTTCATTATTTACCCTCGCACTTCGCCGCCGACGGCGAGTATTTTTCATGCAAATATTAGGCTGCCAGACGTTGATATGCTTAACCCGAGACAAGAGATTGCAGGTAAATCGCCTGCAATCTCACGGTATTTTTTTCGGAAACAGCAGCATGTCCAGCATTCTTCCTTCGATCACCTACACTAACATTAAGCTTAATTTGCTATACCGTACAGATTTATCGAGATAGTCAGTTTCTGTCACGCTCTGCTTTGATGACAAAGCAGCTTCTGGCATTCTTTGGCATTGTGCGTTGCAGTCAAATGTATTTGGTTGTCGCGGACTATAGCAAAGTAAACTTAAGTGAGTTTGTCTGCATAGAATTTCTGATTTATATTCTATACGTCTATTACCCGTCTCTGCAACCCTGCATGCCACCGTACTCTATGTTGCTTTTTTTTTAGCAATTAGTACAGTTTTCAGTATAGTAACATACATTTTGATTGATTTATTTAAAGAAAGTGTGTTGGAACAGCAAGCATCAGAGACTACCCGATAAAGTATTGCTTTAAAGCTCAATGTACCTCAGAATTCAAGTTTACCAGCACTGTTAAGTCATTGAAAAAAATCTTAAATCGAGCGTTAAGGAAAAAGACAAAGAACATTCTTAAATAGTTCTAAATTTAACAGATTTCCAAAAAAAATTGTTTCATTGTACCAGGTTATATTATTATAAATAGCTAGATATATATTAAAGAAATATAAAATATAGCTTCACATCCATTAACAGTAGTAGCATTGGTAGCAATAGAAGTAATTTGCAGCACTTTAAGATTTTTTATTTTTTTTTATATCCCATTATGTATATAAGTGGTCGCCGGCGTGAGCCAAGTTTCATAAACGCTCTAGTACCATTTTATGAACTCCTATTTTTATCTATACTTTAACGCCTCAGAAGCCTGTATCCCCTGTTGAATATTGCTTTGTTGTTTGAATATAAATTTCTTTTTACGACTTAATATTATGAGTTCATAATAAGCAGGTTAATTTATGGCTGGGGTATGATTTGTGTTCTCTTTATAGTTTTATTTTTATGAACGTAACTATAGTTTAATGCGTTCAGGGAGTGTTGAAAGTGGCCTTTTCATTCTGCGGAGCTCAGGTTTTAACCTCAACGTAATGTACATGAAATGCGTTTGACCTCAGGGGTTATAGGTGTGTATTTTGGTTCATACTTTATATTATAAAGAGGAAAGTTTTTTATTTTCACTCAGCACCAGGTAAGATTGCAGTTAAGGGCTTATTTGTAGTGAAATAATAAAAAAAAATTCAAAAAAAACTGCCTCTGTAATACAACTAAAAAGCAAGAAATAAACATTTTGTACAACATTTTTGAGTCGGCGCCAAGTAAAATGTTAAAAATTACTAGGTATAGATCATATACTTCGTATTCGATATATGAACTTAGATCACGCGAATCCTTTCGTGCCTAATTTAAATAAATAGGTATAATTACAGTAGCCTCGCAATATATTTATAATAATATAATCTTTATTAAACAAAACATAAGTAATTATAAACAAAAAGTCGATATTACTAGAAACGAAAACTTCATAAATTAGTAATATCTGTATATCGTCTGAGAAGTACAGAAATCATTTGTGGGGACGGGTATATGCTTTTATAACATGATACCGAAGGTAATATTAGATCTACCTTTACTTAAGTTTAAATACAATATATTAAAACACATTAAACAAATCGTGGTTACTACACGATTGATGAATTCCTTAACGACAAGGCCACTCCGCTCTCATCTCACAAAACAAAAAAATTCTAAAGATTGTCAAACTATGACATGATGTTGGAAAGAGCTGCTGAGCAATCTGCTGAATATCTTCCCGGCTCTTCTCAGTGGAATCTGCCTTCCGAACCGGTGGTAGAGTTACTACAAACAGACTGACTTGACGTTTCAAAAGTGCTTATAAATTAGGCCTACTTGAAATGAATGAATTCTGAATTTAGAATTTGAATTTGAATTTTCTTTTATATCACATGGTAAGTATACAGTTAAATTAAAAAAAACTGAGATAACAAACATTAAAAAACAGTAAAATTGATATTTTTTTTATGTCAGTTAAAAATAACCATAAGATTTGTGTTATATTGTAACTCAATGGATATGCATTTATTTGTACTACGTGTAGTGAACTATTATTGTCACCGTTGCTCTTACATTTGTGTTCCTATTGCTTAAATCTCCTCAAAAGACCAATCTTCAGCCAGTGAAATCCAATTCTACGAAACCTTGCAGAAAGAAAGCTTAAAGAAAGCGTTAACCTTAGAAAGTTAAACGTTGTTTTCGTTTATATAAAACGTAAGCTTATAGAAAAATCCTATTATAATATTAAGGATTACATGTATGATATAAAGCTTGGGTGTGAATTGCTCTTTCTTCATAGCTCTTCATTAACAAGACTGTGAGATGGTGATAACAAAAAAAAACCTGGATAAGTTTGTTGTGGGCTCTTCTTAGACCAGGGCGCGTTTGCAACCCTCCTAGCTTTAGTTTTAAGTTAACGGATGCAGTTATCACCATCACTAACATTAGTGTAACATATTAAATGTATGAACGCTTCATATGTGCCTGTAATAAGGTCTACATGAATAAAACATTTTTGAATTTGAAATTTGATTATTATTATGATACATTATTATACATTTCGTCTTTTCTTATATTTGAAAAAGTCAGCACGTATTGTCCTTTGAACGCAAATTGTTAATTGTTTACCAATTGTTTAAACCCAGCAAATATGCTATAACATTCTTCGTCTATTATATTGCAGTATGTTTATTACAATAATTGAGTTTAAGTTATAGAAATGGTTTATCGCGTTTGTTTATTTAAGCCACTTGATGACCAAGCTTTTTTTTGTATATATATTATATATTAGTCCTAAAAATTAAAAATCATTGCATGTCATTTCAAAAGCGGGTCAGGTCAACTTGTAGGCAATCTCAAACTGACATACATTTTGGAGTCCTTACAACACCGAAGACACACGCTGCCTTTGTGTTCTCGATCGACTTTATAATGGAGAATTTTCTATACAGTTGTTTGCATTATTACCATCTACTGTGTTCGCTGGAAACGCTCGTTTGGGATTTCAATAAAAATTCAGGAGGCGGATAAACTAAATCTTTAAAAGTAGGAAACGCTCACCTCAGGTGTTTCGAATTTTTTAGGGTGGTGATGGCAAGATTGCTTTATTTTAAACTAGTGTCCCGCCTTAGCTTCGCGCGGGTATCAATTAGAAAAAGAGAGTTAACAAACTGCTTTAAATTATAGAATTTCTTTATATAAAATATTTGCAGTAGACACAATAAATACCAACAAATTTGTGGTGATGCATGAAAGCGCTATGTATCGACGTACGGGCTTTCCACGGGAACAGTACTCAGCTTCGCAAGTGACGCTATTTTTATTAATTAAAATAATCGATCCCCGCGATTTTCTTTAGGATTTTAGAAGAACTAAAATTGTCTAGTACATTTTTTTAAACTAACATTATTTTTAGTTTAAAGTTTAGCGTGCTTAAGTCGCGTACATTTTATTTTTCGGTGACTTGGTTGCACAATCTAATTTTTTTAAATATATATAAATATGCTTATTCATATATATTTATATATCTGTAAAATAATTGTTTGAAACTTACTTTGTTTAGAGGTACCTACTCATTACTGACACCTTCCCTTCAGAGGAGTGAAAGTTTTCGGGATCGATTCCCAGGTGGACCGTTTTGGGACTTTTGAATAGGTCTTCGGCTGTGGATTCGGCTTCTCTAACTTTTAAAATGTAACGACATTCATATTTACGTACGGCGGAGATAAATAAAAAAAAAATGTAGTCGGGACGTAGAGTTGGAATCGTGAATATTTATTGATCGTTGATCTTGTGGTCATTTTCAACTATTATCACGAGGTCTCGGGTTCGATTCCAGGCTGTGCCCGAGATTTACTAGGTGTTAACATGAATGATTTTTCAGTTCCTGGGTGTTTATATGCATAGTATAAGTATTTCAGTATATTAATCACAAAAATATTCATCAGGCATCTTAGTACCCATAACACAAGCTACGCTTATTTAGGGGATAGATGTGTGTATTGTAAAAAAAACGGCTTAAAGGACTTACCGAAACACGGGAATTTTCAGCTTATAATTTAATCACAAAAACATTTTCCAGTGTTACATAATTAAATTGGGAATACTAAGAGAAAAATTTGAAAGTGTACACTGTCAAACCTTATAGCTAACTTCATGGTGTCGCTTTTTTTTCACGGTTTGGTGTGCGCGCGCATCGTAAAAAATTACTCTCATAATTTTTCCATAACGCGCCAAAAGTATAATATATATAGGTATAACTTCAAAAATGGTCACGATAACAATACAGAAAAAATGCATTGTAACCTTTAAAGCGCGTTTCTTCAGTTTATTTCAGTGTACCCGTACTCCATTATCGGGCACAATGCAGAAACATAACTCACATTATGAAATAAAGTGAAATGTACTCGGAAACGTTTGGAGCGGCAGCTGAAACAGATCGTAACATTAGCTCTAATGGACCCAGTAAACGCGATTGGGCCACTTAGAGTTTGTACACACGTGCAGTTCCGGTGCGCCTTGGTAGCGTTTTTGACAAAAATGACTATAGTAAAGTAGTCGATTGGGCGTGCGCTGGAAGGCGACCTGCGTTGATACGTTGGAAGTTTCTCACTTACTGAGTACGCCCAAAACAGCGGGTGCAGCTGCAAGCAAGTGCCGTAAATATTCTGTAATTTTAATGGCTACGTGTTTGCGGCGCTTGCTTTGGTGACTCCTAATTATATCCTATGGGATATAATTACACAAGGGATATATTTTTTTTTTTTTTATAATATTTATTTATCAAATAAAACAATTAAATTAAAATGTTTAGTATAAAAGCACCGAAAAAACCGCAGAACTTTGTCCTCGGTGCCTATCTGCAACGATTACCTTAGGTGCTAATTACAAGAATAAAACCAGCTGTGGGAAAAACATACTGCTACATTGTAGAACTAAGTAAGCCTGAGAGTAGATAGGAGCTAAGTAAGCCTGTAAATTTTAATTTTTAATAGTAGTAAGGACCAAAATAAATGAATATAAATTATACGAGATACAAAAGAGTCAGCCAACTAACTTCGCTAAAAAGTATTCTTTGAGTTTACGTTAATAAACGTGTCATCCTGCTAAAGCACAGGGACCTGGAATAAAGTCAAAATCAAAAATATATTTATTCAAATAGGCCCCTAGGTGGCACTTTTGATGCGTACATAAGAATTACACGGTAGTGAGATGATGGCGATAACCACATTCGTAAACTTAAAACTAAAGCTACGAGGGTTCCAAACGCGCCCTGGTCTAAGAAGAAGCCCACAACCAACTTAGCCGGGTGTTTTTTTATCACTAGGATAAGTATATCCCCGTTTATTATTACACATATATTATTTGGATACTATTACCACTTGTGCCAGTGTTCTTTGAGTTGATAAAGCTGTGGGAGAAGTTTAATTTCTATCCTATGCCCAGGGAGATAATTCTTCTGCCCATGCTAGCCTTTTGAGCCGTTTTGAGTCTTCAGACACGAAACATTGAATTAATCTCGTGTCCCAAAAATTGGTCGTGACCCAAGAGCTAGTGCATATTGGGCAAACGGCTAAGTCTAGCAAATCAAAGGGGCAATAGCATCATTTTGGGTACCATGCCCATAAGTGAACAGTTAGAGGGCTTATATTTTTAGTAAATATTAATGTGCCAATTTATTATGCAGCGTAAAATTTATTAATAGAATGTTTTATGAATTCAGTTTAAAAGGTTGTTCACTAAGCAAAATAAATCGCACTATTGAGTAAAGTTTAAGTGTAAATAAATGTAACATTAGCTGTAATCTATACTTCTAATGAAACTGTAACAGGAAGATTTTTGTATATTTAAGATATTATGAAATTTTTTACCGGGGGATGCTTCATAATCGATACTGAGTCTATAACAGATTTCTATTTCATTTTTGTCTGTCTGTCTGTCTGTCTGTCTGTCTGTCTGTCTGTCTGTCTGTCCGGGCATCGCGTGAAAACTACTGAACAGCTTTAAATAAAATTTGGCATAGTGGTATATACAGTGTGGATACACCTAAAAATTTGGAGCGGCGGCGGCTGAAACAAAGTGTAACATTAGCTAAAATCGATCTAGTACACGCGATTAGAGATCGTACATGCATGCTGTAGAGGTACGAAAAAATAAATTTATAACCTATAAATTATACTTAGCTACATCATTGTCATCATTATCATCATCTTATCAACCGACAGACGTCCACTGCTGGACAGAGGTTTGTCGTTGGGAGTTTCATATTCCATGGTTCTGTGCCGCTTGGATCCAGCGGCTACCTGCGACGCGCTTAATGTCGTCTGTCCACCTCGTTGGCGGTCGACCAACGCTGCGTTTGCCACTTCAGCTTCAGTCGGTAATTATGGTTCTTCTACGAATCTCTACATTTCTGATTACATCGCGTAAAGATGCTCCGAGCATAGCTCTCTCCATCTCCTGCTGAGTGACTCTGAGCCTTCTTATGAGGCCCATAGCTCATATTATTACAAAAAAAAGTTTAAGTATTCGAAAACCTTTGGAACTGTAGAACAAGTTGGCTGAAATGCGTTTTAGCCGTTTCGAGTTAAAAGCGTTCAGTTATCAAAAAAAATATCACTGCACTAAAGAAGAAAAACAGTACGTACCTAATTTTATGAATTAGCCCAACATTCTGATGGAGCATAGACCCCACTATACTCTTAAACCACACGCCTTATCTCTTCTAACTACTAAGCACAAGCCTTCTCTCTTCATCAGTTGGACGTTAATAGGAAAGTGTGACATAGCTCAATACCTACACTGTGGATTAACAAAGCATGGGTAAAACTTACATAAAGAATCAGATGTGCGAGGCAAAAAGGTTACAGAAACCTAGTTGAGTAACGTAAAGTTGTAGGAGCCACGCAAACATTTAGAGCGGCAGCTGGAACCGATCGTAACATAACCTCTAATGGACCGTGTTAATGTGATTGGACCACTTAAAGCAAATAGAAACGAGCAATTGCTGTGAGACTACTAGAGCCCATGTCATACATATTTTAAACACATGCGTGATGGTCCAAACTGAATATATTTTACTTTTCATTTTGAAGGAGACCTTGAATTATCTGTGGAACTAACTGATGTTTAACCTTAGTTTTTAATCCAATAGGACTAGATTTTAATATATGCGCATCCAAATATATTCGTCGATAGTTAAATTAAAGTAAAAAAATATACTACGACGATACACACATCGCCATCTATCCCCAAAGTAAGCGTAGCTTGTGTTATGGGTACTAAAATAGCTGATGAATATATTTTTTACTAATATATACACACCCAGACACTGAAAAACATTCATGTTCATCATACAAGCATTTTCCAGTTCTGGGAATCGAACCTACGTCCATGCACTGCGCCACTCGCCTGTCATGTCAAACGGGTGCATGTATAAAATAGGTGGCTAGAATGTAAAAAAGGTGAAATAATCAATTGTTTAATAACTTTCAGTCACAAAATTCAAAACCAACTGTTTATCTGTTACTACTGAACAAATTTCGATAAAATTTGGCAAGCAGATAGATCGCACTCTGGGGAAGGATGTAACATACTTTTAGTGCGGAAAATAAACGCAAATTCCCGGGTTTATACAAAAACGTAACAAAGGTGGAGGAAGTCCCGGAAAACGCAGGTTTCTTTATATATTTTTGTACACAGTCAAATCTTGTCTAGGGACTTAGGGACAGTCAACTTGACGTTGACTTTTCTTGTGTTTCCTTTTGTTTCATTTGCACAAGCCATTGATTTAATTATTATGTATTTATAACCTCACTGACACAGGAATACAATTCGGTTCGGATTATTAATTTACTTTAAAAAAAATTATCAATATAATTTTAATATATAGTTTATTTTATTTTTTTGTAATATACTTTATGCATCAACCACTTTCCACTTTTTTTAACGGCTTCGCACGCTCAGGTTGCCTTTAAAAGATCATATTTAGTGATAAGGCTGCCTTGCATATTGGATAGAAGCAGGCGTTACTTTGCGGAAATCCATAATATATTATGAAAATGAAGCTTAATTTGCTATACTCCTCGAACAGCAGGAGAATCTGTATGGTGTAATTTATAATTTCTTCAATCCGTATACTCCATACCAAACAGATCCTCGGCAATGTACGCACAAAAAAAAATACAGTTCGAATCATATAAAACGGTAGAAGAAAAACCAAGTAATCGTAAAAATATACTAGCAGAATTAAAAAAAAAAATTAAAATACACTCATAACGGAGAAAGGCAAAAAAGGACCTTAAATGAAACTTATAAGCCCGAAACAAGATCCTAATCTGACGACTAATTATTCAAACAGTGTCTTCAGGTTAATATTCAGCGTTCGTTCAAAGCGAACCGAATTAAAAATCAAGATGCCGTTTTGTAACTCGCTCGCTGTAATAGGTTGGGAGACAGTGAACGAACTGCTCAAGGGAACCTAACAACTCTTAGTTAGGTAGATGTACGAAATTTTGGGATTACGAACGAAATAATAAATATCCTCCTTTAAGTAAATTCAAAATTCAAAATTCTAAAATCAAAATTTCAATTTTTTTTAATTCATGTAGACCTATCGCACTTATGAAGCGTTCATACATATATGTTTACATAATTGTAAGCGGATGGTGATAACAACTTGAACCTAAAGCTACGAGGGTTCCAAACGCGCCCTGATCTAAGAAGAGCCCAAAACAAACTTAGCCGGGTAACTTTTGTTTTGTTATCACCATCTCACAGTAAATTAATATTAAGTCATGAAGTTAGAGGAATTCACCCCCAAGTTTTTTATCGCTTAAGTAATCCTTAACATTATAATAGGAGGTATGGGGATTTTGCTATCTATACCCAAAATTTCTGAATGGTGGTGGTGGACTTTATACTGTAAAACATGTCTAAAACCTGCTCAAGAGATTCTTATGTACTATTTTTGAATATGGTTATAACATGGAGTAGATAAGGGGGATTTCGCTTAACGTTCGCACATTGAGTAATTTGACCTTGACTAAAGTTATATCATCATCACCAAAGCTACAGCCCCTCCAATTTGCCCTCCATCAACCTCTAATACAATTACTACTTTCTACAAAAAAGTAATTGAACTTAATATTAGGTACCCAAAATTATAGTCGGTAGCTTTCTTGCTTTTACTGTGCTAATATTGCCTACAATAAGGATGGCAGATATAATTTCATACAATATACAATAATAATTTTACCAATAGGTCCAGTGATTTTTGCGTGATGTTTTCACGGACTAATAATACACATACTATTTTATAGCGGGTCATTTTGTTTGTAGAACACATGTAATAAAATGTTCACCGGTTCTTAAAGCCCAAGGACTCCAGACTCGTCCAATTCATTGCGAATACCAATTTCATCTCGGCCGCGGACCTCATTCCGCGAAATTTGGTTACAGAACGGCTGAGACAACACGGAAAATTAGACCGCGAAGAAAAATAAATGCGATGAAACGTCGGAGCATACAAAATTAGAGGGATGTAGTCGCAAGTTATAAAAGGTGGGTACATTGCTCCATGAATACAAATCTCCTTGATGGCCCTAGATTGAACTTATATGAGACGTGTAAGAGCTATGTGGCGTGTGATTATTTATCATATATAATGCGTAGGGGTAGGGCGATAAGGAAAATGGGTCAGGGTGCTTTTGGATTTGACGACCTCTTTGAAACAGCGATGCGAGGCTTATCTTTTAGTCACCGTGTAGTGTTGAGAAGAACTCAAACCCGTTTTTAATTGACAGGTAAATTTTGTTAAGACGCCGGTGCATAATTGAAAAAAAAACGTGCCGCAATTAAAAAAAAACTTGATGCACCAATTATTTATGTAATGAGGATTTTTCATCATATTGAGTGTTTCGCTGTTCAAATAGATCGATATTTGGCTCAAATTTCACTTTTCTTGGGCGCGTAAATTACAAAAAGAGCTGTTTATTGCTTGTGATAAATAGGTTGTATGTAGGTGATAGAGCTAAATCGAAATTAAAACAGTTTCCTAATTTTTAATCGATTAAATTAGGAAACTGTTTTAATTTCGATTTAGCTTAGATTGACGAAATCGCAATTTTAATCTTTTATATAGGCCTAGTACCAAAATGTCAAAAATTAAACCAAAATATAGTAAAATAAACAAATACAAGCTTATTTTACTAGTATATTATGGCCTATTACGAGTTGAACATTTAATATTTAACCCAGTACGTTAAAACCCCTTTTATTTGTTAAGCGTGAGGAATCCTCATGGATACTGCACCTGGGGAAGTGTAGTAGTTATTTCGGATTCTTGTCGACTAAACACACCAGTGTTCCAACTCACATCCGCGACCCAACTTGCAGCGTCTATTGAGGCGGAGATCTTCATTATGGGTGTATGGGGCGATCTTGCTCGAGTCGCCTTTGCCCGATTCTTCCGCGGCGGATCGGATTAGAGTCAACGGTGTCCTGATTCAATCGCTCAGCCGTTTCCTTCTTCGACATAACAGAAAGAGACAACCACTTCCCAAGACCTGTCACTACAGGGCATAATCTCCTCGACCACGGCCGGCAGAGAGAGGTTCTGTCCACCTCTGCCGTGCCGTTCGCTGCTCCGCCTAGTTGCCGCATTTATCAAGCGTATTGATCGTGACACTCCACGGTAGATTTCCTAAGGCAAGTCTTAATTTATCAGCTGAACTGTTTGATGAATAAACAAAATAACACGCTGTTCGCTTACGTATTAGATCTATGAATGATGCCGTTGGAAAAGTTGTATTACTTAAAAACAATGTAATATTAGGAAATTATTGTACGATAATTTACCTTTGTACATAAGATAAAACTTTTTTTACTTTATAAATATATTTTCTATAACTAGCTGTTTTTGGCGTCTGTAGTTTTTGTTGCAAAAACGGCTTCCAACCGTGCAAATTAAAAAGCCAATTAATTAAATAAAGTTTATTAAAATTAAAATTTTTTTTTAAAACTTTAGGTAAACCTATATTTTGGGTGCTTATTTAAGTTATAGTCTAGGTAGTCAATAGTAGGGAACAAATGGGGTACTAACGTTCATGTCAAATTTTTTTTAATGTCCATATTGAACGGACTATTGTGTTTACTTTTGGCTCAGTTACCGTAAGATCAAAAACATTGCGGTAACTTTGATAACAATCAATTATTGTGATAAATACTTAAGGGTAGGCTTTTTATAAATCCAATATACAATGCCGATCCTTAATTTTTTTATAACTCGTACTGGATATTTTCTTCATTTTAGATCATCGGCAAACCCTGTGAATAACCTCTATACACGCCACTAGCACGGGTCGCCTCTCAGAATGAGAAGGGTTCTTCACCCCGCAGTCTATCCGACCCGTGCCCTGGAGTGTGCTGATAATAGGTTGACAATGATCAAAGTATTTCGAAGTCCGAATGCGCCTAGAAACTGGCTATGAAGTTGGCTGCACATCGAAAACCTAAAACTCATCAATATCTAGTGGCTCGGAAATGACGCGGTGATGCCGCCGCTACCGGGATGATTGCCCGAATATTGCGATTTATTAACAGATAGCTGCCTATCTAGCATTGCGCTTTGAATATCAACCCTATAGCGTGAAAATTGCTTAAGCGCGTATGTGTTAATGGCATATTGGATAGAAGCAGGCGTTACTTTGCGGAAATCCATGATATATTATCAAAATTAAGCTTAATTTGCTATACTCCGCGAAAAGCAGGAGAATCTGTGTGGTGTAATTTATAATTTCTTCAATCCTTATAATCCACACCAAACAGATCTTCGGCAATATACCCTCTACGCACGTTTCGCTCCGCATCCTCTTACCACTACAATTGAAAATTCTACGATAGTAGATACGACGTAGTGTAGAATTTTCAATATAGCTCGTACCTATTAAAAGTTGGCCATTAGGTATGTATATCTAGTGTGTTACCGCGGAAGTTTCATTGCATACGTCAGTGAATTGTTACCTTCTACCCAAGTTCTGACGTTACACTTTGCTAGGTGCAAAATGTATGGAACTTTTATAATTACTTTAATGCAACGCGCGTACTTAAATGTTTTAATTCATCTTACTCGTGTGCACGGAGTTTACTAATGTGGTTTTATGTTCGTACTTATGTGTAACTTTGTTAATGGTCACCAGAATCATATCAACTGATTAGAAAGAAGCCCATTACAGGGCACGGATCTCCTCTCAGAATGGTTCGGATTAGTTTGGTGAACTCCACACACCTCTGAGAACGTTTTAGCGAACTCCCAGGTATTCAGGTTTCCACACGATGTTTTCCTTCGCCGTTTAAGCAAGTGATATTTTAATTGTTTAAACGCACATAACTTAGAAAATTAAGAGGTGCGTGCTGGGATTCGAATTTGGCCCGCGAAAGTTAAGTCGACGTCTACCACCACTAGGCTATTACCGCTTCCCTCATCAAATAGGGATTGGAAAATAAATAAAAACCGATTCTCAGACCTAACGAATATGAAAAAAAAACTATAAGAACGAGTCAAGCCACGGCGTGTGTCCCGGAACGCTATGACACGAGAATTTTATTTACTAGATACTCCACCTATTCCATACTGCTGATGACTTACGATCAACGTTAGCCGCATGCAACTATATTAGCAATTCTCCTTTTCACCTAAAACTGAACAATTAATATTTTAGTTAACGTCCGCAGTCGCCGTTTGTGGCTTACTTAGGCATATTTAATTAAAGGGTGTTATATTAGGAGCAACTGTCGGTCGTGCAACATCGTTGGTCTAGTAGTACAACAAAATATCACGAGGTCCTTGGTTCGAGTCCCGGGTCAGGACAAAAATTGTAATGTTGGCATTTTTACCATAATAACCCATTATGTTAAAAATGCCAAAAATTGGGTTGTTCTGTTAAAAATATCACTAGCTACAAAGGTGAAGGAAAACATCGTGAGGAAACCTGCATGGAAACATGAGTGTTTTCCATTATGTTCTTAAAAGTGTGTGGAATATACCAATCCGCACTGGGCCAGTGGGGTAGATTACCTTAGGCCTATAGGCCTATAGGCCTTAACCTCTTCTCATTGTGGTGGGAGGCCCGTGTTGTGGGCCAGTAATTGGTTGATATGATGAAGTGACAAGAGTGGTCCACCTAAAAATTTATTTTTTTATGGTTGATCATCCCAAAATATAAAAAAAAACAATACAAGCCCGGACGAAAAATCAAGTTGTTAGGTTGCTTAGTAAGGACGTAAAGAAAGAACAAAAAAACAAACAAACACACTTCCGCAATTACAATATTAAGGATATAATCATATCCAGGACCTAATTTTTCGTAGTTTAACATTATAACTAATAGACCTACGAGTCAAGAGAATTGCGAAAAAGGCTGAAGAGACAGTAGCATAGATAAATAATCAACAATATATGTCACCTCGCGCGAACCATCTCCGCGAATAATTTTTAAGAAGTACGCAAATGTCCTCGTATTAGGGATAATAAATTATGTTCTCGTTTTCAATAGAGGTGTCGCGAAACTAGGTCGTTTCGGCAGGTGGGATGCTTTGGGTACTTTTCACATCAACTGAAGTTCTGTGCAATTGCAATTGTGTATCTGTCGATAAATTACAAACCACTCCAACACCTTGGAACCCCAACGTCCATCGCTTCTCCGAGCTATGTGTACCGCCCATTGCCTTTTCAGCTTCGCAACTAGTTGAGCTATGTCGGCAACTTTAGTTCTTATACGAATCTCCTCATTTGATCAAGTAGAGATACTCCTAACATAGCTTTTTCCATCGCTCGCTGAGTGACTCTTCCTTTTTATGAGGCCCAAATAAATAGTCAATAAAATTTGTAGTGGCTGCTCTTTTCTTAAATAAAAAATTGTTTACTACACAAGTAGTTTTTCGATAAAAAC
Organism: Pararge aegeria; assembly: GCF_905163445.1. Taxonomy (NCBI): domain Eukaryota; kingdom Metazoa; phylum Arthropoda; class Insecta; order Lepidoptera; family Nymphalidae; genus Pararge; species Pararge aegeria. The sequence goes on along the minus strand of NC_053184.1, from coordinate 4,502,423 downwards.
TGTACAAAGTTGGTACATAAATGCACGCGGTGACAACCAAAACATCAGTAACAATGTTTAAATGTATGATCAAAATTGGGTCTTAATGTTATTCGAACTTATTATCACAAGATTTGTCTATCAATTAGTTCCTGACCTGCACTACACGTGGACTACACGTCTTCAATTATTTATTTAACTTTGTCATTCAACTAAGAGTATGTCTTAGATCTAGGCAGTAGATTTAAGTGCTATACTGCATAGTATTGGTGGAAAAGACCACATAGTATCACAACCTAACGTTGCATCCAGCAGCTATGAGTACCTCTCACAGTTTGCTTTAGTTAAACGTAGCCCTTATTCTGAAAAGTTTGGTGGCTGTGCTGTCTGAATATAACTTGCAAGCTCACAATCGAGAGGTTGCCTTCAAGTACTGAAATACTATAACATAATCAAATCTACGGACAATTAGCGCTAATAAAATAAATTACAAGTAACTACAGATTTTACGACGCGTAACTTACTTGCGGACGAAATGCATTATATTTATGTATGATATTTCTATATCTATATCTATATATCTATATATATATATATCTATATAGATATATATATATCTATATAGATATATATATATATATAGATATAGATATATATATATATATATAGATATAGAGATATCATCATCATCATCAACCCAGTACCAGTCCACTACAGGGCACGGGTCTCCCCTCAGAATGAGAAAGGTATAGGCCGTAGTCTACCAAGCTAGCCAAGTGCGGATTGGTATTTACACACACTTTTAAGAACATTATGGAAAACTCTCAGCCATGCAGTTTTCCTCACGATGTTTTCCTTCGCCGTTGAAGCTAGTGATATTTTTAACAGAACAACCCAATTTTTGGCCTGACCCGCATCACGAACCAAGGACCTTGTAATATTTTGTTTGTACTACTAGACCGACGACGTTGTACGACCGACAGTTGTTCCTAATATAACATCCTTTAGTTAAATATGCCTACGTTTCGTCACGATGTTTTCCTTTACCGTTTAAAGCATTTTGCCTGGACTCGAACTCGGCCTCTAAGAGAGGAAGGCCTATGCCTTACCCACTAAGCTATCACCGCAAGCTATTTTTTATAGAGATAAACGCTATCAAAATTATGTCAGTCTGTCAAACTCTTATACAGCTGTTAATTCTTGCAAACAGGTCATCACGATTATCATTTTCAGCCTATTAACTGAGTACCACTGGGTATAGACATCCGCTCTCAAATTGTGGATGAGAATTATGATTAGAGTATCTTAGGGAAAACTTTGATGTGGTTCAGCGATAAAGCAAAGATTGGGTAAACCAAAATCATTTTGCATGACTAGACAACAATGAGATTAATTACTGTTTTTCAGCTATATAATGACTGGATATAATAATTTTTGTGTGGCCTGATAATTATCAAATAAAATACTGAATATAAAATATTAACCAACCTATCTACGTAGAGTAAGAAAGTTTTGGTTTAAAGGAGAATAATAATGTCTCAAGCATTCATAACCATAAAACAAAAATAAAACAGCTTTTTGTACTAAAAAGAATGGACCACCAACCAGTAAAACTTACTTTAAGGAGTTCTCTCGCAGAAAAGCATATTTTAAGAAATGCATTTAAGCATTTCTGTAGTGGCGCACTTACTATAACACATTTTGGCTGCAAAACGAGAATGCTATTTAGGTGCTCTGAGAAATGTATTGTTTTCTTTAGAATAGTGTGAATTTTTAACCGACTTGCGAAAAAGACGAGTGTCTAAATCCGATGCGTCTGTTGTCTCTGATACTATTGAAGCTACTGAACTGATATGCGTGATTCTAGTTATTTCGAAGTAGGTTTGTCGATAAGATGTGTAGCTAGTCTTGTTTAAGAGTGAAAGAGAGGGAATAGTTAGGGCTTTCAGGTCAATATTGATAGAATAAAAGCAACCATCAATCGTGAGCGCGGTCTAATAAATGGGAATTTGAAATTCAGGAATTTATAATTTCAGAATTTTTCTCTGGTCTGTAGGCAGGCTTCGATGTAGCTACGAGTAGTTGCACCATGATTTAAATTTGTGTAGAACAAACAGGAACATTAAAACCGTTTAGGGGTGTGGATTTAATATAACTCCCATATCCCTAACAGGTTAGCCCGCTACTATCTTAGAATCTTCACTGATTATCAGGTGTTCTTGCAGTTAGGGCTAACTTTTAGAGTACCATAAGTGTAATACTTGTATTTATAGTTTAGACTAGCGTCACATAAATCATTGAAAAAAAAAAAAAAATAGAACATGACTGGAACAAATTGAATACTAGTTTTACTTTCTAAACTCCATCAGATTCTCGCGTGTAGCTCATGTTCGAATGTGGTTATCTATCACCGCCTATACTTATATTCTATCGACTAAGCTAACAACTTAATAAAAAGCTACTTGTCTAAGCCCCAGTGCTGCCATTTCTGAAAAATCAAAAGACATCATCTTCACCGGGCCGTTTTCCTCACGTAAGCTTTTGCTTATTATATTTCCAACTCTTCCCCTTGCTTGCTTTTGCTTGTTGAGCTTGCTTCTCCGGCCACCCAAGCCACCCATGTTGCATAGGACTTTATTATTATAGCAGGCTAGCTGTACTATTTATATAGCTGGAGATCCCAGGTAGACTTTTTGTTGTCCGAAACACCCGTGGACCACAGCATTACGTGCATTTTGTTTGCGTCTATTCATGACATACTGATGTCAATAACTTGAAAAACTTACTACCCATTGTATATTTATAAAACGTGTCGTAACCTAAACTCCATTTTTATGTTTTTTCATTTTAACATGTTTGTTCTCTTCTATTTTTAAAACTTACTTTACACTAGAAAGTTATGAAAAGATTGTTTACAGCATAAGACAAGATAGAAAAAGTAGGCTATACATCATATGCGCAAAGTCCCTTGAGCAACGTTAATACATTAACTTAGTACGCGGTGTACGTTGCCAACTATCCCCGTGTCTGTTGCCATATGGTTAGTGATAAACGATGGAAACTACCTTTGGTATTGCATTATTCGTAGCTGACCGCCTCGTTGGTCTAGTGGCAAGTATTTTGACTTCGCATCACGATATCTCAAACCTAATATTATTGGGTACCTACCCATCGGAGCGTTAATTCGCCGTGTTCTGTTAATGTTACCAAGTTGTGAATTAAGAAATGAATGAAAACTCCTTTATTGTACACCACATAGAATCATCGTATCATCATATCAACCCATTACCGGCCATCTATAGGGCACGGGTCTCCTTCCACAATGAGAAAAGGTTAAGGCTATAGTACAACGCGCAGGCCCAGTGCAGGTTGACTCCACACACCTTTGAGAACATTATATAGAACTTTCAGGCATGCAGGTTTCCTCACGATGTTTTCCTTCACCGTTGAAGCGAATGATATTTTGATTACTTAAAATGCACATAACTTGGAAAAGGTGGAGGTGCGTGCTAGGATTCGAATTCGAACACCTCGAAAGTGAAGTCAAACTCCTACCCACTGAGCTATCACCGCTTCTAAACATGGAATAATCATAAGAAAAAAAATGCAAATACAGTAGAAGGATAAGATAGAAAGTACGATTACTTCAAGTGTGGGATCATAAGTTAACGCCAGACAACAGATTGACAACAAAACAAAAAATTGACTTTACAATAATAGTAAAGTCACTGAACAATTATTATTTGTTAACTCGAAATCTCCTGTAGTATAAAGATTGAAGAAAGTATAAATTTCACCATACAGATTCTCCTGCTTTTCGGGGAGTATAGCAAATTAAGCTTAATTTTCATATCATCTCAAATTACTCGTATTCCATAACTTTTAAATATGATATGATCGATCTTGGAAGAATTGAAGACGTTGAGGTAGACATACGACGTCAAACAATTCACGTTTCTGATAATTCTGATGTAAATGTTCATTTTCAAGAATAGCTTGCTTTAACCAGACCTAATCATTGCTTTCCAGCACGCACGGGTCTAGTCAAATGCAAGTCTATGTGAGATATAAAAATAGTTTCGAGGAGCCGCTGGTAAAAAATGGTTTCATTTTTGATTATAAGACCCAAAAACTGGGTTTTAGATAAAAATCCACAATTTAATACATATAGAAAAATAACAGAAAATTGGAAATCTGACAAGAATATGCAAAATATTGCGCTATGCAAAGTACAAAAGACAGGCGGGAACAATAAGAGAACTTGCCAAGAATTGCCTTCGTACCCGCACTGAAATTGTAACCAGAAATGGAATGCAAATATTGAAAACGGGAGCTGTGCAGCTTTTTATGCAGTGGCACGCCCGTACTGTAACACCTTACCTACATTCATTCCCACCATTTAACATTTATTCATACATTTTTATGGTTCCGTAGATACTGTGAGAATCCGTCTAAGATTTGAAAGTGGTCCGACAGCCTCATGCAATATACCGCAGGAATTAAAGATTTAACTGGGAGGCTTTAGCTGGTACCACATAGACTTGCCACCAAGTATTATATGGTACAGGTTTAATGTTATTGGCGTACAAAAGACTGCATCATTACTTAGGTGTGATTGCAGTTAAGAGCAACTAGTAAATACAACGTTTAACGGAATTACGAAATACTGTTAATTTCAGTTTGCATACGTTTATTTCATAAGGAATCACTCTGTAAAAGTATTAAATCAAAAGAAGCATATTTATTTTGCTGTACAAACTAATTCAAATATTCTAAGTGTTTACTTATGACAACCCTATTCAAGATAAAAGACCGACACGTGCATAGTACTTAAACTACGCGGCGCGTACCTAATAAAGTGACAGGAGTCACTTGATTTTACTTTTGCATGTGATGTTAGGTTGTGTTATAATAAAATACATAATATAACAAGTATTCATATGATAATAAAGTTCTAATACCGGTAGTACCTGACCTATTGCAAATTTGGCTCTAACTGGTTCTAATTGCAAATTTGGCTTAAACTAAAAGTGGATATTAAATTCGTCAAAAATTAGTCGCGGCTAAAAGTCATATTTCAGTTAAGCGTTAAACATTATCATAGTTTCATGTGACATTTTGAAATAGAACATGAAAGTAATACTCAACTGATCTTTTGTAACCCTGGTAGTTTTTTTTAGTACACTTCATCATATCATCCCAATGAGAAGGGGTTAAGGCCATAGTCCACCACGCTGGCTCAGTGCCGTTTGGACTCCGCACATTTTTGATAAAATTATGGCGAACTCTCAGGCATGCAGGTTTCCTCACGATGTTTTCCTATAAAGCAAGTGATATGTTAAATTCATGAAATAAAAATAAAACAAAAATGTTATCACGATAAATAAATTAGTTCAGCAATGAACAAGAGAACTGGTCAGGAATTTCCTTCGGACCCACACTAACATTCGAACCAGAAATTGAATGTAAATATTGAAAATGGAAGCTGTGCAACTTTTTATGCAGTGGCACGCCCGTTCTTACCTTACCTACACTAATTCCCACCATTTAACATCTATTAATTTATTTTTAAGGTTCTTTGAGTACTATGAGATTCCGTTTGCGATTCATAGCCATTGACAATTTAATGCACAAATACTGAGGAATTTAAAGATAGCCAATCGGTTATTATACCTGATTTACGTTAGTTAACTTATCTGAGCTTCCGGGCTCGTTTCGGGCGGGTGTCGTTTTTGAGGTTAAGCCGTTTTTGGTGACTCAGGTAGGTACTTTTCCTGAGATGACGTTATATTTGGAAACCTTGTAGCTTTCGTTTTTAGTTGAATATGTCATTAATGTTTTTCTTATCATGATGCAAATATGTAAGAGTTTATCATTTTGATAAATTTAAATAATACTAAGAACAACTGATAAAGTCTGCACGAATTTCTGCGTTTTAAAATAGCGCCATTAATTTTTTTTTTATTAATTCACATATACAATACCCAAGACAGCCTGCGTCCGAGATACCAAATTAAAAGTGATTACAATAAACAAGTCTTGCAAGAAGTATAATGCTTTTTAATCGACGTATAACTAAATCCCGAACCTTAAAAAATCCTATAAGCAATTTTACTCCGGTCTTTAATATTTTAGTGATAACCTTTTTGTACCTACCTTCCTACCTCATTTTTCATAGGATGTTTGTTATAGTTTGATGTTCTCTTTCAACTTTATGTGGTATATGATAAAGATTTTACACATACGTGCATACCTACGTGTCTTTACTAAAATTATAAGAAGAAGAAGAAGAAACACTTTATTGCACGTATAACATACAGGAAAAGAAACAGTAAGGAGTATACAGTACACAATGTAGACATTCAAAGGCGGCCTTATTGCTGCAAGCAATCTCTTACAGGCAACCTTTGTAGATAGGACTAACAGCAAGAGAACGGGATAATGCCAAGAGTGTTGAGATAGTGAAAATGTAAAGATACAAATACATATATAATTTACATATATAATTATACAAGTAAATAACTTTATCTTGATATAATTTTACTGATAGGTATTACCACTGTACGTCAGACATTCGGTAAACGCGAATTATAGGTAATCGCGGTAAAAACTAGTGTTTTTATGCTAAGCGATCACGCCAATAACCTTGAGCGTTTGCCCGGTACAAATTTCATGGGCGATCGGGGGTTTTTGAATTCCGAAATAAATTTATTGTATAAAATTAAATACTTTTATATTATAAAGAAACATCATCATCATATCAACCCATTACCGGTCCACTACAGGAAAATGAGACCCTTGCCTTGTAGTGTCTCAGATTGAGAAGGATTAGGCCGTAGTCTAGCACGCTGCCCAGTGTGGATTGGTAGACAATATTATTTATTTTTATTTTGTTAAGAAATCAGTAAATTTTCGTACTAATATGACACTTTTATAATAATACTAGCGGACCCCAGCGTCATCTGTCGGGCTAATTTGTGAATCTAAACCATCCAGGGTACCACCCAAACGTATACCAAAAAAATCATTCAAATCGGTCCAGCCTTTAGTGACATACACACGCACACAAGAAATATATATATAAAGATAATTATATAAAGATTTTTTTAAAGATTTAAGAAAAACATTTTTTCTCATATGTTGTAGAGTTTGATTTTTTGACAAAGTTATTATTAAAGTTGCTTTCAATTCACGATTATTAAGCGTTTTTTTGAGAGAGCAGCTTTGGTTAACGAAATACTAATTATAACCATAATCCTGTATAGTTAAAATAACTAGACCTTATACTGCCTAGTTATTTTAACGAGACAGTATTATGGTTATATTTTATAACACATAAAGCTACCGCTCGGATTTGATTTAACACTCGAGAACACACAGCATATACAAAAATGTAATTCTGTAATAAAACCCTCGCATCGTTTTTCGATTCGCCTCTAAATTCCAAATGAGAAACCGTGAAAAGATAATATGAGCTACAAATTTAGACCCGTGTCTTGGTAACCGTCACATGTCTGCCAGATTTATACGTAAAAGAAAACGCCTCCGGCGGCGAACGCTTTTATTGAAATTGGCTGCATTACCATAATAATATTAGAGGGATTGTCAGCCATCGACGAAGTGTGAAATCGCAGTATACCACCCGCTGTTATCTGCTCAAGTGCTGTAATCTGCATACATTTCGTCTCTCGCACCATTGTGCGGGATTCAATTACCCAATCTTATATTTCCAGCTTTGTTACATCATTTTGGTATTGGCTCCCTTCAATTTGAAAGATGATATGCTAAATTGTTACGTATTCCGCCAATTTTTGTAAGCCTATTTGGATCTTTCTTTTATTTTACATAATATTTTAGATCTGAAAATTTAATGAAGGTATTAGTTTCAGATCTATATATTATTTGTTTTATAATTGGTGAGTTCCCACGCTTACTAATGACGAATACAGGTTTACAATTTTAACTGCTTTAAAGTGAAGCTTAATACAATCAAATAGGAATTGCAGGCCAAACGCCAAATCAGCGCGAGGTTCAACATCCTAATTGCAAAACGCGTCAACATTGACGTGGGACTGGAATGTATGGAACTAGGATCTTTTTGTGAACTTTGTTCTTTTTGAACTTAAAAATTATTACTGTAGTGTTGTGTTCGGCTCAATTTTGTTTAGCAAGTATGTCAGGACACGAAGCCATTTTATCCGTTCTGTCCTTAACGAAAGGCATTAAATATTAAAAATATTATTTTTTCTTCATCGTAACGTCCGTCGCTTTTATATCTCATCAGATGAAAAAACGATGTTAAGCTATAAATTGTTGATGTTGGTAAAGAGCAACTTGTGAGTTTTTTGCGCAAATCTTCTAGGTAGAGTCTGCGTTCAAAACCAGTGGTAGAGACACTGCAAACAGAATGACTGGACGTTCAAGAGTGCTTTCGTAAAACTATCCAAGTGCGAGTCGGACTGGCACACGAAGGGTTATTTAGTATTTGTTGTAATAGCGGCAAGAGAAATACATCATCTATGAACATTTCAACTGTCCTACGTATAGACGGTCAATAATATAACATCATGCGATAAAGCCTGGTGACCAACGGACACACAGACGATTCTTAGACGGACAGAGAGACAGACGGACGGACATCGGATTCTTAGTAATATGGTCCCGTTTTACCCTGGAAACTTACTTAAATGATATCATTTCTTGTATTTTTATATCCACTACAAGTAGAGGTTGCAGTCAGTGCAAGAAGTCATACCCCTAGTCGGTTTCCCCGCGACAACACAGCGGGACACTTAATCGCTTAGCTGCACGTCTTTGTCATTAGGGTGGTAACTAGCAACGGCCAAAGCCTCCCACCAGACCAGACCAGAGAAAATTCAGAAATTATAAAATGCCAAATTGCCCCTGCCGGAAATCGAACGTCCCATGTTATATAACTTTCTGTCCCTAATACTTAAATTCACCCTGCTAACCATTACGCCAGGAAGGTCAAGCAAAAAACAATACAAAGAAAGAAAGAACGAAAATACATTTATTAATGTTAAGTGTAACAGTATAACTTATAATAATATAGTAACAATGTCTGTGTATAACACCACACAGAAAGCGGGTACAGCTCAGCTCAGCTTAACAATACCAGAAATTGGAATCTAGAAATCAAAATAGGCCAAACGATCGCGGTCACTAGGAATCGTATTTCACCGGAGCCTGGTCCACGTCGCGGCCTCTCCATCCCTCCATTACTCATAACCAACAAAAAGGAGTCCGGGAAAAGAATAAACACAACTTACAGCTGAACAAATGGCAACACTTTACGTGTCTCACAATTTAAACGTCCCCAAGAAATGGGATCCTAGCTAATGTAACTATTTGTCTTGGCTAAATGCCACATGTTATGTAAGTTGTATGAAAGAAAATATCTTTGCTTTAGTGATATTGATGTAACGGGGTAAAAACACCTCTATGAAGTCCAGGATACGGTAAAACTACAGCCATCTTCTCTTGATCTGCGGCTGTCGTAAAACAGGTGCGGTATAATTTATTCTGCTTTGTCCATCTGTCTATCTATCTGTTTGTATGTATATCTATGTGTCTATTATAATATTATTTATATTAAGGCGTATCATACCATAGATAAATATGTCAATTAACGAATGTGATGAAAATCGCCAAGCAGTATTAAAATTTTGGGATTTTGGGCAAAGTGCATGCACACTTTGTTGGCCTCCCAAAATTTTGATTGAATCAAGGATGTTTGGTGAAATACACCGAGTTCAGTAGATTAATGGATTGTAACATGATGTTATTTTCTGAGCTCGGTGTTGGAAAAAAATATGGTTTAGACATATGTTAACTCAGGGCCGTAGAGCTAACTTTTTTTTTCTAATTCCACTACAGGTTAGCCCTTGACTGCAATCTCAAATGTGGGTAAGTGATGATGCAGTCTAAGATGGTCGCGGGCTAACTTGTTAGGGAGTAGCCCCCTCATCGGTCTCTATGCGACATCGCACCGTGACACTAAATCGCTTAGCAGCACGTCTATGTCGGTAGGTTGGTAACTAACCACAGCTAAAACCTTCTATCAGACCAGCCCAGAGAATTTTGAAATAATAAATTCCTAAATTATTCGTACTGGGAATCGAACCCGGGACATCCTATTTAAAATCACAGAGCACAACGTTGCGCCAAGGAGGTCGTCAAACTACATTGTTTCCCTTTGTTTTTAAATTTTCACCGAATGCTTATACTGGACAGTCACAAATGTTAATGCGGTATTTATTTTGATAGTTGCTTTTTTTTTGTAATAGTAACTATTATTAATTGATTCAACTTGTCCTTGACCAGTGGCGTGGATTTCATACATGCACAAAAGCACTGCATAACCAATTTTTTTTATATAAGTCGTATTGGGGGGGAATTTTTCCATTTTATGCCATGTACCGGCTATATGCATACCCTGGTCAAAAACCCTGTGCACGCCACTGCCCTTGACTAAAATCTTACCTGATGGTGCGTGATGCTACAGTCAACTATGATCCTAATTAGTTTCAACGCTAAATCTCACCGTAACGCTTAAAAGCATGTCGGCACCTCGTCGGTGAGGTAGTAACTAGCGAGTGCCTTCCACTAGACCAGGCCAGACTGAGAAAATTCAGAAATTATAAAATTGAAAAATGCCCTTGCCCTGGATCGAAACTGAGCCTTCCCACTCATTAGATCACAGTGCTAGGAGGTTGGCAAAATACCCCTTTCGTGACCAGATAGTGGACATCATATTAATATGTATTTCAACTATTTCCGAGAGAGACTATCTTTGGTGAAAATCTGAATAAAATATATCAATGCTTTTAATGATAAACGTTTTTAAACCGAGAAACACGACGGCTGACTGCACTTTACAAGTACGTATCGATTTTGAGCCTAAAAATAACGACATAATTGCGGACTGTTACGGTGAAGCCAAACTATATGTCAATATTCGAGATGTGCCGCGCTGCGACGATCGCTTTTTTTAAAACCTTTTTACAAAACACAACTTCAAATCTTCTCTTTGAACAAATGTTTGAACGAAAGGGTTTTTAAGTATAGTAAAAAACCTGTTTGTGCAAACAGTTGTTTAGTATTTGCCGGGTGGGCATAAGAAATTGTGAATTTCAAATGCAAGTATCTATGTGTGCATATAGTTAAATTTACTTCGTATTAAATAACATTTATTGCATACATGGCATGTATTCAAACCTGTGGAAGCCTGTTTGTTAGGCAACAATTAAATCTAAAGTCTATCCATAGAATCCTCAATCAGCCATTATTGTGTGCAGTGCATTGTGTCCAAAAACAGTGAAAACGCCCTGCGCAAGTCTCACTTTACACCCGCGGAATGTTGCAAGCTCACAAACTTTTTCCCATCTTCACATTTTGTGGTGAACGCTTAGAACATTAGAGGTAAAATAATTACTTTCATCTGCTAAATGGTATGAAGTGACTACTGTAGTATTAGTAGTGTACACGGTTTCTGTATGTTTTTAATTCTGTGATTCCATCAGTCCACAACGGACCAGCATTCTTTAAAAAGACCCGTGTTCTGTTACGTGTTTACGGTTGATAATGGTGATAACAGTAGAACGTGTTATACACGTCTATTTTTCCAAAAAATTATATATTTGCTTACGTAAAATTATGAAGGTGGTTAAAAATAGTAAATTAACATTAATTAAATTTTGTAGGATCTATTCGAAAATAAGCTTCACCCACTGATAATTACTAAAATTCACCCCAATAGGCCCAGAAACAGCGAAATTGAACGAACCGTCGCCCCGTTTGGGAGTCGGTAGAAAAAACAAATATTTGGAAAACATTATTATTGGCAATATTTTTCCCACAAGCACCCTTTTTCCTAAACTCACCCGAGTATAACGTGAAGAGAAAATTACAAGAAAATTAAGTACACTGATTTTTCAAAGGCGAAATTCATTAACAACAAAAAGTAAGAAAGACGATATTGAAAAGAAAATCCGACATTTTTATCATCAACACAATAACTTGGAACACAGAGGCAATGGTCAAACACGACAAGGCAAAATGCCAAGCGCGGACATCAGCTATCTTTTGTGTGTTGTAACAAAATAAGCTTGCGGTTGAAACAAAAAGTCAAAAATATATTGTCTGTCTTTGCGATTTTAAGTTTAGTTTGGCTGCGAAGACAATTTTGTTGATAAAGATACGATGGTGCCAATTTTGTTGTTCACTCATCTTATACAATATTTATACGATAGGTCTCAAAGCAGCACCAGTTTCAGTGTTTCCCAATACATCATACAACGAAATAGCACCAATACAAAGAATTGCAACTTTTTTTTCACTACAAATTAGCCCTTGACTGTAATCTCACCCGATTATATAATGTAGTCGTCTATGTATATTAATCCCTTATGGTTTCTACACGACTTTGTACTGGGACGGTTTATTCGCTTGGCGACACTTTTTTATCGGTAGTACCGCAATCTCGCGCCAGACCACAAAAAAATAAATGGAAATTAACAATTTACATATTACCACCGCCGGAATCCGATCCCGGGACCTGCCACTTGTAAGACCGCAGCGCTTGCCACACCACCGTGGAGTAGTTCAGTAAGTAATCAACATCAAAAAAGTCACTTTATACTAGTGAGCATGGGGTGACTAGTAGCTCACAAGTATATTGTGAGCTACTAGTCACCCCATGCTACTAGCACGCCAGAAATCATCGAATAAGTATATACCTACTACGTACTAGAGCAGCCAACCATCTTAATGATTTAAAGTAACTGTTACCAGTGACTTCGTCTGGGTTTATTTGAATAAACTTCAACTTAGAAATTTCGTGTTTAGTTTCTGGGTTTTTTTTTTGTACCGAATTGTCATACGGTGTTTGATCCTTTTTTTTGTAGCGTGCTGAAAAAGCGTTTTCAGGTTATGTGGGACTCATTTACCCGAACTAAAAACTACCACGACATTTCCCCTTAATTGGCTTTACTAGACGCCCGGGGAATCCCTTGTATACTTTCCGGACGTCTACAAACCGTCGCCAAGGCTCCCACGCTAAAGAGAATGGGATCGGAACAGCTTGATCCACCCTCAGACAGTAAGGAGCACTACGGAGATTGACAGATTAGAAATTTGCAATCTCACCGCGTATTCAGCTGTCGAGTCACGAAAATATCCATTCTGAGCCCTTCAGAGCTTTAAGCGTATCACGACTTAAATATTATAATTTTTTTTATTTTTATTTATTAGGTTTACTTACAAACACTTACACTAATACAACCGTTTTTAAAAATTTTAACTATTCTATTTAAGTGTAATGTTTTCTTAAAAGTAAACACAGCATATGAAAATATACAATAACACCATATTATGAAAATAAAGGAAAAATTTATCATGGATATGACGTGTGGTGACGGCAGATCAGAATAAAGTTGTCATCACCTCAGCTCACCTAAGGGGACCGGGCAGCAGAGTCCTCTGGGAAACTAATACCATCTACTGCGATCACCATCTGCGATCTGCCCAGCGTGGTGTTTATGGGCAAACCCCTCGCATTTTGAGAGGCCTTTAGTCAAAGGACTAAAGGCAGGACAGTCCTATTGATGCTGAATTATGGACTCATGGACCATAAAGCGTTACCCAAAATCTAGCATTCCTATTTCGTCTCTAGAACGCAGTACGTTATTACACGAAGCTGAAAAATTTAAGACTGCTTTGTCCGAGCCAAGTCTCGCGCCGTTGACCCAGTGATTTAAGAAGCTGTTCTCGACCGAAACGTATTTTCCAGCTTAACGACGTAGTCCGGACTTTGGTGCGGTCGGGCAATAGTTCCACGCTGCATCCATCTGTTATTGGAGCTACGCTTTGAAGTTTTGACGTTTTTATTAAAAGCCTACCTATATGCAGTTATTTCGGAAAACGAACAATAACGAGTTTGGTTAACCTAGTATCAAAAAAGGTTGAGGTTTCTTTAATCTAGGCACCTTCATGTGTATACTGCAATAATTTGAACATTACAAGCAAAAATGCAAAAATAAACTTGCAGGGCAATACACTAGACTACATAAAATAAGTAATTCATTTAAATGAAATAACTATGAAGAATGAAATAACTAAACTGCATCGCGAGAGATAATAAATGATGTGAAATCATTCATTTTTGCCCACTTACGAACACACGCACACACTTACGCACACTCACACCCACTCACACTCATTCATGCTGTTGTGAATATCGTAACTGATTATTTTGTATATTTTGTACTTCTACCTATTGCTTTATATATGTAATCTAGATTTGGCCTTATTTTACTAATAAGATAAACCCTTAACAAAAATTGTTTGTAACGCTGTTGGATTATTAATGAATAAATAAATAAATAAACGAAATTGTATACAATTTTACAATAAATAACCAGCTGATATCTTGGAGATGTCTCTGAAAAAGTTCAAAGTTTGTATTAAACGTAAGCTTATAGAAAAGTCCTATTATATAATCAACACTAATGAACAGCTAAAGTAGCAGTCAAGGGCTAACTAGAATGAATTAATGAAAACTATTTTATTGTACGCCACATAAACATATATAAAAATTGTAAATAAAATATAACACAAAGTATACAATTCGGCGGCTTTATCGCTACGATATCTTTCAGGCAACCAATAGCGTAAAACACAGATCAAGAAGAGTTAAGTGGTGCACAAAAATATACTTACCAATATATTTGCATATATACCTATACATACATAAATACTATATATTTATACATAATTATATAATAAACTTATTATATTAATTATAGATACTGATAATTAGTTGTATATTCCTATACAATGAATATCAGTAATATATAAATATATACAATACTAGCGGACCCCAGCGCCATCTGTCGGGCTGATTTGTGAATCTAAACCATCCAGGGTGCCACCCAAACGCACACCAAAAAATTCATTCAAATCGGTCCAGGCGTTTAGGAGGAGTTCATTGACATACACAGGCACACAAGAAATATATATTATACTAGTGGACCCCAGCGCCATCTGTCGGGCTGATTTGTGAATCTAAACCATCCAGGGTGCCACCCAAACGCACACCAAAAAATTCATTCAAATCGGTCCAGGCGTTTAGGAGGAGTTCATTGACATACACACGCACACAAGAAATATATATTATACTAGTGGACCCCAGCGCCATCTGTCGGGCTGATTTGTGAATCTAAACCATCCAGGGTGCCACCCAAACGCATACCGAAAAATTCATTCAAATCGGTCCGGCCGTTTAGGAGGAGTTCAGTGACATACACACGCACACAAGAAATATATATTATACTAGCTGTTGCCCGCGACTTCGTCTGCGTTTGTTTTTCGATGTGGCATTAAATTGCTGCTGTCCGCTGAGGAGTTCTGTCGTCTATCTCCAACCACAGTTTGGGCACACAATTAAACACATATACCTGTATAGTACAAAAATAATTATTTAAATCGGTTCTAATTTGTCGGAGTTATGATGTTAAATCGTCCAACACTCATCCCCTCTCCCAAAGGAACCGAGCTTAATGACGGGATAAAAAGTGTCCTATATTACTTCTAACACTTCCAAGAATCTATATATATCATATTTACATTCTCCGTGGAAAAATACATGGTCATACCAATTTTTATGACAATCGGTTGAACGGGGCGGAAGTTGATACTTGACAGCGCCGCCTGGTGGGGAGTTACATCAATGGACATAGCATGTTCGTTTTCTCCGAGGAAAAATACATGGTCATACCAATTTTTATGACAATCGGTTGAACGGGGCGGAAGTCGATACTTGACAGCGCCGCCTGGTGGGGAGTTACATCAATGGGCATAGCATGTTCGTTTTCTCCGTGGAAAAATACATGGTCATACCAATTTTTACGACAATCGGTTGAACGGGGCGGAAGTCGATACTTGACAGCGCCGCCTGGTGGGGAGTTACATCAATGGACATAGCATGTTCGTTTTCTCCGTGGAAAACTACATGGTCATACCAATTTTTATGACAATCGGTTGAACGGGGCGGAAGTCGATACTTGACAGCGCCGCCTGGTGGGGAGTTACATCAATGGGCATAGCATATAAACCTTCTCCGTGAAAAAATACATAAGCATACCAATTTTCATAATGATCGGTCAAATAGTTTCTGAGTTTATCGATGACATATATACAAACATCCTCTTTTATATATATATAGATAAAGATTGTTAATCCTGAAATGAAAAAGAAGGGAATAGGCATGTGGTTCCGAAGATTCTGACAAAAAATAATCTTTTGCAAGTTAACTAACTACTTTATAGAATAACTTGTAGTAAATAAGAAAAAGTTACTTAATATATAACAGTAATATATTATGCTATGGAACTGTAAGTGAAGAAATAATACAGTGGTATGTAACGTAGGCGCAAACATTATAATTTAGCCGGCAATGGGGCGAACCGTCCCCAAAGTGCTCGAACATGGGTCCTTAGTACGGTCACCAAGAGAAATGTCACGTCCCTAACGTTTAGGATTGTACTACACAATAATTTCGTCTCACTACTTAATTGCTTTTTCCTTACTTCGAGAACGGTATAATATTATTTCAGTCTTGCTATTTATTTATAAGTGTTTAGTTCGGTGCGTTATTTTGATCAAACAATTTAAATATCACTTCCTCTAACGATGGTGGAAAAATGGATGATGGATAATTTTAAAATAAAGCTTAGCTAAGCTTTTCAAAAGGTTAGCACGATGGGATACGGATAACGAAGATCCCGGGCCGGAACAATATGAATTTATTACGTTAATTTTTGTTTAAGCCCACCGACCCGACCTGCGGCGAAGAAGCGTGGTGGGTCAAACTTTAATTTCACTCTCCCCGATGGGAGATGAGACCTATACCCAACAGTGGGGTATACACAATTCAAAATTCAAAATTCAAGATTCATTTATTTTAAGTAGGCCTAATATAAGCACTTTTGTAACGTCAAGTCTGTCTGTTTGTAGTGATTCTACCACCGGTTCGGAAGGCAGATTCTACCGAGAAGAAGCCGGCAAGAAAATCAGCAAAGGCCCCCCATAGCGTGTTATAACACATTTTTTACAGCGGTTTTACGATACAGTTATTGATGGATTTTTTAATGACAAGGTTGCTTGGAAGCTGTTAGTTATAATATTGTAAAGTATAAAGCAACGTGTAGAATTCCGAAAAAAAATTGTGTCAGAAAAAGTTCTGTCGAAATCTGTTTTGGACTTGCTTCGAAACTATATTACCAGCCTGTATGTCTTACCAAAATCTGTTCCTCCGTCAGGAGGCCTTTAACCAACGATGGGACATTAAAGTGACAGATGATTAATGTAATTTACTTACATACTCAACGGGGTCCGTATTTTTATTCAATCCATTACTAATAAAGACTTTTTACACGACGAATACTCTTATTTTCTCTTTCAGTATTCTTGTTAAGTAAGCAATTTTAAAAGCTTCTAGGCACCTTTCGGTTAAAAGGCTCGAAGATTATAAATGTAAGGAAAAGGGAAGGAAAAAAAGAGGTATTCAAAAAAGATAATAAAACTCAACATAAAAAGTTTTATGTAACGTTGAATTTTTTCTGATCGACACACGAAAACAGTGTCTGCAAATCCAAAAGTCTGAAATATGACATAATAAAAGATATCACACTTACAGATAATATCTTATTGTGGACCAACCCAGCAGAATATCTCTATGAGTCTTTCACACATTTTTGGCAATGAGTGCATTGTGGACTTAGGTTCAAACCTTATGTTTAATATCCGGTCTCCAGCTTCATATATATATAATTGCAATTTTTTTTTAATTTTTCTCGAAGGTTCGTAGTTAGTCAAACCCTATTTCTTTTTGAAAATCTTCTTTTATCACATAATATTAGTGTCCTATGCCCAGCACTGGGACGATGATAGGCTGAAGATGATGAGGATGACGTTAATAATCGTACCATACACTCTGTACAGTGGTTGGTGTAGAACAATAGTTGACAGTAGATAAAAATGTAAAAATGAATAAATAAATAATATATACTACGACATTATATACTAGTCCCAAAGTAATAATTTTAAATTTCTCATTAAGTGAAACTGTTTCTTTTGAGATTTTTTTTTATATCTAAAGTAATCTTAGTTTGCATTATGAATATGAATATTTTCATGAACTACTTTTAATATACAGATTATCACCGAACACCGACACTGAAAAACATTCATGTTCATCACACACATTTTTTCAGTTGCGGGAATCGAACCTACAGCCTTGGACTCAGAAAGTAGGGTCGCTGCCCTCTGCGCCAATCGGCCGTCGGATCTTTTAATATAATACCTCCTAAAATGTCTTTAGAGAGCAATAAGTGCTTTTGCAATTTTCCCTATAATATATTTATAGAAATAGAAATCTCTTTTTTACGTAAATTTTGTTTCCAGTCTATTTTATTCTACCAATGATTGATTGAAAATCCCAATCACAATTATCAACTAAGTAAAGAATCAACATCATTTTAAGGCCAAATGTGCTGTGCTCAGTTAAAGAAATATTGAAAATAACCTGCAGGGCTAGCATGGGCAGGAGACAATTATCTCCCCGGGGAAAAGATAAAATGTATCTTCTCCTATAGCTTTATCAACTCTCAGACCACTATCGCACAAGTGGAAATAATATTCTAATAATATATATCTAATTATAAACGGGGGTAAACTTCTCATATTCCATGATCCCGTGATTTAGCAGGTGGACACGTAAATTACACCCCCTGTCAGGGGATATAATCGGGGGATATAATTTTTGTCTCCTGTCTGTGCTGGCCTGCTGCGTGCTGTGTGAGCCTGCTGGTCAGTTTAGGTTTTCTACAAACCGTCTTTTCGTACCTATTTGAGTAAAAATTTTAAGTCTGTCTTTTGTCTCTTGATGCAATTAAATATTTACATACCAATATTAATGTATACATCATATCAACGCATTACCGGGCCACTACAGAGCACGGTTCTTCTCCCACATTGAGAAGAGGTTCCGTGAGGGTGTAGAAGCGGTGATAGCGCAGTGGGTAGGAGCTCAGTTTTCCTTTTTGGGGGCCGAGTTCTTATCCCAGCGCGTAACTCTAACTTTTCTAAGTTATGTGCGTTTTAAGCAATTAAAATCTCACTTGCTTCAACGGTGAAGGAAAACTTCGTGAGGAAACCTGCATACCTGAGAGTCCTCCATAATGTTCTCAAAGGTATGTGGAGTTCACCAATCCGCAATGGGCCAGCGTGGTGGACTACGGCCTTAACTCCTTCTCATTGTGGGCCGTATACCCGTGCCCTATAGTGGATCGGTAATGGGTTGATATGATGATGATGATGACGATGATTAATGTAGACATGAATTAATGAATGAATGAATGAATACACTTCTATTGTACACCAAAGAAAAAAAGTAGTTACAGAGATAAAAATACATATCAAGAGAGTACAATTTGACGGCCGACTGGCGCAGTGGGCAGCGACCCTGCTTTCTGAGTCCAAAGCCGTGGGTTCGATTCCCACAACTGGAAAATGTTTGTGTGATGAGCATTAAGTGTTTTTCAGTGTCTGGGTGTTTATATGTATTTTCTAAGTATTTATGTATATATAATTCATAAAAATATTCATCAGTCATCTTAGTACCCATAACACAAGCTACGCGCTTACTTTGGGGCTAGGTGGCGATGTGTGTATTGTCGTAGTATATTTATTTATTTATTTATTTAATTTGGTGACAGACATGTAATTATTCCAGGTATTATATTTTCCTACTTATCATGCAATACTTAAAATCAAAGTTAATTTATTAAAATGAATCGAAAGCAAATACCTTCTTGTTACAGTAAAGATCCCGTAATTTATTAAAATGTCATTGACTATTCCTAAAATATAAATTCCTTCATTTGAAATGCAAATATCATGGCCAAAGCCATGCCTTAAAATTGACAGTATTTTGAAATACGTAGAGCCTTCTTTGTCAGTAAGACTACGATACGATAAGTACGATAGTACGAGTAAGGTATTCATACCTCCTAATCGGTTTCTATAGGACATCGCACCGGAACACTAAATCGCTTAGCGGCACATCTTTTTCGGTACGGTGGTAACTTTTTTTTTTTTAAATTCTATATTGTATTATCATTTTACAGAACCATATACGCATACATAAGACACAAATAGTAAAACCTCAGATAACATTACTTAAGGCTAAAGCGCCTATTAAAATATACAGAATAATTACAATAAGCTGCTCACAACATCTTAATGTTATGTTAAATTACATCACTTATAAGTAAATTGCGAAATATTTGTGAATATTTCCGCTTTCCTAGCGGGTGGTACCTAGCCACGGCCAAAGCCCCAGCAGTCAAAATTATTTATTGTTAAAATTATTACTCTTTTTTTGATAAGAATTTTTAAGTAGCAGGTAGCTAACTAGTATAAAAGTTGTATTATTTTAATATTGTTGACGCTGTTGTTTGAGACTTATGACCCCTATTTTAGGTACGTCCAAGTATGTCATACATGGCTGCCATTCGAAAATAATACTTCTGTTTAAGCGACGATAGTTAGTCCACTGCTCAGAGTATGGCATAGTTTGGCGACCATGTTTTCGTTGCCAAACTTTGCCAAGCGCGTTAAGCAGTTGGTTCTGGTTTTAATAACTAACATGCAATAATAATCGTTGAAGCCTTCCTATCTGTACTCACAGCCGCTCTCTTTTACTACCTATTTTAGGGGTGGTCTTGGACCAGTAGTGGGATATTAAAAGGACAATCATGATGATGATTCATTATGATTTACTTATTGAATATTACATCCAAATGAATAAAAGGTAAAAGTAACCGACTATCTAGCTAAAACAGATCAGAGAGAGAGACAAACAGAACAGAGAAGAGATATAAACAGATCTTCGGCAATATACCCTGTACGCACGTTTCGCTCCGAAACCGGAGCATCCTCAGGAGGTGTTGAATAATTGACAACTCCTTTACAATGAATAATTGTTAAAAAATGAATAATTGTTAAGTTAACGCCTGCTTCTATATATCATTATATATTTTTCCCTTACGATTTTTAGGCACGATTTATCATATTGCACGAGATTGTCGTGTCGTATTATTTTTTATAAAGATTAGTCATGAAGTGTAAATAAGTTTGCGGGAAAATGATTCCTAGTAAATATTGTAGAAGTTATTTTCAAACATCGAGTCCATTTTCGTGTTCTAATCAAGGTGGAGTAATTTGTGGTTTCTGCTTTGACACAGGTAAATGTTCTGTGGATACTATTTCATTTTATGTTCTAACTTGCTAATGAAAAAGCTTTTCACTTCTTATTTTATTTTTCGTAATCATATAAAATCAATGATGATAATAACTTTAAAGATGACTTTAGATAACGTGGCATTTTCCACGCGTGGCGCTGCGGTTCCGGTCTTTTGGTCTAGCAAAAATTATTCTAATCTTGTAAATTTAATCAACTGTTTCTATATTCAATTATATGGTTTTGATTGTAACATTTTAGACCGGCTGTTGGCGTGGCGACGCACCGTGGGCGTCAAATCGAGCTTTTCTTTCATTAAATGAAACATTTATTATACCAGTTAAAAGTTCAGATTTCTCGTAAAAATCGAACAAGGATTCTTAAAAAATAAATATTATTTCGTTTAATCTTTAATAAGTTTCGCTAGTCGATAAACATCTGCAATAGCAGAGGAATTGCTGTTTTTGTTGTGCCCGCTTTTGAGAGATTTAAAAGCGGTGATAGCTGATAGCCTAGTGGTTATAGAAATAGTAGAAATAGTATACAAGAAATGAAACATCACTAGCTTATAACTGTGAAGGAACACATTGTGAGGAACCTTGTGTCCCTGAGTATTCACCGTAATGTTCTCAAGGTGAAGTCTAGAAATTCGCGTTGTTTTCGGGCTAGCGTGAATCTGTAGCTCAAACTGTAGTCTCATTTTGAGAAGAGACCGCTACCCCACTACTGCACTAGTCATGCACTGCATTGGCTTTGGAATTAGGGTTTTAAACCCTTTGAATAGCCCTTTATTAAAATTAGTGGAAACACTGAAGCTTGTTCTACGCACTTCATTAAAGTCACGCAACGTTTTGCTGCGAGCGGACTTCAGTGCGGTTAAATTGGACAGAGGACTGGCAGGGGACACGTCAGTGTTTCCACTCGTCCCAACAAAGATCTTAAGACAACTACAGAACAAATATTTATACACAGGCTTACATGCCTGTACGTTGATTCGCTTTTTTACCTTAAAATATGGGTTACTTTGTGCCGTGTTAACGCCAACCCTCCTCTTCCCACGATTTTCAGTGTCTGGGTGTTTATCTGTATATGATAAGTATGTATGTGTATTATATTCATAAAAAAAATATGAATCAGCTATCACAGTACCCATTACACAAGCTACGCTTACTTTGGGGCTAGATGGCGATGTGTGTATTGTCCTAGTTTATTTATTTATTTTATTTATTTATAATTTCTAAGTGCATTGGCACACGGACAGACAGACAGTTTGCTTTTCCCCCAAGTAAATTCTAAGGCCTCACCTCGCTCTGTCTGTAAACAATTCTTTATTTTTATACACTCGATGTACTTTGAGAACATTTTTTAATGTTAGTTTATGGCGCTAAATATTCTTTATTTAGTTTTCTTTAATTTGATGCACCTATTGTCACTCTCGCGACTATGAAGAAATAATCTATTGCATAAAAATACGCAAGCTGCTTAGGTTCTAGGGCGTGCCAAAGAAATATACATCATACATACATACACTGTGAAAATTTAACCTCCTTTTTACCCTCCTTCTTTCATAATCGGGTAAAAAGTTGGGTAAACCATTAAACGACGTTGACATTGACGTTACATAAATAAACAGCTTACTGCTGCATAGTGTTATTTCTCAAGGGCTTCTATTGAGTCAACGAATAAAAAAAAGTAACCGCATGTAAGCTGCACCTAACAAGGACAATATCTGGAATAGAAACACGGAGCATACCGGACATTTGTACAAACATTTGCCCGGCTCTTGTTGAAAATTCTATAAAGACAGGCGTTGGGTGGACACGGCCGTCAACGTTTCGCCTACAAAAAGAGGGAATATATGGAATTCTTTCGGCTGCGGTAAGCCCATTTAAATGTATGTGCGGGAAAAAAGTCCTTTGTTTTGCGAACATATACAGCCCTTAGAGCGTTACATTTGTATTACAGTAACCTTAAAATATTATACGAAATGTTGGCGAATGTTAACCGACCTTATTAGACGTTTTATTTTCAGCTTCAGGCAACCTTCGTGTTATCCTGTATTCGCAGTCTCGTTTTCAACGCTGACTCAGCGATGAAATGAAACGTCTTAGTGGCTGTTTACAGTGAATAAGAAAAGGCGATTTATAAAACTCGATTAAAACTAACACGCGGTAATTGTGTCAGCTGACTCATATAGACGTTTTCAAAGTCCCGACTACATATTTTAAACATTGTGGATCTTTTTAGCTACACTACACTAAAATAACGTCTTAAAAATAAAACAACGTTCTTCTAAAGAAGTACACTAAATAAAACGCGAGAAGTCGCGGCAGTCTGGGAAACTAAGGCCGTGCTGGCCACGGAACATACACGCGACGTGGACGGCAATGCGTCTTGTGGTAGACAAGTGTATGGAAATATATCAGGCATGCCACGGATACAGGCAACCGGTCACGCAACGCGGGGCGGTGTTACCAGCTAACATTGTAATTCAGGCAGCGGATTTCTCTCTTCGCGAAATTCGCTTTAGTTTGATCACATCTAACGTAACTATTATTAAACTATTAAGTAACTCTAAATCCCTCCCTGCAGGGCTAGCACGGGCAGGGGACACTGAGAAGTCATTTCCCCCGTTTATATCCCCTGTCAAGGTATATAATGAACGTGTCCACCTTCTGAAACACAGGACCATGGAATAGGGGAAGTTAATCCTTGTTTATTATTATACATATATTATTTGGATATTATGTTCCCTTGTGCGCCAATGCTCTGAGAAATAATAAAACTGTGGGAGAAGATAATTTTTTATCCTTTGCCTGGGGAGATAGATGTCTCCCGCCCATGCTAGCCGTGCTGGGAATATTTTCCCTATTATTAAGTATACGCGAACGAAGTCGCAGGTGATATCTATTCTGCAGTAGATATATAACATTTCGGATAATGTTCGAAAAATAAATACTAGCATTAAATCCAACATTAGGGTGTTGCTTGACACTCTTGATATTGACGCGGACGCTTCCACTCTGAACATAACCTTATTGTTTGACCTTGACGATCAAATCTCCAATTTTTCGGCAACAGAATCAACGACTTATATACTAGAGCGTTGAAAACACGGCAGCACGACATTGAAATAAAAATTCTTTACGCACGATGATCGGTCATTGCATTTTTGACGTCAACTGGGAAGTGAGTTGAATGCCTTCGTTAGGATTCTGGTTAGTGGCTTTGATACAGGAAAATTTATATAATACAATATGTGATTTTGATTTTAAATGCCTTTTGAGTGGGTTTAAATTACCTATTTTGACTGAGTTTATTTGAAAAGCTCGCGAATCGGTCATCCTAACCCATAAGGTTACTTCAGTTTTATGACAGTCTCAGCAATATTTTGAATATATCATTTATATAGCGATTCTTGGCTAAGACAAAATAATTCGCGGCGGGAAAGAAGACTTAAAATGATTAGGTCTTTCATTTTTAATTAATTATTTAATAGCGCGATATTCAATCAACTGAAATTCTAAATTTATGGTCAACACTATTAGAACCAAACGAGATATTATGTAAATCTATTTCTCATGCTTGACTGCCGCAGAAAATTCATAATTTTCAAACACGAAGTCTATGCTAAAAGTTTAAGCGAAAAATGCACTTTTAAAAACATGTTTAGACTTGTGCTCGCGGCGATATCGCACATACAGCGGAATAAAAATGAGAGGATGTGTTTACGACTTTCCAATTCAGTGGTTTGGAATCCATACTGTTAAGTTCCAGTTAAAAATAAGTTCTTTAACGCGTCTTCGACAACTGTTTTATTAGTTGATTCAAGATGAAAGGTAAATATAATAAAGTTGAAGCTTTATTATATTTACCTTTCATCTTCAGGGGTGAACTGAAATCCGAAAATTTGGTTCGAAATTATTTATCATTGGGTGAATAATTCAGTGTTCCCACTTCTGAAGAAACACAAAGAGTCACGGCAGTGTTCTTTATGTGTTTTATTTTGTTAAAAGAAATCTAAATACCATATTTAATTAAGAATCATTCAGTAATTTTGGTATGAAGAGGTAATAAAATAATCTAAATCCGCCAAGCCGTGTATATTTAGGGATAATTAGTTAGTACGTACCTTCCGCCACGCTCCTTTAGTTACAACTCGGTTTGAAAGCGCCCATGAGCTCATGTCACTAGACAGACTTCGGCTATTTCATAGATTAGGGATGTGCGCTACGAATGTACAACTTGTAGTGCAAATCGAATTTCGAATAACTGTATCAGAAAGTTTCTAGAATTATAATAATTAAAGCAGGATAGTTTTGGCTTTTAGTCTAGGTTTTTTTGGCTTGTATATACATAACTTAAATATAGTTAGGTAACCTTTAAGCTTTTTACGAAACGTTAAGAATAATTTAAAAATCGAAACTAAAATGATTCTAAAGACTTTACTGACAGTAAATGTTAGGTAATGATCCTTGAATTCTAAATAACATTACACTTAAATGCGGTTCTTGTCTTTTAAACACATTGTAGTCTGGAAAATAGAAATGATTTGTTTACAACAGTGTTTTTCGGGGAGTATTGCTAAGTTATTGAATGTGAAAATCCTTAAGGATCATAAGTGTACGGCATTAATGCATTTTTTTAATATTATGTACTTGTACTATTAGAGACTAGTTACAACTTAACAAGTGAACAAGTGGCTAGAATATCACCTGATGGTCAAGACGATGCCCGTCGTAGATGGAAGTGCGTTGACCTGGAAAGAGTACAGAATAAAGCCATACCTCAATCGGCTTCTACACGACATCGTACTGCTACTACTACATAAAATCGATTGCTTGATGTTGGTACAGTAAATATAGCCACCGCTGAAGTCTTTCAATAAAGGACCTGAACTTACTCTTAAAAAATTTACCTTTATATCGTATGGTATGGTAGTTATACTCAAGCTATACTTAGTTTCAATCGGTGTCTACATGGCATCATACATCATCATATACTTTAACGTTAGAGCAGGTGTTATTGAATTGCCTTAAATGTACGTGACTCCGATGAGTTAGGGTTTTATGCTGGGGATCGGTTCCCCCGAAAGGGAGGCTGAAGTGTTACCCAGTAGCCTGTCACCGTTTGACACATTCAGCAGACAGCAGATAAAGATAGATCGATATCCAAGTGGGTAGTTCGTATCCACTTTCGGGGGGCAAGCACTTATAAGTTATGTGCGTAATTCGGCATAAAATATCATGAGAAAACCTGAAAAAATCACGAGGAAACCTGCATGCCTAAGAATTCTGCATAATGTTCTCAAAGGTGTGCGGAGTCCAGCAATCTTCACTGGGACAGCGTGGAGGACGGCCTTAACCCCTTCTCGTTGTGTGAGGAGTAAGATAGGTTGGTTAATGGATTGATATGATGATGATGATGATGATGATGATGATGATGATGATGATGATGATGATGATGATGATGATGATGATGATGGTGATGAGATAAAGATATTTATTTTGTTTAAGTAACGACCTTTTTACGGTATTTTAAGGTATTGAATTGACGGCCGACTGGCGCAGTGGGCAGCGACCCAGCTTTCTGAGTCCTAGGCCGTGTGTTCGCTTCCCACAACTGGAAAATGTTGGTGTGATGAAAATGATTATTTTTCAGTGTCTGGGTGTTTATATGTGTGTAAGAACAGGGTACCGCAACATAAGTATTTATGTGTATCATATTCATAAAAATATTCATCAGCTATCCTTAGTACCCATAACACAAGCTACGCTTACTTTGGGGCTAGATGACGATGTGTGTATTGTCGTAGTATATTTATATTTATGCAAACTTTCAACATTATCGTCAGGCTATTAACGTCTCACTGCTTATTACAAGCTATATGAGAGAGGGTTTTAGAGTTTAGCTGTTACTATGGGGGTTTGCGGGCTATTTGTGACTATAGACGGGACCGACAGCTGAATGTATTCTCTGAGACATGTGAGTGGGTAACTACCTCTGGTATTAGAAATGTACATACTGATATGTTTTTTAAAGTTAAATCAATATTTATCAATACCTAGCCCGACTCAGAAATCGAGCCCAGAACATCCCGATCGGTAGTTAAAATCACTAGACTAAGAATAAGGTTGTGTATGTATGTATGTTGAGATGTGATAGTAATGTCTAAGTATATTAAGCTCAGTGCAATTATCAATAAGTAACAATATAAAAGAGTAGGTAGAAATTCAACCGTTTTACATTTTCTACAGAGATATTTACGTTAGTTCGGAAATGCTAACGTAGTGGTCAGGAACGCCCGGACCTAAACTGATTTACTATTAGGTCCAATTCGGCCGAGTTTCTTGAAAAGCAGCCAACAAACCATTTTGGTTGTGTTCTGCTTGTTTTCGCATTGGAATCGACTGTGAAGTGTATTTTAAAGCAACAATCGACCATTGCAAAGCAAACGATGCAAATTATTTTCGTCGACTTTAAAAACGAATGAGGTCTTCAATTAGACTTTTATGTAGGTATCAAGGTAGAAATACATACTTTTTAAATGCATATAAATATAAATGAATTTTTTTAAATTTAAAATGCATATAAAAAATTTCGGAACCGACAGTATTGGAACATTTGACTCTCTAATTAATCGTTAGATTATTTATGCAATGCAATTAATGAAACTAATTTCTTATTCATTTTTAATGACAGTTGCTTTAGTTTTAGCACTTAAAGCTAAGAAATACAATGTATACGATTTGTATGTATAATCGCATCTATTTTTTTTAATTCCTATAATACTTTAATCTTTCGTAAACTTATCTATATTAGTATGATGTTTAGTCAAGCAACTTATATTAGGCAATAGGATGCAGAGTCCCGTTAAAATAATATGTAAAATGTATTGAAAACATACAAACGTACAATGGACCACAATAACGTCTACATAAATACAGGACGTTAAAATGAACACAATGCAAATTGCAATTTAAAAAGCTTCAGAGTCATTTCATTACTTCGGATACTGTTTCAATGCTTCAAATTTCAATATGCTTTGAGTTACCATTAGAAAATGCGCAAGGGGAACCACCTAAAGTGTCAGCGTCTTATGAATAGAGTTAACGTTTTTTTTTACTATTTAAGTCCTTTACGTTACCTTTGCTTGTGTTTAGCTTTCTCCTCTTTGCATTGTTTCTTAATGAAGAACTTTTATGGGGTAATCAGTAGTATGTAGCGCTGCTGCAATAAACAATACTAGCTGACCCGTGCAACTTCGTCTGCACCAAATCGGTTAATCGATTTATCGCCCCCAAACCCTGTATACTAAATTTCATGAAAATCGTTGGAGCCGATTCCGAGATTCCAATTATATATATATATATATACAAGAATTGCTCGTTTAAAGATATAAGATATATAAATTGAATGCGACATGGTGTTTTGTTTTACTTATCTTTCTGTAATTTTTTTTGGTTTCCAATAAAAGTGAATTCATTCATTCATTCATTGAGCAATAAGCTTAAAAATTTTATAATTCGCGAAACCAGATAAATCCACACGATGCGGCTTTTTGCTTTCAAAGCATATTCTAAAAATCTCTAAGCACGTTTCGCTTCACAACACCGGATCATCCGTCAGATTCGCTGCCTTCACTATGCCATTACATTTATAACAAATACCAGATGAAATCCTTGAAATGCCTCTCAACAAGTTCAAAGTTTATACATAACGTAAGCTTAAAGAAAAATCATACGATAATATTAAGGATTATATGTATGATAAAAAAGCTTGGGTATGCTCTAACTTCATAGCTAAATATGAATTCAACAAATGAGATGGTGATAAAAAAAAGTTTATTTTTGGCTCTTCTTAGACCAGGGCGCTTTTGGAACCTAGCTTTATTTTAAGTTTACGAATGCAATTATCCACATCACCTAACATTAGTGGTAACATGAATAAAACATTTTTCAATTTGAATTTATGACATAAAATAGTTGCTACTAAAAAATGATTGCTATTATTTTATAGCAGGAAGGAAATGCATAATACCAGTTCTTTAAAGAAAAAATTGCCTTTTTAATAAACATGACGAAGTCCCTGGCGCAGCGGTAGACGCTGTGGTTTCAAGTGGGAGGTCTCAGTTTCTATCCCCGGAAGGGACAATTTGGGAATCGTCCCTTCCGGAGATAGAAACCGAGGCAATTTGGGAATTCATAATTTTTCTCTGGTCTGGCCTTGTAGGGCTTTGAACTCTATAGACAATATCGAAGCAAAGCATGCATTAATGTTGTGAGGCGATGTCGCGTAGAAACCGATTAGGGTATGGGCTTAATATAACTACAATACCCCCAACAGCTTAGCCCGTTAACATCTGAGACTGTATCTAACTTACTATTAGGTGCGATTGCAGTCAAGGGCAAACTTGAAGTGAAAAAAAAAACAAATCTTTGTGATTGTTTAATACAATAAGTATGCAATTAATATTGAAATAAGCTCACTAACCACTTCTAAAGATATGCATTTTTTATAAAAATAAAAAGGGCGACTCGAACTACTAACCTAAATATAATAGAATAGAAAAGTTGGCTTCTTCTTTTTAGTAACGAAACCTTAATTAAAATACATACATAAGATTGCACAAATTGAAAGTTCTAATAATAAATTAATAAAGGAAATTGGAAGCATAACGTAATATCAAAACACAAAATAATAAATGGTATGGTAACATTATTTGTAGTCCTCTACATACCGCGAGATAATAAGATTTAACAAAAATCACGAATGATATAGATTATTTTCTGCTCTTCGAATGTAGGGCAATTGAAAACTGTGCACCAGAAAGCGAGTCCAATAGACAATGCGAGTCATCTGCAGGAACTGCCGTGACGTTAAAACACACTCGACAGGCCATAGACATTATTTCTACCTATTCATATATTACAATACGGTTCCAAATGTTATCGAAAAATTCCGAGTTTTGTAATTGAATTGTTCTTGTTTTAGCTCCGATATTTTGTGAGCTGATTATTGGAAATAATTTTAAAAGGAAATTAATTTAAGTTTTCTTTTTCTAGGGGTCTGCAGTAGAATGAATATAATAAAGTTTTTTGTTATGTAATCTACGTAGAACAAACTCTATTGAAGGGTAAACTTAACTGTTAACTGTATAAATCCTTCCAAGAAAAGACTAAGCCGTTTCGAAGATTAGCGTGTATAACTGAAAGCACAAATAGATGAACAATCTTTCATAATCCTTACTCATATTATAAACATAATTTATTTGTTTGTTCGTCCTCCTTTTACGTGCTAATTAAACAACCAATCAACTTTACTTTCGGCATACAGTTAGTTGAGTTTGTTACTCTCCGGAAATTAGTTAGGAGGCAGTTATTACAAAATGTTTTAATTTGATTTTTTGTTAAAGTTGATGCATCTAAAATTTTGGAAAAATAATAGTCTTTATACTTGCTTTACATTTTACCGATGCATATGAATTATTAATTCATATAAGCTGAGGTTTTTCTAGCGAAGCATTTAAAGCTGTGACAACATTGATTTAATTAACACGTTACTATCGTAACCGCCTCGCTGTGGGACGCTCACTGTGTTTCCGTAGATAAAGAAAATAATCGCTAAAGTTAATAATTTTATATATAACTGTTTCTTAATTTTTTTTTGTATTCTTTGCAATTTTAATTTGATTTAAGGTCGTAGTCTGTACATATTTGCTTATCTTTACAGTATTTTTGGTTTTAATTTTTATTATTTTTGTCATATGGTTATTTGGCCTGAATTAAAAGCATGTATTATTATTATTATTTAATTGAATTTCTAGGCCTTGTAAACTGAGTTTTTGTGTAAACAGTGAGCAATAAAATTCTATACTATTCCACCTTGGGAGAGATTGCAGTTAAGAGCTAACCTATAGTGGAAAAAAAAGTCTCTTTTGTTTTGTTTGTTTTGTTTTGTATCCATACGTATGATTATGTACATTTTGTTTATAATATTCAATAAGCACTTACGCAACTATTTCACGAGCGATATTCATATCACGTGCTAGGTGCCTTAACGTCAGAATTGTTGAGCCCTGTAGCTTTCGCAACGAGTTTTGATACTGAGACTTTAACTTCTGCACTAATTCGAACTTCATAAGTCTTCATAATATTAACTTCGTAACTCAATAGGTTAGGTTAGGTTTAATTTTAACTTGGTAACAAGTTAAAATTTCATTTTTCGGCACACAAAATAAGCTTTAGAATTAGCTTCCTACGCCTTGTATACTTTGATATGAGTACAATGATTGCTATTTATTTTTTAGTTTAACTATGTATGGATTTTTTAAATACGTTATTGTACAACTGTCTAGTCTAGAGCTGTCCCGCCTAAATATCTCTTTAATTCTAGAACTATTTAAGTAGATACTAATTGGAGCTAGTTAAAACTAGTTAAATTGTGGATGGAATATTCGTTACACCTCTAACTTTTGGAAGAGGGGTTTCGTTAAGGATATTTCAGTGAAGCGATGATAGCCCAGTGGGTAGTAATTAGACTTCCCTTTCAAGGGGGGGGGGGGGTCGAATCCCAGCACGCACCTCTAAGTTATGTGCGTTTCAAGAAATTACAATATCACTTGCTTCAACGGTGAAGGAAAACATAGGGATGAAGCTGAGAGTTCTCCATAATGTTCTCAAAGGTGTGTGAAGTCCACCAATCCGCACTGGGCCAGCGTGGTGGACTGCAGCCTTAACCCCTTCTCATTGTGGGAGGAGATCTGTGCCCTGTAGTGGGCCGTTAATGGGTTCTTATGATGATTGCAGTTTACCTCACAGATACCTCTAGTCATTTTCTACGCGTCATAATACTGGAACGTAAAGTGTATAAATAATCTCACATTCGAAGCCTCCCAATAAACCAGACCAGAGAAATTTAGCAAATATAAATTCCCTTATTGCCCCTGCCGTGGATGGAACCAAGAACTTTCAACTGATAAGACCACAGCGCTCACTACCGTGCCAAGGACGTTGATAAAAAACTTACTAGTAGACTCAGTGACATGCAATTCATAGAAACACAAATGAATTGCCTACCCTAACATGTTTATATAAGTCGCTTTTGAGGAGGATTAAAAGCCAATATTTCCATTATCCGAGAACTGGACATCAAGCAACGTCTCTCAACATTAGTGCATAGCCGCATATTAAAATTCTTCGGTCACGTCTCCCGGAGAGACAGCAACTCCATAGAACGCCTTGTTGTGCAGGGCAAGGTAGAAGGCACTAGAGCACGCGGTAGGTCACCCATGCGATGGACCGATCAAATCAAATCTTCAGTGGGAGGTCCCTTGCATGAGTGTACCAGACTATCTGCAAACAGGGAGAAGAGGCGAATGATCGTGAGGCGAGTAACAACTGCCACAAACAATGTCCCACCGTGATGACCACGACCACTCTGGCAAGAGTGTTATTACAAAGAAGAAGAAAAGCCATATTCCTGCTTTATTGCTATCCTGGTCCGAAACCCTGTGCACGTAAAATGCTAGTAGTAAGTATATGATGTCATATGGCTTACTAGTAGTTAGTATAGCGTCATAGTTATTCGAGGCACGTTTCGACTGTCTCAAGACATCTGGATTATTGCGCCCTGCAACGTCCTTGGCCAGTTTTAATAATTGCAGCACGACCGCAGCTCTTATTCAGACTTCATAAGCCCTTGTATTGCTCAACTTTGAAACTTAGTTCATTGCGCTACATTATGAAAATTTGAGAGCTCAGTTTTTCTTAACACCGCGCAAAAGTTATGAAACTGGTTGTACATCTTTTGAAAATTCAAATTACTTTATAGTAAGTTTAAATACGTGTGTATTATATTTTTTTGACGGATATAGCAGGTGGCCCACCTGATGCGCCCAGTATAATAAACTTTAGAAAAGAAAAGATAAATAGCTGCCATTGGATGCCTTTTAGTCCGGGTAATAAAAGGCTCTCATCTTCTCAGGCAGCAGCTATTTCTCTATAAAAAAAGTTTCGATGTTTCATATATGCTAGAGGAGCCTCGTAATTTATTATGGTTTACTTAAATTTAAATTGCGCCAGTCGGCCGGTTTGACGGCCGACTGGCGCAACGGCAAACACCCAGACACCGGAAAACAGTCATGTTCATCACACAAATATTCTCCAGTTGTGGGATTCGAAACCAACAGCTTTAGACTCAGAAAGCAGGGTCGCTGCCAACTGCGCCATTCGGCCATCCAAACTAGTCAGTATTTAATATTGGAGAGAAGCAGGCGTTACTTTGTGGAAATCCATGATATATGATATATGAGAGATATTTGACCTTAATTTGCTATACTTCGCGAAAAGCAGGAGAATCTGTATGGTGTAATTTATAATTTCTTCTATCCTTATTCTCTACAACAAAGAGATCTTCGGCAATGTACCCTCATTCAGATCCGAAGCAAGCAAGACTAGTCCGACACTAGTCGTATACCTATTCAGTTTGTCCAGTGGTTCAGCGTATAAATCCTTAGCAACTTTAGTCGTCAATCACTCAACATTATGTAACCCACTTGATCACTATTTATATCATCATTATCATCCGCAGTCTATTTAGATTCCACTGCAGGGAAGTGGCCTCAATTCTCAAAGGAGAGACGGTTTTAGGGCATATGCCCTACAACCGTCAATTATATTATATATTAATTAAGAGTATCTATATATTTTATTGTAAGTTTATTATATGTATATATTATATATGTATATATAGGTATATATGCAAATATATATGTTTATTTAAATGCACCACCTACCTCTCGTCTTGAGCTGTGTTTAACGCCTTTGGTTGCTGGGAGAGATCGCTATGTAGCAATAAGGCCGCCAAATTGTATACTTTTTGTTAAATTTTTATTTATAATTTTACTATATGTTATGTGGTGTACAATGAAAGCGTATTCATTCATTCATGTCCTATGCATTCCCCTCCATGCACGCCACTGACCACGCTGCAACAATGTCCATGGGTTTGACATTTAGATTAACGTCGAGCCGAGCCGAAGTCCGAGTCCTCGCATTAAGATGTCGTCGAGCCCTAGGGCTCTTCTCATGGCGAGCTCTCGCGCTCGCTCCACTCCCCCGGTGACGTAGCAACCCATCAGGTGGTTATCGGCAAGAGTCCATCCGAAAAATGAATATCAGTGGGCTACTATTTATATAAAAAAAGCGTGCTATACCCACTCGTTGCTTCGTCTTTCAGATATCGAATGGCGAAGAATGTGCATGAAATAAACCTTTCAGGTTAAATATTTTATTTCTAAAGTATTAATATTCAAAAGAGTTGAGAATTTTTATTATTCTTGAATACTTATTGCCCCTAACAACGAATATGTAATAGTCGATTAATGGGAAACTTTTTGGGATATGTGTATATTTTTTTCGTTCGTTCTCCTTTTAAGTAATATCTTGGAATACATTTCAGAAGATCGTGTTGAGCCCTGGTAATCCGCCGTGCGCTGGGATTTGAGCGCAAAGCTTCTAGTAAAGCGTTATAACATTTTTATAAAATATTTCGACATTTGTAATCCCCGTATCTGACAACATATTACTATGTATGTGCATATAATATCCATGCATATTATTGCCTTTGTAGAGCGGTATAACGAAAAGCGGTAATAGACTGATGATTAGGACTTAGGCTTCACTTTCGAAGGGCCAAGTTCGAATCCCTGCACGCGCCACTACGCGCTACTTATTTCACCAAGAGGTGCAATTTTATCCAACTATAACAACTATTCATATGTTGTAAAGCAAGTCAGAAGAGATCGCGCTGAGAAAATTGCGCTTTGAATTAGTATTGATCTTTAGATGATCTTATAAATCGTCCTGAATATAATGTGCGTGCCTCTTATTAAGTGGAAGTAAAATTGATTATCAATCGACATTTTTAAACATAGAATATTAATCCTTACAATAAAAACCTTTTTGCTATCGATACATTTCTGTGTTGATTCTGTGAAAAAACAATTTGGTCGCATGGTTTAGGAGATAATAATAACATTGACATTACGGCATTTAGGGGAGAAAATTACGTCTATGAGTTTTTATTTTAATGTTTCTAGACGAGCGCATAACTTCAATCACCTGACGGGGTAATGAGGGCAGTCCTTGCCTATAAAATGCCTATACACTTTTGATGATATTCCTACTGTAGGTACTGGGGAAAATGGAAGCCGGAAGGGCATTCAAGATCTTTGCGGTGCGAATCAGAATCGAAGATGCAAAGCGCTTCGTATGCGTCCGTGATATATCAACCACGCAGGGATGCAGTTCCTTAAGATGCCTCGCGGTTCGATGGTGAAAGGTGAGGGGGGAACTAGACCTAACAGTTCTTGAGCACACTATCCGAAATATATCTTATAGAATAGTGTAATGCAGGCAACTTAGATAACGCGGATGAAATCGCTGGTAACAACCAGAAATATATTTATTTTGAATGTTACTTTTAAAGTAAATAATAAATACGCTTAAAATTTTAAAACAACTTTTAAATAAAACACTTAAGGCTCGGTAAAACCACTAGAATTAATAACTTTCCATTGTAATAGGCAGATATGAAAAATCTTTTGTCGGCTAACATTTTTGATGCATGAATTAACGATTTCACGTCCACTTGGTTCGGCGTTTTACCGCTACCTCTCAAAACTGGATTTGATTAAGCGGACTCTGTATAAAATCGGGTCAAAAGCTTTATTTAGTTTTCGAATTCTACTCGAAACATAACTTTTAATTGATAGATTCGTAAAAGGTTGAAATTTATTGACAGAGATTTTTACTGACAGGGTGAGCGGCGTAAAAGCAGAAAAAAATGATAGCCAATCCAATAGCCGAAAGCCAGTGCCTATACCACATACGCAAACAGCGGCTCTATCATATCATAAATTTACTCTGACCAAGCGTCATGTCAGTCATTGCGGTCTGAATACTTAGTATGCGTTTTTATAATGTGACGCATTCAAAACCACACAGTTACTTTATAACTTAATAGGTGAATTTTATATTAACATTAAAAGACATAAAATAGTAATCCTTTGTAACCAAACCAACTGGGACCTATCAAATATCTCTCCGTAATGTTTCATAATTTCTTAAATAATACTGGCACATGATAATCCAGAGGCTAAGACCCCAATCTTGTTATCCCACAATAACTCAAGACTTTTAGAGCGTCAGAAGCTGAAACGATTTCACAAGAATAGATTTCCTTAAACGACACAAAAATTGGATCTAGATAACCACTGGACCCCTTTATCAACATATCACCTCATCATTCAATACATCATAGCATATTCAACTTCATCTCCCTACTCCAGGCATTCATATCTCCGTTAAATGGCATAGTGGATTCACTATTTATCACTCCTTCCTCTTAGTGCAGGAAGAAGTCCTTATGGTGAAATTATCTCTTATTGAAATAATGGTAGTTGCGACTCCCAACACACGCTGCGTAACGGTGGACTCCTACCCAAGCTCGGACTAGAAACAAGTCGATTGAGAGTCATTCGATCACAATCGATGAAGTGCCAAACATAGGCAGCATATAAGCGACCAAGTACAGTAATTTGGATTTATAAAAGGTCTATCTTTGTCTTGCTAATAATTGTGAACGAATTCGTGTGTACCTCTTGTTTTGTTGTTGAGCTCGCAAGTCACAGAAAACAACATTTTTAAATGCTACAAAAAATACGACTGTCTCTCTATTTTCCACCGCCAGCATGCCATTGGCCGTATGAAAAATAATGTCAACGATTTTTCACAGTAGAATAACCCGAACTGGTGTTAAATAGGCCGCACTGCCTGGAGGCGATATGTAATAGAGTTAGGCTGTACAAAGTTAGGCTCGTTCCAAGCACCCAGTTACAGCTATTAGTTCGCTCCAGTTTTTAATATTTTTCCGCTCCACAGCCACTCGCTACAAACCTCGTTACAAGTTTAAATTGGCATTTCTTGGAGTAACGGTATGATGTTACTAGATAAGAATAGTTCTTGGACGTCTATCTCACTTTCTGCATTGATACACTGCCAAAGACACCCAGTTGTTTAGATATTATACTAACGCCTGGAATTAATAATAATACAATCAGTAAAATTCAGATTGCAGATTGATTTAGTAGTGATAATCAAGAGAATATCACTACTAAATCAATCTGCAACGGAAGACCGTTTATTCAATAAAGATAAAGATAGATCTACTTAACTCAATCTGTAATCTTAAAATATTGGATTGAATTGATTATTAATTTTAGACATTAGTATGTTTACAGTTGGAAGAAACCGCAGGATTTTTATCTTACACAAAAATAAAATTTCTGATTGTGGAAAAACCTTAAAATGTATCGCATTAACATTAGGAAAATCAAGTATCAATGTTATTTTATTGAATGAAATGTTGTGATAATAGATTTGATCGGTCTATACCTGGAAGTTTTTATTATTTCAATTTTGATATCACCATTTGCATGTAAACAGTTTCTTATTATTGCAGCAAAATTTTATTTGCAATTTTTATACAGTCTGTATATTTGTGAAAGACTATGGAGTTACATACTATAGAGTATATCTTAGCGTAGGTATCAATGCCTGCTGGCAATTCTTATTTAAAATGCATGAGTTGCTGGTTCAGGATGAATTGTAGTTCGAGTCTAGACTTGTCTCACAGTTTCCCGTGTAAAGTTATTTATAAATAATAGCGTCCTTTTCGGTTTATTATTAATTGATAGAGTATAAGATGAAAGAGTCAATGTAATCATTATTTATTCATACGGCTAAAGAAGTTTTGTTAGTTAATCTAAAATAATACATAACTTATCCACCTAATTTGGGAAAGCTGGCCACTTCTCGGTAGAGTCTGCCTTCTGTACCGGTAGTAGAGTCATGAACAGATAAAAATGCTTATAAAGGCTACTTGAAAAAAAAAAATAGTTTTTTTAAACCCCACGAAAAATGACGGGTTAAGTTTGACATGTCTTTGTGTGTTTATTCTGCGGCATCGTAGCTTTCGAACGAATGTACATATTTTGTTTTAGAGGTGATTAAGTCGAGAATTTTCCTAGCTTGTTCTATGTTTGACAAAAATCGGTCTATAATGGCCCACGTTACAAAATGGCGGATTATATTTTTATTTACAACTCTCTTAGTATAGGTATCAAATGAAAGGGCTTGACTTGTGTCGGGAGTTTTTATATTCTAATTTAATTTATTTTTTGATTTTGGCATATTTTTTAACTAACTGATTTACTCCGTAGGAAAATTTTTGGATTGTGTTATAAAAATCTAAAATACGTTATAAGCGGAAAACGTGACTTTTAGCTAAGACTACAAAAAATTTGCTTAAAGAAAATCTTTGAGTAAGATATATTATGGATATTTCTAGATTATATTCTAATTCTTCATACAGTAGTGCACCTAGGACATAATAGCTGCGTGTCATCGCTAAGATAACCCAATGTTCACGTTAAATTTATTCACATAAGTCACGTAAGTGTTAAGTCTTATAATCTTAAAATTAATATCGCTTAACTCATTTTATCATGATCATTATCCTTACTAAAGTTCTACCGCTGGGAAAAGTCCTCCTGTCTCATAGAATAATAGGGATTCCAATGTGGATTGGTGGGCTTTTGTTTTAATATTAAATTCTACAACTGGGTGTGATGACTAAACATAATCTAGGAAGCAATGGGTGGGTATCGCAAATTTCCTTACTTCAGGCTAGTACTGAGATCTTATGGGTAAAAACAATTTTAGACGACCTTTGAATCTAATCGAGTTCTTCGTGATTCGTAAACGGTTAATAGACCAACAAAACGGAAGTCAGAAATGGAGAAAACTCTTCTTGCATACCATTTTTGTTCCGAAATAATCGGTAAGGGAATTTGACTTCTAAAGCCTTTGTAAGGTTTGAGCATTCGAAGAACTATGCACGACTGCTCGTCCTATAAACTATATTGGACTTTGCACTTAGCAGAGAAAATTTTGAAATAAAAGAATGTGGAGACATGTCGGTCATTTGTTCAAATATTTGCACGGGTCTTGTTACAAATTCCTAAAGGACATACACTGCAGAGTTGGTATGTATTTATGTCCCCTTGTGATTTGTTACGGAATCGTTATATGAATACTATAAAACTAACAGTTTTGGGCAACTTTCTCGGTGCAGAATTTCTGATTCCATTACAATGCAAATTAAAAAACACTGTCAGTTCAGCTTGTAAATTTTTTTTTTAAATATTATTTTGTTGTTTCAAACTAATATGATCTCCATCAAACGTGGTAACAAATAACTCATGAAGCAATTTTTTCCAAACGAGTACCACTTTTATATTTAATGTTTTGATTTGTATACCACACAATCATCTGTTAAAACGGCCAATAATTCGAAGGTGTATTAGACCGCTGCTCGAATAAAGCAAATATTCCTAGGTAAAGATGCCATTTGCTTAATTCAGCCTGAAGAACATGGCTGGCTTCCCATTTCGCTATTGAAATCGCATCGAAGTAATTTATATTAAACGTATTGAAATAATTTCTCAGATTGCTTGCTAGATGGTACGAACTGCCACAATGGGGGTGTATTCTCGTGAAAGCAATATGTAACGATTTCACGCTTCGGAAATTCTAGATCGTATTCGTATGCTGAAAAGGTTTTGTTCATACAAACTCAATTAGATTCATGTTTCTTTAAACGTAATGGGTAAAATCTATTTATTAGAATTATTGAGATTTGTGTATTTTGTGATTATTGCGAGCAGACCCGTTATTATAACGTTAGTTAATATAATTGACGAGTTGGAATGATGTAATTTTTTTTATATAGGTTGTATAATTGACGGACTTAGCAGAGCCTATTAACAGAGCAAAGCTTCACAGGGCATGCAAGTAACACGCCCTGCAACGAGGCGTAGGTGTAAAACCGAATGTGCCTGTAATTATACCGGCAACAACGTCCTTAAGACTGAAACATAGTACTTCAACGGTACTGTTTAGCAGCAATAAGCTTGGCGATAGTAATTCGACCGGACACGCCCTACTTCACGCACGTACTACTTCTTCTAAATAATTCTTATAATAGTGTGGGGGGTAGAAATGCCTCAATATGAACTGTTGTTGTCACATAGTTTGCTATAAACGTGCTATCACTATTCAAGATTCTGTTTATGTTTCAGTTTGGTTAAACATGTGTATAGAAAGTATATCTAGTGTTCTATTTGTTCCATTGCTTTAAACATACCGTTCGTGTAAGTTAAAGTGGTAAGCCTGTAAGATATTTAACCCATTGTATAGCCTGTGTTTACTTAGCTATATGGGGCACATAGCTCAGAAAACCGATGGACGTTGGGGTTCCAAGAGTGGCAACCCCAGACCGATAAACGCAGCGTAGGTCGACTCTCAACTAGGCGGACAGATGACATCAAACGAGTCGCGGAGAGTTGTTGGTTGGTCCCAGAATCAGTTGGACATAAATCGGTTGATTTTATGATGATGATTGTCTGTGTAAATGTAGTTCATAACGACAGTGTTATATATAGTGTGTGATGTACACAGTACAATGGTGTTTTGTACATGATCATGAACAATATATATATATATATATATATATATATATATATATATATATACATAAATAGGAATATTTATTGTATTATTATTATGTATTTTGTATTTAATATAATATATTCTAATTTTATCATTTTTAAAATTTAATCTTGTTAATATTTAGATATATTGCATATTTTAAGGAGTTATATATAAAATCATATCTTACTGACATCCTGGGGTAGGTGGAAGAGATATATCTTGAGAGAGGTAGCTCTAATAGATTTCCTTTGTACACTTCATGTATCATATGTTCACGATCACAATTTAAGGAAAATAAATTATTAAATTTATTTTATTAAAAATAAATAAATAGACACTTATTTTATTAAATTATTAAAGTTGTGACTACAAATATATCAATTCATTTAAAGTTTTTAAAGATAAATAAATAAAAGAATTTTTGATTAGCGACCATATAACGAACTCTGAGACTATCCTATATTTCGGTCTGCGGACAAAATTACTAAATTATTCAAAGGTAAACAACATAAAAGTGTTCTAGAGGGAACGTTTCTGCTTTGTTACAATTTCTACTAGATTTTTACTTTAGTCGAGTATTGCGGACGTAGTCGCCAGGAATGCCGGTACATAAACTGATTTACAGGGATGGTCCGATTCAGCCGATTTTCTTGAAAGCAGGCCAAAGTGCGATTCTGCTTGCTATGTGTTTGTATTGGTTATGATAACAAGCGCAAGGTATTTTGGAAAACAATATTTTGTTACTTCAGAATGGTGCAGCATAGTGATGACAGTGTAGGTAATATTTCTTGATTCCTGGTGCATTGTTGAGCGCTGTGGTCTTACGAGCGGAGGACCCGAGTTCGATCGCATTTATGAGCAGCATACGTTTATAATGACTGCCATATCAATTACCGGTTAGCCTGTTACCATCTTAGATGCAGCACTCACTTAATAATCGTTACCTATAGTTGTAATTCGATAACAAAGCCCACTAACCTTAAAGCCTGAAAGCTGCACCTAGGTAATATGATCCTAATCCGTATATCCGTTTTACCTATGTCAGTTTTGATTTCAATCACCATCATCATATCAACCCATTACTGGCCCACTACAAGGCACGAGTTTCCTTTCGCAATGAAAGGGGGGTTAAGGTTATCCACCACGCTGGTCCAGTGCAGATTGGTGGACTTGAGTTGAATACTGATAAATTTTAGATGCCGTATGGTATCGGCAGATCTGAATACGGTGGTCACCACCCCTCCTCCTTCCGCGGTTGCTCGTACGAGGCGACTAATGTGAAACGGGCAGTATGTGCGTTCTTAAGTCTAGAAGTAAACTTTTACACGCTATTGATGAGTTGAGATGAGACGAGAGAGAGAGAAAATAGTTATTTCAAAATCTCAGACGATATTTATAAAGTTTCGACACACTGATTTTTCCATCCCTTTTTAATTGACGACGACGATGCAATGACGACATTTTTCCATCCCTTTTTAATAATCGCTAGCGACGGACGGTCAGACAGTCATAGAAAAGTAAAGCGCTTGATGGGGAAGTGCCACCGACATGCTTATTTCTGTCACCAAGCAGCTTGGCTGGAGGGGGCTTTTCTTTGGAATCACAGGCTCACCTTGCATGTTCATAGGCGATGGTTTGCAATTATCATTAGGTAAATTCTTACTATAAAAAATCAAAATTGGTTGTCTGTAAAGTCGGCTTACTGACGATAGTTGAACGTGACAACGTCGTAAGATATTACTGATGGAATGGTTGCATTTTTCAAAAGAAAATTTTAATTTTATTTGTTTGATAGATATTATCGTTGCTATAAACAATTGACACCACATTCACTTTTCACTGCACTTCA
The DNA here is from genome assembly GCF_905163445.1 of Pararge aegeria. Taxonomy (NCBI): domain Eukaryota; kingdom Metazoa; phylum Arthropoda; class Insecta; order Lepidoptera; family Nymphalidae; genus Pararge; species Pararge aegeria. The sequence goes on along the minus strand of NC_053184.1, from coordinate 4,459,657 downwards.
TCCTTGCCGAAAACATGTAAATGTATTATTGTATAGAAGCTGTCCACGTGGACGCATCGCTCACTCAAGTAGGAGAGAGACAGATGTCGAACACGGAGGCCGACTGTGCCTCTTTGTCGCTCGTTCCGCGCTCTCGCTTGCACTTCAAGCCTTGAATGGAACGCCTCAAAGCGAGGTAACGCCGTATACGTCATGTTTTTTCGTGCGTGCAGCCGGCTCCATCGAATTATAAGACGTTGTCACGTCAAAAAACAGAAGGTTTTTCTAATAGCATTTTGGTACGGACCCCTAAAGTCACCTTTTAAAGAAATGGTCATCTAAAAAGTAGTAGCTTAAATGAGGACTTCACATATGAATGTAGGTATTTAGAGCCTCTACAATCTGCATGTTTTTCTTTTGACGGTTGAGGTTTTTAAAAGATATGGCATATGACTGCAATGCAGCTACGGTATGTGTATAGTAGCATATTCATTGGTTCTCAACATTAAGTTGGTTCATCTATAGTTTGTTTTTTTTTTGCAGTGGGCAAACACCATGCTTTCTGTGTTCGATTCCCATAACTGGAACATGTTTGTGTGATGAACATGAATGTTTTTCAGTGTCTGGGTGTTTATCTGTATATTATAACATTCATCAGTCATCTTAGTACCCATAACTCAGACTACGCTTACTTTGGGGCTAGATGGTGATGTGTGTATTGTCGTAGTATATTTATTTATTTATTTTATTTATTTATACACTTTATTTGTACACCACAAATAGGAAAAAAAATATACATATATATATATATATATATATATATATATATATATATATGATAGTATAGTTATTTATTTATCTCACAACAAGTTAACTCTTGACTGCAATCCCACGTGATGGAAAACAATGATTCTGTCTAAGATGAAAGTTGGCTAATCAGATAAGTGTACGGCCATTTTTAAAACCCAATCCCCTTATCGGTTTCTACGTGGAACCGAAAATCTAAATAGCTTGATAGTCATTTTAGGTAGGCTGGTAACTCACGACGACCTAGCATACCACGAGACCAAAAGAACGGACATTATATTATGTTCTTTAATATCACGGCGCCAGTGAGGTCGTCAAAATAGGGAGGTTGTCATAAATGGGAGGTTTTCTTTGCAAGAAGCCTAAAAATATAATAGCTATAAGTTTTGTAAGCTCGGTTATATATTGGGTTTTGGTTAATTATAACCTTTCTTACCATGTCCACAGAGCAGAACAAAAGAAGAAAAATTATAAAATTTATAGTTTGTATATATAAGTGCTGGAAATTTAGATCCGTCAAGATTGGAACCTGCATTTTTCTAATGGCGGCCTGAGTGCTTTGCCAACTAAGCTACGGTTTTATACCACCGATGAATAAATTATCATATGCAATTTTTATTTGTCATTCAGTCACGTGTATGGTGTATTCTTTATTGGGTAAGCTTTCCTTTCTGGTTCTTGTCATAGTCAAGTGTTTGCTGTGATGCTACCATGAGCTTAGAATACAGATTCTACTCTAAAAAGCCGACCTGAAATCTTTGAGGGACCTGCATGAATATGCAACGTGAAAAGTGTTTTCTAAACCTGAGTTGGAATTCACGAATAAAGCAAAACGATGAAAGTAGCCAAATTAGTGTATTTAACGATTCATGAAAATTAATTAAATGGTATTTCAAAATTCAACAAGCACAGCCTTCTTGACAAATGTCCAGACACTCGCTACACTTTTAGAGGGACGCAAAGGGGAAGAGGGGGAAAAGGGGGAGCTGAAAATTTTAAGACTGCTTTGTCCGAGCCAAGTCACGCGCCGTTGACCCAGTGATTTAAGAAGCTGTCCTCGACCAAGACATATTTCCTAGCTTGATGAGGCACTCTTCACAACAAGTAGTAAGTTTGCAGCTCTATGCACTAGTGTGTTCTGTGGTCCAACAGAGCCCTTAGTGTACAGAGAAGTAAAATTTCACTTCCTCGTAAGCGTGTTTTCGTAATTTTACGACATATTGGGCACCATTATGTACATTTGACTTATGGCCGTAAGTCATGCGATCATACATATGGCACATTTTCTTTATCATTATAATTAATTAATAATTTATAATTACTTCGGTATAAGGCTTGATACTATAGAAGCTTCAGTATTATTTGTGCAGCAAACGTTCAAGCTGAGGCCATGGCTGGCAAACACAGAAGCACCTATTGAAATTCCGAGACATGACGTAACGAGATACTGTGGCATGACGCATACATAGCTGCGTTCACCGTAGCTAAAGACATTTATGCAAAGATTAGAGTCGCTATTGAACACATACACACAGCTTATCACTACTAAGCGATAAGGCTGCTTTTTGTATCCTACTAAGGTTTGTTTTTGCTTTTCCTTTTGATGACTTTACCATATTGTGGTGTGCTTATAAAGATAATAAATGTATAAAAATACAATTACCTCTATATTACTTGTTAGAAGTATTAAACGTCAACGTGTTTTTTTGCATAAAAAATTGCATTAATTTTAAATCTAACTCTTGAAATTAATGATGATTTAATTATTGGTCGCTCGTTCAAAATGTAATGTTACAACTCCCTTCGCATTTATATGTTTGGTAGCAAATGATTATATAATAATTGTATGTGTTACGACTTTTGACCTGTCTTTGTGAATTCTATTATACTCCTAGCATTAAATTAAACACTTGAGGGAATATGAGTCAAATGGTCTTTTTCTTCACATAACATGTCGTTTTGTCCTATCTATTACCGCTACAGCATTGTAGTCGTATCAGATCAGCACACAGTTATGTCCTCTACTACCTTTTTGGCCGAGAACACAGGACCCTCAGTTTTGGTTTCTTTAAATTCTCCTTACAATGTATAGTCTCTTGGAGAATGTAGGTTTTATAGTATAGCTAACCCGTTTAAATATCTTTGATAAACTTTCTGAGTATTACTTAAATATTTCATTGTTATAATTGACGGCCCAATCAGATTATAAGGGAAAAACCATCGCCTATGAATGTTTGTTTTGATATTTATTATTTAAAATTGTAACAAACATTTTCCAACATACGAGTAACTATGCGTAGAGTAACACTTCGCAAGGCATGCCAACAACAACAAGGAAAACGTCCTCCAAACTGCCGCGATGTGTGCATCCGTCTGAGGCGTAGCTGTTAAGCCTCAAATGCCTGTGATTACAACGGCAACCACATCTTTCACAGCAATGCTTCTTTGCGGCAGAAACAATTCAAATCTCTAAACTCCTTTATTTCAAGTAAGCCTAATATAAGCACTTTTGAAACGTCGAGTCTGTCCGTGGTAGTGGCTGTACAACCGGTTCGGAAGGCAGATTTTACCGAGATGAAGCAAGTAACTCTTTTCTAACATCAACTATTTAGATTTTACACTTTGACATTAATTTTCTCATCTTTTTTAATTCATTATTCTTCACCGGACGAACAATGTCACAAAAAGCTTTGCAATAATTTAAAACGAACAGCTCGCATCATACAAAACCCCATAATTGACTCGATCATAGCAATTATTAGCCTTTACATTTTCGACATTCATCCTCCTAATTCTCGGAATAGAATCATTTGAATATCGTATCGTTGCAGTTTCGCCAACATTCAAAGGCTGTACCAATGGTGTGATCCGTAATATTGCGCTACATGCGTTTTATCTATGCATTCAGTGGGACATTAGAGGGGGTTTAAACCTAACGTTTTTATTAGATAAGTTCAAAGTTCCGGTGTTTTATAGACTGTTGTTATCAGGGTTGTATAATCTCAAATGAAAGTAAACACGGATTGTTATTAAACCAAGAAAAATTTTGGGGAGAAGTTTGTTGTTTTATAAACAGTTTTTTCATTAAGACAATTACTTAAAAATACAGAGGCAATGGTCAAACAAAACAAGGCAAAATGCCAACAACGGACGTCAGCTATCTTTTGTATTACTTGGCAAAGGAATCTTGCAGTAGGAATAAGAAATCTTCGGTACATTGACCGAGAAATTTCAGTTTCGGTGGCTGTAAAGATAAGTTTGCTTGGGAGTTGTCCGGTTCGGTGATAAAGAAACAATGTCTGACCCGGATATTTGAAGGGAAGTAGGCAAGTCATGTTTTTCGGTAATAGTTTCCCAACTGTTGTGTAGTAAATTTTAGACGTCGGAACTACTCGTATGATTATAAGTTTTCTCACCAAGCTTGTTATATAATTAAACTTTCACTATTGTTCCAAAGAATTGTTAGTGAATTTATTGCTAAGTTTTACTTTTAGTAGCAAACAAAGGTATCTTCTAATTTGCCTGTAGATTTGGTAAGTATCTTTGTGTAAAATTTACGGCCGATCGGTGCAGTGGGCAGCGACCCTGCTTTCTGCTAAGGCCGTGGGTTCGATTTCCACAACTGGAAAATGTTTCTGTGATAAACATAAACGGTTTTTCAGAGTTTGAGTATTTATCTATTTATTATAAGTATTTATGTACATTATTCATTAAACTATTTATAAGTGATCTCAGTAGCTACGCTTACTTTGGGGCTAGATGGCGATGTGTGTACAGTTGTAGTATATTTATTTATTTAATTTTGTACAACTTATTGGATTACTTTAAAAGACCACTTCGCTTAAAATAACCAGTCTCTAGCCGAGATCGTAGATCAGACCCGTGACAATTCAGAAGTTATAAATTCTCAAAATGACCTTAGTAGGGAAACGAATTGGGTAATTTAATGTGAATTTGAATCCTTTATGCGGAGGCGATTTTTCTATTTTTTACGATTACAACCGTGCGGTTTCATGGTTTGTGCTAAAAAAATGGTATATAATGTGATCATAAAAATTAAAAATGTTTGTAAAATATATATTTGCATTCGCTAAACTAGAAAAGTTCTTGATTTGATATTTTAAAATAAAGTCTATTTGCATGTAAGTAATTTTTATCCCAACGTGTCTAGTGACTGAGTCGTAGTGAACTATGACACCTATTCCGGGGACAGCTATTCAAAGTCAAAGTCAAATATTTCTTAATAGAAATAGACACATAGATGGCACTTTTGATGCGATCATTACATACAAAATGTGTACATACTCGTAGTGTAAGTGATGGTGATAACTACATTCGTAAACTTAAAACTCAAGTTAATGACAAATGCTCCCTGGTCTTCTAAGACCACACGAAAAATAGGCGGGTGTTATTTTTGTTCCACCATCTCACATTGTCATTTGAAAATATTTAAGAAGAAACCTGGATAGAGCAATAACTCATAGCCAAGCTTTTTAACGTTTACATAATCCTTTATACTAAAATAAGATTTTTCTATAAGCTTTCGCTTAAAACAAACATTGAACTTTTTAAGAGACAATCTATAAGATATCAACTTATAATATATTGTAGACATTATATATTTCCGATAGCAGCATAATTAAATGAATGAATACTCTTTCATTGTACGACAAAGAAATAATTAGTTACAGAGATATAAACTTAGACCAAGTGGGTAAAATTTGGTTGCCTTATCGGTACATAGCGATTAATTCCAGGCAACCGAAGGTGTAAAAGGTATAATTCTGCTATCGGAAATAGCTAATTGTTTTTTCTGATTTCCTTGCCCGATTCAATCATTTTAATCTGGCAAGGAAATGTTTTGAAGATCACATTCTGTTATGAAACAAAATTAGTTGTTTCCAACCCAAATTCAAGCATTTTTTTTTGATCAGTTTGTTGTCACTTTTACCGGGCAACATATTTTAGCAATAATAAATATTCTAGAGCCAGTAATATTAATAAAATGCTGAGTTAGAAGGATACCAAATAAACTTAAGTAAATTTATACTCATGAAATATACTTTTGAATTAGTGTATTTTTTTCTATCATTTAGACTGAAGGAGCCAATATCTAAACAATATGTTACAAAGCTGGAAATATAAGATTGGGTAATTGATTCCCGCACAATAATGCGAGAGACGAAATGTATGCAGATTACAGTACTTGAGCAGATAACAGCGGGTGGTATACTGCGATTTCACACTTCGTCGATGGCTGACAATCCCTCTAATATTATTATGGTAATGCAGCCAATTTTAATAAAAGCATTCGCCGCCGGAGGCGTTTTCTTTCACGTATAAATCTGGCAGACATGTGACGGTTACCAAGACACGGGTCTGAATTTGTAGCTCATATCTTTTCACAGTTTCTAATTTGGAATTTAAAGGAGTTTATGATCGGATTACATTTATTTACGAATTTTATCTTTTGCGAATTCAAATTTATTACAATATTTGTTTTCGAATGACGTGAACACAGCAGCCAATAAGACATCAGTATGAAACATACACATTAAAGAGAATAGCAAGTTTTGCGTAAACATACCTATTATGTATAAAAAAGCAAGAAGATTGTCAACGTTACACTGACTTTTATAAGATATCCGCTCAGCAATGCTTTTTGACACTGAAAATACATCATCTATACTTATAATAAAACTGTAACTGGAAGATTTCTGTACATTTAATATATTTTGAAAATTTCGATTGGGGGATGCTTTATAATCGATATAAATAAAAATCTGTTTTGGGCTCAGTCCAAAACAGATTTTTATTTAATTTTTGTCTGTCTATCCGGGCATCACGTGAAAACTACTGAACGGATTTAAATAAAATTTAGTATACTGGTAGCGGGTATTCCGGGTCAACATATAGGCTTCTTTTTATCTCGATAAACAATAAGTTTCCTCCGGGAAACGAGATGAAATTTTTTATCAATTTTACTTCATAGCTCCGTTAAATTTGAACCGATTTTAATATTTCTTTTTTTATTTGAAAGTGTATACTATCAAGCATGTTCTGTTTAATTTTAATGTAGATCTGATAAATACTATCGGAAATAAAGGACATAACTCTTCACAGATAACAGCAAGTCGCGAGGCATATGGGACAACGATCGAATGCATGCGTATCATCCTACTAAATAATAATATTATAAATGCGATAGAAATAAAGTAATATAAAAATTAAGTTTGATTTTATACCTGCAAATTCAGTTTTAAAATATTCAAATTGAACCTATCGCTTAAAAGTTGCGACGGGTATAGAATAACTCAAACGACCGCGAATAACATAGTTTGAAATAAAACAGGTCCATCTGGTAGGTAGCGCTGCAATTAGTTTCTAGGTTTTTTTTCTAGGTGTAGACGAAGTTGCGCGGGTCAGCTCGTTTTAAGATAAAGATTACAAATGCAATGTAACATCTTCATCGAAAAAGTTTGGCAGATAAATATATCATCACCAGTGGCGTGCATAGAGGGTATGCACAGGGTATGCAGATGATATAAAATTAAGAAAATTTCCAGTACGAGTTATAAATACTTAAGGGTAGGCTTTTTATAACTCTTACAATGGCCTATCCTTAAGTTTTTATAACTCGTACTGGAGATTTTCTTCATTTTATATCATCTGCATACCTTGTGCATACCCTATATGCACGCCACTGATCATCACTAAACACAGACATTCTCCTACCATCATAACCGGGGAGCTCCTCGTTTGTCTACGTAATTTGACATGTTCACACTCCATTATTTAGAAGGCGCATACATTTATCACAGTTCATCCCTGTTATAACAATCGACAAGTACTAGCCTCACATACAGGTGCCCTTTGGTTTACCCATTACCGGCCCACTATAGGGTCTCCTACCTCAATGAGGAGGGGTTAAGGCCGTAGTCCACCACGGATGGAGAAATCCCAGTGTGGATTGGTGGACCCCACACACCTTTAAGAACAGTATGGATAACTCTCAGGCATACAGGTTTCCTCACGACGTTTTCCTCCACCGTTGATGAAAGCGATATTTTAATTGCTATGCTACTAACTAAAGTATGAAAAACTGCGACAGCTGTCCTAAGCTCAACTCACTAAGCTCTTGGTCCGCAACCAGCATGAAGATCAATTGAGCCAACAGATAAACACAGACTGAAAAAAATGCATTGTATTCGAAAGCGTTAAAATGAATGAATAAATGGTTAATGGTTTTGCTGAAATAGTAGATTGTTAGTAGGGAGTTTTACTTCGGGCGTGCCACTGCATAAAACCTCCTCTTACTATTCGTTCTCATTTTCAATATTTGCATTCCATCTTTCGTTACAATTTTAGTGCGCTGCGAGGGCATTTTTTAAATATTTTATCTTTCTTTTGTGGTATATGTTAATGACGAGTATATTTTATTTATACTTCATATAGAAATATAACTTTTTAAGAGGAAGATATCTGTTAAGAAATGTTTCTCTGATCGTAAATGGTTCGACTGGAGTTGAAAGAAATGTTATTTTTGTGTAAAATTTTAATAAATATTTAGAGTGTGTTTGAATATTCTTTGGCACAAAAAAATAAAAACGTTAATAAACCCACTGCGTTTATAGTATAAGTTAGCGAATTTGTGGCTGCAATATTTTTTACTTAAAAATACTATTATTCATTCTGTAGTATCTACCGTCAAAATCTGCCAGTTTCAAATTGATCACCGGTTTCAGAGAATTTTAGTGTTATAAGGGCTTCGTACTATGTTTAACTTGAATAAACTCAAATGTGGCTGCCATATTTTTCACTTAAAGCTATTATTCTTATTTACCATCAAAAATCGTCAAGACTATTAAGGTTTCATGAGGTTTTAGGTTTTTCTTTGTTATGAGAGTTTCGTACAGTATTTAATTATTTTTTCCAAGGAAATATAATTGTCGATCTTGTAACAAATTAATGACGGAATAAAATTATTTAGGCTATTGATAAATTGGTTTGGTAATAAAATATTCTTTATTTTCTAGTTTATTAGATAAATTGAATCTAATTGGGTTGCTACGTTGCCAATGAATAAACTAAAATAGCCGGGGAGAATGTAGGTAAACAATTGAGGCAAAAGTTAGCCCTTAGAAATTAGTTTCCTTCGCCTAACTGCAAATATTAGTTTATTAAAGTTTTTATTATTATCTGTAGCCTACATGGAATATAAAATCTTGCCAAGATAGCACTGTTAATTAATTTTCACAATTTAAGTAGTAAAACCCAGAATACTGTTCTAAGATGTTAACATAAAGGTATAAATAAACCTAGCGGTGATAACCTAGTGGTTAGAGCATCGGCCTCCTTTTGGGGTGACTTAGTAAGATCCCTGGTACTTTAACTAATAACAATATCACTTACTTTGGTCAGTTATTAAAAATATCGTGAGTTAACCTCCAGCCGTGATAGCCCAGGAAGCGTCGATAGCCCAGTGGGTAGGAGCTCGACCTCACTTTCGGTCGGCAAGGCAACCCCTTCTGATTGTGGGAGGCCCGTGCCCTGTATTGGGGTGGTAATCGGTTCATATGATGTCGATGATGATGGATCCTACATGCTAAAAATTACTCCATAAGTCTTTTAATCGAACGAACATGGTCTATCTGTGTCACTTGGCACGTTTCGGTATCAACGAGCCGGTTTGACTATGAATCATGAGATCTTGTGGTCTTTACCTATATTAACAATTAGATTTATAATTCAACAAACCAAACATGCCTGAGGAAAACGATTTATTTGCGAATTAAGATTATAATTTCCTATAGTCTAAATTTGAACAAAGAGGCTTGCTGACCACAATTATTTGTTTTATAAATCTCTGATGTTCATTCTACGACATTATTTTCCAGCCGGTAGTTAATTTTACAAACCGAATAAAATGTCTTGTTTCCGATTGTTTTCCTTACGCTTGTTGAAAATATCTAATACATTTATAAGAGGCCAGATATTTGTAAAACAAATTGAGGCAAAGATTTACTTGGACAAAGAAGGTACTGCCCTGATTTATAAATGAGCTCACGAAATGCAACATCTGTTTTATTGAAAAATATATTTTTCGTTGAGGGTCCTTGTTTTTCAACAATAAGAGATTTGTGCTCGGGTTTTATTACAATTGATTGATCTACATTAAAAATATGACAGTCTTTCACTAAGTCTTAATATTCACAATTTTATTAACTGTCTTGGTAATTTTATTAACACCTAGCTCCTTTTCCTGCAGGTGTCGTAAGAGGCGACTAAGGGACTGTTACGGAGAACGGTCAGCTGAGTCTGTCGTGCTGCTACATCTATCTCCTGCGATCACTAAGCCGTCTGTCCAATGTGATGATTAAGAGCAAACTATCTCATCCCAGTCAGTGGACAGTTATTGCATAGCCTATTGATGGGTTAAAAGGCACTTTTCATCCGTAAATATTAGGTTGGGGTAAAAGTTTCTTCGCATTTTTTAAGAAAATTCAAAATATTTTTTAATATTGTTTATTTACATTTAACTAGTATCCATCCAGAGCCATCTTGTAGGTAGGGACATAATCCCATTGCTATAGAGATTTTTCGGCTTCTGATCAAAAAACCGCGACAAGTAGTTTTGGCAGTCCTCTCGTGATGTTAACCTGACACTGCCTGAAGAATTCTAAAGAGACCGAAACAGGTCGAAATCTGAAGGTGCAAAGTCAGGACTATGCGGCGCATGCCGTACAAATTCCAGCCAAACTATCTTAATTTTTGGTGGGTGATATAGCCAAAGAGATTTTATTACAAGTTCATACATACTATAATGCGAAAAGACTTTTTCCCCAATCTATTACAAATGTTTAGACTGTAGTAAGATGATAATTGTAAAACAAGAAACATCAAAAGGGCCATGGTCTAAGATCAAACCTGCAGTAAACCTAGATGGGTATTTTTTATTATCATCACACACCACACCACTCACAGCCAATAAATACTTAACTAGCCATGAAGCAAAAACAATGCATACCCAAGCAGCTTGTTCATCGTTTATGTAATCCATTATATTTTAATAGGTACGCTCTTTTCTCTTAGCTTACGATCTATCGAAAGTTTATAATGTTTATTAAGAGACATATCCAAGATGTCGTCCGGTAGTTTATTGTAAAAATTTACTCCTAGAAAAAAAACTATATTTAAGATAGTAATAATAAAACCGGCTTTATAAATAAATGAAATACCAACTAAAAAGTAACAAATAAATATTTTTATGTAAGTCCCCAGTAAAATTTAAAAAGTAGGAGGTAATGCCCGTTTTCACTAACGACGATCAAGGCAATGCCTAAGTAAGAAACGCCTACTCAAAGAATATTCCTAGGCTTACCAAAACATGTGTGATACAATTGTTTATTTTCTGATTGATAAGATTCTATAGATAGAATATTATTAGTTTTATTTTCCTTTGTGTTTCAGGCGTATACTTTGTATGATATAATGATTGATTGATATATATTTATATATATTTTTTTTAATTTGGTAACTTCTTATTGTGTACAACCTAATCCTAAAGTCTAAGTGTTTTTTTTCCCCTTTCCTTTCTTGGGTTCCCTGGCAGAGATCGCTTCTTAGCGATAAGGCCGCCCATTGTACCTGTGTGTTTTATTCAGTGTTATTTTTGTTTATAATTTTATTCTGTTAGGTGTACAATAAAGTGTACTTTCATTTCATTTCGTTTCAATATAATTGTCTTTAGTGTTGCCCAAATTCAGTCTTGGTCTTGCAGTCTTGGTCTTGTTCTTGCGTTTTTGCAAGACCAAGACCAAGAACAAGACCGCGTATTTTTAGCAAGACCAAGACCAAGACTGACCGTGCAAGACTTGAGCAAGAACAAGACATAGCCTGCAAGACTCTTGCGTCTTGCAGCTAGGACTTAGCGCTATTTCACGGAGTAGTTAGGTGTAACAGTTCGGTGTATAGGTAGGTAGGTACGCTTAGGAATTCTACGAGACGCAAAAAACTATATCAAAGAATATGAAAAACTGGACCTATGCGCATTACGACTAATACCATAAACATAGCGAATAAAAAAATATCTATTAAAATCAAACTGAGTGCATGCATAGTTATGTTTTAACCATCGGCACTTTGATAATGCGGCATCAAAGGTTTTGTACTTACTTCTCAAAGAAATTTGCCGCTTTTCGGAAGTACATGGTTATGATACACGCGCCGGCGGCTTCTTTTGAATTTTAAAACAATCGTTGCCGCCGCGCCGAAATCATAACATTTGACACTATTCATGCAAAATAATTTCGAATTTTAAGAGTACCTACAGGTGTTCCAAAGAATAAATAAGTTTTAGATTGGTGATTTTAGATTGGTGGAGGACGCATGAGACAGAGTATCCGATTTTATCGAAAATGGCCCGTGATTTTCTCTCAATACTGCAACAGTACCTGCTGAGAGGTTATTTTCTAAAGCATCATTAGTAATTAGAAAACATAGAAATAGGTTAAGTGATGAGTCAGCCAGATGGTTACTTTGTATTAATTCTTGGTCAAAAGAATTGATATAAAGTATCATAACCTAATGATAAAGCTGTTGATTTGTGTTGTATTTTATTTTTTATTCAAATAAATGATAAATCGTAAAACTCTTTTATTAAATTTCTTATAAGTTGAGGGTTCAATCTCTTTCTAGACAGATAAGTATTGTTCTTTAAAATACAGTCAAGTTATTGTAATTAATTTGTTTTTTTACATGTTTTAGCAAATGTAAGCTTATAAATCATAAATGTTTATTAAGAAACAGTTACTTCCATGGAAAACGACATATAGGTCAGTTGATTTTTCGAACTTCTTATCAAATCTTCAGTTATTTATTAATCTGCTTGATCTTTGCTATGGCTATGTTAATTCAAGCTCACAATGTTCCAATTCTAATACGTTTTTCTAAGATTTAAAGTAAACTTTAATAAATAGTAATAGACTAATAGGTAATTGCAAGACTTGCAAGACTCTTGCTGCAAGACCAAGACCAAGACCAAGACTGGGAGCGCAAGACCAAGACCAAGACCAAGACCAGGTGTATTGGCGCAAGACCAAGACCAAGACTGGCTAAGTCTCGTCTTGTTCTTGCATTTGGGCAACACTACAGGCGTTACTTGGCGGAAATCCATGAAAATGAAGCTTAGGAAACATCTCCTGAGGATGCTCCGGTTTCGGAGCGAAACGTGCGTAGAGGGTATATTGTCGAAGATCGGTTTGGTGTGGAGTATAAGGATTGAAGAAATTATAAATTACACCCCACAGATTCTCCTGCTTTTCGCGGAGTATAGCAAATTAAGCTTCATTTTGATAATGGATTATGTGTTTGTATTTTCATATTTTTCATTTTCGTATGGATTTAAGATTAATTATTAAAAAAAACCGAATTTATATTTTTTTCATCTGTCAACTGTCAGTTTACAAGTTCCCTAAACATTACGCTCTGCGAAATCGGTGTACAAACTTTAGATGGCGCCTAACGTTAGTCATCATCTAAAATTTGGTGAAACGTTTTGATATCTACGCATCACCCAAATGTTTAGGCCTTTGATATAATAGCGTTTCCTAGGTTTAGTCAAAATGGACATAACTACCTTCCTCATATAACAGCGAAGGTTAAAAGAGTCTAAGTTATTATTACGCTTTACCTTGCGCCGACTTAACAATTGTACTCAGTCTAAAATGATCTTAATATTTTGAACAGAATGCGTCTGTCAAAGCAGCGGTAATCAAGTTCGCACACCAAATGTAACGGGAGATCATATTTTTTGCAAAAATATAGGTCCCCGTGCCTACGTGCTACGTGTATAAATGGGCGACTTAACGTTCCATTTTGTAACATCAATTACTTTTCGATGCGAAATCCATATTGCTGGATTATGTTACAATCTATCTGTATTTTTTGTTTTTGTGGTGTGATTGATTGTATGTTTTATGGATTGGTGAGATTATGTCAAATTGAAGCGGAAATAAGTTTACTACTCTGGTTAACCGACGTTAAATAAGTCGATAACTAAATGCGTGACTAACTTTTCGAGTCTTTACCCTTACTCTAAAATATAATGTTTGTGGTTGTGGTGGATTTTTTTCACAACACCCTGAATATGAAAGAGCTTGACTTGGAGAACAATAAACACCACCTGTCTGAGTATTTTTAAATATCTCCTTAACTTAAAGGTTGTATCGAATAGATAGCTCTTTAGCGATAAGACCACCTATTTCTACAAAACTACTCGTAGATTTAAGTTTAATATTTTTTTGCCATAATTATAAGTTACTGTGGTGTACAACAAAGTGTTTACGTACTTTCATATGTAATAAGGTATATACTACATTGAAAGTAGGTGTGTTTAAATTTATATATTTTTTACAGATATTTTTTTTTTTATTAAAAATTTAAATCATAAAAATATTAGAACAAAAGGTGAGACTCTACCGGTACTGTAGATTAAGCCCACTGCTATAACTAAAACTTAGAAATGCCAATTTAAACTTGTAATGAGGTTTGCAGTGAGTGGCCGCGAAACTGAATTAAAAACTTCAGAATGGACGAGTAGCTGTGACGGCGTTGCATAGATCTCCAGTTTGACTTTTTGTACACTTCTGCGCCAATTTACAGCCTTTTCAATGCGTCAATGCGAAGCCCTTGCTACAAGTTTACTCTTACCCGAACATGAATGCCTTTTCATACGAACTAAGCATAAATCCTTTTCGATTAACTAGCGGCTAGCATTATTCAATTTAAAAGTAAATTCAATTCAATACAAGCTCTCTTGAATCAACATACATTGGTCCATTTAGTTAAAAATCCATCACCGCTTAAGTTTTTTTTTATATGCGAATGCATAAAAAGAAATTCAATACTAAATCATTTTACAGCAATTGAGGCATGCCAATTTAAACTTGAAACGAGGTGTGCAGTAAGTGGCTGAGAAAGTGAATTGAAAACTTCAGAATAAACAAGTAGGTATTCTGTCATACCCCTAATCGGTTTCTACGCAACATAGCACCGGAACACTAAATCGCTTAGCGGCACGTCTTTGTCGGTAGGGTGGTATCCACGGCCAAAGCCTCCCACAAGACCGAACTAAAATAAACTATACAATGCGTCTGTTATTCTGCCCTGCACGTTTACTCTTACCAACGTCTTGTAGTCCTATTGGGGAACTGTACTATTTCTTTGCTATTGAATTTCAAATCTAGTCCATGAAAATTTTTTTTTTAGACTTTTTAATAGACATCTAAAATTGTTAAGCAGGTAACTCGAATACATTTTCTTTTCCATTACCTGTGGTTTAAACGAAAACTAAAAATATTGTTGTTACCTAACTGAAAAAGTTTTTGTTAACTGGTATTAATTTAAAAACAATATAACGATAGTTTTATAGTAAAGTTGTGAAAAATATATTGTGAGAAAAATTTACAATCTTCATTTAAAACCCAATTAAAATAATTAACCAATATTAAAATAAGATAAGAAAAATATGCTCTTTTCCAAGTTAAATATTAGTAGTTATTATATAAATACAAAAGAAACCAATTGCTTCATAGCAACTTCGTTCATTGTATGGTAGCATTAACTAAATGAATGTGTCTTACCAGAGTGTTTAAACTTGGCATCGGTAGGTCTAAATTTACTTTCCTCCTTATAAAAAGAAAACCTTTGCTTTTGCCAAATTTTAAGGTTTTGAAATGGAAAATAGAAGTGACCTTAAACTGCATCTTCACGTGACATTCCGTAGCAGCGCTAACTTTCAGTCGGAGTAAAATCGAATAAAAATTAAAAAAAAATGAAGTTCGACACAATTTCATGAAACTAGGTCTGAGAAATGCCAATTTAAACTTGTAACAAGGTTTGCAGCGAGTGGCCGCGAAACAAAATTAGAAACTTCAGAATAAACGAGTAGCTTGTGACGGCGCGCGTTGCATAGTTTTAACTTCGGCCTGAATTTTTGCGCGCCCATGCAGCAATTCTCAGCCTTTTCAATAGTTATAGAAAAGGCTGAAAATTGCCAGACACAGAAATCTCAATGCACAGACTTTGCGACAATGCTTCTCGCTATATTAGCGCCTTTTGTTATGCATTTCCAGATAACTTGCTGATTTTTATTGTTATAGTTAAATTACAGTTTCGTGTAGCTAAGGATAGGTTCCCTTGCTTTACTCAGTTTTATTTTAAAACTACTGTTTTATATGGAATATCTTGATGACCTTAAAATAAGGGCTATATACATATTAAACAATCACGTCAACATTTTCAATAATATTACTTTAAGCGATGATAGTGTAGTGATGTAGTAAAGTGCTATTCTAACATTAAAGCAATTAAATGTGGTCATATTTGTTCTGTAATAAAAGTAGGCTTGCTTTAAAAGTATTTTTGAACGTAAAATATATCTATTTATCGTGGTTCTACCAAAGATTGTCGGCCAATTGGCCTAGTGGGCAACGCCCGTCTTTCTGAGTCTAAGTCTGTAGGTTTGATTCCCACAACTGGTAAAATGTTTATTTCTCCAGCTGTGGGAATTAAACCCTTATGAATGGTTTTCAATGTATATGATAAACACCCATTATCTGTATATTATAAGTATTTATGTATATTATTCATAAAAATATTCTTCAGTCGTTCTAGTGCTTGAGTGCGGTGTGTGTTCTCTCGTAGTATATTTTAGTTTATGAAGGAAACAAAGAGTGTCAGTAATAAAATATGCTCTTCTCCAATTTCAATTTTACAATGCAACCAAAGCTAAAATTATGCTTAAATTACATTGAGTTCTTTTGAATTTTGTAGAAGAAAGGATTTTTCATAAACCTATAATGGATTCAGCACGGAGTTTTGCCCAGCCGTGAGTCGACAGGAGCTTTGTTGACAATTTTTGCACAAAATATAAGAAAATTTCCTTGAAAGCAGAAAAAGGAGGATGTATCCACTTAAACTGATTTTGATTGATTTCAACAGAATTCATTCCCAAAATGTTGATCTAATAAAAAACCGTAATTCGTAATTGACTAAAGCAAATCACATGCAATTTGTTAATTATTTCTCTGTCACCATTCGACTTAAGTTTAGTGTAATGCGATCGTTTCCTTGTATTTTTAAAATTCAATTAACTCGTACAAATCGGTAGTAATTCACGTTTCTGATACGTACCGTTATTACCTACGTGCGCCATGTAACTATGTCGAACGACCTTGTGGCATGTTTCTCCAACAAACAACTTATTTATTTATTTATTTATACACTTTATTTGTACTCCACAAATAGAAAAAAATATAAAAAAGTAGGATACAAAAGACGGCCTTAGCAGCAAGAACTACTTTTCTTACGGCATATTAGTAGTCATGACGAGTGACTGTGGAAAGCGCCAGTTTATTGCAAAGCTTAAAAAAATAAACACTCTCTTAACGGCTCTTATAGCCCTAGATAAAAATAGTTCAGTTCAGCTCTTGTAAAATACTGTTGAAATTGCTCAAAATCTTAAATTCGAAACTAGCAACCCTAAACGGTTCGTTCAAGATTTTTCGATAGCAATTCCAACCGCATTGTATTTCAGGCCATTAGGTGGAAGTCTATAGCCCGTTGAGCTTCCTGTACCGTCAAGATGACATCTGTACGTGATTCGCATTCCCAGTTTAACTGGCTTTAGATTCTACGGTTTTGGATTGCACTATATACCGAGTAATACAACCTAACTACTACGTACATACTACATGTAGTGTGTACTAGTTAGATAGTATTACTTTGGTTTGTATGGCATTCTTGTTGCTGTATAAATTGTAATTCACTTTTTTCGATTGTAAGCTTGGCTTAAATATTACAGTCCGTTTATCTTACTTGGCGCAATGGTAAGCGCTGTGAATTCGAGTGCGAGGTTCCGGTCAACGGAGGTTGAACCCTGGGAAATTTGGGAAATTATAATTTCTGAATTTTCTCTGCTCTGGTGGGAGGCTTCAGCCGTGCCTAGTTACCATCGTACCGACAAAGACGTGCCGCTGAGCGATTTAGCGTTCCGGTATGATGTCGTGTAGAAACCGATTAGAGGTATGCATAATGTACAGTCCTAAGGTAGTAACTGAAGTATTGTACGTTATATTTTATATTGATATTTCTTTCTTAACATAGCATCAGCAGTTCTGTACTCTTATGCCATTAACGTAGCGCAATCTAGTATCAAAAAACGGCAATACCAGTTACTAGTTTGGCCGTTTAGTTTGACTACTCACAGTCCACTGCCGAAGTTTCCCGAACGCTGCCCATCCGAGTTGGCTGCTCACCTCTTTCTCGAAAATGGACCTACTTAACTGCTTAACTGGATCGTGTGTCCCAGGTATATGTACTCGTCTACAATTTCGAGTGCAGAGCTCCCAACAATTACAAATTTTACTGGCCGTCACCGTAATGTTTAGAAAATTTAAGAACTCTCTCGAATACTACGCGACAATTATATTCTGTGCCTCAATTGTTACCTTCTTTAGCATTTTATTTCTACCCCCATTTTTCGTTTGCACCAGCCGTTCACTGAATTGCAGAATGCTTCCTTGCCGGCATTGTTGTGTGACGGGGGACTTATTCAGATTTTATTAAACGATTTTCTCTGTTTCGCTTAAGTTATCCAGCGGGGAGTAAGCTTTCGCTTGATAATTGTGTTATTAAATTTAACGTGGGCATATTATATTTGTTATAGTTTAGCCGTTGTCAGCTAAGCAAGCTAAGCTTCCTCTCTCAAACAGGTGAAAGGAAAGTTAGAGCGTCATGTTCCAGTCCTGTGTAGTGGCCAATGCCACTTTTCTAACTCCGGGCTGGTATCTAAAATTACAAGACGGTTTAAACAAAGCAGAAACATTCTACTCCACTTTAGTAGCGTTCCTCGAACAGGTGGTTAGTCACTTTATTCCATGTAGCATTTAACAGTTATTATTTTACCTATAATCTGCGAAACTGTTACCATAACATGGGAAAGTTTGTGAACCTAGTAACATTCCAGGGGTGCGAAATGATACGAGCGCGGTACGTTTACCCTGTTTTTGGACACAATGCACTGCATTAAATAATGGCTGAATTAGGGTTCTGTATGTTCTTAATTCTGTGGCCGCCACATAAATTAATGAAAAAAGAAAAACAAAAAAATTAGTATCGTAAAATAATATCCAACAGTTTGTTAATTTAAATTAAGAAACAAAGATGTGAAGAAATAAACTGAAACACATTTATTAATACTGGAACTGCCGGCGGTTTCGTTCGCTTGAGTACTTCACTGTATCTCTATATCCCCACTACCTAAAGTGATAAATGCAAAAACGTTCAGCGTGGTGACTTTTTAAACTTTAACTCTATTGCATAGGAACTATGCATTTTTCCGGGATAAAAATTACATTAACTCTAAACTTCTGCTTGCGCAGCCCCGCGTAGCCTGCCGCTCGGGAAATGACCCTTTTGGCCCTAGGGTAAATACGCTCATGATTTTAGGAATAAGGGATCTGAAGCTTACTCATACGTCCTCGTGTTAACTAATTGAGCTCACTAACTCGTATTGAAACTGCCTGGACACTCCACACTGTAAATGTAGGGTTTCCACCTTTAAAGTCAAAGTCAAAGTCAAAAATATCTTTATTCAAGTAGGCCCACAGGTGGCACTTTTGATGCGTACATAAGAATTACACGGGAGTGAGATGATGGCGATAGCCACATTCGTAAACTTAAAACTAAAGCTACGAGGGTTCCAAACGCGTCCCGGTCTAAGAAAAAGCCCACATCAAACTTAGCCGGGTGTTTTTTTTTTTTGTTATCACCATCTCACAATGCCATTTTAAATTATTAGAAGAGCAACCTGGTTAGAGCAATAATTTACACCCAAGCTTTTTTATCGTTTACGTAGTCCTTTATACTATAATAGGACTTTTCTATAAGCTTACGTTTAATACAAACTTTGAACTTTTTAAGAGACATCTCCAAGATGTCAATTGGTAGTTTATTGTAGAATTGTATGCAATTTCCTTTAAACGAATTATGAATTTTATGTAACCTAGTATATTGCACTGTAAGTTTATTCTTACTTCTAATGTTTAAGGATTTGTTTCTTTAGGATTAGTTCCACTTTTTTATTCAAATCTGAGACGTATATTTTATTACGTATACTTCTATCGAAGTACAGGGTGGTTTGCATCAAAATAACTTTACAAAATGTTTCATTTTATACATATGAAACAAAACAAGCGTTATTTCCTTTAGATATACAAATCACCATTAAGCAATATATGAAACTGGAACTGCCTTTACAATAACTAATATTTACTTACGTTACTAGGCAATCGTTTCATAATTATGATTATATGTATGATTAAATCATTTAAGATAGGTAAGCAAATATACTGAAATCTATTAGATATTTATACGGTATGCCCCGTAGAAGTTACATATTTCTGGCTAAAAGTATTTAGAACAAACATAATATATAAAATTTAAAAGGTATGTATAGTCTACCAAATTTCCGGGTGTGAGTCTATTCTTTGTGATTGTTTTAAGAATTTATTTGTTTGTTTTTTTATCAGTTAACTCTGAAACTAAAGAACTGATTTTAATTTACCTAATCGATTCGCGTTTAGGTAAGAAAGCTTTTCATTAAGAAGTAACTAACAGGCTATTCAGTATATAGGGCTTTTAACTATTATTTAACTATCATATTTTAATTAATAAGATATCAGCCTTCGTTGGTCAACCCCCAACGATTTGGATAGATGACATTAAGCTCGCCGCAGGTAGCCGCTGGATCCAAGCGGCACAGAACCGTGGAATTTGGAACTCCCTACCAAAAAAACCTAAATCCAGCAGTGGACGTCTATCGGTTGATATGATGATGATGATGATGATGAAGATATTAGCCTGAATAATGGCAAAAGTAAAGCAAGCCAAAAGAAAAAGCACTATCAAGATGCTTTGTCTAGTTCACCTGGATAATTGGTCTACCAAACTTAATTACAAAGTATGTTGGACACATAAGTAGGTACACGAAACCATAAACCTGTTTCACATATAACACAATTTATGGCAAAAATTATTTTAAAATAAAAAGGCAATATTCATTCTTAGGCATAGAATATTATTCGTTACAATAAAGTTACTTTTTATCGTTATCTATGTTCATAATCAAGACAATCATATGTAAGACGTATCTTTTCTAAAGAAAAAGCTTTACTGAATTTTACTTGATCGCATAGAAGATAAAGAAACCGTACTAGGACCAACAATAATAGTACATTAGTTAACGCAGGTGGGAAACTGCTTTGGAGATAAGTACTCGGGTTGGAATGTGCAGCCTGTGTTCCCCCTTTGGCGATTTGTAGTGTCATTTTAGGGTCTTAGAGGAGGGTCTGCCACAGCGGGCGCCGCTAGCTGGGTCGCGGTTGTATGCGGAAGCGTTCCCGTGGCGACCAGGCGACTTGTTGGAGCACCGTGGGGTTTTAGCCGGTACAAGTCCGACATAATCTCTGCGTCTCCCCGTGGTGCGGTGGTATCCTCTGGAATAATATATATCATATTCCAGAAGATTTCCTAACGAAATGTCATATTATGTCATATTATGTGTTACGTAAAAGTTCATAATCCGTTTCAAATAAGTTAAATAATTATTGTGTGACTCTGAGAGACAGCTAGAGGGATGGACATATACGGCATATAACTATGAGAGCTATGTCTTTGAAAATAAACCCTCAGTAAGAAGTAAATTGAGTTGCGAAAAAGTTTAATGAGATCCAGTGTAAAATTTTCGTTCTCTTTGAAAATATAATTCACTGAGCCTGGTATCACGAGAACATCTGACTTTAATTTTACTGAATTCTTGTTTTCACGATTTTTTTTTTGATTGACGTTATTTTGTTTTAATCAATTCTCAGTATTAATTGAATATTGTGTAATTACTAACTGTATTTTGTTTGTGAAATTCAATACAGCTGTTAAGCCTAAATTGAAGCATCGCTAACGAATTTTCAGTGACAGCAAAGCGAGAATAGTCTTCGAAATGTATTTTTGCTTATTTTCAACCATATCTTCCAATCAAATTAAACATTAATACAACTCAATAATTAAATTGACTTAACAATAATACACTTGAGCAGTTTAAGTCAAGTCACCCCTTGACTTAAACTACTTTGTTTGCTAAAGAAAAATATCCGCAAAAAATTCTAAATTCCATTTGCTTAAATTATTGTCTACAGTGGTTGAATCGATAGTGGTGTGTTTAATTTAATTGGTTTTTTTGTGATATGCCAAAAAGAATCGGTAAAGAGTAGGTGCCTACATATAATTTAATTTTAAATGGACAATCAAAGACCAAGGATTCCATCACGTTTTTCGTTAAAAGCTTTTCAATTTTTAAAACAAAAAAGTGTTCCTTTTTACGCCCTTTCAGAATTTAACACGGCGAAAACATAAGTACATATTATAAAGTACTAAGCAAGCAAAAGCGGTGCGGAGTAATTTAATGAGTTGACCCGTTAATTGGTGAACAGCTGGTTTTTCCGACCGACGTTTAAATTAACTGACTAACGCCTGAATCTTTGCCGTTTTATTTTCGTGTCAGGGTTCTTTGAGCTTAGATTTTCTCCGTGCCGTCCCTTTTGACTAAGATTTATTTTACTGCTTTCTAAGTGTTATTTTTCCAAGTAACTAATACCTTATCATAATTCTTAGGAAAAACCTAAAATAGGTAGGTAACCTGCTTAAATACTGGAATTCAATTTAAATTTTAAGTCTTTTATAAGTTTCTAAGTTGCCTCAAATTTTTGTGGTATTTTTGTCATGCATGCATAATATTGACTTCTTCGTGGTTTCTAGGCTGATTTGGAACTCATTCCACACGATCTATGTAAAGCAGTCGATGCCCATTGTTTGACAAGATATTAGTACGTAAAGGAAAATATTTGTAAACAATATCCTATATGCGTACAGTTATTTTGTATCGTTGTGTACATAATAATTATAGTATTAGTTAAATGTTTATTTTTTATAAAGACCTCACAAATAAAAACAGTCCAAGCGTGCTTAAGAATAACAAACCAATATCAAAACTAGTTGAGAACACTACAGCGAGAAACGATCCAGATGTTAAGACAGTGAGGACGTGCCTGGAATGTTTAGAACGAGGCCCTCGTATCAAAATAGTAGGATATGAGCAGTTATTGAATATTGGAAACAAAATGTTATATAAACGGATTATAAACACTATTTTATCCTCGAATAAAATATTTCCTATTATTTTGTATGTTAGCCTTCTTTTGTTGCGTTATGAAAATCGAATGAGCGTGGTCATCATAACAGGCAGGCAGGCATAGGTCTATGTGGTTCTATATTCCATGGTTCTGCGCAGCTTGTGTCCAGCAGTTTCCTACGCACGCTTGATGTCGTACGTCCAGCTCTATGGGGGCGACCAACGCTACGTTTACCAGTGCGAGGTCGCCACTACAGCTCCTAGGGATCCCAACGTCCATCTGTTCTCTAAGCTATGTACCCTGCCTATTGCCAGTTACGATATAGTTTACAACTCGGCCGCTGCAATGGCCCACGAAAGAGTACAGTGCGGTGAGTCCCGGATCGAGCTCTTTTCCGGACGCCGGCTCGTCTGTACTTGCGAGCCGGTATTCTTAGTCATAAATTCACGACCCTGTCGATCAGATTGCTACTGGCAACGCTTCCTATTAGGACACACAATCAACTTCTGCAGAGCGTCTTTGCCGGCGAAGAAGAAAGGCTTCGTGTTCACACCACGGCCTCGGAGGCGGTCTGACTAATCACCGTCTGAAACCCCGTAACTCCAATCGTCGCCTTAGCCGAGGTTTGGCCTCACATGAGACGCCCTTAGGCCACGATTCGAGCCCTTGAGTTCAAACTCTTCCTAGCGGAGCCTTATTCCGAGGCAAGCCAACAAATTCGCGTTACGCTGTTAAAATCATTAGGGTTAAACAGCTACATACAATCCGAAAAAAGTAAAACTCAGTGATTACCGTGGTAAGAAGTTGACTCACTATATGCTCATTGTTTGTACTTTGCATTTAGTTCTACCTTGTAGTGGGCATTGTATGGCATTATTTATCTAAAATGTTAGTTACTTACTCAGTATTGAAATACTCAATTCTATAATTATTTGATTCGTTAAAAAACATTTCTGAGTAACGCCGAAGGAGTACTGATTTTTACAAGCATATGACGAGTTTTTTTTTATTTAGACTCCGAGGGGTTTCTGAGTTTGATTGGTTTTATAGTCACTCTGTGTTATCGCGGTCATGCGAATTGATAATTTTGACAGTGTTTTCTTTGTTTCTTCGAGGTGCTTGCTGGGGATTCGAACTCGGCCCCCGGAAAGTAAAGCTTAAATCCTTACCACTAGGCTATCTATATAGATAGCCTAGTGGTTAGGATTTAAGCTTTACTTTCCTATATAGGTATTATGTTCTATAATTCAACAAACTAGATGCCTCACAAAGATAAAAAATATAGATAGACATTAACATTCATATCAAGTATAAAAGTGTGGAAGGCTAAATAATTCGTAAAATGCAACGTAACCCAAACGGGACGACGGGGTGACAAAACAATTCGCAATCGAAAGTTTATTTCTCTCCATATAACTTGAACTGAGTGAAGTAAGTGTTTAATTAAATCTGCATAACTCCTCAGACGAACAATAAAGCTAGGAATGAACTCTGTATTTCCACTGTTGGTTGAACTAGAAAGAATTAACTCGGTTAAGACCGAGTCTGACTCGTGTGGTGAAGGTTCCGTATCGGTATTTTGAAAATTAAGCTTAATTTGCTATACTCCGCGAACAGCAGGAGAATCTGTATGGTGTTATTTATAATTACTTCAATCCGTATACTCCACACCAAACAGATCGTCGGCAATGTACGCTTCGAAACCGGAGCATCCTCAGGAGATGTTGACTTTACAATGAATAATTAACGCAAAGTAACGCCTTCTTCTATCCAATGTACGGAACATTCATAATCATCGGAATTACTAAGTAGTTACTGCTGTGTCCCTCAAAACTAAGTTTAATTTAAAGATACTTTACAGAGTTATATTTAAGAAATAAGGCAAAATGCCTTATTTCTTATTCAATCACAAGTTTAGGCTACACTGGTGCAATGTAACTTGCAATGTAATAATCGGTTTCCGCCAATTTGTCAACCAATCCAACTGATGCGTATCACGAGATAATTATCTCTACCCGTCCCTCGTCCCTTTTTTATAACAATACACAAGGTAATGGGTAGACTTTTGGTGGGATGGAGAGAACTTTTTCGTAGTGCACATGCTATTGTTTGACTTATAATAACCGACAGTTATTGGACAGTTTCGGAGCAAGGCTTGCAATATTTGTGCAGGAGATTAGCACAATTTTTGCGCCCAAAATATTTCCATTATCAGAATCTTATTTTTATAGTGATAGTTGACTGATCAAGCAGGTAGCCTTCCTGATGCTAAGTGGACAACTAGCGCCTATATTAGGGTTAAATTTCGTATCAAAACTTATATCTTTGGGCTTGATATGCTTTCGGTTGAAAATAACAACACCTATATTTTTGTAGCTAGTAAATAATATGCGACAAAATTAAGGCAACTAGTTATAAATAAAGCTGCAATTTCTGAGAAAATCAGCCTTGAAGACGTGCTTATTGATGCTTTGCGTTTTTATGTCCTTGATTTACGGAACCCTAAAAATGAGGCGAACACGAAAATACAAAAGAAGCGTACGACAATCGGGACGGGATGGTATCAATGTCTCGTTAGTAAACTCTTTAATTCCCTTGTCTCCCGGGAGTTTCTTTGACAAGGCACATAACAGCATAACGTTTCTTAGACGATGCTTTAGCGTTTGGACGCTGCGTTCTAGTTGCGTGATTTTTTAATATTGCAACCTTTTGCAATATTAAAAAATCATAAGTTAGAGAATGACTGAAACGGATGTAATCTATTTTAATAATATGTTCCACTGCAAGCTGGTTTAAGAAAGTATTTTATCATAAAGCGGCAATTACCAGTGCTTCTTTTCCGTGACAATATGATTTTGAGCGAGATGTTTAGGCAAATTTGAAGACCAAATTATATTATGTGTTTCAGCTCAGTAATGAAAAATAACTTCATAAGATTATCAAGAGTTTATTTATAACACTAAGAGTGTGCAATAAAAGTTATTTTGGTTGGTTTCTTTTTTAAATGAAAAATCTACCTCAAAAATTTACATAACTCTACTACATTATTTATTTATTTATTTAAGTAACATATAGATGGAAATAATAATTACAAACTATAATTAATATTTATAATAAATATAAGCCGTCTAACTGTTCACTTATGGGCATGGTACCCAAAATGCTGGCGCTATTGCCCCTTTGTATAGCTAGACTTAGTCGTTGGGCTAAATAAGCCCCATCTCTTGGGTCACCAGACGTAAGGACCAATTTTTGTGACACTATGTTAATAAAATTTTAATAATTTCGTTATATTAGAGTAATGTACAGTGAATTCAACATCTTAGTGCATAAATCATGGAATTTTATTAATAGCTAAACGCCAAATACGTATAGTAGCCGGCATGTATGGCCAGTACCTAAGCTGTATTTTACTTCTTATCTCGCGAATATTACCATTATCTGATCGGTGATTACATCGAAAAATTGAAGCCCCGATCGGAAGAAAATTGAGTTGAGAAAAGTTTAATGAGCTTCAGTACGAAACCGAGTTCCCTTTGAAAAGTTAATTTACTTGTATATCATAGGAACCGGGACTAACATCTGACATCAATTTGCTTACGATCTTAAAAATTGTGAGCTCATTTCTTGTGAATCGTTAAGGAGGGTTCTTTGATTTTGTTTATCGTATTAAAAGAGGTAGAAAAATGTGACCCGGTAGAATGTTTTCAAACAGATTGATGTTTGGTCCGGAATTTTATTTAAAAAAATGCTCAAGACACTACACTGAAGTAGGCGTGCTCAAGTCAGAATTGTATTTATGGATATACTAAATAAAATTCGTAATTACAATATGTAAACTACAAAATTTTGTTATTAAATATTACATTAGAAAGAGTAACATATTAGGAGTGGGTAAAAATATTATACACTTTAAGATAGTGAGTTATATATTTCTCGATTTTTATTTGATATGGTGATGATGATGATGAATATGAAATAGGAGGTAGTGAATTAACGTTACGTTTTTTTGGCGATGTTACTTCATCCCCGTTCTTTGTGGACTGATTTTACTAATTTCACTTACATTCTGGAGAACTGATAAAAATCTTCGAAGACAGTTTTTGGGCTTAAAGAAAATTACCTATTACGTGCCCCTTGCTAAGTAGAGTTTTATGGGAGAGGAACGATGTACTTACGAGAACAGCCTCCACGCTACACGTTGGTGGGGTCACTTATAAGTAACAATAACTGAAACTAACGGCTTGACGCACTCTTCAAGGTATGGGTTAAACAATGACAATTTCTTAGCTCCGAGCTGGTAGATACGCAGTTTTCCCGAACCGAGAGTTGAACCTAGGACTTTATTATTCGTAGTTAATGAAACAATTATATTTAAAAAATCTAATTAATACGTAGCTTATTTTATAAGTTATTCCAGATTATACTTTTATGTTATTATGAAGTCGCTTTTTGTGAAAGAAAGAGTCGATGTTAAAGTTATAAAGTATTGTGCAATGTATACCAAGACGCCAGTTTAATATGCTTGGTAATATTTTATTCATCGTCTGACTGGCTAGCAATAATGACTGAAGAGACGGGATGTTTACTACCCTGAATATATTAAGCCGTCGCATTAGATGCTTCTTACCTGAACAAATTTTAAACGAGGCTTTATAATAAAAGCGGACTAGAATTAAACAAATATCTGTTTTGGTTTCCACAAATATATAAAGGCTTCTTTTAATTAAAATTTTCAAAAAATATATATACTTTGTAACCAAAAGGTTGCGAGAACGTTAAATTATACTAAACAGTGGCAAGTGTACGAGTTGTAAAATATTATTCAAAACGAGATTCCGGTTGCTAATTTGTGCGAAATGTGACACAATTATAAAATAGCAGCGTTGCTGGGGAGTTTATTATCGCAATCAAACTTATCAAATAAGGGTGCTTTTATATTTTTACTTCGTTTATATTTTCGTCCGGCTACGGTCGGGAATTGTTTGGCTTTAATGTTACCTCCTACATACCTAATAGTCATGGAGTTTCACACATTCCGTCTTACACAAACCATGAGCACGCACTCACCAAACACCAAAACAAACACTCTCATACACTCTACTACTATATAGTACTAAATAGGTCGTCATTTTTGTAAAAAAACTAATCTTCTGTATAAACACGTCTATCCTTTTGTATACCATCGTATATCGAGGCTTTAAATAAACTATTGTGTGTGTGTGAGGAACGATAAATTTTTCACGAAGGACAATAATTCCACATAACCCTAAGTATCAAATTTCCGCTATCGCAATTCTACAGACTCGTCTGTGTAAAAATGACATATTGTAAAAAAACACTAGTAGTACACTAAACGTAGTAGAACTTTTGCAATCGTGGAGTTTGCGTATTGGAGTATCAAAAGGTTGTAACGTCAAAGTAAAATGAACCTGATAGTATTAGGTTTAGAATCGAAAATCCGGTTGTCCGGTTTTATATTTCGCTTGCTAAAGAAATTTGAAGGAATTTGAGTTTTAAGACAAGATATATGAATTCCATTTCACTATGAGGTAACTGGTTATCTATAGTCGAAACCGACGTACAATACTCGTACTAAAGGTACGGCATATATGAATTCAAATCGCGCAGCTGCTTCAGTTTACTATGACTTTATGTATCGATATTTGAAAACGACTCTATGATTTCGCAAAAGCTTACGAAGAAGACAAATCTCTAACTCATAACGTCAGGACCAGGTATGCTTAGGCGCTAGTAAACCCGAATTTGTATTAAGTTATTAATTTTTGTTCTTTAATGTCAAAATCAATAATTATTTATGTAAATAGAACTCTTTACAAATACTTTCAACAATTATGTAAGATTACAAGAAAAAAGTATGTTTTTTACGCCAAACTTAGCTCAGTACCCTTAACATAGCTCATTTAGAGAAAACACTAAAATAATTAGAAATAACGTAGGACAATTTGATATAGATAAATGTGAACTAAAAAAAGGAATACAAGGTAGGTTAAATGCAAGACGTAAACCTACGTGGGCTAGATGGAAGACAAGGTATTCGGCAAATAACTTTTTATCTCGTGCGTGCAATGCTTTCAACAGCAAATATTGTGAGACGGACATTTTTCACGTCAAAATTGGCACTTTTAGGAAAATAATTATGGCAAAATAAGTATTATAAGCTTTTAAAGTTTTTGTTTTTTTTTTTTAAATTTGATTTTGTTGTCTTATTATTTTATCGCTTGGTACTTAATTTCTAAGCCATTGTGGTAAATGTCATCGTTTATGTATAACTAAGTTGTAGAAAGTTCATTGGTTTGTGTGATATGAAAATACAGTATTACTCTTATGTGTAATAGTATTGTTTGTTTCCCCTGAAAAGCTAATAAATAAACGGCAAGTCTGGAAGAAACAGAACAAAATGCGCATAAGAGGCGCTCCTTCTGAATGAAAAGTTTGCGCTTAAATTGTATGGAAAGTTTCAAATGAACATACCAAAAGGCGCATAGGACACTGGCTCCTTCGGAACGCCAAGTTTGATTTCTTTCTGTGTGGAAAGTTTGAATTTATCACGGCAAAATGTGCATAGGAGACGCTCTTTTTACTGTATGGAAAGTTTGCTCTCAAATTGCATGGGAGGTTTGAAATTAACACAGTATGCGCATATGATACTAGCTTCTTCTGTTTGCGCATGCAGTTTCGCGAAAAGCGCTCTGAAGACGGTCTTAGAAAACTTGTTAAGAGCGAGTCAGAACTGCCGGCTAAAGGCTCTGTACCTTGGAAATTAATCGTTTTAGTTTATATTTTTGGGTAAATTTTTCGAAACAAAAAAATATATCGTTCGATACTGGTACAAAGGGACAACCTTTAATGTTCATTAGGATTAGATGTTGTGTTTCCAATATTTGTTGTAAAATTAAAGCAGTTAAACAATATACATAAATCAGATATTTTAAATATTAGGTTTTGAGTAACGCCTGTCTTTGTAGCACTAACTAAGTTTATTTTTAAGATGCGGTGTAACATTTTAAAAATGAAATACTTATTAGCATGACAGAGTAAGAAAATAAGATTTTCAATATTTGGAAATTGACGAGCTAAAGATAATGAATAGATAAACAGACTGACGGCTAATAGTGAAGAGAATATTAATAGGGCTACTTTTGGCCCTTATAGTAAAGAACCATAAAGAGTAGGCGTAACTAAATAAGAGAAGCAAGAAAGTTAAATTTTTTATTATGTTTTCAAAAGCCAACCGCCCCTCGGAGTTTATTTACAGTTAATAGTATAACCAATCGAAATTTCTGAACGAGCCATGAATAATTCTGCGTAAAACTTAACTTTATAGGCCACCCTTCATCTCCGCTTGTGAATACACTGCTTTAGATCGTTCGCATTGACGAACGTCTTATCCAACCCAATCAGAAATTCCCCTGTCCTGATATAAAAAGCATTGAAGTATCGAACAATCACTAAAACGTTGTATTTATCTAATGATATCATACAATTCATGTAATATGAAAAACTAATTTTTATTTATATTTGGTGTGTGATTGGTATTTATTTTCAATAAATAAAACTATAAAATCTAGCGATACGTCATGACAGGTGAAACGCTGACTAAAAAATTATGACCTCACGTCTATATAAACATAATTTTGCACCGCTTGAACTTGGAAACTTTCTGCATATATCCAAGTATTTTGCGATTCGAAACTATCAGTTGCTTATTTTTCATATAATCTTTAGCGATGGAACAAGGAGTGCAGCCATAACATCCATTTAGCGTTTTAGCAGTAAACTATTTTTAAAAAATAAATTTGTGATCTATATCAACAAAACCTTCAATTTCTGCAAAAATAAGATATCTTTTGGATAGATTTCGAAATAATGTCGAGAGTAATTTTTCGAATTTTGTCATCATGTCGGTTATAATAATAAAAATTTGTAGTGCAAAATGTGCGACGTTAAGACGGAATATTCATTTTTATATTCATATTCCTCCAGTTATATTTAAAGTGATGTTTCGATTTTAGAAAGCTATTTTAATATCGGAAGTGGTATTGTTTTCGTTTTGATGGAACTGTATTAGTTTGTTTTGCTATATAATCTAGTACTTATAATATACATATAAGTGCCCTTTGCCTTTGCATTTAGCCGTTGAAGATTTATTGAGTAAGATATGTCGGATGTGTTGAATTTTCAAGCGATAAGTGTAACAAATTTGTCGTATGTATAATGGAAATGGACTCATAAACATTTCGGAAACTTGATTCAATAAACTTTAATTTAAGAAGGATGTGGTGTTAGGAATTTTTGAAATGTTTATGGAGGCGCCCCGTGATGCATGAAAGGTTTATTGATGAGGCGGTTACTGGATTGTTAATTTGTTGTGAAAATCTTTTTGACGTAACGATGCGGGATGTCATACGATGCACCTTTCCTGGACGAGTTCAATCCCAGAGTCTAATATTTTGGGTATAAGTAAAGTAAGTATAAGCGAAGAAGACATGATTCCTGATCTAGTTGCCACCTTACTAGAACTTTTTTTTTAAAACTCTACTGATATCTTCATCTCTTGCCTTTAACAGTCCAGTGTTAATCTAACAGATTCTACCAAAGGGAGGGTAATACGCTTAATCACTACGCTGGGCAGAGGGGTTGGTGATCACAGTAGGTGGTAGTGTACAAGCCACAGAGTCACCTGGCAGAAAGAGGAGGGGTAGTGACAGCTGTATTCCAAATTCAAATTCATAAATGTTTTATTCATGTGAACCTTATCACAGGCGCTAATGAAGCGTTCATACATTTAACATTTTACACTAATGTTAGTTATGGTGAAAACTGCTATCGTTAACTTAAAACTAAAGCTAGGAGGGTTACAAACGCGCCCTGGTCTAAGAAGAGCACACAAGAAACTTAGCCTTAGGATTTTTTTTTGTTATCACTATCTCACAGTCGATACCGATTCCGATTTATATCATCTTCTATATTTAATATAAGATTCTTTAAAACAATATTTTAGCTCAATACTGATTCACTGATTTTCTCATTACTATTTACAGCAAATCATTGACATAACAATAAATGAACGCTTGAGTTCACGCAAATGCCTTTAGAAGCGGCACGCAAAAGGAATCTTGTATTAAAACAGGAGAAATGGGCTTTATAATTAATGATAAAATACAATACGTAAGTAAATGACGTAATAAAGAAATGCAATACAATTTTATTTAATTCCGGGTTTAGTTTCTCGTTATAGTTGAATTATGTCAATTAGGATTGCAAAATGCCTGTTATTTGGCAAACGGGCAAGGCAATGAATAACGTACGGTGAAGGAACGAACCTGAGATACTATGGTCAGTAGTAGTTTAAAGGCCGTTTGGCGCAGTGGGCGGCGACCCTACTTCTTGAGTCCAAGGCTGTGGTTTCGATTCCTACAACTGTTCGTGTGATCTGATAAACATGAATGTTTTTCAGTATCTGGGAGTTTACATGTATATTATAAGTATTTATGTATATTGTATATTACACCGGCAAACACGTCCTAAAAACCAGATCACAGAATTGCAACAATGCTGCTTGTAGCCAGAAATAACGTGGCGATAATTCTTCCCATGGTGAGCTCTGCAAATGTTGCTTATTTTGGATGAATCTACGAGATTCCTTTTCATTCCAGGATTAGGTCCAATGTTACAAAAGATGCCAAAATTTTCAAACAAGGAGCGTTAATAATACGGCTTAGTAAATCAACAAATTTCAATTCTTAATGTTGCGTTATAACTTTCCTCCAGGTGAGATGGCATTAAAGCTTACTTGTAGTGGATTAAAAAAAGTGGTTATTCTAAATACTAACATATTGGCTGCTGATTGGCGCCGTGGGCAGCGACCGTGCTTTCTCGAGTCAAAAGCCTTGGGACAACTGGAAAAAGTTTGTGTGATGAACATGAATGTTTTTCAATGTTTGGGTGTTTAAATGTACATAATAAGTATTTATGTGTATTATTCATAAAAATATTCATCAGTCATCTTAGTACCCATAGCAAAAGATACGCTTATTTTGGGGCTAGATGGCGATCTGTGTATTGTCGTAGTATATTTATTAAATAAAGGAACAAATAAATAGGTAAACTTTTCTGTACTTATAAGCATATAATATGCTACCTTAATATGCAGTCACAAACACCTGTGGCACTCGGCTGTGACACTATTATTTTATTTAGAGACACACTTAAGTCATGCCCGATGGATATTAAATTTTTAAAGATATATAATTCGATAGTTTTTGTAGGCGTTTGAGCATAGTAAGCTATCCTAGATAGGTTGGCGCGAGCTACACAGACAAGAGCCTAACTCTAGCAGCTTAAGGACATGGATTATTTTTAAGGAATTGGCGGTGTGTATCTTTGATAAGCAAGTTCAGTAATAATGATATTTAACCGACGGTGAAATAGAAAGCTGCTGTGCGGTGCTGGAATGGCAGCCCCGTACTGGTAAGCGCAGCGTTGGTCGACCCCCAACGAGGTGGACAGACGACATTAAGCGCGTCGCAGGTAGCCGTTGGATCCAAGCGGCTCAGAATCGTGGAACTTGGAACTCCCTACAAAAGACCTATGTCCAGCAGTGGACGTCTATCGGTTGATGTGATGATGATGATGATGATGATGAAATAGAAAGAACACAAAACCAAAACTGCAATATTCATCATCATATCGAACAATTACCGGCTTTCTACAAAGCTCTGGTGTCTTCTCAGAATGGCAATGGTTTATTAGTAGACTTCAAACGCCGTTAAAGAAGTTTTGGAGAACACTCAGAAATGCAAGTTTCATTCTTTCCGAAGAGTCAAGAATTATTCATTCCGTTTTACTTTACAGTCAAAACAAGTGATAAATTAATTCTTATAATTTAAAAATGCACATATCTCTAAATAGAGTTTTTAGGAAAAATTAAAAAAAAATATATACATATTATAATAATTAATTTCTCAATAATAAAATGTTACATTAAAAAAATAGTTAAACTTTTGTACCAATTTCGTTAGAGAAGAGCGAGACCTCCTGGTAAACGTATATTATATGCTTAAAAGGAATCTCAGCGTAATTAAGATATGAATGTAATTCTTAATGAAATAAAATTTGTTTTTATTATTATTGTTCTAGGGAACGAGGTCGAAAACCCGCAAGGTGATTACGTATCTTTTGTTTATTTCTTGTATGGAAAAGTGACGTTTGACAGTGATTGCAAGATTTACGCCTGTCGCATTGCTGACGCGAGACACGTAATCACCCTGCCGGTACTGTTGTTTTCGCCTATCCGATTTGGTGCTGCTGGAGTGGATTGGCAGTTCACTCAGGCAATTTCATTACTGTGGACATACAATAATGTTTTGGAAGCCTCGTTGGTTTATTTTTTTATTATTATAATTTACCACCATGGAAAAATATTAAAAATTATTCATTCCGTATAAAAAATATGTTATACTAGCTGTTGCCCGCGACTTCGTCTGCGTTTGTTTTTTAATGTCGGGATAAAAAGTACTCTATATTGCTTCTAACACTTTCAAGAATATGTGTACAAAGTTCTATGAGGATCGGTTAAGTAGTTTTTGCGTGAAAGTGTAACAAACAAACTTACATTGACATTTATAATATTAGTAGGGATAGGGATGCAGTCTGGTTGTTGTGACGAATATTGGTGACAAACCTATGTTTGGCGCAAGGACTGCACTGATCTTGCAAAATTTGCACATAGATAACTTATACAGATAGTCCGAACGACATAATATTATACCTTTTAGCCCCGGCAATTATGGGGTTTTGGGAAAACCAAAACAAATAGCGGACAGTAGCTACAGGCAACACTCAGATTTCAATAAATAAGTAGATCTGTTGAAATAAAGCAACTTTCGAGGCAAAAAAAAATATTCAGAAATTATTTTGACTTGCATTATTTAAAGGTTCTCGTCTGCATAATCTGTTCATTTTTGCATATTCTTTTTTGTTTCTTTCAGAATGTTCCAGTTGCGTTTTCGACGATTTCATTTTCCGTCTGTGATAATAAAATGTTCTTTATTTTTGTTAAGTATTGTTTTACTGAATGAAAATCGTTTAATCAAGAGTTCTCATCATTACTTTCATCTTTTATCTCCGTTTTGGATAGAGAAGGCTGTTATAAAGAATGCATTTGTGTTTGTCTGTCTGTTGTTGCTCTAATGGATGAAAAAGAATTTACAGATTTTATTTGCATTCATAATCATCATCATTATAATGTCAACCAATCGACGTTTACATCTGGATTAAGGTATTTTGTAGGGAGTTCTAAATAGCACGGTTTTGTACCGCTTGGGTCCAGCGGCTCCTTACGACCCTGAGGCTTTTTTTGGGACCCATAGTTAGCGACCACTGATCAGAGCCATAAGTCATTATCTGAAAATTCGTTTTAAATTTTTTATATTTCGTCATGAAAAGCGTCGGCTTCACTTGTGCGAATTGGCGGAATTCACATACCTTTAAGAACAATATGGAGAACTCTCAGGTATGCAAGTTTTTTACCGTTAAAACAAGTGATATTTTCATACTATAAATTAAAAACGCACATAACTTCGAAAAGTTAGAAGTGCTCGCTCAGGATTAACATGAATGTTTTTCTGGCGTTTATTTATGTTATAATTCCGTTAAAAACATAATTTATGTAAACATTTAAAGCCAAGATCCATATGAAGAATATGAGAGGTTTACGGTTATATCGACAAAAGAATTGAGATTAAAACGGGTCCCAAGTTTTGTAGATAATCCTGAAATTTATTTATAAGAATATAAAACATTCTAAAGATGAAAATTCAAAACATAATATTTTATTTTTTATGCTACAACAATGTTTGCTATTTTAAAATATAAATTAAGAAAGCATA
The DNA here is from genome assembly GCF_905163445.1 of Pararge aegeria. Classification (NCBI taxonomy): domain Eukaryota; kingdom Metazoa; phylum Arthropoda; class Insecta; order Lepidoptera; family Nymphalidae; genus Pararge; species Pararge aegeria. The sequence continues at coordinate 4,423,710 of NC_053184.1, read as the reverse complement.
TTATTTTGGATAAATTGAAGCTTATTATATGACTTTGAAATTTTAAGGAAAATATTTCCCAAATTCCCTGATTTCTGATGCTATCCTATTTAAACACACACATTTCAAATTTCTATTACCTGCTCGTAATGTTTGTCAAATAAAGAGAAAATGCTGATTTTTAGACATAAATATCTCAATAACCGTTTAAGCTGTACCTATAAAATTAGGGTTTCAATAAATATACCAAATTTTATGTGTTTATGTAAAATAGATTATGATTTATTAAGAGAGCAAAATTGGCTCTGAATAACACATTTGTGTCATTCATAAAAATATTCATCAGTTATCTTAGTTCCCATGACACAAGCTACGCTTACTTTGGGGCTAGATGGCGATGTGTGTATTGTTGTAATATATTTATTTATATAAAAAAATATATTAATTATTGTTATTAGTACTAAACGAGCAAACACGGAATTATACACCACCACCACACACACTTGACCGCTTTTTATTTAATACAAGTAATTTAACAAGGAATTTACAAAAATACACGCGAATATAATAAACGGTCGATACCTTGGGCAGCGCTAGTAAAATCTTCATTATAAATTCGAAGCTTTTTTTAAGAAAGAAACGCTTTAGCGATGTAAAAGATGTAAATTACTACGCAGTGTACCCCAAGACGCCAATTTAATGCGCTTGGTAATATTTTATTCATCGTCTGACTGGCTAGCAATAATGACTGAGGAGATGGGATAAGTTTCGCCCTGAATATTTTATGGGACGCGTTAGATCACTGTACCAGCTACTAAACATAAAATTCTATTTATTTTAATTACAATCTAATAATTAAATTTTTATATGCTGATACATTGTAATTGCAACTTTAATTGTAATCAATGTTCATTACGGTACTTCGATGATTAAACAAATAACAGTTTATGGCTAATACAATTACAGATCCCGTAATCGATTTTTAGTTCAGGATATTTAAAAAATTGTCAGGAACAATACTGGGAATTTAGCAATATTTTTTTTCTGACAGTCCGTAATCCCATACCAAATACTGATACAAAATAATATGATTCTTCGTCAAGTGTCGCCAAAGTTAATTGAAGTCGGCATCGCAGGCTCAATTTATAGCTTACATTGTTCATACAGTATTCGAAATTCGAACTTTAGTAAAAAATATTAGTTTCGTTCACGATCGCCATTACTATAAAAGGTGTATTGTTATTATACGCAGTTTTAGCAACACGTATAATTGGAACTCTAGCGCATTATGCAGCAAACCGTCCGATTTTAGCTAGCCGATACGTGACCCACGTATCGCTGCAATAGCGAATACCAACCGCGCGGTTATCCGTACACATGTAGAAGTATTTGGGTTGCGAAGTCAGTGCATATGGAAATAGGTTTAACATTCACTCTAACTTTTTCAACGTGTCTTAAAACATAAACTACCTTTCATAACATTTCAGTATAAAACATGTTTTAAGAATAACAAAAAGGGAGGAAATAAATAAAAACAAAAAAAAAACAGATGCTCCATAGGTAAGCGTTTTTTTAGTATTATCTTCTCAAAAATTTAAAACGATCTTTACAATGGTTCTTATTGATACAAGCCGCAAGCGATACGCAGTGTGTATTGCAACCGTGCGGTTAGCCACAAGTAAGCAGCAGCATTCCGAGGGAGTAAACAGTTTGCGGGCCAAATCAGTGCGAATACAACTAGATTTTTAACATACATTGTTTTAGTGTAAAACGGACATCTGCAGCCATAGTACAAGATTTGCTCGCAACCGGGAAAGCGTTTTCGAATATCAAAATACTTGAACATCGAAGTAAAATGGATCTTATTTGCATTGCATTAAAGCTCAAATTTGCCTCCAATTCTTTAGCTCAGGCTTTTGACAGAACATTCGTAAAACAAAAATTTCTGATTTTTGTTTTACGAACTTTCTGTAAACAAACACAATATGCTTCTCAAGAACGAGTGAGATTAGAATAGAATAGAATAGAAAAACTTTATTGCAACACTGCAAAAAAAAGGAAAATACAAGGAAAACAGTAATAGTACTTAGTGCTAGGGTGCAAAGGCGGCCTTATCACTAAAAGTGATCTTTTAAAGGCAACCTGAGCGTACGAAGCCGATAAAAGAGTGGAAAATGGATGGTGCATAAAGTAAGTTACAAAAAAAAACAAAAAAAAAGAAATGTAATACAAACTTACATGAACATACATACTACATTTACATATTAACTACACAAATACCAACATAAATTTATATATACTATGATAGATATATGTGATATATATTTATGCTATTATAAACTTACATACTACTCAATTACATAGATAAGTAATAATTCTTTAAGCGATGTTTAAACAGGTATATATTAGGTATATTTTATATGACGATACAGAGTTTGATATGCAAAAACTAATTTAATAACACAACATCAAAACCTGAATGACACTAAACGCACTGTGTGAATAGCAACTGCGGCAGCTACCCGCAGGTGGACCGTTTAGCTGCGTGTACACGAAGTTTTGTGAAATTACCCCACGGAATTCCGGGTGGAATTTTATCAGGGGAGCACCATTTTGGTGGAGGCGTAAATTCACGGACACATTATAATGCAATATTAAAGCTCTTTGGAAGCGGCTGTTTGACATAAAACTTTATAATAAAATCCTATTCCAGTACGTGACTAAAATTTCACACAGCAAATAGTTATTATGAAATTTATCCAAGAACACAAAATTATATTAAACCCGTGAGCGTGTGACGCAGTTGTTAAAATAATTTTCGAAACGAAATTTCAGGTCGCTAATTTGTGCGAAATATAATATTAAACAATCACAATTTTGTGTTTTTGCATATTTTATACAATTAACACCATCGTTTATTTGCTATTATTCCTGACGACCAGACAAAATATCTGAACGGTGCGATAGCTCTTTTTGATTGTAAATTTAACGTGTGCTGAGGTAGCTTCACTATTTTATTTATGTACGGTATTTTGGGGGATCAACACAGCGAGTGCATAATTTTTTTTTAATTGTATATATTATATGTACCAATCAGATAACCTACCTGATGAGAAACCATTGCCTATTAACAGCGCAAGATTAAACACGCAAAGAACACGTCCTGCACGTGCCATCCTGTGACCATCAACCTGAGGCGTATAGGTGTCAAGCCAAATGTGCCTGTCATTATGCATGCTATGTTCGCATCGAGAAGGCACAATTGTATACACATGCTAAATAGTGATATAGTTTATATTAGAGTAAGCAGTTGACTGTCAGTTTTGCGAACTAAATAAAAAAAAAAAAAATTACACCGGCAACCCCATGCATTATACCGGAATACATCATTGCAACAATGCTGCTTTGCGGCAGAAATAAGCATGGCGGTAACACTCCCACGTGTTAGCCACGTATTTTTATGGGTTGTTGCGGAATACAACAAATAAACCGGTTAGCATTGCATATGATAGACTTCCGAGGTGTAACGTTTGTTTCTTAACTTTGATATTTCAAGAAGATTTGATTTTTGGAGATACAAGAAGGAAGTCATTTACGGACTGAAAATAACTTGACTCCAATCAAATACCTAAGTTACATGGCAGGACTTTATTAAGGCTTATATATTGATTAATTATCTTATGTAATCTAATAGCAGCGATACAAAAAATTAAAATGAAAAAGATTTAGGTTTAGTACAATTTTTCAAATATAAATTGCCCTTACAGTTTTGGCTGTGTTTTCGCTGTAAATTGGAAACACTAAACTACAAAATATAGGCCTAATGATAGTATGAAGAGTAATAATGGTTATTACGTTGTAAATAATAGTAAGCAATCAAAATATATGACAATGTGCGGTCGGCTATCTCGCCTGTGAAATATACAAGCGATTTGCACCCTAAACACGAATACAAAGCGTTGTATTATCCCGTACAAAGTGGTGGGGAGGGGGGACAAAAAGATCCGTCACTGCAGTTAATGGGACCTCATATAGCGGTACTTAAACTAAAAGCTGAATTGTGGCGACAAACGTTTTGAAGGTTATCTATTTCTAAGGGCGGTGCAAATACCAACATTTATACAAGTGAAAGCGGTAGAGTATTGCTAAAAAACTAATTTGGATATTTTTTTTAGTTTAATCATATGTTCTTTTTGAAATTTATAGTTATATCGGCCGAATGGTAACGCTTTTGTATGCAATATAGTCTTTTTAAGTCGTAGACCTACCTCCCGAACCGGTGGTAGTCTCCATAGATGTACTTGATGTTTCAAAAGTGCATTTAAAGAAAGCCTACTTGAAATAAGTATTATTTGTAAAAAGATACACGGAGAACAAAAACATATCACATGTAAAAGGTATATGTTTTAATCTTTATCAAAGGAACCTACGCACAGCTATATCTGTGAGAAAGAGATTGCAGTAATATAAGAACTGTGTTGGCGGCTTTGATGTGGCAGACTATCGCTTTTTGGGATGAACCAGCAGCCGCATTTAAATACAATACAATTTTTGAACGAATGAACAATAAAAAATAAATAAATATATATACTACGACAATACACACATCGCCACCTAGCCTCAAAGTAAGCGTAGCTTGTGTTATGGGTACTAAGATAACTGATGAATTTATGTTATAAAACATATACATAATTACAAACAATCATGTTCATCACACAAACATTTTCGTGTTGTGGGAATAGAACCCACGGCCTTGAACTCAGAAAGCAGGGTCGCTGTCCACTGCGCCAGTCGGCCGTCAATTATGTTAGCGTTGAGTCCAATGCGATTCAACAATGATATATTCTAAGCTTATGACTGGCAGAGAACGATAGTGTTGCGAACCAATCGTAAATTCACGCGATTCACACCTACGGGTAGTTGCGATCGCTTCCAATCAGTAGACTGAGGGTGAGCTGTATTAATAATTGATGAATGGCCGAAGACAGAAGCTAAATTTTTCTTACTTTTAAATAAGTGGTTTCCTGCAACTTCATCAGCGTTTAATTTGTAAAAACTACATAACATTTTCTCACACTTTAATCCCATAATCTGCATTGGGGTGTTTTCAAGGTCAGGTTGTACAGGTTGTTTCAAACTATGTAGATTTCGAATGCCAAAAACCTTTTTGTTTCACACAATCTTGTAACCGAAGTTTCACCCGTATATAGATCTGTACGAGAGCTATGGTGATACGCTCGACCGCAACAATAGGAAGATCTTCCTGCGAGCGGGTGACCGTGCTCGGGGACCGAGGTCCGAACATTCATATTAGGAAGTTTGTGGCACCATCTAGTTCGGTAATGTGGATACCGCTACAGATCTATTTAATAAATAAAAAAAATTGTATATTTTACTCCATGTAAATTTTTATATTTGCCCGTGTGAGTAGCTTCAAAATTGGTTTTCGGAGAAAAGCCGTCACAAACAGACGGATAGACAATAGTTTAAAATAATGTTTTTTGGTTATAAGTAGGTACTACGGTACACTGTCTTAAGCTTTGATTAAAAGATGCTAGATCAAAATAAACAATTAATAAACAGCTTACACCCTAAATTCTATATACGCTTTATTACGCTTTAGCTTTTATCATTCTAGACCCAATTCTGAAGTCCACGCAGAATTAATCGTCTGCAGAAACTATTACTGTTATTAAATTAGTTTACTTTTGGTTTTCATTTAAATAGCGCACCAAAACAGCCCTCTCACAGGATGTGCTTCATTTCCTTATTCATGTTATATTAACTCTAACTAACCGTACAAACAATATACTAACTCTAAACGCTACGCTACTAACACAAACTTAAAAAGTTTCTGTTATTTACATGTCGGGTTTCTATGTCAGAAATTCAAAACTGCATGGTCCGGTTACATCAACTGGATAGAGTAGTTGGAAGCTAATACTGGCTACTGAAATAAGCAATGACGTGAACGCTTTTCGTAATAGCAACTGGACCCTAAAAACACTATCCACTCGTGTCGTCTCGACAGGATATGACTCGAGATTGGTCTCATGTTCGTTAATTAGCTAACTTTAGGCCTGTCCTTTAACGGACTGTTAACTGATAAACAAGTATCCGATCATGCGTTAACGAGTGGTTAAATTTTCTGAAGAGATACTCAAGTTAATTCCAGGAGATTAATATAAAAATCTGATTAATATATTAGATTGATTCTATTATGTTGCCCAATTTATATCACAAAGAAATGGAATCCGCCACGCACATAAGCAATAAATTATACAAAATAATACTTATTGCATCTTTTCATGACAAAAAGTCATTCCGAATTATGTGGGCTTCGTAACAATATAGTCGTATAATAAATAAATTTCAAATCCCGCAAAACAAGGATTTAATATTTAATAGGCATAGTTGAGTCTCTAAGAACATAAATATTGGTAAGTTAAGAAAGAAAGAATTGTCCACATACTTTTTTGGTTACTTAGATATACAAAAATATAATTAACTTTATTATTATCCTGATTCACTATGACATCGGAGTCGTAGACACACTGTGTGTATTTTGCGTCAACCACGACTCCAATATCACAGCGAAGTGGGCCCCAGGCTGAGAGGTACGCGCAATAAGCATTTGGACAAATAGGACTCTGTCGCTATCTCAAGCGGGCTTGAACTTTAAAGTCATTAGTTAAGTAAAAAGTTTTATTGTAACATTATCATTAAAAAAATAGCAAATTTAGCATCCAATAAATGAAAAACCTCACCTAGAATATTTATTGGGTTGGTACTGTATCGTCTGTATATTTTAATTTAGTATATTTATCATCACACTATGTCACGAAAATGGAAAATGGCTAAAATTACGCTGGAAAATATAAGAGCTAACGAAATTGCTTAAAAATAAGTCATTTTAACACGAGACCCGTCTGGTGCTTGCTGATATAATTTACTCATAATCCTAGCTTAGCGTACTTTCGGTTTGTCTTTGTTTATGAGCTACAATTTTATAAAGCAGCTTCAAACAAACTTTATAGCGAATGAGTAATGTTTACGCCAATCTTATTTGATGGTGTATTTGTCGATTGACTTCTTAGTTGGACTAACACAGCATTCAGGCAATTCCTAAAGGCATGCTAATGACTGGTGAAGCCAACACGCAGCATCCTTGGAAAAGAACAATAAAATTGGCCTTAGCATATTTGATATCATTAGCAAACGATTTATAAATATCTAGCATTATTGCAGTGAATCTGCCACTTATGACCAAGAAAATTCACAAGCTAATATCTTACGAGACACGTCTGCTGCAATTTACTTATATTCCTAGTTTAGCGAACTTATCGTTTGTGTTTGTTTATGAGCTATGATTTGATAAGGCAACTTAATGTTAGCTACAGGAGATAAGTTCATTATTTAGAGGTTATTTTCATTTGCCAATATCTTTGTTGATACACTGGAGTATTCCTGAAAACTACTACTGACTAGTAGTAGTTAGCCGTTTCATATACATTATGCGAGATAATAAATAATTTAACTTACGATAGTCGATATTTCATATTGTCTCAGCAGCTTCAGCATTAGCAGACTAGTCGTGATTATCCCTTGGGCTTTGTAACGCACTGAAAAATCTGCTTCCACTCCTCCATTTTGCAATGCGGTGCGTTCGTGTAGCTAGGCAACCTATAAATTGACCGTCCAATTCTCTGCATACTCTTATAATTCGCCTACGTTTAATAAATAATCCAATTAACATGGTTTCCTGAAACCATAAGGCATTCTGTGTCAACAAAGTTTAATTTCTATCAAGCAATTAAATCTTTACAGGAACATTATGTTCCTGTAGTTAAGGTTCCAACAACCAGCTTGAAATTTGGGGTGCTAAGTTGTTTTTGAATTGCAAACCTATAGTCTTCGCCATTAAGAATACAATTACTTAACATATCTAATGTGACAGTGTGATAGACCACTAATGATATAGTATCGCTCTTAAATACGTCTTTGTTCAGCTTCGGATCTTCTTCGGCAGAAACGATGATCACTCACTACAGGGCACGGGTCTCTCACAATTAGACGGGCTAAGACCGTAGTACACAACGCTGATCCAGTTGTCTCCACACGCCTTTGAGAACATTATAGAAGACTCTCAGGTATGTAAGATTCCTCTCAATGTTTTCCTTCACCGTTGAAGCAAATTTTATATTAATTTTTTAAAACACACATAACTTAGAAAAGTTAGTACTGCGTAAAAGTGTGCGTTTTGAATTCCTAACAACTAGGCTATTACCACTTCCCTTGGCTACCACCGCTTCCAAAACGATGGTAGGCATCACCATGTTATTTATGGTGCTGCCTATGTTAAGCGGTCAATTATCTTCTGAGGCTCATATTGATAAGCTAAAATCAAGCTAACAATCAATTAAGTTCTTAAGTCTCGGTCTTAAACAAAAATAGTCTCATAGAAATCTGATGGTAGCTCAATACAGGGCTCGAAACGGGCTTATGATAAGTACGTTAAGAAAATTTAAGTTAACATGACGAATATAGTGGGAAAGCAAAAATATACCTAATATAAAAAATTGCTCTTCTGACGTAATGGATTGACTTACGTTGTCCATACTAGACCACACTGCCACAAAGTAAAATATAAGACTTTGCATTTCTTGCAGAAGTTACCAGACTTTCAAACGATTCTCAAAGTTCAAAATAAATAGTATAATCAATTGAAAACTCCGAATGACTCATGAATAATTCCAAGTACAGCTAAAACTTTATAGACTAGGAGGACCTTCGTCGGTTGTGAGTATAAATTCGCTCTCATTTAGTTACAAATTATCTGAAACGTGTAGGTACCTACTTTGGATTGCGTTAACAAACTTTCTGGATCCATTGCTACGAGTATTTAACAATTGTTTTGTTTTTTATGGAAATTAGCTGCGAGTATTTTGTTTTCTGTTATCCAAGGGTGGTATGGCCTGGTTGCAGATCCTTCAGCCAAACGGTTTCGTTGGTTAAGGAACCTTAATCAAAGTCAGAAACTAGATGATACTATATAGTTTAAATTTTCCCTTTATCCTTTTTCCATGAATGGGAGACGCGTGGAAATGTCGAGCGTCTGTCCCGGTCATTGTCATCAAAACCTTCCAAATATGATAACTTATTTCAATTAATAATAAAAGGTCGATTGTTTCAGGTCAGGTCCTATGTTACCTAAGCCGTCGACCCGCATTGAAGCAGTTTCTTGTGACTAAACTCTAAATCCCTACCTTATAAAAAAGGAGGCTGTGCTTATCGATATTGCTTGCATGGGGTATTGGATCGATACTGATGAGAACGATGGACTGATATACGTCATATTAATCACAATATAAAATAAAGAAACCTATAAGCAAAACCGGCTAACGCGGTTAAATATAAGGTTAGTGTTGCTGGATAAATTTCATAATAATTTATTGTTGTGTAAAATTTTATTCACTCGCAGCATGGTGTTTTAGTATCAATAAAGCTATTGTTATAACTTCATCTGAAACATGTTTTAAAATGCTCTTGATTTCAAGGAAGCATAAGCTTATTTTCATAATCATCATCATCATCATAATTTCATACTTATCATTTTGATAATAATGAGCAACAATTTTAATAATACTAAGGTTAACGTTTCATTTATACTTCAGACGCTTTTATCAATCCTTAACCAATTTTAAGCCAAATAAAGTTAGTTTTTAGTCTCTTTAAAACCAACACGGGGAATACAAGTACCAGGCGAGCAGAGGCGGCGCGGAGTAATTTAATGAGTTGACCCGGTAATTCGTGAACAGCCTTTTTTCAACTAACGTTTAATTTTAAATTAACTGATTCGCACCGTTCTCTAACGTTTTCTTTTAGCTCGACGTTTCAAGTAAATTGAGGTTTAGTATGAACATTTTGTAATATATTTCAAAATACAAATAATAAAATATAGAAAACTAGATGTAAGCAATTATGAGTAGGGCAATTAAAATAATTTATATTAAAATACCTCAATTTAAGATACATATTATATTCCACTCCTACAGCCAAAATTAATGTTTGAGCCTAAGCTAATTCAAAGATTATCGAAGCAGAAGAACAAAATAACTCGTATAATAACACTATGTAATAAGCTTTGTAATAGGATATCTACATCAGTAGCATAGGCTGCTCGCTCCTATCATTGTTAGGGCATTCCAAGAATAAATTTCATGAATGCTGGTTTTATTTCTGTTATTTAATTTTCAGTCTGTCTAACAGCATTCTTTAACATGTACAATTTATTGTTTCACTAATTTTATCATAAGCGTTTTAAGATAATTATAAGTGCCAATGATTTTGAAAGGTTTTGAAACTTTGAAATGTTGAATCTATTTGTTTGTAGAGAGAGTTATCGTCAGTTCAAAAAGCATTTTGTATAATAAGTAAAAAAATAATTTGCTAATAAAAAAGCAGAACTTTCATAATTTCGTAATATAAAAAATTACCCTATCTGTTAACAGGTACATAAGGGAACACGACTTCATTATTAACTTCACAAATTTAAATAAAAGTACTTACATGATCAGATCAAACCTCATAGTAAGCTTTAAAATTAAATCTCAAATCAAGCTTTAAATCCTGTCTCTAACTATGGATTTTATTCAAAGTTTGTTAAAATATCGTTTTCTATACACTTCAAGTCAATTAAATTAAATTTGAAAATAAGTTTTAGGTTTAAATGCATTTAGTTTTTTTAAGGCTTATATTATAGATTGATATTTTTATCTCGAAATGCCAGAGTGTTTCGGGAAGGGATGAAAAGAATTATCGAAGATGTCACGGAAATACCAGGGGACAAGAGAATTAAGGAGTTCACTAATGAGATGTTGATTGCATCGCACGCCTCGACTGTCACCCGCTTCTTTACCGTTTTATTTTTTCTCCTCATTTTTCGTTCTCTCTACTCAACGGTCGAAATGCAGAATGCGACTTTGCTGGCTTCCATAGACTAAGAGATGGTGTACTGCGTTTCAATAACTGAAATAGTAAGAAAAAAATATAGTGTACTCGTATGTCATGCGTAATACAAAAGTCTACCTAAAATAAATGCCATTTTATGAGACTAGATTTAACACATGACTATACTCTTGTGAAAGCTGGTTAATAGAGCGTATTTTTTATTCCTCTGAAAAAAAAAAGCCTATTCTAGACCTTATGGTCTCCCGTGCGAGATTTAGCTTTTTCACTTAATGTTTTCTTTGCTCATAAAATTAAAAGTATACGCTTGTCATCGGCAATTTGTCTTTTTGAAAACAACCAGTTAGAAACGTGGTAAAATTAAATGACCATAATAAAGGTCTAAAGCCGGATATCACTTTTAAAATATCCAAAAAAAAGTAGCGGTTTGGATAAAAATTTAGACTGTATATAGTTATATACACAGGAAAACTCATTCACTAACTCTTAGACCATTGTTGTTCTTCTGAGGACTTATGCAGATTTCATTAAACGTTTTCTCAACTCTGTTTAAGTTATATGGAGAGAAATAAACTTTCGATGGCGAATTGTTTTGTCACCCTCTTTTTACTGCGCAAGATAAGTTCACGTTACAAATTAAGTTTTCTAGTTTCGTTTTTAGGGGTAAAATGTTTTACTCAGTTTTGCTAAGCGAATTTTATGATTTAGCTACGAGAGACTCGTGTAAATATCATGTTTTTACCAAAAGAAAAAGCTATTTCGTTCAATTTATTTAAATTTATTGTTGACAACTTAAAACCTTGATTGATCCTTTTTTTCAATATACACACTTTTTGCACAATGCAAATTACAGTGACGCAAAAACTTGTAAATCTGTTGTTTTTAGACATGTGACGACACAGTTTGTTTAACTTTAAATTCACAAGATCTATTACGTAAGGAAGTATATAAGCCCAAAGCAGAAAATATATTATGATCTAAAGATGACCACCATTGTGATTGTCTTATAAGTGATTTAATACCTAGCAGGAGCAATAAGTGAATTAGTTGTACCTGAATTTTCTCTGATCTGGTCTACTGGAAGACTTTGCCCATTCTATTTACAGAGACGTGCCGCAAAGCGATTCAGCGTTCCGGTACAATGCCGACTAGAAGCCGTTTAAGGGTAAGGGTTTAATATAACTGCCATAGTAAACCTAAAGGGTCACATGCTTCTATCTTAGATTGCATTATCATTCATCAGATGAGATTCCAGTCAAAAGATCATTTGTAGCGGGAAAAGAAACTGAAACTAAAAATTTTTATTCAACCAAACAGGAGTTCATTTTAATGCTTAGAACTAAAGTTGCAGGCTGTATTAAAATTTAACATGAATTTCTTATTCCAGTTGTTTTGAATGACGTAAAACGTTGTCCCTTGTTCTCGCCCCGTCGAACCTTTCCCGTCTTCATTGATGCGGGCAACTGTGATCGAAAACTCGCTCTATAATTACCACCATAATGCCAACAAAAGCCGCGGCTACCTCCAAGAGCCTTTTGTGGGCGGTTTTATCTTAATTGCTTGAAGAAACTCGATATCGTTTGGCGACAAGATGCTTTTTATTCCCGTATTCCGTTCCCGGATGGCAAACAATGACAGAAGTTTGAATTAGTTTTCCGTTTGATAAAGGCCGAGCTTTTTAGGGTCCTGCCTGTCCAATATTTTAGAAATTAAACGGTGATAGCCCAGTGGGGTAAGGCTTCGGCTTTCTGTCGTGAATACTGAGTTCGACCTTGTTGTTTTAACTGTGAAGGAAAACATCGTGAGGGAACCTGAATGCCTAAGAGTTCTCCATAATGTTCTCAACGGTGTGTGAAGTTTACCAATCCGCACTTGGCCTTCGTGATAGATTACGGCTTAAACCATTCTCATTCTGAGAGGAGACCCATGCCCTGTAGTAGTCGGTAATGGGTTGATGAGGTATAATATCAATATAAGACGGCCCTTGGCGCAGTTTGCAGTGACCCTGCTTTCTGTGTCAAAGGCCGTGGGTTTGATTCCCACGACTGGAAAATGTTTTGTGTGATGAACATGAATGTTTTTCAGTGTCTGGGTGTTTAACTGTATATCATAAGTAAGTATTTTATTCATAAAAATATTCATCAGTCATCGTAGTACCCATAACACAAGCTACGCTTACTTTGGGGCTAGATGGCGATGTGTGTATTGTCGTAGTATATTTATTTATTTATTTCGCCAAGAGTAATTTTTGAGAGAATTTCTAATATTTATCTTTGCTTGTAGGGATTAATTAAAATGCTACACGCACTTTTAAATTTAGGTTACATTCTAGGACACTACATAAATGGCCTCAAAAAGTTTTTCTAAAGCAAAGAACTACTACAAATTATATATAAGAATAATGGTCAATTTATCAGTGGTAAAATGTTAACTTAACTAAAGACTATCTTTAGTTAAGTTAGCAATAAAAAATTAGCCAAATCAACTTTTAACTTTACTAAGCTGGACATAGAGTTTGTGAATAAATTAAGGTGTATTTATTGATTAAAATACATGCCAAAATGACGCGCAGTCTTTGGATTTACAGTTGTTCCCATTTTTTTTTTTTAAACAGGGGAAAGATTCTATTCAAAATAATTTTGACGAATGCTTTCGATAGGGCATATTCGATACTCCTTATGAGAACCGTCTCAGTCCATTAACTAACCCCGTGCCATGGTACCGCCATCTGGTAAGTCCAAATGTCTTATGGCCATCTTTTTCTTTTTAACGACACAATTGTTATTATTGGCGATATTTCGACGCCGTCCGAATTTTATCGTTTGGTTTATGTGCCACTGATATTTTACTGGTCTGCCTCATGCCTGTGGCTATTACTTGGACTTTTGTTAGTAGTTCTTCAATTTTACGGTCCTCGCGAAGCGAAGACGCGTTAAACTCTACTTTTAGGTTCGTTTGATTTATTTCGCTTTGGGTGTTATTTTATTTCATATTATATTCCACTGGTGAGTTTATTAAATGCGCGCTACTGTATGAACGAAATGGTATTGAATGTGTCTAGAAGCAATTCAGGGACAGTAAATGTGTACTGTTTTTTAACTGACTTCAAAAAAGAAGCAGTTCACAATCTTTTTTTTTTAAATCCAAAATATAATCGACACCAGAAATTTAAATCACGCTTATTGGTTATGCGTGATTTACATTTCTATTTCTAAGGAATGCATAGAAAATGTTTTACAATCAAGTGAGTTTTGAATAAAACCTTTTTGTTAACGTTGTTTTTGTACGAAACATATCAGATTCCATCGATATCACAGCCCTTGAATTCTCAAAACACGGGCTCGTTGTGCTTTAAAAGAATTTGATAGCACCCTTAACATGTAAAGTTTATAATAACAAATGAAACATCTGCAGCCATGTGTATAACACTATAAGTACCCCCCAAACACAAGTATAGAGTAGAGAAAGAATGAAAATCAGCCTTGTAGTTTTTCAGGAAATTGGTTACATATTAACAAGATTTTACTGTATTTTTATCTGCAGGATTTTCAGTATTCGCTACGATTTTTTAAAGTAAATATCTTACCCAAGAATTGATTGAAATTATTATTATATTGTATGTAATGAAAATCATTCCTATAATATTATCTAAATAAGTATAATAAGTCTAGTTATTCGTCAGAGCTAAAAATTTAAAACGTAAAACGAGATCTGTTTGAAGGTACTCAAACATACTCCAACAACAATCCTGAAAAAGTCGCATTGTGCATTTAAACTGTTGAGTAAAAAAATGAGGAGAAAAAGTTGCAAATGAAGCGAGACTCAATCGGGAAGTGCGACGCAGACGGAATCTAATTAGTGAACTCCTTAATTCCCGTGTCTCTCGGGACTTTCCCGATTCCTTCGATAAACCGTTTCTATTTACGTCTTGTTGCACGATTATTGCCGTGGTAATTATACCAAGGAAGATTTTTTTCGTTTGATAGAAATTATTTAACAGAGCAAATAGTTTGATTTCATAAGCGAAGCGTTGAGGTGGGTATTACTATCAGTTTACGCACACCGAGTGATTCTCCAACTTAAAATGTCACTTTTTTATTCTTTATTGCTTTTATAAGTGAACATAAATAGACAAATGTTTAGAAAAAACACTATTTTTTAACTCATGATATTTTTAAATCTCTTTTTATTATTTAAACTAATTAAAAAATTGTTTAAAAAGTTCTGTTTTGGACGTCCTTGTCTCTGTATGTGCGGATCCCGTATCTTGCGGTCACGATAACGAGCGAAATACTTTACTTATCGAGTTGTTTTTTTTTATAGGCTTCTTATTTTGAGGAATAGAAGCCTATTACTTTTCACGGTATAATTAGACGTAGATTAATTAATTATTATTTACAAATAATCTCAATTTTATTGTAATTAATGAGATTATGAGGCGTGCACTTTTGGATTTTTCTACTGTTTGAAGTTATATGCGTTTTCAGAAATTCATAAAACTGGCCTTAACAGTGAAGGCAAACATGATAAAGAAACCTAAGAGTTTTCTAAATGTTCAAATGGGTGTGAATTCTGCCAATCCACGCTTGGCCAGGTGGTGGACTGCGGCCCTTCTTATTCTGAGAGTAGACTTGTGCCCTATAGTAAGATGGTAATAGATTAATAATGATCATGATCACTATTATGCCAAGATTAAGCAAAGAAGATTAACAAAGATAACATAGATAAAAAAGTTAGTTCTGTAAATTGAATTAAATGAAAGCAAGGATTTTGTGTCCATTTTAAAAGTTTTCTTCTTATACCACTCGCTGAACAATTTAATATTACACGAGTTCTAATCCAAAGATAAAGAACGTCATTACATTAATAAGGCTTAGCAGAGTTGTAATGTTTTACTGAAACTCTACTCTTGGGTATACGGCGTAGGTAATTATCGTCTTCTTAATTAGCACAAATAATGAATTACATTTTATCAGAGATGTATAATCGCGTACTATCAATAAAAATATGAATGCGAAATCATCGTAATTAGCACGAAGAAAGAACTTGATTTCATCAGAGATGTATAGTGGCGTACTATCAATAAAAATATGAATGCAAAATTATGCCTGTTTGTTAATTTATGAACTATGTTTGGCACAACCGCTGCACCGGTTTTGATCAAATTAGCCATAAGAATAACAAGATCCATCTTGAAAATGGAAGTTTTTACAGTGGCAAAGTGCCCGAAAAAGGTTCTTGTGTGATTTAAAAAAAATAACATTGGCTGTATAGCTGGACAAATAATCTAATTTTAAGGAATTATTGGCCAAAGTTAGCTCAAATCAAGGTTAACGACATACAAGGCTGGAAACATGTGATAGAATTTTGGTCAACAGCTAGCACTATATATCATTCATTCATTAAAAATATCTGAAAGTTGCAACGAGTTTTATATTATGTTAAGTACTTAGGCGGCCAAGCTTCGGTTTTCTTTCGTAGTTGATTTCTTTTTTCCCACTATCTAGATAAACTAGGAAAGCAAAACATTATCTAGAAAGCTAAAAGAAATAATTAAATAAATGTTAGAAGCGGTTTAACTCTTATGGTTAACTGAGCGTGCTTGTTTACCTTTCTTAGTTATTAAGATCGCCAAATATAGAATATAAGCTATAGCTATTTTTAAATAAATGGCTGCAATGTTCCCTTACTTAAAAATTTAAATGATGTACTGTTTTCAATGGAAAAATATATATATATATATATAAAATCTTCATAAAATAATATGAACATACAGCTATAATTTCTAATTTAAAAACATATCGAACCGAAGCGTTAATGGTTTTTGAGCAAACCACTGCCACAGTTGTTACTGAAAAAACTCATATACAGCCCGCTCACATGCAAAATTAAAATCAAGAGACTCTTGTCACTTATTTAATCTAATATCCCTTCTAATATTATAAATGTGAATGTAAGTTTGTTTGTTACGCTTTCACGCAAAACTACTGAACCGATCTTTATGAAATTTTTTATACATATTCTTGGAGGTATTAGAAATAATATAGTATACTTTTCGTCAAGAAATTAAAACGTTTGTGAAAAAATCTCAAAATCTCATATATGACTATAGGTGTTGACTATGTAGCAGTATGCTGCCTCCCAAATTTACGCGGGCGAAGCCGCAGGGCATATCTAGTAGATTATAAAGGTACGCGTCGCGTAGCGTAGGTACTATGTCTGTGTATCTTCAATAGTTTTGTCATAAGTAAACACTTAAAATGTTTTGAATTAGATTGTAAGGCAAAATAAATATGCTACCTTGATTTTATATTTTTACAGACTGATCCGTATGAAATTTACTTATGCACCCTTAAACAGTATTTCGTAATTCGGTTACACGTTGTATAATATTTAATTTGTGAAAAAGTGTATGTATCTATTAAAGATCAATCTAGTTGGTATGCAAACATTAGATTTTACCGTACCTATAGGCTCATTATCACATCCGTATTCTTTAGGATTTATTTGCAATCAATCAATCTTCGCCACATTTTCCTGAGGCAGCTCGGCATGAGAAATAAATCTTTTGTAAAAGTTTTCTCAACAGGATGGTATTATTCATGAGGATGCCAACCGACTGATTGATCGCAGTGTTTGGGTTTGCTCTTAGGGTATAAGCCGATGCTTTGTTTCCAACTTTAATAATAAACATGGGGAAAAACATTAAGTACACAAAACGGCCTTAGTGGCCTTGAAGGCGCTTCGCGCCAAAGCCAGCCGAACTAAAAACTGGAAACTAGCATGTAAGCAGCTGAAAGCAAATGTACTGTAGTTCCGATAATTTTGTCACTGGGCATCGCTGAGCGACTTTTTTGTTTCAAAGCTTGCCGAGAGTAAGTGCTACATTTCCTAATTTTTCATCCGCCATTGGCTTTTCTTTTATTCAGTTAATTGATTGCTAGAAATATTATAAGTGATTATTTTCTAGTTGTTTATTACTTAGTTATATTATTTGTAATTATTTTCTTCAAAATACAAGAAGAAAATAATATGAGAGTGTGTGTGGTCTTTTTAGTGTGGTCAGGTAAATTTATCTTTCCAATCGTCCAATCCGTGTCACCTTTTAGGCGGTTTCTACGCATTCTCTGCGCCAATGTGATAAGATGTTTCTGTAATCTGAGCTTGTATTTCTTAGAGTGTGTTTTCCTTTTTTTTGTGATTGTTGTTATTCCCAATTATTAGTGAAAGTCCAAATTCCATAACAACTAAAGTGCGTCAGTGCTTGTTCTTAGGATTTTTTATTCTCAACGATTAATATGACATAATATGAGTTTAACAGCAATAATCGCGAGATTTACGCCTGTCGCAACCTTTTTGTGAGATACGAAATCACACTGCGGTTGTGTATTTTTTGGCTAGTAATGCGCTGTGCAGGTTGCAAAAGATCATCTCTCTCTTTAACAGTAATAATCAACGGACCAAGGAGATGGCCGACCTGACCAACAGCTGCACTGATATGAGACAAGTGTATATAATATGTTATCTACACTTTGTCTCATATCTGTAGCTTTTACTCACGCAAACGCAACTTGTTTTGATAGCGTTTGCACGTGTTTGATAAACCTTAATCAAATAAAACGTAAAATTTAACAACCAACCGTTTACAGACCACTTAAGAGCACTACGGCTCGACATGTCCGAACGGCCCGCGGGCGGACAATCCGTGCAGGCCGAAAGCATTTAATCCCTCCCTAGTTCCTGTGCGATTTGTGAAGAACTGAATTTTACGTTTATGAGCTCGATGTGGCAAACTGTAGCTGCAGTTATCTGTTGCTATAGTTTGCCACATCAAACATCGAAATTTAATTTATATCACCAGCCGAATAGTAAACGTCAAAAACTACTTATACAACCTTATTTATCGCGCGTAGAACGCGGGTGCAGCAAGAAATAGTATACGTTTTCAATGCTACAGATACAAAGTCACAAGTGTTACAGTGTTCTACCACATTTATGTTGCAGATGACGTAATCAAGATTGTAGTCCCGCCGCACTGGTAATGAGCTTGTTTGTCTCTCCTTTAACTTGTCTTGAATATCAATGTTCCCGTAACAAAAGCTTTAGAGTTTTTAATAAACATGCTATTAGTAGTATTTAGCTTTTAAACTTCACTCAAAGTTTTTATCTCAAATTGTGATCTGAACTATGTTTAACTTTTAGTTAAACTTGATCTAGTTAGTTTATATCGATTATAAAATGTTGGATAGAAGCAGACGTAACTTTGCGGATATCCATGAATGATATGAAAATTAAGCTTAATTTGCTAAACTCCGCGAAAATCAGGAGAATCTGTATGGTGTAATTTATAATTTCTTCTATCTTAATACTCCGCACCAAACAGATTTCGGCAATATACCCTCAATAAATGAGGTGCACTGTAGTGGGCCGGTAATGGGTTGATATGATGATGATGATGATGATGATGATGATAATGATTAATTATCACGGTAATCAACAAGTGGTTAAGAAGATAAACCTTATTAAAAGAACATTATGTGACTTTCCTATGATTTGGGACAGCCGGAATAATTTTAATTTTTTATTTTTACTTAACTACATGTTAGCCCTTGACTGAAATACAATCACCAATCTGTTGGGTAACCTGTTACTGTTAGATTTAAACTGTAACACTAATAGGTTTTTATGCGACATCGTAGCAAGTCTTTGTCAGTATAGCAAAATTGACAAATAATATTGTAAGTTTATATAATAATATATTTTTTAAAATATAATCATTCGTTAGTAGGGCAAGCGGTGAAAGCCTGATGGCTAGGACGTCGGCTTTACTTTAACTGAGTTCGAATCCCAGAACGCACTTCTATCTTTTATAACTTATGTGCGTTTAGCAATTTTAAGTTTAAATTTTTTTATTATCAAGCAATTAAAATAACACTTGATTTTACGCTGAAGGAAAACATCGCGTGAGGACACATGTCTGATAGGTCTCCGTAATGTTTACAATGGCGTATGATGCCACCAATGCGCTCTGGGCCAGCGTGGTAGACTACGGCTTAGACCCTTCTCATTTGCATTATTTCTGAGACTGAACCATATGCAACCTAAAATCTTTGAATAATACCAAATAAAGTCCCATATTACTGAAAAAACTTAGTTGTTAAAGGTATAAATATTCCTTATTATTGCTTATACCTTTTTTTCGCCTGTACGCTCTTTTGACGAAGACCTCCTTCCTCCAGTCGTTCATATTGCCAAAATATTTAAAATACTTTCAAATAAACGATTAAATTGGATTTACTCGAACAAACACGCACTAAATAATACTATAAACAAACCACAACCAGAAAATGTTTGAACAGTTGTTATACGTAGTGTTGCCACACTATAAAAAAACTTTGTGTTCGAACACGTTGCACATATTTTTAATTTTTAACTAATAAAATGGTGCTAAGAGAGATATATCATACTACATACATACTTAAATAATAATATGGCAGGTAGACGGAAGTTGCACAGTTTTGTATGTTCAGCAGTTTAGCGAGTTTGGCTCTGAAGTTTGATGGGTCATCGCGTTTGGATGAACATTAACTTAGTTTACATCACTTGGCCTTTCATGTCAGTTACGTGGTTAGATCATAGGGTATAGTTCTAGGGATCTTTTTAGTAGTAGTAGTAGTAGAACTTTTTGTGATGGGGTTTATCCGGGGAAGTTTTATCGCCATTCTAATTCCTACCAACAAGCAGCGTGTTCCGACGTGGTAGCCAGTGTTATTACAGGCAATGAGGCTTAATACCAATGCCTTAGGTTTATGAACACAGGACGGTATTTTGTAGGATGTGTTCTTTGCACGCCCTGCGAAATGCTGATCGTTTTATGGGCGGTTTATTTTTATTTACATTCGGCTGTCTCATCAATGAAATTAAGAAATACAGTTATTTACAAGAAATAGATGACAAAAAAAATAATTTTGTGCCTGATAAGGTAATGTTTTTTTTGGCTACAATTTCCTTAAAAACTACTCCAACTTGACCTTAGTCTTTGATTCTCTGGGACATTCAAATTTAAAATCTTATTTTATTTTTGTGTCTTGATAGTTGGCTTTTTGGTTTTGGAATTGTTTTAATTGTTTCAAATTTAATGTCAAAAAATTACTTAGAGGTCAATTAGAATCTGGACTCTGCGTTATGGCACTAAAATTTCTTACGTTTAAACCACTATATTGCTGTTCTATAAAGTCAGTTTTGCCTTTACATAAATTTTTCGATAATCCAAAACTGTTATCGCTAATTAAAAGTGCAATTAAACAAACTAACGTAAAAGAGGATCATCATTATTTTTAATGGTTTATTAAAACGAGTTTTAAATAATCTTGAGCCCCCAAAACGAGTATCCGTTAAAAGGAAGAATAAACATTGGTTGAAGGGACAGTAGCACAGGCGAGTGTAAAATAATCTTGAAAAAAAAACCCTAACAAGCAAATGTCAAAAGGAAGCTAAAAGTACAAAACAGCAAGTATGTGTAACACAATCTGTAAAGAACAGACGCGTCTCATGTTGAAATATCTCATTTTTGCACAATTTCCCGTCCTCATAAACTTCGCACCGTAATTTTGGTCGTTTTAAGAACAAATTGTTACGTACTTAGTGGGATCATTTACAAGGTTACAAATTGTTTCCGCTTCCACATTGGTGGATACCTTCTGCTGAATTGTTGACTGATGGATTTAGGTATTTACGTTCATATTTTTTTCACAACTTTATGATATACAAGTAGTATCCCACGCATAATTTTTAATTTTTATTTTCTCTTTAGTGTAAAGAATCCTAGAAATTTTTTTCTTACTTAGATAAGCTTTGCACAAATTGGTTTCCATAGTAAATTGTAGCTGATTACTTTTGCGGTAATTCTTATAGCTATATTCAAAAAGGTAAATTGTTGAAAAGATTTATTGAAATAACTTCAAGTAGTATAATTATTATGACTTCTACGAGTATATACACGTCAACTATAACGGCTTAGTAGCACATTTTAGATTCTAGTCTATTTAGTAGATGATTTTCGTCTACTTCTTTTTTTATACACAACTGCCTTTTCAATGTTTATACAAGCCAAGCCGGCGTGAAATGGTGCCTATACTACCCTGGGCTATTAATGGCAGAAGGAACAAATATGTAACTCGTATCATAACGTCATTAAAAAAACTAATTTTCATATTCAAGTTTTTGATTAATTACACTGGTCTGCAAATTTTTTTATTTTTTCTCCTTTTTGTTTTCATCGCTGAATTATTCATATTTTGTGCTCTAAACATGGAATCTGACATACAATTAAGTACCACACGTAGATTTCCAATATAATATTTATTTAATTAACAAATAATATTAGTAAAACATCAATTATTATAACGAAATGAATAAATATTACAGTCAAAGTTTTACATTGAAAAATACTAAATTATAGTCACAAAATGAACAAATATCGGTCAGCTATTATATGATGAGAAAATTTGTTATTTTGTAGTTTTTTTCCTTTTCATTGTTTCTATTGGAGTTTCTCGGCGAATTGACCAACAGAAATCAGCAAGCATTGTTGCTGACCATATGTTCTATATTTATTGTTTCTGCTGATAAAAAAATACATAAACTACACATAAAATACTCAAAACCAATATAGGGAACATGAACTTTATGCAAAACTTACCAAAATATTTGATACAAAACGTAAACAATTAAGAGACAAGTTTTTAATCAACTGTTGTGGAGTCACAGCGAATAATGCGCGCGTATGTACCACCATAAAAATCACCTTGCACTTCCCTTCTTTCTCTTACAACTCGCTAAAACTTATTTTGTACATACACTGTTTGTATATACACTATTTGTAACATTGACGCGCAAATAAGTTAAAAAAAAAACCAAAATTTTTGAAATTTGAATAAAAATTCATAGAAAAAAACCTAGACGTGATGGAAAAAATCAGCCAGCGGGGATAGATTCAGAACATTTGAATCGTCATATTTATGTAAAAAATTTTAAAAGGAGGATTTCATTTTAGACCAGTGTTATTTATAACCCAATGTTTTTTTACACCAACAGATTCAACCGATGCAATAGATTTGTACGTGACGACGGCCTAAAAATTAAAATAAACAACAACCTGTCCCGTAACCCCGTAAACTGCCCAAAGTTTAGGTCTGAATAAATAATTTACCCCCCTTTGCATACGTGCTACAGTGTCCATATTTAACTTTCAACCCCTTGCCCCTAATGTTCAACAGCGGGAGCAAATTTACGCCGCTCTCTGGCCGCCTTCCAAATCTCGAACTGGGGTCATAGGTCACCTGTCCTAAATGCGCGAACACGGTTTTTGGTATAAGAGTAATCTACGCTTCTTACTTGGCCTTTATCTCGATTATAAGCAGTAATTTGTGAGAAAGAATGAAAAGTATAATAAAAGTTAAGGTGAATCATAGCAGGTCCCAGGATGCTCGATCGAGATTATTTGCGATTGATCTTCACTGATCTTGATTAAATATGGTACAGATATAGCTCGCATCTGAATATGGACTTAGCTACTTGAAGAAGAAGAAGAAAAAGTCTTTATTGCACATACAAATATAAAACCAGGTTAACAAAAAAAAAATAAAAACCATAATATACATATGCACAAAGGCGGTCTTATCGCTTGAAGCGATCTCCTCCAGACAACCTTTAGTTGAAGAAACATATTAGAGAAAACGGGATAGTGCAATACTTAAATTGTGCTAATTATAGATATTTTGCTACATACTAGACAGGAAATAGTCTTCTAACCGCGATTTAAAGATGTTTAATGATTTGGACTGTCTTATATCCCTTGGCAGCTCATTCCATACATTAACCACCTTTACCGTAAAAAAATTGCCATACGCCAATGAACGACTAGCAGGAACGTGTAACAAGCTGTCATTATTAGCTCGCAGATTTAAGTGAACATTGCTACCAAGAAAGGTGAATCGCTCTTGATTATTTAAAACCTCAAAAAACACGTACAAAGTCGAATTAATGAAATAAAACTATGAATATAACGAAATGAATAATTTTTAAAATGTATACTAACACAAAGAAATTAAGCGTAAAATATTCACAAGATATGCGTCGAAAACTGGGATATTTATCGAAGACTTTAATTGGGACATCTATCTTTCTCGGTTAATCCCTATGAATAAGACCCCCTTTTAACTGAATAGCGTTGAACGCCGAGGTTCGTTAAACGTATTGCAGCGCATTGAATTTGATATTATGAATCGTATTTTGCAATGTATGGCTTAAACCCATTATTTATCTCCAATCAGAATTCACTGTACCGATCTGAAAATTACTATAAACGTTTTCTGCAAATATGCTTACTATGACTGATTAGTAGTCATAACTATTGGGACCGATGAAAGTTGGGATCCAAAGGTGTCGGAATGGCTACCTCGCATTGCTCGCACCTTGTTGGTCGGCCGCTGGAAGACGCCGAAAACAAGCAGCTTAGGACCGTGGATTTTAGAACTCCCTACAAAAGATCTATGTCCAGCTGTGGGTGTCTATTGGTTAAAATGATAATGATGAAATTCTCATTTCTTGAGGCATTGGCATAATATCTATCATTTTTAGCCCGAATGAAGCCATAACTTGAACTCAGGACCTAGTAATCCGTAGTTTGTTATAAGTAAGAATGTGCTTACTAACCTATAATAATCGTTTCTCCTCGGATCATTGACTCACTCACAATAGACGTGTTTTTGTGTCAACATATTAAAATATTTAAATATCATTTGCAAAAATAAATCAATTGATTAAATTAGGAGTGCATAAAGTGCTGCAAGTAAAAGTGTCAATAACTTACAACCACTCCCTCACATAGAAAATTGCTCCCTATCCGTAGGTAAGCAAGATCCAAATTCGCTATTCTTGTGGCATCTTATGAATACGACTTGTGGCATTGTGGAAAATTGACTCCAAGTCCTAAGATTTTAAGAGTGTATTTTGCTTTGAACAACGTCAGGATAGACGATAACTTTTTGCTGCCCTGGTACTATTGTCGAGCATGGCAAGCCGAGCGCCGTCCCCCACTACTTCTCCCGCCGCTCGCGTACTGCAACACAGTGAATCTGAGCCAGCGCTAAACTCGCCTACCGACCTAAATGTAAACTTTATGAGCCGCACGCGCAAACGCAAGTTTCACGAAGAGGATGATACCAATTCGCGTACTCTGATAGCGGAGATGCGTAGTATGTTTCAGTCGTTTATCGCAGATCAAGATAAAAAATTGACAAACTTACAGGAGTCAATTAACGAAATTAGGACACAAAATGCTGAAATATTCAAAAATATTGAATATCTATCACAGGAATATGATGCAATTAAAAATAGATTGGGCAAGTTTGAGGACGAGCGCAAAGAGTTCTTATCGCATATTTCTGTTCTTGAAAATAAAATCGAAACCCTAGAAAAGAGGTCCGTAAATTCTTGTGTCGAACTCCGAAATATTCCAAAACTCAAGCAAAACGAGACCAAGGATGACCTAAAGGATATTCTTTTAACCTTGGGCTCTAAACTTTCTTTAAACATACTACCCTCAGACATTAAAGATATTTATAGATCCTACTCAAAATCAGAGACGCACAAGCCAATTACTATAGATTTCACAAGTATTCTTATGAATGAAAATCTAATCTCAAACTATAAAAAGTTTAATAAAATAAACACTGGACGGAGGTTCAATACAACGAATTTAAACATTGCAGGACCCTCTCGACCAATATACTTATCAGAGCTATTAACCAGGAAAAGTAAAAGAATTTTTTTCCTTGCGCGTGATTTCATGAAATCACACGAGTATTCTTTCTGCTGGACCTCTCGTGGGCATATTTATCTACGTAAGAACGAAGGCGCCCCGCAAGTTCGCATAGACTCGGAGGAAGACCTCTTAAAGTTAAAGGCTGGCTCTGCATGACTAATAAGTAATGAGTGGAGTTTCTTTGCACAATATACGGCAGCGCTAACCTGGACTTGCGATTTTAACTTAAGATTTATTTTTATGCTATTTTTTAACGGTACTGTACAATTTCCACTTCTATACACTACCAGAGAAATTTCCTTATACAAACGTACACATACACTATCTCAGTCACCGACACATAAACACTCACATGTAACACATAATTTACTCACACAGATTCACTTGACATATGTTTCACAAAAAATATTGACATATGTTTGTGTAAGCTGCCTTCTACTTACACCAACAATAAGTACTTGCTAGGTTATAAACTCCATGGTTATTACTTTTATCATAGTCATTTTAAAAACTTTGTTTTTTTTTCGAGACACTTAAGCCATCTTAACTTTTTTTTGCCCTTCAGAACATATATTTTTGCGCTTAGCTTTTACAGCTGGTCTTTCATATCACGTACAACTAGAATTTTAGTTTTTCACACTGGATTTTAAATGGAGAGATATAAATACCGATCTCTATCACCTAGGACATATGACCTCATATCAGTGCGAAGCTGAAATGTGTAGTACATATATCCCAAACAATAAGAAATCATTAAAACTCCTTCATTTGAATATACGTAGTATAAATTCAAATTAAATTGGTCTCGCAGTTCTACTTAAACGAATAAACTTGCAACTAGATATCATTGCCTTAACAGAATGTTGGCTTAAGAATGTTAATCAGATACCTCCTTTAGCCGGTTTTACGTCACATTGTACAAGAGACTTTATAAATCGAAGCGACGGTGTCATACTGTACGTAAAAAATGAACTTAAATGTACTTTATCCTACCCAAATTTATTTGATGCTAGCTCGATAATGTGTAACATAAATGATAAAGTATGTCTCATTGCTATTTACAGATCTCCCTCTTATAGACAATTAGACAATTTTATTAATAGCTTTAATACGGTTCTTACTGATTTGACACATTATAAGACTCTTGTTGTTATGGGTGATATGAACATAAATATTTCTCAACCAATTTATGACAACCGTTCCAATGAGTATTTGAATCTTATCAGTAGCCATGGTCTCCTACCAACACATTTTTTCCCGACCCACGATAAAAGCTGCATTGACCATGTATTATTAAAAACGCACTTTAAAAATACTACACTAGTTTTAGATGCATCGGTTACTGATCACTCGCCAGAAATAGTGTGCCTTGACATGAGAGTTCCTAGACAACATGTCTCAAATAGTCGACACGTCATTGATTACACCAGTATTAAAAACAGCATTGATGAATATAATTTTAGTGATATAGTACACTCTCAAGACCCAAATAACGCGGCAAATTTGCTAGTTGATACTCTGAGTGGCATTATTCATTCCAACACGAAAATTGTTCGTATGTCTCGAAAAAAGTACCAATTAAACCCTGGATTACTCCAGGTCTTTTGAAATGCATTAAACATCGGGACCGTCTACATAAAAAGCATAAAAAATCACCCAACAATGAAATTCTAAAATTAACTTATAATCGATACAAAAATTTCTGTAATAATCTATTAAAGCGGTTAAAACGAACCTACGAAAAACTGGAATTTGAAAAAACTAAAAACGATACAAAAGGTACATGGCAAGTTATAAAGAAAATTACTAATATTACTTCTTCACCCTCCCCTCCAATAGAACTTTTACAATTGCAAAGTGACCCAAAATCTTCACTCAATCTCGTAAATAAATATTTTGCTGAGGTGGGAAATAAATTGGCAACACAGATTCTCCAAAGCTCAAATTCTTCCCCAATCAGTAAAATAGGTGGTTCTTTCGGCTCTGTAAATTCTTTTGGCCTGCTACCAGTGGATCAAGAAGAAATACAAAACATTATAATGAGCCTAAAATCAAATAGCGCCGTTGGTTGGGATGGCATACCAACTAAGGTTATAAAGTCAAGTTCTATTATCTTAACTCCTATTATAACCAAAATTTGTAATGACTGTTTATCAAAAGGTATATTTCCAAATTGCTTAAAGAAGGCTTTAGTTATACCAGTATATAAAAATGGCGATAGAAGCAGTGTTAACAACTATAGACCTATTTCGTTGCTTACGGCACTTTCCAAAATATTTGAAAGGGTCTTAAATAAAAGATTAGTTAACTATTTAGAGACTAAAAATATCTTATCTATAAATCAATATGGCTTTAGGAAAAATAAATCTACAGAAGACGCTGCTCTAGAATTAACTGAAACTGTTTCAAGGGCTTTGGATAAGAGACTAAAATGTGTTGGTGTATTCCTGGACTTGTCTAAGGCACACAGTTTCTATCCCTATACTCCTGGATAAGATGGAAAAAATAGGAGTCAGGGGTATAGCGCTGGAGATATTTAGAGATTACTTGACAAATCGTACTCAGCAAATTAAAGTCAATGAATACTTGAGTGATGCCTTGCCTCTGACCTATGGAGTCCCCCAGGGTAGCATTTTGGGCCCTACGCTATTCCTTATATATATTAACAATCTCTGCTGTCTCTCTATACCTAACTGCAAAATGATAGCCTACGCAGATGATACCGTCTTACTTATTACAGGAAATACGTGGGAAAACACATTTAAAAATACTGAATATGCTTTACAAAATGTATCAGCCTGGCTGACCGAAAATTTACTTAGCCTAAACATTAATAAAACAAAATTACTTACCTTCTCACCCTCCACCTCCTCGCAACCCAGTACTGATAAGTGCATTGTGAAAGCTCATACCTGTAATTCTTTTAGTAACAACTTAAACTGTGCTTGTCCTGTTGTCGAATATGTTACAAATATAAAATATCTTGGACTACTTATAGATAATACTTTGACATGGAATTTACACATATCAAAACTAACTACAAAAATAAGGAAATTTATCTATGTATTTAAAAATCTTAGATCATCAGCTAATAAAAGTACTATTTTTATGGTGTATTATGCAATAGTGCAATCATTACTCTTGTATTGTATTTCAGTTTGGGGAGGTAGCAATAAAACATCACTGCTACGGTTAGAGAGAGCACAGAGATCTATTTTAAAGGTAATAACAAAAAAGCCATATAGATACCCTACAATAGATTTATATAAAGATTGCAAAGTTCTTTCGGTTCGTCAACTCTTCCTATCGCAAGTTATAAAACGCAAACATAATTCTCTCACCTTTGATAAAAATAAAGTAAACAGAAGATTAGACATGCTTAGAACAGAAAGACATAGAACTAAACTATCAGGGAGACATTTCTATATCCTCAGCTCTAGACTTTATAATAAAATACATGAAACCATTAACATATTTCCACTAAATGGAAATAAATGTAAAAATCGTGTCAAAGAATGGTTGCTCACGCAAACATATGCAGAAACTGAAAAGTTGCTTGAAGTATTATCTTAGTTCGGTAATATTTTACACACACACACACACACACATACACACGCGCACGCACACACACCCACACACACACACACACCCACACACATATGTATAAAACGTTCAAAACATGTAACCTAGTACAAATATGATTTCCAGCGTTACCTGCGAATTGATATCTTTATTTTTTTCTTGTTTTAAGAGCCATATTTATAAGGAGAGCACTGTCGCCTATAACACAGGTTTATACCTAGCTTAGGGACAGTTGATTTCTGTATATCCGTGTTAATTTTAACATTAATATAAGTTATACCTATTGTGCAGATGTAATGTAAACTGTACCTATGTTTTATTGAACAATAAACAAATATTATTATTATTATTATTCTATGATCTGCTTTCCTCCTATTTAGCTAACGTTATCCTTCTGTAATTATTATTCGGCGGGGATCCAACTAATGCAGATTGGATATTCCATGAAAGATTCTCCAATTAAGTTTCTGGATACATGAATAATGGTTACGAGGAAATATGGGAATTTTATACCGACTTTGTTTGTGCAAAATGCATAGGATTTACAATAAATCTTACTCATTAATGGTGCATCATGAGACATCTTTTATTTTTCTTGAAAATACCTGTAATGGTGAAGAATTTCTTATTCTATTTGTTCGTTGCAATGCTGTAATCTCTAGAACTACTACTAGTTGACTTCGATAAATATTTTTTGTATCAATAGTCCCATTCTTAAGGAAAGTGAAGGGCTATTTCACTTCATGCTTCGTTCCATAGGAGTGTAGCAACAAGTAGGCGATGCGACATGGTGTGTCAAAGGATGAAAATTTGGGTGGGGAAGGATAAGAAGATATACACAAACGAAGTCACGGGGAACCATTGTATTACGTATACAGACTGACAAATAATGTGGCACTCAGACTTATTTACTAGGCCCAGAACACTGATCTTCATTATTTGTAGAAGCATGAAGTTTTGTTTGGCATTTAGTTGGTAACAAATGCTCGTTACAACGTTTCGGTCTTTTTACGTTTTTTAATAAATAGTTGCACTCCATTACGCTACTTAGCGACTACGCTAGTTGCAAATTAAATAGACACGACTGCCTCGAAATTCAATTTCAATACTTAAGACATAATTTTCCTTTTTGATACATTTATTATTTCACTTTAAGTTAGTGGACTTATTACTTATTGATTGATTGCAATCAGGTGGTATGATACTGTTAGGTATATGGCAGTTAGAAACAAACCAAACCCTTAATCGGTTTCTTCGTGGTATCTTGGTATCGGAACGCTTAATCGCTAGGCAACACGTCTTCGTCGGTAAGGTGGTAACTAACAACGGACCAAATCTCCTCAAGACAAGAAGCTATAAGCTCCCAAATAACTCGAAACCGGGTTCTACCTGGGACTTCCACTCATACGAACGCAGCAATCATCAATGTGTCAGAGATGTCATCAAAACTGCCTGATGTTGTATCATTCCAAATCTTTGAGAAAAGAAATTACCAATTTTTCTTTATTACCGTTTGAATGTGTTCAAATATCCATTATAATAATGAAATTGTGTACATATTATTAAAAATGTAGAAGTGTCTATTTGTTTGTTACGCGATATGTTCGGCTCAACCAGTGATTTCATTAAGAAAACCTTGTTCTGTTTCGAACTGCGACCATTATACTATCGCAAATAGGTCAACCTACGCTCTCCGGTTCACCGTATACATTTCTGCGCCACTTGATATTTCAATGCTCTTGAATCGTGTGTAATAAATCACGCTTGTCGTCACGTGAAAGCCTACCACAGTTCTACAAAACGGTACTCAGTACCTCCCTTTTATGCATCAGCGTTAACACTTTAGTGTGAAAAGGAAGTCGAACTGTAAGAGTATCACGTCACATGCAGTTGATAGCTTGATAGATATTGTGCGAACTGCTAAAGCACTACTGTGTAACTTATTGACTCACTGTCATCTAAAAACTGGATCAAAAACTTTGTGTATCAATCAGTTAGTAGAGATGCTTTTGGCTCCTGTTTTGTATTTTGATATATTATCTTGGGTTTTACTATGATGGCTTAAAGCAGTATTATATTCATACTTTTTGACGTCTTGTTCCAGAATTGTAATTCTTACATATGGGTTTGATTAAAGTGGTTAGCACTGTGGTCTTATGAGTGGGAGCTTCTGGGTTCGATCAACATCTCCTGAGGATGCTCCGGTTTCGGAGCGAAACGTGCGTAGAAGGTACATTGCCGAAGATCTGTTTGAAAATTATAAATTACACCATACCGATTCTTCTGCTTTTCACGGAGTATAGCAAATTAAGTTTGATTTTCATCATTTCTAATTAATTTCTGGTTTGGTCTTGTAGCAGGCTTCGCTCGCTGTTGGTTTCCACCGAGAGATTAAGCGTTCCCGTATAATGCCACGTAGAAACCGATCAAGGTCTGGAAGACTGAATCCCTAAGGACTAGGCTAGCACCGTGTCCTTTTGCTTTTAGGTATGAGTAGTACTACATTACTCCTTATATAATCATTATAAACTGTATTTAAAAGTTCCTTCAAAATCTGTTCAGTTGTTTCAAAAATAAGACGACACGACATTTGTCTTATTTTTGATAGAAAAACAAAAAAATGAGAGTTGCGTTCGGATTATGCTATCATATTGAATTACTATAAAATCACAGGCTACTTCAATATACGCGTACTATAATTTTTATCGAAAGTATAACAAGTTTCAAAGTACAAAAGTAAAATATATTCAGAGGGATTTTTTGCACGTCCCGTATCTCAGTTACTATTATTCTCAGAATATATTCGTAATCTAGACTACAGCTTCTTATTTAAGGTCTACTCAGACATTTCAAAGTCAGGGCTCTCCGTGGTCAGGGCAGTTTATCGGTGTTTACACAATTAGGGGAATTGCCATCAATGTATATAGATCATCAATAGCCTGTAAAGGTCCACTGCTAAAGTTAAGGCCACTGGGAGGGTTTTCCCATAATCACCATGCTGGGCACGCGGGTTGGTGATCGCAGTAGATGGTAGTAGTTGCACTGAGAAGGCTGCTGCACGTTCTCTGTTATATTCCCTTAGTCTCCTCGTACGATACCACGGGTGGTGACAACTATATTCTGATCTGCCGTTGCCATATGGGTAGTAAAAAATAGTCTAAGTTTGACATGTTCCATTGCAACATCAGAAAAGCTAATCGAACTTAAATGACGTACCGGAGAAATCGCTATCGAAGCATTTAGGTATAGTTCGTAGTTTTTACGATTTGTACCTACCCATCATCGCAAAGCTGGCCTTTAGAAATCAGATAGCATTACACACACTGTGTTTGGTCTAGACGCTTTTGACATGGACACTCTAAACGAGTTCATACAAATTGTATGTAACCAGTGATTTCTGTCCCTGACGCAAAACTGACTGTCTGACTAGCACTGACCCCGAATGCACTGGTCTGTCTAGATAGACCTTAACAGTAAACTCGAGCACCTCCATTAATAAATCTGTTGGTATCCTCATGAATAATACCCGGGATGGGTATTAAGTTAAGACTTTTACAAAAGATTTATTCCG
Source organism: Pararge aegeria (assembly GCF_905163445.1). Taxonomy (NCBI): domain Eukaryota; kingdom Metazoa; phylum Arthropoda; class Insecta; order Lepidoptera; family Nymphalidae; genus Pararge; species Pararge aegeria. Next base: position 4,390,783 of record NC_053184.1, on the reverse strand, counting down.
CGAGCGTTAAGAAAATGTGGCCAAGATTGATTGAATTCCAATAAATCTCTAGATTTTCAGGATTTAATAGAAGTTATAAACAAATTCTCTTTCTCTCTAATTGGCTTTTCACCCTCATTGTCATCAGTGTAATTAATGACAGATTTCTGAACACAGTCTTATGTCCTCGTGAAAGAGAGATTATTGAGCTTAGAGTAACCAAGTTGCATATAGCGCTATAGGATAAGTTTTATTCTTTATAGGTATTACTGACGGTCAAAGCACATTACCTGTTGAAGTAGAAAACTATCGCCTCTTAACAGGCAAACACGCAGGGCAAGGAAGAAGTCCTATTAAGTGCCGCCCCGTCTTCCACCAGACAATAATTTGTACCTAAATAAAATTTATTTCTATGCAGTTTTCGCATCTAAAGTCTGAATAAAATCCCCATATTTCCTCATAGCCATAATTCACGTATCCAGGAACCTAATTGGAGAATATTTCATGGATTATCTTATCCGAATTAGTTGGAAACCCTCCGAATAATATTAGCAAAAGGATAACGTTAGCTCAGTAAGACGAAGGCAGCTTATATAAACGATTATTTGACGATAGTATTTACAATATACGAAGGTATATTATTGAGAGCTGCCTCTTTGCTCTACTAGTTAGTATTATTAAGTACAGGTGTTAAGATATTGGGTTCGATTCCCGGTAGGTTGGTATTGGGCCTGAACTTTAGAAATCTGTGAATTTAAGTAGGGTTGGGTTGATTGTTGGTTGGGTTCGATTCCCGACATAGATAATTTGGGGATTTATAATCTCTAAAGTCAAAGTCAAAGTCAAATATTTCTTTATTCAAATAGGCACATTGATGGCACTTTTGATGCGTTATTATATACAAAATGTGTACATAGCAGTGAGTAGTGATGGCGATAACTACAATCGTAAACTTAAAACTAAAGCTACGAGGGTTCCAGTCGCGCCCTGGTCTAAGAAGAAGCCCACAACAAACTTAGCCGGGTGTTCTTTTTGTTATCACCATCTCACATTGTCATTAGAAAATATTTAAGAAGCAACCTGGTTAGAGCAATTGTTTACACCCAAGCTTTTTTATCGTTTACGTAATCCTTTATACTATAATAGGACTTTTCTATAAGCTTTCGCTTAATACAAACTTTGAACTTCTTTAGTGACATCCCCAAGATATCAACCGGTAATTTATTGTAAAATTGTATACAATTTCCTTTAAATGAATTGCTTATTTTGTGTAGTCTAGTGTACTGCACTGCAAGTTTATTTTTGCTTCTAACGTTCAAATTATTGCAGTCACATTTTCTTTTAAATTTTGATATATTTTTGTGAACATACATTAAATTTTCAAATATGTATTGGCTATAGAGTGTCATTATTTTGACATCTTTAAATTTATCTTTCAAACCCAATTCTCTGAAATTTTTCTGGTCTGGTCTGGTAGGAGGCCTTGGCTGTGTAAGATATAACTAACCCTCCCACATTGTAGCAGCGAGCCGGGTCTATGGCCTAAAACTCTCTCTCATATGAGAGATCATGCCTGTGCCCTTCAATGGGTCGCTAATAGGCTGATGACGAATATTCAGAGCATTTGTGTATCGACAATGGATCACAAGGTCTTGGGTTCTTATCTCAAGTCAGGCCAAAAAATTATAGTTTTAAGGTTTCCATCATGAAATTTGGAGTACCAGCTCCGTGTCTTGGAAAGTATGTAAATTCGTCGTTCCTAGTTTATATCACTACCACGTTTTAATAATCGCCAAAACCCGCCCCTTCGTATAGGACCAGCTTGAGTTTAAGCTCTAAATCCCTACTGGGTCACACTACACATAGAATATTTACTTGAGTATTAGAATAGGTTACATGTGCGTCTTACCATATAACTATACAGCTGTTAGATAACAATTCATTAGTTTAATTGGACATAAGCTAGTTTGAACTAACCGCTGCGGTCACTGATGTCATTAGGAGTGTGTGCTCACGTCAGATTTGCGTTATCTTAGATACATAATATATTGATGTGATCATAGCTAGTCTGTTTTGGAATTTTTTGCTTTTTGATGCTTTAAGGGTTATAGGATCAGCATGGAAGTTTCACCAATAGCCTGTACTAGTTCACTGGTCGATTAAAAGCCTCTAGCAGTGGGAGGCCATAATCACCCATAATCACCACGTTGGGCTGACAGTTGGGTGGTCGCAGTTTGTGGTAGCACAGAGGACGCTGCTGCCCATTCCGTAGGCTATAAAACGGATTATATAGCCTTAATCGCCTCGTATGACATCTGCGGGAAGACGTAGGTTGGTGACAACTGTTTTCTGAAATATCGTTACCACGCGGTACCACACGGCATATTTATTATATTAAACCCCTTATCGGTTTCTACATTGTAAATACAATAAATAAAATTTCGACATTGTAAATATTTATCTATTTACGATGGAATGCTTAATCGGATAGTGGAACCGAGTTCGATTCCCGGCATAGACCTCTAACTTTTCGAAGTTATGTGTGTTTTATGCATTTAAATATCCCTTGCTTTAATAGTTAGCGAAAACATCGTAAGGAGATATTTTCGCTAACCGTTACAGCAAGAACTTGGTTCTATCAATAGCAAGACCGAAGTCCACCACCACCACTAATCTATCACCTCTTATTTTGTTTGAAACCTATCTCTAATATTAAATTTCCAAACAACAATGCACAATGTTTGGGATAGCGCCCCGGCTATTCATCTCCTTGTATACATTATAGAAGTTTGAAACAACGTTCTAGGTTTATATTCCCAGTGTAAACCTGAATATTGCAATCGATCAGCCACCTGGCATTCTCATGAATAATACCATCCCATCGAGGGAAACTTTTACAAAAGATTTATTTACTTCTGGCAACCGTTAGGAAAATGTGACAAAGAGTGATTGATTACAAATAAATATTTTGAGGAGTTTAGCAACATGAATACTGTGGACACAGGCAAAATACACATTGTAAAATAAAAATAACATGCTTCATAAACCACGACCAGGACACTTGGGAGTTAGAGCTAGAAACTTGGGAATAGACTAGTAGTCAATCTGGGAATAACTGTAAAATTTTGTGACAGAGCTCGTCTGGGTCAGTACTATAGCCATGTTTATTTCTCCCGTTATACAAGCATTGTTGTAAAGCTCTGTAGGGGTCTGAAAAACGTGGGTGCCGGTGTAATAACTGAATTGAACACCTACGCCTCATGATGCCCTGAAAAGTGTTGCTCTGTTTATATACCATGGTTTTCCAATAAACATCAGGACCATCTCACATCAGGAGGATCTGAAAAATGGCGAGCCAATCAGAGTGCACACTAGATAATTAGATAATCCAAGAGGAAAAACTAATTTTTTCTTGTACATGGAGAGAGCACAACTTTGTTCTAACTTCGAAAGTTATAAAAAACTTGGCATCCTTAACAAGGTTAAGCGGTATTTCACGACGGGACAACTTCTTACACTTTACCAGGCTCAAATCCAAACTAGCATGGAGTACTGTAGTCACCTGTGAGATGGATCTGCCAAGTACCAGACTGAAGCCTTAATGCAATGAATCCCTTACTTAGGAGAAACTACACAGCTTACAGCACTGACGTAATGTTGCCTGCCTGGCGGTTTTTTAAAGGATATACTTTGGCAAGTGTGCCCAGGAACTGCATAACCTTGTTCCTCCGGCACCATTCATCCACAGAACAGCAAGACGCCGTGAACGGTGGCATCCTTTTGTGGTTGACATACCGTTTCCAAATGCAGCTGTTATTCTTTTCGTCTTCTCTAGTCTGAAACAAAACACTATCACCAATAATTGGCTCATAACGTTTCGAGAATTCTTAAGAAAGGGATATATTCCGCTGAGGAGTTATTTCCTCTACCAACGATAATATTGAGCAAATCTTCATGAAATTTTAGCAAAATAAACTAATAATATTAGCCTTTCCTGTGAAAATTTGCCCTTTAAACCACATGATCGCTTAAAATAAGCAGTGCTACTCTATATTATATTTTTAAAAAAACGTATCGTTTAAAGCGCTTAGCGACAGGAAGTATAATTTTGAATCTTTGGTGAATATTTTTATGAATTATATACATAAATGCTTATAATATACAAAAAAACACCCAGACACTGAAAAAAATAAATTGCCACCACAAACACGTTTTTCAGTTGTGGGAATCGAGCCCAATGGACTCGGAAAGCAGGGTACCTGCCCACCACGCCAATCGGCCGTCAGTAGAAACTAGGAAGAAGAGCGCTTCATACGACCTCGTGGAATATCAACAACGTAACTTTTGTATTGGGAGTTAGATGGTAGAAAGGTGTGGTTTGGAACCTAAGTATATTTTCTGGATCAAACTCTTCCAAATAAATCTTTTAGAACAGAACGGTGAATTTCCCTAGTATGAAATAACATCTAAGTATTAGAAGAAGTACCAAGGTAACCAGATGAATAGTTGTAAAAACTAATTATAATGGTAACAAAACTAGCACAGTAACTAAATTAAACAAGTTTTAGTGTACCTTAAGGTATAAATCCCAAGCAAACTATTGTACTTTGGCTATTTATCTTCCTGTTTATTATCTTAGTTTGAAACAGAGTTGTGGTTTATATTATTCAAATTTGAATATCGCAATCAATCAGTCGGTTGCCTTAGGAACAATTTAATACCGGTAACTTTTGCGAATCATGTATTTTCGAATAAAGCAGGAAAAGTAGATAAAGAAATGTTTAATCGACATTATTATATCTTGCTATTTTCCAGAGATTGCTTTAAATGATGGCATTGAAAATAGTTATAGATAGAAGATGTGTTAAGAGCTTCTATTTTGAAAATTAAGCTTAATTTGCTATACTCCGCGAACAGCAGCAAAATCTGTATGGTGTAATTTATAATTACTTCAATCCGTATACTCCACACCAAACAGATCCTCGGCAATGTACCCTCTACGCACGTTTTGCTCCTAAACCAGAGCATCCTCAGGAGATGTTGACTTTACAATTAATAATTGTTAAGTCTAATATATAAAATAATTGTTATATCCAATATTTAAGAGCTTCTATAGTCAAGATGTATCTGTGTATGTATTTTAGGATTCTAATTTGTCTTGCCTACCCCTGATTTAGTCGGTTAGCTTCGTCTTAACAAATGTAATATAAATATCATTTTGAGTTATTTCATTTTTATATCAATAAAATTTTTCTTCATTACTTTTTTAAAGAGACACCGACATACATTAAGTTTGGTAGCTTGCTCACATAACCTTATTTTGAAAAGTAGCTTACATTATTGGTTTAGAGATTAATAATAATCACCATTCAACTCTACGGGATGACCGGGATACGGGATTCGAGTAATTACAAAAAACATAAATGAAACCTTTATTGACAGCAACTAACTAATGAATAAAAAAAACACCAACAGAACTAAAAGTAATAATAATGACAACAAAAAACAGAGCTGTGACGCTTATTTTTAGTACACAACCCTAAATCTAGTTCTTTATATTAAGAAACGTCCGTGTTAGTACAATAATATAAAAGAGCATTCATTCAACGGGCTTCTTACATTTTTATACAAAATAAAGATAACATGACAATCGATCAGTGGAATGGTATCTCGAAATAAAATCTCTTCTTTGAAGCAACTTTAACAAAAGATTTGTAGCAAGCGACATAATGCTATTAAATGTGATGGATCGTTATTCAATTTTAAAGAATATAGAGTAAAATGTGGTAAATGCTCGCGATCGAAATCTGGGAAAGCAGACCGCTCTATTGCTGTGATACTATTAAGATTAGGTCAAACCAAACGTTAGGCTTGCGTCCTCGGTAGCTAGCAAATTACGCTCCCATCATAATATCCACTGGTTTGATCTGGAGTCTGGGTAACGTAGACGCAGGTTAAACTCTTTAGACCTTTTCGACCATAAATATGCGACACGACCGGCGAAGCTTCTTATTACCGAAACTTGTATGGAAATGTACCAAGCAGACCAATTAATAAAACAAAATGATGTAGCATGGGAATTAGAATTCATATAACAAAGATGCATTAACTTTGCAGTTAGGTAAGAATGTTAAATTCAAACACACGAAAAATTCTGCTTCTGTTAACTGCTGCCTAAAGGCTTACGGCAGATTATAAAACCGGATATACGGATATACGATACGGAGAAATCGATAAAATGATAACTGATTAAACACTCCAGAGACTACACACTAAGAGGCATCGGTAGTGGTTGTATGGGTAAAGTAGTAACTTTACCCATACAACCACGACCGATGCCTCTTACTAGACAAACGTAATAGATCATTATACACTTAAATATAATATTAATGCATATGTATACAAAACACACCACAACACGTGCCCAGAACAATAAAGCGCGCGCACCTACGCAATCTAGGTATTAGACAGCAATGCATTAGGTTAATTATTATTGCCTAGGACTTATATCCGGTTGCTGAAACGTTGATCAGTGATTTTATTAGTGAATCGTAAATAAGCTTACCTGGTTATTTAAAGAAGGGGGAAGAAATCAATTTAATTAAGTTACAAAATATTGAGGAACTTTCAATTGATCTATTGATCTATTAAGTGCTATATAATATTACTAAAGTGTAGGTTTTGCATAAGCTATTTTCCGAACTAGAGTTCTGAACTTCAGAGCTGAATATAAGTTTCATAAGAAGGCTCAGAGTCCCTAAGCGGGCGATGGAGAGAGTTATGCTCTGAGTGTCTATACCAGATCAAATCAGAATGAGTAAAACCGATAGACAGACGGAAAGACGTTGGGGTTAAAAGGTGATAGACTAGCCACTTCATGTCGATAAACACAGCTTAGGAAGACCCCCAACGAGATGAACTGATAACATCAAACGAGTCGCAGGGTCTCTTGAGTCTCTTGAGTCCAGCGGCTGACTGTGGTATTTGGAACTCCCTACTAAAGACCTATGTCCAGCAGAGAACGTTCATTCGTTGACATGATGATTGTGATGCTATTTTATGTTAGCTGACCGTTGATTAAATCAGCATGTCAGAAACTGTGATTGTTCTATCTTATACGGTCACCGCTTTCCCATATGTGCATAGCGTTATCTAGAACGGAATGATCTAATAATTGAGATATCGTTATATGCTTGGTGCATCTCTTTACATATTAATACGTAGCGTTTGGTTGCAACAGACATCGTCTACGTAGTCTAATTTCCCGTGAAACTAAGAAATTTTCCTACGGTAGACTGCCTGTCTCCAGAAATCAACTTATTGGCAAATGTATGTAAATAACAGGCGAATTCCAAACTCTATATTGCATTTATGAATAGTTTCGATACAAAAAATCATAGGCAAGATGCCTACTCTTGGGACTGGAATGGACCGAAGACTGAAAAGTTACACAGAGCGTCCTAATTCTTTATTTAATTAATATTGAATCATTAGAAAGTCGTAGAGGTAAACTAGATGTATTTTGATGTTCTTAATAATAAAATTATTTTTTCTTCTCTATTACAAATTATTAATTATAAAGATCATATAAGATATCCGAGGAACCCTAACCCTAACCCTTTAATGGCCTGATTGAAATTTTATACACTGCCGGCACAGAATATATTAATTTTATATTGTTTGTGTAGTTGTAAGCTAGTTTGACACTGTTTGTTTGCATGCGCTGTTTACCTATAGCTTAATATTTTGTCAAAAAATATTAAATGCTGAAAATATATACTAAAGAACAAAACAAGCTAAACTAATTCAAATAAGAGCAAAGAAAAAAAAATAATAATTAATCATACACAAATAACGTTCATATCCTATTAAATTCAACTTATTTTAACGTTAATATTATTTAAAATTTCATAACCTGGTATTTTCTGATTTAAAAATATCTAGTTGACTGTAGATTATTATTAGTGTCCCTCAACTCCCTTTTTACTCTCTCAGAAGCTAATTATCATAGAATCCTTTCTAATAGGTATATATTCATAAAAGTCGGTTACATTTTTGACACCGATTTAAAAAAAGAAGTCGCTGGAATGGACATTTAAAAAACAGCCAACCAATTCTCAGGAAAAATTGCTGAGCTGTTAAAACTTTGCTAATACCGTGTAACAAGGCAGCGATCTCGGGGTAAAATCTAACGATTTAAATTGCAGTCGTTATTCCAACAAGGCTTGATTCGTTGGAAAGAACTATTTTCAACCACTAATTGCTTCTAGTAAACTGTGAATTAGCTAGCGGACGAAATTGTTGAACTAAATTATGACAATGTTATCAATTGTGAACGGTCTATGCATTTTGATGACATATTTTATCGGTAGGAAATTGATGTATTTGATTAATTGTAGAGTAATGTATCATGCGTATCATTAGATTGCAATTATATTAGTGGAAACTGCATTACAGGCAGAGAGAGTTGTCGATCCCCCTGACGCAGTTTCAAGCGCTATGGTGTTATGAGTGGGAGATCCAGGATTCGATATCCGGCGGACACAATTTAGGAATTTATAATTGCTGAATTTTCTTATTCACTTACTGACGAAGTAGTGCTCTCAAGCGTCTTAGCGTTCCGCTACGATGAAGAAATCGATTAGAATGGTCTCAATATAACTGCAAAACTCTACTAAATTTTTGTTTTAGTTAAAATATGACTTATGTTTTAATACCATTTTATTTTTATTTTTTTAATATGTAACTATTCAATTTTTCTATAAGTTCACTGCTTAAATAATATTGCACGCCTGAAACTTTTAGCTCATAAGACCTTTATATGTACAGATTATGCAATAAATAAATTATGAATTACAAAGGTTAGCCCGTTATCATCTTTAGCGTAAGGCTTAGTAACTTGTCGGTCGACAAAATCCGAAAAATAGTATAAAGGTAAGTATAAATTCTCGAATTGACACGACACTTAAATTAAATGAATTGGAACGACAAAACCTACAAGGTGCAGCATGCGTGCCACGAGATAATTATCTCTACCCGTTACTCATATTTTTCCTCTCTTTCTTTATTTTCATAGAGATAGATGAGAGAATGGGTAGACGTTATAGCGTACAGAAAAACTATCAATATAAGTCATCAGCTCCCCGTTAAGTTGACGAATAAAAACTGTATGTAATATGAATAACTGGATACTTTTTATTGTTAGTTTTATAGCGTGAGAGAGAATATAAGAGCTCGTTCAGGAAGTATCACCATGTTTATTTCTGCCGCTAAGTAGAATTGTTGCAGTGTGAGTTTGAAGGGCGTTGGTGCCAGTGTACGAGTAATTACAGACACATGAGGCTCAAAATCTTCGCTTCCGGTTGATGAATAAAGCGAGGCACTGTGTAGGACGTTTTTCTTGTATGCCCTGAGAAGTGTACCTCTGTTTATAGGTGATATGGGGCCACACTTGCCAGGGCTATCTGGTTGGTCCGTCAATTATTACTAAAAAACACTTCACTACAGAGCACGGGTCTTCTCCCACAATGAGAAAGGGTTAAGGCTGTAGTCCACCACGCTAGCCCAGTGTGGATTGGTGGACTCCACACACCTTTGAGAACATTACGTAGAACTTACAGACATGCAGGTTTCCTCACGATGTTTTCCTTCACCGTTGAAGCAAGTTATATTTTAATTACTTCGAAAACGCACTCCCGGCACCTCTAACTTTGAAAAGTTAGAGGTGCCGGGATTCGAACTTGGCCCACGAATGTGAAGTCGAGCTCCTACCCAATGCGCTAACACCGGCTCTATTCATAAAGTATAAAATAAGTACAAAAGTGTGCCTTGCCGTTTAGTGGTTCCGCGTTCTATCTCCGTGGTGTTAGCATATTAAGTATGAAGAATGTCTAATGACAATAAGTTGTGTAACAAATTAAACCAATCAATCAATCAATCAAAAATACTTTATTGCACAAAAGAAAAAAAAATAAAAAAAGAGACAAAAACAACAAAGGTACAATTAAATTTGTGTAACAAAGGCGGCCTTCTCACTTATAGTGATTTCTTCCAGGCAACCATTATGAGGAATTGGCTCACATATGAATCCTTATAGCGGTGCGCAAAACTCTAAGAATATACATACATATTAATATATAAAATAAAATAAAATACTATACGGTAAAATAACTAATATTAAAACTATATGTAATAATGTTATCGGGACAGAAAGTAAATGTGGAATATAATAATCAAACTTACAGTGTTAAATAATAATTCTTTAGAGGAGTCTTAAAAATACTGTGTGATTTAGCGTAACGAATGTCACGTGGAAGATCATTCCACAATTTAACTGCCTTGATAGTAAATGACCAACAAACAACCAAGTGTTGTATGAACGCTTAGCTTACAGTCTTCATCGGGAACGAGCCCAGATTGTTAAGTAAAACATTTTCCACCGCTAATTGCTGATTACTGCTTGTACAAAATCCACCGAAAGCTAGTGCAAATGCAATTATGATTTCAAATGGCTTCCCTACTTTCGTAATGACTACATCGGTGTTTAATTGGCTAGAGGCACGTGTTTTAATTGGTTTATATAGATCATATTGTGGTTTAAAATAGATGTCTCTTTTTAGATTTTACAATCTTAGACTCTACACGAACACTCCTTTTGCGATTTATTCTAGGTTTCTTCGGATATAGGACTGATATTATATGCCTTGATCGAAGGGGTTTAACGATTTGATTGGTATCTGTGAATTGAACGAATCTTTAGGGTTTCGTACTAAATTCTCTTTATACTCTATCCGTCTGTCATTACTTAATAGATAATTATATTACCTTAATTTTAATACTTCAAATTTTCAAAGCCAGCTTTTAAAAAGAGTAGATTTAGTGTCGCGGCGCGATGTCACGTAGAAACCGATTAGGGGTATAAATACCATACTCCTTAACAGGTTAGCCCGCTACCATCTTACCACTAGATCAGATTGCAGTCAAGGGCTAGCTTGTAGAGGATAGAAAAAAAAAACAATACTTAAGTTTGGAGAAGCCGTTATTAATTTATTACCTGTGGTTTTGAGAATATTTATTATTTATTTATTTATTTATTATTTATGTACCATAAATTGTGATTGTGAACATAAGATACATGAAGTGTACAAAGGAAAGCTTATCTCTATAAGAGATCTCTTCCAGCTACCCCAGGATGTGAGTAAGATGATTTAATTGTGGTATAGGTCAAATAAAGGTACAATATACTTCATAACTACTAAGTATATTTAATATATCTAAATAATAACAAAATTCTACATACTAATACAATAACATTTGAATATACTATATATACAAAATACATAAAAATAATATAATAAATATTTATATAATATAAATATAAATATATATCTATAATAAGTAAACAGTGATAAATATACTATGACAACGATAGATAATGCTCCTTTACATTGTGTTTAGAGAATCATTGTCAATCTCCGATAGATCTATAACTAAAATTTTTTCTAGCACACTTCTAGGAAATATTTGAAATCCTTTACGTACCGTGTATATGTATCAAATGCACGTAACAGCATCGGGGTGCAGTATATCATGCATATCGAATTATGAAACTGCCTAAATACTGCAGTGCGTCGAGCATATTTGCCCAACGCGATGCCTGAGTACGTGATTACGTCGAGGTTATTAGATCTTCGATTCGGTTTAGTGAGAATCAAAATTCAAAATTCAAAATTCATTTATTTCAAGTAGGCCTAATATAAGCACTTTTGAAACGTCAAGTCTGTCTGTTTGTAGTGATTCTAAAACCGGTTCGGAAGGCAGATTCTACCGAGAAGAAGCCGGCAAGAAACTCAGCAGTTGCTCTTTTCCAACATCAACAATTTACACTTTGCATTTTAACATTTTTTCACTTTTCATTTTTCTATCTTGTGAGAGCTGAAAGCGGAGCCGGTTGCTTTCAAGCAACCTTGTCATTAAAAAATTCATCAATTGTATAGTAACCTCGCTGTAATAAATGTGTTTTAACAAATTCTTTAAACTTGTGCATTGGCAGGTCCAAAATCACCTTAGGAATCATATTATAAAAGCGTATACTCAATCCCACAAATGATCCCTGTACCTTACGCAGACGATATGCAGATGACACTAATTTATCACTGTGGCACTGACTGTTATGGTCAAAAATCATATCCAAACGTTAGAAATACATTGATAAAAAATACACCAGCAACGATATCTACAAAATAAAAAAATTGAAATTGTAAGCAACAATATCGATAGCCAAATAAACACTGTTTTATTCAGAGCGCTTCGCAGTCAACTCGAGACGTATTGATATTTCGCCGCCCGCTGAATTCACAATGGCAGCACTCGAAGAACACTGCGATGACTATACCAGTACCCACTCGTATCGTGTTGCCTCATTTTTAAACTTCACGAGGCGACGCCGCGGCGGTTATATATTTCGGTTCTCTTTAATATGCTTTCGATGGTTTATCTTTGCAAGGGAAATGAGATAGGTTAAAATTGGAAGACGATATGCAATTTCCTACTCAGCGGTATGTACTGATAGGTAAGAAGTATACATATATCCGTAAGAGTTAAGGCCGATTGTAAAGAGACTAAGGCCTCATAAACGTATATTTTCATAAAAATATTCATCAGTCATCTTAGTACTCATAACAAGCTACGCGTACTTTGGGTCTAGACGGCGATATGTGTATTGTCGTAGTATATCTTTTTTATATTATTATTTATAATCGGCACCTGGCCAGCGTGGTGAATAATTGTGTAAACCCTTATCATTTTGAAAGGAGACCCGTTCTGTGTAGTGGGCCACCAATGGGTTATAAGCCCAAGGCATACTCACTCAAAAAAATAGTGAGGTAGGACCATTAATTAACCATATCGCATTTTTATATTTAAACTGAAAGAAGTGACCTTTAGCGGTCATGTTTCTCTGTAATCTTCAATACTTTACAATTCGATGTACTTCTATATTCATTCGATTACTTGTGTTTGCAAGAACACATGGAATAGGTGCAAACTGGAAGGGTTGAAATACAATATATTTCGTAGTAACTTATATATATGTTCAACACTATACCCACATGCATCATTTACCGGGAGGATTGGATAATACCCGATTACATACAAAGTCAGTCAACTTGAGATTGTTTGCAGAATGTAGAATAATTTTATAATGGCTGTACTAGAAGAATATTGCAATGATAAAGCCGACATTTATTTGTATCAAGTTAGCTCATTCTCCAACAGCACGACGCGACGCGACGCTTTCTATTCGATTGTTAGTCTTTGTGAAGAAAAATGGGATATGTAGGTAAGAAGGTGGTATGCAATATATTTCCTAGCCAATAAAAGATCGTTCGACGATCTTTTTCATACCAACATCTAATACCCAAGAAAGGTACGGACGACCTGCTACATGTGCAATGTTCATTTTACAAGACAAGATGCCACGCAACCTTACTTCACGTAGGTAATTGAATTGAAGAGGTAATAATACAGTAAACATGCAATCAGTTATGGAAGATGTGAAGGTCGTAATTTCTATAGTCGGTTATTGCTGCCATGTTAAATAACGTCGTGGATTTTTGGAAACATTTTTTTTTAATCCACTACAAGTTAGCCCTTGACTTCAATCTACCTGCTAGTAAGTATTGATGCAGTCTAAGATGGTAGCAGGTTAACTTGTTAGGGAGTATGGTAGTCATACCCGTAATCGGTTTCCACGCGACTACCGGAGCACTCAGTCTCAATAAATCCCCAGCCAAATAGTCATACGGTGAAATACGACTAAATATATATTTATAATATTTTAACGTCCGATTGACGCAGTAGAAGTGTTGTCTGTGTATATTATGTTGTTAGAAGTATTATCTGTATATTTAAAATATTCATCAGTCATATTACTATCCATGACACAAGCTATGTTTATTTTGGGGCTAGCTGGCGATGAGTCGTAGTCGTATATTCATTTATTTATTTATAAAAAGAAAAAAAAATGCGCGGCATTATAATTATAATATAGTAATAATGAAAGTTAAAAATGCCGACTGCAAGGCACAGGATTGACCCCCTATCTGATAGTAGAAAGGGGATTAGAGCATTGGTCCCCACTCACTCCAATTGTAGGCTTTATCTTTATAATAACCAAGACGTTTAATGTGCTTTACGAGAAACAAGGTTGACGCCGCCCGCTTCATAAATTAGAACTAGTACTTCTGTCTGCGTAATTATAGTCCTTAATCCGTTTTTTTGCATTCTCACTAAAATACCAACTATATATAATAAATAATAATCAAGAGTAATTGTTAAATCTTTATAAGCTATAGCGAGTACTGCAAAGTGTTACAGTTAATATATAGCCACAAACGCTCAAATAGAGTTATAACCCTCCCTTTTGTCCTTCTGGCTGGTGAGCATCTATATTCCTATTTCGATTCGTCAACGAAAAAACAGAAGTGCATTTTCGAACACGATAACCTAGGAGGGATGAGATAGATTGATCACTGACAAAAATTTCACCCGCCTAAAAGTCATGTTGCTTTAGGATTGTACAGTTAGCAATATCAGGGGCCGGCGAAGTGTGAAATTAGGTCTATCGGTGCAACGTGTTCGAACTGGACCACGAAGCGACAAATGAACTTGACAGTACCGCCGTTGAGAATAATGAATAGCATCAACCAAGTGATACGTATTTTCAAAAAGTTTCTGATTTACGTGGCTGTAGTAGACAGTTCTGTGAACTCTTCTTCTTACTTGTGAGAATTCTTCATCATTATTCGTTCATTTACCATATTATATAGCTCAATTATGAAAACTAGATGTGGTATTCAATACAATACATTATTTAAAAAAAAGATGAAGCGCACTTACTTTAAAAACAAGCACTTTTTCCATTGAATCCAGTGATCGAATCATTAAACTGGTATCAAATAATGACACCGTAATAAGATTTTTTTAAATATTGGTTAGCAGGAGAACTTACAATGAATAATCGTTCAAGTCAACATCTCCTGAGGATGCTCTGGTTTCGGAGCAAAACGAGCGTAGAGAGTACATTGCCAAAGTTCTGTTTGGTATGGACTATAAGGATTGAAGAAATTATAAATAACACCATACAGATTCTCTTGCTTATCGTGGAGTATAGAAAATTTAGCTTAATTTTCATAAGATTTTTTTTATTAAAAAAGAAACATAGGAAACATAGTCATAATCAAGGAATGCCTTATTAATTAATCATCTCAGAATGAAAAGCCAACGTTTTAGTTATTTAATATTTTATTAATATCAATGTTATCCTTTTTCTATTTCAAGGAAGGTAAAGATAATAAACTTTCATCTGTCAGTATAAGAAGTGGTAGAGCTATTTGTGATAAAGATTATCCGGTAAATACTACCCCCATGCTTATGCATTTACCTTTAAGCAGCATTGGTGGGTTCCGGTCTGATTGATAAAGGGTAGTTGCCGGTTTAATTACAGTCACATAAGGCTTAAAGCTTTCGTATAACTCCCATGCTTTTTTCATGCCTTGCGAAATATTATACGCAATGATTTCCCACTAACAACCCGGGGTTTTTTGGATTCGATTGCATTATATTAATATTATTTGAAGCAGGTTTATAATTTATTAGTTATTGTTTGACGGCCGATTGACACAGTTGGCAGCGACCCTGCTTTCTGAGTCAAGGGCCGTGTCTTCGATTTCCATAACTGGAAAAATGATTTTGTGATGAACATGAACATTTTTCAGTGTTTCTGACTATTTTGTTGTTGTAAGTTAAAATGTATATTATAAGTATTTATGTACATTATTCATTAAAATATTCATAAGTCATGATAGTACCTAGAAAACAAGCTACTTTTGGGCTAGATGGCGTTGTGTGAATTTTCGTAGTATACCTATTTATCATATTATTGATATTAATATATTAATGAGATAATACTAAGGTGACATGTCCATTGCCTTGGGATCGATCAGTTAGCAATATCAGGAGTCGGTGGGGTGTGAAATTACGTCTATCGATGCGAGGTGGCCGATCTGATTCGCGAACGGACAGATGAACTCGATAGCGTCTGCTTTGGAGGATCTAATCTGCCACATAATAATAATACTTCTAAATGTATATAGCTTTTGACGCTTCTTAAAAGTCATGCTTTAATTTTGTCAATCTCCTAGGTGCAGTTCCCGGCTAAACTTTCTCTGGTCTTGTGCGGTGGGAAACTTCGGCCACACCTAATTACAAGCCTAAAGATAAATACTTGCTAACGAACGATTTGGCGTTCCGGAACAGTTCTGCATATGAACCTATCTGGGGTATGGGCTTAATATAACCGCCATTCCCTTTAAGACTTCGGCTTCACTTTCAGCTTCAAATTCGAATTCCAGCGCACAGGTATAAATTTTCTGAGTTATATGCGTTTTAAGTAATTAAAATATAATTTGCTTCAACGATGAATGAAAAACATTGTGAGGGTGCCACCAATTCCACTGTCCGCACTGGGCCAGTCTGGCGGACTATGGACTAAGCTCTTCTCACTGTGGGAGCAAAACCGTGCCCTGTAGTTGGCCGGTAATGGCCACAGTCAAGGGCTAACTTGCAGTGGAACAAAAAAATAAATTACTGAAACTTTGGGCTTGTTTAGCAAAAGTAGCGGTCTCTACATTAGCAAACTAGATGGCGCCACTAAGATCCTGCATCGCGCTTACGAAGTGTTCACAAAAATTGACGATATATACAACTTCCAAAGATATAAATAAATAAATATACTACGACAATACACACATCGCCATCTAGCCCCAAAGTAAGCTTAGCTTGTTTTATGGGTACTAAGATGACGCATCAATATTTTAATGAATAATGTACAGACACTGAAAGACATTCCTGTTCAACACACAAACATTTTTCCAATTGTGGGAATCGAACCCATGCCCTTACCCAGAAAACAGGGTCGCTGCCCACGGTGCCAATCGGCCTTCAAAGATGAATGGTCGGACCTCAGTCCCCAAGCACGTTCATCCGCTTGGAGGACGATCTTCCTATTGTTACGGTCGAGCACATCTTATTCAATTAGTTATAAAGAACACCTGTTTTACTTATCATATATTTTAAAATAGCATAGCAATAATAGTAAAAAGTTTTTTAACTTCATACTATTGAATAAAAGCATTTATTTATGTATTAATAATACTTTGGATTATGAGTTTGGCAAATGTAAAAAAAGTGGACGTAACACCGCTTATTTTTACCACGAGATATTTTTAATAATTAAAAACTTTTTTTTCTCCAGTGTCCATTTATGTCAGTCCATTAACCTGAGGCGTTAAGCCTTATGTGCTTGTTATTTTACCAGCAACGATGCCCTTCAGACAGAAACACAGCAATGCTTCTTGGCGGCAGAAATAAACAAAGCGATAGTACTTCGCCGCACGAGCTCAGCCACAAAAAGCTCTATATACGTAACTATACGTAAAATTTTACATTTAAAGAAGCTAATGCAATTAAAGGCAATAATCATCACTTCAACCGATTGAAGTCCATTGCTGGACATGGGTCTTTTGTAGGGAGTTTTAAAATCCACGGTCCTGGGCCGCTTGTTTCGACTCATTTGATGTCTGTCTGTCGACCGTCTTTGGGGGCCGACCAACGCTGCGTTTACCTGTGCGGGGTCGCCATGTAAACACCTTGCAACTCCATCGTCTATCGGTTCTCCGAGCTATGTGCCCCGCCCATTTCCACATAAGCTTTGCAACTCGCTGAGCTATATTGTATATCTAACTCTGGTTCTTCTACGGTTCTTCTCATTCCTGATTTGATCACGTAGATATACTCCCAACATTGCTCTCTCCATCGCCCACTGAGTGATTCTGAGCCTGTTTACAGACAAAAATATCACGTCGTATTCCTTACAGCCACTTGAAAGTTGTTTGGTGTAGGTAAAATTCTTTAAAATGTATCTTGGCTTCATATTATATTAGGTATGCGGATATTCCGAACACTGGATGCATTTTGGCAGCGCAGATATGTACGTGTAGGCTTCCTTAATGCATGTTGGTAGAGTTTACGAGCGCATTAGATCTACCCTGACTTAAAGCACTCGTAATACAAACCCCCGAAGATGGAGATCGGGTAATATCACGTTATTTAACCCGTACTTAAAAATTTATAAATTGTGTATGCTTTTAAAATCATCCATTTTACAACAGCTGCGTCTTGATTGCAATTATCATGTGACGAAGTGTTTTATAAATTATTCATGTAGGTTTATACATATATGTTTACATAATTGTAAGGGCATTATAAAAATTAAGCTTAATTTGCTTTGCGAAAAGCAGGAAAATCTTTATGGTGTAATTTATAATTTCCTCCATCTTTATACTCGACACCGAACAGGTCTTCGGCAATGTACTCTCTACGCACGTTTCGCTCCGAAACCGGAGCATCCTTAGGAGATATTGACTTTGCAATGAATAATTGTTAACAATTATTCAATAGAGTTAACAATTATATACAGATTCTCCTGCTTTACGCGGAGTGTAGTAAATTGACTTAAACCTAAAGCTACGAGGGTTCCAAATGCGCCCTATCCCAAGAAGAGCCCAGAACCAACTAAGCCGGGTAATTTAAAGCTAAAGAGCAGGTAAATTAATTTTATGGAGTCAATATTATGAGCAAAGCCATTTTCATTTACTCATTTGTATTATAATTACTAACAAAAAAGTTCCTTGCACAAAAAGTCTTGTGTTACCAGTTCTCGATCTCGTATCTATATTGTCAGTTCTCATGTAGTAAAACTCTATAACTCTTTTATTCGAGGTCAAGTTCATTCATTACTGCAATATAATTTATTATCATTGTTGTTTGGTGGGAGGCTTTGGCCGTGGCTAGTTACCACCCTACTGACAAAGACGTGCCGCTAAGCGATTTAGTGTTCCGGTACGATGTTGCATGGAAACCGATTAGGGGTATGACTATCATACTCCCTCACAGGTTAGCCCGCTGCCATCTTAGGCTTTATCTTTACCCCAAGGTGAGATTGCAGTCAAGAAAAAAAAGATGATGTCTAAATAATCTTTGTTTAAATAACTCGGAAGTTGTCGTAGATCGGAACAATTATCTTGCTTCGAAAGACCAAATTCTAGATAGAACATTCGCCCCAGAGCGCAAACGTCTTCCATCAAGCGACGCGTTCAGTACCTACGAGTACAAGCTATTAAGCTCGAACCACGTAATTCCAGATGCACCTGCGCGTATTTTCACGGCTCCGTTGTCTGAGATAAAGGTAAGTGATTCTGCAGGAGGGTGCCTAACTGATGATAAATGGAGCACTTAGTACCTTAGTACGCCGGCTTGACGTATTGTGCTTCAGCGAGAACAGACATAGGCACGTTTTTATTTAAGAGTTCCCCTTTTTATCTAACTACAACTAAGAAGTATTCATCTAAAAGTCTATTTATATTGCGATTGAATTGATTAATAATATTATGATTGTGATTAGTCTCCATAAATTCTATGATCACTTATGCAGCATTTGATGGGCATACATGTGTTTTCTCAGTGCTCTGAAAATATAATGTATGCCAAATAACATACTGCAATAGAGAGTTTTTTAACTAATGCAATTTTTAATTATTTTAATTTCATATTGTTTTTGTACATAATGGGTGTAATGTCTGTAAATAAAGATCATTATTATTATTATTATTTTACCATTCTTTGGTACGTAAATGTGATATATCTCAGGCTTAAACAGTGTTTGCAATGTAACTACTGACATTGATTAGGTATTTTTTTACCTAATGCAATTTTTAATTGTTTTAAATATATTTTTTAAAAATGGATGTAACGTCTTTAAATAGCGATTATTATTATTATAATTATCAGTATACATTTCTTTGGTACGTACAAATAGCGGGAGCGACTTTGCCATTTAACTGGCTACGCGATATTATGTGAACACCCTTAGTTCTTTGGGATAACACGATGATGATGAGACATGTCTCATATTAATATTAAAGCTAAGCAGTTGTGTTTTATGGCTGTTAGAATGTATATAACTAGTAAGGTCCGATGTTTTTGTAATCAGGAAGCGTAATAAAAGCTTTATTATTGGAGACGGATATACCTTCCTTTTCTTATTCGGGAAACAGTATAAACACTAGATGCCACTCTTTAGTTTCAGTACAAATCGTACTTTACTTTCAAGCGATCGAATAAGTAAACGCAGGTAGAGAATCAAATACTAGGCGCCCTGTCACAGTACGCTGACGAAGTCGCCAGTGGGTAATTAATAAGTCAGAACGAAATTGTAAAAATCGTAGCGGCGAAGAAGGTATTCAGTGGCCGATCCAAGCAAATAAGTACAATTTTTTTTTTGTAGTTAGCAAACCGTAACCCACTTTAGCTGTGCCGTTATTATGAAAAATTGCAGAACCACAAGAAAGGAAATTTAAATACAGCCAACCGTCCGGGCGCAAAAAAGTGCAGAGCTGTTAAAACTTTGCAAATACCTACCGTGTAACAAGGCGGCGATCTCGGGGGTATAAATCTAACAATTTAAATTGCAGTCGTTGTCCAGCTCGTACCTGACTTATAGTGGGGAGCTATTATTCGCCCCTAATTGCTCTTATTAACCGATCTTGCTACAAGATATTGTTGGAAAACCAAAACACAACTGTACTAACAACTTTGACGCCTTCACTGACTCAACAGTTTACAGATTGTTTAATTATATGACCCGCAGACGAATGACTGAGGAAGCTGAAACTCTTTGCTGAAACACGAGGAAGTTAAACATGAATTCTATTTGAGAGTGAATACTATTTCATGTTTAACTTCGATCGATATTAATTTCAATATCTACAATAAAAATTTCTTGCAGCTGCCGTCCAATGTCAGTAAGGAGTAATTACAACATGGTATATTTCAAAGTGCAAAATAAAAGGTATACAGATATTATTATTGGCGGCCGATTGACAAGGTGGGCAGCGATCCAGATCCGATCAGCGATCAGAGACGCTCTGGGTTCGATTCCCACAACTAGAAAATATTTGTGTGATGAACATTAATGATTTTCATTGTCTGGGTGATTATCTGTATATTATAAGTATTTATGTATATTATTAATTAAAATATTCATCGGTCACCTTAGTACCCATAACACAAGCTACGCTCACTTTGGCTAGATGGCGATGTGTGTATTGTCGTTGTATATTTATTTCTTTATTTATGAAAGTTCAATATACCTTAATGTACTTACTTATTATATTCATAAATATAAGATATATCATCAATAGGGAACTGATAGGGTAAGATCTCTTCCAACGGGAAGGTTTGCCCAAAATCAAGAGGTCAGACGGTTTAGTTATCACAGTAGTTGGTAGTGGTAGCACAGAGGAAGATGCTGCTCTTTATCTGATCCATAATTAATATTCAATAAGTACATACTTTCTCATAGAGAGATAGAAATAAGGAAGCTTAGATTCTCCAAGATACTCATGACAAAAAAAGGCTACTTCTTTAATAAGTTTTTTAAACCGAGATCGACGTGTCTATAGGAATTACTATCATAACATGGGTTGGTTATAATATAAATCTTGCCCAGATTTTTATATTCCACCCTTCATTACATATTCAATACCAAAAAGTCATAAATTTCGCGGTCAAACTCCATTCAACTAACTTTTCGGCAAGATCACCATACGCGTAAATTGAGGTTTGGGGCAAATGTTATCATAAACGTCCTGTTAAATTTACATCAACGAATTTATGTGATCTATATAAAGTTTTTATGTTCATTAAAGTGCTCTTAACACTTTTTTTGGCAATATCTAGCTGAAATTGTTTAGCAGCCAACTTGCCTCTTCTATCGCAAAATAAAATATTCAATCCTATTCAGGTTTTTTTTTATGTAAAATTTCTTTAGGCGCGACTAGGGAGTAACTCAGAATTTTTCTGACAGATGTAACGCTTACGTCAAACGTCTGTGTAGTTCCCGCTATTTAAAAAAAAAAATTGGATTGGTGGTAAGTATGTCATATACTCCACGCTTCTTAACCCCAGCTAGTGGAAAATAACATAATCAATTAGGATTATTTATTTCCGATATTTTTAAACGGATCAATTGTGAATAGCAAAGTGAATAAAAATTCAACACTTTAAAAAAAAATATTTATAATTGCAAAGTTTTTTGAAAATACTTGTTTATCTATTATTTTCTGACAATTGCGACATTCTATAATATTCAATGACAAGGTTATCTTGACATGTGCTGATCTAACCTTCAATTTTCTACTCTCAATTGTTCTATTTAACAAATGAAAATATTTATAAAATATGAAAGTGATATTAATGAATTTTAAATAGAATATAAAATGAAATAGTGAATATTAAATGAAATGGCGACATCCTAGAAACATTTTACTCTTTCATCAATAAATAAAAATAAAGTTTTACTTCAATCGCACCTAAAGGTGTGTAACCTTTACGTGCGATTGAACACTTTTTTTTATTGATGGGCTGTTACTATAAACGACATAACGTTGTTTCAGAGCCACGGGATTCTAGTTTTGATTTCCTTTAAGTAAGGATATCATAACTAGAATCCTGTCAGAATCCAGTCCGAATCCCAGACCCGCAATTCAGATCTAGGATCTCGTGATCAGTAGTTAGTTAGTTACTAACTACTAGAACAACAATGCAGTTGCCTTGTTATGTAATAAATTATATGCAGTTTCGCGAGTCCGCTGTCTGTATTCATGCTTCCCTGGACTAATAACGATTGTATGCACCACTCACAAGTGCTTCACAGCAAGATATGACTTCGTAATTACTAAAATTAAATGTTACGAATGAAAATTTTAATACATTTAATTTTAAGCGAACATAGTGGAGCTGCATCAGGTGAACACTGTAGTCAAAGAGCTGACGGTTAAATTGTGCTTATAATTTCATCGTCGATGACGAAAACGTTGTTGTTTTATATTCACACATTTACTAGCAGTTGCCCGCCACTCCTTCCGTGTTAATTACGGTTTTTTTTACGAAAACCCGCGGAAACCGTTAGTTTTCCTGCGGATCACTTTAACCCAGTAATATATTTAGCTTACTATTGTTAAAAAAAAATGGTTCAAATCAGTGCGGTAGTGCCGGATCTTATTGGAATAAACAAACGAAAAAAAAAAACTTTCTCTTTTTATATAATTATATGAAAAGAAGTGCGAATAAGACTTAAACTACAGTATATCCAGTATTGCTAATTTATACCTAATTTATTGCTAATAATATATTGCTATTTCTATAATTTTTTTTTGGGTCTTATTTATCCAGTCACCTCATTGTTTAAGGTATTGTTATGTAGTAGTTTCAAGAATTGCCTTATACGAAATATTATTGCAGGCTCTGGGTACGACCGAACCTCATTCGAAGCTCCAAACTTCGCCACGTGGTGTAGCATAAACTACTTCATTGAATGTTCATGACGTTTTGAATCCGTGTCTCGTTCGTAACTAGTACGGGGTACGGCTCGTCCCCGTCTGGTCTTGCATAAACCATCCTTTAAACGCATGACATAATCTATTTAGATGATGGAATCATTTTAAAATTAGCGCCACCGGCTCTTCGACTACTATACCTAACGAAATTAAATTCTCGGGACACGTTTTGCCAGCACCGCTGTATAAACATCGCGTACGCGGTGTCTCTAAGCTTTGCAGTGGAGCCGGCAAGATGAATTCATAAGGTGAAACCTTTGTTACCAGGAATTTTGATATGATGTTATAATGATTATAATTAAAATCATATACCCACAGATATCTGGGTCAGAGCCCTTCCACGTTCCATCAGGGATAGAAAATTTATTTTTTTACCATTTGCGGGTTGACGGCGTAAAAGAATACAGCTGTCATCACCTCTGCTCTTCCAGCGGGTGTCGTACGTGACGGCTAAGATAATATAACGGGAAACGGGCAGTAGCGTATTCTGTACTACTACTACTACGACCTTCTGCGATCTCCAACCGGTCTGCACAGCATGGTGATTACGGGCATACCCTCCCTTTGGGAGAGGCCTTCGGTCCAGAAGTGAACTGTGTGTAGTGTTTTCAGTGCTCCAGACACTGAAACAAGAAAGGCATTTGGTGCAATTAAATGATTTATTTGATTTAAAATCCTAATTTTAATCTAGTCCTAAGTATTTATAGAACTGGAGTCGTCTGGAACTTTGCTTAAATGAGCAGCATTAACGTATGCTTTTTAGTTTTGCATAAAAAGTATCTTTTAGATACTTATAGAAATACTCGGACCTGCAGTTACGAAATCTGAAGTTTTTTGGCCACACCTCAAGGAATGGGGGGTCGATTGAACTATTGGTGGTGAAAGGACAGTTTGAAGGAAAATGGACAAGTGGGCGATCGCCTGTTCGAACGACGGATAGGGTGAAGTCGTTGACCCAGATAACTGTAGTGGAATGCTTCCAGAACACTACCAACCGCCAAAAGAGAAAGGAGGCGCTGGAGGCCATCGATCAAACGAAGTCTAAAGCCATGTTGTTCATCTCGGCAGCCACGACGACTCTGTCAAAAGTGCACGTCTAAGAACAAGAAACACCTAGTAAATTAGTGAGTTGCAGCGCATGGCAATCTAATGAATCATGTAAATATTGCCATTAGGCTCGTTTTAATGTAATTTTTTTTTTATTGCCAGTTACTTTTGGTCTTCATTGAATAGAAACATTTCTGAGAGCTAGTTTCTATTCAATGAAGATCTATAACCCTACAAAATTTGGGATAAGTAGACAACTGTCGCTGTTAAAGTATGAACGTTTTGTATGAATACCAGCTATCATTGCTTGATAAGTAAAGTTTTTAAAGTTGTCTTCCTAAAGTTGATACCTGTAAGTGATCCAAAATAAACGAAACAGCTTATAATCTTGGTTTAACCTTCAGGTTCAATATTTAGGGATAAAATCAAAAAAGAAATAATAAGAAACCCTTCAACTTCTGTGCTATTGAAACTAAGAGTCTTCAAGTTAAAAACATTAATCTATTATGAAAATTTAGCTTAATTTGCTATACTCCGCGAAAAGCTGGAGATAATTATAAATAATAATTATTCATTGTAAAGTCAACATCTCCTGGGGATGCTGCGGTTTTGGATCGAACGTTCGTAGAGTGTACATTACCGAAGATATGTTTGGTGTGGAGTATAAAGATTGAAGAAATTATAAATAACACCATACAGATTCTCCTGCGTTTGTGTAGCAAATTAAGCTTATTAAGTGCAGTATAGCAAATTAAGCTTAATTTTCATAATAGATATATCACGGAATTCCGCAAAGTTACGCCTTCTATTCAATACATTAACCTAATTCATTTCCGAAAGGACAAGGCCACATCTCTTAGAAGAGAGGATAGGGTATCTAGAGCCGAAACCTACCATTTCCCATTACTAAAATACGGGTTGACGGGCCGGACTTACATAATAGAGGTGATTTTTTTTAAGCCTAGAACTCGCTTATCAAGTGTCAAAATTTCATCTCATGAAAAATACTTTTTCCCGATCTGTGTTACCCAGATATTTAACAATAAAACAACCTACTTTTTAGCGGGTGCATTGTAATATTTCGAATTCTTTGACACTATACAATACAAGCTTGTATTGTAATCTTAATTTTGCACAACTTTCTGAGTAACGATTTGCGTGAAAAGAAGAACCTGCGGCATTAACGATAAGTCAGGATCATTTAGTTTTTGCGTAATGAGGGATCAATGTTATATTGTAGAAGTTGTAAATAGTTTTACCTGGTCCTAGAATATCTGTTTCACTCGCATCGTAACATACAAATTTGGATCAAAATAACCGTGAAGTGTAAACTTTTATTTCCATAATGCATGCAATGAAAATAGTTTAATTTTTCGCGTAAAGCGTAAAATCAATGTCAAGTGTCATTGGTTGTGTAAACGGAACATGAAACTTGTTTTCCAAAAGCGACTGAACTTAGCAGATGTGTGCTTTGGTCGTGTGTGTGTTTTTCCACGATTTCACTCCGAGGCTGGAACACAAATATATAAATTCAATAATCGATATGAATACCAGCAAAATGATTGTCTCTGGATGCAAATCAATTTCGGTATAGCAATTTGCTTACGTATGTTTCATGACACCTAGAAACCAATTTCTAGCGTGAATGCAACTAAAAATATACAATAATCTGAATAACTCTCAGTATAGCAATTTGCTTATCAAATAAAATACAGCTTTGGTGTTAATACGTATATGTCATGACACCAATATCAAGCGTGTTGTTATATAAAACTAAAGTCAACATACATTACAGAGGTTTTATACTGTGAACCCGACTTTAGACCCAGTTTGCGTTGTTAGGGTTACGTACCCAAAGGGTAAAACTGGACCCTATTACTAAACCTCCACCCGTCTGTTTATCAGTCGGTCTGTCCGTCCGTCTGTCGCCAAGCTGAATCTGATGAACGGTCATAGTTAGTTGAAATTTCCACGCACGCATTTCCACATTTTATAGTTTCTATAATGGCCACAGAAATACATCAGTATTTCTGTGGCCATTATAGAAACTATAAAATAAATATTTAAGGACATGCAATGGACATTTTTTTCTATTTTTATAGATATTGGTATGAAACCATTCGTGAGCGAACCCAACTCCCACTTCGCCGGTTTTTACGTAAGCTTTTAGATCACGATACTTATATATTAAATACGCCTATCGCTTTAGTTTTGGAGATATCATAATCTTGCAACGTTATTTTACTGTAGCGGGCGAATTAACTTCGCATTGTAATGCTGTGTTTCGGTCTGAAGGGCGTAGTTGCCGGTGTAATTACAGGCACATGGGCTTAACACCTACGCTTCAGGTTGATAGACAGAGGGCAGTACTTTGTAGATCGTGTTTCTTGCATGCCCTGCGAAATGTTCCTCTGTTTACAGGCTAGGGTTTTCCGCTTTCCATCATATGGGCCTTCTGATTTCCTTAGTCCGTCAATTATCACTATAATAAAATCTACATGCATGTGTCATTCAAAAGCTTGAAAGTGGCTTAAACGATTTTGTTGTTTACACAAAAGTCAATAATAATAATAATAATAAATTCTTTATTGCACACACAAAAACAAAATACAAATAAACACATTTACAAAAATAATAAAAAAAAAAAACTAGTTTAGGTGTGCAAAGGCGGTCTTATCGCTAAAGCGATCTCTCCCAGACAACCTTTGGCGATAGTAGTTTTTGGAAGGAACGGGTTGGTGCGGCAATAAAAATTTCTACCTACATAAAAATATTGCAAACTAAACTACATACATGGTATAAATTCTAATACTAAACATATAATTATTATATATAATATATAGTGTTCATACATATAAATATAATAAACTACATACTATAACGCTACATACATAAAAAATAGTTTATGTATGTAGCGTTATAGTATGTAGTTTGTTAAAAACAAAAAAGTTGTTTAAAACTCGGAATTGTTTAATTTCATAGCAGTTGTCACTGACAGTAAAAGGTGCGAAGTTCATCGGATAACGTAGTTATAAGTTTTAAAAAGACAGAAGTAGGTTTATTGGTTTTCCCGTCTATAACGCAGCAATAGAACAACGGGCTTAGTGATTTTTTGCATAGCTAGCTCATTACTATCTTGGTCGAAGATAGACATAGGCTCCTCTTTATTCAGAACAAAATAACTTGTTTTTGATCGATGTACAATGAAATCTTCCTATAAATTTTTCATACTCCAACATCTGAACGGTTCTGGTATAGTAAGATGTTCGGTCTTGGAATAATAAACAACAGCTGCACTTTTTATCCCAGAAACTATACATTAAAATGATAAATACGCAAATTTTGCTTTTCCCTTCTTTCGCGTATTAACTTTCGCACTTATTACAATAGAAGAGAAGTAGCCGAAAATAGTCTACTCAACCGAAGTCGCTGACAGACTGATAGCAATTATAATAAACCATCTCCATCTTGAAGTTTGTATGGACTTAAAATCGTGGATTTATATTGGATAGAATTTTGGATATAAGCAGGCATTACTTTGCAGAATTCCATAATATGTTTTGAAGATTAAGCTTAATTAACTCCGCGAAAAGCAGCAGAATCTGTAAGGTGTTATTTATAATTTCTTCAATCCTTATACTCCACACCAAACAGATCTTCTGCAATGTACCCTCTACGCTAGTTTCGCTCCAAAACCGGATCATCATCATCCTTAGGAGATATTGAGGATGTGAGATGAGATCACCATACAGATTCTGCTGCTTTTCGCGGAGTAAAGCAATTTAAGCTTAATTTTCATTACATATCGTGGATTTATATCAAATCCCACTCTGCATGTGGCGCGTGGTGTTGAATCGCACCATAGTTGCAAGCTATAATTTTGTTTCTGGTTTGTGCAAGCTTGTAGTAAAATCTTAATCTTCACAAGTAACGCTCAGGCTTCATTTACACGCCTCGCAGTTCCAAAGGCAGACAGCAATCAAGACGATTGTCTGCTGATTAGCATAGTTCCTGAAAGTTTTCTCGAAACCAACTTATTACTAACAAGACTTACTCATTCCATCTTCACTAATTTGTTGAATTCAACCGCTGAATTTTAAGGCACTCGTTTGTAAAACCGGTACTTGTTAGAAGGATTGTTGCCTTTTTTTCACAAATAAAGTTTCGTCACTTAGTTATGACTTTGTAAGTGAGAATGGGCTCTTTGATGTTGCTGTTTCCCTCTGAGCCTTTAAGATGAAAGGTGTTTTATATTAATTATACTAAGGGTTGCCCACTTCTTCTCCTGAGTACAGTTTCTGAAACTCTTATATTTTTCATAAAAATATTCATCAGTCATCTTTGTATCCATAACACAAGCTACGCTTACTTTGGGGCTAGATGGTGATCTGTGTAGTGTCGTAGTATGTTTATTTATTTATTTAGTTATTTAATCTAACTAATATTTTGCAATAAAGTAACGTTAAGATGTTGGGTGTTTATTGCTTTTTTCTTGTTGTTAAGATACCGTTGCCTTTTTAAAAAAAGTGTTGGTTGGGGAGCATATTATAATAAGGTCTACTCATACATATTATTAATATTAATAATAATTTAATTTAAGAAACCATTGTTGTTCTGGAAACCATGTTGCTCTAGAAAAACATGTAATATAAACTATGTCAGCTTCTATGCATTAGTTTCCAATCAAGATTTTGTTGCGTAACCTCAGTCAGTCGAAAGCCGATATATAAGTACGTACTTTATGTCCTGTTTCAGTAAACGTACTACGAGATGTAATTTGTATAAACATTCTCTTCTCTCTCTTCTCATTCTCTTATTCTGGGTATCAATGTATGACCATGATGTATAACTACACGCACTTTTAAAGGTAGCCGGGCTACTAACTTTATATAACTAATACAAGTGAGTTCAGCCAATATATATAAAACAATCTTTCTGTACGTGTGTTTGTCACCTAGCTCGTCCTAAATAGCTGGAAGGAATTGAATTAAATTTTGTGTTTACATTTCAATGGGTTTTGAAACATAATTGGAACCGGTACGTACCGGTGCTTTACCGGGAAGAACGAAAATAATAATTAAAATTAATTAATTTCAATAGGCCGTGTTTTTAAGCACTTTTGAAACTTAAAGTTAATCTGTTTGTAGTGACTCTACCAATGGTTTGGAGGGTAGATTCTACCGAAAAGAGTCGGCATGAAACTCAGAAGATTGCTCTTTAGTTCATATTTGTTTCTATCTTACGAGAGATGACAGCGGGGCATGTTTCCCAGCAGCCTTGTCGTTAAGAACTTCATCAATAGTATAGTAACCACAATTAATTAAATATGTTTCAACACATTGTATAAACTTATGCATTGGTAGGTCCAACATTACCTTAGCAATCGTCTTATACTCAATCCTGCAAATGACTTCTGTACCTTTCGCAGACAACACACAGATGTCACTAACCTATGTCCATTTCGAGTAAGTCGGTTTTTTATATCCTCTTATCCTTTAAAAAGAGCAATGTTTTGTCTGAAAAATACTATGTGTTATAATTATATTGTAAAAATACAGCAAGTTTGCCTCTGTCTTTAATTTTTTTACGGAGGCTTTTGCGACGACGCGACGACGTCTGCCGGGTCCGCTTGTTTCATGTTAAAATGAGAAGGTATGTAAATGTAAATCTATTTCGAAGAAACAAAGACTTGTTCATGTATAACACTGTGTTTAGTATAATAAATATTAGCCAGCCAAGCGGCTTAGGTAACTTTTTGTCCCGCGCCGTGCCTCTAATTCAATCGCACGCTTATACTAATTAACAAGTTATTCATGAAGTAATTCAATAGCACTTGGAGATAGGCAGTCAAATTAATTAATTGACCCCAGTCACAGAGGCCGACAGTAGTTGTCTGCAATCAAACTCGAGGACGATTTACATAATTTCCGCATCAAACTCTCGTCTGAACTAACCTGAACTCAAGTTATTCTAAGTCAACTCAAGACTTCGTTCGCCTTCTGATTACAGAAGCCATTTTGAAACGTAGCAACCGTAATGAAATTGCGGTTAAATTTTTACGGCTAAGTTTTGTATTGCGATAAAAAATATTTGATTTAATTAATCAACTTTTTTCTAAAGCAATCTATCTTGGGCTACGATTAGTCGTATTATTTACACTTTTAAGATTTTAATAAATATTTATGGATCGTTATAAAGTAAATTTTCCTGTAGGTACTCGTACTAGGTGCTAGCGGCTGGACGTTACTACGCTCGCGTAGTAACGTCCAGCCGCGTCCTTCAGTAATTCCTGAGGTTAGACATTTAAAAAAAATAATAGTTTAAAAAACTAAAAAACACGCTTTTTATAGTATTATAGCCTTGTTACTTAATTTTCTGTGGAATTAGTATTTTACGCTACGCTTTTTTTAAGTTAGGTACGCGAACGCCATCTGTTGGTAACGCCATAGGTTTTTATACATTTGGGTCTAGATGGCGCTGTAGTAATTGTAATTAATCGTTCGAAAAAACTAAATAATCTTATTTTTTATATTGCAAATTGGAATAATTTGTCGTAGTATATTTATTTATTTATTTATTTAAATCTGACAGTTTTAAGTGGGTCAAAATCGAGCTCAAAGGGGTCGGTTACATACATACGTAAATATAAAGCGTGTAAAAATATTTAACCACAAAATCCTATAGCTTCTAACCACATACATCATACATCATCTCCATCACCCTCAGCCTATTTATGTATTATTGCTGGGCACCGGCCTCCTCTCTCGTAGAAGTGAGGTATACGCGTAGATGTAAGATGATTGCCCGTAAGTTTGCCCGGAGTACAAGGAATAAAAGCTTACACTTTTTAAAGCATATTGTTAAACATTCTACACGTTTAACTTGTGGATGCATAAGTAATAAAATGGGAATATCCCTGTATGGAGCGTACCCAGCGCTACGCACTCATACACCAATTCTTGTTTTCTCTAACGAAGAAGAGGTAATGCTTAAATAAGTAACGCCTAATGTTTCCTAGGCATACATAAACCCAATACTTGTCACCTAAGAGTTGGCGAAAATTTTATTTTCTATAGACACCACTTAAATCGTGGAACATTCGATTTAGGCTTTGCTTGGGATTACTGAAAACGGACATAAATGCTGAAGATGGTGCTTTAATTAGGAGTTATGCGTAGGAAATTATCATTACTAGCATAGTTAAAATACTAACATTAATTTTTTACGTTCTTCATATTTTTATTTTTAAAATGAGAACCTTTGCCTTTTTATAAACCCGTCTTATTATGTCAACAATAACTTAATATTATTTTAGTGTAAAGTATATTATAAAAATAGAAAATAAAAATAAGTTTTCGGTATGATTGAGTGTTTTTATTATTTTATACTATTTAAGAACATATTTTGCCTTAAATTGTTAAAATAAGTTAGTGTAAGTATAAAAAAGTGGACTTTAGAAAAATTTAGGAGTGTGTTACATTTTTATTCAATCGTAAATTATAAAAGATTAATGATTTTGAATAAAGATAAGTACGCAGATGGATCATAATAGATATAATTATTATTATGACTAGACCTCACGAAAACCCCGAGGATGAAAAAAAAACTAATTCCATGATTAAGACTAATAAAAATAACAAATACTTTCAACATTAAACGCTCAGTACGCTATTAAAAAGAAACTAAAGAATGTTCTTTAGAAGTTGATGATAGCATACTCAGTATCAAGTGACCAAGTTGATACTTAATTACTGAAGTTGAGGCGATAGCAGTTAACAAAGTATTGAAAAATGAACGGTTCTTCGATCTTTGCTTAAGAACAAAGTAATTTCAACTCCGCCAGCGTTTGCCGTTGGGGGGAGATTAAAAATAAAAGATGCCACGGAAGCTTTAAACTATAGTTAAGATAAGCCAACTTAAAGTTGCCGAGGTGGGGTTTTAAGAAAGTTAAAGTTACATCCTTTTTTAAAATAACGTAAGTTGCCACCAACTTTAGGTATAAACATCGGGCTCCGACTTTTATGGAGTTTTAATTTGTTTTGCAATTTGACTGGCTCTCTACATACGTAGTTTACGTGCGGTTTTCGGTGACATGTGGACGCTTAATGGAGTACTTAAATTTTATAGAAATATGAATACTGAAGTGAAGCTGCTGTTCTGGAGCGAATCAGAAGGATGATACAGTCTATTAGGAATATGTATTTATATAATCTACTAGATGTGGCCAGTCGTGCTTTGCTTGATTCAGTCTTAAACTAATTTCTGTCTCGTTAGAACTGTCGGATAAAAGTATGTAAAACCACCTCATATAAAAATGTAACTGTTGGAATATACAAAAAATCGAAGTCTTTGGTGCAATAGTGTTATCTGTGGCTATGATTAATTCCATTTTTCTCAGCCATTTGTGTAATTCGCTTTCTCTGTGTTAACTGTTCGTTTTTTGTACAATGGTTTTATGAATTTATTTATTATAAAGCAGTCAGTCGAACGGTGTAGACGTCTTTTAATTCCCTGCGACCCATATATCCACCGACCGTAACATATGAAAGTATATTTCTATGAAACTAAAACTTAACTAGGCTTAACTTTTATATATACTCATGACCTATTAACCACCAAAATAATGAAAGTTTGACTCTACGTCTAGAAGAGACGAGGTATCCCCCCGGTAAACTATAATCCCCTTTTTAAACAATAAAGATACAATTCCCTCTCAAAATAAATCTATTTTGACTATCCCTTATCGTTTGAAGAGTTTATCGCCATATTGATCTCATTTAAATTGCATGAGTATTTGATCCTCCGTAACGGCCATCATGAAATGTCTTGAAATCGGTATTTCTGATGAATTTGCGAATAGTTAACATTTAACTCATTTGACATAATAATTTTTAGGGTTAACTAGCTAAACAAACGAACTCTGCCAGAGTATAGCGGCAATTCACGTGACCTTAGACCACGTGACCGTTTCTATACTTGTCAGTACATACTTATACATGTACGGTAATACATGTACGAGTATTGAATTCCGGCGGTAATTTTACTTAATAAATTATTATTATAATGAAAAAAAAAAACACCGGAAATCGCAATACATCTTAATGGAAAAACAACGAGACGAAACACAAGAGTACGAACGGATTAGGATGCATATCTATTGAAGCGAAGACGATAGAAGGGGTGGTGAAAAGAGATGACTATATCCACGGAAACGTAGTAGATAAAATACAAAAAAAATTAATAACTTCAGTGGAATTAATTTTATTTATCTATAGAAATAAAATATAAAGAAATGTCAGCCTCAGCTAAATTAAAATATAGAATAGTCATAAAAAATATTTAGCTTAATTTGCTATACTCCACGAAAAGCACGAGAACCTGCATGACAATCAGATCTTCGGCAATGTACCCTCTACGCACGTTTCGCTGGGGATGCTCCAAAACCGGAGCATCCCCAGAAGAATCATTGTAAAGTCAACATCTCCTGAGGATACAATATAAGATAACAATTAATTGCAGATTCAATGAGGCTGCAGCATTAAGATGTCCGCAGGATCCCGAAACTTTCGGCGACTTAAATAAATATTTTATTTGACTTTACTGAATGGTCTCAATCACTAGAAGTTACATAATATAATTAAAGAGCGCTTTGTTCAAAAAATTTCTAGCTTAAAGTAACACCCCAGCTCATAAACGATAATGTTCTCTTTGCTTCAGCTGGTCTTCATCAATTTAGTAAACTGTATTGTCAGTGCTTCATGTATATGCTAAACGGTTACGGGAAATATTATTCAGGTCCTCCAAAGTTAATAATGATGTTTTATATTGGCGTATTCTTCTTGTTCTGCTTCACTGGGTCGTTTTCAGCGTAGAACTCTTCTACGCTGGACTTGTAACTTCCCAGGAAGACTTTGAGTTTGCCTATATGCGCATACCGTGCGCTCTAGCATTCGTGTTTCTACGTGCATTGATGTTTCGTCCGTCTTCATGCATGCTCTACACAGACACCTGTTGATGACGCCGATGATGTTAACATGACCTTATAGTGGGCTATATAATGTTTTAATTCTTCCTTATCAGTTTACCTAAGTTCATGCTTCAAGCCCTTTGTACAGTTATCCACTCCTCCTTAATCTGGTCCGGCCATCAAGCCATCTTATTTCATTACGCGTCTTTATACGTTTTCCTTTCTGCAGCACCGATCGTGAGTAAACATAGATTGGCACATAGGAAACGCAATCAAACTGTGTGATCTACGCGTCATTGAAAACATCCACCGCTTTTTACACTTTGCTTTGCGGAATTTAAATTGGGATGGGTGTAAATAGACCAACAGTTAGTTTTTGTTCAAGCGAACTGATTTGGGTACATATTTTCATATTAGTTAAGGATTGAATATGGTCATAAACTTCATCATAAGTCTATTAATATGTTAGTAATGGGCACGGGCTTCTTCGGTCATTAACGAGAGGGTTTTAGACCGTACACGCGTCAGTATTCTCCTATGCGACCATTCAACGCCCTGTCAAGGTAAACGCTCATAAACAAGTCAATAAATTTCATTCTCTGATATCGTTATTAATGTAACAAATACGTAAACATAAGAAAAAAAAACAACTGGCCTTAATTTTGATCTCCCATTTAGGTATTGAGTTAGGAAATCGATGGTAACTTTTAGAGGATCCAGGCTTCTACCACTTATATGTGCCCCGATTACCATGATGGATGTTCTAAAACTATCTTGTCTCACAGAAAAGAGAACCATGACCAATAGTGGGAGTGAGGCTGATAATAATGATTGAGATCTTATCGATGTGAAATTTGAAATTATGAAACACTGGTACCTTTCAAATCGTATCCGATTGAGTGGATACGTGCCTATTGTGCAAAAACACGACAAAACAAGAATAAAAGCGAGTCACGGGGCACAGATCACCCTTGTCCGAGCCCTTCACAACAATCTGGTTGTTAGCGCGCTAACAAGGCCCTCGGAAATGTGTCAACAGCGAACCGAATAAGCCGTGAACTGGTTCTTAATCAAGAAAAAAATAAATGAAACGTTGCTAGCAACACTACGCTTAAGTTCATTAATCTCTTTTAATAATGTTATGTGACTTTTTGGTCTAGTCAGGTAGTCAAAATTTACCAAAAAAATATATCTTTTTTTTGTTCCATTACAGGTCAAGATTGAAGTCAAGAGCTATCTTGACTGTAATCCGACCTGGTGTAGTCTAACGTGGTAGCGGTCTCATACCATTATAATCTGCTTGTACGCGACATCGTACCGCAATGCTAAATCGCTTCGCGGCACATCATTTCTGGGTGCCACTTAGTATGTAGTCAAGTAAGTTTGTCAGAATTTGAAAAAGACATTTGGTGCCCACTCCACATAATGTTATCATAATAATAATCATTTATATTTTGAAAAAATCATGTGAAATTATAGATGTTACAAAAAATTTATACAGAACAATGTTCAGCCCATTTAAAGCCATGCAAATCTTAACTTAAACAAGAACAAGAACAAGAAGAAGGCTAGTTTCAACGTGTTCGACTACAGAATACGAAGTCCCAGGCTCGATTACTAGTTCCAGCAACAGTTTTCTAAGCGTTTTCTTTGTCTAGAAATTTGTATTACGAAAGAATAGATAATAAAATAAATCTGTTTGAAAAGTGGCATTTTTATTTGCTATCTAAAACATTAATAACGAAGCAGATAAATAATTGCCCGAACGAAGACGTGGGCGAATCTAGTTTAGTTGAGTATTCCATAAATAAAACTATTTAATGTTAACTACAGAATGGAGTGGCGTCTACAGAGTCCTTATTGTCTCTTTGAATCAATTGAATTCGTCTGTTTATTTATTTCCAGGACAATTTCAAGAGCTTTAATTTTTTTTCAGGAAAATGAAATTGAATGGTAAAGACTCGGTCCACTTCTCGGCATTCAATTAACGTCTGAGTGTTGTTATTTTATTTAGTACGATATTTTCGTATTCGTATGAAACTGCTCTAGTTGCTGACAGACGTCGGTGACATAGAAATTTAAATATATATATTCAAAGGAACTGCCTCGTTGATCTTTGTTATCATTTGGTACTCCCTGCAAATCCCGAGTCAGGCTTATAATTTTTACGTTATGAGTTTTTGCAAGCACTAACGCCAACACCAAACAATTGGATGTGAATTGCTTGACAATATAATGATGAAGACTGAGTTTTCTGTCTAGAAATAAGTAATACCTAGACCTGCAGATCGAAATTAGAGTTGTTCACCACTCTAATAAAAATTCATCTAATAAATAGAAGCACTTATGTATGAACTAAAGTGATTAGTTTTGCAGATAAACTTCTATTTGGCTTCAATTTTGAGTTCGAATCCCATAAGGCACCTCTGACTTTGTAAGTTATGTGCGTTTTAAGCTATTACAATATCAGCTACCAGACCTACATGGCTAAGACTTCTCCATAATGTTCTCAAAAGCTTGTGCAAAAATTCCAACAATCCGCACTTGGCTAGCGTGGTGGACTATGGCCCTTAACCCTTATTATTGTGGGAGGAAACCCGTGCCCTGTAGTAGGCCAGTAATAAATTCATATAATCATGATTATTATCAATGATAATGATTTAAAGTCAAATAATATCAAAAGTGTTATTAAAGTTACTTTTAATGTAATATTTTTAATACAAAACGTCAAGTTTTTGAAATAGGAATTGGGAGGAGAAAGTGAGGAGGAGTCTGTAGGTGTTGTTATTATGGTATTGGATTACCTAATTGAGATCAAGTATATCTGAATACTAAAAAAAATATTATTGTTGTTAAATTCTTTATTGCACACACAAAAACAAAATACAAAGAGAAACACATAAGATAAAAATAAAAAAAATAATAAAAAAACAAGTTTTGGTGTGCAAAGGCGGTCTTATTAATAAAGCGATCTCTCCCAGACAACAGCAAAAGGAGTTTTTATAAGGAATGGGTCGGTGCGGCAATAAAAATCTTTTGTGATCGACTTATTGTTTTTTTTCTGTTTTATTTCTCTTTGAACGCAAGCGGAAGTTTTAATTATTTTATGTATAATGATCACAGTGAAAAGCGATGGTCGTTAATTTTAATAATAAGGTGTATATATTAACGGATAGTGTTATTAAATTTTCCGATATGAAAAATATGTCCCTTCTCAAAAAGGTTCGACTTAATGAGTCGGAGCGTTCCCTTTTGTATATGTTGTCTCAGACAGGTCTAAGGTATACACCTACGCGCATCTCCTTTGTTCTAATGATGTGCTTATGCTTTGCATACTACAGCGTCATCAGACTTGTGACGAGGAGCCAGGCTTATGAGGGAGCTACTGACTTGAATACGCTTTTATAATATGATTCCTAAGGTAATTTTGGACCTACCAATGCATAAGTTTAAAGAATGTGTTAAAACACATTTATTACAGCGAGGTTATTATACAATTGATGAGTTTCTTAATGACAAGGTTGCATGGAAGCATCCGGCTCTAATCATTTGAGTGAAATCATATATTAAGTACTTAATGACAAATTACCTCTTTGCGATGTCTCTCAATAAGTTCGAAGTTTGTATAAAACGTAAGCTTATAGAAATATCCTTTTTTTATATTAAGGATAACATGAATGATAAAATAGCTTGGGTATGAATTTTTCTAACTTAATAGCTATATATTAATTTGACTCTGAGATGGTGATAACATAAAAAAGATAAACCCGGCTAAGTTTGTTGTGTCCTCCTAGCTCTAGTTTAAAGTTAACGAATGTAGTTATCACCATCACCTTACAAATTGTATAAACGCCTCATAAGTACCTATACCTACATGAATAAATAAATAAATATACTACGACAATACATACATCGCCATCTAACCTTAAAGTAAGCGAAGCTTGTTTTATAGGTACTAAGATGACTGATGAATATTTTTATTTATAAAAATATTTATCTTAGTACCCAAGTATACTTAAATACTTATAATATACAAATACACCCCTGACACTGAAAAAAAATCAAGTTCATCGCACCTGTGTGTGTGGGAATCGAACCTACAGCCTTAAACTGAGAAAGCAGGGTCGCTGCCCACTGCGCCAATAGGCCGTCATGAATAAAACATTTTTAAATATGAATAACCGTGAGTGACACGTGCACTTCTCTAGCTGCTAAATTGCAGTTTTGATGCAGTTTTTGTGCGTTAGATTTCTCTGCCTCGAGTCTTTAAACGTGAAGTCTACTAATGATTGCAGTCTGCAATATAAAATGCATGCATGAACATGGTTGTAATATAGCCCTAATGTAGTTAACAGACAGACTGCACAGGGTGTTTTAACAGGCTGTCTCGGTAGTAATGCAGGTTTATTAACAGGCATTTCAACTGCATTAGGTTGCATAACAAAAAGCAATACTAATACAGGCCGTAAATGTAGGCACTAATAAAAATAAACTCATCCCTATCCCTATCCCTATCCCTACTAATATTATAAATGTCAATGTAAGTTTGTTTGTTACGCTTTCACACAAAAACTACTTAACCGATCCTCACGATATGACTTTGTACATATATTCTTCGAAGTGTTAGAATTAATATAGGATACTTTATACCCCGACATTAAGCTAGGTTCCTTTGGGAGAGGGGATTAAAGTGTTTGACGATTTTACACCATAACTCCGACAAGTTATAACCGATTTGTATAATTATTTTTGTGCTATAGCGATTACAATAATTGTTTGATTTTGCCCAAACTTTGTGTAGATCTGATGAATGTGGTTAGAGATAGAGGGTAGAACTCCTCAGCGGACAGCAGCAAACCCCTCATTTAAGGCTTAGCGATACTGAATTCTTTAAATTTTTTTAGATCTACAATTAAATTAAATGCCACATCAAAAAACAAAATCAAACGCAGATGACGTCTCGGGCAACAGCTAGTTAAAATAATATAACAATACAAAGTACATATATACCAAACTTTCTAAACACATGTTGATTCCGTTACTGCTTTTTCTCTTCTTCAATCTCTATCTCATAGTGGAGTCTGTTACGGTAGCAGGCTTAAAGTCGACAGTTACATTCAGCCCCTTGCCCATATGGTTTCTTGTTATGGAGTGTGAAAATACCTACAATAGACGTTATCCCAGCTCTATTAGTTGATTTGTTGTTGAGTAGCTACCTACCTATTGTTTCGAGAGTTTCTGATAGGCTGAACCGATTGAGAATGCAAAACTGATTCTTACTAACCTAGCTTATAATATGCTAACGAAAGCTAGGTATTTTTGTCTAGGATAAACATTGAATCAATGTCGATGAAACTTTTTCAGTAAGGTAGTTGAATGTTCTAAGCTATACTTGATACTGGTAGTGAACGCATGGGCGAGATTAAGAATTACTACTAGTATATAATATTCATCATCATTATTGACTTAATAGGTCTATTGTTGTCCCACGCCTGGGCAAAGTCCCGCTATTTCATAAAAGAGAGGTTTCATAAGGTCTATAATAATCCGAACGAAATTAAAATCTTTTAAAAGTTGCAATTGCTAAAGTGATATCTTCCAAAAAAGGGAACTTTTGGTAAACAGCGTCGTAACTTTAAATTGGTTTTTGCGGCTCAAAAGAATATTCTTTCTTCATTCGACACCAATGAAAAACTTATTATGCAAAATTATTATGCATAAGATAGATTTATTAGCTTTTTTCAGAACTCTGGTTTCTTATAAATTCAAGAGTAAAGCACTTAAAGTCCAACGTTGCATAAGGTATTAAAATTAATAAGGTTGAAAATCAAAATGCTAATTATTTTTTAGTAATACCAAAAAATTTACCTAAAGAGGTACAAGCTGCCCTGCTTTTCCCCTCCGGAGGAAGTCCCGTCGTGACAATGATCTAACTGGGTGGAAATATCGACAAATCCCATAATATTATCGTGGTATGTATTCGTTGAACTATTTTTAAGAAATGCGTTGCTTTTATCACAAACTTGCATCAATACTGTAGCATTAAAAAGTGTGAGTCTGTTTGCTTCTTACTGACCTTCGCTAAACCAACGCACTAATCTAAGAAAAAAAAAAGCGATTTCATACGAGTACATACTGGTGATGGCCAAACGGGGACAGTTACCGTGGCTTTAAAACAAATTTAGTTATTTACGGCAAACCGATATTGAAAACATTTTGCACAGAGAGTTTTCCTAATGCTTACATTGAATACTTTGCTTAGAACACAATAGCTGCTAATGATAGTTAGATATATTTCCTCGCGGACTTTTTTGTAGGTTATAATAAGTACTTTAATCATGTAGTACATTTTTATGTATTATAATATTTTTCTCAGGGCACGATGGCTTCCAAGAAATGAATTTCATAGGCAAAATTTCGATCGGTACTTTGGGTTACATTATTGCAGTTCTCTTAAAGGTAGGAAGCTTTTAAAAAAATATATGTGTCTTTGTGATAGTTCAGCTTTCTTGTGTTGAAGAAATGGTTAAAATCGTTCCAGTACTTTCTTGCCTATACGGTACAAATAAACAAACAAAAAAATCTTTCTTCTTCAGTACAGATTAAAGATAAATGGGCTCAGACAAATGAGCTAGTTTACAGAGTGGATTAAAAATACTCTAAAAATTGCCACGCACCATGTACTGGGTATCAAATATCTCCTTAGCAACTGCAGTAATATTTAACCATCGCTCGAAATGACTCTATCTAATCTATTATTTTTTCCTGCTGGGTGGTTTTAGTTTAGGTTGGTTTGTATCGGTTAAAGACCAGTCTAGGGTGAAATTGCATTATTTCGTAATCATTCGTAGTTCAGCAAAAAGCTTTTGTTTAGAAAGCAAATGAAAATCCAGTACTCTCAACTTGACGCACAGACTTTGAACGGATTCTGATTACGGAAACCGCTGGTGTACGAACAATTTAATTTTGCGTGCTGTTGTGTGGTTTCAGATGTCATGCTATACGATATTAAATTATTTGAGGTTTATATTTGGATGTAATTACTATTTATCTTATATATAAGCGGTACCCCGTCACTTTGTACGCGTACAACTTCTAATATGTTCCACATTTTTTTATGGTAAAACTAGCTGTTGCCCGCGACTTCGTCTGCGTTTGATTTTGTTTTTTGATGTGGCATTCAAAAAACAAAATCAAACGCAGAAAAAGTTATAGTTCTAAAAAAAAATTAAAGTATACAGCATCGCTAAGCCTTAAATGAGGGGTTTGCTGCTGACCGCTGAGGAGTTCTGTCCTCTTACCACATTCAGATACAAATTATAACCTCTATAGTACAAAAATAATTATTCAAATCGGTTATAATTTGTCGGAGTTATGGTGTAAAATCGTCAAACACTTTCATCCCCTCTCCCAAAGGAGCCGGGCTTAATGTCGGGGTAAAAAGTATCCTATATTACTTCTAACACTTCCAAGAATATGTGTACAAAGTATCACGAGGATCGGTTAACTAGTTTTTGCGTGAAAACGTAACAAACAAACTTACATTGACATTTATAATATTAGTAGGGATTGGGATAGGGATAGGGACGAGTAGGGATAGGGGTTTGACGCATTTAGTATATGGCATGTCTGATGGTAAACCATCGCCTTCTTAGGGCAGGCAAAGAACACGACCTGCAGTATGCCATACTGTGTCCACCAATCGGAGGCATGCGTGTTAAGCCTTATATACGTGTAATTACACTGCTGATAACAACTCCCATTTGACCGAAACACAGCATTGACAAATGCTGCTTAGTGGCAGAAATAAGTAAAGTGGTAGTCGTCAAAAAAAGCTCTCCAACTACACTAGCTTTTTCCTGCAACTTATGAAATGGATTATTAAATACAAAA
Source organism: Pararge aegeria (assembly GCF_905163445.1). Classification (NCBI taxonomy): domain Eukaryota; kingdom Metazoa; phylum Arthropoda; class Insecta; order Lepidoptera; family Nymphalidae; genus Pararge; species Pararge aegeria. The sequence continues at coordinate 4,348,381 of NC_053184.1, read as the reverse complement.
TATATTGAGTTTAGCGCGTTGTACAAATAATCTTTAATTTCCTAATAAACCTCTATGTAGATTTTTTTTAAATTATGTGTTATTTACTGTTCTATTAGTCGATTTAACTTGAAAATATAACAAGCTTTAATATAAACTTTCACGGTCTTTGTAGCAATAATCCTTTCTTAAAATACCTGTAACGTACTCACAGAATTTGCTTTCAAAATTTTTTTTTTTTACGTGCAGTATGTATTCAGCTAAAGCTTATCCGTCAGTCAGGAAGAACATAGACTTGTTTATTTATGATGTAGAGATCTACATGTACAATTATAGATTTAAGAGAGTTTTTTTACATAATATAGTTACATTAATTATTATCAGACGTTAAGATTAAGGATTTATTCGGCGAAGTTTGTCGAAGGTTGGTTTACTCAGAATTAAATTGTTCTTACGGATTGGGCCTCATTAAAAGTTATTTGAACTAAAATAATTGCCATAGTACTCGTATTAATTTTATATTACAAAGATACCTTGGATTTAAATTAGTAGGTTTCTTGTTGTTTTGTATTTTTATATTTGCGATGCGATTATGATCGTACATATTGTTTCTAATTTATAGCGACAGTTACACAACAAATTTCACACATTTTTATAGAATGACCGGCTATAAAATTGGTGCAGGCCGCATAGCATGTAAAATACGTTTTATCTTTAATTATGAAATTCCCACAACGTCAAATTCAGGCGTGTTCATTACGTCGGTACGGGTATCGTTTTGTTAGTACAAATTGTGATGTGGTACAAGCTATAACCGGCAACACGTTTATTAAAAGTGTCATTTTTAGCAATATTTTGATCAAATAAGTAAAACTAACTATATTATGCCCCCTTATCCAACCATATATTCTTCGGGCAGAGCCCTATAACTTCTGAGATGGGAAATGTTAAACCTTCCTTATTAATCAATACCAAGTTTCTCAGTGTCGTATATTAAAGGCAAGATATAAGTATAGTCTACAGTGGCGTGCATAGAGGGTATGCACAGGGTATGCAGATGATATAAAATGAAGAAAAACTCCAGTACGAGTACGAGGGAGTACGAGGAATAGGCATTGTAAGAGTTATAAAAAACCTACCCTCAAGTATTTATAGCTCATACTGGAGATTTTCTTCTGTTTATATCATCTGCATACCCTGAGGAAACCCTCTATGCACGCCAATGAGTATAGACAAGATTATTCGTAAGGTACGAGTTTTACTGGACGGGAAAGTGGTTTCTTCTCTTTGAAAAATAAAAGATCCTAAGAGCCTTTTTACAAAACTTTTATCTTACGCAATAAGTACAACATTTATAAGCACATTAATTGACAAATTCGCAACCGCTTCGTTGATCTTAGGAATACCCCCTGCATTTCTGTTAGTTCTCCATAATGCTTTAAGGCTGCCAATTCGAACTTGGGCAGCATCTTCCTACCTCCACCCCCTCTCCCCCCATTTCTAAGAAGAGCCCGTGCCCTTAGTGTACCGGTAATACGTTGTTAATTAATACGATGCTTCGTCCTTTTCTACCTTTTTCTCTTGTCACTTGGTACACAGTTCTTGACTCATTACTTGAGTTTCGGTGTTCCGTTTGTTCCCAGAGTTTAGTGGCTATACCTGCCTACTATAATGAGAAATAATACCGACAAACCACTGTTTAATGTTTTCTTCGTATTTTTTCGTAGATCAACTCTAATTTTCCTAAATATCGCTATAATATCATCTTAGCCGATGGACGTAAATAATCTCTTATATTGAGTTATTTCGTAGGGATGCCTACATTTCACCAATTTTATGATCAGTTGCTCCTTGAAAATGTGCTAATAAATACTGTGTAGCAAACAGTGATTTAAGTATGATTAAGACATTCTATGATGAAAATAAGCGTTTAAGTAAAAGTCATAATCGTGCTATAGAATAAAAGGAAGAATCGTTATTTTTTAAAAAATCCTCGTTTAGAATGTCGAAGTAAAGCTTTTTCATATATTAATCCCGTTGGTCTGGTTACAACTTTAATGTTATAGCATACCTATTTACCCCAACTTTGAAATCAAAATAAAACTTATTCAGATTTTCTTTTACATATTGATTTTTAGTTTGTAACATTAGACGGCCGATTGGTGCAGCGGGCAGCGACCCTGCTTTCTGAGCCTAAGGCTGCGGGTTCGATTCCCACAACTGGAAAATATTTAATATTTGTGTGATGAACACGAAGGTATTTCAGTGCCTAGGGACACTTTTATTATCTCTAAAAAATATTAATCAGTAATTTTAGTACCCATAATTTAAAGCTACGCTTACTTTTGGGGTAAATGGCTATGTGTGTACTGTCGTGGTATATTTATTTATATGCTTGCAAATAAATTATTATTATTATATTATTTTTAATTAGAACAATGTTGCCAACTCTTTTATGCAACTGCCTATATTTCATTTCAATGACCTTATTAGTTAGAGAAGTAATTTTATAATCGGCTGTAGCGCACGGGATGGGTTACATTTTTACAAAATTGTTAGAACAACTTAAAAAGTACATTTACCTTGAACTAACGATACTTGTTAGATAACTAACCTAACGATCAAATTCACATCATAACAACTTTTAATAATGTAAAGAGTATTTTTTTCACTGTCGTTAATGAAATGTCTCATTATTCATCGCCTGACAAAAATGCAATTAATTAATATTCGTGGCACATTTTACACCTTACCCAAAGTAATTATGTAAATTAGGAACCTCAACCAGTACACTTTAAAGAATGCCTGCTACTCACAATTTAATTATACGTTATTTTTAATTGATAAATACATCTCTTTTTGGGAGATCAGAAGTTCTTCAACGTATTCCGTGCTTCGGATAACATATTAATCGCTACTAAGCGATAAGGCCGCCTTTTGTATTCTACTTCTGTCTTTGTATTTCTATTGTTCTTTTATTTTCCTATCTTCATAGTGGTGTGCACAAATAAAGAGTTAAATAATTATAATAATATTAAAATACGGTCAAATATATATAACTAACTCCTGATAATTCATATTATTCCGAAATAGTTATTAAAGCGCATGAACCCGCATTGAAGCTGAGTTGTCAGTTGTAATTCATGTTTCATATCAGAAATAAAGTTTTGCTTTGAAAATTTATCCCACTTCTGTTACTTAAGTGACTAATTTTATATAGTATCTAGCTGTTGTTGTTGTTATCGTCGTTGTTGTTGTGGTTACCTCTGTTGTTGGACTCGAGTTACTGAGGATTCTGTAATCAATTCGAGTTGTTTAAAATAATTCTTCCATTCCAAGGGAACAGTATGATATTAATTGTGACGATACTCGGTTTTCAGCGGAACACCAGCTTCGTATATTGTATTAATGATGCACAGTATAAATGATGACTTGTACATCCATTCAGAGTAGTGTTACACGCTTTTAGGATCTTAATGATATCATAGCGTAACGTCGCAACAGATGCAATGTTTTTCACGCACTTACATTTGAAATGTGCTGTCAGTTGAAGCGAGATAAAACACTACATAGTAGTTCCGATATTAAGCCAGTTCTTAATGAGGCCATAAAAAATCTATCACTAAAGATATTAAAGAATTTTTTAGTTCTTGCTTTTTAGTTGGTACATTTACTACGTATCAAACTCGGTGTTTTTCTGCTGGTTTTTTATTTACACGTAAACAGGATTTTATTTCGCTAGCGTACACTGCTTCGTCCTCGGAGAGCCAATGTCGACAAAGTGACGTGTAGATTATGATTTATAGTTCTACAAATTAGTGACCTACTTTGGGTATTGTAGTGTATAATTAATTATAGGGATCGTTTAAGGCCGGGCCCTGATATTCTATGACTTTGATGTCGTATCGCACCCGGAACCTTAATTTTCGATGACAAACCCGTCAGTTTATGTGTCAAATTTCACGTCGCGAAATACGCTTCATGCGTAGTTTAGATTTCAGTGTCAGAGAAAATCAAGACACTGAGTAATATCGCGAAACACATTCATCTTTGCTTTTTTTATTACATTATAATTGTACCTTGACTGTAATCTTGCCAGTTGGTAAGTCATTATGATAGTAAACAGGCTAACCTTATAGGGTCATGGTTAAGTTAAGTAAGTTAAGTTTCCACGTAACATTGTACCGAAACGCTAACTCGCTTGGCGGCACATATTTATCGGTAGAGTGGTAATTAGCGGCGGTTGAAGCAGTGACCCATGCCAGAGAGAATCTATTCCAAAATTTTGAATTATGAATACAGAATTATGAATTCCAAAATTGCCGAGAATCGATTCTGCACCATGGTAGCAATACGATGGGTCTTTTGTTGAAGCGACATCGCAGTTCAATTTTAGTTGCAAGTTTTTTTTGCTGTAGATTCCTTGCAATTGCACAAGGTTGCCTTTTGATTGCTTTTAGGAATTGAGTGATTAGATCGATCACACGTGCGTTTTATTTTGCTCGCAAGGCTATCGCAATTATAAAAAATGCTTATAAAGTTTTTATAAACAGGGCCAACTTGAAAAAATTAAATTTTAATTTGAATTTGAATTTTAAATTTTTGAAGTTGTGAGATGGTGATAACAAAAAAATACCGGGCTCTTTGTTGAGAGCTATTCTCAGACCAGGGCTCGTCTGGCACCCTAGTCGCTTTAGGTTTAAGTTGGCGAACGAAATTATCACCTTCCTCTTACAATTATGTGAGCATATATGTATAAACGCTTCATAAGTGCCTACATAAATAAAGAATTTTTAGATTTTTTTTTTAATTTGAATTTTGAATTTGAATAAGATGTTAATAGTAGCATAGCTTTTTGTGATATATCTCGTCCGGGGAAGTACTTTTTTGGCGTAACAAGATAAAAAATGTTTTCAAAAATTTTATTTTTCGCCTTAATCTACGTTTGTAGAAAAAACGACACTAACAATAGAAAAAAGGCCTTTTTTAGAATAACTAAAATGTTGACTATAGCTTCTAGTTGAGTTAACTTCATGGTGTCGGTTTTTTGTTTCGGTGTGCGTGCGCATCGTAAAAATTTACTCTCACCATTTTTCCCTAACGCGCCAAAAGAAATATAACTTCAAAAATAAAACGTGAATATGTCACATCCAGTTAACGGAACATATTTTTTGAGTTCAAATGCCTTTTTTCCATGATAACCAAGCTTCTTAAAATAAACAAGTCGGGTATCAAAATTCTTCCGAAATAATTTTTAAAAGGTTATTTTCGGTGTTATACAGTTTTAGAATAGGCAAGTTCTATAAATATCTCTCACTCGAAAAAAACTCCCAATCCATCAAGGAGTGGGTGCTTTTTAACAATCTTTAGCGCTCCTTTCAATCAAACACCGATTTTTTTTTTTCTCAAAGTGACTTCTTATTTGGGTCAAATTTGTATACGAAAGACGACCGTCCCAGATGTAGTGCCTTGTTTTCCGAATATAGTTATTTCCTTCAACAGTAACTTGCCATCAGTTTTCTAGTATTTTTAACATTGATAAATTATTGCAATTAATGTCAGTACTCATTAAAAAAATATTTATAATTGTATACAAAAGTGCGAATATAACGTAATAAAAAAATTATTACAAGTTATATACGCAAAAGAATAAGTGACTCCGTTCCTCGAAAAGGAAACTGATGGTGCATGAAATGGAAACTACTAGAACGTAACATGGGTTCAATATGATTTATTTCCCTCCTCTACAATAGGTACCTATGAATCGAAACGAAACATAAAGGAGAGTAAAACAGACAGTACAGTTTTATTGTTCTTAGTGTTATGCCGTTATTATTATTTTACTTTTAAAAGATAATATAGACTTTCACTTGTGGCTATCAACGTCTATTATTGGCCCACTGTTTAGAACAGACCTCCCTGTCACAATATGAGAGAACCCACCACCCTTGTACGCTTCGGCGGTAAGCTAAAGCGATCATTATGTGTAGTATAACTCACATCTCTAGGCTGGGTCTTCTAAGTCTTTTCATTTGACCGGTCACAAAAGCAGGCAGTTCGACTTGTGGACAAATTGATATGTACTCCGGGAGTCCATAGAGTAGTAAACATATTCCGCGCTAAAAATAAAGTACAAGCCCAACTCCGCATAAAAAAAATCTCTTATAAACGTGTATAGTTAATTAGTTATGTCATGCGACTCTGTATAATAGGTATGCGTGGTCGTATTCAGACGTAGTTGACATACGTTTTAATATTTATTGTGTCCTTGTATAGACCTTTACATAGAACGTTACATAATATACTTATACGCTTGGTCACTATATGACACCGCTGTTACGAGGCGTGTGGAAACATAAGTACATAGCCGAAAGTGCAGTATTTCCGCGTGTGTAAAATTATAATGATATGTCGGAACTAATTTATTCATGATTTCGCTGCAGGATACATTTTGCTGAATGGAACCTCGCTCGTTAGTGTTAGACTATAACGCATGGGACTCGTTTGTGAGCGTAAGATCTAACTGGGAATTTTGTGTTGAAAGAACGAACTCGGAAATTATGTTTTTGTTTGATGGGAACAGCAGTTGACATCGTCATCATCATCAAGTCCACCAATCGACGTCCACTGCTGGACATAGGTATTTTGTAGGGAGTTCCACAAAACACGGTCCTGGGCCACTTGCCTCCAGCGGCTCGCAGCGACTCGCCTGATGTGATCCGTCCTCCTCGCATCTTCACCGGTGCGGGGTCACCATTCCATTACCTTAAGACTCCAACGTCCATCGGTTCTCAGAGCTATTTATTTTTTATTTATTTATTTATACACTTTATTTGTACACCACAAATAGGAAAAAAAAACAATGGACACAACAAAAATAAACTTAAAAAGTAGGATACAAAGGGCGGCCTTATCGCTTAGTAGCGATCTCTTCCAGGCAACCTTAGGATTAGGAAAACCAAGGCAAATCGATTGGTGGGGTGTATTATTATTATATAAATACTTACGAACAATTACACACTAATACTTATCAAGATTACACACATAAAATACTAATAATAATAAATATAAAAAATAATAAACTAATATATACTAAAACATACTTAAATATGAGTAAGAGTTAATCACTGTCGTCTTTATTGCTCAAGAAAATGGGCTTTAACAGCATTTTTGAATATGTCTAGTGACCTTGACTGTCGTATGCTTATTGGGAGTGCATTCCACAGTTCAGTAGCTTGAACAATGAATGAATGCTTATAAACTTAGTTTTATGAAATGCTATGTGCCCTGCCCATTACCACTTCAGCTTCGCAACTCGCTGAGCTAAGTCGGTAACTCAAGTTCTTCTACGGATCTCCTCATTTCTGATTTGATCACGTAGAGATACTCCTAGCATAGCTCTCCATCGCCCGCTGAGTGTATCTAAGCCTTCTTATGAGGCCTATAGTTAGAGACAATGTCTCAGTTAAATAAGTCATCATAGGCAACACGCACTGTTCGAAGATTGTAGTATTCAGGCACTGAGGGATTGACACAGTTGACATATGGCTATCGTAACTTAGTTAGTTGCATACCTACTACACACTAAAAAGCGTGAACAATTAAAGCGCTAAACGACTTTGGTAAATATAAGTGTACCCCTCTAATTACATAAGTTTACCTCACAGTAAGAGGCTTTCAGGTGAAGAAGCATTTTATGTCACTTATGTAAATCTTATACTCATTTACAAAGCTGAAGAGTTTGTTTGATTATTTGTTTACTTGAACGCGTTGATCTCATGAACTTCAGGTCCGATTTTAAATATTATTTTTAGGAAAGCCCATTTACAGAGGAAGGCTATAGGATATATATCATCACGCTAAGACTAATAGGAGCATAGGACCAATGAAGAATGTTTCAAAATAGAGAGTGTTTATCCTTTTGAGAGCTTCAGCTACGTGCGCAGCATAAACAGCTAAAGTTTCGATAAAATCATGTACAACAAAGTTCTTCACCTTGAAAGTACATAAAAAATGTCCACGACAGCATATTCAACACGCGAACAAAGTAGCGAGGGATCGCTAGTCTTAAGTAAGTAAAACTTTTACCAACTTAATTAAACATTATAAATAAATAAACAAACAAAAATACTACGACAATACGCACATCGCAATCCAGCCCCAATGTAAGCGTGAGCTTGTGTTATGGGTACTAAGATGACTGATGAATAATATACATAAATACTTATAATATACATATAAACACTCAGACACTGAAAATCAATCAAACATTTTCCAGTTGTGGGAAATGAACCCTAAGTCTCAGAAAGCAGGGTTGCTGCCCACTGGATGCCAATCAACCGTCAAATTGAAGACAGTTCTCCGTGCTTAAAAAAACTATTTTGTTTTAGCATTATCAGTGAGTGTATGTACCGGTTAGCACTTTTTAAGGTATCATATAGAGCAAATAGTAATCGGTAGATTACAAATAAATACTTTAATAGTAGGTTTATAGGGACATTCATCGTGCTTTCGTGACGTCGGATTTGCTAGCAAGTACGGCACCTACTATTAGTCTGCTGCGAGGGAATTCGTACAAATGTAATAAACCAGTCTGACTTTAATATAGCAGTAGTTTAATTAAAGTTAACAGCGAAAAGTCCTAATGCGTTCAAAAGAAACAAAAGAAGTCTTAACACTGCATACCGATATTGGATAGAAGCAGGAGTTACTTAGCGGAATTCTATTACATATTATGAAAATTAAGCATAATTTTTTATATTTCCCGAAAATCAGGAGAAAACCCCTAACATCCTCAGGAGATGTTATCTTTACGATGAATAATTGTTAAGTGAAACTTTACTTAATTGTAAAGTAAACATCTCCTGAGGATGCTCCGGTTTCGCAGCGAAACGTGCGTAGAGGGTACATTACCGAAGATCTGTTTGGTGTGGAGTATAAAGAATGAAAAGATTTTAAATTACATGATACAGGTTCTCCTGCTTTTCGCGAGTATAACAAATTAAGCTTAATTTTCATAATACTACATACTGATATTTTCCAAACAACCGTTGAAGCAATTTCCGCTGCAAATTAATAGAAATATTCATCAATCTTTATTTCCCAAACGAGCTACTAGTCTAACTAGTCCTCTAATCTATGTACCTAGATTAGAGGACTAGTCGATGTTGGGGTTCCAATGAACACAGTGCGGTTCTCTGTAGGATTTATCCTGGCTAAGTTTGTTGTGGGCTCTACTTAGACCAGGGCGCGTTTGGAACCCTCCTAGCTTTAGTTTTAAGTTAACGAATGTAGTTATCACTATCACCTTACATTAATGGTAACATGTTATATATTATATGAACGCTTCATAAGTGCCTATCTGATAGTTTTTAATCTATGCTCGGCTTAACCATATTTTGCACAGTAAATATGCCTAGAGATAGCTGACATCCTGGAGAACATCAACATAGTGAGAGCTCCCTGGGACAGGTCCCGCAGGATTTAAAAAAGGATTGTGTTACCTATGTAGACAATGTGTATTAACGACAAAACCGATGTTGAGAAATTTTGCGTAGAGGTAGCCCGAATCTTGGAGAACGACATGGTGAAAAAATAATTAGATTTTGATTTTATTTTACTTGTTAGCAAGAACGAGAACAAACGTTCATTTTTACAGATTTGAACCTTGCTCGTCCATTATGTATAATAGCATAAAAAGAGTGATAGAGGTAATCACACAAATAGAATAGAATAGAACATGAGATGTTATTTTTCGACGCAAGTAGATGACAAAACAACTTATTTAATAAAACAAAACAGATATAGCACTGGTATAATAATAAGAGGAAGAAGAAGATGATATACCTTTTCTAGAATGTTATTAAGTGGAAACCAGTTTCAGATAAATCAATCTTAACCGTATTCGGTCACAGCGACTGTTTCGGATTCCTGCTAAGAGCGCCGCTGGTGGGCTCTTAGATGACTCGCATAACCTGATTTTGTGCTACGTGCGGCTGCATTCGCTACACGTAAACACAATATGATACGGCCGCTGGAGGTCGGGTCTTTAGCTCATCGCGTTTAACATCAAGCTCCTTAAGTCGCCTATGATAAGATGTACATGAAACACATTTTCAACAAACAAAACATTTTCTTTGCATGCCCTTCGAAGTCTTGATCTATTTATAAGCGATAGTAATTTTTTTACCAACATATGAATTTTAGCGAGTCGCAGGGAGTTTTAATTTTTTTTTGTGTTTCGTCTTGTAATTTCTGAGGCTTTTAAGCACATTAAAGATAATCTTAATACAGTCATTGCAGGGAAAATCTCATGTGTTATGCACTAACAGATCCCAGGTTGTTATAATAGGTAACTCTAGGCCCTGCCTAAGTAGCCTTTTTTATATTAGTAGTAGGTGTAGAACCTCATGTGCCTGTAATTACACTGGCAACCACGCCCTTCAGACCGGAACACAGAATTGCAACAATGCTGCTTAGCGGCAGAAATCAGCATGGCGAAAGTACTTCCCCGAAACAGCTCCTTCACCAAAAGCTCCCACTAAAAGGCTGGTGTTTGAGATTGCTTTTTTTGCATAAAATTTTGATATTTTCCTTTGTGCAATAAAGACTTTAAAACTCACCTACATACGTTTCAATTGAGTAACCCCTCCATTTACAAGTCGGTTAGAAATAGGTACTACAACTTCCTACCAAGTGATATAATATCGTTAGTAGGACGGCTCTAACGTAACTAACTTAACACTGATCCTCGTTAGTGGACAGCGTGACAAATATAATTAGCATTCTGCCAACGTGTTGGGAATAAAAATGTTTTCTTTCTCTATAGAGTATGAAGTCTAAATAATTTGTGCGACATTTTTTGTAAGTCATACAAAACATTTAGAAATATTATAAGAGATATTTTTTTTCGTAAGGTAACACTGCGGGCAATGGAGATGGGAATAGGAGATCCGTAAAAGAACCAGAGTTTAAGACATCTCTACTCATCACAGCTCAACGGGTCACGAAGCTGAAGTGGCAATGGGCGGGGCACATAGTTTGGAGAACCGTAGGGGTCCCAGGTTACTGGATTGGCGACCTTGCACCGGTAAACGCAGCGTTGGTGGACAGATGACATCAAACGAGTCGCAAAGAACCGCTGGACCCAAGCGGCAAAAGACCGTGTTATTTGGAACTCCCTACAAAATACCTATGTCCAGCTGTTAACGTTAATCGGTTGATATGATGATGATAAGTGACAATGCAGTAGCGCAAAATAGCCTGTAACATTGCTGGTCTAAAGGCTTTTTTCGATTGGTGGGTCAGTCACACTGGGCAGACGGTTTGGTGATTGTATTTGGCAGTAGTAGCGGTCAGAAGACACTGCTCTCCTTTCTCCGTTATACTCCCTAGTACCTTTTAATTAAGAAGTACTCAAATTTAGGACCTTTTTCACCAAATTCAGTCAAGTAACGGATCGCTTAAATGTATGTTTTGTCACTTTCATGATTTATGTCATTATCAACATCATCACATCAAGCCATTACCGGCCTATTACAGAGCAAGGTCTCCCGAGTGATATTTTAATTACTTAAAAAGCACATAACTTAAAAAAGTCAGAGGTGCAAGCTGGGCCTTTGAAAGTGAGGTGTAGTTTATGTCAAAAAGACAAAACATTAACGTTAATAAGCTTATCTGAAGGTAGTGAAACTGGCTTAAAAGTGGTGAAGAAAAAAAAGTCGAAAGTGCGTTCGAGATTTTCGTGGTGAACTTTGGAAAGGAATAAGCAAAACGCTTCGAACGTGGCCATAGTACTTCACCTATGTTAGGATGCAGAGCCTTTATTTGACAGGGAAAAGGTTTTGAAAAGTTGTTGATTTATGTCACTGAATAAAGTTAATAGCAAGTTAATGAAATAGTGATGGTATGGGTAAAGTTAAAATCCAATATTTTTGTTTTACTAGCAGTAATCGACCATCCTTAGCCATGGCTTAGTTTACTTCAATAGACTAAGTCCTGTTCCCGCTGGAACGTTGTATAAGAATAACAAATCAATCCAGGAATTACATATAAGTTTTACGACCCGTAACATAATGAAGGATGTGATATCAGTTGATAAAATTGTCTACTCGTGTACATTAGTTGTTTTCTTATTTATGACGATTAGAATATATTGGAATTAGAAATTCATAAAAAAATAAAATTATTTTGCCTTAAGATTGTGGTCTACAAACTCTTACGCATGAAATAATCAGTTTTAATCCAGAAACACGTAGCATTACCGAAACTTTATCAGCATGAGAAGTGAAATTATATTTTCACTGCTTCTATTAATTCCCATAAAGAGAATCTAGTTTAATGCTCTCTGTAAGTCCATATAATAAGTTATAACAAGCCAAACATAATTCTCAACGATGGAAAGCTTATTGAATATTCTACTTTAGTTTAAGCTCATAGTTTAAGTTGGTGAATGTCGGATTAAATTCTACAGAAGCGTATTCTATATAACATGAGCGATTAACTTTAGATTTCCTTCAATTATATTCAGATGCTTTTACTATAAGTTTAAAAGTGCTTAACTAAAACTTAACGACCAACGATGTATTTGAATTAATATAGTACTAATTGTAAACTCACATTAGATAACGAAGGTTAGAACAGTAATTTTAAAGTTAACATCATAACAACATAAAACAATAATCTGAAAGCGAAAACGTACCATACGTTTTCGATTATGTATTATGTATTTAAAAATCTTAGGTTTCTTTAAATATACCTCGCAGACATCCTCAGTTTCTCGGGATATAAAAATCCATGTCTCAAGTTAAACCAAACGTTTTCACTTGACATAGCATGATAATAAATAAATTATATGGAAAACAATAGTAATGAGAAAACAGAATTTCGTTAGTGCTTTGCCTAAGGTCTTTTAGGTTTCTATAAAAACCGCTGCTTATATAGAAAACCTTAGGCAAAGTATATCAAAGTAAAATCAAAAGTTTTACTTTAAATAGCATTTAATAGTAATTCATTTAGGAAAGACTAGTATATATAAATAAATAAACCAGAAGTTTGCCTTCGGTTTTCTAGATTTGTTTAAAATCATGAGCACGCAACATTACTTTTACCGGGATAAAAAGTCTACGTTATGACACTTCAAAAGTTAAAAATATGGTATTGACTAAAGCGAAATGAAGATTTGATTGTCTTTGCCTAAGCATGGTACCCGTTACCAGTTTATACTGCCGCTTATCGTACCTAAACGACTAAAGTTATTATTTATTAAAAAGTTCTCATAGTTTAATAAGACAATAGTCAATGATTGTGTGGGCGCCGGATGTGTATTTATCTTCTCGTCTCGCTGCCCACGCAGATTACAAATCGCGTCCCAATCTGTGTTTCTGTTCTGTTGAACAAAGTGATTGTGGATAATATACTGTTATAATAGTTTATGTTTAAAACAATACTGATGTTCTCATAAAACTATATACTATGAAAAATGTATAAACCCTAAGTCAATGTTAGAAATACCTTTATAAAATACACAAAGATGGCACTTTTGATGTGCAGAATATGTGAAAAATATGTAAATGGTGTGACATGATGGCGATAACTATATTCGTAAACTTAAACCTTAAGCTCAAACTACTCAAAGAAGAATATAAACTTAGCCACGTGTTCTTTTTGTTATCACCATTTCACTATATAATTTAAAATTATAAATAGAGCAACCTGGTTAGAGCAATATTTCACTCTAGATTTTTTATCGTTTACGTTATAATTTTAACTATAATAGGACTTTTCTTTAAGCTTACGCATAATACGAACTTTGAAATTTTTAGGAGAAATAAGAGAAAGGCAGTGGTAATTTCCCGGGAGGCTAGTGCCAGTCAGCCTCCCAAATTGCTTATCTCACCTGCCCTTGCTGCATTCTGCCATCTTATCGATGAGACTCTGGCGATCAATAAGAGGCGGTGTACCCACTTCGATTCGACTAGACTGGACAAATGGACTTTCCCATATGTTGCACAAGACCGTTGAATTTTAAATTGTCTATAAAATACCTTTTAGCCATTGACGGCCACCTGGCGCAGTGGGCAGCGACCCTGCTTTCTGAGTCCAAGGCCGTGGGTTCGATTCCCACAACTGGAAAATGTTTGTGTGATGAGCATAAGTGTTTTTCAGTGTCTGGGTGTTTATATGTATTTTCTAAGTATTTATTTATATATAATTCCTAAAAATATTCATCAGTCATCTTAGTACCCATAACACAAGCTACGCTTTCTTTGGGGCTAGGTGGCGATGTGTCTATTGTCGTAGTATATTTATTTATTTATTTATTTACCTACCGATAAGCAGTGATAGCCTAGAAGGTAAGGCTTTGGCTTCCTAAAGAAAATTCATCTAAGTCGTGAGAGTGGCATTGCATCAATATAAAAGAAACAATAATAAAAAATATTTAAAAAAAAATACCCGACTGCTGCCATTTTTCTATCTGCCATTGTCATTGAATTCATTGAAGAACTAAAAAGATAAAAAGAAGATTTTAATTTGAATATTTTATTTTTGGTTCGTATAATCTTAGTTGTATATCTCTGCGACAAACGTTGTCGGGGGCGTAACATGCTCACTTCTCGTAATTTGATTGATGATATAGGTAGAGCAATAAAATTTCGGAGTGAGCAGATGCTTTTTACTTTTTATTTCTATTTCTATTGCGAACACTATTTAACAGCAACGGTTGTACACTCGTTGTACATTTTGCAGTTTTCCACTGGTTATTTACCAACCGCTTCAAGAGTTACCAACTGAAAAGGTTAACATTAATATTCCTTGCTGATATACCATCATCTAGATATAGATCTTTTGTAGGGAGTTCCAAATTCCACGATTATTTCCTTGTCTTATTGAGTGGCTCCCTGCGACGTGCTAAGCAGTATTAATAATGTAGATAGCATGAAAAATTGCTAAGCTATACTGATTGATATCTAAGTACTCAGATTTAATGCTTCTTGCTTGATGTATGTTACAGTAATTTTATAAAGAATTCTATAATATTGCGTCTGGCAAGAAACTATAATAAATTTTATTCAAAACTTGATATATTTCATTTATCGAAATCATAAAGAATGCAATAACTAAACTGCATCACGAGAGATAAAAAATGATATGAAATCATTCATTTAAGATTGCACTTCTACATAAATGAATACTCACACATGCACCCACGCACACACTTACGCACACTCACAACTACTCACACTCATTCATGCTGATTTAAATATCGTAACTGTTTGTTTTGTATAAGTTGGACTTGCACCTATTGCTTAATTGTCACAGTTTAGATTTGTAATTTAGATTTGGCCTTATTTTAGTAATAAGATAAACCCTTAACCAAAATAATTTCTAATGCTGTTGGATTACTAATAAACAAATAAACAAAAAATTAATAAATAAAGTGGGTAAATAACTAAACTATTGATAACTATAAATTCATATTTGCAATTCAGTCCTACATGGACTCGAACGATGCAAAGATACCTCCCGGTGTCTTAGTCGTTATCATGTATTATAAGCTGCCTAACGGTTTCCGAGAAGGAACTTTTATAATAACAGTGATGTTATCTACAAATATATTGCGTTAATAAATAAAGTTCACGTTAATGACAAAACTTATATCACAGCAAAAGATTTCCGTTAGTAATGTAGTGGCACACAACAATAAGTTGCCGGATTATATTGCAATACGTATCGCTTTGCAATATCGAACTTAATGAACAAAGTTACGCAATAATACAAATGTTTATGGACTGTACATAGCCATTAGTTGTTTTTAGAAAACAAACCCAACTGGTCACGTCGGCGTTACCTGCCCGCACAGAAGATTATTGAAGCATCAAAATCCACTCCACTTTAGTAGTTTTTCTCGAACAAACACGTAATTACATTTAGCCGTTGATAGAAATTATTTTACCTTTAATGTTCTAAACGTTAACCATAAAATGAGGAAAATGCGAAAAGTTTGGGAGCTAGCAACATTCCGCGGGTGTGAAGTGAGACGTGCGCGGGACGTTTTACTGTTTTTGGACACAATGCACTGCATACAATAGTGGCTGAATGAGAGCTCTGTGTGTTGTAAATTTTGTGCCTGTCCATTTTTATGTGTGTGTGTTTATTTTAATTCCTAGAAGAACCTAATCTAAAAGCAGTGATAGCCCAGTGGACTTCGACTTCACTTCTGGGGGGTAAATTCGAATCCAGTGGCATGCATACAGGGAATGCACAGGGTATGCACTAAAAACTTAAGAATAGGCATTGTAAGAGTTATAAGAAGCCTATTCTTAAGTATTTATAACTCTTACTGGAGATTTTTCATTTTATATCATCTGCATACCCTGTGCAGACCATCTATGCACGCCACTGTTCAAATCCCATCACGCACCTCTGACTTTTCTAAGTTATGTGCATTTTAAAGCAATTCTATTTTTTTACCTATAAATAGTTACACAAAAGTTGAGCGTAGATAGCCCAGTGGGTAGGAGCTCGACTCTTTCGGGGGGCCGAGTTCGAATCCCAGCACCTTTAACTTTTCTAAGTTATGTAAGTTTTAAGAAATTGAAGTAAAACTTGCCTGAACGATGAAGGAGAACATCGTGAGGAAATCTGCATGACTGAGTGTTCTAAATAATGTTCTCAAAGGTGTGGAGTCCACCAATCAGCACTGAGCCAGCGTGGTGGAATACGACTTTATAACCCCTTCTCATTGTGGGAGGAGACCCGTGACCTGTAGTATTTTAAAAAAAATTGTAAAATTTGTTTATGTTTAATTTTTATATTAATCAGGAATAGCAGCATAATAATAAATATATAAATAAATATACTACGACAATACACACATCGCCACCTAGTCCCAAAGTAAGCGTAGCTTGTGTTATTTTTATAAATAATATACATAAATAAATAGCAATATACATTTAAACACCCAGACACTGAAAAACATTCATGCTCATCACACAAACATTTTACAGTACTGGGAATCGAACCCACGGCCACGGACTCAGAAAGTAGGGTCGCTGGAAACTGCGCCAATCGGCCGTCTAATATATAGGAGTTGACATATAGCTATTATAACTTTCTTGATAGCTATAAACTAACCACTAAAAAGTGTGGAAAACTTTGTCTAGTAGGAGGCTTTGGCCGTGGCTAGTTACCATCCTACCGACCAGGACGAGCCGCTAAGCAATTTAGCGTTACGGTCTGATGTCGCGTAAAAACCGATCAGAGATATGGGTTAAATACAACTGCCATTATCTTCATTCTCCCTAACAGATTTAGACTTCATCACCTCTTACCACCAGGTGAGATAGAAGTCAAGAGCTGACATGTAGTTATAAAAAAGGCTTATACCAGATGATAAAGATGACGTATTTACCATAAATAAACAGAAAAGTGCATTACATAGTATATTATTTAATTAATATGAAAAATATTAACCTTCATCTTGTACAGTCGGGTGAAAAATACTATAAATTTACTCGAGCTTGTAGTTCAAAGAACGTAATGATACTTTGAACTTTAATTTCACGTTTTGGTACAAAAACTTTGACGCCAGTTAATTAGTGGAGTTAGTTTTGTATTTTCTTAGTAGTGCAGTTTACTAAACTAGAAAATGTTGTGTGTTTACTTGCAACAAACTCAAATGTACCTTATTTGTATAGTGTTAACATTCCAAATCGAATGATGCGTATATGCAATATTTTGTAATGGAATGCAGTACGACGAAAATTTCGTTCACCTTTGCGGTTTTGTCATTTACACAAAATGCATTATTGTTGAGTCCTTTTATTTAATACGTTTATATAATATTGTTATTAACTACATTTTTGGTCTAGTGGTTTGCGTCTTAAGGATAATGATGCTCCAGGTTCGATAACCTGTTCGCGCCAAAATTGTAAAGTATTGAGTTTTTCTTTCAATATATTTTCAATTCCAACCGGGTGTTAGAAATTGACCTGGTCCACATCCACCAATGTACTCTGGAGGGCATGTAAGTAGGCATGTTGCCATTCCCGGTTATTATCACTAAATATGTTATAATATTAATTTTAACCAGCCAACCAGGATTGAAGCATTATGGAGTTCTAGGGCCCGTATTCAAATTCAAAATTCGTTTATTTATTTCAAGTACGCCTAATTTATAAGCACTTTTGAAACGTCAAGTCAGTCTGTTTGTAGTGACTCTACAACCAGTTTGGAAGGCAGATTCCACTGAGAAGAGCCGGCAAGAAACATAATTTTATAGTTTAACAATCTTTATATTTTTACTGTTATGTGAGAGAGAGAGAGCGGAGTGGCCTGCTTCCAAGCAGCGTTGTCGTTATTAAAAACCAACATAGTGCTAAGAACAAGTTCTCAAATATAGGTTTGATAATAGGTCTTGATCCAAAACTTAATTTTTCTTCCTTCTTGTCTACTTTTTTAAATGATATATAATATCAATGAATATGTACAGATAAACATAATCTACTAACAAAAATATATTTAAATATGACAAATTTATTAACATGACATCTGTGTCCATCAACCTGAGGTGATGGACACAGATGTCATGTTAATTGATGGACACAGATGTCATGAAAGAAGTGAAGGTGAAGGTGTTAAGCCCCATGCGCCTGTAATATAATATAATAAATATACTATAAATATACTACGACAATACACACATCGCCATCTAGCCCCAAAGTAAGCGTAGCTTGTGTTATGGGTACTAAGATGACTGATGAATATCTTTATGAATAATATACATAAATAATTAGAATATACATATAAACACCCAGACACTGGCAAACATTCATGCTCATCACACAAACCTTTTCCAGTTGTGGGAATCGAACCCACGGCCTTCGGCTCAGAAAGTAAGGTCGCTGCAAACTGCGCCAGCCGGCCGTCAACTTCCCCAGGACAAGCTCTCTCACAAAAAGCTCTCCTACTACTAAAAAGCCTAGTGTTTCAGATCATTGTTTTTGCATAAAAAAAAATTCTATTCTGCTTTATACCCTTTTTTTAATAGGTATGCAATAAAGACTTAAAAACTTACCTACATACGGTCCTCCATTTACAATTTGGATGGAAATAGGTACTACAACTTCCTACCAAGTGATATCGTTAATAGCAATATCGTTAGTAGGACGGCTCTAACGTAACCAACTTAACACAATAAGTATTTACTTAAAGCACAATAGTACTTTCTCGGACAAGCTCTGTCACAAAAACCTCTACTACTACTAAAATAATGATGATTATGGCTTATGAGAAATGAAATGATGCTTAAACTTAGTAATGAAATGTAATGATGCTTAAACTCAGCAATGAGAAATTATTTGGCTCCGAATTCTCAGTTTTATGCAATTTTAAATGCAAATTTGTAATCGATAACCCATAATGTAACACGTGCTGTAATATCCAGGTAAGAGATAACAACATAATAGAAACTGTACAAGCATTAATCAAGCCAGGTCCGCGCCAATAACCTTGTACATAACTCAGGGAATCTAATTTGGCCCGACCCCGGCGGGAAGGGTTAAATGTGTTATAGTGAGTGTTAATATTAGACGGTACAACTAAAGTTTATTGTTGGATCTCCGGGTAATTTGATTATTTCGACAGTTTTGTTGTGTGAATTAATTAATACTAGGTGTTTGGAATGCCGAACCGATATCAAACAAGATAAGTTCATGGGTTAAAATGCGACTCATTCTCCTTCTGCCATTCATCATATCAACCTATTACCGGCCGACTACGGGGCACGTGTCTCCCACAATGGTTAGGAGTTAAGGCTGTTGTCCACCACGCTCGCCCAGTGCGGATTGGTGGACCGCTCTGCCATTATCACAGTGGAAAAGGAAGAACGCTGGATTCACATTAGACTTACGTGTCGTGTTGTGACACGTGGGTATAGGTACATCAGAAGCTCATAAGACGCATTCATATATTTTGTATGTATCTTTTGTCAAACTATTTGGGTTGTTCTTTTCCATCCTTTTTCGATAAAAGGAAACCAATTCCTAGTCCACAAAATTTTATATTTCATTTGAGATTAAGCTAAAATATAATTATTAATTTTATTTTATGTTGAACAGTCTATAGCATCCGGATCGCTCAGACGTAGTAAACGACATCATTTATGGGGTGTCTACTAATGGTGGTACAGTATAGGGCAATTCCGGCCCCATTATTATCGTAATCTGTATCGGTCAATTAAGAGCTATTTAAACTTCCATCGCCACTTTAGATTTGCATTTCATTATCTATGTTTATACTTCGACCGGTTGGCGCAGTGGGCAGCGAGCCTGCTTTCAGAGTCCAAGGCCGTGGGTTAGATTCCCATTACTGGAAAATGTTTGTGTGAGGAACATGAATGTTCTTGAGTATCTGGGTGTTTATATGTATATTATAAGTATTTATGTATATTATTCAAAAAAATATTCATCAGTCGTCTTCGTACTCATAACACAAGCTACGCTTACTTTAGGGTTAGATGGCGATGTGTGTACTGTCGTAGTATATTTGTTTATTAATTAATTGTTTGTTATTACTTCTTTACTTTAGATTTTATTCGGTTGTTGTAATGTTTTCAGATAACGGCACGGATATAGTTTACAGCTTTACATTGACAGCTTTAAGCTTAGATACATGGTAAATTAAAAAAAGTTAAATTTACCTAACATTTTTAACATAACACATTTCCAAGTCTTATCAACCATAAGTATGAAAACATTTTTTTAAGAGTAAGGTACGAGATAAAAAAACTTAAAGCTTTGTGAAGTTTGAAGTTTCTTAACATCATTTCGTTCAAATAACAAAGATCACCTTTCATGAAGGAAACTTCACCTTTCATCTTCTGACATTCAATATAATATGCAATCTACAAAACAAACAGAACACGCGCAACCCTTATTTCTTTCGAAAGTCAAAAGAGATTTATATTTCACATGGTCTTTACACAAAAGCCGCGCGACCGCTCCCTCGTAACTTTTTTATGTTATTCAAAGTTTTCAGAGGGCTCTAGTCGTATCAGATCCATCCGTTTCGGCGAGGGTATCGCGTAATACGAGAAACGGCCTTTTCTATTTAGACTTGATAAATAGGTGCGAAATAAGACGTACAGAAAATGGAAGGATTTAAAAAAACAAAGCAAAATTTAGTGTTCTATTTTAAGAAGAAGAAGAAGAAATACTTTATCGCACACAAACATCAGAATATACATAAAATATACTATTTTACTTGATAAAATAGTATATTTTACTAATTGAGTTGGTGTACTAATTGCTGTGGATATTTTTATGTCTCATTAACTTAAACTTATAACTTGTCACTCTTGAGGATTGTTAAAATTAAACGCTTTTTAGATTATTTTATATAAAAATATAAAAATGTATATGTAACAATCCACGTTTCTCAATCTTGGGAATGGTTAAAATTAAATATTAAATACCTCTAAAAACGCTTTTTAGAGTATTTTGTTCAAAATATACAAATTTATGTGTTAGAACGTTTCTCCCTTCAACTCCTTCTCTTTTGAGGTAGATTTTAGTGAAAGCTGCAATTACTAGATTTGAAATCATGTCAGCTAGTACCCTCGACAAACTAGAAGCATGCCATATTGTAAAAGACGTCGGAAGCGTCTCTTAAGCGTAAATATAGGACCTTCACCGCATGGCAATCTGAGGCAATACCATTAGTGCGATGAACTCCCTTTAATTAGACGTCAAGCAAGAACGCCTCTGACACAGTTCTTTGATATCTCGTTAGAGGTTTAACACCAGTTTCAGGGTCAACTATTGTGTATGGAAGATGCAGTGAAAAATAGAACATCATTAAACATCAGCATTTTTAGGATTTCGCAGTCACGAACAGGTCTTATAGTTTCCTCATATGAGAAGAAATTGAGATATTGTATATATGTATACATAATTATATATTTAATTATTCAGAAACTACAAACCTAAAAATTAGGGTATTTATTATATATGGGGCTATCCACAAAATCATATGCAAGAGTCTCGTGACTGCAAAATCTTGTGTGAAATAGCCACTACCCAATCGAAATCAGGACCTCAAGGTCAAAAAGGCTAACCACTGGACAAACGAGATACCACGAAATTAATGACCATTTACCTCGTGCGGCCCACCATCTGTATGTGCTTTTTGCAGACATGTCTTTAACTTCAGTCACTGAGACGTATGCCCTCCCACCACACTGCGCTACGAAAGCGTCTGGGCAATATCGACTTTAGCTGTTTCGTTTTGACACCGGACCATCTTCAGGGGATGTTGCAAATCTTTAAATTTTGCAAGGAAGTTATATATTAAGTAGGTATAAATTATTCTAGTTTACGTGGATTATAGGAAATAGAGCTTTATGGTTATTGTATATTATGCAGAATTTTGCGAGGTAGGATAGCATAAATATAATGTCAAATAAAATAGAAGTGCAATATGTCTTAAGTAGTGGATTCATTCCAACCGCGTTCAGATTGCTTGATTACTCAGGTCGGATTTTGGATGCAAATACCGTATTCTCGTTCTGTTAGAAATGCGGGGATCTGGATTGAAGTCTGCGGTATAAAGTAAATTGGGATTTCTGTTTTATACTGAAATACAAGTGTATGCACTATGTATTTAGTTTATTGTGTGTATATCCTTTGTACATTTCTTTGCACGCTATTCGTATTTATGGTTTCCGAATCAGATTTGGATATAAGCTTGGCTATATTCTGCCCTGACCAATCTTTATTCCATTATTATTTTTTCATGAACCTTATTATCGAGTCTATTTCCGACAGCCGGTTGGCGCAATTGGCAGTGACCTTGCTTTAGGTGTCCAAGACCGTGGGTTTGATTCCCACAACTGGAAAAAAATGTTTGTGTGATGAACATGATTTTTTTTTTTGTGTATAACAAGTATTTTTATTTCTTAAAATATATTCATCAGCTATCTTTGTACCCATAACACAAGCTACGCTTACTTTGGGGCTAGATGGCGATGTGTGTATTGTCGTAGTAGTGTATTTATATTTATTTATTATTTGTCTGATAAATTTCAAAATATGCGGCTGCTAATGCTAATGCTAACAGCTCTTGCTAATTTTAGTGCTATTATAGAACTAGTGGTCTAAAATATGTAATTTATGAAAATATCGGGAAACTTTTAATGATACTAAAACAGTATATAATCAATACCATTTATTCTTATATACACACATGTAAACCTATTGACGGGTATTTAGTAAGGTAAGTATAAACATTTCATTGAAAAAAATATTTGAAAACAAAACATGTGACAAATAAGTGCGTCAATATTTGACATTTTATTACATTAGTTTATTTAATTAGGCATAACACTCTCATTTCTCGTATTAATTTGGTTGGTGTGACAATTAGAGCGACATAATCTATAGAATATCCAAATTAAAATCCGGTTTCTATCAGTTCTTCAATTAAACAATAGAGTCGAGTTGGGTTTTCTGTTTTTTTTCATATATTTTTTAAGCATTTCCTATTCCAAACTACAATAAAACATATGAATTATTTATTTATATATATATTCGAAATCACCATTAATAATTATTTATTTTAATAATAATAACAATTTCCTTATTTCGGGCAAAACCCATATTCATACATTTAAAACGACAATTAGTATTACTTAATATACAATATCGAATTCAAATTAAAATTACAGTATACATTTATTCAATTAGCATGTCAAAAATAATAAATTAATACCACACTCGATGTATTTTGAAAACATGAATTTTTATTGAGATTTTTTGCGCTAAATATCCTAAATTTTGTTTTTTCATTGTCACTCTTGCGACTAAGACAAATCTAATGACACCACTCACAAAAAATACGACAAGCCGTTTAGGCTCTAGGAAGTGCCAAAGAAAAATACATACATACACTAAAAAACATAACCCTCTTACGCAGTCGGGTAAATGGTACATTAAGTTTTGTTCAATCAATTTTCACATTTTTGTACAATCATTATTTTGTTTTGATGGTTGAATAGTATACAGAGAAGAGAGACCCTAAGCTACAGGTTTACATATAGCTACTTCTGGATTCCCAAAACTATTGCATAAATGACAGTAAACTTCATTTCATTCAAAGCATTTGATAAGACCAGACCTTACTTATTTGAGGACTAACCAGTCTCAAATAGACCAGTAGTATTATCAGAACAAAGAGCCAGAATCCTACATCTAATACAGAGCATTATATTCGGCAAACTAATCAAGACGGGCAAACTGGATTTAATTTTGCAAGCGTCCGCCGTCCTCAGAGAGCCGATGTCAGGCGGCGTGCGGTGTGCTCTGTAGATTAAGATTTAGTGCTACTATGTATTAGTAATTAGCTTTGAATAACACTCACATATGAATATGATATTAAGTTCTTAATCTACCTACTTCCCCGCTAATAAAATTTACCGATAGTAGTGATGTCGTATGATAGGTTTTAGGGCAAGCAATAAATAACAATAAAGAAGCGGTGATAGCCCAGTGGGTAGGGACTTTAACTTTACTTTCGAGGAGGGCGAGCAATCCCAACACGCATCTCAAATTTTTCTAACCTATGTGCGTTTTTAACAATCAAAATATCACTTGAGTCAACGGTGAAGGAAAACATTGTAAGGAAACCTGCATGCCTGAGAGTTCTCCATAATGTTCTCCAAGGTGCGTGGAGCACTGGTCCAGCCTGGTAGACTACCGCCTTAATCCTTTGTCAGTGTGGGAGGAGATCCGTACCCTGTAGTGGACCGGTAATGGGTTGATATGATGGAGCAAAAAATCATGATTAACTGACATTGCTGAATTTTTTGGCAACCTGCCTGGTAGTGTAGAAATCTGTGGTTTATTGGCGTGGGCCCAGGGTTTGATTCCAGGCAAGGGTAAATTTGCATAGATTGGGAAGGATTAGGAAGGATAAGGATTAGAATTAGAAATGCAGTCGTCTCACATATAAAATTACAGGGCAAACCGTTGCTCAAATAATACATTCAAAGCAATGAATCCTACTTAATATCATAAATCACGCAAATACGGCTGAACGGATTTGGATGAAATTTTGCATGCCTTTGGCATCGAAAATAATATAGGCCACCTTTTATCCCGATTCCATAAGTAGTTCCCGAAAAAAAAAATTTAACCGTTGTTTACGAGCTAAGCCGCGGGCTTTGAAATTTGCTATGCATCTCACCTATGCTATCGAAAACGACATGTATTTTCTTTACCGATCTGTGAAATAGTTCCCGTGGTATGATTAAAAATTTTATAAACAATTCTGAAGTCCACGCAGACGAAGTCGCGAGCAGAAGCTAGTAAGTAATAATAGTATTACTGACTAGCTGTGTGCTGAACATTCACTTTGTCAACAATCTTAATGATAATGAAATAGCTACTTTATCCACTTGGGTAAAAGTTGAAATTGGCTTCACAGCCAACGCTGCGCAGTTTATGTTATATTATCCAGCACTACGCTGGGAAGACAAATTTAACCAGAACAGCTAAAAGCTCACTGAATTAGGCAGATTACTATTATACTCATAACGTTCAAAGAATTGCTTAGAGGTTTATTTTATCCTAAGAACAATGAATATCTTTCACCGTTTTACAAGACATTTTTAATGACAGCTGGGCATCATAGACAAAATTTTATATTTTATGATCAATCCGAAAAAAAACTCATAACGTTCAAAGAATTGTTTAGACGTTCATTTTACCTTAAGAATAATAAATATCTTTACTATTTTTATAAATTTAAAATGCTAATAAAAAATTTCGGAACCGACAGGATTTGAACCTGTGACTCTCGGGCAATCGCGGCCTGAGCGCCTTCTCCAATTAAGCTACGGTTCTCCTACCGTCCATGCCGAAATTAGTATATGCCTTTCACATCAGTCTTATAGCGACTGTAGCGTCATCTAGTAGGAAACGTTGCAGTTTCGATCTACTTTTTTAAAGGTCCATATTATAATGAGATACGTTTGAAACAAGAGATGACACATAATTTTTTATCAGTGTTTTTACCTACACTTGGAGGAATTATCACTTTTATAAATTTAAAATGCATATAAAAATTTTCGGAACCGACAGGATTTGAACCTGCGACTCTTTAATATTTCCCAAGACATTTTCAATTACATCTGGGCATCATAGACAAAATTATATTTTTTGGTAAATCCGTAAAAAAAGGACTTAAGAAGAAATACTATACCTTATACTATACCGCATACCAAACCTTGGAGATGTTGTAGCAGTCGACACTCGACTAAATTAGCACCGACGGCGGATCCCGCCTGCTGTTGGTATAATGAGCGGAGTTAAACAGACTTTTACTAAGTAAACCAAGAGAAGCTACTTTGATACGTTCGATTGTAATCTACTATGGATTCGCAAACATAATCATTCACGCTGGCGTCACGCAAGGGGTGCCGCACGCACACGCACTTCGTAACAATTACATAGAGTTTCAATTAAAAAGAAATGTTTGGTTGTTTTTATCATTATTTGAAGTGCCCTCTATATTTTTTTAAAACCATTTTAGCACAAAGAGCGGTTCATATGTCTTCAAGAGAATAAGTACAAACTTTTATCAGTAAGCCTTTTATCATTAGGCATTCTCTCTTATAAGAGAGAAAGGATTGGTGAATAAGTAGTTTTTTGCTTTGTTTAGACGTAGAGGAAGGGCGGTATTAAATATATATATATATATATGTTATATCACAATTATACACACATCGACATCTAGCCCCTAAGTAAGCGTACCTTTATTATGAATAATATACAAAAATACTTATGATGTAGCGATAAACACCCAGACACTGAAAAACATTCACGTCCAATGTCCAGTTGTGGGAATCGAACCCACTGCCTTAGACTCAAATTTGGCGCCAATTGGCCATCAAATTTATAATAATAGTATTGATATTTGGTTCGTCACGTAATGAAACGAAGACAAATTTGAGCTTTAAAACAATCAATGTAAGTTCTATTTTATCGGAGTTCCTACGTTTTGATTCTCGAAAGCGACTCTAAAATGCGATCGAATTTAACCTCGTACTAAGGGTACGGAACATTAATTTGGTTAGTACGTAACAACGAGTTCCTTAACTTGAGCTCGCATAGGACTGTTTGGTTTTCTTGCGTGATCAACGCTGGTGCAAGGAATGCTCGCAAAACTAAGTTTGCAAATCGAACGCTCCTTTTATAAGAAAAATATTTCTGGTATAAATTTCATACAATGCATCGTGGGAAGACAGCTTTATAGCGTGTAGTACGCGAAGCATTTTTATACCCGAACCTGGAGGAGCGTTCCCGATATTTACAGCATGACATCCAACCTGAACTATAAATCCACTGAACCTAAATAACGCGATACTGCTGAATATGGGAGGCTTATTCGCTCGCGCTGCCAAAAATATAATTTTATTTTATTCTTGTTCAGATAAGTTCGACGCATATACTTGTTAGCTCGCTGGCGCAGTGGGGAGCACTGTGGTATTATAAGTGAAGGGTCCTAGGTTCGATCCCAGGCTGTGAAAGTTCGGGAATTCATAATTTTTGAATTTTCTAGTGAATGATTTAGCGTTCCGATACGACACTGCGTCGAAACCTATAAGATGTATGTCGGTCGCGGTTGCGGTACACGGCCTTCTGGTAAACGATATGGCAGTTATATTAAACCCACGCTGAATCTCTTAGTGGCACCACTTTATCAGTAGGATGTTATCTACGCCAGAAACCTATTAGCTAGACATTACTGGAAACACACTTCATTTTGCAAAGGCAAAAGTTATAAACAGCGAAAGTCCATGCTTCTTTAGTTCTGGTTTGTGTACTCTAAAGATGATGAATGTTTAAACTTAGTTAACTCCTAAACGTTTGATCAACCTGAACGCTTACTCAGTTATAATTATTATCCATCTCGTTGACAGAGGGTTTCGGTACTTAGATCTACGCTTCTTCAATTTAGATCAGCATGTTTAGGTAATAAGCCGTAGCTTTTAAAAAAACTTTTTATATCAGGCATAAGAAGCTATAACATTATTTAATATAGATAAATAAATATAAATATATTATATACAACGACATATATATACAACGACAATACCCACATAGGCATCTAGCTCCAAAGTAAGCTTAGCTTAACTTAGCTTAGTTAGTTATGAGTAATAAGGTGGCTGATGAATATTTTTATGACTAACATACATAAACACTTAGAATACACATATAAACACATATAAACACCCAGACACTGAAAAACATTCATGCTCAATAACGGGAAACGGGAGCCATATAATAATAATACATAAATAGCTAATACAAATATAAATCATAAAGAAATAATTACATATATATATAAACATATAAATATTTATATACATAGAAATATATTTTGTTGTGCGTAACAAACAACCATAAAGTTTGGATTCGGGCGAGACCAAGCTAACTCAACGTCTTTGCGGTAAAAATGCAACAAAAAATAAAATCAAGAACGTGAATCTATCAGAACTTATTCAGAAAAAGTATCAAAGTCAAAGTCAAAGTCAAAAATATCTTTATTCAATTAGGCCCACATTTGATGCGTGAGAAATGTCTACACCGTAGTGAGATGATGGCGATAACCGTATTGGTAAACTTAAAACTAAAACACGAGGTTACGGCTACGAGGGTTCCAAACACGTCTTGGTCTAAGAAGAAGCTTACAACAAATTTAGCCGGGTGTTTGTTTTTGTTTTTGTTATCACCATCTCACTTAATAGGATATTATAGGACTTTTTTATAAGCAAGCATCTTTGTTCTTACTCTTACAACTGCAGTACATTGAAAAGCGGCGTTCTGGAAAGTTAAGTTATACTCAAATTCCCAGTTCAATTGAAAGATTCATACCAAACAATGTAAATAATCAGGAACGCCAGCTTATCGTGTTAGAGGTTAAGGCCAAATTCAGATCACCAAAGTAGGTCATCAACAATCGGATGACGGATAGCTCACCGAGTAAACGTAACTAAGCTGCCAACTGTGCTAAGCCAAGCCATAGTAAGCTCAACTCGAAGAACCGTTAAAGTTCCTAGTTGCTGGAATGGTTAACGCGCACTGGTAAACAGCGTTGGTCAACCCTTAATGTGATAGAGAGATGACATCGAACGAGCCGTTGGAAGCCACTAAAGAAAATATATTTATGCAGTAAATATTTTTGTGTGTGTCCCCAGGAGCCGTTGGACTCGTCGTCCATGGAGGCTGGGCGAGGTGGCTGGGGTGGAGGGGAGGACCGCTCGGCCAGCCGCAACAACACCACGCCGCCACTGAGTGAGGCCTTTTTCAAACTTTTTTTTCCTGGTCTACCTGGTTTTTTACCTAAAAGTCCCTTGGGAACCGTTTGTTCTATAATAACCGTTTGTTCTGTAATAGTTAATTGGTTGTTCTGTTAAGGTGTGATGGAACGACAAACAAACACACTTATTTATTACATTAGTAAGGACCAGCTGCGCCCCGCGGTCAATAAATCGTTTGGTTTGTTAGTAAGTACGGTTTTCGGTATAAAAAAAGAATATTCCTGTAAATCACCCTTGTTAATTTTATTATTTTCCAGGACCAGGATATCTTTCTTCAAGTAGGCCAATAGGTGCCACTTTTGATGCGTACATAACATGAGAATTACACGGTAGTGAGAGTTAACGAATATAGTTATCACCATCACGAACATAAGTGTAACATGTTAAAGGTGTGAACGCTTCATAAGTGCCTGTGATAAGGTTAACATGAATAAAACATTTTTGAATTTGAATTTGAATTTGATGATGGCGATAACCGTATTCGTAAACTTAAAACTAAACGCATCCAAGTCTAAATTCATCTTGAAATAGGTAGACAGATCAAAGGCATTAATATTTTGATCTCAAAAATAAAACTACAAAAAGAATTTTGATGCTTGCACTTTAATTAAGTTACGACGAAGGAAGGCGGCTCTACCTTTTTTTACTCCGCCTTTATTTATTAATTAAAACAGCGAACATAGATCAACGAACAAATTAATGGATGCGCCGTGACTTGTAACTTGGTCTGACATGGTCTGACTTTGCAAGTCACGGGATCGACTGGCTGTAAGTGGTTCCCAGACTTAGTGTAAATATAACGTTTCGGGGAGTTGTTAATTAGAAAATCGTGTTTCATTATCGATCACGCTCAGCTTTTGTTTACGTTATCTTAGATAAAGATGCCCGAGATTTGCAAAAGATTGATGGTTTTAATAGCAAAAAAATAACTTGGGAGTAATAAATTCTGAAATCAGTAAGAATAGGCTTAGAAAATGTTTTCGTTATTAGATTCAATTTTTGACAGCTTACAAGTATATTATATTACTTTACTTTACTTTTAAGCGTTTAGTTGCTGCCAGTTTGAAACTGCTGCTTAAAGTTGAATAGCCTTCACACACCATACTATCACGCGACACCTACTCAACAGAAATTAAAGCATTGGAATGTGAACTTTATGACATCAAATGATGTTTTACGAGTGTGACGCGGTAAATAGTGTTCCACGAGTATTTTATTGACATAATTGAAAGGAGTGCTTTTTATATCATACTGTAGCCCGCGACTTCGTTCACGTTTTCGTATTCTTAAAAGCCCACAGGAACTTTTTATTTTCCTGGGGTCAAATTAAACCTTTAGCCGTCACCATCTCCGTCTCAAATATTTAAGTGGTCCAGCCCTATTTTTTCAGAAATAAACATAATCCTACGTCCAAGAGTGGAGGCAAGTTACATGTGTGCAAAAATTTCATAAAGTTTTCAATGGTTGAGCCGAATAGTTGAGAAGCAAACTTGTATACTATCGCATTAGTGGATGTCATAAAATTCATATCCCACAGGTGAAGTAAATGCAGAGCACCGGCTATTTTGGAACCACACACGCGATTTTTAAAGGTTTATTTTGTGTTTGTGCTAAAAATATGTATGAGGTTCTTAAATTAACACTTTTTCTTTCTTTTACTTTCATATTCCAAAACGAGTCTGTGTAGAGTCGATGAGATGTGCGAAATGCCAATAACTTTACAACGTTTTCAACCAAGCAAGCAATTTCGGCAAAATCTTATCCAATGACAAGGATTTTCAAGTTCCGTGGTGCGCTTTCTTTATTGCATATAAGCCACCGTCACAGTTGTCTGCTCACTTTGTAATTGCTACTGTTCCTGGCGTCATAGTGCGATGTGCCAGATGTTTACAAGTGCTCTGAGGCTGCTGAGAAAAATATTGCACACTCCCTATAAAATTTCGACCAATTTCCGCCGTGTAGTCCGATTATGTTGAGGCAAGATATTCCTGATACCGTTTTAGAGTTCAGCATTACATACAGCTTGGTACAAAAGTAAGCTTTATTTGCTGTACGCCGTGAAAAGCAGGAGAATCTGTGTGGTGTAATTTATAATTTCTTCAATACTCCACACCAAACATATCTTCGGCAATGTAACCTCTACGCATGTTAAATCAAACAATTATTTATTGTAAAGTAAATATCTCCTGAGGATACTCCGGATTCGGAGCGAAGCGTGGTTACGAAAGGTTAACAAAATATTGATTAATTCGATTGTGCATAAATATATAAGCCTACTTGCTATTTATTTCAATTCATGCTAGGCAGAAGCATTGTGGTTGAAGAGATTTATTGTTTTAAAAAAAAATACTTAGATGTAAATTGACACATGATTAGAGAAGGTTTTTAACATTGCTATTTTGGGAGGCGACCCGTGCCCTGTAGTGGGCCGGTAACGGATTGATACGATGATAGCAGGCAAAACTTAATTAATAATAATTAAATATGCCAATATTCCTATAATATGCATTGGCAGATATCCGTAAAAATTATACAAAAATACGAGGGTGGTAAGCTTACGAAGAAATAATCCAAAAGTCTTATTTATCTCTATGAAGAACATAATGAAAGTTCTTTGTCGTTTTGCAAGCAATCATTCTGACGAACTTGCAAACTTGAGTCGTGTCCCTATTTAATCGATCAATAGTAACTTTACGCAGCGCAACCCCCATCTACACAGCGTTTTATTTTTAAAAGCGCAGTCCAGATCAAGCTCAAGCTACGTGTACAATGGAGATCAAACAAATTCATAGAGAATCTTTGAGGGATACATGATGCAGCACGGAGTCTGGGAGTTAGGGCCTTACAGATAGTAGGATATCCGGTATAAGAAGGAGTGGACGCATATCGGTTGAAGTAGTGACGATGGTGATAATTTGAAAATAGTGGATATAGACCGAAATACAAAGGTGAAACGCAAAACATGAGAGAACGGAGCCATACTCGAACCAACGGATGTGGATAGCCGGATAAAAATTGAGACAATATGTACTGATCAAACCTTACCTGTAGGCTTATACTAACATTGTAAAGTTTCTGTGTTTGTGGGGGTAATCTCGATGAGATGAGACAGGCACTTCAGAATATTACGGTGAAGACTCAGACAAGCAGGTTTTCTAACGATATTTTCTTTCACCATTGAAGCAAGTGATATTATGCTTAGACAACGCAAAACTAAAGTTGCACGCTGGAGACTAAACTCGGTCCCCACGAAAGGCAGGCCGAAATCTTGACCACTAGGCTATCGGCGGTCCCACACATTCATTCATACCTTTGTTACATCCCTTTCGAAATCCAAATTTCTATCACCGTCGTGTCCTTAAATAATACAATATGTATAAAGTAATACGATACCACATTTATGCAAAGTCCACTGGTAATGGCGTATAAAATTTGATATATGGCGAAAGTATTGGCGTGAGTTCAAGATATTTGTTGCAGTGGGAATTATGTGCGACTTGTGCCAGCAATGGACCTAATTTTTCCATGTGAAAATTTATTGCCAAAATTTTATACTTTTTTAAGTAAATACACCAATCCGTATATCCTAACCTAACCGATCCTCATGAAACTTTGTAAACATTCTTGGAAGTGTTAGAAGTAATATAGGATACTTTTATCCCGACATTAAACTCGGTTCCTTTGGGAGAGGGGGTGTTTAATTTTGCTCATACTTTGTGTCGATCTGAATGTTGTTTAAGATAGAGGACAGAACTCCTCAGCGGACGGCAGCAAACCCCTTATTTGAGGCTTAGCGATACTGAATACTTTAATTTTTTTAGAACTACAACTAAATTGAACGCCACATCAAAAAACAAAATCAAACGCAGACGAATTCGCGGGCAACAGCTAGTGTAAAATAAAACATAGAAGTGAGTTGATGGCGATGACTAAATTCGTCTACTTAAAACTAAAGCTACGAGGGTTCCAAACGCGCCCTGGTCTACGAAGAAGCCCACAACAAACGTAGTCGGTTGATTTTTTTTGTTATCACCATCTCACATTGTCACTTAAAACTATTAAAGAAGCAACCTGGTTAGAGCAATAATTTACACCCAAGAATTTATATCGTTATCATAGTCCTTAATACTATAATACGACTTTTCTATAAGCTAACGTTTACCACAAACTTTGAACTTTTTCAGAGACATCTCCAAGATATAAACTGGTAGTTTATTGTAAAATTGTATACAATTTCCTTTAAATGAATTGCAATATACTAGTCTACATAAAATAAGTTAATGATAAACAGCTGACAGACCAAGTAGATGGCGTAAGTGGGAAACCGTCCTCTTTAAACATGGTAATACTCAGGCATAAAAGTAAGAAGTCCTATTAAGAGCCCCCCTGTCTATCAACCTCAGGGACAGTTGATGAGCCTCATTTGCTTACTGGTAACCATGCCCTACAGACCGGTAAACATAGTAATACTGCGTAGGGCATAAAAGTACTGAGTCCTACGAAGTATCGCCCTGTTCATCAATGAGAGGCGTAGCTGTAAAGTCTCATGTGCCTCTTACTGCACCGGTGATTACGCCCTTCTGATCGGAGCACAACAATGCAGCCTGGTAGCAGAAATAAGCACGCGGTGGTGGTGTGGTGGTTTTCTTCCTTGAGCAAGCTCTATCGAAAATGTTCTACTACTAACTAATATTGTATTAATGCAACTTCAAAACGAGTATCAAATTATTAGCCGCTTAAATGGGTTCCCACTAATTTATTATCACATAAAGAGATCAAGAATCTCATCATAATACATGTATTATTGAAATTCGATAGCTCGATTATATACAAAGATGTGATCGTGTATAAAATTTGATTTATGGCGAAAGTATTGGCTTCAGTTCAAGTTATTTGTTGCGGTGAGAATTATGTGGAGCTGGTGCCAGATGCAGACCTAATTTTGTGAGATATATGCAAATTTATAGCAACGGTTTCCATATAAATGTGGTGGCTAATGATTACGTACTCAAGCACGTCCATAGCTTTAAAATTAAGTAAACTAAGAAAAAAATATGTATGCATCAAAAGCAGGTCAATTTTAAATAAAGATTTTGAATTTGACTACTTCATAGTATTTAAACTTCAATGGGTTTTCGGGATTTCTTGCTTATCCAATTTAAGTGATAATAAATAATTTAGACATACCTTTTTAAACTTGTTTTGCGGCGCACCGGGCTTTCTTCGGGATTATACTGTGTATTTTAGAAATAAATTTTCAATATCACAGAATTCAAAATTCATTCATTTCAAGTATGCCTAATATAATAATATAATAAGCACTTTTTAATCGTCAAGTATGTCTGTTTTTAGTGACTCTACCACCGGTTCGGAAGGCATATTCTACTGAGAAGAAGCGGGCAAAAAACTAAGCAGTTGCCCTTTTCCAACATCGTTTTAAAATTTAACAATCCTATCTTGTGTGAGATGAAAGCGGAGCGGCTTGCTTCCAACAAACATATTCGAATATTGGCTTTTTCAAGATAAAAAGAGAAGTTTGAATACCATTCAATATTAGATTTTTTATTTTTTTCTAGAAAAATATTTTCTGAGTGCTAAGATCTCTCTGAGAAAAAACTCAGCAATATAACGTAAATACGCATCACCTTTATTAGTAAATTAGTATTGATAAAACATTTATTATTATTGGTTCCATTTGATCCCCTCTATAGGATCTGAATAATTTTACAAGGGTAATATTATGCTCTTCCCATAATAATAGTAAAATTTCAGACAACTGTTTACCTTTTCATATTTTAACGCTTGTCAGTGTTATTCACAGTGTATAAACCTAACTCAATTGATAAAATTTACCGTAATTATGTCGTTTATCACCATAAATACACCAAATTGCCGATAAATATTCAATGAGAATATAATAAGCGAATAATTTTCGGTATGACGTTTTAATTTTGCGAAAGCTAATTTATCGTGAAGCGATTGTCGATTAAAACGCGGATTCCCGTCCAATTTCCTATCATCTTTGTTACTTATAATCATTGTATTTCTGAAATTGCGATAAGTTGTGAATTATTGTGCATGAGAAAATTTTTAACGTGCAATAACACATTAAAATATAATGATTACATAGCTATGGCGAAATAAAATTTGTTTTTCAAAACATCCGCGCAGTTTCGCAAAAGTATTTTGAATATGGCAACTAAGATTTACAATAAATTACCGGAAGAGCTGACTGATAAAAATATTAGTGCAAATAAGCTGAAACATAAATAAAAACAATATCTTATTGAAAAATATATATAACAATTGTTATTATTCCGTAGATGAGTACATTGCTGTACTTAAGACCTAAATTAAATTAATTGTAATTATATAGCATCGGGCATAAAATTGACATTGTAATTTAATTAATTTATATAATTGACGTAATCTAATTCTGAATGTTTTTAATTATTATTAAGTTACAATTTGCATGCCCTTAAATGGGCTAAAGCATTGTTCTGAATAATTTTTGGAACATCCATAATTTCACCGTTTTTTTGCAAATAAATGATTATGATCTGTTTTTTTCTTTCACCGAACCAAAAGCAAGGTGGTTATGTCGGACTCGTGCCGGCTAAAGCCCCATGGTTTAACAGACAGTCGCCTGGTGGCTGAGCGTCGGGAACGCTTACGCACATATCAGCGATCCACAATGATTACCTAACTAACACGTATTGTCTTGGCTTAGAGATATCAAAAAACAAATATTCAAGAAATAGCTTAGTGGCTAAGACTTCGACCTACATTTCGGAGTAAGACACACACACACATACATACACACACATAATGTCAATTAATTTCTTTTTACCTATTAGGTATCGCGATGTAGTAATTTCACATTGTTGTAATGTGTACGAAGAAAGGTGGTGACACTCGTAACACAAGTTACCTTAGTGCGAGTGTTTAAGCACTCTTTTCAAATCAATGGTATCACTATATCTAGTCTATAAGTCTCTCTATAATCCCCCGGAACGCATCTGTACCTTTTCAGAGTGATGTGCGTATTTTAATTGAAACAATTAAAATATTACTTTCTTTAACCGTGAAGGAAAACTCGTGTATCTGGCGTGACTGAGAGGTCTCAAAGGCGTGTAAAGTCTACTTATTAATTTAACTAGCGTGGTGGACTACGGTCTAAACCTATCTCATTCTGAGATTAACGGTTCATGACAGGCATAAAAACAGACAGACTGACAACGAAGTGATTCTAGGAACTTGGGTGATTTACTTCTAGGTGACTTTTCACATGTTTATCCATACGAGATGCAGTAAAGCTTTTTGCCATAAGTGTAGACAACATCCGACGTAGTAAGGATAAACCCTGTTAGCAGAAGACAAAGTAACTGGGAGATATCTCTAGAAATACTAAAGGTACCCGTAAGAATCCAAAATCGTGACTCTAAAGTACCAATGAAAGATATTCAACGTCCTTCACAGGTACGCTCTTCTGATAATTCAAGTATCATCATCAGTGCTGTATGCACCCACTGGCGCATGCAGCACAATGCTGAGCTGGCACCTTTTTTTAAGGTTGTGCCACACATAACATACGTGGTGTCGTTAATATTGTAATGTGTGGCGCAATGTAAAAAATACATTTTTCTTTCTTATAAGGGAAATACTGACGCCATATTTATTATTGCAGGCATGTGTGCCAGCCTGAAGGGTGTGTTTGCCGATGAATAACGACACATGAAGCTTAACACATACGCCTCAGGTCGACGGACACTGGTCGGCACGTTCTAAATTTAAAATCATTTATTTCAAGTAGGCCTAGTTTATAACCACTTTTGAAACGTCAAGTCACTCTGTTTGTAGTGACCTTACCACTGGTTCGGAAGGAAGATTCTACCGAGAAGAAACTTTGCCGATTACTATTTTTCATCATGATTTTACAGTTTCACAACCTTTAAAAATTGTCTATCTTATGATAGAGAGCAGAACAGAGAGATTGTGTCATTAAGGAATTCAAAAATCGTGTAGTAACCACGATTAATTAAATGTGTTTTAAACATAGGTAGATCTTACTCTCGGTATCATATAATAAAATCATATGCCCATCTCCACAAAGGATTTCTGTACGTTAGTTTTGTTTTTTTAGTTGTATTCCTTGCATGCCTTGTAAAGTATTGCTCAGTTTATAGGTACGGTTTGCCACTTAGGTACCATGACATAGGACATCTGCGTGGTCACTTATTTATTATTATTAAAAATTAAATTATATAGGTGTACAAATGCCAACGTAAAGGACGTCAGCGAACCGATTTTTGCCGTAAAAGCGTATAAATAACGACAATGGATAACATTGTTGGCCTTTTTATTACAATGAACAGATTAGGGCGGGAAAAACGCGCTGAATTTCTTGCTGTAGGCGGAGGATTTCCATTAGCGATTTCGCTAAGTGGATCTCTGGTCATTTAGGAAAACGACCGGGTATAATATTCTCTGTAGGTGCCATGGTTTCCCTTATAAATTCTTAAATAAGACACTCATGTTATTTATTTACATTTATGCACAATAAATAAAAATTTACAACTTCTCTAGCGGCCTCCCACGACTTCTTCTTCTTGCCCTTATCCAAATTTTTAGGTTGGGCTTCCGTGTATGAATGCGCCTGGTCTTTCTGTCCTGGGTCGTCGCTCTCGACATTGGAACACCATGTGGCTGGAGGTCTACCTGTCCCTCGTAGTTTCGTTAGGATTTTTTTCTCTGAGTAACCCTCATTGCCTCTCATTACTTGCCGTACCATCGAAGCCTGTTCTCTTTCAGTTTTTGGTACCGAAGCTACTTTAAATGTTCCCCTTATTGTCTCGTTGTGAACTTTATCGAGACGCATCCCCCTACCTAGCGTAGCTAACGGGACTATATCCGAGTAAAACACTTGATAAGTTAATTTGTTCCTGTCATTTCATTCGACCCACTGCATTCCATACCCGACTCTAAAGGGTAGTACCGTAGGGTTCAATAACCCTCAGACTTCCTCAGAAATTAGGGTATCAAAAGCTAAAAAAAAAACCGACAAGTAGTTCCATCGTTATCATCGCCACATCAACCCATTACTGGCCCGCTACAGAGCACGAGTCTCCTCCCAAAATGATAAGGGGTTAAAGCCGTAGTCCACCACGCTAGATTGGTAGACTCCACACACCATACAGAATATTATGTAGAACTCTTAGGCATGCAGGCAAGCAGGTTTCCTCACGATGTTTTCCTTCACCGTTGAACCAATTTATGTTTTAATTACCAAAGATTTAAATATCCTGGCACATGTATTTTAGTATAATATATATCACAAAATATTAGTGCATGATCTGTAATGGTACCAAAATTATATAAATAAAGTAAATCCGATCAAATCAAATGGCCACTGCTGGGCAATAGTCTCTTCGAAGGTTGTCAAAATACAACGGTCTTGTCCCATTTGTGTTAAGTAGCACAAGAACTACTTGATTGAGTAAGAACACATAGAGGGGTAACAAATGATAACAGATAGGAGTTGTGGAAGGCAAAAAGGAAGCGTAATGTAAACGTGTTCTCTTATCGCCGTTGCACCTATCCATTTTTAATAACTTTCAGTTCAGAACTAAATTTCTACAAACATGCCTCTGGTCCGAGACTTCCAAAAGCTTTGCTACAAAAGGCACATACATCCTGACAACCAAATAAAGGAGAAGAAGAAATTGTTGTAACAATGAAATTTATATTTATGTCAACTTCAATATTTAAATACAAGATACAAATTTATATGACACCTTCAATAAAATAATAAAAATAAAAAATATAAAAAAGCAGAAAAGGCTTACGCCGTATTAAGGTAGAGTCTGACCTCTTTTTTTTTTAAATTAAAATTTGTCAGTATGCTGGGAAATTATGAAAAAATGTTACGAGTAGGAAACAGAGAACTGCAATTTTGTCCTTTACGCAAGTTAACTTATTACCTAATAGCTGTAATTGTTGTTCTGTACAAAATTGCTATACAAATAAAGTAACAAACCGAAGCAATTACTGCTGAGGGTGCAGTTAAAAATAAACTTTATACCTGAATGATATGAGCTATATTCATTTGACTCCAACACTAACATAACAAACCTCTGGCGAATATAAAAATAGTGGCAGCTAAGAACCCTTCATTAAAATAATTCATTTCATTAGTCCGTCCGGACACGCAAGTTTGTTTTTAAAATTTAATCATACACCGACCTTATTTCATTTGGTGGGCGCAGAATAAACAGTGAGAAAATAATTAGCTCGAATTTCCACCGGAGCGTTTATTTTTCGTAGGTTTTCGGAGAGATTATGCAAATGATCATGTGAACATAGATAACACGTTCGTTAAGGGTTTCAAGGTTCTTGTTGTCCGAAACCCGGGAAGATCTGACCCCTGAGCGTAAACACGAGTAAGCTAACTCTACGCTTGACCCTGATATGTTTGGATATTCATTATATAGATCCAAAGCCAAAACAGCTGGCCAAACAACCAATAAACTTGGCGTCCTCAATAAGGTCAAGCGGTACTTTCTGTCGGAACAGCTTCTCTCCTTGTACCATGCCCGGATTCGGTTGTTCATGGAGTGCTCCGATTTATGGGATGGCTCTACCAAGTCCAAAGTTTGGAGCCTCGTTGCAAGTTTGCCTATTTATCATTATTTAAAAATATATATTTTAATAGTGTTCCCAGGATGTATATAAAACATCCTCACCTATATTTGACGACCTACTTGGCGCACAGTTCAGCGCTGTGGATTAAAGTAGAAGTTCTCGGGTTCGATTCCCGGCAGACGCAGTATGGGAATTTATAATTTCTATATTTTCTTTTTTTTTTTATAAATTTAAAATGCATATAAAAGAATTCGGAACCGACAGGATTTGACCATGCGACTCTGGCAATCGCGGCCTGAGCGCTTTCTTCAATAAAGCTACGGCTCTCCTACCGTCGATGCCGAAATTAGTCTGGTCTGGTAGGAGGATTTGGCCGTGGCTAGTTACCACCCTACCGACAGAAACGTGCCGCTAAGTGATTTAGTGTTCCGGTGCGATGTCGCTTAGATACCTGAAACTAAATTTAATATGGTAAGGGGGTTACCTACCTAGGTTAGCCTGCTACCATATTCAAGTTTTTTGTAAGTCGGTTATAAATGGAAAATCATTTAAAGATAACCTTTTTAGAATAAAATACCGAATCACATCTTGTAGGGCATATCTCTTAATAAGTTCAAAGTTCACTCTCAGTTACTAGCTCGAGTCGAAATTACATTAAGCCCAATCGAGTGATATATACTCTATGGAACTAGGTCACAACAACCTCTGACGTCTGTCTAATATCATTTATCGATATTGAAATAACAGCACAAATAATAAAATAAATAGCAAATAAACTAAATGTAAAAATATTTTGTTTAAATAAATATGTTACATCTGAGAAAAAAAGGTGTTCGAAATTGGCGATTTCATACGTTAACTCCTAATATTAAAAGCGAGTGAGTGTAAAAATAGTGTTCTAGAAGTTTACTTTTTTAACAATTCTACTGCAAAGTACCATCCTCTTCTCTAAAAGGAGAGATATAGAGTTTTTATTTCCCAACGCTCCATGAGGAAGTAGCCGATTTAAACGATTTTTGTCACATCTTTGTGATCTAGAAAGAAATGGAAACTAAAGAGGATACAAAATAAGATCCTCAATAAAGTATTAAATATAATGATTTAATTCAGATGTAGAAACTACGTAAGCAACTAGATAAAAAAAAATAAGTTGAACAGAGCAAAGACCTATAAAGAGCGATTAAATACTCGAACTCGTAGTAACCAATTAGCTACATCTCTGAGTATCTCAATAGAGATAAGTTGGCTTAGACTCGCTTCAATATGGGACTTCATCGATTCAGTTATAAGGAGGATAAAATGTATAATCATAGAAGGCTTTCAAATAATGTTTTTTTTTTTAATTCAAGCGAGATAAAAAGATGAAGGAAGTTTATATGAAATTAAAAGTATGTCAATTTTCAAGTTATATCTCTGGAAGTTTCATTAATATAACTTGAAAAATTACGATACTAATTCGGAATTTCGGTTAAAATTGAACAAACACGTAGTTAACAAACTAGGAAATAGATAATGAAATGTTTTATAAGTATGAGCTTAGACAAGACCTTAATATTTCAAGTTATTATTAAACATATCTACGAAAATTAGTATTTTACTTTAAGAAGTACGATGCACAGTTTGTAATATTAGGCTTTAAGTCATTGTTATTCATCGTAGTACCTACTAGCCAAATCTGAGTTATGCTTCAATCTCAAAACAATCGACTGGAGAGAGAATCGTTAGGAGCATATTGAACCCCAATTCCTGCCTGAGCTAAGAGCCCTGTTATGTCACCAAGGCATAAACTTCCCAATACACAGCCTAAAGACCGCAGCGTCTTGCTCACTTAACAAGCTTCCTAAGTCAGCATGCGATCACGTGTTCACTCAGCTTACATAGATTGTGATGATAGTTTATAAGGCCGCATTTCCATTGTACTAGTTTAAAGACTGTTCTTTTACTCCACTAAACTCCTACTCCTGTAAGCCTCTTGACCGCTATCTCGCTTTGTGGTAAGCGATGTTACAGTATGTTCAGGAAACTTACAGTATAATCAGTACTGTCAGCATATGTAACGCATAGTATAAGTCAAGTGGAATCCGGGATGCATGCAATGTAAAGGTATCTCCCACTACTAAAAATACAGATGCCGTCATCGGGGTGTGTCGACTACGCTAGAAACACTAATCATCTCGATTTGCACGCAGTTAGCTAAAGATATTTTTCTCGTTGATAATTGAGATATTTATGTTATTTTTTTGGATTTAATCAGTCAGTAGCATTAAAACCGCACGAGTATGCCAGCACGGAAATTCGGAACCCGTGTGTAGATGGGCCATAAACTGCTGCCGTCCGGCGTTTTACATGACGACATACTGGTTAACAATCAAGCTATTAACAAGGCAGGTCGCGCTCGGCCAAGCGTGGCACATTTCCAACTTGGATATTTTCTCTTAACATGATCGTAAAGTAAAGTTCCAGCTGTTAAATGAATGAACACGTTTAAAGTGCGGTGTGTCTACAAGATATATTTCAGTGAGTGATGAAGAATTAGTTGAACTAGCTAGTTGGACATATTTTTATAACTGCGAGGCGTCGCAAAACTATCTACTTAATATACCATGGGCACGTACGAAGCTCTTTGCTTGCTCGTTTATATTACGCACAGATATATCTGGAATAACCTGCTAAGCCGTTAAATTGCCTTACTTCTTTTATATTTTTAGGCGTTGAAGAGTCAGTAAGAGCCTGAACTTTCCTTGGGCTTGGCCTAACAGTGCCATTTTCAATAATGTTACCAAGATATTCAATTTTAGTTTTAAGAAAAGAACATTTGGCAATATTTAGAGAAAATCCAGCCTGAGTTAATCTAGTCAAAATGAGATTCAAATTTATCAAACCCTGTTGCACGGATTCAGATACAACCAGAATATCGTCAACATAAACTAAAGCAATATTATCTCTATAATCACCTAAGGCGGCATTTATGGCGCGTTGGTATACAGACGGAGCATTACATAGACCGAATGGCATTCGAAGATATTCAAACTGTCCATCCGGGGTTACAAATGCAGTTTTCTCGATAGATTCTTCCGCTATAGGAATACCGTGGAAACCAGAGGCCATGTCTAAACAACTATAATATCGAGCTTTGCCTAATCTATCAATTTGGTCCGCTATAAGGGGTAAAGGATAATTGTCTCTAACGGTATTTGAATTTAACTCTCTGAAATCAACGCAAAGTCGGTCCGTACCGTCCTTTTTCTTAACTAATAATATAGGGCTGCTGAACGGAGACGAGCTATCTCTTATTATGCCATTTTCTTTTAGGTCTTTAATAATATCTCTGACCTTCTCACGTTCTAAAGGGGACAAACGATATGGTCGGCGTTGCACGATCTTATCGGGATTTTTTAATCTATTTTTTAGCTCCCCGGTGGTTACCTGTGAGACGCGATTTCCAGATGTGAAATTATCCTTGAACTCATTGATAATACGATAGATTTCTTTAATTTGTGTATCGTTAGTAAGGTCGGTATCTAATTCAAAAGAAGATGTTAAATTTAAACATTCATTGATAAAGAACTCGCGATTAATTGATATACTGTCCTCGCTAAGGGTAACGCTAAGGCCGGGTATATTTAGAAGATTAAAACCTATTAGAATGTCAAATTGAGTTTCATTATCACCTACTACATAAAACTCGAGCTCTAAGCGAACATTATCAATTTGAACTATAGTTTTAATGCTTTGTTTTGAAATAATTGTTTGACCCCCAATACCGATAAACTTCACGTCAACTTGCTTACGTTTTCCAGCAACGGAGCCAGCTATTTTCTCCCGAATTAATGAACAATCAGCTCCAGTATCGAAAAGACAGTTATAATTTGTGTTTCCAATAATAACATTAAAAGTGGCACGTTTAATAG
Organism: Pararge aegeria; assembly: GCF_905163445.1. Taxonomy (NCBI): domain Eukaryota; kingdom Metazoa; phylum Arthropoda; class Insecta; order Lepidoptera; family Nymphalidae; genus Pararge; species Pararge aegeria. The sequence continues at coordinate 4,304,470 of NC_053184.1, read as the reverse complement.
ATGAACAATAATTAATTGTTTTATTTGGGGCATTACGTTCGTCATTTTGACGGCGGTAACAATTTTTCTCTAAGTGGCCCTTACGATGACAGTATTCACACTCAATAACCTTAGCGTTATTAAAACTACCACGGGAATTAGAATTATTATTTGATTGTGACAAAACAGGGTTATTTTTAGATGGATTTTTGCAGTCTCGTGAGAAATGACCCGGCTTATTGCAATTAAAACATATGACTTGATCCTTTGAAGGTGCCGCGACACGTGGTTTTTTAACGTCATTATATTTACTTCCTCTATTTTCAATTTTACGTTTTCGAAATGTTTTTAGTATCGATACTAATTTGGGAAGTGAATTGGGGGTATTTCTCAACAACTCAGAACGAATAAATTCAGGATAAATACCTGTGATCAGTGCATCCACTACGTCGGCGTCGGTAGCTTCTGGTCGAACCCTCCTGAAGAGAGTCCAAGCCGTTGTAGCATATTCAGCGTAGCTGCTCGCTTGGTCTGAAGTGTAGCTGCGCCATTTCTGCACGTCATCCGCGTACCGGAACTCATTGCCAAACGTATGAGTTAGCTCTTCCTTCACTTGTTCCCACGTGGTTGAATGCAGTGACCAGGTGTCGGCCCAGGTCTTTGCTCGTCCTCTCAATTGTAAGATTGCCTTCATTCGAGCTTCATGGGGCGAAATATTTAACTTCGTAATGGTTTCGTCCACATTAGCACACCAGTCCCTGATGTCATGCGACCTCTCATCAGGGTTGAACGGCGGTAGATAAAAGTCATGGTGCCGCCGTAAAGGTGCAGTCTCTGTAGATAACGTCGCTCTCGCAGCGCTTGTCGCAGCAGTTCTTGTTATGGAGGTTAGGAGACCCATCACTTGTTCCATACTCAAAGTTGTACCATCTGGAGGCCCTGAAGAGTTTTGGGGCTGTGATCCCACCGCTGCTGTCGGCGATACGCCAGGGTTTTCACGCTCGGTGTCCATTATAATAAAATAACTCACAAAATATCACGTAGTTTATTTTCGCACAATTGCTAGTATAGAACAGAGCCGATTTACATAAATTAAACGCTTTTATAGTTTCCTTACAATGGCTAAAACGGATATAGTAAATACAACTTCTTTTGAAACAAACAAATAAAATTAGGTACTGCAAAATAATCCTTAAAATATTCCTTAATATTTATAATAAATGTTTAATCAATTTAAATGACTTAAAATGATTAATCATTTATATAATACAGAGATTTGTTCATTTAATTGCAACAAACATTAGTCAGTCTAAAGATGGCGCTGCAGGCCAGATTTAAAATGAATTAAAGAAAGACTTATTGCATAAAATAATAAAGTTTGATACAGAATAATGATATTAATTCTATAAGATATTAATTTGAACATTTTCACAGTAAATAAAGTAGTTTAACAATAAATGGAACATCAAACATCTTTAAAACATTCAAACAGTCAAAACAGTGTCTATTAAATATCAGGCCCTAATAAGTAGCGGTTTCATGTTTACAAATAACTATTTGAATTTAAATCTGATATATTTCAGATATTTTTATAATAAAATATTCACTTTAACGATAAACTAAAACGTAAATATCAATAGTCGCCAATTATTGCCGACAGGTGGCGATTTGCGCCCATACGGCCATACTGACTCCAGCGCGTCCCTTGCGCTGTTTTTATGACATAATTTCAAAGGCCTCACCCATACTGAGATCTAGCCAACACACAAGGCATCACCCATCATGGGATCTAGCCAACACACAAGGCATCACCCATCCTGGGATCTAGCCAACACACAAGGCATCACCCATCCTGGGATCTAGCCAACACACAAGGCATCACCCATCCTGGGATCTAGCCAACACACAAGGCATCACCCATCCTGGGATCTAGCCAACAAGACCAGGTTTAAAAGGATACGCATGGTGGCCAGCCAGCGTTTAAGGAAGGATATTGGATAGGAAAAATAAGTTTCACGCAAACTCATTAATAATTACAATCTTAAATCATATCAATTATTAACACATTAATAATTACAAAATTAAATTATAAACCATATCAATTCACTCGTATGTTATCATGTAGAACTAACTTTGTCCGAAAAGTAAGTGGACGCACCCTCGGTCTCCACTGATTCCTCCGCCCATACGGTCAATTCGTCTGAGTTGTCAGAATCATTGAAAGGGTCTGATTGAGCTATGGGAGCGGGACGTAAGGCATCGTGACTTGCAATCTTTTCTGAACAACCACGAAGGTTAACATGCCTAAGCCTATATCGATCATTTGGTAATATTTCTAAAATTTCCATCGGACCTTCAAATTTTGAGCCTAACTTAGTAGTGTGTCGTTCATGGCGCCGCATTAAGACGAAGTCACCGACTTTAAATGGACGGATTGTGGCTTTACCTTTATCAAAACGAGTTTTATCGCTAAGGGACCGCTCGTCCATCCGTTTTTTAGCAATCGATCTAACTTCCTCTAAGTTGTCTGTTAGTATGTCATCGTCAATTTGCAATATTTTAATGGCAGGTGGGTAACATCTTTTTCCTAATAATAATTCCATGGGACTTTTACCTGTACTTTTTGATACTGTGCAGTTAATAGCTAATTGTAATTCTTGTAAAGCTGTGTGCCATGGCCTACTCAGTTCTATAACAGACATGTTATCCTTTATAACTTTCATTAATCGTTCAACCTGACCATTGGCCCTACTAGCTCCCTTTGCTACTACGTGGTGTTGAATCCCATATCGTTGACAGAAGTTTTTAAACTCTGTTGAAGTCATACTTTTATCTTGGTCAGTAATTAATCGCGATGGAGAGCCAAATATTGTAATCAGATTTTGAAAACATTTGATTGCAGTTTCACTAGTACGATCATTTGTGTAAATCATATGGACATATTTAGTAAAGCCGTCAATAAATACAAAAGCATATTCAGGTTCACTACGTTTTCCGTTCATTCTTCCAGTTATATCTGCATGAACGGTATGGAAAGGAACAGCTATTTTGTCAACGGGATGTAAAGTAACCTGTCTAGCACCAGATACTCCTTTTCTAACTCTACACATGACGCAATTTTCTACAAATTTTCTGATTAATCTGGTCATATTAGGGAACCAGTACTGCTCTCGCAATTTTTCAAGGATCTTTTCCCAACCGAAATGTTGAAGATTATCATGATAATGGGATATAAGATTCCATCTATAATTACGTGGAACTATAATTAACTTATGTGTCTTGTTATTAATCTGTACTTTACGTCTCAGTAATTTATCCTGAAGTATAACGTAAGTATCTGCGATATTCTTGGGAATCGAATCACCTTTCAATTGCTCTACAATACTAGATAGAGTTGAATCGCGTTTTTGTTCTACAAGGAGCCAGTTATGATCAAGTGTAGTGGTATTAATGGACCAAATTAGGGGTCTTGATTTATTAAATTCTAAACAGCGCTTTAATTGACGTCCATTAGAATTTTTAATTGGATTACGACTAAAAAAATCAGCATGAGCAAGTTTATCGCCCTTACGGTATTCAATTTCAAATTGAAAATTTTGCAAGAAGGCCCACCATCTATGCACTCTGGGGGTTAGGTCTCGTTTGTGACTCGAAGCTTTTAATGAATTGCAGTCTGTGACTAGTTTAAATGACCGACCATGAAGGAAATGGCGAAAATGTTTAATAGCCTTTACCACTGCAAGAGTCTCTAGTTCGTAGGAGTGGTATTTACTCTCTGTATCTGAAGTTCTCATACTAAAATAAGCTACTACTAAAGGATTCCTATCTTGTCTCTGAATCAGAACGGCGCCATAACCAATTGAACTGGCATCTGTATGTAGCTCAGTTGGCAAATTTGGATCAAATATAGTTAAAACTGGGGAAGATGTGAGTATGTTAATTATTTCTCGTCGAGCAATTTCATGTCGGTCAGTCCAATTAAAAGAAACATTTGCTTTAGTTAGGTTGTATAGAGGTGCCATGATTTTAGAGAAATTGGGTACAAATTTTCGAAAATAACCTGCTAAGCCGTTAAATTGCCTTACTTCTTTTATATTTTTAGGCGTTGAAGAGTCAGTAAGAGCCTGAACTTTCCTTGGGCTTGGCCTAACAGTGCCATTTTCAATAATGTTACCAAGATATTCAATTTTAGTTTTAAGAAAAGAACATTTGGCAATATTTAGAGAAAATCCAGCCTGAGTTAATCTAGTCAAAATGAGATTCAAATTTATCAAACCCTGTTGCACGGATTCAGATACAACCAGAATATCGTCAACATAAACTAAAGCAATATTATCTCTATAATCACCTAAGGCGGCATTTATGGCGCGTTGGTATACAGACGGAGCATTACATAGACCGAATGGCATTCGAAGATATTCAAACTGTCCATCCGGGGTTACAAATGCAGTTTTCTCGATAGATTCTTCCGCTATAGGAATACCGTGGAAACCAGAGGCCATGTCTAAACAACTATAATATCGAGCTTTGCCTAATCTATCAATTTGGTCCGCTATAAGGGGTAAAGGATAATTGTCTCTAACGGTATTTGAATTTAACTCTCTGAAATCAACGCAAAGTCGGTCCGTACCGTCCTTTTTCTTAACTAATAATATAGGGCTGCTGAACGGAGACGAGCTATCTCTTATTATGCCATTTTCTTTTAGGTCTTTAATAATATCTCTGACCTTCTCACGTTCTAAAGGGGACAAACGATATGGTCGGCGTTGCACGATCTTATCGGGATTTTTTAATCTAATTTTTAGCTCCCCGGTGGTTACCTGTGAGACGCGATTTCCAGATGTGAAATTATCCTTGAACTCATTGATAATACGATAGATTTCTTTAATTTGTGTATCGTTAGTAAGGTCGGTATCTAATTCAAAAGAAGATGTTAAATTTAAACATTCATTGATAAAGAACTCGCGATTAATTGATATACTGTCCTCGCTAAGGGTAACGCTAAGGCCGGGTATATTTAGAAGATTAAAACCTATTAGAATGTCAAATTGAGTTTCATTATCACCTACTACATAAAACTCGAGCTCTAAGCGAACATTATCAATTTGAACTATAGTTTTAATGCTTTGTTTTGAAATAATTGTTTGACCCCCAATACCGATAAACTTCACGTCAACTTGCTTACGTTTTCCAGCAACGGAGCCAGCTATTTTCTCCCGAATTAATGAACAATCAGCTCCAGTATCGAAAAGACAGTTATAATTTGTGTTTCCAATAATAACATTAAAAGTGGCACGTTTAATAGATGAACAATAATTAATTGTTTTATTTGGGGCATTACGTTCGTCATTTTGACGGCGGTAACAATTTTTCTCTAAGTGGCCCTTACGATGACAGTATTCACACTCAATAACCTTAGCGTTATTAAAACTACCACGGGAATTAGAATTATTATTTGATTGTGACAAAACAGGGTTATTTTTAGATGGATTTTTGCAGTCTCGTGAGAAATGACCCGGCTTATTGCAATTAAAACATATGACTTGATCCTTTGAAGGTGCCGCGACACGTGGTTTTTTAACGTCATTATATTTACTTCCTCTATTTTCAATTTTACGTTTTCGAAATGTTTTTAGTATCGATACTAATTTGGGAAGTGAATTGGGGGTATTTCTCAACAACTCAGAACGAATAAATTCAGGATAAATACCTGTGATCAGTGCATCCACTACGTCGGCGTCGGTAGCTTCTGGTCGAACCCTCCTGAAGAGAGTCCAAGCCGTTGTAGCATATTCAGCGTAGCTGCTCGCTTGGTCTGAAGTGTAGCTGCGCCATTTCTGCACGTCATCCGCGTACCGGAACTCATTGCCAAACGTATGAGTTAGCTCTTCCTTCACTTGTTCCCACGTGGTTGAATGCAGTGACCAGGTGTCGGCCCAGGTCTTTGCTCGTCCTCTCAATTGTAAGATTGCCTTCATTCGAGCTTCATGGGGCGAAATATTTAACTTCGTAATGGTTTCGTCCACATTAGCACACCAGTCCCTGATGTCATGCGACCTCTCATCAGGGTTGAACGGCGGTAGATAAAAGTCATGGTGCCGCCGTAAAGGTGCAGTCTCTGTAGATAACGTCGCTCTCGCAGCGCTTGTCGCAGCAGTTCTTGTTATGGAGGTTAGGAGACCCATCACTTGTTCCATACTCAAAGTTGTACCATCTGGAGGCCCTGAAGAGTTTTGGGGCTGTGATCCCACCGCTGCTGTCGGCGATACGCCAGGGTTTTCACGCTCGGTGTCCATTATAATAAAATAACTCACAAAATATCACGTAGTTTATTTTCGCACAATTGCTAGTATAGAACAGAGCCGATTTACATAAATTAAACGCTTTTATAGTTTCCTTACAATGGCTAAAACGGATATAGTAAATACAACTTCTTTTGAAACAAACAAATAAAATTAGGTACTGCAAAATAATCCTTAAAATATTCCTTAATATTTATAATAAATGTTTAATCAATTTAAATGACTTAAAATGATTAATCATTTATATAATACAGAGATTTGTTCATTTAATTGCAACAAACATTAGTCAGTCTAAAGATGGCGCTGCAGGCCAGATTTAAAATGAATTAAAGAAAGACTTATTGCATAAAATAATAAAGTTTGATACAGAATAATGATATTAATTCTATAAGATATTAATTTGAACATTTTCACAGTAAATAAAGTAGTTTAACAATAAATGGAACATCAAACATCTTTAAAACATTCAAACAGTCAAAACAGTGTCTATTAAATATCAGGCCCTAATAAGTAGCGGTTTCATGTTTACAAATAACTATTTGAATTTAAATCTGATATATTTCAGATATTTTTATAATAAAATATTCACTTTAACGATAAACTAAAACGTAAATATCAATAGTCGCCAATTATTGCCGACAGGTGGCGATTTGCGCCCATATATATTATGAACTAGTGAAAAGTGCAAAGCAGTTTTTACTTCCATTCAATATTTAAAAAAAAATACCATTATCTTTTACTTTCCGCAGAGATGTTGCAAGGTCATCAATTCACCTGTCCTTCGTGCTTCTTGCCCCGCATATTGCCACTTCACAACTTGGAAATCTATATATATAAAAGAGAAAGTGTGTGGGTATGTTTCGTATAGGCTCCGAAACGGCTAAATCGATTTCAATGAAACTTTCAGAGAATCTCCGGATTGACCTGGCAAGCAATCCTGTAAAGTTTGGTGACGATCGGAGCACTCCTATTTTTGAACTGTCAAACGGTGAAATACAGCTTTTATTTACTATAATGATATTCTATTGTTGGGTGTACATGGGTGTAGATAATGATCTTCACTCGCTCGAGAAGATAATGAATAGAAGAAAATGAATACGGAGAGAAATAAACGATTTAATATATTATGAGACTTAAATTAAAAATTTTAAATGTAATTATTGTTTAAATAAAATAAAGCAAAATCTAGCCCGGCGAAGCGTGCTGGGTACGCTAGTTAAAAATACATATAATCTGAAATGCAATGATATTTTAACGTTTAATGGATCTTGCACTACTGAGAGTTCACCTATTTTCAATGAAATCAACTGATCCGTACTTGGCCAGCGTGTTGGACTATGGCCTAAACCCTTTTGACTGTAGTGGGCCCGTAATGGATTAATAACGATGATTGTATATAATTATAGCACCATCGATATTCCATGGATAATTTATTATTTCCTACAAAAGATAATTAAGTAAATGCGTACAAATCCGTAGAATGAATTAGGGTACTGCAATATAAGTTTTCATCGGTGTACGCGATGGATAATCTCTGTAAATCTCTGACGGAAGCCGATAAGCCAGATGCGCTTTTGTAAGACTTCCTAAGCCAAATGAAAACAGACCTTATCTCAACGGAAGAAGCAAACATGATAATGGATACCTAGGATAGAGTCAATATCCTATTGACCTGTATTGTATGTACTTTTAGTAATACCAGGTTTGCGCTTAACCACAATTAGAGCAAACATAGAATGATTTGTGTTTTAATTCCCAGGAAACAAAGTAAGTTCTACGAACTTTGAACTATTTTGATGTGATACATCTAATGCTAAAATCGAGCTTCCTATCCGAAAATACAACATTATAAACCTTTATGAATAAATTCAGTGCAAGTAGTTTTGATGTTTTGCACGGGAGCTAAGGTTATGTATTGACCGTAACAACAGGAACACCACCGAGTGGGTGTTTGTGCTCGGGGACCCAGGTTCAACCATCATTTTTGGAAGTTGTATATATTGTCATTATTTGTGAACACATCGCTAGCGCGATGTAGGAGCTTTGTGGCGCCATCTAGTTGGAAAATGTGGATAGCGATACAATTTCACATCTGTCAGGAGTCCTGTGATGTTTTTTTTTACACGCTTTATATAATCTTCACCTGTATGTATGTTTGTAACCGACTCCTTTGGACTTGATTTTGACCATCTTCAAACTTTCTGATTTCGTTAACACTTTGTAGATATATCGAGAACCGATGACAATACACTAATTTGATGAGATTATTTGTTTTTTCCATTTGCAATATAAGATTTTTGTATATAAGTTTCACCTATAGTCGATAAGGCAGGAATGATGTTAATTTTAATTTCCAACCATTATCTTTAGCAGATTTTTTTAACATAAACAAATTTGATGGTAAATGGTTAAGCGATAAATTGTGCTTTAATAAAAATAGTACTTTAAAAAAAACTAAAAATACGCTTTTATGAATAAAATAAACTAAAAGGTAGAAATTTGTTTGGTTTTGTATACCAAAAGTTTTTTGGTTTTTTTGACCTAAAAATTTATTTAAATACCTAGTTAATGGGATGGTAAATTTTCTCTAACTCAGTACGCAGCTCTATAGGTTTGCGGACTTTATAATATATTAATTGGCCTACAAACTAATGGAGTTAACCTAATCGGTTCTTCTTCTTCTTCTTCTGTTCCTGGGCCTTTTCCGCACTTGGTTGGTCTGGGACCGTCCGTTGTACGTATGGCCACTGATGCGGCTCCCCGCTGGATCACTCCAGCCAGCCGAGCTCGCTCCAAAAGCTTAGCAGGCCGCCCAGGTCGCCGAGTGCTTCATGGAGTGTTGCTGAGGAGCCAAGGTGTGCTGCGCGTTGTTCTGCTACTCCGTTGCATTGGAGCATTACGTGTATCGGTGTTTCCTTCGTCTCCATGCATGCTCTGCAGAGAGGGCTGTCAGTTATACCTAAAATGGAAAGGTGTTTGTTTAGTGGGCAGTGCCCTGTTATCATACCTACAACTGTCCTTAGTTTAGATCGATTCAGTTGCAGTAATTTTGTTGCTAGTCGTGGGTTGAGAACTGGTACGGCCTCCTTCGTGTGTTTGCACTCTTTTGTTTTAGACCATAGCACCGAGTGTGATGCTTGCGTCTGTTTGTGGAGCCATGTTTTGTATTCAGTGAAGGGTATGGGTATAATGGGTTCTGGTCCAGCTACCCTTAGTGATGCTGCCTGCCGCGCTAATTCGTCGGCTGCGTCATTTCCTCTGTTTCCGTTGTGACCTCGTATCCATTTTAGGGTTACTCTGTTGGATTTTGATAGGGCTTGTAGGGCCTTGTGACAGTCAAGTATGAGTTTTGATGTTGTTGTGTGTTTTGTTAAGGCTTTTAGTACAGCTTGACTGTCGCTGTTTATGTTGATGCTGAAGCCTTTTACTTTTCGGTTTAGCATGGCTATGACTGCTGTTGTTAAACCTAATCGGTTTTTACGCGGTATTGTACCAGATCGTAAAACGCTTAGCACGTCTTTGTTGGTTGATGCGACTATCCACGCTAGTTACCATCCACCATGGAAGACGATGTTACGTTGAAACTTATTAGGGGTACGGGTTCGAAATAATCGCCATACCGCCATAACAGTTTAGCCCGCTATACACGACGGCATCTTCGAATGGTAACTTACTACTTCGTGAGATGGTTAACATGTAGTAACACATTTTTGGGACGACCCGAGAAATGAACCTAGCGAGAAATATCCTCCTCGAGATTCGTATTTTAACATGGTAACAACGAATCAGCTTTTATTGTAACAGCACAAAATTGAAATATGTAGTTGTTTCGACATTTTTTAATAAAGACATTATAAAGGTAAATACATTATTTATAAATCCTGAAATCATGTTTCTCGTACAAAATAATCTTCTTACGTTGTATTGTATAGTTAGCGCAGCTGCCATATTATATTATAAAAGATCTCTGTTACAAAAAATATTCGGCCTGAATTCCAGAACGATCTTTATACGAAGGCGTTGTTAAACCGGAGCATTGGCAATAATCATTTTCATTCAACCACAGTTACTATTTCTGTTCCGCGGCGTAATATTCCGTTCATTTCGTTATTATCTCTGCCTCGTAACATCTTGTTCGCAAAAGCGAAAAACGCATCAAAATAAATGGCAAATAAACAAATGTTTTGAAGTGTAAATTGTATTTGAAACAATATCGTTGCTCACACTAACATTTTATTTTACAGTTTTACTTTTTATTAAGAAAATATTTCGGTTTCATTGGAAACTGAAATTTCATACAAATATAAGCGGGAACATTTTATACTCATAATCATATTATTTTTTATTAGATTTAGATATCCGAACTAATATTATAAATGCGAAAGTGTATTTGTTTCTTGGCCTTTATTCACGCCCGAACTGAGCAACAATCGATTCCATTTTTGGCAAAGCGCTAGTTAAAAGTACGGAAGTATATTGTTAACTTTAAATGACTAGCCGAAAAACCGATCTTGACAAAATTTCGTATGGTCGAGATAGACATTGCATAAATTTAAACCGGGGCAAATTAAATGGTCTAACGGGACTCTTGTGTTATTATTTTAAAACTGTTATGTGATTATCGTTTGTACGAGTATATGACATACGCATACTCACACACGTGAAAATGTGATCTTATACCATCAAACATCAATTGTCAATATTTGTTTTTAGGTTACTTTTATACGAAAGCTGAAAGATAAACCTACATTCAAATTCAAAAATTAATTTCCAAATTCAATTATTCCATTGGGCCTACTTTTCCAGAATTTTTAAAACGTAAAGAAGGTATATTTGTTGTAACTCTTCCACCGGTTCTGAAAGCAGATACCAAGAAAAGCCGGTAAGAAACTCAATAGTTGCTCTTTTCCAGTATCAAAATTCATTTTTCTATCTTGTAGCTAGTGTTGCCCAAATTCAGTCTTGGTCTTGCAGTCTTGGTCTTGTTCTTGCGTTTTTGCAAGACCAAGACCAAGAACAAGACCGCGTATTTTTAGCAAGACCAAGACCAAGACTGACCGTGCAAGACTTGAGCAAGAACAAGACATAGCCTGCAAGACTCTTGCGTCTTGCAGCTAGGACTTAGCGCTATTTCACGGAGTAGTTAGGTGTAACAGTTCGGTGTATAGGTAGGTAGGTACGCTTAGGAATTCTATGAGACGCAAAAAACTATATCAAAGAATATGAAAAACTGGACCTATGCGCATTACGACTAATACCATAAACATAGCGAATAAAAAAATATCTATTAAAATCAAACTGAGTGCATGCATAGTTATGTTTTAACCATCGGCACTTTGATAATGCGGCATCAAAGGTTTTGTACTTACTTCTCAAAGAAATTTGCCGCTTTTCGGAAGTACATGGTTATGATACACGCGCCGGCGGCTTCTTTTGAAATCTAAAACAATCGTTGCCGCCGCGCCGAAATCATAACATTTGACACTATTCATGCAAAATAATTTCGAATTTTAAGAGTACCTACAGGTGTTCCAAAGAATAAATAAGTTTCAGATTGGTGATTTTAGATTGGTGGAGGACGCATGAGACAGAGTATCCGATTTTATCGAAAATGGCCCGTGATTTTCTCTCAATACCTGCAACTTCAGTACCTGCTGAGAGGTTATTTTCTAAAGCATCATTAGTAATTAGAAAACATAGAAATAGGTTAAGTGATGAGTCAGCCAGATGGTTACTTTGTATTAATTCTTGGTCAAAAGAATTGATATAAAGTATCATAACCTAATGATAAAGCTGTTGATTTGTGTTGTATTTTATTTTTTATTCAAATAAATGATAAATCGTAAAACTCTTTTATTAAATTTCTTATAAGTTGAGGGTTCTATCTCTTTCTAGACAGATAAGTATTGTTCTTTAAAATACAGTCAAGTTATTGTAATTAATTTGTTTTTTACATGTTTTAGCAAATGTAAGCTTATAAATCATAAATGTTTATTAAGAAACAGTTACTTCCATGGAAAACGACATATAGGTCAGTTGATTTTTCGAATTTCTTATCAAATCTTCAGTTATTTATTAATCTGCTTGATCTTTACTATGGCTATGTTAATTCAAGCTCACAATGTTCCAATTCTAATACGTTTTTCTAAGATTTAAAGTAAACTTTAATAAATAGTAATAGACTAATAGGTAATTGCAAGACTTGCAAGACTCTTGCTGCAAGACCAAGACCAAGACCAAGACTGGGAGCGCAAGACCAAGACCAAGACCAAGACCAGGTGTATTGGCGCAAGACCAAGACAAAGACTGGCTAAGTCTCGTCTTGTTCTTGCATTTGGGCAACACTACTTGTAGCAGATAAGAGCGGAGCTAACTGCTTCCAAGCTATCTTGTCATTAAGAAATTCATCAACTGTGTAATAAATGCGTTTGGAAATACTAATATTTTATTAAATCGACTATTAGTGACACTTTTTGTGGGTGGTTTCCTATTACCCCCTTTGAAAGTACCCTTTTATAACCGGCAAATCACAAAGGAACGTAAAAAAATATTAACATCGTCCGATATCAAAAGGATCCGATCCCTGTAAAGTACACTTGAATATTCGCAAAAAGTATCTTTATTATTTCTGACCTCACACATGTGGTGATAGCGTAAATTGAATTTCGGTCCTTTGTAGAGTTCAATCGAGTTATATCACCATAGATGACGTGGCAATGACGTCACTCTGCAATATACGGCCAATATGGACATTTATCATAAGCTGCTGTTCAAATATTTGTTAGGGTGCATTTTCACTGAGCATGGCTGCAGAAGCTGTATTATTCCTGCAGAATTGCTGAAGACATACACATGAGTTAAATATGATATTTTATTTATTTATTCATTATATTTAATAAATAATAATAGATATACTACGACAATACACACATCGCCATCTAGCCCCAAAGTAAGCGAAGCTTGTGTTACGGGTACTTTTTGTTGAGTAATGAATATTTTTTAATGAATAATATACATAAATACTTATAATATACATAGAAACACCCAAACATTGAGTCATGTTAATTACACAAACATTTTCTCGTTGTGGGAATCGGACCCACGACCTTAGACTCAGAAGGCCGGGTCGCTGTCCACTGCGTCAATCGGCCGATCGTGTTAAGTCATGTCATTAAGTCACATAATTCACTGCCATCACAAATTAGAAAAAAACTTATGATCCTTAACGAAATTAGTCGTTAGTAGTATATAGGTGCCATTCAGTGGTTCATAACAGAAGGATAGACTGGAAAGAGATACGATACGGTACGATCTGTCCCCTTGTGGTAGATAGATAAATATAAACTTTTTATTCCAATCTGTCCCCCTAAGAAAATAGCGGGGCAAGGTCGGTATTTATTAATTTGATATGTCCCCTCGTAGAGAACAGGGGGGCAGAACTTTTTATCCTATTTTCCCCCCTGAGGGAACAGATCAGGGGAAAGAATGGAATAATCTCATTACAAGGGACATCCCTAGTAAGTTTTTGAGGTTAGGTCATTGCGGCAAGCGTTATCAAAATATTGGAGGATCTATCGTCGAATTATCATAATGCACCGCTAGCGATGCCCCAGGGTCGCCACTGGCACCATTGCTCGTATTATCATGCATCGTGATAATCTACCATAAACCATACGCTGTTTCAAATTCTGCTTTACACGGAATTTAGAGTGAAAATTCAGTCTATCAGATGGAACGAAGCAAAGAAGGAACTCTGTGTAATCAAAAGCGATGTATGGCAGGATATCGGTCAAAAGCAACCAAAATGGAAGTCGCTGTACGAGCTAGTTTCGTGTTACAGTTCTAGGTCCCTATTGAATTTCCCTTTTATTACAACTTTGCATCATAGGAGTTAAAATAGTAACTAAGTTAACCTCCCCGGGGTAATTGTGATCGCTGTGTCCTTATAAGTGATAGGACCCGTTTTAGATCCCCTGATTTGGCAATTAATAATCTCCGTATTTTCTCTGGTCTAGTCTGGTGGGAGGGTTGCATGATGCTGAAGCTACATACTATTTGCAGGCGATCATTGCCGTTGATCGTTGAATTTATATGGAAAGTGAGTTTTGGTGTTGTTTTCCATTAGTCTCCATCGAATCCTAAGTAAGTTAAGCACGACTTTACAGACTTAAAATTCTTCTTTGGTAGAAAGTTGGTTAAATTTTTGTTGGTTGTCGCAACTGAGCCTCATACTGATGTTCATGAAACATTAAACAATAATAAATGAAACTAATTTTGGTAAAAGTGCAAACTCAGTTATTGTTTTCTTCTTCTCAGTTAATAATATCCCACTGCAGAGAACAGACTCCTTTCTCTTAAGACCTTACTCTACCTACCTTATTCTTGGCTTAAGAGTAAATAAAATTACGTTTCGAATTTGTGGTTTATTTTATGTAAGTATAAATAATAAATGTATATAATGTTTATTAGTTTTTTTTTTTTTCGTTGAAGTAGATGGTACGTCAACCGCCACCTAAAAACAGAGCAACACTTCGCAGGGCATACAAGAAACACGTTTTACAGCATGCCGCGCTGTCCATCAATCTGAGGCGTAGGTGTTAACTTGTTAAGCCTGCAATTAAACCAAGCTCTTCAGACCGGAACACATTATTACAACAATGCTGCTTAGTGACAGACTTCTGTCTTCTGGTGATAGTACTTCTGTAGTCTTAGTAGCTCTGTCACAAGAACCTCAAATACTACTAAAACATTTGCTCGTTACTTGTGCATGTTACAAGCCTCGTGTCTCAGCACCTTACGATATTAAGCTTTAGCGTGGACACTTTGTCAAGCGACGCTATCTGAATGGTGTTTTCAGCTCGTTTGTCTCGCACTAAGCCACTCGATCAGCCCAGCTTACGCTTCTTGGTTTTAAACCTAGAAACTTTGTTATATAAATGAGAAAATTGGGTAATTATATTACTTTATCTATCTTATCTACATAAAAAAACTTATTTCTTTTATTTAAAAACATTTTATTAAAAAAGCTCTATTTAGTATAGAGGGATTGTCTATATTTTGTTAAAAAAATATTCGGTTAACACGAAATAACTGTCGTCTAAAAAACTCCCGAAAAGTTTTCCGACTTATAAACAATATTTATCGCAGTTCAAAGAGTTTAACAAAAGTTATTAAATTGCTTATTATATTTAATAAATAAATATACGGCGGTGCACACATCGCCATCTAGCCCCAAAGTAAGCGTAGCTTGTTTTATAGGTACTAAGATAACTGACACTGGAAAACATCACATAAACATGTTCCAGTTGTTCATCTCACAAATATGTTCCAGTTGTGGGAATCAATCCCACGGCCATGGACTAAGAAAGCAGGGTCGCTGCCCAATGCTTTGGTGAAATGTTCATATAATTGGGCTTGTCTTATATATTTTTGCTTGAATAGATAAGACTATGCAGTAAACGCAATTAATTTTTCTTATAATATGAAAAAAAGTTTCAAGTATCAGTTGTTCCAGTGCGATTGAGATATCGATTTTTCAAAGAGTTTATATTCGATCTAAACGAACGGGCTCGCGTCGGCGGTAAATCGTATTCGACTTTTCGAACCCTTTTTGATTTCATTCGTCCATTTTCAGCAAGTCTCTGAGCGGTCAGAATGGAAATACTGAAAATATCTCCGTGAAAGTCTATCACATACGTTGTGCAATACCTATAGATTATAAAATTTGAATTACTTAAAACGCACACAATTTAGAAAAGTTAGAGGTGTGTGCTGATATATGAACTCGGCCCCACGAAAGTGTAGCCGAAGTCCTAACCACTGGGCTATAAACACTTTTATTTGTTTATTAAAATAAAATCAATTAGCTTCTATCCTTACATCAAATTAAATATAACTGTAATTACAATAATACTTCAACAGTTATTTTGCATCTTGTACGTAGAATGTTAATGAACACTGTTAAAATTAAGACATTTTCTCTGCTGTAACGCAGCAGCGGAAGTTAAGAATAATGTAGAAATTTACAGGCGCTGTTATTAAAACAAACTTGCTTATCTCGCTACCTTTTCCCTACAGGTTTCCTCTATAGTATTACCACGTAATACTTATACGAGCTAGTTTTATTCATATCAAACAGTTTTCCAGATGCTTTGAGCTTTAATGATTATTACAAACGATAAGATAAATCAACTGGAATTCAATAACTACTCTACAATAGTTTTTAAATTTTAGCAGCATTTTGTAAAGATGTTTTATAAGTTTATTTTTTTTAGTAACGATATATTTTATTTACATTACTATAATACTTATTTTCCTCATCGCACAAAAGAGAAAAAGTAGACAGCCCTTTTTTCAAATTGGAGCACCCTATTGGTCTTTTTGGATTACTAATGACGATTTAAAAATACGAGCGTATTTTTAAATCGTAAAAGGATTGAAACAAACAAACAATAATGAAGTAAGCATTCTATATAGCGATAAATTTATCATTTCAATTTATTCCATCGCATAATAATATTTGCTTTAGTATTCAGTGCATAGAAGCTTGCACTAGGCATATTCAAGTTGAATACATGGATTCCTTCCAGATTAGACGCTACTGCTGACGCTCTCTATAAATTTGTTTATGTAAGTTTGACTTTAGTATTTGGGATGTTAACTTAATATTATGCATATGTATAACGAAATCCTAAACATAATACTTCGAAAAGTTATTGAATAATTTCGTGTATCTTTATACTATTATATTCTGTTCATCGTCATTAACCCATTACGAGCACGGTCCCCTCTCAGATTAAGACGAGTTTAGGCCGTAGTCTTCCACGCTCGTAAGGTGTGGATTGGTATACTTCACACGCCGCTGATAACATTATGGAGAACTCACAGGCAAAAGCTAGTAATATTTGAATTACTTAAATTAAAAACGCATTTAACTCCGAAAAGCCAGTGGAGCGCGCCGGGAATCGAACTCGGTCTCTCTATATACTATTCATACTAATGCAAATGCAAAAATGCGTATGTGCGAGTGTCTGTTTATGTGTTTGTTTGAGTTTCCTATCTCTGGCTCAACTAATTGGTGCATAAGTTGAGCCAGAGATAAAATCTTCTCTTATGATAATATTTTGATATTAGAAGAGCATTTGAAATTAAAGAAATTTTTTAGTTATTACCATCATAATTATGTAGAAATGTATGTATGAACTTTTTTTTTTTTGTTTATGTAATGTTCCACAGCGAAATCAATATAGGCGATACTTTACATAGAGGTTGTTTTTAATCTTGAAGTTCAAATAGAATGGTTATATCTCGGGAAACTTAACAATTCAACAGGATAAGCCACGGGAGTTTTAAAACCTTGCGAGTTTTCAATGTTTCTGTTTCAGATTTTGTTTTTTTTTTTTTATTAGCAAGTAGTGTTTACCATTGTATGATCTGGCATCCCTGTGTAACATCAATATGATATGGAATGTTACAGTTAATGTAAAATAGCTGGTACACCAAATAAGAAAAAAGAGCATTTTTTGGATTTTCTGTTATTCTTACGGTAACCGATGTTATCTTTGCTCCACTGGGTCTTGGATTGACAGGTTCATAGGGATGAAGTCACTGACAAAATTTTGTAAGTTTATCATTAACTAACAGGTAGAACCTGAAATAATGATTATTGTATAATTAATAATAAATAAATAAATAAATAAGTATACTACGACAATACACACATCGCCATCTAGCCCCAAAGTAAGCGTAGCTTATTTTATGGGTACTGAGATAGCTGATGAATATTTTTTTATGAATATAATACACATAAATACTTATAATATACAGATAAACACCCAGCACTGAAAAACATTCATGTTCATCACTCAAACACTCTCCAGTTGTGGGAATCGAACCCACGGCCTTGGACTCAGAAAGCAGGGTCGCTGCCCACTGCGCCACTCGGCCGTCAAATGTATATTAATGATTATCATCATCAGCTTATTAACATACCAGTACTGCGCACAAAACAACTGTATTTAAGCATAAAACACCACGCGAGTCCGGTTCAGTCGTTCAACGCTGTCGTCTTCGCCGTTAAACTTCAAAATAATAGAAAAAAAATCATGGGTCTTACTCAAATCGCTTACTTATTTATTTATTACTTACAATCATAAGCAGATAGGTATACATACGAGTAGGTGACTTGATGTCCTGAAACTCCATGGAGTTTGTATGGACATTTCACATTCCTCTAATGTTATACAAAATTTTAAAATTTAAGCTGGTAGGTGAACAAATACGTCGCCAGCAGGTCGAGATACCGCATCATATAATGCAATCACACCGCCAGCTGACAAGCGGCACAAAACAGTATAACCTTCAAAGTTATAGTTGACATTACTTGACGTCCAAAAACTAAGCATAAAATTGTGAAACGAAGGGTTTAAATATATACTGCTTAAGCGACGATAGTAAACATGTGGTAGTGATGGTAGTAGCTTTATGCACGTTTAATTTTAATATATTTATAAATGCCGGTAATTCTTCGCACAATTCTGATAAATTGTATTACTGAAGGTATGAGGTATTCGTATAACAGAAGATTTGAGCTTAGTAGAATATTCCATACAACTTCAAGGTGTGTGGAGTGTATAGAGCTTGTGTTTTCACCGCTAGTAACAATAGTACGAGTATGAAGTTATGAAATTCACGATGTTACAGGTATATCGATTTTGTACAGTTAGTGCAGAGTAAAGTATGTATTGGCTTGCGTTATTAAAGTTGATAAACAAGTCAACGTAATATATACAATAAAAAAAAAATTGGCTAGTGTTTTAAAATTGCTACTAACTAGAAGTGTAAGCATGAATCATTACAAAACAAGCTTTTAAGATGTGGTCGATAAGAAGAACTCTAAAAATATTATGGAGCAACTTCATCTCAAATACTCAAGTAATACAAAGATTCACTTACAAACGAAGGCTGACGACCATGTGGGTATATATTTTTTTGTCACCTATAGAGATAGTCTCTGTGCAAGTTACCGAGGTTGATACTACAAGGCAAACACCTTGTCGATAGAAGATATGGTTTAAGGATTAAAGAGAGTGGACTGGACACATCTTTCGATGGCAAGGTTACAGTGGAGGTTAAATCATCAAGCTAGTAAATCTTCATCGGCTTGGCACAAGCCATATTTTATCACAGAAGAAAAAAAGAAATACCATGTTGCATTAATGTGGGTTATAAATTATGGATAGAAAAATAGCCGTAAGAAAAATGCGCTATGATAAGCCATCATCTTAATTTCCAAAAAAAATCTTTATTAGGTATTCGTGGTGAAGCGTAGTTACTGTGCGCGTGTCGGCCTTTTGTTTTCAATAGGGTTCTCATAAGTAAACACTTAGAACGAATTAGTTTGTATTGAAAAATAAATTTACATCTTTTCTGTTAATATTTTTATAGGATGATTCCTTAAGCACCCTTTAATTGTATTTTGTAATTCAGTTACACGTTGTATATACGATATCTGATAACTCAGCATATGTCATCGTGATACCTACTGCAAAGTTGACTCTGCCTGGGTAGTGTTTACTATGCACTATTTGCGGTCTTTGCCTGCAACACATATTATAGACCGTATGTTTCCAGCGCATGTAACAATAGGTAGTACGAAGTTATGGAATTCACTACACATTATTAAATTCGCTCCTCAGTTGTTTGCAGCGTTCCAACGAATTTCGTGCTACGGTACTCCGACTACGAGGCTACAAGGCTACGGAGCTACGAAATACGTAGCTTGAATGTGGAAAGTGCTAAGACAATTACGGCTAACTAAGTTACGGCTTTGTAGTGTTAGGTGTATGTGCGCCTTAAGAGTGATCGCATATCTATTTGAAATACTTAATAATGTATCACGAACCGTTACGGCGTCTTCGGAATTAATTTGTCGGAGCTAAGAATGTTATGATCTATTTGATGCTTTAATAGTGCTTATAAACTAGACCTACTGGAAATAACTTATTTTGAATATTACTTAAGGCGATGTTGCATCAATATCATCACTATAAATAAAGTTCTCAAAAAAACTGATTAATGGTTGACTTGCCTTTTTACGTTACGATTTTTTTTGATACGTAATTGTTGTGCCCAATAATGAAGATCCCAAGGGATATTTGCGCGAATATTACATAAAATTATTTTTCATTTCACAATATTGCTGTTGACTAGCATTCTTAGGTTTTTAAATAATGTTCAATTGTAGATTAAAGTCTGAGGTTGAAAATGTTAATGGCAGGTAAAGGGTCTATTGGGATGTGTATTTTCCACTAACAAGCTATCGTAGTTAAAAAATAGCCAACAAAAAAAAACTTTTAAAAATACAATTACAACTACATTATCAAGCTATTTTGCATCGTTAAATTTAATATACTGTTTTACTATTCAATCAATAAGATAAACATTTATTAATAGCTAGAATTAAATATCGATAGCAAAATGCCCCTTTAAACACCCAACACCCTGTTACAATCCGCAACAAAAGTTTCACGACAGCAAAACTGGAGTCCCGAAACACGAACGTCGAATAGCACTCTTATTAGTTCATCGGCGCTAAAATTAATCCGCGCGGGACATCTTTTAAATCGCCGAGAGCTCTAACATCCAACCCCTTTTATCAGGATGATTGTACAAAACCACTCAACCCTTTTAATCCTCAATCCGAAGTGCGTCCGGTCGTTAGGCGACATTAATGGAATCCACCCGGCTAGTCTCCCGTGAAAATAACAAGGAAGGATTTGGCGACTCAATCTGTTACAAATAAAAACCTCGAATTGTCCTCCTGGCTATTGCATTATAAAAATTGTTGTTTAACTTTTATGTCGGTTTTTTATCGGTAATCAAAATAATAAGGTCACAATAAGCAAGTGTTTAAATTTACAACACAGTTACATTTTTGTAGCAATATTTAAAAAGTTACTAATTGCATTCCGAAATGCCTCAGTAAGGCAACAGTTATTACACTAAGAGAATTGAGTCAGGTGATCAACCTGTTACGTATAAAAACCACAAATTGTCCATCTGATCATCCTCATTACTGGGCACGGGTCTCCACGTAGAATGAGATAGGCCGTTGTCTACCACGTTGGCAAAGTGCGGATTGGTAGACTTCACAGGCTCTTGAGAACGTTACGGAGAACTCTCAGGCATGCAGGTTTCCTCATGATGTTTTCTTTCACCGTTTAAAGCAAGTGATATTTAAATTGCTTAAATAAAAAACGCACGTAACTCGGAAAAGTTAGTGGTGCGTCCTAAGCTGGAACTCGGTCTGGGCTATCACCGCCTCGTCGTTGTCCCCTGCTTGTTATCTAATATTTACGTCTGTCTTATCTATAATCTAAAATCAAAATAATCAAGTGTTTAAATTAACAATACTTTCCAAAAATTCAAGCAACGCTATGAATAATTGCAATCTGAAGTGCGTCAGTAAGGTAATTTTTAGTAATGAATCTCCCGTAAAAATAACATGCAACGATTGACCCAATCAGTTACGAATAAAGACCCTCTATATTTTGTACATTTAATTAAATTTATGAGTTTTTTTAATTTGTAAACTAATTCGTAAGATGGCACATAAATCAAGTGCGTTTTTATGTCTAAACGCTTATCTCAGGGAATATATACTATATTGAACTTTTGACGTACCTATATAATTTAAAAATAATGAATCGTTAAGATTTTACGAAAAACTTAAGTTCAAAGTCACTTTCGATTAGTCTGATAATAAATTAATTTTATTACTCCAGCACTTTGGTTACCACAACTTTGGTTATTTTATTTTTGTTTCTTATAATCGCACTAAAATACATTAAAGAAAATCATCGTTTATCAAAACTTCAAGAGATTTTTGTACAAAAATCGAGTAGGTAAAATACACAAAATCCAACGTGTATTGCTAAAATCATGATCCAATATAGAATAAGAATAAAAGAAACATCGCACATCTACAAAAAATATTCGGTATACGAGTTATTTTCCCCTTGAACAACTCAGAGTAACTCACTCGCAGAGCAGCACCCAAGAGAAACATTCGTCAAAACAAAACTAAAAACTTACTTATGAATATTCGCTTGTAGCGGTAACGTATAAGCTAGTGTCAATCGGTTTTGCGCATGCGCTTTCGGGGGTTTAGCAGAAGCTTGTGTGAGAAGTTCAGTAATTGGCCAAACGCTGCTGGATCCGGACGTATTCTGACCAGTTTTGGCTAGTTTTCCCGCTGGACACGCGCGCGTCAACTGTCAGCGAAATTATTATGATAAAGCTTAGGACTTGGTAACTTGGCAAACTTTTTGTGCGTTGTACACAACTTTTAATGTTAGAGTGAGTGTATTGTACAGTTATAAAGTTTTCTAAGTTTAAGGGTAGTTATAACTTGTACATAAAGTGAGTTGAGTGACGAACTAATGGACTTGTGGATTTCAAAACTTTGCTTAAAAGGTACTTATAAAGATTTTTAATGGGAAATATTATTATTTAGGTGTAAGTCATAATTTTGGAGACTTTTTAAGGTATAACGATACTAAAGGTTAGTTTTAATGGCAGTTTATTTCAGGAATAGTAATTCATTTTAATTTCGTCGTCTTTGTTAAAATCCGCCTGATTGTTAAATACTATAAGCACGTGAAAATTATTGACTTGTCGGGTTGTTCTTTATTTTTAATTAAAAGTTTTTTTT
This sequence comes from Pararge aegeria, assembly GCF_905163445.1. Taxonomy (NCBI): domain Eukaryota; kingdom Metazoa; phylum Arthropoda; class Insecta; order Lepidoptera; family Nymphalidae; genus Pararge; species Pararge aegeria. The sequence goes on along the minus strand of NC_053184.1, from coordinate 4,281,475 downwards.
TTATTTAGGTTTTGATTTAATTTTCTTCATCAGTTCATGGATAATTTTAGCCTATTCACATCCTTTTAGTCAACCTATTTGGCGTCTATAGGTGCTATAGCCATATTATGAGATCTTGGATTTATTTCCCGACAGGGGCAATTTAGGAAATTGGCTTAGGTCTGGCCTGATGAGGAGGTTTAGGGAGATAGTTACAATATATTTGCCGTATGGCGCAATACTAAGTAATTAAGGATATGGATTTTGATAAAACCTTCAAAAAATCTTTGCTTTACAAAAATTTGCAATACTTCGAATTTCAGTCAAAAATTCACGGGGACGAAGTCAAATTTATTAGCTAGGCTGCAGTGAAAGTAAAAATGTCGTTAATTAAAATCTTTTTCCCCTCTACAAAATTGACCACCAACAATTGACAGGTTAATTACTTTTTCAATTGGTATTTTAATTGCCAATAGGAAAGTGTTTGCTTTCAATCACTGAATTGTTTTGCGTCGGGCCAGATCTCGGCGCCTCATTCCAATAAATAATAAAATTAAATAGTAAATTAAAAACGGGTTTTATTCCTTAATTTCAAATACAAAGTAACATTTAACCAAGCAATGCTAAATTAATATTAAGAGATAATCAATAAACTGTTAGTTATTATTTTCTTCTTTATGTTTTTATGTTTTATACATAGTATAAAACTGCTTTTTGAATGCTGGAAATCTTTTAAGCTACACAACCGATTTTATGTTATATAGGTAGAGTACTATATAGTAACAATATATGCATGATTACTACATAATACTCAAAGTTTTTTTAATGTGATGTCGTAACAAACATATTTTCTTTTGCTACATAGCAAACGCTGCCTAGACCTTTCGGAATAGATTGCACGTGTCACGAAATTATACTATTAATCATCCGTGCGAAGCCGGGGCGGCTCACTAGTAAACGCTTATATAAAAAAATCTGAATGGATTTTTTTATAATAATAATAATCATTTAATTCAGACGTTTCCATCCATAGATTGTTACTATATTAGTAACAATTTTTCCTTAACCACTAAGTTAGTATTGATTAGTTTAAATCCCTACTAATATTATAAATGTGAATGTTAGTTTGTTTGTTACGCTTTGACGCAAAAACTACTAAACCGATCATCACGTAACTTTGTATACATATTTCTGAAGGTATTAGAAGTAATATAGGATGTTTTTTATCTCGAATTAAGCTTAATTCTCTCGGGAGAGGGGACGAAAGTGTTTGACGATTTTACACCAGGCTTAGCTATCCTAAATACATAAAGTGCTGCCACATTTATTAGGCACATGTCTTTCGAAAAACAAAAACAAAAGCGGAAGAAGTCGCGGGCAACAGCTAGTAATAAAAATAAATAAAAGAAATAAAAAAAATAAAGAACATTACACTTGCCCAATTGCTACTCTCACACAGTGGCACAGTATAGGGCAGTCGAATCTGGCAGCAAATACCTTTAGAATGCCGTTGTCGCTGGTACGTAAACGCTGTAGGAGAGAGGCTGCTTATATTAACAGCTTTATTTTTGTCAGCTATTGTGATATTGTAATCCTAGTGGCTTTGACTCAGGCATCTCCTACGGGAGATCGAGTTCAGTCCCTGATACGCATTTCTTACTACTTCTTCTTACTACTTTTAGAGTTAAGAGCTTTAAACGATTATTTGTTTGTTATCTAATGCTAGTTTGTAATTTTATGAACAATTGTAAAATTTTATTATTTTATGTAATCATATTCGTCAATAATATTTTTATTCAATTAGGCCCAAAGGTGGCACTTTTTATGCGTACATTACATGAGAAGTTCACGGTAGTGAGATGATGTCGATTACCATATTAAAACTTAAAGCTAAAGCTACAAGGGTGCCAAACGCGCCCTGCTCTAAGAAGAAGCCCACATAAAACTTAGCCGGGTGCATCACCATCTCGCATTGTCATTTAAAATTATTAGAAGGGCAACCTAGTTAGTGCAATAAGTCACACCCAAGCTTTTTTATTAATTTCGTAGTCCTTATAATAAAAAAACTTTAATAGGTGGATAATGATGACGATGATGATGATATTTTTATTTAAATGAAGTATATTTCATAAAAAGTCTAGTAAGTAGTCTACTACAGATATAAAACAGAACTTCCTAAAGTTTAACCGTATTTTTTTTTTTTATGTGGTCAATAAAAAAGTTCGTAATTATTTTTTATTTTTTTAATGTGTTTCTCTTGTGTGTGCGACAAAGAAATTAATAATAATGATAAGTCAGTGCTCAAACGCTGGAGGTGATAAGATAGCTACTTGGAATTAATACTTACCACAACAGAATTCGTCTTAATAGAGATAGAGATAAATAAAAAAAATTTGATACTCTCATATTGACCCCTTATAGGCATCAAACCCGGGGAAGGCAACCGTGCAAACCAACTGCGCAAGAGATTTCAGTACAAAATTTTATTGCCAGTACAATGGCCACCATTTCCATTCTCGCTAGTTCTACATTCCTAACAAGTCGTGCTCAATATCAAAGGGTATGGAGTCCTCGGCATTCCTTTGATGGCCTTTGCTACCCAAAAATCCTTATATAATCTACTATCAATGGAGCTTGTAAGACTATGTAAGTGAAGACTTTGTGTTGTAAGGCGAAGCTTATTTTTATATGATGTAAATTTATCCCATGTTAGATTATAATATTTGTGAGTGATATTTTTCCGAATGAAACGCGCTCACACTAACCCATTGGGTTTTTATATCGTTTGTAGTCTAAAGCCGTTAAAATTTACTTATTAACTCCCAAATAGGCTTGATGATAAGATCTTCATCAGAATAATCACCAGATCGACACACCCGCTTTAATAAGATATGAATTAAAACAATAAAAAAAATATTACATTAAATTCAATTTAGATTTCACAGAAACGATTAGATATTCATTTAAAATATTAAATTATATCAAATAGCAGCTCTTCTGTTACGATTAATAGGGAGTAATTAACCTGCCTTATAATATTACGCCAATGCAGTTTAAGATTGATTCCAAGTAACAAAGTGTATATAAGGCAGTAGTATATATGATTTTAAGGCGGCTGGGTAAATAAATAAATAAATGTACTACGATCATCGCCATTTAGCCCTAAAGTAATGCTTGTGTCATGGGTACTAAGATCACTGATGAATATTTTTATGAAAATACACATATATACTTATAATATACTGATAAACACCCAGACACTAAAAACATTGATGTTCATCACACAATTTTTGTCAAGTTGTGGGAATCGAACCCACGACCTTAGATTCAAAAAGCAGCGTCGCTGCCCACTGCGCCACTCGGCCGGCAAATGTATGTATGTATGTATGGTGGCCAGCGCTTGATGATAATATCTAATCTTCTCTAGATAAAACCAAAATACTCTCATAAAGAGTAGAAATCATCACGTAACAAAAAAGTGCTATAACACTTTTTTGTTAAGTGATCATTTCTACCAGTGAACTCCTACCGCAAGCCCAAAACCACCATTAAAACTCATTTATTTAAAGTAGGCTTACTATATAATAAATTCTAAAAAGTCAGATCTGTATGCTTGTAGTTCTAACCAACCAACCACAATGATGATACACCGATATTGTTTAACAATTTAACAAACATCTCAAGATGAAAATAATACCCATGAACTAAAAAGCAAAAAATACTTGTTTCTACCAGCGACCTAATTAAATATTAGAATCTAAAACTATTGTGACCTATATATGTTAGTTAGATGTATTCCCTGCCGAACTTTTTTTTTAGGTAAAAATGAGTACTTTAATCATGTAGTACATATTTTTATGTATCATCAATACTGTTCTCAGCGCACGCCAAATATTGAACTTTATAGGCAAAAATTTGCTTTTTTGGGTTACATTTGTATTGATTTTTCAATAACAGCTATAAAATTTATATGCGACCACCTGGAAAGTACACCCTTACAATAAAAAAAAAAGAATTTTTTAAATCGGTTCAGGCGTCTTCGAGTAATCGGGTAACATACATAAAATGATTCCGACGAATTGAGAACCTCCTCCTTTTTAAAGTCGGTTAAAAAGTATTTATCTTCAAAAACTTGTCTTTAGGAAACTCATTGAATGAGTTTTAATACCTTGTATACATTGATTATGCCTTGATAGACAGTGTTGATAGGTCAAAATGTATGTGGGACCATCTTTTTTTCACGAATCCTGCAGGAACCGTGGATTTAGCAACCTATGTGTAAATACAGGGTATAATCTACCTCTATTTCAAAATTCTATCAAATTGGTTTCGTAGTTTTTACGTGAAAGAGTAATAAACATCCATCCCTCCATCCATACTAAATTTCACATTTACAATATTAGTAGGATGACAGGATTCATATGAGCATATACTCAGCCCCAACTTTGTCTTCTGTACGTACGTTTTGAAGACTACATGCAGATGTTATTAATTTATGACCGTTCTTTGATTGCTTCGAATTCTTTCACAGAGGACTTCGCGTGTTCTTAAGTTCATGTTTTTTTATTTCACCGAGCCAAACTTAAATATCTCAACTGACTCGTGCCTGCTATCTCCCATTTACCTTTACCACAAGTAGTTGGTTAAATAATTGACAACCCGATTTGCAAACTTGATTACCGAACAACGTTTCAAAAACCGCCGCATAGCCTAATAAAGTATTTGTTTTCTAGTAACACACACAATAACAATTCCACATAGATTTTTCACTGTTAACACTTTTCGAAACACGTTCACGCAAAATTCCAACCGTTTAAACGGTACAAATTCTAAGGAACTTTTTGCTATGCAAAATTTTTCGTGTATATTTTTTTTTTATCTATATTTTGTTATCTGACACAGTGATAGCCTAGTAAGCGGTACTGTAAAGTGGTTAAATAAATAAATTTTTGATAACTATAACTTGATATTTTATTAAATTGTTTAGAATTTTAATTAATGTGTCAATAATTCTTATTTCATTAAACAAAATGAATTAAATAATTTTATATTATACTATCGAACTCCAGCGCCATCTGTCGGGCTGATTTGTGAATCTAAACCATCCACGGTGCAACCCAAACGCATATCAAAAAATTCATTCAAATCGGTCCAGCCGTTTAGGAGGAGTTCAGTGAAATACACACGCACACAAGAAATGTATATATAAAGATTTGTCTCACAGTAAATGTTCTTGACACTGTTCCGGTGGGCATTTTGATATAAATACGTGTGCATTTTCGATACACTTCAATCTTGAATGATATTTAGACGTTGCAAAGATACCTCATGGTCTTTAAGTCGTTATGATATGTTTGGCTTTCCTTCCTTGATCTCTAAATTTTCGAAGTTACATGCATTTTAAGAAATTAAATATCTTTTGCTTAAACGGTGTAGGAAAACATCGTGAGGAAACCTGCAGTTCTCATAATGTTGTCAAGGGCTGTTTAAGTCTACCAATCATGAAATTTTTTTATTAAAAAGTTTAATTATTTACCCACTTTATAAAACTACTGTAACATAAGTCTATAAAATCATTAAAGTGGAATGTTCGCTAAAGGAACGCGTTTCAGCGCAGTCCAGTCGTGGCATTTTGAATAAATACAATATTCCAGTAAATCTACGTCACGAAATCTATTTAGGTACGGTAATTGTCGTGCATGCACATGTAAATTGCATTGATGCACGTTAGCGCGCATATTTTTTTTTTGCCACGCCACCATTTATTTATGTTTATTGGCTTTATTTATCTTGCCGTAAAAGACTATGAATCTAACACGAATAGAAAAAAAAACTCACCGTCATTGCCATTTTGATGCGTTCATAATATTTTTTTAGCATTAGCATTGCAACATAGAAACAAATTCAAATTTAAATTCAAAAATGTTTTATTCATGAAGACTTATCATATGCACTTATGAAGCGTTCATACATATTATAATATGACACCATTAATGTTAAGTGATGGTGATAATTGCATTCATTAACTTAAAAGAGGTTTCCAAACGCGCCCTGGTCTAAGTTAAGAGCCCACAACAGACTTAGCCGGGATTTTTTTTTTTGTTATCAGCATTTCACAGTCGAGTTAATGTTTAGCTATGAAGTTAGAGCAATTCATATCCAACCTTTTTATCATACATATTATCCTTAATATGATAATAGGACTTTTCTATAAGCTTACGTTTTATATAAAATTAAAACTTATTGCGAAACATCTCAAGGATTTCACCTGGTGATTTGTTATAAAATGATATACCTTTAAATTAATGACAAACTTTCTGCAGTCTAGTAAACTGCACTACATGTATAATTTTTCTACTTATATTAATATTCTCCACTCTCTTTTAATATTTTGTTATATTTTTATGAAAATAAATTTAATTTTCAACTATGTATTCATTATGCACCGTGATAATTTCAACTTTATCTCTTAAAGGCTTAAAGGCCTCTTTATTCTCTATATTTTTTATACTCTATATTCTTGGGGCCATTTTATATATTATACGAAAAGCCCTCTTCTGCAGTACAAAAATAGAATCAATACCAGCAGCATTACCCCATAATAATATACTGTAGGACATAATAAAATGGCAGCGGACAGCGACCCAGCTTTTTGAATCCAAGGTCATGGGTTGGATTCCCACAACTAGAAAATGTTTGTGTGATGAACATAAATGTTTTTCTGGGTCTTGGTGTTTGTATGTAAATTATAAGCATTAATGTAAATAATTCATAAAATATTCATAAGTCATCTTAGTACACATAACATAAGCTACGCTCACTTTGGCGCTAGATGGCGATGTGTGTATTGTCGTAGTATATTTATTATTTTATTAATAAAATGACGTTAAATTTACTTAAATACACAAGATTGGCTATATCTGTTATGACGTATCTATTTAACGTATGATGCAGAGCTGTTCTTTAAATTATTTATTTATATGTGGGCCCCATTGCGGTCTATGGAAGCGGAACTAAAGGCTTCCAATGCATCTTGTATGAAGCTTGAGTCTGCTCGGGATTGATCTGGATTAAAAAAAAGTAACGCTTTATGCATCACTATGACATAGTGATGCATAAAGCGTTACTTTTTGTATTAAAGGACTTAAAGAAGAAGAGCAAAATGATCATATTATAGTCAGTCAACTTTTTACTATGGTACTCAAAAAGAGAAGCGAACGAGAATGAAATGTTGCGGGCGTTGCCATGTCGGTCGGTAAATGAGATGCTATTGCTATATTCATATATTTTTTTACTTTATTGCACAACAAAAAACGGTTTACAAAAACTTAACCAAATGAATGCATTTTCTACCAGCCAAGCTTCAGACGTGCGAGCAAAACGACTGAGGGTGTCGCTAGAAAATTGTAGGAAATAAAAAAATAGAAATATACACGTTAAATAGATTAAAATATATATATTTGTGTATATATATAAATATATATAAATTATAAAAATTGTATATCTATACAATTCATATCTATAAGAAAGAAAATAAGCATGGCGGTAATACTTCCCCGGTCGAGCTCTACCACAAAAAGTTCTACAATTACTTTTGTTTTCAATCAGCATTATGCTAATCAAGACCAATATGTTAACGTTATTAGTATAATATCTTTTGTTACAATTTCACATGCAATCCTAGTTTTAATAAGCGGGTTAAATTTAATTTCATGCATAATAGCGATGCATGTTCAGGCATCATATGACATAGCAATAGAAAATTGTGTGAATATGAATACTAACCGTGTGATAATAGATACGCTCGTAAAACCGTGGATAATATTTAGCGTTTTCATTTTATGTACTTTTTTTTAATGTACATTACATTAAAAAAAAGTACATAAAATGAAAAATATAGGTTTGCGGTTGACGACTATCACGCCTATAGAAAGCAAGATGTAGTCCCAGTTGAAGGCAGGCTTTGAATTTACCGTACGTTACCCTGTGCAAGTAATTAATAATAATAAATAAATAAATATACTACGACAATACACACATCGCCATCTAGCCCCAAAGTAAGCGTAGCTTGTGTTATGGGTACTAAGATAGCTGATGAATATTTTTTTATGAATATAATACACATAAATACTTATAATATACAGATAAACACCCAGACACTGAAAAACATTCATGTTCATCATACAAACATTTTCAGTTGTGGGAATCGAACCCACGACCTTGGACTCAGAAAGCAGGTTTGTTACCCACATCGCCACTCGGCCGTCTAATATTGAAATATTTTACTTTCGTCTTATAAGAATTCGCAATCAGGAATGAGGGGACCCGTAAAAGTTGCGAAACTGAAGTAGCAATGGGTGGGACACATACACACATTGGTACAACTCCCAACGAGGCAGACAGACGTAATCAAATGAGACACTGGACTCTACATGGATGTTAATTGGTTGAAAATGATGATATAAAATACGCACTATAAATTTAGTTTGTATATTTTGTATTCGTAATCGCTTGTTCATAATCACTTGGACACCGAGCATTTAAACTTTCAAAACCTCTTTGTATCTCTCTCTTCTTACTTGAATGTCATGTTTTTTTAACGATAAACTGACACGCATCAAACTTTAAGTTACGGACAAAAACGTTGTCATCTGGGATAAACAAAAAACTGTCGAGTCTTGTCGGTAAATTTTATCACAAAATGTTTGCGAACTTTGCCTTTGTGACGGCGGAATATTATAATTCATTCAAAGTTACGACAATATTTTTGAGTTAACTCTGATTTTGAAATAAGGTCATGAGATTTTGTAAAACATAACAACAACATTATTTACTCTTTTAGTACCGCCTTTGCCACCAAAGCACAGATGTAAAAAACGTCTCCACGCGAGCAATGAGTTTGAAATTCAAAAAATGATTGGCAGGATTACGATTTAAGTCATACATACTATAGGCCTCATGCCTCCGAGCGGTCAGCGAACATTTTAGAAATAAATCATTATTATTAACTACAAATAATAATTTAGTCAATCATTGAAAGCCTATAAATTTATAGTCCACTGCTGAACTTAGGCCATAATGATAGGGTGTGTTCATAAATACCGCGCTGGGCAGACGAGTTAGTGATCGCAGTAGATGGTAGTAGTACGCTGCTGCCCGATCTCCATTATATTCACTTAGGCAAACCGCACGACACCCGTGGGAAATGGAGGGGTGGAGACAACTGTATTATGGATTCGCTGACACACGATAGAAGTATCTATGTAATTAATAAAAGTATATATTTAATACATTCATTATTTTTCTTCAATACAAAGCTAGTGCAATTTTATGGATTAATAAGGTTAGGAAAGCTTTTTAAATATACTCGTACCTATGGAAGCGGACGAATTTTTTACTAAGTCAAACAGTTTTCATGACAAATATGTCAAAAGTCAAATATACAATACAAGTTTCACGAAATTGTCCAGAAAATATTTCTGGTAGTACCTATCTACTGTTACTGGGCGTATTATTTAAAAATGGATTGTTATTAAAACAAACACGTATGCGTATCGAATAATAATATCAGATGTAATTGTACATCCGTAACACGCGCGCCTCTATTTTATTACCTGTCTATTTTCGGTGGATGTTTGTGTTTAGTTCAAATGGGTTAGCCTTTTTACGTCCACTAATGGCGCCGACGAATAAAGCAATCTTTTTGTAGTGTAAATTAACGTGTATGTAACCTTTGGAACTATAAATAAAACAGAATCGTTTTGTATACCATAATATTATTTTTGTGTCCGTATATGATAGACGGTAGGTACATTTTTATTTAGTCCAAACCCATAGATTGTTACTTCCAAAGCACAAAACCTTCCACCAGACCAAACATAGGAAAAATACATATTACCATATGTTTTTGTACCTACATATCAGATCACAAATTATGGTTTTAAGACCTTTAACTCGTGAAGGAGTTTACAGTAAATAGAGTTACGCAACAAAATTACTCGAAAATGACGGCACTTACTTCCCGACTTTACAAAAAAGCATGTTGTATGTGGGTGTGTGTTGGTGTGTGAGTGCCAGATTGTCTATTCTTATTCATTTATTCAAATTCTTAAGTCTGTCTTTGTTATTAGTTCCCTATAAACCTCAGGGGTGATTATGTTGTGATAAATTTTTGTGATAGACTTTGTTAAATAAGTGCGATGGTGCTACTGTAAGCTCGGTCAAATATCACCTTTATTCAATAGTAAAGGCAGTTAATTAACGAGGGATAACAACAAATTACAAATCCCACATATTGATCAATTAGAGTTCAAAGCCTTTATATCGTGTACCCACACTTTATACAGTTTGCAAGTCCTCGGTCTATATTTTGTTACTTTGCTAGATTAATAAACAATCTAGTGCTCCATTGTCATTTTTGCTTTTTATAGCCTTTTTAATACTTTTGTATTTCGCACTACCGAAAATTATTTACAAAGAAAGGCGGAGTTTTCATTAGCATAAGGTGAATTAAGAGTTTTCTTTTTCATTTCCATTATGTTGGTGCCAAGGCCGGCAGCTGGTAGAATTCTTATTTACTTTTATATTATACTAGCTGTTGCCTGCGACTGCGTTCAAAATTTTTGGGAGTGTAAGGTTTATCGGAATAAAAAGACTTGAAAACGTCTTTATTTACTCAGGTCGTCATTTTTTACCACTTATCTGGCAGCGCAGCGGCGAGGATTGTGACATATAAAATTAAAGGCCCAGGGTTCTATACATGTTTAATTGGCATTTGTATTGTGGTTTTGTCTTTAAAAATATTGAGAGGTAGGTTTGGCCAATTAAGGGTATGCCAAAACAATGTAATGTTTGTGATAAAAGATCCACAGACAATTAAATATATCTTTATTTTAGTGTTGATAACAGTATCAGAAAAGTTATAATGATCAAATGTATCGAAAATATACATAATACTTAAAGCCGCTTGTTCAAAAGGCTGATCACAAGTTCATAATACTTTTTTTGTATTAATATAAGGTGCTAGTTAAAACTACACTCACTATACTAAAACTAATGCTCTGAGGATTTCAAACGGGCCTTGGTCTTAAAAGAAAGCAATCATTTACTTTACTGCGTATTATTTTTGGCATCACTATTTAACAGTGGTTTTTTAAACTTGATTAGAGGCACGAAGATGTAGCATTCATGTAGCCAAGCGCTAGTCTATCACCAATTTAAAAGAAATGTCGCCTATTTTTATTTATGGTAAAAGATTTTTTTAAAACTTGAATTTGTAAAAGGTTATGAGAAACTTTAAACTTGCGACAACCCCAAGATGTTATTTGGTAGTTATTATAAAAAGTATAGCTTTTAAAATTTTACATTTAATAAAAATGTAGGAAGGTTGTTTGATAATCCTTGGTTTTTAACTGGGCCATTATTTTTGACCTTGCTTCCAGTAGCACGTTAATTTAACAAAGTCCAGCACTGCTTAAAAATTGATCACACCATAACCACCCCTGACACATAGGAGAGACGGCCTATAATTGAATAAAATAATTCCAGATTTTTCCTTCAAAATAAGTATAATAAGTGCGTGTTCACAATCTTACAACACGCAAGCTGACCGTACGATCGAGTTGTGAAACTTATTATATGAAAATTGTTTAGTTATTCATATAAAGTGAAATAGGCTCTTTGTATGTGATAGTAATACTTGAAACAAGGTTTCTGCGATAGTAGACATATTACGTTCAAGTAAAAAAACCGAACCAAACGAAGAACCGAAGCAGTTAAAGCGCAGTGGGTAGCAGCTCGTCTTCATTTTCGGGGGGCTGAGTTTAATTCCCAGCACACACCTCTAACTTTTCTAAGTTATGTGCGTTTTAAGTAATTGAAAATATCACTGGCTTCGGCGGTGAAGGAAAACATCGTGAGGAAACCTGCATGTCTGATAGTTCTACATAATGTTCTCAAATGTATACCAATCCGCACCGGGCCAGCATGATGGACTACGGCCTTAACTCCTTCTCATTGTGGGTGCAGCCTTGCAGTGGACCGGTAATACGTCGATATGATGAAAAAAACCGACTTCTAATCCAACAACTAATATTTTGTAGTCGTGTGGATAAGAAATGTAACACAATGATACAGATGATCACCAATTAAATGATATTTTTGATGGTATAATAACAGGCACATAAGGTTAAAACCCTGCGCCTTAGGTTGATGGGCACAGGGCGGAATTCAGTAGGATGTGGTCTTTGCCTGCTCTGCGAAATGTTACTCCGTTTATGGGTTAAGGTTGTCTTCTAACTATCACGCGGGTCATCTGCATACTCCGTTAATCCCTATCCCTATCCCTATCCCTATCCGTACTAATATTATAAATGTCAATGTAAGTTTGTTTGTTACGCTTTCACGCAAAAACTACTTAAACGATCCTCATGAAACACATATTCTTGGAAGTGTTAGAAGTAATATAGAAAACTTTTTATCCCGACATTAAGCTCGGTACCTTTGGGAGAGGGAGTGAAAGTGTCTGACGATTTTACACCATAACTCCGACAAATTATAACCGATTTAAATTTTTGTACTATAGAGGTGACAATATGTGTTTCATTTTGCCCAAACTGTGGTTGGAGATAGAGGACTGAACTTCTCAGCTGACAGCAGCAAACCCCTCATTTAAGGGTATCGCTAAGATAGAGAACACAACAACTAAATTTAATGCTACATCAAAAAAAAATCAAACGCAGACGAAGTCACGGGCAACAGCTAGTTATTACTATAAAAAAGTAAAGTAGTTAAAATCTCATTTGATGGTAAGTGATGATACAGTCTAAATGGTAGTGGGCTTACCTTTTATAGGTATAGTAGTAAGTTTTATGAAATCCATACACCACTACGGTTTCTTTGCGGCATTGTACTGGAACTTCCACTGGAAATTCCTATACATTTCCAAATCAGCCCTGCTGGGGTTCGAACACGTGACTTACAACTTAAAAAAACCTGAGCGCTGACCACTGCTCACACGGAAGGTCGATAAAAGTAAAAGGAATAATTTCCTTCAGTTGCAGTTACGCAATAGATATCTAATTGCTGAAAACGCACATAACTTCAACTAACTCTATGTATTTTATAAATTTAAAATGCATATAAAAAAAAAGAAAGGCATATACTAATTTCGGCATCGACGGTAGGAGAGCCGTAGCTTAATTGGTGAAGGCGCTCAGGCCGCGATTGCCCGAGAGTCGCAGGTTCAAATCCTGTCAGTTCCTAAAATTTTAATATACATTTTAAATTTATAAAATTGATAATTCCTCCAAGTGTAGGTAAAAACACTAATAAAAATTATAAAAATAACTCTATGTAATTGAGTATTATGTAAGTTTATAACAGCATATCTATTATAGTATATATAAATTTGTATCGCTATTTGTGTAGTTAATATGTAAATTTAGTATGTATGTTCATGTAAGTTTATATTATTTTTTTGTAACATACTTTACGCACCATCCACTTTCCACTTTTTTATCGGCTCGTACGCTCAGGTTGCCTTTAAAAGATCACTTTTAGTGATAAGGCAGCAATAATTACTTTTACTGTTTTCCTTGTATTTCTCCTATTGTTTTGTGTTGCAATAAAGTTTTTCTATTCTATTCTATTCTATAACTTAAAAATTTTGAGATACCGGTGATCGAACATTTAAGAGGACGCATTCCTGTTAATGAGGCTGAAATCTTACCTACGCTAAAATTAATTCGTGTTGAAGTTCTAGCTATTACATCGTAAATTGCCGCAAACCAAACCTGAGGCGAATGAAAAAAGTGATCGGTATTTTTTCGGGGAAATTGTTAAATTATATACCATTAAACGCTTAACAATATCCAAAACAGGCGTTTCTATAAAATATAGCGTAATAATAAATGGTTCGGTTTTAAACAGATGAAAGGTCGTTTTTCACGAAATCCCTTTGTTTACCACGCAACTAAGCTGAAAAATTGGCACGGGAAATTTTGAGGGCGAAACCGCTTTTAACGTACAATACTGTACAATGCTTTGGTGGTGAACTTATTTGGCTGATTTTGTTTGTCGATATTTTGAAATATCATGGGCCAACGTAGGATTTTCTTCCCGCATTTGTTCAATCATAAGTCGAAAATAATAAGACAACTTTGGTATATGTACCATTATTTTGTTCGTGTCTTTGAAACTGATATGCTTTGAAATTGAAAACATGCCTCACACATATTTCAAATATTCTGATTGGTCAGTATTCTCATGATACCCGACACAGCTAAACGTCTTTATGGAAGAGTACTTAACACTAATCGCAAAGCTCTTGACTCTACATAATAAATAATTTTACCCGGCTTGTGTGAGCAACTCTATTCAAATGTATAGAAAGAAATACGTGTTTTATTAAGTCAAAGTCCTAAATACCAGAATTCAGAACGCTCGTCGTCATTCTCACAGATGTCAAAGTCAAAGTCAAAAATATCTTTATTCAAGTAGGCCCACAGGTGGCACTTTTGATGCGTACATAAGAATTACACGGTAGTGAGATGATGGCGATAACCACATTCGTAAACTTAAAACTAAAGCTACGAGGGTTCCAAACGCGTCCCGGCCGGGTGTTTTTTTTTTTTTTTTTTTTTTTTTTTTTTGCCATCTCACAATGTAATTTTAAATTATTAGAAGAGCAACCTGGTTAGAGCAATAATTTACACCCAAGCTTTTTTATCGTTTACGTAGTCCTTTATACTATAATAGGACTTTTCTATAAGCTTACGTTTAATACAAACTTTGAACTTTTTAAGAGACATCTCCAAGATGTCAATTGGTAGTTTATTGTAGAATTGTATGCAATTTCCTTTAAACGAATTATGAATTTTATGTAACCTAGTATATTGCACTGTAAGTTTATTCTTACTTCTAATGTTTAAATTATTGCAGTCACATTTTTTCTTAAATTTAGAAATGTTTTTATGGACGTACATTAAATTTTCAAATATGTACTGACTATACACTGTCATTATTTTAAAATCTTTAAATTTATCTCTCAATGACTCTCTCGGACCCATTTTGTAGATAGAACGAACAGCCCTCTTCTGCAGCACGAAAATAGTGCTAATATCAGCAGCATTACCCCAAAGTAAAATTCCATATGACATAATGCTGTGAAAGTAACTAAAATATACCAGTCTAGCAGTTTCTACGTCGGTCAAATGGCGTATCTTCTTTACCGCATAGGCAGCAGAACTAAGCCTGTTCGATAAATTATTTACATGAGGGCCCCATTGAAGTTTAGAATCTAACGTTATTCCTAGAAAAACTGTCGTATCCTCCAGTTTCAGTTCCTCATTATTAAGTAGTACAGTGGTTTTCACGTGTTTAACATTAGGTAAAGTGAATTTTATACACTTGGTTTTTTTTCCGTTAAGAACCAAATTATTAGCTTCAAACCACTGTACCACTTTAGCGAGAGAGTTGTTTACGTCGTCAAAAGCTAGTTCACGTCGATTTATTTTAAAAGTCAGTGATGTATCATCGGCAAACAGAACTATCCCGTGTTTATCCTTGGCAAGGTAAGGAAGGTCATTAATGTAAATAAGGAACAGAAATGGTCCTAATATAGACCCCTGTGGGACACCTATTTTCATAACTGATCCATTAGACGGTTTTCCATTCACGTCGACTTTCTGAATTCTATCGCGTAGATAGTTACTCATTAAGTCTAGAGCTACACCCTGAATTCCATAGTGGTGTAGTTTCCTAACTAACGTTTCGTGTTGAACACAATCAAACGCCTTAGATAAGTCACAGAACACACCAAGTGCATCACGTGACTCCTCCCAGGCTTCAAATATGTTTTGTATTAGCTCAACACCTGCGTCGATTGTTGAGCGACCCCGTGTGAAACCAAATTGCTTAATATGAAGTAAATTATACTTATGAAAATGGTAAAGTAATTGATTTAAAATGAGTTTTTCAAAGATTTTACTGAAAGTGGGTAGTACGGATACTGGTCTAAAGTTAGTGGGGTCAGTAGTACTACCCGATTTAAACAATGGAACTATTTTACTAAGTTTCATTAAGTCAGGAAACACACCACAATCTATACAATTATTAAATATTAAGGCTAAATCGGGTGCAACAATATCAATTAATGATTTGACAACGTTTACGGAAATGCCCCACAGATCATTTGTTTTTTTATTAATTAATAATTTAAAGGCTTTAATAACGTCAGAGCCACTAACATGCGTGAATTTAAAAGAATGGTTACACTCAGGCACATTTTCCTTTAATAGAGAGAGAGCCATATCTGGTGAAGAGTTTAATGATTCTGTTGTGGAGACGGGAATGTTGGTAAAGAAGGTTTCAAAAGCAGTAGCCACCTCGAAATCTGTTGTTAAGGCTTTATTATCTACATTAAGTTTAAAATTAATATTTCGTGGTGTTACTCTTCCCGTCTCCTCATTAATTATGTTCCAAGTAGTTTTGATTGCATTGCTGCTATTTTTAATTTTATTTTTGATGTATCGCGTCTTTTCTAAGTGGCAAGCGCGTTTAAAATTCTTGGAAAACAATTTAACATAATCCCCAAACTTATCACCAGTGTTAAATTGACGTTCAGCATACAATTCGTACAGCTTTTGCCTATTTTTATGAAGTTCAACTGTCGCCCACTCACTAAAATTTAATGTATCAGTAATCACAACCGACTTACTAGTAAATATAGAATGAAATAGTCTATTAAAGGTATTGAAAAAGGAGCTGTACATTGCATTTGGAGTCGCCCCTGAGGGTAGGAATGGGAGGTCATTTACTAGGCTATATCTCATTTTCTCTATGCGGTTGGATGTTACAGGAACAAATGTTATTTTACGTTTAGAAACATTTTTCTTCACATTTTCAAATTGAATAATTTGACCACAATGATCAGAGTCTAATTTACTAATAATATTTTTGCTTATAGGAATTATATTTGTAAAGATGTTATCCAAACAGGTGGCGCTAGTAGCAGTTATTCTTGTGGGCTCCATGAACATATTTGATAGATTGTAAGTTTTAAATAAATTCAATAACTTGATACTTAAAGAGTTATTTTCTAAAATGTTTACATTAAAATCTCCGCATATTATTAACTTTTTATTACACTTTGATATTTTAAATAACACTTCATCCATTACCTTTTCAAAAAGTTCAAAGTTTGACAAGGGTGGCCTATAAACAGTAACAATTATAAATTGCTCTAGTTCAACCGAGGCTAGCTCTATTGTCCGTTCAACAGAAAGGCTAACAATATCGTTTCTGTTTTTAAATTTTAAATTTTTATTTAATAAAATTAAAGAGCCTCCATGAATCGCTGTAACCCTGGTGAACGAACTACCAACCTGGTGGTTACCAAAATTAAACAAATATTCATGGGTTTTCAACCAGTGCTCAGTTATACATAAAATGCTAATGTTAAAATCATTTAAAAATAATTCAATCTCTAAGTCTTTTCCTCTAATACATTGAATATTTTGGTGAACCAAGTTGATATAATTAGAATTAGATTTTTTATTATATTTTTGGTTTAATAGTACATTGTGCGACCCCTTACTATAATTTTTTTCATATATGCCTGAGGGAGACTCAGTTGTCTGCTTTTCTAAGCAAGAGAAAGCCTCTGTTGTCTCCTTAACTAGTTTAAACTAAAATGACTTGGAATAATTTCCAAGGTTTTCATGTCAAAACTATTACACTGCTCAATAAAAGCAGCTGGTTTAGCCAAGTTCTTGGCTGTTATGGTAAAAAAATACGATAGCGAAACAGCTATCTGTTGTTTAAAATAGTGTGATAGGTAATATCTATCTCGGTACAAATTATAAGTAGGATTAGCACATTTGCTAAAGTCTATAACATGAAATTTCTTATTATACGTACATAAATTGTACAAAGTCATATTTAAATTATACCTAATAGTATTTTCTTGGTGTGGCAAGTTATGAAAATAAGGAAATGTGTATAATACAATACTATTTACATTTAATATATTTAAAGAATCAATAAGTTTAATCAGCTCAGGTTTGTTAACATTCCCTCTATTTCCCATTATGATAATTAAATTAGTTTTACAGTCAAACATATTCCTATTTCTACAAATTGCAGCTACAATAGCTTTTAAATTTGAGTTGGGTAAACAGTAGTTCAAAACTGTGTGTCCATTCAACTGAGAGTTAAGATATAAGCCCATGTTACATCCAATTTCATCGCTGTACATAATTGTTTTTATTGAACTGCTACTATGAGCATTTGCTTCAATAAAGGAATTATTATTAATATTTATGTTTTGTGATTTTGAGTTACTTAACCTGACACACACCTTTCTCACATTAGAGGGTGATGACACTGATGACACAAACTGGGGATGACTGCCTATACTATCAAAACTATGGGTAGATAGTGAAGTTAATTTACCACTGGGTTGTTCTGTCTTATGCCATTCATCTGAAGTCTGTGTGTACTCAGATATCATTTGCCTTTGATACATATCAAACTTTACTGCCAGTGTACGTAAAGAAGTCTGTAATCTGGCTATTTGTGCTTCTAGGATTTGTGTGTCAGATTCATAACTTAATCTATTACTTTCTAACTGTGAACTATACATTTTAATTTCATTCAATAATTCTAAACGTTCTTTCTTTGGTTTCAGAGATTTAACAGAATTTTTATGTACTTTTAACAGTTTCTGTGTTTTTTTAATATATCGGTTAACTTTGATATACTTTTTTAGTTTCCTACTGCTGCAGGGATTGACTACTGTATCTGATTTGACTATCAATAAATTAGAGAAGTTGGTATTAGCAGTAGACATGTCAGCAGCAGCAGTAACCAACTGTGGGGCCCTATCAACTAATTCTTCATATAGGCTTTGAGTGTGTATTGCTGTTGTGTTATGGGCTGCATCTTCCAGTTCGGTGATCTGGTGGTGGGCATCACTTAGCTCCCGCTGCAGGGTAGTAATCTGGCTCAGAGCCTCCTCATACTCAGCACGGCACTCATCAAACCTATTTACTAATAACTGAAGTCTATCCCGCTCTTCTACAATGTCTACATACTTTATGTGCAAATCCGATAGTTCTAATTTTAGTCTATTATTATTCCCAAGGACTTCTAATAATTCCTTTTCGTTTTCGTCTCTTTCATTATTCAATTGGGTGCATAGCTCCTTGCTTGCCTTTAATTCTTTCAGGGCCAATTGTAATTTGGATTGCTCCTGGCGCGCTAAGGCTCTGCGGGTCATCATTTTGTAATTAATTAATTAATGAAACAAGGAGTAATCACCCAAAGAATGCGAAATGACAGGTAGGTTTTGGTATTGCAGTGTATTGTTATAACAATTGCAGCGTTACACTTGGATAACGGGCAATTGCATATACACGTATGTGTTTTTTATGCGCTAAATAGTTGTTTCAAAGCCAAAACAGCTACTAGCACTCTTTAAAAACACCAAAACAGAAGTTTAAAATTCAAGTTTTACTAACCTAACTGTCACTTTGTTTACATCGACGAAAACTTTTCTTACGCACTTTTAACACTTAAACTATTAATATATACTACTATTTATTATATAAATTAGGCGATTAAATTGGATTTGGGCACTAAAAACACACAAAATAAATTAAAATAACAAAATAAAGTACAGAGATCTTTGAACAGCTGTTATAGGCGGTGTTGCCACACCAAGAATTGATGATCTGAGGAATTCATAATCTGAAAAGTCAGAATGTGTGTAGAGCTACTGACATTGACGAGAATTCCGGCCTTTCTGAATTAATAATATGAGTTGAGATTATGAATTGAAAGACACATTCCGGCTGTGTGAGGCCGGCCTAAGTTTTACTTTTGGTATTTTTAGATTTGCCTTCATTGTGCTGAATATGTCGAGATTGTCTCACGCTATATTCCGATAAACCGATTTTGGTTAGGTATAGAATGCTTTTGAACGACATTTACTCTCGTCTCATCTAAACAAAAACTAAGATTGTATTAGAAAAAGGTTGCATATTCAATCCTAATTCGTACGATAGAATAAATCAACATAAGTTCTATGCATATGTCTCAGTTAGTTTACAACAAAATAATAATATGAAAATCTCTTTCCCATATTTATTTACTTATTTATTAATACAAAATATTACATAGTATTTAGATTCATTGCATCTTTAAGCCTTGTCGACTAGTCTGACATTTCTCTTAAAATAATAGAAGAAGAAGAAGAAGAAACACTTTATTGCACGTATAACATACAGGAAAAGAAACAGTAAGGAGTATACAGTACACAATGTAGACATGCAAAGGCGTCCTTTTTGCTGCAAGCAATATAGGCAACCTTTGTAGATAGGACTTAATAGATTAGGTACGGTACATATATACTAAAAAAACAATTATCCTACTGCAATAAAATCTTTCGGTACATATTTTCATGATTATCATCATATCGATCCATTACTGGGCATTGGTGGACTCCACATACCCTTAAGAACATGATGTAGAACACTGAAGCATGCGGGTTTCCTCGCGATGTTTTTCTTTACCGTCGTACATATTTTAGTAAAAGCTATTCTAGAGAAACACACTGACTTTATATCACCATCATCATCAACCCTTTACCGTCCAGCACACGTTACTTCTCTCAGAACGAGAATGGTTAAGCCAGCATTCAACCACATTTGCCACCTGCGGAACGATAGATGTAACTCTTCGTTTTCTTAGTATGTTTTTCTTAACAATTAAAGCAAATGATATATAAACATTGCATTACTTATAAAATTAAATTTACAAAACTTCGATAAGTTTCAGGCGCCGGGTCTCCACGAAAAAAAACCCGAAGGCCACTAGGCCAATTCTATATAATATAATAATAACTAGCTGACCCGTGCTTGTGCGTGCGACAGACTTCGTCTGCACCAAATCGGTTATTACCGGAAAACACGAATAAAATGTCAATTTTTCTAAAAAAGAATCCTAGCTAGATCGATTTATCGCCCCCGAAACCCTCTATATACAAAATTTCACGAAAATCGTTGGAGCCGATTCCAAGATTCCAATTATATATATACAAGAATTGCTAGTTTAAAATATAAGATAAGCCGTCATTACTGATTTGAAAATTTTCTGACAATTTATAAAAAACTAGTGTGCACATAGATCCAAATCAATGTGTCCTGCAGACACACATGCCTCCTCTAACCTTTTTCATCCTTTTCTATCTTTCCTTTTCTTATAATTCTATATAATGTGATGACAAATAAAATGACCAGAAAATAAATCTACACATTTTCGAAAACTAACACTAAACTTCAACTTGGTATGGTTTTTGTAGTGGTGAATTGAACGGCATTGTACGGAAAAATGGTTCGCCGTGAAAAAAATTCCAGCTTAGTTTGGTGGTTAAAACAAAAAGGATTTTGTGAAAAACGACCCTTCATATGTTTTGAACCTCACGATTTATGTTTTGAATAAAAACCAATCAATGGTAAAAGTGAGTTACAGCCGATATAAATTTAATATACCTAATAAAAACTATGCTTACAAAAATAAATATTTTTCGATTTGTAACTTATTTTTATTTTGACAATAATAATATGAATAGCATGATAATGAAATAAATAGCATGTTAGTGTTTAAATATTTTTTTTTAAATAGTAAAATACAGTAGTAGGAGTCATGACAAATGGATCGATATCGAGAAATAAAAACGTTCGGAGGCTTTTAGAGCTTTGAGTAATTCATTATTTCTGGAATAAATACCAAAAAATAATGTTTTACAATTGAATCTCTAAATAACAATTTCATATAACATTATGCATAGAGAGAGAAAAGTGAAAAATAATTCGGGAAATAATTGTTACAAAATAATCTGTCTTCGCTCAATGTATCTATAATGAATTAATGAATATTTATACATTTATTGTTTATAACAAAATATACATAGCATAGAAAAACAATCACAGCACAGCGTATAAAAATTTTATTTTATTTTCTTTTTTGAATATTAATTAACTACGAGAAAATATTCATCGATATATAGCCCTAAAAAAGCGTAGCTTGTGTTAGGGGTACTAAGATGACTGTTCAATATTTTTGTTAATAATATACACCTATAAGTATTGGTATACCCAGATAAACACCCAGACACTGAAAAATATTCATGTTCATGACACACACATGTTCCAGTTGTGGGAATCAAACCCTTGGCCTTGGACTAAGAAAGCAGGGACACTGCCCGCTGCTCCAGTCAGCAATATTTTTTGCGAAACTGTAAATTACTTAAATGACTATCAAAATTTTAGTATACTATAAATTGATAAACAGTACCCCGATTGCCGTGTTAATATAATAATATATTATCATTATATGGGTTCTACCACCTGCGGGTCTTACACGTTAAGCTGGTCCCGGTTATTGCAAAGTTTGTTGGGGATCCTTTAATACTTTAGGCAGTTGATTAATGTTGGAAGTTATAGTTTACGTTTAACCATTTATGAAGGTCGGGTCGTATGAAGAAAAAGTTTGATGGTGAAAAAAAAAAAGCTTTCTCAACTACTACTTCTCAAAGCTCAAATAACTAAGTTGGACGGCCAATTTGCGCAGTCGGCAGCGACCCTGCTTTCTGTGTCCAAGATCGTGGGTTCGATTCTTACAACTGGACAATGTGTGTGTGATGACCAAGAACGTTTTTCAGTGTCCGGGTGTTATTCTGTTTATTAATCGACTTACCAGAAACGGACATAAATTAGTGATATCTGCATATCTTCTGCGAAAGGTGCAGAACTCCTTTGTGCGTAAACTCAACGTATACGCTTTTACAACACGATTCCTAAGGAAATTCTTGACCTACCAATGCAAACATTTAAAAAATGTGTAAAAACGCATCTAGTACAGCGAGGTTACTATACATTTGATGAATTCCTCAATGAAAAGGTAGATTGGAAGCAGCCAGCCTCGCTCTCATCTCCCGCAAGATAATTATATATGTATAATGCAAAATGATTATAAATGTTGATGTTGGAAAAGAGCAACTACTGAGTTTCTTGCCGGCTCTTCTCGGTAGAATCTGCTTTCCGAACCGGTGGTAGAGTCACAACAAACATACATACTTGACGTTTCAAAAGTGCTTATAAAGTAGGCCTACTTGAAATAAATGAATTTGAATTTGAATTTGAATTTTGAATTTATTATAAGTTTTCAAGTATATAATGCATAAAAAAATCATCAGTCATCTTAGTATCCATAACACAAGCTACGCTTACTTTGGGACAAGGTGGCAATGTGTGTACTTTAGTAGTATATTTATTTATTTATTTAAGCAATTTAAATGGAAAGGTACTCGTAATTAAGGTATCCTTACTTTCTTACTTTATAATATAATGGTGACAGTGAACTTGTTTGTTTGTCTTTCTAACTGGCCAAGGTTAGAGTTTGAGGTCATAAGTAATTTATTCCTAAATTTATTCCCATTTAAATGTCATATATATCTGATAATTGGTTTCGAATACAAACAATCGAACAATTGAAAAATGATAGCAAATCAACTGCGATTGCGGAGGTCGGGCCGTATAAAGAAAAAGTTTTGTAGTGAAAAAAAAGCTTTCAAGTTGTTATTTCTTCTTAAATAACCGAGTAAGATACATGAAAAGGTAATTATAATTAAGGTATCGTTACTTCCTTACTTTATTATATAAATGCGACACTATGTTTGTTTGTTTGTCTATCGAACCGAAAGTTATCATTTCAGTTGTTTTCTTTTTATTGCATGTTCGGGCCAAGGTTAGAGTTTGAGGTCCTAAGTAATTTATTCCCGTTTAAATGTCATATATATCTGATAATTGGTTTCGGATACAAACCATCAAACTTTATAATATAAAAACGACAGTATGCTTGTTTGTTTGTCTTTCTAACCGAAAGTTATCAATTCAGTGGCTTTTTTTTTATGTATCAATTTGTAAGCAATTTGTCTGACATGGTCCCATTTCAATGTCATATATATCTGATGATTGGCTTCGGATACAGACAATCAAACCCTTAAAAAATGACAGCAAATCAAGATTGCTGCTTTTGCATAAAAATAATGCATAGTTTACGTAATTATACAAATGAACATCACGCCTGTACACCGTATATGTATTCAGAACCCACGTTTTTTATCGAAGTTAGTATTACTAGCGTATATTCTTTCACGACTGGATGCTAATAGTAGCATCCAGTATAACTCAACTAGAGTTATACAATAAGTATTTAGTTTATAGTTAGTATATCATTTATTGTAAAAATTGAGTTTTTTTTTTTAAATATCTTGTTTATACACATAAAAAACCTACACAGTTATTTTAAGTATTGGGTATTTGGTAAAGCTTTAATTTTTGTACATTCTTTTATTTATTGTAAAAATTGTAGTAAGTACCTCATTTATTAGCGTGCTTATGCTGTTTTTCGCTACGTCAAGTCGCCCGCATTTCATATAATTTCACGAGCTCGCAAAAATTTTTCATTTCGGCCACATGTAGTTTTTTTTCCGGTTATTTCATACAAGAAACATTTTACGAATGCAGTCTTCTTTACTAAAGCTATGGGTCTATTTATCTGCGACATTCAGGTCTTAGCATATAGGTATATGCTAAGACCTGAATGTCGCTAATTGTTTAGCAAATTTAATCTTATCGGTTATATTTTAAAGGGTTTCAAATTTGACGTCACAAACTACAACCATTAGTTTTGCATAGAATTGATTCTATCCCACTTGAATATTGCAGTCAAAAAACATCAAAATCCGAATCAAATATATATAATGACAAAGTTAAACTAACTAACTAACTGTCTTTTAGAATTTAAAAAAATAAATAAAAAAAATCAGATTCATAAATATATTATTATTTTGGTTGCACGTGTAAAAAATATTAATTCGTTGTTACATTATATGATAAGAAAACAACTAAATAATTAAAAAAAGAAAAACACATCGCCACCTAGCCCCAAAGTTTGCGTAGCTAGTATTATGAGTACTAAGATGACTGATGAATATTTTTTATTTACAATATACATAAATACTCATAATAAACAGACAAACACTCAGGTACTGAAAAAAATCATTCTTGTTCATCACACACACATTTTTTAGTTTTGAGAATCGAACCCACAGCCTGGTACTCAGAAGCAGGGTCACTGCCCATTGCGCTAATCGGCTGTCCAAATTACATGTTGTGTGTTAACTATTCATATTTAAAAAAACAACATATTTTCGCGCATATTCATAAAATTTACAAAACATTTTCTACTAGCTACTGTAATTCTAAAGATCGGGTGAGATGGAAAGCTTTGAAAGAGGCTTTTATCGCATAAAGCGTTCCTTACATAAAATGTTTTTTAGCTGTGTTAACTGAACTAGTACTGAGGCAGTGGTGGAATCGCTTTGGAATTGTAAGTGCCCAAATAATACTTAAGTAAGTACAGATTAATATTTAACTTTATTTTGCATGAATTTTCATTATATAAGATAAATACTATAATGAAAATCAAGAATTGATTTATCGCGATTATTATACTATTATAACAACCAACATTACCGACTGACATCTTAAGAAGCTTTCACTTGTTTGTTGGATCAAGAGTCGGATCCTCCGGACCTTGAAACGGCGCGTATTGTGAGGAGGTTCCTCACTCTGGAGCCCTGACAGCCGGTTTCTTGGGAATTCAAAAGCCCCGCAAGCTGAGGGTGAATGTTTTTTGTTATAAATTTTTAATAGTGTTTTTTTTTAAGCATTGTTAAGAATTAAAACAAAATGAAAATCAATAAATGATAGAAGATAACATTTTTACTAGGCCATAATAACTTGCATAAAAATATTTCTGATCTCTATTTACAAAGATCTACGTTGCAGATGGATAAAAAATGGAAAATATTTCTAGGTCTGTAAACAGGTGTCCTAAAAACTAAATTATAGGCAAAATTTTGTGTCGCTCAAAGAAGATATGATGTTAATGCAATGCTTTTGTCGTTTAATCTTCACGTAAAGTCCAAAGTCCAAGGTATTAAGTAACTGGGTCCTTGGACTTTAGATGTGGATTACGGTCGACAGATTTAATCATAACAACAAAACCGAGATTACATCATCAGCGCCCGGTGAAAGTTAATCTGTGGTTTTGTAAAGCCATAAGATTTAAGTCATGTCGAATAACTGAGTTAAGGCTTAAAGTAGATAAGCTGAAAGGCTTTGTCGGGCCCGTGTTGGCTTAGTTGTTGACGGCCGGGGCGCAGTTTATACATTTTCTATAGGAACAGGCGGCATTGGTCAAACATGGTGTATACACCGAGCTATAAAACGCTTGCCCAAGGTTAGGGTTTGAGGTCGTCGCATAAAGAGTATATTTGCTGATGTTTACAATGCGTTGCGTCAAATCAACGATTTTAGTTAAATCTGAAAGTATTTCTGTCAATTTGTTGCGTTTATGCATTTTAATTATAGAGGCAGCAGCAGGAAATGTACATATTTTCTCAGTATTGCATACAATAAATTATATAAGGTGCTAGCTAGCAAATGTGTGAAGTTAACCATAAAAGTATGTGCAGGCATTTATAATGCATACACAGAAATTGTTATATCAATATAAATTTTTTATATGTTTTCACAATCGAAAATATTATGTCATAATCCTAATAATATTATAAATGTGAATGAGTGGATGTTTGTTGCTCAATCACGCAAAAACGACAATGGATTTGGATGAAATTTGGCATGCATGTAGCCTTTGACATGAAAAAGAACATAGGCTACCTTTAATCCCGATTTTCTGAAGCTTCAGACTCAATTTTGAAGTCTGCCTCAGTCTGGCCCGCAACTTAATCAGAAAGCTGTCCGCCCGGTGCCCAGTTGCCACTATCACGTTCACCCTGGCTAGGGTGACCAGTGGCACTCCTTCAGTACCTGCATATAATCATAGTATATTTGAACGTATGACGAGTGGTGACGGAATGTCTGAATACAGTTGTAACGACCCACCTTCCTGCGGTTGTCGTACGAGGCGACTAAGGAAATGTAACTTAGAACGGTCGGCAGCGTAGTCTCTGCTACTACTAATAGTCACCAACACGCGATCATCAACCCGTCTGCCCAACGTGGTGATTATGGAGAATTCCTCCCATTGTGTTGTGATAGGCATATACTAATTTCGGCATCGATGGTAGGAGAGCCGTGGCTTAATTGGAGAAAGCGCTCAGAACGCGATTGTCAGAGAGTCGCAGGTTCAAATTTTGTCGGTTCGGAAAATTTTTATATGCATTTGAAATTTACAAAATCACAAAGATAATGAATGGAAACTTTTTTGCAATTAATCTCAGTAAAGTTAGGTTAAAAATGCTTTTTCCGTATACATAAAACACTTTTAACTGTTGCTGTAACCTACCTGCCTCATTTAAACCATTCGTGAAATTGACGAATTAATATCATTATATAGGTAGCAATTATTGTACTACAATCACTAGAATTTATATATAATGAAGGCTTACATACATTTCGTATAACATATACCAGTCAAATTCGATAACGCAAAAGAACCTAATAATAGTAATTGTTACGGAAATCATTTTAAAATGCTTTGTGGTATGTCAACAGAGCGTTGCGGCTTTCCACTAGCTTGTACTGACAAATTAAATGATCGCATCTAAAATATTGTACCAAATACGGATAACGCAATATTGAATTGACTGTTGTTTTAAAATGCATTATTTCATTTCCGTTTAGTGGGCATAAATGAACGAGATTATTTGGGATAATAAGTTTTCACAAATAGGCAGCGTGAATTATTAAAATGTGATAGGTATACTTTGTACAAACACAAACAGGTAGGCCAAAAAATTAGTTTCTATCGTATTTTACACATATTATTTGCTCTTGAATAACGAATTGCTTACTGTTAAATTGTATGTTGCTTACAATAGTAAATAAAAAAGGCACTCAAATACATGATAAAGATTGGTTAAACTTTCAAAACTCATGTATATTTCCGTGCATCGTTGAATCTCAAACCGGACGTTTCAACATGCAATTTCTAATCAAAGTCAAAGTCAAAGTTAAAAATATCTTTATTCAAGTAAGCCCTATAGGTGGCACCTTTGATGCGTACATTACATGAGAATTACACGGTAGTGAGATGATGGCGATAATCATATTCGTAAACTTAAAACTATAGCCAAGAGGTTTCCAAACGTGTCCTGGTCTAAGAAGAAGCCCACAACAAACTTAGGCGGGTGTTTTTTTTGTTATCACCATCTCACATTGCCATTTAAAATTATTATACAGAGTTAGCCAAATTTAATTAAAACTGCAATGCTCGTTCCACTACGTCATCTTAAATGTCTTGTGTTCCACTACAAGTTCACCCTTATCTACAGTGATATCGGGCTAACCTGTTAGGGGTAGACAGTCTTTATAAACTCATCCCTCTAATTTGTTTCTTTATGGCATCTTACTGGAACTCTCAATCGCTTGGCAGCTCGTATTTGTCAGTAGGGTGGTAACTAGCCAGTGAAGCAACCCATCTGACCAGACCAGAGAGAAATAAGATTTGATTCCCAAATTGCCCCGGCCCGAGATAGAACTCGGGACCTCCTACTTAAAAGACCACAGCACGCGCGGCGCGAGGTCGACACGACGAATGCTTCAGTTTAGTTTCTTCTCTTTCGAACCATTTCCGAACTTAAGCATATTCACTTTTAATATGCGGAAAATCGATGCCGCTGATATTCCTTTTCTCGACCTTCAAGAACTTTGCAGAAGCCTAGCAGGCCGCCCAGGTTTCCAGAATTATCCTGAGGATCTCGATTAGATTTTCGTTGCACCTTTCACACATGCGATGTTATTTCTTCTACTTCCAGGATTTTGTTACATAGGAGTTTTGTACTCTCTATCTAGGCGAAGAGGCGCTAGTTAGATGGTTCATATTAGATAATTTTTTCTTAGTTGTTTGGCAGTTACTGGCATTTGTCCGTCGTTGGCGATCAGTGGCGTGCATAGAGGGTATGCACAGGGTATGCAGATGATATAATATGAACAAAATCTCCAGTACGAGTTCTAAAAAATTTAGGGATATGCATTGTAATGAAAGAGTTAAAAAAGCTTAAACTTCAGTATTTATAACATGTACTGGAGATTTTTTTCGTTTTATATTATCTGCATACCCTGTGCATACTACCTACGCACGCCACTGTTGGCAATGAATGTTAGTTCATACAACCATGTTTTGTGCAGTTATTTTTTCATGGAAGTCATCAATAGGCTACAACTGGTCTGGACTGGTCTCTGCTGGTCCAAACGGCTCTCCCAAACGGAGGGTGTGCTTAACCACGCTGACAGGTAATCGCAGTAAATTGCAGTAGTAGTACCGAGAACGCTGCTACCCGTTCTTCGTACGTGTCTTACGCGGCGACTGAAGGAATATTCAGTAGTCGACTCGAATGACACCCGTGGGAAGAGGAGGGTGATGACCTTTGCATTCTAATCACGGTAGAGCCACACGGCATCACGAACTTATTTAATAGAATTGATATTA
Organism: Pararge aegeria; assembly: GCF_905163445.1. Classification (NCBI taxonomy): domain Eukaryota; kingdom Metazoa; phylum Arthropoda; class Insecta; order Lepidoptera; family Nymphalidae; genus Pararge; species Pararge aegeria. Next base: position 4,251,913 of record NC_053184.1, on the reverse strand, counting down.
AATATTATCCCATAGTAACTTTGCATTATGACGAAATATAAATAACCAACCCATGTAAATAATCTTTATGAAAAAGATACTATTGCATTTATAGTTATGATAGGCCAAATCCCTTTCTGTGTAATTAAAATAATTGAGAGATGGAAATTTATAATGAGAATTTAATTAATATAGATATACTGTAATTACATTTTCATTAAAAATTACACCTATATGTAAACATATTAATAACTACGCGAATGTCGTTTTATTTGAAATTCACATAAACATATGAGTATCGCATTAAACCGTGCAAAATATTCATGGCCTGCCTACTCCTACGGGCCGCGCGACCGTTCCCGAAAGTCATTTTTCATTTCCAAATTACATTCGTACACCCAGTCGGATAATATACTCGGTGTGACGCATTATTTGTGTTGCGTAACGCGTACTGTTCTAATAAAGATTACAGTTAATGTTTTTCGTTCAGTTTTTCAGTTCGCAGTGATACTTGGCTTAAATGCACTAAATATATTATGCAAATAAGTATAAAATACAGTAAATAATATCATGCGTTTGTCGTTTATTGAAGGATTGAGGTATTGATCAAAATTGTTTTTTCTACTTATTTTGTAAGTAACATTGTGTGTGTTCGGTGTGCCTAACAAAAACAAAATAAAAAGTCCTCGAATAACGTGAGGTGAGAGTAATAAGATTAAGAGCAGTAAAACCAATTCAGTTATGCCTGTTCAATCCCAAATTAAGCAACGTTTTTGCACGTTTTTCTGTCAATTTATATCCATTCGAATCACTTATAATTTATTAAAAGTTCCGATAAGTCTCTGTAGTTTTATGTTACTGTGCTAGTTTCTTCAAGTCAAATTTTTATCAGTTATAAGCCTATAAGTTCTTAAAATAATTTTGAATAATTCTAGGTAGTTCGTTTATATTAGAATGAATATGGAATTATTTAAAATGTGAAAATGTAGACAGTGGCCTTTGAATTCCAGAAGTGTATGTATGCTATAATAAAAAATCGATACAACACCAATCAACCCCTGGATATAATTTCTATAAAAAGATAAGGTAAAGTATAATCAGACCATTATCACCGTGAAAATGGTAGCCTCGATTTAGCTTTAACTAAGCACGTAATGACGGAAAAAAGGGTTTCATTTAAAAACCAAACAAATTGCTCTGTTCCTTCTGTAGCCTGTTCGAGCCAGCCCTGGTACTTCCGGCTCATATTAAAACCTTATCGTACAATCTTAACTGCTCTGTACTCCAAACTATGGCCTATACTGAAAATGATATACTCACAGTTTAGCTACACGCAATAATAGCATTTATACCTGTTACACAAAGCCGTTTTTACCCTGCAACCGTCACCGTCCGCAAATACCCTATTATTTTTCATTATTAATTTGATAAGATGTGTATGTGCCATATTTTCGGCTTTATTATGTAAAATATAGGGACGATTTTCTATGAAATATTTTATTATTTTAAATAGGCCTTTTGTTACGGGCACATTGGACTTTGTTCGTGGTGCATGAATTTTAGATACGGGGGCGTTTAAAGTTTTATTAAAGGGTGAAGGGTGAATATAACCGTTGATGACATGTTAGAGCGGTGACGTTTAAAAGCCATGAACCAAATATAGTAGAAGTGTGTCATATTTTGTACAATACTTTTTGATTTGATTAAAAATCAAAGTCTAAATTTAGACCTTAATATACTTAGTGGACATAATATGTCAAAAATATTTATAGCAAAAATACTTCAGCTACTCGGAATTGCTTTCGAAAATCTCAAAATCTAGCAATTTTTTAACCCGACCAATGAAACAAGCACCTCAAACTAGATATTACACCCCTTAACAGAAATAATCATCAACACCGGTTCAGGTTAAAGTAAACATACGTTAAATAGAAAAACTCCTCTATTTTGTAGTTTTAACTTGTAGATAAATCTTAAAGTCTTCACCCCAGACGCTTGTTTAACTAATAGAAACTTTTCACTCAGGGCATGCTTTTACTAGAAATTCGTAAGCTGGGGTTGATTGTTCAAGTTTTTCACCTAACACAAAAGAGTAAACATAGTACTTTGAATCTAGGCCGGCCGTGCCCTTAATACAATATCCTTCTGAAATGTTGTACGAAAAAGCTTTTACGATAATTTATTATCACCTTTTTTAAACCGCGTAGTGTTTACTCAGACAATTGTTGTTTTTTTTTGTCATTTTTCACTTTAATATCTTTATGTCGGGCAAAAATATTATCCACAGCATTACGTATGAAGTAAATGGTTAAGCGCGGATCATAAGATAGTAATAATATTAGCATAGGCAGTATGGTAGTTGGTTAGTCGAACGTAATAAGACTATAGTACCCTTCGTTGAAGATTTGTTCATATTATAAATGGATCTTATTCATATCGTATTAAAGCTCAAATTGGATACAAATCTTTACCTATGACTTTTCGCATAACGCTTGTACGATAAAAATAAGAAGTACACGATTTGCGACTCTAAAACGGGTGGCACTAGGCCCATTTTACTTTGATGGTATGGAAATTGATATGCCAAAACGAATCCTCGATTGCGAGCAGGCAAATCTTGTACTAGGCCTCAACTTTTTCCATCTTGCAGGAGCATTCGTAAGCGATGTGGTCTTATAAGCGGGAGGTTCCGTTTTCATTTTTGAAATTTCTCTGGGTTGCGAAACGCTTAGGCCATTGCCTACCATCCTACCAAAGACGTGTTAACAGGTTTTTAACGTTTCGGTACGATGCCGCGTAGCAACTGATAATTGAATATGGAAACCGGACGTAAGTACGAGAGGTATACATGTCAGTTCTTACTCGTCTTTTTTATTTTGTTTTCCGCTTATTTTTCTATCTTTATCTATTGCACTATCAATCTAATGAATATTTGTATTGGTCTCATGTGTTACACCTGTAATTGACAAACAAACAACAAGTGCATGTTATAATAAGATTATTTGATAAAACGTGTATGTACATTTTTTGTTTGAATAAATAAAGCTGCTTTACGGCTAACAGTTTGCTCAATTAGCGCGTTAGACTGCATCAACACTTTTGACCAGGCTATTGCAGTAAAGGACTGACTTGTAATGGCAAAGAATATTAAGTATTAAGTTTTTCTAATGGCACCAGCAAAACCTGCCAGATGTCAGAGATTTACGGTACCATCTCTTATGATAATAATTGTTAAAGCCCACCAATCCGAGCGTTCAGTGTCTACGAGCAAGATTTCTTTATAATCCTAGGGAGGAATTCTGTGCCCAATAGTGGGAGACTATTAGGCCAGGGATGATAATAAAAATAACCATACCAATCGGCATTGAAGCATTTTTCTATCTCTTTATCCCTATGAAAGGCTTGCAGCTGGAAATAAACGTTAATTTGGTTTATAAAAAGATATTTTAAAACTGATAACTAATCATAAATTATTCAAAACATATGGCCACCCCTATTTTACAGAGCTGTCGATTAAGCTCACGATAATGACGGCAAATTCAGTTTACTAGTTACTTTTTTATTTATAGTTTCCAGGTTTTTTTAATTCTTATCATCCACTCTCATATGAGCAGCGTGAATTTTCTTTTCAATTTTATGTTCAAAGTTTTGAGAAGTAACTGATAATTTTTTTTAACAAATTCCTTGGAAAGCAACGAAAAATTAAATTATCCAAGACATAAGCAGAGAAAAGGTTTTTTTTTATGTTTCCACGAATTTAAAAGTTGTTAATTACGTAGCCTGTTAATAATTCTCGATACTTACATAACAAAGAGCCTAAAATAACATAAGCTTGTAAGTCGTTATGAGTCGGTATTTCGGATACAAGTAGAAAAGCTTGTCCGCACGAGGTCAGGTGATTCGTGGTATATATTAATTAACATAACACGGTCTGTGAACGGCTATACTCCAATGGCTGTTTTGACCTTGGGTGAAAAAACCTTGGCTGGTCATTTTAATATGGCAGCAGAAAAATAATTGAGTACCTACTCTACTTTTGTACACGAACGGTTGAAACTTTTATCTATGAAATGAAATGAAAAAAAAAACGAAATGAAATAAATTTGTTCTTTAACTTTAGCATCATTAGTTTACTAAACGTGCACTTATTCGACGAAGTCATAATTCTGAACCAATAAAATATTAAGCACTGGAATTGAAATTGCTGAGCCATTTATAATTTACAACGTGTACAAAATACTGTTAAACGACACATACATATAGGGCACACTTATGACAAACCTATTGAAGATAAAAGACAGACACGTGCATAGTACCTACGTTACGCGTCGCGTAGCTAATAAAGTGACAGTAGTCACTGATGGATTTTAATTTTGCATGTGATGTTAGGGCTGTATCTGATTTCTTTCAGATAAAACTATGGCAGTGGTTTACTCTAAAACTATGAGCGTTTCGTAGATAAGTCTCAAAGACATACTGTCTGTATATAATGTACATCTAAAGCCTGTAAAGTATTATTTTAGTTTTAATTTACACGTTGTACATCTTAATAAATAGAACGACGAACTAATTTTATATTCATGAACTCTTATAACGTTGTTCATGTAGACCTTTAAGCATTGCTATGGAAGTTGGGGTCCCAACGTGCTGGAATGGCAACCTTGTACTTGTAAACGCAGTAGAGATGCTTCGACCTTGGCCAGTTGCTACCGTACCGATGAAGACGTGCCGCCAAGCTATTTAGTATTCCGGTTCGATTTCGCATAAAAACCGATTGGGATTATGGGTTTAGCATAACTAACCAACTTTTGAACAACTAACTCTTGAACTGCGTCATCATTAACTAGCTGATAAGATTGCAGGTATGGTTAGCCAATATCTTGTAGTGAAATAATAAAAAAAATTGGCAGACCCCCTACTAGATGGACGGATGACACGATGGCTCAAGACCGTGGTATTTGGATTAAGCACCTACGTCCAGAAGGGGACGTCCATTGGTTAACATGATGATGATGATGATAAGAAGCAATTTTATAAGAGTAGGCTTCCGTTAATATAAAACAATGTCTTTCACCAAACAGTAGTACCAGAGTAAGTAAATACATGACTTTGGTCACGCTCAAAAGTTTATCTGTCGTAGCAAAGTGCTACACTTGCACAGCTGTAGTAGCTGAAGTTAGATATCAGAAGTGACTCGGCAGCGGATGTGATCGGGGAAATTAGGGTGAGTTTGACATGAGGCCACATCCGCCGCGACACTTGCAGTTTCAAACTTGTGAACTTGCGAACAACACTGTGTAATAGTTTAAGGGACTCCGCACACACAACGAATACATTTTCTGTAAACTAAAATGGTTATAATACAGCGTTCGGAAACCTACAATAAAATTAACCTATAATTAATTTTATTCTAAATTTGATATTATATTCCATTTATCGAAAACAAATTAAACAACTGCATCGCGAGAAATAATAAATGGAATGACATCAATTAGTTAAGACCGTAACTCTTTCATAAATCAAGACTGATGAATTTTAGACGACCTGCTTGGCCCAATTTAAGTAGTTTCCGGGTTTGATTCCCAGCAGGGGCAATTTGAGAATTTATTATTTCTGAATTTTCTCTGGTCTGGTGTGAGAGGCTTTGGCAGAGGCTAGTTACCACCCTACAGACAAAGACGTGCCGCTAAGAAAATTTAGCGTTCCGTTGCGATGTGGTGTAGAAACTGATTAGGGGGTATGATTACCAGACTCACTAATAGGTTAGGACTGCATCATCACTTACCACCTGGTAAGATTGCAGTCGAAGGCTAACCTGTAGTGGAATTAAAAAAAGAATAAAATACACACACACGCTACCATGCACATACATTTACAAACTTATACACACTTAAACACACGAAAACACACACACACACACACACACACACACACACCTACCCACTCACACTCATTCATGCTGTTGTAAATATTCTGATTGTTTTATATATTTTACACTTGGAACCATTACTTAATTGTCACAGTTAAAATTAGTAATCTAGATTTGGCCTTATTTTAGTATTAATAAAGGCCCTTAACCATATTAATTTTTAACGTTGTTGGAAAATTAATATACAAATAAATAAAGTCTTATCAAAATAAGAACCTTAGAAAGACGTTATAAGAAAACTAAATAAGAAATCTCTCTGCTTTCTGAGATGGTTAAAGTAATAATATCTTGGTACAAATATCTTGGTACAAAGAATGTTGTTTTCAAATAACACCTTACCCTATTCAACTTTGGCTCCTCGAGCTTCGTTGAAGACCTCTTTGTAAACCCATTGCTTCGCGATTTCGAAAAGACATCTTAATTTTCTAACAGGCAGATTTATTTTTCTAAGTGATTTATATTAACATTTTTAAATCTGAGCAAACCTTATAATATTTTGGAAAGACCATTGGCTGCAATAAAACTGTGTTGCAGAGAGTGGGGAAGTCCACAGAGATACTAAAAAGAGTGCAAAGGAGAAAGCTTGAATCGAAAAAACAATACGATATTGAAACTTATTTAAAATACGTTATTGCGCCTTCTCTTTGCGTGGAAATAACGTGGCGAGAATAGTGTTTGGTTGATCAGGCTTCACGCTTGTACATATTCCAAAGTTTACCTTTCTCTGTTGCACAAACTAAGATTTACCGTGTGAGTAGTTGTCACAACTTATGGCAACTCTTTGTACTTTGGACTGTTGCCATTTTCACTTAGTAACATGACGTACAGTGGCGTATCAAGAAAGTTACGGTTTGACAGTAACATATAGGATGCATTAATTGATAAGGAAGTTAAATGTTCCATGGTACTGTGAACGAAAAGTTCCTTGTCGTTGACAGGTTCAAATTTAAAGAAGAAAGTTCCTGCGAGTTACTCTTAAGTCTAAGGTAGTGGACGTTTCTCTTAAATTAATATCAAAATAGCTCCCTCATTATTTAAGCTTTATCAAGCCAACCGTCCCAAAATATTTTGTCGGAACAAGTTTTGTGGCTGTCTCTTCGCTCTTTGCGAGAACTTAAGAGCTCCTGAAAGCTTATTACGTCAGAAACGCGGTTCAGTAAACTATTTTGAATCGAGAGTATTTTATTATAAGAACTGATATTAATTTTATATATAAATAATAAGAAAATTTCTCGTTTGAGATTTTGTTACTCGTACCATCAAATAGCTTTTGTACTATGCAGTACGTCATATATGCGAGAAAAAACAGCATACTGTAGCAGTACTCTCATGTATTCTTTATAATGTATTCCATCAATAACATAACATAAGTAAAAATTTAAAACCAATTTCTAAACTAAGAATATGGATGTTTGTCAGTTTTGCCGACAAAAGAATTGAGACGTTAACTGGTCTAGCGGATGCCCGCAATTTTGCCTGCGTTGGATATTTGATTTCTTGTAAATAAGAAGTGCTTTGTTCATCGTGTCCTGCTTTTCTGTCTTTTTTCTGTCTTACTTTGGGTCATACTATTTGTTACATAATATTTGTGATTTTGCTTTTACTATGTTCCTTAATTTGGAAGTTATAAGGGCCCTGACACACGGACGGATGGACAAAGAACGATTTTATTGCATTGCGACAAAAAAACTCATGTCTTTATGTTAAATAGAATTTGAGTTATCAAGGGGACAAAAGTGGCTCTAAATGGTTCGTGTAATATTACACACGGCAGCTGCGTCGCCAGTGCCTAATTCTTGGCTGAAACTTGACTGACACACTGCCGTGTGTTTTGATGATTCTTTGCCTAATTGGACAGTTTTTTAATATGTGTGATGGAGAGATGTAGAATTAAGTTTCTGTGGGGTGTAAAATTTTCAACAATACCTTTATATTTAACAAATTTTTTAGACACGCATAACCTTGAAATTGAATATTCGTAGCTCATGTAATGTGAAGATTTGATCTAAGCTATAATATGTTAGAGCATTCATAATAATATTATTATTTTAACACTCGAATTGGCTTCCACGTTTGTTTTCAGTATTAAATTTTGTGAAGTGGTTGATCTGAACAAAGAAACAAACATACATAGAGACAAAATTTTACATTTATAATATTAGTAAAGACTACTATAGATTATACTACGACTACTATAGATAATACTACTATAGGCTACTATAGATATTATTAATACGATAAAGTGTTAAAACTACACCTCATGGTTTATAATTTTTATCTCTTTACATAATGAAATTAGTGTTGCCAAAGTAGGACAGCTAAAATCAATTGATTGCGTTTGTTTAGCAACTTTGAATAAAATCTGTGACTAGATGGGTGTTCGAGGCGTGAGGTTCGTTGGTATCTGTCTTAGTTCCGATAAATATCACATTATTTCAAACTTGCACCTTCTGAACTCCTTTATGATGATAATCGAGTAGTTTAGGATTTATGGATAAACTGGTAAAAGAACAAACGAACGTAAAGTGCTAAAATCACGAAACAATTTACACTCTCGTTAGGTAATAGTAGTTAATCACTACATCAGCTAAACTCACAACCCTATCCTAATGATGGATGGGCCTATTTTGACGAAGAACTGGCCATCCATTTAGCTCTAAAAGGGATAGCGAGCGTATTCTGTTGAAGCTTACAAGGTATTTAGGTAATTCAATGTTATTTTTGTTAAACATTTTCTGTTATCATTGAATAGAATAGAAAAGAATATTTGTTTGCGGTAACAAAGAGTTTTTGTGCTCGTATTGATTACTTTGTGCTAGTACAACTTCGGGGCTAGCTATTAACCTAAAATACTAAGCTTATAATACTTATATATGTTCGTGGATAAAGGCATTTCAATCCGGGATCGCGTTGCTTGGGATATGCTTAGCAAATAGTAGTGCTTCGTTCATTTTGTCTAGCTTTACTTAATTCTGTTGAGAGGAGGTTTTACTTATCTTAATTTTATTGTATTTCATTAAAAGAGGGAAAAATGGCTACAACGATTTGGGAAACGTATTTTTATTTATTTTCTAAGCTACCTAGCTAGTCTGTTGATATGCCTAAGAAAATTCCGATGAGAATTCCTGAGACCGATGGTAGAATCTGGCGTTACATTGCGGAAATCTATAATATTATGAAAATTAAGGTTAATTTGTTATACCTACTCCCGACTTTACAGTGAATAATTGTTAACAATTATTCATTGTAAAGTCAACATCTCCTGAAGATGCTCCGGTTTCGAAGCGAAACGTGCGTAGAGGGTAGATTGCCGAAAATCTGTTAAGTGTGGAGTATAAGGATTAAAGAAATTATAAATTACACCATACAGAGATTCTCCTGCTGTTCGCGGAGTATAGAAAATTAAGCTTAATTTTCATAATACGGTTTTAAAGTCACAGCAAACATACATAATTGACGTTTCAAAAGTGTTTATAAAGTAAGCCAACTTGAAATAAGAGAGTTTTAATTTGAATTTGAATGACTGAAGTCGATCGGGGGTAGGAACATTTAATTTAGAAGTTTGTGTTGTTATTTATAATAGCTGATTTAGAAGGTTGGCTTAAACTGAGGCCTAACTCTACTGTAATCCTAGCATGTGCCGTAGAAATAAATTTTATCCGCATCACCTGTATAGTATTGGACTTTCCTATAGACCAGATATCTTCCACGGACATGCAAACTTTCGGTGTTACAATCCATGGTATTTTCGCCGTGTAGTGTGTAATTACTTAAGGGTCTTATTAATAAACTATTTTCAGTTCCTAGGGCGGCTTTGATCATTTAACGTCATGTGACCTACCTCGATGGCTCGCTTTATATGCTCGGGAGCTTGATTTGGAAAATTGGAATTTCATTCATTCATCAACACAATCGCCTTTCTAACCTTCTAGTATCTCAGACTTGAATAGCTCTTAGTTTGAATATAGTATATTGTGCAACTAGTGCGACAAGTTGTCGATTGCCCACGAAAGCGAAGTTGAACGCACGAGAGAAGCGAGTGCGGTCACTCGCTTGAGTGGGTAATCGATGTCGCACTTGTTGCACATACTATTTTGTATTACTCATGCGGGGAAAGTAGTATCTTGACGCTCGCTGTTGCGGTTGAAAAAGAACCGTTTGCCCATTTTAAAATTTGACTGCGACAAGTTTACTTGTCGCACTCAAATTATTCTTGTCGCACTCAAATTTTAAAATGGGCAAACGGTTCTTTTTCAACCGCAACAGCGAGCGTCAAGATACTACTTTCCCCGCATGAGTGATACAAAAGTATTAGTGTTACACTTAACTCACAAACAATGTTATTTAAATATATGGTCTATGAAAGCCGCCAAAATTATATTGTAATTACACACGACTATAGGAGATGAGTACTCTGAAACCTTATTAGTGTGTAATATAATGATGATATATAATTAAAAATCTCCGCTAGCAGCCCTACTAATTACTTGATAGGCACGTACGCCCAACCACCGGGTTACGCCAAAAATAAGTTACCAACGCTCAACGTTGAAGACATTGCACGTGCAGCCAATTTCAACGCTAATGTCTTTACGTGAGCCAACCCATTTCTACGGAGCATCACGGAACCGTTCCCATTATATCGCGTTCGACGGTTTTTGAGACGAAATTCAAGTTGAATTAAGAATTTGATTACTTGGCAATGCTTGGAGACGGCGAAGCGCATTGTATACATTTCTAGTTTCCAGATTTTTTATCTGCTAGGGTTCTTTCTTGAACAGCACGAAGTTCCGGTTCGCATTCCCGTGGACCAATATCGAGAATGATAATGACCGATGAAAGGCAACTAATGGACGTATTTACTTCCTCAGGGTTTTCAAATTCCACCATCTGTGTCCAGTGATTCGGAGCAACTTGCTTAACGTCGTCTGTCCACCGACCATGGCTGTATTTAGTGGTTGCCTGAATTCCTGCGCTGATTCTAGCACCTTTGAATTCCAGCGTCTATAAGTTTTCCGAGCTATGTGCCCTGAGTGTCACTCTATTTAGCAAGTTTTTGTGTTAGTACTATAACACTTACTCTATTTCCGCTATAGTAATTTGTGCACGTAGAAGTATTTCAATCGTAGAGATCTTTCTATCACACGCTGAGTGACTGAGGTTTCCAATCAGGTTTCTAATCAATTTATCTTCATCGAACCAACACTGTATCTTCAAGCACTAAATGATTTTGTACATGAATGGGAAATAAATAATTTTCAAACCAGTCATGTCCAGATCAGGACGTTTATTATCTACTTAATTCAAATTTAGCAGTTTTAATTGTAAAATCTATACTTTGTAAGTTATAGGCCAGACGACTGACTTCTACAGTATAAATGACTTAGTATTCGTTTAAAAAAATGCGCTTTTGAAAACCTCTTGACAGATAATTTGTAGAATTAATTACTATTAATACGTATAACATACCGACATAGCTCAACGAGTCGCGAAGCTGAGTCGCAATGAGCCGGGCACATAGTTCGGAGAAAGGATGGACGTTGGGGTCCCAAGGTGCTGGAATGGCAGCCCCGAACTGGTAAGCGCAGCGTTGGTTGGCCCCCAACGAGGTGGACAGACGACATTAAGCGCGTCGCAGGTACCCGCTGGATCCAAGCGGCTCAGAACCGTGGAACTTGAAACTCCCTACAAAAGACCTATGTCCAGCAGTGGGCGTCTATCGGTTGATGTGATGAATACGTATAAAAAAAAACAAAATTCCGCTTTTTAAGATGCATTTTTCCTCCAATCACTGACTGATACCAATACTTATGCTTACATGACTTCTTTTTCTTGTATTTTGAATGATAACTTTAGAATTACGGCCTCTATCATGGAATTGTTCGTTGGAACTAATCCATCACCTGATTTCACGCGAAATGAGAACATTTTGGTTATTGACAGTGAAGCCTCCCGACGGTTCAGATATATCTGCCCCTGTCCAGTTTGGAATCTGATGCAATTTCGGAGTGTCAAAATGTCTACCTAAATACTGGTTAGGTAATTGCGCTGTGAGAACACAAAATTAGCCTCAGTACCTATTCATCCAAAAACTAAATCGTTAAGTGCCAGTTATTAGAAACAAAATTGCGTCTATGGTTAAATATGAAAGTCAGAAATAATAAGCGATTCAGGAAAAAGAAGAAAGAGAGGGGAAGTATAATATTATAATCATTGCACGACTTGTCTCTTCATTTGGCCCAGATTAAATTTTTTCAACATGACATTGAATGGTACGTATAGTCGAGAGTTCGGGAGTGCCTCTCGAAACTCTCAGAGGTTTGTTCTCACCAAACGGAATTACTCATTGCTTCGAGATCAAGCCATTCAGACGAGCGACGATGAAATAAAATAATCAAATAAATGTTGTCTGTATTTCATTCTGCATTCTATTTATATTAAATAAGGCATATTTCATAAAGATTTTTTCTATTCAGATTGACAACGTATTTTGTTTATGTTATTATTTTATTGTAATAAAAAATATTTACGGAATATTTTATGAATCACTACGAATTCTACTAATGTAAAAAGTTCTTTTAAAGTGTACATCTCCTGATAATAAAATCAAGTCAGAGTCACACAGGGGCTCAGCGTCACTTAGCGTGCGATGAAGAGTTATGTTTGGAGTATGTCTACGTCATCAAATCAGAAATGAGGAGATAGTTACCAACCTAGCTCAAAAAGTTGCAAATCTGAAGTGGCAATGGGCTCGGAATACCGATGGACTTTGGGGCTCCAAGGTGTTGGAATGGTTACCCCGAACAAACGGTAAACGCAGCGTTGGTCGGCCCAGAAGAGGTGGACGAACGACATCGAACGAGTCGCTGGGCGCTGCTAGAAACCAGTGGCCCAATACCGTGGATTGTGGAACTCCCTACAAAAGACCTATGTCCAGAAGTGTACGAAGGGATGACGAATAAAATCTAAGGAAAACTTTTATTTTTAAAATAAATATATGTATATAAGTTCATTAGCGCGTTTGTATCTCAGAAAAACCTAGAAATGGAGAAATATCTAGAAATTCAGAATCATTTACAAGGGCTTGTAATAATGGCATATGACTGATGGACTTTAGGTTAGAAGTAAACGAACGAGGCATTTTTTCATCATATGTAGGAAAATTGAGTTCCTTTGTTTGTTCACAAATCCTAAACAATAACGGACGGGTCTAAAAGCAGTGTTCTAGTCGAAATGTACACTACTAGACCAGATTATTTTTGGAGCTTTCACTTAAGTTTAGTATTTCTGTGATACCGTACCAAAAGTTTTTAAGTGACATTGTGTGATAGTGAAAACTCTAAATAATACTCGGCTAAATTAATAATAAACTGAATATTATTTTGGTTTAGTTTAGAATAAGTAATTAAAACTGTGAGAGGCAGAGACAGAGAGGCTTTGGTGGAACGTATTAATCTGACCTTAAATGAGGTGTCTGATTGGGGAGACGCCAATTTGGTCAAATTTAATGCTACCAAAACGCAAGCGTGTTTATTTACTACCAAACGGAGTCCATTTCCCCTGACTCCGACTTTCCGAGGTATATCTTTGCCTATTACCGACAGTTTAGAGCTTCTAGGTGTCAATATTTCATCCAACCTCAACTTTGGACAATACATCGAATCCAGGGCAAAAACAGCTGGCAAGAAACTGGGCATCCTCAATAAGGTCAAGCGGTACTTCACGCCTGAACAGCTTCTTACCTTGTACCAAGCTCAAGTTCGATCGTGCATGGAGTACTGTTCCCATTTATGGGATGGCTCTTCCAAGTATCAGCTTGATGCCCTGGATTCGGTTGATCGCCGTGCTAGAAGGCTCATCGGTGACCTAGCCAATAAAAAACTTAAGAGTTTGGAACATCGTCGCAAGGTTGCCTGCCTTTCGGTATTCTATAGGATATATTTCGGAGAGTGTGCTCAAGAACTATTTGATCTAGTTCCCCCCTCGCCTTTTTACCATCGAACCGCGAGGCACCGGAAGAATCTGCATCCCTACGTGGTCGATATACCGCGGACGCGTACGAAGCGCTTCGCATCTTCGTTTCTAATTCGCACCGCTAGGATCTGGAATGCTCTTCCAGCTTCCATTTTCCCCAGTTCTTACAACATTAGTACCTTCAAATCAAGAGTGAATAGGCATCTTCTAGGCAAGCGCGCTCCACCTTAGGCTGCATCATCGCTTACCATCAGGTGTGATTGCAGTCAAGCGCTCGTCTATAAATATAAAAAAAAAAAAAAAAAAACTGTTAGGTGTTTACAAAAATATAATAGCAGACTGGGGTGCTTCCGGGATTTTCATAGCTTCATAGTAGGATTATGCCAGTCATATTAAGAAGCCTAACGGATTCTACGTGGCAATGATAAAACTTAGTCGGTAAGGTGGTACATAGCAACGGGGAAAGCCTTCTACCAGAACTGCAAAAATTTTGCAATCAAAAACGATCAAATTACCTTTACCGGGGATAAAACCCGGGTCCACTAAATTCAAAAAAAATTCAAAATTCATTTATTTCAAGTAGGCCTAATATAAGCACTTTTGAAACGTCAAGTATGCATGTTTGTGTGACTCTACCACCTAATAATACCACAGCGCTCACTAATGCATCAGTGGGATCGTCCAATTTATCGTTGGTATTAAAAGTTAAAACGGTGATAGCCCGTAGGACTTCGACTTCACTTTCGTGGAGACGAGTGCCAATCCTAGCATGCACCTCTAACTTTTCTAAGTTATGTGCGTTTTAAGCAATTAAGCTTGCTTCAACGATGAAGGAAAACATCGTGAGGAAACCTGCATGCCTGAGAGTTCTGCATAATGTTTTCAAAGGCGTGTGTCCACCAATCCGGACTGGGTACATTATTCGATGTTCTTGCAATGAGGAGAGTAAAGATTCAGATCAGCGTTGCAACGGTAGTTCTGGTAGCAAATGTGAAACAAATGGTCGATCACGAATTGGTCTACACCGTCAAGGCAATGTTTAAATTAAAAAAAAAAAAAAATCATATCATTAATTTATACCTTGTCACATAAACTCTGTGTGGTTTGAGATGGAGGTGAGTGACCTAGTTGTCGTTAATTGTTTTACTCTTAAGTTGACCGATACAAAAAAATTGCTTAGTATGGACGCCAATGCCTAAACGATAAAAATCTTAGACCCACCACGCTCCTCCAATGCGGATTGGCGGGTTTTAGTGATTATTATGGCAATAACCAGCACTGGCAGCTTAACGTACCTTCCGATGCACTGGGAGCTCGATCTCTCTACTCACGCGATTCTTAAGGCTTATACTGAGAATTCATTGGCAGGAAAAACCTAATTTATAACTAACAATTTCGGCCAAATCCGAGAATCGAATCCATGATATCGATCGTAGTCAAAAATGCCAGCCATTGCACCAACGAGGTTATTGGAAAAAATATATTTTCTCATACTATTTTCACTGGGTAGGCAAGTCAGTTACTATCAAAGGGAACGTCAAAATCAAAGTACGAGCTGTCTTCAACATTTTATTTCACCATAAGCCGAATGTCGTGAGACTGACATCAAGTAATGACGTTTGGCATTAAGAACTCGCCTCAGAGATTCAAGAGGCACTCGCAGCCCCTCGACTACACGTACCACCCGTGTCGTGTCGAAGAAATTAAATCTGAGCCGGGATAAGTGGCAAGAAGTAATAATACTGTTTTTGTCGATTAACTGACAGTTTCTTGCGTTGCTGCGGATTGTGGGGGTAATAAGCGAATAATTAAATAAAAACTGGTGGCCGATTTGCGCAGTTGCCAGCGACCCTGCTTTCTAAGTCCGAGTCTAAGGGTTCGGTTTCCACAACTGGAAAAATTTTTGTGTGATGAACATTTATGTTTTTCATTGTCTGGGTGTTTTCATGCATATTATAAGTATTTATGTATGTTATTCATAAAAATATATTTTACCCATAACATAAGCTACGCTTACTTGGGGCTAGATGACGATGTGTGTATTGCCGTTGTATATTTATTTACTTATATACTGTCTTTAAGGGTGGCTCAATTTTTTATGGTTATCAAATTTGTTATAAATTAATGCATTATTTGTGAAGTTGAGTTCAAAAGCATGATATCAATCATTACACTTATAAACTTTCATTACACTATTAAACTTTTTTTATTACACTAATCAATAGATTATATACGTTATTGTTAAAAAAAACCAAACAAACGGGCATGAAAAAAAATAGGTTTCGATGACCTCCCTGGCGCACCGGTGAGCGCTGTGGTTTTAAGTGGGATGTCCCGGGTTTGATCCCCAGTAGGGGATATTCGGGAATTCATCATTTTATTATTTACAGCCGTGGCTAGTTACTACACGTAGCTAGTTACAGATAGTTACTGAAAAAAATACAATGACACGTAGAAACCGATTAGGGGTATATAGGTTTAATATACTTAACTCATAACCCATACAGGTTAGCACGTAAGGATTTTAGACTGCATCATAAATTACCAGCAGGTGACATTGCAGAGAAGGGCCAATTTGTAATATCTCGTAAAAAAAAAAATTTAAATATTTACAATGGAGATAATATTATTTCATTTAAATTAATATATTTAATTGAAAATCTAATGCACTATTTATAAGCTACATTATGAAATTAATTATTGTTTGTAACATAATTAAATATTGAATCAATCATTTATTTAGAACGAATTTAGTAGCAACTATTTCAGTAGTAAATTATACGAAAACATAAACATCCGGCCGACGTAAATCACAGTTAACATTTTAATTCATTAACCACGATTTATTATTACCTCCGTGGAGTGGAACCGCGATGTTGAATGTAATTAAAAGTAAAGTACAATCATTATTACCTATATTATTGTGAATTGAAAACTTTGTTGATAGCATAAACACAGCACATCTAACATTATTAGGAAATATCTAAAGCACGGGACCGTAACTTTATTTATTTCCTCATCTGCCTTTTAGTTTGAAAACTTATTTCCCGGAATTAAAAGTTTTGTAAGAAATGTTATAAATATACATTTTAATATAATAGTTAATATGTATGATAATAAATTATGGTATCATATCTTTTTTATTTCCTATCTGTAAGCTCATATCTTCCTTTTAGTTTTAAAACTTATTTCCTGGGATAAAAGTTTTGTTAGCTTAAAGGTATCGCTATGTATGAAATGTTATAAAAATAATTTTCAACAGAATTGTTAAAGAAACTTCTACATGTTTTATTAATTGATATCCTATAAGTGATAAAGCTGCCTTTGTTAAACCAAGTTAAATGACTTGTACCTTTGTTCTCTTTTATTTATTTCTTGCGTGCAATAAAGTATTTTTGATTGATAGTTTGATACCTCATATGTTTAATATTTTGACCGGGATGAAAAGTTTTGTTAGCTTAGAAGTTTCTTGAGCTTCAAATTGATTTTTATATCATTAAATATCAATTATTCAACAATCATCAGATAAAAATCCATTTCAACAACAAGAAACTTACTATTTCATCTTGTAATATTAATTAATATAAGGTTAGTTTTGTTAGTAACAAGCATTAATAACCTTAATTGTTTAATAAAAAATGTGATTTAAGTAACCTAGCTTACAGATTTTAAACCGTCTTAAAACTACATACAAGGTTCGACATTAAAAAAGACGCAACAGCGATTAAATCTGCAAAAACTGCACCCTTTCTTCATGAAGTCAATTTTATGTTTAAGTTTTTCTATATATAAAGGAAATTATACAACAGTTTTCCTTCAGTGCGTCACTAGAAGTTTACCGCAGAAGCGGGAATTCTTTATTCAAAATTACATATTTTACGAGTACCAGAGCCTTGGGAAACCGTTTCAATATTATCTCGTTGAATAAGAAGATAATGGTTATTTTGCCGCCGATATTCGCAAGGTCGTCTTTAAATCTCATTATTATCCTCATAAAATATGCAGAATCCCTTTAAACACCGTTTTTCTTTCCAGCTTACGGCTCTGGAAATATTGTTTTGGTCGAGCGTTGGAAATTTTACATAATATCCCAAAGTTCTAGCTGCGATTTTAAATGCTTTGTTAGGGTGCTCGCAACAGTGTTGTCTTCCACAATAAAACTTAGGCTTGAAAGAATGTGTATGTGTCAATGCGACTGGCGGGAAAACTTTGGGATCTCCATTTTTTTTGTTTTGGTTCTTCGTAAGCGTAAATATTTTAAAAAGCGAACAATTAGGTTTCAACGACCTATTATCGGTCGCTGGGCGATAGTAATTTATTTATTTACTTTGGACAACCAACAGTATACATATTATGAAATACATTTTTTTTGTAATGAGTCACATAATAAATATTTAACAATTTTAAGTCATTACTATAAATTAATTACAGTTAATATTTTTTTTTTTTTTTATAATTTTTATTAGTGTTTTTACCTACACTTGGAGTAATTATCAATTTTATAAATTTGAAATGCATATAAAAATTTTCGCAATCGCGGCCTGAGGTTATAGACTCAGTGGGTAGGACTTTGAATTCACGTTCGGGGGCGAGTTTGAGTCAAGCACGAACCTCTACATTTTCTAAGTTATGTGCGTTTTTAAGCACAAAGTTTTTAAAATAGCACTCGCTTCAACGGTGAAGGAAAGCATCGTGAAATCTGCATGCAGGCGAGTGGAGTCCACCAATCCGCACTGGACAAGCGCTGTGGACTACGGCCTGAACCGCTTCTCACAGTGGGAGGAGACCCGTAGTAGTGGGCCGGTAATGGGTTGATAGGAAGAAGTATTATTATGAATCTGTTAATATAAACCTAACCTCCATAGTCCAATGTTCCAGAAACGCTGAAGATCGTAATAAGTGGAGTCGCATCGCGGGGGCTGCTGTAACCAAAGGAAATGTACCATCGTCAACCACGACCAATCTGTCAAACGTGAACGACTAAGGAATATAAACCTTTAAAACTATTAACATAAAATAACTTAAAGCTAAGTTACAATGAATAAAGTAATTAGATCAACAAAAAAATTTAAAAGTGGGACTTTCCGGATTTATCTCCCTTGGGGGGCAATTTATATTTTGTTTCTTCTTCATTCAGTTTTCATATTAACTATGAAACAGTAGCCATTAACTATGAAATAATCCTAGCTATAACTAATCTGCGTCAACAAGATTTCATAGCTATATTAAATCCGGATAGCCTTGCTTTCTTAGAGAGGTAACACCTGTACGAAAAGCGGTATTTATAACAAAACACACATATAAAACTAAAACCACGTTATTTGAAAATTTCCATCTCTTCCAAAGCGTGAAACTATTTTATGTATTGAAAAAATTTATAATCTAAAAATGCTAAATTATAACACATGCATTGCAAAACATTTATAAAAAGTGCAAGTGTAATACGTATATAATGTAAAATCAGTTTATCCGTTTGAGCACTACAATGACACAAATACAGATCCTAATCTCACATTAACAGGTACACATACATATAGAAGATGTGTTATACATACAAACAGATAGACACACAAACGGATAACAGAGCGGTAAAATTTAGAACAAATGGCCTGGGCCGGGCCTCATTTAAAAATGTATACTACTGTTTCGAATCGTAGTCCAACGTAGCCTTATTTTGAAAAATTCACCAAAGAGTCACGTAATTCCATCGGTCCCCCTCGAACAGCTGACAGAGAGCCAGTGAAAATATTTATCGTATATACGATGGAGCGGAGTTCCAGCGGGGATTTTACAGTCAAGCTTTGAAAGCCGGTACTTTATGATGATAGTTCTATTCCGAAAGTGATTTTAACTGTGTTATAAAAGGGGTATTAAACACGAGTGTGAGTTTAAGAACCGTGGGTGATGTATAGTGCTACATAAAAGTTTCAAGACAGCAGCTATTTTGGTTCTAAAGCAAAATTGATACATTATTGGTTTAAACGTGATATCATTACGATTAGGTACATATATATGTATTTCTATATATATGTATATATTCGGATATATTCAGGCACACAAACAAATCAGGCAAAAGACGAACGTTGCTTAACACTCTTCGTTTGCTGTTACCAATAATCCCGATAATAGAGCTAGCCTGCCTCATTTGAAAATTCATACTTCCGTTACGAATTGTACTCGAATTGAGCCATATTTTGGGAAAATTCACCAAAGAGTCACGTAATTCCATCGGTCCCACACGAACACGTGACAGAGAGCCAGTGGAAATGTTTATCGTGTATGCGACAGACTGGAGCTGCAAGCGGGGATTTTACAGTCAAGCTTTGAAAGCCGGTACTTTAAAAAGCGGTAACATTTAGAAGTTATGACGATAGTACTTTCCAGAAAGTGATTTTGACTGTTCCATAATAGCACTTTATAAAACTGTCGCATAATGGGGGTATTGAAACACATGTGCGAGTTTAATGAAAATCGCAGCGTAGCGTAACTAAAACGGTTCAAGCTCTAGGCTAGGTTTTAAATAGTATAACATGAATATGTTAAGACAGATGTTTCGTTATTTTAATGATTGGTTTGTTCAATTATATATCACGGTGATTTTTTCGGAAATTTGCAGCGCCTGGCGTTAGGAAATAAGCATAGACAACCCAAGAGTATATTAAGCTCGGTTATTTCTCTTAGTTATTTTTGTAAAAAAGTGCATTTTATTTCATTTATTAGGGACAACAGACAGTCAGTGCACAAAATAACAAAAAAGCTAAGCTAAAAATTAAATAGCACTAGCACAAGATCTACATCATTTTCCACGAATTACTAAACTTATAAAAAAAAAGAAAATAAATTATCCCTTATACGTCGTAATTCATAAATAAGATAGCGTTTCACGGTGCATTTTCATTCATTACTAACTACTTTCAACTCTAAGCTCTTAGGCAAATAGGTCAATCAATAAAGATTTTGCCATACGCTTTTCTTATAAACCATTTTTATTAAAGGAGAAAGTTGTCCTTATTTGGTTATACATACATTTTGGAAAAAAATGTTGCTGTTATCTGGTGGGCCTTTACCAAGGTGCCAAATTCAATGTCAACGTTAATCTGCCCTACTAACTAAATAATTATAATAAAGTAAAGATTTATAATTTAATTTGTAAGAAAAAGTATGATACATTATATTTTCTCGAGAGCGAGTCTTTCTTTGGTCTGTATACCGAAAAAAAAACAATATAAAGATGATGGCGCCAATTATGGACTGAGGCGCGAACGCTCAACGTACTTGGAATGGATATAATTTTGGAAGTCTTAAGATCTAAGTAAAGAGTGATAATTAAAATATTATTGTAAAAAATGAATAAAGAAATAAAAGTTTGGGAAATATTGAGAAAGTTATTTTGAACTATCAGCCATTTGCCAACAAATATAATTAAAATAAAACGAATAAAATTCCACGTTTCCCAGTACCATTGCAAGATGGTGCCCTTCTATTACAGATGCGTTTAAATTGTTAATGTAATGACTGACGAGTGGCTAAAGTAATAGTTATTCTATTAACACGTATATTATAGGCATTTCAGTTTTTTATCGTGTTTTTATTATAGCATAATATATGAATAAAACAAATTTCAGACACTAAATGTATAAAATACCAATAAAATATAATCTCGACGTTAACAGA
Source organism: Pararge aegeria (assembly GCF_905163445.1). Taxonomy (NCBI): domain Eukaryota; kingdom Metazoa; phylum Arthropoda; class Insecta; order Lepidoptera; family Nymphalidae; genus Pararge; species Pararge aegeria. Next base: position 4,230,357 of record NC_053184.1, on the reverse strand, counting down.
AACGTCAAAGAGATGAATCCGCCATGATTATCTATGTTAGTTGTATGCTAGTGTGTTGAAGAGTCAAACATTTTTTGCAATGATATTTTATAGATAAATTGGTGGATTTAAACGACTAAGATTCGTTAAACATTTAATATAATTTAATGTATGCAATGCCAAACCTACACCCCATACAATATTGAACCATCTCCTTTGCAGCTAAACTCTCTGTAAATAAGCAGTTTAGACACAAATTTGTATAAAAAATGAACGGCATTACCTACTAGTAAAATTATTAGTATTAGTTGTCCTTTCCTTTAAATAATACGCTTAAAGTCGCAAACTTAAAACTATCACGCTTCACTCAATAATTCTCTCTTATTGTATCCAAGTCGGCGTTTAGTTTATATTGTTTAAAAAAACATAGTCAGAAATAAGTGCGCAGGGTCGCCACAGTTTGATCGTGCGCCACCTAAATAACTTACTAGGACCCCTGGCATATCACAAAGTTGCTGATTCTTTTATTAATAAAAGTTTACGTGACCTCTGCGTCGTTCGCTTGCAATTTCCTGTGCTTCCTGCTTTATTTGGCAGATCGAATTTTAATTTGAAATCGCACCGCGCGAATGGCCGGTCCACTCGAACTTTTTGAATAAAATGAACGTTCCAAAGAATGGGTTTCGAAAACGTATTTCATTTGAATGGACTGCTGTTATAAAAATTCAGCATTCTAAATTCGCTGCAATATAAATATTTGGTAATTACATGAATTCTTCTGTATTCAAAATTATTTTACGTAATGAATAAAGTAGGAATGTTAAATTGGAATGGACATTATTAATATGTCGAGAATTCCCTTGTACTGAAAAATATTATAACAAAATAAATAAAATACAAACGGATAATTCATTGGATATTTTTAACTATTTTTCGAACACATACTTACTACTCTTTGAAAACTGTTGCAACTACTGTTGCAGGTCTGTCATTTTTCCCATAATACGACTATATATTTTTCGTGCTGGAATATCGACCCCGCACAGGTAAACGCAGCATTGGTCGGTTCAATCGGTTGAAGTGATGATGATGATGATGGTATTATCAGTATTATAAACTCCCAATCGTAGTTATTTTGGAGTATTGAAATATTATAACGTCAGAGTAAACCGAATCTTATTTCCTTGTATTTAAGTTCAAATTCGTTCTGTCAGTGTCTGTCGGAACCGAATTTACGACTCTAGAACGTGTAGGTACCACCCCGTAATTTTTTTTATTTACGAAAGATATAAAAGCTTATATATCCAATTATGCGTGTACTAAATTGCAGGTCATTTTATTCAGAAACAATTAAAATATGAAGTTTTGGGACGAAACATACGAGATTGCGTTCGCAACTATGTATATGATATGACGTGCCTTCATTTACATCGTCCACCGATGCGAATGCCCCGTTTCCAGCACGCGTGGCGTTAAAAAAAAGTTACAAAAACTACTCGCTTGAATGAGCGTGGTATGTAAGGGTAAGTTACGTCTGAAATAACGTATGCTGTACTGAAATTCATTCCATCCTTAGGTGTGTAAAATCATTTGAATAATAAATTTTTCGAATTGGAATACAATCTGTTCATTCTAATATTATTATTGTATAACAAATATTGATGCCAAAATGAATTGAAGATTACTTTTAGAAGTGCTATAATTTTTTCTGTATCTTATCATTGAGAGTAGCTCTACAAACTAATATATGATTTGATATGCAGATTTTCGATATCTTTGGTGATTATTATTATATTCGGCTCCAGTACATGAAACTTCGTTAATGATTTTATATGTTGTGCAAAGTATTAATGAAATTATGTAGTAGTTTAAGTTTTTGAGTGAAAGTCGTTTTCGAGATAAGACTCTGGAGAAATAAATTCATAAAACAGCAATTTTGACGGCCGATTGGCGCAGTTTGCAGCGACCCTGCTTACTGAGGCCGTGAGTTTGATTCCTACTAGAAAATGTCTGGTGTGATGAGCATGAATGTTTTTCATTGTCTGGTGTATTCTAAGTATTTATGTATGTTATTCATAAGAAAAATATTCATCAGTCATCTAAGTACCCATAACACAAGCTACGCTTACTTTGGGGCTAAATGGCAATGTGTGTATTGTCGTAGTATATTTATTTATTTGATTTTTATATCTCAGGTGATAGGAATAATAAAATTAAATTACTGGCTCCGCGATGACAGTAATAAATAATCTTCCTTTTGTAAATCATCTTCAGTGTTACGTGCGAAAAATATTGGATAAACAACAAAGATATTACGAATTACTATTGGTTGCTTTTTTTGTGATAGAAATTTCATTTCCATAATAAATCAGGCCCTATTCTCCGAGGTAAAATAAAAGGTTTTCAAGGCGTCAAGATGCCACGCGCTCGTCATCAATTTTTCTCACTTCCTTATTACTCCCAGATCGACCCGAATGTTTCAAGTATTCTGGGCTACTTTTTTTTTTTTTTTTAATATTAAAAGTTTATGTCACCCCTCGGAAGGTCGGTGTGTGTTATCAAATGGGTTTTAGTTTCAGATTTCAATTTGAAAACATCAGTACACTTGAACATTTAAATAAAATGTTAGCGTAAGTGTACTTGGAGTTATATAGTTTGGAGTTGTTACAGACCCTATGGAAGCCTTTGGTTTGATGCAAAAATCTCAGATAGCAGCTTGGCTGAGCGATGTTGGCTCTAATAGAGGTCTGATAACTTCTTAATGTTAAAGCATGAAGTTATATGTGATAGCAACCAAATTCAAATTTAATGCTTTCGATGAGAGTGCTTTTCATTGTTAAAGCAAAAGCTGTTTTTTTTAAATTCGTCTTTTATTTATTTTTCAATTCAAATACATCTGAAAACAATATATTAGATTCGTAGTGAGGAAAAAAAATTCTCGGTTTAAAAAAATAATTCAAAACGCTTATTATTCTTTCCCGGATAAATTTCATACCTACTATCCTGAAAATATCAGGATGATTTATGTCTCAAATATAAATTTTATTGCTGCCGGGAATATAACGCGGGACCTCCCACTTATAAAACCTCTGCACCTAAGAGGGAGAAGCGAAGCTAGTTTTCATAAAAACTTACTCTAATAAAAAATTAAGCAAACAGCAATTTAGACAGCTGATTGGCGCAGTTTGCAGCAACCCTGCTTTCTGAGCCCAGGGCCGTGGGTTCGATTCCCACAACTGGAAAATGTTTGTGTGATGAACATGAATGTTTTTCATTGTCTGGGTGTTCATCTGTATATTATAAGTATTTCTGTGTATTATATTCATAAAAAAAATATTCCTCAGCTATTTTAGTACCCATAACACAAGCTACGCTTACTTTGGGGCTTGATGGCGGTGTGTGTATTGTCGTAGTATATTTATTATTATTTATTAATATGTGATATATGATGTGCTGTTGTCACCGACCCCCCACTTTGGGTGTCGTACGACTAAGGGATAAAACGTAACGGCTTTGTGCTACTTCCACCATCTACTAAGATCACCAATCTGTCTGCCCAATGAGTTGATTATGGCCAAAACCTCCCGTTAGGAGAGGCCCGCAGTGGACTGTTGTACGCAAGAAACAAATACAGCAAAAATAGTCCACCAGAGAGAATAAGTGAGAAGTAGAAATTCTTAATGCAATCCCGGACCTCTTTCATCCAAGCCATATATAATATGATTTCAGTTTTATTTCAAATTTAAAAATAATCAAACAACCCCTCGGCAGTAGACTAAATATAAAGTGCATACAGTCAAGTGTAGCGCGGTCGAGCGCTGCTCTAGATCTCGTTAGCGTTGTGATTGTTAGCGACTGCGGGTTAATTACTTTGACGTAGAATGGAGAAATAATACCGAAATATTGCGTAAAGTTTGAAACACATCATTAAATCAACTAATATTCATCATCAGCACTACATCAACCCATTACCGACCCACGAGTCTCCTTTCAACAGTATAGATATATATATATATATATATAAACTCAGTTGCGTGCATAGAGGGTGTTCAATGCACACGGTATGCAATAAGCGAGCGGATGATATAAGATGAAAAAAATCTCCAGTACGAGTTATAAAAAACTTAAGCATAGGCATTGTAAGAGCTTTAAAAAGCCCATCCTAGATTTTATAACTTGTACTGGAAAATTTCTTCACTTTATATCATCTGTATACCCTGTGCGTACCCTCTATGCACGCCACTGTATATACTACGACAATACATACATCGCCATCTAGCCCCAAAGCAAACGTAGCGTGTGTTATGGGTACTAAGATGACTGAAGAATATTCTTATAAATAATGTACCCATAAATACTCATAATATACAGCCGAGAGAGAGAGAAGGCTTTAGGCTGTAGTCCACCACGCTTGTCCAGTGCAGATTGGTGGATTTCACCCGTTTTTGAGAATATCATGGAGAACTCTCAATCATGCAGTTTTCCTCACGGTTTTTTCCTTCACCGTAGCTTGCTTGCAAGTTGCTGTGGAAAAAAACCTTACAAAGTAAGCAAATGATAATTTTATTACTCAAAACGCAAATAGCTCGGAAAGGTAGAGGCGCTTGCTGGGACTCGAACTCGTCTCCCCGAAAGTGAAGTCAAAGTCCTAACCATTAAGCTATCACCGCTTCACCGAGGCAGACTAATAATAATGGGATTAAAAAGTTTCGGCTGTGGTTAGTTACCACCCAACTGACAAAATCGTTACGGTATGTTACCACATAAAAAAACGATTAGGGGTATGAGTTTACTAAAAATTTCATAACCCTACAGGTTAACCCGATTCTAGTACGAGTAGGTCATAACAACAAAACCGGCATCTTCGACAAAATGACATAAATGAATGGCTTGCTGGTTTATTTATGCTTGCAGGCTGCATTGGGGGCAATTCTTGGCGTAAAGAGAATTAACAATATGGTAGTCTAAGTATGGTTTAGCTTACGTTGACTTTGCACGTTACTGCTCAGGATGATGTCACGTTAAAACTCTGCCTTAAAACAACAGACAGACCTTCTTTAGATATATTTCAGTAGTATATACATCTATATATAAAGTTATATATTTTTTCCAATCTCTTTTACAGAGCTCAGTCACTAAAGTGACTTTGTAGCTCAAAAAGTAAGTAAGTAAATTAAGTGAATTACTACCTTACAAACTAGCTTATTCTACGTCTACATACATTAATCTTAGAAAACTATTTCCGGAAAACTTACTGTTTGTTATTTTTTGAATGAGTTTACAACAAAATATTATTTCCTAAACGTACTAAAGTACTAGGTGCTAAAAATAAATTAGTTTAATGGCATTCGCTGAATGCACTAGCATGATAGCCCAGTGGTTAGGACTTCAGCTTATCGTTGAGGGTCCAGTTCAAACCACTCATAACTAATCTTAATCTCATTTTCGACGGCCGAGTGGCGCAGTGGGCAGCGACCCTGCTTTCTGAGTCCAAGGTCGTGGGTTCGATTCCCACAACTGGAAAATGTTTGTGTGATGAACATGAATGTTTTTCATTGTCTTGGTGTTTATCAGTATATTATAAGTATTTATGTGTATTAAATTCATAAAAAAAAAAATTCATCAGCTATCTTAGTACCCATAACACAAGCTACGCTTACTTTGAGGCTAGATGGCGATGTGTGTATTGTCGTAGTACATGAAAAAAATATATATTAATATTCATCATCATCATAATTTCACTTACAGGCCCGCTACAGGGCCCAGGTCTAGTTACAATGAGAACGGGTTAAGGCCGTCTCCCAAGCTGGCCCAGTGTGGTTCGGTGGACTGACACGCATTTAAATATCACTTGCTCTAATCGTGATGAAAAATATAGTGAGAAAAGCTGCATACCTAAACGTTCTCCTTGATATGCTCTTGTGAAGTCTACCATTCTGCACTTGGCTAGCGTGGTGGACTACAGCCTGAAGCCTTCTCTCTCCCTTCTGTATGAGTATTTGTGTGTACATTATTCATAACAATATTCATCAGGGCACTGGTCTCAATTTCAATTTCTTTTTCAATTTATTTAGCACAATACATAATGTTACATTTATTAAACAAAATTTGAAATGAATCCAATTATATACTGTAACGTATTTGCACCCAGATTAGGCGCAGCTATTTTTTTTTTTTTTATAAAATAATTTTATGAATTTTAAAAACATAAGTGGGACATCGTATAGTAGGGAAACCGATTTTGTTGGGGGTTGCTTAAAATAAAAAAAAAATACAGAATGAAAGCATTCCTCTATGAGGTAGTATTTTAATACGTCTCCTCTTAGAATAAGAGGGTTCAATGCTGGCTCTAGTTCTGAGAGGAGGTCCGCGCCCTGTTGTGGATCAATAATGATGTTACACTGAATGACATGAGAAATAAGAAATTAGAGAAAAAAAAAGTCTTCCAGTTTATTGACTTATTTATTTTAAAGTTGTGTGTAGGTTTTCCTAATCTCTTGGGGAACATTTCGTTTTAGAAAAACCCCATAATAATAAAACGTCTTCAAGTGGCAGGTTTATCTCGCCACTAGCGCAATATAGAACTCGTTTTATATTCAAGTCTCTACGGTGTCATTGTTATTGCCTCACCTTGAATAAAATTTGCGCTTTGTTTCAAATGGGTTCCGAGGTTTGAATCAAGCGGTGAAAATAAAGCGCTGCAGAAGGAAACGAACAACAATGAACAAAGACAGATTCCCACTAAGAGATTTTACTGCCTATTTAGTTGCTATTATTTCTACCCCAGACGTTTTATACGTTGTGTATTAGAGGTTATGTGTATTGGTTTTAAAGCATTTTGTGTTAATATAAACGTCGTACAACTGTGACCTAGTTAGCCTGTCCAACGTTTACTATTCATTGGTGAAAAAATTAAGAATTTATTAGTATGGTAATTTGTCGAAACTGCAACGTGTCCTACTAATGACGCTACAGCCGCTATAAGACTGATGTGAAAGGCATATACTAATTTCGGCATCGACGGTAGGAGAGCCGTAGCTTAATTGGAGAAAGCGCTCAGGCCGCTATTGCCAGAGAGTCGCAGGTTCAAATCCTGTCGGTTCCAAATTTTTTTATATGCATTTTAAATTTATAAAATTGATAATTCCTCCAAGTGTAGGTAAAAACACTTATAAAAATTATTAGTAAGGTGTTTAAGAAGCATCTTATATGGAGTTTAAGCGGCGCGGTGTAGCTTCGGTATAAATTCAATAAATTCTGGCCGTTCAATGTCTCAGAAAAAATATTCGATTAGCAACAGCTGCTCGTTTTCTAAATGCAGAAAATAATGTTTTAGTTTTTGATGTATAGTGTACTGTGTATTGTACTATTATCTTAACGTGCATCTACTCCTAAGAAAGTTCTCTAACGAACTTTTTTCACGCTCTACAGTGGGTAGGTGTGCAATTATTTTATTTATAATAGGCAAATTGCCCATAGCTTTATACAAAATATTGCATTTCCCGGAGCCGGGGCTTTAATGTTTCAGGAGCTCTCTCGGCACTTTAACATCGGCTCTTTATCGTGACGAGTATAAATTGCTAAACTAATATTACCATTGAGGAAACTGTTATACAGTGTAAAAGTTTAGTTCCAGTGGCCATCTGTACTCTTCATCATCAGTTTTACTTGACCGGTGGTGCTTTTCGAAAGAATATATACAAAGTACTTCAGAAATACACAAATCGCTATAGTTGATTCTATAATATTAGAAGAGTTCCCCCGATTCTCGAAGATGTCTCGAAAAGATCTCACTAAAATGGAATGGGACCATTTCGGAGGTAGGTATAATTTGGGATTGGTCTGGTGAGAGGCTTCGGACTGAGCTAGTTACCAGTACTACCCTACCGGCCGCAAAGCGATTTAGCGTTCCAATACGACGTCATGTAGAAACCGATTAGGAGTCTGGGTTTGACAACCGCAACTTAACCTAACCTGACTGGTCATTCCGATAAAATGCATCATAACTTACCGACAAGTAGTTTGCAGCCAACCTATTGTCGGGCTACTTCCAGATGATTGGGGACAAAAATAGACCTTATCCTAATTAATATTAAATCCTATTATAATATTAAGGATTACATTTATGATAAAAAAGCTTATGTATGAATTGCTCTAACTTCATGGATCAACATTAACTAGACTGTGAGATGGTGATAACAAAGAAAAAAACCTGGCTATGTTTGTTGTGGGCTCTTCTTAGACCAGAGCGCGTTTGGAACCCTCCTAGCTTTAGTTTTAAGTTAACGAATGCAGTTATCACCATCACTAACATTAGTGTAACATGTAAAATGTATGAACGTTTCATAAGTGCCTGTAATAAGGTCTACATAAATAAAATATTTTTTTATTTGAATTTGACCAACTAACTTTTGCTAAACTATTTTTGATTTTAACAAACTGGTTTAACAAAATAGCTACATTTAAAAAATACAGACAGATTTTATTAAAACCACCATATAGAGGTGTCCCATTAAAAATACGTTTGGCACTAAAATAGATAGCATTAAATACTGTACTGCCGCAGTAGAATATAGGCCAGGTCACAGCACACAACATCTACCCCGTTGATTTCCAAGCGTAGGTCTCGGAATGAGAGATAAACCTAAAGGAGAAAGGTAGTAAGCATAACGTAACCGTCGGATCGAACTCTTTAAATGAGTGTTATAAACTCAAATTTATTTATCATTTATTTATATTTTTATATTCAGTTACAATTACTGTACTGAATCATCGAGGCAGTTTATACAGTAGTTAAGAGTTATTACCCCTCTGCGCTCCCGGATATTTGCTTATTTTGTATTTATTATTATGATTAAATATAGAAATTTTAATTTAACTATATGGTTTTCGAGGAAATTACGTAACATAATATGATAGAAGTGGGTTATTAATTGAACAAAATATGTGTTGACTCCTATGATTGTGAAGATATTTTAAAGAAATTCCGTCAAACTGTAGAAACATTTATTGACGGGATCGGCTCTATTATAATAACGTAGTAATATGTTTAGATGAAATAAAATTGCATAATTTTATATGCAAAATCATAGGAAACACTCGAATTTCAACGTCAAACTGGTGTGGCACAGTTAAGATCCGAATACATTTGTAACACCTATTTCACTTATATCAGATAATAAATAAAATTGAATTAAATAGAATTGATGAGGCAAAACTGCTGGTTCATTTTACATCAGAAAATTTGCAAAGCAAGATTTTTATAATAAATACAAATATACTACGACAATACACACATCGCCAAAGTAAGCGTAGCTTGTGCTAAGATGACTTATGAATATTTTATGAATAATATGCATAGATTCTTATAATATGTAGATAAACCCAGATACTGAAAAACATTCAATTTCATCACTCAAAGTTTTTCCTGTTGTTGGAATCGAACCCACAGCCTTGGACTCAGAAAGTAGGGTCGCTGCTATTATTATTAATATTCTACCATTTACTCTTTTTCATTTTTTTTTTAATTCTTAATAATGCTTAAAAATAAAATAAAAAAACACTATTAAAAATTTATAAAAAAAACATCCACCCTCCGCTTGCGGGGCTTTTGAATGCCCAAGCAACCGGCGGTCAGGGCTACAGAGTGAGGAACCTCCTCACAATACGCACCGTTTCAAGGACTACTGCCTTCTGCATCCGACCCTTGATCCAACTACCAAGCGAATTAATAGCCAATTATTAGCCAATTTTTTGTTATTATGTACATTGTATAATGTACATTATAAATAACAGTAATCAGTGCGCCTCTCAATCTGGTCACAGCGCCCTCACAGTGTTCCATTACAAATGCTTGACATTCTTCTGAAAATATAACAACTATGTAATCTTTATGACATTGTAATGGAATTTTAATTGAATAAATTAATAAATACCTATCGACAGCAGATTGCCTTTAGTAGATACATTACTCAGATAGCGTCGAAAGTGACAAGTGTTACCTACTTTGTGTGATATATTTACAACTAGTTCATGCGTTTTCTATGATCACATAACATATAGCCGGCTCAAGTTAAACTTGATTACTATAACGCGATTAATCCTGCATATTTTGTCATTTGAATGTTGTTGACATAATATTTATTTCGTTTATCTATAACTTACAGGGATTAATGTATGCGTAAATTAATAGTAGTAGTCTTTCATTTTATACTAAGTTATTGTATTTTCATAAGGCTTTCAAAATTATTCGGCTGCCAAAATGTAAATGTAAATAAAATAACGGATAATTATTTTAACACTCTTTCAAAAACTTCCTCCTATTCTGATCTCCCTTGCTTAGCAGTCAGCGCTATGATCTTATAAGAGGGAGGTCTAAGATTCAATCCCTGGTAGATGCAATATTTTAGAAATTTATGACTTTTTCTCTGGTACTAGTTGAGAAACTTCGGCCATGGCTAGTGTGTGTAAATTTATAAAGTGAGTAAAAAATTAAACGTTTGATAACTATCAATTCATATTTACCAGATATTTTATTAAAAAGTTAATAAATAGTTTTCAAGAGACAATTAAGATTATATTTGATTAACAACCAATGTTAATGACTGATGATGTTGGTGGGTATTTTGATATAAATATGACCGAATTATCGATGCACCTCAGTCCTACATGGAATCGAACGAGGCAAAGATACCTCTTGGCCGATTAAAGACGTGCCTTTAAGCTTATTATAGCTGTTATAATCGAAACAGGTTAACCCGTTACCATCTTAGACTTTATTAAAATTGTAAGCAAGGGCTAACTTACAATTGAATAAAAAAATAACAAATTGAAGAACTTTCTATAGTTCTTTGGTAAACAAGAAAATATATTTTGGAAATTTCTTAAATCAGTTTTCTTTTTACTTGATACAAGTTATATAAAACCGGAACAACTCGGTTTGAAATCTCGAACTTGATTTAATGCTTTGACTCCATAAACTTTCAAAGCAAAAAGGAAAGTCAAACAGAGTGGCCGAAAAGGAGATTAAAGCGAGAAAACGCTTCACCAAAGAATTTTTTAATTGATAATGCTTGTTATACAAATTCAATTATACTATTTATGTTTGCGTATATTTGTTTTTGCAGATAACTTGACGTAAGCCCGTTTTCACTGACAACAATGCCATCACTCTTAACAAAGTAACGCCTGATATATATTCCTAGGTATTCATTTACCTTTCACCAATCGATGTTCACTAGGCAACAATATAACCTAACTTGTCTATGATTCTTGCGTGTGTTTGTATTATCATATTCTTTATTAAGGTTATTAAAAAAACAAAATTTATATCATTTTCATCTATCAAGTGTAAGTTTACAAGTTCCCTAAACATTACGCTTCGCTGAATCGGTGTCGTAATTTTAGATGGCGCATCATCTAAGTGTCGGTGAAACGTTTTTTTTCTATACGCTATACCCAAATCATTAAGCATCAGATTTAAACGATAAAAAAGCTTGGGTGTGAATTGCTCTAGCTTCATAGCTTAATTTAAATTTACTGGAAGATGGTGATGGTGATGGTGAAAAAAATAAATTTACCCGGCTAAGTTTGTTGTGGGCTCTTCTTAGACCAGGGCGCGTTTGGAACCCTCGTAGCTTTAGATTTAAGTTGGCGAACGAAGCTATCACCATCCCGTTACAATTATGTAAACAAATATGTATGAACGCTTCATAAGTGCCTGTGATAGGCCTACATGAATAAAGAAATTTTTGAATTTGTATTTGAATAAGCGTTTCCTAGGTTTAGTAAAAATGGGCATTAGCCAAGTTTACGGAGGGGTTATCGGTTACTACCATTGAATCCCCAGGCTATTAATGATTTTAGTAGTATAGAAACCAGCCGTAACAGAAAACTATAACAAAAACGTAACTGAGACAATATAGGAAATATAAAATTTCAAATAAAAACAATAGTACTATAATTTTGTTAGAAAAACATAATAAATTCTCTCAGCAGAATAAGGATTCACCTCATTGTTACAGACAAACTTGAATTCTCAAAAGAACCCGTAAAAAGTCTTATGCAAAAAGTGGAAAAACATAAAACCCTCCTTTTATTGTAAAGCGGTTAATTTAATTTTAATCAGTATATTTTATTTGTAACATTTTCGGTGATTTTAAACATTGATTAACACCGATTGTTTAACTGGCTATAAAATTCCCGGCATCCGATTGTTCTCGTATTTCGATGGCGTCACGAATGGCGTGCGGGGAATATGCAATAGTTTCAGCCCTTTGCACCTGTCAGGCTATTTGCCTGTTGCTGCAATTTGAACCCTTTGAACCATTCAGCTGCAGCACACGAAACTCGTGAAAGCTTTTGTCTTATACAAACGTTTCACCTTTGATTGTTCGATTAATAACAGCTTTTGCTCTCTTGGTTTATCAAATGTTTTAGTTCCTTAAATGGGAACGATTACTCTTTGTTTTAACGCTTTGATAAAATAATAAATTTTCCTGCGTTACAATTAATTAAATAAATTAGAAATAAAAATGAAGACATTCGTAATCGTGTAACGAATACCTATATTTATTTTTATAGTTTTTTTCACATTATTTTACACAGTACTTTCATCGTAATCATCCGCAGCCTATAAGCATCCCTCATACTTATAGGATTTTAGGGCATAGACCCACCACGCTGCTCCAATGTGATTTGGTGGGCTTTAACAACTATTACCACAATTAAGTCACCATTCCCCAACAACCACCACCACCATCACATAATAACTGCGACTGACGGCTTTACGTGCTCTCCGAGGCACGGGGGCTTCCTAACTCCGGGCTGGTACCGCTAATAGAAAGTACACGATATCTTATATAGTTTAGTCCCTCTTGGGGTTCGAACCCAAGACCTCGTGATCATCGAGGCAGTTTATACAGTAGTTAAGAGTTATTACCCCTCTGCGCTCCCGGATATTTGCTTATTTTGTATTTCTATTCTGTATTTATTATTATGATTAAATATAGAAATTTTAATATAACTATATGGTTTTCGAGGAAATTACGTAACATAATATGATAGAAGTGGGTTATTAATTGAATAAAATATGTGTTGACTCCTATGATTGTGATGAACAATTAGAAATTTGGATTTCTTAGTCGATATTACTCTGTGAAAAAAAATTCGTTATCCCACAAAATTTAGAATACCTGCGACAAAAAATCACCTCTTCATGAAATTTAATTCAAATAGAGCGACACGTTGTATAAATTGAGGTATTTTAAAGCTTTCGACCGATGACCGTTAGTCATTTTTATTTTTATTTTTTTTAATCCAGCACAGCGATTGTTATGGCAATTGTATTCGTGTCACGAATAAACTCACAGAATATATGAAAACGGTAGATCGTTATAAATTTATAAAAAAAAGCAATATTTGAACTCACCGGGTTCTTGAATATCCAATAAATTTAAATATAGTTTTTTTTAAATATAAGAAAATCAACATTATGTTTTCCTATAGTAGTTCGGTCGTAGTATATTTATTGTCAAATAACATAACAGTTTCACATTACATAATTTGACGTCCTTAAATGAATAAAAATTACAATTCTGGATCTACTGTCCACAATATTAAAATAATACTGCTGAAAGCGACGGTAGTAGTAAGCTTCGGTATTAAAGCTGCGTAATCTAATTGCAATGGTTTTCCATAAAGACAGTAGAAAAAATAATGTTTTAAAAGTTACCATTGGTGGATAATGTAAAGGGCTTCTCTTATACGAAATATGAGAAAAAATTTATAAACTTTAATGTACCATAGAAGAAAAGAGAATAATGTAAGTTGGTGTTGCAAAAGTTGGTAAGCGAAATATTGTAATTCTAAATCATATTTTAGTTTTTATTCTAATGGTGGTAAATCAGCTCAGCAATATCGACGCCAATAACGCTCAAACTTGGAAATTTGAATATCTGATTTGGTTTTGTGATAAATAAACGTATGCTGTAGAATTTAGATTTGCTAAGGCGATAATATCATAACTGGCTTCGTTGTGTTTCATACGTGCAAACTTGTTCACGCATATTTTTTCCTTCAATCTGTGGATGGAATATGGAATAGTTTCAAGCCCTTGTGCCTGTCAGTTTATTTGTTGCTGAAATTTTCGATTCTTTGTTGCTTTTGTGTTCGCGGAAAGTTTTGCTACGGCTTTTGTTATATGCAAACGACTCGCTTTTCAACTCTTCATTTCCATGTACTGTAAGTTGGATTAGTTCGTTTTGAAGTGGGTCTAAACCTCCTCTCGTTGAATTATACATAAGTAAGTGGCTGAAACCCTGGACACCTACTCAACGTACAATTTTAGACTTCTTTTGCAACTAAGATATTTTATCAGATTTCTACTTAGCGTAAAGTTTTATGTTAATTTTGCGGGCTAAAAAGTATTGATTCAATTTTTATCTCAAGTATGTTTGAAGTTCTCATACAAACTTGATATTACCCTTACGGTTAATTTTCCAAAAACAATGCCCAATTTTAACCGTCATCAGGACAATGGCATTGACAATTGATTTTCTTATCCATTCTTTTTAGTTTATCTTCTGAGAAATAATTTTTTTGTTCACTTCTTCGAGCATCCTTTAAAGATTTTTTATAGTTAGAATGATGTGTATTCTATCAATCAGGCTGTTTAATTAAATCCTTTTATTTCTGCGACCGCGTGTAAGTTTAACAATAAATAAGGTGGATTTTGTCTACTGGCAGACATCGGCCCTAGTTAGTTACTTGTACGATATCGCTTAGGAATTAATTACGTATATGAGTTTAATATAACTACCATACTATCTAAAAGGTGTTAATAGACTGCTGACTGCAAGTAGAATAAAATCCTACTCTCGCAAATGCAGGCTTAGGATGCACCGTTGCATGCAATCAACTCTTGAATACCTCTTCTATTACACCACCTTGACATATATATTGGTCTCGATCAGCATAAGGCTGAATCTACATTACAATTATAGCACACGCGTCTAGTTCACTTTGTTTTTAAATTAACTGAAAATATGAATACAGATACAAATGCGTGTACGGAATAAAAATAATAAATTCTAAATACGATACATCTTTGGCACAGTTTGTTCGATTACAAAGAGAATCTTCACGGTCAAAGTCGCGGGCAAATGCTCGTTTATTATAATAAATAAGTTCTTCATGATTTAATTACGTAAAATATTATATTTTCTTTAAAAATCACAAGATGTTTTAAAATCGGTGAAATTTTATAAAATAAATCGGACTAAATATGTAAAATCTCGGCCATTTTTATGAGACTGAAAACTTTTATCAGAAACCAGCAAAATTTCACAACCTTTTAGTTTCAAAGCCGAACGACCTAAGTATGCAAAGAAGCTGTTATCTTTGAATTTCAATATCAGTTCTTGGACAGTCACAGTCAATTTTAATGGTAATTGGTAACCGAAGGCCGGGCGCGTATATGGTTTTAGATTGCGGGTAAAATCTGGAGCGCCGTTAAGAAAATAGCCGCTTTGAATATTCAGCAGGCTAAACGCAGGGTTGGATCGCACGGCTTGTTTTCATTAACATGATTGGCTTGACCCGATTAAATTTCAACCGTGTATGCCAACCTTAATGAATAAACAGTCAAAGGTAGCAATATGCGTATTCCCCGTTAGCTCGTTTTGGTGGGCGATCGCAAAGATTTTGTCTTATCTTTCAATTTGGCTTTTTATAGTTGACAAGGTTTCATTCCCATGGCAGGCAGGTAACATTTTATGTTCTACCAAAGTTTTATCAACGTTTTGAGCATTGCCTTACGTGTGGGAGTTATACCCAAAAAATAAAAGTGTAAAAAAATAAACGGTGCTAGTGCGCCGTGCAATAATTGTAAACATAAAAATTCCATATGACGATAAATCATTTCAAAATCCTAAATCCAACATATTGTAGTTTTATGATTCTGTGTTTATCATAAGAATAGGTCAGAGTTGTGCTGATGTATAGTTTATTAATGAAATCGATTGTCATGACCTACTTAAATTTAAACTTCTATAATAACTGCTATCAAACCACTAAACATACGGCTTGAATAAGAGCGCATACTTGTTAAAGATCGTTTTACTTGAGCACGGAGGGAGTGCCATTTTTGACACTTTTGTAATGTGTAAACAATTTTAGAAGCACTTGAGTTGCAGGATGAGTTTTTGTGATTATAAATGTCACTGACAATGTTAGAGGAAGATTTAATTATAGAAATTCATTTAAATACCTGAGTTTCAAGCAATTAATGAGGAGCATTTAAAAAAAAAAGATACCGTCGAAAACTTTCCATAAATGTGTTTTGCTTAAACTCAGCGATCAGCTACTTGTAACAATCAATAATTCAATAGCATTTGTTAAGAGAATTGGATATTTTATCTACAAGCAAATCATTCAATATGAAACTAAAAAATATTGTTATGTGTTATTCATTAATTTGTAGCAATATCAGGAATATTTTTAACGTTATGTACGTTTACCTTATGTTATTTACGTACCTTTTGTTAATGCGGGTGAAACCGCGGGCAACATCAAATTATATTTATAGTGAATTCAATATATATAATAACATGTTCTCGTTGTTAAAGAGAAGAAGAGAATAGAATTAAGATCGTCACAATTCTATTATCTTCTCCAAAACTCCCAACTCTCCCACTACCTTACGTGATTGATGACTGGTACAGATATCTTATAGATATTTGTTTCCACATCTCATATCCATATCTTTATTTCACTTCTTTTGTTAATGAACAAATAATTGAATGAAATTAAACCACACTAATGCGTTACTAAAATTAAAGTAACGGTTAAACTCAAATAACAAATTAGCGGCTTTTGAGAATTATACTGAAACCACAATAATTAAAATAAACCCTTCAATCTCATAATTGTAGCAATTTATTCAGCAAGGTGATACGGAATATCACGCGTAGGTAAATTGAACGAGTTCATAATGAAAAGTAAATAAAACTACCCACAATTGTTGATTATATGGCAAATTGCTTACATTTTTCAGCATAACGCTTTTTTATTTCGGTAAAATGGCCCGTACATTTTTTCGTACGTTTTTTGGGTTGTCACAGTTTTACCGCTGCGGGTATTAAACAGCTGCCGTGGACGGCTCAATGAGCGATTGGCGTTAATGAGTCCGGAATGCCGATAGGGTGTTATGAAAATATTCTTCATAATTATTATTCACTTGTTGAGTAAGGGAATTATTTTTCAGCACGGCCACGGCCGAGTGGCGCAGTGGGCAGCGACCCTGCTTTCTGAGTCCAAGGTCGTGGGTTCGATTCCCACAACTGGAAAATGTTTGTGTGATGAACATGAATGTTTTTCAGTGTCTGGGTGTTTTTCTGTATTATAAGTATTTATGTGTATTACATTCATAAAAAAATACTCAGCTATTAGATACAGCTATCTCAGTACCCATAACACAAGCTACGCTTACATATGTGTATTGTCGTAGTATATGTATTTATTATTTATTATTATTATTTTGAACAGCAGGTACTATTAAGGCATTTTGAAGGCAGGTACTCTAAATAATATTAATATACGTGAAAAAAGTAACTTAACACTAGCTTTATTATTTTTAAAATATTACAATTGTCACCGTGCGATATTAGTTTAAGGTTTCGTTTTATTTTTACAACTAAATAACAATTAAATATTATCAGTTTTAAATAAAATACTACCGGATTTCTAAGGGCCTTGTTCTAAAACAGCAGGTACTGTTTTGTTTTGGTATTTTCTAGTAATAGAGCTTTTTGTAACCGACCGGAGAAATACCAATTCGCTATGCTCATGTCTGCCGCCAAGCAAATAAGATTGAATACGTAGGCGTAGCTAAGGTCGATAGACACATGACGAAACTTTGTAGGTCGAATTCCTTGGATTTTCTACGAAGTTTTTCTACCAGAGTAACATGAATAAATCAATGTTTGCTTCCGAGCAAAACTTTGCAGGGCAAGCAACTATAGCCTATGCACAGTTATAAACGATAGTTTTGCAGTTAGCATCAGGTGAGCCATCTCTTTGTTCCAATGCCAATGCCAATTATATTATTAAAAAAAATCCTAAGCAGGCAAAAATGGTTTTGTAATGCTTTAAAATAAGTTAACAGTATTATACAATGGTAACGTGACAGAGCGTTGGTGAAGTAGGTATATAGATTTTTATAATTAACTACATAAGTTTAATACTTCTTTTATACACACTATATTCCTAGATAAAAATGAAGTCGAGTTAAGAAAAAATATTGGCTGGAGCCGCTATTCGTTAAAAGAGGTAATTTGTTGCGGGATTTTGCCTAAGCCCGCGGTACAGTTTTTGTACTTTGCGTAGGCGAAGCGTAAAGCCACAAGAATATTCTTATTCGTAAGTAAGCCTATTTCCTCATTAAGGATATATGAAACTGTTATAGATTTACTTTTATATTGTTCTGTTCAAATTAATATGAGAAGTGTTCGCACATCATCATCATGCCCGCTACAGGGTACGAAAATGAGAAGGATTTAAGGCCGTAGTCCACCACGCTGGCCCGCTGGCTGGCTGCTGGTGGACTCCACGTACCTTTTAGAACATTATGTAGAACTCTCGGGCATGCAGACGATGTTTTACTTCACCGTCGAAGCAAATGATACTTTAAATTACTTAAAACGCACGTAACTTAGAAAAGTTAGAGTGTGCTGGGATTCAAACTCGCCCCCTCGAAAGTGAACGAGCTCCTAGCCACTGCGCTATCACAGCTTCGCACATTACCGACCAAATTAAATACTGTTAGCGTATTTTAATACTTAACTATGAATACCAAATCTAATAGAGTATTTCCTAAACAACTAGTTGGTTAGCATATGTTTTTTTCTATATTTATAATCGACGGACCATATACTATATGGCCCACCCTGTGTCCATCAATCTGAGGTGAATCATATACTCAATTCCACGAATGAATTCGATGTAATAATACCATTAAATACCTTAAAACCCAACTCAGAGTTCTTATGAGAACGTAATTTCAAGTGCTTCTTATTTAAACGAAAAGCAAAAATAAAACCTCATTATTACTTTCAATAGGTACGGCGTTAACAATCCATGACGGAAATACACAAACAGTTCCAATTAACTTGTACAGAACATAACAGCCCGTATTCACTCTTAATTTGAGAGCAGTAAGGCTTATTATTGCCTGTTCTATCAGAAAATCTAGTCGACAGTTACCATTATTCCGTGCTTACATTCTTTTAAAATGCACGCGACGAGAAATCGTTTCCTAAATATTTATGACTGCAAAGAAATGTTTGCAGTTCAGTTTTTGAGGAGTTGGGTAATTACATGACCTATATATTTCTTAAAATTAGGTAGGAATTGTGGGCGGTATGAATTAGTACAATTTAATGATTAAACCTAACAAAGCAGAAAATCACCTCGGGCGTTGGAGAGAACTACGTTCGCAAGAGCATCCTACGTGTGATAATAAACGCTAATGTTACAGATATAGCTTAACAAATTAAAGCAAAGCAAAGTGGCAATGGGCAGAATTTATAGCTCAGAGAACCTAGATGCTGGTGTCCAATGTCATGCTGACCCCCAACTAGGTGGACATACGATATCGAGTGAGACAGAAAGTGCTGCTGGACACAGGCAACACAAAACCGTAATATTTGGAAATCTCTACTTAAACCAATGTCACCGTGGTTTTACATTTTTTTAAATAACAAGCCAAATTATTTCTTTGTTTAAAAATTTAAGTCTGATTTTTTGTTGTATTGTATAATAAGATGCTGGGATATATTAAAATATGTGTAGAAAAAACCCTTTATTTAAATACAGTATATTAAAATAATAAACTCTACGTATCTATATTTATCAGAAAAAAGGTAATCCGGACATAACATAGCGACCTGGATGGAAAGCGTGCCCATTGCCACGTGGTAAGAAATACCAAAGTCTCAAGATGTCGGAATGGCGTAGAATTGGTTGGAGATCCCGCACTGGAAAATGTTCTGATAAAACACCCTTTGATAGATACCCCTCTGTACTATACTCTATGAAAACCTCTATAAAATACGTTTTTATATTCAGCAGTGGACGATATGGTAAGACGAAGATTTTAACTGTTTTACATTTTAAAAATAAATTCTTTCTTCAAAGTTTACCTTTAGAGTTTCGAGTATAAACTTTGTACGCTTTTACTAAACACAGTCGCTTTTTATGCTGAAAGGCGTACAAAAGAAAAAATGCACTCTTGCTTTCATGGTTAATACGCCATACCTCCGGGTCTAATTTTAAAGCTGCACCTTGCATTTAAATTTCAATACCTGAGTTTTGAAAAGAAATTTAGAGAAGTTTTTTTTATTCAGAAACAGGTTTTGACCAAATATATTCTTTCGAATATATTTTTCCGAATATAATCTTACACAGCATACCTTTTTTATAATTTGACTACATGAAACGGAATTTTCTGATTACGTATAAAATGTATTTATTCTATGACTATATGTGATAGTTTAATCCATAAAAAAAAATTCACCTTCATGCCTTAAAGTGTGCGCTAATTCTTCGGTCTCTTTTATATTCTCGCACACTTGATAGTAGTCGTTAACAAAGCTCACGAATCCACAATGTAGCTGTTGCTTGTGTGTTGGGTTTTTGCTCTACATTCCATTCTCTTATGAAAAAAGTCGCTTGTAACTAGAAAACTAAGAAGAAAATGTAAAAATAAACCACGCGATCCCACCATTCAATCATCGTTAATATAGCGCACGATAAAACGTAAAAATCAGGTTAAAAGAACGAAAAAAAAAAAAGAAATACCTGCTCCGAGTAAAAACAGCCCGCATAAATTATGAACACCGTAAACCCAATGTTTCGAATTTACTTAGTAATGGTACAGTATAGCAATTATACAGTTCAGATATCACTGGCATGCCATTTTATTTTTGTCTTTTCATTATTATTAATAACAGAGAATTTGAATTATGTATGTGTAACGTTTGCGTTAGGGGTTTTGAAAAAAATATATATTGCTACAATGATATGTTTTTAAATTATTCTATTTCTTTTTTATTTTATTTACGAGAATGGCAGAAATAAACGAGACTTCATGTCAAGTAGGTGATAAAATTATTAGGATAACCTATTGAAGATAATAATTATTAGGATAACCTATTAAAGTCCTACTGTTGGACACATGTCTCATAATTACTGGGAGAGAGAGGTAAAGGTAAAGCTTCAGCTCAGAACGCTGACGCATATAGGCGATTTTTGAAAAAACTGGACCCTACCCGATATATTAACTGACCGATGAATTAAGCTCGACACGTGCAGGAAGAAAGGTAAGGGTGCTATGTAATCCAAACTAATATGGTGAAAATTGGTAGTTTTTTTAAGTGAAGCAAACTTAGAGAAGGTCGATGACAACATCAAGAATTAAATATACACTAGCTGACCCGTGCAACTTCGTTGCACCAAATCGGTTATTACTGGAAAACACAAATAAAATGACCTTTTCTAAAAATGAATCCTAGCTAGATCGATTTATTGCCCCCGAAACCCCCTGTATACCAAATTTTATGAAAATCATAGAATACTCGTTTAAAGGTAGAAGATTGGGATAAAACCTGATATCTAATTTTGATAATGTATGTAGGTTTAAATCCAAGTACGTCCGGAGTTGAACTGTATGATAGCTAAGCTGTGGTAATAAGATGTTGGCGAGAAAATGACCGTACATTTCCTGACGCTATATTGGTTGTTGGCAAAGCTTCAACGCGATGCTCACAATTTTCACCTTATAAAAAGTTGTAGCGAGCTTATTTTAATATAAACATTATTTATTTTAATAAATTATCAAGGTGTAGCTTTAAAGACGCTGTTATTTTCTTTTTAATAATGATAGAATATTTCATGACGCCACAATGTTGCGGCATTGGAAAAAACTTTAACAAATGTGCATGTTATCTATTCGATTCGAAAATGGTGTGCAATGTTTTCATGGTTCATCTATGTTTGTATGTTCCAACATATCTTCTAAATGCCCGAACAGATTTGAATGTATGAGATGTCATTGGAGTCCTTGCATCATCCCGATTAATACTGGTTATCAACATGGATGCTGTATGGCGGCATTTTTATATGTAAAATTATTCGTATTGTGTTTCGCAGTCGTTTCTTGTTATTTTTTTAATAAAATTCTACTTCGAAAACTTAATAAATCCTCATGTGGGGCGTTTGGACCTCACAAGGCGCTACAGTATAAACTCCGTTAGACATTCAGCTTTACGAGAATTGACATATGTTTAGAATGTTAGACCTTGTATTTCAGTAACTATAGTTGTTTATTTTTTAATGTCATAAAACAGAAGGTACCTACTACTACCTACCTATTAATCTCTCTAAACTATTAATTGTTGTGTATTCAATAATGCATAATCCAAATCGTCTAATGATAATAAGATGATTTGGATTATGCATCATCTATTATATTATATTAATTTAACTAAACCAAATGTTACTGTACTACTGTCACTGTTATTTTTCATATCAGATCGAATTGCTATCCGATATTCAAAGTCAAGATAAGGGGAATCAGCATTAACAACTTTTTATGTTAACCATGAAGATATTCTAATCATTTTATTTATTTAATAGGGACGATTGGCAGCTATCGCGCAGCTCATCTCACTTACAATCTATATACCAGAGGTTATTCAATGACTTGTTGCTGAGTGATAACGACTAAGAAATATCTATAAGGAGGTATCTTTGCATCGTTTGACTCCATACAGTGTATCGATAATGCAGTCGTATATTGACAAAGATCGTTGATCAAATATAATTTAAATTGTCTCTAGAATACTATTTATTAATGAAATAATAATTATTGGCGTATTACAATTATGAATGTATAGTTACCAAAAGTTTAATTATTTACCCACTTTAAAAATATACTGTAACATGAGTCTCTCAGTAAGAGACTTAAGATTGTATAAAATCGCTCCAATGAAAGTACCCACAGACATCGCGTGACATAAACTTTCGCGTTAAGTCAAAAGTTATAATGATTATATTTTTAAACTACTCACTAATAATCAAATTTCTAATATTGCAAATTAATTTCATACAGAAGCTGAAACTATATAATCGGTCTAACTAATACTAACTGTTATAGGTAGATATGTGAAGAATTTACATGGTTTTACTGACTACGTTTTTCTTCTTGAACTCAACTTAGCACGTAGAAACGCTACCCGTGCATTCCTCGTTCACATACAATTCCCTATACAAAGAACATAGCTTCATTGAACGCGTTTGCAATAATTCTTAGCTTCAGAAAAAAAACTTTCTCATTGGTGGATATCAAGAAAAGTAGTCTATATTTATTTCAGTCAAAATCATAAATATCTTTATTTTATAAAGCAATTTTTTATCGACTTGCTATTTTATAATCGCTCATTCCATCATTGCGAGTTTACAGTGTCATTTTTTTAACTTATAAAGTAAAAGTATTTCAAATGCTAATACTAGTAAGTCTAAGAAGAAATCCACAACTTTTAATAACACCATTACACTAGGTGAAAATGTAATAAAAATCATTGTTGGTAGAGAGCGGAAATGAACAGTTATCGTGCATATTTTTGCGAACGTTTATATCTATTTATATAAAATGCAAAGGAGACCGACTGACTGACTGACTGATCTATCATGGCACAGTTCTAACCACTCAACGGATGGGGCTGAAATTTTGCACACAGCATAGGAATCCCCTAAGAAAGGATTTTTGAAAATTCCAACCCTAAGGGTTAAATGGGGGATGAACGGTTGTATAAAATCCTTCGTTTATAAATTTGGTCTTCAAGTTACATCCATGAAACTTTGATTTTAGGTTTTTGATTAAAAATAAAGAAATATGTGTTTCAAAAATTTTATAAATTCTACCCCCAAAGAATTCAAATAGGAGATAAAATTATCTGAAAATATCTGATTTTTTAAGTAATTTGCTTAGATATTTTTCTATTAGCAGCAAGAATTTTGTTTAAACCTCTGTAGTTAAAATTAAATAAATAAAAAATTTAACTTAACGTGAGCAAAAGCTTGTCGTATATAAAACGAAAACACTCAAAATTAAAAGATCAAGTCACTTCTAAACTGAATAGTATGAAATTATAAGACTACGATATAATATTATTTCAATTATTATCTATTTTAGGTGTAATATTTGGATTCATTAGTAATTCTACATTGATTTTGGTACTGAAATATTTATATTTACACACACTGCTTGAGTAAGGTTGACGCGGGCCTACTAATGCTGGAGTGTCAATTATGAAAACCAAAGTGTGCGAGGTCGACAAGTGATTGACGATACGATGCCGTTTAGAAACAAATTAGAGAATTTACAAGTACAGTTGTAGTGAATGGTAGTCTTACTGATTGTGTACTTTAAAAAAAAAGTTCATCCCAGTTTTAGTCTTTTTACTTTTTTTATATTAGCTACATTGAAATCTTGTAAAGCACAACAATCTCGTATATTGTACTAAAAGATTTCAATGCACACCAATTGTTTGCAAAAAAAAATGTGAAGTAGAGGAAATCTGTTCTAGCGAACTTTCCGCTATCGAATAGAGGCCTTACTGCCATCGCATACAGCTGTTTTATTATAAGAGCACTGACGTTTGGTTTTAGAATCATAATCCTTATTTTCAGAGCGCCAATGTCTGCCAAATAAACTATGTTAGTAAAAATATGATTATTCCAATTAATTATAATAATCAAATTATGAATATTCCCCTACGTCAAGTCTTGTATGAATTACTTTAAAAGTAATAGTTAATTATGTCATTGATAAAAGAAGTTTCTCGGTATCTTGTTAAGTTTTTACTCTACCATAACTGTTGAATAATGCAGCTGTTTTCTTCTGCAGTTACTCGAGTGTATGTAAAATGAGTAAAAATTATTAGTTTTACATTTATAACAACTCCAACGTGATGGCTCAACTGAGATCTGATGAGAAATTTCTCACAAGAATCCAAATCGCAAATAGCAATAACACCCTATAGTTAATTAAAAGGGCCAACGGTATATAAAAAGTGTGAATATTATATATAAAAACCATGAAAACTAATTATACACATTGACAAAATTGGCGATATTTTAAGTTAACAACGTCACACTTTTTATATACCGTTGGCCCTTTTAATATATAGCCTTAATAGTTTTAGTTTTCTCATCCATCCATCGGCTTAAATGTCTCACCGAGCTAGTAAATCGTAAGCAACACCGAAAGCTCGTGAAGAGAAAGAAAAAAAGCAAAACAATTTTGCCAAATTGCATATCGAGGTGAACGTGGAAACCTCATTTATCCTTAAACCCTCGTGAATCACTATTTTCACGTCATAAACACGTATTGGAAATTCATAACCCGTCCCTTCAACAAACGAGTAAAAATTCCGGCCAAAGATTTCATACGTCTGAAAAATGACAGCTCACTGCCCTCGCCATTTAGATGGAAGCCACATTCTCATCGAAAATTACGACCTCTGGAAAATTTTATATCCCTGGCACTAAAATAGCTGCGCTATATATAAGGATACGAATTCAGGACTTTTATTTTAAAGATTTTTTTCTTTAAAATAATTGTTTTTTTATAAATAAAATTCTAAAAAAAGAAAATAAGAAAATAGTAAAATTCTATAGTTTAAGCTTCAATTTGTCACTAATATTTTTACAAGTAAGGAGATTTTAGGCGGTTATTTTGTAATAATAATTGTCTGCTTTTTAAAGAGATTTACTACTATTTTGAAATTGAGGTTATGATTTGATAAGGTTTAATGATAGTAATCGATATAACCCAAGAAAATATCGCACTTACGTTTAGTTTAGTATACGTTAGAAACATTAATAGCATTTGCTGAGCATTATTTAGGTTCTAGTAGCAAATTTTTGTGTTTACAACAAATAAATATTGATAGCTATAAACGAATAAGTAATAATAATATTATATATGCAAAAGTGTGTTTGTTTATTTATATTTTATAATTTAACTACTGCAATGATCTTAGCAAACTTAGGTACGGAGATTGCGATTGCTGAATACGATCAAGGATACTTTTAATCTCAAAAATACACACGGAAACCATTCTCATGGAATTGAAATAAAACTAGCATTTCCTACGAATTAACAACAACCTTTTTTTATGTTGGTATTTTTTAAATTTCAATAATTTGTTAGACTGTTATTGTACATAGATCCTTTTTTTAATAGGGTCTGATAAAAATCTTCGAACATGAAGGCCCATAACCGCGAATAGCACATGAAAGTAAAAATTGAAATCCTATTTAGTTCATACTATAGTGAGACATAAAAGTAGGGTATATATTTTCCGTTTAAGCTTACGGCCTCGGGCGAGAATGTAACCTCCTATTATATTTCCAGGCACGAACCGGATAACGTTAAAGTTTTAAAATCGAAATCGATTTCTACCGCCGACCTGATTTGTGCCTCCCATTCACCTGTGGAACTCCATCGTTGAGAAAGCTGCCAAGACGTAATTCACGATTCGGTAAAAAGGATTTCCCCTCTGTGACATTTGTTATAAAGAGACTTTTTGGGGTAAATTCTGAAGGGTAAATTCTTAAAGGTAAATTTAAATGCAGATGTTTGAAGTCATTTCTGGTGTATTGACTTACGCTGTAGCATGAAAATAGGAGACAGGACCAGGAGTACGGTTCCCGCTGAAGCCAATTTATGAAAATTCTCAAGCCAGTCTTAGACGAGTTCGTTGGGCTGCAGCACCCTTTACACCCACCTTACACCCTTTGCACCCGTTACCCTTCTATTGGAAAATAACGCCGAGCGATTTAGCGGTTCGGTCACGAATCAGATAACGTTGAAGTTTGAAAATCAAAATCGATTTTTACGAGCGCCCTGATTTGTGCATTTCATTTATTTGTGGAACTCGATACATTCGTTTTTAAAATATATATAAATTTGTTTGGTTTGCTCAAGGTAGTCAAAAACGCCAACCCTAACCAAACTTGATAGATCCCAAACCGTCCAAGGACCCATTCCAGCACACACAAAACAATTAATAAGGGATTTAGTGGCATAGGCAGGCACAGATAATTTATTTAAATTAAGAAAATCGCTTTAATGGAGCTTTAATGCTTTTCTGGATTTGAAAATAAATCTTAAACGGCCTTAACTGATGGAGACAAAGCATGATGACAGACCTTTAAGATATGAAATAAAAGCCTTTCACTCCTCGATATAAAGACAAAAAGCTATTAGTGCGGTGTAGTTTGTACGTAGGTTAACAGCGCAAATAATTTTTTTCCTATTTAAGTAAATAAATATACTACGACAATACACACATCGCCATCTAGCCCTATAGTAAGCGTAGCTTTTTTAATTGATACTAAGATGACTGATGAATATTTTGATGAATAATATACATAAAAACGTATAATATACAGATAAACTCCCAGAAACCGAAAAACATTCATGTTCATCACACAAAAAATTTCCAGACGAGGGACTCGAGCCCACAGCTTTGGACTCCGAAAACCGGGTCGCTGCCCACTGACTTAATTGTGGCGGTCAATAGATGACAATGAACGAGGGTAACATAATGGGTATACGACTTTGGGTTTCACCTTTCCTCTCTGGCTTGTAGACTGTAAAGTACATTAAGCTATCACTCTCGAGCATACTAAAGAAAATCTCATACTAATCAATAAGTTAGAAAAACAGTTTATTTATGCTCGCCAACCCTCAATCGAGCAGCGTTGTGGCTCTAAACCTCTCTTAAATATAGTTCAACGGGTACATACCACGATAATATTTTGGATTTTTCGATATTTCGACCCAGTTGACCCATGGATCGTGGTCACTACGGGGCTGCTATATACGAGTATATACACCTCTCTCTTCTATGAGAGACAAAGTTTATCTTTTTGGTAGATTATTGATGTGATGATGACATAGAAGGACAGATCGCATCTCAACTTCAATTTAAACACAGTAAATACTGGAACCGTTCCCTCAGAGGATTTACTAAATCAATGCAATACCCATTCGTCAAGCGAAAACTGCAGCTGACATCCTATTTGTCTGTCTAAGCAACTAGATTTTGGGACAACGATGATGAATTAGGGGCGCATAAATAGTACTCACTTCATTTCTTCTAACTTTTCATTACTATGCAATGTAAAATATGTTTTAAAAATACAATAAAAACAAACAAAATAAAAAGATTTTCTTTAAATGTTTTTTTATTGTTTTAACAATCTAAAATAAACTTTACATTTAAAATTACAAAAATATTGTTTGCATTATGTTTTATAAAGGTAAGAATAAAGAGATTAAAATAAAACAAAAAAAAAAGAAATACAGTCATTCAATTTAGAATTCAGGCCAGTACATTAAAATTGGTATTGTTAAAATAGCCTCGGAACATGAATTTTACTTTATTTGGCCAGCTTTCTTAATTTCGGTTTTAAAATGCAGGCAGCTATTTTAATTTTATCCAGTGTTCATATCCTAAATTATTTTATGTTAACGGTTATTTCGAGAATATTCTTTTGTTACTTTAAAAACGATCCGAAAATAGCACAAAAAAGTATCATCCAATATTTTCTATAACTATAATTGATCAAGCCTTACTGACTGACAAGCAACCAATAGTCCAAACGAGTGAACATTTCATGGAGACGGCTATCTGATTTTTTCTGAGTAACTTAAGGTTGTTCTAAGAGACTTTTTTTATCTAAGCGTTAACCCCCTAAAATTAAAAAAAAAGGACGAGTTTCTCACGATGTGGATTGGTGGGCTGAAACGTTTTTATTTTGGAAGTAGTTAACATCTATGTGGTATCGGATGTTATGATTATTATTGAATATTAAAGGAATCCCGAGACGGTTAAAATATAAGTGTAATTATTTTCATACGAAGATAGCAGATAAAAAGACAGAGGTCTGTCCTACATCAAGGTTAGTTTGGTGGAGTACTGCCCGTTCGTCGTTACATGGTTTTTTCACATCTCTACCTCGGTTTCCTCAAACCGCATCGGTAATTTGCCACGACACAAATCCATACCTACGTTCCCACGCATACAGACATTACTAAATATTTTTCGTTTACCATCTGGGATTCTTCTTTTATCCTTAGGTTTACAACCTCTTAAAAAATATTACTTATGACCGTTGTTACATCCGAACACTATCCCTATAGCAATACAATTATAAAATAGAAATACTTAAGCCTAAAAATGACCATTCCATATCTATCAACCTAATTGGGGTCTAGTAGCGCAGCGTTTTCTTTTTTAGTGTGTACTGCGTCCATTTCCACTTTAGCCATGTTTACTTACCAATTACGTCACTATCTTATGTCCCGCTAAGATTTTGTCTAGAGAAAATCACATGCCACTTCTACAGGAGGCTGCTATGAACGTCAAAGGATTAATATCAATACAAGGATGCAAGAAAGTGCTCTTGGCACTGCTTCAACTAATTGGGCTGTCAACCGCAGGTGCCGAGTCGCGTTTCGTATGAGAATCGCGCGATAACTTATATTTGCGTTACAGCCCTAGCTTAATTGACAACATCTCATGTCACGGTTAAGTGTAACACAGTGTAAGTGAATCAGTATGATAAGAATTAAACCATACCCTATTATTAGAAATTCCTTTTTGCCTTCTTAACTTACACATGAAACTATATTATATATTTAAGAGGTGTATGGTCGTGTGGGTCGTTAACAGGGATTTTATATTCTGCGTATCCTCCCGTATTTTATATTTGGAGGCCATCGCAGGCTAAAAATATATGATGACAAGCGTACATAAAGTAGCTGTATGTAAAAGTGTAACACGTAACTACTCGGTTTTGTGTGCTGCACTAATATTATTATATATGGGTAGATTTATACAGTAGTAAATAATTGGTATTCACAAAATACTGAACATAGTATTGGTTTCAAAATAGAAATTTAATTGAGACATTACAAAACTTCGAAGCTAAACATTTTATTTATGAACGTTATAAATTTTCTTGACATAAAATTATTCAAATACTGGCTTCTGACCACGGGAACTATTTGAGAGATCGGAATAGAAAGTACATGTCCTTTTCCATGGCATCGGTGACAGTCATATCAAATTTCAAAGCTGTCTGCCCGCGGCTTAGCTTATAAACAATTTTCATTTTTCCCTCGGAAACTACTTAAGGAATCTGAAAGAAGGTAGCCTATGTTCTTTTCCATGTCAAAGGCTACATGCATGCCAAATTTCATTTAAATCCTTTTAGCATGATTGAGTAACAAACATCCACAATTTCACATTTATAATATTAGTGGGATTTATAAGTAAGAAGAAGAAGAGAAACCGCGCCTATTACTTACCAAGTTATATATAAATTTTACAAAAGAACCACGTATCCCTCGAAACGTTTCTATCTAATGAATACAAAATAAATTAATTTTTTTATATTCAGCATAGTATGTAATTATGAGCGTTATCAAGCTTAAATTTCACGGTAGTATAATCCAATACACGGTACTCAAATTTAATTTTCATTAGTAAAGTTATATATAACTTACGTAATGATATTACCTGCGTAAATTACGTTTATATTATTAGACAAAAGACAAACTAATTAATTTTGCCTAGCTGCTGTACCTTATACTGTTCCACGTTGACAAAATGCTCGCTCAATGTTTGCGCTTAATTAATTGTTTCAATAGTAAGACAACGTTTATTCCCCATGGTTTACGTCACCAGTTATTCTAAATGAATGATTCATAACATGATGTACTAAAGTTGTCACGTGAAAAGAACGCTGCAGGCTTAGTGAATTTCTGCCGAATTTAACTATTTCACCTGATTGAGTCTTGTGCAATGATTCAAATCGTTGTTATTTCATAAGCTCACATCTCAACTAATGTTTCAAATATAAACCTTGCTGTGAAAAGGGGAACTAGCAAATACTCTTATATTATTAGGGCCTAGCTCAGATCCAAATTTTCCCGAACTTTGGCATTAAAAATATCTTACTAAGTCACTTTCTAGGTTATTGCCAAAACTATAATATTATCCACCAAGAAAAACTCATCTTCAATAATATCGCTGTTCTGTTGTTACATTAATTAATAGGGTACAAATACTGTCGCCTTTATGATATAAAGTATGAATTCTTAGTAACATGTTTGCTACATTTCGATCGCCAAATCAATCGAATTGATTCCTTAGTTACTGAAGTAACAGCTAATGATTTACTATTATAATATGAAAATTAAGGGAGAATCTATATTTTGATCTTAATTTTCATAATATATCATGGAATTCCGCAAAGCAACGCCTGCTTCTATCCAATATTTATTTTCACCATAATCATCATCCGCAGCTTATGATCGTCCTACTAATGGGCACAGGCCTCGTTTCTTATAGGAGATACTGTTTTTTTGAGGTACAATCAGTATATTCTAATTAATAATAATATACTGAAAGAAAAACGGCCTTGAATAGTATTTATTACTAGTGATAAATATTCCTTCCAAAGTAAGTGTGTAATAATTGTTCACTGCGCATGCCAACTGTCAGTGTGTTTTTTACTTGATACCTACAATATACGGCTACAGAGAACGAAAATGACTCTGAGACAAGTTGCCTTAATAATTTCCCCGACGTCAAATGTTTGCTTGAATTCATCAAGGTAAGTATAAAGTCTTTACGCATTTCATATTACATCGCTGTTTTATGAAGAATATATTATGAAGAATGTATAATGAAATCCTTGGAAAATAAATTATACCTTGCGGAAAAAGGAACACATAAAAAGTTTGGGACGTTTCCTTATAGGTAGCGCTTTTTTGGCAGTACGTAATAAATGTAATTTCAAAGTAGATTGACTCTTCTATACATTAAGCAAATGGATTTGGATTTTGTATCTAAGGCCGTATCCCATGAATAAAAAACAGATTATTTGAATTGGTTGAACCAATATAAGGTTAAAATTAAAAATTCAAAAAATCTAAAGTCATTTATTTAAGGAGCCTTACTTTATAAAAACTTTTGAAACGTCTATTTATAATGACTCTACCACCGGTTTAGAAAGCAGATTCTACCAAAAAGGGCCGGCAAGAAACTCACTCGTTGCTCTTTTCCAACATTACCATTTACAATCATTGTTTTATCTTGTGTCAGATGAGTGCAAAGCTGACTGCTTGCGATCTAACTCGTCATTAAGAAATTCATCGAATGTATAGTAACCTCGCTGTGTTAGATGTCTTTTTACACTTTGTTTAAATGTATGTATTGGTAGATCAAGAATTATCTTAGGAATCATGTTGCAGAAGCGTATTCTGAACCCGAAAAAGAAGTTCTGCACCTTTCGCAGACGATATGCAGATATCAATAATATGTGCCCGTTTCTGGTAAGTCGATTGTTAATATCAACTTTTGTTTATAAAGAGTAATATTTTGTCTCACATAGATTGTTTCATTGTAAATATATTGCTAAGTTACAATGATTATATCTATTTGTTTAAAAGTTACACGAAGCGATTCGCGTGATCCAAGTTTATATATCGATCGAAGTTATGAGTAAACATCATATTCCATAGTAAATTAGTGGTCCTCTGTTGGGTACAAACCGACCTCATCTGATAAGAAAGAGAGAAGTGAGGAGTTTAAACTCTTCACGCAACTCGAAAGCCAGCTGTCAGTTTTTGCGATAATTTCACTTACTTTAAGATTACGGTTTAAAGTGATTAAAAAATTGCCTTAAATCTACAAGCTTTTCACATAAGTGTAACAAAATATATTATGCGACACATTGCATTATTCATTTCAAATTAGTCCATACTTGTTAGTTATAGCCTTCAAACCTTTAACTTTGTATATTTTAATATTAATATTTATTATGCGAGTGAGCTTAAAAGCGGAGTAACATATAAATAAAATAAGTCAGACGATTCCAATTACTCCACCCTCCATTAAATTTAATGAAATCTGCTCTATGGTGTAAGCTCAGGTATATAGGTACGCCTTAGGGCCTGCACATATGGCGATCAGTAGAAAAATGCTAAATTGGACGGACGTTTATGTGGGTGGAATTCTAAATGAATGATTTAGTTTAGTTAGAGATACCTCTAAATACTATTGTCATCTTAAAATTACCTTTTAAAGAGACCACAGAGTAAAACAGTTCTTATTAGTCATATTCTAAAGCTTTAATTCAAATTCTTAATTTTATTTTATTCCTATAGGCCTATAATAGGCACTTGTGGAGTGCTTTGACGTATATGTTACCATTATTTCAAGGTGAGGCTTATAACTACATAATATGTTGACTTAAAAAGTTTAAATTTGTGGACACGTCACCAACGCTCCTATAAAAAAAATTATGTTCTCTCACTTTACTTTAACAGTATTCATTATTATTCTTTCGAAATGCGATAATATCATAGCAAATGTAAAAATCTCATAAACAGTTTAATAGCCTTTAAAATATTAGTATAATGTCGCTAAATATCTATGATTTCAGTGCAGCGCTGGATTGAAATTACTGGACCCCGCAACTGGAATCATGCGAATTGGGCATTAAATGTAGAGACGAAAGGTCACCTTGTTATCAAGGGTAACGGACAAAGACGCTAACCTTTTGCCCTTTTTTCCTTGTTCTAAGATAAAAAAGAGAAAGTGGATTAAATGCACAGATAGCCGTCACCCATAAAGAGATTGAATTCGAGATAATTCTAAAAGAAAGCCTCGGTGTTTTTTGTATCTATCCTCGTGCTTTCGTTTTTATATAGCCTGCTATAAAAAAACTCGATACAGGTGTTAAGATTATTATTTTTATTGTACGAGTTTTAACCCGCCATTTTTATCGTCTTATCATTTTTTAATCAGTTTGACACTAGCATCTCCATTATCAAAATATAAGTATATATAAGTAATATAAGTGTATATTTTTCTGTATGAAACTATCATTACTTTCTAACATTAAATAATAATTACTATTTATATTAATGAGGTGGTTATAGCCTAGTGGGTAATCCTTTCGTGGCAACCTAATTCAAGTAATTTTTTTTTTTTAATTTAAGCAATTTTAATACTTGCTTCAAACGGTGAAGAAAACCATCGTGAGAAAACCTGAGCCTGAGAGTTCTCCATAATGTTCTCAACGGCAAGTAAAGTCTACCAATCCGCCTAGGCCAGCGTGATCGACTACGACCTTAACCCTTTTCATTCTGAGAGGAGACCCTTGCCCTTAAGTGGAGTTTAAGGGTTAATGATGATAATGATGATGATCATTAAACAATATCAATAAAACACGATTTAATATTTAGTAAACTTATCTTTGATAAGACGACACTGGAGTTAAAGACTGCAACTATGTAATATTTGAATGCGTGCTGACTTCTTCTTATTCTTCTTTCTCTGGGCTTGTCTCCGTACTTGGTCAGCCGA
Source organism: Pararge aegeria (assembly GCF_905163445.1). Taxonomy (NCBI): domain Eukaryota; kingdom Metazoa; phylum Arthropoda; class Insecta; order Lepidoptera; family Nymphalidae; genus Pararge; species Pararge aegeria. The sequence continues at coordinate 4,195,867 of NC_053184.1, read as the reverse complement.
AACCTTCCGTTGTACGTAGTGCCACTGGTACAGCTCCCCGCTGGGTCACTCCAGCCAGCCGAGCTCACTCCAGAAGCTTAACAGGCCGCCCGGGTCGCCAAGTGCTTCAGGGAGTGATGCTGGGGAGCGAAGGTATGCTACGCCTTGCTCTGCTATTCCTCTACATTGGAGCAATACGTGTGTCGGTGCTTCATCTGCCTGTTTGGTGGCAAAAGGTGTTTGTTTAGTTGGCAATGCTCTGTTATCATGCTTACTATCGTCATTAGTTTGGCCCGTCTTATAGGGCTCACATCCTTTACATTAACCAATGGACTTCTCACTATTTTATGATTTAAATGCCTAAACTCAATTATATATGAACATAATGGTTTAACTAAGGTTGGTTCTATGTATTGTGTACACTAGGCATGAAGCAGCTTAGTGTACACAGTACATAGTACCAACTTACAACAATACAATATTTGCACTTTGCCCAATATCTCGTGTTTGTCTTTGATATCCAGGTAGGTAAGCAAGACACACAGTAATGTGTCAGCCAAGTTCCAGCGAAGAGTAAGGAGCTGGCGACGCAGCTACCGTGTGTAACCTTAACCTTAACCAGGCTAAGTTTGTTGTGGGCTCTTCTTAGACAAGGGTGCGTTTGAAACCTTCCTAGCTTTAGTTTTAAATTAACGAATTACCTCGAATAATTATCACCATCACTAAAATTAGTGTAACATTTAAATATATGAACGCTTCATAAGTGCCTGTAGGAAGGTCTCCATGAATAAAACATTTTTGAATTTGAATTTGAATTTGAATTTATATTACATTCACTTTACTCAGCACTGGCGAAATTAAAGAAGGGTTAGTAGTTTCTGCGTGTTAATAAATAAGGTTACTAGCTGCGCCTCGCGGGTAATACCTGCCGTAAATAAGTCGTTAGGTTGCTTTATTAGGACATGAAGAACGATATATTATATACGCCTGCGTGAGATTTTGTTTTTCTATAGCTCCTCTTTCTTACGTTAGCCCTCATATTAATCGCGTAAATATGCTAAACATGGAGTCTTAGCGTAGACTTCATTTGGCTACTGCTACTTAGTTGTATAACAATGTCGTTTTTTTTTTATTTAAAAAAAAATCACGCTTTCTAGTCGTTAGATTTGCAATTATCTATGTATAGGCAAATGTAAACTGAACATAACCTTTTACAAAATTCTCCTATCACTTTACAAACAGCGGTTTAATTGTGACGTGCATAAATTGCTTCCGAATCATTTATACCATAACCAAATTATAACCCGAGCAAAACTTAATATTTTGTAGTTCCGGTGGCCATTCCAGCGGGTCTTAATTCTTGAATCTCTTTCACTTGACCAAATGGTGCTTTTCGAAAGCAAATACTCAAATTGCTATAAGTATCCCTACAATATTTGAAGAGTTTCCTTGATTTCTCCATGGTCATTTAACAGATCTTGGCCTGATGAAAATGGAAACGTGGAAGTATACCGTTTAAATAAAAAAAAAAAAAACAAGTCTGTTTAAAAATTTCAGAGTTCAAAGGTAACAAACATTAATAAAAAAATGCAAACGAATTGATAGCCTCTCCTTTTTGTAAGTTGGTTAAAAACGGACGGAGAGCTTAAAATATGGCTTAAACTTTAAACAATTTGAAGTTAAAGCGGTGTAAAATACATTTTAATAGCGAGAGGCAGATAGACAAGTGAAGCTTTCCATATAATAACAAAGACGGTAAAATTTTCAACAGTGCATTTATTATGGCTAGGCTAATAAATAATTTGGTAGATGAATGAGCATAGTTAATATCACATTTTTTGTGTTTTAATATTATGTAGAACGATAAAATGATTTTAGGAGGATTTTTGAGTTGAGTTACGATGCTGCATATCATATTATGCATGAGCCTTACTTGTTTGTCTTTGCTGTCCAGGTAACCGAGGAATTCGCTTTGCAAATTGCCTTTGTTCGCAGAACTGGGAGCAAAGTTCAATTTCTTTGCAGTTCCACTCGTAATAGAGTGAGTAATCTCTTGAAAGGAACTCTGATAAGTTCTCTTTGATATGCTTTACAAAGGTCCTTAAATATATTTTCCAATTAAGTTTGAATCGTGTTTATCTTTGGCAGAAAATTAATTTGAATGAGTACGGATTGCGGGGTATTCTTTAGGGGTTAGAAGTAGTTTTAAGTCAATATAATTAAGTGTAGATCTTGCGTCATATGGCTAATGTAATATGATAATGACTGAGACAACGTGAGGTATCTTTGCATCGTTCGAGTCTATACAGGATTGGAGTGTATCGAAAATGGACTCTGTATTTATATCAAAATACATGAAAATAAAAATACGGCAAAATGTCATGAACATTGGCTGTAAATCAAATGTAATTTTAATTATTTTTTGAAAACTATTTATTAGATATGGGCAGGTGTTCCCTTGCGGAATACCACAATATGTTATCAAAATTAAGCTTAATTTTCTATGCTCCGCAAAAAGCAGCAGAATCTGTATGGTTTTATTTATAATTTCTTCAATTATCATACTCCACACCAAACAGATCTACAAATAATTGTTAAGTTACTTAACAATTATTCATTGTAAATTCAACATCTCCTGAGGAAGCTTCGGTTTCAGAGCGAAACGTGCGTAGATGGTACAACTCAAAGAACTTACACAATTCGTGCAATTTTGAAAATGAATGCACGTTAAATTAATTTAAAAACCTGTAAAAAGCTAAAGAGTTGTCTTATTAGATGCCATAAAGCTGGGTTCAAATCGGGGCAAAAATCAGCCATTTGCGCTGATTGTGTCAACTAACTCGTATAGACGTGTTCAAAGTGGTGCAAATAGTCGCTCGATTGAAGCGAAACTAAAGCGGGACGTCGTGCCGCGTCCCGCGCCGCCATTATTTTATTTTGATCTCGCGAGTTTAACTACTTTCTAACATCGAATGTATACTACCAAACATTAATCTTTATGCTGCTTTTATCGACAGGCAAAACCGAATCGTCAAAATGTATTATTCTTCTTTGCAATGAAGTTTAAAGCTTGTTCAGGATGTAAAATGTTGCTATTAGAGCTAGGAAGTACTACGGCCATGCTTTCTGTATGCATCTAATGCAAGTCGCATAGCTGTGTACCGGTCTAAGGGGCGCGGTTGCCGACACATTGGGCTTCACCCCTCAAGTTGACGGACATTTTGTAGGACAGCAATTAAACGATAAAAAAGCTTGGTTGTAAATTGCTCTAACTTCATACTTAATATTAATTTACTGTGAGATGGTGATAACAAAAAAAATACCAAGCTAAGTTTGTTGGGCTCTTAGGCCAGGGCGCGTTTGGAACCCTCGTAGCTTTAGGTTTAAATTGGCGAAGTACATTATCACCATCATATACAATTATGTAAACATATTTTTAGTGCTTGTGATAGACCTACATGAATAAAGAAATTTTGAATTTGAATTCGGACGTGTTCCTTGCACGCTCCGCGAAGTGTTACTCTGTTTATTAGTGACGGTTTACAATTCGGGTGGGTCATCTGCTCCATCAATTATTACTGTGAAAAAAAGGTTAATGAACTCCAAGAGATAGTGCACTCCTTTATTTCTCTCTCTCGATTTAACTTAATTTTACCCAGTGTCATCTATAGCCTATAACAGTGCAGTGCTGGACTAAAGTCCCTCCCAATGGGAGGGTCATAAATACCACATGCCGGGAAGAAGGGTTGGTACTGCAGTTCATGGTAGTAGTAGTTTAGAGGACGCTGCTGCACGTTCAAATTCAAATTCAAAAATGTTCTATTCATCTAGACCTTATTACAGGCTCTTATGATGCGTTCATACATTTAACATGTTACACTAATTTTTGATGGTGATAACTGCATTCGTTAACTTAAAAGTAAAGCTAAAAGTTCTTCTTTATAACCCGTTAGTCATCTCTTTTTTATAAATTTAAAATACATATAAAAGTAGATCGAAACTGCAACGTTTCCTACCAGATGACGCTACAGTCGCTATAAGACTGATTTGAAATGTATATACTAATTTCGGCATCGACGGTAGAAGAGCAGTAGCTTAATTGGTGAAAGCGCTCAGGCCGCGATTGCCCGAGAGTCGCAGGTTCAAATCCTGTCGGTTCCGAAATTTTTTATATGCATTTTAAATTTATAAAATTGATAATTCCTCCAAGTGTAGGTAAAAACACTAATAAAAATTATAAAAACATTAGTCACGTCATACTACACCCGCGGGAAGTGTAGGTGTGATGAGACAACTGTATTCGGATCTGCCCATACGGGATGGCAAATCCCAGTATAAATAATTATCCAGTGTTAATAAAATAAAACATGCTACAAATTTTATAGACACTGTATCTTAGAAATCGCAATAAACGCGGAGAAAAAAATGCTCACTTGTAAACAGATAAAAATTTAATCTCCCGAACACGTTATTGAATAATGTAGACGCAAATAACATAAGGGGGAAGGGAAATCTTTCAAGATTACTTTGCGGGAACATTAAGGGGAATTTAAAAATTCAAGAAAAAGCGTATCCCCGCAACTGGGGCTCCAGGGTGCACTTAGCGGGCAGAGTGGGTGTGATGGAAATACTTAATAAGTTGCGGAAACGGACGACTTCGAAGGTCGGGCGTGTGGTTTTGAGATTATAAGATCTCAGAGAACAGGAGTTGGAAATTGATCCCTGTTCGAAAGTTACTTTGCTTTGTTCCTATACATTTATAAATCCTCGTTCGTCTACTAGTTAGCACGTTGCAACTACGGATCGCAATGTACAAGACATTGCGATTCAAATCCTGGGAAAATAAATTAAGATATTGCGTTTTTTAGGTTAAAGTATTTTCAGTACCAACGGAGCTAGGAAATGGTGCTAGCTCCCACGCCTCGGATATTGCTTTAAACGGTCGGTCCCATTTATTATCGCTTGTGGGAGTAGTCGTAAGCCTACCAACCCGAAGCAGCATAGGTTGTCTACGCTTTACAATCCTCTTCGCTTTGAGAGGAATGGCTAATGAAGTAAGTTCTTAAAGCGCCCGCCGTCCCTTGTAAAATAGACCGTGACTTTATTTTAAATAGCCGTGATATACAACTAAGTACTTTATTTCACAGATAATAGGTGCGGCAGAGCCGTTTATGATATCCTAAGTGAAAATTTTAATGGAGCTACAAAATGAAGCTATTTTCAGAGGCGGAATATCTTATATAAATTTAATTTTAGGACCTACTCTGTCGGCAAAATGTTCCTCAAAACAATTTCCCACGTAATAAATATCTTAATACATATTTCGCTCCTAGTAAAAAAATGTTACAACTTTGAATCCACTTAACAAATTTTTGGTGCGAGTATATTACTAATATTGTATAATATAATAACAGCAAATATATGATATTATATAATACCCTTTATTAATAAACGTGGCATAATTTTAGGATAGTTACGCAGTTTTGTCACACTTAAACTAACAGTGCCCTTTAAATGTCACAAATGTTTCCAATTCAGATACGAAGTCTTAGTAAAAAATTACCCACCATTTTAAACCAAGAACAAATACAGCGAAAATCCTATCACCGGTCTGCAGCGCTCACCACTATGCAAGAGGTTGGGGCCACTGTGTTTTCAAAAATCCCATAGGAACCGTTAGTTTTCTCCGAATGAAAAGTATTTTATGCCCGTCTCCAAGATGCAGGCTATGACAAAAATGCTATCCTGGTTGCTTTTCGAGATTAAAAGTACATTATGCAAAATTAAATTAAAGTCGGTGCACTGGTTTAGCCAAACATCAGTAAGAAACATACGAGAAAAGAAATAAACAAACAGTCTAACTTTCGCATTTCAACATTAATATGTAAATATCATGATATCAACCAATTACCAGCCCACTACAGAGTTCTGGTCTCCTCCCACAATGAGAAGGGGTTAAGACCGTAGTCCACCACTCTGGCCCATTGGTGGACTTCACACACCTTTGGGAACATTATGGAGAACTCTCAGGCATGCAGGTTTCATCACGATGTTTTCGTTCACTGTTGAAGGAAGTGAAATTTTTATTGCTTAAAACGCACATAACTTAGAAAAGTTAAAGGTGGGTGCTGGGATTCGAACTCGGACCTACGAAAGTGAATTCGTAGTCCTACCCACTGAGCTATCACCGCTTCTTATGTTGGTATAGAATGCCACAATGACTTATATAATGTGCGATGACGTAGACCTTGAAACATTGAAATATTTTTTTCTGTTTTCAAAATTAAAAATGTCTGCTTACCCTTGGTTTTTTTATATGTCAGAGCGTTAATCTTACCTTTAATAGGAAAATAAGACTTAAATAAGATTAATTAAATAATGTTTGATTCATTACACCGTTTACCCGCGCTAATTGACACACCCTCTAATTTTTCTTCATTCAGCGCACCATTTCTTTTGTGGCCATTTTGTTTTCTATTTTTCAACCCCCAGAGATAAATATCCTTTTAAATACCTCATTAATAAAACCCGATCTCAATATCTCATACAGCATAATATCGCTCCGGGGAAATTTCTTCCCCGTCACTTCTTGTAAATTAAAATACCAACGAGATTCTAGTTATTAAAAATACTTTGTATCGTTAGGTCACATGATAAGTGAAATAGAATAGAATCCTTCCGTACTATGTATAGCTTTTTATATATTTTTATTTAAGTTTTTTTATCTACACTTGTACTTGAATATCAAATGCATTTATTAACACACTATACAGTAAAACATAGTAAATAAATAAATACTACGAAAATACATACATCGCCATCTAGCGCCAAAGTAAGCGTAGCTTGCTTTATGGGTGCTAAGATGACTGATGAATATTTTTATGAATAATATTCATAAATACTTAGAATATACATATAAACACCCAGACACTGAAAAACATTCATGCTCATCACACAAACATTTTCCAGTAGTGGTTATCGAACCCACGGCCTTGGGCTCAGAAAGCAGGGTCGCTGCAAACTGCGCCAATCAGCCGTCAAAATAATATATCGACTGTCGTTAAAAGACTGAGAAGGAGTTAAATAATAGTTATGGTGATTTTTAAAGGTGTCTTATTTGTCCGTCTCGTTACAAAATTAAGTTTAAGTTTTAAAGCATGTGGCGTAAAAAATGAAAAATTACTTACACCGCGAACATAGTTACTCTTGAGTCTAATAATTGTGAATTCCAGATAATCTAAAACAGAGTCGTATTTCAAATCTTGAGATTTGTTTTTCTTTAAAGAATGTCCAAAATTTACTCGCCCAAGCAAGATCTACACACACATTAATATATTTAATTGCATCATATAGCAAGCTACATGCAAAAAATAAAAACATTCAGTACCTACTGTCGTTATTCTAAAGAGCAATTTCTGGAAATAAGTTATTTTTAACAGTGACGCCTTTTACTTGAAGTTCATATCCTTTGGGCACTTTAATATAGATTAAGTTACCTAAAATAACGCTATTGAAGACTCTTAGGATCCCGGAGGAGGCGATAATAATCGCTTTTCATTTAGTGGTCCATCGACTTGAGTATTTGGAAATTTCGCACCGAAAGCTTTTGTGTTATCAACGTAAAAGCTTTGTACAATAATAATCAAACAAAGTTTACTATTAAATTGGGCTTTATTACTTAGGTGCCGCGGTCTACGTGCATATTATCCACCATTAATTTCTCCAAAAGTCTAACCGCCATTTTAAAACGTTTGTAAAAAATAACACATTAAAATACATTATTCATAATAGCAGTTAAAAAGCTTTTTGGGCTATAATACAGACTCTTATACAGCTCGTAGTATATACTACAGCTTTAGTATGATTTATTATTTTGTTCATAGAGAAATCATTACAATAACTGTACCTATACATAATTAAAACATACATACACTAAGATCATCATCCTTAGGTTATTTCCATTAATCCTAGGCACCAACCTTCTCTCTATTATGAGAGAGTGTTTAGAGTATATACCCACCTCACTGCTTCAAATCGGGTAGGTGGGTTTTAACGACTATCGCCACAAGAAAGTAAATATAACTAGGACCGACGGCTTAACCCATTTGCGATTCACGAGGTTTTCTCCTCCAAATTCTTAACTCCGGGTATTTACATGTTTTTTTACCAGAACAACTCAATAACACTTTTAGGCCTGAACTAGGATTCACAGCCGAACATGCTCACCACTAAACCATGAGGCGCTTAAGACGTCAACCCACATCATTCATAAACTATATTATTTCTTTATTTATTTTTACTCTTTATTGGTATTCCACATCAAGTTAAGAAAAAAATAAATAATAACAGACATTTCAAGTACGTAGTAGGCTACAAAAGCTAAACTTATCGCTAAGTAGCGATCTCCGCCAGGCAACTTTAGGATAAAAAAAATCAATCATGGTTCCATGATGTCTTATGGAAACCTAAAAACTAGTAACTTTATTTTTTACGGGTGAAACCCGACTTTCTGCACGGCTAGCATGGGCAGAAGACATTTATATCCCCGGGGAAAGGATAAAAATGTATCTTCTCCCACAGCTTTATCAACTCTCAGAGCACTGGCGCACAAGTGGAAATAATATTCAAATAATATATGTGTAACAATATACGGGATTTAACTTCTCCTATTCCATGTTCCTGTGCTTTAGCATGTGGACACGTTCATCCCTTGTCGGGGGATATAATCGGAGGATACTATAATCGGAGGATTCTTGTTTCCTGCCCGTGCTAGCCCTGCTGGGGGAGATATCGGGTTATGTGGGATTCCTAGCCACTAAAACCCTCAGTGTGAAATTGGGTAGCTCCAGTATTTTCTTAGAACGTTTGTCCTTGAATCTATTATTCGACAGCCGATTGGCGCAGTGGGCAGTGATCCTGCTTTCCGCGTCCAAGGCCGTGGGTTCGATTCCCACAACTGAAAATATGTTTATTTGATGAACATGAATGTTTTTCAGTGTCTGGGTGTTTATCTGTATATTATAAGTATTTATGTGTGTGTATTATATTCATAAAAATATGCATCAGATATCTTAGTACCCATAACACAAGCTACGCTTACTTTTGGGCTAGATAGCGATGTGTGTATTGTCGTAGTATAGTTATTTATTTATTTATTAGGTACCTTGAAGGTAATTCCTTTTAGGAAATCGGATCTTTTGCAGCATTTAGTGAGACGAATGCTCGTTGTCAGTTGTTGTTCGGGAAATATGAAGATTGATTACTGAAAGCCTTCAGCTTATCTATTAAGTCGAGTTAATGGCCTTACAAAATCGTGAAATTAAGGAGGCGATAAATTATAAGCAGCTGTATTTGAAACCGGGCAATTAAGTCGGTGAAATCGTGATGCTTACCCGGAATTTTCCGATTTACTTACTATCGGGGATAATTAGTGTTTTCTTGATTGGTGTAAAAGCTTTTGACGTGACAACGTCTTATAAATTGGTTTGCCGGGTGACACTTCAAGAAACTGCGTTACGCTCCGCTCACATTATGCGCTCACAATGAGAGCGAGTGAGAGGCACGCGCCCGCCTAAGAGCGAGAGAGACAGACATAAAAAGTGAAAGGCACGCGTCCCTTTGTAGTAAACGCTGTTTCATTGTACGCAAATGTATTGCAAGTTATTGTATGTATATTTGTATATAAATACTTATGTATGTGAAAAGGTAAAAATAAAATTTTGTTAATATGAAATTCAGTGCGAGATTCTTTGTATAAATTAATGTTTTAAATATAATTCTTTGTATAAATAAATGTTTTAAATTGTTACTATTATTTCATCCTTCTTCCTACTATACGAATGAATATTCACATTAAAATTATTTTACCACTCAAAGTCGTTGTCACGTAAAACTTTCGCCCGTATACCGACTTTACAGGCAACAAATTTTTTTGTTTTATATCTTGTACAAAGTGCGAACTACCGCTTTGTCCGCTTTCCTTCTGTTAGGATCTGGCACTTGGATGAGATAGAAAAACACAAATCAAGCAGTAGAACTAGTCTATTAATCCTCACTTATATTATAAATGGAAGCGGTGATAGCCCAGTGGATAGGAGTTCGACTTCACTTTCGGGGAGGGCCGAGTTCGAATCCCAGCACGCACCTTCAACTTTTCTTAGTTTTAAGTAATTAAGATATCACTTCAACGGTGAAGGAAAACATAGTGAGGAAACCAGCATGCCTGAGAGTTCTGCATAATGTTCTCAAAGGTATGTGAAGTACACTAATCTGCACTGCGCCAGCGTGGTGGACTACGGCCTTAATCCCTTCTCATTATGGTAGGAGACCCTTGCCCTGTAGTGGACCGGTAGCTGGCCAGCGAGTCAAATACCAGAACGACTGGTTATTGAAAATAAACTGACTTGTAAAGAGACGTAATCATGTCTCTTTATAAGACAGCTTAATTAGACTTTCTTTTTTATTCCACTACAACTTAGACCTTGCCCTTGAATGTTACCTGGTGGTAAGTGATGATGCAGTCTAAGATGATAGCGGGCGATTCTGTTAGGGAGTATGGAATATGGTATATGGTATGGTATGGTCCCTAATCAGTTTTAACGCGACATCTTACCGGAACCCTAAATCGCTTAGCGGCATGTCTTTGTCGGCAGGGTGGTAACTAACCACGGCCAAAGCCTCTCACTAGACCAAACCTGAGAAAATTCAGAAATTATAAATTCCCAAATTTACCCTGCTGGGAATCGGACCCGGGACCTACTACTTAAATTCACAGCCCTCTTCGTTGCGCCTGGGAGGTCGTCGACTTAACTATTACGCAAATGAATGATTGTATGTAATCAATATTTAAGCTGACGGCCGATTGGCGCAGTTTGCAGCGACCCTGCTTTCTGAGTCCAAGGTCGTGGGTTCGATTCCCACAACTGGAAAATGTTTGTTTGATGAGCATGAATGTTTTTCAGTGTCTGGGTGTTTATATGTATATTATAAGTATTTATGTATTATATTCATAACAATATTCAACAGCTATCTTTGTACCCATAACACAAGCTACGCTTACTTTGGGGCTAGGTGGCGATGTGTGTATTGTCGTAGTATATTTATTTATTTTATTTAAAATAAAAAAAAAAAAATAGAAAAGTTAGTATTTTAGAGATTTAACAGTACCAATCTAATAAGTGGTAAGTGTTAAGTCTAAGATGGTAGCGCTAACGTTTTAGGGATATGGCAATTATATTAAACCCATTGATTGGTGGAACACCGAATAGGGGAATCGGTATGCTACCACCAAACAAGACAGGAAAAAATCAGAAATTATGAATTCCCAAATTACCCCTACTAAGAATCGAACCCGGTACCTACCACTTATTAAAAGACAGCACTACTTAAAGCTTCATTGAGGGTGGAAAACTCCATTTCAATTTAGTAAAGTTAATTCTTACTACTTTTCGATATACTTAAACATAAATCTGAAAAATACCGACCGTTTACAAATAATAACGAGGGTAATTATTAATTAATCTTGAAGTATCCGATACAAAATTACTACAAGGTATGATTAAAAAAAAAACTATAAGCAGGCAACATTATTAATTCAGCTTTCTGTTCGTTTCAGGTTTTAATAACAGAAAGAAAATAACGGTGAAAATGTAATCAGAAATCAGTGAAGTGCAGTAATAATAATTAAGAAGTATAAAATGGAGTGTTCGTTTCGCCCCAGCTCGACCCGAGTACTCTCCCTGTGGACTTTTCTCATCGGCAGCTTTAATATAGCAGGTCAGTTGCTTTATAATTCAAAGTTTGATGAGAATTCCACGTATATTTAGTATCTTTTTGCTATAATACGATCTCTGATAGCTTTTTAATTTGTTTCCTTTTCAAGTGTCTGCAATTTTTGTCTCCCAAAACACTAAGGAAATGCTAGAATGCTCTGCACTGGTAAGGACAGTGTTGGTAGACCCCGACGAGGTGGACAGATGACATCAAACTAGTCGCAGGGAGCCGCTGGATCCAAGCGACATAAGTTCGTGATATTTAGAACTTCCTACAAAATACCTTTGTCCAGCAATGGACGTCTATTGGTCGACATGACGAAATAAATGAAAGAACAAGTAAATAATGAAGGCTTTACAAATAAATGTGACATAATGGCGGAAAAGTTTTGTAGTTTTCTTCCAAACTCTGATGCTTGAAAGGTGTTCAGTTGAAGTGTGACATAAAATACTCGTACATAGCTTTTTCGTTTTTTTTTGTTCTAATGATAACTGACGGACCCAGTGAATGGCTCACATAAATGGAAAACATCGCCTATAAAAATAGCAACCGTTCAAAGGGCATGCAAGAAACACGTCCAATACACGTATAAAGTACCGCCTGCGTCACTGACACACCGGCAACCACTCCACGTCCTTCAGCAGGACTAGCAAAGGCAGGAGACAAAAATTATATCCCCCGATTATATTCCCTGACAGAGAATATAAATAACGTGTCCACCCGCTAAAGCCCGGGAACATGGAACAGGAGCAGTTTACCCCCGTTTATTACTACACATATATTATTTAGATATTATTTCCACTTGTACGCCAGTGCTCTGAGAGTTGATAAAGCTGTGGGAGATGACACATTTTTATCCTTTCCATGGGCAGATAATTGACTCCTACCCATGCTAGCCGTGCAAAATGAGTGCTGATTTGCAGCTGAAACAAGGGGTGGTAGTACTGCTCCGGACGAGTTCTGTCACAAATAGCTCAACTAAAAGCGTGGTATAAAAGTGTTATGTCATCTTTATCTGTAAAAACCTTAGAGATCAAAATAAACCTGGCTAGTAGCAGTCCTTCCATCAAATGGGCATGCAATGTGCACTCTATTATTAGCGTCCTAAGATCGGTATTTAAAATTGAATGAAAAATAAAAAAGGAATGTCGGGTCGCACGTGCCCGCACTACACCTACATTTCTGCCCGTTGATTTTAAACAACCCGCCACCTCGAGCTTGCGTTGTGCGTAACCACACCAACCTTTTAATGATGTTTTATTGTACAGCATGATTTAAAAATATTAATAACAAACGGTTGCCCGGGACTTCGTCCGCGTTTTCGTTTTTAAAGCATTCCGTAGGAACAGTTCATTAGAGAGATGTCTAGCTTTAGCAGCGGCAAAAAATTGAATATGTTTCTGGATACTTGTGATAACTGGAGTAAGTAAATATATACTACTTACGAGGTTTGAATGAGAATTTAATGAACTCCGGTTTAAGCTTTTTTCACTTACATACAAATAGACACATAGACGAACCGACAAAAATTCCAAAAAATATCCAAATATTAGTCTCCCAGTTATCTATTTGCAAAAATCTTTAATGTGCAGACACGGCTAATCTACGAATTATACTAATTGGAGATGAAACTGTCGCCTTGGAAGAGGGATATAAATTTTAAATTTTAACGCTTGAACGTTAGGCAGAAGGGATGCAAGGAAACTGGATTGTGCACTAACCTGAGCAGGTCTGCGGTCCGTACATAAGCGTCAAGCACAGTTCACAGCACACTCACTGGCAAAACAAATAGACCTCGGAGCTGACGAGCTCAGTAGCAGAACTCACGAGGTCAAACTCTAGAATGCGGTTATGTGCAGACAGACACACTCTACAAACGTCAAATTAAAAAATTCAAATTCAAAATTTCTGTGATAACCAGTGGCGTGCATAGAGGATATGCACAGGGTATGCAGATAATATAATATTCTGAAAACGTATCTGTAGTAAGATTATAAAAAACTTAAGGATAGGCTTTGTAAGAGTTATAAAAACCTACCCTTAAGTACCTATAACTTGTAATGGAGATTTTCATCATTTTGTATCATCTGCATACCCTGTGCATACCCTCTATGCACAATAACTTCGTTAGCCAACTTAAACCTAAAGCTACGAGGGTTCCAAACGCGCCCTGGTCTAAGACGAGCCCACAGCACACTTAGCCGGGTAATTTATTTTTTATTATCACCACAGTAAATTAATATTAAGCCATGAACTAAAAGTAATTTACACCCAATGGTCTATTTGAACTGCTATAATATAAGCTTATGCAGCAAAGGGCTTTCATAATATGAGAAGAAGGATTTAGAGCTTAGGTACTCTGCATTAATGCCGGTTGACGGGCCTAAACGGTTATTATTACTCATTATTGATAAATTCAAATTCGAATTTTAATTCATTTCTTTCAAGTAGTCCGAAAGATTTCAAACTCGTTTCTTTGAATGTGGTTCATCAACATTTCTTAAAAATTGTTCAACAAGTTTAACGTTGAGTCCCGTCGTGACCACAATCCATGCAACTGGGTCGAAATATTGACAAATCCCGTAACATTATTGTTATATGTACGCGTTGAACTATTTTCAAGAAATCAAGAAGGCCTACTTCATAAGCGCTTTTAATGTCCTGTCTATTTGTTTTAAAGTTTCTACAACCGGATCAGAACGAAATCAAGCTAAAAACTAAGCAGTTCCTCTTTTCCAGCATTTCATTTTTTGACAACCTCTCTGGTGCAATGGTTGACAAAAAGATCCCCGGTTCGATCTCCGATCGAATTTATAATTTTTAAATTTCCTTTAGTCTATAATCTGATGAAAGGCTTAAGCTGTAGACTTAGCTTGTAGACTTACTAACTTCTTTGTCTGTAGCTTTACCACCCTACAGACAAAGACGCATCACTACGCGATTTAGCGTGAGATGGATATATAATAATCGGAACCGCATTCTAATGTGCTCTCCTAGGCACGAGGTTGGATACCGCTAATTCCATATTCTAGTTACTTACAATTTTTGACACGACCAAAAGAACCAAACCTAGAACTTCATGATTCCTTATTGAACATGTTAAGTAGTAGAAAAAGCGATGCAGATGGATAAAAAAGTATTTAGCCCAATGCCAAAGCAATTCCCAACCCAACCAACCTTTTTGTTCATTAAATTTTACGATTAACAATCTCAATTAGTTTTCCAACAAAGTTTGATACAAAGCCTTAAGTGTAAGAGTCGTTAATGTACTATAAACTTTTTTTAAACATTAATCGTATGCGTGTCGTTATCCGCATCAACTTTATCGTGCAGTATAAAAGCGACGTATGTACTCATTTAATTACATGGTATAAAGTAGGCCACCCGTTTTATTTTGCGTTGACACACAGCTTAACTGTAAGCATAAAGGTGCGTTCCCACTTGAGCTGAGTGGAGACGGCGAGGTAATTAGGTTCATCGTCATAATCATCATAAAAGTAACCCTACATTCATATCCTACAACGCTTAATCGTTTTTGTATCTCTAATTACAACATAGCACATTATAAACTCAAACATTAAACTATCTGAACTTATACCACACTGTTAATTAACTACAAAGAGATAACTTCTTCAATCTTCTCTTGACACTGCTGTCTGTACTCCTCTGTACCTCTATTTTTACCGCCATTTTATATGACCTTCCTTTTTGATCTGGATTCCTGTCATTTTGAATTTCTACTCCAAATTATACCGACCACAGATTATGCATAATTTTGACCAGTCTGACCAAAGATACCTTGTTATCTTTAACCAAATGTACACTCAAAGGCAGATTTGCTAATGTTCATATCAATCCGTTACCGACACTGGTTTCGTCCCAAAATAAGAAGGGGTTAAGGCCGTAGTCCACGTGTATTTACCTGTTTTAAACCAATATTATTATTATTATTTACAATATCTATAAGTAAAAACATATGTGTCTTTTCTACCAAAGCTAAGCTACGCCAACTTAACAAAATAATTGATCGTAGTAGTTGTATTGGTTCCCAGTATACAATACAAAATAAACTCTCTAATATAAGGGTTGCTACCCCGGTAGCAACCTATATATAATTGTCATTTTCCACACCCGTGCCTTCAATCTTTAAAGTTCGTCAACCTACAAAAGAGAAGCGTTGTGGTTCTATGCTCTCAGACTCTCTGTCTTACAGAGTATACTGACCTATGTGGCATAGCAGTGGGTCGTTGATAGACTGATTATGATACATAAAATTTAAATTAAAAACCTAACCTTACTTTCAATATACTCTTCCTTACTGCTACGTCATTCCCTTTCATTCGATAACCACGTAAAGGCATTTGTGGAAAAATATGTAATTCGCCAATTGGTCGTGGCGGCCATCTTGGACCGATTTTTATCAAACACTAGCTGTTGCCCGCGACTTCGTCTGTGTTTGATTTTGTTTTTAAAGTATTCAGTATCGCTAAGCCTTAAATGAGTATAGTAGTATATATATAACATGTGACTGTCAATTAATTATAGACAAAAAATTTGCAATAAAATAAAATTGCGACTTTACTTAAATATCTAAGCTATCCTATCTCTTAAGTTGGACCAGACTGCTCACGGTGTGCCAATTTAATTTAAAATCGGTTCAGTAGTTTAGGAGTCCATCGCGGACAAACATCGTGACAGGAGATTTATATATATTAAGATAGCTAAGAACACTCCCGACTAATTCCCCCTTTCAAACGAAGGAAACCAAATCAAAATCGGTTCATTAATTCGGATTTTAAAAAAATGCCACAGATAGACACACATGTATATATTATCAAAAGTTAAATCCGTTTTCACAAGAGTATCGATAGATATGTAACTGATGCGATCGCTTTGAAGGGTTTCGTCTATTCGCACATATCTGATGGAATGGGACCCTTATAAATGCTGGGTTGTATACCGAAACATTACAGCTGCCACGTGGAGATATAAAATAAAATATATATTATATACCTACGATGTTTTTTGTTTTATGGCAACATTTATTAAAGTCGTGGAAATGTTGGGCATTTTATTTTTTACGCCGCGACATAATGATAGGACATGACGATCACGATTGTTACAAATGAAAAGTGTATTTAAAATACGGCGAAAATATAAAGTTTTTATACGCTTTACCTTTGGTAGGTTACCGACCATTTTTATAACAACTTTTTTAAAGATATTATGCTAAGTGTCTACGTGCGGACGTGCTTTAAATATTGGATAGAATCAGGCGTTACTTTGCGGAAATCCATGATATATTATCAAAATTAAGCTTAATTTGCTATACTCCGCGAAAAACAGGAGAATCTGTGTGGTGTAATTTATAATTTTATCAATCCTTATACTCCACACCAAACAGATCTTCGGCAATATACCCTCTACGCACGTTTCGCTCCGAAACCGGAGCATCCTCAGGATATAATGAGATCTGTTTGGTGTGGAGTATAAGGATTGAAGAAATTATAAATTACACCACACAGATTCTCCTGCTTTTCGCGGAGTATAGCAAATTTATTAAGCTTAATTTAATATAGATTAAGCTTAATTTTGATAATAGTGCTTTAAATAATAATTATGAACTAAATGCAAGACGATAGATAAATATTTTAGATGACTTTTGCGTACATATCGTCTACAGCCTAATAATATCCCGTAGCAGGGCAAGCTGGGTTTTTTAAGGATTGACTTATCGTGCTGCTCTCATTCCGGTTGGTGGTCACTTTTGCGTAGTATATACCTAAAATTATATAGCAAAACCCGTCGAAACATGAGTAACCAATTTAAATTTTCAACCTCAGAAATCTACTTGGCATATTCGTTCAGTAATGTGTCTACATTAAGTTAATTTAAAAATGTATTTCCTTAAACACGATTAAGCCTATTAAAGGATATTTTTCAAAGAATATCATACTTAGTATCTTCTACCGAACATACTCTTACGTTTTTAAATTCATTCAAGCAAATTCGAGTTCTGCGAACGCAACGTCTACCGTCGCTACCGTGCCGTGCTCTATAAATAAAGTTTGCTCATAGGTATGTTGAACACGAATAATATACTCCTTTCTCTTCATCTTGCTTGAATCTTGTGCACGAAGAAGTTAGAACAATGATACAGTGGCTGAATTTTGAACCTGGGCTAAAATAAATTAACGGATGACATATTCGAGGTGCCTCTCCATAAGTTCAAAGTTTATATAAAACGTAAGCTTATACAAAAATCCTATCATACTCGTAATATTAATGATAGTAAAGATTATATATTAATTGATGTAACTTCAAAGCTCATTATCAATTGACTAAGATAATAGCACTAGGCTTATTTTTGCCGCGAAGCAGCATTGTCACAAAGCTGTGTTCCAGTCTGAAGGGCGTGGTTGCTGGTGTAATTACAGACACATGATGCTTTACATTTACGCTTCAGGATGATGGGCAATACTTTGCAGGATGTGTTCATAGCATGCCCTGCGAAGTGTTGCTCTATTTATAGGCGTCGGTTTTGCACTTTATAAAATCAAAATCGGTTCATTAATTCGGATAATACAATGCCACAGAGAATAGAATAGAATATAATTTTATTGTTTACTGTTTACAAATAGAAAGGCAGTTGACAAGGCCTAGAAAAGTATTCAAAACAGTATACCCACAGCCGGGCGTACAATTATATTATTAATTGTACGCCCGGCTTTTAGTATAAAATTAAAAATTAAAAAAAACAATGTAAGTATATCACAATATAAAATCAGTGACAAAATATATATACTATATAGGTATAAGATTATTAATAATTAAACAAAATTGAAACAATAAAAGGAAAAAAATCATTAGAGGCAAATAAATTAAAACTAAACAGATCCAGAGAACAGTCTCCACGTCAACTGTCATCGAAAAATTCAGAGAGATGTATATATTATGAAAAATTAAATCATTTTTTACAAGAGTATCGATAGATATGTAATTGCTGCGATCGCTTTGAAGGGTTTCGTCTATCCTACCCACTTCTATCGCCACGTATTTTCGCACATAACTTATGGAATGATACCCTTATAAATGCTGGGTTGTATACCGAAACATTACAGCTGCCACGCGTAGATATAAAATATATATTAGGTATAATCCTACGAAGTCTTTAGTAGTTTTTTTCATCATAAAAAAAAACCTGGCTTAGTTTCTGTAGGCTATTTTTAGACTAGAGCAAGATTGGCACTCTCTGAGCTTTAGTTTTTAATCTTTTTTTTTTGTAATTATCACCATCGCGTTTAATAATATAAATTTATACATATGAAACTCATAAGTGCCTGTAATAGGCATTCATGGATAAATAATTATTAAATAAAACAATTGAATTTCTATGTTAATTCTGGTCTGGTAAAGTACCCTACCACTACTAAGAAATCTACGCGAAAATTGGTTTTACTTAATGTCATATCCCTAACAGTTTACCATACCATTATTGATTCTGTTTATAAACGCAATGCACTGGTTATTCTAAAATTTGATTTATAACAGTATAACAGTTACTGAAGTTCGGCCAAAATTGCTCAATAAACTACATAACTAAGTGTCTAAAGTGCAGTTGTCGTACTCCTGTACATTTGTGCTGCTAAATATCTGTTCTCGTACGTCGCTCGTATTCATTAGCGTTATTGTCGTTATTTATTCTGCAAGTTTCTTGAAACTAGGTTAGCTACCATTTTTACTTTACTACTTAATGAAGTAAGTGATGATTAAGTTTAAGATGGTATCTCTTCTAACAAAAAGTTGAAACAAACTCTAGCAAAGTCGCGGGAAACAGCAAGCTTATAATATTGAGCAGTTTCCCGCGACTTCATCTACGTTTAATATGTACTACATTATGTTTGCCCGTACAAGGCTGAGGCAGTAATTGTAAGACGAGATTTCAAAATCTATATAACTGATTCGATGATATCACGATGGTAATATATAAGATCAAATGAAAGTAAATAAAAATGTTGCATAACCTTAATCTACTTCCAGAGTTCAAAATGTTATTTAAGTCACCGTTGCTAGTTAGTTTATTAGAATTTTATTCACATTAAAAATAACGTTTACATAAGGTTGAAGTTGAATAAGAAAAATTCTATGTTTTGTTTTACATCCAAGCTACAAACTATGGAAAAAATACAGGTGCAATAACCATTTAAATTTGCCTCGTTAGTTATTATAAGTTAGCGTGCTGACTATGGTTAGGGTACAGCCGGGTCAAGAAAATTCTCAGTACCAATTAGCTTCTCGAATTCATAGCGTAAGTGTATGCATAATGAGTAGACCAAGTAAGGCACCATCAACCGTCCTTACGAATAGGGTAGTTAAACGGGTTCAGGCCTCAAAGACGTAATACGTATCTTAAAATTAGCCAAATAAGTTCTACATATTCTCTTGGAAAAAAAGTCTTCGAACAGTGCGTGTTGCCAGTGATGACTTACGGATCAGAGACATGGTCGCTAACTATGGGCCTCTTAAGAAGGCTCAGAGTCACTCAGCGGGCGATGGAGAGAGCTATGTTAGGAGTATCTCTACGTGATCAAATCAGAAATGAGGAGATCCGTAGAAGAACTAGAGTTACCGACATAGGTCAGCGAGTTGCGAAGCTGAAGTGGCAATGGACGGGGCACATAGCTCGGAGAACCGATGGACGTTGGGGTCTTAAGGTGCTGGAATGGAGACCCCGCACCGGTAAACGCAGCGTAGGTCGGCCCCCAACGAGGTGGACAGATGACATCAGGCGAGTAGCTGGTAGCCGTTGGAGGCAAGCGGCCCAGGACCGTGCATTGTGGAACGCCCTACAAAAGACCTATGTCCAGCAGTGGACGTCAATTGGTTGAGATGATGATGATGATGATTCTCTTGGACAGTATCAACGTTTCTATCGTGAATCTGGTTTTTTACTAAGCATATCCATAATATGTTTGTGGTGTATTATTTACTTACACATCTTTAATTATTTCAAGCCTATTACTTAATATAAGAAATTGAACCTAGTTTCGTTGGGGTAGGGTGGACGTTGGGGTCCCAAGGTGCTGGAATGGCAGCCCCGCACTAGTAAACGCAGCGTTGGTCGACCCGCGACGAGGTGGATGGATGACATTAGGCGCGTCGCAGGTAGCCGCTGGATTCAAGCGGCACAAATCCGTGGAATTTGGAACTCCCTAAAAAAGACCTATGTACAGCTGTGGACGTCTATCGGTTGATATGATTCTGACGATGATGAACATAGTTAATTCATTAATCCTAAAAAGGGACTCAGCTGTCTTACGAGGTATTCTCATATTCGAAACTAAATAGTGTGGAATAAAACTGACTTCAATTAAATAATGACAAGATTGCTTGCTGGCATCTTTTCGGTAGAATCTGCATCTCCAGCTGTTGGTACAGTCACTACACAGAGTAGACTTGACTTTTGTAAAGTTCTAATCTATTTTTTTTTCTAATATGAACTAGTTATTATGCCCAGGTTAATAAAGACTACCAATATTTTAAAACATTCCGCGACGGCCGACTGGCCGAGTCCGTGGGTTCGATTCCCACAACTGGAAAATGTTTGTGTGATTATTAAGTGAGCATTAAGTGTTTTTCAGTGTCTGGGTGTTTATATGTATTTTCTAAGTATTTATGTATATATAATTCATAAAAATATTCATCAGTCATCTTAGTACCCATAACACAAGCTACGCTTACTTTGGGGCTAGGTGGCGATGTGTGTATTGTCGTATTATATTTATTTAAATATTTATTATTATTATATTATTCTGTGCTTTCCTAACTAAAGAGCAGTGTGTCCCGATCTAATTGTAGATTGTCGTTGAATATTTAGTAGATACCGTAGCTTGTTTTCATTAGCGTGATTGTCGCAGTACATTCTTACTTTGAATATTTAAAGGGAAACTATGTTTATCGTGATCATTATGGAAATGATCACAATCCTAATGATGTGAGGATTATAGATGATGATAATAAGCAGAAGAAACGAAAAGAAATCAGTCAATTGTGTCACTTTTCCTTCGTGCCTTGGCGTCGTTTTTAGGGTTCTGTACCGAATTGGTAAAACGGGACCCTATTACGAAAAGGTACTCCGCTGTAAGTGTTGTGTATTTATTTGTCCGTCTGTCGTTAGGATGTATCTCATGATCCGCGATAGTTAGAAAAATTTTCACAGATGATGTTATTATGTTGCCGCTATAACAAGAATTCCTAAAAAGCAGCAGAATAAAATAAATATGTAGGCTCCCCTAAAACTGACGTGATTATTATTATTTATTATTATTATTATTAATTAATTGATTTAAAATAAAACAAATATTTGAGGATGGCTACCATACAACTAACTTGTTTTTTTTTTGTTAGTTTTTGCTCAATATTAATAACGGTAAAAAGTAGATGCTTGAAATATTTACACAATGTTCAGTTACAATATTTACACTTTAAAAATGAATATGTAGCTAAATTGTGTACGTGAATGGTACGGAACTCTTCGTGCATGAGTCCTACTCGTAGTGGCTGTTTCTTTATTTATATATGTCCACTTGTCAGATGTTCGTTTATGTAAAAATAAAGTAAACCAAATATCATGACTCGAATTTTTATTTATCGTTATAAGAAAAAAAAAAAGTAAATCATAATATGTAGTTCATTTTGTTTTTCGAACGTCATAATACCCGTATGTGTCCACCCACAGATTAAATGAATTCTCTTACAAATCCTCTTCGTGTTTTCAAAACGCAAGCTTTAATTTGAAGTGTAGAAAGTACAAATATTAAATTAATAGTTCGTAGCACATAAGCTGTACCTACTGCGCATAAGCTTCCTATCTCATACAGACGTATGATGTTATAAAGTTTAGATCAGGTGGCCCCAAACTTTATGTTTCGTAGACAACTTCCAATGTTTTTCGGTGTTGGGTAGTTCTCCTGCTCCCCAAAATATATCATTTTTGCAAATTTAAAAAGTGTTTCGTGTGCTAAAACTTCGTGGAAAGCCAAAATTAAAGTCATGACCACCATAAGCATCTCTGGGATACCTGGTATTCATTTTTAACCTCTTGCTTTTGGTCATAAAGACCACAAATACCACTTTGAGTAGCATAAGCTTAGACCCACCGTGCTGCTCCGATGTGAGTTAACGGGCAAATATCACAGTTTTGCTAATTTAAATTGAACAATTTAAAAAGTGTTTCGAGAGCATCTTAAACTCTCATTTTGTGGAAAGCCAAAATTAAATTCATGAGCAACGTATGAATTTTGCTATTTTTAACCTCTTGCTGATTATCTTGCTTGAGGTCATAAATACCTTGATTTTTAGTGTTAACTTGTTAAATGTATGTACGCTTCATAAGTGCCTGTGATAAGGTCTACATGAATAAAACATTTTTGGATTTGAATTTGACTATAAAAACCACTTTGAGTATCTCTAGCTTAGACCTACCGTGCTGCTGCGATATGAGTTAACGGGCTGAATAATATTTTGAATAATGTTGCTTGCAAACACCATGTTTAATTATTATTATAATATAAACAAAATAATAAATTAACTTAGCGTAAGTCTAACATTTTGTTTTATGAACTCATCTCTCGGGTATTTTCTCATTTTTACGGTTAAAGACTAGCGTGATAACATTTTAAAGTACACCCAGGTATATTACGATGTAGCGTAGAATTTCTAGTAGATTACTTAAGCGTTGTTATCCCGGTGCTTTTGTAGTGAAAGAGCCGGTGATCGCCCCACATATCTTATATCTTAAGACGACATAAATCCGGGATCAGGATGGCTGTTTATAAGTTTACAATATTATTCTTTGGTAAACATTCGCCGTGAAAACCGGGTACTTGTTTAATCTCTACTGTGGTTCGGGGCTATGCTGTCTGAATAGAATTTTAGTTAAAGTATTTGAAATTCAATCTTTATTTTAAATTACAAGTTAAGTCTCACGCGTTAAATACAGTAAAGTATTTAGGTTTTGCGCAGTATGTGTAGAGTAGTTAAAGTGGTGAAAAGGTTCTGGGATTTAAGCTTTTTTATAAGGTGTAAAGTTTTTTTTTTTAAACAAACATTTACGAGTCCAATTTGAATAGTAAATTAATGAATATAAATTGCTTCGTATAGCCGAATTAAACTTGGTTTATTTTTATAATAGCAGAAATAAACAATTTAATTTAAATATCACGGGTTTTAAACGGTGACGGAAAATATCGTAAGGAAACCTACATGCCTGAGAGTTCTTTATAATGTACTCAACGGTGTGTGAAGTCTACCAATCCACATTTGGCCAGCGTGGCAGACTACGGCCTAAACTTTTCTCATTCTTGGAGGACACCCGTGCCCTGTAGTGGGCCGGTAATTGGTGATGATGATGATGATGAAAAATAAACACTCCGGCTATAAGATAATTTGCAGATTATCGTTTATTATAATTAGTTGATATACGACAGAATACAAAAGAAAATCGGTGTTATCATACTTAACTTTTCTAGGTCTGCCAAGAATAGCGGTAAGTGTGTTCAGCTACTGAACGAGAGGTCCTGGTATCGAGTGCCGGTATGATCAACTAATTTGTAGATACGCAGCGACCACTCAAAATTGTAATAAAACATAAATATTTTTTTGGTTATAAAAATTAAAAAAATTTAAGTTTACAATTAATTTAATGTAGTTATCGACATCATCTTACTCCTATATACATATTTTACATGTAATGTATACATCTAAAGTACCATCTATGTGCCTATTTAAATAAAGAAATATTTGACGTTTGAAAAAATAAAAGTGTACCTAAAACAAAATTAATAAAAATGCCTCTATTTCTAAAACGTGTTACAATTTTCTTAATATTCTACTTACATACATACAACTACTTTTTAGGTTACAGGTAGTTTACAAATGTAGTTATCGACATCATCTTTCTTCTATGTACATATTTTACATGTAATGTATCAAAAGGACCATCCATGTGCATATTTAAATAAAAAAATATTTGACGATTGAAAAAATAAAAGTTTACCTGAAACAAAATGAATAATAATGCCTCTATTTCAAAAACGTGTTAAAATTTTCTTAATATTCTACATACAATTTGTTTTTTACATTTACGTTTATTTAGCCTCTACGGCGTAGGCCCACCAAAAAAGTGTACAAACAGCTTATTAAAAAAATTGCAATAATACATATTTCACGCTGGGTAAACTATGCCAGGTAAACTAGAGCAGCTGGGTGTTGGACTGCTTTCACGCCCTAGTACCTATACCAAATAAAACATTATGGGTTACAAATTACGAACGTTTATTTACCGTTAGCCCGGTAGAGTAGGCACGAAGCTTTGCGGTGTAGTTGGGTAGGGCAGGGAATTAAAACGTAGTTTCATTGTTCAACTTTATTACAATGTAGACAACTTCATGTTTATCATTTAGGAATGTACTCGAATAAAATTGCGAATAAATCTTCTAAATTTAAAAATTTCATTAGAAATTTGAACATTTGAAATTACGTCGCAGGTTTGCCTGTTTATCGGTGTTTTACAATTCATATTTTGTAGTGTTCTTAAGAACTATTCGATTTAATTCTTCCCTTATATTTATAATATCAAGGTTACCTACCTGAAGTAGTACTTCTACCATTTATAAAGTTTACTAGCTGTTATATGCAAGGATATATATATTTTGTTTAACCTATAAATCCGGAAACATGTATTTTATTACTTTAATTTCAACCTTATTACCAATATTTATTATAAACTAGGTTTACTGTAATTTAAAAAATACTATGTATATACAAAATACCAATATTTTCCAGCCACTTACAATATTACAAATATTTATTTTAATGATGTCAATTTTTTACCAATCGCCCGGAACAAGACATTTTAATCTTCTAAATGGAAACAATTTTAATCAGACAAAAGCTAAAACCTGGTCTAAAACACGAAGCGAACATCCACGTTAATAAACTCAATGCCTTTACAATTATATTAACAGTAAATGGGTAAAGGCATTAGGAGCTAGGGAATTATTTATACGTTTGAGCTGCTTTTCAGAGTAATAAGATTCGACTTTTTTGATCTTTTTTTAAAAATAAGTAATTGATTTAAATATTCGCAAATCAAACAAATAAAATCAATACAAGCCCTTAATGACGACTATGTTTTCCTTAGCTTGTAGAGTATGTGTAGTAAGAAAGAGAAAAGTCCTTCTCCGATAATAGTTATATAAATCTCAAGAATAAGTAGTCCTTTAATGCATTTACTGTTTGTATCTGTATTGTGTGCCGTGGAATACTATTTTTTCTATTCTATTTAAATGAAATAAATAAAGCTCAGTACAAATAAATTAATTTCGGTATTGCAGCAAATCATTATTTATTAAAAAAAATAACTTGGTCTGTGATATCTTAATCCAGTACCGTGGAATAAATACAACATGGCCTATATCAAAGTCTTTTGATAACAAATTTTGAAGAAAGATTGTACCATTTTATATGCCTACGCGCCACGGATACCCTATGCGCGTAACTCGGCCAAATTAGGTGTGGCCTAGTTAAGACTTCGTTAGTCAGTCGATTGCGTTGTTTGATCCAAGTCCGTAGGTACTCGGTCTATCTATGTATGACTAACTTCAGGCACAAATTGAGCCTTTACCTTACGTTCATGCCACAAAGAGCAAGAGTACGCCTTATGGCCCAAATTCTCTTCTGCCTCAAAAGTGTCTATCTCCCTGACATAATAATAACACGAAGATTTTGTCCCATTTCTAAGTTGCCACAATTATTATTAAACTCTTTATTTGTATACCATAACATTAACATATACAAAATATAATAAAAACAGAAACATATAGATAGAAGTAGAATACAAATGGCGGCCTTATCGCTTAATAGCGACCTCTGCCAGGAAACCTTTTAGTTAGGAAAAAAAAGAAGAGGAGAATAGACTGCTGGTGGTACAAATTTTAAAATACATTAACGCAAATAACTACATACTAATACATAAACTAGTGTACACAAATAGATCCAAAAGTACATAATATAATTAATAAATAAATATAAAAATAAACTAATATATATAATAACAACACTTAAATATTTAATTACTAAATAAAAGTCACTGTTAGTTTTGCTTCGTAGGATTAGACTTTAATAGCCAAATAAGTATATTATTCTAGGTAATTCTATTCTACTACTAAATTACCAAGCAAATTCGTTGAGAAAATCGCCCAAGTTAGACGTACGGATAGACAATACGTGAGTGATCTTAAAAGGTTTCAGTCTCTTGAGGTTCACATCCCCTGAAATATTTACTTTACAAAGTATGATGTTTCAACAAGAATTGTTGAAATCAAATCCTTAAAAAGGAGTGATGGTGTCGGGGCTGTAAAGTTAAATTATGGCGTAGTTAAATCTCGTGAGGAATTTCGTAGGATGCCGGGAATGTAAACCTTTGAACTTGGCGGTATGCCGGCTTTGGTAATGCACGAGGAGTCTTGTTTTTTTTATTGTATACAAAATATTTCTCGGGCGTTAAGCTATGTTTCATTTTGTAACGTATATTCACAAACTTTGTGAGTCAAGTTTAAATTATATTTGCTCGTCGAATTCCGCATAATCTTTGAATTATCTAAATGCAACGAATATAGTGGTGGCACACATTTGTCCGGTTTGAGGCTTCGGCCCTAGCTAGATAGCTCAGCCGAAGAAGCCTGAGTGCCAGTAAGATGCCGCATATAAACCGATAAAGGGTTAAACTTAACTGACATACCTCTAACAGAATATAATAGAACTTTATTCAAGTCCTACAAAACAACTTCGTATGCCCCAACGGAGTGGTATGCGTCGGGCATTTTCGTGCAGTTTTTTCGGAAAACTGGACTAGAGAAACGCACAAACAAACCCGATAAATTCAAATGCAATTCTGTTCTGTCGTAACTATAAACAAGGATGTCCATGTACAACTTAACTAAATTATTATGTACCAAGTTAAATCTTGAGAGGAATTTCCTCTCAGATGCAAGGAATGTAATCCTTTGAGCTTAGCGAGATGCCAGCTTTAGTAATATACAAGGTAACGCTTTTTATATCAGAATTGTTTTTTCTGGGAACTTTCTGGGAACTTATTTATGTATTTCTTGGAAATTTCTTTGGGTAGAGATCAAACAACATACTGTAGAAAGTCGAAGTTTTCTTCCTTATTCATTTTTTTATTTAAAATATTTACATTTTCATAAATAGCCAACATTTATACATTAAACTGCCTCGTTTGACTTGTGGTTACAGTGTTTGACCACATCTTGGGTTCAAGCCCCGGGTTCAGTAAAACTTTGTTAACAAACTACCGTTGTCATTCCCTGTACTTCGGAGAGTACATTCAGCCGTCAATTCCGGTTCTTACTTTTTATAGTAAAATTTTTGATAGTAAAGCCATTTTAAAGCCACCAGCTCTTTAAAGCCACGAATTCAGTATAATGCTCACAACGAAGTCAAATCAAATATAATAATTTACGGCCGATTAGCGCAGTGGGCATTGACCCTGCTTTCAAGATTGATTGATGGTGCGTTCCCACAACTGGAAAAATTGTGTTATGCTGAACATGAATGCTTCAGTGTCTGTTTGTTTATCTGGGTATTTAAATTATTAGTAATATATATTTATTAGTTATCTTAGTACTCATATCATGATGTTGATATATTGGTTTATTGTTATTACATATCTCATTTCTTATTTCTAAGCAATTATTTCGGTTTATCAGTTTTAACTAAGCCATCATCTTTATTTTAGCCTGTGGACGTCCACTATTGAACTTTCTCAAAAAGCACTACCCTACCGCTTCGCCGTCTGGATCCTAATCCTAATACCTAATTTATTATTTAAATCTATCAACAGATGAGACCAATTTTTAACTAAGAGTCTATAAAGTTATCACCAGATTATTAAACATGAGCTAAGATAAAATTCTGTCATGCTTGCTTCTGCAGATAAAGAAGATGATATCTTTTGCTATGAAAAATTTAACCCGTATAATAAAACACGAAGAACAAATCGTTCTCTAGCTCTCAGGCAATACATATAAACACTCTACGCTCATAAATTTCTCTCAGTATATCCGACAAAAATCACGCACCTTTTTACCGCCGGCCCCAAGCAAAGTAGCTCTTTCTCATGCAAAATACATATACAACGCACGCAACCCCTTCGCTCCGATTTATTTCCAAAAGGAACAATGCGAAACAATAAAAAAGTGGCGTACGTGCGAACACGACTCCTCGCATCGCGTGACCTTCTGGATAAGGCTGTTCGCACATTCATATTACGCAAGAGCGCACTTATATCAGAAATGGCATTAGGGTCATCCGTACGTGTCTACCGGATCAAGCAACTATATCAGTGCATGCAGTAAAACTAAATCGTATTTATGATGACTTTATCTATTCTGCTGGACATAGTTCGTCTACTCTCTGGCTTTTTGAAACTACTTTTTAACACACCAAAAAAATGGTAAACATAAGGTGGCCTTAACGCTAAAGCATTTTCTATCAGCCAACCTTGACACTTATGATTATAAAGTATTACATGATATATATAGAGATATTGTTTAAAAAAACATAATACAAATAGACATACTAAAGATTTTGACGGCCGATTGGCGCAGTTTGCAGCGACCCTGCTTTCTGAGCCCAAGGCCGTGGGTTCTATTCCCACTAATGGAAAATGTTTGTGTGATGAGGATGAATGTTTTTCAGTGTCTGGGTGTTTATATGTATATTCTAAGTATTTATGTTTGTTGTTCATAAAAATATTCATCAGTCATCTTAGTACCCATAACACAAGCTACGCTTACTTTGGGGCTAGACGGCGATGTGTGTATTGTCGTAGTATATTTATTTATTTATTTTATTTAAATAAATATATATAAATACAAAATATATTTAAATATCATATATCTAATGGATGGAAATCAATCCACTGAGGGATTTTATTTTTATAGTAATAATTGATGGACCAAGCAAGTGGCTCACCTGCAAACTGAGCAACACTTCCCCGAGCATGCATGGAACACGTCCTGCAACCTGCCGCTCTGTGTCCATCAACCTAAGGCGTAGGAGTGCAGCATTTTGTGCCTGTAATCCCACTGGCTGCGATTCCCTTCAGACCAGCTTTTTTTTTTTTTTATCAGACTGCTTAGCGGCAGAAACATGCATGATTAAAGTACTTTCCCGGACGAGTTTGGTCACAGAAAGCTCTACTACTAGTGTTGCGGCGCGCCAACGTTTTATGCCGAAGCAACGCCAAGGGAACGTGTCCCATTGGGTGACGAGGCGAGTAAGGCAAGTATTAGAACCCTGCTGTCTGAGACCGAGTTGGACCTAAGGTTTGCCTGTTTATCGGTGTTTTACGATTTATGTTTTGTAGTGTTCTTAAGAACTATTTGATTTTATTCTTCCCTTATATTTCTACTATCAAGCCTGCCTATTTAAAAAAGTACTTCTACGTTTTTCTCGTGCGCTGATCGGCACCGGCCTGCTACGTACTCCGGTCGTGATCTTCCGCCGTGTTCCAGTTAGTCGTTGCCCGTGGTGGGGGGAAGCGTCACCGTTCTTGAGGTTGCAGGTTTTTCTTCGCAATAAAAGACTTCTGTTGTTTCTATTCTCTGCCAATTGTTATTTTAGCTTCACAAACCGCTTATCACAATCAGTCACTCCAGTTATTTAATGGATCTTCTCCGCATCCGCCTCATTCTGTAGAAGTTCTATTAACAATGCGATTTCCAGTGCTAGATTAACATTCTACTTTCAAGTCTATATCTTTGAATTTTGATTTTGAATCTTTCGGAGTGGTTTATATTGTCATTAAAAATGAACACTTCGTTAGCGCGATGCAGTAACTTGTGGCGCCATCTAGTTAGAATTACCTACGTATGGATCACTAAGTATGAATTTATTTTATGAAACCCACGGTTTACGAACTGAAATAATATAAGAATGATAGTCAAACATGTCTGCATGTACGTGCTACTATGTGTTCTTAGCTACGAGCATGCGACAGCAAAATGGTTATGTGCAATCAGCAAGAAGTGACGCCTAGGTCGAGATTCAATTTATTGTTCTGTAATTTTTCTTTTTTCTTTATTCTATTCTGTAAATAGTTCCGCCAGTTTCGAGGAGTTTCGATTGCGGTTCAACTTTTGCGAGAGGAGTTATGGCGGAAAGAGCTCGTGAAACTTTGGGAAATAGAAACTTATTGACTCTTTGAATGTAAAATTATGATCTTTCTCTGCTTTTAAGAAATAAATTTTAAAGGAAGACAACAAATAATTCCTTTAAAACACAGGAGTAGTGAAATGTTAAAAAGTATCTTCCTTTTTTAAATAACTGTGAGCGTATCAAACTTGTAACGTTTAATGACAAGAAGGGGTGGTAACAACTGTATTCTGATCTGCCATGACCACACAGCATAGGAATGGGAGAATATAATAATATAATAATAAAAATAAAAAATATACTACGATAATTCAAACATCGCCATCTAGCCCCAAAGTAAGCGTAGCTGATACCCGCGACTTCGATCGCGCGGATTAAGGATTTTTATTCCCACGGGAACTCTCTCATTTCCCGGAATAAAAGGTAGCTTATGTTCTCATCCATGTCAAAGGCTATATGCGTGCCAAATTTCATCTAAATTCGTTCAGCTGTTTTGACGTGATTGAGTAACAAACATCCACACTGGTAGGATATACATAAGAACTTATAATTAACAGTTAAACACTACCCTTTGACACTGAAAAACATTAATGTTCATCACACAACTTCGTCGTAAGGGTTTTAGTCCACTGTGCCAATTGGCCGTCAAAAATTGTTATTTAATTTTACTCAGGCCGCGATTTCTATTCTAGAGTCGCAGTTGAAATCCTTTTGCTTCCGAAATTTTTTTTATGCATGTTTCCTCATAAACACTATAAAAATTATAATTTTATTATTTAAAGTAATATCTGTAAATATAAAAATACTTGAGATAAAACATCAGTTCTGTGCGGTTTTTAAGCAACCTGCAACTCGGTTGCAGGTTTCTTAAAGAACTACATGGAAAGCAACGTTTCGCATTCTTATGTTCTGGTAGCATGTATGCTGCAACAGATTTGCCCAAGCCACGCCTCCTGCAATTACTGCACTTCTTCCAAGAACTGATCATCACCCAATAAAATTCAAAATTCAAAATTAAATTTCAAGTAATTATTTCAAGTAGGAATAGTTTATAAGCACTTTTGAAACGTCATGTCAGTCAATTTGTAGTGGTTCTACCACCAGTTCGGAAGGCAGATTCCACTGAGAAGAGCCGGCAAGAAACTCATCAGATTGCTCTTTTCCAACATCATTTAATAGATTAACAATCTTTAGAGTTTTCTGTTTTGTGTGAGATGAGGGTGGAGTGGCCTGCTTCCAAGCAGCCTTGTCGTGAAAGAATTCATCAATCGTATAGTAAACACGATAGGTTAAACGTGTTTTAATACATTGTTTAAACAAAGGTATTACCTTCGGTATCATGTTATAAAAGCATATACCCATTTGTGGGGACAAAGGATTTCTGTACTTTTCTAAGACGATATGCAGAGATCACTAATTTATGTTCGTTTCTAGTAAGCCGATTGTTTATATCGACTTTTTGTGATCAGCTTTAAATCATTTTGTAAATATCGTAAACTATCTCATAGTATACGGATACCTTCACAGAGAGAGCCGTTTTGGGTAATGTCCTTGATACCACGTTTATGAAACATAAAATGCAGTTACACTTCATATTGGGTTATATCACCCGACTATTATGCTCAACCTCGGTCGTAAACGGTTAAGTGTCGACAACTGTTATTATCACAATTTCGGCGAGCAGCTACTACACAGCTTAATTGGCATTGATGTGTGTATAACAAAGATGCTTCAATATCAATCGACGCCTCTCTGATCGTCATAGAGATGCAACAATGTTCATTTATAAATTGTTGATTTTGAAAAGGTTCGTTAAATAATTTCTTCAAGCTTTTTTTTTTGTATTCCACTACAAGTTAGCCCTTGACCTCACCTGGTAGTAAGTGATGTTGCAGTCTAAGACGGTAGCAAGTAGCGGGCTAACCTGTTAGGAAGTATGGTAGTCATACCCCTATTCGGTTTCCACGCGACATTGCACCGGAATATAAGATCGCTTAGCGGAACGTCTTTGCCGGTAGCGTGGTAACTAGCCACGGCCAAAGCCTCCCACCACATCAGACCAGAAAAAAATCAGAAATTATAAAATCCCAAATTGCCCTGGCCGGGGATTGAACCCGGGACCTCCTACTTAAATTCACAGCGCTTACCGTTGCGCCAGGGAGGTCATCGTCTCTCTTTCTTTATAGAATGTTTTGTTCAAACTGGTTATGAGATTCTTATTAACAGATTGAAATTTCAGAAGTATAGAGTAGTCCTAATTGAATTGAATTGAATTCCTCCTTTTTTGCTTCTAGTATTCGTCGCGAACTAATGGGTAACCCATAAATGTATACGTAAGTTGCCTTATAAATATTATTGTGTTTATCGAAGAAAATCTTAGTTTTACGTATCTTACAATTTCTTATTAGTACAATGACCTCACGTTAGTGATAAGGATGGGCATTTTTACCATGAAATTTTTGAAATATTTTTTATGGCCCACCATTTTTTTTTTCTTTTTCATTATTCTCTGGGATATGGAATGAATATGCTTGAATTAATAAAAAGATACACATTACTTCTAAAATAACCAAAACAGTATCAGCTTAATTCGAATTAATTTCAGCACCAAAATTTGGTGACAATAATCACGGTCCGTTGACTGCCAGACAAAGTTCACTGAGCGGCACATCCAACAAATTTTAACGGCTCAAGTATCTGTTAAATCATCACGGACAAACGGTTTCCAATTGCTTTGGCCCATTAAAAGGTTTTATTGCTAGTATCACCGCAGAGCGTGTAATGTTCATCGAATACACCGAAATTGCTTTCGTGAATTGGGACATTCGGAGTCGAATGTGCTGTGGTAATTTAAGATCGTCCTCCTGTGAAATTAGTCGGACCGTTATTTCTGATTTTGGGTTAAGGCAATTATTAACTAACTTATTTAGTTATCCAAAAAAAAAACAAAATTCATCTATTACAAGTTACAGGCTTATATAAACATTTGAAACGTCTGTTTTTTGTGTTTCTATAAACGGTTCGGAGTGCAGATTTTACCAGAGCCGGTATAAAAATCAGCAGTTTACAAATCTTTAGAATTTTTCTACCTTGTGAGAGATAAGAGTGGCCTGCTTTTAAGCAGCCTTGTTGTATTCCTGAAAGGAACTGAGTATCTTATTATAACATCATCATCATCATCATCACATCAACCCATTACCGACCCACTACAGAGCACGGTTATCCTCCCAAAATGAGAAGGGGTTAAGGCCGTAGTCCACCACGCTGGCCCAGTGCGGATTGGTGGACTCCACACACTTTCGAGAACATTATGTAGAACTATCAGGCATGAAGGTTTGCTCACGATGTTTTTCTTCACCGTTGAAGCAAATGATAATTTAATTGTTTATAAAACGCACATAACTTAGAGAAGTTATAGGTGCGTGCTGGGATTCGAACTCAGCCCCCCGAAAGTTAAGTCGAGCTCCTACCCAATGCGCTATCGTCGCTTCTAGTTTTTTTTTTTATAATGGTGAATCAATATCAGCCTACGTGTTATGCGCAACAGCAGCGCGGCAACTGCTCACTCATCTATCGACTTTCTCTGCCAACAGTTTTAATCCGCATATTAGATTAGCTTTTACAAAATCCTTAATGTTAATAATACGGAAGATATACTTGTAAACAGAACAAAACAACTTACTTCTGCGTTTATGCAATTAATAAATTCAAATTCAAAATTTCTTTATTCATGTAGGCCTATCACAGGCACTTATGAAGCGTTCATACATAATTGTTTACATAATTTTAACGGGATGGTGATAACTTCGTTCGCCAACTTAAATCTAAAGCTACGAGGGTTCCAAACGCGCCCTGATCTAAGAAGAGCCCACAACAAACTTAGCCGGGTAAATTTATTTTTTTGTTATCACCAACTTCCAGTAAATTTAAATTAAGCTATGAAGCTAGAGCAATTCACACCCAAGCTTTTTTATCGTTTAAATAATCCTTAATGTTATAATAGGATTTTTCTGTAAGCTTACGTTTTATATAAACTTTGAACTTATTGAGAGACAACTCAAAGATTTCATTTGGTAATTTGTTATAAAATAATATACAATTGCCCTTGAATGAATTTGCAATTTTGTGTAGCCTAGTAAACTGCACAACGAGTTTATTTTTGCTTCTAATGTTAATATTGTTACAGTGCATTTTCTTTTTAAATTTTGATATATTTTTATGGACATAAATTAAATTTTCATATATGTACTGACTATGCACCGTCATTATTTTAACTTCTTTAAATTTATCCCTTAATGACTCTCTTGGGCCCATTTTATATATCGCACGAACAGCCCTTTTCTGCAGGACGAAAATAGAATCTATATCAGCAGCATTACCCCATAATAAAATGCCATAGGACATAATGCTGTGAAAATAACTAAAATAAACAAGCCTAGCAGTTTCTATGTTTGTCATATGACGAATCTTTTTTACCGCGTATGCTGCAGAACTAAGTCTGTTCGCTAGATTATTTATATGTGGGCCCCATAATAGGTTTATCATGTATGTAATTCCATCATAAACGATGTAACACAAAAAGCGACGGATGCCTTGTGGTTACTATTCCAGCCTTTCTTTCGATAGGACTGAGTTAGGTGCGTTACAATATGAAAAAATAAAATGTGAAGTATTGTGAGAAAAGTTGAGAGTTCTCCATAATATTCACAAATTCACAATTATTCATTGTAATGTCAACATCTCCTGAGGATGCTCCGGTTTCGGAGCGAAACGTGCGTAGACACCACCAAATAGATCTTCGGCAATGTACCCTACATTGCCGAAGATCTATTTGGTGTGGAGTATAAGGATTGTAGAAATTATAAATTACACCATACAGATTCTCCTGCTTTTCGCGGAGTATAGCAAATAAGCTTAATTTTCATAATATATTCACAAAGGCAAGGCGTGCAATGATGCGGTCTGGGTTGCACGCACGTTGAGCGCACTTGGCTAGCGGATGATAATTTGCTCTTGCCTTGAAGGTACTCAAGTTATACATAACTATCAACGCCAGTTCTTTTCATAATTTTACTTTCCATTACTAATAATGAAATGAAATGAAAATGAAATGAAAACGAAATAAAAAAGAAGAAATGAAAATGAAATGAAAATGAAATGAAAATGAAATGAAAATGAAATGAAAAATGAAATGAAAATGAAATGAAAATGAAATGAAAATGAAATAAAAATGATGTGAAATTGAAATGAAATGAAACAATATTTGTTCACATATAACAAAAGCACATAAGGCGGAGAACTTCTGTTAAGTTCAAAACATGCTAAAATATCTCACTCTTCCCTTATAAAACACATTTGTATTTCAATTTGTTTATAGCATATATTTATTTATATATACACACACAATAAACGTAGAAGTAAATAAAATTAGACTTTACAGAGCAGTCGTTAATTTTGTGTATTCAGTGACTCGATTCCCAATAAAATTTTAGCTGAATTGCTTCTAATTACAATAATCGCTTTAATTATCTATTTTGAACGTTTAGGACGTTCAATTTCGGATGACAAGGGCCTGGGTTCGATTTCGTCTAGAAATTATTAAACTTTTGTTTCTTGACTTAAGAAATGGCTTTTCCCACTTTCGTCTTTCAGAGAACATATTAAGCCACTAGCCCATGTTATTAGTATTTATTGTAAGGTAAACCCGCCAATTCATTCTAGATCAGAGTTGTGGGTCTATGCTCTGAAAGCTTTTCTTTTAAACGGTGCATTCATAGGCTGCGGATGATGAAGTAATAATGATGATAACAAAACTTCTGGTCTGGTGGGAGATTTCAGTCACGGCCAACGCGTACTGACAAAAACGTGCCGCCAAGTTATTAGCGTTCCGGTACGATGTCGCGTAGGAACCGAGCTTGCTGGGTTTTATACTGCCATATCACTATCTCATTTACCACCAGGTGAGATTGCATTCAAGAGCTTACTTCTAGCAGATAAAAAAAAACTTTAACGTAACACGCGAAAAAAATATTGGCAACTATCCAAACTGTGCTAACATAGCCTTTGTTATTAAAATAATATGGAAACCCCAATAGACACACTTTTTCTCTAATTTATCCAACTTATTTGTACACACAAACAATATTTGCTCTCTGGTTCAATGGTCCCGGCAGGAGTCGAAAAAACAACATATTTTCGCTTGCCTTGCCAACTAAGCAAGCAATGGAATAAAGAAAAATTATTCCCCATCGCCTCGCCTGATAGGTTTATGAGAAATGAGCGTTGAATAAGCGCCGGTAACATCATAAAGTCTGATAAAGTGTTCAGTCAACGTTGTATTCACTTTTCATTATAGGGCAGGCAACCGAAGTTTGTGAACCATTTCCTTTTATTATTAACTGAATCATTTTTTTTTTTCCCCTACAAAATCGCCCGTGACTGCAATCTGACCTGGCGGATAAGTGATGATGCAGTCTAAGATAAATAAAATAAATAAATATACTACGACAATACACACATCGCCACCTAGCCCCAAAGTAAGCGTAGCTTGTGTTATGGGTACTAAGAGAGCTGATGAATATTTTTTTATGAATATAATACACATATATACTTATAATATACAGATTAACACCCAGACACTGAGAAACATTCATGTTCATCACACAAACATTTTCCAGTTGTGGGAATCGAACCCACGACCTTGGACTCAGAAAGCAGGGTCGCTGCCCACTGCGCCACTCGCCCGTCAAGATGGTAGCGGTCTAACCTGTTACGGAGTGTGGTAGTCATACCCCTAATTTTTTTCTACGTGACATCGCACCGGAACCCTCAATCGCTTGACGGCACGTCAGACCAGACCAGAGATATTTTAGAACAATTAAATTGCCTTCCAGGAAACTTACCCGGGACCTCCTGCTTCAATTAACGGCGCGCACCGTTGCGCCAGGGAGGTCGTCAAAGGATTTACGGAGAATCAAATTTGAATAATGTACGGAAACCACTTGTACTTATGATTCAACGGGTAAAGTAAAGTAAGCCGGGATAAATATATCATATATAGATAATAGATCACTTTTAGTGATAAGGCCGCCTTTGTAAACAGTTACAGTACTTAGTGCTAGGTGTAGCACTAAGTACTATTACTGTCTTCCTTGTGTTTTTCCTATTGTGCTGTGTTGCAAAAAAGTTTTTCTATTCTATTTTATTGAAATAGGTACAAAACAGAAGGTATTTTATCAATCGTATTGGAAGTGCCAAATATAAAACCTGTGAAACTAAGTACCTACGGATAGTATTTCAACATATTTAAACAAATGTCTGAATGACTATGGGCGAATAATATACCTGTTCTACCTGTTTTAGCCCAGAACTTTATTTCATTGCAAATCTCAAATCTTTGATGAAAAGTTTATTTTTTATTTTATTATAAAACATATGAGTTAGTTTACGCTTACCACGGATTTTCTTTAATTTCATTACAAAACAAAATTTCGCGCGGACGAAGTCGCAGGTATGTGCTAGTAATGTTATATATACCGTAGTCTTAAACATTAAATGTTTTAGCTTTTACCGTACACAAACATTTTGTTTCCCAATTAAGCATAATTTACTGAGCTATAGGTAGGTACTATCAAAAATTTTAATGTTTCCCCGACCGTACAAAACCTTCTCACACCGTCTGGAAAACACCTAATGGCCATTGTAGCGCAAGAATCATTCAGAAGAACGTGTTGGTTCTCAAATACGGAGCAAAGTATGATTTCCACAAAGTTGGGTACATTTTCTTTTTCCTTTTGTAGAGTTTTCTTTTCCCGACAGACTTCATCTGCACTTGTTTGTGTTGCCTGTGCACTTTTGTATCGTGAATGTTCGCGAGTACACGTTTTCAAAGGGTGAATTAGCCATTTAACTTTGCATACATATTGTTCGAGTCCGCCGGCTTCAGTATTTTTCTTGCGCTTTAAGGAATATTTGCTCTTTTTCAATACTTTCATGGGTTCTTACATCTCAAATTGCAGCTTAAAACAGTCGTTTGCAATTGTTATTTTATTCAACTGTTTTAATTTTTATTACACACTTCGTCGATTTTTTATTGATAAAATTCTGTTTTTAGATATTACTTAACGAAAATTGAACTTTGCAATGAGCTTTACGGATTGTCAAATTGATATTGGTACTGCTTCTTTGGTCAAGTGGTTAGCATACCACTGCCGTTCACGGAGTCCAAAGTTAGATTTCCAGGCTGGTCATAAAATTGATTGTTTTTTGTTTTCTGCTAGGAAATTCTTATTGTCTGCCTGGAGTTAGGAAATTGGCGCGGCTTATGACTCGAAGAGCACACTGAGCCTTCCGTTCCGGTGCCGAGGATACATGTATTATAATTGTAAAAGAAAATAAATAAGAACTTTTTACATCACCCTGGGATAAATAGTTATTACTTTAGAAGCCTTATTTTATTTTAATTTTGACAAACAATTGGTTTATTTTTTCATAATTTAACTTTCAAATCTTTACTGGATAACTATCAGTTATTCAAGTGTCAATCTTACATGAGCAACATTAGCCAGTAAAACTTAAACATGCGAAAAACAACTTCATGGTTCGTTTTATTAATACTTTATTTGTTTTACGATGCACTAAAAACCTATAAAAGTTATAATAATTATATTGACTTTGTTTGTATTAGCTACGATGAAATGTAGTTATATATAATAATAATTATATTGTAATAGCTTGCTAAATCTATTCATCATCATATTAACCTATTACCGGTCCACTACAGTGCACGCGTCTCCTACCACAATTACAAGGGTTTAGGCAGTAGTCCACCACGCTGGCTCAGTGCGGATTGGTGGACTTCACACGCCGTTGAGAACATGGAGAATTCTCCGGCATGCAGGTTTCCTAACGAAGTTTTCCTTCACCGTTGAAGCAATTGATATTTTTATGACTTAAAACGCGCTAACTTAAGTTAAAAGGGATTCAAACTCGGCCCCCCAAAAGTGAAGCTGAAGTCTTAGCCATTTTGATATCAAAATTCAAATTAAAAATTAAAAATTAATTTATTTCAAGTAGGCCTAATATAAGCACTTTTGAAACGTCAAGTCTGTCTGTGTGTAGTAACTCTACCACCGGTTCGGAAGGCAGATTCTACCGAGAAGAAGCCGGCAAGAAACTCAGCAGTTGCTCTTTTCCAATATTAACAATTTACATTTTACATTTTAATATTCATTTTTCTATCTTGTGAGAGATGAAAGCGTAGCCGGATGCTTCCAAGCAACCTTGTCATTAACCATCACACATCGCTTCTATTCATAATCTGATAAAACTATGAAGTTATATTATAAAGTAATTCTACTTGAAATGCAAAGCAAAATAATAATTAAGGAAGTATTAACTTTTACTTTAATATTTTAATTGCCAATTTAGGTATCACGACACTTTGAATAAACTATGTGCTACTATATTTTGATAATGTATTAATAATTCGTGCTACAATAATAACTATAAGATTAGTGCACCGTACATATTATACCTATCTAGAACCTAGTATTCAGCAATGACATAATAATCTGTAAGTGCGGATTGGTGGACTCCACACACTTTCGAGAACATTATGTAGAACTATCAGGCATGAAGGTTTGCTCACGATGTTTTTCTTCACCGTTGAAGCAAATGATAATTTAATTGTTTATAAAACGCACATAACTTAGAGAAGTTATAGGTGCGTGCTGGGATTCGAACTCAGCCCCCCGAAAGTTAAGTCGAGCTCCTACCCAATGCGCTATCGTCGCTTCTAGTTTTTTTTTTTATAATGGTGAATCAATATCAGCCTACGTGTTATGCGCAACAGCAGCGCGGCAACTGCTCACTCATCTATCGACTTTCTCTGCCAACAGTTTTAATCCGCATATTAGATTAGCTTTTACAAAATCCTTAATGTTAATAATACGGAAGATATACTTGTAAACAGAACAAAACAACTTACTTCTGCGTTTATGCAATTAATAAATTCAAATTCAAAATTTCTTTATTCATGTAGGCCTATCACAGGCACTTATGAAGCGTTCATACATAATTGTTTACATAATTTTAACGGGATGGTGATAACTTCGTTCGCCAACTTAAATCTAAAGCTACGAGGGTTCCAAACGCGCCCTGATCTAAGAAGAGCCCACAACAAACTTAGCCGGGTAAATTTATTTTTTTGTTATCACCAACTTCCAGTAAATTTAAATTAAGCTATGAAGCTAGAGCAATTCACACCCAAGCTTTTTTATCGTTTAAATAATCCTTAATGTTATAATAGGATTTTTCTGTAAGCTTACGTTTTATATAAACTTTGAACTTATTGAGAGACAACTCAAAGATTTCATTTGGTAATTTGTTATAAAATAATATACAATTGCCCTTGAATGAATTTGCAATTTTGTGTAGC
Source organism: Pararge aegeria (assembly GCF_905163445.1). NCBI lineage: Eukaryota > Metazoa > Arthropoda > Insecta > Lepidoptera > Nymphalidae > Pararge > Pararge aegeria. Next base: position 4,154,439 of record NC_053184.1, on the reverse strand, counting down.
CTAGTAAACTGCACAACGAGTTTATTTTTGCTTCTAATGTTAATATTGTTACAGTGCATTTTCTTTTTAAATTTTGATATATTTTTATGGACATAAATTAAATTTTCATATATGTACTGACTATGCACCGTCATTATTTTAACTTCTTTAAATTTATCCCTTAATGACTCTCTTGGGCCCATTTTATATATCGCACGAACAGCCCTTTTCTGCAGGACGAAAATAGAATCTATATCAGCAGCATTACCCCATAATAAAATGCCATAGGACATAATGCTGTGAAAATAACTAAAATAAACAAGCCTAGCAGTTTCTATGTTTGTCATATGACGAATCTTTTTTACCGCGTATGCTGCAGAACTAAGTCTGTTCGCTAGATTATTTATATGTGGGCCCCATAATAGGTTTATCATGTATGTAATTCCATCATAAACGATGTAACACAAAAAGCGACGGATGCCTTGTGGTTACTATTCCAGCCTTTCTTTCGATAGGACTGAGTTAGGTGCGTTACAATATGAAAAAATAAAATGTGAAGTATTGTGAGAAAAGTTGAGAGTTCTCCATAATATTCACAAATTCACAATTATTCATTGTAATGTCAACATCTCCTGAGGATGCTCCGGTTTCGGAGCGAAACGTGCGTAGACACCACCAAATAGATCTTCGGCAATGTACCCTACATTGCCGAAGATCTATTTGGTGTGGAGTATAAGGATTGTAGAAATTATAAATTACACCATACAGATTCTCCTGCTTTTCGCGGAGTATAGCAAATAAGCTTAATTTTCATAATATATTCACAAAGGCAAGGCGTGCAATGATGCGGTCTGGGTTGCACGCACGTTGAGCGCACTTGGCTAGCGGATGATAATTTGCTCTTGCCTTGAAGGTACTCAAGTTATACATAACTATCAACGCCAGTTCTTTTCATAATTTTACTTTCCATTACTAATAATGAAATGAAATGAAAATGAAATGAAAACGAAATAAAAAAGAAGAAATGAAAATGAAATGAAAATGAAATGAAAATGAAATGAAAATGAAATGAAAAATGAAATGAAAATGAAATGAAAATGAAATGAAAATGAAATAAAAATGATGTGAAATTGAAATGAAATGAAACAATATTTGTTCACATATAACAAAAGCACATAAGGCGGAGAACTTCTGTTAAGTTCAAAACATGCTAAAATATCTCACTCTTCCCTTATAAAACACATTTGTATTTCAATTTGTTTATAGCATATATTTATTTATATATACACACACAATAAACGTAGAAGTAAATAAAATTAGACTTTACAGAGCAGTCGTTAATTTTGTGTATTCAGTGACTCGATTCCCAATAAAATTTTAGCTGAATTGCTTCTAATTACAATAATCGCTTTAATTATCTATTTTGAACGTTTAGGACGTTCAATTTCGGATGACAAGGGCCTGGGTTCGATTTCGTCTAGAAATTATTAAACTTTTGTTTCTTGACTTAAGAAATGGCTTTTCCCACTTTCGTCTTTCAGAGAACATATTAAGCCACTAGCCCATGTTATTAGTATTTATTGTAAGGTAAACCCGCCAATTCATTCTAGATCAGAGTTGTGGGTCTATGCTCTGAAAGCTTTTCTTTTAAACGGTGCATTCATAGGCTGCGGATGATGAAGTAATAATGATGATAACAAAACTTCTGGTCTGGTGGGAGATTTCAGTCACGGCCAACGCGTACTGACAAAAACGTGCCGCCAAGTTATTAGCGTTCCGGTACGATGTCGCGTAGGAACCGAGCTTGCTGGGTTTTATACTGCCATATCACTATCTCATTTACCACCAGGTGAGATTGCATTCAAGAGCTTACTTCTAGCAGATAAAAAAAAACTTTAACGTAACACGCGAAAAAAATATTGGCAACTATCCAAACTGTGCTAACATAGCCTTTGTTATTAAAATAATATGGAAACCCCAATAGACACACTTTTTCTCTAATTTATCCAACTTATTTGTACACACAAACAATATTTGCTCTCTGGTTCAATGGTCCCGGCAGGAGTCGAAAAAACAACATATTTTCGCTTGCCTTGCCAACTAAGCAAGCAATGGAATAAAGAAAAATTATTCCCCATCGCCTCGCCTGATAGGTTTATGAGAAATGAGCGTTGAATAAGCGCCGGTAACATCATAAAGTCTGATAAAGTGTTCAGTCAACGTTGTATTCACTTTTCATTATAGGGCAGGCAACCGAAGTTTGTGAACCATTTCCTTTTATTATTAACTGAATCATTTTTTTTTTTCCCCTACAAAATCGCCCGTGACTGCAATCTGACCTGGCGGATAAGTGATGATGCAGTCTAAGATAAATAAAATAAATAAATATACTACGACAATACACACATCGCCACCTAGCCCCAAAGTAAGCGTAGCTTGTGTTATGGGTACTAAGAGAGCTGATGAATATTTTTTTATGAATATAATACACATATATACTTATAATATACAGATTAACACCCAGACACTGAGAAACATTCATGTTCATCACACAAACATTTTCCAGTTGTGGGAATCGAACCCACGACCTTGGACTCAGAAAGCAGGGTCGCTGCCCACTGCGCCACTCGCCCGTCAAGATGGTAGCGGTCTAACCTGTTACGGAGTGTGGTAGTCATACCCCTAATTTTTTTCTACGTGACATCGCACCGGAACCCTCAATCGCTTGACGGCACGTCAGACCAGACCAGAGATATTTTAGAACAATTAAATTGCCTTCCAGGAAACTTACCCGGGACCTCCTGCTTCAATTAACGGCGCGCACCGTTGCGCCAGGGAGGTCGTCAAAGGATTTACGGAGAATCAAATTTGAATAATGTACGGAAACCACTTGTACTTATGATTCAACGGGTAAAGTAAAGTAAGCCGGGATAAATATATCATATATAGATAATAGATCACTTTTAGTGATAAGGCCGCCTTTGTAAACAGTTACAGTACTTAGTGCTAGGTGTAGCACTAAGTACTATTACTGTCTTCCTTGTGTTTTTCCTATTGTGCTGTGTTGCAATAAAGTTTTTCTATTCTATTTTATTGAAATAGGTACAAAACAGAAGGTATTTTATCAATCGTATTGGAAGTGCCAAATATAAAACCTGTGAAACTAAGTACCTACGGATAGTATTTCAACATATTTAAACAAATGTCTGAATGACTATGGGCGAATAATATACCTGTTCTACCTGTTTTAGCCCAGAACTTTATTTCATTGCAAATCTCAAATCTTTGATGAAAAGTTTATTTTTTATTTTATTATAAAACATATGAGTTAGTTTACGCTTACCACGGATTTTCTTTAATTTCATTACAAAACAAAATTTCGCGCGGACGAAGTCGCAGGTATGTGCTAGTAATGTTATATATACCGTAGTCTTAAACATTAAATGTTTTAGCTTTTACCGTACACAAACATTTTGTTTCCCAATTAAGCATAATTTACTGAGCTATAGGTAGGTACTATCAAAAATTTTAATGTTTCCCCGACCGTACAAAACCTTCTCACACCGTCTGGAAAACACCTAATGGCCATTGTAGCGCAAGAATCATTCAGAAGAACGTGTTGGTTCTCAAATACGGAGCAAAGTATGATTTCCACAAAGTTGGGTACATTTTCTTTTTCCTTTTGTAGAGTTTTCTTTTCCCGACAGACTTCATCTGCACTTGTTTGTGTTGCCTGTGCACTTTTGTATCGTGAATGTTCGCGAGTACACGTTTTCAAAGGGTGAATTAGCCATTTAACTTTGCATACATATTGTTCGAGTCCGCCGGCTTCAGTATTTTTCTTGCGCTTTAAGGAATATTTGCTCTTTTTCAATACTTTCATGGGTTCTTACATCTCAAATTGCAGCTTAAAACAGTCGTTTGCAATTGTTATTTTATTCAACTGTTTTAATTTTTATTACACACTTCGTCGATTTTTTATTGATAAAATTCTGTTTTTAGATATTACTTAACGAAAATTGAACTTTGCAATGAGCTTTACGGATTGTCAAATTGATATTGGTACTGCTTCTTTGGTCAAGTGGTTAGCATACCACTGCCGTTCACGGAGTCCAAAGTTAGATTTCCAGGCTGGTCATAAAATTGATTGTTTTTTGTTTTCTGCTAGGAAATTCTTATTGTCTGCCTGGAGTTAGGAAATTGGCGCGGCTTATGACTCGAAGAGCACACTGAGCCTTCCGTTCCGGTGCCGAGGATACATGTATTATAATTGTAAAAGAAAATAAATAAGAACTTTTTACATCACCCTGGGATAAATAGTTATTACTTTAGAAGCCTTATTTTATTTTAATTTTGACAAACAATTGGTTTATTTTTTCATAATTTAACTTTCAAATCTTTACTGGATAACTATCAGTTATTCAAGTGTCAATCTTACATGAGCAACATTAGCCAGTAAAACTTAAACATGCGAAAACAACTTCATGGTTCGTTTTATTAATACTTTATTTGTTTTACGATGCACTAAAAACCTATAAAAGTTATAATAATTATATTGACTTTGTTTGTATTAGCTACGATGAAATGTAGTTATATATAATAATAATTATATTGTAATAGCTTGCTAAATCTATTCATCATCATATTAACCTATTACCGGTCCACTACAGTGCACGCGTCTCCTACCACAATTACAAGGGTTTAGGCAGTAGTCCACCACGCTGGCTCAGTGCGGATTGGTGGACTTCACACGCCGTTGAGAACATGGAGAATTCTCCGGCATGCAGGTTTCCTAACGAAGTTTTCCTTCACCGTTGAAGCAATTGATATTTTTATGACTTAAAACGCGCTAACTTAAGTTAAAAGGGATTCAAACTCGGCCCCCCAAAAGTGAAGCTGAAGTCTTAGCCATTTTGATATCAAAATTCAAATTAAAAATTAAAAATTAATTTATTTCAAGTAGGCCTAATATAAGCACTTTTGAAACGTCAAGTCTGTCTGTGTGTAGTAACTCTACCACCGGTTCGGAAGGCAGATTCTACCGAGAAGAAGCCGGCAAGAAACTCAGCAGTTGCTCTTTTCCAATATTAACAATTTACATTTTACATTTTAATATTCATTTTTCTATCTTGTGAGAGATGAAAGCGTAGCCGGATGCTTCCAAGCAACCTTGTCATTAACCATCACACATCGCTTCTATTCATAATCTGATAAAACTATGAAGTTATATTATAAAGTAATTCTACTTGAAATGCAAAGCAAAATAATAATTAAGGAAGTATTAACTTTTACTTTAATATTTTAATTGCCAATTTAGGTATCACGACACTTTGAATAAACTATGTGCTACTATATTTTGATAATGTATTAATAATTCGTGCTACAATAATAACTATAAGATTAGTGCACCGTACATATTATACCTATCTAGAACCTAGTATTCAGCAATGACATAATAATCTGTAAGTGCGGATTGGTGGACTCCACACACTTTCGAGAACATTATGTAGAACTATCAGGCATGAAGGTTTGCTCACGATGTTTTTCTTCACCGTTGAAGCAAATGATAATTTAATTGTTTATAAAACGCACATAACTTAGAGAAGTTATAGGTGCGTGCTGGGATTCGAACTCAGCCCCCCGAAAGTTAAGTCGAGCTCCTACCCAATGCGCTATCGTCGCTTCTAGTTTTTTTTTTTATAATGGTGAATCAATATCAGCCTACGTGTTATGCGCAACAGCAGCGCGGCAACTGCTCACTCATCTATCGACTTTCTCTGCCAACAGTTTTAATCCGCATATTAGATTAGCTTTTACAAAATCCTTAATGTTAATAATACGGAAGATATACTTGTAAACAGAACAAAACAACTTACTTCTGCGTTTATGCAATTAATAAATTCAAATTCAAAATTTCTTTATTCATGTAGGCCTATCACAGGCACTTATGAAGCGTTCATACATAATTGTTTACATAATTTTAACGGGATGGTGATAACTTCGTTCGCCAACTTAAATCTAAAGCTACGAGGGTTCCAAACGCGCCCTGATCTAAGAAGAGCCCACAACAAACTTAGCCGGGTAAATTTATTTTTTTGTTATCACCAACTTCCAGTAAATTTAAATTAAGCTATGAAGCTAGAGCAATTCACACCCAAGCTTTTTTATCGTTTAAATAATCCTTAATGTTATAATAGGATTTTTCTGTAAGCTTACGTTTTATATAAACTTTGAACTTATTGAGAGACAACTCAAAGATTTCATTTGGTAATTTGTTATAAAATAATATACAATTGCCCTTGAATGAATTTGCAATTTTGTGTAGCCTAGTAAACTGCACAACGAGTTTATTTTTGCTTCTAATGTTAATATTGTTACAGTGCATTTTCTTTTTAAATTTTGATATATTTTTATGGACATAAATTAAATTTTCATATATGTACTGACTATGCACCGTCATTATTTTAACTTCTTTAAATTTATCCCTTAATGACTCTCTTGGGCCCATTTTATATATCGCACGAACAGCCCTTTTCTGCAGGACGAAAATAGAATCTATATCAGCAGCATTACCCCATAATAAAATGCCATAGGACATAATGCTGTGAAAATAACTAAAATAAACAAGCCTAGCAGTTTCTATGTTTGTCATATGACGAATCTTTTTTACCGCGTATGCTGCAGAACTAAGTCTGTTCGCTAGATTATTTATATGTGGGCCCCATAATAGGTTTATCATGTATGTAATTCCATCATAAACGATGTAACACAAAAAGCGACGGATGCCTTGTGGTTACTATTCCAGCCTTTCTTTCGATAGGACTGAGTTAGGTGCGTTACAATATGAAAAAATAAAATGTGAAGTATTGTGAGAAAAGTTGAGAGTTCTCCATAATATTCACAAATTCACAATTATTCATTGTAATGTCAACATCTCCTGAGGATGCTCCGGTTTCGGAGCGAAACGTGCGTAGACACCACCAAATAGATCTTCGGCAATGTACCCTACATTGCCGAAGATCTATTTGGTGTGGAGTATAAGGATTGTAGAAATTATAAATTACACCATACAGATTCTCCTGCTTTTCGCGGAGTATAGCAAATAAGCTTAATTTTCATAATATATTCACAAAGGCAAGGCGTGCAATGATGCGGTCTGGGTTGCACGCACGTTGAGCGCACTTGGCTAGCGGATGATAATTTGCTCTTGCCTTGAAGGTACTCAAGTTATACATAACTATCAACGCCAGTTCTTTTCATAATTTTACTTTCCATTACTAATAATGAAATGAAATGAAAATGAAATGAAAACGAAATAAAAAAGAAGAAATGAAAATGAAATGAAAATGAAATGAAAATGAAATGAAAATGAAATGAAAAATGAAATGAAAATGAAATGAAAATGAAATGAAAATGAAATAAAAATGATGTGAAATTGAAATGAAATGAAACAATATTTGTTCACATATAACAAAAGCACATAAGGCGGAGAACTTCTGTTAAGTTCAAAACATGCTAAAATATCTCACTCTTCCCTTATAAAACACATTTGTATTTCAATTTGTTTATAGCATATATTTATTTATATATACACACACAATAAACGTAGAAGTAAATAAAATTAGACTTTACAGAGCAGTCGTTAATTTTGTGTATTCAGTGACTCGATTCCCAATAAAATTTTAGCTGAATTGCTTCTAATTACAATAATCGCTTTAATTATCTATTTTGAACGTTTAGGACGTTCAATTTCGGATGACAAGGGCCTGGGTTCGATTTCGTCTAGAAATTATTAAACTTTTGTTTCTTGACTTAAGAAATGGCTTTTCCCACTTTCGTCTTTCAGAGAACATATTAAGCCACTAGCCCATGTTATTAGTATTTATTGTAAGGTAAACCCGCCAATTCATTCTAGATCAGAGTTGTGGGTCTATGCTCTGAAAGCTTTTCTTTTAAACGGTGCATTCATAGGCTGCGGATGATGAAGTAATAATGATGATAACAAAACTTCTGGTCTGGTGGGAGATTTCAGTCACGGCCAACGCGTACTGACAAAAACGTGCCGCCAAGTTATTAGCGTTCCGGTACGATGTCGCGTAGGAACCGAGCTTGCTGGGTTTTATACTGCCATATCACTATCTCATTTACCACCAGGTGAGATTGCATTCAAGAGCTTACTTCTAGCAGATAAAAAAAAACTTTAACGTAACACGCGAAAAAAATATTGGCAACTATCCAAACTGTGCTAACATAGCCTTTGTTATTAAAATAATATGGAAACCCCAATAGACACACTTTTTCTCTAATTTATCCAACTTATTTGTACACACAAACAATATTTGCTCTCTGGTTCAATGGTCCCGGCAGGAGTCGAAAAAACAACATATTTTCGCTTGCCTTGCCAACTAAGCAAGCAATGGAATAAAGAAAAATTATTCCCCATCGCCTCGCCTGATAGGTTTATGAGAAATGAGCGTTGAATAAGCGCCGGTAACATCATAAAGTCTGATAAAGTGTTCAGTCAACGTTGTATTCACTTTTCATTATAGGGCAGGCAACCGAAGTTTGTGAACCATTTCCTTTTATTATTAACTGAATCATTTTTTTTTTTCCCCTACAAAATCGCCCGTGACTGCAATCTGACCTGGCGGATAAGTGATGATGCAGTCTAAGATAAATAAAATAAATAAATATACTACGACAATACACACATCGCCACCTAGCCCCAAAGTAAGCGTAGCTTGTGTTATGGGTACTAAGAGAGCTGATGAATATTTTTTTATGAATATAATACACATATATACTTATAATATACAGATTAACACCCAGACACTGAGAAACATTCATGTTCATCACACAAACATTTTCCAGTTGTGGGAATCGAACCCACGACCTTGGACTCAGAAAGCAGGGTCGCTGCCCACTGCGCCACTCGCCCGTCAAGATGGTAGCGGTCTAACCTGTTACGGAGTGTGGTAGTCATACCCCTAATTTTTTTCTACGTGACATCGCACCGGAACCCTCAATCGCTTGACGGCACGTCAGACCAGACCAGAGATATTTTAGAACAATTAAATTGCCTTCCAGGAAACTTACCCGGGACCTCCTGCTTCAATTAACGGCGCGCACCGTTGCGCCAGGGAGGTCGTCAAAGGATTTACGGAGAATCAAATTTGAATAATGTACGGAAACCACTTGTACTTATGATTCAACGGGTAAAGTAAAGTAAGCCGGGATAAATATATCATATATAGATAATAGATCACTTTTAGTGATAAGGCCGCCTTTGTAAACAGTTACAGTACTTAGTGCTAGGTGTAGCACTAAGTACTATTACTGTCTTCCTTGTGTTTTTCCTATTGTGCTGTGTTGCAATAAAGTTTTTCTATTCTATTTTATTGAAATAGGTACAAAACAGAAGGTATTTTATCAATCGTATTGGAAGTGCCAAATATAAAACCTGTGAAACTAAGTACCTACGGATAGTATTTCAACATATTTAAACAAATGTCTGAATGACTATGGGCGAATAATATACCTGTTCTACCTGTTTTAGCCCAGAACTTTATTTCATTGCAAATCTCAAATCTTTGATGAAAAGTTTATTTTTTATTTTATTATAAAACATATGAGTTAGTTTACGCTTACCACGGATTTTCTTTAATTTCATTACAAAACAAAATTTCGCGCGGACGAAGTCGCAGGTATGTGCTAGTAATGTTATATATACCGTAGTCTTAAACATTAAATGTTTTAGCTTTTACCGTACACAAACATTTTGTTTCCCAATTAAGCATAATTTACTGAGCTATAGGTAGGTACTATCAAAAATTTTAATGTTTCCCCGACCGTACAAAACCTTCTCACACCGTCTGGAAAACACCTAATGGCCATTGTAGCGCAAGAATCATTCAGAAGAACGTGTTGGTTCTCAAATACGGAGCAAAGTATGATTTCCACAAAGTTGGGTACATTTTCTTTTTCCTTTTGTAGAGTTTTCTTTTCCCGACAGACTTCATCTGCACTTGTTTGTGTTGCCTGTGCACTTTTGTATCGTGAATGTTCGCGAGTACACGTTTTCAAAGGGTGAATTAGCCATTTAACTTTGCATACATATTGTTCGAGTCCGCCGGCTTCAGTATTTTTCTTGCGCTTTAAGGAATATTTGCTCTTTTTCAATACTTTCATGGGTTCTTACATCTCAAATTGCAGCTTAAAACAGTCGTTTGCAATTGTTATTTTATTCAACTGTTTTAATTTTTATTACACACTTCGTCGATTTTTTATTGATAAAATTCTGTTTTTAGATATTACTTAACGAAAATTGAACTTTGCAATGAGCTTTACGGATTGTCAAATTGATATTGGTACTGCTTCTTTGGTCAAGTGGTTAGCATACCACTGCCGTTCACGGAGTCCAAAGTTAGATTTCCAGGCTGGTCATAAAATTGATTGTTTTTTGTTTTCTGCTAGGAAATTCTTATTGTCTGCCTGGAGTTAGGAAATTGGCGCGGCTTATGACTCGAAGAGCACACTGAGCCTTCCGTTCCGGTGCCGAGGATACATGTATTATAATTGTAAAAGAAAATAAATAAGAACTTTTTACATCACCCTGGGATAAATAGTTATTACTTTAGAAGCCTTATTTTATTTTAATTTTGACAAACAATTGGTTTATTTTTTCATAATTTAACTTTCAAATCTTTACTGGATAACTATCAGTTATTCAAGTGTCAATCTTACATGAGCAACATTAGCCAGTAAAACTTAAACATGCGAAAAACAACTTCATGGTTCGTTTTATTAATACTTTATTTGTTTTACGATGCACTAAAAACCTATAAAAGTTATAATAATTATATTGACTTTGTTTGTATTAGCTACGATGAAATGTAGTTATATATAATAATAATTATATTGTAATAGCTTGCTAAATCTATTCATCATCATATTAACCTATTACCGGTCCACTACAGTGCACGCGTCTCCTACCACAATTACAAGGGTTTAGGCAGTAGTCCACCACGCTGGCTCAGTGCGGATTGGTGGACTTCACACGCCGTTGAGAACATGGAGAATTCTCCGGCATGCAGGTTTCCTAACGAAGTTTTCCTTCACCGTTGAAGCAATTGATATTTTTATGACTTAAAACGCGCTAACTTAAGTTAAAAGGGATTCAAACTCGGCCCCCCAAAAGTGAAGCTGAAGTCTTAGCCATTTTGATATCAAAATTCAAATTAAAAATTAAAAATTAATTTATTTCAAGTAGGCCTAATATAAGCACTTTTGAAACGTCAAGTCTGTCTGTGTGTAGTAACTCTACCACCGGTTCGGAAGGCAGATTCTACCGAGAAGAAGCCGGCAAGAAACTCAGCAGTTGCTCTTTTCCAATATTAACAATTTACATTTTACATTTTAATATTCATTTTTCTATCTTGTGAGAGATGAAAGCGTAGCCGGATGCTTCCAAGCAACCTTGTCATTAACCATCACACATCGCTTCTATTCATAATCTGATAAAACTATGAAGTTATATTATAAAGTAATTCTACTTGAAATGCAAAGCAAAATAATAATTAAGGAAGTATTAACTTTTACTTTAATATTTTAATTGCCAATTTAGGTATCACGACACTTTGAATAAACTATGTGCTACTATATTTTGATAATGTATTAATAATTCGTGCTACAATAATAACTATAAGATTAGTGCACCGTACATATTATACCTATCTAGAACCTAGTATTCAGCAATGACATAATAATCTGTAATTGACATGCCTGCTCTATAATTAAAGCGCAAATTACGTAGTCGTAAGTAGTGATTATGGCATTAATCTTTCGATAATTAAATATAGGCTTTTTATGATTATTTAATTATGTTTATGTTAGTAGACATTCCTTTATGCTTAAAGCGCTAAGTATTCGGCCAATGTGTCCTACCCACTATGACGTATGGAGCAGAGACATGGACCCTTACGAAGAAGGTGATGCACTGGCTCAAAGTGGCTTAGCGTGCAATGGAAAGAGCGATGTTAGGGTTTGACAATTAGATAGGATTCCCAACGTAGAATAAATAAATAATAAATAAATATACTACGACAATACACACATCGCCATCTAGCCCCAATTTAAGCGTAGCTTGTGTTATGGGTACTAAGATGACTGATGAATATTTTTTATTAATAATATACATAAATACTTATAATATAAATATAAACACCCAGACACTGAAAAACATTCATGTTCATCACACAAACATTTTCCAGTTGTGGGAATCGAACCCACGGCCTTGGACTCAGAAAGCAGGGTCGCTGCAAACTGCGCCAATCGGCCGTCGAGATCAGAAACCGAACTGGAATCACTGACATCGTTCAAAGAGCAGCGGCCCTGAAATGGAACAGGGCGGGTCACATATATCGAAGGGAGGACGGGTAGTGGAGCCGAGTGATTTTGGATTGACAACGCGCACTGGACACAGAAGCATCGGCCGACCACCAGCTCGATATGTAGAGGCAGATGATATTGTAGAGGCAGTAGGGAAGAACTGGATGCGGCTAACCAGCAATAGACCGAGATGGCGTGCAAATAAAGAGGCCTTAGTCCAGCAGTGGACTGAGATAGGCTGATAAATAAATAAATAAATAAAAATATTACGACAATACACACATCCCCATCTAGCCCCAATCAGTTTTATGAATAATATACATAAATACTTAGAATATACATATAAACACCCAGACACTGAAAAACATTGTTCAACACAAGAACATTTTCCAGTTGTGGGAATCGAACCCACGGCCTTGGACTCAGAAAGCAGGATCGCTGCAAACTGCGCCAATCGACCGTCACATGATGAATGCTGATGATGATGAGTTAAAATAATTATGTTGATTGTGGTTATTATAATGCGGAATCTTCGCTTCCTGTGGATCCTCATCATCAACCTATTAAAGGCCCACTTATGGGGCCCGGAGCTTTTCTCAGAATGTGAAACGTATAGGCCGCAGTTCACCACGCTAGCCAAGTTTAAATTGGTAGACTTCACACGCCCTTGAGAACATTACGGATAACGTAAAGGCCCGCAGGTTTTCTTGTAATATCACCTGATAATGCACTCTCGATCGTAAATGGTTAAACAATTAGGATTTTGGCAGTTATATTTAACTCATAAACCTCATTGTAACATTGTGTTGTGTATTGGTAGGAAAAAAAAACAAGTTACTCCACCCGGGGATCGAATCCACTTGTAAGAATACGCCAGTTAGGTTAGGTTAGGTTAGGTTGAGACTGATTTAGAGTGTAACCTGCAAAAGGGTATGGCAGTATGTTAGACCTTAACTTTAATGTAGTACTGTGGTTGAAGATAACTTCTGCTTGTCACACGCAGCCTAGCGTACCACAAAGCGATGTGCTACAATTTGCTTTCCAACGTCATATATTACGAAAATGAATCCTTACTTTACAATTAATAATTGTTAAGCTAAACAATTATTCATTGTAAAGTCAACATCTTCTGAGGATGCTCCGGTGTTGGCACGAAACGTGCGTAGAACGTGCGGTACATTGCCGAAGATCTGTTTGGTGTGGAGTATAAGGATTGAAGAAATTATAAACAACACCGTACAGATGCACCTGCTTTTCGCGGAGTATAGCAAATTAAGCTTCATCTTCATTGTATATGATGGATTTCCGCAAAGTAACGCCTGCTTATATCGTATATTTCAACGTCATCTTTAACAAGAATGAACAGTATTTAACGTATTTATTGTTAATAATCTAAAATTAAACACGTTTTATAAGATGAGCACAATATCTGAAATACGAGTAGGTATGTCCTGCAAAATAGTGTTTGTGTTACTTTGTAAAAGTTAAACTTAATTCTTACGGAACGTATGAAATATTAAAAATATAGAGTAATTAAAATATATCAAAAAACATATTTTTAATAATTATCGAAAAGTAAAATATGTCAGTCATGGACTAAAACAATGAAATACTAGCCTTTTTTCTTTAGGCCACAACCCGTGAAGGATTTGCTGTTGAAAAATTCTGCTGTCGAAATCGACAAACTGGTTGTCTTCCGACGTTACGCCATTTAGGTCATCTAGCTAAGTTCATCAACCATCTCCATAAATAAACCTATCACTGTCATCTAGTGGTTTCAACGCGTACTGTTGAACGCTTAAGTTAAACTTGATATAGCTATTTGCAGCAAAGTTTTGACAGCTTAAACGTTCCAGGGCCGGCTCAAACGGTTCTAGTGCACTTAAAAGTTGTTACTGATGCAAACTTGATTATAAAGAAAGCATAAATAGCTTTAGTTTATAGGCTTTCGTATTCAAGAATAATTTTTCCTGATAGTTTGTTTATCGTATATAACATATAACATATCGCAGGGTAATAGGGAATACACGAAATTTAGTGATAAACCATTTCTATGATAGAAAAGGTTTAGATATTTTTGGTATAATTTAAATAGACTTCACCCTGACTGATCTTTTTGTCAGACAATCTTCAGCCCTAACGGCTGTACTTAGAAAATTTAGTAATACATGCTTTGCAGCACCACACTACGTCACTGCGTGACAGACCATGGTTGTTTAAATTTAGAACGCCGCAGCAACAACGGACTGAGGCCGGGCGTGTAATGGTTGTAATTTTAAGACCTCCTTTCATCTTTTTTAAATGTAGGGAATCCTCCTGATAACAAGATCCCGATTTAAAAGGGAGAAATCTGGTTATGTGGAATTTCTATCCACATAACCAGTTTTATCGTCATATTGGGAAGCTCCGGGATATTCTAAGAATGCCCGTTGCATTCCTGCCTTATACGAGTCCTTTTAGCTCTCCCCAGGAAAAAATACCCCAAGCAATCATGTGCCTCTCATGGCCCCAAAAGGCCTGCATGCTCAACAATATCGTCGCTCCATCTACAGATTGGGGCAAATGTAATTTAATAATAATTAAACATAAAAGTCTGATTTGTATAAAATTTGTCTATTTATATACATATTGTGATAGATTAAGATATTTGAGTATTATAAATGATATTTATCGTAGCATCTACATGTATATATAATGTGCATCTTTTTTGTTTTTTATACATTACAAATTCTACTAATATTTACAATGTAGCAAAATTTCCAATCACTAATTTTGGATTTTTTTTGTGATTTTTTTTTGTGCTAATACAATGTTTTCATTATTGATAATAATGATAGACCTAGAAGCTATCTGAAGTTAGCTTTTAATGGCTATGTCAAGTTCTATCGATATGTGAGTACTTGCTATTGCATTTGTGAGGGGCGGCGGTGACAATTGACGTTGATAAGTTTATTTAAAGAGCGTTTGATAAATAGGTAGCAATGCTTCTTGATATTGCTGCGTATATAGATTTAATATGAAATACGTGTACCTAGGACACACGATTCAGTTAGGTAGGTCCAATTTTGAGAAGGTGGTGAACCTCCGAATCTAACTCGGATGGGCAGCATTCGGGCAATTTCGTGACATCTATTCATCAAAAATCCCTCAGGGCCTGAAGACGAAATCCATTAAAGTGATGACCTATGGTTCAGAAACATTGTTGTTAACTATAGGCCTTATAAGAAGGCTCAGAGTCACTGAGCGGACAATGGAGAGAGCTATGTCAGGAGTGTCTCTACGCGATCAAATCAGAAATGTGGAGGTTCGTAGAAGAACCAGAGTTACCGACATAGCTCAACGAGTCGCGAAGCTGAATAATGTCAGCTTTGCACTGGTAAGCGCAGCGTTGGTTTACCCCCAACGAGGTGGGCAGACTACATTAAGGACGTCGCAAGTAACATGCGGCACAAAACTACAAAAGACCTATGTTCAGCAGTGGACGTCTACCGGTTGATATGATGATGATGATGAAAAAAATTCTATACATTGTTAAAACTGTAAAATGAGAATTTGAGTGAGTGAGTTTCTTGCCTGCTCTTCTCGGTCTTCTCGTTCTTTCTTGCGAACCGGAGTTAAAGTCCCTACAAATAGACTGACTTGACGTTCGAAAAGTGCTTATAAACTAAGAAACAAATGATTTTTAAAAGTCCCCAAAGTTATGTCAACCACTATTAAAAGATCCACGGTCATTATTACCAATTTCAAAATGTTCACTCATAATTTAAGTTACATCATTAAATCAGCTTTTGTAGACGTTTTCAGTGCTTTTGAGGCTTATCACGGATCTGTAATTAAATTAAAAGAGAGACTTCATAAGTCTTTACGTAGTTATGAAAGTACTACATCGAAAAGCTGAATTCTAAAGTGAATTTTATAGCTACAGTTTTTGTTCATACTAGTCACGTACGCGCCAAAACAATGAAAGAATTGCAGACACGGTCGCATGCAGCAGTTTCATAATAGTAGTTTATGAAACTGTCACAATAGGGGGTATTAAACTCGCCTACGGCTCGGTTATTAAAGTCACACTCGTCTTTTTATAAATATTATGCGGTGATAGGCCTGTGATTCAGTAATTCGTCTTCACTTTCGGGAGGACGGAGTTTGAATCCCAGCACGCACCTTTTAACTTTTGGATGATAAATGCAATAAAATAAACTAGAGATATAGTTTATTTTGCTGCACTTATCGTCCTACCAGCTTTTACCCACGGCTTCGCTCGTGTGGTAATTTGAAAAACTTTGCTAGTAGGAATAGGAGTCCGATCATGACTTCAGAACAGTGCACTATTTCAGGACGCTTGTATCTCCTTTATTCTGAATCCTTTCAACTATTTATATGCCAAGAATAAAATCGTTCGGTTACTTTGTTGGGACGTGAATAAAGGACGATTTTTCATGTTTTTTTAATGTTCCTGTAAACTGTCACAATAGGGGGTATTAAACTCGCCTACGGCTCGGTTATTAAAGTCGCACTCGTCTTTTTATAAATATTTTGCGGTGATAATCACAGGCCTGTGATTCAGTAATTCGTCTTCACTTTCGGGAGGACGGAGTTTGAATCCCAGCACGCACCTTTTAACTTTTGGATGATAAATGCAATAAAATAAACTAGAGATATAGTTTATTTTGCTGCACTTATCGTCCTACCAGCTTCTACCCACGGCTTCGCTCGTGTAGTAATTTGAAAAACTTTGCTAGGAGGAATAGGAGTCCGATCATGAATTCAGAACAGTGCACTATTTCAGGACGCTTGTATCTCCTTTATTCTGAATCCTTTCAACTATTTATATGCCAAGAATAAAGTCGTTCGGTTACTTTGTTAGGACGTGAATAAAGGACGATTTTTCATGTTTTTTTAATGTTCCTGTAAACCACCCTTATGGATGATTGGATGGTTAGATGTTTTTGCAGGACCAGGCTCATGTTACTCTCCGTCCTCTCAACTACTCAACCTTTGTTTGTTCTTCAATAACGCAGCAACATAGCAACGGGTTGATGTGATTTCTTGCATAGAGATAGCTTATTAGCCGGAGAGTGACACTATCTGTGTGCCACAATCACATCATTATCAAAATTAAGCCTAATTTGCTATACTCCGCGAAAAGCAGGAGAATCTGTGTGGTGTAATTTATAATTTCTACAATCCTTATACTCCACACCAAACAGATCTTCGGCAATATACCCTCTACGCAAGTTTAGCTCCGAAACCGGAGCATCCTCAGGAGATGTTGACTTTACGAAGATCTGTTTGGTGTGGAGTATAAGGATTGAAGAAATTATAAATTACATCCTGCTCTAGTATACCAAATGAAACTTAATTTTTATAATATATCATGGATTTCCGCAAAGTAACGCCTGCTTCTATCCAACAATCACATCAATCTGTTGCTCTGTTGCTGCGTTATGTGGACAAACAAACACACTTTCAAATTGATTATATTAGTATGGATAAGAGGTGAGGTCTGTGCCCAGCAGTGGGAAGTTAATAGGCTGCTGATGATGATGACGATGTGACGATTTAAAACGCAACAATTCCTTTACTCAGTGATAAGTATATCGGTCGCCATTATACCAGAGACCAGCAAGATTTTTTTACAGAAAATGATGTAGGAAGATACTAAAACTGAGAATAAAATATAATTTTTTATTTAAAAAAAAATTAAATCTTTACTAATTTAGGTCACCAAGTTCTGGATTAGCGTATATTATTATACTTTATATCCCAGGGAACAAACCAAAAGTACACTCGGTAAAACCACCGATGCGGAATCTAGTACGATTATAAATTCATACCTCCAACGTGTTCTGTCAAGCGAAAGTGACAAGGTGCTAAACTGTACCTACTCCTGTATATACAACGGGAGGTATAAATTCATAGAACCGTGATATACCAAGCGTTTACCTAGTCACGCTATGACCACGAACAACTCTTCATGCGACACGACAACACCTACTACGTGCATATGTTCTCCTAATACCTACAAGAGTACAAAGCTCGTATAAAAATTTAAATATTTTACAGGCGTGTTTTTAGGTAACTTAAATGCCACGTCGTTAGCTTAAATTTGTCATTTTGTATGGATAGCAAAATTAGTTAATTTAGTTTTGGATTGAGACTGAGATTATACAAATCATTTAGATTTGTAATCTAAATTTGTGTACGCCAATGTGACTTTGCAGAAAGGTGATGATTTTCAACCAACTAGCAATTCGAAGTGAAAATCAGAAGCAATTTGAAGTAGTATATATTTTGAACGGTTCAGTTTGTACTATTTAAACAGAAGGTATTAAGTAACAGCAGAACAACACAATATCACCAGCAAACAAGTAAATATCGCCTTCAACTACTTTCTTCTGCCAGACGGAAGTATCTTGTATGCATAGTTTTTTTAATTCCACTTATTAGAACCTTTTAATGGTATAGAAATCAAACTATATTGGCAATAAACTTCAACGAAATATTTAATAGATGGCATTTGAGCCTAAAACACACTGAGTAAAAAACAAGCTTGTTGGTGTTGACTTTAATTTGTAAGATGAATTATGTTATGTTTATGATAAAAGAGGGAATTACAATAAACGATATATATCATGCATAGAAGTCTAGAGTGTGGTCTTGACTAGGCTTTGACTTTGACTTTAATGAAAACCTAAGTAACTATCTTACGAAGAGATAAATAATGTAAGTCCACTTAACTACATTGGAGCAGCGTGGCAAGTCTTAGAGCTATATCTCTCTCCAATAAGAGAGATTTCCTGTTTCCAACAGTAAACATTACTTGAGGCCCATACCGATGAATATACAATTATCTGAGATCTCAATGTAAACGAACCGTTGGTACTTCATCCATCATTATATTCTCACGTAATTGACCAGCAAGTTTTACCCCAATGTTAACATTGAACGTCTCTTACCCGAATAAGTATCTCATTAATTTCGAGAGCTACTCGATACGCCCTTTATTTAAGGGGCCACGTGCTCTCGGCATAGTTGAATCCAGTTACGAGTAAATCAATCTTGCTATGAATATTTATTTACGTTTTATTTTAGGATATAACAAATAATATCCAGGAAGCTTAAAAAAAAAAAAAAACTGGCCACCGGTTACCGGCAACCTGAGGAGCACTGAGAAGATTTTTACCTTTACATGAACCATGTACCTAGTTAGTATTGATTCTATTTGATATTATAGTATTTGATGTTAATTATAATTGGATCTTCCGAACGTTAATGAAATAAAGGTTATTGATAGAAGTATTTTATCATCATCATTTTAAACGATTGACGTCCACTGCTGGATATAGGTCTTTCGTAGAGTGTTTCAAAATACACAGTCCTGGGCCACTTGTTTCCAGCGGCCCCATCACGCAACTCTCTTGATGTCGAAATTATTGCAACTAGAATTTTTTTTGACAATTACATTTTACACACATATTCAATCATATAAATACTATTTCTATTTCTATTCTATTTCTGTCGTCTGTCCACCTCGTTCGGAGCCGTCCTACATACGCTGCTGTTGCTGTTTCGGGGACGGCATTCCAACACCTTAGGACCCCAACGTCCGTCGGTTTACCGAGCTATGTCCCCCACCCATTGCCACTTCAGCATCGCGACTCGTTGAGCTATGTCGATTACTCTTGTTCTTCAAAGGATCTCCTCATTTCTTATTTTATCACGTAGTATATCCTCCTAGCATAGCTCTAGACGGATATACCAACAGACAAAGACAACAGACAATTTAGGTTAATAAAATGTTAATAATTAGTGAAAGTAATTTTATTACATTGAGAGGATTCGAACCTCAATGTGAACAGTGACCAGTTTCCATTAAGCGATCCATTGAACCATTTGCATTCAATTCCAAGACTATTGTCACAAATATTCCCGCAGTATTAATTCGTATTTCGGCTTTGTAATTGGCATCGCTATAATAGCGATATTGCGACAAAGCCCAGTATAAACACGTGGCTGAACCGCAACTAACTTCAGAACAATTCATCAATTAAAATTAACTGGGGACCTCGCACCACAGCTCACCCATTTTGCAATTTAACTCTAGAACACTTCTAAATCAATTTCTCACTCTTCACACAAAATCCTTTCTCGTGTCCGAGTAACCACGGGTTGTGGAAAACCAGTGTTCTGGCAATCCATTCGTTCGATGTCCTATTTTTTTGACCCCTGCACCAAAAAGCGAGCATGTTGTGCCTCTCCATTTGTCTGTTTGTCTGATTATTCATAGATGCTGAGTATCTAGTGTGAGAATTTGTACCTATTCGATGGCGTGACAGTTAGCTACGATTGCCCTAGACCAATCGGGGGTACAGGCCTCGAAACTGTGGCTTTTCCTCACAGGCAGGCGATAGGCTTTCGTTTTCAGCCCTTACAAGTAGGCCTGTTTGAGGTGTCTACATTTAACAATATTCAGGACATTTCTATCTTGTGACAGGTGAGAGCGAAGTGGCCTGCGTTCAAGCATCCTTGTTGTTAAGAAATTCATCAATCGTTAAGTAACCATGATTTATTTAAAGTATATTAAAAACACAAGTATTGCGGCTATTCGGGAGCAACTGGCAATACGAACAATTGTAGGAAATTTAACCCAAGATTTAACTCATACTACAGAGTACACCAGTGGTCTGTGTGAAGAGCTAGAAAGTTTGCTTTTAATAGATATTAAAATTTACGGCCTTTCAATAAATATACCTACTAAACCAGACTAAACACGAGGGGTACCACAACGCGCTTTGTAACAATTCATCAATTAAAATTAATAGAGACCGTCGGTACTCTCAGCTTTCAATACAGCTCAAAGGCTGCTCAGATATCAATTATATTCCGGACAGTGACAAATTGGGATTATTTTTATAAATTTGGTGAATAAGGTTTTAGTTACAAAAACACACACTACGCAAACAACGGTTTGTAAATTGGTATTTGATAG
Organism: Pararge aegeria; assembly: GCF_905163445.1. Classification (NCBI taxonomy): domain Eukaryota; kingdom Metazoa; phylum Arthropoda; class Insecta; order Lepidoptera; family Nymphalidae; genus Pararge; species Pararge aegeria. The sequence goes on along the minus strand of NC_053184.1, from coordinate 4,133,081 downwards.
TACACTGCCTCGTAGGTGAGCATGTTCTACTGCAGGTCACGAGTTCCCAGGAACTGAGTGCAATTCCCGAGTCGAGGCAGTGGAAGTTTGGGTATGGGCTTTGAGTTATCGTGCCTTCGAGAGCACGTTAAGCTGCCGGTCCTGACCTGATTCCATCAGTTTTTAGTTTTTATGAGTTTGTATAAAAACATATTATTAATTTCTGTATTAACTTTTTAGTTTTCCTCACAGCATAAAATAAAGTAGGATAATATTCAAATACAAGTTTTTTTGCAAAAGTAACTCAAAATTGCGTTATATTCGATGCGTTTACCATTGACCTACTGGGTCAATGGTAAACGCTGTGTCCTTATAAGTGGGAGCTATATAAGTGGGTTCGATCCCGCCAGCTAGGAAAATTATATTTTCCGAATTTGCTCTGGGCCGGTTTTGTGGCTAGTTACCACCCTTTAAACCACCAAGCGATACAGCGTTCCGGAACGATGCCGTGTAGAAACTGATCATACCCCTTTACAGTTTAGCCGTTACCATCTTAAACTAAAATATATCTAACAAGGGCTAACTCGTATGGATGAAGAAAATCTCACTATTCAGAATTTATTCGACTGTACCAAAGACCAGCCAAGACAGACAGACTAACATACATTATTTCCTGTTCAAAACCGCATGATATGGTGTACACTTACATTTTGTTTATTTGTATAAATAACCTCATAAATAATCACTTAATTTGATTGATGCCACTTAGAAAAACACCAAAGACCTATGTCAGGGTATTTTGTAAGGAGTTCCCAAATTCCACGGTCATGGGCGAATGGAATAAATAACCTAATTACCTTAAATTCACTCTTACTCTACTCCTGCTTACTTTAACTTTATTTTAATAACTTATATAATCGGATACTTAATTTGGAAGCGTAATGGTAACACCTAATTTGGGGATATTTCTACTTGTTCAAATATACTTCAACATGGTTCTTATATCGCTCTCTCTATTAGCACAAATAGGAAAGACAGGGAGGGAGATCTTCAAGTAGGTAGTGGAAGTTATGAGGATCGAATACAAAGTGCCACTAAAGCTGACTCAGAATTTTGGCAACAAGATAACCCAACTTGTTCGGGCCTACGTTGCTAATTTTGAGTATGATATTTAGGATTAATTTTCTGCTCATCGCAAAGTTGCTTTTGCTCCGCCCGCGTTGCGGTAAATGTTTTGTGGAATTTCATATTGGTTATGTGGTGTATTTGTGGCAGTAGGTATGTGTGAGATCGTGAAACAATTTCATTAGCTGGATTTAGCAGTGTCGTATGCCATAACTGCTCGTTGATCTAGTAAAGTTTTTTACTAGCGGCTTGGATATTCGTCTGAGGATCTCCAAATCCTGGGTTATTTTTTGACTTGAATTGGGTATTGATTTCAAGACAAAAGTGTTCAAATCTACAGTTTCTAGGTTGGGAAAACTTAGCATTTTATAAACTACCATAGAATTTTTTCCTTCTCTATGAAGCAATCGTTACTAATGTTATTAATGCCTAAGAGTGTTTGTTTGTTAGTTTGTCCTACCTTTGCGTCCGAACTAGGAATCCAAAAAACTTGATTTTTGGTTTATAGTTAAAATGCAGTGAAAATGCTACTTTTTATCTCAGGAACCAATTGGGCTCACTGAATTTATAGAAAACTGAAATAAAAAACGCGGACGAAGAACTCAGGCGAACAGATAGTATTACATAAATATACAACATAAGAGTTGGTAGTACAGAGTTCAGAATTCCATCAGCCCATCAAACTATTTTCCATTGCATCTAACTAGCCAATTTCGTTTGATGCTAGAGTCATCATCACATCAACCCACTACCCGCTCACTACAGAGAACTGGTTAAAGCCGTAGTCCACCAATTCTTGAGAGTATTAAAATTAATTTCACCAAAGACTAAAAGTTTTCCAACCAATGTTATAATACAGTCATGATACCATCTATAACGTCAGTGAAGTATAAGTTACCGAGTCAGAGAATAGTTTAAACGTCACATAGTTGTTTCGACAGACCGAAATTTATTATGGAATTCTAGACGAAGTTTTCAAATAGAGACAAGAATCCCGTTTCGGTGTGGAATGTCAAATCCGATCAAACTTGTCGAAGTTTGTAGCGTGCACTAACAGTTTGAGTAATTGCATGGAATTATATGATATTGCTTGCGTCGCTCGAACCGTACTGTTGGCTCCTATTGTTTGTTACATAGTTACATAGTCTCTGAACAATTATTATAGTTGTTGATTTAATACCAATTATATATTATTGATTTAGTTTCATGTTCTAGGGATACTCTTGCATCGTTAGTTGATTGCAAATTCCTTTGAGCATCTGTTTTATTTTCCTGACAATGAAGAAAGGAATAATGGATTTAAGAGTCCTTTGTAATGTGTATGTTAATAAGAACACTTGAATGTGGTTTAGCCTTTTATAAATTAATAGCTGACCTCAATACAATGCTCAAAGACCTCGTGGAGTTTCCCAACAGGCCTAGAAATGAACATGAGCAAGACAAAAATAATGTCTAACGCTTATGTTCCGCTCTATCCAACAATCGCTGCTCGCTGCTTGTGCTTGGGAGCTCTGCTGTCAAAATTGTAGATGATTGTATATATATAATAATTAGCACTCACGATCCAGTTAGGTAGATCCAATTTCGAAAAAGAGATTAACCGCGGAATGCTGCTGGCTCCAGAAACTTCGTGACAACTTTTCGTCCAAAATCCGGCCGATTGGCGCAGTTTGCAGCGACCCTGCTTTCTGAGTCCAAGGCCGTGGGTTCGATTCCTACAACTGGAAAATGTTTGTGTGATGAGCATGAATGTTGTTCAGTGTCTGGGTGTTTATATGTATATTCTAAGTATTTATGTATATTATATATAAAAAATATTCATCAGTCATCTTAGTACCCATAACACAAGTTACGCTTAAATTGGGGCTAGATGGCGATGTGTGTATTGTCGTAGTATATTTATTTATTTATTTATTTATTTATTTAAAATCCCTCAGTTCCTGGAGACCAAAGTCTTCAAACAGTACGAGTTGCCAGTGATAACTTACGGTTATAAAACGTTGTCGCTTACTATGGAACTCATAGGAGGTCTCAGAGCCAAGCGGGTGATAGAGAGGGATATGCTCGGAGTATTTCTATTTTCTACGTGAACTGTCAAAATGAGGAGATACTTAGAAGAACTAAAGTGACATACATCAACGACTTGCTAAGCTGAAGCGGCATCTAATCAGAAAAAAATATTATATCGGTTATACTAGCGAGCCTAAATTGTGCTACCAGTGCAACGACAAGATTTCGCTGGTAGCATTTTTTATCTCAAAAACCGTACTAAACATATGTTTTTACTACTATAGAAAAGCGATCAAAACATTAAAAGGAGCAATTTACTACGAGTATGTACTTTATAAAGGTACTTTATTTTAACATGAAATAATTTATGATAATAACACCTCTACGGCTTTCTGTATCCACCTCTATTGAGAGAATCAGACATTTTGAAAGGCAACTCAATATTCACGCTTCAATATCGCCTATACAATATAATTCGGAAGTCACGGAATCCCTAAAATTTACATTCCCAGATTGAGTCGTCTTACAATCTGCATTTCGTGTTCCGTATACCTAAGCCCTTAAACCTTTCACCTGGGGGCTTTGGGGCGGGAATTGTGTACAATGAGGTTTAAAAGTGCTTTGATGTTTGCGTGTAAGAAAAAAATTAAGAACAATTCAAGAAAAATAAACAAAATATATTCATTTTGAAAGGTGACTAAGCTTTTCCTAAAACAGCAAAAAAAACTTTTTTTTTCCTTTTTTTATATAAGCTGCTGGATGGTACTATCACAAAATGTTAATAATAAAAAACTGATAGTCATAATTGTAAGCGTGTTCTCCAAGGCCTTGCGACTTGCTAGTAACTGTGAAGAGTTATCTCCTAAAATATTTATAAGATCTTCATTAAGAGACATTAGACAATACATGCTTGTTAGTCTAAACTTAAATAAAAAAAGAATTATTAAAATCAGTTCAAATTTAATGGAGCTACGACGTAATCCGGGGTAAACTTATTGTTTATCGGGATAAAAAGTATCCTATATATTTAATCCTATATCCGGAATACCAGCTACCACTATACCAAATTTTATTGAAATCCGTTCAGTAGTTTTTACGTGATGCCCGGACATACAGAATGACAGACAGACAGACAGCAGACAGAAAAAAACTAAACAAAAATCTGTTTTGAAATCAGTATCGATTTTAAAGCATCCCCCCGGTCAAAATTTTCAAAATATATTAAGTGTACAGAAATCTTCCAGTTACAGTTTTATTATAAGTAGGTACGGATTTCTAATTAATATAACTAAATTACGCTTCAAATGTTTTATTTTAATTTTAGGTAAAATTATTCAATGTTTAACAATATTCTAATTTAACTTAAATAAAAAGTATTGAATTTCGATCACTCTAACATTAGGTACCGTTAAACCATTTTGTACTTAGCAGTACAGATTAAATCAAAGATAAGCCTTAATTGTCATCATTTACAATGAAAATCTATATTATACCTACCAGATACCTTTTAAGTGAACTGATATAGTCAGCGATTACTTTTTTTTTCATTAAATATGCCTCTTAATTGGACAGATTTATAATCGCTTTCCTTCGCTTTGTTCTGTAGAATGAAGTGGGGGAACAAATGAAAAGAAAATGAAATGTCCACAAATGGTCGACTGATATTCTGATTATACCTTTATTTGCCATTCAGCATTTATAGTGGCTTTGTAATAATGTTTTATGACATAATCTACTTTATTCAAAGAGTGTATTAACTGTTTGAAAATATTCAGAACGATTACTTTATTCTTTGATCCTTTACTTTTTTAGCAATCGCAACGTCTTCTATATTTATCATGGCTAACATAACCTTTAAATACATATTATTACGTATGTATAGGTTCATAAAGTGTGTTTATTCTTTTTAAAGATATTCACAGTTAATACTCTATTCTTCGATACCTTTACATTACTAGCACTCGTAAAGTTTCATATATAAATTTATTGCTAACATTACCTCCAACTAAGTATTATGACGTATGCATAGGTTCATAAAGTGTATGAATGAATGTAAATACTTTTACTGCACACCACAAAAAGTACATAAAAAAAGAAAACTATATCAAGATAACGTATACAATTTGGCAGCATTATCGCTTGATAGCGATTATTTCCAGGCAACTTTTTCGCCATGGCGATGAAAACAAAAACAGAAAAAATAAGTGGTGTATATATACCCATAAAATAAATATTTCATTACTTTAAATAAATGCATATAAATCAATATTTGTTGCTAAAGACAAATAAATAAATAAGATAACGTTTTAAAGATATTCACAGCAAATACTCTATAATTTAATACCTTTCCTTTAGCACTTGCAAAATCTCATTTATTAACCATGGCTATCATTACCTTCAACTACACATTATGTAGGTATAGGTGACGTGAAAGGCACACCAATAAATCTTATTATCCTAAAGCTAAGAGATTTCCAAATATGTACACACTCACCATTATATATTATTCCCTTTAACCACTTACACACCCTAGCAGTCAACTTCACGCGTCAACCGCAAACATAACGCCTTCAACCGCCGCTGTAAATAGCGGTAGCTATTTGGCAAATAGCTACAAGATCCATTATTCAAAAGCAACAAACACTAAGAGCGCAGATATTTTAATGCTGCATTAGTTGTAGACGGGTTAAACTGACATGCTAAAAGTCACTATCATTTAGTTTTAAATAAATCGTGTAACAATAACCTTTTTAAATGAAAGCTCTATGAAGACTATGATTTGTAACTAATATAATGCTAGCTTCTCTTTAAGAAAGAAATAGTGTGCGGTGAATACGTACTCTCACTTATAGGTCTGTCGAGGTACAAACAGAGTTTTAGTAGATGCGAGGCCACAAAACTTCTCCATTTCCCCCGTAGGAGTGGTATGAGTCAAACATTTTTACTTTAAAAAAAAACAGAAAAGTAAGAAATATTATTAATACGATACATAACATATTAAATCAATGATATTAAAATAATAAAAAGGGTCTGACTCTTATTGGTAACTATGGAACTATGGATCTTTTTCGGTTTTAAATTTGTTAATTGAAAACACTAATCCTTGGATGTGAACAGGTGTCACATTGCGGAATTCCATGATATACAATGACCATAAACTTAATTTGCTAACTTTACGCTTTCGAGGAGGTTAACAACCTCCTCGAAAGCGTAAAGTAACTTTATTTTTTAATTATGAGAGAATTTATTTCAGAGAGAAATTACAGTTTTTTAAGGCTACATTTATAACATAACTTTAACAACAAAAAAAAAATAATTAAAATACATAAACTTCTTAAAATTAATTATGTTACCAAATTTTTCAGTAGTCTAGTTTCTCGTTAGTCAATAGGAAGGTCAGTTCAATAATGTTTTGTTGATAACTTCAGCCTTTAATTTGCTCTTTAGTTATCATAAACCTGCAATTCTCTTTAAATTAGTAGAAAACACTAGTAGTTATACGATTGCCCGCTCTGTCTACCAAATATATCTCTGTTTCACTAAGTGTGCTCCGATGTATAAACAACATCCCAATTATAAGACGCGATCGTTTCAAATGCTAATTTCCGGTCCCCTGAATAAATTCAGCGACTCGTGATTTTGTTACCACTTCCCGCTGGCATCGACGATTGAGATGTTATTTTCATGTTCTCTATTCAGCTGAAATCTTTATAAGCATAAATAGTGTGACATTTATGAAATGTATTATTTCTTTAGAATATTTCGGTGCGCTTTTAAGATGTAGGTCCAGAATGATGCCAATTTCGAAATTTGTAATTCCAAACCAATAGTCTATCACCGCTAAACCGTATTTAGAGACTTCAATTCAAGGACAGGCCATTCGTTGGAGAACTATGATAAACTAATGATGAAGTTATTAAAACATTAGGTAACCCCATTGTTGAGTGTCCACTGAGCCATAATGCAACAAATATTAGGTAATTTATTGGAATTCCATGTTGTGGCATGCAAATAATTATATTGTAGCATCAATGAGTTAGATATTTTGCTTTTAATGAGGTATGCAACCGAACACAACCTAATTATATTAAACTACTAATACGATTGAATAGAATTATTCACTCAATTATTAAACAAGCTCTCAAACATCGAAATACTAGTACATTTTCTGGCCACAAGTTTCATTATGCCATTGCCAGCCGAACCAATTCGGAAGCAAGTTTTTCATCCGATTATTAACGAAATGATTAAAAAAAAATATTTATGAACAGTAATGATTTTAGCCATTTATATAATAAATATCGTGTGCACTTGTTTTTGACACCTAGTTTTGTTAGTGTTTTCTAAAAAAGAACTCACGGGCACACAAAACTGTCCAGTAATTTCTACAGTTGTCAAGTTGGAACCTGCTGGTCGGTTATATTGTTTCATACTAAAAACAAGCTGAATAGATTTTAAAACTACTAGAAAATCAGTTAATTTATCTTTAATTGTAGACCTACAAGAGAGATGGTTATTTGTTCATACTGATGTTACTGGAATACCCGTACAGTGCTACTCGGTCTCCTAACTGAGAGCAGAGTAGCGCAATGTTATTTTTTGCTACCGAAAACTCGCACAAAGTTTTTCATCGAATCTAAAACGAACCGTCAAGGTGTGGAATACTTTTTTTTTTATCTTCTACAAGTTAGCCAGATGGATAATCACCAAACTGGGCAGATGGATTGATGATCGCAGTAAGTTGTAGTAAAAAAAAAATCGTATACTTAGTCACCGTTAAAGGCTTGGTAAATGCGTACATGCAAAACTTTGATCTGAATATGGTTCCATCAGGCGTATCTTCCAATATTGCAAGAAAAATTCAACCTCCTTCCTTACTTCAAATAACTTAGCAGCATGTTCAGGTTTACCGAAGCTACTACCGTTTTACTGAAAATTTATTATCTTGCCCCTATGTACTCTATGCATTGTATCTTTCTAGTATTACGGTTCAGCTACTGAAATACACAAACAAAATCAACTATCAACTTTGGATCTTAAATAATCCTTGTTTTATTTGTTCGCAAATGTGAATAAAACTAAAAATAATTGTTTTATTTGAGAAGTGCAAAATTGTTAATATCGAAATTTAGGATTATAGTCGTAAAAATGTAATAGGCCCGTTTTGACATTTGAGTAAGACCATAGGATGTAACTTGGAACGAAACTGAAAGAAACAATAAAATAAAAATAAATTACATACAGTGTTTTAAATAATACGTAAATTTTTTTGGGACGTTAAATAATATGAAAGAATATATCGCGAGTATTCTTTTTGCCCTTACTTTATAGTAGCATTCAATTTATAAATGTTGCGAAGCGTTTCGAAAACAGTTACGTTCTCAGTCTTTTTTTAATACTAGTGTTGTGACCATTTTTTTACTGAATATCACCAGCTTCATACGATTCTAATCGAAATTAAATATTGTGTAGTAATCTTTACTGAAAAAAAATGTGTGCGTGTACTAGTGTACACACGTAAAAAGTGAAACTTCTTAAAGACCTTATTTTTCGAAAAATGATCTACTGCAACTTTACAGAAACTGGTTAAATAAAATTAAATTAGATAAAGTTTAACAAAAGGCTTTTATTATCATGGACATGAATACCAATAATACAATTATGTCATTTTACTTTATTACTACTAAGATTATTACAGCTTTAATTTAATTGTAATATTATTATGGCTTGGTATGGTATGGTAACTGAAATATGAAATATAAATATAAATAAATAAATATACTACGACAATACACACATCGCCATCTAGCCCTAAAGTAAGCTTGTGTTATGCGTACTAAGATGACTGAAGAATATTTTTATGAATAGGTAATATAAATAAATACTTATAATATACATATAAACACCCAGACACTGAAAAACACTTATGTTTATCACACAAACATTTTCCCGTTGTGGGAATCGAACCCACGGCCTTGGACTCAGAAAGCAGGGTCGCTGCCCACTGCACCAGTCGGCCGTCAAATATTGTTTACATTCCATAAAAACTCCAGCAATTTAGTGCCGGATCTTGTTGTTAATGTTTGAGGACTTTTTTTTTAATAATATATAAAATTCTTATAATCTTTCAAAAATTCAACTAGCTTCAAAGATTTTTCTGATGCAGATCGGTTTTTTTATCATTATTGCAACCGAGTAAAGAGGCACGAAGAGGGAGGAGGAAGAAAAAAATTAATATTATCGTCCAACTTCTGATTTGGAGATATATAAAGTGCAACAATCAAAATATTCATCCTATTTTCCATTTGGCATTGAGCCATACATAAGTCAGCAGAAAGAACAGAAAAATCTATCGATGAAGTTACAATGTTAACAACATCATTAGTATTATGATATATGCTTACGTCTTCAGCCGTTTAAATTTTGAAATGCATTTGAAGTTCGAATAAACTCGAATCAACCGTGGTTGGGACAAGAAAAAGACGGCGCGTAACGAAAAAATGTGACGCGTAACTGAAAAATGTTACACTAAATTTTTTTCCAACCCCGATAAAGAAGTTTCACTTCAAAAATGAGTTTGGTTCTCAAAGCCGCAAATAAAATTTTGAACTGACGACACTGGGTTCTAAATAATGAGTCTGAGTTGATGTATCTGACCAAGAGGCACATGACTAAAGCGTCCCAGCGCGCAGTTTTTCGTTCCCCATCTTGTAAAGTAGACTGTGCGCACGTTTAAGTTTGATATATTTTCTTTAACTTCGGCTCTTCTATTTTAGAAATTGATTTAAACATTGTGACTCGATTTTTGTGTTTGTTGTTATATAGTACGAACTTTCGTCTTCAAGATGTTGAAAAGTGGACGTACAATCAACAGTCAGTCACGCGAATTGGTTGTGAAGTTAAAGGAATACTTTTAACGAACGAACAACTTACAATACATAATCATATCGATCAAGTACTGATACAAACTTGAAGCGATTTATTATGAGTATCGAGTACCGAGTCGTATGGTTCCATAACTAGTTACGTCGCGAACACAAAAGTCAAAACGGGCCTATTACTTTTTTACGACTATAGTTAGTTTATCACTATATGTTATCAAACCAATACCGACCCACTACATGTCACTACGCCCTTGAAAACTCTCAGGCATGCAGGTTTCCTCACGATGTTTTCCGTCATACATAAAGCAAGATTATTTTAACTCTTTATAAATCACATAACTTAGGAAAATTAGAGATGTTCTGGGATTCAAACTCGGCCCATTAACCACTAGGCTATTAGAATTTCTTTGTAGCAAATCTAACAATGGAGTAGCACCTTAAAGTCGCCCTTTATCTCAACACGAGCAAGGTTCGCTCTTAACTTGTTTAAAGCTCGCACATGGTGCACGTTCTAAGTGTTGACCTCATTCAGCTTTGTGTTATAATCCAAACAAACTTGGGAGTTTCGCTAATTCGTCACTTTAGGTTACCAGGCGAATTGAGATTTCGTGAGTGAAACTCTAATTACTTAACCACGGTAGATGTTGGCTGTTTGATAGTCTGTCTCTTCTTATATGAGTTTATATTACGATATATTATGACTAAAAATGTTGTGACATACATTAAAAGTTTTTTTTTATAGTGAGTCAAGGATGCTAGGATGAGTGCAGGTCAAGGAGTCTGTAAACGCCAAAAAGTTGTTATTTTAATGTTTATTTTGACTTTTTCATACACGACTACTATTGTGTAATTGATTTAAAAAAAACAATTTATGTTGAAAGCTACCTAACAACAGGCTACGAAACCATAAATTATTAGTTTGGGACCTATTTCAGAATATCTTCTAAAGTAGACCGGAGGGTCAAATGGAATAAAAACATAATATCTTACTGCATTACTTCCAACCGGCTCCTATATAAATAATAAATATATGTATCTTATTTTTTGTTTTTTTTTTTATAGTAGTAATTGACGGACAAAGCTGATGGCCCACCTGATGAATGATGATACGTGGAAAACCATCACCTATATACAGAGCAGCACTTCGCAGAGCATATTGGATAGAAGCAGGCGTTAATTTTCGGAAATCAAATTCAAATTCATTTATTTCAAGTAGGCCTACTTTATAAGCACTTTTGAAACGTCAAGTATGTATGTTTGTAGTGACTCTACCACCGGTTCGGAAAGCAGATTCTACCGAGAAGAGCCGGCAAGAAACTCAGTAGTTGCTCTTTTCCAACATCAACATTTACAATCATTTTGCTATTTTGCGGGAGATGAGAGCGAGGCTGGCTGCTTCCAATCTACCTTGTCATTGAGGAATTCATCAAATGTATAGTAACCTCGCTGTACTAGATGCGTTTTTAATCATTTTTTAAATCTATGCATGTAGGTCAAGAATTTCCATAGGAATAATGTTGTAAAAGCGTATACTCAACCCGACAAAGGAGTTCTGCACCTTTCGCAGACGATATGCAGAATCCCTACTATCCCTATCCCTATCCCTATCCCTATCCCTATCCCTATCCCTATCCCTAATATATATATAATATTATAAATTTCAATGTAAGTTTGTTTGTTACGCTTTCACGCAAAAACTACTTAACCGATCCTCATGAAACTTTGTACACATATTCTTGAAAACGTTTGAAGTAATATAGGCTACTTTTTATCCCAACATTAAGCTAGGTTCCTTTGGGAGAGGGGATACAAGTGTTTGACGATTTTACACCATAACTGCGACAAATTATAACCGATTTAAATAATTAGTTTGTACTATAGAGGTTATAATATGTGTTTAATTTTGCCCAAACTTTGTGTAGATCTGATGAATGTGGTTGGAGATAGAGGACAGAACTCCTCAGCGGACAGCAGAAAACATCTAATTTAAGGCTTAGCGATACTGAATACTTTAAATTTTTTAGAACTACAAGTAAATTGAGTGCCACATCAAAAAACAAAATCAAACGGAGACGAAGTCGCGGGCAACAGTTAGTCCATAATATATTACGAAAATTAAGCTTAATTTGCTATACTCCGCGAACAGCAGAAGCATCTGTAAGGTGTAATTTATAATTTCTTCAATCCTAATACTCCACACCAAACAGATCTTCGGCAATGTACCCTCTACGCACGTTTCGCTCCGAAACCGGAGCATCCTCCGGAGATGTTGACTTTACAATGAATAATTGTTAAGTCGAAACAACTACAGTACAGTTGTTTAACAGTACAAATGTTTAACAGTTTCTCCTGCTGTTCGCGGAGTATAGCAAATTAAGCTTAATTTTCATAATATACTTCACAGGGCTGCAAGCAGTACGTCCTGTAACATGCCACCCTGGGTCTATCAATCTGAGGCGTAGGTGTTCAGCCTCATGAGCCGAAATAACACTGACGACCATTACAGACCGTAACACAGCATTGCAAAGATAACGCGTAGACATATTATATATGCACTAGTAGTAACTGTCATGTAAGTGAAATGATTTTATTACCATAGTTGTCGAACGATTGGCGCAGTGGGCTGTGACCCTGCTTTCAAGTCCAAGTTTCTGAGTCCAAGGCCGTGGGTTAGATTCCCACAACTGGATAATGTTTGTGTGGTGAACATGAATGTTTTACAGTGTTTGGGTTTTTATCTGCATATTATAAGTATCTATTTTTATTATTCATAGAAATATTCACCAGTCATCTTTGTACCCATAACACAAGCAACGCTTACTTTGGGACTAGATAGCGATGTGTGTATGGTCGTAGTATATTGATTTATTTATAGTTCTACTACAACTCTTGATAAAATTTAGGTCTTGATTTATTCAAATGACACGGCGCGTATTAATTCCTTATTCACATCGAAGCGGAGTTTCGTGAGAATTTCTTTCTACCGATCTTGGCACAACACAATAAATATGACTCTGAATGCTGAAAGCTACTTCTTACAAATACATTTTATTTGCAGGCAACGGGATTAGGTACTTATTAAGCTATGTGATATTATTATATCTATAGGGATGAAAAAGCTAACTATATAAAAAAAGTATAAACTTAATATTAAGATTAACAGTTTATGCTTATGTTTACACGACTATCTTAAAATATTTTCATTTATTAAGGAAAATTTGTGTGTAACTGAGAAGTACTATTTAGTAAATATAATTTATAAACTTAGGTATTTATGACTGGTTTTAATAATTACATTATATATTTGCGTTATATGATAAATTAAATCACTCATCATTCCAGGCTTTAGGTTTATGGTTTGTTATCCAGTGATTCAATTTACTTCGTGATTTATTATTTTAAAGTATTAACTTGAAATAATATAAGTATTATATATATATATATTTCTGAAGAAATCTTTGGCTGGTACGACAACGTGGCTAGTGACCTTATCGACCTTTAATAAATATATGCATTCATATTTCGCAACCCGATACTTAAATACTTTTAAAATAATATCTAGACAACCTATCATAGTTCTGTACAGACATTGGCGTTCAGAATAATTTATCTTTATGAAAAAAGGAAGATAAACACGTAATTTTTCTTCCTTTGTAACAATTTATGCCTACTTTATTTTTAATGAGTGTTATTATATGAGTAGTATTTGATTAAGGGTATAAAAATCGCTTCATCAATCTTAATTTTATACTTGGAAAATGAGAATGATAGTGGGAAATAATAGAAGGAGACTAGGTCTCCAACTAATATTTTTATTGAACTCTGTATCTTATAGTACAACATACATAATACTTAACAATTATTTAGATGATATACACAATAAAATACTGAAAACAATATTTTATAAACGTTAAGTCATTTTGATCCGTGTTTCAATTATTTTCAATCATTATTATCATTATTATCAATTGCATCTTAATCATGAGTTTCACAGTTTATAAATATAACCAATATTTTATGGAGCACTGGCACAAATTAGTGATAGTCTATACACTACACGGTCAGCTGGTGCAAACTATAGGCGCCGCCATATTGGCCGCGACTGCTTTGACGGCCGCCTGTCACTTTATCCCTACTCCGTGGCCGACCGTCAAACGACATGCAACACAAACTCTAAAAAGTATGAGACGACGTAATAAAAGTTTCAATTTAAAAACTGTATCTTATCTTAACTTACTAACAGAGATGGTAGGTATTACGATAAGAGTGTTTAAACATGTAAACTTTACACGATTTTCCGTAACGGTGCACAATGCTGATGCGTGACTCGCCTACAAAGGAAGAGCTTTATGATACGCTTGTTTCAGCACCTATTTTTTTATTCTGACACAATGCACTGATATACAAAATACTAGTAGTTGTCTGCGACTTCATCCGCGTTTTTGGCCCCGAAATTAAAAGAAATCCGCGGGACCTAGGCCTTTTTTCAGCACCTCAAAATCTATTCCTCAAGATTTATTCGCTGTAGAGTATGTGTTTCTGTCTGACTTTAATGTCTTAAAATTAATAAAAGGTTCTTGTCTGTATTCCACCACACTGACCAATTGAAAATACTAAAGAAAATACTTAGGCATGCAGGTTTACTTACAATGTCCTCCTTCACGTTACATACTACACTGTATCACACAAAATACTTTACACATATCCACTTACAATATAGTATATGTATAAATTTGTGATGTTCGGATAGGTGTATATTACTCGTACACGAACAATTTCTTTTTGTGACGATCTTCAACTTTACGTGACTAGCCTACAAAAGAAAAGTACGATAATATGCTTGGTTCAGAAATATTTGTATGTTATTATTATTGCTATCGCAAAAATTTAGATCGTTAAACACATCATGAATATCTTTGGACAGATGATGGTGTGACCACGTTTCTAGAACAGAGGTTTCTTAGCATATGCTGTTTATTATAGTAATACATGACTGACCAAGCAAATGGTAATCTACCTACCTGGTAAGCGGAGAAGCATCGGCTATAATCCAACTTAGGCGGGTAGGCCCACTCCAGGACACTGGTCTCCTCTCTGAATCAGGAAGGTTTAAGCCGCAGTCAACCCTGGTCATGTGCCAATTGGTAGACTTCACAAGCCTTTAATATTATTGGGAATTTTCAACGTGCAGGTTTCCTCCCGAAGTTTTCCTTCACCGTTAAAAAGCAAATGATAATGTTTTGACATCTTGCAGATGTCTCTTAAAAAGTTCAAAGTTTATATTAACGTAAGCTTATAGAAAATACCCATTAAAGTATGAAGGACTACGTAATCGATAAAAAGCTTGGGTGTGAATTATTGCTCTAACCAGGTTCTCTTTTAATAATTCTAAATGTCAATGTGAGATGGTGATAACAAAAAAGAACACTCGGGTAAGTTTTTTTGGGCTTCTTCTTAGACCAGGACTCGTTTGGAGCCCTCGTAGCTTTAGTTTTAAGTTTACGAATATGGTTATCGCTATCATCTCACTACCGCGTACACATTTTTCATGTAATGTACCAAAAGTTTTATCTATGGGGCCTACTTGAATAAAGAAATATTTGACTTTGATATTTCATTGCTAAATCGCACATATATATACTTATATTCTACTCCAATGCTTTGGTAAATGCGAAAGTATGTAAAAATGCTTGAAACTTAGGTTAATAAAGCATTTAAAAGACAAAATGTGCACTTGTAATTCAATTGTCGATTATGTAACTTAAATAATAAAAGTTATAAAGAATAAAACAAGCATAATTAGTTTATACGTCACGAGCATTCAAGTAAAAGCGCAGGTACAAAAGACTTCAAGTTTACACAATTCTCCGTGACAATGCCCAACGCTGTTGCGTGACTTGCCTACAAAATACAAAGGGTGAGTTGATGATACGCTCATTTCACAAAAAAAAACATTATTCTACTTAACTTGCGGTGTACGTTTGAGATAAACATTTAAATTATCATAAAATAATTTGGAATATGCATAACTTGGTTTCTTTGACAGGTTAAAAACTTGACGATTGTTTAATTTCTCTTCCTCTCAAACTGGTTTCAACTTTACATATCTACTATTTTTGTAAATATAACATCTGACGGAGCACTTAGTAGAAGGAGAAGTTAAAAGGCAGAAAAAAGCAGCATAACCGTATCACGACAATCGTAAGCTGGCACTTATTCAAGCAAAAGTCGCATAAAGAAGATCTCTGACACCATGTCAGAGGATAACTGAGTGAAAAACAAATCTTTGAGATGTCTCTCAATGACTTCAAAGTTTATATAAAACGTAAGCTTACAGAAAAAATCCTATTATAATATTAAGGATTACTAAATCGATAAAAAAGCTTGAGTGTGAATTGCTCTAGCTTCATAGCTTAATATAAATTCTAATTCAAAATTACTTTATTCATGTAGGCCTACCACAGGCACTTATGAAGCGTTCACATATATGTTTATATCATTGTAAGGGGATGGTATAACTTCGTTTGCAAACTTAAACCTAAAGCTCCGAGGATTCCAAACGAGCCTTGGTCTAAGAAGAGCCCACAACAAACTTAGCCGGGTATTTTTTTATCGTTTAAGTAATCCTTTTAACATTACAATAGGATTTTTCTTTAAGCTTCAGTTTAAAATAATGTTTAAACTTATTGAGAGACATCTCAAAGATTTCATTCGGTAATTTGTTATAAAGTAATATATAATTTTATTGTAATATAAAATTGAAATTAGCAATTTTATTTAGCCTAGTAAACTGCACAACGAGTTTTTTTTTTGCTTCTAATATTCAGTCATTGTTACAGTCAAATAACTATTGTTATAGACAATGGTATGCTGTTTTCAGATGAAAAGCTATTTCCTCTCAACTTATAAATTATTACCCGAATCAATACAGCAATGCTCTGAAAGCGAAAATTCATTATCAAATAAAAAGAGAATAATTCAAATTTACAACACGCGTGAACAAAGACTAAAAAATATTGTTATTAATAATTTTTTATTATTTTTACATAGAGCCAGTATAGACCTCATCCATTATCAAAGTCGCTATGTCGCATTCGATAAAAAAAGGTGTTGGAATAAACTTTTTCAAGAACTTTACTTGACGTTCTCTTACCGCATTTGTCCTGTACATCTAGTGGGGGGTGTACCCTTCAGCAGTGGGACGTACATCGGTGCAACATACTACGTACCCCACATTTTCCACTTTAACTTAGCCAATTAATTAGCCAGAGTTCCTATTATTAAGTAAAATTCATCCACATATGAAAATTATACGTAACAGTAGCAAATGTAATGAAACTTGGGTGAAACTTTTCCTTCTTAGCACTTGGAAGTCTAGCTAGACCTAACTTTAACATAACTTGATAAAGGTAACTCGAGCTTAATCCAATGAAAGGTGTACCAGTTAAGATAAATAGTTTTAAGGATAGATTTTGCTGTCACTTCGAAAGTTTATGTTATTCTTAATAGATTATAGCAGAAAAGGTCATTTTAAATAGGATAAACGTCTTTGAAGTCATAATCTAACTTGAAGAATCATATTACTAAGATTATAAAAATATTAAACTACCAGAGAAATATGTGTTTATGAATTATTTGTTGAGCATACAATTAGTGCATATTTCAATAATATTGTCTATACGCAAAGAGATAAAAATAGTTTTAACTTTTTCTTTTCGCTCCTTTACTGAATTGCGAGACTTGTCATTACTAATGCAGTGGCATAGTCTGAATAACTAATAAAAATAATAAGTTTCATTTATAAAATTTATAAGGAATCTCAATAATTAGAGAAGGTGACAGGTGAGAATAAAAAATAAAGCACTTTTTTTACAAATTAATTGAGTAATAAGGCAGGGATAAAATCATGTCAGTTGTTGACTTTAATGGATTTTGTAATCTACGCAGTCTTCGTGTGCTATTCAAACTAATGATATAAAGCGGTATGTTATCTAACCTCTAGGGTAGGCTTAATATTATAAAGATATAATATCTATCTATCTAATTTGACGGCCGACTGGCGCAGTGGGCAGCGACCCTGCTTTCTGAGTCCAAGGCCGTGGGTTCGATTCCCACAACTGGAAAATGTTTGTGTGATGAGCATTAAGTGTTTTTCAGTGTCTGGGTGTTTATATGTATTTTCTAAGTATTTATGTATATATAATTCATTAAAATATTCATCAGTCATCTAAGTACCCATAACACAAGCTACGCTTACTTTGGGGCTAGGTGGCGATGTGTGTATTGTCTTAGTATATTTTTTTTTTTATCCTGATTCTCGAGGGGTAAAAACCGATACTATTCTCTATTAAATTAAATATTTAATTCATATACTTGTTTAAGAATAAACTATTAATTCAATTTAAATAAGTTATTAATAATTTTAATTAAAATATAAAATTAAATGTTTTATTGCCCTGTTTGTGTACAAGAGTAGATATAACAAGTTAAATCATAATTTAACTAAACATTAAGCTAATAAACGTACAGAAATCTTCTCGAATGCTGGTTTTGCTTCCCTGCATTCGAAACACGTTTAAATCAACAAAAATGGCGCCGTGCTTTATTTCCTCGGTAGAGTTTTGTAAATATTGAGCTTTTGCATGTTACAAAGTGTTATTTCGCGATTGCAAATTGCCAATATTATTCGGAATATGAAACAGCATTGAATTTTTTTTTTGCAAAAAAAAAAGTCTAACATACTCGTACGTGCCGCCCACGGAATTTGTATTTGTTCGCAGGACGCTTTGCCATTCACAAAAATTTTCAGATTTCTCGGGGCTGTCACGATATTCTAAATATTATCGGACAGTGGGAAAGAAGATAAGTGTTTTTTTTTTTGAGAAAAAAAATATTTTCTCGTCTTGTGAAACGAGTAAACATTATATTATATCATCATACAATGAAGTAAGAAGCGGTGATAGCGCAGTGGGTATGAGCTTGACTTTCGGCGGGCCCGAGTTCGAATCCCAGCACGCACCTCTAAGGAGAAATGAGGAGACTTGATATAACTTGTATATCTACGATATTTTTAGCCTTGTAGGTGCTACCTAATTGCCTTTTAGATTACAAGTTAATCGTAGAGGTTCATTTAACGCCAAGTTTCCCATAAGTCATAATATTATCATGAATGTATGTAAATTCACACCTGTTACAAATACTTGTGATGTATTATATCATAGTTATTGGAGTACTACTTAGCTTGATATAATTTACAAGGTGAAACTACTGAACGTACTTACTGGTACAAAGCAGCCGGTACCGCATCACTGAAATACACGGCGTATTACCCCGCCCTTATTTTCAAATGACACAAGTTATAAATGGCTAGCGGTTTACAATGTGCAGACAACTCTCACCACCCTTGGCCAGATAATAAATAATCTCACTCAATTTTGAGTTAAAGGGTAACATGAGAGTTAGAAATACACATGTGCTTTCCTCTAAATATTTAATTGATGGGATATACCTGAAAATCAATGTCGACAAATGCAACGTTACTTCGTAGCAGTAGGTACTTACAAGGTTTTCTGCGTTATTGATATTTTGAGTCATTATTTTATATTGCGTTATAATATTCACCACAAAAATGTGGTATGTATGTATGTAAGTATGTAATAACCGAACCCTTCTTTTTTCGGGTTCGATTTTCCCTAAGCCATCGTATATATTGCAGTGACGTGTGCTTTATTACAACGCGTCATAAGACAATTTTGATTGTAAATCGGAATAGTACTCAAAACTGTGAAAGCTCAACCAATCCGCGATCGCGTGTCACCTGAACCATCACGTAAGCGTTTAAGCCGGGACATTAACATGCCGCGTATTCTGCTCTATCATGAATATTTATATCAACGCCGCATCAATGCTCTGCGATATTTAACTCGCGTATACGTGACTAAAACTAGTTTGTGTTTTATTGTCATCTGCTATCTAATACTGAGGTCACATTATTCGGATTCGGAAAGCTCGTTCTGTAGCTAAATGTCTCGTTAAATCAACCAAACAACATAGAATGTAGTTAGAACTGTAATGAACAGCATTTCTGCACTCTTTTATCTTCTATTGATCTCAATGTATATACAATTCAAGCAAGCAGATTACTATTAATATAAATAAATAAATATACTACGACAATACACACATCACCATCTAGCCCCAAAGTAAGCGTAGCTTGTATTATGGGTACTAAGATGACTAATGAATATTTTTATGAATAATATACATAAATACTTATAGTATACACCCAGACACTGAGAAACATTCACGTTTATAACACAAACATCGAGCCCACGGCCTTGGACTCAGAAAGCAGAGTCGCTGCCCGCTGCGCCAATCGGCTGTCAAACTATAAATTCTGCAAGTATCTATCTCGCAGTCATCGCTAATAGATAATAAATTCAAATTTGAATTCGTTTATTGCATATTACAGGTTAGATATAATTTCATAACACGTTTGAAGTCCCAATGTATCTTGCCTCTTTGTGAGTGCAACTACAACAAATAACAATTTCAGTACCAGCTGTTTCCCGCGGTTGTGTACGTGGTTTTTTGGTTTTTCATGAACCCTGCGAGAACCGCACATTTTTCCGGGATAAAAAGCAGCCCACGTTCTTATCTATCTCCATTCCAAAATTAAGTCAAATTGGTTCAGTGGTTTTTGCGTGAAAAAGTAACAAACGTCCTTTCATCATTGTTATCATTATATGTGTAAACTTTGTATCGGAAAGAGCGAGACCTCCAAATACAGGTTTTTTTCCAAACTTAAATGAAGGTCTTAGCCTATTGTTTTGTAATGAAATTGAGATAGTATTGAGAGTTTGTCACGTAATATCTCGCAGGACTACTTCGTTGCTTCACTAGCGTAATAGACTTCTAATGCATTTCAAGTTTGGCTGGTTTTGGCGCGTTACTTGTCGTTGCCTTAGACCTATAGTTAACTATATTGCTCTATATTCAGTTAACGATTTATAACTATTTCGTTACTTCACTAGAGTGGTCACTAGTTAAAAAGGACAAGCTCGTTGCTTCCTGTGGCCTTAGACCTTTAGTGCATCTTTCCCGATTTTTAGTTTATCATTGAAGTTTAATTGGTCACTTGTATTAAAAATGGAAGAACGTTGTTTCTGGATGGTACTGAAATCTTGAAGAGATGAATTTTACGATTTAAATTTTGAAAACTTTTCAAACAAGAAGGAGGAGGTTCTACTAAATAAGCCTATACGGTGGTGTTTTTATTTTGTTAGTATACCACCATGAAATAAAATGTGGCTTAATCATAATATTTCTCAGTGGTTACCTCGTTACTTCTACAACGTAGTTTTGGAATGCATGTTGGTGACGTGAACGTTTTGTGACGAATGGACTCTATGTGGTCAATAAACGCGATCACGAAGTTTTTATCACAACAACGTGCTGTAAAAGCTAATTGTCACTTATCCATGTTATGGTTATATCATATAATATGAATACTGTGATATAACATGCGATGTTCAGATGGAACGATAGATACGTGTGAAATATGTAAAGAATTTACATAATTGGTGTTTCAGTTAAATATTATTTTATAAGAATTAAATAATGCTTTTAGTTTATTTTTAAATGTGGTGTGAATAAAACTGTTTTACACTTTTTGTTTAGTAGTTTTATTTTATAATGATTCATGTAATGTGACAGGGCAATATTCGTGCAATCAAGCCCATTTTTTGTATATTGAAGAGCGATAATAACATATGAAATCACATCTCGTTAAATTAGTGTCAA
Source organism: Pararge aegeria (assembly GCF_905163445.1). Taxonomy (NCBI): domain Eukaryota; kingdom Metazoa; phylum Arthropoda; class Insecta; order Lepidoptera; family Nymphalidae; genus Pararge; species Pararge aegeria. The sequence continues at coordinate 4,111,281 of NC_053184.1, read as the reverse complement.
GCTTAATCGTTAGGATTTATGAGTACGTATGACAATAGTTCATTGTTCAACGGGTGGTATTGTAAGCTAAGATCTTTGGATTTCAGTCCACCCAAGAAACTGTGAACATTGGAAAATTCAAACTCTTTAATTTTTTTTAATTATTTACGTACCATAAATTGCGAATGAGAACCTATGATACATGAAGCTTATCTCAAAGGAAAGCTGGTCCCTTTTCAGAGATCTCTACTCCAGGAATTAGTTTTAAGTAATTTTTGATCGTTAAGTCTGTCTATTTGTAATGATTCCAGTTTGACTATTCTAGTTGTTTAGAAAAGTGCAACTTAGCAGTTGCAATTTTTTAAAATCAACATTTAACAATTTAACAATCATTACTCAGACTTGAGAGATGAAAGCGGAACTGGTCTTGAATTATATTATTTCATTGCAACTATACTTAACTTTTATTATACCTACTTTCACGAAATTACTGAAAGATACTGCTCAGGTCAAAAGTGATCTTTACTTTGAACTGATTGAGCAAAATACAAATTTGCTAAATGGTGCCAATGAACACACAAAACGTTAATCGAATTAATCAACAATGCCTGGTACAATTGAATGCACAATTATCAGTATAAAAGCTCTATTATTGATTCAATATAATCCTAGCTTCGTGCAGTAATGGAGCATAACCAGTTTTATTAAACACATATAAAATCTAGTCAGTTGAACTAAACTTAGTGAGATTTGCAAACGCGGAATAATCGTTCGCTTTAACCGACACAGCGGGTACTGTGTCACACAGAATGCGCTTAAGGGTAGGCTCACACTGACAGTGGTCCTATGCAGCGTTTTAAAGGCTTATTTAAGTTGTGAATTTATATAAATTGCTTTTATATACGCCCAAAATCACTAAGTCACAGGGCTACGTTCGGAACATCTCTAGTGATCAAATCAGAAATAAGATAATCCAAAGAATAACCAGCATTACGGTCATATAACTTAGAAATTTGGAAAGTTGAAGTGAAGTTGAAGTCTCGAGGGTCTCTCTGAAATGGCAATGCTTATGAAAAGATAGCGTTGGTAGTCCTTGACATTAAACATAATACAACATGCAAGATGTGATGATAATTCCAAAAAAGAAAATATCTATAAAATTGATTCAATTGTCATCAAATAAAGAGTTAAAAATATAGAATATCTAAATTATGAATAAAATTAAGATCAGTTTTTTTTATAAATTAATGTTTTTTAAAAATAACTGCACAGTATCTTGGGACGCGTAATGAAAGGCAAACACGCGCCAGGTTACACCGCTAGTATGAGTCAACCCTAATGCTCTCAGCGAGCAATCACAGTGAAATAGCACCGACCAGTTGGAAAACGGATAGATGACAGGGCAAAAAACATGCAAGCGATTCTAGTCTCTAAGGAGCAGAGGAAAGTTAATAGATTTCATTAATTAACCCGTTCACTGAGCCGGGTGATTGCAGCACTGTCCCAAGATAAAAAGTGACAATTCGGTGCCCGTCGGGATTTCGGGTTATACACCTTTTTACTAACGGGACGCGACACGAGTAAGCCGCTTAGTTCCATTCGTATTGTAGCTCAAATCCTTTATGTGTTCTCAGAAAAAACACGACCCATTTGGCTTATCAACTTATGCTGGATGAACATATATGACAATATACACTATTGTGTCACGTGATCTTTATTCGGAAAATGAATATAGTTATTAATACGTAAAATTTGGTAAACATTATCCCAATACGCGGTGTGGTTCCTACTATTTTCCTTGAGTATTGAGTCCAGAAGACACACTGGTTAAAAGCTACCTTCATTATTTTCTTTCCGAAAATACAATATGATGCACAAATAAATATCAAACTTAATTTGTAATAGTCTGGGAAAACCGGAAAATCCGTACGCTGTAAGTTATAATTTCTTTTTATGCTTAGATTCAATACTGCCGCGTCCTCAGGAGATGTTGAACGTACATGATTGAATTGATAATATAAATATGATTACAATAATAAAGCTATTGTCAAGTCAATCGCTTAGCACCAAATTAAATTGATTTTCATTTTATTTTTGTTTAGTAGGTACATAGAAAACTGAATGATTTAATTAAATTACGTTAACTTAAAAAAACATAGGAACAGATACTATTGTTTTGAGACAAACCTGTTACACGTGTTTTCTGAAAAATATCTTTCTGAAAATACTATTAACGCATCTTAAGTAAAACTTCTTTAGAATTTTATCTTAAGAAATTTGAAAGCGCAACAAACAAATCTTCACCAGAAGTTGGAGATTTATCGCGTACTAGACATTAACAGCTTGTTAAAAAGTTAGTGCCTTTTAACTCTTCGATTACGTTGCGGTAGTGTAGATAAGGATCCGATACATTGATAAACCTAAGTTATAGAAAGTTTTAGATACTTAAGCTATGATTTAGTAGATATGATTTAATAGGCAATACAGAAAACGCTGCTGTCTCTTTTATTTTAATCGGTCCATAGACAAAGGGCATTGGTGTATAATGATTGTACCTACTGCTATTAATCGATCGCCAGGGCTTAGACAATAACTAAGATACAAAAAAACCAGCATTACAAACAAATAATATTGGCAATTTTACTTTCTAGCCCACCAAACCCCATTAGAGCAGTGAGGTGGGTTTAAGCTGTCTATAATTATTTTCTAGTTAATAAACCTGATAGGTTTTCCCGTTTTTCTGTTTCTGAAACGAAGGCAGTGAGTAAATAAGAACTGAAATACCTACCTGGAACTTTAATAGGTTAAAACACAAACGACCATGGTAAGAAAACCTTTCCTTGCACTTAGAACTTCAAGTATTTCAACCGTTTCTGTTACCAAAGTTGTGAATGATATTAAAATGACTGACCTGTAAACTGTAAAGCCTGGAGAATCTATCCACTATTTCTAGATAACAAGTTATAAGAACAATCTTGATGTTGTTTGTCCTGATGTATCTTGACACGGCGACCTATATAAAGACCAAGTATTACAAGAGGCTCTTACGCTTAGGTAGGTTACACCGAGTGTAGTTGAGTCAGTTTTTTCTACTATGTTGTGGTTCGAGTCATTTATTACTGCAGGTTTTTCTTTGTTGATGTACTAGTATGGCATGCTTAATTGGCTCGTGGTTATTGCGATCAGTACATTGATAACGGGCCGTTAGGTCCTCCGAAGTTTGAATCACGGTTCGAATTATATCTTAGTCCGGGTAAACACTAGACCATCGGGGCACTTATGTTATTCGAAATACACAAAAGTGTTTAATGTTTGTACGATTGTTTAATGTTATTAAGAAAGTTATAAGTAGACATTCGTATGTATGTTCTAAATAGTATACCCCACCTATTCGTTTTTCTTTTTAGTTTTCCTAATCCTAAGGTTGCCTGGCAGAGATCACTTCTTAACAATAAGGCCTTTTGTATCCTGCTTAATTTTTCATGTGTTTGTTCTTTTTTTTCTCGTTTTTCTGAGTGGTCTACAAATGAAGAGTATAAATAAATAAATAAAATATTTTTTTTAATAAATTAGAGATGCGTGCTTGGATGAAATACCATCAACACGTACGAAGAGTTTTGCTTCTTCCTTTCTGATCCGCACCGCAAAGGCCTGGAATGCCCTCCCATCTTCCGTCTTCCCTGATACCTATAATCTGGGTACCTTCAAATCAAGAGTGAATAGGCATTTTTTAGGCAAGCGCGCTTCATCTTAGGCTGCATCATCATTTACCATCAGGTGTGTTTGCAGTCAAGCACTTGTCAATATATTAAAAAAAAAAAAAAAAAAAATAGATTCGAACTCAGCTCCCGGAAAGTGAAGTCGAGCTCCCACCCACTGCGCTACTATCACCGCTTTGTCCGTCAATTATTACTATTAAAAAAAACATTCTTCAATGCTCTAATTTGAGTGAAGTTAGCGTCGAATCAATATGGAATGCTAAAGCCTATTCCTAAGGAAGATGTTGCAAGCAAGTTTCTAGTGTTAACCAACTTGTTGTCTGAGAAAGTCTGAGAAAGTCAGCGACAATATAACGTTCGCAAAGCTTTCACACTGACGGCCGATTGGCGCAGTTTACAGCGACCCTGCTTTCTGAATCCAAGGCCGTGGCTTCGATTCCCACTACTGGAAAATGTTTTGTGTGATGAACATGAATGTTTTTTAGTGTCTGGATGTTTATATGTATATGCAAAGTATTTATGTATATTATTCATAACAATATTCATCAGCCATCTTAATACCCATAACACAAGCTGCGCTTACTTTGGGACTAGATGGCGATGTGTGTATTGTCGTAGTTTATTTATTTATTAGTTATTTATTTGCTGAGACTACCATTCCACTATCGACTAAATTACGCAATTTGAGCGAGAGTAGCCAACAACCACATTGCTATATACGCAATGTGATAATCTCGAGTTTCACAATCGACCTTTATTGATTATTACGCTTGACCAATTTTACGGGCTGCAAGGCTTTACTTTATTTAATTATAGCTTAGTGGGTAGGACTTCGACTTCACTTTCGAATTCGAATCCCAGCACTTTCGACTTTTCTAAGTTATCTGCGTTTTGAGCAATTAAAATATAACTTGCTTCAACGGTGAAGGAAAACATCGTAAGGAAACAAGCATGCTTAAGAGTTCTCCATAATGTTCTCAAAGGTGTGTGGAGTCCACCAATCTGCACGAGGCTAGCGTTGTGGACTACAGCCTTAACCCGTTCTCATTGTGGGAGGAGACGCGTGCCCTATAGTGAGCCAGTACTGGGTTTATATGACGATTATGAATGAATAATAATCTCAAGTGTTTTTAATGTCCTACTACTGAGCATATTCTTCCATAGAAGAAAATATATCGAGCTTGCGGTTTAAAAAATTTTATTGTTTTCATAAGAACATTATTCACTTACATGAAAACTTAAGCTATTACATTATAAGGTTTGCTGAGATTGTAAGTCAGAGCGTGCTATACAAAAAATTGACTTAATTCAACATGCCAAAATAATTAATACTCATGCAGCTATCCGTTAAAAGTATATAAAAATATGAGGGTAGTATGGTACCATTGTAAGAAAAATCCCACTATCGCTATGCATATCTACGTCATGAAGTGGATATTACATAGAACTAGCTTGGGTTCACAAGCACAAAAAAAATCTAATCAAACAAACAATATATTCCTCAACCTTTTTATTAGTAAAGATATAGATATTTTCTTTATTCTTTAAACTAGCATGCTTGTCACCAAAAATGACTGGATCGTTTTTTTACTTTTATTTGCCTCAATAGTTTAAAAAAAATAAAAAATTAGGAAAAGCCCATACTGTGCAGACACAAAATCGGAAAAACTGTAGTAATAGTTTGTTTTTACTCCTTGACTGTAATATTATCTGGTGATAAGTGATATGAATAAAGGCTGAGATGATAACGGACTGACCTGTTAGGGATATGGAAGAAAATATTTAATCCATAGCACGAATCGGTTTCAACGCGGCATCGTACCCGGGCACTCCAACTTATAAGACCACTTCGCTCTCCACTGCGATAAATAGGTTTTCAAACCTGGTTATCTATCTCGTTTTAAATACACCTTATACCATACAAAATAAATTTCAATTGAAGAAGACCAAGCTAATATTGAATTTAACAGTAGCTAGTCACAGAATGAAACTTATGCTCTCATCCCAGGTAAAAGGCAATACTTAACGTACGGTCAAGCACATACGGATAAACAATACTCGTTCAGCCAAATTTGACTCTTATTTCCATCGAATCGTGGTTCACTTTACCTCGAACTCATTTCTCATATTATCTTTAGCGTCTGTCTTTATAGCCATTCGCTTAGCTCTCCGGACGGTATAAAAAATAAGCATCCATTCTCTTTATACGGCTTGTGGGTTCGTACGTAGCAAGTTTAAATTAAATTTTAACCCCAGTACTAACGATTCGCTAATATTTACAGAGCAAATAGGGAGGCAAATTAAATTTTTGTTGATTTACGCACGCTAACATAGTAACATTATAGAAAATGTCTCATATAAGTCTCTTAAAAAGTTCAAAGTTTGTATTAAACGTAACCTTATAGAAAAGTCCTATCATAGTATAAAGGACTACGTAATCGACAAAAAAGCTTGGGTGTGAACTATTGCTCTAACCAGGTTGCTCTTTTAATAATTTTAAATGACAATGTGAGATGGTGATAATAAAAAAACAAAACACCCGGCTTAGATTGTTGAGGGCTTCTTCTCAGTCCAGGACGCGTTTGGAACCCTCGCTGCTTTAGTTTTAAGTTTACGAATATAGTAATCGCCATCATCTCGTTATGTACGGCACACTTGAATAAAGATATTTTTGACTTTGTCTTTTGACTTTAAATGTTATTAAAAACTTACGTAGTAGCAACGTTGTCCCAAAGTTGAAACTGGATGATATACTTTGGATATATTATGAAAATTAATCTTAATTTGCTATACTCCGTGAAAAGTAGGAGAAACTGTATGGTGTCATTGATAATTTCTTCAATCTTTATACATAGTCAACACCAAATAGATCTTCGGAAATGTACACTCTACGCACGTTTCGCTCCGAAACCGGAGCATCCTCAGGAGAGATTGACTTTACAATGAATAATTGTTTGACTTAAAATGCGTGTAGGGTACATTGCCGAAGATCTGTTTGGAGTGGAGTATGAGGATTGAAGAAATTATAAATTACACGTTATAGATTCTCCTGCTTTTCGCGTAGTATAGCAAATAAAGCTTAATCTTTATAATATATTAGGGATTTCCGCAAATCTTCTATCCAATAATCCTACTTTGGATGACTGAATGAATAAAATTTTGTTTTTTTTGCCTTGAAAAACAGATAATACCGTTCGTCAGTAATAACTACTAGAAGTAGTCTAGCAATTCACTGCGTGTCAGGTTGAACAGCTTTCGATGAAAATTTTTGAGTGAGGTGGGAGGAACACTACGCCTGGTTGATTGCGATTCGTTGGTACTAATGTATTGTGCGATGTGAAGTGTAAACCCGTTAATTGGCTATATTTGGATAGGTACGTTAATTATTATTCTCGAGTTCCCCTCGTTACTTTAGATAGCAGTGCCAGGTAGTACAATTTAGTGACTATATGGTTACAATAGATAGTTTTTCACACTATCTGACACGTAAAAACTGTACTGTATGCACAAGAGGCGATAAAAAGAGAATTAACATTAAAAATTATTAGAACTACAGAAATTAGAAGACGAAAATGATTGACTACCTGCTAGGGCATGGTGGATTTATCACGAATATAATTTAGGGATAATAGAGGGAGAAATGGATAAGGTGGGGATTTATAAAGGGTTGAGAGAGTTAGGGAGATAGGTTCGAAGGTAATACACCGACAAGAGCTTTAGGTAATACACCGTTAAAGAGAGAAATAGTATACAAACTAATATGAATCCAATAACTTAAATTCAAAATTCATTTATTTCAAGTAGGCATAGTTTATATCCACTTTTGATCAAATTAGTTCGTCAAGTCAGTCTGTTAGTAGAGACTCTACCACCGCTTAGGAAGGCAGAACATCTTGTACCAAGAAGAGCCGGCAAGAAACTCAGCAAATGATTATATTAGAGGTATGACTACCATAGCTCGGAGAACCGATGGTCTTTGGGGTCTAAAGGTGCTGGAATGGCGACCCCGCACCGGTAAGCGCAGCGTAGGTCGGCCCCCAACGAGGTGGACAGATAACATCAGGCGAGTCGCTGGGGGCCGCTGGAGGCAAGCGGCCCCGGACCGTGTTTTGTGGAACTCCCTACAAAAGACCTATGTCCAGCAGTGGACGTGGATTTGTTGACATGATGATGATGATGATGATGACTACCATGTTCGCTAACAGGAAAGCTCGCTACAATCTTAGACTGCTTCATCAATAACGACCAGGTGAAGTTGTAGTCTAAGCCTCACTTGTAGTGGAATAAAAAAAAACGCACAATAACTGGAATTCTCCATTTTTAATGATTTCCCATTTATAACTAAATGTATATCAACTTTCTTTACATTTCACACACTTTGTTTTCTTTGAGTTCCAAATTAAGCTATTGACAGTAAAACAGTGAGATACGTGCGATACAACGCGGCTTACATCGTCAGAATTGTCTAATTATTTATTTAACGTAAACAGAGTTTTGCCCGAGAATAGGAGCAGACGTAATTGTTTAGGTCAAAGACAATTAAAGTAAATAAAAGTCACAACAAAAACCCCGTACAATCCCGAAAAGGAGATAAACATCAGGTCGCAAGTACATTGGCTGTAAATCTTCCCACAACATCTACTAACCTAGCGAACTTTTATAGTTTTTCTTGTAATAAAATTGAGTCCGGGTTGTGTTTTTGTCATTTCCTCTGTACTCTGTGTTGCTTTTACGAGTCTTGTGTATTTGCGTTATTATTTAATTGCTATTTTCATATAATCATTGTCATAGACAAAGCTACTGAATTGTGGAATGCACTCCCATTGAACATAAGACAGTCGAAGTCATTGGGCATATTTAAAAATGCTGTTAAGGCTCATTATCTCGCTCAGTAAAGACGACTATTATTATTTATTTATCTACTCAAACTCATATTTAAGTATTTATGGTATATTAAGATATGTATTAGTATATTTATTTTTTATATTTATCAATAGTATTTTTTTTTATTTGTGTAGTCTGGTTTATGTATTAGTATGTAGATATTCGTATGTATGTACTAATTAGTGTACGTCACCTATTTGTTTTCTTTCTAGTTTTCCTAATCCTAAAGTTGCCTGGCAGAGATCGCTACTTAGCGATAAGGCCGCCTTTTGTATCCTGCTTCAATCTTCATGTGTTTGTTCTTTTTTTTTGTCTCGTTTTTCTGAGTGGTGTACAAATAAAGAGTACAAATAAAATAAATAAAAATAGACATCTTTCACATTACTCTTGTGCTCAGACCTCCTCCCTTTTAGGAGGACAAAAGATAGAGCTTAGCCCCTTCACACTGATCTTATGTGGACTGGCGGTCTCTAACTATAACCATCACGAGATAATGATAACGACTGATCGACTCAAGGCATAAACGTGATCATTCTCCTAAGTTCAGATGGTACTGAGTTGTTTTGCATGACCTGGGTTTGATATTTTGGCCGTTTTACCATCGAACCGTTAGGCACCGTAACGATCTGTATCCCTACGTGGTAGATATACCGCGGACGCATACGAAGCGCTTTGCATTTTCGTTACTGATTCGCACCGCAGGGGTCTAGAATGCCCTTCCAGTTTCCATTTTCCCCAGCACCTACAATATGAGTACCTTCAAATCAAGAGTGAATAGGCATCTTCTAGACAAGGGCGCTCTACCTTAGGCTTTACCATCACTTACCATCAGGTGTGATTGCAGTTAAGCGCTCATCTCTATACAAAGAAAAAATTAAAATATTCAAACCACAAAACTCTAGGTTTTGTGCTTTGAATACTTTAATTTGGTGCTAAAATTATAATTTGTATCGAATCGATTGCATGATGATTATAGATAATAATTAGTGATACTTTTTTTACTTCTTTTGTGTTCATAGTTGTACTTTCAGTTTTTGTTTTGCACACAGTTACTCATAACAAGTTATCGCAAAGAACATACAGAGTTTAAAAACTAGCTTGGGTGTGAATTATTGCTCTAAGCATGTTGCTCTTCTAAAAATTTTAAGTGACATTGTGAGATGGTGATAACAAAAAAAAACACCCGGCTAAGGACGCGTTTGGAACCCTCGTTGCTTTAGTTTTAAATTTACGAACGTGGTTATAGCCATCATCTCACTACTGTAATTCTTATGTACGCATCAAAAGTGCCACCTATGGGCCTACTTAAATAAAGATATTTTTGACTTTGACTTTGAAAAAACCTCGATATAATATTCCAGACATTTCATACAATGAGACTCATCCGATTAGACTACAATCATTCTTTTTTCATAATTACATAATTTGTACAGTATTCTACCATGCAAATCTATTTTGATACCCACGACTCTATTAAGATATCTAAGTCATATAGTCTTAAACAATATAGAAAGAAACAAAGATTGCCTTGATACATCGTCGGTAAATTGTTCGAATAATCCTAGTAACTTAGGTTTAGCTAAGTCGTATCCCCAAATAGTCTCCGTTGTAATAAAATGTCCCTACATCGTGTTTTTGCAATTTCATCTGTATTTTACGTTATTACTCTCCAGAGTCTGATTGTTGCTATCGAAATTGATTTGTACATTCTGTTATTTTATTAATTTTCTCAGAACAGGACTCTATGCTCAGAAATTTTTTGTAACTACATCTTTTTGTCTCAGCACCGACGCAATGTTGCCTGTTTATCGGTTTTTTACCGGATATACTTCGGTGAGTGTGCTCAGGAACTTCACAATCTTGTTCCTCCTTCCCCGTTCTACCACAGAACAGCGAGACACCGTGAGTAGTGGCATCCTTATGTGGTTGATATTCCATCAACATGCACGAAACGTTTTTTATCCACGTTTCTGATACGTGCCGCTAAGATGTGGAACGCCCTCCCGGCAACTGTGTTTCCTGCCACGTATAATTTGAGTACCTTCAAGGCTAGAGTGAATAGGCTTTTTCTAGGCAAGCGAGCTCCAACCTAGACCTCATCATTGCTATCGTTAATAAAAAAAAAAAAAACTATTGAAAGAAAATATGATGTAAGTAGCTGCGCTGCGCCGCGCGATGTTACTCGCGATAAATTAGTCGTTCGGTTGCTATGATAGGATGTTAGTGGCGTGCACTGGGTTTTTTACCAGGGTATGCATACAGCAGGAAAATTGCATAAAAGGGCAAAAATTCTCCTCTTATACGAGCTATATAATAATTTTAGGGTAGGCAGTGCTTTGGTGGATGTATGAAGTACATGCCACTGTAAGACGTGAAAGAAGGTCGATATTTGGTGTAGCAATACGAATTTTCCTGTAAACTCTTTGGAGTTTGATGTTTTTCCAGACCAAAAGTAAGTATGTTAATCTCCATCCTTTCAACTCTATGCCAAAAATTAAGTCGATTGGTTGCTAACTTACGACGTTGAGTAAGTATAAACAAACCAACACACTTTCACATTTATAATATTAGTATGGATGTTAGTTTATTTTAAATCTCAAGAAGTTTATTCAACTGAGAATTAATCATTTAAGTTATTTTCATCAATATACTATGGTTGAACAATTTACACACTGCTTTCTGAGTACAAGGCTGTGGGATCGATTCCCACAACTGTATAATGTTTGTGTGGTGCGTATGAATGTTTTTCTGTGTCTGGGTGTTTATCTGTATGATAAAAGTATTTATATATATTATAAAATACCGATAACACAAGCTGCGCTGTTTGTATCGTCGTAATATATTTATTTTATATTTAATTTAAAGTACTAATTCATTGAATTACTATACCTCATGACCTTCGTTACTACTGTTTTTTTTACTATAGAATACAATTTCTACAATTACTGATTTAAATCTAGATGTATATCAGATTTGGGTGTTTGTTCAATTCTTCTTACTACCGGTACTCAATACAATAACCTCACAAACTGTGCCCAGTAGTTTCATCCGTGTCAACTACGGATCGTAGCATGATGCCATAGGTTTATTCTTTAAACATAATCAGTAAACTATCTTTCTAAACTTAAACAAATCTTTAACTTAAGAAAACTTTCCTAAGACCGACAATACTGATTATCGACTAATAAACCTAAAGCGCAATTCATCACAGCAACCCACTACAGAGCACGGATCTCCTTCTACAATGAAAAGGGGTTAAGGCCGTCCACCACGCTGGCTGAGTGCGGATTATTGGACACACACCATTGAAAACATTATGTAGAACTCTCAGGCATGCTGGTTTCCTTACAATGTTTTCCTTCATCGTTGAATCAAGTGATATTTGAAAAACTTAAAACGCACATAACTTAGAAAAGTTTGAGGTGCGAGGTAGGATTCGAACTCAGCCCCCCGAAAGTGAAGTCAAGCTCCTACCCAATGCGCCGCTTTAAAATTTAAGGAAAATAATAAAAGTAAATACTTCAATCCTGTCTATAGATAGCACCTGACAATATATTTTTTGATTAGCCAGCAACAAAGCCGAATTGTGTTGGATATTATAATACGATTTCCCTTCAAAATTTCTTACGTCATCATAATCCTTTTAACATACAAGAAATATCAACGTTACAAGAAAATGTCAAACGCGTCACCGGCGCAATAAAGCTATTTAAAATACCCTCTTGTCATCGATCCCGAACAATTCAAGCGTTACGTGCTCGTCGCAAATTTTCCCCAAGCCCCCGACACGTGTGAAGGGGGAAGAAAAAACATGATCTTCAGATGGGGATCGCAGTTTATAAACAGTTTTGGTAGCAAGCAAAGGCAATATAGGACATTCGTAATGCTGAGTCATGAGGCGTGAGATTTGTGAGCTGTACTTTTGCCATTGGTGTATTTTCCCTGAAATAAAAGCATTTATTACTATTATTTCTGTTTACTAAGTTGAACACAATATCATTTTCATCCGATTATAATTGCCTTTTATTTATCTTAATATTACGGTTTTTTTTTTACCTCTAAAAATGATCGTTACAAGTTTAAGTATACACTTATGTACTTATTTTTCAATGTTAATTTTTGCGATATGAGCAGATTTTTTACATAATTCACTTTTCGTATTCGTATGCTTGTGGCATAGTTAATATTGTAAATTCAATTTGAGCGTATTTTATTATGTTTGTAAATATTATTTAAATTACCTTGCTTACGACGTTATTCGGAGATTTAAAAATTAGAAATTTACCAGCAGCTAACTTTTAGTAGCTTATTTTTTATTTGATTATAAAACGTTTCTTAAGCCTCGTCAAATAAAATAAGTAGCTGCATACATCGTTAATTTAAGTATCGTGACAATATGTACCTACTATTGTATTATCATGGTATTCGGAACTCCCTAAAAGGACCTATGTCTAGCAGTGGACTTCCATTCGTTGACATGATGGTGAATAAATACTTTACTTGTGAGTATTAGCTATATCGCGAGTAATATTACTGCAGAGTTGATTTGTATTAATTTCATAATAGGTATTCTTCGTAACAATACTTTATAACCTCGTAAGAACGTTAAGTTTTAATTTCATTTCCGAGACCGGTTCCATAAAACACATATTCCAAGAGAATTTTCGAAGCGTTAGTATAGCGTGCGAGGAAGTTTTACGAGCAAACATTGGGAGCAACTGTTCCGTGTACGTGACGCGGGATGCGAGCAGATAGACAATTGTTTTAAGATTGCGATTGATGGCGATGGGTGTACAGGAACTGATTGATTGTGTGCGGAATAAATAAAATAAACTGCTTCTGATCGAAAACATTTACAAGTGTAAGAGGGCCTTCGAAGAATTCCCAGAAATCTCATTTACATAAAGTAAGTAAATATTTAGCAAATTTTGCATTTCAATGTAACATTGAAAGAGAATAATCCTACAGCGATCATCGAATAAATAATATTGCAAACAAAGAACAAATTATTATGATAGAGAACGGTATCACATATCTCAAAAAGATCATATTTCGCTTTTCTAATGATTTACCGAGTGAGTTCTCTGTTTCGGATTTAAATAAAATCATTGTTACGAAACAAAACATTGTCTACACATTTAAACTAACTCTTTAACTATAACAAACTAAATCATTCAACGGGCAAAGGGAGTAGCTTATTTTCGGATCTTACGAACGCATCAAATCATAAAATGAGGAGATCAATAAAAGAGTAGCTGAGATAACTAAGCACGTTCTTACAAAAAAGCTGATAGACGCTTAAGTCCCAATTCAGGTCACCATTCCAGCATCGTTTTGCAACTTCGGTAACTCTAGTACTGGATCTGAATCAAATCTGATCACGTAGAGATACCCCTAGATCTCTCCATCGCCTGCTGATTGACTCTGAGCCTGAGATGAGGTGCATAGTGAGCAACCACGTTTCAGATCCATAAGTCATCACTAGCAACAAGCACTGTTCGAAGACTTTGATCTTCCGGCACAGGGGATTTTGGACGAAAAGATGTCACGTAGTTTCCCGAACGCTGCCCATCCGAGCTGGATTCAGCGGTTTACCTCTTTGTCGAAAGAGTTGGATTAAGCGATTTACCTCATTCTCGAAATTGAACCAACCTAACTGGATCGTGGATATAACATCTCCCTGTCACACTCCTCGCTACAATTCGATTAGTCTCGTAGTCTGATCCTGTAAACGAACTGACGTGGTGGCGTTTTGTTTGGCGTATGTATGGGGTCTATGGTAGTAAAGCCCGTTCGAAAATCTCTTGTTCAGGAGACTGGAAGTCGTCAAACCAGACAAGACGAGGCGAGACGATTCGTAATGACTTTCCAAAACAACTTGTGGTCATGGCTCAACAGCAACATTTTTTGACATTTAGGACCATCACGTTTCTGTGCCACGCCTCTCATGAGTTCTGCTGTGACTCCATCATCACCCGGCGCCTGGCTGTTCTTGAGTTGTTTGAAAGCCATACTAATCTCGTATGGTTTTATTATTAATTAATGTGAAATGCCGTTGAGCACCTCTTAGTAGGAAACATTTCAGTTTCGATTCACTTTCAAGAGATGGCACATTATTCGATAGTAAAGAATAATTATAAAATAATTATTATTTTTTATAAATTTTTATTATTGTGTTTTCACTTACGCATGGGAGAAAAATCAAATATTAATTTTGAAAATATTATGCATGTCACTTGTTGATCATTGGATTGCATCCGAGTCATTGAATTTTAAACCCGTAGTGCAGGACACGAGTATGCGCTGCCTTGTAAAATAAATATTATTCATGAATATTTAATATTCGAGCTGCAATTTTTGAGGAGGCTTGATAAGCAAATGGTTCTGTGCCAAAAACCAAAAATTGAAATCTCTGCTAAAAATAACACAAATAAAAGTCTGTCTATACCTTTAGTCTGTTCGTGTATTAGTGCAAGCAAATTTCCACAGTTCAAATTCAAACACAACACGCTCATTGAGAACAGAAGTATATTAATGCATCTTATCTGATATGACTAGACGTTTCAAGTTAGTGCATTTTTTAGACTTCATCATTTCTTACTCGCATAGCATCAGGTGAGAACGTTAGAAATCTCCTAAGGGATATCATAAAATAAAATCTGATTTTATACCATTCACGCCATCCTTACGTCAGTCAGCTTTGTGGCAAGATCTTTTAAACTTAAACTCAGTTACTTAAGAACTGATCAATCTAGGTTACACTTAGTAATTAAACTAATTATTTATTTAACTACCAGCGTTACAGAAACTGGGAGTTAAGTCAATATGATCCTTGCACTTATGTTCATTAATAGATAGGAAAATGCTCAGTCTCGTCAGGGTGTTGAAAAATCCTTTGATATATTGGCTCGTTATTCGCGCCATCTCCTTCGCCGGGGACTCGGGATTGTTAATCGGGCCATTTGTCACGATCACGCTTGGTATTCACTGCAAACGAACGATTCAAATTTCGCAAACGATTTCGCACGGGAGTCGGGGAACCAGAGCGGTTCCCTGGACGGTTGGCGTAATCATCGGTTAATGCTAATTCCAGCAATCTTGTCGCACACTGTTATGGGGCACGCTCGACGTTGAGCAACTGTCGCAGATCACTTCGCGTATCTATAGAATGCATCTAGCACGATATTGTTATAGTTTTATGTTAGAGTAACATATTCAATCAATGGTTATAACAAAGCAAAATTTAAAGTCAAATATTTCGTTATTCAAATAGGCACATAAATCGCACTTTTCATGCGTACATTACATGTAAAATATGACATAGAAGTGAGTTCATGGAGATAAATCGTCTAAATTCGTCAACTTAAAAATGTAATGAAATGAAACCAATATGACACAAAGATAATTATAACTATGAAATTAAAATAATTCAAAAGTACTTACACACAGAAACACAAAAAAAACTTAGCTTGTTAATAAATAGCGATCTCTTCCAGGTACCTGATAGCGTAAAACACAGCTACTTAAAAAAATAGAGGTGTGCTGTGTGCAACTAACTGCTGGGCCTCTTTTCTTACCGGTGTAAGAGCATAGACATACCACGCTGCGCAAATGCGGGTTGGTGGGAAATAACGGTGGCTTATATTATAAAAAAATGATAATAACTAAGACTGACGGCTTTATGGGCTCACCGTGGCACGGAGGTGAACACAGTGGTTGCCTTACTCCGGTCTGGAACTGTGATTTTGTATTAGAAAACCCTTATTAATAATTGGATGAAAAACGCCTCAAGCATTGCATAATAAATAGACTATCTAACACAAACAATAATTATTATTAGTCTGCTAACTGCTGATAAGCTCCATCAAACAAAAATTCTTTGTCTTTGTAATAATAGTATGGATAAAAGCCTTTAAGTATTTAAAACAAAAAAAAGCAAAACTAATTAAAACTTAAACATAATCTAGAACGCAATTTACGCATGATATCTTAACTACCAGATCTTAATTAATAGATCTCAGCAAATACCGAAAGCATTGCAAAAAAATACTTGTCCAATATAATATTATAAGACAAAGAATAAGATGTCTTGTTTAAGTATAATGAGACAGACACTTCCGCTGTTTATTTTTGCTTGTTTCTCGCTTTGAAAAGAGCCGTTTATATTATTACTTTTCTTTATAAATTGCCTTTGTTAAACCAAAAATCTGTGCGTTTTTGAAAGTCCATCTTTACGACAATAATAATTGGTTTCATTTGGAAAATTTTGCAAGCTTCTAACATTTACCTTTGCAAGCGTGCTTGGGAACGTTAAATTCAGCGGAATCGCATAAGCTCTGTTACTTTGCTTTAATTTACGGCGAGTTCTAATACTATAGTATTATCTTGTTGTCTTTACGTTTGGAATTTATGGTGGCCACTTTTTATGCTACTTTAGTGGTGAAGTACGAGACTTGTGGTTTTTCTTTTGCTAAAAATACTTTTTAGTGAAAATTAAGCCTGTAAAACAATACTGAAATAAATAAATGGTATTTTAGTTGAAGTGTGCTCAAATAGTTTCGAACTTGTTAAGGTTTTTTATTCGTTCAGTTTGATCAGAGTCACGCGAATGAATTTATGAATAAGAATACCGGGACTAGTAAATCCTGTATCTTATCATTATCAATCCATCACCGGCCCACTACGGGTTTCAGATAACAGATTTAACAAATACATAAAAGAATAAAATGTATGTGATAAAAGAATTAGTAGACTAAATTACAAAATTGAAAAACTAGATTTCCGCCATCTTCCAATCAGTTTAAAAAGGTATGCGAGCAAAACGTCAATACATTTTTATTAACACCAATACAAGTATAACGTATTCATTTGCATACATATTTCAATTTGATGGATGTATTTTCTCGACAAAAACTGGGCTTATAAAATAAAAGCTTCAACACGTGTTGGTTTTAAAATTTGACTTCACAATTTTTTCAGATAAACTTTAAATCAAAACTGGCCAAGTACATGATAACGTGGGTAACGTTGAGGTTCCGTGGATCAATGCCTTTATAATTTTTTTTACCTTAAACGAAAATCAGATTATTTAACATTCCCTCCTTGTGCTGTATATCTACAATATAAATTTTGTAAACCTTATAAACGTTATAAATCTTAAAGTTGCGCTGAGACAGTAAAATAGCTATTTACGTAACTGTTACGTAATTAGCTATTTTACTGTCTCTGTCTCGGTCATTCATACGATGTTTGCCGAGTATCATAACAGGACAGCACAAGAGTTTAAATGACTAATTATGCACAGATGCATGCAATACTTTATCTGTTATATATGTTGAAGATTTCCCATAATTTTCTACCAATCCTCACATAATAGACTACGGTCGAAATCTTCTCATTCTGAGAGGGGTTCCGTGTCCAGAAATGAGTCACTAATAGATTGATAATGAAGATGATGATAACTGCTTCCCAGTGGAGTAAGACCCGTATAAAGAGGCAATGCCTCGAGACCCATACCTTCCATCAATCCAAAGACCTACAATCCGAGAAGAATTCATGAACTTTTTAGTCCTTGTGCCCTCACCAGCTTATTCTTAATTATTGAAAACACAAAACCTGTTGTTCTATTTTTGGCATATGATCCTATTGCTTGCCGTAAACCGTCTTTGGGAATGTTTTCTCGGTGGACTCACCAACCAACCAAAACTTTCCGTTTTAAAATTGTAAGGTTGTAATCTCCTTTTAATCATAAGTAGTAAGTCTTCTTAAACACCCGCGTGGTATAATTCCGGATCGTTTTCTCTTTGCATTAGATACATTGTTTTAAAGCCCACCGTATCTGCTACGTTAATATGTGAAAAATTAGAATTCGTTTGCAATTCTCAATGTGCAAGTTCCACTCATACTGCACGAGACCTACATGCACTTTAAACTGTAAAGTGTAAAACGGTGCATGAAAGCTAAAGCTTTGCGGTAACATCACAGACGGTTGATTCTACGATAGATTGCACTTCATAAATGCAAGTAAGCATTACAACCGAGTAATTTTTCATCAACAGGTCTGCGACCGGGTCCGAGCGTGTGGGCGGAGTCACTTGACGCGGTCAATTTGTCAGCGGTGGCGGGTGGCGATGCGACACTACCCTGCGATACGAGGTCGCCTCAACCGCCGGACTCGCTGCTACTTGTCGTGTGGTATAAAAACGACGTACCTATATACAGGCGAGTACAACAAACTAAAATATTATTGCTAATAACTTTCTTTTACAGAACCATAGACTTAACGTACAATTTGGGGTAGAAATTTCACGTGTTAGATAACCTAAGTAAAAAAATTATGTCCTATAAACCAACTACTAATACATCCAATAATTATTTCTCAGTCAAAAATGGCAATATTAAAATTAGTGCATAAACATATACTTTATTAGAAAATTTACTTATTTTATTTATAAATAGAAAACATAGCTGGCTGTATTTTACGAACTGCGTTTTAATGTCTATTTAATACCTTTAAATATAAAGATTTTTTTTTAACTCAATTAAACCAATCAAATTAGCTTACGATTCGTTTTTTTAAATTAGATAATTGTAGTACTAGCGAGGACATCGTGATTACAGCATTTAGGTTTCTTAAATAATAGAATATTATGTATCTAATCAAAGCAGGTTTGTATTTTTACCGTATCACAGAGTTACGCGAATTAGAGTAACTTTAGTAAATTTAATTGTTTGCGAGTTTTTTATAACCTAAGCACGAGCTACTAAATTTGTATCTATGTGTATGTTAGTAAGGGCTAATCTTAGCAATTTAAGCGACTTTTATCAGTTTTTGCTAGAAATTATCTAAGCTAGTAACAAGAAAATATAAGTTATATACGGATACAATCGCGTGAAAATGCTATTCGTCAACGTTCTTCGTTTCACTACATTTCAAATTTACATACCCTTTATCCACAACCACATCAAATGTTCTCTTGTACGGGTTAAATAATAAGCAAAGCCGTAGTTAAACGCCGGAAATATTCAAAGAAGGACAATTTGTCAACGCCCTTCAGGCTTTCAGGTAGGTACGCGAGGTTGCCGTGTTACACGCGCTTTCGCCCCTAACAGTAACGTGACATTTTGTTACTCACTGTGCTATGAAAACGATAAGGCTATGTACGTTGGTTACAGACTTATCGTTGTATTAAACGCTAGAATTTGTCAGTGATATGGGTTACGTGGCCATGTAGGGTTGCCAAGTAGAGTTTAATGACTATAGACTATGGCTTACCGTGGTAAAAAAAGAACAATCAATACAAGTATAATCCGTAAGCGTAATTCAAGCGATTGCCCACAACTTCGTTCCCTTACAATTTCTGATTTCCCGTGAGATTAAGAAATTTTACCGTGGTAGCTTATGGAGACGGCCCCAGAAAACATGCTACAGTCAAATACAAAATTATAAAAAGGTCTGTATTTTATTAAATTCTCACGTTCAAAATCCTCCACTTTAGTTCAAGGAGTTTTGGTAATCAGTGGTAAATATTAGTGTCGGCTATATTTGTAACAATTACAAGTGAATGCACGCTGTCCATTGAGTTGTTTCTTCTACCATCTACAAAGAGCTAAATTAAATCTTCACCAAGTTTCAATTCAATCCTTGACTAAAGGCCTCTACCACCAGGAGGCTTTGATCAATATCACCACCCTGGACCCTACGGTTTTAGATCGTAGTAAACGGGGGTAGTAGTTGTTAAGAAGATGATGCTTATGGAGGTGGTGACTCTATTCCGATCTGCTGTTACCACCACATTGTAATTAAACTACACCATTATCCCAACCGAAGAGAGAGCTTAACCAGATTATTAAATTTAAATTAAACTAACTGATCATCATAATCTCAACCGAGAGACATTCACATCTAAACATAGGCCTTTTCTTAGGATTTTCCCACACACTTAATTGTGTGCAGCTTATATCCAGTCTTTCCTATGACACTTTTAGTATCGTCTGTCTACTTTGTGGGGAAGTCTACCATTGAAAACACTACTCTTTCTAATCACATTAGAAGAAGTTGCTAACATAACGTCTATGCGTCCTCCAAGATGAACCTGTGTATTAGATATATATACTCGACTAAAACTTATAGTGCCATAGTTCTTGACGATTAGTCGATTCATAAGGATCTATTTGAGCGGAAACAAGAGGGGGTTTTGAAAAAAAAACAAATAAGCTTTATCATGAATTGATAATTTCGTTTTGTGGTTATATAACGTCATCATTTAGCTGGCGCGCTGAGATTGTAAACTGCAAAATGATTCTGAAAAAGGGCAATCTGCTGAGTTCCTTGCCAGCTCTTCTTGGTAGAATTGGCCTTCCGAACCGGTGGTAGAATCACTATAAACATACTTTGCGTTTCAAAAGTGCTTATAAAGTAGGCCTGCTTGAAATAAATGAATTTTGAATTTTTGAATTTGAATCAGGAACCCCCAATAATGGTGACCAGGAAGGACAAAGATCAAATTTGAACTTTTTAAGTCATATAACATCCAGTTACTGATTTATGATGATTTATATAAAACACAATCAACTGATTTTCGCGGTTTCAACTAGTCCACACAATCTTAGTTTGATCATTATTCTCATAATAACTTACGTTGCAGCGTCTCTTTTTCATCTAACATCTTTTTTCGTCTAGTTTTTGAGACTGGCAACTAAATTACGAAACAGGAAAGCACCAAGGTACACTAATAAAGAATATTTACCACAAAAAAATAAAGACTAAAGATGTTACGGTATACAAAGAACAATTTCCATTTACCAAGGTAACAGAACACCTAGGGAAGTTTTAATAAAGACCGCTTTAAGGACGGCTACAAATTTGACGATTGGCCTACTTACTTGAGTAATCTCGTTCCTGCAAACCAAAAACCTACGTTAATCTATGCTAAGCGAAAACCTACTTTGTTGTGTTATAGCAAGGAATGTTTTTGTCAAGCGCATATAGGTGGACAGGAATAAAATATCAGGTAAGGTTATCTTTGCCGTCATTAAGAAAATGTCGGTTTATTTAAAGTGTATATTATTTCTGATCACGAGATGTACAATAGCGTTGCTGTTTAGTTGCGGTAATTTCAGCCGTTTTTTAATAATATTATTTCTCTTTCCTATGTTTTATTATACCAAATACCAAATACCAGTAACCAAATACCAACACGACGGATAGCAGAGCATACCGTCATCATCACCATCATATCAACCTATTACCGTCAAATACAGGGCACGGGCCTCCCACAATAAGAAGGGGCTAAGCCCTTAGTCCACCACGCTGGCCCAGTTCGCATTGGTGGACAAATAATTAAAGAAAGAATCGAGATTGTATAATTAGTTAATTTGTATAAAAGGAAGAAGGTTAACCAAGAAAATTTCTAAAAGATCTAACAGTCCTCTTAAATATGGCAACACTATGGGTCAGTGATCAAAGATCAGTTTCGTTAAGCCTGAATGAGAGGTTTTCTGCTGCCCGTTGAAGATTATATCTCTAATATTATTCATCAGATCTACACAAAATGTTGGTAGAACTAAACAACTACAGGATATCCAGTACAAACATAATTATTTCAATTCGTTATTTGACAGATTTATTTTGTTTAATCGTCAAGAACTTTTACCACCTCTACCAAACGAACTGTGCTGAATTCCGGGATAAAAAGAATCGTATGACCTATTTCGTAGTATGAACTCGAACTCAAATCGTGCAAAGTTTCATATGAATTTACTCAGTAGTGTCAGCGTGATGATAAGATACAGAAAGATTGATAAAAATGAAAAACAGTTTTGGCTTCAGTATCGATAATAGAGTGCCCTCAAAAATTCTTTAATCAGTGATGTAGTACTGTGAACAAATTCTTATATTGCTTATAGTAATATGCGATTACGGGGTTTTCTTCAGAATAATAGAACAACTACAATTTGATACTACATTTATGAAGTTTTAAAACGCATTTTAAAATTTACAGATACAGACATATGACTTTTAAAATTTATAAATTAGATACTTCCTCCTAGTGCAATTAATAACGCTATATTTAAAATTATGAAAAAAAGGGATCATTCCTTTTTTAAATAAATAAATGTCCATCTCTGAAAAGTAGATCGAAACTGTAATGTTTCCTACTAGATGGCGCTACAGTCACTATAAGAAGCATTAATTAATTTCGGCATCTGTGAAAAAGAACCGTATCTTAGTCATTAAACGCACAAGCACAATTGCAATGGCATTATATGTATGCATTTATAAATTTTACATTTCCTCCGAATAAATAAATAAATATGCTACTACAATTTACATCGCCATATAGCACCAAAGTAAGCGTAGCTTGAGTTATGGGTACTACGATCCCTGATGAATATTTTTATGCTCATGCTAATTTACTTTTCGTTCTAAAATATTCTTAATTTCTATTTTGATAAAAAACTTATTCAGAATATCACAATTATATATATACAGATCTGCTTTATAATATAAGAAATTAAAATAAAGATTTAACACCAATCAGTCCAGTGCACCTTTTTATATAGGGTTAGTGGTTCCAAACCTATGTGTCTTTAGCCGGAATATTTGTATTCCAGTTTTCCCAGACATTTGTTATGCAATAGATTAAGGCTAATTATAAATATCCACTGAGTTAAATATTGTACCAAATTCTCACTAAAATACGCAGACTTGTCCCTGGGGAAGCATGACCTCTGATTAAGGACCTACAGTGACCTTTGTAATAAGCTTTATATATTTAAGCTTAATTTTGAAAGTTATTTAGAAGTTGTCTAAGCGAAAATCTAAAATTGACTGTGGAATTCACTATATTTAGTAACATTTTATTAACCGACCGATATGATTTTCGAAACTAGAAGTTTTCCGTTATTAGGTCCACGCTAAATTTTTGTATGCCCATGTACTGTGGGAAAAAGTCATCTAGAATAATCCTTGCTGGTCTTATGGTCTCCTTAATGGTCTTGTATAACTAAAAAAATCAATGGAAATTGGTTAGAATCGAGTAAAATTTGCCTTCATCTGTAAAAGTCCTAAAGTTTTAAGAAATAGGTAAATTTGTTTATTCCATCGCCATCCTATAGATAAACCGATGAACCTCACATGCCTGGACGTAGGTTGTATTTTGTAAAACAATTTTTAACTTGTTTGATATTATCCATCCAAATAGTTATTAGCTATTACTGTTTACCAAGCAATGGTGCATATTTTAATTTTTCAGACATCGGTTCGCTAAACTCGCTTTTTATTTTATTATAAAATAAAATTTCAAAAAAAAGTTATTTAAAGTTTTAGAATAAAGCTTTGAAATATCAACCGATGCAGATTCTGCCGAGAGAATGCCAGCAAGAAAATAATTTCTTCTTCCGTAACAACATCTTTATCATCCACATCTTTATTTAACAACAATTAATGAGCGAGACCCAAGCGGCACAAGACTGTAGGATTTGGGACTCCCAATAAAATAACTACGTCCTTTAAATGATGACGACGAATATATAATAGGCATAATAGGCATAATAGGCATAATAGGCATTGTAAGGGTTATAAAAATAGATTATAATAGGCATTGTAAGGGTTATAAAAAGCCTACCCTTAAGTAATTCGTTTTGGAGATTTTCTTCATTTTATATCATCTGCATACCCTCTACATACCTTCTATGCACGAAGATTAGATACAACCACAATGTCAACATGAGTTTTAAGAGTTGAATAATACAATCGTTTCCAGTAATAAACTTTGTTTGCTTTTTGTAGATACGACCAGCCCCAACGATGTGTCCCGGTCGACACATTAAAAATGTACCATCCACTTATATCACAAACATGACTTTGAAATATTAATAGCCTCTCTCCACATTGTACATACTAAAGAACGATTTAGCTGAAGAAACAACTTGTTTGCACAATATTCCCTCGGTTAGTTACTGCAAACTATCGTTTGGGGTTTTTTTCGAGTACACATCTCGTGAGTGACCTTTTCTTTCAAGTTCCAAGTTCAGAGCTTTGTAAGCTTTTAAATAAACGAACGTCACTCCATAGTCACGATGTAAGTTTTCATATTGCGCTGTAAAATTGTTAAAATTCCTTTTTCGAAAATATTCACAACATTAATCGGTAATGATTAAGTCACGCACTTTATTAAACGACGACATATTGCTAAAACATTTGACATTAAGATAAAGGGTTCATTTTTCAGTTTCCACGCGATCTTCGAAGCGTTTCGAACATCAGACTGAGACGCAGCAAGGCGTTGCCATGTTAAGCGACTTGTAATCATCATCATCATCGTCATTATCAAACCAGTACTGGCTAGATACAGTGTACGGATCTTCTCTACGAATACGAGTAAGACTGATCCGGTCCATCGTGCTGGCCAAGCGGGGGCTGGTGAATTTCACACGATGTAGGAACATGGAGAACTGTTCGGTATCCAGACTTTCAAATGATGTTGTGCTTTAAAAGTTAAGGCATGTAAAATATATTAGTATGAACTAAATAAAATGAATTTAAAATTTCCATATTTTATAAAACACGACGTATGACACGTTTTTGTTAAAAATAAACAAGTAATTAAAATACAAATGCAAGGATTAACAGTCTAATAGAAAGAATAGACAGAAGTATAAAATTGAATGCTATTGTATAAATACCCACCGTTATAAAGTCGATAAGGGTCGTACTCAATAATCCATCTTACCTAAAATCACTAAATCAGAAGTGGACCTGCTTGTTTTCTTTTCTTGTATTCAAAAGTTTCGATAAGTCTGTTGTCGGTTCGTCTACTGTAACAGATACTGAAAATCAGCTAGTAGAGGCACCTTCACCTTCACAAGTGTTCCCCAATACTAATAGTCCTCTTCGTATGGCATTAAGA
The DNA here is from genome assembly GCF_905163445.1 of Pararge aegeria. Taxonomy (NCBI): domain Eukaryota; kingdom Metazoa; phylum Arthropoda; class Insecta; order Lepidoptera; family Nymphalidae; genus Pararge; species Pararge aegeria. The sequence continues at coordinate 4,085,786 of NC_053184.1, read as the reverse complement.
CAACGGGTCAAAAAGACGATGAAATTTTTATTAATTAAGTCACGTTAATATTTAGTTTTTGGCTTTAATGTAAATCCTGTATACCTGTTGTTAAATTTGGAGAAGAACTTAGGTAGTTTAATAATAAGCCCGAACTTCATTACGTTGTTTTACCAATAAACCATCCTGCGATTGTGCGCATTTTGATAAAGTTTGTTTCAGATATAGCCGGAATTCTAAGACGGACATACCATTCTTCATTCTTACTTCCAAGTTGTAAAACTAACCTTTCTAACATTTGTACAGCTAAAAATTCGGCATAGAGTATTATTATTTTATATTTATTTATTATATTACTATTATTTGTGCAATTTTGTTTCTGTGTTTCAATACCTCCAATCAAAAGGCTAACCATTTGATTGTAGGTTTATAATAATTTTACACCACCGTTCGCTCTCGCTCATGTTGTCCCAATCCTAGGGTTGCCTGGCAGAGATCGCTACTGAGCAATAAAGCCGCCTTTTTTATTCTACTTCCATCTTTGTATTTCTATTCTACTGTTATTTTCTCAATGGTAATAAATTAAATAAATAGAGTTAACATCCTGGTGATGAACATGGGATGTTTTAGTCCGGGATAGCCAAAAGCTCTTGAAGGGCTTTTAAATCTAATCAAACAGCCTTACAATAAACGTCTTACAATTAACGTTGGCTTATAGAAAGTCGCGGATAAGCCTAAGTATAATAATATACTACGGTCTATTACATCGCAGGATCGCGCGGAAACTAATTCCGCATACACTTGGGAACGCTTATGAATATCAAATCTGCGCTTGAGCGACTTATAAAATATGCACATACACTGGCAGAATGTGATTGAGCCATGAATCCGGACTGATGGAGTAATAAGATAAATAAGGGCGGATGTTGTGCATAAGATATTATATACTCATAGGTCTATGGTGGATTGTCTGGTATGTCGGGACTAGCAAATAATGTATGAATATATAAAAATGTATTCTTTTGTATATTTTGTATCATACATTGCCTAAACTTAGGGCCTGGTTCACTACCTTCTGACATGTGACGGATCATCATCATCATATCAATCCATTATCGGCCCACTAGGGCCCTGGTCTCCTCCCACAATGAGAAGGGTTTATTTTTACCAGTCCACCACACTGGCCCAGTGCGGATCGGTGGACTTCACATGCCTTTGAGAACGTTGTGAAGAACTCTCAGGCATGCAGGTTTCCTGTTTCCCTTCACTATTAAAGCAGGTGATGTTTTAATTGTTTAAAAACGCACATAACTCTCGGTTTAGGCTTAAAGGTAAAGTTTTGTCGTTTCCTTGAAAGACAGAATTAGTGAATAACATATCTGAAACAGGCCCTTAATTCGATTTCATAGAATAATATCTTTAAATATTAGATAGAAGCATGCGTTACTTTGCATTATTCCGTGAAGTGCAATGAACATTAAATCCTAATTTTCGGAAACAAGGGAAACATAAATTTATTATTTCTTCCATCTATTTATTCCACACTGATCAGATCTTCCAAAATGTTTTCCACCAAATATTGCCCAGTGTGTATTGGTGGACTCCGCATGCCACTGAGAACTTTATAAAGATTTTTTCCTTCACCTTTGCAGTAAATGATATTTGAATTGCTTAAAACCTACATAACTAAGAAAAGTTAAATGTTGGGATGCGCACTGGGCCCGCAGAAAGACGAAGTCCTTAGTTTAGGCTAGGCTTTCACCACTCCTAAAAATAGACTCCCTATTAATTTATTTTTCCGGAACAATCAATCGTATTGAACTTTAACGAAAATGTATTATACCTTATGGCAATGAATATACCAACGCTCAGATACTTTGATGTTAAAGTAAATAATACGAAAAAATAATAATACCTATTGACAGAGCAAAATTGAAAAGAAAATTCAGCTTCACCAATCACCGAGCAAGGAGAAAGTAAATCCCAGAATGATAATGGTCAAAGCTGTTGGTTTCCTATTGATAAGGTTAACGCCACAGACTAAATGAAATGTAATAGAACAAAAGTCTTCATAGAACAATAATTTAGCAAGAATATATAATACTATCTTATATAATCAACAACATATTATCTTATATAATCTAGCCTTATTTTTTTCTAACAGGCATATTTCTAACTAGCGGTCCCTCACGACTTCGTCCGCGTAAAATTCAACCGAAAAAGACAGATAGACCTGCTGTCGCAGACTTTTTTTAGAACTACAAAAGGGAACAACTTTGTCTACATGATTTTATCGAATCTTTAACCGTTTAAGCAGCTCACAAAAAGAAAAAAACCCAATTTTGAAACCTCCTTCATTGGTACTATGCTCCTATTGGTTTTGGTGGATGATATCGAGGAAGGCATATAGCCTTCCTCGATATAGTCGAGGAAGGCATATAGTCTATCCGACACTAATAGATTTTTTTCAATTTTTGACCGTAGTTACTGAGACCAACACGTTTAAGTAAACAAACAAACTCTTTAGCTTTATGTAATAGTAAGTAAAGGATAAGCATATCATTATAAAAAACACATATAATACATATATAATTTAAATTTTGTAGGTCACCGGAAAATATCTTGATAAGTTTTTATTGCCGTCACTGATTAAACTTAAAGTAGTTTTATTTTTTATATTTTTACTTTTATTGAAGCAGTGAGCTAATTTATATTAAACCACTTTCTTTTAAAAAGCTTCAAGTTTAAAGCAATGCAATATTATGTCGCCACTTTGGTATCAGCGTTAGATTTACCACTCTTTCCCTCGTTTAAAAAATATAGTTAAATGCAAATAAAACATAGGTTCTCGTCTGTTTTTTACTCCCTCTGAGGTTAAATCGGTATTCTAACGTTATAACGAAGAATGATGCCATCGGGAGAATAATAATTTAAGTAAACGAACAAAAAAGATACCTACCTATAATAAATTTCCTTCCTCCCTTTACGAACGAACGATTCTGTCTTTATTGTCCTTTTTCTTTATTTAGAACTCAACCTGTTTTTAAATAATATCATAATAAAAAGGTTTTCAACAAAAGAAATATTTAATTTACGCTGTATTCCTGCAAAAAAAAACACCTATAATTTTAGAACATCGTCTTTATTATTCCAATCAACTGTCATCTGAAACATTAAAGTATTTATGTAAATTAAAACAGGTCTATGAAATAATAATTTACTTATTCAACAGAACTGCTATATTAACTTTCATAATCATTTGAAAAGTTATTTCTTTCTTTCTTCCATATTTACTAAATGGAATAATAGATTGGGCGCATAACAAATGGGGAATCTGTTGATGAATGCTTAGAACTTAAATCTCTGATTCCATCAGAATAGATTGTGATAAAAACCTAATACCTACCGAGTTAGTGCTTAGTGATTAACTTAGATGCTAAGATTTAATAGATGCTTTTTTTGGGAAATAATGGCGCAATACAGCATTGCACAAATCCGTGCAGCCTTCCGTATCCTCCGGTATACAATAAATGCGGTAGAAATCAAGGCCTGTGCAAGAGAATAGAAACTTTTGAAATGTGGGTATATAGATATCTATATACCCACATTTTAAGAATTTTATGGGCATGTAAGGAACACTAGATTACAGAGTCTAGCAAGAAGAAGACGAACGGCGCAATATTATTTGATCCTCTAAAATAAAATCGATCTATTGTAAATATGTAATATTTTTTTGTTATTATTTATCTATATTTAAATAAGAATCCTCATCGTGAGAAACAAGAGGTGTTTAGAAAGTTAGACTTATCTTTACCTTGATTGTTACCCATTTTTCATATATAAACTTTATCGTGATAACTTGTAAACACAAGAGCCTCCGGCGGACCTCCTACGATTATTACAGTTTATTTGCGCAATTACAAATATTGCTCATTTGGCTGATAAATTTAATTCGTAAGCTATATGGACTGGTGTTATCTTACCAAACATTTCCTGGTAAATGATCACGTAGCAATGACGGATTATGACGAATTTATATAATATTGGGTATTACTCTTGCTCAATCGATCTTGATTGATGATGCTTTAGTAAATAACCGCTAGTTACGCCCCGATGTTGAAGTCTTATTTATCGAAATTGGGGTCATTCATCATTTAAGAGGGTCAGCTCGTACAACAGATTGGTTTCGTGGTATCGTAAATGTTCTTATAAATAATTGTCCTTTAAAAAGAGTGCACCTAAATTAGTTCTTTCATTGTATGTGTTTATATATATATATATATATATATATACTATATACATATTTTAAATAGATATTATTATGTTTTGAAGTATTTCTATCTGAAGCTACATCCGTTGGACACAGATATATACATTTGTACGTAGTTAACAATTTCCTATTAGAGTCCACTGCTGCACTAAACGACTCTTGCAACGGGAAGGTTTGCCCCATCACCATGCTGGGACGTGTTGGTGATCGCAGATCGTAGTTGTAGCACAGAGGACGTTGCGGTCCTCACTCCATTATATTCTCTAAGTCACTGCGTACGATACCCACTGGGAGAACTTTTGGAAGTATATAAGCAAAAACGATAATTAGTTATGTGAAAATTACAGTATCAATGCAATTTATTCAAACAACATAATATTACGAATTTGATATTCTATATTCAGAATTATATATTCAGAATTCAGTAAGTGCCACTGTACTTCTATGAAATAGAAATGCCAACCAGTCCTCAATATGTCTCAATATTATGTATTTACAATTTATTTTACGCAGGTATATCCTACACGATCATGGCCGCCAGTTTATCCCAATGTGACAGCATTACATTTAGAGCTGCACAAAGAACTTCCCTCGAGTTAGAAGGCCATAAGCCCGCTCGGTTATGAAATATTTATGAGTGAAAACGTTTTCATTTCCAAAGTACGGGGCCTTGTGCGAATTTCAAAGGTAACTTTTGAAGGAAATAAATGGCTCCGGATAATTATGTTCGGAACGTAGATGTTGAATACATAAGGCTACGGGTTGCCGTAGCAACAATAATAAGACAAACTGTGAGAGGGTATGTTTAAGTTTATATTACGACAATACACACATCGCAATCTAGCCCAAAAGTAAGCGTAGCTTGTGTTGTGGGTACTAAGATGACAGATGAGTATTTTTATGAATAATATATATAAATACTTTTAATATACATAAACACCCAGCCACAGAATATGCAACACGTTGGAAAAAATTTGCTCGTATGCTGTCACGGCATACGGCATGAAGCTCTTTTATGCCGGCACATCTGCTCTGTGCTTGTCGTTATGGTTTTATTAACGAAACTGTTTTTTATTTAGGTATTTATTCATAATCAATATTTTGACAGCCGACTGGCGCAGTGGGCAGCGAACCTGCTTTCTGAGTCGTGGCCGTGGGTTCGATTCCCACAACTGGAGAATGTTTGTGTGATGAACATGAACGTTTTTCAGTGTCTGGGTGCTTATCTGTATATTATAAGTATTTCTGTGTATTATATTCATAACAATATTCATCAGCTGTCTTAGTACCCATAACACAAGCTACGCTTACTTTGGGGCTAGGTGGTACTGTCGTAATATATTTATTTATTTTATCTTCTAAAAGTAGTATATCGTTCTCATGATTTTCTTGCATTGATACCACCTTCCCTTTTCTCTTTCGAAACTTCATGCAGCAGAATCAGATTTCATCTACAACATTTGGATGTTTGTCATTTTTTAATCCGTGATATCAGATAGTTTTTGCATCGCACTTGCGCAATTGCGGAACAATCTTCCATCTACTGTATTCCATAGCCATTCATGCTGCCTGCACAGATGGCTTATTAAGCCATCAATGTGGCGTTCCTAGTTGTGTATGAGCAGCGGTAATAACTTATTATCAGGTGATTCGCTTACTCATGTGCGTAGTTTGTATATTTTTTTTCAGGTTTAGTAACGGTAAACCTTTTTTTTACTTCTTTATAAAAATCGTAATATGAGCTGATTTGCATAAAACATTGTAGGTATACATGTTAAGTCATAATATGACATGCAATGCCTATATAAATTAACGAATATAATTCTACTTTGTGTTCTGCTCACTAAATAATCGGGAATCGGTGAAACTATATAATATTCCTATAAAGGATTTAACGCAATAGTTGAAGTAAATTTAAACATAATAGTTGTTGCCAACCTCCCTGTGAAGTGGTGAGCGCTGTGATTTTAGGTGGCGTTTGATTCCCGTCAGGGGTAAATAGGAATTTATAATTTCTGAATTTCCTCCGGTCTAGGAGGCTTCAGCCGTGGCTAGTTACCACCCTACCTACAAAGACGTGCCCCTTAGCGATTTAACTTTACGAAACGATGTCGCGTGGAAACCGATTAGGGGTAGAACTAACTTGTAGTGGAAGAAGAAAAAATCTCTCTGTCATATGAAAGAGTTAATAGTACGACCGCATGAATGTATTAATGTTTTCTGATTACTTAATTACTTTCGTAATATTACTTTTTGGCCGGTTGGGAGATATTTGTTTTTATGGTAAAAGGTCAGAACAAAGCGCCAAAACATTTTTCATAATTTTTTTAAATATTTCTTTTCGTTGTTTAAATAAAATTTTGCCAGTTTAAAGTAATTATTGCATTATACCTGTCGGTCACGTGTCACCTTAAAGCATGAATGTGTATGTTATTTTTATATTGTGTTTTTTGAAACTTTACCTTTCCCAGAAAGTTTCACTAGAACAAAAATTCAATACTTCTTATATCGTCAATATTTTTTGCGATTGTAGTACGGGTAGATTCGATTTATTTAAGATGCCATTTCGTTTAAGGATATTGAACAATAACTATTGTTTGTTTTAACCGGGGAGAAATGCTTTCAAAGATCTCCTGAGTTTCTTTGTCCGTTGAGATTTCTAACAAGGCTTTCGTTTCAATTCTAATTTATCTCAGAATGTATTGGGTTTGACTCAAAGAAAACATGAAGGTAACCTAGCCATGCCATTTCCCTGCGATCTTTGCGTTAGTTTTTATTATTTTTCATTGAAAGTTACCTTTGGTGTAAGTTATTGGTTCCTTTTTATAATGTTTATCAGTCAAGTAGATTACGAATGTAATTTGCCAAATTTATGTACTTGGCTGGAACTTAAACATTAATTATGAAGGGTAATTTATCAAGTTACTTTTCCGATTACGCTGGTTATACAACGTTCATATAAGTGAGGCATAAGATGGGTGGCCGACCTAGGAAGTATTTGCGAATTTTTTTTCTTCGCAGAGTCTCGTAAAGCAACGGATCTTGGAGATATATAATATAATTCTTTAAGTTAGGTGAACTTAAAGAATTTTAAGAATCGCATTTTGATATAGATGATTCGTGTGAAAACTACTATTGTGTCAAATATAAATATGAAATGTTTTATATTTTTATCGTAGTATTCTTCCCTACAGCCGCTATAAAATTGAGAATACATATATATTAATTTCGGTAGCAGTTGACGAGAACTGTGGTTACATAATTGGAAAGTACTCAGGCCACGATTGCTAGGGAGATGCGCGTTCCAATCTTTCCGGTTCTGAAATTTGCACATGCATTTTAAATTGAAATATATAATACTAGCTACCCGCGAGTTCACATGTATATTTTGATGTGTATTGTTCTATGAGCTACTTACTCTTTGATTTCTTACCGCTACGCAAAAAACTTGTTAATCTCTATGGAATACCCTATGGAAAATAATAACAAAACTTTCCCACGTGAACCATATATTTTTCCTGGATAAAAGTAGCCTGTGTACTATTTCGGTGTTCAATCTATTCCTGTGCTTAATTTCCTCTAGATCCGATTAGCCGTCCCGGCGTGGTTTTATAACAAACATCCATCCAAACTGTCGCATTTATAATAATCATCATCATAAATTTAACCGATTGACGTCCACTGTTGGATATTGTTATTTTGTAGTGAGTTCCAAAGTTTACGGTCCTGAGCCGCAAATCCCAGCGACTTGCTGCTTGTACCAGTGCGGAGCCATTCCAACACCTTGGGACCCCAATATCCATCGGTTCTCTCTATTTTCCCCGCTGCTTCAGTCTCGCTACTCTTTGATCTATGTCGGTAGCTCTTGTACTCCTACGGATCTCCATATTTCTGCTATGATGGCGTAAAGATTACAAGGATACATAGAAATTATAATATCATCACATAAACCCACTACCGGCCCGCTACTAGTAGCGGTGATAGCGCATTGGTTAGGAGCTTGACTTCACATTCGGGGGGCCAAGTTCAAATCCCAGTCTCTACCTTTTCTAAGTTATGTGCGTTGCAGGCCTGAGAGTTCTACATAATGTTCTCAAAGGTGTGTGGAGTCCAACAATCCGCACTGGGCCAGCGTAGACTACAGCGTGGCATTAACCCTTCTCATCGTGGATTATAATATAAGTATTTTTTTTTTGTTGCAGCTACGACAGTAGAGCCAAAGGGCCAGATGCACACTGGGCAGACGCGTCGCTCGCGGGTCGCGCGCGTTGGCATGGTACGCCGCATTCGTCTTTACGAATACGTGACGTGGTTCCGACGGACCGCGCCCTTTACCGATGTCGTGTTGACTTCAAAGTTTCGCCGACGAGGAACTACAAGTTTATGCTTCATGTCATAGGTAAGATATATTAGTAGAAGAAATAAAACTATCCATACTAATATTATAAATTATTATAAGTATATATGTGAATTTGTATGTGTTTCTTTAAATATAAATATACTACGACAATACACACATCGCCATCTAGTCCCAAAGTAAGCGTAGCTTGTGTTATGGGTACTAAGATATATTTTTATGAATAATATACATAAATACTAATAATATACAGATAAACACCCAGACACTGAAAAACATTCATGTTCATCACACAAACATGTTCCAGTTGTGGGAATCGAACCCACGGCCATGGACTCAGAAAGCAGGGTCGCTACCCACTGCGCCAGTCGGCCGCTTTGTTTTTTTGTTGCTCATGTTCGGTTCATCGGCTGAAATCCCGGCCACATAGGACCGTCGATCTTATCCCAGGAAATGGTTCCTACGAAATTCATAATTACATTTGTTTTGTAATATATGTTACATATTCGGTATGTTTAGCCGTAATTGAATGTAGGGGTTGATAAAGTATACCTACTTTTAAATCCGAGATATTTAAATTGTAAAAAAAATTGAAAATGTTAAATTTTAATTTTGCAGTTTATTAGGCAAGCACACGGTTTAAGGCATTAAATAGGACTCGTATTTTCGCCTTGAAAACTAAGACAAATTAGTGGATAAATTGCAAAACATATTGTCTAAAGTACACGTGGGAGCAGCCTCGGGCACTTCTATCTGTGATCAATGATCTTTTTCCGCTAAACAGAAATATTATACAAAAGAAATTTGAGTAGGTTATTCTGAGTTTTGGCGATATTGCAAATGAAAGAAATGTTGTCGATCAACGTAAATTACTTAAGGTCGTCCGTCCAAGTCTCGCATAGTGTCGTTTGTCCATGAGGGTTGAACGTTACTGTTTTGCAAGAAAACAATATTATCGTCATTAGTAGAGAGAGAGTTCCAAATCCAATACTCACTAACTACGACTCAAGAATCATACGATGATATTTGACACATAACATAGATGTCTCGTTTGACGTCGTCTGTCCACTTAACAACTCTGCTTTCAGTAATGCGGGGTCTTCATTCTACTCATTCGCCCAGTGGAGTTGTGCATTTAAAGCTATATCGCACATCGTAAACAAAAACATCATTAGGAAATCTGCATGCTTGAGAGTTCCCCATAAAGTTCTCCAAAAGCGTGGGAAGGCTACCAATCCGCATTTTGCCAGGGCGGCGCTTAAACACTTCTGAATAAATTCCCATGCACTGTAATGGGCCACTGATGGGTTGACCCAAAATTAATCAGCTCTATACCTTGCACCTTATTCTTATGAACTTTTGCTAGACCATGCATAAACTATATGTAGTATTATTGTCATACAGTAAATACGGCGAACTTGGTACGATAATACGTGAAGAGTCAAGGATCGCTTGTTGTATTCATGAAAATCATACTGTCAAGTCGGCAACACAAGGTTTAGCACCGATGTAAATGTAAATCAGTGTAATTTTGATTGTTCTATAACCAATTCTATTTTAGCCTACAGATTATGCCAATATATTAATTTTTCTTTAAATTTCTCACTTATAAGAAATATGCGTATTTAGTATATCAAATAGTTTTTTTTTAATTGGCGGGTGTCATAGCGACGATTAATTTTTTTATCCATAGGTAACTCTGAAAAAAAGTTTCAATAATTATTTTTTATGTTCAATTACATAACCAACTAATGTTATAAATACAAAATTGTATCTGTTCGTTTGTCCTTCGTTCCTGTCTTAACCAAGCAATCAATTAATTTGATTTTGGCACAGAGTTCATTGAAAGGATGCAGTGTAACATAGGCTACAGCCTACATTTAGGTTATGTGAAAATGGTAAAATACGCAAACGAAAAACGCGGACCACAATTAGTCGAGTATAAAAACTTATTACAAAGTCTTTCAGTATCCGTGAACCCGTCCCCTACATAGTTCTGAGTTCAAGCCAAGTACACGCTTCACTCTATCAGTAAGTTGTTCATTGAATCATGTAGTTCTGCTAAACTTGCGCAGTCAAAGTTTATCAAAGAAGCCCGTAAAGCACGTATTGGCCCAAATGTATTAGGTCCAGTAGGTATTTGTTAGAAATAGAGTTCGATTCGAAATTAAGTTCCATTCGTTTGGAGTTGCATGTTGAAAATTGCTTGAATCGAAGTGGATTTATCAGGTACCCGTTTGCACAAACTTTCTGGCTCCGCTGGCCCAGTGCGGATTGGTAGACTTTAAACACCTTTGAGAACATTATGGAGAACAGGCATGCTGGTTTCCTCAAGATGTTTTCCTTCAGAAGTGATTTTTAATTGCATAAAACGCACATAACTTAGGAAAAACTTTTTAAACTTACTCTATTAATTCCAAACTGCAACTTTCAAACGGCAAAAATATAATCGCCGGACGCAGGGGGGCTACTATGTGATACCCACGCTATGTTACTCGCCTTGGCGTACTTTAGAATCATCTATCCACAAAAAAGATTTCCTGGAAGAAAGTCCTCCTTTCTTCTTCGATGATTCTTTAGATGATTCGGAAATTTTTGAGGCCTTTGCCGGCATATGGGATGACCTCTTAATATTATAAGTAAAAAAAGAAACGTAGGAAAAAATAAATCAAATAAAAGTAGGTACATACAGGTAGGAAGAAAATTATAATTAGGTACATAAATATACGTAGGATACAGCAGTAGGGTGCACAGTTATTTGTACCAGGGTAAGCATAAACCATTAAAGTGGCATTAAATGTCAAAATCCTCCTCTGTTGACAATTATATGAAATTTTTAGGGCAGGCAGTGCTTTTGTGCATGTATGAAGTGCACTAAATTTGTAGGATAACTACTAGAAGGAAAATTTAGGGGTAAACTCAAATAAATAACTAAAACTAGTCGGTAACTGCCAAGCAAATAATTAAGTTCAGCCATATGACTGATTTCCTCACACAAATATACACAAATGTTGATAAGAAATGAAAATTCAACAGTCAAACACTTTTTCATTTCCTGTTTATTCAACTATTAAAAAAGAAAGAAGTTAAAACGTAAATTGTAACAGTACTCAAACTTAAATAATAGCTTATATCATGTTGATAACTGACTTTATAGGTATATAGAGCACTGACGATATAGACACATACAATACGTACATAGAAACAAATATTATACCGAGCATCCTTGAACCCAATTTATTTAATTAATACCGTTTCTCTATAATTGAGATTCCTTACCACTCTCCTAATCAAAGGCAATTAAATAACAAAATGCGTAAACTTACTTCGAACTGACAGCAGTATATCAAATTCAATATATTATATTTAATAGCATAACTTCGAATCAAAAGCTAAAACAGGATTTCAAAGGCACCATTATAATTAATACCTACCCCAGTAGCTATTAATTATTCAAGTCCTTAAGACTATTTATGATTAAAATTATATTATTTACCGTGAGATTCCTTTGTTACACACGATTAAGGATCTTATTAGCTAATAAACGTCACAACTATATGCCAAATTGTTCAAACTCAATAATGCGTATTGGATTGACAACAATTCCCAAACCGAAAACCTAAAAGACTTCAATTTTATAAGATTTTGAATTGCTGAAACTTCCAGCAAGTATTCCTTTTTACCGGATAGAGATCGGGCTCGTTAAACGTTATTGGTACCGGAACCTTCATCATCGTCATCATCATATCAACCGATTGACGTCCACTGCTGGCCATAAGTATTTTGTAAGGAGTTCCAAAAACCAAGGTCCTGGGCCGCTTGTTTCCACTGCAACCAGAACCGTAAGTAAGAATAAATATTGGTATATCATTACATAATCAATGTACGAGTATATATATATACTTTATTATATCACGCAACCGTTAAAAAAAAGGTATCCGAAATCCTCATAATTTAACTGTAACGCGGCGTAATCTTAATCCCCTACTTATCGCCGTCCTCGAACAAGAATCCGAGATGTTCAACTTGATAAATAACCTTTTAGTTAAAAACGAATCAATCACTCCCTGAAGAGCTGACGACGAAATGGGGAAGATTTTCCTCTGGACTCTTGAATCACTGTTCCATTAGTTTTTTGTGTGAAAAGATCTTTATACGACGACAAGACCCATGTCACCATGCATTATACATGTATCTGGACGTAACTGCTTCCTAATTGTATTTTTCAGCATTGAAAATAGCGTGTAATTTTAACATTTGCTTTGTAAAAAATGGGATTGTTAACAAGACCCGTGCGATTTTATGCGAGACTACATTTCATAATAAGCTTAGTTTACAATATAATTTCAATAAAATTGCTTTACTTTATTTTTTAGATGCAAAACCTTGAAATCTCTTCAATATTTAGTACTATAATATAGTACAGTAGTAAAATAATTTGGAAATGGAATATCATTGTGTTGGAATGAACTATAGTATACCTACTCATGTACGGTATACTTCTAATTAAATAACCTCGCGAAACTCTTGCATGTTTATCCGATCTAATAATGAGCCGATATGCCACCTACATATTTAAACTCTGAATGTGAATAAACAACGTGACCTATCATACTTAGATATCACTAGCTGACCCCTGCAACTTCGTCTGCACCAAATCCGTTATTACTGGAAAACACAAATAAAAATACATTTTCTAAAAATTCATCCTAGCTAGATCGACTTATCTTCCGAAACCCCCTGTTTCCGTGATTCCAATTATATATACACAAGAATTGCTCGTTTAAAGATATAAGATTTTACACACAGAGCCACTAACTTTAATGATCACCAATTGAAATATTGTTAAAATTTCATCTCACCATTTTAATTAATGTGCCAGTACCGCCATCTCTGGGAAACATAAAGAACACCGATGTAGAAACAAAAGATGCAAGAATAAAGGAATTTAAATGATAAACAACGTAGGTACTATATAAATTAAAAAACTATAAAACAATACAATAAACCATTATTCAAACCTCCCAACAAATGCATACCGTACCACCATTTAATATTTATTGACGACAATTTCATATTCCCATCTCGATGGAGAGCTGCAAGGCTTCTTAAATATGCAGCACAAATTCCTGTTTATTGAAGCGGAATATAAAGCACTCGGACACCAGATGAAAACATTGTTACAAGCAATGAATGAAACTCCGTTCGTAATATTCTTGTATTTTTAAAGGACGTCTTGAAAAGCGACCGTCTGGAATTATTTCCTTAGCATTACCAATATTATTAATGTGAAAGAATTTTTGTTGTTTTACCTTTCTTTCGCAAAGCAACGGATTGCATAGATGAAGTTAATGGGGCTAAACCATAAGGGATAGAATAACTAAAGCGCAATGTTTTTATGAAATCTTCGTGCAATAATGAATTATATGATAATACTATCGGTCTCTTGCGACTTCGTCCGCGTATAAGTCAACCATACAAGATAGACATATGGTGTTGCAAACCTTTTTTTTTATTCTAAAGGGAAACAACTTTGTGCTACATGATTTTATCGTTACTTTAACCGTTTACGCAGCGGAAGAACATTCTTCATTGGTGCTACGCTTCTATTGCTAATGATATATAGCCTAGAATCACTGGCGTGCATAGAGGGTACGCACAGGGTATGCAGATGATATAAAAAGAAGAAAACCTCCAGTACGAGTTGGTTATTAAAAACTGAAGGCAAGGCATTGTAAGAGTTTTAAAAAGCCTACCCTTAAGTATTTATAACTGGTTCTGCAGATTTTCATTATTTTATAACATCTGCATAACCTGTGCAAACGCCTGTGCACGCCATTGCCTAGAATACAGTAGTTTCTGAGATCATCGCGTTCAAGTAAACAAACAAACATACATTCAAACTCATCAGCTTTATATATGAGTGTAAGATGATAAAAGAAATAGACCTTTTTGTAACTCTCGTTTGTAAGTGCGGTGGTACTAAACTACCACCATCCATATTCTTCCGATCTGAAAGGCGTAGTTGCTGGTGTACTTAAAGTCACACCTACGTCACAGATTGATGCTTGCTTATTGGTTATTTTAGTATCAACTAGATTTTGCTTTATTTTATTTAAACAATAAACTTACATCATTAAATATTTAATTTAAGTCTCATAATATATTAAATAATTATTTATCTCCGTACTCATTATCTTCTATTCTCTTCTCGAGCGGGTGAAGATCATTATCTACACCCATGTAAACCCAACAATAGAATATCATCATATTAAATAAAAGCTGTATTTGACAGTTTGACAGTTCAAAAATAGCAGTGCTCCGATCGTCACTAAACTTTACAGGATTAGTCGCCAGGTCAATCCGAAGATTCCCTGAAAGTTTCATTGAAATCGGTCCAGCCGTTTCGGAGCCTTTATGGAACATACCCACGCACTTTCTCTTTTATATATATAGTTAGCATAACGGTCAATTATGCAGCCCTTCTCAAGCCCTTATAATTCTGAGAGGGGACCCATACTTTGTAGTGGGCCGGTAATTTTTTGATAACGATGATTTTAAATTATAGCTAGACTTAGAAAATAAAATGATCGTAAGCTCACTAGTTTGATGGCTATGACAAAAATAAATTGAACTGCCATAAATGTGTTTTCGGAAATAAAAATTAATTAGAAAGGGAAAATCGCGTAAAGCTCTGAATTATAACTTTTCTTAACCCAATCGTTACGTATGTTTTGCTCGTGATAATAAAAATTCAAAGATAAAATTTATTTCGAACAATAGTTCCGAGGGGTTAGCGCAATGTACATTAATAAAATCACGTCGAGGTTAAATTCTAAAGCTTTCAGCCGCTTTGTCAAAGTAGGACATTAATATCAAGTAAAGGGGTCTTTTGATGAAATTTCAGATAGAACGGCCGTAGTCTAGACCGGTCCTTGATGTTAAAATCTAATACTAGTTTACAAAAGTGAAGTACAATACCATCAAATTATAAGTTACTCTTATGTTATTTTTAGAAACACAGCCCTCCTACCCATATCTAAATCAAATAAATAATTATTTTTATCACAGATTTTACTGTTTGTGGATAAAATCTGATACTCAGAACAGACTTTAGACTTATTATATTACTGCGTAAGGACTGAGTTTGTTTGTTGTTTTATTTGAAATCTATATTGCACACACAAATAACGATACAGGAAAAATAAGCATCCCAATAAATATTTTATCCGATTAACCTTGTTTTTTTCGATTTGACAGTAGGATTGAACTAAATAGTTACATCAAGTGATCCCTCCACTACATCTACCAATCTGTAGGTATTGTTGTATAGCCGTTCTCACAGAATTAAGAAGATACAGAAACCGTGTACACGACTAATATTGAAGCAAAAACAACTCCACTTTAGAATGGTTTCTGGAACAAACTGTTAGTCAGTTCATACCATTTAGCAGATGACAGTCATTATTTTACCTCTAATGTTCACCATAAGATGTGAATATTGGAAAAAATTTGTGCGCTGGCAACATTCCACGGGTGCGTGGGGCGTTTCCACTGTTTTTGGTTTTTTTTGTTGATTCAATGGCCGTTCTCACTTATGCTGTATAACTTAACGCGAATAACAAATACATTAGAAATATTTATATCTATGACTGAGAATAATTACCTAACTCCACCTGACATAGTAGTAGTAATGTTCAATCAACAAACGCTTACGACACAGTAAGTTTCTAAGAATTCATGGTCTAACCGATCTCATTAGATTAGATAATATAGTAGGGACTGAAACTAAAGATTGTTAAATTAATAACCACCACTATTAAAAAAAAATCAATAAAAGTAGGTCATGAACCGAAGGTGTAATACTTTTATTTATGAGACATTAAGCGTTTAAATTTCGTTGAATTGAACAGATTTATTACGGGCGTGATGTGAAGCCGTAATTTACATATTTTCACGTGATTGCAAGCAATCGTTTAACTGTGTAGCTGATTTATTGGAATCATTCGGGGAGCCGTGTCAAATATGATCTTACATAGAATTATTCAAATTTTGTTGTTTACATTTTTTGTCTTGTAAATTTTATCAAAGATGGCGGCACTGATACACTATCAAAAATGCCGAGATTTCAAATTGACATTGCAATATATAATTCCAGTTACTAGCTTTGCATTTGAAATGTCTTGACATCGTCGGAGATAAAAGTTCAATATTAAGCATTATGTGAATCTAAATAATAATATTTGTTTAGAAAAACCTACATATACGAGTATATATATATTAGGGTGGCGCAAAAAAACCGACTATTTGTTTTAGTCTCACGTGAAAAAATATCGGTTTTCGATTTTTTATGAGCTGTCTCCAAAGGACAGCTCGCTCAGAATTTTTTTAATTTCAAAATTCATCAAAAATCGTTTTTTTATGTGTGCTTTGGAGACAGCTCAAAAACATAAATATTATATTAATAATAAGCCTTGGCGAGATCTGTGATTATAGCAGTATGATCTTTGGAAGCAGTATCTTAATAATTTCCAAGCCTATAATTTAAATTTAATTATGGTTGAATTTCGAACACAAGGCGACAACTAGTTATTATTATTATGCGGTGTATAATATTTATTAGATTTGCTAACCATTTCGAGTTGGATAAACTAGACCTGATTTTAATAAAGATCCGATCTATTTACGCCGGGTAAAGACGTTATCTTCCGTAACATACATATTACGACCGACGCCTTAGGTCATTTGAGTAAAGTGACAGATTAACTCCAAATCTAGTTTTATTTACGCGAATCTTAAACTCAGCCACCTCCTTAGTGTAAACCAAATTCGTCAAGATTATTTTCCCATTTATTTTGCTGTCTTTTTTTTTAAGTTTGAAGACCTCCCTAGCGAATTTAAGAAGGAGGTCCCAGCTTCGATTCCCGGCAGGGAATTTATAACTTCTGAGTTTTGTCTGGTCTTGTCTGGCTAGCTATCATCTTACGAAACCAAAAATAATTCAGAAAAGACATCCTCTTATACTCGTGAGTCACAGCTCTTATCCCTACGCCAGGGAGGTCGTCACAGTAAAGTTATAAAACAATGTTTGTATTATTTTTAAAATAACAGGTTTAGTGATGTTTCCTTTAACTTGCAAACATCCATTACGGGCACAGTGAGCCCATAAAGCCCATAGCGATGATAGCCCAGTATGTGGGACTTCGAATTCACTTACAGGGGGCCGAGTTCAAAACCCAGCACGCACCTCAAATTTTTGTAAGTTATATGCGGTTTACGCAGTTAAAAAATCACTTGCTTCAATGGTTAAGGAAAACATCGTAAGGAAACCGGCATGCCTGAGACTTCTTAATAATGTTTTCAAAGGTGTGTGTGGAGGCAAACCGCACTAAGCGTCGTGGCCGACGGCCTTAACCCCTTCTCAATTTGACAGAAGTAAGCCGGTAGTGGTTTGATATGCTGATAATGAGCTTATCAAAGAGTTACTTTTCATGTAATTTTTTGGAAATTATAGTTAACTCATTTAACATCATCATATCAACCCATTACCGGCCCAGTACAGGGCACGGGTCTCCTCCCGCAATGAGAAGGGGTTAAGGCCATACTCCACTACGCTGGCCCAGTGCGGAGTCTACCAATGCCTCCACACACCTTTGAGAACATTATAGTGAACTCCCAGGCATACAGGTTTCCTCACGTTGTTTTGAACTGTGAAGAACAACTGTGAAGTTGAAGCAAGTGATATTTTAATTACTTAAAACGAAAAGTTTTTTTCGTTTTAAGTAATTAAAATATCACTTAACTAAAAAGTTAGAGGCGCCTGCTAGGTCGTTCTCCTTCCCACTAGGTTATTACTGCTTTTTACATAAATGATCATAATTATCATAATTTGGCATGGCCAAAAATAAATTGTCAAATTTTAATAAATGACTTCACTGACACGATTATTACCTTGAAAACCTACACTATGGACTCCAGTCACAGCAATTTAGTAGTAGCAGTAGCTTCGCAATACATTTATAATAATATAGTCTTTGTGAGGCAAAATATTACTCTTTATAAATCAAAAGCTGAAATTAACAATCGACTTACCAGAAACGGTCATAAATTAGTGATATCTGCATATCGTCTGCGAAAGGTGCAGAACTCCTTTGTGGGGTTGAGTATACGCTTTTACAACATGATTCCTAAGGAAATTCTTGACCTACCAATGCATACATTTAAAAAATGTGTAAAAACGCATCTAGTACAGCGAGGTTACTATACATTTGATGAATTCCTCAATGACAAGGTAGAATGGAAGCAGCCAGCCTCGCTCTCATCTCCCGCAAGATAGCAAAATGATTGTAAATGTTGATGTTGGAAAAGAGCAACTACTGAGTTTCTTGCCGGCTCTTCTCGGTAGAATCTGCTTTCCGAACCGGTGGTAGAGTCACACAAACATGCATACTTGACGTTTCAAAAGTGCTTATAAAGTAGGCCTACTTGAAATAAATGAATTTGAATTTGAATTTGAATTTGAATTTAAACCTTGCATCTTATTAAACAAGCTCATATAAAATCGACGTCATTATTTTCCATGAAACTAACAGAGAGTTTTAAGTTTCCCCCGGGTAATAAAACCCCTATTAAGCTTGCTTTTATCTCCAACAATAATAGAACATTTTATTGTCTATCCCTTTTTATTGCTGATGGCATATAAACACTTGGCCACTGTCTGCGTTTGGGATTTATAAAATAAATGGTGGTGTGACGACATTAGAATTTTGATGATGGAACAAAGAGGATTTAGTGCTTTGTTTATTCAGTTTGAAACTCACATTTATCTTTTATTAAATTCTAGGCATAAGGCTTTTATTAGTTATAGATAAATTTATTAGTCTAGATATAAACATTCATGAATATAAATGAATTGTGAATTCTTCATTTGTGGAAATACTAAATGATATTGAACACCTCCGTCATTGATTTCAGATGGGGATTTGGAAAAAAATCTGCAATTTTTCCATGTCACGACATGTCAAGATTAGCTAGTAGTTTCACATTGCAAAATTTTAAGCAATACCGTCCTTAACCATTCTTAAATTGTATCAACCCTTTTAAAAGTATTTTCTCCACCAGCACGACGCGCAGTAGTGAACGTCGTGGTTTATCGCTGTCATATAATATATATACTGAAGTTACTGTAGCCCGGGAATTGTTTATTCCTGAAAATTATATGGTCTCTTCTGGTCTGGGAGACTTCGGCCGAGTTTAGTTACGGATGGTATTTCGACGAAGATGTGCCAATTAGCAATTCTTTATTTTTTATTTTACTACAAGTTGCCCAAGCCCTTGACTGCAATCTCACCTGATGGTTAGTGATGATTCAGTCTTAGGTAGTGGGCTAACCAGTTAGGGGTATAGAAGTTTCATTAAAACAATTCGTGAAAGTAACAGAAACAATAACATACAGAAACCATGTACACGAGTAGTATTGAAGTATCGAAAACCACTCTAATTTAGTATTGTTTCTCGTACAGGCGGTTACTCACTTCAGTCCATTTAACAGTTGACAGTAATTATTTTTATTACCTCTAATGTTCTAAACGTTTACAATAAGATGGGAAAAATGGGAAAAGTTTGTGAGCTAGCAACATTCCGCGAGTGTTAAGTGAGACGTGCGCGGGACGTTTTGACTGCTTTTGGACATTATGCACTGAATGAGGGTTCTGTAGGTGGTGAAAATAATTATTTTCTTATTTTGTTGTGGGCTTCTTCTTAGACCAGGGTGCGTTCGGAACCCTTGTAGCTTTATTTTTAAGTTTAATTCTCATGTAATGTACCCATCAAAAGTGCCACCTATATTTGAATAAAGATATTTTTGACTTCGACTTTGTAGTTTTGATTCTTTTGAGGAATAAAGATCTTTAACCAAATAATACATTTAAATTTTTGAAACATTATTCTCTGTTTTAGAGTTATTATGACTATAATAAACATAAAATGTTTCGTTAAAATTCACACTGCAGGCTAAGTGCACTTCCGTGAGCCTGGATTGTCTTCTGTTGATTTCGACTTTTCGAATGTAATACTTAACCGTTCATCGCATCGCATTGTACTGATTTATGCAAAAGAGACAGAAAAGCTTTAAATAAATGGTAATTTACATATTTTCACGTGATTGGAGGCAATCGTATGTCGCCGTTCGATTTATTGGAGCAGCTCGGAAACTGCGCTGTGTCAAATATGATGTATTTTAAATGTACGTTCCATTATTTTAAAGGATTATAATTCAATTATTTTAAAGCATTAAGAGCAATTGTTTTATTTTATTCTGAAAAATGCGATTAAAGAATGATTTATGCGAGCGCCACGTACCTACGAGATGCGGATCCAATATGACGATCATTTTAAACCCCCGACGCAAAAAACGATAGGGTGTTATAAGTTTGACGTGTCTGTGTGTTTGTTTGTATATGTATGTGCCTGCTGTGGCATGGATGAACTGATTTTGATTTTGTTTTCATTAATTGAAAGGAGGACGAGTCGGAATTTCTTTAGCTATGTTAGATAAAAATCGGTACAAGATGGCCGCCATCACAAAATGGCGGATTATATATCGTTTTACAACTCCCACAATATTATGGGTATCAATTGAATGTGCTTGACTTGTCGAGTATTTAAAAAATGACACTATGACAAATTTCAAATCTAAGATGGCTGCCGTCACATTTTTCTCAATATTGGTACCAATTTAAGGTGTGCAGCGCCGTGTAGCGTGCCCTGTTAATGTTAACATATTATCGTAAAATTAGCTTATAACAATAATTCGGTGTTAATAATAATCTTGTAGCCACTGCTTACGCTCAGTGTAGTATCTCTTACTGTTTCGGTCGTAATACAATTCTCGAATTGAAAACTGGACTTAAGGAGACAATCGTTTTTGTATGGGGAATAGGTCCACCAAAAATTGTAACGTAGATATAATAATGAGTCGCATGTTGATTTGTTTCTTATAATCGCTATATTACAATGGTATTATTACTCTTAACTCGTCTAACCAGAGTATTGAGAAATCGTGATCTTAAAAGCGATCCTAAAAACCTCACTAGCGATTGTCCCGTCAGTGTATAGGTGCCATATGACGTTACAATAGTGTTACTGTTCGGCTGAGGCTTGTAAATTATAAAAAAAAAGTATTTTATTTTATGTTTCAAATAATTTAGGTAGGTGCCATATGACGTTACAATAGTGTTACTGTTCGGCTGAGGCTTGTAAATTATAAAAAAAAAGTATTTTATTTTATGTTTCAAATAATTTAGTGCTAACATGTAAACTCATTGAAGACTGGACCTATTTTCTAAACGAACTTGAAGTTGTCTGGCTGGCAAGTGTCAGTGGCATAGGCAAACGAAACGAATGTCAATCTTTGACATTCTAAATAAGAATTGTAAGACAATACATACGTATATTTACAGCATTCATTTTATTCATTTAAGGCAGGGTAAAATAGCCGTGGGTTTTTTTGTTATCACCATCTCACATTTACATTTAAAATTATTAGAACATAACTCCAAAAAGTTAGAGGTGCGTTGCCGTGCCGTGTTGCGTGTATTTATTTACATTCAAATAGTGCACTTGGATGTGCAAGAAAATGGCCTAGGCTAAATGCACCTTTTATGTTGCATCATCTGTATTGCCAACCTATCTACAAGTCACCTGTACCAGATGCCTGCCAAATTAATGTCCGGAAGTACTGTCGGAGCTCAGCCAAAATTGCGGTTTCCAGAACGAGCTCTTTGCCAATACTGACGTCCAATAATTTTCAATGTACGTGCTTATAACGTGCTAGCAGTTCCCCGCGGTTTCATTCGCATTCTTTATTGTAACGAATTTTTATATGAAAGCAAATTAGCCGCGTGGGTACCTTTTTCTGGACATCAAAATAACTAGGTATACTTAGTTGATATACGTTGTATTAAATTAGTACCTATATGGAAAGTACCATTAATTTTCTACATTTTACTTGACAACGACTTGAAAATGTTGTAGAAAATATTTACTTCTTGATTTTTAGTTGTATAAAAAGTAGTTTTTTTTTCTTAATTTTAAATATCTTCTCTCTACCATATGTATGCTGGCGGTGTCCAAATTTATACTCACTCAACGTTTCAAAATCTTCCGATTGCAATAGCATTAACAAAGACTTGCACGTAAATCCAAAAGAAACTCATGCTATTGTTATTGGCCGTCGAAGGCAAATTTCAAAGATTAACTGGTTTTCCCTGTGATAATGTAAAAAACCTGGACCTTATCTTGATCGAACCTTTTGTTTGACGTACCATATAAATGAGATCCCTTGAATGCAATGTCATCAGTAAAAGATAAAGCAGTCTGATGGTAGCGGGGTTACCTGTTAAGCGTTTGGCAGTTATATTAAACCCATACCTCTCGTACATCAATCGTTACATCGCTTAGCGGCAAGTCTTGCCAATGAGGGTGGTAACTAGCCTCGGCAGAAGCCTTCCACTAAACAAGACCAGAGAAAATTCAGAAATTAAATATTTCAAATCGACCTTCCATTTATAAGACCACAGAACTCACCACTGCGTCATAAACTGAAGTAGCGCGATTGGAAGAATGAAATTATTTATTGGTATGTTTTGATACTTGCGCACTTTAAAGCTCTCAGATATCAGATCAGCAATAGTAGTTGGTATGTTTTGATAATTTAATATTTTGACGGCCGATTGGCGCAGCGAGCAGAAACCCTTTTTTCTAAATCCAAGGCCGTGGGCTCGATTCCCACTACTGTAAAATGTTTGTGTGATGAACATTAATGTTTTTCAGTGTCTGAGTGTACATATAAATATGTATATTATTAGTACATATTTATGTTATATTACATCAGTCATCTAAGTACACATAACACAAGCTACGCTTACGTTGGGGCTAGATGGCAATGTGTGTCAGTATATTAATTAATTTAATATAAAAAAGACTAAGATATCGATAAAATATAAGTATTCTTTAAACAATCCTTTAAGTCGTTTGAAAAGATCTTATAAAATACTCACTTGAAACGAATTTGTGTTTGTATAACCCAAATTATCCCCTTTGGATAATTGTGTTTTGAAATATCATATAATTTGCAACCGAAACGATTACACGCAACCCAGGCGAGATGTGGGCCAAAAATTTACAGCACCCACCCCTGATATCCCAAATGAGCGTAATTACAAACTTCTGAATGTAATTCGACCAATTTTGTTTAACCCCGTTCTTAATTAAAAACAACAACACAAAGCTGCGAATACACCGAGAGTAATTTGCCCATTAAATATATTTATCATCCTTTTTGAAGTTATACTTCTTTTGGCGCGTTATCGAAAAATGGTGAGAGTAAATTTTTACGATGCGCGCGCGTACACCGTCACAAAAAACCGGCACCATGAAGTAAGCTCTAGTCAACATTTTAGTTTTTCTAAAAAGGTTTGACAGTTGACTTTCAATAATTCAAATAATACCTTTTTTTCTATTGTTAGTGTCCTTTTTTCTACAAACGTAGAATAAGGCGAAAGATGAAATCTTTGAAAAGATTTTTTCTTGTTACGCCAAAGAAGTATGACTTCTAACGCGTGTACATAAGTACACACACGTTTTTTTATAGTAATTATTGATAGACCAAGCAGATGGCCCACATGACGGTAAGTGGAAAACCATCGTCTATAAACAGAGCAACACTTGCATTGGGCATGCGAGGAACACGTCCTGCAAAATGCCGGTCTGTATCCATCAATTTGAGGCGCAGATGCGCCTGTAATTACACCAACAACGACGCCCTTCAACCCGGAACAAAGCAGCAACAATGCTGTTTAGCGGCAGAAATAAGTTTTTGTCACAAGAAGCTCTACTACTACTACTAAAAAAAATTCAGGAGCATATTGTTGTAGCAGCATACTTGTCGGGTCGTGACGGCAGATGAGAATACAACTGTCACAACCCCTTCTCTTCCTGCGGGTGTCGCACAAACGGACTCCTCGATTATAACGTAGAGCGGGCAACAGAGACTTTTATATTAAAACTCCCCTTTATACTAAAATATCACCAATCCATCGGGCCCAGCGTGCTGCATACACTTTCGTATGGAGAGGCCGTTAGCCCAGCAGTGGACTTTTATAGACTGTCCGTGTTAAGTAAACTGTTCACTTATTTTTATTGCGGCTACAATGCATCTCTCCTAGTGATGAGAATCAATCAATCAGTATTTTTATTTTGTGCAGATTGAAATCCTTGAATTGCTGTAGTAATTTTGGGCTAAAATTAAGCTTAATTTGCTAATCTCCGCGAAAGGCAGGCGAATCTGTACCTATGGTGTAGTTAATAACTTCTTCAATCCTTACAATCCACACCAAATAGATCCTCGGCAATGCACTCTCTACGCACGTTTCGCTGCAAAACCGGGGCATCCTCAGGAGATGTTGACTTTACAAATGAATAATTGTTAAGTGAAGACTTCGTAAATTCAGCTTAATTTCTATAATATATTATTTAATTCCGAAAATTACCGCCTGCTTCTATCAAATACTTAATAAGTATATTTATATGTTCTAAATCGATTTTATTTAAAAACAAACATGCTCAGCCAAGCAAAACGTCGCACGAATTACAAAAACGAAATGTCCACCAACCTATTAAGTCAATGCACCTTTATCTCACTCAATGAACTCAAATAATTAATAGATAGTTAAACCAGCTGAGTGAGAGTTCCGTGCAGTATAAACACTAAATAGTTTAATAAACATCGAACAAGAAAACACCAAAATTGATTGCTTGATGTTTATGACTTTAAATTTAAATTCTAAAAATAAGTAGGTAGTATAGATAAAGATAATGTTATGAATGGCATAAGCTTATGTACTCGCTTTTGGTTATACTACGTGCAGTAGTTATCTTACGATTACGGCGAATTATTCATACAGTATACGACTAGCCATCATTTTACAACCCTTGTGACGCAAAGTTATACGCCTACACACGTTCTCAGATAAAAGAAACGTTACAAAAAGCGACGACGCGTCTGCCGTTATAAAGGTTTTGTCACCCATTATATTTGAGCAAAAGCGCTTCGCTTCCCCGTTTCTAAGGCTTCCCTCTTCCCTGCCACTTACAATTTGGATACCTTCGAGGCAAGAATGAATAGGCATCTTCTTCAAGCGGGTTTCATAGTAGACTGCGTTGTCAATTTCAATAACGTATGCTTTCGTTGTGCCTATATTGTGTGAGTTTAGTACATGTCTGCATTGTATTTTTTACATGATTTTAATAGATTTTAATCATTTTATTGGATATTGATTCTTTGTTGATCACCCGGGGCTAAAACAGTTACACCATTCCGAAACACTTTGTGATGAAACCAATAAGGCGGCCTTGTTTTTTTTTAAATGCAATAAAGTTTTCCTTTTTAATTGATATAAGATAACAAGCCTAAGTTTTCACGATAGAACAAAAATAATAATTATTAATGTTTATATGGTATATAAAAATAGCCATTAAAAACAGGTAATGCGTAAGAATAAAATCCCATAACCTATGTATCATCATCATCATTTGAACCCATTACCGGCCCACTACAGGGCACGGGTCTCCTCTTAGAATGAGAAGGGTTCAGGCCATAGTCCACCAAGCGGGCCAAATGCGCATGCACTTAACACTCTTTTCAGTATATTATAGTAAACTCTCAGGCGTGCAAGTTACCTCACGATGTTTTTGTTCACCGTTAAAGTAGGTTATATTTAATTCCATAGCAACAGTAAACCCATGGCCATACGAAAACATACCTGGACATAAGAACCCGTTAATGCGCATGTGTACACCATTCAAGCACAATAAGAATATTTAATATTGAATAACGCGTTGATCGCATTATATTAGTCACCTCGGTCGTCAAGTAATGTTTATCTCAATATTACACAAAAAAGGGACTGGTAGATTTACGTGAATAATTTGTGGCCATGGTATAATATGGGGCGATTAGTTTTATTTTACCATTTTTGAAAGTTTATTTTAGCAATGAAAACTAATTCTTTACAGTGCAAATTTTTGTTTTTTTTGCTTTTGTTGAGAGTCTATATATTTTGTATTCAACAGTAAACATCTTGATATACAATTAGTTATTTATTTGAACTTATTGCATCTGTAATTAGTTTAATTCAACATTCCAATTAGTAAACACATAATAAAAATAATAAGAAATAACATTAATATTTACAAAAAATATAAGATTGCGCCATTTTGGGCATTTTTGCTCATCAATGCAAATAGCAATCTTTAATTTTATAAGTAAATAAATATTAAGATGTTATTTTCACCACACAACATTCTCCACTTTCTTTCAAAATTCAGTAAATAGTTTTAATAATAGGTTCGTGACCTGAAGCAAAAACTAGTTAAAATGTATGTTGGAATTTCTAAGAGAATTTCTGCTGCATTACGACGTAAAGCAACGAAGCTGGGGGAATAAATAGCAAAATGATTGATATAGGTAGCAGTAATAAAGTCCAAATTGGCCGGATGCCAGCGATGTATGTGGCCATTCAGCGAGCCAAATATTTTATGGAGGTATCCATTCGCTTTTATGCGAGAATGTACCTAAAGTTTCCACTTTTGGATGTATAGAAGTTTCATACTTTTATAACGAAAAATTTATTTAGAAGTTCAACTTCAACTTTTCAACGAAAAGTTCGAGCGTTTTCAAAAATGTTTTGAAAGGAACAGCATTCCGAACAAGTAAAGTCAAAAAGACAGTGCTTTTATATTTCAATAGAAGCTTATTCAAGTGTTATTTATATACACTTTTACTAATGACAATTTTAATGTTTTTATATTCATTTGCTTTGTTTTATAAGCAATAATGTGTACATATACATTACATTCTATACTCAGAACTCGGTGTGCATTAACTCTTATACGTACCATGTATATCATACGTATTTTAATTTGCCTCATGGAGGCCTTTCTAGTTTTCCGGTGCGAGCACAACGCGAATTTCAACGGAATGTTTCATTAATATCTCGCTGTAATGCAGCCAATGATAATTTTGTTTTTATGTCGATGTATTTTTTTTATTTTTGTTACGATGAACTTACTAGTGCAATTCGACTATGTAAAGTATCCATGAACGTGCAAAGATTAATTCTAATAAAAACGCATTCATATTATATTAAGTTATTTGTCATATCACAATAAATAAATAAATATAAAAGTAAGCGTAGCTTGTGTTATGGGTACTAAGATAGCTGTTGATTATTTTTATGAATATAATACACATAAATACTTATACACAGATAAACACCCAAAAACTGAAAAACAATCATGTTCATCACACAAACATTTTCCAGTTGTGGGAATCGAAACCACAGCCTATGTCTCAGAAAGCAGGGTCGCTGCCAACTGCGCCAGTCGGCCGTCACTCATAATCTTATCACTTCATCACTTTCATAATGTTATGTATTATGCACGTATAAAATCTATTTAAAAAATTTTCTGTTGCAATATAAAAAATTTAGTCAAAACTGTTGTTTTCGTTATTCAACAAGTTAGCTCTTGACAGCAATATTTCGATGTGGTAAACTCTTTAGGGGCAGTAATATTGACTCATAACCTCTAATTATTTTCTACATCGTACCAGAAAACTTAATCGCTTGGAGACACACCTTAGTCGGTAGACTACCGCTGTAGCCTACAACCAGACTAGACCTGATGAAATTCTGAAATTACAATCAAATACAAATCGAACCTGGCACCTTCTACTTATAAGATCCCAGTCATCATCAGTGCGCCAAGGAAGTAATCACATAGGTCCACTCCAATGGAAACTAAGATTAATTAGTATGTTAAAGATAGCATCTTCTGATATATAACATCAGATGTCTACGGAAGCCGAGTTATGGTTAAGATATTACAAAAGTTTACTACTCAAAGTGTTGTATCATTAAAAAAGTAGACCACTTCAACATCGCCTGGCTCGGGCATCCAAGGGCATGCGCCTCTCAAGAGAAGCAGGGTAACTTGAGAATAATTAGCAAACCTATAATTAGAATAATAAGTACCCACCTATTAACGCCCTTTTTTTGTTTTTTTTTTTGTCGCTGGGAAATGCGTTTAGGCATCCCTGCCGGAGGCTGCGGAGGTAGAACTGCGCAGCCTCCAGCAGGGTATGTGGGACTCACTGGCTGGTAAAACATCAGCCAGAATACCCACTAAAACCCAGCGGAGCCGCCTGCGCCCAAGTTGGGGCGTCAAAGGATCGCGGTCGCATGCAACTTTGACGCCCCGGCGCGCTCGTCGAAGGCATACGATGGTGTCTACGACCTATTAACGCCCTAGGTCGACCGCCTTCTATATATTATACTAGCTGTTGCCCGCGACTTCGTTTGATTTTGGTTTTTGATTAAACATTCAATTGGCATTCAAGTATTCAGTATCGCTAAGGCTCAAATGAGGGGTTTGCTGCTGTCCGCTGAGGAGTTCTGTCCTCTATCTCCAACTACATTCATCAGATCTGCACAAAGTTTTGGCAAAATTAAACACATAAATAAAATTATAACTTTATTAATAACCAAAGAAAAGAAAATAAATAATGTCAAAAATTCGCATCATCAAACATTATAAAAATGTTAAGTAGGTACCTAATGTCAAAAAAGCGCAATAGTGCAACACTGGGATTTTTAAATTATTAACTTCTCATATAAAGAGATTATTATTTGAGATATATAGATATAGATATATTGAAATTTGATATTTTTAAATTTTATTTGATATTCTCTGTCTTGGTTATACGGATTTCAGGAACTTGACTACAATCTATGGTCGGGCTATGAATTTTTCGGTATTTGGATTTCTCAGTGCCGGCCCAGAGTTAGGAAATAGGTGTCGAACCTCGTGCCTAAGAGAGCATGTTTAGCTATCGCTTAATATCACATGATAGCTATATATATAATATATATATGTAAAAGCCCACGAACCCATTTGTGAGAAGCGAGGTAGGGCTATGCTCAAAAAACTCTCTTTTCTGTAAGAGACGGACTGTGCGCAGAAGTTGGTAGGGTCATCATCATCTTCATCAACCCATTACCAGCCCACTACAGGGCCACGGGCCTCCTGTCAGAATGAGAAGGGTTGGTCGTGGTCTACCACGCTTGCCATGTGCGTATTCGTAGACTTCACACGCCATTGAGAATATTATGAAGAACTCTCAGGCATGCAGGTATCCTCTTGATGTTTTCCTATGCAGTTTAAATATTGTATAGAAGCAGGCGTTACTTTGCGGAAATATACAGTTTAAAGCAAGTGTCATTTGAATTGCTTAAATTAAAACGCACATAACTCCGAAAAGTCAGTGTTGCGTGCCGGGACTCGAACTCGGTCTCCGCGAAAGGCAATCCGAAGCCTTACCCACTAGGCTATCGCCGCTTCGATAGGCTAATATTGATCATAATTGAAGAAGTATTAACTCAAAGGTCCCTAATTTGTCATCAATAACATAAAGTTACAAGTTCATGCCATTAATTATTTAGAAACAGAAGTATTATTTTATCGCTCAACTCAAAACTCCGCACCCCTTATTTGGGATAGCACTTCACACACAAAACCGGCTTTATATGCGAAATCACTGAACATGGAAGTGGGATCCTCATTAATGTAAAAGGGGTTCGCAAAATTCACACACACTCCGTGGAGTATGGGTATTGTTCGATCTGGGTATTCAGTGTTCCACTCGGAACTTTTTTTTTTAATTTCTTACACGCCCTCACTTGTACTACTAAGCACCTTTACGGCGTGGTGGTGCCTCTTTGTATCCTCCCCTTTATTTTGGTTCTTCAGACTTAACAAGTTTTTGCTAGCTCCTTATAAACACAAATAGCTTACATATTCAGTTAATATGTTTTTCAGTGTCCGGGTGTTTATGAGTATTTTTTTTCTTATTTATTCCACTAAAAGTAAGCCCTTGACTGCATCTCACCTGGTGGTAAGTGAGTCTAAGATGGTAGCGGGCTAATCTGTTAGGGAGTGTGGTAGTCATATCCCTAATCGGTTTCTACGCGACATCGCACCGGAACACTAAATCGCTTAGTGGTAAGTCTTTGTGGAGTATATCGAGACCCGACCAGTATATTATTAGTATTTGTATATGTATATTATTCATAAAAATATTCGTCAGTCATCTTAGTACCTATAATACAAGCTACGCTAACTCGGAGGCTACATGGTGGTGTGTGTATTGTCGTAGTATTTATTATTATATTATATTCAATGTTTGTAAATATTTACCGTTAGCTGAAAAATCCTATTGTAGTGCAATACATTACAGGAACGGTAAAAAGTTTTTATGAAAACTAATTCTGGCTGATTGTTTTTTGGACTTCTTCTTAGACTAAAACGCGTTTGGACCCCTAATAAATTTAGCGTTAGGTTTACAATATCATTTTGAAAGTTCGCATTGAAAATGCCTTTTTAGTGCTGCGCTGTGTGTAGCAGTAGTAATAAGCATGCATGATAATTAAAAAACGGACGAATTTTATACCTATAATGCTAAATTGAAAACTTTCAAATAAACTAGAGCAATACAAAGTACGAACGTTTAAAAACAAAGTTCCGAGTTCATCATATCAGGAATGAAAAATGCCGTTTCAAAATCACAATAACGATGATGAGATTGCTTTGGGTCGAAAGTAATTTGTGTCCGGGACGACTCTAAGGCTTTTATTTTAGCAATATACGGTCCGGGAAAAAAAGTTTAATGTAGGGTAACTCAATTATGGACTCCCCACCTTGTGTGCCCCCAATTTATCACGAAACGTCTCATCGCACTAAGAACTGAAGGTTTAATGTTCCTTATATAACGCTTTGTGAATGTGTACCTAGTATAAGCTTATTTATAAAATTACTTGGTAACACTAGTACATTTTTATTTGAACGGAACAGAAACGGAACTATCATAGACTTACAGTGTTGCTTGTCATTCCGACCATCCTCGAGGCTAGGCTTGAAGTATTTAGTTGAACATTATGATTAATAGTTTATCATTGCTGTAATATTTCAAATCTATAGGTAAACCGAAAAACAAATGTAGCGTTTCAAAACATTAGACAAAAAGTATCCCTTTAAAAATCACCAATATTTTTTTTAGTTACAAATTTCTACTGACAGTAGAAATTTGTCAAAAAACTGCAAACTATTTCGGAGTTATACCACGTCTATAAGGCCCCATATAACATAAATAAATTTATATAATAGTAATTCCAAACAAACGGGATATTATTTCCTTAGTTCTGAGTTGCTTGAACATATATACAATTCTGTTTTAAAAGATTCATTATAAGGCACCTGTGAAACTGTGAAAACCTAAAGTGGATAAAGTCCACGAGATAAGTCTGTCAGCATAGTCGTGACAGTATCCATTATGGACATCCAATTCTGAATATAGGAAGGTCTTTTGTCTTTTGTAGGAAGTTCTAAATTATACGGTCTCGTACCATTTGCGTCCAGCAGCTCACAGAGCTATTCTGGGAGTATATTTAAGTGCTTTAATCGGAAATAAGGATATCTATAACTCACTGGTCAATGAGTTAGCGACGTAGCATAACGATTTATTAACTATACTACGTAAATTATAAATTTATTAAAAAAATATTTCAGAGTACGGAGGATAGAGCGCTTAGCCTAAAGGCTTTTTTCACTTTAGACTTGCGCTTGTCTATAATCTAGCGTGATGGAAAGTAAGCATGGCGCGTATGTTGGGAAAGCGAAAGATTCCTTTTAACTTTGGCTTTGAAAGTATTCAAATTATCAATGAGCGATGGAAGAGCCTGTGTGGTGCCGAAGCGTTAGAAATGCTAATAGAAAATTATTTTCAGCTTATTTCAGAACGATAGTTTCAACAGTACATGTAGTTTATTTCTTAAAACAACTGATAATTAGATGAAATAATGATCGTTCATTGATCTCTATGACAAAAATAATATTGAGAGATACCTATAAATAGCCTTAGAAAAATTATGATTTTTATTTTGATAACGATTAACTGTCAACCAAACCAGACAAATTATTATGTGAAAATCCAAATCCAAATTATAATAAGCTGGATGGATGAAAAACGAAAAATATTGTCAAAATCTCACTCCATTAACTCCCCAATGCCGGGCTACGGCTTTCTCTCTTATAAGTCAAAAGAAAGAGGATCTTCGAGTATATACCCACCTCTGCTTCCATACAGGTTGGTGGGCTTTTAGGATTCTGACCTCATGTTATTAACAGCTAAACTTACTTTCCTAAGCACGGCGTGAACGAGTACTAAGAATTTATTACCAGAAAAGATAGTCTATAAGCCTACAAATAATAAATATAAATATACTATGACAATACACACATTGCCATCTAACTCCAAAGTAAGCGCAGCTTGTCTTACGGGTACTAAGACCCATTTTTGGGAATCGAACCCACAGACTCGGACTCAGAAAGCAGTGTCACTGCCCAATGCAAATGCCCAATGAAATTAGGTAATATTTTTTTATATTTCGTTTCTCTTTTCATTTTTTTTTACATTTACTTTTCTTTTTATAGTGTCCATCTTCAATAAGCGTCGACTTGAAT
Source organism: Pararge aegeria (assembly GCF_905163445.1). Classification (NCBI taxonomy): domain Eukaryota; kingdom Metazoa; phylum Arthropoda; class Insecta; order Lepidoptera; family Nymphalidae; genus Pararge; species Pararge aegeria. The sequence continues at coordinate 4,052,544 of NC_053184.1, read as the reverse complement.
AGTTATCAAGCATGTTGCAGCTACCTATAAGTTTAATCATTTTTGTTTCTAATACCTTATACTATTATCATATATCAATGTATTAAATGTGATTATGTTGTGCTTTGAATAAATAAATAAATGCCCGCCGTCAGAATACATAAATACCTTAATCTTTTGCTAAATTTAGCAATCTAACCCAGGGTCACGTAATCAGTACCTAATTTAATTTACTACCCAGTTTCATTGAAGCGACGCCGACGAGAAAGCATTTAAACTTGTAAAAATAGAGTTTCAAATAAATAAAATATTCTGTATCACAATGTTGCCTCGTAACGAATACACAGTCATGACACTACATCGTGCATTTCTCCATTCTTCCAAGTTTACTGTAACAAGTCTTGAAGCACTTACTTTGATGAAGTCATTAAAAACAGCAGACTTAAGGCTAAATTCTCAAGAAAGTCACTGGAGACATCTCCTGAATTAGGTAAAACGTCTAACAAGATAATAAAGGTAGAGGAAAATAATTAATGAACGTCGTACTTAAAAATAATTAATTCGGTATTATATTTTCCTAGCCGGAAAATAAGATAGGCAGTATTTTCATATAAAAAACTTTACTCGCGCTAACTGTTTTTAATAATGTAAATGCGAAAGTGTGTTTATTGTTTTATCTTACAATCCTGCAGTGCAAAGAAATGTATTGAAGAGATTTTTTGCATAAGAATGGATACTTTATGTGCCGGAGTCCACTTTTTATAGGAGACAATGCAAAATTCACATGCGATTGATTTAATAAATAAATAAATAATAAATATACTACGACATTACACACATCGCCATCTAGCCCCAAAGTAAGCGTAGCTTGTGTTATGAGTACTAAGATAGCTGTTTACAGATAAACACCCAGACACTGCAAAATAATAATAATTTGTTCATCACACAAAAATTCGTCCAGTTGTGGGAATCAAACCGGTTCAAATTGGTTTGATTCCCCTAGGACTCGGAATGCAGAGTCGCTGCCCACTGCGCCAGTCGGCCGTCGAATGATTGATATAATGATTATTATACTAACATACCAAAACGCCCGAATTTACTTGAGTAAAATTATTAATGAAGATTTATTTTTATAATAATTATAATATTATGATAATTAAGAATTGTACATAGACTAAACCTACTACTTTCCTACTTTTTTACCTATTACTTTCTCTCCTGACGAAAACCCTATTGCGCCAATAAACGATCAACATTAGCCCCAAAAGTTCGTAAGAATTTCTAAAAGTATCGCAACGTCCGGTACGTTGCGGTACTTTTACAAATTCTGGTAATTTTACATGGTAATTTTTGACTGGCTTTTCAGTTTTCACCAATTGTGTAAAGTTAAATTAAATAATTAAATTAATTTTGAAAACATTATTTTTAATTTCAAGGCAAAATCTGTCCGACACGGTATATCCTACGTCTGCGCCTGTTTTAATTAACCCCTATATTAATGTTATTCAAGGCTAAAATATCCACATTTACGTTATCCAAATATCATAATTGACTTTGAAATCCTATTGTTTCGAAGGCCGTTGGATTCTAGGAATGAACCTGTCATATTATTATTACAATTCCATAGAATGAGACACTGTAAATCCAACAAAAGTCTGACCTTCTCTCGCTCTACTTAAGGCTTTTTATATTGAAAGTGTGAAGTGAGGTCATGACACATTTATATCCGACCAAATTACAAGTTCTTGGGTTTAAATGAAACTTGAATTCAGTGATAAGATTGGTTAAGTTTTCAGTAAGCGGTGATGCATTGGTATTTTGAGGTCACGAAATTTTCACGACGTTTTAATCCCCGTCAGTTTAGGAATAATAATATTTTGGAAAATGCTATAGATCTAGTAGCACAACCGTACGAAAACTGATGGATATGCAATCATGACTTCCGAATGGGTGTTTTTTTTTTCAAATTCGCTTATTCGTACAAGGTTTTACTATGATGAAGGCGTGCTGATCTGAAAGGATCGTGATAGTTTAAAAACCGGCAGTGCTTATTGGTTTTGCCCTAGATGAAAACAAAAATGAAAATAAAAAAGTTTATTTGAGCAGCAACATTACAACTTGTTTGTTACATACATTTGGCAAATATTGTTATTAGACACAATAGAATTAATCGCTAGCGAACACACTAAGCTGAGTTTGTTATTATGAAAATTAAGCTTAATTTGCTATACTCCACGAACAGCAGGAGACAAATTCTCCTGCTGTTCGTAGAGTATATGGTGTAATTTATAATTACTTCAATCCGTATACTCCACACCAAACAGATCCTCGGCAATGTAACCTCTACGCACGTTTCGCTCCGAAACCGGAGCATCCTGAGGAGATGTTGACTTTACAATGAATAATTGTTGTTGTTCTTAACAATTATTCATGTTATCAGGCGGAGTGTGTGTGTGAGTGTGTGTGTGTCTTTGTGTTGTGTGTGTATGACTGAGAGTAAGTATATGTAAGCATGTTATTTTTGTCAATTACTAACTTATTAATATTATTTAATAATATTATTGCAATTTAATTTATAATTTATTTTACAAGGTTTTCTGTTGCGTCCATGTCGTATATGTGGTTCTGATTATCTATCTCGAAAACTTACGGTCATAACTGAAAGTTGGTTTTCATGTCAGGCGCCTATTTAAACCAACGGCTAAGTCTAGAAATTCAAAAACAATGATGAAAATTCTGTTGTACAGTCATCTCTAAACTAAAGTAAATTGGACTATCTAAAAGAAGATATCGCCATATCTGCTTTAAAAGGATGGAACTGTTGTAAAACACGTTAATTTAGTTTAGAAATCTATGTACAATAAAATTGGCACCATTAGCGCCAGCGTTTGGGTACCATGCCCAAAAGTGAAAAGTTTGATGGCCATAAATATGCTACTCAAACTTCTCAATGGATCACTCATCACTCTAAATCTGTTTCGTGATTACAGTTTTAAACACTGAGGAATGTACGTTTTAAGCAATTATTATTAATATCATTTGCTTCAACGGTGAAGGAAAACATCGGGAGGAAACGTGCATGAGAAAATGGGCAGGTGAAGCGGACTACGGCCTTAACCACCTCTCATTGTGAGAGAAGACCCGTGTTTTGTAGTGGGGCGATATGGGTTGATGTATCTAATAGATGGCCCACCCAATGGTAAATGAAAAACCATCGCCTCTAAACAGAGCAATACTTCGCAGGGCATGCAGGTAAAAAGTTCCGCAACGTGCAACCTTGTGTCCATCAGAGGCATAGAAGTTAAGCCTCATCATGTCAACCAATCGTCGTCCACTGCTGGACATAGGTCTTTTGTAGAGAGTTCCACAATACACGGTCCTGGGCCACTCGCCTCCAGCGGCTCAGCGGCAGTTAAGCCTCATGTGCCGGTTATTACACCGGCACTCACGCCCTTCAGATCGGAACTAACCATTGTTGTAATGCTGCTTAGCGGCAGAAATAAGCATGGTTATAGTACTTCCCCGGACGAGCTGTCACAAATAGCACTACTACTGCAAAGCCACCATCCTACTTCATAATACTCATATAACCAAAAAAGTCCTGACGTAACTTTTTCTTCCTTTTCAGAACTTCCAGAAAAGCCGAAAATCTTCGACGAGGCCGACAAAGAAGTAATAGGCGTGGCAGGCCCCTACATAGAAGGCACCAGTCTGAAACTTACCTGTGTTGTAAGTGGAGGTAAAATTAGAGTATACAAATAAATATTGTGGTACCCTGTATATTTAGTTACCTTTATCCATGTGATTATCATCATCATCGTAGTCAGTCTATTACTTATTATCCCTTTTTCAGTGAAATATTTATGGTCTTAGAGCTCTCCTTTTATTTTTAAGAAAAACAGAGCTTAGACAAACCGAGGGGTTTAACTGACAGCTTAATTTGCATTGCAAAATATTATTATCTCACAACTATTAATGACCCCACTAGCGCAGCGGTGAGCACTGTGGTTTTAAGCTGGAGGTTCTGGGTTCGATTCCTGGCAACGGCAATTTGGGAATTTATATCTTCTGAATTTTCCCTGGCCTGGTAAGGAGGGAGCTTCGGCCGTGGCTACCCAAAAAGCCGTGCCGCTTAACGATTTAGCGATTTCGATGTCGTGTAGAAACCGATTAGAGGTATGACTGGCATATAGCTGGCATAAATGGCAATGATAAAATATAACTGTCATACTCCCTAACAGGTTAGCCTACTACCATCATACTCTGCATCTTCACTTAACATCAGGTGAGGTTGCAGTCAAGGCCTAACTTGTAGTAAAAATAAGAAAAATCTTTTCCACCGAATATGGGAATCGAACCCGGGTTCTTGTATATCGCAGTAAAGCATGCTTTGCAACTTGTAACGAGATGTGATGCCACTGAATAACCCGCCAACAACTAGCCGCCGAATCACGCCGCCAGTTCATTAGTTGTGTAGACTCCTTTATACTTACTGTCACTCTGCCGCAGAACACTGCAACGTCACTGTCGCCAAGAACGCTAAGTTGGGAACAAAGTTTATCCGTCGGAAACATAAATACCTCTAACTTATTTCTTCCACTGTATTCGCGTTAATATTCCAGAAAATTTCACCTTTATTCACGCCATAATACAACATCAGTGGAGCGGCTATTCCGACATTTTGTTAGCTTACCGTGACCCGCTAAACGCTGTGATTAATTTAAAAATACCACAGAATGTGACCTAATACATTACACACAAAGGACGTTTTTTATACACTTGCATGCTAAAGTATGGAAACGATAAATAATGACTGTTATTATTAATGTGACCGCTATGTAAATTTGTTGGTTGGTATTAATCTCTCTCCGATCATTTAAATGGAACAATGGTCCATTTTATCCATAGGTTAACTATGCTTAATTGAAACTCTAATTTAGATAGGCCGGATCAGTTTTAATTTTTAACTCTTTTTGATACCGCGTCGGTTTATTTACGTTGGAGGAATGATAGTTTTAGTTAGAATTGATTCTGTAAAATCCTGTTAGTTTTCCTTCGATGTTTTTATTCAACTTATGGGCAGTTTTTAAATCTCCATATAATAACTGTTTCCTAAACGCTAGTTTTTCAGGACTTGTAAAACTAAAATAGATTGAACTGGTCTTCAAAGTCCTTCTCTCTATAATGCAAAAAAAGTCGCGTCAAGCAGTATTATTTTATTTAAACATATATGATTCCCAAAATATATACGTCAACAATATTAAAAAACCCCCTTTCTGTTTCTTATAATGTTATTTATGTTTCTAAAATTTGCATATAACTCCATGACACGTGAAACAAGTTTTTATCGCTACACGTTTTTTAAGTTTAAATAATGAAATGGCATAGAAATATAAAACACTATGTCATAATATAGTACTAGTACAGATATATAAATGCAAAAGTGTGTCTCTTTAATAGTTACCTATTTCAGTTCGGCTATTTCACCAAGCTGAACGGAAATTGGCACAAAGCTTATGTCTTAGAGATGGACCGGACTGGATGAAAAATTAGGAAATCACAAAATATTTAGCAAAAGGAAAACATTTCACGCGGTATTTTTCAAAAAACCAAAATATATGCTGACAAAGTGGGATTAAAAAACGTAATAAATGGATAGGGTTTCTCATGATAAGTCACATGGTCAGCATAGTGAAGTAAACGAAAACATTTAAACGTTGAACGCGATACTACCGTAACGAAAACGTGATGAAAGAGAGTTTCCGTTTTATCGTTAATTGCAACTGATGTCATTTCTAATGAGGTTTCTTATGCAAAATGTAAAAAAATAATTAATATTCTTTTATACTTAATTGAATAATGATCTAAATACTCAGTTATTCAATACTTAGCTTCGCTTACAACTCCAGTGGCTGAGCAAGGCGGCTCAAGTTCGCGGGTTAAAGTAAATTTGTATGTATATTGTCCACTGTCTATCTATCACTGTCTGTACATTATTTTTTTATAATATCATTTGCTTTATCGGTAAAGGAAAATATCGTGACGAAACCCGCATGCCTGAGAGCTCTTGATAACGTTCTCAAACGGGGGAAAGTACGGTCTAAACCTCCGTCATTCTTAGAGGAGACCCGTTTGCTATAGTGGAACTTAGTGTTCAACTTTTCTTTCTATGGTACCAACGCTAACTCTTTTATTTTGGACACAAAATGCGGTGGGGGCTTAATAAATTCAACTCAATTATGATAGCAGGCACTGAAGGTAAACAAGATTAGCTGACCAGTTGAGAGTTTCAATCTCGTGCAGATTCTATACCATAGCCAAAAAGTGGCATCAGCAGAACGGTAGGATCTACCATAGACACGAAGAGTTTACTTTTCCAAAGCCTTCCATGGGTCAAACCAAAATACCCAAACCAAAATCCTGGATCCACCACCGAAGCCAATCTCAGGGCTCAGAACTAAAAGCGACTCGTGTTGCCTTTGTACTAACAAACGTGTCAAAGTATTCACAAACCGCAAAATCCGACTAACAATGGAAGAACGTAACAAGCTAAGCTCGACGCGGCCGAAACGTAGCGTGACTTAGGTGTTTCCGCTCTGATGTTGATTACTGCACTGTTCCTATGTATTCCTATCAACGCTATTTAAATTAATGATCACCTACTGTTGCCAAGTCTCTCAGTATACTGATTAGTATGTGAGCATATTTGAAGACGTGATATCCCAGTGGTTAAAACATAGGCATTATCAAAATTAAGCTTAATTTGCTATACTCCGCGAAAAGCAGGAGAATCTGTGTGGTGTAATTTATAATTTCTTCAATCCTTATACTCCACACCAAACAGATCTTCGGCAATATACCCTCTACGCACGTTTCGCTCCGAAACCGGAGCATCTTCAGGAGATGTTGACTTTACAAGGAACAATTGTTAAAAAAATTATTAATTACACAACAAATAATTTTTTTGAAGAAATTATAAATTACACCACAAAGATTCTCCTGCTTTTCGCGGAGTATAGCAAATTAAGCTTAATTTTGATAATATATCATGGATTTCCGCAAAGTAACGCGTGCTTCTATCCAATATAAAACATAGGCCTTTTTTTTTTTGAATTCCACTACAAGTTAGCCCTTGACTCCAATTCCAAAGTAACAAAGCTAACCTGTTAGGTTTCACAGTTACAATCCAATACCTAGGGGTATACCTCTAATCGGTTGCTACACAACATCGTACCAGAACGCTAAATCGTTTGGCAGCACGTCATTATCAAAGTTGATTTTAGCAAATGCCGATGATGATGAAAATTATGCGCTGACATATTTAATAATTGGTCCCCTTTTATAACTTATGTACTACGGAAAGTAATGTTAAAATGGAAGCATGAAATTCAGCCAAAACTTAGTAAAAGTGTGCTTGTAAAATTGAGATCTTAGAACAAAAACTAATTTGACAGAGTCAGAGAGAGTCAAAGGTAATTTGACAGAGTTTCATAAGAAAATATGTACGTACGCAAATGTTTCATATTTTCCTTAATAAAACTTGTATTCGATTTTGATGAAATTATCAAGTTATTAGTGAGCCTAGTAAATGTTAAATTAGATATAATATATTACGTAAAGAATAATAAATAATAGAAATATATATAATGGCCATTGTATTCCATTATAGCGGTAATGATTTTATCAGTTTTTATGTGTTTCTTTTAAACTTCATATAATGTTACTTCGTATCTCCAAAACGACTAAATAATCGGGAACTAAATAATCATTATTATAATCGGGATATTGTTACTACGCCTTCATTCTGCCTTACGCCATACAACGTTATACAAATGTCGATTGTATTTATTACTTTGATTAAACAAGAAATTTCTCTTTCTTCCGTTGATATTCTTTTCGTCTGAAATTTTTAAAGGAGAAGCAAATTTTTATCCAAAATTCAAAACGCCCCGATGTATTCCTTACACGTATCAAACAAAATCCTACCAATTGCTATTAGAAATAAAGTTCAATATGTATTACTATCTTGTAATACTTACAGAAGGTTTGTAGGTACTTGAACTTTATATTGTTTTACAGGCAAACCTATGCCAAGGCTGCGGTGGAAGCGAGGCGACGAAGTAGTTGCAAAGTTGGACCCAGTTGAAGACGAAACCCGGCTTAGCCTGCTTGAGCTTAGGATACCTAAGTTGACAAGGGCATACTTTGAGGCCGTGTATACGTGTACGGCCGACAACACTGCCTTGGTGCCACCACTGCGGGTCAACGTGCAAATTCAATTATACTGTAAGTAATCTGTTTATTATTGAGATGATTGTTTCAACAGGTACATACGGGACCGTCGTGACCACGATCCATGCAACTGGGTCGTGGTCTTATCGTGGTATGTACCCTTTGATCTATATTTAAGAAATGTTGAATAACCACGAAAAAATTAGTTTAAAATCTAAGATGATTGTTATCTATTTAAAAACCTCAAACGTATACTTCGTCAACTCAAGTAATTTGCAGGCTACTTTGGTAAGTTTGTCTTTAATTGCATTGCAAGGTATAATCCCGTCTGTTGTGTAAGAGATGCAGTTTAAAATGGTAGATGGCTTACCTGTAATATTTGGCAGTTAATATTAAACCATAATTGGTTTCTACACTGCAAGTCGTGATTTAAGCCTGGAGACGTGAACTTTTATGCGAATGAAAGTTTGTATAAGAAACATTTGCCCTCAAGACACGGAATATCCTAGTTTGGGGGTCCAGGGTAATTTAATAAGAAGAAAATTATACTTCATTAAATTAAATAAAAACTATTATTACTATTATTTATTTGAAACGAAGTTTTGTTGTTGACGGATTTATCGGGAACTGTAGTAAATAAATAATAATGAAGTGTGCATAATTTTGAAATTACTGCCTCTTTTTATTCAATTCAAAATTCATTTATTTTAAGTATGCCTAATTAATAAGCACTTTTGAAACGTCAAGTCAGTCTGTTTGTAGTGACTCTACCACCGGTTCGGAAGGCAGATTCCACTGAGAAGAGCCGGCAAGAAACTCAGCAGATTGCTCTTTTCCAACATCATTTTAAAGTTTATCAATCTTTAGAATTTTTCTGTTTTCGGAGAGATGAGATGGCCTGCTTCCAAGCAGTCTTGTCGTTAAGGAATTCATCAATCGTGTAGTTTCCACGATTTGTTAAATGTGATTTAATATATGGTTTAAACAGTGGCGTGCATAGAGGGTATGCACAAGGTATGCAGATGATATAAAATGAAGAAAATCTCCAGTACGAGTTATAAAAACTTAAGGATAGGCCATTGTAAGACTTATAAAAAGCCTACTCTTAAGTATTTATAACTCGTACTGGAGATTTTCTTCATTTTATATCATCTGCATACCCTGTGCATACCCTCTATGCACGCCACTGGGTTTAAACTTAAAGGTAGATCGAATATTACCTTCGGTATCATGTTATAAAAGCATCTGCACCCCTCCCCACAAAAGATTTCTTTACTTTTTATTAAGCTGATATACTTGTAAATATTTGTACATTGACATAACCCAAATATTAATAATAATAGGTAAAAAGATGTGGTAGATTCATAGAAATCACGTGCGCACGAACTCGTGAGTTTCACTGGTGCGGAATAAAATAACTTCTACGACTACTAGTATTTAAAAATAAAACGACTACATTCATGAATAGATATAAGCTCGAAATGCATATAACAGATTGCAATCTAGATTGGAGATTGCGGCGACATTTTTGCCATACATAATACATATTATAGTTGGGAATTTATCGCCGTCTGCGAATAGAAACCGTATTTTGCATTTCTCGCGTGTATTTCAGAAATTCCTGAACAGAGATTCCTAGCTCAATGTAGTAGTGATCTATTTGAATGAGATTCTAAGATAGAGCGGTTTCGTAGCTTTACACATCCACTTTGTTCGTTGGAATTCTTAACTGAGAAATATAAAGAAAAGAATAATTTAACGAAAAACTACTAGTTTACAGTTTGCTTTGCTAATATTTAAACCGAAAGAAAATTCTAATCAAAATTTATAATTATTTATTTTAAAAGGCTATTTATTACGAATCGCTTGTACGTAATCCTTTGTTTGCAAGATGTTGATAAGTTGATACATTCTTTAATTAAGTACTAAACGTGCTATTTCTTCTCTAATAGCTTATGAGAGAATAAATATAATCCTTGTTTCCTAAGAACCCCAAAATGATTTGGCAGTATAAATAAAACTACTATTTACCTATCTTAATTATTTTAAATATCATACATGAGTTTGAGAGAATCTCTTAAAATTTCAAATACTATTATTTATTTTTCCTATAAATCTTTATCTAATCTGGTATACAATCCCGTTTCACAATCATCATCAGCCTACCAACATCTCACTTGTGGGCATAGTTCTCCTCTTTAAGATACATTAACTGGGTCAGGACTATAGGTCATTATCAATCCACTTCCGGCCCACTGAAGGGCTCGGGCCTTTTCTCAGAACGGGAAATGTTAAGATCGTTGTCCACTAAGCTGTGACCAGTGCGGATTAGTAGACTTCATATGCCTTTGGTTAATTACCGTGTGTGAAGATAGATCGGAATACAGTTGACGTCATTCCAACTCTACCCGCGGATGTGGTATGAGGCGACTAAGGGAATGTAACTGACAACGGGCAGCAGCGTCCTCTGGGCTACTAACCAATTCACCCTGTGTGGTGATTATGGGCAAATCCTGTTCCTCCCTTTAGCCTTGCAGTGGACTGTAATAGGCAATTGATGATATGCCTTTAAAAATAACGTATCAAGACAATACACGCATCGCCATCAAGCCCAAAAGTAAGCTTAGCTTTTGTTATGGGTACTAAGATGACTTATGAATTTTATTGTGAATAATATACATAAATTCTTATAACATACAGAGAAACACCCAGACACTAAAAAAAATTAAATTCATCATATGACTCCCAACACGGTGTTTTTCCTACGCCTTGTGTAGTTATAGTTATCTTTAATTTATTAAAAACGCATATAATTCTGAATTCTTGGATTCTGAAAAGAGAGTGCATGCCGGGGATCGAACTCGGTTTCGGTTATCAGGACGAAGCTCTAATCACTACGCCATCATCGCTTTCCGTGTAGAAGCTCTTATGTTGAAGTCATTTCGAAAGCCTTACCGTGAAACTAATCAAGATCCGTGCAATTTTCAACACGAATAATGCACATTCCCTTTTATCTTATAGCGCGTCGAATGTGAAATGTCAAATAATACTCTTCACTTTAACCCTCTTACATTGTAATGTAGTGTATATTCTCAGATCGTAAGAACGGTATGGAGTGGGGGATATATTTGCAGGTATGAAATTGGATGCTCAATGCCTTAGAGACTTGTGACAGTGTTGGAAGATTATTTCTGTATTCTTGCTTCCTGAAGCGAGCTTCATAAATAGGATTTTATTTTGAAGAGAGCATCTTGCCGGTCAAATTTTGCGCCTATTCTAGGGATTTTTACCGAGAAAATACTACTATTCCCAAGCTTATATTACGCTACGAGAGTTTTGTAGTAAAATAGTAATAGCACTTTGTCCAAACGACTGTCACAGACTAGACTAGACTTCAAATTACCTCGTCATTTGCATAAATTCTGACACAATTTTAACAGTTAATATCTTTGTCATATTGTTTGACGTCAATTATTTATTTTGCGAGTATAAATACCTTTCTGTTCTCAGAACTGTTCTTTTATGAATTTAGCATTATAGAACTACATTGGATCGCCATCACCAACGTATAAATGCCCTTCTATGGTGAGGACAATTTCTTCTCGCGCAATTTCTGTAGCTGGGGACCATTTTTTTCAACTTAAGATTCTTGCTGTCTCAATAAGGCCACACCATTTAAACTGTTTACAAAGGCGTATGAAGATTACGAACTTGTTCAGCGTGGTGGACTAAGGCCTAAACGCTTCTCATTCTGAGAGGAAACCCATGCCTTATAGAGGGCCTGTAACGGATTAATAATGATGATATATTCAGCATATTCAAGTTTCTAATGATTTATTTAAACGTTATCTTCCTAGACGTGCCCTTAAATAATCATAATAAGTTTGTGAGCGTATATATATAAATTTCGTATTAAATAAACTCGGCTTAAAATAACAAAATGCCGGGAAATATGGTTCAAAAACTAGCGTACATTTTGAAACGACAAAATTACATTTGCTCGTTAGGCGGGCCACAAAAAGCAATGCAATTTCGTGAAATTTTTCGCACGAAAGAATTACCTACATATAGCGACACGTGACTGCAATCTTAGTTAACTTGTACCTCGCGCTGGGACGGTTTACTGACTAGCAGAACTCTCGAGGATGGTAGCTCTTAAATTATTTTATAGCTGGTGCCTGCTACAACGAACGCGTATATTTCGTTTTTATAAAAACCCGTTTCGAAACCGTTTATTTCTCGGGAATAAATAGTTTGCCTTTGTAGGATGCGTAAGCTTTATATAATTCGAGTAGCTAAGGCCTAACTAGCTGCATATTGTAAATTAAATACAAGTGTATGCAAAATTTCATGAAGATTGGTCAGCTTAACATGGGTTACTAACAGTTTTTCAGTTTATTAAAATAAAATGTGTTTGTAACTCAAGTACGCAGGGCTCACAACACGGCATTTTTCTTTGTTTTGGCATTTTTATACCCGTCATAACTTTTCACGAAATGTCCTATTACAATAATTTTAAATATATTTTAAGAAATTTACATATTATATTCAATCTTGATTATGAAACTATTTGGTTCGACAAGAATTAATATGATACCACAGAAGAACTGAATTCTGTGGATGGTACGAATTTCATAAAATAAAACGAAATTCATTTATTTCATGTTCATTATTATTCTATTGTGCCCATGTTAAAATCCTTACTATAATAATAAATGCGAAAATGTGTTTGTTTGTTTCATTGTTTCTCATTCTTTGTCACAGAGTTACATGAATAAAAATAAAAATAACAGGTTAATTTTTATCTCAAAGAAACCAAAAATTTCCGCGGGAGTTGTATATAACCGCAATATAAGAAAACGAAGAACGCTAGCTCGTTTATTATAGAGCCATAATAAAAGATATAGCATTAATGCGTTAAAAAAGATACGCGATGTGGCCGACCTAGAAACTGCTAGGCTTGTCTATTTTAGTAACTTTCACAGCATTATGTCATATGAAATTTTACTATGGGGTAATGCTGCTGATGATTTATTTATCCCCAGGATTTGAACAGGAATCGAAAAAAACATAAAATAAAATGACCCTGGCGACACAAAAATCACCACAATTGTTTGTATTTCAAATATATGTCAAATCAAATAAAAATTTATTTATTCATGTAGGCCTATCACAGGTGCTTATGAAGCGTTCATATATATATAAGTTTACATAAATTGTAAGGGGATGGTGATAACTTTGTTCGCCAACTTAAATCTAAAACTATGATCAAGTTTATGTAGTTTTCTTTACTTGAAGTGATCCTAATAACTAACCGATAGAAATTTTATTAACCCTGTCGCATAAGAATAAACTTCAATCGCAGTATATCAACTCAATTACGATCATGTTAGCTAACCAACTGAGCTCAGATTACCGCAGGTATGACAGCTCACGCATTTCTTTAGTCCGTCCCTGGCAGTCAACCATTAATTCCTATTTGTGAGCTCCTTTGTTCTCAGATTCACCATGTCCTCAATAGAGGGAAATTTTCCTTTACTTTATTATTATTCTCAACGGTGATTTTTCTAAGCGGTGATAGCGCATTGGGCAGGTGCTCGGCTTCACTTTCGGGGTGCCGAGTTCGAGTCCCAGCACCTGTCACTTTTCTAAGTTATGTGCGTTTTAAGTAATTAAATATCACTTGCTTCAACGGCGAAGGAAAACGTCATGAGGAAACCTGTGTGCCTGAGAGTTTTACGTAATGCTCTCAAAGGTGTGTGGAGCTCACCAATCCACACTAGGCCAGCGTGGTGGACTACGACCTAACACTAGTAGTGGGGTAATGGGTTTACGTTATGATGATGATGATTTATTGTTTACCTCCGATACAACTACACAATACAGGTTGTGTAGTTTGTACTATAAAGCCTATGTTTGTAAAATAAATAATAGTTTGTTTCTTATGCTTGACAACAAAAAAAAAACAAACACCGGATCTAAGATTTCATGGAACAAAAATTTCTACGAAAATAACGTCACAGAGAACTGCTGGTTTAATAATTAATATACGGAAAATAAATAACAAATCTATCAACAAAAGTTGCAAACAATCGGTTTATAATAATGCACATAGCATAAAAAATTATCCTAAGAAAATACACGAGAATATTCCAACAGTTATGTTATTAAAATAGAGAATGAGAATGATTTCCCTCTATTCCGAGGCTACGGTATTATGCGGGAACAAAGAGGCAAACAAATAAAAACTAATGGTTCACGTGGAGCGGACAAAAGAAATCCGTAAGCTGTCATCACACGGGGTAATCCATGTCGTGCCGTTAGGCCGAGTTAATAAAGTGGATTTACTTTAGTTTTAGTGTGCAGTCAATTGTTTTTTTTTTTGTAGTTAAATCTCATCTGTCAGTAGTAGTAGAGCTTTTTGTGCCAAAGCTCATCCAGAAAAGAAATACCGCAATGCTTATTTTTGCTAAGCAGCGTTTCTGGTTTGAAGGGTTTGGTTGCCGGTGTAATTACAGGGTGAAAAACTAAATCTTAGGTATATTGACACAGAGTGGCCCTTTGAAAGACCTGTTCCCAGAATTCCATGCAAAGTTGCTCTGAGTTGGCAGTGATTTCCTATCTAACATCAGGTCGGCTTCTTGACCGCTATTATTAAGGTGAATGTATAAATAAATTGATTGGTCCGTGTTCACGACCGTCGAACTACCACGTATGTGAACGTAAAGAAAACAACATTAGAAACGCCATTTTAAATTAATTCCCCTTTTATTCAGCCATAGCATTTGGTTGGTTCACAGAGCACTGAATGGTCTATGGACTGGGCTTATTTTATAAAGTACTAGCATCTGCCCACGACTTCGTCTGCGTGCACTTCAGAATTGGGTGTAAAGCTTCGCTCGTTAACAATGTTTAATCCTACCACGGGACAGTGGCGTGCATAGAAGGTATGCAGATGATATAAAATGAAAAAAATCTCAAGTACGAGTTATAAAAAGCCTTATAAGTATTTATAACTAGTACTGCAGATTTTCTTCATTTTATACCATCTGCATACCCTGTGCATACCCTTTATGCACGCCAATGCCACGGGAACTATTCGATAGATCGATATAGAAAGTACATGTCCTTTTCCATAGCATAAGTGACCATGCATGCCATATTTCAAAGCTATCTGCCCGCGGCTTAGCTCTTAAATATTTTCATTTTCCCTCGGGAACTAATTCCGAAATCGAGATAAAAGGTTAGGTACCTTTTATCTCGATTTCTAAAAAGGTATTCTTTTCCATGTCAAAATTTCATCCAAATCTGTTTAGCCGTTTTTGCGTGATTGAGTAACAAACACTTTCACATTTTTAATATTAATATATAGTAAGAAGTAAGACTATCGATGATATAATGCCCTGTGACTTTGTCTTTTTACCACTACTAAATTTTTGCTATCAATAGTGGTACACGTGTAGTACAAAAGTCATGTGGTTAACGATATAGTACGTCACGTTAAGTTAACATAACGTCAGTAAAAAAATTACAAAGAGACACGTTGCGTCAGTTCTTGTATTTAATTATGCCAAACCATTAACAAAGAAATTGGGACAATTTGGAAAAAAAATAAAAGAAATATATTTAAAGCAGTTTTGGCAGATGTTTGTAATTTTCGAGTGATTTTAATATCGTCAATAACATCATACCCAGCCATGAGGGAGACGAGTTCTGAGCAATGAGCCACTAGACTGCTCCAATGCGTGTTGTTGGGCTTTAACGACTATTGTCACAATTTAGTCAAAATAGCCGACGGCTTAATGTGCAATCCGAGGAACGGGGTTTCTTACTGCAATTTTTCTAAATCTCTGCTGGTACTGAAAATTCTTACAAAAAAAATACAATTCCTTTCTGAGTTCAAAGCTGTGGGTTCGATTACCACAACTAGAAAATGTTTCTGTCATGAACATGAATATTTTTCAGCGTCTGGTTGCTTATCTGTATTTTATAGGTATTTATGCATATGACTCATAAAAACATTCATCATACCTCTTAGTACCCATAACACAAGATAGGGCCTAGATAGGGATACGTGTATTGTCGAAGTATATTTATTTATTTATTGCAGTGTTTGAATTGACGAATATCTCTAAAATAATGTCGAACCACGGGCAATTGGATTTGATAAAGGATTAGATGGAAAAAAATTGCCTTTTTTTAAATAAAGTCAATTATTTTGATTCATTTATTTACGGGAGCTGTCGTGACATGATCGACCGTAACGTCTTCCTCCGAGCGGGTGATCGTGTACGGGGACCGAGGTCCGAACATTCATCTTTAGAAGTTGTAAATATATAGTCAATTTTTGTGAACACTTCGTTCGCGCGATGCAGGATTTTTGTAGCGCCATCTAGTTCGGTAATGTGAAGACCGCTACAATTTATATACCTACTTACTTTGTAGCTGTTTTTGCATTAAAACTCAGTTACCATCGGAAGTCATGTGCTTATTGTATAAGTCACGCTATGTATATCAGGGCTTTCTATCGTTTTATTACAGCTTTTAATTTCGCTTTTCGAGTAATGTTAATGGTAAACATTAGCAAGTTTTTGTTTCACGTTCGCTTTAGCTGATAATGGCCCGTTTTTATTCTAATAGAAATGTGACGTCAAAAACGAAATTCTTTTTTATTATCTGTCTGTCCTGCTGTAGTCATTTTGTCTTTGTAATGGCTGGGTAATTTTAATAATAATAATATAATCTCTTTATTTCAGGCAAAGCCTATATTATTACATTTAAAATTATAAAATTAGAGAAGAAAAAAAGAAAAAATAAATAATTAAAAATATACAATATCGAATTAAAATTAAAAATAAAATAAATAGATTTTTTAATGAAACATTCACGAGCAGAATAAATCTTTTGTTACTAAAGTTAAATATATAAATTATAGGTACATAAAAACACTACGAAAAATAAACGTATTAGAAATAATACGTAGCGTAACTTGCTAAAAAGAAATTTGGAAAGGAATATAATATTTAGATGCAAAATTTTTGAGAATCAGCACTACTTCAGAATTCATGTTTTATACTTTTTATACCACAAACTTCCCCAAACCATGCGGCGAATTGTTTGAGTTTTCCGTTTCACATTTCAAAATATTTTACGTTACCTTGTTCATACAATTTTTCTTTAAATTAATAACTATATTTAATTGTTGATTTACTACCACCCAAGATTGGAAATATAAATGCTGTTTTTTTTTGGAGATTCCAATATTTTTTTAACATCATGCATTCGGTTGCTCCAATTTAATTTACTTCTTATGAAACTCGTTACCTATGATTCAGCTTAGTACATTGTCGTCATCAACATAAACAGTGACAGTCAAGCTGTACTAAAAGCCTTAACCAAACACACAACAACATCAAAACTCATACTGGACTGTCACAAGGCCCTACAAGCCCTATCAAAATCCAACAGAGTAACCCTAAAATGGATACGAGGTCACAACGGAAACAGAGGAAACGACGCAGCCGACGAATTAGCGCGTCAGGCAGCATCACTAAGGGTAGCTGGACCGGAACCCATCATACCCATACCCTTCACTGAATACAAAACATGGCTCCACAACCAGACGCAAACATCACACTCGGTGCTATGGTCTAAAACAAAAGAGTGCAAACACACGAAGGAGGCCGTACCAGTTCTCAACCCACGACTAACAACAAAATTACTGCAACTGAATCGACCTAAACTAAGGACAGTTGTAGGTATGATAACAGGGCACTGCCCACTAAACAAACACCTTTCCATTTTAGGTATAACTGACAGCCCTCTCTGCAGAGCATGCATGGAGACGGAGGAAACACCGATACACGTAATGCTCCAATGCAACGGAGTAGCAGAACAACGCGCAGCACACCTTGGCTCCTCAGCAACACTCCATGAAGCACTCGGCGACCTGGGCGGCCTGCTAAGCTTTTGGAGCGAGCTCGGCTGGCTGGAGTGATCCAGCGGGGAGCCGCATCAGTGGCCATACGTACAACGGACGGTACCAGACCAACCAAGTGCGGAAAAGGCCCAGGAACAGAAGAAGAAGAAGTACATTGTCGTGTACTTATCTAATGTATAATATTTTGGATTATGATTTAGTAAAACTTTCTGCGGCTTCACCGACGGATACTGTGTATTTTAACTGAAGGTTTCCAATCACTCTCGGTTCACTCTACATCCAAAATGATTTTAAAGTCTGAATACAGTGTAGAATGTTTACACGATTTGATTACCAATTTGATTTATTGTAAGCCGCTTTACAACCGTGAAAAGTCAGGTTAGTTCGTGTTATTATCTATGTGGGTTATTTAAACTTTATAACTTTACCATTATTTACAAGACACCCTGCATACAAGTTTTATACTGCTCCTCTATTGCAGCTATACGACCGTGACGTCATTATCGCCATAAACGCTGCGCTCGGAACTGTACTTTAAAGCATGTTATATTATTCAATCAAACTTTATCGTTATATTACGGCTTTTAATTTCAACCAATGGTAATGGAAGACATTAGTGGGCCCTGGTTTCATGTACACGTTATAGCATAATTACTTGGTTTTATGTTTTCTTATTATAATTTCTGTATTGTGTAATAAATTCACTGCCTAGTAGTAAAAGCGTTCATTACGTAATATGTCAAATGTTATGTAAGTTCAAAAAATCTTTGTTTATGTGCTGGTCAGCATGTTTGGTTTAACCAATCACAGATCACGAGTTTCTAAATTAAATAAAAACAAAATTAAAAGGGTATGTTCAAGAACAATCGATTTCATTTAGCTTTCACTTCTTAGCTATCGAACCTATATAATAATATATATATTTCCATAATATTCTCAAAGGTGTGTGGAGTCCACCAATCTACATTGGGCCAGCCTGGTGGACTACGGCCTTAACCCCTTCTCATTGTGGGAGGAGAACCGTGCTCTGTAGTGAGCCGGAAATGGGTTAAGATGATGATGATGATGACTACAATGTTGACCTAAGTCAGATGTTCGCTCCGGGTCATTATTTCACATTAATTTACTTGTTATAAAACTCGTTACCTATGATTCGACTTAGTATTGTTTTGTGGACGTATCTAATGTATTATGTTTTAGATTATGATTGAGTAAAATGCCCGCGGCTTCACCGGCGAATACATACTGTATATATTAACTGAAGATTTCCAATCACTCTCGGTTCACTTCTCCATCCAAAATGATTTAATACTCCGAATACAGAGTAGAATGTATTCATGATTCAAAAGCACGAATTTTCCTATCGGATGTGTTATAGCAAAATATTAATGAAACGTTCTGTTGAAACTAGCGCTTCGCACGAACCGGAAAAAAATAAAAGAGCCTCCATGAAGCAAATTAAAAAAATACATGTGGAAAGTTAACGCTATATTAGGCTATTGCCTATTCATGTGTGAAATGAAAATTGCTTTCGGAATGCTCGAAATTTTATTGAAATAAGTATAATTTCACTTTTATATTTACGGATTATTCGGATTAAAAATGAGTTCGTATTTTATTACTAACGTTATAACACGTTTCTTAATTTAAGTTTTTGTGAGTCGATCGGATTTGCAGAAGAAGTACTTACTGAACCAATTTCGAATTATTTTTGACAACATTGCGAGGAGTTATTCATCAGAGGAGCTAAATAAATAAAACAAAATAAAATAAAAAATACTACCCGTAACACACAGAAACAGAAAAAAACTTGATACAGTCAATTTCTTACGAATAAAAGGCTAGCAAAAATTAAAATCAGGTTGTTTTATTAGAAATAAATATACGTATTCTCAAGTGATTGTCTATCGTAAAGTATAAAACGCAAAAGGGGCGTGCGAAGGAGAAAAACGTAAGCTTACAGAGAAATCCTATTATAATCTTAAGGATGACTTAAACGATAAAAAGCTTGGGTATTAATTGCTCTAACTTCATAGCTAAATATTAATTAATAAATAAATAAATATACACACATCGCCATCGGGCCCCAAAGTAAGCATAGCTTGTGTTATGTTCTAGGGGTACTAGGATAGCTGATGATTTTTTTTATGATTTATATACATACATACTTATAATATACAGATAAACACCCAGACACTGAAAAACATTGTACAACTTACACAAACGTGTTCCAGTTGAAGGAATCGAACCCACGGGCTTGGGCTCGAAAAGCAGGCTCGCTGTGTCGCAGTGGAGATTTCACTTATTATTAATATAATTTTAGAATATGTTAGGATTTGTATATGTTTGTATCCCAGTCAAATATAAGCTGAACATGTTTTAATGAAGTTTTAAACGTAGCGTTAAATGTGAAATAATATTATATAATGTTTTTTATTAGTGTTTGTTGCTGAATTCAAGGATAGGAACATTGTTTGAAAAGTATAAAATAATTCCAGCTTATTTTTTAAACAATGTTGATTTTTGCATATATGGTTTTAGCATCATTAATAGGTCTACCTATCTATGAAATATTTACCATATTTAATTTTTTAATTTTTATATTTTTCCATTCTCAAATACAATAGGTATATTGTGTGGACACCATTGCAAAGTTCATAGTTTAAGGCATGTAGGTATACCATGAATAGGTTAATGAACTTACGTATCGAATGCATGGGGCGAGTGCTTCTTCATAAATAAGGATTTTAATGGAGAAGTTTCTAATCGATGTATCGTCAAAATGAACTGACTTACGACTGAAGTTATAAGATTAATTAAACACAATTATACTCTCCATCGGTGATAGCGCATTGGGTAGGAGCTCGACTTCACTTTCCGGGGGCCGAGTTCGAATCCCAGCAAGCACCACTAACTTTTTTAAGTTATGTGCGTTTTATGTCATTAAATTATCGCTTGCTTCAACGGTGAAGGAAAACATCGTGAGGAAACCTGCATGCCTGAAAGTTCTACATAATGTTCTAAGAGGTGTGTGGAGTCCGCCAATTCGCACTGGACCAGCGTGGTGGCCCAGCGAATTGGCGGCCTTAATCCCCCCTTCTCATTGTGGGAGGAGACCCGTGCTCTGTAGTGGGCCGGTAATAGGTTGATGTGATACTCATCATCATTTTAAAATACTGTTTAATAAATTAAATAGTTCTTCTTGATCTATTATTTTTATTAGAGCAAAATTAATCGGTAACCCACCCATCCACAATTAAAGAGATAAAATATAGATAAAATATTTTTTTTTTTTTTTTAGTGTGCCCCGTCTCTCGAAATGCAAGTTCTAATTATTATTTAAAATAGGCCATTAAATAGTAACAGCTAACGCCCTCTACCATCTAGTAGCTTAATGTTTTCTGTGGAATTTGTTAGGTACGCGAACGCCATAGGTTTTTTACATTTGGGTCTAGATAGCGCTGTAATAATTAGTAAAAAATCTTATTTTTTATAGCGAAAATTGGGATAATCTTTTCAGATTAGTGTATTGTCATCAGTCCTCGATATGTCTACAAAGTTTGAAAGAAATCTGACCGTTTAAAGTGGGTCAAAATCGCGCCCAAAGAAGTCGGTTACAAACAAACATACAAACATACAGGTGAAGCTAATAAAAAGCGTGTAAAAATTAAGAATTGATCGTCTAAACAAAATATTTAACTATTGGAAACCAGCAACTTCGTATGTAGATGAATTTGAAGTAATATATAAAAACTTTGTTCCCTATTACATCCGATGATTTTTACAAAAACTGTGAAACTCATCGTTCTTTTTTGTAACCAAAAGCCCAAATAACATTTTTCATGGATATAACTTGAAAAATAAGTCTTATATACAAACTTTCTTCCACTGGTCTCCTTAGGGGTAGAATATGGAAAAAAAACTTTCTTATTACACTAAAAGGGTGTAAAAAACATTTTTTTTAAATTTAAAATTTCTTCGTCAAGCTGTTTAGGCTGAAGATTGTTTGATAGTCAGTCATGACAGTGCATTTAATAGTTAAAGGCAGAAATGTATAGACAGAAAGTAGAATAATGTTAGCCATAAGCCATAAAAATAAACTTTTATTGTTTTGCAGTGAGACCTCTATTGGTTGAAATTTTGGCGCGTGAGCAACCTATATCTGTTGGTCAAGAAGCTGAGCTGGCGTGCAGAGCAGTTGGCTCCAGACCACCAGCTATCATCACCTGGTGGCTTGATGACAAGCCAATGATCGTGGCAGATCCGCAAAAGGTATAAAAGAAAATATATATTAACTTTACCGACAAGCATGAGCTTTGTTTGCTGCCTGTGTCTAATGTTTATTAATCTATAATCTCGTCACTCGCTACGTAAGCACGTACCTACCTAATATTTGATATGTAAATGTACTGAATTTTTTAATTATGGTATTAGATGCACTAAACTGAAGAGTTACTTTTTTTCTTATCTTTTCGGTTACCCATTTTTTTGTGTATATTTCAACATCGAGGTGACAAAAATAATGGACAAACTAAGAATGTAGCCATTTATATTTAACCGATGAAAGAGACCTTAGTTCAAAAAAATATGCAATCTATAAAACATTCTTTCTAATGGAAAAAGCGTAAAAATCTCTTACTTGTCTAAATAAATTCACCTTAAGACAAAAATAAAGAGCACAAAGAAACAACATTAATAAAACGGAGATTACAGTCACAATCTTTTACACGAAATCCCAGAAAGGATATAACAATTCGTTAGTGGAACGAATCTAGGTCGTTACAAAGCGAAGGTAGTAGCTAGTATAAATACGTGACCCAAGGACGTTAGATGCTAGGCCTTGCTAGCCTTTAGGCTACTTGGATCGATAATCCGATAACTGGATTAATAATGAAGTCCATTTTTTTTCTTTACATATGCAACAAGGGTGCAAGCTAATGTCCCATTGTTAAACATAATCCCTCCGCTTAATGGAAAAGAGAGTATTAAAGTACGCAGCACGAATGCGAGTTGGAATATCATCACTTAAAATTAATTACAACCGGGACCGATTGATGCCTTAACATTTTTACGGGTGCTGAAAAAACACTAATTCGCTAATTCTGCTGGTACTAAGGGTTTCTTGTTGGATAAGTTATCTCTCTCTCTCTGGCCGTTTCTGCATCACTGAAGATTGTGTTCTGGTGAGATCTTAACTTCGACTGGATAAACTGTCTCCATCGGCTTCTCTTGGAGACCATTTTGGCGATTTCGTAGAAATGGCATTCGTAGATATTTGATAAGTTATATCAATTCTTTAAGGTATATTACCACCAGCTGCTTCGTATGCGGTTGTTTGGTTTTTCAAGAATCCTGCGGAAGCCGTCGATTTTCCCGGGATTAAAAGCAGCATATGTGTTAATCCAGGGTATAATCTATCTCCACTCCAAAGTTCAGCCAAATTGGTACAGTATTTTTTACGTGAAAGAGTAACAAATATTTATCCATCCATCCAAACTTTCACATTTATAATATTAGTAGGATATTAACCAATTACAGGCCCACTACAGGGTAAAGTTAGAGTATAAAAAGGTATAGTTCGAACTGGGCCCACTGAAAGAGAAGCCGAAGTCAACGACCACTTCCCTCTAAAGCATATAATGTTACTTAAATATTTTTTTTTATCAACTGTTGTTACAGAATTCCGACGATCGTAACGAGACGGTCTCGTTTCTAAGATGGACGCCGCATATGGAGCACGACGGTCGGGTGGTGACCTGTCGAGCAAGTCACGCGAATCTGGAGCACGCCACACTCGAGACTAGCATGAAACTAAACTTACACTGTAAATACAATTTTATTACTAGCAATTGGACCCGAGCTATAACGTCGCTTGTAAGGCAAAATCTATTATTTTAAATTTGTGAATTATTTTATATTCTAGTTAAAGTACCTCTTATAACGAACTGAGTTTCTTGCCGGCTCTTCTCGGTAGAATCTGCTTTCCGAACCGGTGGTAGAGTCACACAAACATGCATACTTGACGTTTCAAAAGTGCTTATAAAGTAGGCCTACTTGAAATAAATGAATTTGAATTTTGAATTTTGAATTTTGAAGGTCAGAAAAACATTCTGGCAAACTGTAGCTCTGTAAAAAACGTACACATTTCATCAGTATGAAGCCCTGGCTCATGCGATAGTTTAAAATGTGTTTATGGAATGTTATCTTACATTTCATCCACCTCCTAGGCGCAGCGGTAAGCACTGTGTTTTTAATTTGGAGGTCGCGGGTTTGATTTCCGGTTGGGGCAATTTAGGAATTTATAATTTCTGGATGGTCCGATGGATGGTTTCTGGTTCCGGTACGATGTTGCAAAGAAACCGATTAGGAGTATGAGTTTAATATAACTGTCATACTTCCTTACAGGTTAGCCCGCTACCATCTTAGATTGTTTTACCTGATAATCGCTGTTCTAATTCTCTAAATCTGCAACTGGAAAAAGAAGCTATAAAATAACCTATATTTAAACTAAGTTAGTTTAATCTCGTAACGAGATGTCAAATCATGGATCTAATAAGGAAGCGAATTGTTACTCCGCAGGCAAAAAGCAAGGTTTTCATTCTATGTATTATAATTAAACATTAATTATTTATCGGTAGATTTCGTGCCTGCTGAACCTGTGTAAGGGTCACTACAAATAAACAAACTTGAAGTTTAAAAAGTGCTTGCAGAGGAAACCTTCTCGAAATACTTATAAGAAGCTGTTCAAAAGTTATACGAAAGAACGTTAGAACTAAAAGTAAAAAATACGTTCAAAGAGCTTCTTAATACCGCATAAAATGAAACAGACTTACAAATCAATTTATGTTTACCTCGTTATAGTGTCGAGGGTAAAAAAAATACTAAGTACGTCTACATGACAATCTTTAAAGTGTTTAACAAATAATTTTCAGCTCTGTTAACTCGACTATAAAACAAACATTTCGAGATACTATTTAAATTTGCCACAGAGATTGCAGTTCACTTTTACTACAGCAACTAACAACTACATATTTTATTGCTTTCGTAATTGCTTTTACAAATATATTTCATTATAATGGCTTTGTTTCAACTTTCCCTCCATACAAGGCCCTTTGTGATTTTCAAAGAGACTACGTAGAGCGCATTTATAGCTGATAAGGTTGACATTAGCGATGTTAATGTTTAAATTACATGGGCTGAGCGTAAACAACTGGCTCGATTGATCTAATCAACCAATCAGGTTTTTGTAAGCTCAAGATTTTATATTTTTTTGTACTTCATTAGGTGTTAAGGAAACCTTTTTATGAAGTCTACAAACATAGTTATGTCATACGTATTTTAAATATTTACACTTTAATTACAAATACAACTTAACAAGGAGTCTCTATACAATTTTGTGCTTGCAGGTTAATATGGTTGCAAAATTTCGTGATGTACAGCGGTTTTCAGTGAAATGCGGTAATCCATTTTTTAACTCAATACTTTATTTTGTCAACAGATGTCCCCATCGTTGAACTACAGTTGGGTTCGAAAATGAACCCTAACGACATAGAGGAAGGTGATGACGTGTACTTCGACTGTGTTGTGAGCGCAAATCCGCCCGCTTACAAAGTTGTTTGGGAGCATAATGTGAGTAAACTGGCTTAATGCTCGCAAAACTGTGCTATTATCTAAATCTAGTACCTCGCTTTCATCAATGATTCAGCGTTGAAGTAACCTTAGCAATAGAATAAACGTTAAAAGGTTTTGAAATATAATACATAGAGCCATGTAGGGTAATTGTAAGCAGTTTTTAGAAACTTGAGGTCAACTACAAACTAAATGCGGCAGGTTTCAACCAATTGGCAATTGCGTCATTCGCGCTATGTCCGCTGCGTAAACTTACCCACCGCGTACAGTTATCCCACATAACTCTACTTATGTTATGTAGTCTCTTAAACACTAGCCGAGCCGCTGGCAAACCAACTTCCAACTTATTCAAATCTTAAAACCACCGAGAAACCTGCCAAGAAGAAAACCGAAATGTGCGGATTAATAGTTTTTTACATATATACTTGAGTCAATAGGATCTGGGACGACCAACCCTTTATATATTAGATAGCGTTAATAATATGTTTCGACGGCGAGATCAACGATGAACGATAAATTTCAGAAATATAATGCTTGTTATACTCTAGAGCTTTAAAGTTAGCGAAAACGGAGTATGCTTGAAAACAGATCTTGTATTATAATAACGTGTTACCTACTGGCTTTCATTTGTGTAGCAGTTAGGGCCTTCTAAGTATGTTTAAACTGTAAAGGTGAGAAATAGGTTTAGTATGGAGATTTTTTTTTTGTTTTTTTTTTTAAATTCGCATCATAGAAAGACGTGATGGAATATAGCGAAGTGCGTATAAAATTTCATTATCCATATCCCTCATTATATTCTATGCCCTATTGTAGTGGAATTCTAAATGGCGCAGCTAGATCTTCTTTTATAATATCATAACATTACCTTATAATAATATTACCAGACTTTAGCTGTACCAATTTAAGATGTTATGACCTAAATGAGAATCGTAGCAATATATCAACACAATATCTTTTGGAAGTTCTGTGCGTTTTAAATAATTTAATAACACTTGCATTCATGGCGAAGGAAAACATTGTGAGGAAACCTGGATGTCGTACAGTTCTCAATAATGTTCTGAAATGCTTTTAAAATCTTCAAATCTTCAAATCTATAGCCCTAACTTAGCCTTTATTCCGAGAGGAGACTCATGCACTGTAGTGAGCCGGTAACGCGTTGATAATAATGTAAACTTTCATTTGTTTTCGAAAACTCATAGACAAAATACGAACGATTTCAAACCTACTCTCATGTTTTAGTAAAAACCATTTGATACTTTTCACATTTTAATAAAGATATTAAAAATTTTATTGTATACGTATGTTTATACATTTACTAATGAAAATTATGCTAAGTTTATAGTACTCTAAAATTAATTCTAAAATTCATTAAACTTTCGTAGCATATTAATTATAATTGAGGAAAGGGTTGCTGAAATTATTAAAGAGACATTTTTATGGGCTCGTTACAAATTCACGCAAAAATGTTGGGTTAATTTTGTTTGACCTAACGTGAGCCTCAAATTTAATATTATGATTTTTCATTAATCATCGGAATATTTGATATCCGTTTATTAGCTTGAAAATTTAAGACAACGAAACAAATTGTTCGCTCGTTTAACATTATTATGGTTTCATATCAGGAAAAATAAGGATGAAACCTAATGTGTTGTCCGATGTTAGTCGTTCGATTACGGAAACAGTAATAATTGTCTTATAGTAAGCAAAATAAAAACCTACATTAAGATAAAGGGTTTGAGTATTTTTAAGTAAAAATGATTAGAAGAAGATGCTTTGCAAATTACTAAAAATGTCTTATTCAAATGATTGAACTTTAAGAATAATGAAAATAGAATAATAAAAATAGATCAACGTAATTTGAGTTAACACCACTCGATTGATATCTTCGTTTTAACTAGTGGCAGGTCTACCAACACTACGCTTTCCAGTACGGTGTTGCTGATAATAAAAAAGCAACTTAGGACCCCAAAGTCAATAACGTTGCGTCTTATTACTGATAGTAATGAATAGGACTTTATCATCATCCTGGATATAAGGTTGTATTTTAATAACAACTGTAACCGCATCCAATCATATCAAAGTGGCCTTTACGCTTAGCTCACTGTGAATTAAATAAATGCTTGTTTTATCGAAGATCTTCCATCTTGGATAATTAAAAACAAACATACACAGAATAGTTCAGTTTATATATTTTCCAAAGAAGCGTAAACTATTGACTAAGCTATTAACGTATTTATTTCGCAAGTGATTTTTTTAAATGATTAAAATACTACTAAAGTGAAAGATTATGTGTTGTAAATTTAAATATTAATTAAAATTAATTATTAATTTAATTATTAATTTTGGTGTAGAGACTTTGGGACCGTGGGGTCCGGAGGCAAGAGCCCTTTTCAAAGAATTATCGAAAAGGGTTATCGAGTCTACCGGTGATCCTAGAGCGGGCAGTTACCTTGGCCAACGAATTAGTTTTGCCATCCAGAGGGGAAATGCTGCCAGCATCTTAGGAACTGTGCCTCGCTGCGGTGGTTTCGAGGACGTTTTAGATTTTATTTAGTTTTTAAATAGTTTATTTTAGGTTATAGTTTAGTTACTAATTAGTAGCACAAATTTGACAAAATGGTAAATAAATTCAATGTTTTCGTTAAATATAATAATCTAATATTAATTATTTAAAAAGTATCATCAGTAGATAGTATAATATCAGTCTTCCTAATCGGAGACTTCAAGCAATTCAGTGTTCCAACACGGTGTCACGTAGACACTGCTTGGATATAGGTCGATATAGGTCTCATATTTATCTGTTAACCAGTGGCGGTACTACCATACAAGCCGAAAAGCCGGGCTTGTGTTACAATAAATATCTCTGTTTATTTTTTCTCGACTATTCCGAAATGAAATTAACAAAATAATTAAAACTTGATAGCAATGAGCATATAAATACAATGTTTTAACTTTTGCTCAATAATGTATATACTTTTTGTCTACTTTACTGCAAGCACTACGTTACTCTGGCAGGTAGACTCTGTGGTAACAACCAGCCGAACGGCGCGGCGCCGCGCCGAACTATCAAAATCGCGCTCTTCGCGTGTCTTCGTACGCGATCGGAGGTCCCGCTTTGTCTTGCTCACACTCATTTGCTTATATGGGGCTTTTATTTTACTGCTGTCTCTCATAGAAATTTCAATGTATTTAGCAGAGACAATCTAGATTATTTAATAATTTAGTATGGAGATCAAATGCCAGATTGCGAGTTGAAGTTAGTGAAGATGACCAGCGAGCGAATTGAAACAACTTCACGCGTGTTATTATTTTTTGCGTTACAACTAGTTGACACTTGACAGATTCATTATTATTGATACGTTACTACGTAGACAGAGACTTCTCTGTCTACGCGTTATTAGTTAGGAGTTTATTATTGTTTTTTTTGAGTTGAATAGTGAATTTTACTGGTTTGTTTTCTTTCAAATTATAGTAAATATTGTTAAATATGAGCTCAAATTGTGTGCAAATTGTTTCTGTGGTGAAATTAAAAAATAATTGGCGAACAACAGGTATTTTTTTTTATTTAAAATTGTTTGTTGGCTTTGCATATTTTTTTTCTAATGAAAAGAATGGTTGGAACGCGGCTGGTTACGACATAAATTACCAGGCGTCATAAGAATTAAAGCTGCAGAACTCAAAGAAACACTTGGGATTTCTATGATTACTTTTTAATTTTGGCAAACATTGCATAGAAACTTCTTTATTATAATTCGCGTGCTGACCCTAATCGTAGTATTTTTCAAAGATTTGTTGATATTGTTTGTCATTTAGCACAACAAGAATGGTGACTTAGAGATCATGACGAGTTAAATTTGTCCTTTAGGTAACTGGGCTTGCTCATACTCAAAACCCTAGGCATGCCACTGCTGTTAACCTGCTACCATCTCATACTGCATTACCTTAATTTACCACCAAAAAATTAATTTAATCTCCGTGTCTAAATCTAAATATATAACAGAGAAAACCACTGATTAACTTACTCACTAACTGATCATGAAATCTCAGGAACAACAAAGCCTACTCGTTCATTTTAGAACGTCAGCTAAGAAAATACGGTTTTGAGAAATTATAACCGGGAATGAAAATGGGGGTCGGAAGTTGGTATTAAAGTCCTTTTTTTTTTAAGTGAGATACGTGGAAATCGGTATATAGGTTATCAGTTTTAAATAAGACAAAATTGTATAATTATTTTGGAATATCTCCATTCCAAATTTAAAAAATAGGTGTTTTAAAAAATATTTTATCAAAATGTGTAAAGTGGTAAAACAGGGGTTGACAGTTTGTATGAAAGTCCTGACGAGTCGATACACCAGAATTAACATTTAGGTTGATAATTATAAATAAATGGGCTACTAAGTCAGGTATGCACGTACAAAGGTCGAGAAGTTTTAAATGCGGAAACCAACCCAGTAGATGAAGGAATAACTTCATAAAAGTGGTCAAACTAACGGATTCTTTTAATTTACTTTAACCATAAAAGGCCAAAATGTGTATTTCGGTCTGTTTTTAGCCATCTACCGTTTATACAATTGAACTGATCTTATCAAAATTTGCCGGTAGCTTTCTTTCCGCACATGGGAAATGAGGAATTCCATTCATACAAAGCCTCGGGTACAAGTCAAGCCTTTTCATTTGGTACTGTCACTACAAATAGACTGACTTCTTAAAAAAACTAGGCTTCTTAAAAAAAATGTAATTTTGAATTTGAATTTTGGTACCCATATTGAGGGAGTAAAATATGTGATCCGCCATTTTTGTGGTGATTGCCATCTTGTAGCGATTTTTATTTAAACATAGCTAAAACACTCCCAACTAATAAGACTAACAAAATCGGTTCATCTGTTCGGAAAATACGATACCACAGACATACACACACACGCAAAGACACGTCAAACTTTTAACACTCCGTCGTTTTTGTGTTGGGGTCTAAGCGCAAAAGCGGAAAAATAGATAAAGTAAAATTACTGCTTGTTGTGTATCTTTGCTTTTTATAGCCGGTGTCAACAAATATAACGTAGAAAATAAAATTCTGTATTAATTGAGCAATACTGCTCAGAACAAATCTTATTTTTTTCTTATCAAAGCTCATACTCATTGATTTAATATGTTACTTTTATAAGCTCACTGCTCATACTATTTTTACTGAAACGGCTGCGGTGAAGGTTGTCCCAAATTATGACGGGACATTGTCATTAAAAATAATCTCCATTCAGCAAGGCCACGTAATGAAGCGCAATCAGTGGGGGTGAAAGTGAGGTCAGAGCTTGGTCCCACGAGTATAAAAGCCGTTATTAAAAAAAATGTGGTCATCATAGTTGGATATAGCTTAGTCAATTGGAATAAAGTAAAGCTGGGAAAGCAGTAACCCAATTTTTTTTCATGCAAGCTTTTAATGCTAGCTCCATTATCAGACTAAGATGTTCTTGGTACATTAAAGGGAAATTAATTTCCTTACTAAGTATGGTTTAATAAAATTTTATTTATATTTCGCACATCTCTTGACTTATTGACCTCCCACTTATAAGACCTACCACTGCTTCAGGGAGGTCATCAAATATTATGCTGCGTGCAAAGGATTTAAGATTAATTTTAATTCCGCAGAGTCAAGTAATGACGCACAATCAGCGGGCGGGCGTGATAGCGGGGTCAGCGCACTTGGCCCTCCAGGGCGTGTCGAGGGAGCAGGCGGGTAAATATGTCTGCATCGCGTCCAACGTTGAGGGCGATGGGAGATCCGCACCTGTCACGTTGCAGGTTATTTGTAAGTATGCTTTTACTGTTCATGACTATTAACGTTCCACTCATGGATACAGGCCTCATCACCTCCCTCATAGAAGAGAAGGTTTTTAGAGCTCCACTTCGGGTTTAAAATATAAATATCTTCTCTTCATAGCATGCGAGTGACTGACTCCGGCAAATTTCTGTTTCCTGGCAAGTTTTCGTCTGACCTGAAAATCGATATAAATATTGATAAATTGAAATTGTTTGACTTCGCTCCAGTTTATGAAACACTGATCGGTGATCCATTTGCAAATGAATTTTAGCAATCTGATATTAACCTAATATTGTACTTCCAACCCTTGCTATTGAAGCTGCGCCAACCTACGTTTATGTTTATTATTCATATAAAAATATTCATCAGTCATCTTAGTACGAATCACAAAAGCTGCGCTTACTTTTGGGCTATGTGTATACTGTCGTAGTGCGCTAATTTATTTATTATTTATTTATTGTGAATCTGTAAAAAAAAAATTACGCATTTTTTGTAAATCTATAACAAAGTAACAACAATAGACTTTAATATATACGACGGCTTATTGGTCTCCGTAGTCAAACATGCAAATAATTTTGCATGTTTGACAACGCGTGTTAAGATGTTGGGCCAGATTCCTGGGTCAGTCTGGAAATAATTAGGTTAATCTGTCAAGAAATTTCAGTATCTATCCGGAGTAGGAATTTCCTGTTGCGGCTTTGTTATTTTACAGAGCCCTGTTTGTGCCAAGCTGCACACAGACATACGAGTGTAACACAAAAAATTTCATCCTCTATCGCTTAACGTAAATATCGTGTCTGTTCTGTCGTGAGCAACAAATATCGTGTTAATAATATCAAGATGGTAATATTAGACATTTCTTTTGTGAAATTGATAGCTTGTCAACTGTAGCAGTTATTATGGTTGACCGTTGATTGGATCTGAGTTTTAGAAACTGGGTTTTCAATATTCCGTGTCATCTGGATACAATTTATTCTCGTTGGATTACTAAATCGGCTTGATTAATTGTCGTGGTCAATACAAATGCTCAGTTGCTGTTTTGGATACCATTGAACAAACGGCAATAAAATAAAATTAATTATTGTTAATTTCTAATACCGTACCGTTTCTAGGGCCGTAGGTATATCATCATAATTTTCAGGTTTTACCATTTTATATGATGTAGCTAAGTTAAACTGGTTTATAATAAACAAAGTCTGCCAAGAAGTAAAGTCCGTTGTTCGTTATAGTTGTATACAATAAAATGGGCAGTTGCAATGGAAAGTATTCTGATAATTACTGTTTTGCTCGTGGGGGATTCTTATCTCGAAGGACCTAGATATGTTCAGTTTTACCTATAGTTACACGAATTCGGCAACAAGCAATAAAAAAAACTACTCACAGTTACTGGAACGTCCAGGTTACGCAGCAGTCTTCTTCCAGCTGATTGAGCACGGCACAACACAAAACTAATGAAGAAAAGGACTTGAACAACGCCTAGAGCAATTCTTTTGTAATGGGTTTTGATTTTTGATGTCGTTACGAACGAACGTTGTTTCGAACAATAATGGCGATAGTCTATACGTTATCCGACCGCTAGGAGCGCTGGTGGTGCCTTGTGCCACCGGGCATTCAGCCAATCAGCGATCGCGGGAACGGAACCATAGTAAGCAGGAGTGAACTCAATATAATCAGTTGCAAAAATTGTATAACTATGGTTTGAATACTGAACAGCTCGATTAGTCCTCAAAAATGTATAGACAAAATAAAAACCAAGAGCTGCTTTTTATTGTATTATCATCACAACACTTAATAGACCACTGCTTTACATGCACGAAAAGCAAATAATAAGAGTTTAATGCTTTCCACTTAGCAGTTTATTTTAGCAGTCTCACTTAGTTTTCTTTATGCGTTACAGCCACTTTAGAACCATATCAGTTTTAAATAGTTTATCGTTTTGTGGTAGAAGCTTGAAATTATTCTTCTTTCATGTGGTTTCTTCTTTAAACCGTACATCACTCTCATATTTTTACTTTACGTATAAACCACATTTTAAAACCACACTAAACCAAAACCTCAACGTTGATAACATGTAGTGCCACAAGCTACACTTGGAATCGATGTAATATGCAGTCACATGCAAATGTGTATCGAAACTAGGATGTTAACTTCGCGATGCATTTACATAAACCCGGACGAGATTCCTTAACTATGGAGCATTGTGTTAAACTGGGATAACAATATCATGTTCACTAAATTATTAGTTATAATTAATACGATGCCAAACTTGTAATTAAGTTTAAATAATTATTTTAACATCTAGCTAAGCTTTTAGCCAGTTTCAACCGCGTTAATCAAGGATTGTAGCAATACGTTACATTAACAAACTTATATATCTGTCCTCAATTAACGTACTAAGTAGCTATTCTGTTTTTTCTTGTATCGATAAGTTAGTGTTTAATTTCATGGTTACGTTTAGGCACTTTTAGTTAGATGAGAGAGAAAAAAGAATAACGAAGAGAGAAGGATATAGAGAGCTAAACATTGCAAATTGCGCATGCGCAGTAACACGTGTGGGCGCAATAGAAAGATCAAAGATTCAATATGTTACTATCAATTATAACAATTAATGTTAATAGTTCTGTAGTATCAAACGTTCGACCGAGGGGTACTCATCATTGCTGAAGAATATTATAATGGTTTTCTGTAAGTAATCACAGCACGATAGTAAGCCAAATCTCATCGTTGATTACGCGTTATCCTGTGAATGGATGTAATATGCAGTCACATGCAAATGTGTATCGAAACTTAGATGTTGACTTCACGAAGTATTTACATAAAGCCGGACGAGATTCCGTAACTATGGAGCATTGTGTTAAACTGGGATAGCAATTGCCAGAGCGAAGATACCTGAACTACATCATTAGCAATAAATGTTTATTGTTTCACAGGTATAGATCGCATGTAACATGTAGTTAGGTCTAAGTGCTCCCGTAGGTTTAGCACAGACAGTTTGTATGTGTTTCGGTTACTGCAACGTCACTTTTCTCGACTCGAGAGCATCGCGGAAGTATCTACCGCGTTCATACTCTACTTGCTCTATTATTTAAAAAGGAACTAATATTCTAAGTATTTATGTATATTATTCATTAAAATATTTATTAGTCGTCTTAGTAACCATAACACAAGCTACGCTTACTTTGGGGCTAGATGGCAATGTGTGTATTGTCGTAATATATTTATTTTTATTTATTTGTTATCATCGTTTTTCTTATTATATTCAACTAGCGGAAACGGCTTGTTTCACTTACAAAAGAATATAGTGCTAAAATACCTGCCTAGATATTATGGTTTAGCGAGACACTTAATCCAAAATAAAAATCGCTGCCAATAAAGATTAAATTTGATAACAATACAATAAAGATGGTGACGACAGGAGGACTTACAAAGGCATCAATAATAAAATACAAGAAAGCTCTTGGCCTTCTAGTTCTTATCATTACAGCTAACAATTACTTATTTCAAACAACGAAATTAATAAATCATGTTATTTCTGTACAGTGGCATTACACCGAATACATATTATAATTTGACAACGTCGCGTAGTCGAGTCGTGATTTGCGCGCCATTGCTGTTTTTACATTACGGAGTAGTAACACGAATAGTAACTGTAAAATATTTAATATTTCACAAACTATCGAGTGAAAAAAAGTCGTTAAACAAAAATTATTATTATAATTTAAAAACTACAAGGCATATGCTTTCTGGTATTTAATACTTAACCCTATATATATATAGGTATATATATGTTGTGTGTTAAATTAAGTATCACACCAGTGGTCACAAAGATATCAATAATGTGCATTCGAATGCACAGAGTGAGAATGGGTGAATTCCCACCAATCAAATTATTTAAAGAAGACGTGATATGACGTATTGATCCCATCTTTCAATAATGTAACATCTCAATATTATTCAGGCCGCGATCTAATAGAATAAAGAACATTGTTTTTTACGCAAATTATAATTCACACGTCTGTACATAAGGAGTGAAATTAATATCAATTATTAAGTTATTGAGTATTCCTTTGAAACGACGTGTATCTTAAGATTTTTTTTAAAATTCATACGTTGTTTATGCAGTTTTAGGATAAATAGTAAAGTCTATGGTTATAGGGGTTTAAATGCTGTACTAAAGTTAGTCTTCTTTCTTGGGTTACTTGTCTCAATTGCAAAGATTAAAAGGCACTTTCGTATACTCTTGTCTATTCTTTGCGAGATGAAAAAGTTGAGCAGCTCTAGTGATTATGGTCTGCTCACGGTTGTAACAAGGACTTTATTTTTTGAGAAAAACTTCATTTTTGGGGAAAAAAAATTAGCCTGAGTTGAACGAATTCGTATCTATTGTACCAGCATGAAACCTAGGTATGTGACTTTTCTACTCATGGTAGGTTATAGATGGCGTTTTCATATTCCTCAATATTTTTCACGACAGGACAGTGTGAAACGCGTCTTTCATTGCAGGACTTACTTAGGTCTTTGTTCCCAAATCTAAACATCTGAAAATCTGTATAACTTCTAAAATCTTCTTCACTTGTTTACGCTTTACCGTATGTAAAGAAGATTAAACTAGATATATCGACATATGGGGCTTAAAGCGCAAAGGATTCTTACTCATCTTGTTATCGGTTAAAGCTATTACCATTCGAGTCTTAACTTCCTATTCATTGTGAATGTTTTGTTAAACCATGTACCTAAATATCACTCGCTCAACTTTTTGGCCCCTTTTGTATTAACGGTGTCTTACTCAAAGAAATACGTTCCTATATAATTTAATGTCGACAAGTAAACACCGAGTAAATAAATTGCATATATTATGCTTAATTGATATTTACATTTCATTACTCGGTTTTCTGTGATGGAAAACAATGCGAAGTAATCTCTGGGGAAATTCTGTTTTACCAGACAACTGGGTCAATGTGACGTTAATTGGCTGTTACTTTATAATTTACGTTTTTTATATTATTAATATGTGGCCGGTCAGATGATAATATCCAGCAGTTTTGTTGTCATTCATTGCAGAATAGTTTATTCATAACATATAAGTAGTTTTAAAAAGGAGATAATAACAACTTAACAGTTTATTACTGAACAATGTCTTCATCATAAATATCCTGCAGTAAAATTGCTGCAGTGACTTATAATATTCTTACGAAGTTGGAGATAAAATAAATATAAATATACTGCAACATACATTGCCACCTAGCCCCAAAGTAAGCGTAGCTTGTGTTATGGGTACTAAGATGAGTATTTATTAATAATATACTCGTAAATATATACTAATAATATACAGATAAATAACCCACAATCACTAAAAACATTCATGTTCATTACACACACACACACTCACACACACACACAATTCTTTCAATTGTGGAACAAACTCCTATCTTCTGTGTGAACTCTCTCACATTAATGCAGATATCCATAGGCGGATACCAATAAGAAAGGATTTGGCCATAGTCCGCCACGGTCGTCTAAAAGGCAAATGTTCCTTCGAAAATTTAGAGCTTCTTGGACTGAACTCAATTCCCCTGTAAAGGAAGCTGTAGTCCTGACCACTAGGCTATAACCGCTATTGGACCGTGTCGTGCATCATTTTCATTTTATCAGTTGCTTACCATTGTTATTATTTATTATTTATTATATGTCGTCAAACGGTGTAGATAGTGATTGTTTTCAGTCTTTGTCTTCTAGTGATGATAGTTTTCACAGTACATCTTTCCTTCCGCTTGATGTAACCATTGATTCTTGTTTCTCAGATTGCCTGAAAACCTTTAATGTCATTCATATTAATGCTCAAAGCATTCCGGCTCACTATCCTGATATGCTTGCATCTTTTGATTCCCGTAATTTACACGCCATTCTTGTGTCTGAGTCCTGGCTAAAAACGTGTTTACCTTCAACATCATACTCACTGCCAGGTTTTCGGCTCATCCGCAATGTCCGGGTTGGTAAAGGAGGTGGTGGAGTAGCGATCTACTTGCGTTCTCATATTCCTTTCTCTATAGTTAGCTTGTCTTCACAACCCCCGCAACCTGATGCGGCTGAGCACTTAATGGTGGAAGTTCTCCTATCGCATACCAAAATTCTTCTCGGTGTTTTTTACTGCCCGCCCTCTGTTTCTAATTACTTTTGCTCATTAGAATCAATGTTTGAAAAATTTGTCCCCTTGTACAGCCACTCTATTATTATGGGTGATTTTAACACGTGTTTACTTAAAGATGATTTTCGTAGCAAGAAATTAATGTCAGTTGTGGAATCCTGTAATTTATCTGTTCTGCCTCTTGCTGCAACACATTACTCGCCTGGCTGTACTCCCTCTCTTCTTGACCTTATAATGGTTTCTTCTCCGGACTTTGTCTTTAAGCACGGCCAGTGTCCTGCTGATGCATTTTCCTATCATGAATTGATATATCTTTCCTACAAAAGTCGCCTTTGTAATGATGCCAGCCTCTTGGATTGGAATGCTATCACAGCTGTTAACTTAATTGATCAGAAGGTTGAGATATTTAATACTCTTGTAACGCAGCTTTATGATACGCATGCTCCGATAAGATCTATTAAGATGAAGCACTTGCCAGCACCGTGGTTGTCGGATGAAATCAAAGTGTCAATGAATAAAAAGAACTCCGCAAAATACAAATACAAAGTTAATAACTCGGTTGATAACCGTTTAAAGTACCATAAATTACGGAATCGCTGTAATACATTGTGTAGAGATGCCCAACGACGCCACATACATAAGTCAGTCGAAAGTGGTAGCACTGCTAAAACATGGAAGTTTCTCGAGTCACTTGGAGTTGGTAAATCATCTAATAAGACTTCTTTTAACATTTATATTGAACTCCTGAACAAACATTTATCTACCTCCGATACAATTGATGGTGTCGATAAAGAAAATACACTAAGAACTCTTTCTTCTCCCTCAACTCCAAACTTTCTCTCTTTTAACTTCGAGTCTTTCTCTGAATGTGATGTTAAGAAGAGTATAATGTCCATCGCCTCGAATGCTGTCGGTACTGATTGCATTAGCCGTAATATGATCATTCCTATTCTTGATGTTATTTCTCCCATTTTAACTCATATTCTGAATTTTTCAATCTGTTGTAGCAAATTTCCCGATGCGTGGAAAAATGCTCAGATTATTCCTCTCCCTAAAAAGGCTAGACCTGTTTCTCTTTCAGATTTCCGTCCCATTTCGATTTTACCTTTCTTGTCAAAAGTCCTTGAAAAATTAGTTTACAAGCAGTTAAGCCTATTTCTTAATAAAAATAATCTTCTTAGTCCCTTGCAATCGCGATTTGGTCCTGGTCATAGTACGGTTACAGCATTGGTCAAAGTCACCGATGACATTCGGTGGGCGATGGATAATAAGCAGCTTACTGTTCTGACTCTGCTTGATTTTAGTAACGCTTTCAATACCGTTGACTATGATATTTTGCTTAGTCTTCTGCGCTCTATTAACATATCTCCATCGGCGATAGACTGGTTTCGGAGTTACCTCATTGGTCGTCGACAACGCATTCGGACTGATGAGTCCGTTTCATCTTGGTGTGATGTTACGGCCGGGGTACCTCAGGGTGGCGTGTTATCTCCTTTACTATTTGCCATATTCATTAATTCTATCACTCAAAAAATAGCTTCTCTCTATCACATGTATGCAGATGATGTCCAGATTTATCGCCACTCAACTTTTGAAAATCTTGGCTCTGCTATTACTGCTGTTAATGTTGATCTTTCACTGATCTGTGAATGGAGCAAGCAGTATGGGCTGAAGGTGAACCCCGCAAAATCGCAATCAATAATTATTGGCAGTCCGGGAATGATTTCAAAAGTTGATTGGCAAAACATCCCTTCTATTGTTTATAATGGTGTCGCTATTCCTTTTAGTGCCACCGTTAAAGATCTTGGCATTCAAATAGATCAAGATTTATCATGGTCAACGCATATTAAGGAGCTGAGTAAGAAAACTTTTGCGACAATGCATTCATTGCGACGCCTACGTGCTGTTCTGCCAATCCCAACCAAAGTTATGATAGCCCATTCTCTCCTTCTCTCAATTCTCGATTATGCGGATGCAAGCTTTCTTAATTTGACTGAAGACCAGATTAACAAACTTGAGCGTCTCCAAAATCTTGCTATTCGGTTCATATTTGGCCTACGCAAATATGACCACGTTTCCGAATTTCGACAAAAACTCAAGTGGCTCCCTATTCGCCGTCGCCGGGATTTGCATGTACTTTCGCTTCTGTACTGTGTTTTATTTCATTTAAAAACTCCTTCTTATCTTAAGGAGAAGTTTACTTTTCTGGGAGTGCAATCTGATTTAAGATCGTGTCGCGCGCTGACTTTGAGTATGCCTTTTCATAGAACTAAGTTCTATGAGCACTCGTTTACAGTGCAAGCCATAGCGCTATGGAATGCGCTCCCAATAGACATAAGGCAGTCTAAGACACTTTGTATTTTTAAGAAAGCTGTCAAAAACCACTATAGTTTGCATTGAAGACGACTTGTAATAGTATTTACTGTTGTTAATGTATTTATGATATGTTATAGTATATATTAGTTTATTATTATTTTTTATTTTTTAATATTTAATTTATTATGTATTATTTTATTTGTGTAATCTAGTTTAAGTATTAGTATGTAGTTATTAGTATGTATTTTTTTTTAATATGCACAACCTGCAGTATGTTATCCTTTTGTTTTCCTTATCCTAAGGTTGCCTGGAAGAGATCGCTACAAAGCGATAAGGCCGCCTTTTGTATACTTCTTCTGTCTGTGTTTTTTTTTATTCTTTTTTTGTATTTTTATTTGTGTGCAAATAAAGAGTATAAATAAAATAAATTGTCGTCTCAGCGCAAAATTAGTATGGTGATGGCCGTGTACAACCGTCGCTGTCACACAATACGGCAGGTGAGGTTATAAATACGGTTTGGATTGCCTCCACATGCCTCGCGTTTTATTTGGTAGCTTCCAGTAAGAGTTTCGTATTCATTCTCTTGATGTTCTTTTAACCCAATTTGCAGACATTACAAAATAAATCAGCATGTACGAATAGAGTTAAAAAACTTTTAGGATCTTTCTACCTTTAATAGTTTAACTTTAACGGGTACAATACACGTTAGGGGATTGTACAGTTAGTTGTTTATTTTCATACGAAATTGTAAAAGTTTTGAAGCGTATTTACTTCCATAAATTTAATGCTTTTACGACCTTTTCCTGGTTGATTAAATCGCGAAAGCAGTTTCTGTAGAGATAATGACAATCACCTTAAAACTCCTCAATTTACCATTAACCTTGATACTAATTCACACAACTTTTATTATAAGTATTATTAGCAATAGGTATAAACTGTTTTTCATAAAGAATAATAAAATTTGTTATTCATATTTGGTTTTATGAATTGGACTAACAATAAGAAGCTTATGTTAAATATATAGTGTAAGATATAGTAGCTTAAAAGTGTACTTTCTAAACGTTCTAGCTTAATCTTTGCCGTATGTCCTACTAAAGATGAGAATTAACACATGAATCGCTTACTTTATGGCACGGGTCTTTTCGCAGAGTAAGTAGGGCTGAAGAACACTACGCTGACCTACGCGTATCGGTAAACTTCGCATTAAAGTGAACTCAAAACAAATTATTACTCGTACCTATATCACAATAAATACCTTAAAAGCAAGATTAACTTTTGCTTTTAAGGTATTATAGTCATTTTCCACTTAACCATTGCTTTTTACAGGACATAGAGCATAAAATACGAAGCATGAGTCCTTGTTACTTTGATTAGAAATTACGCTACTAATTGGGCATGAACATCTACCAAAATAAAAGAGTCGAGCCAAATTATCACTCTCCTAAAAGAACAAATAACTTCAAGGCAAGAGTGAATAGGCTCGTGCACCCCCAGCTAGATGC
The DNA here is from genome assembly GCF_905163445.1 of Pararge aegeria. Classification (NCBI taxonomy): domain Eukaryota; kingdom Metazoa; phylum Arthropoda; class Insecta; order Lepidoptera; family Nymphalidae; genus Pararge; species Pararge aegeria. Next base: position 4,010,986 of record NC_053184.1, on the reverse strand, counting down.
CATCATTGCTTATCAACAAGCATAATAGTCAAATTCAAATTCAAATTCGAAATTTCTTTATTTATGTAGGCTTATCACAGGCACTTATGAAGCGTTCATACGTATATGTTTACATAATTGCAAGGGGATGGTGATAACTTCGTTCGCCGACTTTAACTTAAAACTACGAGGGTTTCAAACGCGCCCTGGTCTAAGAAGAGCCCACAACAAACTTAACCGGTATTTTTTTTTGTTATCACCATCTCACAGAAAATTAAGTTAGAATAATTCACGCCCAAACTTTTTTTATCGTTTAAGTAATCCTTAACATTATAATAGGATTTTACTGTAAGCTTACGTGTTCTTTAAACCTTGAACTTATTTAGAGAAATCTCAAAGATTTCATTTTGTTATTTGTTATAAGATAATATACAATGGCCCTTGAATGAATTAGCAATTTTATGTAGCCTAGTAAACTGCTCAACGAGTTTATTTTTGCTTCTAGTATTTATATTTTTACAGACCATTTTCTTTTTAAATTTTGTTATATTTTTATGGACATAAATTAAATTTTCTAATATGTACTGACTATGCTTCGTCATTATTTTAACTTCTTTAAATTATATAAACAAAGGTCTATCTCATATAAAAATAAATATAAAAGTACAATCTAAAACAATCTGGAGTTCTATCAAGTATCAATTTCCCTAATTCTGACTAGTATCGATAAGCATTCATTGTTAGGAGTTCCTTACAGCCATTCAAAGGATCTTTGAATCCGATCCGAAAACTTTACGAAAACAAAGCGGAAGGTAAAAAAGCTAAAAAAACTTGTAAGACCGTCTTCAGCCGGTAATTTAACTTCATCGACGTTACATTTCACAACTGATGGGTACTGTAAGAGCTATACGGTCAAAATCCATGGAATTAAGGTTAAAAAAAAAACTATGGATAAGTTTGTTTGTGCATCAAGAACTTGAACGACATGTTTCTATTTAAACTGACATTTGATTAGAGACTGACATCTTGAGCTGTCATTTCTATTGCTTAAAATAACATAGGTTTACATTGAATATCGTAAATTTAGCAAATAACAACACGATATTGGTTAGACAATAAAATAATGTTATTGAATAAATAAATATACTATGAAAATACACACACATCTTTAGCACCATCTAGCCCCAAAATAAGCGTAGCTTGTGTTATGGGTACTAAAATACTGATGAATATTTTTAAGAATAATATGCATAAATACTTATAATATACAGATAAACAACCAGACACTGGAAAACTTTCATGTTTATAAGACAAATATTGTCGTTTATAGTTGCGGGACTCGAATCCACGGCCTTGGACTCAGAAACCAGGGCCGCTGCCCACTGCGCCAATAGGCCGTAACTCATTGCGTTCGCAGTACCCATCAGCCGTGGCAAGTAATATGTTCGTTACGATACACGCGAGCGTATTGTAACGTTAGCTATTTATTATTATTTGGAGTCGTAAAAGTTTTTAAAGCGCCTTTACTTCAATAAATCGAAGGCTCTCAGGATCTTTTACGGCCTGTTTATACACCCTTACGTGGCGTTATTTATAGTCGCGTATAGTTTGTAAGGAAAATATTTTGATCCAGACGCCGAATGTCGGTCACGTAGAAATATACTTCAATATTTCTGTTTCGTTAACGTTATCGTTACGTGAATTCCGAAATAGAATAGAATATTTCACAAGGAAGTACGAAGGTTCAATTTTATGTAATAAAAATTTGTTTAGTATACACTAAGTCTGCTATTTCTGGTACGTCGCTTCTGAAGAAAACTTACACTGTGCCAATTCTGTTGTACGCAAATACTTAACTAAATCGACATTTACACAAGTAGGGTTATCCTTTTTTGCAGGGACTACGAAAAGGGCAGTCTCACCTTTAGACTTTTTAGTGTTTCTCTACCAAGCCGTGTAGAAGCACTACGTTTTTGAGGTTACTGGAGCTGAAGCTTATTCTACTGGGTGCTTAACTGTATCCATGTACAGTTAAGCTCAGTACAGTCTCAACTCCAGAACACTTCTACGTAGTCATCGACTCAGTTGCGACTCATGGACTATTTTTTTTTGTTATGGGTGAAAAGCTTTATATCAACCTCCGACCCTTGGGCAGGATAGAGGTTATGTAGAAATCCCTCCTTTAAAGCATTGACGTGCACAGGGTTTTTTACCAGGGTATGCATAAAGAAGGAAGATTTCATAAAATGGAAAAATCTTTCGCATTTAAGGAAATAAAAAAATTAAGGCTAGGCCGTGCTTTTGTGCATGTATGAAGTGCACGCCACTGCTCTAAAGGAGGCATGTCCCTTTATTTAGCTTTGTTAGACGCCCGGGGATCCCGTTATATACTTCTACGACGTCTACCAACTACCCAGCCAATTGTTGTGACTCCTGCGTTAGCGAGGAGACAATAGAAAGGTTAGCTAAGGTCAGGCATGGCCTGCCCATTGCCACTTCAGCTGGCTAAACCTTGAAATCTGTAGCCACCAACATAGCTCAAAATATTTTAAAAGGTAGTATTATGTCAGAAATATTCAGCTCTATGATTTTTCTAAACTTAACATATTTTTCACAGACAAGCCAGTTTGCAAGAACGCAAAGATTGCCATCGTCGGCGCGGCCATTAACGAAGCGGCACGGGTCGCCTGCGAGGTGGACGCATTCCCGATCCCAACAAACTTTCAATGGACGCTTAACAATAGCGTGGGAATGGTCGAGCTCGAAGTGGTAAGCTATGAGTTTATCTCAGTTAAAGTGTTAAAAAACTCTTACAAACATACATACCTACTTGTCATTAGATTCAAGTAGTAGTACAGCTTTTTGTGAAATTGCTCGACCCGGGAAGTTCTACTGCCATACTTATTTCTGTTGCAAAGCAGCATTGTTGCAATACAGCGTTCCGGTCTGAAGGGAGTAGTTGTCGGTCTAATTACAGGCTCATGAGGCCTACTACCTAGGAGTATACCAAGTGGCGTACATAGAGGGTATGCACAGGGTATGCAGATGATATAAAATGAAGAAAATCGCCAGTACGAGTTATAAATACTCATGGGTAGGCTTTCTATAACTCTTGCAATGCCTATCCTTAAAACTCTTACTGGAGGTTTTCTTCATTTTATTATATCATCTGCATACCCTGTGCATACCCTCTATGAACGCAACTGAGTATACCTCAGGTTGATTGACACAGCGCGGCACGTTGTATGTTCGCGACATGTTCCTTACATGCCCTGAAAAGTGTTAAAGCTCCTTAGACGCGATGGTTATCTCTTACCGTCATGTAAACCGTCTGCTTTGTCTGTCAATTATTACTATAAAAATAGATATATATATTATATATATTATTAAAAAATATATATACATTATCTATTTATCATAAATCTATGATTTTATGAAAAGGGGACAATAATCACTACTCCGTATACCCTTGGAGTGTGTACTATCAAAAGATTTAAGTGTTTAAGGTTGTGTACTGTGCAATCGATTTCAAACGAATAAAATATATCGTTCCTTTAAGGTATGTAATGTAAATATTTTTTTTAATATGAAGGTGTAATTATAAAATGTATTGTAAGATCGAGTTTACTCCATTTTCTTTTATGACGCGTTAAAAATAATTATGGAAAAATACCTCTCTAACCTGAATGGACTTAATTGAATTAGACGCATTGACCTTATAACGCTACCTTTCTGAAGAGCACTCTTGAAATGAGCTCCAGAAAAAGGCAACTCACTGACGTGAACCACAGTAGGTACTAATTATATCTAAGAAATATCTTTAGCTCCGGTAGCTTTTACGTTATAAGATAATTATTATAGACAGGTATTTTTATCCACAGACGTAGTCTATATACAGTAGAATACAACATTTTTTTATTAAGAAGGCCTACAATACATACATGTCTGTGTATTGCGATATCAGCTTAAAATGCACATAATTTACTTAATTATCCTCATCATCACAAAACATAAGGTAAAAATCAAAAGTACAAAAAGCGCAAACGTCATCAACATCCGTAGTCGTATTATTATAATTCTGTGGAAAATTTATTAGCCTTGAATAAAATAAAATAAAATAGAAATAGTTTATTTGGGTAAAACAGTTATTTTAACTGTAAACGCTAATAGCTGGAGCCTTCTTTTAAGGGTAATATTACTGCCCTTGGGTCTGGGATTTGAGGGAGTTCAACAAACCTATTGTACACACAACCCTATAAAATTGGATGTCTTTAAGTTCTTAAATTCGGTTAAAAACAGCATTTCGTAAAATAGAAAAAAAAGGGTCCATAAAGTGTCGTAAAAAGTGTTCATTGAATAATATATGAATTATGAATAGCGAGGAAATCCGTGTTGCAATCAAAATTACCAACAACCGTATAGCTTAGGGAGACCAAGTATTAGTTGAGATTTAAAAAAAAGCGAAAATAGTTTATTTCTCAACCGCCCCGTTATGCACCCCATCTATTTAAATATTTCGTCTGTTCCAATATTTTTTCGGTATTTTTTTTCTTTTTAGGATAATACAGAAGTGTATTGAGGCAAACAAAACAAAAAAATACCCGAACAGTCAACTATAATTCTCTGAGAGGCACACGCACGGCAAATTTATATTAATTTATCTAGATATTAAAGTGTCACATTATCTTCATACAGGGTAAATACACCGTAGAAAAATCCGGCCGTTCCATACTCACGTACACCCCAGCAACGGACACCGATTATGGTTCCCTCGCCTGCCGCGCCACCAATTTAGCTGGACAGCAGATCGAGCCTTGCAGATACACTTTGCTACCAGCAGTGAAGCCTGACCCACCTACCAATTGCTCCACATTGAATTTAACTGATGATTCCGCGGAGCTACGTTGTTTAGCAGGTAAATTTCTATTAACATTGTCTGTCTTAGAAAAAACGTCTTTCCTGATATTGAAATCATTAGGAATACTAACTTATCATTAACTATGTTTAGTTCAAAAGAATAGAATGTAAAGTTTCAATCTGTATAGACTAAGATACCTTCGTAAATAATATTACGTTGGACTACGGACCCGGTAGAAAATCAGTGCTGCATTTTCAGATGTGTCTTTAGATATTCCTTAACATTAGCTGGAATGCGGAGCTGTAAAAGCAGCGGAAGCGTCTAGGTGGTACCTAAATCTTAAGGTATTGAAAAGTGGTTTTAGTAACAAAGATTTTATCTTTCAACTTTCTTATACCGTACACGTTCAAAATATAAATATAAATGTTTAATATGTAGTCGCACTGATTGAAGCATACCAAATGAGTGAACACACAATGTGAATACAATGTGAATTGAGCTATAGACGGATGATCTATCCGATTTGAGGGGAATTTTACAGCCGGTTATACCAAAAGTGATATAACGAAGTGGTGTAAAAAAAATTACAGCTGAAGAGTTAAAACTCGCATCTGTTCAGAGATATTAAAAATGAACTGTTCCATTTATTTATTTTTACTGTTAATCGGAGATATACCCGGATAACTTGAACAATCCTAAATAAGCCATACAGGGATAATAAGTAAGGATCATTATTGCATCTTGAGCGATTTTCGTTAACCTTTGGTGTATAAAAATAAAGAACGAAGAATTTAGGGAAGCCATAAATTAGGCGCTTCGGATATTTCCTATTACCCGCAAGCCTGATTCTCCTAACAGCCGTTCAACGCTGAACTTGATTGATGATTCAGCAGAACTGCGATGTTCCAACGTTAAATACGTACGATAATAGCAAGAGGATTCCTGGGAGTGCGATTAGACACTATACTATCTCGATCCTGGTTAAGTATTGTACCTTGTAGAGCTAAAGTATATTTAATTTTTTTTTTATCCGAAACTGCTACAATTTATCCGCGAAGAAAACTTTGTTGCTATTCTACGTCCTTTTGTCTTACTCTACGTCCCCAAAGGTTGTTTAAAAAATTGCTGTCATGGTGGACTATGACCTTCTCATTGTGAGAGACCCGTGCCCCGTAGTGAGCCAATAATGGGTTGAGATGATGATGATGATGATGATGAGTTAGTTATTATTCTACAAAAATTAAACACAGTTAAAGCCACATACACAGCATATATACACAGGTATATCCAATATGAAGGTGGTGCGAGAATTTGATTTAATTTTAACTCAACACGCGAAACGTGCTGTCGATCTAAAGGGCATGTTAGGGCCTTGTCGCCAAAGCTTTACCGGGGTGTGCGGCTTGGGAGGTAACAGGTATATATAATCTCTTCATTTCAGGGCTTAACTTAGCTAAGCTTTGGTAGGAAAGGGTTCTGGAGGGCTAAGTTATTTATATATTCGCTGAAGCTCGCCATGTACCTTCGGGGTCTGCGGTCAGTTTTAGAGCGAGTCCGTACAATACAGAGTATAGTATTACGGACGTGTGTTCGGATTGATCTAATAAATTTATCAACATTATTTTCAATACATCTACAAACGGAATATTTGATGAATCAGCGTTGAAACCGCAATATTTATCGGACCATATTTTTGGAATACTGGTTTATATATGAGGCCAGATATGATGGCAGACACTATGGGATACTTTAATATAACCAATGACCTCAACAAAGTCTCAGTAGGTGGGCTTGAGAATTAACATAAGCATTCTAATAAGTAGGTCAGTTTTCAAGAAAGAGGTTAACCACCCATCTTAGTATATAAATCCAGGATGGGCAGCTTTCAGGACAATTGGTGGCATCTTCTAGTCCAAAGTACCTCTGTGCTTTCGAACAGTGCATGAAAAATTGGAAATGAATAAATGATAGAGTAAAATATACATATATATATATATATATACATATGTATACATATATATAAATATATCTTTATATATATATATATATATATATCTCTTCAATTTGTATATTTATATAAAATTTTATTGATACAGTTAACTTGTAAAGGACCGATTCGAATTAGAAATAGAAAAATAAAAGAAGGTAATACCTAGAAGTATCAGAAATAATAAAGGAAAACCTCGCAGTTCATTACTTAAGCCTATAAAACTATTTTCGAGTATTGTGGTGGATCGTAGTCAAATGTATATTCTTAATTCATTTTTTTCAAGTAGGCCAACTTTATAAGCACTTGTGAATCGTCAAGTAAGTCAGTTTGTAGTTACTCCACCAACCGTTCGGAAGGCAGATTGCACCTAGAAGAGCCGGCAAAAAACTCAGCAGATTTCTCTTTTTTCAACACTATTTTAAAGTTTCGCAATGTTTCTGTCATGAGAGTTTGGTTCAGCATTTGGGTAGCTAAAGCTCTGAGAATGATGATTACAATATAAGTGTTTTTTTCATGGTCTAGGCTATGACGGTGGCCTTCACACTACATACTTCGTAGAAGCGTGGGAAGCCGGCAGCCTGGTGGCCAACGTGTCCACAGTCACACCAGTATGGAAGCTTCAAGGCCTTGGATCAGGAAAGGCTCTGAAGTTGGTGTTCTACGCGAACAACGCGAGAGGAAGATCTGAAGTCACCACGCTTAGAGTGCACACATTATCAAGACTTGCTTTGCATACAGGTATATTTACTTACGTTTCTTTACTATACCGAAGTCAAGTTAGGTTAAAAAAGCTTTTTTTTTTTTTAATTCCTCTACAAGTTAACCCTTGAACGCAATGTCTACAGTAACGGAAACCTGCATGCCTGAGAGTTTTAAATTATATTCTCAAAGGTATGTGGAGTCCACCAATCCGCACTGGGCCAACGTGGATTACCTTAAACCCTTCTCACTGTGTGAGGAGACCTGTGACCTGTAGTGGGCCTATAATGGGGTGATATTATGATGGTTACAGGTATAACTCAATAATATTTGCATCGAATTTGAGATGCCTTACTACTGACAGGGGTAAAACAAGGAGACCCATTATCCCCAAAATTGTTCATCACTGTTCTGCAGAGCATCTTCAGGAAATTAAACTGGGAAAACAAAGGTATTAAAATAAATGGTAAATACCTATCCCACTTAAGGTTTGCTGACGATTTGGTATTACTTTCGGAAGATCCAAAAGAACTACAGTACATGTTAGAATCGCTCAACCGAGAAAGTGAGACTGTAGGACTAGAAATGAATAAAGGCAAAACTAAAGTTATGACTAATAAAGAACGAGTACCAATAACCGTTAAATCCACAAATATAGAATATGTCAAGGACTACATCTACCTTGGTCATCTCATTTCCTTTGAGTTCTGTACTGATAAGGAAATAGATAGAAGAATAAAAAGTACTTGGAACAAGTATTGGGCAATGAAAGAGGTATTTAAGGGTAATCTACCTACAGAAATAAAAACAAAAGCCATGGATAAATGTCTAACACCATGTTTGACCTACGCTTGTCAGACCTGGCCAATAACAAAGAAAACATTAGATAAAGTGGGTAAATGCCAGAGAGGAATGGAGCGGAGCTTCTTGAATATAAAAAGAAAGGATAGAGTGAGAAATGTCTGTATTAGGAAGAAAACAAAGGCTACAGATGCCATAAAACATGTACTCGTTTCGAAATGGAAATGGGCAGGACATATACAAAGAGTCAAAGACGAGCGGTGGTCATACATAGTTACAAATTGGTACCCACGAGACTCTAAGCGCAGAAGATGCCGACCATTAAGAAGGTGGTCTGATGATATAACACAGATAGCAGGAAAAACATGGGCAAGAGCAGCTATGGACAGAAAGTCCTGGCTACTCATGGAGGAGGTTTTCACCGCCAAATGCGGTCCTTACAACAAATATTAAATCTAACATAGTTTTAAGAAAAATTACTAACCTAAACATTTGTTGTATTTAGAATTTAATTATGTAAATTTAGAATCCATTTAAAATAATATGTAAACCGTTGTAAGGCTATTATTATTATTATTATTACTACTGACAGGTAAATTACAACTAATAGACCTGATAAAGTGCTAGTCGATCGATCAGTGCGTCGTGCAATAATTGTTGACATGACAATTCCACATGACGAAAATCTGGTGAATGTTGCGAACGAAAAAGTATCTAAATACTTGAACCTAGCTCACGAGATTACGGCCATGTGGGGTGTTGAGTCGACCGTTATTGTTGCGATCGTGGTTTCAGTCCATGGTCTGCTCGCGAAAAGCTGCAACCAACATCTTAAGAAGCTTTTGCTTGGTTGTTGGATCGGCGAATACAGAAGGCAGTAGTCCTTGAAACGGCGCGTATTGTAAGGAGGTTGCTCACTCTGGAGCCCTAACCGCCGGTTGCTTGGGTTTTTATAATTTCATTGTTGAAAATTAATAAAAAAGTATACAAATAAATTATAGAAAACTGTAATATCCCTATCAGGTGAGCCTGCTACAATTTTAGACTGCTACTTTCACTTAGTCAAGGGCTAAATTATTTCATAATTTGCAAATGCAACTGGGTCCAAATATCGACAAATCCAAAATATTATCGAAATATGAACCCGTTGAACTATATTTAAGAAATGTTGATTAACCACGAAATTCTTGGTTTAAAATCTTTAAATAGAATATTTGTACTTTACTGTCTAAACTGCATATTTTTGTACAGAGGCAAAGCACAGCAACATCAGCAATATGGACACCAGTTGGGCCCTCGGCATCATTGCGGGTGCTGTTGGTACTTTGATTGCGGTGGCTATAGTCGCGCTGCTAGCAAGAAAAAGACACCATAGGCCTTTACAGTATGAAGGTAACATTTATTAGTGTAGCTTTGTAACTTTTAATTTAAGTTTACGTGTGTAGTTTTATCGACATTTCTCACAGTCTATCCACTTCTGGACTAACGGCCTCTTCCATAACAACTTCGCTGAGCAAACGCATTGGTGTAGTCACAGTCAATGGTAGTAATGGCACAGGAGATATATTCCCTAAGTCACCTTGTACGTTCCCCTAGGAAGAGGAGCGATGGTGGACTTTATTCAAATCTGCCGCCACCAATGGCGTGCATAGAGGGTATGCACAGGGTATGCAGATGAATAAAATACTTAAGGAAAGGAATTTTAAGAGTTATAAATAGCCTATCCTCAAGTATCTCGTACTCGTACTGGAGATTTTCTTCATTTTATATCAGCTGCATACCCTGTGCATACCCTCTATGCACGCCACTGGCCGCCACACGGCATATCATCACTTCACTAGCATGTAAAAACTTGTACGTAGCATATTGAAAAAGTTAAAAGTTTATATCAAACTCATGCCCCCAATAGTATAAAGATTTATGCAAACAACAGAAAAGTTTCAGTATTAATGATTTCTATAACTGTGAGACGGTGATGGCAAAAAGAATACCCAGCCGGGATTTTTTTATCACCGTGGTAGTGTGTTGTGGGCTTAGTATTAGATCAAAGGATTTATAACCCAGATTATTTTATTTTAAGCTTAAAAATGTATTTATAGCCATCATCTTACTACCTCGTAATAATTTGTATGTAAGCATTCAAAGTACTTTCTATAGACCTGTTTTAATAAATAAATATTTAACTTTGAGTTATAAAGACTAATGTTTGATAAGGCTGCCAAATTGTGCCTTAGGTATACTTTTGGTATTTGCCTGTGTCTTCGTTCGTAAGTTTGGTTTTTTTGAAATTCCGGGAACAATTACTTCTATTTTCCTGGGATAAAATAGATTTAAGGTCCGTCACCAGGGTACAAGCTATAACGATGCAAAATTTTGCTATTACTGGTTTAGCCATGAATCCATGCATTAACATTTCTTTTAATCCTCCGAGTTCAAAAGTATCCTACACCCATCTCCAGGATGCGAGCTATGTATGTGCCAAATTTCATTAAGATCGGTGCAGTAACTGAGCCAAAAATAGATTACAAGCAAACAAATAAACAATCAGACATTTCAAATATTAGTATGGAAGTCATTGGTTCATTACCGTTTCCGTCTAAGTTCCAATTGAACGTAAGTTTTCTGTAAGTAGTATGCAGGTATTTAATAACAGTTTGGGTGGGATTACAAAACTACTTATCTTCAGTTATACCTTCAGTTCACCTCTTAAATCGTTGAGCTCTCCAAACTTCGAGTTGACAACGGAACTCTCCAAGTTTTTTGGCTATTGTTCAATTTCACTAATAAACTGGTGCGGTAGTTTGTAATGCGGAAGTCTTTTATATAGGCTTGTTCTTTTGCAAGTAGCAAGAGATCAACGGGTTGACGTGTTTTAATTGATTACGCTTCGTGAAAGCGCACGAGGGTGACAAATTCTAGTACAAAATAAATCATAGTCACATAGGGACTTATTGGGAAGATTTGATTGAATGGATCCCGGAATTGGAGCTACGAGTAGATGGCAGTGTGTATTGTCGATATATTATTTATTTAATTGCATTATGATTTTTAATTTGATTTAACATTGAACAATCAATAAGAATTCCAATTTCTTTTTGGTTTTTAATTTATTAATTTGTTTTTTTGAATGAGTTATTTGGCAGTAAGTTGTTTTTTTTAAATCATATAATATTTGTTGTTATGTGGTTCATTGCGCACTGTGGCAATTATAGGAAATTAGGGATACAGTAAAAGCGAATAGTATGAATCTACACGCGGGGGAAGCCTAAAACTAGTTTTAAAATAAATCACTACATTTGCAATACTTGCTGTCAACTTCGCAACGAAATGTACGAATACAACGGCCGGTACTGAGTTCGCGAGTGTTTACGAGCCATTATTATTGCTCTGTCGTAGAAATTTCTCCGGCGAACGTTTGCAGTTTGAAATTCAACTGTTTATCGTCATATTATTGATCAATAATAACTTGACGAAAAATAAACTGCCTCGTTCGTTTTAGCATATTTAACGGTTTGAATTCTAGGTCGGGCTGATACTTGTTAGGTATTGGGCTTTTCTGTTAACTGAGAATTCACAGTACCAACCTGAAGTTACAAAATTTTTTGTATCAACCCTCTACCTCGCAGAGCACATTAAGGCAGCGTTGCCAGTTATTAGCAGTTACTAATGAAAATAGTCGTGAAAGACCACCAACGATATTGACAAAGCGTCGTGGGTCTTTGCTCTGAAATCCTCTCACCTATGAGAGAGAGCGCCTGCATCCAGAAGTGGGATGTTAATAGGCTGAGAGTGGTTATCGACATAAGTAAGCTTTGAGATTTCTTCAGAGTTCACATATTACAAATGGTTAAAGGTTTTGATGCTCTAATTTGAATTCAAATTATTTATTTATATTCAAATTGATTTAAGCAAGTACTGATCAGATGCAATAGCAATTTTTTTTCAAAATTTCCTTACATTAAATTATTACCTTTAAGTTTTTCTAAAGAAACGCGATAGGTATACCTATTTTCTTAAACCCTTAGCTTAATTTTATTCTACAAGCAAGTTACTTTGGAAATAAAAATTGTAGTATGGAAAAACTAATTTTATTCAAGTACCTTGAAGACCTACTTTGACGTTATGGAAAATAAAAAAAAATCTCTAACCTGCCTGCTTAACCTAATTCTACTCTTAATGGATATAAGCATCTTATTTTATTACGAACGGACGAATAGAGAGAAAGACAAAGACTGGAGTAGAATACAATAGGCGGCCTTATCGCTTAAAAGCGATCTCTGCCAGGCAACCTTAGGATTAGGAAAACAAGAGCGAGAACAAATAGGTGCTGTAAAGTTATTATAAACCTACATTCAAATAACTACATACGAATACATAAACAAAAATTACACAAATAAAAAAAAAAAAAAACTAATATATATTATAAATAGATGGAAAAAAACAGCCGTTTTATTGCGCAAGACAATAATATTTAACTGCGTTTTAAAACATATCAAGCGTCTTAAGCCGTTTATCAAAAAACTATCCAAGACAAGACGCAGTTAAAAATCCAATAACATCAGTTGTGCTGTCATTTTATCGGCTGCAAAAAGATTTACTGTTTTGTTCATCAATTTGAATTAATGAAGATCTGCTGAAAATCTCTGAATGTGGAAGTTTTATTTTATCTTATCAAACATATATCAACGTAAATAAAAATAATAATAAGAAGTCAGAATATTGTTTATACAAATCCTAGCATTCTCGAAAACTATCAACATTATCGAGACATGCGAAATTACCTTTGTACTAAGGGTACAATTCTAAATGCGAGCTACAAGCTACGAATTGCGAATAGACAATTTTGTTGATACGAGTAACCCATCCTATTCTACGGATAGGATAGTGTCGATAGCGTGCATCACAACGTTTTCGATTGCTTGTGCTGGAATTGTAATTGGGTTTCCGTACAACATCCTTTCACAGTTTCTAAGGTTGTTTCATTGTTGCACTATACTTTAACAATATAAATTGAATTTCAAGGAATTGAATTCGCTTTCAATAAAATAAATTGTGATGAATGTGTTGCATAGTTGAGAAAAATAATTGCGCTGGTTGAACAACGACAAAATAACAACTTTCATTTATTGATTGTGTTTTTATTTTTCACACATCATTCAAGTGAGGTCTAAATTTTTTATCTTATGCGAGATATAAGAGACCTATTTTCAGCAGTAGGACATAAATTTGGTTGACAATGATAATAAATTTAATTGAAATTCGAAGCTTTTATTTTAGTTACTTATACCTAGATAAATTTGCATATTTATTTTCTGTTTGAGGTATTAACGTAGCGCAACTGCGCTGTGAGTTCAAGTAGGAGGTCCCGAGTTCAATTTACGGCATGGGCAATTTGGGAACTCAGAATTTCTGCATTGTCTCTGGTCTGATCTGTTCTTAGGCTTTGGCCGTGGCTAGTTACCACCCTACCGACTCTTCCCACCCTACAAAGACGTGCCGCTAAGCGATTTAGTGTTCCGGTGCGATGTCGCGTAAAAACCGATTAGGGTTTATCATGACTGCATCATCATTTACCAGCAGGTGAGATTCTAGTGAAGAGCTCACTGGTAGTCTAATAAAAATACATAAATATATCTGATTAGCTAAGATTACCGCTGGAGTATTAGTTACGTCCAATCAAATTCAATTTAAAACTCTATCTGATGTCGCGGGAGTTATGAAAGACTGAATTCTACGCCTTATTTTTGGACAGTGCATAACATTTGGCCCTGCTTTTGCATTTGCACAGGAAAATCAAGATGCTTCTACTTCCGTAGTAAAGCAAAATCCTTACCTACAAACCGCGTAAAAACTCTGTTGTAAACTTTTTCATTTATAACATTTTTTAACTAAAAGACTACTGTATTTTATACATAGGTAAAATATAATCCTCTGTTTCAAAGAAAGGAACTAGATAAAAATAATTAAATTCTCGTACGTATCTATATGGTAGAAAAACACCGCATTGTTATTTTTAAATCGGATAACGGAACTTAAATCCCGCCGCCTTTGTCCTCATTTTTTTCTATCGGCACCAACGCAAAATTCATCACAGAAAGTGCAATACATTTTGCGAGTAAGGTTAAAAATACAAAAGGCATTTTGCTAAACCCATTGCAAACAGTAATATCTCATAGTGGGCTTTTAGTGATTCCCGCCGTCGAAACATATGAGTTCACAATAATTGATCGCCCACTGCTGCAAGACTCGCGAGGAATACAAAACGGCAGTTTTACAGGCAAGGCAAGCATAATATAGCCAGTGTAAAAAGTTTAAGCCCTCATGTAAATAATTTATCGAACAGGCTTGGTTCTGCTGCCTATGCGGTAAAGAAGATACGCCATATGACCGACGTAGAAACTACTAGACTGGTATATTTTAGTTACTTTCACAGCATTATGTCATATGGAATTTTACTTTGGGGTAATGCTGCTGATATAAGTACTATTTTCGTGCTGCAGAAGAGAGCTGTTCGTTCGATCTACAAAATTGGTCCAAGAGAGTCATTGAGAGATAAATTTAAAGATTTTAAAATAATGACAGTGTATAGTCAGTGCAATAAATTAAACATTAGAAGTAAGAATAAACTTACAGTGCAATATACTAGGTTACATAAAATTCATAATTCGTTTAAAGGAAATTGCATACAATTCTACAATAAACTACCAATTGACATCTTGGAGATGTCTCTTAAAAAGTTCAAAGTTTGTATTAAACGTAAGCTAGAAAAGAGTAGTGTTAGAAAAGTTATTGTTATTGTCCTAGTATAAAGGACTACGTAATCGATAAAAAAGCTTGGGTGTAAATTATTGCTATAGCCAGGTTGCTCTTCTAATAATTTTAAATAACATTGTGAGATGGTGATAACAAAAAAAAACACCCGGCGAAGTTTGTTGTGGGGTCCTTCTTAGACCAGGACGCGTTTGGAACCATCTTAGCTTTAGTTTTGAGTTTACGAATGTGGTTATCGCCATCATCTCACTAACGTGTAATTCTTATGTACGCATCAAAAGTGCCACCTACTTGTGGGCCTACTTGAATAAAGATATTTTTGACTTTGACTTTGACTTTGACTTTAGACAGAGATGAAAATCTTGTCATAATGACGTCTTCTATAAATCCGGAATCTACTATCTTCCTACACTCCAAACCTTATTTAAAATTGGTTTAAGTTGGCTGCACTAGTGATGAAGCGCTATCTTGCTGATAACAGTTTTGCATGTCTGAGTTAGAATAACTTTGACGGTCCATTGGCGCAGTAGGCAGCGACCCTTCTTTTTGAGTCGAAGTCCGTGGGATCGATTCCCACAACTGGAAAATGTTTGTGTGATGAACATGCATGTTTTTCAATTTCTGGGTGTTTACAATATTAAAAGTATTTATGCATATTATTCAAAATATTCATCAGTCATCTTAGTACTAATAACACAAGCTACACTTACTTTGGGGCTAAGTGGCGATGTGTGTATTGTATAAAAATAAATAAAAAAATAATAAGAATTTCGCAGAACTACTGGGCTGACGTGCATAATTATAGTTGCAGTAGTTCAATAGTTTACATGGGCTTATCTCTACGACACGGTATAATATACATGTCTTGCGCTATCTATTTTTGCACGTGTTTTTGCTGTTTTTTCTCACGAGAAAAAAATGCAGTTTTGTAGTTATTTTATCGCAGAATAACCGCTTTAGTCACTGTGTTGTGTCATATGACGCTCAATTTTTTTTTTTTTTTACTTTTTTTCATACGTAGCTGAAAACACGTGAGGCTTGACGTTGTACACCTTAGCGGTTTGTATCACAAAAGTGGATAAAGTCTGCGATCTAACTTATTCATAGCGTGTGGAATACCGATAGGTTACTTTAAAAGTTAAACTTGTAAATGGTTAAAGTTTGAATTTTTATGACACTATTACCATCACCTACAGTGACAAAGTAATTTAGATACAAATTATGTCGACGCCACGGTAATTAGAAAATTATACTGCAATCAAAGTTAAAACTTTAAAATTGCTTTAAATAGCGCTTTCGTGTTTGCATAGACAAGGATTTCTAGAAAATTGTTTCCAGTTAGAGAATATAAATGAATTAATTAACGTTTAATTGCAAATACAAAGTAAAGTTTTGTTTTAACGTCCTCATTGGCTCAGCGGTAAATTCTGAATCTCTAAATAACATGTATCGGATTCGATTCCTAGCGTCGCACTTGGCCATGCTCGCGGCTATTTCAAACCCTTGCGTGAAATCTGTACCCTTATGCGATACCCATTGGTAAGGTGGAACCAGATTAGGGGGTCGAAAATTAGGGGAATTAGTTTATTAACTACCTCGCAACTTCTATCTTAGCTTTTATCGTCATTTAACTTGTCTGTTATCACGTAGGTACTATCAAAGTCTATCACTGTCAAACAAACGACAGGCTATCATTTGCGAAAACAAATTTTAAATTTACAAACAACGTTTACGTAATGTGTCATATTTTTTTCATAAAGTTCTGTGAATTTTTGTATTTGTAAAAATGATTAGGAGAAGAATTTTCATTTAATAAATATCATTTGACTAACATTTAAATTGGCTATAACGTTAACTGGTAAAACAGCGCTTCGCTGTAAAGGTGATAAAACATATTGTTTTCTAAGTACAACATAAAATGATGGGTGAATTATAAAGGAACATGGAACATGAATTATGCCAGAACCAAATTCTAACTAGGTAGGTATTTCGATTATTTTCATTTTTAAAGTTTTCAGTCTCAGTAAGGTTATGTCCTTTTTTATCATAATGTGTCTATCCTAACAAGGGCTGGAGATCATATTAGCAACCCGAGCTTTGGACACAGCAGCTCTGATAAGTTAAAGGGTGCTTTAATTAGACCACTGTTACGGGTTCCTTAGCTAGAAGCTTTTCTTGCCATGCCCCTTATGCTGTTTATCTTTCCCTAGATAATAAGTTACAAAAGCAAAATTTAAAGTTCATTTTAAATTACTTTTATTTAAAAAAAAAATCCCTTCGGTCGCTTTACATAATATTGTCTTGATATTTTGATAATATCAAAGAATATGATTCTACCAAAGAACACGCAGTCTCTAGCGTCCGCTTCTTGCTCCTGACATGTTGTAATTTGAGAAATGATTTATTTGTTTTTTTTATTCGTAACATTCAGTTAATTTGCAAAGAAAAAACATTTGTAAATAATATTATAATAAAATATAAAGGAATGAATGAAAATATATTCATCCTTGTATATTTTATCCTGAGGAAAGGGTCTGGTGGCTTGAGATACAGGTTTTACCTAGTTCAAGCATCAGTCCCGACTTATAACTGTGTAACAAAATAGCCAGTAAGCAACATTATATTGTACTTATACATTAATAAGTAATGTGGAGAAATAAATAAATCATTCATTCATTCATTTATTTATTCATTCAATAAATTTATGTGAATTCACATAATTTTTATTTTGTAGTTTGAATAGTTTTTTAAACGTTTTATTGTTAAACGATCATCTGTTGACCGTTCTTTATTCATCATCATCATTCGCATCCTATTAACGTCCCACTGTTGAGCACAGGCCTCGTCTTTCACAGGAGTTTTAGAGCATAGACCCGGGCTTTTTTGGTTTTTTTCCGGGTGCTTTAACGACTATTTCCACAATCAAGTGATAATAACTAGACCGTAACCGTAACGACGGGGGTTGATGCCACCAAAACTCCGGGCTAGTACTGAAACTTCTTTAATAGAAAATACACAATGCCTTAAATAATTTTTGGCCCATCCCGGGATTCGAACGGAGGATATCATAATCGGTAGTTAACCATGCTAACCACTAGATCAGCGACGTTCTTTGTTAAACGCAAGTAGCCCGAGAAAGGACGCACAGTACTCCAGTTACTGGAAATTTCATCCAGCATACATGCTTCGCTAAAACGCCGTCAAAATGTTTCGTTAGAATTCTTGTGTTGTTGTCAGTAATGGTTTCACTCAACACCTCCGAAAGTACTCAACACGCTCAAAGAATCTTCTAAAAACCTATTTGTATAAAGCGCACTTTAGGTTTATCTACATTTTTTTTTCGTCTGTGTCATAAAAGAGACATTAAGGATTTCAACAGAGAATACACGAGGCCTCATTTACGTCGAGGAACTCCCCCGTGTTTCAGAAAAGGGACATAAGGGCGAGGAGTGTAGATAAAGATCGCCCAATATCTGCGACGTTTCTATTAGGGCAGGCGTATTAAAATTGCGCCTTCGCCTCCGGATTTAGGTGTTTCACTGTGACTTTATGTCTGCAATGTCTGCAAAGTAAAAGGATTTAAGGATTAACTAAACCTAATTTCATATTGTGTGCACTATTAAGATGGCTCCTGACCAGATAAATCTCCATTCGTTATCGGTTTTAAATTCATATTTCCCATGAAAAAGGAGGCATGCGGTTCTTTGGACAATGTATTCTGAAAACACAGAATTAAGAACCTACAGAAACCATATACACTACTGATATTAAAGCATCGAAAAACACTCCTCTTTAGAAGCGTTTCAAGAACAGGTATTTCACTTCATTTCATTTAGCAGGTGATATTAACTATTTTACCGCTTATGATCTAAACGTTTACCATAAAATGGGGAAATTGGGAAAAGTTTGCGAACTAGCTAGCGCGGGTGTGAAGTGAGATTTGCGTTGTTGTTTTTGAACGCAATGCACTGCATGCAATAATGGCTGAATAAGGGTTCTGTATGTTCTTAATTCTTTGTATAAAAAGAATGAGTCAGAGTAAAAGATCGTTTAATTCGCTTTTTCCATTTTCTTTTTACATCAAATTATTACATCGGAAATAAAAAGTTTTTGCAAACTCCATAAAAAAAGTGAAATAGGAGATAAGAAATAAGCCGCAAGAAAGACGAATTAATCAATGCTCCTCAGGATTCACTGCCGTGAATCCGGATTAAAACTTGAATCTTTCCGCGGAATGAAGATGACTTCTAAATCCTATCGTAAATAAAACCAGGGCGCTAAGCTGATCACGGACATCCGAAAGCTTTTGGCCAACATCCAAAAAAGAAGGTTTTTTTATGTTCAATTCAAACGCAAAAGGCTCGAAAAATGTCCACGATAATTTTTTTTTTCAACTGAAACAACAGCTGTATTATAATGATATATGTCGTAGCTACGTGTAAAATTTGAGATAGGGGAATATTTTATAGCCAAACATAAAGCACTGCAGCTATTCGATTCGTTTTGTGAACGTGTTTTAGTTAAAACAGACACACAATTAAAAAGGATTGTGACCTTTATGGTCACAATCCTTACTATACACTATTACTTAATATACAATAAATATTAAGTGACCTAAGAAAAAAATAATCAGATGATTATATTTTAAATAAATAAAGTTACTTTCAACTTATAAATAACTTGAAAAATAAATAGACTAGACAGAGATTCCTTTCAGAACAAAATACTAAATATACTTATTTACTTACAGATAATAGTTTTTTAACGATATATACTTTAATAATCCAACTGGAAATATTAAATAAAAATGTATATACCTATATTATTTTCTTTGTTCAACTACGCCAGATAGAATATTGGTATATTGATACATAAGGCTACATAAGATTGAGATATTAGAATGTTTATTTCAGTTGAATGTACATAAAATAAGTAGTCTACGATTCGTCTTAGTGCGTCAAACATCATTAAATAAGTTAATAATAGTTATTTTAACGGCTGATAGGCACAGTTGGCAGCAACCCTGCTTTCTGAGTCGAAGGCCGTGGGTTCGATTCCCACCACTGGAAAAAGTTTAAGTGATGAACATGAATGTTTTTCAGTGCCTGGGTGTTGTATAATAATATGTTTATTATAAGTATTTATGAATATAATTTATAAAAATATTCATCAGTAATCTTAGTACCCATAACACAATCTACGCTTACTAGATGCGATTTTTTTTATTTATTTTTTTATTGTTAAAAATTCATTTATTACAAGTATGCCAATTATAAATACTTTTGAAACGTCAGTGTTTGTATGGTCCCTACCATTGGTTCTAAAGGAATATTGTACCGAAATTATGTCGTGAAGAAACTCAGCACTATCATTTTTCCACTATCATTTTTCAACTGATCTATTGTTTTACTTGTGAGAGATAAAACTATAAAGGCCTTATTTCAAGAAACTATGTCGTTAAGAAATTTAATAATTGTATGTAACATTACAATTATTAAATTTCTTAGCAAACACATTGGCAAAAAGTAATTAAAATAAAAGGCAACTAAAAGTAAAACTAAAATGTTCCATTTTAATTAAAATAAGAAAAAACAATTACAACCTCTAAATGGTTGAAACACCACACCAAATTAAAAAAAAAAGAAACTAACAGATATATCGCCGAAGAATTACTGTTACACAACCAAGAACGTTTTTCATGTTCGTTAGAAAACTTCTCGGAGACCACAAAGTAAATTGGAATTGCTGGTGTACAGTGAAAAATAAGGCAGATTCTTCTCGCGTATCGATTTCAAACACAATACTAAGAACTCGACATTTAAGTAGTTTGTTCTCAGGTTCCCTTTCTTTTTTATTACTTCACGATAAGTTTGTTTTTATTTGCAATCTTATCTGGCTGTAAGTAATGATAAAATCCAGTTTCTCTCTGGAACGCTATATCTTCTATAGCGCACGTCTTTAGGATGTTACCTAGTCAAGGCTGGCACCCACTTTGAAATTATAAATTCCCAAATTGCCAGGTATCGACCCTCCATAAGACTAAAGTGTTCACCACTTTGCTACGGAGGTTGTCAAAAAAATTTTGGTTGAAAATAATTATATTAAAGGATTTATAACCCCGTTGTAACCTAAGGGTACGGACCCTTAGGTTAAAACGGGACCTTATTACTAAGACGTCACTGTCCTTCTAAGTCTAAGAAAATTAAGATTAATTTGTTATCCTCCGCGTAAAGCAGTAGAATCTGTACGGTGTAATTTATAATTTCTTCATGGCTAAAATAGAATCTCCTCGGGATATGTTCAATTTTTGGGGATGCTCCGGTATCGGAGTGAAATGAGCGAGATTGTCGAAGATCTGTTTAGTGTGAAGTATAAAAATTTTAGAAATTATAAAATACACCGATCAGTTCCTGCTTTTCGCGGAAAATTAAGCTTAATTTTCATAGTATTCGTACATCATGCAATTCCGCATAGTAACTAAAGTACTAACCACGATGGTGAGATTTACTGTTAACAAATAAACAAACAACCAAATCATCACTCTTTATATCATTAGAATAGATTTTATCGCGACTCATAGTTAATACGAGTGAAACCGTGGGGAACAACTAGCTACAATAATGACACTTCAAAATTGCATTTCGTTAAGTTGTTTATAAGGCGATACAATATGAAAGTCAAAGTCAAAAATATTTTAATTCAGTAGATGCAAAGATATCACTTATGATGCGTACACCACATAAAAAATGTGCACGTGGTAGTGAGATGACGGCGTGAACTTTAAACTAAAGCTTAAGGTTTTTTTTTTGTTATCACGATCTCATTTAAAATAATTAAAAAAGTAAGCCAAGAAGTAAAAAATAATTTAAATATGTTGCCAAAGTTTTCGTGAGCGTTCAGACTTGCCAATCTAGATTTCTAGCTAGTATGCTGCTGACAGTCCACATCCGCATAAAGAATGAATTGAATACAAAACTTGAACGGCACAGCGTCTTGATTTCATGTCGGCAAGAGTTCTATAGCGTTTCAAATGTGATTTATGTCCTTCCACATTTCAACAGATGTTGCAGATGTTCGTCAGTCGCCGACATTTTTATTAAGTTTTCACTACAACCGCGAGGCCACAAAAATGAAAATCATGTTCTGAATTTGAATATTTTGAAGTGCAGTATTAAATTTCAAGTTATTACCGATATCGAATAATATTGCTATAATGGAAAGATCATTTGAATGTTTAGTATCACTAGATGTCTTAATGTTTTTTTTGCTAAATCCTCCGACAGTTGTCCGGGGTAAAAAGTGACTTCTGTTCGGATCATTAGGATCAAAGATATCTTAAAGCAGTATATTATAGATAGTTATAGACAGGTTCACTTATATAATCTTGCTAGAATGATGCGCGCGAATGAATCGGTTAATTTTAAAGTATTACTTTAAAAAAACATAATTAAATTTTTGTATGTAGGTGTATATCCTTCTCTGAATTTTAATTAAAAATAATCCTTTAAAAGTTAAAACAAAATGTTTTAAACCTAAACAGAGTAAACTCGAAAATCTCGCTTCGATGAGTCAAAAAATAATGTCAGTATATTCATTTATTTTTATATTTTCAATAATATTTGCAATCATTTTCTTGCAATAATTTTCGCAATCATTTAGTTTCTCTGTACCATGGTAGTACCAGGACTAGCACACAAGACCTAAATGATGTTTGGCGTGTCAACCGACCGTCTTATTATTTTGACACGGAATATCGATATCGGTGGCGTGTCATCATTATCTTAGTGTATTTGGAACATAAATAATATATTAGGAGTCTGGGTTTCGTTCGGAAAAATAAGGTCGCGCAGAAATTGTATTGAATTCTTTATTCGGTAAAAATATTCCCCGCAACACATTCTTAAGGTAGTTCTACGAGAATATTGACATGATTTTCTCCGTAAGTTTATTTATATGTATGTATTATATGTCCGAATAGGTGTCACTCATAGTTTATTTACTTGCGTATAAAAGCATCCTTTTATTTTTATCTTATAGGCACGCACGTTTTCACGTTTTTGCTAACTCGTATCTTTACTCAAATCGCTATAGTGTGTCTAGACGACTTCCCTCAATTTACCCAGGATCCCTCCAATAGATCCTGATCTGATAAAAAAACCAGAGACCAGTTGGCCATTTGAGAAGCATACCGTTTTAAACAAAAATATAATGTTGCACATCGGTTAATAAATGACTCACCATCGTCATCACCAAGTCAACCGATTGACGTCCACGGCTGGCCATAAGTCTTTTGTAGGCCGTTCTAACCTCCACGATTCTGGGCCGCTTGTATCCAGCGAATCTTTTGATGTCGACCAACGCTGTATTTAACGGTGCGGGGTTGTCACTCCAACACTCTGAAACCCCAACGTCTATCACTTCTCCAAGCTATGTGCCCCTTCCATTACCACTTCAGCTTCGTAACTCGTTAAGCTATGTCGGTAAATTTAGTTCTTCCACGGATCTCCTCATTTCTGATTTAATAACGTAGAGATACTCCTAACATAGCTCTTTCCATCCCTCGCTTAGTGACTCTCAGCCTTCTTAAGAGGTTATGATATTATTATACGAGTAGGTAATCTTTAAATAATTAAGTTCTGAAAATAAAATATATTTTAGTAAAGTTGCTTCGGAATAAAGGGTTGTGGTCATAATTCAGCTTACAGTAATAGGAAATCCTCAACAATGAACGTCCCTGCATAGGGAAAAGCAATAAATTGCTTATGTCTATTTAGATAAGAATTCAATATTAAAAGTAATTCATGAACATTTTTTGACGAGAATTATATTATTATTTATCGAAGACTTTTACTGTAGGTTAATATGGCATACCATCCGAGCGCTCAACTTTAAAATGGAGAAATATGGAGTGACATTTAACTGCGTCTTACTGATCGAAAATGTCAAACTTACGACCTGGGGCATTACTCTTTATTCTTAAGGCACTTGAATGTTACTTTACGTATAAGGTTAGGTTAGGTCAAAGATGTGAACAAATATTCTAATAAAACTAATTTAAAAATAAAAATTGACTCTTGTGTGAACAAACCAGAGTTTTTATTTTTTGTGTTCTGAGTCTCAAGCAGTTTCAGTATCGCAAATGTACCCTATGTATGTATGTATAATGTATGTGTATTTCTATCAAAATGCTACCGACAGAATATCAGAAAATTAAATAAATATACTACGACAATACACACATCGCTATCTATCCCCAAAGTAAGCGTAGCTTGTGTTATGAGTACTATAATGACTGATGAATATTTTTATGAATAATGTACATAAATACTTACAATATACAAATTATCACGCAGACACTGAAAAACATTCATGCTCATCACACAAACATTTTCCAGTTGTGGGAATCGAACCCACGTCCTTGGACTCAGAAAGCAGGGTCGCGCCCACTGCGCCAACCGGCTTTCGACAATATACTAATACAATCGTACCTTAATGTAATACGTTTTTCATACACGATCTCGTTAAACAAAGACCTATTTTGCAGCGCCACTGCAGACGGGGAAGGCGTACAAAGGCGCTTTGCATAACCACTCCCCCCTCCAACCGGACGACAAGAACCCAGATGTAGTGCCACTCGGGAAAGGTGAGTGCGTTTGTTTGTTTTCTGCAAATGAGGAACTATTATTCCTACCCATCTAGACCTAGAGAGCATATTTTTTACTCTCTGTCCCTGATAAATGAGTGGTTTTCTGTAAAATTACAAGAGTTGTTTATAAAAAAAATATATGCTGATATAGAGTGGTACTGGCACCCGCATGAGTACCTACTTAGACAAAGTGCTACTTTGAAAAGATAAGTCTGTTATCTATAATTAAGTCGTGTTAATTTTTATATAACCTAAGCTGAGTGTAAATACATTCTTCAAACTTAGCTGCTAAATCTTACTCGTGTTTAGAGAATTTAAA
Source organism: Pararge aegeria (assembly GCF_905163445.1). Classification (NCBI taxonomy): domain Eukaryota; kingdom Metazoa; phylum Arthropoda; class Insecta; order Lepidoptera; family Nymphalidae; genus Pararge; species Pararge aegeria. The sequence continues at coordinate 3,985,923 of NC_053184.1, read as the reverse complement.
ATTAAGAAGGTAAGTAGTATCTTTAGGTGCGATTGTATCCTGGAACAAAGAATTTAAAACTGTTTTCAAACTCTACTTAGTTATTTCTTAGGTTCCCCAAGGTAGGTAATGGAGTTTGAAAAGTGTCTACATTTTAATATTAAGGGCACGTTTAAAAAAATACCCTCATATGCGGTATCGATAAGACTTCTTTAATACAGAAAGAAGACTCTCGCAGAAATAATAATTTAATAAAACAGAAAATTCTGAAATTATAAATTTCCAAATTACCCATGCTTGAAATCAAACCCGAGTTCTCGTACTTATAAGACCTGCTTACGGCTAAGTTTGTAAGAAAGAAAGAAAGAAAGAAACATTTATTTTTTACATTGCGCCACACATTACAATATTCACAACACCACATATGTTATGTGTGGCACAAACTAGAAAAAAGGTGCCAGCTCAGCATTGTGCTGCATGCGCCAGTTGGAGCATACAGCGCTGATTTTCAGTTGGCACCTTGTACCAGGTAACACCACGGAAATACGTAGCCATCCACTGACCACATTTTAAGCTTAGTTTAAAAAAAAAAACTAACTAAATAAATCCACAACAATAATAATAATAAATTAAAGTAACATTATATAAACTTGAAAATAAAAACGTACATATATCATTAACTTATTAAGATACACAGTGTAATATAATAGTAATAAAATTATTAAGTGGTAAAGTAAAGTATAGTAAAGTACAGACTGTCTCTAGAGAAAAGACGACTCCGCCACATGTTCTTGGAATTCCACCTGTTTGGCCAATAAATATTGTTTAATTTGGTTCTTAAATCCAAACTTACAACAAGTTGTAACAAGCTAACAACTGCGCCAGGTAGCTTGACAAATATATTTAGTGTAAAATATAATAATATTAAATAGATTTATGGCCGCCGTTCATTGTAGTTTTTGTCGCCGTGACTTATTGTCCATTGGAGTGCTATGAAGATATATTGTAGTGCGCACACAGTATACATATACGAGACAATACTACAGTAAATTTAATATTTGACGGTCGATTGGCGCAGTGAGCAGCGACCCTGCTCCTGAGTCGAAGGCTGTGGGTTCGATTCACGCAACTTGAAAAATGTTTGTGTGATGAGCATGAATGTTTTTCAGTGTCGTGTTCATCTGTATTTTATAAGTATTTATGTATATTATTCTTAAAAATATTCATCACTCATCTTAGTACCCATAACGCAAGTTACGCTTACTTTGAGGCTAGATGGCGATGTGGGCATTATCGTAGTATATTTAATTATTTATTTATTTAATTTACGTACTGTACAATGCGGTGCTAAATAGTTCCAGCAACCGACCACTCTAGGGTGTGCGAACCGCGGGGCCACAAATCGCAGCAAGTTCTTTGAAATCCATTTTAGGAATTAGCGCGTTTTGTCGCTCTGTTACATTTACCAGCACGGTTAGCATGGGCAGGAGACAATTATCTCCTCGGGGAAAGGATAAAAATTGTTCTTCTCCTATAGCTTTATCAACTCTCAGAGCATTGACGTACAAGTGGAAATAATATCCAAATTATATATGTGTAATTAACGGGGATTAACTTCTCCTACTCCATGTCCCCGTTGGAGAAGATAATTATATCCCCTGTCTGGGGATATAATCGGGGTATATAATTTTTGTCTCCTGCCTGTGCTAGCCCTGCGGCGCATCGTGGGTGACAGTAAGTGACCGCGACAAAAAGCCAAGACGACAAAAAGTCGCAATTAGTGGTGGCCCTAGGACGGCCCCAAGACTTACTCTTACTTCTTAATATTCTTTTCTACGTCAATAACCCAGATGTCACTACAAAAGAAGTGTGGAAAGTGGCAAGATGGGTGCGATTGTGTATATTCTGTAAATGGGTAGCTGGGAAAGATATTTATTTCTTACTTACAAATGGCTATATTGTTTTTTTTTTTGTTACTTAGAAACAGTCTTCCCTGACTCCATACCTCCTTCTTAATGTAAATGGTGTTACGGCGGAATAGTAACGCAGTGTTTTGTCACAATTTAATTGACGGCACATTACAAAATAAGAACGCGATAAAACATTGCGTAACTACGCCAATGCTTCATTCACCACGTTTATTAATAAGGGGTTTATTGTTAATTAATCTCTTCTCATTCTAAAAGCAGACCCGTGCTTTGTAGTTAATGGATTTATGATGATGTTTAAAAATGCACATAACTCCTAAAAGTAGAAGGTGTGTGCCGGGACTAGAACTTGTTCCTCTTGGGCCTCCCACTTTTACATTACTATGCTCCCCACTGCTGCTAGGGAGGTCATCAAAAACTATATATTGTGACAACAGTCACTATATGACTGATAAAGGTCTGATAAAGGATCGTAATTCCGGCTACTCCGTTCTAGTACTAGGAACTACGATTTCCGGAGCGATGCAGGTTGAAATCCTGTTCGTTTCTATACTTTTATATGCTTTCTTAATTTGTTTCTTTGATATTTCCACCTAATGTAGATAAAGTACTTCAATGAAAATATAAAACTGTGTATTGTTGTCATATTGTAAGTAACAGAAGTTATTTATTTCAAGATTTCAACTGCACACGAGACGCTGAGCGGCCGCCAGAGCCACCTCCCTACGGAGTTGTAGTGTCGCCGCCAGTTGGATCGTCTAGGAGCGTGCACAGCTTACATGAGCGCTCCAACACCCCCCACACCCCACACACGCCCAACACCCCAGCGTCCGATGCTCAGGTATTATGCTTCTTTATTAATACTATAGAGAGTGATTTGTTTGTTTGTTGATTGGATAAACTCTGAAACTACTGAACAAATTTCAATTACTCTTTCAGCATTAGAAAGCTGTCATCCAGATAGATATATCCAGAAGGGACATGAGCAATATTTTATTTCAGTGTTAATAAGATTACAGCCTGAAATAATAGTATTCGTCTTTACAAATACTATTATTTCACAAGCGCTGAGTATATGTAAATATTACGTACAAGTGAGCCATGTTAATATAACGTACAAGTGAGAATTATATATACATTGATATATACATGTTAAAATTAATTGCTATTCGTTAGTCTCACAAAAACTCGAGAAAGGCCGACTCCGGAAAGTTTGTAGTATTAAAAATGTTTGCAAATAACGACTAGCCTCACAATGTCCAAATGACATCGTATCTGGTGCATGCTTTTTAAGATCCGAATAAGAGTAACACTATTGTGTGCATATACTAGTAAATGCAATATACTACATTTATTTATTCTGAGATAGTACGAGGTTCGCTGGGTCAGCTAGTCTATTATAAACATGTATTCCGACATATATTTATGTCGGAAATAATTAAGAATTTAAAAGGCAGCTTTTCAAGGATCATTATTAGATATACAAAACATTAATTCCTCAGTCATTGTATAAATGCAATCATTGTATAATTTTTTTTTTGTTTACCAACAGCTTTACATAAAAAAAAACAATTTAAATTAGCTTATGCGGTATACAGACAATATGTAAATCTAATTACAGGTAAACACCGCATGCAATAAATAGTGTTAAACGAGCTTACAACTACACGAACAAGATAGAAGTGTATCCAGTGTAGGCAAAACAGGCAATGTATAAAATTACATTCAGGCCATCACCTTGACAATCTTATGTAGATACACTTTGCCCATAACATCACGTTACTTGGAAATTGCGAAAAATACGCACAAGATGGGAGTTAAGAGTTTATTCATAGTGTTCCACATAACTTTTCTTACCCGACCACCACAGTGTAATGTTTAAAAATCCATGTATAGATGTTCTTATTTTGGCACGCCCATATTGTGCCGATTTTTATAAATAAGGTGTCGTTGGCTACATCTTAGCCTCCAGAATGTAGGCTAAGATGTAGCCAACGACACCTTATTTATAAAAAACCTTATTTATAAAAAACCTTATTTATATAGTATAGGCTATGTGACCTAACGATAATATATCCAATACAGTGTATTATAATATGTTTTACAAAAATATGTATAGGATAAAAATTTACGGAAATGTTTTTGTTCTAGAGCATTGGTACACTTGCGGAGGACCGGCGCAGTGTAACAAGTGGCACTTTATCTAGAAGGAGAGAAGTGGTTACGACCAGAACGCCACTCTTAGCGAACGCAAGAGAAAGTTGTGTGTAGATAGTGTGAAGTGACATTTTATAATGGGGAATAACAATATGTGATTTTATTGCGGAGTGTTAAATATTTTAATGAATGAGACATATTGGAGTGAACAGTTATGTGAGTTCCATATGAGTTCCCAAGTGTTCTTCACTTGATGTTTTGATTTTGTTTCATAAGAGGACGATATACGGTGAACTTTATTACAAAATTGAAAAATTATATTGAGGGAAATGTTTAAATTGAAATACGAACTTTGTGTGGTGTCTTTTAAGAGAACTGGTTTAATTTGATTTTTTTTAAACTTGGTCTGCGCCGAGTTTCTAGTACTCTGGGAATAGCCTTTAAGGGTTGTGGTATATTCCTACAAGGCATCGTACTGGTACGCTTAGTCGCTTAGCGCTACGGCTTTGTTAATCAATAACTAGTTCGAAAACTGCATTCGTATTGATTCCGAGTGTTTCTGAATAAAACATCAGATGGCAAGTACAGCACGAAATATTATTATGAAAGTTTCATTTTAGCCACGTTTACACTGCGACAGAATAACTGTTATCAATTTTTATAAGGTAAAAAAAAAATATTATTTGGTATGTTAAGTAAATCATTTATTTTTCTCATGGCAAATAAAGTATTTGTCGGCACGCATAAAATAATACCAATGTATTATATATAACCTATGTATTTTAAATTAAATATCAGTTTACTTATTTTACTAACAGAAACTGAAGAGCGTATCTTGTAATCCTATCTTCTCACAGCACTTTCGTTTTCGGTATAAATGTTTGTTTTGTGATAATATTTTATCAGATGTTTTTTTTTTGTTAGACATTTTATTTAAATCCATACTTTTAGCGTCTGATTAAAAAAAGATCTAAATATTCTTCTGACTTATACATATAACATAAGTCAAATTAATTTATATTGAACTACTATTTACAAGTATGACGCAAAACAACCAAGCTGTTTCAAAAGTTAAAACTTATTTCAACTTGCTACTTGTTATTTAGAGTTGTTTTTTTAAAAACACACTTTTGTAGCAAACTCGATTAATAAATACATTTGAGTCAAAATAAAAAAGGAGATAAAATTATCCATTAAAACACAAAAAAGAAAAAAATTATTAACCGGTGTCGCAGTGAAAACAGAGCTTTGTGAGCCAAAATATAAACTTTAAAAATTGCAACCATAATTTCCGCTCGCCGAACTTTAATCTAATTTTAACTCTATGAAACTTTTTAACGTATTTTGGTCGGATAGTTGGAAATTGTAAAACAGTAGCTCAAAGCGGCTGTAATTCTTTGAGCAATAAAGAAAAGGCTTACAAAGCGCGGACGGAGCGCCATTTTGGATTCAAACAACAAATAACAAAACATAAAATGAAATGCACCTAGGTCCAATCTGGAAAATTCAGTTTCTAAGGTAGGTATTATGTCACTAGACAAACTGATTTTCAGGCAATAGAAACCCTATGAATATGCCAATAAGAACTGAGTTTCGATGCCTTTACTAGATATCTGGAGAAAAGGTACCAATATACCTACTTTCATTTCTGTTCTGGGGATTACTTTGTTTCCAGATTTTTTGAGTTTTCAAAGCTTGTGTGTTAAAATTTTTCTGAAAAGTCGCGCCTATATAGCCTACTAAATATACAAAATTGTAGTTTACATAAATGCTCTCTAATATGCATTACAATATCATCCTCATTATTGTAAAATAGTTCTTGTTTCTTAATATTAATAATATTCTGTTCATTCTGTGTCATTCATTCATTGTGATAAATTTTGAGCTCGTTTATAGTAGTGCAGAACACTAGTGTACTAAAAATAATGCTGAAGAGTTTGTTTATTAGAAAGCGGTAATCTCCAGAACTACCTGTCGAATTAGAAAAATCTGTTTGCATTCGATATCCTTTTATAAGACTGCGTTAGGTTAGAAGGAGTGAAGTAAGAAGAACTATGAAGTCTTTTTTTTGGTTTGCAAGTTCACTATTGAACATTAAAGGTCAGGTCAGGTCAGGAACTTAAAAATCTTGGTACTCCGTCCCCCTTCTACTACGGAAGGTTCCGTAAGCGTATCTTTGAGTAGGTGGCAGCTAGTCAAGTCGCACGAAACGTTTTTATCCACATTTTGATACAAACGGGCTTAGCCATAGAACGCCCTTCCGGCGACCGTGTTTCCTGTCACACGTAACTTGATTATCTTCAACGCAAGTGCGAATAGTATCTCCTATGTAAGCTCCCTCTTACCCACCCCTTATCATTGTTTTCCATCTGGCATGGTTGTCCAATTAACAGATAAAACATCGGTATCCCCCTTTTAATTTAGCAGTTTTAACTTAAACATAACTCGTAATTTTTAAATTTAATTTATGTCTTTTCGTCCAGGCTAATCTTCGAAATGGACAAAACCATTTTTACGAGTCTTTCATTATAGTGGACTTTGCATAAAGCTGTCTACCTCGGATATCACGAAGCTATACCCACTTCTACTTACTTCTGATTATAATCTTAGAAGCCCACCAGCTTGCATTGAAGTAGCTTTCTCTACAATTGAAACCTTTCTTCAATACGGCAAGGTTGGTGCCTTGCGTGAGACAGTAATAGGATGAGAATGAGGGCGTAGATAAATCTAAATTCATTTGTTCTAAATACATATAATATAACCAATAAGTATGTAGAATCACTACAAAAAATAGTGATTCTACCACCGGATTGGAAGGCAGATATTAGCGAGAAGAAGCCAGCAAAAAACTCAGCAGTTGCTCTTTTCTAACATAATTTAACAATTACTTTTCTTTCTTGACTGAGATGAAGCGGAGCAGCCTGCTTCCAAGCAACGTTGTTATTAAGAAATTTACATCGAAATTTCTATACAATTGGTATAAATTGCGTTGTATTGAATGTGTTTTGATACATTCTTTAAACTTATGCAAAGGTCTTTGGTATCGTGTTACCTTACCTGCGTAAATTTCACCATCATCATATGAACCCATTACGGGCCAACTACAGAGCACAGGTCTCCTCCGAAAATGAGAAGGGTTCATGGTCGTAGTCCACCACGCTGACCCAGTATGGATTGGTGGACTCAACACACCTTTGAGAACATTATGTAGAACTCTCAGGCATGCAGGTTTCCTCACGGTTTTCCTTCACAGTTGAAGCAAGTTATATTTTGATTACTTAATACTCGCATAACTTAGAAAAGTTCGACGTGCGTGCTGGGGTTCGAACTTGCCCCCCGAAATTGAAGTCGAGCTCCTACCCATTGGGCTATCACCGCTTCTATTATTATTGCGTAAATTTAGTAGTATTAAATTGTTAGTCTTAAAAAACGTTCGTTCCCATACTCTGTAAAAAGCACGCTTTTCATTTTATCGGGTGGAAAAAGTACGTCGTGTGCGTCTAAAAAAAATAATTAAAAAATGTCAAGAGCACTAGGCACCGTTGCTGTGGACAACGCGCTTCAAGCGTTGCATGGCGTGTGAATAAAACATGGAGTTGGCGTCGCATTGGCGCGTCGCAAAAACTTGCTGTATGGGCGCACGTAGCATTATCGTGATGCTAAACCTTTGTTTATAACCTTCCAAGCAAAAGGGGTTTTATAATTTTTGACTGCCTCGTTGATCTAGTATTCGGCAGGATTATTTTACTATTTTATATTGACCTCCTTGGCTCAGTTGTGAGCTATGTTATGTTATAAATGGGATGAATGGGATACACGACTGACAATGACACCAATCGTTTTAAATTTCGGTACGATGGCAGGTAGAAATCGATTTGGAGTAATATAACTGCTTAATATGGCAGTTATACTCGTGAGTCCATCCGCTACCATCATATATGATGTGAGAACGATGAGACAATAACGAGCTACAATAACTTGTAGCGGAATAAAATAAAATCTATGAGGAAATTCAATTGATCTCGGACTTGAGATTATTTAATTTCGCTTACTCATTAAGTACTTTTGAAACGTTAATTCTGTCAGCACATAGTGACTCGAAAGTCGAATTCAGCAGCTGCATCAACATTTAAAATATTAAAATCAATATTCTGTCTTGCGCCAGATCAAAGTGTAGTGGTGATCAAAGTTAACTGCCCAAAAGAGTTGTGTAATATTTGAGGGTTCATTTAATCCACCACAATTTCCAAATGCCTGAACAGATTTTGATGTATGAGCTATCGTTAGAGTACTTTCGTAATTTGTCCTTAGTGACACTATATTCCTTACCTTAATCATATACCCTATCACGAGGACGTGGACAGCCCAAAAGAGTTGTGGAATATTTGAGGGTCCATTTAATCCACCAGAATTTCAAAATGCCTTAACACATTATGATGTATAAGGTATTGTCAAAGTCAAAAGTCAAAGTCAAAAATATCTTTATTCAAGTAGGCCCACAGGTGGCACTTTTGATGCGTACATAAGAATTACACGGTAGTGAGATGACGGCGATAACCACATTCGTAAACTTAAAACTAAAGCTCCGAGGGTTCCAAACGCGTCCCGGTCTAAGAAGAAGCCCACAACAAACTTAGCCGGGTGTTTTTTTTTTTTTTTTTTTGTTATCGCCATCTCACAATGTAATTTTAAATTATTAGAAGAGCAACCTGGTTAGAGCAATAATTTACACCCAAGCTTTTTTATCGTTTACGTAGTCTTTTATACTATAATAGGACTTTTCTATAAGCTTACGTTTAATACAAACTTTGAACTTATTAAGAGACATCTCCAAGATGTCAATTGGTAGTTTATTGTAGAATTGTATGCAATTTCCTTTAAACGAATTATGAATTTTATGTAACCTAGTATATTGCACTGTAAGTTTATTCTTACTTCTAATGTTTAAATTATTGCAGTCACATTTTTTCTTAAATTTAGAAATGTTTTTATGGACGTACATTAAATTTTCAAATATGTACTGACTATACACTGTCATTATTTTAAAATCTTTAAATTTATCTCTCAATGACTCTCTCGGACCCATTTTGTAGATAGAACGAACAGCCCTCTTCTGCAGCACGAAAATAGTGCTAATATCAGCAGCATTACCCCAAAGTAAAATTCCATATGACATAATGCTGTGAAAGTAACTAAAATATACCAGTCTAGCAGTTTCTACGTCGGTCATATGGCGTATCTTCTTTACCGCATAGGCAGCAGAACTAAGCCTGTTCGATAAATTATTTACATGAGGGCCCCATTGAAGTTTAGAATCTAACGTTATTCCTAGAAAAACTGTCGTATCCTCCAGTTTCAGTTCCTCATTATTAAGTAGTACAGTGGTTTTCACGTGTTTAATATTAGGTAAAGTGAATTTTATACACTTGGTTTTTTTTCCGTTAAGAACCAAATTATTAGCTTCAAACCACTGTACCACTTTAGCGAGAGAGTTGTTTACGTCGTCAAAAGCTAGTTCACGTCGATTTATTTTAAAAGTCAGTGATGTATCATCGGCAAACAGAACTATCCCGTGTTTATCCTTGGCAAGGTAAGGAAGGTCATTAATGTAAATAAGGAACAGAAATGGTCCTAATATAGACCCCTGTGGGACACCTATTTTCATAACTGATCCATTAGACCGTTTTCCATTCACGTCGACTTTCTGAATTCTATCGCGTAGATAGTTGCTCATTAAGTCTAGAGCTACACCCTGAATTCCATAGTGTTGTAGTTTCCTAACTAACGTTTCGTGTTGAACACAATCAAACGCCTTAGATAAGTCACAGAACACACCAAGTGCATCACGTGACTCCTCCCAGGCTTCAAATATGTTTTGTATTAGCTCAACACCTGCGTCGATTGTTGAGCGACCCCGTGTGAAACCAAATTGCTTAATATGAAGTAAATTATACTTATGAAAATGGTAAAGTAATTGATTTAAAATGAGTTTTTCAAAGATTTTACTGAAAGTGGGTAGTACGGATACTGGTCTAAAGTTAGTGGGGTCAGAAGTACTACCCGATTTAAACAATGGAACTATTTTACTAAGTTTCATTAAGTCAGGAAACACACCACAATCTATACAATTATTAAATATTAAGGCTAAATCGGGTGCAACAATATCAATTAATGATTTGACAACGTTTACGGAAATGCCCCACAGATCATTTGTTTTTTTATTAATTAATAATTTAAAGGCTTTAATAACGTCAGAGCCACTAACATGCGTGAATTTAAAAGAATGGTTACACTCAGGCACATTTTCCTTTAATAGAGAGAGAGCCATATCTGGTGAAGAGTTTAATGATTCTGTTGTGGAGACGGGAATGTTGGTAAAGAAGGTTTCAAAAGCAGTAGCCACCTCGAAATCTGTTGTTAAGGCTTTATTATCTACATTAAGTTTAAAATTAATATTTCGTGGTGTTACTCTTCCCGTCTCCTCATTAATTATGTTCCAAGTAGTTTTGATTGCATTGCTGCTATTTTTAATTTTATTTTTGATGTATCGCGTCTTTTCTAAGTGGCAAGCGCGTTTAAAATTCTTGGAAAACAATTTAACATAATCCCCAAACTTATCACCAGTGTTAAATTGACGTTCAGCATACAATTCGTACAGCTTTTGCCTATTTTTATGAAGTTCAACTGTCGCCCACTCACTAAAATTTAATGTATCAGTAATCACAACCGACTTACTAGTAAATATAGAATGAAATAGTCTATTAAAGGTATTGAAAAAGGAGCTGTACATTGCATTTGGAGTCGCCCCTGAGGGTAGGAATGGGAGGTCATTTACTAGGCTATATCTCATTTTCTCTATGCGGTTGGATGTTACAGGAACAAATGTTATTTTACGTTTAGAAACATTTTTCTTCACATTTTCAAATTGAATAATTTGACCACAATGATCAGAGTCTAATTTACTAATAATATTTTTGCTTATAGGAATTATATTTGTAAAGATGTTATCCAAACAGGTGGCGCTAGTAGCAGTTATTCTTGTGGGCTCCATGAACATATTTGATAGATTGCTAGAGTACCTTCATCATTCGTCCGTAGTTACACTGGTTTCCTTATCTTAACCATATTGCCTATCACGGGGTACTAGATCGGGCCAAAAATCACATAAAGAGATATTCTGTAAAAAAAATCTTATTAATAATTGTCGTTGGCCGAGATTATTATCACTGGCATATTGTAAACGGACATTGTACAGTTATTATATAAAGGTAATTTAAAACTATCATGCATTCAATTTCATTAATGAATGAATGAAAACACCTTTATTGTACACCACAAAAAAATTCAGGAAAAAATATAAAAAATTAGTTTACACGATGTATACAAATAATGTTTTTTATTGCCAGCCAGCACAACATAATATTAACATTGATGACAAATTTGCTGTTTTGGTTTTGGCGACGTAGGTATATATTATGAGTGACCGCCTACTGACTCAATAGGGCCTAGGCAATTTTATTGTATTTAATTTAATTGTAATATTTTAAATAATATTTATGCACTGGTATGTTTACAAGACTGTTGTATGAAAATTTATATATAGTATATTAGTTAAGAATAGTCAAATAATATTTCCCTCAATAATCTAAATTTTTAAGATATAAATGTAAAAATGGTAAATTAATAATAGAAAAATATTTTTACTCTAAAACTTAAATATAAATAAGATAATCAAAAATTACCTATGTATAAAGACAAATGCTCACAATTATTTAATATTCTGACTATTTTAATTAAAACGCATCGTATACAAATCGTAAATAAATAATATTATAATGATTTATTTTGTCAGTAAATAATTTAAACTAATAGTATAGTATTTATTATTTAAATTTTGTTACATGTGATTATATTCTATTATTATATATTATTTTGTACTATAAAAGAAATACTTAATATTATAATAAACCGTAGGCCAAAAAGGAAATTCTACGAAAACGTTAATGGTGGTCTAATTAAAAAAATATATTAATGTAATTAATTGTTTCAAAAGAAACAAAGACAATAAGCGAAATGCGTAGCAATTATTCTACATTTCTTATTTTGATCATTGTTAATTACTTAATTACTTTTTGTACATAATAACTTAACCGTTTTTACGATATCTTTAGAGGGGCATTTATATATCGTTGTTACGAATACGAATTAATAAAAGAATATTGTATCCAAGACACTTTTTCTATATGCCCTTATTACACCAACTAATAGTTGCCGTCACGTTAATTAAAACGTGTACACAGTACCGCGAAGTTTAGTAATGGAGGCATTACTGAATAAGCTTTCATATTAATTACAAATACCAAAATCATTATAGTGTAAATCGACACTGGCGATGCTTCTATTCGGCGCTGTTTAAAGTCGGTATTACGTAATATAAAATCGTTTATACACGAACAGTAACAATCGAAAAAGTGCATTTTTGTTAGTTTTATAGCAACGCATTAGGGGAATTCCCGAGGAGAATGGCTAGTGAAATAAACTGGCCGATGCACAGTATGAGAAAATTGTCGACGACCAATGAAATCCATCAGTCGATAGTATACACGAGTGTTTAAGAATATTCTTGTATTCTCCACCTTGTTTTAATACACCAATAAAATAAAATACGCAAGGCTTATTATTATATGCGTTTTACATAACATCTATCACATACTAGAGTATAACGGAATTTTTCATTGCGGTTTGAAAATATTGTACGCTAAGTGGCATTATACACATCTGCGTCAAATATTGTCTCAAGTTACGTGGCGGAATCTATCTTAGATTATATTTACTGCACTTGCTAAAAAAAATATAGAAAATGGAAGGGCCCAGGGATTCAGATATTCACTATAATACCCACAATGTTCAGGATGGCACTTAGATCTTTCATTAATTAACAGTATTATTGAAGCTAAATACCTAGTTTCTCATATTAAAGTATTAATTTTATAAAAGACATCATTAAAGCCCACCAACCTGCTTTAGAGCAGTGTTGTGGGTCTGTACTCTATAAACCTGACTTCCCAAGGAGTGAAATAAAACAACTAGACTGACTCTAATACTGTATATTAGGCTTCTCTATAATTCATATTACTTATTACCTTCAAATGACTCTACTACCAGTTCGGAATGCTGTCTTCGGCAGAGAAGACCACTGGCAAGAAACTCTACCGTTGCTCTTTTATTCAATCAATTAAAACAACTTATAAACACAATTACAACATCATCATTACAACGTCATATGTAATAACGCTAGGCCCTTTGATACAAGACATATTTTAAGACAGGTCAAACATAACTACTATTATCACTTATAACATCAGGACTTTTGGAACAAGTTGTTTGTATAGAGCAACCTCTGCTACATAAACTGTCGGTATAAAGTTATGCTAGGGCTCCATATATGATACCTAAATAAACCAAGGGATGAGATATACTTATCTGATGTAACATCAGGTACACCCATAGTACCAACAACTTTTAACGACTCCATCACCAGTACATACGACTTGTTTCGCCACAACAATATTTCGTTAAGTGTATCGTTTCCATTATAAATCATCTCAACCCAATTTGTAACGTTCTATCCACAATACTTTACTTAATCTCCTTCTCTTAATTAATTCATTTTTAAATCCGTCCTCACTTTTCTTTGCCGCCAATCTAACTTGTCAAACCCGCGTCTCCCGCCATAGATCCTATACTTTTATTTGACAGTTTACTAAAGTCCATTATTCTATTTTCAATACATTATCAATGAGTATACAAACTATTATTTGTTGATATATTTAATATAATCATCGGGTTTATCATAGATAAAGTGCTGTAATTCCCTATTTCCTAACACGGCCATTCTGACAAGTACTTCGTTCTCGAAGTACATAGGGTTATTCTTTTTAGGTATATGTATTGTATCATAAGTCTTTAGGTTCAAAGAACATCCTTATAAATACATCATCTTATGTACACCTCTATAAAATTAGTTCATGGTATATAAGCATAAAAAATCATCAAATCAGTTACATTCTGTATACACTTTTATCAATAAACTGTAAACAATATTTTATCAAAAGATAGGCATAATCATAACATTTTATAATTAAAGTGAAAGAGACCAAAAAAAAATTATTTCATTAAAATTCCACACCATTTTACATATTACAACAATATAATACTTCTAATAAAGTAAAATGATTAATTTTCAACAATGTAAATCAAAAATACTCATTTTCATTTATCTTGTACATTTTAACATGTACAATCACAATCCAAATATTTCCATCTCAATATAAATCTCAAACAATTTATCCTTTTGCCTCTAGTCCAACTTTATCAAAATATCCACACAGGTAATTGTATTTCCCATAAATTCTGTCATTAACATTGTTAGTCTCATTTAGTCACAGATGCAATCGGTACAGTCTAATAGTCAATCCAATATATACCAAAACACCAACACCCACTGGTGATATCAACAACATCATCACTCTCAAGTGATATCAATAACGTCATCACCCACTGGTGATATCAACAACATCATCACTCTCAAGTGATATCAATAACATCATCACCCACTGGTGATATCAACAACATCATCACTCTCAAGTGATATCAATAACATCATCACCCACTGGTGATATTCATATTTTTTCCACTGTCCAAGTCAAGTAATATATAAGATAAATATAAATAAATTAATATAAAAACGCTAAGATGGAATTATTTCTATTAGTTTACATCTTTTTTTTTATCATCTCATCATAAAAGCCAAGGTTTATGTTTAATTGTTATTTCTATTATTCAAAGATTATTTCAATCTAAACATCAATTAAACCACCTGTTTAACAGAATATAATCTAATTATTTATAATGCAACTAATATATTTTCCTTTGCAGCAGCAACATTATTTTGTTTATACATAATTGTATTTTATTTATATCATTTTTAAGAACTTCTCTCAACATCATACTGAAAGATCTCTAACCTAACCTAACCCACAACATTTAAGCTGACTCCTAATACTTTTCTTCACACAACCCAACATATAAACTATTTCATTTAGCTATTCAGTAGTAATTTTCCCTATATGTATTGTTCTGATACATAATCATATTCTATTCTATTCTACCAACAAAATTTTTTTTTTTTTTGTTTTTTTTTTGTTTTGTTTTATGTGTATTCTTTTATAAGTTCTGAATAATTTACATAATCTCTCCTATCTCGGCTTTCCTGACAAGTACTTCGATCTCGAAGTACATAGAAAAGTTCCCAAATAAAAGTTAACAGCTCGGCTAACCTGACTAGTTAATTATTGAAAACTGAGCACACAAACATAAATTAAAAATTAACACACATTCAATTTGGCTAACCTGACTAGTTGCTTAATTTAAACTTGAAAGCTTGTATGTAATAAATAAGAATTATAAGAAAAATCTATTACACATTACGTTCGGCTAACCTGACCAGTTAATTTATTTTAACCTGGACAGACTAATAAAATAAAACCTAACATAAATTCTATTTGTCTAACCAGACTGGTTAAATAAAACTTGATAATTCAAATTTATCAAACTTATTACACATTCTGTTTGGCCAACTTGTCTTGTTGGTTTTCACAAACAAACTTAAATCAATTATATTTTGGACTTAATCATTTCAGCAAAATATACAAAGAGCCACTAGTCCATATCAGTTTCAGGTAATAAGTACTATCTTTCAAAAGTAGAAATCACAAAAAGATAAAATAAATAAAAATATCACATCAATTGGTTCCCCAAACCACATATCCTTCAATGGAATTTTACCAAGTCTGGTGCTCTGTCTCCAGAGTGTTTCTGTTTTAGCACATACCAGCTATTAGTTAGACATCATCAAAAACATCAAACCATGTACTATATCCACATTTGCCAAGATGGTTATCCATTGGTTCTTAAACAGAATTTCACCAAGCATGGTGCTTTGTCTCCAGAGTGTTTCTGTTTTAGCACATAGCAGCAAATAGTTGAGGCATCATAAAAAACATCAAACTCTTTACTATGTCCATATTTGACGGGATGGTTCTAAAAAAAGTAAATCTGCATTAGAGAAAGGCATAAATTGGACATGAATAGGATCCCACTTCTGATGCTAAAAAAAATATAGAAAATGGAAGGGCCCAGGGATTCAGATATTCACTATAATACCCACAATGTTCAGGATGGCACTTAGATCTTTCATTAATTAACAGTATTATTGAAGCTAAATACCTAGTTTCTCATATTAAAGTATTAATTTTATAAAAGACATCATTAAAGCCCACCAACCTGCTTTAGAGCAGTGTTGTGGGTCTGTACTCTATAAACCTGACTTCCCAAGGAGTGAAATAAAACAACTAGACTGACTCTAATACTGTATATTAGGCTTCTCTATAATTCATATTACTTATTACCTTCAAATGACTCTACTACCAGTTCGGAATGCTGTCTTCGGCAGAGAAGACCACTGGCAAGAAACTCTACCGTTGCTCTTTTATTCAATCAATTAAAACAACTTATAAACACAATTACAACATCATCATTACAACGTCATATGTAATAACGCTAGGCCCTTTGATACAAGACATATTTTAAGACAGGTCAAACATAACTACTATTATCACTTATAACATCAGGACTTTTGGAACAAGTTGTTTGTATAGAGCAACCTCTGCTACATAAACTGTCGGTATAAAGTTATGCTAGGGCTCCATATATGATACCTAAATAAACCAAGGGATGAGATATACTTATCTGATGTAACATCAGGTACACCCATAGTACCAACAACTTTTAACGACTCCATCACCAGTACATACGACTTGTTTCGCCACAACAATATTTCGTTAAGTGTATCGTTTCCATTATAAATCATCTCAACCCAATTTGTAACGTTCTATCCACAATACTTTACTTAATCTCCTTCTCTTAATTAATTCATTTTTAAATCCGTCCTCACTTTTCTTTGCCGCCAATCTAACTTGTCAAACCCGCGTCTCCCGCCATAGATCCTATACTTTTATTTGACAGTTTACTAAAGTCCATTATTCTATTTTCAATACATTATCAATGAGTATACAAACTATTATTTGTTGATATATTTAATATAATCATCGGGTTTATCATAGATAAAGTGCTGTAATTCCCTATTTCCTAACACACTCATGTGTAATTGTATGATATGTATATTATCAAAGTGAATTCACTGTGATGCTATGAAATTTATTACATTTAATGTTAAATAAAAAAAATGTAAATATTCTAAGTGATGTTGTTTACTTTAAGTAAATGGTATAAATAATCCACTAACTACTGTGACACTGAAATAATTGTCGTTTTCTTATATAAATGTACATAGAATAATTATTCTAAATGTAAATGAATTAATAAATAAAATTAATTAAATGAATATTAAAAAAAAACAAATGTTATCATTACTAATGACTGTAAAATATTTTTTGCGAGTCGCTGTTAATTTGATTTTGTACTTTTATTGTAAATATTGAAATATGTACTTTCTAAAACAATATTTCAAAAAATATAATTAATTAAGTTGTCCTTTAAAAACTATGTATTATAATTTCAGTGATTTTCCAAAGACTTCTTGACATATCGTAAATGTAAGCAGATATGTGTAATTCTTGAATAATAAATTTGCTTATTAGAATTTATCGTTTCATTTGTATTTGCTCCCATGACCATTGAAAAAAATATTTTCATCCAGGTTTAAAGATTTTTAATAGTACATCATTGATGAAGCCACAATAATGGATCAACTGTTTCGGAATTGTAATACTAGGATTTTCTTACAATATGAGCATACGAGGGAATCAATCGTAGTTTATGGGTTTATGACGAATAAAATAGAATTTTAAGGAGAAAGAAAAGAAATTTCATACTAATATAATTAAAGTTGATCGAAACTTTTAACCTGACTGCGACAAAACAAATTAGAGGTAATTTGGGGTTATTTGTTCATGATTTTTCGATCGAACCACGGTGTAACGTCACGGATTTGTCGTCGATCCGTGACGTGACGAGTTAAGTATATTTCATAAGTGCCGTTTTTTTTATTCCTCTACAAGTTAGCCCTTCACTGCAATCTCACCTGGTGGTAAGTTTTTATGCAGTCTAAGATGGTATCGGGCTAACCTATATGGTAATCTTACCCCTAATCGGTTTCTGCGACATCGCACCGCAACACTAAATCGCTTAGCGACACTTCTTTGTCGGTAGGCTGGTAACTAGCCACGGCCAAAGCCACCCACCAGACCAGAGCAAGAGAATGTAGATGACAGAGAAAAATGAGACGGAGGCAAATGGCAGATTTATTATTATAATTCCCAAAAAATCTTCACAAAGGGCAAAGATTACTAAAATCGCGATTGCGATAAGAATTTTTATCCCCTGTTCCTTGAAAGTCTTTAAAGGTGGAAAATTTAAGGACATCATAGACTCTGATGAGTTTCTTGTTTATGTCTTTGTTTATGGGGGCACTGAATAGAATAATCTCGGGAACAAAAGAGAAAAAGGTGCCTTTTTACCTTAACTTTTTTTTGTTAAAGAAAACTGTGGCGATAACCCCGGAATGCTCTATTTATGGCGGGAAATTTTATCTGTTGACAAACAAAGACCTTTAAGTAGCGCGGTTTGTGAGTCACAAAAATAAATTGTTAATATTTCGTTGGTTTCGTTTGTGTTTTTCGTACTGCCCGGAGCAAAGGGCTCACAAGGGTAATATGATAACTAGCTTATGCCCGCGGGTAGGGGGCCGAGTTCGAATCCCCACCTCTAGCGTTATGTGCGTTTTAAGTAATTAAATTATCACTTGCTTCAACGATGTAGGAAAACATCGTGAGAAAATATGCATGCCTACATATGAGTATAGTAGGTATGCATATATACATATAGAGTTCTACATAATGTTCTCAAAGGTGTGTAGGCCCACCAATCCACACTGGACCAGCGTGGTGGACTACTGCCTTAACCATTTCTTATTGAACTATCTTATGATCCTTTTTGTTCCTTTCTTGTTTTACTACAATTAAGTTCTTCATGGCAATCTTACGTCGCGGTAAGTGATGATGAAAATATAAGGTTGGTTAAAAAAAAACTTGCCGTGTGGTTATGGCAGATCAGAATACAGCAGTCATTACTTCTTCACTCAGCGAGGCAACTAAGAGAATATAACAGAAATAATCCAGGAGCGTCCTCTGTGCTACTACTACCATATACTGTAATCATCAACCATCTGATGGTAAAAAAAAATACCGAGTGTTCAATCATACTTCCTTACTTTTTTATAATTAGAATCGATACTTCGTTCCTTATGTTATCTTTAACATGAAACGCAATAACCTAATTATAGTATAGAAAACATCGAATATAATTGACAGCCCTTACTTATGTTAGGTTACACCTGTTACACGACCAATCATAGCATTTTTTATTTTACAGTTTATTTATTATAGAAAATAATATGAGTTATTTTAGGTTCGGTACGGTAGTTAAATATATTATGTATTCCAAGATGAATAAACAGGTGACTGAGACATACTGACTGCTATTAGTATTGATTTATTATAGGTAGGTACTTAGTATTTTTTGGTTGGAACACAAAATTCGAACTCGGCCACTCCATAATCGATTTACATTTTCAAACGTGAAAAATAATTGAAGCAAAACCTGCATGCATATCAAACGATCTTCGCTCGAGCGCAAAAATGCTTCGAAAATTCGGGCCGAAATCTTGTAATAGCCGGTTCGATCCGGTAATATCTCGCTCCAACCGGTTTCACTCGAATTAGCCAACGGTTGGAGTGGTAGCGAGCGTTGCGTGCCGACTTGCGAGCCTGTGTGCATATGTAATTGATGGCCTCTTCCCATCAATTTAACTGGCACGAATACGTTTAACCAGACATACTTTATCATAGTTTGTTAAACCTAACACTAATTGTATGCCTGCATGGGTGCAAAGAGTGTACTTACATTTTGCTTATTACAAAGGCAACTAATTGCTCTAATTTCCTTTCAGACAATCAAGTTTCTTTGTGACGTATCTACTACTAGTACATAAAAAATTCACAGCAAAAGGAATACTTTCCAAACCTTGAAATATTGATCGCTTTTCAAAGGCCTATATATTAGGCCTTATTATTCCGTTAACACTATTGGCTTTAGTTTTCTATATAAATGAGTATTAACGCTTTGGCTTTGGAGACAGGTAGACTGGTAGACGACAAAGTGATTTTATAAGTTTCAGTTCAGGAAATAAGAATAAATAGCATTCTAGATTACAATCTTCTTGTATGGTGATTGTAATTCCGCATACAAACATTATTATAGTTTTTATATTTCAAGTATGTCTCTTTTATTAGTACTTTTGAACTTTTTCGTTGTTCATTCTGTTTCGTAGCTGTCTGTCTGTTTCGGACGTTGGTCACGCCGGATACAGGACTTTTGACTAGCTTTAGGCTATCAATGGACAGAAATGGCGAAAGGAGTTGTTATCTCACAGGAGCTGCGATCCTGAAATTTGAATCAACGAGATTCTTTTTCTACTACACTTGTATAGTTACCAGCTGGTAGCTAGTAGGCAGTTGCTCTTTTTGGCAATTTAATAATCATTGATTACTTTACAACTTCCCTGGTGCCACGGTGAGCGCTGTGAATTTAAGTAGGAGGGCCCGGGTTCGATTTCCGGCAGGGGAAATTTGGGTATTCTGAATGGTATTATTTCTGAATTTTCTCTGCTCTGGTCAGGTGGGAGAACGTACGCTAAGCTATTTAGTGTTCCGGTGCGATGTCGTGTAGAAATCGATTCGGGGGTATGACTACCATACTCCCTGTCATGTTAACCCGCTACCATCTGAGACTGGATCATCAATTATCACCAGGTGAGATTGCAGTAAAGGGTGAACCTGTATTGAAATTAAAAAAGATATCTATTACATCATCATCAAACAATTTTGCTTAAACATTTTATTATATTGTTTAAACATAATATGCATAGGTAAACCAGATTGGCTTTAAAATATGACTTTTAGTGATAAGGTTGCCTTTGCACCTAGTCTTTGTAGCCTTAGTCCTAGAGGACTAAGTACTATTACTGTTTTCCTTGTATTTTTCCTATTGTGTTTTGTTGCAATAAGGTTTTTCTATTCTACTTTCGGTACCATGTTATAAAAGTATATACTCAACCCCACAAACTTTGTACTTTTCTCAGACCTGACGTAAATAATATCAATAATTTAATAATTGTGTGTTATTAAATTAATGTGTTCCGCAATTATCCCCCTTGAAAATTTTCATTCCACAAACAACTACGGGACTACAAAAATAACATATGTACAAACAAAAGAACCTGCTAGGTACTAAAAATAATGCTAATATATATTGTTTCTATAAATTGTTAAAAGTGTTTTTTTGTGTGTTCAAAAATGTTATTAAAGTAATATTAATAAAAAATATAAGCCGTCCAACAGTTCAGTTATAGATATGGTATCCAAACAGACTAATCTGTCGGGCAAAATAAACGCTATTTCTTGGCTCATCAGACATGTGGGCCAATGTTCGGGACAAGACGTTATTGAAATTGTTTGTGATCGTCATAAGTCCAGATTCTTAAACGCTAGCTCTGCATAAACGTAGTCGTTAAAAATAACCACCTTGCAAATTTTAAATCAAAACACCAGTAATTTAGCAAGTAGGTGGTTAAATACCTATGGCGTTTATTAAATGGGTCACGCTACCTTTAATAGAGCTTTGTATGATTTTATTAGGTCGTGGTAATTACGGATTAATACGTATACAGGCATTTTAACGCCATATATGAGTAGACGGTGTTATTAAATAAAAAAAAAACATAATGTCACGCTACCTCTTATCGCTGAAGGAATTCCTAAGGGACCCACTATGTCACACGGAAGTTAGTTTATTCAATTAAGTAAAGTACATACATGAAGCCATATTATTTCCATTTTAAAGGCTGATCTGACTAAAGAAGAGCTCATTGAGAAGACAGTTGCCTGCGACATTGTCAGCGTTTCTTTCGACTCTTAAATTCCGCGAGAACCCATTTTTTCTGGCTAAAAAATGTTTCCGTTTTCTGTGAATTTTTTTCGTATTTAAATTTGTTCCTAATTAACACATCATCCGAATAAGGTAACATACAAAAAAAATCAAACATTCGGATGGATTAAGAGTACAAAATGCACGAACTTTTTCATGCCGAGCGTAGTTCTATTGAGAATATTTTCAGCGCTTCAATATATACAGCCTCCTTCGGTCAAATACGCCCAACGTTTCAAAAACCTATAGTTCCTTTCCGATCAAAGCCCGTGGGAGCCATTTTAGGTAATTGATACGGCCCGTCAATATAACTGGGATAGTTTGCCCTGCACTCGTGATCCGAAGAAAATTGTTGGACAGTTAGCTCGTGTTTAGTTTTACCAAATGCTTTGAACTGCCTTTTTAAGAGTATTTGGAGTTTGGATATTTATGTCTGTCGATTTCCGTCCAAAAA
The DNA here is from genome assembly GCF_905163445.1 of Pararge aegeria. Taxonomy (NCBI): domain Eukaryota; kingdom Metazoa; phylum Arthropoda; class Insecta; order Lepidoptera; family Nymphalidae; genus Pararge; species Pararge aegeria. The sequence goes on along the minus strand of NC_053184.1, from coordinate 3,963,279 downwards.
GTACCTTAGAATCTATAACTTGTGGCGCCCGTTAAATTTTATGCTGAGCAAAAGTTAAACAAATAAAAGAAACATTTCAAGAAGTACTTGGGATCTCTAAGGTCAATTATGATCGCTTTTGCCTTTTTGCCAGACTAAAATGCCTATGAATAATTCTACAAATAATTTTGCCCTGTCGCCTTTCGGAAAGACGCGGGATTCCTAGAATTGCTATAAATACAATTAAAGTGTATTTTTGTAATGCCATAATAACAGCTTTTTACTAAATGGCGTGGCAAATGTATGGTTCTTATACCATAAAAACTATTTTCCTATAAATTAAAAAGGTTGTAACACTGACGATAATGCGGAGATCTGATGGTTTTTGAAATAGGACTTACGACTATTTTCTTGCAGAAATTCTAAAAGACTAACTTTATTATTATTTCACCCTTGTTTTAAATATTACACTTGTTGAAAAATTTGCCACATAAAATTACCTTAAGGTACTGAGTGCTGATAATGACCATATTTCTGGGTAAGACTAATCTATAGCTTAACACGATTCAGTAGAAATTTTCGATAAAAAAAGTGACCGAATTACGTGTATCGGTAATTTGAGGAACGTTTTTTCAGTAATTATTAATAAAATTTTACTTTTTTGGTTTAAATCTTGTAATTAACAATTAATACTGATATTTTCTTCAAGTGCAAGTAAAACCGCTTAAAAAAAAATTTTTAATTTAATTACCATGCACTCGACAACTTCCAGAATGTCTCAAAATATACAAAAAAAATGTGTGCGTTTAACTTAAAGAGTAAAATGTTTCTGCCATTTCATTTAATGTTAACTATTTCATTTTGAATTCTATTTAAAATTGATTAATATCACTTTCACATTTTATAAATATTCTCATTTGTTAAATAGAATAATTGAGAGTAGAAAATTGAAGGTTGGATCAGCACATGTCAATATAACCTTGTCATTGAATATTATAGAACGTCGCAATCGGCAGAAAATTTACTACCAATTTATTTATTACAAAAGTTATAAACAAAACCATATTTAGAGATTTTAAATTTTTTTTAACTATTGAATTTTTATTTACTTTGCTATTCACAATTGATCTGTTTGCAATAAATAATCCTAATTGATTATGATATTTTCCACTAGCTGGCGTAAAATTCAATTAGCGTTGAGAATATTACATATACTTACGACCAATCCAACTTATTATTTTTAAATAGCGGAAACTACACGGACGTCTGACGTAAGTGTTACTTCCGTCTGAAAAAAATCTGAGTTACTCCCTACTCGTGCCTAAAATAGTTTTACTTAAAAAAAAGGAAATTACAAAATGCAACGTTGCATACTAAAGTCGAATCTGGTCATAGCACGACCTTAATACCATATTAGGTATATTAAATTCGTACACTAGATGGGATCCAGTTAACTTTATTGCACACGTTGAGTTAATAAACTTTTTTATCTTGTATTACAATATCTGTCCTTCATAAATCCAATGAGTGAGTTTCTGCTGCAGGCTTTTTCATATTGTTTGTGTGAGACAAAGGGGCCGCTCTTGTTTTCGTCTCCATTGTGCCATCTTATCGACAGTTGTGACCAGAAATAGTGCCAGGTTATTGTTTTTGCGTTGACATTGGATACGCTTATACAGAATAGGTTTGCCATAAAATACTACTGCTTGGACACTTTGATTTGATTGTCTGATTGTTATTATTATTTATCAAATAACCAGCTGGATAGTTTTTCTCAGCAGTTATAATCCAACTAATATTATGAATGTGAAAGTTTGGATGTTTGTTACTCAATCACGCAAAAACGGTTAAACAGATTTGAATAAAATTTGACATGCAAGCCTTTGACATTGAAAAGAACATAAGCTACCTTTTATCCTGATTCCTTTAGTAGTTCCCGAGGGAAAAGATCATTGTTTACAAGCTAAGTCTCGGGCAGACAGCTTTGGAATTTTGTATGCATGTCACCTATGGTGTGGAAAAGGACATGTAATTTCTATACCGATCTCCCAAATAGTTCCCGTGTAAAAATTGAAATTTGTTAACGAGCGAAGCTTTAGACCCAATTCCGATGTCCACGCAGATCAAGTTGTAGGGAAGCTAGTATATCATAATTTTCCAACCAACAGTCACCCTGCGGATTTTCCAATCACAACAAAGTTATAGAACACGTTTAATTCGTATAATTATGTATGAGATGTTTAAGCATTAAGCAAGCACAAGCAAATTAAAGCACGCAAGCAAATTAAAGCAAGCACCAGCAAGGTCAATCAAAAAACGAATACAAATGTTTTAGATCATTATGTATTATTTGTTTTGTATTTTTTAAGAAACGGTTTTTACTTTGGACCTATATTATTTGAATGTAGGCTTACCTGCACGATCGATGTGTGTTTGTGTTTACTACACAGGGCAAACGCGCCAAGGCTCTCATTAAAACTAGAGTTGCTACATAATATTATCCTAGTGTCGAATGCAAAACCGATTAAAGAGGCGATTAACGTTGATTACTTCGAAGCTGAGCTATCACTCTGGCAAATAAATGTTGAATGTCTAAGCGTAAATGCAATGTTCCGCATTTGAGGCTATTTCCACATTTTATTGAGATTCCTAGCCACTGGCCTCTATTATTATCACACTGAACTGGATGTCCACACACACACCCACGTCAATATTATTGACAGTAATCTGAATACTGTCAATAATATTGCTTAATTATTTCGCCTCGCAAAAAATAGACAAGAATTTACGAAGCTGACTGCCAACCTTCACAAGTCGGAGAGGCACCGCAAGAAGAAGAAGAATATTGCCAGTGTTGTTTATTGTTTATTTATTGATTCACGTACATACATAAGATAATTTATTTGCAGTGCCCCGCCGGGGTAAAATTTGTAGAAATTTTACTGAATTTTTATATACAAATTAAATTTTAATTATAGCAATTGATTTAAATATTAAAATTTAAATTTATTGCTTGTGTTGAAAAATTAAATACACAAATGCTTGTCAAACTTATCATTACTCAATCGTATTCTTCCGCATAAGACTGAGTAAATATAACTATGACAATATTATAGTCCAGCTTATGTGGACATAGTTATGAATTACTACCTAGAAATCGTTAATGCGCGAACAGTTTCGATTCGAATTTGAATCGGTCTATTGAATATTTTAGCAAATCTATATAAATAACGAACTGTGCAACCCATAACCTAATAATGCAATTTAAACTACTGAATAATTTTAACAGCATTTTGGTTTCAGTTCAGTGCTAGAAATGAGATATATATTATTACTGCTGTAGGTATTGACCTAACCTAAATAGGCAGCTACTCCTCAGTTTTCTTTGGAATGACTGGATTGAAAAGGGGTTACATAGGTCATTCGGAAGTTGAGTATCACTAATACTAGATTTAGAAAAACGATAAAAATTTCAAGTTACGTAAATGTTAGTTCTCATATGAATGTGGCCTCAAAAAAATGGCACGTATGTATGTGGCTGTAAATAATTTTATTTATAAAAAACTGTTTTGCTGACCGATTTCAGATGAAGTGACCAATCTTCTGAGGGATTTTTCACCTAGGTGGGAGATATTTTGGTGCACAAGTGTCTGTGCAAACACATAATCACATTCTCTCACTCTAATAATCTGTTTAGACAGCATCTCCAACGCGACCGGTGGGAGTTGCAACATCGAAAGTTCAACATGCTCACCGAGACACGGGGGTTGACACAGCCAATTTCCTTACTCCGGGCTGCTGCTGCAATTCTATAATAGAAAATATACAATACCTCATATCATTTTTGCCCCGACCTGGGTTTCCAACACGGAAAATTATAATACCTCGCTTTGCACTTTATTCTATAGATACATAACTGCCACGCCTATTAATTCATATAAATTGGCTCCATCATTTGAGGATATTTAACGCTAATACTTCAATTTAGTGATACTAATCGATACCGAAGGCTTCACGTGCTCTAGGAGGCACGGGGGTGAATGCAAAACCTCGTGATCTATAGTTGAACTTTAGACTAAAGTATCAATTGGTTTCATAATAATGAACTATTACAGTGGTCCATCCGAACGATGCTCTTTTTGGCTGATTGATAGAAAAGCAAGAAAAAACCTCCAATACAGATTTGGTGCTACGACACGGTCATCTAGTGGGTGTCCCGACTAAATGATGTTTGCCCGACGAGCGCACGGCTAACAGCCACTCCCGTCCAATCACGGCGACAGATAACTGATCGCAGCAAACCGACCTCTCGGTGGAATTATATTTCACACTGGCGTAGCCCCTAACTTTGTCCGGCTGCAATTTATGTATCACAAAATTTATATATAGATACAAAGTGTTATACTCTATTCCGTACCATTTAGTTTACTAAATGCGATTTTTTAAAACAGCAATTTATATGCTGCACCATTTTGCCTATGAAATAAACAGTATGTAGCTTTTTTTCATGCGGAAAATCCAAATGGATCATCACCATTGGCGTGCACTGGGTTTCTTACCAGGGTATGCTACAGTCAAAAAATTGCATAAAATGGAAAAAATCCTCCTCTTATACGAGCTTTACATAAATTATAGGGTAGGCAGTGCTTTTGTGCATCTATTAAATGCACGCCACTGCTCATCACACCACGGGGATGCACGATGGCTATGTCGGACCACTGGCACGCTTTCTAACACATCCGCGATAAAAAAAGTAGGTTAAATGAAGACTATACTAGTTACAAGTTTTTTGGAAACCACTGCCTTGGTAATATTAGTCTAATACTGATGATAAAAGTTAATGGAAAAACTTTTGTTCCATATTTCTTTCCTGTAATTTTAGGTTAAAAATTGTCCAAAAGGTTTATTAAAAAATGCGTCGTGATAATCATAACATTTAAGGCTAAATATAGTCACTGATTACAATTACAATAGAAAAAATTAAATAGTAGATGATATAAATAAAATTACTTACCGATTTTTTTACGAAGATACTCGTACATGTTCAACTGCAGATCACGAGGTTTTGGATTCACCCCGTGCCTCGGAGAGAATGTAAAGCCGTGGGCATTTGTTCATCACATCAACCCATCACCGGCCCACTACAGACGGGTCTCCTCCCGCAATGAGGAGGGGTTAAGGCCGTAGTCCACCACGCTGGACCAGTGCGGATTGGTGGACTCCACACACATTTGAGAACATTATGTGGAACTCTCAGGCATGCAGGTGTCCTCACGATGTTTTCCTTCGACGTTGAAGAAAATTATATTCTAAGTTCTATGAGACTCTGCTCTTAAAACGTCTCTTCTATGACAGGCGACGAAGTGCCCAGCAGTTGGACTTTAATAGGCTGCAGATGATAAGATGCTGATGGAGCCAATTTATATTCAATTAGTACTCGCGCTGTCGTGGAAGTTACGTATGTATGGAACAAAGCGTTTTTCTTCGAAAAGTGATGACCGGATGATATGGTTCAGAAACATGGTCGCTAGCTATGGGCCTCATAAGAAGGCTCCGAGTCACTCAGCGGGCGATGGAGATAGCTATGCTATGTATCTCTACGTGATCAAATCAGAAATGTGGAGATTCGTAGAAGAACCAGAGTTACCGACATAGCTCAACGAGTCTCAAAGCTGAAGAACCTAGGAAAGTTGGAGGTGCGTGCTGCGACTCGAACTGGGCCCGCCAATTTTGAAGACAAAGTTCTAACCACAAGGTTATTACTATTTTTACGTACTATTATAGAAATAAAGCTCTCAAGGGTGGCCAAATAAACTATGTTTGTTTTGAAGCGTAGCTAACCGCCCATTTAATCCAATCATAACGATACATACATATTGATTAAAGCATGGAAATTATTTCGAATTATTATAACTATGTACTGTACGCTTTGTTTGACTTTACAATCCTTAATTAAATACACTGTATAATTAAACAAGGATATTTTCAAAGAATGAATTCATCAAATTTACATGAATTCATAAAATAAGCTGTATTGCGTTGGTATGCGTTGGTATTTTTCAATAATAATAACGTTCCAGGCAAAGAATGTGGAGAATCTTAAAGTTGAATGCTGGTTAAATGTCGATTGACGTATAGAAAAACTATAAATGAATATCTGTAAAAAAATGCAATTTCAACGAGGCATAAATAAATATAATTTATTTTTTTAATTGAACAATATATCTCACTATTCTGAAGATAGGTCCACTTGTTGCCGATATCAATTATCGAGCAAAAACGCGCATAATCAAAATCAACGGGCCAACTATTACGGTTCATGAGATACAACCGGGTGACAGACAGACAGACAACAGACATCGTAATATTACTAAAAAAAAAACTACACTTTGAATACGAAACGCTAAAAAGCATCAATATGTTTCTGCCAAATTTTGTAAAGAGTAGCAAAATTGACTTTATACATCCCACAAATACGAAAAAAATAAAGAATATTAAGGTACCTTTGCTCTTCCGGGTTGGCCAACTAAACGATGTTTGTTTACCGAGCAAACGGTGAACAGCCAATTGCATCCAATCACAGCGACAGTGATTCTGATTGAAACATGTGAACTATGGGTAGTTTGATGGAAATTGGGTAGAACTATCTTTGCGTATATTTTACATAAAAATAAATTTAGAATTTAAATTTATCATAGGGTATCGTATTCCACTAGTCAAGCCCTTTCATTTGATACGTCATATATTGAAGGAGTTGTGAAAAAATCGAAAGCCGCAATTTTGTAGCGGCAGCCATCTCGGAGCAAACATAGCTAAGAACACTTCTCACTTATTCACCTTTCGAAAATAAAAATAAAATCAAAATCGGTACATCCGTCCGGGATCTACGATGCCACACACACGCACATGCACGCACACACATCCACATATACATATGCACACTCTAACACTCATACACACACATACACACACACACACGCACACATATTCTCCGTCGGGGGCGTCGGGGGTGCTTGAAAATATAGCAAAACAAAAGAAAAAAAACAAATGTACCGCCATCACACAGCTGAGGTTATCCAAAACAATGTTTGTTTGATCTACCTACGCGTCAAACCAATCACAGCCAATTGCACCCAATCAAAGCGACACATACATATTATCCTGATTGGAGTATACGAATATAACCGCGTGTGTTACCTGCCCACTACAAGGCACGGGTCTTCTCTCAGAATGAGAAGGGATTAGACCTCGGTCCACCACTCTAGTCAAATGCGTATTTGAGAACATTAAAGAGAACTCTCAGGCATGCAGGTTTGCTTGCGATGTTTTCCTTCGCCGTCAAAGCAAGTGATAATTTCATTTCTCAAAGAACATTTAGACCCCCTCACTAGCCATCGTTGTCTTAACTGGTAACAAATTCTGCAGGCCTAAAATGTTCACTAACTAGTAGACTCATACCTCTCATCAAACTGACTAGACTGAACGAATAACGAAATTCATTTCCAAGCGTATACTATTGTACTGAGTAAAGATATATATTATTAACTAGCTGACCCGCGCAACTTCGTCTGCATCAAATTGGTTATTTACTCTATTAATATCTTTAAAAAACTAAGAAACTAATTGCAGCGCCACCTACCGGGTCCAGTTTTATTTCCAAACTATATAATACGCGGCCGAGCGTGCCTCTGCATATTTTTTGCTTTTAGCATTTCTATACTCGTCGTAACTTCTAAACATAGGTGTAATTTTAATAAAATAAAGAGGAATTTACAGGTACATAATCAATTTTAATATTAAAACTATTTATTTGGATAAGGATTAATATCATGATAGGAATGTCACCATCTTTAGATTGTACCCATGTTTTGATTGACAAATTATAACAAAAAGCGGTTATTAGGACATAACAGTTAGACATATAGCCTCCCAGACATTTTTGTAGGTAATAATGATTACTTTAAACATGTAGTACATTATTGTTATAAATTATCAATCATTTTCGCGGCGTACGCCAGTAAAGATCCAAGTCGGTGTGACATCATTAACAAACATCGTTATATTTTAGCCAATTTACAGAGAACCATATTAAAATATACTAAAACCTTCCACATGAGACACTATGTTCATTAGTGAAAACCGTACGAACATGCGTTCGGTAATTTTTCAGTTTTTCGCTAAGCAGACAGACAGAAAGTTGCCTTTGTCACTTTTTCCTACGGACGGTCAACTAAGCCTTTACAAAAAATCACGTCAATCTAAAACGCGAACTGCGTGGATTTTAAAAGACAATTGCGGAAAGATAGCAATGCTATCCTGCAGTTTGCTTTTCTGGTATAAAAAGCCTATGAGCTATTCCAGACTATATTGTATGTCTCTGCCAAATTTCAGCCAAATCGGTTATTTCGTTGTGGCGTTAAAGCGTAACAAACATCCATCCATCCATACATACGTCCATTCATCCATTCATCCATACATCCATTCTCACAAACTTGCACATATATTACATTAGTAGGACGGTACGCATGCATTCGTTGTCCCATATGCCTTGCTACTTGCTGTTATCAGTGAAGACTTATGCCCTTTATCTCGAAGAAAATTTATCAGATCTTTCCTAAAATTAGATAATACATGCTTGATGGTATACCCTTTCAAATAAAAAAAAAGAATTATTAAAATTGGTTCAAATTTAACGGAGTTATGAAGTATAATTGATCAAAACTTTCATCCCGTTTCCCGGAGGAAACTTTCTGTTTATCGGGCTAAAAAATAGCCAATTTTTTGACACAAAATATCAGCTAGCACTATACCAAATTGTATTTAAATCCGTTCAGTAGTTTTCACGTGATGCCCGGACAGACAGACAGACAAAAAATCTAAAAAAAAATTTGTTTTGGACTCTACCATAGACTCGTGAAACATTTGAGGTGAACAACGGTAGAACCAAATTGGTTAGGAATACCGTACTAAATCGCCTAAATCGTGCTTATCTCATTCTCGGTGGAGGCCCGTGTCCTGCATTGGACTGATAACGGGCTGTTAATGATGTTGACGAATTAGAAACTTATGAAAACTCATAAAACTTGAAAAGAATAAGGAAGCTTAAATTTTATTTTATCTTGTTATAAATATCAAATATCCATGAGAAATTGAAAACAGCAGGCGAGACGCCATAATAAGTCTTGTAATCCGACTTAATGCCAGTTCGGATTCTGGGAATGAAACACGACGGTGGCAGCCATTATTATAATTGCAACGGGAATATTCAGTAGCTTGACATATAAACTCTTCCACGGGATAATTTGAGGTACTGTATTAAATAAAGAACTGTCTTGTTGGTCTGAAGATTTGCACATTTATCACGGAAGAAATATAATGAGGTCTAAAGTTAGATTTCTAGGCCAGAACAATAATTAGGTATTCCCTGAGTTTCCATTTTTTAACTCAGAGAATTAATTAAATCGTTCGTCTCGATTATTTTAACTGTAGGTGTAGGTAACATGTGATAATCACTGTTAAAGCTAACCTACCTATATTGAATAAGCATAGTGGGAGGTAGCTATCCCATTCTCCAATACCCATTTACATTACATCAAACCATAACCGGCCCACTACAAGACGCTGGTCTCCCACAATGTTAAGGGTCTAAGGGTTCACACACCTTTTACACACATTATTACAATTAGGTTTCCTCACGATGTTCTCCTTCACCGTTAAAGCAAGTGACATTTTAATTGCGTAAAACGCACGTAACTCGAAAAGTTGGAGATGCGTGCTAGGTTTTGAACTCGGCTCCACGAAAGTGAAGTCGAAGTCCAACCCACTGCACTATCACCGCTATACTGTGCTATCACCACTATTATCTATCGTCAATAGCCATTAATGGGTTAGTAATAGGTTCGAAATGAGGAGAGAGTAAGATATTGTAAACCTTTGAAAACTTTGTATAGTATCATGGTTTTAAACTTACCGACTTAAAATTATGAATGTAGAAGGAAAATAATTAAAACATTAAAACATACCGTGAGGTATTGATGCGGTACCTCATAATAAGGCTCATAATCCGACTTAATGCCAGCTCGGATTCTGGAAATAAAAAGCGCTGGGCCGGTGGCAGCTATTAATATTGCAGTGAAAATATTCATCAGCTACAGGTATAATCGCTGGCTTGAGCTATTATTGGGTAACTTGAGTAATAAAAAGGATAAGCTAAAATAAAATAAAATAAAATTAATATAGAAATTAAAAATTGAAATACTTACAATTTTGTGCAATTAAAATCGCCGAATAAGCGTTAAACGTTTAATGACTTTTTCGTCTAATTTATGTCCCAGTCTAGTCTTTCTATACGTAATAGATATAAAACTTATGATAGCCGGATGCAGAGTGAAAATAATAAAAAATATAAAAAAAAATCTTGAGAAATTGAAAACAGCAGGCGGTACGCCATAATAATGCTCATAATCCGACTTAATGCCAGTTCGGATTCTGGGAATGAAACACGCTGCGCCGGTGGCAGCCATTAATGTAATTGCGACGGGAATATTCAGCAGCTCGAGATATAAATGCTAACCATCGGATCATTTGAGATGCTGTAATAAGGACGTTAGCGGATAAAACACACATTCGAGTACTGGCAGTTTATTTTATAGCAAACTGCAGGATAAAGTCTTTGAGATGTCTTTCAATAAGTTCAGAGTTTATATCACTCGTAAGTTTATAAGGGGGCTTAATAACTTAATTATATAAAATTATCCGCTAAATGTTATTTTGACCGTGAAATGGTATAACAAAAGAGAAACAAAACCGACTAAGTTTGTTGTGGGCTCTTACACCAGAGCGCGTTTGATTTTGCTCCTAGCTTTACTTTTAAGTTAACGAAAGTAGTTATCACCATCACCTCACAATAACGTAATATATGAAAAAATATCTTATCTCTTTATAATATTAGAATAGATATAGAAGTTTAGAAATAGATATAGAAAAAGATAAAATTACCTTGATAGAAGGTGCTACTTGCCAATAGAACATTTATAACAATCCGAACTTGTAGTAACTTCGACATAGTGTAATTATTCTTGATAATACTCCAGTTCCGAACTAAAATGCACCTTTATTGTACTGATTGTGATTTATAGTACGGCGGTGGCATTGTTAACGTGAATACAGAGTAACTAAGTAGTGGTATTATATAGTCCATACCCTAAGGCTTTCCTCCCACTAGTGATAGACATTTAAAAATTAGTCGTCCTACTAATATTATAAATGTGAAAGTGTAGATGTTTGTAATATAATCACGCAAAAACGGCTGAACGGATTCAGATGAAATTTGGCATGCATGTAGCCTTTGACATGGAAAAGGACATAGGCTACCTTTTATTCCTATTCCTTAAATAGTTCCCGAGGGAAAATTGAAAATTGTGTTTGAGCTAAGCCGCGGGCAGACAGCTTTGGAATTTGGTATGGATGTCACCTATGCTATGGAAAAGGACATGAACTTTCTATACCGATCTCTCAAATAGTTCCCGTGGTAGGATTAAAATTGTTAAAAAGCGAACCTTGAGACCCAATTCTGAAGTCGAAGTAGCGGGCCTTCTGCCCGCTACTTATGACTAAACATGTGTTATGTAAATAAAAAATGAGTTAAAGAAATAAAAATTATATCAAGATGATATCAAAATTATATCGAGAGGGCTTTTGGACGTAACTAAAAACTGTTTCATAATTCAGTGACTGTGGTGGAGTAAACCGCTGTATTAAATAGTAACAATAATCTACACTTATATTGTTATTGACAATGAGCGGGCCACACAGCTCGGAGAACGGATGGACGTTGGAGTTCAAGGTGCTGGAATGGCGACCTCGCATCGGTAAACTCTGCTCTGGTAGTCCTCGAAAAAGCGGACAGATGACATCAAACGAGTTGCAGATATCTGCTGGACACAAGCTGCATAAGACCAGGGTATTTGGAACTCCCTAAAAAAGACTGTCCAGCGACGTCCATTTGTCAACACATTAGTCTTTAAAAAAAAACTTAAACAATAGATTTACTAGATACGGCTGCATATCGTCTTTGAAAAATGCAGAAACACGTCGTGGGACTGAATATGTGCATTTATATCATGATACCGAAAGTAAGGTAAATCTACATTAGTTGTGTATCAGAACACACTTAATACATCTGCGTAACTATTATCATCATATCAAAACAATAACGGCCCACTACTGCAGTGCACGGGTCTCCTCCCACAATGAGAAGGGGATAAGGCCGTAGTCCATCACGCTGGCCCACTTCAGATCGATGGACTCCACACACCTTTGAGAACATTATGGAAAACTCTTAGGCATGCACTACAAACTATACTCGGAGTATTTTTACGTGATCAAATCTGAAATGTTGAGATCCGTAGCGGAACCAGAGTTACCGACAAAACCATGGAATTTGAAACTCCCTACAAAAGAACTAGCAGCTAGCTAGCGTCCAGTAGTGGACGTCTATCGGTTGATATTGAAAGCTCGGAAGGGTAACTTGGAATGATACGCTGATAAAATTTAATTAAATCATTTTATTATTTGTCTTCCATTTATCACACATTAATCACAATAATTATTCACAGTATTTTTATGCCCACGTCCGAACGTGACTACAGCCGATAATAGACTGCCGTCCGCCTCAATCATTCAATGCCCGCCAGAATCATTACTACGTACACAAATCGGTATCACTACCTGTCAATCTACGTCATGAAACGTATGCAACAAGGGTGGGTATATTGACATGGTTAGACTTATTATTTCATGAGGTATATTGACACACTAATCATATTTGAAATTGCTAACAGTATGATGATGATGATGACATGTTATAACAGTTCCCACCTGTATTTAAGCAGTTCAAAGGCTTGTGCAACGCCATGTATGAGTCAACAAGGCAAGGCATCCACCCAGCATACCCCTATCCTATGTTCGGGCTGTTACTGCGAATTTGATGACTGAAACCATCAAAATAAAACTAGCCCCTATGATCCGTATAGAGTGTCCTGATATCTAGATCAATAAGGTAGTAGTATATTCATTATTTATAGCTATTTTATGAGAAATGAGTAGGAGAAATGTGTCTGAACATTCAGCTTACTAAAATTTGAGGTACAAAGTTTTAACATATTTTTTGCACTGTAGCCTTATTAGTTCTGGATGCAGTTTTCGGCGAAGTCCAATGTGACAAAGTGCCAAAAGCAATGAGTAGCGTGCCCATCATTCGAACGAATTTTTCGTAGAAATTTTCCCTTAAGTTCTTTTTATTTTATCTATTCTTTGTACAAACATGGTTATATTATCGTAATAAATAGAGCATATTATTTTTATACCACCAAGCCGTTAAAGATTTGATAAACTACTTTTTAGTTTTGCGTTCCATATTGAATCTAAAGTTTTAATGTTATTGATCTAATCCCTTATACCTCATTTTTGTACTTTACAAAGAAACCATAAAGCCGTACTATACCGTATAATGGGATTTCTAATTCAGACTAAAAAGGAATTCTCTAATACAGCCGCGTAGTGAGTCTCTATCACGGACGTTAGAAATCTGGAAGTTTTCCAATTCCAAATTCGTGGAACCATTCTAGAAAATTGGATTTCTTCGTATGCCCCTTAGTTTCAAGCTGCGGCATGATTAATGTTTTGCCTTTTGTTTATTAAAGATCTCAATAATTTGACTGTGAGTGAAGAGTTGGCGAAATGAGGAATTAAAAAGTGATTAAGTTATACTGTAATTTTGGTTTTGATTTATGTTATTGTTCTTTTCAAAATTGTATTGTTTTATTGCCTCGTTGGTCTAGTAGTTAGAATGTTCAACTATAGACTACAAGGCTATGGATTTACCTATTGATAAATTTAAAAAATACATATTTTAGTTATGTTATTTTAAATATGCACATTCCGGCGAAAACGAATTGGCACACACTTTAACTGACGACGAAAATCAGAAACGTGATCGAATTTTCGTAATCCGAAAATAAAGCAAATGCACATATTCTGAAGTCTTTCGAGTTATTCTAGTAGCTCTTTAGTGGCAGCCAAATAGCAGACGTCAGCGTATTTAATAAATGGAAGCAATAAAGATTAGGCCAACATAATTTTGGTATGAAGCGGAAGAAAATTCTGCAGCCTCCTCAATGAATGAACAACATAGTGCAAACGTTTACTTACCTGGTTGACCTTCCTGGCGCAACGGTGAGTGCTTTGAATTTAAGTAGGAGGTCCCGGTTCGATTCTAGGCAGGGCCAATTTGGGAATTTATAATTTCTGAATATTCTCTGGTCTGGTCTAGTGGGAGGCTTTGGCCGTGGCTAGTTACCACCCTAGTTACTGACAAAGACGTACTGCTAAGAGATCTAGTGTTCCGCTGCGATGTCGCGTGGAAACCGATTATGAGTATGACAACCATACTTCGTAACAGGGAAGCCCGCTAACATCTTAGACTGCATCATCACTTACGACCAGGTGAGATTGCAGTCAAGAGCTAACCTGTAATAAAAAAAAACCTCGAAGGGAATATTAGATAAGGGGATGGGAAAGAACATGCGATTTAGAAAAATAAACTTTGTAGCAAATGCACGGTTTTACAGTGGAAACAATTATAGCCAAATATTGCATATGGATAACTTGTGTTCTGGATATTTAACAGGCTATTATACTTTTTATATAAATGGTGTGAAAAGTATTATGTATATTATAGTAATAAATGCTTTTATTTCAGGCGAAATACCTATACTGACAAAAAATTTAAATAATAAATATTTATTTAATATAATTGTTTTATAAATATAACCGAAAATAAACTATTTAGAACTAAATAAAATCTAAAACGTTTAAAAAAATTAAAAAATATCATAAAATAAATTATAAAATAATTTAACAATGATTTATTTCTATTTTTGCTGATGTTACTGACTTTAGTGTCATTAAAAGTAATACTTTTTATTGGTTATGTAATGTTATTTTAAACCATACGTTTATCCCGTAAAAGTGAGAGTATTTAATTATGCGATAAATATAACCTGCCTTATAAAATAACAATTACGTACAAAAACATCCGAATACACTCTCCAGTTAATTACGACGTTGAATAAATAAAGGCGTCTGTAACACAAAGATAACGGCAAAGCCCAAGTTGGCGGCTTAATTGACGCTCCCCTTAAGAAACTTGAAAATATTAATATTTGTCAAGCGGCCATCGGTGTTCATTAAACAAAGATATCCACTTAAATCTTCATAAAACTTCCGATTTTATTTATGTATGGGAATGATAAGTACTGCTCGAAAGACGATTGTTATAAAGAACTAAGTAGCTGTATCCTTGCGTTTGCTTAGGTTTTATAAAAAACACCTCGGGATTGACTCCTAATCGACTGCTAACAAGTAGTATCTTTGAAGGTTTGTGAGATAAATATGAAACGTGTGTGTACTTATGTACACGCGTTAGAAGTTATATTTCTTGGGCGTAACAAGATAAAAATCTTTTAAATTTTTTTTATCTTTCGCCTTATTCTACGTTTCTAGAAAAAACGACGCTAACAGTAATAAAAAGTTATTTAATACATTGAAAGTTTTATTATAACACATAATCTAGTTAAATTTTAATATCACAAAAAATATTTCTACATAATTAAAGAAACATAGTAAACATAATTAAATTTGAAATAATAGACTCATTATTGTACAGCCAAGTTTCACTCAACATTAAAATTTGAGATTTTTGTACAATTGGATCAATTAAATCAGCGGAATAAGTCCGCAGAATTTGACAATTGAAAGTGTACACTGTCGAACCTTATCGCTAACTTCACGGTGTCGGTTTTTTGTGACGTGTGCGCATCGTAAAAACTTACTCCCATCATTTTTCCCTAACGCGCTAAAAGAAGTATAACTTCAAATAATCTAAATTCCGTTATTTTAATTATGAAACGTCAAGTATGTCTGTATTTTTGACAGCAAAGCAGATTCTACCGAGAAGAGCCTGCAAGCAACTCAGAAATTGTTAAATTCCAACATCAACAGTCATTTGTGGGAGATGAGAGCGGAGCTGGCTGCTTCCAATCAAACTTTTCATAAAGAAACTTACAAATTGTATAGTAACCTCGCTGTAGTAAATTTAACACGCCACTTAAATTACGTGATTGGTAGGTCCAGAATTACCTTAGAAATTATGTTGTAAAACAATATACTCAACCCCCCAAATGAGCTCTGCACTTTTCGCAAAGGATATGCATATATCACGAATTTATGTCCGTTTCTAGTTAGTTGATTGTTAATATCAGCGTGATGGTATAAAGAATAAAATATCGTCACACAAAGACTTTAAGTATCCGCTTTATCTAAGTTTATATATCGATCTTTTTCTGTATAAATGTACTTTCAATATCTGCTTTGCGCCACAAGATCCCATAGGAAATTATTGTGGAAATATGCGAAATAAACAAGCCTAGCTCTTTCAAAATTGGTAAGCTGTCTAATACCTGAATGCATAGGCAGCTGAGCTTAGGCTTGACTAGTCTATATTGGTACCACTTAGCTGGTACACTAGCTTACATTTATTATCAATATAAAAGTTATTTAAAAAGAGTGAGTGTGTTTTTTTAGCATTAGCATTTTCTTCCTTATAATGTAAAGATTTTTAAATTAAATATGAATTTAAGTTTTATAGGACTGTTCAATGAGACTGTTCTTTTGGAGTATCTTTGGTTTTAATATCAATGCATGCGTCCCTAAAATTAATATATTTCAGGGGGATAATAGGTTTTAGTATTTAAATTAGGAACACTAATTAAGGTCTAAAACCTAATTAGTGTGTACGTCTAAGGTAAATTTTCTTGAGAAAATTCTTTTGTAAATAGACTGGTATTTAGACGCAAGCAAAACGTTAGCTAGTATAATTAATAAGCTTTTTTATTGCTTCTATAGTGTTTACATTGGTAAGTACCCTATTGTTTTACTTAAATTAATTTCGCTACAATACATTTTTAATGTAAAGCTAGGAAGAAGCGGTGAGGAAGGTTTGAGGTCTCAACGACCCTCTACTATGAGAGAGTATACTTGTACCCCACAATGGAATAGCAAATTCGAACAATGGAGAAGTCATGGGCTAACTTAAAAGTGATCAAAATAGTATTAGAATATATTATCATCCGACCGGCCATAAAAAACTCTAATGAGAGAGAGAAAGAGAGATATATAGAGTTAAGACTCTTCACAATGGTTAAATAAACGTTGACGGACTCTAACTATTTAACACAATTGTAAAATGATAACTTTGTGAATACAGAAAAAACATATTCACAATTTTTTATTATCACAGGCATTTATGTGCTGTGTGGTCTAATATTATTTTTGATGCATTGATGTTGGCGGAAATGCCCCAGGTTCTTATAATATTAAAACATATATAAATATATATATAACATAACAAAAAAGGTTATGTTTTAGTCACAGTAGTACAATAACAATTATTGGACATGCAATAACTTGCCGTTTATATTACTTTTGTGTTATTATTTTCTCCAGTAAAATTAGTAGAAAGTAATATCAATCATTCCAAATGTTTATAATATATTTATTTCTTTGTAGAACGTGTTGAGATAAATCTCTTTCAAAAATTACTTTTCAGATCGAACAATTTTACGTGAAAGGAATATAAATAAAAACGCACTCATAAAACACGTTGAGCAATTTAAATATAAAGTATTCATGCAATATTTTTCAATGTAAATTGCAGTGGAATATTTCTTTTTATGGCAACACTGAATAATCTGTCACTATCAGGGGAAATCCCTGTTATTACGCAAGGCCTCACCTTTGTTGCTAACAGGAAAAAATGGTGATTCTGAACCTAAGCGTTATACAACCTCCTTGAATCGCGTAGATTGTGGGACATTTATACTTAAATACAATCTAACGATCATACTGATTTTCAGAATGGGTTCCTTGTAATTTAGCACAAATATAATGTTAATTTTTAAAGGTTGGTGGATGACATCTGTCTGCCTAGAGGCAGATCTCCAAAAGTTTTTCAGGTTGTCATCGCCACTCCAGCACTTTGTGAACTAAACTTTCTTTTGTTCTGCGAGCTAAGTGCCCCACTCATTGCCACTTAAACTAGGAAACTCTGTAAGTTATGCTGCTTGATTATTTACTGGCATTTGTTCGGAATATGCAAGGATTCACTTTCTGTATCAAAATAGAGAAAAGAGTTGCGAAGCGTTAAGTTATGAACGAGTAGCTCGGCAGACCGGCGTAAAGTAGGTTAGTTAAGATGCTATATTGACGACTCTGTATTAGAAAATACAGCGTGGATCACAACTGAATTTATCAACAACATCAAGAAATTCGCAGGGCGTTGCTGGATCTAGTCCACAATATCTAGTCACAAAGGAAAGCTCAGGTGTAGGCTACTCTATGTGCTACTTTGATCGCGGTAAATACCCAAATGTTTTCCCGCTCATAGGTCCATCAAGGAACACATAAATTTTTAGTACCCACCACATTTGGGGAAACGGGGAGGAACATGACCTCCCAGTCCCATAGGCGGTATAGAGAATTTAGGACTGTGAAAAATATTTCTGTGTATAAAATAAGGAATAGTCCTTATTTAATACACGGAAATATTTGCTATGTGTATGGAAAACGTGTAAAAATCTAAAATCTCTACTGATTGAAATAAAAATAATGATAAAGTGATTTTTTATTTTTAACCCCCAACGCAAAAACGACGGGATGTTTTAAGGTTTACGTCTCTGTGCGATTGTGTGGGTGTGTGTGTGTGTGTGTGTGTGTGCGTGCGCATGTGTGGGTGGGTGTGAGTGGGTGGGTGTGGGTGTGTGTGTGTGTGTGTGAGAGCGTGTGTCTGTGGCATCGTGTTTCCCGACAGATGAATCGACTTAGATTATTTTTAGGTGATTTTAAGGTTTACTCGGATGTGTAAAATATTGACCTATTACCGGCCTACTACAGGGGACGGGTCTCCTCCTATAATGTGTAGGAGTTAAGGCCGCAGTCCACCACGCTGGCTTTAATTTATTAATTATATTAAAAATCCTATCGTAGTCGTGCCTGGCAGTCTAACTTGATCTAAGACAGAGAACAAATGGCAACGTCAACCACAGTGCGTGCACCGTCACGGTCGCCAGTCTATCATGCTCGCCACATGCTGATTTTACACTAGAGTAAATTCCTTAGAAAATTATATTTTATTGTATGCGAACAAGTATTTTATTTATTGTCTAGTCTAGAAACTTCTGCATCAAGGCTCAATTCAACGTCTCTGTGTTTTATTTCCATTGCAGAAATGCATGCAATGCTGTCTACTTGATGAGGAAAGTTGCATTTAGACTGCAAAATTACTTTCGTATATACTGAATTTAGCTAATGTCATCTTTATTAATAGAAAGTTTAAGTTTGACTCCTATTTATCTTCAGGATTGCATGTTTATTTTTCCAGCTTTGCTTTTATACTCATTCGGGTGTCTATCACCGATTTGAAAGTAGTGAGCAAAATATATAGTGAAAATATATAGTGTTCAAATAATATTAATAAGATTAATATTATTTGAACCCATCAGTGGTTGTTTTTATGAAATCATAGCGATATTACTTAACAAAGTAATTGAAACAGAGCCGTGCTAAGTAATCCGCTAGTAAAAATTTAAAATACACGAAACTGAAAAATAAAAGCAGTAAAATTCAACAAGAGATAATTGGGCGTGCCTGATATTTCAGCTTGATTAATAACATTATAAATCAGCCCGGAATCCCGGCCTTAATGCGAAAATAAAAACGGCAATTTAGATTAAACAAGACGATTTTGGCTTTTGTAAAATTAATAATGTATTTTTTAACGCCCCATAAAAGGAATGTAACGGGAATATGTCGCATGATAACGCCGTGTGTGCCATAAAAATGTGTTTTATGTTTATGGAATTTCACTTTACGTGTAATTTTTAGTTAATTATAAAAGTAGCGTAAAATGTCCGATCGAAGAAATTAATTAATAAACGAACCCAGAGAATACTGAGAAGTAGCACAGAACAACATATAATTTTCATGATACAAACTAGAACTGTTTCTTGTGTATAAATTCGTTTTACATAGATACACCAGAGTCTTGAATGAGAGGAGAAAAAGAAAAACGAAATTGGAACAAAGATAGATATTAATTTTGGGTTTGAAATTCAAACAAAAACCAAACTTAACGTGATGAATACTATATATTTAATTTCGGTAAATTCAAAAAAGTATTTACTTTCTCGCTGATATATTTTTTTGCAATTGAAGTGCCAAAGTGGCTGTATAAAACTCGTTCATTAATCCCATTTTATCACGTGTGGTCTCGGATGTATTAGCTTGTTCAAAATGTATTAAACACTTACTGTACAACCTTCTTCATTTTACTTTACAGTTTTTATTGTATTAAATGTAGTCGATTTCCATTTAATTTCAACAGAGGCAACGTTTTACTAATGAAGTGGTTTTTACCACTATGCCGAGATACTCAAAAATTTAAAATTGTTAGGAAATTGCGTCTTCTTGAAATTCTGTAGGTAAGTCACTTGAACCATAGCCTGGCAGGCTCTCAGCGTGATTATAATAAACGAAAGAGCGAGACGTACTCTTTATAACAACACTATTCAGAATTAAAGACTAATTTCAGCGTTGAGGAAATAAAAATTGAAAAGCAACAATGCAGTAACAAGTGGAAAGCGAGTACCGTTTCCTTTATACTTTAATACTGACGACGACACTCCTGTTCTGTAGAATTTTACTCTAAATTATAGTATAAGAGCTGGTTAAAGCTCTTTTTAGTAGATTACTCAAAATATTATAGCAGTACTTATACATTTTTATGAAAGTCTATTACG
This sequence comes from Pararge aegeria, assembly GCF_905163445.1. Classification (NCBI taxonomy): domain Eukaryota; kingdom Metazoa; phylum Arthropoda; class Insecta; order Lepidoptera; family Nymphalidae; genus Pararge; species Pararge aegeria. The sequence goes on along the minus strand of NC_053184.1, from coordinate 3,942,385 downwards.
CTGTAATTTCGTAAGTGCGCTTGACTTGAAAGTGTTAATATAAACTAATATTTTCTTTTACATTTCTGTGGATTTTTGTATGCAAGGCCACAAGACAAACTGCTCTGAAGTCAAAGCTTTCAAAAGTTTTAAATAACACTTATGAAGCACGAAAGTAAAATATGTTAACTATAGGCGGTGAACAACAAGTATAATGAACAACAAAGCAAGAATGTCTTCCCTGCACTTCCAACTTTCATTTTCAAAATAAAATATGAATTTTCATGTTGAGCAAATAAAATTTGAAAAATAATATTACAGTGATAAGTGTAAAAGGAGTATTGTTGCCTTTATACCCTAATACTTGCAAAGACATTCATATTACGTGAAAAATTACTATATATTATAGTAGTAGTTGCCAGATAATTCAAACGTTTATTTCTATTATAGCTTAAAATTTTTGTTTTGTTATCATACAATTTTTTTGGCAACTATGTATAGTTATTTAAGAATATATTTTATTAATTTAATAAGATCAAACTCTAATTTAATATACCGAAACACACTAACTACCTTTTAAGTGTTAAGTCACTGCTAGACTAATTATAGCTATAGCGCTCTTTTATAAATGAGAGTACGTGTTATTTTAGTCGTTTACCGCTAATAGAATAGTAATTGTTTTTCTTTTTAATAGAAACTTTGTATATATAACTTCGAGGTAGGTTCGGTAGGACACCATTTAGGAATGCGATGGCTAAGTGAATTAGTATTTGGCATTAGAACGTTACTATCGAAAGTATATATTTTATGTTGGTGCACTTTTAAATCGAACTGCATTGTGGCACACATTTCACTTTGGCTACGTGAATTATCAACGGACCAGCGCAACCAACGATGCGTCTTCTGCCCGTAACTAATGTATGGAAGTATACCACGCAAGCCACGGGTAGTGGTGATTTTCATTTATTTATTTGAAAATTCGCACTTCACGTGCAACGTCAATTGTAATCGATGATCATTATAAAAAACGTTCTCCAGCTCTCGGTCTACATGTCAAATTACTTTTTTGGGAGAGATTGTACTTTATATTAATTATGTGTTTTCGTCTTCCCCGACTTTGTCTGTTTTCTTAAATGAGTGACAGCCCCCAACCTGTGCTATTTTCTAAAACTTGAACTTCAACGTCGAGTTCGCCTTTGATACATCGCGCTTCAAATGGAAAGGTGCAAGTCCTAGTAAATGAGTTTTATTTCCTCACTGTCATTGAGCTAAAGTATCCCCTTATTAGATATAACGTATGTGTGTGAAGTTTAAGAATATTAAAAACGCTGAATATTTCACAAGCGAGATCAACGTCAAAACTAGCTAATGCCCAAGACTTTGTATACGCGGATAAAGATTTTAGGTACCGTATTGTAGGTACGTACATTTTTATTAAATAAATATATAAATAAATATACTACGACAATACATACATCGCCATCTAGCCCCAAAGTAAGCGTAGCTTGTGTTATGAGTACTGAGATAGCTGATGAATATTTTTTTATGAATATAATACACATAAATACTTATAATATACAGACACTGAAAAACATTCATGTTCATCACACAAACACTCTCCAGTTGTGGGAATCGAACCCACGGCCTTGGACTCAGAAAGCAGGGTCGCTGCCCACTGCGCCACTCGGCCGTCAATTTATTGTCTTCTAAATCCCTTAAACTATTTTAATTTTATAGTTAGGTAGGTGAGACAGGAAGCTTACTATGCCATTTTATACCGTGGAAACATAAATAAATTTAACTCAGCGCGTGCAAATACAACCATAGTCTAAGACTTTTTCGGCGCTGCGTCAGCGTTGAAAATGAAGCTGATATAGTCTTTGGAATGGCAGGTATTTTAATCAAAACTTCGCCTCAAATTTTTCTTTCAACTCCGAAAGATGTTCTCATCTTTTTAATTTCGTATAATTTTAATAATTTCATTGTATAGACAGGTTATGTTATATGACATACGACTGTCCATAAATTTAATATGCATTATTATTCTGAAACAAGACCTCAATAATATTAAAATAACAATACTTTGAGCAATTTAGAGACTGATTATTTATTGCTATTGGTTTTAATTCATCTGTGTAAATCCCCCTTAAAACTGCAATTTAATGCAGACTGCAAATTAATTTACCACGAGGTGAGATTGCAGTCAAAAGCTAACTTGTGGGTGTAAAAAAAAAAACGTTAATTTTTCTTAATGTTTAAAAACAAAAACTAAAAGCTATATTTCGTATAAATCGCGCAGATAGACTATCTCAGTTATTCTTATGTGCAATAAACTCGTGTAAGTTATGTCACGTAAGTGTAGGATACTAGTAGAACATTTAATGTAAAACACTTATTTCTGCGGCCAGACAGAATTGCTGTATTCGTTCTAACGTACGTGGTTTCTGGTGTTATTCAGTGGCGTGCATAGAGGTTATGCACAGGGTATGCAGATGATATAAAATCATCTGCATACCCTGTGCATACCCTCTATGCACGCCACTGGTGTTATAACTGGCGCATGAGGCTCAACACCTACACCTCAGGTTAATGGGACACGATGTGGCACTTTGTAGGATGTGATCTTTGTACCTATTCCCTGCAAAGTGCTGTTCTGTTTATAGGCGATAATTTTCTACTTAATATCAGGTTCAGGTATCAGGCCATTTTCTTGGTCCGCCAATTAATATTGTAAAAAAAAAACTTACTATAATTTTCATCTTCAATATCTTTGTGTGTGTCCACTAGATAAAAAATCCTTATTTTGGTTTAGTCGTTTAATTGATAAGCTTGGACCAACAGATAGTTAATAGTAGACTGGCAGAGTTTCTAGTGCAACTTTTACTATGAAGTAACTAGTTATAACTAGTATAGTTCCTACGTAAATCTGTTAAATTTGTATGCAGTTGTCAACTTCTGACGTTTGGCTATCCTTATTTAATTTGCGCTAACATAATTGGGACCTCAGTTTGCACGACAACTTACACTAAAGTTACCGACATATATAATCATTAAATACCTGTGTTTGGCCAGCTATAGTTCAAATGATTTATAATTTCAGTTATTTCTAAATCAAAGTCCGACAATTTACTTGTTTAACTAGATAAAATATTAATTATATATCAAACTACTATAATATTAATATTATGTCATCGATATTACATTAATATTGCAATGGAATGTATATCAATATAACTATTAGTATACCGTATTAGATTCTAGTTTACAATTACAGCTAGTGGTAATGGAGGCAAAACAATTCCAATTTATCACAGTTCGATACGGAATGGGATGCAAAGATATGCTCCGTTTAAGACTTATCTAATCTCTACATACATTTTGAAAGTTATGTAGCTGCCTCTTATTTATTTTATATAAAAACTGTGTGTTTTAATTTTTAAACTCATATCATATTAATTTGAACTATACGTGTAATAATGAACCGTAAAATCATCCTAACAGTTTTATATCTCTTTTTATTTGTGCAGGTTTCGTAGCGACGGATCGATTTTGATGATAATGAAAAAAATGCAGGGTATAGCAGTTACAATAAACCCATACCTTAATCGGGTCTACGCGCGTGACTCGAGCGCACCTGTTTTGGGAATATGGTAACTAACCACGACCAAAGCCATCCACCAGACAAAACGACTTTTGTAGGAGTGCGCTAAACTAACGAACCGTTGTTAAAGAAAAAATTTACATTTATTTAAAAATTTGTCTAATTAGTAAAAAAATTTATATATGTCTTAAAGAAGTGTCATCCCCGCATTCAAAAATGCAGTACTTTTTGGCCTCTTATGTTGTCAGTTGTGAAAAAGCGAGTCACGACTGCAGATCAGACGTGTCACAAAACAATGGATAGTTGAAATCCTTATATAAAAATAATAAGTTAGATTCTTTGAATTTATGACAATGATGACGATAATACATGGACAAGTTGGTTTTCATACATTTCAGTGCCATTAGGTATATACAGTAACATATTATGAAGGAAATTTCCAATAAAAAACTCCTAACTTCTGGAACTCTTTCTCCATTATTTATAATTTTAATTTGACGCTGTTAGTACCCATAACACAAGCTACGCTTACTTTGGGGCTAGGTGGCGATGTGTGTATTGTCGTAGTATATTTATTATTATTATTTATTATTACTTATATTTTTTTATTAATTTAATATTGACCAATCACAAATGGTACAGTAAGGAGTACACCAAAATGCTTCCATGTTCCAAACGCTAAGTTTCGCAATTAAAATTAATTGCCGAAACGCTATGTTGTTGGCTTTTGAGCGGTAACTAGGAAGGGGTTCGATTCCTAGTTTACTTTTGTAACACTGTCCATTTTATTGCAGAACCTTGTAAAATTTTACCAATTAGCGGCCCATTACAGGGCAAGGCTTTCTCTCCTTCCGCAATGGGAAGGGTTTAGACCGTAGTCCACCACGCTGGCCAAGGCCAAGGAGTCCTTTCAAGAACATTATGGAACTTTCAGGCATTCAGGTGTACGACGTTTTCTTTCAACGTTGAAGCAAATGATATTTTATAAATTGCAATGATATAAATATTCCTCTCCACCCAGTAATAGTTGGGAGCTTTGCTCTTGAAATTTCAGGCGAGTACATATATACCTAGGACACACGATCCAATTATATATGGCTCTCATAAGAAGACTCAGCGTTACTCAGCGAACGATGGAGAGAGCAACGGAGTACATCTATGTGAACAAATCAGAAATGAGGAGATCCATAGAAGAACTAGAGTTACAGTAATTATTGACGGACTAAGCTGATGGCCCGTACAGCAAGACACTTGAACGATATGTGTTATCCGCACGACCATTAGGCCCTTAGCAATGATGGCAGACCTTAGCACTTTCAAGGGCTTAAAAACGTCACCGGGGAAGAAGCCTTTCCCGCTTCGAGACCCAGAATTACTAAACGCACAGGTCAGAAGAAAGGTCACTCTACACTGCATGGGAGATCAGCAGTAAAAAAAAAGTCATAGCTTGATAAAATTCATAGTAGATAACTCAATAAACTTTATTATATTAAATGTGAACGAAATGATTATAAATTTTAATAAATGAAACGTTAATGAAATTTAAACAGGAATTTCAATTCCCATTTCCCGTAAATTGTTCACGTTAGCTAAATAGTCGGTAGTGAATGTAATAAACATATTTTTGTTGTTGTGATTTTAGTGACCAAAAACAAAATAACAGTTAAATAAAATTATGGAAAAATTACTGCTGTTTTATCGTTTCCTAACAGTTGAATTCCTCGCTCGTTACACAGTCTCCAATATTAATTCCAAACTCATCAGAATGTTTTGTCCACTATGAGAGTTTGCTCCAGTTTTAGCCTCAGCTTATATCTGGGTTGACCTTATTGTTAATTACTTTTCGGAATATCTTCTTTGGCGTATGCATGCTACTGACATGACAAAATATGTATTGTTGGTGATCATAATAATATCGTTTGTTGTTTCTACTCTGTAAGTATTTTGTAAGTATTTCATTATACACCGCTGAGGTACTTTATCCGATACTAGCAAATATTTTGAAAACGGAATAGGCTCCAGTCTAATATCGAACCTGATATCACTTAACAAGTCATGAAACACCACTGGGCTTAAGAGATCGTCACCAAAAGCCCCGCACTCAACGATGTGCATTGAAATAAAAACGAATGACCCAAACAATACAAAAACCCTCTATAAAGTCCACGGTCCGATTAGCTGATAAGTTACGTCCTCCTTTTTATCCCGGTCCATTCCCGAGTCTCGTGCGGCTCGTATCCCTGACATTAGGAACCAATACTTATCTTTTTTCTTCGAGACCGTGACGTCAATGTAATCGGGTACGGAGGTGAATAGCCGCTGTGGGATTGTACCGAAGGAATTATAGATATTTACACTCAGCTGAAAAGTATTGTAGTTTAACCCTTACGTGCTGGCCACGGGACAAATCACCCCATGTGGTTTATCGCGTATATAATAGATAATGTATGGGTAGTCCCATTACACACCGCGCTGCCGGTCACCACTACTAGTGGCATGTTTGGTATAATTCCATAATATTTAATTATTCTAAATTTAATTTTAGATTTTAAATAATTTTTATTTTTGTTTATTGTATTTTTTTATTTATTTTTTAAGTCTTTTATATTTATTTTATGTTAATCTCTCAATTTTGTATATGGGTCCCCGACCTGAAATAATATGATTTTATTTATTTATTAATAGACAATACATATTTGAAAATTCAAAGTATGTTCACAAAAAAAATAATTAAGAAACAATGTCGCTGCAAAAATTTGAGCATTAGAAGTAAGAATAATGATTGATGATGTTAGTAATTCGTTAAAGGGAAAATGCAAACAATTTCACAATAGTTAAACAGATGATTATGTTGAAACCTTGGAGATGTATCTTAAACAATTTAAAATTTGTATTAAACGTAAGCTTATAGAAAAGTCCTATTATAGTGTAAAGGATTACGTTACTGATAAAAAAGCTTGGGTGTGAATTGTCGCTCTAACTAGCTGGTTTGCTCTTTTGATGACTTTAAATAACAATTTGAGATGGTGATAACAAAAAAGAGCACCCGGCTAAGATTGTTGTGGACTTCTGGGTACGTTTCCGATATATTATATATATATATATATATATATATATATATATATATATATGAAGATGTGACGTATGTGTACGCCCTCGTATAAAATATATACATATATCTAATACGTATATATATATATACGTATTAGATATATGTAGAGGGCGTACACATACGTCACATCTTCATATAAAATGTAGGGCCCCAGTCTGCCGTCTTACATCACAAAAGAACACTACACTCAAATGTCAGTGTGGCTTTATTGTTTACTAAGAGTTATCCGTGTTGCAATGGTGGAATTCAGGACTAAATCGAGCAACTTTCGTTGATTTTGGTCCAATATTTCCAGATTTTTTTTATGAAAGTGAAATTCTCGATTAATCTATTTTAAATGCAGTTTAAGTAGTGCCTGTGAAATTTTCGACTAAATTGGTGTACCTATTGATTGATTTATTGATGATTGATGATGGCATGGAGAGACTAAAAAATTAAAAAAAAAGTAAAACAGAAAGTCACTATTTATTTCTATTCATAAAGATACTTTACATCATGTTTAGGCGATATTGAGCGCCTATAATAAGTCTGTGTATTTGGTTCGGTCGTCATTGATGCGGTGATAGCCCAGTGGAAAGCGTTCGACTACACTTTCGGGGCCCGAGTTCGAATCCTAGCACGAACTTTTTAATTAATGCGCATTTTAAGCAATAAAGATCACTTTCGTAAACCGTGAATGAAAATGTCGTGAGGAAACCCGTATGAGAGTTCTCCATAATGTTCTCAAAGGTGTGTAGAGTCCACCAATCTGCACTGGTCCAGCGTAGCCTTAACAACTTCTTATTGTGAGAGGAGACTCGTGTCCTGTACTGGGTCGGTAATTGGTAGATAATATGATGATCATCAGACTCTTAATTTTGAGATTATTAATAAAATAATTAAATAAAAAATATCACTACTTCTCAAAGTAACGTTGAACTTTATTGGCTCAAGAATTGCATGTTATTTGGAACTCCCTACAAAATACTTACGGTCAATAGTCTATGTCCATTTCTGAAATTCAATTATGATGATAACATAAAATGACGTCCATAAAATAAGGATTTTAATTCTTTAAGAAATATGTCAATAGTTTAAAAATAACACTATTTTTAATGAAGATAGTAAGCCTAAAACTTATGTATTCATACGATGTTTGTCGTACATCATAGGCAATTATGATCTTTGTATTTTATTCTACTGAATGCACGTTAAAGAAAGCTAGATAGAGGTTTTAGTTAAAAGCAGCACATCCAGTAAATCTAAACTCGTTTTCACAGATTCGGGCGCGCGAATAAATTTCACAAATCCGCATACGGTCGCCGTTGATATACATCGGGGCCTAATGCACCAATATGTCGCTTCGGCTTACTCGACACTGGTGGAATACGGTAAAGATTAACGTAGACTAACGGCGATGCTCTACAGCGAATTTATTTATATTTCTTTTATAAATGAACATGTTCACGCTTTAGTTACGTTGCATTGATGATTTGTTTATTTAATGACGTTTATTTTAAGTAAAAAATATATTTAACTCTTTCCCTGGCGCAGTGTTTTGTCTTTCGGAGTGGAAAGTTCTAGGCTCGGTCGATGCTATGAAAATCTGAATTTATAATTTCAAAATTGTATCTGGTCTGCCTGGAGACTGTGACCGGAACCAGTTACCACTCTACCGATGAGGACGTGCCGCCAAGCGAATTTCAGATTCAAATTTTGGATTTTATAATAAAAAGAGTATGCCAGCGAAGCTACGAAAAGATTAAGTATTTATTTTTAATTTACTAAAAATGTTAAACAGGCACCCACTATGATTCGTAATATTAACGTATGTGTTCGTAATATTAAGGTATGTGTACATTGGCGCGTATACTGTGAAAATACAACAGGTTTGTAATTATTTCAACAGCTGATGAAATAGTTTCTAAAACCTTGTTTTAAGCTAAGGTATTGTTGGATTAAGTTACAGATAAATACAAAAACCAATTTCTCACAGGTAAATCTATTGTTTTCACTTCTGATTGCCTCATAAAATAATAATAACATATTTATGTTATGCGGATTTTAGTTATATTATTTTGTATGATAACTCTATTTATTTTTTAAGAATGTGAACAGTTTTGACACTTTAATAACATAGAAAAACTAAATGCATACAGTATCAATTTTCTTCAAATAAAATAAAATTAATTACTTATTTTTGACATCTTTTATTTATTTTAAATGTAAAAAAAACCATGCCTTCTTACAATAGAAAACATTTAATACAACATCTATATTATTTTAAAAATATTACATGACAGCTTTTCTTCATCGTTAAGTAATCCTTAAAGATTCATGCCTGTTAACACGTGCAAATCGCGTGCGTGCATTACAAGTAACTTTCATAAAAGTGGCTTATTAGTAATTACAGTTTACTCTCGTAGACCAAGTTGGTAAGATAAACAGATCGCGCAATGTAATTCACGCGTGGAGTACCTACAGGAGTCGACAGACATATTTGCGGTTGCGTATATGCGGCAAATGCTCCAGTGTATATACACCCTAAGATAACATTCGATCCTCTATCCAATACTGGAATTATTTATCGAAATATCGGAAAATAATAGACGTATTTACATGATGTTAATCAAAATTCTCAAAGTAATATTAAATAATTAATATTATTTTCTTCTCAAAGTTATATCAAATATTTATAATACATTAAATGTATTGAGGATTATTAACTGCTACAGAAAAGTAAATTGTAACAGTCGTTGTTTATTTTATTACTCAGTTTTTAATGTATTGATTGAAAATCAGCTCATATAAGGGCTATATATTTAGTTGTATGAATGAATCAATGAATACACTTTTATTGTACACCACATAAACATAACAAATTAACAGTAAAAATTGAACAAAAGGTATACAATTTGGCGGCCTTATCGCTACATAGCGATCTCTTCCAGGCAACCAAAGGCGTTAAAAACAGCTCAAGAAGAGAGGTAGGTGGTGCATTTAACTGTACTGTGTTGCAAATAAACATGCATAAACCTATATATACAAATATAATATGTACATATAACAAACTTACAATAAAATATATAGATAGTGATAATAATTAATATATACCTATATAATTAATATCAATAATAAATAAATATATACAATATTGTCAAACCACAAATAAAACAGAAGGGAATAGGCAAGTTAAAGATCCACAGATGCAGACAAAAAATGATCTTTGACAAGTTTTTTAAAAATGGTAATAGACTGTGCCTCTCGGATTTCAAGAGGCAAGGCATTCCAAAGCTTAACAGCCTGAACAGTGAAAGAAGTGAAGTTCGTTGTATTAACGAACTTGAAGTGTGTGATACGATAGTTCGTACAAATACTAATATTAAAATACGTTATCAATTGGCGGTCAACTGACGCAGTGGGCAGCGACCCCGCTTTTTGAGAAAAGCAACTCAAATTTTTTTGAGTTTGAGTTGCTTTTCTTTGAAAAAATTGGAGTGATGAACATTCATGTTTTTCAATGTATAGGTGGGTTCTTAAAAATATTCCTCAGTCATCTTTAGCACAAATTTCACAAGCTACGCTTCTTTGGGGCTAGATGGCAATGTGTGTATTGTCGTAGTATAAATTTAAAAAAAAAATTAGATTCAATAACTCATGTTTACTTTTTTATCAATGTTGTAGTAAACTTTATTTATTTTGAATTGTCTAGAGTTACTGTAGATTACAGGAGCACTCGATGTTCGACCTTAAGAAAACTGTTTATGATTGTAATTTAGTGTAAAAAGCGTGCCAATTCTTTTTTGGTGCACGGTACAACACTAAAACGGAAATGGGCCATCTTTTTGAAATATGTCCTTTATATATTTTGACAAAAACAAAGCTTTTGTCTGTACGAAAACAGGCAATGCCCTTTATAAATCCAATGCTCTAGCACCATGTAGGAATGGAACATTACGTCCGGGCAAATAATATGTTTTGCTACTTTATTAGATACTACCATGAAAATGCTGCGAGCATTTTGGGTCCAAAAGCGCATTGTTTTATAATAACGTGTTCTATTCAACTTCTAATGGATTGACGCTTGACGCCTTTGGATGTTTTTATACAGAACGACAATATTTTAAATAATTTACAGTCCTTAGCAAGGCTTATAATCAACGAATGTAGAGATAATTCCTTGGAATAATCATAAATTGGAGTAATGTTTTAAACTGTAAAACCAAAAGTTCTAGTATTTTATTAGATTACTAACCATAAAAATGCTTTTATTTGGTCCCAACAGTTTTTTATTTCGTAATATTGTTTTCTAATCAACTTCTAGTGGCATTGACACTCAATGCCTATTTTTATTACTCTACAAACTGTTTCTATACAGAGCGATAATGTTTTAGAAAGTTTGAGGTTAAAATGGTAAATTTAGGAGTGAAAAAATTAAATATGATAAATGTTTTGGAAATTTGCTACATAAAAAGCGCCAGTATTTAAGGACCAAAGCTTACTTCTTCATAAGGCTTGACGCATTTGGTTATTTTTTTACAGAACGAAAAGAAAATAAAAAAATAATGGTCTATATATTAAAATAGTGACAAAGTTAACTGTTATGAAGCCGTTATGAGGGAGCCATGCCGCAAGGGCATGTGAAATCTGCCTATACGCACTTGGCTGGCGAAGTGGACTACGGCCTATACCCGTCTCATTCTGAGAGGAGGCTCCTGCTCGGTAGTGATGATAATGGGTTTATGATGATGATTAAAAAATAAAGAAAAAATAAAAAAAAATTATGCTTATAACTTAGGCCACCCTGAAATAAATGAATCTTGAATTTTAAATGAATCAATAGTCTAATGAAGAATGAAAAAGTATTAACTGGAAAACTTGTGTTAAAGGCAAATGTATAAAGTAAAGTACCACTTCTTGTGCCCAATAAAAATAAAATTAAATAGAAACAAGAATAGAATAAAACGTTTGCTGCGGGTAAACAATTTAATCATATGCCACTATTACATGGCGTACAACATCTGAGCATCGTGCATTAAAAATAAAATTAAAAGATTTTTTTTAAATTAAAAAAAAACCAGTAGTTTTTAAAAAAAAAGCAAGATTCAGACTTGCGTACTTCAAATTCTGTTCGTAGGATACTTATAAAAAAAACTTCTAATGGTTTGGCAATCATTTAACCCTAAAATTTAAATAATTGGTTTTTAGATTTTTGTTCACGCGTTATATGCCACCGAAGCTATTTGCGTGCCAAATTCTAGATTTTAGGTCACCGGGAATTACCCTTTAGGGTTTGATGAGAGTCAGCGAGTGCGACTTTAATTATAAAAACGCGCTACGAAGTACTATATCTTTTTATTGCGTTATACTCAAACTTTAACAAGATTTTATGCATAGAAAAACTTTAAGAATACATTGAAAATTTTCTATCCTTGGTAATTTGAAAATATTTTTTTTCCCAATTATAACCCTGATAAATAATAAGAATTCATTTCATTATTGAGGCATCTCATTCACTTATTTGTACTTAATACAAAAAAAGTAAAAGTAAAAGGACTGTCTGTTCTATTAATGCACAGCTGAAAGCATTGATAGGACTGGGCTAAAATTTAACTAACAAATAGCTATTTTAACTTAGGTTCTCAATTAAAAACGTTGTTTTCTTTTAATTTATACCCTAATGGAACAAGAATAGGGGTTTGGAGTATTAATGAAATTTTAAATTTCCAAATCAAAATAGAAATAGAAGTAATCGCGAGCAAAATTTAGCTCTATATATTTTTTTTTATAATTTTTTAAAGTATGCTCTATATAAATATGTAGTTACATTGTATTTTATCATTTTATCATGTTAATTTGCAGGAAAGAGGGTTTTTTCTGAGCAATAATTAACGGACCAAGCAGATCGTAAGTGAAAAACTATTGCCTATAAATGGAGTACCAGTTCGCAAACAAAATGCAAGGAACACGTCGTACACACTACCACCAAGTGTCCATCAATCTCAGGAGACTAAATCCTCACATGCACCGCATTTCTTCTTGGCGGCAGAAACAAACATGGCGGTAGTAATTTAAAAAAATCAAAATTCATTTATTTCAAGTAGGCCTAATAGAAGCACTTTTGAAACGTCAAGTCTGTCTCTTTGTAGTGACTCAACCACCGGTTTTGAAGGCAGAATCTACCGAGAAGAAGCCGGCAGCCGGCCGACTTAGCTGTTGCTGTTTTCCAACATCAACTATTTAGATTTAACATTTAAACATTAATGTTCCCATCTTTTTTAATTCATTATTCTTCCCCGGACGAACCCTGTCACAAACTACTCTGCAATAATTTAAAATAAACAGATCACATCACAGATAAAATACTTCAAAATTGACTCGATCATAGCAAGTTTTTGCCTTTACTTTTTCGACCTTCACCCTCCTAACTCTCGGAATAGAATCATTTGAATATCGTATCGTTGCAGTTTCGCCAACTTTCAAAGGTACAGCCAATGGTGTGATCAGTAATATTGTGCTACATGCGTTTTATCTATACATTCAGGGGAACATTAGAGGGAGTTTAAACCTATTATATTGTTCTCGCGAGTAATTTCGCTGTACACACAGCTAATAAACGCTCACAGATTCTATGCCAACGCATATTGGCAATGGTTTTAACTGATATTGAAATTTGGATTACATTATAACTATACATTATGAGCTTCGGACTAACGGAAGTATATTTTACTAAATTTAATTTCAACTGACTGCCTCGCTAGTTGTGTTGCCAGCCAGTTTGGCTTAGGTCCTAGGAAAAGCCAAAAATGTATATTAATATCTTTCTTTCTTTATGGTAAGCGCTGGTGTCTTATAAGTTTTCGGGTAGACTGTACCCGACTGACTGTCTGCAGGGGCAATTGAGGATTTTATGGTTTCTGATTTTTTTTTTCTAGCCTGAAGGCTTCAGCCTCGGATAGCTACCATCTTATATACAAAGCCGTGCCACCAAGCATATAAGCTTTCCGGTACGATACTATGTACTACAATAACGTACAGAGGCTACTGTCCTAAATGTATGTAAGTCTTTTTGAAAGTAAGGAAGCCCCTTTTACATTATTGGGTTTATCTTCAACTAATATTAGTGCTAGCTTGTAGTTATGAAAATGTATAAATAAACTTCGGGCTTTGCGCTGCTCGTTGATGTCTGTCACGTTTATTATTATTCATCTTCATCAACCCATTACCGGTAAACTACATGGTACGGATCTCTTCCCGCAATACGAAGTTCATCACACTGTTCCATTGCGGATGGATGGACTCCACACGCCTTTGAGAACATTGTGGAGAACTCTCAGTTATTAAAACGCACATAAAATAGAAAAGCTAGAAGTGCGTGCAGGAATGGGTAGTGTTTTAATAATAATATACTGGGAAAACAAAAATCAGAGCAGGTAATTGCTGGTCCAAACTATTTTTTATTTTATAAAAGTGAAATTGAATCTTCTGCTTTTGCATAACGAGAATTACTGAGACAGGATCAAGTCACTCATTAATATCATAGGCTTCTAATTCAATTAGAGGTTTATAATAAATATATATTATCATATAATATACTACGACAATACACACATCGCCATCTAGCACCAAAGTAAGCGTAGATTGTGTTATGGGTACCAAGATAGCTGATGAATATTTTTATGAATATGATACACATAAAAACTTATAATATACAGAAATAGATAAATTTATGATTTAATGAGTTTGAGTAGAGTATTTTGAGTATGAGTAGATATCATTATATCTACTCATACTCAAAATACTTAAGAGAAAATACCACGGTCATAAATGTATGACCTAGGTATTTTTTAAATTGAATCATCAATTTCTCAAAATGATTTGGTAATTTCATAAAAAAATTATGGCTATGTAATAGAAATTTTGTCTCTGTAAAATAATGTTATTTTGGTACCTCTTACTTTGAATGGTTGAGATATTATTTTTTTTAGCCAAACTAGCAGACCCGGCTACGCGTTATTGTGGTTTTCTTGTACCTTTTTTTAAATACTAGGTACTATTGGTCTTATTAACGAAGTGATTGGTAAAGACTGATGAAAAGTTTAATTATAGCTAATAACTAAATATAAGTTGAGATATAAACTACCCTATCTCTTAAGTAATTCAATTGTTTTATCATTGTGGGAGGAGACCCGTGCCCTGTTGTGGGCTGGTAATGGTGTGATATGTTTTTTTGAATGCTTGTTTTTTTTTTATTTGGCGTACAATAAAGTGTACTTCATTTACTTTCATTTCATTCATGAAAAGCTAGAACAAGAATTATACATAATACATATAGATGCTTATATAGACACGATAATGGAAAAGCGACAGAATACCTGTTTTATTCACATAGTTACATCAAGGAACAAAGTCACAGCCGAAATGTATTAAATAAAGAAGCGGTTCAAAATTAATACATGCTCTTAGATTAATTTACATAACATTTGAGATGATAATTTTGGCAATGGAATAAGCGAGTGTAGAGTTGGGTATTTATATGTTATCTCACGACTCAGTCCCTCTCCTAACGTGAGATGTGACGGAATAATATTATCATTCAGTGAAACGCTAACATGTCTGCATGGTTTATTTAAGTAGATGTTGCCCGCGAATTGGACCACTTTAATTAAAGGTATCCTATTTCACTCCATGGTTTTACAAAACTATTACCAAAAAAGAAGAAACCATTCGAAATAATTTTAATAATGATAATAATATTTTATTTATGTTATTATTTTTTCATTCCATTGCACTGCATTGCTTTACTGGGATCGAACGACCATCACTGACAGGGATATTACAGCTAATATACCTGATATACCTGAATATGCAAGTCGATCGATCAGCGCGCCGTGCAATAATTGTTGATATTATTATTCCACATGACGATAATCTGGTGAAAGCTGAAAAAGACAAAGTATCTAAATACTTGGACCTTAACCTCACGAAATTCGCGCAATGTGGAATGTTGAGTCGACTGTTATTGTTCCGATCGTCGTTTCAGTCAATGGTCTGCTCGCAAAATGCTTCGACCATCATTTTAAGAAGCTTTCGCTTGGTTGTTGGATGAAGGGTCAGATACTGAAGGCAGTAGTCCTTGAAAGGCGTGTGGTGGAAAATTCTCACAATACGTGTGAGAATTTTCCACACTCCAGAGCCCTGACCGCCGGTTGTTTGGGCATTCAAAAGCCCCGCAAACGGAGGGTGAATATTTTTTTTTAAATTTTAATAGTGTTTTTTTAACTAAGCATTGTTAAGAATTAAAAAAAAAAAACAATAAGTGATAGAAATATATTTATAATAATAATCTTACATCAGATCGCGTTAAGAACCCTCGTAGCTGTAGATTAAAATTGGTGAACGTAGTTATTACCATCACCTCACACTTTTTTTTATTTTTTTCTTTTTATTCCATTAAAAGTTAGCTCTTTACTGCAATCTCACCTGATTGTAAATGAAGATGCAGTCTAAGATGGTTGCGAGCTAACCTGTTAGGGAGTATGGCAGTTATATTAAACACATACTCCTAATCGGTTTCTACTCGACATCGTACCGGAACACTAAATCGCTTAGTGGCACGTCTTTGTCCGTGTGGTTACACTTATGTAAACATACGAGTATATCTATGAACGCTTAAGTGCCTGTCATAGGCATACATAAATAATTTTTTTAATCTTGTTTTTTTTGTTTTTATATATAATTTAATATTGTTGAATTTTCAAAACAGAGAGAATAATTGCATTAATCGAGTCATTATTCAAGTAACGCGGCACAAAGCAAAGAAAAAGATGACCGATTGGCGCAGTGGACAGTGCCCTGCTCTCTGATAGCTGTTGGTTTGATTCCCACAACTCTAGAAACTTTGTGTGATGAACATGAATGTTTTTCAGCGTTCGGTTGTTATTCTGTATATTATAAGTTTGTCAGTATGTTATACACAAAAAAATTAACAGTCATCTTAGTACCCATACGCTACGCTTACTTTGGGACTTGATGGCGATGTGTCTATTGTCTTAGTATATTTATTATTATTCTTAAATTTGGAGCCAATTTCTGTCTGTTTGATAAATTGATCAACTAATATATTGTTATACCAAAACCCACGTGAAATTCCTTTACTTATATACATTAAAAAAAGAAGGTTGTTATCTTATTTCTCATACCTATATTAGTTGTTTGAAAGACAATATGTAATTATAGATGTTATCACGCTGAGTTTAATATATATCCTGAATCAAAGCATAAAGGTCAAATGATATTTTAATAACTGACGATTTTGTCATACAATAGCGTTCCATTACCCGCAGCCTTCAGATATAATATAGAACACAGAACAGAGCTTCAAAGTTAATTATGTTATAGACTATACTGTATGGAAATATCTAATGACAGAACAGTAAACCAACCGACTGCTAAATAACTTTCTTAGGGTTCCGTACGCTAGTTATAGGATGTAATGGGTATCAATTTGAAACAAAAAAAAATGTATGATAAGTGGTAGAGTAGACAATAATTTTCTTAATCGTTACATTATTCAAGCAACGCGGCACAAAGCAAAGGGTAACATAGTGTTGGTAAGTTTCCTATGATCCAGTTTACGGTTAAGTTTGCAATACATTGAACGTGGGAAAAATTGAACACCCGAAATAAAATCAACTTACCTACAATTTTTAGATTCAGAAATAATGGAGCTACCCCTATCGATAGGGCAGAGTAGTAATAGGACTAGTGAATAACGAATTGGAATCAAAACCTACCCTACTTCGCGTTAACCTAGAACTATGAATTTTCTCACAGAGATTTTTTCTGGAACGGCTGCGACTGCTATGTTTAACTGCTTCAGTTTTCGATTAATAATAGCTATTTTCTGCAGATTTGAGTGCAATTAATCAGGCAGTGACTATCACTCAAGGAACCTGACATCGTGGACATTCATTGTGGCGAACCGTAAAGGTATTGGATGTTTATTTATAAGACATCCATGTGACGGTGTTTCAGAATACAGTTGACACCAACTCCACGGCTATCTTACAAGATGACAAGTATAAGAAAGCTCAGACAGCAGCGTCTTCTACTATAAAGACTCTAGACTACTACCCTCTACTGCGATCACAAGACCATTCAACTGACCAACGCAGCGTGACGATTATGGGCAAACTCAGACGTTGGGAGAGGTTTTTCCATCTGTGGACTGCTATAGGCTCCTGATGATTACTATGCTATTAAGTAACTAGAAAAACTTATAACAGCACCGTTCATCCCGCTGAGAAAGTCATGTGCACCAAGAGTACATCCATTAGGAAAAAACCACCACCGGGAAATAATCCAGTTTAGTGGAACGATGAAACGTGCCAAGGCCGAGAGTGATTCCATGTACAACTGCTACTAAAGAAGTACCCTGGGGATAGACTATGGCCAGCTACGATATTAAGGAGAAGCAGGCTTGCCAAGTGCCCGCAACTCGACCAAACTGGACGATGCGTGCGGTAATCTCGAGGAATCTTACACCCGGAAACCTTTGGCTTTGATTTAAGAGTTAAAAGTTTAATAAGAAACAAGGCGTACAATATTTAATATATACTTGGCCTGTATGTTTAACACACACTCAAGTAAGAACACTGGCAATCTGTACTAGAAACCAAGCAGCTCGAAAGCTCCAAAGAAACTCGACTCAAACATTGGTCGTAAGACAAACGTGCCTCGAGGTACAACTTTTCATTAAATCTTAGCAAGACAAACATGAGGTCTGAAAGGATGTGTCTGATTTTCAAGTGACTTTCAGAAGGGGGATATTACCAATTCAACGTGTTATTTTATTGCGATGTTAAATTGCTTACACCGGTTGAATTAATTTTGATGTTTTTTTTTTAGTTTTTAGAGTTATGTGTGTATATAATTTAAGCAAATCAATATAATTTGCTTTAACGGTAAAAACCTGCATGCCTTAGAGTTCTCCATAATGTTCTCAAAAGCGTTTGACGTCTACTATTCCGCAATTAGCCAGCGTGATGGACTATGGTATATACCCTATTTATTCTGATAGCCGTGGTTAAACCAAATCAAGTACAATTTTAGGAGAGTACTTTTTAAACTCACGTCTCTTTGAATGCTCTAAATGGGAAATAATCTGTTGATTTTTCCTTTTTCACGCAGCAATGATTAACGCCTTTTTTATCCGGTGATTTTGACATTATTAAGGAACTGATAAGACTTCTAGTAAACTTATTATTAATTGAATTTCTATCGCAGTTGTAAAAAATCTAATATAATAAAATATATAGCAAATATATTATTTACTTATTTAGAATATTACGAAAGAATGTCGCAATAAACATTGTGCCACGATAACCGTTGCAGTAGTATAAACTGTGTCGCAAGTAAACGCTGGCGAACAAAACAAGCGGGCACCCTCACATTTTTACCATCGAGGCACCGTAAGGATCTCTGCTAGGTAGGCCTGGTGGTATATGGCCTTGACGCGTACGAAGCGCTTTGCACTCTCTCTTCTTGGTATGATTGCAGTCATGTTACGCTCGTCTATATACATAAGAACAAAGGATTTTTTTTTAAATTATCTAACCCTCGTAGAACGTTTACATTAACACAATATGTAGCATCAAGATGGTGTGAAATAGCAATTTGTACAAACTTGTGCAATTGAAACTCCGATATTATAATCTCGGTTGCATTTGTGGTTGTTTTTGCCGCATTCGGCCATTAAACGTTTATATCTCCGCAGAACAGTCGACGGCTTTTCGGTACAAGAAACATTGATTTCGTATCACCCCGTATTCGTAATACACTCTATACCAACGGAACATGGTCTAAATTCTATTTTAATTAGGTTAACTTACGCCTGTTTGGATTTCGGTGAAATTAAAGCTTCTCGTAGTAATTACGATAAGTTCATTTTGATAGCACTAAACTGGTCGTGAAAGCCAGCAAAAATTAGGTGTTAGTTATTTGTTTTGACATTTATTTACAACTCTTTCTTCTTCCTGCGGCTAATGAAGACGACATAATTACCAGTTTTCACAAGACCTAGGCATCGCCTAAATAAGGCTTACGGCTTTATGATGTAGGCAACGTCTACGGGGAGAAAAAAAAAATCACCAACATTTAAGAGATAACTATTGGTGAACGGTAGATGAAAGCCTAGGAATCTCTAAGATTAGGTGTAACTTATTTAGGCATTGCCTTGTGTGTCGTAATTTAAAACGGGCAAATAAGTGCTAGGCAAATAAACCTTGTGCATTTCCGTGTGACTGTTGTGAATTTTAACAATTTCCCTGAACAATATTATTTAGTATTACGCAGGTATAATTTATGAGCTGTATTTATATGGTTTACCGCTAAAAGTCACAAGAGCCTTATCTGGGAAGAATGATGGACGTTGGGCTCTCTATTGCTGGAATAGTGACCCGTACTGGAAAAAGTAGCTCGAATACAATAGTAAGTCGAATACAACCATCACAATTCGTACTGTCCCGTGGTGTGGAAATCTCTTCAAGAGACCCATGCCCGACCTTCTCCACTTCGTTTAAACACAACCCCCACTTATAAGACCCCTTTTGTTATTTTAACATTATTTTGTACAATAGATCTATCGTCTTCGTCAATATGCAAGCTTTTTTAGTAACTTCAACTTATTTACCCAGTGTGTCATCGATTATATTTTTTGTATAAAACTAACTGAATTTGCTAGATACTTTTTTTTTGGTATTCGTTAAAAATAAATATGAGGCACAAAATTAATGATTGTAAAACTTAAAAAGCCAAGCCTTATGTATTTTAAATAGAAGTAAAGACAGATCAGAATATCCTTTCTATAACAACGTTGAAAGAGAAATAAAACAGTATAGTTCTTTGGAAGTGTCATCTTTTAATTGTTTCCTTTGTAGGAAAACCAGGCCTTTTTACTAAGCCTTATTTTATTGACAACTTTGATGTGAATATCTAGTATCTCTCTTTTTCACTCTACCCTAAGGGTTATTTAGCACCCGCGTTCTTTGTCCGACTTTATCATGGTTTTTTAAATCATGGGAAACGCATGTTTTCCTGGTATTAAAAATCTATGCTTTGGCATAGAGTTTGACTTTGGCTTTGATTTTTGAATCATGCCGATCGGATGCTTAGTTAGGGTGTAAAATAAAGACAAACAAAAAAGCAAACTCGCATTTATAATTTTAGTATGGGTTAAAAGAATATTTATAGTTTAAGTAAATAAATAATGTATAATTATATTTTTCATGATTTAAAAAGGTAAATTTGATATTTCGAGAATAAATGTTTAATTTAAATTATACGTTTCACTCCGTGTGCTCTATGACATAGATGTCAATGTCGTTTACTCTTTCTTTGGAACAAGACTATCCACTCTATACCTAAGATCGTTCTATTCTTCTCTCTCATATTTACACTTATAAACAAGAAGTAGTACAATATCAGGCTCAGTAAAATTTATGTCAGCCCTACACCGTAGAGGGCTGCAAGGAAAATTGGATAAAGGGTCGCGAGGAATATTTCAATATGCCATTCACATTTTTTTACGATCGTCATGTGTGCCGCCTTACGATTGTGTAGAACCGCAATATTGGGCGATTCCTTTCCTATGTTTTTCTCGCTCTTCCTTAGCAGTTTAGCGCCAGATTGAATTTACGTTACATTACATCAGAAACATTTAGTCTATCACCTGTCTATATATTTTTCTGTGCGCCTGTCTTAAATGGTGCAGTTTTAACGTGGGCTGCGCCTAACAGTTCTGTAGCGGTTTTGACCTTAAGAAAATACATACGTATGAATATATGTTGCAGGGAGCGGGTAGTTGCTGCGGTAAATGAGACGCCGTAGTCGGAGGTTTACGTCCGTATATTAACAATTACAATAATATTTTTATAATTTTTATTAGTGTTTTTACCTACACTTGGAAGAATTATCAATTATAGATTTTATAGATTTAAAATTCATTTAAAAAACGCTACAGTCGCTATAAGACTGATGTGAAAGGTATATACTAATTTCAGCATCGACGGTAGAAGAGCCGTAGCTTAATTGGTGAAAGCGCTCAGGCCGCGATTGCCCGAGAGTCGCAGGTTCAAATCCTGTCGGTTCCGAATTTTTTTATATGCATTTTAAATTTATAAAATTACAATTATAGATATAGTGAATACCGATATCAGATCACCAAGGGGCAGGGCTGGATAGTCAGCCGCAAACATCTGGGTGTGCTTTGATGCTCGGTTTAGTAAGTCTTCGGAGTGCCGGATGAGTCGCCTGCACCTGTTACGTAAAGCTAAGCTCTTAACCAAAGACATCAAATATTGTGTTACGCTCGGTACCTACTTGTACTTTTGGCGAGGGACAAACGATAGCGCGAGGTAGATGACTAGTGGTGCCATCCGTTGTCACTATCCTACACTAATCCGTTGCACTTAGTCTTATATGGAATGCATAACGGGTTGTTCCCTCGTTACATATATATTTACTTTAAAATGTAGTTGACATTCAGAAGATTGTTTATGAGTTAAATTATTTTTTCAATCTTGTGAGAGATGAAAGAAGAGGCAAGGAAAGCAATCTTTTTATTAAAAACATCAAGTGTTTAAAGCTATACGTTGGTATGTCAAAATATACTTGGTCTGGGATAATTTTCAACAAACGTTTTGCTAATTTTCTTAGCTATTAATGGTCTTTTACAGGTCTAGGTGGTTTGCAATTAAAAGGAATTTATGTGAACGTGTGCCACTGAAGCTTTTAATTCGGACCACTTGATCTCGACTCTGAGGTGTTTAAATAGATTTAAAGTACGCTCAACCTGGAATTTAAACTCGAAATATATTGCACCTGATACGAGTAATGGTTTTGCGAGCGCAATGTGCATTTTAATGTATATACTTTAACCCAACCTCGGTTAAATTAAGATTTAAGAGTGGTCAAAGATACAAAGCTTGCCTTACACTGTCACCTTTGCTCGTACAACTTAATTGCAAATGAAAATAAAACATATTTTATATTCGTTCCATAAAATTTAAAAACAGGAGGATCAATTCTTACTAAAGCAAGTGGCTTTAATATTATGAAAGGACGTTTTTTGAAATTTCCAAACAATTTTTAGTTCCCATCCGTTTTTTATCCAAAAAAATGTTAAAAATCAAGACACAAGAGTGGAGAGCGTAAAAGGAGCCTTAATGCTGAAGATAGCCGTTACGCCGTTAAACAAAACGGAATCCGGGTCAATTATAATGCCAAGATTCGCAAATAGAGGTTTCATATTATAAGGTATTTTCTAATACACAGTCAACACAACGTTGTGGTACTTAAAAAAAAAAATGACAAAGCCATCAATCAAACAGCGTTATTACTGGACAGAACCTAACGTTAAATGTACATTAAAATTTAACTTTTCGATCAGTCGCATGGTGTGTTGTTTACGTTAATATTCTAAAATGCAATTTGCGCGCCGCAGCGGGGAGCGGAGTCCATTAGAATTTATGATACATGGGGCCAGACAGTAATTAAAAGAGCCCACAGAGGAATATAACATACTGCATTGCTACGAACTTATTATATTAAGTCCGTATTCAGTGCAAAATGGAATGACCAGATACCTAGACTGTTCTGTTTAATTAAATTGTCATTGCTGAATTTCATCTTGTTGTTCGTTACAGTCTAATCAAAATATTGATTACTTGCCGTTCCCCGCGGTGTAACTCGCGTTAACTAAGGTTCTTGCAATGTACAGTTCTAATAATATTTTCATGGTTTAAAAACCGTGCATTCGAAGCCATTCGCTTTATAGACAGCTCGTGCGCACCGCATGATCAGGTATCACGGATTTATTGCTAACAGTTTTTGGATTTGCTGTTATGTCCTAAACCATACCTTCAAATTGCATCCCGTAACGGATCATCGCCATCATCATCTTATAAACCCATTACCAGCTTACTATAGGGTAGGGGAAGGGGTGATAGCGCATTAGGTAGGAGCTCGACTTCGCTTTTTGGGGGCCGAGTTCGAATCCCAGCACGCTCTAACTTTACTAAATTAAGAGTATTTGCGTTTTAAATAATGAAAATATAACTTGTTACAAACGGGGACGGAAAACATCGTAAGGAAACGTTAAGGAAACATAAGGTGTGTGGAGTCCATCAATCCGCACTGCGCCAGCGTGATGGACTGCGGCCTTGTGGGAGGAGACCCGTGTTTTGTAGTGTGCCGGTAAAGGGTTGATGTGATTATGATGATGATGGCAGGGATATGATATCCCCCCACAATGAGAGGGGGGGGGGGTTAGGGCCTTAGTCCACCCGCTGGCCAAACGAATTGATGCAAAGCGGTGGTGCCGTAGCGGGTAATTGATGACAAAATTGCTTTTTTATAGCTATTCCTTACATAAAAGCACAACCTTCTGTAAGCCAAGTGCGGACTGGTCCTTATAAACATTATGGAGGTCTCAAGGGAGCAGGTTTTCTTGCGATGCTCTCCTACGTTAAGTAATATTTATCGAAAAGTTAAAGGTTCGAATTCGATGCCCCCGTATGGCTTTTTTTTTTGGGGACTTTTATCCTTAATTATTATTAAAATAATTCCGTGCCCTTTAGTAGACCCGTAAGGTAATTATGCTAACTCCTCTATGCCTAGTAATGACCACTGAAAGCACATTTTAGTTTTTAAATTATTTTTGACATAAATTACGTTAAATTCAAAAATTCAAATTCAAATTCAAAATTTTTAGTTATTGTTGCTACCCAAACATATTCTAGACATATTGAAAAAGTAGGTTTAAAAAAACTAAATTTCTATCCCGCGTAGGGAATTCGAGAACCATTAGTGTTCGATACGATTTTGCGTTTCAGTTAGACAATATTTGCAGCGTTAAATGAGACATAGTACGCACGCAAAACACTATTATTTTACTGGCATATTTGGTCACAAAGAGAAACGTAATCTTTCTGTCGAATTATTATATTACATACAAACGGTATTTGACGATTTGGAAGCATTAATTGGATCCCTTAGGGGCCCAAGTAAAACCATTAGCTTCAAGTATTCGTAGTCTGATTCCTTAAACCAAAGGGTGACTATGGGTACACTATCTTCTAACGATGCGCTTTCTTACCAACGTTGTAAGGACAATCAAGAGTAGCAAGTGTTTCGTCAGTCTAGAGATTAGCTTATTCGACTGCGGTCCTGGGTTTGAATCTCGCATAGGAACAAAATTGTAAGGTATTGTGTTTTTTCCGTCGTCGGCTTGAACAACTGTGCCTTGAAAAGTTGTTAAGCCGTCGGCCGCGGTTATAATATCAATTGCTTGTAGTTAAAGCCCACCATCCCACATTGGAGCAGCGTGGTGAGTATATACACTAAAACCGTCTCTCCTACGAGACGCCTGTACTTAGTCTACGGATACATTAATCTGACTTAGTTTGAAGCTGTTTATTTCAAAATCTGCAACAGTAATATTATCTTAGTCCTATAATATTTAAACTAAGCAAACCTGATATCAATCTAGTATCGTAGTTTCTTTCTTGTGACCATCAACTCATAATATAAACTAAAATATGTTGAAGCTATGCGAGTTTTTGACTGGAAGAAAACCTGTATTTATTTTAGAGGTAAAGAAATATTATTACAAATCACTTATTACAAACTAGGTACAAATATGGAATACCTTCCAATAATGAACACGAGGATTCAAATATCACCCCATAATTAATATCACAACTTGTTTTTCTAGATAATTTTCACTTGTAAAAATATCTCTAATTGGTGGTTGTTTGGTTTGGATTCGAGTACATAGTTACGATTATAACCGTAGAATAGGTTTCATATTTATGAGTGTGTACATTTATATCTGTAGCTGATTTACTTTCGATGAGTCTTTCACATGTAGAAGTTTATACAATACTAGCGGAACCTCGCGCAGACAGACAGACGGACAGAAAGACAGACAGACAGACAAAAAATAAATAAAAATCTGTTTTGGACTCGAGTATCGATTAACATCAGCATCCCCCGGTCAAAATTTGCAAAATATATTTAATGTACAGAAATCGTCCAGTTACAGTTTTATTATAAGTATAGAAGATTATCAACACGTTTGCGCAGCACACAGCACTTATAATAACTTAACTTTGAATTTGTATAATTTTCATCTTATAGACATGATACAAAGCCGAAAGATCTAGACGTAACGAGTTATGTCGATATAAAAATATCGACGTATTTCGTATAAGATTAGCCAACAACTGCGGCGATATAAATATTATGGCAGCAATAACCCCGGCAATAATAACCACTAATGCAACCCATATAATATCGAAAATACAATTGCACAAATTAGGACGGTGTGGTATTTCAAACTATCGCTGCATGTTCAAGCTTTTATTACGTTTTTCAGTTTTTCGAAGGCCGATTGGCGCAGTTTGCAGCGACCCTGCTTTCTGGTCCAAGACCCTGGGTTTGATTCCCACTACTAGAAAATGTTCGTGTGATGAGCATGAACATGTCTGGGTGTTTATATGTATATTCTAAGAATTTATGTATATTATTCATGAAAATATTTATCAGTAATCTTAGTACCCATAACACAAGCTACGCTGACTTTGGTTCTAGATGGCGATGTGTGTATTGTCGTAGTATATTTATTAATTTATTTATTTATTTACCTTTTATATTTTATTTAAAATTCAACCTAATTTAAAAGGAACTGGTAAGTAATTAGAAGATAATAAGGTACAAAAGACACATTTGAAGCGTGTGCAATATCCGTCTGTTTGTAGTTACCAGTTCAAATGGAAATTTTTAGCGAGTAGATACCGGCATGAAACTCAGCTCTATTTTTCAGATGAGCAATTTAAATATCATTGTTATAGGTAGTTCTAACTACAGTATTCTTAATATAACAAATATATGTAGGAGAAAGGCTATTCTTGTCGACATCGCCGTTATCGTTCACGGTTCTAGTGAGCGTCATTCGGATTAAATACAGGCACTAAGCAATGTTCACCGTTTCATACAATTCAATTCTGCAGTTACAATATTCCACTATATGTAATTAAACTACTATTCTAAGAATGATTACTCATTGAACCCAGACAGAACCCGCAATGACCCACCTCGATTCAAAAATGCATGTTGCATAAACCAGCTTGTCAGCCACACGACACTCAAGATGGCGCCTGGACCCCGCTCTAGGCCTACCCTCAACTCTGATTGGACGGTAATTTAAACTCAATTTTTACTTAATGAGTGACTTTTAAACTTAATATGATTATGTAATAAATCAAATTTAATTAAATTACGATTTAACAAAGTGTTTTAGATAACAACGAATATCTCGCGTAAATCCATCAGCAATCAAATCTGTATTGGATAGAAGTAGGCGTTACTTTGCGGAAATCCATGACTGGAGCGGGAAAAGTTGACTTTACAATAAATAATTGTTAAGTCAACATCTCCTGACGATGCTCCGGTTTCGGAGCGAAACGTGCATTACCGAATATCTGTAATATCTGTTTGGTGTGGAGCATAAGGATTGAAGAAATTATAAATTACATCATACAGATTCTACCGCTTTTCGCGGAGTATAGCAAATTAAGCTTAATTTTAATAATTAACTCTGTTTCTACTACTTCCTCCGGCATATATTTAAAATTACCTAGTCATTTATTAAGTGTATACTCAACCCCCACAAGTATTTTTTATCAACCAATAACTACTCTATACAGCGTACAAAAAGGCTTCCATCTTTGGCAGATTAGCAGATCAGTATATTGACGCATCAAGCTGTGGCTCCATAAATAATATAAATTAATTAGCATGAATTAATATGTAACAATGGGAGTCCAATGAACTGCGAAATTGTTTAAAATGTTTTATTGCCACTCGTATAAATTCAGCGGGGCTGGCTTTATTGTTTCAATAATTTATTGCACATAATAATAATTATCATGTTTATTACTTGTACAAAATAATATATTCATATGATATATTGTTAGCTCATTTAAATTATTGCGTTTCGGCTTAAAATATATATTCTGTTACCAAGCACTTTTTTTTTAAATAGACATTCAATTTCTAAGAACTCATTACGCTTCATTCACGTTTAATTCTGTTAATTTAATTTTGAGTCTAAATGAATCATTACATTAGAGAAAAATCTAAGTCTTATACAGTAAAGGGACAAATCCAAAAAACCGTATATAGGTGAAGTTAAAATAAAAAAAATCAACAATCACAAACTATGTTATTTTTTGTCAATCAAGCAAGGACATTTTTCCTTCTAAGCAACAATACCAATCCCACTCGCAATCGGCCGGTGTTTTAAACCTTAATTTCTTTTACATTTAGGAATGCAACACGGACAAAGTTGCTGCCATCGGATAGTGCATTTATAATAACTGGATGTGTAATGTGTTAATAATCAACATAATTACAAGGAGAATCAGGCTAAGTGCATTAGTTAAATTGGACATTGCGCGTAGACAACTGACAGGAGATAATCTCATCACAGGCACTGCCGCCAACATGAATATTACGTTACGTTGTAACCGAGACATAGGATTGTATGCCCTAGATGCATCACCACTGCATATTAATGAATGAGAAATATAAAATGTATAAATGTATTTGATATAAGACAGAAGCAGGCCTTGCTTTGAGGAACTCCATGATATGCAATGACACACAAATCTTAATTTGCTTATAGTCAGCTAAAACCATGATCCATGCGGGGCAGTTTATGATTTTTTAAATGTTCTTACTCCACACCAAAAACATCTTCCAAAATGTATTGTTACTTTTAAGTAAGTGATGCAGTCTAAGAATGAGCTAACCTGTTAAGCGTAGGCCAGTTTCTAGGTGTCATCGTACTGGAAAACTACAGCTGCGGCTTTTTACCAGACAAAATCCGAACCGATTGTACTGATCTAATCGATTTATTCTCCTGAGTCAATGTGGTTTGAATATATTATTACGGAGCCTAGCTTACCTTTTTTATACTAATAATTGGTGAACCAAGCCGATGTCTCGATGCAAGCTTTCTTCCCACTAGGATTCAATAAGGGATTTTTAAGAGCCTGATAAACATATTCCTGTAAACCCAGCAACACCTTGGCAGATCCTTTGGTGTTAAAGATTTCACTCTCTTTCTCGCTATTGTATAATGCACATACTAATAAACACACACAATACACAGACACACACACACGGACATACAAAAACACGCATGTTAGTTTGAGTCCTAATTAGACAGGTGTATAGTGCTATAAACACATGCAGTTTCCAAATAAATATTATTTCATTACACTTGCCCGTGGATCTTATGAAAAGGATTTAAGGCTCATCATCCAAGATATAAACACACGTGTGTTTTATTTAAAATTACCGTACTTCTGCTTTATTTCCGATGACACGATTAAGTTTAGTTTGTACCTCACTGCAAGTTATAAGAATGAAGCTGGACAATTTTAAACTTAGCCGGTTAACACAAATTCTTTTAATTAACCAACAAAGAGGTTTTATGCGGCTATAAAATAGTATAAATTACCTTAAACGAACAAATGGCGGTCTATAAAAATTTCATACAGTTATTTTATGAGATCGGATTTAAGGGTTTACCTTGGTTTTTCCTCGCAAGTGTGATTCAAAACCTTGTGTGGTACGTTACTTATTACACTCTCGGCTTTCTGAGCGCGCTCGCTTTTACCTCACCCGGCTTATATCGCCTCGACTATTAAATGCAATCAAACAATACGTGATACATAAACTACTATTATGTTATAATCCCTTCTATTTTACTTGCATATTAGATTCACGAGATAGCCAGCAAGCCCAGATAATAGGTCGTACTTAATCCTAGTAATAATAAAAATAACTAGTGGCAAAATTTGCTTTCCAAGGCACGGGGGTAGAAAACAGTAGTCTTAATACAATATTTGATTACCTGGCAACTTAGTAACATCGCGTAGCGAATGATATAGTTATAAACATCATGTAACCATAAGGTCGAAAAAAAAAATCATCTATCAATAATCAGTCAAATCATCAATCAGTATCAACTTACTTAATATTATTTTATAATAAAAAAAAAATTATTAGTGTTTTTACCTTCACTTGGAGGAATTATCAATTTTATAAACTTAAAATTCATAAGAAAAATTGGGGAACCGACATTGCAGCCTTTGTCTCTCTGGCAATCCTATACTAATCACTAATCACTAACCTACGACTCTCCAACTGCCGATGCCGAAATGAGTATATGCCTTTATTATCTTATAGTGACTGTAGCGCCATCTAGTATGAAACATAACATTGTAGTTTCGATCACATTCATACTTTGAAACAAAAGATGACACATTGCTTTTTGTTTGTTCAGTGGTCGAATCTTTCAGGCCGCGATTGCCAAAGAGTCGCAGATTCAAATCCTAACAGGTCCGAAAATTTTTATATGCATTTTAAATTTATAAAATTGATATTTCCTCCAAATGTAGGTTAAAACACTATAAAAATTATAAAAATGATATTCATAATGTTTAGTAAGTTATATGGTTAAAACGCAATCGTTATATATAATTTTTTTTTAATAACAACTTACGCCTTTTGTAAATTTCTTAATTTTTTTATGTCTTATTTGTACCTCTTCGTGCTACTTGGATCTTATTCAATAAACTTTTAAATCAGCGTTTAACTTAGCAGTTAGCAGTTTCAGTGAAGGTAATTTCAAAGTCAAAGAGAATAAACTATTAGCTTTAACATGGCTTCGTAAACTAAGCGGAAGTAATGCAATTGAACCGCGGTTAAGACACCTTTAAACCGTAGCAAGTTTTAATAACTTCTGAACACGGCCATTCTACAGAATAAGATTTCAAAAGAGGTCAGTGAAGCAAGCGATGAAACTGCTCCGAACCAGTTTAGTCTAAAACACTTCTATTTATAACTGACTTCTAAAAAGATATTCAAGTAGTGTTTTTTTTACCGATCTTATCATAGATTATCTAAATTAAATCTTATTTTTTTTAATATAATTTTAAAATGCATATAAAAGTATTTGATATTTCTTCCAAGTGTAGGTAGAAACAAAACAAAAATAAAAATTATCCCTATGTGACCCTTAATTACAAACATAACTCAACTAGTCACAAAGCAGAATAGGTGAGGCACATAGCTCGGAGAACCAATAGACTCTGGGGTCCCAGAGTGCTAAAACTATATTGCAACGTTGCTAGACCTCCGAATAGGGTGTCAGTAATGACATCAAATGAAATTAACGGAGTGGTTATAACCACTGGCGTACATCGACTGTGATGGCTGTGATATTCTTAACTCCATACAAAATACGTATCTCCAGCAGTAGATGTTTAGTTGAAAGTCAGTCTGTCAGTTAAAATGATGATACAGCTCTCAGCTTACTTTTATTTAAATTTTAAACTAGCTTACCGCTCCCGAAATCTTACCCTATATATTCTCAGTGTAATTCATTTTGCAAGCAGCCTCCGGTCCGGCGGGCTTTGCAAAAATAATTGCTTTTGCAACTGTGTCTACTGTTGACGCGATCTACGAATCGGTGCCGGAGCTAATACAATTGTACACAGATCAAATCCGGTAACGCATTGGCACCAACGTAGATGTACACTCGTATGTTTATGGTAAGTTATAGTCACATACAAACTATTCTAGTATATTAATGCTACTTCCTTACTGATGATTCAATTTTAGTATGCACTAAAAAAATAATAAATAAACAAAATAAATTTGGAAAATCCAAAAGTGCACGACTCATAATGCTCATTTAATTATCAAATATTGAAAAAAAAAAAAAAAAAATTAAAACAGCTGTACTAGGAAAGTGATGCACAGGCGCCCCTGGTGGAATAAAATGTACATAATATCTATAGATATAGATATATCACCATCCATGTTAATTTTACATGGATATATATAGATATACAGTCTTGCAGTTTTCGTTTTTTATTAATTGCAATTAAACTACACTGAATTAATTAATCATTCGCATTCAGTGACCTACAATCGTCGATTAGAATTTAAAAAAAAAAATTTTTTCGCCTCATGAGTCGTGCAATTCAATATTCTAAAAATCCTTACTCTTGAAAATCACACGCCAAAGAAGTAGTATTTCTTCAAATATACAACTGAAAAAAAAAACTGACCAATATAAGGGGTTGCCTGTCAGATATCCCTTTGTCACACTATGGTTTAAACGATACCTAAGGCCGGCTTTGTGTCCTATTCCTTGAATCATGATTCTGTTATACTCGTAGAACCTTGTTTTACTGTACGAAGACCTTTGATGATTTTTTCTTTATTCCACTACAAGTTAGTGGTAGGTGATGATGCAGTCTAAAATGGTAGCGGGTTAGCCTGTTATGGTAGTATATGCCGGAATATGGTAGTATAATCCATAATCGGTTTCTACACGATATCGCACCGGAAAACTAAATCGCTTCACACGACACGTCTTTGTCGGTAGGGTGGTGACTAGCCACGGTCAAAGCCCCCTAGCAGGCCAGATCTGAGAAAATTTAGAAATTAAAAATTCCCAAACTGCCCCTGCCGGTAACAGAACCACGGACCTCCTACTTAAATACACAGCGCTCACCGTCGTGCCAGGGAGTTCGTCAAAATGTACATGTACATGTGTAGAAATAAAGATTTATATATAATAATAACTAACGTAATCTTTTTGATATATTTTCTGGACTAGAGAAAAGTATAGCCTATTTTATTTTCCGGAAAAATATAGGCAAAGTGTGTAAACATATTATGCGTCAAACTAACAACCTTCTCTCTTTACAAGTGATCCGATAGAACAAGTACCGTAAAAGCGTACCTTCTTCATATTATTTATCGTAATACGATACGGCGGAAATGAAAAAGTCATGATGAACGTCAATGACCCCATTGAAATGAGCTACGCAATTTCCTCTTCGACTCTATCTCGGAGCAGAATCCATTTATTTCATTTGAAAAAAATATCCAATTCCCTGAAAAAAAAAACATAATTCAGTTTCAAATTACACATTTTTTTTACCAACTTTTAAAGATGTAGGTTATAATTATCAACTTGCAAGGTAAAGGTAAAGGTTACCTTGTGGTAAGCTGGTGGTGGCTAATTCATTTGTGTTTTAGGTTTTATTATAATACTCCCTAACAGGTTAGCCCACTACCATCTTAGACTGCATCTACTGTTAATAATAAAATAAATAAATATACTATGACAATACACACATCGCCATCTAGCCCCAAAGTAAGCGTAGCTTGTGTTATGGGTACTGAGATAGCTGATGAATATTTTTTTATGAATATAATACACATAAATACTTATAATATTCAGATAAACACCCAGACACTGAAAAACATTCATGTTGTGGGAATCGAACCCACGACCTCAGAAAGCAGGGTCGCAGCCCACTGCGCCACTCGTCCGTCGAATAATTAACTTAAAACTGAAACAATGAGGGTTTCAAATGCATCCCGGTCTAAGAAAAACAACCCGTAACATAATTTTTTGCTATCACTATCTCACAATTCAGCTCTATTTACTTGAATGTTTAGATACATTGATAAATTAGACAAATTAAAAACTATGTAGGTTTTAACGAACTCCAAAAAAAATGGCTTTCCACCGACTATCGAGTAAATTAAGCGAAGTTACCTACAAGCGAAAAGTAACTTGCGGGCGCTGGCAAATACCGTTAATCGATTCCTTTAGTGATGCAGAACAAACTGTTCTCTGTTTTTCGCAGCAATTAATGGTCTTTTTCAGGACTAGGTGGCTAGCAATTAGAAGATATTTATGTACACGTGTGGGACTGAAGGTTTAAATTCGGAACACTTGATTTTGTATACAATAGATTTAAATTAAACCTCACCGATGACCGCATTACACTGCATTGCATTATCAATAAATAAATAGCCTTCGACTATTATAAAGTTTGTTTTGATAATGTACCTAATACCACTCAAAAGAAACCTTAATGTGAGAAGACGAGAATCTAATTATATTAAACGACTAAACAAATTTGAAAATAATTATGGAGACAAATTAACGACCTTTATACGACACATGTCAACGATTACCTACTATGATTGTATTGGATAGAAGCAGGCGTTACTTTGCGGAAATCCGTAATATATTATGAAAATTAAACTTAACTTGCTATACTCCGTGAACAGCAGGAGAATCTGTATGGTGTAATTTATAATTACTTCAATCCGTATACTCCACACCAAACAGATCACCGGCAATGTACCCTCTACGCACGTTTCGCTCCGAAACCGGAGCATCCTCAGGAGATGTTGATTTTACAATGAATAATTGTTAAGCTTAACAATAATAAGATTTTTGCAACAACCTAACAATTCGTGGTTTTTTTTTAATAAAATTATTTTTTATTTATCAGTTGAAATATTAACATTTGCAAGCCTTAATAGAATTGTCGCCTATACTTGGCGCGCTAACCTTCAGTTAGACTTCTTATGACTGCTATATTATAGACTCCTGTTAATAAATTTATCATAATTTCAACCCTTTACCACCAAAGAGCACGGGTATCCTCCCACACTAAGAAGGGGTTTAGGCCGTAGTCCACCACGCTGGCCCAGTGCGGATTTGTGGACTCCACACACTTTTGAGAACATTATGGAAAACTCTCAGGTATGCAGGTATCCCTACGATGTTTTCCTTCACCGTTGAAGCAAGTGATATTGTAATGCTTAAAAAACGTACACAACTTTCAAAATTTAGAGGTGTGTGCTGGGATTCAGATTTGGCCCTGAGAAAATAAAGTCGAAGTCCTACCCACTGGGCTATAACAGCTTCCCTTACATATTATGATAAAATAATAACAATAACTCAGAAAGGCCATTGTAGGCTGCGCGTACTAGGACTTTATAACTTAGTTACCGAGCTTATCAAAATACATTGAATTATTTCGCCGATGCAACTTTGGAATAAAACTGGTGCCGGTTTATTAGTCCCACGCTTGTAATAAAACCCGCCATTCAGGCCAGTGTAGGGTTGCCAACGTTATGAGATTTAAAAAAGAGGTTTACTAAACATTCAACATTACCTTCACATTCAGGTATCATCTTACTTGTAAATTGCATAGCGTAGTGGTGAGCGCGTGTGATTTACAGGTGGACGTCCTATATGTCCGATCCCGAAAGGGGCAATTGGGGAATTTATAATTTCTTAATTTGCTCTGGTCTGGTCTCATGGCAAGCCTTGGCCGTGGCTAATACCTACCTTATAATAAAAACTGGCCGGCAAGCGATTTAGCGTCCTGGTACGATGGCGCATAAGAAAAGATTAGGAGAATGGCTTATATTTATTACCTCCATATGCATAACAGGTTAGCCCGTTACGATCTTAGTCTGCCATCAAGTTACCATCAAGTGTGATTCAGTCAAGATGTAATTGGTAGTGCAATAAAAAAACATTCTTGCGGTTCATCAGTACCTTGGTATGTATGATACTGTCACACTGTCTACCGAAATAACAATCTGGATGTATTTTGTAATGTCAAAAAAGCGTAGTGTTTGGCAGACAATTTTTTTAGATATTTTAATTTACGTACCCGTTCAATCTATACTCGGTATTGTTCTCTTGATGTTCTCTTGATACAAGTATACTTTATTACTTTCTCATTTCCAATTAAAAAAGCCTAGTTTTTTTTTTACTATTCTACAAATTAGCCAAGTTATCCTTACCTGATGGTAATCATGACGCCGTCTAAGATTTTAACAGGGTCACTTCTTAAGTCTATGGCAGTTAAAGCCAGTTTCAAAGCGTCCTCATACTGGAACGCTTAATCCCACCCGACCAGAACCGAGAATATTCTAAATTATAAAATTACCAAAGTGTGCGAGGATCAAACCGGGACCTCCACTCATAAATCCACTGCACCAGGGAAATCCTAGTAACAGAAATTACAAAGAAAAAAAACATCTCTTATCGGTACATAGTTTCGCCAACCCTAAAACAGTCACGATATAAGCTTAGCCCCGAATTAAAGCCGTATTTATAGCGGTCCACGCATCGATTCCCATGATGATAACGTGTAATTCCACTGTTTTTGGTCAATACAAGACTTGTGTACTGCCGTTAGTAGCGAAATATGTGCTGGCCCGACAGCTCATCGAGACCTTCGGCAAAATTATAACTATTGGTGGTAATAAAAGAAATTTGGTGTTGCCACTTTGGTTTAAGAGGGCCCGAAAAAGATTTTATTTCTCAGAAGCTTTTAGCTGCGGCTTTTCTCGCTTTCTTTTTATGCAGTTGGTATTGCTATCATTAGGTTTCCCCGGCTGTACGTATCGGTGTCGCTTCCAGCAAAGTTGTTGGCTTCGCATGGGGTTATGCCCAAGTCCACGCGATCGAAACTGCCATTCGTGACTCTACGTTTTTACACTATCAAGGGTAGTTGGAGGAGCTCTTGAGGTAGTCGACGCCTGTTGCAGGTCTGCCCAGCATTGGGACTATTCCGTTTAGGTGCTCGTCCAGCCCGAAGTGGACATGCGGCATGCGATTGTACGAAAAATAACTTTACAGTAGGCGTCTTGGTACCAAGGTACCGAGTGCATAAGAAATTACGTGATCCACTGAGGTGGATGAAGTAATTTCTGACGCACTTCGACGCTCTTACAATAAATACGCGTATGTTATAAATGCACTTGTGGGCTATCTTCACGCATAGGCTTCCAGTACCTATGCTGGCCAAGATTTTCTGCTGAAACCCTCTTTATTTTTTTCCATCATTGGCTTTACCTCCACCAATCGGCACTGGGCCAGCGTTGTGGACTTCGGCCTTAACCCTTTTCAGTATGGGAGGAGACACTGCCCCGTGATGAACCTCCGCTTACGTTACCTCCACGGTGGCTTCCTGGAGTCTGGGTGGATGCTGCATTTCTGACGCACCTCGGAGCTCCTACAAGTAGACACAGGGTTTAAATGTCCATTTATACATAAAAAGTTTGGCATAGAGATCTCAAGAGAGCGCTTTCTATAAATACCTATCCAAGAAAGAGATATAAAACCGTTGTATTATGCTAAATGTTCCTGCTAACTATAGCAATAGTGTAATGACATAAATATCTCCGTCGCATCCCTGGGGAAGCTGAACGTCGCCTTTCTCACCGCTATAGCAAAATTCAATTTCATTCGCTGTCGTATTTGCGTTGTCATTTTGTTGTTGGCGCCTTGCGGATAGCACAGAATCTATTTTCATTGAAGTATTCTTAGTAAAAGGTAAAGAGAGCACTTTAATCTTTTACTATTGTATAATGGATTCAAACAATTATTGTTGAACAAAGTTTTATGTATAAACTTAAATAGTAACTAGCTCTTTAGTATGGTGGTTAGCATGTTTGAATATGGTTTATCAGGGTCTTGGAACCCGTCAAAAATTATAAAAAATATAATATAATCACTGATTGAGAAATACTATGAAGCGGTGATAGCGCAGTGGGTAGGAGCTCGAGTTCACTTTCGGGGTGCCGAGTTCGAACGAGTGCCCAGCACGCAACTCTAACTTTGTTTACAAGTAATAAAAAATATCACTTGCTTCTACGGTGAAGGAAAACATCGTGAGGAGTTGTACATAATGTTCTCAAAGAAGTGGTGGACTACGGCCTTAACCCCTTCTCATTGTTGGAGGAGACTCGTGCCTTGCAGTGAGCCGGTAATGGGTCGATATAATGATTCGAGTATAACAATATTAACCTCTCCAGCCATAAAGCATTCATAACATTAGTGGGGGAACATGTATACAGTAAATGTGTATAATACAGTGAACGAAGACACCTCTAGTTCTAGTATTGAATAAATTGTGTTTCAGTTTATTTTTATATAGACGCAAATTTTTTTTTTTTTTTACATTAAACCTGTAACATGACATTTCTCACCTCACTCACCACACCACACACCACATTGTGTATGTAGTGTTATAAACACTCATAATTCCGAGCGCTGAACGATGAATTCCCCTGTACGCATAAACCCAATTGCATATCTTACACCGTAAAAAAATATTGCCATGTAATTTATAAAACTTCTGATAAATAGGTCACTAGCTAAAACGTATATAGTGCGTTTTATAGATTCGTAAAGTCGGATTAGATATTGGACACAGAATTAAGAACATCCAGATTACTCAAACAGCCATTATCGACTGCAGTGCATTGTAGCCAAAAACAGTGAAAACGCCCCGCTCTGTTTTCACTCGACAACCGTGGAATTTCACTACCTCAGAAACTTTTTCCCATCGTCCCATTTTATGTTTGAAGTGACTAACCGCCTGTTCGGGAAACACTACTAACGTAGAGTGGTTGTTGACGTTTCAATATTATTTATTAGTCATGTACAGGGCTTCCTAATGTTCTTAATTCAGAGGTATTAGACTTTAAAAGAAATCTGTTATGCAAGCATTGGTTTGGGAGATTATCGTTGTCTACCACCATATCTCCCAAAACCGCCTGCCTCAATTATCATTCCTACCGAATTATGTATGATTACAAATCGTTGAAGTCCACCAATTTGCATTAGAGAACCGTCGTGGGTTTAAGTACTAAATACCTTACACTCTTTTCAGTGTAGGTGTGCCCCAGAATGGGACAGTCATAAGCTGGAAAACGTGTTGATGTTGTTGCAACATTAACGGGTAAGGTAAATATGACTAGATATGACTTAACTCAAATGCATGATACAAACAAATAATGGTTTCTAGTTTCTTATTTCATGTTCACGTCAGTTCATAGAAATCATTGGATAGAAGCAAGAGTTATTTTGCGGAATTCAAGATATATTGTGAAAATAAAGCTCAATTTGCTACACTCAGCGAAAAGCAGGAGAATCTGTATGGTGTAATTTATAACTTCTTCTTAATTGTGTCTTAACAATTATTCATAATTGTTAATTATTCATTGTAAAGTCAGCATCTCCTGAGGATGCTCCTATTTCGGAGCGAAACGTGCGTAGGGGGTACATTGCCAAAGATCTGTTTGCTGTGGAGTATAAGGATTGAAGAAGTTATAAATGAAACCATACATATTCTCCTGCTTTTTGCGGATTATAACAAAATAAGCTCAATTCTCATAATACATAGAAATCATGGTAAAGTAGTCAAATATGAGTTCTGTATTTTACTGCGGAGTTCTCACAAACACTTAATTACACTTTAGTCTCATTGTTATACAATTGCAAAACATTAGATCAAGATAAATACGAATGGTTCTTTAGTAAAGTTAAAAGTCAAATGCTTGCAGTTCTCAGCAAAAATCGGTTCAGGCAGAATCTAGGTTAGGTTAAATAAGCAGAACCAGCCAACTGGAAAAGATGAAAAGTAAATGACTGCGATGAAGTTTCTTCAAGGGCTACGCTCAACTGTGGATTTTAAAAATATTATTTTAGTTGCATTTATGTGGAATCTTTTGGTTTACATTATCATATTATTCCATTTTATAATTTCTACTGATTTATAGGAATAACAGTGAACGTTTTCGATCTTAAAATGTGAGAATATAATTCGGCAGACGCAATTTTTCTATCATAATGATAGTTAAGTTATTATCTTGTGGGCGATTTAAAGAATACCAAATATCACAAAAAAATTCAATATACCCATTTATAATATTTTAACAAGTGAATATAACATAAAGAACTCCTTTTCTTATTAAGACTCCTACGTAAATATGGACCCCTAAATAATGTAAATTTAAGTAATTTCCTTCTCAGCAACACCTGAAAAAAAATATTTTTCGAGTCTGGTTATATCGCACCAGTATTTACAGAATAAATATTCCTTTCATTTTCCGTAGTCTCAACTTGGACGGACAGCGTTCGGAAATCTCCGTGTTATATTTTCATTGAAAAACCCTCAGTGCCTAAAGACCAAAGCATTCGTATTCGGAATGCTTTGGTCTTTAGGCGTGTTGCCGGTAATGAGTTTGAAACACGATTGCTGACAATGGGTCTTATAAGGAGGATCTCAGTGGGCGATAGAGAGAGCTATGCTTGGAGTATCTCTACGTAATCAAATCAGGAATGAGGAGATCCGTCGAAGAAAGTTAAAGACA
This sequence comes from Pararge aegeria, assembly GCF_905163445.1. Taxonomy (NCBI): domain Eukaryota; kingdom Metazoa; phylum Arthropoda; class Insecta; order Lepidoptera; family Nymphalidae; genus Pararge; species Pararge aegeria. The sequence continues at coordinate 3,902,582 of NC_053184.1, read as the reverse complement.
TAGCTCAAGGAGTCTCGAAGCTGAAGTGGCAATGGGCGACCCACATAGTTCGGAAAATTTTAGGGTCTCAAGGTGCTGGAATAGTGACCTCACAACGGTAAACGCAGCGTTGCTCGACCAACGACGTGATGGATAGATGATATGAAATAAGTCGCAGAGAGCCGCTCCCCTTTTTTTCTTTTGGTGTGGTGGAGAATCTTTATGGCTACCTTTGACCCTTGGGCGCGATGCAGTTTATTTGGGGCTCCCCCTATTAATAGGGTATACCCAAAATAAAACCAACCACGGCATGTCCTTCTTGTTGGCTTTGTTAGACGCCCGGGGAACCCGTTGTATACGTCCCGGACGTCAACCAGCTACCCCGACCGATTGCATGGGGCTCCCGCGCTAACGAGGAGGGGATCAGGACAGCTTGAACCCCCCTTGAACCCCCTGAGACAGTAAAGGGGCTTGTATAGTGACGGGTAGCTAGCCCAATGGCTACCCGCCACCTCCAAGAGAAACTGGCGAACGGCAAATTGTCGCCTTTATCTTCCACAGCGTCTACAAGGAGTGGATGCACGTCTAGAAAAGAACAGCAGTTGACGCCATTTCGGAAAGGGACTGGTGGCTTGAGACACAGGTTTTACCTAGTTCAAGCATCAGTCCCCACATTACAACTGTATAACAAAATAGCCCGTAAGCAACATTATATTGTACTTATACGTCTTATAAGTAATGTGGAGAAATAAATAAATCATTCATTCATTCATTCATTTGGTTTATATGATGACGATAATGATTATCATGACATTTGTCGGTGCAATAATTAGGTATAGAAAATAACTTTCTAAAGCGATTAGAGTGAAAATTAATCGTGTTTATACAGAGCATACTCAACACAATGAAATTGAAGTCGGTAATACTGACATGATCATATTAGTTATAAGCTTATCCAACAACAATAGTGGCCCGTTCTTCATTCGGTTTGTTATTCATTTTAATTAATTGAACATTAATGAGCAAAATATTTCGCAACTTAACTAGCGAATGTAGTTATTGCAAATATGTTATCGAACTTGCAGGTAGATTTGAATGTTAGGTAATTAATTTTAAGCAGACATGTTTGGAAATTATGCTCTTGGATCGTACTTTGACAATCAAGCACTAATCCTCATCGTCATAATAACACCCCGTTCCCGGGCACAAGACTAACATGGTATTTAGAACATAAGCCCACTTCTCTGGTCCAGGATGGGTTGGCGGGCCGCATAAATTCACATTTTCATTTAAATGTAATTTTACAATGGAAGCTTACTCAAAAATAAGAAAATTAAATAAACGTGTGTGTAGTAAACTTATGTACACGCGTTAGAAGTTTTACTTCTTTGGCGTCACAAGCGCGCGCATTTCGTTACATCGTAAAATTTCACTCCCATGGTATTTAAAACATAAACCCACAACGCTGCATCAGGGCGGGTTGGCGGGCCGCGTAAATTCACATTTTCAGTTAAATGTAATTTTACATTGGAAGATAACTCAAAAATAAGAAAATTAAATAAACGTGTGTGTAGTAAACTTATGTACACGCGTTAGAAGTTATACTTCTTTGGCGTAACAAGCGCGCGCATTTCGTTACATCGTATTATTTCACTCTCATGTTTTTTCCTAACGGCGCTTAAGAAGTATATCTTCAATAAAAACACGTTACCTAATAATATTAAATCGCTGTAAGTACTCTTAAAGTAATTTAATTACAGTAGTCTATATCTGACTAAAAATAGATTTCAATCAACAAAATTAACAATACTAATTGCATAGTCGTCATTCAGCGGGCTTTTATTGCCTAGTTAATAGGCAAACACGATGAAAACCTATTTAATATACAGAGGGTTAACATTTGATTTCCCCTGACATTGGGATAATTAGACTGTTCAATATTTACGTAACGTCGATAGTCGTATGATATTTTGATGATAAAATCGTGATATTCAGTTTATTGGATACTAATATATGTATTGGACATATCTCTTTAGCACCGACATAGGATTAGACGGCTGATTGGCGCACAGAACAGCGACCCTGCTATCTGAGTCCAAGGTTGGGAGTTTGATTCCCACGCCTGGAAAATGTTTGTGCGATGAATATAAATGTTTTTCAATGTCTGGATTGGTTATCCGTAAATTATAAGTATTTATGTTTATTATTTATAAAAACATTCACCAGTTATCTTAGTACCCATAACTTTGAGGCTAGATGGCGATGTGTGTGTTGTCGTAGTGTATTTATTATTAGTATATACTTATTTAAGGGAGGTTTAAGGTATTCGTGACCCACATCGAGGCGTTTGTTAAAACATGACCACTTTTGCCAGTAAGCTATGGTCAAGGCTTTGAAAGGTAGCAACATATCTTGGCTGACGATGATATTTTTAGATGATGACGCAGGTGCCGGAAGAGCAGGTGAGTGAGTGAAGTGAGTGAACTATTGGACGCTCTGCTTTGCTTTCAAAGTAATATCGGGGCACGCAGCTCCCTCATGACCGCCATCTGAACCTTGACGAGGACTTCCTATTTGTTCCGTGAGTCCGTTGCTTGTTGGGGGAGAATCCATGTGTTGGACGTACCACCACCTATATTTCTGGTTGGTTAATAGTAAATGTGTGCAAGAGAAAATTGGGTCTGCTTCGGCCGGTAACGCTGGCTGCCGTAGTGATTGAGTGGTAACAAAAAAACAAAAAAATCCTGTGCAATTAATTCACATACACGGCAGAAGTGCAACTTCTGAAAAGAAGCCTACGAGAGATTGAGGTGGATGTAGAGTATCAGAACTATTAGGATAAATGTAAGGTTTATTATTTAGTTTCCATGGTAACTAGAATAGGTAATAAAATTAATAATGTTTCGTTTTCTTGGTAACTTAATGTGTAATGTGTTCTATCTCATTCTCTCGCCGGCTGGCTGAATCCTATGCATTTATGTGTTTGTGTCTCTATGGACTTATTTTTTTGTTTCATCGAGTTTGAAACCATAACGGTTTTAAAGAAGTTTAACTTCAATAAACAAACTAGAACACATACGAATTTATAATATGTGGTATGTATAAAACATATTGAGATAAATCTTTTAATAGGTATATAAAATTAAAGTATTATAAAATACAGCGTCATAAATTGTATCATAGTAAATAAATATAAGTAAGAATACAATTCTGATTCTAATCTTGTTTTATGTACGAAAGTAAAAACATGAAGCAAATTAACGATTAATATCCATTCGCGTACTGAGAAGCACAATACTATATACAGTATATTCAGTATATACAGTAGGTGTATCTGACAAAGCTGTAATGAGCAACTGTTAGATATAAGCTCAGTTTTAGTACATGAGTCTTAGCACAGACAAAATTATTTACCTTTAATATTCCTGACACATCACCTCGAAGTGGATAAACTTATAAAACCCATCTCTTGCATCAAGAATCAAAATCAGCAAAGAATACGTATTTTGTACCGTAATCAATAATTGTACAATGAACTCGATTTACCTTCCCTGACCCACTCTTTGAGGGCTCTTGAATCGAGATCCCGTTGGCTGAATGACTTTCATACCTATATCAGTTAATAAATACAGCATTATTTGCAACTTCCCTATAACATCCATGTTTGTACTCACTCGTAGAAGATCTAGTGGGTTATTAGCTGTTACCAGCGACTTTGACAGCGTTACCTTCAAGACACAGTTTAGTACTTGAGCTAACATAATATACACAATAAACGGATAAATAACCGTGATAGCCTATTTATCCGTTTATTTTCCGTAGATTTTGTCCTTTTTTTCGATAGGACCGAGTTCAATTCCCGGCACGCAAATCTAACTCTTAGCAATTACGTGCTCTTTATGAAATTCGAGAACATTTGCTTTAACGGTAAAGGAAAAAATCATTAAGAAACTTTCATGCATGAGAGTTCTCTATAAAGTCCTCAAAAGGCATGTGAAGTCTACGAATTCGAACTGGGCCAGCGTGGTGAACCCTTCGTTTTCTGAGAGAAGACACAAGCGCTTTAGCGGGCATGAAATGGTGAAACAGATACAGTTTTTCATTTATTATATTGAGTATTGATAAACTTGCAGTTAATATTAAGATGTATTTTCTACCTGACGGGATGTCTTAGTTAGATTTCCAGGCCTTCTAGAATACTCTTTGCGAGATTTGGTAGAAGCTTTGAATTTAAATTTGAATTTGTTTTTTTTAATATTAAAATTTAAAAGTAAATTAACATTAAAATAATATAAAACAAATAACTATTATATGTTAAATCACAATCCATCTAAACAAACGTTTACTCGCCACTTGCATAATAGCCCAGTTTACCGAGGAGTGTCATCCCGCAGCCTGGGGACATAATCCTCTCATATTCTTACATTAAAAACGAAATATAATAATGTAAACATTAAATTCAAAACGATCTTAAAACCATAAAATAACCAGAAATCCTAACTCGTTTGATTTTTCAATTAAAATCTGAAAGGTTAAAACAAAGCCCTGAAGCTAACAAAGGCCCGAACGCTCGCATCCACCGCGGTTTCATAATTTCCCTATTTGCAAATGTCGTCCATATTTTTCATATTTTCGTTTTCGTTATCATAACCCAGCTTCAGAAATACGTTCGTTGTCTATTTACATTAAAATAGAGCTTATTTTTGCCTTGTTCCCGTTATAATTCAGTTTTAGTCAGTGTTGTTAAGAAAATATTTCACACACACATTACAATAACCTATGCGTGGTTTGATTGACCTTAACATAAACGACCTAAACTAATTCCAAGCTAATCTGGCAAACACAGATAAAAAAACATTAACAGTACAAATTTTTAAAAGTGAGTAGGTTATTATTTTTTTAAACCGGTCTTATTTCATAATTTTAAATGTGTAATAAAGTTTTTTTGAAAAATAAAAACAGAAAAAGATTTTTTCATAGGTTCCAGAATACTATTGGGAGTTCACGAAAATATCCTACTATACCTTCAACGAATCTTAGAGATTTCCTTCAGTTAGACCTGATCATCACAAAACAGTGGATGGCAGAAATGATATCTTTGTCCAGTATCATTGAGCTTATTGTAGTATAGAGGATGGCTACTTAAGTATTTATATTTTAGGTGATGTACCTAAAATATAAATACTTAAGTAGTGCTATTGGCTTCACCCGCGATTGTATCGGGTTTTAATCCATTAAAAATTAGTAATCTATATCCGTCTCCTTGATGCTTTATGAAAAATTGTGCGCGTATCAGTTTACGTAATAAATGTTAGTTTTTAAAATCCCACGGCAGTTTCCAGATAGCTCACTACCACTTACATATTATGGTGTACTTAACCTATAAAATCTTAAATAAATAAATACATACTTGAATTTTGTGATATTTTCTCTTTGAAACTGACTAGAATAAATTCATTGCAAGGTGGACGACTATCTCTCTAGAGATTAAACTACTTCCCAATCCACACGTGAAATTCTAAATCGTCAGTCTCAACTTTAAGGTTTCTAAGTAGAGTGTATTATATATTACCGAAGTTTTGTACTTTCCATGAAGTTTAAATAAGTACTTTTTGACGGCATGTAAAATAATGGCATGAAAATCTTTTTGGTGCTGTATGCAATCATATTTATTGGGATAAGTAGATATATTACGGGTATATACCTAAGACGTATTATATAATAGTATGTACATAAGTTAATAATTACTATACCTATGTGTATTTTAATCTTTATTGTAAGTCTCTATTCTCAGAAGTCCAAATTTGAAATAATGTATGTGCCTATTTTTCTTCCCTTTTTATCTTTCCGACTGACCACGTGCCTGGGGTCACTAGGAGATATCTTATATAGACAGGTTTTTCCATATCTGTTTCTATTCTTGTTTAGTGCTTGTCACTTCTTTTGATATTAAATAAGTTCCTTGATCGGAAAAGCAAGCCAGTAGTTAGGAATTCTAAAAGTTCGATCGAATTGAATATCACTTGATTTAACGGTTAAGGACAATATCTTGAAGAATTCTGCATACCTCAAAATTTTCTTAAAATTTTCTGAAGTCTACCAATCCTCACTTCGCTATCGGTGCACTAGGTCTAAGCCGTTCTTAGTCTCAGATGATACAGAGGGGTAATGGATGATACAGTTTTAATGTTAACGCTAAGTTTTGGTTTTATGATATTGGATTTTCCAGGCATTTAAATTTACACTCATTTGCAACTGATACAAAATTTAATAAAAAGCCAGATAGATAGATAGAGAAATTCTTTATTGCACACAATTAAGGGATAAAGATAATTAATATTGGAAATAGTAATAAAAGAAAAATAAAAATTCACAAAGGCGGTCTTAAAGCGATCTCCTCCAGAAATCCCTTTATGAAAGAAGAAAATAAAGAATCATGGAAATGGGATAGTGCGATATTTTAAAAATGTGTCATAAAAACAATAATACATAAATACCTAATACAAATATAAATAATATATAAATAAATACATACACATATAAATATATTTATACAATTACATACAAAGCACATATACAATCATTATGACTCAGTAGATAAATAATATTCTATTAAACGACTTTTGAAGATTATATTCTATTCCTTTTTTATATTATATTCATTATGACTCATTCATCCAACGTCAATGATGAAGTATTATCGTAATATGATTAGGATTATTAGGTCATTAATATAGCGACAATGGAAATCAACCTGTTGTGTGTGGAACTAGTACATAATAGCGTGTAGATTAATTTATTAGCTATCGGGTTTGCAATAACTTCTATAGGGCTATTGTATTTGTTCACAATGTGCATTAATGATCATTTTCATCAATTGTATACACTCTGATGTATTTATTAATGGCCTACTGAATCAATTATCTAGTTTCTATTCTGTATTGTTTAATTTCACCCTTCTACTCCTGTATACTTGAACGAGAGGTTTCAGTTTGGAGAACTCCCAGTTAAACTTCGTTCTACGAAGAAGTTAATCTTGATGGTGCTTGGTCGCAAATACTCCTTGAACGGATCGTTTACGATTCAGGCTATTAAAATATGGAATGCCCTGCCATTAGATATCCGTAAGGCACAATCTATTGGGACCTTCAAGAAACTAGTGAAGGATAATTATTAGTCTCTATCAGTCGAACATCACTGAAGCGGGTCATTTTAATTGTGTAATTTCCTTTATTTCTACCCGCCTCTCTGCTCGCCTGTCTACCCGCCTGCCTGCCTGCCTGCCTGCCTGCTCGCCTGCCTGCCTGCCTGTCTATCCGCCCGCCTGCCTGCCTGCCTGACCACCTGTCTACCCGCCTGCCTGCTCACCTGTCTGCCGCCTGCCTGCCTGCCTGTCTGCCCACCTGCCTGCTCGCCTGTCTGCCCGCCTGTCTATCCGCCTGTCTACCTGCCTGTCTACCCGACTGTCTTCCCGCTTGTCTGCCCATTCAATATCGTTTTCGTTCAATAAATGAGAACATAGTCAATATCCCAAAAACTTGCACAAAGCGATTTGCAGCTTCTTTTCTTATACGCATGACTGGGGTTTGGAAGGATCTTCCGAGTTCTGTTACCTCATTTTTATAATCTGAGTATTTTAAAACAAGAGTGGATAGGCATCTACTAGGCAAGCGGCAAGGCTGCCCTTTCCATCAGGTGAGATTGTGATCAAACGCTAGTCTATCACCAATAAAAAAAAACTAAAATACAAACATACCGACAAATGTTATATTAAATAGACGGCTAAAATCACATCCCTTTCGTTATAGATGAGTGAACACTGCAGTTTCAAAGTTAATTATATTTTCAAAGCCTCCCGACGGTGTCTGAAAAATATATTACATCGAGAATATACAATGGGTTTGTTCGGAAGTTATTAAAACTACAAGAAAGTTAGAAATGGCTTACCAATAAAGGTAATCATCCACTACTGCGCTCGATGTGGTTGCGCTTAATTTTACGCACGCATTTTATTGCTTTTCCGCTTTTCATATAATGGAGGGCCAGACCTGCGTCCTCATCGGCGTTTAAGTTAGTGCATTACAAGATTCTTGCTCAAACGCCTGCTTCTTGGCCAACCGAACACAATCTTGAGTAAGAGACGAACGCGGTTTGTAATACTAACGCATATGCTTTCCAGGGCATGGGAATTAACTTAGCCATTTTCCTATTCTTCGGGATGGTTTTCTATTCTCCAAGAATTTCTAAACTGAAAACCCCAATACGTAAAGTATTTGGCCCGAACTGAGAATCGAGCTTCGGACCAGATTATATTTAATCGTACTTAATTATTAGATCAACGAGACAATTTCATATTTATATTTATTGGACATTATTTTTATTATTATTACTTTTTTTGCGCCTATGTCAAGTTCTTAGAATAAACCAAGGTTGACTGGTAGAGAGTGCTAAGCATGAGGTTCGCCTTTTGTACATTGTATTTTTTACTGTGCAATAAAGTTTACAAACTACATAAAATATGTATACAAACTACATTCCACGTACTTCATATTTTGGTTGTTAGAGCACATTTTCCTATATAGGGCAAAAACTGGTCATATCCTTTAAAACCCCAAAGAAGTTAGCCATTAATGAAGTTACCAACAGTAATTAAAATCGTTTAATTAAACTTCTTTATTCAGTTATCACAGGCGAATTATGAAGCGTTCATACCTATATGTTTACATAATTCTGAGGGGATGGTAATAACTGCGTTCGCCAACTTAAACCTAAAGGTCTCAGCAGAGCCCACAAAATACTTAGCCGAGTAATTCTTAGTTATCACCATCTCACAGTAAAATAATATTAAGCTATGTTCAATGTGCAACCGTCAGTACTACAAACTAATCATCAAGAACTGAAGCCTTAAATGTTTATCATAGCATGGACCGCCTGTGTCAAAGCTGATATGAATACATAGTTAAGACGCACCACCCTTATGGATTTCTGGCTGATGGTATATCATATACCCTAGTGCCAGATTAATAATATAACAATGGTGGGTAATGTCTTCCTCGTTTTGATAACATAGAAGGAATAAGAGGATTAACGACTGCGTAGATCCAATGCGTGTTTGCGGTCTTTTCCGATGACTATCATGAATGAATATACTTTTATTGCACACCACAAAAAGTACACGGAAAAAATATAGTAATTATAATAGCGATATCTTCCAGGCAACCAATGCGAAGATAAAAAACAGGTACAGAAAATGGTTTTATTTTATATGTAAATATAAATATATTATATATACCGGTACAAAACCTGACTTCAGTATTTTCCTTTAAGTCCAAACTTAAAAAGATATTGCTGGATAAGCAAAAAGGAGACGACAAGAGGAATTGGGAAGTCTGATGTCTTGGAGCAAGCCTTAGTAACGCTTTGCATAGTGACAAATAAGTTAACCAAATTATTTAGTAGACACAGAATGCATACACTTGCCACCAAAATAGCAGTTCTTGGCCGGTCCGGGATGTCGACAGAGGTATATTTGTTTGTTTTTAGCATATTTATTTTGTAACCTAATTTTAAGATCCTTTCTTTTATTTTTAAAAAGTTTAATTTGTTAATGATAACTTTATTTTTTTTTTTTTTTTTTTATTTGTGAAACTCGTACCTTATATGTTAATTGCTATGTGTTGTTTTTATCCCAAATAAAAGATTTTATTATTATTTATTATTATTATTATTATATATGTAAATACATATACCCATAAAATAAATATTTCATTACTTAAATATTTACATATAATATATAAAAAACATGAAACAAAATAAATAATTATCCTCAAGTAAAAATAATAAAAAATGAGAAGAAGGGAGCAGTGAACTATCCCGTGTCATCAATGAGACAGAGAGTGATATTTCACAAGTTTTTTAAAGATTTGGATAGAATTTGCCTCTATAATAGCCAAAGGCAAGGCATTTCAAGGCAAGATCAGTTTCCTTGCAGTGCGGAGAACTTCACCGGGGCGACCTACAAACTCCCCGAGTAAAAGGATGAAACAACACACAGTAGAGAATAGAAAGAATATGCAAATTCCGACTATACTATAGTTGTTGATACCTTGGAGATGTCTCTGAAAAAGTTCAAAGTTTGTATTAAACGTAAGCTTATAGAAAAGTCCTATTATAGTATTAAGGACTACATCAACGATAAAAATGCTTGGATGTAAATTATTGCTCCATGTTGCTTCTTTAATAGTTGTAAATAACAACCGGCTAAGTTTATTGTGGGCTTTATCTTAGACCAGGGCGCGTTTGGAATCCTCGTAGCTATAGTTTTAAGATGACGAATTGCGTTATCGCCGTCAACTCACTCCTATGTCATATTTTACATGTAATGTACGCATCAAAAGTGCCATCTATGTGCCTATTTGAATAAAGAAATATTTCACTTTGACTTTGACTAGCCGGTACTGTTGGCTTAACTAAACTGGCTGGCTGGTACCAAATATTTTAAGACAGAAAAACTCCGTTTTGTTTTCAGTGACAATTATTAATTGCCGGATGCGGGGATCGAACACTCGTGGTTTGCAAAGTCAAAGTTAAACTTGACGCTATTCTAATAGGGCCCGTAGAAGACACTATTGATGACTTCATACAAATTTGTAAATGGTATTGAGATTATGGTGTTAACTTCATTTATTATTTAACCTTAAACTCTAAACATACGATGTTCCAAAAGTGCTCTGGTCTAATTCAGCCACGTAACTGAAAAAAAACTAACGCATTATTACATTACATAGGGCCACAAAACTAGGTCATGCCATCTAACAGTTGAATTTTTGTATACATCAAACATAATAGGAATAGCTAACCCATTTGAGTTTTCAATTAAAAAGTAAAAAGGATGAAACAAAAGCAGTCGTTAAAACAAAGGCCCGAGTGCTGGCATTCTCAACGGTACAATAATTTCCTTATTTGCAGATGTCTAGAAGATTTTTTTATTATTTTTATCGTTAAGGTACGATTCCGACGTAGACGACGGATTTTTTATTTGCTTTTTTTTTAAACTGTGTACAAATATTTCCTTCCTATAGCCTTCTGTGATTTTTACAGAGCTAGCAACTACCTGATTTTGTATTATAGATGTTTTTTTTTTATTGTTATAGTACTAATTGACGGGCAAAGATTGCCCACCTCGCGGGGCATGCAAGAGGCATGCCATACAAATTGTCACCCTGAGACGTAGATTTTAAGTCTCATTCATCTGGAATTACACCGGCAACCACGCCCATCATTTCGGACCACAACAATGCAGGTGCACAGCCATGTTGCTTTGTGGCAGAAATAAGCATGGCATGCAAATGATAATGAAAATAGCAACATGTAATTTTACCTTTAACTCTTTTTATAAGTAGCTTCCTCACACAAAAACACGTGAGTAACATTTAAACACCGTTCAAGATTCAATATCGCCTGAATAAACATATTATCGTGATTAGAAAGTGTAGTAACGAGGGTCAGGCACTTAGAAATCCACTGCCAGGCATAAACTAGGCGCAGTTTTAAAACACTGCGAATATTTTATAAAAATTACAGAGTTGGTCTTGCTGCTTTACATAAATGTGTTTGGGCTGAACGTGGCGTGCCATTATGCCTAATGATTTGTGGACGGTAGCTACTTTTTAAAAAGTTTCATTCAATAAGTATAGCTTTTTAATATAATATTATAAGCTCTAAATAAAAAATAAATAATAATATAAAATTATACCGACAGGCTAAACTATTTCGCGATGTCTTTTCCGGTAGGATAGTAGACAGTTGCAAAGTAATGAAACTATCGTAAGTAATTATAAGATCCGAGAAATAAAACTCGAACTGTCCTATTTTTTAAGAATAATTAATAGACATCATTATTCTGGGGTACTATACGTCTATGAAAATATGTGCATGTGACTAAAAAGGTTCAATATGCAATAAAAATTGTGATTTGTTGTAATTATTGGTAATTTTTGAGTATCGATAACTTTTAAATAAAATTGACTTAATTATAGACGTACTAGTATCACCATTAATGTCCTACTGATTTTCGTTAACAAACGTTTCGCTGGGAGAGCTGACTGTAGAGTTTTGGAAATAAAAAAGTAGCTGGATGCAAGCGGCAAAAACCCTAGCATTGTGAAAATCGCTACAAAATACCAATGGTCAGCAATGGACGTCCTATGGTTCAGGTGTTGATAACCAAAGAACACGTCGACAACAAACTTAACCCAAGAAACAAAAACCTTTATTTGGATACTCCCTACAGACCAGTTGAACAATACAACAGAAGTAGCGGTAGTTAGGAAGACTGCCGTGTATCACTCCGCTAGAAATAGTACCTTTATTAAAACAAAGCAAGTAAAGAAAGCTTCGAGTTTGCTTCAGGTGCCTTGCATTAATCCCAGGCCGAATAAACACCAGCCCGCATTGGTAGGTCAAATCTATATATACCTAAACCTACAGTGATGCATAAATTCATTTTGAAGCGGTGATAGCCAAGTGAGAAGTAGTGATAGCCTAATGGTAGGACTTCGACTTCACTTATAAGAGGCCAATTTCGAATCCCACCACGCACGTGTAACTTTTTTAAGCTATGTGCGTTTTGAGGAGTTTAAATATCACTTGATAAAGGTGAAGAACAACATCGTGGGGAAACCTGCATGCCTGAGAGTTCTCAAAGGTGTGTGGGGTCAACTAATTCGCACGGGGCCAGCGTAGTGAACTATTGTAGTAGGCCGGTAATGGGTTGATATAATGATAAATAAATAAATAATAAATAAATATACTACGACAATACACACATCGCCATCTAGCCCAAAAGTAAACGTAGTAAGATGCCTGATGAATATTTTTATGAATGATATACATAAACACCTAGAATATACATATAAACACCCAGACACTGAAAAACACTCATGCTCATCAACAAACATTTTCCAGCAGTGGTTCGATTCCATTTTCGCTCATGCCCAAACAACCATCGTTCACCAATCCGCACATCGTCAAAAAACCTACTTGCCTGAGAGTTCGCTATTACTATATTTTATTACAGCGTGTGACTTCCACTAATTCTAACTTGGCCAGTGATGGACTACGGTCTAACAAAACCCTACTTATCTGAGTTGAGATCATTGGCCGGTAATGATTTAATAATGACGATGATGATGTACAAATAGAGCTATTAATAAAAGTTAGGTTTTAGCGTACTATCCGTTTTTGATAAAGGATAAAGGAAAGAGCAGGAAACACGTATGTGTGTATTACTAAGTTTTGGACAAGTGCCTGTGTCTGTGTTTAGAGAAAGACAAACATGTGCTGACTACAACTTCTGACAAACTAATGGTGTATGGTACAGTTTAAAAGATAAATAACAATACAGAGTATTAATTATTGCAGTCTCATCCAAAATCTTCATATGGCAGATTGAATCTATAGTACCTCATACTTTTCCTACTCTTTCCTGATGGATGGATGATGCAGGGCACTAGCCACCCTTATCTACAGGGAAGAGTAAAAAAAATGTAGACTAAAATAAACTAAACATTTAAAATTAGATTGATTAAGAAATACCGGGAAAGAAATATATATTTGTTAAAGCACTCACTGAAAGATGGTTTATGCTCAGTACATTGATGATGCCGTGTTGTAAGGACTTAATTGATAATTTAAGTACTACGTTATGGTGAGCTTTAAAATTGGTTTATAAAATCAAATCATGCGGACTAGGCTATCTGATTTTTTTCTTTTTCGGTGTATACTGTGTTAATTTAGAATAGATAGATTTTATTTAAAACTTTCCCGTAAGTTGAGTTTTTATTATGGTGAGATATCATTGTATCTTAGCTTTTTGGAGTTGAAGTAGCCAGATTTTTTTCAACAAAACGAGCATAATAAAATAAATAAATTTAATATTTACATTTTCTTGAATATCATAAGATATTTTTTAAACAGCTTAACTTTATAAAAAATAAATATTTTATCCCCATGGCGAATCTTTACATTGGATATGCGGATGTAGTGAGGTGTGTAAAATTTGAAAATTAGTCGTTTGTTTTCTGTGTTTATTAATTTTATAAGGTAATTTAGTTCTTTTTTCTTATTTACATAGACTATGTTATTATTATTTAGATGCGATCCTACAAGCTTCTTTCTAATATATATAACCCAATTAGTTTAACGAGTTTCTATTTTTTTTTTTTATTAAGATTTGAACCTTTTGTTGTATAAAAAGTTTTGTAGTAGTGTCTTGTGTAATTATAAAATAAAATCTTATCGTAAGAAATCCGCTGGCCTCTTGTAAATTGTTCTCAACTGTAAGTTTATTTTAGCCCTCGGGTTTTGTTTACCGAAGGATACTGATGTCTGTATCCCATACATAGCACAAAGGGATGTTCTTTTCGTGTAAATTTAAATCAGATTGGCCCAAATAAGTTGAGTCATTTTAAATTATAATAACTACGGTCGGCTATTCTGGTGGTTTTAGTATTTATTAAATATTATACTAAAACGGTTATAAAAACTTTTTATTAAATACGATTATATAGCTAAACCACTCAAAAATAGCAACAGAACTCAAAAATTCAAAATTAATTTATTTCAAGTAGGCCTAATTAATAAGCACTTTTGAAACGTCAAGTCATTCTGTTTTTAGTGGCTCTACCACTATAAAATATGTTATTGTTATGGATTAAGGGTTAGGAAGATCAACTTTCCCAATATTCATACACCTATTATAATGAGTAAGTAAAAATAACAGGATTAACCGGATTACTTCCTTTTTAAACCTTACTGATATTATAACTGCAAAAGTGTGTTTCTTTGTTTGTTTGGTCGTCCTTATTTTACGTCGTAATACCAATAAGTACCAATAAACTTTGGTTGGTTTGGTCTGATTTTAGGATAGAGTTGGTTCACCAGACGGAAAGTAACATGGGGGCTTTATATCCCAGGGAAACAAAAAGGTCCCACGGGATTTGTAAAGAACTGTGATACGCATGGCCGAAAAACGAAGGCTTCAACTAGTGGTTAATAAACTGGACTTGACACTCCATCCATCTTAAACGGATGAATATGATGGCCCTTTAATATTTAACTGTAAAATATTCCTCTGGAACATTCCATTTATATTTATAGAGCCACTTAAAATTTGTAAATGGCGGAATTCAGTTGGACGGCACATTGAGTTGAGAGCACTTCATCCGCTTTGACAATTGAACCGCGCATGTCTAAGGCTCTTAACTAAAACCCTATAATGATTGAATGAGTTAACTGAATGGATTAATATTAGAACCTTGCGCACTAAGCCTTGGTCAAACTGGTTCGCAGAAATTTCTCCCAAGGCGTTGCCTACCTTTATACATTGGCGTGAACAGGAGTTTTTGATTACAAAGAGATAGTAACGGTTCTAGTTATCAAGTGATCTATTCTTCTCTTTACTTTCTGGGTGATTTAACCTCTTGAATGACTATTCCAGTCATCCAAGTTTATTCTAGATGGAAAACAGGTCGCCCTGGTTGCCGGTGACTTGCTGTGGTCTCGGTTTCGTGATTTTAAGTATAAACTGCATTTGAATACCTACACCTGCATACTCCAGCGGTATGGGCTTTAGTATTTCATATGCTTCTCAACATTACCTCTATAATAATAGTTGGGAAAAAAGTGCATTTAACTAATGAGTTATTCTATTTTTAATAGCAGTGCACTAAATTGGTTATTAATGCGCTTTTACAAGGTTTTGGCAATTGTTTTTTATTGTTATAATATTTTAAAGTAAGCAAGTAGTTTGTTAACCAATCTGGTTATTGAAAGGTGACGGGATATCGTAATTTCCATCACTGATCTAATTGGTGCAACCAACACTGTTTCGAAGTTAGAATGGCGAAACTACGGAAGCGCAAATCAATCGATTGTGTTTGTTAAACAACAATGATCCATGTCGGTTCGAACTTGGCCTGAACATTTCGTCCGTGCTCGGTAAGCACGTTAAGTTGTCGTTCTCGATCAGAAATCTTATAATAATAGTTAACTAGAAGTTGCAATACGTAACCTAAGCTCGCCAAAAGCATTGGTTGGTCTTGGTTTTATATATATCTGAGGAAATAAGTCCTTGTCTTGTTAAAGCAAGATACTCAACTTCTTGGAGAAGGAATTTATTTTTTATTTTTATTTATACACTTTATTTGTACACCACAAATAGTAAAAAAAACAATGGACACAACAAAAATAAACCTAGAAATCAAATTATGCTGGATTTCTACCCTAAATCTCCCTCGGTATCCGTCTGCTGCACATATTGGGAGGCCTCAGAATCTATAGGATATTTAGATCTAGCAGTGGGATTTTACTGAGGCTGATGATGACGATAAAACGCATACATCCCTGAATTGGCTTAGCATTTTACCACCCGACTTAGCATTCCGGACATGGGTTTTAATGAAACTGCTATACCCCTGACAGGTTAGCACGCTATTATCTTAAACTGCACATTAATAACCACGAGGTGTAATTGCAGTCAAGAGCGAGATTATAGTGTAATGCAAAAACTCCGAGACCTCCCACTGACAGTTGGAAATTTTGCAAGTGATTATTGCTTCTTAATCTTAATCACACAAAACGGATCTCTTTTATTGTGTTAGATTACTGAACTTGTCAGATTAATGAAATGATTTTGATTAAAATCGGACCGTATGGAACAAAATTTGACTTGTCCCATTATAAGTTGTTTAAATGAGAGCTATACTAAATGTATAGGTAGGGGTAAATAAATAGACGGGAGTTAACTAGTGTCCCATGATTTAATATATAAGGACAGACACGACAAAGAGGTCTTTAAATCCCTACAGGTGAGAGCATTAGAATTTCTATTACCTTTTCGGATCTCGGTTCTCATCAGACGAGATCCTAACTAGCCCACTTTGTATTCCATGTAGTAAACAGGGTGAGTATTGAGATGAACATCTTATGCCAGCTGCCCTAACTAGTAAAGATAGACAGATTTTAAAAATGCATGCAGATGTTTTTTTTATCATGCTGACACTGTTTTGAATGAATTAATAAATTTCCATATTATTTTAAGAAACTCTGAAATAGCCTTTTTGTTTCTTGTTTTTGTTCTTTTTATCCTAGGTAACTAGGTTACCTGTTTTCAGCTTTTGTGTAGCCCAGTTTTGGATTTCACAAACACCAAATTTCTTAATAGTTGGGTTACAGTTTTTATTTTATTGTTCCTCATAACAATCAAATTGATACCATTTTTTAAACCATTTTCCTATGTCCGCTTTTAAGTAGCAGCTGTTCTATGCCTCTTATAGAACTCAATGTGTATACTGCTATATTTTTTTTGTCTTATCACGTAGCAATAGAGTATCGATAATGCCCGGCGTAAATTATATAAGCGGACTTTTATCCTGCATGAACGTAGGAGTTCCGGGCCATGCCATTTTGGTAAGACAAAGTTAAAACTAGCCTTATGTATGAAAGTTGAGAATTTCGCAAGATCGATACAGTACTAGTACTTGTGCTGTAATTAATCATTTCGTAATGATATTTGAGTTAGTTCCTTCGCTGCTTCGGATTTCTGCCTCGGATTTCTTGCTTCGTGAAGCAACCTGCGAGATATTATTACTTCTAGAGTTCACCGTCACTTTATCTTCGCTGTCAAAAAAAGTCACTGCGAGTTCTATACACTACACACTATGTGGCGGCACTGTTTATATCATCTTGTTGCAAGTGTGGTAGGATTATTTCATGGATAGAATAACAAGTTGCCAAAGTTTTTATTCAAATTCTTTGTTTTTGTCTGTTGTCTTTATATACAGGTTATACTTTAGAACAGTTGAATCAATCGTATCGCGAATTTAATAATCAGAAAAACTCAGACATAATTGAGGTTACTTTTACCACAGGAATGATAACTGATTAGACCGATGATTTGTCAAGTGTTGTTGTGTGGGCAAGGATCGATTTAATTTGCAAGTTGTATATTATATAGTTAATTTAAAACCATTGTCGCTTTATATCATGTGTTCTTTTCATCTTGCGATGATAAAATCTCACTGGTCACTACCATTTGAAACTACTTAAGGCTTCTCTTGAAGATTTATTCTTTGCTTCGAGAAATTTAATACCTAGTTTTATTGTAAAATAGTGTTGTAAGCGCAAGTCTTAGTTAACCTTTTCTTAACTCTTTTAGTGATTTGTAATATGATCCTAAATAATCTGGATTAAACACGTCTTTTCCGTATCAAATTAGGCCTGACGTCTCAGCTGTATCCATCGTAAGATTTGAAAATTCTTAATATTACCTAATATAATATTTAAAGTTGTTACACAGCTGCCAGTGAATGTCCTGAAATAACTCGAGCTGAGCATGTTTTCCTAGACCTCCCAATTTAGATACACGGACGACTTAAAAGAAAAAGAAGAAAACCAAAATAAAAAACTTTAATAAATTTGCTGATGTTTTTATGTCACTAAGTTTTTGGTAAAATCTCCTTTTCGATTTATTATGAGATAATTTCCTAAAAGACTGGAGGATGCCAGCCCTTAAAAGCCCAAGTAGGACAGACTGTAAAAACTAAAAGAATATCCATTACTCGTTCAGACACGTTGATCATTTTTATTCAGAACTCATCACGTCTAAGGGTATCCGATCAGATGGACACACATCGTAAAATCCTACAGCGAAACATATTGGAACAACTTTATCGCTTGTAGTCATATAACATAGCTGATCCTTCATAAAAATATGTATCGGATATTGTAAGATACGTTCGTTGTGAAACTAAAGTTGAGTTTGTCTGCAGCTTTTTTCATAGAAACTTGAGTGTTCGATTCGTATATTTTATACTGAGATAAGACGAAAATCGTCTGCAAGATTCGGGTATTTTTGGAATAGGATATTGTGTGCCGAGTGTGAAATACTGGCGGCGTGTTTGGGACACTTGAATGTCTGTTTTGACCGTTTTTATTAAGATAATATTGTTTAGGTTTTATTGTTATTCCGTGCGAGATTTTAATCCCAACATTGCTTAAGGAACAGAATATTTAAGTTAGTATGAAACTCGAATCGTACTAAGTTGAAGTAGGCAATACAGAACTGCTTCTAACCACTAGAAAAATACTTAGTGGCCGCGTTAAATAGTACCTATATTCCGCTGGGTCCAGAAGCATACAAATTCCCAAAGGTGAGGATTTTACCGAAATTACATGACTCGATTAAATTCCAAAACGTTGCAATCTAAAACGTGGCCTTTTAATTTTTTTTGTTTTCGTTTGCAAAATTATAGTTGCCGAAATAAAATTAAACAACTTAATTAATCAGAAGTACCTACATATTTTAGTAGTAATTTTTTAACAAACATTTTCATATTTTTTCATATTTTTTTTTTCATTCATTCATATTTTTTTTTTCCAGAAGATTTTACTTAATCTTGTTCATGGTAAGTGGAATACTATTGCCTACATACAGAGCTACACTGTTTTTCTATAAACCTGAGTCTCAGGTGTGAAGGTCATGGGCCTGTTATTATAATGGCAACCATGGTTTTTAAACCAGAACACAGCTGCTTCGCGGCAAAAAAAAGCATTGCGGTAGTAGGTACTTCCCCGAATAAGATGTGTCACAAAAAGCACTACCAATGTGATTGTTAAAAAAAAAATTATATAATGAGTATTGAGTGTAGACTGGTGTTATTATTATACATACAACAACAAAAAAATACATTATTCTATCTATTATATACTGACATTTTTGAGTTTGTATCAACACTAAAGATAAAGGTGCTACGACAATTTGATATTACCTTTGAATTTCGATGCCAATTAAAGTGTCTATCAATTCACCTTCGCCAGAATTTGCATATTTGAACAATCTTCTTCAATGTCCTTAATGATTCTTCACCTGAATCTACGAGAGTTTTTAACTATTCCTCCGTCCGACGATACTTTTCGCATTATTGAATTTAAAAATCTCCATGGTCTTTGCTATACCGTTGCATAACATTAAAATTAGTAACTGGCCTATGAAAACGCAATCAAGAAACCATTCAATATATTGTATATTTCAAAATTAAGAATAAAAACTTAGACGCAGCCTTCTGCAGCAGATAATATAATGTATGTACGGTAGAATACCAGGGACTTCCTTGGTGTAGAATTTCTAATGAAGTGCTTTTCGCCTCGCACCCTGCTCTTCCTCCCTTCACACCACCCACGCCATGTTAACGATAAGTTTTAGCTAAAGATCATTGTCGTTAGAAATTATTGGTCATAATTACTTACTGGTACTTTAAAAGACACAATGTATCTACTTAAATACCAGTAGAGACGTAGCTTAAGCCTCATGTAATTGTAGTACGAACATTTAACATGAACACGATAATTCAAATAGCTTCAACCGATATTGGAAACTACCTAACAGAACATATTCAACCAGAAGAATAAATACAAGACTACGAAATGAGGTTCGTAAATAATTCAAGCAGTTTAGATTCAGTTCATACTCTAAACGAATACGGTCTACACACGGGCTGGTTTCACGTATAAAATGGTGAAACGCATCATTTTAGAAACGTACTTTTTTATTACCATCTGCTAGGTATACCCGTATCCACATCTCGCCTGCATCATTTCTCGTTTTACAGTCTCGTTGGTGTCATGGTTTGTATGTCACGAGTTTAATTATCTGGTCGGGCCAAAAAAAAAATTGCCGTATTGTTGCATTTAGGAAACGGGCAGCGTCTAACCTAACGGCCTTGGGAAGCACGTTAAGTTATTGGTCCGATTAATATCACTAACAATTGATAACAGCCAGACCGACAGCTTAAAGACTAAAGACAATAATTGTAAAAGCCCGCCAACCGTCCAACGTTGTGGATCAATGCTCTAAAACCCCCGCGCTTCTTTAAGTAAAGAAACCTATACACAGCAAGTTGCTCATTAAATTGGCTAAGGATGATAATATGTTTTGAATTTATCTCTAGTGCCCTACTTATAACACAAATGCGACAGTTGTAGGACACAAAAACAAATGACATTCCCATTTATATTTTAGGTATAATAATTTTAAGTTTTCGAAATACCTGCGTATTGCCCCATAATTAAGCAGCTAAAAATTTTTTTTTCTCACTGACAACTGACGCCAGGGAAAAGCTACCAAAAGCCGTGTCGCTAACGTGTAAATATTTTTCCCGTGTGTTGTCTCAAAAACTATGTTCCCGGGACGGCGGGTCCGGCGAAGCATTTGGTAAATATTTGAGCGATTCACATTTTACAATTTACACCAGCCATAGAAGTCGGGAAGTTGCTTTACGTTCTATCAAATGGAATTTAGTAATTACAAACGTGTGGACCGACGTTTCGATTAATTTCAATGTATTTAATGATACTAATGTTATTGAAATCGAATGTATCTATTTCCCTGATAAATAGTGTAAAGAGCATGTATTGCTACGATACAGAAAGATAATGAAGTTTAAATTTAAGTTTGGAATAGTAGTTTTTTTTTTAAGTTTTTTAATTTTAAGAGTCATCATCATTTACGAGCGCTGGCTTCTTATAAGTGGAAGGATTCTATCTCGTGCGGACGCAATTTGGAAATTTATAATTTCCAACTACTGGATATGGGTCTAATTTCAGAATAAGAAGGGTTTAGGCGATAGTGGACTATTGCCTAAACCACGTTGACCAAAGTGCGGATTAGTAGACTTCACCCGACTTTGAAAACTTTACAGAGAATTCTCAGGTATTCAGGTTTCCTTACGTTCAACGATAAAGCTAGTGATTTTATAAAGCGTATTTCAAGAGTAATAGCCCAGGGGGTAGAGCTTTGATTTCACTTTTGGGGGGCTTAGTTCGAATCCCAGCACGCACTTCTAAGTTATGTGCGTTTTTTAAGCAATTAAAATATCACTTGCTTCAACGTTGACGAAAAACATCGTGAGGAAACCGTCATATAGAGGACAATATTTGGCCTAAGTCTCTGTTGGAGTCTTCTTCGAGATCGAAGAAGACTATAAAGTATTAGTCTCAATAATTGGTTCAGTACACTTATGACTATACAATGTGTAACCGAATTAAGAAATACTGTTGAAAGGTGCATAAGGGATCACCCTGTAAAAATGTTAAATCAAAAGAAGCATATTTATTATTTCCAACAAACTAATTCAAAACATTGTAAGTGTTTCCTTATGACAACCCTGTTGAAGATAGAAGACCGACACGCGCATAGTACTTAGTTAAGAGACAGCAGTCACGTGATTTTAATTTTGCATGTAAAGTAATATTTGGGTTTTCATTTACACGTTGTTTATTGGAATAGCTGGGTGGGTTATAGTCCTTATATCCATTAAAATAAGAACCAAATTATTTAGAAAAAAGGAAATAACTTCAAGTTTTATAAATAAATAACAAAATAACAACAGTTCGTTGGATTTGCGCCTTAGCACGCTACCGACGGCAAAGCAAACTAATTAAGGAGCTTTACTCCTTTCCTATTTAATCCCTTCAAGTTTAATGGGTGAAATTTTAACAGACAAGGCTAAATTGACCCCGACAGGCAGAATATTGAGGCAGATAGAATAATATACATTAGTTCTGCTAATTATTTTAATAGTGAATGAGAAAGCTTGCTTTTTATTTATTTATTTCATATATACAAGTTAGCCCTTGACTTCAATCTCACCTACTGGTCATGGTGCAGTCTAAGATGGTAACGGGCTAACCTGTTAATGGTATGGCAGTAATATTAAACTCCTCTCTCGCTCACTTAGCGGCACGTCTTTGTTGGTAGGATTATAAATAATAAATAATAAATATACTACGCCAATACACACATCGCCATCTAGCCCCAAAGTAAGCGTAGCTTGTGTTATGGGTACTAAGATGACTGCTGAATATTATTATGAATAATATTCATAAATACTTAGAATATACATATAAACACCAAGACACTGAAAAACATTCATGCTCATCACACAACCATTTTCCTGTAATGGGAATCGAACCCACGGCCTCGGGCTCAGAAAGCAGGGTCGCTGCAAACTGCGCCAATCGGCCGTCAAACTGTTACGTTAGGTAGGATTGTAACTAGCCCACCAGAACAGAGCAGAGAAAATTAAGAAATTTTAAATGGTTCAAACCCGGGACCTCACAGCGGTCAAAGAGATCATCAAAATAATTTAAAAGTTTAACAAGTATAAAATTATAGATACTAGACAGGTACAATATACGGCCTTATGGCTAACAAGCGATCTCTACCTATCACAGAAACAAGAGAAAAGTTACAGTATAGGTTTGGGTATAAACAAATAATACGAAAAGTAAACAAAAATTTAAAGATTGTAAACTAAAATGATGTTGAAAAAGAGCAATCTGCTGAGTTTCTTGCCAGCTCTTCTTTATGGAATGTGCATTCCGAAGTAGAGTCACTACAAACAGACCAACTTGACGTTTCAAAAGTGCTTATATTAGGCCTACTTGAAATAAATGAATTTAGAATTTTGCATTTATTTTTACCCTCATTCACGCGCCGCCATTATTAGGCATGGGATTTCTTAAAAAAAATATTTAAGTGTCAAGACTAACATTTTACAATATATTATTGGTATGCACAGTTTAGAAGATAATGAAATATGCAAATAAACAAGGCAATGCAAGAGTAGGCTTTATATAACTCTTAGAATGCCTATTCTTAAGTTTTTTATAACTCGCAATGGAGATTTCCTGTTGATACCCTCTATGCAGGCCACTGCTATCAGGCAAACCAGGACTGTCTTATGTCCTTCTTCTTCCGATTCTTTCTTCTTTCCGTTATTCTTTTGTGTTCTATTTATCCTTCTTCCTTCTTTTGTATTAATGTTTCACATTTGTGGGCGAGTCGTGACCGTCAACTTTTTATGAGGACTTTTTTATATAGGTCTGAAATGTGTAACAGTTCAGATATAAAAAAGTACGATTTGAAGGGGTACGAAAAGAGTGCGACTTGAAGGGAAGCCACCAACGCGTGCCAAACGCAGCACCCAACGCCCCATGTACTAGCTCTCTACACTAGGGACTCTGGCATACATTATTCAGGAGGCAACACTGCTGGGTATACTAATTGAAATACGCTAAAGCGGCCAAACAGCCTCTTTGATGTTAATCGTATGCTACCTCACATAAATCACTAACAGGGGAACCTACTGATGTTAATACTCTGTGACGATCCCTTTAACGTAACTGTGTTTATTTCGATCCCAAGTTCTATTCCTGGTAAGTATAGATTATGAACATCATTTATGTTACGATCGACCTACCTGCCTAATTTTTTTTTTTTTTTAATATATAATAATGAATTATCTATTAGTGCTAGTGTTTATGTGAACGAACGGAGAGGAGGAGGGAGGGAGGGGGTGAAGGGGACCGGGAGGGATGCGGGGCTCTCTCACTCTCCCCCCACCCACCCTGCGAACTCTACCATCGGATTGGTCGAATTTAACGGGACCGCTCGCCGCAGCCGGCAGTCTTGAGCGCCAAGCAAAGCGACCAAAACCGAATGCGACGAGAAAAAATTTTTATTACACTCTCACTCTTGCTATACGGCGGTCGTGTTCGTATAGTGTTGTGACTTGTTTTTCAATATTGTATTTTTCTATTCGTTTCAATAGTACATCATGCCACCCAAGACTAGCGGAAAGGCCGCTAAGAAATCTGGCAAGGCCCAGAAGAACATTTCCAAATCGGACAAGAGAAAGAAGAAGCACAAGAGGAAGGAGAGCTATGCCATTAACATCTACAAGGTGCTCAAGCAGGTCCACCCCGACACCGGTATCTCCAGTAAGGCTATGTCGATCATGAACTCGTTCCAGTTGATTCCAGGCAGGGACAATTTTCAAAATTTATAATTTCTGAATTTTCTTTTCTTTAATATAGCTCAACGAGTCCAAGCGATTTGTCGATATTTCGACTTAGTTGCATGGATCGTGGTCACGACGAACCTCAATTTCGAGTTCGTTATTACATATTTTTGGTAGCCGATTGGCGCAGTTTGCAGCGACCCTGCTTTCTGAGTCCAAGGCCGTGGGTTCGATTCCCACATCTGGAAAATGTTTGTGTTTTGAGCATGAATGTTTTTCAATGTCTGGGTGTTTATATAGTCTAAGTATTTACGTATATTATTCATAAAAATATTCATCAGTCATATTAGTACCCATAACACAAGCTACGCTTACTTTGGGGCTAGATGGCGATGTGTGTGTTGTCGTAATATATTTATTTATTATTATTATTATTCCGGCCCGTACCAGAAGGTAACTAAAGATTTTAAACTAAAATTTTCGTGCTAAACTAAAGTAAACTAATATTTCTTAAATATAGTTACACATGCAACGGTAATTTTGAATTTTCTCTGGTCCGTCCGTACCGACAAAGAAGTGCCGCTGAGTGATTTAATGTTGTCTTACGATGTCGCGTAGAAACCTATTTTGACTACCATACTCCTCAACAGGTTAGCCCTCTAACATTTTAGAATGCATCATTACTTACCACCAGGTGAAGTCAAGTGGTGTAGTGGAATAAAAAAATATATATAAAAAGGCAGAGGCCTTTTAATATTTTTATTACATATTTTCTATTTCGAGTATCCGCAATGTTATAATGGGAGAACCAGCAGAGAATAATAATATTTACCCAACGTTAATTCATACTTATCTAGTGGTAACAAGATGCAGATTCAAATGTTTAGATATCAACCCGAGATGCTCTTTGATGCTTTAGCATTGATCTCCGTGACAGCGCCAATTTCATAACTCGGGACTCCTAAGTATTTCTTAGCAGAATCTAACAATTGTTTGCCCGACACGTTATTAAAACCTAGGAAAATATTGTTATCTGCAGTCGAACTTGCTCACCTTTAGAGCAATGAAGCAGTAACCGTTATGTACGGTCTTAGAGAATTCTGCTAATGATGTTTTTTTTTTAGTTGGGAGTTAACTCTAAATAAAGAGCTACTAGTATGCGGAGGCTTTCAATTTGAAAGTTTCATGCATTATTTAAATGTCATCGTGGGGCGCGGTGTTTGAAATTCGCCAAACCGGCCGTATAGCCTCTTCGATGCTAATCTGATAGCGTCTCGTATAAATCACTATCAACCATTTCCACTATAGGAATCCGCACCGTACCTGCTTGCTATTAGTGAAACGTGAGGACTTACCTTGAGGCTTATCCGGGTGATGTGTGCGGGTAGAAATACTTCCCAGGTCATACTATTTAGCGTAGTTAAGTGGGAGGTCACAGGGTTGATTCCCGAAAAATTTGTAATTAAAGGACTGCGGCTGTGGATAGTGACACAGTCGATTAAACATTCCGTAACTGATTAAGAGTATTTAATCTACCTACTGTAACCCTAACAGATTAGCCCCTTACTACTTTAAACTGCATCATCACTTACCTGCTGGTGAGATTACAGTCAAAGGCATAACTTGTAGTAGAATAAAATCTTCGATACCTCCACGTTTTGTATCGCACGCAGGGGTATTACACAATATAGATGGCGCTGTACATAGCATTCTGAAAATGTTTGCGAGTAGGTTATACTGCAGGTACGTGGGTCATTGCCATTTCAAATGGAATGGGTCATCATCATATAAATGATGATGATGGTGATGCATGACCTAAGCACACACTACAGCAGGTTTCCTCACGATGTTTTTCTTCACGGTTGAAGCGAGTGATATTTTTAATTACTTTAAACGAATATAACTTAGGAAAATTAGAGGTGCGTGCTACGATCCGAACTCGTCCCCGTGAAAGTTGAGTCGAGCTTCTACCCACTGCGCTATCACAGCTTCTTAATAAAATGTATTAAAATAAACGAAAGTAACACCAATGCCTAACTAGTCTTTCTAACCAACAGATAACCTCAAGAAATTCTAGTGATTTATATCACTTTCAACTTAATGTAGTTACAAGTTTTGGACAGGAAACTCTTTCGTGGAACGATACTCCTCTTGTACGAGATAATTAATCATTTTGCTTGCTCTTCTCTAGTTAGCAATTCTTTTCAACCATTTTCAGCTAGTTAAGAGTTGTAAAAGTTTTCTGGTAAATTCCTAAAAATTTTGAATTATTGTTTGCCCCGATATATTCTCGCGTTGTACCGCAGGTTCTTTCATTATAAGTTTAAAAAAGTGGCTAATTAAACCTTTTCAAAATATGACTTCGAATTTTGAAGAGATTGATTATTGTCTTTCAGTCGGTCAGCGGTAGAGATTAGTAAAGTGAATTGTAGTAGTAGATTTTGAACCGATGCTATATTAGTAATTATATCCATAATTTACAATCGAAGTTTATAAAAATACATAGATAGGTGAATCGTCCTGAATCATTCAGCCAATTGGCGCAGTGGGCAGCGACCCTTCTTTCTGAGTCCAAGGAAGTGGGTTCGATTCCCACAACTGGAAAATATTTATGTGATGAACAGGAACGTTCTTCAGTGTCTGGGTGTTTATATGTATTTTATAAGTATGTATATCTAGGTAATATTCATTAAAAAAAAATTATTCATCAGTCATCTTAGTACCCATAACACAAGCTACGCTTACTTTGGGGCTAGATGGCGATGTGTGTATTGTTGTAGTCTATTTATTTATGGTTATTTATTTATTTATTTATGGTACTGTAACGTCAATGCTTAGAAACGGACTGATACAGATTCTACTGAAATGAAGTCGGCAATAAACTCAGCAGTTGTTCTTTTGTAATTTCGTCGTATTTACAATAATTATTTTGTTTTGTGAGAGATGATCGACTTCGGGAACGCGTGTTGTGGCTTTTCTAGAAGAATCATTAACAGGCTGAAATTATAATGATGAGAGTAATTTTATAGGTAATATATAAAAAGTTTCTGGATCCTGCATTATAAAGACACGGAAAGCCGCACCAGTGGTCTACCACCATACAAAATGTAACACACAGGGTAATTATTTGACAACTTTCTAATTTAACGTTCAAAGTTAACGCTTAAACAATCAAACAAGTGGAGATTAAGGGCAACACGACGGGGAGCGTTTCAATCAAAGTTGTCGCATACATTATTCAAAAGGCAACAGTCAGAGCACTAATTGAAATGCGTTAAACCGGCCGTAGGTACCTATTGCGTATTTAGTGTAAATCGCATTGACATATTGTCTTTAGAGTGAGCCCGAGGTTTGTACAAATGCAAGGTAAGATCCATAAAGTTATTGTTTTTGAAACTAATCTGGTGCAGCGCCTTATTATCTTTTTAGTTTTATTTTATTGAATTTGTATATCTGGTTATATTTTAAATAGACATAAAACAACATTATTTTTCTCCATTAGGGGCGAAATTTTTTTTTTTTAAAACAAAACCTAATGAAGCGGTGTTAGCCCAGTCAGTGCCAGTCGGGACCTCGACTGTATTTTCGGGGGGCCGAGTTAGAATCCCAGCCCGCACTTTTCTAAGTTATGTGCGTTTATACAATTAAAATATCACTTGCTTGAACGGTGAATGAAAACATCGTGAGGAAACCTGCATACCTGAGAGTTCTACTTCATAATGTTCTCAAAGGTGTGTGAAGTCTACCAATCCGCACTGGGCCAGCGTGGTGGGCTACGGTCTTAACCCCTTCTCATTGTGAGAGGAGACCCGTGCCATATAGTGGGCCAATAATGGGTTTATATGATGATGATGATACATAGCCTAATACATTACGCCATCTTTAGAAACAAAACAGTTTATTTAAGGATAGCGAGTTAACAAATAGAAAATAAAAAAGGGTCATTACAATTCTAATTTTTAAATGATAACTTGATATAGTTATCATTTAAAAAAATACCTACCACATTCCATTATATAAACCATTAGCTTCAATAACTATTAAAGCTAAACAAATTATTATAGCTATAATAGTTATCACAGCCATAATAATAATAATTCCAGATTCAGGCATTTACATAATGTAACTAATAAATTTTGGCTACTTGATATATACTAGTGCTACACTACGAACTAAGGTTGATAGTGCTACAAACAGTAGCATCATTAACAGAGAAATACTTTTTGCATCGCTGCATAAAAGCTATCTTTGCAAAGTTTGTTTCTTGCAGGTTCTGAGGCAAATTATTAGCAATTTTAGGCAACAAGTATTTAAAATTTAATTTCCATACATGTTGTTTGCTTTAGGCATATTAAACTATTATTCTTAGATTAATTTCGTAAACGTTTTCGTTACGTTATTTACGAGTTATATAGGTACTCTAACTTAAGGATAGCCAATTTTACCTTACTGTAAACTTGTAAAATATCAAGTATTCACTTGATATTTTGCTTAAACAGTTACGCATAATTTAATTTTTTTTAAGTAAAATTGCTTTTACCATTCTCGATAAATATGTTTTAAAATTCTGCCATAACTGCCCAAACCATAATCGATTACAAAGTCCACAATTGCCAGATACAGAAACCATTGGTGTTGTTGTTATTGTTGTTGTTCAAATTATATTTTTTTAGGTATCGCAAATAAATCTATCGATATTGTAGTAACGGTGTTTATGCAATCCATATAAAGATTATCGCGCAGAAATCAAATTGGAAACGGATTGTTACTGCCTCGCCTATCACCTTGACGTGAACTGAACGCAAGAGCGTAACCGGAGTGGAAGGCCACCTCTGGTCGGTTGACTGGGAATCGGCTTGGAGACAAAGCCGCACTTACGGCACAGTGTCCGCTGATTGACGGCTAAGTTTCACCCATCAACGGATCCTTCTAATCAGTTTGAGGTAAAATGTGAGGCATAGAGCACAGAATGTACCAGTTTATAATACGTATCTTATGCGATGGTAAGACGTAAGCACTTTAAGTTCGTGGTCTGTGAGCTAGCCACGCTTTCGGCTTAGAAGATTGTCCCATTATTTTGTAAACCAACCTTATCGCTAGGTAGGGACTCTGCCAGGCAACCTTAACTAACTTTAGATTGATTTACATCCACATCCCAAATTATATTACTGAAGAGAGAAAGGAAACGGTATTAAAGCAAAAACTTTAACGCGGACTTATTCAAACCTATTTACATGACTAAGAAGATCTATTTATCTTGATTCTAAAAGTGATAAATCAGTTGAATTTTTATATTTAGTACTAAAAATAATATTATAATGTTGTATATAATATTTAAAAAAAAAACAAACAATTTTACAATCTTTATTGCACTAACCCGGTGGGTTGTAATACAATTTTTTATTCATGTACATAAAAGTAATTCATTAATAAATTTAATCTATGCAATATGAAGTTTCATACATATATATGCCTTGCCTGTGGCCATTAGAGAGGCAAAATCTTTCCAAATCTTTAAAAAACTTGTGGAAGATCACTTTATGTCTCAATCAACTGATGACCCGGGATAGTTCACTGCACCCTTCTTCTCTTTTATATATTTTTTATTATTTTTATTTGACGATAATTATTTATTTTATATATTTTGTTTCATATTTATTTATTTGTCATTAGTTACAAATATTGTATTTTATATATAATATGTATATATTTAAGTAATAAAACATCTATTCCCCACCTAACTATTTTCTGTAACTGTTTTTTATTGTCGCCATTGGTTGCCTGGAAGAAATCGCTATATAAGGCCGCCAAATTGAATACGTTGTTTTGTTTTACTTTTCTTTTTGTTCTATGTACTTTATGTGGTGTGCAATAAAAGTATGTTCATTCATTTATTCATTCATATAGTATGAATGAATGAATGATGAGAAGTCTAGAGTTGATACAATACAAATAAGCTTCCTTAAGAACGATGTGACGTTTGTTAAATTGAAAACACACACAAGGAAGCAGTACATTCTGAATTTTATTTAGCACGTCAAACATCCGCCTGCAAATTTGTGGAAGCTCGAAGTATTCACGTGAATTTGAACACGCGACTGACGCCCAAGCAAACTAATTCCGGTGCTATAATTTGATTCAATTCCTTGAAGTTTAACGTGCAAATTTGTAATAGACGAGGCAAAATTGATTCCGGCATGCGAAATAATGGGCCGTATATAAATCTCCATTAGTTAGTTTTGATTGTACTAGCTTTTGGATCTAGCTCATGAAAATAATATTATGTTAATAGGTTAAATGACCTATGGTTCAGAAACATGGTCGCTTACTATGGGCCTCATAAGAAGGCTCAGAGTCACTCAGCGGGCGATGGAGAGAGCTATGTCCGGAGTATCTCTACGTGATCAAATCAGAAATGTGGTGATCCGTCGAAGAACCAGAGTTACCGACATAGCTCAACGAGTCGCAAAGCTGAAGTGGCAATGGGCGGGGAATGGCAGCCCCGCACTGGAAAGCGCAGCGTTGGTCGACCCCCAACGAAGACATTAATCGCGTCGCAGGTAGCCGCTGGATCCAAGCGGCATAAAACTGTGGAGTTTGGAAATCCCTACAAAAGATCTATTTATTTATTTATTTAAGAGCACTAACAATATGCATATTACACGTTATTTAAACATAGCATACACAAAAACACATGGACTGATATGCACGTCAAGGACAAGTGCACATTGCATTGACAAAGCGTCATGTAAACTTAATTTGCAAAAAAATTTACACAAAATTTAACTCACCGATAAGTGTTCGG
Source organism: Pararge aegeria (assembly GCF_905163445.1). NCBI lineage: Eukaryota > Metazoa > Arthropoda > Insecta > Lepidoptera > Nymphalidae > Pararge > Pararge aegeria. Next base: position 3,870,938 of record NC_053184.1, on the reverse strand, counting down.
TGAGTTTTTTTCTAAAAGCTGTGGGTGAGTCATGGAAGATATCGATGCCAGGTATCTTTTTAGATAACTCGTTGTATTTCGCACAAAAACGTATCATAGGCGCTTGTTTTCCGAGATGGGATTTAGTAAATGGTAAATGAAAAAAAATTGTGGATTTGCAACTTCTGGTGTACCGGCGCGGGACAGTCAGATATATGTAACTGAGAAGGTCTATCAGAAGAGATCTATGTCCAGTAGTGGACGTCTATTGATTTATGTGATGATGATGAATGGTGGTAGTAGCTTTCGGTAGTAGAGTTCTTACGGGGAAGAACTACAGCCATGCTTATTTCTGCCACTTAGTAATTTCTGAGCAAGCACCAATACTGGAAGGTGCAGTTGCTGGTATAATTACAGGTACATGAGGCTTAATAACTATGCCTCAGGTTGATGGACAGACGGCGGTACATTGCAGGACATGTTCTTTGCTTTTCAACTTGCCACATGGTGGGCCATCTGATCTGCTCCATCCGTAAATTTTTACTTTATACAAAAAGCGATATAAAGATAATCGCGCACAAATAAAATTGGAAAAAGATTGTTACTGCCTCGGCTATCACCTTGACGTGAACTGTACGCAAGAGCGTAACCGGAGTGGAAGACCACCTTCATTCGGTTGACTGGGAATCGGCTAGGAGACACAAAGCCGAACTTACGGCACAGTGCCCGCTAATTGACGGCTAACCTTCACCCGTCAACGGATCCTTCAAATCAGTTTGAGCTATGTGATCGCAGTCATGGTCTAACTTGCAGTGGAATTAAAATTGGATCGGAAGTTGACCTTTATAATATATCGTCACTGCAACCGCAACTACGCCCGTGAATGTACGCGAAAGAGTGCCAGTTAATAATAAACTGAGAAATTACTGCAGAAACACAATTTTATAGTCACACTCAGAACATTTAATTACGAAATTCCAACCCATTGGATAGGGTAACGTGACACCCAAGCTCCGGGGTCACTATAAATTGTAAAATGTGAATCACTCAGTTACTGAACGCTTGCAAGAGAACAGATATTTTTAAACATACCTACGGAAATATTTGTGTAAAATTCGCGCACATTTCTAGAGAAACCGACTTTTGACCAACACATTGCATTGAACGATTATCTTAAATTTTTAACCAGCTTACACAAAAGAAGGAGGTACTCAATTCGTTTGAATTTTTTTTTTTTTTAATGTTTGTTAGCTCAGAACTTTGTCATTTATAAACCGGTTTGATAGACCATTATAAATCGGTTTTTAAATGACAGATTCATAAAACTATGCAGAGTTTTATTATAAGTATATATATTATAAGTCATTTATAAACCGATTGTCATGTAAAATGACAAAAAGTAGCATATCGTCACGTACGATACGCACTAACGCACTCTAAGAACAACTCTTTGATTCAACTATATGCGCTTATTCAAGGTATATCTAAGTACTGATAATGTTATTTATCATTTCTAAATTGACTCAAGCTCCTTAAAGTCTTACGAAGCCGTAACAACAGTAAGATTCCTTAATTCTTTCATGCAAAAATACTTATCGAAAATTTCGTACAAAAGACTCGCTGTCAGATAATTTCAACCAGCCGACGTTGTTAACATCAACAGGATGTAGTGTTTTCCGTCGCCTTCCGACTTCCGCTGCCACTTCCGTTCGCTCTCGAGTCATTCCAAACTGGTTTGCCTTTCGCAGAATCTGGGACATTTTGATTTGAAATATATTTGACCGGGGAAAGCAAAGTACCTATTGCGGTTTACTTGGATCAAAGTTGCACTTTTTTCCATTGGATACCCAGAGCACAGTTAATCCTAAAATAAGTAATTTTGGGTGGCTTATCTGATGATAACTGGGAAACCGTCGCTAGTAAACTGTAACAACTTTGCAAGGCGTGTAAGGAAAATCCAACAATGAGTGGCCCCTGTGTCCTTCAACTGAGCCTTTCAGAACGGAACACAGAATCTTAAAATTGTAAAATGAAAAAAGAGTTTCTTTAATTATTTCTTCGTTAATTATATTAACACTGATTTTTTGTCTCATCATCTGCTCTTGTAAGGAGTTCCAAATTCCACAGTATTGAGCCCTTGCGGCTCCCTGCGACGCCTTTGATGTCGTCTGTCCACCTCGCTGGGGGTCAACCAACGCTTACCAGTGTGGGGCTGCCATTGCAGCACCTTGGGACCCCAACGTCTATCCGTTCTCTAAGCAATGCACGATTTTTGATATAAATTGCAAGAAATTTGGTTAAAAGCATATTGAAGCCAAAATCTGTAGAGAAATTCATTTTTGGAATGTATTTAGCAGGCAGTAATTTTCGGAAAATTTATAAAGTTAAGTTTGTATTTCCCTCACTAGTATGTTAAAAACGTCGTATGAAACATGTGTACATTGATCATAGTACATTAGCACCAATATTGGACTTTAGTATTGTAAATAATGGTCTATTTTTATGAAGTTTACCTGCCCCACTTTATAATATAGTAGGTTTAGTAGTACTAGCTTTAGTAGGTAACCAATTATATACAGTTAGTTAGCAAATATATGGTAAATACGACAATTAAAAAAAAACAAAATTGTTAAAGTAACAGCGGCGTTCATGTTTCAGTACTTAATTTTATTCGCACAACCTTTATAACATTGAAAACAAACTTGAATGTAATTACCACAATATTCATTTAATTTGTTTGCAAAAATGCAACCTTATGTTTATTGTAATAAGGGTTATGTATATCATATAGTGTGTCGCGGATAAAAATAATTTTCTGCTCACATGTACACTTAGTATGAGGTCACACAACTCGCAAACGTCGTTAGTTATTCGAGTATCGGAACACGGTTGTATTATCAGAAAAAAAATGGGATTAAGGAAGGTGTTACGTAGTAAATTACCAAGCAATATCTTAAAAAATACGGAAGAGGGTCTAAAATTGTACGGTGCCTTTAGTTATTTTACTTGTAAACATTGATCATCACCGCTTCTATGACAGTTTTATTTGATTATTCAGCTCTAACAACGTTTATCAATAAAATATATAGATCTTACCATATATATTTTGACTATAAAATATTAGTAAAATCGCGAAATTTTGTAAAATTTAAATCGGGACACTAAAAATCTAATTATAATTACACAAATATGACAAACAATATTGTGTCTTATGAAGTAACTGAAGATTTTAAACAAAGAGATGTTAGGTAGCTTTTTAGTGTTTTTCACTCTAATCAACACATCCGATGCAAAAGTGTACTCGAAACTATCGACGTTTAAGAGGTGCGAATTTCTTACTAAGGTGGCTGATTTCCCAATTTTCAATCAGCGTTTTTCGACCCTATTACCGTTACGGATACCCGTAATATGAAATTTCAATTTGCCTAAGTATTAACACCGGCATACATCGGAAGTCGAGCGTAAATATTGTAAAATAAACTTTCATTCATTTTAATTATAATTATAACCTTATGTTAAAATTACTTTTCAAATGACTGAAAAATTAAGCTTAAATTGCTATATTCCGGAAAAGCAGAAGAATTTGTATGGTGTAATTTATATTTTATTCAATCTTCATACTCCACAACAAACAGATCTACAAATTTAAATTAAGTTACTTAGCAATCATTCATTGTAAAGTCAACATCTCCTGAGGATGCTCCGGCTTCGGAGCGAAACGTGCGTAGATGGTACATTGCCTATGATCTGTTTGGTGTGGAGTATAAATTACACCATACAGTTTCTCCTGCTTTTGCGGAGTATAGCAAATTAAGCTTAATTTTCATAACATATCATCGAATTCCGCAAAGTAACTACTGCTTCTATCCCATATTTCAAATGGCTGCCAACAGTCATCTATAGAATAAGAGATAAATATAGATAAGATAGACTTGTTTGTCCTGACTTTACGCCCTAACTAAGTAACCAATCTACTTGATTTTTGGCATAAAGTGAGTGATTTTATACGAGGACAACAAACGGTTCCCAAGGGATTTATAAAGACAGTAAAAAACGTGGACGAACAAAGTGAGCAACAGCTAGTTATGCTATAAACTTTCTGTTTATTCATTAAAGCATTTTAATCTTTACGCCTTTGCCCATTCAGAACAAATTGCTAAGCTAGCTGCTTAGCAATTTCATCATCATCATCGTATCAACCTTTACTGGCCCACTACAGGGCACGGGTCTCCTCCCACAATAGGAAGAGGTTTAACGTAGTCCCAGTGCGGATTGGTGGACTCCTTTGAGAACCTGCAAACCCATGAGAACTCTCAAGCGTGCAGATTTCCTCTCGACATTTTCTTTCACCGTTGAAGCAAGTGATATTTTAAGTCTTGTTTGTTTTAATTCTTTATTGCACACACACATTTTATATAAATTAAACACAAATACAGAAGAAACTTAAAATAATAAAAATAAAATAGAGCGTGCAAAGGCGGTCTTATCACTAAAGCGTCAGTTTTTAGTACCACTTAGGTGGCATTGTTTTCAAAATTGTAACGTACACATTTTCGTTATTGTGTTTTTTAATATTAAGCCCCCAGTCTCTAAAAGAACGATTAAAACTACAGCCCGTTAACTTAATTTTACTGAAGACCAGATTAACAAACTTGAGCGACTCCAAAATCTTGCTATTCGGTTCATATTTGGCCTACGCAAATATGACCACGTTTCCGAATTTCGGCAAAAACGCCGTCGCCGGGATTTGCATGTACTTTCGTTTCTGTACTGTGTATTATTTCATTTAAAAACTCCTTCTTATCTAAAGGAGAATTTCACTTTTCTGGGAGTGCAATCCGATTTAAGATCGTGTCACGCGCGACTCTGAGTATGCCTTTTCATAGAACTAAGTTCTATGAGCACTCGTTTACAGTGCAAGCCACAGAACTGTGGAATGCGCTCCCGATCGACATAAGGAAGTCTAAGTCACTTTATATATTTAAGAAAACTGTCAAAAACCACTATACTTTACAATTAAGACGACTTGTAATAGTATTTACTGTTATTAATGTATTTATGATATGTTAAAGTATATATTAGTTTATTATTATTATTTTTTTAATATTTATTATATTATGTATTATTTTATTTGTGTAATCTCGTTCAAGTATTAGTATGTATTTTTTAATATGCACAACCTGCAGTATATTTTCCTTATCCTAAGGTTGTCTGGAAGAGATCGCTACGAAGCGATAAGGCCTTTTGTATACTGCTTCTGTCTATGTTTTTTTATATTCTTCTTCTGATTTTTTTTTGTGTACAAATGAAGAGAATAAATAAAAATAAATAAATGGATTTCCACTTACCATCGGGTAGACCACCTCTTTGGTCATCAATTATTATTATAAAAAAAAATTAGGTACTCAATTTGGAAAAATAAAATGAGCTAACATTAATTAAATTTGCTAATTAGAACAGAGCTCAGAAACTGGGGGTAAATGGTATTAAATTATGCGTTCACTGAACTAAAATAGATTTCAAGTGAATAATTTAAGCTGCACTTTAAAAGGGCCTAATTATCTACAACGCATAGCTGGTCTGTGGTTATTTTGCTATTAATGTTGTTTTTCAGAATGCCCAATCATTCCAGTAGCTTGAACAAACAGGAAGTTCATTCCACTGGAATGTTATTATGTTATTTGTCTAGAGAAGGCAGTAATTTTGTTATACTAGATAGGCTTGTGCTTGATAACTTTCATAATTTTTAATTTTTTTTATTTTAATTTAAAAATAAAAAGTTTTATATTTTAGACGGTGTAAAATATAAACTCATAAGAGGCAATCATTGGTTTGACGGCCGAGTGGCGCAGTGGGCAGCGACCCTGCTTTCTGAGTCCAAGGTCGTGGGTTCGATTCCCACAAATGGAAAATGTTTGTGTGATGAACATGAATGTTTTTCAGTTTCTGGGTGTTTATCTGTATATTATAAGTATTTATGTGTATTATATTTGTGTATAAAAAAATATTCATCAGCTATCTCAGTACCCATAACACAAGCTACGCTTACTTTGGGGCTAGATGGCGATGTGTGTATTGTCGTAGTATATTTATTTATTTATTTATTGGTCGTGAATAATTACACGCTAAATTCTAAAATGTGACAAGTGGCGATAAATAATGAGTACTTTACAGCTAAATGTGGGTAGGATAAAAATAAGTACTTAGATAAAAAATGTATAAGGAGAGTACGAACAATGTGTATACGCATCAAGACTACAGTATACAGGTGGTTTCTTTTTTGATTAATATTTTGATTGGTACCTTTGTTCATGCCTGATGGAAAGTAATTATACGGTATAAGTATGGGCGCGCTTGCCTAAAAATGCCTATTCACTTTTGCCTTGCATTCAGGTTGTACGTGGCAGGATACACCGATGCTGGAAGAGTGTTTCAAACCATCAAAATCGGAGATCAATTTGTACGCGTTGACTGAACTCGCACTTTCGCCCCTATCTCACCCATAATTTTAATATGTTTTTTTTTTTAACTTATATTCTAAAAATAATATTATAAACTAAGAGAAAGTCGAATGACGCATCTTAATTTTTTTTTTTCACTCACGCTATATAATATTCACTTTCTTAAAAGGCTTTGTCTTTTTAGTCATAAACAGTAATGTAATAAACTACAACATTATGTATTGTAGCCTATGTTAGCCATAACATGGAATGTGGTATTTACCTTGATTAAACGCTCTGGCATTCTCTCAAAGGGTACACACGACAGAATGATAGTAATAATTTAATAAACCGAATATTACGCTTGTATATCATATATTTATTATCGTAGAGAGTAATTAAAGAAGATTATAAGAGTTGCAGTCCCTGATTGATAGTTTAATTTTTTAATGTTATTTACTTTCAATTTATCAATTTAATTTAAAATTAGCATAATTTTAACTATAAATATTTTAAATTAGTAATCATCGCTGTATTTATAAACTACTTTAATTAATTTCACAGATAAGTAATATATTGTAAAGTTAATGTTATTGAAAAAAAATAACTAAAAATACTAATTTTGTTATTAATTTGTTTTTAAAAACCTGTATGTATAAGTTGTACATTTTATATGTAAACCTTTGGGTAAGAATTAATGTATCAGCTGTTGGCTGACTTTAATATATATATAGTTCATAAAAAAAAAATTAATTTAAGAAATAATGTGACTGCAATAATTTAAACATTAGAAGTAAGAATAAATATACTAGGTTACATAAAATTCATAATTCATACAATTCTACAATAAACTACCAATTGACATCTCGAGATGTCTCTTACAAAGTTCAAAGTTTGTATTAAACGTAAGCTTATAGAAAAGTCCTATTTTAGTATAAAGGACTACGTAATCGATAAAAAAACTTGGGTGTAAATTATTGCTCTAACCAGGTGGCTCTTCTAATAATTTAAAATGACATTGTGAGATGGTGATAACAAAAAAAAACACCCGGCTAAGTTTGTTGTGGGCTTGGAACTTACGCGTTTGGAACCCTCGTAGCTTTAGTTTTAAGTTTACGAATGTGGTTATCGCCATACACACTACCGTGTAATTCTTATGTACGCATCAAAAGTGCCAACTATGGGCCCACTTGAATAAAGATATTTTTGACTTTGACTTTGGCTTTATATTTATATATATATATATATATATATATATCTTAAATATGTTGTATATGTGTTTATACATATTATTTCTATCCGTCCCCCTTTTGTGTTCCCTCAGGGGGACAAATTGGAAAAAAAATCTGTGTCCCTCTGCACCCGACGAGGGAGCACTAATTTTTCTTATTTATCCCCCGCTCATTTCTTAGGAGGCAATGAAAAATACCTGAATACGATGAGTTTATCTCAGGATAAACCACTTCGTTGCATGAGATTCGCATGCCACTTATAGCTAGGAAATAATTTCCTGTATCTATTTACACAGAGAAATATAAGCCCTTTTGATATAGATGTGCGTTGATGCTTCAGTCAGTCAGGGCTTTGAATTATATATATATATATATATATATTTATTAAGATTGTTTTCAAACCTCATGTTTATTTCCGGATTATAATCTAATAATTTGAGTTAATTTCTTATGTTTTGATCTAAAGATTGCAATATAGAATTGGGTTGTATCAGACGAAGGAGACTAATTTGGTGTCGCGAAACTGTCTAGATGAAATACTATGAGATTAAAGACGTCGGACTTCTGTATCTCTTCTTAATCCTGTCATAGTACATATAAAAATATTGTTTGCCTAGAAGAGATTGCGCCACCGCATTGGGCCACCGTGGTGGTCCTTAGAACTTATTAAAATCTATTTCTGCTGATTAAAAAGTACTGTCGAATTTTTATTTCTCCACCTTTCGACATCCTAAAATTTTATAGATTTTCGTACTTAAAGTAAAAGGCTATATTTTAACTACGCAAGATCTGCCATCGGTTCTGCACTAGAAATACTGTTACTCGAAGTGAATTTATAGTGCCTACCTAGTTCTTAGTGGATTTATTACTTTAAATGTATAAGTATTAACTCGTGACTATTTATCTTATCGAGCGATTCCGTTTAACTTTTATTACAGGTTTTTTGGATGGCGATGGCAATGGACAGAGCTATGCTAGGAGTTCATCTATGTGATCAAATTTCAGACTTAAGGAGATTCGTAGAAAAACTAGAGTTAAAAACATAGCTCAGCCAGTCGCGAAGCTGAAGTGGCAATGGGCGGGGCACATAGCTCGGAGGACGTTGGGGTCTCAAGGAGCTGGAATGGCGACCCCGCACCGGTAAACGCAGCGTAGGTCGGTCTCCAACGAGGTGGACAGAAGACATCAGGCTAGTAGCTGGGAGCCGCTGGAGGCAAGCGGCCCAGGACCGTGTATTGTGGAACTCCCTACAAAAGACCCATGTCCAGCTGTGGACGTCAACTGGTTGAGGTAATGATGATGATGATGATGACAGGTTTTATAATGAATTTTATCATGAAATATACTATATATGGCTCTATACTATATATGGAACAACGCTTCGCTTCATAATATGCCTCTCAAAAACCTAAAAACAGCAGTCAGGTTTTAAACTTGTACTTGCCGATTCTTAAACTGAATAGTTCTCCAAGCATCTTGATTCCGGGACACTCCCGTATATTTCGTGAACTAGAACTTCTTTCACCTACCAACCCCTATTTTTCCTGCAATCCAGGTCCATTAAATCATGATTGTTTGATATGGTACCTATCGCACCACATATAAATATATCTGGTGGATGACACCATTGCTTTAGGAATAACGTTAGATGCTAAACTTCAATGAGGCCTATAGATGCTAATTTAGACAGACTTAGTTCTGCAGCATATGCGGTTCAAAGATTCGTCATATGATAGAAACTGCTAGCCTTGTTTATTTTAATTTCTTTCTTAGTATTATGTCACCAGTCGCATGATGCCACCGTTCGCGAAAAACCAGATTATAAAAATAAAAAATTCAAAAAAATTCAAAATTCATTTATTTCAAGTAGGCCTAATACAAGCACTTTTGAAACGTCAAGTCTGTCCGTGTGTAGAGACTCTACCACCGGTTCGGAAGGCAGATTCTACCGAGAAGAAGCTGGCAAGAAACTCAGCAGTTGCTCTTTTCCAACATCATAAATTTACATTTTATATTTTAACATTCATTTTTCTATCTTGTGAGAGATGAAAGCGGAGCCGGATGCTTCCAAGCAACCTTGTCAAAAATCCTGAGCACAGCTGCCAACGTACGTATGGTATGTAAGGACATCATACGATTACTAAAGTATAAAGCTGTGTACTAAAGATACCTGTGGAAATTAAGGATGGCAATCTTTAATGGACTTACATAAATCATTTGTGAACCAGTATATTTACTTTGAGGATAAATGGAGCAAAGTAGTCATCGTGCTGTAGTTTCCCCAGAGAGGGAAAGAGGACAAGGTGAAATGTGGATAAAGCAGGAAGACTTGTATCGGACGAGCAAAAAATATCGAAGATTGCCAAGAATTGGATGAGATCTGTGCCAAAGGGCACACAGATTAGTAAGGAAAAAATTATGAAACATTGTATAACAATAAAAAGTGGCTTAATAAATAAATATTTACTTTAAGAAAAACGAGAGAGTTAAGTACATATGCTATACTGTCAACAAATGCTTAACTATTAGTTACAATAATTCTTGCTCGAGTTCACCCGGATATAGCTTATTTCCCGTATCGAATGAGCAGCTAATTTGCTACAGATTAGCAGCGCTAGTCACAGGTAATAAATATGCTGTTCCGTGATTTATTTGTCGCCCGGGCGCGTTTCGCCGCAGATATTATCTACGGGGATGTTAATCACATTTATTTATGGGTATTGCCTAAAAACCAATCGCGTTTGTATCCAGTGTTTTGGATAGATCAGTTTATTGGCTGGTCTGCTAGACGCAGAATCCACAGTAATATCATAAATAATAAGTGGGTATGTTTGTTTTTACTTGTTGCTTATGTTTGGCTCAGCAAAAGTACCGATCTTAATGAAATTTGACAAATTTATAGCTTACATCATATAGATGGATATAGTACTTTTATGTCGGAAGAACATCCGGAATATTTATTTATTTACTGAAACAAAAATATAATATTTTGTAGGTTCATTGCACCCTTAAGCCTTGTCAACTTATCATGGCACATTCCTCTTAAATGACAGATAAGGTACTTAAATACTAAAATAACGAAACAACAGTCACCATGCTCGCAATTATGGTATGCGAGAAAACTTATAGTTGGTATAAATGATTATTGTATTTTGCAACTTAAACAGTATCAAAATTTTTAAAACACATTGCGTTATAAATTGGTGGTTTAAATATGAGTTTTTTTTTGATTTTTTGTGTAATGTATGTATTTATCCAAGTGTACTAAAAAATTATTTGTAACTTACCGGGACATAATTATCATATATTTTAGCTTTGCTGTTATTAAATTAGGTCTTTGGATTTTTATTAATAAAACAATAATTAAGGGGATTTAAATAAGTAATTTTTAATTTTGCGTTTTAGGTTGTGTTTGTTTATTTTGGATAACAATCCCGCGTGGTTTAAAATTGCCTAAGTTATCAACCACCACTAAACCGCTTTTTTTTCTCTCTACCCTAAAGCATCAATGGGATGTATAGATCAATGGGATAGTACTTTCCGTCTTTTCATCTGGCTCTACACTGAAAATGAAGTTGATTGGTTGCTTAGTTAGGGCGTAAAGAAAGGACAAACAAACAAACACACGAACAAGAAAATAAACAAACACACTTTCACATTAATTATATTAAGTAAGAGCCTATGGTAACAGCTTAGGGCACTAAAAATAACCTGCATCGTGGCAACCGGTAGAGGATACTTTTCGTCGTTAGCAACGACTTGATTACGCTTGTAATTTATATTAAAACTATAATTTTAATATAAATTTCAAACGCGCCCCAACTTAGACTGCATCGTTGCTTTAGGCACCAGGCATAAGGCATGATAGTTGTCAAGCGGAAGTCTATCTACTATAAAAATAAAAGAGAAAGTGTGTGGGTATGTTCCGTATTGGCTCCGTAATGGCTGGACCGATTTCAATGAAACTTTCAGGGAATCTCCGGATTCACCTGGCGAGTAATCCTGTAAAGTTTGGTCACGTTCGAAGCACACCTATTTTTGAATTGTCAAATACATCTTTTATTTACTATGATGATATTCTATTGTTGGGTGTACATGGGTGTAGATAATGATCTTCACCCGCTCGAGAAGAGAATAGAAGAGAATGAATACGGAAAGAAATAAATGATTTAATATATTATGAGACTTAAATTAAAAATTTAATGATGTAAGTTTATTGTTTAAATAAAATAAAGCAAAATCTAGCCCGGCGAAGCGGGCTGGGTACGCTAGTATTAATATAAATTACAACTTAGACCAACTTAGACCGCATCATTGCGTTAGGCACCAGGCATCAGGCATGATAGTTGTTAAGCGCAAGTCTATCTAATATAAAAAAGAAAATTAAATGTATTGCAAAAGTAGTCCTTCAAGAGAACAATACTATTACAACTGTATTTCCCTGTACCTTAAAAACAAGAGTGCGAACAAATTAAAATATCAACATTTATTTACCTGGCTATTTGCACTTAGACAACGTGTAACGGAATTACCAAATACTGTTGAAGGGTACATAAGTATATTTCATAAGGAATCACACTGTAAAAATATTAAATCAAAAGAAACATATTTATTTTTCCATACTAACTAATTTAAAAAATTCTAAGTGTTTACTGATGACAACCCTGAATGAATGAAATACTGAAACGTACATAGTACCTACGCTAGGGGACGCATACCTAATAAAGTGACAAGTCACTTAATTTTACTCTTGCATGTGATGTTAGGGCCGATCTGATTTCTTGCAGTAAACAATATGGCAATTGTTTACTAAACTATTTTGGTAACTAGCCACGGCCGAAGCCGAGAAAGACGTTAAGCGCTTTAGTGTCACGTAGAGACCGATTAGGGGTATGACTACCATACTCCCTAACAGGTTAGCCTGCTACAACCTTAGACTGCATCTTAAGGACTAACTTGTAGTGGAATAAAAATATATATAAATATTTTATTTATATGATTTGATTTATTTATTTTTATATTCTGGTCATATCTTCCTAACTTGATTTATTTATATTTATTTAATTTGCAATATGATGTACATACAATGTTTAAATTTTTATTGGTAAAGACTGAAATAAATGATCATTGTTTTATTAGATACCCACGTAGTCTTTAACAGTAATATGTTTACAACCTACGTCGAGTGTACCACTAAGTTGTTAGAGATTTGCACCGATACTAAGTCAGTTGGTAATCTTGTAATAATGTTTGGTGCGTGATTTATATGTTGTTCGACGATATTTGGAATATTACTATGTAGAGTTATTTCTGCATATATTGGACGCTTTTCACTACACTACTACGCGATAAGGCTGCGTTTGTATTCTACTTCCATCTTTGTATTTCTATTTTTCTTTTATTTTCCTTACTTCATAGTGGAATAAAAATAAATCGTTTAAATAAATTAATAAAATGAATGCTCTAATCTTTGGTAACCAACTGTTAAGAAAAATCATGTTTGCATTTCAATGCTTATTTTTAAGTATGGTTAAAGGGTTTAACCTTAAGCCTTTCAAAATCCGAGCAAAGTATGAAATAACGTTAACGAAAACAGAGCAGGTGGCCGATGCGACGAAGCGTTAGGGAAACGCTAGTTTGTCATTGTTGTTTTTAGATTTCAAATAATTACTTACAGTAAAAAAAATTTTTTTTGGGACTGTAATTGTGAAAATCTAACAGAAATCAATAAACTTAATAGTAACTTAATACTAACTCGAGATACTTCGGTGAAAACTGTGTATTATTTAATTATTATAAATAGAATTTGAACTACTGAACATAAATAAAAACAAAAACTAATTTCATACCCTTTTAAACCGCAGGGTCAGACTAGTATGATAAATAAATAATACATTGCAGTAAGGAACATACCTGTGGTTTTTGCGCGAACTGTTTTAGGTATCAGCGCCATCTATGTACCGACAACTGAACTACGTCACCGCGCTAACATTGTTTCATAGCTATGGTTCGTATTTTGCTGAGTTAACCCGACGACTAGTTTTACAACTGTACACATAGATGTATTTACTTACCATAATTGCTGGGTCTAGGAATATGTAATTTTACACATTGTTTAGTTCATACATTATTTATTTGGGACGCCTAGTCATGAATTTTGGTTAAAACTAGCATTTAAGAAATAAATCTACAAGTTCATCCATTTTCATCCGTATATAAATTGGTCAAAGTTTTAACTGTTTTTTTAAAGGTAGTATTTATACGAGCGAATATGAATGCATATTAGAGGTATAATAATAAGTGCAATTGGTTTACTAAAATACTAAGTTAGCAACTAAAAATCTTGAAGCGGCGATTGAATGAATTATTAAATTCGTAGTCGCCTCACTCTCTCATATATTGAGATCACATTCGATGTATTTTGAAAACATTATTTTTTAAGATGATTTTTTTGTGCCAAATAACCTTAATTTTGTATTTAATTTCAGTGTATCCACTGTCACTCTTACTTCTAAGTTGAATCTATTACATACAGACATACTTATATACATAAATATATCCACTCTAATAACATAACCCTCCTTTTTTCGCAGTCGGGAAAACATATCACAATTACTCCATTTAGAAAAGCAATTATAAATCTATTAGTTTATTTTCATAGTTTTGAGTATAATTAGAAACAAAGAATAAAATATGTTTATATAAATTGTATGGGAGTGGGAAACCAATTTTGTAAATCTTCTAGGCCGTAGACTTCACTTGAAATGCCACCGGCCATTTATAACGACGTAGCACAAACCGTAGCAATATCCGTAGACTCGCAGCACTTAGCTACAACGACAATGACTGTGGCGTAGCAAATTCCGCAAGTGAGGTGAAGTGAAGTGCCACTATACAAAGTATCAAACTGTGTTGGAAAGAGCAAAAATTTGTCAAAGCCCTCTTAAAACAAAATTGCGAGAGGTAAGAAGGAAAGTGACTTCTTATAACATTGTTATTATAACTGTGTATAATGTTATTATACAAACTGAATATTTTTTTGTATGATTGCAGTTCGTGCAATGAAGTTTATTATTATCACAAATAATTCATATACCAACTACGACAACGCAAACATCGCCATCTTGCTCCAAAGTAAGCGTAGCTTGTGTATGGCTGTATGGGTATTATATCAATATTTTGTACCAAAAGGTGAAAAGTTAATTAATGTTTCAGCCTAGTTCTTAAAACTACCAGTGCAATAAAGAAAATGTAATAAAGTCCGTTTATTGAAGAAAGATTTTACATCCTTCCTAAATAAAAATGCTCATTAATAATCGTCTCTATTGGCCCCAGTAGATGACGTCTTCCAAGAGGGCCATATCATCGAAAAACACAGTGGCACAGTGGTCATAGTTTTCTAAAGACCTCCCTGGCGCAACGGTGAGCGCTATGAATTTAAGTAGGAGGTCTCAGGTTCAATTCTCGGCACCGGCATTTTGAGAATTCATAATTTCAGAATTTTCTCTGGTCTGGCTTTGGCCGTGGCTAGTTACCACCCTACCGACAAAGACGTGCCGCTAAGCGATTTAGTGTTCCAGTGTTATGTCGTGTAGAAACCAATTTAAGGTATGACTACCATACTCCCTAAGAGGTTAGCCCGCTATCATCTTAGACTGCATCACACATCGTCGTCACTGGGTACGATTGCAGTCAAGGGCTAACCTGTAGTGGAAGAAAAATAACTCCAAGGCCGTGGGCCGATTCCCTTAACGGAAAAATGTTGGTGTGAAGAACATTAATGTTTTTCAGTGTTTTGGTGTTTATCTGTATATTATATGTATTTATGTTGCGCTACGCTTACTTTGGGGCTATGGCGATGCGTGTATTGTCGTAGATTTATGATTATTATTTAATTGTCAGGATGTATTCTACATAATTGGTGCAAAATTTCACCAAAATCTGCGCAACGTTTAAGCCGCATATAGTTAGTAAACAAAACAAAAAGACCCACTTTCACATTTATTTTATTAGTATGGATAGCATTTAAATGCCAGAACAGATTAAGATGTATATTAGAGTATACTACATCTGATTTGACTGGCCGATTGGCGCAGTTTGCAGCGACCCTGCTTTCTGAGTCCAAAGCCGTGGGTTCGATTCCCACTACTGTAAAATGTTTGTGTGATGAGCATAAATGTTTTTCAGTGTCTGGTTGTTTATATGTATATTGCTATTTATTTATATATATAATTCATTAAAATATACATCAGTCATCTTGGTACCCATAACACAAGCTACGCTTACTTTGGGGCTAGATGGCGATGTGTGTATTGTCGTAGTATATTTATTTATTTATTTATTTATAACATGTTTGGTTAATTTACTTGATTATTATATAAATACATCAGAAATCACACAAATCGCTTGAACTTCAAAACTTATTTCACAACTCTTCGGCTCAATACTTTTCGAATATAATGAACGTTGTCCTATCAAAATACGCCATGACAACCAGATCTGCAGTTATCTATATGCGAAATTTCGTATTTTCCTGATTTGCTGTGAAGCCGTGTAGAACGCGTGTTAGTCGAAACTTGTAATCGAAATCGATGTCAAAGAAACTAAAGACAAAGTATGGCTACCAGTTTTGACACATAAATACGAGTACTAAGCTAAACAGTACGGTATAAAACCACGTGGCAATGCTTCGTGCAAGTTCCCAGCTTGTTTCCGTTTCCAGCTTAATAATGCTGTTTCTTGCCTGTCAATGCATTTGACAACTAATTAAGTTCCCTTGAATGCAGTCGGTGTAGAAACTTGAGTTATTATCTGGGAGGAAATTTCAAGTTAGGTATAAATTAAAACCTCAATTCTGACAACCTTATTAGTGCAGGGAGTGCTTTGTCCAAACTAAGTGTATATACTCGTAAGTATGATGTTGGAAAAGAGCAATCTGCTGAGTTTCTTGCCGGCTCTTCTCAGTGGAATCTGCCTTCCGAACCGGTGGTAGAGTCACTTCAAAGAGACTGACTTGACGTTTCAAAAGTGTTTATTAATTAGGCCTACTTGAAATAAATGGATTTTGAATTAAGGAAGACGCGGGATCGATTTTCCTAAATTAACACATAGTTTGGGAATTCTTAAAATTTAGTTTTAAAAGAAAAAGTTTCATTTATAAGAAATTAAAATTAATATAACTTCTTTATATTAATATATTTTAGGTAATAAAATATATTATCTAGTTAGTGTGATGCAAAACTATCAGCTTTAAGTTATAACAGCTTTTAGTAGTAAAATTTAAATAAAAGTTGGCGCGTTTATAGAAATAATATTTTATAAACAATGCTTTTAAAGCTTATTTTAAAATTATTTAAGAATATTGTGTAGTGTAATAGCATCTCAAAAGGTGAGCCAAAATAAAAGGCATGAGGATTTGATGAGAAAAAATTGTCATTTACTCGAACATATAGTTTTAACAATTTATCACGACATTCAATATTTTTGTGTTTACAGTTGCGTATCGATTCACTAATATTTTAACATCAATAATATCTAGTTCAAAATTAGAAGAATCGCCGTTTTCAAATGAAGATTAACAATTTACGCACCTTACTTCAGGGAATCTTGTTCGTTATCATCCCAACATGGCGGCCTCCGACTCACACTAAATGACCACAGACTACCAATAACATGGCAAGTACCCGACACAGAATTATAATGGCATATACCCAAATTATGTTGTGTAACAATAGTAGTTGAAATTTGTCCACTATATTAAAAAGCACATGGTTTATCTGTTCCTAAAATTCATCGGAATCCTTTCAGTACTCAATTTGTGTTAGTTTAAATTGTGATGCATACTTCACACGGCTGCGCACAAGCCGCCTCTCTCGGTTTTAGAGCATAGATCCACTACGCTGCAAGTATGCAGATTGGTGGGCTCTAACCACTAGTTTCACAAGTTACTGATAATAATCTAATATTTAAACATATATATAGTACGGATTTATACAAATATGAATTTGTATAAAATCATCAATATTATCAACCCAGTAAGTACTAGCCCACGATGTTGTCGCCTCTCAGATATACAGATGTGTGTGACTAAGTTTCTTTATTCAGAATTTACGGGACTCTGTCAGATGTAACAACACACAGAGAAAAGAACAGATAGACAGTAAATATACAGTAAATAAATTTGTAAACTCTAAGACGTTGCTATAATTAATTTCTCGTGCCAATACGGAGCAAGTTATATTTATCAATAGGAAGTTGTCAGGAATGAGTTGTGAATTTCATCTTTCTTGCAATAGGACTTAAAGTATTAAAGCACAAATACACAAAGAGTTAAAGACAAAAACTAATTGCCCTTTCTCCTACAACTCCTCTCCATTTTCTCCACAACGCCGATCGTACGTGTCTTATCTTAATTAGTATCGTAAATTGATGTCCTTAATCTAGACTCTCTGCGCTTTAACAGTACTTACATCTGACTGGCTCATTTATAACACTTTTACATTTTAAATTTAGCTAGCGGAAAGCTATTTTGTCCCGACTATGGAAATAGTAGCAGTGTAGCTTTTTGTAATAGAGCTCGCCCGAGGAAGTATCACTGCATTTGATTTTTTCTTTCTACAACCAGCATTGCTGTGTTTCGATCTGAAGGGCGCTGACTGTGTATTAAACACATGAGGTTTAACATCTAGCTATTTTTTTTATTAATTTATACTTATTATTTGAACTTACACCACATCCAGTTTCTTTCTTCTTTTCAACACAAATAAAAAAGAACAAACACCTCCAGTATGTAGTATGATACGAAAGTCGGCTTTATCGTTAACCTAAATTAGAAAAACTTAAAAGGAAAACGAAAGGGGGTGGGTTAAAAACCTACAGACGAATAAATATATACTAATACACAAACCAGATAAATATAAAAAATAAATATACCAATATATACTTTAGCTTTTTTGTTTCTTGAGCGGGATAATGAGCCTCAACAGCATTTTTAAATATGCCAGTGTCTTCGACTGTTTCATCGTTTCATCTTCATTGGGAATGCATTCCAATCTACGTCTCAGGTTGATGAACATAGGACGGCGCTTGTTAGGACGTATTCCTTGGATAGCCTGCTTTTTTATTTTTCACTACAAGCTTATCAGGTATTTAATGATGATGCCGGCTAATGTGGCGAATAAGGTGGCGGGTCAGGGGTATAGCAGATATATTTAACAATACCCTAAATCGGTATCCACTACATCTACTACATCGTACCGGAACGTATAATCGCTTGACAGCCATGTGTCTTTATCGGAAGGGTGATAAGTAGCCGCGACTAAAAGCCCGGGCCCATGTCCACAAAAATTTACAACAAAATCCCGAAACATATAAAAGAAAAAGAAAGTATAAACTTATTTACAAAATCCTTAAAACATTTGCGGTGAAAGCTTATTATAAAATAAACGACTTCCTAAATGAGAATATTTAATATTGACGATAATAAGTCCGCCTCTCAATCTGGTTACAGCGCCCTCACAGAGTTCCATTTGAAATGTAAACATTAGATTGACATTCTTTTTTGAAAATATAATAATAATGTAATATACTCGTATATGACATTGTAATGTATTCGTAATTCTCGATAAATAAATAAATCATCATCATCAATTCAACCAATTGACGTCCACTGCGTAACATAGGTCTTTTTTAGGGAGTTCCACAATCCACGGTCCTGGGCCGCTTGCTTCCAACGGATTCCAGCGACTTTCCTGATGTCATTTGTCCACCTCGTTGGGGGCCGACCTACGCTGCTTTTACCGGTGCGGGGTCGGTCGCCATTCCAGCACCTGAAGACTCCAATGTCCATTGGTTCTCCAAGCTATGTGCTCTGCCCATTGCCACTTCAGCTTTGCGACTAGCTGAGCTATGCCCGTAACTCTAGTTCTTCTTCGGATCTCCTCATTTCTGATCACGTAGAGATACTCCAAGCATAGCTCACTCCATCTCATTCTCTGACCAATAAATAATTTCATCGTCACATTGAGACTCCACTATAGCCGTTCAATCTGGGCTGGTAGGTATTGATAATTTCTTGACTGGAAAACTCTATAAATGCCTTACAATATTCGACACGACTAGCCAATCAAACAATGCCAATACCCTCGTAATCAAATGTCAAGGGCTCAATGTAGCGAAGAAAAATGTACAAGGCAGTATAAATTAGTTACCAGCGCGACAATTCTATGATACCTTACCAGATTTTAATTTTTTTTTATTAATTTCATAACAAAAATTCATCATCGTCATTCGTAGCCTTTTAACGTCCCACTGCTGATCACATCACATCACATGCCTGTCTCTCGTAGGAGATACTGTTTTAGAGCCTAGACTCACCACGCTGCAACCGACGGTTGGTGGGCTTTAACGACCATTATAACAATTGTGTGATTAAATTGCATTATTTTGATGTAAAACTCATATTGTGCTTTAAAAAGAACAAACAATACTGTAGAGAATGCACCTGTTGCATCTCATATTGCTCAATGAATCTGGCTCTAGTTTCTTGTTAAATTCCCTCCATATACGACTGTTCTCAACAGTATGTAAACAATTTGTCGCGTGTTATTTTACCACTCGCGTCACTGCAATTTGTAGCACGAGATTCAAATTGAACATTATTCTAATGTCTTGTGCAGCATTATTATTTCTAGTCTTTAAATATATAATTCTTGTGTGCGTGTGTATGTCACTGAACTCCTCCTAAAAGGCTGGACCGATTTGAATGAATTTTTTGCTATACCTTTGGGTGGCACCCTGCATGGTTTTGATTCACAAATCAGCCCGACATATGGCGCTGGGGTCCGCTTGTATTTTATAAAAACTCCAGTGTACGTGTATTCGTAATATTTGTATTCACTTTGATATGCTGTTGGTTTTTTTCACTTCGTGAAGAATTTTGCATATGACATGCATGATTCATTCATAATAAAATGGAATTTAAAACAATTTTGTGGATTGGATGGCATCTCTTTTTCGTACCAATTTTAATAAACCTTAAATATTTTGTTTATTGAAATTTTTGCAATTGCAAAAATGCTGCAATACACGTTTTGTTTCGCATAATATAATATTAACCGAATCAGCAAAAAAATTTTTCAAATTCATAATGGTTTCCTGATGTTACAAATATTGTTTTATATATATTTATTTAAGTAAATAGATTAATTATCGTTCTCATAACATTGAATAGATTAGCATACGAAAATATAATTTTTATTAATACATAACTATAACCTAAAATAAACTATTTAAAAACTAAATATCTAATAAATATCTAACTAAATTTCCTGATTCTGTTTAAGTTAAAAATAATCTAAAATATCTTCAACGTTAACTGTCTAAAATTGTTCTTTTTTATATATATAATAGCATTAACGTTACCATTTCCTGAGTTTGAAAATTATAGTCTGTTTTGAAATTTATTTCTGATACTGAAAAAAATTTAAGAGCGTCCAATTTTCCAGTATATTTTAAAACTATATTTTCTATAATAGAGAAAGCCCTTTACCAGCAGTTGGACGTGAATAGATTGATGTTGATCAATCAATAAATTAAAGTAATTTTCCTGGTTTTAAAAAGGTAGTGAAAATCTGTCCAATGCAAAAAGCAACGTTGGCCCTTTCCAAAAACTGGATATGTGGACGACTTTGAGAATTTTTCTTTGTTATCGTCTTTACATAGAAGTAACTTAATACAATATCCCTAACATTTATTGATTTTCATTTTTTGAAGAGAAGCGAGAAGACCATTGACTGAAACGGCGATCGCAACAATAACGGTCAACTCAACATAACTATCTTACTATAGACAAAATACTGTCCAAAGAGTAGGTACATCAATCATCGTCATCAAAATCTTAAAAGCATTGAGCAAAGTGATAATCAAAAATAATTAATAAAAAAAGATAGTTAAAAATAAGTGTGAAGGACCATTATAGGTTTTTTTTTAAAGATGTGGTTCGAATTTCCTTTAAAGAGCTAAAGAACATGCCTACGTCAAAAAAGGATTACAAGAGTAATGGTGTTAACTTAATAGTTGGTTTTTGTTTTTACCTTATTTCTTTGCTTCTCATAGTAAAATAAGCTATCAGGCACTGCCCTTATTAGTAAAACGTGATAGTGTTAGCTGGCTAGGCATTGGAGTCCATAATCTAAATATGTTAAACGATGATCGAATTAATTTTAAGTTTCCACAGAGTTAAATAAACTAATTATTGGTCGGTGTAAAAAAGTACTTACTTTAATATTATAATATCAATCATATAAAAGTTGAAAGGTTTTCTTGTGTAATTGTAATTTTTCAAATGGAACTATAATGAAACTTAATTTATCGTTTTATTAATAGAAATGCACTACAATTTCTTACATAAAATGCACAGAGCAATTCAGTAAGCCACCATAAAACGGAAGCAACAAAACAAAAGGTTATAATTGGCGTTACTATACTCTGTACTCGAAGCAATGGCCGAATTAACCCGGAGCGTACCGCAGGCCCCAGTCAAGGATCTCTCGCTAGAAGAGCTCCCAACCGTACTTCAGGGTACAGAGTAGCCAAAGCATAGAGATTTAATAACATTGTTATATTTTTGAACCGAAACTTCTTAATTTTACTTACTTAACCTGCATGCCCGAGAGTCCATAATGTTCCTAAAGGTGTGTGACAGGAGTCCACCAATCCGCACTGGGCCAGCGTGGTGGATTACTGTTTTAACCTCTTCTCATTGTTGGAGAAGACTCATGCCCTGTAGTGGTCCGGTAATGGGTTGATATGATGATACGAGGCAACTTAAGGAATAGAACGAGGAACGGGCAAAAGTTTCCTATGTGCTATTAAAACTATCTACTACAATCACCAACCCGTCTGCTCAGCGTGTTTATTCGAAATTCAAAATTCTTAAGAAATTGTGGGCCTCCCATTGGGTGAGGTCTTTAGTCCAGCAGTATACTGTAATAGGCTAATATAAATACTATGTTTATATTTAATTGCCTGACTGTACGACTATCTTAGCTTAGTGGTAGTAAGCGAACGGAAAAGCATTGCCCAAAGTCATGCCAATTCATAGCTCATAACATCATTGGTATGCCTGGGACATCCCACCTTAATTGTGAAAAGTAGTATACCTTGGGAATAACACAAGCGCTGTAGATATTTACCCTAAATTAATTTCATCATAATATTATGATTGACAGTCTAATAACAACTAATTCGAGTTTTCCAGGTAATAATACGAGTATGAAATGAAACGAAAATTATGTTCCACAAAGTGAATTTAGGTAATATTTTAACAAAATGTTAAGTCATTTCTACTAATTAACAATGCAAATTAATAAAGTGGAATTAGGTCGCCATCAAAGGTTTTATGTTTTATTATTTTTGGAGATGTGTTTTCTGTTATTAAGCTTCACGATCTGATACTATTTTTAGCCATACACTGTGACTCGGTGAAGCGAAGCGAGTCCATTCCAGTCCATTGAAGTGGTGATAGCCCAGTGGGTAGGACTTCGACTTCAATTACAGAGGGGGCGAGTTCGAATCCCAGCAGGCACCTTTAACTTTTCTAAGTTATGTGCGTTTTAAGCAATTAAAATATAACTTGCTTCAACGGTAAAGAAAAACATCGTGAGGAAACCTAAATGCCTTACAGTTCTCCACAATGTCTCAAAGGTGTGTGGAGTCCACCAATCCACACAGGGCCAGCGTGGTGGACTACGGCTTTAGCCTCCTCTCATTGTGGGAGTACCCCTGTCCTGTAGTGGTCCGATAATGGGCAATATGATGATGATCACTGTTACTCGCTTAATGCTTGTCTACCTAGTGGGGTATACAAACGGTACAATTATCGGTGCCCGCTGCATTTATAGCACTTTAATACCTGAAAGTCTACCTGTTCTCTTAACATTCTTCTTCAACTTTTTTCTCAAACAAAATTTCTCAATGACTCTTCCACCGGTTCGGATGGCAGTTTCTACTAAGAAGAAGCCGGCAAGAAACTTAGCTGTTGCTCTTTTCCAATATCAACAATTTACATTTTACATTTTAAAATTCATTTTTCTATCTTGTGAGAGATGAAAGCGGAGCCGGATGCTTCGAAGCAACCTTGTTATTAATAAATTCATCAATTCTATAATAACCTCGCTGTTTTAAATGTGTTTTAACACATTCATTAAATTTATGCATTGGTAAGTCCAAAATTACCTTAGGAATCATATTATAAAAGCGTATACTCAATCCCACAAATGACTCCTGCAAATTTCGCAGACGATATGCAGATGTCACTAATTTATGACCATTTCTTGTAAGTCGACTCTTTATATCCACTTTTTGTTTATAAATACTAATATGTTGTCTTACAAATACTATATGGTTATAAATATATTGTGAGGCTACCGTAAGGATACCTATTTCTTTAAATTTTTTCACGGAGAGATTCACGTGATTTAAGTTTATATTGACATCTTCATTCTGTCTGAAGGTAGCTACAAAATAACTATTAAAAAATCTCTTCAAGCTAATTGAAATATTTGTATTATTGCCGAGTACTTAATCAATATTAATCAATATATATTAATATTATTTTCTCTGATTAGTCATTTAGTCTTCTAAGTTAAATGTGTGTTCACTTTCTTTCCTTTCTTTTATATCAATAAATTAATTAGTTTTTCTATTCCTTTGTTGTTTTTTTTTTGTTTTGTATCTTTTTTAGTAGCACTAGAGATTTTTTGCATTAAGTTAATGCTAATAGCTATGACAGCTAATTTCAATTTTTAATTAGCTACTTTAGGTGCCTACAGTTAATATTATCTATCATAGTAATTGTTACTTGTATCTACATCGTATCGCCCTACTGCTCCTTAAAATATAATGTGGATAGTGTTGTGGATTACATATAAACCCCATTTTTTTCTTTTTATTAAATTTAAGAGCTATTGTTGTAATACGTTATTGTTTTCTGTCCCAAATAAATTTAAAAAAAAAACTTAAGCTTATTTCTTCTGTAAAAGTATATCTCAATTTCCACTATTATCGCATAGCTACCAATAAGCCATGTTTTGTAAACCAGGTTCTTTCTTGGGATTTCTTTCTGCTGTAAAAGTATATCTTAATTTCCAATACTATCGCTTAGCTAACAAAACCACGCCAGTGAAATTAAAGCTTTAAGATAACGGAAAAAAACATTATTTTATCTTACCATTTGCAAAAATCAAATAGGTTATAAGCCCGTCAATATGACTAAGATACTTAAAACTTCATTTCTAAGATCATAAACAGGTCAGCGTAAGTTCGACCAAATATCAGTTTTGTGCGGAGCTTAGGTGTTTACCTGTTAGTCTGCGGAGAGACTTGCATGCTTGGTCGTGTCCTATTCCTTCATCAAACACCACCTTATTTGAAAGAACGATTCATCTTTTCAAGGCCAGAAGTTTCTTCGATCCTGCACCTACAGCAAACTCCACTCCATTCAGTCGCACGAAATACTATAGTAACTTTTTTACGGTTAATTGTATCAGGAGCTCCCTGGAATTTCCTGCCTTTTGGCATACGTCAGGCTCAATTTCTAAATGTAGTTATATGTATGCACCAATAAATTATGTGTGTGTAGTATATATAATATATATAATTTGTATGTAGTATTAGAATTTTTGAGTAAGTTGTTTAGTATAATTGTTTTTTGATAAATTTACATATATATTTTAAATAATATATATATATTAAGTTGTCTGGAAGAGATCGCTTTAGCGATAAGACCGCCTTTGCACGGCCTTTTTCTATTCTAAGTTTTTTCTGTATATTTGGTTGACGCGGAGTGCATACAGAGTGTCTACGACTTCATTATATTTTTTTTTGTAATATTTTTGTGTACCTTAGTAAGCAATAATGTGGATAAATTAACATTTTCATTCTTTCTTTATTCTCTGATCCGTTTTTCTACCAGTAAATCGCTCACTCAGCTATTTAATCTGTCTGCAGAATAGTTACGTATAAGTTTATTGCCTTGTATCGAGTTTCAAGCCATCATTACATTTTATCGTCAAGTGCATTAAGACTCTCCCATAAAAAGGTTTTAATACTGAGTAGTAAGCACGATACAAGGCTAGCAATTGACCCGCCATCATAGGTCCATAAAAGGGTTTATTTTTGTTTTACGCTCTGCGTAAACACTTTTTTTATAACTTGAATGTGCTATCTACAGCAGTAGACGTGATTTTTCTAGAAATTGTTGTTGTATTTTAAGTTGTAGTATGCCTCTTTGTAACAGAGCACGTCCGCGGGAGTACTACTACCATGCTTAGCATTGCCGCTAATGAGCACATGTCTTAACACATACGCCTCAGGTTGATGGGCACAGGGCGGCACTTTTTCTTTTGCATGCTCTGAAGTGTTGTTCTATTTATAGGTAGTGGTTATACTTTCAATCAGGTTAGCCGTCTGCTTGGTTCATTAATTATTTGTGAAAAAATAAAAAATGATCAATGGCGCACCGCAAAGGCCTGGAATTCCCTCTTATCTATCTTGGGCTACATCATCACTTACCATCAGGTGTGATTGCAGTCAAGCACAAGTCTATATATTTAAAAAAAAAATACTTTTATAAATCATTTCGATGCCATTTGCGATTCAAAATGAGTGCCACGGTTGTGCCGAATGAAGTTCAATCATTAACTTTTTGCGTAGCGAGCAGGGCCTATGTTGGCAATTGTAATATGACAAATTGTTACGAAAGTTGACTCCTAAAACATAGGGTTTCTGAGCATAATCCATTGCGCCTCTTACGTGACCGAGTTGATAGCATTCGATGTTTACATCGGCTTGGTTACCTGACAAAAAAAAATTACCGCCGCATAATTAATTTAATTAAACACACAATAAGTCTATTTATGTCTTAAAAAAACAGTTCCTGCAGGAAAACATTACAGACGAAGTAACGAGTGAAATATCGGTTCTTTTTTAAATTTATATTCGGTGCATTAGCTACTCTGTGCAAAAGAACATTACCCGCAGCTGGTACTGTATTAATTCGATATTGGTAATTTAAACGGTGCATAATCAGACAGAGCGTAATCTATTATCTTCCTACGAAGAGGTGGTCGAGTACCACTTCATTTATCCTCCCTTATTTTTAAAGAAATGTGTGACAACTGACACTTTTTCTATAGCACTGAATAAGCCACTTTTTTAAGGTGCCAGTATGGCCGATGAGCTTTGCAAGTAACACTTGATATCACGAACACTAATACATGAATATCATCTCAAAGGGTCGGAGCTCGTTGCCCACATTGTATTAGCGTTGTGTGTCCAAGCTCTATATTACTCACTCGTGTGGTTTTTTTTCTGGTAACTGCTTTTAATCTGCAGATGATAAATGGAATTTGTTTCTACGGCGTGATGTGTGGCACAGTTTCTGTAGTGTACAGTTCGTTTATGAATCGCACCGCAAGTATCTGGAATGTCCTTCCAGCTTCCATTTTTCCCAGTTCCTACAATAGAATCTAGAGCAACTTCTAGGCAAGCTCCACCTAAGGCTGCATCATCACTTACCATCAGGTGTAACTGCAGTCAAGCACTCGTCTATAAACATAAAAAAGGGAACATGATGTTCATGCGAACTCAGACAACTCGTCAGAACCATCACCATTATGAAAACCAAAGAACACTTTCAAGGAGTATGCATTCGTATTCGTATTCGTTTGCTCCATTTAATTTAAAGAAGAGGTTGCTCAGCGTTGGTTCTTGGGATTAAGTAATTCAACATGATAAATATATTTTCTTTTACATTCATCATCACCATCATCACATTTTCTTTTACATTCATCATCATCATCACATTTTCTTTTACATTCATCATCATCATCATCATCACATTTTCTTTTACATTCATCATCATCATCATCATCACATTTTCTTTTACATTCATCATCATCATCATCACATTTTCTTTTACATTCATCATCATCATAATTTTGACAGTGTATATATAGTCAGTACATATTTGAAAATTTAATGTAAGTTCATAAAAACATTTCTAAATTTAAGAAAAAATGTGACTGCAATAATTTAAACATTAGAAGTAAGAATAAACTTACAGTGCAATATACTAGGTTACATAAAATTCATAATTCGTTTAAAGGAAATTGCATAAAATTCTACAATAAACTACCAAAGTCAAAGTCAAAGTCAAAAATATCTTTATTCAAGTAGGCCCACAGGTGGCACTTTTGATGCGTACATAAGAATTACACGGTAGTGAGATGATGGCGATAACCACATTCGTAAACTTAAAACTAAAGCTACGAGGGTTCCAAACGCGTCCCGGTCTAAGAAGAAGCCCACAACAAACTTAGCCGGGTGTTTTTATTTTTTTCTTTTGTTATCGCCATCTCACAATGTCATTTTAAATTATTAGAAGAGCAACCTGGTTAGAGCAATAATTTACACCCAAGCTTTTTTATCGTTTACGTAGTCCTTTATACTATAATAGGACTTTTCTATAAGCTTACGTTTAATACAAACTTTGAACTTTTTAAGAGACATCTCCAAGATGTCAATTGGTAGCTTATTGTAGAATTGTATGCAATATCCTTTAAACGAATTATGAATTTTATGTAACCTAGTATATTGCACTGTAAGTTTATTCTTACTTCTAATGTTTAAATTATTGCAGTCACATTTTTTCTTAAATTTAGAAATGTTTTTATGAACGTACATTAAATTTTCAAATATGTACTGACTATACACTGTCATTATTTTCAAATCTTTAAATTTATCTCTCAATGACTCTCTCGGACCCATTTTGTAGATAAAACGAACAGCCCTCTTCTGCAGCACGAAAATAGTGCTAATATCAGCAGCATTACCCCAAAGTAAAATTCCATATGACATAATGCTGTGAAAGTAACTAAAATATACCAGTCTAGCAGTTTCTACGTCGGTCATTTGGCGTATCCTCTTTACCGCATAGGCAGCAGAACTAAGCCTGTTCGATAAATTATTTACATGAGGGCCTATCTAACGTTATTCCCAGAAAAAATGTCGTATCCTCCAGTTTCAGTTCCTCATTATTAAGTAGTACAGTGGTTTTCACGTGTTTAACATTAGGTAAAGTGAATTTTATACACTTGGTTTTTTTTCCGTTAAGAACCAAATTATTAGCTTCAAACCACTGTACCACTTTAGCGAGAGAGTTGTTTACGTCGTCAAAAGCTAGTTCACGTCGATTTATTTTAAAAGTCAGTGATGTATCATCGGCAAACAGAACTATCCCGTGTTTGTCCTTGGCAAGGTAAGGAAGGTCATTAATGTAAATAAGGAACAGAAATGGTCCTAATATAGACCCCTGCGGGACACCTATTTTCACAACTGATCCATTAGACCGTTTTCCATTCACGTCGACTTTCTGAATTCTATTGCGTACCAATTGACATCTTGGAGATGTCTCTTGAAAAGTTCAAAGTTTTTATTAAAGGACTACGTAAACGATAAATAAGCTTTGGTGTAAATTATTGCTCTAACCAGGTTGCTCTTCTAATAATTAAAAAAAAAAAAAACCCCGGCTTAGTTTGTTGTGGGCTTCTTCTTAGACCAGGACGCGTTTGGAACCCTCGTAGCTTTAGTTTTAAGTTTACGAATATGGTTATCGCCATCAGCTCACTACCGTGTAATTCTTATGTACGCATCAAAAGTGCCACCTATGGGCCTACTTGAATAGAGATATTTTTGACTTTGACTTTGACTTTGACCATCATCATCACATTTTCTTTTACATTCATCATCATCATCAGCATCACATTTTCTTTTACATTCATCATCATCATCATCTCTGTCAACAGTCTATTAGAGTCCACTGCTGGACTAAAGGCCTCTCCCAACTGAGTTGAGCTGGCGGGTTGGTAATCGCAGTAGATGGTAGTAGTAGCACAGACGACGCTACTGCCTGCTCTCCATTAAATTCCCGAGTCGCCTCGTACGACATCCACGGGAAGAAGAGGGGTGGTAACAACTGTATTCTGATCCGCCGTCAAGACACGACACATTGCATGCAGTGCATTTTTACATTGCATGAGATCAATAAAGGTTAGTCATGATATGCTATTATTTTTAACTGGTTTATGAATAAAAAAAAATAATAAAATAAAATACCGCATTCCAGTTATATTTCGGTGAGTGTGCTCAGGAACTTCACAATCTTGTTTCTTCCTCCCCTTCTACCACAGAACAGCGAGGCTCAATGAGCGGTGGCATCCTTATGTGGTTGATATTCCATCAACACGCAAGAAACGTATTTTTTTATCCACGTTTCTGATACGCACCGCTAAGATGTGGAACGCCCTCCCGGCAACTGTGTTTCCTGCCACTTATAATTTGAGTACCTTCAAGGCTAGAGAGACTAGGCTTCTTCTAGGCAAGCGTGCTCCAACCTAGACCTCATCATTGCTTTCTAACGGGCATGATTGTCGTCAAGCTCTGGCCTATCGTTAATAAAAAAAATATAGATATATATTGCAGTTGACTGTTTTTTTATGCAATCGGGATCGTGAAATGGAACGCTAAATTGATTGGCAGACTTTGACGGTAAAGTAGTATATAACCACAGCTGTAGCCTCCCACCAATCCAGAAGAGAAATAATATAAATTCTTAAATTGCCTCTTCCGGCATTGACCAGAGACTTTCCACTCATAAGAACACAACACAGCCTGTACCACTGCGTCAGAGAGTTCCATTTGCAGCTATCGTGAAAATCTAGATTTATGCACGCCCATGCTGTTTCATGACTGTTAAAAAATTAACGCTACGACTTTTTAATTCTTTAACAGCTTTTTAAAAGTCTTTGTAAAATTGTAACTGACATCATGAAGAATGAGGTTTGCATGAACGGAGAAAACTAGTTGAAAATTATATTAAGACAGAGAGCATGTTTCCACTCCACTCCATAAGTTTAGGCACACCTATTTTCACTGATGTGATTATTTGTTACACCTCGATAACCTGTCTGGTGTGAGGCTCCGGTCGTGGCTAGTTACCATACATGCCGAAAAGATGTTTAGCGAAGCGTTCCGGTACGATGTCGCATAGAACCCGATTAGGGGTTTAATATAACTGCTATACTCCCTAACAGATTTGCCCGTAACCATCCATCCATCTTGGACTGCATATCCCTTAACACCAGGTGAGATTCCATTCAAGGGATAACTTGTAATGGAATAAAAAAAACCTACGTTGCATTGGAAATCCTTCCTTAACCAAACTTCGGCTGGAATGCGGTAAATTCTGGCAATGACAACAATCGTACGGCACAAAGCAAGAATAATGTTTATCCTTGAGATAAATTATGACTTCGTTGTTATGGAGCTAAATCAAAATTAGACATTTTTTATCTGCATCCGCATCTGCACTGGTACTTTACTAAAATTAAGTGTTATTTCTATGTGTATGAGGGTGAAAAAAAGAGCAATGTATTACTGCAACCAGCATTGCAGCAGTGCACATGTCTCGGTTTTTTTCTGAAATCATTCCTAATTTTTATTGCCTAAGCATGTGAATCTCTGGCTGTACGATAAAGCTAATAAAATCGTTTCAAAGTATGCTGAATCTGTACAATACTCTTTGATCCCGCCCTTTTTTACACCAACGCTCTACTTGTTGTTGCCGATTTACAGACGGTGGCGGTGTCTTTTACGGAAGTCTTATTTAATTACTTTGAAAAGTGACAAGTTACATATCTGAAGAATATTATCTTGTTCTCCGTTTTGGACGTTTTGAGAAAACGCCTGACCGTTATATTGGAAACACGCCGTGTCGGACATAACAGCCTTTGTCTTAAGCTTTGTTGGCAATAATTTTAATGCCTCACCCTTTGGTAGCGCCGTGTTCCGTCTACCGCGGTTGAAGGAAATTATCCCAGACCAACAACTTCTTTGTAAGGGAACGAATATTGTTGCGGCTGGAAGTAAAATTGCAAAACGATTACACGAATTGTATGAATATACATTAAAGAACGATCACGTTTTTTTTTTTAAATACTGCGGTTTTTCCCATAATTCAATGTAGGTACCACCAAATTAAAGTTAAGCTAGCTTTTAAGTATTAAATCATACAAAATCTTATTTAGTGCTAAATCTTACAAAGATCGGTACACTAGTTAACCTACACAAAGGTAACAAGCAAATAAACAAACAGACTCGCTTATAATATAAATATGAATTTCATATATACCGGAGTAAGGGAATAGTTATTGTCATACCGCGTGACTTGAGTACCTTAAATCGTAGGTCTCGTTTATTATCCCTAGTGCGCGAAGCGCAAAGTAAAGCGCCGGCTAAGTACGATTACGACTCGCTCAATGAGGGTTCCGTACTTTTAAAGGTAACGTATAATTTAATAAAAAAAAAAAACTCCCATTTTGTAACCTCGCTACTATTGTTTTTGTCTTTCATTCAACACGGATAGTGTAATTAAATGTCCTTTAGATTCTTCTCATAACTTGCTCGATGACTTTACCTATCTTCATTACAAGTATAAAGATTTTAAGTCATCGAGAAATAGTCATGATAATAATTTAGCCAGTTAATTTAAGTACGAAAATACACTTATTTTTAGATTTAATTGCACTTTGATTCATTTAATTGTTTAGTAATGTTTATCTATATTATATGTACGCCAGGTCAGAAAACAGTTGTCCACCATCCTTCGTCTTTAAGATCACCAAACTGTTTTCAACAACAAGTTAGGTGATCATGGACAAAAGTTTAACCGACTGTTCTTGCTTAAATATTCAAGGACACGAAGGTTTCTGGTTTTCGCGGAACCCTCCAAAATTTATTATAATATAAGAGCAGGTACTTATCAACAATAATACCGGGGTCTGTAACAAAGGCTTAACCGTGAAAGAGATTGCGTCTGAAGCACCGAGGGGTGGCGGAAATTCTCCGACGCACCCTGTGTCTGTCACCCACAATGACACTCAACAACTTGCACTTTTATCTTTGCTGTGAAATCAATACCGCGGTGTGTGAAGTATGTAAGGCTGCAAACACGTCATATTTTTTTTTATAATACACGCGTTCTCCCCTTTTATGGGAGTCATAGCCCTTGTTACATTATTATGTGCCTTGTTTAATAAAATATTAGTTTTTTATAATATTGTAAAAATGTTTTTTTTTCTGGTTTTACTACAAGTCAATCCTTGACTGCAATCATACCTTGGTGGTAAGTGATGATGCAGCCTAGTAGCCGGCTAACCTTTTAGGGTGTATAGTAGTCATACCCATTATCAGTTTCTACGCGACATCGCACCGGAACACTAAATCGCTTAGCGGCACGTCTTCGTCGATAGGGTGGTAGCTAGCCACGGCCGAAACCTCCCACCGGACAAAGTTATACACGTTATTGCTTGTATACTCAGTTAATACACGATGTCTGTAAATATTCTGTACCCTTTCATTGATATCTAATACACGACACAAGCAGGCGACCGACTATCGGCTTGTATCCAACATTATTTATCTTATCTTGGACTAGCTGTGTACGGCATTTGTTTCTTCTTATTCATTTAAACTATTTATGTATTTTTATTATTTTTCTAGCCACCTCTATACGCAATTCTAAATATAATTTCGTGGGAGTATTTGTTCTCTATTTGATAGTTATTATTATTTTAGTTTCGATTATTTTCATACTTTAGTTATTTTTCTTTCTTTCTTTTCCTTAAACGAATGCCTCATTTGATTGTGAGAAGGCAGTGCTTTATAGACTCACTAGCTTTAAATCAGAAACGTTCATATAAACTTTCATCCCCTAAAGTCATCAAGACTTGGGATTTGAATTTTTTAAATGTGTGAAACGCGTATTGCTTTATTTCTAATCGAAAACCTAAAATCTAAGTTCATGGATGTAACTTAAAAAATAAATTGATAAATGAAGGATTTTTTATTTTATATTTCAGCCCGATCCGTCAATTGGTTAGAGCTGTGCGTTGATAGATCAGTCAGTCACCTTTGCTTTTTATATATATAGAGATAAACTCCCGGTTCACCGATGCGTCGGGTTAAGTATTCCGAAGACATATACCTGTCCTGGGTCCGTTAATAAGTCGATTTCTCGCGAAGTTGTTTAACAAAAGACCGGGCACAGATTGTAATGTTTCGTAGTATCTCTTTTTAATTAGGCAAAGGAAGCTCCTTTGCCAGTTTAATTTTTTTTTATTGTTTACATATTATTCCATCCTTCTCTCGGTAGAATCTGGATTCCTAGCCGATAACTTAAAACAAATAAACGTGCTTATTGTAAGTAGAATAAGTAGTATATTGATTAGTATAGTTTTTGTGTACTTAAAGGTAGCCTCATGCTCGGTAAGTAAGTTGCACTTAAAAGAAACGTTGGACTATGAACCTAACTTCTTGCGTTCTATATATAGCTCTACGATGCCAGCTCTTGATAACGGGGAAACGCATTTTCGTATAACATACGTAGTCTTACAAGTATAGGAACAGTAAAAAAGGAGATAAACAAACTTTCAAGCTCCTAAACTCCATCCAACCGCCGCTCCAAAGAGAGTATTGGAGCATAATTAAATTTAACTTGTGAACTTTCTATTTCGAATAAACAGGGTCCTTCCTGTTGGCCAGGTTATCCTAAGACTAAAACAGATATATCTGTATCTCAAAAATATAGCCCTTATATCAACCCAGTAGAATTTGTTTTGCTATAACAAAGCTTAAGTTCATTACTAGCTAAAAATCAAATAAAAGTTGATCTTTGTTGAATGCAACATAAAAACCTTATTATCAGTTACAGTTATCACTCATATCAACCAAAATACTCATGTGTACTGTAACACCCAAAATCTCTGCAATATTTTTATTTACTTAAGGGTCAAATTGCTTTCCTTCAATTTTTCCTCAAGTTATAAATATAAAACCCTGCTTGCAAAGACCTAATATTATTATCGTCCTCTCTGCTGGTCACAATCCTCCTCTCTGGTAGAACGAACGAACGACTTAACGCTCACACCCACCACTCTGCACTAATGTTTTATCCCGTGGGCTTTAACGATTACAATAATTCATCAATGTTGATAGTCTGTTGATGGACGGTTGTAATAGTTAAGGACACCTCAGTAGTCCTTTGTGGGCAGCATGACTAACATTCTTAGGTTTATAAATAACTGGCGTACCCAGCCAACTTCGCCGAGCTAGATTTTGCTTTATTTTATTTAAACAATAAACTTACATCATTAAATTTTTAATTTAAGTCTCATAATATATTTAATCATTTATTTCTCTACGTATTCATTAACTTGCGGGTGAAGATCATTATCTACACCCATGTACACCAAACAATAGAATATCATCATAGTAAATAAAAGCTGTATTTGACAGTTCAAAAATAGAAGTGCTCCGATAGTCACCAAACTTACTCACCAGGTCAATCCGGAGATTCCCTAAAAGTTTCATTGAAATCTGTCCAGCCGTTTCGGAGCCTATAAGGAACATACCCACACACATTCTCTTTTATATTTATAGATGTTCGAGTGTAGATTAAAATCTATGGTTGAAAATGTAAATGGTATGTAAAGTATATATTGGAATGTCACTTGTTTTGTCAACAAAAAAGGAAAAAAATAAGTCGGACAAAATGTTAAAAGATTGTGTTTGTACAAATTCCGTTTAAGCAAATAAAAATCAGAATTTCGGACATTCGAAATAGTACCAAGCTATCGTAGTTAACGTCCATCAGTGATGGTAGCCGGGACTAATGCTCTTCGAGGCACGAAGACTTTCACCAATGTAATGATATAACTCCCAGCTATCACTGAGAATTTTGTTGACAAACAACCCCAACCCCCGATATAAGAATCGAACCCAGAACCTACTAGACAGCTTAACGCCTTCTACTAAACACTGATATTATTATATCTCTATAATATATTCTACAATTTTTCTGTCATTTTCTTCAAATCAAAAATTAAGTCCCCAGCTTTCATTACTGTGCCAGATAGCTCGACTTAAACACTATTACTACTGGAATCATCATCCTCAACCTATTCCTGGCGGTTACCATGTCATAAATCACACAGCGACAAAAGACCACGACATGGATGTGTATTGCAGGTACTCATAATATAATAATTACGATTACCCGCTGATAAATAGAAATACTGGGTAATACAAAAAAATATATAGGATAATTCATACAGTCACGTTTTTAAAATAAGTTAATAGAATGGTGTGTGTTTAGCTAGTAAAACTTTATGTAGTTAAACAAAGAAAGAAGAAAAAAAAAATTACAAAAAAAGTATAAAGTAATTTAGTAATTTCAATCTGAAGCATTAATAGTTAAGATATTGGTTATGTCACGGGCGTAAACACTGCACAAGGTAGAAGCTCCATGCAAAAAACGAGCAACCAGAGAGCAACCCATGTAGCATATCTGAGTACCGACCTAAAACAGTTCTCGATCCCAATGTCGAAGATGAAAAAGAACGTATTTATTTATTTATTTATTTAAACTCTTTATTAGTACACCACTACACAGTTAGGAAAATAAAGGACGAATAGAGAGAAACACAAAAAAAACTGGAGTAGAATACAAAAGGCGGCCTTATCGCTAAAAAGCGATCTCTGCCAGGCAACCTTAAGATTAGGAGACAACAAGAGCGAGAACAAATAGGTGGTGTAAAATTATTATAAACCTACATACCAATAACTACATACGAATACGTAGCACACAAAAAAAAAACTACTACCCACCCACTCACTATGGGGACGGATATGGTCTCAGTATGGGTTTACGTCGCAGTATACCACGCTGGCCCAGTGCGGATTGGTAAACCTCACAAGCCGTTGACAGCATTATCCAATAGTTTTTAAATACATTTAGAAATCTCTATCCCTATACTTATACTTACTTTATACTTATATACTTATATACTTAATACTTACTTAATAATATTATAAATGTCAATGTAAGTTTGTTTGTTACGCTTTCAAGCAAAAACTACTTAACCGATCCTCATAAAACTTTGTACAAATATTCTTGGAGGTGTTAGAAGTAATGTAGGATAATTTTTATCCCTAAATTTGCTCGGTTCCTTTGGGAGAGGGGATGAAAGTGTTTAACGATTTGACACCATAACTCCGACAAATTATAAGTTATAATATGTGTTTAATTTTGCCCAACTTTTAGATCTGTTGAATCTGGTTGGAGATAGAGCACAGAACTCCTCAGTGGACAGCAGCAAACCCCTCATATAAGAATACAATATAATATAATACTTAAAATTTTTTTTGAACTACAACTAAATTGAATGCCACATCAAAAAACAAAATCAAACGCAGACGAAGTCGCGGGCAACAGCTAGTATTATATAAATTTGGGATTGAATACGAAATCCTTTAACTCTATGCCAAAAATGACTTTGTTGACTGGTCGTTTAGTCAAGCAAATACATACTAACAAACACACAAGTGCATTTCTCATAAGAAAGAAAGGATAGTATTAAGGTCTAACAACTCAAAGCCAATTTCACATTTGTAATATGAGTCCGGGCATTAAGAATTGAAAACTGTAATATTTTATAAATTTCCCGGAGGCGGAATGTGTTTTAGCCAAACATAACCCAAGCGTTCTTAAAAGGCATCCGTTCATTTTCCATGCCATTAGCCGTTACACAATACACATTTCCACCTTATATTTCTTGGAGGCCTGGCATAATTAGATTCTCTCTACGTTTGCATAATTTTATTGAAATTACCAAGTAACGCGTTTCTGGGTCTCAATTACGTAACATTGATAAAATGAATGTGATCGTAATTAATATCATCATCATTAATATCGTATAACAGAGCCTCTCCCGAGGGGAGGGTTTGACCAAAATAATAACGCTGGGCACACGGATTGGTGATACTTGGAAGTAGTAGCCAACAGAACGCCTCTGCCCCTTCTTCGGTATATCCTTAGTCACCTCGTACAACACCCGCGGAAAGAGAAGGGTTGTTAACAACGTATCCTGTTGTTAAGTGTACCGTAGATAGAAAAATTATTTTATAAAAACTCATTTTGAATGAATGAATGAATGAATAGGTACACTTTTATTGTACACCACATAGAAAAATTATATATAATTTTTTTACAAAAAGTATACAATTTGGTGGCCTTATCCCTACAAAGCGATCTCTTCCTGACATTATTTTCTGTGTAATTACACTTTGACCACCTATTAACAAGTGATTATATTACTAAACATTTAGCCAAATTACGTATACGATTAATTGGCTTTTTGAAATAACGTGGGACATCATCATAGTCATCATATCCACCCAATACCAGCCCACAAAAGCGCACAGACAGCGACAGCGGTCTCCTCTCACAATGAGAAGGGTTTAGGCCGTAGTCCACCACGCTGGCCCAGTGCGGAGTGTGGGACGCCTTTGAAAACATTATGGAGAACCAAACATAAATAAATATACTACGACAATACACACACCGCAATCCAGTCCCAAAGTAAGCGAAGCTTGTGTTATGGGTAATAAGATAACTGATGAATATTTTTATGAATAATTTACCAGTTGTGGGAATCGAACCCACGGCCTTGGACTCAGAAAGCAGGGTCGCTGCCCACTGCGCCAATCGGCCGTCAAAAAAATGACAATAGCCAGATATAATTGTGACATTTGATGTATAACACTAGGAGGCTTAATAACTTAGTTTTATTTAACTCTGCACAAGTAGTTGTAGTTCAGAAGTCAGAGAACATCACAAAAATACACTTTATGCGTATTTTTGTGATTTTCGTTTCAAAGCAAACGAAGTCAAGGTAAGGTTATTATTATAACCAGTGGATTCATTAACTAAAATTTTCTTTATTCCAATGAAAGAACGTAATATTTTGAAAACTCCCTGACGCAGTTGTGTTCTTAAAACTAGACGACTCGAGTTCGATCACCGGTAGAGATATCATTTGAGTATTTACAATTTCTCGTGTCTGGTATCACCCTACGGACAGAAGACGTGCCAAAAACGATTTAGCGTTGTCGCGTAGCCCTGTGTGTGTGTCTAAGACTACCAACACGTGGGATTGCGAACTAGGGCTAACCTGTACTGGCATAAAAGCTCATCGCAATTCTTAAAACGATCGCAATGATTTCACAAAGTTACGTAATATACGAACAGGTGCAGTCATTTACACACAAACGCGTGAAACTATTCCCACTAAATATTTAACGTAATAATAATCTGTTATTTGACATGTTTGTGGCATCACAATTACCTGTATTGTTCCATGCCCAAAAGCCTAACAATTACTATCATGCCACATGTTTATTGAGAAGCAGATTAATTAAATTTGTATTTGTGTGCGTACTACAAAAGGCATATGGAATTTGCAACAGACTTTTAGCTGTCAGTCTTTAGAAGCGTATCCTCTTAAATTATCACTTAGTAGAGATCTGATGTAAAACGATAATAAAGTGTGTTGGTTAATAAGGCGGTATTCATATACCTTATTTAATTAAGCACAAAACTCCGAAAAGTTAACTGCCGGGAATCAAACTCGATCTCCCGAAAATGAAATCGAAGTCCTACTTACTGGGCTATCACGGCTTTGTGTATATTATATATCATCATCAAATTCAAATTCAAATTCAAATTCATTTATTTCAAGTAGGCCTACTTTATAAGCACTTTTGAAACGTCAAGTATGTTTGTTTGTGTGACTCTACCACCGGTTCGGAAAGCAGATTCTACCGAGAAGAGTCGGCAAGAAACTCAGTAGTTGCTCTTTTCCAACATCAACATTTACAATCATTTTGCTATCTTGCGGGAGATGAGAGCGAGGCTGGCTGCTTTCATTCTACCTTGTCATTGAGAAATTCATCAAATGTATAGTAACCTCGCTGTACTAGATTCGTTTTTACACATTTTTTAAATGTATGCATTGGTAGGTCAAGAATTTCCTTAGGAATCATGTTGTAAAAGCGTATACTCAACCCCACAAAGGAGTTCTGCACCTTTCGCAGACGATATGCAGATATCACTAATTTATGACCGTTTCTGGTAAGTCGATTGTTAATTTCAGCTTTTGATTTATAAAGAGTAATATTTTTTTTCACAAAGACCATATTATTATAAATGTATTACGAAGCTACTGTAAGAATACCTATTTGTTTAAATTTTTCACGAAGCGATTCGCGTGATCCAAGTTTATATATTGATCGTACGGCTCATTTCTGTAGTATAAATATACTTTCAATATCTACAGCTTTTCCACACAGCAAGATCCCATAGGACATAATACTGTGAAAGTATGCGAAATAAACAAGCCTAGCTGTTTCAACATCGGGAAGCTGTCTAATTTTCCTGATCGCATTTGCAGCTGAGCTGAGTTTACTCGCTAGGCTTTCTATATGGGTACCCCACTGTAGCTTATCATCATCATCATCACTTCTACCGATTGAAGTCCACTGCTGGGCCCTATGCCCATATCTTTTGTAGGGAGTTCCAAAATCCACGGTCCTGGGCCGCTTGTTTCCAGCAGCTTCCAGCGACTTGTTTGATGTCGTCTGCCCACCTCGTTGGGGGCCGACCAACTTTACGTTTACCTGTGGGGGTCGCCATTCCAGCTTGGTACCCCAACGTCCATCGGTTCTCCGAGCTACGTGCCCTGCCCATTTCCACTTTAGCTTTGCGACTCGCTGAGCTATGTCGGTAGCTCCGGTCCTACGGATCTCCACATTCCTGATTTGATCACGTAGAGATACTCCCAACATTGCTACGCCCACATATTATATATGGTAGGATTTTATTTCTATAATCGACCTCACGCGATGAGGAAATAGACCTCAAAGCTATGGGTAAGGATAACCACTCGATTAGATCATTACATCATCATGGCCAACTAAGTAAACAAGCAATAGATGCCCAACTTGGTGTTTGCGAACATAATTACGGCTTTCGCAAGCTGCGATTGGGCGAACGCCCCGTGAAATTGGTACACGCTACTTGCAGTGCAACCACTAAGACTCTGAACATGTGCGTTATATTTTTAATTATAAAAAATAATGTACCTCATTTTTTCAAAATCGTCAGCTTACTACCGTCCGTACAGTTTAGTAGTATTTAAACTTGTCCGGGGAAATACTCCGGAGTTATACAGGAAATAGTCCGGAGTGGTTACCAGTATATATTTTTTTATATACTCAAATACTTATAATTCACATATCGGCATCTAGTCCCAAAGTAAGCGTAGCATGTGTTAAGGGTACTAAGATGACTTTTGAATATTTTTATTAATAATATACAATAAACACCCAGACACTAAAAAATCATTCATGTTCATCACACTAATATTTTCCATTTGCCCTAATCGAACCCCAAACCTTGACTCAGGAAGCAGGTTCACTGCCTACTCCGTACTGTACTGTACTGTACCAATCGGCTGTCGATAATTAAAGACACACTCAGGTTGATGGACACAGGGCGGAACTAGGACATTACTTGTATGTCCTGCAAAATATTGCTCATTTTATTGTTGGTTGCATAGTTTATCACTAACCATTAGGTGGCTAACTGCTAGGTACGTTAAATATTTCTACAAAATGGAAATAAACTGCTGGGTACATCACTCTTTTGTCTCTCTCTCTCTCTCTCAACTCAAGTTTTAGATATAGATTCAAGGATTATTATCACATGTTAGTTATTGTACTAACGGGTTGGCTTAACGTGCTTTCCTAGACAATGGTTCAATCTAAAGTTTACTACTGGAACAGTATTTTTATTTTTACTCATATCTTGTTTAGACAAAGCTATGTCTAATGCAG
Source organism: Pararge aegeria (assembly GCF_905163445.1). Lineage (NCBI taxonomy): Eukaryota > Metazoa > Arthropoda > Insecta > Lepidoptera > Nymphalidae > Pararge > Pararge aegeria. The sequence goes on along the minus strand of NC_053184.1, from coordinate 3,829,435 downwards.
GAAATATAGGAAATGCAGCCAATTTTCCAAATTTTGGTACCAGTGGGAAATAAGACCAGGGATAAATTAGTAAAAGATCTGGAAAGATACATATTGTGATATAGATGGTTTGATAATTTTAGTGTTTAAAATTATGTTGAAATTTGTCTTAAATCTATACCTTTTGTAGTTTTCCTAAAACCCAACTTCGGTAGCATGTTGGCAAGTTTGGCGACTACCGATCAAACCTACAAACTAATTCCAACTATCTCGCTAACTTCCTTTTATCATACGGATTTCCACCTTATTCCCTTGATTTATAACACCCTTTACTTACATGCGATGCATCTCGCCTTCCCAGTAAATTAATATTAATGTGAGACTCGAGGATGCGGGTTACCAACCTTATTTAATAAAGATTAATTATTTTAGTATATAACTTTAGTTTTGGCAATACAGCGCAGCGTTAAGGATTGTCGATGCGAAAATAAGGGGTTTTTGCTTTTTATGTAAAATAATAATAATAATAATAAATATACTACTACTAATATACTACAACAATACACACATCGCCATCTAGCCCCAAAGTAAGCGTAGCTTATGTTATGGGTACTAGCTGATGAATATTTTTATGAATATAATACACATAAATACTTATACAGATACACAACCACACGCTGAAAATCATTAATGTTCATCACACAATCATTTTTCTAGTTGTGGGAATCGAACCTATGGCCTTGGACGCAGAAAGCAGGTTCGCTGCCAATGGCGCCAACCGGCTGTGAAAGTTCAATGATCGCTTTACTAAAACAAACGATTCGGATGGGAATAAATAAAATCTTAGAAGGCGCTTTGGACTGATCGGAGTTGAATTTTTTCCCTTCCAAGAAGATATCCAAATTTCGAAAAAAAATACCATACATCATTAATCTTTCGAGAAATTTCGCAGCACTGGTGCCACGATAGACTTCTTACTCATAAATAGCGCGATATTTCAAGTTTTCCATTTTGAAGACTAAGAGATGCAAAGTAGTAACCAAAGGAGGAAAAATTTTAAAACTCAAATAAAATCGATCAAAACATTCAACAGTCAAAAGCATTAGTAAATAGCTGTAAAAATTTGAAATTGTGATTGAGATATTTGAGTTCAAAGTAGCCTGTACATCAAAAAGCCAATTTCCAATGTAAGGACCTAGAATATATAACTTTAGTTTTGGCAATACAGTGCAGCGGTAAGGAGCGTCGATGCGAGAGTAAAATTTTTGCTTTCACATACGAAATAAAGCCAGCGAATCCATTAAAGCATGGCATTAATGGATTTGATTTGGAACGCTGCAAACTAAAAAGCAACCTAAAATCCTACGTGGCCGCTCGGCGGTTTACCATTTTTACTTATTTTGTAATTTTAGTTGCTAAAATTACATTTAGTTTATACATTTAGTTTATTAGTAAAGATGTATTTACTGATATTCTTACGAAACTAAAAAAACTAAACAAGAATGCTATAATTAAAAATTAATCGGTATTTAATTTCATAAACAAGAAATTATGTTTTTTGTTCATTAATATTTTTCAAAATACATTTTTCATAAAAAGAGACAATTAAAATTCCGGAAAACTATTATATACTGTCCTGTCCGTGCAAAAAATCCGTGCAATAAATTTCAATAAAAAAATTGTATTCCCCACACATAGAGTCATCTAATTGAATAAGGACATTTATGGTTACAACTCTGATTAAACATAGATCAGGGAATTCCAAATTGAATGCTATATGGCGTACCTTGACGGCAGGTCATTATCAACTCACGACTATTACAGGGGTCCATTCGGTATCGCCCAAGATTGATGGGCGGCGGCTTTCACTAGGCCATTTCATTCACTCCCGAGTTACAAATGGCCGACGTGTTCAGCAAAACGGATTGGCCTTAAGAACCCTGCAGACTTATTGGCCCATTTAAACATTCCGTTATAGCACGCACAGCCTACATCACGCAATTTAAACTACCGGTAATGTGTATGTTAACTAAAGGTTTTCCCGAACCTACCTAATAGTAATTAGCCTAGCGTTGTAGCCAGTCGAAAAACCGATATTAATTCACTCAGATATTAACTTATAAACAGAGGTCTCGTATACCATTTTTCAGTTTTAAATCGCAGCTTAAACTTGTCAACTTTGTGATAAATTTAAACATTAAAATTCGGTGAGACACTTAGTCTCTCACTAAGCAAAAATATTAAGGTAAACTAAAACGATTTCCTGGGAAAACTCTATGATATAAAGTAGATATTTAAAAGCAAAGAAAGTATACTTTCTTTGCGTTTAAATTATGACGAAATTCTGAAATAATAAATTCCGATTTACTATTACCGCTTACACCATTATATTTCTTAAAATATACTACGTTGTAACGGCTTGGAAAGTCTAAGGCTGGGATCTATAAAGTGTAGTCACTTTGACTTTGTTAAGACTAAAAATAAAATGAAACAAAGTTATTTTTCTGACAAATATCTGCTTTATTTTACTTAGAACAAAATATACTTTAGCCAACTTAAATCCAAGTACGCACTAAAGACATGAAGATGAATATGATGAGAAAAAGATGATCGGTTTCCCTTGGTTTTCCTAATCCTAAGGTTTGCCTGGAAGAGATCTTTACCAAGCGATACGGCCGCCCTTTGTATCCTACTTTTTATGTTTCTTCTTGTTATGTCTATTTTTTTTTTATATATTTGTGGAGTACAAATAAAGTGTATAAATAAATAAATAAAAATGGTGCAAACGTTTTTTCTTTAATTCAATAATTATTATTGATACGATGGAAGGCGAAACTCTTCAGTGAAAATTGGCATCTTCAGTGAAAGTCGGATTTGTATAATATTCAAAAATATACATTATGAAAATTAAGCTTAATATGCTTTACTCCGCGAAAAGCAGGAGAATGTGTATAGTGTAATTTAATTAAATATATATTTTTTCTTGAATCTTTACTCCACACCAAAAAGATCGTCGGCAATGTACCCTCGACGCACGGTTCGCTCCGAAACTGGAGCATCCTCAGTAGGAGATGTTCCTGCTTTTCGAGGAGTACTTATAGAAAATTACGCTTAATTTTCTTAATATATCATGGAATTACGCAAAATTACGCCTGCTTCTATCCGATATTTCGTTGCGACTACACTGCGGGCACACCGACCTTTCTAGTCCGCTGCATAAATCTTCAACGCTGTTTTATTTATACCGTATTTACATGTAAACTGAAATACGTCGGTATAGCGTTTTTAAATCAAGGGCCTGAATTATTTAGCTGCGGTCGAAGCGGTGCGACGCGGCATACGAACAGTACGGTACTTTTTTAATAATACTGTAACAGTTTTGACCTCCCTGGCGCAATGGTGAGCGCTGTGAATTTAAGTAGGACGTCCCGGGGTTAATTCCCGGCAGGGCCATTTTGCAATTTATAATTTCTGAATTTTCTGGTCTGGTCTGGAGGCTTTGGCCGTGGCTGCTTACCACCCTACCAACAAAGACGTGCCGCTAAGCGACAGTGTTCCGGTGCGATGATATACAACCTAACAGGTCAGCCCATTACCATCTTAGACTGCATCACCACTTACCACCAGGTGAGATTGCAGTCAAGAGCTAGCTTGTGGTTGGGAAAAAATTAATATAAAAAAATGTAGCGCTATATCGTTATTTTTATTAAAATTATACTATTTTTGTTTTATTTCCCAGCTCGGCTAGACTGGATACAAACGTTCCCCTGAAAAGGGATACTATTAATGTCACCTACGAAAATATGAAAATATTCACACGTATATTATTCGGATATAATTTCCAGTTGTACGCCAATGCTCAAAGAGCTGATAATTTTGTGGGAGAAGATAAACATTTTGTATTCTCCCAAAAGATGGAGAAAAATGTCTCTTGCCCATGCTAGTCTTTCAGGGACTTTTAAAGTAATAATTAGCAAGCGACGCAAGTGGCCCACCTGTGTTTTAAAATTCAAACTTAATTCGACGAGCTGTCGAAAAAAAGCCATCAAAAGTTTGAATCGCAGCTTTAAATCATTATTTATCAGAAAAAATCGATCATATTTTAAATGTCACCTGAAGCCTGCGATGGGAACGAAAACCAGTTTTGATTTTGATTTTATGCTTTTACAACCCGATTCATAAAGTAATTTTTGACTTGCCAATGCATAAGTTTGCCAATGTATTTAAACTCACTACATAGGTACATATTCCTTGCATCAAGCTTACTTCGTTTTCATATCTTCATCCCCGTAATAGTACAAGCGTTATTAGTCTATTTTTTATAGTTATAGGCCAAGTGTGCAGTGGGCAGCGAACCTGCTTTCTGGGTCCAAGGCCGCGGATTCGATTGTGGGAATCGAAACTGGAAAATGTTTGTTTTTCAGAGTCTGTATATATAAGTATTTATGTATATCTTTATATACAAAAGAAGGTTGTGTTAGTTACACCATTTTAAACTCAAGGAAGGCTGGACCAATTTTTATAATATTTGATTTTTTGGATTCCTCTTAGACCGGAATAGGATCATATATCTCTGTAACTAATTTTTTGCTTTGGTGTACATTAAAAGTATATTCATTCATTCAATAATGATATAGAATTAAGAAATTTCATTCGTTTTGTATACTTCATGTATCTTATGTTTACAATCACAATTTATGGTATATAAATAATAAATAAAATATATAAATACATAGAATACGATCTCAAAGAAAGCTTCGAGATTTCCACCTTTTTCCAGTACTTTCGAACTGATTCGCCAGCGTCAGCTGACAAACGTGACGTGCAGTGTTTCACTAATGGAAAACCGATTAGCGACATATTAGTGAAGTTTGGATAACATGCGGGGATGCTGCCAACTGTCGTTATCTGCCCGTATTGATTATCACTTTGAGAATAATTCTATCACAGGAAACGAAACTTCTTAATTATATTTATTCTTCACATCAACCTATTACAGGCCCACTACAGAGCGCAAGTCTCCTGCCACAATAAGTAGGGGTTAAGGTCGGTGTCCACCGCGCTGGCCCAGTGCAGATTTGTGGACTCCAGACACCTTTGATGACAGTATCGAGAACTCTCAGGCATGCAGGTTTCCTCACCATGTTTTCCTTCGCCGTTGACACAAATTATTTTTTAATTACTTAATACGCACATAACTTAGAAAAGTTAGCGGTGCGTGCTGGGATTCGAACTCGGCCCTCCGAAAGTGAAGTCGAGCTCCTACCCACGAATTCTTATCTTACAGCTCCTACCCACGATTTCTTATCCTACAATTCTGTAAAGAAGGATAAAAAGTGTTTTCTTTGTTTTAATTATGCGTTAAAGTCAATATTGAGGACACAAAACAGTTACGATACTATTTTGGTGTCTGTATTAAATATTCATATTTTATTATTAGACGGTCTGTTAGAAGACAGCTGTTACTTCCCCTCCACTTCCCGCAGGTGTCGTACGAGACGACTTAGGGATAATATAACGGAGAACGGGCAGTAACGTCCTCTGGCACTACCATCTACTGTAATCACGCCATGTTATTATGTTCATAACCTCCTGTTGTTAGAGGTCCAGTATTAATATTGGTGAGGGAAAATACCAAACTATGTAAATTGTGTTTAAAAGATACCTTCATATTTGGGAAAGAATTGCATCACTCAATTTTTTATATCATTTAGAAAATATCATTTATTAACTAAATTATTTGTTTTATAAATATAACCCCGCACCTAGCTGGATGAGCTTTAGGCTTAACGTTTTCTCTTTTATAGTAAAAATACTCACTGTTTACGACGCAACTTACCATGTAAAGTGTTGGTTGCCATTTTATTACGTATAAGCCATTTTATCACGTAAGTAAATTAATAGTAAAATTGCAGTACAATTATGACATATGTGACACTAATATTAATAAGACCGATAAATAATGACATATCCATTGGAATTAACCGCCATATTGTGAATTTCGGTGGACGACTTTCGATGAACTCCAGAACATCGTAGATCATTTTATGCAAATTTTTTTCTGAAAAAAAAATAGATTACTTAAATGTTATCGCTGTTTACTTCAAGTACACAAACACTTTGATACGAACGAGTACACACATTTTGTGTGTGTGAACACAGGAAAGAAAAGCTGGTAGCGAAATACTCAAAATGTTGCGGATTTTTTTTTCCGAAAGTTAAAATTCCCTTGAAATGTTCGCTAAAAATAATTTATTGGCAGATTTTGTTACCCAAACTCAAAAATCTATTATAGAATCCCATCTTGATCTGTATTGGATATTAAACTTGGAACTTATTCTGTATAATACACAATATTTTAGCGTAAGAAACGGAAAAATCATATTTCAAATTTTAAATTCTTACTCGTTAACTAAGATGTATTCATTCATACCATTGTGCATGAGTAGTAGTCCAGCAAGAGTTTCCTTGAGTTTTTCGTCCTCATTTATTAACATTTCTGCAATGACAGCTGGTACACACATACATGCTATAGCCGTTATGATCTCAAATACAATATTAAATATTGGACTGAAATTGTTCTGAAATAAATACACCTCAATTGATGGTCATTATTAAAACCGATAGTCCATCGCTGATCTTTAGTCAGGAATGCAACTCCGCGGTCTTGTGTCGCATTTGTCCAGTGACTTTGAAGTGACTCGCACTTTTGACGACCTCCCGGCGCAACGGTTAGCGCAATTTAAGTGGGAGGTCCCGGGTTCGAATCCCGGTAGATACAATTTGGGAAATTAATAATTTATGAATTTTGTCCGGTCTGGGAAGGCTTCGACCGTGGCTAGTTACTACCCTACCGACAAAGCCGTGCCGCTAAGCGATTTAGTGTTCCGGTGCAATGTCGCGTAGAAACCGATTAGGGGTTATCTACCATACTCCCTAACAGGTTAGCCTGCTACCATCTTAGACAGCATCAGCACTTACCTCTAGGTGAGATTGCAGTCAAGGCTAACTTTTAGTGCAACAAAAATAAATAAAAAAAACTCATTTAAACCTGTTTTTGAACTTGTGGTACATTGGGACACCGATCCTAGCTCATCAGATGCAGCCAAGAAATTCAGCTAGCTATTCTTTTCCAAGCGATGTACTACGTTTTACAAATAAACGACGTTTTATCTTTATTTAACGAATTATTACGTTTTTCTTGTGTACAAGTGAAAAATCACTCAAAATACAATAGAGAGTAGAAGATACAATTTCACAGCATTGTTAATTTGATTTACAGCAAATTTGGCATAAACTGTTACGTATAGTTACCTTAGAACTTAACATTTTTATGCTGACAAATGTTAAAAATATCACTTTTAAGAAGGTAACGACTAAACTAAAGAATGCCTGAAACAAAATATTGTTGAGACTTTAACTTAATGTTTGATAAAAAAGAAGAGTACTTGAACAATAAAATGTAAAATGCAATTGAATATAACTACCATTAATTTCATTGACTGATTAACATAGCCCACTGCGTCAAATATATTTTTATAAACAGACGAAAACTGTTTCAAAGCGAACATATACACGTCTATGGAAGTACGTTTCTTGCTACATAGTACTTTCAGTTTGTCTGTCATAAATTTTGTCCTGGATAACATCATTTCGAAAATTAAGGATTGTGAAAAATGAGATAAGTTATTTGTTGTAATCAAACAGACAGTGACAAAATGACGGATGGACCAAAATCTCTCGGGCCGGAACACAAATGCAAATTCCGAAACATATTTCACAGATAAGCAAGCACAAAATAATCCGTAAGTCACATTTAAATTCTTTCTAAAATGAATTTTAATGTCAATCTTTTTGATGATAGACCAGAATTCCAGAAAATGTTTATCCACAAGAGATGATAATAATATATTGCCAGCAAATTGCAATACTAAATAAATATTTAGAAATTTTAGTGTTACTAAGGTTTCGTCCAAGAAAGTATAAAGCAAAAAACGTAAACATAGAGTACAGTAACACAAGCAATATAATTTTGCTGAATAGCACACAACTTTCGATTTGAAAATTTTGCTGTAATATCCAAATAGTAATCTTATAAACAAGAAACATTTTAGTGACATAATATTTTAGGTGACGAAATTTTACGAAAGACAATAATATAAATTATAGAGACGCCCGCTTTACACAATAACAGTTGGGTAATACTTTCAAATAAAAAAAGAAAACCTCTCAACGAATTAGTCAAAGTACCTACTGCAATCAATTTATAACATTTGTTTACAAAGATAGGCTGTTTTGTTACTGAATTTATCATCGTAGTTATGGTAACAAATTCCATAAACAAGTTAGCCCATGACTGCAATCTCACCTAGTGGTAAGCGATGATGCAGTCTAAGATGGTAGCAGGCTAACCTGTTAGGGAGTATGGTAGATAACCCCTAATCGGTTTCTACGCGACATTGCACCAGAACACTAAATCGCTTAGCGGCACGACTTTCTTGGAAGGGTGATAACTAGCCACGGCCAAAGCTTTCACTCTCACATGATGGTAATTGATAATGTCTGTCTAAGATAGTAGGAAGTAAACTGTTAGGAGTATTGCGGTTATATTAAACTCATAGCTCTTATCAGATTTCTACTTGTTATCATCAGATCTACTTGTTATAAGTTTCCAAAATGCCCTCTTGGTATTGGACCCCGTGGCCCCCTTTAATTCCACTGCCTCAGAGAGGATAGCAAATTGTATAGACATTTATGCTTTACAAGTCTAATTATTTATAAATATTACAAAAGGAATATTATTCATTTAAAGAAGATATTATGAAAGTTTGTGTTAGGGTTATTTATTAAGTCAAGATTATTTACTGTCACAATATTATTTAAATATATAAAATAACATGATCAAGACTAGTATGACAGGAGAATTGTTATTTCCGGTCGATAATTATGAATGTAATTTCTATAAATACTGTTTAGGGTAGATTTGTAGTAGTTATTCATACAACAATTATTTAAAATAGACTTAATTAATAATTATAATAATATTAAGTAAATTGTATAACATTTAACATGGATTGCGAGTTCGTTTCCGGTCCGCGCGCTTTTGCTGAATATCACGTGATCAACAACAATTTAGGAGGGGACAAAGATGGCGCCTAAGGGGCCATTCTACGAAAATTAAGGCATTCGAACGCGAACGTTCAACGAAGTGGCAACTTGTGTTAAATAGTGTCGAGTAATAAATGAAAATAGAAGTGTAAAAACGAATAAGGAAAATAAAAGTTAATGAATAATAAGAAAGTTGTTTGAACTCTTGGCCGTTGCCAATAGTTCAGAAGTGGGACCTTAAAAGGATAAATAAAACTTCCTTTCACGCCTGCAAAAATGTGAGTACAAAAGCCAACTACTTTTCTGTCACTTTCTGCTTTCGTTTTTTTCCATATTTTTTTTGTTTTTGACTATTAATATTATAGACGAACGAAAAACGTTGTTTACGTTTTAAAATCTTATAACAACTAGAAGTTCACTTGAGATTACTAGAATATAATTATAATGGTAGGTTACTTAGATCGAATTATGTTACACGCATACCTATGAGGGTACTTACAAAATAAACATAACCTAAAGTTGTGGTAAATGACTCTTCGCCTGGCAAATAATAAAAACTATTGCTTGTTAAATGCGTTGAATACTTAGTTTATTTGTTTGATGTTTTTACAAACATGATAAGAGTTCTTCTTTGATTTATTAAGTGGTTTACAAGAAATAACTAGATTCGTCTTGTTCCGCCACAGATGTTGACGTTAAGTTTTATTTGCAGTGTCAAGTTAGTATCAGTGTTGTGTCAGGTTTAATTAAAATAACTGGTTTGGTAACTGGTTTAGTTAAAAATAACCGTGTCGGTTAAAGTTAAAAGTATCTGCGTTAGTAAAAGACACTGCGAGCAGCATGGGCAAGTGTTGGTTAACCATAAAAAGATTCTTAAATCTATACTCGAGGCACAAGTGTCGGGAACTGCTCGTAGCTTTTTGTCAGGTTATGATCAGTGGTAGGTTCGTAATAGCTATTGTCAAACAAGGTTTATTAAGTGATTAATTCTTAACAAAATTCAACGACCTTCGATTACGCAATTAAGTAATGTTAAAAGTTATTTTTACTCCCTCAAGATTCAGCAATGACAACAACAAGGGTATTATTCAATAATTGTTTTCCTAAATTTACTTTTATTTTTCATTACTAAGTTTAATAGAAACGCTTATCGGCTGTGATTTCGTATAATGAATTTTATTCTAAGCTAATATTGTTTTTATTTCTGAGTTCGAGTGACATGGATGAAAATAACGCCCAAGATCAAAGGTCTAATGATGAGTTACTGAGTCAAACCCGAGGTTAAGGGTTAAGGATATTAAATGCCCGAGGTCAAGGGCTAGGAAGTGAAGGTCGCGGTCAAGACCTGAGGATTGATGATGGTCGAGGTTAAGACAGAGTGATAAATGATGGTCGAGGTTAAGACAGAGTGATAAATGATGGTCGAGGTTAAGACAGAGTCATAAATGATGGTCGAGATTAAGACTGAGTCATAAATGATGGTCGAGGTTAAGACCGAGTCATAAATGATGGTCGAGGTTAAGACCAAGTGATAGATGATGATCGAGGTTAAGACCAAGTGATAGATGATGGTCGAGGTTAAGACCAAGTGATAGATGATGGTCGAGGTTAAGACCAAGTGATAGATGATGGTCGAGGTTAAGACCAAGTGATAGATGATGGTCGAGGTTAAGACCAAGTGATAGATGATGGTCGAGGTTAAGACCAAGTGATAGATGATGGTCGAGGTTAAGACCAAGTGATAGATGATGGTCGAGGTTAAGACCAAGTGATAGATGAAGCTCGAGGTCAAGACCTAAGGATTTTTGAGAGTCGAGGATTGGAAATGTCGGGAACGTCACGAAGACATCGAAGGAAGAGGAGAGCGGTTTCCACGGAATGCTAAAGAATGGAAGACGGACAAGACATAGGAGTAAGAGATATCCTAGTACCTCTTCAGAGTCATCTGGTGAGTCAGTCATAGCTCATTCAAGGTCAAAGCGTGCTAGGAAATCGGCGGGGTTCACTACCGCTTTTTTTTTTAAGACAAATTTTTATCCATTATTATAGATGTAAGGAGCTCAAATAACTTAATTCCTGACTTTGATCCCATGACTAAGGAACAAACTATATTAACATGGACAAATAAAGTTGAGGAGTGCGCGGATATCTATAAATGCGAGGATAAACAGACATTACACTTTTCTCTCCCAAAGTTGTGTAGTATTGCTAAAGTCATGGTATCAGGGTCTACCCACTTTGTTGTTTAGTTGGGCAGAGTGGAGAGAAAATTAACCTTTTCCCAGTCGTGAAGACTATGCTAAGCTCCTGACGGAAATGCTTAATGAGCGAGTCCGCTACGGTGAATCCCTGGAGCATCATTATTGGGCTTAAATTAATATTTTAAACCGTTGCAAAATAACTGGTAGACAAGCTGTAGACTGTTTACTTCATAGCGTAGACGATCGTGCTGTAAGGGTAAGGGCACAAGCAGCCCAATTTTCTGAGCCTGATTTAGTTTTAAAGTATTTTAGAACAGTTAAAGTGGCGAATATGAGAGACTGTAGTGACTGATTCGTAAGAAATGGTTGATAAGAATAATGTTTCAAAAAGGCCAACGGGGTCCAAATTTACTAGTATCAACGCTAATATTCGGCGCTTCAATTGTAACCAGACCAGAAATATGATAAACCTTTAATTAAATTCACGAATTGGGAAAAGGCTAGGGCACCAGGTGACTAATTCCTATAGAAATAAAACCAACGTAACCCCAAATCACTTTCCATTAGAAAAGAAGAATAAAAAACAAGTGTCTTAAGTCAGCATAGACGTTAAAACCAATGTTAAATACATAATAAATGCAAAAATTATTAATATGACCTTTTCATATCACCTGGATGTAGGCAGTCAGTGTTCGCTAATTAGGAAAAGCGATGCGAATATACTAGATTTCAAATTAATTACAGAAATAGACTTGCCGATGTTAAGAGGTATTGGTGTTAATCTTGTGAAGCCACTGAGTTTGATAGCCACCACCGTAGAAGTTCAAAATATTAAAGAACTCGTCGGTATATATGTAGTTGAGGACTACGTTCTAAAGTAACCAGTCTTAGTAGTTATATTTAGCAGACTTCAAAATAATAATAAAGTACATCTCATTTCAAGTAGTTCTGTTACAATCCCAATGAACTGTTTGCGTATTGTACCAGTATTTTGTGAACTCAAGTGATGGTAAGGTTTTTGTTAATGGGTCAGTTAGAGGCAATGATGGTAAAGAATTTTATCTATTACCCGGGGAACATAGCATTGAAAATAATCGTTGTGCATTATTAGTCCAAAATGTGTCTGATAAAATAAGTCTTTGTTGACCCGGTCGATTCGCGTAAATAGAACGTTAGATATAAATGAAATATCGATAGCTAATAACAATAGTTTTTCCATGTTTTTTTTTCCTTTCACGCCTTTGGTTGCCTGGAAGAAATCGCTATGTAGCAATAAGGCCACCAAATTGTACTCTCTTGCTCTGTATTTATATCTCTAACTACTTTTTTTTTCTTTTGTGTACAATAAAAGCGTATTCATTCATTCTTTCATCAATAAGTACGATCGAAATAGATGACACAATAGTATGCAATTCTAACTTGACGGCTGACCAACGGTTAGCACTTCAGTCCTTGTTGTTAGAATACAAAGAATGTTTTTCGAACTTCTAACCACGCAAGGGAGTTTTAGATTGACGTGGTTTTTTTATAGATAGGCATAGTTAGAATGAACGCGCTAATCTCATTAAATGCTGTTTTGATTTCGTTTTTTTTTTGGATTGCAATCAAGGCTGTATAATCACGCCACGAAAAAAAAAAAAAAAAAATTCTTTTTGAGAGATTCTGATGCGTGCGATGCGTGAACGGTAAACGTTACGCCAAACGACGGAAATATGGAGTAATATATCGGAATTGTTTCTTTAAAGTTCTATAAAATAGTCCGCGACAAAATTAGACTACTTTCTGAAGTTGACTCATTCGCGGGAGAAGTCGCGCGGGTCCGCTAGTCATTGAATATAGACTTAGGGCAAAAATGTCGCACGTGGATGCACCTAGTCGTAACCCAATAAATGTTCAACCAGAGTGAGTTACATATTCTTGATGTCTTGTCAGTAGTTTCCGAACAAGATTGGATCAACACCGTGCAATCCGCGGACGATGAAACAGTTGGAATTAAAAATATCCTTAACGATCCAAAAACAGACGACGTGATTGATATTCATAAAAATTTTAAACAAAAAAATTGTCGCATTTACCGCATAGGACGCATAGGATAGGGGGCGAAATTAAATGGGTTGTGCCAAGGGGGGGCCCGGTGGCAAATTAAATGTTAAGCAAAATCATGATGATGTAGGTTACTATGGTTATGACAAAAACACTAAAACACTATTCGTTCAAACGTATGAGAAGTTGTGTAAAAAAAAAAGTACGTATGAGCTTGTCTGGAATGTGCTTACCATAAGACACCTGGTGGAAAGCAAGAAGGCGAATTACATCCAATAGAGAAAATTAGTATACCATTCCACACCATCCACGCTGTTCATCCTTTTATTAAAAGTAAAACTAGTAATTGCTACTTTTTAGTCATTATAGACGATATACGAAATCTCTAACAACAATGAAGGTCATGAGAGATCACATTAGCTTCTTTGGAGTTCCAACTAGGCTAATAACTGACAGAGGGTCCAGTTTTACCAGCAAGTCATTTAAGGTTTTCACAACTGAGTATTAAGGAATTAAGAGCTGTTGCAACTCAAAGAGCCAAGGTGGAATGGTTCAATAGGACCATTAGAGGCATTAGCTAGGTAAGGAAGAAAAAGCTTGGGATGAGCACATTCAGGACATACAAATAGGTATAAACACTACTATTAATAAACCTACACAAAAGTCACCGTCAGAACTTTTATTTGGTTTTGCTATAAATCATAAAACTTGGGGAGTACTAAGTACAATATTAATGATGATATCATTAATGATACAGTAAATCTACTAACGTCCGATGAATTGGAATGTACTAGGGAAGAAGCATCTAAACGTATTGAAGAACAGTAGCAAAAAGATGTTGCGTGTTTTAATAAACGTAGAAAACTGAGTAAGGAATATAGAGTAGGAGATTTAGTTCGAATTCAAAGACAAGTTCCCCACGACGGTCAATCACAAAAATTGGTCGTTGGTCCATGGTCCGTTTCGTATTATTAAGGTACTTGAAAATGATAAATTTATTGTTGAGGACACTCCATTGTCAGGCAAAAATGGATGCAGATATGAGGGAACAGTAGCTGTAGATAAAATTTAACCATGGATGAGCTTTGACCGAGCCTTTGATAGTAGTTCGAATTATGATGATAACATAGATAATAGCAATATTTTAAACAATGAATTTTCCACGAATAATAATTAATGTATTAAGGATGGAAATTGAAATGAACCTGTTAATAATAATGAATAAAATTCAATAATGCATGCATAATAAAATAATTAAAAAAATTATGGTCTTCATTATAGTTGACTAATTAATTATTTAATTATTTGTAGTTTTTTTCTTATATTGACTTTATTCTTTTTATATAGACTGATTCTTTATTTTTTGTTTTATATACAATTTATATGTAAATAATGCCTACGAAATTATTAGTCTCTTGCAATGAATTAAGGAAGTTATCACATTATTGTGTTCGTTTAAATTTACTCTTTGTTTGCATTTGGTGACTGAATCGCGAAGGGACTCGCGCTCAACAGGAAGGCCGAGCTGTTAGGGTTATTTATTAAGTCAAGATTATTTACTGTCACAATATTATTTAAATATATAAAATAACATGATCAAGACTAGTATGACTGGAGAATTGTTATTTCCGGTCGATAATTATGAATGTAATTTCTATAAATACTGTTTAGGGTAGATTTGTAGTAGTTATTCATACAACAATTATTTAAAATAGACTTAATTAATAATTATAATAATATTAAGTAAATTGTATAACATTTAACATGGATTGCGAGTTCGTTTCCGGTCCGCGCGCTTTTGCTGAATATCACGTGATCAACAACAATTTAGGAGGGGACAAAGATGGCGCCTAAGGGGCCATTCTACGAAAATTAAGGCATTCGAACGCGAACGTTCAACGAAGTGGCAACTTGTGTTAAATAGTGTCGAGTAATAAATGAAAATAGAAGTGTAAAAACGAATAAGGAAAATAAAAGTTAATGAATAATAAGAAAGTTGTTTGAACTCTTGGCCGTTGCCAATATTTGTGAGTTTAAATGTTTCTCATTCTATCATATCACAACGACTTCCCCCCAAACGTAGTGATATGTTAACATCAATACTGTCCATATAACATGTGTAAAAAACTATATTGCATAGGGTTCAGTTCTTTTCTTCAATTAAAAAATGTCTGCAAGTATAGAGTTCATTAAATTTAAACTCAAATTGAAAAATGCTTTATTGATGGCTATCTTCTAGTATGAATTTTTAAGTGACTTGATATAAAATTAAATTCACTCTCAGATTCAGTAAATTGTTTGACGTGACAACGTTTTATAATTCGATGGAGTCGGCTGCACGCACGAAAAAACATGACTTACGCGGCGTTACCTCGCTCTGAGGCGTTCCATTCAAGGCTTGAAGTGCAAGCGAGAGCGCGGAACGAGCGACAAAGAGGCACAGTCTACTTGAGTAAGCGATGCGTCCGCGTGCAACAGCTTCTATACAATAATACATTTACATGTTTTCGGCAAGGATGAAGTGCAGTGAAAAGTGAATGTGGTGTCAATTATTTATAGCAACGATAATATCTATCAAACAAATAAAATTAAAATTTTCTTTTGAAAAATGCAACCATTCCATCAGTATTTTCTTACGACGTTGTCACGTTCAACTATCGTCAGTAAGCCAACTTTACAGATAACCAATTTTTTTTTACTTAGTACACACACTGCACTCAAACAATAAATCAAAATTAATGTTCAAACAGATTGTCAGTTTATTGAAAAGAAAACAAAATACTTTGGCATACAACGTACTCGTAGCTACGAGTAGTTACCGACAAAGACGTTCCGCTGAGCGATTTAGTGTTCTGGTGCGATGTCGTGTAGAAACCGATTATTTCTACCATAATCCCTAACAGGTTTGCCCGTTCCATCTAAGACTACATCATCACTTACCACGAGATGAGATTGCTGTCAAGGGTTAACCTGTAGTAGAAAAAAAATTAGAGTACAAAAAAAAAAACAGATCCACATATAATACATTTTATTGCCATTTAAGTTTACAAGTTGTTATAAAGTCAAAATGCTAATTATGTAATTTACAATCAGCCATGCAATGGTTTACATTTTCAAATATTTTCCTATATTTACACATTTATTTACACTTTGTGTTTTAATGAGACAGCAGATTACGTGATGTAAAATGCAATTTTAAAAATGTATTTACTATCATAAAATAATTTTTAGCCATGTTTAGTTATAAGGTAAAAATCATAATAAAGATATAATAATATCAAAAAAAATATTTAAAGTAGGTACTTTCTACATGAGCTTTCTTTATTTAATTTCTTATTAACCATGGTGCCTCGATCATTATATAATATACTAGCGACCCACCTGGGTTTTGCCCGGGTGCAATGTACCAGTGTGTAAGTTTGGGAATTGGGATTGGTTTTTCGAATTTCGCTACCGCCACCTGCATTACCCCCTGCATTTTAATTATATGCTGTTAAGAACAATTTTGGCCACATTAAATGCACAACATATCTAATGGATTTAATTTGATAATGAATTATACAATATTGTTTAAAATTGTTTCGTAAATAACCCATCATTTTTCTGAGAAAATGTAAAAGATGTGTGGGTTATCCTTTCCAGATAAACAAATATCATAACGGACTTTTTTGAAGACCTTTTTAGGGTGTACAATACATAATTAGAAGTATCCATCTCGTAGGTTTTAGCCAGCGTTTGCAATGTAAGCGCAAAATTAATTAATTACGTCGTCACATTAGAAACCTCTAGAATTATCAGTACCACTATATTGTGCATGTTTTACACACATAAACTTTCCTCTTGAATCACACTATCTATGATATAAACCGCATCAAAATTCATTTCGTAGTTTTAAAGCTCTAAGACTACTGACTTGATATTTAAAAATGTGCTCATAAACTAGGCCTACTGGAAATAAATGAATTTTGAATTTTTTAAGCATATATCCTTATATATATGTTATACAAAGTCACTTCCCGCAGTCATTCCGTCAAGGGACGGACAGACTGCGGGAAGTGACTTTGTTTTGTACTATGTATAGTGAAGCTGTAACTGCTGTAAACCGAGTCTTAGAAATACTACAATAACACCAAATTTAAAACTAAACGGACCTGGGAAAGTTGTCAAGACCCTTTTAAGAATAATTATAATATTGAAATGCCTGTAGTCATTATATCTAATAGGATCTTACGTAAATGAAAACATATTGGTTTGAGTTTAACTATAAAAATTATAATTGTATTATTTTTAATAAAGTATTTTTACCTACATTAGGAGAAAACATTAAGTTCATAAATTTTTGAAGAGAATTTAGATTATTAATAATAATTAAAAATTATCTTCAATTTCTAACATTGATTCGAGTATTAATGATAATAATGATCAAAATTAAAAGAGATAACCATACTTTTTTGTGTACTTAGATAATTTTTTAAATACTTAGGACGGTATAGTGACGTGTGCACCGAAAATAGAGACGAAGAACACTTCAAAACTGTAGTTACCGTTTTAATTGTCATGAAAGTTAAAAATAAAATTGCAGTACAAATATAACATATGTGACACAAATATCGATTACCCCAATAAATAATGTTATGTCCATAGGAATTATGCGCCATATTGTAAATCTTGGCTGACGATTTTCGATATACTCCAGAACGTAGTAAATCATTTCATGCAAATTTTCGTCTGTAATAACATTTTAAATGTTAGAATATTTAATCTACGGAACAGTAATAAACACTTATACAAGATTTATCTATGACGACTGGAATAACTGTCTTCCAATTAGCCACCTATTTATCTGAACCAAGACTATAATTTTCGTATTCTATTATATTTCAATTCTTAACAATTATATTTAAAAAAACATCCACTTTTAGCTTGCGGGGCTTTTCAATGCCCAAGGAACCAGCGGTCAGGGCTCCAGAGTGAGGAACCTCAACCAAGCGAAAGCTTGAGATGGTGGTCGAAGCTTTTTGCGAGAAGACCATTGACTGAAACGACTATCGGAACAATAACGGTTGACTGAACACTCCACATGGCGTTAATCTCGTAAGCAAGGTCCAAGTATTTAGATTCTTTTCTGAACCTAGGCCATATATTAATATACTAATCCACATAACTAAACCATTTATTTAGCACGCAACTACCATCTACTGATCACGAAGAATTGGTAACGGTTAACTGGTCTAACTGCTACACTACACCAACCCACTAGTCTACTATACGCAGTCACTCTTCCAGTTACCTTTACTAAGTTTATCTAGTAAACCTTGTACAAAACATTTTCGTTTTTACGCACATTACCTACTGATAACCCTCGAGTATTTCTATAGAAAGAGCTATGTTACGTATCTAAACGAGTTGTACATATAGGCATCATATAACACATTCTAATACTGATTCTCATTTGAGATATGAGATCGTATATATACGGAAGTTCCAAGTTTAGTAAACGGTATGCAGTCGAAGGTTCTGGAATGGCAACCCCGCACAAGTAGGTACGGTGTGGGTAAGCTCCCAACAACGTGGACAGACAGAGTTAATACATAAATAAAAAACAAACACATAGTGCTAGGTTTCAAAGGCAGCATTTTCATTAAAGTGATCTTTTAAAGGCAACCTAAGCGTGCAGAGCCGGTAAAATGTTTGAAAGTGGATGGTGCATAAAGTAACGATAGAGTTAACTTACCTGAATATACCTACATTAAAAACATATATTTTATAAATACGGAGCTGCTAAATACATCAGCTGGACTGTAACGATGCTTCATAAGTGCCTGTGATAGGCTTACATAAATTTAAAAAAATAATAATAATACATATAGGTACATACAAATCCTAGTACGTGAATAAACTAAGTTTAAGTATTTTCTAAAATTAATATGGCAATAGTTTTATATTAATTCATACCTTTTTGCATTAGTAATAGTTCGGCAAGGGTTTCTTTGATTTTTTCGTACTCATTTATTAACATTTCTGCTATGAAAGCTGGAACACACATACATATTGCAGCCGTTATGCATTCAAATACTATATTCATAATTGTAGCTAGGTTTTGCTGAAAAAAACACAGTTGGGATAATATTTATTAAATTTGATCTAGTGGTCAATCTAAGTTTGCAAATTACAAATATGTTATATTTACAATAAACTAATTATAAAAAAAAAAAAAAATTAGCTTATTAAATAGACAAAGAACTCAAAGAACACAAAAAACTCAACCACAAAAATAATAAGCATATTCTACCTACCTAGATTAAACGTAAACAGTTACTTTCTTCAAAAAATAATTCGTAGATGACTCAACAAGTTTTAAGATGCTCGGTATTTTATTATTGAATGCACCTGCAAATTTATTTGAAACTAGCTGTTGTCCACGACTATGACCGAGTTTGTTTTTGTTTTTATAGCAGAAACAAAATAAAAAGAACGACAAAAAACAACAAATGTTTTTCATAGCAGAAGCAAAAATTGTCGATTGAGCTCAGTGGTGTGTACTGGGTTTTAAAGATATTCAATGAAGTCAAATGATTTCAAGAGTAATTTAGTTCAAAATTAAATACGTATTTATTAGGTAGGGATTTAGAACTGTTTAAGTGTAATAATCCTGCCATAGTTTTTTTTATCTAGCTCTAACGGTTTATGCAGCGCACGCCAAGATAACTCGGATGGCAGATTTTTTCCAACTTACTTAGTTGGAACTTATTGATAAATTATAACTATTTAGGCTAATAAGGCTTATTGTGGTAGTAGCCTTTATGTTGTTCTGATGTATGAATTATATTACTATAAAGTTATATCAATACAGCCTATGATTTTATCAAATGTATAAAGTAGATAGATATATACAGGTATAGGTAAAGAAATAAAGATTAAGGTTAGGTTAGGTTTTAAATCAATTAGTTACACGTTATAGAAATCTCAGTGCGCGAGTCTGACACGTACATGGCTTGTTTTTTTTTTTATTAAACGTAAGTATCTACGTAACCCTCATTGCGTGAGTTGTGCAGCTGAGGAATTCTTTCAATAATTTCTACCAATAATAATATGGACCAGATCTTCACAAAAAAAAAATAATAATATAACCTTTTCGGATAAAGAACAATTTTTAAAATTGGTTAAGGAATCGCGGAGTTATGAAGTAAAATCGGCAAAAACATTCGACTTATATCCCAAGCGACCCCGATTGTTTTTCGGAATGAAAAATATGTTATATTTTAGTCAAAAGAATCAGCTATAAATGTACTAAACTGCGTTCATATCCGTTAAGTATTATTTTCGTGTTGCCCGCACAATCCAGTGTACAAACAGAAAAAAAACCCAAAATTGCATTTTTTCGTCCTATTGCTTATTTTTAAATATCCCAGTTATCTTTTTTTATTATATGTATATGATCAATTCATATTACAAGAGATAACGGAACCGATTTCTTCTCAACTTCTAGTCATGTAATTTATGCGTTATTTGAACCACATAGTATGAATGAAACAACAAAGTCTAGTAAGATATACTTACGTTGTCCCGAAACAGTTTGATACTGACAAAGGTTAAATAAATCACTTTAATGAATGTAACGAATAAGCTGAAGAATGCCTACAAAATAAAATATATCACATAAGTTAGGAGTGAACTCAAAAGTTAGTAAGATTAAAATGTAATCAAAGTTCATAGTAAAATGGTAAAACATAATAAAATCATGTAAAATATATTATACCATTAACTTTATTGAATGACTTAAACAGCTGATTGCATCAAATATTTTTTTATATCCTAATAAAAACTGTTTTAACGCAAACAAATTCACTTCATTAGAAACATTTTTGATATTACATTCCACTCTCAGCTTTTCACCTAAGTGTTTTGTTCTGGACCAAATTAGTTCGTATATTATGGATCTCGATAAATGACTTAAGTTATTCGTTGTTATGATACACATGGTGATCAGATGCAAAAGAGACCAAAATGTCTTGTCGTCGAATACAAACGCCAATTCCGAAATGTATTTCACTAACAAGCTTAAACAAAATAATCCATACGTCACTTTCAAGTCAAAGTATTCCTTTTTAAATTTTATAAATAAATCAACCTCGTTAATTATTAAACAAAAATGTAATAATTCTATATTCATAAATGTTGATGTCACAATATTACAAATAAATTGGAATATCTTAAAGATCAGATACGATTGAATTAAAAGATGAGTATGGAAAAAAACAATAAAATAGAGTGTTACTAATGAGCAAACTGAACAATAACATATTATGCAGTAGAATTTTGCTAAGTAACATAACACTTTCGATTTGAATACTTTGCTGTAGTATCCAAACAAAAACCCTATAAACAAGATACATTTTAATGATGACATATTTTGCTTTGAAACGAAAATTTTAATGATTATCCAAACAACTGTTACTTGATTCAATAGCTGATATTAAATGTAACAACATGCTATTTATTTAAGCATACTACTCAAATTAGTAATAAGTGCATCGATCAATTTATAGCAATATATTTCATAAGGAGATAACACTATGACCAGACTTTCTACTATTTATCATTTAATTTGACGTTGTGGTCATGACAACATCATTTACAAACAATAATACAATGCGAACAAATGTTTATAAAAATGATGTTATCAATGTATACTTATAATGAAGCTGTAACGGTTGACCCGTTACAGCTTCATTATCATATCCTAAACATTGAACATACTTCGAAATAATTTATTTGGAATACTCTTTAATCGATAATGAAGCCAAATCTGTCGTATATTGGCCACGCATTTTGTTGAAACTATGAACAAATTCAAACTAAAATCATGCAAAGTTCTTGCTAGTTCGTAACACGAGGTGGACCTTTTTTTTTTTTGGCGTGGTGGAAAAGTTTTATTGCTACCTCCGACCCAGGTTATGTGAGCAGGACGCAGGTTATGTGGGACTCCCCTTTCTAAAGGGGTATACCCAAACAAAAAACCACCACGCCTTGTCCGTCTTGTTGGCTTTGTTAGACGCCCGGTTGTATACCTGACGAACGTCTACCAACAAGAATATTATCCTACAATTCAAACCTTTAAAAGAAGGGGTGTAAGGTTTTGAAGATTTCAAACCATAAATCTGCCATATGTAAATTATTTAAATAATTATTTTATAGTATTAGTTTAGTAACACCTATTCCTTTCTATCTTTATGATTATTTTTATTTTTGCTGTGTTTATATGAATGATCAGATAGGAATCCAACTGGCGTCATTATTATTATATCTATAAAGGAATGTGTTAAATATTGTACAAGTTTATTACTTACAGTCAGGCAGCTATATGTTTCAAACATAGTTCTTAGAAGGAACAAATCTTTACCGTTTATAGCTTTAAATAAACGTAATGGATTTGTTGTGGCAAAACCTCTTCGCACCAGAACTGCTTTTGCGCGAAATCAATATTTCTCGCAATCAAATTACTTATAAAACACGATTAAATATATCCGCAAAAATTGCATGCATGCTAAGAAATATTAAATACATTTCTATCAACATTAAATTATAATGAAGTGGAATCGTTATTAAAACGCATAATTAAATATTAAGTACAATTATAGAGGTTATAAAACACACACACGCACATACACACACATGCGCGAGTGCGCGCGCACGCACACACACTCACCCACACATACACCCACACCCACACGCATACTCACACCCTCACGCATACTCAGAAACACGCACGCGAACTTCTTGGCACTTTAAATATATTGTAATGTCATTTTTCTTTAATTTTTATTTTTAGTTAACTTATCTTCTGCTATGTAACATTTCTATTATTTTTAAATCAACTCAAATATTTTTGTTTGTATACCTACCCTCTTTTTTATGCTTATTTCTTGTTATGGAAGAGCGGTGTCTTCTGACACAGGGGTAGTAGTACTACCCTTAAAATAAGGCTCTAGCCATTAGTGTTTAAAGTAATTTTATATAATAATAGGTTAGCTCTTTCTGAATTATTATGCAAACTGAGTGTAAAAGTTAGTCATGCATATTAATTTTGGTGCTTCTTCGGTCTTCAGTTTATAGTTACAAAAAGTTAAACGTTAACATAAGATATTTTATTTTAAAGTTTTTTTTATAAAATTCGGAACGAAAATGAAACAAATATTCACTTCCTTTTTTTAATCTAGTAGTAAAATTGAAGTAAAATTATGATATAAGTTGCACATATTTCGATGAGACCAATGAATAGTGTTATGTCCATTGGAATAATACGCCACAGTGTGTATTTTGGTGAGCGGTTTTCGATGTATTCCAAAAAACACCATATCATTTCATGTAGGCCTTCATCTAAACAAAAAAGGAGGATTAGTTAGGTCAGGCTATTTGCTTATTTTATAATTACTATTATTGACAATTTTAGTACCTCTATTTGTAATCAACAGGTCGCCAAGAGTCTCTTTGATTTTGTCGTATTCATTCATCAACATTTCTGCAATAAAAGCTGTCGCACACGTAAGAAATATAGTGATGATTCCTTCCGTTATAACAATTACAGTCGTATTCATTTTGCTCTAGAGAAAAGATTTTGCATTAATGTTATAGTCTTATGCTATTTAAAAAAATAGCCTATTAGTTTATCTCTGTATTATCGAGACATGGAATTATATATATATTATTATTTTCTACCTATTAATTTTATATACTCGTAATTATTCGTAGTACGCCGAATTATTTTATAACACAGGGAAGACAAATTGGGCAAGTGTCAAGCCTCCGATGGGTGTGGTTTTACAAAATTAATATATATATTTAATTTATCCAAAAAAAATTCGACGCGTTGTTTCACTATGTGAATTTCTCTGGTGTGAAAAAGCTTGCGTGATTCTAACTTAATTCGGCCTTGAACAGATTTAATTACAATTTCATCAACTTCAGCGGAGTATTTGATTCTCTTTTTTTCTGACTTCATCAGACTAACAAACAATCGGAACGGAAATTAGACTGACATTCTCCCTGAGTATCCATATGGTATTATGATTTTAGATTGTAGTCAGGTCTCCTCAGCCTTATATATTTAATGTAACATGTAATCGGCATGGTAATACTAGTATGATAATAAACTGCTTGCCTGTTTATGTATTGAAATAGTAGGAAAAATAGTACATTTTTCATTGCATTTTTTTAAACATGAGACTGAGACATATCTGCCTCGTTCGTCTAGGGGTGAGCATGTTCATCTGCAGATCAGGAGGTCCGAGGTTTCATCCCCGTGTCAGGCAAAGCTATAAATAGTATTGGGTTATTCTACCTAAAAGTTCTGAGTACCAGCCTGGAGTTAGGCAATTGACGGTGATTAAGCTCCGTGCCTCGTAGAGCACGTTAAGCTGTCGGTCTTGCGACTGAAATCTCTCCAGTCATGTCGGGTCTGCCGTTTCATCATACTATGAGACAGAAGAGTAAAGATTGCACCTGTGTTTGCGCACACACTTGTGTAATATAGTATCTCCCGCGTAGTTGGAAAATTTCTCTAAAGAATGGCCACTAGGCTAATTAAAAAACTGTTGTTGTAACATAAACACAATAAATGTTCTACTTGCCTGCAAAAACATTAATATAATCCCAAAGTAGACGTAATAAATTACTTTAAAGAAAATTATTATTAAATTGAAGAAAATCTGAAATTAAAAATTAATTTCAAAATAAGTTTAATGACTCATGATTTATATCTAGGGATAGAAATTACAAAAAAAATATAGAAATTTGTCTATTTGTGATTCTTTTGTTTAATATTTTATTGGCACATAAGAATAAAACATAAACAGATGCCAAAATTAATGCCTAGTAAAGTTTTCTAGCCTATGGTAAAGATTCTGTCTGATGGTACGTCTGTGAGTTCAAATTCACCAAATATGTTATGTAAACGGCCCCAACCTGCTGAAAATAATAACGAGCAAAGCGACTTGTTTACGTTTGCAAATAGAAAAAATATTAAATAATTTGTTTTTACTATTAATATTATTTCACTTACCACAAATTTTATAGATTTATTTGTAAAGCGTAAAACGTCCAATAAATTTTTATATACGTGCATATAATGTTTCAATGCATAAACTTTACGATCGACGGAAACATTTTCCCTGTTGCATAGTGATTTTATCTGGTTACTCAGGTAATTCATTCTAGACCACATCAATTCGAATATTACAGATTTGGTTAAAAGGCTTAAGTGATTTGTTGTTAACATCAACATAGAAGTTATATGTTGAATTTCCCAAAATTTCTGAACATCGAATTTAAAAATAATTTCAATGATATATTTTACACATATATTCGTACATAAAAAACTGTTCGTCACTTTAAAGTTGAAGTATGTATTTTTGAATCCCATCATTATATCAATAGTTTTGATTGTAAAATAGACTTTAAGTAATTCTTCTTCAACAAATACTGATACTAAAATATTTGTAACAAAGTGCAATATCAGTAAACCATTAAAAATTAAGTATCGGGGATTTATAAAAATATAGATTATACGTTGAAGACAAAATACCCAGTAACAAATACAATACAGTTTTGCAAAATAACAAAAAAATATTGATTTGAACAGTTTGCTGTAGTATCCGAATAGTAATCTTATGCCCATGATCAATTTTAGTGAAAACATATTCTATTACAATGTTTCTAATATTTTTGGAGTATTTCCCAGAACTCTAGTCAAAACAAAATAAAAGACATAAATGCAAATGGAAACCTAATAAATCAGTTTACCATTACTTAAGTGCATATGCAGCATACAATCAGTGAACTGTAATTAAATGTTTGATGTATCTTTAATTTAATGTATTGATGTTATAGAAATATGACATTGAATTCTCAGAGTACGGTATATAATTTATTTCTATCGTCCGATAATATTTTAATTTCACAAATTTCCGAGGTTATCATATAATATATAATTCAACACAAATCTGCGCTACTTCTCAAGGACTCAATATTTACAATTAGGTATCGAAAAGCGGACAGGTCACCAATTATCTTAACAAATCTATGAATATTTTATATCGCACGTTACTGCCAAGGTCTCTTTCACTTTTCTTTCTTTTAACTTCAATATTCCAGAAATATTTTTAATTATAATTTAATTTTTGATAATATCAAACTAAACGAACTTAAACCTTAAAATTATAGCCAGAGAACTAAAATTTTCTAAAAACTAGATAGCAAAACGGTAAAGGTTGAAGTCATATTGTGTTGAAGACCTATTAACAATGGTGTTATAAAAATACAAAGCATTTTTATGATTACAACATTTACTCTGATGAAATATGTTGAGACCGTTAAGCATTTACTTTATGATAAAATATTGATTATACGTCAGTCCATGGATAATAAAAATTTGAATTGTTCTAAGTTTGTGTGTATTGTACATATTTTTTTTTATTAATAATTAGTACAAGTCAATTATAGGACGATATAGTTTAGTGTTATATCGAGACACTAGCGGGTAAGCTTAGCTCAGCTGCTTATGCGGTCAGGAAAATTAGACACTTTGTTAACAGATGTTGAAACTGCTAGGCTTGTTTATTTTGCATACTTCCATAATGTAAGGTCGTATGGGATCTTATTATGGGGCAGAGCTGCTGATATAGAAACTGTATTTATACAGAAAAGAGATGTGCGATCGATATATAAACTTAGATCACGCGAATCCCTTCGTGACAAATTTAAAAAAATAGGTATACTTACAGTAGCCTCGCAATATATTTATAATAATATAATCTTTATTAAACAAAACATAAGTAATTATAAACAAAAAGTCGGTATAAACAGTCAACTTACAAGAAACGGACATAAATTAGTGATATCTGCATATAGTCTGAGAAAAGTACAGAAATCCTTTGTGAGGTAACATTAGATCTACCTTTACCTGAGTTTAAACAATATATTAAAACACATTTAACCAATCGTAGTTACTACACTATTGATGAATTCCTTAACGACAAGGCGGCTTGGAAGCAGGCCACTCCGCTCTCATCTCTCACAAAACGGATAAATTCTAAAGATTGTCAAACTATGAAATGATGTTGGAAATAGAAATCAACAAGAACAATTGCAAACTTTCAAGAAATATATATGTTTCATTTTATTTAAAAAAGTCCGACAAAAAGGACTGGTGAGACCCTGATTTTGTGACAATAATACCACATAAATAGTATATCCTAAAAAATAAGAAAAAACTAAATCGGTCCATAAAATGAAGTTAAAATCGGTGAACAAACATAATATATAATAATACATAATATATACATAGAGGTAAAGAGTAAAACGTCCTCCTTTTCTAAAATCAGTTCATTAAAATAGTTTCCATGTGTAAGTTCGACCCTGATAGAACATCGTTTCGTGAGATATACTACTTCTAAAACTACTATTAAATTCATGTACTGAATCCAATGTAATAAATAAAGTAATAAATTTAGATACCGTATTGGTTGCTGCCACCTGTGTTGGTGTTACATAGGGTTTACCATCTCCTGTTTTTTTCTCTTTTTTTTAAAAAGTCCCAAGACTTCTTCTTTTTCTTGCCTTTGTAACGTTGACTCCTCATAGGTTTATCAAATCTAGTTGTAAACATTTACGCCTCGAAGCTGGTCATCATGACTAAAGTGGGCCTAATGAGTTATTAATCAATGTTGACAAATCTCATCATGTCTTAAAGTTCGCTTATTTTATAAGTGAGCTACAGTACTTACTAATGGTTTGGTTTTTTAAAGAAGTGGAATAATGCTGCAACTGCTTTGGAATCCTTCATTTCATTTTAATTTAGCTATTGTCTCCACTAGTTTCAATCAAGATATATGATCTCTTTCCACAATTTTGCAGTAAACTCAAGTTTCAGATGGTATTTTGAAAACCATCGCATATTAGCAATGCCTAAGCAGGGCAAGGACACGTCTTGGAACGTGCCGCTCTCTGTCCGTCAACCTGAGGATTAGGTATTAAACCTCATGTCGCTGTTCGATCCCCGGGTTGCGTCGGGCCAATTAATTGTATTGGGTTTTTATATGAAGAAATTCTCAGAACAAGTTCTCATTTCAAAAATTTGCGGTCATTCATCACCGTTCCCTGAAGATTAAGATCAGTTATCTTCCGTTAGGTAAATTGTGTGGAAAGAAACGAAATTACAGTACCTATTGTAGTGAAGGAATCGAGATCGTACCAGAGATTGTGTGGGTGTTTAGTAGTTGTAAAATCTATGGAGATTCCTTAGATTTCATTGAAGATTCCTTAGAGAAAAAATTGAGACCATAGCGAACAAAATCGGTCAACAATTGTATTATGTATACTATTGCGATTTCCCGTCTTAGTTGTAAGAGCATTTTTTGTAGGTAACCTAGCAAGCAATACCTTAAGAGTTTAATAGTTTTGTCATTTATAGTAATTTATTAGTAGCCTTATGATTTATGTTGAAAAGTTCAAACAGTGAAACAGTTTTAGTAAAGTACACCTATTTAATAGTAAAATTGTAACAGCACAATGATATAAGTAATACAAACGTCAAGAAGACCAATAAATAATGTAATGTCGATAGAAATTATACGCCATAATGTGAATTTTGGTGGACGGTTTTCAATATACTCCAAAACGTAGTCGATCATTTGATGAAAATTTGTATCTATAAATAATAAAAAGGTATATTAAATAATGGATCCAGAATCTAATAGTATAACAAATCAACATAACGGTGTAAACTTTTTAAAGGCAAGTTCTTATTTTCAAGTGTGCATTTTAGTTGTTCTATTGGAAAATCTCTTCGTAGTCTAGATTGAGTTTTTTTGTATTATCAATATTCTCAATTCTTCAAGTCTGCCAAGATATTATACAAACGCTTATAGCAATATTATTTTTCATCACACTTGCCGTAACGTGGACCTTGTTACATCGTAAATCACAATTACCATTTTCTTCAAGTAAGATGTCGCCGAGTGTTTCTTTAATTTTGTCATATTCATTTAATAATAATTCCGCTATCAATGCTGGTGTCCCCATCAAAATGATCGTAAAAAGACTTTCCACTATTACATTCATGGATTTGTTGTTATTTTTCTATAAAATAAAGCATTATGTCGGGCAAATAGTAAATAATATATATTAGTCAATAGTAATAGTAATAATAGGACACTTTTAAAACTGAAAAAAGTTAAACTGTGTTCCATTGGAATGGATCTTAATCGCAATTTTGTTAGTATCTCTTATATAGTATATTTAAAATGACTGGATGTATTTTGATGAAATTTTGTATGAAGATAAAGAAACATATTTTACACACCTGTTTGAAATAAAAAACTAAGTAGGTAACTAGTAGGTAAACCTTATAATTAAATCGTATAGGTATTCCCTTCTCGTTTATTTTTAACTTTTTTATAAACCTACTTATTTCAATGAACGTATCTTTGGTAGTTTGCCTTTCTTTCACGCAGCAAGCAATATAGGAATATAAAAATAATCGACCATTAGGATAAGAAAATAAAACCGTGGACAGATCTATTACTTTTTATAGCTAAATTAAAAAATAATACATAAATTGTACTTATAACTTGACTTAAAACTCTAATAATGTTGTGTAATATTTTTAAGAGTACCATGTTAAAAAGTGCTGGAACATTTCTATACTCTAATTTCATTGAGTAAACGCAATTATTGAACAATTATAATATTTTATAAAATTGTTGAAACAAAAAAAACTATTCGATGAATGAATGAATGAATGAATGAATATACTTTTATTGCACATCACAAAAATTATAACAAAACAACGTTTACAATTTACAAGCCTTATCGCTTTATAGACAGTATAAAGGGATTGTTCTCATTCTTCTTTTTATTTCAATTAGATTTTTGAATTGGTTTATTTGGATTAGATTTAATTTAGTTTTATTTTTTTTTAATTTAGTTTTATTTATTTTTGACATGTATTTATTATTATTGTATTGCATACAACATTATGTCGTAACTGATCTTAAATTGTATGGGTAAAGCCTGAAATAAATGATTATTATGATTATTATAGCGATTTCTTCCAGGCAATCAATGGCGAAGATAAAAAAATACAGAATATTATAGTTATAATTCGATTATATTATAATTTTACTTACGCTGACATTCAATAGTATTATACCACCATAGACATAATAAATTACTTTAATGAGTACAATAAAAACATTCAAGAATACCTGAAAGAACAAAAGTACGAAATTTAAAAAAAAAAGTATATGTTTCAAGTTTTGAATAAACATACTCTTCTATACATTCTTGGAAAAAAATTAGTAAATGCTCTGTTATTATATTATATTCCTACCTAAAAACTTAGTCTTACCAAATATACCTACACAAAAAAATACCTAAAAATCGGTAAAGCCCAGTGGCGTCCATAGAGGGTATGCACAGATGAGATAAAATTAAGAAAATCACCAGTACGAGTTATAAAAAACTTAAGGAAAGGCATTGTAAGAGTTATAAAAACCTACCCTTAAGTATTTTTAACTCGTACTGGATATTTTCTTTCATTTATATCACCGCGTACCCTGTGCATACCCTCTATGCACGCCACTGGTGAAGCCTATGTAAAAGAGCTTTCAACTTTTTTACTGCACTTTACTTCTAATGCCTCATAAGAAAAATCTTCATTACGACTCTTAAATGTAACCGTGTTAACTTACCGAAAATTTCATTACTTTGTATGTATCATTTATAATATTTAATAAAATTTTATATAAATGTAAAAATTGCTTCAACGTGTGTAATTTATTTTCTAGAGAAATACTATTGCTCTTACATTTTAGTTTAAGCATGGTAGCCAGATGTCTTGTCCTGGACCATATTAATTCTAATAACACCGATCTTGTCGATTGACCTAAGTGATTTGTTATGGTGATACATATGCCACATAGATGTTTAAACGTCCAAAATTGATCAATGTTGAAAGGAAACCAAAATTCTACCAAACATTTTATTCCCATGAAAGTACTGAAAACCATGACAGTCACTTCCAATTCAAAGAATCTATTTTTAAAGCTCATTATAATATCAATAGTTTTAATTAAAGAATATAATTTAAACAGTTTTTCTCTGAATATTATTGTTGCTAAGATATTTGCAGCGAATTGGGACATCATAAGAATATTGAAAGTTACTAACACCATAGACATTTTATTCAAATAAAACAAAAAATGTAAGCAAAATATAAAGTAAACTAAGCAGTACGTTTTAGCTATAAAACACAGTGGTTTTGATTTGAATACTTCGCTGTAGTATCCGAACATAAGCCTGAGAAACATGATATATTTTAACGAACACATATCCTGCTAAGGTTTTCTTGTAAATTTGTAGAGTCTGTAAAGCACCAGACAGTTACAAAGTATTATATAATAAAAAGAATTAGAAAATTATCAACCAAACGTTACGTTATTCTACTTAATGTGTGTTACTTAATTTATGTTGTCAGTATTGCAATCACTTACAATAATGAGTTTTAGTTGTTATTGATGGAACTGTAATAATTTATTGACTAGGGTTCCGCTTGAACATGTTCAAGTTGGATATAGATTATTTTTTTGAAATTTCATCAATTGTTACCTTTTTGCTATAATAAGAATAATAAATAGTAAATAAATAAATACACTACGACAGTATACAAATCGCCATCTAGTCACGAAGTAAGTGAAGCTTGTGTTATGGGTAGGTACTAAGATTACTGATGATTGTTTTTAATGAACAATAATATATCTACATGAATACCAAGCTCTATATCCAACTACGTGTGAAGGGCTGCTTTGAATGTACTTTTTTAGCTTTTTGTGTATTACCGTGTTTTAATTTATTTCGTTCTATTATAGTGTAGAAATCTTAATTAGGTCATAGTTACCAAATAAAGAGTTATTATATAAATGCTAAGATTATACAGATAAACACCCAGAAAAACATTCATGTTCATCGCGCAAACAATTTCCAATTTTGTGAATCGAACCCATAACCTTGGACTCAGAGAGCAGGGTCAAAATAAATTAATACAATAATTTTGCCAGCGACTTCGTTCGCGAGTACATTGATGTGTATGCCTATGTTATTCTCTGACCCCTGAACCCCCGCTATGCAAACAACATATGAAGCTCTTGCTGTGTAAAAAATAAAAACAAATCTAACACACGGAACCGTAAATGGTTTTGGCATAATAAGTAGCTTATAATGTGTAATAATAGGAAACGGAGGTAGACTTCTCCTATTCTATGTTCCAGTGCTTTAGCAGGTAGACACTGTATTATAACCGTTATTTTGTATTAATCCCCGGTACCTTTCACCGGTTCCTTGTACATAGTTTGTTTGATTCTGTAATCAGAGTTAGAATAAGAATGCAAGCCATCGCTACAACAACGAAATAAGTCTAAGGTCTAAGTTATTAGTTTTACATGTTAGATAAACAATAAATAACAGTACATAAAAGCATACCCTGGTAAATTTGTTATTATTATATATTCTTTTTCACTTGAGGCCAATCTTGCAACACGATTATTATGAGGTGTGGCGATTTTTGGGCGCAGATTACGTGAAACATTTGACGTGGCAGCGTACTATAGGCTTCATAAGATGGCTGTCACTAAGTGGGCGATGGCAATAATGGAGATTGGAGTCCCAAGGTACTGGAATGGCAACACTGCACTGGTAAAAGATACGCTGGTTGATCTCTAAGGTAGTGGAAAGGCGAACCCAAACTAGTCGTCTGGAGCCATCCAGGAGTGTGAACTTTGGGACTCCCTACAAAAGACATGTAAAATATTATACTTAACTTGCATGCTACGTGGCAACTAGAACTGATATATATTTTATGCTATGATCAGTTGTCGGACGAAACAGTAAGGAGGAGGAGTAATTTAGGATCGATGATCGAAAACATAATATGTTTGCAACTTTGAAGAAAATATACCAAACAATGAACAGTAAAATAAATACTTCAAACAGTAAAGTCTGAGGAATAAATTTAACATTTTATATTGTTTGTTCTTTTTTAGAATTTGCTTACTTTTCGGATTGTAAAAGCTTGTGTTTGCAAACCTGTTCTGATACTACGTTACATAAGTCAATACCAATTTGTTTTAGTGCATCTATCAAGCCTGAAAGGAACACTGCCACAAGTTTTCTAGGTAAATTTCTGATGTTTTATTTTATGTTTTTTGTTTATAATATTATTTACTTTAATAGACTGACAAGAAATATGTGTTTTTTTTTTGTTTAATTCTAAGAAGAAGGCTCAGAATCACTCAGCTTGCGATGGAGAGAGCAATGTTGGGAGTATTTTTACGTTATCAAATCAGGAATGAAGAGATCCGTAGAAGAACCAGAGTTACCGACATAGCTCAGCGAGTCGTAAAGCTGAAGTGGAAATGGGCGGGGCACATAGCTCGGAGAACCGATGGACGTTGGGGTTCCAAGGTGCTGGAAGGGCGGAATAAACAAACGAACATATTCTTCAACGAAAGTATTAGTATAATTCCTGTTTACACTAACATGATGATTATGAGTATTCATTCAATTTGAATTCTAATACTACTATACTTAGTGTACATTTTAGTTAGTAATGTACAATACTAAGTGTTTAATATTTGTGAACTCCGTATCTTTACATAAACTGTGTCCATTCTAAGGTTGGCGCATTGTTTTCGGTTATCTATATTTTGAGAAGTAAAAACCACTGACTATGCTAACAATCTGTACAACAAGTAATTTAAAGGGACGAAATTGCACTGAGATTGATTACACTCTGTCATTACTAGATAAAAGCATGATAAAAACTTTGTCAGTCTCAAATTCTGATGACACCTGTCAATATCATCGACGGTATTACAGCGGGTCGTTTGTCATTGTTTGTTTTTTAAATTGTATTTTTTTGCTTGGATTTTCTGGTTTGGCCTTCATTACAACATAAATATAATAAATATACTACGACATTACACACATCGCCACCTAGCCGCAAAGTAAGCGTAGCTTGTGTTACTAAGATAGCTGATGAATATTTCTATGAATATAATACACATAAATATTTGTAATATACAGTTAAACACCCAGACACTGAAAAACACTCATGGTCATAACACAAACACTTTCCAGTTGTGGGAATCGAACCCACGGCCACGACTGAGAAAGCAGGTTCGCTGCCCACTGCGCCAGTCGGCCGTCAATTGTAACGTGATGCCCATAGGCAACCAGCGAAGCGTCTAATGACTGGCAAAAATGTATAAAAATAAGGGCTGATGTAGTAATAAGTAAAATAAATATTTTGAGGAAAACAAAAAACGGTTTTTATTAGAAAAGCCATCGATATATATATTTATTATATATTTTTAAGTAATTATATTTAAAAAAACTGTACAGTCACTGAATATGTTAAGTTTGTAAATTTACACTTGTAGTTCACTGATAATACAGAATGTTGAGAGATGGCGCTCTAAGATTTTATAAAATCAATATAAGGATGAGTTAAGATTTTACTATCGTATTGATGACTTACTTCGAGGTGAACCCACATGTTTTTTTTTTATTTAAAAGAAAGTAACCAAAGTGACTTATATAGTACTATAGTTGTTAATAAATTACTTACTTAGTTAATTACGTAATTAGATCTTTCAAATAAACTTAACCAATCAACCATTTGAAATTTCTAAACCAGTTAAAGCTTAAATAAATTAAGGAAAACACCTAAACAAAACATATATTTTTAGAGAAACACGTAATTGAAAAAGTTATTTAAAAACGGAACCCGATTTTAACAAGAATACACAACTTAAAATTATGTTTTACACAAACAAACAAGAATTTGCGGGCAGCAGCAAGTATATTATATTGGTAAGTAGATAAACTTTGCTCATTACAAAATGTTATACTCGTAGGGACGTTCCATCTATTAATTAGACAATCGTTTGGCAAGCTTCAATATTACACTTTTACTTTCGTTATAACTGACAGACGGAAAGCAGTTGGCAAACCTGTCAAAAAGTGTAAAACCATATCCTATAAACAGAGCAACACTTTGCAGGACATGAAAAGAACACGTCCTGTAAAGTTCGGCCATATGTCCATCAATCTGAGGCGTAGGCGTCAAGCTTCCTAACAGACAGTATTCAGACAACAGACAGAAAGCACTTTAAAATCAAGGGATACTTAGAACCAAGTTGTGGTGTAGCGCCCTTGTATTCAAAACGTGGTTCCTCCTACTAGCTAGCTTTGTTAACAGACTTCAAAAGAACTGTAATACATTGTTAACCTATCTTTGCTATTATAAAACTATGTGAAGTAGCAGTGAGCGCTGTGGTTTAAAGTGGGAGATCTCAGGTTTGATTCCCGGCAAGGGGC
Organism: Pararge aegeria; assembly: GCF_905163445.1. Taxonomy (NCBI): domain Eukaryota; kingdom Metazoa; phylum Arthropoda; class Insecta; order Lepidoptera; family Nymphalidae; genus Pararge; species Pararge aegeria. The sequence goes on along the minus strand of NC_053184.1, from coordinate 3,793,670 downwards.
AATTATGAAATTTACCAATTTGCTGCTGGCTGTGGTTAGTTGCCCCCCTACCGGGAAAGACATGCCGCTAAACAATTCAGTATTCCAGCACAATTTCGTGTAGAAACCGATTATGGTACGGGTTGAATATTACTGCGATTCCTCTCACAGATAAAACTGCATCATCAATTACCAGGTGAAAATGCAGTCGAAGGCTAACTTGTAGTGGAATAAAACGTGTATACTTAAGCGTCTACGACACGAATCGTGAACCGCATTTGTCGATGCATTGTGCTAAAGTTTCACGTTACAAGACGCGTTCGTCCCATTCTGCAGAAAGAGTCGCGCAGGTTTATGGCGTAATACAAACCTACGCGAAATAAAGCAGGAGAATATGTTTGGTGTCATTTATGACGTGCCGCTAAGCGATTTAGAGATTCAGTACGATGTCGCGTAGACACCGATAAAGGGTATTTTTTAACACAACTGCCATTCCTCTAGTAGATAAGTATGACTGCATCAATACTAATCTGCAGGTGAGATTGCAGTCGAGGGCTAACTTGAAGTGAAAATAAAAACCATCTATGAGTGTACGCATATGCGACTGCGATACTAATCGCGAACCTTCGTCGGAGGTTCAATAACCTTATGTTCAATGTGCTAAAGTTTCATGTCAAGAGAAGCGTGCGTCTAGCTCTGCTGTCGCGGTTGAACCGCGTTGTAGTCGCATTAGTGTGTACGACGCCATTTAAATATAGACTATGTCTGAACCTTGGTACTTACTGAAAATCAGCGTTGCAGTATTCCTAGGCCGGTAGCTATTGCCATGGCCGGCACCACAAAGACAAACGTAAATATAAATTATAAGTGTTTTTTTTTGTAATTATTTGTTTGTTGCTCCAAAAATTCTGGTCTGGAATTGCGATCAAAAAGGTTTAGATTAAACAATTCAACAATTAATTAATTAACTAATTTTACCGGCATTCACTTACCAATCTTTTTCACACTTTCTACCCGACACTTGCGAGTTACCCGTACCACCGTAGCGTTTTTATACATTCTATAAAATAGCTGACTTAAATTAAACTTAAATGTTTAAATGGACAAAAATAATAAGTAAGATAACTCTAAAACTAAAATTTAAATTGTAATAAGATTATAAGTACGCGGTACAAATATTTATGAGACCTATAAATAAGTTGATATCAATGGGAAATATACGCCAGATCGTGTATCTAGGTGGCCGAGTTTCAATGTATTCCAGTGTATCGTATATCATTCTACGTAGATTTGTATCTGTAACATAATATACCATTTGAAGTAGAGTAGGGGTACTCTATACGGGTCAGACTATATCAATCGTTACATCCATATGCAAGTGTATATAACTATCTGTATTTTATATGCTTCAACTAACATGGAGCAATAATTAGCACCATAAGGTAGGAATAGGAGAATAAGCTCACTTTAAAGAGTTATGACTCTTATTGTTACCTCTTGGAGCTAATTAACTACTAAAAAACTAAAGTTAAACAATTAGCCAACTTATTAATAAACTTTTCCTTTGCACTAAATTGTTTACAGTACACCTAAATAAAGGTTATTTACTCGTATACAGAACCGTTTAGAAAAATATAATATAATATGTACAAGTCAATTTGATTGCATTGGGTTGCACGAAAAACCAAACAAAAGTCGAACAAACATCATGCTTTTAAAGAAAATATTTCTTGATAAACTGTATTCTTTCCAATCCCTAACATTTTTTATCGAGTGGTACAACATAACAACTGAGCAAAGAAAGTTTAACTAACGCGATGGTAGACCACTGAAATAAATTGAAAATCAATTCTTTTTGTAACAAAAATGCAATTTAACAACAGTAATTTGTCTCCGTTAGTGTCATGCGCTGCATATGGAATACTTATTTTTTTTAATTGGTCATAAAATTTTGGTTTTTTTATATTATATTCTAAATTACTTCATCTCTTAAAGATTACTTTATCTCTACATTTTTGGACCCGTTTTTATTATTATTCAAATGCGAGAAATTTTCTCGGCGCTGTAAAAAAAGGTGAAAATTTCAATAGATCTCATTGACACAGATCAAACTGGGAATTACAATGTTGATAGATTGCCAGTGGAACGCGCCGTATTGATAGAGGACGGTCCAGTCAATGGTGGCGAGATAAATAGCCGGGCATTCAATGCTTAACAAATGGTCTTAACGCCTCGCCATCTCCCCGACGTGGACACAAACGTTTTATACGTCGGACCTGCATCAGCTACACAATGCTTTTAGGCACGGCCGTGTCGTTATTTATGAGCCAAATTTTTCTCTGATCCCTTACGAATAGAATGAAATCGATTCAATAGAATTTGATGAGCAAGTAACGTCCTTTTTCGTTACTAATACGAATTTATTGGTGTTTTCGTGACATAAAACCCGTTATTTCTTTATCCTTGTACAACATCTGCCAAAGCCCAGCTCGAGCTTTGAACCTCACTTGCTAGCGCAAGTCAGGTTCTTACGTTGACCTTCATAATTGACGACCGACTGGCGCAGTGGGCAGCGACCCTGCTTTCTGAGTCCAAGGCCGTGGGTTCGATTCCCACAACTGGAATGTTTTTCAGTTATATATATTTCTGTGAATGTTTTTCAGTGCTGGGTGTTTATCTGTATATTATAAGTATTTATGTATATTATTTATAGAAATATTCATCAGCCATCTTAGTACCCATAACACAAGCCACGCTTACTTTGGGGCTAGAGGGCGATGTGTGTTGTCGTAGTATATTTATTTTTTATTATTTTATTATTATTACTAACACAATGCTTATAGATACAGTCGTTAAGACAAAATTATACCTTTAAGATGTTGTTAAGCCGATCTGATCTTACACGAAATGGATTTTAGTGCTTTTTGTGACAGGGTTCGTCCACGGGGAATTGCTACCACCATGCTTATTTTTTTTTATTTAAGTTAGCCCTTGACTGCAATCTCACCTGTTGATCATAAATAATGCATTCTAAGATGGTTCATTAAGATGCTGTTAAGCCGATCTGATCCTAAACGAAATGGATTTTAGTAGTAGTAGAGCTTTTTGTGACAGAGTTCGTCCTCGGGGAAGTACTGCCACCATGTTTATATTTTTTCTTTTTATTATTTAAGTTAGCCCTTGACTGCAATCTCACCTGGTGGTCAGTGATGATGCAGTCTAACTGTTAAGGAGTATGGTAATCATACAACACTAAATCGCTTCTTTCTGCCGCTGAGCAGCATTGTTGCAATGCTGTGTTCCTGTCCACGTGCCCTTCAGGGCGTGATTGCCGGTGTAATTACAGGCGCATGACGCTTAACACTCTACTCCTCAGGTTGGACACAGAGCGGCACGTTGCAGGGCTTGCTCCTTGCATGCCCAGTAAAGTATTGCTGTATTTCTAGGCGATGGTTTTCCAATTACCATCAGATTAACCATCTGATTATTTATTTAGACAACGGACAGTCATGCACAAAAATAACAAAAAGACATCTAAAAATAAAATAGCATTAGCAAAAGACCCACATCATTGTCCACGAATTACTAAACTTATATTAAAAAAATAGGGCTACTTAAAAATTTTAAAAGAGATTAAAGTTATTACGTAAATAATAAATAATTCATCACTAACTGACTACTTAATACGACTTATTATTTATTTTTTTTATATTTCAGATTGCTTATTACCAACTTCTTGAAATTACTTACACTAGTTGCATGAATGTCAACGTCGCCAAAGTGTTCGTTATACATCTGTGTCATTCTAAACATTGGTGAGCGTTTACCTGCATTAATTAGTGCGGCATTTTGTGGTAGCAAAAAATCTGATATGTTCTGCAGCTACGTACAGAAGTTCTAAGCACGAGTAGAAGAGCTTCCGAGTACTATAAAAAAAAACTTACTGGGATTCGAACTCTGCTCCGGGAGAGTGAAGCCGATGTACTAACGTTTTTTTTATTGGTCATCTTAAGAGTTAAACAATTAACAACAACTAGGTGACAAGGTATAAATTAATGATATTCATTTTAAAAACCATTTTTTTTTATTTGAGTTGCAATCGCTACCACAAAGCAAGTTTATGATTACAACTTGTTCATAGATGACATACCAGATCCCCACGCAACATTCTCACTGATTAAGTTATTTTAAAACAAAATTCTTTAAAGTTGCCCTTACATACCAATTCGTATTTTCAAATTCAAATTCAAATTCAAAATTTCTTTATTCATGTAGGCCTATCACAGGCACTTATGAAGCGTTCATACATAATTGTTTAAATAATTGTAACGGGATGGTGATAACTTCGTTCGCCAACTTAAATCTAAAGCTACGAGGGTTCCAAACGCGCCCTGGTCTAAGAAGAGCCCACAACAAACTTAGCCGGGTAAATTTATTTTTTTGTTATCACCATCTTCCAGTAAATTTAAATTAAGCTATGAAGCTAGAGCAATTCACACCCAAGTTTTTTTATCGTTTAAATAATCCTTAATGTTATAATAGGATTTTTCTGTAAGCTTACGTTTTATATAAACTTTGAACTTATTGAGAGACAACTCAAAGATTTCATTTGGTAATTTGTTATAAAATAATATACAATTGCCCTTGAATGAATTTGCAATTTTGTGTAGCCTAGTAAACTGCACAACGAGTTTATTTTTGCTTCTAATATTTATATTGTTACAGTGCATTTTCTTTTTAAATTTTGATATATTTTTATGGACATAAATTAAATTTTCATATATGTACTGACTATGCACCGTCATTATTTTAACTTCTTTAAATTTATCCCTTAATGACTCTCTTGGGCCCATTTTATATATCGCACGAACAAGCCTTTTCTGCAGGACGAAAATAGAATCTATATCAGCAGCATTACCCCATAATAAAATGCCATAGGACATAATGCTGTGAAAATAACTAAAATAAACAAGCCTAGCAGTTTCTATGTTTGTCATATGACGAATCTTTTTTACCGCGTATGCTGCAGAACTAAGTCTATTCGCTAAATTATTTATATGTGGGCCCCATTGAAGCTTAGCATCTAAAGTTATTCCTAAAAAGATTGTCGTATCCACCAAATCCAACTCCTCATTATTAAGTTGTACAATGGTTTTTACGTGTTTAACATTCGGTAGTGTGAATTTAATACTCTTCGTTTTTTTTCCGTTAAGAGCTACTTTAGCGAGACATATGTTTACATCGTCAAGATTTTTTTCACGACGTTTAATTTTAAACATCAATGATGTATCATCAGCAAACAATACTATCCCGTGATTGTCCTCAGCTAGGTAAGGAAGGTCATTCATGTAAATGAGGAATAGGAAGGGTCCTAATATAGATCCCTGGGGTACACCAATTTGCACAAATGACCCGTTAGACCGCTTTCCGTTCACGTCAACTTTTTGAATTCTATCATTAAGATAGGAAATCATTAAATCTAGAGCTATGCCCCGAATTCCATAGTGGTGTAGTTTCCTGATTAATGTTTCATGTCGTACACAATCGAAAGCCTTGGACAAGTCACAGAAGACGCCAAGTGCGTCCCGTGACTTCTCCCAGGCTTCAAATATATTTTTTACTAACTCAACACCAGCATCGGTTGTTGAGCGACCCCGTGTAAAACCAAATTACATATATTTGTATTTCGTACTCTGAATAGAGCTAGTTATACCTAAACATTCAAATAGTCTTACACAACATCCCTTTGGACTAAATAGCAAAAACTAACTAAGATTATGCTTGGTTGGTAACAATCATCCGCATTCCCGCTGTCACCTTATACGGTTGCCTTCAGCTTAGAATTAATTGTTACTGAGTTTGCACACACAAAAGCAGAAAAATAAAGCGACAATAGATTAAATAAAAAATATACTACTTTAGGTGCGCAAGGCGGTCTTATCGCTAAAGCGATCTCTCCCGGAGAATCTTTGGCAAAAGTAGTTGTTATAAGGAACGGGTTGGTGCGGCAATAAAAATTTATAGCTAAATAAAATAATAATGTTTTTTTTTTGATCTGAAGATGTACACAAAGTTAAAATATATATCAGTTCTCTACGATTTAATTGCATAAAGATGCGGCCTCCTGTTTAGCTGGAGTATCTTTAACCGAACATCGTCGGTTGGATGTAACTATCCACGGCTGAAACCTCCAACCATACCAGACAAGAGAGATTAAGCCCGAGACCTCACAGAATTTTGAATTTTTTGAATTTTGATGAATATTTTTATGAAAGTTATACATAAATACTTATAATATACAGATAAAAACCCAGACACTGAAAAAAAATCACGTTCATCATACAAACATTTTCCAGTTGTGGGAATCGAACCCCCGGCCTTGGACTCAGAAAGCATGGTCGCTGCCCACTGCGCCAGTCGGCCGTCCCTAAGGTAGCCTATCCGCCTATGACTGCAATCTCACCTGGTGTTGGGTAAATCTTCGAAGCACGTCAGGTATAAGAAAACGAACGTGGTCTCCATGGCTCGAGAGAACGTTAAGCCTTTATTCCTCATTCATCAATAGACTACTAACAGTCACCTGCTGGGCTTCTCCCAAGGGGAGGGTTTGCTCACAATCACCAAGCTGGACGGACGGTTAGATGGTAGTTGTGGCAAAGAGGACGCTTTTCTCCGTTATGTTCCTTAGTCACCTCGTACCACACTCGCGGGAAGAGGATGGGTGGTGACAACTGTATTCTCATCTCACCACCACACGTTACGTCATTTCCCAATATTCACTGTTTTATAATCGATAAAATCACCAACCCACATCGGAGTACAAGGGTGTGGCTAAGCTCTAGTTTCTCTTCACTATGATGTATTAATGAGAAACTGTGATAGCTCAGTGGGTTTCCCTTTCGACGGGACTGAATTCGATCCCCAGCACGCACCTGTAACTTTTCAGAGTTACGTGCGTTTTTAATTGAAGCCATCACTTGCTTGCTTCATATCACTTGCTTTAACGGTTTTCCATGACGTTCTCCGTCGAGTCTACTTATCCCTGGCCCAAGTGCGGATTAGTAGACTAATTAGAATTTGGCCATTTTTCTGATAGGAGTCCCGAGCTCTGTTGTGCACCGGTAGAAGGTTGATAATGATGACGATGATGAAAGAATGCTCATCCGTAGGAGATTAACAGGCTGAGGAGATAATACTTCATGAAATACTAGAATCTCATCACTTAGGGAAAGGAAATTTTATGAGAATAAAAACATATCAAAAATAAGTTTGAGTCACTTTAATGAAGACATATAAAAAAATGCTGTTCGTTTATTTAAAACATTTCACAATTTTATTCTTTTCACAATTGAATATCATAAGTGCATCCGTATATTCATAAATTCATTAAAATGTTACATGAGCAATTCATTTAATTTAATCTCCCGAGATAAAGTTAAAACAATGTTGTAACTAAGGCTTTGTTCACATTGATCTCACAGTACGTGGTTACCGTGATTCCACCAATTAAAATTCAATATTGTTTTAATTGATGATTTTTTTTGTGTACTTCTAAGCCAATTTCGATGCGGTTTTTTACGTTATTAAGAGCATGTTCTTCTTTATCAAGTGAATAAGAAGAGTATATTTACCTTACATTCGAAGAACAGAGACAAAAAGTGGCATTTCCTTATGATAATTATTTCGTTATGCTATCGTTTTTTAAATGAGACCTTGGTTTAAAGGAATTCAAAATGTTCATACAACTAATGTCTTTTCAAGTAATATATTGGCTGTTTTATTAATTGTACCTGAAGATTGAGTTAAATTTAAGTAAGTCGTAAGGAAATATCTTTCTTAGGGTCTGTTCTTCGAAGTTTAGGTAAACATACTCTACCTATTCCGATCACTGGTTATAAGCCAATAAAGTGCGCTGCCGTAGTGCACTGACGTGGTGCTTTTTTTAAAAACAATACATTTGAAGATTTTTTTATATAATTTACGAACATAACTCAGTAAATCACTCAAACACTCAGCTGTACTAAACGAAATAACAACAAAAACATCTTGAAATAAATCGCATTTTGATTTTACAAGGTCTTTGGTTTAGTTCTTTGTTAAACTTAATTAAAATTAAACAAAAGAATATTATCTTTGGCAACGATGTCTCGAATATTGAGTCATCTAAATTGGTGATACATTTGGGTTGCATAAATGCAAAAGTAAAGTAAACTTGTAGGTATAAAAACAGTGACATTCTGCAACTATTAAAACTGAAACGAGAAGTAAAAAGTATTCTTGCAGGACTGATACAATATAACTGTCAATTTCGTGTAGCTTTTATACAACAGAATTATTGAAATTCGATTTATTTTTGTTTGCATTAATTTTTTAAGTTTCGAACGATTATTTTTTTTGTATAATAAGACGTGATATAATCATAAATAACAAATATGTGGGCAAGCACTTGTTTTTAAGATTAATGTATTTTGGTATAAAATTTTACCTACATTTACGTACTCGGCCTGTGTAGTCTACGGCCTAAGCCCTTCTCTTTTTGGAGGAACCGTGCCCTGTAGTGGGTATCTAATAGGTGATGATGATAACATTTCTGGTGAAGTGCTATCTTAGTTATTGATTCGTGTTTAAACATCTTTGTAATTGATAACACACGTTATTGACAAGTGGGTGAACACACGCATATCACAATGAACAGATTTGTCTAATCTATGCTTATAATAAAACTGTAACTGGAAGATTTCTGTACATTTAATATATTTTCAAAATTTTGTTTGGGGGAATTTTGATTAGGATGCTTTATAATCGATACTGAGCCCAAAACAGATTTTTATTTAATTTTTGTCCGTCTGTCTGTCTGTCTTTCTATCTGTCTGTCTGTCCTTATCCTTTTTTAGAGATTTCGATGCTTGCAATGAACGGTAAACATTACGCCACAACGACGAAAACAAAGTATGTCGGAATTGAATACAAATGAAATGAAAATACAAGTTATTGTAAACCTAACAGAATTAAATTATAAACAATAACAATAAATATAACACACAGGTAAATTGTTTCTTTAAAGTTCCAAAAACAGTCCGCGACAACATTAAGTATATTTTTTAAGGTTGACTCATACGCGGACGAAGACGCGCGGGTCCGCTAGTGCGAAATAAAAGCGATGATATTATCTAAGTTTGAAATCTTTGGTTATTTGTACCAGTAATTTTAGTATCAAAGTTTCATTGGTTGTTTGAGAGCTTTTCTTGCAAATGTCAACTAATTGCGACAAGTTACGATATTATTACCAAAGGGTGAGGTTCCCAGTTCAATTTCCCAGAAAGTTACTCTGGAAAATGTCGCTTTGATATTACGAAATTAGGTATAATAACGGAAGCACACTTATTTTACAAGAAGCGCAGCGTCGGACTGAGTTGCATTTTATAAGTGTGTGCGCTATGTCAACGGTAAGATTTGGGCCGTAAGTAAGGTCTTAAGGCTCTTGATTACGGTCCGGTTTTTAAAGGTGTCGTACTTATTTGCCATTCAGTAGAATGATTTATGCGTAAGGTTGTATATGACAGGAAGAGAAGATGGAAATAATAAAATATTCTAACATGTGATAGTCATCAAATTCCAAATTAATTAGTTATATGCTACACACAATTGATAAACCGTAGCTTATGGCGGCAAAAAAAAAAAATCCAAAACGATGCACTTCGCAAACTTAAGCTTTTGTTCACCAATACGAGACAGTAAAAAGCAACTCCCAATGAATATTATATTTATGATCGTTTTGCAAAGAGTGGCATCTTAATTCTGTATTTTTATTATTAGATAGACAACGATTTCACCGATTCATAGCCTATTTGCGTGCCTTTTTTATTTGGTAGTCTGCTCTCGAATAGTTGTTTTTACTTGAGTATTTAATAAGCTTTAAGTTACCTTAAATAATACGATTTATTGTAACACATTAAATAAATTGTTTAGCTTTCACGGTTGTCATACAAATTTATTTACGACGTGAGATTATATAAAAAAATCGCTTCTACATGGAAGCAGTAAAACGGATAGTTATTGAATGAAAAGTTAAAGTATTTATAAATAAGGTGATCGGGTAGCTCGCCCGATTTTAATTTTATATTATGAAATCGATAGTTTTATTATCAGAACTGTCAGTGCTTCAACCCACACTAATTAAAGACAATCAAAATAAACTGAAGGGTACTTAGCTAGAAGAATGCATGTCCAATGTTGAGTTGCTTGGGATAAAGTTGAATGAAAATCTAGCAACTCATAAAATGATAACTTTAGTTTCGATGCTTTTTTTTCAAATTACATTTTATTGCTACGTGTTTGATTCGAGACGAGCGATGTTTTCCTGTGGCCCTCAGCATTTAAACAGAGCACACGTTTCGTAATTTTTCAAATAAATCGCAACTAGAATTGTTTATTTATTTATTTCTCCGGCTAGTTGGTTAAGCTCACTGACGTTTGACAGTGAATAAAAATAAAAGAACCACATAATTTTAGTGTGTATTATTTTGCACACAAAGTGATTATGTGTTAAAGTAAAAGGCGACTATCAAGTTGCTGTTTTTAGTTGTCATTATTTATGAAAAAATGTACCTACCTTAACACATCGTTCAAAACATAATAAAGTTTAAAGTTACACCCCGCTGTATTTATGATTCTCCTTATTACAATTTTCTTCAAATAGTATTATTACACTAAAAAAATAAATAAACGTAAGTGCTCATTATAATTTTGTTAGTTTCATTTTTCATAATAAATAATTTTATTCACTAATGAAATATACAACTGTATTTTTACTTCTTAATAAATCTTTAAAGAAATTTTTGATTATTTTATTACAATAAATAGAATTTAATTATTATTTATTGTAATAATTATTAAATATTTTTTCATTGACATGCATCTTACAATTACTTTTAACTTATTCGTTTTAAAGTATTATTTATTTTTGTACATTTAATACATCATTAACTATTTTGATCTTATTACAATTTATTTTATTGTAATAATGTAACATAAATCAAAACTAATGGTAATCGGGTTATATAAAATTGTTTACGCTTAAAATTGACAATTTATGGAAAATACTATTTTCAGAAAATAACTGATTAAGAGTACAAAATTGCTCTAATTACCTATAGAATTAATTATCTAATAGTCAAAATTCAAAGTAAATACCGTTACAAAATCATTTATTATAAATTTTTCTACTCATACATAATTGTTTATTTTCCGACGTCTCGACGTAGAGTTTTTAACTGCTGTAACTTTAAGGTTATCTATATATTTACAAAATTCGTTAAATCGGTTCAATTAATTAGTTTACAATAAATATCAAGTTCAATAAAAATCCTCTTACACCCTTAAATTAAACTAGTAGTATAGATTTATTTACATGTCTTTACTTATCAGTCATAGCTTTGCTCTAAAACACCGCGACATACGTTCTATAAAAGTGTGTGATTTTAAACACATCAAAGTGCTTTAAGTTAATTCTAGAAGTAATTAAAGTTATATTTGCTGGAAAATAACTTGAACACATTTGACGTAGAGACTCGCTCTTTACGCATATTGTAAATCCTAGAAAGGAACAAGACATTATTATTCAAGTTTTTGCTTCTAACGTAAAGATAAGTAGAAGTAAAGTTAGTAAAAGAAAAACACGATAAAAACATCAATCTGCTATTAAAAAAAGATAAATGTTAAAAAAAACTTAAACCTAAGTATAGAGCAGCAGTCTATTTACTCTATTCAACTTCTTTATATTTAATAATAAAGACACAATAAGAATTTTATGTAATTCCAAACTGGTTGCGTTCCAGACTTGTTTTTTTGTGTTTATTGGATTTGCTATAACTTCACGAAATATTGGCAAGCATAATACAAAAATTGAAATTCATAAACACCTTGCGTTTTGGGTAGTTAATTCTTATTTAACTATTAGAGTATGAAATAATATAGTAATTTGTTAGTAACAAATAATATATATTTGACGTTCATTTATCTCACAAAGACCCAGTTGCAATAATGCATATAACGAAAAAATCACATATCTTCATGGTTTTTCCAATATTTTTTAAATTGGTCAAAGTTACAATATCCGAAAAGAGTCTTGATCTAGATTTAAAATTGTAATAATTTAATAATTTATTTTATACTTTAACCATTAAATAATATGATTCTTATTGATTCAATTAATCCTACATAAAAACTCTTACTTTTACGACTTTAAGCCGACAATATCGTAACTAATGTACATTTTACTTAAATTTACATTTTAATAATGTTGCGACTTTAAAAACCTCACTTTTATACAAACATTGAAAAGAATGGTCACATTGGCCAGAAATTACTGATTGTAATTTTTTTTATCAAGAAATTCAAATATAAGCCAGAGTTTAGGGAAATCGATTCAGCATTTAATTCAAGTGACCACGTTAAGAATTGGTTTGGAGCTATTATATACTCGTATAGTATACATGTAATTAGAGCACTGTTGAGGGCTAAGTCACATAATGCCAGAGAAATATAAGCAGTATGACTTTATATATGTGTACGTCAATTTCATCAGTTGAAAATAATATTATAATATTGTAGTTATAGTTTGAAAATACTACAGCTGCAATAAAACAGCGGTCATACTCTGGTATTGTATAAGTTACATCTAAGATAAAGTAACTATTGCGTCTCTATTTAACAATGATAACGACAGTAATAGTCATAATGACCGGAACCGACGCCCAAAGGCAAACAATAAAACTCACAGTCAAATGTGCGATTAACATTTAACTAGCACGCAGAGTGAATGATACAGATAAATACATTATCAAAGCTGTACATTGGTCGTATAGTAGTCATTAGTCAAAATATTTAGCAAAAAATCTTACGAGATTCTTTAATACATTGTCTTTTGAAAGAAAGACATAATCTGGCATGTAACATTTTATTCTGATATTTAAATAATAGATGATGTTTTAGTATTCGTGAAACCCATAATCAAAAAGAAACTATTACGAAATATGGTACTCGAAAGGCGGACAGCATTTATTAAGCAATGCCGTAATAGTATAACAGTCAGATTTTTGAGAGTCGCAACGTAGCTTAAATCTTATTTCCACTAGAAACGTTACACACAACTTTCTTGATGCGCTGCCAACAGCGGGGTTCGAGTGGTCACGACCTCTCGATGTGACCTCAGAGTTCCATTTACGCCGTTGCGGTCACCCTGTAACAAATATTTTATGTTAATCGGTTTCAGTTTCACACGCTGCAATTGTAGAGTTAATTTTCAGGAATATTCGACGCAGATTTAATATTCAACCATTTTATTAAACTACTCGTTTAATTAATAGCAACATACGGTATTGGATAGAAGCAGGCACTACATTGGATAGAACAGCACGGAATAACTGGAAATATGTAGGTTGGTTATGTTTGACTACGGATCCTGGCCCTTGAATCTTATTCGAATTGGACTAAAAATTGATAGGATTTTTTCTGACAAGAATATCACAGTTCCAGTAAGGAGTTACGAAAATAGCCTTGTCAACGCCCGTGCCTTGAAGAGCACTTTAAACCGGCTCCAGTTATTGGTGGTCACCGTATCTGTAACGGCTTTCGCCTTATTATTGGGAGGACCGAGTTGACGATGAGTCACGATGTTTTCCTTCACCTTTAAAACAAGTGATATTTGAATTGCTTAAATTAAAAGTGCACATTACCCCGCAAAGTTAGAGATGCGTACCGGAAATTTAACTCAGTCCCCTCATAAGAAATTACAAAGCCCTAATCACTAGGCTATCACCGCAAAAAGTTTGGGGAACTCGAATTAATATTCTCATTTATATTTATTTTTAATTTCGAAATTAAATATTATGCGAAACAAAAACTAATAAGAGGACTATGCGATGAATTCAAAGAATTTCTTATCACAGACAACATAGGCAGCGGAATTTATATTAAATTACCTACATTATTAGGTATTCGAGTACTTGGTGTGAAAAAAAGAAAAATATTTTTTTTCATCACCGAATAAAGAAATATGGAAGAATTATTATTAGGATTTTGAAGCTGAATGTTTTATTAGTAATTATTGTTTTATTAACATAATCAATTCACCACCTCTCTTTGGGTGTTGGCAGTTGAACTTGTTGCTTTATTACTGTCTGTAAATTATATATTAAAATCTACTTTTATATATTATGTATATTTTATACTTATATATTACGTATATTTATTTAAATTATCTTTGTATTAGTATCTATACGTTTTGGTATTTATGTATATATTACTTGGCACTATCCCGTTTTCTTGCTCTAAGTCCTTTCTACAAAGGTTGCCTGTAAGAGATTGCTTGCAGCAATACGGCCGCCTTTGCATGTCTACATTGTTTACTGTTTCATTAATGTTTCTTTTCCTATATGTGTGTTAAACGTGCAATAAAGTGTTTCATCTTCTTCTTTTTCAATTTTACACAAAATAAAGAGATTGAGATCTCAAACCGACCACGCAGCTGCGATGCGGATTGGGGACTTTATCTATTACATGTCAGTGAAAATAACCGATATCAAAGACTTAACAAGCTGCAGAAGCTATAAAAACCTGTTACTACTAACTTCTAAAAAGTTCCAAAAATCGCAATCTCTAAAGCGCAATATTTTATTCTTAACCTCATTGTAGATATCCTAGTGGGTAAGTTTCGGCTTCCCTTTCGGAGGGCCCGAGATCGGTACCCAGCACGCACCTCTAAGTTTTCAGAGTACTGTGCGTTTTTAATTTAAGCAATTAAATATCAATGCTTAGCGGTGAAAACATTGTGAGTAACCTACATGTCTGAGAGTTCTCCATAATGTTCTCAAAAGAATGTTCAGTCTACAAATCCGAACTTGTTCATCCCTTTAATTGTGAGAAGAAATCCGTCCCCTGTAGTCAAATACAAATTCCAAATTCATTTATTTCAGGTAGGACAATTTTGTAAGCACTTTTGAAACGTCAAGTCAGTCTGTTTGTACTGACGCAACTACTGACTGGTTCGGAAGCCAGATTCCACCGCGAAGAGCCGGCAAGAAACTCAGCAGATTGCTATTTTTCAACATCATTTTACAGTTTACAATGTTTTAAATTTACTATCTTGTGAGAGATGAGAACGGAATTTGCTTCCAAGCAGCCTTTTCGTTCAGAATTCATCAATCGTAGTGGGGCGTTAATGGGTTAACGATGATGGCATGTTGGATTCTGGGAGTTACATGGGTTGTTTCCATTCACATTTTCCGTCGAGGTAGTAATAAAAAAAAACTAAAATTGTTGATGAATAGAATGCACAGGTGAATAAATGAATAAATAAACTATTCTAGGAAAACACAGCTCCCAGTAGGGGAACTATTTTTTTAAAACTGCTAATTGCTAACTTAGATAAAATAAGAAACATCTGACTCGGAATCGAGTATTTATGTTAATTATGTACGTATTGACTTAACGAACAAATTAACATTACTAACTGCTAACTGATTATTATGCAAATCAAAACAAACACAAGTCAAGATACGACTGTTTCAATGAAATCACAATGGGCTAACCAAGCGTTCTTTTCTTGTTATTATTGTTTAGTCAAAATTAAATATTATTAATAGTAAGTAAACTATTAAATTATTTTGTATCTAATTTTAAGTATGACGAAGCTTTAACTCTGTGCTGAATTTTGTCAAGATTAAAAATCACTTTCATCCATTTAAGATTTTAAGAAAAGCACAGGTTCCGCAGACTTTAAATTTAACATGAAATTACCGAACTTATCCTTTTTTGTTAGTATTTTTAACCGACTTACAAAAATGGAGATTCTCAATTCGGTTGTATTTTTATTTAAGTTTGATAG
Organism: Pararge aegeria; assembly: GCF_905163445.1. Taxonomy (NCBI): domain Eukaryota; kingdom Metazoa; phylum Arthropoda; class Insecta; order Lepidoptera; family Nymphalidae; genus Pararge; species Pararge aegeria. Next base: position 3,777,805 of record NC_053184.1, on the reverse strand, counting down.
CTCAAAACTCTGTCATTTATACATTTTTTTTTTTCAAATCGGTGCGATTCGAGTCTTCCTTAAAGTAACTTGAAAATTTGTTATAGAAAAGCACCAGGTCAAGTAAAGCTGATGATGAAGACCACGGATGGTCGGATGGTCCGGAACTACACCATAATATGTATTAGAATGGTTGCGTTTCGATTATGGTATATAGTAGGTAAGCAATTTATGCTCGTCACAATAAACAAGCTGATGATCGCGGCACAGTGCCGCAAGAACTCCTCAAGCATTAACGCCCCGGGTTCGGGAGAAGCAATATTTTGTAGAGGGTTATGAATAGTTGGCATTCATCTATTATTACTTAGATAATATGATTGCAAATCTAACCACTAAAAAGCGTGATTTTTTTTTTTTAATTTTTGTCAATAAAAAAGAGTCTTTGTAATACCAGCAAATGTTTTACAAAGGTGATTTTTTTTCGTCTAAAATTATTTTTATTCATACTATCATTCAGCTATTATTATTTAGATAGATTGCAAAACTAACCACAAAAAGCGTGAAAAATAATTTTTGTCAAAAAAAAACAAACAGACTTTGTCACCAAAGCAAATGTTTTACAAAGTTGATTTTTTTTGCTTGTTTGTTTAAATGCTTTTTATCTATAGTTTAATCGAGTCGAGTGTGTGTGTTATGTGAAGAATTCAGCCATTCTTTCTATTATCTCATATATCAGCATTAAAATTTAGTATTAGAGGTTGTATATTTGAAAAAAAAAAACCTATTTTAACGTTTAAATACGTACGACATTTTACAGAATGAGAATGGATGTGAATAAACCAGTGATGGTACTGTTTTATAGGTAAAAACTCTACTCCCTTAATTAACATAAGTTCAATGTTCAATGTAAACATGCAAGAACAAAACGTACACGTGGCATCCCACCATATGTACCTACTTACGCGACGCTTGTTTTCTCTAACACGGTGCTGTGAATTTTGCAGCTATTCCTAGTATGCGGACGCGTGAGACGTGTTAAGCAGTCTGTTTAAATGTTTATAGTAAACATTACCTTTGTTAGTTTAACGTAATTAATTTAACGTTTGTCCTAAAGTAAGATCTTGCGTCGAAAACTTTTTTCTTTTGTTTCAAACATGTGAGTCCGTTACCACCTAAGACTGCATCATAACTTACCAGCAGGTGTGACTGCAGTGAAGGACTACCTTGCAGTGGAAATAAAAAAGCTACCATTTCAATGTTCTTACCGGTAACTCGTGTTGTGTATGAGGTAACACAGGCGAGGTTGGAGATTGCGTCCGCGTCAAGCTGTGTGAACTAGTGGAGTTCTTGGCTTCAGACTTGGCTACAACCGCTGAATATTGTGGCGGGTCAGGTGGACAGTCTATACCTGTACAGACATAATAAATTTATTAATAAACCATAAACCATCCACGAGTTTTAATAATTAAACATCTTAAATCTTAACATGGATCTTTTTTTTTTTTAATCACGTCTAGCAATATACATCAGCATCATCATCATATCAAACCATTACCGACCCACTATAGAGCATATGTGTCGTCCCACAATAAGAAGGGGCTGAGGCTGTAGTCCACCACACTGGGTCTGTGCGGATTGATGGATTCCACACACCTTTGAGAACATTTTACAGCAGGTTGCAGATTTCCTGAGGAACTCTCAGGCATGCATACTCACGATGCTTTCATTCACCATTGAAGCGAGTGATTTTAATACATTATACAGAAGCGGTGATAGCCTAGTTGGTAAGGCTTCGGATTTACTTTCGTGGAGACCGAGTTCGAGCCCCGGCATGCACCACTAACTTTTCAGAATTATATGCGTTTTTTTATCTAGCAATTTAAATATCACTTGCATAAGACGGTGAAGGAAAAAATTGTCAGGAAACATGCATGCTCGGGAGTTCGCAATAACGATGCATGCTCGTTTAGCCTATAAGTGGGGTGAACAGCATTATAAAACAATTGTTAAATGTGTCCATATATTAAGATAGGTTGTATACACGTTGGCTTCCTAATAAATAAATATTTAATCCACACTTTTCCAGCGTGTTAGACTACGGCCTTAACCCTTCCTTCTCATTCTGACAGGAGACCCATGCCTTATAGTGGATTGGTAATGGGGTTGAGGATAATGAAGATGATACTACGTTATACTATATTATATGTATTTGACTGAACCCATCCGGGGAAGTACTACCGCTATGCTTATTACAGCCAAGCAGCAACGCTGTTTTCTGGTCTAAAGAGCTTGGTTTCTGGTGTAATAAGAGGTTTATGAGGCTGACACCTACGCTTTAGGTTAATGGACATAAAGCGGTACATTGTAGGAAATTTTCCCTGCATGCCCTGCGAAGTGTTGCTTTGTATATAAGCGATAGTTTTCTACTTGATAATTATAGATTTTCTACTTGATATTTATTTAGATGTTAATAAATATCACAAATATAGAGAGTCACAATTCGATAACAGTTTAAATTACAGTAGACTAAATATTGCTACCATCCAAATGATAATAAATAACACATTCAATCATACACAGAGTTAGAGGAACGTGGCAAAATTTCAAAAACGCATTTGTTCCGCAAACGTTCGCAATAAACCCGGCGCGTCACAGATGTTGTTAGATAAATTGCACTAGAATTTTAAAACCAATTCCATTGTTATACGGCGCTGTCGCCTGGCTTCGGAACTTTGCTTATTAGCTGAATACACTACTGTTCTTTCTTTCATCCATTAGAGTAGTGTTTCTCAGAGTGGGCAATAAGACAAGAAGGCCCGCTTTCCACAAGAGCGGATAGGAGCAGAAACGATAGGTTAGGCTGTTATGTTATTAAATAATATAACAGCTATCATTTTCATAATATCTTCTATCTGCTCCACTTCGGTAGGCACTGTTCTAACTGTGAGTAAAAGAAATGTTTTATTTGTTTCGATTATTCTAATAACACTAGACTGTTCTTGTAGAAATACTCGGAGGCGATATTTCTTTTTAAGTTGCCATTGAGCTTTTTTGACCGAACTTACCTGGAGAAGGCACATGAAACTTAACAAATACGCCTTTGTTGATCTCGTTCCTTGCATGTATAGTGATGCTTCGTGTATAGGCGATGGTAATCAACTTACTATCAGATGAGCCAACTATTTAGTTAAATATTACTACAAAAAAATAAAGCATTGCCTCGCTATAGTTAACTTACGTCTCCGCTTCACATAGGTAGAAGAACCCTTCCCGCTACGCCGCTCGACACCATCCGTCTCTCCTCTTCACTTTGGAGAACTAACTCTACTCAAATACTAGACAGTAAGAGGAAGCTAAGCAGTAAGCGAGGTTTGAGTTAGGCTTCAAAACAATGTGACCAGTTCCAACAATGATAAGTTATGTAGCGCTTCCTTGAGTATCGCTAGCTCACGTCATACTAGTTACGTAGATCTCATCCGTAGTACATAAAAAAACAGGGCTTCTCTAAACACGTTGCTTCAGTCATTACAGAGCACGGGTCTCCTCCCACAATGAGAAGGGGTTAAGGCCGTAGTTCACCACGCTGGGCAAGTGCGGATTGGTGGACTCAACATACTTATGAGAACGTTAAGTAGAACTCTCAGGTATGCAGGTTTCCTCACGATGTTTTTCTTCACCGTTGAAGCAAGTGATATTTTGATTAAATAAAACGCACATAACTTAGAAAAGTTGAGGTGCGTGCTGGGGTTCGAACTCGGCCCCCCGAAAGTAAAGTCGAGCCACTGCGCTATCGCCGCTTTAGTGTTTGGCTTAGCTTTTTTTCTTAAAATCCGTAGACAACTGTCTAGTTACTCACGAAAATAAGTGATGATGAGGCCTAAGAAGGAGCGCGCCTCGAAGATGCCTATTCATTCTTGATTTAAAAGAACCCATAATATTATAGGTATAAAAGACGGAAGCCGGAGGGGCATTCTAGGTCTTTGCGGTGCGGATTAGGAACGAGGAAGAAAATGCTTTGTACGAGTCCAAGGGACAACAACTACGTAACGGTGCAGATTTTTACGATGACCTAACCTAACCTAACATTGATTTGATTGATTTTCTTAAAATTCTATACATTAAAATATACTTTTGACACACGGTGTCATGCATCACATTCAGAAAGAAGCCAAAATTATAATCACGAACTGCATTAGTTTATGAGATACTACCATTGACGTTCTTTTACATTTCATGAATACCCATTTTTTTTTGTTTCACTCAGACCTATTGCAAGTCTTATCGATCCTTGAGGGTCGTGGTAAAACGTTGGTATAAAAAAAAATAATAAAAAAACAGAATTCCTAAATGAATTGTGTGTTTAATTCATATTAGAGTGTGCCTATAACATGGTTAATAATTTATAAGCACAAGAACTATAACCTAATTGGTGAGGAAAACGGAAAATTAGTCATACTTAAACGTGCATGTAATTAATGTTCTCCTGAAGTTTTTAGTAAAATTAAGTATTCTTCAGGTACTATATATCTCCCAATATTAAATTGCAAGAAGCGGAATATCCTAGGTTGGTACTTTAAAATGTCTACTTTCATATAGAAAATCAGGTATACGAACCAAAACCATGCCGCCACACACACACACGTAAGAAGAGCATATGCGTACATTTCTTTACGCCAACCCAAAGGTTTCAAGGTTGGCGTAAAGAAATGTAAAATATCCTTTAAAAAATCGAAAGTTCCGACCAACGGTTTTGTAACAATAAATACAGATCAAATATCATATTACATACTGAAAAAATCTGAATGCCGAAAATTGAAGGAATATTTACAAAAATCAAAAGTAATTTAAAAAAAACTTACGTATTTACTTATTCTTTATTTAAACACTCAAAGAAACACTTAAGCTTTCTCACGAAATGCATGCAAATCTCCGTTCTGCCATAAATAAGCAAAACATCAAAAACTTCTTTAGTTGATAGTACTACTATTAAGTTAGGATGAAAGAGCGCAACGTTTTGTTTGGTTCATAAACAAAGTTTCGAAGTCAGTGACAGTGAAATAAAGCTATGAAATTCGTTCAATAAGGCTTTTTACTAACGCTGCGACTTTTTGCTGTTAAAATTTATGATCATGGTAACAAATCGCACGTTGGAGATTAATTGTACCCCAATTTCCATGCAAGTGCAATATTAGAATGCTTAAGCTGGATTAAAATACTATTGTCTCTCTACTACTCCTATTGCTTCTAGAGTACCTTACTCTCGTTCTATTTTGGTTCTATCTGTTCCTCAGAAAACTTGGCATAATAATAGGATAAAAAGGGACAAATCTCTTACGCTTTCGTGGATATAGTTTACAAATTAATTTTAACGCTTTTTTTAACAATACCTATAGGTAGATTTTTCACGCAGTAACGGTGAACAACATAAATAAATATACTTAAAAACAATTACATATGCTACTTTTCACTCCTGGAAAATGAACCCATGGGGACACCATCATAAAAAAATTGAGTTACTTGGCTTTTGGCTCTTAATTTTTAAAAGGCAACGAATCGTTTCGTTAGTAAGCAGCCTAACGCTATGAAATCGGATTGAAAATTGCAGCGCAATTTGCTTATCAACATCTGTGACGTACAGAGTTTATAGAGTAAAAACGCTATTTAAAATTTTCCCGTTCTTACCCATAGTGCACTGTCTCATGCTTTTTGAATAATTTAGACTGTTTTTGACCTTGGGGTCCCAAGGGTCTGTAATGGCGATCGCGCAACAGTAAACGCATAGTTTGCACACCCCCGTGAAGGTGGATGAATGACATCAAGCGAGTAGCAGGGGGTCACTGGACCGAAACGGCACAAGAACGTGGTATTCGGAACACCGATGTCCAGCAGTCACATCATCCATTGGGTAACATGATGAAGTGTGTAAAAAGTACGTACAACGTACCTACTCAGAACTTATAGCATTTTGGGCGATACAAGTATCCAATTATATAGTTGTTTCAAGTAGGGTTGAATGTTCTTTGAATGTATAACAATGTGCGGAACGGGGATGCTTAAGAAACTAACTTTGGAAGGTCGTCACGGGAGACTTGCTGTTCACCGCGCTTGGTTCAATAAATTTGAGTCACGCCATTCGAGTGTTATACTGAGCAACTGTGGAAGCGGGAACTTCGAACATTCGTCTCTAGTGTTACTAACTGTTTTACTACTGGAAGAATTTGTTTATGCTTTGCTTTGTTGGGATACTTAAGGGAAATGCTGAGTTTTCTAATAATAATTACTGGACCAAACATTCCCATCTAGTAATTGGAAAACCATCGAGTATAACTAGAGCAACAATTCGCAAGGCATGCAAAGATCACGTCCTGCTTAGCTAGCCGGTCTGTGTGAATCAACCTGAGGTGTATGCAGTAAGACTCAAGTGCCTGTTATAAAATCGGCAACCATGCTCTCAAAACTGGAACACAACAATGCTGTTGGGGCGGGAGCAAAGAACATGGAGACAGTACTTCCTCGGAAAAGCTGTCCCAAAAAAAAATCTTCTACTATTATAAAAGCGATAGAAGAATTATAAAATTTTTACAAGCCGGTTTCAATATTCTTTAAATTATTTAACCGGTAAATTCAACCGGTTCTGAGCTTTATATAACTCAGATTTATTGTTTGGTTTTTGCAAATTGTGGTTAACTTATTATTTAAATGTTTAAAGTTTATCAGTCACATTTAGTTAATCAAACAGATTTTTAATTCCACTACAAGTATGACCTAGTAAGCACCAGTGGTGATACTCTCTAAGCTGGTAGGGGGTGAACCGGTTAGGGATATGACATTAACATTTAATCGGATTCTTGGAACGCTTAAATTTTTAGCGGCAGCAAGTTACAGTTCTTTCGAACTAGCAACGGCCAAATCCACCCACCGGACCAGTCAATTGAAAAATCTAAATTTATAAATTTCCAAATTGCTACGGTTGCGGATCGTACTTAAAACCTCGATCCTTACATTTTCGCCATGGAAGTAAAAAAAACAGCTTTATTATGTAAGTTCTTGTCGTCAACCATGCAATACGGTCAGCTAATAAATTAATTAAAAAGCGAAAAATAAACAGGTATTTCCATGAAATACCGCGGAAGGAACTTTTAAATTGCCCTGTGTCGTGACTCGTTATAGCGGCTGAGGTAATTATTCATCAAATGGCGTGCTCCGGGAAAACCATCGATCGGGTAATACAAAATACTCTCATGAGTTAATCGCATATTAAAACCGGGTTAACGATTTGGTGATGTATTTTAAACTATAATATAATCTACATTCTTTAAAGATTGTGACATGATTGGATTCGATGCCAGTTTTGCAGTGCAATTTTCAATTATTATTTTAATAAATATTTTCTTCCTAAATAAAAAAATTATAATTTTAACAACCTATTTTTACGTAGACTTATAGGAAATCCGTGCTAAAGTGAAAGTGTATGTTGTTTGTTTTTATTCCTCTCACGCCATATATCATATATTAATTTATCAACTAATCAACTATTGCCATAGAGATAGTTGATAGGACAGAGAGCAAAACTAACGCTACCCTCTAATGATCAACCAGGAGGACGGACGCGGGTAACAGCTAGTGATAAAAATACTCAGTAATGTCTAAATATACAGTATTTTTATGTTATCCCAAAATTTTAATAAATTACTGACGAAAATTTACTTTTTGCCTAAAAATTTACGAGTTAATATTGTAAGTATTTTTTTTCTATCGAAATAATTTTATTGAATCGCGTAAAACAGACAGCTATTTACTCAGAAATATGTTCAAAATATATACAGGATTTAGTTTCGCTGTGAAGAACTACGCAGATAATTTATTTATAGTTTAAGTTCCTTCAACTGGGAGACACAATGCTCCACCCTCTCATCTCGATGCTCACTCTTTCCGCAGATGCATGTTTAATTTTTTTACCTTGATGCATTCTTGGTTCAGGCCACGAACTGTAAGGTATTTTTGGGTTTTTCTGTTACAATTCTCAGGAGAGTAGTAGATTTTATTGTGTCATTGGAGAGCACTATGTGATAAAAATAATAACAATCTGCATAGGAAAGCATGATATCTTATTATTTAAGAGCTACAGAATAGAAGTCATGAATAACGGTTTCTCTAATAAAGCTATAAAGTTATAAAGGTATTAGAAAAAAAATGTAAATTAAATTAATGCTTCGACAACTTTAAAATTGCTCCAAAACCGCTGAGGTAATTATTCATCCAATAGCGTGCCCCGGGGAGCACGTTACCAATCGAAAAATACCCTCATGACCCTCATGATGAAAAACAAATTTAAGAACGTTTTGTTAATATTTCCTTTATTTACAAATAAATCTGTTATAGCAAAATTTATTTCCATACTAATTATAAAAGTGAGTCTGCTTTTTGGATATCCATGTTTGGCGAAATGGCTGCAACTTTCTTTATGAATTTTGGCACGGACGCTTGTATCGCTAAGTCATATTATTTTCCAAAGAGATATACGAGATAATGGCTAGACATAAATTTCTCGTGTCTTTCATCCTAGCCCTACGGGAAACGGATATCTCAAAAATATCTCAAGGATACTTCCTAACTGTCTCAAAAACGACCGTGGAACGGTTCTCGAGAATTTAAAAATTATATGCTTCGTTACTTATTTACGGTTTTAAAGTAAAACCGATCTTGTGATTATATTTTACTCCTAAGTTTCTCCTACTCCTCCTACTTTTTACTCATAAGTCGGAATGTTGGCGTCACTCCACCTCCATGTCTAAGAGAGCACTTTAACCAATCGTCTTTGTTTAGTATTACTAATATATAAAAGTAATCGTTAAAAGCTTCCAAACCCACATTGAAGCAGCGATGTGGGTTTAAAGTCTTCCTTTCTTTAATACGAATGGAAAAAGACACGATAAAGTAATGAATGTAGAGTGCAGACATAAAAATGATTATAATATTTTTTTGTTACAAGACCACGTGCCGTATTGGCGAGCACTCTGGTCTTATAAGTCCCCGAAGGTTCAAACCCCGGCTGGTCAATTTCTCAATTTCGTCTGGTCTTGTTTAGTGGGCCACCGTGGCCAGTTACTTTACGGACAAAGACGTCCCGCTAAGCGATGTAGCCTTCCGGTACAGTGAGATTAGAGGTATGGGTTTAACATAAATAGGTTAGCTCGCTACCATCAGACTGTATCATCACTCTTTATCAGGTCAGATTGCACACAAGGGCTAACTTGTAGTGAAATAAAAAATAGATTAAATAGTCATAAAAATGTTCAATACCACACCAACTAATTCAAAGTAGAATTGAAATTTATTAAAATTACGTGCAGAAATATCAAAAAGGGAAAACTAGAACTAGTTTTTCCGTATCATTGAGCAACATTGTAAGTAAGCTGTAACGTGCGGAAGGCATAATTAATTGCATTCGTTTGTAAAACAAATGAGATCTTGAAATATTCCACGTTTCTACTTTACTACGGTAAATGTGGAATATCTGCTGCGGTATTTTACTTGTTGCTACAAATTTTCTGGATTTGAATTCTTAATATACATTTTATGATTACTTTTTAGTTGTTTATTTTGTACTACAGATTAAAAATAACATGGTAAAAGGCAGGACGTGCACGGTGACAGCTAATCTACAAAAAGATTTCTTGCAGAAGCCCCTGTTTTTTATTCCAATAAAGTTAATCCTTGACTGCAATAATACCTGGTGGTAAGTTATGTTGCAGTAAAATGTGATATAGAGCTTACCTGTTACTACTGACTAAAGATCTAAAGGTCTTTCACAACGGGAGGCATTGTCCATAATCACCATGCTGGGCAGCCGAGGTGGTGTTCGCTGGTTCGATTGTAGTTAGTAATATCACCGAGAACACTGAAGCCTGTGTTATAACTTTTTCCTTAGTTGCCTCGCACGATACCGTTCGGAAGAGGAGGATTGGTGGCAAAGGATTGTCAGATATACTGATAGAGAAACTTACTTCGAGTGATTCTGTAAAAGTTCCTTCCTGTTTTTTCATACTGGGGTACGGAACCCTGAAAAGTGAAGAACTCGTTTCTTTAATGGCTGAACGAGAGCCGGACAGTTTGTTCAGTTGATAAACTAAGTTACACATTGCGACAGTGCCATATAACAATGGAATTGGTTCTAAGTTAAAGTTTGGTTTGTGAAACAACATCGGTGGTGTAAAGGCTTTGAAAATAATAGATATGACCCGACAGTTACAGATAGAGAACAATAAATGGGGTATCGTATAAAAGCAGGACTTTCCGGAAGTCCATGTTAAATAGTAAACAACCTTTTAATTTGCAAAAATCTCTATTCAAATTGTAATTTATAAGTTTTGGTTACATTTTCAACCTTTATAGTACAACTCCGTCACTATCGATATTAAACTCCTATTTATCCTCAGCCCATTACTCATATTCTGTCCCTCTTATAAAGTGTTATGTTAAATCCAGCTACTCCTCAATATCTAAGAGAACGGCTTGGTTTCTCAGCGATTCTCACTAACGCCCTCTGTGTTCTGAAGATAACCTAATCCCATACATTTCTTCTTATAGTACTTCTCTCTCTCATTCATCCTTTTTCAGTTGAAGCTGTTCCGCTATGGAACTCACTCCCTTTTCAAATTAGGCGTGCGCAGTCGCTATCTATTTTCAAGAGACTTCTAAAAAAACATTTTAGAATTGCATTCTGTTAGGTGTACAATAAAATATATCTTCATTTCATTTCATTTAATTTCATTTTTCATTTAATTTCATTTACATTTACGTCCCACTGCTTGGCACAGGCTTCGTCTCTCATAGAAGAGACAGTTTTAGAGCATAAACCTACCACGCATCGGGTTGGTAAGTTTTGACGATTATTACCACAATTTAGTGACGACAACCAGGACCTGAGGCTTATCTGCAACGTATTTTATGGCACCTTGAGAAACAAAGAAGCTATAAAATTAGAAGTTCCCGAATTACGGACTTTGGCCAACGTCGCTATTAACCAGAATTAAATAATTAGGAGCTTCTGATTAAAATTTAGCATTTTTTTAAAATTTCATACAAATATTAAATCAACGCATGTTAATAATACATTTAATTATATTATATAATGAATACTTGTGTGTAAGTAATATTCGCTTCGCGAACGTTATTTAATTTTTGTGGCATTCATGTGACGCTTAATTAAAATGACACCCACTACTCGTCGCCCTGTAAATGCAATATTAAATATTTCTGTTGTGTTACATTACTGTAGGCATATATATCTTTTTATAGACTGCCATCGTGTGGCGGACACAGTATGAAGGGATGGGCAGACTATAGTCACTATTTTTGATGTTATCCATCCAGATTTAGAGCATACTGTTTATGGGTAAGTTCGGGTAAAGCTTTAGGTAAAGTCCACCAAACGCGCTGTCAACAATATCAGGGTGCAATACAATAATGCTTATCGTATCTTGATGAAGTTGCCAAGGTACTGCAGCGCGGACATGTTCTCTAGGGCCAGAGTACCGGATCTCTTTGCGATCATGAGATCCCGAATCGCAACTTTTTGGAGTCGTTTGCGAGCCTCTGATAATGAAATCCTAAGCACGTTGGCAGAGGGTCTGGACTGCTCGACTTTCAAGCACTGGCTTTCGGTGCACCATGAGGCGAATAGAAAATAAAGTGTAGTGATTTTGTAAAGGTTAGCTATAAACTAGGACAGTAGTGATATCTGGAGGTAATTTTTTTTTTTTGTCGTATCAAACTAAAGTGTGAATCAAAAAGTTTTAAACATGCATTCGCGCACTCTGTTTAATTACACAAAGATCCGATGGTATTTGAACCTGCATCACTGTAGCTATAGCGGCCTTATTGCATTTCTTCATTAAGCACTGGTAATTGACTACCAATACCGAAAATAAAATACTAATTTATGCCTTCTTATCACTCTATAATCCCGGAGATTCAGAATTTTAAATACTTTTCGAAATTGTACATTTGATATTTCCTCCAAGTTTAGACAGTTGCACAAATATATCAAATTGTGTTATTTTCTTTAACTTATGATAAGTCAGTGATGGTTTTCGATTTTCCTGTTGCATTACGTCGCTACCGAAGTGAAAAGCAGAATGCACCGTCATAAATCCCATTTTATCCGCGACTCGAATGAATAAACGTCTCTGATCAAATAGCTTTTTTTTCCTTCTCGTTCAATCGACTGTTAAATCATTCTTGTATCTATCGCATAGATTTTTTAATAGTAATAACTGAAGGAGTAAGTGGGAAACTCTTCACTGGGTATGCAAGTTACACTTTCTGCAATGTGCTGCCCTGTGGTTAACAACCTCATATGTCTGTAATTAAACCTGCAACCACCCACTCCAGAATAGTTGCCATATTACAAGGATCGAGGATTCGTTCGTTCAAAATACTTGACTATCAGAGTGAAATCGAACCTTATCTTTGTTGTAATACAGCTGAAACTTGTCTACAATTCTTTTAAAAGTTTGTAAAAAAAATCAAAAGTACAGGATTCGCGATTCTAAAACAAAGGAAATTAGACCCATTTTACTTTAGCGATAGAGCGCTTTATATTCGAGAACGACTTCTCGATTGCGAAAGAGCAGATCTTGTACTAAGGCTACGGACAGCATTGTAAAAAGTTCTATCACAAAAAGCTCTACTACCACTAATACAATAGATATATAACAATCACCGTGTGGTCATAAAAAAGGTAGATTCCCTAACTGATATAAGTATGGGCTTAACGAAAGTAGGTAAACGAGATGATCATGATTGCGAAAGAAAGACGTCGGGATTTTCATGTGAGGACACAGTCATTCGAGTTTCCATTACGGTTAATGATATGATCTTATCTTCACAAGTGGACCGTTTAGAAAGGGGCTGTATAAAAATAAATGACCCGTGAACTCCATGGGAAAAGAGTAAATAGGATTTAGAAAAAAATAAGACGATTTTCATGTGCTGTGTACCTACTGGTAAGTAATTTTAAAAGTATGTTGTTTACTTTTGCAATGGGTTCAGGTAAGAATATAATCTGTTGCACATTAAAATATTTTGTCTTCGATATCCTAAGATCGGTTAATTATTATTATTATTATTTAACTCTTTATTTGTACATCATAATGAAGTTAGGAAAATAAAAAAAACAAAAGAAATACAAAAACAGAAGTAGAATACAAAAGGCGGCCTTATCGCTAAGTAGCGATCTCTGCCAGGCAACCTTTGGATTAGGACAAGATGAGAGAGAGCGGACAGGTGGTGTAAAATTATTATAAACGTACATTCAAATAGCTAAATACAAATACATAAACAAAATTGCACAAATAAGAAAAATATAATAAATAAATATAAAATAATAAACTAATATATACTCAATCATACATATTATATGAACATATAGATAATAAAAATAAGCATAATCAAGGTATAATAAATGTCGTCATTATTGTGCAAGATAATATGCTTTCACCGCGTTTTTAAATGTTTCAAGCGATTTTGCCTCACGTGTATTCAGTGGGAGCGCATTCCACAACTCAATAAGTTGCACTGTAAACGAGAGTTTATAGAACTTCGTCTTGTGAAAAGGCATGTGAAGTGTCAGCATACGACATGATCTCAAATCAGCAGGCAATCCTACAAAATCAAATTTTTCCTTCAAGTACGAAGGTGTTTTAGGATTAAATAACACACAGTACAGAAGTGAAAGGACATGCATATCTCGGCGACGGCGAATAGGGAGCCACTTGAGCTTTTGTCGAAATTAAGATACGTGGTCATACTTGCGTAGGCCAAATATGAACAGAATAGCAAGATTTTGGAGACGCTCAAGTTTGTTAAGCTGGTCCTCAGTCAAATTAAGATAGCTTGCGTCCGCATAGTCAAGAATAGATAGAAGGAGGGAATGTGCCAACATAACTTTAGTCGGGATTGGGAGAACAGATCTTAGGCGTCGCAGCGAGCCCATGGTGGCAAACATACGTCTACTCATTTCTTTTATATGTTTGGACCAAGACAAATCCTGATCCAAATATAAGCCAAGGTCTTTAACGGTAGCACAAAAAGGTATACCTACACCGTTATAAAGAATAGGCCATAAGTTACGTCCATCAACTTTCGAAATCATTCCAGGGCTGCCAATGATGATTGATTTAGACCTCCCAGGATTAACTTTTAGACCATATTGCTTGCTCCACTCATAAATAACCCCAAGATCCAAATTTATAGCAGAGACAGCAGAACTAAGATTTTCAATGCTTGAGTGGCGATAAATTTGGATATCATCTGCATACATGTGGTAGAGAGAAGATATATTTTGAGTAATGGAATTGATGAATATAGCAAAGAGTAAGGGAGATAACACGCCACCCTGAGGTACCCCGGCTGTAACATCACACCAAGAAGACATAGACTCATCCAAGCGAATGCGTTGTCGACGACCATAGAGGTAACTCCGAAACCAGTCTATCACAGATGGAGATATGTTAATAGAGCACATCAGACTAAGCAAGATGTCATAGTCAACAGTATTGAAAGCGTTGCTAAAGTCAAGCAGAGTCAAAACTGTAACCTGCTTATTATCAATCGCCAGCCGAATGTCATCGGTCACTTTAACTAATGCTGTAACCGTACTATGACCAAGACGAAATCCCGATTGCAAAGGATTGAGAAGGGAATGTTTATTAAGAAATAGATTCAGTTGCTGGAAAACTAGTTTTTCAAGAACTTTTGACAAAAAGGGTAGAATAGATATAGGTCGAAAATCCGAAAAAGATGCGGGGGTTGTCTTTTTAGGAAGAGGAATAATCTGTGCATTTTTCCATGCATCAGGAAATTTACTACAGTGGATTGAATAATTAAAGATATGAGTTAGAATGGGAGAAATAACATCAAAAATAGGAATGATCATAATATTACGGCTTATGCAATCAGTACCGACAGCATTCGAGGCGATGGACATAATGCTCTTCTTAACATCACATTCAGTTAAAGATTTGAAGTTAAAGGCAGGAAAGTCTGGAGTTGAGGCAGAAGAAAGAAGTCTAAGAGTATTTTCCTTATCGACACTTTCGATTGTATCGGAAGTAGAGAAATGTTTATTCAGGAGATCAATATCGAAATTAATAGAAGTATATGACTTACCAACTCCAAGCGACTCAAGAAATTTCCATGTTTTAATGGTATGGCGCTGGCAGATGCTTAATCTTTATCGGTCGTATAGGAGCATGTGCATCATAAAGCTGCGTTAGCAAAGTATTAAATACCTCAACCTTACGATCAATCGAGTCGACATCTGTGATAGCAGTCCAATCAAGAAGACTGGCATCATCACAAAGGCGACTCTTGTCAATCCCACCAAAGTTACGCTGGAGAATTATTTTAGATTTAGCTTTAGGAGGACGTATTTTATAGGAAAGAAAAATTAAATCATGATATGAAAATGCATCAGCAGGACATTGACCGTGCTTGAAGACAAAATCCGGAGAAGAGACCATAATAAGGTCAAGAAAAGAGGGAGTACAGCCAGTAGAGTAATGCGTAGCAGCAAGGGGCAAACAGTCAAACTACAGGATTCCACTTCATTAACTTTCATCAATATAAAACAAGTACAGTTTATAATTATTTCATTGAAATGAATGGAATGTATAATATATCGTATATTTTATAAATCTAGGCGAATTTTAAAGTGATTTTTCTATTTCTTTTCGATTTTGTTCCATCATCAGTGAAGTCTATGGTTTAGGTAAGATCTCTTTTTGTTATTATTGCTATACCTCTTCTCCTCCAATATCAAACTCTTACACTAACTGTTTGAGTTCACATATAATAAATGTTCTTTGGATTACATATTATATGTAATTTCTTGCTTAGGACTCTTCATTTGATAAATAATGAAAATAAGTTGAGAACTCGTGAGTAGTAGTTTTATGTTTGAATGCGAGCGAAGATATCGAAAGAGGTTGTCGGTAATGCCGTACACGGTCCGAGTACGAGTGATATTAAATGTGAAATTAGTGTGAATATTTTTCGTTTTATTTCTTGTCCTGATCCCACATAAAGCTTATAAGAACTGCAAACGTGATGTTACACAAGTGCTATGAATTTTTAATTGGAATTTAAGTTAAAATATATAAAATTACCTTTACTAAGGGGAATAAGATCCGGGTTACGCTCGTCGGGGGAGCACCGCTTCTGTAGGGACGCCTTCTGGTTCTTCGTTGATTGCATTGTCACTGGAAATAAGTATCTTGTTACAAACTTTTCTCTTGATAATTATAAATTTTACAAAAGGATAAGTTTTAATGGAAACGATATTTATCAAATTAATTAAAATAAGTAATTATGGTGTAGCTTAAAGTTAAAATTATAGCCTTTATATAATATCGGAGGTTCTTGACTTCACAATACATTGTATTGATCCCATGTCACTCCCTGTTTTATCCTGTACATACGCTCGCAAACGATGAATTTAAATCTGTTCAGCCATTCCATAAATGTACTTAAACAGACAGACAAGAAATATTTTTTTTAGAACTTGTTTTTTGGGTTGTACTATCGTTCAATAGTTATATTATATAGCTTCATAAAGGAATCCTAAACCTGGCCAGATTTATTTTAATACTAGCCCGAGATTAAAAAAAAAGCATTTTACATCCCTTGCCTTAAAGAACACGTTAGGCGTTTGAGATAAAAAAAAAGCTGCCAACCATGGTTTATAAAACTCTAAATTCTATTTTGCTGTTTGTCTCATGCCAAGTTTCTGCCGTGGCTAGTTACCATCCTAATTCCTAGCGTTCCGGTACGATGTCACGTTGAAACCGATGAAGGCTGTGGGTACACCATAACCCTTTTAGGGTTATGGTGGGTATATAGCCCGCTACCATTTTGGACTGCATCACCACTTACCAAGTGAGATTGCAGACAAGAGAGGAAGGTAGTAACTTGTAATGGAGTGAGGAGGAAGGTATACAGCTGGGGGACATAAATAGGCATAGAAGCCTATTTCTGTTCGATGTCCATTTCTGTAGAAACCGTTGATCCATGTTCACGCATCGACGGTCTCAATGATGACAATCATCATAATCTTCATCATATAAACCCATTACCGGTCTACTACAGAACACGGTTCCCACAATGGAAAAGGGTAAAGCACATTTATTGTAACAAAGTAAATATTCTTTATAACAAGCAATCAGTTTAATTTTTCAACATTTTTAATACAGTCCACAAGACCGACAAACAACCGAGACCGCTTTAGCGATAAGGCCGCCTTGGCACGCCTCATTTTATATTATGTTTCTTCTTTATTATTTGTGTTTACTTTGTATAAGATGTGTGTGTAAATTAAAGTTTTTAAACAAACAAACCTATATATACACGATAATATAGATAGGTATTTACCTTCATAATCCCTGGACCTAGGTCGCAACCTCGTCGCAACCAAGGCCAGACAAAGGATGATTGCGACTGTAAGCGCCGCTCCAAGAACTCCACCGACTGCCCAGTTCACCTCCCACGCTTCTTGCGCTTCTGTTTAAAAGAAACTCCTATTAAAATCAAGCTTAATTTGCTATACTCTATCGGCTTCTGGTATATAGATATTTTTATTTAACCCTTTTTTTATTATTGCTGTACTTATTCTCCTTCCTTTTCCAACTCTCACACTGCCTAGGGTTACTGGTTGAGATTACATATTTTAAGTTCTTTCTTACGTTTCCATGTATTTTCTTGTCAATGATTAGGCAACTTCTTGTGATAGTAAATAATTATAGTAATAATTAATATATTACGACAATACACGCATCGCCATCTAGTCTTGGGGCTATTTGTAAGCGTAGATTATGTGTACTAAGATGACTGATGAATATTTTTATGAATAATATAAATAAATTCTTATCATATACAAATAAACACCCAGACACTGAAAAACATCCATGTCCATCACATACAATTTTCCAGTTGTGGGAATCAAACTCACAGCCTTGACTCATAAAGAAGAATTGCTGCCCACTGCGCCAATCAAAAAAAAAAACTAAAGTAAAAAAAAAACTATTGGCTTTCATAGATCGATCGATGAAACTTAATTTGCTTTACTCCGCAAAGGACGGTAATCAACATCACCTAAGGATGCTCCGGTATCGGAACGAAATGTGCGTAGATGCGTAGATGTGCAATCTTCGGCAATCTAGCTAGCTACTCTGCATTGCCGAAGATTTGTTTAGTGTAAAGATTGACTGAATTATAAATGAAGCTGTACAGTTTCTCCTGCTTTTTGCGTAGCAAATTAAGCTAGAATCAAATTCAAAAATTTTAAATTCTAAAATCATTTATTTCAAGTAGGCCTAATAATATAGGCACTTTTGAAACGTCAAGTCGGTCTGTTTGTAGTGACTCTAGCACCGGTTCGGAAGGCAGATTCTACCGAGAAGAAGCCGGCAAGAAACTCAGCAGTTGCTCTTCCAACATCAAAAATTTACATTTTACATTTTAACATTCTTTTTTCTATCTTTTGAGAGATGAAAGCGGAGCCGGATGCTTCCAAGCAACCTTGTCATTAAGAAATTTATCAATTGTATAATAACCTCGCTGTAATAAATGTGTTTTAACACATTCTTTAAACTTATGCATTGGTAGGTAAAAAATTTCCTTAGGAATCATATTATAAAAGCTTATACTCAATCTCACAAATGACTTTTGTACCTTTCGCAGACGATATGCAGATGTCACTATTTTTTTTTAATCGTATGTCATGGAATTCCCCAAAGTAACGCCGGCTTCTATCCAATATTTAAAAGAAACTTACTTTTCGTCAAAGTCACTTTGTTAATTCATACATTTTTTATATAAATGATTTACAGACAAAGACGATGGCATATGGTAAACCCTCGCCGACAAACAGAGCAATATATCGCAGGGTATACTAGGAACACGTTCTACAAAATGGAGCTGTGTCCATCAACCTGAGGCGTAGGTGTTTAGCCTCATGTACCTGTAATTACGTCGACAAACACGCCCTTCAGACTGGAATACAGCAATGCTGCTTGGCGACAGAAATCAGCATGGCGGAAGTACTACCCTGGACCCTGGACGAGCTCCGTCACAAAAAGCTCTACTACCAAAATTTACTTCTTTATTTTATCTACTACCACCGGTTCTCTGAGCTATGTGCCCTGCCCATTGCCACTTCAGTTTTTATTGGCTAAAGAAGCTAGCAGATTATTGTATTTGCGGAATATTTACTGCATTTGTTGATTAGTATTACTGAAAACTACCTGGTTTCAGTATCTACTTCAACTCAGACTATGTCTACAAAATCAGAATAAAAACGTTTATTTTCCTAGGTTTAAAAAAAAATTGCTGATATACGCTTCACGGAGTACCAATATACGGTGTATATGTACGGTAATTTTAGCTTCATACCAAAGAATTCTAACAATATTTGAACATAGAATCAAGTATTTATAAAATAAACTGTACATATATTTCTCGTTGTCGCTAATAATTAATAGAATATTAAACTTTATGTTCATCGTAAAATATCATACAAATTAAACGTGCGTCCACAGCTCTGCCGTTGCGAGATACTTAATTGGCAAAGCTTGTATGAATTTATATAGTTTGTCTTTAGAGTAGCGCATAGCGTCAATTACTCGTAAGCGTTCATTTTTGATTGTCGCTATGAAATATATCCAAGTTATCATTAACAACGAACTTTACTTTGAGATTGAATCTTTATTGGATATCTTTTTTGTCTATCGGACTGTGTCACAGCTCTTAGTGAGAGTAACAGCATGAGGTATCTTCTTAACTTGTACCGTCTCGTTGGTCTAGTGATTACCATGCTCAACTACGGATCACAAGGTCTGGGGTTCGAAAACCGAATCGGTTTTTCTGTTAAATAATTCTAAATAACAGCCTGGAGTCAAGAAGTTTGCGGTTTAATTCCCCATATCTTGGAGAGCAGCTAGCAGAAGTCATCGGTGCTAGGTTTTTATCCCTTTCTTGTGATAATAGCTGTTAAATGCTTTTATAACATGATACCGAAGGTAATATTAGATCTACCTTTACCTAAGTTTAAACAATATATTAAAACACATTTAACAAGGCTGCTTCGAAGCAGGCCACTCCGCTCTCATCTCTCACAAAACTAAAATAATTCTAAAGATTGTTAAACTTAAAAATGATGTTGGAAAAGAGCAATCTGCTGAGTTTCTTGCCGGCGCTTCTCAGTGGAATCTGCCTTCCGAACCGGAAGTAGAGTCACTACAAACACTGACTTGACGTTTCAAAAATGCTTATTAATTAGGCCTAATTGAAATAAATGAATTTTGTTTTTTTTTGAATTTTAAAGCCCACCTGTTCGCGTTAGAGCAGCGGGGTGGGTATATGCTCAAAACCTGAAAAACTCTCCTATGAAAGAGGGGACCTGTGCCCAGCAGTGGGATTTTAATAGGCCGCAGGTGATGGTTGATGTCGAAAATCAATGTCTTTTATTGTGGAAGAGACAACGGATTTCTAGTTAAACACAAAAAAAAAACATTTTTTTAATTTGGTGTTTATGGTAAATGTCTTTTAACTTGATTTGATTTCCATTAAAACCTTTAGGGTACCTACTTACTGGTGGTCTAAAATATTCATGAAGTACAAATTAGAATACATAGAAGGAAAATCCGATTCGTACATTCGGAAAATATATAACTAGATCTTAAATGTCTCCAAGTATAAAGTTTTACTTTGAGTTTGCTTCATGTTCTCGATTTTAAAAAGTATTCCGTTTTTAGTAGTATTAAAAAAAATATTACACACAATCAACACTCCACCCAAAGTGTCATATTGACAAGTAACGTGTCCGACGGAAGCTGCCGAGACGACACGTTTACCGTCCGCATTGCATTACTACATCCAATACCCCAAAGCTCCAAACCGCGTTAGTAATGTGGGAATGATTACACGTATTCTGTCGATAGTAACATATGGATATGTTGACTTTACAATGAATAATTGTTGTAAAAGTCAACATCGTTATCTTTATTTTTATCTTAACAATTATTCATTGTAAAGTGAAATAATAATATTCATTGCAAATTAAGCTTAATTTTCATAATACGATCTGTATCTCTGAGATAATTTGGTGTCCTTCAGTTTATAAATCCCACTGCTGGGACCAGGATTTCTCTCAAAGAGGCATTTAGAGGCTTATATTGCTATAATGCGGGCTTTAACAATTATTATTAGATGTTAAAGTTAAAGTCCTTATTAGGTTAACAAGGACTTTAACTTTAAGGGTTAATTTAATATGTTTTCGGAAGCACAGACGTGAACCCTACCAAAAAAGGCCAAAGTGCTAACCTCTAGGCTATAACCGGTTGATAAATAATCGATGTACTTTAACCTATATTCTGGGAACGTCCAAAATACTCGTGCTAACAGTAAATTATAAAATATCGCATTAAGCCCCTAAAACGGCTTGTATTCGTCGTATATAAACGGGTTATTGCAGTATTAGAATAACATTCTCATCACAACTCGATTAAGCTTCGAAATTGACACTTGAATTTAAGCCAAATTGCCGTTTTCATAGCGAGCGGCGACGCCTTTACTTTCAGCCAACCGTAATATTCGTGGGGCGAGGCCAGAATAAATATAAGAGTTAGAATTAATGCTAACAGTTTAAAAAAAATATTAGCAATAACATAGTGGGTTTCCATAATTCGTTTAAAGGAAATTGCATACAATTTTACATCAAACTACCCATTCACATCGTCTACCATACACTACCCGTTTAATACAAAATTTGTATTAAACATAAGCTTATGGAAAAGTTCTATTATATAATATTATAAAGGACTACGTAATCGATAAAAAAAGTTTTGGGTGTGAATTGTTGTTCTAACCAGGTTTCGCTTCTAATAACTTTAAATGACAATATGAGATGGTGATAAAAAAAGACCAACCGGCTTAGTTTTTTGTGGGTTTCTTACTACCGTGCACACAATTCCCATGTAATGCACGCATCAAAATTAATTGCCTACTTGAATAAAGATATTTTTGACTTTTGACTTTGACTTTGTTTGTTGCCGACTTCCCTTTCGACTATGTATGCTGTAAACTAAGAGCTGTGTTGGCGAAAATGTGCATACTTAAAAATAAGTTGCCCTATAGAACATTACGATTGCTATATATGTCACTAGCAGATTCGATTATAAACTATGGCATCTCTAGTTATGGCAGAACTTATAAAACCCATCGGCAAAACATTTATAAATTGCAACTTAGATTACTGAAAACAATAGTTCCATTAAAAATTAAATATAAACATAAAAATAATTACGAAGGGCTTTTTAAATATTGTAATGTGATGTCAGTTTATGACAAAGTGGATTTAGCAATAATAACTCAGTATCATAACAACATTTGCAAATTAGACAAGAATGCTAGACCTATGCACTTACGTCATTTAACCTACCTACCTATGTTTAGAACACCCACATTTAATAATGTTTATGGAAAGAGGGTATGAGAGTACCTCCTGCCTAGTGTTTTAGAAAAATTACCTAGACCTTTGCTAGAAGAAATTGAAAATAAAAACCTGAAGCAAATCAAAAACTAATTGAAACGTTATTACATTCAGGGTACGTGCAAAAACTACTAGGCGGAAGTTCATCCAGACCATTCCTACAAATTCCATTAATTATCACTATAGAAATGTTTCTTTTGTTTTTTTTTTTCTTTACATTATACATTAACTAATATATAATAATCAATATATATTTGTGCAACCCTCTCAAGCGCAAAAATCTTCCATAATGAAGATTAGCGTAATGTAATTGAGATCTAAACAACCATGTATTTTTTATTTATAATAAACAGATTTAAATTTTTTTTTTTTTTAAGGTAGGTACCGAGTTCAATCCCCGTCACGACCGTCTATCTTTAACCCTTATTCTTTATCTTTTTGGAGTAATGTGAGTTTCAATATCACTAGCTTTAACGGTAAAAAATAACATCGTGTGGAAACCTGCACGCCTGAGAGTTATATATAATGTTCTCAAACGCGTTGAATTCTACAGATCCACACTTGGCCAGCGTGGTGTAATATCGCTTAAACCCATGGACATATCATAGTGAGTCGTTTATGGGTGAATAATTATGAAGAATAATAAAACTTATTCTGTTTGGTAAAAGAAACAAGAAGCTGTCTGAATTTTCACATTTAAAAATGGCTAAAAGCAGTCATTTGGAAAGGATTCTTAAAATATCTTATATACCTAAATGAGCGAAGGCTTTTAGAAGTTATGGAGGAATAAACGTAGTTATAGACATACACACATTAATCCCGTATGTAGTGCATACGCGTCCAAGGAAATAGTCAATTTCAATACTAACTTAATAAACTCTTAGAATAAATAAAATACGTCCGATAAACTCACATCTATTACTAAACGCGAGTTAAAAATAATATCTTTTTGTGTCCCTGAGAAATAATAGAACCTAATTGAATCGATCGACATTTAGATTTTTTAGATTATGTTGTTCATGTTTGCTGTTCCGAGATAAAAAGTGTAAACGAAGAAGAAGAATAAACTGACACAATTTTGCTTTTATAATATCAGTATGGGTTTTAAACAATCAGGTATCTGATCGAACAACGTAAAACGACTTTTGAAATAAGCATACTTTTCCTGCTAAGCAAACCTCTTTTTGCCCCGGTAATATTCAGTGCAAAAACTGAACACATAAAAAGTTTTATTTCCCCTTGTTTCGTCGCTTATTTTGCGGTTGCATTTGCTTTTCGGAATAACTTTTTAGAAGTACTTTCATGGTCGGTAAAATTTTCAAAGTGTTTTGCTTTAACTGTAATTCCGTTTCCAAAGTAAAAGTTAATTTTACAACTTGTAATGGGAAGTTTGGAACAGAAAAACATTCATGCAAGAATCTACTGGATCTGTTTCGGATTTGATTTCAACCAAACTACCAAAACGAGAACGGTTTTTACTTCGACGCGTATATTTTTCTTGGGCTCTGTCATAATATTACGAGTATCTCCTACAAAAAAGATGTTCGTTTCATGGTTTTTTTTTATTGCAATTGTTTATCGTCTTGGTCAGTCTATTATGGCGTCGCACAGTGGTCAATTATTATTCAACTGTATGCCACAGAACATTATATTAAATTATTTGGTAAATATAATAAAGGCAATAATACAAATGATAATAAATAAAAAAAAGTAATGAACCATGGCCTTTACCTTGACGTCCTTAAATAATTCTAAACAAAAGGTCAATAGTAATTGTCAAATGAGATATGTATCCAGTCATACGAACTTCCAGATAGTACTTCCAGGAGTCTTAAGTCAGATTAACGTCAAACCGAGCTGAGGTCAGAGTCCTCGAAGGAGGCACACTAGGGTCAACGTCCCTCACTTCCCCCCGATGTCGTCAAGCTTCGGGCTTTTCTCATGGTGAGCTCTCGCGCTCGCCCCACTCCCCCGGTGCCACCGTAGCAACCCCAGGTGGTCGGCAAGTTTCCTTTCGAAAAAAAAATTACTTCCAGGAGTAAACTCCTATCAAGATCCAACTGTGCCCAGCAGTTAGACATGAATTATTGAGTCTTTTATAAGAGGAATGTACCTTCAGCGTCCTTTATTTATTAGATAGAAGCATGTTTAAGCTTACATCTGACAGCAATTAATTAATTATTAATCGCATGTTGCCGATCAACAGTTTATTCTATTAATGATTTATTAATCGGTCATCACCGATGAATAAATAATCAAGCGTTGATATGGGGTAGCTTAATGTAATTATCTCGGTAAATCAATCAAAGTACCTATCTGGCAAGAGGCCATCCTATACATATTAATTGACACTGACTAATGACGTCATGACTCACGCTAATTATGGCTGATCCTGAATACAGAGGTGAAATCCCTTTCTCTGCATTATAATTAATTATTATCTCTGGAAATCCACTTAATTCCTGACAGTTGTTCTTTTAGGGATTGATATTAGGAAGGTAAGATTTATATAAAGTATTGTGTGTTTTCTGTTAAAGAATTTTCCAGCCCGAGTTATAAAATTGGCGGTGTAAAATTGGCCCCCTTTCCTCGGAGAGGGCGTACAGCCTTCGGCCCTGGCTAATACTTGATTGTGCTACTAATCATTAAACCCGCATTGGAGTAGCGTAGTGGGTCTATGTTCTAAATCCGTCTCTCCTATGAGAGACAAGACCTGTGCCCAGCAGTGGGAAGTTAATAGGTGATGATGATTATTTTTCCACACAAACTAATTCGAAACATTCTTAGTATTTACTCTTGTAACAACCCGATCGAGGTTATAAGACTGACATGTGCATAGCACCTACGCTACGCGACGCGTACCTCATAAAGTTACAGGAGTCACTTGATTTTAAGTTTGCAAGTGATGAAGTGAAGTCCTATTATAATATTAAGGACTACTTAAAGGATAAAAAAGCTTGGGTGTGAATTGCTCTAGCTTCATAGCCTAATATAAATAAACTGTGAGATAGAGATAACAAAAAAAAAATATCCGGCTAAGTTTGTTGTGGGCTCTTCTAAGACCAGGGCGCGTTTGGAACCCTCTTAGCTTTAGGTTTAAGTTGGCGAACGAAGTTATCACCATCCCCTTAGAATTATGTAAACATGTGTATGAACGCTTCATAAGTGCCTGTGATTGACCTACATGAATCAAGAAATTTTGAATTTTGATGTTAGGGTTGTATCTGAATTTCTTTCAGTAAAAACTTTGGCAGCGGTTAACTCAAAAACAATAAACTTTTCTGTTTCATAGATAGAACTCAGAGACAGTAGAGAATGTACTTCTTAAGCCTGCGAAGTAATATTTCGGTTTTCATTTACACAACCGAATCAGCTTACTTCAGTATGGTTAGTTGGTTACATAAGAATACAGTTGACATAACCTTGTAACGGCGCAGTATGAATTAAAAAATCTTTTATGTTTATTTTCATTAACATTAAATTAAACTCATTAAATAACATTAAAATCACCGATATGTTACGTGTCTTTATATTTTTTGTGAAATGTGTTGGTGATTTTTAGTCTAGGGGGAGGGTAAAGAAGGGTTGCTAAAAACATCACGTGTCAAATGGACGGATTCGGACAATCTACGATATATTATTTTAGGGACTCAAAATCAAAAGTAAATAATAGCTTAGGGGAACTAATCATCACACTGTTTTGCTAAATAGAACAAAAGAATAAAAAAAACATTTTCTGTAGTCATCTTTCACGAGTCTTTTCCCAAAATAAGTAGGGGATAAGGCAATTCAAATTAAAAGTCCACCACGCTGGCCCAGTGCGGGTAGGTGAACTTCACACACCTTTGAGAACATTATGCAGAACTTTCAGGCATGCAGGAATCCTCACACTGTTTTCATTCACCGTTGCAGCAAGTGATATTTTAATTGCTAAAAACGCACATCTTGTTTGTTTACTTGAACGCAATGACCCCAGGAACAACTGGTACGATTTGAAAAAGCCTTTCATTGTTGTATAGCCTATTTATCACGAAAGGCTATAATATATCATCATGCTAAGAGCAATACGAGCATAGCACCAATGAAGAATGTTTCAAAATTTGGGTTTTTTTTTCCTTTTGAGAGCTTACGCTGCGTAAACGGTTAAAGTTTCGATAAAATCATTTTTGACCTTACGAAGTTCAAAAAAAATCTCGCGACAGATATGTCTATCTTTTAGGTTGACTTATTCTACTCGAACTCGCCGGAGCGAAAAGAAAACTAGCCACTCGTAGTGCTTAGTAAAATTTTTATAAAAATATCTTATTTGTAGATATTAGTAAATGAAGGGTCGCTGTGCTTACAATTTGAGAAGCATGCCACGTTTTTTTAAAAATGATATTAATCTTTTCATTAAGGTATAATAAAAAAAATCTTACCAGTTCTAGGCGCCAATCTTGGCGCAGTTTCAACAGTGAATGAGACGTGTTCGGATCTCCCTCGAGCATTAGCCGCGTACACTACCAACTTCAGATGTCTTTTAGCGCCCAGCCTTCTTAGATTCCAGACTGTCGCTTGGTTCGTTGAATTCGTCACTAAGCCTTCGTTGGCCCAAACTTCTGCTATATATATACATTGGAGGCCGCCTTCGTAACCTATTGTAACAAGAATCCCGTTTAAATGACAACAATCAACAACTCATTCTCGAGGAGGGGTAGTATTTAATAAACGTGACGTCAAGTCCGTTCTTGTTCTCCTATTCCTGATCATTCAGGCCTAGCAGATATTTCTAATTTTTTTGTTTGGAAATATCTTGAAATATATCTGGTCGCTTAAACGATAAGACCTAAAATTATTAGCTAGAAATTATGTGTTCTTTCTTTTTTCTATGTGATTACCTATATCTGGCTTTACACTAATTAAAAAAAATATATAACAGCTTATACACATATACGTATATAATACTAATTTTTAAACTTCATACAGTTCATACAGTACAGAAGGCGGTTACTGATATCAGTATGTAAAAACAAGGCGATATTTGCTAACTACCTATATATTATATTAGTTTTATAAATTTAAAATGCATATAAAAATTTTCGGAACCGACAGGATTTGAACCTGCGACTCTCGGGCAATCGCGGCCTGAGCGCTTTCACCAATTAAGCTACGGCTCTCCTACCCTCGATGCCGAAATTAGTATATGCCTTTTACATCAGTCTTATAGCGACTGTAGCGTCATCTAGTAGGAAACGTCGCAGTTTCGATCTACTTTTTTAAAGGTCCATATTACAATGAGACACGTTTGAAACAAGAGATGACACATTTCTTTTTTTCGTATGTAATACATTTACCTGCTATACACGCCAAGTCCAACGAATCATCAGTGAGGTTGTATACTGAGCAGTTGGAAGGCGGGTCGGGACGTGTCGCTGCTAGCAATGTGTAAACACACGGTGATATTTGCTGCCCAGCAAGGTTGGTCGCCCGGCACGATAACGTCCCGTAGTCGATGTCGGAGACTGGGACGTAGGTTAGCACTGATTTGCTTTCTTTCGCATCCACTGTGTAACGTTCCTGGGAAAATAGTTAATAATTAACACAATAATTCTATGTATACAAATTTTATAAAGAGGAAATATTTGTTTGGAATTGATACATTTTAGAAATACTGAGCCAATTTTTATTATTCTTTTAAAGTTACTTTTGTCTATACTTGAATGAAAATGCAATCCTGCGAATCTTTATCTGTGTGCGCTAACTAAATGGTAAGTTGTACATAAATAAAATGTACAGCAAAAATATTGGTTTTTAGGAGGTAAGTCTAAAAAAATCTCGGAAATAATGTACATATCTCTTATAAGTAAGCCATATAATATGAATTCTTACAAACAGTTAAATATTATCAAGACAATCTTACGCAGATAAACTTTGTCCAGTATGTTACTTGGATATATGTATATGAATTATACTTTAGAAAATAATGAAAAATTTAAATTTAAATACCTATGGGAGGCGTATTTCATGGTGAAGATGCTTTTAGTTTACGCGGGTAAAACGGCTGTATTATTTAAAGCTATTTTTATTACCACTTTGCGTGATTAGTATGCAAAACACTTTTTAATGTTAAACCTTTGAGCTAAACCGCAGACGGACATGGCGAATATATAAGAGTTCCTTGTTGATTACGGAACAATTTGTCTGTTGAGGAGGAAAAAACCCCTAGGGTCTTTTTACCCTGCGACAGAAAAAGCGACGATTTCAACTCGCACGAATTAAACCAACCACTTCCAAAATGTCTAAATCTGTACGGCAACGCATAGCATTTCTTCACGACTTCTTCTTTAGATCATCTATCTTTTTCTCGTCTATTTTTTATGCGTGATTTTGCTTTTCAATATCACAATATTGCGTTCTATAGGTTGTACATAGTTCAACGATACCTCTTGTGTGGACTAAAGATTATTTAACGCGTATCACATTCAGAAATAATGTGTTTAAACATATTCGTATAATACTTCTATTTTCGCGCAGGGGGTTTAAATGCTTTGTAATACGGTTAATAACTTGGGTGGAAAGTTATTTTTTAAGAAATCAGTTTTAAAAAAACTGGCTCATAGGTTAACTATGTTCTTAGATCAACTCGCTTTCGAAATCACTGGCGAGCAATGTTGGGGGCGGAAGCAAGTTAATTCACATAACATTATATCTATAAAATACAATACATATACTATATAGCTATCACAGCTTTTAGCGACGCGGCACAGAAAGTTTTAAACGTGCTCAGTGAATGCCAATTAAGAAGCAAACAGCTTTATGAAATACAAGAATCTTTTCACAAGATAATGGATTAAATGTGAAGTATTTTCATTTATGTTCCTATAAAGAATTAAGTAGTTGTAATGCAAACTCATAAAAGAAGATGTCGAGAAATGTACTCTATTTTTATTACGTGTAACGTTTTTATTTTCTTCCAAGTGGCCTTTCGGAAGAAAACGACCCTATCATGTTAAATCAGGGTTTGCAAACCTTTAGCACTAAGTAAACGTAACAATTTCAACATACAAACAACAAAAGCCAATGAATCATCAGCATAATTCTTAGCGTATGCGTGTTCCATCGCTGGATAATAACTCTCTTATATGGAAGAGAGAAATTTAGAGCAATGTGAGGATACTGACTCTTTAAAATTTAAGTTCTCCAGAATGTAAGTTGCTGCGCTTTGACAATTATTTTCTTAAGTTTTGGTAGCATTTTGTTGACAGAAATATCTAATACCCAAAAACTTTTGGCTCCTCTCCACCAGGTGATATTCAAACATGCTAAATGCTAAGACAAATATGCAGGCAGAGGCAATAATAAGCGTTTTATTCTAACCTACGAAATTAAAAAAGCAAGTAAGCGCTATCGGAGTGATACGTGCGTAGTTTAAATTTTTGCGTAGTATCTTTTGGGGATCTGAGTGTTGCATTGCTGCATAGTGTATTATTTGTTATACATAAGTGAGTTAGCGACCCGTCCAAGTTTAATTTTATCTATCTCTATGTACATCAATTTGATGTATCTAGAAAGATATAGACAGCGTTTACAATGTAAGTGCATACAAATATGTTAATCGCGACATCCCATCACTAATTTTTGATTTTCTTGGCTTTTCTTTACTATAATATTCATGTCTACATATTAACCGTCTTCTTAAATCACACTTATCTATGTATTTCTGAAAACTGCATTTAAATCCGTTGCGTAGTTTTAAAGTTCTAAGTGTACTAACAGCGTTACCGACTTTTTTACATACTATGTAAAAATAAAGATAAAGTAAATGAAGAGCAGGCGGTACACAACGGATGTCAAAAACAATCATTAGTGCTATGATAGCTTAGTGTTAGGGCTTCGGCCTCCCTGCATTTTTATTTTTGGCATTTAATCAATTGCTTTAACCGTAAAGTAAAACATCGTCAGAACACCTGCATGCCTGCTAGTTCATAATGTTCTTAAAGGCATTCTACGTTCTACATATATATTTATGACTACAGATCTGTGATTCAATAGACCATTAAATATATATATATATAAACATAAATTTCGAAATATAATATTCGACTTTGTTGTATAATATGTGCCTCCTTGATCATTTTGACGTTTAACTACCCAATCGATTCCAAGTTAGGATCGAAAGTTGTGAGGTCCAGACAAATAGTAGGGAATGTTCTTTAACCAGTCCAATGCCCCGCAGAACACGTAACCCTCAGCGCCCGATTTTGGCAGTGTGGAGGAATAAATCTCTCAATTTCTCTTGCCTATGGCAAAAGAGGTCTATATGCCCAGCTGTGGCAAAAATGATGAATTTTTTTATACTAAGGTAGCGTGCTAACTTTTTCGGGAGTATGGTAGTTATGTAACACCCATATCCCGTATCGTATCATATCGAAACGCTCAATCGATTAGCGGTACGTCTTTGTCGTTAGGGTGGTAACTAGCCACGGCCAAGTCTCCCACTCTAGTGGGACCAAGAAAACCAAAGAAAATTCAGAATCTATAATTATTTTTTCAAATGCCAGAAAAAGATTCCATAACGCTACAAAACCAAACCAAACCAATCATATTTTAAATTACTACAAAATTTTTCATAAAAATACTTACAGCGACGCTTTATTAAATTCGTAAATATTATACTTACATTTAGTTCAAAGGAGTCAAGTTAGTAGGCGATAGTAATTTAATGTCCCTTTATAGTTTTAGTACTTTCAATGCCTTCAATATGTTAGATGAGAAAAGGTTTACGACCCCCGATATACGAAGATCCTTACGTATGAGCCGTTGTCAAAGGGAAACTCTTAAACAATTTAATTACAAGAGTCAATAGTTATATAACGACAAGCAAGCGTACAAAAGAGCTTCTTAAAATTTTTCCCAACCACAAGGTTAATTAAACATTTAATGAAGCTTTTCGCTCTTTGATGAAAATTAATTACGTCTTTAGAACTTCTTTCGTCTTCGTTTTTTTACTCGAAATAATAGAACAGCTGCTGGTAAAAAATTAGGATTAGTCTTATATTTTGTGTCACGCAATTTATATTATAATGCTTGTAGTCAGTGCCTTTGATATGATTATGTAATGGAGTCTACACATGATTGTTTTATATTGAATGAATATTGTGGGCGACTAACGTCCGCGCTTTCCGGTGACATGTCGCCAACATATCAATGGTTTTTTTGCGGCGTGCAGTTGACATTTAAACTTCCAATAATTTTGCGATTTTGGATGTTGTTGATTTGATGCCGTCGACATAGTTTTGCAACTTAATAACAACACGTGAAACTGCCGTCAAACTAGCAAACAGCGGCGGGGCTGTGGAATTAGTGTGTAGACTCCTTTAGCTTTAGGTCCATTACAGTTTTCTAAAAGTTTGTTAGTTTGTATAGTAGAAAAGGACTGTTATTGTCAGTACAGTCCTTAACACTGTCGCGATGATGTCGGCATGTACCACGAGATCAGAACTATCAAATACTGTGATAGTAGCAGCATAAGGTATTCATTTATTTTATTTAATTATTAGCTTTTCAAGGGAAACAAACATTACTATTAAACATAAGAGTAATGCCGTATTTTTATATCACCAATGAAATTTCCACAACTTAGTTATACATAAACGATAAAATTAACCTCAATTGCTTAGGAATTAAGTACAAAGCGAATATTATACAACAAAATTAAATTTAAACAAAAAAAACATAAACGTTAAAGCTTATAACACTTGTTTTGTCATAATTATATTCCTAAAAGTGCCAATTTTGTCGTGAAAAATATGCGTCTCACAATATTCATACGTTAAAAAAAATTATATGTTATTTTCGTCTAGCAAATATTATAAAAATTTTAGTAATTGTGTAACTGATATTCTTACTCCAGTTAAAAATAAAACTCTCGATCTATAAATGGTTGGATGGATATTTAGAACACACATTTAAAAATATACCCCATTACTCCTATTAGTTACAGCTTATGTAGCTGCCGTTAAATATATGTCATAAATGCAAAAGCGCTACAACAACTTGTCAAATTTGGAAAATCTCGGAAAATCAAAAGATTTATAACCGATTTACATTTACTGATTTTGTTGTTTTTTGCTAGTATTAAAAGTATTCAGTGAGAGTGTGAGTGAGTATTTTACTTTAATAAGGTAAGTAGATAGTTACGAGCGAATGAACAGATTATATTACCTAAAGCGGGTTCTGGGAAAATTAAAACATTCACGTAGATTAAGTTGCGAGAGTCAGCAAGTAACAAGTTTCTCAATGGAAAGGGACGGCCGGCACCAGTGGGGTTGATTCCCTGAGATATTACGAGACCCTTACGTGATCTCCCTTTCAAGAACTACATTGTAGACGGATAAGTTTGGTTAAACTTTGCATATACAAAGAAATACTTACAAAGAACTTGTCTCAAACCCCAAACACATCAACCTTTTTCAAATCTATTCATCACAAAAATGAATATCGTATTCATAATACATTAACGTTGAATTATATAAGGCTGAATAAAAACAGCGTTTATATCACAGAACAAAACGGGATCCGCTACTCAATAATTCCTTATGCCCCGAGGGTAGAATCACGGAATCAGGAAGTATTTCCAAAGTTGAGACCTTTTGTGACTTTTAGCATGAATCCCAACGATGCGAAGTGTTTTCTCTTTGTAATCTCACCCTATCCTTTTTCGGGGAAAATCTCGGAGGACAAAAAGTGTCGGCGTAATTTTTGAAACATTTCATCTATTTTCCGTCTTTTTTGTCATCTATTTAAGCTATGGCTAATATTTTTATGTGTCACAGTAAAGTGCGGTGTGGCAGTATTATTACGTACGGTTACCTTACGGTTTGATTCTCCAAGGGGACCAATTTAGATATATTTTCGAAATTGAGTCAGGTGTGATTTGGTGGGAGTTCGACCTCTAGGTACTTATGAGTAAGTCCACCACTTAACCGATCTTAACGAAATTTGATGCAAAGATAGCTTGCGATCTTGAAACTGATTAAGATAATTCTTAGCCCCTGAAAAATGTCAGGAGACTGTTCTCTCGGGACTTTTAAAAATATTTTTTTGTCGAGCTGGCTCACATTCTGGAAACGAACATAGGCTACCTTTACCCCGGAACAATAAAGGTTTCGAGCAGGGTTTTTAAAAAAACCTAAAACATGCGGACAGAGTCGTGGTACCTTGATCAACAGCCTATTAGATATTTTATTTGATCACAGTCGATTAGTTAAAAAAAATATGTTTTTTTTTTTAAATGAATTGTTATAATATTATGTCATGCTCTACTTTAGGATCCTACCCTTATTTGGGGAGTTAAAAAAATATATTATAATATATTATGAAAACCATGAGGCAATTCTGTATACTTAACATAATAACCGCCCCCAATTACTTCACAAGGGACTTTACAAGGTTTTTTAATCACGGCCCCTCCGTAATTAACATAATTGTAGGGCATTATGTTTTCACAGAAAATATATTTTTAACGACCACTTTTGATGTACATTTTTTTGAACCAAATTAAAAGGAAAATGCGCTCGTTTTAAATTAATGGCTGTTGGTATTTTCAACCAACCTCCAAAAGAAAACCTCTTCTTTTGGAGATGTTACTATAACTGAGAACCGAAGGCAATAATTCCTATATTAAAAGTATAATAAATTTTTCTCAACCCTTTCTCATTGTGGGGGAGAGACCCGTTCACTGTAGTGGGCCGGTAATGGGTTAATGTGATGATGATGATGATTTTAGAATTTTAGTTTCATTCCGGTGTAACAAAATTTATATTGTCCGCCCTCGTTCCATATTAAAGATTATAAATAGTAATAGATAAATCCTGCGGGTGCATTAGATCAAAGTGGCTGGTCACACCTCAAACCCCTTTTTCCTAGCGATCTGAGGACGTATGGAAAAGTTGTTCAAGAAAAACTCTGTTAATGTCGACGGTTGTATAGATTGAAGATAGTAACATGATATGAAAATTATATTCTCTCTATTCAGATTTCATTCGCTAGCATGTGATAATATTTTTTTTTTATTTTCTTGTTTTTCTTTTGCCAAAAACAGTCGTTACATGTAGTTACTTAATACATAATATAATAACAAAGTTATCATAGACAAAACATTAATTCATCATCATCAAATTAACCCACTACCCACTGCAGGGCGCGGGACTCCTCCCACAATACGAAGGGGCCCACACGCTGGCCCAGTGCGGATTGGTTGACTCCACACACCTTTGATAACATTATGGAGAACTCTCAGGCGTGCAGGTTACCTCACCATGTTTTCCTTTACCGTTGAAGCAAGTGATATTTAGTTACTTAAAACGCACATAACTTAGAAGAGGTGCGATTCAAACTCAGCCCCTCGAATTCTTACCCACTGAGCTATCACCGCTTCAAACATTAATTATTAATGTTTATTTATGGCATACATGTAGTTACACATTTGTGTCAGCGGCATTACATACAATTGACAGTTCTAGCCAACTGTAAACGGACCAAAAACAGAAGAAGAAGAAGAAGTAGCGATGTTATCCCACAGCGGCAGGTACGTCGACTTACTCGCCAACTTACCTACTGACTTCGTTCCGTGAAGGGTAAAGAATGTGTTGCGTGTGAATATGAACGTTCTGGTACTTACTTAAGTAAGTACCAGAACGTTCATATTTTTAACGTTCACGTTTGAACGTTCTGGTACTTACTTAAGTAAGTACCAGAACGTTCATATTCCGTCTTTGTTTTCAAGGTTACTTTTTCACCTTTGTGGATAATTTAAACGTATTATACTCACAGGGTCAACCTTGATGGAGCCGGCAGAATTGTTGAGTGTCCACTCGAACGTATCAGGCGGCGGGAAAGCGTCGACGTCGCATTCCACCTTCGAGGGCTCTTGAAGCGCTGCACCGATCATTTTTATCTCTGTCTTCCGACATAGTGGCCTATCTGCGGAAAAGGTATCTTGATTTTAAACTAGAACACTATTTACTCAAATGCCTGTCATAATATTGTAAAGGGCTTAATCCGAGTAAAAATAAATTATATATTTACCCCACATTAATTCTTACATACATATACAGAAATACAACTAACCTGGGCACTGTTTTACTATGATATCGCTGTACATACAGATAGTGACATACTGTTTGCATTCCACAACCAATTATATGTCTCTTTTATCACAGCGAAATGGGCCCTAGACTGACAAGTAAGTACGGTAAGTATGTGGACAAATATGGCAGCACAAAACCACAGCGAGCTGCAGCGCTTTTATTTTCAGGAGGAGCATATATGCTCTCAGATATGTTTGTATCTACGTTATAAGCTTTAAAATATAAGAAAACAATAACCAAATCTTAAATGTACATAGGTATTTAATCTTAAATGTACATCGCTAAACACTAACCTCAAAAGCCTGTGTCCAAGTTTACGTTAGCAATGCCCTTTGTATACATATTCCCCTAAGAGTATAAATTATCTATTTTAATGTAACTTTACCAATCCAAGAAGACTTTGTAAATAGCTTGTGAAGTGTTTGTAAATCAATAACATTAAAAATCGAACGCGTCAATGCGAGTGGACTGAGGATGGAGAGATTAAACTCTTGCAAGTCTCATCTGATAGAGGCCGCCAATTTAGACTGGCTTAGACGTTGGCAACTGGCTTCCCGTGAACTGAAGTACCGTACCCGCAAAATACAAACTCGCACTGCGCTTGCGTGGTGGACTGCAACCTTAATCTGGGAGGATCTTAATGTGGGAGTGTTGATAATATGATGATGATGATGAATATTAAAAATAAGAAGCAAATATTATAAATGTGCAAGAGTATTTGTTTGCTGACGATACTCAGCTAAGCAGCAGAACTAGTCTGAAATTTGAGGGAGCAATGCACTTTTTGCATCGATGGAGATGATACGTTGAAGCAACTACACACCGCTTCCGTTGGATTAAAAAAAATAGCACTTGCTGAAGGTAGGGCAGGTAGGGCTAGGTTAAACAGACATCTTTCCATTATAGGTGTCACCGACAGCACTCTTTGCAGAGCATGCATGGAGGAGAATGAAACACCTACGCACGTAAAGCTGGAGTGCACGGGCGTGACAGAGCAACGCGAGATCTACCTGGGATCACCAGCCACTATCCCAGAAGTCCTCAGCAACCTGGGCGGCATGCTGGGATTCTGGAACGAGCTTGGATGGCTGGAGTAGCGAGCAACAATGGGAAATTTCACGTACAACAAGCGAAGCGCTTACGTGCGGAAACTGCCCAGAAGAAGAAGAAGAAGGTAGGGCTCGTCGCTAAACCAAATTTGACGAAATTTTGTATAGACAATAATGGTCTTTCATTCTGGAAACGGGCAAAACATGAGCCAACAGACCAAGTTGCTGCGATTTAAAAAAACCCCAATTAAACTCAGATAACGTTGCAGTCAACAGCTAATGTAGGTCATACGTAAAAGAGTAAAATAATGTGTCAATCAATGCTATTTGCTCTTTCGGAATCACACTTTAGATTAGCGCATTCGATCAATGCACGTGATCAGTGTACCTATAGCGATTCTGGAACTAGCTGTAGTAACATTAAAACATTACTTTTACCACGATTTAAAATTTTCCGAATTTGTGACCGAACCGAAATTGTGACCTCACTTATTTACATGACCGATTGACGCAAAGAACAGCGACCCTGCTTCCTGAATCCAAGGCTGCAGGTTCGATTCCCACTACTGGAAAATGTTTGTGTGATGAGCATGAATGTTTTTCAGTGTCTGGGTGTTTATTCTAAGTATTTATGTATATTATTCATAAAAACATTAATCAGTCATCTTAGTACCCATAACACAAGCTCCGATTGCTTTGGGGCTAGATGGCGATGTTTGTATTGTTGTAGTATATTTATTTATGTATATTGATACGATGAAGCAAAAGTAAGATCATGCTAACCCGTAATTAATTGTTTTGCACAGGAAGTAACATAGGTTATAGGATCTAGAATTCACTCGACCAGCTGTTCGAACGGTCTTCTAATTGATTAAATGGATCAAGATTGCTTTACCTTTGAGCATGCACTAAAATTGAGGATAATTATCTCGGTAGTTAGGTCAATGGGAATTCCGAAGCAACATCGTTTGTATTGGTTAGTTAACACGCGAGTATCCCTTTATTAGTCTTTATTTCGTAAATATGTGGAAGTTACATACAAGAGAGGCAATTTCTTTAGAAATCTTCACCTGTCTCCCCAGTTTGAAGGATATGGTTGCTGGTGTAATTATGGGCGCATGAGGCTTAACCTCTACGCCTGAGGTTGATGGACACAGGTCGAGACTTGGTACGAAGTGTTCCTTGCATGCCCTGCTTCCTGTGGTGACAGGCGATGGTTTTCCTCTTACCAGCAGGACTAGCACGGGCAGGAGATAAAAATTATATCCCCCGATTATATCCCCATGGAAATTAAAGGACATGGAATAGGAGAAGTTTAGCCCCATTTATTGACGGCCGAGTGGCGCAGTGGGCAGCGACCCTGCTTTCTGAGACCGAGGCCGTGGGTTCGATTCCCACAACTGGAAAAATGTTTGTGTCATTTAGATGAATGTTTTTCAGTGTCTGGTTGTTTATCTGTATATTATAATTATTTATGTGTATTATATTCATAAAAAAATATTCATCAGCTATCTCAGTACCCATAACAAAAGCTACACTTACTAGGCTAGATGAAAATGTGTGTATTGTGTCGTAATATATTTATTTATTATTTATTTTTTATTATAACACATATATTATTTCGATATTATTTCCACTTGTGCGCCAGTGCTCCGAAAGTTTATAAAGCTGTGAGAGAAGATAATTTTTTATCCTTTCCCCGGGTATAAAATTGTCTCCTGCCAGCTGTACAGGTTAGGTTACTCCACTTGGTCCATCAATAATTACTACAAATAACGGATTTCTTGTATCTTGACAAGAATGTCGAGAAATCTCCAAACCCCTGGTTTTGGGGTTTATTTAGAAGTTATGATACACAGAGTAGTTCTTAAGGTGTTCAAACTTGAATACGACCGGTTTCAGTGATGCTACTTGTTGGCTAGACCAGTAGAAATAAGAAACAACAATCTCTCATAAACTAAGAAAAGATTAGGCTCAATCTTATGAGCGATAGAATTAATAATATGGAGGCGTTCCTAACAGCAGTTCTACAAAGTATTTTAAATAACCTAAAACAAATATGTATTTTGAATTTAGCTAAAATCTTATGAAGGCCGATTGATGCAGAGAGCAGTGAGCCTGCTTTCTGAATTCAAAGCCGTGTATTCGATTCCCACAACTGGAATATACTTGTGTGATGAACATTTTCAGGATCTGGGTGTTTATTTGTAAATTATAAATCATCACCAACCCATTACAGAGCACAGGTCTCCTTCCACAATGAGAAGGGGTTAAGGTCGTAGTGCACCACGCTGGCCCAGTGCGGATTGGTGGACTCCACACACCTTTGAGAACATTATGAAGACCATTTAGAACTCTCAGGCATGCAGGTTTCCTCTAAATGTATTCCTTCAACGTTAAAGCAAGTGATATTTTAAATAATTAAAAGGCACATAACTTAGAAAAGTTAGAGGTGACTGAGATTCGAACTCGGCCCCCGAAAGTGACTTTATATATTATCACCACTTTTATATATTATAAGTATGTAGTAGTATTATATATTCTAAGTATTTATGTATGTTCATCGGTTATCTGAGTACCCATAACACAAGCTACGCTCACTTTGGAGCGGGCGGAGTATTGTCGTAATATATCTTATTATTAATATATCCAATTATTAGTAATATTTCTATATTTATTATATTTATCTCTAATACTAAGGAATTAATAGGCTTAAGTGTATGCCTATTTAGATATTGACGTATGTTTTGTCATTCCATTTGTGACATTCACAGGGGCTCTAATTGAATTAATGATTCAAGATAGCTTCATCTTTGTGCCTGGGAATCCAATTGGAAACGATAATCTCTGCCGTTAAATACTGATAGAAGGTATGTCACAATGGGCAACGCTTTCAATTATACGAGTAGTACCTATGGTTAGGTCGGTTTGTTAATAATTGAATCAATCTAGGGCTAATGGATTTACTTTGTTCCCCAAATAATTTCTTTAATTACTAGATGTTAGAAACCTGAACTTTCCATTGGCTAATAATATTTGATAGTTATAGTCCATTCAACAATTCAATTGAACTATGAGTTGGCAATGCGGTAGCAATGTTTCACAAAGTCACATTGCTTTATTTTAACTACCAAGCTATCAACCTTAACTCTGTAGTAACGTAAGTCTATCAGATTTCTATAGAGTCCACCACGAGTCAAGGTAAAGTCTGCTAAATTTTGACGTTTGGTCCTGCGTGTAAAATAACACATTTACGTGTGGTAACTTACTGGAACACTAAAGGCTACAAATAACAATGGTAGACATTATGTCATGTTACGTTGACCTTGCAGTTTGTAATTCGAATATATAGATTTTTTTGAAAATGGCGTGACTTTATGTCATATATTCGATTAACATTAAATTATCATCTGACTTTAAGTTTCACGTGAATGTACATGTTTTTGCAAAGTTAGAACTACTTATACCTATTTTTGTTATGTTAAGAAAATATGCAATTTTCTATTTACGATTAGTAAAATAAACTTTTGTAAGAACTACTATTTGTAACAGTGCATGTTATTCGGCCTAACATAGACGATAATCTGGAACTTTACCACTAGTAATGTTTAGGATGAAAATACATGGTCCGATGGAAATTGGAGTTGAAATGTACGAAAATAGCACCCCCATTTCGGATTTATACTAGGTAACCAGAACGTATCAAAGGTGGTGTAATACTGGACTCATGCAGCCCAACTGTAGAGTCTGGAAATTCCCTCTAGAGACTTATGCCCAATGGGCTTATAGGCAGTACGTTTCCGGGTAGTTTGTGGAGCATGAGTTTTTTTAATTATAATACAAGTTACACCTATTATTAAGTAATGATGTAGTTTAAAATGATAGCGGGCTAACCTGTTACGGGTATGGCAGTCATATTAAAACCCATACTCCATACCCATATTCTAAGACCTTGCCTGCAATCTCACCTGGTGGTAAGTGATGATGCAGTCTAAGATGATAGCGGGCTAACCTGTTAGAGAATATAGTAGTCATACCCCTTATCGATTTGTACGCAACATCGCAGCGGGACACTAAATCGCTAAGCAGCACAGTAATTTTGTCAGTAGGGTAACTAGCCATGCCCAAAACCTCCTACCAGAAAAAATTAAAGAAGAAATTATAAATTCTCGAACAGCTCCCAGGTATCGAACACGGGACCATCCACTACTAAGACTACTCCCCACTGTGCCAAGCAAATCGTCAAAAAACGCCTACAAGGACGTAGATTTTCAGTGCTACGAATTATTCATAAAAACATTATATATCTGAAATAGTATAAAAGATACTATTTCACTTAAATAGCTCAACCACACCGATATTGATGAAATTTAAATATTATAAAGCTGCTTAATTTGTCCCGTGTGATTTAAAAAAAAACAAACGAAACAAAAACAAAAAACGTATGCTAAAATTAGTCAATCTTATATAACGTGTAAAGAGAACCGATATATTACTTCAAACCATTTAGAAGTGCATTATACTGTCTCTGGGACTTACCTGTGAAACAAAAACCTGTTAGATTTTGAGTAAACCACTGCCATAGTTATTACTGAAAGTAATCAGATACAGCCCTAACATCACATGCTAAATTAAAATCAAGGGATTCCTGTGTCTTTATTAAGTACCTACGCGTCGAAACGTAGGTACTATCGCGTGTCGATCTTTTATCTTCAATAGATTGTTTGGAATTCGTTTGTTTCGAAAAATAAAAATGCTTCTTTTGATTTTGATTTAATATTTTACAGGGCGATTCCTTATGAAATACACTTGTTCACTTTTCAAAAGTATTTCGTAATGCGGTTACAAGTTGTATATGCAGTATGTGGCACATTCTACTTTTAGAATGTTTAAATTAGCTTAAGGATTATTGAATTATGAGATTATCTTTGGGTTCGCAAACTAAATCGGAAATAATAGTCTCTACAATTAAATGCGGTATGGGGACGATATAGATTCCATTTGTCTATCTGAGGCGAAAGCTTCTAGACAATTATAGTTCACACAGTAC
Source organism: Pararge aegeria (assembly GCF_905163445.1). Classification (NCBI taxonomy): domain Eukaryota; kingdom Metazoa; phylum Arthropoda; class Insecta; order Lepidoptera; family Nymphalidae; genus Pararge; species Pararge aegeria. The sequence continues at coordinate 3,736,048 of NC_053184.1, read as the reverse complement.
AGTGGGGTAATATAATTGAAGTGTCTTCGATCTAAATCACCGCATTTAGTGCCTACGCTTCGGTATTTAGGTCGCCTCAACAAGTTTTCTTTCTTAATATAACAAGAGATAGAAAAACTACTTTAATGACCAACTCAACGTGATATTGTAAAATGAATTCGGGCAATTTGATTTGATGAACATTTTTTTTTCCTTACTAGCTGTCCCGGCGAACTTCGTACGGCGGATAATTTTTTTTTTTGATGAATGTTATTTTTTTATACCTATTATCCTATTCCGGTTTAAGAGGAATCCAAAAAAATCAAATATCATAAAAATTGGTCCAGCCGTTCTTGAGTTATAAATGGTGTAGCTAATACAACTTTCTTTTATATATATATATAGATTTTAAAACTTAACTTTTCTCTGTTCGGTCTATTGGCAGTCTTGGGTCATGGAAAAAGTTACCCTCTTTCCTGGTTATATTTAACTGCCACAGCCGCTAACAGAAAAGCTCGCAGTGAAAGATTAACTGCTAGTCTGGTAGTAGAATACTAAGTGCAGTTAGAGTGGTAAGTTTACGTCTATGAGTTACATTAGCTGATGCCCGCATTCTTAGTCCACGTTTATTACGGTTTTTTACAAATCCCGTGGGAACAGTTTGTTTTACTGGGACAAAAATTAGTATATATTACTCTCCGTCCTTTTAACTAAGTCTATGCCACAATTGTCTCTAGTCTGGTCGGGTAGAAGGCTTTGGTCGTGGCAAGTTACCACCCTACTGAAAAAGACGTGCCGCTAAGAGATATAGTGTTCCGGTGCAATTTCGCGTCAAAAACGATTAAGGGTATGACACTATACTCCCTAACAGGTTATACCGCTACCATCTTAGAGTGCATCATCACTTACCACCAGGTGAGATTGCAATCAAGAGCTAACTTGTAGTGGAATAAGAAATAAATCAAGTTGATTAGTATATATAGATACTTAGTGCAGGTGTAAAGGACAAACAAACACACTTTCGGTTTTATAATATAGGTAAGGAAGTAAGGACTATGTTACGAACCTTAGTTAATGCGGGGAAGACCTAATACAAAATATAGCTAGAAACAAAACACTAACAAGTTTAACTAAAACTTTCACACCACCGACGGGGGTATAGAAGAAAAATAAAGCAGAAATATACAAACTTACAAACAACTTGCATCCGCAGGGGAGGCGACTTCCCGTCACCCTCGACGTTGGAAGCAGTGCATGTATAGGTGCCGGCTTGGTACCTCGACACGTTGCGGAGGGCGAGGTTAGTGTTCCCGGTGAGGATGACCCCGTTGGATGGATTGTGTTGAAGCAGAACTCTCTGGAGGATAAAAACGTAGTTTTATATAAGTGTTTATTAGTGTTTTTACCTTCACTTGGAGGAATTATCAATTATGTAAATTTAAGATGCATTTAAAAACTATCGAAACCGACAGGATTTGAACCTGCGACTCTCTCGCAATTTCGGTCTGAGCGCTTCAACCACATAAACTACGGCTTTCCTATCTTATTTTGATATGAGTTTTAAATTTATAAAATTAATAAACGCATTATAAGAACTAAATAAATTATTTAATAAATATATTTCGATAATACACAAATAGCTTTCCAGTCCCCAAGTAAGCATAGCTTGTGTTATGGGTACTAAGATAACTGATAAATCTTTTATGAATAATACATAAATACTTATAATATACATGTAAACACCCAGACAGTGAAAAATATTCATGTTCATCACACAAACATTTCCCAGTTGCAGGAAATGATAAAACTGAAAACTATTTCTGGATGTTGGTTTCTTATTTGATGGAATGAAATTATGCTTTCATCACAAACAATTGGCTATTAAATAATTCATGTCTTTCCAAACATTTATCAAATGCTCGCTAGATATTTGAAATGTTTTGCCGCAGTTGCGTTAAAAATGCTGAATACTTAAATTTTCCAAACCGATGGCACAGCGCGCGGTCAATCAAAAACGAGTGTGAATGCAATATAAATACAGAGTTTTGCTTTGAATAACAAAATTGTCATCGAATGCAACGTTTGTGATAGTCTAAACGGATTTAAGTTTTTGTTCAGCGTGATTTTTGATTAAAACTTCGAACACACCTGTACTGATAAATAAGCATGCTTTACCACTAGATCATATTTGCTCTCAGTAAGCATTTAAAGGACGCAAATTTGTTGCAGACAGATTTTAATTGATACTCTATTATGTTTGCATGCTCGGATCTACTCAAAGAACGACTCGCCACACCTCAGGTAACATGCTCAAAAATGTTTTTTCTTAGTATACTGCTATTTTCCGCTATACCACTCAGATGGTTGTTTAACTTGAAAGTGTATATCTTCGTGTCGGTCTGTGGCATCATAGCTCCCATACTAATGAACCAATTTTGATACTTTTTTCTGTTTGTATACCTTCGTGAATCTAAGCCATTATTTATTAAGAACTGTTTAGGTCTTTTAACACCATCCGCTTATTTGTACACTTACGCTGATGTTGAAGCATCTAGCGGAAAATCCAAAGAAAACCAAGAAAAACTTCTTATACCGTTGTAGCTCATAATAAGCGATTTGTATTATTTTTTCATTGAAACTTTTATGCTGTTGAGACATAGCTAATAATAACAATAGCAGACATAGGTTAGGGGGTTTGCTCCGCCAGCTGTTGTTTTCCAGCTTCTTATAACTGCCAAATTGGGGATAATAGGACATTTCTTAGCAAGCGAACTTTAGGCTGTATCATTACTTACACAAACACTAGGCTATGTTATATAAAAAAGGAATACATTTGTATTGTTTCAGAGCTGAAGCGCCGTTTTTGTACTTTTTGACGTTTAAGAGGTACTCTTTCATACTGACGCGTCAAGGGCACTCGTTTTCTCATATTGTTACTGTGAAAAAATTACTTAAGCGGTGTAAACTATTGCGCTTTGTGTAAACATCGACTAAATGTTGGTAATTCCTTGTTGGATTTATGGTATTTTTTTGTCTTAATTTATACTTCAACTCAGTCAGTTATTAAGTATGGATGGCGACAAACTAAAATATTGATATATGCATCCCGGAAACACTGTATTAGGTATTAAGACTAAAATATAATTTTTCTCTTATAGAACCTTTTTCGAAATTCAAATCTTTGAAAGCTGTTTTTGAATTTTCATTCTTAATTTTAAAGATGCATTAAAACCTCACATAGTAATTAACAAACTTAAGTTATTTATATTGTCAACTAGCTGTGCCCTGCGGTTTGTCCCGCGTAAATTACGGGACACAGCTTACTGCTACTTTATCAATAATCTACCTTAATAAATTCCGAACCGAACCGTTATTATTGAGAAGGAACAGATATTAAAGATAGCAATGCAACTTCTTTCAACTTTTTAAAGACGTCGACGGAGGTGTAGTATCTGCTCTTGCTCTACCTATTTCCTATTTCAAATGTTGGCAATCGTAAATGACAATCTCGGGGACTAACTCTAGTTAAACTTACCCTATCATACTTTCAATTCCTTTTAACAAGTGAGTGCAAATAATGTGTGTCTTAATAGCAGCAGTCGGTAGCGCGGGTAAGCAACGTTGACTGAAGTCAGTCAATGGATGGGTACCTGACTTTGAAAATGTGTAAGAGAATCAACCAGTCCCAACTCCTCTCATCACTCATAAATAAAAGTAATCGGTAAAGGAAGAATCGATATCGCATTAATAGTTTGTTCGTATGCTAATGGTTAACCCAGAGCACGTCTAACATTGTCATTTAATCCTAGTAGTAAAGATATAATAAATGTGACAACATTTGATGTATTCTGAATCGTTAGCCTTAAGTAAGATGTTAGCTACCATCCGCTGAGGAGTTCTGTTCTTTATATCAAATTACGAGTATATAGCCATATTATATTGCCATCAGATCTGCACGAATTTGGACATAAAAAGAAAAATAAAAATAATTATTATATAATTCTTTTTTTAATGGATTAAATTTGATAGAGTTACGGTTTTAAATCAACAAGTATTTTCACCCCCTCTCACAAAGGAATTGTGTTGAATTTTGGGATAAAAAGTATCCTATGTCCCACCTCGTAGTATGATCAAATCTTGCAAATGTTCATTTGAATTCATTCAATAGTTTCTGCGTGGATGCGCCGCCAAGGTACAGACAGACACACAGAAAAATGACTTCAGTATCGAATATCTCAAAGTACAAAAATCGACCCGTTACAGTTTTATTATAAACTTATCGATAATTTGTATCATTAAAATAGTTTTTAATAGTATGAAATTACATCCCATTTCTTTCTGTTGCAAAGGAGATAATGCACTAGATAAAACCTCATTCAATACGTCATTATCCCTAAGCCAGTCTTTTGAAAAGTTTCATGAGGCTACGGGTGGCGTTAAATTAATAAGCGCTATCACAATTTTTATACTAATCTTAACCTTATAGTATTACTACAAAGTTGTATTTAGCTTGGCTGCCCAGTGTTCTTGTTTTATCAAGCGGATCGGAGTCGTGAAGTGCGTCTTCATTGCTATAGTAAAAGTAAATTTTATTTTCAATATAAATTACAGAGTTCTTCAAGAAACTGAATTATTCCTTTAAAGATAGTTATACTCATTTTGCGATACAGAATAAGAAATAGTATTTATTTATATCAGATGGTACTAATTGTGAAAACCAATTCGCCCTCGTTTGACCCTTATTCCATTACAAGTTAGCCCTTTACTGATGGTAAGTGATGATGCAAGATAATAACGGGCCAACCAGTTCGGGGTATGGCAGTTTAATTAAACTCATACACCTAATCGGTTTTACGACAACTTGCCGGCATACTAAATCGCTAGGCACTTTTTAAATGTTTTTAGACAAATATCACAAGAATTTTAAAACCAATTCCATTGTTATACGGCGCCTGGCTTCGGAACTTTGCTAAGTAGCTGTGTACACTACACAGCAGTGTATTCACTGCTGTTATTTTATGAATAATAGAAGTATTTCTAAAAGTAGGCTAAAATAAACTAAGGCCCGGTTCCCAACAAAACGGATAGGAGCAGAGAGAAGAGAAGCAGAGAGGAGAGGAGAGGAGTAGATCGGAGAGAATCAGAGAAGAAAGGAGCTGAGGGGAGAGGAGTAGAGAGGAATCAGCTTCACGGGACACAATTCCAGGTTCACAACTAAGACGTGATACTATTAAAGTTCAATTTTTCATTTTAAGTTGAGCGAGGGTTTATTACCATCGCTTAAAGCAAGATTAATATCCGACTTCCCTTGACTACAATTTCACCAAAAGGTTAGTGATGATGCAGTTTAAGTAAGCTCAACTATCACGGGTATAACACCCGCAATGTGTTTCCACGCGTTAGGTAGTAAAAAGCCACTGCCGATGCCTTTCGCCAAACCAAACCTCAGAAATTATGAATTTCCAAATTGTAATCTGGGACCTTCGCTTAAAACACCACAATGCTTACCACTGCCCAGGGAGGTTGTTAAATGTAATGTTTTCAGGCGTACTTGTGTAAGTGTCAGTTTTTTTTATTAAACATTCCATCACTTTTAAATGCCATCACGAATTTCAATGCGTCACAAAATCCAGGTTGACACGGGCTACATATTTGCCTGCCATAAGCCATAATATGGTATCCGTTTGATTCCATTTTTAAATGTGTAAAATGTTTCCGGCGGTCAACTCTTTAAATAACGTACTTGTTTTAAAATGGCTATTAAATATGACTTACCTTGTCTTCCATAAAATATACTATTATTATGAATGATTTAAGCTATGGTAGTAAGACAGAATTCTGAAAACAAGATTTTATATCTAAAGCACATCCTTTTTGCTTGATTTGAAGCCAACAAACGAGAATAACACGGCAAATAAAAAAGTAAAAAATGTTCGAACTTACATTATGTTCCCACACCACTTTGTACGCGGGAGGGTTGGCATCGACTTCGCATCCGAAGTACACATCGTCGCCTTCTTCGATATCGTTCGGGTTCATTTTAGACCCAAGACGCATTGTGGCAACAGGAACGTCTGTTGAATTATTCATTCTATTTCAAATACAGTAGAGTTGCATTTTCACTGCCGTCAAACTACCTTTGTTATACCAAATATATTTTTCGTTGCGAGAGTTTCAATATAATGTGAAAAATATGGGCCATATTGTAACAAAATAAAGCACATTGTTATTTATAAAATATTTTAAAATATTGGAAATTGTACACAATCTGTTTTAATATATTTCCGAAGTGGTTAATTGTAGATTTTTAGCATCGTACCGAGCATCGTTCCATACTAGGGCGGTAACTAGCCAAGGCCAACTTACCAGACCAGACCAGAGAAAACTCAGAAATTATAATCCACTTATCCGCCCTTTTTATTATGGGAGAAGACACGTGCCCTGTAGTGGGCCAGTACTGGGTTTATAATATTATGATCGAACCGAACCGGATGGAACCAAAACGAGGACGGTCAAAAAAATAATGAACCAGCGTAATCCGACCATAAATACATTTTAATTATAATCATAGTTTTTTTTTAGTTGTATAGCAAAAGCGTGTGTGGATACGAATTTTTAAATTTACCTTTGTATCCAATGCGGGATCGAGGCACAAACAGCAAAAAAGTGAACTTAATACTCTGTAACTTTATATTCCGTGTATCTAAAAAGCTTTCAGGTAAAGCCCTGAGGCGTACATTAAACGTATCAATTTTCCGAGCGATTGCTACGGGCGGCGGGTGATTCGAAGACAAATACGCGAAGCCTAACGACTGACAGAGTAATTTGAAGGGTGGACTGTATTAAACTGATAGCGCCTAGATAGATTGTTTTTCATTTACGTTAGTTGTCTCTTATTTTATTTATTAATAAATATTCTACATCAGTACACACACCGCCATCTAGCCCCTAAGTAATAAGGTGAATATATTCATGAATGTCATAATCATGTCATCAACAGCCTACAAGCGTCCACTGCTGAAGAACATAGGCCTTTCCAAGAGCGCGCCACCACACACGGTCCTCCGCCTTTCTCATCTAGCCACTGCCACCTTTTTAAGGTCATCTGTCCAGTCTGCGCTTACCGAATTTATTCATGAATACACACGAATACACATAAATAATTATAATATGCGGATAAGCCCGGCACTGAAAAACATTCATGCTCTTCACATCAACGTTTTCCAGCTGTGGGAATCTAACCCACAGCCTCGGTTTCAGAAAGCAGCGTCACTGCTGACTGCGCCAGCCAGCCGTCTAATTGAATATCATTATATAAACCTATTACCGGCCCACTATAGGAGACGATTACCAACCCACTACTGGGCACTTTTGGTGTACAACCCACTATTGGTGGACTTCACACGCCTTTGAGAACATTATGGAAATTTCTTAGGCATGAAGGCTTTCTCACGATGTTTTCCTTCACCGTCGAAGCAAGTGATATTTTAAATAATTAAAACGCACATAACTTAGAAAAGTTAGAGGTACTTGCTGGGGTTCGAACTCGGCCCCCAAAAGTGAAGCCGAAGTCCTTCCCACTAGGCTATTACCGCTGCAATTATTTAGTAGTATAATATAATATCATTAGTAGTTATTCTAGTGTTTGAAAAGAAAATGTATAAACGAAACAACTTTTAAAAACTCACAATAAATATTGAGAGGCAGTTTGCTCTCTATCGTTGTCGTGTTGAATTTTGAGTGTTCTGCTCTGCAAATAAGGACCTTTCCATTCTGCTCCTTTAATGGCGTCCACTGAAGAAGCGACTGGGTCTCGTTGCGATCTTCTAGATCCTGGGACAAAAGAAACATTGTTAACATCAGCCTTAGTAATGTCCTACAACTGGGTACATCTATAATTGGAGAAGGAGAGAGATAATGCGTTTCTCACAAAAAGTTAGCCTTACACTGCAGTATAACTTGGAAGTTAGTATATTATGTAGCTTAAAATACTAGCACGCTAAACTTCTATACTGCTAATCGGTTCTCGTGTTTGTCGGTATGGGACTGATGAGCCATAGCCGAAGACTTCCATCATATTTAAAAACTTAGGCCAGACATCTTAGACCAACTACGCCCCGCAAATGCAGACTGGCGGGCAGACTGGGCTGTGACTGGTTACTGCCATACCCTCTAACACGTTAGCCCTTCACCATATTAGACTACATCCGATGATGTACCTTGCTTACCATCAGGTTAGATAGCAGATGGGCTAACTTGTTGTTATATAAAATTAACCTCCTCTTATTATAAATTATAGTAAATTATAAATAACACCATACAGATTCACCTGTTTTACGCGTAGTATAGCGTATCTCGCAAAGTAGCGACTGCTTCTATCCAATGTTACTCTTAGTTTACAGCTAACATAAAAATTTAATGATATTAGTGATGCTTGAACTTTTAAAACCCGATAAGAAAATCCATTAAAATTAAAATAAATTACTACACGTTACGTTTTGCTAAACATATTAATGTCATCTTACACCATCTTTGGAAATAATCATAAAATTAAAAATAATAAGTTTTATTGATCACATAAGAATTGTGAATGAAAGAATTCATTCACAATTCTTAACTTAACAGATAAGTCTCTGATACTTAAGTAAATGTTGCTCGCAGGTATTCGTACTCTACTTAAATATAGCTTAAAATTTATAAAGCACCTTCGAAACATACCAACGTACGTACTCTTGTATGACCCAACCATCCATTTCAAAAGTTAAGCCGAGGGTGAATCGGTAACACACTAGGTGAAATTAATTAAGGGATGTTAACGCTTAACCGGGTGGCAAGGCTTAGTAAGACCTTTGGGTGTAGTGTTAAATTTTACGATTATCAACGTGTAGTTGAAATTCATTGGCGTAATAAGTTGGGTCAGACCTAAAACACGTTTATTATTTCTAGTAATAAATAAATAAATAAATAATAAATATACTACGACAATACACACACCGCCATCTAGCCCCAATTCAAGCGTAGCTTGTGTTATGGGTACTAAGATGACTGATGAATATTTTTTATAAGTAATATACATAAATACTTAGAATATACATATAAACACCCAGACAATGAAAAACATTCATGCTCATCACACAAACATTTTCCAGTAGTGGGAATCGAACCCACGGCCTTGGATCAGAAAGCAGGGTTGCTGCAAACTGCGCCAATCGGCCGTCGAATCGGCCGTAGTAATATCCTTATAAAAGGTTTCCAAATTTTGTATTCGTCCTTAACATACTACCAGCCCCCATGGCATGGTGTAAGTAGAATGCAAAAGGTTTTGGCTAAGCCCACCACCCTTGCCAAGTGCGGATTAGTAGACTTTATACGCCTTTGAGAATATTAACTCTAAGGCATGCAGGTTTCTTGACCGCAATCTTACCTGGAGGTAATTTATAATGCAGTCTAAAATGGTAGTGGGCTTACTTTTTAGGGAGTATGGTAGTCTTATCCCTAATCCGTTTCCACGCGACATCGTACTTAAACTAAATTGCTAAGCGGCACGTGTTTGTCGGGATATTGGTAACTAGCCGCGGCCAAAGCCTCCCACAGACCAAATTTCGAAAACTATAAATTCCCAGATCCCCTGCCGGGAATCGAACCCAGGACCTCCTACTTAAATTCACGGCGTTCGCCGTTGCTGCACGCACGTCAACACCAGTAAAGCGTAGGTTTCATTATAATATGTTGTTCGAACTTTTTCAATATGAAACTATTAACTGAAACGACTATCGGTGCCGCTAAGTCAATACACCACATGGTGTTAATTTCGTTCTTTCGCCTTATTTTTTTTATTACGGCTCACTAATTAGTTAATATTACATGTTGCGCAAAAGGTTGCTGCATACACTGTCTAAACTAGAAGGTGAGCTTTACAGAGTCGATAGACACTAAGGTATTTTAATGCTACTGTCCACCAAGGATTGGCGAGTAAATTTCATGATTTAAGACCCACTAATTTACAATTTATTTTGAGTATCACTACAATACATTTTTTTTTCTGTGAATTTTGACCCTCAGAGCTACTGTTATCGCAGCCATCATAGCATACGTAGGCGCACTACAAGGTTCCGGAACTGGCCACATTCACAAACCATATTTAATAAAAATAACTACATTTGAAAATGGAATTCAATGGATTTAGAATTGGTACAGTTTCCTTCATTACACTGTCAATTGTTTTCAAATTGAGTCGTCAATAAATTTACAGCAGTTATTATAAGTTGTAATATTTTCTGTACTAAAGAAATGAATACTTTCCCAGGGTAATACTTTTGCTACTTTTTTGAAACATTCGTATTAGACCAATTAGAGTAAAATTCCCCAGATAAATTCAACATGAGTGGCAAGATTTACCCAGTTCATTCACTAGTGAAATTGTACAAATATTTGCGAGTGCATTTAGTATTTTAGACGCAAGTCAGTAAAGCGAAGTAAGTCTTACACGGGAAGATGTACCTGACAGGTATACACATACACTGCGGGGCTTATTCTGTATGGATTAACATGACTTATATCATATTGACGTTATATACATTTTCAAACGACTTGACAATTTATCGATATTATGATTATATGACGTTTGTTGGAAAAAGTGGGGATGCACTTTAATAAAACTAATTTTCAACCGACTTAAAAAAAAGAAGGAGGTTCTCAATTCGACTGCATGTTTTTTTTTTTTGTATATTTGTTACTCGATTACTCCGCTCCGCGAAAGTCGGTTCTTTTTGTCCATTTTTTTTTTACTTTACCTATTCGTGAACGTTCATTGTGGAACATTCAACTATGTTTGACAATACAATGATTATACTTTAACACGCGTCAGATACTATTCCAATGTTGTCGACAAAACGAGCCAATAATAAAATTTTAAGATTGTGTTTTTAATAGTAATAATTGTCAGAAAAAGCAGAAGCAGTTTTATATATATACAATTGTATGGATACTACCAATTACATAATAAAACATACTCGTATATCATTCATAAACATATATGAATTCATTCATTCATTCATTTATTCCTCCTTGTTTTTACAGTTTTTATTACAAACTTTGTGTAAAAACGAGGCTTAATCATATTTGAATTAACATATATATTTATTATATATACGTTAATTCAAACACATATATACTATAAATACATAGTATATTTGTGAAGTAGCCGGACCTAGCAATTTCGAGTCTGTTTTGACCCTTGCTCACGGTGTAGACCCGCTAAGGTATACTTCTGCCTATATACCCGTATAATGAAAGACTTTCAGTTACATAAACCTGCTGTTACATCGGAATAGCTACTTTTCACACTTTAACTGATAGCAGCTTTCGAATGTCAGAGCGGAATTAAACTCTGAAAAACTTTCCCGGCTTAGTTAACATTTATTTGTGAGACCTTATCGTTAGATCTCAAGTGACATAATTAACTGTGTTTGAAGACTTTTAGACGTGTGCTGTGAAAATAAGGGACGCGCACTTTACTTCAAAAAAATATTGGTAAGACAAACATTTGTTACACAGTATGCTAAACTGTCTTTAAAGGACCTCTTGGATTGGAGTTATTTGCTTATTTTCTTTGAGAAACTGAGTTTTAAAGAATTGTATTTTGTAACCGAATTCAAAACGGCAAAGGTTCTCATTTCGGTAGTAATTTTAATGTTCGCTACCTATAAACTAAAGATAGCGCCATAACAAAGTAAAGACTTACCGATTAGTTATAGAAATTTTATCAATTAAGGTGCAGCAGGTTTTTAAAACCGAATATATAAAAAAACAAAACCTGCGCCATAATTCAGAGCAAAATAATTCTACGTGATCTGCGTACTGCACACGATGTACCTGCTGTTTACTAAGTTAGTTGAGATTTTATGATATAACAATAATATAATATGTTTTTATCAGCATTAAACAATTTTTATGAACTTTTAAAATGTGACTTGAACTGCGTTACATGTCATTTGCCATTTATCCTTACCTGTTGTTTAGTTATAGAGTCGAGCTGTTTACCACCAAGCCACCACGTAACAATAGCGGGCGGTCTGGCCCCGGTCGATTTACACCAAATCTCCGCCTGTCTGCCCACTGATAACGGTTGCTCTCTTGACAAGATTTCTACGGAGAGCGGCCTCACTGGGAAATAAAAACATCTGTTAATAGAGATAAAATATAAAGCAACAGCTGCCAGTGAAATAATCCGCGTCTGTTTCGGTTTTTTTTCAAAACAAAATCCGCTGGAACCTTTTATTTCCCTGAGTCAAGTGGTAACCCATTACCGGCCCACTACAGGGCACAGGTTTCCTGTGCCCTGTAGTGGGCCGGTACCCACTGTGCATCAAAGAGAACATTGTAGAACTCTCAGGCATGCAGGTTTCCTCACGATGTTTTCATTCACCGTTGAAGCAAGTGATATTTGAATTGCTTAAAACGCACATAACTTATTAAAAGTTATAGGTGCGTGTTGGGATTTGAACTTGACACCCCGAAAGTAAAGTCGAAGTGCTTCCCACTGGGCTATATCCTGGCTTTTTTATGTGCCTTTACTTAAAGGATTTCTAAAAATAACTATTTTTTTACGAAGTTGACCAGAATAGTAATTCTAATATTATACGTTTTTTTTATTAAAGAATTTTTTCAGAAATTTAGACCAGAAAAGTATTCTGACTGGACCGAGGACATAGTATTGGCTAGATAGGATTAAAACATTATCCAACGTTTACCTAAAAATAGTCAAAAAATAGTACTGTATTGTTAAACATTAGAGCTCCCGGGAATTCATACATTTTGGTTTATATTAGTCCCCTTATTTCTGAATAGCAACACCAGATTTCCAAGAATTCAAAATATTTTAACCCTTTCAAATAAAAACCAAATATTTGAACAGGTCCCGGCGGGGCTCATGTTATTACTTACGAGTATGTTGATGTGTTCATGAAATCAATTGATTAATAAACTATAAATTGGTTACACAAACAATCAAATCATCGTGTTGAATTATCGCATAACTTAAGAAAAACTGATTTTCTTAATTCATGCAAAAATGCTAATTTGAAAAAACTAACTAACAGTTAAAGAAAAATTGAAATTCTCCAACTTCATTATTTTCTATCGTCCTTTTTAAAACATTGTAATTTTCAAACGTACTCGTACCTAGTCTTGCGAGAAAATTTAAATTTTTTGCCACTTTACATACAGAGTTGCGAGTTCACTCAGTCGTCTTAATTTTCACAAAAGATCAAAAAGTTCAACTGGAGTCCAACGTCCGTGAATCTGTTTTTTAAAACTCTGCAACAGAAGCCTTTGTGTTATCTTTTAATAAGCGTTCCGGATAATATCTTTAGCAGATTTTTTTTTTATTTTCTTATTATTTAAATCTCACTGGTATTATATCAGTTGTTTATATCCCTTCTGAAAATTTGTATAAAATTAAGCAAATCAAAGGTATGAGTTATAAATACTTAAGGATAGGCTTTTTATTACTCTTGCCTATCCTATGCCTATCCTTAAGTTTTTTATAACTCGTACTGGAGATTTTCTTCATTTTATATCATCTGCATACCCTGTGCATACCCTCTAAGTACGCCACTGACTATATTATAGTTGTCAATTTTCAGTTATACTTTTTACAGGGACAACTTTGAACAGAATTTAATAACTATCCGATATTAGAAGGCACCATCGATATAAATTATTAAATGTTACTGATCTGTCTATTGCGGACAATATCTTTTACTGATTCGAATAAATCGGCGCTATCTCTTACAGCAATCGTGAACTACTACGGATCCATAACAGATCTACGGATACATAACAAATGTACTTGGTATTTTTATCAAAGCTAAGCGGCGTAACCTTGTAAGAACTGTATCAAAAATATACTGGCTATAAGTAGGAGTGGGATCGCTCGTTGAATTCAGTTAAATCCTACCACTTTCAAGTCGGCGATATGAGGTTATCTTGTGCACCCGCCATTTGTTTTTTCAATTCATTCACGTGTAGCAATAAACATAAAACAATAGGTATAAACCTATTTACTTTCTTATATAAAGTACCTAATTTTTTACAAACGATATTATAATTTTTTAACAAGTCAGAAATTGATAGCATCAACGCAAATTTACGCAAATAAGTAATATTTATATAACAATTAACATCAAGCAAACAATAATAATGAAATTTCAAACCACTCTCGTATGTTTGGATTCACTGAAACGGCAAAAGGTTTCTTAGGGTAACTGTTAAAATATCAGGTTACTCAGTGACTGACTTTATAAGTCTGCTAACTCTACTAAGGCGAAGCAAAACGGTACTTTGCTTAGTTAATTAACTTTTTGTAAAAACTGCAATGCATTTATGTTTCGCATTTTCAACTACAAATCGCGAAGTCCTGGTTTGATTCTTGGGTCGAGCCAAGACTTGTTAGGTACCAAGTCAAACCTATGTACCTTGGAAAGCAGGTTAAGCCACAAGATAATAATCGTAAAGCCCACCTTCATTGGAGTAGCATCGTGGGTCTCAAACTCCTAAAAGATGGTTAGTCTTGCCTCGCAGTGGGACTTTTTTTTTTTTTTTTTAAATTATTCTTCCTTTGGGATAGAATAGCAGGACACCTCCGACATGGTGGTCGGAGACCTTGTAATTCCTGGTTAATTTTAGTATACCAACTTCTTTTAATTTAAAAATAGGATGTGATAAATAAATAGACAAGGGATGTAATAGTGATTTTTAAGGTTGTTTCATATAAAATAATGTTTTGATTATACGTATTCTGAGTCGGGCTAAGTTTCAAATGAATAGTGTTAATGTGCCAATTTCTATTCATGTTTATTTCATATATTCTTATAATATACGGTAAACATAAATCTTTATTGTACATACTGTGTGTCATGATTTTAAGGTAGATAGTTGGATATTTATTAAATATTATTTTGGTATGTTTTAATGTAATGTGATTATATAGTTAATAATTTGGTAAATTTGTATATTGTTTATTTCCGATTTTATTGTATTGCTTTGTCTACTTATTTTTTTATTATTATAATTATTTAAAGTTCCTAATTTTATCTAGTATTGCAAATATTAACCGTGTTATCTTAGTAACCCTATATTAATATTCATATCTTTTTTCTTTTTATTTTAGGTGTATATAGCGCATCGGTGGCGACTTTCGGTTTCGGCGTGACGAGCTTGACGTTTGAGATTGGTAAGTGATGTTTCCTAAATTTATTAATGTTAATTTTTGGTTCTATATAGGCTATTTTGATGAAATAAAAGTTTATTCCTTTTCTATGCTCAATTAAAATTTGTTCGAGTTTCTCATAAAACCCGCTCAATTTTTTCCTTTTCACATTTTGTTTGTTATTCTTTAGATCTATTTTACTGATTTCGAGGTTTGTTGCAACTTGGTTAAAGCTCGCCGCTCTGCCGTCGCTAATATCATGCGCTATTGCTCTA
This sequence comes from Pararge aegeria, assembly GCF_905163445.1. NCBI lineage: Eukaryota > Metazoa > Arthropoda > Insecta > Lepidoptera > Nymphalidae > Pararge > Pararge aegeria. Next base: position 3,720,583 of record NC_053184.1, on the reverse strand, counting down.
GTGATGCCTTTAACAGTAGGCGACACTAAGTCTTGCCAGCCTATCCCATTTTTTGCGGATTGGGCATTCTTTGTCAAAGGTGTCGTGGTCCAGTTTATCCAGTTTGGCCGCCTGACAATTGCGACACGTAGCCTTTTCTCCTGCCATCCAGTGTGGGCAGTCCCTCCTCAGGTGCGGCCCAGTACTATGACTGCACTGGTCTGCCGCTTCCGTGCAGAGTTTCCTACCGTGCCCGTAAGACAGACATCGTGTGCACTGGATTAACGGAGACTGGTCTTCGACCTGCACCCTCTGCAAATCCACGTGCACGGCCCTGTAGTTCCCTTCAGGTATCCCCGCCAGCAGGTGAGCATTCTGGTTTTTCAGAGCGCCCGTTATGTCTTCGTCTGTATTATAGCTAAGAACATTTTTTATTATAATCAACGGGTCTTTATTTGCTTTCTCTTCTATTAGTAGTGTTGGATTGCCAGACCTGAGCTTATCTGCTACCTTGGCCAGCTCTTCCTGGGTCTGACATCCCAACACCACTTTTTGATCTCTCACTTTCCACCCGCAGGCCCGATATCTTTGCGCTCACTGCAGTTCTGATTTTCACTATCACATCGTCACTGGTATCATGAGCGTCAACTGAAGACACGATCAGCGAGTGGACCCGCTCAGGCTGGGAGAAAGAGGTCTTCTCCGATTTGGTGGTTGCGGCCATTGCCGCATATGAGATGCCGCCTAAAGTGTTTTTGTTAATGTCGTCGTTGAGTTTTTCGACCGTTTCTCTGACGGCACCCATATCAGTTCTGGCCGCAACTACAAGATCACTCTGTTTTCTGATTTCTTCCAAGACCTCCTTGGCAAAGTCAGCGACGGGAGCAGTTTGAACGACTGGACACGGTGCTTTGTCGTTGAGTCTCAGCGCAATTGTGTACAGGCCGCTAAGGCACTCGATCACTGTCTCTTTTATAGTCGCTTTTATATTTCCAGACTGCTCCAACTGAGTCTTGGCTTCCTGGAAGAGCTGGTTTGCCGTGGTAGCCAGCTCCTCAAGGGGGCCTTCCGCGGCTGACTTCGCCAAGAAGGGCAGGTCTTTAGAGGGTGCCTTGACAGGAGGGCGCTTGCGGTTTTCAGGGTCAACGTGCTTAACGTTGACACTGGCCACGTTAGAAGATTTAGTTGCATTTGACGCTCTGAATGCCATTTTAATAATTCGTAAGTAAGTTTAGAATTTAAAAGTCACACAACTAACAATACAACGATACAAACATACAAATTAATAAATAACAGGGAATTACAAATTGGCTATATCACAGTATTTAATGTGGTCCTACACTATTCTAACCTAATTAAAATTATTGGGAGGTGTAAATTGCCTGCCATTGGTCGATAATTTTGTAATTTTTATTGATTAAAATTTGTCAAGAGCTTCAGTCAGTAAGATAATAAGCGGACTGAAGTTCCTCTAATGTTGTTATTTTTGGGGGTGTAAAGTGCCCCAAGTCATGTAACAATTGGTAATTGTTATGTTTGGGCTGTGTATAGAGCAACCCAAACTGTCACTAGTAAATTGCCTGGGAGCAATACCGAGATATGTCAAATAAACTTTTTGCCGGTCTCTTTAAGGTATTGCTCCTCTCCTATGTCTTTTTAGACCGTCTAAAATGTGCGAAATTCGCGTGCGCGCCGCTCTCGCGCGTGCGGGTGTCGTGCAGTCCAGTGAGGAGCACACGCTTATGTGAAAATTTAGTTAAAAAATTTAGAAACTCGGAAAATTTTCGGAAAAAGTCCAAAAATTTTCCAATGAAATTAATTATTTTTCTTTTTGCAGGGTGGCGCAGAAGGCCAGAAATAACACCCCGACAGTGGACTCGTAAAAAGTGTCGACCAGGAGCGGCGGTAAGTTTGTTTAGCAGTCAAATTGTTGAATGAAATCACTCCGCAGTGGGACGTTAATAGGCTTTTGATAATGAAGATGACAATGATTATTTAAGTTGAGATAAAAAAAAATCACGCTATCGAGAATAAAATAACTTAGTAACTATCTGTATCTTATAAATATGGAAGTAAACTTAAAGTTATTGTAATGCATGGAATAAAAAGAGAATAAGAAGATATGCCTTTTATAATATAAAAAATATTCATCAGCTATCTTAGTACCCATAACACAAGCTACGCTTACTTTGGGGCTAGATGGCGATGTGTGTATAAAAAAAAAAAAGTAGTTTAGCATCTGAACCTTGTGGTATTTCTAATTCACAACACTGGTTTAGAATGGCTAATAATTCGTTATTTAACGGTAACTATCCCTGGCGCAACAATGAGCGCTCGAATTTAAGCAGGAGGTCCCGGTTTCGATTACCTGCAAGAACAATTTGGTTATTTATAATTTCTGGATTTTCTCTGGTCTGGTCTGGTGGGAGGCTTTGGCCAGGGCTAGTTACTACCCTAACGGCAGAGAAGTGTCGCTAAGCGATTAAGCGTTCCGGTGCAACGTTTCTAACGGGCTAAGGTTTTAACACAAGCATCAAAAAAATTAAAAATTAATAAAAAAAAAACTCATAAAAGTTAGAGGTACGTAACAGGGATCGGAACTCTGTAAACCCGAAAGAAAAGCTGAAGTCCTACCCACCAAGCTATCGCCGCTAAGCTTAGTCGCTTTAATTGGTGCAGATTGTGTTAATGTGTAACGTGTTCCCCCGTGTAAACCAAAGCGGAAACTTTCAAAGGAACAGTTAAGTTAGGAAACGATCATTAAGCATCCGAGCGTTCCGAGAAAACTAAAATAAATATATTTCAGCAAATAAAGCCTCGTCAAGGCGCAGGCGTCAAAGGTAACCTACGAATCCGTAATATCCTGGAAATTAATACATGGCTCAACTATTGGTTTGAAAACAGATTCTTTAACATTTAAATGAAGGTACATATTTTAATTCAGTCTTTGCAGCAAAAAAACGGAATGTAATTCAGTTATTAAAGAAGATTCGATCAATAAATTTATTGCTGACCGACTGACGAAGTGGTAGACTCAGCCAACGAAGCTGAGTCTACCACTTCGTCAGGCGGGGGTGGTTCGGGGAGATGAGTTAATGATTAAATATAATTTTCCTTCACCGTTCAAGTGAAGGAAAATATAGTTTTTTTAATAGTAATAATTGACGGACCAAGCCCATGGCCCATCTGATGTAAGTGGAAGGCCCACATGATAGTAAGCTGAAAACCATCGCCTAAAGAAGCCTAGAGAAAATGTTCTATTAAGTCTTTCCAGTAAAATATTAATATTTACAAACAGTAACAAGTAGGTACATAAAATTTAACGTTAAATTTTGTAACCTCATGTTTCCAAAAGCCATAATCGTCGGAGAGAAATTGCAAGAACCAATTTCCTTTTACATCATTCGACGAATTTTTATAAAAATATATCTGCGACTAGACCGTTTCATGAAAATTTCTATTTCGCGAAGCACTGGGAAGCAAACATTTGCACCGCTGCAATTTTCTCGCCGCCCAGCGCCGAAGTTGCACCTGCAGTGGCTGTTGCGTAATTTTTCAAGTAAAACAACTCAGAAAGGGGAAGAAAATATGGAGTTCCGTGTACATCATATCGTAGAATATACAGAACCATTATTATATATTATGAAGGGTGGATAGTGCATAAAATTATACTAAGTACGCCCTGAACGGAAAATCTTCATGATTTAAAACTTTATTATTATTATTAAACTCTTCATTTGTATACCACAACATTAACATATAAAATATAACAAAAACAGAAACATCGAAAGAAGTAGTAATACAAAAGGCGGCCTTATCGCTTAATAGCGATCTCTGCCAGGCAAAAAAAAGAAGAGGAGAATAGACTGCTGGTGGTACAATTATTAAAATACATACATGCGAATAACTACATGCTAATACATAAACTAGTGTACACAAATAGATAAAAAGTAAATAATAAAATTAATAAATAAATATAAAATAAACTAATATATATAATAACAACACTTACATATTTAAATACTTTAACGTACAATAAATGAGTAAATATATACATACTATTAATAGTCGTAGTTAACTTTACAAATGTTATCTTTATACTTGAAGATCCACCCTGTCCCAAATGTTAAAACCCACCCCTGTGAGTTAAAAACAAGCTTTCAGTTCATAGCTGAGTGCCCCATGTACGCACTAGTAAGATGGGAACTAAAAGCTAAGAATATAATAAGTGAAGAAGACCTAGCAAACCTCTCCTAGTTGATAATGGCGGGCATCCCCTTAGTAAATACAATACAAGACAATCTTTTATTTTAGTTTTCTTTTATTTCTAGAATACAAACGTTACCTGCTTTATTTTTTAAAACCAAAAAAAATAAGACGAATTCGCTATTTATACAGTCTTCTTGCTTCTAGCTATATTTGAAGTCAGGCCCAGTAGGTAGGACTTAGTTCGAGTTATGTGCGTTTTTAGCAATTTAAATATTACTTCCTTCAACGGTAAAGGAGTTTTCCTTGCGTGATCGTGATTAAACCTGAGTACCTGGAAGTTCTAGTTCAAGTTGGCCAGTAGTTAAAGTTTGTATGAGTTTGTCAGTGTGGTAGGCAACGGCCTAAACCCTTCTCATTGTGGGAGGAGACCCGTACCTTGTAGTGGGCCGGTGCAGCATTAATAGGATGATGATGAAATTAATAGCGAGGTTTATACTTAAATTTAAAGAGGTGTGAAACCCGGATAAAGTCACCCCATGCCTTTTCAATTTACCACATCGGTCCGAAACCCAAATAAAAGTACCTGGACGACAGTAAATTTCAGCTAACTTCCAAACTTTGCACCTAAATTAATGGGATTTTCGATAGCTTTATTTATTCATTGGTTGCCAACGTCTAGGCAAAAACAACGACTTTCCATTTGGCCGCGGCTAAAACACCTCCCGGCCATATACATTCATTAAGTGCCTAATGCGTCCCAGATTTCGGAGCATTATGGCCCTCTAAAAATGAACTCGCTTTTTCATTGTTCGGAATAATCCTAGGTTTTTTAGTTACTGTACGGTTTATCTTGATATAACGAGGGTCGAGAAAAAGTTTCATAATATATGGGTATTTAAGGTTATTTGCTACTATCGATACGCGAGTTAAGTTGAGCTATTTATCGATCACTCTACGATGTTCAACTACAGAAAGTAAATTCGAGATTCAATTCAGTTTTTAAAATAAGGTTTGGCTGAAATCTTAAAATTATAGCGTTGGAAATGTTATGGTAGTTTCGAAAGGCCCTTGACGCTTGAGTTTTTTTTCAACTTTCACTAATTCTTCTGAATATACAAACATACTAACTGTTCAGCTTAATTTTATTCAATTGGAGATAAATTTGAGTAGGTCTAACCTTATGATACAGTCATTCTATCAAAAAGATTTTAAAAATATGACAGATTTATGATTTAAAATCCATGAAAACTTTTATCTTTCATGTTTTACGAGATCTAATATTAACCCAGAGCATCAGTTATAAGTAAACAAAATAACATTTAAATTGATTGAATAGTTTCTGCGTGATAAACAGATAAACATAAGTTTTATTACTCGCATCCTGAAAGTCACATGAGTTTGCTTAGACTTGCACATTCCTCTAATATCCAATAAGTTTAAATAATCACAAAATCATTTAATAAAAAAAAACAGTTTTGGGTTCTGTTTTTTTTCAGCTTCAATCGTACAGGAATTTCCTAGTTAATGTTATGGGTGTTCCAGTCTTTCCCAGTAAACATAAAAATATCACGGAAAAAAAAAAAACACGATTTCACTTACAGTACAAATCAACTCGTACAGTGGCACGTTGAGGGGGCGACAACAAGGTGTTGTCTGCTGTGCAGGTATACACGGAGGACAAGTGCGCCCTCGTCGCGTTTGAGATCGAGAGGGTCAACGACCTGCTGCTTCCTGCGGGCTGTAGTTCTCCCGCGCCTAGTGTTGATAGCACCGTTTCGCCTTGTAGCCATTGTACTCTTGGCGTGGGGTTACCTGCGGAAATATAATTGGATTAAAAAAAACAACTTAAGTCTCGATTTGAAGTGAGAATAAAATGGTAGCAAGCTAACCTCGTATGACAGTTATAGAAAACTCATAACCCCTAATCGGTATCTACTCTATAAATCGCTTGGTGCCACTAAGCGAATTATGGATCCGCACAATGCCGAGCCACCATCATTGTTAGTAGAGTCGTAGGTCTAGCATGCTCGACATATTTCACGATAATTATCTGTACCCAGTATTTGTATTTTACTATAGAGATAGACGAAATAATGGGTCAGACATAACTCTCTTGTGGTACATATGCTAGCCTTACAGATCAGAGAAAATAAAGAAAATAAAAATTCCTAAATTAACCATATCAGGGATTGACCCGAGACCATATCGCACACCAATGTGCCATTGACGACGTCAATATAATCATTCTATCATCATTCTAATATAAAAAATGCGAAAGTGTTTCTTGTTCTTTTTTGTACAACCGATCAACTTGATTTCTGGCATACAGATAGTTAAAAGGAGAGCGAGTAACATTAGCTACTTTTTATATCAGAAAAACCAACGGTTCCCACGGGATTTGTAAAAAACCGTAATAAAAGATGACGAAGAACGCGGGCAAAAGCTAGTTGTTTATTATTTTATGCCTTACCTTCGCTTGTCTAAAGTAGTGTGCAATTGTTTACTACAAATGAAAAGAGTTTACTTGCGGCCCCATGAAGAATATAACTACCATGTGCATGGGCTCATAAGCAACGTGTTATGAGTGATATGTATATGAATATACTGTCATAAGCTAAGAACAGATTCTTAAGATCCCTCATAAGCATATTAAGAAAACAATTTTTTTGGCATACCAAATAAAATGTATTTTTTATTTTATTGTGCTGCTTTCAGCTTATTGTAACATGGTAGCGCATTAACCTATTAGAGGTATGACATTTAAGTTAATCCCTTAACCCTTAAGGTTTCTATTTCATTCACGGCATCGTACCGGAACGCTTAATCGCTTGGCTGTTGCTGTCCACCAAGGAAAATTTATACATTATCTATTTCGAAATTGCCCCCATTGGGAATCGAACCCGGCCCCTCACACTTATAAAACCACAGCGCTCACCAAGGAGGTTGCCAAATAATAATTAATAAAATATATGTTTTTCGCAAAATAAATGTATTATTTATTATCTTGAAGAAATCAAAAATCATACAGTAAATCGCATCGCAAACAATATTTCAATCATTTCACCTTAATTCAAAGTGTACAAAAAATAGCTTAAAATCGATTTCAATCCCACGAACAATTCATTTCAGGAACTCAAATAAATGGATGGAGGCAATAAAACCTGACGCGTACACGTTGAATCCTTCACATCAGTTTGATTGGGTGTGTTCACATCAAGTGACAAGCTTGCTCGGCAGCCTCACGAGCTAATTGCTCGGCTAATGAAGTCGTGCCTCAATCTTGTTCGAATGTATAGTACTACAATCGTTTTAATAAAAATAAGCTTTCTTCATAAGCCTTATTGCAAACGTACAACGGACGGTTTCAGCCAACCAAATACGGATATTGAACGAGGAACAGAAGAAGTCGTAGTAAAAGTCACCACTTGGGCACTGGCCTGGTGTCTTATTGAAGGAAGTGATATAGATAAACGGGCTAACTTTTTATCTCGTGCGTGCAATGCTTTCAACAGCAAATATTGTGAAACGAACATTTTTCACGCCAAAATTGGCACTTTTAGTGTTACTGTTAAAGTTTTTGATTTTTTTTTGTTTTAATTTAATGTTGTGTAATTTTCGCTTTGTACTTAATTCCTAAGCAATTGTGGTTAATGTTATCGTTTATATCGTGTATAACTAAGTTGTGGTAACTTCATTGGTTTATTTGATATAAAAATACGGCTTTACTCTTATGTCTAATAATACTGTTTGTTTCCCTAGAAAACTTAATAAATAAAATAATTTTAAAGGCAATTTCATTTCGTAAATTACATTACTAAATGTCACTTCAAAGAGAACCTCTTACGTTGGTTACACATACAGTTATTATCAAGGGTTTTCGTTGTTTACCCAGCCCGATTGATTTATTTGCTCTCCCAAAACTATGACTAGTTGACATATTGGACTATGCATTTCCCCAAAGTTGATTTTTTCAAAGACTGTTTGTTTTTTTTTTGTTTTGATTGACGGACCAAGCAGGTGCTTTACCTGATGCTAAGTGGAAAACTATCGCTTATAAACAGATCAACACTTCGTAGGGTATGCAAAGAGCGCTTCCTGCAACGTACCGACCTGTGTCCAACACCCTGAGGCCAGTGGCGTGCACTTCATACATGCACAAAAGCTCTCCATACCCAATTTTTTTGTATAACTCATTAATGCAAAGGATTGTTTCATTTTATGGCATCTGCCTTCTTTATGCATACCCTGGTCCAAAACCCTGTGCACACCACTACCTGAGGCGTAGTTGTTAGGCCTCATGTGCCTTTAGCAATGCAAAGATGCTGCTTAGCGGCAGTAATAAGCATAGTCGTACTTCCCCAGACGAGCTGTGCCAAAAATAGCTCTACTACTACGAGTATCTAGACAATTTTTACGCCTTATCAACCATTATTAAATTGATATAATGTCTTGTATTATCTGTCTACACTCTTTGTATATAATCAACAATATATACCTACACTCTTGAATCACCATTTTAATATTATTTCAAGTAACTAAGTTTCAATAATATTACCTGAAAAGCCATAGGTAATGTATGGATGGACCAAATGAAATATTTATAAATGAAGCAACTTTAAAACTTTGCAAAAAATCAAAATCGTTTCGGAAAGTTGTGATAAATGACTTTTTAAACATTTTAACAACTATGCGGTTTACATTTTACAAATCGGTAAAGCCGTTCAAAATCCAAATAAACGTCAATGAAAAAGGAATTCAAATAAAATGGCTGGAGGCAATAAAACCTGAAGCTTTACATAGCATAAACAATCCTTTGCATCAAGTTGATTGATGTATTACTTATTCAAAAAAGTAATACCTACCATATAACTCCTCATTTATTTGCTCAGTTCAATCCCTTTATGCGGAGACAAACTGACAAATGTTTGGAGGAAAAGGAAATTCTAATGAAAATCACGCAAAAACAAATGCGACCTAACTCTGAAACGATAATAAATAATACTAATAACATAAGTGCGACAGTATGTTTGTTGGTTTGACTTTCTGCTACGTAGTAACAGAGAAACTATTTTTATCATTCATGACTAGCTTTTTACCCGCAGCTTTGCATGATTGGTGAATTATTGATGAATAGAGATCGATGTGTGTCTTTCCATTAACAAGTTGTGGCATATGTTAAACTTTATGTCAAAAATCAGTAGATTGGATGTTTATTAAGTGTATAAAAGAAGGACAAATAAAAAATCACCTTCGCATTTTAATAATAGCCGTAATTTTAAATTACTTCCTAGTATTATTATAAATATTTGGAGTAAAAGAAAACACAGGAGTTTTTCTTGGGTTATTAACAGACCTACTTCTACTTGAGTAAACAATTTATCATAATCCACAGTATAATAATTGATAGAGCTATTTATAGCTTGTTTCTAACCATAATTTCATCAGTCGATTTTAATTTACATTTGTTATTACTTATGTTATTTATATTTATGTCCAAGTTTTACGTGACGAAAAACTTGGACATAAATATTGCTTTGTTTATATAAGTTAATATAATAAACAAAGGTATTTAAATATTAGATGCTGTGTAGGATACATGACAATGGTATTATAGTTAATACTTTAACCTTCACAATAACATTTTTTCCAGTTCTTTTACCATTAAACTGGTCTCTTGTTTTGTCACGAATTTGCAGTTACCTCGATGTTGACAAACCGTGGTCTATTTTAATAATCCTTATTTTATACAAAGTATCGTTGGTTTACTTATCATTGAAATGCGCTTAAAAAACTATAATAATCTTTGAAACCAAAATAATTTAATACGTAGAAAAAAATCACCTTATATAACTCTTAAACTCTTAAAATTGAGATTAGGTCAATTTAATCGTAAAGATGCCGTTGTACTCACCCCCGTTAACGGAGCAAATAAGCTTGAAGTCACCTCCCTCGTTGTAAGGGCCGGCGGTTCCGGTTATTTCTTTGCCGAACTCATCGAAGATCACCGGCTTCGAAGGCAGCTCTGCGGAATAATCACGAATAATCAGGAACTTGTCTTTTGTTATGCAAAATGAGGTCATTGTTTGTAGTTGATTTGTCAAAAGGATGGCGTATAATAAATAATACTTGGTTTGTATATTTTGTGTTTTTGAAATAAAAAAAAAGTGAATACTCTTTTACCTGCGATATTAAATAGTATTATTTTTATAACAAAAACAAGAATTTGTTTTAGTGCTAGAAATTTTCGCGTTTCCAAGGTTGATCCTTGAAGGGAAAATTACCGTGAAAAGAGCACCTGGGAGACCGAGGAAGAAATGGTTTGACGATATAGGAGAGTGGACCGGACATACCTATTCGGAATTGAAGAAGATGGCACATTGTCGTACGATTTTTCACCGGCTGACCGGTGCAACTTCAATATCAAGATGGCACCTAATGATGATGAAGATGATTTTTGTGACAGAGCTCGTCTGGGATAGTAATACCACAATGCTTATTTCTCCCGTAAAGCAACATAGCTGCCACTGAGAAGTATTGCTTGATCTGGTCTAAACGGTGCCATTGCCAGTTTTATAACAGGCGCATGAGGCTTGACACGTACACCTCAGATTGACGGACACATTGCGGTACTTTGCTTGATGTGTCCATCGCATACTCTGCGAAATGTTGATCTGTTTAAAGGCGATCTGTACTTACGATCAGGACCATCTGCTTGGTCAATTATTACTATTAGAAAAAAGGAAAAGATTATTAACAAGGCCACGTTTTTACACTTAAAAACTTCGGATACCACATTGTACTAAGCTGAAGTTTGGTCGGGGATGGTATGCTGCAGTCGTTAATGGAAATCTCTGCTGTGTGCTGACAAGCTATATGCTTTAGATTCAGTAGATTGACGTGCCAGCAGAATCGTTAAAACGAGACGATAGCCATGGCATACTCTGCGAAATGTTGATCTGTTTATAGGCGATCTGTACTTACGATCAGGACCATCTGCTTGGTCAATTATTACTATTAGAAAAAAGGAAATGATTATTAACAAGGCCACGTTTTTACACTTAAAAACTTCGGATACTATATTGTACTAAGCTGAAGTTTGGTCGGGGATGGTATGCTGCAGTCATTTATGGAAATCTATGCCGTGCTGCTGACAAGCTTTATGCTTTAGATTCAGCAGATTGACGTGCCAACAGAATCGTTAAAACGAGACGATACACATCAAAGTCATCAACACTGTCACTAGATCGCTTCTCCACCAGTACTCTACAGAGTTAATTTTGGAGAGTATGCTAACTTACCTTTAGATTAAATTTGAGCCTCACTTTTTTACAATTTAACTATGGGATGGGATGAGTCTGCAATGTTATTTAGTTGAAATCTCATTCACTTGAAGTGCTTTGCTTCCTCATTTCTAATTAGCACGACAAAGATCTGTCACACTTCATAACGCATACTTACTAAGTACAGTTAGCACTTAGCAAGTGTGCGTTGTGAAGTTTCCTGAGGATGCTCCGGAACGAAACGTGCGAAGAGGGCGTATTGAAGATCTTTTTGGTGTGGTGTATGTAAGGATATGGTAATGATAAACGACTAAGACACCGGGAGGTATTTTTGCATCGTACGAGTCCATGTAGGACTGAAGTCTTTATCAAAACGAAGTCGTATTTATATAAAAACTAGCTGTTGCCCGCGACTTCGTCTGCGTTTGTTTTTGATGTGGCATTAAATTTAGTTATAGATCTAAAGTATTCAGTATAACTAAGCTTTAAATGACGGGTTTGCCACTGTTCACTGAGGAGTTCTGTCCTCTATCTCCGACCACAGTTTGAGCAAAATTAAACACATATTACAACCTCTATAGTACAAAAATAATTATTTAAATCGGTTATAATTTGTCGGAGTTATGGTGTTAATTCGTCAAACACTTATCCCCTCTCCCAAAGGAACCGAGCTTAATGTCGGAATAAAAAGTATCCTATATTACTTCTAACACTTCCAAGAATATTTGTACAACGTTTCATGAGGATCGGTTAAAGTAGATTTTGCGTTAAAGCGTAACAAACAAACTTACATTGACATTTAAAATATTAGTAGGGATAGGGATAGGGTTCCCCACCAACTCAATGTCATTTTATTTATTTATTTATTGGGTCAACCAGCGATTTTACATAAATAAAAATAATATTACTTATCATATGTACATTACATCTTGAACATTGTTATTAATCAAATATAATATTAATTATTTCTTGAAAACTATCTATTGACTAGTTATTAATTATTAGGGTATTTGTAAAATCCTAATTGATTTAATAAAATATCTGGCAAATATGAATTTATAGCTATCTACAGTTTGGTTATTTACCGTAAAGTTTGGTTTTATAAAATTACTGTAACAATAAGCAAATTCTAAGCTTCACTGTACTGATCTGTCGTCCTAAATAATATTTTTAAATTTTATTGTGGACCTCCCTGACGCAGCGGTGAGCGCTGTGGTTTTAAGTGGGAAGTTTCGGGTTAGATCCTGATAGGGCAATTTATGAATTTTTAATATTTGAAAATTCTCTGGTCTGGTCTCAGCGTATATCAGCGGTGTATCAGCGTTCTTGAATGTTGTCGCGTAGAAAGGGAAAAGGGGTATGATTTTAATATTTGAACGCTTCATAAACGCGCCTGATAGGCGTACATGAATAAAGAAATTTTGAATTTTATTACTGCCATTATTTCCAGTTTGTAATTATTATTTCCATCTATATGTATTATTATGTATATGAACATTTTAGGTTATATTTATATTTTATGGAAAAATAAAACCCACCATCTCAAGATGTACCTATATTAAAGTTTAAAATAGCCTATTAACCTAAGATTCAGAATTTTTTGCTGTGAAATGAAACGAGATGAATGAAAAGAAACTGCCATTAGCCTAATAGGTTAGCCTAATACGATCTTAGGCTGCATCATCGCATACCAGCACGTGATATTGCAATCAAGGGTTTACTTGTAGTGGAATAAAAATAACGAAACTTGTTCATTGATTTCCGGAAAAATAATTCCTCTCTATACCTATCTAACATTCAAAAAAAAAATCGTATTCTATCTTTAGCAGGTAAAATATACAAACTCATAAAGCGTGAACCGCAAAGTTCTGAAACAACTGTCAACATCGTATAACATAACTCTATTCCGCGTTTATTAGTCAACCTATAAATATTTAAAATTTTCCAAGCGAGTTTGCTGAGAGCGGTAATTTCAGAACACATTTTTGTGAGAATCGTGAAATTATCGTTGCAGAGTTTCGTAACAAGTTTAGGTTTAATAACAAGGCATTCCATTTCCATGACTTCGTCCTCGTTCTAACTACTTCTAACGAGTAATTTTTTACCATGCTATGTATTATTATTAATATTTTATGTGTGTAATCTTGATAAGTATTAGTGTGTAATTGTTCGTAAGTATGTATATAATAATAATACACCCCACCAATCGGTTTCCCTTGGTTTTCCTAATCCTAAGGTTGCCTGGAAGAGATCGCTACTAAGCGATAAGGCCGCCCTTTGTATCCTACTTTTTAAGTTTATTTTTGTTGTGTCCATTGTTTTTTTTTTTACTATTTGTGGTTTACAAATAAAGTGTATAAATAAAAAATATACTGACTCACCGCGTCGCAGCGCCATGCAAGCAATAAGCATAAGTAGCTTATTACTCTTTTTACTCAGCGTCTACTGCCTCTGCCCTTTTTCACTTACAAGGCAATGCTTAAATAAGTAACGCCTAATCTAAGAAGATTCCTAGGCAAACATCAACCTACAGTTATCATCTAAGATTTGGTGAAACTTTTTTTTCTATAGACCTTGACTAACTCATTAGGCATTAGATTTAGGCAATGCCTAGGTTTAGTGAAAACAATGTGCAATTTTTTTTTATGTAATCTTATTTTATTTGGAAATTGGTGTCTAACAAAAACACCAACTGTTGTCTTAATTCTAAGGTTGCCTGGCAGAGATTACTCCTATGCATTATTGCACCACATTGGCCACCTTTTGAATCTGACTTATATTTGTATGTTTGTTTTCTTTTTTGTTTCCTTATGTTTTATTGGTGAACAATTAAAGAGTAGAAAAAAATATTAAAGAAATATTCGAAATTCCCGATTAAACTCTCGTCGAGTGTCAAACCACAGTTGTTAAGTCACGGCATTTATTGTGTGTTGCTATATTCATTGTTGGTTCATGGTAAAATGAGAGTCTAAGCTGCACTGACAGAAATAGTGATGTAAGAATAGAGTTCATTGTTCCTAAGTCTTCTATTTAAAAATTCAAATCGTGTAACGGAACAGCGCGGAGGAGGTTTCGCTCAGAATTCTCCGTTGTTCTCTAGAAAATAGGCTGTAATTACAACTCTCGACAGAAGCGAAACGCTTACAAATTATTCTTTCAACCTGGATTAAAGTTGCCTGCGGTAGGTAAGTTAATAGGTTTGGTTATGAGTTTGATAAATAGGATCATATTGTTACTTGTATATTTTGTATTATAATGTCGGCTCCTTAGTGAAACATTATGAATTTATGTAGTTACAAATAATTGTATGATAAATATAAAATACTAGCAGTATTTTATATTATGTAAATTATCGAGCGGAGGTTTTTTAAAGGTTGTACGATTATGTCTAATAAATCTGATCTTCGTAATCGTTGAAATCTTTGAAACCTACTGTAGATTAGATAAGTTATAACAAGTGAGACACCTTTGCATCTTTCGAGTCCATTCAGGACTGGAATATATCGAAAATTCACTCACTTATATCAAAATACCCACCTTGTGCTGGTGGGTATTTTGATATTCGGAGCATCAACTTAACAAATATTCATTGTAAAGTCAACATCTCCTGAAGATGCTCCGGTTTCGGAGCGAAACGTGCGTAGAAGATCTGTTTGATGTGGAGTATAAGGATTGAAGAAATTATAAATTACACCACACAGATTCTCCTGTTTTTCGCGGAGTATAGCAAATTAAGCTTAATTTTGATAATATATGAGGCGTCGGTGTTAAGCACAATGTGCCTGTAATTACACCGACGACAACTTCCTTCAGACCGGATGCATCCACAGCAATGCAACGATGCCGCTTAGCGGCAGAAATAAGCATAGCGGTAGTTCCTACGTCTGCGGACGTGCTGACATTAAAACCTTTACTACTACTAAAAACGTAGAAATTATACGAGATACGTCGCCAGAACCAACATTTGGAGGTACATTAGAAATTACACCTCTTGTGACTTTGTAATCGATATTGATGTTATATTTTTACACGTCTGAGAGACTGAAGCCTTTTTGGGCAGGCCCCAAGAAGCCTGAATGCCTACACAAATTCAAATTGATTTTTAAAATACCAACGTCATACTGACCATACAATTTTCGAAAAATGAAACGATTAAATAACATTGTGACTGAATGGCGTTATTTATAAGCATGAAAAATCTTAATTTTGATTACAAAATAATGGACTTTAAATTTTATAATTTTTATTAGTGTTTTTACCTACACTTGGAGCAATTATGCATGTTATAAATTTAAAAATGCATATAAAAATTTTCGCTATGGCTTTCCTACCGTCGATGCCGAAATTCAACGATTCTCATTGTTTACAATGAGACACGTTGAAAAGTAGATAGATGTTTCCTACTAGATGGCGCTACAGTCACTATAGGACTGATGTAAAAAGCATTTATTAATTTCGGCATCGACGGTAGGAGAGCCGTAGCTTAATTGGTAAAGCGCTCAGGCCGCGATTGCCAGAGAGTGGCAGGTTCAAATCCTGTCGGTTCCTAAAATTTTTAAATGCATTTTATATTTATGGACCTTACATACATTTCGTATAGCGTAAATACATCAAATTATTATACAGGTTATTTCACAAATAGGGAGATACCTATGAGATATTCAGTATACTTTCTCATCAAAACAAGTAGGCATGCAGTAGGCAATACGCATTATACACGCAATTTCGCGGAAGGCTCGAACAATGCAGGCTCGGCAGGTGTTCATTCTAGGATGCGATATCATTGTTATGCGGAATGGCCGTAACGCTGTAAGCGTATGAAAGCCTCCGATAATTGCCCAGTCAGTGTTGCCAGTGTTGCACTGAATGCGTATGTTGTCTATTGTTTTGAACTCATAGTTTCTCGTACACTTTTGTAGTAGTTTATAGATTGTTTTGTTAACCGTTTTCTGATTACCTATAAGCCTTTACATTCTGATAGAAATAGCGATAGAAATAGGTGATACTTTGATGTCTAACTTATAATTAAAAATACAATTATTATTGTTTATTTATGTGACACTTTTATTTTATTAAGAACAATGATGTAGCTATAAAAAATGAAAATAAATCAAAACATATTCAATAGTCCTCCAATCCGCACATGGCCAGCGTGGTGGACTTAACCCCTTTTCATTGTGGGCTGTATATTGATGATGATATTCAATATTTAAAAAGTAATAAGAACATATTTAAAACATGAAATTATTTAATAAATCGAGGCTATGAATTTAAACAGAGTTTTGTGTTTTAAGAAGCTGGATGGAGATGAATATTTACAAAAATTTCGAATTGTTCTGATTTCTATGTCATAAAGTTTTCTTACTTTCAGACTGATTTTTATTATTCCGCTACAATTTAGCACTTGACTGTAATGTCAACTGGTGGTAAGTGATGATGCAGTCTAAGATGGTAGCGGGCTAACCTGTTAGAGAATATAGTACTCATACCCCTTATCGGTTTCACCGCGACATCGCTTCGGAACGCTAAATCGCTTAGCGGAACATCTTTGTCGGTGGGGTGGTAGCTAGGTCAAAGCCTCCCACCAGACCAGACCAAAGAAAAGTGGCACATTATTTTAAAAACTACCGTTTATCCGTATACCCACAAATCTTTTGGCAAGGAAATAAAAAGGAAATGACGCAACGTTGTTTTTGGCGAAAAACATTTGATACACAGTATTTTTATTTAAAAAAATACCCAACTGTATTAAAGAGACATCCCACCCAAGTAGGCATGTGAAAAGTAGATGAGGCATTTGTTGCTCTCAAAAGCTATGTGGCCATTGTAGAAAATGGCTATGTAAGAATACAATGACTGTTCAGATCTCTCTAATATCTTACCTTTTGTTTCAAGTCAGCGAGGAAAATTCTTATTTCACAACCAAAAAATATTTTTGTGTTTTCCTATTCGAGGGCTTTATCAGCTTTGGTAGTTGAGTATTTTAACGATAATAATTGGATCCATACAATTTTTAACATTGGTGGCTCGACCGTTGAACCAATCTTGATTTTACCATGGTGGATATATAACTTCTATCACGAGTTAATGAACGATTCATAAAATATATTGATTAAAGAAATAATACATTATGCTTAAACGTTAAACACGGACCAAGTAGCAAGGAATCTCATATTTACTTAAACTTTTATAATTTCTTCGGTAGAAATGAAACGCTATTCCTACAGACTTCAGCGCTTAGAACGTCTCCTAAATAATAAAATTGTAATGCTTTTTCTATATGCACATTTGTGAAAGTAGCGCATAAATTTATATAACTTACCTACTACCAACAAAATTATTTACGAATATATGAGTTGTGTACCTACTATTTGTATCAACCATACTTAAAAATGAGGATAACTAATTAGGATATTAGGATAACTTTTTCCTGTAATGACAAAAATGTAAGATGGGAATAAATAAATAAATAAAAAAACCTTTTCATAAGAATAAAAACATAAGCTCCAGAGGCGTTTCATAATTGACGAGCGGTATGCCATAAAATTCGATATTAAAAAACTTTCACAACAAACATTTACTTAGCTCTCGATTCTACCTCTTCCTCAACTTTCGGTATACTTCTAAGCTTGACTACATACGAGCGATATATCTTTCGACAAAATGTTTTATTATGCATTTTGCATACAAAAATGATGGAACATAGCTGAACTGAGCCTATTAAAAAAATGTGTCTGCATTTATTATCAATAGTTGCTAATTTTAAATGCATTAAGGCTAGGTTCGATACCTTCATATAGGAGATCTGCAAGATCCATGGTAAAGTGCCACTTGAGTTTCTACCAACATTCTACCTTCGGCTGTGAAACTAGTATTTCATGACCTTGGTACCCTAATGCCATTTGATCTAGGGTATCGATGGACGCCATTACACTACCAACTAAATTCATTCTTTCACCCATCCATTCTCACTCCAATTTTAAATTTCGTTAAGTAATATTACTCTGTTGGTTTTGGTCTCTCGGTTGCTGATCGCATATCGGAGATAAATGTAAGCTTTCTAATTAGATATATTGATAGCAACCATGATTTGGGGTGAGCAGAAAGTACTGCTTACATCATTAGATGCTTCAACAGCAATTGGATTTAATAATTCATTATACTATGCAATCGTGATTGTCTCTTATGCTGTTGTGGCATTGAAACAAAATTTATTTGGTGTAAACCTTTCACTTTCTAATATATTCTACTTATTCACCATAAAGTATGAACACGCCTCTGTGGATCTGCAGTAAACTGCCTAGCTTTTTATTTTCCCTATACGCAGATGTGAACAACAGCTCAATAAATTGTATCGCATAATAGGCAGAGTGGTTTACGGTTCGTGTTCATATGTCCCCATTTCTTCTAAATATGACCATCTCAAAAAGCTGCTGGACCCACACAGCATTATTAACTGTGAAAATCCTACAAAAATTTTAACGTCGACCTTGGAGAATTCTAAAGTGAGTATGAGCTTTCTCATCCGGCACTTTGTTCAGAAGACTGCTAAAATCATTAGGTAAAATCATTCCACGGCGCAACGGTGAGCGCAGTGAATTTCAGTAGGAGGTCCCGGGTTTGATTCCCAGCCGGAGAAATTTGGGATATAATTTTTGAATATTCTCTGGTCTTGTCTGGTGGGAGGCTTCGGCCGTGGCTAGTTACCACCCTACCGACAAAGACGTGGCTCTAAGAGATTTCGTATTTCGGTGCGATGTCGCGTATCAGTCATCTTAGTACCCATAACACAAGCTACGCTTACTTTGCGACTTCGCACTACACTATAACATAAATAGAATAATTAAAAACTAAACTAAATAAATAAAAAAAAAGTATTGTCGTAGTATATTTATTTATTTATTTATGAACCCATAAGGATATGGCTACCATACTACCTAACAGGTTAGCTAAGCTATCATCCACCATCGCTACCATCTGAGATTACACAGCCTAGGGCTAACTTGTAGTGGAATAAAAAAAAGTTTTCTTCAAAAGCAGTCAGCTTACATTATACTCTGGTATGATGATTTCATCATCATGATCATCCGCAGCCCATTGGCGTCCGAATGCTGGGCACAGGCTTACTCTCTCAAAGGCGAGACGGTTTGAGAGCATAGACCCACCATGCTACTCCAATAGGGATTAGTGGGCTCAAAGGACTATTGTTATACCGGAACCGACGGCATAAGGTGTTCTCCGAGGCACGAATGACACCATCAATTTCGTAATTCCAGGCTAGTACTGAAAATTCTTTAACAGAAAAAACACAGTAAGTACCTAAGAATGTTTGGCCCAACCTGAGATTTGAACCCAGTACCTGGTGATCCGTAGTTAAACATGCTAAACACTAGACCAACGAGCCCACAGTGTTATTGTGGAATCTTTTGAAACAAAAAGTCGAAAGAGATCCTTAAAAAAATTCTTTTTCTTTTTCACGTTTTTTCTTCTAACCTTGTTAATATTTACACACCGCACAGATATCGTTTATTTAGCTCGACCTCATTGTTGTCGGTTGTTTTTCCACGGAAGCACGTTCCCATAATTATGTTTGTGACACGTGCGCTCGTGATCCCCTTTTCTTTGTGTCCGATAATGAAGGTGCTGCTATAAAGGGGCACACCTATCTCGAGCCGCATTTCGAAATAATGTAGCTAGGTCTATGTTTACCTTTATACAGCAATAGTAAATACTAGCTCGTCTTTTTAGCATCCCAGTTTTTTTTATGCTGCAGAAACCTTGAGTTACTCGGGATTAATATTGTTATGAAACCTTAACTGTTAAGCACCTAAACTGATTTTGGCAAAATTTTAAATAGTATAATTTTCAAAATTTTGCCAAGATCGGTTAAGGTGCTTCATCATCATATCAACCCATTACAAAGCACGGGTCTTCTCCCACATTGGGAAGGGGTTAGGGCCGTAGTCCACCACGAAGGCCCAGTGCGGATTGCTGGACGTTAAGCTATATTTTTAAATCTCCCACCAAATACGGTGCTGTTCACGGAAAGTATTCTATGTCATTTCCAGTATGTTAGCTATATGTATGTGTAAAATTTGCTAGATGGTTGGTAAACAGGCAAACTTTTACATTTATAATAACAGTACGAATGGGTTTTCAACTAGGTTAAGCATCCAGCACTTATAATAACACCTGCACGTAACGTGTGAAGTAACAGGATTAACATAGAGCAATGTTAATAGCCCCTTACCACGTAACTAACATAGTTAGGAAAGTAATAATAAATAATAAATAAATATTCTACGACATACACACATCGCCATCTAGTCCTAAAGTAAGCGTAGCATGCGTTATGGGTACTCAGATAGCTGTTGAATATTAATGAATTCAATACACGTAAATACTTATACTATACAGATAAACACCCAGCACTGAAAAACAATCATGTTCATCACACAAACATGTTCCAGTTGTGGGAATCGAACCCACGGCCTGGGACTCAGAAAGCAGGCTCGCTGCCCACGATTGTAATGATGTTCTAGAGTTGTTTCGTACAATACCGCGTAAGCGATTCTGTAAACCAACATCGCAATAAAAACAATAGAATTAGACTACTAGACTAGAAAGTACAATTTTTTTTTATTATTACTATCGAAATTTACTCTCACGCCCGTCTACAAGATAAATATATATAGTGAGCCAAAACAACATTTAATATACTTACTTAGATACATAGAGATTAGTACATTACATAAATACATATTTGCACCTGGCCGAGGAATACAACCCGGCAAGAGAGACCAGACGACCGGGGGTCAGGGCGACGGGTTAAGAAAGCATTGGACTATCCAAGCCGAATCCAGCAACACCAATTACTGCATCATGGCGGCCAGGGAGCTACCACGGAACCCCAGTTGCCTTAAATAGTGTGCGCATGGCGGTGGAGTTATTATTATTATACTTATAAAAAAAAAGCAACAAGAGATGACACATTGCTTTTTTATATTTTTTTTTTTTTGCAACTTTTTCTACTAGATGACGCTACAGTCGCTAAAAGACTGATGTGAAAGGCATATATTAATTTTGGCATCGACGGTAGAAGAGCCGTAGCGCTATTGCCAGAGAGTCGCAGGTTAAAATCCTGTCGGTTCCGAAAATTTTTATATGCATTTTAAATTTATAAAATTGATAATTCCTCAAAGTGTAGGTAAAACACTAATAAAAAAATATGTATATAAAAATTATATTTTATTGCATACACAAAAACGAAAAACAGAAACACAATAAAATAAAATTAAAAAAGAAAAAAAACTAGTTAGTTTAGTTGTAAATTAAATTTCTTCAAGGCTGTTATGGCTTTTTGGAAAATTAGATATTTTCATAATAATAATAAATTTGTTCTTAAATGGTAATGAATATTACGAGTTACGTGGTATACTATTTACGTTAATAGAGATCTTTTAATTTAACTTAATAACGTATCAAGATTACCCTAGCAACCCATTTGGTTTTTATTTCGTTAAAAGTTCTATTGAAAGGTAAGTTTTCTTTAACATCCATCGTAAAACTTTCCCGTTGATTTCATGAGGATAAAGATTTAAATTTACGGGTCGTTCGGTCGGCCGGCTATCAAGATAACTAACTCCACGACCTTCTGTTCGGTGAAAAGGTTGATCCTTTATTTTCGAAGGCATTTCCATATGTCTATACTGTCAGAGTTTATGCAAATGAAGATCTGATCACTTTGGCCCGGGGTGTGTTAAGACCTTAAAAAAGATCACGGACTTCTTTAGTGTTACAATATCTTAATTAAACCGTCCGGTTAATAAGGTTCTCAACTAACTCAAATCTATTAATGTCCCACTGCTGGGCACAGACCCACCACGCTGCTCTAATGCGGGTTAGTGGGCTTAAAAAGCTGGTTATTGTAAACTACATCGTTGCCTTATAACAACAACATCAAACACTATACTCTTAATACTAAAATATTAATTCAAAGTACACTACATTTGGCCGCGGCTTTGCTTGCATGTAATTTCCTATGTCCCTATATCCCTATTTCTTTACTAATGTTATAAACGTTGTAACTTGTTTTTTTATAGTAATTTTGATGAACCAAGCAGAAAGGCCATCTGATAATACACACACATACACACACACACCCGCACACACACACACACCCCCCCCTTTACAGGTAATGCAAGGAGCATGTCCTGCAACATGCCGGCCTGTGTCCATCAATTTGCTTGTAATACCACCGGCAACCACACCCTTCAGGCCGGAACACATCGCGGCAGAAATAAGCATGGCGTTTGGAATTCTCCGGATAAGCTTTGTCACAAAAGAATCTACTACTTCTAATAACGCGGGTGTCGATTCACCCCCGTGCTTCGGAGAGCACGTTAAGCTGTCGTTGTTGCACTAGATTCGGTCCTTCTCACCTTTTTTCAGTCTCGTCGGACGATGGACGATGTGACTGAGGGAATAGAGAATACCCTTGTGGTTGCGCAAACATTTGTGCATTATAATATTTCCCGCGTAGTTTAAAAATATCTTTGAAGATTGACCACCGTGGCCTAAATAAGTCATGGAAACTGTCTTGTTTGTGTTTAAATCAACATTTAACATACTTCCAGTATTAGCGTCAGTGTTATAAATTAGGTACTTATTTTGAAGGCAAACTTGAAATTGCTTATTGTTCTAAATTAAAGCTGGTCTGAACTGGAAAACAGGCAAAAACAAAAATAGGCAAATATTTACTTATATCTCGCTGGCAAGCAATATTCAGCACTGAAGAACGTTTGAAGAGCACACAAGAAAATGCGATTCACGCTTTAACTTGAGAAGTTTGGCGCTGATGCAAACATTTGCTTTAATTTTAAATTGGAAGAGTTGGCAAGGAAGCAACTAAGTCAAAGCAGTATCACAGATGATGTACGATCTACGTTTAAGGCACTCCTCATACTTGATTTATCGCCGTCGATATTATGTGGAGGAGCATGCACAATTTTTAAAGTCATGATTTTATATTCGGAACTTCACCCGCATGATATTCGTTTTACAATATGTAATATCTGAAATTCCTCTAATATTTTTTTCTTCTAACCTAACTTATTTTATAAATTCAACTATGAGTTTGTTCGTTTGCTTGTAACGCTTTTATTCAAAAACTATTCAACCAATCATCATACAATTTTCATACGTTCAAGGTTCTATATTACTTACTCATGTGATAAAAGAGAGCTGAGAATGATGAATGTATGAAATAAAAACGGTGTAAATGTGTGATTACTAAGTTAACTAGCTTTATAAGTTTGTAAAAAAAAAATGTTGTTTTAAAATTACTTATTTATTTTATCATATTATAGGGCAAGAATGTCGAAGGGAAATTTTAGTCAAAATCTGATCTCAACAAAACCGCTTATCCACGCCCAAAATTAGACGCGCCAATCAAAATTACGCAACACCTTTATACCCATAAAATTTCAGAGGTTGTAAAGGAATTATGGCCGCCTCGGAATTCCGTGTCGATGCAGGGATAAAGCCCGGTGGAGGTTTTAACGTGTGTTATCACGATCCTCACGTGAGCCTCGGATTTTATCTTTGTCGCTTGGATACCGCCTTTGTTCGTTAAATTTTTTTCATGCAGAGCTGATTAAGAGAATACCATCAAACCAAAGTTTAAACAAGCATTACATACCGACAAAAACTAATTAACCAAGCGCATAAAATCACTCTTACTGGATGGCGTATAAACATTGACTATTTGAACCAGGGCAGAAATAAAAATAAAGTGATGGAATGCTATGCGTACCACTAGTAGTAAGCTAGACTAGTTAGCGTAAAAATGCATCAAACCTTTTAGAGCTCGAAAGTAAACCACACTTATCTACCATCTGCCGTCAACCTATATTACACGCCACGGAAACGAGAGAGTAGAAGGCATCCTACCTCTTCGCCGATCACTAGCCCTGGTCAACTGAGGGAAACCAATGCTCGTGCTTTGCACAATAAACGATGCAGAGATATCGATGTAATAACGATGTGGAATATAATAATCATACTTACAGTATCTTTACTTATAATAAAACTGTAACTGAAAGATTTCTGTACATTTAATATATTTTGAAAATTTTGATTGGGGGATGCTTTATAATCGATACTGAACCCAAAAAAGATTTTTATTTAATTTTTTTCTGTGTGTCTGCCTGTCTGTCTGTCTATCTGTCTGTCTGTCCGGGCATCACGTGAAAACTACCGAATGGATTTAAATATAATTTGGTAAAAAAAATTAAATTTGGTATACTGGTAGCTGGTATTCCGGGTCAACATATAGGCTACTTTTATACCGATAAACAATTAGTTTCCTCCGGAAAACGCGATGAATTTTTTTATCAATTTTACTTCATAGCTCCGTTAAATTTGAACCGATTTTAATAATTCTTTTTGTTTATTTGAAACTGTATACTAACAAGCATGTATTGTGTAAAGCGATCTTTAAGATAAGTCGGAGTATGAGGATGAAACAGAATAGTGTAAAGAAAACTTAAAATATGATAGTTTCGTCGGTGTCTAATAGGAGTTTAATTCGGTGTTTTGGGTTCATTATTATGTTTGCCCTTATTCCAAGTTAGCACAAATTTCTTCTTTAAAACTGAACTTGTGCCTTGTCATTTTACCTTCACAGCTCATTGAACTATGTAGAACTTCAAATGTATCAAACTTTAATCTCATAAAAAGTAGGAATAAAAAATTAACGACGACGTGCATCGAGTTCCTCAAGATAACCCGATATACCCATATTCTGCACCCGTATCAGACGCCTCGCGCAATAAAATTTTAATTTTCAAGTTGACCTACATTTTTATGGCCCTCGATCGAACTTAAATCATCTTCGGGCGTGCACCCTCCAAGTTTTCGCGCGGATACCGGGATAAAAGAGGGTCAACTTTATTGCTATCTTTTGTTTTATCGTGATTGTCCTGTGCGATACTGTTTCCTTCTGTTTCTTTTTTTTATTATTCAATTTCAACATATTACTTTTTTGGAAATGTAATTTACCTTTTAAGACTTTATTTTTAATAATAATAATTGTTTTGTGAACGAAAATAAAGTTGTCACTTTTCATCAAATGTTTCTCAAGAAAATAATTTTATCCATTTTGACTCTCATTAATTATTGTTTTAAAATAAACTTTTACTCGTATGTTCAGTTGTAATGCGTCTAAACGTAAAATAGGATATTTGGTTATTTAATTTCCTATTAAATTAATTTATAAATTAAATTTTTAATCAGCTCTTTAAATATTTTTATATTTATAATTTTGCAGTTTTGCTGAGTTAGTAGGTAATTAAGTTTATCGTTGTTCATTTTGAAATGCTCATGTAAATGTCTCAGTAGCAGAATCAGTAATTTCATCAATAAATTATTACCAATTAATTTTGATTAATTTAGCAAATGTTCGAGATTATTATCATTCGATTTATGGGAATATGCTAATGTATATTAGCTTTAGGGGTCATGTTATTTCAAACACTATAACATAAGACAAATTAATCTCCCCAATTTTTACGTTCACTAATGTATGAGATTAAAGAAGTCTGTTGATATATTTGTTTGTTTGTTTATTTTAGCTTTATTACACACACACATTTTATACAAACTCATATACAGAAGAAACTAAGCTTATTTGTTTGAATTGTTAACGCATTTTCAGTTTGACTTTTCGGAGTGTGAAACGAAGTGGTGATAGCCCAGTGGTTAGGGCTTCGGCTTCACTTTCAGAAGGCCGTGTTCAAATCCCAATTTAACTTTTCTAAGTTTTTGTAGTCATCGTGAGTAAACCTGCATAAATGAGAGTTATCAATAATATTAAAGGTTTGTGGAGTCCACCAATCTGCACTGGGCCATCTTGGTGGACTATAGCTTAGACCCTTCTCATTGTGGGAAGAGACTTTGAGTTTGAAATCATATATGTGATAAGAATTTTCGAGCTCCGCGTTCTTCGCCATACGAGTATAATAAATACAATGGCGGCTACTTGATGCTAAGCTAAGCTAAGCTAACTGGCAGATAAAGTGGGAAAAGACGTAACGACGACGTTGTGTTACTTAGAATGGAAAAGGACAAAAAAATAATGAAAGTTGCTAAAGTGATCCATTTCAAATTATGTATATTTGTATATTTTGAAAATTCGATGTCGCTGTTAGGGAGTAATCTAGCAGAATAATTAGAAGTAATGAATAAAAGTAGAATGAAAAACGTTATAGTACGTGTTAATGACTGAGTAAAGACAGTGTGGCTAAGGTCCGAGTGTGAACGTTATAAAGCGCAGCCATACAAATTATGGTAAGTCTCTGAATTTAAATACCTGAACTTTATTAACAGATCACCTTGAGTCTATAGTGCTATTTTCTGAGATGAATAGATTATAGGAGGCAAGCATAGAACCAAAATTGTTAGAAAAATTCTGACATCAGTAATATTACGAGTACCTTCACGTTCAACTAAGCGTAAAATTTGTGCCAGAAATAAGAAAGATAAAAATATAACGAAGCGAAAAATGAGAGGCTATGATATAATGATTTTTTTTTTTTGCTTTTCTAACATTTATTAATATTGCTATAATAGCATTTTGATGTTAACAGATTTTTGGTTTTTGTACGAACCCGTGACGAAGTAATACGGTTCTTAAATCTATTAATCTAAAGCACTATATAGCCCTCATAATCCAGCTTAATCAGTTACATAAAACACCAAAGTTGTACCTCAATATATGAAAACTTACATACATAGAACAGAAGAAGTTCATCATAACTACCCTCTCTATCTTTGCCAACCTTTTTTGATGCATTGGTATTTTCTACATTACAAAGTATGCCCTTTAATATGGATCAACGGCATCAACAACTCTTTGTGATCTTGAAATATGATTTGGAAAATAATAAATACAACTTCGAAAATAAAACTAAACTATTTGGCGTATCATTCGTCAGACTAACTTAGCGTCATTGCTTTTATAAACTTTTTACTCAGTGCACTGCCATCTTAGACTGCACCATCGCTAACAGTTGATATCGCGGTCACGCGTTTACTTATCATAAAAATAAAATGTAGCGCACGTTACTGGCTTCACTTTACAACACATTTGCTTGCGATGATATACTTTTACCAAGTTTCATGAGAGTCTACAGATAACTGTCTGTACTTCAAGGTCTTTGTGAGTTCTATGTCTAATTATTAAGATTACAACTTAAAAACAAAAAACTACTTAATCTTTCTTTGTTCCTTAATAAAACCGGAATTAGATTTCTTGGCAAGATAGTTTTACTTTTTTCTTTTTGTTAATATGAAATTTTGAAGTGATAGATTACTTAAAAGATCAAATATACACAAGAAACTATCAAAGGAGAGAAAGACTGTAATTTAGAACTTAATCAACATCAAGGCGAGCTATTTCAAGACAATGCAAGACACAATTTAACACAGGTCCAATGTGCTTCTTTATTCAGTTTAAGAAAGCTTGCTCCGAAAAGAATAAAAGAAACTTTTCTCGACATTAATCGTAAAACTTTTGTGTTGATTTCTCGAGGATAAAGATTATTTAGGTCCTTATTCAGAGTTCGACTGCTGAGGTGAAATAGAGAACCTTCAATTCGGAATTTAAACATCTCTTATTTCGTATTTTTTAATGTTGTAACATTTACTTAACAGTTCCTTAACTGATTACAGAGTAACCTTGCATAATTATATGTAGCATTTTTTAAATAATCGTGCTATTTATTGTTTTTTCTATGGACACATCTGTTTGTTTGTATAAAACTAACCAATAAATGTTGTACAGTCCTTCATGGAGTATTTAATACACAGAAATATTATTAATGTTATGATGTAAATCCATTCCTTACAACCTGGTTTCTGTAATGATATCAATATTTACTGAGAATATTGGCTAACAGTATTGGAGAAAACCTTCGAAGACAAAACAAGAAAATGCAATCTCAGCTTTACAAACTTTGGCACAGTTACAAACATTTGCTTTAAATGTCAGTCGAAATTCTTGGCAAAGAAGCAACTAGACGCTAAGGGTAACACATATTTTTTATCTTCCGAAAACCTCAATAATGTCGGCAATTCACTTTATACGATTTCAAAGTGAAGAGGAAACAAGTCTCTTATAATTTTCCGGTTTAATATCTTGAAATACTTTTGAATATAAAGTTGGCAGCTGGTTACCAAACGTGAGTACAAAAGTTGAACATAAATTTGACTATCAATAATTATATTAGCGCCACTATGACCATGGACAACAAATGAACTACGTCGTATTTTTATTATTAAATTTTTCGACATAACCTTGCAAGAAAGGCTATTTATCAAAATACCTACGACAGATGAGGAATTGTTTTTTTATATTTAGTTAATTACCGATGACAAGTCAGCAGTACGAGGCTACCTCGTCGCGGTTACTGCCGCTTAGCCGTAACGTTTTGGCATTAACGGGACAATGCTATTTTGTATGTTCAAAGATCCAGTCAACCCGCAGTAATATAATAAGTCTATGTTAATTACTAATATTTTTTGATTTTTTTTATACACACGTATTGTCGTAGTAGTCATTACTCTATTTTTAATCGTTATTAAATCTCACATTTCTCTCTCCAACGAGAGTGGGAGTGTGATCTAATTCTTTACGGCACTTTAAAGCAATTCGGAGAGATACTACGCTCTACGAGTAAGTAGTAGTAAACTACGAGTAAGAGTAGACAAGGGATGGATTGTCTAAAACAGGACAAACTTAAGGAAGGAGTGGCAATTTGTTGACAGCTGTTAGTAAATGTATGTATAAAAAAGGAGTAGACAAGGGATGGATTATCTAAAACAGGAAAAACTTAACAGGAGTAGCAATTTGTTGATAGCTGATAGAAGTTAGAGATGGAGACATTATGTAATACCGAATCCACAATATACTCTTAGCCTGGGGTATGAAAAAAGGTTGAATTGGAAAACCTCTGTTACCAATACACAACAATTTAAGCCATTCGCGTTTAAGTCAAAACTTTGGCAAAGTTTCAAATATTTGCCTTAAACATTAAATTAGAAGTCTTGGCAAGGATGCAACTAAGTCAAGTGAGTATTACAGATGATTTATGGGCACAGTTTTATGCATTTTCGTAACCATAAAGTATAACTTTCGATGAGTACTTACAAATGAATAGATATTTTTATTAAATACTAGGTTCGGTATTTCACTAATCCGGCGGGAATCGTTATTGATCAACGATTCGACCCATGGTTTGTTTTTGAATAATGAGTACAATAATCACGTGGCACATAACTTTCACTTACCAGCAATAGTTTTCTCAGCGCACGATAACGTATTTTATAGTAAACATTTTGCTACTTTAGGTTGGTAAAAAAAGTTAAAATCGTAGTTTCGGAGTCTGTTAGGTACGATAAAACTAACAAAAAAATAACCAGTTGGTATGATTTTGTCCAACATCTTTAACAATCATCGTTATATTTCAGGCCATTTACAGAAAAAAATATAATAAATAAGATAATAAAACTTTCCTCATGAATCACTCTGATTATTAGTAAAAAATTAAAAAACATTCGGTAGTTTTTGAGTTTTTTGAATGAGTAGTGGTTTGGGCCGTAGTCTACCACGCTGGCCAAGTGCGGATTGGCGGACTCCATACACCTTTGAGAACAGTTGGACCTTTGAAAATGTTGATCAAAACTGCAACGTTTCCTACTAGATGACGCTACAGTTACGCTATAAGACTGATGTTAAAGGCATATACTAATTTCGGCAATGACGGTAGGAGAGCCGTAGCTTAATTGGAGAAAGCGCTCAGGCCGCAATTGCCAGAGAGTCGCAGCTTCAAATCCTGTCGGTTCCTAATTTTTTTATATGCATTTTAAATGATGGCAAAACCTTCAATCAGACCAGAGAAAATTAAGAAATTATTAATTTGCTGAGACTGGGAACGCCAAAATAATATCTCATAAAAGGCAGTGCTGATTTAGTAACTTACCAATAACATCGAGCGCGATCCGGTAGTTTCTCGTTGGTGAAACTTGAAAGTCGACGCGACATCTGTATATCGCTCTGTCGCGAGATTGCACGTCGCGAACATGCAGCGCCGAGGTCGGCTGGCCGAACCACCGCGCACGTTCGCCGAACATGTCGTCTGACCAGTGACCTGTCGGTCCAGGTACGCGTGTGTCATAACTGAAACAATAATAGAATCTAAAATAATGGAATTTAAAGGAAATAAAAAGGATGACAGCTTAGGGCTTCGGCTGCCTTTCGGGGGCTGAGTTCAATAACCGGCACGCTCCTCTAACTGTTCAGAGTTAGCAAATTAAAATATCACTTGCTTTATCGGCGAAGGAAAACATCGTGAGGAAACCTGCATGCCTGTTCGCCATACCGATCTCAAAGGCATGTGAAATCTACCAATCCACAATTGGCTGGCGAGGTGAACTACTGCCTAACCCTTCTGAGAGGAGACTCGCGCTCTATAGTGGCCCGGTATTGGATTCTTGATGATGATTAAGATACCAACTTTCATCCTCTATTGTACCCGGTATGCCCCAATCATTTCTTTAAGCTGAGTAGTAGTTTTAAATAAACCATTGCTTCTCTTCCAGTGCTTCTTTATTGCCCATTGGAGAGATCTTCACCAATTGTAGACGATTTAAAATATTATATTATATTTTCAGTCGATCCCACATTACATAAACGTCGGCAAAATATATCAACACTGTACTTTTGCTCTACATGTTGGCTTTAATAAATGTTAACAAACTGTTAACAAAATTTCGTAATTAGCCTCCAGACTAAATATATTAACATACATTCATTATCTCCTAACATCTTCATCAGATCTCTTGTTATTTAAATCTAGACTACTCCGAAAATAACTCCTTTAATATAACAAATTATGAATTTCTAATTGAATTGAGTACTCTGCAAAGAGTTATGCGTGCTTTACGTTTAACAAAAACGGGTTGATGTTATTTTAATAAAGTATGCGTCAAGTTTGGAAAAAACATATGTGTTATGAGTATGCGATGCATCACAAAAACCTGATGAATGTCAAATAACAACAATATGTAAAGGGAGCCCAAAAACACAAATCCGCTTTAATCCCGACATCAATTAAGCACACCCGGTCAGATAATATTATCCGAGCGAATTTATTCCATCTCCATTGCAATTAGATTACATTGATTAATGCCCGACGCCAATTGCGGATAACCGTTCACAATTTACATATTTAATGTTGACGGGGAAATGCCCAGTGTCCTGTGATATTATTATAAGGTGCATTATGTTTCAAAGTTTGCTTTTTTCTATTGCAACGCTATTATTACTACCACAGTATTATCAAGTAATACCTCGTTTCATGAACTCAAAAGCTCCAAGGGGATCATTATACATAAGTGGTTAAAAGCTGTGAGTTATAGAAATCCCTAAATAACATTAATAACCTGATGACCATACTCGTAACACAAGTTACCTTAGTGCGAGTGTTTAAGCACTCCTTTGTGCACAAATCTATAGAGTATCACTGTGTCCATTAGGAGATTCCTGCTGTATATTGTTCTATCTACCAATTCACACTGGGCCAGAGTGGTGGACTAGGGCCTTAACCCCTTCTCATTGCAAAAAGAAACCCGTTCCCTGTATTAGGCCGGTAATTACTTGATATGATGAGGATGAACATATTGTATCCCAAGGATAGAATGCCAATGATACAAATTTTATTATAAATAAAAGATTTAGCTCATCTAGTAGGCATATAAGTGTTTCTTGTTAGGAATCCTTCCAACATCTCAAAGAAGGACGTTTATGCCCAAATTTGTTCTTTATTTGTTAAACTAAAAGTTAAAACATAAAAACTAAAAGTTGACAATTTGACTGTACTTTGTTACGCGATTATAAAACGATTCTTATTTGTTTGATATGTCCTACCCCAGAGGTGGTCCCATTTTAATTTGGTGAACAACTATTGATACGATTCTGGAAAGCGTTCAAATATTAAAGGCACACCTACAGGGATTTGAGTATTTTTTAATGTTACTTGAGCATTTTCTTTCGAAAGAACCATTTGGTCAAGTTAAATTGATGATAAAGATCACAAATAGCCACCGGATCTATATTCTCATAAGTATGTTACGGGTTGTGCTTTAATTATAGTATAAAGTAGTTTATAAAGTTAGTTTAGTTTACGATCTGACTCAACTCAACTACGGGTTCAAGCTTTCCTGACCCCCTCCTCGCTAGCGCGGTGGTGGTAGACGTCCGAGAGGTATACAACGGGTTCCCCGTGCTTCTAACAAAGCCAACAAGAGGGGCATGCCGAGGTAGTTTTTAGTTCGGGTATACCCCTTTAGAGGGGGGAGTCCCAAATAACCTCCGTCCTGCCCAAGGGTCGGAGGTAGCAATCAAGCTTTTCCACCACGCCAAAAAAAAAAAACAAAAAAAAAGGTGAGCTTATGCTTGTCACAATAAAGCAGCTGATGGTAAAGTGCCGGGAGAACTTCTCAACTTTACAACCATTAATGCAACGACCCAGCTTCGGATCAAGCAATATTTAAGGCTATTATAACTAAGTTATTATGTTTGCAAACCTATCCACTAAAACGCGTGGGAAAACCTATATGGCAAAAAAAGACTAACTTTTTAAAACAACTAACAAGAAATGAATATTTTCTACAACATTAATTACTAGGTATTTTCCTTGCTACGAAATAAAAGGGAATCGTATAAAAAGTATATTTATGCTAAGTAATTTTTACATTTCATTTGGCAGCGACTTAAATTTGTTGCAGAAACATCTTTTTCTTGCTTTTTAGTTGTTTTAAAGTCACTTTTTTTGCAATTTTTTTTTTAGTATTAGGATTATCTTCTTTAGATTTTAGATACAAGGATACAAGGATGACGATTATGCCCTGTTTTAACAAATTGTTGTATAGTTCAGTTCAATAAAGCTTAAGCTGAGTTAAGACAACAACAAGCTTACAAACCGAAAATATAAGTGCTACAAAACAAAGGAGTAACTTAAATGGATATCGATTTAAGTAATCCATTATTTACAACTATAAATTACTTAGACACTATCAAATACCACTTTCGGCTACTTTACTTGAGTTTATCATAAATGCATTAATCACCATCACTTAACTGTAAATCAATATCCAGATTCAAATTCAAGCAACTCAAACAGAATTCGATATGCAATCCGGTCTCAAAGTTACTCTATATACAATATGCCGAACATGGAATACCTTTGTATATGTGTCAAACTTAAATAACTACGAAGATGTTAAGGTACGAGATCGGTCTTATGGTAACATACATTGCTGTATTGACACTTGCCTTATCACAATAGAAAATATATATTCATATTTTTGTGATGTTTAGGTGCTGTTATAAATTCATATTATTTATTTAAACTCTTTATTAGTGTTGCCCAAATGCAAGAACAAGACGAGACTTAGCCAGTCTTGGTCTTGGTCTTGCGCCAATACACCTGGTCTTGGTCTTGGTCTTGGTCTTGCGCTCCCAGTCTTGGTCTTGGTCTTGGTCTTGCAGCAAGAGTCTTGCAAGTCTTGCAATTACCTATTAGTCTATTACTATTTATTAAAGTTTACTTTAAATCTTAGAAAAACGTATTAGAATTGGAACATTGTGAGCTTGAATTAACATAGCCATAGTAAAGATCAAGCAGATTAATAAATAACTGAAGATTTGATAAGAAATTCGAAAAATCAACTGACCTATATGTCGTTTTCCATGGAAGTAACTGTTTCTTAATAAACATTTATGATTTATAAGCTTACATTTGCTAAAACATGTAAAAAAACAAATTAATTACAATAACTTGACTGTATTTTAAAGAACAATACTTATCTGTCTAGAAAGAGATTGAACCCTCAACTTATAAGAAATTTAATAAAAGAGTTTTACGATTTATCATTTATTTGAATAAAAAATAAAATACAACACAAATCAACAGCTTTATCATTAGGTTATGATACTTTATATCAATTCTTTTGACCAAGAATTAATACAAAGTAACCATCTGGCTGACTCATCACTTAACCTATTTCTATGTTTTCTAATTACTAATGATGCTTTAGAAAATAACCTCTCAGCAGGTACTGAAGTTGCAGGTATTGAGAGAAAATCACGGGCCATTTTCGATAAAATCGGATACTCTGTCTCATGCGTCCTCCACCAATCTAAAATGTCTTCCGAGCTGGCAGTTCTTGGTTTTCTCAGGTACTCCTCCAACTCGTCTATCACTAAGCCTTGAAGACAAGATCCAGATGACGTCGAGGGACATTCATAGAGTTTATCAAAGTCTATTACGTCTTCATCTTCATCACATACTTTATTGTCTTTTTCTGGTAATTCCAGAGATTTGTTCAGTGAGTGTAGACTTTTATATTCTTCATAAAGTTCATTGAACTTGCGCAGACTTTCTGTTTTAAGTTGCTTCCCCCACATTGTCAGGTCAAAAGTCTGAGCCTTATGCCTTGGGTCTAAAATTAAAGAAGTACAATAAATCCAGTTGCTCTTCTTGTAATGTTTAAGCATTTTGTCTCGAGCTGCTTGGAAAGCTAGAATGAGCCTTTCATCCACTTCAGATCGATTAGGTTTCTCATCTAACTGTTTTACCATGGATTCAATTTTATCTAGCAAGAGATTAAATGATACAATGACTAGCGGTAACGTAACATATTTGTCTCCACCAAGTTTTGTACTTAAAAGTTTAAAGTTTATTAGAAATTTATGTAATTTTTCGAGTACCTGCCATTCATTAGCTGTGATTTGAAAATCATTCAATTCGGTGACAGAACTGCACAATATGTCAATGCCCGCTCTCACTTTTAAACCAAATCCAATCATATCATGTGTGGAATTCCATCTCGTTGGACAGTCAAGAATGGCATTTAGATTTGATGGCACGCCAGCTGCTTCACAAGCAGACTGAAACTTCTTCTTCACTATCTCACTTCTTTTTATTTTACTGGAAATACTGCGTAACTTTGTTACAGATGTACGCGAGTCAGCAATATTTGGTGCAGATTCTTCATCTTCCTCATCCTCAGTTTCGTCTGCATAGTCTTCGTACTGCTGATCTTGCGCGTTAGTGTCAGACTCACAGTGTAATGCTAAGGTCTTTAATAAATCTTGTACACCAAGGTTTAAAATGTGAGCAAAGCACCGGAAATGTTGATTGTCTGAATCAAAGTGTGGCGGCAGCTGTTTGCCCAGTTCATACATAAATTTGGTATTTGCAGTTGCGTTGTCGACCGTGATACCTTGTATTTTATCAATTATGCCATATTCCAATAAACATTCATGGAAAATCGTTGCAATATCTTCCCCAGTATGTCGACCGCGTGATGGTATAAAATCAAGAACTACAGATCGATACTTCCATTCGTTGTCTATATAATGAATAGTAACCCCGTAGTAACTCCTACCAGCAATTGACGTCCACCCATCAATGGTAAACGACATTTTAGATGATAATGGTTGAAGTCGTTCCTTGAGATTCAATTGGAGCTCTTCAAATCGCTCTTTGACTTTCCTTCTAAGTGTAGACCTTTTAGGAAACACCATATTAGGGCAAATACGTCGAAAATATACTTGTGTAGCTTCGTCATCGAAAAATGAGAAGGGAAGATATTTTTTCACCACCCAATCAACTGTAGCTGTCGTGATGTTGTCACTGCTGTTTTCCGACTGAAACAAAACAATAAATCTTGTGTTATTATTTAAAACATACTAGGTTTGAGCGTATAAGAGGAGGAGGTTTGTTGTTGTTAAATCGAGAAAATCGTTAAATTGATATTTGTTATATTAAGGTTGCACTGTACTGTAATTTACCAAAATAAAGTACTTAGTTGTTACTGGCCGATTAAATGAAAATATGGGTGTTTATAAAAAATATTTAAGACGATAATTACATACTTAATATGTCGCACCCCTAGATGAAAACACCACTAACTCAAAAATACTTACGTAAGTTAATGGCGTTTTTGAAAGTATCGCATGAATAGCTACGCGGAGTTAAAATTCTTTTAACTGTTAAAAAAATATTCTTACCTGTCCACTTCTTCCAGCGGTTACTAAAAAGCTTGTGATATCTCCACTTAATTTTGGTTTAACAGGAAGAAATATTTCTGATTCCTTTTTGTGGAAAGACATTAGATGTTTCCTTAAGCCTGAAGTGTTTCTGTTTTTCATTTTTATTTCAATCTTTTTATGTTGGCACAATTTACACAAGGCAGTTTGGGATGCATGAATTATTTCGAAAAACTCCTCAAATTTGCTTTTGGGTCTTTTAGATCTGTGACTCAAACTCTCGTTACTCGGACTAGAATAATTTGAATCTTCGTCACTCATATTAAATTGTACACGTGATACGTTTTTAGAAAACAACGAGAATTAGTAAAAACAATTATTAAGTTAGAATCGAAGCACAGCTCAATTGGAAATGACTGGAATTAAAATAATTCCTTCATTTATAGTACGTTTCCTTGCTTTTTACCGCGCCGCCTCGCCACGTGCCGGCTCTATGAAAAGGATGCCGCCGCAAATCGAACGATGCCGCGTGCGGCGTACAAACACACACTAAATATTACCTACTTGTACAGACGCGACCCGTGAATAAAATATATGTAAAGAATTAGTGCCAATCACTATT
Organism: Pararge aegeria; assembly: GCF_905163445.1. Taxonomy (NCBI): domain Eukaryota; kingdom Metazoa; phylum Arthropoda; class Insecta; order Lepidoptera; family Nymphalidae; genus Pararge; species Pararge aegeria. The sequence goes on along the minus strand of NC_053184.1, from coordinate 3,683,379 downwards.
CTTTACATATAAGTGAATGTTTTGGCGTGCATCTATACTAATATTATAAAGCTGAAGAGTTCGTTTGTATGTTTGATGACAGAAGTTTTAAAATAAATAAATAAATCCTGAACGTCACTATACCTCCAAAGTTACTATTCCTCGTGGACGAAGTCGCGGGCACAGCTAGTAAATACTTACTCTCATCATCTCTCTCAGAGATATTCGAACACTTTTTTGCTATTTTTTCTTGTAAAAACTTAAGAAATATAATGACTAAATGTACAATAATAGTACCTAAGTAATTAGTTTAAAACCATATAAGTAATCAATATTATAATTACTTACTAGAATGAATTATTATGACATCTACTACCTATCCTCACCATTTTATCCTAATCATAATACTACTTGCGTGATCAGTATAATGTATTCATTTTCATTCTAAGCACTCTGAAACTTATTTATTCTTTGGAACACCTGTAGGTACTCTTAAAATTCGAAATTATTTTGCATGAATAGTGTCAAATGTTATGATTTCGGCGCGGCGGCAACGATTGTTTTAGATTTCAAAAGAAGCCGCCGGCGCGTGTATCATAACCATGTACTTCCGAAAAGCGGCAAATTTCTTTGAGAAGTAAGTACAAACCTTTGATGCCGCATTATCAAAGTGCCGATGGTTAAAACATAACTATGCATGCACTCAGTTTGATTTTAATAGATATTTTTTTATTCGCTATGTTTATGGTATTAGTCGTAATGCGCATAGGTCCAGTTTTTCATATTCTTTGATATAGTTTTTTGCGCCTCATAGAATTCCTAAGCGTACCTACCTACCTATACACCGAACTGTTACACCTAACTACTCCGTGAAATAGCGCTAAGTCCTAGCTGCAAGACGCAAGAGTCTTGCAGGCTATGTCTTGTTCTTGCTCAAGTCTTGCACGGTCAGTCTTGGTCTTGGTCTTGCTAAAAATACCCGGTCTTGTTCTTGGTCTTGGTCTTGCAAAAACGCAAGAACAAGACCAAGACTGCAAGACCAAGACTGAATTTGGGCAACACTACTCTTTATTTACACCACACACCATGTCGTGTTCAGAAAAAAAAGAACATATGTTGTAGGATACAAAAGGCTGCCTTATCGCTAAGTAGCGATCTCAGCCAGGCAACCTTATGATGAGGAGAACTAAAAAGAAAAACGAAAAGGTGGGGTACACTGTTTAAAACATACATACAAATAACTACATACTAATACATAAACCTGACTACACAAATACAACAATACTATTGATAAGTATAAAATATAAATATACATATCTATAGTTTAGCATATCATTAATACTTCAATATGAGTAGGAGTAGATAAATATAAAATAAAAATTAAAAATCAACACGACTTTTATTTATTTAGTGAGATAATGAGTCTTATTTTATATCATAATTAATATGCCCAGTGACTCCGACTGTCCTATATTCATATTGAGCTACATAAATACAAAGTGTAAACGTTAATGAAAATCGAAATAATACTTCTCAGACTCTCTGAGACTTATCTGTGAAACAGAAAACACAAAAGATTTTCAGTAAACCACTGCCATAGTTTTTACTGAAAGAAATCGGATACACCACTAACATCACATGCAAAATTAAAATCAAGTGACTCTATTAAGTAGTCACTTTCTTAGGTACGCGTCGCGTAGCGTGTCGGTCTTTTATCTTCAATAGGGTATTGATACCTAAACACTTAGAATGTGATCCACACACCTTTGAAAACATTATATAAAACTCACAGGCATGCAGGTTTCCTCACGATGTTTTCCTTCACCGTTGAAGCAAGTGATATTTTTATTACTTAAAAGTTAGCAAAGATGGAGGCGCGTGCTAATATTCGAACTCGGAACCCTGAAAGTGAAGCCGAGCTCCTACCCACTGAGCTATGACCGCTTTATAAAAACTTTTATAAAATGCTCTCTTGTACCGTTCATAATTATTTTTTTATTAGTGTGCGATATTAATTGGTGGTACATTTTGATTATTAAACAACAGTTTTCAAATTCAAATTCAAAATTTCTTTATTCATGTAGGCTTATCACAGACACTTATGAAGCGTTCATACATATATGTTTACATAATTGTAAGCGGATAGTGATATCTTCGTTCGCCAAATTAAACCTAAAGCTATGAGGGTTCCAAACGCGCCCTGGTCTAAGAAGAGCCCACAACAAACTTAGCAGGGTAATTTTTTTTTTGTTATTACCATCTCACAGTATATTGAGCTATGAAGCTAAGTCAATTCACACCCAAGCTTTTTATAGTTCATAAAATTATAATAGGATCTTTCTCTAAGCTTACGTTTATATAAACTTTGAAATTATTGAGAGACATCTCAAAGATTTCATTTGGTAATTTGTTATAAAATAATATACAATTGCCCTTGAATGAATTTGCAATTTTGTGTAGCCTGGTAAACTGCACAACGAGTCTATTTTTGCTTCTAATATTAATATTGTTACAGTCCATTTACTTTATGGACATAAATTAAATTTTCAAATATGTACTTGACTATGCACCGTCATTATTTTAACTTCTTTAAATTTATCCCTGTATGACTCTCTTGGGCCCATTTTATATATCGCACGAACAGCCCTTTTCTGCAGGACGAAAATAGAATCAAAATCAGCAGCTTTCAGTTTAATTTCTTTATCGCACAATAAATCATAATATTAAAAAAAAATATACATAAATGTAGTTTCCAGATGGCGTGTCGAGTGCGTTGTGGAAGCTCTTAATCCACTGAGGCTGTTATTCTATGCTTTTAAACCATTAGGGTTTGATCTATTATAGAGATGTTATATTTGAAATACCAACTACTGATAAATCTGTGCGAGCGTGCGTAGTTCCCATAAGCCGCTTATAGATGTCTGATTTACACTAACCGTAGCAGTTGCTTAGTCAAGTTCTGTATTAGGTTGCATTATATACCTATGTTAAGCACAACTCTACAATCTGAGAGTTTACATAAGGTTATAACATCTTTTGTCTTAATACTCCAGTCCACACATTTTCGTAAAATGGTGATTTTAATATGATAATATGGGTATGAAGTAAGATGTGCTCGGTGCCTTCTTTGTTTTTGGACACAATGCACTACATGTAATAATGAATGAGGATTCTGCATGTTCCTAATTCTATGGTTATAACCTACACAGTACAGCTTTTTCGATTTATTGCGAATGTTAGCAAATCAAGCTAAATTATCACTGTATTTCATAGAATTCGCAATTTAAATTGTGTTTCGAACTTAAACAAACAGCATTTGTTATTCACTTCAATCTCAAGTTACCATATACGGTACTGTTTGACATTCACCAATAGTACGAGAAACCCAATAATTATTGTAACTATACTTTTGAACTTCTTGGTCGTTCTGAAAACTTTTTCAAATTCGAAGTTACAAAATGCATTACATTCGTAGCTTATAAAACAGGTAATATCAGGCAGTGTTATCTGGAAATCGTCACTTAAATCCTACATTATGTGTCTTGATGATATTTCAAATTAGGCTTGAACTTTTCTTCTTTTAGTGTAACAGAAGACCTACATAACTAGACAACCCGGTGTGGAGAGAAAAGTACAGAAAGAAATACCAACAGTCTGTTTTTCTCTTATCTAGTCTATTTTTTGACTTGTCTAAGAATTCATAATTTCAGAATTTTTCGTGGCTAGTTAAAAGCCTACTGACAAAGGTGTGCCGTCAAGCGATTTAGCGTTCCGGAAAGATGTCGCGTAGAAACTGATTAGGAATATGACGTTAACATTAATGCCTAAACCTAACAGGTTAGCCCGTTACCATCTTAGACTGCATTACATGGACCATCAAGTGCGGTTGCAGAGGCTGAGTTGTATCCGAATTTAAAAAATCTTTAAGATCAGTTCAATAGTTTATACAGTCGATGGCTATACGGTACATTACATGAATGTTTCGCAGAATCTGCTGCTATGTCCTAATTAAGTCATCTCTATTTTTCTTCTTCAACTGGACCGGTTTCTGCATTTAAAACTTTTTGTCTGTTGTACGTGCATTCCTGACTTATTAACCCATTTATTAACAACTAGCTGTTGCCCGCGACTTCGTCTGTGTTTGATTTTGTTTTTGGATGTGGCATTAAATTTAGTTGGAGATCTAAAAAAAATAAGGTATTCAGTATCGCTAAGCCTTAAATAAGGGGTTGCTGCTGTCCGCTGAGGAGTTCTGTCCTGTATCTCCAACCGTTTGCCCAACAGTTTGGGCAAAATTAAACACACATTATAACCTCTATAGTACTGAAGTAATTATTTAAATCGGTTATAATTTGTCGGAATTATGGTGTAAAATCGTGAAACACTCTCCTCTCCCAAAGGAACCGAGCTTAATGTCGGGATAAAAAGTATCCTGTAATATACATTGACATTTATAATATTAGTAGGGATTACTAAATGCAAATTTCGGTTTTTCTTACTTTAAAACCATAGGACTTTCATACAAACTTTCAACCCCTGTATTACTTCTCCTTTAGAGCGGTAACGGCAAATTTGTAGGCTTTATAAATATTTTTTTATTATTTTATTTCATAAGGAAATTTTTATATATTATATATATATATTTCCAAAATAAACGTTATTATTATTTTAAAGTTCCTGATAATTTTTGATTAGTCAGTGAGTATGTGAGTCCGTGGGTTTCTCCATTACCTATATATTTAGATTAAGCATACAATATTGATAAAGAGACATCCCCGGTTTATTAGTTCATTGTCAAATAGTATACAATTACACAGATAGATAATAAAATTGTATAGGCTTAACACCAACTAAACTGGGTAATTTGATGTTGGAATATTGAGTGTGAATTCCGCTCAACGCGCTTTGCTTGACCACAATATGAGTGCATTCAACGAGTTGGTTTGCGTTAGCGATGTGAATACTGAATCATTCCGTTGCGATTGGAATTATCTGTTTGCTTTATGGAGTCCTAGTCGCGTTGACAACGTTTCGTGTGAAAGGGACTTTGAATTGCTACGTTAGTATTTTTTTTTTCATCTACTATGCTCCCGCGCAATTATGTTACACACTAATATAATATTTTTATTTCTTTATTTTTTTTAAAGATACAACATACAGTCATGCATAAAATACATAGCTCTAGCACAAGAATCACATCATTGTCCACAAAGTACTAAAACTATATTAAATAAATAGAGCTAATAACAAAATTTTAAAAAGAAAGTTCTGTAAGCATAAAAAAAATCTAATTGCAAGCTGTTATATAATGCGACTCAGTATATTTATTTTTTTATATTTCAGATTTCTTGTGACAAACTTTTTAAAATTGCTTACCGTAGTTACATAAATGGCATCATTGGCAAAGTGTTCGTTATTATATGTCTGCGTAACTCTAACCATATTACCGAGATAATGTTATGATATGTGCTTATGTAGACGACTGATCAAAATACCGTTGACACCACTTTAGCGGGAACCGAGTTCAATCCCCAGCACGCACCTCTTTCCTCAGTCACTTCTTTTTTGCAAATAATTCCTTGTTATTATTTTAACGGGGAAGGAAAACATCGTGTGAAACCCTACATGCCTGAGAGTGCTTCATAGTATTGTCAAAGACGCGAGAAGTTTACCAATCATCACTTTGCTAACGTGGTGGACCACAGCATAAACGCTTCTCATTCAGTACCGTGCTCTTTAATCGTCGGTATCCATCACATCACTTTGCCAACGTGGTGGACCACAGCATAAACACTTCTCATTCAGACCCGCGCTCTTTAATAGTCGGTATCAATCAATCTATCAATAGTCAATAAAATCCTCAACTGAACTAAGGTCTCTTCCAAACGGAGGGTTTGTCCATAATCACAACGCTAAGAAGACGGCTTGCTGATCGCAGTAGACAGCTGTAATAGCAGAAGCTAATCGAAGTCACAGCTGCCCGTTCTCAGTTATATTCTTCCCGCGGGTGTCATACGAGGTGACTAGATTATAACGGAAAGCGGGCACCGTCCTCTGTGATACTACTACCATATAGATATAACAGCCCAGTCCTCCCGTTGAGAGAGGCTTTTATTCCTGCAGTGGACTGTTATACGCTGTTAATGTTGAAAATTATGAAAATTATGATATCTCCTGAGGATGCTCCGGTTTCGGAGCGAAACGTGCGTAGAGGGTACATTGCCGAAGATCTATTTGGTGTGGAGTATAAGGAAAAAATTATAAATTACACCATCAGATTCTCCTGCTGTTCGCGGACTATAGCAAATTAAGCTTATTTAATAGTATATCATAGATTTCCGCAAAGTACTACGTGAAGTACTACAAGGTACACCTGCTTCTATCCAACACTTATTTATAATTAATCTTTATATTAAAATAAATCTCAATATACTATATCATAAAAGACTTGTACATTATAAGAAATAAAATTTTCGTCATACGCCTTTCAAAAAAATTACATAACATTTTGCAAGAGAGAGATTTGCGTGGCTGCAAAACGTAATTTAATAAATTTGATCTTGTTATTTACTTTGCGTAAAAGGAACTATAACGTCTGGAATGCCTTTTATCAAAACAATTTGTTGTTATGACGAAGAATGGGATCCGTTTTAATATAAATACAAGTTACAAAACAGATGTTTAATGTGCACAACATTTAGAACAAATATTAAGTTTTCTGCTTCTCATTAATAAAATACGCATTCCAGACCGGTAGTAGAGACTCTTCGAGACGTTTTAATAGAATCTGTGGTATTTTTATAAGCCTAGTTATAAGAACAGGTGCAGGTTATTTTGTTACCTAAGTTGGAGGTTTTGGTTTAAAATCAAGTAACTGTTACTATAACCTTTACTGCACACAATAATTATAAAAGAAAAACTAATGAAATATAATTGAAGGGATTGCATGATCTAATAACTTATCTACTTGGTATACTTTCTGTAAGCAATTTCTTAAAGTACCTATACGCCTAAATTACCGAACAAAATCGATATTCTGATTTTAGACCGTTAAATGTCAACCTTGTTGTAATATTACAAGAAATCCCGATAAAAAAACGATCCATTGTAGATCAACCGACCGCAATTGATCTTACTAACATAATCGTACTATATTAACGTGAGTTTTACTTAAAGAACAATCAACTGTTGTGGAATGATCCAAAAACTAGAACAACAGCGTTGTACTGTGCTTGCTAAGCTACAATCAGCAGCAATCAGAATCGATCAATCAGCTTTTACACCGATGCAAACGTTTGATCAAGGTATGCAGTTATAATAGCACCCTTAAAATGAATTTTGAAGTTAGCACCTAAGATGAGTGAGCGAATTAGTTGAAATTTTGAAATGTTTGATGGACCGTGCTGATAGACAGTGAATTTGATGATACGTGGAGAAATATTGCCTATGAATATATTTGAGTGGTTGTTGTGTAGTGGCGGCGGATTGGTGCAATGGGCAGCGACCCTGCTTTCTGAGGCTAAGGCTGTGGGTTACAGTTGGGTACAGCTGAAAGTTGAAATTCATACAAATATTACATTGAAATACATTCATGTTCATCACACGAACAAGGAAAATGTTTGTGTGATGAACTTGAATGTATTTCGATGTTTGGGTGTTCTGTATATTTATAAGTATTTATGTATAATATTTATTAAATTATTCATCAGTAATCTTAGTACTCATAGCACAAGCTACGCTTACTCTGGGTCTACATGGCGATGTGTGTATTGTCCTAGTATATTTATTTATTTACTTATATAGTGTGTAATGCTCGTTCTTCCTTTTTTTCTTACAACAAAGTAGAGCTATGTCAAGCATTTGAACAAAAATAGTCTGAAAACAACGATAACAACAGTAAATGTGGCATCTGTTTAATACTGTAATAACAATCGAAATATTATGTAAATAACAATTATTCAGAAATTACGAACGCCAATCAAGCCAAGAATATGCGAGAATTCAGTCCATCACAGGAACTCGACAGCACAGAACTTTGCGCCAATTATGCAAACAACTCAACCCAACTCGAACTTCAGTATCGTGACGCTAACAAAATATACTAAATTCAATTACAACAAATTGAATGGCTATATAGAATAATATTACAAGGGAATGGAGGTGTAACTTCCGCGCCTCTCGGCGCAACTTTATGCCGAAATACAAAATTTCACTTGCAAATTTGACATTTCTATTCAATTACATTATCTCCCCATAATAAACGGTACAATGGACTTCAATACTATCTATTTCGCTGAAATACGACGCGGAATGACTGATGTCAAGATATTGTCTAAATGAGCGTTTTTGTTGGCAGCGTGAAAACTAAGACACAAATGCTTGCCGTTTGCGAAGCATTCTCAGATTGTTGGATTTCTTTTCTTGTTTGCGTTCTCTTACTTCGTTTGAAATAAATACGTCGCGTTTCTTGAAAAATACAATTGGATTTTTATTTTGCTACGTGTTGTATCTCGCTATCAAAACAATATCTCCAATTAAGTAATTATTTTTAATAACAGTGGGTAAGACTTACTTTTATATTAGTGTGTTGGTATACAATAATTAAAAACATTTCATGAATTTCTACCGATTATATTGGAAAAGTGTTTGTGTACTACTAGTATTTAAATAAAAACTGCATAAAAATGACATGTAGCGTTAACAAAAGAACGAGTCGATTAATTTTTCAACTTTCTGAAATACGATCGCGTGCTAGGTAACGACAAGGACAATTTAATTGTTTGCTGGTGGTTTGGGAAAAAACTAATTTATTAAATGGATCCGAACATAATTTCGCAGCCTTTAAATTGGATTGAAATGGATTCTTTTCAAATTGTTGTCGAGAAAGTTTTTGTTGTAATTTCATTTATTTAATCAAAAGTCATAACCCTTAGTTAATTTTATAAATGTGAGTGTGTTTTTTTATTTGTCCTTCCGCTTCAACTAAAACACCAAAAATCTAGATATTTGATAGAGCTACTTGAAAAAATGAAGAATAAGTAACATGTGTACAATAGAAGCGTACTAAGAACGCTGCAATAGCTATTATTAATTAAATAACCATTATGATTAGGGTGAACAAATTCCAATAATTGTGTCTGTGTATGTGTGTCTGTGGTACCGTCAATATTGGCCTTCGGGCTAAATCAACGCCAGCTCTTCAGTCACCCAATGCATCGGTCAGCTTTTGTGATACATTTTTATGTGATCTATATTAAATGCTTACATCTGTATGCTGAAATAATTCTGCTACATGTTATCTTTTGGCTGTAAAATCAGCTGGAGCTTAGTGTTGATGATGCACTCTAAGATGGTAGCAGGCAGTGGCGTGCACTTCATACATGCACAAAAGCACTGCATACCCTAAAAATTTTGTATTAGTCATAAAGGGGAAGGATTTTTCCATTTTATGCCATTTTCCTCCTATATGCATACCCTGGTCAAAAACCCTGTGCACGCCACTGGTAGCAAGCTAACCTTTTAGTTGTATAACAGCTATATCAAATCCCATAATTCAATTCGGTTCTTAGGCGGCAGTGTATCCCTTTGCTGCAATTCTTTTTCGGTAACAAGCCTCCTAAAAAAAAACCATACAAAATACAGAAATTGTGTAAATTCCCAATTTGTTCCTGCTGGAGATAGATCCCGCGACCTTTCACTTGTAAGACCACAGAGGTCAGCAATACGCCAGGAAGGTCAACAAAAAAACCTTTAACATAATGTCTTGCATATTCCAGCTACGCATTGTGCCTGAAAAATTATAATATTACTCTAATTAGATATGAAATAAAAACAGTATTGGCTGGGACTGTTATGTTAAAACGGAATCTCAAATTTTGCGTCTTTATTGTCCTAAAATAGTGGCTCTTAGCCTAGAACACCACTCTGTTCTTAATTATTTTCTGGTTTACAACTATAGGTTTAAGTGGTATAAAATCGATGATAAACTTTATAACTCAATTATTGTTTGATTTCTAATTTATAGCTCTTGTAACATCGATAATTTGTCATAGCCTTGACACTTGATACTCTGTCACTTTCTATCACAAGGTAGTTCCATATCTTATATCTCCTTTTTATCTAGCGTTGTTAAAATATACACAAAACAATTTGTTATTCATTTATAGTTTATTATCGAAGAACGGCCTTATTTCGGTACCTCTATTAAGGAGTTTTCAATATTCCACCTTCTTATTTTTTGAGAAATTAAAATCATTTGAGAAATTTTTTAAATGTTACGTGCCACTAATTACAGTGTCAATGCTATGAAAATACACAAGCCAATAAATATAGCGTAAGTCTAAGTAGTACTTACCTATTATAATATATATATATTTATATATTTATATATATTATAGGTCTACTACTACAGTAGTAGTTTATAATAATAGCAGTATTCGTATGACGAAATATTAATCTTTAAAAACAAAAAGTGGATATAAACAGTCGCCTTGTAACAAATGGTCATAAATAAGTGTCATCTGCATATCGTCTAAAAAAGGTACCGAAGTCATTTGTGGGACCTACAAATGGATATGTTTAAAGAACATGTTAAAACACATTTATTACAGCGAGATTAATAAATGATTGAAGAATTTCTTGATGTACCCAGGTTGCAGGTAAAGTTCCTTGCATGTCCTGCTTTGTGTTGTTCTATGTGCCTGTGTTAACACAGCATTGCAACAATGCTGCTTTGCGGCAGAACTAAGGATGGCCTCAGTTAAGACCCTTCCCCAGATAAGCTGTCACAAAAAGCTCTACTTCTACTAAAAGCCTCTTAGTACCTACTTGCAAAATTATATTTCAAAAAGGCCTGATTATATAAAACGAAAATGCCTTTTATATCTTAGCAGGAAAATAGAGTGAGAACATTAATTTTTGTCCAAGGATTCCGGCGAAAGACATACAACGCTATTAGCAGAAAAAGCTGTAGTTTATGCTAACAGTTGACGTCGTAATTCCAGACTGCCTTGTTCTTATTTACTATATGCCCCTTGACTCGTTGGTTCTGATATGAGAGAATTACCTATTGTTTTTATTTTGTAGAGTTTACAAAGTTTTCTATGGTTTTGTGATAATTTTGATACTCGTACTAACAAAATATACACAGTTTTATTGTCCTTAGCATCATCATCTTTCGTTCATTTTTTGCCCACTCAGACCTATTTTGCTCATAGTGTAAAGGGGAATTAGGGTTTATTAGAGCGCATCTCCATAAGTGATAATTTCAGGGAAAATGTGTTATGTGCGAGACGCGGCCTAAATGTCGCCAGCTTCCGATCTCTAGCCTTTTTAACTAATACCCAATATGCAAACTCCAGTTGATATTTAAAGTTAAAAAATAAACCCTGGAATCTGTGATTTCTATTCGACCATGTTTGAGAGTTCTTAGAGTCCTTAAAATATAATAAGATCAACGATACAAATTATTTAGTAATTGAATATTTACTGATATAATTGTTTTTCAAGAACTACCTTCCTTAGCCCACTTTTTAAACACTTTAATTTTTAAGTTTGGTCGCATGTATTCACTATAATTCAGGTTCAGGCTCTACCGAGAAAGCGCCGTAGAGAAACTCAAACGCATACACAACGCATACATTGTTTCCAAAAAACATTGAAATTAAGAAAAAATATCAATTTTATATTAAAATTGACTCAATAACTGTGCTTTATTTAGTTCATGGTTTAACCATATGCATTAGTGGGTTAGTATAGTATTATCACCTATCAGACTAGTCTGATCATTTGCTTAGATATAATCTGGTCCGCCAGCACCCTAAAATAGCTCCAGTTATCTGTGTCAGGATATTATTAGATACAAATAAAATATATTAATAATACGGCATTTATAATCACGAATATAACCGATGAATATATAAATCAATTATCTTTACCGCTGAATATTTATGTGAATTCATTATTTTATTAATACACATTTCAGTACTGTCACTACAGTCACAAAATTCGCTCGAATAAATTTTATTGTCATTGCAAAATGAATTAGTGCCACTGTAACTGACAAATTGACAAAACAACTGGAATTTATAATGATCCAAGTCCCTGCCGAATAACGCCGAAGTTGCCCGGAGTGCGGTCATCGCAATTAAATTTTTTAATGATTCTCAGTAAAAGTTTTATAGTATTGTTGTTGGTCTAAAAATATTTCTGTCATTTTATTACTGCGAAAGGATTATTTTGTTGGAGGAGAAGGACTTCCTTTGTGTATTTTTTATTTGGACTAAAAACTAGCAAGCTAGCTTTAATCCAACTTGATGAAGGAGTTTTTATATTTTATTTAAAAAGTTTTATCTTCCATGATCTAAGTACTACCTGTTTACCTTAGCCCATATCTACTCCTTTTAAAAGGTAATTTGTGATTGTGGACAAAAGACTATTTCAAATTAAAAAAATAATAACTTCACTGTTTGACGTGCAGCAAATAAACCTTAATAATTATTGTATATAACAGATTGACATTGTAATTTATTTTCGTGACTTTACTACTGCTGTAAAGTTATAGATCAATGCTAGCAGTCGGCATTTTTGTTATATCCAAACGACCACTTTCACGACTGAAAGGTGTGCCATATTTATTTGCCTATTTGTCAATAGGCTTTGACCGGCATGTTTCGTTATTTCACAATATTTATACTGCCATCGCCATGATGGAATTACTTTTATTTAGATTCAACGTTCGGGTAAAAACGGTCCTAATAACTTTTGAAATAAGAACATAAATTGCTATTATGTGTTATAATATTTAAAAAGTGGCAAATTATATTTAAATTATTTTTGCAATATTTTCAATGGATCGAGTGATTGTGGGATGTTCATTGGAAAGTGCTTTGTTTCCAAATATTAAGTTTATTCTATTCACGTAAAGCCTATTAACCCGGGCAATGTAATGCATTCACTAAAATACAAATACAATATATAGATTAGAATAATATGTTTTTTCTATGTGCAATAGATTTTTTCGTGAAGGGTAGAACCTTTTACGAAAAAGTCTAAAAATAATTAAATTAATAAATAACTAATGATTTCGTTAATCATCACAGATTAGAATTAGTTGAGACGGCGACCTTCCTTTATTGTTTTTAAATAGCAAAGGTTTTGATTTAAATTTTAAAAAATGTCCAATAAAATGTCCTTTGAAAATGTTCATATTAGTAAAAATATTATCTCTTATGTTGTTAGTTCAAACTTTAGGCCAACTTTTCAATTCTAGCTAAAACAGATGTTTTATTGCGCCAATAATAAGCTTTTTACATTTTATAAAACACTGAAAGTTAGAAAAATTATTGTAAAATATAAAATGTCTGGCGTTAACTTTGAGGTTGTTGTTTTGTAATTTATTTATCTTGGAGAATTCTTGTTTCCAATATCGTTCATGGGTTAAACTTCACAACTCTCGATAAATGGCTCCGAGCAAATTATAGAAGTTGCAGCCCCGTGTGTAAACTTTGGAATCTTTTCATCAGTTCTACCAAGTTTTATTATGATAATACTTCTATTATGATCACAGGTTATTCATGTTATATATTTTGTTATAACGGTGTACACAGCGAACGAACCAATAATAAAAATACGCGTTTTTAACCTAAAAAAAGCTTGCTTTAATTTTAAGTTATCAATACGAAAATATATTACATTACCTAACAACAATTTATATAAATTCAAATACATAAATGTTTTATTAATGTAGCCTTTAACAAAGGCATATGAAGCATTCATACATTTAGCATGTTAACACTAATATTAGTTGGTGGTAATAACTGCATTCGTTAACTTAAAACTAAAGCTAGGAGGGTTCCAAACTCTAAGAAGAGTCAACAAAAAACTTAGCCAAGTTTTTTTATTACCATCTCACTGTCGAGTTAATATAAAATTTTCCCAAACTAGTCAACAGTGTCTGTTATATAGATATATTTGAATAAAGAAATATTCTAGTTTGACTTACAACGTCTTGCTCCTGTAATCAATTTTTTATGCACTTTGCATTCAATTGAGTTCTGATATAGAATATCTTAATGGTAATGCAATATGGATATTATAGTACCATGGATCAGATGGACATTGAGTCTTAAGGTGCTGGAATGGCGACCCCGCACCGATAAACGCAGCGTAGGTGGAAAGATTACATCAGGCGAGTCGCTGGGAGCCGCTGGAGGCAAGCGGCCCAGAACCAATATACATTGCGGAACTCCCTACAAAAGACCTTTGTCCAGCAGTGGACGTCGATTGGTTGACATGATGATGATGAGTACCGTGGAACCGATTTGATGATAAAGATGGATAGGATGTCCGTAAAGGATGGTCAATATGAGCCGACAAGGTTTATTTTTGTAATATTATCTTTATGAATTACTTGGTTGACAGATAATAATGATCAGGATCTGGTAATGACAGCCGACTGCCGCAGTGGGCAGCAACTCTGCTTTCTGAGTCCAAGGCCGTGGGTTCGCTTCCCACAACTGGAAAATGTTTGTGTGACGAACATGAATGTTTTACAGTTTATCTGTATATTATAAGCATTAAGGTATATTATATTCATAAAGATATTCATAAGCTATCTTAATACCCATAACACAAGCTACGCTTACTTTGGGGCTAGATGGCGATGTGTCTATTGTCGCAGTATATTTGTTTTATTTATTTAATACAGTCAGCAAAACTATAAAACTTCAATCTAAATTAAAATCACTTCAAACGACAATAGTGTTAACTAGTCATTATGATGATGCCAAATCATGTGTCTTCTGGGCCCCCGTCGCCCCTTATAGGAAGTAGAGCTCTAGAGCAAAAGCCCACCACGCTATTTCAACGCATTAATTATGAAAAGTGATGAAACTGGAACCACTGAATTTACGTGCCCTTCGAGGCACGGGCGTGGACAATGCTAATTCCGAAATCTGGGTGTGTTACATTGTTTTTTGACACGAATATATAATACCATATAGAATGACATGGCTGACAGAGGAATTGAGTCCAGGACTTCGTGGTAATACAACTTGCTAACCTAAGACCAAAAAGGCAGTGAACAACAACTACGCGATTATTTTATGCAAAAAGTTGCAAAAATCTACATTTCTAGTAGGATAATGTTTTGGATTATTTCGTGAACATTTTCGCCTCATTTTTGCATTTCATTCCATCACATCATATCAGCGTCTTCCGGCAAAACAGGAATTTTTCGTTATGTGAAGTTAATATTACACTCATTTTAGGATGCTCGAAGGAGTTGCAAAGAGGAAAAATGTGGAAAAGACGGAGTAACGGTAAATATACATTATGAGATGTGATAGAACTAAATTATGGTCAAGAGAATGTTAAGTATGGGCTCTGTAACAAAAATATTTACTAAGTCTATAATTCTTTACAAAAATATGATTGTCACTATAGAAGATTAGGGGTGGGACAACTGTATTCTGATCAGACATCACATCCTGTATATTAACATCCTTTTTATTTAAAAATATTTTTAACTATTTAAAAATTTTAAATTCATTTATTTCAGGTGGGCCTTTCTTATAAGGACTTTTTTAATTAAACATCTTCACGTTATTAAATTTCATTGGCATATAAATATTTTTCGTGAAGAATTTCGTTAAAAAGTAACGATTACGCTTCGAAAATGGCACAGTTGCAGCAATTGGGCTGTTATTATGCTTACTACAGTATTGCTAGGCAATATCGGAATTTATACCTGAAGCGAATCTTGTCAAACTAGTCACGAGGAAAAGCGAGCTTTTGGTGGCATGGCAATATTAGATAGACTCGACTACAACATTGATAAAAGCCTTTTACTGTCAGTGTTGCACAAAATGTATACGTGTGACTATTCTACCCGTAACTATTGTAGGTGCTACGTTTTTCGAAAAAGGATTACAGAAAAAAACTTGATACAGTCAATTTGTTACGAATAAAAGGCTAGCAAAAATTAAAATCAGGTTGTTTTATTAGAAATAAATATACGTATTCTCAAGTGATTGTCTATCGTAAAGTATAAAACGCAAAAGGCGCGTGGGAAGGAGAAAAACGTAAGCTTACAGAGAAATCCTATTATAATCTTAAGGATGACTTAAACGATAAAAAGCTTGGGTATGAATTGCTCTAACTTCATAGCTAAATATTAATTAATAAATAAATAAATATACTACGACAATACACACTTCGCCATCTAGCCCCAAAGTAAGCGTAGCTTGTGTTATGGGTACTAAGGTGACTGAAGAGTATTTTTATGAATAACATACATAAATACTTATAATATACATATAAACACCCAGACACTGAAAAACATTCATGTTCATCACACTAACATTTTCCAGTTGTGGGAATCGAACCCACGGCCTTGGACTCAGTAAGCAGGGTCGCTGCCCACTGCGCCAATCAGCCATCAATTGAGATGTTGATATAAAAAAAAAATTTCTAAGCAAGCTTAGTTTGTTGTGGGCTCTTCTTAGACAAGGGCGCGTTTGGATCTCTCGAAGCTTTAGTTTTAAGTTGGCAAACGTAGTTATCGCCATCCCATTACAATTATGTAAACATAATATAGGTATGTATGAACGTTTCATAAGTGTCTGTGACAAGAAATTTTTAAATTTAAATTTGAACATTCTGGCTATAGAGCCGGCGCCAGTCTTATAAAAGCACTCGTTTTCTTTTCAGAGCTACTGTGTCCAATGTTAAGGTGGCCAGTGTAATCACCCAACATTGTTAAAAGAGGGATTTTAGGAAGGAATCTTTTTCTATAACTATACAATTGATGACAAGGTTTCTAGGAAGCATCCCGCTTACCTTTTATCCCTCACAAGACAGGGCATTGAATGATAAATTGTAAATTAGTGATGTTGGAAACAGCAATGGCTGAGTGTCTTAACGGCTTCTTCTCGTTAGTGGAAAGACAATAAACATACAGACTTGACGTTTCAACAGTGCTTATAGAGGTAGCCAGCTTAAAACTTATGAATTTTAATTTTATTCCGTTTGTTTTTATATTAATCCTATATTATTTGGACACCAAAAAAAAATCTTGATAAAACTCTATTTATAAATATTCAGCCTCCCCATGATTTTTACGTTCGTATAACTCTCTACGTTCATGGCAGTTAATATCCGTCCGAGCAATGGTTGACGAGGCGTGGTTGAGTATAGCTAGTATGAAATGAAAAGAAACCTTTATTATACAGGGATTCTACATATCTCTGACAGTTTTCACGTCGCACTGCGTCGCTCGCGGCGAAGCGAATTTTTGGAGTCGATATAAATTTTTGATAAGCCCGTACGTGTGAAGCGGGTTTATGGTTTCCTGGTAATTAATTACGATCAGTGATAAACTCAGCTACTTAAGGGGAAACATACTTTTAATAAGCCGTTCTTTTGAGATACAATCACAATATGAACGCAATAAGGATTGAAATATGAAATCTTTTTATAAACTTTAAATTTTTTTTTTTAAATTATATTTAGGTTTGGTTTTTAGCTTCAATATGCCTCACATAACGTATGAATATTATTATAGTAATTTTGTCACACTTTAACTGACAGAATCTTCCAAACAACAGAGAGTTAAAATATACTGCATAAGTATTCCATGTTGCGCCAATAATGTCGACATAGGATTTTTTTTAAAGAATATAGACGAGTTCTTCAATTATACCTGGTGGTGTCACACCTGGTGGGAGCGCGTTTGCCTAGCAGATGCGTATCATTCTTGATTTGAAGAAACTCATATTATAAGTAATGGGGAAAATAGAAGCTGGAAGCGCATTACAGATTTTTCCAGTGTTAATCAGAAACGAGGATGCAAAGCGCTTCGTAAGCAACCATGGTATATTAACCACGTTCCTGTAATGCCTCGCGGTTCGATGGTATAAAGGTGAGTTGAGAACAAGATCAAACAATTCTTGAGAACACTCTCTGAAATATATCTTATAAAGTACCGAAAGGAGACCAAACTTGCGACGATGCTCCAAAACTCTGAAGTTTTTTATCGGCTAGGTAATATGACATTTATGTTTTGCAATTTTGCTATATCTGTCTACTATAGTAAAATTTTATAAAATTATTAGCTGAACCGCGCCACTTTTTCTGCATCAAATCGGTTACGTGTGTGATTTACATTTATCCTTTCCAGACGGTTTTCAAGGTAACATTTACAAGGCCTTATGTTTTTAAAACTTAAGTTTAATCAGGTTAGGAATATGTGTTGCACATCGGTAAAAGCAAAAGCGAATTTTTCGAGGCGCTGTAAATTTTTGATAAGCTTTCTACGTCGTCTGAAGCAGGCGTATTGCCGTGCCCGTGGTTACCTGAATAATTGGTGATGAATTGAGTTCCTCGCAGTATTTAAATTTGGCCCAATTAATTATCTCGCTCGTCTCGTGGTTAGCAGGTCCAACTACGTCTGTTACTAGTTTTGATGCGCGGGTCGTGTATTGACGCTTTTTTTTTCTTTTGGGCGTGGGGGAAACAGGCTTGGGCATGACGAAGGTTATGTGGGACTTCCCCCTCTAGGGGGCTCTTGTTGGCTTTGTTAGACGGCCTGGGAACCGGGTATTGACCCTACCAAGTTAGAAATTGGCAGTGTAATGGCACCACAGGAATTAACGGAAGACCTACGTCGCGCTATAGAAGTATCCACACTTGACCGTCATACAGCATATAACTTCCGAATATTGGAATCGGACTCAGAATCAGAGTAAATTTATTTGCTTGAAACATTACAGTTGTATAGATTGTATCTGACAAATTAAAATGTAGGTATAATCTTACAATACTTACGCGGAAGGTCGCCCATGAGATGGGCTAACCAAATAAAGGCTGCAGTGGCTGTCCCTTTAAATGAGTGTGCTAGAAAGGCAGCTGCCAGAGAAGAGTGGCGACGAATAGTCAAGCGTGACAATTAAGTGACGACCACGACCGAACTTACTTGACAAGAACGAACCGACTGAGAAGAAGAATAATGTTTCGCCTAGAAATGCAAATACATTACAAGCAAAAAAAACAATAAGAATACAATTATTAAATTACAATAACAATCTTAAATTAAAAATTAAATAACAAAGATCCATATATTAAAAATTTAATGTAAAAGATAAATGTCGGATCTTGGTCCCCGAGCACAACACCCGCTTGAGGGAAGATCTTCCATTGTTCAGTGCATGCCTCGGAGAGCACGTTAAGTCGTCAGCCCCGGTTGTTCCAGATACTCTCAGTCTATTATTGAGGGGACAAGTATCCTTTCTAACGAAGAAAGGTTTTTTAGAGCTTAGCCTATCGTACTAAGCTCCAATCCGGGTTTGTGGGCTTTAACGACTACTATTACAAGTTAGTGAAAATTACTAGAACCGACGGCTTTACGTGCTCTCAGAGGCATGATTAGTGATTTTATAAAAATTGTGTCATTTACAGAAGCACAGAAGGCATGCGTAAACTTTGAAATCATGGGGTCTTTTTAAAAAAAAAAAAAAAAACAACGTTAAAACCTCGTGTAAGTAGAATGGATTGCCAAAATACCATGTCCATAATAAGGTTCATAAGTTAATAAGACCATAATACTTCGCCTCCCCTGTCCTGAATAATGTGGACCCGCAATGAGCCTTAAAAATTGCAGGCTTCGGATCCCCGGTATTATACCAGCTTTACGTTATAAACGTTAGTTGCCTTACTACGTAGTTTTATATTTTTGACCTGAATTTTGCCCTAACATTGAGATATTACAAGGGTTTTTTTTTATGTGGGAGGAGCTTAAATACGGGGATTAAGCAATATCTAGCTTTCTTTAGCACATTGAAGTATTAATAGAACTGCGAACAAATATGTATACTTCATTTTCCTTTCCAAAAAATAAATAAATAAAAATAAACGAAATAGTGTGTAAGACAATCTAAGAGAGTTTTTATATATTTTTTTTAACAAATCGAAAATAAACTTTTCACTAAAAACATACAAACAGATGTATGAGATTTGAATTATAAGTTTGAATTATAATGAATAACAAAATAGTGAGTAGGACTTCGACTTCACTTTCGTGGGGACGTGTTCGATTCCAGGTTCCCAACGTTTCCAATTTATGTGCGGTTTGAAGTGAAGTCGAGCTTCAACCCAGTGGGCTACCTGCGCTTATATCCGATGACTCATAAAGCTTCATGTGGCAGAGCTTTCGAGCTCTCACTTTAATTTTAGGATTCATAAGTTATCCATACTTAATATTATAAATAATATAAATGTGAAAGTGCTTGTTTGATTGTTTGTTCGACTCAATCTCTGCATCGATCATACTGACTTTGGCACATAGATAGCTTGTATCTCGGTGACGGACAGAGGATACTTTTCATTGCGGTAAAATAAAGTGTTCCTACGGGATTAAAATAACTTAACCTCTGTGTTTCGCTTAACCGCTGTACAAACTTGAACGTAATTTACTAGAGAAATAGATTGCACATTGGACGGGCAGGGAGAACTTTTAAATTCAATTGTTTTTCTTTTTTTTTATATTTGAGAGATAATTGTGAAATACGCCAACGTGCAACTTGTTCAGATTTAGAGAGGCAATTAACTGGTTCCTTGCTATGTCATAACGAGCAAATCCTATCGCCAAATGATGCTCATCATCTCTGACATGCTCCGTGGGAGGTGTCTTTCCCCTTAGAAATCCGAATAACTAACAATTATGGTTCCTAAGATAATGTTGGACCTACCAATGCATACGTTAAAAGAATATGCTTGTATGGAATATTTGTAACTTATTTAAGTTCTAACACTGAAAGTATGCACGTATGCCACTTACCGGTCGATGCAGGGTTATCCTATTTGGGGTACCCCGCTCCTGGCTCCATAGGTCTCATCGGCGGTTTCAAGCATAGATGCTGGCAGCGATAGTCGAAGATAGTGGATGATAAGAAAGTGTTGAAGTCCCGAATTAACAAGGACGTGCGCGCCGCGCCGCGTTGTACGTTAGCGAGAATAGTCCGAAAGCGAACATTTACATTCCTTTGTAAGGAATGTAAATGTTCGCTAATATGTTCAAATTATGTTCCATAATAAGGTAGAGAATAATAAATTAATATAAATAAAAATAAAAATAAACTATTTATGCTTGCACTTTGGAAACGTTTGATATACGGAACAATGCTAAAACACATTTATTAAAGGGAGGTTACTATACAATTGATGAATTTCATCTCGCAAGGTAAAAAAATGAATGTTAAAATGTAAACAGTTGATGTTGGAAAACAGCAACTGCTGAGTTTCTTGGCGCTAGAATCTGCCTTCCGAACCGGTAGTAGAGTCACTACAAACAGACAAACTGGACGTTTTATGAGGCCTACGTGAAATAAATGTTTTGAATTTTTTTACACATTCCGTCCAACTAGAACGGAATGTGTCCCTATGCCTTTGCGCTAAAATAACATATTTTATTAAAAAAAAACTATTTAATGAACAGTACGGTTACATACTACAATATACATGGACGTAGCCGTATGCTCAGTTAGTTGTCAATAATTACTGCATAATCAGAATAGTATTTTTGACAGCTCATTTACAATTGATGAAGCTGAAAATATGCATTTAAATGAACTGTCATCGAATATATCACGTAACTGGACAAGTATAATAAATTAACCAATTAACCACCATAATAGCACTGTATTGTGTCAGCATTAATTTAAATAACTCATATTTTATAAACGAGCTCTGTGGAAGGAGGAGTATCTCGTTAGATCTCGTATTATTGCACGACTCATGATGCGAAGCATCAGAGAGTGCTTTACGAAAAAAATTTTTTTCGCCTCATTTCGGCGGCTATTTTTATTATTATAGCCTTGTTAGTTCACGGAATCAAGATATTTTGCATACTATTGTCGAGATAATTTAATGGAGATTAATTCCATACTTTTAAAAAATTGATTTACTGCAATAGAATTGGAAAAAAACACCAAAATAGGTCAAAAAAATTTCCTGTCCGTCATGTGTGAAACCCGAAAACACTCGTAACTTGTGAAAAAATCCATTATTTGAGTTAAATTAAAAAAAAAAAAATGAATGCGAATGATTAATTAATTCAGTGTAGTTTAATTGCAATTAATACAAAATGAAAACTGCAAGACTGTATATAGACTGTATATATATCCATGTAAAATTAACATGGATGGTGATATATCTATGTACATTTTATTCCACCAAGGGCGCCTGTGCATCACTTTCCTGGGCGCCTGTGAATTATGTGTATTTTTAATTTATGCAATTTAACGGCGAAGGAAACATCGTGAGGAATGCCTGCCTAAGAGTTCTCTATAATGTTCTCAAAGCGTGTGAAGTCTACCAATCGCCGTTTGGCCAGCGTGGGGAACTATTCAAAATCGACTAAAAGAATTTTATTTATCTAATATGATATAGTGTATGTTTGTATATATATATATATATATATATATATATATATGTATTTAACTTAATTGTATCACTGGTTGCACTATCCCGTTTTCCCTAACCTAATTCTCTACCATAAAGGGTTGTCTGGAGGAGATCGCTTAAAGCGATAAGACCGCCTTTGCGCATCTTATATATATATATTTTCATTGTCTTGTTATTTCTTGTTTTTGCTTTTAATTTGTGCAATAAAGACTTTATCTATCTATTCCTAAATCTTTCATATTCTGAGAGGCAACCAGTGATGATAAATATTTTCATGAATAATATCCATAAATACTTATAATATACAAATAAACACTTAGACACTAAAAAAAATCATGTTCATCACATATTTTCCAGCTGTGGGAATCGAGCCCACAGCCTTGACTCGGAAAACAGGTTCACTACCCACTACGCCGAACGGCCGTCAACCGACTGCTTGAATTGGTAGTTAAATATTTACCAATCTAAGCGTTCAATGTCAATCGAGTTGCAGAAATTCTAATCATGCTAATAAAGTATGACGTTAATTAGCGTTTCTTTTCCTGTTTCTTCTTAACGGCCCTATGCACCTTCTAAAGGGTTACCGCTATACCTACCTACTTTTCTTAGATGACAATATGATAATCCAATGATCTGTTGACAGCTCTATTTTTATATATTAACGATTAATAAGCCGATACGATAACTACTTCAACGATTAGTGTTTTAGAAACTGGCGTGGCAAACTTAAGCTATTATTATAACTTATATTTACTTAAGAACTTAATTATTATTCAAAATTGTTTTTATGACGTAGACGACCTTTTTAAATTTGATGCTATGACCTCAATTACATGATATCTTAATTATTAATTATCAATTATTAATAAAAGTGTGACATTAAATCCTAATTCTATAATTATTGTAAATCGAAATTATTCTTATATTTTAAGTTGACAAATTTTAATATTTTTTTTTTTTTTTTAGTTCTAAGTTGACATATTTTAATATTTAAATCCATTGTAATAATAAATTTTAATTTGGATATAAAATTTAAATTAAGTAAAGAAATAAAAATAATTTCAACAAATTTTATTGCAATGCCCCGGCGGGGCGTCATGTCTCTTATGTATGTGCATGTAGCAATTTATAAACAATAAACAATATTATACACTGCTTGTTATATATATAAATACCGCTGCACTAAAATCGAGTCAAACCTACCTGAAAGATGTAGAATAGTGTTTGTGGTTCATACTCCAGGCCCGTAAAAAAAACTTAAGGCTACGAACAGGTTCTCAAGTTATATCTTAACTAAGGATTTTACATCATCATCACATTAACCCACTACCGGCCAACTGCAGGACACGGGTCTCCTTCCACCATGAAATGGGGTTAAGGGCGTAGTCCACCACGCCGGCCCAGTGCGGATTGGTGCCCCGTACTGGGCCGGTAACAGGTTGATATGATGATAATATCCATTAGCTATATATTAATTATCATCTGACACTGCGTGGACTAAAAACTGTGAAATAAAAACTATTGTCTTCAAATCCACGTGCGACCTATTGCTTCGCAAAACTCTAGCTCCAAGATTAATTGGGTCGTGTCGGTAAATTTGGTTCTACTACGGACCCCCTCATTTACACAATAAGAGGTACTCTCAGCAAAGCCACTTCATTGATCACTAAGGCACTCGAGCTCAAGTGAGTTTAACGGCATGATTCAATTCAAAGTTTATCCTAACGCTCTCAATATCAATACAAGCACACTTTATTTACCAGCATATTCATATGATTTATTCTTCCGCGTGCTGTCGGCGATATTTCTTCATATTATTTCGTTGGCAAAAATTCAGGATACTTTCTCATTCTTATCTTACTTATAAATAAATCGCGTGTGAGCCCCGATACGTTAACTCGTAAAACACAATGTAGCGGAGGTTTCCAACCACTTCAAATAAATTGAGAGGTCAAAAAAGCTGGTCAAGTGCTAGCAGAACACATACATAAGGTACTCCTTCCTTAATCATGAAAAATTAATACACAATTTTTGGGTCAGTTTCTTTAAGGGCGAAAATAAAAAAAAACGTAGCTTTCAAGATAGCTTATAAATATTTATTTTCTAAAACTTCGAGCGCCACTGGAAATAACAAGAATAATTTATGACACATTTTGAATCTTAATTGATTGATTGTTAATAATCAAATATCTTTGTAAATTGAGGTACAAATCCTTGATATATACAGAGTAGAATATGGCGAAATTTATCCCTTTTGATAAGAAACCCTAAAAAAGAGGTATCACAATGTAAATCCTCCGCATCAGCTTTAGATGTGGTATAGAGAATTAGTGCGTTGACACACTACACTGCTTCAATTTTGGTTATCAGGCTTTAACTATTATCTTAACATGTTTAATTATAACGGAAACAGACCGTTTAACAAGCTCTTTGAAGAGTTAATATTTCTAGCAACAGCCTGACCTGGATTTTAAACTCAGGACGTAGCAATCCATAGTTGAAGTCCGAGAAAAACCAGGCAATGTAACAGAGAAGTGCTTTAATATAAATGTAATTTACCCTTAGGAGAGTTTACGGTATGAAGCGACTTAAGTCCTTTTCACACGATTAGGTCAGTTCAGTCCAATTACCAGGCAATCCTCACCTCTAACGAGATAATATTATGAGCTGGTGAGGCCAGCGTGATATAACTATCTACCTACTACCTACTCTTTAATAAGCTTTAAAAACTTCACTGCAGAAAATTCACTTCACTTAAGAAAATTTTCTAGGTTCTTTAACAAAAATGTAACTCATATTAAATCTTGTTCACGTGTGTAACATTATATAACATTATATATGTGTATTGTTCAAAGTATACATATTTGAAAATTAAATTTATGTACATAAAAATATAATAAATTTAAAAAGAAATTGGACTGGAACAATATTAATATTAGAAGTAAAAATAAACTTGTAGTGCAGTTTACTGTACAATTCTACTTTATGCAAAATTAATATTTATTTTATTTATTTAGAAGACGTTACTGCACAAACTTTGAAATAATTGAAGAAACCAACAAGCAAAAGAAAAAAAATATATATGGCAAAAGTAATAAGACCGCTAGTAATTTATTTAAGGGTACTTATTATTTAAAAGAAATATAATCCTGAATATACCATTTCATAAAAAAGTTTATATAAAGCGTAAGCTAATAGAAAAAAAACTATTATAATATTAAGGATTACATGTATGATAAAAAAGCTTGGGTATAAATTGCTATAACTGCATAGCTAAAATAAAAACCCAGCTAAGTTTTTTGTCTAAGAAGACTTAAACCAGGGCGTGTTTGGAACCCTCCTTAAAAGAGCCTTAAAATATTTATATTATTTTATTGAAACTAATATGGGATATGATATAAAACTAAGTAGTACTCAAGTTATTGAAAACTTTCAAGAACAAGTTAGGTTACCGTAAAGTGTTTAGTTGCCATCCAAAAGCAAAGTAAACGTATTCAAACGCCATCAGACAGTGACGAAAAGAAAATTTACCTACATTTTGTATGAAATCGTTCAAACTTATCAGTATCAGTAACAGTTTGTAGGCATCCGGATCTTCAGTAGGTCCTTTAGGTCTATCTAAACATATTTAGGATAGGGTTTCACGGTTCTAACCTATCGGAAATCTTTCAGAGATAATGTAATGCGTTACGCAGGACTATGATTTTGGGATATTCTTCATGTATATTAACTAATAATTACCTGTGAGCAAAACTTCGCAGGGAATGCAAGGAACAGGTCTTGCAACGTGCCACCTTGTTTGTGTCCATCAACCTAATCCGTAGGTTTAAAGCCTTTGTAACTATACCGGCAACCACGCTCTTCAGACATGAACACTGCTACTTGACGTCAGAAATAAGCATGGCGATAGTAATTCCCTGGATGACTGTCACAACAACTCTGCTAGGACTAAAAAAGGACTATTCAAGGGGGATAAACGAATCCCTTAAAAGCTGGCAACGCATTGGTGGTTCTCTAGTGCTGCAGATGTCCATCGTTCGTTTTGACGGCCGATTGGCGCAGTGGGCCGTGACCCTGCTTTCTGAGTCCAAGGCTGTGGGTTTGATTCCCACAACTGGACAATGTTTGTGTGATGAGCATGAATGTTTTTATCATCTGGGAGTTTAAGTATTTAAGTAGTTATATTATTCATTAAATTATTCATCAGTTATCTTAGTACCCATAACACAAGCTACACTTTACTTTGGGACCAGATGGCTCTGTGTGTATTGCAGTGGCGTGCATAGAGGGTATGCAGATGATATAAAATGAAGAAAATCTCCAGTACGAGTTGAAAATGCTTATGAGTAGGCTTTTTATAACGCTTACAATGCCTATCTTAAGTTTTTTTTAATTCGTACTGGAGATTTTCTTCACTTTTTACCGTCTGGATACCCTCTATCCACGCCACTGGTGTATTTTCGTGGTATATTTATACATTTTATTTATTGTATTAGTTAACATCAGATGACGCTAGAAAATTTAAATCATCTATTAGCTCAGTCAAACACACTCAAAAAATCATGAAATGTCCGGCCCTCCATAGGAGTTCAATGACCTGCACGGATACAGAAGGAATATTTTTATAGTCTTTTAATCACATGCTGTGAGTAAAAATGTATCCTTAAGGTCTTTCAAAAGATATTTCCCCCTCTATTATACAAAAGTTGAATTTTTAACCATCACTCTTTTTAAGTGGTCCCGAAACAAAAGCCTCTCGAGGAGCTGGATGGTCTTCATGCTTATGTTCATGGGCTTTGGCACACTAATGACATATTATCAAAATTAAGCTTAATTTGCTATACTCCGCGAAAAGCAGGAGAATGTGTGTAATTTATAATTTCTTCAATCCTTACACTCCACACCAAACAGATCTTCGGCAATATACCCTCTACGCACGTTTCGCTCCGAAACCGGAGCATCCTCAGGAGATGTTGACTTTACAATGAATAATTGTTAAGTTAACAGTTACACCACACAGATTCTCCTGCTTTTCGCGGAGTATAGCAAATTAAGCTTAATTTTGATAATATGTCATTAGTGTGCCAAAGCCCATGAACATAAGCATGAAGACCATCCAGCTCCTCGACAATACGGACAAAGTGAGAAGACTGAAAAGCCTTTTGAGCTAGTGTAATGTAGTGCTAGTGCAATTTTCAGATTACAAGAACAAAGTGTCCCCCCCCCATATTATGAACACCTAAGATAAGTCATTTGACCTAATTCTTAGATAAAAAATGCATAAGTTTAGGTAAAAATAATGTTACTATTTAGTCTTAGGGCTACTGTGGAACTTTAAGGAAGGCAAAAAAAAATATTGAATTGTAATTTGGTTTGATCTGGTATAAGTCGCATAAAAACATACTAAGTAGTTTAAATTGACTTTAATTATAATTTTAACAAAACGTCACTAGTAGAAAGAAAATGGAAAATAGCAAGTTGGTTTAAAATATCATTATTTTTATTACCAATCCATTCATTGTATTATTATAAAAATGTTATGATTCCTAAATTTCCCTCTTGTAACATTTTATTTTTTACCTGCGGAGTTCATATTACGAGTTATTCCCGTTACTCATTCATGCATACAAATATACGTTTTAAAAAAGTATATTCAGGATTATAAAAACAAAATAAACATTTTGGCTTGCTCGGTACGTACGGTACTTATTTAAATATATTCTCTTCAGCGAAGGTTTTTAATAATTCCGGGCTTAAATTCATTGTAACAGCTCGTTGCCGGTAGACCGAGAGCAGGTGAATGCAAACCTCAAAATCAATCTTATATTTGCGTTATTTAAGCGAGTCCAATAAATTACTGTAATTAAAATGTTAACTGCGTCATTGGCATATTTTTTTTATAATTTGTTTCTGATATTTTAAGCAATTAACGATGAGTAATTCAATACAATATTTGAAATGTTCATTTTGTTTAAACATTATGTGTACATAATGAT
This sequence comes from Pararge aegeria, assembly GCF_905163445.1. NCBI lineage: Eukaryota > Metazoa > Arthropoda > Insecta > Lepidoptera > Nymphalidae > Pararge > Pararge aegeria. The sequence continues at coordinate 3,654,946 of NC_053184.1, read as the reverse complement.
TAAACATAAATCTAGATAATCCCCAATATAGTAATCCTGTAATAAATACGCTACGCCCTACTCTTAAGATTTTGTCAGCTTGCCTACTTAACACAGATATGGGTTAAGTAGGCAAGCTGACAAAATCTTCTTCATAAGAAGCCAGCATGTCATAAAGTCTTGTTAAGTAAAATGAACGTCATTGGTCTTAAATATTAGACAATAGGCAATAAAATATAATCAATTAATTCATCATATGAAATTGAACATTCGAAGCTTTAATAAGAATATGCGATAAAGCGTTTATATGGGAGACGTAATAATTTTTAGATTATTCGTACTGTGTCGTGCATTGTTTTGACAAAATTTGGCCGTATCTTAATAAGACTAAAGTCCTCTCCCAACGGGAGGGTTTGCCATTAATCAATACGCTAGACGGACGAACGGTCGGTGATTGCAGTAGATATAAGAAGTAGCATAAAGACGCTGCTTCTCGCTCTCTGACATTTTCCTTTATTCGAATTTGCCACACAGCACTGCCGCCACCAAACGGCTTAGGCCGTATTAACACTTTGAAATCATAGTTCACCGCCTCTCAGACCGCAGGCCGCAGGTGCAAACTTGCCAAAACGAGCAAATTAAACGTAATGTGGACCCCGCGCGAACGTATAATTTTTAATATAAATAGCAAATTTCAGTGAATATTGAAATAAAAAGTACTTCTAAAAGGGTTGAGGGCCTCATATTAACGTGGGACTCTAAGGTTAACGTGGTTAACTCTGTTTACGGATATAGGGCGAGGTTGCGAAATAATTATTGTAGGTCAAGTAAAAATAGCGCTCTTAGTTCTGCGTTTTGGTAGTTTTTCTAAAATGCTTATTTTGAGCGGCTCACGGGCAATCTGTCGCAGCGATTTAATACACGCAATACGCAGCAGGCTATCACTTCATAACTGCCCTTCACAAACGTTCAATCGGAGGATATAACTCGTTTGCAATAGGGCGTGGCATCGCAAAAAGCCCGTGCTAGTCGATTGGCCCAGTAACTTATGCATAAACATGTGCAGTAAACTTGCACCAGTAGCTCGGTAGAGTTTGCACAACTTACGCGAGTGTACTTGCAGGTAAAGGCGCGCCAGATTGCACGCTTTTATCCGAAATTTTCTTCGCTTGAAACGGATTGCTCCGTGTGTGAAAACTGTATTTGACTGATCATTTTTCTAGGGATGGCATCACAGACACGTTGGTGAAATGACGAGATGTTTTGTTACTGCAGTTTTTTATTTAAGTTGAGAGCTCCTTTTGGAAACATAGCTTTCAATTTATATTATATTTGGCATATTATCTGAATATGGCAAATATAATATAAATTGAAAGTGAGATTGTAGTGATAAAAGTAATGTTTTTTTTTCCGACGATGTGACTTTTATGCGTATATTTGCGCTATTTTGTAGGTGGGGTTAGGTGAGCGACAGACACAATAATGCAAGGAGACGCGAAGCGATGAAAATATCAAGTAGGAGGTATATCTACTGCCTATAGCGTAGTTGTCACCTTAATCAATTTGCTAGTTTGCCATGGGGCGTGACAACGTGCGGACGTGTTTTTTTTAGCGATGAGATGAGGTTTACCATCATTAACTAAACATTCGAATTTCGAAAAAAACGCTTGGTAAATAGCCACAATACTTTTTATATAAAAGTGTTTTTTTTTTGGGTTTGTAGGGTATGTATTAAAAATATGAATTTGCGAGTAACAACAGTATACATGGTTAATTATACAATAGTTACCTGAGCTAATCACGGTGCTCATGGAAATACACTTGAATACATTCATACATACAATTCTCACACTTGTCTCTCATTCCTTATTTTAACAAACGTTCAAAGTATTTTTTTATAGTTCAAAATTCCAACGACTATTAACAGAGCGACACTTCACCGGGCATGCAAGGAACACGTTCTCCAAAGCGCTTCACTGTATCCATCAACCTGAAGCGTAGGTGTTTAGCCTCACCAGCAACCACCTTCTTCAGACCGGAAAACAACAATGTTGTTTGGCGGTAGAAATAAACATGGCCGTACTTCTCCGGACTAGCTCTGTCGGAAAAAGCTCTACCACTAAAAACAAGTGAAGTCAAGTGATTTCTGCATATTGTATACTGCCTGTGACCACTTGGTTACCGAGGAAAATAAACCGAGATTAAAAATAATAAAGTCAAAGTCAAAAATATCTTTATTCAAGTAGGCCCATAGGTGGCACTTTTGATGCGTACACAAGAATTACACGGTAGTGAGATGATGGCGATAACCACATTTGTAAACTTAAAACTAAAGCTACCATGGTCCCAAACGCGTCCCGGTCTAAGAAGAAGCCCAAAACAAACTTATCCGGGTGTTTTTATTTTATTTTTTTTGTTATCGCCATCTCACAATGTCATTTTAACGCTTTAAGCATACTCAAAATTCTTCAGTAGAATAAGTATTTGTCGCTATTCTTACATCTCATTCCATTATAGTATTAGTCCATTATTAGTTCATTTTTGGTTATTGTTATTATTGTTTTTTTTTTTTAATTCTTAATGTTATATAGCTTATTTTTATGTTTTTTTTTTAATTTAATTTGTTGTTATTATTACTCGTTCGAATTGGGAAACTGTAAAGTCTTCACGGGATGCGTTGCTAATTAAATAAATAATATACCAGACCCTTTGAAATTATCGTAAACAAAATAAACGAATCATTGGAAATACGGAAGGACGGATGGCTGAGTATCCGTTAAATATTAAGAAATTAAGCCAGCTACTATTCCCCAAAGAACAACCTCAATCAAAAGCTCAGAGTGGTGCTACATCACATTAATTTTCCAAAATTAAATGTAAGTAATTATTAACCGCTCAAGTCCATAAGCAATAAGCTTAATGTTTCGCTCATAATTCCTTCAGGAGTACCCACCGTAAAATGGGTCAACCTTATACCATCTTTTATCAAACCTGATTATACTCTCGCTAACCTTTTATAAGCTTCCATAATATAAATCAGATACGAAAACACTTTAGTACTGCGTATAATAAGTTTATAGCTATCTGCGCTCCACGGTGTTACCCGAAGTGGACAAATCAGCAGGCCTATCACGGACAGAAGGCAAAAATTATATCCCCCGATTATATACCCTGACAAGGGATATAAATAACGTGTCCACCTGCTAAAGCAGGGGATCATGGAGTACGAGAAGTTTACCGCATTTATTATTAGGTACTTGTGCGCTAGTGTTCTGGAAGTTTATAAAGCTGTGGGAGAAGATACATTTTTATCCATTCCCCGGGGACATAATTGTCTCCTGCCCATGCCAGCCATGCTGTACGAGTAATAAAGTCATTTTTTTATTGCATTTACATGTACTCATCTATCTGTACATCATATTTACGTATCTGTTTATAGCGGGGAACACCGCAGGCGCAGCTATTATAAATCAAATTTCGAGGAAGTTCGCCATAGCAAAATATAGGTGTAACATCGACTATCGACATCGAAAATCAGCTTTTCACAAATTGTGCGGAAACTGGTACAAAATTTACTCTAATATATATATTTTATTATATTTGTTATGCCGCTAAGTTGCTTATGTCCGCTAATAGCATCTTTATTTGTCAACTCAACCCATAACCGGCCCTCTACAAATCATAGGTCAGAAGGGGTTAAGGCCGTAGTCCACCACGTTTGACCAGTGCGGATTGGTGGACTCCACACACCTTTGAGAACATTATGTAGAACTCTCAGCCATGAAGGTTTCCTCACGATGTTTTCCTTCATCGTTGAATCAAGTGATATTTTAATTACTTAAAACGAATATAACTTGAAAAAGTCAGAGCTGGGATTCGAACTCGGCCCCTCGAAAGTGAAATCGAGCTCCTACCCACTGGGCTATCACCGTTTCATTTGTATCAATTACTTTTAAATTCCACGGTCATTTTTGGTTTTCCTAGTACTAAGAAATATTCTCCAGGCTATCACTATGCCCTTGATAATGAAGGGTGTTTTTTTAAACTTATCTTTTAAATGTGTTTGTGAAAAATGTAATCAAAATTTGTGCGGTAGGTTAGCAGCACGCAGACGCACTTTCAAATTTATGATACAGAATGTGGCTAAGGCTTTACTTCTCGGGAATAAATTAAAGGGAAAAAGCGGCCGAAGTCACGAGCAAAAGCTATAAATATTCTGTATACTAAAGTATTACTTCTATTAAAAGCGTCACCCAAGGCGCTAGGGCTCGGAAATTTCAGCTGAATTTAACAGAGATTCTTGAATCGTGTCCTTTTGTTCAGACCCTTTAGAAAGTAATAAAATAAATTACTCCGAGGACAGAATTGAGAACGATTGATAAATATGGCCATCCTAAAATCAGGCATTTATTCTACTTCGTAACCTACTATTATTATAATTGCGAAAGTTTATATTGATTAATGTTCGGAAGTGGTTTTTATGTTAAAACTACTGAACGGATTTTGATTAAACTTACCAAATATATTACATCTTATACCTTTTATAACTTTTTCTACTTTTTATTACGTATGCGAATGTTCGTATGCATGGATATCTGGATGATCGTTATTTTCTTTAAATGGGCCAAAATCATAGTGTCAATTTTGTCTGAAAAAATTCTTCGTTCTAGGAGCTGCTGTCATGGGTAAAATATTAAGGTTAGAGTAAGCGATAATATTGTATGGTGGAATTGTTTAGTACCTACTGAACGGTGTTTAATAATATGTATTTTAACCGTGATGTTTGGTTTGCCCTTAACTGCGATCTCACTGGTGTCACGATACATTCTAAGATATCATCGGGCTTACTTGTTAAAGGTATGACATTTATATGATACCCCTAATTAGTTTCTACACAAAATCGTACCGGTAAGATAAATTGGTTGGTGAAACATCTTATGACTTGTCCCACTAGTCCAGATCAGCAGAAGTTATAAATTTTCAAACTGTTTCAGCCGGGGATCGAGATTAGAATCCCTTACTTGTAAAACCATAGCGCTCACTACCGCACCAGGAAGATTGACAAAAATAATGATCGTTGATGTATCAAGTACCTTCCGAAAATACGGTCCTTCAGGGCAATTTTGATTATGTTAGGTACTTACCTAAAAGTATCCCTTAAGAGGCCGCCGAGAATTGGATTGACTGTGAGACACAGCGGTGGGATGACTCCGCTTTTGAGTTATGGATCCCTGATTCAATTTCTGCTAATAGTCCCCGGATCCAATTTGTGCTAATTGCACATTCCGTTATATTTACCTTACATGCCGTAGGTATTTATTTTGTAACCCGGCACTCGTAAAAATATCTTGGTTTTTCCGTACTAATTTACTACTAACTTAGTCATATTTTCAACAACTGTTGACGATCTTAATCACAATATCGTAATACATAATGCTAGTTATAAAAACCAGAATACATGACCGAAGATGCTCTCCGAAACTCGAAGACGGATAATCCTTATCTCTGGCTAACTTTCAATTCCAGAATGGTAAAGAAAACAATTTTTTTTTAAATTTTATAACCTTCCTGAACATGCAAGCAATCTTATGCATATCAGTAGAGTACCTCTAAATAATTGATATTTTTAGCTGTCTTAAACTTTTAACAATCTCTTCACTTTTGAGACCAAAGCCATTTTAATATAAAGATATGAAGAAAATAAAGAGATACATCGAATAGAAAATCCTATATTTTTGAACATATAAACATATATGATATAAACTTTTAACTAGAAGCATAAAAAATTTAGTTAACATTATAAAAAAGGAAAGTGAAAATGAAGTACAGATAAGTAAAAAGATGTTATAAAAGCATATACAAGGTTTTCTGCATACTTCTAATACGATATGCTGATATTATGTCAGTTTCTAGTAATTCGATTGCTTATATCCATTTTTTATTTATAATAAATAAGATATATAATAAAGTCTCATTTGACAGAATTGTAATATTTTGGCCTATTTACACAATATAACAACCACCACGATATCCATGCCTTTGTATATATAATATAAATGAGATAAAGTTATTATGATGTCAGTATAAACTGTAACATTACTGTTAAGTTATATCAAAATCTGTTAAGTAGTTTTAACATGAACCATTCGTCTAAACATCAAACTTAAGCAATTTTATAGTTTAAAGTCGCGGGCAACAGCTAGTATAGACTAAAAGCTCGATTTGAGGATAAAAACATAGCTAATTCATGTGTTCGCAGGAAAAAATAATATCACTAAATATTGCCACTTCCAGCTCGGTAAATGTGTTCATTTCAAACCAACAAGGGTTTGGCTAACGGACGAGCACTTACGAAGTTTTACTTCTTGCCTATTATGTGGTAGTGACGTAACAGACTGCGTATAGTCTGAGAGATAGTTAAGCAGGTTTATAAGTGCTTTCTTTATTCGGTAAAGCAGTCACACAAAAATAAAAGTAATTACTTTCCTAAGATATCCATTCGGAGAAGCAACTTTAACGTTAGTTGTAATTAGTAGCCAATCATTTCGGTGTAATGTTTTTGTTAAAACATTTCTACAGTATTTCTTACCCAACTTGTCGTCTATTAGCTCTACTCGAGATTTCATATGCTCAGACACACTTCTATATCGTTACACGTCTGTTTTGGTCGAACTAAAAACATTTTATGAAACTTAATGTTAGGCCAAGCTATAAATAATACGCCAAAACCTCATACACAGGTATATTAATAAATGAATAATAATAAATAAATATACTACGCCAATACACACATCGCCATCCAGCCCCAAAGTAAGCGTAGCTTGTGTTATGGGTACTAAGATAGCTGTTGAATATTTTTATGAATATTATACACATATATACTTATTGTATACAGATAAACACCCAAACACTGAAAAACAATCAGTGATGAACATCATACAAATATTTTCCAGATGTGGGAATCGAATCCACGCCCTAGGACTCAGAAAGCAGGGTCGCTGCCCACTGCGCCAGTCAAATAAAAGTTTACTTGTTAAATAATATACCTAAGTGCCTGAGTATACTAACTACCTAACATACTATGTACTAGTTTCTAGGTACTAAGTACATTTATTTCTTAAGAGAATCTATTAAAAGTAAAAAGTCTATTATTATGGCTTTATTAATAATTTAAATATTGTTTTGTTTAATTACAGCTAGCCCAACAAGACTTTATTCACTTTTACTGTTAATTTTTAGCCTGGGAGGATCGTAGTTTCTATCTGCGGTCACTTTAAATATTAACAATGTTTTGATTAACATGTACCTATTTAGGTCTTTAAATCTTGGCGCCATTGAAAGTCTCGCCAAAGCTAGTACTTAATCTTATAACACAATTTGGTTTTAACAGTACAACAACTTGTATTCTTATAATTTGCATTCCATAGTCATATTACTAACTAACAACTAACTTTCGCTAAAATCATATTATTATTATTACATTATATCAAATTTGATTTGTTTGTTTTTGGCGAAAAACTTGTTGACTGTCTCCTAACCTAACATATAGGTTTTATAAACAGGTAATGGACTGTGCTCAAGAAATATATTATGAGCATGTAATGGCTGTAATACAAACGGTCCAAAGAAAATATTTTTTCAGCATCGGGTGGAAACAAAAAAAAATTAGTGTCACCGCCAGTGCCGAGTTTAGAGTGACCGAACCAGGGAATCAATATTCTTTTCTCATTAAATACTAAGTATACTCATCAACTGCATTAACCTTATTGCAAATTATCACAGCCAAATACCAAAAGAAAAAAGATAAAAGATGCTTACCTAGATGTAGCTTATCGATATTATTTCTCGACTTCCCTGGTGAAATGGTGAGCTCTGTGAATTGAAGTAAGAGGTCCCGGATTCGATTACCGGCAGGGTAAATTTGGAAATTTCTTATTTGTGATTTTTTTCTGGTCTGGACTGGGGGGCTTTGGCTGTGGCTAGTGACCACCCTACCAACAAAGACGTGCCGCTTAGCGAGTTAGTTTTCCGGTGCGATGTCTTATATAAATAGGGGTATGACTTCCATACTTCCTTACAGGTAAGCCCGCTACCAACTTAGACTGCATCATCACTTACTATCAGGTGAAATTGAAGTCAAGGCATAACTTGTGGGGGAATAAAAAATCAAATGATTGGAAAGTCGGAAACCGGAACCGTATTCAATGCGAGGAAGAAACAAAAAACCAAGTATTTCATGAGTTCCGATGAGATATCATATAGGTGCCTATGTTATGTATAATAGTGCGAACCCTTTCGATACCTCGCAGTTCGATGAAAGAAAGGTGAGAATGGAACTGAATCAAATATTAAATAGTTTAAATAACGCATTAACTAATCAAGTAAGCTTTTTTTTTAACATATCAGTGGGATGCTTATTATATAATGTTTTTAAAAAAGTGCCTTTAACTATTAATTAAATACAAAATTCTTGTGTCGCGGTGTTTGTAGTTAAACTCTTCTGAAACAGCTTGACCGATTCTCATGAAATTTTGGTTGCATATTCGGTATGTCTAAAAATCGGACAACAACTATTTTGCATCCCCCTAAATATGGTCAGCTAGTAGTTCTATAAAATTGACGTTGCTGAAAATCTGTCATGTTGTATGGAGGTCCAAACAGCATCATACAAATTTGACAAATTCAAATTACTTCAAAGTTGTTATTGTTAACTTGATAAAATTAAGTAATGGTTCTGGTAACTATAACCCACTACAGGGTGCGGGTCTCCTATCAGGACCTACATGTCTCCTCACGAGGTTTTCGCTCTCCGTTGAAGTTACTTAAGGTAAAAACGCACATAACTCTAAAAAAGGTGTGGGTCAGGTATATATCTCAGTCCCCGGCTATCAATAAATAAGTCCGTATTATCGACGTAATCTGTCATTTTGTATGGGCTAAATTTGACAACACTATACAAATATGACAGATTCACTTTACTCCAGAGTACTTTATCAAATACACGAATGCTTCTGATAACTATGTTAAGTACTTAAACGCCAACACATTACGGGCCAATACTGAGCACGGGTCTCCTTCCACAATGAGAAAGGGTTAAGGCCGTAGGCCACCTCGCCGGCCGGCGGATTGGTGGACTTCACACACCTTGAGAACATTATAGAGAACTCTCAGGCATGCAGGTTTACTCACGATGTTTTCCTTCACCGTCGAAGCAGGTGATATTTTAATTGGTTAAAACGCATATAACTTAGAAAAGTTAGAGGTGCGTTTGGTGTACGTGGTGACGCGTGGTGCGAACGTGGTAACGCGTGCGCTGGGATTCAAACTCGGTGTCGAAACTGAAGTCGACGTCCTACTTGCTGGGCAATTACCGCTTCAAGGGTACACTGCAGGAAAAAAATCGATATAACGCTAATAGCCTCGTACCAATGGAATAAGCTACGTCCTCGCAGTAATTAAACCAACCCCCACATCTAAAATAAAATATCCAACACAGACAAAAAGCATTATCACTTAATCTTTATAGTTATGTTTTACAACTCTCAGATGAGTAGTTATTCTCAAACCCTTTGTAAAATCTAGCATGATAAAATGCAATGAGATCTATTTACTGTCTAGACGAATTTAAATTGCCCACCGTGAGATATACCTCAAATTCAAAACTATGTTGTAAAGTTCAACATACTTTATCTGATTTCGTTATTGAACTATTGGGAAATATGAGTCTCTGTCTCTGTACTTATACGTGAAATTTTCAGGTAAAATTTACAAATTTTTAAGTATTTATTTTTATAATAAAAACAAACTGAAGGCTTTTTAGTTCTAATTATTCGCACAGTAGTGTTTATTATCAGAAAACAGGTAGATGCTATTTGCATTTTCTGATTATTTAATTACTAGCTTTGGCTTGCGTTTATCGTTCTATACCCGTCCTTAGCAGCCTATGTTCGTACTTTCAACTAACTATATATCAAAGATAAGATAGATTGGTTGATAAGTTAAGGCGTGAAGGAAGGAAAAACAAAGAAACATAGTCTCGCATTTATAATATTAGTTATTATGATATTTTTTTTATATTAAAGTTATGTCTTACGAAAGCCACAGTATTCAAGTGTGCCACATTACTAAGTAAATTCTACAGGCAGGTTTTGACGCTGGCCTCTTGTAGAGTGTCGGTCCGATTTGAACGTGCTGGCCACGAGACAAATTCTGTCTCGAAAAAAAAGGAAACGCGAATAAATGTATGGGTAGCCGTAACGCACGCCACACTGCCGTTTGTCGCTTCACGAGGCATGCATTTTTCCATACATTCCAAACGCTTGGTTGTTCGCGAATGCACCGTGGCCAGTACTTACATTTTTTAATTTAGTATGCTTATGTTTTATCATTATTTTAATCCTAACCTTGAATATGCAGTATTATAGTTCTCTTAGTGTTCTAGGGATTTTTTGCTACGTAAACTCTCTAGAACTCAACGAAGTGTTTCAAAAGTTCAGTTCAAAAATGTATCATTTCTAAATTCAAATTAATGAGACTTTTATTAACAGTTAACTATTCGTTATAGAGTTTTTTTTTCCATCCAACGTAAATTTCAAGGATATATATATATATATCTATGGACCCAAGTACTTTTACTGTTTTATTTGTGTTTTTCCTATTGTGTAGTATACGTTATATATATATCCTTACACATTCTTTATTATCGAAGTCTTCAGCTATAGGAAGTGATGCAAATAAGAAAAAAAAAACGTATCTCTTTGTGAAATTACTCCTCATTATTTCAGTAAATGGCAGATATTCTTGTTCAAAGTAGTTCGTATGATAAAAGGAAATAACTAACTCAAGGACCTTATCACAATAAGAGCTAAGGAGATAAAGATAAATAACAAAACATTATAGGTATACACTATTTGGAGAATCAATATTATGTAAATGTAGCAGAAAGTTATAAAAAGTTACTATCTTTTTTAAGTTTTAATTAGCGCTTATTCAGGATTGCTATTCAGACATGACTGTATAAAATAAAAACAAGGAATAATGTTCGCGCGACATCCCTATCAAAAGCATGTTATGGAGTACACAAGCAAACTTCTACGAGCGAGGCGAGGCGACAGTCGTTTTGCGAACTTGTAATTATTTAGCTTTACATTACTCGCCGCCAAAAGACTAACTTTATCTAGAGGTAAATTAAGAGTCAATGCATCGTAATCACAGTTTTTGCACTTAACTTAAATGAGTTTGGGAGTTATTTCAAAGCGGGGCGACATTTGAAATTTGTACGGACGATGCAAACAAATTGGGTTCCATTTCACGAAACATTTCGTTGGAAAACCCGGTTGATGTTTTAGCAAGTTATTGCCGTGACTCGGTAATGTGGCGTAGCATGAAGTTAGGTACTACTTGACTGTAATGTAATCATACGATTTTGTTAACCCTCGATACAAAAAGTGACATCCATATTAAGATTATTGTAATGCGAAAGTTTATCTGTTACTTTTTTATTGTTTGGCATAACCGCTACACTAACATGACAACATTTGGTGTGGATAACGGAGGCATCCTGGAGATAAGTATACCATCTTTCCCCGGGAAATTTGATAATTCATGATTTGTATTTTTGTGAGCAAATCTATGAACAAACTCGGATTTATATCCATACTTATGTTATAAATCCGATTGTGAGTTGCTAGTTTATAAACTTTGTTTGGCTCAATAACACTGACACAGATAAAAGCACATAATACAATATGCTTAGCTTGCACCCTGCAGAAAGAAATAGGATACTTTTAACCTGGAAAAGCATACGTATTTGCCTTACTTATGCTTGTATCTTGTAGATATAATACTTTTTAGGCCGCTTAAATTTACGGTTTGAATTCACGATGAACAGCTATTTATTAAACAGTTTCCTAAAAGTTTTTTTAATTAATTTCATTGCGATCTAAACTCTGCGGCAGACATTTCAAATATGAATTATATGTATATAGGTATTATATGGCGCAGTTTGCAGCGATCCTGCTTTCTGAGTCCAAGGCCGTGGGTTCGATTCCCACAACTGGAAAATGTTCGTGTGTTGAGCATGAATGTTTTTCAGTGTCTGGGTTTTTATATGTATATTCTAAGTATTTATGTATATTATTTATAAAAATATTTAACAGTCATCTTAGTACCCATAACACAAGCTACTCTTACTTTGGGGCTATATGGCGATGTCTGTATTGTCGTAATATATTTATAAAAAAAAAAAATATATAAACTACTGTGATCAGGCCTACTTCTCATTGTGAGAAGAGACCCTGTAGTGGGCCAGTAATGAGTTGATATGGTAATGATGATGAGTGTCTCGTCTCTTAAGATATTATCTTATGAGAGACGAGGAATTAGAGATTTTACCCACCATACTGTTCTAATGGTTTGCGGGCAATTTGAATCTATTGTGGTTATACATCGAATTTTTTCATTGCCGGAAGTGTAAATATAAACGAAGTCTGAAATAACAGACAAATAGTAATAGGGTAGCGTGGACGTAATGTAATGAGACCGCAGTAATACTTTTATGCTTTGTTATAAAATATTTTATGAATCATATTTAAAATGGCCCGCGGTGTCAGGCGTGGCGGTGTGAACTGTAAATTTAATGCCTCTTTTTGAATAGTATGTGTTTATGGCTCACGGGCGGGTCGACGGGTTGGTATTTTACTGTAAAAGTTAGTGAAAGATCGTTAAGAGTGTATAAAATAACGTTCAGTATACGTTTCAAATACAAGTTCGGATATTCCTTATTTCAAGTAGGCCTACCTGACAGGCTCTTTTGAAAAGTCAAGTCTGTCTTTGTTGTGACTTTACCGCTGGCTCGGAGTGCTGATTCTTACTGAGAAGCCTGTAAGAAGTCCGCAGATGCTCTTTTTCTTAAAGGTCATCATTCTACAATTTTTTTATTCAACCAAGTTTACAACGTCTTAATCTTGTGTGTTGATGAAACCAGAGCAGTTTGCTTCCATGCATCTTAATGATTAAGAAAGTCTTAAATTTTGTAGTAACCTCGTCTTAATGAATGTTCTTGGCACATTTAAACTTTATAAAACATTTCCGCTTATTATAGAAACAAAGTTATGTGAACAGGCACAGAAAATGCAGAGGAGAATATATTTAGATATATCCAGGCCTGTTGGATGTTGGAATCTAAAAGTACTTGAATAGCAATCCCGCTACGGAAACCTACAATGTCTGTCCCTCTACGAGATGGGCAGAAGATAACAAACGAGTCGCAGGGAGATCCCAGTAGCAAGTGGCACAAATCACTCTATTGTAGAAATCCCTACAATAGACCTATGTCAGACTGACAGATATTTCACTCTGTACTTGAGGTACGAAATCATGTATTTGCTGTGGAGTTTGACATTTGTGCAGATTTAACACCAAAATTAATAATTCTTATTTTATGTTCAGATCGCTAATTAATAAAGTTAGAAAAACCATCCTTATTGACAGGGTTGAAAGAATAGCGCATAATTTCGGGTGTTAATCGAAATAAGTACCAATTGTGATACGTGTATCATGAATTATTGTCTCTTGTTTATGATTCAACCACATTTTCTTTTCTTTCTTTTCCCACGACATCCTTTACAGTGGTAAGCGCTCTGAACTCATAAGTAGGAGGGCACGGGATCATGGCTTCAAACGTTGCTAGTTAACAATATGCCACCAAGCGATTTCACGTACGATGCCGCGTAGATAACGAATAGGTGTATGTGTTTAATATAATCGCCACAGCGCTAACAGTTTGAAGGGTTTTCCAATGGAATTGCTGACAAAGGGAGAACTAACTGCCTATGTTAAGCAACGGATGTACATTAGTCAATGTTCGATTAGCTTAAAAGTACTTAATATTACCTCGAACCTAAATTCGTTAGATTAGAAAGGTTTGGACTCCACCGAAAGACCAGATCTGAAGAATTACTAATCAAAGCGGTAAAGAGGCTTTTATACCCAGTTTTATAACTAGACTACTGATAATTAAAAAAAAGGATAATATTTAAGGCAGTTTTTGTACTAATCGGTCGTGGGTCGAAGTTTGCCAAATTTCACAGGTTTTTATGGACATTATACATGCACACACTCACACATACGCACACTTCACGCACACATACACACACACACACACACACACACACATATACATGCCTACAAATGCATACACACGTTACACACACACATACACACACACACAGTTATACCTACACATACATACACACATTACTACACACAAACCCACATACATACACACATTACTACACACACACCCATATACCTATACCCATACAAACATACCGATTTATACATAAACTGCATAAATCAGTATGTGTATCCAAACTTGGCCAGTACAATATGATACGGATGTTGATGATAATGAAGTACGGTAAACGCATTCATCCTCTTAAAGAAGCAACATTTTTCGAAGATCTACGCTACCTACGTTTGTCTCTAGAATAATCCACGTAAATCCCGGAATTTAAAACTCAGGAAGATTATACAAGGCCATAAATCTCACAATTAACAGGCAAGGATTGAGATGAATACCTTCTGCGTTAGAATGAGGTTAGCATGAGATTTAATTAGTGAACTAAAGTGAGAAGGTATTCGAAGAACAGTATACAGTTCATTTCCGGTCTCAATATACATCACTGGATGTTTCCTGCGATATCGGCCGCGTAAGTTTTGGTTGTAAAATTCCCACAGGACCGTTTGTTTTTTCCAGGATAAAAAGTTTTTACATATACCCAGTACCCATACAAGCTATGTTTAAGCAAAATTTTGTCTAGATCGGTTTAGCTAATAATAGTTTTTTTAATACCGTGGTGACACTGCACGGTTGATTTACATGGATATATAGAAGGTATAATTTGTGCATTTATAAAGTTTCGCCTATTGTTATACCAAGTTTCCTTAACATGGGCAAACTTGGGTGACAAACAATCGCATGAACACAGCGTTAATAATATTAGGATTAAGAGGTTAGTGGCATAACAGTCCAAACAACAGAGTCTGGAGCATCCATGCAAAGCCTGTAAAGAGATATGTTTCAGAGAATGTGCATAATATTTATTAGGTAAAAAGCAGTGACAGCTCATTCGGTAGGAGCTCGACTAAACTTTCGGGGCTCGACTTAACTGCAAAGTGCGTAGGTTATATACTTACGCAGTATATAACCTACGCACTTTGCAGGACATGCATGGAATACGCTATACAAAGTGCCACCCTGTGTCTATCAACCTGCGGCGTAGGTTACATAGTAATAATATTTATGAATGAATGAATGAATACACTTTTATTGTACACCACATAAACATATAGTAAAATTAAAAATAAAAATTTAACCAAAAGTATACAACTTGGCGGCCTTATCGCTACATAGCGATCTCTTCCAGGCAACCAAAGGCGTTAAACACAGCTCAAGAAGATAAGTAGGTGGTGCATTATACATTTATAATATATACATATAATAAACTTATAATAAAATATATAGACTATATTACCTACAGTTAGGCAGGAGAAGGCCTGGCCGGAAAAGAATATCATGGCTCAAAAATCTACGGCAATGGTTTGGAAAGAGCACCAAATCATATATTAAGAGCAGCGGTGTCCAAAGTAGAGATAACCCTAATTATTGCAGACCTTCGCAAGGAGACGGCACCCTAAGAAGAAGAACCTACAGTATTTTCCTTAATCGAGTATTAAAGATACTTTTTTATTGGAAGTCTCATAGGTACTTCATTTCAAAATCACCTTGCAAATTGATTATAATAATAATCATTTAATTCAGATGTTTCCATCCATAGATTGTTAGTATATTAGTTATAATTTTTTCTTAACCACTAAGTTAGTATTGATTAGTTTAAATAATAAAAATAAATAAAATGAATTTAAAAAAAAACAAAATTACACTCGCCCTATTGCTATTCTCACACAGTGGCACAGTATAGGGCAGTCGAATTAACGCTTTGCTGTAATCTCACTTAATCGTTAGGTGGGGTGCCATTGTCTAAATTCCTATGCACATACTTTAAAGACAACCCATGGCAGTGGGGAGAACGACAAGTGGATATACTATATTTTTGCAGTGCATATTGTAAAACAAGGAAGCAAAGCGGTTCCTAACTGCGAATGTTATATAACATGGACTAAACAAAGTCTCGCAGGTCAATGGTAAATGGTCAAGTGGAACACCTTATAAATCATCAACATCGTCACATAAACCCATTACCGGCCCACTGCAGCGCACGTGTCTCGTGCCACAATTATGAGAAGGGGTTAAAGCCACCAGGGTTAGTTCCGCCACGCTGGCCCAGTGGCGGTACTACCATACAAGCCGAAAAGCCGGGCTTGCGTTACAATAAATATCTCTTTTAAATTTTTCTCGACTATTCCGAAATGAAATTAACAAAATAATTAAAACTTGATAGCAATGAGGATATAAATACAATGTTTTAACTTTTGCTTAATAATGTATATACTCTTTGTCTACTTTTCTGCAAGCACTACATTACTCTGGCAGGTAGTCTCTGTGCAACCAGCCGAACGTCGCGGCGCCGTGCTGAACTATCACTATCGCGCTCTTCGCGTGTCTTCGTACGCGATCGGAGGCCCCGCTTTGTCTCCCTCACACTCATTTGCTTATATGGGGCTTTTATTTTAACTGCTCTCTCTCATAGAAATTTCAATGTATTTGGCAGAGACAATCTAGATTATTTAATAATTTAGTATGGAGATCAAATGCCAGATTGCGAGTTGAAGTTAGTGAAGATGACCAGCGAGCGAATCGAAACAACTTCACGCGTGTTATTGTTTGCGTTACAGCTAGTTGACACTTGACAGATTCATTATTATTGATTAGTAACTACTTAGTTAGTTTATTATTGTTTTTTTGAGTTGAATAGTGCATTTTACTGGTTTGTTTTCTTAAAAATTATAGTAAATATTGTTAAATATGAGCTCAATTTGTGTGCAAATTGTTTCTGTGGCGAAATCAAAAAATAATTGGCGAACAACAGGTAAATTTTTGCATATTTTTTTTCTAATGAAAATAATGGTTGGAACGCGGAAACACTTGGGATTACTACTACTATTACTAGTGATATTTTAATTAGTTGAAACGCGCATAACTCAGAAGTTTTTTATGTCCTTCGGAGTCGTACTCACTCCACAACTTCGGTATCGTACGGACTAATCACAAACCTACTACGACTAATGACAATATCTTCTTCAAGCCCTTAGTATTAAAATCCCTGAATACCATAATAACTTGTAAGACATGAAACCTCACACTGAGGCATTAAATAAAATTTAAGACATTCCCTAATTTAATTTGGCACGATGTTCACAGACGCAATTATAACGAGTGTGTAGTACTCCAAGAATCCGCTTAATCTGGACAAGATATAAGCGTTTTAAAAGCAGAAACTTTTGTTTTCTAATATTGAATAGGTAGTGTTCTTGAAAAGCTAAGTGGTACCGTCTGTAGAAGACAATGGCGTTATAAATAGCTTCCTAAAGCTCCGTAAGCCGTGAGAGAGGAAAAAAATATAGCACTGTTTTTTGTCTATCTTGAACAGCGTTTACCCTGATATTGCTTCGCTGGATATGACGTAAGAATTTAATATTATCATACTAAGTCGTACTATTTCATATATCTTAATAAGTAATATTATAAACGGGGGCGATGCCACGTAAAATAGCTAGTTTTATGTGGCATCGCCCGCGTGTTTAGTTTTTTTTAAATTCCGCAGGAATATTTTGAATTTCTGGCAATATGTGCACATTATTCTACTAGTCAAGCCCTTTCATTCTATACCCACATTAAGGGAGTTGTGATACAATATGTAAACAGCCATTTAGGAGCGGCGGCCATCTTGGATTTGATATTTATCATAGCGTTTAGTATTTTACTACTGAAACGCTTTTATTTGAAACTTGAGGGAGTTCTAAAAATACTATCTAATCCATCACTTTGTAGCGGCGGACATCTTGGAGGCGGTTTTCATCAAACATAAATATAACATCTGAACACTCCTTTCAAAACAAAAAAATAAATTAATAATCGGATAATCCGGTCAGGAAATTCGACGCAACAAACGCACACGCACACATACACAGCCACCAGGTGAGATTGCAGTGGAGTTCTAAGTTGTAGCAGAATAAAAAAAAAACGGAAGTACAGATCCCTGAGCCGCACCATTCTTTACCACTCTAGTGTCAAAACTCGTTTTGCTTTGTCGGTATAGTTCTTACCATTACCAGCTAGGCAACTTTGAACTTTTCTTTGCTGGCTACAGAGTTGGCAGATAGCATACCATATTTTTATTTGAAAAACAATTAACATTTATATTTTGTTAAACTATCGTTTAGCCATATATCGAACTTTTCACCAGCACTACACATGTACAACTTTCTACGTATGTTACAGAAAAAGGAACTCCCAAAGCGGTGAAAGCTACTCGTACATGTGTTCCCACTGACAGATAACGAAAACAAGAAAAAAGATACGCCCAATATTATGAACCTCGACAAAGGGTCGACCCTTTTATATTCCGCTGTCCAAAACTCACGTAGCATAAAATTTTCCGCTATAAGCTTTATACACAAGTGATATATTATTTCTGTTCACTTTCTCCGCGCACATTGCTTGCATAAAAATTGCTAATAAGCAGCAGTTTTTCCAGTATAGTGGGTAAGTTTTTTGGATGCCTTTTATACACAGTAGGTTTTTTACTTATATTTTATGGAGTAGTGGAAATAGCGGTGCTATGTTATAACGGTGTATAAAGTTATGTGAGGAGCTATTACGACTTGGAAGGTTCGTGGAATTTTGAATTAATGTTAAATAACATTACGTTAAAAAGGCAATGCTGAAATAATTATTTCACCCGGTCAAATTGGTATAACTTTTAATTGTAACTAGTTATGAGCAATCATCAATCTGTATGTAACGCCAACTATAGAAAGTAAACCAAGGACCATTCCTATTCACTATACTAAAATTTTCGACGGTCAATTTTCGCAGTGACCCCTCTATCTGGTGGTTCGATTCCCACAACTGGAAAAAATGTTTTTCCGATGAACATTAATGTTTCAGTGTCGGGGTTCTTATTAAGATATTATAATTATATATGAATACATTCTAAAAATATATATTCTCTATAAATATATATTCATAACAATATTTATCTGTTCTTTTAGAACCCATAATACTACGAGTAGCTGCGCCAACTTTGGGTGTAGATGTGTGTAGATGTCCTGGTATATTTATTATATTTAATTTTAACAACTGCGTGCTGAACTTATGTTCTATCTAGTAAGAGAAAGAAATACAAAGCTGAGATCCACTTCCACGAACGACGTACAACTCATTGTAAGTGATTCTCATCAAGTAATAGACATTTACAGATCTGACGATCACATTATGAACTAATTTGCGCTGCCTCAGCAAGCCTCTTATAAGATGCTGAATCCTCCAAATTGAGGTTCAAAGAGCAGAGCAGAGCAGAGCTATTAATCTTTATTAAGTGCATCGCAGCGAAAATAAATATATGACAAAATGACTGTAACAAATTAAACTTTCTCGTCAGAAAAAAAATAAAAGTAACCTCTATCGGAAAATTGCAGTAAGGTTTTCTTAGTGAAAGTTGAAATTTAGTTGTTTAATTTTATTTAGGCAACTAAAAACTGCAAAAGAAAGTGACAATGTGATAGTGTCCAAAGACACTAAAACTGAGTCCAAGGCCGTGGGTTCCTTTCCCACAACTGGAAAATGTTTGTGTGATGAGCATGAATGTTTTTCAGTGTCTGGGTGTTTATATATATATTCTAAGTATGTATGTATATTATTCATAAAAATATTCATCAGTAATCTTAGAACCCATAACACAAGCTACGCTTACTTTGGGGCTAGGTAGCGATGTGTGTATTGTCGTAGTATATTTTATTTATTTTATTTATAAAGGTCTAAAATCGAATACGGGCATGTTACGCTCTTACCATTATTTTAAAGCTGGTCCTTATTGTCAAATTATTACCGGAACAAATGTCAAGACGCGAAAAGTTGAATCTCCGACTTAAGACTTTGTTGTAGTCACGACGAGAGAATCTCACTCAATCTGTTAATTGTAAGACTAATGATCTCAAACCTTCAGTTGAGATTAGGGACGGGAATTTTCAAGGATTATTTTTAATGTAACCTAGATTTAATGTAATCCTTGAAAATCCCCTGCAGATAGGTACGCAATTATAGAGCTTTTTAAGGGTGCGGTATGTTTAATGATGGCAAAACTTTACCCTTACTGAATCACTCGCGTATTTGTCCGTTTGTAACAGTTCATGGTATTGCTTGGTAGGCAGTTTTAACCTAAGTGTACATGAGTGAAAAATATAAATAAATTCAATGAATTATTTATAGCATACTAGCGTACCCAGACCGCTACGCCGGGCTAGATTTTGCTTTATTTTATTTAAACAATAAACTTACATCATAAAATTTTTAATTTAAGTCTCATAATATATTAAATCATTTATTTCTCTCCGTACTCATTCTCTTCTATTCTTTTCTCGAGCGGGTGAAGATCATTATTTACACGCATGTACACCCAACAATAGAATATCATCATAGTAAATAAAAGCTGTATTTGACAGGTCTGTGTTACTCGCCAGGTCAATCCAGAGAATCCCTGAAAGTTTCATTGAAATCGGTCCAGCCGTTTCGGAGCCTATACGGAACATACGCACACACTTTCTCTTTTATGCCGTAGGCTAAGTTTATTAATTAAAAATAAAATGTTGTTTAAAGCTGAAATGCGTTACTCACCACTATGGTCTAGCCAAAGCCAAGTGAGTATTTCAAAAACAAAGTCCGTGCAATTAAGCAACATCGTCATCATCATCATCAATCATCAATCATCATCCCATTACTGGCCCACTACAGAGCACGGGTACCTACAACAGTGAGAAGGGGTCAAGGCCGTAATCCACCACGCTGGCCCTGTGCGGATTGGTGGACTCCACTTACCTTCGAGAACATTATGTAGAACTCCCAGGCATGCAGGTTACCTCACGATGTTGTCCTTTACCGTTGAAGCAAGCGATATTTTAATATCTAACAATGCACGTATCTTCAAAAATTTAGAGGTCTATTGTTTATTGTTAATAAATTGCTACACGCACATACATAAGAGACATGACGCCCCGCCGGGGCATTGCAATAAAATTTGTCGAAATTATTTTTATTTATTACTTAATTTAATTTTTTTATCCAAATTAAAATTTATTATTACAATTGATTTAAATATTAAAATATGTCAACATAGAACTGATGAAAAAAATAAAATCAAAATATTAGAGTAAACTAAGTAACTTAAATCATGTTAGACCATGCTGAGATTCGAACTCGGCCCCCCAAAGTGAAGTCCAGCTCCTACCCGATGCGCTATCACCGCTTCCTGTGCAACTATATAAACGAAAATAAACGTTACTTTATCAGGACATGAAAGGAACACGTTCAACATGGTGCCACTCTCAGGCATAGATTTTAAGCCTCATGAGCCTGTAATTAGAACGGTAACCACGCCCATCAGACCAGATCACAGCGTTGATGCTTGACGGCATAAATAAGCATGGCATGAAGTCTGTCTCCTAACGCTCTACTACTAGTGGAGCAAACTATTCTACTAATAATGTTTCGCAATTTAGTAACATGAACATTCACATAGTATTCAACGGAAGAGCTCTGTCACAAGAGGTTCTACTACTACTAAACATATTGCACTTTGCAGGGCATGCATGGAAAATGTAATACAAAATACTGTCTTATGTCGGTCGTAATGAACATAGGGTCGTAGGGTCGGATGCAGAGGGCAGAAGTCCTGGAAACGGCGCGTGTTGTGAGGAGGTCCACTCTGGAGCCCTGTCCGCTGGGTACTCAAAAGCCCCGCAAGCGGAGGAGTGGTATTTTTTATAAATTTTTAATAGTGTAACATTACAATAAAACGCAATACTGCCCGCTAACACTAGTTGTAGTTGCGTGAAATGTAAATCGCGCTAAAGAGATTTTTTCTCACTAGTACAAGACGGTGCCACGGCCAACCATTGTGAATCACTCCGCCATTATCAATCACTAGCGGTACCTGCCTGCAGTGCTTCAGCAAACGCTTTCCTCTCGAAGACACTTGCCGGACGCTGTAGTGGAGCCTACAGGACGTGCTTCCAGCTTTTGCTTCCACTGCGTGGGACTTTAGCCAGGGACACTGTTCTAGACTGTCAAGTAATTCTAAGTGAATTCTAAATACAACTTTGTTCTTCACACGTGTCTTATAATTCCGTCGCCTCGCCCCTTTTGCCCCGTCACGTAGAATTGGTTACAATAGTGTTTTTAATTTTTCTTTTAAAATTTCCCTGTTGAAAATTAAAAAAAAAAAAAGTCTATCAATAAATGATAGATATATAAATAATAATGATAATAATAAAAATGTTTATCAACTACAAAAAATTACAACATACCACAACTAAGAGAAAAGAGAAATAAATAAAATAAATAATTGTTACAATAATTTAGGAGTATGTTCCATCTTTGCGGTCAACGGGTCACCTACTCTGCTCTGTGCGACAGTACCATGGCAGTAAGTACCTGCCTACGAATAGTGCTACGCTGATTTTCAGTAGCGACCCAAAGTAAGTAATAACACCGGCAACTAAGTATACTTCAATATACTGCTTCGAAGCAGAAATAAACATCGCGTTAGCAGGTACTTCCCCGTATGAACTCTGTCACAAAAAGCCTGCTAGTAAAAGTAGCGGTGCTGTTAACAGTGTGCTGTTACCTGTTGGGGTACCCAGTGGTGAATATTATAAATAAAGTTACGCAATTAGGAAACGTGAACTCACATTTCCAATACATCAAAGGATAAGTCGGAATATTGTATCCCCCCTGGTATAATTGATCGATGCTTTCGACAGAATTTTGAAGCTGATCTTGTAATGACAGTGTGTAACAGTTGATTGTGTTTAATCGTTGATCCAAATTGGTTGCCGAATGAATGAGGGAACTGAATATAAGTGGCTGTTAAAAAGAAAATGGTTGCATTAAAATTACATAATTTTAATTAGGTTTGACCGCTGGTAGACCTTTTTTTTATTATTCCACTACTAGTTAGCCCTTGACTGCAATCTCACCTACTGGTGACTGTGATGCAATCTAAGATGGTTACGGGCTAAACAGTTAGGGGTATGGTAGTTGCATTAAACCCATACCCCTAATCGGTTTCTACGCGACATCGTACCGGAACGCTAAATCGCTTAACGGTACGTCGTTATCGGTAACTAGCCGTAGTAGAAGCCAGCAAAACGTAAATGTAAAAATGTAATGTAGTAAAATACCGCGTGAGTACGCTTATTGAATAGCTACTTGCTTAGAAAAAATATTAATAACTTTATATCAGAGCCAGGAAAAATGTAACAATTTTGCTCGCGCCCTCATTTGAGTAGGATGTTTTAATAATTATTTTAAATTTCGATAAAAAAACTCTCGGATGGAGTTTGCAATTAAATAATAACAAACGTAGGTGTACGTTGGGATGGGATTTGAATAATACTCGTTCTAGTTTATTAAATTTGATCTATAATAGGGCTGAGTTTCCGCCAACAAATACGTTTAACAAAATGTTCGACAATACAATGTTTTTACTTCTATGCGGTATAGATACCGAAGGTTCGTTAACAACAAAACGGAACAATAATAATAATTTACAACATTAGTTTCCGGTAAGTTATTTCACAAACTATATTATCTGTTATGAAAAATATTAAATATGGTAGGTAGGAATTCTAAAGAATTGGAATTCTAAATATCAGTGAATTTTGCAGTGACGCAACACATGTAATATAGCGTAGCGTAGATATTAGTTAGATGTCAATTGCTAACACAAGAGTCCGATTATATACCTAGGATTGGTTACTACAATTTTGCACCTGTCTGAGCCAAGCATTACAATTACGTCACAATACAGTGGGGCATCAAAAAGCATGTTAAAGGAACACCAACAAAGAACCTCTTTCACACATGACCTATTTAAATAACATGGGTCCAACACAAAGATATTTGAATTAACGGTAGAGCGGCAATTGAAGTTTTATAAGTTAAATTTGAGACTTAAAAAAAATACCTTGGTTGCAAATCTAGATGTTCATGTGCATTTTTTTGATTATTATCATCCCATTAAATAATGATGATCAAAAAAAATCCAGAATAAAAAATCATCTTGTCTGGTGTAAATTCACCATTGCAAGACAAGACCTTGATAGTTTCGGCTGAACCGTCTAAATTATTAGTTATAGCACACTAAAAGCAATTTCAATGCTCTTGATAGTTATTGTATCAGGTTGTAAAAATGTATGCCTCTAAATACATATTACATGAGGTTAAGCGTACAGGTCTCTGATTTCTAGAGGATAAGGCCAAATGGCTCTTTTTTCTCGAGGTATTCAAAATTATTGCTTTGCCCAATGTTTCGCTGTGATTAATATCTTTGGTCCGATACCTTTCAACCCTGTTCCGTCGTACATGTTACGGGATTGTTGTTTAAGATCAACAACAATCCGAAACTTTACGCGTGTGTGTGCTTATGCAATGTAGAAAATAGGCTGAACCTTCATCGCCGTTTGACAGACATTGACAGACGATCGCTTTTCTATTATTATATTTTAAATGCGAAAGTGTCTCAGGGAGCGCACTACCATCGTTTAAAGCAGTATTATTTTAGAATAGTTCAAGTTTTTTCTACCAAGGAATTTTCCGATTAAGGTTTGTCGGTCCAGCAACTTGGGACTATAAACGTCGGGTGCAATGATCGTCCCATCTTTCGAGATTTATTTTGAGGCCCATCATAGAGCGTTGGCTATCTTAACTTAGAAAATAATTGCTACATACCTGTACAC
Organism: Pararge aegeria; assembly: GCF_905163445.1. Taxonomy (NCBI): domain Eukaryota; kingdom Metazoa; phylum Arthropoda; class Insecta; order Lepidoptera; family Nymphalidae; genus Pararge; species Pararge aegeria. The sequence goes on along the minus strand of NC_053184.1, from coordinate 3,629,989 downwards.
AGGATTATCGTCTCTATACCACACGACGAGTAGCAAGCTGTCATTGCGCTGCGGGGGCCGGGAGTCGCAGTAAAGGTCCGCTTCACCACCTACGACGGATGACACGCGGGTGACAGTCCCCGTGACTGACGATAACGGACTGCCTGGAAAAGATAAACTGAGTATTTATTTCGACCTGTATTTTTAACATTCGAATTTCAAAAACAGAAGCTATTTAATGGACTGCAAATATTATGTTATACCTCCGTAGTTTTTATATCTCCGTCAATATTATTTATTCCTGTTCATATTTCTCGTCAGTTGTAACGCGTGTAAAATTTTATAATTTCGTTTTTGTTATTAGACGTTACTTTGCATAATTCCGTGAGGTACAATGAGACACACATCCATGATTGCCAGATCCAATTTGCATGGTGTATTTAAGATATATATTTCTTTTATAGAGATTGATGGTTTTCTTTAATATTTCGAGTGTAGGGCATTATGAAATAGAATAATAGGCTTTGTATATCATTCTTATTTTATCATCATTCTAGTAATTGTACATCATATGTAATACATAGTTGCTGCGTGGTTTTGGTGCCTATTTTAGGCATTTTATAGAGCTAACAAACACGTACTACTATGTTGAAGTTTGGATAGAAGCAGGCGTTACTTTGCGGAAATCCATGATATAATATCAAAATTAAGCTTAATTTGCTATCCTCAGGAGATGTTGACTTTACAATGAATAATTGTTTTACAATGAATAATTGTAACAATTATTCATTGTAAAGTCAATATAAGATATATGATAATTATTAATTATAATAATTATATGAATAATTGTAACAATTATTCATTGTAAAGTCAACATCTCCTGAGGATGCTCCGGTTTCGGAGCGAAACGTGCGTAGAGGGTACATTGCCGAAGATCTGTTTGGTGTGGAGTATAAGGATTGAAGAAATTATAAATTACACCACTCAGATTCTCCTGCTTTTCGCGGAGTATAGCAAATTAAGCTTAATTTTGATAATATGCGTGAAGTTTGTCACAATTCGTGGTCTTCAGGGTTCAGGAACATCTTATTTGAGATCGAATGTAAAGAAAGAAGAAAGAAGTTTTTCCTTTTAAACCGGCTAATATTCTTATTTTTAACTAAGTAAAATGTCTAATGTGTCTTAGAAGTTAATTGGACAATTTAGCTCTTAAGGTATTGCCACAGTATAAAAATACAGGTTTAAAAATGGAAGCTTAACTGTTCCAGATAAAATTTATAGCACAGCAGTTTCAATTTGTTTGCTAGCACACAAAAATGCATGGTTTGTTTTGACAGTTTTCGCTCAAATAAAATATACCAATAGACTACAGAGGCGTTCCATTTGAGGCCATGATACACAAGTAACGCAGTTTTTGTTTCCTTTTTGCACTAGGGACATAAAAAGCGAACTAATCGACGTCCTATGAAAATTAAACTTAATTTCATCCATATATGCTGCTACGGCTAATCTATGTCTGTTGCCGCATTACAATGCGGCATTTTTTTATTATTTTCTCTACTACTATTTAAAATAAATAGATATAATATTTAGTCATTATAACTTTGACGACGTCCTGGTGCTGTTTTGAGCGCTATGGTTTCAATTTGGAGGTCGAAAGTTCAGTCCCCAGCAGCAATATGGGAATTGATAAGTTCAGATTTTCTCTGGTATGTCTGGTGGGAGGCTGCGGCCGTACATCTTCACTTACTGGCAAAAAGAAAAAAAAACTGGGACCGGCAGCGTGACAGGCTCTGTGGCACGACAGTAGACAACGCTTATAACGGAATAACTCCGTGTAGCCAAGCCAAAAAAATACCCAAATTTCAAATCACCTTTGCTAATTGTATTTACAGAACAGCTCGTCTAAAGCTCTAAAATTATTTTGAAATTTGTGCATAATTGCGAAATAACTTGAAGCTTATGATAATATTAAACGGCAAAGGAGAATTTCCATATAAAATTCTCTCCCTCGGCGTTGTATTCATATGGCAATTATCACACATTGTTCCCATTACCGTGAAATCGATTCAATTTTGCTCAACGACCTAAAAACGGTCACACACTTGTTATATTAATTGGAAGCAGGAATTCGTTTGCGTAAAATTAAAAATGTTCAGTTTCGGTGGAAAATGAAAAAAAAATACATTCAATCATCCTCGACTTCATCCGAGTGTAAATTAGAAATGCCTGCCGCGTTGGAGCTTTCACATTAATGAAATCATGGTGAAAATACAATATTTTAAATCCGTGCTCAAAACCAGGTCCAATAAATGTGAAAACTTCCATACAAAACACCACAATTGTTTTTCAGATCTCAGCTTCAGATCTCAACTTTGACACTCAGAAGAGATGAAATGTAGTAAACATTTCATCTCTTCTGAGTGTCAAAGTCAAGGTCTAATATTTCTTTATTCAAATAGACTAGATTTGATGCGTACATTACAAATAAAATATGACATAGAAGTGAGTTGACGGCGATAACTAAATTGGTCAACTTAAAACTAAAGCTACGAGGGTTCCAAACGCGCCCTGGTCGAGAAGAAGCCCACAATAAACTTAGGTGGTTGTTTTTTTCATTGGTAATCACCATCTCACATTGACATTTAAAACTATTTAAGAAGCAATCTGTTTAGAGCAATAATTCACACCCAAGCTTTTTTATCTTTGACGTAGTCCTTAATACTATATTAGGACTTTTCTGTAAGCTTACGTTTAACTTTTTAAGAGACCAGGATATCCGATATCCAGGATATCAACTGGTAGTTTATTGTAAAATTGTATACAAACTCCTTTAAATGAATAACTTATTTTATGTAGTGTAGTATATTGCAATGTAAGTGCAATACTAGACTCACTGTGAGATGTTAAGGGTTTCCCAGTAAAACTGTGTGGCTTTGATGTGGCCGTAATTTAACGGTGACATAAATCCCTGAAGAGGCTATTGATGGACTGTTAATAATGATGATGACGATGAATTTCACTAAAAGATTACAATCCGTTAGTGATTAACACATGACAGCTACGCTATATGACAAGTTATGACGTAATTACAAGTTTCAATGATATAGAGTTTTTTATTATGCCATTACAAATTGGCACCTGACTGCAATCTCAGCTGACTGTACTGATGATGCAGTCTAAGCTGGTAGCGGGCTAACCTGTGTTTTTTTCTTATTATTGATAGGCCAGCGCTTGACGAAAATCATGCCCGTTAGAAAGCAATGAGGTCTAGATTGGAGCACGCTTGCCTAGAAAAAGCCTATTCACTCTAGCCTTGAAGGTACTCAAATTATACGTTGCAGGAAGCCGGGAGGGCGTTCCACATCTTAGCGGTACGTATCAGAAACGTGGATAAATGTGGATAGGGACTATGGTAGACATACTCCTAATCGATTCCTACGCGACATCGCATCGGAACACTAAATCGCATAGCAACACGTTTTTTTCGGTAGGGTGGTAACTAGCCACGGCCCAAGCCTACTAAAATTTACAGCGTTCACCGTTGCGTTAGGGACGTCGTCAATATCTAAAATTTTATAGATAGTACTTGAGTTGCGACAACAACAATGTTTTGTTTTATATTATTCGTTATAAATCTGATCTAAATATTTAATATTTATCGAAATAGATAGCAGTATATTGTTTGTGAAATATAACTTACCAGAAGCCAATATTTTAAAATATTATCACAAGTAATTGTTTTCATCATTGTAAAGGGTATCAAAATAATAGAAACATTTCATTGTTAAACATTCTTTTTGGAACAAGTGTTGGGAAGGTACAAGCATAACGAGAAAACATTCCCGAATATAGAGCAAATGTGAAGATGAGTATTATTCAAGTCCATACCCAGTTTCCCCAGTCCAACAATAGCTAAAGGTACAGTTAGCAAGTTGGATGATTGGAAATAGATTACATGTCAACATGCACAGTAAATCGGATAACCGTACAGTCATCTTGAATTACTAGACAGTGTAGATTTTCGATTACAAAGCCTGTCCCGCGTGAGTTCTTGATTTGAACTAGGTGTTTGATAATTCAAATGCGCTTGAATAATAATACGTAGTAGCTTGATCTTGTACCACCACGTTGCTTCGTAAAAGCCTCATGATATACTCAGGCGATGATAATAATAAAACTTTTTCTATTACTATAAATATCTGATTGATATTGCTGTAATGTAAAGCAAGTAAATTTCGCTGCTTTGAAATTGGTTATCATCCATCCCTATCCCTACTAATATTATAAATGTCAATGTAAGTTTGTTTGTTTCGCTTTCACGCAAAAACTACTTAAACGATTCTCAAGAAATTTGTGAAAGAGAAGTAATATAGGATACTTTTTATTCCGAAATTAAGCTCGGTTTCTTTGGGAGAGAAGTTGAAAGTGTTTGATGACTTTATGCCATAACTCCGACAAATTATAACCTATTTAAATAATTATTTTCCTATTATAGAGGTTATAATATGTGTTTAATTTTGCCCAAACTGTGGTTGGAGATAGATGACAGAACTCAGCGCACAGCAGCAAACCCCTCATTTAAAGCTTAGCGATACTGAATACGAAAATAAATTTAATGCCACATCAAAAAACAAAATCAATTGAAGACAAAGTCGCGGGCAACAGCTAGTTTGATATAAAAACATTTTTTTATTCCAGTACAAATTAAAATTTGAATACAATCTAACCAGGTGGTACGAGATGATGCAGTCTAAGATGCTAGAGCGCTAACCTGTTAGGGAGTGTAGTAGTCATACCCCTAATCAGTTTCTACGCGACATATCACCGGAACACTAAATCGCTTAGCGTACGTCTTTGTCGGTAACTAGCCTAGGCCGAAGCCTCCCTGCAGACAGAAACCATACACCTTTTAATGTATTTTTTAACTTTAAAAGGCCTTGTCCAGAGTGACCGACGACAGACAACCTTCAAATTATAAGGCTAAGCATAGATATTTGAACTTAAGTAAGAATAATCCTGGAGCACACTAGAGGTGTACCTTCTAAGAAAAGATTTGATTAAATTCTATCCCTGCAGGGGTTATACAGGGGATGAAAGTTGGTATAGAATTCCTTAATGTTTGAAGTTATATCCTTAAATCTGGTAACTAGACTTTCATTTGCTTTTATCTTTGGCCTTTGATTTTGTAATCTCATCGGATATAAGAAGTTTTACGCGGCCGAAGTAATGTATGGCATCCGCTAGTAATGTATATCCAATGATTTTGAAACACTGCCTCTATAAATTTCCATGCTTATTTCTTCTACCAAGCAGCATTATGTATTCCAGTGTGGAAAGCGTGGTTGCCAGTGTAATTATAGGCGAATGGGGCTTTACACCTACAATGCCATTGCCAATGGACACCGGATGGCATGTTGTAGGACGTGTTTTTTGCATACCATTCCAAGAGTTGTTGGTGCTCTGTTTACATGAGATAGTTTGCTATCAGTATGGCAGTCAATTATTATTTAAAAAAAAATACGATAACCTATTTTAAAAAATATAAGTTCGTCTGGAATATGGACTGAATCAATTTTAAAATGAGGAATATTAACCCAACGGTTGAATAATTGTTTAACAATTCCACGTTTTTAAGTTACATACATAAATTCTTTAGCTAGTTAATAATCTTAATAGCCGTTCAAGGTGATATAAAAATATATTTTAAAACACTTTAGTTTATGTAAACCGTGGCTGTATTCACTAAAAGTTAAAATCGGTTACGTTCTATTTCAGCTTTATAAGAGCCTTTGTATACGATGAACTTTTTACGAATAATAAAACCACGTCACTTTAAATTGAATCAATACAAGCGATAAAATTTGCAGGCTGTTCATTTTTGGTTACTTTAAAAATAACCACTCTGCCACATGTCAAAACGCGAAAATGTTTTTTTGTGCAAAGGCAGTTACTGTGCCCTGTTATATATAATTATTATTACCATATATTATTGGATTTAGGTATATAATAATATATTATAGTTATTGAAGATGGTATTAAATTGTGACAATAGACTTTTGTTATTACTGTATATAAGAAGCAAATTTGGGTATTGCATTATCCCGTTTTATGTGATATCTTCTTTCAATCAAAGTTTGTCTTCAAGCGATAAGGCCGCCTTTGCGCATGTATTTTGTATTATCGTTTGCAATAAAGATTTCTTATATTCTATTATATACTTCTTCTGTCCTATTGCTGGGAATATACGCATTATCTCCTGCCCTGATTCCGGAGTGTGATTCCCGCGGACTGATTCTCACATTGAAGGAATCATATTGCATTGTCAAGTATGTCAGTAGCGCAATGGGTGCATCATTGATCAGATCCTAGGATCTGAAGTATCAATGATAATTTAGATTCTAGTTCAACCATTGCGCTACTGAAGTCTAAAGTAACAGCTCCCCACACTGGCCTAGTTAAATAAAACATGTTGCATACACAGACTGCAGGAAAAATAGATGGCGACTGGGTCGATACTAAATTGCTGTTCTAGAGAAGTTTATTACTCTTTATGGGATGTTTTTTTTTAATTTATTTCACGAGCAAAACAGATTGTTATACAACAAAAACGTAAGAACAACAACCTATAAAATAAAACTAGCCAAATTTCACCATATCCGTGTATAAATGCAACCAATAGATGTGACGGATTAAGAAAATAAATACAGTGTCAAGTAAAATTATGAAAAAATATTTTGCACATTTGTCAAGCGGAGAGAGCGGTGAGATGCAACTATGAAGATATATAATGAAAAAAATACTGCAATCTTGATAAATTTATGATTAAATATATCAAGATCGCAGGAGGAAATAAACTCGTTATAAAAGGTGGCATATTCTAATCACAGGTTTCAATATATTATATGGCAAATAGTGTATTCACCCCGAGTGCTTGCAAATGTGTGTTACATGTAGAGATACCAAAAAGCCACGTGTTTTCTTAGCCATTAAGCCGAATGACGTCATTTGATCCGCTTTTATTAGAGCCGACTAAGGCAGAAAACTTAAACCCCTTATTGGTTTCTTCGCGCCATCTTTTTAAAATGCCAACGCCTAATAAACTAGACCAGGAAAAATTTAAAAATTAAAGATTTGCTAATTTTCGTTGTTAAATTACAAACCTGGGTTATCAGACCGAGCTCACCACTGCGCCAGACAGGTATAGTTGTAAAGAAATGCGACACATCTATTACGCTCCTTCCATCTTTCATTTAGTCTGGGGCAGAATACTGTAGTTATGTTCTTATAACATGTAACGGCGCTAAGCTTTCCGTCCGTCAGCCCTCATACGTAGAGATTATGTGGCGTTGCGAGTGTAATCCATATCTACTGCGGACCCCGCGTCAACACTTTTTATTAACAATGCTTCCGCTACGAGCACGAACACTAAGCGGCTTGGAGTTTTATTGTGCGGCTTTTTTATTTGAAACTAGCTGACCCTAGTGACTTTGTAAGCGTATAGTTCAAAATGTCTTGTCGAATTATAATCTTTAGCCTAGTAATAGAAGAGATAACTGAGAAAAATAGAGCTTTAAATGACAGAGCTCGTCCGAGGAAATACTGCCGCCATGCTTATTTATGCCGTAAAAACAGCATTGCCGGTCTTAAGAGCGTGGTTGCCGATGTAATTTCAGGCATATAAAGCTTAACACCTAAACCTCAGGTTATGGACACAAGATGGAACTTAGCAAGAGGTGTCCCTTGTATACTTCATTAAGTGTGGCCAAGTTGATAGGCATTATAAATAAAAATATGCAACAGTAGATCATAGGCTTTTTGTCTCACCAGAGAGCAAGAGAGATAGATTTAGAGGTTAGACCATCTACACTGCTTCAATGTTGGCGGGCTTTCAAGATTCTCACATAATATCACAAGTTGGCGTTAATAAACGGGACCAATGGCTTTACTTGCTCTCTGAGCAAGAAGCACGGCTGGAAAACTAATTGCAGCAACTTTGAAAATAGGTTTTCAAATTTGCTACAATTAGTACCCGACAAGATGGAATTACTCTCTTGTAAGGATTTAAAAAAGTGCTGGTTATTTTTGATGATTACGTTACATTCGTTAATCGTATCGTGGTTTCGATCCATCTCACCTCTCGGAAACAAAAAGGTTAAAACCGTAGTCCACCTCGCTAATCAAGTGCAGATTGATAGACTTCACGTACCATTGAGAACATTGTGGAGATCTTTCTGGCATGCAGGTTTACAATCTTTTCCGACACCGTTAAAGAATAAAAAACCGTTTGAACAAAAAACTTAAGAAGTACATAGTAGCTCCGAAAATAAATTAGAGGTGTGTGCCGGGACTCTAACTTCATGCCCCTGAAATTCTTGACCGAAATTGATGTTGTAGTCTAAAATCTCTTCACTGCTTTATTATTCATTTTTATTTAAAGAAAAATACATATTGTTAAATAAAGATAATAATACATCTATTACGGCGTAACAAAAACCTAATCTGGTTCATCCGTACACCGGTATTCATCGTTCAGTGCTCGGAATTATGAGTAGGTAAGTATTTTTTAACAAAATATGATGGGTGAGTGAGAGTATTTCTAAAAAATAATGATTGCGTTGCAGCTAATACTATTCATAAAACCAATTCCGCATATCGCTCTTCATCGTTAGTTATGTTAACGTAATCGTAGAGTAAAGTATACACAGGATGTTCCGGCTATATATTATAATATTTTTTTGTTTGAAAAAATAATGTCTTCAGTTTCTTCTTTATGTTTTAGTGCCGATTTCCTGCTTCAGTTTGTTATTTGATATGATTGAATATTGTATGATTTAGGCAATTTTTTACACGTTCGTTAATATATAAGTGTTATATATAACCTAGTATACACTGTATTTTAACTTACGATTATAAAGAGCTAAGCCGTTATAAAAAAAAAACATTAAGCCAAAAATAACGAGAACGTCAGAATACCGAGAGCTCTATCAATTAAATAAATTCGTATTTCACATTTCCGCTTCAAGAAATAATATAACAACCGCGAAAATATTCTATTTTTCCAGTTCAAGTTATTGAATTCTTTGGAACCATATTTTCAAGTATTACGATAACACAATATCGCCCGAAACTAGACCGTTCGATAGGCGTCTGTGGATTTGAAAAGGGATCGAGAAATCTGGGTCGTAGCCCAAAGACTCTTTCGATAATGGTTTTGTGTTTTGCTATTCACAGGTGCTATTGTATTATACCAGAGAAATTGATAAGTTTTAAGGCGTATAACTCTTGTTTTTTTAATATTTCCAACAATACATTAAAAATATGTGTACAAAGAAATAAAATAAAAGTATCTGCCTATGATTTTTTTAATAATTATGACCTGTTTTCAATATACTTTCAATTGAATTTGTCTGTCTCTTTCTCCATTTGTGATTAGCTGATAAGTATTCCATAGGCAGGAAGACCTTCTTGTAGAATGAATATAAGTTATATATTACTGAAAGAAAGACTAAGTCCATTTATACACTACACTACATTTATACACTACGTAACTTTTTTCAGTTACGAAGAAAGAGGATTTTTCAAGACCTAGAAAATGCAACTTAAAGCGAGAAACTTACATCATATTATAATTGTATGTCACTGTGAACACATTGTGAACTTAATCCTTATGTATTATATAAACATACTTAGGAACTTATCCTGAAATACAATACCCAATTATTAAATAAAGTAACGTAAAGTTCATTATTTTTAACACCCCTCTGTATTAAAAAATAATGAAGTACTTTATGTAATAATTTTATTAAATAGCTGAATATCTTTTTCAGACTTATATTTTTTTACGAACCACCTGATTCTGTTCAACTCTCTTCAGGAATGTAGACGATATCCTTGGTGATCGTTGCGCCATTGCCCTATACTAAATTAAATTATAAAAAGAAACAAAAATATAACTTTAGTGGCAATAATAGTAGCCGTTTAAAATAATAACTACGAGAATGTATATAATTTCTCGCTTTCCAGTGAGTACATTACAGTCTACTGTAATTCCAGGTTTACTTTAATTTAAAGCCAGTATTATAAAATCAACCCAATCGTGTTTAAAGCGACATTACGCTTGTCGATTTAAGCGTTTACTACTTAGTTATAACTAAGTTTTATTACTAACTGCGAACAATTTAATTAAGGGTGAATGAGTTTTACGCGAGGATTCAGTTCTTTTTAAGATTTTCTTTGGGTTCAACAAACTGGCCTTGTTGGTTTAGAAGGTAGAATATTCTAATTTGGAATACAAATACAGAGTATTAAAACCGGATTAGGTCAACGTCCAGTACCAGTTTTGTTGCTAGGAAATTCTAAAACACACAAAATCAGTTCTGTCCAAAAATTATATTTAGCTTATGTTTTCAAAATTGGAAACGTTATAAACGACAAGTTTCTTTAAATATATCTGTTTTGAGTATATTATGGGTTTCATTATTTATCTCGTGTCATATTATTTTGTTTTTAAAGTAGGTAAGACTAAATAAACTGTGTTGTTGGATTAATATAAATAATTTTAAAAAATACATACGCGAAAATAGTTTTTACAGTATTTACAGTACCCAGACTAGTCGACAATAAGCCTTGTTGATTTATCTGGGTACTGTGCATTTATCTTGGGTGCAAATAAAATATTTTTTTTTTGCACCCAAGATAAATGTTTACATATTACTATATAAACTTTATTTGAATAAATACCATAATAACGTTAAGTCCACATCGTAGTTATTATTTATTGTAGGTTAACCTGCCTATCGATACAAATAATTTAAATGTATATTAAATGTATGTGTAATACTAATGTAATATATTAGAGTGATGTAATGTATTAATTCCAGTAAGCGATGGGTAGGACTTCGACTTTAATTTCGGGGGCCGAGTTCGAATCCCAGCCCGCACCTCTAACTTTTCTGAGTTATGAGCGGTTTTAAGCGATTCAAATATCACTTGCTTCAACGGTGCAGGAAAACCTGCGTGCCTGAGAGTTCTCCATTATGTTGTTAAAGATACACTGGGCCAGCGTTGTGGACTACGGCCCTAACCCCCTTCTCTTTGTGATAGGAGACCCGTGATCTGTAGTGGGCCAGTAATGGGTTGATATGATGATGATAAATAATCCGTAGTCGAACATCTTAACCACATGCCATTCAGAGGTTATAACCGTACAACTCTGACAGCGTTCTAATACTTGGATGAATACTTTTTATTCCGAGAAAAAAATTATATTCTATCATTTATTATTTTTCTTTTTTTTTTTTTTAATTATTAACAATGCTTAAGAATAAATTAAAAAACACTATTAAAAATTTATAAAAAAAAAAAAAACTTCCACCCTCCGCTTGCGGGGCTTTTGAATGCCCAAGCAACCGGTGGTCAGGGCTCCAGAGTGAGAAACCTTCTCACAATACGCGCCGTTTCAAGGACTACTACCTTCTGTGTCCGACCCTTGATCCAACAACCAAGCGAAAGCTTCTTGAGATGTTGGTCGAAGCTTTTCGCGAGAAGACCATTGACTGAAACGACGATCGGAACAACAACGGTCGACTCAACAGTTTGGAAAAATTCATTCATTCCGAGAAAATATTATTAGTCCCGCACGAATACAATATTCATGCGGGGACGAAGTCGCTGTCAGATGATCTAGTTTAAAAGTATTTAAGTGCTTGTTAAGTTTCATTTCATTTTATAGTTATGGCCTTTTATAGACGGTCATTGACATTCATTTTACAGAAATAAATTCAGTTTTATTTTATAACTTAATAAGGGTTTATGGGGTTGTTTTTACCAACAAACACGGGAATATTTTTATTAGCTCTATATTAAATTCGTTGAGTTATGAATCTTATACATCGTTTTATACTTCTGATAAAAGTGCAATTAAGAATATTATCAACTACACAGTTAATTAAGTTGTTAAAATATTTACGAGTAAGTTACAAGAAAATATACTCCAATTCACTTACATTGCATTGATGTTTAATGTATTTTTTAATTAGTCTAAGTAATACAAATTTATTGCGTACGCAAATCATTTTATTAATCAACAGAAAATATGAATAATAATTCCTACGATGCGATTATAAAGATGAAAATTATAATAAGCCTACTAGACTGTGGCTTATCCTGACAGTCTGATAAACGTTTCAAAATTGCTTATAAAGCTTGTAGAAACCTACTTAAAATAAATGAATTTTGAACTTAGATTTTATTTAAACTTCATATAAAATGCATTATATTTGATAAATAATAAAATAAGGAATGACAAGGAAAAAAAATAATGATCTACTCGTCTTAATATTACAAAGATGATTTTTTTTTAATATCATCATCATATCAACCCATTGCCGGTCCGCTACAGGGCACTGACCTACTCCTACAATGAGCAGGGCTTAAACCGTACCGCGCTGGCCAAGTGCAGATTGATGGACTACACACGCCTTTGAAAATATTATGGAGAACTAACAGGCATTCGGGTTTCCTCACAATATTTTTGACGTGACAACGTCTTATAATGGAGCCGGCGGCACGCACGAAAAAACATGACTCATGCGGCGTTACCTCTGAGGCGTTCCATTTAAAACTTGAAGTGCAAGCGAGAGCGCGGAACGAGCGACAACGGGGCACAATCGGCCTCCGCGTTCGGCAGCGTTCGACAGCTGTCTCTCTCCTACTGGAGTGAGCGATGCGTCCGCGTGGACAGCTGCTATACAATAATACATTTACATGTTTTCGTCAAGTATGAAATGCAGTGAAGAGTGTAAAAAAAAATTTACATAATTGTATTATCTATATCTATCCAAAATATCTATCAAACAACAAAATTAAAATTTTCTTTTGGAAAATGCAGCCATTCCATCAGTGTTTTCTTATGACGTTGGCACGTTCATCTATCTTCAATACCGACTTTACAGACAACCGATTTTTCCTTTACCGTTGAAGTTAGTGATATTTTAATTGCTTAAAACGCACATAACTTAGAAAAGTTAGAGGTGCTGGGATTCGAACTCGATCCCCGGAAATCTCATCTCGATTCCACTAAGATTTCAATAATTACACTTTCGTTCAATAGCCCGGATTAAGAGCAGGCCTTTAACATCACGCTACGACAAGTAGTATCGCAGATCAAACACTGGAATATATAGTATTACTACCATTTTGGATTATAACTACCAATCCACACGTAGTTATCAATCCTTAAGATTAAAAAGGAAACTAAACAAAAGGTCTGTATGTGATCTCCATTTATTTCTACAAAAGAAAAAAATGGACACATAAATTAATGCACAAAAGCGGACTTATCCCAATAAGAGATCCCTTTCAGCCAACCTTTGAGTCACTGAAAGGACCGATTAATAATTTGGCGAAGGGTTACAGTCAAAAAAAGAGAAAAATTGTATTTATATACAAAAGGTTTTATGTAGGTATAACGGTATCCTACATTATTCCGACGATCTTCTTGGTGCAGTGGTTGGCTCTGTGTCTTATATACAGGAGGTACTTGGTTCGCTCCTCTGCATTGGCAATTCGGGAGTTTATAATTTTGGTCGTATCCGGTCTGATCAGGGCGTGGCCATTACATTTAGCGTTGCGGTGCGATTTATTTTAAAATAGTCATTTAAGCTTTTCACGATCGGAAAGTGAAATCGTAAAATCAATGGCAATAAAATTGTTAAGATTTGTTGTGAATTCCTAGAACCAAAGACGCGGTCAACCAAGACCGTTAAGGGGTCAAACTAGGAATAAGCCGTGACTAGTAAGTTTGCTAACGGCCTCCGAAGTTGTAGCTAGCAAACTTCGGTAAATAAAGATTTGAATTCTCACAGCTTTGTTTGTTTATCACCGTCAATACACCTACTCGTACCAACAAACCTACTTAATATTTTGTTCAGTACCATTTTTTTATTTCTTAATAAAGGTCTTTTTTTGTCCCCATATCATATCCTGTTTATTCTTTATCATTTATTTAAGTAGGTTTTATATAAAAAAAATATCATGAATGATTTCAATTTATGAAATATAGTGTACATTATTCTTATAGCGGCCATCTTGGATTTGAAATTAGTCCCGCCATTAAGGGAGTTGTGAAAAAAATATTTAATCCGCAATTTTGCGATATTTTGGACCGATTTTCATCAAGCATAGCTAAGGACACTTACGATTAATTCACCTTTTAAATAAAAAACAAAATCATTATCGGTTCAGAAAATACGATGCAGCAGACAAATACACTCACGCAAACACACACTCACACACCAGTGGCGTGCATAGAGGGATGCATAGGGTATGCAGATGATATAAAATGAAGAGAATCCCCAATAAGAGTTATAAAAAACTTAAGAATAGTCATTGTAAGAGTTATAAAAAGCCTACCCTTAAGTATTTATAGCTCGTACTGGAGATTTTCTTCATTTTGAATCATCTGCATACCCTGTGCATGCCGTCTATGCACGCCACTGTCACACACATATACACAGACACGTCAAACTTATAGCACGCCGCAGTTTTTGCATCAGGGGTTAAAAAGAAAATTTGTATTAATTAATTAAAAAGTAAAATATCCCTATTTTAATAAAGCAATTTTGAGCTTAAGGGAGTTAGTAATAAATAGCGTTACCGCGAGATTTTCAGAATTGTAAAAAAATGATTAAATCCTTTTCTCTTTCCCGACTCATAAAAGTCAGACAATAAAGCCGCAAGCCGCTTATTACTCAAAGTCCTATCTACAAAAAGCATTGTTTATAAAAAGCGTTGACGCAGGGTCTGCGGGTCTGCAGTGGATGTGGATGCGGATTACTCTCGCAATGCCGCATAATCTCTACGTACGAGGGCTGACGGAAGGAAAGTGTAGTGCTATTACACGTTTAAAAGATAGGACGTCATATGTTTTTATGATGTCTCTTCTATGAACACGTTTAAGTACTACGTGTATTTTTAACCCTCGACGCAAAAACTAAGGGGTGTTTTAAGTTTGACGTGGCTGTGTGTGTGTGTGTGTATGTCTGTGACATTGTATTTCCCGAAAGGATGAACCGATTTTGTTTGAAAGGTGATTTAGTTGCGAGTGTGTTTGATAAAGATCGGTGCAAGATGGCCGCCGCCAAAATGGCGGATTACATATATTTTTCACAACTCCCTTAATATGGGTATTAAATGAAAGAGCTCGTTTAGTTAATAATGAATACTTTATTGAAGGTTGGGTTTTGTTACATTTTTGATATTCATATTTTGTAAGTAAGTCAAATTTCAAATCAAAAGGGTTTAAAATTTAAGGGAAGAATTTTCAAAAATACTTTCTCACCGGCCACCTAAGTTTTAATATTTGAGCTCTCTGTATGCCAAATTTACGACAAATCAGCTTTTTGGATTTTAACTAGTAAGCTAAAATTTCATACAAAACTAAAACCCTCTAGGATTATAGGTACTCGTGGTTTATAATGTGTTTTTGTTACAAGTTATATACTTTAAGTAATTAAAGAAAAATAGAGAATAGAACGGCTGAGTTATGGCAAATAATGTAACGTGTTTTTCGACATTTTTTTAATCTTATTTGCATACATATTTTTTAATCACAAGGTGAAATAATATTTTCTTTCAGTTACATCTTAAAACAATCTGGTTTAGGAAAATTGAATTGAACGCCTCTTTTTGCGCGCAGGCTTATTTGCAAACCATTGTTTACAACTCATTTGTAAATGAACGCAAAAATGAAAATTAATTCCAAATTTATAGTAAAACATTTGATTTTACAATCAGCGATTTTTGTGTATTATAAAATAAAATATTAAACTTTATTTTGATGAGTGAAGTAGTATTCCAAGAGGTACTTGTTTACTATGATACGGTCTCCGTATAGGATCATTAACTATATATATTATATGGCCTGGTGTATAAAAGGCCTTTTATTATTTCATTATAATTCAACCATTACGTCTATTTTACGAATGGTAATTTTTTAGATTTCCTTGCATTGGAGGTTACGGTGTTATTCGATAAATATTTTTTTGTATGCAAACAGAGTTTGTATTTTAATTGAGCCGTGTGTACTTTTCCTAACAACATAAAAGCATACAATGTAACAATCATAAATGCATTTCCATAGCTGGTGTAAAAGAGTTTTATAACAACAGATTTTGTCAACAGTGAAAACGGCTTAATCCGTGCAAACGATAAATTTTAAAAGCGTACGTGTTCCAAAGATTATAGAAAGTCATTATAATTTCCTATAATTGAAAATTTAATCTATCATAAATATTATAGGCATACTACACACTAATGTTATTAATACGATACTGAACAAATTAAAGATTGCAAACACACGAAGGAGGCCTTACCAGACCTCAACCCACGATAAATTACTGCAACTAAATCGGTTTAAATTAAGGACAGTTGTAGCTCTGATAACAGGGCACTAACCACTAAACAAACACCTTTCCATTTTAGGTATAACTCTCAGTCCTCGCATGCATGGAGACGGAAGAAACACCGATACACGTAATGCTCCAATGCAATGGACTAGCAGAACAACGCGTAGCACACCTTGGCTCAGCTGGCTGGAGTGATCCAGCGGGGAGTCGCATCAGTGGCCATATGTACAGCGGACGGTTCCAGACCAACCAAGTACGGAAAAGGCCCAGGAACAGAAGAAGAAGAAGACTATATGTCTATGTTAGCTATGTTTAGTTCCACTGCTTCGGAACCGTGAGATTTCAATATTAACATTTTGTTTCCTGTTCACGGCTAAATCAATCTTAACGAAACTTTTATTCCAGAATAACAGGACTAAAAAAAAATCAGATTAATCTCGGGCGCAGCCGAGGGCAGTTCTAGTAACAATTATTATAGCTCGCAGTTTTGGTACCTTCATCTACTGCGTGAGTGCGCAGTACTTGTGTGCAATGCCTAAACCACTGCACTGATCATGAAGAAATTATTATGCATTTGGACACCGACACAAGATACTTTTTATCCCAGATAAAAACCGTTCAAACAATACCAGTTATTGTATTCAGACATTAATTATATGAAACAGTGTGTGACTAAAGGAGTGGTATTTCATTATTTTCAATAAAATAAGGTCGTGTTATATACGGGGGTTATTAAGTGTTACATACGGGCATAGTTATGAGCACAGTCAGTCTTTAATAGGGTTTATTGTTCAGAGCTACTAGCTTGATTTGCTGAATTTGGTGGATCGTTGTTATAAAAGACGCCTTGTCGACTTTGACTTACGTTTTGCATTACCTGTTAAAACAAACTGCTTATAGCTAAACCATGACCCTTTATATTCACGTAGAAGGGACATGGCAGCTAATTTTAACGAAATCTTTAATCAGTTCTAAGATGAAATTGTACTAGAATGCTGACCCTTGTTGCAAGTCTTTAACAATATCATCATGGGATATAAAATTACGGGAGAGTTCTAAGTGAATAATTAACTGAGAAACTAAGTGAATAACTAAGGGAGGTCAACCGCGAATATTTTTGCACCGTTTTATGTAACACGCTGCTGCAACACTTTAAGCAGCTTGTCGCATTTGCAACACTCATCAGAAGCAATTAAATCACATATTATCAAATCAGTATACTAACGCGTGACTGATTTGACAGAGATCGGATGAAAGAAGAGCGGGTATCGATCAATCGGTTGGCGTCACGACGGTTTTTTACTGTGTGTGTATAAATTATATAATAACAATAAATCTCGATAATAATAATAATAAAAATAATTTATTCACTGTACCATAATATCATTAAAGACCTAAGGCTATCGACCTTTCAGCACAACATGTTGCCAACTTAAAGTTAAAATGCGATAGATTTGATATTTTTGAACGACTGACCTTTATCGACCTTGTTTGTGAATATTTTCGTTGAAATGTTATTACACACATTTCGGTTCAATGGGGTAAAGATATAATTACATTTTAATCCCATAAGTGGGTCGGTTATACACTTATTCTTGGTTTAAAAAAATAGGTTATACATATTGTATTTTACGACGTTCACTGGAAGTTATAAGGTGGTTGTATGCTTAAACCAAGACTTCACGCATATGGGGCATATTTTCTATTATAACGAAAACACAATATCGCCTGAAACTAGACCGTTCGATAGGCGTCTGAGGATTTGAAAAGGGATTGCGAAATCTGGGTCGTAGCTGGGGACTTATACGATAATGGTTTCGAGTCTTGATATTCACAGGTTCAGGATTAGAAAGGACAATGTTAAGGTACACAATAATATTGTACTCGTAGGTAACGACTTTGCTCTTGTGTACAGTTCAAGGGTGGATATTTTAACGACCTAAACCAAAATAATGGTGCTATATCTAAGTGAAACTGCTTTTTAGTATGTTTGTCTATTTTATCATAGCATTCGAAAGGTTGGATCGTTGGTTTTTTATTCGATATGCTCAACCCTAACCAATAGGAAAATCTTCCTCCAAGCTGGTGTTCTGTGCTCGAGGACCGAAGTCCAACCATCCATTTTTGGGAGTAGTAATGGCTCACGAAAACTTCTATAGCGCGATGTAGGAACTGGTGGCGCCATCTAGTTAGCAAGCTGTTAATCGCATTAAAATCTATTCAAAAACCAATACTTCCCGATTTGACATAAAATTGTAAGGGTTCACAAATAAAAATAGATTTTCACACACCACATACGTTAAAAATATCGGATCGATGAAAATCCCAAACATATAGACCGAAATCTTCTCTATTACAAGAAATAAAACCCTGCCTCAAAACAACCTTATAACATAACGCAATAAAACCCTCCACTTATGACGATACCTAGCGAATGCCCAACGAATATTGCGTGTACAGACCGCCATAAAGTTCCCTTGGGGTCGGCGCTACCCCATAACTTTATTTTGTTAACTAATGCATACATGTTTCCAATATACAAACTCACGGTTGTAATTTCAATACCTCTGATTATTATGGATGTAAAATATACTTTACCTTAATAATTGTGTTTATAATGTAACCAAATTTTTCTTCTTTAAACCAATTTATTTAAAACGTTTTTGACAACCTCCTTGGCGCAGGCAGCGTTGAGGGCTTATATTGCAGGTCCCACGTTCGATATCCAGTGGGGGAAATTGAGGAATTTATAATTTCTGAATTTCCTCTCGTCCGCTGTAGTGGGTGGCATCGACCGTGGCTCGTTACGACCCTACCGACATAGACGTGCCGCTAAGCGATTTAGCGTTACGGTTCGATGTCGCGTAGAAACCGGTTAAGGGATGGGTTAAATATAACTGCCGTCGACCATTAAACAGGTTAGCCTGTTAACTTCTTAGACTGCATCATAACTTACCAGTAGAGATATCAGTCAAGGGCTAACTTATATAGGGAAAAAAATATTAAAAATATCGTTACAATGCTGTAGGATAAAAACATTATTTTGAACTCCATAAATATTCTGGAAAAGTATGCCACAATCATTACTGAGTAAAGTTAGGAGAAGCCGTGACTTCTTAGTTTGCTAACGACCTCCGAACTTCTTAACAAACTCAGAAATCGTGATTTGTAGTACGTTTTATTTATCGAGCAAACGCAGACTCAATACGAGTCCAAGATTACGGATGGAATCTATTATTTGAATGGGATCTACTCGTAAATATGAATAAAACTTTAATTACTAAATTTACTTAATTTTTTTTGCTTACAGCAATAAGGCCGCCTTTGCACTACTTACTGTTTCTTTTCCTGTATGTTATACGTACAATTAAGTGTTTCTTCTTCTAATTTACTGTGTCATAGTGGTATATTTATCTTATGAGTTGTACTAAAATTCTATTTTGATTGCGGTAAGAAGTATCGAAATAATACAGGGTAACAGTAAAATTGACGTTATGGCATTATCTTTTGAGTTGCAATAAGGCCGCTTTTGCATGTCCTTATTGTTTACCTTATACTCCTTAATGTTTCCTTTCCTGTATGTTATAGTACAATAAAGTGCTTCTTCTTCTAATTTACTGTGTCATAGTGGTATATTTATCTTATGAGTTGTACTAAAATTCTATTTTGATTGCGGTAAGAAGTATCGAAATAATACAGGGTAACAGTAAAATTGACGTTATGGCATTATCTTTTGAGTTGCAATAAGGCCGCTTTTGCATGTCCTTATTGTTTACCTTATACTCCTTAATGTTTCCTTTCCTGTATGTTATACGTACAATAAAGTGCTTCTTCTTCTAATTTACAGTTTCATAGTGGTATATTTGTCTTATGAGTTGTATTAAATTTACATGGTGATTGGGGTTAGAAGTATCAAAATTATACTCTAAGTAAAATTGACGTTATGTCAATGTATTTAGAGTTGCAAATTATGTATTCTATTTTTTATTACTATTAGACACAAAAATTCTGAAACAAATAGCTTACATAGTATCACTTACTAATAAATTAAAACTCCAAGTATCCTAATATAATGCTTTGAATATTTTTAGTAGACATAGTAAATTATTAGCATAGAATTAGTGTATAGTAAATACAATAATTCTATGCTTATAATATTATGTCCGTATGGGTTACTTCATTAGGTAATAAATAAAACATTACTGTTTTACTTACTTACACGAAACCAAGTAACTGTATAAATATCTCCATTTACTCATATACTCATTGTTTTCGGTTTTATTTTTTTAATCATCATATTTGGAAAAAATGCTAAACAATATAGTTGTTTTATCATTCTGTAATATATTCTATGATTAGGTCCCATTTTGTTAAAAAATGGCCAGAGATGGAGTTGTACAAGGTTGAAAATACTTTAAACTTAAAGTTTATCAACGTAAATATAATTTCAAATTCGTCTTAACCATAAAATTCTACTAACTCTTACTGCATCATTTCCACCCTCAGTCCTTGTTTGGACTCCGGTACATAATTCACCTGTTTATATATTTCAACGTGATTTCAACATTCGACATTGACAAGTCGCGTGAGATTATTTTTTAAAGTACAGAAAAATAAACAGTTACAACACTCAGTGCAATCTAATTGTGTAAATGCATGCGAAAATGTAATTGTAGATGGAAAAGCAGTTAGGTGAATTTTTCATACATACGGCTGAATCACTACTTCGGAGAATTTGCGTAAATTTTAGGTACTTGAGTAGTTTAAAGCTCTGAGAAAAATAATGCAAGAGCACGCTTAAGATATGTAATGTACATAGATATGATAGAAGATATGCATTACATTTACGTAACTTTTAATGTGTTAATCTTGACAACTTCATAGCAACACTATAAAAAAATCGAAAACATAGTTTCACTGTTATTAACAGTAGCAAAAGTAGTTGATAACAACTTTTAGGGCAGTAATAGCGAGACCACGAGGAGGGAGCAAGCGCGAAGCTCGCCAGGAGTTCAATCACGGGATGGGACGACATTAAGGGAAAAGAGGAGATGCTAACTCTTAGTTACTCAGTAATCGGCTTTGGATGACGGTCGGATTAGTACGCAGTTGGTTTTAAACGTCAAGAAAAAAAACAAAATATTGGTGACGAAGGACGTAATGTCCCACTTTAGTTTCGCATCAATTTAGCGAATATTCGCGTCAATTTAAACACGTCTATACGACTTGGTTGACACGATGCGAATAACTTCCGTCCCGCATCCCGCATGCTGTTCCTTTCAGTTTGAGCTGAGCAGATCTTAATTCACTAAAAAAGTTACTTATTCAATAATATACATTATACATTCGCCTAATTAATGCTCACTGATGTACAAAAGTTTGTCGATGAGGGCGATAATTCTTTGTAATACCTCAGCCTCACCGTAGAGTACTGTGATTCAGACGTATAGTACAGATACGGCAGTTACCACCTTTCCTCGTCCCGCCGGTGTCGTACGAGGCGACTTAGTGAATATTATGGAGAATAGACAGCAGCATCCTCTGTGCGACTACTACTACCATTGACTGCGTTTAATCAGTCTGTGAGGCAATAGGGAAGGTAAAGCCTATAGTCCAACAGTGTACTGTTATAGGATGTTAAGCTGTAAGCTGTTAAATATAACTGCCATACCTTTAACAGGTTAGCCCGCTACCATCTTAGACTGCATCATTTACCATCAGTTGAGATTGCTGTCAGGGGCTACCTTGTAGTGTAATAAAAATATGTACTTCCACCAAACCCTTCTCATTGTGGGAGGAGACCCGGGTTTATTTGTTGATGACGATGTGATTTACAGTTTTTGATTGACAAGCAATTCGCAGTCGCAGAAGCCAGTTACAGTGTTTGAAACTAGCTTCTGCGACTAAACTACAATTTTTCTAATTTTTAATCAATTTTCAAGAAAAAACGACTTTAGGGAAGGGTCATTTTTGATAAGCAAAACATATAGGTTCGCTTTACCGACATGCCATGCTTTATTTCTATTCCACTACAAGTTAGCCCAAGGGCTACTTATAGTGGAATAAAAAAAAACACTTTTTGCTTTGCGTTCACTTTACACTACTTCATAGTTGTATCCACTCCAGTATTTTACGTTTAAAGTACCTACATTCGATATAATACTGTGGCACAGTTACAATTACTCATGTTTATGTATTTTGCGTGCTACTAAAATATTATCACAGCTCCCTATACTCAGCGAAGTATCAACATAAACACAAGCACTTCACACGGTATTGAATGCGCTTTTGACATGCAATTCCCCAGTAAGAGACAGCATTGCTAGCGTGAAGTAATTAACTGTTAGTCATAACGTATTCCTCTATTTTTAATCAACCTGAAAACGCAGGTTCTTAATTTGCCCACATATGTGTTCAAGTTATGCTGCTTTAAAGTTTTCTTTAGTGTGGTAACAGATTTGAGTGATACTTTCAGTGGTTTCTCATATACCTTTCATTCTCATATTCCTTGCAGGTCTGCGCTTTGTAGGTGGAAAAATTAACTTCTCAGCTTAAAGCCTTAAAAGAAATTGGCTAGGATTTTATTTTATTCATTAATATATTATAAAACTTAATATAATAATATATATTTATAAATTATTATTTTAAGTATAAAGGTGGAATTTGGTTACGGGTATAAAAAAATGTAATTGTTTTATATTTATTATGAATATTTTGGATAATCAAAATAAAAGATCAAAAAATATATATTTTTGCTAGGTTAATTAAAATATATTTTTTTTTTATGCAATTTTAATCCTCACTAACATTATAAATGTTTTGTGTTTATTTGTTGGTTTGTTTGTTTGATTGATTGTACTTCCCTCACGCCCTTACTAAGCCATCAATTAACTTGATTCATAGCAAAGAACTAGAGTGAAAAACGTAGTAGTATATATATGCTACTCGTGTAACATAGGCTACTCCCCAGGTAAACAAACGGTTCCCATGGGATTTGTAAAACCGTACAAGGCAGTAGCTTGTAACACTAATACATACCTGTGTATAATTGATACACCGAAATCGTATTTCTAATAATATGTTTAAGCTAAATCTTGAAAAGTAACAATTTCATAAAATTTGGCTATGTAGGTTTGACGTCTTCAATAACAGGTGTTTTGAAAAGTATTATTTACTAGCTGTCGCCCGCGACTTCGTCTGCGTTTGATTTTGTTTTTAGATGTGGCATTCAATTTAGTAGTAGTTCTAAAAAAAATTTAAAGTCTCCAGTATCGCTAACACAGAACTCCTCAGCGGACAACAGCAAACCCATGAGGGCTTTGTCCTCTATTTCCAACCACATTAAGATCTTCACAAAGTTTGGACAAAATTAAACACATATTATAACCTCTAGAGTACAAAAGAGACGACAGAGTTATGGTGTATATGTAAAATCGTCAAACACTTTCATCCCGTCTCCCATAGAAACCGAGCTTAATGTCGGGATAAAAAGTATCCTATATTACTTCTAACACTTCCAAGAATATGTGTACAAAGTTTCATAAGGATCGGTTACGTAGTTTTTGCGTGAAAGCGTTTCAAACAAACTTACATTGACATTTATAATATTAGTAGGGATAGGGATAGGGATAGCTGTTACCAAAGAGGCGTTAGAAAGCTCCGCTATCCCACATAATAATGTTGCGGCGTTGTGGATCTTCGCTTTATCCTCTCTCTGCGAAGAAGGTATGTGCGCCGTGGCAGGTATTTATGGGTTGAAGACGTAGATATGCGCGTAACTAAGTATTAAATAAAAGTAGTGAAAGATGCATTAGAACGACGGTAAAGAATGTTATCGTGAGGAAACCTGCTTGCCTGAGAGTTTTACATAATGTTCTCACAAGTATGTGGAGTCACCAATCCGCATTGAGCCAGCGTGGTGGACTACGGCCTTAACCACTTCTCTGTGTCGGAGATCCGTGCCCTGTACTGGGGCGGTAATTTGTCGATATGACGATGCATTAAAAATATAAATTTAAAAATCTACTCATTTTAAATTGTATAAACTTCGACCTTCGTAGAAGCACTAATTTAGGTTTTAATATCCCAGCTGACCTACTTTAACCTGAAAGACCCGGGTGACTCATTAAATGATTTAATATGCGTGTCTGGACCCAAGGCAGGGGAGAATAAACCTACTTATAAACAAAATTTACAATTCAAAAATACTCATTTACCTACAGCTTTGTGTATAGTGTTAATGGAGATTTTATTCTCTACCTTCAAAATTTTAATAAAAGCTAAATCGAATTTACTTTTTTAACAAAGCGGATGGTTTCTTGAAATATGCTACATGCTAAATCAAAGAAAATCTGTAATTACCTACTTTGGATAGTGACAAGATGAAATCAATATCACAAAACTGTTAACTGCCCCAGTTAATAAAAAACTTCTGAATTATGAAAAGTACCTAACTTAAATTTTAGTAGTAACTCAGAGATCAAATGTCTTTTGGCGTTGATAGCCCATCGATAAATATACGTGCTAGTAGACGATTATCTACGAGCACGTATATACATATACGTGCGTAATTCACAAATATCTAAAACTGTGACAGGCTTACTGAGTGCATTTCTTTTTTCCATATCCAACGTAATAATGTAGGGATATTATATAATTTATTAATCACTGTTTCAAAATAGCATAAACGATTTGGAAAGAAAACTTCGCTTCAATAGTTTGATGAGATAGCATAATAAACATTTATAATATGTAAAACTTATCTACTCGTTCGAATCATATTTAATTTCAAACAGAACAAATCGTTCAAAACCTCTCAGTCTATAATTCCTTTGTAAGTACGCATTGTAAGCTTCCACAGATAAGGAAAAGGGGAAGCGGAAATACTTACTTCAATGCACTCGAGCCTTTTATCTGTGTATTATAGCACTTAATACAAGTATGGAATAATAGCGACTTACTTTACACCCGACGATTCTTTACAGTTGATAGCAACTTTCATAGCGTAGAGTTTTAAAGAGTTAATAGCATAATTGAACCAGAGCAAAAGGTGTCTCCTCATTCAAATGAATGAAAAGAGTTACTTGATTAAAAGAGATCCAAAGCGGGCAACAAATTAATCAAAATATGTTTGGTTTGAAGTTTGAGACGGGACGGCAGGGGCAATTTATTATTTCCGAATTTTCACTGGACTGGTCTGGTGGGAGGCTTCGGCCTTGGCTAGGTACCACTCTACCAAAAAAGTTTACCGCTAAGTGATTTAGCGTTCTGGTACGATGTCGATTATAAACCGATTAGCGGTACGGGTTAAATATAACTGCCTAATATGTTAGCCTGCTACTATTTTAGACTGCATTTCTCTCACTCATTATTTATCACCAGGTAAGTTTGTTGTTAAGGGCTAGCTTGTAGTGTAATTAAAATACGAGTATATACTTCCACCAAGCCCTTCTCACTGTGGGAGGAGACCCGTGCCCTGTAGTTGTCTGGTAATGGTTTGATGTGATGAACGATTTAAAATTATGTATTTATTTTAAATATACATAATTTTAAATCGTTTGAAATTTTTGATTAACATCTTAACGTTTGATG
This sequence comes from Pararge aegeria, assembly GCF_905163445.1. Taxonomy (NCBI): domain Eukaryota; kingdom Metazoa; phylum Arthropoda; class Insecta; order Lepidoptera; family Nymphalidae; genus Pararge; species Pararge aegeria. The sequence goes on along the minus strand of NC_053184.1, from coordinate 3,604,010 downwards.
TGATATTATAGTTTTTGATAGACAAGTAAGTTTTTTAGTGTTAGAAACTAGCTTCTGCGACTAAACTAGAATTTTTCGAATTGTTAATAGATTTTCAAGTAAAAACTAGTTTTGGTAAGAGTTATTTTCGGTAAGAGTTATTTTTGGTAAGCAAAACATATGGGTTCGCTTCACCGACATGCCATTTTATTACTATTCCACAACAAGTAAGCCCTTGACTGCAATCGCACCAGGTGCTTAGTGAAGATAGTAACAGGATAACATTTTAGGCGGTGGCAGTTATATTAAACTCATACCGCGTATTCGGTTTAAACGCGACATCGTAAGTTGTTAACCGCGTATTCGGTTTAAACGCGACATCGTAAGTTGTTAACCAGCTAAGGCTGAAGCCTTTCACTTAAAATTACATTAAGAAATTATAATATCCCAAATTGCTTCTTACGGGGTTCGAACCCGGTGCCTCCCACTTAAAACCATAGAGCTCACCACTGCCACAGGGAGGTCGTCAGAAAACTGACAACGCTTTTTTTTTGGATTGTTTTTTTATTCGATTAACCCTAATGAATTTAACAGCGTAACGCGGGCTTGTGGCGTGCCTCGGAATGAGGCTTTACCAGGTAGAGTTTGAACTCTAGGGCTCGAAGAAGCCAAGGGATCGTCGGCCTGAGGGTGCCTTGTGAGGCCGAACTTCGTCTCAGGCTCTGGCTTCTGGATTGGAGTGAACGGGTTTCGGATGGTCATTAGTCCGCACGCCTCTGGAGCCGTGTTGTGAGCCCATGTCCGGATGACGTCAGAAGTCGGGGACCTTAGCCGGCGTAGATGCATGTAAAGGTTGATTATGTGTCCTTATAGGGAGCTTTGTCAGTAGTAATCTGAGCCTGTATATTATTAACGCGTATTTATTACATGTACTTTTCTGATGCTATTTGACGGCGACTGGTGCAGTGGGCAGCGACCCTGCTTTCTGAGTCCGGGCCGTGGGTTCGATTCCCACAACTGGGACATGTTTGTGTGATGAACATGGATGTTTTTCAGTGTCTGGGTATTTATCTAAATATTATAAGTATTTATGTATATTATTGAAAATAATATTCATCAGTCATCTTAGTACCCATAACACAAGCTACGCTTACTTTGGGGCTAAATGGCGATGTGTGTATTGTCGTAGTATATTTATTTATTCATTCATTGGGTTTTAACCATTGTATAGCAGAATCTAGACTAAGGAGCTGTGCGTGGTATATAAACCATTGTCTAGGAAGTATCCACTATGCTTATTCCTGTTGCCAGGCAGCGTTGCTGTGTTCCTGTCTGAAAGGTGAGGTTGCTGGTGTCATTACAGGCAAATAAGACTTTGAGCTATGCTGTGTGTAATGCACAAAGAGCGGCAGTTTGCAGGATGTGTTCCTTACAAGACCTAGTTGCTTCTGTTTAAGAAATGACACTTAGCATCATTATAACAATATACAAAAAATGTAAAGGGATAAGTTTGTGGAAATAGAACGCAATTGCGTGGTTGGAAACCATTAAATAAATAAGTTAATTAAAAGACAACTTTTTGTTATTGAGTTTCGGATTTAATTTTTTACTCCGAATAAGAAATTAACAAAAATTAAGTGCTTCATAAGTTTGTAAGACCTTAAATGTCATATCGATGTCGTGTTTCAGTCGGTACTGATTTTATCGGTCATTGTAAACAGCCCTTGAAATCGTTTAGACTGTGCGGCCTGTAAATATATTCATGTAAATGTGAAAATTGCGTGCTTATATAATATCACTATACTCACTATAAACGCAATACTAAGGTCAAGTTTAATGAGTGTTATGTAAGCGCCGCGTTCGTAGTTTAGTTAAATTCTTTTCATACTTGCCTATTTCTTTCTATATGAATGAAAGCCTGGAGTGTGACTTTTTATATTAACATTTGGGAAATGATAAAATGGCACATTGCCAACCTTCTTCATACATTCAGGTATTATGGTGGTACCTACTGAATGATTCTGGGAATTGAATCATGGACCATTTGGGAATATATAATTTGTATTTTTTTTCTGGTCTGGTGGGAAGCTTTGGTCATGGCTGGTTACCGTTCTACCGATAAAGACGTGCCGCTAAGCGATTTCGTATTCCGGTGCGATGTCGCGTAGAACCCCAGTAGAGGTATGATTGTCATGCGACTTCACAGGTTAGGCCACTACCATCTTAGACTGCATCATCACTTACTAACAGGTGAGATTGCAGTCAAGGGCTAACCTGTAGTGGCATAAAAAAATCTTGATTCATGTAGGCCTAAACGCACTTTTTATTGATAATTACGTTCGTTAGCTAAAACCTGAAGTTAGGAGAATTCCAAACTTGGCTGGTCTGAGAAGAGCCCACAACAAATATATGCGGGTTTCTTTGTTACTCCCATTTCACTTTAGAATACTTTTCAGGGTTTCTTTTCCTTTTATTTCATTTGTATCTTAAACCATCAAAATCCTTAGCAGACGGTTCAAGATACATTGGCTTATACAAAAATTGGAAATACAAGTTTACTTAGAAATAAACAAATACTCAACAATCTAAGAAGATTCTTTAGATAAGCTTTCTTTGTCGACGCCTTATTATTTTTTATTTACTTGTATGTCTCATCAGCATCTGTAGGTTTTATGATTTAATTCATAACTTTCCAAACTCATTTAGAATCAATCTTTCAAAGCTAAAATTCGAATGGTGGATGAGACCTCGAGTTTCTTAACTTATAATATTATGGTATATCACCAATTATGTCACTTTTACTAAAAAAGAAGGCATATGATCTCGATACCATAACATTTCGTGAAAATAAATTAAATCATAAGGTTTTGTGCGGTTTTATTGTGGTTTTATGATGTAAAAACAATAACTGTTTAATAGGACAAAGATACGAAATAATAAATAAATAAATTTACTACGACAACACACACATCGCCATCTGACCGTACGTAGCTTGTGTTATGGGTACAAAGATGAGTGTAAATGTTTTGAGATGTTGTGAGAATCGAACCCACGGCCTTGGATTAAGAAATCAGGGTCGCTGCCCACTGCGTCAATCGGCCGAAATATTGTAATTATGTAACAAACTAGACAACGAATAATATTAATAAGGATATCGAGTACACGGGCATCATAAAATATAATGTTGATAAATATTCTCAATGACTGTTTGTTGTAAGGACAGGGTTCATTTTTTCATCGCAGTCATTACTTATGATGTTATCAGTTTCGTTGGTCTAGTGATAGCTATGTTAAACTACAGGTCACGGTGGCCATGGTTAGATTCCCGAGTAGGATCTCAGTTGTTTTAATTATTCCTAGTGAAATAAAGATGGCAATTTTCTGTAAGCCCTAACATTTTTTAAAACACAAGTTTAAAACTCAGAGTGGGTAAAAATAGAAGTCAGAACTAATCCTCTCAATAAAAAACAAAAAGATAAAGAATATTATGGTTTTTTATAAAGATAAAGGTACCATTTTTGTTACTTTGAGAAGGTAGAAATACCGGTCGGGTGAAGGTGATTATTTATTATTTTCTAAAGCAACATCATATCGAATATACCGAAGCCCCGCAATAATGGCTTGCAAATAAACAAGAAAAATACAAGTAAGATCTTCAGAAAGTAGATAATGAGATACTCCAGAAGGTTAACGAGGTACGATAGATTTTGTGACAGTGAATTCTAGGCTTAAATTCAAACACTTTTGTTTAGACTTCTCAGCAAAATGTGGTTTTCTTTAATAATAATAGACAGAACATTTTGAAGCACGATGCTTTAATTCTCTTTACTAAGGGTAAAGGTTTAGTGCTAAAGGTTTACGGGGTATAATGATAGGAAGATTTAATATAAATCCCAAACCAAATTTTTCTATGCGATAAGTTGTCATAAGTTAACTAGGTACAACTTCTGACAAGTTTACTATACAAACTTGCATCTGTTATTTTTCACAACATAACAACCCGTATTGTTACTTCGTTAAGTCAAATTCTATGGTTGGTAATTTGGCTATCAGAAGCAAAAAAGTCTTTTTCAAATCCTATTAACGCGATTAAACTCAAAAATAACCTCTACAGCTAATGTTAAAACCGCACGCAATTTGTTCCATGCATTCATCTAAGGCGATCCCATAAATATGAACAAAGCGTTCAAACTTATAGCAAACCTTATTTTCGTATAGGAGGTTAATAAAAACGTGTTAAAAAAGTGCTGACTGTTGACCTGGACAAAGGTTATTGGATTAACGTGTCCGTAGTTAGTTGCACAAGGGACTTTTTTGCGGACGTGTCAACTAGAAATGCCATATGTTGCAAGGTTTTTTGTACAGATAAAACTAGACTTTACTTAGAAGAAGTTTGCATATCGTATTTTAAGTTTTCCTTCGCTTGTTGATTGATTAGCAACTTATCTAATACTGATCTGAATATGTCATGATTTCGATTTCCGGTATGATTTTCATAGATTGGAAATGCCCATGAAGTAGGAAATTAACTGATGGTTTTCAAACACGTGAACATAACCATCCATATCATGTCAGCATTCTAAAAAGGACGGCACCAAAATCAGTCTTTTACTTAGGAGCCACGATACCATAGATACACAAAAGCACTCAACTCGAAAATCAACCATAGTTTATGATATGCAATACACAGATTAATATCATAAACTATGGTTTATTTTTAGAGAAAACACCGAGAAGGTATTTAAACTTTACCATTCATATTTAAAATGTGTGACCTTGACAAAATATGTGTTATCGAGCAAGATCTCGCTAACGAGTCCGGACTTAACTTTTGACGGTTGCCATTCATCATTGCAGCTGCGAGGTCCTTCATATAAACGGCACTCAGACTAACATTAAAAGGAACTAATTGCCGCTCGAAAATGATCTCTATCACGATAACGTAAAAGCCTTATTTCGAATGCCGCGTCACCTTTATGGTTGGGCTGAAACATAAGTAAGTATTAGTCGCGAGGAATTAATTAAAAGCGTCTTTAATCTGCATTGCACCATTTGCCGGTAAAAGCTGCTATGAAACCACTCCTGGTTAAAAATTGCATCAAGGAATTTATCGCTCCCGATTCTCTAAAGGTTACTTTACACAAGAGATGTCCCAAACGACGGTCAATTCATCCCAATTAAGACACATCAGGTTCAGCCTTTGCACAGCAGCTTCGCTGTCAAAAGCAGGTGTCAAATTTCTGCACGGGCATCAGGTCACGAGGACAGACGGACTAAACCAAAGTCCAATCAATCCATATACTTTAAACTTTACCCTATAATAAAGTCCGGGCCTCACAGACTTTAGGGTCTGGACCTCTCCTTTTCCGCCCAGAATGTCGTGTAAAACTACTACTGCCATTTTTACTACTGCCAAATTTAATTAATTAAGGTCAAATTAATTAAATCTGTCACATAATTATATGTATATAGCACCTTGTAGATGGACATATAAATATTTATGGAAAATGAAAGCAATATTATTACTCTATAATTAAAAATTAAAAATTTTATTATCTTATACCATATCAGATAATGAACTGTTTCATTTTAAATTCAATATAATTATGGACACACTATGTAACTCATAACAAGAGCCTTGTACCTCGTTAAAAATTAATTGGACTTACAAAAATTATAATTATTTAATTTATAAACTGCGAACGATTAATATTAAACCAAATCATGGAGTTGGTCGTAATTTACGAACCGTCGTAGTGCACGCAGTGCCTGTGCCCCTTACAAGGAAATGCATTAAATACCTACATTCATAAAAAAAAGGTATTATATCAAATAAGAAGATTATAAAGAATTTACACATTTGTTACAGCGAGGTTATTATACAATTGATGAATTTCTTAATGACAAGGTTGCTTGGAAGCATCCGGCTCCGCTTTCATCTCTCACAAGATTATATGTAGATTAGATGTAAATTTTTGATTTTGTAAAAGAGCAACTGCTGAGTTTCTTGTCGGCTTCTTCTCGGTAGAATCTGCCTTCCGAACCGGTGGTAGAGTCACTACAAACAGACAGACTTGACGTTTCAAAAGTGCTTATATTAGGCCTACTTGAAATAAATGAATTTTGAATTTGAATTTGAATTTATGATATTAATCCGACACAGGGTCTGGGAATAACAAAGGGCCAGATTATCTTAGTATATCTACTCAGCATGGCATTTTATCATCATCATCATCATTTCAACCACAGAACGTCTACTGCTGTATATAGATAGGTCTCTGTATGGATTTCCACTCGCTACGGTTTTGTGGCGCTTGTATTCAGATACTCTTTGTGACTTGTTGTAAATATCATCTGTACACCTCGTGTCGGGCCAACACTGCGTTTTCTAACAAGGGATTTCTACTCCACTACATTGGAACCCTTTCGTTGGTACTTCGAGCAATAGAACAATAAGAAAATAAAAAGAAAAAATAAAAATATAAATTTATAATTAACAATATAAATTTTAATTTTTATTTTGTTTTTTTTTCTGCCGTATGAGATCAAGCACAGGATCAAGAAAGGTTAACGAGCTCCCCGTAGCAGGGGGGTGAGACATTGTCAATTTCCAAACTCCAAGGTGGTACTAAGAATTTCTTGATAGATAAACATCAAAAAATAGTATGAAAATATCGTTTTCCATATTTTATTTTATTCTCTTAATAAAAATTATATCATGATTGATTGTCATTGATTGTTATAATAATAATTAATGTTGATTACGATTTGAACTAACCGGAAAGAATCAAAATGGGATTTTGGAAATGGCCTACTGACTAGCTGTTATTTAATACTAATAAACATGTTTTTTGTGTATACACATATATTTATTGGTATAATATGTACATATATTAAGGTTTCTTGCGTGCATATTGCAACAGATAACGGACCGTTAAAATTTAAATTTTATCCCAGTAAAAAAAAATCCAAGCGGACAAAGTCATAAGAAAAGCTGGTGTACGATAAATTTAAAACAAAATTGACGCTTTGCCAGTTGGTTATATTAATGAGCATGCAAGCACCCTTTATAGGCTCCGTAGTCAATAATTTCTGGCTCGGTTGACCATACAAATTTGTCCCGTGGAGCGAAAACAATGAACGCGTTGTGGATATAAACATTTCAAGCCGCCAATAATAAAGTTACGGATTTTGCAAATAAAGTTATAACGGGTTAAGTTTTTTCCTCTATAGGAAGGCTCTTTAGTCACTGGCAACATGTTTTTAGATATAATGTTTTCTTTTGAAAGACGCACTTAAATTTATTACGAATCACCTCTGGTGTTATATTCTCGGATGTTTCCACATTTTTATGTTAAGCTACCAGTAGGTCTATTTTATAAGCCGGCACATATTGTCTTCATAACATTCGTTTACATAAGGAGCTCCGTTTTGGTCATTTTGTCTACAAACGACTATTTTGATAACCCGTAACTTAAAAGTAAGTTTAGCTGTCAGTGAAAGGAAAACACTAAAGACTTTGTCTTTTTTTTGTTTTTGCGAAAGATCTAAATATTATATTTGGGTAACGACTCAGTTCCTATAGTACTTCAATATTTTCACGCTTTATTCATAAATTAAATAAATCAAGAATTTGACACATTGTTAAATGGCAATGAGACTGTTTGTTTTATAAATAAAGAAACGTTTCGTTTATTTCTGGGAATATAATTATAATAGTACTTATCAAAGCGGCCTATGTTACTTTCCCTCCTTTAACTATTTTTATACAACAAAATCATGTACTTTGTTTGTTCTGTTATCTCGTCCATAAAGGTTTCTTTCCGCAATAATACGAATGATGCTGTAAACAACCATTGAGAATTTGATGTTTTTCCAGGGCCAAAAGTAACTTATGCTACTTTCCGTTCTTTCAACTAAGTACATGGTACTCCATAGTTAATGAGTTAAGGCGTGTTAAACAATCAAACACAAAAAACACATAGTTTGGATTAGTTAAAAAATGTATGCTTAAAAAACAATAATATCACTACTGCATCTTATAGCACCGTTATAGCACCGCGTATTGGAGATAAGTGTGGATTCAGCGCAGATTTAACCGGCAAAGAAGTTTAGCAAATGGTGCAATGCAGACTGAATACGGTTTTAATTAATTTCCCGCGACTAATACTTTTGTCTGTTTCAAGCCAACTAAAATGGTAAAGAGCTACTCAAAATGCAACTCTTTTCGATGGTCATATGGTGCAATATCGAATAGCAATTGGAAGATTTGTATTATTGACATGAAGGAGTGTTGCGCAGGTATGAAATGAAAAGATTGTAATGGTGGCTTCTCACGGTGCGTGATATTAAGCTGATGATTACAGGACGCTATTGCTTGTAATAGCTTCTTCTTAGGGTTCCGTCTCCTTACGAAGGTTGGCGATGATTAGGGCTATCTCTACTTTGGACATCGCTGCATTAGCGACAGGGTGTAATTATGTCTTTTGGCTAAATCCGTATTGCATAAAAAATTGAAAAATGAACTTTATGCGGATAGTGCAACAAAGTGTAATATCACGAAAGACATCTCTTTACTTCTCCAGTCATAAGGAAATTAGTCAAGTTTGTTTCACCAATAATTAGTTATTGAACTTCAACGAAATAAGGTAGGAACGTACGGTTTTTATTTGGAAACCTAAACTTTATTTATAAATTAAGAAAAGTATAACATGCGGCGTTTAAACCCACCTTTACATCTGTATTGAATGAAAACTTTCTAAAAGAGACTAAAAGCTTGGAAAGGTTACTAAGTTCAAAGAGTTGCGTGACAGATTAAATTATGCCAAGGCCACACCTACCTTAAAATGTTGATGTATGTTAACTCGACCAAATGAATGTGTATTTCGTATGTCACGAACCATTATGTTTTATTTTTTATAATTAAGTAAATTGAATTCATCGTGTACGTATCTAATATCTAAAGTGATACTTTTTATTGTGAGACCTTGATTTAAGGTTAGGAGTTATAATTTAGGTTTATACCCTTCTCCATGCCTCGTTAAGCAACTAAGTGAGCTCTATTATCGTTGCGTTAAACACGTAGAATTGCTTATATTATAAAAAAAAATCACATATTATTGTAATCGAATACGATATTACTTATTTAAATGCAGTAATTGAAAGGTAATCACTAAAAAGGTGACGAATACTATATAAATAACTCATTGTAATAATGGTATTGCTCCTCCCTGGAATTAAAACTCGGAGGTCTGCAAAAACGTCTTGATTACATTTACGGATCTCGTAATTACTTATCAAAACACGTAAAGGTGGGACGAGTACAATTTTTAATAAAAGTGTCGGGTACACTTTTATTAAAAAGTAGAGTAATCATTTTTTTTATCTTGTTTATTTCATTATCTATATATATAAATGAGAAAGTGTGTGGGTATGTTCCGTAAAGGCTCCGAAACGGCTGGACCCATTTCAATGAAACTTTCAGGGAATCTCCAGATTGACCTGGCGAGTAATCCTGTAAAGTTTGGTGACGATCGGAGCTCCTATTTTTGAACTGTCAAATTGTCAAATACAGCTTTTATTTACTATGATGATATTCTATTGTTGAGTGTACATGGGTGTAGATAATGATCTTCACCCGCTCGAGAAGAGAATAGAAGAGAATGAATACGGAGAGAATGAAATGATTTAATATATTATGAGACTTAAATTATAAATTTAATGATGTATTTTTATTGTTTAAATAAAATTAAGCAAAATCTAGCCTGCCCAAGCGCGCTGGGTACGCTAGTTTTAAATAAAAGTACCACTAATTTCAACTGCGCTTTAAGGTTAATAAAACAATAATGTTCTCCTTTTCGGACGTCGGGAAGGCAAGAATGCTGTTTCATCATCATCGTAACATCAACCCATAACCGGCCCTCTACGGAGAACGGGTGTCCTTCCACATGAGAAAGGGGTTAAGGCCGTATTCCACCACGCTGGACTAGTGCGGATTCGGATTGGACAGACCTTTGAGCATATTATGCAGAGCTCTCAGGCATGCAGGTTTCTTCACGATGTTTTCATTTACCGTTAAAGCAAGTGATATTTTAATTACTTAAATCGCACATGACTTAGTAAAGTTAGAAGAGCGTGCTGGGATTCGAACTCGGCCTTCCGAATGTGAAGTCGACCTCCTATCCAATGCGCTATCACCGCTTCATGATATCAATGCTGTTTCACATTCCTATATTTGTCGTATTTAAATTTCTTCCTGAAACTAATTCTAACCTCACAGTTAGAATCAGTTCCTCACATGTTTTGGAATTATGACTACCAAGGTTTGGTGATAATAAACATATTGAGTATCCCAAGCAAAACAAAAAACAATATAGACAGTAAGTAAAAGGAATAAATTGCTTGAAGAATTTAAATTTCCGATAGGGATCAAAAGTACGAGACAAGGATGTTAAGGTAAAATCCAAGAATGTCAAGCAATTTAAATTCACATCAAAGAAAATTATGTTTCCATTTCACACTGGATTCCCTGAGCAATACTTGCACGAGAAGTTTAATGAACTAGTTAGAACTATTACTGGCAACTTTGTCCGCGGCTTTTTTTCTTTGTCTGTACGGAAGAGAAAAAAAATATATCCCCAATTGTATGCAGTCACGAGAAACACGGAGAAGGAGAAGTTTACCTCTGTTTGTTATTTCATACCTATGTTTATTGTTTAGATATTATTTCCACCCGATCGCTTATGCTCGAAGAGTAGATAAAACTGTGGGAGAAGTGTATGTGATCGATTGATCTAACAAAGAGACACACACACTTCACGGAAATAATTTACGTGTAAAATATCAAACAGAGGGAAACTCCTTTTCCCTATTTTCTTTGTTTCTTCTCCATATCACGCGGAGAAGATATCTCTTGCCCATGTTGGCCGTTCCTAAACTATATGCCAGCTAAATATTTTGAACTAAATGTTAAAAATGGTGCATTGTTTAACCTAAACAGTGTCCGTATTCAGCTAAAACCAACAGGCATTAGTTACCATTAACAGTATATTTTGGATTAAGTTTAAAGAAATAGTACAAGATTATTCAACTTCCTAGAACAATCATTACTTTGTGTTACTAAGATGACATAAGCTTCTTTTCTGCTATTTTTACATCCCTCGGTCATATCAAAAACTTTAAAAATTTTAATCATAGGCATTTATGAATCTACATAATAATAATATGTTACTATTAATGTTAGGCGATGGTCACAACTACATGCGTTAAGTTAAAACTAAAGCTCGAGAGAAAGAGGGTTCAAAACGCTAAGTGTTTGTGCCTGACTTTTTTAGATGAAGATCCTTTATTTAGCAAAATGTATTGGTGATAGGCTGCGTAGTTATGCGTGAAAGCGTAACAAACAATTTTACTCAAAATCGCATTTATAATATTATTGGTTAGGATAATCCTGAGGAATAAAAATATATGAGGTGGCTCATAATATTTTAATCCCGCGTCAGATCCGTGCCATTTTTAATAAAGCCAGCAACACCTTTCTTTTTGATTTCCATTCCCATTACCATGACCATTTTGAATAACTAGCTTTTGGAATTCGGCCGAACAATTATGTTTTTCTTAAATGTATTTAATTTTATTAAAAATGTATTTAATTTAATAGAAAACACATAATAATAATTACAAACTATCATTAATATTTACAAAATAATATAAGCCTATATCCCAAGCCCACATATGGGCATGGTACCCAAAATGCTGGCGTTATTGCCCCTTTGAATTGCTAGACTTAGCCGTTCGGGTAAATAAGCGCCAGCTCTTGGGTCACCAAACAACAAGACCAATTTTTTTGGTCTTCAAGACGAATCGTGTCCTAAAAAAAATCCAGATATAGGGCCCAGAGTCGCAAACGCAAGCGCCGCAAAAACATATTTATGTTTTATTTAAGTGCTAACCCTCATAATTTTAACTTAATTCATTTTAAAATGTGTCAATGTGTGTGGAAATTATAAACAACATATCACGACCTGACGCAGCGGTCAGCGGTGTGAGTAGGAGGTCTCGGGTTCGATTCCCGACAGGGGCAATTTGGAATTTGATAACTTCTGAATTTTCTCTGGTTTCGCCTGGTGGGGTCTTCGGCCGTGGCTAGTTACCACCCTACCGGCAAAGACGTGCCGCTAAGCGATTAAGAGTTCCAGTACGACGTGGCGTAGAAACAGATTAGGGGTATAGAAAAATTTGCGGATGAATAAAACAGCTAGCATGAAATAAAATTTTCACAATAATATTAAGGTTAATATATAGGTTTATCGAATATACTCTATTCTATTCCTCACGAAATATTTTATTTCATTGTGATTGCAAATAGTTATCTACTTTCTATTGAAAATAAAAAACACAAAACGTGTGCCGATTTCATTTGACAGGGGTAAGATTTATATTCTTTGGGCACTCTCAATATTTCTAAGCATTTACAGTTTATTATAAAATAATATAGGTACGTTTTCGCGAAATAAGAACTCCATTGAATTTGTGAAAGCCTTTCTTATAGGCGTTAGAATTTATAAGAATTATTTTTATTAAAGTTTAAACTCGTTAATTAATTCTTTGCTCACAAAAGGAAAGTAACATTAATTAGAATGTGTTTTAACAGACCGTCGGCGCTTACGGTCGTATTTAAATAAATGTTTGTTTTAACGTCATCATCGTCATCCTCAGCCTTTTAAAGCCCCACTACTCGGCACAAGTATCCCCTCTCATGGGGTAGAACATGAACCCACATCATCTTTATAATCTGAGGTAAGTATAAAGTATAGGTTAATTTTTAAGTTAGTCCTTTTCTCAAATGGTAGCCTGATAGAAATCAATATACGTGATAAGGCCGCATTTGTAACACAAGTTTAAAATAATTGTACCTTCGTTATATTTTTATTACTATTTTGTATTTGCGTGCAATTAAGTATTTTTGATTGATTCACTGATTGATTACTATCACAAGTTACCTAGTGATAATAACAGGGTGTTCAAGTCACGGAGATAGACATTACCAATTTTCTTACTACAAACTGGTCCTGATAAATATTTTATAGCTACCTAACAAGTCCTTACCGGACCCGAAAATCGAACCCAAAACCGCCTAATCCATAGTTGAACATGTTAACAGATAGATTAGACGGTTGTTTATTTAAAATAAATGGTTTTTAAAAAAAATTCCGACGCTTACCATATTATCTGTATAAAATTTAACTACCGTGATATTTTGTCCACGAGTTTCGAAAAGTGTTTATGAATTGGCTGGAATTTTATGCGCAATGATGAGTTTCTAAGTATAACAATGTCACTATGTTTGAATGACAGTCAATATCCGCTGTTCGCTTTGGCTTTTATCGAGTATCAAGTTACCTCCATTAACTTTATAATAAATCTTAATTTATTTTCAAAATATTTAACACTAAACGTTCTGGAATAACCTAATATTCGAAATTTCTTCAGAAGTATTATTTCCCATATAATATGAAGTTATTAGGCTGTACTAATGAGAAAGCTGAAGAGTTTATTCATTTGTCTGAATATACATAGTAACTGGAGAACCTATCTAATATTTCACTTTTGATAGGTTTAATTTTGAGGAAGGTTAGGTTATAAGAAAAGAAAAAAAAAACGCCAAGCAAAAGCGAATTAAAACCAGACGAGTGATACGACGTAGTGGGTATATTGCGCGGAATAAGATTGTATAGGAAAATTTAGGTATTAGAACTTATACCAACTCAAGAATTCTTTAAAAAAAAAATCGCTTAAAAATTATTGCTTCATCATAAATTAAATTAAAATATTTACAAATAAGAAAAACTTAGGTTAGCATTGTACATTGTTCTTCAAATTGTATTCGAAATATAAAATAATTAACGCTATATTGTGAACTAAAATAACAATAGAAGTACCTAACGACTGGAACAGTTTTCATTAGTGAGAGAATGGCTAACCGATATCAACCGATTAGCTTCGTAGAATGCATTTTCAAAGCAGAGGTAGGTAGACCTAAATAGCATTAAGCGGGTAGTCTGACATTTTCCGTAAATTCTAATAGGCTAGGTGATTTTGACCATCGCAATTACCTACCTAACCCACTTGTGATAATGGAAATACACACAGCGGGTTTAAACTGTTGCAAAAGTTTCTAAACTGAGTTGAAACTAACACTGAACAAAGTTTTAATAAAATTTTCTGACTGCGAGTGAAAGATTCCTCTAGCATTTTTATTTCATTTAGTTCCAGAGTAATAATTACATAACGAGCACGATTTGATTAGTATTTTAACAAAAACCTAATATGTATAAATAATATTTTTTTGACGACTAACTCCCTGGCGCAACGGTGAGCACTGTGAATTTAAGTAGGTTCGATTCCCCGCAGGGGCAATTTGGGAATTTATAACATCAGTTTTTTTTCTGGTCTGCCAGGTCTTCCACCAGCCCAGGCTTTGACTGTGGCTACCTACCGACAAAGACGTTAAGCGATTTAATGGTCCCGTGCGATGTCGCGTAGAAACCGATTATGACGAGCATACTCCCTAACTGGTTAAACTGGTTAACCGGTTTAGATCTCAAGTCAGTAGAAAAAGCCTTGAAGAAATTGGATAAGAATAAAGGAGCAGGTCCTGATGAATTACCAGCCATCTTCCTTAAAAATTGCGCCGCAACACTGGCTTATCCACTTTACTTTATTTTTAATCGCTCTCTTCCCACTATGGATATTGCTGCAAATTTTAAAGAAATTAGCTAATGTTGTACCAATTCCGAAAAGCGGGCAAGCGGATGATATACTTAATTATAGACCAATTTCCCTGTTATCTCATGAAAGCAAAGTCTTCGCATCTTCAATATGTCCGTTTCTTTCGTTTCATTTGCAGTCCATCCTTATTGCTCAACAACATGGTTTTCGAAATAAAATGTCAACAGTATCAAATTTGACTGAATACACGACTCAAATAATTGACAACATTGATAAGGGATATCAAGTCGACGCTATTTATATGGACGTAAGTAAGGAATTCGATTGGGTCGACCATATGATCTTAATATCCAAATTGTATGATGCTGGTATTCAGAAACTTTGCTCCGTTGGCTCTCTTCTTATTTGTCCTGGTTAACCTGTTAGGGAGTCCGGTTAGTTAATCTTAGACTGTATCATATACCAGGTGAAATTGCAGTCAAGGGCTAACTTGCAGGGGAATAAAAAAAAAATTATGTATAAAATATTTAATCACTAGGGAGTTCCATATACCACGGTCTTGTGATGCTAAGGCTCAGTGGCTCCTTGCGGCTTGTTTGATGTTATCTGTTCAACTCCATTTGTTATCTCTACCAACGCTGCGTTTTCCGGTGGAAGGTCGCCATTCCAGCACCTTGGGAACGGTTCATCATCGGTTCTCCGAGTTCTTGATAACTATAGTTCTTATACGGATGTCTTCATTCCTGATTTGATCACGTAGAGATACTCCAAGAATAGCTCTCTCTATCGCCTATGAGTGACTCTGAGCCTTCTTATGAGACCCTAGTCAGCGACGCACTGTTCGATTGTGTAGTAACATACAAAGATTGTAGGTATTGATGGGTCTGGTTTCTTATCACAATAATGAGTCAAGGCAGACAGAGTTTTTATTAATTTTTTCTTTAATCTGTTTTAAATATCGGTCGGGTGGTTTTTAATTTTTCTTACTAAGCATATCTCTTGTCACTGGGCATATTTAAAATGCTGTTAAGGCTCATTATCTCGCTCAGTAAAGACGACTATTATTATATATTTATCTAGTCAAACACATATTTAAATATTTATGGTAAGTTAAAATATTTTTTATATTTATCAAGAGTATTGTTGTATTTTTGTAGTCTGGTTTATGTATTAGTATGTAGATATTCGTATGTATGTACTAAATAGTGTACCCCACTTATTCATTTTTCTTTTTAGTTTTTCTAATCCTTGCCTTGCATAGCATATTTGCCTGTTTTTTTTTGTTTTTTTTTTAATTGGTTGCCTGGCATAGATCGCTACTTAGCGATAAGGCCGCCTTTTGTACCCTGCTTCATTCTTCATGTGTTTGTTATTTTTTTTTTTCTCGTTTTTCTGAGTGGTGTACAAATAAAGAGTATAAAAAAATAAAAAAAACATCTTAATCATAATATTTTACTTCATTAGGTAACTGACAAAATTTTAATTATTAAATTAACATTCCCAAGGACGGGTGACCTCAGCCGGTAGATCGTAAGAAGATTGGTGTTATATTGGCAAAAAGCTGACTGAATAAAATCATTATCTTAAAGCCAAACGATGCAATTTAGGCCTTGATTTAAATCGCGATATTACTATAGATTACGAGTCAGCCATAAGCGCATAGTACTTAGATAAATGGAGAGTGCAAATCATAACATGTCATGTCCAAAATGTACGGCAAACTAAAATTACGGCGGCCAAAAATTAAATCGGAGAACGGGTGTGACAGATGGCCCATACTTCCACGTCACAGTTACATCGGGCTTTTAGTATTAGGAACACAGAAATGAAAAATAACGGCATAAAACATGTTATACATGATTTATGATGAGCTTTGTCCGCGGTTTTGATTGTCCGAAATACTTTACACGTCCTAACTGGTTTACTGGAATTGGTAGGTGTTATTTATCTTGATGTGAAAATGTGTATAATTTTGTGGCCTGTCTTTTTGCACACTAAACTCAGATTTTTTATGATATCGGAATCGTAATTACGCCCAAAATGTACGCTGAAGCCGTGTCTTGATACAGTAACATTGATTTCACAAATTGTAGTTTCGCGATTTGTAGGCGACGCGCATATTTGCTTTATAGTACAAAATAAAATAAACAAAGTTACTGTGTGGTTAAAGTCACAAAGAAGAAGAAGAAAATAAAGAAGAAAAATTCAATCTAACAACTTTTTGTAAGTTTGTTTACAATTTTCGCAACCCCTAGCTCTGAATCGACGTTAATGGGAGTGTCCCTAAAAGGGTGGCGTGTAACGCCTCACTGGGCAGTAATGTTAATTATCAGCTTACAGGGAAACCCGATGGCATCATTGCCTGGGGTCGCAAGTACATAAAAAGACGTGAAAAACAAATTGCCACAAGCTATGCCACCGTGACGTAAGGGTCGGAAACCACAAATGACAATTACTGCAAATTCACCCTCTTTAACTAAACAAGGTATGCGTCACCGTCCCTATTAAAATAACTTTTATCCAAATCTACCAGTCAATCTACATGAATCACATTTTTTACTGTCACTGAATTATCTGAAGTCTCATGTCTAATGTTACTATATATATTTCTTGTGTGCGTGTGTATGTCACTGAACTCCTCCTAAACGGCTGGACCGATTTGAATGATTTTTTTAGTATGCGTTTGGGTGGCACCCTGGATGGTTTAGATTCACAAATCAGCCCGACAGATGGCGTTGGGGTCCGCTAGTGTTACTATAAATTTAATAAAGTGGGTATATAATTAAATCTTTGATGACTATAAATTCATATTTATCAGTAAAAATGCTAATCAATTGATTTAAATATAATTTAATTGATTAAGATTTTTACAAATACGGTAATATTTATTACTTAGTTAATAAATAGTTTTCAAGAAACAATTTAAATTTTATGTGATTAACAACCAATGTTCATTACATTGAGATGGTGGGTATTTTGATATAAATAGGACTACATAATCGATACATTTCAGTCATCAATTTATCAGTTTCATCAGTTTCATCGTCATGCAAAGATACCTCCCGGTGTCTCAGTCGTTAGTAGTTTTCGATAGCTAGATAGACGATAAGTGTATCCAGTATAATTATTCCACTATATTAAGAAAATTCTAAGTTGAGCTGGATTCACAATTTACAAATTGTATATTAAAGTCCACGTAGGGCTGCCTGGACGTAGAAATTTTAATTTGTAACTTTTTTTATTTATATTGCATATTAATATTTAATGTAAGTTTTTTATTTTTTTATTTAGTTTAGTTTTTAATTATTCTATTTATGTATAGTGCATAGTGATGGGTCATAGATACCAAATAAAAAAAAAAATAAAAAAATTAGATATCATGTTGAGCTCCCTTAATATCCAAGACTTTAAAGTAGCTCAACATGATCAATATATATATAAAATTTAATAATATAATGTATATAAAATTAAAATTCAAAATTCATTTATTTCAAGTAGGCCTATAAGTACTTTTGAATCGTCACGTTATATATATATATCATAAGCCTTAGCAGCTCTTCTGCAGATTTATTTATTTCTCAATTGATTACTTACGTGTTCGGGTGTAGTTCTGAGCTTGTGTCGCCAAGATACAAACTTGTTTTTATAATGCCGTGATGATTAGTGTATACGCCTTTATGTGTGTAAAAAGGTTTTATTTGGGTTAGTAACTAATTTATCAACGCACCGATCAAACTACTGATGGAGCTGAAATTTGTCATAAAGACTTATGACAAATTTCAGCTCAGAAATATTAACGTAAACGTAAGCTCTGATTAACATTAGGTCAAGATTAAGGCAACGAAGCCGAATGCAAAAACATGAATGAAATATGTGATTTTAATCGAATTAAATCAGAATTGTAATAACTATAGAAGAAATATTGTTACCAAAGCTCAGAGAGTTCAAAATTTAAATTGGCAATGGACGGAGCACATGGTTTGAAGGAACGATGAACATTGGGGCACCAAATTGCGATAGTAGAGAACCTATGCCGTACGATGCAATTTTGGTATAATCCCCACTTAATTGACGAGTCAAAGTCAGGCGAGTCACAAAGAGACATAAGCTGCAATAGATTGAAAGACTTACACGTAAAACTTCCGCATGCTGTATAAATGTTGATGATACGCCCAGTTGCTTTAAATACAATATATTATACTAATTGCACCTAACAATTTGTAGCCCTAATTAAAATGAAGTATCAAAATTATATTCGAGCATATTGTTTTAACATAGTTAAATTGCTACTTAGCTACTTCGAGACGGAAATAAATTATTTCTCAACTACCACTGTATGCAAAAAAAAGGAAGAAATGTTTCATATCGCTTTCTTCTTCTTTTGTGGTAAAATGTAAATCTTTAAAATTCAAATCCATTTGCTTCAGGTAATTTAATGACTTCGAAAAAAATTATTCCACCGAAAGATTGTTTCTTTACTCTTAACAAAAAGTAACATTACAATGCAAGAAAACCATTGTGTGGCCTTTATACCAATCACCCTTTGCGATCTTTTCTAATGGCATCGTAAAAGATTTTCTTAATGGCTGCCATCTCTCTACGCAACCCAGTTTAAAATTAATGAGGAAATCCTTCAAGCTCGGGCTGCCGTGATTATCAACCGTTGAAAAAAAAACAATTAAGCACATTTCGTCTCGGACGAGAATGTTGGAGCCTTCTGTTTTAATTAAAATTGTGGTTATTTTTGAGGATTCCGCGGGATAACAAGTAATGGAGAAATTTTGGTAATTTGTTTTACGTGACCACCTGTGTAATTGTCTTTGAACCTATCACCTTTTTCATGTATAAGTGAAGGTCGTTAGCAGAATCTATAACGAATATATAAAAAATAAAGACGGCACATAGCAAAGGCCTATACTTCTGTAGGTTTTCTTTATTGTTTGTTCAAGATTTCGCTACCGACGTGAGAAGTCGACCCCTGTTCGAAGGGCTTTAAACTTGATCATCCAACCAGCCAATCCTAAGTACCAAAGGTAATCGTTTACCTACCCGGCCTTTATGCATATGCGCAGAGAATATGCATAAATTCTGTTCTTATGTGCAAGATTTAAGGCCTTCGTGTACATCACTTTTATACCTATTGTACCCCACAGGCCCACTGTAGCTACAATGTGCGATTATCATTAGTATAAGATCCACAAATCTGAAGTGTCGATACTTCCAAGAATTGTAAAGTCAGAGTAAAATGCGCCCAATGTTACTCGGTTTAGAGATCACTAAAATTCCTAAAACGCACGTACCTCAAAGGGAAACTTTGTAAAATAAAAATTGGTAGTCTGGGTTCTAAAGGCCGTTTGCTTTATCTGTAGCTGCCTACTTATAAGACAAAGATCGTTAGTCTACGGACCTAATCTCCGCATAACTTACCTGTAGAGTTAAAGCTCACGGCACCTTACCGTTGTTAAAGTTAATTAACGATGGACATTCATAATCAAGCAACAATGGGTCTGAGGCCTTACACTTGTCGTACAGTTTTATATGTTTTAGCGTGTTTGTAGTTATTGCCACCTGCACTTGACTATTTATTTATTTATTTATTTGGTAACTATGACCCATCTACACTATAACATTACAGAATAATTAAAAAACTAAACTAAATCAAAGAAACTATGTAGGACCTGATATTTCTGACTTTCAAAATCACCCGTGGAATAGAAGGAGTGAAGGCAATTATTTTTTTCTGATCTAACTTTACCGCAGAAAACAGTTTACTCCTAATATATTTGTTTTAATTTCCATAACTGTAAAGAATTATATTATTACTAAAAAAACTGCTCTTTCTTGTAAGGCAAATAAGAAAATTAACAATGCCATGTTAGCTAATAAAGATTATAATGTTGAATGAAAAATCATTATTATCAGACATACAAAAATTTCTCGACTTTGGTCAGCTGGACAGAAGTAAAGGAAGTAGGTAAAATCATGACCAAGATCACTGGATATTACAATCCAGCGATTTGCATCCCTGGGGGCGACACCTGGGCTCTCTCTTGTAGTCTGGGCGATAATAATATAAAATCATAACTGTAATCGTATTTACACTCGGGGATTATAATATACTTAATTTTAAAACATAATTACATTATATTTTAATCTCCGAGTGTAAATACATTAAAATTTCCCAAATATGTAATGTACGCATCGTAGAACTCCAATAAACAACCAATGTTGCCTGTTTCTGCGGCTTTTTAATCTGCTTTTGCATAATATACGATACATTGCGACTTCAACCTCGTTCTAACTTGGCCAATTTTCCTTAATTCCTACACCGAGAGGGAGGCTGTCCCAAAAATGTACGCTATTATTAATAATTTAATGCTAATGAACGGAATTCATTGCTGGGACCAGAGGAACAACAGACGTTTTACATTTTATGAAAGCATTATATTTTACGTAATTTACAATTTTAGACTTATATCAATAACTTTGAATTGATTTACTTTTAATTCTCTAATTATTTGATAAGAACAAGTACTACTTTGCGGAAGTTTAGTATGTACAATGAATATCATCCGCAGATTATTGTCATTCTACTGCTGGGCGTCTCTCATAGGATAGACGGTTGAAGCCCACCACAATGCTCCAATGCGGTTTGCTGGACCTTAACGATTATTACCACAACTAAATGATAACCGACCGCTTAACGTGCTCTCCGAGGCACGGGGGTTGACACTGCCTATTTCTTAAAACTGGACTGGTCAAAATTCTTTTACTTGAAAATAAACAATACATTATACAATTTTTGGCCCCATCGAACCATGAACCTCGTCATCCGTAGTTGAACATACTAACCACTAGACCAACTCGGTAGTTATACTGTGCAATGAACATTAAGCATAATTTGTGCCAAAATCTTTAATTAGTGTAAGGAAATCCGCACTGTGCAATTCATAATTTCTTCAATGTCAAATCTCAAAAAAAGTCTTCACTCTCTCCGCGGTAAATTTACGTGAATTTAGCCGTCTATTACACAGTAAAAATGAATGGTAGAAACTCACGATAGTTGAAATGTTCAAATTTCTTAAATTTTAATATACTACATAAAGCAGATGCGTGGAACACGTGCAAAGAGAGCCAACATTTTATTTACATTCTGTGAACTTTTACTTCCGTACCTATTATGGTTTACGGAAAAGGTCATATGGAAAACTACGGAACGGTAACAGTAATAAAGTCCCTTTGGCACCCCTCTAGGCTAGTTGGATTGAAACATAGATGAGTCTGTCAACTTATACTGAAATTTAAAATAATATGAATTGATTGAGTTTTACAGATTTTATCAAACAATCTCTAAAGCCAAATTTAATAAACCTACGATTTGCAGGCGGACATTTAGATGTACAAACTGTAGCCCATCGCCCTGTATAACGCGTCACGGAGTTTAGCATGCTTAATCGCGTTTAGTTGAATCTGTGTAATCTATGTTATGCCTCTTTTCTCTATAGCGGCAACGCCCTTAGACTATGCGAATTGAGGAACACGTCCTTGCACCGGGTCTGAACTGTACGCACATAGCAGCTAAACTAGTTCGTCTTACGCGAGTCTAGTTTAACCAGGGTCATCCAGAATTACAATGTTCTTGTAAGTGTTTTCTGCAGCTGTACCAATGTAAAGTTTAAGTTGACACTAATAAACGTTGAAAACGAATCGTAAGCGACTAAAAATTAATTTGCTAAATCAGTTTCGAAGTGAATTTGATCTATAACTCTTTTCATCTTTTTACTTAGTATTTTTAAATAAGTTAGTGTTTCTTCCGATCTATGAATGTGGAATTAAAAATAGCGTATAAAAATATTATATTAACTTAAAAACATGTTATTTTTAAAAGTCAGTATTCAAAGTCACTAATAACATTAAATTCAATACTTATTGTGTTTATTTGAAGTGAAGCAGTCATCAGGAACTATGGATGATCGCCCGAATCTGATAGAAGCGATTCAATAATTTATTAGGGATCGTTAGATTTAATATAAATATGGAAACAACAATCACCATTAAGCTCGGCGTGAACCGTTGGGAGAGGCAGTGAAACGAATCAAATGCACTAGCAATCGCAACTATCGAATAGGTATTTGTGGAAACGGATATTTGCATACGCTGCCAATCTCTATCTAGTTTAAAAACAAGATAAATTTTGTAAACAAAAACTTTTAATTTCAACAGCCAGTGAGGTTGCTTGAGGTACATAGAAGTGCGCCCTTTCAATGTATTGTATTACAAAATCTGTATGTAAACAAATCTTTAAAAATATAATATAAAATCTATTCGGTATAACAATGTATTTATAAGGAAAACCATACTCCCTACTTTTTGTACCATTGTAAAGTTTCCCACTTTACAAGGTTTCCCCGTTTCGACCACAATTAATCCAGTCATTTATAAAATGCATTTGTATGTTTTCAGTTTTAGTTAGGTTTTAGTGTGACAGTCCAGTTTTATGTAACGCAAATCTTTCTAATTAAATCGGATTATCTCGTCGGGATCAACCTGAAAATAAATTCTTTTTAGAGATTTTTATTTTAAAAAGGCTTATGTTTTACGGATAATAGATATAGTAACATGAGATGTCAAACAAAGTTGAAAGTAGTAAATCAATCATCTAAATCTAATTTGAATGTATATCTTGATATCATGTTAAAGCAAATTATGTCAAACTAATCATTGTAAACACAAAAATAGTAAATTACCATAAATTATTGTAGTTTACTTTAACCCAAATTAAGATATTACATCATCATCGTCACTTAAACCAATTGACGTTCACTGCTGGACATAGGTCTTTTGTAGGGAGTTCCAAAATCCACAGTCCAGGGCCTCTTGTTTCCAGCGGCTCTCAGTGACTTGCTTGATGTCGTGTGCCCAACTCGTTGGGGACCGACCAACACTACGTTTACCTGTGCAGAGTCTCCATGCCAACACCTTTTAGCCCCATTGTCCATCGGTTCTCCGACCTATGTGCCCCGCCCATTCCCGCTTCAGCTTTGTGACTCGTTTATATACGTCTCGTCGAGATATTATATTTTACTACTTGTCAAACAAGTGTAGGTGATCATTCACAATATTGTTTCGAATATATTTTTTGTTTCTGTTAAAAAAACGCTTTTTTTTTCTAAGTCAAAAAGATGTACGCGAAAGAAAGATTAAAAAAAAATAAGTATATACCTATCGTATATGTTACTTTCACATCAATTTAGTTTTATAAAGCGGGTAACATACATGATTCTAATTATTTATTTGATATAAGCAGATATGCACAGAGTCAGCAGACGTGGTACACTGATGTGCAAGCCACATAAATTAATCAATGTTTCCGATCGGATATTGTATGGTTCACGACCAAATTTAAAAAACAAAGTCTTCGGTGTGGATTTACGCTAAATCGGAAGCCATATTGGTACACCTGTTTTGTATCAAAGGCTACGAATTACGTATATTTGTTACATGTGCCTAGGGCTGTCACTGAATTAAAGAATATATATCGAATAAAAATAAAAATTCTACGTTCAATAACAGTTATTAAAAAATATATATATAGTTTTATTCGCCTTATAATTTTATTACTGGAATCAGGTCTCATATTACAGAAAGATACAGGTAGATAGATAGATTATTTATTCTCCTTATTCAAAATTAAATGTTCTGTTTCTATTATTGTTATGAACTACTAATTTACAAAATATCATATTAATAAACACATATTATTTTTAAATTTATAATAATATGCAAGAGACTGTAATTAAGTCGAGCAACATCATTCAACTTAGATTTTCTGTTCTAGCATTTCTATATAACAACTAAAAAAAAGATATATGGAAATAAGGCAAAGATTAGGAATACTTGGCAAACATATCTCACATGTTGCAAATGTTTTAATGCTCTTAACTATTGAATGATAAGTTATTTTTAAAACGATCTATCACAATCATCCTAACTTTCTGTCACTTCTGCAAGCACCAGTCGCCTTCCATATAAGATATTTTTTTTTAGAATTTAGATCTACCAAGCTACTCCATCGTGAACAAATAAGCTGGAGCCCAGTACACGATCACATAATAATCATTGCTGAAGACAAAAAAATTTTTTTTTTAAATATTTTCATTTTTGCGGCAACCCTGCACTTAATGGAGTATTCGAAATAATATGTGGAACTCCACAGTATATTTGGGGAGCAGAAATTAGATTACAATGTTGAATACGGTATACGGCGTTGAGTAGAAGTATATTTATTAATATTAATGAGCAAAGTCTGTGCCGATTCGAATATTAGGTATTAAATAAATGTAGCCATAAAATACACTTATAAATTATACTCTGTAATATAAGAAATCAGTAATTGGGTTCTAATGAATACCTATTCTTAATATAAAGACTGAATGAAATTTTATCTTGATACTTATTACCATGGAATACTTGACTTTTGTTTTAATATGTTAGTTAAAAATAAATCTAAATAAAAATTTATTGCAGTTATAACCAAAAGTCTCATGCTAAAGAATTAGCCGAGTATCTTTTAAGAAGTTTTCCTAATTATTTGATAAATATAAGACAGTGCCTCTGAAAATCGAAAATGTTGAAGGTTTCAGAACTGAACATAAAACTGTTGTAAGCAAGGTAAGGGGTGTACGTTTGTATATTAATACTAGTTTATCACCGCTCATGTTATTAATAGTAAGCTTTAAAATACCGATAGTGTTAGTGTAAACAGCAAGTCCCAACTTGATTCCACGCTAGATCAGGTATGTTTGCGGTCAAGTTTGTTAAACTTTCCAAGTTGATTGAACTTTGTTGTACTTGTGGTTGAGCAAATATGCCCGGAATCCATTGCTTTTGGAAACTTAAATATAATTTATTGAAGTATTAATGACTTAAGGTAAAAGCGATATATCTACTCGTACATTGATAAAGTTAACAGTTTATGTATATTATGCCATGTCTCATGTTTATATACATCGAACCGTCAAGTAATCTTTTATTTTCTGGTGTAAACGTGTGTTTAAATGTGGTCATATTATCACATGGTATTACACAAGCTGGGACCTCGGCTAAGCCAGCGTATTTTGTAGTGTGTAGCCATGCATTTAATAAATATTTTATTTGGAATTTCTTTTTTCTTTTCGAGGATAAACTCTACCCCTGTCCAAAATTACGTTAAGATGAGAAGAAGAAGAGGAAGAAGCATTTTATTGCACGTATAACATGAAGGAAAAGAAACAGTAAGAAGTTTACAGTAAAACACATTGTAGACATGCAAAGGCCGGCTTATTGCTGCAAGCAATCTCCTAAGGCAACCTTTGCAAACATTAGTTCCAGCAACAAGTAGGGATCAAGTAGGGATTGTGCCAAGAGTGTTCTAATATGTACTTATATACAGACCAAAATGTATTCATAAAAATATTTAATTAAAATATATATACGTAATATATATAAATATACTAGCTGTTGCCCGCGACTTGATTTGAATTTGTTTTGTTGCGTTTGATTTTGTTTTTAAAGTATTCAGTATCGCTAAACCTTAAAATAATATAGTAGGATATATATATATATATATATACAATTAATTATAGACAAATAATTTGCAATAAAATAAAATTGCGACTATAATTAAAGATCTAAGCTATCCTATCTCTTAAGTAGGACCAGACTGCTCACGGTGTGCCAATTTAATTTAAAATCGGTTTAAAAAGTAGTTTAGGAGTCCATCGCGGACAAACACCGTAACAGAAGATTTATATACATAAATATATATACACAAGTAGATTTTTATACAATATACACATACAATACTAAAGCAGCAACTTAAAATGCCATTATTATTAGTTAGATTGTTGAGCCAAAGTTATTTAACATATACTACAAAACAATTGTTATTATGAATCTCGTAAGTACCGTTTATTTTTCCGGGGTCAATCCTTTAACCGTTTCCGATCTGCTGGCTATCTTTGAGCCAAATTTTGTTATGATTGGTGCTGCGATTGAGTCGATCATAGGTAACAAATTAACATTCTTAACATTAGTATGGATTGGACGCAATTTATAGGGTATTCTCAAACAGTGCAAATTTTGGTCGTGTACGTAGACACTGCATAATTTGAGCTGTAACTTGACCCATTGATGTATGCCACGGTGCTACGTTTTGACAATATGTAATCTAGATTTTTATTTTTTTATTTTGGACATCAATTTTGCTATGTTTCTTAATAGATTGAATGTCTGTTATTTTTTTCCATTTTTTAAGGATGTACGGTATTACCTACAAATTAAAAATTCTTCATCGCCCACATCAAAGGAAAACCGGTGACCCGTGAAATAGTTTTGATCCCAAAGCTTAACATGGATGGCTAACTATAATAAAAAGTAAGCAGACGTACCTAAATCTTCAATGAATTTTAGAAACTTGTAATTCCTATCTTGCCTGTACTTAGTCTTGTTTATTAATATTTAGTTTATGCGCTATTTCGTAAATGGGAGGTCCCGAATTCGTTGCCAAGCTTGTGTAATTCGGGAATTTATAATTTCTGAAGTTTCTCTGGTTTTGTCTAGTGTGTGTTCCGCCGTGGCTAGTGGCTAGACAAAGATGTGCCGCAAAGCGATTGAGTGTGCCAGTACGACACCGCGTACAATCCAATTAGGGATATAGGTTAATTATAACTAACACCCCTAGATAAAAAGCGTGATTTTAAGGTTTTCTTTTAGTATTATTTTTATTAGAGAAAAATTAATTCGTAACCCATTCACCATCAAATTTGTTCAACTTCACATCACATCAACCTATTACCGGCCCACTACAGAGCACGGGTCTCTTTCTACAGAGAGAAAGAGTTAAGGCCGTAGTCCACCACGCTGGCCCAGTGCGGATTGGTGGACTTCACACACCATTGAGAACATTATTTAGGACTCTTAAGGCATGCGGTTTTTCTCACGATGTTTTCCTTCACTGTTAAAGCGAGTGATATTTTAATTGCTTCAAAAAGAGAAATGGGCTAATGATAATGGTTGGAAATTAAAATTAATATCATTCTTGCCTTAACGACTAAAGATAAAAATTGTATAAACTAAAAAAGTATTATTTTACAAATTGAAAAATGGAATGATCTTATCAAATTAGTGTTCTGTCATCATTCTTAGATATTTTTACAAAAGTTTGAACGAAATCAGACGGTTTGAAGAGAGTCAAAGTCCAGTCTAAAGGTGTCGGTTACAAACATACAAACAAACATACAGGAGAAGCTAACAAAAACGTGTAAAAATAATCAGATTTAAACTGTCGAACGTCATAAAATGGCGTGTTATCAAATCAAAACCATCTAAATTATGACGTGTTGCACGCCATTAGAGACCCCGGCTGATAGCGGTAATTACAGGCCACAAATCTAAATTATTGACCAACAATTAAACCATTATCAACCAAAGCCATTGTGTGTTAGAGCGAGCCGTTTTAATTGTTATAGGATTGTTATAGGCTTTATAAAATTACTTTTAACCCTCTGTAAACTAAGTGGCCCCTGTATTAGGTTAATAGAGGCTGTCGTTTCATTGCGAACGTGTCCATAATATTATACGTATAAAAATATAACACGGCTACCATAACTCATTCATTTAAAACAATATTAAAAACTGAGAAAAGCTTGTTACAGCGGATTAAGAATGAAAAAAAATAATGTGACATAAAATTTAAAGCAGTCATTTTAAAAAATTAAGCTGATTAATGATCTAGTTTTAATCATTTAAATACATCCTTTATGAGTAGAGAATACTTTAATTGTAACGCAGCGTTATTCAAAGTTACGTCGTGCATTTAATATAGAACTACTCGTAACTGTCAGGAACGCATTATTTTACGCCTGAACTTTTAATATGCTTTTATAATAAGCGATAAATCTATTCGGCGTACTAACTTATTTTTATTATTATTATTATTATTATTATTATTATCATTATCATTTTGGATATATTTAATATCATAAATGCAAGATATTTCTGAGCAAAATGTTGTAAAAATCGATTTAGGTAACATAAGATTAATTTTGTAAATACCCCGGTGGCTATTCGGGCTACAAAGTATTCTATATCCATTTACAGGATGTTAGCTATAAACATGGTAAATTTCATCTATGTCAGTAAATAGGCTGAATAGAAAATTGGTAACAAACAAACAAATTTACTACTATAGATACGCCAAATCACAAAGACCTTCCAAAAAACGTATATTCCGTCAAGTATAACAGTACTTACTCTGTACGCAGGTTTCACTTCAACTCTGGAGCCCTTTCATACGACGTATTTATTTAGAACCGCGCGAATTATATCAAACAAGCAGCTGCTGTCCACATTTTTTTCAAATCCTGGGATAATTAAAACCCGTAATGAAAGCTTATGTTATTCTTCGTCCTTTTAACTAACTCTATGCCAAAAATCAAGTTGATTGGTTGCTTGGTTAGGGCGTTAAGGAAGGACAAACAAACATATAAACAAACATACATATATAATTCAAAATTCAAAATTCATTTATTTCAAGTAGGCCTAATACAAGCACTTTTGAAACGTCAAGTCTGTCCGTGTGTAGTGACTCTACCACCGGTTCGGAAGGCAGATTCTACCGAGAAGAAGCCGGCAAGAAACTCAGCAGTTGCTCTTTTCCAAAATCAAAAATTTACATTTTATATTTTAACATTCATTTTTCTATCTTGTGAGAGATGAAAGCGGAGCCGGATGCTTCCAAGCAACCTTGTCATTAAGAAACTCATCAATTGTATAATAACCTCGCTGTAATAAATGTGTTTTAACACATTCTTTAAACTTATGCATTGGTAGGTCTAAAATTACCTTAGGAATCATATTATAAAAGCGTATACTCAATCCCACAAATGACTTCTGCACCTTTCGCAGACGATATGCAGATGTCACTAATTTATGACCATTTCTTGTAAGTCGACTGTTTATAATTTGACTGTTAATTGTACATCTTATTAGGTTTTTGGAAAGGGGATTGGACTACATCAATATCAAGAGCTAGGAACCCCCATTACCTAAAATGCTTTGGTTATCTCGGGATCGATCCCAGGACCTCTAGTTATAAAAAAAAAATAATAAGTTATCTTGATAGTTTAAAACGCACTCGGATTTCCAGAGCGATATTTTATTTCATTACAAAAGAGAGAAGGAAGTAAAGAAGGAAATACAATAACAGAAAAATGCTGTTTTCATTTATTTCAATTTCACACAGCTCTTAAATCTAACCCTTATCTTTTTAAAAGATTTATCTGTTGTCTTGCAAGTTTAACACTGTACAGCACTTTTCTTTTGTGAAATATTTTCACTACCAAGAAGACGAAGCGTGGCATAAAAGAAATAGAACAATTCTAAAATAAAATAGAGATAGAGTATACTGACTATTCCTTAGGTAGTTTTGTTTGTTAACTTGAAATATGTTAATAACTAGCTGTGCCCTGCTAGCCCGCGCAAATAACGACACATAGCGTACTGTTACATAGTCTTAAACGATAAAAAAAACTTGCTGTGAAAACCTATGATAATAAGTACCGATATAAATAAAAATAGCGATGCAATTTCTTTTAACATATTAAAACCATTGTCTGAGGTGTGGGCGAATAATATATAATAGTTTCTTACTATTGGAGCTATAATCACCCACTATTTCATATGATGAAAATTCCACATAGATATTTTTTTATGTTATAAAGACATTTTACTGGAAAAGGCTGTCATAAAAGTATAAATTGGTTTTTACTAATGATTTATTCCTAGCTGATAAGTGAGCGCCTTTTTTATTGACTGCAATGACACCTGATTTACCACCAGTCATGATGCAGTCTAAGATTTTAACGGGCTTACTTGTTAGGAGGCTTGGCAGTTTTATTAGAATAATATCCCTCATCGCTTTATACACTTCTTCGTACCAGAACGCAAAATAGCTTCATTCAAAAGTCCCCCATCAGACCAGACCAGAGAAAATTAAACTTTTTGGGAACTCCTACTTAAAACCACAGAGTTCAAACCCGGGAGTCCTCTTACTCTTAGTTTGTCTGGGATAAAAAGTATCCTTTATGTGTTCAGAATTTAAGCTAAATTCATACAAAATGTTTACAAGATCGATCAAATACATTAAAATAATAGTAACATATTAAAACATTGTTAAAAGAGGTCAAAGAAATTCTAGAAAAGAGTTGTAGAATTCAATTGTTGACGGAGTTATAGAGTAATAACACTAAAAGCATTGTCAGTTTAAATTCATAACCTCGCTTTGGTGTTTAGTTCTAAGTTGGACCGATAACAATAACTCGTAGCGAAAATAAACTATACAACTCAAAGAGCTATAATAAAACTAAACAATGTTAACTCAAAATTAGCAATACTATAACGTAAACTGCAATTTATGTAAAGCGTGCACAAATTTAAAGTCCAATTATAGCGATTGGAAACTTTTTAACAATAATAATCGAAATTGCTATCGCCGTATTTACAACAAATTTTAGTATGAGTAAAGCGTATGACTTTCGAACGGGTAATAAAATTAACTGTAGCCACAGATTATGAACCAAAACTAAGCAAAGAAACTGCACATTTAAAAGAGAGAGAATAGTTACTCATAACGATTTTCTGAGATAGAACTAATAAAATCCAGCTTTAAAGTAAAATAGTGTTTACAATCACATACGGAAACTATGAAATACTTTGAAATTTCTTGTTCTTAAAACAAATTTATATTTATAACGGAGGGAGATACGTAAAATATTTTTCTTAAAAGTTGTTGGTAGCCCTATCTCGATGCGCATCGAAAATTCCTCAGCAATCTATTATTTCATTGCGAAATAAGGAAATAGAAATACAATAATAGAAACATTGCAATATTTATTTCAACGGTTGTAATACATTTTTGATCAAATATTTTAAAAAGAGATCTTTTATCTGCGAGTTGAACTGTACAAAACGTACAAAACTTTTGTTGATATAAATTTGTTTGCATTATTTAGAGTAATTGCTAGACTTTATATCTTTGCATCCCTTTAAACATGACATACTATAATTAGAATCCCCACATCATCCCAAGTAATACGGGCAATACATTTTTTTAAAAGAAACAGTATGAATTCAGTAAAAATATTATGAATATTTAAAAATTCACATCATTATCATTTCAACCCATTGCCGGCCAACTACAGGGCACAGGTTTAATTTCAGAAATAGAAGGGTTTAGGGCTGTAGTTCACCTCGCTGGCCCAGTGCGGATTAATGGAAGTTTTTGTCAATAAAGTACTCTTTTAATGCAATGTTATTATTTATTTACATAGGTGTCTTTGGTAATATAAAAGTTTTGCTATAAACGAAGGTATAAAAACTTGTAATCGCTACGCAGATATGAATTAACATTTTAATATTAAACCCGCTTTAGCAACATTATTTAATTATTACTGTAAACATAAATAAAATAAGAATAAGAAAAGCGTTTTAAAGTCACTTGAGTGATGAGATTCATATATAAAAATATAGTAAAAATTAATTTAAAAGATTTATTAAACTATCGAAGTTTCATTAATTTCCGAGTTTTAACTGAACAATTAATTAGATGAGATTATTATGGCTTCATTGAGAAATTCAACCGCATATACACACATCGCCTGTAGTCCAAAAGTAAGCGTAGCTTGTGTTATGGGTACCAAGATAGCTGTTGAATATTTTTATGAATATAATACACATAAATACTTATAATATACAGATAAACTCAGACACTAAAAAACAATCATGTTCATCACACAAACATTTCCAGTTGTGGGAATCGAATCCACGGCGTAGGACTCAGAAAGCTAAGTCGCTGCGAACTGCGCCAATCGGCCGTCGGTATTGAGTTAGAGGTTATGATTCCTAGTCCATGCGTTTAATATACATTAATAGGGTTTTAAAGGGCTAAAAAAAAAAATATTTTATGACAATCGACACATCGCCATCAAGCGCAAAAGTAAGCGTAGCTTGTGTTATGGGTACTAAGATGACTGATGAATATGATTATGAAGTAGAAGTAGGTATAATATACATAAATACCTACTTATAATTTACAGATAAATACCCAGACACTGAGAAATTTTTATTTTCAAACATTCCTTGGACTCAGAAAGCAGATATATTAAAAATATGTATAACGTTCTGTAAATTATATCGGTTCTTAAATATTTCTCACCCTTTACATAATTGATTCGACAGATGAGTTGAATACAAACGCTAATACCTTCCGAATCCATCAATTATTGCATTTGCAAATACATTATTGAGTAAAGGTGTATGGCCCGGTTACTAAGCAAACCAGTTAATATCAAACACACTAACTTGGAAGGAATATATAGCGGTAATTCTCAGAACATTTTAAGATATGAAACTAAGACGAAACTTGTAGACACGGTACGAAACTCTACCAAAGTCCTGGTTTATAGAACGTATCTCATAAATTTTCCTTCAAATATACTACAGGTAGTATAAACCTAGATTAGGGGCCCTTAATTAAGATGTCACCGAATCACAACACTTTCCTTACCCCGAAAGATCCGACTGATGAGCCTCCTCATTTCAAGTAGTATTCTTATGCCCTTCCAGAAACTAATACAAGTATTATATACAGATCTCACAAAATTAGACAGGCTTAAGAAACAAAATACGACACTCTTTTAACTACTCCTAAATAATAAAAAACGTTTATGTACTTATGTACACGCGATAGACGTTATACTTCTTTGGCGTAACAGGATAAAAATCTTTTCAAAAATTTCATCTGTCGCCTTAATCTGCGTTTGTAAAGAAAGCTACTCTAACAAAAGGAAAAGGTATTTAATACATTGAAAGATTTATTACAATGCATTATCTAGTTATTTCATTTTCGGAAAACCAAGTTTCATCATTAAAATTTGAGACTTTTGTTTGTACAATTGAATCAATATAATTGACAATTCAAAGTGTACAGTGTCAAACCTTTTATTGAAAAACAAAATTGTTGACTATAGCGTGACGGTGTGCCCGCGCATCGTAAAAATTTACTTTCATCATTTTACCCTCACGCGCCAAAAGAAGTATAACTTCAATAAATATACTACGTCAATACACACATCGTCATCTAGTAGTGTAGCTGAATAGTAAGCGTAGACACAAGCTACGCTTACTATTCTGCAATGATGGGAATGATGGGTATTATAAATATTTTTATGAACAATATACATAAAATATTATCTTATAATATACAGACCAACACCAGACTGCCCAGACACTGAAAAACATTAATTTTCATCACACAAGCATTTTCCAGCTGTTGGAACCGAATCTACATCCTTGGACTCAGAAAGCAGGTTTGCTGCCTACCGCGCCAATCGGCAGTCAATAATGTAAAGTGCATTTCTACTAGAACGATAAAAATAAATTCAAAAAATGCAACTCTACAAGGCCTCTACAAAGTTAACAAATAAATTTCGTTTGTACAACAAGTATTTTGTAGTTGCACGATCGTTTCTCAATCAATTGAATTATGTTATTTCGGTTGTATAAAAATTTTCATCAACTTAACCATTTTGTTTGAAAAAACATAAAACAATCACTGTCCTAATAGTGTTGAATCTGAAGTCTCAATAATTGAACCTCAACGTTTCACTATTTAATACCTCCCTGGTGCAGCGGTGAGCGCTGTGGTTATAAGTTGTTGGTCCCAGGTTCGAATCCTTGCAGTGGCAACTCGGGAGTTTATAATAACTAAATATTCTCTTGTCTGGTCTGATGGGCGTTATAATTATAGTTACCACCCGACCCGTTTTTACCGACGAAAACGTGCCGATAGCGTTCCGGTACGTTGTCACATATAAGTTGTTGTAGTAAAATAAAAAAAATATTACTGAAGTAAAATATATTATTTTAATTTGTAGTGTCGTTTCAATCTATACAGTGCTCGTGTTTGTTGATATATACGTATATACAACCTATAAATGGTTTATGAAATTCATAACCGCATCTGTCTTAAGATTGTCATAAATATTCATAACACGATACCAGTCTTTAGCCGTAATCCAAATTGCGTCAACGTAATATTAATCCTTACGTGAGCATTATTTTGAACGATAACCGTGAAAGGCAGCGAAAATGTATTTTTTTGTGTTCATATTTTGAGACAGAGTAATAATAAATATTTTTGCAATCACTGACCCTATTACTGACTCAGTGAGCAAATCCTCTCTAATAGGAATACAGACACTGATTGAATGGTAACAAACATTAAATCTTTTAAACTTGAGATTATTAGATACTCTGCTGTACATTCTCTGTTATATTGCCTTAGTCGCCTCGGTACGAGATCCGTGGGAAGAGGAAGCATATTGACCACTGTATTTTGATCTATTTACGTTAGAAATTATCCTTTTAGTCCACCAAACGGTTCTTGGACAGTATGGCGGACTATGGCATTTCTCATTTTGAACAGCGACCTATGATGGGTCGATAATGATCCATGAACCTACGAGGTTTTTCTTGGATATACTCGTATAGGGTGCTCGTTAGTTTGATAAATTTCCAAATTTCATCAATTCTACATTTTCTCGACATCGTCGCCGTGGTTGAGCCAAACATAGGAATTAAACTAATTAAAGAGACTGGTAGACTATCATCAGTCTCAGCTGAAAATCTGCGCCATGCATTTACCTAAAATGCTTGGCAAATGCTGAGCTGTACACCCTTTCTATCTGGTGTTATACACAGACATTGTTACTATAATAATATACTAGCTCAGACCCGTGCAACTTCGTCTTCACCAACACGAATAAAATTACATTTTCTAAAAATGAATCCTAGCTAAATCGATTTATCGCCTCCAAAATCCCAATCCCCTGTATTCTAAATTTCACGATATCGTTGGAGCCGATTCCGAGATTCCAATTATATATATACAAGAATTGCTCGTTTAAAGATAAAAGATAAGATAAGATGTTCTGTTTGTAACACTTTACATGAATAAATGTATTTTCTTTCTTTCTTACTAATTTGCACTATTTACTCAAGTTTTCACTAGCACAGTTCAAATAGTTACAATATTTGGGATACAACAAATATGAAAGTCATTGTATAAAAATAATATCAGTAGCGACAAGATTAGGAAGGGGCAACTAAGATATATATTTAAAAGGCCCGTTTATAAGTCAGTCCCGTTTGTCAGCGGGATTATGTTTTCAGCATCCCCCGTTTTCGCCATCCACCAAAACGCGAATCGATCGAAGGAAGTAAGGCCGCTACGTAAAATATGCTTTCACAGGGTTTAGCCTATCGATGTATATAGATAGGACCATTCCGTATTAAGTGCTTTTGTAAATCATGATACTCTAACTTTTTTCT
The DNA here is from genome assembly GCF_905163445.1 of Pararge aegeria. Taxonomy (NCBI): domain Eukaryota; kingdom Metazoa; phylum Arthropoda; class Insecta; order Lepidoptera; family Nymphalidae; genus Pararge; species Pararge aegeria. The sequence goes on along the minus strand of NC_053184.1, from coordinate 3,567,872 downwards.
GAATTCATTGTTTCAGTTCATATTTTGTGTAATTGGATGTACATATAAATTTAATTATTTTTTTAATATATTTAAATAAAGTGAAAAAAAAACACTTCGAAAATAAACGGTCACGGCAAACCTTGCTTGCGCTTAGATAATAAATTTATCACAATTTTTATTTATACCAAGATATTTCTTGTCGAAAAGGATTAAATTTTTTTTTAGTGAGCAATTGGGCTGGGTCAGATTATAATTATTATGAAATAATAATTTATTATATCCTATCCTATTACTCTTGTTATTAAATTTTGAGGTAAGTCCAAGAAAATATTGCGATCTTCAATAAAAAGAGCCCAAGGCGAGCAGCGAAAAAAAACGCGGATAGTCCATTCAGTATTTAACCGCACCGTGAAAAATAATCCAATTTGGTCAGAAAAAGGTGGATCTATTCCGGGAAAAGAAATCTCGGACTAAAACGAAATGTCTTTTAGCTAAGGTTGAGTCATATTTTGCAAGAACCTACAAGGGATTAGAAGGATTTTGAAGGCACGCATTATGCTCCAAGAAATGAACTTTGCGAATTACTATCGGAGGTCACGATTCGGATACCCCATATGGTCCCTTGGGTGTAATCCGGGACTATTGGGTTTTCTGTACTTTATACATTGGCAACAATGTGTGATCGCGCCTGTATCTATTACACTGTCATCTCTGTGTAGAAGAAGAGCTTTTGTCTGTTACTCTTTTCATGGTGTCTATGTTATTTAGGGGGACACCTCCTATATTTTATAGGACCTGTGCGGGTCACTCCAGCGTTGTTTAAACTTGGAGTAATACATCGTTTCTCTGAGCTATTTACCGGCCCACTGCTACTTAAACTATTTGTTTAAGGTTGTAATTGAGGAACTAAGGAGATGGTCCACCCCACAAAACACATCACCGATGTGTGCATTGTCGTAGTATATTTTATTTTATTATTTAATTTAATATTACGGGTTTGTATTAAGCATCATCATCATCATCAATTAACCGCTTAAAGTCCACTGCTGGACATAGGTCTTTTGTAGGGAGTTCCAAAATTCATGGTCCTGGGTCGCTTGTTTAAAGCGGCTCGCTTGATGTCGTCAGTCCACCTCGTTGGGGGCCGACCAACGCTGCGTTTACCTGTGCGGGGTACAGGTAAACGCAGCGACAGGGGTCGCTATTCCAACACCTTGGAACTCCAACATCCATCGGTTCTCCGAGCTTTGTGCCCCGCCTATTTCCACTTCAGCTTTATGACACACTGAGCTATGTATCGGGTCTCATGTGCCTCTAACTAAAACGGCATCCACGCTCTTCAGACTGAAACACAGACGACCAGCTCTGTCACAAAAATCTCTATTTGGTACTACTACATAACTTTGCAACTCGCTGAGCTATATCGATAGCCATTCTTTAACAGATCTTCTCATTTATAATTTGATCACTCACAGCATAGCTCAAAAAAATGACGAATAACAGGGAAGTTCATTAAGATTCATTTTAGAATTTAGAATGCATGATTAGGCACGATAGGGGTCAAGCTCAAACCTGTTATAAATAAAAAGTGATGAAATATTGCTTTTAATTTTTGTCGGCATTGCCCCAATTTGCCTCAACGAGTGAGTTACACTTTAACTACTTTTGGCAGCTTTCCCATTTTTATGCAAAGCGGCACAACTTCGCCGACCCCGTAATGAGTAAACCAGATACCAATTAGGGAAATATGTAATTTTATAAATTTTCAATTATTCGTATCGGCATTAATATAATGAATATTTCCAGTTTTTTTGTAATTAATTGATGCTGTAACATATGAATTTATATTCGAATTCGTGATATTTTAACTACGTATTACTTATAATAGTAGCTTTTTATAAAAATAGCGGGGAAACGAGCAAGCGGGTCACCCGATGTTGAGTGATTACCTTCGCTCTTGAACATCTGCATCACTAGAGAAGCCAGCGACGCGATGTTGGCTTTTACAGAATTAGTTTATCCATCCCTTGAACATCTATGTCCGAATCGTAGTTTTGATCCCTCAAAACTATAATTTAGTGATGTTCATGGAGTATTTAATACAGTTATGTCTACGCGACCAATGAAAAATTTACTCCAAATTACAAATCATAAATAAACTTTCCTATATTTATAAAGCATAGTTTCCTTCCACAGTAATTTCTTGCTTGGAATAAAACTTTAGTTTTTGAAATTTCTGAACGTGCACTAAATTGTCTGTAGTTCGAGGACATGACCTTCGATTTTGTGAAACTAAAACTTATGTATCTTATAAACGAAACCCCGAATAGTGGCTTACAAAAAAAAAACTAAGTGATATTCAGACTATAGATAACTTTGGTAATATCGTGTTCGATATTGCCCGTCATTATCCTACCCCTACTGATCGCGTGCCAACCACTAATACAGCTCATCGCCATAAAAAGTATCCGGTGCAAATATAAAAGTCACACCAGTTCCTAGAAAACATAGTATAGTACATTTAGGAAATGTTTTTGATAGCGGACATACTATTACTTGCCTATATTTTAATATTCAGTGAATAATTTAAGCTTAGCTGTACACCTGGTAGTAAATGTATGCTATTAGACTTTCAAACACATTCTCATGATTGCCGAATAAACTTGTAATGGTAGATGCCAAACAAATGCTATTGTTTGTAATCCATACAAATGTTATGAATGTAAAAGTGTGTTTATTAATATGTTACATCTAATCTTCTCAACTACAACTAAACATTTTAATAAAATTTGAAACTTAATATAGGATCATCCTTGAAACAGAAATAGGTTACTTTATTTCCCCGGGAAATTAATGGTTTAGCGGGATTTTAAGGAAGGGTGTTTATATCTCGTACTGGAGATTTTTCCATTTTATATAATCTGCTCGCTTAGTGCATAACCTGTTTGCAAGCTACTGCGGAAGGGGAATTTACGACTATGAGTAAGGTAGGAATCCGTGCGACTTAAATAATTTTTAGTTTATTCTTTCAACCATTTTGTTACGACCTTTGTTGCAGGTGAAAATAATAAGCCTATGCAATAAATTGGTCATTTGAAGGTTTGAAGGCTTAGGCCAAAGTCCACCACGCTGGCCAAGTTCGGATTGATTTAGAACATTATGGAGAACTCTCCAGCGTGGAGGTTTCCTTTTAACTAATATATTTTCTTTGTAACCTAAAATTAACTAATTGTTTTATAAATATAACCTAAAATAAACTATTTAAAACTAAATAAAATCTAAAATGTCCTCGAAACGACCGCAGCGAGGCACAGTTCCTAAGATGCTGGCAGCATTGCCCCTTTGGATGGCCAAACTAATTCGTTGGCCAAGGTAACTGCCCGCTCTAGGATCACCGGTAGACTAGATAACCCTTTTCGATAATTCTTTGAAAAGAGCTCTTGCCTCCGGACCCCACGGTCCCAAAGTCTCTACTCCAAAAGGCACAAAAATTAAGCTGACATATCTTTTTTATTTGTGCTAAAATAAAAAATAGAACTCTGAAAAGTTAGTTCCCCTAAAGGGAATCCGAAGACCTCAGCATTAGGATATCATCGCTTCTCAACAGCTCAAGTACATTGCAACAGAGTGTATGACCCATATTACTTAGGCTACTAAGGGCTTTTACCGCACCACACTAACACGCGATTGCTTTGTCAAGACAGTTTCGTCAGAACTATCCTTACTCTATCTATGATACCAGTAGAAGTTATATAGAGTTACTTGCTAAGGTGCAGCCAAGATGTAATAAATTATGGATAGGAAGTACTTATAGCTATAATAACTTTTTTATTTTAAGTTTGTTATTTTTATTAGTTAACAGCGAATAGCCAACCGTATTTATAAATACTAATATTTACAAGTTGTTATACTATCAAAAATAAAAGCTTATCTTTCAAAATGTTGAACAAAATTACACCGTGCGAAGTAAATTTGACGCACAATAGAGTTTATAATATCGTCTCTATAGTGTATCGTACGTATACGGGGCGCTTGAAAATACAAGCCGATAAATCGAACACGTGAACCCTGCGCTTGTCATTTTGAAGTGCTTTATATTCCCCTGCGGATAAAATATTATGTATTTTTATTGCAAAATAAACACACCTCTAATAGCTGGGGAGCCGGTGGTAAGTTTTTTAGTTTGATAGTAAGAATAAGAATATAGTGCACGCACTATGCGATTACTGCTTCGTTGTTGTATTGATTATCATATCTGTGACTTCGGAATCACGAGAAATCCTTAAAAAGGGGAATATGACATAATTGATTCCCATGTCAGGGCAGTAGTTAGTAGGTATAGGGTTCTTCCGTCCATAAATTATTATCAATGAACGGCTCAGTTAATTGGTCTTGTTTTAACCAATTTATCATCATTCTCTAGTGTATTCGTTTAGTCGTTTATCCATACATCATATTATAAATGCAAAAGTGTGTTTGTTTGTCCTTACTTTACGCCTTAAGTAAGCAACGAAGAGAGTTGATTTTTGGCATATAGTTATTTAAAAGGACGGAGAGTAACATATAATACTGGGTTTAATCCCAGGGATTAGTACACTGTAATAACCGCGGACGATGAACGCGGGAAAAAGCTAGTGAGATAAACATTGTAAAGGGCGCTAGAAATTCCTATGTACTATAAGACAGCTGAAATCCTCAAATCGCTATATTATTTGAAGATTTCTCTCGAGTTTTAAAGGATCCCTCCAATACATGTTTACCAAATTAAAATGGTACCACATAAGAGGTATGACATCCGAAACAAAAAAAGAGTCATAAAAGACGGTGTATAATTGACGGAGTAGTCGCGTAGCAAATATGTAAAAATAATACATACAGTCCAATTAAGAACGTCCTCATTTTTTTAAGTCGGGTGGAAACAGCCTCCACAGATACCAACATGCTATAGAAGGACTGCAAAAGAAGCCACCCGCTCTTGAACTCTAATCGATTCTCTCCCCCGGAAGATGCAGGGTGCATTTTTAAGTGAATAAATTTAAGTCGAAAGGAGAATAATAGGTTTGGGCGTGCTTGGTAAAAGATTTGTAGTGCATATTCGGATATTTTTCTGGGAAATTTTCGAAGTACGTGTAAGCGGAGTCCTTCTAATGCCATAATTTTTAAACGTGTAGTTTGTGCACGAGGCATTATGGGTGCAAAGGGTAAATGAGTTATAGTATATTTTAGCTTAAGTTAGAAATAAGTATAAGTTAGCTTCTTGTCCTGGCCTTGCACACAGTGGGAACACATTTTTACTCTGCTGGATACACGGTATTCATTCTTGAAAGGTCATAAATGAGTTGTGAGAACAGAACCATAATTCGATGCAATCGTGTTTATATTTTTGTGTTTTTCGTGCAATTTAACCTAAAAGTAATATTTTATTTTATCAGAATATATTCCTAGATAATAATGTTTTTAGATTTTTGACAAATTTTTTGCACGGCAGAAATTTGTAAACTTTCATTATTATTTAATTTCTTGTATACTTTTACTTTTATTAATGTCAAAAGACAATATCAACGCATCACATCACTTTCTTTGGAACAAGTTGATAATTTTTTATTATTATTCAACGCATTCTTATTGATATTAATTGCTTTAATTTATTCCTTGAACAGGAACCGGGATGTTTGTCTTAATTTGTCGAATACCCAAGCTACAGCTTTGTATAATAAAATAAAGCAAATTCCACCCATGTAGAGTGGAACTTCATTGTTACATACTTTGTGCTTTTTTAGAATAGTTTAAACTTAATAACGAATATTCTTTATTTTCATAAGGTCCAACTTAAAATGTGAAATGCTTTTGATAAAAATTACCCTTCAAAGTTATGCCACCAGCAAACTGACATTTCAAAACATTGCAGACTGGACAGATCGCGCTGGACGCTTTAGCGAATCTGAACTGTATCGTTGAACGAATACGGTTAAAAATGCAATAATATGTGTTTATACACGGCATTGCAAAAAAAATTAAAATTCAAGCACAAAACAACTGACGATGTATTAATAAAACTTTCGAGAGCCGCGGCAAAGGCAAAACTCAAAACACAGTGCTTTGTTTCAATTCATTTGGAATTCAGGGCGTGTGGCGTCCGAGGGCCAGTGTTATGTCGTAATGTACAGATTTTATGAATAGCTTTGAAGAAAAACGCCGATCCAACTGCAAAGTTTTGGGTTTCTGAACTTGTGTTCGGAATATTTAGTTGTACTTTGATTCAAACCTTAAACAGTACGGAATGATAACATTGTAGAGACACTGAAATTTTATACTAATAAATGCTTTATTCGCACTAAATTAAAAAGTATAAAAAATATATATCGTACAGTGAGAGGGGTGTTTATCTGTAAATTACGAGTTTTTATGTGTATTATATTCATAAAAATATTCAACAGCTGTCTTGGTACCCATAACACAAGCTATGCATACTTTGGGGCTAGATGGCGATGTGTGTATTGTCGTAGTATATTTATTTATTTATTTATCACAACATTATGGAGCTTTACGAGGTTGGCTTTTGACAGCCTCTAGAACGATCTGTCAAACTACGCCCGTTAGGGTTGTGATTTGGCAGTAGTAAGATTACTTGGGGATCGAAATACGGAGGGCATTTGTATTTCTTTGCAAAAAAATCTATTAAGATAGGTACATTACATACTGCGTTATAAGGGATGGAGCGAAATTTGATTCTAATATTGGACATCATCTGTTTAATTGAAAATAAATACAATTGTTTTTTTTTATGTATCTTAAAGATATGCTCTTCTTAAATTGGAACTTTGATAATAATAATGTGAAAATAGACTAAATCACATAGAATTAGCGTGGCGACAATAAGTTCTAAAGGTCTCACTCATATTCTTAAGAAAGTCCGAGCCTATCTATTGGAATGACAATAAAAATTCCGATGTTAATACTGCAGTCAGCCCAGACAAAAAAAATTATACCGATTTTAGAAACAATTCTTTAGTTTATATTACACTTATTTTTTATTGTATACTCATTATTTTTACACCAGTTTGTTAGTTCAATTTCTTGGTTTCAATTAGAACACAACATTTCAGTGAATTTTCTTGTATTTAATAAAATTTCATCTATAGAGTGGTTGTTTTTTGCAATAAAACGAAAGGCGTGTACCCAATTGTGTTTGCCTAACTGTGGAGCACATTTCCACAAAAGAAAATAGAAAAGCAGCACCAGCAACAGCATTGCGGCGATTTTTACCTGTGCCAATTCAAATTGTGCCGTCGCTTCGTTGCTTCCTGAGAAATTGTGTTCAGATTCTGCACCCATTTTCTTTATTTTCCGCCGTATCGACACTGTCGCTTTCGATACACTGCAGTTCTGTCTTATTCAATGGTCTTTCGACGATTGCCTGTTCAACGTTAACAGTTCCGTTTTGAATTTCAATTGCAATTAATAATACTTTAACTATTATCCTATTAGGTATTTATTTTGATGGCTGATTGGCGCAGCGGGCAGCGACCCTGTTTTCTGAGTCAAGGCCGTAGGCTACCCCACAACGGGAAAATGTTTGTGTGATGTAAAAATATTTACCTGTATATTATAAGTATTCATGTATAATATTCATAAAAATATTTATCACCCATAACACAAGCTACGCTTCCTTTGGGGCTAGATGGCGATGTGTGTATTATCGTAGTATATTTATTTATTATTTATTTACGGGAAAAAAATTAAGACCGGTTTCGGTCATTAACCCTAGTATTGAATCACTTCGGTTAAGGTTTTGGCTGCCGATGAGTAAGAGAAAACTGAAGCGGCAGGAAGTTTAACTGGTCAAAGGTTATTCCATGCACTAAAGAAATATAACGAGGACAGGGCAGCAGCATCAGGGCAGAGTGCGAAAGCTCGCCATGAGAAGAGCCCCAGGGATCGACGACATCGGGGGGGAAGTGGGAGACCCGAGGGTACCTTCTACGAAGGCTTGGAGCTCGGCTCGGTTCGACGTTAATCTGAGTGTTGGTGGACTTTTAGACTAATCATTGTTTATTCCAAACGCCCTCGTGACCGGGGTAAGAATCCACGTCGGGACGACGTCAGAAATTGGGGTTCTTTAAACCAGTAGTGAACTGATATAGGCTAATATTTGTAATTACTATCTATTTTTAGTCTTAAATAATTTAATAGCTTATATAAAATTCAGTGTTATAATCTCACCTGCAAGGATGGTACTCTGGGTGGCAGACGGTGAAGTTGACACAGCGATCATGAGGAACGCCAATAGAGTCCGTACCGTATACCACACGGGGCGCATCGCGCTTAGTCTCTTACTAACATTAGTTTTTTAACATCTACTCTCACTGTACGATTGCGCTTGTTATCAACTATTCACACTTTATTGATCTTTTATTGAGTCGAATTCGTCGCCCCAACGTTGGTATAGTCCAAATCTGAAACAAGGAAAAATATTTTTTATTAAATGCCTACAAACTTGTTCTCTGATTTCTAAATAAGTATAGAGTTGGATGAGCCGTTGGTCCTGGTTATTACAGCAGCGATAAAATAAATCAAGCCAATCCCTAGTAGAGCAGCACGGTGGGTAAATACTCTACAATCTTCTCTCCTATGAGTGAGGAGATCTGTTCTTAGTAGGGAGACATGAATAGAGTTATGATATGCTGAGAGTATATGTATACTGCAGTGCTTTATAAATGCAAAAGTTTCCGTGTGAAACAAGGAAAAACCAACAAACCTTCGGATTTTTATATCATATTATTTAAAATAGAATTTTACAGATGTTGCTCAACTGTACGAGAACAAAGAAACAGGAGCATTAGAATTTAACTTTAGATCTCATAGGAACCCTGCGTTTTCGTGAATATAGTGCACTCAGCTTAAGGTTCGGAGATTAATGTTTATTTTTACAACGCGGGTATTCTGTCAGTACTACTATACTATATACCTACTGAGTTGAGGGAAGTCCTGTAATAAAATCTCAAATTAGGAAAAAAACAAAGAGACTACTTTTATTTATTTATTAGCTTTCCAAGGGAAACAAACAGTACTATTACGCATAAAAGTAATTCCATATTTTTATACATAAACGATAACACTAACAGAAATTGCTTAGGAATAAGTAACTTTATAAAATAAAGTAAACGGAAAAGAGAAGAAAATTCATTTTATTTTAGTAGAAATCGAAAAGTATGTCAATGAGTTCAAAATTTTTAGTTTTTAGTAGTTATTGTGAGGTATTAGATTTTTGGTTGTTCAGTAGATTGTAGAGACATAAATTTTTAAAGCAAAACTTTGTATTGGCATTTCAAAAACAACGCCTAGCTAACAAACTATTCCGCCTTGATAAAGGTAATTCGGGAAGATGGTGCAACCAAAACGGGACACCGCTCAATAAATACACTTTTCAATAAAGATGTTACTGATAGCCCTCTGTGCGCAGCATGCATATAGGCGGAAGAAACAGTGCACGTGATGCTGGAGTGCAGGGGGGGTCCAGGGGTGCACGATGCAAATTCTACCTTTGATCTCCAGCCATTTTCCCGGAAGTTTGACGTACAACCAGCGAAGATGAAAAAGGACAAGTTATATTTGTAATAAAAAAAAATCTATTCATAGCACGGTAATCACTTTTTTATAACTGTAACCTATTTACTGGAGAAGTTTAGTTCAAACAATTTGACCTATTGTCTTGAACTTTGATTAGTGTCGCATGACTTGTTAGCTTAAAATTGATACCAATTAGAAAGGGTCGTCTATAAATATTAATTTACTAATAAACTTGGATAGAATAGTGAGGCCTGTAGTCTAGTCGAGAATCTTGGATAACCTTAAAGAAGTTTTGACCTTCTGCTCAATGCCTAATTGGGTTTGGCGTGCTTCGTGAATCATTTGTTGGGAGACATTAATATGATTTGAACTGTATACACCAGTTCATCGGCCTATTTGTTAGCATATTATTGAAATACGAGCACGAGTTTCAAAAAATTAAAATTCAAAATTTCTTTGTTCATGTAGGCCTATCACAGGCATTTATAAAGCGTTCACACATATATGTTTACATAATTGTAAGAAGACTTCGTTCGCCAACTTAAATCTAAAGCTTCGAGCGTTCCAAACGCGCCCTGGTCTAAGAAGAGCCCACAATAAACGTAGCCGGGTATATTTTTTTTGTTATCACCATCTCACAGGAAATTAATATTAAGCTATGAAGTGAAGTAAGATCAATTCACACCCAAGCTTTTGTATCGTTTAAGTAATCCTTGTAATAGGATTCATTGTAATAGGATTTTTCTGTAAGCTTACGTTTTATATAAACTTTGAACTTATTAAGAGATATCTCATAGATTTCTTTCGGTAATTTATTATAAAATAATATACAATTTCCCTTGAATGAATTATCAATTTTATGTAGCCTAGTAAACTGCACAACGAGTTTATTTTTTCAAATTATTTACTAATATAAAATGGGCCCCGGTCCATTAAAAGCCTTGTACATCCACCTCAGTATGGATATCAAATGAAAGGACTCGACAGTGTCAGACAAAACAGTGTACGCCTTAAAAAAATTTAAATCCAATGGTGTTTTTAATATGGGTACCTAATAAAAACCAAAGACTGTCACCTAAAATCAGTTTTTGAGGATGCTCCTTTTTCGGAGCGAAACGAGCGTACAGGGTATATTGCCGAAGATCTGTTTGGTGTGGAGTATAAGGATTGAAGAAATTATAAATTACACCACACAGATTCTCCTGCTTTCCGCTGAGTATAGCAAATTAAGCTTGATTTTGATAATATATCATGGATTTCCGCAAAGTAACGCCTGCTTCTATCCAACTCCTCGAATTCGTAATTAGGGCTCTCTTCCAAGTCAAGATATCGTGCTCTAAGTCTTAGTGTAAGGGTGGCTAAATATGAGACATGAATGAATACACTTTTATTGCAGAGATATAAACATAGAGCAAGACAGAAAAATTTGGTGGGCGTGTAAAATCTTTAAAAGTATTATGTATGTAGTTACGAGTTAGATTTAAACAAACTAAACAACATATTTTAATTATCAAAGCACTAAATTAGTTATTTAAAATAAAAAGAGATTGATATAATTTTATCAATCAGCGTATCCAGCAGAAAACCGTAGTTTACAAAAATGTTAGACAGTTAATATAAAATAAGTTATAATCAACGATTAAATAAAATTGCTTTCATATATCTACATAAAACACATATCTCTTTGGAAATACCACCTGGACTGGGCTCAACATAGCAAAAGTTTAAAATCCTAAAGGGGCTAGTTTAAAGGGGCTGGCGTAAATCCTTAAAAGATAAATGCTTCCGACTCAGAGTTATCTGGGTGAATCATTTATATTTCGTGACTGCAGCTGTTAGTGCGGCGTTCATCCGTTAATCTTGGTTCGCAAAGACTGTTGACTTTATGGTAACATAGTAGGTACCTAACGCTGTTATCATCCGAGTCTGAGACATCATAAATATCGCACTTATTAGTGCGTAGTTAATGGATTACATACGTATTGAAAAAGTGCCTCTGTGATGAGAGGATTAAAAAGGTAATATAATAAGCCCTGAACAGATATTTTATATCATAATAAGTAAACATTTTTATGACTTATACTCCCTATCCCTATCCCTACTAATATTATAAATGTGAATGTAAGTTTGTTTGTTACGCTTTCACGCAAAAACTACTTAACCGATCCTCATGAAACTTTGTACACATATTCTTGAAAGTATTAGAAGTAATATAGAATACTTTTTATCCTGACATTAAGCTTGGTTCCTTTGGGAGAGAAGATAAAAGTGTTTGACGATTTTACACCACAACTTCGACATATGATAACCGATTTAAATAATTATTTTGTACTATAGAGGTTACAAAATGTGTTTAATTTTGCCCAAACTTTGTGTAGATCTGATGAATGTGGTTGGAGATAGTAGACAAAACTCCTCAGCGGACAGCAGCAAACGACTCATTTAAGCATAGCGATACTGAATACTTTAATTTTTTTTAGAACTACAACTAAATTGAATGCCACATCAAAAAACAAATCAACGAAGTCGCGGGCAATAGCTAGTTGGTTTATAAAAATGTTTAACAGTTATTTATCATCATACTATAGTGATAGTGGTGCTGAATCTGCTTATGGTGCAACACAGTGAAAGACATTCTCACATTTATGACGACATCGACAGTAGGTACTATATCCATCTATATAGAATTGTTCTTAAAAACTGAGAGTGCGACCTAACAGCCTTACAATAGCGTCGTAGTTAAAAGTTTCAGGTGGCGACGTAAATTCAGTAAAAGATAAAGGCGACCCAGACCGAGTTATCTGAATGAACCATTAATAATTCTTGAGTGCAGCTGTTAGTGTCACAGCATTCATCCGTTAATCTTGACGAGCCCTACTGTTGACTTTGCGGAATTAGCTCCTTGATGGAAGAATAAATGAAAATTTTTCATTTAGGTAAAATATTGTATGGAGTGAAATCTAGCGACATTTTTCTTAGTGTCTGGCTATTTTCTCCTTGTTATTAGCTGTGATGACGTGATTAGTGATTACTTAATGTGATGACGTCCAAAAGCTTGATTAGTAGTTACCCAATTCATTGTTCTGAGGAACGCACTACTTTACACAAGCATAATATCTTTCCGGTTTTACGCGCTTTAATTTAGTCTCAAACACGTTGCCAAGCCTTCCTACTGAACTGAAAAAGTCCTATCAAAAGAGGTTCAGAAATTTTCATAGTTTAGTTCTCTTTGAAGAAAATTATCGAACCACCTAGAGAAGTTCCACTTCAAAATGTATACATTTAATATATATAAAGTCAAAGTCAAAGTCAAAGTCAAAAATATCTTTATTCAAGTAGGCCCACAGGTGGCACTTTTGATGCGTACATAAGAATTACACGGTAGTGAGATGATGGCGATAACCACATTCGTAAACTTAAAACTAAAGCTACGAGGGTTCCAAACGCGTCCCGGTCTAAGAAGAAGCCCACAACAAACTTAGCCGGGTGTTTTTTTTTTTTTTTTGTTATCGCCATCTCACAATGTAATTTTAAATTATTAGAAGAGCAACCTGGTTAGAGCAATAATTTACACCCAAGCTTTTTTATCGTTTACGTAGTCCTTTATACTATAATAGGACTTTTCTATAAGCTTACGTTTAATACAAACTTTGAACTTATTAAGAGACATCTCCAAGATGTCAATTGGTAGTTTATTGTAGAATTGTATGCAATTTCCTTTAAACGAATTATGAATTTTATGTAACCTAGTATATTGCACTGTAAGTTTATTCTTACTTCTAATGTTTAAATTATTGCAGTCACATTTTTTCTTAAATTTAGAAATGTTTTTATGGACGTACATTAAATTTTCAAATATGTACTGACTATACACTGTCATTATTTTAAAATCTTTAAATTTATCTCTCAATGACTCTCTCGGACCCATTTTGTAGATAGAACGAACAGCCCTCTTCTGCAGCACGAAAATAGTGCTAATATCAGCAGCATTACCCCAAAGTAAAATTCCATATGACATAATGCTGTGAAAGTAACTAAAATATACCAGTCTAGCAGTTTCTACGTCGGTCATATGGCGTATCTTCTTTACCGCATAGGCAGCAGAACTAAGCCTGTTCGATAAATTATTTTTTTTTATATTTATCCGTAATAAGATTTTAGCGACTCGAGCTGCTGTTGGTACTATGATTACAATTTAACGAGTTCTGACTCTTGACCTTGAACTAGCTGCTTATCTAAACGAGATCTAGAATGATAAAGCAATACTCTCTTAGAATATGGATCAAAACGCCTATAGCACTCTCAAAGTTTTGTTTTTTTACAGTTAAAAGAAGTCAAATACTCGTATATGATGAAAACTGGTTATTCATAGAAGATTTTTTTATTTTTGGCTGGTTTTGACGTATTTCCTCTGTTATTGCACACTGGCGATTAGATTTTGAAATAACTGTAGATGTCATTTACGAAATAGGTTTGTGTTGAGACCTAGGATCACAGCCAAACTTCACGTAGATTTAACTTTTTGAATTTTTATATATGAATAAAATTATCACATCATCTTTATTACCTTGTCAATTTATAGTGACATTATAAATGCGAAATAGTATTTTATCTTGATGAACTTTGATACAGTCATAGCCTGGTATGCCGGAACTTAGTCATTTATCCCAGAAAAGCAACCAAGAACCGTTTTTGCAGTCTTTGGATATTTAACTTTCGTAACCTATGTACGTTAAAATTGCTATACTGATCTTGATATTATTGTGCATAGGGTTTGTGTATCCTAGTGATGAACATGAGATACTTTTTACCCATAGAAAATAATAGTGTCAGAACGATAAACAAACTGAAACGAACGCGGACAAATTCACTAGTAACATCTAGGTTTAATATGGTGACCACTTTATCGCTAACAAACTCTACTAAGTGAGTTCTCACGCAAAAAGTAACACTAACAGCCTAGCAGTAAGATACAATTTAAAACATTAAATCATAACCCGTTGCTACAATATTTGATTACTCCGTCAAACGACAACAAAACGCCCGCATGCTAGGGGGGTTGCTCACGAAATTTCAATTTCCTGTCCTTTTGGTTGAAGAACGGCCCCTCTTTTGATCTGCCGATTATTTTATGTACAATTTTAATCAAGCTGATATTAACAGCACTCCGCTACGGATCGGAATAAAATTTGCAGAGAAAAAGGGTCGCTCGGACCCGTCGGTTACATCAGCGTTGTTTCTATTTGAAAAGGGACGTTGAAGTGTCATATAGAGTAAATGGGGGTGTACTAAATCCGGGTCATCAAGTGCTTCAAAGTTTATGGGCTGTCCCTCGAAATCTGAGGGTTATAAATTATAATAAAACGCCTCTTGATATAAATAATAATTAATTATTACAGTATTAAAATAAGATAAAACAGTTCGATCAATTTTCTGATTATTTATTTGCTGTATTTTAATGATATCTCATATATATATATATATATGAATATATATAAAAGGCGACTAACTAACTAATCTATCAACGCACAGCTCTAACCACTTGACGGATCGGGCCGAAATTTTACACACAAATAGTTAGTAGGCATCCGCAAAAAAAAATTTTTTTTTGATAATTCATTTAAAAAAAAAAAAAAAAAAGGGTTAAATGGGGGATGGAAGTTTGTATGAAATCCTTCATTTATCGTTTAATTTTTCAAGTTACACATGAAGCTTTGATGTTAGGTTTTCGACAAAGATTTCACAAATTTTAAAAATTTCAACTCCATGCATCAAATAGGGGATGAAAATTTGAAAGTTTCTGATTTTTTAAGTAATTAACGGTCATATTTTTATATTAGCAGCAAGACTATTTTTTAAACCTTTGTTTAAAATTTACCAAATCGAAAATTGAACTTAACGTGAGCGAAGCCACAGGTAAAAGCTAGTAAAGTAATTGTACCCGGAGCAATGAAATTTTCTTAAACACCCCCCCCTCCGTGGCTCAGAAACCACGCTAAGCCGCTATTATTGCTAAAACGAGTACGTGTTACTAATCTCTAAAGCCTACAGTGTAAGCATGTGGTGGGTGTAATCTCTTAATCTCTCTCTCCCATGAATGATGATGCCGGTGCCAGCAGAGTTGGATTAATAGGCGGAGGATGATGATGATGATGAATGATTTAAAGGAGAGATCCCGAATATCCTCTGTCGAACACCGCTCGTTTGGATTTTTGGTTGGCTTCTTGATCACTATGAAATAATTTTTAAAACCTTTACATAAATGAAAGGTCATAATTTAATAATTAGATCCAGTATCGTTTATGCGCAACTTGTACCTCGTGCATGTTATTTTCGACCCCTGGGTATAAATATACACTACTTTCATCGTATCATCTGTTTAAAGATGATTTACTAATGTCACATAGCATGCGTGTATTGTCAAGTGGTCAAAACAAGGGTATAAAAGAGCAATATCGCTACTTGATAGTAGATGGCGTTGGTAACAGGGTTACTAGATCTGAGAAAGAGGCGGAGTGCTTTCCTGTAAGTTTCGAGACGTTATAAATTAAAAATTAACGTGTTAGACGTCTAGAAGTCGAAGTTTTGTATCTTTTAAGTATTTATAAAACTGCACTGGGAATAGGTATTCTAAAAAAAAATAGCAGTTACATAGATAAGAAACTTTAGTAAAGCGGTACGCAGTTAAAAACTGTAAAGGGTACATTCGTGCGTGTAAACCTTAATGCAACGAGTGATAAATAGAGGTGTTTAATTCAAATTCCTGTACCATTATATTCACTTCTGCCGTGTGGTCTTTACGCATCACCCAAATCATTAAGCATCCGATTTAAGCATTTCCTAGGTTTTCTAAAAACAGGCATGAGTGTTAAATGAAGTTTGCAAATTTCATCTGTTATATTTTCATTCCCCTAAAGCGAGCTTAGAGTAAATACCTACACAAGCTTTTGTAAAATCTTTCAGTGTTATGTACACATTAAATAATCAGAAGAGGAAGACAAATAATCTTTATCACCCAATAGAGACCCACAACTGGGCACGCAACTCCTCTCTGAATGAGTAGGGCGAAGGTCTTAGTCTAGCATGCCAGCCTACTGTGGGTTGGCAGACTTCACGTACCTTTGAGTACATTATGTAACATAATGTATGCATGTTTTCTCACGATATTGTTTTCATTCAACGATAAAAATACCGATATTTGATTGCTTAAAACGCACATAACTTAAAAACGCTCATAAGAGAGGGAAGTTTCAGGTACATACCAAGAATCGCACTCTGTTCTTCCAAACAAAATTATTAATTAGGTACTATATATGTTGCGAAGCGCTGATAGCCCAGTGGGATAGTTAAAATATCACTTGCTTCAACGGTGAAGGAAAACATCGTGAGGAAACCTGCATGCCTGAGAGTTCATAATGTTCTCAAAGGTGTGTGGAGTCCGCCAATCCGCACTGGGCCAGCTTGGTGGACTACGGCCTTAACCGTTTCTCATTGTGGTAGGAGACCTGTGACCTCTTGTGGTCCCATAATGGGTTGATATGATGATGATAATATAACGTTTAATAATAAGAAGGACAGTGATTTAAAATCCTTATATCATGTAGGCTTGCTTAAATTGAGGAGAATATTGAGTTAAGAGTGTATTACGTAAGGGGAGCTTTTTTGCACTCTTTTTATTTGACTTACTCAAATAATGTTAGGTATTTTATCACGTTGGGCAATATTTTTACTGCGTACGTACACCGCCTTTATGGGAGAGGCGGTGAAGACAATTTATTCTTCAATATCAATCTTATACATACTGATGGAAAAACATAATTCAATTTGGCTGCTTTTTCTTGTAGCCAGGTTTCGGGTCCCAGTTCAATTGATAATGGAAAGCCAGGATTTTGTTTTTGCACAGAGAAGTGATCTCAGTAAGTGTTTCTGAAAATTTGTAAACCTTTCTACATCTTCACAAAATATAGGTTTTATGTTAAATTAATTATATTATATAAGACTTAAATATGTGACCATCCGAACGCCAGTGTATACTTTTTTCTGTCTCTTTGTTTTTGGCCGGAGAACTTAAGAACAACAAAACCGATTTTAAGCACGCCTTAAAACTATTAAATAAATAATTTCACCACGCTAGCCTAGTGCGGATTCGTGGACTTCACACGCCTTTGAGAACATTATGCAGAACTCATAGGGACAAAGGTTTCTTCACGATATTTTCCTTCACCGTTAAAGCAAGTTATATTTTAAGTACTAAAAACGCAGTTAACTTAGAAAAGTTAAACGTACGTGCTGGGATTCGAACTCGGCCTCTCGAAAGTGAAGCCAAAGTCCTAACACTAGGTAATACTACTTCTATGAAACTATGTATATTAGACTACAAGTTAGCCCTTGAATCTTACCTGGTAGTAAATGCTGATGATGTTAGCTTGCTTAACTGGTTTTTGGTATCAGCAGCAGCAGCTCTTCGCGACATATTACCAGATCGCTAAATTGATTATTGACATGTTTTAGTCGGTAGTAACAGACTGTGGACAAAGCCACTTCGCAGAACATGGTAAATTCAGAAATTATTAATTCCCAAACTGCTCCGGCAGGGAATCTAACCTGAGACTTCCACTTATGAGACCGTCATCACTGCGCCAGAGAGGTCGTCAAAAATTATAACTCGTGTTTTATGTTTAAAAGTATTTTTTATCTTGCTGTAATTGAGGGTTGACAGTCAGTAGTTGTTTCACCTATTGTCACTACAGCTTCAAATCTATCTATTTATATAAAAGAGGTGTGTGGGTATGTTCCGTGTAGGCTCCGAAACGGCTGGACCGATTTCAATGAAACTTTCAGGGAATCTCCGGATTGATCTGGCGAGTAATCCGGTAAAGTTTGGTGAAGATCGAAGCACTGCTAATTTTGAACTGTCAGACTGTCAAATACAGCTTTTATTTACTATGATGATATTTTATTGTTGGGTGTACATGAGTGTAGATAATGATCTTCACTCGCTCGAGAAGAGAATAGAAGAGAATGAATACGGAGAGAAATAAATGATTTAATATATTATGAGACTTAAATTAAAAATTTAATGATGTAAGTTTATTGTTTTAATAAAACTAGCGTACATAGCCCGGCGAAGCGGGCTGGGTACGCTAGTAGTTGATAGAAACAGGCGTTACTTTGCGGAAATCCATGATATAGTATGAAAATTTAGCTTACATTGGTATACTCCGGGAAACGCAGGAGATTCTGTATGGTATATTGAATGATTGAAGAAATAATAAATAACTTCATACAGATTCGCCTGCTTTTTGCGGAGTAAAACAATGAAGCTTAATTTTCATAATACTACTGCTTCATTCTTTGAGCTATGCCAGTAATTCAAATTTTTGTGCAGATTTTCTCATTCCTGATTTATTTACGTAGAGATGCTCTCACTATACACAAAACCGTGGTATTTGGAACTCCTTGCGGAACCCCTAAATCTAGCTTTATACGTCCATTAGTTTACATGATGATGACGATTACGTTTTTTATTAAATTTCGTCCAGCAGAAGATATCCATCGCACTACTAAAAAGGAAAACTATTAGTTCACCGTATGCTTAGAGTAATCTTTTCTAAATCCATTTATAATATCCACGAACTAATATTCTGATATTATGTACATTGCTAAACGCCCCAACAGCGCCCGCAAAAGCCACAGCAAAAAACATTTCAAATTGTACCACAATTCGGAATCGTGCCGGATATTGGCGTATTTCCAAGCCCATTTTCTCTGGCTGCGTAGCGTGATGCAAAATTATTCAAATTTTACACGACGTGATTTCGCCATCGAATTCGGGATGATCTAATTATTCATTCTATTGGCCAAATCGACGATAATTATTTTGGCCCGATCACGAAATTATTTTTTGTCGCCTTTGGTCAAAAAGTTTAGGGGCCCAATTCCCAAATAAGTCATTTTTTTATTTATAATTGTTTGTGATTATTTTTTTCCGATCAGAATATCATTATGGCCTGAAAGTATCGAGGCCGTTTTCATAGGGAACCTCGCTACAGTCATAAAAAAGAGTCATAAAAAATCATATTATCTATACTATGGATTTTTACGCAACGGATTTTTCTAAATACATAGAACAATTATAGAGGAAGCTACATTGCAAAAGCTGGCTGAGCCCTACGAAATATATGAGTAATATAATTTAATAAAGTATTGTACACCTTAAAAAAATCTACAAAAAAGTCCTAAAGGATAAACCAAAGTAACCATTTTTATCTTTAACATTTTACAAAAAATGTTGGGTTGTTTACAAAACTATTTTAAACAATACAGAATAATTCCTTATCCAATTATATACATTAGATGCGTTGTGCATTCATGTGAATCCAAATTGTCCTAAAGAGCATTTCAATAAAATTAATATTTTAGAGGATTTAAAAAGCGGGGGCAGGGTGAATGGCGGGCGCGACAATTAAACTCCCGAATACGAATTCAAATAACATACAAACTTATTCCATTCGCAATGTATATTGCGCACGTGCAAAGCGAATTGGCAATATAATATTCCAACAGCGAAAAATCCCGCTATATCTAAACCGATTTTAACAAAATTTTGCATAGAGATAGCTCACATCCGGTACACGGAAATATGATACCTTACATCCTGGGAAGACAAACGCAAAGTAGTAGTAAAGAGTTCCTATGAGTGTATATTTGTCTTACTTAGGCTGTTTTATATTTCGTATGAAACAATTGTATTTATTCTATATCATGAAAACTATTCCTAATAAAAGTTTCATAACCAGACGTTTTCTTCAACGATATTTCTTCTGTTGAATTCTACTTTGTAATTCAATGTTACGTTATAAATTCGCACGATGCTGCTAGAAAGGGTTTTTTACTTTACGTTTCTACTTTTTTTAAGTTTAAAATCCCTTAAGCCAATTAAGCATAAAAATGCCTTGACGTCACATAGCTTTTGTAAATGTGCTTTTAAACTCATCAATTAGGAAGCTGCAACGCATTTCCCCTTTGATTAAAGCAGCATAAGCCACTTTTCATCCGATAAACACTCTTATGCCTAAATCCATATATCCGTTCAAGTCATTGGATTTCTGCTGCAGGAAAAAAAAATCAACAAACACACCTTCTCATTTATAATATCCGGATAGATTACGTTTCAAATAAATTAGATGTCCCAACTTAGGAAGCCATAATATCGTCATGCCCATCGACCGCAAAATCGTAATTCCAAGGGTAGCATTTGATCAATACTTGAGTAGGTACTCCGAGTGAAGCTAATTGTAACTTTAGTATTATTAATATTATAAGTAACAAGTCACCTTTAAGCTAACGATGATATTGTGACTTCCCCCTTATCACCCTTAATTAATGGGTGATACGACTTATGTATACCTAAGGCCTTTCTATGTGATTTAAGTTGATTTTGGAATTAATATGTTTTCCTCTACATGTTGGCTAAAAACTAGCCAACATGTAGAGGAAAACATATTAATTGAAATAAATTAATTATTTTATTAACATTATGGGATGGCCTTAAATTAAAGCTAGAAAGGTTTCAAACTCGTACTTTCATAATATAGAATATGTGACAAACCCGTTGCATTGAGTACGTGCTTTGTTCCAAGTCAATGGAACGAGCTTATAAGTAAGAAACATGGACAGCTTTGATTCGAGAAACCCACAATAAAATTCCAAGAATTTCATTGGTTGTTCATCTTTTACATGTCTCAAATGAAATCTATCGGCTTCTGTGTGTCAAAATGTATATATTTCAAGTAGGCCTACTGTAGCAGCACTTTTGAAACATTAAGTATGTCTGTTTGTGGTGACTCTACCTCCGATACGGAAAGCAGATTATTTGAAGCCAAAGTCAATTATACCGCATATCGTGAGTAAACTAAATAATGTCACTTTCTTTAGTCATGAACTAATCTTGAAAAGTTTGACTGTTAAGAATCATAGAGTTACCACGACAAAACTCAGGCAAAAAGTGCTAAAAGTAATTTATAAGGTCTAGGACTAAAACTTAACTTATCAAACGACGCAAAAAGTTATCAAACGTTTATCATTATAGACATTTTTCGTCAATCTATCGCCCTAATGTCGCCAAATGTTATATTCTCGGGTCACGCAATCTTAGCATCTGTCTGATAGTTTCTAACTTGAGAATCACGCCTTGTTCGATATATATACTAGAAGTTATGTTGAAGACATAATTGTTATTTCGTGATTTCTCAGAGAGCAGCACTGACTGATAATAAGCTTATCAAATTATTTAACATAATAGTGTAGATAAAATCAGCAAATTAAAAGTAGTTAAATTCCTTAAAAATAACAATGATTTCAAGTAGGCCTACTTTATAAACACTTTTGAAACGTACAGGTAAGTATGTTTGTAGTGACTCTACAACCGGTTCGGAAAGCAGATTCTACCAAGAAGAGCCGACATGCAACTCAGTTGTTTCGCTTACAGTTTATAATGTATGCTGACAGGCAGACGTCAACTCAGATCGAACCCGGGACCTCCCACTTAATTTCATAGCGCTCACCATTGCGCCAGGGAGGAAGTCGAAAAGATGATTATGATGATGGTGAT
Organism: Pararge aegeria; assembly: GCF_905163445.1. Lineage (NCBI taxonomy): Eukaryota > Metazoa > Arthropoda > Insecta > Lepidoptera > Nymphalidae > Pararge > Pararge aegeria. The sequence goes on along the minus strand of NC_053184.1, from coordinate 3,545,707 downwards.
GATGACGGTGAAATATCAAAATAGCTTAAAATACGTGCCATTGTTATCTCATAGCTCTATTATAGAAGTTTTATCTCTTAATGTTAACTCTTCGTGGTAGTTGGGCGGATCGAATACCTAATAGCTATAGTTACGGTATATCGGTTACACATTCTGAAACTACACACATTGTATTGTGAACTTTATGCGAGTACCAAAGTTTCACAAGTTGCTTTCTACTTTGAAATTCTACGCCAGCTCTCAATACGTAGTGTTCAAAGGTTCAAAAGGTTCATAGTTCAAGAGCTGGTGGGAAGTTTAGTAAAGTTATTCATGTATACTTTTTCTACATTATCTACAGGTACTTTATAAAATTAAAGTTGAATACTTATCTTGTTTTTTATTTGGACACGCTAATCCCTAGAGCCAGTTAGATTTTGAAGTTCTAGAGGAAGTTTATAGTCTATTTTGCATCACGCTACAGCTCCTAAGAGTCTATAAAACAAAGTACAGACGCGAGCGGGCAATACTATGCGGTGAATCTGGGTAATGTTTAAAATAGCGAACGAAAGTTTAATGGGGAAAAAAAACAGAATAACGGAGGACGCAGCCGCGGGAAGTGGCTAGTAAAACATATATTTTAATACAAAATGTTATTTGTCTATAAATTAATGTTTTTTTTATTATATTTATAAACTGATTGTGAAGTCTCAAAGATAAATAAATCGATCAAAACACACACACGCATACAGCATACATGCACACACCGACACTTCTACACAGAAGTACCCACTCTCGTGCGGTTTTTTGGGAATCATTATTATTTTGTTATTATCGTATAAAAAACTTAAATGGGCTCTATTAAGTCAACACCGGGCATTGTATAAAATACTTTTTTGCTGTAATGCTATTGATTTTATAAATAAAAATAAATAAATACTATAACATCTTAATGTATGTAATACGTTACAATTTGTGTTAATAGGTATGTATCTAATTTAAATCAATTATTCTTAAGTACTGTGTTTTCAGAAATGCAATTCTCAATACCAGTCCAAAGTAAAACAAAATAGAGTTGTTCAACTTCGTGTCTCGGGGAGCACGTTAAACCATTACATCCGGTTATTTATCAGCACTGACATTTGATAATTATCTTTCAACTTTCTCTCTCTTATCCAAGAAGCCTGCGCCTAGCACAGGACCTTAATAGCATGAGGATGCATTAGGTCATAAACCTACCGCTGGCTCCCAGGCTATAAAAAGTCATAAAACGACTAGATGAATAGTAAATAGTCTTGAGTTATAAATAAATGTAAAGCTAATAGATTGAATTTCTTACCGAGAACTTTTTATTGGAAGCTCATTATGCAGCAGTTTCCTTAGACGGAGCCAATCAATTAGATCTCCATCAAAGACGAGGGATTAAAGTAAACATATTTCCGTGGGTTTCTTTTTCTTAAAACGACTTTTCTATTCAGTGTTTTAAGATTATGAGGAATTGAAATAGTGGGTAGTTGACCAAGGGAAGTAAATTTAACTTCTGTGTAATTACAATTACGTACGTTCGCCTGTCCATATATCACATCCATATATAGGTTTGTTTTTCCGTCTATCTACCGGTTAATATCTCCTTTTGTCAGAGCTCAGTAGCTTCTGGATTAAAAAACGCAACTTCATAGATTATTTCATCAAATTCAAATTCAAAATTAACTTACTTCAGGTAGGGTAGGCTATCAATGGATAAACACTTTTGAAAAGACAGTTTTTAGTAACTCTACTACCGGTTCGGAAAGCAGATTTTACCATTAAAAAGCCGCTGAGAAACTTAGCTGTTGCTGTCTTGCGAGAAATGTTAGCGATGCTGTGTTCTTCCGATCAACTTTATCAATCGAACCATGAATCTAGTGATCTAAACTCAAACTCAAATTCTAACTTTAATTATTTAAGTTTCTCTTTAAAGTAGGCCTTTTTGATGCGTATTTTAAACTTTTAATTGTAGTGAAGTGGTAAGGTTTTTATACGTTTACATAAAACTGAAGTGAGGGTTCCAAGCGCACTGCTTTAAGAAGACGCCAACAAACTAGCTGGGTATATCCAGGGTCCGTAGTTAAAACGAGGTTACGGCAGTTTCGAGTATTCATTAAATGCATAATGGTTAAAGAAAATGAACAAACCAACAAGTTTCTATCTTCTCAGTGCAATAAGACTGTTAACGATCGTTTGGCGACAAACATCCGAGACAAATTGCTTAATATGTGTTGCATATGAGTCGACACGCCTAAAACCTCGTTTACATTGCAGCACTAATGTCGCAAATAAATTTTGCTTGCAGTTTAAAGTTAGTGCGCGGTGCATTTGGGTATTCTAATGCATTTTAAGCCTATTTCGGTGTAGAATAGAATCTTTTTGAAGTAAAATAGAATTTAGTGTTAAATTTTGTGCATTTATTTCATGGTACCTATATATTTTTAATGAAATTTTATTTCAAGTCGGTGCAGCATAAATGAAGTAATCTTTGTAATGTTTTTTACAATATGCGGTACAACGCAAAATAATGAACAAAATTTATAAATTTTAAAGTGCATATTTCGGAACCGACAGGATTTGAACGTGCGACTCTTTGGCAACCGCGGCCTGAGTGCTTTACGACTAAGCCTTATCTCTCTCTCATCGGCTCTCATTTACCGATGCCGAAATTAATATATGCCTATTACCGAAACCGGTTCCGAAAATTTTTCACACTAAAAATTGATTAATATTATATTTCCTCCAAGGGAAGGTAAAAACAAAATTATATAAATTATAACATTAATGGCTTCCGTTAAGAAAATCGCTGTGTGCTAAGCACTCAATTCCTGTATCAATTAAAAACCTTAAAATGTATTGATATCTAAGAGTTTAGCATCGTGGATCCTAGTTCTAACATCTCTATGAATTAAAGACCCTTGTTCATAAGTGAGCTACTGATTTGAGAATTTGTGATGGTTTTTTAATTAATAAACAAGTCCTTAGAATATTCCTGCGTACGACGCATATTATAATTTATCCAATTGCAGAACTTTCTATGATCCGAAGCACACAACTAATATTTTATTGCTGTTAAGTTATTGTAATGATTCAAAGAAAATAAAATGATTTTATTCTACTCAACAGGCGTGGCATTACACGTGTTACTTGTATTCCCGGTCCATTAATACAACAGCAATAAAAATTTGTTTATTAATTGTAGCGGACGTCATGTAAACGTAGTCAAACCGGCTACCAATCAAAAGTATATGCGGGTCAAGTGCAGTGGAATTCTTCGTTTTAATTAATATCTATTTAGAACTCTTGCATCATCAATTATTATGTGATGATATTGAACTTGTACGGACATGTTGCTACATATCTAGTTAATAATATATTAAGAGCTCATAAAAAGCGCACTGACCGACTTTATCTTCATCTTGCGTCTTCCTCGAGATTATTTGTCATCACTAACTATAAAAGGTTTTGTCCTGACGGACTGATGAACACCTGAGAGCCTAAACTTTAGGTTCACATACTTTAAATTCCTAAGTGTATATTCTTCAAGAAAGTGTGCTTAAAGTTTTTTTTTAATTACTAACAGGTAATTCTCAGAACTTCTAAGAGTAAAATATTGGATTTTACTATCCTAGTCTAACCTAATCTCGGTCCGAGATGGAAATCGATCGTATCAAGTCGTGCATAGTAGTTTAATACTGAAATAACGAAGCAGTTAATGTTAGTCATCTTAAACTTTTATTTAATAGTGTTATTATATCTTTATATATATATTTCTTGTGTGCGTGTGTATGTCACCGAACTCCTCCTAGACGGCTGGACCGATTTGAATGCATTTTTCGGTATGCGTTTGGGTGGCACCCTGGATGGTTCACAAATCAGCCCGACAGATGGCGCTGGGATCAGCTAGTATAGTTATAAATTATAAAATAAGCGGTGATAGCGCATTGGATTGGAGCTCGCCTTCACTTTCCGGGGGCCGAGTTCGAATCCCATCTCGCAGCTAGCTCTAACTTTTAGTTATGTGCGTTTTAAGTAATTAAAATATCACTTGCTTCAACGGTGAAGAAAAACATCGTGAGGAAACACGCCTGGGAGATCTACATAATGTTCTCAAAGGTGTGTGGAGTCCACCAATCCGCACTGGGCTAGCGTGGTAGACTACGGCCTTAACCCTTTCTCATTGTGGGAGACCAGTGCTCTGTAGTGGACCGGTAATGCGTTGATGTGATGATGAGTTCAAAACGTCTTGTGTCCACAAACCTGAGGAATAAGTGTTGAGATTGATGAGCCTATGTCGGAATGCTGCTTAGCGGTATAAATAGTCATGGCTGTAGTACTCCCTAGGATAAAAACAAAACGCTCTTCTACGAAATTTTCTATCACAACGCCTAGTGTTATCGACCAACAAATAGTAGGCCGACAGTATTCATTAACAGCTGTCTAGGTTGTTAATATCAATTAGTTCACAAAGGCAACGGAAAATGTAACCGAATTGGGACCACCCACACTAACATTCCACACATCATCGAATGGTATAATAGTGTATGACGTAACAATATGACGACTCGGATTTCATTTGTGACCGAATTCAAAAATAGAAAAGATATAATTTATCCTTCCACGTTTACAAACTGTTGTTACAAATGTTAAAATGTTGGCCCGCACCAAGCTTAGTTTTACTTATGAATTCTTAGAAGAAGAAGAAACACTTTATTGCACGTATAACATACAGGAAAAGAAACAGTAAGGAGTGTACAGTACACAATGTAGACATGCAAAGGCGGCCTTATTGCGGCAAGCAATCTCTTACAGGCAACCTATGTAGACAGGACTTTCAGCAATAAAACGGGATAGTGCCAAGAGTGTTGATAAATATGAATAAATACCAAAATGTATATATACAAATACATAGATAATTCATAGTAGATATACTAAATTAAAAAAATATATATAATACGTTAATATAAGAACTGTAACGCTATCAATCAATTACAGAAACAATAAAACCTAATCCTAAGATCGCTACTAAGCGATAAGGCCTTCTTTGCCTTCCTACTACTACCAGTATCTGCCTCTGCTTTTTATGTCCATCTTGTGGTGTAAAAATAAAGAGTATAAACATTTCCAGACTATACGACACTTAATATAAATATAAATATACTACGACAATATTCACATCGCAATCTAGCCCAAAAGTAAGCGTAGCTTGTGTTATGGGTACTAAGATAGCTGTTGAATATTTTAATGGATATAAAACACATAAATACTTATAATATACAGATAAAAACTCAGACACAGAAAAACAATCATGTTCATCACACAAACATTTTCCAGTTGTGGGAATCGAACCGAAGCCCAAGGACTCAGAAATCAGGGTCGCTGCCCACTGCGCCAGTCGGCTTTCAAAGTTAATAATATAAATACGAAAGGTACGGTTGTAGGTCCTTCTTTAACGCCTCATCTAATCAACTTATTGACTTGATTTTTGGCACAGAGTTACTTGATATGACGGACAGTAACATAGGATACTTTTAACCCTTTAACATGTAATTCAGGAACATTAGGGGTTTGTACACCAAAAATCGTCCTTCCTTCATGTCCTTACAAACAAACTACTTATTTAACGCAGGTAACACCGCGAGATTGGGCTAGTATTCATATAATTCAAATTCTTGGTTTGGCATTCGGAATTAATTTTACGTTTGAATTCATGTATAAATTTAACTTATTACAGTGAACCGCGGATAGTTTAAACAAATAAGGTTAAACATTAATAACACGCAGTTTTAATTATAGTTTATAAGTTGAGAAAGGGGTTATTAAGGATTTACCTACACATTACCAACTGTGTAATATACTACGGCAATATACACACACCCAATGTAAGCGTAGCTTGTGTTATGGGCATTAAAAGACAGATGAATATTTTTATGAATAGGTAATATTTTAATACTTATTTTATATAGATAAACACACAGATACTGAAAAACATTCATGTTCATCACACAAACATTTTCCAATTGTGGGATTCGACTTAGACTTAGAAAGCAGGGTCGCTGCCCACTGCGCCAATCGGACGCCAATAGGAATGGAAATCCCTAGAAAAGACCTATGCCAGCAGTAGACGTCCTGTGGTTGAGATGATGATTATGATTACGAGTACGATTCCTAATACGTAGGTATTTGTTAATTAAATGTTATATTTAAAATGCATATAAAAAATTTCGGAACCGATAGTATTTGAACCTGCGACTATCTGGCAATCGCTAAAGTTAAGCTACGGCTCTCTCCAACCATTGATGCCGAAATTAGCATATACCTTTTACATAAGTCTTATAGCGTCTGTAGGTCGGTTTCGAAACAAAAAATATGCATTTATAGAATCGATAATTCCTTCAGGTGTAGGTAAAAACACTAATTAATATTATAAAATTGTTAATTTAATGTTTCCTTAAGGTAACTAAGGTTGTAACTGAGATAAAATTTCGCATTGATAAAGCATTAGCATACGTTCAACTTGATTACAGAAGACGTATGCGGTAACGAGAGAATGTGGCTTGGCCAAAAATAGGTAGCTAATTAAAAACAGATAAACTAACACAAACATCTAATTTTCAAAGTGTTAAATTGGGCCTGTAATATCTTTATATATATATTTCTTATGTGCGCGTGTATGTCACTGAACTCCTCCTAAGCGACTGGACCGATTCGAATGAATTTTTTGGTATGTGTTTAGGTGGCACCCTGGATGGTTTAGATTCACAAATCAGCCCGACAGATGGCGCTGGGGTAGCAGCATATAATTTTTTTGAACTCAAACTTCTCTTTAACCTTAACTTAATTTTCCTTTTATTCCTGTCTGCCGGTAATTAATGAAAATTTTACCATAAATAACATCGCAATTCACCGCAATATTTAATGTATATAAGAAAGTATTTACTAAATTACGCAAAATATTTCGATAATCATAAATCTGATACAAAACGCTGTCGTCATTTGAATTTCAAATCGAACTGAGTGAGCTGTAACACGCAAACGTCGAAAAGAACTGTTTTGAGACTGAACAAAATAATTCCCTTGATACGAGTACCTACGTTCCGTGATAAATTTAATAAGAAAGTTGACAAGTTATAAATATCGATAACCTCCGGTGTTAAATTGTACTTTTGTTTATGTGATATTTTTAAATCCAGATGTTATGATTGTTATTTTTAGTTGTTTTACTAGACTTTTAAGATTCCACGGTGTCCATGTGTCTAGTGACCCTGCGACTACTAGTTTACCTAGGCTCTTATAAAACTACGCTTTCCATTTCAGGATTGCCACACTATTTAGCTTTGTAGGTAGCTGTTTTTGAACGGATCTGCTTATTTTGGCTTCGTGACTGAGTTTTTTTATGAGACTGTGTGTGTGTGTGTTTTAGGTGACCATGCTCCATCACTGATAACACGCATGGTTTAAAATTTAAGTCTTCAGGCGGTAAAATAAATAAATAATTATTCAGTAGAAAAATAATTCAGCATTACTTTAATGTCTATTTCAGACTCTTTTCTCTTCGAAGTCTTTACTCGTATACAATAGTGCTAAAATAAGCTTTTATAAAAAGTGTCGTCTTTTCAAGAAAAATCTATTTGAACAGGCTACCTCGACAATAAATCCAAGCAAAATATTAATAGAAAAACTTTTTGTAGCAAGAAAAACTAGTCATAATGCAAATGGGTAAATACAGACGTGAGAAAAAAGCTGTAATTGAATTTCATTGATGTTCATAACAATCTAATTAAAATTCAAATTGAGTTCCACCGATCCGCACTGGGCCAGCTTGGTGGACTATGTCCTAAACCCTTCTTATTATGGGAGGAGACCAGTGCCCTGTAGTGGGCCGGTAATGGCTTGATATACTGAATTGAAATTCGTCAAGATAATTAGGTAGGTTGAGAAATCCCTGGCTTAAATTATAAGCTTATAGAAAAATCCTATTATATTAGTAAGGATTAAATGTATGATAAGACAGCTTGCAGCAGTATGAATTTATCTAACTTCATAGCTGAATATTAACTCGACTGGCAGATGGTGATAACAAAATAAATACCTGGCTAAATTTCTTGTGGAACTTCATTTCTGGAATATGCCTTCCGAACTGGTGACACTACAAACAGACTGATTTGACGTTTCAAAAGTGCTTATAAACTGGGCCTAATTGAAATAAATGAATTTTAATTTTTTTTGACAAAGCCGTGTTTCAACCCTCCTAGCTATAGTTTTAAGTTAACGAATGTAGATATTACCATCATTAATATGTTAAATATATGAATGCTTCATAAGTGCCTGTGATAAGGTCTACATGAATAAAACATTATTGAATTTGAATTTAAGAGCTTAGTGGCAACTTTTAACATTTCCACAAATTAAAATAGGAGACTCTTCCATAGAGTAGTAACGTTTAAGTCAATGTAATCTGACAGCGCAGTAGTTTTATTTTTTTTAATACTTCAATATAGAGTATTTCATAATATAAGTACTTAATTAACTACCAGACTTTAATGTTTGCAAGTGATTTGCTGTTTTGAGTTTAATCATGTACAAAAGATATTTGAGATCAAATCCTTTTAAAATTGAATGGTATAATATATGTTTAGATTTGGCAAAGGTATGGGAAAAACAATCTCATGAAACGCACGACCTTCAAAAGCAAAACATCCTAAAATACTAATAATACGGAATAAATATACTACATCGCCATCTAGCCCCAAAGTAAGCATAGCTTGTAATATGGGTACTAAGAAAACTGATGAATATTTTTATGAATATAATATATGTAAATACAATAAGTATTACACAAATAAACAGAGATCTGACAATCATATTCCACTAGCGGGAATCGAATCCAAAGCCTTGGATTCAGAAAGCAGGGTCACTGCCCACTGCGCCATTCGGCTGTCTGTAAATCACGAATACTGGAGCAGAATAAATGTAAAAGTCAGTCTTTTCTTCTTTTAATAAAATAATCTTATCAAACAGAGTTTGTGGAAATATAATACATATATATAGATATAATACACTTTTCTTTGTTGTTGGTAATTGTCACTATCATCGTCCTAAATAATACCCTACAGCTACTTTCCCATCCATTTATAAGCTTGGATTAAAGTTACTTAACGTGAAATATTTATTTGCGCTTCTACTAGGACTCATCACCTCTTTAGCAAATCATAATTTTACTACTATTATGTACCTATATTTTCAGTTATCTTAAACTAATTCTGATGAGATGTGGTGCTGGAGACGCCTTTTAAAGATCCCTTGGATGCATTCCGCACCAACAATTCCATTTTAAAAGAACTGAATATCAAGGAACGACTTTCGTCTACGGTGCAGTTACGCATATTCAAGTTTTTTGGCCACATCTCAAGGAATGAGGGGTCGATTGAACGATTGGTGGTGCAAGGACAGGTTGAAGGAAAAAGGGCAACAGAGCGGTCACCTACTCGTTGGATAGATACGGTGAAATCGTTGACCCAGACAACTGTGGTAGAATGTTTTCGACATGCTACCAACCGCCAAAAGTGGAGAAGACACGCGCGTGCAATCCAGTGATGTCTAGCGCCATGAAATTCATCTCAGCAGCCACGACCACTCTGCCAAGATTGAACGACTAAGAAGAAGAAACTAATTCTACAATTCTGACTAAAGTTGGCCATTTTAAATATAACGCGCATTCCCAAGATTATTAAGTACGACAATACTACCACGACTGATGTGCCATAGCTAATAAATTTTATTCTAATTCAATTATGTAGCATTTGCCTATTCGTAGTGGAGAAACCCATCTAAATGGTAATAAGGGTAGATTATAATCAAACCCTTATCAGATTTTTGACGACCTCTCAGGCATGTATATGCGAGGGGAATCCATAAGGTACAGGATTCGATTTTCGACAAGGTTACTTCGAGAATCTAGTTATGGACTAATAGAAAGTTTGGGCTGCAGACATCTTACACCCTAATTTCAGTGTGTTATACTATAATTGATTCTTCTTTGTCGTAACACTCTTGCCAGAGTGGTCGTGGTGATCACGGTGTGACATTGTTTTTGGTAGTTGTTACTCGCCTCACGATCATTCGCCACTTCTCCCTATTTGCCGATAGTCCGGTACACTCATGCAAAGGACCTGCCACTGAAGATTTGTTCTGATCGGTCCATCGCATGGGTGACCTACCACGCGCTCTAGTACCCTTACCTAATGATAATGATTGATTAGGGGTTATGAATTTTAAAATCGCAGCTAAACACTTATAATAAGTCAAATTAAAATAAAGAAACAAAACTCATACCTACATTTAACCTTCAAGAGATCGTATGATTCCCTATAATTGGCTTATAAAACTTTCATCGAACTTTCATCAAAAAAATATTTCTCCCGAATACGAAATCGCTTACGAAAAGTGAAATCTGTTCCCTAAACTTCGTAAAGAATAATATTAAATAAAAGTTTCACAACATTTTAAGGATATGCAGCGTTATTTATGATTTTTCGCATTCCTTTCGTGAACGAATTTTTTTAAATGAAATGGAATTTTTAATAACGCTCGTGTTCAAAGAATTATTTATTAGTAAACACCCTTAATTAATTTTTATATTTTATGAAAATCTAGAGCGGTTTTATATATTTGCTGTGCTTTCCACATATATTTCAAAACAACTTTTATGTTCAACATTAAGTTTTACGTTTTCTATTTTCAAAAGAGATCTTTAATGCCTTTTAACAGTCGATAAAGTAACAAAATAAATATTCCACGTAATGTAAACCAATATAGTCTACAACTAAAATAAATTTAAAATCCAACTTTACTATTTATACACTTTAGACTTGATGCGTTTAAAATTATACAATATATTTCCATTGTCGTAAGAATATTTACAGAATTTTCCGCAGCTACAAATAAAAGTCGAACAAATTACGTTGGGGTCATAAATCAAAAAATCGCCAACGGATTTGAAATCTAAAAATACGCACTCACCGTGAACTGAGATAAACTTTCCTCGTCCATCATCCGGCACACAACACGACCACTGTATATGACACAACGCGTGAATCCCTAAAAACTAAGTGACAAAACCTGGATAGTTTACAAACACACACAAAAAAATTGAGAAACTTCAAAAATAAATACTACACTACTCGTCCGTGTTCACGACAACTTTTAACACCGTATCCATGATAGTCCGATTTTTTGTTCGTGTGGGAATAAAACATCGCAGTTTGAGAAACGCAGGCCTTACGTCGTGCGCTTTACCCGAATGCCGAATACACACTAGTTCAGGGCGTATCTTGACAGATCCTTAATGCGCCTGCGTGGAACGGAGTGACTCTTCGGCCTGGCGGACTTATTCACTAGTTAATTAATATATCAACTTTTCTACCCTCCTGTATTAAACGACTCTCTTAATAAAATATTTGGTCTGGCATCTTCGATGGCGGGAAGTTTGGTCGACACCGCTCGCAGAATTTTCCGCTTGTGTAAACTTTGCGTGCAATTAAATTAAGTAAAAGCGTTAGCCTTTACTGTAATGAGTGTTTTGAGCAACAAACTCGGCAATGATGATGAATATTTATTTTATTGTTACGAAACAAAACCGATTTAGGGACCTGTGGTAATTGAAATTTCTACATCACTTGAATTAATATTTAAAAAAATATTAATAAAAAGAAAAATTGATTGTTTTACATATGCACACTGTTTTTCTAAATCTGATCTTGATTTGCTTGCTGATGAATGGATGAAGATCATGCGCGAGTGTCTGGAGTTTTGTGAGAACTCGGTGTTAATGTAGATAGTTTTACTACTTAATACTGGTTAATTATTATGTTTTTTTCCGCTTAGTTGTGTTGTTATTGGATTTTGGTCGTTCCTATTAATAATTAAAAATTAATAAAATTAAAATCCTACATAGGCTTCGCAATCGAAAGTTACCTAAGATGTCTTTAAATTGAAGGAAAACCTGGATTTCCAGGACGCATCATCAGATAGGAACTTTGTTAAACTACTAATTAAAGGTACAATCGTCATTTTATTGTATTCGGTTCTAATAAGCAAACCATTCCAAACAACAGAACTATGAGCTCCATAAATATACCTAAATATCAATAGTACCTAATAATAGTAGTACCTAGTAATAGTAATAGTAATAGTAGTAACTCTTTCAGTGTATTGAAATCATAATCTTTATCCTATTTTATCTTAGTGTCCCACTGCTTGGTACTACCCTCTTCCCGCATAGGAAAGAGGGAAATAGAGCACTGACAGTACTCCGCTCCCATACGATAAAAGCCGATATCGATGACTTGGCTAGCTTTTCGTACCACGAAATCGTTTTAAGACAATAAACTAAATACCTGTAAAAAAATTGAACCAAGGACCTTGTGTTACCTAGTCAAATATGCGTAACACAAGACCTACGAGGCAATTAAAATCTACGAGTATCGGTTTTTTAAATTTCTTATATTACATAATCTATCGATAGTTTCTCATTGATTCAAATCCATCGATATTTAAAGTTGAACTACACTACTTTTGAAATACAGTCACGAACTCAAACATCAATTTAATATGTAATAGTAACAGTCTTGAGAACATGCGTGTTATTTCTGTCTACTGTTTCTCTTGCGTTAAATAAATATTGGGCCTTAATGGCATTAGAAATGGCCTGAGACTTAAAATTTGTGGCAGATAGGACAACTCATATTATAAAGCAAGAAAATAATAATGAATGAATGAATGGTTATAATTTAAATCATTCGTTCTCGACTGACTTTTTTATATTAAAAAATATCATTATAATCTATATAATAAATTACGATATTGAAAACCATCAAAAAGGATGATTACACGGAACCTTGAATAGATAGTTTCAATTTTATAATTATTTTACAGAGCGAAATCAAGGCGTACACAAAACGATCGAATAACTCAAAGATGTTTATTTTTTAATTAATAAACGTCACAAATGGCATAATGGTTGTTTTATTAATCTATTAACTAACTAACTATTATAAAATTAAAACAGCATAGCGAATTAGCAACGATGCGAGCGTGAAACTCGCCAAGAGTTAAACTTCAGGTTTTGATGACTACAGAAACAAAATCCCCATCATTTTATAGGCAAATGCAATCGCATCGTCACTGAGTGAAATTAATTTCTCTGTTTTGTTTTTACCCACGACCTCTCTACCTTTTAAACAAGTATCTTGGGCAAAGGCGCAAGGAGGCACCTAACTTAATTTGAAATGTTTCTCTATGAATACACGTGAAGATTAATTCTATTTGGATAACGTGTAACTGAAGTGGTCGATTGATGTATTACAATAAAGACTTCCAGTGCAAGTCAAGCTGAAACTATAAATGTAACATAAATATAATTTTCGCGAAAAAACGAGAAAATACAACCCACGAGGGTTTTTTTGGGGAATTATTATTTTCTATTGGCATCAATGAAAACAAATTTTGGTTAAGCATTCAAATAAGGAATTAACTGAAACAATAGACGATATTAATATTTAATTAAGTATAATAATGACAAGTAACCCAATTCCAATTTCAGAAATACTAGCAAGTTACTATTTCTCAAACACAGAAGGGCTTTCTCATTTAAGATTCAATTCTTGACAACTAGAAGAAAATCTGATACGAAACATAACGTTTAACACATACAATAAAACTTATATAGATACGTATTATGCATAACAAACATTCTTAAAATAAAGCGCAACGCAATTTCAGAAGAAATATTTTGTTATATGTTATCATCCTGTCTATTCGAATGAGTTTTAAAACAAAAACCCAGCACTCTGTTTCGATTGTGGTTGGTCTAATAATCTTTGCATGACTTGGAAATCAAACCTCGAATCTTGTGATAGTATGGAAACTAATATATAACAATACACACATCGCTTTCTAGCCCCAAAGTAAGCATAGGTTCTGTTATGGGTACCTACTAATATGAAAATGTTATGATTAATATACATAGAAACTTATGATATTATCATCCTTGAGATGTTTCTCAATAAGTTCAAAATTTACATACAACTTACTCTTATAAAAAAATCCTATTATAATATTAAGGATTACATGTACGATAAAAAAGCTTGGGTATGAATTGCTCTAACTTCATAGCTCAACATTAACTAGACTGTGAGATGGTGATAACAAAAAAAACATGGCTAAGTTTGTTGTGGGCTCTTCTTATACCAGGGCGCGTTTGGAACCCTCCTAGCTTTAGTTATAAGTTAACGAATGCAGTTATCACCATCACTAACATTAGTGTAACATGTTAATTGTATGAATTTGAATTTGAATTTATTATGTATTGGATCCAAACATTTAAAATTGGCATTTTATAAGGGAGGAACATCAATTCAATTATTTTTATGAATAATTTATTAATTTAATCAAAGTATGTAACCATTGCTATCTATGCACTTTAACTATCTCACAGGTAATTTATTGATCCCTTTAAACCATTCAGACGGGAATTAAAATCTGTGAAGGCGCAAGATTATTATTTTTTTATTTATTTAAACTCTTTATTTGTACACCACTACACAGTTAGCAATATAAAGGAAGAATAGAAAGAAACACAAACACTGGAGTAGAATACAAAAGGCGGCCTTATCGCTTAGAAGTAATTTCTGCCAGGAAACCTTAGGATTAGGACAACAAGAAGATTAATGTACCCAGGTGAGATTTTTTTTGGAAGTAGGTTTTTACGCTACATCGCGCTGGAATACTAAATCGTTAAGCGGCACGTCTTTGTCGGTAGGGTGGTAACCAGTGGCGTGCATAGAGGGTAGGCCCAGGGTATGCAGATGATATAAAATGAAGATAATTTCCAGTACGAGTTATAAAAAGCCTAAGGATAGGCATTGTAAGAGCTATAAAAAGCTTACCCTTAAGTATTTACAACTTGTACTGGAGATTTTCTTAATTTTGTATCATCTGCATACCCTGGGCATACCCTCTTTGCACGCTACTGGTGGTAACTAGCCACGGCCAAAGCCTCCCACCAGGCAATTTGATTGCAGAGGCAATAATTACAGTCAAGAGTTAACTAAACTGGAAGGTAAATTTATTTTTTAATAACTTTAGACTTCTAAGTGCTTTAATCATAAAATTTACAATCTATTCCGCAATCCTTAGGCGTAACCACAATTTAGTTTAAACTTTTCCACTTAGTTCAACTACTTGAACCAATAATTGAATGATTGCTCCAAATTATATTATTGCGAATCTTTCTTGTTAGAGTAAAATTATTTATTGGAAACAAGCTGTTGCCCGCAACCTCGTTCGCGGTTGTTTGTGTTTTTCATATTCCCACCAGAAATCTGAAGAGTTTGTTTTAGTGTTTGCTCTCTGTAATTCCCAGTAGGATTTAAAAATATTTTTTGCAGTCATAAAATTGAAGATAAAAGTACCTGAATATGCTTTATTATAACACCACGCTACTAACCTAAGGCGGATGGGGTGACGTAGAATGTAGATGAAAGTTTATTTGGGAAACTTGATCCTTATCAGAATTAGAACGCGGACGTTTTCCAGCGTTAGTTAGTAAGTGCGTTATCAGGAAAAGCATTTTTTTTTTAGTTATTCCGTGACTAAGACAGTAGCGGGCGAACCTTTTAGGTTTATGGTAGTCATATATGTCATATATTTATAATACGAGCTGAATTATTTTTCAAGACAACACTAA
This sequence comes from Pararge aegeria, assembly GCF_905163445.1. NCBI lineage: Eukaryota > Metazoa > Arthropoda > Insecta > Lepidoptera > Nymphalidae > Pararge > Pararge aegeria. The sequence goes on along the minus strand of NC_053184.1, from coordinate 3,529,953 downwards.
AATTATACAACGAGACAGTCGTTACGAGATTACATTTTTAAATTAAGGAATTTTAAGAACACCTCCTCGTCTCAGACTTAGTCCATGATGTTCATCATTTATTAAATTGCATCGTTACGTTAACTACAAATCATCAGTTCCTGAATGTGATTGCTGGGTTGAGTCCCGAAGTGTAAATTACCTATTATGTCCAACCTCGTGCCTCACAGAGCACGTTAAGACCCGAGTCAGATGTTATTCAAACTAACTTCACACTACTCCTCACTCAAGCAGCGTGTTGGGTCTGTGCTATAATTACCTCTTTCTGATGAGAAGCTTGCTACTAGTACTATATCAGAACTTTTAAAACATGTCTGTCTGTCTATAGTGCCCTTACCACCATTTCCACCGAGAAGAAACTCAGCAGTTGCTATTTTCCAATATCAACATTTAACAATATTTTTTTCTATTTTGCGGGAGTTAAAAGAGCAAAGCTGACTACTTCCAGGCAACAGTTTTATTATCACATCTATTGTCATGTCTTCATATAGTTATACCTTGACTCTTGTAGTGTAGGAAAGTTGTATACAAAATGTCTATTGTAGTAATTGAGTTAAAATCGATTGTAAATGTTATTAGAGTCAACTATTATTTGCCGTCAAATGATGGAAAATTTTAAAAGGAATTATATAGATCCAATGATAAGCTTAGTAAACTATTAATGTAGGCGGGAAAAAAAAAAAAAACACTTTTACGCAGAAAAATGGCCCAGAAGACAAAATACAAAGCTAATAAAATTGCTATTTATAAAACATCTGTGGTATAATCCTAGGTAAGTTATACATCACCTCACAAGATCCTAGTCTCTCAGATATTAAAAAAATCCTGAGAGAAAAATCTTTGTAGGTCAACTATATTGAGAAAAATAAGCTTATGAAGAACGAGAATTATTAGAAAGTGTTTTTTTATTTTACGATTCATACAATACGTTTGCAAGGAGATTACTTTTAACCATTTTATTAAGACATCCACTTTCATGTCTTCATATAGCTATACCCTGACTATACTATACAGTGTAGGCAAGTTTTATACAAAGTGTCAATTCTAGTAATTGAGTTAAAATCGATTGTAAATGTTATTTAACTATTATTTATGCATGGCTCGAACTCACATAATTACTCAACGGGCGTGTGCCATAAGTGACAGTTTTCACAATTATAATAATTACGGAGAAGTTATAGCAAGAGCTCAGTGTTCTACTACCATTGCGGAAAGCAGTATTATATAAAATTAAAATTTCGTATGACATACCTTGTCGTCACTAAAACAATCGTAAAGGATAATCGTATTATTCTAAAAGGAGAGGGCTAAAACTATTAAAATAATGATGATCTAAGCGATGTTAGTAGTAATATTTGAATGCTTCCGCTTGGCGGCACGTTTTTGTCAATAAGCACGTTTCGAGCAACCTCAGCATATTTTGACTGAAAATTGAATTGTTAAATTTTGATAATTCAATTTTGTCTCAAGAAAAAATTTAAAAGTTTGTATTAAGCGAAAGCTTTTAGAAAAGTCATATTATGGTATAAAGGATTACGTAAACGATTAAAAAGTTAGGGTGTGAATGGTTGCTTCTTAAATATTATCAAATGACAATGTGGGATGGTGATAACAAACAGAACACCCGGCTAAGTTTGTTGTGGGCTTCTTCGAGACCATGGCTCGTTTGGAACCCTCGTAGCTTTAGTTTTAAGTTTACGAATGTAGTTATCGCGATCACTACTCACTATTCTGTACACCTTTTTCTATGAAATCAGCGTATCAAAAGTGCCATCTATGTTCCTATTTGATTAAAGAATTATTTGACTTGTAGTAATTAATATTTTTTTTTAGAAGTTGTCTTAATTTCTAAAATCAAACAGTATCTAAAGTTGAGAGTACATTGCCAAAGGTACGTTTAGTGTGGAGTATAAATACTTTACTAAATTCAGAAATAATGTGTTCCCAAATTGTCACTGGAATCGTAGCCCGGGCGTCCATTCATAAAACCAAAGTGCTCACCACTGCTGCAGGAAGCTCTATACTAAACTAAAAAAATACTTGCAAATTACATACTATATTTTGGTATTTTAAAAATGGCACTCACGACCCGGATCACTTGGAATAACGGCTGCTGCTTTACAATCGGTACCTACCTAAATTGTTTATTATGTGGCATTACGCGGGCCTTACTCCCCCCGGTATCGCTGGTCACGCCTGTACGTTTGATAAATTACCTATAATTAATTTGGCCATTCATTAGTAAAAATGTGAAACATTACATCCCTATAATTTCGTTACGACAAAAAATACGGTAGGCAAACTTCCTGGAATAATAATGAAAAAAACTAATTACTAGGTGTGATATTACAAAGCATGCATTAATTTATACTAATATTATAAAGAGACCTCTTTAGATAAATATTTAAACGTCAAAGTAATAAATAAATATACTACGACAATACACACATCGCCATCTAGTCCCAAAGTAAGCGTAGCTTGTGTTATGGGTACTAAGATAACTGATGAATAATTTTATGAATAATATACCTACATTAATACTTATAACATTCATGTTCATCGCACAAACATTGTCCAGTTGTGGGAATCGAGCCCACGGCCTTGGACCCAGAAAGCAGGGTCGCTGCCCACTGCGCCAATCGGTCGTCAACCTACGACCGATTGGCGCAGTGGCACTCCTAAAACTAACAATATTGAGTTTAGGCGGGGCAAAACATATTAAATTTCTCAAAAGATGCTGCCAACTTGCCAAATATTATAAAATTCATTGCGAAGAAACCAAGCATCAACGAAATATGAAATTATCAAAGCGTCACCCATTCTCGAGGCGGTGCGGCGCAGGTGTGGTTTTGACAGTAAGTGACGACGAATGTAATATATTATGGATCATACTTTTACAAGCTTGAGGTAGACTTGCTACTTTCATAACCACGTAGCTAAAAAGTGACATTGCGTCTACATATTGCAATATCATAATGATAATTGATCTTTTCGATTTCATTTAAATGACTCTTTTTCATTTTTAAACTTTACCTACATCTTCTATTTACCTGTACAGTTCCTCATCACCATCGTCATCTTCGTTATTTGATCAATAGAAATCCACTGTTGACGTACGAAAAGGACTGTTTTTTTTTAACGTAGCGCTTGACCACAATTTCACTGATGGAAAGTAGATGTGACCTAAGATAGGACGTGCTTGCTCAGAAGATGTCGGTTTGAGACGAATTAGACACTACACGTTTCTGTGCCTCTTGCCAGTGCATCGATCACTTCGGGAGCCGGGGTAATAGACCTAAGGCCTACAAATATAAGCTTTGTGCAGTGCGAAATCTCCACTCCAGCACCTAGGTTACCAACTACAATTCAGCAGCCCTTAGGACCCCAACTACAAGTCAACAGTCCTTCATCAAAAATTCTTCCAAAAGGTTCATTGTTTCGGAGCCATATTTTGGCCTTCGGACGGCTGACTGGCGCAGTAGGCAGCGACCCTGCTTTCTGAGTCCAAGGCCGTTTCCAACTGGAAAATGCTTGTGTGATGAAAATGAATGTTTTTCAGTCTGGGTGTTTATCTGTATATTATAAGTATTTATGTGTATTATATTCATAAAAATATTCATCAGCTTTCTTAAAACCCATAACACAAGCTACGCCTTTTTTGGGGCTGGATGGCGATGTGTGTATTGTCGTAGTATTTATTTTATTTATATATATTCTACCGTGAGCACGTTACTGGTGATAAAAGGAGTCTGGAGAGGACTCAGAAATTTCTATGACTGACCTTCAAGCGTTCCTTCGATGTTGATTCTTCACTCTTCACTGTTCCTGGGTATGTGAGAGAGGGACAGGAAGTTTTTGAAGGATATATGTATCATGTTATAGTTTGGAAATAAAACTAGGTCCGGTAGGTGGCGCTGCACTTAGGTTCTTGGTTTTATAAATTTAAAATGCATATAAAAATTTTCGGAACCGACAGGGTTAGATCCTGCGACTCTCTGGCAATCGCGGCCTGAACGCTTTATCCAATTAAGCTACGGCTCTCCTACCTTCGATGACGAAATTATTATATGTCTTTCACATCAGTCTTATAGCGACTGTAGCGTCATCAAAGATTTCAATACCTATAATAACCGATTTAATGTTGAATGACTAAGTTTCGCGGGTCAGCTAGTCTGTAAAAAATTTAGAAATCATAGTCTTCTTTGGTTATTTGAATTTTGTAAATTTTAATTTGCCAAATCTTGAATCTAGATACTTCAAATATATATGGGATCTGCTAAGTGCGGAAAAACCAACACTCAGGAATTTTAATAAAACACTTAAAAAATGATAAAATAGGTATTTCCACGTCCATCTTAAACGAAAACGGCCAGAGATATTATGAAATGAGCTTAATAAAGATGAAGTGAAACATTTACTCCTGTTATCCTTAAAAGGGACGCTGTAAATTCTGAAATGTTTATTACTTTAAAGAGATCTGCATATTACTTCGACGAAGTCGTAACCCAATGAGAAGTTGGTCTCGCCCCCTGTTACTTATCAAACGGTCAAAGTATCCCTAATAGCTCAGAGGGAATAAAGTTATACTCATTTGCATACATTACCTTTTCTGTTTTAAGAAAGTTGAAGCCTTAGGATATATGCCACTTGGTTTTTAAAGATAAGCGTCCTATATTTTTTAATTTTAATGCAAATTAGTCCTTCACTGCCATCGTCTAGTTATAAGAGATGATGTAGTCTAAGATAGTATCGGGCTAGCCTAATAGGGTTATATGGCAGTTAATAAATAAATATAATCGCCATCTAAAGTAAAGAAAGCATAGCTTGTGTTATGTGTTATAGGTGACGGATGAGTATTTTATGAATAATATACATAAATACTTAAAGTATACAGATTAACACTCAGACACTAAAAAACATTCATGTCCATCACACAAATATAGTTCAGTCATGGGAATCGCTGCCCATTGCGCCAATCGGCCATCAAGTTATATATATAACCTGGGTATCTTTAAAACAATAGTGAATGAGCATATTCTAGGCAAGCGCGGTATCTGGCAGCAGCGACGCCGGTGCGATCAGACCCGCCTACCCAGCGTGGTCATTACCGGGCAAATCTTTCTTAGATGGAGGAATTTAGGCAAGCGCATCCCATCTTAGACCACATCTACACTTTCCATCAAATGGGATTGTGGTCAAGAGCTTGTCTATTAAAGTAAAAAAAAAAATAAACAGATATCTCTAATCGGTTGCTACGCGACATTATTGGAACGCTTTATTGCTTGGAAGCCCCCCGATGGTGTCTAGACCTGACTAGAGAGAATTCAGGAATTATAAATTTCCAAATTTCCACTGCCTAGATCAAACCCGAGACATCCCACTTTAAACTAAGCTTCCCGTTTTTCTCGACCTCCCTGGCCCTGAAAATTAAGAACACTTTCACGACTTTGCATTTTATACTTGCGCGGGAGACATGCTAATCTTGTACGAATATAGTGATTTAAATTTTGAAATTAACAAGTATGTTTATATAAACGTTTAGTATAACATTGGATTAACGATATTCTGTTACATTTTCTTCATCTTCAGCCTTTTGATGTCCCACTGTTGGGGACAGGAATAGAGAAAAGGAATAAGAGAGACTGATAAATTTACTGGGAATGTTAATGAATAATATTTTTCTTTTAAGCACGTATGTGTTCCTGCACATTACACAACTGACATCTGACATTTTTTTGCCAAGATGTTCTTTAACAGAGTATTTTAGTTATTGAGCTATTATAATCCAACTGTCCAATGAACAGGTCTTCGACTTCACTTTCGGGGGGCGAGTTTGAACCCCAGCACGCACCTGTAACTTTTCTAAGTTAGGTATGTGCATTTTAAGCAATTAAAATATCACTTGCTTCAACGGTGAAGGAAAAACATTGTGAGGAAACCTGCATACCTGACAGTTCTCCATCACCATTACCTGAGAGTCTCAAAGGTGTGTGAAATCCACCATTCCGCACTGGGCCAGCGTGGTCGGCCTTAGCCCCTTCTCATTGTGGGAGGAGACCTGTAGTGGGCGGGTAATGGGTTGATATGATTATGATGAATCCAACTATATTATACTGATTGTTTCTTTTAAATATACCACCACCTAAAATAAACAGATGCTTCAAAATTCATTGACTTGACCTTAAAGTCAAGTATTTGAAATCTGAGAATAACAATAGCTCCCAACCAATATTCAACTTGGCCGTTAGCAATTCTAATATAATAGATAGTGAACTGATAACTTAACCCAGAGTAGTATAATAACAATACAATATAGACGTACCATAATAATCTGTTCAAATAAAATGGAAGTACGTACGATATTCAATGATAAATACAACAAACGATTATCATTTTCTATTATCAAGGTTGAAATACTATATATACTGGCTGAAAATTATCTTCAAGTATGAGTATGAGCTTATTGTTGACTTCGCATTAGCTAACTAATGATGCCGAGTTATTTTATTCATTATTTATTGAGTAGGCAAACTGGGTTCATATAGAAAGCCTTTGTATATTTTAGGGCTTGTTGTTAAATTATTAAAAAGAAAAACAGACTCCGTATATTTTTGTCGACTGTCATCCTGCTTGACATGTATCATAGCCAGATTATATCATATTTTCAACGAATGTTTTGGGTCTAAAAGGAAAATTGAATATGATGACTCAATCTATGACTTAAACGTCTCTAAATGCCAATGAAATCCATTTGATGAAAATGTCAAAATCCATATTTTATATTACACAAAACTCTGAGTTATATGGCCAGTAAAACTTTGTGCAAAAACTCTACTTTACGCGCTCGTAGAGTACGATTTTCATATTTTCCCGCTTCTACGCCCGGAGTTTTGACACTTAATCATAAAGTACAGTATACAATTGCTGGCGATCTACCAGGAAATTTACTTTGTAAAAACAAAAACTTTGCAAGTAAAAGGAAAAATGAAATCTCAGAATAAAGATTAAATTTCTTTTGAAGATAATGTAAAAAATATGCTTAGGTGATTTGTATGTGTAACACACCTAGTGTTATATCATGATTGAAGATATTATTAAGAGTTCGAGAGGGATTTCCCTCTTTTTACCATCGGTAATTTGACAACTGAGGAAGAAAACAAAGCGTTGTAAAGCAAACAACAACTTTTATATAATAGATTTTACTTTTGCAACTTAATACACAATAATAAAATCTAAAAAAAAAATATATACATGTTTACTCAAAGTTAAGAGAGCATTTATTTTATATTACATTTTTTTTAGAAACTGTATATGTATTTGCTTTTTTTTGCTTGCTTACATTTAGTTTCGAAAAAAAAGAAATTTGAGTTGATGTATTTATTTTTATTATTACTTTATCTAGATTAGAGCGGAACACATGAAATAAACTATTAAAATTATAATATAGTTATGCACAGTCAAGTCAAGTTTATAGGCGTATTCCAAATTTTACAGTATTTATTTTGTCCGTCGTAAAAAGATGTACAAGCAGAAAGTTTTTACTGTCTTAAACTTTTTACTCTTAATTTTTTTTATTATTCATATCTTAGAAACTTATTTTTCAACCCTCGACGCAATAATGACAGGGTGTTATAAAAAAAGTGTTATGTATCTGTGAGTTTTTGTGTGTGAGTGTGTGTGTGTTTGTGTGCGTGTGGCATCGTATTTCCCGAACGGGTGAATCGATTTTGATTCTGTTTTCTTTATTTGAATGGTGAATTAGTTCTAGGCCACCTGCACAAAATGGAGAATTATAATTTTTTTTCTTCTTCCATATGGGTATGAAATGAAAGAGCTTGACAAGGAAAATAACACGATATTGAAACCCCCGACTTTCAATATAGTGCCCATTATTCTCTACTTCTAATTTTTATTTTATATATTGTCCTCTTGTATATAACTTCGTAAATAAAATACTAATAGCTGCTACTTATTTCTACCTATAAAGAACTATATTTATTAGAACATAAAAAAAGGTTTTTACATTACAGTACGTTGTCTTACCCTCAAGTACATAACAAAAAATCTTTTTGTAACAACTAGCTGAATGTAACTTAATATAAATGCATGTTCACATTGGTAGAATCAGTTTATGAATTACATATTCAAACCATTGTCAACGGTAGGGTATACGGAAGAATATTTTGAGGTTTTTTTAAACCTTTAAATAAAGAGCTGTGCTATATATTATGTGTGATGAGTTAATAAATAATATATAAATACTACCTTTGAATTAAAGTATTGATATCATACATATTACAAACCATATGTAGTAAAGGTATATATGTTATACTCTGAAAATGTTTTTGTTTCATGCATAATAATAGTAAATTCTGCACAATTTCTACTTAGCGATATTGTTGAAAACAGGTTGAAATTCCCTATTTTCACATCTAATTCACAAAATCCATTTAATTTGCAACATTTCCGAAACAAAAGATATTAGGTATAACATTATCCCTGATACCAATATCATGAAAATGTCGGCATGGAATGTATTATAAACGGTATTCAAAATATCAAACTCCTGTTACAAAAACGTATAAAAATATTAATTTCACCGTGCTTTATTAGCGCAGCAAGGCTGGCAAAACCTAGCATTAACGCCTGACTCTGTTCTTCCTGCTGTACTACGCTTTGTGGGATTGGCATAACATATCTTCTTCTTCCAACTTAACGATACGCTCGTGTGGGTTTGGCATATTTTCGGCTTCATGCCATCTCAACTGTCTTTGGGAACGTTTATTCTACAATAACCGTCTTTTGTTTCTTTGAAAATGAAGTTGTAATTTCCTTGTTGAAAAGGTTAACAGTATTTGTATTTGATCAATGTTGTACTATTTTCCCTCTTGGCATTCAGTCTCTTTTTATTTCATCCACTATAGATATGAAGAAGTCATTAAAGGTTTCCTTCTAAAACCGGGACTGCTTGCAATTTCTCGCTTCTCTAGAGATTACTTTTAATCGACTTTGCATCTATAACACATGAATCGTGATGTTACTTTATTCTGTTGCCTATAGCATAGGATCACCAGGATTCCAGTGAACTGGTAAGCGCAGCGTTCGTCGGCCCCCAACGAGGTGGACAGACGACATTAAGCGCGTCGCAGGTAGCCGCTGGATCCAAGCGGCTCAGAACCGTGGAACTTGGAACTCCCTACAAAAGACCTATGTCCAGCAGTGGACTTCTATCGGTTGATGTGATGATGATGATGATGTTGATGAATTACTAAATCGAATCATGTTACCACAGTAAAACATTTTTTTTGCTGGTAGGGCAGTACAAGCTCCTACTAGACTATTCCAAAAAACTGAAACCACTTTTCCATACTACCCTCGCTAGATCACAGTACCATAATAAGACCATAATATCATACCCATAATAGGCGAAATTATTCTCGGCAGAGTCATTCGACAAGAAGACAAAAAAAAACCTATGTGACAGAGCAGAACCAATATAGTATTGGTAGCCATAACCACATGGCATTGCCTGTTAAATAGACACCTAATAACACTGAGAATTGTAGAAAATCCATCCTGTTCAGAGTGCGGTGAGGTGAAAGTCAGTTTTCGCTTCATAGCTGAGTGCCCCATGAACGCGCTGGTAAGATGGGAACTACAAGGTAAGGATAGAATAAGTAAAGGAGACCGAGTAAACCTCTCCATAGAGGATATCGTTAGACACTAAAGAGACTGGTTGGTTCCAGGGGGCGATGCTGCCGGGACACCGTTAAACCTGTGTCTCAAACATGGGGAATAGGGTCGAATAGTCCTCACAGAATACTGATCACCCGTCTGACAATAACAGGCGTCCCCGCATTAAATATATATGTACCTATATATCCTCGCTAGATGCACCCAGTCAGGCTACGCGGTCCTCGAAACCTTTACCAAACTACTACTACCGGAAATATGTTAAACCACCCTTACTCGGTCATACTACACTCGCTTAGCCGCAAATCACACAACCCTCGCTACGCAAAACTAGCCCTAAAAAGGCCACACTACCTTCACTAGACCACATTTTTATACCACTACATGTTCGTCATGCTAACTAGGCCACACACCCCTCGAATCAAACCGTTACTATATATAACAGTACCTTAATTAGACACGAGCTTGCATCAACATTACAGCTAATATAAAACAAACTTTGCACATAAATTTATAATTTTCGCGCTGTTACTGCCCCACGAGAGTGCGAACGGTGCTTTCAATTTGCATCTAACTTGCTAAAGCCTTTTGATAAAGACAGAACATACATTAATTTAAAAGTGTTATTAAGTAATGGAAGTTCTGAAACTAACACCCTACATTATATTTATGTGTATTCGGATGTCAAGCTATTTAGAAACTTTGCTAATAAACATAGGTGGGTAATATCACTTCTCAACTTAGTTCTTATTGAGATTGTATTACGAAAAATATAATAAACTAATACAAAAAATCCTTTGTTGTGTTCAACAACTGAAAATCCAGTCGTTGTCGTAGAGTTAAGGACTACGAATAGTTTTATTCGTCCGTCCAACTAATGGGACTCTAAAAACATTTGTTATGTATGCTTGCTTGCTTTATGGTATTACAACACACAAATTCAAAGTTAACGTCTGTCAATTTCTCTGCTTAATCTAAAGGACATTTAAAATAAAAAAAAGAAATTAGTATACATATATATAGTAGTAGTATGTCGGCCGATTGACGCAGTGGGCAGCGACCTTTCCGAGTCCAAGGCCGTGGGTTCGATTCCCACAACTGGCAAATTTTTGTGTGATGAACATGATTTTTTTTAGTGTCTGGGTGTTTATATGTATATTATATTCATCAGTCATCTTAGTTACCATAACAGAAGCTACGCTTATTTTGGAGCTAGGTGGCGATGTAGACACACATGATGTGTCGTAGTATATTTATTTTATACATGATTCATCTTTGCCTGCATAATCACACACCAATACCATTAGGTTTGATCGCATCCAACCGCTAGATACTTTTTGATACAGGTATGCCGGTAATGTGTTCTTACGGTAAGCCATACAAATCTGTGAAGATAAGCACGCATTGTGTAAAATGATATCGACATTTCGACCTCATTAGGCAGACGAAGCAAAGCCCTGACAATAGGCACCGACAAAACATTATTATCAACCCGCATGTATAAGCGACCCATTACTGATGTTATGTTATGATATTATGATAGGACATTGCGATATTCAACTATTACATCTATCTTCTTCACAAATAAAATAAGAGCTGTACTATCAATATAATTATCTATATATATAAAAGAAAGTTGTGTTAGTTACACCATCTATAACTCAAGAAAGGCTTGACCAGTTAATTTTTGATTTTTTGGATTCCTCTTCGACCGGAATAGGATAATAAGTATTAAAATATAACATTCATCCGCCTGGATGGAAGCAAACTTAGGAAGGTGGTGGGACTCATAACAGGGCATAGCTCCTTAAACAGACATCTTTCCATTATAGTTGTCACCGACAGCCCTCATTCCAGAGCATGCATGGAGGCAGAGGACACACCTACGCACGTGATGCTGGAGTGCACGGGCGTGACAGAGCAACGCGAGATCTACCTGGGATCACCAGCCACTATCCCAGAAGTCCTCAGCAACCTGGGCGGTATGCTGGGATTCTGGAACGAGCTTGGATGGCTGGAGTAGCGAGCAACAGTGGGAAGATAACATTCATAAAAAAAAAACAAAAAATGATCCGCGGTACGAATTTTGCCGGGACAGCTAGTGTATATATAAAAGAAAGTTGTCTTAGTTACACCATTTATAACTCAAGCACGGCTGGACCAATTTTTATGATATTTGATTTTTTGGATTGATCTTAGACCGGCATAGGATAATCAGTATTAAAATATAACATTGAAAACAAAAAAAATGATCCGCGGTACGAAGTTCGCCGGGACAGCTGCTTAATAATATAATAATAATTTATTTTATTTCATATAAAAAAAATTGTACAGCAGGAATCTCCGTATGAACACAGTGATACTCTATCGATTTGTGCACAAAGGATTGCTTAAACACTCGCACTCTCGCACTAAGGTAACTTGTGTTACGAGTGTCGCCACCTTCCTTCGGACCCATTATAACCAAGTGAAATTAGTAAAATACAATCATCGCGATACATAATAGCTAAAACAAAAATTTATATATTAAATTTGTATAAACTTAAATCACGCGAATCCCTCCGTGAGAAGTTTAAAGAAATAGGCATATCTACTGTAGCTTCACAAAACATTCATAATAATATAGTATTTGTAAGACAACATATTAGTCTATATAAACAAAAAGTCAATATAAACAGTTGACTTACAAGAAATGGTCATAAATAAGTGTCAACATCATAATAGTGTGCGAAAGGTACAGAAGTCATTTTGCGGGATTGAGTATACGTTTTTATAATACGATACCTAAGGTAATTTTGGACCTACCAATGCATAAGTTTAAAAAATATATTAAAACACATTTATTACAGCGAGGGTACTATACAATCGATGAATTTGTTAATCACAAGATTGCTTGGAAGCATCCGGCTCCTCTTCCATCTCTTATAAGATAGAAAAATGAATGTTAAAATGTAAATAGTTGATGTTGGAAAAGAACAACTGCTAAGTTTCTTGGCGGCTTCTTCTCGGTAGAATCTGCCTTCCCAACCAGTGGTAGAGTCACTACAAACAAACAGACTTGACATTTCAAATGTTCTTATATAAGACCTAATTGATAAATTAATTTTGAAATTCAATACCACTGACTGACTTGGCATTTGAAATGTAGGTTTCTTTTAGGTGGAAGATATTAGCTAAAAAAGAATTTTCCTATAGTTCAAGGTTAAATCTGGAATGTTATATAAGACCTTTTTTATGAAGTTTATAGTTACATGAAAGTCGGCATCAACCTAGATGCTAATTTAAAGAATCGAATTAAGAAAATATTAACTTCTTTAATCTTAGGTGAACTCACAAGTACCTACAAACAGGCATCTAATGAATATTAGTCGCATGTGTAACACCTGTAATTGACAAACATACAGTACATGTTTTAATAAAGTTATCAGATTGAAAAGTTCGTTTCTTAGTAAAATATATACATAGTAAAAGAAACATGATGAGGAGGCCTCACTATTCCGTAGCAAAGACAAGATAAAATTAAATGCGTGTGTGCGCGTGTGTGTGTGCGTTCGTGTGTTTTTGTATGCGAGTGCGTGTGTGCATGTTATTAAGTTCGTCTATACCCATTATATTTTAAATCTGATAAACAGTGTACATACACTGTAAGTTGTCGGTGAAAATAAGTAAATAAATAAACAAGCAAAGTCGCGCGCAACTACTAGCATAATTATGAATCAGTTACTTTTAAAATTTTCTAACCACTCCTCACGGACTGTGTCAGTGCTGCCATATCTAGAAACATCACAATGTACTCGTATACAATGTACAATATACACCCTCTGATGGTGACAACAAAACAAAAACTCAAACAGGGAAGCACTTTAGGCTGGCTCATGCCTAGTTCCACGCATATTAACCTCAATATTTCACATGACAACTCGCATTTAACTTTGGACAAAGTAAAATAAGCAATTTTGTTTTAGCCAAAGAATGAAAAGACTTTGAGTTAAATTAACTTATAAGGAACTTTTGTACGATTTTCTAAGAATCTTATTCCACAGCGGGAATCCACAATGGGATTACAGGGTAACGTTACATCAATCAACGTTGGGGGGGAAAGCAAAAATTAAATTCCATTAAGAAATACTAGGGACCGTTTACACTGAGACGTGGTGACGTTTTTAAAATGGCTGCTTGAAGCAGCCATTCTTTGGATAAAACCAACCATGGTGGCGCTTGAAAAATTACGAACTAAAATAACGGTGAAAGGATTTCTTACAATAATTATATGAAGCAGTAACTTACTATAAGGAAGGTAGAGTAACTTCCCATTACATCTTTCCATTACCAAACATCCAGTCTCAACCCTAAATAGTAAATTTTTACAATAAAAATACGAAACAATTAGTATTTTTTTATATTTTAAAGGTTTAAAAAAAAAAAAAATTTTTTTTTTCAAATTGGCCTCGTTTATAAGCACTTTTAACGAAAGCCAGTCTGTTTGTAGTGAATTTACCACCGGTTCGGAAGCCGGATTCCACTGAGTCTTCTCAGTCGAAGGCGGCTTCCGCTAAAAACTCAGCAGATTGCACTTTTCCAACTTAATTTTATATTTTAACAAACTTTAGAATTTTTCTGTTTTATTAGAAATGGGAGCAGAGTGGTTTGCTTCCAAGCTGCCTTGTCTTTAAGGAATTCATCGACCGTTTAGTAACCACGATTGGTTAATGTATTTTGATATATTTATCAAACTTTTGCCTGTTAATTTGTCAAACGTTTGTTATTAAAACCATAGATATATGGAAGACACTGCCTCCTGTAACACAGTTTAAACTACCGTAGGAGACAGGGCTTCACACTAATTAAAGGTATACGTTTTTCTTATTAAATTAATATATTATTATTTATTATAATTTTAAGAATATAAAACATAAGTAAAGGTAGATAGATCTTATATAACCGATCGGTTTTATTTTTTGAAATAGTTTCACACTGCTTATGTACTGCAACCATAAAATTAATTTAAAAGCAAAACAAAAAATACAGGGCAGTCACATCACTACGTTGGAAGGAAAAATTAAATTCCATTAAGAAATGTCAGAAACCATTTACACCGTAATGTTTGGACAGTTTTAGAAATGGCTTTTTGCAAGGAGCAATGAGGTTACTTTGTTCTAATCTAAGAGGAAAAGAAAATCTGTCAACTGATCAACAAGGTAGATTCTATATCTCCAAAACTCAAGAAGGTATAATAAAGTAGGTATAATACTACTAATATTCCTACTAATATTATAAATGTGAATGTGTGGATGTCTGTTACTCAATCACGCCAAAACGGGTGAACGGATTTAGATGAAATTTGGCATGCATGTAGCCTTTGACTTGGAAAAGAACTTACTTTTTCCTTAAGTAGTTCCACAGGGAAAATTAAAATTGTTAACGAGCGAAGCTTTAGACCCAATTCTGAAGTCCACGCAGACAAAGTCGCGGGCAGAAGCTAGTAGTAAAATAAATTAAAAGCGCAGTTTTTAGTAGAACCTTGTAGAGCTTTTTGTGACAAAGCTCATCCGGGAAAGTACTACTGCCATGTTTTATTCTGCCACCAAGTAGCATTGCTCTGTTCCTGCCAGATGTGCGTGATTCCTGGCTTTAAACCTATGCCCAGGTTAATGGACATAGGGCAAATTTTTCTTGCATACCCTGCGAACTTTTGCTTTACTGGCCGATTGCTGCAGTGGGCAGCGACCCTGCTTTCTACGTCCAAGGCCGTGGGTTCGTTTCCCACGACTAAAAATGCTTTTGTGATAAACATTACATTGATTTTCGGTGTATATTATTCATATAAATATTCATCAGTCATTTTAGTACCCATAACACAAGCTACGCTTACTTTGGGGCTAGATGGCGATGTTTTTGGCGTGTGTATTGTTTTAGTATATTTATTATTATTATTATTTATTTATGTTGAGATGGTTTTTACTTACAATCGGGTAGGCCATCAGCTTAGTCCCTCAATTATTACAATAAAAAATAAGAAATTGTCACGTTAAATTAAAACGAGTTCCTTAAAATATACTCTCATTTTCCTTTCTATTTACGTAATTCATTAAATATTTATAAGAGTATTTAAGTTAATCATTGTTAGTTCTCAATAAAGTAAAGCGAAATTGCCGTTACCACTTTAGAAATTTTCAAGATATATATATTATATTAGCACCAAGATATATATATATATATTATATTATTATTTTTCAAGATATATAATATATATATCTTGAAAATTTCTAAAGTGGTTTTTATTACTTTTACGATGATGGTTCACCTAACGATAATCGTAAATGTATCAAAAAAATAAATATTGCAGTCGAAAGAAGTAGTAGCAAGGATAACGCTGCTGACTAAGAGAATATAACCAAGTAATATTCTCTTAGTCAAGACACTTAAGAAGAGGTGGTGTGGTGACAAAGTGTATTTTGATCTGCCTTCTATAGCAGGTAAAGGGGTCGAATCGTTTACGAGGCCAGACCAGTGAAAATCCAGAAATAATAAATTATCTTATTTCGGGGATCAATTACTATTGCGCCAGGTCTTCAGAAAAGATGAATTACTTATATTATCAGTTGCGCAGCTTAAGTCACCGTGCAAGAATGAGAACATGTTTTGTTATGCTCCAACATTCTGCATTATCTGAAATGACCTAAAATGAACAGTAGCGGTTTAAAACAAACAAACTTCTTAAATATTTTGTGAGGTTGTTAATTAAAAACAATATTTGTATTGTTTTATAATAAGTTTAAATGTTGGCACTACTTTTATTTTTTCAGTTATTTTAGGCTATCATATTATGTACTGGCAAACTTTCAACTTTGAAAATAAAAATTTCATACAATTTCGCTAACTTAGACAAATGTCTCAATGGCAAAAGTCTTGATGATATGACAGTCGTTCCTCGGAGGCTGGGAAGGACACTAGAGGTATTGACACCCTAGCTGCATCACACATTCCATTAGTGCTAAGAACGCCATGAGGCGAGCTGTCACAAAGAGTTTACCGGTCATCCTGGAGCAGTTACCTTGGCCTGCTGCGAACATCTTAGACACTTTACCTCGCTTCAGTGCATAATAGTATGTTATTTTTGTACACAAATATTTTAATGGTATAATATTTAAAAATAAATAAAAAATTATTTACTTCTAAATAATAAAAAACGGGCGAACCGGCATCTGTTTTCATCATATAATAATGTAAACGGTACATTACATTAAATACTACTTACTTGATTATAGGTGATGTTACCTCAGAACATCACACGCAGGCTCTAATGCGATTGAAATTTCTTCTGTCACTCAACGTGACACTACGTCACGGAGGAAACGCGAAGGGCCAATTATTTTGCGATCCCGGGACATTTTTTCGACACGCCTATATTATGAAGGGTTTGACGTTTATTCTGGATGTGACAATTTTTTTACGTTATCGGTAATTGATAAAATATATATTTGAAGGTCACACGGACAAAATATAGAATGTTGTCAAGTATATATCCTCAGTTATGGACTAATTGTATTAAATTAGGTACTTCATATGTACCGGGTCACTTAACAAACAAAATGGCGTTGTTGGAAAACATTAAAAGAGCAACATGAAGATACACGAGGTACACACGACTCGACAAAAAGAATATGTACTAATTATTATAATATCAGAATCCGTGTTTTTTTTTAATTTTTAGCCCTTGACTGCAATCTCACCTGTTGGTATATGATGATGCAGTCTGAGATGGTAGCGGGCAGATGGTACCTTTAAGCGAGTATGGCAGTCATACCCACTGATCGGTTTCTACACGACATCGCACCGGAAAAC
This sequence comes from Pararge aegeria, assembly GCF_905163445.1. Classification (NCBI taxonomy): domain Eukaryota; kingdom Metazoa; phylum Arthropoda; class Insecta; order Lepidoptera; family Nymphalidae; genus Pararge; species Pararge aegeria. The sequence goes on along the minus strand of NC_053184.1, from coordinate 3,512,376 downwards.
TAAATCGCTTAGCTGCGGCCGAAGCCTCCCGGACAAAACTAATAAATAACTACTAATATCGTCACTGCGAAAGTGTGTTTGTATATCCTTTATTATACCCTAACTAAGCAACCAATAAACTGGATTTTTGACATAGATTTAGTTTTCCTGCGTGTTTATCTGTGTATTATAAGTCATTATGCATATAATTCATGAAAATATTCATCAGTCATTTAGAACCAATAAAGCAAGCTACGCTTACATTAGGCCTAGATAGCGACGTGTGTATTGTCGTAGTATATTTAATTATATTTTAGTAATATAATTAAGTATTAAATTTCATAAAATATGCTACCCGATGAAAACAAACGGTGCCAATGGGATTCGTAAAAAACAGTACAGTACAGTACGTGTTTGGCATTTGCAAACACGAATGCCAAACACGTTGCGCCATAATTTCCTTATGTTACGAAGCCCTGTTACTTACTTTATGAAATATTGTATATGTACCGCAAATAGTTCAATCAACATTTTTGTAAAGTTTTTCCTTAATTAAAAAAATTAAAAGTTTCTAAATATTTTAAATATAATTATATCACATAGCTATTAACTAAAGTTTTATGTTATGACAAGCTTTTGTTACGAAGCCTTAATATACTGTTCATAATGTTATGTACGTACCGTAAAAAGTCTAATCCAATGTAGCACAAAAAGCACAATATAAGGCACTCAACACACTGTCCGCACAACGAGATAACGCGCACGTTATGGTAAAAGTGAGAGCTTAATACGCCCTGCTTGTAGCAATTACGGTTAATTGTATTGACCTAAGCTAACCCGCCGGTCTAATCCGGTCGTATGATGCACGCCTTATTGGTTATTATGGATCTTAATTGTTGATTACGCGCCGCTCATAACGTGTTTACGCAAATATGGTTGGTCGAAAGTGGATGAGTTTTCTTTAACGTACCGTTTCTTACTGGTTCTTTGTAAGTTTCGCCGATTGGTGCATGAGTCTATAGATGTGGGTTTGATTACCACAACTTAAAAAAATTTGGGTGATGAACATGTGTTTTTCAGTGCTTGGGTGTTGCGTCAACCCTCTAAAATTGTTATTCAGGTCATGGAACTGTACAACATGATGCATAATAATTATTATGCCTATAATTCATGAAAATATTCATCAGCCATTTAGAACCCATAAAACAATCTACAAGTACTTTGGAGCTAGATAGCTACGTGTGTATTGTCGTAATTTTAATTAAATCATTAAGTCATTATATACGTCAAAGGTTGTCTGAAAGAGATCGCTTTTACACGCCCCATTTTCTATTCTAAGTTAATTCTGTGTATGTGTATACTTTCTTTAAAGTGTGTGTGTGCAATATAGTGTTCAAACAAACAAACATTTTACCAAAGACTTCGTGATCGTGTTCGTATTTAAACATAAGACTAACCACTGGACTAACGAGGCAGCTAGTGATTGTATTTTTGGTTTGCTACTAAAAAAGTTGTCATAAATAAAATAAAATGCCACGGTAAAATGGCTTTGGTCAAAATATAATAATTATTATGCATCATGTTGTACAGTTCCATGACCTGAATAACAATTTTAGAGGGTTGACGTTAATTACATTGCATTGTAAAATTGTAAATCATTTTAGTTGCTTCCAATATTTTCTGAATAACAAATGAAAAATATTCAAATATGTTTCTACTTCAATAATACTTAAAATAAACTGTATAAAAAATTGTGAAAGGAAACCTGTAACAAGTGTTGTTTGGTCTACTCAGTACAACCATGTGCTGAGGGCGGTGTTGAAGAAGCCTTGCCGTTGCAGTGCGGCTTCGTTTGTAAATGCTCGTCGATTTGAGCACAATGCAATGCATGCCATAATGGCTGAATAAAAGTTCGTTATGTTTTTAATTCTACGGCTACGGTAGTATCGTTTGTCGTGATAATAATTAGGTTAGTAAGAATTACGGACAAAATCGGATAATCCGAATTCCGAACATTGATTAGTTACTATCGAAGATTATTTGAATTTAATTTTTTGCACACATACATAAAAAATCAGCAACATAAAAAATTGTCGTACGGTTTCATCAGAAATTAATTATGGTGTTTTGGCATAGTGGTATACTCGCATTAAAGTCTCCTTCAATTAATTCTTAGGAAAAAAAAACAATCTTACTAGCAAGTTCTGTAAAATACCTAAGTAAGATGTTAAATGGCGTGAAATACAATTCCACCACACAAATATAACATACGTTATTACATACGTATTGTGGAAGAAGACTCCTTTATAAAAAAGAAAACTTACAGAACCCTAAAGACCTTCTAATTATAAGACTTTTGTCCGCCGCTCACAACTTTACATAAAAGTTAACACTTGCGCTATGGACTTCAAGAACGGCCCATGTTTGAACAACTAAAAATAAAACGTTCAGAGATGGAAGATGAATTTTTGTTCTTAGTTCAAAATCATCAGAGACAGAAGCTTTCAAATACTTAAAAAAAATAAAAAACAGAAAAAAAGGTTCGTTCTAATTTAGTTTAAATCCTGTTGTAATAAACATAATTGTAAATAACAGTAAGTTTTATTATAAATAAAATGGAAAATATTAACCCACCGAAATATTCAGTCAATTAAATACAGTCTGCCCAATCAAAACTAACACGATAAAAATGATGTACTTTGTAAAAAAGTTGGATCTCAACAATCGCACAAAATGGCGGGGCACTTTGCATAAATGAATTTGAAATTCAGCATTACAGGATGCTTCGTAAAAGTTTTGTAAATTTAAAAATAAAATAGAAGTTCGAGGGTGCTTATTGTGCAAGTCTGGATTAGGGTTCTATAATCTTTGAATAGGGTTTAACAATACTTGAAGTAGGCAGCCCCCAAAGGTTTGCAAATTCTAAAGGTCGTAGATTTTGGTTAATCTCAACTTTATTGTGATTATATTTGAGTACCCGAAATTTTTTAAATAGATTTTTCTGATATAGAAACTACTAGACTTTTATCTGGATTTTATATACATCTTTTTGTTAATATAGTTCTAAAATCTAATTTTTCTATCCCAAATACGTAGATATGAAATAAAATATTACGCAACATTATTATAATTATACTTGTATCCCATTGCATTAGAAAAGGTCCGTTTCCTCTGTGTTGACTTTTTTGGGATTAAGCCACTTTAGCGCTGACGGCCTCATTAATATAAAGGGACAAGGGTAAAGCGTAGCCACTTTACGCGATATAGATTTTTATTTTATTTTTACGGTGTCAAGGAAAATTAATAAAAAACATTTATGTAAAATGGAACACCCTATATTACCCACGGCTGGGCAGATTGTGTCATGTTGTTTGAAATGTCTTACAATTAGTTTCTATTGATTTATCATTTTGTAATAATCAGTTCAGTACACGCTTATATATATGAAACTAAATATTTGCTCTTTAATATAATATTATACAAATTATATTTTTAATGCTTTACAAAATAATACGAGATCATATGATCTAACTTCAAAGAGTCCCATTTAAATAATAATCTTATTATTGTATAAAAAGGTCGGGCTTATTTCATGCAAATGGATGAAAAATACGCGTATATAATTTTGCGTTTGAAATATACGTATAAATGTATAGTATAGTATAAGTATATGTTATATAAAAAACCACCCCCGTTTTGTGTAGAATAACACATTTACATTGTCCATTTCTCGTAATAATCCTACAGTCACCGGGACAGAGGAAACCTGAGATCATTCACGACTCATGAAGTGGAATTACCATATTATTAACATTGTTGCAAACTTATGACGGTTCCCTACAAAGTAACTTGGAACGGTGGATTTGGCTTTTACAACAATGAAATAGTGCAACGTGTGCAAACAGGATGAGGATCAAATTCTAATTTTAACAAATAAGCGGTACACACACTCTTTAATAGAATAGAATAGATAGACTTTATTGCAACACAACACAATAGGAAAAAAGGAAAACAGTAATAGTATTTTTTGCTAGGGTGCAAAGGACTTATCACTAAAAGTGATCTAAAGGCAACCTAAGCGTGCAAAGCCGATAAAAAAGTGGAAAGTGGATGGTGCATATAGTGTGTTTTAGAATGTTACGACAGCGCTAATATATATCCGTATTTACACATAGGTACGTTGGGAGCCGCTGGTGCCAAGCGGGGATTGTGGAACCTACAAGAGTCCTATATCCAGCTGTAGACGTCAATTACTTAAAATGATCATGACACGATATAATAATAACAATTAGAATCATCCCATAAACAAATAAATATACTAATAAATATTTTAAAGAATAATATGCGTAAATACTAATAATATACATATAACACTCGGACATTGAAAAAAATTCATAATCACACAAACATATTCGAGTTGTGGGAATCGAACCCAAAGCCTTGGACTCAAAAAGCAGGGTAGCTATCCACTGCGCTAATTGGCCGTTTATCAAGTGTAAACGGCGTATTATTGAGAAAAATGGTTTATAAAGATTTTATACACAAGAATATATTACACTAGTATAAACCTAATTACAAGGATTCATTAAAACCAAAGCCAAATGAAATCATATCTACGCTCGGTGGTGTATGCAAATTAACTGTTAACTGGAAAAACCCCGGATTTAGACCGGAGTAGCTTCACCTGCAAGTTATTTAACGGAAATACTCGTAGTTAACAAAGTTAAACCATTGTTCTCTACATCATGAAAAATTAAATTACTTATGTAATTCTTTGATGTTGCTAACATGATATTGTTAACTTATTTCACGCACAAATGAAAAAGTTTTCATTATATTTTATTGAGAGTAATCAAAACTAATAATTTAAAAAAGAGATTTGGTTCTTTGTATTTGTATTTTATATCGCCTTTTGCTTCTAATATTTTTTTTAGTGTATTTTTTTCTTTTCATCATCATCATCATCATCTCAACCAATTGACGTCCACTGCTGGACATAGGTCTTTTGTAGGGAGTTCCACAATGCACGGTCCTGGGCCGCTTGCCTCCAACGGCTCCCAGCTACTCGCCTGATGTCATCTGTCCACCTCGTTTGGGGCCGACCTACGCTGCGTTTACCGGTGCGGGGTCGCCATTCCAGCACCTTAAGACCCCAACGTCCATCGGTTCTCCGAGCTATGTGCCCCGCCCATTGCCACTTCAGCTTCGCAACTCGCTGAGCTATGTCGGTAACTCTAGTTCTTCTACGGATCTCCTCATTTCTGATTTGATCACGTAGAGATACTCCTAACATAGCTCTCTCCATCGCCCGCTGAGTGACTCTGAGCCTTCTTATGAGGCCCATAGTTAGCGACCATGTCTCTGATCCGTAAGTCATCACTGGCAACACGCACTGTTCGAAGACTTTAGTCTTCAGGCACTGGGGGATTTTGGACGAGAAGATGTCACGAAGTTTCCCGAACGCTGCCCATCCGAGTTGGATTCGGCGGTTTACCTCTTTCTCGAAATTGGACCTACCTAACTGGATCGTGTGTCCTAGGTATATATACTCGTCTACAATTTCGAGTGCAGAGTTCCCAACAATTATTGGGTGGAGCGCAACATGAGCGTTAGACATAATTTTCGTCTTGCTCATGTTCATACGAAGGCCCACCTGTTGAGAAACTCTGCTGAGGTCATTGAGCATCGCATTAAGGTCTTCCAGAGTCTCTGCCATTATGACTACATCGTCGGCAAACCGAAGTTGAGTGATGTACTCGCCGTTAATGTTGATGCCAAGCCCGTTCCAATCCAGAAGCTTAAAAACGTCCTCCAACGCAGCGGTAAACAGCTTCGGGGAGATAACATCTCCCTGTCGCACTCCTCGCTGCAGTTTCGTAGCGGTGCGGTTTCGTAGTCTGGTCCTGTATACGGACTGACATAGTGGCGTTTTTGTACAAACACTTCAAAACTTCGATGTACCGGTAGTCAATTCGGCATCTCTGCAGTGACCTTAACACAGCCCAGGTTTCCACCGAATCAAAGGCTTTCTCATAGTCCACAAACGCTAAGCAAAGTGGCCGGTTATACTCTTGAGTCTTCTGTATAACCTGCCGCAGCGTATGTATGTGGTCTATGGTACTGAAGCCCTTTCGGAAACCGGCTTGTTCAGGAGGCTGGAAGTCGTCGAACCTATTCGCGAGACGATTCGTAATGACTCTTGAGAACAACTTGTAGACATGGCTCAACAGCGAGATAGGTCTGTAGTTCTTCAGCAAGGTATTATCACCTTTTTTGAAGAACAGAACAACCACGCTCCTGTGCCATGCCTCTGGCGTTGTGCCTTGATGAATGACGGAATTGAACAACCGCTGAAGGACTTTAAGTATCGGTTTTCCACCCGCTTTCAGGAGTTCTGCTGTGATTCCGTCATCACCCGGTGCCTTGTTGTTCTTAAGTTGTTTGAGAGCCATACTAATCTCGTAAAGGCTGACGTCCGGGATATCTTCAGTGAAGTGTCGGGTCAATTTGGCTCTAGGGTCTTTAGCCAAACTTTCAACAGGCTTTTGTGTTGAGGTGTATAACTGTCCATAGAATTTCTCAACCTCACTCAGGATCTCTGGTTTAGAAGATATGAGACTACCATTGTCAGTCTTCAGGCGAGTCAACAGGCTCTGTCCGATAGACAGATCTCTTGCGAACACTTTCGAGCCTTTGTTGCGCTCAATGGCGACTTTAATTTTCTCAGTGTTAAAGTGTCGCAAGTCTTTCGTCTGCAACTTCGAGATCTGTCTATTAATACGCCGATATTCAGACGCATCTTTTGAAGACTGTAGTCTCATTTCTTGTCTCTTCTCCATAAGCCCGAGTGTATGGGCTGAGAACTTTTTGGTTCTATGTTTACGGTGGGTCTTAAAGAACTTGGACCCAACCGTATGGACAGTTTCCACAAGCCTGTTGTTAAGATCGTCCACAGAATCGCAGTCCAGGCAATCAAACCGGTTTTGCAGCTCCAGTTGAAAGCTCTCGGGGTTTTGGATATGAGCACGAGTAGGCCGGAGCGTAGACTTTACCAGTCTGACCCTTTCCAGCTTTACATTTATATTCAATGTGCCTCTTACCATACGGTGATCGCTCCCGGTTTTCACCCTGTTGATCACAGAGACATCATTGAATATATGCCGTTTGGTCGACATGATAAAGTCGATCTCATTTCTCGTCGAACCATCGGGGCTCAGCCAGGTCCATTTCCTGTGCGGCCGCTTTTCGAAAAAGGAGTTCATCATAAAGAGGCCCTCCTTCTCCATAAAGTCGGCCAGCATTTGGCCCCGTTCGTTCCGTTGCCCATATCCAAATTGCCCCACTCTCAGCTCTGCACCGCTTCGCTTGCCCAGCCTCGCGTTGAAATCCCCATTCACAACACTGTAGTAGGTTTTCGAGGCATGTATGGCTTTCGAAATATCCTCATACAATGCCTCTACTTCCTCGTCGGAGTGCGCAGTTGTGGGTGCGTAGACCTGTATAACCTTCAGGGAATACCGTTTGGTTATTCTGAGTACAAGGTACGCTACCCTGCTCGACACGCTTTCGACTCGAACAATGTTGTTGACAAGGGATTTGTGGACGATGAATCCGACACCACCTTGGGACTGTTGTTCGCCCTCCCGGTAGTAGAACAAGTTGCCGGATTTTAGGATTATCGTATCCTCCCCCTCTCTACGGATTTCAGATAAACCCATGATACTCCAGCGCAACTTGCTCACTGCTTCTTCCAGCTCGACTAACTTCTCATCGGTCCTCAACGTGCGTGCGTTATACGTTGCCAGGTCCAGTCGTCGGGTTTGGCAGCGGAATCTCTTCCGGAGATTCTTGACACCCCTTGCCCCGCCGTTACCATAACCGCTGCCAGAGCCAGGAATAGCGGGGCTGCCGGGGACTAGGGGCTGTGGCTTTCTTTTCTCCATTCATACAAAGATTTGCCCGGTAATGACCACGCTGGGCAGGCGGGTTGGTCATCGCAGGGCTAGACTGATCGCACCGGCGTCGCTGCTGCCCGACACCGGTCTGTGCCATTTATTCAGTCTAGCCAATTTGAAGTAGTTATACCGCCACTTGTCGGTCGCCAGAGCCTCGTCGGTTAGACGGCAGGGTGCACCACGTGCAGGTGAGGTTGGCATTTTGGGAGGCTGACTGGTACTAGCCTCCCCCTTACACCCCGCAACCCCGCGTTTTTTCTTTTACTACGCAATAAAGATGTTTAAATAAATAAATAAATAAATTGTTTGTAAAGGATAAACACAGAAACCAATAAACTTTTTTAAACTATTTTAGAAATTATTTTACGTACCGAAGTTATTCTTCTACGTTTACGTATCGTAGTTAACTGTAGGCTTTATATTATTTAAGCAATGGAATTTGAAGGAAAACCAATACCGATTTGCTTTACCCATGTGCACTGACTAAATGGGCCGTCATGCATAACAACGATGTACCTACTACAGAAATATGATCTTAAATTATGTATTTTTGTTTTTTTTAATCGCCGTCTTAAGACATACATATCATTTTTTTAATTAAAACGACCTTACACATATAAGCTTTGCCCTACATAGTCATGCTAGGCAGTGGCGGTACTACCATACAAGCCGAAAAGCCGGGCTTGCGTTACAATAAATATCTTTTAAATTTTTCTCGACTATTCCGAAATGAAATTAACAAAATAATTAAAACTTGCAATGAGGATATAAATACAATGTTTTAACTTTTGCTCAATAATGTATATACTCCTTGTCTACTTTACTGCAAGCACTATGTTACTCTGGCAGGTAGACTCTGTGGTAGCAACCAGCCGAACGGCGCGGCGCCGCGCCGAACTATCACTATCGCGCTCTTCGCGTGTCTTCGTACGCGATCGGAGGTCCCGCTTTGTCTCGCTCACACTCATTTGCTTATATGGGGCTTTTATTTTACTGCTCTCTATCATAGAAATTTCAATGTATTTAGCAGAGACAATCTAGATTATTTAATATTTTAGTATGGAGATCAAATGCCAGATTGCGAGTTGAAGTTAGTGAAGATGACCAGCGAGCGAATTAAAACAACTTAACGCGTGTTATTATTTGCGTTACAACTAGTTGACACTTGACAGATTCATTATTATTGATTAGTAAAAAGATAGGAGTTTATTATTGTTTTTTTTGAGTTGAATAGTGAATTTAACTGGTTTGTTTTCTTACAAATTATAGTAAATATAGTTAAATATGAGCTCAAATTGTGTGCAAATTGTTTCTGTGGCGAAATCAAAAAAATATTTTAATTAATAATTTATTGATATTGTTTGTCATTTAGCACAACAAAAATGGTGACTTAGAGATCATGACGAGTTAAATTTGTCCTTTAGGTAACTGGGCTTGCTCAAATTCAAAACCCTAGGCACGCCACTGAAGCTAGGATATAATGCAGTTTTTATATTATCTACTGTATTGTAAGGTATTTTAAGTAACGCGTTATAACATAATTGCGGGAGGTGAGTTTACGGTTATGAGTTGGATACCCTAGTGGATTATAACACTTCGTTGACCTGTATGAGACTGCAGGGAATAGTACATAATGATAATGTTGGTGAGTTAGTTGGTGTCGTGAGTCTACTGTGGATCACGAGGTTCTAGTTTTGATTCCCGTGTCAGGTCAACAATTTTTGGTATTTGATAGTACTTATCAAGTTTTTTTATTAAGATTGTGATATAATATACAAATTGCTCATAAAAAAAGTCGCGGGCAGCAACTAATAAGAAATTAATATTAATTTTTAAATACCAGATGTAGTAGATCTAGCCTTAGGTTTACATGCACAGAAGAATTATTTACTATAAGATCAAGATGTATCAAGATGTTTTCTAATAGAAATGGATTTAATGACAATTTAATAACAGGAAGAGTGCGAACTACTCAGACGCTTAAAAAAATAGATACCTACGCGTTGTTATAAAATTAATGTTCGAACGGAGAATTTTCTCAACTCATTAAACTTTTCCACCGAGGCTTCCTCATATTGACACCTGCATAACCCGTGACGTGCTCTACAAATGCTCTCGCATGTGTAAACACGCTCAACATGAATAATGAATCCCAGTTCCACCGGAAATAACTAGGTACAATCCGTAAAGTCACCGTAAATGTAGATAAAAAGTACCAGCGTGTCTACTTACTTAAGTAATACGTTACATACATGTTTTTTTTATTTTTATTTATCAAATAAAACAACCACATTAAAATGGTTAGTATAAAAGAACCGAAATAATCGCAGAGTTTGGTCCTCGGTGCCTATCTGCAACGAATACCTTAGGTGTTAATTAGAAGAATAAAAAACCAGTTGTGGGAAAAACATACTGCTACATTGTAGAACAAAAGATGATTGTAGATGTAAAAGTTTCTTTAGGCACGGCCAATATGGATTAATTAAAACACGCTAGAGACATCATCAACCTCTGCCTGTCAACGTTCCACCTCGGTACAGGACTTTTCAGACAAAGGAAAGAAATGAGAAGACATGAGATGGCAGGTCAGAATATAGTTATCACCACCCCAACTCTTCCCGGGAGTCTTCGTGGGTGCGAGAACGGGCAGCTGAGTCCTCTACGCTATTACTACCAACTACTGCACTCAGCAACCCGCCTCCCCAGCGTGGTGATGATGATCAAAACCTCCCTTTGGAAGACGCATTTAGTCCCAAACAGTGGACTGTTATAGGTTTTTTGTTAAATAACCTCTATTTCTAGTAAAAGTTCCACTAACTATGTAATTACAACTTCATGACATAGCAATATGATCGCTGCTAACTCAGTCTTATTGTATTGTGCTTTATTGAAAAATAGTGTTATTTTTGACGTCGAATATATTAAGGACGTCAAGGTATGTCAATAAAATGATTTCATTGATAATCGCTCGGTTGCATGTCTTTTTCGGTAGGGAACTAATTATAGCAGAACCCTTTCCTGTGATGTAAACTGTTTTAAGCGTTGGTATGTACGCTTGCTAACTGATTCCGCTACGCTACGTGTTAGGTTTGCTTAATAATTACTCGGCAGGCGCAGGACAATACTCGTAGCACCTTGACACACGCTATAATTATTTATTATGTGTGATATTTCCAGCAAATGTGAATAAAAATACACTGCTATTACTTTTAATTACTGATATCGATACTTTAAAAAATCAGAATTATAATAATGTATTTAACCTTAATGTGTCAACCGAAAAATACCAAATAAAAATCAGACAAAAGCAGGCGTTACTTCGCGAAATTCCATTAAGCTAATTAGCTATAATCCGTAAAAAAAAACAGGAATATATGTACGGTGCAATTTATAAATTCTACAATCTTTATACTCCAACTAAAGACAACATCTGTGAATGTTCGCGCGGACAGCACTGCGGCAGAAATAAGCATAGCTTGGGTATAACTATCCTAGGTAACTAATTGACTGTGATGGTGATAAATAAAAAAAACCGCCTAAGTTATTTTTAGGTTCTTAGACCAGGGCGTGTTCGAAACCTTCCTAACTTTAGGTTTAAGTTAGCGAACGTAATTATTACAGCCACCTCAGAATAATGGAAACAGTTATATTGTATGAACGCTTCATATCTGCCTGTCCTGACTACAGTGCCTGTGATAGGCAAGGCATAAATAAAGAATTTTGGATATATTAATTTTGAAATTTAGACGAGCTCTTTCACAAAATCTTCTACTACTAACATAACAATAGCTTTTACCCATAACTTCAATTAACTTAGCTTCCAATATATAATTCAAATTAATGTTATTGCGTGTTCTAGGGGTTATTTTGTTTCCTATGAAAAAGTTAATCTAAATCTGATAAGATTTTGACTCGTTTTTTTTTAATGTCATATAACTAATCAAAACCTTAATTTTAGCTATTCATTATTTACCCAGCTTTATACATTTACTAGCTTTTGCCCGCGGTTTCAATCGGGTATAGTTAAGGTCGTATAGATAAAGCAAAATGTATATCAATTTAAATAAGTAGGCACTTTTGATGCGTACAAAAAAAATGTTGGCAAAGGAACGAAAGTTCCAAAAGCGCCCTAGTTTCAAAAGAAATGTATATCCAGTTATTCTTTTTGAATCATCATCCTCATATTATGGTCTCATAAATCTTCTTAACATCACTTTACTTGTATTTAGAGAATATAAATAAAAGTAGCCGATAACTAAATCGATACTTATACTCGAATTTATTTAAGCGTGAACATCGATAGGTACATGGTTACGTTGACTTTAGTATCTAAAAGCTACAATTAGTATTCATCGTCTATATCCAGGTAACTGTGCGAATCATTAACGGGAAGTTCAAATTAATTGTGTATAATGAGTTATATTCCATTGTTGCACGATGTACGTGCAAGTCTGAGGCATAAGAGCCTTTTCACACCATCTCTTACGAAGGAGAGTTAGTGTTACTGACATAGTAGATTTAGTAGAAGAGCTTTTAGAATAGCTTTTTGGAGCTCGTCCGGGGAAGTACTATCGCCATGCTTATTTTTGCCGCTAAGCAGCATTGTTGCAATGCTGTGTTCCGGTCTAAACTGTGTGGTTGCCGGTTGGTGGACATAATTAAGTAAATAATTACGTAAGACTCTTATTAGGCTCATATTATTATTATGAATACGTCAAACAGTATATAGCTTGTCGGTATCTTTTTTTGGTCTAATATTCGATATAGCTACCTCGATTTTGACATGACTTATACTAGCAAACAGAAAATTTTACCTACACAAATTTATAAGACGCGAAATCCTAAACAAATTTCACGGGACCATTTCAGTTAGGTGGATAACGAACTTTGCTAGAGAATTCTTACTTTTTACTGCGAGAAATGCTGCTCGGACTAAGTCGCGGGTAAGTAGCAACTGTAATCCTTTTAAAATATGTTACTCCACTCATGTAACATGTTTACATACTCATGTTACATTGAGTACGTCGTCTTAGTAAACGTCAATAACTTCTTACGCATGGAATTTTTATGTTTCCGGGAATAAATATCAAACACATTTTCCATATCCTGTGTCAAACAAACATCTGCTCATTCCTGATTTAATTACGTAGAGATATTCCGTTCATAGCTCTCCCGATATCCCGCTGTGTGTCTTGACCTTTGACCACTTCACAAACCTTAAGTTCATTTAGTTGTATTATCTATATATATAAAAATGTTATGTTGGTTTGTGTACGCTTCAAAAATTCAAAAGTTCTGCATCGATCGAGCTGAAATATAAGCATGATATATAACACGCATCAAGGATTGTTTTTATCTATTTTTTGCATCAGTCACATATCCGCGACCGCGAAACTACAGTTTTTTTTTAACGATCGATGTAGCAGTGACCGCGTCATCTGCCGAAAGCGAGAAAAACACTCGCTGACATATGTAATGTATTCTTTGTTTTTTTTCTCATTTCTCAACCACTCCATAAAAATGTGCCACAGCGAAGCGTGGCTGGGTACAACAAGTTATATATATTTATTAAATTTCACTATACTGCAATAGTGCTATTATGCATTCTAAATTTTTACGCGCGTCTTTGTTGGTAAGGTGGTAACTAGCCTGGGTCGAAGCCTGCAACCTTATAACGTTAAGTAATGTTTGTTATTTTTATATAGGCATAATTGACGGACCAAGTAAGTTAATTACTACCGCGTATAAACAGAGCATAACTCCGCGGGGCTAGGAAGCAACACTTCCTATGTTAAACTTTCGCCGTATCCTGTAGGCCTGTCCATCACCCATGTGCCTGTAATCACACAAAGTGAAACCAGCTAGTGAAGGGCGTTCTTAACTATGCTATTTCGTAAATTTAAAATGCACATGAAAAATTTCGGAACCGACAGGATTTGAACCAGCGACTCTCGGGCAATCGCGGCCTGAGCGCTTTCTCCAATTAAGCTACGGCGATGCCCAAATTAGTATATGCCTTTCACATCAGTCTTACAGCGACTAGTGTCATCTAGTAGGAAACCTTGCAGTTTCGATCTACTTTTTCAAAGGTCCATATTTCAATGAGACACGTTTGAAACAAGAGATGAAACATTGCTTTTTTATAATTTCCTACTAGATGACGCAACGTATTTAATAATTCCTCCAAGTGTAGGTAAAAACACTAATAAAAATTATAAAAAGTTATGCTATTTTGCTTATCGGCAGGGATAAGGCTGGCGGTAGTACTTCCCCGGACGAGCTTTTTCAGAAAAGCTCACCAAAACCAGTACTAAATTCATCATGTAATCAGTGATTCGCAGTTATCTCGATACAGTCGACGAATACTAATCTAAATAATAGTTACTGCAATTGCAGTAGCTTCTCGTCTTCTGAACTCGCTCTTATAAATTCAATTAAAATTACACGAATATTGTGTAGAACAGAGGCAAATGCAAATATCTGAGGCGATGCTCTTATTGTTCTCGTGAGTGCAGAATCAATTGGTTTCTTGGTTTATAGCCAGTTTTGAAGAACTCTCTCCACTCTGCCACAGCAGTCTTAGAAGTCAGACATTGAGATGTCTTTGGGGTAATACATAAAAGCTTGGGTCGATGTGGAACTTTATATTTGCCAAAATCGGCACGGCGTTCCATCTGTAGTAAGTATAAATAACGGTGACCCAAATAATATTTGCAATAGCTGGATGAATAGGTTTTTAGTAAAGAAGCAATCGTGTTATGTCATTTCTGTGTAGTGGGAGGCTTCCGCCATTGCTTGTACCATATCGTCAAAGACTCGCCGTTACGGTACGATGCTGTATAGAGACCGATTGCGGTTTGGATTAATTACAACAGCTGAGAGCTTAATAGGTTAGCCTGCTGCTGTATCAGACCGCATCATCGTTTGCCAACAAATGAGCCAAGGGTTAACTGATAGCGGAAAAGAAAAAAGTACATTTCAATATAAAATAATAAAAATATATATTTTTGATTCAATTATAAACAAACGTGAGTTAAGAAACACCGTATTTTGAGTGTGGGAGACGCGGTGCTGCGTTGGTGTCTCGCTGTATCAGTCATTGAAAATCTTTAAGCTTTCAATCGCAACTGCATATATTTATCACCAAAGTAGTGTTCTTAGGCATTTTTAATATGACCTGGAGATGTACGACCCTTATGTGACACGACAGACATGCCAACGTGTATAATATTATTTATCTACATCGCGTACCACCTTCAGTCGGTTTCTAGTGGTCCCTACCACTAGTCAAAATACTATAAAAGTCAGCATGCGAAATGTTTTTTGGCTAACTCTTCCTTTAATTTTGGTTAAATCGTACAACCATTTGCTTGTTTGGTGACCAAATGCTCTTTTGCTATAAGAAAGTTCATTTTTTCAAAAAGTCCACTCTGCCACTATAACCACTTTTTCCATTTCCAAATACTTTCATCCATTTTAAATAAAATTTTATATTTATAGAAAAACAACAAACCTTACTCGTAACGACAAATCAGGACTCAGAGTGAATACCTCTCTCTGTCACGACGAAAAATCGACCCCCCTAGCCAAGTATCGATAACGGGTTGCATTGCGCACATTCCTACTGCTATTGCCCCAACACTCAGTTTAAAATGCGTCTACTATAAGTACAGTCTTTCTTTCCAAGACTAATTTTGGAAGTAAATATTGGCCCCTCTTTGAACTTGAACAAGTAAACTAAGTTAGCATCGCATTTTCATTATCGGCCCAGTATAGGGAATCCGTTCGTCTCTCCTCTTAGAATGAGTACGATTTACGCCTTAGTCCACCACGATGGCATTTTGCGGATTGGTTGACTTCAAACGCCTTTAAGAATACATATTCTCCGGCTTTTCGCGGATTGTAGCAAATTAAGCTTAATTTTCGTAATATATCATGGAATTCCGCAAAGTACCGCCTGTTTTTATCTAATATTTTTCTGTACTGTTAAATATGCCATATTTTAATTGCTGAAACTAAAAACGCACATGAATCCGAAAGTGAAGTTCCTTCTTGAAGCTAAAATCGCTTCTTCCCATCGCATAATGGTGTATTATTGGTCTGACCTAAATTTCATGTATGAACCGCCGCCTTAAATTTATAAGAAGCAAGTAATTGCTGCAGCGCAGTCAAGACATCAATTAGTGTCAGACCGATTGTGTCGAGGTAAGAGCGAATTAACCACGCGGTTCAGACAATTATGAACAATTTAGTGTAGGTTGCTGATCAATATAGTTAAACGCTTTATGTTGTCTTTATCATCCATGTGTTGTGCTAAATCTATACCGATGAAGTATTATAAGTATTTATGATAGTGAAAGAGTTTTGCTCCACTACAGTGTTTACTGGATGTTTATTTGTTTTTTGATTTGGAGGTATCATAAGTTTATATTTTGACTAGTGGTCCCTCGCGACGTCGTCCGCGTAAAAGTCAACCTTAAAAGATTGAGATGCTGTCGCCTGTACCAGGCTTTTTTAGAACTTATAAAGGGAGAAACTTTTTTATGCGTGATTTTATCGAAACTTTAACCGTTTACGCAGCGCACGTGGCGTAAGCTAAGTGGCCGATTTTGAAACATTCTTCATTGGTCCTATGCTCCTTTTAGTCTTAGCGTGATGGTATATACTCTATAGCCTTCCTCGATAGATCAGCTATCCAACACTGAAAGAGTTTATCAAATCAGACTCGTACCTGAATAAATCAGCCGTTTAGTTGCAGTATAGGTAAATAACCTAGATACCGACTGCAGCGCCATCTTTCGGGCTGATTTGTGAATCTAAACCATCCAGGATGCCACCCAAACGCATACAAAAAAATTCATTCAAATCGGTCTAGCCGTTTAGGAGGAGTTCAGTGACATACACACGCACAGATGAATTATATATATAAAGATTATCAAAAGATTGTTTAAATATCCCAGCATTTGTCAGTAGGGTGGTGACTAGCCACGGCCCAAGCCTCCCACCAGACCAGACCAGAGAAAATACCAGAAATTATAAATTCTCTACATGCCTGCTGCTGCAATACTGGGAATCGAACCTGGGAACTCCTTTAAATTCATAGCGCTCACCGTTGCGCCAGTGCGCTCATTAATCCCACCACATATTTAAGTTCTTTGTTCTTTTTAGTCTATCTGAGGTGTAGTCACACATTCAAACTATCAGCGTAATACCGTTTAATACGGTGAAACTATTTGAATAACGAATAGCGGGGAGGCTCACGGGAAGTTAATTTTAATAAGGTAAGTTAAGCAATTAGCCGCGTTGCCTCACCTTCGCTTAACAGGCGTCGGCATTCGCTACACAAATTGCTATTGTTAATTCTGCTGCATTACACGAAGAAACAAAGAACTCCATGGAACCGTATTCCATTTCGTTTATTTAGTTCTGTTTTAGGTACTTGTATTCAGCTACAGGGTGCAGAATAAAAAGATGTTAAGACTAATATAAATTGATTAGTCTAAGAGTTACATTATTAATTATTATAATATTAAAACTAAACTGATGGTTGAAATACCATCAACACGTACGAAGCGTTTTGCTTCTTCCTTTCTGATCCGCACCGCAAAGGCCTGGAATGCCCTCCCATCTTCCGTCTTCCCTGATACCTATAATCTGGGTACCTTCAAATCAAGAGTGAATAGGCATCTTCTAGGCAAGCGCGCTTCATCTTAGGCTGCATCATCATTTACCATCATAGGTGTGATTGCAGTCAACCACTTGTCTATATATTTAAAAAAAAAAAAAAAACTTATTAACTATGCTCGGCCGATTTGTGGCACGAGCTCCCTAGCCTAGGTCTTACAATTAATTCCCATAGGAAATGTAGTGAAAAAAGAATCGCATCACGATTCAAAGCTAGACTTCGGAATTTACTGCGCCCACGTTACTTGAACATGATGCGATACGGCCGCTTCTTTATCATCAATTGTCCTGTCCACTGTTGAACCTCACTCAATGGGGGGGTTTCCCATATTCACCACGCACGTTCATTCGACCCCCGCTGAAAGAACTAGAGGGATGACTTCTGTATTCTGATCTTCCCTGGCGCAACCGTGAGCGCAATGAATTTAAGTAGGAGGTACAGGGTTCGATTCCGGCAGGGGCAATTTGGGAATTAATAATTTCCAAATTTTCTCTGGTCTGGTCTGGCGGGAGGCTTTGGCCGTGGGTAGCGGCACGTCTTTGTCGGTTGGGTGGTACCCAACCGACAAAGACGTGCCGCTAAGCGATTTAGTGTTCCGGTGCGATGTCGCGTAGTAACCAATTAGGGGTATAACTACCAAACTCCCTAACAGGTTAGCCCGCTAGCTTAAACTGCATCATCACTTACGACCTCGTGAGCATGCAGTTAAGGGCTAACTTGTAGTGGAATAAAAAAAAAATATTAAAACAGTCCTTAATAAATTCAAGATAGTGTCAAACATCTGCCGCCTCAGATGTAATTACTCTCTGCTGCGATACTTAACACCACTTGTCGTGTCAAATGCTTTTAACCGATGGACCAGTGACACATTGCGGTCAAATGATCACCTGCACGTTTCATTAAAAGGTCAAGAGCCTATTGGCCTCTTGCATAGTATAATAATGTCCACTCATTAAGAGCGTGACATGATAGGGTTCGGTTTTAATATTCGACGTCGGAATTCGCAAATATTTGTTGATTTCTAAAAGTCGTCTAGTAGTCACTTTAAATTTAAATTCTGTTGTATTAATATAGTATTTATAACTATCCTCTAAGATAATATCAGTTTTAATTTGTAATTAAAAAATTAATAAATAACCTAACTACTAGTAAAAATGTCTAAATTTCAATGATTTATGGAATAACTAGAGAAGCCCAGTGGGCCAAGTTCGAATCCCAGCGCGCACCTATGCGAGTTTTAAGTAATCAAAATATGACTTTTCAACGATGAAGGAAAACATCGTGAGGAAACCTGCATGCCTGAGAGTTCTCCATAATGTTCTCACTGGCGTGTGGAGTCCATCAATCCGCACTGGGCCAGAGTGATGAACTACGGCCTTAACCCCTTCTCACTTTGGAAGGGGAACCGTGCCCTGTAGTGCGCCGGTAAAAGGTTGATATGATAATGAAATAACTAACAAAAATGTACATACTTCAAATTTTAGAACTCAAGGTAAAGTTTTAGTTTTTTTATCGAGAAATTTTACGAGATTTTTTTTCAATTTTACTTTTACTTTCAAAATAACACTTTAATCATATAGATAGTTATGAAGCTATTCATTGAACTATTTATTATTCCTTCCAATAGTAACAGGAACGTACTATATTTGTCGTGATTGTACAGAGGGCGTATCTACGTTACACTGGCTAACTTTGTGTTACCATGGAAACTGGCTAACTTTGTGGTTAGCTTCTTAGTTTAGCTCTGTAAATTTTTTTATCTCATAAATCTTAATATTTTTATTCGATAAAAATGATTGTGTAGTAAAGAAACTCAGATAAATAATAAATAAATATACGACAATATATACGTCGATATCTAGCCCCAAAGTATGCGTAGCTTGTGTTATGAGTACTAAGATGACTGATAAATATTTTAATGAATAATATAATTAAAAACTTATAATATACAAATAAACACCCAGACACTGAAAACATTCATGTTCATCACACAAAGATTTTCCAGATGTAGGAATCGAACCCACGGCTTTGGGCTAAGAAAGCAGGGTCGCTGCCTACTGCGCCAATGTGCCGTCCAAAAGACATTCATACATAATAGGTACATACATGAACTCCGATATAGGCAGTAGTGTATTAAAAAGATAGCAGCACTTTGAAACCTGCTAATTTAGTAAGTTTCTATTGTGAAAGCCGAGTGACTAGTGTTATTATGCCTATAAAGCCAAAAATATAATTTATTAAATACAACATACGCCCGTTATCATTATTATTAAGGCACTAAAAATAGATCGCTCTATTGATCGAAATTTATTCTCGCGGAAAAGGTATTCTCGTCTGATTGAAGCCAAAATATTCCAATATCATATAATTTCATTGTATGATCAGAGACTTATTTGCTTTCTAAATATAATAATTTCAGCAATATTGAAAGGCAATAAGTTTTTTTATCACTATCCATTTATTGATATTAGGAAAATATAAAAGAAGAAAAAGAAACGATGAGCGATTTAACAAATTTGCTTTCGCCATTGCACGCCTCATAAGCGAAGCGTTGAGGTGCTCTACTCCCTATATATCAAAGTCAAGGACTTTTCAAAACTAAAAATGACTGTAGTTTTCTCACGTCGCACTTATAGGATAATAATATGATCATATCATGAAAAAAAACATTCGTTTAAACTTATTTGATATTTGTAAAAAAACAAGTATATATATCTCTTATATTGTCGTAGTACGAGTACATATTATTAATTAACGTTTTGAAGTTTAATATTACTTTTTTTTAAAAGCTTTATAATCGCAGCGCGCTGTTTGCTATTGAACATCTCTGGGTAATTATTCGTTATCGTTTAATGACAATTAATAAAAAACAGTCAATATTATTGACAAAATTTTGTATATTGGTAATAATATTGCCTCAATGCAGGGCTGAAGAGCTGAAGTGTTGGAAAAAAATATTTACAATAATATTGAGTACACAAATAATCATTGAGTACATAAATTAAATAAGAATAATTAATAGAAAATTTAAACATTACTTATGATCTTTGATCTTCCCACTTGCCGAGTACGTCCCAAAAAGCGGCAGGAGCTGCCGAATCTGCTCAAATGCTTAAGCGCCGTAAATACTCCGTTGTTTGTAAATTGTAATGACTACGTTTTTGCGGCGCTTGCGTTTGAGACTCTGGAGCCATGGTCTTCGGACACGAAAAATTTTATTAACATCGTGTCCCAAAAATTGGTCCTTACGTCTGGTGACCCAAGAGCTGGCGCTTATTTAGCCCAACGGCTAAGTCTAACAATTCAAAGGGGCAATAGCGCCAGCATTTTGGGTACACATAAGCGAACAGTTAGACGGCTTATATTTATTGCAAATATTAATTTTAGTTTGTAATTATTATTTCCCTAGAAAAATATAATTTTCGTTGGTTTATTAATAAAGAATGAAAATTAAAAAAAAAAAAACTTATGATCTTGTAATGTGTTAATTATTTTTATTATTAAGTTTTTTTTTCTCTAACAATTTTGTGTCAAATTAGGTTTACATGACAATGTCAATGCTATGTGCTCTTGTAATTATCGAGCATATCAGTACATGTTATTGTGTGTTTGCTTTATTTAAAAACGTCTAATATGTAGGTTGTTAGTGCTCTTAATAAACAATCAAGTGATATTTTTAACAAATTCATATCAATTTTATATAAACATGGCTTATATTATTATTACTGCTCAAGTTATGAGAGCAGAATTGCCTAATTGTGCTCTGATAAAATACTAGATGTATGCTAGGCGGAACACACACATAAAATCACCTCTGGCCCATGTAATTGCTTTTATTCTGCAAACCACTTCATAATTCACTAGAGTTGCACGCCCCGAACGTATTTCAAAAGCGCTAATGGCCGGAGTGCCAAAATTTGGACGTTCCATTTCGTACGGAGAATTTGTTTTTACTTTTTATTTATACTCGTACTTGCCGGGGAGCTCAGCTCTCTGAGCTACTATCCCGTGATGATAATTGAAAAGAAGAAGTATTTGATTGTTTGAATACTTTGCACACACATTTAATGCAAAGTAAAGAGACACAAACATAAAAGAAACTTAATCTAGACATTGAGGCGTGCAAAGGCGGTCTTATCGCTTAAGCGATCTCTTCCAGACAACATTTGGGACAGGAAAAACAACGGAAAGGGTTGGTGCGGCAATTTAGTTTTAAATAGAATAAAAAATAATAATATTAAATTCTAATACTACACACATAATACATAATATATTTAAGTATATACATATTTATACTGTATACTACATACTATAATGTTACATAGGTAAGAAAAGTTTTAAAAAAGCTACTTGAACATAATCACGGTTTGAGCCTGACGTATGTCAGCAAAGATGGAATTCCAGATCGTAGCACAATTAACCGTAAAAGAGTGTAATATTTGCAAAGTACAAGTATTTAGGAAAAATATTTATTCTGTGACAAGTGAATAGTCGATTTATTTGCCTTTAGACCTTTGCTTAAAAGTATTCAATTGATTTCTGAATTGGGTTAGACACTTGGGTTTCTTAAGTAAACTATATCCAGCCAAGTTCGCTTTATAGTATGAAATATCACAAATCCATAATAAGCAATTAAAAAGGTAGGTACACTAACGTATTGTTGGCAGTAACGATTTGATGCCCAAGGGGAATTTGCCCTTCTAAGAAAGTATATAAATTAAAAGTTTGTAGTTACCTTTCTTAAACAGCTACTTATTAACGCACTTATGTGCGTTCACCGCTTATCCTTCCGTCCTTATCCCCCATTCACTAATTTTCACAAATCAAACTGAGAAGGCACTAAAGCATAAACAACCAAGCAAGCACGCGAACTTGTCACATTTTTAAACGAAAACGCGACGCGAGCGTTGTTTATAGTGAGCATTATGTCACTGGCTGGTCATACTGCCTTGAAATTAGTATGCAGATTCAAATCCTCCGGTTTTATCATAGAGTGCGGTTTTATTATAGCGAATACAAAAGAGAAGATTATTTTTTATGCGAACTATAGGTATAGCGAAGTGTAAAATTTACATTTAAACATGATTATAAAAATGAAGCAAAATAATTTAAAGAATGCTATGCTGCTGCTATTCATATATTATTTATTATATTAAAATGTAACTAGCAGTTTCCCGCGACTTCGTCTCAGTTGGCTTTTGTTTTTAAAGCATACCGTAGGAACAGATTATTTGAGAGACGTGTGGCATTCAATTTAGGTGTAGTCCTACTGATACTTTTAACTTGTCAATTCTTTTAAAAAAAATCGTGTATAGTCTTAAAAAAAGACTTGATTGCAATGAATTTAATAGTTGGAAAATCCAAAAGTGCACGGCTCATAATCTCATTCATTACAATAAAATTGAGATTATTTGTAAATAATAATTTAATTATACCGTGAAAAGAAATAGACTTCTATTCCTCAAAATACTGTAGCCTATTAAAAAAAAACGACTCGATAAGTGAAGTATTTTGCTTGTTATGTTTGCGTGACCACAAGATACGGGATCCGCACATACAGACATACGGACGTCCAAGACAGAACTTTTTAAAACCATTTTTTAATTAGTTTAAATATCATGAGTGTTAAAAATAGTATAAATTTAAAATGCATATTAAAATTTTCGGAACCGACAGGATTTGGTCCTGCGACTCTCGGGCAATCGCGACCTGAGCGCTTTAACCAATTAATCTACGGCTCTCCTACCGTCGATGCCGAAATTAGTATATGACTTTCACATCAGTCTTATAGCGACTGTAGCGTCATCTAGTAGGAAACGTTGCAGTTTCGATCCACTTTTTCAAAGATCCATATTTCAATGAGACATGTTTGAAACAAGAGATGACACATTGATTTTTTTATATTTTTATAATTTTTATTAGTGTTTTTACCTACACTTGGAGGAATTATCAATTTTATGCATTTTAAATTTATAAAATTGATAATTCCTGCAAGTGTAGGTAAAAACACTAATATAAATTATAAAAATGTTAAAAATAGTGTTTTTTCTCAACATTTGTCTATTTATTTCACTTATAACAGCAATAAAGAATAAAAAAGTGACATTTTAAGTTGGAGAATCACTCGGTGTGCGTAAACTGACAGTAATACCCAACGCTTCGCTTATGAGGCGTGCAAAAGTATTTTCATCGTCATCATCATCAAACTAACCCATCTTCCGGGCATGGGTTTCCTCCAACAATGAGAAGGGGTTAAGCCCGTAGTCCACCACGCAGTCCCAGTGCGTATTGGTGAATTCCACACACTTTTGAAAATATTACTCAGGCATGCAGGTTTCCTCGCGATGTTTTCCTTGACTGTTGAAGCAAGTAATATTTATGTTATTTAAAACGCATATAACTTAGAAAAGTTCGTGTGTATTGTGCTCTCACTCAACTCACCCCTCTGAAAGTGAAGTCGATCTCCTAACCACTGGGCTATCACCGCTTCAAAAAGCATTTTACTACTATATTAATACACTTGATGATAAAACCATTTTTATGAATTATAATTAATACTGCGATACTAATGTAACGCACTTTTTTTTGTACCGGCGATCTAATCCCTATCCCTACTAATATTATAAATGTCAATGTTTGTTTGTTTGTTACGCTTTCACGCAAAAACTACTTAACCGATCCTCATGAAACTTTGCACACATATTTTTGGAAGTATTAGAAGTAATATAAAATACTTTTTATCCCAACATTAAGCTCGGTTCCTTTGGGAGAGGGTATGAAAGTGTTTGACGATTTTACACCATAACTCCGACAAATTATAACCGATTTAAATAATTATTTTTGTACTATAGAGGTTATAATATGTGTTTAATTTTGACCAAACTTTGTGTAAATCTGATTCATGTGGTTGGTGATAGAGGACAGAAATCTTCAGCGGATAGCAGCAAACCCCTCATTTAAGGTTTATCGATACTGAATACTTCAAATTTATTTTATAACTACAACTAAATAGAATGCCACATCAAAAAACAAAATCAAACGCAGACGAAGTCGTGGGTAAAAGCTAGTTAAATTATAAACACAAAAGCTGCTATTGTGACTCTACTATGGTAGTTAAGAGATACTCCTTCCCAGACTTGTATGTAATAATGAGTACTTTAATTATGTAGTCAATATTTTTTATGTAACATCAATAGTTTGCACAGCGAACGCTTAGTAATTCAAAAATTCATAATTTAAAATTCGTTTATGAATTCTTTGGTATCCCAAAAACTAGCACGAACATCTTCTTTTCTTATATGCATGGCCGGGGTTTGGAACGCTATTTGGAGTTCTATGTTTCCGAATTATTAAAATCTGTGTATTTTTAAATACATTTGTATAATTTATAATTTCTTCAATCCTTATACTCCTAAGCAAACAGATCTTCGGCAATGTGGGTACATTACGCACGTTTCGCTCCGAAACCGGAGCATCCTCAAGAGATGTTGACTTTACAATGCATAATTGTTAAGACTTAACAATTATTCATTGTAAAGTCAACATCTCGTATATATCATCATGTAGTATAAGGATTGATGAAATTTTTAATTACACCATACCTCCTGCTTCTCGCGGAGTATAGCAAATGAAGCTTAATTTTCATTATTCCATTTTTGTTATAAGGAAATAGTACCATCTAAATGGTTCTTAGAACTTTGATCTGCACGTCAAAGGCAGACTAGTTCTGTAGAGTCTGCCTAATTAATATGAATCTTCATTAGGCATGCTCTTTGGTGTATAAAGTAATGAACATCAGTTAAGTAACTTTGTAGATTAGCATGACAAGCGTTGCATTAAGGCGTTCCTATGATTAAGTGACACATTAAGTTAAAAGTTGGAAGTTAAGTGAATTATGGAAATGGTAAGAACTTAAACACTAGTGAAATCACCTTGGATCGTCATATCAGCCTGTTACTGGCCCACTACAGGGCACGGCAGGGTGTTAACTTATCTCGCGACAGGCTTGCGACAGGCGTAAATCTTGCAATCACTGCTGCCAAACGTCACTTTTCCATACAATAAATAAACAAAAGTGACGTTTGACAGCAGTGATTGCAAGATTTACGCCTGTCGCACGCCTGTCGCGAGATACGTAATCAACCTGCGTGTCTCCTCCAACAATGAGAAGGGGTTAATGCCGTAGTCCACCACGCTGGCTCAGTGTGGTATGGTGGACTTCTCACCCCTCTCTCAACCTTTGAGAACATTATTAAGAACTCTCAGGTATGTAGGTTTCCTCACGATGTTTTCCTTCACCATTGAAGCAAGTGATATGTTAATTGCTTAAAACGCACATAACTTGGAAAAGTTAGAGTTGCGTGCTGGGATTCGAACTCGCTCCCCCGAAAGTGAAGTCTAGGTCCTACCCACTTGGCTATCACCACTTCATGCACGCATAGGTGATGCTTTATGAATATGAAATAAATAAATTTTGACTTGATTTAAACATTGAAAATTTATATGTCGTAACGTGATTTCTCACCATTACGGGATCCGAAATCAACTGAACTAGCTGTCAAATCAGACAGGCAATCAATCATCTTAACTTTACAAAGTTTGAATGAACCGCATTTGAGAGCTTCATCTACGAATGAAAATTAATCAGGGAAATTGGCCAATTTTATTACAGAAATCTCGGAATAATAATCACAATTAAATTTAAATGGACTTCCGTAATTATGTAAAAAAATAATGAAGAGTATTTAGTATAACAATACACCTGAATGGTTAAGCGTTATAAGTCACGTTTTACTATATCGCACGCAGATGAAGTCAGAGTCGATTTTCACCTTTCACCATCTTTTGTGCTCATATTTGCTAGACCCCGGTTGATAAAAAGCAAATATTTGTATACTTCATGCAGTGATGAATTGTTGTCGATTACGAGCGTGTTGAATTTGGTAAGGTCCAAGTTTTTTATAAAATAAAACGAGAATAATAGAGCTAAACTTCAAAAGGCATCAAGGAACATGCCTTACAAAATGCAGCTTTATTTCTATCAATCTGAGTCGGTGAAAAGCCTCATATTTAGCCTCGAGTTTAAATAAATAAAAATAAAAAAGCCTTTTATTTCATGCAAATTATAATATTACAAACATAGTAAAAAAATAGTGTCTATAAACCATACAATACAATTTTGTTTTAACATTTTTTTCTTTTATTATATTTAAGAATTCATTTATTATTTTTTTTCATATTTAATTTCAGGTGAAGGCCTCCTCCAAGGATTTCCATTTTGGCCTATTTTTTGCTGTTTGTAACCAGTTTGTTCCTGCGGTCTTCTTAATATCATCCTCCCATCTCGTGTATGGTCTTCCTATTCGGCGTTTGCCTGGTGGGCCGTTCCATGTAGTGACATTTATAGTCCACCGCCTCTCGGCTCTCATCTACACATCGGGCTACATGGCCGGCCCAT
The DNA here is from genome assembly GCF_905163445.1 of Pararge aegeria. NCBI lineage: Eukaryota > Metazoa > Arthropoda > Insecta > Lepidoptera > Nymphalidae > Pararge > Pararge aegeria. Next base: position 3,485,300 of record NC_053184.1, on the reverse strand, counting down.
CGAAATTTAAGTTGTTGGGCCTGAGTCAGCGCGTCTATTGCTTTGTAATTCAAATAATGCCTCGAGTGTATTAAACAAAAATAGGTATCAACGATAGCTCAGTTTATATGCTTCCTTTCGGGGGGACGTTATCTTGAATGGGGACCTTTAATGGGGATTTAATTTACGCAATTAAAATATCACATGCTTTAAAGGTGAAGGAGAACATCGTGAGAAAACCAGCTTGCCTGAGAGTTCTCCATAATGTTCTCAAAAGCGTGTGAAATCCACCAAAGTTGGCCATATAAACATATATATATATATACTAGCTGTTGCCCGCGACTTCGTCTGCGTTTGATTTTGTTTTTAAAGCATTCAGTATCGCTAAGCCTTAAATTAGTATAGTAGTATTATATATATATATAACATGTGACTGTCAATTAATTATAGAAAAATTATTTGCAATAAAATAAAATGGCGACTATAATTAAAAATCTAAACTATCCTATCTCTTAAGTTGGAACAGACTGCTCACAGTGTGCCAATTTAATTTAAAATCGGTTAAGTAGTTTAGGAGTCCATCGCGGACAAACATCGTGACAAGAGATTTATATATATTAAGATATATATTTTTTTTTTTAAATAAATATACTACGACTATACCTACACATATCGCCATTTAGCCCCAAAGTAAGCGTAGCTTGTGTTATGGCTGCTAAGATAACTGATGAGTATTCTTTTTATAATTAATATACATAAATACTTATAACATATATATAAACACCCAGACACTGAAAAACATTTCTGTTCATCACACTATTTTTATTTCATCACATCATTTTCCAGTTGTGGGAATCGAACCCACGGCCTTGGACTCAGAAAGCAGGGTCGCTGGCCACTGCGCCAATCGGCCGTCAAAGTATTTATATATAGTTGGCCTGTAATGGATTAAGAAGTTTAGCTTTGTGAAGAGACGATTATTTTTCACTTAACATCAGATGCGACACCCGCTTTGTCCATCAATTATTCATTTATAAAAAGTGTTTAGGTACCGTTGACTTAAATGGCTTTTTGGAATAGCCGACTGTACTGTTTTCCTACTATCCAGGAACTTGGATATATTCACCATTATTGTAATTGACGTGCATATCAGTCCATGTTTTGTGTGTGTGCTATATTTAAAAACAAGTAATATGCATGTTGATAGTGCTCTTAAAAAATAAAAATAAACCTTAATATAGTTATGGGTTAACATTGACAGCATGTAGAAAATACAAAGAGAAATCATAATATAGTCTTAAATATAAATAAATAAATATATTACGACAACGCACACATCGCCATCTAGTCCCAAAGTAAGTGTAGCTCGTGTTATGGGTTTTTAGGTGACTGATGAATATTGTTATGAATAATATACATATAAACACAGAATATACATATAAACACCCAGACACTGAAAAACATTCATGCTCATCACACAAACATTTTCCAGTAGTGAGAATCGAACCCACGGCCTTGGACTCAGCAAGCAGGGTCACTGCAAACTGCGCCAATCGGCCGTCGAAATTGTAACGTCGAGATTGTCGTCTTATGACATAATGTTAAATTTTAAATAATAATAAAAAAAACATGTGAAAACCCATGTACGTAAATATCAATACGCAAAAAGTATAAATTTTACAACATTCAAATAAAGAACTGAGTTAGACGGTTATCTATACGTAAAACTTGTGGCCCCGAAATAGAACTCAGGATCTTGTGATCTGAACATGCTGACCAACGAGGTCAACAAAATAGTGACAATGGATAGAATGAAAAGAAAAAAAAACGAATATGGGACACCAGCACCACAGCGATAAAGCTGATGTTTTATTTTTAAAAATAAGTTCATAATATAAAGTAAATTCCATTTACGTTAGTATTAACATTTGCTTCGCAAACTAGAACAAAAACATTAGGTCTAAAGACAATATCATACAGCAACTTAGATACGGTTGCTGTATGTTTTTTTTTTTTGCTTTGTCATCTTGTAGATTTAGGTTTTTTGAAAATTCCGTAGCAACTGTTTAGTATAAAGAGTTAATAGTATATTGTGCAACTAGTGCGACAAGTTGTCGATTGCCGTATCGTGGGTAATCGATGTCGCACTTGTTGCACATACTATTTTGTATTACTCATGCGGGGAAAGTATCTTGACACTCGCTGTTGCGGTTGAAAAACAACCGTTTGCCCATTTTAAAATTTGTAACAAGTAAACTTGTCGCACTCAAATTATTCTTGTCGCACTCAAATTTTAAAATGGGCAAACGGTTCTTTTTCAACCGCAACAGCGAGCGTCAAGATACTACTTTCCCCGCATGAGTGATACAAAGTATTTTATTTACTTTTTTGTTGTTTATAAATAAATATTTCCAAATTGTTCTAAATTTCGTCAAGATCACTATTAATTACCAATACTTAATACAACTCGTTGAAACGGTTGGAGCACTAAAAGCGCATTGTTTGGTTCTTTTCTAAGTTATGTGCGTTTTAAGTAATTAAGATATCCCGTGCTTCATCGTTACAACATCGTGAGGAAACCTGCATGCCTGATAGTTCTACATAATGTTCTCAAAGGTATGTGGAGTCAACCAATCCGCACTTTGCCAGCGCGGTGGACTACGGCCTTAACCCCTTCTCGTTCTGGGAGGAGACCCGTGCTCTGTAGAGGGCCGGTGGTGGGTCAATGTGATAACGACGGTGATATTTTATTTACTTTTTTATCATTTCTCAATAAATATTTTCAAATTGTTCTAATAACAAAAATACATTTTGGTTGATATCTGCATGAATAAAAAAACTGGTATACCAATCACTTAGGAAATAAATAAAGACGCCGAAGTGTTCGAAATTATCATTTAATATGAGAGTAAAATTTTCAAACAGCCAATATCTCTCTAACACGATCAAAGATCTTTGAACTGGTATTTTATACGACTTTAAAATTCTTCCATTGCAATAGAAGCCGGGTCTCCAAGTCATCACATTTATTGCTTTCGAAAACAGAGTGTAGTTAGTATAAGAGCTAGTGGAAAAATTGCAGGAAATACTTATAATGTAATTAATTTTTTGTATCATATATAAATTCAAGCTGTATATTAACCATTACGTTTTGACGGCCGGATTGGCGCAGTGGGCAGCGACGATGCTTTCTGAGTCCAAGGCCGTGGGTGCGATTCCCACAACTGTACAGTATTTGTGTGGTATATTATAACTATTTATGTATCAGATATACATAAATAGTATAAATAACCATCTTAGTACCCACAACACAGGCTATCCTGATTTTGTGGCTAGATGCCGATGGTAATGTTGTCATAGTTCATTTATTTATATAGTAAATGTTTATTATTTCGCATTTTAATAGGTGTTATTTCGCATTCATACGGCTTTGATTTGGTATGTTAAAATTACAGGAACTGTGTTTATTTCTGGGCAAAGAATTATGTCTGGGATACCTAATTTTAGCAAGATTGGAAGGTTCGGGACGAAGGCTATTGATCATAAAAAAAACGAACATAGTTTTGCAAACATATTTTTATATTTTTTGTAGGAAAATATAAATCACAGATACAAATTATGGCATTGTATTTAAACTAATAACATAGGTAGCGAATAATTAACATTTTGTTAAATTACAACTGTTAAAATTCTTACCGGAATTTTCTTTTCAGAAAATACATCATAGCACAATATGTTGCTTTATTATTCACCATTATCAATTCTTCACCGACTCGTTACAGAGCACGGTTAGGAGACCTGTGCCATGTAGTGGGCTCAGAATGAGTCTCAAGAGTGAGTCTTTTTTGTACTCCACTTCAAGTTAGCCCTTGACTGCAATCTCATCTCGTGGTAAGTGATGATGCAGTACAAGATGGTAGCGGGCTAACCTGATATAGAATTCGATCCCTCAAAAGTTCCCCATTCCAGGTAACCTACATCCCTTTCTTCATCACTAACCAAAAGGTATGATAATAGAAGCAATGGTTATTATCAATGAATAAAAAAAACATAAAAGTACTCTTTGAAAAAAATCGCCATGCTCTCCAGCTACAAGTAGTATCGGGTTCACTAGGAATTTTTCTCTTAACATGCGGTCGTAATTCCGTGGCACATACTTATACTAAGTAGCTGAATTGTAATGCATTCTTGTGGCTTTTGCATTATACTAGAGTTATCGACTTAAGAATGCGTAGTGATGTTTTTGTGAAATTCCAGCTGGTGCTGCAATTTCACAAAAATCAAAATACATCGATTAATATTAGTATGGAAATTCAACGGTTTGGTGTTAGCGCCGAATGGAGAAAATAAGTTGGACTAAACAAAATTAGAAATAAAGAAGTACTAACTAGAGTCGCTGAAAAGAGGAATATAATAAGAACTATAGAATTCAAAAAAATTCAAAATTCAAAATTCATTTATTTCAAGTAGGCCTAATACAAGCACTTTTGAAACGTCAAGTCTGTCCGTGTGTAGTGACTCTACCACCGGAAATCAGAAGAGGGTGAAATGATTTGACTAAGACATGAATGAATGAATGAATGAATATACTTTTACTGTACACCAAAGATAAAAGCAGTTACGGAGATATAAACATAGACTAAGAGGGTAAACTTGATGGTTTATCGCTACATAGCGATTTCTTCCAGGAAACTAAAGGCGTAAAAGGAAAACACTTAGAAAAAGGGAAGGTAAATAATAAATAAAATAAATAAATAAATATACTACGACAATACACACATCGCCACCTAGCCCCAAAGTAAGCGTAGCTTGTGTTATGGGTACTAAGATGACTGATGAATATTTTTATGAATTATATATACATAAATGCTTAGAAAATACATATAAACACCCAGACACTAAAAAACACTTATTGCTCATCACACAAACATTTTCCAGTTGTGGGAATCGAACCCACGGCCTTGGACTCAGAAAGCAGTGTCGCTGCCCATTGCGCCAGTTGGCCGTCAAAAGGTGTTGCACTCTATATTCTATAATATATAAATATTATATATATTTATATATATATATATATATATATGTTTTTTATGATCAATAGCTTGCAGCAGGCATCCAAACAAATAATAAGATATAAATATACATTCAATAAAATTACCCATAATTAATATAATCTATTAAAAATTTAACACAACATGATGAATTTATCACGAATATAATTGAGGGAAAAGTAGATGAAAGAAACGATGACGTCCGAGACTGGCTTTGTTTGTTTTTTTAGGCTTTGGACAAACAAAACGATAGGTCTGGGTTGGGACTTATAAAGAGGTAAACGAGAGGGCCATGGATATAGAAAATTGGAAAATGCTACACGCTTTAGTTGAAGAAGAAGAGGGAATTTGTTTATCCATCACTAACTTTTGGTAATAATCGTTAAAGCCAAATTGGAGTCGCATGGTAGGTCTTTGCTCTATAACTCTTTCTTCTATAAGTGAGGCATTTGAACGTTATAAGCTAAGGCTGAAAATAATATACTATAAAATATCATCGGTTTCTTATTGGACTACGAAACGAAGAAAACGATGAAAAAAACAAAATTTCTGGGGCTACCCTAACCCAAGTTATTTCCAAATCAATGAATGTTGTCACCGAGTATGCTATATCGAGTGTATAGCCTCAAAAAGTTATCCCCTTTCAAGATCTATGAGGTTGTAGTCACCTGGATACTGAAAAGTGGCAATATAAATGTAGTTTTGTGTTACACGAGTGGAATATTCTTTTACAATGCAAGGATAATGTTTTATATGAGACAAGAGAGATGGGAAATAATATGGTATCGCATTGTATCTTTCTACGTTGGTAATACGACCATTATATGCGTTATATTTTAGTGTTTTATATTGCTTGTTACTGTTACAATAACACTTTTCTACCTCTTAAGTCTTACGATAATTGTGAAACCGTAATCGTCATCATGTGCAGCTCACTACAGGATCCACTCAAGAAAAAGCTTGGGTGTGAATTGTGAACTTCAAAACTTAGTATAAATTCACTGTGACATGGTGATAACAAACAAATTTACCCGGTTAAGTTTGTTGTGGGCTGTTATTCTCAGACCGGGGCGCGTTTTGATCCCTCGTTGTTTATTTATTTATTTATTAAATTTTGCTTGAACATGGTACAAAAAAAATAGATGTTATGCAAGCCGTAGCTTTAGTTTAAGTTGGCAAACGAAGTTATCACCATCCTCTTACAATTATTTCAACATGTATGTATGAACGATTTGTAAGTGCCTGTGATAGGCCTACATGAATAAAGAAAAATTGATTTTGAATTTGAATTTGGATCTTCTGCCAAAATTAGAAGACCGTAGTCCATCACGCTGGCCAATCGCGTATTGGTAGACTTCACACGCCTATGAGGATATTAAAGAGAATATTAAAGAGAATCCTCAGAAATTGATTATTTTCCTTCACCGTTCAAGCACGTTATATTTTATTGCTTACGCACATAACTCGCAGCGTAGGTCGGCCCCAAACGAGGTGGACAGATGACATCAGGCGAGTAGCTGGGAGCCGTTGGAAGCAAGCGGCCCAGGACCGTGCATTGTGTAACTCCCTACAAAAGACCTATGTCCAGCAGTGGACGTTAATTGGTTGAGATGATGATGATGGCACATAACTCCAAAAAGTTGATAAAACACTTCATAACGATTGCCACGGTATGCCAAATTTAAAGTCAAAATGAAAGCCAAAGATCTTTTAAAACCATAACTGGAAATTATGATGCATATGTTACAGAAAAAATGTGTTCAAGGTAGTGCGATAACTTAATTCTTATCAGAATCCCTCAAAAAAATTAAACAAGTTTTGTTTTTGTGATCATCAGCCCACATTGTCTTTTAAAACTATTTATATGTAAGACCCTAAATGTCTCAAAACTACCTCCATTTGCATTGGATCATTTTCATTAAAATAAGTTCAACTGTTGGTCCAACCTAGGAATCGAATCCAGGACCTCGTGATACTTTGTTAAACATGTTTAAAACTAGACCAATGAGTCCCGCTAATTATATTTCCATTAAGTAACCGTACGCATTGTTGACGAACGTTTTTCATACATTCCAAATTACTTTGATACTAGGTGAACTATGAATATAACAATAAATAATTGCCCGAGTCACGAATGCGTTAAAACTCATAACCGAAAGGTATTATTCGGGACTTCAAAAATTACTTCTAAGGGGCTTGGCTCCGCACATCACTCATTTTAATCACCCAACACTGGCTTGGGTTATAATATTATTTCTCTGTAAACAATTTCGTAGATTAAGTAAGGCATTTTCGTCAGAATTGACCGTTAAAGCTTCTAATAGCTCTTCAAAACTATTTCGAAATTAAATTTTGTTACCTAATAAATAATAATTCCAAATAATTGGAAGTAGGAATCTTAAGAGCTTTCTTTCAAATAAAAAAAAAATGAAGTCGAAGCGTAGACTAAATTTTATAATTTTTTAAAGTTACGTTTGATATAAATTCAAATTCAAAAATATTTTATTCATGTAGACCTTAATACAGGCACTTATGAAGCGTTCATACATTTAACATGTTAGACTAATGTTAGTGATGGTGATAAATGCGTTCGTTAAGTTAAAACTGAAGCTAGTAGGGTTCCAAACGCGCGCTGGTCTAAGAAGAGCCCACAACAAACTTAGCCAGGTTTTATATCTATGCGTTAAGACGTCTAGTCAAGACGATATCAATAAGTGCGGCTTTAAATGCATACCACGGATATGTATCATCCGTGTTATCATATGGCTGGATACTGTGGGAAAACTCCGTTGATTTTATAAGGGCATTTACACTTCAGAAGAAATGCATACGGGCTATTTGCAACGTAGGGCCATTAGAAAGTTGTAAACCTCTTTTTAGGAAATTAGCTATTCTACCACTGCCTTGTATGTATATAAGAGATATGTGTATATTTGTTAAAAGATATCCAAATTATTTCAAAAGAAATTGTGAATATAATACGTATAAAGTAGTCAGATATCCCAACAAGCTCTTTATTGCAAAACGATGCAATAGTACATAGGTATATGAAATGTGCTTGCGGTATGGCTGTAAAAATATATAAACTACCAACCGATTTCGAAAACATGAATCTTAATATTTTTAAGAATAAATTAAATAAAATGCTTCTCGAAAAATGTTATTATGATGTAAAAGAATATTTATTATAAACTAAATAATTTTAAATATAAATTATGGATCATTATTTCGATTTGGTTATTTATTTATTTACTGTCATTTTTAATTTTATCATGTGTTTGTAGTGTTTATTTTAATTTAATTTGACATTTAATTAAGGTTGACCTTTTTATATCCAATGAACCAAATTTGCACACTATTAATTTAGTAGAATGTTATGCTTTCTAAAATAACTATATTGTTCACCAACATCTTTATATTGTACAAACGTTCTTGCAAATAAATGATAATTATTATTATTATTATAATTATCAAATCATCATTGTGTCACGTGGTGACCCACGTCAGATCAGTACAGTTGTTTATCACTAACCCATCTTACCAGCGCAGCGTGGTGATTAAGGGCATTCCCTTTGGGAGAGGCCTTCAGTCCAGTCGTATTCTATTGCTATCAAAGAAATTGAAGCAACCACACAAAAAAATAACATTTATAGGTTACCAGCGAAATGTCAGACACCAAACTTCTTAGTACATATGTCGACTTCATTTGGCACTTTGAATACATTGCGTTGACATGCTGGTGAATGTATCTGTGAAATTAAAACTCTCCAGTGAGATATATATTTTTTCAAATTTGGTAATTAATTCTGTAGTTCATTAGGCACTTTTATACCTCAATACCCTTTTCAGCTTAAACAACATCTCTGTACGGGGCAAATTGATCTTCTTTTACTTAGTGTTAGGAAGTGCGATATAGATCCTTGGGCCCAACACGTTTCTACAATGTGGGTTGGCGGGATTCTTGACGTATAAGAAAATTCACAAAAGACAACTGTAAATCCACCACAAAATAGGTTAATGTCTTTCAGAATCGGTCAAACCTGCTACTAGAACAGCAGACCTACATAATTTAGGTGAGAAACGGATTCACAAAGCTGTCTACCGTTTTATCGCTTCGTATTTCACGAATGATAAAGCTAACAATCGGTGTGCAGGCGGTAGCGAATAAATAACAACAGAGGAATTTTTAATTAACTGCGCTTCAACCGATGTAATGAATCTAATTATAGAAGTATGAGTTTATCCGTACGATTAAACACATTTCCGTTCATCCCCATTTGTAATGTTGAATCTTGCTTCATTTTTGTTTTCTTCTTTGGATCAAATGCTACGTCCACACCTGCAAGGAAAAAAAAATTTACATACTAAAAACCTAAGCCTTACCTGACCATCATGTAGTATAAGCCTAAATTTATGTGTATCTGTTTACAACTCCTGTGATATCTAAAATCCTTTTAGTAATACAAAATATAATATTATGTATCAATCATTAGATAAAATATTTATGATTGATCGGAATATATTGATTTAAATGTGTTTTTTTTTTTGTAACATATCAAGAAATTGAATTGTATAATGTAAAATTATGATGAAAACTGCTGAGTTTCTTGCCAGCTTCTTTTAGGTATCTGCCTTCCAAAACGGTGGTAGAGTTTTAAAAGAGCTTTTATTAGCTCCTTGAAATAAAAAAAAAATATATATTTTTTTAGTTGGCTTATTTTATATTCTACTTTTTGCGTATTTAAGCATAAACAATGATGAAACATTACATGTAAAAAAGCTGAATTTTCATTCTTACCCTTGGATTTTCCTTAAGTGGGCCAAATCTTAATGGGGTTTTGCCATTCTCCTTTAAGTACCTAGATAACAAAAGCATTATTCTCATTTTTTACAAGGGTTTTTTCATGCCTTGAAAAGAATCATGACAGATCGAATTAAACTAAACGGGATGGTGATATCGAAAGGTTTGTTAACTGAGGTTTGTCAACTAAACAATTGTAAGTATCTGAGTGCTGCTAAATGAGGTTGAAATAAGGTAAACTTTTACTTACCTATTTATTTATTCACATAGATAAAAGATATCATATTCTAGATCATATTTCTGACTAAATTAGTAAAGAAAGCCACCAAGGTCACAGTGGGCAGTCAAGGAAAAGGTGGGTTCGATTCCGACGACTGGAAAAATATTATTGCTATGAACATGAATGTTTTTCAGTGTTGGGTGATTATCTGTATTTTATAAGTATTTAAGTGTATTATATTGATAAAAATAGTCATCAGCTTTATTAGTACATTACGTAACACAAATAACGCTTAATATGGGGCTAGATGGCGATGTGTGTATTTTTTTGACATAATTTATATATCTTAACTTCTATTTTGAAAATGCGTATAAAAACAAAATTTGATACTAGTCGGCTCGTTTTTTTATATTGTATTTTTTGCTATGGAAGAGTAAGGCCTTCTGACATTTTGATGCTTACTAGGAGATGTCCAAAACATATATGATTTACTATGTAAACGTAAATGTATGTAAATATTTTTTTCAAATTTTACTGAATTTTCTAAATGGGAAAAAAATTGTTTATTTCGTTTCTTTCATAGTAAATGTCAATTTCAAAGTTACCATAACAAAAATATTTTTAGTACGTTTTTCTTAGTTATTTATAAAAATTTAATATATAAAAGAAATATCCGTAATGTCTATTACGGATTAAGGATTTTTAAAATTTTATTATTTTCCTCTCTGTACTGATATTGCCTCCAAGTGTAGCTACATGAGAACATTTTAGTAAAATTTAAACTAGAAACCAAGTAGTAGTAGAACTTTTTGTGGCAGAGCTCGTCCGGGGAAGTACTAGAACCATGCTTATTTCTACCGCTAAGAGGCATTATTGCAATGCTCCGAGTACCGGTCTAAAGGTTGCCGGTGTAATTAAAATTAATAATTTTGCGGCCAAAATAATGAAACGTATGTGTGTAATTATAGGCACAGGCCTTCGCATGCCCTGCGAAGTGTGAGAAAAACCAGAGCAGCTTTTCCTCTTGCAATAAGTTGCGCCATTTTCTTGGTCGGTTACTATTAAAAATAAACTTTTGTTTATGGTGAACTCGACGACTCCTAGAATAATGTCCGTGCTCCCGAAGTCTTCGTACAGTAAAGCAGTCCCAATTTTTTTAACCTAGCAATGGATAATAATCACGCCAACTCGCATGAAGCGCATTCATACCTCTTTCCTAAAAAGAGGATAGGTAACTGTGTGAGCAATGAGACCACATTATATTACAGATGATAATATTAAGAAGAAAACTAGGAACAAATTTTTAATAAAAGCTCTAGATCAAAATTTTTACAATTTTTTTATTTCTCACACACAATTTTATACTGACCTAACCTATTTTGGTATCGGTTTCCACACGGATTCTACCAGATAGCTAAATCGCTTGGTGATGCTTCTGTGTCGTCAGAGCGAGAACTAGCTGCCACCCGACCGGATCGGATATTCATAAACGACATATATCGGACAACGAACCCGGGATCTTCAACTTTGACACCATTGCGCCACGGAGGTTAACGAGGTACGATTTACCATTTCAATTTCAAAGGTCAACGCGTTATGTTGATATATTACAATGTTGATATAAAATGTTGATATATTAATCAACATTTACAAAACGCGCTAAACCGCTAATGTGATCAATGATCAGCGTTTCAAAAACCGGCGATAGAAGTTGTTTGAAGCTTTCAATTCCGCACTTCACGTTCGCTGTCACAGTTTCCTTTTAGTCGTCAATGGCGCGATGTTTGAGCGACAAATACAGTGCTCATTTCAGAAACGCGCTCGAGTTATGCGAGACAAAATATCCATACTTTTTGTATTGTTTGCTTTGACGAACTACCAACTTGTGTACCTACTTATTTACGATTTTGTTGTCTCTTCCCTATTGGATAGAAGCAGACGTTACTTTGCGGAAATTCATGATATATTTTGAAAATTAAGCTTAATTTGCTATACTCCGCGAAAAGCAGGAGAATCTGTATGATGAAATTTATAATTTCTTCAATCCTTATACTCCACACCAGATAGATATTCGGCAATGTACCTCTACGCAGTTTCGCTCCGAAACTGGAGCATCCTCAGGAGATGTCCACAACATGTATGACCACAACAAACCAAATATTCTTTTTGCAAGAACAGGCGTTCTGAATAATCTAAATATCTTCAATACCATCTTGTTGGTTAACTTTATACTTTATCGTTGAGAGAGAGCGCAGGGCATTATATATTGGGGCAAGCATGATTGCACGCAAGTTCGCGTATAGTTCCTTGCTCGTAAAATTAACGCTCTTAAGGGCTTGGGCACAGCACTTTTTTACTCTCAGGGTATCGTAACGTGTGATAACGTATCTCACAACAGGTTTGGGACAGCCGTAAATCTTGGGATCATTGCTGTCAAACGTCACTTTTGTATACAAAAAAATATGTTTGACAGTAAAGATTGCAAGATTTAGGCGTAATCTCCCTGCGGAGCAGTCTGTGGATCGGTACGATAAGATCAGTACAAAGCCCAGCGTTTACAGAATGAAAAGGATTTTAGGATGCTTGCGGTGCTGCCTCGATACTACAGCGTCAGGAATGTTCGCCGATGCACATGAAGATTACTTCAAACAACCATGCGCAAGCGGTGCTCATACCGCATCCCGGTGCGCAGATGCGAAGGATTTTAATGTATGTCTTGTATTCCTAATAAATTTTTGTGTTTTTTTACGAACAAAAAAACATTCAAAAATCTCACTTAATAATTTTTACATTTTACTTGGCACTGACTTAGGTTGCTTTTTACTTAACAAAGTCGGTTATTTTTCATATAACTTTAACATAATTACGAACATAAATATAAACTACCTATTTAAGTATTATCTTGTATTCAGTATTAATAGAAAATCATTTTTTAATTATGAAATAGTTAGAAACTTTGTAAGACGAAAACGCTTTTTTTACTAAAGGATATTTCCGCACTATAAAACTTGTTTAGCGCCCGGTAGCTAGGTGACTCGTAAAAGGCTAAAAGTTGTTTGGAGCTTTCAGATCCGCAAATCCGCAAATGCACTTCACATCCGCAGTCGCACTTTTCCTTTACTCGTAAACAGGGCGGTGTTTGAACGTCAAACACAGTGCTCATTTCAGAAACGGGGATCGCTGAGAGACAGAAACGTGGTAGCTAAAACAGATCGCACATATATCTGCAAGCAGGATAGTAAATTGTTTTCAATTATTTTAATTATTAAATTTAAATATATATTCAAATATCAGACGCACGGAAAGCGTAAAATTTTCAATATTAGCAGCAGTAGTTATAATTTGGAACGTGGTTATAAAAGTTGAGTATAAGGACAGTAGAAACCTAAGGGCCGTGGGATCGCAGCCAGTAAGATCGCAACAATCGCGTCAATTGCAATGAACTGTATACAAAATATTTGAGAAGAATAGATTGGAGAAGGGATAAAGTTCTAACGAATAGTATGCATTTATTCAAATAAGCCATTGAAGGCATCTTAATGATTTTCCTGTTAATATTCGTATCATAAATAAAATTATTCTTATTAATAATATCAAAATCGGGACGTAGCTAAGAACAAACCGATCGAAACGTGGGTTCTAAGGTCTTAGTCACGTGTCATTTTCATGGTAACAGAAAAAGAGTTGTAATTTTTATAGGAATAGCCAGTGAGTTACTATGAGTGGTCAGGATAGACTATATAGAGCAAATGCACAAACAAGGCTATGGAGTGTGGAAGTCCTTACGAAATACCTTTGTCCTGCTCTAAATCTACATTAGTCAAAATTAAAAGGACGATGATTCTGAAGGAAATATATATCTGAGGCAAGTTATCACTGCCATGCCTTTAAATGGAGCAGTCAGTAGAGAACAAAATAACACGACACGACAAAAAAAACCTACTGAAACTTCATTTTTGGTCTATATTTATGGTTATTAGATGTGCGATCAACTTTGGTAAGAGATCTGCGTTGCCTAATCCCCCGCTATATTCCACCCACTGTTTGCTTAATGGATCGGTAATGTATTGTGATATGATAAGAGAGTGTAAATAGCGTTTATTGAAATAAATATTGACAGGGACCGGCACAATAGAATCTTCTTTGAAACGAATACATATATAGATCGTAGCGCGTAGGACAAGGTTTACAGTGACTGTACACTGTACGCTATTAGCCATTTTTATTATTATCATCATAATAAAAAAATAAATCGTTATAGAGTTACCGTTCGCTTTCGAGTAGATATTCTCAGGAGTGCAGTTTTCCTCATGATGTTTTCCTTCGCCGTTAAAGCAAGTAGCATATTTGCTTTGTGTGAGTGAAAGGGGGGCTGACGCCCCAACTACTTGGCTATCACCTTCACACTTCACGTGTGCAGGAGTTCTACTAAGATTAACTGATACACGTTTGAGTATAAACGTGTATCAGTTAATCTTGACGAATGATTTATATTTCTTAGATAGTATTTTAGATGAAGAAAAATATTTATAGTTAAAATTATTTTTTTATTCCGTCTGTGCGGTTTTAGCTTAGCTGTTTGGTCTAACTCTTACTTCATTAACTAACTATAACAATGCCGTTAATATTGTTTCAAAGAATCCTATTACTATGAAAGTAAGGAACATAATCGCGCGTGTCAACACAACATGTAAGACATCATAGACATCATCCCATTACCGGCCCACTACAGAGCATTGGTCTCCTTCCACAATGAGAAGGGGCAGTGGCGTGCACTTCATACATGCACAAAAGCACTGCATACCCTAAAATTTTTGTATACCTCATAAAGGGGAAGGATTTTTCAATCAAATGCCATCTTCCTTCTGTATGCATACCCTGGACAAAAACCCTATGCACCCCACTGAGAAGGGGTTACTGCCGTAGCCCACCTCGCTGGCCAACTACATTATGTACAACTCTCAGGCATGCAGGTTTCCTCACAATGTTTTCCTTCACCATTAAATCAAGTGATATTTTAGTAACTTAAATCGCACATAACTTAGAAAAGTTAGAGGTGCTTGCTGGGATTAGAACTCGGCCCCCCGAAAGTGAAGCCGAGCTCCTACCCAATACGCTATAACTGCTTCACTTCAATAGAACAAGTTATTTATACAACCTACTTACCTCGGCTCGACTTACCATTCACTCTTTTTTTATTCTTGTTTTTTGGTGTGGTGGAAAAGCTATATGGCCACCTCTTAACCTTGGGCAAGACGGAGGTTATGTCGGACTCTTCCTCCTAAAGGGGGAATACCCAAACTAAAAACGACAACGACATGTCCCTCTTGTAGGCTTAAGACGCCCGGGGAACAGGGGACTATTGTCTTGCTATCGGAAGTGTGTTTTGGAACCTTGTATAAGAGAGAAGATTAAAGTTTCAAAAGATAAATAAAGTGTTCTTGCTCTAAATCTCCGAACGCTAGCACGTTCAATATAATATCCAAGCATCTCAGTAAGAATCTTTTTATTCCATCTAGTACCCTATTTATTATTTTAGTTGACGTCACGACACGACGAGGCGCTAAGCCGACGGATTACGTCGCTGTCCCCAAGAGGTGCATTACGTTGAAATTTAAATTTGAAATGGGGTCTTGGGAAATTGGACTTTATTTCAACTAATGTTGAATAAGTAACTCATTGTGCATGCTGAAGATAAATAGTTGTTGGAGAAATGCCGGGAAAAGTGTAGGACAGAGAAGGTGATAAGTTTAGGCTTTAAAGATTCACTAGCAGCGCGTTGAATAATAATGATAATAGTTTTTGTTCAAACGTAGCATTAAAATATAGTAATAAATAAAAGTAAGTATAATGAAATAGTTATTTTTCACTGAAGGTTTTCATGTATTAAATTCATTATCATCATTATAGTTGTTGTCTGTGTTGTGTACAATGAAAGTATATTCATTCATTCATTCATTCATTCATATTATCAACCGGTAGACAGAAACAGCTGGACGTAGGTCTTTTATACGGACAAACTCTATGGCTTTGCATGCAGCGGCTCCCAGCAATTCTTTGATTTCGTATATCCAGCTCTTTAGATAGTAGATAGAAGAAGTAAATAATATTTTTAGTTCGTAGCAAAGTAGATCAAATTACGACAACCAGTACAGTGATTCTTACAAAGTTGCTATATTTAATTATTAAACACCAGCCTCAACACACTCCAGTATATTGCTTCTATAAAATGATAAATCATAACATCCTGGGATCGATAGGGATACGACAGGATGAGCGTTATCCCGAGAGACGATGTCCGTCACGTATTACACCTTCGTGAAAGTCAAGCACAGTTTACGATCGCCCCGGTGAAAATAAATTCTCATATTGATGATCGGATACATATTGGGTAAGATTATGGGAACGATCAGTTTAAAAAGAGACAAATTTTTATTTTAAGATTTTGAAAAATAAAAATTTCGTTGCAACAATTAGTTACAACGGAATATAATTAATATTTGTTGTAATTATTAATCCTGTATTTGCTTCTATACTTTATATTGTACAAGCTGTTGCCCAAATTCTTCATCCGCGTTTATTACTGTTTTTAAAATTGCAATGTTTGTTTTTCTGAGAGCCTCTGCTAATTTCCGTCCTTTCATCTAACTCTATACAAAAAGTCATGTCGATTGGTTGTTAACTTAGGGCGTCAAGAAAAGACAAACAAACGAAATCACTTTGGCATTTCTAAAATTAATAAGGATTATCTCTAGTCGAATATTTCACAACACAGACCGCATCTCAAATCTTACCCTTTTATACTGGCAGGATTACTTATTTTAGGATACGCACGTAGGACTGACGCGTTATAAATTGGTATTTCGTCTGTATCGAAGTCCCAGGAGTAATAATGAAAGAGACAAACGTGTGATGCGTAGAAACTCGTGATATTTACCACAAAAAGGAGGTTTTAAAAGGAGGTTTTTGGTGTGAAACATCGAATGCGGGGGTTACGGGTTACGACTGGCAATTATGGTGGCGGTATTTTACGCCAACTCAGCGTCATGTCACCACTCTCCACCGACACCCAGTGGACGTAAAATAGCTCCGATTCATTTATACGGTACTTCAAAATGAAATCCACGTATTTCTTTGTTTTTAACATCGATATACGGTATAATCAAAATGGAATTCTTACTTATTTGATTATGCCATGATTATTTCATATAAACCATCCACGTTTACATAAACAGTTTCAATGTCAGACCTCAAACACTAACCTCAAGACAAGCCTCAACTTATTGGGAGATACGAATTGTATTAACAGTAGTAGTTATAATTGTAGGAAAAGGTATTAAGTAGTTTTATTAAATTTAATTGAGTTCTCATGTAAGTGACTTAAAACGTATTTTATGGGAATAAATGTCTTTAAACCTAAACCTATGTATAAAAGATTCTTCATTTGAAAGTTGACTTCTATGGCAGCCGATTGGCGCAGAGGGCAGCGACCCTGCTTTCTGAATCCAAGGCCGTGAGTATGATTTCCACAACTGGAAAATGTTTATGTGATGAACAGGAATGTTTATCAGTGTCTGGGTGTTTATCTATATGTAATAAGTATTTAGGAAGGTTTTTTATTTATAAAAATATTCATCAGTCATCTTAATAATAGCATAAAACAAGCTACGCTTACTTTGGGGCTAGATGGTGTTGTATGTACTGCCGTAGTCCATTTATTTATTTATTTACTTTGCCTTTTTTAGTCAATAGACGAGCACTTGCCTGCAATGACACCGATAATGGAATTAAAGTTAAAAAATCGGAGTACACAATAATAACTCATCGAATTGATAACCAACTTTACAGAACTTGGTTAAAAAGACGACGATGAAACTTGCTAAAATCGAATAATAGTCGAAATCTGTTGCTTCAGCTGTTGACCGTTACTTGTAATATATAAGGGTCAATGCGATAAGATCGGTCTATTGTCACAAAGATGATAAGGCTTTGTTTTCAAGGACGCAGATAAGGCTTAGTTACAACTTCGAACGATATAAGGGACAGAACATTAAGCTTATCCATTAAGCTTGTCCATTTGCTACCAATCGAATCACGCCGCATCGAATCGTATTAATAATTTTGTGCTACAAATACCCATATATCTATTAAGAGTAGCCAGAGGCGGAGGTATCGAATAGGAAGTTCTCCGAAAAGGTCCGGAATTTTAACATGCGGTTGCTTAAGAAGATTGACTGGCATTGTGATTAAAAGGGGATTCTATTTCTGACGCCAAGTAGCGATGATTTGTTCCGGTTTGACGGTGTAATTGCAGGCGCATGAGGCATTCATCTAAGCCTCAAGTTGATGGACCCAGGGTAGCATGCCCTGCAAAATATTGCTCTATTTCTAGGCGAGGGTTTTCCTCTTACCACCATACCGGTCATTTTCTTGGTCCTCCAATATTCACTATAAAAAAGATATACGGTCCTAGATATTGCCATAAAGTTGGAAACTGGAATATTGTATATGGATACAAAATTAACAAAAACATAAATCCATAAAATGTAAACTTTATTAATATAGACTAAGTGCGTAAATTTTTTTTTTTTGTTATTGTGCGTAAGAGTTTGCCGTGGCAGGAATGTTTGTGTAAATCGGTTTAAACTGTAATATACATACAAGATACGTTACAACTAGGGACAAATAACTGAGCAGAAAACGGAAGTCCATCTTAAAGGCACGCCAGATGACGTAGGTCATTGGTCGTTGTCTTATCCAATACAGGAAAAGACGACATTCGTCGCGCTGATTCTCATCTAAAATTTTTACAAATGATTAGAGTGGTATTTTTTGCGAACTTTCTTATATCGATAGGTATCATTTTAGGTTTATCATGATTATAGTCACGAGTTCGATCCATGGGCACGATCAAAAATTATAAGGTATAAGTTGAGGTGTATGTTTATGCGTTCCTACCTAACGTAGGTACGCATAAACGTAATCCCTCTATGTTACGTAACCTGATCCAAGCATTGGGACTATAATAGATTGAATTTTGATTAGAATAGTAAATAAAATATCAATATTTATTATATACTCACTCGCACAAATAATCATCCTGTCTGCGACAAAAATTCTCATATTCTCAGTTTCTTCGGAAATCAGTTCCATAATTAAACACGGAAAAAATACGAACAAGCTACTTAACAGGTGCAATGTTGAACTTATTAGTGTGGGAATTGTAAACTGTGTAACCTAAAAAAAATATTGGTTACTAAATTTAAGTCAGAAAAATAGCAGATAATAAAATATGATGGTAAAAGAACTCCTTACCATCCGGTATTGCACGTTTGTTATATCCAAAAATACCATTCCGAGATGTATGAACATCTGTAAACATAAATTGTAAAATACATTTTTTCACAAACTGTTAGGATACAATACTATGGTGATCAGTAAAATAAAGATGGCGCTCATGGTGTCTCGCTGTTCTTTGGTAGAAACCTTAGTGTTCATTAACCTGGTGTGTAGGTGTTAAGCTTTATTTTCTTGTGATTGAACCGGCCACCTCGCCCTTCAGAACAAAACACAGCAATGTGGCTTGGCAGCAGCAACAAACCTGGTAGTAATACTTTTTCGGGCGCGCCTTGTTACAATAATCAGTATTTCCTGCCAAGTGCCACGCACGACTTAAGTACCTTCTAGGCAAGAGTGCAGAGGCAAGAATGAGACAGGCAAGCAACTTAGTCATCATTTATTTTCATCATGCTCATCAAGTGCTAGCCCATCGATTATAATAAACAAAGTAAAATATAAAAAAGTATACTCCAGTCTAATTCACCTTTGAAACAAAAGAAATAAAGTCAAAAACTATTGGAAACTATTGGAAAAACCACAGACACAGACACACACACACACACATACACACACATACACGCACGCACATAAACACATACACATACACGCAAACTTGCACAAACACATACACGCACACAAGCACGCACACAAACACGCTCCCTCAAAAACAGTAACGCAAAACTTGTAAAACCCCGTCGTTTTTGCGCCGGGGGTTAAAAATAGTTACCAGCAACTTGATAGGAAAATCCGTCTTATGAAATGTAGTCCTGATACGTTCATATATCCGCATATGCTTCTTATAGTTAAAAGTATCAATATTTTTCAAAATTTGGTGACGAATTTTTCTGCAAAATATGTTGACGCGACAGTAAAATAATCCAAATACTGCCAACACAGGTAAACGTCCAAAGCTCATCGCCAAGCGCATTGTACCCATAAAGTGAAACTGCCATGGCTCAGCACAGAGGTTATAAGTTGGTGCTAAACCGTATGAACCATAATACGAAGTTTGAGAAATCATGACTACAACGACGTAGACGATAAGAATTATCTTCAACTTGGTATACAACTTCTTCTTGCGTTTGTCATCAATCAAAGGATCGTATTCAAAGTATTCCAATATGTACTCATCTTCCGTATACAGAGAACAAATAATATTGAAAATGTATTGAATCGTTGTTACAGATAGCCCTAAAATACCGTTCGACCTCACTTTACAAAGCAATCTTAAATAACAAATAATTAAAACAATAATTAAAGATACGGATTTTAGTAAGTATTTCACTCTATTTCCCGAATTGATAATATTGTGATAGTAACCGAAAAAGCATCGGAAAGTTAAGAAGGGTCGGATATTAAACACTTCTTTGTCTGCCATTTTTTATTTAGCTATCACATCGAAATGAACTCGTGTTTGTGACTTCTAAAAAACTAATTTGATGAAATAGGTTTTTATCAATCCAATAGATCAAATTGTTTATACGTTAGTCTGTTTAATAATGTTTTTTCTTTATGGATTATTCTATAATTATGATTATATTATTCATGACAGGCAAAACTACTAAGTTGCCATCACCGACGCAATGTTGCCTGATTCATCAACACGCACTAAATGTTTTTTATCGACGTTTCTGATACGTACCGCTAAGGTGCGGTAGGCCTTCCGGCAACAACAAAACTACTGAACGGTTTTGATAAAATTTTACCGTAATATAGGTTTATTATATCAGAAAAACCCATAACCATAACCCATTTATTAAGATATTGTGAAAATCGGCCAAAATATAACAAATTCAAATTCAAATTCATTTATTTGCTTAAAACATGACAAAATATTATACATGTTTAGTCGCAGTCTACGACATGCAAATCTTATTTTACTATACATCACCACTCAATATATTAAAACAAAAAGTTACAAGTAGAAAAAAAGTTGCCATCTGAGAGCTATTTTAATTCGTTAGAGCTAAATGGAAAAAATGTATCGTGGGATTGTTACTAACAGTTCTAAAAAAGTCTGTGACAGCATATGTCTATCTTTTGAAGTATAAATCATTATTTGCCAAGGTGTTTTTATAAACATTATTTTAATCCTTATCGAAATAAAAACGTATTAAATTTTAAACTAAATTGCTCTTCCACTGTTGAATTTCAATTAATATCTTAGGATATGTCATAGTTTTGAAATAACTCCGCAATATAATAATGTTGAGTACCACAACGCGGGTATTTATCATGTACTATTGACGGCCGATTGGCGCAATTTGCAGCGACCCTGCTTTCTGAGTCCAAGGCCGTGGGTTCGATTCCCACAACAGGAAAATGTTTGTGTGATGAGCATGAATGTTTTTCAGTGTCTGGGTGTTTATATGTATATTCTAAGTATTTATGTATATTATTCATAAAAATATTAATCAGTCATCTTAGTACCCATAACACAAGCTATGCTTACTTTGGGGCTAGGTGGCGATGTGTGTATTGTCGTAGTATATTTTTTTATTTATTTATTTACTTTTACTGATCATAGCGTGATTTACCTAAAATAGCTTAATTACCAGTTCTAGTTAATAACGTATTACTTCTTGAAAGTAATGTTATTACATTACTATACTATAATATATTTATTATAGTAGGTTTTTTTTTTAAATTAACACGGTTGTACTGTGACAATAGCAATTAGTATTTGAAATCTGTCACTGTTAAATGCCAGCAGTGATAGCCCAGTGGGAAGGATCTCGACTACACTTTCGGGAATCCCAGCATCGCCTCTAACTTTTCAAAGTTATGTGCGTTTTAAGTAATTAAAATATCCCTTGCTTCAACGGTGAAGGAAAATATCGTGAGGAAACCTGAATGCCTGAGAGTTCTTTATAATGTTCTCAAAGGTGTGTGGTGTCCACCATCTGCTCTGGGCCAGCGTGGTGGACTACGGCTTTAACCCTTTCTTATTGTGGGTGGTACCCGTGCCCTGTAGTGGGCCGGTAATGGGTTGACATGATGATGATGATGACTGTAGAAATGTTGTAGTGCTTATGGCTGCCATAACAAACAAAACAGACTCTCATAAAAGTCTTCTTAGTTTAGGTTCGGTGTTTTATTTTAAACTTTAAAATTTTCTATTTGTCTGTATTATAATTTACTAGTATATGTTATATGTGTATACGTTTGTACACGGGGGCAGCCCGGGTGAGTTAGCTTAGCTTGCCATAAGCAGTCAGCTGTACATGTAATAGTCAGATAAGGATGGACTCGTTTATAAGTGAGTATGATGTGGTCGCCATTCATCATACATTTTTTTTTCTTGCAGGCCAAAAAAAAAATGGTTTACAAAAGGCGGACTTATTATTAAAGCATTTTCTACCAGCTAACCTTCGGACGTCTGAGAAAAAACGAGTGTGGGTGTGGCACAAACAAAATGATATTATAAATTATTATTTAATATTATATATGTAGAGATATTGTTTAAAGATACATAATACAAATAGGAATATATATAAAAGATAGAAAAAATATATTGTTGCTACATTTATGTAAATATCATATTACTAATGGGTAAAAATATAATAAATTATATACGTACCTAAAACAGTCGACTGAGGAGGGTATGGAGAAAAGAGTTTCACCATCTCTACTAATTTCCCTTTTTAAAACAATGATTTCTTATTATAGTGCCACTGGTATTGTAAAAGGGAGAGAGAAGGCACGATTTACAAGATCGAAGAAAAATGTATATCGTAGCTTTATAGGTATGGTAGGACAGGTTGGATTTGCTTTAACGTGCTGCAGAACTAAATTGACTACGCACGCCTCACTGATTCGTGCTCTGCAATAATTCTGAAATAGAAATATTTCAGACCCCACCGCTTTAGTTCGAAAAGCTGATTTTAAATTATTTCGTTAATATTTAAGTTATTTATGATTTTTTTGCTTATTAATAATACTTGAAATTATTAACGAAGTTATTTGTACAAACAAATTAATGTAATAAAACTATGCGACTGCAAGGACTTCCCACGGTATGTTTCTGAAAAACGGTAATTAAAAAAAACTTTATGCGTGTGGCTGTGACAAAAAAAAAGTGTTATACATTTGCCCCGCGCAGACTTCCAAAATAACAAAAGTTAAGTCTAGAAATAGGAATAAATTTTATTCATTCAAAACCAATGCGGAAAAAATATTTATTGCGCAGTAGAGTTTGTAGCGACAGGATAGTTGAATAAAATTGGTTTAAACTGCAGCAAACAGACTAGGTATGTTACGACTAAAGACAAATAACTGAGCAGTAGACGAGAGTCCATCTTGAAGGCACGCCAGATTACGTAGACCATTGGTCGATGTCTTAAGCACTCCAAGAAACAGCGATATTCCATGCCCTGGTCATCATCTGGAAATAGATTTTGATTTAAAAAAAAAAACAGTGTCATCATCACTATTGTAATTTCAATGTCCGTAAGATTTGCACGTAAGTGTCACAAGATGTTGGAATGCGTGTGTGTGTGCGGAGTGACTCCGCAGTTTAAAGCACACTCTTGATCGACCCTCTACTAGGTGCACAGACGATATTAAACGAGGTCCAGGGATAGACAGGACGTCCCATAGAGTGAGGAAGTCCTTACTTAAGTCCAAAAGTGCTATGTCCAGCATTGGACGTATATTGGTTAAAAAAAAGATAATACGATAATAAATAAATAAATTAATTTACTACGACAATACACATATCGCCATCTAGCCCCAAAGTAAGCGTAGCTTGTGTTATGGGTACTAAGATAGCTGATGAATATGATTATGAATATAATACACATCATATACTTATAATATACAGATAAACACCCAGACACTGAAAAACATTTTTCATCACACAAGCATTTTCCAGTTGTGAGAATAGAACCCACGGCCTCGGACTGAGAACGCAGAGTCGCTGCCCACTGCGCCAATCGGTTGTCAATACGATAAAGTACTATATACGTTTAATTTACAACAATTCACGCTAATTAGACAAAAATTCAGTTTACTTATTCGCTTACCTTTATTACTGGGATCAGAATAAAAATGGAAAATAAACATCTTGTAGGGACGCCAGAAAAGAGTTTAAATTATGTGTGCTATGTATCCTGGGTCTTTCGCATTATTTATAAATTTGGTTAAAATTAATTAATTAATAAATATTATTGCTTCTTTTACGCCGTAACTGAAAATATTTCTTTGCTCTTCGTTCTTTAAAATTATCTACGTCTTGCTTCGATAGGTACTGAAGCATATTCAGAAGTTCACAACGAACGATAGCAAAGTGCGATTGTTATAAATAGAAGCATATCATGAAGTTTGCCGAATGATGCCCCAATATATGATTAACTTATAGATAAATTAAAAAAAGTGATTCCTTTAATACTTACTGTTACAACTTATCATCTTGTCGGCGACCATAACTCTCATTTTCTCAATATCTTCAGATATCATTTCCATAATTAAACAGGGGAAAAATACGACCAAGCTACTTGCAAAATGTACGAATGATATCAACAAAGTAGAACTGGAAAACTGTGTAACCTAAGAAATAAAAAAAATAACAATAAATTGTATTTTACATTCACTAAATAACATTCATAGTAGTTCAGTAATTCTGAACTCCTTACCATATTGTATTGTACGTTAGGTATATCCCAAAACTCCACGAATAGATTTGCAAATATCTGAAAATATAAATTATTATAATAAAAATCTCATTTTTCGACCTCGACCGTTCCGACCGATGGAGCGGCGGTGAGCGCTGTAAATTTAAGAAGGAGGTATCGGGTTTGATTCCCGACTGGGGCGATTTGGGACTTTATAATTTCTGAATTTTCTCTCGTCTGGTCTGGTGGGAGGCAATTACCACGCTGCGGTGCGATGTTGCGTAGAAACGTATTAGAGGTATGACTACCATACTCCCGTATAGGTTAGGCTACCATCCTAGACTGCATTATCACTTACTACCAGGCAGTGGCGTGCATAGAAGGTATGCACAGGGTATGCAGACGATACAAAATGAAGAAAATCTCCAGTATGAGTTATAAATACTTAAGGGTAGGCGTTTTATAACTCTTGCAATGCCTATCCTTGAGTTTTTTATTACTCGTACTGGAGATTTTCCTTATTTTATATCATCTGCACACCCTGTGCATACCCTCTATGCACGCCACTGCTACCAGGTGGGATTGCGGCTAACATTTAGTGGAATAACAAATAAAAAATAACTTATTTACGCGAAAATTTTATACACCAAAATTACTTAAGAATTTAAGCTACCAGCACTTTTATAGGAAAATCCGTCTTATGGAATGTAGTCCTTATGTGTTCGTAAATCTGCATGTACTTCTTGTATCTAAAGAAAACAGTGTTTGTCGATATTGTTTGTTGTATTTTTCTGCAAAATAGATGGATTCGACAGTAAAATAAGCCAAACACTGCCAATACAGGCAGACGTCCCAAGCTCATCGCCAAACGGATGGTTCCCATCAAGTAATATTGCCAAGTTTCCACACACGGATTTTGTTTGCGAGCACCAAATAATACACCG
This sequence comes from Pararge aegeria, assembly GCF_905163445.1. Lineage (NCBI taxonomy): Eukaryota > Metazoa > Arthropoda > Insecta > Lepidoptera > Nymphalidae > Pararge > Pararge aegeria. The sequence continues at coordinate 3,459,357 of NC_053184.1, read as the reverse complement.
TTTAAACCATACACTACTGTATGAGAAACCATAACGATGATTAGGTAGCCTTTTAGAATGATCTTCAACTTAGCGTAAAACTTCTTATTACGTTTGTCATCAATCAATGCATTGTACCGATAATATTCTAATAAGTATTCATCTTCCGTGTATAGGGAACAAATTACATTAATAATGTACTGAACGGAAGATGTTATCAGTCCTACTATCCCGAACGTTCTAGTTCTACATAGTGTACCTATGAAAAAAATGAGTATAAAAAATAATACTGATACAGATTTAAGTAAAAGTCGCACTCTGTTTCCTGAATAAATTATGTTGTGATAGTAACCGAAAAGATATCGCAATATTAAATAAGGTTTTATATTGAACACGTCCCTGTCTGCCATTTTGTATTTAGTTCTCACGCAAGTGTTAGTGTGACTTCTAGAAAACTGGTTTAACGAAATGGGCTGTTATCTACCCAATACATCAAATTGTTATTATAGAAGCAATTGGATAATGTATTTCTATATAAATTGCTATATAATTATAAAGCAATTTATAGTCTATACTAATAATATACCAGACAATAACTGCAAGTTTTAATTTTTTCATGAAATGAATAAGAATAACATTTTATAAATCAATCAAATTTATGTATTAATATCATAATATTACAAAACGGTTGTATTAGTGTGTTTGTAAGTAACCCTAATAAATTAAAAAAGTAATATCAAACATATAATATATGTGTTGTACCACTTATCCAGGTCTATAGCATTTTTTTAACAGTTTGGCGTTCATTAGTACGATTCATAATTGTGTCGTATGGTCATTGTAGAACATATCACGAGTGATTAAGGGAATTTAACGGAGAATGAGTAGCAACTTCCTCTGTGCTACTAATAGCATCTACTGCGACGACCAACCCGTCCAAACTTGGTGATTATGGGCCATCCTTCTTGGGCATTTAGTCCAGCGTTATAGGTTTTTTTAGGATGAATGTTAAAATATAAAATGTAAATTTTTGATGTTGGAAAAGAGCAACTGCTGAGTTTCTTGCCGGCTTCTTCTCGGTAGAATCTGCCTTCCGAACCGGTGGTAGAGTCACTACACACGGACAGACTTGACGTTTCAAAAGTGCTTGTATTAGGCCTACTTGAAATAAATGAATTTTGAATTTTGAATTTTTTTGAATTTTTTGATGAAATACCTACTGAAGTTTATTGGCCAAGTTAAATCTAAATAAGACCAGTTTTAGGCAATATAATTCATGACTATAACTTAAATTATTTTAAAGTGAATCTTCGACACGTTACAATGAAACAGAAGTAGTTAAGTTAGACGAACTGAGTGACCAAACCTCTGAATTCGTCTGTTTATAGTATTAACCGTATATATGCTTATAAAGAGGTCTAAGAGTATCATATACATATAGGTTGTTATGTCAAGTCGAAGCTCACTCAGTAATGAAAGAATAATGCCCTCACAGGGTTCCATTTTAAATTCAAAAGCAGTATGTCACATTCCTTTTTTGAAATTATAATAATTGTGTACATAACATAGTAATTGAATTATCTATATATATAAAAGGAAGTTGTGTTAGTTACAATATTTATAACTCAAGAACGGATGCACCAATTAATATGATATTAGATTTTTTGGTTTTTACCGTCCGGAATAGGATAATAAGTATTTGTAATATACAATCATCAAAAAAAAAAAGATCTGCGGTACGAAGTTTGCCGGAACAGCTGGTAATTGAATAAATAAATAAGTAGGAATTTTCAGAAATATAAAGAATGATGTTATCATTCTAGGCATAGATGTCATAAAATGCCTTTAAACAAGTTTTGAAAAGTAAAGTTTCAGTATATTTATTTATTCCATCCTCTCCCCATCATCCTGAGTTGTAGGTGTTAGGCCTCATGTGCCTGTCACGGAAACCACGCCCCTTAGACCGGCCATGCTGCACATAAACATTGTACAGATGCTAAGAAATAAGTATGGCGGTAGTAGTTCTGCGGACGAGCTCTGTCTCAAGCTCTAACTACTACTGAAAATAGTAAGATGACCGCATATAGGAGAGAATAGAAAGAGACAAGAAATTGAGCCGACCCCACTTAGCATGGTATGAGGGAAAGGAGAAGAGTGTACGAGTATATATAATTAACTAACAGCATATCAAACTTCACGATAAAAACCTTTTACACCCTTGTTAAGGACTATTTTTGTTTTGGCGCAGTTGGCAGCGACCCTGGTTTCTGAGTTCAAGGCTCGTTAAGGTGGGTTCAATTCCCACTACTGGAAAAGGTTTGCGTGACCAACATGAATGTTTTTCAATATCTGGGCGTTTATCTGTATATTATATGTATTCATGGATATTATTCATAAAAAATATTCATCAGTTATCTTAGTACCCATAACACAAGCTACGCTTACTTTGAGGCTAAATGGCGATGAATGTGTTTTTGTAGTATATTTATTTATATATATCTTTCCAGTGCAATGTACATGCCAACCTCCACCTATGCACTAGTTTACGAAGCGATGCATATGTAATATGTCAAACAGTGCAAGCAAATGGGTAGCGATGCGTCGCATGCAGGCGGCACGAATAGCCTTTACGCGCATTTACCCTTTAACTGCATTTCGTGGTCTGAGTGGAGGTCACGACCCGACCATGGAACCCTTTCTATATCTAACCTTTACAAAATAGATTATGTAGTCACGATAGAAGCAGTCAGTAGTTTGTGGAACCACATTGTAGACATGAAAGATTTTAAACTAAGATTTTCGTGGTTAATCAACATTTCCTTAATATAGTAAGAATAATGTTTATTGTTTGCGGATCCCCCTTTGCGGTCCCGTCGTGACCACGATCCATGCAACTGGGTCAAAATATCGACAAATCCAAAAATATTATCGTGGTATGTACCCGTTGAACTAAATTTAAGACACATTATATACAAACAATAAACATTATTCTTTTAAGCTATGCGTTTATAATATTTGCTCAGGTATAGAGGAGTATAATATTTGCGGAATTCTATGATATGAAAATAATGCTTAGTTGGCTATAATACGCGAAAGTGAGATTTGTTGTGTTGAGAAATTGGTTTTTCGGATTATGTTTAGCTAGGATGTGGAACGCCCTCAAGGCAAGTGTGTTTCCTGCCACTTATAATTTGAGTACCTTCAAGGCAGGAGTGAATAGGCTTTTCTATACAAACGTGCACCACATTATTGCTTTCTAACAGGCTTTCTAACAGGCATGATTATCGTCAGGCGCTGGCCTATCGTTAATATTAATAAAAAACAAATCGGGTCTATGGTAATTATAAATGTATGTGTTGATAATAGATTTAAAATAACTAATTGACTTAAGTGTTCGAAATTCAACTATATTATAAATACCTATCGACACGTGCCCTGATCCTTTATTAATTAAAATTGTAGGAGTCAACATTTTCGTTACAATATTCATTGTTCATCATCATGTCAACCAATCGACGTCCACTGCTGGACATAGGTCTTTTGTAGGGAGTTCCACAATGCACCGTCCTGGGCCGCTTGCCTCCAGTGGCTCTTTGTAAGTAGAGTTTATTTGTATTAAAGAGCTTATTATTATGTGGCTCTTTTCAAATTAAAAGTAAACAAATACACATACTTCTTTAAAGGGAAATAAATCTAGAATATATAATTCATCATCATCTGGGGTCGGCTCTCCTTGTCCGTTTCCTCCATTCAAGACGGTTTTGAGCAGCTTCCGCGTTAATGTCATTTAGCTTCAGGTCATTTTGGACCGTCGTTAACCAGGTGGCGGGGGGTCTTCCGCGCCCACACTTCCTCGTCGGTATGTCCAGGGCTACTCGTACCATATGGCCTGCGGGTCGTCTGATAACGTGTCCGTACCAGCGCAATCGTTTTTGCTGTAATTTATGAACGATGGGGGTGATTCCATAACTACCTCTAACATACTCGTTCTTGATATAATTGAATAAAATATAAATAATTAAAATAACTTGTATTAAAATCGGTTTAGATTTGACGGAGATTAAGCAGGTATAATAAAATTATAGGCTGCATCATCAATTACTATCAGGTAATATTGCAGTAGACTGCAAAGTACGGCTAGTCTATTAAAAAAAAATGGGAATTTATAATTTCTTAATTAAATCTGGTCTGGTTAATGCCCCCACACACCTTTGAGGACATTATTGAGAACTCTCGGGCATGTAGGTTTCGTCACGATGCTTTCCTTCACCGTTAAAGCAAGCATTTTTTTTTAACGCACACACAACGGAAACTTTAGACGTGCGTGCTGTGATTCAAACTCAAGTTGAAGTTGAAGTCCTGCCCACTGAGTGCATTATTACCTATATAATCGCTTTATAGAGGTAATGCACTCTATTTATTTGATTATTACTAAAACATAAAAAACATTGCCCTCCAAATATGAGCAAAAACAATTATTCATGGCAACGTAACTTTAAAATTGAACTCATACTGTAAGGTGTAAGAATGACGTCATTACAAGCAACATTAGTGCCACAACTCTGAACAAGATTAGCTCCTCGTCTGACGCCAGTTTGCAGACAATTGAGAGGAAAATGTACCGCTTTGCCTCATCAAAGATCCCGAAGAAAGTTTCAAATCGAATTTCCGCCGCGCCGCGAGAAATAGGGCAAAAGGAAGTCATTATGTAAAATCTTTGTATTCGAAAGAATACAAAAGTATCGCGAATTGCAAATTTGTTGGTGCTTCGCAATTGTTTTGCTGCTATATTCTAAAACATTTTGTCCGTGTAAAGACCCCATGATGGGTGTCTGTATTGATGTTCTAGTCAAACATACTATATCGATTTTTTAAGTTATACTTCTTTAGCGGCGTTAGGAAAAAATCATGGGAGTGAAATTATACTATGTAACGAAATGCGCGCGCACATAGATGGTTACACCATTAAAACCGGATGAAGGTAGTTGCGAAACAGACGAGAATACATCGTCCGCCAGCTCACTTTTTACGATGCGCGCGCACACCGTCACAAATAAAAACCGGCACCCTGAAGTTTTTTTTTTTATTATTAATAACAGGCCAGCGTTTGACGACAATCATGCCGGTTAGAAAGCAATGATGAGGTCTAGGTTGGAGCACGCTTGCCTAGAAAAAGTAAAAAGTAGTAGTTACAAGTAGAGTAGTACAGAGAGTGAGAGTGTACACTTTCAATTGTCAAACTCTGCGGGCTCATTTCGGTGATTTAATTGATTCATTTGTACAAAAATCTCAAACTTTAGTGTTTAGTGGAACTTGGTGGTCCGATTATGAGATAACTAGATAATGCGTTATAGTGAAACATTCAATGTATTAAATACCTTTTTTCTATTGTTAGTGTCGTTTTCTCTACAAAAATAGAATAAGGCGTAAGATAAAGTTTAAAAAAAAACATTATCTTGTTACGTCAAAGAAGTTTAACATCTAACGTGTGTACATAAACACGTTTTTTTTAATAGTAATATTTAAAGATCAAGCAAATGGCCCTCCCTTCAATGGAAATCCATTGCTTATAAACAAAGCAATACTTCACAGGACATTCAAGGAACACGAAGTGACGCCTTGTGTCCACCAACCTGAGGCGTAGGTGTTTTTTTTATTCCACTTAAATTTAGCCCTTGACTGCAATCTCACCTGCTGGTAAGTTATGATGTAGTCTAAGATAGTATGGATGGATGGCTGACCTTTTAGGGGTATGGCAGCTATATTAAACCCATACCTCTTAACGGTTCCTATGCGACATCGTACCGGAACGGCAAATCGCTTAGCAGCACGTCTTTGTCGGTAGTGTGGTACCCACGCCAGAAGCCTAACACCCGTCCAGACGAGAGAAAATTCAGAAATTATCAAATTTTCCCCGCCCGGTGATCGACAAAGCTGTCGTCGTCAAAAGCTGTGCTAAGCCTAACTGAGACCTGATCACAGCTATGCTGCTTAGCCGCCAAAACAAACATTATAGTAGTACGAACACAAAACATTCATAAAAAGCTCTCCTGCTACTAGAATTTATTTTGATTGATAAAATTGATAAGGCTTAACAACTGAATGAGCACAGAAGAGTACATATTTTAGGTGTAGGAATTCATTATCAACGCATTACTGGGCAACTTACTAGAATATACGCGTTTCCATTTAGAATGAGAAACAATTAGGTCTTAGTCCAGGTACTGATTGGTAGACTTCAAACACCTTTGAGAACATTGTAGAGAACTCGTAGGCTGGCAGGTTTCTTCACGATGCATTCCTCCAATCCGATTCCAAATTATGGAATCCAAAGGCGTTGAACCTTTAGATTCCATAATTTAATTAAAATTTAGACTGCCTCTGTAGCTTCTTTTAACAGGCTATTTGTGTTTTAACATTATTAACACCTTCATTCCATGGAGCCGAGCCAAGTTATAAAGAGATTTCTGTTTATTACTTGCATATATAGAATGTGATATAAAATCAAATTCAAACTCAAACAAATAACAAATTATTAGTATTGCACAGTAGAGTTTACATTGACAGTAAAGTTGATGAGAATTGGTTTGAACTGCAATAAACAGATCAGGTAAGTTATGACTAACGACGAGTAATTGAGCAGTAGACGAAAGTTCATGTTAAATGCACGCCGATTACGTAGTTCATTGGACGTTGTCTTAAACACTGCAAGAAATAGAGACATTCATTGCCCTGGTCATTACCTGAAAGAAAAAATTATCATTTAAACCAATAGACGCTTAGCTTGTGCTATGTTTAGACCCCTCACCAGGTGTACTCACTGGGAGATCACTAAGTACTGGATATAAGAATGCAGAGTGACGTTAGCTCCTAATCGACCGTAAAGATACCAGGCACGGGAAAAACAGCTTATCACGCTATCCGAGACGCAGAAAATCACTGCCAATTTCCGAAATCCGGGCTGATACTTAGAATTTATTGATAGAACATAATAGAATAGAGAACCTTCATTGCAACAAAACACAGAATGAAAAACACAAAGAAAGCCCAGGATCTCGTGATCTGCATTGAACTACGGCCCTTAATCCGTCCCATTCTGAAAGAAGACCCGTGCCCGTGGCCGATGATGGGTCAATGATGATGATAATGGTGTTATAAAATTACTGGCAAAAATCATCATCATAAAATATCCACTGGCGGGACATATGCATTTCTGAGATAAGCGGAGGATCGTGTGTGGTAACACGATCCTCCGCTTATCTCATCCAGCCGCTTCTAGCTACCTTTTTAAGGTCATCTATCTAAAGGGCTGGAGGTCGCCCCATTCTACTGTTGCGCGGTCTCCACTCCAGAACACATCTACCTCAACGGTCATCGGTTCTACGACTGGAATGACCGCCCAAAAATATAATAAATTTAAAAATATACTCACCAAGACATATTATCATCTTATCCGCGACAATAGCTCTCATGTTCTCTATGTCTTCAGATATCATTTCCATAATTAAACATGGGAAAAATACAACCAAGCTACATAGAAAATGTTGAGATGATATCAATAAGGTAGTAAATGAAAACTCTGTAAACTATTAATAAAAATATAAACAACTGATTTGTAGTTTTTAACATACAGATAATCGACATTTATAGCACTTAATTATCTCCTTACCATTATGTACTGTACGATTGTTATATCCAAAAACTCCAAAGATAGTTGTGCAAATATCTGAAAATATGAAATAGAAACAATTAATTTTCTGAAACTGGCAAGTATCAATAATCAACAAAATGATCTTAAAATTCGATTAAACAAAATAGCTACCATCAATTTGATAGGAAAATCCGTCTTATGCAATGTAGTCCTAATCTGTTCATATATCTGCATGTACTTCTTATACCTGAACACATGAGTGTTTAGCGCCATTTTTTGGCGTACTTTTCTGCAAAATATATGAACTCGACAATAAAACAGACCAAACACTGCCAGCATAGGCAAACGTCCAAAGGACATCGCCAAGCGTATGATTCCCATTAAAGTGAAACTGCCAAGGTTCAAGGCACGGGTTCTGTTTATTAAGAGTAACGATCACACCTCGCATGCCATAAAACACAATATGAGTTCCCAAGACAACGACTACGTAGCCTTTAAGAATGATCTCCAACTTAGCGTAAAGCTTCTTATTTCGTTTGTCATCAAACAAAGGATTGTATCGATAGTATTCTATTAAGAATTCATCTTCCGTATACAGCGAACACAATACATTAACAATATACTGAACAAAAGGAGTAATCAGCCCAATTATTCCGAATATTCTATTCTCACAAAGCGTACTAATGTAACAAATAAGAATAAAAAATATAATTGATACAGTTTTAAGTAAGTATCGATCTTTGTTGCCCGAATTGAAAGTGCTATTATAGTAACCGAAAAAGTATCTCAATATTAAATAAGGCCTGATATTGAACACTTCCTTGTCAGGCATTTTGAATTTATCTTTCACTCTGAAGTATTGGTATGACTTCTAGCATACTATTCATTTGTAGTTTGTTAAAATACGTTGATATCTGTCCAATAGATCAAATCGATTTAATAGTAGCATTTTTTGAAATGTATTACTTGATGCATTACAACTTAATTATATGTGATAATATATCTATCCACTAGGCAGCTGTTTTTTTATTTAGGTATTTTAATAACGATTTTATTAATACGTTCTATTTTTGAAATCCTACTTCCCTATCCCTACTTCCCTACTTATCCCTATCCCTATCCCTACTCATATTATAAATGTCAATGTAAGTTTGTTTGTTACGCTTTCACGCAAAAACTACTTAACCGATCCTCATGAAACTTTGTACACATATTCTTGGAAGTGTTAAAAGAAACTTTTTATCCCGCTATTAAGATCGGTTCCTTTGGTAGAGAGGCTGAAAGTGTTTGACGATTTTACACCATAACTCCGAGAATTTATCACCGATTTAAATTATTATTTTTGTACTATAGAGGTTATAATATGTGTTTAATTTTGCCCAAACTTTGTGTAGATCTGAGTGTGGTTGGAAATAGAGGACAGAAGTCCTCAGCGGTCAGCAGCAGACCCCTCATTTAAGGCTTAGCGATAATGAATACTTAAATTTTTTTTAGAACTAAAACTAAATTGAACGCCACATCAAAAAACAAAATCAAACGCAGACGAAGTCGTGGGCAACAGCTAGTATATTATAAATGCCAACGATTGTAAGGATGGGTGTATGGATGGATGTTTGTTACTCTTTCACGCAAAAACTACTGAACTAATTTGACTAAATTTTAGAATGGAGATAGATTTTACCCTAGATTAACACATAGGCGGCTTTTTATCCCGAAAAAATGTACGGTGCCCGCAGGATTCATGGAAAGTCAAGAAACCACGTACGAATCCGCTGGCAGCAGCTAGTCGATACATAATTGTTTCTCAGTATTCTCATAGCATAATTGTTAGTAATTGTCTTTCTATAGCAATGATTTAGTACCTAAGGTGCAATAGTTATGTAAGGTTAAGCAGTACTGCTTTCCACATTCTAAGGCCTGGAATTCACTGACAGTATCTTGCGACGTGTTCTTCACACGATCATTATCAAGGCATAGGTTTTCTCTCACAATGATAAAGGTTTGAACAGTTGTCAATCAATCACGATAGCCATGTAATTAAATAAATATACTATTACATCAATACACACATCACCATCTAGCCCCAAAATAAGCGTAGCGTATGGTATGGGTACATAGATAACTGTTGACATTACCTTTTTTGTTTTAACGAAGTTGGAGCTCAAGGATATATGCCACTTGGTTTTTAAAGATAAGCGTCCTATATCTTCTAATTCTTCTGGAAATTAGCCCTTCACTCCAATTCATCTAGTGATAAGAGATGATGTAGTCCAAGATAGTAGCGGGCTAACCTGATAGAGTATATGGCAGTTAATAAATAAACAATAAATATACTATGATAATAAACACATCGCCATCTAGCCCCAAAGTAAGTGTAGCTTGTGTTACGGGTACTAAGAAGACTGATGAATATGTTGATGAATTATTTACATACATACTTAAAATATAAATATAAACATCCAGACACTGAAAAACATTCATACCCATCACACAAACATTTTCCAGTTACGGGAATCGACGGCCACGGCTTTGGACTTAGAAAGCAGGGTCGCAAATCATCCAAATATCAGTAATCAAAGACGATTGGAAGATTTCACATGCCTCTGAAAATATTGTGACGTACTCTCAAGCGTGCAGGTTTATTCACTATGTTTTGCTTTACCAAAATCAAATGAATAAAATTGCTTTAAATACACGTCATTGCACAAAGAAGTGTGTGCTGGGAGTTGAACTCGGTACACCAGCAAGGATTGCCAAAACTGTACCCCAATAGGCTATTACCGTTTCTTTTTACGCAAAATACAAGACTACAACAACACTCAGAATTACTGAGTGTTGTTGTAGTAGTATAGCAACTGAAAATTCACCAAGGCAAGGCACACCAATAATCCCGCTAGTGAGCATGCCGAGTTTTCTCTGCTTGGTAACGCATTGGTCCTGGCAGCGGACGACGTTCGACGACGCAGTCTCCCTGGCGCAGTGGTGAGCAATGTGGATTTAAGTGGAAGGTCCCGGGTTTGATGTCCGTCCGGGGCAATTTGGAAATTAATAATTAACGAATTCTTCCGAAGACCAGAGATGGTCTGGTCTGGTGGGAGACATCGGTCCTAGCTAGTTATCACTCTACCAACAAAGATATGCCGCAAAGCGATTTAGTTTTTCGCTCCGATGTCGTGTAGACACCGATTCATCATGTCCACCAATCGACGTCCTCTACTGGACATAGGTCTTTTGTAGGGAGTTCCACCATACGCGGTCCTGGGCCGCTTGCCTCCAGTGGCTCCCAGCGACTCGGCTGATGTCATCTGTCCACCTCGTTGGGGGCCGACCTACGCGGCGCTTACCGGTGCGGGGTCGCCATTGAAGCACCTTAAGACCATAACGTCCATCGGTTCTCCGAGCTATGTGCCCTTCCCATTGCAACTTCAGCTTCGCGACTCTCTGAGCTTTGTCGGTAACTCTCGTTCTTCTACGGATCTCCTCATTTCTGATTTAATCACGTAGAGTTACTCCTAGCATAGCTCTCTGAGTGACTCTGAGCCTTCTTATGAGGCCCATAGTTAGCGACCACGTCTCTCGACTATTGTGTCTGTGTCGACACCGATTAAGGGTATGGATTAAATAAAACTGCCGTACCCCTAACAGGTGAGCCCGTTACCATCTTAAGTCTTACCAGCCGGTGAGATTGCAGTCTAGGTTTTACTTGTGGTGGAATAATAAAAACGCGCTCAAAACTAGAACCTTATTACTCTCGGAGCAATGACGTATATTATGCACAGCAGCATTCGTATACAGTTTGCAGTAAGCGCGTAATGCGACGCAAAATGTTTCAAAACGCGAAGCGTGTTTCGACACTTATAATTTATCCGGCCTTTCTCTATAAAATCATCTCATCATAAAAAGCAAGATAAAGATACGGTAATTTTTTAAAGCTACCTTTCAAAGCCGAAATAAGAGAATAAGTTATATTATTTCAAGCAAGCAACTTTTAAACTGAAAAGCTTCAACTGCGAACGAGGTTAGCTCCTTTTCTAACGCTTTGAAAAATATTGCAAGAAAAATATACCGCCTTGCTTCATCAAAGACCTTGAAGTGAATTTCAAATTGAATTTCCCTTGCACTGCGAAAAATAGGTCATTATGCTAAATCTTTGTATTCGAAAGAATACAAAAATAACTCGAAATGCAAATTTGTTGCTATTCACTATTCCTTTGCACTGAAACGTTTTGCTTACACTGCACGTATGCAGTATTAGTAATTCTAATTTATTACTTTGAGCCCTTTTTTCCCTTGACGTACATTTTACACTATTAGATTTGCAAATTCTGATTTAAAATACGTACACTCATATACAACTTATATATAAGAGAGTACGTATTGTACTTTGACGGCCGATTGGCGCAGCGGGCCGTGACCCTGCTTTTTTATTGAAAGGCCGTGAGTTCGTTTCCCAGAACTAGAAACTGTTTGTGTGATGAACATAAATGTTTTTTCACTACTGGGTGTTTATATTATGAGTTGATAATGATGTATTTTATGAGCATTTATGTATTTTAGGCCCATTTAAATATTCAGGGCTAGATGGCGTTTTAAAATTTCAACGCTCGCTTCACCAACTTAGGATTTTCGAAAAATGGTTTTAGTGCACCTACTTTTTGGCGGTAATCACTAAAGATTTGTCGAACCAGTTTTCATGTTTCCGATATAAAAATATATTAGTCAAATCTATAATAAGGTCAATATTATTAGCATAGTTTCAATTTAATTTAACTTGAGTATAGATTTCATACCAGAAGGTAATTTTAAATATTTGGATAAATAAAAGCATATTATCAAATTCATTCGAAAATGTGACTTTTGGTATCAATTTCACACATAAATAGTGTCTAATACGACACTACTTTGTCACGTTATTGCCCGTAACGAGACAGTTGTAACAGTATATGTCGTAGATATTTCTCGAACTAACGTGAAGTTGGGAACTTTGCGAGAACAGTTCTTATTTATTTTCCGTTTTTCTTACAGTAAATCAAAATTGTATTTTTTTAAATGAATACTAGTGAAGGACGGAAGTCAACCTGATGGTCACTTGAGATTGAGGCCACCCTAGTTCGAGTGCCAAAGCACTCCTTGCACCTTGTTACCTATTTATAAAAGAGATTTTTATTATTAAAATAAAAAAGAAAAAAAGGTCAACCTGATGGTAACTGATAATGTTGTCCTAGTTAGATCGTAGCGGGCTAACTTAGTATCTAGATTATTACGTTAAACAACTTGGTGTCACTACTTTATAGGTAAAGTGGTAACTCGACACTGCCGAAACCTCATGCCACATCCGAAAAACTATGATTTAAGATCTTTATTACTCAAAATAGTTAAAAAAATTCGCTTGGTAGAGAAAACATTAAACTTAAAACTAAAACATTTTGTGAGAGTACACTATAGAAGGTACATTTAAATACAAACTATATTATATTTTGGCATATCTAAATGCAGCTAAAAAGAAAATGTTCGTATGAGCGGGTAGTTACACAAATATTACCGAGCAAAAACATAAGACTAAAACAAAGATCATCGTTAACTGGAAAAGACTTATAGTGATATATTAATTAGAATATATTTTTTTCTTAAAAAGAAACTTAGATTTAATAACTTCAGAAATTATCAATTCCAAAATGGCCCCTGATAGGGATCGAATCCGGAACCTCTCATTTATCGGTCGTGCCACCACTGCGCTTGGAATAAGAATAAGAGATTTCAGTTAAAGGTTAACAATTATAAACGCGCATACCGTTGCTTTAACTACGATAGTATAGTATTTAAGGTACGTTCACATACGTACCTTATATACTATACTATACTAAATTTTTATGACTTAATTACAAATGTATAGAAGAATAAAAAATGTACTATATTTTTGCTTAATAAATAAGCCAAATTAATGGTTATTGAGTAAATAAAGCATTTCATGTAAATAAACTTATTAACATATTTACCGCAAAAACGAACCGAAAATGACTGATCGCCGAATGAAATAACTGTAACATTTAAAGCACGAATAACATTGTTTACGCATATTAATTACATTTGCGCGAAGTGCTATACAACGAATTAAAATATTTAATCAGTTGAAATGCGACATAATTTAGCTAACTATGAATCTACTGTGGCAAACATCGATTTTGTATAGATATAATGATTTTTACTTACGTTTCTGTGTTACACGCCGCCTGCTGCCTACCGAGACGGACGTAACGTACAGCTTGCCAGCCGCTCTGCACCTACAGAACTAAACTTATTTGCGAGTAAGACTGATACTGAATATTAGTCTTATAAACTAACCAATCGAAAACTCAATAATTTCCAAAATCAAATCATGTAAATATCTTATTAAAGTAAGAAATAACTAAATTAACTGAATTACTAACAATACGCTAAAAATTATTAATCTTCAGCCGGAACATACTGGAACCGTGCAGTCCTCGCAAATCACCCACTTGGCTGAGAGTAACTACGGGGATTTAGGAGAAACAAAGAAACTCTTCAAAAATGTCTTCAAAGGAAAATCGCATATATATGCATTATTTCTGCCAACGCACCACATTGCAAAATGCCTGTCCAGTCGGTTACGTAGATGTATTCAGTATATCGGGGTACACCCACATTTTCTATCAAAGTAAGTAGAAGTTAAATTTTTTTTACGCGACTCGAACCTAATTGTAGCATATATTATTCAAGCTTCATGTATACAAAAATGTATATTCTTTTAAGTGGGTATAACATTTCCCAAATTTTCGCACGCTCCAGAGCAAGAGCATAATATGGACAGAATATAGAATTGATAAGTCATCACTACCATTGTCATGTCAACCCCATTGGTTGACTGCTATATCCACTGCTACATACTACTACTACATAGGTATATTGTAAGGAGTTCAAAATACAACGGTCTCATGTTACTTGCGTCCAGTGGCTTTCTGCGACTCGCTTTATGTTTAACGTCCACATCGTCGCGGCTACAATTCATGCACTTCGGACCCCAACGTCAATCGGTTCTCCGAGCTATGTAACCCGCCCATTTCCTTTTTACACTCGTTGCGCTGAGTGGTACTGCGGTTCTGCTATGCATCTCCTCACTCCTGATTTGATCACGCAGTGGTACTCCAAGCATAACTCTTTCAACTGAGTAAAACGGAGCCTTCTTATGAATGTCATTAGGACGGTCTTATAAGTTGTGCCGGCAGATGAGAATACAGTTACTCCCCTCCACTTCCTGCGGATGGCGACTAAGGGACTAACTAAAACAGTGAACTGGCAGCAGCGCCTTCTGTGCAGCTACTACCATCTACTGCGACCACCAACCCGTATGCCCAGCGTGGGAAAACCTCCCATTGCGAAAGGGATTTAGCCCAGCAGTGGACTGTGATTGGTTATTAATGTATAAGTTGTCAATCTCGTCACATCAATCATGCAGTTAATATAGGGCGGGATGTACCAAAAACGAAATTTACGTAGAAGGCGTCTCGGCCCCTATTATGTAAATCGAATCACGTCGAGATCAAGATACGGTTTCCCTTACAGAGATTTTCAAACTACTCGATCAAAACTAAACCTTGTTGTGAATATTCTATTTATTTAGATATACTAGATTCTTGTTTATCAAAAAAATTATGGTGAAAATACACAGGAAAGGCCACCAGCCGGAGTTCAAAAATGGCGTTTTTATACAGGAAAACTCAAAACGTAACAATAATTTGCCCGCTCAGTAATCGAACTGAAGACCTTTTGATCCGAAGTCGAGCATGATTAATATTTGATCAGAGATAGCGAACCTTTTTTACAGGTAGCTAAATGTTTTCTTTTCTCAGCTTAGCCATTGAAATTTAACATTTCAAAAAATATTTTGATGAGCCCACGGCACAGTAGTGACAGCTTTTATGGTAGAGGTTAAGCTGTTGTGACAGAGTGTGTTCGGAAAAATACTATCGCCATGCTTATTTGTGTTGCCAAGCTGCATTGCTGTGTTCAGGCCTTAAGGGCATGATTGCCGGTTACTTGAACATGAGGCTTAACGCCTATGCCTCAAGTTGGTTGTCAAACGGTGGCACCATGTAGGATGTGTTCCTTGCATACCCTGCAAAGTGTTGCTCTGTTTACATGTTTACACGTTTTGTCTTGTTTTATGGTTTGCCACTAACTATAACGGTTGTTTTATTTATAATTATTGCTAAAAATACTAAGGGCAGTCTTTGGAGACTGCCGTAACAAGTGAAAATTAGATCTTTGTACATATAGCTCATGGAACGCGTTCGAAGGAAATGACAGGATCACCTAAAAAGTTATCAACGTGCCTTAAAAAGTTTTCACTTCAAAAACTTGCCAATGGTTCGCCACACCTGCATCATACAGTGAGAGACATTTTTCGGATAACGACTGCTTTGTAATCGATTGTAGTGTATAATAAGAATATGCCTTTGAAGCCTTTGTCAGGTACTTTGCGTCACCTTTACTTTTTTAATATATAGCTTTTAACTTTTGACTTTCACTCTTGATAACCAGATTATAGTTATCGGGGAGGAAGGAAGATGGGAGCGCATTCCAGGCCTTTGCGTTGCGGATCAGAAAGGAAGAAGCAAAGCACTTCGTATGTGTTGATGGTATTTCAACAAAGTAACGGTTCTTCTTCTTTTTTTCGATGCCACGCAGTTTGTTCGTAGAGAAGAGGTGGTTATAGGAGATTATTTATAAATTAAATAATAAATATTAGCGCATTTGCTAAAATCCAAATCAATTTGATAAGGCAAATACGAGTATATATCTATCGAAAGTTTAATTATTCACCCACAATATAAAGCTACTGTTATAGTAAAGAGCCGATTAAACAGTATGAACACGAGAAAATTACCTACCAGGTTTTTATGCACAGCCGTTGCTTCAACCAAAATTTGCAGGCAGGTAGATAATTATTACTCTGTGTCCATACTGTGATTATACACCAGCTAATAATAAAGAAACTTCAAATTTACGATTAGCTTATTAACGACGACGTTCGTATGGAACGTCGTCATCATATCATTGTCGATAGGAAGGCCCCTACCGTATCAAAAAATTCCTGAAATTTCTGGAATTCGTGAATTGTTTAGGACAAGTTTAGCCCTTAACTGACAATCGCATCTAGTGTGATTTAATGATGCCGTCTTTGCTAAAATCCTAATCAATTTAATAAAATATCTGGCAAATATGAGTTTATATATAACTACTGAAAGTTTAATTATTCACCCACTATATAAAATTACTGTAATAGTAAAGAGCCGATTAAACAGTATTAACACGAGAAGATTACCTACCAGGTTTTTATGCACAGCCGTTGCTTTAAAACAGCCTCAGTTTTAGGATTCACGGTATTTCCGTAGGTTTTGCAACACAATTTATTCTACGTCACATTAAAAGCTGAATATTCATTACTCCATATGGTAATATTTACCGCTGCGTTCTATATTAAAGAGGCGTTATATAAAAGGACATGAAACATTTTTTGGTGGTATGTATATTTTGCATTATAATCCGAGGTGATCCAACTCATAAATTTTAGCAGTTGTCTGCTGGGATTCTAGAATTATATCTAAATGTAATACTTATTGATAAAGCCTCGGCTTCGAAATACACTGTAAAGTTAAGCAAGCACGCAAATACTTCTTAATGAAAGTAATCTTCACTGGAATCTTTGTCTTATTTTTCAACACCCGTAGCGCAGCACAATGTATTTTTTGTATTTGCCCTGAGATTAGGATGTTGATTGAGGGTATTCTAGGTGTAGTTTTCTAGAAGTATATTAAAAAAGTCCCGGGCAAAACATAATATGTATACGTAACAAGAAGGAGCTTAGAATATTTTGCGTAATAGGCACTCAAGGTTCTTCAACTTACTATACAGCTACTATTAACTAATTAAAATTTAGATCTCGTATTTAATTTTTATTGATTGATCGATTGCTGCACTACCTTAAATCAAAATACAACGTGTTTGAAGAAGTGCTGTGCTACAAATGGCTATTTATTTCTGCGTTAAGGTACCTTTTTCTTACTCGTCTACATGTTTTGACTGCTATTTTACCTGCTCGAAAGTGTTATAATGCGGTCTTAGATGCTAGAAAACCCATACCCCCCGGGTCTACTCTACATAAGACACAAAACCTAAACCACTGCACCAGGGAAGTCATCATTAACTTGGAATATTTATTGAGGAATGTATTATGTAATTTTCACGTAAATATTCCGTCGTACAAGCTTGAACTTATCTGCACGCAGACAGTCCCTCTGAAATTTGAGATGTAAAATACTGTGTTAATGTACAGCCTTGCTTAAGGAAACACCATGGTACAGCGAAGCATATAATTAATCCAGTTACTCGAAGACAAAACAGTAGCTACATTAGGATAGACTAGGTAACCCGGCTAGGTTTTGCAGCGGGAATTATGCCACGTCACAACATTACCGCTTGAATATTCATTATGCTCTGCAGTAATCTTTAGAAACGCTGCGTACAATATTCCAAATACAAGTTGCTAGGTTACTGGATAAGCTACCTAGGTAGCTAAGAAAGGATACACGGAAAATATTTCCCAAAACCAATTAACTAAGAAAAAAAACATTAAGAAAATAAATAATATAAATAAATCACTATCATTAATATCAATACTTAATAAATATAAAGCTAAACGTTTTTACACAATCAGTAATAACTTGAAAATCTATTAGTTCGGATCTAATGGTGTTATTCGATTGGATAAATATTGTATCTTACTCTCACTTTAAAATAATGTAAAAAATTAAAAGCACTTCAGAAAAAAAAGATAATAAGTCATATTAATTTAAGGTTTCTGTTAAAAGCATCCATCCCTCTGCAATAAAGTTATTAGCCCCGACATCGTTTAGCCCTGGTGGCGTGCTTTCGCGCTCGCCCCATTTCTCTGGTGACGCTATTAAAACCCTTATGGTGGTTACCAGCTACCGTACTTCATAAAACACTTCATAAACATGATCAACAAAATGACGTCAACAGGACGGGACTTATCTCTTTGGTTGAGAGTTCAAAAGTACACAGAATGCTCCGCTTTTTAACAACTCCTAGAGACTCATTCAAATTCATCGAATGTTTCTAAAATATAATTGGAAAACTTAATTTTATCGGGACAAAGGAAGTTCTAAGGCAAAAGGAAAAAAAATTACAAGAAAACAAAATACGTATTATCAATAGGTAGCTATCTCAGCTAAAGACGATGAACGAGGAAAGAGTAATGGGCAACGCCAAAGAGTTTTAATTAAAACTCAAACAATACAAAAATACCTTTATTTCTACTTATTCGAATCTGTTCTGATTTAACGCTTCCTGAAAATGGGAGTAGTTAAAAGTTGATAAAAAGTTTTAAGCTATCTTTTTTTAATACACTTTTTTATTACTTTGAAATCTTTAATGTTTCATTATTTAACCAGAAAAACCACCAGGGCTAAACGATGTCGGGGCTAATAACTTTATTGCAGAGGGATGGATGCTTATATCATTTCAATCTATTGTTGTACACCGGAAATGATTAGATGCACGTATAATGTATTCACCACAAATAAATAAATAAATAAACAAATAGGCCTTACCCATCTCGTGCTTCGGAGAGAACGTGACGTCGGGTTATTATTACTAAAATGCGATAGTCAGACTAAGCCCGCGGAGTTGCATGAGAGCGGCGTGGTGGATTACTATTGTTCAGTTTTTAAACCATAGTTATCCAATTTTTGCAACTGGTAGTATTGAGTTCACTCCTGCTTACTATGGTTCCGTTCCGGCGATCGCTGATTGGCCGAATGCCCGGTGGCACAAGGCACCACCAGCGCTCCTAGCGGTCGGATAACGTATAGACTATCGCCATTGTTGTTCGAAACAACGTTCGTTCGTAACGACATCAAAAATCAAAACCTATTACAAAAGAATTGCTCTAGGCGTAGTTCAAGTCCTTTTCTTCATTAGTTTTGCGTTGTGCCGTGCTCAATCAGCTGGAAGAAGACTGCTGCGTAACCTGGACGTTCCAGTAACTGTGAGTAGTTCTTTTTATTGCTTGTTGCCGAATTTGTGTAACTATTGGTAAAACTGAACATATTTAGGTCCTTCGAGATAAGAATCCCCCAATTCTGGCCTTCGAGCCGCATATTTAATAGTATATTTGGCCAAATACCTATGGATAACCTTAAAATCCACGACAATATCGTATTTGTTCTATAATTATTTACTTCAGTATTTATGCATATTTTACTCGTACGTAGACAATTCACTTATATTTACGTATAATTGATTATATATATTATTTTACAATAATTAATTGTAAATTAGGTATTGCATCATTCTTTTGAGTGCGTATCGTCGGTTGCCGGTAACATTTTCTAACTGATAAAACATGGCGGAACCTACGCGTACTGAAAAGTTAGAATTAAAGTTAAAGACATTGCAGTTTAAACGAGATTATCTCTTTACGAAAGCACAAAAGTTATTTGATTTGTCGAGATCTATTAAAGATGATACTAATAAGATGCAAGGTTTTCTTGCACAATTTGCCGAGTTAGACGGTGTCAGAACTAAGTTCGAAAATACTGTTATGGAGATTTTAGAAATTGACATGCAACTTAAACCGGGTATGAAATTATCTACGTCCCAATTAGATGCCTTTGAGACGTTATACGATAATTGCAATCTTGTTGCTCGAAAATATCAAGCTAAACAGTTGCGCGGTAGTTCGGAAAAAAATAATAGCGAGTTAGCTAAGCCGTCGCTTCCTAAGTTGACCTTATTTGAATTCAATGGTGATATTGAGTCATGGACAACCTTTTATGACACCTTTTATTCGCTCGTGCATAGCCGAGACTTTGCAGACATCGATAAATTTCATTATTTGCTTTCGTGTGTCAAGGGCAATGCTCTTAATATTATTAAAAAGTTACCTATCACTGCAGCTAATTATCCGCTAGTGTGGCAAAGCTTAGTTGATAAATATCAGGATAATCGTGCGCTAGCGGGTCGATATTTTGAAAAAATGTTAAACTTTACTCCGTTAAATAAAGACACAAGCGCAAACCTTACTTTATTTATAGAAACATTCGATCATTCACTTAAAGCGATTCAAGCGCTTGAAATTGATAATCTAAGCGACTATTTAATTTGCCACCTCGCTTTGAGAGGCCTTGATACGCATACTAGGAAGCTATTTGAAGAAAGCCGTGATCAGAAGGACATTCCTAAGTTTAGCGAGTTAGTGGACTTTGTTAATAAACAAATTAAGGTGTTAGACCACACTTTTCCCCAGTCGTCTTCAAATGTAGCGAAAACGAAACAGGGTAGCAATAATATTAATTTGAAAGGTACTCAAAATTTGTCTTCGCGCCAAAATTCAAAATCGGTTCTTGCTACCTCGCGAGTTAATAGGCCGAATGACGAAAATAAACTAAAATTAATATGCCCTCATTGCAATCAAAATCATATGATTTATAGGTGCGAACCTTTTAGAAAATTGTCAGTGGACGATCGAATTGACCGTGTCAATTCATTAAGACTTTGCGGGAACTGTCTTAAGTCCCATGATAAATCAGTCTGCACTAGTACTTGGACCTGTGGGGTCTGTGCAGCACCTCATCACTTTCTTTTACACAAAGATATGGGCCGCGCGAGTCAGGTCAACACTTCGGCCGTACCGATAAAACCACCCGCGCAACCCACCACGTCGCAAGCGCAGCAAGCGCTCGTGTCGGCTCGCTCCGTGAGTGACTCGACTGCGACGCAGAATGTACTGTGTTCGAATGCGGAGAACCAATACGGGGTAGTTTTAGGGACTACGCGGACTCACATTCTCGATATTAGCGGACATTATCAGGACTTCAGAGCCGTAATTGATTCCGGAGCACAAACTTCGTTTATCAGCTCAGAATGTGCCCAACGTTTGGGACTACCTCGTAAGAAATGTCCATTTTCTATTTCCGGCCTTGGCGGAGAATATATTAAAAATCAAGGCATGGTAACTTGTACCATAAAACCGCGGCGTCAGGACCGTCCAACCTTAATAGTGGACATGGTCGTAGTAGCTAAGGTTGCTTCGGAAATGCCTAACGTCAACTTCCCGTGTGACGTTATTAAACAATATACCCGCTTTAACCTAGCGGATCCAAAATTTTACAAAAGGGCTCGAGTAGATATTTTGTTAGGTAACGATGTCGTCTCGGAAATTATTAAAAGCCAG
Organism: Pararge aegeria; assembly: GCF_905163445.1. Classification (NCBI taxonomy): domain Eukaryota; kingdom Metazoa; phylum Arthropoda; class Insecta; order Lepidoptera; family Nymphalidae; genus Pararge; species Pararge aegeria. The sequence goes on along the minus strand of NC_053184.1, from coordinate 3,437,452 downwards.
CCCTTATTTGTTAATGATAAAACTCCTAGTGTAATCGAGACTGTATTTGGTTCCGTGATTAGCGGTAAACTTATTATAGATTCCAAAGATCAACTTAACGGTGCGGCACAAAATTATTTTTTATCAATTACGGAGGATGAGTCACTGGACAAAACGTTACGTGCCTTCTGGTCTATCGAAGAAGTTCCGTGCACACCTTCGATAAACCCCCTCGATCAGTTAGCCGAAGACATCTTTGTTAAAGAGCACTCGCGGGAACCGAGCGGCCGTTACATAGTGCCGCTTCCCCGCGTGCCGAATCATCCGCCACTCGGTAACTCGCGCACCGCGGCTGAGCGGAGATTGTTGCTCACGGAGCGCAGGCTTGCGCGCACACCGTCACTGTCGCAGGCGTACGCCGCGTTCATGCGGGAATACGAGGCGCTCGACCACATGGAGCTATATGTAGGCGCGGCGCCTAGTAAATATATAATCCCTCATCATAATATATTGAGACCGGGTTCTTCTTCGACCCCTCTAAGAGTAGTTTTTGATGGGTCCTGTCGGAGCACCGATAATAATATATCGCTCAACGACATATTGTTGACCGGGCCAAATCTGTATCGCGACATTTCGGCGATCATTTTAAATTTTCGTCTTTTTAATTACTGCCTTGTGTGCGATGTATGTAAAATGTACCGAGCGATAAGACTAAAGGAATCCGATCGTGGCTATCAGCACATATTATATCGTTCATCTCCCACTGAAGCGATTAAATTATACGAATTAAAAACCGTTACCTACGGACTGAGTTGTTCACCGTTTTTAGCTATCCGTACCTTAATTCAATTAGCGCAAGATGAAGAGGAGCGTTTCCCGTTAGCAGCTCAGGTAATTCGAGAAGGAGTTTACATGGATGACATTCTATATTCTTGTAATACGTACGTAGAGGCCTGCACGATGCAGGACCAACTGATCGGTATATTTGAAAGCGGACAGTTTTTATTAAAAAAGTGGACGAGTAACAACGTGGAATTACTTGAGCGCGTTCCCACTGATCACAGGGAATGCCCCGTGACCTTTATAAAAGATGGAAACGAATGCACTGTTAAGGTGCTAGGCTTGACTTGGGTACCTCTGTCTGATAACTTTGTTTTTTCTATTTCCAAAACAGATCCTGTATTAACTAAACGGTCAGTCTTGAAACTCTTGGCATCAATTTATGACCCGGTCGGTTTTATCGCTCCATGCACTTTCATTGCAAAGTCAATTATGCAGGAGCTATGGAAGCTAGGCCTCGGGTGGGACGACCCACTACCACGCGAAATCGGTGATCGCTGGGCATCGTATATTGCGGAGTTACCACGTTTAGCTGAGATACCTATTGCGCGGCACATGCTGTTGCCCGGACAGACGGAATGTGAGTTAGTCGGGTTTTGCGATGCGTCATCGCGCGGGTACGCAGCCTGCTTATACGTTATCTCTAGAAATGAACTAGGTAACGTTAAAGTCTGCTTAGTAGCGGCGAAATCGAAGGTTGCCCCGGTTAAACCATTGACGATTCCTCGCTTAGAGCTCATGGGAGCTGTTTTACTAAGTAAATTATTAAGATTTATTTGTGATAATATAAAACGAGTTAAAATTACCCGAATCACAGCGTTAACTGACGCGACAATCGTATTGTCGTGGCTTCATACAGAAGCCTATAAATTAAAAACATTTGTTTGTAACCGTGTTACACAAATTACCGAGGTCGTACCTTCTTATATGTGGCGGCATGTTAACAGCGAGAATAATTTAGCGGACGTTTGTTCACGTGGAGTTTCACCGTCGCAGCTTGTGGCTGAAAGCTCGCGGTGGCTACAGGGCCCTGATTGGTTATACCAGCCCCCCACGGAATGGCCTGTGTCTGTTTTTATTCAGGACCACGAATCGCAACCCCCTGAATTAAAACTGTCACAGAATTTATTTGCCAAACAAGTTATACTTGACCAACCGGAGACCAAAGCAGAATTTTGTGAACGTTTGTTAAATAGATTTTCATCATATACGAAATTACAGAGATCCATCGCTTGGATTCTTAGATTTCGCAATAGGATACACGCACCTATTCAGTCACGATGCTTGAACACTGAGGAATTAAATGCAGCTCAAGAAGCACTGATCCGTTTGGTACAAGAGTCTTACTTTACGGATGAAATAGATCGTTTATCTAATAATATTACTTTTATTCCGTCTCTTAAAAAACTATCTCCTTTTCTTGATGCAGGGGGCTTTCTCAGGGTAGGGGGTCGTATCACCTATTCGGAATTGCCTTACAATTCTAAACATCCACGTCTTTTACCGAAAGATAGTTTGTTTACTAGATTATTAATTGAATATTATCATAAAAAATATTTACATGTAGGGCCGCGCACGCTTCAAAGTATATTATCAGAACAATATTGGATATTATCCGCTCGTAGCATTATTAGATCTGTCTTATCTAAATGCAAGGTTTGTTTTAAAAATAAACCGCCTCTTTTGCAACCAGAGATGGCGCCACTGCCACCGACTCGGCTGCTCCCTCATAAAGTATTTGAGCATGTAGGGGTAGACCTTGGCGGCCCATTTTTTGTTAAAGAGGGCTTGCGCAGAAATGCAAGGGTTTCCAAGTCTTACCTAGCCTTATTCATTTGCTTTTCTACCAAAGCCGTTCATTTAGAACTCCTATCTTCGTTGACGGCCGATTGTTTCCTAGGATGCCTTGACAGGATGGTATCTAGAAAAGGACTATGTCAGACCCTGTACTCTGATCAGGGAACTAATTTTATTGCAGCCAGTAAGCATTTAACAGAAGTACAGAGATTTCTACGCGATAGCGAGGCTATTCTGGATGGTTGTGCTCAACGGCAAATTTCGTGGAAATTCAATGTACCTAGCGCACCCCATATGGGAGGTCTTTGGGAAGCGGGAATCAAAGCTGCTAAATACCATTTAGTACGCTGTGTAGGAGACAGGTCTTTGACATTCGAAGAGCTGTCAACGGTTTTCTGCAAAGTCGAAGCTATCTTAAACTCTCGACCATTGTGTCCATTACCAGCTAGCGATAATCCGGACGAATTTAACGTATTAACTGCGGGACATTTTCTTATTGGAAAAGGTCTAACGGCCGTGCCGGAATATAACCTGGAAGAAGTTCCGGTCAGTAGACTGTCTCGTTGGCAGTATATTCAGAAAAGTTCCCAATTATTCTGGAAACGCTGGAGTCGCGAATACTTAAACACTTTGCAACAAAGAGCAAAATGGTTCACATCTAAGGGTAACCTTAATGTGGGCGATTTAGTTCTTATTAAAACGGATAATGCCCCGCCATGTCATTGGCCCTTGGGTAGAATAGAAGTATTACACCCAGGCGCCGATGGTATTGTTCGTTGCGTTACGTTACGCACTCAAAAGAGCAGGTTACAAAGACCTGTGAACAAATTAAGCCCTTTACCTTATGTTGATTAAGAAAATTATCTTTTATTATCCTTTAACTTAGTATCTTATTATCTTATGTATATTTTGTAAGGCTTATATAATAACAATAATTTTAAATACTTCTTTCTAATTTTTCTACTCTTATCCTTCACCGCTTGGAGGAAACCATTATATGGTTTCGGTAGGGGGTGTGTTCAGTTTTTAAACCATAGTTATCCAATTTTTGCAACTGGTAGTATTGAGTTCACTCCTGCTTACTATGGTTCCGTTCCGGCGATCGCTGATTGGCCGAATGCCCGGTGGCACAAGGCACCACCAGCGCTCCTAGCGGTCGGATAACGTATAGACTATCGCCATTGTTGTTCGAAACAACGTTCGTTCGTAACGACATCAAAAATCAAAACCTATTACAAAAGAATTGCTCTAGGCGTAGTTCAAGTCCTTTTCTTCATTAGTTTTGCGTTGTGCCGTGCTCAATCAGCTGGAAGAAGACTGCTGCGTAACCTGGACGTTCCAGTAACTGTGAGTAGTTCTTTTTATTGCTTGTTGCCGAATTTGTGTAACTATTGGTAAAACTGAACATATTTAGGTCCTTCGAGATAAGAATCCCCCAACTATTATTATTATAACTCTTCATTAAGTAGAATACAAAAGGCGGCCTTATCGCTTAGTAGCGATCTCTGCCAGACAACATTAGAATTAGGAAAAAAAAAAAAGAGGAGAAGTAACTGCAGGAGGTACAAAATATAAAATAAATACATACGAATAACTAAACATACGAACATTGTTAATCAAATATAAATTTAATTGTTTGTTGAAAACTATTTATTAATTAAATAATAATTATTTGCGTATTTGTACAAAATCCTAATAAATTTCATAAAAAAAATTATCTGGCGAACATGAATTTATTGTTATTAAAAGTTTAATTATTTAACCACTTTATAAAATTACTGTTGCACTAGTATTTTTTATATTTAAGCTAATTATAAAATTCACTGAGTGAATATTTAGGTTACTTTGCTATAATCCTCAAAAAGCAGGATAATCTCCACGGTGCAAATTATAATTTCTTAAACCTTTATACTCCACAACATACAGCAGGCCGACTCTGTATCTTAGTCGACCCAAAATTTAGCTAGCCACTGTGAAAAATTGTTAATTCAATATTTTAGTTAATTTCAATTTCGTTGGAATGAAATTATCTTTTATATATTCCTATCCCTACTAATATTATAAATGTAAGTTTGTTAGTTACGCTTTTTCGCAAAAAATACTTAACCGATCATCGTGAAACTTTGTATACATATTTATGGAAGTGTTAGAAATAATATAGGATACTTTTTATCCCGATATTAAGTTCGGTTCCTTTGGGAGAGGGGAGAGTGTTTGACGATTTTACACCATAACTCCGACAAATTATAACCGATTTAAATAATTATCTTTGTACTATGGAGGTTATAATATGTGTTTAATTTTGCCCAAACTGTGGTTGGAGATAGAGGACCGAACTCCTCAGCAGACAGCAGCAATTTAAGGCTTAGCGATACTGAAAACTTTAATTTTTTTTGATCTACAGCAAAATTTAATGCCACATCAAAAAACAAAATCAAACGCAGACGAAGTCGCGGGCAACAGCTAGTATATAATAAAGTTTGGGCATTTCATGACAACTTTCTCCAGTAAATTAGCTAAATTAACTGTCAACTGAAAAACAGAATAGCAGGGCTACAGGGAACATCCGAAATGTTCATTGAACTTAAAAGATGCCTTTCGCGTATTTTTATATTTTTTGGGATACTGATAATGGTTTTAAATTTTAACATTTAAGTAGAAATCATATAGTTTTTGAATCAGTTAAAACAACATCACGAATATAATAATATCATAGAATATAACACGAGTGTTCTATAATCGAGAATGCTACAAAATACAAATGTAACGCATATCGACATCTGGTGCGACCGACGTTTTCTCATCAGGAACTATGGGTGAAGTTTTCCTTTTCAATAAACCGTCTACAGTAAATATAGCGAGACCCGCATTTAGAATAAGAGCTGGTGACGTCGTTATTATTTTTTAAATTAAAACCTCACAAGCCCATCTGATTCTGAAATGAGACCCACACCCTGTAATGAGATGATAATGACGAAGTCTTTAACTAAAGCTTGTGGGACCTAAGAAAATATATATTGAGGAAAAAATAACCTAGCTAGTTTGTTTTGTGTATTTAAATATTTAATTTAATTACCAAACGATATATTTATACATATTTTGGCACTGAAAGACATACTGTTGCCACTGACTAAAAACAACGCTGCCTTTATTACAGGGAGCAGTGGTTGCAGCCAGTTACCCTTTTTTTTTTGATACATGATTTTTTCATTACTTATATTTTCGTTACTTAAATATATTTACGTACGACAAAAGAAAACGCAAGACTTTTCTTGATATATTGAGTATATGAAATGATAGTGTGAAACTTCATAATAATCATGGATCAGCTCTTAGTCTAGTATATTAGACGACCGAACATCGGTCCACTCGTTTTCATAACTGTTGGTTTTGTAATCAAAACTTTACGTATGAACATCTGTTTGCGCTGACAAGTTATTTGGCATGTGTCAAAGTGTTTGTGCTAAAATATCCCGACCTCAGAGGAAATAAAACTTTGTTTTGAAATTAAAGATCTTTCTGATTTAGTAGTGTGCGTCTGTGATCACTATTATATCGGAGTGGCATAGTCTATTTATCTATATTTTCGATACTTTATCAGGTTGAATTTTAAACAACGAGTTGTCGAAGCCGTACAGATATGGATTTAATTAACTGCCATTTTAGATTTATCGTATTACTATTACTGACGCTTATATCCCTTCAGCCGGTGCGCATCCACTTTAGGCTGCATCTTCACTCATGAGATTGCTTAGAGGCAATATTAATACGAGGTGGTATTGTAAGAAGCCCAGAAAAATCTTTTGAAAATAAACGAGGCGCGGCAACTCCCGCTTGTGAAATAGATGAAAAGAGAAGGATTACCGTACTATAATATTATTCTGATAGAGTTTATACGAGTACTATTGATATATACTATTATTATATACATATCATTAACCTCAAGTAAGATAAGAATAAAGAGTATTTAAAACATAAAAAAGAGTGCGTGTACTTATGTACACGCGTTAGAAGTTATACTTCTTTGGCGTATGGAAAAAAATAACTAAAATGCAGTAGTGATTAACGATAAATATTATTATAATTAATCAAAAAGATTTTATTTCAATAAAAAAGGTCTAAAAATAACTTCAAAAAGTTTTTAGCCAAGGCTGAGCAGAACAATCTTTAAAACCAGCGGTAGATTAATGATATTGGACATCAAAAATTATCACAACAAAATATATTAAATTTGAAGTAATAAAAATAAAAACAATGCCGTACGACCACTTTTTGTATGCTAAATTGATTAGAATGGTAAAGGTGGAAATGGCAGTCATAACTTTGGGATGTGATTGTAAAAAAATATTTATGGACCTGTTGGTTTATGGCTTTTGTATATTACTAAACTCGCATTATTCCAGATGCTACATTTCAATATGCCAGCCTTTTATGCTGCACAAGCTAATGCTAGCCTGTTCGTCCATGTTCATTCCAGTATTTATCAGTATTAGAATTATTTGTTTTTAACTATATACAAATTGCAAGCTATCCCTATGCACAATTACTGTAATAGAGGTGTAGCTATTTTGAGCCGTGCACATCATGTAACTATTTTTATACCTACACGGGAACGTTCCCAGTTGCTTTTCCTAGATAAAACGTATGGAAAAGCAGATAAAGAGGTTGCATTAAAAGTTTTTAAATTAAAATTCATTTATTTCAGACTTAACCCATAGGAATAAAAACAAAATATATAAAATAGCAGATGGTTAAATTAATACATTCAAAATAAAAAAAAACGAAGTCAAAGTTAATTTTTAAATTTAATTTACCCAATTAAAATGCACATCGCCTACAAACCTTCCGCTTAGGTATAGGCACTGAAACATGTCTGCCACAGCAGTGTTGAATAAAAACCAAATCAAGCGTACGACGACCGCAGGAGGTGTGGACAACTGCATTTTAATCTGAACTCAAAAAATGGTTAAAATAAGAACTTTTATACTGTCTGTTGACTTTTACAACAAAATAACATTTGTTGCATTTTTTGCATGATGCTTAAATTTTGCACCCCATGTATGGCAATACACAGTAACATAAAACCTTTGTAAATATGAAACGGCTTTAAAACGTGTATTTTGCAAATAAATAAATAAGCCTATTCACAATAACCATCAGAATGGAAAAAATAAAACAAAACTAAAAAAAATATAAATAAAAACCTAAACCTAAACATAACTTTAAACCTAAAAAAAATATAAATTTCCAAATTTTCTAACAAAATTTTCGCATAATCGTGTGCTCCTCACCGGACTGCACGACACCCGCACGTGCGAGAGCGGAGCGCACGCGAATTTTGCACGTTTTAGACGGTCGAAAAAAAAGACATAAACCTAAAAAAAATATAAATTTCCAAATTTTCTAACAAAATTTTCGCATAAGCGTGTGCTCCTCACCGGACTGCACGACACCCGCACGTGCGAGAGCGGAGCGCACGCGAATTTCGCACGTTTTAGACGGTCGAAAAAAAAGACATAAACCTAAAAAAAATATAAATTTCCAAATTTTCTAACAAAATTTTCGCATAAGCGTGTGCTCCTCACCGGACTGCACGACACCCGCACGTGCGAGAGCGGCGCGCACGCGAATTTCGCACGTTTTAGACGGTCGAATGCTTGGTTTAGGTTTTTTAGGTTTATCCCTTACACTTCGCACTAAAGACGCACATATCTTTCACAAAGTAGCGTTAAAACCCCTACAACACTCTAAAAGCATTATTATAAAGGACGCGGGGTTATTGTACTTCTTTTTCGTGCAATTAGCCCTGTGAAGAAACATGTGCAATACTTTATATCGTAGCTAAGTTTCGTTGACATGTTTGTGAATCCTAAATACGAGCTTATGTGAACCCTACATAGATAGATAGATAGATAGATAAATTATTTATTGCACACAATTAAGGGATCTTCTTCTTCTTCTTCTGGGCAGTTTCCGCACGTAAGCGCTTCGCTTGTTGTACGTGAAATTTCCCAATGTTGCTCGCTACTCCAGCCATCCAAGCTCGTTCCAGAATCCCAGCATGCCGCCCAGGTTGCTGAGGATTTCTGGGATAGTGGCTGGTGATCCCAGGTAGATCTCGCGTTGCTCTGTCACGCCCGTGCACTCCAGCATCACGTGCGTAGGTGTTTCATTCTTCTCCATGCATGCTCTGCAAAGAGGACTGTCGGTGACACCTATAATGGAAAGATGTCTGTTTAAGGAGCTATGTCCTGTTATGAGTCCCACCACCTTCCTAAGTTTGCTTCTATCCAGGCGGAGTAGTTTGTTAGTTAGGTGTTGGTTTAGGTTAGGGAAAGCTATTTTGGTTTGTTTACAATCTTTTGCATTGGCCCAAAGTAGGGAATGCTCCCTATGTGTTTGTTCATGTAGCCATGTTTTGTACTCACTGAACGGAATCGGTACGATCGGTTCTGGTCCTACTACCTTCAGTGTTGTGGCTTGGCGAGCTAGTGAGTCCGCCGCTTCGTTGCCTGGGTTCCCGTCATGCCCTTTGACCCACCTTAGGGTGATGTCATTAGAGGCAGCGAGTGTTTCCAGGGCGTTGTGGCAGTCGTATATGAGATTAGAGGTTGTGCTGCTGCTGGCCAGGGAACGGAGAACCGTTTGGCTGTCAGAGTTTATGATTATTTTATTGTTCATTACCTTTCTGTTTGTCATCGCTATGGCTGCAGTGGTGATGCCGACGCACTCTGCTTGGAAGACAGAATTGTTCTTACCAAGTGGGTAGCTGATCCTCATGTTTAGCTCCGGGCATACTATACCGGATCCTGTGCCTGTTTTGCTTTTGGAACCGTCCGTGTATACTTCGATGGTGTTTTGTTCTGTTTTACTACTTTGTTCTTTTCCTATGTTTATTTTGTATTGCCTGTCTAATATGTAGCGTTTGCTAATTTTGTCGCATTTCCACTCTAGTTGTGGTTGTCTTTTGTACGCCTCTTCCAGGATTTTGGTGTGTGCTGTGCTGGTGTTCTTCCAGAGTCCTGAGGCTTTGAGTCTCAGGGCTGCAAGTGTAGCCTCCTTTTTGATATATAAGTGGAGCGGCGGGATATCCAGTATGGTTTCAAGCGCCGTTGTTGGTGTCGTGCTCGTGCCGCCAGTGATGGCTAGGCATGCTTGTCGTTGAAGTTTTTGTAGTTCTAGCTGGGTGGTTATGAGTTCTGTTCTTGGCCACCATATGAGTGCAGCATATGCCAGAGTACTCCTTACTACAATTAAGGGATAAAGATAATATAAATTGAAAACATATATATAAGAAGAATAAAAATGCGCAAAGGCGGTCTTATCGCTTTAAGCGATCTCCTCCAGACAACCCTTAATGAAAGAAGAAAATGAGTATGGAAACGGGATAGTGCAATTTTAAAAATATGTTATATCATAAACTACATCTACTATATATAACAATAATACATAAATAGCTAATACAAATACAAATAATATAGAAATAAATACATACACATATAAATATATATATATTTTATACACATAAATATATATATATATATTTATATAAGAATATATACAAATACATACAGAGCAAATATATAAGTTTATAACTCCGTAGATAAATAATATTCTTCTAAACGACTTTTGAAGACATACATACATATAGTGTTTTACTAACACTCTATGCAAGGCCTTTTGAACTCACGAAATAGTCGACACTGGTTTAGGGACCCTTTTTTCAAAATCAAAGTTTAATATTTCTTTATTTAAATAGGCTATATAGATGGCACATGTGTACATATAAAATTTGTAAACAGACGTGAAATTATTGCGATATCTACATTCGCCAATGAACTGGAATAACGTCCCCACAACGGTAAACGCATCGTTGTTTCACATCGGAAGAGGTATATAAACGACATTAAACAAGTCGCAGGGAGTTGTTGAAAATAATAATAACAAAAGTTGTTGCAATAGTGGACTTAGAAAACGTTTACAATAGGTACCTACTCGTACGTCCAAATTTCCGAACATCTAAAACTAATTCAGACTTTATAATATACTTTGGATTTCCATCCGCTGCACGTCTCGTGAATATCGTTCAAAGTAAACTAATGTTCTGTACTCGATAGAGTTTCTTCTGCGTCGTACTTTTCTTTTTTAGTTTCGTAGGAACTAAAATTAAATTCTTGCCATTACAAGAACTTTATTGGCTTTACATTGCTCTTTAATTTAATATTTTCTTCCACTAACGTTTTAAAGCGTAAGCTATGTTATAATTACTTTCAGTAGCGTACAGAAAATAAGAAATGTTATGTACTTATTCGATAGAGCTTCTTCTTGGACGTTTTATTTTTCGTTATCATTTTTTTTTACTGTGACTATAAATTTATGGACTCTTTCAAATCACATTTTGCTTTATTAATATTTGAAAAACTATGAGCGTGTCGTAAAATTTTCTATTGAAAAAAAACTCCATTTTAACTTTGTTGGCAGTGATTTTTAATAACCTCGTTAGTGAAGTGATGGACACTGGCACTTTGACCATACGTAACATAAGTAGGAGTTTTAATCTTGCATTTTTTTTGACTACAGTTAATACAGGTTTACACTTCTGTTTTTTATTCTACATCAAGTTAGTTTTAAGCTACTCATGACTGCAATCTCACCTGCTGATAAGTTATGATGTCATGTAAGTCTAAGATGGTAAAGAGCTAACCTTTTTGGCATATGAAAGGTATATTAAACCCTAATTAATTCGCTTAGCGGCGCGTCTTTATCGGTAGGGTGGTAACTAGCAACGACAGAAGCCTCGTACCAGACCAGACAGGAGAAAATTCAAAAATTATAAATCTCAAACTGTCGCTGCCAGGATTCGGACCCAAGACTTGAAACCACAGCGCTCAAAGCCGCGCCAGGGAGGTCTTTATAAAATGATTATTACTGTGGATACGCCGTTGTACTGGACGCGACGCGATTCCCGTGCAGGAAATAGAGTAGTAAGATAGTGAGCATATTGTTGGTTATAGTTGGTTTAAGTACTTGTAAGTGAGAAGCGATCTAGAGGACGGCAGAGAATTAGGTGGAGTGATGATTTTGTCAAAATGATGGGAGCAACATGGCAAAGACTGGCGCGTGATAGAGATGCATGGAAAGAAATGGAGGAGGCCTTCGTCCAAAGGGCGTACTGAACTGCGAAACTGTCAAATATAAATAATATGTTAAGAAAAAAATAGTTATAAGGAAGATTGTGTTTTAAATAATAGTTTGAATATTGATGTTTTTTTTGTTAACAATCATGCTTTTTTCAGTAATAAAGGGCTTTATTATTATTATTATTTATATAAGTGAGTTAGTTAGGTAAGTTATAGTTACTCGTTGTTGAAAGTAAGGGTTCCGTTACTAGGGAGTGGCCGACACCGCAACAATGCAATGTGAGATGTCAGCTTTATTGCTGTACAAACTAATACGACCTGGTTTGTTTCGTACAGATATAAAAATTGCTTGTGATAATTATTATAAGTAAATTTAGATAAACTTTCCAAAATGTGCGAGTGGCTCGTACAGCGTTAAATATTTGAATTTTATAAATTTCCGGTTTCACCAATTCCCGGATTAAACACCGGGTATTTAAAATTTAATTCTCTTGATGCCGGCTGCTGTAATTATATTAGCGACAGACTGCTCCACAGGCTATAAAGATGACAAATGTACTAGGGCGCGGGTCGAAACGATAATCAGGGTATTCCTACTTGAATTTAAATTATGGTAATAGATAATGTAATAAACTGTGTGCTAAATATTTATTTAGTCAACGCCTTAACAAATATTATTTGACATTTAAATAAGAAATAAAAAAAAATTGCCTTGTGCTTATTCACATACTGGCTACGTACCAATCTTTAGTAGTGTCTCAAGTGTAAAATGCGATAAAATTATTTGATTCCAAACATAAAAATAAAATTATTTTTTTTTTGCTACTAATACTGGTGGTGGTCTTTAAGAACCCTATGGTATTTGATTGCATAATTTAAAACTGGATACCTCAATCTGTAAGAGCATAAGGGCCGTAACATACGGATGGACGGACAGCAGGAAACAAAGAATCGCGTCGTCGTCAGATTGTTAAGAGTTATATTTTCCAATTATCAGTTTCAGAAACCTTATTACAGAAGATTTACCCACTTCTATGTCACTCGCTGCCTTGAAAGAGGAGCTTTGTGCCCAGATGTAGGTTTAATGGGCAAACAAAGTTACGGATGGTCTATCGTCATATTGTAGTATATCTAAGTTATAGAAGACTTTAAGCAATTAAAATATCATTTACTAGCTGTTGCCCGCAATTTCGTCTGCGTTTGATTTTGTTTTTGATATGGCATTAAATTTAGTTGTAGTTCTATAAAAATTTAAAGTATTCAGTATCGTTCAGCCCTAAATGAGGGGTTTGCTGCCTTTATCTCCAAACACAGTTTGGGCAAAATTAAAAACAAACAAACTTACATTGACATTTATAATATTAAGTAGGGAAGTAGGGATAGGGATAAGGATAGGGATACTAATAAAAATACTACGATAATACGAACATCCAGCCCAAAAGTAAGCGTAGCTTGTGTTATGGTTACAAAGATAAATGTTGAATATTTCAAATAAATATACTACTAGCTGATGAATATTAATTCTTTTAATAATACACATAAATCCTTTTAATGTACAGATAACATATACCCAGCACTGAAAACCATTCATATTCATCACACAAACATTTTCCAGTTGTGGGAATCGATCCCACGGCCTTGGACTCAGAACGCATGTGGGTCGCTGCCCACTACGCCAATCGGAAGTCAACTTTACTTGATTCAACGGTGGAAGAAAACTTCGTAAGGAAGTTCTCCATTATGTTTTCTCACGGCGTGTGAAGTCCACCAATAAGCACCGGGTCTGCGTGGACAACGGCCTTAATCACTAATTTAAGCTTAATTGTATATCTGTCAACACTCAAATCAAAATTCAAAATTCTACAAAGGTTGCCTGTAAGAGATTGCTTGCCGAAATAGGCCCGCCTTTGCATGTCTACTTTGTGTACTATTTCTTTTCCTGTATGTTATACGTGCAATAGTGTTTCTTCTTCTTCCTAATTTTCATAATATATCGTGGAATTCCGCAAAGTTACGCCTGCTTCTATCCAATATTTAATCACTTCTCATTGTGCGAGGAGACCCGTGCCCGTTGATAAGTTGACGATGATATAAGTGTAGAAACATTTATGCCTATAATTTTGATTTTAATAACGTTAATAATGATGCGCTTCTTTTATTCGACCCCTCCTGTACCGATTGGAATAACGCTTCAGAATTATTCCCTTAACGCTAATTTAATCGTTTATTATTTAGCACTTTAACATAACGGCTAAAATGCTATAACGCCCAATATTTAGCAGCTTCAAAATTGTTGAAAAGATCCTTTTGTTCTGTTCAGCTTGCTCGGGGGAATAATGAACGCTTAATGTTATACGAACGTTCCCTTTTACCTCTTGATATAAAACGAGTGAAATAATTTCCTATTCCTCGCGCTTAATTAGGACTTCTTAGCGAATGGGTTAAAATTGAACTAAGGGCCAAAGACTCCGTCCAACCTGTTCATGTCACGTCTACCCTGTTCTTGTGACAGAAATTCAAACTCAAAATTTAATTAAATCATAATCATCATCGTGAATCACAAAACTCATAGTGCTACAAAATTGCAAATTGTGGAACAATTTCCCCAAAATACATAATCTAGGGTTGTTCAAGGAGCGGATAAACCAACTTCTTAAAGGCCGGCAACGTATCGGTGGCTCCTCTGGTGCTGCAGATGTTTTTGGGCGGCGGTGATCACTTAACATCAGGTGAGCCACATGCTCGTTTGCCAGCTATTGAAAAAAAAATAAAAAAAGAAGTTAAGAATCATGGTCATGGCGGTTTATCACACCAACGGCAGGCGCTCCAGACCTGATCTTTCACAAGAGACTAAATTGTACCAGAACGCCGATTCGCTTGACGGCATGTTCTCGGTAGATTCTGCCTTCCAAACCGGTGGTTGAGTCACTACAAATAGACATACTTGACATTTCAAAAGGCGTTATATTAGGCCTACTTGAAATAGATGAATTTTGAAATAATAAAAATAAAAACCCATTTCATATTTTTTTGATCCAGTGTTACGATGTTTCGATCTCCCTCAACATTAAGTTCCTCCGAATCAATGTCGTAAGTTTAAATGGCACCTAACGTCCTTAGTCATCATCTAAGAGTTGATGAAACATTTTTTTGTCTACGCATCTCATTTAAGCAATTCTTAGGCTTAGTGAAAAATTCAAAATTCATTTATTTCAAGTAGGCCTAGTTCATAAGCACTTTTGAAACGTCAAGTCAGTTAGGTTTGGGAGGCAGATTTCACTGAGAAGAGCCAGAAATAAAACTCAGTAGATTGCTGTTTTCCAACATCATGTTAAAGTTTAACAAACTAGAATTTTTCTGTTTTGTGAGCGGGGTGGCCTGTTTCTAAGCAGCCTTGTCGCTAAGAAATTCATCAATAGTGTATGTAGTAATCACGATTGGTTAAATGTGTTTTATATATTGTTTAAACTTAGGTGAAGTTAGATCTAATATTACCTTCGGTATCATGTTATAAAAGCATATACCCATCCCAACAAAGGATTTTTATACTTTTTCTCAGATGACATGCAGATATCACTAATTTATGTCCGTTTCTGGTAAGTCGATTGTTTATATCGACTTTTTATTTATAATAAAAAGCAGACATTAATCTAATACAAAGTATATTACTTGATGGATAGGAAGTAGCAAGTACTACTGCTCTTCTCAGTAGGTGCATGACAGATATTTATTGTACGAGTTAACCGGTTTTACCGCTGAGTAATTCGTCGCGTTCCGGTACGATACTCGTAGACACTCACAGTAAAAGGGTTTCACTATACAGGTATGGTATACCCAGTGGCGTGCATAGAAGGTATGCAGATGATATAAAATGAAGAAAATCTCCATTACAAGTTATAAAAACATAAGGGTATGCTTTTTATAACTCTTACAAAGCCTATCCTTAAGTTTCTTATTACTCGTTCGAGAGATTTTTTCATTTTATATTATCTACCCGCTTATTGCATACACTGTATGCGCGTCACACTTTACCTCACCTTTTAAGAGTCACTAGCAGATTCTAGCAACTTCGTATGCGTAGAGTTTCTGATAATATCCCGTGAGATTAAGATTTTCCATGTTACCATTGCCGTCTACAAAAAGTTATTTACTTATGACAAATCTTTTTTCAAATGCTTGTCAGTCTGACTAATCTTCAGAACACCTGTGCTGATTACACAGAAAGTAACAAAAGATAATTTTAATTTCACATGTCTACTTTTATGGGGGTGAAATACTTACGAGTATTACTAGTACGGCTTACTAAAAGTAAAAGAATTAAGAAATTTTCTGACTTTGACTTTGACTTTGATATTAGATGGTAGTCCTTTTAAGGTTATAGTTTAATTATAGAGTACAAATCTATCTTTACGCAGTTTAAACGGGGCCTGAGAGATTGAAGAAGATTATAATGAATGTTTTTGAAGTTATATTTAAAAATATGCATAGTTTTTTAAAACAAATAAATAGAAACAAATAGATAAAAAGCCGTTAGAGATCGTACTAATATTATAATTGTGAAAGTGTGGATGTTAGTTACCCAATCACGCAAAAACGGATAAACGGATATGGATGAAATCTGGCGTGAATGTAGCGTTTGATATGGAAAAGAACCTACCTTATCCTGATGCTTTAAGTAGCTACGGAGGGAAAATTTAAATTGTCAAAAGTCGTGGGGAGAAGCTAGTAAGTAATAAATAGTAAAAATCAAATTAAAAAACAATCCTAAAAATTTGGTTAGTGTTTGTAGGATGGTGTATTCATGCAAATACTACTGAACGGATTTAAAATGGTAAACATATTTCAAGTTGATAGTCAGATTAAAATATAAGATATTTTTATCCCGAAAATCCATAAAGTTTCTTTGAAATAGGCGATGAAAGTATTCGTGAATTTTTCCATAACTCCATCTTTAAATTTATATTTTTCTGAATTTTCTCTGATCAGATCTGTTTTAAGGTGTTACTTATTACCGTCCTATCGCCACGATATATCGACATACGTGCAATCTCGTGCCGCCATGCGTACGTCATAGTATGGCGTACTGTAAAATTAAAATGCAATAAAAAACAGCAAAACCGTCACCTTTCTTCTATCATTACAAAACAATAGCTATTCGACCTCTTTTAAACTAATACTGTTTGCAAAGAGTATTGGTGATTTCTTATAGCTGTGCTAATTATAAAAAAAATTAATTTTCCTATAATTTTACTCATCCTAAAAACGACATCGTCATCAGCTTGGTAAAATGTTTTTTAAAGGTATCTAGTATTAAGGTTTTTTAATGGGTCAATCTTCCAAAATAAACATTTCTAAAATATTACCTTTCATAGGATTAGCGAAGAAAGACAAAATAAACATTAACGATCCGTTGGCCTTTCTATTAATCTGTTTAAAAACCTTTTCACGGATTGCCTAAATATTGTATCGCAGGAGACTAAAGGGGAATACTCATTAAAGATTTTTGTTCTAGACTTTTTTGTCTTGTTACCGTCTTACACATTGAATAAACATTTAAAGCTAAATGGATAGATAATAATAAATAATCATAAATAAATAAATAAATATACTACGACAATACACACACCGCCATCTAGCCCCAAAGTAAGCGTAGCTTGTGTTATGGGTACTAAGACGACTGATGAATATTTTTATGAATAATATACATAAATACTTAGAATATACATATAAACACCCAGACACTGAAAAACATTCATGCTCATCACACAAACATTTTCCAGTTGTGGGAATCGAACCCACGGCCCTGGACTCAGAAAGCAGGGTTGCTGCAAACTGCGCCAATTGGCCGTCTAAATCCGTCGATAGATCATAGAATGTATTTAATTTTTTCAGAATGGTTTTTTATGTTATAAATACCAGCCATATATAATTTTATATTGTTTTTAATAACTCGCTGTTTTTTTTTAAATTAAAGCCAATTACACTTTATTTCTTTGTTTTTGTAACAAATTATAACATTGTTTTTAAATTATTGACATCATTCTTATTCTGGTAAATGTTCCAGTCCTGCTTTCAAACTTACTTTCTCAGGGTTAGGTTTATTTCTATGACTCCCAACACAGCCGCAGCATTTGAATTGAATCAGTTCAAATTGGGCAAGGCGCTTTTAGAACTCTATACCTACTACTAAAGTTCTTCAAGATCGGACTGTCTGAAAACTCTGGTAATGTGACGTCACTGGTCTCTTAGAAGAGGGAGTATAGTTTATTGCACGGATTGCCTAAATGTCGTATCGCGTGAAAATAATTAAGATTGTTTAATTTGGGACCGTGCTTCATAAAGGCTTTTGTATTATCCCAAACACGTTGACTGGCTCGTTATATTAATTGATCCTCGAGAGGTTTCAGCGTCTCTCTGATGTTTCATTTTCTTTGTTCCAGAGTCAGATCGTGAATGAATGAGACAATGCTCGATTAATTTACTAAGTGTGTGCTGAATATTTCGCTCTCAAAACGTACTGTAGAATACTGTTCTATTTAAAGACAGACTATTCTAACAAAAACTGAATATTTTCGTATTTAATGTACTATATATGTACTTGTATATTTATGTACTTGAAATATTTATAACTATTCGTCATCAAAAAACAAACGAAAAATGTACAAAATGGCGTATCTAACTTTAATTTTGATACATTATTAAAGGTGACTCGCAATCATCTTAAATTCTAACAGATTATCAGGTTTAAAAATTCTGAGTACCAGCCCGGAGTTAGGAAATGGCTACATTCACAACCATACCTCGAAGAGCACGTTAAGCACTCAAAGCCCACCAACCCGCATAACCCTTTTACTCTCCATGAGGAAGCCCGAGCTAAGGGTCGGAACGTTTATAGGCTGTAGACAGGGGTGATGTTTAAGGCATAAATTGTAAACCATCGATAACATATCTTTGAGTTGTAATATAAAGAGATAGAGTGGTCCGTGCTCTTTGAAGCTAAAGCTGTGTCCACACTAGTGCGAATTTATCTTTAGTCCACGTCTTTATAATTCAAAAGACAATATGAAGTTTATGATTCCGTATTAATGTCAATTTTAAGCAAGAGATAGCGACAAATCCGGTTCTCAGTTTTCCTTGATCACTTATCGTCAGTGTCATTATGTCGTTGATCATCCTACTGAAGAGCAAATTACACTACCCTTCATTGGAAGGCATGGATGCAAAAATAAATAAATAAATAACTTACTGATAAATTGAGATATGCAAAGAGATATTGGTGATTTCTTATAGCTATGCTAATTATAAATATGATTTTAATTATCAAAGATAAAGTTGTTTTTAATTACTATATTGTTTTAGGTAATAATACAAATAATTGCTTCAACGGTAAAAGAAAACATCGTGAGGAAACCTGCATGCCTGAGAGTTCTAAATAATGTTCTCAAAGGTGTGTGAAGTCCACCAATCCGAACTGGGCCAGCGTTGTGGGTTACGGCCTTAAACCCTTCTCATTGTAAGAGGAGACACGTGCTCTGTAGTCGGCCGGTAATGGGTTGATGTGATGATGACTTTTTTTTAAGTCAAAAGATCGTTAAATAGTACACCAATAAACTAACCGTTCAACTTTTCATGATTTTTTTCTTTTTTTTTTAAATAAACTTTGACAGAGATACATATTGTACATAAGTGATAAGATTACCCCAGTAAGAGAATAAGTAAACCGATCGTTTATTTTTGGAAAACACGCATATTTTTTCCTTTAAGTCGGAGTAAAAAGGTCAAAACAGGTAATCTTTTACGCAAAAAGGATGGTCGCATTTGATTTACAACGTACGTATCGACATCCCTTTGCAACGTTTTCGCCTGCAAATTGAACCAATTCGCTAAGGTACAATTCCTTCTTTAAATTATGAGTTTGGTTCGGTCATGGGATGTGACAGGTAATTTTGCAAATGGCACGAACGAAAGTGGCAACTCATGCTATTTCGGACTCCATCAGAGAAAAGGATATTTGAAAGTGGGACGCAAATATATCAATGGAAATATGTCAAAGCCTTTTTTTTCTAAAATACGATCATGGCAGATGAAAATAAAATACAATGTGCGTGTGTATACTTATGTGCGTAACATTGTTTGTTACCGTTTTCCTAAAACTACTGGGACTAATACTATAACACTGTGTTTACCGATTTTAGTTGCTCGCTTTATGTAGTTAACAACTTACGTTCGGCTTTAAACTAATAATGTGTTCCATACAAAGACGAAGTCGCAGAAAAAGCCTAGTTGCACTGCATACCTAAATAACGAAAATAATTGTTAGAAAAGGTAATGGGAAATAAATAAGAATGATTAATTGAAGATAAATTAAAACCGGCGTATAATCTAAAAGTCATTTAATGTTTGCAAAATCTCGTCTCTCGGACAAATTAGTTAAGTTCATTTCTAAAGGCCTTTTTATTAAGGTAGAGTTCCAATAATGTCTTTGAACGCCATTTCAAGTAAACAATTTGCTGTTTATTACAACCAAGTGTTCTTGTGCCAGCGGAATAAAGACTAAGCTTTGCTCGGAGTATCTTTACGCGATATAATTAGGAATTTGCAGATCAGTAGAAGATCAGAGTTACGACACACTCGTATCATTATCCGCAGTCTATTAACAGTCCACTGCTAGACGAAGGCGTTGTCATTCGTATAGGAGAGAGAGATTTAAGGGCTACCTCCACGAGCAAAATTACTATTTTGTCTAAAAACCCACGGCGTTATCGTCGTGAGGAGCTTGCCTGTATTGAGTAATATTGAATTCGATAGCACATAATTTCTCGTGGAGTGGGACGCCTTAGAGCATTAACCCATCACGCTACTATTTCGCGGGCTTCAGCGATGTATATTACATGCCAATGATAATAACTGGGACTGATGGCTTAGCGTTCTCTCCAAAGCAGGGGGCTATTACACCAACAAAAAACAAAAAAAAAATAATACCCAATCATTATAAGCTCACCTCGAGACTTCATGATCCGTAGTCAAATATGCTAACCACTTGACCAACGAGGCGGTAATTTCCACACGTTATTTTCAATAACGTTAAGTATTATTTCGTACCAACCAAATTATGCAATAACTCTCTCACCACGCTACATTGGTGGGCAACGACTTAACACGCTCTTCCAGTAATGAATGTATTGTATTAATACAAAGCTAGTTTCAAATTTCCAGACTTGTATTGAGATTTTTACTAAGACTTCACAATTTATGACCCAATGCGAGCGTTGAATCCGGCACGTCGTGATCTCCAGTCAAACGTGCTTACCAATGAGGCAGTGCCAGCGACCAACGTTGGAACACCACAAATTTTTTAACGCAAAATTTACTAAGTGTTAAAAATGTTTTAACCGCGGCAGTTGAAACAGTCGGTTGGATGTATAACTTAACATTTTTCTACTCTTGATATTCGAAATACATTTTAATTTAGCATCATTAACTACAGAATGATTGTTTTCTTGGTTACCTCGATAATGAAGAGAAAAGGGTTTAAATACTTGGAAGATTTGAGCAGATCTATATTACCTTTACCTATATTGCCTTATTTAGGCAATGCAGACCCATCAATGAGCACAACACTACGGTCACTTCATACAGTGGTATCGTTTTACTTTACAATACCCACGATACTACCACGGGTAACGCCAGAGGTACCTAGGTCCACAATAATATTTTTCAATTCACTAACTTCGTCTGCGGTTTTACCCGTGTTTTTTATTAACGCATACAGTGCCTATATTCTCTACTTATGCTATACATTCGAATGTTGCTGCGTAAAAAATGTAATTTACGTATTTTCAAAGGTCGGGCCTAACTGCGCGTGCGCAGTTTGGCAAGCACAGTGCACGTATAGTAATAAACTACGCACTGTTTGCGTTCTCGAGAAGACAATCTTGTTTGCACGTGAATTACTTACTCGCTAACAAGTCGCAAATACGTCCAATAATATCCAGTATTATGTTCCTAAGATGCACGTTCGTGCTTCTTGGAGGAGTAGCTATGCTTGCATGTCCCAGTGTTGTACCGATCTTTGCCACCATCTAAATCTAGTGCAAGAAGATATAAATTATAAATCATATTACAGTAGTGTGGTTGTTCTATGCTTGTAGGCGTTAACGGTAGTTTAGGACGGTTAGTAATCCTTCTATTGTATTACGTTCCAGACATATCGTTTGCTTCCCAGAATGGTCGAACGAGAGGAAAAAAAGTTGACCAGGACACGGACAAGTTATAACGGAGGTTCAACTGCGTTTTTAAATTATTTAAAACGTTTGACTGATCTTTTGAGCCAGAGTGTGAGTGAGCTGCAATTCAGACTTGCTGAAGTTGAATATTTGTACGAAAATTATGATAAAATCCAAACAAAGCTGGAACTTTTAGATAAGTGTATAGCTATTTAATTAGGTGAGAGAGCATAGTTTGAAAATTTATATTTTTACTAGGTGTCAAGACTCAACAAAAATTATGTTATTATTAACAGTGATTGTTTCTCTTCTTGCACGAATAATAATAGAAATCCGGCTCGAAGGACCATATGATCAGGAATCCAGCTTGTAACGAAATAAATCACAAATTTTTATTATATTGAGATGTCTAATTTCTAAAATAAATATATATACTACGACAATACACCCATCGCCATCTAGCCTCAAAGTAAGCATAGCTTATGTTATGGGTACTATAATGTCTGATGAATATTTTTATGAATAATATACATAAATACTTAGAATATACATATGTATAAACACCCAGAAACTGAAAACATTCATGCTCATCCCACAAGCATTTTCCAGTAGTGGGGATCGTACCCGTGGCCTTGGAGTCATTACGACTGATGATTTATAAAATATTTGTCAACGATAATTTAAACGAAAAGTAGGTAATACTAAAAGATCAAGCATGATGATGATCACTTATAACCTCTCTAGATTAGCGCATCAGATAATATTGCAGTCAAAGGCAAACGTGCCTTCGAATAAATTTGTATTGTATTGTAAAACAAAGGTAAGAATTGATTACAAAAGCTAAGTTTAAGCCAGAGCGTCCAGTTTGCGTCCTGCGTGCGACCAATCACAAAACTGTTCTTTGAAAGAGCAATTCAATATTAGTCACGTGGTGTAAACTTGAACCCTGCTAAGAGCGCAACTTTGACGCCGCTATTTAGTCGAGCCTGAAAAAGAAGTATCATATGTGAACGCACCTTATAACGCGTCTGGAATATCACTCTTCACTATAAATACTACCGCGTCGTGTAATGAATATTCAAGCGGTAATGTTGTGATGTAGCATAAATTTCGCTGCAAAACCTAACTGAAAATATGTAGTGTACGGTATGCGAGATGTTTTGTCTTGAAATAACGGCTTAATTTTATGCGAAACGCTGGGAAAACGCGGTTACATTTTGCAAAGCGATCTGCGAACAAGAATAATTAATTTGTTAGAATATCTGTTACTGTATTTTTATATAGGATTAACTTTTACAGCACATTATCTAAGGCGATGAATAATTTATATCAGAAACGATCTATTTAAGAAAAACATATTACTTTATCAAATTGATTCTTATCTCCAGTGTAAAAGGTATTATTAAATTTAACTTACAAATGGCGAATTTATGGAGTTATATGGCAAAAATTTTAATCACTTATTCCAAACAAACGCTAATGTTGTTTGGGATGAAAGTATCCAATATCCCATATTCAAAATATCAGTTATATACCAAATTTCATTCAAATCCATTCAGTTGTAGTTTCATGATGCGCGCACAAACAAACAGACAATAATATTCAATAATTGCTTTAATAGTTATCTTACACAGTCAACAGTCTTTACTGTTCCGATTCGGAAACTCTATCTCTCACAGATGGCGTTAGCGGAAGAATAAATTTATAATTTAATAGAAATAATTAAAAATCCTCAAGAAAATTTTAATCATTTAATCCAAAACAGCTTAAAATTCATTACTTGAAGTGCGCTGAGAAAAGTATACGTGATACATAAAAGTTATATACTACGCTATGTAGTATTTCTATCATAGTTAAGTCAATAGCAGCTTTTGTGTTCTAAAATGTAATCGCCGATTGAAACTAAAGTGGTTATATTGGTACCGCAGTATTATAAATAAAATAAATACACTCTGACAATACACATATCGCCATCTAGCCCCAAAATAAGCGTAGCTTGTGTTGTGGGTACTAAGATAGCTGTTGAATATTTTTATCAATATAATATACATAAAATACTTATAATATACAGATAAACACCCAGACACTGAAAAGCAATCATTATTAATCCGTATTCATTGTTACTCAAATAATAGTGTTATCAAAAAGAGTTAGTATATAGCAGTAAAATACTTTTTAATTCATTCTAATCAGCCATTTAAAAGTTACGCGAGTTTAAAAACATTAAGGACGGTTCTTAATCTGTTGTTTTTAGAGCTACCATTAATTGAAGAAGTCATTTTCAACAACGACACACGATTTTTTACTTGTTATTAGCTAGCTAATATAAAGAGCTTTAACCGACTTATCCTTCAAACCTCAACAGTTGGTCCTATTCATTCGCAGAGTCCAGTTAACATTGCTTATCCAGTACAACCAACTATTTCTTAAATAAGTCTTAAATAGTCTGCACCTACAGCAGGGCTAGCACAGGCAGGGGACAAAATTATATCCCCTGACAAGTAATATAATTAACGTGTCCACCTGCTAAAGCATGGGAACATGGAATAGTAGAAGTTTACCCCCGTTTATTATTACACATTCTCGTATAAAAAAATCTAAACCACTAAACCACTCGTAAAGCATAACGCTGAGGCGATACTATGTTTGGAAAAAATAGCACCACAGATAGGTCACAGCCATTATAGATTTTTTTTTTGTTTTTAGCTTATTTAATTTTTATTTAGTTACCTAATTTAAAGATCATTTCTTTTTTTTTCTTTATAGTTTCAGTTCTCATTGATATGTGTATCTGTTGTTGTGTAGCGTGTACTCTATATGTTAATTCCTATGTGTTGTTTTTTTCCCAAATAAAAAAAAATATTTGGATATTATTTCCACTTATGTGCCATTGCTCTCAGAGTTGATAAAGCTGGAGGGATACATTTTTATTCTTTCCCGGGGATAAAATTTTCTCCTGCCCATGCTAAACATAAACAAACGCGGACGCAGTCACGGGGAACAACTATACTGGTATTCTATAAAACAATAATTATGTCATTATAACTTTCGATCGGAGTGCGATAGCATCTGGTAGCGTTATGAATAATTAAGCCTCCAAGAGTTGCGCTCAATAGCGTCAGGCAATTAATCAAACTCATTATGCCCAGAGATATAGATCGTTTTTATGCTTTCCCTTATTTTAGTCGACATTTATATAAAGTTACATGTCCAAAAAGCTAAAACCTGATACCGTTTTTGAAAACAGTTCTATTTAAGGTTGTAATTTCACCAGCTAGTAAGTGAAACTGCAGTCTAAAATAATTTTTTTTTAAATTTTTCTACGTTTTGGCCTTTGGATTCAGATGTTGACGGAAACCCCTGTTGGGGGTATGGGAGTTATAATTAACCCGTACCCCTAATCAGTTATCCCGCGCCGTCTTAAGAGTGGTAACTAGCCACAGCAGAAGCCTTCCACTACACAAAATCGAATTACCACACTATAAGATCTGCATAATGTGGCTATGAACTAAGTTCCGCGTACTTTATGCTATACAGGAGCCCTATAATAGTCGTAATTTACAGTAGCATTTCGTATCATATTATATACTGTTGCATTAAGCGTTAAGCTTTACTAAGAGTACGGAATTGCGCTATAGTCGTAGCAATATAGAAGCATTTTGCGTCTAACGTGGTCCGTTTGTCACTAGTTTTAAATAAACACCGATTACTTTACCAACCAAGACAAGAAAGACAATTTGAAACTACAGTTCTCCCATTATTCGTAAAATCTAGTCTAATATCGTGCAGAACATAGAATAACAATTGTACTCTGAAATACAATGCCATATCCAGATATTACTCCGCTTGAGTTCAAATAATAGTTTTTAGTACCGGTTTATTCCAGTTCAAACTGGTTTAAAGTAGGAATATCCAGATTATCGCTTCGACCGGCGCGGTGGCCTCAGTACATTTGTCATCTTTATAGCCCCGCGGAACAGTCTGCCGCTAATAAAATTATACCAGACGTCATCAAGAGAATTAAATTTTAAATACCCGGTTTTTAGTCTGAAACTGCTTACAAACAGAAGGTTATATACCAAATACCAATTCTAACTGATGTTCAGGCTAGCGACATCTTTTCTTAGGATAAAAGTATCTCTTTTGTATCATGTGGTAGATGTTTTATGTGAGTTTTATTTCTGCATTTTTAATCATTCGATGAAGTGTGTGTTTGTTTATTTCTTAATTTGTTTGTAACCTATTTAAACTGACTTAAAAAAACGGAGGAGGTTTTCAATTCTACTGTATTTTTTTTTTGTATATTTGTTAATCAATTACTCCGACAGTTATAAACCGATTTTGATGATTATTTTTGTTTGGTACGTTATACTTCAGAGGTGGTCCTATTTAATTTGGTACACTTTCATGTATTTATCACCGTAACCTAACATCATCATTTCTTGGCAGAATGTTTCCAGCAGCTCCAAGCGACTCGTTTGATGTTGACGTTACTTCGTCGTATGTCCACCTGGTTGCGGGTCGACCCCAACGTCCAGCGGTTCTCCGAACTATGTGACCCGCCCATTGGCACTTCAGCTTCGCAACTCGTTGAGCAATGTCAGTAACTAGATGATTTCATAGCTCGCTGAGTGACCCTGAGCTTTTTAATGAGCCCAACATTATGAACCGAACATTAATGATGAAATATTAAACGCTTCATAAGTGCCCGTGATAGTTCTACACAAATAAAACATTTTTGAATGTGAAATTTTGAAATTAATAGCTAGCACGCGATAAATGATTGTAGAGGGAGTTAGCACCAGCATGTATGCATCGATATAAAATCAGCTGTTAATATTTTTATTGCTAATTATTCCTTTTATATAAGGAGCAATACAACTATTGCACGTTTCTTGTATGAAATATAATCGATAGATAGTCGCTTTCTATAAATCGACGTAGGTAAGAGACCAAAGACGACAGAACTCAGAGTTTTTCCAAACCGTGTAAACAGAAGCCATTGAGGTTTTCTCATCAGAACTACGAGTAAAGTTGAGCGTTTGAATTCCTTCCTGCAGTGAAGATCCACGTATATTGCACAACAAAACATCGCTTGGTTATCATAACTGTTGGTTCTGTAATCAAAACTTTGGCTACCAACGTCAGCATGTATAACTAAATATATAAATGCTAAATGTTACTGTATATAAGGCTGCTCTCTAAAAGATTCTAGCTATAATTATCAGAGGTTGTGCTTGCACTCTTAAAATAGTTTCCTTAAGTTCTTATTCTGGAGCATCCTCGGCATGCTTTACAAATTTGGCCCAGTCTTCTTGAGTAACATTATCAATAGCGTTGTGAAGAATTTCAACATCAGCAATGTCAAAGGTATGATTTCTTGCTAATGAAGGTCGACGACGCATCAACCCCGTGTGCGCAGGGTGTATAAGTTTAAAGAACGGAAAGGCAATGCATAAGTTTAAAGAATGTGTTAAAACACATTTATTTCAGCGAGGTTATTATACAATTGATGAGTTTCTTAATGACAAGGTTGCTTGGAAGCATTCATTCAAAAATGAATGTTAAAATGTAAAATGTAAATTTTTGATGTTGGAAAAGAGCAACTGCTGAGTTTCTTGCCGGCTTCTTCTCGGTAGAATCTGCCTTCCGAACCGGTGGTAGAGTAACTACACACGGACAGACTTGACGTTTCAAAAGTGCTTGTATTAAATACTAATATAATATAATAACTTGAAATAAATGAATTTTGAATTTGAATTTGAATTTGAAATTGGATTGAAGTATTGATATCGGGTTGCATTGCGTGCACATTCCCACTGTCAGTGATATCGACTATAGTATTTTGTTAAAGTAATATTGGTATGTGCTAGGTCTGAACATTTGGAATAAAAACACCTGATAACGCTCGTTTGTTGAACTGTAATTAGCTCACCACCACACCACATGGTTCCAGTACACACTTCCCATGGCAGTGCTATCGTCGTCCTGAATGTTAGTCAAGCTCACTGTTGGTATCGCGCTTGACTACTGGATTCACTAGGAAGTTAACGCATAGTTCTTACAGCACAGACTCAGTCGCGATGTAAGGCCTCTTTAATACCACTTATTTAAGGCCTCAAAACCTTCTTTACTCGTTAATGGTAAACTTAAGGAATGATCCAGAAACGTTTAATTATAACTATCCTCGAAATTAAATTCTCGTTTCGTAAATATTAGGTGTATATATACTACGTTAAATAATTTTAGGAAACTATAGGATACGTTGCCACGCGGCAACGTATCCTATAGTTATGAACTTTATAGGCTGGTAATAAGGTGCTTTAAGTATTGGGTAGAAGCATGAGTTACTTTGCGGAACCAGTGTGTCTTGTGTGTGTTTACGGTTTGCTGTGTGACAGCCGGTTGGCGCAGTGTCCCGAGATCCTGATTTCTTAGAAATCAGGATCTCGGGACACTGGTATGATTCTCACAACTGGAAAATGTTTGTATGATGAACATGATTGTTTTTCAGTGTCTTGGTATTTATGCGTATATTATAAGTATGTATGTGTAGTATATTAAAAAATATACTTTAGCTCTCTTAGTACCTATAACAAAGTAAGTGTACTTTGGAACTAGATGGCGATGTGTGTATTGTCGTAGTATATTTATTTATGACAAAAAAAATCCATGTCATCCAATAAACACTAAGCTTAATTTTTTTAAATCTGAAATAAACTAGAAATTTTATATAGTGTAATTTACAATTTCTCCAATTTTTATACTCAACACTAAACAGATCTTCCGCAAGATACTCTCTACGCAGTTATCGCACTGACACCGGAGCATCCTAAGGAGTTGCTGACTTTACAAAAGTCTTAAGTCTATGACTTAGCAATTGTTAAATGTAAAGTTTAAAGTTCTTTCTAAAGTTGTTTTCCAACAATGTTAACAAAGCTGGTGCCAAGTATAACTGCAAGCTTATAACTGGAGCCAACCATGATACCTGTGTCGAATATAATAAAGGTACAAACTTAACAGCTGACGCCTCCCGAACGTGCTATTCCTGTATCAATTTATGTTCGTCCGATTATATTCGCTGGATATCTGGGCTTCGATAAACGTCAGCCTGTTAATAGAATAACCACATTATTGGTTATTCTAGGTAGAAATTTGGAGTGTTTCCGTTTGAGTACATTTAGATTGTGTCTATGACGCGAGCTGTTTTACTTATAATTGCTTAATATTAAGTATTTTGCAATTATAGGTAAATCAGCTCACGTAATATTTTAACTTTTTATATATGCTTATAGTGTTTAACAGAAGTTAAGTAAATATTTTTAAATTTGAATAAGATCACATATATCTAGATATCATTTTAATTTTTTATTTTCCAAATTGAAAGCAACTTTACTTTTAAGAGGTATTTCAAATAACTGTTGCCTGTTCTATAAGATACGCTAAGGTCATTACGAAAATTAATATCTTCTACATTTCAAATCTTCACACAAAAATGAGCGTAATAATTCAGTAATTTATTGGCTCTTTGAACTCGAAGGACCATGAACGTTCGAACTGAATAAGAATTCACCTTCCACCAGCCACTCACATCGATAAACGGGGATTTGAGCAATAAACACAATGTTGTAGAGAAATTATGAAACACTGTTTTAAAACAAATATATTAGAAGTATTTACGTATATTATTCATAAAAATATTTATCAGTCATCTTAGTACTCATAACACAAGCTACGCTTACTTTGGGGCTAGATGGCTATGTGTGTGTATATATATAATATACATAGTTCTAATTTTTCTAAAGATATATATATATATATATATTTATCTATATCTTAGAAAAGTTAGAGCTGCGTACTAGGATTCGAACTGGCCCCCCGAAAGTGAGGTCAAAGTCCCACCCACTGGGCTATCACCGCTTCAACAACACCAACAACAAACATATATTTCTAGTAAATTTTAGTGTATTTTTTTAACAAGACAGGCTAAAATGTACATGGGTAATTATTTTAATTATATTGTGAACTCTATGATTATAATCTATATCTATAGATATCTAAGTCAAAGTCATTGTGGTAAAAAAAGGTTGTAAAGTGAAGATCACGTATATCTTCATTATTTAGACCTCATATCTTTAGCCAGTGTCAGACGAGTTTTAATATAACAGGATTTATGGTCCCGGAGGCGACATTCATTTTGGGTTATACTGTAAATATACAGCGTAGGCCAATGAAAATGGTCAAGGTTATTTGTACAACTAATTTGATATTTTTATATGACGGGTACAATCAAGACTATTTCCAATACCTACCTTATGCCCGTTTTCACCAAACCTAGGAATAACGTTATTGGATAAAAGCAAGTATTGGCGTTACTTTGCGGAAATTCATGATATATTATGAAAATTCAGCATAATTTGCTATAGTCCGCGAAAAGCAGGAGAATCTGTATGGGATAATTTATAATTTCTTCAATCCTTTTATTCCACACCAAACAATTCTTCGGCAATGTACTCTCTTCGCACGTTTCGCTCCGAGCATCCTCAGGAGATGTTGACTTTACAATGAATAATTGTTAAGTGAAAAACACATTTGGCACATTTGACTAATTTTTCACTTAACAATTATTCATTGTCAGGCATGCAGGTTTCAAACTATGCCCCCGGAAAGTGAAGTCGAGCTCCTACCCAATTCGTTATCACCACTGCCATAAGCAAACGAAAATAAATAAATTAAAATGTTCACTTACGAATGAAAATAAAACGGGTGTACACTTTTTTTAGATGGCAGTGTAATTACCTGTAGTCCGTCCAAGCAGTTATTCCTTGGAGGGTGATACACTCGGCAGTATATTATTAATATCACAAAACACTTTGTTTAACTTGCAATGTAGGTACTGTGCATTACCTCCAAGGTGGTGTTTTTTATGTTTATAGTGAAAGTCAAAGTCAAATATGCACATAGACGACACCTTTACGACAACACATTTAGACGACACCTGATTACATTTGTAATCATCAAAGGTGACGAATTTAGTTATTGCCATCATCTCACTTCTTTGTCATATTTTACTTAATACTAAAGCACCAAGGGTTCCAAACGCGCCCTGGTCTAATAAGAAGCCCACAACAAACTTAGCTGGTTGTTTTTATTTTGTTACCACCATCTCACACTGTCATTTAAAACTATTTAAAAAGCAACCTGGTAAGAGCATTTACTAATACGACTATTTCTACAATAGGACTTTTCTATAAGCTTAAGTTTAATACAAACTTTAAACTTTTCAAGAGACATCTCCAAGATATTAACTGGTAGTTTATTGTAATATTGTATACAATTTTCTAGCCAATAAACTAGCTTGACTGCACACACATCCGATGGTCAGTGATGATGTGATGTGAAGCGCATTTCTTTAGAAGATACCTATACACTCGTGGTTTGATGCGGAAAACGGAAGCTGGACGGAAATTTCAGATTTTTGCGGTGCGTATTTGAACACAGTTCTTCTCTCTCACATAAAATACGGTTTTAGTATGGACCCACGGCCAGATTAACGTTGAACAGAGCCGAGGACCGAGTCCTTGCAGGAGGCACCCTCGGGTCGACGTTTCCCACGTTGGCAGAACCAGAATATAAATCAGAGACCTCGTAATCCGTAGTTAAACATGAATACAATTAGACCAAGGAGGCATCTAAAACATATAGACATACATCTATAACGTATAATAATAGCCGAAAATTTACGTATTTTTGAAGGGAATTTTGTTTTTCAGCATCGACGGAAAGGTAGGTAGGCTATGTGGACCATGTATTAATCGGCAAAGCACTCAGTCCGCGTTAGCCGAAGAAATGTGGGTTCAAATCATGCCAGTTCTGGAATTTTAATTTGTATTTTAATAACTTAATATTTGATATTTTCCCAAAGCGTTGCTAAAAAGCAAGAATGAAATTAATAAATAGGTATACATAAATAAAATAAAAGTGACTGTCTGTGAATGTAAATTACTAGCAGCTATATATTATTCTGCTCGTATGATTATGGATGAATGAAGGAATAAAAGAGTATGCTTTTATTGAACACGAAAAAAATACATAAAAACAAAAGTATAACAAAATAATGTATACAATTTGGCGGCCTTATAGCTTCGTAGCGATTTCTTCCAGGCAATCAATAGTGAATTATTTATTTGAACGATGTCCATCACTACGCAAACTCTTGCTTTGCTTTTACTGCGTCCCTACATGGTCGATATACCGCGCTTCGCATCTTCGTTTCTGATTCGCACCGCTAAGATCTGGAATATCCTTCCAGCTTCAATTTTCCCCAGTACCTACAATATGAGTAGCTTCAAATCAAGAGTGAATAGGCATCTTCTAGACAAGCGCGCTCCATCTTAGGCTGCATCATCGTTTACCATCAGGTTTGCAGATTGTAGTCAAGCGCTCGTCTAAATACATGAAAAAAACTAAACCTGCAAGCCTGAGAGTTCTACATTATGTTCTAAATGTGTGTAGATTCCATCAATCCGCAATGGGCTAGCGTGGTAGACTACGGCCTTAACCTTTTACATTGCGGGTTGATATGATGATATCTTTTGGAACACTTTGTTCTTTGGTGTACAATAAAGTGTATTCATTCATTCATTCATTCATTCAAAGCTCATCACTATACCATGGGAGGTAGTTTTTTTCTATAGCAATAGTTGACGTACCAAGCTGATGCCTGATGGTAACCATCCAACCAAACAATCCATCCATTGAAAACCATCACCC
The DNA here is from genome assembly GCF_905163445.1 of Pararge aegeria. Taxonomy (NCBI): domain Eukaryota; kingdom Metazoa; phylum Arthropoda; class Insecta; order Lepidoptera; family Nymphalidae; genus Pararge; species Pararge aegeria. The sequence goes on along the minus strand of NC_053184.1, from coordinate 3,404,697 downwards.
ATTAACGGACCACTTCTCTTCACACTTTGCAGGGCATGCAAGGAACACGTCCTGCAACTTGCCGCTCTGTTTCCATTATCCTGAAGCTTAGGTAACCCTCAAGAGTCTGTAATTACACTGGCACCCACGGCGTTCAGACCGGAACACAGCATTGGATCAATGCGGCTTAGCGGCTATTACTTAGAATAAGCATGGTGGTATTTCTTTATCACTTTATAGATCTTGTCTAGTTAGAAGAGAACTTAGAATATAAAATTCCAGGTTCGTGAATATCGGAAATAGAAAAATCTGAAATCGTGCGCAGGCGAAGTCGCGGAAAGCAACTAGTGGACTGATAAAATCGTAATCCTTTTGCGCTTCGTCGGGTGAGAACGCTTTAATTACTGCAAGTCGCGTTAGTGGTTTTTTTTACTAAAGCGCCAAATGGGATTGAAAGTAAACAGCAATTTATTTCGAGAGCTACGAATGCTAACATGAGTTTTAAATAGTGGGAAACATGAGTCTTTGTGATATACCGTTTTTTGCGTCTACTGTGTAAACTAGGGCTTTGATTCTCTATAGGAGTTCTACATTCAAGCGTTTTTTTTTTAATTTTTTGCCGTTCGCTTGTATTTTTTGCTCGATAGGAGATACTCTCGAATTTATCACGTCGTTATGATCGGGCAGCCAATGCTAGAAATAAATTTTTTAGGGACTTTCAAATTCCATCTCACCATCATTTTATTTTAGCCACTAATCAGCCTTTTAATACACCATTTGTTCACGGTTAGCATGGGCAGGGTATAATTACATACCAGGGGAAAGGATAAAAATGGATCCCATACACAAGTGGAAATATAATTTTTTCTTGCCCTGCTAAGGGCTAGCACGGGCAGGAGGCAAAAATTATATCACCCGATTATATCCCCCGACAAGAGATATAATTAACGTGTCCATCTGCTAAAGCACGAGAACGTGGAATAAGAGAAGTTTACCCCCGTTTATGAATTATTACACGTATAAAGTGGGTTTCCTCTGAGAGTTGATAATACTGTGAAGATTAATTTTTATCCTTTTGCCGAGGAGACAACTGTCTCCTGTCCATGCTTGCCGTGCTGGGCTTGTGTGACTAACCCGCATTTGGCTAGCGCGGGGTGGTGAGCGGCCATAACCCTTCTTATTTTGAGAGGAGATCCGTGCCCCGTACTGGACCGGCTATAAATAAATAAATAAATAAATAATTATACTACGACAATGCACACATCGCCATCTAGCCCCAAAGTAACCGTAGCTTGTGTTATGGGTACTGAAATGACTGATGTATATTTTATATGAATAATATACATAAATACTTATAATATAAAGATAAACACCCAGACACTGAAAAACGTTCATGTTCATCACACAAATATTTTCCAGTTGTGGGAATCGAACCCACGGCCTTGGACTCAGAAAGCAGGGTCGCTGCCCACTGCGCCAGTCGGCCGTCAAATATATGCGGTTATAGCTTGATCATGATGATGACGTGGCTAAAGCCTCCTTGTTTATTAGACAATGTTGATTGGTGGACTCTAAGAATTATCTTAACATTGAGTACCACTTTGGTGCAGTGGTAAGGTCTGCTTTTTTATAAGTTAGAGGACGCAGGTTTGATCCCCAGTAAAGGCGATTCGGAAATTTATAAATTTAGAATTCCCTGGGCTGGTAGTAGGCTTTCGCCATGGCTCAGAATTTATCAAAGAAGTGAAAGAACGAAGACGTGCCGCTAAGTAATACAGCGTTAGGTCACTACTCTCTTAGACTACATCTAGTGGAATTTAAAAAAAAATCCACAAAAACGACGGTTTAACTTGCTCTCTGAATAGCTTCTAAGTGAGGACAATTTGAAGACACAAAATCCAATATCCAATAACCTTAGGATCCAGTCTAATGTATTTGCTAGAACCAATGGAGCAGTTTCAGGTAATTTCAAAGATTACGTCGTTCATATAATATTACGTTACTCTTTAGCCTATTCTAAATCACAGTCAGTCAGTCACAGAACTGTTCTAAATGTATAAGATTTATGTATAAATGACAAACGAGCCTTTTCATCAGTCGTCGATTTTAGGATGCGCATAAAATGAATATTATTCTATTTGGCAAACAAAAACAAACTTTCCCCCAAGATGAATGAACGCCACCAAAATTTTCCAAGATATTAATAATATCTTTCCTTCATTCCTATATTTCTCATGTAAAAATCGAGTAATAAAATCGCATAAAATTTATTTTCACCGCAAAATATCAAAGTTGATGAACATCCCAAACAAAAAATAACGTTTTACTTTTCCTCCCTTGATTTCAGCGCGAATTCGGTAATAATCATAATTTGGCAAAAAAAAAAATAGCTTTTTCTGTTTGGAGTTTGATGAACGATTTAAATATTGCTAATGATTATTCTTGAATAGCCAATTGACCAAATATAATAGACCTTGGAGACAGTATCAAATTAAATTATTAACAAAATAATAAAGAAGTAAGATAGTAAGACTTGTTGGTTTGCTTTGATCTTCCATGCTTATTTCTGCCGCATTGTGGAAATACTGTACTGCAATCTAAAGGGCGTGGTTACCTGTGTAATTATAAGTCCATGAGGTTTAACATCTTCGTCTCAGGTTAATTGACACAGGGTGACACATTCCAGGACGTAATCCTTGCATACCCTGCGAAGTGTCGCTCTATATATAGCCGATTGTTTTCCGCATACCATCAGGTGGGCCATCTAATTAGTGCAACAATTATAACAATAAAGAAAAATCCTGTGCAATGGCACAAGTGAATCTTCTTAAAAGTAGCCTACGAGAGATAGAGAAAGATACAGAGTATCAGGAGTAGGAGAGAATAGAAACCTTTAGAATTCAATTCAATTGCGATATTGAATTTATGTGCTGACCATATCACTATTCTCCTCTTTTCTGCTTCTACATTAATGTAGAGACATGTCTCGAGATAAGATATACTGTTATAGCTAGGGTTGTACCTATTCTTTTGTCCCTTTTAATTAATCTAAATAAGGGCTTCCGCCCATTAGCCGCTCGGTTTAATCTTGCCAAGGAAAGGATAAATTTTGAGTCGTGAAAGGGGTCTAAGTGCCGCCGGTGTGTTTATGACTTTATTTATTATCAAATTTTAGATATTACATGTATCAATCACAGAATTAAGAACATACATGCTCCTTGTTAAGCGATTATTGCATGCAGTGTATTGTGTCCATAAACAGAGTTGTTTTGTATACGGAATGCTGATGTTGCTAGCTCACAAACTTTCTCATCCCATTTTATGGTTAACGTTTAGAATACTAGAGGTAGAATAATTACTGTAACAACTGCTACATGAATGAGTGATAAAGTCTCGTTGATGCTTCAATATAAGTCGTGTACACGCATTCTGTATGTTCTTAATTCTGTGGTATCAATTAAATGTGGTTGATAATAACTAGGCCTTGCATTTACTGTAACTCTAGTATAATCAGAATCTCAACTTATTTTAATGAGCACATGCTTTTCTAACCGACTTACAAAAAGGAGGACTTATAAATTCGGTTGTATTTTTCTTTGTTTGTTAGTAAGCTAACAAACAAAAAAAAAATACAACCGAATTTCGTTTATCCTCAGATCTATGTCATTTATAAAACAATTTCAAATTTATTTTTCTTGTGTAACGGTATTCTTCCCATGTGGTCCCATTTTCATCATGGTGTGCCCAGTGCCCTGTCGTTGGCCTGTAATTGATGGGATGATGATGATACAAAAAGGAATACAAAGTATATGACGTAGTAAATTGTCGCCAAATGTCGTAGAAAATATTTATTTCTGTTTTTTTTCTGTCAAAATTAGTTTTTTTTCACGCTTTTTAGAAGAAGTTTAGCAAAACTATCATTTGTGAAACCATTTGCAAAATATCGTAAACTTTCAAAAGCATTTCAATGTAATCTTTCTTTTAAACCATGTATTTAATCCTTAATTATTATCACATTTACGAAGCGCTTTGAATTATCGCTTCTAATATATATCGCAAAGGGGTAGAGTTTTCTTCCGGGTAATGTTTTCTCCTACGCTTGCACCCACCTCCATTTCAACTAGACAAAAAAACAGTATCAGTGTTTATGTTACGTTGTTAATTCAACAAGTTGTTGTTGTCATCTTGTTGTCCCATTGATCTGTCAAATTTGGACGAAGTTTTAAATTATGACGTACATATAAAATGACAGATTTAAGCCAAAGCTGACGTTACGTATTCTAACTCAAACACACTAAGGACAAAGTACGTAATTCTGTAAAAAAACATCGATGCAATCAAAACCGAGACACCGCCTGTTTGCGATCCGCCACAGTTGTGATTGCGTGGATGATAAAAAAAGCTATAAGTCCGATTGCAATCAAACTAGTCAAATCAAACTGAAGGACCACATACAAAATAAACACTTATTCATAATGACGTAGAGCTCAAAATGGTAGTATCTATATCGCTTAGTTTTGTATCCCAATGGTCTGATTGCTTATCATTGGTATCGGTTCTCACTGGCCTGATAGATAGCATCTCAATTGCCCTTCGTAACTTCCGACGGTTCAAAGAGTTGAGAATCGTTATATGCAGTGAGATATTACTAGCTATAGAGACCGCACTTTCCCGTAAGAGCGTGTTTGCTGATTGCCGAACATTCATGACAACTCAAAACTATACTTGAATTCTATTATCGCTTTATTAAGATGTGGTGTCACTTTCAAAGAATGGTTAGCTTTGACATCCCATTCCGGAAGACAGAGTTCGATTCTCGGCATGCACTTTTTCTTATTTGGAGTTATGTGCGTTTTTGTTAAAATGGTCAATTAAAATATCCCTTGCTTTAACTGTTGCTGTTTCCAGGGAAGGGGTGAGAAATCCCTCCATTGTGGGAGGGGATTCGTGACTATGGTGTGCCGGTTATAGGATGATATGATAATATGTGTTTATTCAGGGTATTTTGGCGAAATACCGTTATTGCACGAGTTTAAGTGTTTGACTGCCATTTCACGTGATAGACCTGAGCTAAAAGCATTTATGAACCTCATACTTTTAATCCGTTTTTAATATTTCGGTATATAATTCTCTTAGAATGGAACCTGCTCATAGAGCGGTAAAAAAAGTAGGTAGGTTTCTCAGTAAACTAATTAATTTCCAAAATTGGCCCTAGCCGGGTACCACTTACTTATCAATCTACAGCTCCCACAAACATACAAAATAAGTCGTCTTCATGGAGATAGGTGGTATTAACATTTTGAGTTTTCTACCCGGCTGTTAGGTTACTGTTTTCTGTCCCCTGGATGTGATAACATCTTACTGTTGTTTTGTATACAAAGGTATAAAACGCTTTTTGTGTTTGAGCAGATAAAAAAAATTGAGGAGAATTTCCATTGCTGTACATTTTTATTGATCGCTGTTTAACCTCCCTCGATTTAGTATAGTAGTAAAAGTAAGTACCAAATCTGTGCGATGCGTATTAGAAACGAGGCATGAAAATATTTCACACGACTCCATATGATATAGCCAGTGGCGAGCACTTCATACATGCACAAAAGCACTGCATACCCTAAAATTGATATTATAACTCGTATACAGTGGCGTGCACTTCATACATGTGCACTTCATACATGTGCACTGCATACCCTAAAATTGAAATATAGCTCTTATAGGAGCAGGATTTTATCCATTATATGCAATTTTCCTACTGTATGCATACCCTGGTAAGAAACCCAGTGCACGCCACTGCTCGTATAGGAGGAGATTTTTGGAGTTTTATGCAATTTTCCTGCTGTATGCATACCCTGGTAAGAAACCCAGTGCACGCCACTGGATATAGCCAACTACTTAATGCTAAAGCAAACGATACAACGCTGTTTGATTATTATAGGTAAGAACGCTGTAAATTATTGAGCAAAATCCGGTTTTTTTTATCCTTCAACCAGTTAACCTTTTCCGCAAATAAGTAACAATGCGATCTATGATATAAGCGGGCTAACCTTTTAAGGGTATTGCAGTTATCTTAAACCTGTACCTCCAATCAGTTTCTACACGACACTGTATCGGAATGCTAAATCGTCGGAATGTAAAATAAGGTAGGTCGGTAACTAGTCTCGGCCAAAGCCTCTCTCAAGACCACATAAGAGACAATTCAGAAATTATAAAATCCCGAATTGGCCCTCTGTGAATCTAACCGGGACATGCCATTTAAACTACTACAAAGTCAAAGTCAGATATTTCTTTATTCAAATAGGCACAGGTATATGGCACTTTTAATGCGTACATTACATGTAAAATATAACATAGAGTTGATGATGGCGGTAACTTAAAACTAAAGCTACGAGGGTTCCAAACGCGCCCTTGTCTAAGAAGAAGCCCGCAACAAACTTAGCCGGTTGTTTGTTTTTTTAATGTTATGACCATCTCACATTGTCACTTAAAATTATTAAAGAAACAACCGGTTAAAGCAATAATCACACCATTGAGGTCATCAAAATATTTATCTCGTAGAATACAATACAGGCATAATCCATCCGTACTATTCTATGTATATAAAAGAGACATGTCATATTTCATTTTACATAATATTGCTTTTCCGCCTGTACCATAATAAACACAAAACGCCGAATGTAGGTTGAGTTGAAATGATTGATAGGTTTATGCGAAACAGAACATTAGCTAAAACACATGCGCAAAGAGAAATGTGCTCATTCTCGAAAAGCTTGATTCTGCTTCACTCTATTACTTTTGGGCCACTACTGTTGCCGCAACAGCGTATGACTAGGGTTGAAATAAAAACCTTACACACAAATACAGGCGCACGTTCTTGGCACTGCAAACAGAATTTTTGAACTTATAAATGTTGTAATTAATTAACTAAATCTATGCTGCTGGAATTGCAGCCCCGTACTGGTAAGCGCAGCGTTGGTCGACCCCCAACGAGGTGGACAGACGACATTAAGCGCGTCGCAGGTAGCCGCTGGATCCAAGCGGCTCAGAATCGTGGAACTTGGAACTCCCTACAAAAGACCTATGTCCTGCAGTGGACGTCTATCGGTTTATGTGAATGAATGAATGAATGAATGCTGCTTTTGAATAGCAGTCGCATCTCTTTTGTTTTAGGTTAGGATGTAATGTATAAAACTTTTTCAAATCAGTGACGTATAAATACACGACGTAAGAGCTTCACAAACGTTCCATTGTTTCTACATTGGCCTACGTTGGTGTGACAAATGTAAAGTCATGGTGATGCATAACATACTCGTAGTTATTTGATTCAGTTGCCTGCATTTTACATTTGCTTACTTTGACATAATTGGATGCATGTTATTGGTATTACAAACAGGATTTTCGCACTCATAAATGTTGTTAAAAATCATCATCATTCTCCTGGCACTTTCCCTATTTGGGGCAGGCCCTCCTGATACTTGTCCACCATTAAATACGGTATTGTGTCATTTATGGCGTTAGGCCCAGAGTTTTCATGACATTGAATACGGTTCTAGTCCAGGTGGTAAGTGGGTGTCCTCTGCCTCTTTTGCCTGCATCTATAGCCATTACTCGCTGTGTCATGTGGCTTTTGTCTTTACGCATTATATGCCCATACCAGCGTCATCGGCCTACCTGCATCTTATGCTGTATTTCCGCAACTTTAAAAGAGCCTCAGATGAACTCATTCCTAATTTTGTCCAATCTTGTAATGCCTTGATCTTGTAAACGTTGTAATTAAATTGTTCAAAGAAAAAATTTGCGTTTGTATTGCAATCGCAACTCTGTTAATTTATGCAGGTATAATCAAATCATGTGTTAAAGTCGTCGCGCAAAAGATAAAAAGCTACGCTCTACCGCAAAAGTTGTGGCCACGCGTTTGGGGGTGTAAGGTGTAAAATATTATTAAATCAGTGACGTATGAATACATGACGTGCGAGCGTAATGAATGTTTCATCGTTTCTACGAAGCCTACGCGTATGAGCCGATTTGTATCGGTCCGTGTGAACAATGTTGAAGTATAAAATATCTAAAGCGTTTGCAAATGGCGGTGTAACTAACAGTTTAATTACTTATATTCGGTTTTGGGGGTTTTACCAAACAGAGTACTTCAATAGACTCGTCATATTATCAATACATGTACAATGTGTCTTTACATAAAAAATGCAAATAAAAATGCTGTTATGTTTAAATATACAGTTAGTACCGGAGCTAGGGTGACGTGCTCAACCGTAACAGAAGGAAGATCTTCCTACGAGCGGGTGGTCGTGTTTGGGGACCGAGGTCCAACCATAAATCTTTGGAAGTTGTATATATCATAAATTTTTATGAACACTTCGTTAGCACGATGCAGGATCTTCTGGCGCCATCTAGTTTGGTAATGTGGAGACCGCTACACAGTTTATGAAACTTCTAACTTTTTTTGTCTTAAATCTTATGTTATCATGAATACGGTAGTCAGATAAACAAAATAGATGGCCCGTGCAAACTATATACCCCACAAATCAATCTTACTTATAGATACGACAGCAATTACTTTCTAAACACATGTAAATCTAACTGATAGAAAATCTCGAACGTAAAATATACATTAATAGCTAATGATGGAAACTCACATCGCCCTTTAATCGAAAAAGAGCTAATTACATGAATTATAAACTGTCTAAAAAATCTTCTATCTATCGTTGTAGCCGATGGTGCTAACCATTAACGTGCCAATATACTTATTGTTAAATACAGTTCAACAAACATTCTGCCAGAACTTTCGTTCGGTCAAAAAATCATAACTGTGACCTCAGTGAAACCTACAAGTGCTACATCAATAGCTACGGAAGCTACAACGGCCACGTGCAAGCGTGCTTGGCGAAGTAGAAGCCACATACAGGGTCTCGCGTGCACACTGTTTGTTTAAAAGTCGTTATATAAGCGAAAAAAATTCGCTTTCTCTTCTAAAGTTAAATTAACCAGCTCCAAAAGGTTAACCAGAACAATTAAATTATTTTGAAAGTGTAACTTGTTATATAAATAAAAAAGCGCTTCAAAATAAGTGAGGAAGTTGGTGGCTTTTCTTTTCAAAATTATGAATTATTGAAAAAATATTTAATTGCACTTACACGCTTATATATGTATAATTACATTGTAAAATAACTATTTATTAACTAAAATAAAACCCGTCTGCAAAAATGCTTGAAAAACTTATAATTGACTGACTGAAGTGAGTCCTTAGAGTTAACTTGTTTGAAATATAGTTCTATCTGTCTTCCCAAGCTACTACTTTGAAATTAAAAACGTAGTCCCTTATTTCATCCAAAGTCACAAAGAGTTTTTAAATTAACAAATTCATGCCTCAATAGAAATACAAAAAAAAACGAACAAAACACTTCGTGGTTCACTAGGATGCATTATGTGTTTTGCAAAATTACCAGCCTGAGTTAAAAACAAAAAATACACCTTCGCATTCATAATTGTAAGTATGGATTAATATCAAAGGTACGATTTTCTCTTCGTAACAAATAAACCCGAAACCAAAATATAATAGGCAATTCAGTATTTATACATCACAATATATATTGTTATGTGGGAATAAAATCCCCTAATATGATATTGTAAGAGGATTCAATAAGGGCGGGGAACATCTGTGCGAAAGAAATTGATTACATCTCCGGCGTTTAGGCGTCGAGCGGTTTTAACATGAAAAGTCACTTAGCTGATACGCACGTTGTAACTTGTACGCGACGTTGCATATCCGTCTTACATTTTGTACATGTCGTTTTCTACCTTAACAATAGAATATTACTATTCCTCTTGCGTATTATGTGACGTATCGCTTCAAAAATGTAATGCTTTTATTTTGTGATCGCGTCTACGTACTATTTATGTCGAATGTTCATATTTAGATCCACTATACCATTTTCTGTAATATCCTGTCTAATAATATTTTACTTTTATACACAGGATTCCTCTGTCATACGGAGGATTAAAGAGCATAAACCCACCACGCTGCTCCAATTCTTCATATTTATGAGAATAATTGGTACCAAAAGCTTACTGTGCATAACAACATACGAAAGTGGACTTTGTCATTTCTCATATTGGCTTTATGAAATACTTCACAGAAGAAGCTAAATATTTAATAGTAATTTGCATTCAACAGAAATCGAACCCACGAACTCCTGGTTACTTTGGCAACCAACCTTTTTTTTATTTTTTTTTAAATATACCATACCAATAACAATTGATAAAAATCATACAAATCTTTAACCGATTAACTGGTCTTCTGTAGGTGTTCCAAAATCAACGGTCCGTAGCCGGTTGCGCTTTCCAGTGGCTCAGATTAATTAATAGGCAGATTTTATAACGCTAAGATCACAACTTTAGAGAAGTAAAGTAGAGAAGATCGTGGCATGTAACTTACTTCTGATCCGGCTTGGTCCTACAATTGTGGCTATAAGTTCAACTGTCAAAAACGCTGGCATACATATTTGACATTTCTTTAACCTGGGGCCCTCATATAGCTGATGTAAACCGAAAGTTATTTGAAAAAATTAAATAAGCATTTAATTTTTTATCATAGGCGCTGGAAAAACTTTCTTCCTTTAAAAACCAAAATCTCCTTAGCTCATTCTCTTCTCTTACCGATTTTGGATTACGCCGTCTCTTCTTATCCTGACTTATCTGAGGAGCACCTCAAGAAGCTTGAACGTCTGCAAAACCTTTGTATAAGGTTTATCTTCGGACCACGTAAGTTTGACTACGTGTCCGAGTACAGAGCCCGGTTGAAATGGCTTCCGATCAGGCTGCGCCGTAATTTACACTTACTTTCATTTCTTTATTCCGTTCTATTTGCGCCCCATGCGCCATCTTACATCTTAGGAGCGTTTTTCCTTTCTTGGATCTAATATAGAACAACAAAATCTACGATCGTATTCTGACAATCGTTTGCATATCCCTGCTAGTCATACACAATACTATTGTAATTCAATTACCTGTAAGTCCGTCACATTGTGGAATAACCTTTCCTCTGAAATCCCTATCCATCTTCAAAAGCAGATCGTTTAAATTTATATACTCGTATATATATATATATATTTATTTTATTGTATATTTTTATTTATTTTAGTAATTCTTATATGCGGATGTTATAGTATATAGTACACCGTACTACTAGAGCACAAAAGATCCTGGAGGGTCGAAGTGCATCCGCTAAAGCGGGCCTCATTACAATATAGTACTATATTATATAACATACACATATGATTGAATGAATATACTTTAATTGCACTTCACAAAAAAGAAATACAAAAAAAAAAGAAAAGTATAACAAAACAACGTATACAATTTGGCGGCCTTATTGCTTCATAGCTTATAAGAATATTTATTTATATTTCCATTTATATTGTAGTTTTTCTTCTTTTTTTCCCCTGTTTATATTATATTGTTTGCCGGTGCAAACAATTATATTGAAAACATTTAACAAACATTGAAACTACTACTATTATTTATGTTTTCAATTGCTTTCACCAAAGGTTGTCTGTAAGATAAGACCGCCTTTGCGCGCAACTGTTTTTCTATTTATATGTATTTATATCTATATTTTTTAATTGTTTTTAATAATTTTTTTCGCTTTTTTGTGTGTTTTTTTGTATTGTTTCAAAGTATTATTCTAAATAAATGAATAACTTTGTAAATAAGCGTATTTCTGAATTAAAACTCAAATCGAGAGCTTCTGAATAAAAAGTTAGTTTAAACTCGCATGACCTCAATCATGCCAGATCCACTCGTAACTTTGGGACAAAGAAAATGAAACACAAGAGCGTATAAACCTCCGGAGGATCAATTAACATAATGAACTAGTCGACGTGTTCGAGGGATAAAACAAAAGCTTTGTACGTAAAGTTGGGCAAATTAAACAATCTTAATTAGTCTCACGTGATATGGTTAGATACTCCTTAAAGGATGGTTCCTAAGAATTAGGAGAGAACCTACTTGTTTTATGAATTCATGTTTGCTAACTATATTGACTATAAGACTCAAGATGCTGGCGATGGATAGAGCTATGCTAGGTGTTTCTCTGCGTGATTAAATAATAAATGAAGATATCCAAAGAAGAACCAGAGGTACTCATATAAAAAAACGTATGGCGAAGTGAAAGTGGTAATGGATGAGGCACATGGCTCGCTGGGGTCCCACTGGAAAGTATTGCGTTGGTGCCCCTGCTAAGTGAACAGATAACATCAAGCCGTCCACAGGAAGCCGCTGGACTCTAGTCTCACAGGACTATGGAAATTGAAAATCCGTAAACAAATTCTATATCCAGCAGTGGACACTCCTCGATTGCTAATAATGATTATAAATACGCACTCTATCAGATAGAGTGAGTATTTTTCCGATAATTTTCCGAGTTTCCAAATTTTCAGACCAAATTTTTACATTAGCGTGTGCTCCCCATCGGCCTGCGCACGCGAATTTTGTTCTTTTTCGACGGTCGAAACACACTTATTTTTTGAACCGATGCTAGTTTCTATGACGCTATGAGTAGGGCTATGACCCTACTGAACTGCCATACATCGAGTGTTAGAATATCCTACATTCTGCTTTCTAAACAGACGCAACGTCGGTCCTGGTCGAGATTTACGAGTCCGCTATCGGGGTGTGCTGGAAGAACTCATCCGATCTCTCATTACCAAAATCTCTATTTCTGAATGGTTGCTAAATATAAGGTAAATAACTATCAAAAAGGTAACCTAGACTACAATTTTTGAAACAAAATTATGTTATGGAGATAACAGGTCGTCCACGAATACAGCTACGAAAAAGGGTGGCAGTTCTGGAATGCCATGTTAAATCATGTATATTGAGATCTCATTGGCATCTTGAAATACATTTTGTGCGTTATAAGGACTTCTATGTCATTCAAATGCCAATGCCAGCATCCTATGGTTATGACAGGAGGGTGGTATTATGGAATTGATAAGAACGAAATTCAATCAAATGAACTCTTCGGAAAACCCGTTATTTGGATTTAAAATTCGAACTTCTGCTAGGAAAGCACGTCCCAGCTTCAACTACTTTACTCAGAATACTGCCGCAGGTTCCGTTTCATTCTCTCCCTCATATAGTCTGCTTTTGAACGAATGGAAAAAATATGTATGAACTTTCTAAACTGTCTAGATAATGATAAACCTGCAACCATTTTCCTAAATGGGTGTTTTATGAAAATATAATTTCATTTGTAATAATTTAATTTGATTTCGTTTTAATAAAAATGATAAAACACTTGTACACTCACAGAAAATTATGTGGCATAATGGCCATTTTATTAAATTTGCTTTGCGTTTCAAGTGAAAAATCCCGTCATGAAGGCAAGTTATGATTTTGTATCAAAGTGGGGAACAAAACAAAGGAATTTCTTTGCCAAATTATGTTTATTACCAAAACCTCGTTTGGTTACGAGTCGCGGGAGGCAAGTAAATTTTTATTTGGTTTGAATGTTCATCGCCTCCAGAGTTCAAAGGCGCAAATAAATTACTGAGATTTTTTATTACTTTCACCTCTGGAGTTTCATAATATAGACCGCGCCAATATTAGAATAATTTATAGAATTTTTATTTAAATTTCTAGTAGCTAATCTATAATTCATTTTAACGAGATTTATGGCAGAAGTTATACAATCCTCATTACCGATATGTCGTACAAAAAATAATTGATGTTGTGTAAAAAAGAAAATCTATAGTTATATTAGTAATGCGAAAGTGTATTTGTTTGTTTGTTACCTTTGTTGGGCTCAACCTCTTAACCGTTCTTGTTGAAATTAGGCATATATTGAACAGCTTGTGTGTTGGATATAGGATACTTTTCCCTGTAAAAGGATAGAGTAACGTTTCTGGGGATTTAAAAATTAACCTTAAAGGGATAAAATTGTATGTAAACAACCGCTAGTTTTTAGTAACAAAACTATTTTCGATCAAGCGCGTGGAAACTATCTCACTCAATAATCTGTTTAGTTTGTAAATATAATTACCGCTTTAAATTCTATATTGGAATACATTTTGAACGAAACTTTCACTGAAAACTAAATCAGAGTGTACCGTTTTACACAGGTAGGTACACTAACGTGATCCAAATTGTTTTCGTTCTACGTTAGTTTTGAAACAAATTAGTGTTTGAATTGAGGTTGTTTGCCCGCTGCGGGTTCGTTTGGAACGCGGCGTAGCACGAACTGGGGGCTTATTCTGTATCCACTCTATAACACTAAGGCGCGTGCAGCGTTTGTCTATAAAGCCGATTCACATCACGACAGTAGTTGCATCCAATTAACTGTATTATTATGTAATATATTTCGTTACGTGAATGAGACTTTCATCGTCATCATCATTATACGAACCATTATGAAAATTAAGCTTAATTTGCTATACTCCGCGAAAAGCAGGAGAATCTGTATAGTGTAATTTATATTTACGCCACACCAAACAAATCTTCGGGAATGTACCCTCTACGCACGTTTCGCTCCGAAACCGGAGCATCCTTAGGAGATGTTGACTTTACATGAATAATTGTTAAGATTGATGATATTATAATATTATTATATTTAATAAATAATGGTTACATAGAATAGAATAAGACCTCTGCCTCTCTATAATGCCTCACGCGTAGAGTTTAAACGGTGTGTAGGAATGGCCTAGATTCAATTTCTCTGTCCTATTAAACAGGCTGCGTGAAGCGCTGCGGTTTTTTCAGTGGGAGATAAAAAATATTTATTGTTAGTGGAAAGTTTTTTCATACGTAGAGTATCATACACGATATTTTCATGCTTTTTTTCATATTCTAAGTATTAAATATAATATTTGTTTTTTAACTACGAACAATTTACTCTCTCAAGAACCGATTTCGTAGGCCGATTGACGCAGCGCGCAGCGGCCCTGCTTTCTGAGTCCTAGGCTGTGGGTTCCATTGTGGGAATTGTATGAGTGATGAACACAAATATTTTTCAGTGGCTGATTATCGGTATATTATTATTTATATATATATATTTATATTATTCATAAAAATAACCTTAGTAACCATAGCACAAGCTACACTTGCTTTGGGGCTAGATGGCCATGGGTCGTAGTATATTTATTTATGTCGTAGTATAGTTATTATTGTCGTAATTACCTTTTGGAAAAACAAAAGATTGCCACTGATAAGGGGCGGCGTCGTCGCCAGACGCGACAAGAAAATATCTTTGCCAAAATCATTATCCTCACTTTCAACCCCTTCCCGACCCACTACAGGATATCCTGTCAGAATAAAAAGTTTTTTTTTTTAACGTAATAGACTAGCGCTTGACCACAATCTCACCTGATGAACAGTGTACATGTGGCCTAAGATAGGGCGCTTTTGCCTAGATCTTGGGAGTGAATTATTGCTCTAACCAGGTTGCTCTTCTAATAATTTTAAATGACAATGTGAGATGGTGATAACGAAAAAAAAACACCCGGCTAATTTTGTTGTCGGCTTCTTCTGAGACCAGGACGTGTTTGGATCCTTCATAGCTTTAGTTTAAAGTTTACGAATATGGTAATCGCCATCATCTCACTACCGTGTAATTCTCATGTAATGTACGCATCAAAAGTGCCACTAAAGATATTTTTTACTTTAACTTTGCAAGCCGCAAAAAACCGTGGAATTTGGAACTCCCTACAAAAGACCTATGTCCAGCAGTGGTCTTCTATCTGTTGTTATGATGACGACGATAATGATATGTTAATGTGTGACAAAACACTACTTAACTATTCTGACGTTACGCTATTTATTAATAACGAATATTATATAATAGCTTTAATAATTAATGTTTGTAATGTCTCTAGACGTAATCATTCGTATATGCTCTGTTTAAATTTAAATAATGTTGTTACAATACGTCGTTGGTTTATCCTATGAATAAATGAATTTCGTATCTACAGACACCATACGCAGCAGAATATTATTCCATACATTTTCACACGTAACGAACGCCAGCCTAGCGTATCTGCGAGACACCAGCATACATTCTCGGCAATAACGTTTTTTCTAAGCCGGTGCGTATCTTTACGTGTGACGATTTCATAGGTTTTCCTATTATTTTAGTGATAATTTATGCAAAGTTTTTTTATTTTATTTCATTAAGACTACACATAAAAAGAAATAGAAGAAAAAAAAAACAAACTTATTCTTCAAAGCAAGCATAATATTAAACTAGCGGTTTTATTTTTTAATTTCAATTTCATTACAATGTCATATAGATCACATAATTATTATAATTTTAAAAAGAGAATGTCAATTTAATGTATATTTTAAAAATGGAACCCTGTGAGGGCGCTGTAACCAGATCAGCTTATTAATAATATTTAATAATGACATTACATATTATCATTATTAAATATTTTCATTTAGAAAGTCGTTTATTTTATAATAAGCTTTCATAATGTTTTAAGGAGTTTGTAAGTATTTTTATTCCTTCTTTTTCTTTTATGTATTCTGGCATTTTATTGAACATTTTTGTGCACATTGGGTTTGGTTCGGTGCTGTGATTTTAAATTTAGTTGTTAACTTCTTCTGCTTAGAATTTTCGCTATCCCGTGGGATTAAGAAATTATCCCAAGGTGTCCATCCTAAGAAAGAAAGCTAAAATATAACTAATACCAAACTTATGAATATAGATACTGCCTCTCTGATAGAGATTTATTTTTATGAGGATGAAGAAGTATTAGTATGTACGACTATCAAAATTCTTAAAGTAATCCACTCCACTTCCACAAATGTGCCTCGTATCATTTTTCTGTCAAGCCGTTAGGGCCTCGGACTCCGCCTTCACCTCTTTATAAATAAATTTAAGACAACTGAAATGGACACGCTCCTTAACATTTGACTTACATGTTCATAAGACTTAACAGTAATTGAAGTCGGTAATTAGTAAACATAATTAGTAAAGTATTCGTACTGTTACAAAGTAAGCATGCTTGATTACGGCCCACTGGGTCTGAGTTTAGTATCACACGAGGCGTGATCATGGATAGAGTTAGTTTTTCAGTTAACGGCGTAAAGCATTCGGGTATGTATTACAGGCTTTAATCATATTTGATTGCCTTGTTGTTCTCGTGAATACTTAAAAGAAGTTTAGTTAAGGATTAAAAGTTCAATTCTATAAAATCGTCAAAATGGCCTCCAGAAGTCGATAGGAACATTTTACCTTCTTCAAGCAATGATCTTACCAAGACCACGAAATTCAGTAATGAAGGAACGATCATGGAGAGAGCGACAAGATATTGCTGACTAATTGGTCAACTTTCCAACTGTTGCTAAGCAGTGGCCATTTGTTATGCCCAAAATATGCGATGAGTTGACAACTGTCGCTATAAAATTATGCGTGCAGTACGAAAATTACCACGAGTTTGGGAACTATTGGAAAAGTTAGTGAATCGGCCAGCTGATATTCCTGGGTTGACCGAAAAATTCTTTGATAGGTCTTGTGATTTCTATAAAGAAATTCTTTTAAAATTGACATTGTCGACCCAAGTCTTCCCTATCGATCTATGTTAGATATGCAGTCCCATACATAATCTAGCAGAAAGTGTCCGGTTTTTTATTTCATTGATTGTTGATGTTGATTGACCTTTGTAGTGTTTATTTAATATTTCTCTGTATTCTGAGTGAAGATATTATGTCACTTTCATTACTATTTCGAACGCTAAGAAAAAACACAATATTTTCTTGCGATCTCACGAAAATAGGCTCCTAATTCATAAGTGATCTTTTATATGCCACGGACACTTTTTTAGACTAACATCATAATACTTAGTTGGTATTTTATGATCAAAGACCCCCGTAAACTGGTTTCCTAAGCAAACGATGAAATCAACCCTTAGTAAACAAGTAAAATGGTAGAACTTACTGAGACATTATCCAGTAAATACCTTTATTTTGTTTTCCGTGTAGTTGGTTGCGAGGTGAGGTCCACCACTACTCTTCTGGACTATCTTCGCTGTCACCTCGAGCTTCGCGGCACCAAGTACAAGTGTCTGGAGGCAGGGTGCGGCGCGTGTATTGTGAGCGCTGTCAAGAACCATGGCGAAGCACCTCAGGGCTTGAACTCGGTAACACCATTGAAACCCCAGAGTTCTTCTCTGATCGCGTTGCCTGCGGTAGGCTCGCTCTATTGAAATTGCGTGCCGCTATTCTCAATGAGTATACAAAGAGGTTGACTCAAAATATATTTTTTGCATGTAAAAGAAAGGAAGAAAATGAAAAGTGTGAATGGATTTCTTAAAATCTGAAAGAACAACATTTTTGAGAGAACAAGAAACAAAATACATGTGTTTCAAAATAAACACATCAATATAGTGTACAAGATTTTATAAATTATAGAAATTTTAATATATGAATCTTTAGAAGTCACCCTGGCTGGTAAAGAAGCGCCAGCTACCGATTCTAATTGTGTTTTCAATCCATCCAGAAATCTATTCAAATAAATACACAAATTTTATCCAAATCGGTCCAGCCGTTTAGGAGGAGTAATATGATAATTCGTACAGTAGAATTATATTATATATTAAGATATTTGTAATACACCAATGCATAGTACCCATATATAAAACTGCCCTGTTGGTCTCGTGGATGTCATGTATTGGTTTTTCTAAAAAAATAGTTCCAGCCCAGAGTGAGAAAATGGTGGTGTCCATTCCCGTGAGAGCACGTTTAAGAGTAGCACTGAGGTTCTTAATATCTCCTATGAGAGAAGGAGCAAGGCCCAGCAGTGGAATATGAACGGTCGCTTGACAGCAGTGTGTCGTTTTTTGAAACTAGTTCAGATATTGATACATTCATATTTGATTGATGTTTATAATTTTTTCGTATGCTAATTGCTATTGCATTATGTTAATTGTTCTACGTTCAATTGGTTTATTTGCAAGACAATTATGCGAAGTATCGCAACGCTTGTTACGCTTTTCGTTATTGGAGCATAACATGTATATATAACAAATACAAAAAGAGCTTGGACAACGCTCATATACTAACTCTTGCTAAAAACTCAATATGCCTACAATCAAGTTCAAGGATCGTTTTAAAACATTTAATCTTTAGTAGGTAACATGTTTGGAAACAGAAGAGTTTTATCACATTCTGATATTAAAAGGGCGGTGTCAGTTGAAGTGTGACAAAACACTGCGTAACCATTCCGACGTTATGTCACGTTTGTTAATAAATTTTTTGAATTATTATTTTCAGTGTATGGTGATGATAACATCATGTCAAGACTGGGATATCACGACAATAGAGAAAGTAGGGAACCGGTTGGAGGGGTACCATTCACTGCAGACCACGCTAGCGGCTAAAGGAGGGTCACAATGTGGCTACTGCTCACCGGGTATGGTCATGAATATGTACAGGTAAGAGTCTAGAAAGCCTTTAAAAGATTATAGTAATTTTTGAAACTAGTTGAGTAGTGCTTAACCTAAACTTAGAAAATAACAGGTTGCACTTATTAGTTCGGCATTACATAGTAGCAGGGAAGAACTGGATGGGCAAATGTCTTCTCTTTTTAGTACAGGTATTAATAATTGAAGAACTAAGCAGATGACAAGAAAACCATCGCCTATTAATAGAGCTATTCTTCGGAGGGCACGCAAGAAACAAAGGGCCTGTCCATTATCTAGGGCGTAGGTATTTAACCTCATGCGCATGTAATTACACCGGCAACCACGCCCTTTAGAACAGCAGGGTGATTACATAGCCCACAACAGGCTAACGACGGGCGTAAATCTCGCGATTTTCACTGTCAAACACAACTTTTGCGTACAAAAATATTGCCTGTCGCAAGTCTGTCGTGAGATACGTAATCAATCTGCGGAAAACAGCAATGAAACTGCCTTGTTTACGCAGCAGCAATAAGTATAAGATCTAATAATTCCCTGGACGAGCTCTATTACAAAAGCTCTCAAACTACTTAATAGTCTTACTTTATAATCTCATAGGGGATAGAGATTTAGAAAACAGATCCGCCAAGATACCCCAATGGGGGATGGCGGTCCCAATATTATCTCACACGCTAGTGATAATATCGGGGACCTTAATTCGGTTCAGATCCTCACGAAAGTTAAAAACCAAGTAATCACCCAAGTATTTCTTATAGAGCCGACTGTACCTACTTTCAGTTATTTGAAAGCCGAACCACGCACAATGCTAGAAATAGAAAAGGCCATAGGAAGCAATCTTTGCCGATGTACAGGATACAGACCAATATTGGAGGCATTCAAGACGTTCGCCTCGGATGCTCCAAAACCAACCGATATATTGGATATCGAAGACTTAAAAATATGTGAGAAATCTGGAGAGTTATGTTCGGGATTCAAATGTGAATTTTCTGATTGGTGTCTGGTTCCCAAGCAAAACAAACTATTACATATAAAACTAAGTGATGATAGAGATTGGTACAGAGTGGAGACTTTAATAGAAGTGTTCAATATATGGCAGGAGAAAGGGACGGCATCTTATATGTTAGTTAATGGAAATACGGGAAAAGGTATTAAGAGATTCATAATATTATCCTATCTGCAATAATTTGTAAATAATTATATTAAGAAACAACAAATTATATAGTTGTGGGCTCTGCTTGCATATTTAAATTACTAAGATCGCATCACAGAATTAAGAACGCACAGAATCCTCATTCATTATTGCATGCAGTTAATTATGTTCAAATCAGAGAAGACGCCCCGAGCACGTCTCACTTAACACCCGCTGAATGTTGCCAGCTCACAAACTTTTCCCATTTTCCTCATTTTATGGTAAACGTATTGAACATTAGAGGTATAATAACTTCTGTAAACTGCTAAAGGAGTGAAGTGACTAACCACCTGTTTAAGAAATACTACTAACACAGTCGTGTACACGAATTCTGTAGCTTGCACTTTATTTTATTAAATAAAAAGCTGACAGAGCTTAATTTGCTATACTTCGCGAAAAGCTGGAGAATGTGTATGGTGTATTTTTGCTCACACTTAACAATGATCAAGGAACAGAAAGTTCACAGAAAATTTTACCCACACCGGCCCAGACTTTTAGGCGGAGAGAGGCGAAAAACACACGTACAGTACAAATATTATATATTCATTAAGATTTAACACTGCATCATAAAATGTTCAGTTAACGATACAAAATGCAAAAGCGAATACAGAGTTATTACCATAGGAAATCTCCCTTAAGATTCTCAATGAAATGTTGAGGCTCATAAAAATATTGCTTTATTTTTCAGGGGTTTATCCAATATTAGAGTATCCAAAACTGTTAATAGATATAAGTTGCGTAGCCGAGCTTGTAGGTTATTATATAGACCAAAACCTGGTGCTTGGCGGTGGAACAACGCTGGTTGATGTTTTAAAAATATTTAAAACATTAGCCGACAGTGAAGGTTTTAGATATCTCCAAGTATTACATGATCATATAGAGAAGGTGGCTCACGTAACTGTCAGAAACGTAAGTATTTGTTGGAACAAAACTTTAAACACAAACTTAAATTTTGTATAGATTATTTTATTAAGTACATCAATAAAAAATTGATTTCTAATTATATTTTATTAATATTTAATTAAAGTATTTTAAAGTTATTACTGAGAGACTTAATTTAATTAGTTTGATGATAATGATGAAGATGTTTTTTTTTGTTTGCATCAACTGACTCTCCTCTCCTCTCCTTTTTTTTAGTTAGCAACTGTGGCTGGCAATTTAATTTTAAAGAATCAACATTCTGACTTTAAATCAGATATATTTCTTCTTTTCGAAACCGTGGGCGCAGATATAACTATATGTAAGTAACTAAACTATATCTATGTTATGTAAAGAACAGATCAAGGCTTTATTTTCAGAGAGACTTTTCATTAACTAAATCCAGGGTTGTGCTAGCGGGAGGGCGACTTTAGTGTATAGCCTCCTGTATAAATACTAGCTGCTGTGTACAAAACGATCAAAATATTATTAAGTAATTAAAATGAATTGCTTGCTTGTATTAAGAAAATATTTTGAACGAAAGACGGAATTTGTTAAAATATTATTTAAAAACTACAAAGTACATATCAAATTTGTAGAACGATAAGTCAACTAAGCCATTGTTTTTTTTTAAATAAATTAACAATGCAAAATGCGTCTAATTAGATGTCTACTAATGCACGAGTACAAGCTATAATTGCCCTTATCAACATCTTACACCAGGTCAATTAATTCTTTTTTAGTTCTCCAATTTTGATATGTAGGTAGTACAAAATTCATAAAATAAAGTGGTATGTGTAATTTTGTTGCATAAAGGTTGCTTTTCTTTAGAAAAAGTATTATTATTAACCTTAATTCGCATATTATTTATAGTGACTGGGCCTAACCAAAAAAAAGTTTTAACGATGCAAGAATTTCTGTTAGAAAATATGACGGGAAAAATTATTCTCAACATTCTGCTACCACCGTTGAGTAATGAAAATAAAATTGCAACATTTAAGGTATTTTTTCGGAACATTTTTTCTACTTTCTCTATGCTGGATCATTATGGGTTGTTCAGTCGACTTTTTAGATCTATCTTTGGTTTTTCAAAATAATCTACTAGAAAATACTGCAGCTAGTACGATAGTAGTAGTAGTAGATGTGACATGATATTTTTTTGAATCCATATATGCTTTATGAGTGGTCGTATTTACGCTACCTCTTTTATGTACATTAATCTGCCATGATTGATGGAAATATTATTACGTTTTGTGCAATTTCTCATTATATATGACGCAATCATTGAGGAATGTTTTTATATCCTCTTTTAATGTACTTTAAAACTTGTAAATGTTAAAGAAAGCTGGCTACACATTAAACTACGGGAAAATGCCGTATTTGTGATTTGCGCAAATTAGGCTACCTGTAACTGTATTTTTCTATCTATATGATTTTTTCAATTATTAAAAGCAACTACAACATACATATTTGATATGCATGTGAATTACAAGTGCACATTAGTAAATTTATTAAAGCATAATATAACTTCTTAATATTTTGTTAATATTAGACACATAACTAAGAACATATAATAGAGAATCCCAATTTCAGCCATTATTGCATGCAGTGCATTGTGTCCAAAAACAGAGATTTTTTTTTTTCTATTTTATGGTAAACGTTTAGAACATTAGAGGTAAAACAATTATTATCAACTGCTAAATGAATGAAGTGACAAGCCACCTGTTCGAAAAACACTACTAAAGTTTAGGGGTTTTTTAAGCTTATTAGTCGTACACGGTTTCCGTACGTTCTTAATTCTGTGATAATTGATTACTTTACTTGAATTATTTACTCTATCTCATTTCAGATAATGCCACGTTTCCAGAATGCCCATGCTCTCGTCCACGCTGGTTTTCTCTATAAAATCGACGAAAGATCTACAGTCATAGACAGTAGAATTGTATACAGCGGTCTCTCTGCAACGATTACTCGTGCATATGAAACTGAACTGTATTTAAGAGGCAAAGTCCTTTTTACAAATGAAACACTACAGTGTGCGGTGGACATTCTGAAGAAAGAGCTTGTGTTTGTCAATAATTTGCTAGACCCACCTGTTATGTATAAGTTACAAGTATCCTTGGGGCTGTTTTATAAGGTATTTAGGTGGCTTTTTAAATATGATTCTTTAATACGGTACCAATACAAACTTCAAAATCTGAAAAATTTCATCTATATCAATACTAATATTTCAAAGAGGCATTTTTTTTTTGTTTGTTTATTTGTAGGCTTTGAAATTACTAGACCGAATTTAACAATTTTTTCAACAATAGAAATATAAAGGTTTTTTTATCCAGAAGTAACTAAGATCCAGAAAAATAAGATTTCAGCTAGAGCTGAATTTAAGGTATTTGTAAAGCAAGTCAAAAAGAAAAATGATAATATAGCCAGATAAAAAGTTACGTGACGAACGGTTGAGGTTGCTACCTATGAGTTAGGCCGCCAATATAACATCACGTTACGACTTAAAGTTACCGCGAATGAAACCATGGGGAGCAGCTGTTAATTTATAATTTTTAAATACCTCCTAAGGATCCTGCGGTATTGGTATATAAATACATATTATAAATAGCATCGTACATAATTTGTCTGGTGGTCGCAAGTTATAAAGAAATATTCTTTATTTTTTTGTTGTAGAAGGATATATTATTATTTAGGCCGCATTTTGTATCCTACTTTTGTGTCTATTACGTTTTATGGTGTACAAATAAAATTAATATTATTGATTATAGGGCCTTTTGGAGTTGTGCCCACCACACATTTTAAATCCAATTTATTACTCTGGTTCCATTAAAGTAAGGGATACCAGACCTGTATCAAAAAGCTCACAGGTTTTTGAAACGAATCCAACATTGTGGCCTCTCAACGAACCTATACCAAAAATTGACGGCTTGGTAAGTTTATACTTGTCAATTTTGTAAAAAGTAAAAGATACCAATCGTTTTAAAATATTCAATATAAGTTCAGTTAGACAAGAATAATATAGCTTTATCATCATCATCATCATCGTCGTATCAACCTATTACCGGCCCACTACAGGGCACGGGTCTCTACCCACATAGAGAAGGGTTTAAGACCGTAGTCCACCACGCTGCGGATTGGTGTACTCCACACACCTTTGAGAAAATTATGGAAAACTCTCAGTCATGCAGGTTTTCTCGCGATGTTATCCTTCACCGTTGAAGCAAGTGATATTTTAATTACTTAAAACGCACATCACTTAGAAAAGTTAGAGGTGTAAAGTCGAGCTCCTACACACTGGGCTATTACCGCTTCAATTTTTCAATTTAATATGCAGTTTCTATATTATAAGGCTTAGTAGTAGTAAATATATTATACTGTTCTTAAATTTAAAGGTACAATGCGCTGGAGAAGCGAAATATACAGACGATGTACCATCTCTCCCTGGGGAAGTATTTCTGGCGTTTGTTTTGGCTAAAGTTCCACTTGGTACTATCCAGAAAATTGATGCTTCAATAGCTTTGGTAAGCCAATAATAGTGACATTTTAACAAGTGATTTATTTTATGTCTTACAGTATATATATAGTATGTATATAATCAATTCACCATAATATTACTAATTTATTTTCACTTATTTCTATTTACCTTTACTTACAGAGTGAACCTGGTGTTATAGCATTCTATTCAGCAGCGGATATTCCAGGCGTTAATAGTTTTATACCGGCCCCTAATATATACAACTTACGAGACGAAGAGTTATTCTGCAATGGTGAAGTTAAATACTACGATCAACCTATTGGTGTAATTGTTGCAGAGTGTCAAAGTATTGCCAACAAAGCAGCTACTTTAGTACACGTTGAATATTCTAATGTAAGGAACCCCCTTATTGATGTCAAGATTAATAAATATGTTCCAAATAAATTTACTGAATTCATGAAATATCCAGCAACGGAGGTAGGAAACGATACCACTAAAATAATAATAGCTGAAGATACCATTTACTCTCAATATCCTTTTACTATGGAGACCTTAGCATGTGTTGCGTATCCCACAGAAGAAGGTATAAAAATGGTAGCCGCGACGCAATGGATGGATTTGGTGCAGCAAGCAACTTCAAGGGTTCTGAAAATAAATGAAAACAGGTAATTTTATGATTCTCTGATAATGTTCTAGTTTTTATTAAACATAGATAAGGTAACTAAGTGCACACAAACAGTGTTATGTATCATGAACTAACTACGTCAGTTAACCTGTCTTATATTTTTAGAGTTGACGTTTACGTCCGAAGACTTGGCGGTGCGTATGGCTACAAAATAAGTAGATCTGCACAGATTGCTGTGGCTTGTAGTTTGGTTGTCTATAAACTTAATCGTCCATGTAGATTTAATACCCCAATTGAGGTAAATATGGGAGCAACTGGAAAGCGCTTTCCCTGTTCTAGAAACTATGAAGTAAGTTAAAAGATATAAGAAACCTGTATATTTTATATTTTAAAGTTCATAGTATCATTTTAACTATTATTTTTAAATAGGTTCACGTAAATTCTACAGGAGAAATTCAGTACATTAAAAATGATCAATTTAGTGACAATGGTTATGTATACAATGAACCTTTACTACAATTTTCATCTGATGTTTACTATCATTGCTATAAAAAGGAACGTTGGAACCATACTGCATATAACGTTATAACAGATACTGCATCCAACACTTGGGTCAGATCTCCTGGTAAGAATGCGATAAGAAACTATTTTTAATAGTTCATTAATAACATTATTACCTAACTTAACTCAGAAGAGTTCATTTAGATAATAATGTTCAGAAGAACTTGACTATTTTTCTATCATATTTCAATAGGTTCATTAGAAGCAGTAGCGATGGCTGAATTGGTAATTGAACGTATATCGTATGAGCTCAATTTGGATGCACTTGAAGTCCGTTTGGAAAATTTGGACAGAGTAGCACACAGTGATTTGATAGAATTGACGGACACTTTGAAATCGAACTCGCAATACTATGAAAGAAAAGTTGTAGTCGATGAATATAACAGAAACAACAGATGGAAAAAACGAGGTTTAAGATTTAGTTGGCTAAGATGGCTAACATCTGGATTCCAGAATTTGGAAATAACAATGTCAGTGTATGTTGATGACGGTACAGTATCCATAGTACATGGTGGAATTGAAATGGGCCAAGGGATAAATACAGTGGCAACACAAATAGCTGCATACTTCCTAAAATTATCCATCGATAAGATACAGGTTAAGCCTAATGATACTATGATTGCTCCTAATTGTATTGGATCTGCAGCCAGCATAACTACTCAAAATGTGGGAATAGGGGTACGGAGATGTTGTGAACAACTTTTACAAAGACTGGCACCCATACGCAATCAGATGAAAAATCCAACTTGGGTCGACTTGATAAAAGAAGCGTTTAGGCAACAAGTTGACTTACAAGTGCATTATTATACTAATATGAATGACTCTCAGAGATATGATGTTTATGGAGTGACATTGGCTGAAGTTGAGGTAGATGTTTTAACAGGCGAACATACAATACTTCGAGTTGATTTAATTGAAGATGTTGGGCGAAGTGTAAATCCTGACATAGACCTTGGTCAAGTGAGTTATTTAATATTGAACAAATCTATTTTTTGGTTTCTTAGACACCGCCAGATTTCTACAATTTTACAAAAATAATTGGGTAAGACCTTATTAACTAAGTCTTATCCAGTTTCACAAATCTGATCATTCTTTTTACTATTATTCTATATTTACTTACTTTCATTATTTTTTTCTTTTGATTGAAGTGAAATAATTGCAGCAAAACACTAAAAAACAAGTGGTGGCTGTCAAGTTGAAATATCTACTTATTTTTTTATAACAAAATATTTGTTTTCGTCGATGTATCAAAGCTCTCATTGAATGGTAAATAACGTAGTAAATCTTAATTTAATTCAGATAGAAGGAGCTTTTATTATGGGTGTTGGGTACTGGACCAGTGAACATCTAGTATACCACCCTGACACCGGCGAGCTGCTCACTAATCGTACTTGGGAATATTGGATCCCTCAAGCTTTAGATATTCCTCAAGATTTCCGAGTATACTTCAGAAGACGATCCTTTAGTAATGACACTATTCTTGGAGCAAAAGGTGATTGAGCTTTTTATTATAACTTATTACACTTCGGGATGCCTTGCGAAAGTAAAATATCAAATTTATTTTGTATAGAAAGTATTATGCATAAGATTAATGGTTTTTTAAATATGATATGACATATTCAAAAATATATATTTTTTTTTATTTAATAAAAATAATTCTAGGTAAACCAATCCAAAATTAAAAATGCTATGATATTCAAAAATAATTTTAATTTATAGTTCAAAGCAGTACTTTTAATTTATTTTTACAATTCTTTTGTTTTTACAACCAAAAATTATTTCCATTTGTGAAGTTTAAAGAGAGAAATTCTCAACATCATCCCGTATCAAAGTGTACAGGTGTACAAAAAGCTTTATTTATCCATTAAAGAGTGGTGTTTTATTGTTCATAGCGACGGGAGAGCCTGCTACGTGTATGGCCGTTTCAATTGCTTTCGCTCTGAGGGAAGCGATATCCATAGCGAGGCTTGATTCAGGAATACCAACAAACCAATGGTTCCAGATAGGTAACATTTCTTTAAACATGATAGGACCTTAGCTAGCAAACTCTGCAGTCACAGATATCATGGATTATACAGCAGACTTTTTTTAATAAATATGGATTCAAATAGGCTAGAGTGATAAGCGATCAAAAAGATAATATTATAAATTATAGAATAGATATTTAATAGCTATGACAAGCAAAGAACTTTAAGCCCTCATACTGGTAACAGAATAACCAAATGAATGAAATAAATGATTATTATTTTCAGATGGACCATTCACAGTGGATAGAATATGTGTCGCATGCGAAACAAACTCAAAAGATTTCAAATTTAATTAAAAATAACATAATATATGGGATATTGTATTCATGAAATCTGTAGAAAACCATCGGTCATCGCGGTGAAAACTTAAACTAACATATCTTAGTAATGTTACAAGTAGTAAAAAGGAATAAAACAAAATTTAGAGTTAATTTTTCATATTAAAGGATTTTTAATCAAAATCAATGAAATAACCAAATTAATAGTGAATTATAAATGCAATATAACTACTCATAGATGGGGGATCGGCTTTAGAGGTTCAAAATCAGAATAAAGAATGTGCGACTTAGGTGCCCCCTGGTTAAGGCGATGTCAATAACATGCATGGTAACAAGGAAGATTAGTCTAACGTTGCCACCTTCTGGCATACTATTACAGGCCCTCAAAATAAGAGAGCGCAGGAGCATGTTACTTACCCTTCAGACAATAAGCAAGCGAAAATATACGTAACTATTGCCACCCTTGTCCGGCGAGCTTGTCGTGGAGTCAAGTTCATCCTTCCACAATGCTGCAGCATCCCATCTGTATCACAAGTTACTACTGACTATTTATGCTGTTCTTGGCTAGTAAGTCAAAATTATCCGCCCCGAAATTCAGTTTGTGCAATCCTGCGACAAATAAAAAAGGCAGTTCACTTATTTCCTTTTAATTATTTCTTGATCGTAGCATCAGAGTTTGTTTTTTAACCTCTATAAGTTTCTCTTATAAGAGCACATCGTATTTGTCATAACTACAATTTTCTGAACCCCCAATCATTTTCGAATTATTTAAGAAATACAAAGGAACAGATGAATGATGATTAGAAACAACTACTTCATAAATTTACAGGCCACATAATATACACACTAACATAAACCCATATATTTTCCATATTCTGGTATTGTAGGTTAATTAAATTCAAGATTCCACATTCTGCAAGTCATTCCTTAAACTCAGGTAATACAACTTCTTGAATTTGATACACTCTGAAGCTTAACCCATTTCTATCGAAATCCGATCAAGCTAAATCGTTTTACACATGTACACAACGTGAGCCAAATTGGTTTTGTACGTTAGTTTGTGAGCGAGTTACTGTTGGGATCGACATTGTTTACCTATTTTAACTCGAAATGGCATAATATTATTATCCGATACCTACGAGTATTATTAGATATTAGATGTTGCCTGCGTTCTTCGTCCGTGCTTATAACCGTTTTTTGAAAACCGTCCTGGTGTAAAAAGTAGCCTATGTTACTCTCCGTTCGTCCAATTAACTCTATGTCTAATATCGAGTTTTTAATTCCTCAGTAAAGGTGTGAAGTAAGGACAAACAAAACAACAAACATACTTTCGCATTTGTAATATCAATATTGGGTATTAAAACGAACTTACAGAAAGGATTTTTATATGCATTTTAAATTTATTAAATTTACAGAAAGGAGTCGTACTGTTTTGTTATGATCATACTAGTCGATGTAACTTCCCATCCAATTTGATAAAATCTCTACTAAGCGATGAGACCGCTTTTTGTATTCAGCTTCAATCTTTGTTTTTCTATTCTTCTTTTATTTCCCTTACTTTGTAGCGATGTATGAATCAAGGGTAAAACTAAATTTTATACTTTTTATGCACCATCTATTTTCCAGGCTCATTACATAAGGATCTGTTAAGGAAAATTGAAAATATACTTGAACTTGTTGAAGTGGACACAATGCAAGAGATTTTATTCGTTCTTATTTTTCAAAAAACAAATGTAATCATGTATGCTCTAAGCTTCACTAACTTATTTTGCCTGAACAAGATTGTTACAATAAGGTATTTAACTATTGGAAACACAGACTTGAAAATATTACAGATACATACAAGAAATAGCTCTATGTAACATGACTTTTGCCTTTGCTTTTGACTAGGCCGGTTTTTTTTTTAAATTACTCATTTTTTTCTGCGTTGAAATCTGGACGTAAGTTGCATATTATTTAGTAATTTTTTTAAGAAACAAATATGACTTGTTCAATTAAATTTATTTTAAAAGTTTTTCTTGTAGTATGTTAATTTAGGGATAAAATAAAATATATTGTGGGACATGTCATGTTTATTTATACGTGACATAAGGACTCGATAGGGGACGATAAAAACGCGACTTGGTACCATAACTTATTCATGAAATAAAGCAATAAAAATTGGCATAGTTTCACTTTTATTACAGTGTATAACATTTTTATACCCTGTATCGGGATGGAGTTTTATGGGCAATCGCGAGTGACTCATTTGAGAGGATGGGTAGCGAATGTTTTTTGATAGGAAAGCGTGCAAATCAAGGTGTTTATTTATTTTCTCACAATTCTATATATAATTGTAACATTGAATACATATAAACTTAACTATATTGAATATGCACACATGACCATTTAGAACACATTGGTGTCAATAATATTACAATCTGGTGCCACCCAGGTGATTCCAATAATTGAGCGTAAATAAAAGAAGCTTATAACTTTGGTCTTTCGTGGCACAACTTAGTGAATGGATTCAGCTGAATATTCTGCTACCAAGAATAATTCTTTCAAGTATAATGCTGTCTTAACCTAAAGTGTCGGTAACAACAAAAACCAAGTTTCGAGAAATGATCGTAAAAACCCGATAATAAAGAAACGATGTCATTTAATAACTAATAAACGTATAAAAAACTTGAAACTATGAAAATGTACATCTAACAGAGTAGAGTCGCATTTAATTATTTTAGCTTTTTACGAAACATTTCAAAATAATTTGAAAATATAAACTAAAAGGACTCTTATTACTTTAACGACAGTAAAGGGTCGGTTTTTGGGGAGTATTACTAAAATGTGGCTTATTGCATATTATTCAACCATACCGACATTTAAGGTTAGCAATTGTTTATAAACATTTGAGGCTGTCGGTAACTACAACAATTGAAGGAGCAATTAGGTACAATCTGAAAGTCGGTTGTCTTTTGTTTTGGTAAAACCGACTTTAGTATACTTAAACTATTTTCAAAGCTTTTACAGTCGAAAGGACATCTTAAAAATACAATGAAATATTGATAAAAAACAATAAAAATCTACTCCTTATAACAAACCAAAATATACCGACCTACTATCTATAACAGAACATCTATAAGGGCGTTTTTAAATAAACTCTTGAATAGAACAAAATAAAACAGAATGGAACAGAATGTAACTGAACGGAACAGAAAAGAACAGAACAGAACAGAACAGAACAGAACAGAACAGAACATAACAGAACAGAATATAACAGATTAGATCAGATCAGAACAGAACAGAACAGGACAGGATAGGACAGGAAAAAACAGGACAGGACAGGACAGGCCAGAACGGAACGCAACAGATCAAAACCAAACAGAAAAGAACAGAACAGAGTAGAATAGGATAGAATATAATTATGAACTAAATGATTATACAAAACTAGGGCAATTTGCAATTACACTCGTGGATTTTATATAATTTATGTCCTATTAATAATTTAAAAAAACTAATAAGAAAAAGAAATCTTTTTCTTATTAGGTTAAATCGCCTTTTTCGCTTAAAATACCCAGGATATTATTTGATCGAAATACAAAATTCAAAATTCATTTATTTAGGCCTATTTTATAAGCACTTTTGAAACGTCAAGTATGTATATTTGTAGTGACTTTACATATATGTTTAATATACATGCTTGGCAAGCACATGTAGTTCTTTGAATAATGGTCTACAGCTTACAAGAGGGCCTACGCCAAAAATAGACCGCATGGATTTCGTCTGAGCTCTGAATGCTCTTTCAATATCCACTGAATTTCCCCAGATGAGATGTCCATATGACAGAACGAATGCTTCATAACCATGGTAAGCCGTTACCGTGGCTTCTTTCGATACTGTCATACGGAGTCTTCTAAGAGCGTAAACGAATTTATTCCGCTAACTACATACAACATCAATGTTTTGTTTCCAGCGTATACCTAAGAGTGGATACCTATGAGTTTACTTATTTCAGTCTCAGTTATTTTAAAACTGCCGTTCTGGGTTTTTAAAGCAGGTTTTTTGAACTGGTAGGTGTCCTCAATTTTTTTTTTCTAATATATTCAAACATCGAACCCTAAAGGTTCGATGATCAAGCATAAAATCATGCAGCGCTAATTTGAACCTGGAGTCGTATTTTTCTTTGGTCTGATCTAGTGTGTTTCTCTGGCTGTGGCCGTTTCAAGTAAGTGCTCTTTTATAAAGATACACCATTAGATAACATCGCAGTGAAGTAATAACTTTAAACAAACAACATTTTTATGCTAACTGTTATGAAAAAAAAGATCTATTATCATAGAGTACTATTATAATAGAGCCCCATAAAATCAAATGACGTAATAACATAACATAACCTATCTAACTAGAATATTATCCAAATCAATTAACACGATTAGTACATTACATACAAGCTTATCTTTGGACTATGTCGTCCGTCTTGGTAATCGAACATGACATACGAACAGTGCCTGCAGCCCTGCATCAAAAACTAAATCTAGCCACCTTATTTTGTGCTTTAAAGTTGCGGCAATTAATGTCATATTCCCGTGGTAATGTTAAAGGCTAAATTACAAGCGGTAATGTGTAAAGACACCTCAACACAAACAAGGCGTGTCTATAACTAACAATGACTAACCACCTTGAGTTGATGTGACGCAATCTATCAACGGGGTTCTGTTAAGTCTCATTCTCTTAGTAAAATTACTAAGGAAATAACACTTGAATTGATCTCATTTATTATCTACATTACACCAAACTATTTTCTAGATGATATTCCAGAAACACTTAAGCTATTATTGTAAACAGCGAAATATAATCCTGGAAAAGAGTCCAAAAAAAAATCCTATGGGTGTTCTATCCTATCATGTTTAATGTCGATGAAAAGGAAATTTAATTGAAAAATTCTTTTGAATCAAAACTATTGAATATTTCATTTCATTAATCTTTTACTGTTGATGTGAGTCTATTTGCTATTGTGATCTTGAATAGCAAATATATATATTATGCTAATTTTTACATACTTCCCGTGTTACGCAATAAAGATAATTAATAAAAAAAATCAAAAAAAATATAATAAAGGATGCGGTAAAATCT
Source organism: Pararge aegeria (assembly GCF_905163445.1). Taxonomy (NCBI): domain Eukaryota; kingdom Metazoa; phylum Arthropoda; class Insecta; order Lepidoptera; family Nymphalidae; genus Pararge; species Pararge aegeria. Next base: position 3,371,106 of record NC_053184.1, on the reverse strand, counting down.
TAGTTTTTAATTTATAGACAAATACAAAAACTTTGTCACTGTACTATCCTTCTGAATCTTTGTCTACTTTGACCATCTAAGAACATAATTCACCTGGAACGTTCCATTCCAACGTTTGTTTTCCTCATTAGTTCCCAGATAAGTGTAACTTAGTGTCTGTTCACGTAGACTCGCGGCCGCGGTGGCGGGCGCGGTCGCGTAGTATTAAGCACACTTACAGAACGAAGGTTCGGCCGCCAAAGCTGGCAAAAGGCGCGCGCGGCGTTGTCGCGGTTATAAAAATTGTTTGATGTTATTTGTTTGTGATCATGTCGAACTAGCGACGGAAGTCGCGGCGTCAGCTAAGATCACCCAGTTGTAGCATGTAAATAGAAACTATAGGGCGTATGTTCCTGTGTTATAATATTTCTAGTGAAAATTGAAAGTGGAATTCTAGCGGCTAGTGAAATTCATAATAATTTATTTTTATCTTGTCGTTTAAATATAGAAGAGTTTACCATTGCTGTTCAGAATAGACTTTGATTTAATGAGGCTAGAACTGCAATTTGGCAAAGTATACAGTCAGGAATCATCATGCTATTAACAGACACAGCAGTAGTAGAGTTTTTTGTGACAGAGCTCGTCCGGGGAAGATTTATCGCCATGCTCATTTCTGCCGCTAACTCTGAAGGGCGTGGTTTCCCGTGTAATAACATACATGAGGCTTACCACCTGCGCCTCAAATTGATAGATGCAAGGCGGCTTATTGCAGAACGTGCTCCTTGCATGCTCTGTGAAGTGTTGCTCTGTTTATAGGCGATGGTTTTCCACTTACCACCTGGTGGGCCATCTGCTTGGTCCGTCAATTGTTACTATTTAAAAAAAAAAAGTAATAAGCTGCAGAATTAAATTACTAAATTCGGTCCTAATATAGAGGGTGAGAGAATAAAATTTGAATTTGAATAAAAACTCTTCAGAACAACCGCGACCGCCACCGCACTCGCGTGTTGTATGTGAACCAGCACTTACTCCTCCTTGCGTTTATCTTTAACGTTTATCCCCAACTTATCTAATTTAAATGCTTCTTAGTTAATTTAATTTCAAACAATCTTCAATCATTGTACCCACTGTGAGTTAGGCTTAGCTTACTAGAAATATTATTATCATTTTACTTTCATTCTTTAAAGACATAACAGCTTGAATGATTAATTTATAGCAAGAACTTATTTGGCATCTTCAAGGGTTGTTTTTTTTAGTTACGATTGCAAATTTTAATGGCACATATTATGTATCTTTGAAAAACATAGGAGTGAATACAGGTTTTTACCTCCGTTTAACTTACCTAAGAAACACATTATTGGGATAACAAATTACCTTTATAGCTACCAGCATAATCCTGTGTGTCCAAGTTCTGTTCAAATCGGTTTAGGTTTTCCGAAGTAGAAGTTACAGGCAACAGATTCTTTTGACGATCTAAATGATTACTTTCTAACTGATTCGTTTCTCTTTTAGATAGCAGGGTCAACTGCGGACCATAAGGTCCAGAGTTCGATTCCTAATTTGGACCAAACATTTTTCGGTGTTAAATTTTTTGTTACCATAGTCAGTACGGAGTTATTAAATTGGTGATGTCAACCCACGTGCTTCAGAAACGCGTGAAGGTCCCGATTTTTATTACTAACATAATGCGATACGTGATGCGATAAAAGTCGCTAATGCCCATTAGCCCGCATCGAAGCAGTGTGGTGGGTCTACACTCCATGTTATGCGAGAGGTGTATGTGTCTAGCAGTGGGGCTTAAAACGCTGTGGATGAATGCTTTCTTATTAGCTGGCACTATTTACTGGCTAAAATACGTAATTTAAGAGTAATGTAGTCAACAAAAAATAATTGCGCAATGCACAAGTTGCATGATCGGCCAATTTATTTACGCTTACGCCATTCTGTGAATATTGTTAATTTGAAACCTATGTGTTGTTTTGAAGCAATAATTCACGCCCAAGTTTTTTTAAAAGTTATGTAACCCTTTATACTATTTCTAGCGTTCCCTCGCGACTTCGTCCGCGTATAAGTCAAACTTAAAAGATAGACATGCTGTTATGGACAATTTTTTACCACTATATCATATATGATTTTATGGAAACTTAAAATGGGAAAAAAACCCCGATATTGAAACATTCTTCATTGGTGTTGTGCTCCTATTGGTCTTAGCGTGATGCTATATAGCTTGTAGCCTTTCTCGATAAATAGGTTGTCCAACACTGAAATAATTTTTCGATTCGGACTAGTCGGACGGTTCCTGAGTTCCGGACTTTCCAGATAAGATATTTTACTTCGACATTACTACTTTACTAACATTTATATTGATTATCTAGATCCTAAGCAATTATAAATCATTTATTACTAAAGTAGTAACCATTATGAAAAGCCCGATTCATCGCTCTCGAGGAGGATAAAATTCGTCACTCATTCTTTATTCATCGCTCAGACATGTTCAATTAATATTAACAACTCTGTTTGTTACCCTTGTCAACGTCAACTACATCTAAGCCGGACCCTCGCTTCACTGCGGTTCTCAAATTAAGTTCACCCTGATCCACACATTGGTATGTTGGACCAGTTTTATCTGCCAAACATATGTGGAGGAATTTGGGGTATGTTATTTCCTATAGCTTATTAAGGCTGATTTCACTGTTCGCTTCGAAACCAAGTTTATTGAAACCACTTACAAAAAGTCAAAATATTTAAACTACAGGCCTAATCTCTCTCTCTCGGAAACTGAGTTTAGCTTGCTTGATCGCCTCTAGCTTCAACGTTGAATATGGGTCTTAGTGATCCATGGTTCTATTTTTTTCATAGCAGATTAGTAGTGCCGCGTTGTTTACGGCAACCTTGAGATTGTATAAGCCAAACAGTCGCGAAATCGTCGAATCAAAAGCGAGGAAACGTCGATGCTAAGCGAATAAAAAGCAATAACATCTCTGGTAATAGCTAACTTTGGAGGCATACTGACATTTTTTGTTTTGTGTTCTCGTAATTACATGACGCAAACTTTGTTAGAAATGGAATCAATAATGACAAATGGGACGTATAACGTCTGAAATCTGTTCTGAGCTACAAACATAAAAAAATCAAAAAATACAACTGAATTGAGAACCTTATTTTTTTAAGTCGTTTTATCGGGAATTGATTTTATTGCTGTTTTAAAAACTAATAGTTACTAGTTTTCATAGTAGTTGTTTGTAGTTGTTTACAAATCCACTTAATCTTGACCATTATATGCCTAAAAAACTTTAGAACCAGGATTATAACACACTACAAAAAAATTTTGTGTTTTGTCTAAAAATTTATGAAAATATTGTCACCGTCTTTTGTCACAAAATTTCGTTGATTAATCTGGCAACAGTTCATTATAAATACTGAACAAAATTTATTTCTGTATTGGAAAGTTTCGAATGAAGATTGTAGGATTATAATTTGCATTCAGAAACTTTTGTTCCATCACTAAGTTAATGAACCTTGATTTAGCAATATTATTATCAATACTCGTAGGCCGGCCGCACATATTATACGAACTACGTACGCAACGAGTGAGGCATACCTATAAATAAAAATGCTGGCTTCTATAAACTTTTCCCATAATATTATTTATTGTTTCTAAAGTTAAATAATCAACAATAAAATGTGTTAATCGTCGCGAATAGATCTATAATCTATATTAAAAACTTGTCTAGTACCACAGTAATAGCCACTTTTATGGGCTAATACGCCATTTTGATGGCGTGACTGGAATACTTAGGATTTCACGCAAAAATGTTAAAAGCATGCGAACATTACTTACAACAGCTCGCTGTAGGAGATTTATTACGTAACAGTGGAGCGGCTTGTACATTTGAAAGAGATTATATAAGTGTTTGGGAATATTATAGTGCTATACATAGAGGTTGTGTTGAATATTTGATTTTCTGCGAGACCCAGAAATTTATTTCTTTTAGTAATAAAAATTTATCAATAATCAATTTTTTTTTCATACTGTCAACCTCAATTACAGTTTATTATTTTTTTTCATAGAACTTTACTGAAAATGCACTCCAATAAATTTGTTGGAGTGCATTTTCATAAAATTTCACTGCCTGAGAGTCCTACGTAATGTTATCAAAGGTGTGTGGAGTCCACCAATCCGCACTGGGCCGTCATGGTGGACTACCGCATTAAGCCCTTCTCATTGTGGGAGGAGACCCGTTCCCTATAGTGGGCCAGTAATGGGTTGATATGATGAATCACAAAGAGGGCTGACGATGGAACTGAATGTGAATCTTCTAACTCCAGACTGACACAGCGAATAACAGAAACTTTTTCGTGGGGAATTGAACCCAGGATCTGTAGTTAAACATGCTAATGAATCAGAAGCAGCAAATAAGTCAATCACAAGCAAATACTTGCTCTATCACAATGAAAGCAAATAGATAAAGAAACGTAGTGAAAATTCTAATACAAATATAGAATTAGCAGAGGAATATATTCCGACCACGTCTGCGGGGACAGCGAAACTGATTCCTTTTATTTGCCCTCAGCGTCTGACCTCCGCAAATATTCATGCTTTTTTTTCCTAAGTGAAGTGATGCAAAAAGTGGGACGGCCCGAGCCAAGGGATAATCAAATAGGTTAGGGTTTGAAAACGTTTGAGTTGGCATTGTTTTGCTCAAATAAATGCTATCTCTATATTTGCCTTGCGTATCCGATTGTTGTGAGGAGTTGTTTAGTTAGGACATATTATTAAAGTTCCAATTATTGTCTTCGTTGCTTTATTAATACTGGGTGTACGAACCATATGTGTAATAAATAAAAGTGAGTAAACTTTGGTGCCCAACAGGGCGACGATTGTTCTCCTCTGCCTTCTAAGTCTGTGGTAGGCCGGCTTGGCTTTACTTTCGCGCCGGTACTCTTAATGAGTAAACAAAGAAGTTGACGAATGGTATACTCATAACACATACGACAGTAATTTTACAACGTTCCCCTTTCAACCTGAGATCACGGAAATCCTTAAAGGAATTACCTATTTTACTACAATATCTACCCTTGACTGCAATATCACCTGTTGGTATTGGCGTATGATGATGCAATCTAAAAAAATAGATAGGTAGATAGGTACTTGTTATAGGTATGGCGCTTATACCCATATTCGGTTCTTGATCATCACCATTACAATTCATTCCCACTCCACGTGTCTCCTCCTACAATAAGAAGGGTTTAGGCCGTAGTCCAAGACGCTGGCTCATTGCGGATTGGTAGACTTCACACGATTTCGAGAACATTATGGAGAATGAAAGTATCCTTACGATGTTTTTCATCACCGTTGAAGCAAGTGATATTTTAATTGCATACCTAACTAAAGAGATGTTGTGTACTACTGATCCGCACTCAGACCCCCAAAAGTGAAGCCGAAGTCCTGTTACCGCTTTATAATCGGTTAACTAAACATAACAAATGTAAAATCTAAGAGAAGTCAAGTTAATAATAAAGGAGCACTTATAAATTCGTCTCGTATCGTCCGTTTTTTGCTTTCCTAAAAAAGTCCATTCGAATTTTTTGTTTGTCATGACGATACAGATGAATTGCGCGTATGAACGTATCTCACATAGCTACTGAGTATAGTTACTGAGCTTCGGGAGAGACTTAACTGGATTGAATGTATTAGCTCACATTTTACGAGCAATGGTGATAGCAATAAAACTGGTAACCTTTCAATTCCATTTGGATTCGAGCATTAAAGTACACTTTTGCAGAATATCTAAAATATACAGGTATAATATGATTTTTTTCATCACACTTTTTCGTAACATGGACCTTATTACATAGATATAAGGCTCATAATCCACGATGTTAGATATGCGTGTCTTATTTAAAATTACCGTACTTGTAATTTATTAATGATGTCCCGATTAAGTTAGGTTTGTTGGCCTGCTACTGTACTGCAAGTTATATGTATGAAGATGGACCATTTTTAATTTAGCCGGCTAATACAGATTCTTTTTTTAACTAACAAAGAGGTTTTATGCGGCAAAAATATTAAATTTTTACCTTCTTAATAAAATTATGATAAATGATATGTAGGTTTAATTTTATCAAATTATTCACATTTCAGAACTATTTGTATTTTAAACATGTTTTAAATACGAAAATATGCACTTTAATATATTTTTAACATACACCGTATGAAACGTGTATGATAGGTACATTACTTGTTACACTCTCGGCTTCCTAAGCGCATTTGCTTTTAGCTCACGCGCCTTTTACTGCCTCGACTGTTAAATGCAATATAATCCTTCATATATAAAGTACTATTATATAACTACATTTAGGCGAGGAAATTTTGATGTATATCATATCGATTTCTTGCTTTGTGTAAAACTAAACAAACAAACTTCATTTTTGTGGGGATAATCTGTTTATGTGCTTTATTGTATCCAGATACATTCAGCCGTTGACATGATTGAGTAACAAACAGTAGTTTTTAAGCGTCGCTCTGTCCGTGCCTACCGTCCAAACGTCACGTCTGGCTTCTCGGAAGATCAGCGCTGTGTCTTTAACAGACACTGCAAACATGCTGAGTGAAGACCATTTTGGGATCACATTATTTCCTATAATTGTTGTGTAGACTATTAAGTTGTACTTGTGTGTTTATATCTAAATAAAGTTTTCTTTCTTTCGTTCTTTTGAATATTATTGGCATAAGAAAATTGCAAAAATGAAATCCAGCACCGCAACGAGGAGTGATTTTCTGTAGTTCTATAAAAAATCACTCATCATCATCATCATCATTTAAATCCATTACCGGTCCACTATTGGGCACGGATCCCTGGGTAATGAGGAGGGGTTAGGCCGTAGTCCACCACGCTGGCTAGTGCGGATTGGTGGACTCCACACACCTTTGAAAAAAATATGAAGAACTCTGGGCATGTAGGTTACCTCACGATGTTTTCCTTCACCGTTGGAGCAAGTGATATTTTAATTGCTCTTAAGATAGCTTAGAAAAGTTACAGGGGTTCGAACTCGGCCCCCGAAAGAGAAGTCGAAGGTCCTACCCACTGGGCTATCACTCAAATGTACTATTATATACAATGAGCTTTTATACTGTACCGTTTATTGATAAAGCAAGTCAAGTGGTATTAAAGTAGTGAGTATATATGCTTAACAAAATGGAATTACTCTATGTGATATTCCAACGCATCCACACTTGACCTATATATAAAAGGTAATTCTGCCCAAAACAATTTGTTGCTACCACGTCCCACGTTATTATATGATTCCGGGCGTCTTGATAAAGAGGATTTGTGTGAAAATGTAAACAGCGCCTCTGCCGTTGACGTGGAACATATTTGTGAAAATGAGTTGAATTTTTTTCAGCACACCTACATACATTGTTGGTAATACGTTTTAGCATTTCAGTGGAGTTTAACATAGAAATTTAACATGAAATGAATTGTTTAACTCAAATGGTTTGATTGTAAGCAAAACCATAATAATATGCTGATAATATACTAGAATCTCAAAAAAAAATCATTTTTTAACAATTGTATAGTAATATACATATAAACACCCAGACACTGAAAAACATTCATGCACATCACACATACATTTTCCAGTAGTGGGAATCGAACCCATGGCCTTTGACTCAGAAAGCAGGGTCGCTGCAAACTGTGCCCCGTGTCCTCTAGTTGGCCGGAATGGGTTCATATGATGATGATGATTACCACTAAGCTGTTATATTAGTCGCTAAACCCACATACCCCCATGGGAACCGCATGACGAGTTTATGCTACTAAACACTGCTTTGGACTCTCGGACTGATTGGTGGACTTTTCCTAGAAATCTCGTAGGTGCTCGGAATAGTCTAACTTTACTTTCATTGGCCCATGATGAAGATGTTATTACAGAGTAAAACAACGCTGAGGAAGTAACCCGGTTCACCGTATACATCGAATGTTTACTTATTTTACCATCTATAGCTGTAGAGGAGGAAAAATAATGCTAGGTTTTGACCGGTTTAACTGTCCACATGTCTACATCGTCCTGAAAGGAAACACTAAAGTAGATATTCAAGTTGAATATGAGAACTTCTTTTTTTAAAAGAAGATTTGAGCTAACCTTGAAAATTTAAGCTAACCTCATACTAACCCATCAATCAGACTGTTTCGGTTTTTAAAGTATTTCAAAATAATTGATTCAATTAAGTTTTAACAAACAACGCTTTAGTAATGGTTTGGCTAGACACAGGTTTTCCGGCTCGTTAAAGAGTGATTTAACAGAAACCCTCTCCTCCATTTTACAAAAGGATTTGCTACACAATTTCACTAATCAATCTCCATTGTACGTGACATCGGTAGAGTAACTCGTGCATTGTTAGGTATTGGGGAAAGAAAATACGTTTACCTTTAAAATAAACTTTATTTTAGTCCATAAAATTTATCTTTTATTTAGGTGTTTTCTAATGCCAGTCAGACTGGCCATGGCGTGGCGATGCACAGTGGCCGTAAAATGAAGACACACTTCCAGATTTTTGACATTCCATTTATTAAAGCTTTTTTCCGGATTAAAAGTATTGTAGGTCCGCCTCTAGGATAGGTTCATGTATTGGTTCAATAGGATATTGTTTTATAAAAGTAACACTATGTATTGTGATTAATAAATTAGAATTGAATTTGAGCTAACTCTGTGCCAAATTTTATCAAATCGGTGCGGCATTGGAGTCGAACGTAGGTTTGCTAACAAAAGGAAACAAACAGAAAAACTTTTGCGTTTAGTAATTGTTACGGATAATACTATATATAATATATTAATAAGTTTTTAATATAAAATTAAAGCTAACAATTCATCATCTTTAATACTTCGAAAATGTTTGAGTAAACATAAAAGTTATGGAGCTAACAAAAAGAAGTGTATAAGTCTACAAATAATTGCCCTTAATCCACAACAAAGCCTCAGCGAACATCCCCTCACATAATAAAACCTCCATAAAGTACCAATAAAGGGGGTAAAATAATAATCCGCGTAAAACTTTCGCAATATCGCCTCTTATGGGATTAATTCATATCCCCACGCCATAAGTTACACGTCTATATGAAAGTTTTATCCGTTCCGACTTTAATTTATCAGATGTGGGCCGTGATTTAATATTACTTCCGGGATAAACGATAATTTCCCTTAACGCATCCGGAATATTAATTATCCTTATATATTTATACGATTTAAAAATCCTTCGTTAAGGCGCATTTCCGAACCCGTAAGTTGGATGTTGTCGGCTGAGATTTCGAATTCGAATATTAAACATTTAACTATTGTACTCGTTGATAAATATATGTTTAGCGCAAGTGACCAAAACGCAGTTAAGTAGTTATCTATACATATAATAAAAGTGTAACTGAAAGATTTCTGTATATTAAATATATTTTGACAATTTTGACCGGGGGATGCTTTATAATCGATACTGAGCCCAAAACAGATTTTTTTAAATTTTTGTCTGTCTGTCTATCTGTCCGGGCATCACGTGAAAACTACTGAACGGATTCTAATAAAACTTGGTATAGTGGTAGTTGATATTCTGGGTCAACATATAGTCTACTTTTTATCCCGATAAACAATAAGTTTCCTCCAGGAAATGGGATGAAAACTTTCATCAATTTTACTCAATATCTCCGTTAAATTTGCACCGATTTTAATCATTATTTTTTTATTTTAAAGTATATACTATCAGGCATGTATGTTCTTATTTTAATAAGGATCTGATAAATATTTTCGGAGATAAAGAACATAACTCTTCACAAATAACTGTTAGTCGCAAGGTATATGGGACATCGATCGACTGCATGCGTACCATCCTACTAATATTATAAATGCGAAAGATTGTTAGGATGGATGTATGTGTGTATGTATCAACTAAAACACCACGTAAAATAATAGTAGGTACCTACATAGCTACCCACGATGATTATGATGTTAGCATTAAATATATTCTAGATTCTCGATTGACTCATACGCGGGCGAAGTCGCGTTCGCTATATAAAATAAAATTATTTACCACATGACTAGCCTAGGCCTTCCTGCCGAGATTATTCTTCGGAACGCATTTCTATTTTTTTTTAGTTATTTGCGTTTTAAATAATTCAATATCATATGCTAAAACGATAAAAGAAATTATCGTGAGGTTACCTACATACCTGAGAGTTCTCCATTAGTTTCTATGTGTGAAGTCTACCAATCTGTATTTGGCCACCATGGTGGCCTACGGACTTTTACTCTTGTCACTCTGAGAGGAGACCCGTGCCCTGTAATGGATATTACATTTACATACAAAAAACAACGTAATTGTTTTGTGTAGTTAGTATAAAAAAAGCGTTTTAATCGCTATTATATATCAATTACTTTTACCCTATCCGGGATATAAAATTGTTATCAATTTTTAGTTCCACTACAGGTTATCTGAAGAGTTATAACATCTGGGGGAAGGTAATGTTGCAGTCTTAAATGGTAGTGAACTAACCTGTTAGGATTATGATGGATAAAAAAAAATAAAAATGAAATAACATGGATTTCCGGAAAGTAACGCCTGCTTCTAATAAATTGCTAGTAGTTTATTTAATTAGGTTTATTTCGTTAAGAAACAAAATAGTATGAAGTCTTGTTTTAAGATTGGTATTACTACCCCTGTGTCAGAAGACTCCGCTCTTCTTAAAATAAACTTAACAAATTGCAATAATAGGGGGGTAGGTATACAAACCAAACAAGATATACGATGATATATAAAAGGTAGACATGTTATATGTTACAGATACCCCTAACTAGTGGCGTGCACGGGGTTTATGACCAATGTATGCATAAAGAACGAACATGGCATGAAATGGAAAAATTCTTCTCCTTTATGGGGCATACAAAAATTGTAGGATAGGCAGTACTTTTGTGCTTGTGTGAAGTGCACGCCACTGCCCCTAACTATTACGACTTCTTCATATTAGTCAACGGTATTGATTACGTATTAGGGAGCGGGTTAACCAGTAATCAAGGATAAAAAAATTGTAAAAAATTTCATAAAAAAGAAGTGGAGTAAAAGAGATTCTTATATATATTGACATAAATTGATATAAAATATAGGTTTATTGACTTGCAGTGATAGTGCATTGGGTAGGAGCTCGACTTCACTTTCCAGGGGCTGAATTCGAATCCCAGCACGCACCTGTAACTTTTCTAGGTCATGTACGTTTTAAGTTATTAAAATATCTTGCATCCACGGTGAAAGAAAACGTGAGGAAACCTGCATGCCTGTGAGTTCTACATAATATTCTCAAAGGTGTGTGGAGTCCACCAATCCGCACTGGGTCAGCGTGGTGGACTACGGCCTTAACCGCTTCCTATTGTGGGAGGTGACTCGTGCTCTGTAGTGGGCCGGTAATCGGTCGATGTGATGATTGATTAGCGGGCTAACCTGTAATCAAGGTCTAATTCATATGAGTCAAAATATGTTGACTACGTAACAGAAGGATGTGGATGGAAACTAAATCGAAAAGAGCCAGAGAAAACTCAGGGTGGTTTAATTTTGTTAACTGTTTGCTTGGAGCTGAATTTTACGACCAATGTACGGCGCTCTAATTACCGTCGCTTCGAGGCATTACGCCTTTGATTGCATTGGCAGTGCAGTGATGAATTCAAATGGGCTAATCGCTGTAACTTACCCGGAAATGTATGTGCGGTTATCCGGATTTTCAGTACGAAAAAGTAAAGTCAAAGTCGAAAATATCTTTATTCAAGTACGCCCATAGTGGCACTTTTGATGCGTACATTACATGAGAAGTACACGCAGTGGCGTGCATAGAGGGTATGCACAAGGTATGCAGATGATTTAAAATGAAGATTATCTCCAGTATGAGTTATAAATACTTGAGGGTAGGCTTTTTATAACTCTTACAATGCCCAGCCTTAAGTTTTTTATAGCTCTTACTGAAGATTTTCTTCATTTTTTATCATCTGCATACCCTGTGCATACCCTCTATGCACGCAACTGAGTACACAGACAACAGATAGTGATATGATGGCGATAACCATATTACTGCTACAAGGGTTCAAAACGCGTCCTGGTCTAAGAAGAAGACCACAACAAACTTAGCCGGGTTTTTTTTTGTCATCACCATCTCACATTGTCAATTAGCATTTGTGTTATTTATTTCTTCAAATGTATTTCGTGTATATCCTGAACAAGATTACATTGTATTAAGAATTATTTAGTGTAAATTATTTTATAACTTATGCCAGAAATCACACGTTTATGGAAACTGGTTTTCCACATTTTCATGGTTTTCACTTACACTCTGCTTTAAGTAGCTTGGAGGGCTAAATTCTTCTCTAGCTAATAGACCTGGGCCCACCTGTGGGAAGTTGAAAATAGCGGATTTCTATCTTACCCGATTTTATTCCGTGTAACGGTTGAGTAGAAGTACTTATTTATGTAAACTTAATATACTTACTTATTGTAAACTTATTTATGAATATAATAATCCGTTTTGGAATGGGCAAGTCCTTTTGTGTCTTTCTTTTGATACAAGAGGCCCTTAGTCTTGTTGTGCTTTAAAGAGCTTTATTTTCTCAAAAGAAATTACAATTCCACTGAATGAGAATATTTACAACTTATTTTTATGTAGGTAATTTATTATACATCAGATTAATTCTGCTAACAGCTAGAGTCCATATTGGAATATCTGTGTTGGAAGCAAAAAGTTTGAAAAAATAATAAATTTCAAGATGCCTGGTTTTGGCGGATTATGGCAAATCAAGCTTAATGTTTAATGTATATCATAGACTTAACAAACGCCTATGCTTTTATTCAACGATCTTAAACTTTAACAAAATCAAAAGGACCGAGGCCGTTCTATAATGGGAGAGAATAAAAAACCGACCATGTCTGAGTTGGACTCGCGCACGAAGGATTCTGCACCATAACAAAAACGGCAAAAATTCATGGCTTTTGTATACTCCCTTTAATGTTTATTTTATTCGATGTTTTAGTATTTGTTTTTATAGCGGCAACACAATTACATCATCTTTGGAAATTTCAACTGTGTTACTGTGAGATGCAGCCTAGTGACAGACGGGCAGACTGACAGTCAAACGGACGGAGAAAGGAGTCATTATACCATTTGGGTACGGAATCCTAAAAATAGCTGGGTCCACCCGGCGCCAATTGTAAATGCGACCTTGCGTATCTACCCATATACATAACACATACTGCTAAACTGCAAAATTCGGAACTGTCGATGTTTTACGAGCGTATTGAATTTTCACAGGCAAAAATGCGGCATACTAATTGCGGTGACTGTGACACATTAGACCTTTGATTGCACAGGCGTCGCAGCAATGCATTTAAATGGGCTAATCGTACGGAAACGCATCGGAAAATCGCTGCTGTTGCACACACTATTGGAAAATATTTTTCGGGAAAATGTTAACACAAAAAGTTATAATATTTTCAGACATAATCAATCAGTGTTTTGACTCGTTCATAGTAAATCGTCAATAGCCTATAACAGTCCACTGCTGGACTAAAGGCGTCTCCCAACTGGATAGTCTTCTCATAGTCACCACGCTCCGCAGACGGGTTGGTGATCGCAGTAGATGTTAGTAGTAGTACAGAGGACGCTTCTGCACGTTCTCCTTTATATACCCTTAGTCGACTCGTACGATGGGAAGAGGACACACGACATGTATTCTGATCGTGGCGAAAACGTGGATAGCAAATTAGTTATAACTTAGTATAGTCTGTGCTCTATGCCCTACGGTTAGTAGTTTAATCTGTAGTATTAGTATGTAGTTATTTTTGATTATCTTTTTGCATCGTAATAATTTTGTTTTTCTTTTTTGTTATTATTATGTAGACCTAAATTTATGTTTGTCATCATTGTTAAGTTATAAGGACGTAGTGTTTGTATTATATTTGTTATTTATACCCATAGAGTATGCAAACACTACGTCAGACCATGTCGCTGCCGGTCCGCGAAAACCCGTAACCTTTGGTCCCTACTGAAAATCAGCGTTGTAGTATTCCTTGGCATTTACTGCCATGGTGCTGTGGCACAGAGCTGAGTAGGTGACCCATTGACCACAACGAAGCAACATACGCCTAAATTATTATATATATTTTTTTTCTTTTTCTCTGTCCTCTTGTAGTATGTTGTAATTTATTTATTTATTGTGGTTAATAAATATTTTTATTATTATTATTATTATCTGCTGTAATAAAAAAATATATATAATTCTTTTATGTGCTTATGAACTTGAGTTCATAAGCACTTTGAAACGTCAAGTCATGGAAGCAGGCGTTATTTTGCAGAAATCCACGATACATTATGAAAATTAAGCTTAAATTGCTATACTCTGCGAAAAGCAGGAGAATCTGTATGGTGTAATTTATAATTTCTTCGAAACTTTGAAATTTGCTTAAATTGATTTGCTTGAATAAAAGCAAATTAAGCTTAATTTTCATAACGTCGAGTCAGTCTGTTTGCAGTGACTTTACCACCGGTTTGGAAGGCAGATTCCACTGAGAAGATCCTGCTAGAAACTCAGCAGATGGCTATTTATCAACATCATTTTACAGTGTCACCACACGAGATTAAACTAAATCGGTGTTCTCCTTCATCGTTAAAGCAAGTTTTATTTCATTGCTTAAAACGCTATGGATATAAAACTCACTCCCTATCCTAACCACTAGGTTTAACGTCATGAAAAATTATATAATTTTACGGTACGCGTATTCCAAAAATGTTTGCACTCTAAGGGAATTGCTTCGTGTAGGTGATTGAACCTCAGTTTGGGAAAGCCACCGGGCAGTGTTAAAAAGGACAATACTCCGAACGGGATGCACGTACGTTACATTGTCCATGGGAGCGGCACAGCGGCCAGCGTGGAGGTAATGCAGCGTTATGCTAATGCGGACTGCCTAAATAGGAGCTGGGAAATATGAGCGGCTCACGGACAAATTACACCGACCCCGCTCTAATAAAGATGGTAATACTGCTCGAAACATACACCGGGCTCCCCATTATTTCATGATTCCGTGTGTCTTGATAAACAGGATTTGTGTGGAAATGTAAATAGAAATGTTCTTGTTAAAACAATATGTTATATACCTTTTACAGTTGTTCTACTTTATGGATTCTAGCTTGGAACCCTCGTTGGCGCAGCGGTAAATAAGTGGCAGACAAATTAGTTATTTTAAACTGTACTTGAAATAAGTGCCGTTTATAGGTTATGAAGGTCTCTGCTGGAATAAAAATGAAAGATTAACCGTCCACCTCCAGGAGGCGAGCTATTTATGGGCGAAATTTTATCAAGATCGGTGTAGGGGTGAATCCTTACTAAACAAAAGTGTGTTTTCTTGTATATTTGTCCTTCCTTTACGCCCTAACATTGCGACCAACTTGATTTTTGGCATAGAGTTAGTTCAAAGGATGGAGAATAACATTGGCTACTTTTTATTTCAGAAAAACTAAAAACTCCCAAAGAATTTGTATAAAACCGTAATATACGTGGAGAAAGAACGCGGGCATCAGCTAGTATATTGTAAATGCGAAATAAAAAAATTAAAATACACTTTTTAGTAACGGTTTTATTGCAGTTTACTAGGCTACATAAAATCGTATATATTTCATTTCATTGCCATTTCATACAAGGGTAATTTTATATTATAAAACAAATTACCGAATGGAATCTTTGAGATGTCTCTCAATAAGTTCAAAGTATATAAAAAACATAAGCTTACAGAAAAATCCTTTTATAATATGAAGGATTACTTATATGATAAAAAAGCTTGGCCATTAATTATTATTGCTCTTACTTCATATCTTAATATATATTTGGTGATAACAAAAAATACCCGGCTAAGTTTGTTGTGGACTCTTCTCAGATCAGGTTGCGTTTGTAACCCTCGTAGCTTTAGGTTTAAGTTGGCGAACGTAGTTTATATCATCTCCTTACAATTGTAAATAATAAATGACGACTGATTGACGCAGTAGGCAGCGACCCTGCATTCTGAGTCTAAGGCCGTGGGTTCAATTCCCACAGCTTTAAAATATTTGTGCGATGAACATGAATGTCTTTCAGTTTCTCAGTGTTTATATGTATATTATAAGTATTTATACATATCACTCATAAAAATATCATCAGTTATCTTAGTACCCATAACACAAGCTACATAGATGGAGATGTGTGTATTGCCGTAGTTCATTTATATATGTATGAACGCTTCATAAGTATATACTAATATGGATAAAGAATTTTTGAATTTGAATTTAATTTATAATACTAACATGAAGTATGTTTTGACGTGAACAATATCACAGAGCACTACTAGTTGTACACTTCAGTGACAGTCTAAGCTGTGGCATCCCCCGGCTTCAGTATACGTCGCGGAGCATTATTGAATGAATCATTTATACAAGTTCGTGCTTAAGTTTGCAGTTTGCGAGACTCGAATCTGCAGCTACGACCTTGTTTTGAATTCCATTAGAAGATAGGTCAAGACTGGAATAAATTAAATCTTGCAACTCAAATGTTTGGGAGCGTTAAATAATCATATGTTTTGTTTTTTCACACTCATAGTTTTATAACAAACTAACTGATATCCGAGACTTCGTTCGTGTGGATTAAGATTCTTATTCCCGCGCTCTCGTTAACAATTATTTATCTCACCACGAGAACTATTAGAGATCGGGATGGAAAGTACATGTCCTTTTCCATAGCATAGGTGACATGGATACCATATTTTGCGGCTTGGTTTGTAAATAATTTTAAATTTTCCCTCGGGAACTATTTAAGGAATCGGGATAAAATATAGCCTATGTTCTTTTCCATGTCAAAGGCTACATGCATGCCCAATTTAAATATAAATCTGTTTAGCCGTTATTGCGTTATTGAGTAACAATCCACACTTTCACATACATATATATATAAAGTAGGAAGTGGGCATAGCAGTCCCCCTTGAATTCATTTACGTTTTTTAATAATCCCATTCGTTATCCCAGGATACAAGCATATCCGTAAACAGGTTACATGTTATCTCTATGCAAAAATACAAACAACTATGTAACAAATGCTATTTTATTAGTTTTTTACTACAAATGTATTTTTCCAGGATGAAAAGTATTCTTTGTCTATTTCCGAAGAATGTTTTTTATAAGGTCATCCTCTAAGGGAGAAAAGTTGAGTTTTTAATTTGCACTGACTCACCGCTTCTTTATTTTATATAAAGGTATAATATAATATACATAAAATAATGAAGTGGTGATATACTAGAGGTCAGTTTGATCCACACCAAGGCATAGAGTCTGCCTAAGAGTTCTCTTTAAAGTTCTCAAAGGCGTATAAAGTCCACCAATCTGCACTTGGCCAGCGTGGTGGACTACGGCCTGAACAATCTCATTCTGAGATTCTCATTCGGAGACAAGATCCTTGCGCTGTAGTAGGTCGATGATGATAATAATATAAAAGAAGAAGATGGGTTTATAAAGAGAATAATTAAACAAGTTAATTTAATTAAACTTATGTTTTACTTACGCATAGTAATTTTTCACTGAACCATGCTTTTAAAACCTAACCACTCTTGAAATAATGAACTGAAAGTTTCCTACCAAGTAAATAATGGTAAGCAAGCGAAACTTTCGACGAGCTCGCAAATTAAGTTAGTATTTTTAAGTTGTTAAGTTGCCCGGGGAATACCGATCGTGGTGAATATTAGTAGTATCAAGTATCAATATCCAATTTACATGTAATAAATTGATATTCCTGGCTAGAGCTACAATAGCCGCGAAAGTGTAGGAAGAAAATTGACAAAGAAAAGAGCTTTTAACTTTAAAATATATTCGTGACACTCTTATTATACTTAGTAAAAAAGCCACAGCACTCATTTTAATAGTATCATTAAATTGTTTTAGAATCATCAAAGTATACTTTATTGTTATATTTCACTACAATTTTAAAAATTGTATAAGTGATTTTACCTACACTTAGAGAAAATATCAATTTTATAAATTTAAAATGCATTTTAAAGCAATGTTAGCGTATGATCGTAGCAAAGGTATGATCACGCCTTCATTATCCGGGGGCCGATCTCGAAGCTTTTGTTTTAAGTTGACGAATTTATTTATCGCCATCAACACACTCCTATGTCATATTTTACATGTAATGTACGCATCAAAAGTGCCATCTATGTGCCTATTTGAATAAAGAAATATTTGACTTTGACTTTGACTTTACTGCGATCTGCTCCGTGTGGTGAATATAGGTAAAACCTCGTGTTGTGAAAAGCATTTAGTCCAGCAGTGGACTGTCATAGGACATTGATGACGAAAAGACACATTGAAATTTAAAAAAAAAAAAGGAATGGTTTAAATTTAACGAACATATTATCGTGAAATTTATGGATATTTCACTAACCACATCCTGGCGAAAAAACTGCAGCTGTTTTCCTCAAAAAATGTCTGGTGTTTAAACTTATCGCTCGTAAAATAATGAACTAAGACTCTCGCAACCAAGAAAATAATGTTAAGTAAGCGAAACTTCCGCGGAAGCTCGTAAATTAGGTTAGCATTTTCAAGTTATAAAATTCACCGCGGAAAATTCCACTCTTGATGAAGATTGAAATTGCTGTATCAATATCAATATTATTATGGTAGATTCACATTGTGGTAGTTACTGGATCTATAAAAACTCTACTGCATATTAAACTCTAAGCTTTGTACGACTTCTTGGGCGCAGGTATGACAACGTGGTCTTATAAATGGTAGGTTACGGATTTAATTTGGAAATTCAAATTTCCGGTTTTTCGTCTGGTCTGGTGGGAGGTTAAGGCCGTGGTTAGATACAATCCCGGTGTTATCCAGTACGATGCCACGTAAGGTCACTGCCACTGCAACTGCCACACTCTAAATCAATTAGCCCACTTCCATCCTAAACTCACTATTCATGATATCACTTAGCGCAAGTATAGAATAGAAAAAGAAACGTTTAATTTGCTACAATAAAAGTAATTAACAGAATTAACAATAGTGTAACATGTTAAATGTATGAACATTTCATAAGTGCCTGTGATAGGGTATTTTGCGATTTTATACATAAACATTTTTGAATTTGATTTATAAGCTTTTTATTTATTCTTTAAAATATGTTTTTTATAAATATAACCTAAACTAAACTATTTAAAACTAAATAAAATCTAAAACGTCCTCGAAACCACTGCAGCGAGGCACAGTTCCTAAGATGCTGGCAGCATTGCCCCTTTGGATGGCTAAACTAATTCGTTGGCCAAGGTTACTGCCCGCTCTAGGATCACCGGTAGACTCGATAACCCTTTTCGATAATTCTTTGAAAAGAGCTCTTGCCTCCGGACCCAAAGTCTATACTCCAAAAGGCACAAAATTTGAATTTGAATTTAACGACAATCAGTAAATTTTTTTTTGGTCACACCTACATCTTCAGTTATGCAAACGTAATTTACAAACGTTTATGCTGTCTACAACCCTGAGATTGCATAAATATATCATAAATCATAAATCAACTCAGAATTATAATAGAACGAGTTTGGTAGACTTGATTTTAAAGTCGAGGCGTTATTAGGCTCGTGAGCCGTAAGCAAGCGCGATTAGCAAGCTGAGAGTGTAATAGTCCATGTACCATACGCGTTTTAAACGACTTTTTTCATCACAAGGAAAAAAATAGACTAAAACACGTTCACAGAAAATAACTAACCATTTTTAGCTGTTTTTCCACTGTATGTAAGTTAAGTAGATCGCTCTCTAGATTTTGGTGGCAACAGGCTATTCAGTCGCGATTCGTGCCTTGATTATTAACAACAGCCGAGGGAACTATTTCTCTGCTTTTCAAGTTAAACTGGATATTTTAAATTATTATTAATCAGTCACAAAGCGAAATTATTATCAAAAATATTAATTACCCAAAATATCGCGACGGTTATATTTCGCGTGCGAAGGTAAACCAACTGTATGCTCGGTTACCTTCGCGCATCATCATTTGCTACTTACATACTACCTGTATTAAAAATATGATAAAGGAAATATTTTCGTATTTAAAACATGTCTAAAACATAACTAGTTATGAATTGTGAATAATTAGAAAAAAAATAAACGTTCGTATACCATAAATGAAAAGATAAAAAATATTTGTTAATTGAAAGAAATGTGTACTATTTTTAGCAGCATAAAACCTCTTTGTTGGTTAAAAACAAACTGTATTGCCCGGCTTTACTAAATATTGTCTTCATACATATCAGAGTCACTCAGCGGGCGATGGAGAGAGCTATGCTAGAAGTATCCCTACGTGATTGAATCAGAAATAAGGAGATCCGTAGAAGAACTAGAATTACCGACATAGCTCAGCGAGTCGCGAAGCTGAAGTGGCAATGGACAGGGCACCTAGTTCGGCTTAAGTTGCTAGAATGGCGACTCCGCACCGGTAAACGCAGCGTAGGTCGGCCTCCAACGAGTTGGACAGATGACATCAGGCGAGTAGCTGGGAGCCGCTGGAGGCAAGCGGCTCAGGACCGTGTATTGTGGAACTCCCTACCAAAGACCTATGTCCAGCAGTGGACGTCAATTGGTTCAAATGATGATGATGATGATGACATATATTTACACTTAATTAACCATTAAAAATTACGTTTTAGCGCATAAGTGAAGACGGCGAGGACACACTGTTTGCACACATTAGTACTCTATCTTGATAATTGTGACGGTTTAAATCTAAATTTCTCAAATGCTGCCCAGTCTAGCCGTATTATTTTGAAGGTTTATTGGTCGCAATGTATGCTTCCAAGTTTAATGATCTAGCCGAGGTATTTGTAATTTAGTTTATTTAATTCTATTTATTAATGTACTTGGAATATTAATAGAGTCTATTAATTATTATTTTTTTCTTTTTGCCCATATCCCAAATGATATTATAGTCATGTATTCCTCAACTGAAGACTGACATAATATTGTTTTAGTCTTGAAATTATCTTTTTCGACCAAGCGTTTGCCTGAAGTCAATTCCTCTTAATGAAGTACGTGAATAGCTGTTAGTAAAAAATACACAAACCAATAACCAAACAAATTGTGGTACACAATAGCTATAAATAAAGGATACAACAAGTTTTGTAGCAAATTAAAAGCCCAATCGTCAGTAGATTAACTGGCAATTAAGTAAAGTTTGTTTAAATTGAGGTTCTCGCGCACAGATTATTAATTAATTAATTGTAGGCGTATCACGAAATTACCGACGCTGATAATGCTACCGAATTTAATGTTACGATAATGTAATTAGAGTCACGTAAAAAAAGGCTGACCTATTGATATTTAGGGGATTGTTACAGTTTGACATAAGCGAATGTGTCATTTCTGGTGAACCTAGATGTAAGGTCTTCAGCCATTCAAGGGGGACCCAGATAGATAGCCGGCATATACCACAAACGTTTCGGAGTTATGTGCGTTTCAGAGTATCACTTGCTATAACGGTGTAAGGAAACATTGTAGGGAAACCTATATGCCTTACAGATCTCGATAATGTTCTCGAAAGTATGTGGAATCAAGCAGACCGCACTGTGCCTGGGTGATGGACTATTGCCATAAACCCTTCTCTCTTTAGATATCTAAGCTTGGGCCGGTAATCTCCTTAACTTAAAACTCAATTTTATTTATTTCTCACCTAGCTAGAAGAAGCGAGTGGTGACGCAGTCTTAAATGGTAGCGGCCTAACCTTGTTAGCGGCGTTGTAGTTGTATTAAAGTCAAACCCCTAATTGGTTTCCACGAGAAAATCGTACCGGAACGCTAAATCACAACCAGCACGTTAGAAAAATTTTCCTGGACTGGAGACACAGATTTAAGAACATACAGAATCCGTGTACACGGCTCATACTGAAGCATCAAAAACCACTCCACTGTCGAAGAATTTCTCGAACAGGTAGTTGACAGGATAGGAGTCACTTCATACCTTTAGCAGTTGACAGTAATTATTTCACTTCTAATGTTCTATACGTTTACTACAAAATGGGAAAAGTTTGTGAGCTAGCAACATTTCTCGGGTGTGAAGTGAGACGTGCTCGGGGCGTCTTCTCGGTTTTTGGACACAATGCACTGCATGCAATGATGTCTGAATGAGCATTCTGTATGTTCTTAATTCTGTGGCTGGAGATTCATTAATTCATATAAAGTATTACATAGTACATAATTTCCTTGCACCCTTAAGATGTCGACTTTTGAGTTGAACGCTCCTCCTACTTATAAGGTTGCACTACGGAGGTCGACTAAAACTATGACACAGGCGACAGTACTGATATGGTGAAAGATTTTTTACCTGTTTTAAGATTTTATTTAGGTATTTTTTATTTTTTGGTGTTGTATAAGTTTAGGGGTTTATACTGTAATAATTGCTGGGTCATCCTCTAATACAAATTATTCTTTATAAGGGGGATTACGGGGGGTAGCTCAAACTATTTCTTATGAAATAAGTTTAATTTTAATTATAATCAATTATTTAATTTATAAACTTGATGGTTGCGTTTGGTATTCTGTGGAACACTAATTATCATTGCGTCTAACGTCTAGTTCTCAAGAGCCCAGTAATAGATTCTGTACTCAGCTTAAAACGAACCGCCTGCGGCTTGTAGTTTGTAACATCTAATGTACAGTGAGCTGCAGATATGCATATTCAATGGGGAAACCTCATTATTAATTTTTTAATTCCACTGTTAGCCCTTGACTGCAATCTCATCGGAAGGTTAGAGATAATGCAGTTCAAGGTGGTTATGGGGTACCTACGTGACATCGTACTGGAACGCTAAACTGCTAAGTGGCACGATTTTGTCTGTAGTATGGTAACTAGCCACGTGCGAAGCTTCCCGCTAGACCAGACAGGAGTAATGTCATAAATTATAAATTCACCTCCTGAAACTTATAAGTCACTTTTATGAGTCTAAGAATATCTTCTGTACAGAAGTTTGATAGATCTTCTTCTAGGTATGTCCTTACTTTGTAGATCCCATCTTACCAGTAAATACTACATGGGACACTCAGCTGGATTCTTCGTGTCGTCTGAGTCTCAATACAAGACTTAAGTGTATCGTTAATGCACTCATTTTTATATGAAAATACATATAATTATAAATTATTATAATTGTGATTTCTTGAAAACAATTTAAAAAATTGAAGCGATATTCATAGCACATATCTAATAATCAGATTTAATAAAATAATATACACGGCATCTACATAGTTATAGAAAGCAAAAGTTTCTTTTTATTTACTCTACAAAATTATTATAACAATACATTCATTCATTTTTCATTATTTCTATGTTCTCATTTATTGACCATAAAGGCCACTCCTAGGGAGAGGGTTAACCACTAGGATACAATTATTGCAATAAAGGACTTTGATAACAGGGGTGATTGTTTTCGTCATACCATTTATATTAAAATAAATAAGTAAATAAATATAATAAGAAAATAAACACATCGCTATCTAGTCCCAAAGTAAACGTAGCTTGTCTTATGGGTACTAAGATGACTGTTGAATATTTTTATGAATAATATACATAAATATTACCAATATACATATAAAAACCCAGACACTAAAAAACATTCATGCTCATCACTCAAACATTTTCTAGTAGAGGGAATCTAACCCACTGCTCCAGTCGGCCGTCAATAGAAAAAGTACCTTGATAAATTAAACATAATTATGTATTTAGAGCTTACTGTACCCGATATTTGAATTAGAATGTTTCACATTGCTCTGTATGTACGTACACGTTGCATTAGAAACATCAACTCTACAGATGCGCATAATATTGTTAAGGTGTTTAATTCATACGTACATTAAAAAAAAAAAGTTTGGTAGTGTTCGTATTACTATATCAATAGTTTATAACGGTCCATAGCTGGTACAAGGCGACTCCTAACGTGAATGTTTGCCCATAATTACCACGCTGGGCAGAGGGTTCGCGGTCTCGTGGAATAGCGCAACCGTACATGAGATCACAGATTAAAGTCTACTACTCGAAATCTCACTCGAACCTGACGCGAGAATCTACATTAATTACTACACTACACTATTTCAATATATCTCCAGAGGCAGAGGGGTTGGTCATGGCAGATCATGGTAGTAGTAGCACAGAGGACGCTGCTGCGTGTTCTCCGCTATCCCTTAGTCGCCTCGTACGACGGGTATGGGAGGGGTGGATAACTGTATTCTGATCTGCCATCACCACACGGCACCGAATCACAACATGTTTATGCAATTATAAATAGCCTGTATTAAGATAAATTGCCTTTATTTAAACCTCCCACGACCCTAAAAAGAATGTTCTTATCAGTTCAGCTGCTAGAGAGAGAAGACCCAAAATAACCAACTAGTTGGTACAGTTTACGGTGTATCGAAACTGGAACGTTTCCTATGATGACACTACAGTCGCAATAAGACTGAAGTGAAGGGCATATACTAAGCCGTAGTAGCTTAATTGGAGAAAGCGCTCAGTCCGCGATTGCCAGAGAGTCGTAGGTTCAAATCCTGTCGGTTCCGAAATTTTTTATATGCATTTTAAATTTATAAAATTAATAATTCCTCCAAGTGAAGGTGAAGACACTAATAAAAATTATAGTTGGTACAGCTTCATAAAATCATTTAATGAAATACCCACCCACAGAAATAAGAACATACAGAAACCGTGTCATCATCATCATATCGACCCATTACCGGCCAACTACAGGGCAGAGGTCTCCTCCCACAGTAAGAAGGGGTTAAGGCCGTAGTCCACCACGCTGGCCCAGTGCGGATTTTTGGACTCCACATACCTTTGAGAACATTATGTAGAACTCTCAGTCATGCCTGTTTCTTCTAATTGTTTCATATAACTTAAATATATAAAACAATTAGAGGAAACAGGCATAATAACTTAAAACGCACATAACTTAGAAACGTTGCAGCACTGCGCTATCACCGCTTCCAAAAAAAATTCCGGAAACCGTGTAAATGACTAGTATTGAAGCATCAAAAACTTGAACTTTTAAAACCTTTAGTAGTGTTTTTCTGTCCAAGCGGTTAATCACTTGATTCAATTTAGCAGTTGACTGTAATTATTCTGCCATAAAATTGTAGAAATGGGAAATGTTTGGGAGCTAGCAACATTCCGAGAATGTGAAGAGATAAGTGCGCGAGGCGTTTTCCACTGATTTTGGACACAATGCACTGCATGCAACTATGGTTGAATAAGGGTTCTGTCTTAATTCTGTGAATTTTCCTATAATCTTAACAACGGCATTGCTATGATTACATACCCAGACATGGTTTCACTCGATGGTCTCGTAGGGGTAGCCCGATCGCACCACATGCCATTCTGATCATCCTAAACTACGCTTCATACTCATGCTTATAGCAGGCGTCTTTAGGCTGCCGAAACCTGTGCTTCTGCGACCCTTAAGGGCTTTTTATTCCAATAAAATCTAGTAGTAATTAACATGGTAGTAAACTAACCTGTTAGGGGTAAAGCAGTAATATTAAACAAACCCATACCCCTAAGCGGATTCTACACGACATTAAACTGGAGCGTTAAATCACCTAGCGGCACGTATTTGTCGGTAACTAACCACAGCCGAAGCTTGCCTCTTGACCATAGAAATATTACCCCTGCCGGAAATCGAACCTGTGTCCTCCACTCAAAATACCATACGTGAAAATGTTTAGCCTGAATCCGTTGAACACTTACTAATGTTTTTACATTTAGTTTTACCTCGAGGTGTCTCTGAAACATGAAATTTTTTGACACACAAGGACAGAAATTTTAGACAAAACCGTCAAAATTATTGTACTTACTTTACATACTCGGATGAACAGAAAACAGAACGCAAGAAAAAGGCTGTGAGACCATAAAATACATGATCAACTAGCAGTGGCGTGCATAGGGGGTATGCACAGTGTATGGAGATGATATAAAGGGAAGAAATCTCCAGTACGAGTTATAAAATATAAAGGGTAGGCTTTTATAATCCTATAATGCCTATAATTAAGTTTATTATAACTCGTACTGGAGATTTTTTCATTTTATATTATCTGCCCGCTTAGTGCATACCCTGTATGCACGCCATTGTCTTCTAGGTTGGGAAACATCCTTGCACATCTTCAGTAGAAAAAACAAACAATCTCTACGTCGGTGTATAACACGATTTTAATTAGTTAATGTTTTACGAACAGTTAAGTAAAAGCTTGAATCGCATCTACGAAACCCACCTTGGGTTTCTTAGATGCGAAGTTACAAAGTTCGATAACAAACTTAGCTTGTCTCGACTCTAAAGCATGCAGTCATTAATTAAAGTTACGAACTTTTGGCGAAGTATTTAGGAATCTATCAGAGCAACTTACGTTTTGCTTTAAGATGTTTGTTGTAATTTTTGTTGTTCAGTTTTGTTGACTAAAGCTCGCTACAGCTACGTATTAACACAAGCCTCTCCACATTGTGCTACAAGAATATTCTCAGCTACTTCAGAGGGTAGGGTTTGTAGTTAAGGTGGAGGGTAAAAGACCACGTGGCCGATTATCTCGTCGCTGATCCGACCAGGGAAAGTCGCTCACAGGCCTTCCTATTACAGAAAATATCAAAAAGGCCGAGGACATAACCGGATGGAAGGCTGTAAACATAAAACGGTATGAAGGAACTTGAATAATGTTGTACGACCACGACCTTCAGTAATGTTGTAAACGACGAAGAAGAGAGTTTTGTTGAAGCAGCAAATTGCCGTGCGGTTTGGTCTCATAATTAATTTTGGAATTTAAACGCCTTGTTGATCTTGAAGTAAGGTTGCTCGAGTGCTTATCATGAACTTCTAGATTCCATTTCCTAATTGGGATAATTGTACTCGAAAAGCATACTTAGCTATAATTCTTGGCTAGAGATAAGTAATGTCTAACATATGGTATTTGTAATAGTAGCCCTGCGATGTGGGCGCGTGAAGTATCTGAACTCCAAACCCCCTCCTATTAACATGCCTGAGTCTAGACATTATCAATTAAAGAATAAATTATATATTCAATTAAAAAAACCGTTACTTTAGGCATCATCATAATCACCCAACCGCTGAACGTAGCCTTTCCAAAAGCCCATCCAGCCGCTTCCAGACACCATCTTAAGATTATCTGCCCAGAGGGGTGGAGGGCGTCCCACTCTGCGTTTACCTATTCGCGGTCTCCGCTTATCATCACGTTATCATTATCACCACCATGATGTTATGATCATAACATCTCAACCGCCTGTCTCAACCTTACCTTATCTGTACTAAGACAATCATTTTAGGGATACGTTTTCAACGGTTGAAGATCGATCACAAAGGCCATTGTTCGAGGCGTGGAATATATTGACGAATAAGGTAAAACGTTTTGTAATTTTTTATCAGCGACGCGAAACTTAAGCTTGGGATCAAGTGGCAGCACTCACTGCGGTGCTTAGTTCAGCACCTTTTCTGAATGCGTAATGCGCTCGTGACAGAACTGTCAATATTCTTGAATCAAGATATTATATGCACGTTGAAAGCTGTAAATGTGTTTGGGATGTAGTGAATTTCTTAACATTTGAAAGGCTATGCGACGTTTAGAAGATATATCCCAATATTTACTTATTATTCTGAGGTAAGTGTATTATCGCAAATTCAAAAACAAAATTAGTTTTGGAACACTATTGATATATTTTTTTAGAAAAGGACGCACAAAAGATCTTTGAACACTTAATTTGACACTGTTTATAACATATTTTTTGCTGGGTTCTATCAGGTACCCTTATCTGTGGAAACCTGTTATTAGTTTAAAGTCAACCAATTTGTTAACTATTTAGTATCTACAACTGTTGGTTTTCCAATTAAAGAAAAATAAAATAAATAAATAAACAAAATATTTTATTGACATTATATTATAAAGTTCATGTTTTTAAAAAAATGTATATAAATTGTTAATTTTATTAAGTACGAAACTAGTCAAATTCGAGGTTTACTCTGATATTCGTTTGACGGCTGACTGGCGCAGTGGGCTACCCTGCTTTCTGAGTCCGAGGCTGTTGGTTCGATTCCCACAACTAAAAAATGT
Source organism: Pararge aegeria (assembly GCF_905163445.1). Taxonomy (NCBI): domain Eukaryota; kingdom Metazoa; phylum Arthropoda; class Insecta; order Lepidoptera; family Nymphalidae; genus Pararge; species Pararge aegeria. The sequence continues at coordinate 3,342,965 of NC_053184.1, read as the reverse complement.
TTGTGTGAAGAACATAAATGGTTTTCGGTGTCTAATATTATTCGAATAAGTCGGATTCGAGTAAATAATAAAATTATTCATAAAAAATGAATTCATAAAATTATTCGTCAGTCATCTTAGTACCAACAATCTACGCTTAATTTGGGGCTAAAGGCGTGGTTTGTGTTGTCGAAGTATATTTATTTATTTATGCATTGAGGCTAGCTATACATTATTACACTAAGAACCATAGAAAGCAAAGTAAGAAATAAATTAGAATTTTATGAATTTCATTGAATTGAATGAATTTAATAATTCAAGTCGGTAGCTTGGAATAAAATATATGAAATATTTATGCCCTCCTTGACCCCGAGAATCTGCATAAGTTAAAATAGTTATACTTTGTACTCGAATACAATTACACTATTTTACTATATCTCCTATTTTAATATATCTCCTATTTTAATATTCTCCTATTTTGAACGCCACGCATTGGGAAATTATGGCTGTAAATCAAGCGCAATGGAGGCATTTAGTCCAGAAAAGTACCAGCAATTTCGTAGACAAAAGGTGGAACGATCTGGGTGCTTATCGTGACCATCTTAAAACAAGGCCACCCTTCAATATTTCCTACAACTACATTGACGGTACCCTTACATGTCCTCACTCTGCACGCATATTTAAAGCTAAAATAGGGTTTCTAAGTCAAATTAGAGCGCATGAGCGAAACCCTTACATTTTACTAAAAAAAAAAGAAAACATTTTAATAAAAGTTGATGCAACAACTACTATCGTTTCCTGCATATTATTTTACGAACCAATTACAAAGTCAGTAAATCTCTTGTGAGATAAGATAAAAAATATACCTGGTTAAAATAAATCAGCATCAGCTATCTTCAATGCCATCTTAAAAAGTTCGCGGCCTAGCCAAACACGATGCGCAGATGATAAAACTTTATAAGTATTACCATTATAAATAATGTTAGTACTCGAGTCCACAAAAGTTTAAGATTTATTTGCGCTATAAATTATTTGCTTGCCCGGAGACAGAACGTAATTATTTCGTAGTAGCAGAGTGAAATCCTACGCTCGAAGAAACCGCCGTATTTAAAATTTATTTCACTCCCCGCCTTTATTTATGCGGAACGATTTAATTTTGACGACAATAGCTTTTTAACGTTGAACGGGAACTCGAATATAGATTCGGGCGGAGATTAATTATATTAGAAATTCTGGGTATATTTGAGAAATGGTAATAATTCACTATTGTTCCAGATGATGTTGGAAGCCTTGTTCAATCTCAAACTACACGGCCTGATAAATTTGATTCTCTCTTTGTTTCCCTTATCCCATGCTAAGTAGGTGGTACAAGATATTTTCTACTTGCACTCACTTCTTGTAACCATAATTTGTGTTTCCAATCTTTTGACTAAATCCATCTATCTCATATTTCGTCTAGTTTGACGTCCAACCTGGGGCAATGTCTGTCTTATAAGGAAGGTCTCAGGCTTAATCGCCAGCAGGGGCAATTTAGGAATTTATAATTTTAGAATTTTCTCTGGTTTGGTTTGGTTCAGGTGCTTAAACCGTGACTAGTTACCGGCCTACTTACAAAGACGTACCGCCAAGGTACTACGTCGCTTAGCAAACAAATAAGTAAGCCCACTACCATCTTAGGCTGCATCATCTCTTACCATCAGGAGAAACTGCTGTCAAGGGCTAACGTGTAGTAGAATAAATAACTGTTTTGTATCTTAACATAAAATTAAACATTTTTTTTATAACATGAGTTTTGTTAATCGTCCTTCCGTAGTATATTACTATATGTATATAAATATCATGCCAGTCCATCACTTCACTATCGTTTCTGTCACTAGCACAGTGTTTCATTTCAACCACCCCTTCATGCCTTCATGCCTTTTCTTATCTATTCCTGTCACTCCATGTAAATGTAAATGTCCATGCCAACATTTGAATTTTGAGCTTAGGTATTCTGATCCATATAAGACAGATCTTAAGACCTTAAAAATTTTGCTAAATCAGTTAATTAACTTAGGAAATAAAAAAACAATATATCAACCTGCTTATATAGTTTACGTCAATCACCTCCGAGATAAGAAACTACACTCTATTAGAAAACTTCAATTCGTGCCGTTTCCTATTAAAAGATTAGCGATACTGGCCTTGGGAAATGATAACACAAAGAAAGGATGAAATACGTGATATGTAATTCAAAATAAGCATAAAATTTACTATTGTTAATAAGATGAGGTATATATTAATGCGGTTGAGGTTTTTTTTTATAAAAAAAATGTAGATTTATATTTAAAAATTAATGTTTTCGTTTGTGTTATAAACATATTATATTATTCTTGAATACCCTTATCAATTCAATTTATATTACCATGATACAAAATACGTGAATTGGTATAATCAAATTTAACTTTTGCATTACGTGATCAAATGAGAAGATCCTTAGAAGAATTAGAATTATCGACATAGCTCATCGCGAAGCTTAAGAGGCACGTAACTCGGAGAACCGATGGACGTTGGGGTCCAAAGGTTTTGGAATCGCGACGAGTTGGACAGACAACATCACATGAGTGGACACTCTCGTGGAGACACGCAGCTGGGAGCCACTGGAAAGCAAACGGCCCAGGACCGTGGCTTTTGAAATTCTCTATAAAAGGCTTCCAGCAGTAGACGTCCATCGGTTGAAGTGATGATAGTGATGATATTGTTGGAGCAAATATTTTCTCAATCGATAAATTAAGACCATTGTATTAGTTTTTTAATAAGTATTGAAAAGAAAAATAAGTTTGCCGTATTTTCCTTCAGGTTAAATTGTTGGAATTGGATGAAAATTAACGTACACTTTGTGAGAAAGTGCCTCGTTTTGTTCACGCTTAGCTGTCTGTTACTGGAACGGTTTGAGTGCTCGCGGAAAACTATAATAGTCACGACATAGCAACCATACAGTAAGCTTTACATCAATAAATTAGGACTTCGGCTTCACTTTCAGGGGGCCGAGTTCGAAACCTAGCACACACCTCTACATTTTTAAGTTATGTACGTTTCAAGAAATTAAAATATAACTCGCTTCAACGGTGCAGGAAAACACCGTGAGGAAACCTTTATGCCCGAAAGTTCTCCATAATGTTCTCAAAGGTGTGTGGAGTCCACCGATCCGCACTGGGCCAGCGTGGTGGACCTCATCTTAAATCCTTTTCATTGTGGGAGGAGACTCGTGCGCTGTAGTGGGCCGGCATGGGGTTGAAATGACGATTATGATAATGGTAAATAAAGATAGATATTTTTATAAGTTAAAAAAGGTAACTTGCCACTTTTGGTTTAATAGTAACAATATTTTATCCTTAGTATTAACTCGTTATGGCAAGTAAGATATTTAGCTACGCTCATACATGTAGGGACTGAATCTACATGAACTTCACACTACATGCCCCATAAAAGCCGCTTGCGCTTTACAGCTTAATTAATTTCTGAACTGTATTTTTTCTAAGCTGTGAATCTTTATTCGGTAGAAATTTCACTACATTCATCTTTTTTATTGGCCACCGGTCTCGAGGTAAAAACGTTTTTTGATCCTTATTATAAAAATTTTTTCAGAAGAAAATTTAAAGTTTACAAAGGGATACAGATAAGATTCTCAATAAATGAAATGGGGAATCAATCCTAAGATCTCAAAAAGGCGACAAAGTCGTCACAAAAAGCATTTCCTTTTCTCCTTTTCTCTTAGTAAAGAAAGCCAATGCAACTACTAAGCTCTGATTAGAAAGAAGCTTTGTGCTTCAATCTTTTCATTGGCCTTAATAGCAGTATCGCATGTGAAGTCAATGGGTTTCTTTATATACAGTTGAAAGTCATTTGGCGCAGTGTGAAGATTAGCACCGCGTTACGATATAACAACGGTGGGTAATCTGTATTAGTAAGTATTATCGAGGTAATTACCGCCTACATATGCCGGCTATTTTTTTTATTAACTGTCTCACCTGCTGGTATGTAATTATGGTAAGATGCTGCTAAGATGGTAACGTTTAAGGAAAGGCGGATTTATTAACCGTAGTAGATTTCTACGCGAGATTGTACCGGAACGCTAAATTACTAAGCGGCACGTCTTTGTCGGTAGGGTAGTAACTAGCCACGGCCGAAGCCTCCTACCAGACCAATTAGAGAGGTCGTCGAATATATTTAAATAATTAGCTTAATGTTTGTGCCAACTCAACTTAATTATTAAATTCTTTGTCCCAGATGATAGACGGAAAACGTACAGCCGAAAAGGTTTTGTGATAATAACCGTTCAAATGACCCAAAACTTTTCAACAAATAGGTATTCTGGTTTTCAGAAAACAATCATCGGCATCTATAATACAGAAGACAATAAGATCGATAGAACACCTTTCACCGATAGAACCTTGTTTACGCGGCGTCAATTACAGACTGACCTTTCTCAACCGACATTCTCTCGTCTCTTCCAATAGAAATCTAACCTTAAAGGCATTCAAATAAAGTTGAAAATCATTATGCTAATTTAAAACCGTGAACTTTCAAAGACGAGTGTCCAGGGACGACCCGTCGCCATTTTAAGATTTACGACCCCTCGAGTGGCATCAATTTTACCGAAACCCACTCACTTGCAACATGCAAAAGCACTCGGCCTGAAAACTCCAAGTTGTTCAGAAACTACTTACGTACACGGCATCCGAAATTCTGGGTATAATTAAACAATACCCTTTAAATCTACTTGCCTAGGTCGCTCATTATTTTGGATAGGTAGAATTTTACGGGTTGAAATTTTCACCTCTCTCTAGTGCCTACACATTATATTGCATTGAAACAGAGAATTTAATACGGTCAATTTTACAGCTTTTTAGAATAGGGATACATCTGCTTTCAATAGAATTTTTTCATAGTTGTGTAGTGTTTTTTCTGCTTTGAGGATTTTACTGTTACTTTTTGTCATGTCACTTTTTTGGTCGGCTGTAAATTGGATTCATCCAGATAGAGGTATACACCTTTGCTATTGTCACCTGGCCCTTTTGCTGCACGCTTATGCTTTTAATTCTTAAATTAATCCATTTTCTAAAGGTGTTGCTGAAAATTTTTACTTTTCCAATATAAATAACTTTAACTAGGTAGGATAGGATATTCATTTACTCTTAAATTGTATTTTATAAATACAAAAAAAAAATTACAAAAAAGAACCGACTTTGTTATATAACTGAAAAGCAAGAAATATATTTTTTTTTACTTCATTTTAAGTCGCTGCCAAGTAAAATATAGAAAGTTACTATGCATAGATCATATGCTTCTTTTTTATATAGCAGCAAGGAAAACATCAGTAATTTGCTACATTTTACTTGGCACCGACTTAAAATTTTGTAAAAAATATATATTTCTTGCTTTTCAGTTCTATAACAAAGACGGTTCTTTCTTGTCAGATTTTGTTATTTAATAACAGGTTTTTATTTTATTTTGTGTTATAAGGGAAATTTTAACAGACAAAAATTCAATTCTTGTTAACATAAGTCCTTAATAATAAAGTGAAAAAAAAAAATTTTTACTAAATATAAATTTTCTACCATCTTTTTCGAAACTTGTATGTTTAAGTTACAATTTATTTTCTTCTTTATCTTCATTCTTCTTCATTCTTCTTCACAAATATTTGTGTTTTATTTTTAAATATATTTAATATTTAAAAATAAAACACAAATATTTGTTTTATAAATATAACCTAAAATAAACTATTTAAAACTAAATTAAATCTAAAACGCCTTCGAAACCACCGCAGTGAGGCACAGTTCCTAAGATGCAGGCAACATTGCCCCTTAGGATGGCCGAACTAATTCAAAACACAAATTGATAATCTCCTTTTTATATTCGATTAAAAATAGAATAGAAGTCTTCAAAATAATAATCAACTTTATAAGTCCACTTCATTCTGGCCTCATAGAGCTTACATGCTCGAGAGTCTTCAACGTTGTCGAGATCTGCAAACTCGTGAGTGTTGTTAGGGATTCCAGGTTTATATATTTCGAACGAGTACATTCGAAACTTCCACAAAGTGTGTTTTAGTGATTGTTAGAGTTCATAAGACAATAGAACTTCCAGTACTGTGTGTTTAAAGCTACATAAAGTGCTCATAGAAAATCGTGGTGAACTAGAGTTCAAGGATTGGAAAGGTAGCGTGATAAAGTTTCGAAGATCTCCTTGGTTTAGCAGTTTGAATCTAGCCCCAAAGTAAGCGTAGCTTATTTTATGGGTACTAAGATGACTGATTAATACTTATGATAGACATATAAACACTCACTGAAAAACAGTCATGTTCATCACCCAAACATTTTCTAGTTGTGGGAATTGGACCCACGGCCTTGGACTCGGTAAGCAGGGTCGCTGTCTAGTGCGCCAATCTGCCGGCAAAATGTATGAATATGTTATAGGAAATGGCTTAGAAAACGTAATGCAAATCTTTATTAAAGATTGTTACTATACATAGGCTGAAAGTGCAATCTGAGACACATAAGAAATGTAGAGGCCAAATTAAAGTTACTAAAATGGCGCCTCAGCCAACGTTATAAATTGGTTTCTGCTTTCATAAAAATGGTATGGTGTCAACCGATAGGCTTTTGTTGATATGTATCTTAGTTGTCGCAGAACTAAAAGTTACCAACTGGCAGACCTACTTCAATGAAACTTCCAATGAAAGCAAAGCTCGCAAAGAGTAACACAGAGAAAAAAGATTTCAACATTTCAAAAGGCCAGTCGTTTTTCCAAGCTCCCTTAAACTCTGTGAAAGCTGGACAAAGCCCGTCACTACAGTATCACGGGCTAAAAGTAGACAAACATACAAGTAATTAAAGCACTGGTGTAATTACAGTGAGTCTATGTATTATGTTTGTTCGTTGCACTAAAATACTTACGAATAATATTTGACACCATACATTTTAATTTAAGCTCTTACCAACACTTATTAACTTATTTAAATCTCACGACTGGATGTAAAATCTCTAGGTTCATAACAGATAGAGATTGAGTTTTTAAGCCTTGTCAGTTTTAAGTGTTGTCATTTATCTATCTATATATACTACAAGCTTTTTGGAGCATAGACCCACCAAACTGCTAGCCTATAGCCCAACTTGGTATTTGAACCAAAGACATCGAAATTGACTAGCATGTTATCGACATAGCTCAATGTGTCGCGAATCTGAAGTGGCAATAGGTGGGGCACATAGCTCGGAAAACCGATGGAGTTGCGGCCCCAAGGTGCTGGAAAGCCGACCCCACACCAAGGAGGTGGACAGGCGACATCTATAGAGTCACTGAGAGCCTCTGGAAACAAGCGCCCCGGGAATTTGGATTTTGGAACTCCCAACGAGAAACCTATGTCCAGTAGTGGACGTCAATCAGTTGAAGTGATGATGATGACACTATGCTAGCAAGCTTAACCTACAATCGCTTTAAATAAATCCCCCAAAAATGTTGGTTACAGTTTTCATATTAATATCTTCGTACACTGTAAATTACACATATAACATAGAATGTCTGTTATTGCTTATAGGTGTTGTAATTCCGGTCAAAAGCTGATATACGTACAAAGTACAAACTAGAACAAAACGTTCATGTGAAAACTAAAAGGACCTAAAACCAGCGCCGCTCTATTCACAAAGCAAAAGCTATTTATGACCCCTGCTGCTTTAAAAATTTTTGCTCACAATTACAGTTTTAAAAATCCCCTACTCTCTCTAGCGGGTCCCTCAGACGCTCTGTTTTAAATTTGATACTTTTCCCATAAATATAATTATGTTAGCCGTCCCAATATACGATTCAATAATAAGCCTATAAAAGGCTTTGCTTATAATTATTATTAAGTAGTAAAGAAACGTATTGAAATTAAAAATGTCCTTTTTAAATATTTTTTAACGAAATTTAAGTACGCACGTTATTTAAACAAAATGTAGTAATTTAAAAAAACATACTGCGAAGCAAAAAAATCCTTATTAAACCTAAAGGTACTTATACTTATTAATCAATCTTCTTCACTAGTATCATATTCGAAAATGTTTATAATCGGGGTAAATGTTGATTTTGAAAGTCTTCCACCTTCAAACTCAACATTTCTTAGCCGTTCTCTTCCATTATCTTACCAGTTTTATAATGTCATCAAGTGATTGTAATCTAAATACAATGGCTTACATGCCAGTATGCTATGGCAGGCATGCCCGGGGTTAAAAGAACAAGATCTTATGAATGTCTTAATCTTATATTTTATTACAGTGACACCCAACTCCCGTCTGTAGTTCCAAGACACACAGGACCCGTGGCAATAAAGAACGAAGCATTTACGTAGTACGTCTAACAACAATTTGTAGTGGGAACTTTCTTTTCCTTCAGTAAGGTGAGTCTCATTTCAATGAGCTTACGAGAACTTCTGATTTAAAAACTCTACACATAAATAAAGTCTGCTTTACCCGCCTGTACTTTTGGTGTGCAATGTATTTCTTTACTAATAATATAATTGTCAAAGTTTTTGCTTAAAATAATAGACAACAAACTTGCAGCAATCTCGGAATAAAAGTGTATCATATCGTTATCTCTTAAATGCGAGCTCTATCTCTTTCCAAGATTTTGTGACCATCAGTTATGCTATTATAGAAGTAAATAAGTTTTTTAATATTGGGTAAAAGCAAGTGTTACTTTGCTGAATTATAGAAATATATGAAATTATAGAAATATATGTTATGAAAATTAAGCTTAATTTGCTATACTCCGCGGAAATTAATAATTATTATTAATTATTTAACAGCCGTTTGGCGCAGTGGGCAGCGACCCTGCTTTCTGAGTCCAAGGCCGTGGGTTCGATTCCCACAACTGGAAAATGTTTGTGTGATGAAAATGGATGTTTTCCAGTGTCTGGGTGTTTATATTATAAGTGTTTTTGTATATTATTCATAAAAAATATTCATCAGTCATTTTAGTATCCATAACATAAGCTACGCTTTTCCTGGGGCTAGATGGCGATGCGTGTATTGTCGTAGTATATTTATTAACTATTTTAACAAAAAAAAAATAATGCATACCTCCTTGCCGAAATTAGTGTAACACAATTTAAAAAAAAATCAATTTATTCGTATCAAAAAGTGTAGCACTATTATTTAAGCAAGTACCTATCTTGCAAATAAAAATAATCATCTTCCTTCGGTTCCATTTTAAAGAGGTTCTTCGTATTTTAATGTTCGATTGAAAATAAAATGCATACGTATGAATGAGCAATTTGCTTTATATTACTGCAACGTGAATTTGAAAGAAGAATCCTTACGTGCAGCGGGAGTAACGCTTTTCTATATTTTGTGTACTACCAGTTGAACGTGACTTCGTCCGCATGCAATTTGTAATACGTAAAAGGGACCCTTAAGGATGGCTGGGAATTTGTAATTACTTAATGGTCTCAGGTCTGGTCTGGTGAAAGGCTTTGGGTGTGTCTAGTTACCACCATACCGACAAAGATGTGCCACAAAGCAATTTAGCATTCCGGTAAAATTTGGCGTCGAAACCAATAAGGGTTAAGAGCTAGCCCATTACAATCTTAGACTGCATCAGCATTAACACATTATTGTACACCATATATCAAGCAATAGAAAAAACACAACTGAAATTAAGTTGTGTTCTTCAGTTAATCCTTTGTACATTACAAAGGCCTTCCCTTCGTGTGCCAGACTCAAGTCCAGTTCCAAATTGGCTGGTTTTAACCACTACGTTATATAGCAGTCATGATCAAAATTGAAGTGGAATTAAGAAAATAATTGTATAGTGTGGATAAAGCCTGGAAACAGTTCTCTCCAAAATAACCATAATGCCAAACCACTTGGCGGTACGTTTATGCTGGAAGGTCGGTATCTTGTTGAGGTTAAAGCCGTCCAGAGCGGAGCTTATTAAAATTGGCCTCCGCCAGGAATTGAGCCCTGGATGGAGCCCAATTATAATGTTTGATTTCTGAACGTTGATCCAGAGAGGTAGTGAAATATAGCGTTGTTTCACGTACCACAAATTTTATTTATTACATGAATGAGTTTACCCGCAAATTACGGTTTACTCCACTGGAAGCGCACTAATTGCGAGGCAATTTGTACCGCCAGCGATAACATCTGGCGGCCATTACCCTGTTCCTAGACCAACCTTGTGCCCATACTCCACGCTAGATAGCTTATCTACATAATTGAATATGAATGGAAAACTTCCAACGTGGTTTATGATATTGAGATTCTTATCCGAAACGCAACAAGTTTTATGTGTAGGAAAATACTGAATACAATGAACTGCGTATTTCACTAGGGTCCTCAGTTTCGGAAAAATATTTAAAAATGGCAGAACTAACGGTTCAAGAATTATATTTTCTAAAAAAAACAATTTTTTTTGTACCTAAACCCGCCAAACCAGAATATAATAGTGTAAAAATTCATAGTATAGTTTAGCTTGTGTATTATGAAAATTAAGCTAAATTTGCTATATACGTTACAGAACAGTTTGAATCCGATATGTAAGCCGTCAAAATGCATGTTGTTAATTGTCTTCATAACGCCTCTCAGTTTAGCTCTCGTAGAAAAGAGTTGACTGACTGACTGATAATAATCATAACCAAGGAGTTGAAGTCCGTTACCTGAACCGCGATAATGATGATTTCCGTAGCTCGCCATAGCTTAGCTCTATTTTTTTTTAATATATAGACTGCCATTACACCTGATGGTGAGTTATGATGCAGCTTCAGATGTGGCGCGCTTGCCTAGAAGACGCCTATTGACTCTTGAAAAAAGCTCTAGCTAATGAATAGATAATTAAAGTCAGTAAACAGTTGGAGACAGTTACTGAACCTTCCATATCCGTGGTGATGATGACTTTCTCGGCCTAGCTCAATAGTTATGTAAATATTGTTAGTAATCGTTACCTTAACCGCCTAACGTATTGATAATGATTTATGTTGCTAACCTCAGTTTAGTTTGGGCTAACCACTGGTAATAATCGTTACCGAAAAGTGCGAGACCTTTATCTAAACCAGCATTAGCAAAAAGGAGTTGTAGAACATGACCTGAGCCAACGTGGTGAAGATGATAGCTTGATAGCTTATTTCCACTTACTTCCACGCATTACACATTCTTATATGTTCCTTCTTAAAACAAAGCCATCTTAGCTATTTCATTTTTTATAAATTCTTTCGCCTTATTTAAAGCAACCCTTTTACTTTTTAGCAATATCCAACAATGTCTTTCTGTCAATTTGGGTAGAAATAGAATGACTATGCACAGAATGTGTGCGGTTGCTATAAATGTCAACCCTTGTCCTATTCTATCTCCCTTCAATAACCCTTGCGGTCGTTCCTATTTAAATTAAATTTTCGAACGTGCATGTAAATTTTTAAATAGAACTTTTAACACATATCAGAATTGCTGGATTTGTGGTTTACTATTGTAAATAAAATAGTCAACGATTTACGTATAAAATTTCTTATTCCCTCGGGCGATGGACTACGGGGTTTTGTAAATTCGATTTCCTGGTCGGAGCAAAAAAACATTTAAACTAGTCTGAGAAACCCTCCTTACAGAAAAGAGAACGTTTACCTAGGATTGGTTGCTAAATATGCGTGTCCAAGGAGGTTCAGGGTCACTCAGCGGAAGATGGAGAGAGCTTTGCTTGGAATATCTCTACGTGATCAAAACAAGAATGAGGAGATCCGTAAAAGATTCAGTTACCAACATATCTAAAGAGACAGTGAGTGGGGCACATAGATCCTAGGAGTCCTAATGTGCGTTGGGAAAGGTGCAGGAATGGCAACCGGTAAAGGCAGCGTTGGTAGACCCCCACCAGGTTGATGGATGACCTCAAGCGAGTCGCAGAGAGCCGCTGGAACCAAGCGTCACAAGACCGTGGTATTTGGAACTGACTACAAAATACCTATGTCCAGTACTGTACACCCATTGAATGACATGATGATGATGATAATGTCGACTTCTCTCTAGAACTTTTCCAAATTTTATGTGACATTTAGTTTTATTAACGTGTACAATCTTGCCTTAACTAAAATAAATAAAAAGTCCTAAATAACTTGAAACACAAAAGTAACTTTGCGAACTTCTTTCGGATAGGTCAGGATTTACGGAAAAGAAACAAACTTTTGCACTACAAATTGTTCGAAGACATCCTAAGTGCTTCTTTCTTTATTGCTTGGAGTACTATATGTCTCGGAACTCGGAATTAAGTATAGGTATTCCAATATATACTTTTCTCTACTGCTTGAAATAGATAGATAGGCGGATACAACTGGCGGATACCTCCAGATTATCTCTCCCTCACGATTGTCTATGATATTATAGAAACTACTTCTAGAATTCAAAAATACATTCAAATAATAGAAACACTTATAAACATATTTAATAATACTACCTCGTCTCAAAATGAGAAGAGCTTAGGTACACCACAATAGTTAAGTGCGGATTGGTTACGGAAGTCCAAACCTCTAGGTTGCCACCACTTCCATACATAGTTATAAAACACCACAGCTTTTAAATATTACGAGAAGAAGAAGAAGAAAAAACACTTTATTGCACGCAAAACATAAAATAATACAGATAACACAAAATAACAAGAAAAAAATTTAGAAATGTATGCATGCGAAGGCCGCTTTATTGTTGCAAGCAATCTCTTACAGGCAAACTATGAATATGTATTAAATAATAAAAAAATTATCGTGTTACAATGGTAGTTACCATACCCCTTCGAAACGGCTTGACCGATTTTTATGAAATTTTATATGCATATTCAGTAGGTCTCAGAATCGGCTTATCTATTTTCATACCTTTTGAACATCCGAATAAGAGCGGAAGTAGTCGCGGCCAACAGTTAGTGCATTTACTTTTATGTAAAAAAAAAATGAAACCCAGCCAGCTCCTCGAAATTTTTGACGTTAGAGCGTTGTAACAAATTAAATATCATTTGCTTTAACGATGAAGGAAAACACCGTGAGGAAACCTGCATGCATGAGATTTCTCGATAATGACCTCAAAGCCTTGTGAAGTCCACCAATCCGTACTTGGCCAGCAGCGTGGTGGATAATGGCCTAATGATGGTGTTCGACTCAACCAATGAACCAATTATACCAATTATAGTAGGGTGCATCTTGGAGGACATACGATCCAATTTATCCCAGGGAATATCTGTTTTATAAAAATCTATTGGTAACCTTTGCACCTGACCTTTGACCACTTAACTAATTTTGGTGACATTTTATACAGAACCAGTTTGCATCCTGGAAGTAATGAATATAGCATATATAACAATGTTCAAGTCAAGGTCAAACATTTCTTTATTAAAGTAGGCACATAGGTGGTACTTTTCATGCGTTAATAACTTAATGTAATATTATGTATTATGCTGAATAAATATAAATTGAAATTAAATAGTTTACTTAGGATACATTTTATACAAATGAAAATAAAGGGGTTCAAAAACCTAGAATAAAAGAGGGCGAAGCCGCAGGCAACATTCAGTAAAAATATATATTTTAAGCTTCGGTCTGCGATGAACTTCAACTTTCGGTTGGAGACAGTTACGTAAGCTGTTGAAGTACTTTTTCTTTAACCTGCATTTTTTAAGAGAATTTAGACAGCGCTCTCCAGTTGTCTCTTCATTGTGAAAACAAAGACATAGAAACCCTTAAAAAGTTTAAAAGCAAGTACCACAAAGAATAAATTCAGTAATTGGTGTATTAAGTAAAACTTAAACGTAAAACTTAAACGTAAAGAATTGTGTATAAATACGGTGTATGAGTGAAAGAGCCATCAAAGCGAATCATTGCAGTGCACGCCCGACAAATTGGCATCAATAATTCAAACTAGTAGCCGCCGAGTTAGATTCAAAGTTCATAATTAAAACAAGGTTCTATCTACTGTTTATGCCTCAATGAATTTATTTAATGCACACATACAATGCTTAATGACTGCAGCAGAGTTTCCGAACAGGTAGCCTACGAATAAACATGGTCAATACGAAAATTGAGTCTAACGCTCATGCTCCACTCCACCCAGTAATCCTAAGAGCTCTGCTCAAAATCGTAGACGAGTACATAAACTAAGGGCATACGATCCAGTATATTTTCCAAAATTGGACCTACTAAAATAGGTCCGCAACAAGCCGAACCCACGGGGCGACTTTCGGGAAACTTTGTGATTACGTCTTACATTCCTCAATACATGTAGATTCAAGTATTTAGACAGTACATGTTGCCAGTAATGACTTGCGGCTCTGAAACGTAGTTGCTTACTATGTCTCCCATTAGAAGGATCGGAGTCACTTAGCGGACGATAGAGACTATACTTAGAGTAGATCATCATATAAACTCATTACCAGTGCACTACGGGGAACGGACCTTTTCCCACAATGAAAAGGGTTCAGGTCGAAATCCACAACGCTGGCCCAGTGTGGATTGGTAGACTCCACTCGCCTTTGAGAACACTGTGGAGAACTCTTAAGCATGCGGGTTCCTAACGAGGTTTTCCTTCAACGTACATTTAAGTGATTTTAGTTTCTTAAGTTAGCCCTTGACTGCAATCTCACCTGATGGTAAGTGATGCACTATAATGTGGTGCCGGGCTAACCTGTTAGAAATTAGGGGTTAGGAGTATGACTACCATAGTAGTCATACATAGCCCTAACCCCTAATATCTTTTTGCGTGCTTGGATTAGCTAGATCCAAACGGCACAAGACCATGGTATTTGACAATGACAATATTTATAATGACAATCTTTCAACGTCCTGTAAAAGAAAGATTCTTGGCATTTTGGTGACTGTAGCATTGTTTGACACTTCCGTTATAACTTGGATAGATAAAACCGTATATAGGCCAAGTATAATAAGCTTAACTAAGGTTAAAGAAACAGCTCGGGTAACTACTTATTAGTCTTCGTAATTGAAATTACTTTATATACCGTAATAAGTTTATTTGTTACTCATCACAGTGATCAAAAACGTGTAACGCGTTTAAATATTTGAATCTTAGCTTTTCGTAACAAGTATTTGGAACTTTGCTTACATAACCGGTGTGTGCTGTAACTGCTGCAATTGAAACCGTATATAGGCCAAGTATCATAGATTTTTGGTCAGACAAACTTGCTTTGTTCTTCTTTTTCTTTTAAAATATTTTCATCGGCTTGAAATTAGTGATGAGTTGTTGAGGACACGTAAAGTCGTTGATATCGATTATTGTTATTATCATTTAATGATACTGTGCGAAGCGGTGATAGTCCAGTTTGTGGCATCTTGACTTTATTTATTTATTTTATTTAAACATCTTTATTGCGTAATAAAGGAGAAATTACAAATATAGTTAAACAAAAAATTAAAAGCAAAAGGCGACCTTATCACTAAAAGTGATCTCTGCCAGGTAACCTTACCGATAGTACACAACAAAACATGAGAGACGGGAAATCGCAATTAAAATAAACAATACATAAATTTACACACTTAAGTACATACTACTAATAACTAATATAATAAATAATTAAAAGAGATAAATAAAATAAGATATAAATAAATATATATATATATATATATATATTAACAAATATTTACATTTACTATAGATACATAAGTACACATATACGAACAACAAAATTATAATGACAAATAGTGATGTCTAACACGGCTTTTGAAAATAGCTAGGGATTTAGAGCGACGAATATCGTCAGGGAGTGCATTCCACAGCGTTGCAGCTTTTATTGTGAAGGATTCCGAGTAACTTTGCGACTTACATTTCATCATTCGGAGAATATTCTCCCTAGCAGAACGCTGAGATCCTTGAGACGGACACGGGCAAAGGAAATGAAAGCGTTGTTTAAGGTAGGGTGGTGTCCAAGGATGAAAAAGAGTAGAATACAGGATTGAAAGGACATGCAGATTACGCCGATGCCTAATAGGAAGCCACTTCAATTTTTTGCGATACTCAGAGATGTGATCATATTTCCTAAGACCAAATATGAATCTTATGCATAAGTTTTGTAGTCGCTCCAGCTTATCCAGAAGGTCCTCAGTCAAGTCTAAATAACAGGCATCGGCATAATCTAAAATAGGAAGAAGAAGGGTATTGGCTAATAAAATCTTAGTATTGATAGGCAAGAGATTTTTCCATCTTTTTAAGGACCCAAAGGCACTAAAAACTTTCTGGCTTACATGGGCTACTTGCGGCCTCCAAGATAAACTGCTGTCCATGAGAATGCCTAGGTTTTTCACAGTTTTGCTATAAGGCAGCAGAGACCCATCAAAAGTGACTTGCGGAATACCAGAAAAATTCACTTTCGCAATTTGCCTAGAATTACCCAAAATAATTGACTGAGACTTGCTGGCATTAACCAATAACCCATGAGATCTGCTCCAGTCACAGATAGCACTAAGGTCAGCGTTGAGTCTATTTACAGCCTCAGGAATATCAGAAACCAGAGCAGACACATATATTTGAAAATCATCCGCATAAAGATGATAAGGTAAAGAAAGGAGATCAGTCATGGTATTAATGAAAATGGAGAATAGAAGAGGAGATAGTACGCCACCCTGTGGAACACCAGCAAGGAGGCGGCAGTAAGAAGAGAATTTATCTTTGACTCTGATACATTGCGTACGATCATGTAAATAAGAATGGAACCATCTAACTACAGGTGAAGACTTTACTCTCGGGGAAGCGAGTTCGAATCCCAGCACTCACCTTTAACTTTCCTAAGCTATTGTCTTTTATTTATTTATTTATTAGCTTTTCAAGGGAAATAAACAGTATTATTACACATAAAAGTAAAGCCGTATTTTTGTATCTCATAAACCAATGAAGTTTCCACAACTTGGTTATACATATAATAAGATGACATTAACCACAATTGCTTAGGAATAAGTACCTAGCAAGCAATTATTCTACAAAAAAAGAAAAAAAAATTTAATTAAAACAAAAATGAAAAACAAAAACTTTAAAGCTTATAATACTTACTAGCCGTTTCCAGCCCGCTTCGCTGGGCGAATTGAAAAACGAAATAAATTACATTTTATGTTTCATTTTTATTTATTTTTTTCATATTTTTATTATTCTCCTTTTTTTTTATTTTTGTATGAACATAAATAGGCCCCGCGGATAGAACTGTAAGCATCGATATTGTTTAGACTTACTCAAATTCCAAATTCCATCGATTTAGCCTGTATCTGGATGAACCAGGTGATTTTTCTCACTAATATTCATTGTAACTTTCAATGTGCAATCATTATAACATTTCCGTGCCTTTCTTCCAAAAATTAATAATAATTGACATGAAGAAAAAAATTTGAAATGAGCATTGAAAGTTTAAGTTAAAGTCATTGCAAGTCTCATATGTGAAGTTGAAATCTGTCTAGGTTCAAGTGCGACGAATTTTCTGTTAACTAAAATTTTCTCCGTGACATCAATTTTTTATAGAAGATTAATTGTGCATGTTTTTTATGAATTCTATTGGAATAAGTAACTAAATTTCTTTTCCACATCTCATGTGCTTGGAAAATGCATTCATTTTAATCTGTTACATTACTGTTCTGTAACATATCTGTTACTGTTCCGCGATCCCGCAATAAAAGAATTCGTCGGTTATGTAGTCTGCAAAAGTAAAATGAATGTAAAATTCTTAGTCCGTTGATTGGATAGCTACATGTAAAGTTAAGTTTTTGAAACCTCTCAATGACTTTTTCTCCGCTGCCAAAAAGACGATTGTTGTAAGGAAATACACGAATATCCATACATACACGAAGATCCCCACCAAATTTGGAGTCTGTAGAAGTTACAGGTTAGAAATAAAAATTTTAGATTTTAACACCCACCCCCGCAATTCCTTTCGGAAGTAGACTTTATTGAAATCCATTTTGAGATGTTCTTTATGTGAATAATAAAAGATTCCTACCATATTTAGAATTTTTAGAAGCTATATTTCGAAATTGAAATTTTTTATTGTTAACACCCACCCCCGCGAACCTTATTGGAGGTGATTCATTGTAAAATCCGCTCGAAGATCATTTTTATATTACATATAGAATACTCTCACTAAATTTGGAGTCTATAGGAGCTATCGCTTGGAAATTGAAAATTTTCATTGTTAACGCCCCCGCAATCTTCTTTGGGGTGGGATATCGTAAAATTTGTTCATAAATCATTTTTACATCACTTATAGAAAATTCCTACAAAATTTGGAGCTTGTAGGAGCTTTAGCTGGAAAATTAAAAATATTAATTGTTAATACCCACCCCCGCAACCCCCTGTGGGGTGAGCTATCGTAATATTCGTTCATAGCCTATTTCTACACCTCTTACAGAAGATTCCTACCAAATTTGAAGTCTATAGGAGCTATAGTTTAAAAACGGGAATTGTTCATTGTTAACGCCCCCGCAATCCCCTTTGGGGAATGAATTTCTTAAAATCTATTCATAGCTGACCTCTACATAGCAAAAGTAATATTCCTACCAAGTTTCACGTTTCTAAGTCTTATGGTTCCCGAGATTTCGTGGTGAGTGACTATATAGATGGGAATTCTTCGATTATCATCGAAATTTTTAACTTCTTATCGGGCTTTTTTAAAATTTTCTTACATACAAAACTTTCTCCTGACAATTCTGAAGATAAAAAAAAAAGCCCAATTGGTCCAGCCGTTCTCCACTACCGTGAGTAGATTCTTAGCTGAATGTAAAAAACCATAATCCGTTTAATACACTCTGTTGAAATCCATGAAAACAAAAGAATCAAGAGAAAATGCTTATCTTTTGTTTTTATTAGCGGGATAAATGTTCATAAAAGTAAAACAGCAATAAAAAAATTAAGGAATGTTGGAATTCAAAAAATAGATAGCCATAAACCATCTAGGAAAAATTTCGCATCGAATGGTGGTAGTTTCATGTCGATACGATCAGTGGTTAAGGCGTGATTGAGCCTCAAACGAAGACCATTTTCATTATATATATATATAGATTTTGCCATAATAAATTTCCTAAAAGTGCCAATTTTGACATTTAAAATGTCCGTCTCACAATATTTGTTGTTAAAAGCATTGCACGCACGAGATAAAAAGTTATTTGCCGAATACCTTGTCTTCTATCTAGCCCACGCAAAGGGAGGTTTACGCCTTGCATTTAACCTATGACATGCAAAATCGATATTACTTAGAAGAAGTGGGGAGTCAACTAAATTATGTATTATTTTATATAACAACATTTGACCTCTTAAATCGCGGTTTTTTTTTTAAAGTTATTTCAGTTGCAGAGGTACTGTGATCAAATACTAAAATATATTATATAATATTAAAATATCACTTAATTCAACGGTGAAGGAAAACAGCGTGAGGAAACCTGCATACCTGAGAGCTTCCATAATGTTCTCAAATTTGAGTTTAGTCCACTAATCCGCAATGGGCCAGCGTGGCCTTAACCTCTTATCATTGTGGAAGGAGACCCGTGCCCTGTAATGGGTTGATATGATGATGATGATAAATAATAGCGTGTAAGCGTATAGCCATCGAATAACTACATTCTTACAACATAAGCGGTTGATTGCTTGAAATATTGCACTATTAGGTACACGTATTTTAAGCTCAATTTGCTATACTCCGCGAATAATATATAATTGTTAAGTCAACTAACAATTATACATTGTAAAGTCAACATCTCCTGAGGATGCACCGGTTTCGGAGCGAAACGTGCGTAGAGGGTTTATTGCCGAGGATCAGTTTGGTGTGGAGTATACGGATTGAAGTAATTATATATTACACCATACAGATTCTCCTGCTGTTCGCGGAGCTGTTCACGGAGCTAATTAGGTAAGCTTAATTTTCATAATAAATTACGGATTTCCGCAAAATAACGCCTGCTTTGTGCGATTCTGTGCGATTCTGGCGTTCAAGAACAGAGAAGTCAAAATACATGACATTTAACTGGGTGTTGACATTGCAGTCGTAAATAAATCTGTAAAAGTACAGAGCTCTGGAAGGTAAACAAACAGCTAGCCACAGAATTAATTATTGACGTCAATTTAGGCGCCCGCTGTGACAAGCCCCGACGCTTTAATCACTTGTTCTGTAAACTACTGTAGTTTCATCTGGTAACTAGATATTAAACTGTAAGCTTCATTTCATGATAATTAAACCATCTGAGTACAATTAATCATTAATTACTTTATTTTTAAACGTTAGTAAATAAAACGCTCTCTCGATCAATGATAAATTACAACTTTGTCAGGTTTCTCAGAGGACTTCCCGTACTAAAAACATCTATATGACATAGCCCACGCCGAACATATGTTTCTTTTATTGGTATTTTGATAACAAAAGTGAATACACATTTCTTAAAAAAGCGCAGTTTCAATCGAGGTAATGATTTTCTATGGCCTGACTATCTGTGCGTATAGACGGCCGACTAGTGAAGTGGACAGTGACCGTGCTTTCGGAGTCCAAGGCTGTGGGTTCGATTCCAACAATGGGATTTTTTTTGTGTGATGAACATGAATGTTTTTCAGTGTCTGGGTGTTTATTTGTATATTGTAGGTATTTATGTGTATTATATTTATAAAGATATTCATCAGCTATCTTAGTACCCATAACAAAAGCTACGCTTACTTCGGGGCTAGATGGCGATGTGTGCATTGTATTTCTGCGACGATAGGTTTGACAGTTCTTAAAAACATTATAATAACTCAAATTTTAAGTAACGTCACAAAGTTGGGTAGAATTGCAGGGAAGCTATTGTGCAAGTTATGTCTGAATCGTTGCAAACTCCGAATTTTAGTAGTAGAGCTTTTTGCGACAGAAGTAATTATACATAAATAATAATAAACATACTACGACAATACACACATCGCCATCTAGTCCCAAAGTAAGCGTAGCTTGTGTTATGGTTACTAAGATAGCTAATGAAAATTTGTATCAATATAATACACATAAATACTTAGAATATACAGATAAACATTCATGTTCATCACAGAAACATTTTCCCAGATGTGGGAAACGAACCCACGGCCTTGGACGCAGAGAGCAGGGTCGCTGCCCACTGCGCCAACCGGCTGGCAATGGCCATACTTATTTCTTTCGCGCTACATTATTACTATGTCCCGGTTTGAAGGGCGTCGTTCCCGGTGTGGAAACAGGTACATAGCGCGGCACTTTATAGGACGTCTTCCTCGCGTGCCAATTACTATCCGGCAGTTAATAATTTAAGACTTTATGAGGGAAAACCAATTCAACAGTGGCAATGGTGAGATTATTTGTGGTATAAGACAAGTTCTTGATCCCCGTCAGAGGAAATTTGTTATTTCTCAATTTTCTTTCCTCTGATCTGGAAGGGCGCATCAGCCATGTCTAGTTTCCATCCTGCAGACAAAGACCTTACGGCAAGCGATTAAACGTCCCGGTAAAAAGCAGCGTAGAAACCATACCATACAGATTAACATTTTAAAGTAGTTATAATATTACTTTGTAATACTACAGGTAAAATGCAATACGAATTTCATATATCCTCCATATTATAAAATAGAAATACTATCCTAATAGGAAAACTTCAGAAGCTCGGTCGGTTGAACTGACTCGTGCATAAATAATGAGCTCACGAAAACCGGTTTTACATTTAAAATCCGTTGGGTTTGCTCAGATTTCAGCAGTTAAAATATAAAAGGTGAACGTTAATAAAAGTTTACTCGAGAAATTAATACGATTTTTGGGTAAAATATTAATGAAAATTTTCGACAATTTATTATGTTCATAAATTAATTTTTCTTTAACAAAACAAAGCTAAAAATGTAATAATGTATTAATCAAACCTTTAGAATATCAGTAATATCATCATTATCAAAGCATTATTATTTATTATTTGACGGCCGACTGGCGCAGTGGGCAGCGACCCTGCTTTCTGAGTCCTAGGCCGTGGGTTCGATTCCCACAACTGGAAAGTGTTTGTGATATGAACATGATTGTTTTTCAGTGTCTGGGTATTTATCTGTATATTATAAGTATTTATATGTATTATATTCATAAAAATATTCAACAGCAATCTTAGTACCCATAACACAAGCTACGCTTACTTTGGGGCTAGATGGTGATGTGTGTATTGTCGTAGTATATTTATTATTATTATTATTATTATAATGCTTTGCTTTAAAATCATCCGATTGACTTCCACACATATGTCTTTAGTAGTGATCTAAATTCCACGGTTTTGTACCTTTTGCATCTAGATGACATCAAACGAGGTAAAGGGAGCCGTCGCTTTACCTCGTTTGATGTCATCTTTCCACCAAGTAGGCTGTCTACCAAAACAGCGTTAGCCAGGTTTAACTATATGGGAAGAGACTATATATATGAAGAGCAGTCTAACCGCTAATGAAACAAAACCTTAGTTCAACGTTGCATACCCAGTGTTGTCGACTACAATGAGTTTGCAGTGTTGCTGTAAAGCCACACGCTATTTGCACGCATTTGTTATTGGGAATTAAAAGTATTTTACATAAGGAAAAACGGGAATAGGTCCCAGGGCGGTCATTTGCGATTGCGATATGATTGAAGGTTTCAAATACTGGGCGACTAAAACTCCAAGAGCAAGAACAGATATTCGATCACACCTCGTTTGTCTAAATATTTTGAAATACTAGCTGTACTAAATATAATAATACTGTAATTATATTGAGGTAGGTGTAGACTGAGTAGTATTACGCTGTAACCCGTTATTGATAAAGGCTAAGCCGCAAGGCACATCTAGTGGTAATAAAAATAATCCCGTGTTTATTAAAATAAAAAGCCCAAACGTGATTGAAATAGTATACAAAACGTACAGCAACTCAAAAATTACGAAGATTTTTGAGTTGCTGTACGTTTAATAATTATGTTTAAAAAAAATAGCATCAAAATTTATGATAAAGCAAGAATGGGAAGTGAATAAATAAGTTCAGTTCCAATCTAAACGTGTATAAGGTAGCTACTTTCACGAGACAATTGAATCGCCTTTGCAAGTGACAGCTTCGGCTTTGGGACAAAACCTTTTGACTTTTCGGGTAGAATCGGTAAACTACTGACTTTAGCTACCTGAAATGTCAAAGGCTTTGTGTCAGCTTTTATAGCACTAAAAGTGCTAGAGGCGTCTTGCAACAATAAAGGTGCTTTACCACCCACTGTGAGCTGAATACCACCAGGTCTCATCATTTGCGTGGTTTAAACAGAAAATGCATTAGCTTAACTTAGTGGGAATCTGAGGAATGGTGTCTTTTCTATAATAATAATGACGGTGCATAGTCAGTACATATTTGAAAATTTAATGTCCATAAAGATATAACAAAATTCAGAAGCAAAAATAAACACTTTGTGCAGTTTACTAGGCTACATAAAAATGCTAATTCATTCAAGGGCAATTGTATATTATTTTATAACAAATTACCGAATGAAATCTTTGAGATGTCTCTCAATAAGTTCAAAGTTTATATAAAACGTAAGCTTACAGAAAAATCCTATTATAATGTTAAGGATTACTTAAACGATAAAAAAGCTTGGCTCTAACTTCATAGCTAAATATTAATTTACTGTGAGATAATATGATAACAAAAAAAAAATTACCCGGCTAAGTTTGTTGTGGGCTCTTCTTAGACCAGGATGCGTTTGGAACCCTCATAGCTTTAGGTTTAATTTGGCGAACGAAGTTATCACCATTCCCTTACAATTATGTAAACATATATGTATGAGCGCTTCATAAGTGCCTGTGGTAGGCCTACATGAATAAAGAAATTTTGAATTTGAATTTGAATTTATTTTTATCACAACCAACCCATTACCGACCCACCAGTGGGTACGGGTCTCCTCTAACATTGAGAAGGACTAAGGCCGTAGTCTATCACGCTGAACAAGTTTGGACTGGTTGTACTTCAGACGCGTTAGAGAAAGTATCGATAGTTTTCGTCACTATGTTTTCCTAACCGTTAAAACAATTGGTGTTTTAAGTCAATGGCCTCTAACAGACCACTGCTGGACAAAAGGCCTCTCTCAACAGGAGGGTTTGCCCATAATCACCAAATTGGGCAGGCGGGTTGGTGATCGCAGTACTAAAACAAAGGCGCCTCTGCCCGCTCTCCATTATAACCACTAAGTGGTGATAACTGTATTCTGATCTGTCGTCATCACACGGCAATTTATGTTTAATTGGCCACATATGAGTAACATGGTGGGTCTATGCCTTAAAACAGACTTTCCTATTTTTTTTTATATTAATAGCGGGCAAATGATCTAGTGGGTCACCTGATGTTAAGTGATCACCGCCGCCCATAAACATCTGCAGCACCAGGGGAGGCACCGATGCGTTGCCGGCTTGGAATTTGTTTATCCGCCCTTTGAATAACCCTCGATTGTATTTTTGAGAAAACACATCAGAAGGGAGATTGTTCCATAATTTGCAAGTGCGCGGTAGAATTGATCTGTTATTTCGAATAGTAGAAGAACACCAGGCATCCAGATGATAAGGGTGGAATTTATTTCTAAGGCATGAGGTTTGGTTAGAGAACAGGGAAGGAGGTATCGATGCAAACAACTTTCCTGTCTGAGACGAGACCTGTTCCCAGCAGTGGGACAGTGAGAGTGGCGGATGAAGAACAGAGCTCCGAATAGTTCGAGGAGTGTGCCGGGGATCCAACTAGCACCACTAACTACTAATTAAATGAAATGAAATATTTATTTTGCTAAATATGGGTTAATTATTGGTGTTTTTTAGGATATAAAGTTAAAACACATTCTGTTAATACATCAACATGCAAAATTTAGACATTAAGTCATATTAAAAATAATCTTATTTTTTATCAATTATATAAAATAATGTTCTGAGATTTATAGTGTGATATTAGATCATTGTATTAGTTATTTAGTCGCCATTCTAAGTTTTAATGTCAAATAAATACAATTAAAATTAAATTAAATTAATTAACATGTCAGAAAATTGAAATCACGCACACAACTAGATTATAACAAAGCTATAAATAAACTCGCAATTTTAAACCTAAAACCTGGTCTAAGAAGAACTCACAGTAACTTAATCGAGTATTCAGCAAATAGTAACGATAGCCTATCGTATCCTTGCACAGCTTTAGTATAGAGGGAATAAGCATAAGAGAGTCAACTTCTTGCTACCGTACTCATTATGAAAACCAAGCTTAATTTGCTACACTCCGCGAACAGCAGGAGAATCTGTATGGTGTAATTTATAATTACCTCAATCCGTATACTCCACACCAAACAGATCCTCGGCAATGTAGACTATTATTATTTATTCTACTCAAACTCATATTTAAGTATTTATGGTATATTAAGATAAGTATTAGTATATATATTTTTTATATTTATCAATAGAATTTTTTTTATTTGTGTAGTCTGGTTTATGTATTAGTATGTAGATATTCGTATGTTACATACATAGTGTATCCCACCTATTTGTTTTCTTTTTAGTTTTCCTAATCCTAAGGTTGCCTGGCCGCCTTTTGTATCCTGCTTCATTCTTCATGTGTTTGTTCTTTTTTTGTCTCGTTTTTCTGAGTGGTGTACAAATAAAGAGTATAAATAAATGTACCCTATACGCACGTTTCGCTCCGAAACCGGAGCATCCTCAGGAGATGTTGACTTTACAATGAATAATTGTTAAGTAAGTACTCATTAAAAGTACCGGCGCGCAATTAGTTTTATTAGTAGTACAGCTTTCTGTGACAGAGCTGGCCCGTAGAAGTTCTACCACCAAGCTTATTTCTTATGTGTAATGTACATGCCGACGGCCGATTGGCGCAGTTGGCAGCGACCCTGCTTCCTGAGTCCAAGGCCGTGGGTTCGATTCCCACAACTGGACAATATTTGTGTGATGAACATGAATGTTTATCAGTATCAGGGTGTTTATCTATATATTATAAGTATTTATGTATATTATTCATAAAAAATATTCATCACTTATCTTAGTAAAGGTTCAGGTTAGGTTACGCAACCTCAATACACATTACAGGGTTGTCATCGTTTTGAAAATCTGAAAAAGCTGATATTTTATAGGAGATTTTATAAGAGAATTTTTTATAAGAGAATATTTGGCACTTTATGAAGCAGAAGTTTAAGATTAGAAAATACAGATTTTAATAAAGGCCAATTAAAACATAATTTCGGGTTTCAATTTCAATGACAACAAAAAATAACTTTACGTCAGTTTTAACTTTGGTTAATCACTTCATTCCATTAACACAAGCTACGCTTACTTTGGGCGATGTATGTATTGTCGTAGTATATATTTTTTTTATTTATTTATTATTCATAACTCGGACAGTACTGGCACTACCAAGGAAATAACCGGTTATGTTTAAAGATTACGCGAACAGTAAAAAAGCTTCGCTCTCAATTATTGGTGAGCCATCCGCTTGGGTCGTAAAGTGTAAATATTTAGAAAAAGTACAGCCGGTCCGGGTCCAAATTCAAATTCAAAATTCAAATTCATTTATTTCAAGTAGGCCTACTTTATAAGCACTTTTGAAACGTCAAGTATGCATGTTTGTGTGACTCTACCACCGGTTCGGAAAGCAGATTCTACCGAGAAGAGCCGGCAAGAAACTCAGTAGTTGCTCTTTTCCAACATCAACATTTACAATCATTTTGCTATCTTGCGGGAGATGAGAGCGAGGCTGGCTGCTTCCATTCTACCTTGTCATTGAGGAATTCATCAAATGTATAGTAACCTCGCTGTACTAGATGCGTTTTTACACATTTTTTAAATGTATGCATTGGTAGGTCAAGAATTTCCTTAGGGTAAGGAACCCTGCACTCCTCTGCACTGCCCACTTTTTTGCCCTGCTGGGTGATTTGGCTCACTATATACTCTTTAGACATACGGCTCTAGTGGTAATGCAGCCTTGAGTAGCATAGCGTGATACTTACCTTTGAAGAGTTTGTCGAACAAATTACCACGTTTAGTAATTTTGGGCGCTTTGTTTCGTGTTTTGCCGGTGTACAACAACGGAACTACCGTAGCTTAATACACACGGCTGAAAAGGATGGCAAATATATCTTTAATTTTTATATCTTTTTAAACCACTTTATAATTTAAAGTGGTTTGCCTTTTTCTGCAATCTTATTTATTTAGCTTGATAATTATTATATAATACAATAACATGACGCCCCGTCAGGGCATTGCAATGACTTATCACAACTTACCTGGTGGTAAGATATGATGTAGTCTAAGATTCTACGCGGCAACATTGGAAAGTTAAATCGCTTGATGGTACCGCTTTATTGTAAAGGGTAGGCAACTAGCAACAAACGAAGCCTCCCACTAAACCAGACCAAAGAAAAATTAGACCTTCCATGTATCACCATGTATCTCCAAGCATGCTTTAACCCTCTACGAAGTTCTAATTGGGGTGGGGTTAACGTTAATAACTGTAACCAAGAGAACTTTTTATCTCGATCCCAGGACTTTTTGAACCACAGTAGAGCATCCTAACCACTATCACAACAAGACAGTTATCCCTAAGTATAAATAATACTGGGCATGATCACCAATAGCCAATAATATTCAACTTTTAAGTTAAAGGACTCTCCAAATAGGAGGGATTGATCATAAAGCTGGGCAAACAGGTTGGTGATATACGTAGACGGTATAAGTAGCACAGAGTACGCTTCTACCCGCCCTCCGTTATATTCCCTCAGTCGACTTCTACGACTTGGGATGATATGGAGTGGTCTATGTATTTTTTTTATTCCACCACAGGTTAGCCCTTCACTGCAATCTCTCCTCAAGGTAAGTGGTGATGCAGTCTGAGATGGTTGCAGACTAACCTTTTAGGGAGTATGCCAGTTCTATTTAAAACATACCCCTTATCGGTTTTTACGCGACATGGTACCGGAACGCTAAATCTTTAAGCACGTCTTTGTCGGTAGGGTGTTAATTAGCCACGGCCGAAGCCTCCCTCAAGACTATCTGATTCTGATCTGTCGTCATCACACGGCAAAAGTAAAGTAGTTCAATGTCATTTAATGTACGCATCAAAAGTGCCATCTATGTGCCTGTTTGAATAAAGGAATATTTGACTTTGACTTTGACAATAAAATAGACTTGCCTTATCAAAAGATTTAACTTCATGTCGTTAAATTACCTATTAAATATTTGACAGAGCAGTGTGTCCCAAGAATCCAATGTGCGGTATGGGGCGTCATGATTGCATCTACGTTTTAATTACTGATGGTAATCTGCTTTTAGCCTGAGCCTCTGCAGTGACGTACTCTGTGTAGTGTTTCGGGGGATTTAAAAAGAAGAACCGGCAAAAGGCCTTTTGAAATGATGAAAAGATTCGCTGTCAGAGTTTTGCTTTTACCGAAAAGTTCTCGAACAACCTACGGTTCTATTTTACCGCCTTTTTAGTTTTTAAAGTATAAGCAAAAAGTCGTCTTTCAAAACCAAAGTAGAAAAAGTTCGCTTTGAAATTTTTGTCTTCTCTCGTCTATAAAGTAAACGGCATTCTGAGAATAACTGTCGAGACTATATTACCTAATAGGCTGGCTTCTTTTTAAATGACTTCCAAAAACTATTTTAATCAATATATGTAATTATTTTAAATGCATTTTTACAATTATCGTTAAATTGGTTGTATTAAAAATTTAAGCACGCAAGGCCAAACAAGTATTTTGTTTAAATTGTACTTTTAAACCATTAGCAAAATAGAAGGCGCGTATAAAACTATGAATCTATTTATTTCTTTGTTTATATCTATTTAGACTCTTTTTTTTGTTCACCACTACACAGTATGGAATATAAAGGACGAATAGAGAGAAACGCAAAGACAGGAGTAGAATAAATACAAAAGGTGGCCTTATCGCCTAGAAGCGATCTCTGCCAGGCAACCTGGTAAGGCAGCTAAAAAATCTATGAATCTCCTATTTATATTTATATTAACTATAATTCAATTTTTTTTAATTGCTAGGTTTTTGCACCTTACTAAAGCTGTAGCGAAAAAATCATTTTGGTTAAGAGCTTATTATACGCCTGCTTTTCCACATCCTTAAAATACGTGACTAAATTTCGTATACGGCATACGGAAAAATATCCGTGTAGCGATATTTTTCGTAGCCTTTAGAGAATAACACGGCTGACGTCAAAAATACAATAGTGTTTGTCAAAATACCGTGATATATCGTCCCAGGGTTCGCGTCCCGGGTCCAAACCAACAGATTCGTGGCCACTCGGCCGTGGTATTTGATGACGAGAAATTTTAAATGTATGGTCCACCAATTTTACGGTCCCCGGCTTCTATTTAGATTTTTTGAGTTACTGCCCTGACTGCGCATATTTAGGTTATTCCTTTTTGAAAGCGGATTTGTATTAATGTATTTCTTTAGATTGGCTTATGCTTCATTAGATGTGATGAAAATTAATGATCACAGGGTCATAAAATCGCTTTAAAAATTATGATTCTGATATTTTAAAGCGATAATAGCTTAGTGGTTTTGGCCGGGAGTGAAATCGGGGTTACCGAGTTCTATATCCACCTGTAACTTTTCGTAGTTATATGCTTTTTAAATATCAATTTAACTGTGAAGGAAAACGTCGTAAGAAAACATGCATGCTTCAGAGTTTTCCATAATGTTATCGATGGCGTGTGAAATCTACCAAGCCATCAAGCGTGGTGAACTATGGCCTTTTTTTTCGGATTGTGATTTTTTTTTTTTATTCCATTACAAGTTAGCCCTTGACTGCCATCTTACCTGGGAGTAAGTGATGATGATCTAAGATGGTAGCGGGCTGACTTGTTAGGGAGGGTAGTCATACCGCTAATCGGTTTCTACGCGACATCGCACCGGAACACTAATTCGCTTATCTTTCTCTGTAGGGTGGTAACTAGCCGCAGCCAAAGCCTCCCATTCATTATAATTACCCGAATCGCCCCTGCCGAGAATCGAACCAGGGAGGGGCAATTCGGATCACATTAATTGTGGTGCAAAGGGCCTAACAGAAGATTTGGTTTCTACGTATTAAGATGAACTCTATTTTTTAGCTTTGCTCGAATTGATGAAGATTTTGTGAATCATCATGTCGAACTCCTTAGTGCAGATGTGGGCGCTGTTCTCTTATAAGTGGGAGGTCCCAGGTTTGATCCCCGGCAGGGGACCGTTGGGGAATTCACAGTTTCTAAATTTTCTCTGGTCTGGTCTGGTATGACAAATGACAAAGGTGTGCCACCAAGCTATTTAGCGATCCGGTACGCAACCGCAGGGAAACCAATTAGGTGTAATATGACTGCATTACTCCTTACATATTGCAATCAAGAGCCAAAAATAAGTTCAGAGATAAAATCGGGTTGTACCTTCCCAAAAAGTGATTTTTCCACCCTCGGGGTCTCAGGCATTTCTAAAAGCACTCCTTTCATGTGCCGCTGGACACGTATATGCAAAATTTTATGACGATATTATAAATAAATAACTTGATCTCAGAGTATTAAAAATAAATATCTTTTGACAAAAATAAAAAACACATATTATTATAAGTTCCAAGTTCCTTCGTTTTTACCTACCGTCAAAGAATGTCTGGAAGAGCATGCTCTATTTTCTAATCTAAGTTTATTCTGTATATGTGTTTACTTTGGATAAAATGTGTGTGCGCAATAAAGCTTTCAAACAAACAAACAAGTTGGGCAAAAGAGATTTGCAGAAACGAAAAAAAAAATTTTTGACTATTCCCGAAGGTCACTGTGCGTGCACGTATGTGTCTGGGTTAAATAAGCTACTTTTATTAAATACTGGGCGATTTCCCAAAATGTATGAAAACGCTTAAGACAAATTCCCACTTTGTTCTATAGCAGAATCGTGGAATCTGTCTCAAGACCTGCTAAGTAAGACGCTTATGTGACGCTATCAGTTGTCGGCATACAAGAATGACTTAGTAACATATTGTATGCCACGGAGCTCAAACTATCATATTCCGCCACAGAGCTTTCGAAGCAAAGCCTTTCGGATATCGCAGACTATATTATACAACTTATTTAAATCACCTCCGCTTTGTTTTAGAATCAAGTAAGAAAAGCTTATGGATATTATTTAATCACATTACCATAAACCAAAAAAATCTTAAAAAAGAAAGATTTCCTTGCTATAATAATAATAATAATAATAATAATTAGATTTATTGCATAAATACACGTAGATAATCAGATGTTACAAATTTAGCTTTTGTTGTTGAAACAGTGTATTACCATTAATTTGGTGTGCAACTTACAATCATATTATATGTAAACAGTACAAGGAAAACATTACAAAAGAAATTACAACTACAATTTGGACGCAAAAATATTTAAATTAACAAAGTCATTCTTGAGTAATATACATTATATTGTTGATAGTACATGCATACAAAAATTATCGAGAATAATAATATTAAGTAAAGTCAAAAAATTCATTAATTGAGTAAAAACACTTAAATAATAGCCACTCATGCAGTTTCCTCTTAAATAAAGGAAGATTCATTCCTTTAATGGAGTCTGGCAACTTGTTATATACTCGAATAGCCATACAAAATGCATTTTCTCTATATAAGGCTAGTTTAATCCTAGGTACAAGAAGACGATCCTTATGCCTTGGTTCGTTGTCAAAATGCTGTCCTCGAGTTTTAAAGTTACCGGATACCTTACTCGGGATACCTTTTCACAAACAGACAAACTTCTTTTATATATATGCAAGGTAGAGGTAATATTTTTAATTCCTTGAATAAAGGTTTGCAGCTGTCCATAAAATGAGCCTTACTTATGGCACGAACGCATTTTTTTTGAACTTTGAAAATATTGCCTACATCTACAGAATTTCCCCATATGACTATACCATAGCTGAGCACAGAAGATACATATCCATGGTAAGCACATAAAACTGCCTCTCTGCTAGACACTTGTCTTAATCTTTTAATAGCAAACACAAACTTGTCTACTCTATCACACAGGTCGTTTATGTGCGCCTTCCAGGTGCAATGGCAGTCTAGTGTAATACCTAAGAATTTAAATACAGTAACTTCCTCTATAATCATATTTTTATATTGAATTAGTAGTGGTATTTTTTTTGCTCTAGTTGTTCTAAACGCAACAAATTTTGTCTTGTCAACATTTATTTGTAGGTTATTGTTTTCTAGCCAATGTATTATATTAGCAAATGTAAAATTTATGTCCGATTCAAGCAATTTTTCGTTTTTATTCTTAATGATTAACGTAGTGTCATCGGCAAATAATAAACACTGGTGTTCGGTTACGTTTGGAAGGTCGTTAATGTACAGCAGAAATAGCAAAGGACCTAAAATACTTCCTTGTAGAACACCAGAACCGTTATGTATAAAAGAAGATTGTGCATTAATATTTTCACCGTTCATTATTTTACTAATCTTTGTACATTGCATTCGTTCGCTAAGATAGCTTTGAAACCAATCATTGGTGATGCCGCGTATTCCATACTTGTCTAATTTAGAGAGCAATATATCATGATTCACAAAATCAAATCAAATGCTAGTTTGTTATCGATAAAATCAAAAATAAAAATAATAAAAAAAAACCCAATTTTTAAAATTCTTTCGTTTATATAAAGCTAATTAAGCTATCTCTCAGATAGTATTGCTATATTTGTTATTGATTGCCGACTGGCGCAGTGGGCAGTGACCTTGCTTTCAGAGCCCAAGGCTGTGGGTTCGAGTCCAACAACTGGAAAATGTTCGTGTGAAGAACATGAATGTTTTTCAGAGCCTGAGTGGATACCTGTATATTATAAGTATTAATGTATATTTATCTTAAAAATATTAATCAGTCATATATATCTATATATATATATATAATTTTTTCGATTAATATTTAATAGATATATATTTATATTGACACACACGCATATACATCGTTTGAATGAAAGCCGATATAATCCTCCACAGGCTTTAGAGGTACATTCTGTACTTTCTCTAAGACTTATCTGTGAAACCGAAAACCAAATAGTTTTCTGAGTAAAACTCTGCCATAGTTCTTACTAAAAAAATCAGAGATAGCCCTAGTGTCAAAATTAAAATCATATGAACCCTGTTACTTTATAAGGTACGCGTGGTGTAGCGTAGATACTACGCGCGTGTCGGTCTTTTATCCTCAATAGGGTTGTCATAAGTGAACACTTAGAATGCTTTGAATTATAAATATGTTTCTATTGATTTAAAATCTTTTGTAGCCATGTCGGATTATCTCAGATGATAGTATAATCTTTGACAACAGAACTTATATAAACTTCAAACTTGTAATTTAAATTAATTATGGTTAAATTTCGACCACAAGGCGACCACTAGTTCATATAAAACAGCCTCGTAGCGAGGTTCTAGGTCCGATTACTGCCTGGATTACGTACCTACTAAACTATAACTAAAACTTGGCACTCAGCTCGGAATACACTTCACATCTCCCACTACTACATCAATAAATATATTTTGGTTTTCGCTTTAAAACCTCGGCTCCGCTGTCAAATATATCAATGTCCGGCAAGATGAGCATCCCAACCAATTAGTCGAGACTTGATAGCAGCAGTAAATCAAATGAAAGCGGTTCATCGAAATTCTTTAGTAAAAACGGTAGAATGGATGCAGTCTAGTTTTGTTAGTAGAAAGTGGATACTGACTTGGGTATTAAGTATAGTATGTAGTAGAGCTAACTTACCAGGTAAGATTTCTTCTTCTTTTCAGTCCGTTTGTTCCTGACAGAGCGGTCGTGGTCGTCATTTAAGTATTCTGGCACGTTTGACTATCCTTTGCCAATCTTCTCTGGCACCTACCTTTTCTTGTACACCCATTGAGGGTGGCGGCTACTAAAGCCTTTATTTGGTCGGCCAATCTAATGGGCGATCTTTCGCATACTCTAAACGGCATTGTCTCTCGTCATGGTTTAAGAAACAATACCTTTGAAAGTTTTTAAAATTAATATATGTGTTGTAAACATCATAGAAAGTTCTTAATATAGTAATATAGGCCTGCTTAGTTGAATGCAAACAGTGGCTTTGACAACATAATGTCATACAAAATCAGGGCTCTACATTGTACACGATTCAGTAGTTATGTTAATGAATTCCCCAGTAACGGTCAATACGCCCCCTATTGTAGAGAAAGTCTCAATAGAGTCGATATTGGTTCTACGGAGTATGCGCTAAAACTTTGTTTTGCTCACAATTCAGCTGACAGCTCCTTTAAAATGTCAGAGCGTGAAAAAATGAACAACTATTTTGACGGTATGCCACTTTAAATAATAAAGCCATGAACTATTCACTGAATATGAAGCTGTAGGACTGTGGGTCAACAACGTGATTAATAAACGCGGCATAGCGTTGGATTAATTATATATTGTTTTCTCACACTTCTACTAACAGGTCCTTATAAATGTTAGAGCGGGAAAAAACTAAATAACAATTTAATTTTAGTCTTTTCGAATATTCGAAAAAAAAGCAATCAAAATTTTTAAACGTCAAAAGCTTTTTTAATTGTAGCAACAAAACGTTACGTAAGAATTACGTTTTGTAAATTTTATCTGTTTTGTAAATTTAAACCTCCAGGACCAGTCCGGAATTAGAAAATAAGTGGTGTCTCAAACCCAGTGCCTCAGAGAGCACGTTAAGACGTCGGTCCTGATTATTATCACGAACTTGTGATAATAGTCGAAGCCTGGCGGATTTATGTTCTACCGCCCTCCGTCATACAGAGGAGGCCTGTACCCAGCATTAGGACTTTAATAGGCTGCAAATGATAATGATAATGACGTAAATATGCATGTTTCTAGCTATGCCTTTAAAAGATTCATTACGTTATCAATAAATTGCTCTCTAGCTTTGTACGAAATGCAGTTCAATGAAATTGCGGTGCAAACATGCACCTGCGTTTTGATTATGAGTACTCGCATATTGCTTTCTACATTTTATATTGTATAATTCCGTCGTCAACCTTATTTTC
Source organism: Pararge aegeria (assembly GCF_905163445.1). NCBI lineage: Eukaryota > Metazoa > Arthropoda > Insecta > Lepidoptera > Nymphalidae > Pararge > Pararge aegeria. The sequence continues at coordinate 3,307,960 of NC_053184.1, read as the reverse complement.
TAGGGGCCATTAATATGAAAGTTTAAACTGATACCTAAAAGTATGTAAATCGCAATACATACCCATCATGAGCCAAAAAAAGTTCTTACTTATAAAATAAAAAAAACAAAATTCATTTATTTCGTGTTGGTCTAGTTTAAAAGCATTTTTGAAACGTCAAGTCAGTCAGTTTGTTGCGACTACCACCGGCTCGAAAGGCAGATTCTACTGGCAAGAGCCGGCGAGAAACTCAGCAAATTGCTCTTATTCAACATAATTTTATAGGTTAACAATCGTAAGATTTTTCTACCTTGTAACAGATGAGAGCCGCCTGAAGAAGCAGCCTTGTCATTAAGGAATCCTAAACTTGTATAGTAACCACGATTAGTTTGTGTCTTAATGCATTGCTTAAACTTGGGTAAGGTAAGGTCTTATATTATCATGTTATATAAGCATATCCACAAAGGATAAGTAAGAGCTAAAATAATTACTCATAATACTCAACAACTACACATTTTATAAGGGTATAATAACGGCCTTATCACTGATGATTTTCTCTTCCAGGCAACCATTATAGAAGGAGAACAACAGTTTTTTTTTTGTTTATTTATCAAATAAAACAAACACATCTAAATGGTTAGTATAAAAGCACCAAAAAACCGCAGAGGTTTGTCATCGGTGCCTATTTGCAACGATTACCTTGTAGGTGTTTACACCTACAAGGTAATCGTTGCAAATAGGGCTGGGTTATTTATTATTTCTAATTTTAATCGTAATTAAAATTAGAAATAATAAATAACCCAGCTGTGGGAAAAACATACCGCTACATTGTAAGAAAAAGCATAGCAGATGGCGCACAACTTCAAAGTAACTTATCAAATACAATAAAATTACATAAAATTACGTATACTTTACGATACACACTACTTTACATAAATATTACTACGTAAGATCTATAAGCAGATTAATGAGATTAATCCCGACCAAAATCTATCGTTAACGTTCAGCGATAAAAAGCTATTGTCGCAAAAGTTAAATTGAATCGCAGAAATCATGGCGGGAGGAAAATAAATATCAAACACGGTGATTCCTCCGAGCGTAGGATTTCACTCTGCTACTACGAAATAATTACGTTCTGTCTCCGGGCAAGTAAATAATTAATAGCGCAAATAAATCTTAAACTTTTGTCGGGTTTGGTTACATTATTAAATAGGAGTTATAGTATGAAGTTGAATCCCAACTAACAGAAGATATAATAATAATAAGTTAGCTTTTCTAGAGCTAACGATTTTCAACTTAATCTTTGCAGTCAAACGATATTTAGTAAATTAAGTATTATTGCTTTTTATATCTATTCGGGTTGATTAGGGCTTACTTTTTGATACTCATAATTGAAAGAAGATATAGTGACTATAGTACGAGGCGACTAAGCGCAGGACGCGAAGCAGCGTTATCTGTCCTGTTATCGTCTACCGCGATGGTGATTATGGGCAAACCCTCCCGTTAGAAGAAGCCTTTAGGGAAGCAATGGACTGTTATAGGCTATACATGAATTGTAAAGCAAAGCAGATGGCCATTCCATCGCGTTTAACAGAGCCAAACTTAGCAGGGCATGTAAAAAACTGGTTCTACTAATCCATAATATATTATGAAAATTAAGCTTAATTTGCTATACTCCGTGAACGTGGAGTTCCCGGACGTGTCCGTGGAAACGGTTGTTCGCGGAGTATAGCAAATTAAGCTTAATTTTCATAATACAATGCTGCTTGGTTGCAGAAATAAGCATGGCCGTAGTACTACGCGGATGAGCTCTGTCACAATAAGTTATACAAATATTTTGAATATCTGTAATACTTCTTTTAGAAAAAAAAAATACATTGTAGTTATAGAGTCCTCAATTTGTAGATACAAATAATATCAATGCCAAAATTAGATCCATGACCCCTCAGATTCCGCTGACACTATATATGAAAGGCAAAGTAAAAACGTAAAAACACACATAGCGGGAACTTTAAATTTTGTGTATGTATTGCATTCTTAAACTTTGTGTATGTTTTACGAATTGATCCTATCATTGATGAGGATTACCATTTATGTCTTGAAAACCCGTTAAAAATTCAAATTGGTGTCGGTCGGTTGGCCGTGTGGTAATCCACATTCTGTGAGTTAATGTTTCGGGTTTGTTTATTTAATCCGAAAAAATATTTAACCGCAAAAAATTGCAGCGTAATCGAATAAATTGTGATATAATTAATCGTTAAATCAAATAACTGAAAAAACAACACATTTTTAAGTGGTTATTAACTGAAATTTATCGGTTAATTGAAATCGGTTCAGAACCCTGATCATACTATTATCATACTTATGCTCAAAGAACTCGCATCAACATCGATATACCTTTACGACGTTAATGTTAATGACCTTCGACCTTTATTCTATACACTTTGGTCCCTAGATATGACGAACTCCCAAATTGGAAAACTAGGTTTTCACGGTAATGAAATATCCATAACATTCGACAAACATATATTCTTATAACTTATAATATTTATTATTTGCCCTAACTGATTTACTCACAGACAACAAATACACCGGTACGCAGAACTTTGAAACATCCTGGAGATGTACCTACTAAAAATATTTTTTTGAATTTCTTTCCCTTAGAAGGTTAAATTGCGGGAAAAAGCTTTGTATGAAAGTCTTAAATTCTATCATTTTTCAAGTTATATACATGAAACTTAGAATTTGGATTTAAGAAAAAAAAAAAAAGATACATGTGATGTAAAATCTTCTAAAAAATATTATCCCCGAACGTGTCGAATAGGTAACAAAGGTTTGTAAATTTTTAAAACAATTTTTGAGTTATAAGCACGATACTGGTATTTATTCATCGGGAGTCGGCAATAGGCACCTCGTGAAAATATCTTAATATCAAATATGAAATATTTTTTTATTCAAACAGGCACACAGGTGGCACTTTTGGTGCGTTGATTATATACAAAATGTGTACATAGCAGTGAGTAGTGATGTAAACTTAAAACTAAAGCTACGAGGGTTCCAAACGCGCCCTGGTCTAAGAAGAAGCCCACAACAAACTTAGCCGGGTGTTCTTTTTGTTATCATCATCTCACATTGTCATTAGAAAATATTTACGAAGCAACCTGGTTAGAGCAATTGTTCACACCCAAGCTTTTTTATCGTTTACGTAATCCTTTATACTATAATAAGACTGTTATATAAGCTTAATACAAACTTTAAACTTCTTTAGTGACATCCCCAAGATATCAACCGGTAATTTATTGTAGAATTGTATACAATTTCCTTTAAATGAATTGCTTATGTTGTGTAGTCTAGTGTTCTGCACTGCAAGTTTATTTTTGCTTCTATCGTTCAAATTATTGCAGTCACATTTTCTATTAAATGTTGATATATTTTTGTGAACATACATTAAATTTTCAAATATGTAATGGCTATACTGTCATTATTTTTTTTCGGACAGAGTTTCTAGCTTCAGCAGATGTAGCTACTGCATAGTTGGAGGTTGGCAAAACGTATAAAAAAAGGCATTTCTTAACAGACTCTAGGTGCCTTTGAGTACCTACCGCGTACCAAATAACATGGTAATGCAAAGTTAACTACAGTATCAATCTTACTTTGCTCTGAAAGTGCATTTGGCCGTTACGGTCATGCAAAACCGAGGTTCCGGTGAGTGAAATAAATTTCTTTTTTTTTTTGTATATTATTGTACGCGAATATTAGAAATTATATTTTATTTGTTTATTTTTTCTGTGATGTTCTGCGACTAAATATAAAATAAATCAATTTTAAAAGCCATGAGAGGCTCGAAGATTTATATTGTAAGAGTTTCGTTCGTTGAGGTGCATTAAAATACACGGGGACATCAATATTATGTAGCCAAATAGGAGAATCATGAATGTAAGACGAAGGAAGAGAAAAGAAGTAGCTATGATGGTAATTTTTAATTAATTTAATTAAACACGTACCTATTTTTTTTTTCCCACCAATTATAGCCTTAATGCTTTTAAAATTTTCTACTATTGAAAATAAACCTTTCGGCAATGTTTAGTCTATGTTAAGTCCTTGTAATGACTGTTTTTGCCAAAATAAAAAAATTATACAGAAAATTTTTGACGACTTCTCTGGTGAGTGCTGTGAATTTAAGTGGGAATTTCGGGTTCGAATCCCGGAACGGATCGTTAACACAAAAAGTTTACCAATATTTAAAAAACTTGTTATTGAACATGTACAAAATACCGTTCAGTTAAGTTAATGTGACCTCTACTTTTAAATAATATGGTACATTTCCAAAGCACTTTGAGATTTTGTATCTACTTATTTTTAAAATATTATTGTATTCTCGATGTAAGTGAAGTATTGTTTTGAGAAATAAATGTATTTAAGCCGAACTGGCAATTAGTGAATGTAGCATTTCTTATTTTCTCTGGTCTGGTCTGGTGAGAGGCTTCGACCTTTGCTAGATACCCTACCGACATATATGTGCTTAGCCAGTTCGGTCCGGTACAATATCGCGTGGAAATCGATTAAAGGTCTAATATATCTGCCAACTAACAGGTTAGCCCGTTACCATCTGAGATTGCACCATCTCTTGCCAAGAATGCTTAGCACGTGTTTGTAGGTTGAGTAACTAGCCAAGGTGGAAACGAACCAGACCAGACCACAGAAATTCAGAAATTATAATTTCACAACTTGCCCGTTCCGGGGTTCGAACTCAGAACTTCCCACTAAAATCCACAACGCTCACCACTGTGCCAGGGTGAGCGTCATAATTTTGTCACCCAACTAATGACAGGCTTAAGAAGGTGGCGTGCCGTGTAGCGCACGCCTCTCTGGAGGATTTGGCAGCGATCAGGCCATTGATGATAGGACCCGCCATGCACTGGGGGGGGTGAAAACCTTGGCGAGAGTGCGGTGAATACGCAAGTGAACCCCGTGCTCCCACTTATAGGTCTATCGAGGGACACACAAAGTTTTTAGTGGGTGCAAGTCCCACATAACTACTCCGTTTCCCCCAACGGAGTTGTATGCGTAAGGCATTTTCTCTGTATAAAAAAAAAAAAAGGGTGAGCGTCACCCTATTTTAAATATTTAATTAAGCCCATTTTAAATATAAGGTTTATTCTACCTCGTTAAAGTATTTTCCATTTTGGATGTTTTATACTACCTACTCTATCACGATTATATTTCACGGTGTTCACTTCGCGGCATGGTATAATGTTAGTTTTTAAATAAACCGCTATCAATCTTACTTTGCGAGGAAAGTGCATTTTCTCGTTACTCCGTGCATCGATGATGTCGATGCAGAAATGTAGGTTGCAGACTCAATTCGAATAGCTTAAATGCATTTTATTTATTTATGATATTCAGTATTTTATTTCTGTTTTATCGACCAATTTATATGTTAAAATGTCTTCCGAAATATTTGTTAAATAAAGCCAATGCGTTCTTTAACTTCCAAAAGCAATAAAAGTGATGAAATTAATTAATAGTATGGTAAAGTAAGGTCATAAATATTAAAAGGTACATAAAACACTGTTAAAACCAGACACTTTTTCTGTCTCTATAGAATATATTATATTCAGTGTTCTATTGGTCGAATGTTATGTCGGTATTTAAAATAACACAGTTTCTTTTGGATATCTTTAAGTTTTTTTTAGATTTTGTCAATTATTCTCATTAGTGACTTAAAGATTGGTAAGTAAACTTCATGAAATTATATTTAACAATTTAATCAGTACTAGGCATATCCTAACTGATTTCATGAAAGTGAAATTGTGTTCGTTTTTTTGGACAATAACGCGGGCAAGAACTAATTAAATATATTAATTACCGTGTTATGAAGTTTATAGATAAATTGCTTAAATAAGAAACACAAAAATCACTAAAGAAAAAAAAGAACCTCAGTAAAATCGCTGTACATTACAATAAAAAATACTTATTGAATTGCGAGCCTCTTCACAAATACAAAGTGTGAAATTATGTGTTAAAACGTTATTATAGCTATTTTACGGCCAAACGCTCTTACTTTGAATCTACTTCGCATTCAAGCACGAAACATTTATTTAAAATCTCTTTTTTTAAATACGCAAGTTTTAAACAATTTTTTTTTATTTTTCATTGTGGTCTCATGTTTATTATAAATAAAACCAGATGGTATTTCCTTCATTTGCATAAAGTTAAATGCATGATCAAGTGAAAAGAAAAAATACACGTCTAATCTAATATTTATACATATAATCGATATCCATAAAACATCAAATAGTCGGCCCTTATAAAAAATATGAACGTAGTCCAAAAAGATCACTTTTAGTGACAAGGCCGCCTTTGCACCCTAGCATTAATTACTATTACTGTTTTCCTTGTATTTTTCCTATTGTGTTGCGTTGCAATGAAGTTTTTCTATTCTATTCCATTCCATTCGTTTAAGAACTTAAATGTTACGTGTCAGACCAAGTAATAAAATTTATTTTATAATTGTAACAAACAATAGTAACGTAAGCCTACTTTTTACCCTAGAAAAACAAACGGTTCGTTCCTACGGGATTTGTACAATAAAAGCGGTCGCTAAGGTCGCGGCAACAGCGAGTATTAATATAATTGGTAAAACTGTGATGAACAAATTAAAATACTTGCGTTGGTGCGTGTGTTGTTACGCTTTCATGCTACAATGATTCAATCGATCATGTAATTTTGACGGCTGATCGGCGCAGTGGGCAGCGATCCTGCTTTCTGAGCCCAAGGCCTTGAATTCGATTCCCACAACTACAAAAAAAAAGTGGATGTTTATTAGTACCCATAACACAAGCTACGCCTTCTTTGTAGCTATATGGCGGTGAGTGTATTGTCGTAGTTTATTTATTATTATAATTTTACATAATATCGCAAAGGATATAATTAAAACGTCTGAGGCACAGTAAAAGACTTCGTGTACAGAAAAAGTACTGATCCGTTGGAATACAAAAAACTGCATCAACGCTTGTGACACCCCGGGCTAAAGCTACAGGTATTAGCATACCTATTACACTTCGCGCTGTGTGTCTTAGTTTATTATATAATATATGCTCAGTGTAGCTAGAAACGAAGTACGTTCATATTTCTTCACTATACATGTACAGGTGTTTTTTTTTTCTTAATTGCATTATCTATTATTTTATTATAAAACCAACCTTTTTTGCGCCTGGGGTAAATAAGTAGTTAAATTGTTGTTCTCCAACAACTTGAATTCTACTCGTCTTCATCGTCATCTTGTCTATCTACCGAAGTCGCCTATCTACCAGTTCTATATTTTCTAGAGGGTTCACCACTCCAGCAAGTTGGAACATAAACATCCAAACATCCGTGCGATATGCTTTTTTAGTAATCATTTACGGATCAAACACATGGCTCACATTATACGTTTGTATGTGGAAAACCATCCTGCCCACCTGAGGTGTAGGAGTTATGCCTCATGTGCGTGTAGATAAACCGGAAACCATGCCATTCAGACCAGAACACAGCATTGCAACAATGCTTTTTAGCGGCAGAAACAAGCGTGGTGGTAGTACTTTTACTGATGACCTCTTTCACAAATAACTCTACTATAACGAACTCTGCTATGCCCCACCTATTTCCATTTTATTACTCGCTGGGATACTATATAGTCTTTTAGAGTGCAGCGCTCTTCATACTACTAGATTACTCTGAGCTATCTAATGAAGCACAGAGCTAGCGATCATGTTTCTTTATAACTGGCAACATGAACTGTTGTACGGGTACTAAGGAAGTTTGAAAAGAAAGATATCAAGAATCTGCGAGTTTGCTTGTAATTTATTTAATTTTCCATTACCAAGGGTTTTGGCGTAAAGTTTTTTGGACATTATTAATCATAACAAGAAGGCATTGCCTCAATTTGCATAAAATGAATTTTCCACGCCTATTAAATAGCGCCAACATCAAGTCAGGATTATGGTAATGTTCAATTATATTTAGCACCACATCTTTCGAATTGGCTGTTTAATGGACTGCTTCTACGACCTTTATTAACCCCTGATGCAAAAACGAAGGGGTGGTATACGTTGGAAGTGTGTGTGTGTCTGTCTGTGGCATCGTAGCTACAGCACGAATGAACCGATTTATTTTTATTTTTTTGGAATGTTTATTCGCATTTTAAGGAATGAGGGGCTGTTCTGAGCTGAGACAAAAGTCCTGTTTAAGGACTTTTGTCTCAGCTCAGACTAGGAAGGTAATTCAATTATTTTTTAGCGAAGACTACCTTAGTCTCAAGAAAACTGTCTAAGATCGGTTCAAATATTTCGCAAATGTATACCCAGAAAGACAAACAAATTTACCGAACTCCTAGCATTACTTTTCTTGCTTAAGGAGTTAAAAATACGAATTCTCAATAAATTTATAACAAGAATTTTATTCCGTCAAAATAATATCAGTAAAAACCCAGCTTCCCGCCCAAAGTGGCGGCTGTTTATACTGTCTTATCATTTCGTTACACGCAAACTCAAAATCGCCTTAAAACCCATGACGTTTTATAAATAGACGAATTGTACGCCAACATAAATAAATAGTCTTATGTAGGTTTATGGGAAAACCTGTTATAAGACTATTTATTAAATTCTACAGTAACATTTAAACCTAAAATCGTTAAAAGATATCAAAAATTGAAGGCACAAAAAAACCTCAGAATTTATCATTCGTAGAGCAAAGCATCGATATATTTTTTAGTTAAACATATCAGAAAATCTAGAACATCACATAAGCTTTAAATATTTATTTTAGAAAAATAGACCAGCAGAAGTCTCAGACGGAAAGAATGCATATTTACCTTCAATCCTTGTGAATTCATGTTTAATGTTGACATGTTGCTGCAACAAAGGTCATTCGTTGTCAGCAAATTTAAGGCAATTGCCTTGCTTAAATTCTGCATATATTGAGTGTAAATAACGCATAATAACTTCTTAGCTTATAACGCCATATTTAAACAAGTCCAAGCTGTTAAGAACTTGACGTCTTTCGAAATCTACGTGTAAATAAAAGTTAATTTCAGCACAGAACAGCTTTGGAGACAAAATTAACTTTTATTTGAATTCATAACAGCTATTGTGAATGTCTATGAACAGATATTGGAAAGGGAATTTTGTTTTTTAAGTGTAAATAATGATTTAGTCATCGATTGCTATTTAATATTTTGTCTTTCTGTTTATTTAAGGCGTATTTTTACCAGCACATGATGCGTTTATCACGCGCCTTTTAGTTTATAAATTTCATTACCACTATTTAGTTACAGCTGCTAATCGAGCAGTCAAATGCAACTTCAGACAAATATTTGATATTTCAATCGATAATGCGCAGATCCATTGATAGTAATTTATGGCCTTGACGCATTTACTAAGACATATTACAAATTTGAAACACGTCCTTAGGGCAGATAATTAAGTTAACATACTTTACTTCGGAGTAAAGTTAATCTCTCTTTGTCGAGTTTGCATCATGACGCTATAGCTGAACGCCTATTTGACGTTCATAAACATGAAAAATGCTTATCAAATCTCTATGGCGCTATAAACGCCGTTCGCGAGACGAGCTTCTTTAGCGCGTTGTAAGTAAATGCGCGTGTGAATAGTTCTTTATTGTTCCGTTATTACAAATAACATAAAACCTAGCGGATGAAAGCTTAGTTTAAAAAAAATAAAGTGTATTATTTCTTGAGAGTATTTCAGGTCTTAAATTGGTTTCGAAAGATAATAATTTGGCACAAGTTTAGGAATGAGTCCGCAAATCGTTTATTTAAATCTCGCCTGGAATTATCAACAGATACACTTATATTTGCGGTTAATTTAATAGACACTATTAAATGAACCGCAAATATAAATTTAATGGAAAGCAATTAGGCGCAAGGGTTCAACTAACTGCCACATCTCTTCCAGCTTATCGAGCTTCCATATAAGACTGCATCACCATTTAAAATTAGCATTTTGTGTGCAGGTCATCAATGAGTTCTTAAATTATTAAGTTTAAAGAGAAGCCCTTGTACAAAATTGAAATTTTATACGAGTAGTTATGTTCATCTCCTCAAAACCGGCTTTTATCCAATATTTCCTAGCCTTAAGGTACTTTATATCTGCAGAAAACATCTCTAACAATTTTAGTGAAAAATGTTGTCAATAGAAAATAAACACTGCATACGTCTTTAAGGTGATCGCTATGTAGCGATAAGGCCGCCAAATTGTATACTTTTTGTTATAATTTTTATTTATAATTTTTCTATATGATTATGTGGTGTAAAAGAAGTATTCATTCATTCATTCATTCAAGGTGGATCATAGTTTTCTTTAAATCTCTCGTAAACTTGATATCTAGTATTCTTCTGTCACCAATAAAATTAGATCGTTCCCGCCGCGTTCCAGTTATAACTAATAAATTGTATTGTATATCAAATTGTTCTGCCAGAACTACGATTAGGGGTTATTCAAGGGGCAGATTCCTCAAAAGCCGACAACCCATTGGTGGTAGAATCCCACTGTTAATTTAAGAAAATAAAACTCTTCCCTGTTGCCTTTTCACGCTACTTATTTTGGCAATATACGTGCAATAAACAAAGAAATAAAAGACTTACACTAACGCATTTGTTATATTATGTGTGGATCTTACACTAAAAGAAAGAAGTCACGTGAATGTGCTAGTGCTTCTACTCCCCCCGTCGTACATTACCAGCAATAAGTTTGAGGATGCACGCCCCTTCCATGTTGAGTTCCTTGTAATGACCGTCGCCGTTCCATGACCCAATAAAACCCAACTTACGATTTACCTTACGTATAAAATAATTACTATTCAAATAGATTTTATACTCCATCCATCGTTCGTATTTATATTTGACGCGTTCCGATTACATAAGAAATCCGAACTAACCTATGAAGTACCCAGTTGACTATTGCGTTGGAACAACTTGTCATTATTATCAGCATCCTTGCCACTCTTTTTTCTCTCAACAACACTGTTTTTTCACTTTTTTTTCTCTCCTGCATCAGAGGGTTGTCGTCATCATCAACCCGTTACCGGCCCAGTACAGGGCACGGGTCTCCTCTCAGAATAAGAAGGGTTTAGGCCGTAGTTTACCACACTGGCCAAGTGCGCATTGGTAGACTTCACACGCCCTTGAGAACGTTATGGAAAACTCTCAGGCATGCAGGTTTCCTCACGATGTTTTCCTTTATCGTTTAGCGAGTGATATTACCACGGTGGCCAAGTGCGCATTGGTAGACTTCACACGCCCTTGAGAACACGTTATGGAAAACGCTCTGGCACGCAGGTTTCCTCACGATGTTTGCCTTCACTGTTTAAACCAAGTTACATTTAAATTGCTTAAATTAAAAACGCACATAACTCCGAAAAGTCAGTGGTGCGTGCCGACATCATCGTTTTTTGAGAGGGTTGTAGTGTTTTGTTATTTTTAAATAACAAAACTATGATTACATTAGTCAGCAATTTAACACTATTTTTTTCCTGAAACCAAATAATAATTTTCTGTTTGCATGAAATCAGAATCAAAAAACAATAAAATCGGTTCATCATATAACCCATTACCGGCCCAAAGGGGTTGAGGAGTTCACACGGACTTCACACGCCTTTGAGAACGTTATCGAGAACTCTCAGGCATGCAGGTTCCCTGCACGATGTTTTCCATCACCATTGAAGCAAGTGATATCTTAATATCTTAAAACGCACATAACTTGTTGTTTTGGACGTGCGTGCTGGGATTTCGAACTCGGCCCTGGATACGAAAGTAAAGTTGAAGTCCAACCCCACTTATTACCACTTGAATTTAAGAAAATTTGAGCATACGTCTATGCTGTTATATTTTGTATATCCTTTTAGTGATACATTAGTGATACTCTTACTGATATGCTTCTTTCATAAAGATAGCCTGAAAGGGATCCCACAATGACAATGGTAAAATTTGCATGAGAAATTTAAAATTTTACCTATTGCATGTTATCCTCTTGTCCAAAATAAAGATATTTGTAAGCCAAATGTCAAATAGCAAATAATGTAATGGACGAGGTATAAATTATAATTGGTTAACGTAAAATAAATCTTAATTTAAGAACAATAGAGTTCACAATAAATCAAATTCGAAATGCCGTTCGCATTCGCCTAATAACTAATTTCACTAACAATGGGGCAATAGGGAAATAATTAATTTATGTTTGTACGACAATCATTATATGAGTCTGGAAATGTCATGCGTGTTACCGAATAGGTATTCAAAGTTATAAAGGTTAACAAGAACTTAATGACTGTATAATAATAATAATGTAGAATAGGTTAATAAATAAGATTAAATATCTTAGGTCACAGTCATTATTATTTATTTTTCAAATTGTTATAACAATTAAGCACTTTTATATAACTAACTTTAAATGATTTTAATTTTTACGCCATTATAGCCATCGAGATAAATGCTCGAGATATAGGTTTTTTATATGATCAGCTTGCGCCTGATGACGATACTGATGCAGTGATGAAAACTATGTTTTGGTTGTGGTTATCTCCACATCACCAAATTAGATGGCGCCATATAGATTCTGCATCGCACTAGCGAAGTTTTTAATGACCATATATACGCCTTCCAAAGATGAATAATATAATGTATAATAATATAATATACTACGAAAATACACACATCGCCATCTAGCCCCAAAGTAAGTGAGGCTTGTGTTATGGGTATTAAGGTAACTGTTGAATATTTTTATGAATATAATACATATAAATACTTATAATAAACAGTTAAAAACCCAGACACTGAAAAACAAACATGTTCATCACACAAACATTTTCCAGTATGAAGTAGGAATCGAACCCACGGCCTAGGACTCAGAAAGCAGGGTCGTTGCCCACTGCGCCAGTCGGCCGTCAAAATCGATTGGACAATAGCCCAATTACAGGGTGCGCTTCCTCACCAAAGCTCTACAGCCCTAGGTGGGCCTTTTGTATTCGACATCCCATCCCTCTCATAGTAGCGGCTTCTTTTTACTCACCCAACCTTAGGGCCACTCTCAACAAGAAGAGGCTTAAGCATATCTTTCACGACCCTGTCGATCAGATTACTACTGACAATGCTCCCTCAGGACACACAATCACCTTCTGACGTGATCCAGACGTGGGCACATACCACGTCCTCGGAGGCGTGCGGATTAATCACCGTCCGTAACTCTTTCACTCAAATTGTCACCTGAGACTATGTTGAGCCTCACATGCAGACGATACCTTCGCTTTTTCGAGCCCTAGGGTTCAAACTCTTCCTGGCAGAGCCCCATTCCAAAGCACGCCAACAAGCCGGCGTTACACTGTTAAAATCATTAGGATTCATCGGCTACACACAATCCGAAATAAAAGGTGAGCCTTAACCAAATTTTTCCATCGGAGGCGGAAGAAGCAGATTCCTTCAAACATCGCTCTACCAAAACTCTCATGTCCCCTCACCCCCCATGTCCATCAGTGATACCTCTAGGTCGTTCTCGGCCTCTACGCCCCTCCAATTTTCCCTCTAGCAACCTCTTTGGAAGCGCTTGCCGTGGAAAAATCCTGTTCACTCCTTGTAATCTTGATCTTGGTCAAAGCGTAAATAATACACTAGCTGACTATGATTTTAATGCATCCCGTAGGAACAATTTATTTGGGAGATGTGTGGCATTTAAGTCGCTTTACAGATAGTTTTAAGTTCTCATTTAAAACATCGGGTGTAGTTTTTAAAAATAACTTAATTCAGTGTCAGTAAGTATATCTAAAAATAGCTATTTTGTTCAGGTGCAGACCTTAGCTTCTACAATAAATGTTCAATCGGAACGAATGAAAAAGTATTTTACTGCTATATTTTATAAATTTTGCTACTTTGGGTAGCATCTACAATTTTTTGAAAAAATAGTCGTAGCCTTTGTAACTTCGTGATAGTCTTTTGGTAAAGAAATGGATTAAATCGGTCCATAACTTTTGGAGCCTATTTGTGGGTTCAAACAAACAAAATAGTCTTTCCTCTGTAATATAAGTATAGAGTAGTTCACAATATTTTAGAAAAAAAAACACTTGCTTGTTTCCATGTACAAACATAGACTGTTGTTAATTCTTAATTGTTTGCTACAATATTTACACAATTAAATCGAAAATTCCGCTTTGTTACCTAATTTTTTGCATAAAACATATTTCGGTACGCAAAACATCGGCACGCATCCACATGTATTTACCCGACCCACAACAATGAGTTAAACAACATACCTATAGAAAATCAACAGGAGGGAGCGATACATGTTTATTTCTATCCAATCATAGCAAACATTATATTACTGATCAGCTAAATTTTCCGCGACTTCAGCCTTTTTTTTCCAAAAAGTACTTTAGGCAATGCTTTTTCGTATGTATATACTGTACTCTACTGACTACAATCCGTACTAGCAGTGTCTTGCAGTTTGACTCGAGTATACTACTTGATGCAAATTTCGGCTATATAGTGTTTGTACACTATATAGCCTCCCTCACGAGTCCACTTGTATAGTTTGTAGGGATGACATAGGTTATTTGTAGAGGGTTCCAACATCCTCGGTCCTGGACCGCTTGTTTGGAAACAAGTGACTCGTTTAATGTTGTCTATCGACGCTGCGTTTACCGGCGCTGGTGTAAATTCCAGCATATTGCAACCCGAACCCAGCATATTCCATCCCCGAGATATATTATGTTCCACCCATAGTACCTTCAGCTTTGCGACTCTTTGTGAAACGCGCCTGTGTGGGGATGTGTGCGTGTGTTTGTGTGTGTGTGTGTGTGTGCGCGTTTATGTAGGTATGTGTTATGGTAAAAGTTGATAAATATATAAATAAATCCACAGTCACGTGGAAAAGTCAGTATGCTTTAAAACAGCCCCAAATCGTTACAGCGGGCTGTGGGGCGAAAAATATTGAATATCTTGCGAGTTTCCGATTGTTACTCAACAGCCTTCAATCTGTCTGAGTGCTTAGGCGGGCTGAGATTGGGCCGATGGGCTATATACATATATCTAAAGGTATTCATACTTAACACTTTGACTAAAGGAAAAAATAGAAGCTACAACGTACCGTTACGAGCTAAATGAAGCCGGTCCAGAGAAACATATTTGAAGTAACAAAGGAAATGAAAGTAAACAGATGAAATGTATACCAAACCGACTTTTATGTCAAGAGCTGATAATTAATGGTTTAATACAATACAAAATAGAAGCTTAAGGCGAGCAGACTTTTAACTGGTTGAGAATGGTGACAATGATTACGATGAACTATGGGTAAAAGTAAAGCGGCGATTGCCTAGCGGTTAAGACTTCAGCCACACATCATACTCTAATATTACAATGCAGAACGTCTAGAATTTGTTTGAAAACAAATAAACTTTCAATTCTTCAGAAATCAAATAATATGCTAATGTTTGGCGTTTTGGAGGAGCAGTATCAACTAAAAACGTGTTACGTTAATAACCTCTTGCTATTGGTTAGGTAACTTATTTTACCGTTATCTGTTACACTACTCTTTACCATATCTACAAATACCTCATCTATTTTTCGTTTATTCTATGGCATAACATACATGCGGTGTTCTGAATAGAAACATACAAATCTGAGGGAGCCTTCACAATTCTTCTGCAATGTTCAATTTAAACAGCGTCTGTTGTAGGCATCTTCTAGTACTTTATCACGTGTTTCTAGTTTACTTGAAAGCGTTTATAGCTACTTAATTCTGATCTTACTTAAGAATGTCTATTTCAAACGCTTTTTCGGAATGTCAAATATGTATGTTTGTTGCGTGTTGTGCTGTGCAATGTCATCGGTTTTAAAGGTCTATTCTAAAAATACTTTTTATTTTATCTGATTTCAGCAGTATGTCCGATACGACGTCACATTATTAATAAAGAAAGAACACTGTGCATTTGATTGCAATTTAACACTACTTAGGAGTATTTCTTATATTATACCCTGTCTCTACCCTCACCATTAATATATCCAGCATAAAAAGCCAGTGGGTAAGTTCTGAATAGCCTTCAAAAATATAGTCAACATATTACGTATAAAGTTTAATATCTACCCGTCCAAAATTCATTACGCATTCAATAAATCTTATGAATACGGTAATAAAGGTATATCCAAACATAAAATCAGGGGCAAGTGACCTGTCAGTATTCCATCTGGAACGGATGTGTCTTGCTCTTGTAATAGCTATTCAGCTTATAATTATATTAGAAATTTTGCTTATTTATGTATTTTTACGTTTAACCCCGACTCAAAGAGCACTCTAAGGTGTCAGTTCCAATAATCTACGCCAATAACTCAGAGTAAGAATACTTTGTCACCTGAGAATTAAATCTCTTGAATAACCGCATTACAGTCTTGCCCTGAGTGACACTCGCACTGCCAGTGCTATCCAATTTGTGACACTGAACAGACTCTTTGGCTATGGAATAGCTGTCAAAATTTCAAATAAAATTAGAACCACTGACGCTGAACACAGGTGACTAACGGCATGTCCCTGATAGTGCCCTGACAGTGAAATGTTTGAACAAACATTTATATAAAAGGATTCCTTATCAAATAAAAATCAATATATTACGTATGTACCCACTGATTAGTTTATTCAGTGAAAACGTAAAATCTCGTTCGTTTTATCTACGGTATAATATAATGTTTACTCTAAAGTCTGGGGTTTTATTTACAATCAGAATCATTTTTGTTTTGTAATAAATAATATTTTTACTAAGCCGCTTTTTTGTACTTTCCTTACTTATTCGTACGACCTGGACGCAGCTCTGCCTTCTTGTGCCCTCTAAGCACCTTACAATATTAAAATGTGTACTTATGTACATGCGTTAGAAGCTATACTTTTTTGGCGTAACGAGATAAAAATTTAAAATCTTTTCAAAAATTTCATCTTTCGCCTTATTCTACGTTTGCAGAAAAAGTTATTTAATAAATTGACAGTCTTATTATAACGCAATATCAGTTAGTTAAATCAAATTTATTTAAATATAACAAAAAAATATTTCTATATAATTAAAGAAATTGTCATAATAAACATAATTAAATTTGGAATACTATTAGACTCATTATCGGACAACCAACTAAAAAATTTGAGATATATGTACAATTGAATCAACCGAATGCGCCCGCAGACTTTGACAATTGAAAATGTACACTGTCAAACCTTATAGCTAACTTCAGGGTGTCGGTCTTTTGTGACCGAGTGCGCGCGCATCGTAAAAATTTACTCTCATCATTTTTCCCTAACGTAACAAAAGAAGTATAACTTCAAAATTCAATGGTTTCGTAGAGCGGCAGAATGAAATTGTATTCTGTCTTGAAACAAAATTTCACTAGCAGAGAAATCATAGTAGTTTGAGTGCGCGCAAATTAAGCCTTCTATATCATAAATAAATATATAAATAAATAAAAATAAATAAATATACTACGACAATACACACATCGCCATCTAGCCCCAACGTAAGCGTAAGATGACTGATGAATTTTTATATATAATATAAATAAATACTTATAGTATACTTATAAACACCCAGACACTGAAAAGCATTGTTGTTTATCACATAAACATTTTCCTGATGTGGGAAGTAAACCAAGTTCTTTAAAAAGAAAATAATTATAATTTAGTAAAAGTTGAATCGTAGACTATTCGAAGTGATATTAATTTTAAAATCCAGCTGCAGCTTGGGAGCAATACAGGCTTCATCCATCAAAGCAATCCACCACTGTGTGCTTATAGATCGATGTTTTCCTGCTAAGCTTGTAATATATAAGATACTAAGCACTTATTTAATACAGACTTTTCAAGACTCGTCGTTTGAAATTCCAAAGGTTTACTCTTACAACTTAGTCCACGTACCAACTTCTGATAAGTGACTTTGTCATACAAAATTTCATTTTACAATCTATCGAGTAGCATTTCCCGCCATTTGTTAAACTCCCAAGGTTCGATGTTAAATATATTTATCTCGCCAAGTGGGCTATCAACAGTAAAGAAGGTTTTTCAAATCTGACTAATAGTTGCAATTATGAACAGAAGTACAAATAAACTCTTAAGCTTTATTCTTAACGGGTCATTATCCCATAAAAATCCCAATAAAACTTATGGTTAGTCCAATAAGTTTTCCATGTGCGGATTGTTAGACTTATCAATAAAAACCACATTCCAACTTCCTCAATATGGGTATCAAATGAAAGGGCTTGACTATTTGAATAATATACACGATATTGAAAGTCGGGTTTTTTTTATATTTTATGATTCTTAAATATGGCACTAATTTAGTTGTCAGTCGAACTATGTAAAATTAATGCAACTATGCAAAATATATGTTTGCAGGACCAAATCTATTCATTTATATCCACGATGTTTATTGAGATTTGAGCACTCGCCAACGATGTTAGCAATTACCTGTTTCCAACTGTTCCATTGAAACGGAATTGTTTGTTTTGAAAAAAGAGAGTATCTAGGTTTTATTATCCCTTCAACGAAGATAAATAAATTTAGCGATTTTTTGTGTATTAAGATAAGAGCGTTGATAATACCCCAAAATACATATTTCATTTAAAAACAAAAGTATTTTGATACTCAAGAACTACATAACGTTACGACTTATAGTTAACGCGGGTGAAACTGCGGGGATCAGCTTGTCATTTATAGCATTAGTACGTACAGTTATAGAACCACAGCTTATTCAATAAAGTAATGCCGCAATTTTTATTTCTGCCGCAAAGCAGTATTGCTGTATGTCGGTCTGAATGGCTTTATCGCCGGTGTTTTATTACAAGTATATGTAGCACTTTGCAGGACGTGGTCCTTTTATGCCCTGTGAAGGTATCAAATGTTGATATTTTAAAAGAGCAACTATTGAGTTTCTTGCCGGCTCTTCTCGGTAGAATCTGCCAATCTTTCAAACGTGCTTATATAGTAGACCTACATGAAATAAATTAATTTGAATTTTGAATTTTGAATTAGAATTCGAAGCATCGCTCTGTTTATTGACAATATTTTTCCACTTGAAGTCAGATGCTTGGTCTGTCTATAATTCCTATAAACAAGTCTCAAGTTTGCTATTAGCACAGATGTAGGAATAGATAGATATATAATATACATTAACTCTTATCCAGCACGTCTTCAAATATTGTGTACGCACTCTAGGGTCATAGCGAACGGTAGCGCGGTACAAATCTCATTCCTTTGGCGATCATGATTGGCCCGATAAAAGGGTGGTTCCTATTTCCGTCCAACTCGTATCGGTCCTTCGAAGGAAATGACTTTACTTTCTTCTTTATCTCTGAATTTCTAAAGAGAACAGCGATTATAAGGGTCCATTCTTAAGGTCAGTTATCCTCTTAGGGCTGGTTTACACTATCGACTTCATTCAAAGCAATGATATACGTACGGCAATCACACTTATACTTTAAGACGAAGGTTTGTATGTAGGTGGGTATGTGTGTTACTACTTCTACTACTAACTATTGAACTGTTGAACCAATTAGTCTGAAATCTGGAATACAGAATTACTTTGGTAAGACTTACTTTTTACTCTGGATTAACACAAAGACCCGGATCAGACCCGGCAAAATCCATGGTTTTCACGCATTTTTGAAAAACGGAATTTTACGTTTACCATGGCAAAACTGCTCGAATTTTGATTGTTTGTACGCCCAGCGTGGCGGTGGTAGGTCTGTACTCGTAATTTTTATTTATACAGAAAGGAGTAACACCACGGTGTTTTTATAAAATCTAATCGTGATATGACAATTTTTTTTAAAAACGTTGCATCAATCTTTCAAACGGAACTGCTTTTCTTTCTACTATATATTTTAAATATTTAAAGAAAAATATAGATGAGGATAGAGGTTTTATCTTAACAACTCGACAAAGCATATTAAAAATGCATTTTTTACAAATAGAATTGTGACCTGATTTAAGTGTGCTCCTGTATAGCTAATACAGGATTTGTGCATGCAGTAATATTAGAATATTTTTTAGTTATAATCGCAAATAACAATGGCAGAAAATCTGATAGGTTGCAGGATAGAAATGACAAAAGCCTATTTTGACTGGATTGGTAAAACTAAGTTTATCCTATTTCCATACCAACCAGCCTTCTTCTCTTTCACAGCACTGATGGTATATTTTGCCTGGTGAGAGGCTTCAAATGTGGCGACGAAGACGTGCCGCCAAGCGATGAAGCGTTCCGGTACGGTATATATATATATAATATTATAGGGGTATGAGTTTAGTAATACTATCATAATCTTAGCAGGTTAGCCTACTACGTCTTGTCGCGTCGCGATACGACGCCAGTGTGAATTAACCCTTATTCTAAGTCTCATCAGGCGAATTGCCATAATGTTACGATCTTGATGTCCCTTGGAAGTATTAGGGATATTAGAAAGACCCTTAATTTACTTAAGTATCAGTTAATAGAAAGTGTTATATGTATAATACATTTTTACCTTATTAATACCTATTAAAGCAACGGGAGGGAAATACACTTTACTTTTGTCTTTGGCCAATTGTTTAAATCAGGATTTTCAAATATGCAACGTAGGTTTACACTACACTACAGAGGATTTTTGTGTTCGTCATTTGTTTGGCTCTTTAAATCTATGACTATTTCCTTTTATCTCATCACCAGTTGCGTCTTAGTAATATTTGGTTAGAGTGGTTTTTTACCCACTATCCATCATACGTTAGTCCAGTTTCAAGAGAGGATTATACGCCACATGCGACTTTTTATATCGAAGAAAAAATGTACGAATATGTATATAAATATTTTCATCATACACTAAGATAGTAGCAGACTTACTAGTTAGGGGTATGTCAGTTATTTTAAAACCACACCCCTAATCGGTTTCTACGCGGCGACGTAGCGAAACGCTAAAAGTCTTGGAGGCATGTCCACGTCGGTAGGGTGATTGTTAATATTGATTGAATTCAACACCCACTGGGTGTTGTTGTTCCTGGTAATTGGGTGTCGTGATCTTGAATGTGATTCAGGTCAAAGCTTTTAATAATGAAAAGTTATGCGACGTAACAAGCGAAGTTTGTCTTTACAGTGACCAGGGTGGTGACGGGTGTGTCTTGTACGTTTTTTGTCTTTGCTTTTGCTTTTTTTACATACATTTTCAACTTCCGAGTTCTGTGTTTCTAACAACCTGGGTTTCTTTAAACAAGACTGAATAGGCATCTTCTAGGCAAGCGCGTCCCATCTTAGGCCACATCTACACTTTCCATCAGGTGAGATTTTGGCCAAGCTCTAGTCTATAACAGTTAAAAAAAAAATAACATGCATTGGGTTTGTCAGTGGTTTTAGTATGACTATGATCATAACTGTAATTATTTGTTTTGGCCTCATCTTTGCCCTGGGTTTTTGCTGGCTTGGTTTTGGGTGGAATGTGCTGTAACACGTGTCGTATTTTATAGTCTGGTCTAGAATTACAGTTAAAAAATATCAAACTAAAGATTTACATTTATACAAAGCAGTTACCTTTCCTCGTAAAGAAAATAACTTTCGTAACCATAAAAATACAAAGTTCCCTATGAATGATAATGAATGTAATGAAATTGCGATTAGGGTGAAATAACACTAATTTATTTCAACCACGTACTGTAATAAAAAGAACGCCTCCATCTACCTACTACTTCTGTAGCTTTAAGTCCTACGCACACTTTAGTGAAGAGAAAAAATAGCCTAAAAAAAGCTTGAGTTTGAATCGCTTTGACTACGCACATTGTAGGTTGGTGTTAATAATGAAAGTATTTTGTGGGATTCTTCTCAGACTAAAAGTTTCCATTTTATTGCGTCATTACTATGTTACAATAATTAAAAAAAATCTTGAATTGTAAGGTTACAAATCTGGTACTACAGGTTATATTCAAACGTAAAATAACTTCGGAATTTTTCTTCAGTATTTGGTCACTCTCTGAAGTGTGACATATATAGTACCCTATGATTCCTATAAACCGATTCACAACCCTACCTATAAGTAGGTTTCTAAACTAGTATAAAATAAAAAATCTATTTCTTTTCTCCCTCCCTTACACCCCGTTTTTTAATAATAATAGCAACAGATGGCTTACCAGATGTTTAGTGGAAAATCGAAAACAACACTTTGCAGAGCATACAAAGAGCTTGTCTTACAAAGTGCGTCTTAATGAGGCGATTGTGTTAAACCTGTACTTGTGAGTATACCTTCCTGCTACCAGCAGAAATAAGCGTGGCGGTAGTACTTTCTCGAACTAATACCTTTATGAATCAGGGGGAATATGACTAACTTCTCTTTTGAGAAGTCGGTTGGATTAAATGTACGCAGACTCTAAGCCTCATAATAAATAATTCCCACTTTATTGCCCACCCGGCGACGGGAGTCTAATGATCAATTTAACGCTTATGAAGTGCAAATTCTCTGCCATACTGTGAGACGAGACATTATAATACCCAATTTCGCGACCAGAAAGAATATAAATGGGGTACGCACCTGCGTTGCGCGTTAAGCCTCTTTTTCTTAATTTAATATTATCTTTTACTGCGAAAAACAGTTGCTTAACACTGCGTTTAGATGGCGTAGAACGTATCGTGTGGCTCACTGTGGGTAAGATAAAAACATTCATCATTAATAGTTATATAGGCTCCGTACTAATTGACAGACAGTCTACAGCTTAAACGGCTGAAAGTAGAAAATATACATTTTTTAATGTTCTTAGCGTAACCTAAAAGATAACTCTGTTTTAAAGTTTTTTTAATTCTACGCTTAAGTCATCTTGAACCGGGGAAGAAAGTTTGTCATTTTGGAAGTTTTATCCATACATTATCCGTTTGTTTACTCGTTCAAACGAGTGAAATAGGATGTAAAAGTAATAAAATTGTGAGTGTGTATTTGTTAATATATAACGCTGTTTTGCAATTATATTAGTAGATAATACAATTGCTAGTTGGTGTTTACAATCTTGACTAATTTCATAAATAGCACACTGAATCCAATGCGTAAAATGTATAAATTATTTAAAACCTTTCTTACCGCGCTTTACCATTTTGATAAAAGATTTCACTGACCCAAAAATATTCAAATATCGACATTCCTGCATTACAAAGCTGATGTCGACTGTCTATCGAAAAGATCATTACAGTAGTATTCGTGTTTGTTTATATTTCGTTTTTTCCTGCTATTATTTACATACGGGGCAGCGAGACCTTTATTCAAATCGATTCACGTCTCGTCCCATAAAACGATCGTATACTCTCAGTCGAGATTTACCAAATCCGATCCTTCGTTTACGTCGGCTCTCATGTCAACATCATTTATTCTTTCAGTGAACGGTGAAAATGAGTACTTTTAGTAACGTTGCAATCTAGACGGCTCGTCGATAGTGAATCATTGAAAGCGTACCTACTGGTGTTTTTATTATGCAAGTTTTTTTTTTTGTTATTAAGTTAAGAAAGGTTTAAAACCTTTCACGTTTATAAAATTCCTACAGTGTATGATTTTACTTATTTACTATATGTTGCCCGCGGATTTTTTTGGTAAAAATTTAAAAAATTCTAAATTCAAAATTCATTTATTTCAAGTAGGCCCTAAGCACTTTTGAAAGCTCAAGTCTGTCTGTGTATAGTGACTCTACCACCGGTTCCGAAGGCAGATTCTACCGAGAAGAAGCCGGCAAGCAACTCAGCAGTTGCTCTTTTCCAATTTCAACAATTTACATTTTACATTTTAAAATTCATTTTTCTATCTTGTGAGAGATGAAAGCGGAGCCGGATGCTTCCAAGCAACCTTGTCATTAAGAAATTCATCAATTGTATAATAACCTCGCTGTAATAAATGTGTTTTAACACATTCTTTAAATTTATGCATTGGTAGGTCCAAAATTACCTTAGGAATCATTTTATAAAAGCGTATACTCTATCCCACAAATGACTATGGTATGTCTAATTAGAAGGTACTTTTTTTAGAACACAGCTAAGTTTGTTATGAGCTCTTCTTAGACTAATGCTTGTTTGAAACCCTCCTAGCTTTAGTTTTAAGTTACGTAGCTAACTAACATTATATGTATGAACGCTTCATAAGTACCTACCTGTGATAAGGTCTTCATGAATAAAACATTTATCAATTTATTATTATGAACAATATCGTATGATAGTCTTAATATCTGTATTGTAACGAAAGCGTGAAAAATTCAAACGAACACTGAGCGTTTTCGTTCACTTTGTAATTGCTCTGCCGCGGTTTTCACGCCCCGCTGCACTCTTTTACTTAGCCCAGACACCAAGGTTGTGGTCCATAAGAAAACGTTCTGTGTGAAAGTTTTTTCAACCGGTTTTTTCTTTAAAAAACAGTATTAAAACTGCGTATTAAACATTAAAATATATGCAGACACTCCGTAACATTGTGCCTAACATAATTTCGGAGAAATTTCGAAAAAGTATAAATAAAAAATCTATTTGCACATTTAATAAATGGAACACTTTTGTAGGAAAAACTTTCAGAAAATGTTCCCCGCGCTCAAATACCGTTAAAAATGCAAGTACATAGTTCGCGATGTTCAGCTAAAAGTTTCGAAATAAATGCTACAGTGATAAAAGCTTGGCAATTCCCCGTTGAATTTACGCTGAGGTTTTAGTAAAGGTGGTATGGATTTTATCTTGTTAAGAGACAACATTACAAAGAGTGAATGGATGATTGAGAACACTTGAATGTATTTATTGCCTTATATATTACTTTATGCCTATAAATTTGTTTTAAAAATAGTTGTTAGGACCATAGATAGATAAAGAAAGAAAAGACAATTTTCAATAAAGATGTACTACAACACACATCGCCATCTATCCCCAAAGTAATCATTTAATGTTCATGAATATAATAATAATACACAAAAATACTTATAATATACAGATAAACAACCATATACCTACTGAGAAAATTTATGTTCATCACGCAAATATTTTAGAGTTGTGGGAATCGGACCTACGGCCTTTGACTCAGAGGTTTTTCGTATTTCGAATATCATATTTCTCATTTTTTGTCTACATTGAAAAAAAAAAACTGTCTATTGTCAGTTTACGAGTTCCATAAACATTAAGCATTAAGCACCGCCGAATCGGTGTCGTCTTGTCGTGTCGCCGGACTTAAGATGGCGCCTAACGTCGTTAGTCATTATCTAAGAATTGGTTAAAAGTTTTTTTTTCTTGACGCGTTAGCCAAATCATTAGGGCATCCGACTTAAGCGTGTCCTAGGTTTAGTGAAAACCGGAGTAATTCAATCACCTGATTTTAAATTCAGCGATATAAAACTATTAGTATGAAATCCTTTTGCTCATAGTTATAATTTTGGTGACAAAGGAAACAAGAGAAAAAACCCATCGTTAAACGTCAAAAGCAAAACCGTTTTATATATAAATTGTCCGTTTTCACGTTTATCGTTGAAACAATACACAAAGAATATTCTACCATAAAAGTGTATCGATTTTGTCGAGATTACTAACTATATCGACCCTCAATAGCTGAAAGACGATGTAATAGAGGCATTCATATTGGCAGTTCTCGAAATTGGACCAACTACGGCAATGGTTGGCAACATCTGGTATCCATTGTTCCACAAAATCCTTACGATAACCGAAACTCTTGAGATTGTACGGGGAGCGCCGAATTTCCTTTTTTTCTGTGAGCAAAATTGTTTTGACGACCTCTCTGGCGTAGCGGTGAGCGCTGTGTTATTAAGTGGTAGGTCCCGGTTCAATCCTCGGCAGGGAAAATTTAGGAATTTATAATTTCTGAATTTTCTCTCGTCTGGACTGGAGGCCGTAGTTAATTATCGCCCTACCAACAAAGACGTCTTCATTATTATCATACCAATCCATTACCGGTCCACTACAGGGCACGCATCTCCTCCCAAAATGAGATTTGAGACAAACCTTTGAGAATATTACGTAGAACTCTCAGGCATGAAAGTTTCCTCACGATGTTTTCCTTCACCGTTAAAGCAGTAATATTTTAATTGCTTAAAAAACGCACGTAACTAAGAAAAGTTAGAGGTGCAGCTGGGATTCGAACTCGGCCCCCAAAAGTGGGGTCGAGCTCCTACCCAATGCGCTATCATCGCTTGTAATTTAATTTAATCGATATTTTAATTGCTTCAATTAAAAACGCACATTATATTAGTAAGAGGCGCGTGCCGGGGCTCAAAATCGCTACGAACTATCACCACCGCACCTTACTTCACTTAAATAATTAAATTTTTTTTTTTAACGTATGTCAAGCATGGAAACAAACTCATAAATAAATTGTGACTGTCAATTGTGAATGCGGCCAACAATACCTTAAAACCTAAAGTATAATCACGTGTTTTCCTAATCCAGGTCTGGTGCGGGGAATCTAGACAGGAAAACCAATGAACTTTTTATTTAGGATCGTCGCGTCGTAACAATACCGTGCGAGTGAAATTTCCATAGTTTTTAGTATATAAACAAACACTTAGGTACCATATTTTGTAAAAAAACATGAATTTTATTAATTTATCTTTATTATGACACTTGGAAAAGGCAATCAAACTGGAATGGCAGCCCCGAACTGGTAAGCGCAGCGTTGGTCGGCCCCCACGAGGTGGACAAACGACATTAAGCGCGTCGCAGGTAGCCGCTGGATCCAAGCGGCTCAGAACTGTGGACGTCTATTGGTTGATGTGATGATGATGATGATGATGATCACACTTCGACTATACACAATTCGGCATCTAGTCCCAAAGTAAGCGTAGGTTGTGTTATGGGTACTACGATGCCTGATGAAAATTTTAATGAATAAACACAAATCGTTAAACCGATTTACCGATTTATTTATTTCTCATAAAGAACATACTGTTGAAATACTTGTAATATACAGATAAACACCCCGACATAAACGTTAATGTTCATCACACAAATATTTTCCAGTTGTGGGAGTCGAACCCACAGCCGTGGACTCAGACAGAGGGTACCCATTGCGTCAATTGGCTGTTTAAAAAAAAGGCGTTCATTGTATCTCCTAAAAGCTAGCTTTTTCACCTAAACTAAACTGAACTCAGGACATCGTGGCCAATGGGCGAACTTGCTTAACGCTACACCAGCGTGTCAAATAAATAAAATGAAACATTCTGTATAATACATTATCGTTTATTAGGTATATTGTAGCTCCATTAAAAGGCTATTTTACCCGAAGCACCATTTTTAAAGCCTTTGTGAAAAATGCTGCAAGTGCATCCTTTGTGAAAGTTTTATGTTCATACAATTAAAAATAATATCAAGAGTTGTGATATAGGGAGCTGTAATTATTCGCAAGTTTAAAATATTTTACTTTAAAATGGAGGCTATCAATTTACTGTTGTAATATTTATAGTATGTTACAGTAATTTTATAAAGTTGGTAAATAATTAAACTTCATCATCATCCACATCACCACATCAACCAATAGACGTCCACTGCTGGACTTAGGTCTTTTGTAGGGAGTTCCAAAATCCACGTTTCTGGGCCGCTTGTTTCCAGCGGCTCCCAGCGACTCGTTTGATGTCGTCTGCCAACCTCGTTGGGCGCAGACCAAGCTGCGTTGACCTGTGCGGGGTTGCCATTCCAGCACCTTGGAACCCCAACGTACATTGGTTCTCCTAGCTATTTGCCCTGCCCATTTACACTTTAGCTTATCATTATCATTCGCAGTAATACAACATATCCTTCCAAAATACGTTACGTTTGCACTTTTCACTATTAAATATTAATAAGCTATTCATGAAAATAATATGATAAAATTAAAATTGCGTTCCCATCATAAACGGAAGCTTCTTCTAAGTGTACTTTTCAATTTTGCCGAGTGCGGAAAATTGATGCTGAAACGTAGTGTTTTCTTTTCATTTTGAAAAGAGCAGCTCCGACTAGACGCGGTGACAAAAGCCTTCGCTTTGGTACACTTTGACGAAAAATGCTGCGAATATTTTAGACAATATCCAGATGGCCCGCTTGGTGAAGTTACTTGTGTATCGCTTAAGAGACCTTTAATTGATATTAATAGCTATCTACTAAAGATGCTTTTACCATGTGGTAACAGTGGAGGAGAATACAACTATCCACCCTACCCTTACCGCGGGTGTCGTAAGATTCGATTAAGGGAATTTAAAGGATAACGGGCAGCCACGTCCTCTATGCTACGACTGGTGGCGTGACGTGGTGATTATTGACAAACATCGCTTCCTAGCCCGAAATAAGCGTAGCTTGTGTTATGGATACTAAGATAGCTGATGAATATTTTTATGAATATTATACACAGACATACTTATAATATACAGATAAACGCGCAGACACTGAAAAACATTCATGTTCATTACACAAACATTTTCCAGTAGTGGGAATCGAACCCACGGCCACGACACAGAAAGCAAGTTCGCTGCCCACTGCGCCAGTTGGCCTTCCATTGGTATACCTCCAGCAATAGATAGTCATAGGCTTTTCACGATGAGGAAATAAATACTTCGTTATCATAATCATGAACAACCCATTAACGGTCCACTTCAGAGCACGGGTCTCCGCCCACAATAAGAAGGTCTTAGGCTGAAGCCCACCACGTTGGCCTAGTGCGGATTAGTGGACTTCACCCGCCTTTGAGAACTTTATAAAGAACTCTCAGGCATGCAGGTTCCTTCACCGTTGAAGCAAGTAATATTTTAGTTGAAAAATTACGTGCGTTTCAACGTAAGTAATTAGAAAAGTCAGAGGTACGTACCGGGATTCGAACTCGGCATCCCCAATGTGACACCGCAGTCCTAACCACTAGGCTATCACCGCTTCATGATATACGTATCATCATATTTGTATATTTTTGATTCATTATCCAGTAGCCATAAAACATCGGTTCGACCACTGACCGACTTCCTATGTAGATTTTTTCAGTATAGTATCCGAAATCAAGCCTTTATGATGGCATTGATTATATTTAGTGGTTCTCTTAATATAAGTCCAAAGTTTCTAAGTGCTGAGAAAGAACTAGAACTATTAATAATCTATATAATGCTTCAACACGAAAAAATATATGTTATTTTTGACTATACTTCCTACTAATTCTCTGCCTGCTTTACACGATTCATTAATTTTCTCGATAGAAAAGTTACCAAACAAAAATTATTTGTGGAGAATTTGAGATATAATAAATACTATATAATCATATGAGTATTACTGGGCAATTTGGATTTATTTAAACAACACAAAAAATAAAAACATATAATTTAATTTATGATCTCAAAGAATAAAATAATGCATCAAAAATTTATAAAATTAATTTCAAATTACATACTTATATCGAATCCGGTAATTAAATCTTTATTTATGCCTAGTTCTTGGATATACATTTGGTTCATTTGCACGACCTAATCTTGACAACAACGAATACGTTGCATCCTGAAGATGGAAATTAGAGTAAACCAAAACCAACTCAGACCCACACACGATCAACAACTAGCCTTATAAAAACATCTCACAGCTTTGCTAAAGTTGTTTATAACTTTTGTAACTCAAACATGGTTAAGTATAAACGTTAAGCTGAAATGAATTGCTTATTACTAGCGTCATTTTTCCCACTAGCGTCAGCCAGCGGCAGTAAAACTTGGCGTTTGGCCACTAAGCCGATTACCGTATGTAATCCGACCTACTGTGACACCGTGCTCGCGGCGCCTTCAATTAGCTTTACCGTGTCAGACTTTGTGTGGTACAAGTTTATAGTATCCGCGTAAAATTTGTGATCCGTACTTATATTATAAACGTGAACTATTTTTTTTGTTTGCCTTATTTTCCTTCACGTCTAAACTTAGCAAGCAATCCACTTGATCTTTAGCATAGAGTTAGTTTAAAGGACGGAGAGTCTTAGGCGTGTATACAGGAAATGCACAGGGTATGCACTAAGCAGGCTGATGATATAAAATGCAAAAACTCCCTAGTGCTCTCCGTACTCTCCCACTTATGCATAGGGTATTTGTATGAGTTATAAAATGCCTATTCCTTAGTTTTTATAAATACACGGAGAGAAACAAACGGTTTCCACGGGATTTGTAAAAAACATAACAAACTCTAAATAATAAAACGCGGGCAACAGGTATTATTTTAAGGGATGTTTTTGATGGGATAATAACTAGTGGTGGCTAACATATTATTAAGTCAGCCATCTCCATCTTGATTAATGGCAAACCGTCAATTTTGTTGTACAATATTAGCTCTTGTACTTAAAAATGATCAATGGATAATATTATTTTAATCACAGTTGTGTGACTCCTTACTATTTCTCATACATAGTTGCGTATTAATAGCTTAATTTTTCCAATTAACATCAGTCAGTGGCATTCAAATTTCATAAGTAATTTGACCTAATGTGATACAATGTAATATCATGCAAGTTGAAATTAAGAAAAGAAAACATTAACACAGTATAATAGTTAAGGGTGCTAAGACTGAAGTTAAAAGATCAGATAATTATTAACAAAATAGATAGACAAGACTTTTTTATATACAACATTATATAATAGTTTTTGTTGCGCTCTCATTCTTTTTAATATATGAGCAAATAGGACTAGTATAACAAAGAAAGCTGCTCGCTACATCTCACTTTTTGCACCACAAATTTAGTTGTGTAAAAAGTTGTGTGCACTCTACAGTGTGCTACACTGACTGCTTGCGCTGAAGACATTACTAGCTTTAATGTTAGGTGCTTCGGTTGCTATCTTATAAGGCTTTAAAGAAAACTTTACTCCTTGGAAGCCGAATTATAACGCATTAAATTTCGAGATATTTGATACAATTGTAAGTTTCTAACTTCTAATTGGGGCTCTAGTCTAGCGATGGGGTGTAACTTATTAAGAACTATAGGTACCAATTAATTCTTTCAAAACTTATTTCCGTCGAATTGCAAAGCAATGTGAGTACCTGCACGTGATATGATATGAACATTTAGCCTTACCCCTTCTCATTTTACAATGAGAAGAGATAAGGCTGTAGTCCACCACGCTGGCCCAGTGCGGTTTGGTGGACTCCACATACCTTTGAGAACATTATGTAGAACTCTCAGGCATGCAGGTTTACTCAGGATATTTTCCTTCACCGTTGAAGCGAGTGATATTTTAGTTACTTAAAACGGACATAACTTAGAAAAGTTAGATTTGCGTTCTGAGACTCGAACTCGCGCCCTAGAAATTTAAGTCAAGCACGTAACCAATGCACTATCATCGCTTCATGTTTATATTTATTATTTGGCAGCCAGATACTACCTTTTCAAGTGCCATTGGTCTGTTAGACCCTATATCCCTACTCAAAGATTAAATCGATGGAACCAAATAAGTTTAAAATACTTTTATTACATGCCAATAATTTTAACCAGGAGTAATGATTTAATATGCTTTGCAAAGCAAGCAATCCTTGTACGATTTAAGAGTTTCTCTCTCTATGGTCGTTCCTTCATGACTGAAGATCGTGGTCCTGGTGAGATCTCAACTTCGCGTTGGTAAACTGTCTCCATCGACTTCTGTTGGAGGCCATTTTTGCGATTTGATAGAAGCGGTCTGAATTTGATTTTTTCAGCTAGTCTGCCCATCTTGTTGGGGACCGGCCTCTAGGTCTTTTGCCTTCGGTGTTGCCCGTAACTATATTTTTTTCCAGGCTATCATTCCCCCGCCGCATTATGTGCCCGAAATAAGAAAGCAAACGTTGGTAACATATAGACGAAAGTCGAACACTAACTCCTAGCTGCGCCAGGATAGACACATTTGTGCGCTTGGCTGTCCAGGGTATTCTCAACATGCGCCTCCAACACCATATCTCGAACGCGTCTATCCTTTGCCTTTCTCTTGCTTTGATGGTCCACGTTTCAACTCCGTACTTGAATATAGGGAAAATCAAGGCACGGACCAAGCGGCTCCTAGTGTTGAAAGTTATGCCTCGATTTTTCCATATACTGAGTTACATATACTGAGTACTTTAAGAGTTTACTAATAGAAAAACCCAATACTTTACATTAAATTCACCTTTAGCTTATAGTTACAGTGGAGTAAAGCTTACTCTGACTGCTCCTTAATATTGATCATTCATATATTACGCAGTGGCGTGCATAGAGGGTATGCCCAGGGTATGCAGATGATATAAAATGAAGAAAATCTCCAGTAAGAGTTACAAATACTTAAGGGTAGGCTTTTAATAACTCCTACAACGCTAATCCTTAAGTTTTTTATAACTCGGACTGGAGATTTTCTTCGATTTATATCATCTAAATACCCTGTGCATACCCTCTATGCACGCCACTGATATTACGTACATGCGCAGTTGGTGATGGCATATCAGAATACAGTTGTCACCACCCCTTCTTACGAGGCGGCAAGGGAGAATGGGCAGCAGCGTCCAGAACTACATTTACACTTTTGACGACCACCCGCAACGGTGAGAGCTGATAATTTAATTAGGAGATCCCGGGTTCAACTACCGGCACGGGCAATTTGGGAATTTATTATTTCTAAATTTTCTTCTGATCTAGTGGGAGGCTCGGCCGTGGCTGGTTACCACCCTACAGACAAAGATCTGCCACAAAGCGATTTAGTGTCCCGGTGCGATGTCGCGCGGAAACCGATTAGGGGTATGACTACCATACTCCCTAACACGATCTAGCCCGTATCTCGTTAGCCCGCTACGATCTTAGACTGCATTATCACTTACCACTGGAGCTTGTGGAATAGAAAAAAAAGACATCTAATGCGATAACCAAACCGTCTGCCCAGCGTGATGAGTATGGGCAAACCCTGCCGTCGGGAGAGGCTTTTAATCCAGCAGTGGACTGTTATAGGCTATTGATGATGATGATTTATACATAATCAACATCAGAGCGGGAAATACTTGTTTAGGTTCACGCAAACACTAATTGTTAACCTCAAGAGTTGGCTCAGATTCACTTAGCTATACTTGGAGTACCTACTCGTAATAAACAGCGTTACCGATATATCTGAATAGGTTGCAAAGTTGCAATGTGTAGGGTACGTAGCGGCGTAGATCCAGTGGCGTGCATAGAGTGTATGCACAGGGTATGCAGATGATATAAAATAAAGAAAATCTCCAATACGAGTTATAAAAAACTTAAGGATAGACAGTGTAAGAGTTATAAAAAGCCTACCCTTAAATATTTATAACTAATACTGGAGACTTCCTTCATTTTATATTATCTGCATACCCTGTGCGTACCCTCTATGCACGTGACTGGGTAGACCGATGTTAGTTGGGTTTCAAGGTGGAGTGGCTACCCCACACAGGCAAAGGGTAGTTCTGGTATTTCCCCACCAGGCGAGCAGAAAACATCAAGCGGTTAGCTGTGATGGCATTTTGTTTATCGATCAATTTCAGTATCCAATATTAGGGTACGAGTATGTCAATACAAAGGATAATCAACATACGTTTGATTGATACGTTCCCACAACAAGGCCGCACCACCCTCTATTTGTCTTCCTTATCGAGGCTCTAAATTGAATAGCATTTTGTGTTTCCCGCCGTTTCCCGCGCGTTCTGTTTATCAGGATTATCCGCGACGCTTCACACATTGGTCGTTCGGAAAAAAAATATGTTCGAACGCCTCTCGAACGATTTTACGCAGTTTTTCCGGGCGCTGATTATCTTTACATTCAAATCGTATCACAGTCGTAGTCAATTTAGAAATTGCCAAAGTTTGTGAATCGTTAAATGCATTGGAACCGATGGATGTCTAATGCTTCACATAGTTTTTTATTGGTTATACTTCCCTTTTCGTTATTCAGACTGTTTGTAACTCTGAAACTCTAATGGTTAAGACAGCGTAACCGGGTATGGTAGTGTGGTGGCGTATTTTGGATAGCTCAACATGGAGTGTGAGTCGTAGGGCAGATATCATAAGCTTAAGGTGTATTCTTGCTGATTTGCTGATACCCTTTTAAACCTAGAAATTTCCAATCACTAGTATTTTTTATTTTTCTTTTATTCCGCTTGGTTTGCCAACGTTTGGTTGCGGGATCACTACTTCATCATATTTAGGTATAGGCAGCTTGCTTTGTTTCTTAAAAATATATAGAACTATACAGCGATTAAGTATATACTGATGTTTTTTTCCTATAAGGATTAAAATAGGGGATGGAAAATTATTACGAAATTGTACGTTTTCTTATATTAATATTTTTTAATGCATAACTTTATTTTCTTGTATTATAATTTTTAAATTCAGAACTTCCACCGTTTAGTGGTAACAGATTTTATGGGAATATTTCACTTTTTAGAAATAGCGAAATATGAGGAAATCTTAAACAAGATTTGACTTAAATACTGGCAAGATAAAAAGCTATAAAAATAAAAAGCTAATAAAACGAAAGAACGCAATATCTAAAACAATACTTCAAAGTAGCATGACAGGTTATTTTTCATCCGAGGAAAATTTATACAACAACTAGAATTTCAGTTAGGCGAGAACCCGCCTAGAGTCCGGCGGGCGGAACCGTGGTACAGAGATAGTACGCCGGCGAACGGACGGCGTTCCTGACATATCATTTATTATATTGCTTCCTGGACCATTTAAAGAATAGTTTACTCGTGTCTTCATTTTTCAAGCCTTTGTGAAACATACTCTTCTGAGCGCTTGAATAATTTTAATGGTTATACATTTATGGATATAATGCGAAAGCCTTTTTACGGATCCTTTTGATGTACAGCAGGGCGTTTTATTTAGCAGGTGCTTTGACTATGTTGGTATTAAATCGTAAAACCTGATTACAATTTTCGTACAAAATTAATATTCCTCTTATAAAGTAGGCTTGTGAGTTCAAACAGTACTTTGTGAAGAGTAATTTTATACGTCAATACTTTATGGTTTATGAACCATATGGTGTTAATTTTGAACCAGTTTTATGTAATTATAAAATAAATTATTATTCTTCAAAAGTATTAAAAATCATTTTCCCAACAAGGCATTTGAAACCAATGCCAATGTTGTTTTGCTAAGTAACGTAACGTACTTACGTAATATTTTACCTTTGTTAAGTTACTTAACTTCATTCAACACCTTCTATACTCAAGCTCCGATGTTTGATAATAGAGAGTAGAGAAAAGAAAATTGATATACACCTAACAATTGAAAATCGAGGAAATGGGAAAAAGGTGTTGAAGCCGTTTGTTGTTTACGTTCTTCCTAGTTTAACTTCAAAGTTTATGGTCTGATTTACTCGTAGCAAAATGTAGTAACCAGTTCTATATTTATTCCCAACTGAGCATTTGAATTGATTAAAATAAACTTTTATTTCAGGTAAGTTACCTTGAATAAAAAATTACCTATTAAAAAATATTTATTAATTGAATTGTCCACCCGTCGAAGCGTCGGAAGACAAATTAATTTTTTTTATTTACTATTGGATGCCGATAAATATTTTCCTTTGTATTATCGAATGCAGTTGATTAATATTTCACAGCTGTGTTAAAATATAAGACCACATAGACTGTTTGTATCCTGAGAAAATGCGAACTACAGCAAGTTAGGTTGTGCTTATATAGGTACACTCAAATACAGGTACACTCTTTGTTCCCTCAAACTATTAGTCCGACAGGACGGCAGATCCGACACGACCAGAAATTGATCACGCACAAGACCGAAAACTTACCGTGCTCTCCAAGGCCAAATTGTCGGTGTATAGTACCCGTATTATGCACCGCCAATTTCCCAACCCATAGCTGGTACTAAGAATTTCTTGATACATACTATTCATTGGCGCGACCAAAACATCGAACGCTAGACCTTGTGATAACCAGTAGATTATAATAACCACTAGACCACGAAGTAGTTAGTTATAAACAGACAAATATCAAAAATTCTAAACAAAATACCTCTACAAGAGCCATGTACGTGTCTCTCATGTCATGACAGTCTTCGGTCTAATTTTCAAGAAATAATATCCATTAAGGCATTGTGGCTATTTAAATAATCTTGAAAAAAAGCGGCTTAAGCGGCTTAAAACGCTGAAGGGTTAGCCGGACTTGCAATTGCAATTGAAAACGGTTTACACCCGATGAAATTACAAAGATTTCAAGAAGTTTTTACTACGTGTTCCGTACGGTTTTTTCATACGCGTCTAATCGGGTCGTTACACACACTAAATAGTCTCCAAACGTCTTCAATACAAAACGAGTTCCAGACACACAAACAAGCTTTTCAGCTTTGGCGATGCAACTTTTTTCAAAACTTTGCCAGAAGGAAACACCGATCATGAATACAGAACAATGCACTATTTCAGGACGCTTGTGTCTCCTTTATGCTGCGTCCTTTCAACTATGTCTATGCCAAAAATCACATCAATCCGTTGCTCTGTTTCTGCATTATTGATGGACATACAAACACACTTTCGCATTTATAATATTACTATGGACTATTGAAGTTTAAACCCAAATTACTTACCCGGGGACCTACTTCTGTTATATTGTTACATTTGTATTTCATAATTAAGCTAAGGATCTTTGTATTGGAAGGACAAAATATAATGGAACTTAACCGTCTGTATTAGATTATAAGTTTCTCTGTAGCAGTATATCTTTATGTATAGCTCTGGCCTCTCATTCTCTTCTTTGTCATGAAGATCATGGACGGTTATCAAAATATTGCATAATCTGTTTGCATATCCATAGTATAAATAGTAAGTTATACCAAAACATCGTGTGCGATTAAAACCTTACTTTTATTTTTATATCAGGTCGCTTTGCTACAGAAGAACCGTCTTTAAGAAAAAAAACTGCGCTACTAGAAATGATTATTATAGTCTCGTAATTTCATTTAAGTACAAAAATAATTGTGCCCCTCAGTGAGATTTAGTTATCATGAGGATTGCGGGGTACAATGGGTGCCAGCTGCTGCAACTCTTTGGTCCAATTGCCAGAATTACTCTATTAAAGGGGGCTTTCAGGTGCTGTGTGCAAAAACTGTTTACATCCAACAAAATCCAAAGTTTTATGGAAAAATCTAATTTTAATGAATAAAAAGATTGTATTTCGAAATTCATTTATTTTATAGGCCTACTTTATGATTTTAAAACGTCAAATATGTCTGTTTATAGCAACTCTAGCGCGGGTTCGGAAAACAGATTGCCTTTTTAAAAATCTACATTAAATAAAAAACAAAAACAAGGTAGCTTGGAAGCAAAATGAATTGCATTTTGCTTCCAAGCAGGTAGCTTGGAAGCTTGGTCATTATAAAATTCATCAATTGTTACCCTCGCTACAACAAATGTGTTTTAAACTTATGAATTGGTAAGTCTAGATTAACCTTAGAAACTGTAAAAAAAGCGTATAACCCCACGAAAGAACTCTGTGTTCCACAAACAAAAAAAAAATCTTTGTTATGAGATTTTTTTTTTAAACTGTTATTATTTTTTATACAGCCACTGCGGGTAACTAAATACACAATATCTCGAAAAAAAATAACCCTCTAACTATTGCGGTTCATTATATACAGCCTGCTGGCAGACAGATGGACAAGATATTAGTGATAAGAAATCAAAACAGCTACCAAAGTAACATTAACCCAATAAAATATGCCACGAGAACGCTCCAGATCGATCAAAAAGCAACTCAGTTATTCACCCCCTTTTCAACGTTCACCAGGGAAGCATACAGTTATAGCAGGCTATAGAGCCATTCAGCTTAACAGGGGACAGTTTTCATATCAACAGGAAATGGAGTGTGCGTAGCGTGGAGCATCGTGTAAACATGCCAAGACGCACGCATTGAAAACTGGGAGGCAGTATTTAAAGACTTAAGCATCAGGGGACACTAGCGATGTGTCGCTCGACATAAAACTTTTTTTTTTTTAAATATTCATTTAACCTAACTATTTTCTGTTACTGTTTTTTATCTTCGCCACTGGTTGCCTGGAAGAAATCGCTATGTAGCGATAAGGCACCAAATTGTATATGTTGTTTTGTTTATATTTTTCTTTTAGTTCTTTGTAATTTTAGTGGTGTGCAATAAAAGTATATTCATTCATTCATTACATATTACTCAGCATTAACATGGGCTTGGTTGCCGATGTAATTACGGGTCCATGAGGCTCAAAATCTACGCCACTTACCATCAGGCCATCTTATTTTTAATATTGTGTTATTTAAATATACGTCATAATCTATTATAGTATTTATAAATTTATATCGGTATTTGTGCAGTTAATATGTAAATTTAGTATGTATGTTCATGTTAGTTTATGTTTTTTTTTTTTTGTAACATACTTTATGCACCATCCACTTTCCACTTTTTTATCGGCTTCGTACGCTCAGGTTGCCTTTAAAAGATCACTTTACTTGATAAGGCCGCCTTTGCACCCTATCACTAAGTACTATTACTGTTTTCTTTGTATTTTTCCTATTGTTTTGTTTTGCAATAAAGTTTTTCGATTCTATTCTATTCTATTGTCTCCTTAGTCCAGTGATCAGCGTGTTCAACTGCGGATCACGGTGCTACTCTCTTTTATTATCAAGATAATAATAGTAGTTGGAGCCCACCAGGCTATATAAACTATAATGATCTGAGATAAATTACTAGGACGAACAGGGTCTAACTTACACCCTGATCTCCATTCCTTGGAGAGTGGATAGCCACAATGGCGTCAATCAATTGGGGTCAAAAACAATATTACTGCAGCCTGTCCAGGGGTAATAAAGAGTCGATAAGCTTACATGAGTCACAGTTTCGAAATCCCGACAGCATACAGAAACAATCTGCAGAGCATGACAGACAATTTGTTGTAATATGTACTACGACAATACATTAATCATACACACATCGCCTTCTAGTTCCCAAAGTAAGCGTAGCTTGTGTTATCGGTACTTACGTAAATGATGAATTATTTTATGAATAATATACATAAATACTTATATTATACATATAAACACCCAGACACTGGAAAACATTCAGTTTCATCACACAAACATTTTCCAGTTGTGGGAATCGAACCCACGGCTTTGGACTCAGAAAGCAGGGTCGTTACAAAGTCTACTTTGCTAAGCACTGTATTGAATTGCTTAAATAGGCCAGTTATTTTTTGGGTTTTCAAAAACCCAGGAACCGCTTATATTCCCGGGATAAAGTGTAGACAACATTTTATCGCGGGAATATGGTATGGTAATTTTTTTTTTGTTATCACCATCGCACAGTAAATTTATATTAAGCTTTGAAGCTAGAGCAATTCACACCCAAGCTTTTTATCGTTTAAGTAATCCTAAACATTATAATAAGATTTTTCTGTAAGCTTACGTTTTATATATAAACTTTGAACTTATTGAGCACATGTGTGCTACATCGAGATGGATTCAACGGTTAAGTCTTATATAGACTATAGACACACTTTCAAAATTTTGATATGTATGTATGGATTGCAGAAAATCAGTTTTTTGGAAAATACAATATTTCCGCGCAATTTAAAGTTATGAAACAAAAAATCGCAAATGAGTCCATAAGCTAAGCTTGGACGGGCCTTTCTTACTCCGCTTGCATAATAATCGGAGGCAATCATGCCATTCCTTAGCTTGCATTACCCGCTGCTCTTTGATGGAATTGGCTGCGGTTTTTCCTTTTGATTTGAGATGTGCAGATAACCGTCGGGGCGGAAAGTTCTACGATTTTTCTTGACGCCGCTCACTTTTGTCCGTGAAATGGAAACGAATAGAAATATTCTAGTAGGTACCTATTTTATGGTTTGGACTTATTGGTTAGTTGAGTGATTTTGCTCTGTGTTACTTTTATCAGTTATTTAATAGTCCTTTTATTTTATTCTTATTTCCACACAGCAAAAAGTGAAGTAAGAAAATGATTATAACAAAAATGCGCTTAAATCCGGCGATTTAACCATAATAGTATATTGTGCAACAAGTGCGATAAGTTCGAGCGAATGATCGTGCAACTTCGCTCTCGTGGGCAATCGACAACATCGCACGGGTTGCAGATACTATTTTTTATTACAAATGCGGAGATATATGCGGGCACAAAATCCCAAGTCCCAACAAACGGATGAAAAGTTTAAAAAAAAGAAATAAATATACTTCAAACAACAAATACAAATTAATTAATATTAATAAAACTATAAACTTTGCATTGTCAACCTTACTTTTTTATATTGACTGTTAGATTGTGTTTTTTTTGTTATTTATTTTAATTTTAGCAGTTTTTACAGTCATTTTGCGTGCGACAAGGATAGTTTGCGTGTGCTAAGTATAATTTGAGTGCGCCAAGTAAACATGTTGCACTCAAATAACAGTTTCTTTTAGGAAAAAACTCACGCGTCATTTTAAAATGAGCAAACAGCTCTTTTTCAACCGCAACAGCGAGTACTACTACTACTTATCCCGCATGAGTAATAAAAAGTTTGTTATTCCATTTATAACACACTTAAATACTGATGATGATTATATAATAATACGAAGCACAAGCAAAATTTAAATAAATAAAATATACTACGACAATACACACATCGCCATATAGACCCAAAGTAAGAGTTATGGGTACTAAAATGACTGATGAATATTTTTATGATACTGAAAAACATTCATGTTCATCACGCAAACATTTTCCAGTTGTAAGGATCGAACTCCCGGCCTTAGACTCAGGGAGCAGGTTCGCTGCCCACTGCGCCAATCGGCCTTAAAATTATTATAGAAATATATTAAAGTTGAGAACAGAATAACACCAAAATAAAAACGTTACCAATTCAATTCAAGTAATAAAACGTTAAGTCGTGCAAACAATGAAATCGATTACGAGAAATATAAAACTTGATTGAAATCGATAATAACAAAAACAATCACAGCCCGTTAACGAGACACGACGCCCGAATATCCGCAAAGCACACATTGTACTCATTTTCACGTGAACGAATAAACGATGTTGACACGGGAATCGACGTAAACGAAGGATCGGATTCGGTAAAATCTCTGCTAAGAGTAGGTATACGATCGTTTATGGGACGAGACGTGATTCGATTTGAATAAAAGGTTTCTGCGGCCGATATGTAAATAAGAACTGAACAACACAAAATACAGGGTGTAATCGAATTCATTAAACAAAAATATTTGCTTTAATATTTTTTATCCCAAGCCGGAACACAGACTGTATCGGTATATAATGCGGAAAGTAGGCGTTTAAGGCTGTTTAGGTTAGTCGTACTTTGTGCGTTTGTAAATAAAGTACGTATCATTCTTTGTAATTAAAGTACATATCAAAATGAATTCATACTAAAAAAATAAAGAATTTCATTTTAGAAATTAATATGGTGTATCATTTTGTCAACTTTGGCATCATCTGTTTTTTAATAATTGAAAAATGAGGTACTTATATTCAAATTGATTAAAATATCATCATCATCATCATCATCACAACCTATTACCGGCTCACTACAGAGCACGGGTCTCCTCCAACAATGAGAATGGGTCATGGCTGTAGCCCACCATGCTGGCCCAATACGGATTGGTGGACTTCACACACCTTTGAGAACATTATGTAGGACTCACGATGTTTTCCTTAAACGTTGAAGCATTACTTAAAAACGCACATAAGGAAAAGTTAGAGGTGGTTATTGGGATCCTACCCAATGTGCTATCACTGATTAAAATACATGATCATATATTTTGATCTCAGGCGATAGTCTATTTTGTTGGGTCTGATCTTTTCGACTCTCTAATAAGTGTATAACATTTTTTATACTGTACCGTTTTGGTAACTTTAACTTTAATATATCTTTAATCCTAGATTGACGCTTATTTTTAATTATTCGCAGATAAGCTCATAGACAAACATAATATTCTTAATCTGTAGTTACACTGTTAATTACACTGATTTGCATACCAATGCAATTCAGTGATATGTAATTTAATCAAAATAAACATTCAATTTGCATCCGTGGCCTACTGCCACAGATTAAAATATAGCTTCTACTGATTAACACAATCGAAAAATTTATAGTATAATTAAATCATTTTACGCATTATAAAGACTGTTGAACTGGATATTATTTTTTGAGCTGTTAATCTATAGTTTCCGATGTTTTTTTTTATGTAAAGAGTATACTTTTTGATTTGGAATAGAAGTTACTTATCGTACTTCTCTGAGATCAAAATATCGTATGGTACTTATTGTTTTAATTGAAATATGACCATAGTATAAAATATCTTCTGTTCGGAAATCCCAAATATTTATTTTGAAATACAAAAATTAAATCCGTTTAAAGAAAACCGATATGATGCCTACTGAAACTTACGGAGAGACAAGAAATGGGACTTTAGTCTTCATCAGACGCGTCCTACTGGATTAACAGACAGATATCTAAATCTGAGACATGTAACCTGTGGCACTTCAATACATAGCACGTTATAAATGCCATTGGCAAAACAGGCTATAAAGTAATCTCTAGAGAGTGGATAGAAACGGTTGACATGACTAAATACTGATATCGGTAATATCATGTCTAGAAGTGATGTAAGATTGCTTTATTGTTATTTAGTAGTTTATAGCTAGTTTTTTTTAACGAAAATAAAGTAAGTTCGTAACAAGCATGCGTATAGTTGGTTTTTTTTTTAAATAAGTTTCGAAATGATTCTCGCATTAAATATTTTCATTCAGAGTGTGAATCTTAATAGAATATTTTGGTAACTCTTTGTATTTGAACTGAAAGGTATGTGGTTTCAGTTTATTATTGCAGCAAGCAGGTGCTCATGATGTTTTCGTACGCAAATTAGCTCAAGTTTGGACTGCAGCGTCTAGTCAGTACAGTGCACTGAAATAACAAAACTTGAGTCCATTTGTTGGTTCTCAAAGCAAAAGTCCGGCTGAATTTGCGGCCATTTTTGTTAGACATTATACTGACTCTTAGTTACCCAATCTTTAGTTAAGCAGTTACAGTATAGAGAAACCATCTAACTCGCATTAGAGCAGCGTGCAGGGTCAACAGTGAGTCCCTCTCTGCGAGTGCTCAGCATTATTACATGAATTTCCTTTCTCCTTGATTTTTATACATTATATACATAAAGAAGACGAAGCATATATAAATGACAAGGTAGCTTGGAAGCATCCAGCTCCGCTTTCATCTCTCACAAGATAGAAAAATGAATGTTAAAATGTAAAATGTAAATTGTTGATGTTGGAAAAGAGCAACTGCTGAGTTTCTTGCCGGCTTCTTGTCAGTAGAATCTGCCTTCCGAACCGGTGGTAGAGTTAATACACACAGACAGACTTGACGTTTCAAAAGTGCTTATATTAGGCCTACTTAAATGAATTTTGAATTTTTTAATTTTTTTTTTAATAAGTAAACAAATCTTATTAAGTACCAATTCATTTTTTTTAAATAGTAATGTATGACGGACCAAGCAGACGGCCCACCTGATGGTAAGTGGATAACCATAGCCTATAAAAGCAGAGCAACACGCCACAGGGCATTCAAGGAACACATCCTGCAACGTGCCACCCTGTGACGATCATAGAGTTAGGAATATACAGAAACCTCATTCAGCCATTGTAGCATGCAGTGTATTGTGTGTTGTAAAAACGCCTCGCGCACGTCTCATTTCACACCCACAGAATGTTGCCACATCATAAACTTTTTCCTCTTTTACGTTTAGAATATTAGAGGTAAAATAATAACTGTCAACTGATAAATGGTGTGGAGTGACTAACCGCTTGTTGGAGAAGGAAACTAAAGTGGAGTGGTTTTTTATGCTTCAATACTAGTAGTGTACACGGTTTCTGAATGTTCTTAATTCTGTGGTGACCATCAATCATCTGAGTCGTAGTTGTTAAGCCTCATGTTTCTGTAATTACACCAGCACCAGCACCAGCAGCAGCATTTTTTGATTGTGAGAGCAAAAAATGCTGCTTAGCGGCAGAAATAAACATGGTTGTAGTACAAAAAGCTCTACTAGTACTTTATCATTACCGAATTTAAGATTCACGCTGCTACACACATCGCATCGCTTAAACAAGGTATTTTTAAGTGCACTTCAATTAGGACATATTGAAATTTTCTTTATTGTTATAAACAATAATATAAATATTAAATTGAAAATTAAAACTAGGTTGCCGTTGTCTCTAGGAAGAAAGTCACGTAAATTTGTTATAATAACCGACACAACCTTTTTTCTTGTTTATAACAAATAACCAAAAATCTTGTTTATTTAGTTTACCAAATAAACTAAATAAACAAGATTTTTTACTAAGAGAGCTTTAGAATTAAAGCTCTCTTAGAGATTATCTATTCAATCGTTACTTAAGATCTCGAAATAAATTTACGGTTACTTGGATTGGTTACATGAAAAGACAATATAAAAGATTATTTTATGTTGTTTCACAAACAATGTTTTTCAAAAAAAAGAATTTGAACCAAGAATTCCGTTGTTAGTCAACATTTCTTAAATATAGTCTAACGTTTAATATATTGCATTTTTGTTACCCAGTTGCATTGATCGTGGTCCCGTCGTGCAACTGCATGCAACTAGGTCGAAATATCGACTAATCCCAAAATATTATCGTGGCA
Organism: Pararge aegeria; assembly: GCF_905163445.1. NCBI lineage: Eukaryota > Metazoa > Arthropoda > Insecta > Lepidoptera > Nymphalidae > Pararge > Pararge aegeria. Next base: position 3,263,349 of record NC_053184.1, on the reverse strand, counting down.
TGTACCCGTTGAACTATATTTAAGATTTTTTTTCAATAAAATAAAGTGGCAAAACGGAAAAAATATAATTATTATTTACTAGCTGTTGCCCGCGACTTCGTCTGCATTTGATTTTGTTTTTTGATGTGGCATTAAATTTAGTTGTAGTTCTAAAAAAAATTAAAGTTTTCAGTATCGCTAAGCCTTAATTGAGGGGTTTGCTGCTGCCCGCTGAGGAGTTCTGTCCTCTATTTCCCACCTCAGTTTGGACCAAATTAAACACATATAATAACCTCTACAGTACAATAATAATAATAATTATTTAAATCGGTTATAATTTGTCGGAGTTATGGTGTAAAATCGTCAAACACTCTCATCCCCTCTCCCAAAGGAACCGAGCTTAATGTTGGGATAAAAAGTACCCTATTTTACTTCTAACACTTCCAAAAATACGTGTACAAAGTTTTATGAGGATCGGTTAAGTAGTTTTTACGTGAAAGCGTAACAAACAAACTTACAGTCACATTTATAATATTAGTTGGGTTTGGGATAGGGATAGGGATAAGGATTAGTGTCACTTCACATATGAGATGGACATTTCCTAGCCAACAAAGTAGAAAATAGAGCCCAAGACTCACTTACTTAAATAAATAAATAAATATACTAAGACAATACACACATCGCCATCTAGACCCAAAGTAAGCGTAGCTTGTGTTATGGGTACTAAGATGACTGATGAATATTTTTATGAATAATATACATAAATACTTAGTATATACATATAAACACCCAGACACTGAAAAACATTCATGCTCATCACACAAACATTTTCCAGTAGTGGGAATTGAACCCACGGCCTTGGGCTCAGAATGCAGGGTCGCTGCGAACTGCGCCAATCGGCCGTCGAATTATAACGCTACAGCATACAAAACTGCGCAAAGAGTAAAAAAAATGTTCGTATTTTTCATGGAAAGGTCATGAAGGTCGGAAGGTGATAGATAGGATATTTCGAGACATGATTATATTTACAAAGGCCTGACATTAAAGGTAATCATCAAAGAAGTCAGAAAGTGTATACCGTTCATCAATCACTCCACACTCTCGATTTGAATTTTCTTATAAATGGTATGGATATTTCTTTTTTTACTCAACGCCGAAAGTGTTATAATCTTTCAGTAACAAAGAGGGCTTTGTAGATGGTGGATTAAGTTTTCACAAGCGAGTTGGAGGTCACGTATTTGATTACAGCTTAGGTGAGTTTGGATATTTATCTATCTCATTTTTTTAATTTATAGCAGACTAGCTGTTGCCCGCGACTTCGTCTGCGTTTGTTTTTGTTTTACGAAAGACATCTGGCATTCAAAGATTTGATGTAGGCTAAAAAAAACAATTCACATAATAAACAATATCTAAAAAAAAAGTGTAATCAATCTCAGCTCCTCCTGCATCACTTACAAAGAATAGTAATCGTTAAAGGAAGAATCGAAATCACATTATTAGTTGATTCATATGCTAAACGTACTGAAGAACATTTCTGACAACTTTTATTAGGTCCTAGCACTGAGGGCCTCATAAATGTGGCAACACACAATATGTATTTAGGATGGCTAAGCCTTAAATGACGGGGTTGCTGCCGCCCGCTGAGGAGTTCTGTCCTCTATCTCCAATCACATTCATCAGATCTAAACAAAATTAAACAGACCTCTAAAGTAACCTCTAAAGTACAAAAGTAATTATATAAATCGGTTAACATTTGACGGCGTTATGGTGTAAAATCGTCAAACACTTTCGTCCCCTCTCCAAAAAGAACTGAGCTTAATTTCGGGATAAAAAGCATCCTATATTACTTCTAATACCTTCAGGAATATGTGTACAAAGTTTAATGATGATCGGCTTAGTAGTTTTTGCGTGAAAGCGTAACAAATTTACATTCACATTTATAATATTATAGCAGATAGCAGATAGCAGATAGCAGATAGCAGATAGCAGATGGCAGATAGCAGATAGCAGATAGCAGATAGCAGATAGCAGATAGCAGATAGCAGATAGCAGATAGCAGATAGCAGATAGCAGATAGCAGATAGCAGATAGCAGATAGCAGATAGCAGATAGCAGATAGCAGATAGCAGATAGCAGATAGCAGATAGCACATAGCAGATAGCAGATAGCAGATAGCAGATAGCAGATAGCACATTGGTAGGTGGGAAGCCTTCGCCTATAAACAAAGCAACTTTTGCAAGTGCATGCAAGGAACATCCTACGAAGTGACACCTTATGCCCATCAACATAAAGCGCAGGTGTTAAACGTCATAACCCTTTAATTACACCGGCTACTACTCTGTTTAGGTCAGACCACAGCAATCCTGTTTGGTGGCAAAAATACTCGTCGTACTTACCTGGACGGGCTCTCTCACAAATAGTACTACTGCTTCAGCCGACTTGTCTTAAAGGAATTTAATCGCGTTGCACTTAGCCTACTAGAAAAATTAGCAAAATAACAAACTGCAGAAAGTCATTTTTAAACATGTGTATATCCAAATTTTTTTTTGAAATAAAACTTCTTTAGGCGCTACTAAGGAGTATCTCAGATTTTTTTTCAGACGGAAGTAACGCGTCAGACGTCGTCGCGTCGTCAGGCGTCGTCATACGTCTGATGTGTTTCCTCAGAAATACAATCTAGGGTTATTAAAGGGGCGGATAAACAAATTCCTTAAAGGCCGGCAACGCATCGGTGGCTCCTCTGGTGCTGCAAATGTTTATGGGCGGCGGTGATCACTTATCAACAGGTGACCCACTTGCTCGTTTGCCCGCTATTAATATTAAAAAAAAAGTCTGTGTAGTTTCCGCCATTTAAAAAGAATAATTTGGATTGTTCGTAAGTATATGTCATATACTCAACGCTTCTTGACTTATACGCTAGTGGCAAAAATATCAAATTTGTATTAAACGTAAGCTTATAGAAAAGTCCTATTATAGTATAAAGGACTACGTAAACGATAAAAAAGCTTGGGTGTAAATTATTGCTCTAACCAGGTTGCTCTTCTAATAATTTAAAATGACATTGTGAGATGGTGATAACAAAAAAAAAACACCCGGCTAAGTTTGTTGTGGGCTTCTTCTTAGACCAGGACGCGTTTGGAACCCTCGTAGCTTTAGTTTTAAGTTTACGAATGTAGTTATCGCCATCATCTCACTACCGTGTAATTCTTATGTACGCATCAAAAGTGCCACCTATGGGCCTACTTGAATAAAGATATTTTTGACTTTGACTTTGACTTTGACTTTGACATCATCAATTAGTATTATTTATTTCAAATATTTTCAAACGGATCAATTGTAAATAGCAGAGTGAATAAAAATTCAACAGTTTTAAAACAAATATTTTAAATTGCAAAGTTTTTTGATAATCTCTAAATTTACTTGTTTATTTATTACATATGTAATAAATAAATTATTGGCAAAATTTTCTGACGATTGCCACATTCTATAATATTCAATGACTAAGTTATATTGACATGTGCTGATCTAACCTTCAATTTTCTACTCTCAAATGAATATCAATAAAGGAACAATATTGTCAATCGATACAAAACAGAGGAGAATAGGCATTACTGAAGTTCCGAAGATTCAGACAAAAAATGATCTTTGACAAGTTTTTTAAGATGCTAATAGACTGTGCCTCTCGGATTTCAAGAGGCAAAGCATTCCTTCTCCACACAATACAGTAAAACAATATCTTCCTTCCACAACTGACCCCAATTATTTACATTTGCAGAGCAGCCAGCATCGTATATTTAACACAATGTGAAATTGCTTTCGTGCAATTAAATTAGCGGTTAAAACACTTGCATTTATTATAAACCTGTTCTTCCTAGCTCGCTTTTAGCCGAACTAGGTTAAGTGCTAAACTTTGGGCATTTATTAACGGTACATCCGTTACTTTGAACATTCTGTTATGATGTTTTAGACGTCGTTGTTTTGGTGGTTGTTTAGATAATTAAATTTAAACTAAAACATTGTATGTCTTATGGGCAGGTGAATAGATACGAGTTTTCATGATTAGATAAAGCAAGGAACTCAACAACGAATACCAACATCTACCCAATACGTCATCTACGTCATCATACTCAGATACAGACCACTTTTCTTATAGGTGAGAGTAACTTAAAGCGTTGACCTGCCACGCCTTTCTAATGCAGATTGGTGGGCTACAATGATTATTATGGTTAATTATTGACCAGATAGGAAGCGTTTTATTTTCATTGCCTCCCCCCTCAGAAAGTTACACTACAACTATTCCGGGATACAAAGTATCCTAGATGCATCTCAAGGATGCAAGCTACATAAAATGTGCAATAATCACGATCGATGCAGTGTTTGAATAAACAGACAGATTTTCTCATTTATCATATTATTAGATAGATAATGAGCGGCTATAACGTATTGGGTAGTAGCTCGACTTCACTTTCGGGGGGTAATATTATAAGTATTTATGTATTTTACTCATAAAAATATTCATCAGTCATCTTAGTACCCATAACACAAGCTACGCTTACTTTGGGGCTAGATGGCGATGTGTGTATTGTCGTAGTACATTTATTTATTTTAAATGTTAGTGAATGTTTTTTTTTCTCTACGCATCAACTAATTCATTAGACATCCGACTTAAGCATTTCCTAGGTTTTGTGAAAATGGACATATGAGTTCCAGTGCGTAACCTAAGCTTAAATTGGGAAGGCATTGCGGATTTGGGTTGCCTCTGCACCAGTGATGCTGGAAACCCAGCTATTTTATTGCATGATTTTCATATTATAGCTCTGGTGGAAGCTTTTAATAAGGACTCGAGCTTCGAGCTAGGTTGCTTGAGTGGTGTATGGAGCACAGCTGCCGAGTAACCTAGCCCTATGTAGTTAGCGCACGTAAGTCACAGCATTTTCATCTCGCAATTACCTCGGCTGAAGCGATTTTATAGTACCTTGCTACATCTTACAAACTACGCTACACAACTTAGTTTAGGTTGGACAAGAATCATAGTTTCGAACCTTACCTTTAAAGTTTAACTTCGCTTACCGCTTAGCTACACCGTAGCGCACCGTAGCACACCGTAGCTACAAGGCACATATAGTCAAACGCCCTAAGCTTTGCATTCATCTCTCCTATTAGATAGGTAACCTGTACTCAGGAATATAACATTAATTAAGCTTATAATGATGCCTATACCACTGAAAAGAAAGGACCCATTTAAAATATAATTTTCATAAAGATAATCTTACTTCAAACATGATCTTTCACTTAATTAAAGATGGAAGTAGAAAGTTTCTAATAAAATTTCCGGTGTTTCGAGTTTAACGAACAAGTTGAAAGTAATTTATTAATTTAATACCTTAACTCGAACTATACAAACGACTCTCTTATTCACAGATTGTTGGATGAGACTTGCAGATCGCTTAAGTGAAATTAGGTTAAAGGCCCCTGCAAATTATTATGAAGTGGCCTAGTACAAATGAGGGCTACAGCCGTGATCCAGTCTGCAGGTGACGACTTGTAACACTGTGGGGATTTAGTCGGTAAAAGTCCGACATAACAGCTAAACCTGCCCTTGGTGTGGTCGTATCCACCACCATATCCCCAAAATAAATAAAAGGATGCAGTATTAAAAGAGTTAGCTGATAAATAAATATATAACTACAATACACACATCGCCATCTAGCCTCAAAGTAAACGTAGATTTTACTGTTGTTTACTAAGACGAATGATTGAAATATATTCATAAATACTTATACAGATATAGATACAGATAAGCACCTAGAAACTGAAATAGATGCCAAACGTTTTCCAGTTGTGGGAATCCTACCCACAGACTCATACTCAGTGGACTCAGAAAGCACGGTCACTGCACAATGCGCTAATCAGCCGTCTCTGTAATAATACAGTAATAATTATTTATTATGGTCCACATTAGCCCCTGTCTGCAATTTCACTTGGTCGTAATTGACGTAGTCCAAGATGGTAGCGGGTTAACTTTTTATTTGTATAAAAGTTATATTAAAGCCATACTCCTAGTTTATTTAATTTCTCGTAAATTACAAATTCACAGATTTTCCCCGCCAGGATCAAACCCGGCACCTCCCACTTATAAAACCACCTTACCACCGCGCCAGAGGTGGTCAGGGAGCATGTGGTTGGATACTCTAAAAATAAACTTACAAGTAAACATCTTTGACAAAGGGGACATCAGGCGATCTCAATCTACCTAGCAATTATTCAAAATTCAGATCCGGGGAAAACGCGATTTCCACATAGAGAACTTAACAATCGTCAAACAAAAGCCTTTAATAGTGGCATACTTGCGAATATGCGTTGAGCTTAACAAAACTTTACATTAAGTTAATTACCCTTCAAATATGAATTAACCTTAGTTATTAATTCACTGCTGAAACTTTGGTTTTACTTTAGTTAATTAATGGAAATAACACCTAAACTTGATTCGTGATAATGTGTGCAAAGGTAAATCTACAAAGGTGAATGGTGAATTTTGTTTAGATTCGTTAAAAATTCAAAATGTTTGGATTTTATTTATTTAGTTTTTAAATAGTTTATTTTAGGTTATATTTTTAATTTTGTTTATTATATAAAATAAAAAGTTTAACAATGGAAAAAAACTAATAAATGTTTGGTAAATAATATACTTATCAATGCATAGTATAGTAATATTATTAGTAAGTATACTCTCCCCCTGTTTTTCCCCAGATTTGAAGATCCAAACGTACAACGCTTGATTTTTGACGAACTCCCTGGCGCAACATTGAGCGCTGTGCATTTAAGTAGGAGGTCCCGGGTTCGATCCTGGCAGGGATAATTTAGAATTTATAATTTCTGAATTTTCTCTGGTACGTTCAGGTGGGAGGCTTTGGCCGTGGCTAGTTACCACCCTACCGACAAAGATGTACCGCTAAGCGATTTAGTATCTTAATTGATCGCGTAAAAACCGACTAGGACTACCTGTAAGGTAGTATTGTAGTCTGCCTTTGTTATGTAGGTAAGTTCGCTAAAATCTTAGACTGCATCGTCATTTATTCAGATAGATATCGCACCAGGTGAGATTACAGTCAAGGGCTATAAGTAGTAAAAATAAAAAAATTACAAAATCATGAAAGGTACGTAACGGATTTTAATGCAGTTTTCAACAAAAGATAGAGTTATTTTGATGGCTGATTGGCACAGTAGGCTGCGACCCTGCTTTCTTAGGTTAAGGCTGTGGGTTCGGGAATCGTTCGTGCAAAGAAATTGAGTTTTATTTACCTATATTATAAGTATTTATGTATATTTTTTATAAAAATATTCATCAGTCAACTTAATACCCATAAAACAGGCTACGCTTACTTTTAGGCTAGATGGCGATGTGTGTATTGTCCGTCCGTTTATATTTATTTATTTATTCAAAAGGAAGGTTTAAATGTAGAAAACATGCATATTGCAGTAAGGAACAGCCTAGAAAATCAAAGATGTGTGATGTGATCATCATACCAACCGATTACCGGCCCACTGCAGGGCACGGGTCTCGTCCAATGAGAAGGGGTTAAGGCCGTAGTCGACAACGCTGGCCCAGTGTGGGTTGGTGGACGCCAAACACCTTTGAGAACATTATGTAGAACTCTCAGGCATGCAGGTTTCCTCACGATGTTTTCCTTCACCGCAAGTGATATTTCAATTACTTAAAACTTACATAACTTATAGAAGTTGGGATTGCGTGCTGGGATTCAAACTCGGCCCTACGAAAGTGAAGTCAACCTCCTGGCCACTGGGCTATCACCGCATATTCATACTCACTGTTAATTACTCCGAACTGCCTCTTATTGTAACCGTGCGAAGCCGGGGCGGTTTGCTAGTATTATATAAGATGCAACTACAATAATTATCTTTTGGTTACTGAATTTTTTTTATTAAATAAATATTTATGGTTAGAAACTTCGTTTCATCTTAACTAATACCTGTTAACCACAGTTCACCTGATATATGATTACCACTAAAAAGCAAATGAGTTGGCGACATAAACGATCCTATTTTACGTGATTAGAAATGTAAGAGACTTTGCTACAGTAATTCGATTTCTTTTGAATATTCAGTAGACGACAGACTTAATTTAGAGACAGCGTAATCAGCTCTCTGTGATGTTTTTAATGTCTTTTTAACTCGCTTTTATTTTATTTCGTTCCATTTGTCATTGTACAATCAGCGGCTTATGTATATCACTGGAAACACGAAAATGAAGACACTCTACTCAATATTATGTACTCGTATGTCCGTCTACATCAGTCTGTCAATCTGTCTGTCCAAGACAACGTGATAGAACATAAAAAATTTGTCAGTGCTAGAGTTACAAATTTTAAATAACTGAAAAATAAATTAACGGGGTTTTTTTAGAACAACCCTGATTTTTCGCCCGATATTGATAACGGCAATAGGTAGACGCTTGAAAAGTTTCATAGATAGAAAAGTTATTCATTGTAAAGTCAACGTCTCCTGAGGATGCGCTGGTTTAAAAGCGGGACGTGGGTAGAGGGTACATTGCTGAAGATCTGTTTGGTGTGGAGTATGAAGATTGAAGAAATTATTAATTACAACACACAGATTCTCCTTTTTTCTCCCTTTAAGCTTAATTTTCATAATATTTAGAAATTCTCAGGTTTTTTAACCGTTTAAGTTCTTCAAACCTCATTTAGCAGCTCTCAGCAACTTAAATCTTTGTCCAGCAATAAACCTCCATCGGTTAAGATGCGAATGAAGGAATGTACATACCTCATTAAATATCCAACACAAAACCCGTTCATTTCTTCAAACTTGAGTGAACAGACAAACATGTTTCATTGAATAAACGTTGGATCCAGGGACATATGGCCGCGGGCATGCGAGTGTAGGGGAAATTTCAGAAGTTACCAGGAGCAAACAATTTTGATGAGTTATACGCTCCAAATTTTTGTTTACACAATTTTGCTTTACTTGCGGTTGAAGCGATTAAACTCCAAGTTTATTATTCTATTCAAGTAATTCCAAAATATGATTAAATACTCTTTTACAAAAGTTACCTACTTACTGCGGAAAATATGTAATAATACACTGGATAACTGGATGGGCGATAGAAGGCTTAGGACTGAACATGGCATGATTGCACTGCGAATACCAATCATTATTTGAGTTGAAATCCGTAACCATTGTGGGTTTAAGCTTACGATTCTTGTTTCTCTCTCTCTCTCTCCTTTACGATAAGGCTGCACGCACACAAACAATATTAGTGACAATATTTCTGACCACAACTTTACCTCTTTGATTCGCCGAGCGCACAAGCAATAAATATTATTGTCAAAATGCAGAATACTGTCAATAATATTGACGTGTGTGCGGAGATCCTAAAATATATGTGCCCAGAAAGATATAGTAATGGATAAAGTTTACGATGATGATGATAAAAGTCTTTTATCTTGATAATAATATTAAATATGTGGAAGTGTGTGTTTCTTTAACTATAATTATAAACCACTGCACAAATAAAATTTCCCACAAACACAGCTTGAATCTTGCGGACGGTTATAGGATACTTTTTACTAACGTTTTATCCGGGAATTTAATAAAAAAATTAAATACCGCGGACGAACGAAGTCACTGGCAACCACTAGCATTATATACATATAGTTATATATATTGTCAACAATTAATATACTTTTAGCATTGAGGAGGAAACACTGATAGATTTAATTTAATTTTTCTCGTAAAACATAAAAACAAATAATGTTCGAACTAATCACAAGATGGCGGCGCAACGCTACTATTCGAAGGTAGACGAAAAAGTTAACCTGGCTAAGTTTGTTGTGGGCTCTTCTTAGACCAAGGCGCATTTGGAACCCTCCTACCTTTAGTTTTAAGTTAACGAAAGTTGTCAGCATTACTAACATTAGTGTAATATGTTAAATGTAAGCTTCATAAGTGCCTGTGATAAAGTCAACATGAATTCAAAATTTTCGAATGACTCCAAACAAATCGCCTTTCATAGGAAAATCGAACCCCTTTTGTTGCTAGGTTGGAATTGATCCCTAACAATACTTACACTATTTTTTAATTTTAGAATAGACACTCAATAACTTATGCAATGCAATTAAGACCTCTAGATTTAAATGATACATTCGGAATGTTGATTCACAAAGTAACATTTGGGTCGAAAATTTAATATTAGGGGCGTATAACATTCCCGTATCGTTTTAGTTAACCAAGATAAATTGAATTCTCTCCGCACATAATTCAGACGCTCATTCCCAACGCTTTGAGGCCCCACTAGTTAACAACCCTTATATACCTGTGAAAACTCACACTGAAGTTTCATATTGAATTATAAACTTGCCATGTTCCGCGTTCAACTGAAATACTATTAAGTACAAATGACCTAGTTCTTTAGAAAAAACGTGGTTTTTATTATTTATATTTAATAAACGAATGAATGAATGAATACACTTTTATTGTACACCAAAGAAAACAAAGTAGTTACAGAGATATAAGAATGGAGCAAGAGAGTATAATTTGGTGGCGATTTCTTCTAGACAACCAAAGGCGTAAAAGGAAAAAACATAGAAAAGAGGTAGGTGGTGCGATAATAAGATTTAAACATTACACAAATATATCAGTAAAATATATTATAACTATAGTATATATATGACATATATATATACAAATAAGATATAAACATAAAACATGAGATAACATTACCCATAATTAATGTAATCTTCCAAAAAACATTTACATGTAAATATATACATAAATACTTATATCAATATATACCATCCTCAATATACATAATATGTTAATATATAAAAATAGCCAATCAAGAGGGAGAGAAAATTATTGACTAGTATCTACAATATAATATTGGTACAAGACTTCGATATTCATAGAAAAAATAATAGGTTGCTTGCCAGAGATCGCTTCTTAGCGATAAGGCTTTGCCATTCTCTTTGGTAGGAAAGAGGGTTTAGAGCAGACCCAATACGCTGTCCCAAAACGGGTGGATAGAAAGCGTAATGGCCTTCATAGTTACGTTAAATTATTATAAAAGTTGTCACCATCGCTGGTCTTCGCATGGGTGTCGTACGAGGCGACTAAGGGATTATTATGGATACTGGGCAGCAGCGTCTTCTGTGCTGCCCAGCGTCGTGATTAAGGTCAATTGAAGAAGACTTTAGTCCAGCAGTGGACTGTTATAGATTTTTAATGATGATAAATATACATTACGAGAGTGCAATCCAAATTCAACCTTAACACGCAGTGGCGTGCACTTCATACATGCACAATAGCTCTGCATACCCTAAAATTTTTGTATATCCCATTAATGCGAAGGATTGTTCCATTTTATGGCATCTGCCTTCTTTATGCATACCCTGGTCAATAACTCTGTGCACGCCACTGTTAACACGGTATCAGCTGGTTTATAATAAAATAAAATAGCTGAATTACAAATTTTGACAGCCGGTTGGCGCAACGGGCAGCGAACCTTTCATTTTTTCATCTAAGGCCGTTGGTTCGATTCCCACAACTGGAAAAACTGTTTTTGTGATGAACATGTATGTTTTTCAGTGTGTGGGTGTTTATCTGTATATTATTAGTATTTATGTGTATTATGTACATAACAATATTCGTCAGCTATCTTAGTACGCATAACACAAGCTACGCTTACTTTGGGGCTAGTGTGTTATGTCGTAGTATATTTAATATTTATTGATTGCATTGACATAAATAAAGTATTGTCATGGGCTAACTTAACTTATAGTGGAATAAAACAAAGAAAAAAAAACTAAGATTAAAAAAATATGAAATTAAAAATTAAACCGTGAAGTTTTGCCTGGTTTTCGCTGTTTATTAAAATTTACGCTCAATGTTTATTGTTTATTATTAACGGTAGGATTGGAAAACCATAATGCTCTTATCGAATAGGGATTAAGAAAGCAAACACCTCACTAAACTCTCAACTAAAACACCGACATCGGTTTCCAACGTTGAAGGTATGATTTCGTATCTAAAGTGAATAAAACCGGCCTGCAAAAGCTCGAAGTGGTGTCAGAGTTAACTTAACTTAAAATATTCAGCAATATGTATCGCCACGTACGCTGCAGCGGAACCGATACATTCACAAAAGTCGGTCACTATTCATGTCAACGAGTTTGTAGTCCAGTTGGAGATGTCATCTGTTTCTGTACGCTTCATCGAACATTTTCGTCGCGGCCATTCTTCATTTCTTTTATGAACAGTGAATACAAAGCTTTGGAATACTGCAAGGAATATATTTATTAATTCAAAAAGGGTAGTATTTTAACGAGTGAACATGGATGTTTAGTAATTTTTTTTATTTCCTGAATACGGTTTACTAATACTAGGTTAGCGAATTTATTATCGAATGTCGATCTTGAAAACAGCTTCTATTGTATATCCAATGAAACCTAAGTGAGGACCATCTACTCAAATATTAATTTTCTACTCTAACATACATGAGCTAAACAAGTATTTATTTATTTCATCACATCGACCCATTACCGGCCAACTACAGGGCACAGGTCTCCTCCCAAAATAAGAAGGGATTAAGGCCGTAGTCCACCACGGTGGCCCAGTGCGGTTTGGTGGACTCCACATTCCTTTGAGAACATTATGTAGAAGTCTCAGGCATGCAGGTTTCCTCACTATGTTTTCCTTCACCGTCGAAGCAAGCGATATTTTTAATAACTTAAAACGCACATAACATAGAAAAGTTAGAGGTGCGTGCTGGGATTCAAACTCGGCCCCCGAAAGTGAAGTCGATCTCCTACCCACTGCGCTATCAACGCTTCCACCGCTATTTATTTATTTAAGCCTTATAAATTTCCTAATCTTAACTTATACAACTACAATTAGTTATGTAACTATTATTACTTTGCGTATAACTATTATGTACCATGAACCCTCTACAGTGAAGGCCTCCTACAAGGCTTGCTATCTTTGTCTATCCTGAGCTATTTGGATCCATTGTGGACCCACGATTTTCTTAATATCATCATCCCATCGACGGCACGGTCTGCCTCTGTAGCGCTTGCCTGGTGGGCTTCTCAATGTGGTAACTGTTTTGGTCCACCTGTGATCTGTGACGCCCATTTCCCCTTTCTTTGTTTTAGCTAAACTAGTATAAATTCTTCTTAAGAAATTTGTGAAGTTTACTATCGCTATAGATAGTGATCGTTGAAGCCCGCTAACATGCATTGACGTAGCGTGCTGGGTGTATGCTCTAAGACATTTGCTAATATTGGACTGGAGGCGTATGTAAGTTTTGGGACTTAAAAGGTTTACTAAGATGTTATTATCGACAATAGCTTTTGGATTCCATACAAATACCTTTGTTCAGCTACCAGTGAATGTCCAACAAGATAATAACCTAATTTTTATTGAATATATTACCTTTAAACGGAATGAAGTTAAAAAGCACCCAACATTTTCTTATCACCTAATACAGATACGTATAAGTCTTCCATTAATTTTCCTTTCAGTAGCGTCTTTAGATAAAACGGAAGATTTAAAGTAATTAGGTAACTGTGAGCGAAAATTTTTGTAAGTCGCAGATAAAATGAATCTACATTACCAGGTAAAATCTTTTCGATTACATTAAATTCTTCCTTACTAGCAGTTTTTCGCGACTTCACCCGGCGACACTCTCGGCCTTAAGATTGACCTCTTCCCACCATCAGAGATATTTTTGTCGAAATCGGATCATTTTAGTAATTGTACGTGGCAAACAGTCGATACCAGTACTTGATTAGTACAGTTTGAATTCGACAATTTCGTGGGCCACCTATAGAATAAAACTGATTTCAGAAATTTTTTTATTCAATCTCACAGAACAATGTGCCACCAAGAATTTTTATTATTTTTAATCATTCGTACCATAGACCTTAAGACAAAGGTTAGTACCTTTGTCTTAAGGTCTATGGTACGATTTATACGATAAAACTTCTTAAAATATTTTTTGGCAACCGTAGGAACCGTATAAAAATATGGCAAGGATGCAGGTGTTAAAAAGTTTACCCTTTTACTGTTGTATAATGTATTCTATGATATTACAAACTCTTTAATAAGACAGATATCTATACACGGGGTCGTAATACCCAAAAGCCGTAAATAAAAGCACCCTGAATCGTTATTGATGAATAATGTTACTCAGCTGAAAGCGTACAAACGTACAGCGTAACGCGCAAACAACCGCTTGTTTTAGCACAACGCTAAATTGCTTTCATCCAATTAAACTGGCGGTTAAATACATTGCATTTATTATAAACTTGTTAACCTCATTCGCTTTGGGGTGACCAGGTTAAGAGTTAGCTTTGATGATTAATGAAACGAAAATCTTTATGAAAATTGCTTAACTACCTGCTTATTAAATATTTTTGAAGTTGTTAACTATAATAAATTAAAATAAACGGCCCCAGATTTGACAAGCAATATGGCGATTTTAAGTTATATATCTTTATACTCTTTCATAGAGATCGGAGGATTAGAAGGCCTGTAGCAAACCGGATGTGGACGATTCCATTTCAATCCGTTTATTTGCTAATAATCTGAAAACGTGACATGTTAAGTCACACTCTATAAAATAATCATGATCAACCTCATTATTACATTCAGTGCATTGTGTCCAAAAACAGTGAAAACGCTCCGCGCGCGTCTCACTTAACACCCGCGTAATGTTGCTAGGTCACTTTTCCCCAATTATTGAAAAAGGTTTGGAGCATTAGAGGTTAAATAATTACTGTCGACTGCTAAATGGAATGAAGTGACTAACCGCACGTTCGAGAAACACAACTAAAGTGGAGTTGTTTTGATGCTTCAATATCAGTCGTGCACACGGTTTCTGTATGTTATTAATTCCAAGGCTATTACACTACAAGGCAAAGTCTCCTCTCAGAATGAGAAAGAACGGACCTTTAGGTCAAAACGCGCATAACTCCCGCCAATACTCTAACCACCAGGATATTACCGCTTTTTCTGACATCTATGACATGCAAATATTCATTTATATTAATTCTATTATAGTTATTATTGAGACAGCTTATAATTACAAGAAGGCTATCAACCACCTGTCTAAAGAGGATTCTCGAGTACTTCGGTCACATTGCCTGAAGAGATGGAGACAATCTTGAAAAGATAGTGATCGCTGGCAAAGTGGAAGGAAAGAGACCTCGAGGACGTAGTCCGAATCGTTGGTCGGATCAAATCCGCACTGCTCTCGACACCAAAGTGCATATTGCTTTAAACGTTGCTAAAAGCCGAGTCAAATGGCATAAAATCGTCCAAAAGGTTGTAAGTGGAAGGGGTTACGACTCTCAGCAATTAGGAACACGACTTAGAGAGAGATTATAGTTATTGAAACAATCGTTTAATTTATAACTCAACGACTAAATACAAAACAAAATAAAAAAAAAATAACAAAACTAAATACAAAAAAAGTTGAATTAAATCTACTCTATGAAATAATTGATATTCTGATGCACAACGGATTCCGTGAATCAGTCACCCGGCGAGGCGTAGGAACATTGCTGGGTTTTTCCTACCTTCGAGTTTCACATATGCTTCCGGAAATGGCGCAGATTCGGCTGCTCTGTTTCCGGTGGGGATGCGTTAAAGCGTTTAAACATCGTCAAAAAATAAAGGTTGTGCCAAGCTTTGAAACATTAACCACACTGGCTCCGCTTCCTCTCTTACAAGATAGAAAATATTATGTTAAATTCCAACTTGTTGATGTTGTTAAAGAGTAATAGCTGAGCTTCTTGCTGGTTTCATCTCGTTAGATTTCTGGCTTCCGAACCGGTGGTAGTGTCAATACAAACAGTAAGATGTTTTAAAAGTGCTCATACGGTTAGCGAACTTGAAATAAATGTATTTTTTTTAATTGTATATAAATCGGCTGCAGAATATTTCATATTATCCATACTTATATTATTAATGCAAATATATGACAGTTTGCTTATTACCTATATAATGAGCCCATCGACAATACCAAAGTACCTATACAACATGCTTCCTGTACGGCTAGCATGGGCAGGAGACAATTATCTCCCCGGTAAAAAATCTTTTCCCACAGCTTTATGAACTCTTACAGCATTGGCGCACAAGTAGAAATAATATCAACATAATAAATGTGTAATAATAAACTTCAAGTAATTAAACTTCTCCTATTCCATGTTCCCGTACTTGAGTAGGTGAACACGATAATTGTATCCCCTGATATAATGCTGCATGTGCTAGCCCTGCTGGAGGTGGACACAGGATTATGTTATACCGAAAAAACACCAGGGTAAGGTTATCAGGGGGTTTGAAAGCCTTTCCCTGTGGTCATGTATGCTCTCAGATAAACGATATTAGCCAAATTTTACACATCTCGTATTCTGGACATCGAATAAAATTCTAAATTCATTTATTTCAAGCAGGCCTAGTATGAGTATTTTTAAAACGTAAAGTCTGTCTGTTTATAGTGACTCTACCACGGTTTCGAAAGGCAGATTCTACCGAGAAGAAGCGCGCAAGAAACTCAGCAGCTGCTCTTTACCAGCATCAACAATTTACATTTACGCATTCATTTTTTATCTTGTGAGATATTAAAGCGGAGCCGGATGCTTCCAAGCAACCTTGTCATTAAACAAATCATCAATTGCATAGTAACCTCGCAGTAATAAATGTGTTTTAACATATTCTTTAAACTTATGCATTGGTACTTTCAAAATTACCTTAGGATTCATATTATAAAAGCGTATACTCAATCCCACAAATTACCTGTGTACCTACTACTTTAATTAATTACTATTATTGAATACCTTTTATTTACTATATAAACGCGGAAAAAGTAGCGAAATACGTGGTTATATTGAATGTATTATTTCTACATTTAATATAACTTTCGTACATAATCAAGTGGCAGTAAGCATCTTGTTCGTCTAAACAAAACATTCCGAATCAGCCATTTACTTTATCATTAATTGTTTACCGTCCGAAAGTGAGCAGTCGACTTTTACGATATTAGATTTGCGATAGGATATAGCATATATGTAGGCAAATAAGACGGCCTCAATAGTTCGTATGTTTTGTTTGCCAAGTTCTTTATTCCAGAAGTGGAATCAGATATTTTATCTGATTAAACTTCGTTCGTTCTGTATTTATATTAACTAATACTACTACGACAGTACACATATTGTCGCTGTTCAGCCCCAAAGTAAGCGTAGCCTGTGCTAGGGGTATCAAGCTAACTGGTGAATATTTTTATGAAAAATATACTTAAATACTTATAAAATACAGATAAATACCCAGACACTGAAAATATTCATGTTCATCGCACAAACATTTTCTATTTTTGTGAATCAAACCCACAGCCTTGGACTTAGAAAGCAGGGTTGCTGCCCACTGCGCCAATTCACCGTCTACAATTAATCTCAACAATCAGTCAATATAACACCTTTTAAGTTTGTTTTCTCGTTTAACATTAGTTTTTATTTATTTGCTTGGTATTATGACCTTTAGTTAATTATTAATTAAACTATCTTCTGGTTTGAACGTGTAAGTAACCGACTCGTTGACCTGTAATTGATAAGGCTGAATATTATGTGCCTATAAATGAATAAGATCGCAGTTACACTTCAACTTATTGCTCGTTAAAAAGTTATTTCATGTAACAAGCCAATATTATGAAGAAATAGATCACGGAGATAATAATAAAATGTTTCCTGTATCCTCGATTCGGGTATCGTTTTTTCTTGAAATATTATATTATGTTTTAGTAAAAGGAAACTTGCTGTTAAGCAATAATTTGACAGTGATTATATTATTTAAGACTTTGAACTAGAAATAAGCAAAAGAGGCATTCCGGTCCTTGCAACAAGGAATGACCCATCCCTTTGTCCCAACCAAAACCGCCAGCGCGATAGCCGGGACCGTTTAAGTTGGTATTTACATTAATACAAACATTACTCCAAACAAACCGTCTGGTACAATGTAGAGAAAATGTAGCATACTAAATGTGATCTATCATTTTTATGAGCCCCTTATAAAGGCTGTAAGACCCAAACCGAGTGCGTGTAACAGCCTATATAAAACCATTCTGGCGCGAAACTCACTAAAATATAGGCGCGGTATGTATACTATAGGATTAGCAGTACTAAGCTTATTAGAAGCTTTTTTATCATCTTCATCCTGTCCCGTTGCTGGGCATATGCGTGTTCTCTCCGGTAAAATAGGTTCTAAAGATACGTAAGATATAATTTTTGGCTTTAAATATACGCCTTTATAGCTTTTGCGCACAGCTCGCTCGCGTTATTGTCGATCAAAACCAGGATAAACTTTCAGAAACTTTTTTTTTGTTTTAATAACTTCTGGTTTCTCTCACTAATATACTAATATTAGTTGGAGCCCGCTAAACTATATTCTAGGAGCATTTTACTTTGTAAAATGAATGATGAAAAGGTTTCAAACTCGTCAATTAAACACGGAGATAAATTCACGTGAGTTTAACAGATCATATAAAAGCTATTCCTCGCCTTTCGACACGTATTACTCACAGGTTGTCTTAAAAAGTTGCAGCATAGCTAATAGCCGCAACGCCGTTTGTGTTTATGTCGTTTTTGAAATAGTTTTCTCGAAATAAAAGATATCCCATGTATTTCTCCAAAATTTTGTCACTATAAATATTTATATTACTTCTGTTTCCCACCAATTCAGTTGAAGTTTTACAAATCAAGGAACTGTTAGTACAAAAAAGCCTATGTGCTGTTTGAAACTATAATCTCTGTCTGTTCCAATTTTCATACAGAACTATAATTTTATTTTATTTTATTTATTTAAACTCTTTATTTGTACATCGCATCATTCAGAAAAATAAATAAAAGAATAAACACTTCAAGAATGTAGTAGGATACAAATAGTAGCCATATCGCTAAGTAGCGATCTCTGCCAGGCAACCTTACGATTAGGAAACTAAAAAAAAACGAAAAGGTGGGGTACACTGTTTAAAACATACCTACGAATAACTATATACTAATACATACACCAAACTACACACATAAAACAAAACTATTGATAAATATCAAAAATAAATGCACTAATGCATCCTTTAATATACCATAAATACGTAAATAAGAGGTAAAAATTCAAAATACATTTTCAATATTCAAAATTCATTTATTTCAAGTAGGCCTAATATAAGCACTTTTGAAACGTCAAGTCTGTCTGTTTGTAGTGATTCTACCATCGGTTCGGAAGGCAGATTCTACCGAGAAGAAGCCGGCAAGAAACTCAGCAGTTGCTCTTTTCCAACATCAACAATTCACATTTTGCATTTTAACATTCATTTTTCTATCTTGTGAGAGCTGAAAGCGGAGCCGGATGCTTCCAAGCAACCTTGTCATTAAAAAATTCATCAATTGTATAGTAACCTCGCTGTAATAAATGTCAACAAATTCTTTAAACTTGTGCATTGGCAGGTCCAAAATCACCTAGGTAGAGTAGATAAATAAATAATAGTCGTCTTAATTGAGCGAGATAATGAGCCTTAGAAGAATTCATGCCATTCTTGCGTGATGGAGTTTTAAACATCGATCAAAACTCAAAATATCAATCCTATGTCCATCTTCAAAATACAAGCTGTTATATATTAATTTGAATTATAAGTTTAAGGTTCCATTATTAATAATCCAAAAGTGCACGCCTCATAATCTCATTTATTACAATAAAATGGAGATTGTTTGTAAATTTGTAAATAATTAAAATTCACCTAATTATACCAGGAAAAGTAATAGGCTTCAATCCCCCTAGTACTGAAGCCTATAAAAAAAAACAACTCGATAAGTGAAGTAATTCGCTTGTTATCTTGACCACAAGATACGGATCCAAGACATAACTTTTTAAACAATTTTTTAATTAGTTTAAATAATAAAAAGAGATTTAAAAATATAATTAGTGTTAAAAATAGTGTTTTAGGCGTGCAAAACATTTTATACTATAACAATATTTTATACATATTTGAAAATTTAATTTATGTGCATAAAGAAATAACAAAATTTAACAAGAAAGTGGACTGTAACAATATTAATGTTAGAAGTAAATTTAAACTAGTAGTGCAGTTTAATGGGCTTCATAAAATTAGTAATTCATTTAAGGGTAATTGTATTTCATTTTATAACAAATTTTCAGATGAAATCCTTAAGATGTCTCTCAATAAGTTCAAAGTTTGTAAAAAACGTAAGCTTATAGAAAAATCCTATTTCCTGTGATAAGGTCTACATGAAAAAAACATTTTTGCGTTGTGTTGTCTTACAGATCTGACATTATCACGAAATCACAGAGTGTTATAACGCTCGTTTTATTTGAACTGCGAGTAGGTATAAGCACGTCAAAGTACGTGACTGAAGCGGCCGCACGCTTGATGTCGGAGCGTAATTAAATCGCTTTTCGTGAAATTTTGCCCATTACACGGGTTCAGTATTTCGTACTGCAGTGATACTGGGATTTGTTGAGATTTGGAGAGCTTTGCAACGATGTGTGTAAAATGTGAAAGGCATTCGTAAGCATGTTGCAGTATCATGTTAAAGCGCAGGATGTTTTCAGTAAAGGTTCTGAAGCTCTAAAAACAGAATATTAATGACATTATATTTAAGGAATAACCAGTACCCAGTCCCATAATATTTGGCTATTAGCTATCTGGTCATCTTATCAACTCCTTTCCAGCCCACTTTTGGGCAAAGGTCTGTGCGGTGTGTGCCGGAATTCAAACTCGGCCTCCCCCGAATGAAAAACCAAAATCTTAGTCACAAGGCTATCACCGCTATCTGGTATGTAATAGTAAAAAAATAAATAGCAAGGTCGTAGCAAAAACAAAGTGGTGCTTGTTTATATAAAAGGTTAACTAAGCAAAAAAGGTTACTCTTTCGACTAAATTAACAATAATATACTGAAATATTCATTACATAAATACATATTATACTGGATGGAGGTCTACACCCCGGCAGTGGGGAACAGACGGTCTTCCTGCATCTTGGCTGCGAGCGAACTACTACGGAACCTCAATCGCCAAATTTTTGCTGACCTCCCACTTAAATGCACAGCGCTCATTGCGCTTGGCAAACGCCAAGGAGGTCATCATAATTTTATTATTGTATGTGGTAATCGTAACGTTAATACTCAGGCTTTTCAGTAAAGAGTAACGTTAATACTCTGGCTTTTCAGAGAAGAAAAATAAACATTATCAGGTATTGGCGAAATATTGTCATGAAAAGTAAAGACAAAGTCTGGTTATTAAAAGTTTACAGCTGATATTTCTACCCCAAATTAAAAGCAACAGTATTGAATATTCAAAAGGACCTTTTAAACAGCTTTACTTTTCCAATCCCATCATATACTCGGACATAGATACGTTCCAATCTTCCAATTTTCTTCTGAGTGGGATTTGTAGATAAAATGGGGGCTAAAGTAGAATTCCTTTTTTGCGAAACGATTTTAAAGTAATTAGAGAACGCCGAAGTAAAAAGTTTCTTTTTCCTTTGTACCTTTACATATTTTATTTAGGTTATTGGATACAGCAGCAGGTAAAAGTTATTTTGTGTTTCTTATGTAATGGGACTGTATAGAATGATATACGAAATTATGGTTCCAGAAATTTAAAACTCATTTTCAGGCATCTTTGAAATTAGATCAGCTTGTGATATTTTACTTTTAGCTCTTAATAGTTTTTATCGGTCCGATAGTAAGATGAGAACCGCAGAAATGTTTCAAAAAGTTTATAGCGATTTCTGGGTCGTTTTTTATCGTTTTTTATTAATTGATGGATCAAGCAGATAGCCTATCTGATGGTAAGTGGAAAACCATCGCCTATAAACAGAGCAACACATGCCAGGTCATGCAAGGAATCATCATCATCATCATCATCACATCAACCGATAGACGTCCACTGCTGGACATAGGTATTTTGTAGGGAGTTCCAAGTTCCACGGTTCTGAGCCGCTTGGATCCAGCGGCTACCTGCGATGCGCTTAATGTCGTCTGTCCACCTGGTTGGGGGCTGACCAACGGTGCACTTACCAGTTCGGAGCTGCCATTCCAGCACCTTGGGACCTTAACGTCCATCCTTTCTCCGAACTATGTGCCCGGCCCATTACCACTTCAGCTTCGCGACTCGTTGAGCTATGTCGGTAACTCTGGTTCTTCTATGAACCTCCACATTTCTGATTTGATCGCGTAGAGATACTCCGAGCATAGCTCTCTCCATCGCCCGCTGAGTGACTCTAAGCCTTCTTATGAGGCCCATAATTAACGACCATGTTTCAGAGCCATAGGTCATCATGCAAGGAATACATGCTGCAAAGTGTTGCCCTGTGCCCATCAACTTGAGGCGTAAGAGTCTGGCAACCACACCGGCAACCACGCCCTTCCAACCGGATTACAGCATTGCGACAATGCTGCTTAGCGGCAGAAATAAGCATAGTCGTAGTACTTTCACAGAATAGTTTACATAAAGCTATACTGCTACTAAAATATTTTATCATATTTTTATTTATATAAAAACCTTTTTGACGTGACAACGTCTTATAAATTGGTTTGCCGGGTGACACTTCAAGAAACTGCGTTACGCTCCGCTCACGTTATGCGCTCACAATGAGAGCGAGTGAGAGGCACGCGCCCGCCTAAGAGCGAGAGAGACAGACATAAAAAGTGAAAGGCACGCGTCCCTTTGTAGTAAACGCTGTTTCATTGTACGCAAATGTATTGCAAGTTATTGTATGTATATTTGTATATAAATACGTATGTATGTGTAAAGGTTAAAATAAAATTTTGTTAATATGAAATTCAGTGCGAGATTCTTTGTATAAATTAATGTTTTAAATATAATTCTTTGTATAAATAAATGTTTTAAATTGTTACTATTATTTCATCCTTCTTCCTACTATACGAATGAATATTCACATTAAAATTATTTTACCACTCAAAGTCGTTGTCACGTAAAACTTTCGCCCGTATACCGACTTTACAGGCAACCAATTTTTTTTATTTTAAATCGACGCCTGAACAACTGATCTTGCAACTAAAAAATTAAATTTTTAATTTGAGAGTATTTTTTTCTTAGTGGAGCTCTGTTAGGTTTAAGCCTATGTAACGTAAAATAAATATTGACATTCTTCTATTTTTTCGCTTGTCAATAATAAAAGTATTCATAATTCTAAACCAATATTATGATGAAGCATCTCACACAAAGCTATGCTATGTTATAAAACCCTTGCTCAGTGAGTCAAGGGAACGTAACAAGGGTCAAAAGGAAAAGCTGACGTTACTACAAGGCAATAACAAAAGCCAGCCCCTTGTTATGGGGCTTCTAATATTGACAGATTACGTCAAGATTTGGATTGCATGCTGAAGTATGGTGTCAATTATTTTATACAACGTCTAAATGAAAACCAAAATAATACTTCACAGGCTTTAGAGGTACATTATGTACTGTCTCTGAGACTTATCTCTGAAATCCGAAAACGAAATATTTTTTGAGTAAACCACTGCCATAGTTTTCTCTAAAGAAAATCAGATACAGCCCTAACATTCCTGCCACTTTATTAGGTACGCTTCGTTTAGCCTAGGTACTATGCGCGTGTCGTTCAATAGGGTTGTCAAGTAAACACTAGAATGTTTTGAATTAGTTTGTAAAATATCGAAAAATATATATGCTTCTTTTAACTTAATATTTATACAGGGCCATTCCTTATGAAATATACATATACATTCTTTAACATTATTTCGTAATTCGGTAACACGTTGCATAAAACATTTTTGCTTTCATCGTTCGACTGGACATCCACTGCTATAGCGTTTGTAGGAATTTTCACAACCATAGGGTGTAACGTATTATAAAATAATAACTTAATTGATTGGTGCCTTTATTCGTCATTATCATCATTACTTCTACCACGACTTTTCTCGTGCGTTCGACTTGTTTAATATAAAACGAATGCTTGCTAAACTTTCTCACCACGGGTTTTCTTAGCAACAGTGCAATAGGAACTTGAACAATGTCTTACTAGGTACGTTCAGAATAGGATGCAACATGTGGTTATACTAAAATTCATTCATATCATTATTACGCTGATGACATTCAAATTTGTATTCCTATTCATCATCAAGATTTGAATAACGCGGGCCATTTAATAACTAGATAAAATTTCCCTGTCGTGTAAACATAAAGAAATATTTGTCTTTGACTTTGACATACATATTTCAAAGTTCATCCAGACCATTCCTACAAATTCTATTAATTATCACTATAGAAATCTTTCTTTTGTTTTTTTTTTTCTTTACATTATACATTAATTAATATATAATAATGAATATATATTTGTGCAACCCTCTCAAGCGCAAAAATCTTCCATAATGAAGATTAGCGTAATGTAATTGAGATCTAAACAACCATGTATTTTTTATTTATAATAAACAGATTTAAATTTTTTTTTTTTTTTTTAAAGCACAGATAAGTTGCTAATATTACATTGTTTAATGTAATATTAACAATTATTTCAATTATCTCTACAAAAGAAAAGAATGAAGATTAAAATTAATATTTCAGCAAAGTGAGGATCACACTGTAATGGCGGTCGAAAGGGACACCTGTCATGACCACGAATGCTTTAATAGCTCGCCAGAAATGAGACTTTAATATCGACTATTAAAATAAGAAGTGAAATTAAATTTAAATATAATAACACGCCGATGGAACTCCAAATCATTTTTAAAATAGTGACTTCAATGAGTGGAACAGTAATGGATTACTCTAAACAACGCTTTTTAAGCACCGATCAACGACAGTTGATTAATATAAGTTATATTTGTTATTTGAGTGCAATATTAGCACTATGGACAAAGGTTTAGCAAAGAGCATATAGACACTTTTTAAGTGCTTATTCTTTTTTTGAAGGTGAAACATCAAGCCAATGTAGAAAACATAACATAAAATTAAAACGGCTGGTATTTAACATAGGAATTAAATGTTGAGGAGTCTTAATGCATTTTTAAAGGGTTATTTTTCGAAATCGCAACTATAGAGCTTGATAGTTAAAAATTAAAGTCCATTTTTATTTTTATTTTAATCAGGAATTTTGCTGTTAATGTTATTGTCTGCTTGATACAATGTTTTTATTTAAAGAAGTATTCTTTGGGATTAATATATTAAAAGACTTCTTAAGGGTGAACATGATTATAAACATGAGTGTTTTTAAATATATAAACCAGTGTTTGAATCTTATAACAGCTCATGTTAAGCAATTACACATCCTTAGGTGTAGTACGCTTCTATAGAAAATTGATCATTATATGACTTGATCTGCCTTTTAGAAACTATTAGTAGGATTTATAATTGAGTAATGCTTTTAAATACTATGTTGAGAGAAATTTACTCAATCGATAAGCAAAATATACATATTATATTATGAAGTAAATTAATTTAGCTAAATCTAATAACTAAAACTTTCGCATAAAAAATATGTTAAGGGTGTCTAAGAAACTCTTTACATTAATAATTTAAATTAAAAACACTTGTTGATTCAAGAGGGATTAAGATTAAGGCGCGAAGCTAAGTGAGTGAGGATAACTTAACGAGAGTGAAAGAGGACAGCCAACGTAACCTCGGGGGCAATATCAAATTGTTCCAGTTAGATATTTTAATATTTGTCCTAAGTATAATATGGCAGTTATTAGAAGGAACTTAATTATTATTTACAACATAATTAGGTTCTTATAATCACTTAGAATAGGTACATATTTAAAATTGTTTAAATAAGCAAATCGTACAGCTAAGAATTGATTAATCCCATTTCGGGTTAGGTTTTTTTTTTTGTATATAACTGCAAGGTATAGCGGTGTTTGCCATCTTAACAATTAGATCAAAAGCCACAAAAATCGAAGTTCACAACCGGAGTATACTAGGGGAGAGACCATGTTTTTTCACTATATTCAAAGTCAAAGTCAAAAATATCTTTATTCAAGTAGGACCATAGGATGGCACTTATGATGCGTACATTACACGTGGACGCTCTGAACCGTTGCTGAACAACTGTATATTCTATTCAGTTGTTCACTGGGCGAGTTTATGATGACAATTTGTTTAATTTTCATCTGGTTTAAGATAAGTTTAATAAGTACGGATGTAGATCTCATATGTTGCGGGTGAAAGCGTTGGTATCATATTAAGACGACATCCTTTAAATACACTCATTCCGAAGTTACCAACATTTAATATTATACAGTTTGTTTTGAACCCCGGTACAAAATTCCAGCTCCGAATTTGATATAAAATCCAATTTTAGCTACAAATTAATATAAAAGCAAGCAGACCGGAATAAAATGCAGATTCAAGCTTTAATTATGACTCAGGCAAAACCGGCTGATATTAAAATCGATTTAGAAAATTACCGACGCCGCCAAATGCGAGCAGTCGATTTATTTACAAACGAACCAACTTCCTTCTACGCGGAAATCGTGAAATTATTTACTAGGCACCATTTCATTTCAAAGATAATTCATCTCTATTTACCTGTTTAATTCATCTTTATTTGTTCCAAGTTTTGATCCTTGCTGACAAACAATTCCTTATTCATAAAAATACAAAATGAAGTAATTTAAAATAATGTGTTAAATTAGTCGCGAAGCTGAAGTTGCAATTGGCGGGGCATATGGCTCGTAGAACGGATGCACGTTGGAGTTCCAAGGTGCTGGAATGGGAGTCTCGCATTGTTAAGCGCAGCATCAATCGACCCCCAAGGAGGTGGACAAACAACATCAAGCGCGTTGCAGGAAGCCGTCGGACGCAAGAAGTACAAAACCGTGGAATTTGGAGCTCTCTACCAAAGACCTATGTCGTGACGTGGCGTGACGTCTATCGGTTGATATGATGCCGATGACGATGATAACTTTTATTACATCAAGGTTGTACAATTTACTAATGCTGCCCGGAAGCTGGCAACTCTATTTTAATCTGTAATAATTAAAATAAAAATGGATTGTTAAAAACTCTTCTTACACATTATGTATTGTAAAGTGTTCGTTCGTTCAAAGTATTCCTTTAACTTCACAACCAATACGCATGACTGGCTGTTGATTATACGTCCACTTTTCAACATGTTGAAACAGAGTTAGTACTATATAACAACAAAAACAAAATCGAGTCAAATCACTATGTTTAAATTAATGTCCAAAATAGAAGAGCCATAGTTAACGTAATAGTAAACAATATATATCAATTAAACGAGCGCACAGTCAACTTTACAAGATGAGGAACGAAAAACTGCGCAGTGCGCGCGGGGACGCTTCAGTCATGTGCCCCTTGGTCAGATACATCAACTCAGACTCACTATTTAGAACCCATTTTGAGAACCAAGCTCATTCTTTGCAGTAAAGATAAACTACACAATATTTAATTTCGATATTCAGTAAAAAATGGTTACAGCCCTAGTATAAAAAAAAAAAGACAGAACGTAACTGTTTTCGGAACGTTTCGCAACAATTATAAATTACATGCTACTATAAAGTAAGCGCAAAAAGAATACTCGCAATATATTCTTTCATATTATTTAACGTCCCAAAAAAATTTGCGTATTTTTTAAAACACTGTATGTAATTTATTTTTATTTTATTGTTTCTTTCAGTTTCGTTCCAAGTTACATTCTATGGTCTTGCACAAATGTCAAAACGGGCCTATTACATTTTTACGACTATACCTACCTACTGTCGTTACAGTAGGTATGGCAACTACTGTAATCGATCGATGATAATCCAATTTTAATTTGAGCTATTTGTTCACAATTATTTAGACTTCATATATATCAAGGAGGCCTATTTTTTTGCAACGTTAAGTCTCTGTAGTAACTATAAGTTTTTTTCTATTTTCTATTTCGTAAGTGATTAAAGCGGAGCGGTACATCCGCGTCAAAGTTTTAAAACATAATTATAATGGCATCTTCTGTTATTTTAACTTAGTCGTCTATATCATTAAACGTGCAGGATTTTGAAATAGACGAAAAGAAAAAAATGCCCGCTCTCTAGTCGTGTTTTAATATTTTTATATTGTAGTTAATAGATCTACTTTCCATTTTTAACGCTTCTCTTTCTCTTTACTCGGTTTCTCATGACTGAGGTTCGTGATCTCTGCTATGGCGAGTAATCTTGTGATATATGATCTCTCTCTATCGGATCCTGTACTTGGCCATTTGCACTGCCTTGAAGAAGGTACTGAAGGTGATTTCTCTTAGTTGATCTGACCTCCGGGTTGGAGATCTGCCACGAGAACGTTTGCGTTTTACGTATTCAACAACTATCAACTTTTCAATGCTCTCGTTTCCGCGTCGTGCGATATGTCCAAAATAACAATGATGCTTTGAAGGCAGGTTTTAATCTCAATCTGTGCAAGAAATAATACATTTGTGTCTTCAATTCGCTGTCTTCCTCTGGCGCCAATAGTCCACGCCAGGTCTACGCCATAAAAACCCAACTATTCAAAATATGGGCAAAAACGAATTATTATAAGGAATATTTTCAATTTTTCTCATGGAATATTAGAATTGTACCTCCTTTACCCTCTCTGGCTCATCTTTGAACGCCGGCGTCTAACTAGACATTCGCGGTCATAATGCGATTACGTCGTCCCGGATATTACTTGCCAAAGGATCAGCAGCCCCTTTTGTTTTGAAGATTTTTTGAGATTCAATATGTTCCATATTTGTATCTTATGAAAGAAACTTTAATTTGGACTAAAGTCCGCGAATTCGCCTATTTAGAAATAGTGCTGATCATCAACATCATAATCAATTTACTACAGGCCCACTACATAATAACGGTCTTCTCTTAGATTGACAGGGATGTAGGTCATAGTCCAACACGCTGGTGAACTTTGATAGCATTATGGAGAATCCATATACACGCTGGTTTACTCCACCATTAAACCAAGTGACACATTATGACTTAAATAAATAACGCACAAAAATCATTATCATCATATCAACCAAATACGAACCCACTACAGGGGTTTCTTCCCGCAATGAAAAGGATTTAGGCCGTAGTCCACCACACTGGCCCAGTGCGGATCGTTGGACTCCACACCTTTAGAGAATATTATGGAGAACTTTCAGCCATGCAGGTTTCCTCACGATTTAATTTCTCAAAAGGAACACTAACTATAAAAATTAGAGGGGCGTACTAAGATTTGGACTCGGCACCCCAGACGAGAAGCCGAAGTCCTAACCTATATAACTATATAACAAGGCTATGACCGCTGCTGCAGGAAAAAACTTAATTACACAAAATTTGCAAACAACGTAAGATAGCGTGACACCATGCTAGATAACAATTTAACTACGAAACCCAGTTTGCACCGAATACCTTATGTGTCGTAATGCGGAAAGTTCCGCCATAGAACCGCCGTAACGGCCACCAAGGCAAGCTATTACGATATTATTAACTTGGAACTTTATTAATTTAATGTTTGCTAACTATGCAAGTGATTTAGTATGCGTTGTACGCGTTCCTTGTAATTGAGTTTAATGAAGCCAGAGAGATGACTCCGATATATTCTCAGGGTTGGCGTCAGAATGGACGGACAAACCAAAAAATTGGCTAGAGCAGGAAGACGCCAGATAGATGATATTATTCCCACGAGAGTTCGAACTTTCCAGTAAGATTGAATCCATGTGAATGTGACTGAGACGAAATTAGTTTTTAATATTTTGACTACTTTCGATATTGGTACGGATATTGGTATCTTAGTGGTGTCAGAAGTATCATTAGGAGCCATCTTCATATTGCAGTTTGGAGGCCAGCCGGTGAAAAATCGTCAGAAGTATCGCCCGATTTAAACAATGGAACTATTTTACTATGTTTTATTAAGTAAGGAAACACATCACAGTCGATGCAGTTATTAGCTATTAATGCTAGATCGGGTGCAACAATATCAATTAATGATGTGACAATGTTAATGAAAATGCCTTATTATTTATTTGTTTTGAGGCTTTAATAAATTCAGAGGTGCTAACATGGCATAATTTTAAAGCGTATATTATTACCGTTGATTTAATAAGTAACTATTTGTAAGCTAAAGGCCACACCAGACCAGACCAGAGAAAATTCTGAAATTATAAATTTCCAAATTGCCCCTGCTGGAAATCGAACCCCGGAACTCTTGCTTTCATTCATAACC
Source organism: Pararge aegeria (assembly GCF_905163445.1). Classification (NCBI taxonomy): domain Eukaryota; kingdom Metazoa; phylum Arthropoda; class Insecta; order Lepidoptera; family Nymphalidae; genus Pararge; species Pararge aegeria. Next base: position 3,233,108 of record NC_053184.1, on the reverse strand, counting down.
TCACCGTTGCTCCATAGAGGTCGTCTAAACTCTATAATACTTAGAAAACCAGTGAAGTGAAAAACGTGATTGGCAGACGCTATATTTCTGTGGCTTGTGCCTAAGTTTAGTTGCAGTTGCTTTTTCCACAGAAATTTACGACATTCTCAAGTTTCAAGCATGAAATATCATACATTTTACCTGACTCACTTTAAAGCACTGGCTGAAATTAAGAAATCTTGCAACAGTAGGTACTGTAGTTCTGACGCAGTAAATCTTCTTAAACTGTTTCTTGCACTTTATTTTAAAGAGCACAAGTGGTCCAGTTAGCGAGATATTTTAAAGAGAATGTCCATCTTGCGCTCAGTTATAGTGAATCAAGTTATGTACGGGTCAGTTAGTACGTCTTTTGTAGTAAAAACAATTATTAATTTGAACTTATAGTTTTTCTGCAACATATCAAACATTGCTATTTTATAAAAGTTATTTTATACATATTACTTTATATTTATTTATTATATTTATCTTATTTATTTAATTATACACATTTGTTTCTTTAAAATATAAATATTACCTAAAATAAACTATTTAAAACTAAATAAAGTCTAAAACTCGAAACCACCGCAGCGAGGCACAGTTTCTAAGATGCTGGCAGCATTGCCACTTTGGATGACCAAACTAATTCGTGTTTTATACTCTGATTTACATGTACATGGCTCTTATGTAAAATGATATATAATTTCGTGGTATATTAAGACTTTACCGAAGAATAACAAACTCGAGCGGCTACAAAATGAATTCCATCGGTTGGTAATTGGTCTGCTCAAATTTGGCTACATCTCGGATTTCCCAGCTAGAATTAAATGGCTTTTTTTTTGTTTAATTCCACTACAAGTTAGCCCTTGACTGCAATCTCACCTGGTAGTTGGTGATGATTCTAAGATGGTAGCGGACTAACCTGTTAGGAGGTATGGTAGTCATACCCCTAATCGATTTGTTCGTGACATCGCACCGGAACGCTAAATCGCTTAGAGGCACGTCTTTATCGGTAGTTTGGTAACTGGCCAAAGCCTCTCACCAGACCAGACCAGAGAAAATTCAGAAATTGCCGGAAATCGAACTCAGGACCTCCTACTTAGATTCACAGCGGTCACCGTTGCGCCAGGGAGTTCGCTGCCCATGCGATTCAAAATACAACGAAACTAACAGCATATATATAATATAGCTGGTCATCATCATATCGGCCCAATACCGACCCACTACGGGACAAGGGTCTCCTGCCGCAATAAGAAGTGGTTAAAGCTGTAGTCCATCATGCTGGCCCAGTGCGGTGCCAGTCAAAAGTCTGATGGACTCCACACACCTTTGAGAACATTATGCAGAACACTCAGGCATGCAGGTTTCCTCATGATGTTATAACAACATCACTTACTTCAACGGCGAAGGAAGTGATATTATAATTGCATGATATGCACATAACTTATAAAAGTAAGAGGTGCGTGCTGGAAAAAGAAAAAAAAACTTCTTCTCCGTATAAACTATAACGATGCCAAATATCACACTAATCTCTATAACTATATTATACACTTACTTATGACTTTGATTTATGCTCTAAAACCATCTCCGATAGTGAAGTAGTGTAGTGAGTCCTACAAACTAGCCTAGTTGATCACCGCTTTCAGTACAGTTCATTGAGAACGTACGGAATATGAATACGGATCCGGATTTTAACATGGGGTGGATATGCGGTTCCTTTGATATTGACAGCGCAAAAAATTATTCCATACAAACTATTCGTTATTCAACACGGTTTACCCGTCCGATCACTGTTTCAAGGGAACACCGCAGAAGGCAGCTAGTTTCACAATTTGGAGGAGACAAAATGTGTGGCTAGATCTTTGAACAGAAAGGATGGTACCATAGAATTAAGAAAATACAGAAACCGTGTATACTACGAATATTGAAGCATCACTCCACTTGAGTAGTCTTTCTCGAATAGGCAGTTTTAGCAGTCCATTTATCAGTTGACATTAATAATGTTACTTCTAATATTCTTAATGTTTACCATAAAATGGGGAAAATGGGAAAAGTTTGTGAGCAACTTTCCGTGGGTGTGAAGTGAGGCGTGGACAGGGCGTTTTCACTGCTTTTGGACTTCACTAAGTAAGGGTTCTGTATATTCGTAATTCTTTGGGTGGTACCTAAGAATGCAAACAGCTCTTCAGAAAACTGGCCGTTACACGGTCGATAGAACGTACAAAGAAAACCTACGTCGCTTTGATACTCTAGGGGCTCCAAGTTGCAAGTCACTTAAGATTGTTCACATGACGAACATCTTGTTTTTGTATCCGGTCATATATAGATGATGATGGTCATATGTAGATGAAATTAAAAAAAAACAAAATTCATTTATTTTAAGTAGGCCCAGTTTATAAGCACTTTTGAAACGTCAAGTCAGTCGGTTTGTAGTGACTCTACACCGGTTCGTAAGGCAGATCCCACTGAGAAGAGCCGGCAAGAAACTCAGCAGATTGCTCTTTTTTAACATCATTTTTCAGTTTACAATCTTTTTAATTTAAACTTATGCATTGGCAGGTTCAAATTACAGTAACAATCTTCCAGATGGAACTTGAAAAATGGGATGGAAAAACTACGAGTAACATGCCAATAGGAAATTATCTCTGCTTTTTACTCGTCCTGTTTCTAGGGGATAAGACTAAATGATTATCTCAATATTTAAAAACAAATATATCGTTATCCCATTGGTGAAACCAGTAATATCCTTTATCCTTTCTACAATCGAAAGAATCTGCACCGTTACGTCGTTGAAATAATATCAACACGTTCGAAGCATTTGGCTTCTTCCTTTCTGATCCGCTTTCACACAAAAACTACTCAACCGATCCTCATGAAACTTTGTACACATATGCTTGGAAGTGTTAGAAATAATATAGGTTACTTTTTATTCCAACATTAAGCTCGGTTCCTTTCGGAGAGGGGATGAGTGTTTGACGATTTTACACCATAACTCCGACAAATTATAACCCATTTAAATAATTATTTTTGTTCTATTGAGGTTATAATATGTGTTTAATTTTGCCCAAACTGAGGTTGGAGATAGTAGACAGAACTTCGCAGCGGACAGCTGCAAACTTCTCATTTAAGGTTAAGCAATACTGAATACATTATTTTTTTTTAGATCTCCAACTAAATTGAATGCCACATCAAAACACAAAATCAAACGCAGCATTTTTATTATTTATTTAAGCAGGTTACGGATCATCGTATCTCCTAGTTCTTTCATGAACATATGTAATAAAGGGGTAGAATAGTACAAGTCAGCCTCCCAAAATTGCCTACTTTCCTATGGTGTACCCCTCTAAGTCTTATATGACCAGCAGAAAAAGTCTAAACGATTGAAATGATGATGAAAAAAAACGTATATAAATAAAACGTCGTGATACAAAAAAGGAATAGCGAGCGCTTGTACTAAACAAATCCCATTCCTTTGGCGGTGTGATTGGTTCGATGAAAGGATAGTTCCTCTTTCCGTCCCGAACGCGTATCGGTCCGTCGGAGGAAATAACTTTACTCTCTATTTTATCTTTGTGAATTTCTGAAAAAGGACAGCTATCCTAAGGGTTCGCTCATACGGTATGTTATCCATTTTAGATGGCTTTCAAGCTCGATAGATATGCTTTGACGGTACGTTTCGATGAATATTACAAAAAATCATGGAATATAGGATAGTGACCAAACCAGGACGAAGTTGCGTTATGCACAGGTATACGTTTTTAGAACTATATTTGGAACCCTGAAGATAAAAATGAGATCTTATTGGTTTGCCTTTGTATTTTTATCTGTAGTAGTTTTTCAACGATATTGTAAAGTATTATGTGGGTATGTAAATAAAACCTCCAACGATGATCTCCGTGGCGCAGGGGCTATCGCTGTGCGAGCTCCTTGGTTCGATCCCCGACAGGATAGGAGTAATTTGAAAATCTATAATTACTGAATTTCTTTGCCCTGTCCTGGTAGAAGCTACATACGTGGCTAGTTATCACTCAGTAGATAAAGACTTGCCGAGTAGTGATTAAGCGAAACCGATCCATGACGGTAAGCTTGCAGTCAATGGCTGGCTTTTAGTAAAACTAAAAGAAAACCTTAGTAAAATTCATATGAGCTACTACAATGATAATCGAAAAAAAAAAAATTAACTAACAAATTACGTATACAAATATGGCGGCCAGCGATTAACGATATTATCTGAACTAAGCCGGATAGAACCGCGACTCTCATGAAGGTGATATAACGACGGCATAACGCTTATTTCATTACGTGAAGATAACTCTTACCACAAGCCACGGCAAAGAAATATGCTCCGAAAACCGCATTGAAGTTACTTCAGCCATTTGACCACGATAATTACACGCCTACAAACAACGCGGTATACTGAAAGCCAAGTGGGTAAGACCTCGGTTTTCCTTTCTGGTGTAACTAGATCAATCCTCAGCACCCAACTCTCAATTTTCGGAGTTATGGTCGTTTCAAGCTTTCGAATACTTTGAGAGAATACAAATTTACCTGTGCGTTCTTCATAATGGTCTCAAAGACGAGTGAATTCTACTAATCCACACTCGGTCAGCGTTATTGACTACGACCTACACTTTTTCATTCTGAGAGATTTTGCCCTTTACAATCCTTGCCTTGCCTAGTAAGATGATGGTAATGATATTATATACTTATTATGTGATTATAATATTTAAAAAATGCATTTTAAAATTTATAAAAATTATATTTCCTCCAAATAAAAAAAACTAATAAAATGTAAGAATATTGCACCTTTATTATCGCAACGGGAGTTAATAGCATGTGTACTTATAACATTATTCACCTCATAAAATAACCAAACTAGTGCCAAACTTTTCATCTCTTGCGCCATATAGCTTAAACCGAACTTAAACATTTGTGAGCGTTGAACCATTCTCACAAAACTTATAGAGTTGATATTGAAATTGTGAAGAAACTTGGCGCTGAGCAGTGAGAAAGCGAAAGACTGTCAGATTTGCAATTTTCTGTTCAACAGTTCGAACTTTAAACTGTGATAGGATGGTTTCAGAAGATATTAGTTCGGAGTTGTGAGAATAGTTAACAATTTCTTCTACTATGCAGAGAAGAATAAAAAATGTGTTTAAATTGATAGCACACTAACGCAGATCACGAAATGCATACTGAAAATACAAATATGGCTAGTCAGTACAATGTTTAGCATGGCCACGGAGAATCACGGGTTCGATCCCAAGAAATTTTAGATAGGTTCAAACCTGCAAAGTGTTTGGAATGTCCGATTAACTATCGGCCCCGTTTATTATTCTGTATTAAAGGTCTCCCTTTCTCCCTATGCCAGAGGAGTGATGATGATTATAAAGAATATGCGGAGCTCCAATTGCTCCTGCTAATATAATAAATAAGTAAGTGCGCTTCTTTGGTTTATTTATTAAAAGAAAAACAGATTGATGCGATTTTTTGTACAGAAATAACACTTTTTCTGTGTGCGTTTTTCAACATATACAACTGACAAAGGCTAGTTTTCATCTCGGAGAGATGAATGTATTCTTTGGGTACTGTAAGATAAATAGTAAAAATAAATGTTTCTCGCCAAACTATAAAAAAACTTAAACAACGCGTAAGAAGTCGCGCGCAACAGCTACTCATCCATAATTCCTTGGCGCGGACGAAGCTATAATTTTTTTGGCTTTGTATCAGTCTGCGATCACCCTTACATACAGGGTTAAATAAAATATAACAGTCAGCTGTCGGCCTGTAGCTGTTTACATTAAAACCAACAACTTTTGTTTAACGACTTTTTGTTAAACCCGATTGTTAGTCAAATATTATTTAATATTCTCTCTCTCTACTTGTTACTATTCTGTAATGTAACACCGCCAACAGCGCGTGAACCTTGACTCATTCGCAGCGATTTCGTTCGCACAGTGCAATGTTACTTTACAGAATAAACATGATTTATATTTTTTTTCTGTATGAAATAAATTATTACTGAATTTAGAAAATTGGTAGAACTAAAGTTATTAGTAGGAACTACTAGACCGAGAGCTTGTAGGTGTTTTTTTAATAAACCCTCTATATCAGGAGTTCTAAGTAGAGTTTACGCTATCCGCCCTCGCTATTTATTTATCTAAACCGATATTTCTGTCATATAGCACTTGAAGCCATGCCATGAAGAGATTCAAAAATACTTATATATAATAAGTTTAATTCATAAGCTTACTATTATCTGAATAACTTATAAGTATTCGAAGAATTTCGATAGTAGTAGAAACAGATTAATAAATATTGCAATAACAGGTTGTGACTGACGGACAAAGTCGGAGTCGGTTTAACTTGTGGGTTACAAGTAAGTACAGCCATAGAGAGTAAAAACCACTTTTAAAACATTTTTCATTAGCGAAACAAAAATTTCCTTGGTTCCACAAAAAACAGAGTTCCTTAGAAATGATAATGACAGCAATAAAATTGCGATTAGGGCGGAATGCCCAAAATTTATTTCGACCACGTTCTGTAATAAAGGAACACCTCAGTGCTATTTTTAAGGCTTAAAGTCCTACACAGATAAAACCTTCTCTAATTAAGTTCCGTGGCTCAAAAGTGCCGGCCGATTGGCGCAGTTTGCAGCGAAACTGCTTTCTGAGTCCAAGGCCGTTGGTTCGATTCCCAAAATCGAAAATGTTTGTGTGATGAGCATGAATCATTTTCAGTGTCTAGGTGTTTATATGTTTATTTTAAATATTTATGTATATTATTCATAAAAATATTCATCAGTCATCTTAGTACCCATAACACAAGCTATGCTTACTTTGGGGCTAGGTGGCGATGTGTGTATTGTCGTAGTAAATTTATTTCACTAACCGGGCGCCATCATTCCAGTGGTGAATTAGCAAGGTATAGACAAGAATGCAAAAGTGGTATATTAGAATGTGTTTAGACTGTTTTTTGCTGAACCACCCCATTGAGAAAGATGTGCTTCCAAGCGATTTAGCATTACGTCACTATGCTGCGTAGAAACAGATTAGTAGTCTGGATTAAATATAACTGCCATACTCCTAATAGGCTAGCCCGCTAACATCTTTGACAGCATCATCACTTCCCACTAGTTGCGATTGTAGTCAATAGCTACCTTGTAGTAGTTTAAAAAAACAACAAAACTATGTATCCTTCTTCGTACCAAAGTGATGTACGCACATCGTTTTCACCTCTAACGCCTACAAAATTATTGGCTATTTCACAAGTTTTTTTTCCCTTTTTTAACTATTTTTTATTGCACTATAAGTTGACCCTTGACTGCAATCTCAACTGCTGGTACTTAACAGCAGTCTAAGATAGTAACGGGCTTACCTGTTACCGGTGTCTACGCGACATCGGCAGGTTAACGTTTGTAACTAGCTACTCACCGCGGTTTCTACCTCGTCAACTATGGTTCATAAGAAAATGTTATATAAAGGCGTATCAGCTGAGTGCCTTACTTCATAGACGTAAATGCAACAGTACGGTCACGCGGTACAACGTTGAGTCTGAGATGTGTCAAAATAATATGCTAAATAGGGTCAAGCTTATCTTAACATGGTTTTCTAGATAAAAATAAGATTACCTATTAATTTTGCATTTATTTTTGACATGAAATGCGTTATTATGGTTTATTTATAAGGAATAGGTCGTCATGACTTTCGTATAAAAACAAACACTTTATAGTCTATGACAAATATTTGAATATTAATAAAAATCTTTGTTTAAATTCGACCAATCGTACTATATTTATTAAATTACACTGGTGTATCTACCATAGAAAAATATTTACCCAATGGGTGTATCTATTTGAAGAAAGAGTGCTACAAACAATGTTATTAAAAAAAACATTTTGTTCTCAATATCTAAAGTATAAAAAAAGTAATTTCTCACTTTATTGCTCCACTCGTCGACCCCGCTCTAATGATCAATTTAACGCTTATGAAGTGCAAATTCTCTGTCACACTGTGAGACGAGACATTATAATACCAATTTCGGCTTCAGAAAGAATATAAATGGGCTACGCACCTGTGTAGGCGCGAGTTTCCACTATGTCTGTATGATTTTAAGTCAATAATATATATCAATTATTGTATATAGTGCACATTATTCTACTAGTCAAGCCCTTTCATTTGATACCCATATTGAGGGTGTTCATCTCACAAACATTTTCCAGTCGTCGGAATCGAACCCACAACCTTGGACTCAGAAAGCATGTTCGCTGCCCACACAAATTCAAACAAAATTATGAAAGTATAATTTAAATTATGAAATTTAAGCTTAATTTGCTAGACTCCGCGAAAAGCAGGAGAATCTGTTCATTGTAAAGTGAACTTCTCCGGAGGATGCTCCGGTGTTGGAGTGAAAAGTGCGTGTGGGGTACATTGCCGAGGTTTGGTGTTGAGTTGTAAAAATGTAATTCGCCATTTTGAGGTGGCAGCCATCCTGGATTTGAAATTTGTCATAGTGTATTGTATTTTACTAATCAGGCATTTCGTTTGATATAATATTTTAAGTTAGTAGTCGAAAAATAAATATTCCGCCATCTTGTTGCGGCGGCCAAGTTGGATTTATTTTATCATTGTTCTTAGTTATGATTGATCAATGATCATAACTAAGAACACTCCCGACAAATACATCTTTCAAACGAATAAAACGAACTCAAAATCAGTTAAGTCGTTCAGGAAATACGATGCCACATACAGATAGAAACACACATACAGACACGTCAAACTTTTAAAATCCTGTTGTTTTTTTTGGAGTTAAAATCAGTCGAGTTATTAGAAAAACGTTTGGTAAGACTCTTGATCTTTTGCCACAAAATGTTTGCAAGCAAAATTACGCTTTAATAAACTCAACACACCTATGTGTTATTTTGGGTGTTAATTAAAGAGGTCATAGATTGCATTTACCTGCAATTATTAATTATTAAGTTAATTCAAAATGTATATATATATATATATATATATATATACATACATGTATATAAAGTAGAAGAAGTGATATTAGTATCTTACTAAGATGTAATTCCCAACGTAAATAATTATTTTATTTTCATGGTAATTTTAATTATAATATATGTAATTATGTAATATTCGTTAGAGTTTTTTAATATATCTTTATATAATCCCAAATTACTATCAAATTTATAAAATACTAAAGTTCGTAGTAATGCAGTAAAATCAAGCAAAACCCTTAAGGCCCACAAAAATACGTAACTTTTCGAGTTTTATTTTTTTATTCTAATATTCTATTGTGATACATTGCAGCGGATTTCTAATACCATTTTCAACTGAAACTTTGCTTATTCGAAATAATTTTGTCATAATCAGCTTATGATGTTTAGACAGTCCGGTATAGTGGGAACACGCCGCTTCGCGATAGCCTCTTTTTCGTCTTTTTAATTTTATCTCTTCCTGCGGAAAGCAGCTATCTTCCGCTTAGCGGTGTTCATAAACTCCAAAGCGTTTTATTAGCCCATGTATATTTTGTTATTAATGAAATTGTTACTGCTATTACAAAAAAAAACTGTACACTATGTTTGCGTCTGAAACTGGTCTAAATAGATTTGAATAAGTCCTTTGGCATTAGTACTTAAGATCTTGTGTTGATACAAACTATACCTCGGAGTCTTTTAACTGAATTTATATATTTGAATAAACCTTAAAATAATGTGGAAAGTATAGAGTGAATATTTAATTTGCATCATAACATTATCATTAAAATTGTCAAAAGTTATTTTGATACTGAGTTAAACTGATCGATTATTAACATGCTCTAAAAAGCACAAAAGAAAGATAATTAAGATAAACAACAGAGTTCAACAGAGCAAAACGTTACTTTGAGTGAAAGCATAGACTTCAGCTCAATAAAGCTCAAGTAAGAGCTCACATGGATAAAGATGTGAGCAGTAGCTCACATCTTAAAGTTGGGGCACCTCTTTACCAACTCCTCCCATTTGATCGGGTACAAAAGCGGATTTTTCGACTTGTTGACAATACCAAATTGACTTGCAGTTTGGAGTCCCTGGGCACTAAAGAGATGTAAGCTTCCTTTGTGTGCTCTATTGAGAGTGTTCTGATGAGTAGTTTGCATTAATACCCCCTGTTCTCTGACCGCACCTCACGCCGTATAAATAAATTCCATCTCGATGCCTGGTTTTCTTCTACTATTTGCAATACCAGGTCATTTCTACCGCGCACTTGCCATTTGTGGAACAATCTCCCATCTGATGTGTTTCCTCCAAATACAATCTAGGGGTATTTAAGGGATGGATAAAAGCAACTCCTTAAAAGCCGGCAACCCACCGGTGGCTCCTCTGGTGCTGATTCATATGTGCGGTGATCCACTTACTCTTTTTCCCGCTATTAAAATTTAAAAAAAAACAGAGAGTCTAAACAAAATAATTGTCTTACGGAATTCGGACGTCGCAAAAAGGACTCACCATTGGTTTATAGATATTAAAAATAATATTATTTTACTTATTACTTCCTTAAGGAATATACAAAATAACAAATACAGTAGGTATATATTACGTTACATTAAATGTAACTTCGTCGAACGATACTGTTTGCAGATGTAGCTGCGTTTGCTTTCACAGTCAACAAATGGACAACCAGCTTTGTTATTTCAGCGCGATGTACCGACGAGACGCTGCAGTCTAAACCAAGGCTCATTTGCGTATGCCAACATTTTCTGACCCGACTTGATGTAATAATACATACGTAGATATACAATGAGTTGATTTACTAGAAAGCCCATTGCGTTATACAAGTTTTTAGCTTAATTTGCTATGGCAATGCATATATGTACAGAGTACTCTTTGTCTCCGGGATGCAATCTATTTAAATTACGCTTGATTGGTTCAGCGGTTGAGACAACCTTTGGTACCAACAACAAATGCACAAAATTCTTGCAGCCTAATAACATCCCACAGCTGGGCATGGGCTTTGTCTTTAAAACTTAAAAACCCTCGACATTAAATATATATTGATTATTTTACCAGCCCTTTTATCTGGTACCCATATTTAGGGACACACACATACACACACAGACACACATACTCACACAGTCGCAGAGACACACACACGTCAAACTTACGCTCCGACGTTTTTACTTCGGGGGTTAAAATCACGTCAACATTTTGAGTGTGATCGAATGAAAATCCCACAAACAGACTTCCAAGTTTTTAATTTGTTATATATCAAATATTTAAGTTTTCCTTGCTGCCAATAACATATTTATGTTATTAGCAGCAAGGAAAATAAAAAATAATTAGGCTAAACCTGAAAAAGGTTGAAAAAAGGAGTTATTTGGGCGTTTATATAATTAGAAAGATGAGGATAAATCTAATCATTTCTCGTATCTTTAAGATTGTAACAAATAATTTATTGACAAGTTACATTACTCATCAACAAATTATTTGTGTAATTCATCCAAATAATTTATTGATAAGTAATGTAATATTACATAATTATAATATATGTGGTTTTATTATGAAATCAGATTCAATAATCATTTTACTTCATTTTGTGCAACTAAAATATATACCTACTCGATTTCCACACTCAAAATAATATTCTGTCCGCACAGTAAACGCCGTTTCGCTAAATAAATCACGAGCAATAAACCTTTAAAACGCCACAGCGACCGATTTTATATCAGTGCCAAACATATTTTATTTTTCCTATCGAAAATATCTGTATTATGTGTTTCCCGGGTCGCCGATACGACTACCGTTTTCCGTTGTATATGGACATTTCTTGGGCCAAAAGCATCGTGCCGAGATAGAAAGCGGATATTTGATTCCTCGTATGGCGTCATGTGCTTATTTGATACGGCCAACGCGTTTACATATACATGAAAATAAGAAAACGTCATATATTTTTGATATTGGCTGGCGTTCTCTGCATTTGGTCACAAAGTTTCATACTAAGGCCTTATACGAACTACGTTGTGTTCCCAATATTTGACCACCGACTATTCTTATATTTTAGAAGGTAAACTACTGAGTAAAATATAAGTTTTTATTTCGGTACTCATAAAATGTTATATTTGACGTCTACTATGGCATATGTATACGGATATGGATTTGGATTTGAGTCACGGAGCATACTAAATATTATTATATTAGTTGGTATTCAATATCTCCCTTAGTGTCAACATTAAATTACGTTTTCATTAAAAAAAAATATTTAGGTTTGGTTAGTCAAGTAAAATAGGGTGCCAGGTCGAGTAACCTCCTCGTGTGCCTGAGTGCTGTGAGTCCCTTTTGAATCGTCCCGGGGGAAGAGCAGCATTCGGGCCGGTTCACCCTGGAAACATCGGTTAGTCATTTATTTTAGGGGATATTGTTAACAGATGGCCAATGACTCCACGAGGTGGGGTAGTATATCCGCGTATCTTCGGTACAGTGGATGGACCCAGGGGATGTAATGTTCCGGGAGCTGGATGGCCTGGGCAGAAATGGGACTGGAAGGCGGCATGAGCAGGATGTTACTCGCTGCTGGAGTGAGGAGGTAGGGAGTTGCATGTTTTTTGTCTCTTTGTGAGGTTTCTTTGCTTGCTTGCTCGCTAGATTGCTTGCTCACTTGCTGGCTTGCTTGCTTGCTGGCCGGCTTGCTGGTTATCATGTATGCTTGCTGGCTTTCTTGCGCACTGGCTTGCTTGCTGGCCTACTCGCTTGCTTGCTGATTTACCTGCTTGCTGGCTTGCTTGCTGGCCTTCTCGCTTGCTTGCTGGCTGGCTGGCTTGCTTGCTAGCTATCATGCATGCTTGCTGTGTTTCTTTCTTTTTGGCCTGCTCTCTTCCTTGCTGGCTTGCTTACTTTCAGGCTTGCAGGCTTGCTGGCTTGCTTGCTGGCTCGCTTGCTTGCAAACTTGCTAGCTTTCTTGCTAGGGCTTGCTGGCTTGTTGCTCGCTGGCTCGCTTGCTTGCTTACTTGCTGGGTTGCTCGCCTGCTGGCTGAATTGCTTGCCTGCTTGCTGGCTCACTTTCTTGCTTACTGGCTTGCTTGCTGACTATCATGCATGCCTATATTTAGCTAGTTTATTGAGGATGGCTATAAACTATATAACATCAATCTTACAATTGTCACTTATTGCAGGAACTATAGTACGAATAGGATAATTATTTTTCCGTAACAGCCCATTAATTGACCAAGGCCATATTTTAACTAAACTATTCTTTTGGTACTTCCTATAAACATTACAGTTATATAAAAAGAGGGAAAACGAAAGCGGTAACGTGAATTCAAATAACGTTCCTAATACAGAAACTGAACGATAAAAGGCGAAATATTTCTCCCAACTAAACCGCCTTACAATGTAAAGAACACATAGCATAAGTGATTTATCATTTTTATGAGCTCACCATAAAGGCCTAAAGTCCGCAAGCCGAGTGTGGGTAACAGCCTATATAAAATCATTTTGCCGCAAAATTCCCTTAAAGTTTACGGCCCCACACGAGCGTTGGTAATCTTGTTGGTTTATTCAACCATAACGGGTTGCGGATGTTAGGTGACAATGGCTGCATAAAACCGGGTAAAATCTAAAGCCTTAGTGTCAGCTTAAGGCAAGCCAACATGACATCTTTAAAAATGTTCTAGTATTATATAGACATTGATACCCTTGTTGATTAAATAGCACAAGTAATTTTCTTACTTTTATATCAATGAATTTTCTGGTTTCTTAGGTAAATTCGTGTATTAACTTCACGTGATTACTTATTGTGTAACGGCTGCTTAAATAGCTAAACTGCATCGTCCGGCGTAATTACGTAATCATTAAAAGAAAATAAATGGACGAGTATTATATTATGAAGTACGTTCGTTCATCATCATATCGACCAATTAACGGCCCACAAAAGAGTACTGGTCATCTTTCACAATGAGAATGGGAGAAAAGAGGTATTAGGCCGTAGTCCACCACGCAGTCCCAGTGCAGATTGGAGGACCCCACACGCTTTTGAAAACATTATGGAAAACTATCAGGTATGCATGGTTTTCTCACAATGTTTATCTTCGCCTTTGAAGGAAATGCTGAAATTTAGAAAAGTTGGAGGTGCGTGCTTGGATTAGAACTCAGCCCCCGAAAGTAATGCCGAAGAACTAACCACTAGGCTATCACACGTTTTAATATTACGCTCATGTATTATTAAACCGCTTGAGGTCATTCAGGATGGAGTTTGCCAAGCCAGTATGAGAGCTTGTAGCCTTCAGGCGCAAGCAAAGAAAGTCATGCTCCCGGCGAAGCGTTACGAAGCGGGGTACTTCCGGAACAGATGGTCAAGGGTCTGGCTGGTGTATGGTACATATATTTGACAGGTGATTGGCGCAGTGGGCAGCAACCCTGCTTTCTGAGTCCAAGGTTGTTGCTTCCACTCCGGCAACTGGAATTTTTTTGTGTGATGAACATATTAATGTTTTTCAGCGTCTATGCGTCTATGCCTATGTATAGCGATCTCTATAAGAATATATAAATAAATAATCATACTACGACAATACACACATCGCCATCAAGTCTCAAAATAAGCTTGTTTAATGGGTACTAAGATAACTGATGAATAATTTTATGAACAATATACATAAATAATTTGCATATATACATAAAAATTGTTTGAAAAACTATTTTTTATGTATGTAGCGTTATAGTATGTAGTTTATTATAATTATATGTATGAACAATATATATTATATATAATAATTATATGTTTAGTATTAGAATTTATACCATGTATGTAGTTTAGTTTGCAATATTTTTATGTAGGTAGAATTTTTTATTGCCGCACCAACCCGTTCCTTAGAAAAACTACTATCGCCAAAGGTTGTCTGGGAGAGATCGCTTTAGCGATAAGACCGCCTTTGCACACCTAAACTAGTTATTTTTTTTTTATTTTTGTAAATGTGTTTCTTTGTATTGTTTTGTTTTTGTGCGTGCAATAAAGAATTTATTATTATTATTATTATTAAATACTTAGCATATACAGAAAAACACCCATGAACAACATTCATGTTCATCACACAAACATTGTCTAGTTGTGGGAATCGAATCCACGGCTATAAACTCAGAAAGCAGGGTCGCTGGGCACTGCGCCAATCGGCGCCAAATTTGCATGCTATTCATAAAATATTCATCAGTTATCTTATTATCAATACAACCTACGCTTATTGTGGAGATGCAATAAACGTGTCAATAAATTTGTGAGAAAGAAGTACATATCTATCTCATGGGAACCGTACGTATTTTAGGGAATATTTGCTATTCCAGACGATAATGTATCTTTGTCCAAGGTTTCATCTGGACGCGTACAGCCGTGACAGCTTGATTGAGTTCAAAACATCTATCTATTCAAACTTTTATTATTATAGAAGTAGACTGGTAGACCTCAACGAGGTGGTCGGATGACATCGAGAGAGTCACTGGGAGCCGCTGAACCTAGGCGGCACAAGGCCGAGGTATTTGGAGCTCCCTATAAAAGACCTTTGGTTGGCATGATGATGATGAAGATGAAAGTATAATTGATATTGTAATAGAATGATTCGTTATATAACACGGCAGACCAAGCTCAGGTTCCTGCGTAACTAACTAATAAATTGAATCCAGTTATCAAACAAGTTGAGCGTTCATACCCAACGCTTCTAGTTTAACTACTGAAATTACAACCATCCAACTTACCTGTGAAAATTAACACGTTACTACTAACTTTTGTATTTAATTTAAGCTTCAGCAATAAGCATAGCTGGTTCGTACGCTTATGGTACGGTCTGATTGAAACCATTAAAATATTTCGATGGCTAAGATACTGTCAACCAAGTAGGTAGCTAGATATACCTACTGATATTATAAACAGGAAAGATTCGGTTGATTTTGTAAAAACATTGCACCGATTGTTATAATTTTTTCACAATTAGAAATTTCTTTTATCCAGGAGTTGGCTGTATAAGATTACAGTATAAATCAGTCTGAAGTAATAGTATTTGTAAAGCCAGGCATAAGAAAACGTAAGTACGAGATGATGTTAGGCGCTAACTAAATTAAAGTTATAAAATAATATAAGAAGTATTAAAATACAAGAATATAAGAAGTATTTAGTATAAGATGTGAAGTACTCATTTGGTTGTATAATAATTATATTTACTTAACTTTATATAAAAATGAATTGTTTTAGAAATTAAAGATTTAGATTAGATTTAGATGAGAGTTAGTATAAGTATAGTTTAAGTTATAAAAGTACAAATAAATAAATTATTATTAAAAATATTCCTAAAAATAGATTTTAGAATAACACACTTATCTCCATTAAAAAAAACCTGCTAAATATATATTTGTATTTAAAAATTAATTTGATATTAAAAGGTTATTTGCAATCGTTTAAACATAGGCATAAAATAATAGTCCGTTGAAAATATATAATTAATTTTGATAATCCAATTATTGATTACAGCATGTTACTTAGACGTAGAAGTAACGAAAAATGTAAGATACGCGCCTGGCAATATTTTGTTATTTAACGTTTCTATTTATTATAAAGATTAGGAGCCACAGTAAACGCGAGTGAAGCCGCGGGAAACCACTAGTTATTTATATCCACACATATGCATAACCACACATATTTCTATGAATAACATAATTGCAAAATTTTGGCCAGATGAAAGAAATAAATCTTTTTATACTCGCCAGTAATTCGATACTCGAATAATGCGAATTGGGAATAAATGAAATAGCTACAGTGGGTATATAATGGATCCATTTCCTTTGTGAATGTAAAGCGATCATAAATTGCTTTACTGTGAACTTTGCGAGTCATTCAAAAGCCATAATATTAAGAATAATTTATCAATTGATTCGTACTAGAATAGACAACGTACTACACTTACATTGCGAAGTCTTTTTATATGAGGTTTCGGAGCCAGTAGAAAGCTTTGAAATCTGTTTTCTTGGAGACTATTATTGTCTGGTTAAACGAGTAGATAAATTTAGGTGGAAAGGGGAAAAATAAATTTATCCACAAACTGCTTTACTTTTGATATAGGAAATAAATAATTAGGTGTGGCACACCATAAATATATATAATGGGTTCAAATAAGAGTATGATTAAAAAAATATAAAAAAGTTAAAGATTTTTTTTTTATAAGCTAATATTACTTTTATAGTTGTGGAAGGGGTATAACACTTTTTTAATTTTCAAGTAAACTGCATTTCTGATACTGAAAGGCGAAAACCTTAAACAATAATGTACGGTGTTAATAATGTTCAGATAATAATAATTCAGACGGCCGACTGGCGCAGTGGGCAGCGACCCTGCTTTCTGAGTCTATGGCCGTGGATTCGAATCCCACAGTTGGAACATGTTTGTGTGATGAACATAAATGTTTTTCAGTGTCTGGGTGTTTATCTCTATATTATGAGTATTGATGTATATCATTTGTATAAGTATTCATCAGTTATCTTAGTACCTATAATACCATACTTTGGGGCTAGATGGCGATGTGTGTATTGTCGTATGAAAAAATAAAAAAAAAGTACTAAAAGCTAAAAAAACTTTTGGTTGGTCTCAGGTACAAGTCATATGGTGCCACGTACCTACCACTCTTCTTATCAATCTAGGGCATTATTTGTCACACAAAAAATAAAATCCTGGGGCGCGTGAAATTTCTATCCATAGTCAACCATTCATACCATTAGAAATGCTATTTACATTTTTACTCAGGTTACGCTACGCCCCAGGAAAACAACGTCTTAGTTGGTATTCTTGAGATAGATCTACTGTACATAGAACACCTGCGAAAGTTAAACACGAAGAATTTCCCAATCCATTCCGCTGATCCATAATGTACTTCCAAATACTTGGCAAACTTTGCCAATAATGTTCTGATAATCTCTCTTAAAGCGATTCTTTCGCAAGTAATAGAGACTACAAGATTGGATTAAAACTTTTTCCAACTTCGTGACTTCCTCTCGAGGTTGCCCATCATATCTGTCACAATGGCCATTGAAAGTTGCCTATAAGTATAGGAAACTTTGTATAATGAAGGGGGAAAAATTCTGGAACATGGGCAAATAGCAATTCACTTTTTACATGGCTTAACAAGTAAAATTATGAATTGTATTCCAAACTGTATTAAGTGCATAATCATAGTAATGTATTAATGTAGTTAGATATATGCTATTTTTACTCGACTTAAAAAAGGATTAGTTTTAGATTCGACGATTTGTATTTTTTTCTTAGATACACAAACGTTACGCGATTTTTCCGCCAATTACCTTTAATTAAAAAAAGTATCAAAAGTAAAAAACGTATCATCAAAAGCGGTATAAACCGCTTTTGATGATACGTTTTTTGAAGTTATACTTCTTTATCGGCGTTAGGAAAAGGTTTGACAGTATACACTTTCAATTGTCAAAGTCTGCGGGATCATTCCGGTATTTTAATTGATTGAATTGAACAAAAATCTCCAATTTTAATGTTCAGTAAAACTTGGTGGTCCGATAATGAGAAAACTAGATAATGCTTTATAATAAAACATTCAATGTATTTAATATATTTTTTGTATTGTTAGTGTCGTTTTCTCTGCATACGTAGAATAAGGCGTAAGATATTTTTTTTATCTTTTTACGTCAATGAAGTATAACTTCTAATGCGTGTACACGATGTTTTTCTTTTTTTGTTTAGTATATCATACCTCAGAGATTATATTTTATTTTACAGACATCACAAAAGGACTTGATTGAAAATCTATTACCATTGATACTTAGTCACAATTTCTGATACTACCATGTATATTTATATTATAAACCGACCTACCCATGTCCACCAGTTTAATCAGACCCTAATCTGAATAATGCACAAATGTATTTATATACATAGTACATACATACATATATTTTCATTTTTCCATACATATTCCATCATTGCGTAGGTATATATACATCATTAGCAATTATTACCAACCGTAAACTTACTAAATAATCGTAGACTTTACCTATTCACAAACTTTGCAGTCTTGGTACGTTCCAAACCTGCAGTGTTGCAGTGCAGTGTTTTGTATCTATTCCAATAGATATAAACTTCAGAGGTGATTCCATTGTCTCATGTACACTCGGTGAAGGTATAGCTGCTAATCGTGTCAGACTTCAGTCTTGTGACTGAGAATATCCGAATAAGACGTGCGTATCGGGGGCCTTGGTACGACGCTCGGGGCCTTGCCGGAGCCGTCTCGAGCCAGTGAGGAACTCTAGGTTCCCTCAATGTGAATACTGACTAACAACTGATATGTTTCCCTATCAGCTCATTTTAGCTCACACGATATTGGAATTATATAAGACACAATTGTTCATGATGTCCTGGTATAGCTTGTAATACGCTTTTAAGCTATTGTAAGGATCCAATAGAAAGTAAGCTCTTATTACTCATTCGTATAAGTGAAGAAGTTATCTAGTCATAAATATACTGAGGCAGCGACGTGTTAACAACCTTTTAAACAAGCATTAAAACATTATACCAACATTTACACAGAACAATAAACTCAGTTACGACGAAAGACAAAAAGGACATGAAAAAAATTGCGCGCACTCCTTATAAATCTAATATTAAATGTACATTGTTCACCTCAGCAACACTGAGTATTATAGTCAAAGAGCTGGTAGGATTTTTTAGGAGTGCTTCACCCAAGTTTATATAACTGATTTACACCATTGATAATTATTTATCGATTTCTGTATTGGAATGTTATATGCCTTAAGCTTGGAAGGACTCCAGACCACTATAAATCAATATATAAAAAGGACTGAGCACTTCATGGAAGTTAATTTAAAACTAGGTCTGAATACGAATCTAGACCTACAGAGTATGTCGTGTCTAGGTCGGACAGGCGAGCATAGGTATGACCCAATATGATCATATCAAAGCTGATTTCGGTTTTACACACAAAATGTAAAATGTTTTTGATAAATGGAACCAGACGCATGTCACCATACGAGTATATCAACCAACTGTCGCAAGGCTGAACAAGGTCAGTCAACTTTTACCAATCATTCAACGTCACCTATTGGTGTGGCAAAGGCCTTCCTTATAGGAAATAGAAAAAAATAGACCACTGACCCACCTGCTGCTCTGCAGATTGGCACTTGGCATGCTTGAAAATTTTATTTAAAAAAAATTGACAGTAAATCGAGATCCACATGCATCGTTTTTACATAACTTTTACTACTACTACAAAATATCTTATAATACGACCCCCCGCCGTCTACAAAAATATATCTTTACTCATTTCAGGTAGAGGAGTTTAAATTGACTTCAATACGTCAAACTTTAAGCCTTAATTAAAGTACTTCCTCAAACCGTCGCACTCCTCTTTGGCTATCAGGGACACTGAATATAACTGTTTTATCTTTTGTTTACGAGCCTCGAGCATTATGTGTGGCTGTTGGCGTAAAATTAAGTCTCGTTTATGCTTACTTTACATTTTACTCGAAGAAAGTTGCGAGACTGACACGCCCGAGTCGTTCGGGACAAGTTTCTTCCATTGTGAACCTCTTTATCTTAATTACTGTAATTTATTAAGAATTCACTACTTCTAAAAGTATATTATATTTTACCCGTCTTATCCCAAGGGTGCAAGGAGTAGGCCCCTTACCACCTTGTGCCAGTCAGCATCCCAAATTGCCAACCGCATCTGCCCGTGGTGTACCCTATCATCTAACCGACAAGGTGCTGGTGACCGACAAGTGGCGGTTAAACCTTTTCGAATTGACTATACTGAACAAATGGAAGAGACCGGTCTCGGGCAGCATCAAGGCCAGTGCAGTCAGTCCAGCCCTGCGATAACCAACCCGCCTGCCCAGCGAGATCATTATTGTGCCCAATAATGATCAGCGTGATCATTATTGGGCAGCATGTTTCTTTGTAAGGATGGAACTTCTACAAAATACCTATATCTTATCCCAAGACTGGACAAAAATCGCTCTGCAATAATGTTATATATTTAAAACTATATCGTGTATGGCTTTGGCTTACCAAATAACGAGCATTCATCTGACGAGCCAAATCATTTTGAAAGCAATAATCCACGTTTCCATAGTTCCAAACAAAAATAATATAGGTACCCCAAATAGATTTAATGCCAAATATTTTCATGCGTTATTAAGCCAATAAGTACGTAGCGGAAAATCGCATTATGCGCTAAATCTATCAGCACGTTTAGCACTTAATACGATTTTACGGTCTCACTGCTAGTTAATTTGATTATCCGCTTTGCGAATCGTATTTCAGTATTGAAAAAAATATTGAATTCGTGAAAAGTTTAAAGTTCTCATTTTAATAACAGGCCAGTGTAAATATCGTAAAACAAACTAATATACAGTAACAATTTATTAAAATAAACGAAGGCAGTTAAGCAGTCAAAGCTCTGCCGATAGAAGGAGAAATTCAATATTGGAATAATGTTTTGACAGTAAATAATCAAATCAAACCAAATATTTTTTTTAAAGTAGGTATCTACTTTCTGAACGTCATACAGATGTGTCATTATTGAATAATTATTATTGTTACTTCAATTGGTTTAAACATTTGTAATTAAGTATAAAAAATAGAAATATTTTATAAAAAAATTTATGTAATTATTGAAATTATTTAAAAATTATAATTATTTCAATTTCCAGGCCACCTATCAATAGTAGGTGCGGCTGCTTCCAGTGCCAAGCTGGCCAAGAGGCGTAAATATGAAAACCTGGATAGCAGCTTCATTTTTGTGCCTTTTGGAGTAGAGACTTTGGTACCGTGGGGTCCGGAGGCAAGAGCCCTTTTCAAAGAATTATCGAAAAGGGTTATCGAGTCTACCGGTGATCCTAGAGCGGGCAGTTACCTTGGCCAAGGAATTAGTTTGGCCATCCAAAGAGGCAATACTGCCAGCATATTAGGAACTGTGCCTCGCTGCGGTGGTTTCGAGGTCGTTTTAGATTTTATTTAGTTTTAAATAGTTTATTTTAGGTTATATTTATATTTTAAAGAAACAAGATTACTATATTTACAGGGTGAAGGTACTTTCAGATTAATACGTTCTTATCGTCATTTATTTTTCTACATAAATATTTCTTACTTCCGTTTATTTTTTATATTTACTTATAATAATAAGTAGGTAAATATTTCCTGCACGATTCAATATTAATTCCTCGATAATTGTTCATCACACTGATTTTACAATGAATAAATTTAAATATTAACTATGGAAAACGCAATAATGACAATGCGCAGTACGCACAAAATAAACTTTTCAAGAAGTCAACACAACATCACTTACGCTATCATAGAATGTAGGTGATGCAAAATCACAAGATTTTACCAATCCATAAAGACAAAATCGCATATATACATATTTAAATACAATCATGTATGTACGAGTACAATTTAGTAGTGTATATGCGTAAGACAAGCTGTTAAGCGATTATGAGCATGCAGCAACCAAAAATAATTATTTTAAATATAATAAATAAAAAATAAAGCTAATATAAAGAAAAAAATTGTGTTTCGTTTCGTTAATAAAATAAATTTATTTCTATGTTATAAACACCCAAAAAAGTCAAGAGGTCTGGTACGGCGGAATAAGAGAGCATCATGCCAATATCCGTGACGGCCTACAGGTCGTTTTTTTGCCCAAGCGCGCTAATAGTTCTCAAAAAAATATATTATTATAGTGAATAATATTATTATATAAATAAAAACGTAGGAGCAGATCAACACGGTCCTTAAATTTCATAAATTACGTGAGAAAAAAGTTTGGGTACTCGAGCCGTATTCACTTTAGCTGAGTTCCTTCGCGCTGTTTAAGATTTAGAGGGTGCAAGCTTAAGTTTATAGTTTTGTACCGTTTTAATACAGGTTTAAGAAAATGGAAACTCTACTGTTTTACATTTCTTTAGTGTTATCTGTGAATAATGATCAATATACCTCAGTGCCGGAAGATCAAAGTCTTCGAACAATGAGTGTTGCCAGTAATAACTTATGGCTTAAAACATGGTCAATAACTATGGATGTAATAAAAAGACCTAGGGTAGCTCAGCGGGCGATGGAGTGAGCAATGCTTGGAGTATTTCTACGTGATCAAATCAGGAATGAGGAGATTTGCAGAGAAACCAGAGTTACCGAAAAAGCTCAAATAATCGTGAAGCTAAAGTGCCAGTAGGCGGGACATATAGCTCGTAGAACCGATGGACGTTGAGGTCCCGATATGCAGAAATTGCGACGTAGCACCGGTGAAGGCAGCGTTGGTAGACTCCCAAGACGTGGACGGATAAAATAAAGCGTGTTGCAGGGACTCGCTCGACCTAAGTAACAAAATATCATGGTATTCTATAAAAAAACTTCCTACAAAAAACTACGACCAGCATTGATCAATAATCTGTTGTAAAAGTTTTTATCTGCTTAGCAATTTTGCAAATTATAATTTCACTGGCTACCAGCGACTTTTTTCGTGTGGAAATTTGGATTTTTTTGCCTAAGTTATTCTCTAGCCCTTGAACTACCACTATGCAAAAAACATGTCGATTACAGATAAACTGTAAAAGCAAAATCAAATCTTGCCCATGGAAACCGTACCTTTTCCAGGATAAAATCTATAATTTATCTCTGTGCTAAATTTCAAACAGATCTGTTCAGCATTTCCGGCGTGATTGGGTAACAAAAATGCATCCAAACTTTCGTATTTATAAAAATAAGTACAGATGCTATATTTTTGAACAACGCTTTCGAAGAGAACGTTTGAACGTTTGAGAAAGATTACAGTATTTACAAAAAATTTGGAAAATCCAAAAGTACACGACTCATAATGCTCATTTAATTATCAAATATTGCAAAAAAAAAAAAAAAACATACGTCGTTCAAAATTAGTTGCCGAAAAAACAGCTGTACTAGGAAAGTGATGCACAGGCGCCCCTGGTGGAATAAAATGTACATAATATCTATAGATATAGATATATCACCATCCATGTTAATTTTACATGGATATATATAGATATACAGTCTTGCAGTTTTCGTTCTTTATTAATTGCAATTAAACTACACTGAATTAATTAATCATTCGCATTCAGTGACCTACAATCGTCGATTAGAATTTAAAAAAAAAAAAATTTACTCAAATAATGGATTTTTTCATAAGTTAGAGTGTTTTTGGGTTTCACACATGACGGACAGGAAATTTTTTTGACCTATTTTGGTGTTTTTTTCCAATTCTATTGCAGTAAATCATTTTTTTAAAAGTATGGAATTGATCTCCATTAAATTATCTCGACAATAGTATGCAAAATATCTTGATTCCGTGAACTAACAAGGCTATAATAATAAAAATAGCCGTCGTAATGAGGCGAAAAAAATTTCGGCGATCGTAAAGCACTCTCTGATGCTTCGCATCATGAGTCGTGCAAAAAAAAAACGAGCGAACATTCCATTCATTCATTGCCAAAGATAAAATTGAAAGAAAAGCCCCAAACTTTACTAGTTCCATCATTGATAATATGTCATCATCATCGTTCATCATCTATTATCATCACCATCAACCCATTGCCGGCCCTCTAAAGTGTACCTCTTGAAGTGAGAAGGAGTTATGCCATAGTCCACCACGCTTGCTGAGTGCGGATTGGTAGACTTCACACGCCTTTGAGAACACTGCAGAATACTTAGGTATGCATTTCCTTCACCGTTCTAGTATGTGATATTTTAATTAATCTTTCTATATATATAAAAGAGAAAGTGTGTGGGTATGTTCCGTACAGGCTCCGAAACGGCTGGACCGACTTCAATGAAACTTTCAGAGAATTTCCGGATTGACCTGGCGGGTAATCCTGTAAAAGTTGATGACTATCGGAGCACTCATATTTTTAAACTGTCAAACTGTCAAATACAGCTTTTATTCACTATGATGATATTCTATTGTTGGGTGTACATGGGTGTAGATAATGATCTTCACCCGCTCGAGAAGAGAACGAATACGGAGAGAAATAAATGATTTAATATATTATGAGACTTAAATAAAAAACTTAATTAAGTTTATTGTTTAAATAAAATATTAATTAAAATAATAATTAAAGCAAAATCTAGCCCGGCGAAGCGGGCTGGGTACGCTAGTGTTATAAAAACCCACACAACTTCTAAAAATCATAGGTGCATGACAGGAATCAAACTTGGTTCCCACCGTAAGGGAGGCTTAAGTACTCACCACTAGACTATCACCCTTATGATCTGTTCAGATCAGATCAGATCTAGATAACAGATATAATAAGCTAACTTTTTTATGGTAGGTAATAAAGTTTACACGTGATTTATAATTTTTTTTGTATAGATCACAAAAAAAATACATCTAAAAGAACGATTCTTTACAAAAATAAATATATAACAGGCATCCCTTGAAACACAATACACTTTTATTATCTTTGGCACGCCTCGTTATTTCCATAATGATATTGAACGATTCCATATCCTCATACATCATTACTTTATCCAAACTCATGTTATTTTTATACTTTGAAAGGTCTTTTGAATCGACAAATAATGAATCTTTCCGTTACAATTAATCCAACCGGTTTAAAATATCATCCAAAATCCTTTTTATATACTTTTTTGAAAAGTAATAGCAAGAATTCATTGTATTAAATCCTATAAATAAATTTAACTAATAATTTTAAGTTTTCAAGTATTTCTTTCTTATCTTTGGTAGGAATGAGTATTAGGTATAAACAAGTAATTTAAAACAAATATGTATTTCATTTCCAAAATGCTTTGTATTAACTCTTAAAATTACGACGAACGTTAAAACTATTTGTTTACGTAGTGGTCCCTATTTTAGTTTAACAAAACTGTTGCTATATAATCACCAATCCTACAAACATTGTCCTGCTTTACGCGAAGTATAACAAATTAAGCTTATTTATATAGAATTTCGCAAAGTAACCCCACTTTCTATCCAATATTCAAACCACTCATGATTTGATGGTATATTATATACTCGTACATACCATATTGTGGGAAGCGACGAAGCAAAATGGCATTCCAGATCTTTGTGTTGCGGATTAGGCTCGTGGAGACAAAAGGCTTCGTACGTGTCGATGGTTTATCAAATATGTAACGGTACAGACCCTTTAGATACGTCGCCGCTCAATAGTAGAAAAGTGAGGTTGAAACTGAATCGAATAGATCAAGTGCAAACTCTCAAAAATATGTTTTGTAGAATAACGATGACAGATTAATGCACCTACGTACACAAAGTTTTCTATTTATTTACTTACTATTGATTTATATTATGCAGAGATTATTAAATTGTAGAAAACTCTTAAATAATTTCATTAATATCATCATCCGCAGCCAATTAACGTTCGAGATGGTTTTGGAGCCAACACCCACAACGCTTCTTTAATGCGGATTGGTAGGCTTTAATGACCGGGGCGAACGGTTTCTCTCTGAGGTACTCCGTGGTTACCGCGGCCTTACTCCGAGCTGGTACTGAAAATTCTTTAACAGAAAAATAATATCTAACAATTCTTGGTTATACCCGGAATTCAACCCCAGGACCCCAAGATCTGTAATTGAACATAGTTACTACTAGACCAACGAGTAAAATATCATAATCCTGACTTAATATTATAAATTCGTAAGTGGTTCTTTGTTTGTTCTTTTACGCCCTAACTTAGCACCCAATCGACTTGACTTTTGGCATGAAGATAGTTGAAAGAACGGACACTAACATATACTACTATTAGTTCTGAAAAAACATCTAATCATTAATCAAAAATTCCCCCTTGATTTAAAGAAATAGTCGTTTTTTTTCTAAAAAAATCGATCTACTTGGGAAAACAAACCTTTCCCACAAGATTTTTAAAAAGAGGTTAAAAACGCGGATGAGGGACGCGAGCTAGTGATTGATTTTTTTAGTGACTATCGTCTGTTAAAGTTACAGAAGTAATTATGGTTCGAAGTACCTACCTGCTTTTATATTATTATGATTCTTAAGGTAATTTTCCTGAGATAATTTGGATCCTAAGGAAGCGGTGATAGCATTGGGTAGGAGCTCGACTTCACTTCCAAGGGGATGGGTTCGAATCCGAGCACGCACCTGTAATTAAAATATTACTTGCTTCAACGGTGAAGGAAAACAGCGCGAGGCAACCTGCATGCCTGAGGCTTCTGCATAATGTTCTCAAAGGAGTGTGGAGTCCACCAATCCACACTGGGCCAGCGTAGTGGTCTAAACCTCTTCTCATTGTGGTAGCAGACCCGTGCTCTGTAGTGGGCTGGTAATGGGTTGATGTGATGATAAAGGTAATTTTGGACTTACAATGCAGAAGTTTAAACAATATGTTAAAACACATTTATGACAGAGAGGTTACGACATGAAACTATATTATTTACTTTTGTTTTTTTTTTTTATTCAAAGTAATTGATGCATTTCCTAGTGACAAGGTTGCTTGGAATCATACAGCTCCACTTTCATCTCTCGCAAGATAAAAAAATAAATGTTAAAATATATAAATTTACATTTTTAAAAAATGTTGATGTTGGAAAAGAGAAACTACTGAATATTTTGCCTGCTTCTTTTCGGTGGAACCCGCATTCCGAACCACTGGTAGAGTCACAGACAAACATACATACTTTGATGTTTTAAAAGTGCTTATGTCCTTGAAATTAATGAATTTGGAAAAAATAGTGAATAACAATATTAAGTATATTTTTATTTGTTTAAGACACTATATCGTTATATTAAAGAAGCCATTTATGACAAGACTCCCATTTACACTTGACCATCTTTTTTTTTCATTTTATCTCACAAAGGATAAGTTACGCGCAGAGCCGCAGGCGAAAGGCAGAGACTACATAATAAATTCCGCAGCAAAAAATTCTTATGTCATTAAAAATTCTATGATGAAACTTTCTTTCTCCCTCATCAAGATGCAAGGCACGCCTTCCTTACATAATAATGCACTTTTGAAAAGAGCAGGCGATTCTACGCTAAAATCATATATTCATAACACTTTTAACTTGTCTACGCTCAGTTGTTTCAGTTTTTAGTTCACGTAAATTAATTTTATCTAAATTTACCTCAGCAAAATTGTTTTAAAATTTTAAGAAAACTGAAACTGCTGTTTGCGTACTTAATATTATTTATCTACTATTATTTATACATATATTATATGTAGTAAATATATATATATATACATTATACATACAATTTATAGTATTTTACCAATATGACATACAGAATGAATAGTTGGATTTTCGTTTTAAATTTTTATCAATCACTAATTTCAATTACGTAAAAAGTCAGTATTTTTTATAAGCCCCATGCTATGAACTGGTTTTATAATCTCCTACTGCTAAGTGTTTCTTTATAGTATAGAAATAGAAATAAAATAAAAAATTACAACTGACTGAAATATTAAAAAAGGCTGAGTTGATGGCCACTATAGCAATGTTGATTATGCATTGCAAATTGTGACAACGTAAAACAACCGACGTTATTTAAGCTTAATGGAATAGGTATGCGGCCACTGACTACGCCTTTTTGTTTAATATAAGATTTTAAAAGTAAGGTTTAAAAACATTTTTAGGTACCTACTTGTTTTCAATTCTTATGTAGCGAGGTTTCAGATTTCTATTAAAACTAAACTCCGTAGTCGGGCTTAGCTTTGAAACTCAAGAATAAATTCCATTTGACAAAATAGGAAAGTGTTTAAATAATTAAATTGACAGCAACGAAAGATGCCATCGCTATATTATTGGGGTAAGATTTGAATTCCTTAGATAAACTAGAAATACCATACCATATGGTCTGTAACATACTGTGTACCAT
This sequence comes from Pararge aegeria, assembly GCF_905163445.1. Lineage (NCBI taxonomy): Eukaryota > Metazoa > Arthropoda > Insecta > Lepidoptera > Nymphalidae > Pararge > Pararge aegeria. The sequence goes on along the minus strand of NC_053184.1, from coordinate 3,204,218 downwards.
ACTGTGTGTACCATACTGTCTGTTCGATTTATTTATTTACCCAGGGGGTATATAAATCGAACAGACAGTATCATGTCCGCGCCACATCCTCTTCCACATCACTTCTTTTCTGTATAAAGGCTGGTTAGAACTAATAAGACCTTCTGCACAGTATTAATTTTATTAATCATCAGAATTAACATTAAATACTATGAATATTCATTTCATTGATTTAAACATCAGCTCTAGTTTTATCTAAGGGTTTGCACAGGCGGAGCAACTTCAGTTCAAGCGATTGTCAACCTTTTTCAAGTATTGTAACGAATTTTAGCTACAGTGACATATAGGTAGCTATAAACTTCTCTGTTCTCGTAATGCGGTCACGTCATGACGTGTACTACTAATATTATAAATGTGAATGTAAGTTTGTTTGTCACGCTTTCACGCAAAAACTACTTAACCGATCCTCATGAAACTTTGTACACATATTCTTGGAAGTGTTAGAAGTAATAAAGGATACTTATTATCCCGACATTAAGCTCTGTTCCTTTGGGAGAGGGGATGAAAGTGTTTGACGATTTATACCATAACTCCGACAAATTATAACCGATTTAAATAATTATTTTTGTACTATTGAGGTTATAATATGTGTTTAATTTTGTCCAAACTGTGGTTGGAGATAGAGAACACTGAACTCCTCAACGGACAGCAGCAAACCCCTCATTCAAGGCTTAGCGATACTGAGTACTTTAATTTTTTTTAGAACTACAACTAAATTTAATGCCACATCAAAAATAAATCAAACTCAGACGAAGTCGCGGGCAACAGCTAGTAACATAATAAATAAGAGTGTCAAAGTTCGTATGAATTTTCACAGTGAGCTTAAAATTAAACCAATGAATTTCACGTCAATATAATTGTTACCATGCAGCGGGCATATTAGTATGTAATATGATATATGCGGAAAAGCATTGCCTACCATAATTTTTTCTATACCGCAATTTAAGATATTATTTTCTATATTATATCATCCGCCTAATTATTGGCTACCCTGGACACCATGTGCATGCCACTGAACATGCAGGGACTAAACTTGAAATAAGATTATTTGCTAAAAATGTACACCTAGTATCACTCGGTATTCCGACGATAAAGCTTATGTACCAGATCTGTTGACTTTAAGTTATGGTGGAATAAAGAAACACGCTACAAGTTGGATAGAAGCAGGCGTTACTTTGCGGAAATCCATGATATATTATGAAAATTAAGCCTCATTTGATACTCCGCGAAAAGCTGGAGAATATGTATGGTGTAATTTATAATTTCTTCAATCCTTATACTCCACACCAAACAGATCTTCGGTTATGTACTCTCTAGCATTCTCTGAGCATTCTCAGGAGATGTTGACTTTACAATGAATAATTGTTAAGTCAATTATATAACGATTTAAGAAATTATAAATTACACCATACAGATTCTCCTGCTTTTCGCGGAGTATAGCAAATTAAGCTTAATTTTCATAAAACGTAAAATGTTTTAGGTTGTCTTGTAAAAAGAGTTGCAGTCTGTATAATATAAATGAAAATTGCTTTGTTTGTACAGCGGATGTAAATCGCTCGCCGACAATTAAATAGCTTTGGGTAAATTGTCGACGAGTGTTATAGCTCGCAAATACACAGTAATTAAAACTTGTTATGTAAACTATGGGATTGGCAAAAACTAAGCTCAAAATCGAAGAGATGAATGAGCCAAGTTTTAATTGCTTTGTACCGGGAAGTTGGGGTACAATGGAAGCTGGGACAAGGACACTAACTCCTGTTACATAGTTTGACTTTTTACGGAGTTTCGGCTTTAACTCGATCCGTAAATTACACAGTCTGATCATGCAATAAATAGCAAAACTTAAGTTAATGACCCCACTAAACTCTCTTATCTAGGAGCTTATAAATCCCCACCTATTGAATATCTTACAGTTACATGATGGTTTAAATTGCTTTTACTAGGACCCTATTTGAATACCTTCACATTAGTTTATTATTACTATTTAACTTAGCAACCAATCAACTTGTTATTATAAGAGTAGAAAAATAAATAAATAAATATACCTACTGCGATAATACACATATCGCTACCTAGCTCCAAAGTAAGCGTAGCTTGTGTTATGGGTACTAAGATGACTGAAAAATATGTTTATGAATGATATACATACTTATAATATACAAATAAACAACCGGGCACTGGAAAACAATCATGTTCTCACACACTCAACAAATCACACAAATATGTTCCAGTTGTGGGAATCGAACCCACGGCTATGGACTCAGAAACCAGTCGGCCGTCAAAAGGCTTTTTATCCCAAAAAAAGAAAGGGCTTATAAAAGAATTTAGAAAAGAAATTAATAATAATAATCGCGGGCGAAGAACGTGGGAATATGCTGGTAATAATTTATTTTGAAATTCTAATAATACTTGAGTTTTAGTATCAGTTATTCTAATTGTAAAAAGCCCAAGAATATCGGAGGAGCGCGGTAGGAACGAAGCACCTCATGTCCTGACAAAGATTAAACGAGCGAGCCTTGCTTGGTCCGTCGATTAGTATTACTATAAAACGAAACATATCCATCCTTTTATGTTTATCATAATCACCACCGGTTGACTTCCTCTGTTGGACATAGGTAATTTGCATCTTGATATGACGATATGATCTTGATATGGACAGACGTGTCCACCTCACTGCAGATCCCCGTATTCTACGCTTTTTCCAATGCGGTGTCGCCACTCCAGCACTTTGGAACCCCAACATCCTAGGTATGTGCTGGGCATATTGTCACTTCGGTTTCGCGACTCTAGTTCTTCTACGGATCTCCTCATTTCTGATTTGGTCACGCACTCCCAGCTTAGCTCTGCGTTTTGTGTTGGTGGTGTGTAAAAAGGTACGAATAGAAAAACACTGTACATAAGTAAGTTGGTTAGTAAAATAGACGAGAACAACGTAGCATAACTGCAGTCTATGAAATATTCCAACTTAGAAAGTTGAAGGTTTGCAGAAGCAAGAATTGATTTAATTTAAAACTTTGTCTCCATGCGCTAGCAGACTAGCGGCAACTAAAGTTAGTAGCGCGTCTAACTCTGGATCAATTGACAGTACACTATCTGGGATTAAAACCAAAGATTCGAACCGTAGATATGGTATGGCAATCATCTGACATTAAACGTTTTTATCCCAGCTTTTGTCGACCTTCCGGACGCAGTGACAATTGATGTGGTCTTTTAAGTGGGAGGCTCTTAATACTCTCTGGTTTGCCCTAGTGGGAGGGTTCAGCTATGGTTGGTTACCACCCTACTGGCAAGAACGTGCCGCCAAATGATTTACCGTTCCGGTACAATGCCGCATAGAAACCGTTTAGAAGGATTAATAGTATGGGCTACCTTACCGCTAAAAGGTTAAACAACGACCATCTTAGACTGCATCATCACTTACCAGTAGCTTACCTACTGGTACAGTACACAGGTAACAGACAGGGGCTAACTTAAGGTGAAAAAAAAAAGTTTTAGATGTGTACTATGACGCCCTTTCGGTACCTGAGTTTCCTTCCACGTATTGCTTGAGTACGAAGGTGAATAGTCATTTTTAAGTAAACGTTTAAACGTAATCCTCAATCAGGCAATACAGTAGTTTTAATTATACTAAACCCAAGTATAATTATTTAAAAAACACCTATACCTAGCCTCACCTATACCTAGCCTCAAATGACCTAGGCAATCTTACGTAGATAAAGCTATCCCTTTACAGCATGTTCTCTTCGACTATGCATCCACATGATGCACAGTTGAGGAGATAGAGAAGAATTCAAATAAGTTCGCAGCGTTTTCATATGATGGCGTGTAGATTGAGGTTACTTGACGTTTCAAGACCTGTGCTATAGACCAGGCCTAACCTTGAAATAAATGAATTTCGAATTATAAATTTGACTACGAGTGGTAACTTTACGTCTAGGAGTACGCGATTTTAAACTTTATTATTATAACATTGTGATGATATTCGGTGATGGCCCCGTAGGTAAGACTTCGGCTTTACTTCCGTGTGGACCGAGTTTGATCTCCGGCATGCCCTTGCAAGACAAGATACAGGAACAAGAAAAATATAGCGAGGTAGAATCGCAAAACCTGCGTGCCTGAGAGTTCTCCGTAATGTTCTCAACGGCGTGTAAAGTTTAGCAGTTAGCAATGGGTGGGTTATAACGGCCTAAATCTTTATCTTGCATGAGGAGACCTGTACCCTGTAATGGGCTTGTAATGCGTTGATAATGATGATAATTATAACATTACGTTACTTTAACTTAACCTATGTGAAGCGACGGTGAATAGCTAGTTATTTTTAAAGTTTAAATCTATACCAGCAACACGTATTGATATTATACACAAACAGTGCTGCGGTATGAGATATAATTGCGGTACACATATCTCACATGCCTGAGGCTGTATTAATTAATTGATATTAGTGCAAATATAGGTATTTGTGCGGGTTCCGCTATTAGTGTTGTTAGTGTTTACGGCTTGTGTGTCGGGATAATTATTTACGTCGAATGCAATGAGACAAATTTATGTTAGCTTCATAACATATCTGGGATATAATTAGTTTAACTGCATAAAAGGCGGAGTCGGCCATTTTGAATCAGACCTACTATCGATGTTTAGGGTTGCGTCCCAAAAAGGAGTTAGTTATATATAAGCGGTGATAGCCTAGTAGATAAGGTCCCGTTTTCCATTCGGGGGAAACCGAGTTCGGTACCCGGCACGTACCTCTGACTTTTCTAAACTATGTGTGGTTTTAAACAATTAAAATATCAGTTGCTTCAACGGAGAAAGAAAACATCGTAGGGAATTTACATTTCTGAGAGTTCTCTTTAATGTTTTCAAAGGTGTGTGAAGTCCACCAATCCGGAGCCGGCGTGGTGGATTACGGCCTAAACCCCCTTCTCATTGTGGGAGGAGATCCGTGCTCTATAGTGGGCCGGTAAAACGTTATGATGATGATAATCATGACGATAAACTAACTGATGTGAACTAAACTTAAAATAACTACTGGTTTCTCTAAACAAATTAAATTCGACACTTCGTGAAACAAACGTAAGCACGGTACAAAATATCTCGGAAGCGACTTACCCGTTGCTTTTAAATTTTCTGCAAACATTCAGCACTTTCAGTACAGAACACGCTACATAGATATTTGGCTGACTCGAGTCGAATGGACAGCTTACGTCACATAGAATTTATGTCTTGTGTAATAAGTGAATTCTGTTTTGTTAAAATGTAAATTTTCGCGCAAAAATATAACCACCGAATCAGGGCATCAGACATTCAAATCTTAAGCCCAATTTGTGACGTTATTACATGCTTCTCATCAAAGCCCTGTCTCTATCTACTTCTAACGAAGTTCGGCGATAATTCCCGCAAACCAGTACTTTTGACATAGCTTGTTTAAAAATTACTAGGGAATTTTATTAAAACCGTTCACTTGCGCAGGTTTTGCAGACAAGATTTTATTTACCTTCTCACGCTTCTTTTCATTTGTATGTTGCTCTAGATAATCGACCACTGAAGATTATAGTTTAAACCGGGAAGGAGGTTTATAACAATAAAGAATTTTTAAAACCTTCCTAGCACCTTTGTGCTAGGAAGGTTTTCTATCTAAGGTAGGCTTTTCTATGTTTTTACCTTTTACGCCATTGGTTGCCTGGAAGAAATCGCTATGTAGCGATAAGGCCACCAAATTGTACTCTCTTGATATGTATTTATATCTCTGTAACTACTTTTTTTCTTTGGTGTACAATAAAACTGTATTCATTCATTCATTCATTCAAAGGTGAGCGTTATCCGTTCATATAAGTGGGAGGCCCCAGGTTGATACCCAGACATGTATTTTCTGGTCTTATGGCTAGTTACCATCACACCGACTAAGCTAAGCATACAAGCGATTCAGCGTTCCTGTGTGACGATGCATAGAAACCGATAAGGGGTTAAATAATTCCTCGCTACCACGACAAAATCGTTTCACGACGAAAAAAATAATCACTTCTAAATGTTAAATATTCACTACAAAATGTTATCGAACATCCTGCTCCATGAAGATATATATGTAACATAAAACATTGTAGTTTCGAAAATGGTAATATAGGCGAAAAATTAAAACAAGATTATTCGGTTTCACTGTGGCCTACACCCGTAAAGTTATTATATGTCGGGGTAACGAATTAAAAGTTATGGAATACATTAGCGCATAGTTCGCGTCCAATATCATACAAAGTCAGGGCACTCGTATAAACACTATTTGAATTTAATGTAACTAGCTGTAACATACGAATTAGTCCGCGAGTTATTAGTTTGAAACAAAATCCCGCGTGTGTTTGTATTGCTTATTTCAGCAGCTCCCAGCGCTGCTTAGATGTGTCTGTCCACCTTATTGAGGTCGACCCACGATGGGTTTTCCGGTTCGGTGTCGCCGTTCCAGCACGTTAGTTGGTTCTCCGAGCTATGTGCCACGGGCATTGCGGCTTCCTCCCTATTTCTAATTTGATGAAGTTGAGAAAACAAACATAGACAAATTTTTATATTCTTTCCTTTACAGTGCAAGCTATCGAATTGTGGAATCGCTTAATATATTTAAAAACGTTGTTAAATCATATGATCTGTCGGAATAAGACGACTGTTGTTTTCCGTTTATTTATAAATATATACATACATATTTTTATATAGATATGTATTTTTTTCCTTCTTTATAATTTATAGGTTATGATAATATATATATAAGTTTATTTATTTCATATTTATTTTTTAATAGTAGTTTCTGTTTATGTATTCGTATCGTAGTTATTTGAATGTAGGTTTTTAATTATTTTACACCACCTATTTGTTCTCGCTCTTGCTGTCCTAATCCTAAGGTTGCCGGGCAGAGGTCGCATCTAAGCGATTAGGCCGCCTTTTGTATTCTCCTCCAGTCTTTATGTTTCTCTCTATTTTTTCTTTATATTTCTAACTGTGTAGTGATGTACAAATAAAGATTTTTGATAAAAAAAATAAATAGCTTTCTCCATCGCCCGCTTAGTGACTTAGTGACTAGAGCCTTCTTATGAGACCTATAAAAAGCTAAAATATTTCAAAATCATCACCGGCAGCACTGGCTAGTCAGCACTGAGGGATATTGATGTTTGGTTGTATTTATTAGCAGACAGCTTAAGCAGTTTTTGAAATAAAAAATCCTTACAACTTACTGTCAACAGAGTTCTTTTTTGGTATTTATGGCGTCCTAATCAAGTTATGAATCGGAATGCTATATCACTAACGTTTCCGGTTCAGTTTTCATTATTGACATCACTATAATCTTTTCAATGTCTATCTGGTTCTGTCTCTCATAGTAGGGTGGGTTTAAGAGCTTACCCACAACGCTATACAATACAGGTTGGTGGACATTTCACTTTATGGAATTGTGATAAAGCTTTTATATTTCTCTAAGTATAAAAAAAGAAAGTGAAGTAGAAATAAGTTGCTTTTAAACACTTTTTCTAGAAATTTCAACATTTTATTTTCCGTTCTTTAGTAAAAATGTCCGCTTTGAGTGCAAAGAAAGGACAATACCTTGTGTGATGAGGACTCTTGTAAGCCGCTTTGTAGCTATTGAGGAAAAATCACTGCATTTTCTTATTCTTTCAGATTTCGAAGTGCTATTTGCTGCTACAGTAGATTATGAAAATATAAGTACTTATAAAAGTTTTAAATTTAAATTCAAACTCAAATTTTCTTTTTTCATGTAGGCCTATCACAGGCACTTATGAAGCGTTCATACATATATGTTTACATAATTGTAAGGGGATGGTGGTAACTTCGTTCGCCAACTAAAACCTAAAGCTACGAGAGTTCCAAATGCGCCCTGGTCTAAGAAGAGCCCACAACAAACTTAGCAGCTTAATTCTTTTGTTATCACTATCTCACAGTAAATTTATATTAAGCTATGATGCTAGAGCAATTCACACCCAAGCTTTTTTATCGTTTAAGTAATCCTTAATATTATAATAGGATTTTTCTGTAAGCTTACGTTTTATATAAAATTTGAACATATTAAGAGACATCTCAAAGATTTCATTCGGTAATTTACTTTAAATATTTATTTATATTGGTTTTATTTTTATGATCGTTTATTCAAAATCTTAACCCTTAACCGTAATTCATTGGACCCAAGTTCAATCCCCTAGCGATCAATTCCTATCTTTTTTCAGTTTTATGTGCGTTTTTAATTGAAGGTATTTTAAATATCATTTGCTTTAACGTTGAAGGAAAACATCGCGGGGGAACCTGCATGCCTAAGAGTTCTCCGTAACGTTCTCAAAAGTTTGTGAACTTGGTCAGCGTGATGAACTAACACCTAAACCTTCATCATGGGATACCCATGGGATATCCGACTACTGGTTGATAGTGATGATGACGTTGATTTCCTTTTTAGGTTGTTTGTTGTTTAATTTGTAATAGTAAACTAAATAGTTAAATACCTTACCATGATAACGATGTTTTAGCAAGAATGTAAAAAAGATGAATTCCAATTTTTTATCTCTTTAAAAATCTGTTTTTAATTTCACACTTTATATTTAATTTTTGAAAATATCTAAAATTGTTTAACTTTGAAATTTTTACACGTTCCATTTCAATACGCGCTTACTTAATTATATTTTACTTTTTGAAAACAGTATCCGCTTGGTTGTGCTGGCAGCAGTTAGTTTAATAAAAAACTTTGTGCAAACCTCAGTAGTTATTTTTTACAGACTTTTCATCTTCACTTTTATAAGAGAACTAACGTTTCTCCATTCTTTATTGCACTACAAGTTCGCCCTTGACTGCAATCTCACCTGGTAGTAAGTGATGAAGCATTCTAAGATGGTAGCGGGCTAACCTGTTAGAGAGTATGGTAGTCATACCCCTAATCGGTTTCTACGCGACATCGCACCGGAACGGTAAATCGCTTTGCGGCACGTCTTTGTCGGTAGGGTGGTAACTAGCAACGGCCTAAGCCTCCCATTAGACCGGACCAGAGAAAAAGCTGAAATTATAAATTCCCATGCCGGGAATCGAACCCGGGACCTCCTACTTAAACTCACAGCGCTCACCATTGATTGGAAAGCGCAATAGCGGAGGTCATCAAAAAAATTCTCAGCGACTTCTTACGCGTATAACTTCTAGTAGAGTCTCCGTGGTTTTAGTGTGATATTAAATCACCCGATAACCTTACAGTATTTCGATACTCGAAAATGACGCTGTAATAGTGTCCAAAAAAACTTGCACTAAGGGTTACGTTAAGCAAAAACTGAGTGGAAAATCGAAGAGATGAATGGGCCCAAGTTTTAATTGCATTGTACTGGGGGAAGTTCGGCAATAGTGGAAGCTGCGGGACAAGTACTATGGGGGGACTAAAAATTAATAGCCTATTAGCATTTCAATAACGGGTTCATTGTTGGGGCTCTATTGATTTTCATAGATTTATTTAGGACAGGGTATTGCTTTCTGACTTTCTATGAAAGGTTAATGATGTTTGTTTTTGTAGTGTGTTTGATTTTAAGTTGTTTGGAAATTTTATGGGTTTAAAAGTAAGCATACACGGTTCAAGAGGTCAAGGAGGAGGAGGGAGAGGTAGGAGTACTATAAGTACGAAATAATATTGAACGATACATTTAAATGATTTCTTGTAAAACCATTAAATCAAAAGAAGCATATTTATTTCGAATTCAAAACATTCTTAGTGTTTACTTATGACTATCATATTGAAGATAAAAGACCCACACGGGCATAGTACCTACGCTACGCGACGCTTATTAAAGTGGCAGGAGTCACTTGATTTTAATTAAGCATAGGTTTAGTTTAGGTTGTAACTGATTTCTTTCATTAAAAACTATGGCTGTAGTTTAGTCAAGAACTATTAGGTTTTTGTTTCTCAGAGACAGTGCATAATGTACCTCTAAATCCTATGAAGTATTGTTTCGGTTTTTATTTACATACACGTTGTCATCTGGTATAAGTAATTACGCTATTTTTGGTACATCACGCTACAATCAGTAGGAGTAAAACCATAGTAACTTACCCCGCCATGGCCATTCGCATTGCAAAACATAAATGTGCGCGTGGTGGTGATTATTTTGATAAAATTATGTTTCATTACAACTTTTCTAAATACATTATGCTCGCGATAAATATTCGACCCGGGTACCAGTATTTTGTAACGGAATACAGTTGAAATACGTAACATAATATAATGGCTCGTTCGTGTGGCGGTATCATGAATTTGATCACAGTAAACGGACTGTGTTGTATTTGAACGCATGGAGAATAAATGATCAATAACTTTCGAATGATCCAAGGTTCACTGGTAGAGAATGCTAATAATTAAGTTCGACATTAGTACATTGTACGTATTCTTATGCAATAAAGTTAAAAGAAATACTTCTATAGAAGTCACCGTCATAAAAAATACGCAGTGACAGCCATAATAACAGCTGTTCACATTCAAGGTCAAATAGTATTACTATGGCAACAGAAATATTTATGGTCTTACTTTCATACTTAAGGTAGTTTAATTTTTTGCCGGCTTTTTTTTTTGTTATAATCTGCCTTCCGAACTGGTGGTAGAGTCACTACAAACAGACAGAGACTTGACGTTTGAGTTGAAAGTGCTTAAAAGTAAGCCTCCTCGAAATAAATAAATCTAAAATTAAAAAATTATATGCGATTTCAAGTTTCTTTCCTTGATATGCAGTTTTTGAATGATTCTTTCTCTATAACAAACCGAAAAGCTCTGTGCACAAATAGCCGCTATCTTTTTCTTCCATTATACTGAATCTACGCTTCCCGCTTGTCTTTTATATGAAAACTTTAGGGATCACCAATGTAAATAACACAGTAGTCGTTGTTATTACGCTACGCAAACGATAAGGGCTCCAGCACACGGAACAGCCGCCGCGCGGCGTTAACGTCTCGCCGCAGCTTCTTTTATATTAGGTCTTCTTCAGTGTGGCTTGTGTTATGTTCTATTATACCCGCAAAAAATGTACTGAAGAAGAAGCTTCTAAATTATCCTTTATGACAAGATGTTTAATTCATTCCGACCAATCTCATTCGAAAGTGTTTTTAGATCTATGATTTTATTTTTGGCAGATTTACCAACGTGTAGTTGAGCAGAAAAACACTGACGATGTACTTAACACTACGATTATCAAAGCGAATACCGCTTGAGCAAAAGTTTTTTGACGTTACAACGTCTTATAATTCGATAGAGCCGGCTGCACGCACGAAAAAACATGACTCATGCGGCGTTACCTCGCTCATAGGCGTTCCATTTAAGGCTTGAAGTGCAAGCGAGAGTGCGAAACGAGTGACAAAGAGGCACAATTGGCCTCCGCGTTCGGCAGCGTTCGACATCTGTCTCTCTCCTACTTTGAGTAAGTGATGCGTCCGCGTGGACAGCTGCTATACATTAATACATTTACATGTTTGGTCAAGTATGAAGGAAATGCAGTGAATACTGAATGTGGTATCAATTGTTTATAGCTACTTTTGCTATCATCGTCCTATTCTCAACAGAATAACACAAATTGTAAGAAGTTAAATATCACACATGTTTAAAATTTGTAAATAAAAGCTGTAAAACAATTACTCACATTTATACTTGTAAAAAATATGTACATTGTAAAAAAAATGACATAATCGTATTTATGCGTACAAATAAATATAACTTGATCAATTCAATTGTGATTTCCATTTACCTCTTTCTATATAAATACAAAATATCTATCAAACAAATAAAATTAAAATTTTCTCTTGAAAAATGCAACCATTCCATCAGTATTTTCTAACGACGTTGTCACGTCCAACTATCGTCAGTAAACCGACTTTACAGACAACCGATTTTTTTTATGTGTTTATATCCTTGTGTCCGTGTCCATCACCCTAAGGCGTAGGTGTTAAGCGTCTAATTATATCGGCAATCACATACTTGAGACTGGAACACAGCATTCCAGCAGTTCGGTTTTGCTTTAGAAATAAGTAATAATACTTCCACGAGATAGTTATCTCTACCCGTTACTCGTACTTTTTGTATAGAGATTGACGATATTATAGGTAGACATAACTCTCTTGGTGCGCATCCTAGCCCTTCTGTCACAAAAATCTCTACTACTTCTAAAGTAGCCCTTATGTGGTCAACCTAATCGCAAATACAGAAACTTTGTGGCAATATTTAGGTTAACTTTTATATTTGTTGTTCCTATTCAATTTTGGTATTTATTTAGGAACTTTACCAGACCAGCGATACGGTCCGGGTAATATTTTGGGTAAATTAAAATTTATTAACCCAGCTATTTGGTTTAGAGAAGTGTGAAAATGTTACCCTGGTTTTCTGACCTTCAAATTTTACACTCGCAACTGCTAACTGTAGAGAAATTGACAGTTATCATGAGAATAAATATCAAATTTGAAGTTACAAAATACATTTCATGCGTCGCGAATTCAGGGCGGATTGCTCTGACGTAGTATGCCACATGCATCATACTATCCGAGTCTTACATATTTTAATAATAAACTAAGAAATCTTTAGCATTTAGAAAACTATAAAACAGTTTAGCATTTTTATAAAGAAAAAGACCAAAGTTAAAACTAAATTAGGCATATGAAATAGTAAATTTCACAAATTCTTTTAGAAATGTATGTTGTCACTTGACAGGCAAGCTTTAGGGTGGTTTAACATAATTTTCCCTATTTCAACACAATAACACATCATAAAAATACATTAAAATTAAATAACCTTAAAGAAACCTTAAGAACTCTTAAAGAGAAAACACACAAGTGGGTATCAGGGGTCAGTGATGACCTCAAATAAACTCGTTTGTAATTATAATTGAAACTAAGCGCACTAAAACACAACACATGTTTGTCTTGAAACATAAAATAAAATCAACTAAACAGAAACTTTTCTAAATATAAAATTTTTTGGGATTTTTTTTAATTTAATTTTAATATTTTTGACATTTATCTTATTTGTAAAACACATAGGCAACAGGGGACGCCACGGAAATAGTAGTTTTATTATTATTTCCGTGGCTTCCCCTGGAATAGGGTTCTAGCTGAAATCAGCGCTGCATGCTTTATTTGCTTGGCAGGGAGGGTGCGTAGTACAATGCTGAGCGGGAACTATTATTATTATTATTATTATATTTGAGGCACCAGGTGGCACCTAATGTAGCCTAATTGTTACCTAAGGTGTTTCAAATTGTAATGTGTGGCATACTTTATAAATTAAGAGATTTATCTTATTTCTTTCAATTAACTAATAGAAAGGCTAGCGCGCTGCTTACGATATTAGCACATCAGTTTTAAGTCATTGTTGCAATGCAAGCGGTGATAGCGCAGAATGAAGGAGCTTGACTCAAAAAAATTGTCTGGCAACTATTCTCAAATATATTCTCAAAAAAAACCTTCTAAGAGGCCATATTCTTTTTAAGAGGCCACTTAAATACTTTACAGGGACCACTTGTACTAATAATAAAATGTTACAACAATAAACATGCTAGGTTTATAACAAACAATGATGTGAGCTCAAGTTTCATCGGAAACTGCGCTCTAAGCTTTTTTAGGTTCCTTTGAAAAGTGAAACAATAGTTTTTTGAAACAATTATCATTTACGCAAATCAAGTGTTATAAATATTACTACGTTATATGATGGCCTATAAAAATAACGTAAAACCTTTTTTAATATTTTAATTACTTTTTAATTTTTTTTTGTAAAGTATGTTTTAACATGAAAAGAAACAAAAACGTGTTAAAATTAATAAAAAACAAATATAATCAAAATTGATGAATTATATGAATTTAAAACATATTTTAAAACCATTTTTTATACTTTAAGTATTAGTAATTTACTTTAGGTATTGAAATATTGCTTACATAATTAAGGAAAAATTGAGTAATACTTTGTATATTACGTAATGCTCTTCAATGTAAAAGACGATAGCTTATTGCGTAGAACGTTGAGAAAGTGAAGGATTTCCATTTAAATCGGCCCAAAAGTAATAACCCATTCGAGAAATGCGAAAGTAAAATAAAATCTCTCAAATTCGCATGTCCTCGAAACTTATTTCGCCTGCACTTGAAAAGTTGGTGTCCCGTTTCCGTCAATCACGTGTTTCACTCAATTTTCCATATCGTTTAAGTGTCACGAGTTGCCTACTGAGACTCGGGTTTTCTGGAGCACAATCTTTTTTAACTTACTAGCGGTTTCCCGTGACTTCATCCAAGTACAATTACTTTTGATCTACATTTTTTAGCCCTACATGAATTGGCCTTTGACTGCAATCTCACCTGGTGGTAAGTGATGATGCCGTCTAAGGCGGTAGCGGGCTAACCTGTAGGTGGCATAGCAATGATATTAAACTCATATCCCGACACGATTTCTAAGCTGCTTGGTATTGGAATGCATAATCGCTCGGTTGCTTTGTCGGTGGGTAAATAGCCAAAGCCGTAGCCTACAACAAGGTTAGACCAAAAAAGAGTCAGAAATTGAAACCAGAGATAGAACCCAGGCCCTCCGACTTATAAGACCACACTGAGCATACAAAAAAGCAATTAAAGTGCATACCGATTAACACATGAAAAATCACAGAATAACGCACCTACTAATTGACTATGCGAAAATAATCTGCTGATGAGAAATAACTAGTGACGCATGTAAGCAGTAATAAATGGACTAATATGCCGTCACGGCAAACGGTACGACGCTCTCTGTATGCTGTCGTGCCATCACTTTTCACTCTCTTGTGTGTGTGCGCTAAGACTTACCAGTCCTAAAAGTACCTAGTTAAAGTACCTAGAAAAATGTATTGATTCTACTAACGAGAGTTTATCTTGTTACTTTGCCCAATATTATCTTTCGTCCTGTAAAATACTATTTAAAAAATTACCTTACCATTTAACTACCCATAGAGCTCTAAGTTCTACGCGATAGCCTTTTGGTCACTGATTTTACTAGTTTCACGCTTTTTTTACCAATAGAGTACATAATATATTCACATTACACAGTACACATACAGTTCATGAAAAGCGTTTGGTAGCGAACACTCGAGTTCTATAACTTTTATTCACTACAAAAAGTGCTTAACGCGCGATAAGAACATTTCAGTTTAAAAATTATAGAATAACTTACCTACTTATTAAATTTAAAAGATAATTAACTTGTTGTTGGAAGCAGGCGCTACTTTGCAGAAATTCATGATATCTTGTGAAAATTATGCTTTATTTGCTATACTATGACTTAGCAATTATTTATTGTTAAGTCAACATCTCCTGAGGATGCAGCGGTTTCGGAGGGAAACGTGCGTGTAGGGTGCATTGCCGAGGATCTGTTTAGTGTGGAGTATAAGGATTGAAGAAATTTTAAATTACACCACACATATTCTCCTGCTTTTCTTGGAGTATAGCAAATTAAGCTTAATTTTCATAATAGATAATTTACTTATAAGATAATCTTTTGATGTGAAACAACGACTGGTGCACTTTGGCAGTATAATTAAACCATATGCCGTCACAGCAAACGGTATGACACTCTCTATGCCGCCCTCGCTCTTGACTCCCTTGTGTGTAAAACTTACCTAGAGAAATGTATATAGTTAATTTGATTACTTTGCTCTTTCGTCTATTTAAAGCTACCTTATCATTTAACTGCCTGTAGTACTGGAAATTCTACGCGATAGCCTTTTAGTCTATCATTACGCAAATATGAATTCAGTATATTTCCGAACAATTTACACCCGGCACTAAAGCGCGCCGCGTAAATTAATGATGCAGTGCCGGCTATAAATTGAGTGCAGGTAAATGAACTGTAATTAATATTATAATGAATCCGAATTTCTCTTGTTATTTGTCCTTACATGTATCTGTGCAAATTATTGCCTTGATTAAAATTTCGCCATTCTTTTGGTTTTTTTTATCTACGTTATGGTATTTAAGGTTATGTTATATGTTACTAGAGCGAATTCGTGGTAATTTATCCCGCTTACAATTTGAGTTGAGTAAATTCTCTTACAAACTTTCAATCATCGCATCAATCGCCTTCGTCACACTTCGTTTTCGCTTAGCATTCTTTTTGATTCAGCTGGGCTGCTAACGGCCTCAGCGTGATATTAATTAGACCACAGTCTGTCTTAATAATTGTGGATTATGAAATCCAAGAAAGAATTTTCAATTCCAACTGACAGTTCTAGAGATCAGCGTATTCTAATAACCTTATATACCTTATTTAACCCTTTATATATATATTTATAATTTACCAATTGTGGAACTGAGGCGCATTTAACAATAACAAATAAACGAAATATTACGTAACAGTTGCATAAATAGCTTGATCACATGTATGCATCATTTACATTTTAGTATGTACATGATAATAAACCAATATAATATTCATCTCGTATAACTGTACTTTTCATATCATCAACAGCCTAAAGCAGTCTAATACTGGACTATAGGACTGGATCACCACGTAAGGCAGACAGAAGAAGAAGAAGAAAAAGTTTTTATTGCACATACTAATATAAATCCAGGTTAACAAAAAAAAACGATAATATACATATGCACAAAGGCGGTCTTATCGCTTGAAGCGATCTCCTCCAGACAACCTTTGGTTGAAGAAACATATTAGAGAAAACGGGATAGTGCAATACCCAAATTGTGCTAATTATAAATATTACTTATACAATACATGACAAACATGGACAGGTTAATACAAACACACATGGACAGGTTGGTGGTCGCTCTATATATCATATCTAACGAGGTGACTAAGGGAATATATATATATTCCCTTAGTCACCTCGTTAGATACCCGCAAGAGGTGGTGGTGGAGGGGAGAAGGGGTGACAACTGTATTCTATCGCATATATAGCATATGTGATAGAATACTCGCCAAGACTTTCTTATTATACCTTTTTTTACGCTTCATATGCTTTTGGGTGATACAGTTACTTCATACTACACCTTATAAGTGCGCGGAGTCTGGGGAAAAGATTCATGACACCCGCTCCTCGAATTTTATATTTATAACTTTTTAGGCACTTTTCTGCACTCCTTAGGGGTTTTTTGTGTAAGAGGCTTTGTCTCGTCGAGAATATGAATCTGTGTTCTGGTCCCAACGGTGTTTTTGATTTTTCGTATCCTATTTATTCTAAAATATGTACATTTTATGACTGTTCTTTATATGATGTTATGTTTATAAGACAATGCTTTAGCGCCGTAAATACTCCTCTTGCGTTTGAGACTCTGGGCCGGTCTTCGGACACGGAAAATTACAATCATATGGTGTCCCTAAAATTGGTCTTGACGTCTGGTCGTCAGATGGCTCATTTAGCCCATGCGGCTAAGTCTAGCAATTCAAAGGGGCGATAGCGCCAGCATGTTGGGTACCATGTCCAAAAGTGAACAGTCAGACGACTTATATTTTTTGTAAATATTAATGTTTTGTCATTATGTATTATTGTATTCACTAATTGGAATTATATTAGATACTAATAATGTGATAGAAATAATGATAAAAATAAATAAGAAAGTTGTCAAGAAAATAACGAGAATGTTGTAGTAGCCAAATTAAAATTCATTTACCTTTTTTTCATGTGTTATACACTTTTATGGATACTGTTACAATAAAACTTTTAACTGAACTTATTAATGTAAAGGTCATGCTCACGTGTAGTGATAGAGAAGAGAGCCAGGCTGCTCCTTAGCAAAAAATATGAGAAAAAAATTGGTTGCCTGTAAAGTCGGTATACGGGCGAAAGTTTTACGTGACAACGACTTTGAGTGGTAAAATAATTTTAATGTGAATATTCATTCGTATAGTAGGAAGAAGGATGAAATAATAGTAACCATTTAAAACATTTATTTATACAAAGAATTATATTTAAAACATTAATTTATACAAAGAATCTCGCACTGAATTTCATATTAACAAAATTTTATTTTTACCTTTACACATACATACGTATTTATATACAAATATACATACAATAACTTGCAATACATTTGCGTACAATGAAACAGCGTTTACTACAAAGGGACGCGTGCCTTTCACTTTTTATGTCTGTCTCTCTCGCTCTTAGGCGGGCTGACCATGCCCGAGTGGAAGGGACGCGTGCCTCTCACTCGCTCTCATTGTGAGCGCATAACGTGAGCGGAGCGTAACGCAGTTTCTTGAAGTGTCACCCGGCAAACCAATTTATAAGACGTTGTCATGTCAAAATGCAAATTTACAATCACATGTATCAATTTTTTTTAGGATATCGTCAAGCTTTGACTTTATCCTAAAAAAAATATCCGATTGAGAATTGCATGGCAGGCGATTGGCAAAGTGGGTAGTGAACCTGCTTTCTAAGTCTAAGGATATGCGTTCGTTTTCCCACAACTGGAAAATGTTTGTGTGATGGACATGAATGTTTTCCGTGTCTGGGTGTTTATCTGTATAATATAAGTAGGTATTTATGTATGTTATTCATTGATATTGATCAGTTATCTTACTACCCATAGCATAAGCTACTCTTATTTTTAGTGTGGGTGTAATGTGTGTGTGTATTTTATTGTATACTAGCTGTTGCCCGCGACTTCTGCGTTTGATTTTGTTTTTTGCTGAGGCATTCAATTTAGTTGTAGTTCTAAAAAAATTTAAAGTATTCAGTATCGCTAAGCCTTAAATGAGGGGTTTGCTGCTGTCCGCTGAGGAGTTCTGTCCTCTATCTCCAAGCACATTCAGATCTACTCAAAGTTTGGAGAAAATTAAACACATATATAACCTCTATAGTACCAAAATAATTATTTAAATCGGTTATAATTTGTCGGAACTCTCCCAAAGGAACCAAGCTTAATGTCGGGATAAAAAGTATCATATATTACTTCTAACACTTCCAAGAATATGTGTACAAAGTTTCATGAGGATCAGGTTAAGTAGTTTTTGCGTGAAAGCGTAACAAACAAACTTACATTGGCATTTATAATATTAGTAGGGATGTCGTATTATATATTTTATTTTAATGTTTTAATGCAATACGCTAAAACAATACTTGCGCAGAATATTGCTGCTACTCTCATTAAATTAAGAACTTTCTCATTTTTGCACACAGTAAAAATGATTTGGATTTGCACTTAAAAATGGCAACTGCTGTAGTTGAAAGTAGCAAAACCGAGTTTAATTTGTAAACACAGCTTGGTTTGAATTTACAAGCAACTAAAGTGCCCCGGTACTTACCAATGCGATCAAATTAGGAAAGTTAAAAATTTTCAAAGCACGCTGCAGACAATGTGTTTAAGCGCTCGAAGTTAGGTTGGACCCACAGCTTAGTAATTGTACAGTAATGGTTAATATAATGCCAGCACTTTATCTTTTGATTACTTTAAGACTAGCTCATGGCTGGAATATCACTTGATGGTAAATGATAATGCAAGTTGAGCGGCACTTGATTTATGTTACTTTTGTTTTAAGGGAAATAAATGATTAAGAGAAAAGGATCCTAATACAAAAAAGTGTTCCTTCCTTTATTATAATAATAAAAATACGTATATCCGATGTATAAGCACAGTTTTAAAATATAGTTTTCGAGTTTTAGTTTAAGGTGTAGATAATGTAACTTTAGCTACATATACTGGTTGCTATATTACCCTAAAGTGAGTGCATTGCATCTCAGGAGACATCGCCACATGTCGTAGTCAAATGCTAACTTAACAGTAAATAAAAAAAACCAGAAGGTATAAAATGGAAAAATATGAAAATTAAAACTGTCCACGCTATTTGAATTTCACATTTGAAAATGGTGGCAAAGAGCCACCATATTGGTTTTTATTAAAAAAAAAATATTATAAATAAATATTTCATATATTATTCATCTGTTCCCATAACACTAGTTTCGCTTACTTTGGATCTAGATGGCGATGTGTGTATTATCGTAAAAAAAATATTTATTTATTTAATTGACCGTACCTAATAACTGGCGACTGGAACGGGATAGGCCACGCTTAACGCGGAACATCCGGTGTCTAATAAGTAGCAATTCAATGGCAGGTTTTCAGTGTCACGCTAGCTCATCTGTATGGTCGCTAAACTATGTCCGTACCTAACAGTGATTGCCGTCAGCCTAGCGCAGGCGGAACTTTACAACTCAATCAATTTCTAGCTCGACGTACTTCACTAACAGTTAGAAATACTCCGGGCTAATTAGAATTTCCAGTGAGATTCCATTCATTTGTTTCTTTAGTTATAAAACTTGAATACTGGCAACAGAAGGCTATAATAACAATGATCCAGGTGTATTATTCCGTCAGGTGTTTATATAATAAAACCAGCTGTTGCACGCGACTTGATTCGCGTTTATTTGGGCCGTTTTTCAAGGCCGCAAGAACCGCTAATTTTCTGGCCTAAAAGCCCCCTTTGTTCGTTTTCATGATGCAGGCGACGTTTATGTAAAGATTATAAATCTAATGTTACATCACATACATAACTTTACTTTTCAGGTACACCTATCGGTCAAGTTATTAAGCCTTGTTTAAGTTGTAATTTAACCTACCCT
Source organism: Pararge aegeria (assembly GCF_905163445.1). NCBI lineage: Eukaryota > Metazoa > Arthropoda > Insecta > Lepidoptera > Nymphalidae > Pararge > Pararge aegeria. The sequence continues at coordinate 3,183,606 of NC_053184.1, read as the reverse complement.
CCTACCCTCAGGGGCGACTCCAAATGCAATGTACAGCTCCTTTTTCAATACCTTTAATAGACTATTTCATTCTATATTTACTAGTAAGTCGGTTGTGATTACTGATACATTAAATTTTAGTGAGTGGGCGACAGTTGAACTTCATAAAAATAGGCAAAAGCTGTACGAATTGTATGCTGAACGTCAATTTAACACTGGTGATAAGTTTGGGGATTATGTTAAATTGTTTTCCAAGAATTTTAAACGCGCTTGCCATTTAGAAAAGACGCGATACATCAAAAATAAAATTAAAAATAGCAGCAATGCAATCAAAACTACTTGGAACATAATTAATGAGGAGACGGGAAGAGTAACACCACGAAATATTAATTTTAAACTTAATGTAGATAATAAAGCCTTAACAACAGATTTCGAGGTGGCTACTGCTTTTGAAACCTTCTTTACCAACATTCCCGTCTCCACAACAGAATCATTAAACTCTTCACCAGATATGGCTCTCTCTCTATTGAAGGAAAATGTGCCTGAGTGTAACCATTCTTTTAAATTCACGCATGTTAGTGGCTCTGACGTTATTAAAGCCTTTAAATTATTAATTAATAAAAAAACAAATGATCTGTGGGGCATTTCCGTAAACGTTGTCAAATCATTAATTGATATTGTTGCACCCGATTTAGCCTTAATATTTAATAATTGTATAGATTGTGGTGTGTTTCCTGACTTAATGAAACTTAGTAAAATAGTTCCATTGTTTAAATCGGGTAGTACTTCTGACCCCACTAACTTTAGACCAGTATCCGTACTACCCACTTTCAGTAAAATCTTTGAAAAACTCATTTTAAATCAATTACTTTACCATTTTCATAAGTATAATTTACTTCATATTAAGCAATTTGGTTTCACACGGGGTCGCTCAACAATCGACGCAGGTGTTGAGCTAATACAAAACATATTTGAAGCCTGGGAGGAGTCACGTGATGCAATTGGTGTGTTCTGTGACTTATCTAAGGCGTTTGATTGTGTTCAACACGAAACGTTAGTTAGGAAACTACACCACTATGGAATTCAGGGTGTAGCTCTAGACTTAATGAGTAACTATCTACGCGATAGAATTCAGAAAGTCGACGTGAATGGAAAACGGTCTAATGGATCAGTTATGAAAATAGGTGTCCCACAGGGGTCTATATTAGGACCATTTCTGTTCCTTATTTACATTAATGACCTTCCTTACCTTGCCAAGGATAAACACGGGATAGTTCTGTTTGCCGATGATACATCACTGACTTTTAAAATAAATCGACGTGAACTAGCTTTTGACGACGTAAACAACTCTCTCGCTAAAGTGGTACAGTGGTTTGAAGCTAATAATTTGGTTCTTAACGGAAAAAAAACCAAGTGTATAAAATTCACTTTACCTAATGTTAAACACATGAAAACCACTGTACTACTTAATAATGAGGAACTGAAACTGGAGGATACGACAGTTTTTCTAGGAATAACGTTAGATTCTAAACTTCAATGGGGCCCTCATGTAAATAATTTATCGAACAGGCTTAGTTCTGCTGCCTATGCGGTAAAGAAGATACGCCATATGACCGACGTAGAAACTGCTAGACTGGTATATTTTAGTTACTTTCACAGCATTATGTCATATGGAATTTTACTTTGGGGTAATGCTGCTGATATTAGCACTATTTTCGTGCTGCAGAAGAGGGCTGTTCGTTCTATCTACAAAATGGGTCCGAGAGAGTCATTGAGAGATAAATTTAAAGATTTTAAAATAATGACAGTGTATAGTCAGTACATATTTGAAAATTTAATGTACGTCCATAAAAACATTTCTAAATTTAAGAAAAAATGTGACTGCAATAATTTAAACATTAGAAGTAAGAATAAACTTACAGTGCAATATACTAGGTTACATAAAATTCATAATTCGTTTAAAGGAAATTGCATACAATTCTACAATAAACTACCAATTGACATCTTGGAGATGTCTCTTAAAAAGTTCAAAGTTTGTATTAAACGTAAGCTTATAGAAAAGTCCTATTATAGTATAAAGGACTACGTAAACGATAAAAAAGCTTGGGTGTAAATTATTGCTCTAACCAGGTTGCTCTTCTAATAATTTAAAATTACATTGTGAGATGGCGATAACAAAAAAAAAAAAAAAAAACACCCGGCTAAGTTTGTTGTGGGCTTCTTCTTAGACCGGGACGCGTTTGGAACCCTCGTAGCTTTAGTTTTAAGTTTACGAATGTGGTTATCGCCATCATCTCACTACCGTGTAATTCTTATGTACGCATCAAAAGTGCCACCTGTGGGCCTACTTGAATAAAGATATTTTTGACTTTGACTTTGACTTTGAACCAAACATAACCTACATACAAGTTTTTTTTAAATTCCACTGGAAGGTCCAAGGTGCTTTCCTGGTATTAAATATATACTATTACCATTTTCAGGAGCTAATGACTGTCATTATTTATATGCCAAATTTTAATAAAATCGCTGTTGGTGAGTGGAAAAAGGCAACAACCAAACATAAAAAATTACAAACAAAAACACTTTCTCAATTGTAATTCCAAAGATGGAGTAAATCATATTTTTCACTTGGTACATAAAAGTTTTATATTATTTGTACCGTTTCACTGCATTTTTTTGACAATCCTAGTTGCCATATTGGATTTTTCCAACGTAACTAATATTGGTTATGAAACAACGCATATAATTTTGACCCGATAACCCCGGAATATAAAAATGCAAACGTGTACGTACAAATATCCAAACACCATGGTGTAACTTTACTGTGTAAAAACTCTCGATATTTATATAAAGCTTACTTTTACCAGCTGCTTCGCTTACGTTAAGTTCAATTTTCATACTGAACTTTTCTTTTTTCTTATAATGGGATGAATATTTAAAAATCTTTCTTAATCAAAGCTCCGCCCATCCTATGGTTTGAGCTCTGCGTTTATGCTTCAGTCAATCAATCAGTTAGTCAGTTTGGATAGGCTAGTCTGAAAGTCTTCTACTTTTATTTCAACAGTTGATCAAATAAAAATTATCGTACGCTTGGTGTAAAATTAAAAATTAAAAATCGAGATTACTTCTTGTTTTTCAAAGTACTATTATTATATATTTTTATTTAAAAGAAAGAAAGAATAAAATCGTAGAGTATTCCTTAGATTCAAATTAATTTATTAACTTCAATGTTCATGTTATTCCTATAAAGTTTTAATAGAAAAAAAAGGAAAGCGAAACTTGTATTGCATAAATCTGGCACAGATCCTATTGAACAAGAAAACAACTGTTTAAGAAATGCCTTGATTGTACCTGGCAGCACTTTTTACTACTTACAAAGTTGTGCGACAGAACAAATTAGAGAAAAATGTTTGCAGAGTAGTTTTTCCATTAATTACCACGACTTGAAATACTTGAACTAAACCCGGAAATACTACTGACTCTTTTTTGCAGTCTAAAATAACGTCATCAATTAGCACGTTCCTACTATTCAACGATTCTGAGCCGCTTGGATCCAATCATTGGTTGGATCCAATGATTGGATCGGCTCAGAATCGTGGAACTTGGAACTCCCTACAAAAGACCTATGTCCAGCAGTGGACGTCTATCGGTTGATGTGATGATGATGATGATGACTATTCAACGAAAGCCAAAAAAATTATAAAGGCGATAAAAAATCTATTCGCTCCGTTAGACTTCTATTTGCTCAGTTGTCGCATAGGTACCCGACCTTTTGAATATTAGATTTATAACATTCATAGATTTAATCTTAAAATAACTAGACATCAATAATTACAATCGGAACTCTAAAAATATTAGCACGACCCGGGATTCGACACGACTCAGGAACTCATTATCTGTAGTCGAACATGCAATGTCCATGAATTATTTATCAAAATAAACGTCCAGGCACGCTGATGGAACCAATTAGATATTTAGGTTATGGATATCACTGAACCACTTATTTTAAATATTACCTGGTTTATTTTTTCACAAAATCATGTTTTTCAGAGATTTTGAGAGATATTTTATATTTATTAGGATACCGTATAATCAAAACAATGCAAAAATATATTTTATTAATACTCTTTCTTTTTGTTCAACTCTCTCTTGCTTTCTCAAATTGTTCTCTCTTACTCTATGTTTATATCTCTGTAAATACTTTCTTCTTTGGTGTACAATAAAAGTGTATTCATTCATTCATTGATTCATTAACTCTTTCTGATCTGAGCTGAGAAGATTGTTTGAAATGGTTTACATTTCAAACAATCTCCTACAAATGTTCTCTTTACTTGCAATTGAGCAATATTAAATGATACTTTTTACGTTGGAAAAACTAGCACCAAAAAAAAAACCAAATCAAGTCAAAATACACTTTATTGCACACCAAAGACAAAGCAAGAAAAAATAAATATACTTATATTACAATACTGTTATTATTAATACTAGCTGACCCGTGCAACTCCCGTGGCACCAAATCGGTTATTACCGGAAAACACAAATAAAATTACATTTTCTAAAAATGAATCCTAGATAGATCGATTTATCGCCCCCGAAACCCCCTGTATACTAAATTTCTTGAAAATCGTTGGAGCCGATTCCAATTGCCAGTCCGAGATTCTAATTATATATATACAAGAATTGCTTGTTTAAAGATATAAGATTACACATCAAAATCTAGCCCCAAAGTAAGCGTAGCTTGTGTTATGAATAATGTACATAAATACTTATAATATACAGATAAACAGTCAGACACTGAAAAACATTAATGTTCATAACAAACATTTCTCAGTTGTGGGAATCGAACACACGGCCTAGGACTTATAAAGCAGGGCAAACTGCGCCAATCGGCCATCCGTAAGATGGTTAAATAGTATTATTGTTCGTATAACCTGTTCCCTTAGAACAAGATGTGAACTCTTTAGTGCTTTGTTCAGACAAAAAAGAATCACAACATAAGTACTAGCAAGTTTATTTATTATTTTATAGCTATTCTTTACTTTCTGCGACTTTACTTAAACCACCTAACTAAAACGGTCTTTCAGCATTTTGTGCTGATTAGGTAAGATTATTGTTGAGCCAGGTTGGCAAGCAGAAACTAGGTCCATGGCTTGGCAGCATATTGAGCTGATACCAGAACGACTTTACTGTTTATCGAAGTAACACTGCCTCATAATTATTGACAGCGCCGTGGGCTAATCTGGGTTCGATTCCCACAACTGGAAAATGTTTGTGGGATTATCATTAATGATTTTCAGTGTATGGGTGTTTATCTGAATATTATAAGTATGTTTGTATATTATTCATAAAAATATTAATCAGTCATCTTAACACAATCTATGCTTACTTTGGGGCTAGATGGCGATGTGTGTATTGACGTAGTATATTTATTTATATTTTTTTATTATTATTTATAAAGATACATTTCTGATTCGACTTTTTTTTTGCATAATTTAGGAATGTAAGAACTCGCAAACGTGAAGTCTCATTCGCGTAATTAAATATTATACCGTCTTAGCAAAATGGATGTAATGAAAAACGATTTAGAATCGCAAATTATGTACCACAGATTTTTATTTAACAAATATTATGCCTTGAATAGCTGTTAAAGAATAGTAGACAATTTAGAGAATTTAAAATATATTACTGTGACGTTCCGACGTGACGTTTCGATACTCAGAAACAAATCTACGATTGCGAGCATGCTAAGCTGGTAGTGGAGCTTGTGGGTCCATCAAAATTGAGCATATATAGACCTGTTTATGAAAATTAAGCTTAATTTGCTATACTCCGCGAAAAGCAGGAGAATCTGTGCGGAGTATTTTAAAATTTCTTCAATCCTTATACTCCACACCAAACATATCTTCGGCAATGTAATATCGACGCACGTTTCGCTCCGAAACCAGAGCATCCTCAGGAGATGTTTACTTTAAAATTAATAATTGTTAGCACTGGTGCTTTCTTAAGCATATTTCTGTGCAAACATAGTAAACTACGAAACTGGGGTTATCCAGTTTTTGCCGGTATCGGACTCTTTGCTGACCTTAAAATCCGTAAATACACCAAAGTTTCGTGATCGAAACGTGCAAAATATCTCATAGTGATATCGAAAATAAAGTTATTTCATATTTCCCCAGTTGCCGGCGTTTCAGTGAATGTTGTTCAAACATCGGAACCACAGCTGTTGGTTCGTTAGCGAGCGCGTTTGGGATCGCGCTCCGTAAAATAAAACTACGCTGCTAAAATAAACACGTCATCATATTTTTCTGCATCCCGACGCATGAAGATATTATATCACATGCTAGTATTTCTTGAACACCCAATATGGTAAATTTTTCCGTCTACCATGATAGCAGGCTAACTTTCTATCATCATCATCATATTAACACATTACCGTCCCACTACAGGGCACGGGTCCAAAGAGAGGGCGTAAAGGCCGTAGTCCACCACGCTGGCCTAGTACAGCTTAGTGGACTCCACACAACTTTGTGAACCGCAAACGTTATGAAGAACTCTCAGGTATGACAGTTTTATTCTATGATGTTTTGGCGCAGCGGTGAGCACGGTGGATTTAAGTTGGAGGACCTTGGTTCGATTCCCGGCCGGCATTGTGGGAGTAATTTCTGAACTTTTTCTTGTCTGATTAGGGGTTGCGGTTTTATATAACTGCCACACTCCTGATCGTATCAGATAGGTGAGATTAAAGTCAAGGGCTAACTTGTAGTGGAAAAAAGAATGTAACTATATAACAACTTAGTACTATATAACAACAAACACAAAAATCGAGTCAAATCACTTTGTTTAAATTAATGTCCAAAATAGAAGAGCCATAGTTAACGTAATAGTAAACAATATATATCAAACTTAAACGAGCGCACAGTCAACTTTACAAGATGAGGAACGAAAAACTGCGCAGTGCGCGCGGGGACGCTTCAGTCATGTGCCGCTTGGTCAGATACATCATCTCAGACTCATTATTTAGAACCCATTTTGAGAACCAAGCTCATTCTTTGCAGTAAAGATAACTACACAATATTTAATTTCGATATTCAGTAAAAAAATGGTTACAGCTCTAGTATAAAAAAAAAAAAAGACTGAGAACGTAACTGTTTTCGGAACGTTTCGTAACAATTATAAATTGCATGCTACTATGAAGTAAGCGCAAAAAGAATACTCGCGATATATTCTTTCATATTATTTAACGTCCCAAAAAAATTTACGTATTTTTTAAAACACTGTATCTAATTGATTTTTATTTTTTTGTTTCTTTCAGTTTCTAAACCTAAACCTAAAGAATGTAACCAAAAACGGGTTCCAAAAGCAACCTGGTCTTAAAATAAGCTAAATACCAAGTAAACCGGTTTTTTAATCAATAATAAATACCGTAACCAATTCTACGTGACGGGGCAACGGGACGGCGGAATTATAAGACACGTGTGAAGAATAAAGTTGTATTTAGAATTACTTGACAGTCTAGAACAGTGTCCCTGGCTAAAGTCGCACGCAGTGGAAGCAAAAGCTGGAAGCACGTCCTGTAGGCTCCACTAGCAAGGTTCCTAACTACAGCGTCCTGCGTCCGGTAAGTGTCTTCGAGAGGTAAGCGTTTGCTGAAGCACTGCAGGTACCGCTAGATATTGATAACGGTTGCATTTTCATTTTTCGGAAGGACACTTGCCGCTAACCACCTGAGGGGTTGCTACGGCGTCACCGGGGGAGTGGGGCGAGCGCGAGAAGAGCCCCAGGGCTCGTCGACATCGAGGAAAAGCCGGCCGGCACCGTCTTGTACTAGTGGGAAAAAATCTCTTTAGCGCGATTTACATTTCACGCAACTACAACTAACGCCATCTAGTGCTAGCGGGTCAATATTGCGTTTTATTGTAATGTTACAATACCATTTTTTAATTATTGATGCATTTTTTTAAATAATTATTGTGTTATATTAAAAAAGGGTTTTTCAATAGGGAAGGTATAGTTGTAGCATAAGTATGTAAACTTAGAAAGAAAAGTTTTAGCAATATTGGGAAGTAAAAAAAAGGAAATGAATACCCTAATAAACTTACCTAGTTTAACAATATCTCGTATTTGGCCCGAGGGCCATTTCTTGCCTTGATCTCATTGAAGTTTTGCCGCGAGATTAAAATCCATTCATTTAGAACTCATGGTTAAATTTTCGCGAAGAAAAGTGTAAGTAATAGATCATGAAGTATAATTTAATAACCGCAAGGCGGGCTTTGGGCTAACTTTTAATTTATGTTAAGTACACGAAGCTAGAAGCGAAATTTCGCAATATACTTAAGTTGGGAAGAATAATAAACTCTAGGCCGTTCACGATAAGAACATATTTACAAAGTTTTTAATATAATCTTAAACTATCTCCTACAATTTCAGCGTCTGCATAGTTCGTAAATTTAAGCGCAGGCTCGTCGGTTTAAGAGTACCTTCCTACAAACAAAAACTTTAATAAAAGCACTTACGTTTTTTTTTACTTTAATGCGCGTGACCACAATCTCACCTGATGAGTGTAGATGTGGCTTAAGATGGGACGCGCTTGCCTAGAAGATGCACACTCTTGTTTTAAAGATACCTAGGTTGTAAGAATTAGTAAACACAGAACTCGGTATTGTGTTCCAATCCCCATCCATTCATTATCCATATAAGAAAAGAAGGTGTTCGAAGTTCGTGCGAGGTTTTGGGAGACTAACAACATAGGGGTGAACACCCGCTCGGTGCGTTGCAGTGCGATAGAATGGTGAGGAGGGGACGAGATCGTATACATCCTGAGAACACTCTCCAAAGTATATTCTATAAAACACTGACAGAATGGGTACCTTACGGCGATGATCAAGACTTTGGAGTTTAGCCAAAAGTGGTGAATCCTCGCCTATAAGTCTCCTGGCTCGGCGATCCACAGCATCCAAAGCGGCCGACTGGTACTTAGCGGAAACATCATAAAGATGACTGCAGTACTCCATGCACGACCGAACTTTTATTGTGGTGGCATGATTACATTTAGGAATACAGAAACAAACGGTATGGACGTTCTCTGCTGTCTAATATAGGTAACCCTGTGCTATAGGCATCAGCGACCTACCCTCCTTAATATTGATTAAGTACTAAAATAACGAAATCAGTGCATTCTGGATTAACTAATTTTTTTTATGTGTGTGTGTGAGTGCAGGTGTGTGTGTGCGGGTGTGGATGTATGCGTGTGTATGAGTGTATGTGTTTGCCTTAATATGAATCCAACAACAAATAGTAAGTAATAGTTTTGCGATATATTTTTAAAAACATTTTATTTGTAAAGTTAATCATTAGCCTGCATACAGAATCGAATAAAAAGAAATGGACCTATGCGAAACCTACGATCGGAAGATATTTTTGGATGTACTTAATGCATACCAATACTGCGTTAAAACTTGTTTAATATTTCGAGGGCATTTAAAGTCCCCAATGAGGCCGTTACTAGAAAAAATATCGTTTTATTGTAAAAGGGTGGATGTTGGAAAATATCAACGGCTGAGTTACTCGTTGGATTCTTCTTAGTAGAATCTTTCTGAAAAAAAAATTTTTTATTCTTTTTTTCACCACACAATCCTTTTTTATAACAAAAAATAATTGTGTGGTTTTATGAAACCAAGGTAAATGTGAAACATTTTTTTCACATTACAGACATTTAACTAAAAATTTTCGGCTTAATATTCCATTAAGGGTATAAAAATCGCTTTATCAATCTTAATCTTATACTTGGAAAATGGGAATGAAAACTAATATTTTTATTGTACTCTGTGTTTTAGAGTTCGACATAAATAATAATTAACAAATATTTATATGATATTAAAAAACTGAAAACAATATTTTATAATCGTTAAGTCATTTTGATACATTTTTCAATTATTTTTAATCATCCATATAATCTGTGATGAAGATTGAATTGATAATATCAATTCAATCTTCATCACAGATTATAAATGTTAGATATATTTTATGGAGCACTGGCACAAATGAATGATAGTATACACTATACGGTCAGCTGATGTGAACTAAAGGCGCCGCCATATTGGCCTTGGCTGCTCTGACGACCGCCTGGCACTTTATTCCTACTCCACGACCGACCGCCATGCGACATGCAACACATAGTCGAAAAAGTCTTAGATGATATTATAAAAGTTTCACTTTAAGAAAAAAACAACAAACAAAACATTAAAAAAATATTAGATTATTATCCGATGTAATGCACCACATTTCAACCTATAAAGCTAGGATGTATATATAGATGTGTCCTCTTAAGTTCAATGCCATTTTAATGCCCCTTTTTTGAACAAGATCCAATTCCAATTTTAAACAGGATTTTCGTCATTAATATTTTATTTTTTATTTTACGTGATGCGATGTCGGATCAGATAAAGTGGGAGAGTTGTAACACACGGTGCCAAGTTTTCTTTATCACCACGTTTAGTATTTTCGGAAACACGGCACTGAGACCATTTGGCTAACACGCGGATATAGTCGACGGGACATCACGTTCGGCTTCTTTAACGAACCGTGTTTGCTCTCTTTGTACGTAACACGTAACACTTATTTGGCAAAGGATGAGAAATTCGATTGCATTGAATTTTTTTTCATGTTTTGAAATATGAAACGCTAGTCTTATTTTTCAGTAGGTACCTGTATGTTAGCAGGGCTTGTTTTAATATCAGTAAAGCGGTGATAGCCCAGAGGTTAGGACTTTTTCACTTCGGCTCATAATATTCACATTACGAGGGTATGCACAGGGTATGCAGATGATATAAAATGAAGAAAATCTCCAGTACGAGTTATAAATACTGAAGGGTAGGTAATTTTAATAACTCTTACAATGCCTATCCTTGAGTTTTTCATAACTCGTACTGGTGATTTTCTTCGTTTTATATTATCTGTATACCCTGTGCATACCCTCTATGCACGCCACTGGTACCCAATTTTTTTTAAATGTTGATTACAATACGTCAACACCTCTTAAATAAAAATAATTATCATTTGTCTATTCTTCATAATAATAATTAGAAGCAAACTGGAAGTTAAAGTTAATATTATCGTGGTATCTACCCATTGAACTACTTTTGAGAAATGTTGATTACAATACGTCAACATTAAATAAACACACATGCACGCCACTGATGGGTACATATCACTATAAAATTCACTTATCACTTCCAGTTTGCTTCTAATTATGAAGAATATAATATAAATAATAAATAATAATTATACTACGACAATACACACATCGCCATCTAGCCCCAAAGTAAGCGTAGCTTGTGTTATGGGTACTGAGATAGCTGATGAATATTTATTTATGAATATAATACACATAAATACTTATAATATACAGATAAACACCCAGACACTGAAAAACATTCATGTTCATCACACCAAAATTTTCCAGTTGTGGGAATCGAACCCACGGCCTTGGACTCAGAAAGCAGGGTCGCTGTCCACTGCGCCACTTGGCTGAAGAATAGACAAATGATAATGATTTTTATTTAAAAGATGTAAGCAACATTTCTACAAATAGTTTAACTGGTACATACCACTATAATATTATGCGATTTGTTGATATTTACTATTTGAACTATTTTTAAGAAATGTTGATTAACCACGAAAATCTAAGCTTTAAATCTTTTGTATTGTAATCGATTAATAATTGTGTTATTTGTTCAAAAACAGGACAAAAGTATGGAATTTAAGCTATTTATCACACACTCTGACTTATAATACGAGTGAAAATTTAACGCCAGACAAAATAATACACTTTCTAGGCACAGTTGAGCTATATTTATACTCAATTTACTGCCTATTCACATCAAAAGCCCTGTTCAAGTAGGGAAAGTTTAAAATTAAATCAATTTCTCACCCGCCGGGTTCGGTTTATTCACTACTAAAAGTATATATTATGGCGGTCCCTTCTAGTATATCGTTTTATATCAAAGTAATTCTCAAACTTTAATTTAATCACATACAGTCAATGATGCCAATTCTGTTGAACACGAATCTCTGAACTAAACTCTAATCCACAGATATTTTAAAGTTGGAAAGCAATTCTTGCATTTCGAAAGTTTCATTATTGTCATCTGCGTCAACATATTACTCGGCTCGAGTTTTCTCTCAGAGTGGAATTTTGAGTTTTTTTTTTCATTTTAAATTAAAGCTAGTTGAAAGGACCGAGAGAAACTTAGGCTACTTTTTATCTTTGATAAACAAACGTTTCCCAGGATTTGAAAAATAAATTCAAATTCCATTTTTAAAAAATCGTTATTAACGCAGGCGAAGATTGCGGGCAACTATGCGCAATTTTGATTCGCTCTTACTGGGTTTTCCCCTGATAAAAAGTATTCTATGGCGACGTTCATTGATGCAAGCTATCTCTATCTTTTCATAATTTCAGAGATCATTTTAGCTATGGTTTTCCAATTTTCATTAAGTTCAGGGCAATGGTTGAGCTGAATATTGGTAACGACCAAACAGACACTGATTTTCACCTTCATCAATTACTAGCGTACCGGCCTGGCTTCGCAGCTGCGATGTTGATACTAATGTGAAGCAGTATGGAGTGATGCTACTCCGTAGTACATTAATTTTATCATGAAAGTGACCAAAAATAGGTTTTTACAGCATTATCACTTTTTCTTTTATAAACCTTTCTATTGAATCACGCTATCTATTGCTGAATACTTCAATAAAACCTGTTATGCAGTTTAAAAGAGCGATAAGGACTTCGACTTCATTTTCGGTGGCGCCTCTATCTAGTCTGAGTTATTTACGCTTTAATTTTGAGATCCTCCTTAAAGTTCTTGAAGTCCACCAATCCGCAACGGGCCAGCATGGTGGTAAACGTCCTAACAGCCCTTCTCGCTGTGGGAGGAGACCCGTGCCCTATAGTGGGCTGGTAATAGATAGACATGATGATAATGATGACGTGAAAACAGTGGTATTCACTTTGTTTCATACTATGTTAAGATATAGAAGAATGGTCATCCATTCATTTTTGAAGTTAAACTTCTGCAACAGCAACAATTTTGGGGAAAATCATGGGAATTAAATTACACGATGTAACGAAATGCGCGCGCACATGGTTACACGATTTTAACATGATGTAGCAAGTTGCGAAACCGAGTGAGGAAGATACAGATACAGATACATTGTCCGCCAGCACTCTTTTTAAAAAGTTAGCCATAGTCGCCATTTTAGTTTTTCAGAAAAAGGTTTGACAGTATACACTTTCAATTGTCAAAGTCTGCGGGCTCATTGCGGAGATTTAATTGTACAAAAATCTCAAATTTTAATGTTCAGTGAAACTTGGTGGTCCGATAATGAGATTACTAGATAATGCGTTACAATAAAACTTTCAATGTATTAAATACCTTTTTTTCTATTGTTAGCGTCTTTTTCTCTACCAACGTAGAATAAGGCGTAAGATAAAAATTTTGATTGATTATGTCGTTACGCCAAAGAAGTATAATTTCTAACGCGTGTACGTCCATTTTTCTGCAGTCGTCCATAGAAAGCAGATACTCTTCGCATACCAAGTTGCAAGCTTCAGTTAGCACTATTAATATCCCATAAGATAAATTTGAGACTCTAGCAAGCATAGCCAACAGACACGCAAGGTAGGTACTCTACAAACAAAACAACTGTTTCATTTGCCCCGAAACGTTTATTATCTTTAGGGAAATTTAACAAAATCGTGACCGGAGTTCTTGATTTTCGTCTAATGTATTCTTTGCGCAAAGCAGTACAGAAATTGTTGCTTTTTATTCTAAATACAAACATTAAGAGTGAATTACCTACTGTCTGTTCAATGTAAATTATAAGAGTTAATTTCTACTCTATATTTTAAAAAGTACCTCATAACTTCTCGGGAATGTAATACTCTAAGCTGTATTAGGTTCAAACTGAAACCTGGTTTTGTTAGCAAGGATTTAGGAATTGGCACCGTCTATTTACTTACCACCAGGTGAGATTGCAGTTTGATAGTTCGACTGCGCCCAAAAAGCCTTCGTAATGCGAAATGCATGGGATAAAAATAAGTAGAGAACATGAATGCAGCGTATCCCTGTCCTAATACCTCATTGTTCCAGTTGTTACTATCTTCAGCTATGGACAACGTTTCGATTTCTGGGTGACTCTTTGTATTGGGTAAATTCTTTAAAATTCTCAATACCAGGAGGTTAGGAGTTATGAAATGGTCGGCTTCAACACCCAAATCTTAAAGAATATTTTACAAAAAAAGTCATACATAAAAGTTCCTTCTTAAACAGCTGATAGGAACTTATTACATATAACTATTATCATATTATTAACAAGCTTTTGCGAATAATTTCTGAAATATTAATATATGCCACACAATCTATTATTCTGCAACCCTAATTACTTATGACTTATGAATGTTCAAAAAAACTTACAAAAAAAGAATCTTCTAGTTTTTATATACTAATATTATAAAAAGGAAAGATTTGTTTGTCTGTTTATTTTAAATCAATAAACTTTGAAACTACTGGACCGCTTTAAATAATTCTTTGACCATTAGAGAGCTATTCAACCAGAAGTAACATAGCTAGTAAAATAACCTGTTTTAGAGTCACTACAAACAGACTTACTTGTAGTTTCAAACGTGCTCATAAACTAGGCCTACTTCATATAAATGAATTTAGAATTTTTTGTTCTACCAAACTGGTGAAATTTAAAATATTGAAAAATATTTAAATTTAAAAAAATATTCGGAAGGCATATCCACCACTGGAAAATTTCTTAATCACACAACATACCATAAGTTTAGATAGATAGATACATTGATATTGAAATGAAAGTAAATAATTGTTCTCAGGGCAAGATGCACCTCAATTCCCGATCATTCAAGTGGAGAAAATACCTTCATAGAAACTATCACCCGTGTAATATGAACATTGTACATCAAAACATACAGAGCTTCACCGGCAAAGAATTAGAAATAGAACTGTTTGTTGAAAAATTAAATATACACATATTGTGTATAACTGAGCATTGGCTCACTGGAGCACAAATAGCAGTTAACATCAATAACTTCAAAATGTCAAGTGTGTTCTTTAGAAAGACTGCTATTCATGGTGGATCCTTAATTTTTGTACGCAATAATATAACATGTAAGGAGCGAAAAGATATAGTTAGTCTTTCTGTGGAGCGCATAATTGAACTGTCTTGTGTGGAGCTGGAGCGTTTTATAATAGTGTGTGTGTACCATCCCCCCTCAGGTGATTTCAACCAATTCGAGGATGTAATGGAAGATGTCCTTAAGCGATTGTGTATGTCTACTAAAAATGTAATAGTATGCGGGGATTTCAATGTTGATATCTTATTACATAATAATACTACGACTAGGTTGTTAAACTTATTTAAATGCTTTAATTTGAATAATGCTTTCGATGAACCTACTAGAATCACAGCAACTTCAGCATCTTGTTTAGATAATATTTTCTTTAACTGTGACATCTTAGGTAAATCGATATTAAACAATTTAAGGTCAGATCATTGTGGCCAACAAATTACTGTTGTTGGTACAAATAGAAATAAACATATTGTTAAGTACAGGCCGATAACTCAGAGTAAACTGACGCGATTCGAAGGTGAAATATCAGCCAAAATTCCTGCTCTCTTTTTTGAAAACTGTCATCCCGACAATATTTATCGTACGCTTTTCAATGAAATAGAAAGTGCATTTAATAAAGTATTTACTTTTAAATACATAGATTCTAATAAAAAAATGAGGTTTAGTGATTGGGCGACAATAGGCATTTACAAAAGCAGGGATAAGTTGTATGAGCTATATGATGAAAAACAATACAATCAGACTCCAACCTTCCTTGAATATGTAAAAAGTTACTCCAAAACATTTAAAAATGTTTGTAGACAAGCTAAGTCGCTATACATTAAAGATCGGATAGTAAAATCTGAAAACAAAATACAAACAACCTGGAAAATTGTTAATAATGAATCTGGGAAAACTAAATCTCGAGACGGAAATTTTGAATTAATTATTAATAATAATATGGTAACTACTGATACAGAAGTTGCTAGTACTTTTGAAAACTTTTTTCAGAATGTTCCTATTTTGTTAACAGATTCACTAAATTCCTCACCTACTGCAGCTCAGAATTTATTAAGAGGCAACATTAATGAGTGCAAAGTTTTATTTCATTTCAAACATATAGATGCATCGGATATCAGTAAAAACTTCAAGTTGTTAAAATTAAAGAAAACAGGTGATATATGGGGAATGTCGGTAAAGGTAATATCTCAAATTATTGACATCATTGCTCCTCTTTTAGCCATAATTTTCAATGAATGTGTTGATTTAGGTACTTTCCCGAACCTAATGAAACATAGTAAACTCATTCCTCTATTTAAATCTGGTAATAAAAATGATATAAACAATTACAGACCTATCTCAATCTTACCAGCTCTTAGTAAGATATTTGAAAAAATTATATTAAATCAACTCTTATATCATTTTAATGTAAATAACTTACTACACCCTGAGCAGTATGGCTTCACTAAAGGTCGTAGCACAACGGACGCAGGCGCTAAACTTATAAAACATGTTTATGATGCCTGGGAATGTTCACAGAACGCCATGGGTGTTTTTTGTGATCTATCTAAAGCTTTCGATTGTGTTGATCATAAAACCTTGCTTCTTAAGCTAAGCCACTATGGTATCCAAAACGTTGCACTAAATTTGGTTGCCTCTTATCTCAGCAATAGAACCCAAAGAGTTTGCATAAATGATGCAAAGTCTCAGGGTTCAAATACCTCAATGGGTGTCCCACAAGGCTCGATTTTGGGTCCTTTTCTATTTTTAGTGTATATAAATGATCTACCGTACCATGTCAGTGGAACATGCGACATTGTATTGTTTGCAGATGATACATCTCTAATTTTTAAGACTGATAGGAGTAAAGATAACTCTGACGAAGTAAACCGTATTATGTCGCATGTGTCGCACTGGTTTACAGTTAACAACTTACTATTAAATGCAAAAAAAACAAAGTGTGTCGAATTTATCTTACCAAATGTAAAGAAAATTGATAAAAATATAATGATAAATGGTGAATCACTAAAAATAGAGACTTCCACAGTTTTTCTGGGCGTGACCTTGGATAATAAGCTGCAGTGGGGTGCCCATATAGATTCACTAGCGGGTAAACTAAGCTCGGCTGCCTACGCAGTCAGAAAAATTAGACAGATTACTGACGTTGAAATAGCTAGGCTAGTTTATTTTGCGTACTTTCATAGTGTTATGTCCTATGGAATCTTGTTATGGGGTAAAGCAGCTGATATCGAAACTATATTTATATTGCAGAAAAGAGCTGTACGGTCAATATATAAACTTAAATCACGCGAATCCCTCCGTGAGAAGTTTAAAGAAATAGGCATACTTACTGTAGCTTCACAATATATTTATAACAATATAGTATTTGTAAGACAACATATAAGTCTTTATAAACAAAAAGTGGACATAAACAGTCGACTTACAAGAAATGGTCATAAATTAGTGTCATCTGCATATCGTCTGCGTAAGGTACAGGGATCATTTGTGGGATTGAGTATACGCTTTTATAATATGATTCCTAAGGTGATTTTGGACCTGCCAATGCACAAGTTTAAAGAATTTGTTAAAACACATTTATTAGAGCGAGGTTACTATACAATTGATGATTTTTTTAATGACAAGGTTGCTTGGAAGCATCCGGCTCCGCTTTCAGCTCTCACAAGATAGAAAAATGAATGTTAAAATACAAAATGTAAATTGTTGATGTTTGAAAAGAGCAACTGCTGAGTTTCTTGCCGGCTTCTTCTCGGTAGAATCTGCCTTCCGAACCGGTGGTAGAGTCACTGCAAACAGACAGACTTGACGTTTCAAAAGTGCTTATATTAGGCCTACTTGAAATAAATGAATTTTGAATTTTGAATTTTTTGAATTTTGATCAATCTTGTTCGCTTCGTATTATTTTTAGGATAGGCAAAGTCTACAAACTTACGGGTCAGTAAATCGCTCTCCGGAGAATACCATAAATAAGTTTAGGTGTTTATTCTAAAACTTATCATCATCATCATCATATCAACCCACAACAGGGCTCGGGTCTTCTACCGCAATGAGAAAGGCGAAGTCCGCCACGCTGGCCCAGTGCGGATTGATGGATTTATAATAATTTGTAACTCAAAACTCATAACCTAGTCTAATGATTAGTATGTCTACCTACGGAACATAAGGCCTTAGGTTACATTCCCGGGATGGACACAAACTATATTATGGGTTTTCTATTAAACGAAGCAAACGCTGACGAATTTACGAGCAACAGGTTGTAAAAAATAGAACAATTATAAATCACACTATACCGATTGGTTTTGTTTTCAATGATAACAGCAAATTAAGCTTGGTATTCAATTTATAGAATTGATTTAAATAGCTCCATTAGTACGTCTATTTATTAGTCAATATAAAAATATGTCGACCAATCCGCACTGGGCCAGCGTGGTGGATTACGGCTTTAACCCCTCCTCATTGCGAGAAGACCCGTGCCCTGTAGTTGGCCGGTAATAGGTTGATATGATGATTATAAAAAATTGGTTGCCTGTAAAGTCGGTACACGGGCGAAAGTTTTACGTGACAACGACTTTGAGTGGTAAAATAATTTTAATGTGAATATTCATTCGTATAGTAGGAAGAAGGATGAAATAATAGTAACAATTTAAAACATTTAATTATACAAAGAATTATATTTAAAACATTAATTTATACAAAGAATCTCGCACTGAATTTCATATTAACAAAATTTTATTTTTACCTTTACACAAACATACGTATTTATATACAAATATACATACAATAACTTGCAATACATTTGCGTACAATGAAACAGCGCTTACTACAAAGGGACGCGTGCCTTTCACTTTTTATGTCTGTCTCTCTTGCTCTTAGGCGGGCGCGTGCCTCTCACTCGCTCTCATTGCGAGCGCATAGCGTGAGCGGAGCGTAACGCAGTTTCTTGAAGTGTCACCCGGCAAACCAATTTATAAGACGTTGTCACGTCAAAAAATCATGCATTTTGTCGACCGTTCTTGTGAGTACTTCATAGTTCTCGATTTTTTTCTGGTTTGGTCTGGTGGGTGTCATTGGCCTGGGATAGTTATGGCTCCAAGCGATTTTACGTCCCGGTACAGCGCCGGCATCGTAACGGAACCGATTTAGTAATACTTGCTATATACCTAACAGGTTAGTCTGCTACGATCTTAGATTGAATCATTCCCTGCAACACAGTCGCGGTCCAATTTGTAGTAGAGTAAAAATTAAAATAAATAATTTCATTATAAATTTTTATCATCAATATGTTGGAAATTGCAGTATGAATGCAATTGTAGAAAATTATTCTGACGTAAGTCTTTATTAATTGAAATTCGTGTGAAGTAAATAGTATCCGATATACTCATTTGCTTTATAAAAGTTGTGTGTATGTATGATTACAATTTTTGCAGCTGGAATCATTTCAGAAAACGCTGTACAAACAGCTGAACCACAACTGTTGGTTCGTTAGTGAGCGCGCTCGGAATTGTGCTGTTGTTAAATAAAGCTGTGTTGATAAAACAAACATATACATTGGAAATGTTTACAATCCCTGCGAAATATAAGGAATTATACTGGGCATTCGATATTTAATTTTTTGACTGAGAAAACGACAAAATCAATCGTCGAAACGAGATAGCAATATTAATTTGTACCTTAGGAATTAACAGTTTTCTACGGAGACGAGCTGTTTCTTATTTCAAATTAATTTTAAATAACACAGAAATAACAGCCTATTCGATTTCAGTACAATATAACAGCCCCAGTAACGTAATGACGGGCTTTACCTATAGAAATAGACAGAGCCCCAAGTCTGCTACAAAAATACATGAATTGAATTCAAAAACACCATGTAGAAAATAAGTTAATTAAGATATTATATACATATATATATATTAATATTATATTTAATACATATATATATATATATTAAATATATGTTTTTTAACGTTGACTTTTCGTATTTGTTTTCCTTACATTATTTTTATTTTTTTGTAATCACCTATACTGTAACTTTTTTCTTGTGTCTTGATAGGTTGCCTGGTAGAGATCACTTGTTAGCGACAAGGACGCCTGTTGTACGGGCCTAATATTTATTATGTTATTTTAGTTAAATTACTTTGCATTATGTTTTGGTGTAAAATAAAGTGTGTTAAATAAAAAGAAATAAAACATTATATTTGTACATAATATGCTATTCTGCTATTAGTTAATCTGGGTAATCCTGTTTTAAATTTTGTTCCTCGATTCCTCGGTTATGTGCCTACAAATGATTAATGTAAATTATTTGGGGGGTTAAAAACTAAAATACTTATTTATAATATTAGTTTAAGCAAATTTTAATTCTAATTTTCTTCCTCTTATAATTCCTTTTTGGTTTCCTGGATGGCCTTTGATATCAGATCTAACGAAATACATTCAAAGGAAAACTAGTCTTAAAATCGGTGTATTGGTTTTAATAAACTTTGCATTCAACACTGCGAGCGTCTGATGTTATTTTGCGAATTTCAAGACGCGTTTCTGATATCTATTGACTTCAAAAGTCCCTTTAGAAAGGAAATGTTTAAAACCCAAGTGTCTACCTTAACATCAGCTTTTAATTAGGTTTCGCTGAGAGTTGAGCTACTTTGCATGAAACTTTGCCAGTATTTAGTTTAATACTCAAGGCGTCAGTGCCACCTCGTGCGCCCACTTGGTGCTCTTTTAGAATTTAGCACCAATAAATCAGTAGAATTTGGTTTGTTTCAATAAAATATGCCTATCTCTAAGCTGTATAAAATAACGACTCTACACAGGCCCTTACTTTTACCCACCCAGCTGACTTCACCTGTAACTTTGCCAGTATTTAGTCTTCCAATAGTCCAACTGACACCGTATGGAAAGCAGTCTAAACTGAGAATTTACTTGAATTCATACTTGAACTTGAATGAATACATATTTACATACAACAAATAAACCAATCCGAGCGTAATTAAACATCAAACTGTGAACGGGGAAACTAAAACAATTACTACAAGTGTTGGTCCAAATTATAGACACAAGCGTGTAACTATATAATAGTGGTCTCATATTATTCTCAGATATATATTATGAGCTTAACCCTCACTGTTTCAATGGGGTAAAATAACTGGAGTCACGAACTTTAACTCTACGGTTATTTGCTATCAATTGTAATAAAATTGTCTATGGCGGAGACTTTAAAGTTAAAGTCATAACTTTCTTTATTCTAATATTCCTAGGTTATCTGTTAATCAATTTTGAGTACCAGAGTTAAGAAATAAGCACTGTTTAACGTGTGGTGACGGCCGTTTAGAATACATCTGTCGCCACCCCTCCTCCTCTTCAAGGGAATATAACGGATAAAGAGCCGAAGCGTTCTCTGTGCTACTACTACTATAAACTTTGATAACCAACCCATCTGCCTAGCGTGGTGATTATGAGCAAACCTTCCCGATAGGAGAGGTATTTAATCCGGTGGACTGTTATAGGCTATGGAGCAACGTCTTTGTTGTATAACCCTTTCTCGGCAGGACCTTACACTGCAAGAAGCAAGAATTAATACTTTATTGCTCACAAAAAAATTCTATATATTGTATTCGTTTATTTTAAATATGTTATTAACAATACCTATGAAAATATTGTAATAGTTTATTTTATAAACGCTATTATCAATACGTATATATATTCTAACTACTTTGCGTAAGAGATAACAAATTTAATAAATGGGGCCACTCATTCAATTTATAACTAAGACAATTTCTTATAATGGTTGCCTGATACATTTTAAATTAACTTGTAATTTGATTTTTTCTTTTCTATATTGTTTCTGTGGGTGTTTTGTACATAATGAAGCCGGAATTATTGCTGCAAGAAAATCTCTACACGTCCTTAGTTTGTTTGTAAAACTTAAATAATACTACAGAAAATAAATAAATAAATAAAAATACTACGAAAATACACACATCGCCATCTTGCTCAAAAGTAAACGTAGCTTGTGTTATAGGTACTAAGATGACTGATGAATATTTTTATGAATAATATACATAAATACTTAGAAAATACATATAAACACCCAGACATTAAAAAACGTTATGACACAAACATCAGTAGTGGGAATCGAACCTACGGCATTGGACTACGGTCTTGGACTCAGGGTCGCTTCAAACTGCGCCAATCGAACGACGACACAGTAAAAAAAACTTAACACAAACATTTTGCGTCAGGATTGTGCAAATGCAGCAAGAGATTGTATTGACCATCCATCAAACCCGTATTTTGGAGTTATTTGTCGTGGCTACCGGACCAGAAATAGTTAACAAACTGGAAGTTGTCAGCAATCAAGATGCGGCCACCAAACAGGACGTAGCTGACCCGTAGGATGGCTGTTAGACCGGAAGAGGTTGGAACTTCAAATAGTTTCTATCTATCACGTTCGAAATTATTCAAGTTATGGTAGCAGTTTATTATTCTTTTTCTTTTTTTAAACTACCAGGTAATAAATTGTTTATTATTATCTGTAGTGTTTTTATAAATCCCACTTATATTAATCCCATTATAATCCGTTTTGTACTTCTGTGAGAAGTTCCGGCTTTGGCAGGGGCAATTTTGGAATTTATATTTCCTGAATTATTTCTAAACTGAGAGGCTTCTTCCACCCTATAAAGAAATAAGTGGCACCAATTTTTCGTTACAGTGCCAAGCCGCGATGACCTTATTGGAGACTACGATATAAGTTTCTTGTAATAACTGCACCCCTAGCAGATTAGCCCGTTACCATCTTGGACTTACTTACCAGCAGATGAGACATTCAAGAAAAATAAAAGATTTATGGCTACCTCCGACCTTTTGGCCGGACGGAGGTGATGTGGGACTTGCACATCATCAACCGATAGACGTCCACTGCTGGACATAGGTCTTTTGTAGGGAGTTAAAGGCGGCTACCTGCGACGCACTTAATGTCGTCTGTCCACCTCGTTGGGGGCCGACCAACGCTGTGCTTACCAGTTCGGGCTGCCATTCCAGCACCTTGGGACCCCAACGTCCATCCTTTCTCCGAACTATGTGCCCGGCCCATTGCCACTTCAGCTTCGCAAAGGGGGGTACCGAAAGTAAAATCCACCGCGGCATGTCCCTCTTGTTGGTTTTGCTAGACGCCCGGGGAACCCGTTGGAAGTATTCCAGGGCGTCTACCAACTACCCCAACCAATTGCTGGGACTCCCGCACTAACAAGGAAGAGATCGGGACAGCTTGAACCCCTCACAGTATAGTAGATACTATACTGTCTGAGGGGGTTTGTATAGTGACGGTGAGCTAGTAATCGCGCCACCCGCCGCCTCCCAAGAGAAGTTGGCGAGTGGCGAATTGCTGCCGTCTGCTTCCCACCCGTCCGGCGGGCCTAACAGCCTATCTAAACCACTTTGTTCAGCAATAATAAGTTATATATTATAATTTTTGGCTCAATTAACATGGATAAGATGCAAGAATGCTTTGCGCTTTTAAATTAGGCTGCTCATCAAAACCACGGTGGACGTTACCTAAACTTAAGCACCATGTGAGATATTCAATTTGTTGAGTAAACATTTGAAACTGAAAAAGGTAAATAAACATGTTCTGCTTTAAAATTATTAAAATTGCATTTTGCATGGGAAATAAAAATGTTTCAACAAACTTTCTAAACCAAATTACCATTACCAAAGTAAATTAGTAAAGTAGTACCAATGGAGACCTTTTAAACAAAACACTTTAATTACCTCTGTTTTACAAAGAAATAGCCCTCATGTTATGTTCGCAAGTTTGTCTCTCGTATTGAGTTTTATTCATTCCGAAAGCTGTAAAGAGTTGAGTGGGACTTAATACCATCTCTTCTATCAGTTTATTTAAGTGAAAACTTCTTTTGGTCCACCGCACGAAGATTTTTAGGCTGAACTGTCACGCTCTAAGGTGAAGTGCTCGAACGGGTGAACTCGGGACCGCCGAGTGTACCCGAGCGAAAAAAATACAGTTAGCTACTCTTCGCTGGTGTGTCGCTGTGTATATTCAGTATATTCAATTCATACCTAATAATTAACAGTTATTAGTGGTAGATTTACCAATAATAACTGTTAATAATAACTATAAAATAATTATTTTACAATTATATTTACCGAGCTTATCCTGCTAATGTTATATTTTGAAAAAACATTATTAACTATAATATTATAAAAATACAGTTATTGTTTTCACTTTTGCCGTGCGGTCTTAAGCAGACACTCATTTATTTTTATAACAGTCACACGGCATCGTACTGGCACGCTAAATTACTTGGTGGTACGTTTAAGCAGGTAAGAGGTAGCCGCATACGTACCCTTCCATCAGATTAGACCGGTCTGCGTATATATGTTGTTTTGTACTTCTATTGGTAAATGTTGTACAGGCATCATAAACAGACTAAAGGAAAAAGGTAGACGAAAATTGGACGCGTCGCTATGCAGATAACCTGTAGAAGTGGATTGTGATTAATATAAAGTTCAATAAGAAGTAGCAGTGTACCTTGCCAATGTGTTTGTGAGTATATTTGTGACATAATTCACATGTAAAGTTTGCATTCTGAGTTAAAGAGCGAGGAGGGACCCTCAGCGGTCTCAGAAGTAAGGGACCTGTGTTTAAGGGTCGTGAACTCGTGTTAGCGCAATAATTATTAATTTTATTTATTGGAATAATTATTAAGCAATATTAGTAAATGTTGTATATATCTTTACACAATATTATTATAAACTCATATAACAAATTGTTGTCTTTCTCCAAAATAAATAAATTTAAAATATAATTTAAAGATATAATCCGTTTGTGTATTTCAAATAGATTGAATATTTCTTTTGCAGTTTATTGATATTTTTACCAGCATTAAATATAAAACTATTTTTTTCAGGGCTTTTTAAAATCATCCACGCAAACAGACAAGAAGCACTCACTAATAATAGGAAAAATGAATATGCATTATATTACAGAATTGTATAAATACACTTATTATTTATATAGCAGTCTCCGCAGGTAGAAAAAAAATCAATACTCTTTCTAAATTAACCTTCGATACAAGTGAATTATTTGTAAAAGCTCCGTTTACCCTTTTACTTTAGTTTGTGTGTACAAAAAGCATTTTGTACGCGGCCCACGTAAATGCACTAGCAACGGTTGAAGGCAAATAAATTTTGCGATTTGCGGTTGGAAGGCTTCCAGGGCGGTGTTGTAGAGTTGGTTGTGTTGCTACCAACAGGCCTGGTAAGCTGTTACTGTGATACCCTGATATGGCTTTGCCAGTATATAAAATTAAATATAAAAACTGCGGAAACTCTATTCTTTACTTACGTATCATCTGATATAGTCAGGGTTTCAGACATTCTGCATATAATAATGTATATGAGTTGTACCCAGATTGTCTATCTGAAAACAAGTCTTCGAATGTGTTTTCGAATAGGTCGCATGGTCATATTTACGAGATCGTCATCCAATCGATATTCTTCACGAAGTATTTTTGAGTTTCTTGGATTTCTGTCCAATGGGAAGCTTCGGTTTTCGTTCAGTTACCAACCTACTGACAAAGACTTGCCAAGCGTTTTAATATACCGTTACTAGGCTGCGTGGAAACTGCTTAGGGCTATGCGTTTAATATTAGCGCGCTATAGGTTAGCCCGCTACCATCTTAGACTGTAAAGAAAAAACATTAAGAGGAATGCAAAAATCTTTTTCTATTTTACCTTTATTACGATCAATGTGCGAGGCACCCGAAGGCCCTGTCCATATCCTTCTTGATTTATAGGAACGTATTCAATTAATATGTACATTCCTTTAAGCCAAGAATGAAAACGTATCCTATATTTAAGCACGCTCCGTCATAGGATACGTCATCATATTTTACTGTCTGCTTGTGTTTGCAATCACTTGCATCTTGCACATCTAAATACACTTTATAATATATCTAGTCCTTATAAAATATACAAATAATACATAAATATACTTCGACCATACACAAATCGCCATCTAGCCTTAAAGTAAACGTAGCTTGTGTCATGGACTAAGATGGCTGATGAATATTTAAATAAATAATATACATAAATACTCATCATGTACACATAAACACCTTGAAACTGGAAAACATTCATGTCCATCACACAAACATTTCCCAGTTGTGGGAATTGAATCCACAGCTTACATCACATCTATATATACATATATCCAGTCTACGTAAAACATAAAAAAGTTTACAGGGAGTGAAAACGCTAAATTAACGCCTTATACTTAAAGTGTTGATCTGTATCCGGTAGTAAATATATTTCAAGAAAAATGCATCACACCTTATGTAATTTGAAACTTTATGTCTTAAAATATATTTTTCCAGCACTCGAGACTTATCATTTAAAGTCCTCTGTTCCCATCGTTGGTTGAAGATCAAATATCACTACGGGCTTCAAGAAAGATCAGAGATGCAGCTGACTTAAAACCATTTTGGGATCAATTCACGCTTCTTATGGATACTCAGTCTTTTGAAACTGCTTGTTTATGTATTCCAAAATAAAAGTTTAGTTTTTCGTACTTTTTATTGAGAAAAACAAACTAAGCTGTCACAAACAGCTTTCGAATACCACACGTCAATTCAGTTTGCATCATTAATTAATTTAATAACACCAATGCACGTTACATCGAACCACATGGTAAACCAATAAATCGAACTTCACAAACGCATTCATTGTCAGAGATAATAAAACGTATCACGGCAGCAAAAACTAATATTATTGTTCGGTTGTTGCATTTCGCTGGTAACCAAAATATAGTTTTTGTAAGTGAAAACTTTTATAGTCGCGTTGAGTATTTTTTGTTGTTTTCTCCTGCTTTTCGCGGAATATAGCAAATTAAGTTTAATATTCAAAATAATTCCTTCGGTAGATGGGTCTGTGTGGCGATAACTTCGAACGCCCCTAAATACGAAATCCTTAGATCTACGTCCAGGTAGCCTAAGGAATAAGACTAAAAAGGCATAAGGCATAAAAAGGTCTCAACTTCTAAGCACATATAGATTCGCGTAGTTGAATCTCGAATGATAACTAAATCTTAATCATTTTCACAACAGATAGCAACTTGAGCGACAACTAATATCGGTAACTGACATCTTGCCATTTATGTCAGTACTGCCTCTATGGATAAATCTTAAGGAGCTGACTGTAAGCAATCCCGAGGCCATCCGGAGAAGATCACAAATAGTTTCATTACCATACGTTCTAAACAGTGATATTGTATAGGAGCTCGATTTCACTTTCGGGGGCTGGAGCCCGAATCCCAGTACGCACCTCTATTTGTAATGTGCGTGCTAAGTTATTAAAATATCACTCGTTTCAACTGTGAAGGAAAACATCGTGAGGAAACCTGCAAGCCTGAGAGTTCTACATAATGTTCTCAAAGTGTGTGGACCAATCCGCACTGGGGCAGGGTGGTGGACTACGGTCTTAACCCCTTCTTATTGTGGTAGGACCCGTGCTTTGTAGTGGGCCGGTAATGGGTGGACGTGATAACACACTGAACCGGGTGTTCTAAATTATGACCATAGTATTTATAGGTTTGAAATATCGCAGTTCGGAGTTTACAAAACGAACTACCATTACGTATTAGTCTACAAACAGCAAAAACTAATATTAGCACAGCGGGTACATACAGATAATGCTGTTAAACGAAGCGTCCCATTGTTTCGCTGAATAGTGAATTATAACTACATGGCCATTGTAAAGATTATTTATGTTTCCACTACGGTCGGTCACGATGCTAGTTCTCGCAATAACGGCGCTATCATTAATTTGAATTGAATTATGAAGTTTGCTAAAGGTACGCTTGCTATGTTGTTTGCAGAATACAAATTTCAACCGCAAACGATATTTTTAGTAATTAAAAGTATAATACTACAGCCACGATTACTTCTGCCAGCAAGCAGCATTGGTGTATTCTAGTCTGAAGGGCGAGGTTGTTGATGTAATTACCTGAGGTTTAACACCTACGCCGCACGCCGTTGACGGGCACAGGGCGACACTATGCAGGACGTGTTCGGGCGCAGAGACTGCTTTCTGAGTCCCAAGCCGTGGGTTCGATTCCCACAACTGAAAAATGTTTGTGTCATGAACATAAATGTTTTTCTGTGTCTGGGTGTCCTTATGTATATTATAAGTATTTATGTATATTATTCATAAAAATATTCATCAGTCATCTTACTACCTATAACACAAGCTACACATACTTTGGGGCTAGATGACGATGTGTATGTATGTATTGTTAAATTTAGAAAAACCAAATTATGGGCGACGGTTTCCATTTAAGATCCGGTTGGCCACCCGTGTGTTCTATCAATCTATATCTATACTAATATTACTAAAGAGGACCATTTTTTTTGTTTATGTTTAAATAAGCTATATGTTGTATCTTTAGACCGCTAGAATATTTATTAATCAATCAAAACTATTGTCTACTTTTCCCTGTTATAAAGACTAAATGCAGATTACATTGCCATCGGAAGACTTTGGATTACAATGAATAAAATAAAGAGATCCGTCAACAAAAGGGTATATAAATAAAATTTAAAATCAATACTACTGGATACAGACCAGTATTGCCGCATGCGGTTTGAAGCTGCGGCTGCGGACACAGTCTGCAGTTAACAGCCGCTATTGAAATTGTACCTTAACTTAGTTCACGGTTTAATTTTGAACGCTATGTTTCAACTTCCCCACCTGAATTTGCATTGTTGGTGGGAACGTAGGTACTGGTTTCTGAGTCCTTCTTTATGATATCGTTTCATACTTATGTAAGTGTGAGTAGTGTTCATAAGTATATTAGCAAATCTTTCTTTGTATATAAATTTGGTTAAAGATATGGCGCTGTTTCCGCCATACCATTATCCTATTCCGGTCTAAGAGAATTCCAAAAAATCAAATATCATTAAAAATTGGTCAAACCGTCCTAGAAATATAAATGGTGTAGCAAACACAACTTTCTTTTATATATAGATTTATACACATAAGAGTATATATTTTTTTTTGGCCTCACCCTCTCTCGTTTGTCTCGCACGCCCAAAGGTTGGCTTTAGCATTAAGTCCGCCTATGTTAGCCGATTTTATGGTTATGCAATAAAAAGAAAAATAAAATTGTTGAACATCATTCACGCTCAGGTTGCCTTTAAAATATCGATTTTAGTGGTAAGGCCGCCTTTGCACCTTAGCACTAAGTACTATTGCTGTGTTCCTAGTATTTTTCTTATTGTATTGTGTTGCAATAAAGTTTTTCTATTCTATCAATGGTTCATTGGTCTCATCTAAAAACGAAGAAGGGAGAGAAGAAGTTAGGTTAGGTTAGAGGTTAGTGTCGCGGAAACAGCACCATATCTTATGTCACTAGACCAGACCAGAAGATACTGAGAAATTATAAATTACCAAATACATAAATTACTGTTGAACCTTGGGCAGGGAAGTCGTCAATGATCTACATTTATTTGGGTACATACATACGTACAAACCCTCATTACTATCGTAAGTGCATAAATGCTCTAAAGCTGATTGCACATTACACCCCAGCTGAACATTACCTCTACTTAGTATTCGTCCCAATGACGTTATTCCCAATTCGTTAGCAAGCTTACGGTAAAAAGGTTTTAAGCAATTTAAATATCACTTGCGTTAACAGTGGGAGAAAAGATCTTGGGGATATCTGCATGTCTGAGAGTCCTCGGTAATGTACTCAAAGGCGTGTATGCCCATCAATCCGCCCTGGACCAGCGTGGTGGACCACGGCCTAACTCCTTCTCTCCCTTCTTCATTTTGTGATGAGACCAATGATAGAAAAGAAAAACTTTACTGCAACACAACACAATAGAAAAAACACTAGGAACACCGCAACAACTTAGTGCTAGAGTGCCAATTTTTGATAATATTTGATTTTTTGGAATTCGCTTAGTCCGGAATAGGATAGTAAGTATTATGGTACGAAGGCGGTACAAAGTTCACTGGGACAGCTATTAATGTATAAAACAAAATATAAATATTTTTTGTTGTACGTATACATAAAAAACGTTCAATTAAATATTTTTATCCGATCCCTCCCAGTCTCACTCCACGAAATCGTTAAGTCTTCCCAAGATGTTCCGATCCTCTCGCCTCACGGCCAAATTACCCCTTTAGACTGAACTTCCCCCGAAACTAACTTCGCTTACTAAAATTAATTTTGTGGACCCGCCATTGCGCCGAACAATTTAATTTTCTCGTCTCGTTTCCCGCGCATTGCAAGCTTTGTTCTTTAGTCCTTGCTTTTTTTGAAATGCTTCACTCAAGCTACATATTATAAACAACGGCTAACCCGAATTAGAGTGGCCATGTTAAAATTGTTTCATTTCTTGTGAGTTCAAACCTAGCTGTACGGAATTAAAGTTGTGAATATGCTAGTGAATTCTGGGAATTAATTTGGAGTCTCTTTGGATCACTAAATGCTTTATAACCGACTTTTTTCAAAAAGGAGGTTATCAATTCGCATGTTTTTTTAGGCATAACCTCGTACGAATTTGCAAAACTCTTTGTTAGAAAGAAGTTTGTTTGTTTGTAGCCCACTCTGACGTTGACTGTTGGTTTCAAATTATTTAAAGGAGGCGTGATTACACTAGTCTATGGGATGGTCAACATAATAAGGGGCCCACCGAAACCCGCACTAAAACCGAACACCCAATTCGAAAGTTGATTGGTTCATATATTCCAGTTTTTTTTATCTACCTAAAGTAAATTAGTAACAAAATTAAAACTACACGCATTGAGGACGCAATGCGTGTTAAGTCAGTTCAAATCATGGCATTTCTTTGGCTCTTGAAATACTTGACACCGCGTCGCGCTATAAATATGTTTCCGCCATTAATGATTTTCCACTTAATAGCGCCGTATCATTTCATACTTAACATCTAGGGCAAAGGTTCTGCAAGTGGAAATAGAAAAGAGGATTTTAAAATATAAAACGGAAACTTTTTTATTTGTAAGGCTTCTTTCATTAGGCGTCCAGTTGAAGTTCTTTTAAAGGAATGCTAATTAAAAGACCGTTAAAATACCAGTAAGATCGTGCTCTAATTTTATGTTTAATTTTTCTTATCCCCATTCATTTGTCGTGTTTGTTTTCCCATTGATTTATACATTTCAATTTGGTTGTGAAAAGTATAGCTTTTAAATCAGTCTGCTTATATAGACCTAGCAATCTGCTATGTTAAATTATTGAATTATTATAAGATCGAAATTCATTTAGCTTTACTTTATAAGCACTTTTGAAACTTCAAGTCCGTCGCTAAATGTATCGGAATAATAGACAAAAGACGCAATAATAAATAAATAATTAATTAAAATTTCTTTTTTAATTACACTCGGTGTGCACTTGGCTTAGGCCCGTACCCATCTAAAATACCAGCTGTCAGCTGAGACACTTAAGTGGACACAGATAAAAATAATAATAATTAAACTGTTACACCTATAAAAAGAAAATATAGGAAACAAAACTTATGAACTAACATAGGGCGTAAGGGCAGCCTTATCACTGGTAGTGATCTCTTCCAGGCAACCACTAAAAGTAAGGGGAACAAAGAGCTGAACTAGTAGTTGCTGCATAGATAAAAAAAAAAGAAAACCTATTTATTTATTTTACAACATACGAGTACAATAAACTTACATAAAATTGAATACACTATAAAGTACACCGTAAAAACATACATAATTTTAAAAAAATCAAATATTTTAATCATAAGTATTGCGACAATCATAAACAGAACTTACACATATATTAATACACAAATATTTATGAATTATCATACTGATAAAACAACATTCCCCGAAAATATATAATTACAGACGATGACCTTTTGAACGCCACTTTTATAACGACTAGCAGGAATATTCCTTTTCAGCTAAGAAATAAAACGATACCCCTTTCATTTCCATGAAAAGCGATCCGTGAGTCAATTTCGATTATTGAATTCAAATCGCATCGGACCACAGGCGAAAACTTTGCATTCGAGGTGCGGTTCGTCTAGAGACTTCTATTAAATCTTGTGACTGAGAAACGATGGCTGTTTTGTGAACGCGGGAATCAAACATGTCGGGTTCGAATTGTGCCTATGTATATTTTATTACTAGCGGATGCAAGCATTTGTGTCAGTGAAGAATTCCTTATATCTAGAAAACAGGCAAAATCAAAACAATTTTCCGTAGGTAGTAAGTTAGGCTGAACCGTCACGCTCTGAGGCGAAAGGCGGTGAAGTGAACTCGGGACCGCCGAGTGTACCCGAGCGAGAAAGATACAGTCAGTTCTTCGCTCTTCGCTCTTGTATCGCTATGTTCAGTATATTCAATTCATATCTAACAATTATTTGGTTTACATTGTGAGGATAATGTGTAAAGTTAGCGGTTTATCGTTCATATATCATGTATTTTTATCAATATGAATATTATAAATTGAAAAAAATCATAAACATGAGGGATTATGAAAAACACAGTTACTGTTTTCACTTCTGTCGTGCGGTCTTAAGCACACACTCTTCTTTTTATTATATATATCCACGATGAATAGATGAAATCAGTAAATAGAAATTGTGGAACAAGTCCCCTTGATACAACTACAAGATATAGCTAATCCTCATTTTCTAAACTTTTGTGATTTCACGTGTGACTAAGATTTTACTCAATTTTTCTTTTTCATTTTAACAGAAATTTATGGTCACGCGACCAAACCCGAGTAGGTTAGCTAATCGATGATACGATTGTGGACTGTAACGTAAGTCAAATCAACTGAAGCCAACTAATCCAATAATAACGTGTTCGTATTGGTTGATTCAATAAAGCCAATAAACGTATTGTTGGTAAGGTCTGGGTATTAGAACTAATACCCTAAAAGTGTACTTCTAAAGTCGTGAAGCTTAACTTTATTACCGTATAAACTTCAAACATAATAAATCTTGCGAACTCCGGTCAATTGATAGTTCCACCAGTCAATGATTTACGGGTGTGTACAGACGGGAAAAATTAATCACGCTTTTTCAAAACAACCGTTAAGATATTTGATATCTATGACGGGCAGGCTATTCAGAAGTTCCAACACCCTTCTCAGCACATTGGCTGTTGAGCTAGACAGTCCTCATTGGAGGTGTTGGAATGGTGGGCACATCAGCACCAGGGCAGATCGCATAGGTGGGAGCCCTTTTATCCATCTCATGGCCTGACACGAGATAGATAAAAAGTGACGTCCACTGCTGGCCATAATGTGCGCAATATCTTCAATATTGTGTACATTATTTTATTAGTCAACCTCTTTTATTTGATACCCACACTGAGGGCATTGTCAAAATAGAAATTTGATTAGCTATTTTGGGGTAGCAGCCAGCTTGGATTAGAAACTTGTCTAAGTGTATAGTATTTTCAAAGCTCAAAGAGTCGCTAAGCTAAAGTGGCAGTTAGGGGTTAGGGGTTTCAAGGATTTAGAATGGTGACCTCGCACCGGTAAACGCAGAGTTAGTAGATTCCCCACGAGGTGGACGGATGACAACAGGCGAGTCATACGTGGCCACCGGAGTGACTGGACCCAAGTAGCACAAGACCGTGGTATTTGGATTTCTCTACAAAAGATCTATGTCTGGCAATGGACGTCCATTGCTTGACATGATGATCGTGATGATGTTTGTATTTCACTTGTCAAGTCCTTTCATTTGTGAAAAATATGTAATCCGCCATTTTGTGTCGGCAGCCATCTTGGACCAATTTACACCAAACGTAGTTAACTAAACACACTCCCGACTGATTTATCTTACAAACAAAAAAAATCAAAATCCGTTCATTCGTTCAGAAAATACGATTCCACAGACAGACACACACACCGAAACGTCAAACTTATAACACCCCCTCGTTTTTGCGTCGGGGGTGTGTAAAATTATTCGTACATTTGGATCCTTAAGGTAGAAAGGTTGAAAAGGTTGTCTATAAATGAGTAGGTAAATTCTATCATGATATTAATCCTTATCCAAATAAACAGTTTTATGATTAAGATTGATTATGTACCTGCAAATTCAGCTTAAAGACATTTATTTTTCTCAAAAAAGAACACAATAGCTCCTAATACCTGCAAATTCCTTTTTAAATTATTAAAATTGAACATAATATCGATTAGAAATTACGACGGGTTTAGAAATGCTAAAAGCAAGAAAAATATAGTATAAAATAGTATGCTGCAATTAGGTTCTAGGTTTTTTTTAAGATATTCAAACCTGTAATAACCGATTTGGTGCAGACGAAGTTGCTAGTCAATAATAAATTATGATTTGACTCATACCTTCGTACAAGCGCGTCTTTGGCCGTTCCATCTGAACGTACGCTTAGTGTGGTTAACTCCTCCGCTATTAAGTTTCACTAAGCCCTTTGGTATTATATGAGTAAGGGAAATCGAATTGTTAATCAACCTTTCGTATGAGGGCATTATTGCTTATACCCCTGGCTGCCCGATTAACTATCACTTAACATCTTAGTAAAGTACATATAATATTTTAATCAAAAATTTAAACGACCTTATCATAGATTTAGATTTGGTTATCTATTAAGATTTGGAATGCCTTGCCTTTGCTATCCGTTAGGCAAAATCCGTTTACATTTTTAAAAATGCCTTTTTGTCTCAGTCCTCCATGCACCAGTAGTGCACTTCTCTATTGTTTTGGTTAAGCTTTTTTTGTATCGAGGATTTCTCGTCAAATCTTCTGTTATATAATTATTTATTTTATGTGGATATATGTACCATCTACATCTTTCGTGTACTTGAATTTTTACGCCATGGAAGCCATGCCTTGAACAGATCGTTATGTCGTTATGTAGCGATAAGGCAGCCAAATTGTATACGCTGTGCTGTGTTTTTATTTGTATTTTTTTCTGTAATTTTATGCTTGGTGTGCAATAAAAAATTTAATTCATTCATTATCTTAAAATCCTTTTATTAGTAGAACTTCTTGTGACAATAATCGTCCCGGGCAGTATTTCAATATAAGCGTCTGCTACGGCTTTTCTGTGTTCCAGTCTAATGTTCATGGTAGCCGGTGTTATTAGAGGCCCTAACGCGTAGGTGTTAACGTTGATGGACCCAGGGCAGCATTGTAGGAGGAATTCCTTGCAATACTTGCAGTATTACTTTGTTTATGGGCTATGGTTCTCCACTAAACACCGGTGGACCCTCTGCTTGACATTTCAATAAAAAAAAAACAATTAAAAATTTAAAAAAAATAATACCATCCCCATGAATATCATTTTTATTTCAAGAGTTTTACTGATTTGACAGCAAAATGCATTTCATCTTTCTCGAAAAGGACTCTCAAACTAATTTAAAATCTCATGATATTTAAACGTTTGTTTTATAAAAATGATGAAACTGTTATAAATTATATAAAAATCGTGGAGAATTGAGAATTTTGTTCCTTTTCGAAAATTTAAAACGCATTTAAATTCTGTAGTTGACTGAAATGCAACTCCGAATAAAAAGCAGAATATTTAAGTCTCATAAATAAAATGTTAATATTTCTGTCAATTTTGTACGTAAGCCTTCATTCAATCTGCTCTGTATGAAGCGAGCGATATTCATCCAGCTTTTTTCATAGTCGCGACAACCAGAGATCTTATTCGGCTCTCGATGTATGAAGTGTGAATTATTCATGGAATATTTTACTTCAGTTTGCGACTCGGAATCATGTATGTTTAAGAGATGCTGAGAATGAAGGTTCGATTTGCGCGAGCAAACTTTTGTGCAAAATGTTCACTACACTGAATTTTGAATTAGCTGCGATTTTCCAAGAATTTTAAGATGCTTTTATACTGATACTTACTTTAATTTGTCATTCACTGAATTTGTTTTTTTTGGATATTCATATTCTTATAACTGTGTTACAAGTTTGATATTAGAATCTTGTAGATCACCTTTCAACTATAACAGTTTATTTGATGGTAGATTACTCATTTATACTAATATCATAGATGCGGAAGTTTGTCTGTTTGTTTATGTATTACTTTGTTTATTTGCTTAATCGGCTCGACCATTGCAATAATCTTAATGAAATTTTGCAAAAATATTGATTTTACCCTAGATATTGACATAAGATAAAATAAAATTATGTTTCTTAAACAGAGTTATATTTCGGCAAAGCACAGGTTTGGAACATTGGAGATGGAGCTCATAAAAAGAGGAACAAATTAAGTTTTGTATGAAATTTTTACTTTAATATTTTATGTTCCCAAAGTTATACACTTAAAGAAGCTAATACTACCTACGTATATACAACTTTTTCTTTTAGAAATAAAAACCTCTCTCGCAGTATGCCATATTTTTATTTGCTTTAACAAACTTTTCCTTTTAGTTTTTAACTTTGTAGCGCAGGTATGCAAAAATGTAAAGGACCAAGTATGAAGTAGTAAAAACTGTGTAAAACTTTCAAAATGGATCTCTTGTGAGATTACTTAAGCTTACTT
Organism: Pararge aegeria; assembly: GCF_905163445.1. Classification (NCBI taxonomy): domain Eukaryota; kingdom Metazoa; phylum Arthropoda; class Insecta; order Lepidoptera; family Nymphalidae; genus Pararge; species Pararge aegeria. The sequence continues at coordinate 3,146,933 of NC_053184.1, read as the reverse complement.
AAAATTTTATTCAATCAAAGACCATACAATTTTTTTGACCATATTATTTTGACGGCCGATTGGCACAGCGACCCTGCTTTTTTGAGTTCAAGTGTGATGAACATGAATGTTTTTCAGTGTCTGGGTATTAATTTTTCACGTATATTATTCATAAAATATAAATAATATCATCTGTATATTATAATTATTCATGTTCTTATAATTATTATTGCTCTAACCAGGTTGCTCTTCTAATAATTTAAAATGATATTGTGAGATGGTGATAACAAAAAAAATTAAAAAACCCGGCTAAGTTTGCTGTGGGCTTCTTCTTAGACCAGGACGCGTTTGGAACCCTCGTAGCTTTAGTTTTAAGTTTACGAATGTGGTTATCGCCATCATCTCACTACCGTGTGGTTCTTATGTACGCATCAAAAGTGCCACCTGTGGGCCTACTTGAATAAAGATATTTTTGACTTTGACTTTGACTTTGACTTTGACTTTATTATTCATCAGTCATCTTAGTACCCATAACACAAGCTACGCTTACTTTGGGGCTATACATTGTGTTTTGTTCCAATGAAATTAATCTTTCTATCTATCTGCAGCCACCACGCACTCTGTAATAATGGAAGATTCATATAACTTCTTGGCCATAACTCTCTTAAGTGAAATTAGTGTTATTTATCATCCGTGGATCAAAGTCATAAAATACACTCCAACTTTAGGGTATAGGTCCGGTATAAATCGTAGCATGAAGGCCAGTTATGCGTACCTCTGGGGAGTAATTTACTGACCCTCAGCTTTATTGAGATCATAATACATCCTTAAAATTATGCAAAGCGTCAAAGTTCACGCGAATATGACGTGTTTAGGTTTAAGGAGCCATTAGAAAAGTAAATCGCGTTATCGTAACTTTGGTTTATGGTAAGAAGTTTTCTTTATTGGAGAGAAAACGGAATCTTATACTTATATATAAAGCTGAAGAGTTTGTTTGTGCGTTTACTTGAACGCGATGATCCCAGGAACTACTGGGCAATACAATGAAGAAGGTTTCTATATCGTAGGTTGTTTTTAGAGCTTTCGTTAATGCGTAAACAGTTTTGATAAAATCTGGTAAGTCAAAGTTGTTCCCCTTTAAGAGTTCAAAAAAGAAGTCCGCGAAAACATATATCTATGCTTTAAGGTTGACTTTAACGCAAACAAAATCGCCGGGGACTGCTAGTAGTGATATAAAATGCCACTAGGTACTTAGCGCACCTTTATATCCATATAGGACTAATATATATATAAATATATATATATATTTATATTTTTACTCCACTACTAGTTAGTCCTCACCTGGTGCTAAGGGATGTTGTAAGATGGGTAATCTGTTAGGTAGTATGAAAGTGCTATGAAACCCATACTTCTAATTGGTATCCACGCGACATCGTACCGGAACGCTAAATTGCATTGCTAAAGTCTTTGTCGGCCGGGTGGTAACTAGCCGCGGCCGAAGCATCCCAATAATATACATAGATATATCTTTTTATTGTTGTTTTTCTTTTCAAATCGATCGAATTATTATTGAGTCACGTTCCAATATGTTTCGTTTCTATAATGAACGACGTTAATTAAATTTTCTGTCAGTAGGGTGCGTTTAAAAGATAACGCTGCCGAGGTAGAGTCGACGTTATACACAGCATAAAATATCTAATAAAAGGTTTTATTAACAAAAACAACAATAACAAACAAACAAACATCTATAAAAAACAAGAGAATAAACAAAAAAAAACATTCTCAAACAATTAAAATCTATGTTCCGTAGTTGTTGTCAATGAGTCATCTCCACTACTCTCTGCTGCAGAACCATGGCAGCATAAACCTGCCAAGGAATCCTGCAACGCTGATTTTCAGTAGGGATCCAAAATATTTCTGTGTAGCGACAAGATAATTAAACAAACAAAATCCCACGGATTCTTTGCTAAATCTCTGCAAGAGTACCAGGCGGACACACGAAGTAACATTGTACTGCCGTGTTGCCAAGACCATTAATGAAAGAGGCAAAATTACAGGCAAAGTCATCAGGGTCAGTTAGTTCCCCCAGCATGGCAAACTATGGCCTAAACCCATCTTACTCTGTGAGAAGTCCCATGCCCTGTAGTTAGTAGGATGTGGGATGTGTGTGGAAATCGGTGGTTTTGTCTGGGAGATTCGGCCGTGGCTAGTTACCCTACTGACAAAGACGTGCCGCTAAGCGATTTAACATTCGGCAGGGTGTTTACGCATCTCACAACAAGTTTGCGACAGGCGTAAATCTTGCAATCACTGCTGTCAAACATCACTTTTGTTTATTTATTCTATAGAAAAGTGACATTTGGCAGCAGTGATCACCCTGCCGGTATGTCCCGTAGAAACTGATTAGGAGTATGAGATGGCTCTCAAACTCTCTAACAGGTTAGCCAGCTACCATCTTAGTCTGCATTACCACCAGGTGAGAAAGGCAACTGGTGGTAATGCAGACTAAGGTGGTCAAGGGCTAATTTGTAGCGTAATAAAAAGAAAAGGCGGTCGGTAATGGATCGATGATGACGTGATGATTACGCAGTTCGGTATACGCAGATAAAATATTGTAATAATTAATATCACGTCCAGACATTTGGATTCCCATATCAAAGACCTTTGATGTAGGTAGCCGTTTGAGCTGAAAATTTCAATTTTATTATTCAAACTCGTTAATATTAAATTTCTCTCAAAAAAACCCGCTGGAAAATGCTGGAAATCCACTTTGTTTGTGAACCCATATTGAAAAATGGAATGTTATGTAGCTACTCACGCATAAAAAGAAATACTATATTATTTAATTGCTTTTTTACGCCGAAGGTAGAAATTTTAGTTCGTATTAACATGTGTATATGGCTTAAAAGGGAAAAGGATTGAATGGGCTAAATATCATTCAAGTTAGAAATATCTCCTATGGAGAGGTTTGCAAGGTCTTCTTGACTTATTCTACCCTTACCTTGTAGTTCCCGACTTAAAAGCGCCTGCATGAGGGCACTCAGCTATGAAGTGAAGCTTTCACTTCACCACATTCTGGATGGATCTAAAATTAGTAAGGAAAATAAATAGTATATTTCAATATGCTATTTATTGTTTTGTATTAAAGTCTTATTTATTCAAAATTCGTCTATGTCCTAGCATTAATTTGTTCGAGATAAAGATAAATATACTAATATACTAGAAATATACTACGACAATACACACATCGCCATCTAGCGCCAAAGTGAGCGTAGCTTTTGTTATGGGTACTAAGATGCCTGATGAATATTTTTATTATTTACGTACATAAATACTTAGAATATACCCAGACACTGAAAAACATTCAAGCTCATTACACAAATATTTTCCTGCAGTAGGAAATGCACCCATGGATGGCCTTGGGCTCAGAAAGCAGGGTTGCTGCAAACTTCGCCAATCAGCCGTCAAAACACTATTAAAGATATTCAAACAATTACTGTATTAAAGGAAAAAAATATGTACTTGTAGTTCATTGTTCATTTTCTCTTATCATATGCCCCGTAAGTTGTTGCACACAAATGATTCAAAATCACGCTTAAACCACATGTGATTCGCAGAATACTAACAGTAAAAATACTTGCAAAACTACTACAAAAGTAAAACTACTTCCCGATTAAAGACTTTTATTTGCTCATGTTTTTTTAGGCATGTAAATATAAAAAGCATTGAAGCGGTGATAGCTCAGTGCTTCGCAGCCTAAGATGAAGCGCGCTTGCCTAGAGGATGCCTATTCACTCTTGATTTGAAGGTTCCTAGATTATAGGTATCAGGGAAGATGGGAGGGCATTCCAGGCCTTTGCGGTGCGGATCAGAAAGGATGGAGCAAAACGCTTCGTACGTGTTGATGCTATTTCAAAGATACGATACGAACGATATTAATGAACGAATACACTTTTCTTGTATACCAAAGAATAAAGTGGTTAACAGAGTTCTCAAAGGCGTGTGCAGTCAACTAATCCGCAATGGGCCAGCGTGATTACGGGCTATATCCTTCTCATTATGTGAGGAAATCCTTGAAATTATTTGGTAAAAGATTAAACATTCACTAAAGTTTCATGTTCCTACGGGAATATGTAAACTCTAAAGCTAATACTGGACAGTGAACGAAAGCCTTCATATATCCTAGCTAAGATTCGAAATCTTAATTAAAGGGGATGTCTCTCAACCAGCAGCTTTAAATGGTAATGTTAGTACTAGTAAAGTTGCATATCATGTTGACCATCATCAACCTATTAATTAAAGTCCCACTGCTGGGCATAGGCCTCTTCTCGTATAGACGTTTTAAGAGTTTAACACCCACCACGCTGCTTCAATGCGGAATGGTGGGGTTTAATTACTATTACAACAATTAAATGGTATTGACTGAAACCGCAACGTATAGACGCTCTTGAGATGTGGTGATTGAGGAGAATGCTGCGAATCCCGTGGACGGTACACAGGATCAATATTGAGACAGCTTAAAATTACAAGAAGACTATCAACCACCTGTCTTAAGAGCATTCTTGAGTACTTCGGTCACATTGTGAGAAGAGATGGATACAATCTTGAAAAGATAGTGGTCACTGGCAAAGTGGAAGGAAAGAGACCTCGAGGACGTAGCCCGATTCGTTGGTCGGATCAAATCCGCACTGCTCTTGACACCAAAGTGCATATTGCTTTAAACGTTGCTAAAAGCCGAATCAAATGGCACAAAATCGTCAAAAAGGTTGTAAGTGGAAGGGGTCACGACTCTCAACAATGAGGAACACGACGTAGAGAGAGACTGAAACCGACGGCATACCATGCTCTTAAAGACCTGGGGTTTGGCACCGCTACTTTCCTAATTCTGGACTGGCACTGGAGATTCTTAAACAGAAAACGCACAATACGTACCTACTTTAGGTTCTAAAACAGGGCGTCACTTTTGTAGGGCGCGTTTCTTTCTTGCATGCCCTGCATATTATTGATCTGTTTATAAGCGATGGTTTTCTACCTACCACAACTTGAAACGTTCTTTATTACTATTTTAAAATTGCCCATTGAAATAGGTTTTTAGTATCTAAACTTACTCGGGTGTGTGTAGTTTCTGAGATAAATACTGAAAAAAAATTAGTAGTAATTCTCGTATGAGATAACAGTTGGCTTTTGTCTGGTACTTGTAGAATTAAAAATACATGTGGTATTTACTGGAATTTTTGTATTCAACTTTATAAACATTCTGGATAGACACATCAGCGAAGTCTAGTACGTGTATTTTACCCTGCCATTGTAGGGCCACCTCCAGTTTAATAACCACTTGTAGTCTAACTGAGCTCATATGATACAACTAAAAAATATGAGACATACTTTTCAAAAGAACTTATGAAAGACACCCAGTTCATTTTGATCGATTTACCAACAGGCGGCTAATTGGCGCAGTGGGCAGCGACCCTGCTTTTTGCGTCCAAGGCCTTGGGTTCGATTCCCACAACTGGAAAATTATTGTGTGATGAACATGAATGTTTTTTAGAGTCTGGGTGTTTTTATGTATATTATAAGTATTTATGTATATTATTCATAAAAATATTCATCAGTTATCCTAGGTCCTATAACACAAGCTACGCTTATTATATTTATTAATTTATCAAAACTTCTTGGATTACCTGTTAAACCAAACTGAGATGGTAAAACTCCTGTCCTAATTCAAACATTTTTGTGCATACAAATAAATTAATCAAAAAAATAATAATACAGATAGTTTATGCAAAACATTAGAAGTAGTAAAAAAAAAAGATCTGATTTTATCGAAACTTTAGCCAGTTCCTAACAAGAATCATATTATTCAGTTCGCTATATAAATTTCACTCGATATGACGACGGCAACTTCCACGCAAGTACGGCACTGTTTAGTTTTCTTACCGACCGCGTCTGCGAGAAACTCGTTTCAAAAGTTTGCCTTGGATCCCACTGTTGGCAATTCCACACATTTCACAGAGGCTCAATACGGTCCAATAAAACGGGAAGTGCAATGCGGCTAAATATATTTTAACTGTGGTTTCTTTTACGGCAAATAATGAAATTTTCTGTTTGAGAATGGAAAATTTCTCGTTAATTTTACTTTGGTTGTTAAATCCTCGGCCTATTGATGTCCATTTGATTCATTAATTTATTTGTTTTTACTTATAGGATTGATCGGGAGCCAATTATATTAATTAAAACTTAACGACATATATATGTTGATATGGCAGCTGGTATATGTAACCAGCTATATCAGTCTACTGCTGGACTAGAGGCCTCTCGCAATGGGAGTTTACCAATACACACCATACTAGGCAGACATGTTGGTGACATTGAACTAAGAACATCCAGAGTCCTTATTCAGCCATTATCTAGACTGTTATAATTAGACTGGTTACATTTACCATTATTACATATACATATTTTTCTTTCTAAAGTGGAGTGGATTTCAATGCTTCATTATTCTGTAGTTGGTGATCGCAGTATATGGTAGCAGTAGCACAAAGGGAGCTACCCGTTCTGCGTTCTGTTATATGTCTGTATATATATTTAAATATATATATATATATAAAATATATTTAAATTAATGGCTACTTGACAAATACTGTTTCTCTGATTATGTGAGACGATTTTTTAGCGCTTTCGGGCTTTTAATAATTGCTCTACCACTACCTAAAGATATTATATATGTATATAATATCTTTAGTGGTAGAGCAATTATTAAGCTTCGATAATTGTAACGCTCAAAAACTTCTGCGTGGATTAAAAGACAGTGGTAGCAGTTCTAACCTAAAAGACAGTACTAAGAGATATTTAGAAGACATTCTGCATGCTATAAGCTTGAAGAAAAAAAATGAGAAACCGGACATATTCTTTCCGTCGATGCATAGATGAAATAATTATGAAAACTTTGCATTATTGAATGCACACTTTCTTTACCAGTAATACTTCATAGAAGAATTTTAAACTTTACTTTTCAGTTCAAAATTGGGTTTCGCTAAGTTTTACTCTCAGAAACGGGCCTCGGACAGTGACAGACTTTAACTTCACTACTTCTGCGAAATGAAATTGCAATATATTTTATTAACTCTATTTTATCAAACCTAAATTTAAAAAAATGTATGTGGTGATAGCAGATCAGTACAGTACAGTTGTACGACATCCGTGAGAAAAGCTGGTCTTATCACGGATGTCGTATGAGGTGACTAAGAGAATATAACGGAATACGTGCAGCAGGTTTCTCTGTGATACTACTACCTTAATCTCCTGCGAAAACCCGTCTGCATGACGTGGTGACAATGGACAAGTCCCTGTCGTTGGGAAAGGCTTTTGAGTCCAGCAACGAAGAGCAATGGAAAGTTTCGTTTTCATCACACAGATTATTAACATACAGGGTTACATCACATTAAATATAATATTCATATAATTATATCAAACGTTCGAAACGGCACACTGACACAGATGCACGCACTGCCAAAGCCTAAAACCCCACACCAGTAAACGCAGCGTCGGTTGGCCTACAATGAGGTAGACAGACGACATCACGCGAGTCTCTGGGAGCCACTGGAGATAAGAGGCCCAGGGCCGCAGAATGTGGAACTTCCTACAAAAGACCAATGTCCAGTATTGGACCTCAATTGGTTGAATGATGAAAATCAAGTAAGATGATAAATAAGCAGCAACAAGTAGTTACAAGTAATAAAATCGCAAATAACCGTTATTTATCTCTATCATATTGCATTATAGTTGCTTTTGAATTTTGTTTGTAATTTTTTTATTGTTATTTGAAATAAAATACCTAAAATAATAATTAAAATAGTTATTTCAAATATAGTTTAAGGTTTAAGCGTTATATTGCACGGAATATTGAGTAAAGTTTCAAATATTATACATACAGCTTTTACGATCGCCAGCTATTCACGTTTGGATCGGAACATCTAAGGATTACGTAGCTATATGTAGTCAGCTACGAAATAGTTTCCTTTTTGATATAAAGGCAACATAAATTCAATGCACTTTAGAGTTTAGAGATATAACGTAGAAAGCGTTCGATGACTTACTTGTAATAGAACTTTTATGTTGTAGTAAATTTGATTTAGTTTATAAATTATTTTTTACAACAACCAGCATTTGTCCGTTACTTGATCTGCGTACAAGTTATAAGTACTTTTTTGATACGGACATCATACGCACCGCGTCGCATCAACCAACCACTCTGTTATTGATGATTGGCTCCTAAGGATCTTAGCGTTATAGTTAATAGCTTTAAACCTTGTCCAACAAATGCCAAGATATTTTAAAATCTGACTGATTTTTTCAGAGATTAGCGCGTACAAATAAATTGCTATCCTATAAATACCTATAGATTTACAAAGGCAATTTTTTAATCCCGCGGTAACATGGGTAAAAGGTATCATTCATTTACGTCCAGAATACAAGCTTCTTATGTTTTAAATTTTATCAAGATCACTGGAGTGAAAGTTTGTAACAAAGATAATGTTAAAATTAAAATAATATTCATCATCGTCATCGTAATCAACCCATTACTGACCCACTACAGGGCACGGGTCTCCTTTTACAGTGAGAAGCTCTTACTCCACCACCTTAGTCCACCACGCTGGACAAGTGCGGTTTGCTTGACTTCAAACGCCGTTGAGAACATTAAGGAGAATTCTGACGCATGCATGTTTCCTCACGATTTTTTCTCTCATCGTTACAGAAAGTGATATTTTAATTGTTTAAATGAATACCGCACTTTCTCCGAAAAGTAAGATGTGCGTGCCGAGTATCGAACTCGGTTACCACCATTTTAAATAATATTAAAACATAACAACAAATATGGTTGAAATCGAAAGTTGTAATAATTACTTTGTGTGCAGTTTTGGTTAAAAACTTCACTCAACGACACAGTGGTGCTTTCACGAGCTGTGACAGTTGGAAATTGATAAAGCGACCAGTCGACAGATTGAAATGCAAGCATTGTAGGCGCCCGACATTTTTGCGCCGAAAGTTTTAATTGATCAAATGCAGTTCCGTCCCACCGTCACTCACTCACAACATAGTTTTAACGGACGACGGTTAGTAGGCACGAATATATAAATAAATAAATAAATATACTACGAAAATACACACATTGCAATCTAGCCTCAAAGTAAGCGTTAGCTTGTATTATGGGTATTTAGATGACTGATGAATAATATACATAAACACCACCAGTTTACCCAGACACTGAAAATCATTCATGTTCATCACACAAACATTTTCACGTTGTGGGAATCGAACCTATAGCCTTGAACTCAGAAAGCATGGTCGCTACCCACTGCACCAATCGGTCGTCAAACACTACATAAAGGTACTAAAAGATTTGGATCGTAATAAACTTCCACTGATTTTAAAAGGCAATTCATCGATAGCCTTCATTCCACAGCTAGACTAAAAGACTCTTGATGATCGCAGTATATGATAATAGAAACTTAGAAGACGCCTATCTCGTACAACCCCTTGGGGAAGAGGAGGGGTTGGTGACATTTGCATTATTTAAATAAAGGCCAACAAAAAAGCCTCAACGCTGGCAAAGGTTTCAGCGGTGGTGCCAATTCTGTTGCCAATATCTTAATAACAAATATGTTAATCTAACATTCTTTATTCAACTGAAATTTAGCCATTGAATGCAATCTCACGTGGTGGTAATCTAAGATTTTAGCGGTCTAATCTATAGGGGTACGACAGTTATATTAAACCTTTACCCCAAATCGAAATCTGCGCGGTATCATATCGTTTGGCAGCAAGTCTTTGTCGCCAGCCTCCCACTAAAAATATTTTTATATTCAAGGCACGTTAAAAAAATTAAGATAACGGGACTCCTCAAAATAGCACCTAAAACTATATTTATTTCTATAAAACTAAATTTCAAAAGGTAATTACGACCAAAAAAAGTCCTAACTAACACGTGAGTTAAAAGGCTTTTCACTTTAACAGTGTCACTGTGGTCAAAACACTAGCGTTAACGGGGTTAATGGAGCCGGTGAATACTTGAGCGCGCGCTTGAGGCAGCTATTTTCTGTTAAAATATTACCCTTTTAGGATTACACGTAAGCCCCGCCAACTGCGGTCGAGTGATGTTCTAACGGTTAACGTAAAGTCAGAAAATAGTAAGACCATCCGTACATATTCCTTTTGTAATCTGAACAATTAGTTGCCGTCCTCGATTTTATATCGAGCAGTTTGTCGTCCTAAACCCGTTTTCGCGGTTTTTGATTGTCTGTACCTGTTACCACTATCTATAAAGGTTTTAAAAGCGTCACTGGGGTGGGGTGAGGGCGAAGTTTTACCAGATGTTAAGCCCCTGGTAGCCCCGCTAACTGCGGTCGAGTGATGTTCCAACGGTTAACGTGAAGTCAGAAAATAGTAAGACCATCCGTACATATTCCTTTTGTAATCTGAACAATTAGTTGCTGTCCTCGATTTTATATCGAGCAGTTTGTCGTCCTAAACCCGTTTTCGCGGTTTTTGATTGTCTGTACCTGTTACCACTATCTATAAAGGTTTTAAAAGCGTCACTGGGGTGGGGTGAGGGCGAAGTTTTACCAGATGTTAAGCCCCTGGTAGCCCCGCTAACTGCGGTCGAGTGATGTTCCAGCGATTAACGTAAAGTCAGAAAATGGTAAGACTATCCGTACATATTTCTTTTATTAATTGAGCAATTAGTTGCTGCCCTCGATTTTATATCGAGTAGTTTTTTTCCTAAACCCGTATTCGTGGTTTCGGATTCTCTGTACCTGTTACCGCTATCTATATAGGTTTTAAAAGTGTCACTGGGGTGGGACAAAGGTGAAGTTCCACCAGAGGTTAAGCCCCAGGATAGTCCACCAACTGCGGTCGAGTGATGTTAAGGTTTAGTCAGAAACCAGTAAGGCCATCCGTACACCTTTTATAATTTGAGCAATTCGTTGCAGCCCTCGATTTTATATTTTACCGTTCTAAACTCGTATTGGTGGTTTTCGATTGACCGTATTTGTTACCCCTATAATGCCCTTAAAGTCGCGGTCGCGGGATTGAAATAAATAGCACTGCCTGCTGCCCTAGCTTCTACCTACATTACTGCTTTGTATGGTTATAAAGTCATAAACTTTTCCAAGCATAAAAAATTGCTTTATTGCTAGGGATAAATATCGGCAAGTTGCTGGAATCTACTGGATACCAAAAGTAACCAGAGCGCTGCTCAAAAGAGCCTCAGTGGACACGGTGTAACGACCTAAGCTCAACTCGACAACACGACAGCTCAACAAACGACAGCAAATGTGCGGTCAGCCTAATAGTTTGGTAATGGAACTTTTATATGCAATTGTCTAACTTTCCCTATCAGCTCGAGATGTTTATTTCTAATGGGGCATAATGTGTGTAAATATTTTATGTTTTAGGGTTCCGTAGTAAAGTAAGGAACCCTTATGGTTTCGGGGTATCTGTCGATCTTTCGACCAGCCTATAAATCACTGCTATAAAGTACTATAGTATTGTAGTAAAACAATCTTAATTTAAGGCGTATTCAGAGCTTTAAAATTATGAAAAGAATGAAATAACTATCACGTCGAATTTGAAGATATTTCAAAATAAGAAAGAAACAAATAAAGAAGAATAATGTTATGCATATAAAAACAATATAATGGTGTTAGAAGGCGTTGATAATGTTATAATGGCATTGACTTAATTTTTTTTTATGCTTCGGGAAATCACATCTGTATGATACACATCTTTTTTGTTCCACTACAAGTTAGACCTTGACTGCAATGTCACCTGGTGATGTTATGTGTGTGTGTGAGTGATGAAGAAGTCTAAAATGCTAGCAGTCTAACCTGTTAAAGTAATGGCAGTTATATTAAAACTATAACCTAATCCAAGCTAACCCTTTTAGTTTATATACTCACAACATATGCATTAATAATAATTTGACGCCTATCTTTTGAAGATCTTGGATTTAGAATGATGTCATTTAGCTACCGTGCAATGTCATCGAACCAGTACGGGTACTACTTCAAGTTCAATCGGTGAGGGATAACCAGTTTATAATTCAGTTACAAGATTTGTTCGTAACAAAATAACACACAAATACAAGTTAAATAAAAGCTTATTAAAAAAAATATCGTCAGTCAACCTACGGACGTTTGTACTGGACAAAATAATATCGGACCTTCGCAGTATGAAATCCAACTGCTATTATACCGGGCGGGTAAACCCGAACGTGCCTTTCCAGCCCGTTATAAAGATTTCCTCAGCCAAACATGAATTGCAGGCTATTTGCTGCTTTGCTCTCAGCCTTTAGCAAACTATTTATGTATTGAATTCAAAAAGGTAACAAGGCTAATGCCCATTTTCATTTAACCTCGGAACAACCTTAAGTTTATGACTAGTGATTCAGGTGATTCCTAAAGATAAAAACGTTTCATGGACGTGACACGGACGATAAGTGATGTCTAACGACGTGAGGCATCGTCTTAAGTTTCAGCGATTCGGCTAATCGCTAAGTTTAGGGGACTCATAAGTTGACACTTGTCAGATGAAAAAAAATATAAATAGGTTTTTTTTTAATAAATCACAAAATACCACACCTTGTGGCAAGAACCATAAACAATTTATTTTATATCAGTTGCTTAGTGAGAATCGTTTGGTGAAAGGTATATGCCTAGGAATCTTCGTTGATCAGGCGTTACTTTCTTAAGCATTGTCTTGTCGGTTGTTAGTGAAAACGGGCCTAATACCCATAATAAAGTCTCACACTGCATCCAAAAGCGCAAAGCAATTCCACCAGTTTGGAAGATCATTGCAAAAAGGTGACTCACTTAATTTTTCTGTTTTAAATGTATGGGAACTGCCTCTCTAGTTTAGTGTATAATCTATGGAACTGCCTATAAAGAGCTTGTCAAAGTCAGAACTAACTGCGACGGTAAAAAAAAGTTGTCATAACCACTTTCGTTGACTTAAATCTAAAATCAAGAGGGTACCTAATGCGCCCTGGTTTAAAGAAGTGCCCACAACAAACTTTGCAGAGTTTAATATTGTGTGTCAATCATGTGTGACATATTGGAGATGTCTCTTAAAAAGTTCTACGTTTGTATTAAACGTAAGCTTATAGAAAAGTCCTATTATAGTATAAAGTACTACGTAATCGATAATTTTAAATGACATTGTAAGGTGGTGATAACAAAAAAACAAAACACCCGGCTAAGTTTGTTGTGGGCTTCTTCTTCGACCAGGACACGTTTGGAACCTGCGTAGCTTTAGTTTTAAGTTAACGAATGTGGTTATCGCCATCATCTCACTACCCTGTAATTCTTATGTACGCATCAAAAGTGCCACCTATGGACCTACTTGAATAAAGATATTTTCGACTTTGACTTTGATTTTGACTCTGTGTCATATAACTCAATATTAATATTAATATTTAGCAATTAAAAATGATGCCTGCCGAATACTTTACGAAAGTAACGTTTGAGTAGCGTTCATTTCAATAAACTTTTCAATATTTTTGTACTAGTAGTGAAAAAGCAAACTTTTCAATATTTTGGAGCGAGTATTGGACTACACATTCCTCACACCTAATAAACTTCTAACAATACTGTATGGAATGAAAAATAAAGCCCACGGTTCAATGATTTAAATAGTCTTGTTGGTGTGGAGTCGTTTAGGTATGCAAAGGTCATTAGCCGTTCGGTCCTGTTGTTTCAAGTAACCTTATAACATAAAAAAGAAGAGATAATATAGTCGACATCATATCATCCTATTACCAGCCCGCTACAGAGCACGTGTCTCCGCCCACATTGAGAAGGGTGTAGACCGCCACCACGCTGGACCAGTGCCGATTGGTGGACTTCACACGCCTTTGAGAATATTATGGAGAACTCTCAGACATGCAGGTTTCCTCACGATGTTTTCCTTCACCATTGAATGAATTAATGAATGAGTGAATACACTTTTATTGTACACCACAGAGAAAATGTACAGAGATACAAATTGACATTGAGTGATAATTCAATTTCAAAAAGTGAAGCCAAAGATCTTATCACTGAGCTATCACCGCTTCCTATAGTATCTAATGATAGTATTGTAGACGCTTTTAATCTCTTGGTAAATGCCGTCATAATCTAGACAGTGTCACGAAAGTGTACAAGTGTTCCATAAGCGCATCAGACAACATTATTAGTATTAGTATTTAGTAAATACTACAGAGACATATAACATTAGGTTCCAAATCTTACTTGTGGCTTCTTAACTTTAGATAAGTATATCCTCATAATTTATATCACAAGTGAAATGTTAGATCAGAGCGTTCTCACAAAAAATTACACAAACAAAAAAATCTGTTCGGCTTTATTATTAATATTGTAAAATAGAGCGTCAAAAACAGAATAGGAAATACAGCTCAAGAATGAAATATAGGCTCAACTCCTTTGAGAATCAAGCAAGTATAAGAATCTGCACAAAATGAATATTGAAAAAGGAGTACGCCAAGGGGCTAATATTAGGGACGGTTCTAGGATGTTTCTTATACAATTTCTGGAACAAATGTACATAACTGAACTTTATTTATTCTATTTATTCAAGATCGGATGAGTTACGAGCCCTGGATTGGGACATTGTTTGCTTGTTTATGAGTATTTTCGTCAGCTTAGATATTTTATTACGTATAATATGAGGTGAATTTGACTGCGTCGTAGTTTGGATCAAAAGTCAATATTTTATATATTTTTTGTATAAGTATTTATTAGAATCAACATGAGCAGCATAATTTCAAAGTAAAATTTTTACACGACATCCCTCAAATAAAGGTTATACTAATGATTCTAAAACAAAATCGTCGATAGTATTGGGTAAATAATGCTTCAAACCATGTGAACCATTCTGGCAGCTGAATTTAATAACATTTTCTAATATAGATTCTGAAAGTATTTTCATGTAAAAAAGTAAAAGTATTGAACATATGGAAACAGTGGCGTGCAGAGAGGGTATGCATAGGGTATGCAGATGATATAAAATGAAGAAAATCTCCAGTAAGAGTTATCAAAAACTTAAGGATAGGCATTGTTAGAGTTATTGGAAGCCTACCCGTAAGTATTTATAACTCGTACTGGCGATTTTCTTTATTTTATATCATCTGCATACCCTGTGCATACCCTCTATGCACGCTACTGTATGGAAACATATTTAAAAACAATCCTTTACTTATACAAAATATTAATACAAAAGGGGATTTAATTTAGTTCTTGAAACATTGTGTCTGTACGATACTTATTTTAGGGATTTTTAGAATAATTAGATGACACTGTGCTTTTTTTTACACAGCAATGGAGCAATAGAGTAACGGACGGTATAACGGATTGGTGATATTTTCGCAGATAAAGTTAAAATGAGTTAACTTTTAGCAAGAAAGGATTCCTGTGAGACATATTAAAACCAAGCTGATGAAATTGCGCATAAAAGCTGGGCATCCTTATGTAATCTTGTTAATATAATATAATATCTTGACTTTTATTAGCAGCAACACCGAGATTACTTCATTTTCTAAATGCGTAAAAGCTTACTGACTATAAGCTTCAGTAAACTTTAGCAAAGATAGAAAATTAAATAATCTTAATGCAGCTCTATACGACTTGCAACAAGCGACAAGTGAGGTAAACAGAAATTAGAAGTAGACAAAAGTTTTCAGTTCACACAGACAACTTGAGAAACAGAGACCACTTTTATTAAAAATTATAAGGACCTTTTAATAAAACGTAGTTCAGGTTATACCAAGTTCTGTCAAAGTCTGTTTACAGACTGAATTGAAACTTCCCCAAGTACCTAATATAACGTCAAAACCTCTGCAAACTTTAAGTAAAGCTGAAATCTCAGCAGCGGAAAATGATTGCCCATTCGGTTTTGCGCGAAAATCTTGGTTTGTTTATAAAATTAGAAAACCCCAATTTCTAAAACGCCGATCAATTCAACGACTGAGTGTCATAGCTAAAGAAAACTACACAACTAGCATGATGAGCTAACCATAATAGCTAAAACTCAACTTTTCTCGAAACTGCATATTTTCTCCAGCACCCTTATTACCAGCAACTATTGCCTGTAGAGGCATAATTAGGGTGCAGCGTAGTAAGTACATAGGTGCTTAGGTAGGAGTACATTTTAATTTGATTTCAAAAGCATCAAACATTGTTATCTTACCGTAGGTAGGCTACATTGATAAGCGTTTGGTAAGTCCCAATGATAATTTAGACTTCAATATTTTCAATATCTTAACCTTATCTTTTGTTAATGTCCCTCTTTTCGCAACTTAATTAACAAATGATTAATGATTGATGTAAGCGTATTCACTAATTTGATCAATGATCAGCGTTTGATAAACTTGTATAAATAAAATGTAGGAAGGCGGAATAAATGTCTCGGGATACATTTTCTTCCGGATAATTTTGGCGTTTATGCAGTTACTAGCTGATGCCCACATCTTCGTGCACGTGGATAAAGGTTTTAAAAATTCTTACGGGCACTGTTAAATTTCTTGGATAATTACGAGCGATTTAGGCCTGAAAGGTACTTTGGTTGATATTTTGTGTATACTTATTGTATGAATATTGACTGATGATACTTTACAATGGTCAAATGAAAGGGACTGTGGTTTTAAGACAATGAAAAAGACACCATACATGTTATGAAATATAAATGATGGTCTACCTAAAAAAATCTTCTTACTTAATAATATAACTGGGAAAGTGTGTTTGTTTGCTTGTACTTCATCCACGCCCCTACTTAACTACCAATCAACTTTACTTTTTTTGGATTTAACTCAAAGGACGCAGACTCAAAAAACCGCCATAAAAGCGGCCGAAAAACGGGGACAACAGCTAGTGGTAAAATAAATAAATATACTACAACAATACACACATCGCCATCTAGTCCCAAAGTAAGCGTAGCTTGTGTTATGGGTACTGATGAATATTTTAATTAATAACATACATAAATACAGATAAACACCCAGACACTGAAAAACTTATGTTTGTCACACAAACATTTTCCAGTTGTGGGAATCGAACCCCTGGTCTTGGACTCAGAAAGGAGGGTCGCAGCCCACAGCGCCAATCGGCCGTCAAAATAAAAGTTGATTTTTATTTCCTTTCTATCTTGTAATGAGGCCCGCTTCAGCGGATGCACTTCGACCCTCCAGGATCTTTTGTGCTCATGTTTATTTCATTTACTACTACTACTACTACTATTTGTATATTCTCAGACTAAATGATTATTCAAACCTATGTATAGTTACAGTTTTCGCCGAAAATATCATGATGCTTGTTAATTCTAAAATATACAGCCCGTGTGCGATCTTAATACAATTTCGGGGAAGTTTCTCCCTCACGTAGTGTTGGGGACGTGACAATCGTTCACGCCTGGTTCATGCACCCTGGGATTTTTATTGGGGTACAAGATATAAGCGAACGCGTCTGTTGGATTATTTCCTTTTATCTAATCAATGTGATAGTTTAGATGTTTATCACTACTTCCAATGACCGAACAGAGTTTACTAAATGAAATGGAGATAGCTAATACGCTGAATGAACACGTAATTTATTATAGGTGAAGGCTTTTCAATATCTTTATGCACACCAAGACATCCATACTAATATTATAAATTTGAAACGTGTTTGTTTGTTTGTCCTTACTTCACATCCTAACTAAGCAACCATTCAACTTGATGGTTAACATAGAGGTAGTTTTAAGGGAGAAAGATTCCCATAGGCAGGCTACTTTTGTTCCTGGAAAATATGAAATTCACGAGTGTTACTGGTACATTCTTATTTTTATATCAAATATTGTCCTACCTTTTATATCGGTATTTTTGTAGTTAAATGTAAATGTAGTATGTATTTTTATGTAAGTATATTTTATTTTTTGTAACATCCTTGGTGCACCACCCACTTTCCATTTTTTTATCGGCTTCGTACGCTCAGGTTGACTTTAAAAGATCACTTTTAGTGACAAGGCCGCCTTTGCACCCTAGCACTAAGTACTTTTACTGGTTTCCTTGAGTTTTTCCTATTGTGTTGTGTTGTAATAAAGTTTTTCTATTCTATTCTATTCTACCTTCAAGTCGTAACAAAGCAATCATTTGACTTACTCACCGTGATTAACACTGCGGGGCACAGCTAGTATGAAATAAATTTAAATGGGTTATTAACAATCATAAGTTTTGGACGCAACTAAATGCATTCGTTTATTTTTTTTTATAAACAAAATTATTACATTCTAAGAAAATACTTAAGAGCTTCTTCGTTACCGCTTGTGTTAATGCAATGGGATGGGAAAAACATTTTATTCCTAAACCAATTATTAAATCTAATTTTATCGTTCTTGTTTTCACTAATTCACTCTTTTTGGTGAAAATTGATTTAACGCTAAACGCTTTTATTTAAAAACTAAACTTATTACGGAGATGGCTCATTGCTTGTAAGAGAGGAAATTCTTAACGAATGAACGTGCTTTCGTTTACGCCAACATCCAGCGAAAACACGATGCTCGAGAAAATGAAAAAAAAAAACCTGTATATTTTTCTTAGAAATATATTATTTATTATGATAATATCGAAATAATGATGTACTCGTATTAAAAGACTCTTCACTGTTTCTAAAACACAGCGCATTGATAGAAATTGCTAATTGGCCACTAATAATCGAGCCGTGCGTTGACGTCAGATCAGAAAACTCTTCCCGCTGGTTTCGTAGTACGAGACAATGAAAGATAATGTAACGAAGAACGGGACGCAGCGCCGCTCTGTGCTTCTGCGATCACCAACCATTCTGCCTAGCGTGGTAGTTATGGGCCGTTACCGTTGCTTTTATAATTTCCCAAACTGTCCCTGCCGGGGGTTGAACCACGGACCTCTACTTATAAGGCCACAGCGTTCACCACTGAGCCGTGGAGGTAGTCAAAACCAGTTGACTAAAAACGGGCATAGTAGCACGGACGGGTAAACAATTAAGTGAACTTATATGGGTTCCGTTTTTCCATTATTACTCTTTACACAAGTATTTTAAAGTCAGGGTCTACTAACCGCAACCACTTAACGTCCATCGTTCAGAGTAACGGCTCACATTTCGTTACCCCAAAAGTGTGACATGCACGGAATGTGATATGACCTTTTCCCCGTAACATCTACATACCTTTGACTCCATTCAATGTCACGGGTCAAAGCTCACAAAATTTTATTTTACAGCACACTCGTAACACGCATAAAAAGGACCTTTTTGTGCTGTAAAAGAATTTGGTATTTTTACAAAGTGGAAACAGCGTGGTAGGTGAATACTTTACACACATTTTTATTGCTTTGGCGGAGAATAGTTCGGGTGTATTTCAAAGAGTTACTTTACTCTATTCTATATGCATATAGTAGCTGTGTTATGTGAGTCCAAAATAAAGCAACAACAAATGCCTGACATGACAGGATTCGATTTCAGAACATTTCAAACTCAAATGCGACTTTAACTGCTCCATGGCAGCTTTGTGTATTTTTTATATACTATAGTTTTTTCCATAAAATTAAACATAATGAACACAGTTTTCGCTACATAGTATAAAAGGTCTATTTTTTATTTTAGGTATCCCTAGATTCGAAAAGAACAACAATAACAAGAAAAAAAATTCAAAAATTTTTTCTTTCACCTTATTCTATGTTTGTAGAAAAAACGAAACTAACAACTAAAGAAAAAAGGTATTTAATACATTGAAAGTTTTATTATAACGCATTATCTAGTTAAATAAAGTTTATTTAAATATAACAAAAAAAATATTTCTACATAAAGAAATGGACATTTTTTATATTGATAATAACTTATTTAGTAAAACTTAAATGTTTACTCAAGAATAACATAACTATTTAACGTTGTGAAGAACTTCATAGATTTTATAAAAGTACATTTTGTTGAACTTAATCTCGAATTGTTGAAGAAGAAATTATAAGTGTTGTGCGAAAGTACAAAGGAAACCTCGAGAATTACCCAAATGTCCTTGCTTCTAATCTATTACAACAAAGCTTTGAAAATAGACTGAAAGGGAAAAACATTGTTTAACTTTTTATTTAAAGAGGAAATGTTCTTAACGGAGGTCACACGTAACTTGTGAAAATTCAATGAGCATATCTGCTTATCAGTGACATGCATAAAGGGTATGCAGATTATATAAATTGAAGAATAAAAGGCTGTATAAGATAGGCTTCGTAAGAGTTATAAAAAACCTACCCTTAAGTATTTTTTTAAAATATACTACGACAATACACACATCGCCATCTAGCCCCAAAATAAGCGTAGCTTGTGTTATGGGTACTAAGATGACTGATGAATATTTATATGAATAATATACATAAATACTTAGAATATACATATAAACACCCAGACACTGAAAAACATTCATGCTCATCCACAAACATTTTACAGTTGGGAATCGAACCCACGGTCTTGGACTCTGAAAGCAGGGTCGCTGCAAACTGCGCCAATCGGCCGTCAATTTATTACTCGTACTGAAGATTTCATTCATTTGATATCATCTGCATACCCTGTGCATACTCTCTATGACCGCCACTGCTGTTTATATATATATATTATATAGTTATTTTAAATTTATTTATAACTTATCGCAGATAAACCACAGCCAAAAAAAATGGAATGCTAAATTCCACAATTAAGAAACAAATTTTCTGAAATTTGAAAATTCACACTTACAATACCTATATTCCGGAAAATCAATCCTCGCACTAGCTACGAGTATAAATATACCCCACGTAGATCTATTCGACGGCAGAAGCCAGTTCCAAAACAAATCAAAATTTGTTTCCCACAGTAAATAAATGTTTTTAGAACACCATGTCGAAGGTATTCACATGATCACACTTCAAATTAAATTACCTACTTATTAATATAAAGGTGTAAGCATAAACTCACAAGAATTTTTCTTTACTTCCAGCCGTTGACAAATTTTTGCTTGTTTAGTCTAATTGATAAGTATATTAACACTCACAATGAATGCTACAACATCGTTACTTAATCACATTACCATTTAAAGTGAGATTAAAATATCATTTGCTTCAACGGTGAAGGAACACAACGTGAGGAAACCTGCATGCCTGAGAGTTCTGCATAATGTATTAAAGGCGTGTGAAGTCCACCAATCCGCACTGGGCCAGCGTGGTGGACTACAGCTTTAACCCTTCTGATTCGGAGAGGAGACCCGTGCGCTGTAGTGGACCGGTAATTGCTTAATATTATGATGATGATGATTATTTATCTTAACACTGTGACACGTATATTTGTGACACTCGTATTTATATCATCTTCAGCTTTAATAAAGTAATAGGTACTTATACTGGATATACTATAACGATATTAATTTTGTAACATATGAATCTTATCTTATATCTTTAAAGGAGCAATTTTTGTATATATATAATTAGAATCTCGGAATATGCTCCAACGATTTTCATTAAATTTGGTATACAGGGGGTTTCGAGGGCGATAAATCGATCTAGCCAGGATTCATTTTATTTGTGTTCTCCGTTAATAACCGATTTGGTGCAGACGAAGTTGCATGGGTCAGCTAGTTATAATAACTGACCGAAGACGACTTTGCTTGCTCTCTGAGGTACAGGACGTAGGAGGTGGATTACAGGACCTATTCACTAACCATATGTTGGTATTAAAATTTCGAAAAAAAACCTCTAAAATTATTCGGACTCAGCGATCCGTAGGCAAGCATTGTAACTACTAGATCAACGGGGTCAGTTATAAGTAGTAATAAAGAAGTTTTTATTTCATCAAAGTTTATTATCAAAATACGCAAACAGAATAATTACGTCGCTTCTGCACTCGGGCAAAATATTAATGTCCGCAATAAATAACAAGCTTACCTCATGCTTACCTCTGTTTATGTTTCACTTAAGCTTGTACTATCATGTGTAATAGTCGCATTAACTCTTTTGTGAGCAAGCTGCTTCCAAGAAGGATCACGTCATATTTACTCTTAGAGACTTTTTAAGAAGCCACTAGGTGGGTTTTTTTTGTGTACTAGCAGTTAGCCTATTGGGTAAGTTTTCACTCACCCTTTCGGCACAACACACACACACACACACACACACACGCACTCACTCACACACACACACACACACAAACACGCACACACACTAAAACTATTTTAAAAGACAATAATTTCTAATTTATTTCATGCCACTTTGTAGGTAATATTTTCAAGAACTGTGAAACACAAGATGTTTTTAATTATTTTTTACCTAAAGCCCAAATAACAATTATGAAACTTGGTATTTAGGCTTTAACACAAAATTTGAAGAATGACAAACTTTAATACAAACTTTCTGCCCTTAGGGGGAGAATTAAAGAGAAGTATTTCTTTAAATTCCATTGTAGAATTTTTAGTGTTAATATTTTATAGTTATTGATTTCCTCAAAGTCAATGTAAAAAGACTTCAGTAAAAATGTTTAATATAGAACACATATGTTTTAATATACTCACAACCTTTAAAACTGTTTCTTTAGACAAAATTTGCACCCAAACAAAACTAAAAGACAATTATCTTACTTACATTATTTTGAAATGCGCAAACAGAATAATTACGTCCCTTCTGCACTCCGGCGAAATATTAATGTCCGCAATAAATTACAAGCTTTCGTCTGTTTATGTTTCATTTAAGTTGTTGCACTTTCTCACAGCGCTTTCTTGTAATTCTGTCGTATAACTTAACTAACTCTTATTAGAATACTGCTTGCATTATAAGTGGAAGTTAATGTTGCGGTGTTAGCCTAGTGGTCAGAGGTCATTTTTGGTGGTTCGAGTCCCATCACGCACCTCTAACTTGTAAGTTATGTGCGTTTTAAGTTGTTAAAATACACTTGCTGCAACGGTGAAGATAAGCATCGTGAAGAAACCTGCATGCCTGAGAGTTCTCCATAACGTTCTCAAAGGTGTGTGGAGACGTGAGTGGAGTGTGACAAACGCATTGGGCCAGCTTAGTTGGACTAGGGCCTAAAGCCTTCTCATTGAGATAGGAGACCCGTGCCCTGTAGTTGGCCAGTAATGGGTTGATATGATGACGATGAATGTACGGCTCAGGCTGAACTGAATTAATGAAATTTCACACAGATATAGCTAGCATCTTAGAGAAAGAGTGTTACTTTTTTTTTTTAATAAGAATTCTACCGTGATAATGTAAAAACAGCGGGCGGCTACATCTGACCCAACGTTTAAAATTCAAGATTGCGTCCAGCGAGTAACCAATCATATTAAACACGCATTAGTTCAAGACTGCCTGACCTAGATAATTGATTATTGACGGACCAATTACTTGCCCAACCTAATGTTATGTGGAAACTCATCGCCTATGAACACAGTAACACTTCGCAGGGCATGCAAAGAATACGTTCTTAAACGTCCATCAACCTAATTCGTAGAACATTGCAAGAATGATGATTAGCGGCAGAAATAAGCATTAGTTTAGTACCTCTCCGAATGAGCTCTACTACTACTAGCACTACATACCATCGGCGCCCGCTGGATGCAAGGGGTTGCCACGAGACCTCACCGGACTCCATACCGCTTCCTCACCGCTGGCTGATGGGCGCTTGCCAACTCACTGGTAAGCTCGACCTAGCTGAGCGGTGGGCGTAAGCCCTCCCTCGGACATTCCAAGTCGCCGCAATACCGGTGATCGCCGCAACACATAGCAGCCTTGATCGCGCTGCCGCGACTCTACCCGGACACGACACCACGGACCCAACGGTTCCACCCAGTGACCCGTCTGTAGTTGCAGACGGCGCTACAACCACCGAAAACGGTTACCCCGAGCCCCAACTGCGAATCCGAGGAAGACTCTAGAGTACTAACTACTACTAGGCACGTGCAAAATAATAATAAAAATCTCAAGATTATGTGTATATAAATAAAAACATATCTTATTAAAACAAGAAATATATTTTACGTCATCAGTATAAGCGGAGTGGTTGAGGCTAAAAAGTTTTTGGGACCGCGAAAGGTTTTTGATAGTGCGCCAAGAGGAGTAATTGGGATACCGGTTGCCAAGAGACTCTGCTCTAGGGCCACGCCACTTTTAATTAAGCCCTTAAGTGCTTCTAGACTGACATCGTTAAATTATTTTTATGTTCGCTTAAGATTGAAATATTAAAAGCAAAAATAATTTTTAAAATTCATACCAAATTTTTAGTCTGAGTTATGAAGTTAATTCGATACTGGGGATTGTTACATGCTACTTCTAGCGTGCAAACTTTTCTTAAACCTTAGTCATAAAAAGAAGGGTGCAATAAGTTTAACGTGTATAAGAGTGTTGTAGTTGCTCCCAAATGAATCTTTCAAAAAGCTCACGTCAGGTTTTCAAGAAGGTTTTTGCTACAATTATTAAAGTTCAGGTGGTCAAAGATCTACACCATATTTGTCATAACTTGATAAAAGAGTACTACCAAATTTCGGAGGTAAGTAGATTAATTTGATATTTAGTGTACTTTTACATTGGTGCTATTGTCAAGACATGCTTTGATATGTTATGTAAGAGGACATCGCTTGCTTGCTACACGATATGTAACAAGGTTCTTCATAACAATAGCTAACAAATAAACAATCACACTTTCGCATTTATAATGTTCGTATGGATTTAGAGATGATATCATATTATATAATTTTTTTGTATTGGATCATTAAACTGGTAACAATCAATGAAGTTTTCATGAGAATAACATAAATACAAGAGAAAGACAGAAGATTGAAACCTTCTAGAAATGATCACAGCATGCTTAATTAAAATAATCTAAAAGCTAATCAACTAACAAAGCAAAGTTTAAAACTGAATACCTGCAATACAATACAAAGAAAAGTAATACGGAAAATAAATTAATTTAAGCTCATATTTAAAGTTATTCTTAAAAACTTAATAATTAGGTGCCATTAATGAGATCGTTTTTCATGAGAAAAACCTCTGAAAGACTAATTAGAGAAGTTTGCTTACTCTATATTAGTACTGATGAATTGCTCCATTCATTAGCACATCCCTTAAATATGTATGAGAACGCTAGGAACTCTAGTAAGGGAAGCGAGCTGAGCGAACTTATAACTCAAAACTTGGGAACTTTTACTGAGTAAAAGTTTAACCACTCGACGCTATTAAGGTTCGGGGACAATGTACAATCGGACACAATATTCTGGAAAAGCTATTGTAGGGGAAAATGTTTTACTGTTCTTAAGACTATTGTGAACGACTACATCATTCTTAACTAATAGATATTGTATTGTGTTAAGATTGTACTGGAGACGCTGGGCAGACGTACTTGTGCAGGTCAATGGCCCACTATGGTTGAGGAAGGCCAACGAAAGGAAGTCATGGAGAGAGCTGTGGGAGGCCTACGCCAAAGAGGCGACTCCTACCGTAACCGTACCCAACGGAAAATCACAGAGACCTCACTATAATAATATAATATTATTTCTAATGTCCTTAATGTAAATAACGTAGTTTTAGTAATAGTTTTGGCCACATCTCAAAGAATGAGGGGTCGATTGAACTAATGGTGGTGCAAGGAAAGGTTGAAGGAAAAAGGGGCAAGAGGGCGGTCACCTACTCGTTGAACAGATACGATAAAATCGCAGACCCAGACAACTGTGGTGGAATGTTTTCGACACGCTACCAACCGCCAAAAATGGAGAAGACTCACGCGGGAAGTCGTGCAATCCAATTATGCCTCGCGCCATGAAATTCATCTCAGCAGCCACGACCACTCTGCCAAGAGTGCACGACCAAGAAGAGTAATAGTAATTTGAATTGGTTAGTGTAGATGCTATAAGTTAGTGCATTCTTTAGTAATTGTGTATAATGTTTATAAATAAGTTGTGAATTAAAATTAAGGAATAAATAAATTAATAAATAATGTTCTAACAAAATGAAATACCAGCAATAATACTAATCTTAATTATGGTAGTAGAATAAATGGCTTTTGTTATTTCTGTTTTTTTTGAAGACCGTACTTGCAACGCGTGATCCAGATTAAACCAAATCGAACGTTAATTTATGTTACTGAAAATTTAAACTATATTAGTAAATGTTCCCAATTACGCCAACTCAAATCAAAGTAACATGGCGTCTCATAACCATATTGTTAAATTACTTAACCAATTCGCACGCCCGTTTAATATGTATGAGAACTCTAGCAACTCGAGTATCGAACGTTAATTTATGTTACTGAAAATAAAAACTATATTAGTAAATGTCCCAAATTACGCCAACTCGAATCAAAGTAACATGGCTTCTCATAACCATATCCTTAAATTACTTAACCGATTCGCACGCCCGTTTAATATGTATGAGAACGCTTGCAACTCGAGTAACGAAAACGGCTGAGTAAACTCAAGTATCACTTAGAACTTGGGAAAATTTTACTGAACAAAACTTTAACCACCCGACGCTATTAAGGTTCGGGGACAATGTACAGTTGGATACAATATTCAGGAAAATCTATTGTAGGGTAAAATGTCCCATTGTTCTTTAGACTACTGTGGGACTTTCATTGCTAACTAATGGAAAATGTCATTGTCTTAAGACTATACAAAGCTGCCCCAATCCGTTTTTAAATCTGATCTAATTCAAATGACGCTGAAATTATTACACGTTTTGCGATAATCTGCAATCATTTTTGACTATATAGTTACCTTTACCTAGGTTACAGACAAAATATAAGGTAATCTATGTAAATAATAAAAATTCATAGAAGAATTCAGTTAGGTACATAATATTGTACATGTTATACACGGACTCTTACATCGGAGAGGTGGATTTTGCTTGATATATCAATATTCAAAAATTCTAAATTCAAAAATGTTTTATTGATGAAGATTGTAGACCAACATATTAACCTGTTAACCCTAATGTTAGGTGTTAAATGTATAAACGCATAAATGAATTGTAATATTGGGTTAGGCTATCAATAGTCTATAACAGTCCACTGTGTTGTTAGTCCAGCAATGAACTGTTATAGTTTTGTGGACTGTAGACTGTTATAGGATTTTCCCAATGAAAGGATTTGTCCATAATCTTGACTCTGGTTAGTGATAAAAGTATATGGTAGTAGTGGCAGAGAGGATGCTACCTAATCTCGATT
The DNA here is from genome assembly GCF_905163445.1 of Pararge aegeria. NCBI lineage: Eukaryota > Metazoa > Arthropoda > Insecta > Lepidoptera > Nymphalidae > Pararge > Pararge aegeria. Next base: position 3,119,730 of record NC_053184.1, on the reverse strand, counting down.
ATTATTGCCTTAGTCGGCTCGTACGTAAGAGAAGGGGGGTCTATGGGGCTATGATCATTATAAGAATCATCAGGATATCTTTTTTATGCTTATACCGTAGCATATGTAGCGAGGCTAACAGACCAGAGGTGGAACGTAAGAGCAACCCTGTGGAAAGGCCCACAAGGCAAAAGCGCCCAAGGGGTCCCCCTGAAACTATGGGAGCACGAGATCAAAAAATATAGCCGGTCCAAACTGGACTCAAATAACAAAAGGTAGAGAAAAATGGACACCGTTGAAAGAGGCCTTGCAACGGGCCTTTACCCTGTCTCCCCAGATTGGGTAAAGGCCCCTTGCAAGTAACTAACATACATAAAATTAAATTTAAGTAAACTAAACTAGTAACATTAATAGACCAGCTTATATGTATATGTGTTTAATGTAAATTGCAAGAAATAAAAGGCTTTTATTAGTTTTCTTTTTACTTTTATATGTAGCGGTGATATCCCAGTGGGGAGGAGCTCGACTTCACTTCTCAATTCAAGTTCAAATCCCAGCACGCTCTTATCAAAGTAAGGTGCGATTTAAAATAATTAAAAAATCATCTGCTTCAACGGTCACTCAAAGATGTGTGGAGTCCACCAATCCGCACTGGGCCAGCGTGGTGGACTACGGCCTTAACCCGTTCTCATTGTGAGAGGAGACCTGTACTCTGTAATGTGCCGGTAATTGGTTGATATGATGACGATGATGAATGCTTATTTAATCCAGTACCGCTATGGATATACCCAGTAGCGTGCATACAGGGATAGAATTTTCACAGGGATTCACTAAGCGGACAGATGATAGAAAATGAAAAAAAAATCCAGTCCGAGTTGTAAAAAACTTTAGGATAGGCATTGTAAGATCTTACTTGGCTGAAGGCTTACTATCTATGCACGCTACTGGATATAACGTCATTATCTCTAAAGCATACCTTTCAGGTTAATCTCACTGTCGATCAAGAATTTTAACGTGACTAATTACCTACTAGAAATTCTCAAGTAACTTCCAGTGCTTTTAATGTAACTTAAAGTCGATGTTCCAATTAAGCTTCTTCGGAATTTAACTTCGCGGAAGCTCTGTAATGGAGCCGGACTTAAAGTTGTTTCCTTGTAGATGAACAATGTAAGAGCAAATGTATTAACGTGTTGTGGCCTAGACCAATCAAGCCAAGACTTATAATTATTATAAAATCGATCAATCAATAGCCTATAACAGTCCACTGCTGGACTAAAGTCCTCTGAGTCTAAAGGTCTAGACTCAGACTGTTCACTCTAGGTGTTTATCTGTATAAGTTTTTTTTTCTTAAAAATAAATATATATACTACGACAATACACACATCGCCATCTAGTCCCAAATTAAGCCAAAAAGTTTTTAATCACCACCCTTGGTAGATGGGCTGGTGATTGCAGTACATGTACATACAATTCTCCGTTATATTATTCGCTTAGTCGCCACGTACAATACCCTTGGGAAGTGGAGGGGTGGTGACAAGAAATGGTTGTACTGGCACAGATGACGCTCCAACCCGTTATTATTGCCTTAGTCGCCTCGTACGAAAATAAGGGAGAGAGGGAGTTGGTTACAACTGTATTCTGATCTGCCACGACCACACGGCACTAATATATTAAACCCACATCAATAATTATATCGCCTTAATTCATCTGACTAAAGAATCGAACTGCGAACCCTAGAAATGCGAGATTCATACTAGAGCATGCTATAAACTCCACCAGCGAGGCAGTTCCTTACAGTACGAACAATAAATTTCTACAATTTGCTTGAACAATCAGCGTCCCACATCTCTTATAATGGTTTAAGCGGTGAATAATTGGCAATTACCAGGGTTAACAGAGGCAATCGTTGTTTTATGCGCCATGCAGGCGGTGCAGTTCCGAAGCCTTTTAAAAAGTGTCGGCGTATAACAATGAGGATTCTTGGCTTTCAAACCTTATCGGTTATTGATTTAAGTGTGTCAAAATAATAGGGTATTAAATTAAAATAAATGAACAAATATACTTCGACACTGCAAACATCGCCATGTAGCCCCAAAGTATGCTCAGCATGTGTTATGGTTGCTAAGACCACTGATGAATATTTCATGAATAATAAAAATTTATTTCAAGTAGGCCTAATAAAGCCCTTTTTATAAATTTAAAATCCATATAAAAAAATTATAAAATTGATACTTCCTCCAAGGAATTATCAATTTTATAAATTGGAATTGATTTTTTCCTTGGAGGAATTATCAATTTTAAATTTATAAAATTGATAATTCCTCCCAGTGTAGGTAAAAACACTAATAAAAAATATAAATATATAAAAAAATGTGTCATCTCTTGTTTCAAACGTGTCTCACTGTAATATGGACCTTTGAAAAAGTAGATCGAAACTTCAAAGTTTCCTACTAGATGACGCTACAGTCGCTTTAAGACTGATGTGAAAGGCATATACTAATTTCGGCATCGACGGTAGGAGAGCCGTAGCTTAATTGGTGAAAGCGCTCAGGCCGCGATTGCCCGAGAGACGCAGGTTCAAATCCAGTCGGTTCCGAAATTTTTTATATGCATTTTAAATTTATAATTGATAATTCCTCCAAGTGCAGGTAAAAACACTAATAAAAATTATAAAAATAATAAAGCCCTTTTTCACTTCACTTTAATATACATAAATACTTTAAAAATAGAATGCGCCACAATAAAGCAAATTTATATCGAAAGAAAAAATTAAAACGTGATTCTCATTCAAGGCATAAAATATTAATCCTTAGATGACATAAAATTTAAGATAATCTTTGACGTTGGACAGCATGATATTTGGTCGCAAAGCATTGGTGAAACCGCGGAGAACAGTGTGTATATTTAAAAGACAATTTAAAATTTGCTCGACCCCCATGGCCCAGTTGTCGGCACTGTGGTCTTTTAAGTTCGACATCCCGGATTCGAATCCAGCAGGTAATTTGGGAATTTATAATTATTGAATTTTCTCTGGACTTGTATGGTGGGATGCTTCGGCCGTGGCTACCACTCTACTTACAAAGACCTGACCCTCAGCGATTTAGCGTTTCGGTACGATGACGCGTATAAATCGATTAAGGGTATGGGTTTAATATAACTGCCCTACTCCCCAATAAGTTAACCCGCTACCATCGCTGACTGCATAATTACTAACCACCGCGTCAGACTGCACTGATGGGCTATCCTTCGGAGGAATAAAAAAAAAGTCACTCGCATGCTCAGAACAGATGATATCAAATTTATTCTATGAACTCTTGAGGTTACAACGTGATCCTTATCACATGGTTTTTCATGTACCATTGTTACGTATTACAAAATTTAATCCTTTTAGGTGGCAACGTCATGTAGGGAAGCACTTAGGGTGTAACAATAAATCTGTATTACTTCAAGAGATATATGTGACTCCCGGTGCTGCCGTGGCGTTGTAGGATATTAGTGGCTAGATAAAGTTGAATAATGGCCTGATTTCTAGAACATGTGTACCTATTGAGGAAGTTAAGAAGGTTTAGTTTTATTCGAAACTATTTTTATTTTAGAAAATAGGTTCACCTTTATTTCAGCCAGTATATGTATACATTTTGACAGTTGCTGCGCGAAAGAAGAAAATAAAAAAATCACTTTTCACATTGCTCCTTGGTTCATCTACCTTTCTGCAAAGGTCTCGTCAACATATCCAGTCGTTACGTGAAGTCGTATTGTAGTTTAGCTGGAACTAGCAAACAAACATACAGATATACAAACGTAAGTAACGTAACGTAAAAATAAAAAATAATATAAAAATCCACTTCAAGGTACACCTGTATGCCTGAGAATTCTCCATAATGTTCTTAAAGGTGTGTGAAGTCCACTAATCCGCACTGGGCCAGCGTGGTGAACTAAGCCTCTTTTCATAGTGGTAGGAAACCCGTGCCCTGCAGTGGGCCGCCAATGGGTTGTTACGATGACTACAAGTTAGCCCTGGACTGCAATCTCACCTAGAGTGATATATGATTACTGATGCTGTCCAAGTTTGTAACGGGATAACCTCTTAGGGGTATGGCAGCAGTAGCGTGTGTTAAAAAATGTAGAGAATGGAAGGCCTCCGATATTCACTTCAATAACCACAATGTTCAGGATGTCACTTAGATCTTTCATTAATTAACAGTATTATTGAAGCTAAATACTTAGTTTCTTAGCAGTAATTATTTATTCTCATGACTATTATTCTTCCTTCCTATTAAAGTATTCATTTTATAAAAGACATCATTAAAGCCCACCAACCTGTATTAGAGCAGTGTTGTGGGTCTGTACTCTGTAAACCTGACTTCCCAAGGAGTGAAATAAAACAACTGGACCAACTCTAATACTGTATATTAAGCTTCTCTATAATTCATATTACTTGTTACCTTCAAATGACTCTACTACCAGTTCGGAATGCTGGCTTCGGCAGAGAATACCACTGGCAAGAAACTCTACCGTTGCTCTTTTATTCAATCAATTAAAACAATTTATAAACACGATTACAACATTGTCATATGTAATAACGCTTGGCCCTTTGATACAAGACATATTTTAAGACAAGTCAAACATAACTACTATTATCACTTATAACATCAGGACTTTTGGAACAAATTATTTTTATACAGCAACCTCTGCCACATAAACTGTCTGTGTAAAATAATGCTAGGGCTCCATATATTATACCTAAATAACCCAAAGGATATAAGAGATATACTTATCTGATGCAACATCAGATACAACCATAGTACCAACAACTTTTAACAAGTTATCTCAACTCCATCACCATTTCGTTACGTTTATCGTTTCCACTATAAATCATCTATTCACAATTTGTAACGTTCTATCCACAATACTTTACTTAATCTCCTTTTCTCAATTCATTACTTTAAATCCGTCCTAACTTTTCTTTCCCGCCAATCGATCTTGTCAAACTCGCGTCTCCCGCCATAGATCCTATACTTTTCTTTGACAATCTACTAAAGTCCATTATTCTATTTTCAATACATTTTCAATGAGTATACAAACTATGATTTGTTGATACATTTAATATAATCATCGGGTTTATCATAGATAAAGTGCTGTAATTCCCTATTTCCTAACACGTGCATAGAGGGTATGCACAGGGTAAGCAAATGATATAAAATGAAGAAAATCTCCAGTACGAGTTATAAAAAACTTAAGGATAGGTTTGTAAGAGTTATAAAAAGCCTACCCTTAAGTATTTATTATTTTATGTCATCTGCATACCCTGTGCATACCCTCTATGCACGCCACTGTATGGCAGATATAGTATAACTATTTATACCTATCCTTAATCGGTACTTCTTTGTAGTCACAACTAGCCACGGCCGAAGCTTCCCATCAGAACAACCCAAAGATAATTCTGAAATTATAAATTCTCAAACTGCCCGCCCTGCCAGGGATTTAATACCCATGGACCGCCGCTTATAAGACGGGAGGTCGTCAAAATATTATGTATATTAGTAGAACACCTGAAAAAAGCTGACAGATGTTAAGATGCAAGTATAAGTATTATGTATCATCAAACAATACCTCTACATACATTATCAAGTATTAGGTACTTTATAATACCATTTTTAAAAAGTTACCACAAAATGGCGAATTAAATTTTTTATCACATATCCTGTAATGTGGGTATCAATTTACTGTGTCAGGGGTTTTTTTATTTTCTTGTTCACTTTGCAATTTTATATATTAGTTTAGATATAATGTATGTCCTCACACTGTCTCTGTGAAGATATGTAGATTTTAATAAAAACTGGTTTTAACCCGCGACATAAAAAAACAGGATGTTATAAGTTGGATGTGTCTGTGTATATGTGTTTGTGTGTGTTTCTGTCTGTGGCATATTTCTGGAACAGATGAACTTTGATTTTGATTTAGTTCACATATCCCGTAATATTGGTATCAATTTACCGTTTCAGTATTTTTTTTTTAATTTTTGTTTTATTTTCAATTTTATACATTAGTTTAGATAGACGAAGATATTAAGTAAGTGAGAGCATAGTACACAAAAGCAAAAGCACTAAAAGTATGAGATATCTTCACAGGCGACCGCTTAGAACATGTCACAGCCCAATGAATAGAGCGATTTTTGGACGAGTGCCAGTGGACGAGTTCTGGCTGACCTGACATGCACCTTTTGTACATGCTATCAGTGTTGCGGAGATTTATGAACCCACCGCGCGAACGAAGTCTGTTTATGTTTTATAACTGGATGCACCGGCTAAATAAAAATTTTGCACGTTTATATATATACTGGTATTACTCGCCCGCGTTTTTCATCCGCCATTATTACGGTTTTTATAAATCCCGTGGAATGGATCCCGGTTTGATTTCCAGGGATAAAAAATCGATTGGTTGCTTAGTGAGGATGTAAAGTAAGGACGATCAAACAAACAAACACACTTTCGCGTTAATAATACCATATAGTATGTAGTCGATAATCGCGAAGCTGAAGTGACAATGGGGGGGGCACATAGCTCGGTGTATCGAAGGACTTTGGGGTTCCAAGGTGTTGGAGTGGCACCAGGTGGACAGATGACATCAAACGAGTCGCGGGGAGCTGCTGGATACAAGCGGCCCAGAATCGTGGAGTTTTTAACGCCCTACAAAAGCCCTATGTCAAGCAATGGACGTCTATCGGTTCAAACAATGCCTCTACATACATCATGTATTAGGTACTTTATAAGATCATTAGTTTTGTTTTTGCTACAACCACAATTTATCTCGCACGTCCGAAGGTTGGCTGTTAGAAAATGCTTTGGCATTAAGTCCGCCTTTTGGAAACCATTTTTTTTTGGTGTGTAATAAATTGTTTTAAAAAAAGAATATACCTAAGTTCATTTGATAATAATGATGATGAAAGTATATAGATGTAATAGATAAATGTATAAATCTTTACCTAGTTGGTCTTGTGGTTAGCATATTTAACTACGTGTAACGAGATCCTGGGATCGAATGTCGGGCGGAAAAATTGTTTTTCTGTTAAACAATTAGCAGTATTAGCAGTACCCGGACTTAAGATATTATCAGTGTCAACCTACAGGTCTACGAGGCGAGCATACTAATGATGAAGGACCGTGGTGGGGCTATGCTCTAAAACCGTCTTTCCTATGAGCCAGGAGGCCTATGCCGGCTGGATCGTGGTACATTAAAAGGTTGATAATGAAAAAGATAAAGTATTTTTTGCACACATACACAATATGAAAACTAGAAAACCAACCCTCAATGGAAAACCCAAATAACGGCAAACGGGATAGTGCAATAGGTCAATTATTATGAATTTTATTTTTGTACTTTTATATGTAATTTCAAACAAAAAGTCGTCTATTTATAACAAAACGTTTTTTATTTGTAAATGTGTTTCGTTGTATTTTGTTTTTGTGTGCAATAAAGAATTAAATAATAGTAATAATAAAAGTCACCTATTTGCTTTCTCAGCTTCTTTATTATTTCAGTAGTAATAAGATTTCAGCCCAAAAAATGGTATTTGTAAAGCGTAAAGAGCTGCTTTAGCCACGTGCACTACCCAAATGGCTCGTCATACGTAATTCCTATGTACAACAACAACAAAACCCGTGAAGAAATATATACCTCTTACCTCATATATCATAATTTCATGTAGTTTTATATTTTATTTGTATTTATATGTGATATATTTATATATATATTTTATTTAAATATTTGTATAATTTTAAATCTTATTTAGTGCACCACCTACCTCTTTTATATGTTTTATCCTTTTACGCCATTGGTTGCCTGGAAGAAATCGGTATGTAGCGATAAGGCCACCAAATTGTACTCTCTTGATATGTATTTATATCTCTGTAACTACTTTTTTTCTTTGGTGTACAATAAAAGTGTATTCATTTATTCATACCTTCCACCTTCAGAACACACCAATGCTGCTTGGCGCTCCCAATGCTGCTGTACGCTACTGCATGCTAGTAATTCCGTGTTCGTGGATGATGATTTCAGCTATTCATTTCAGAGTTGAAATGATTCAGCTATTCATTTCAGAGTTGAAATGATTCAGCTATTCATTTCAGAGTTGAAATGATTCAGCTATTCATTTCAGAGTTGTAATGATTCAGCTATTCATTTCAGAGTTGAAATGATTCAACCCATTACCGGCCCAACACAGGGCACGGGTCAACTTTCAGAATGAGAAAGGTTACTACCACGCTGGCCAAGTGTGGTATGGTATGGTGGGGCTTTTCACGCCGTAGTACATTATGGAGAACTCTCAGGCATGCCGGTTTCCTCGCGATGTTTCCTTTCACCGTTCAAAGCAAGTAATATTTCAATAACTTAAATTAAAAACGCACATGACTCCGAAAAGTCAGTGGTGCGCGGCGGTGCTCGAACTCGGTCTCCAGGAAATAAAAGCTGAAACCGAGGCCACTAGGCTATCAACGCTGCGAAATCGAAGCACTCTACTACTACTGAAATATACCTTTTCACATGATTCCTCACTTGACCCAGCAAACATACTTCAAAATTTGGAGCCCACGGTTCTAGCTTCAACACGGAAATTGAATTCTAATTTTCTCTCCATTCGTTTGTGCCAAAAACCTATAGATTGCAATCAGTGAGTGGGACTTTTAATAACTTTGATACACGATTCTAAACTGAGTTTTTATCCATTCATTGCGTTTGCTTAGAAACATGAAATTGAACTGTCTCGCTGGTCTAGTTGTTATAATGTTCATATGGTAGCTGGTTCGATTCTCAAGTCGGACCAAGAATCCAAGTTGCCAGGAAAATGATGGTGTTTACATAATACGTGTTTCATATTATATTACACATTATATATATATAGCTTAGTAGCGATTAGATAGATGAGATAGTTCAAAGCGGTTAGGTCGCTACTAAGGTACAAAGCTGCGATTTGTATCCTAATTTTCAACCCACTGTTGGGTTTTTTTTTTGTATATTTGTTATGCGATTACTCCGCAAACTATACACCGATTTTGATGAATCTTTTTTGTTTCATATGTCATGCATCAGAGGTCCCATTTTAATTTGGTAAAGATCTATTAAAGGGATCCTGAAAAAATCGACTGAACGTTATTCAAACGTTAGAAGAACACCTACAGCGATTTGAGTATTTATTAATGTATATTAAGCATTGTCTTTGTAAAAGTATCATTTAGGTCAAACTGACGATGAAGACAAAGAATGGCCACCGAAACTTCGCAATAATAAGTATAACACAAGTTACGCTTACAATTATTGTATATAGTTGGTAGGCAATTTGTGATCGTGATAATAAAGGAGCTGATGCTGAAGTGCCGGGAGAACTCTTCAACCATTAACGCCCTGGCTTCGGGGAAAGCAATATTTTGTAGAAGGTTATGAGTAATTTACATTTGTCTATTATAATTTAGATAAAATTGCAAACCTTCCCGCTAAAAGCGTTAAAAAAATGTTTTGACACAAAGAACTTTGTAAAACCTATGTAGAAAATTACTACTTTATAAAATATATTATACTTGGCACCGACTACTTTTATTTAGGGTCACAGCAGAGTGCAGAATAAATGCTAAGACATAAATTTATTAGTCTAAGAATTACATTATTAATTATTTATAATAATAATGTATATATATATAAACGAAACTTAGTAACTAAGCTGTGCAATGGATTGATGATGATGATGATAATAATTTAATTTTACATATTCTCGTAACAATTAAACAAAAGCGACAGCAGAAATCTGTGAATATTTAAACTCTCTAACTGTTACAGTTCATGAGATACAGCACACTTTTATATTCTTGACATATTTTTTCTTCTTTTGTTATTGATTGGCGCAGGTTGCAGCAATCCTGATTTCTGAAAACAAGGCTGTGGGTTCCATTCCCACATCTAGAAGAACATGTAAGTTTCAGAATGTAAATGTTTAAATTTTGTAATTATCATAAGTATTTATGTATTTTATTATTATTTATCAGTCAACTTAGTACCCATAACACAAGCTACGCTTACTTTGGGGCTAGATGGCGGTGTGTGTATTGTCGTAGTATATTTATTTATTTATTAATTCTCATTCTTGTTTTTTCATTTAGAATGTAAGAAATTTCCCAACCTCCATACTTTTACATTGGGCGTGATTTTTCTGCCTTCATTCCTTACATTTGGGATGTGATGTGACAATATTGAAATACGCACGAATCAAAGGATTCCCTCGAAACTAAAGAAAATTTTCGACATTCAACAAACGAATAGCAAACAAAGGCAATAAACAATTTGGGGATAAAGCAAATAACGATTCCCAACGGAAATGTCGTGTGTAAATAATTCTGTTTAACTCCTGGATAAGCCTTCATTATTTTTACTGAATTATGAATAGAGTCGTTACGCTGAAAGGTACTTTTCGAAGAGAATTATCGAACTGAATCCTCACCCTTGTTCTTTGACACTTTTGCCTGACTGGTGTTAGGCTATTTTCTCATATTTATTACAATAAGTACATATAATAATATATTACTTTTTCTTAACAAATTAATAATTAATTTGAATATTGTTAAACAATACATTTCAATTGGCTGACTTCATCTTGTCGTTCGATTCGTTGTCAGTGATTGGCCGCCTGTCTTTTGCTGTTTATGATACCAGTATAAAAGACAAAGACGGCCGCGATTAAAAGACGACGTTTTTTGACGACCTTCCTGGCGTAACGGTGAGCGCTGTGAATTTAATATTTTTACTGGTTACCACCCTACAGACAACAACGTGCCGCTAAGCGATTTAGTGTTCCGGTGCGATGTCGCGTGGAAACCGATTGGGGGTACTACTACCATACACCCTAACAGATTAACCCGCTACCATCTTCATCTTTGCTGTAGTTTAAGATGGTAGCAGGCTAACCTGTTAGGGAGTATGGTAATCATACCCAACGGCCATTTATTCTGTTGTTACCCATGTTTATCACACAAACATTTTCCAGTAGTGGGAATCGAACCCACGGCCTTGGAGTACGAAAGCCGGGTCGCTGCGAACTGCGCCAATCGGCCTTCCAAAATGAAATAAAATAATAATATTGCACTCTTCAGAACATTTCACAAACAACACACTATTTCCTAAGCAGGAAGACAAAGTGCAATTTTTGATTGTCCACGAGTTATTATATTAGTTTTTAGTTATGAGAAACAAATCCATTGGAAGTTTTTTGAAGTCGCTTAAACAATTAGATAGGTATAGGTGTATTAATTATTTGGTTTAACCTAAGTGAAAAGTGAATGGCGAATCGTCGTATTGTACCAGGACTCACCACTTTAATAAACGCTGAAACATTATAAAAGCTATTTATAAATTGTAAGTTATTTCATTTCTCCTTTACAAAACGAACAATGGCGTGGTACTCTGCATTTATTCCTGGCAAAAGTGAAAAATTGTATTCAATACCGTTTTACCTCCTCGCGATATTTATTATCGGTGGTAAATAGACGTGAAAATTGCAAATTTATTTCATTTTGAAATTGATTTGAGGAAATTGTTTTTTGGGATATGATATAATTATGTTTTATCATCAGCCCTCAATGATCCTGAACTTATTTCCCACTGCTGGACGAAGGCCTCTTAGACGCTCCACGCTGTTCTCCAACGTGGGTTGGTGGGCGTTTTACGGTTTTTATTATCTCAGTTGAGTGATAATTACACTTCGGCCACTCATTTGTGGGACCAAGGCCCCTAACCATGCCGGCCTAAGTTTTAGCGACTAGCGAGTTATGTGCGACTTGACGGACATGAAAATTTTAGCGAGGTAGCCTTAGGGTTAGGGTATTTCATACAGTAATGTCAGCTAATCTTTATTTCAATAGTAATATGAATAATAAAGAAAGAAAAGATTTTTTTGTGTGTTTGTTAGTTTGTGCTCCGAAAGTCCTGGACTGATTTTAACCATTTCGTCACCGAAAGTAAGCTAGACTATCAAAAAGTAACATAGGCTATAATTTATTTTTCAAACAATTAGAGATCCTAAAGAAATTGCAATTCAATTCATTACTTTGTGTGCTCTGTAAAATTGTGCCTGTTTTATACAATTTTATATTAAAATCTGGAGCTTGATAAATATGTACTATTTTTACAAGGGATATTACTTTTTTATATGATATATTATATGAATTGCATTGCACCTCACAATAGAGTTTATTATTTAAATACAGATGTGTCAATGATATACTTGAGTCTATGTATCAATAGATGTCTTTGATTAACCTGGCAAAATAAATTACGTAATAGTTTGTTTTGCGCACCTACACTCATAAACAAAGGTAAATTATTAAGTAGCTGTATAGTGCACAAAAGAGATTCGCGTCACGAAACCCGCCAGCCACTGGCCACCAGCCAAAAACACATCCATTTATTGCCTCACGTCCGCTAAAGGCGATCTCGTGTCCAGAAGCTTTTCACTCTTTGTGCTCAGTCCAGATTTACATGAGCCGAAAAGAGAATTCACTATGTTATTAAAAAACAGCCAACTAAAGAAAACAACTGAAATAAAAAAAAATGTATTAGCTCTGTTGTTTCATCATATCAACCCATTACCGGCCCACTGCAGGGCACGAGTCTCCTCCTACACTGAGGAGGGGATAAGGCCGTAGTCCACCACGCTGGCCCAGTGCGGATTGGTGGGACTTTATTGTTATCATACCCTTTTTATTAAATTTTCAGACAAATATCTTATTGCGGTTAACTTCCTAGGTAATTTAAGCAGTAAATGCTAATCATTAATAATCACATACTACCAGATGAATGTGGTTTTCAGTAAAATATAGTATTATTTCTTTGATTATCATAATATAAAACATTTTTTACTTTGTTTTTATTTGTTTGCGCCGCTCTTAAGTTTAGAATATTTTCAGGCTTTGCAAAGTTTCGATTTAAAAGGTTTTTCGCCTTAAAGGAAGATATAAGCTGTAAGTATGGTAAGTAAAATACTTGAAAATCAAGTGAAAATCTGCCAGATATTAGGTATATTCTCTTTACCGAAAAAGCTTTCATCAAAAACTTTCAGTAGGCTTAAAGGCACTAGAAACTTGAGTGGGCTGGAGTGTTAATAGCTGATGCCTATCTTAGTTTTCGTGAGACTTTGGAGGCATTTTATTTTAGTTTATAGAGTACGTTTTAGCGTTGAATGAACTGAATAACATGGACAGAGGTTCAAGTATTATGAAACATAAAAAACTCGTGTGTGTTCGCACGTAAGAAGTAGTACTTGTTGGCATTACTCAAAAATAGGCATTCAAGTAAATTTTAAGTGAGTTAAACAATATATTAATATCTCAAATACTTTGAATTAACACAAGGGTAAGAAACACAGCAATTTCCGCACGTAGCTAGTAAGCTATGTCGTTGCATTCTTGAGCAAGAATGCCTGGAATTATTCAAGACTCCCCCGCACCCAATTAATCCGATAAAAATAATAAGAAACTAAAAATAATCTGTTGCATCAATACTCATTGCACCACTATTGTAGACGACTGTTACGTAGTATAGGTATCCTCTATGGACACGAGGCTGTTCTTTGGAGACAACCTTGTTGTGTTTCAAATTTGAGCAAATTGCTATGAGGTTATATTCACGTTCATTTGATTTTCATAACGCGTTAAAAAAGTTTCGCAACTTATTCTCCAAAAAATGCTATACCATATTTCTAATAAATCTGTGGATATGGGTTATTTTTCCAATCTAATGAAACATGGAAAACTTATTCCTCTATTTAAATTTGGTAATAAAGCTTACCTAAATAATTACAGGCTTATTTGAATCTTACCTTCTCTCAGTATAATATATAATATATATAATATATAATCTTCTTCTTCTTATTTGAAAAAATCATACTCAAACAACTTTTAAAAATCTCTTAATAACCTTCTCAAACAAGACAGAACAATGATTGTTAAATTGTAAAATAATGTTGGAAAAGAGCAACTACTGATTTTCGTGCCGGTTTCTTCTCTGTAGAATTTGCCTTCCGACAAAAACGTCACTACAGACAAAAAAACTTGACGTTTCAGAAGTGCTTATAATAGGCCTACTTGAAATAAATGAATTTTGAATTAAATTTAAATTGAGCTATATTGAACTACGGAATTAACCGATATATTATTCAGCCTAATGCGGTTAGATCCGGCTACTTCCATTCCAATACGGTTCCCTAACAAATATATTTAATGAATTCAGAGATTCGCTTATAATTGAAATGGCAATATTGGTTAACACCCTAAATTGAACAGGTTGTTTTGACAACTAGAGCTATAACTGAATTCGTATAGAATTTTAATATAGACATCTATAAATTAATATCTAAGTAAATAATATAGCTATTCTGAACATTAAAATAAACTCCGTATGTTAAGTTACTTTTAACAAAAAATAAACTATTAAATAAAATATTAATGAAAATTAAGCTTCATTCTTATAGTGCATTGTATAGTGTTTGTTAACAAACTTAACAAACACTACTTAACTTAACAAACAATTATTTATTGTAAAGTCCTCTCCTCACTGTCTCCTGAGGATGCGCCGGTTTCGGATCAAAAAGTTCGTAGAAGGTACATTGCCGAAGGTCTGTTTGGTGTGGAGTATAGCGATTGAAAAAATGACAAATTACACCATACAGATTCTCTTGCCTTTCGCAAATAAAGCAAATTAAGCTTAATTTTTATAATATATCAGGGAGTTCCGCAAATTGCTCCTATCCAATTTTTAAATAAAATATAATTTTTTAATAAATATCTATAGTTTGCTATTAACGTTTACGTAGTAGTTCCAAAGACAGAAAGAAAGAAAATATATATATTCAAGTTCAACAGTACTAATTTATTAAAAGGTATAGCAATAGAATGTCTGTCTGTAACACCTGATAGAACGGTGTACATCTCAGCATGCCAGGCATTTACATGCATGCTAATTATCAGCTGAGACCCGAGTGACGTTACAGCAAACGATATGATAGAAACACCAAAATTATTATTAAATAAATAAATAATATGTTGCAAGAAATATCATACATCCTCCTACATTAAAATATATAATAAATATAAAATAATCATGGGTTCGAAAAAATATACAGAATTTCATCGAAATCGATTTTTTACTGTTAACTTGGTTCCGGTTATCGTCACTTATATGTGATAATAAATGTTAAAGCCCACCAATCAGCATTGCAGCACCATGCTCTGAAACCCTCTCGCCTAAGGGAGAAGAGGCCTGTGGGGCATCAACAGAGTCCGAAGATAATGGTTACTGCTAATATATTTCATAACTGTAATATCTTTATGTTTCAGAAAAATAAAACGAAGCCCCCTTTATAAAACACATGTCGTATAAAATTTAATAAAATCGGGAAAACATTCAAGTTATTACACGTAAAAACGATTACAAGGTAATTGTATACTCCATTAGGGGTATCATATACCCTTACAACTCCCAAGCGCCGGTTGTAACATGAAAGAGGCGGAAGATAGGCAGAACAACAAGGAGATTTAAAAAAAATGTTTGTTGTAGACGGGACTATAATAGTAAAAGCATGTGCTAAAAAAAAAGCTGATGGTAGCCAGGTATTCAAGACAGGCAATGTTCAGGATGGCACTTAGATCTTTCATTAATTAAGAGTTTTATTGAAGCTAAAATAAACCTAGTTTCTTAGCAGTAAGTATTTATCTTCATGAATTTTATTCTTCCTTACTTATGACATACTATTAAAGTATTAATTTTATAAATGATATCATTAAAACCCACCAACCTGCATTAGAGCAGTGTTATGGGTCTGTACTCTATACACCTGCCTCACCAAGGAGTAAAATAAAATAATTTGTAACGTTCATTACCATACTTTACTTTCCTTGCTCTCCTTTTCTCAATTAATTAATTCAAATCCGTGCTAACTTTTCTTTCCCGTCAATCGAACTTATCAAACTCGGCTCCTCGCAACAGATCATATATTTTTCGTTGATAGTCTAGTAAAAGCCATTATTCTATTTTTAAAACACTAGGAATATACTATCAATGAGTTTACAAACTATGTTTTGTTGATATTTTTAATATATGGATCGAGTTTATCATAGATAAGGTGCTGTAATTACCTATTTCCTAAAACGTGCTTAAAAATCCCCGAATTTTAATTTAATACATTGTACATATTCTACTAGTCAAGCCCTTTAATTTGATTCTCATATTGATGGAGTTGTCAGAATGTAATCCACCATCCTACATACGATGCCACAAACACACACATAGACACACACATAGACACATACATACACACACACACACACACGTCGTCACACGTTTGCGTCGAGGGTTAAATCGGCAAAGTATGAGTTGGACTTTCTTACCAAACTACAATATGAAATACTACATAATATTGACATTACTAAGATTAAACAAAACACCAAAAATGGGTTTCTTGTACGTGAAACCTTTTATTATTTGTTGATATAGTAGCAATGTAAAAAAAGTAAGATGATACACTTTGTAAATGTGGAAATTTAAATTTTTTACATGATATTAAAGTTTATGAGATACAGTCAGACATATGGAAGAATTGATAGCGTACCTTAAAAATCAAGGTCCTTACTTCTGAACCATTATGATTTAAAACATTAACAATAAAAAACTGTTAGTTTGTTGTTCTTGTATATTTAGTTATTTTAGACCTATTATCGCAACTTAAATCACGTGAAATCTTTAAAATACCGAATGAACCTCGGAAAAATTGCTTTCAATATCATTCTATCTATCTTTTGTTTAAATATCGTTGCATTCTACCCATTTCCACGTGCGTACAGTCAGCAGTAGTAAAATTACATTTTGTTTGTGCAGGCTCGTATAACCTTAAGTGTAAATATAATAAGGATTATATTTCCGCACAGCAATTTGAGATTTCATGTAGGTAGGTAGAAACGATTATTTGACACAGTGTTTTTGTACGAAAATATTATTAGCATTTATTCGTGGAAATTGGTAAGCTTTTAAGAAATAAGGGATTTAATTCACAAATATTTATTCATTTAGAGAAGATTTTTCTATTTATATTTGTAGTTATTATTAGTAAGAGGATATGCCTCAACATTAAAAATAAATAATAAGTGTTGCCAACAGCCGACCTCGAGAGCACAAACTTTTCTGCAATTCTTCTTAAATATCAAGTTTACTTCATTCTCATCACGATCATCCTCAAATTTTTAGCCAAATTTTTATAGCTAAAAGCTTTAACTATTTAACACTATACTGTATTGATAATAAAAGCTAAAACTGTGCAAAATTAAAATAATTTTAATCGCTGGACACTTCAAAACAAACAAACGCGGATGAAGTCGTACAACAGCTAGTAAATAAATAAGTATAGCCCATTGACAAAGCTCAGTGTCTAACTAGTATTTAACGTCCACTTAATAAACGTACGTTTACTATTATTTACACAAATACTAATTAATCAATAAATACTACATTGGTCGTCACTGCACTTCACTAGCTCAAAGGTTTTTTATTTTAAACCTTCTAATATAATTCTATAAGTCAAATTACTAACATGAGATCTAACCCTTCTTCTTAACTTCGTGTGCTTTGTAAGGTTGCCTGCTAGAGATCGCTTTTAATCGATAAGGCCGCCTATTGTACCTTTTCTTTCTTTATTTCTTTGTCTTCTGTGTACAATAAAGTGTATTTGATTTGATTGATTTGATTTGACTTGAGATCATGATTGTAAAAGCTATCTAACATAAGAGCTGCGTGGTGTGTCTATGCTCTAAATCGTGTAACCTTTCGGAGAGCCAGCGGTACAAGTTTAATAGGAGGTGGGTTAACTAATTGCGTTTTAACTTGAAAACACTTATATGTAAAAACATAGTTTTCGCCTTGCGGTTTCTACTTCAGTACATTATTAAATACCCTCGAAACCGCGTGTGGGTCAATTAGAACCCCATTCGAAAGTAACAAGTGTTAAGTAGTGTTCTGTTGAATAAAACCATATTAAAACTTTAAAATAAATTACTATTTAAAATATTACTGTTCTACTGTGTTACTATTTAAAATATTATTGTGTCTATTGTAGAGATAATATTGTGAAAATTTCTATTAATGGTGATAATAGGATTTTATAAAACAGGATTTTGATTACCTCTCTGGAATTGGGTTTGATTCCTGGATCTGGATAATATGCGGCCCGGAATCAAGTTTTTTTTTGTAGCTTCGAAAGCAACTTATATCTTACTAATATTGAAAATGTGAAACTTTGTCTTGATGGATGACTAGATTTTTCATGATCTTTACTACTTAACAATCAAACGAATTTTTACAAAGCTCTACCGTCGTGTTTTACTTGTGACATCCTTGTGCATAAATATCAATCTGATACAAGCGAAAGTTTGAAGAACTTGGGCTTGGAATTGGGCAAAATATAACAGTATATGTTAATTAAGTCGGAAAAACAGGGCACGGGTCTCCTCCCACAATGAGAAAGGGTTAATGCCGTAGTCCACCACGCTGACCCAGTGCGGATTGGTGGACTCCACACACCTTTGAGAACATTATGTAGAACTTTCAGGTATGCAGATTTCCTCACAGTTAAAGCAAGTGATGTTTGAATTGCCTAAAACGCGCATAACTTACTAAAGTTAAAGTTTCGTATTGAGATTTGAACTCGCTTCCCAACGCCGCTTCAGATACATAGACCGTTAACAGAAGAAAATAATATCATGTTTTTTTTATTGTTATAATTGCCTATAAACAGAAAAAACTCTTCACAGGGCATTTTGACAACATTCCTGGCGCAGCGATGAGCGATATGGTTTTAAGTAACGTGGCCCAAGGATCATTCCCCGGCAGACCAATTTAGAAATTTATAATTTCTGAATGTTCTTTAGTCTGGTGGGAGGCTTCGGCCGTGGCTAGTGACACCCTATCGACGAAGACGAGCCGCTAAGCGATTTAGCGTTCCGGTACGATGTCTCGCCGGATTGGGGTATGGGTTTAATATAACTACTATATCCCTGCGAGTTCGGCCCGTTACCATCTTAGATTGCACCGTCACTTACTAGCAGCTGAGTTTACAGAAAACCTTAGGCGTATGTGTTAAGCCTCACGCGCCTTTAAAAAGACCAACAATCACGCCCTTCAGACTGAAACACAACGCTGCTTAGCAGGACACAAAATCTCTACTACTATAATGTATGGAGAGATTGCCAAAACAGTAAACGATAAATACATTTGAACTGCATAATATGTTTGCATACAAATTGTAGTTCTAGTGGATTCAACATAGTTTCAACAATTCAAATTCAAAAAATTCAGTTATTTCAAGTAGGCCTAATTAATAAGCACTTTTGAAACGTCTAGTCAGTCTGTTTGTAGTGACTCTACCACCGGTTTGGAAGGCAGATTCCACTGAGAGAAGCCGGCAAGAAACTCAGCAGATTGCTCTTTTCCAACATCATTTTTAAGTTTAACAATCTTCAGAATTTATCTGTTTTGTGAGAGATGAGAGAGGAGTGGCCTGCTTCCAAGCAGCCTTGTCGTTAAGGAATTCATCAATCGTGCAGTAACCACGATTTGTTAATTGTGTTTTAATATATTGTTTGAACTTAGGTAAAGGTAGATCTAATATTACCTTCGGTATCATGTTATAAAGGCATACACCCATCCCCACAAAGGATTTCTGTACTTTTCTCAGACGATATGCAGATATCACTAATTAAAAACTAAAAATTAATTCTTAAACGTATAATATACATATATCTGTGTTTTTTTGTATTATATTGCATAGTGCGTAATATTTATTACAGCATGTACCTATTGTAAGTTCTAACTTCTTTTTTAATTTTTAGCTTTTGTTTTCTTTTTTTCTAACTATTATTATTACTAATTGGATAATAATTATTTCCGTGACGTCACCTGGCTTGGGAATCCAGCTGAAAATCAGCGCTGCATTCTAATCAAGTAATATAGCATACCTAATGCTGACTTGGAACCTTTTACTAGGTCGTGCCACACATGCCATGCGTTAAAAAAACCACTAAATATATGCTACCTAGATCAATAAATGAACTACCCCTTACGTTGAGAAATTCAGTGACAAATATTACCATGAAATAAATCCAACTTAAAACCTTTAAACATAGTAATATTGGAGCACCTGTATAACGTATGCATTCGGGGCAGCGCCAAACCGGTCGCTTGTATCTACTGAGCGACGCGATGGCTCGCAGTACAGAATTACCTACACTGGATTTATTAGTGTTCAACCTGCTGCATATTGTATTGCTTTTTAATGGTTAATATATGATATTGTATATATTTAAACTTATGAGATTTTAGAGGAATGTGCAGCGTCCAAATAAACTCATGTGAGTTTCAGGATGCGAAGAATAATAATTTTAGTAGTTTGTGTAATAAAAAATAAAAATACTGGCGTTTCTGCTAGAAGTGCATTGAGCTTTGTTCAATAGACGGAGGCTCTGGGTGGCATCTCAGGTGAATTTCGTTAAAACATTGTAGTGTGTGGCTTGAAAATGAAATGAAAATACATTTTATTATAAACCTAATAGAAATGAAATTACTTAGACTTTAGGGTTAGGTTGTACACAAGAAGTTACCAAAGTAAAAAAACAACACAAAGGAAAATGACTCAGGACAAAATAAAAAATTAGGCTAATTTTAGTTATAAAAATATTTTCATTCTTTCTCTTATTTTATCAAAATGAATACTTTTATCGCGTATGGTATTTAAACTAGATAAACTTCATTCTTTACATCAAGTAAAAAGCGTAAAAAGAAAGAGTTTTTTTTTTTTAACCAAATTAAGGGATGTGGGAAAAAACAGTAATTTGCCTTTATGCAGTGTCCATCTTGGATTTGAAATTTGTCATAGTGTATATTTAGCTATTTGATAGCTGCATTGAGGAAATGAGAATATGTAAGCCGGCATTACATATTTCTCATTCATAATATCAAAATTGGTTCATCCGTTCGGGAAATACGATGTCACAGACAGCCAGACATAAAAACCTAAACTGTATACAGACATATTTAACTTATTACACTTCATCGTTTTTGCGTTTTTATTCTTGCGAAAATGATAATCTAAACATCAAACGTACGTATACGCAATTTGCGGCGTTTAATTGAACACAATCAACGTCCATTTCAACACAATTCCTTCCAACAAAATATCTCGGGCTTGTTTTATTAGTGGAGGTGGATTATCGCGACTTCGCGTCAAATCTTTAACCTTGCGGCCCTGTTTGTTGGGATCGTAAACTTCATGGAATTGTTTGACCGGTGACGAGATATACCCCGCAATGAGGCCTGGCGTAGCAAGTAAAATGCTTAATCAACTTTTCGGGGCATATTCTGTAAGTATTCGAGAAGTGTGCTCAAGTTCTTGATATATATTAAAAATTTAAAAACCCTCGAATTTCTATACTAGTGTACATTATTCTACTAATCAAGCTCTTTAATTTGATACTCATATTGTGGTTCATCTGTTCGAGAAATACCACTACTAATAATACGATGCCACACACACAAACACACACACATTTACAATTTTGGCAATAGGAATATTTATTGATTGTAAACTATATTTATGTATGTTATATATATTGTTATATATCACTCTTGGCACTATTTCGTTCTCTTGCTGTAAGTCCTTTCTACACAGGTTGCCTGTGAGAGATTGCTTGCAGCAATAAGGCCGCCCTTGCATGTCTATATTGTATACTGTATACACCATATTGTTTCTTTCCCTGTGTGTTTAAGCGCAATAAAGTGTTTCTTCTTCTTCTTCTTCATTCAGGCAGATGGCCTGATAGTAAGTGAAAACCATTTCCTATAAACAGAGCAACACTTCGCTGAGCGAACACGTACTGCAACGTTCCGCCCTCACTTCATCATCCTTAGGCATAGGCAGTGGCGTGCACTAGGTTTCTTACCAGAGTATGCATACAGCAAGAAAATTGCATAAAAGAGAGTTATATGTCAATTTTTGGGTAAGCAGTGCTTTTGTGCATGTATGAAGTGCACGCCACTGGGCGTAGGTGTTAAGCCTAGAACGGAACACAGCATTACAACAAGGCTGCTCAGCGATAGCATTGTAGGCTCTTCATTCAGATGACCCACGCGCTTGCTAGCTGTACACAAAAAACCCTCTAATCTCTATAAGTGTCCTTAATCAACAAAAAGATCAAACGTTTTTACAAAAAATCTTTTACTGTATTCACCCATTCATCACCAGAATGTATAAAGAACGGTTCTCAGAATAGGTCCTAGCTCCCAAGTATTGCCGTCACGCGCGCTCCAAAGCGGTCCACGTCTAAAATTAAAGAGCGAAAGGTCGCGGTCGAGCTTTTGTGTATTTCGTTACAGTATCCGGTACGTATACGGTATACTGTGTATAGAGTGAGTTTTTGGAAGGGGTCAGAGAAACTGAAAGTTTAGAGGAAAAGGAGTTTTGCATAGACTCGATGTTGTGGTAGATAAAGTTTTAATATGCTGGCTCAATGATATGGATTGGTACTGTAAAACTTCAGGCTAATCGGCTCTTTCTAGTCCTTACAACCTTTTTATATAAATTAAATCTAGTGCGTGCGGTATATTATATGACATGCGTTCTTTCTCCATACTTACTAATAATCCAAGCCATCATAATCGTGCCTACTTAGTTTATCCAATATATACAGTTAAGCTGTGAAAGTTAATCATTAAAACAACACAATAACGTCAATGCAGATTATTGCATCACCCTCATATTTCATTACCGATTATAGGTCATAATGGATCAGTTTCTAGTTTCTAACCACGAAAATAAACTGATTTTCGTGGTTCGAAATATAAGAAAAATAATTTTTAGTGCTCGACTTACGCTTCTCCTTTATTTATTTATAGACTTTATTTGTACACCACAAATAGGAAAAAAAAACAATGGACACAACAAAAATAAACTTAAAATGTAGGATACAAAGGGCGGCGTTATCGCTTAGTAGCGATCTCTTCCAGGCAACCTTAGGATTAGGAAAACCAAGGGAAACCGATTAGTGGGGTGTATTATTATTATATACATACTTACGAACAATTACACAGTACGAACAATTACAATTATTACTCCATAAATGGCAAAATTAGAAAAAATAGAAAAAAGATCACAATCTCTTTTAAATTAAAATTTTTCAAAAAAACTGATTAATCCCATAATATCACCCTGCTTAGTAAAAAAAACCCTTAAGCATCGACATTGAAACCGGGGAGAACATCTCTTATGGGCATGATTGGAACGTGACGGGAATTCCTGAGTGGACTGGGGACGTATTTTTTACAACTCAATGTCCCCAATACTCGACGGAGTTCAGTAACGCAGCCACGTAGACAGTGTGTTTTCCCATCGAAACCTTACTAATATTATAAATGCGAAAGCGAGTTTTTTAATTGTGCGTATGTTTGTATATTCTACCTTAACGCCCTAACAAAGCTGCAATAGCTGCAGTAATCAATCGACTGGTTTAATTCCATACCTAAGTATGGAATTAGTTTAAAGGTCGTTGAGTAAAATAGATTACTTTTCATCCCAGGGAAGCAAGCAGTTCTCATGTGAATTTTAAAAAACAATAATAAGCCCAAATAAAATTCCATTCTACCATCGCACTGCAAGTCACCGGGTGAGGTTTTACGCCTATGTTGTTAATATCCCAATAACTCGCATGAAACGATTTGCATCTTCTTTTTTTATGAGCATGGCTGATGTATGGAACACCCTTCCGAGTTCTGTGTTTCCTAATTCTTACAACCTGGGTATCTTTAAAACAAGAGTGAATAGGCATCTTCTAGGAAAGCGCGTCCCATCTTAGGCCACATCTACACTTTCCATCAGGTGAGATTGTCGTCAAGCGCTAGTCTATTATAGATTTAAAAAAAACTTAGGAAACAAATGTTCTTTACAGCTAAACACTAAACAAGCAATGCACGTCAACTTAGGCCTTCTAAAATAAAATGTAGTGAGCCTGGATTTCGATAACTATTTTTGTGGCCACTACTCACATCCGCAAACTTCGAGGACTTCCCGAAGCCCATCACGAGATCACCGAGACGTAAAACAGCTACATGTCGGTTTGTGGGCCCTCATTCCTTACAGAGTACATGTTAATTTGACTGCAAAAGTACCTGTGTTTAACTGAAAAGGCTCCTACGGTGGCACTGTACCGCACAAGGTTGTGTGTGTAAATATAGAATGTTTAGGTTATGTAGTGTAAAATTACCTCTTTCACTAAAGGTTCGCGGCGAGTCGGCGCCTAACTCCAGTCCTCAGGTTCCACACTTGAACTCAACGTGGTCACAAGCTAGTGGATAGTTAGACCACAAGCGAATTCTTTAAATCACTTTCAATAGAAATTACTTTCCCTTCGCAGAAGGGCTAATTCAAAAGAGGGATTCACAATTACTTAATTACTTCAGCGCAATAAGGCGGGAAAAACAAAAAAGGTTCCATGCGCACGATCCGACCGGGAAAAAAAGGTGTCGGTAAAGATTAAGTGACTGACAGCTGTCAGTTGACAGTAACAGCGTAGCCAAGTTACTGTCTTTACTGTCAAAATAAGTCGCAGACTATAAATTTTTAGATAATCTAAACTATGGTTTCGGGCCGAAACAACTGTAAATACATTTATATTTGATATCCCAGGCTTATTTCTGCCGCTGAGCTGCATTGTTGCAATTCTGTGTTCCGGTCTGAAGGGCGTGCTTGACGGTGTAATAACAGGCACATGATAGAAACCTTCGCCTAAAATTGATGGACACAACTATGTTACATGCTTGGCCAAATTTCTGTTTTCCTTCCTATTAATAAGTAGTGGATTTAAAAACAAAAAAACAAGGTTTCCCAAATCACTAAACCTTTATATGCTCAACACATAGTGTTTGAAATACACCGAACCCAAATATTTTATAGCCCAATAAACCGAGGATACGCGGTTTTTAGATCATCATTAGGCGTGGAATTCTGAGTGTCCTTTATAACGCCCTAAGGGTTGGAGGGCATATGGTATTGCCCGAGCTCTGATACATGATCAGAATAAATCAAACACACTTAAAAATTCTGGAAGCATTTCATGCCTTTATCAACTTGACGGTAATAATGATACACCGACATGGATGGTAAATACCGTCGGCTGTATGGAATATTGCCTACCTATCGGTATTCTGCGGTGATAGCCTAGTGGTCAGTAGGTCTGCCGTTTCAAGGGGCACCTCTTACTTTTCGGAGTTATATGCGTTTTTAATTTAAATTTAAATATCTACTTGCTTTAACGGGGAAGTAAATAATCCCGAGGAAACCTGTACATGTAAAAGCTCTCCATAACGTTCTCAAATGCGTGTTTAGTCTTCCAATCAGCACTTGGTCACGCGATATCAAATCACCTTAAATGGTGATTATCATCCTGATCCCAAACCTAATAATGTCGCACTGCTGGACATTGGTCATCCCACTCACAGGGAAAGGGATTTATAGCTTTTAGCCACTTAGCCCCAATGTGGGTGCGGGTGGATGGAAAAACCCAAAACTTAACCATTTATGGCAATATACTGGTGGCGATTGAATCCATTACCTTGAGACTCGTAGTCGATTAAGCTAAGCGCCGAGGCTTTTTTTAGATCCAGTGAAGACAGACCACAACACAGACTAAGACAAAGTCAGACCACTCAGTCTTCGCAAGTTCTCTTCAGGCTTGCTTTATAAATATCATTATTTCAGACTGACATCTTTTTATTAATGATATAAAATGAAGCTTAAAATAAAGTTCTTCCGGATGAAATAGCTTACGATTTTTGAATATAAAAAAGCTAATAAAATCGAGTCAGCAATTTCAGAGTTTATCGATAACAAACAAACAACTCTTTCTTCTTTAAAATATAAGTTTAGATAACATTTTTAGAAACATAGAGATACAGTACACACGGGTGAACCCAGAGGCAGAGCTATACGTCAGTTGCAGTGGATGAATGTAGCAATTTACTACCATTTTCAATTTGATGTAAATGTAACAAAATAAATCAGTTCACCGGATTAAAGTGGTTTGATCCGGACATTCCGACGCTCCTAACAAATACGACTGAATCCGGAATCATTTCGGAATTTATAATTGAATAAGCAATATTGGTTAATTCAAAGTTAATAAAAGCGTCAAATATTTTATAAGCGGTTTTGATTTATTATTTTCCGATAATTAATTATATTAAGGCCTAAGCAACCGACTATATTGTATTGATATTTAAATGAGATTGTTAAAATGATAAATGTAAGTTTAATTTAATAGCAGGATAAATATTCAATTTATCTTTTATTAAAAGCGCTGATAAGAATAAAAATATTTCTACTCTTTATTTTAACACTACAAGTTTAAGAAACAAGGAATAGAAAAACAAAGACATAAGCAGAATAAAAAGACAGCCTTATAGCTAAGTAACGATATCTACCAGGCAACCTTAGGATTAGGAAAACATGAGGACACACTAATATTCATTATATAATAAAAAAATTCAAATATAATAAATTTATATATTTTTTAACATATCATAAATACATAAACCTATTAAAACTATTACTGGTGATTTAGACTGTCGTATGTGTATGGGGAAAAATATAGGGCAGAAGAACAGAAAATTGCCATAATTACATCATCTGTTACCTGTTGCAGTTATGGCCGGTAAACATCGCTTAAAGGTAAGTTTTTGCTCTTTTATAATATGGAGTAATTGGTATTAAAACCACAAATGCATATTTATGTCTTCCTAGTAACTATTATTGCTATATCAGGTCATCATCATCATATCAACCCATTAAAGGCCCGCTACATGGCACGGGTCTAACGGGTTAAGACCCACCAAGCTGGCCCAGTGCGGATTTGTGGACTCCAGACGCCTTTGAGAACATTATAGAGAAATCTCAGGCATGCAGGTTACCCTACGATGTTTTCCTGCACCGTTAAAGAATGCGATATTTAATTGTTTAAATGAAAAAAAACGTACATAACTCTTAACGTAATTAACTCTCGATAAGTTAGAGGTGATTGCCTGGGTTGAACTCGGTCCCCCCAAAAGTAAAGCCGAAGCCTTCCGCCAACCAGCCAGCCTAAGGGGCTAATACACGGAATTTTATATTAATTAGAAGACAACAGTCTTCTAATAACTTGTGATATTCTAATATTGAATATTGTGAAATAGTTCTATATTTTCTCAATGGCGAAAACCGCTTAGAGTGGATTTTACTAAAATATGAGTGCTATGAGTAGAGTGATTGTTATAAAATTGTATGCTTTACAGTTACATTTCAACTTGCAATGATTTTATTATTTGTATATAAAACACCTCTATGAACAGTTTTGAAACGGTCCTGAAGTCTGTAGAATGAATGATAAAAGTGTAAAGAAAAAAATTACATGTAAGAATTCGTAAGCAAATGTAGTCACTACTAGCTATTATAAATTATTATTAAAAGCTCATTTTATGTAAGAACACGTAAAACATCTGCCAATTTTCCAGAGTATACTCCTACCTACGATTTTTTATCTTTTCTTTTACTTTCAAAAGAAGAACCGATAAACTTTCTCGCAACAATACCGATCACTTTTAAAAAGGTAAGGAATTTTATGAACTTCTTTATAGGTAAAAAGGTAAGTTGGATTCCCCGTACGGAGTCTTTTAAAAGACTTTCGAGTCCTTTGTGGAGGAACATCTCTAGAATACTTTGAGCGATGCAAACACCCGGCGAATGTTTGCCAAGGCCTTATATAAAAGATCTTTTAGGTCTGGCAATCGTTGGAATTATTTCACATAACGTTTTGGGAAAATAAAGTAACAATATTGTTTAATTATTTACGATTTAGAAACAAATAATAAAGTAAGCACAGACTTCAGTCTTCTTTTTGATAAGACTTGAGCAATTAATAATTTTGATACTAAGGTTTTCGAAATTTAAGATCTCTTACTTTTACTGCTGATTGAAATAAAATTATGCGTACAAATTGGATCTAAAGTATTATCTTTCAGTCGTATTAAGTCTTGATTTAAAATGCGGTAAGGAAACCTATAACCTTGACATCCCTATCCTGAAGATCACACTTTTATGTAACGTATTTTTATTACTCACACCGCAATCACTGAACCCTAAATGGGTTCAGTGATTGCGGTGTGCGATGAATTAGATGTGGAATTGAGATTATTCATACCGTGGATTAACACATAGTTTTAATTTTTGCAACAGGAAAAATCCATGTTTACTATGCGATTTATGAAAAACAAATTCGACGTGCAATAACGATAGCTTGCCATAGCAAACTTCCTTGAAATTAGATTTACACTAGTTGAGCGCCGCGGCGAATAAGTATATATACGGAAATCTTTAGTTGTTATACAGGGTTAGATAAAAAATTCCAGAAAGCTCTCGGCCACTAGGCCGAGGTAAGGTAATTACTAAATTACCATCATTAAAACTAACAACTTTCGTTCTACGACTATTCAAAATTCAGTATTTATTTATTTCATATAAAAAAAAAAATCATGTTATTTCTGTAAAGTGACATTACTCTGTGAAACCAAAATGCATTTGATTCGGCAACGTTGCCTAGTCGTGTCAGTGACCGGACGATAGAGTCGTGGTTCGCGCGTTGTTGCCTGTGTTATAATACAGAGTAGTAATAAGTAGAGTATCTATTTGAAATATTGAATATTTAATACTTTACAAACAATCAAATTTAAAAAAAAGATGTAGAACAAAAGTTGTTAGTTTTAATGTTTAAAACTACAGGCCGAGAGCTTTCTGGCATTTCTATATAGCCCTGTATAATGTATCTCCATGCTGTCCACGACTCTGTAATGTGGTCGGTTACTATGCGCCTTATAAGAAGGCTCAGAATTATCCAGCCACCTATGGAGAAAGGTTTGCTCCTACCATATCACAAAGTGCTGGCGATCCCGCACTGTGAAGTAAGAGGAGCGTTTTGAGACCCTAACGAGGCGGACAGAAAACATAAAAAAGTCGTTAGAGGTCGCCAAAAACAAGCAGCCCAAGACCCCGCGGTCTTCTATACTCCCTACAAAACACCTACCATCAGTGGACACCAAAAGTGGATGATGATGATCTGCGAATACATAGTTACTAACCTGAATAGTGTTGTCATACTGTATATGGCAATATTACAGTGCAGTATAATCCGATCTGGTTCAAACTGGAACATGCCAAGTCAGAACAGTCTCAAGACAATACAGCCTCCATTAGTTTGCGAGCGACCAGCAACAATAATCCAAAGAACAATGACACGTTTTACCCTACAATGGCCTTCCGGAATATTGTATTCGACTGTACTTTGTCTCTGAACCTTAATAACTATTGAGCAAAATTTCACTGAGTTATGAATGATACTTTTCTACCTCATAATTGCATATTTAACGGCTGTTTAGAGAACTTTCAATGTTTCAGTAAAGACTCAGGCTTTTTTATAATGTAGTCCAATTTTTTTTTCACGGTAGCAGACTCACATGTTACTTTTATTAGTCAATAGCTGACGTAAAATATAAGTTATTGTGTATTATGAAAATGTAGCTCAACTTGCTATACTTACTTGATGCAATATATAACGTCTTCAATCGTGATACTCCAAACAGATTTTCAGCAATGTACGCATTCTCGCGTTTCTCTCCAAAACTGGAGCATTTTCAGGAGATGTTGACTTCCCATTAAATAATTGTTACTTAACAATTGGATTGGAAACTTGGAAATGATTAATGTAATTATAAAAATAATAAGTAATAAAAACTTTATATATATATATGTTAGGATAACCTAGCTCACACCTTATAGCTCATAAGACATCCAGAACATGGCACATATTAACAATAATATAACTATGACTCTATTATAAATTTCCGGAATGTTGTATTCAACTGTACTTTGTCCCCAAACCTTAATAACCGCAAATGGTTAAACTTTTACTCAGCACAATTTCGTCAAGTTCTGAGTGATACTTTAGTTCGCTCAGTTCATTTTCTTACTTAAGTTTGAAGCGTTCTCATACATATTTAACAGTCTTGCAAATGAGTGGAGTAATTAAGTGATATGAATATAGGGAAAACCTTCCTCTTATATAACTCGTTACACCTACGACGAAGTTCATTTCCTATTAATTTGTTTTTAAGTTTAAGTAAACAATAAAAACGATTGCTACATAAATTAATCATCGTCAACACATTAACGGCATACTGCAGAGCACGAGTCTTTTTTTATTTATTCCACTAAAAGTTAGCCCTTGATTGAAATCTAACCTGGTGTTGATGCAGTCTAAGATGGTAGCGGGCTAACCTGTTAGGGAGTATCGTAGTCATACCGCGGTTTCTACGCGATATCACACCGGCACACTAAATGGCTTAGCAGGCAAAAGAAGTGGTTAAGGCAGTAGTCCACCACGCTGGCCCATTGTGGACTGGTGGACTCCACACATGTTTGAGAACATTATGTAGAACTCCCAGGCATGCAGGTTTCCTCGCGATGTTTTCTTTTACCGTTGAAGCAAGTGATATTTTAATTACTTAAAGCGCACATTACTTTGAAAAGTTAGAGTGTGCTGGGATTCGAACTCGGCCCCCTGAAAGTAAAGTCGAGCTCCCAATGCGCTATCACCGCTTCATAAATTAAAAACATGTCTTATACAAAATCTGATCTTAGATATAACCAGTTCCTTAATTTCCCTATATTTCATGAGATTATCTATAGATAGTTGTTTTTGTATCTTCTTATATCTTTTTATACTTCGAGCAAAAGTTCTAAATCGCTGCTATGGTATAGAAATATCAGCAAATATGCCGTGAGCTGTTTTATGCTAACACGCCTGAATATCGAGTCAAGCACCGATAGCTCCCGAAAACCGGAATAGCTTTCACGAAAACATCCAGTGGGCTTAAAATGTTTGAAAGGACTCGCTAGTTACGGAGCTTATGGCTGTAATTTTCAAACGACTTAACCATCTAACATTACCGTATAAAATAATGGTCGCTAATGACAATTTTGTTTTATTTTCGCCATTCCTAATGTATTTTGATGTAATGACTTTAGCGGGCCACAAAGACAATATAATGGAATTAAGTGTAGATATTTATCAAAATAATTTGCAGTTGCCACGCAAGTGGCAACCTTGAATTTGCGACTTACACGTAAATTAGGACCTAAATAATACAATATATATTATATAAATAAGTTATAATAATTTTCAGTCTGCTTTTTATGGTGCATATTGATTGAGATTGCTGTAAAG
This sequence comes from Pararge aegeria, assembly GCF_905163445.1. Classification (NCBI taxonomy): domain Eukaryota; kingdom Metazoa; phylum Arthropoda; class Insecta; order Lepidoptera; family Nymphalidae; genus Pararge; species Pararge aegeria. The sequence goes on along the minus strand of NC_053184.1, from coordinate 3,088,366 downwards.
CAATAAGGCTACCTTTTGTATATTGCTGTAACATTTCTCCATTACTCCATTTCTGGTATCCTTAACTTTGAGTGGTTTACCATGAGTATTAATAGAAGTGAAACCAAGTAAATATTAAATCAAAAGAAGCATACTCGTATTTATTATTCCATACAAACTTATTCAATTCAAACGAATTCAATAAAATGATAAAAGACCGACACGTGTATAGTAACTACGCTACGCGACGCTTACCTAATGACAGACAAGAGTCACTTGATTTTATTTTGCATGTGATGCTTGGGCTGCATCTGATTTCTTTCAGTAAAAACTATGGGAACGGTTCATTCAAAAAACTATTAGCGTTTCGATTTCACAGATAAGTCTCAGAGACAGTCAATAAATTATTTCGGTTTTCATTTACACGTTGTTTACAATAATATAGTGGTACTATAATATAGTAACACGTTGTATAAATAATTCCAACTTTTCATACTCTCTTTGTAAAAAAAAGAGAGTATAAAAAGTTGAGTATGCAGGAGTCGTTTAAGTATTTGAGTAATAGAAATGAAACCTTATACAAAATCTAGCGACCTATTAAGAAAATTATTATTTTAATTACACAACGCGTTCAATTCAGCTGTTCATCTGTCGGCTGGAGATGACAAGTAATTATATTAGCAATATATTATACTAGTTGACCCGCGCAACTTCGTCTGCATCAATCTGTTATTAAAGATTTGAATATCTTCAAAGAACCTAGAACCTAATTGCAGCGCCACCTACCGGATCCAGTTTAATTTCCAAGCTACGAGTACATTATACGCGGCTGGGCGGCCCGCGGCTGGGCGGCCCGCGGCATTTTTCTTGTTTTTAGCATTTCTATACCCGTCGTAACTTCTAAACGATAGGCCCAATTTGAATAATTAAAAAAGGAATTTGCAGGTTTATTACAAAAAAAAAATTTCAACCAATTTATAGAAAAACATAATAAAATATACTTTTCTAAACCTTTCGAATGAGTCACCCTGTTCTTCAGTGGAAATCGTATATATCAGGTTGGAAGTTTTAAAAGTTTTTCGCGCCCAGGCTGACTTACAGACGCGGCGGGGGACTTTGTTTTATAACATGTAAAGATAGCATCGTGTCTCTTATACTTTTGCTATCTTACTCCTTCTCTCTACGTTGTAAATTTAATCTCTTTTTTTAAATGTGCCTTCGAAACCATATTCTTAATTCTCGTCGTAAGAAATTTTAATTTATAAATACTTACAAATAAATTGCCACAAGCTCCTATGCTACGAATACGCCATGCCATAGTGTTAATGGCTGATGGCTATCTTCGTTTTCGTGAAGCGCCAGAGCCTGCACTACGCTGCAAACCGACATTATAATCCAGCTTAAAAGCCTTTGAAACTGAGGCTCCGGAAGTTTGTTGCGAACGCATTGAACAAAGATCTTCACTGTTAGCTGGTATAACAGCCAATTAACGTGGATTAAAGCTGTATTAGGGCTTCTATACGATAATAAACTTTATTTATAACAAGTGACTGTTTATGATAGGTTGGATACAACTATCTTCCATTACGAAGCGGTAATAGGCTAGTGGGTAGGACTTCACTTTAGGAGAAGAAAAAGAACAACAAGAAACACTTTATTGCACGTATAGCATACTGGAAATTGCGAAAGGTGCAAAAGTCATTTGTGGGATTGAGTATATGCTTTTATAATATGATTCCCACGGTAATTTTGGACCTGCCAATGGATAGTTTAAAAACTGTACTAAAACACATGTAATCAATCGTGGTTACTATACAATTGATGAATATCTTAACGTCAAGGCTGCTTGGAAACAGGCTCAGCTCTCATCTCTCACAAGATAGTGAATTTAAGAGATTGTAACTTTTAATTGAACCGGTGGTTGAGTCACTAAAAACAGACTGACTTGACGTTTCAAAAGTACTTATAAACTGGGACTCTTTAAAATAAAAAAAAATGATTTTTGAATTTTGAATTTTGGAATTTTGGAAAAAAAACAGTAAGGAGTTTACAGAAAACAATGTAGACATGCAAAGGCGGCCTTATTGCTGAAAGCAATCTCTTATAGACAACCTTTGTAGACAGGACTTACAACAAGAGAACGGGACCGGGGAGTTCGAATACCAGCACGCACCTCTAACTTTTTTATAGTTATGTGCGTTTTAAGCAATTAAAATATCACTTGCTTCAACGGTGAAGGAAAACATCATGAGGAAACCTGCATACCTGAGAGTTCGCCATAAAGTTCTCAAAAAGTGTGTGAAGTTCATATAGAGAGCATATTTCGAAGGATATAAATTATATTGTGAAGGTAAATAAACAATGCAGTAGTTTCCCTGGAAAACGGTACGTCGTAAGCAAATTACAAAAAAAAGACGAATATTTGTCATTGTGCTAAAACTGAGCAAAAGGAGCTCTACTTACGCACAGAACTAAGAAAATACAGAAACCGTGTACACGACTTATATCGAAGCATCAAAAACCACTCCACTTTAGTTAAGTTTCTCAAATAGGCGGTTAGTAACTTCATTCCATTAAGCAGTTGACATTACTTATATAACCTCCAAGCTGGAATGGCAGCCCCGCAGTGGTAAGCGCAGCGTTGGTCGACCCCCAACGAGGTGGACAAGCGACTTTAAGCGCGTCGCAGGGAGCCGCTGGATCCAAGCGGCACAAACCATGGTATTTGGAACTCCCAACAAAAGACCTATGTCCAGCAGTGGACGTCTATCGGTTGATATTATGATGATGATATAACCTCTTATTTTCTAAACTTATACCATAAAATGGGGGGAAATGTGTAAAGTTTGTGAGCTAACAAAATTCTGCGGGTGCGACGTGAGATATGCGCAGGGCGTTTTTACTGGTTCTGCATGCAGTGTCACTGCATGCAATAATGGCTGAATGAGGATACTGTACGTTCTTAATTCTGTGGATGTATGTAGCTTATTTGTTTTTCTTTCTGTCTTTTAATAGAGTTCCGCTTGTGGATGCAGTCCAAGTGAAACAAAAGGAAAATTGAAACTTGTTTTAGCAACGAGGCAATAGTAACCTTTTAATAAGCACGTCATCATTGTAATAACCTCGGGCCTCTATCTGAAAATTAATAACTAAGATTCTGCCCACAAGTGATATATCCGCAATGCTAAACCCGTCATTACGCAGACAAACAAACATAAATAGTGAACGTCTAACGAACCTTTCTTTTTTTCAAAAATGCATAGCTTGAGCCCTGCGGCGTGCACTTTATACATGCACTGCCTAAATGTGCACAAAAGCACTGCCTACCCAAATTATTTTATATAACTCGTATTGAAAGGAAATTTTTCCATTGAATTTCTCCATGCACCTACCTTATGGATACCCTGGTTGACAACCCTGTGTACGCCACTGCTTGAGCCACAATTATTATCTTTAGCTCAGATGTTTATTATGTGAGCGGTAATAGCCCAGAAGAATTTGGGCTCACTTTCGGAGTTCTAGTGCGAGCTCGGCACGCATCTCTCACTTTTCTAGTTACGTGCGTTTTACAAAAATTAATATCACTTGCTTTAACAGTGAAAGAAAATAACCTAAGGAAACCTGCATGCCTTAAAGTTCTAAATATTATATAATACAAAATAGAGGTCTCAAAGGTGTGTAAAAGCCGCCTTGGCCAGCCTCTCGGCCTCTCGGCCTCTATCAATATACATACACATATACAGCCTAAACTCTTCCGTTTCCTCCCATACCGTGTTCTGTAGTAGGTCGTTAATGGATTGATAATGATGACATAGCTTAAGGAATCTAATAGAAGGCCTAACATTACGTGCTGTCTATAAGGAACAGTTTCCCTAAAACAACTAGCAAAAAAATATTTATGAAACTGCACAAACTCGTTTACGTCTTTAATAAAGAGCATAGACATGATTTATGTGCACTCTGTTCACCAGGCTTATTCTCTAACGCGATGTTGTCATCGTTGAATCTTGTTAAACCATGAACGCAACGGTTGTTAGTATGAACGACCATCGATGCATTTTTATATGCATTTTAAATTTATAAAATTGATAATTCCTACAACTGTAGGTAAAAACACTAATAAAAATTATAAGAAAGCAATTGTCAAGTGTCATCTCTTGTTTTAAACGTGTCTCATTGTAATATGGACCTTTGAGAAAGTAGATCGAAACTGCAACATATCCTACTAGATGACGCTACAGTCGTATAAAACTGATGTGAGACAATTGCTTTCTTATAATTTTTATATGCATTTTAAATTTATAAAATTGATAATTCCTACAACTGTAGGTAAAAACACTAATAAAAATTATAAGAAAGCAATTGTCAAGTGTCATCTCTTGTTTTAAACGTGTCTCATTGTAATATGGACCTTTGAGAAAGTAGATCGAAACTGCAACATTTCCTACTAGATGACGCTACAGTCGTATAAGACTGATGTGAGAGGCGTATACTTATTTCGGCATCGACGGTAGGAGAGCCGTAGCTTCATTGGAGAAAGCGCTCAGGCCGCGATTGCCAGAGAGTCACAGGTTCAAATCCTGTCGGTTTCGAAAATTTTTATATGCATTTTAAATTTATAAAATTGATAATTCCTCCAAGTGTAGGTAAAAACACTAATAAAAATTATAAAGACCATCTAAGCGCTTAAATGGTTAAAAAGATCTAAATACAGATTTTAAGCGTAGTCTTGGTCGCCATTTAAGGAAGCTCACTTCTTGCTGTCTAGTTTTACTTTGCATTAACTAAATTTCCCTAAAGACATTGCAATCATAGTTATGGTACTGTTTTTTTTTGTCATGATGGAAATGCTTTATGGCTACCTCTGTCCTTTTGGGCAGGACAGAGGTTATGTGGGACTCGTTTACCCCAGCTAAAAATCACCCCGGCATGTCCCTGTCGTTAGCTTTAGTAGACGTCCGGGGAAAATAGTAATGGTTTCCTTGACCTAATATTGTAACTAAGTATAACAGTCTCCAAACTTGGCTCCATGGACTCGCTTGGACTTGGCCTAAGTCCAAGCGAGTCCATGGAGTGAGTGTAAGCGAGTAAGCGAGTAAGTGTAAGCGTAGTGCATAAGTGCATTACAAATCACACTTTATGAAAAAAAAAACATGCATTGTTACTTATGAAAATCCATTCGCGCAGAAAATTCGAAACGATACAAAATGTTTCTACATCGAAATAAAATTTGAAATACACATTTACTTAAAATTTGAAATACAGTTTAATACACATATTTGCTGGCTTACATAATTAAAACCTATGATGAACTTCGTCACTGCTTCAGCGTTGAAGGAAAGTCTAAGTGTACACAGAATAGTCTCGCAGTGAAATACGATGAAACGAAACGAAACGGAGTAATATTTGCGTGAAACAGTTTAGCTCAGAGCCCGACCGCAATTTTTCGCTCCGTCGTCTTGCGCAGTGCAAGATGGCTCCGCTTTATTGGAATGAAATAGTGACTTTTGTTTACAAATAATACATTTTATTAAAACTGAGCACAGTTTTGATGGCACACGTCGTGGTTTTTATTGGTGCATTTCATTCGTCGATAGAAAATATATTCCAAATGCGGGTACATTTTAAATTCCATGCTATAATAGGCATATTTTCCTTGCAAAATACCCGAGTCCCTAAAGTGCAAAGTCGTCGAACATTGCGTATTTCTGACTTATGACTCCGAAACGTGGTCATTAACTCTGGGTCTCATAAGAAGGCTCAGGGTCACGTATGTTGTGTATCTCTACGATATCAAATCAGGAATGTCGAATACCATAGTACAACGAGTCATAGCTCAACGAGTCACGAAGCTAAAGGGAAAATGGGTGGGGCACATAGCTCAAAAAACTGATGGACGTTGGGGTTCCAAGGTGCTGGAATGGCGTCCCCGCACCTGTAAACGCAATGTTAGTAGACCCCAATGAGATGCCATAATACTGCTACCTTTTTTGTTACCGTGGGGAAATCCTCATGGATACCTTCACGCCACGCAGAGGAGAAAAGTTCCATATGACCGACGCTTACTTACTAAAAGAGGGAGGCCGTGGACGTGGTAACTAGTACCACACTACCGACAAAGAATGTTCGCTAAGCGATTTAGTGTTCCGGTGCGATGACGCGTAGAAACCTATTAGGGGTATAACTATCATTCTTCCTAACAGGTTAGCCCGCTACCCTCCTAGATTGCATCATAACTTACATCGCTTACCACCAGATGAGCTTGCAGTCAAGGGTTAACTTATAGTGGAATAAAAAAAACATTATTGTGAGGTGATGATGACAACTACGTTCGCCAAATTAAACCAAAAGCTACGAGGGTGTCAAACGCGCCCTGTTCTAAGAAGAGCCCACAAAAACCTTGCCGGCTATGTTCTTTGAATCAGGGAGTCATTTCATTTTATTACCACTAAATCACCACCAAAACCACTTCGATACAGTTTAGAACACTAACTCGGCTAGATAAGTACATTGGATCGGCAAAAACTTTTCAATATCGTGTCGCTACATATTTTAGTGAAAGAAGGCAACTTGTCGAACTTATCTCGAGGTTTCGCTAGTGATGTCACCTAAGAGGTGATATCGATAAAACAATAATACAATAATGTTTTTTTTAATTTCGCTATAAGTTAGCTTTTGAGGGCAATCTCACTCACAGTCTGAGATGGTAACGTGCTAAAGAGCCCGTTAAACCTTTAGCCTGTTAAAGTTTAGCCTGTTACACCCATGCCCTTATTCGGTTGCTATGCTGCATCGTACTTCTTATCGGTAATGTGGTAATTAGCCACTGCCGAAGCCTCCCACCAGACAAGAACAGAGAAAATTTAGAAATTATATACTCCCAAATGACTCCTTCATCTGAATATAGTGCCAAATTTTGTAATAAAATGCCTGCACTTATAAAAAATTAGAACTCATTTAATATATTTAACACTAAATCAGCTGCATTCACTATAAGCATTACGAATAAATTTAAATTGGATAAATACATTGTGCAAGTAACAAGAAAAAAATAAAGAAACATTCTATTTATTTTTAAAATTAATGACAAAGTGTATTAAGTACCTAGTTTTAGATATATACTATGACAAAACACACATCGCCAAAGTAAGCGTAGGTTGGTTTTATGGGTACTAAGCTGACTGATGACTATTTGCATGACTAATATACATAAATACTTATAATATACAGATAAACTCCCAGACACTGAGAAATGAATGAGATGTTCATCACACAACCATTTTCCAGTTGGGAAATCGAACCCACGGCCTTGGATTCAGAAAGCAGGGTCGCTGCCCACTGCGCCAATCGGCCGTCATTATAAAATTGTGGCAGCTGTTTTGGATTTGCCTGAAAAATTAGACAGGCCAAAGTTTTAAAAATATTCTTTCATACACATTTGGTATACATAAAAGTTGTTATGATATTTCATGTTTCACTGATATTTTGACATTTACCGTCATTTCTTTCGTTGGATTTAAAATAACCGACGTTAACTTCATTCAAATAAAGAAAACTTAACATCCCTATCCTCCCCCGAATCGGAGCAAACTTAGGGTGAACTTCACCCAAATCTTCGGAAATAAACCCCACTTATCCAGCGTGTAGTCGCGAACAAAATTTATAGTACAATCTTTGGACCTTTTTCAATCTTGCTAAGCAGCGTTTTATATTGGGTGCCATTTATTCATATCGACCCGTCCAAAACCGTCGTTCGCCTCTAGATTACGTGGGACTCATTATTATCTTTCATCTTCTAGGGGATAATCTTGAGATAATCGCATTTTATATATTTTGATGTAACTCAAAAAGTTTGGTATAAAAGACTAAGAGGCAGTGGTTTTGGTTTATAAGATTGGGGAACTCACAATAACAATCCCATTTGTAATATTAAATAACAACTGTTTATTATGAATATGAAACACAATGATGTTACAAGATTAACATTTTCGGTTAGTAGTTAAGATTTTGAAGTTGAGCTCTAATAACAGTAACGAGTTTGAACTTGTCTAAGCATAGAAAATAATGTTGCTAGTTAAATAACCCTAAATACAAAGGCGAATCGCCACAGATTCAAAGGTCTTTTGCAGGTTAAATTTCGTTCAGAATAAGTGCATTATTACGACACTAATGCCTGTTCTCACCAACGACCCAAGGAAGGACACACAAAACAACTCAGTGGTGCCGCTCCGAGTCCAAACGTTCTGTGGTAAAGTCCGGTGCGGCGCCGGAGCGCATCGTATGACATGCCACAGATATTTCTATAATAATATATTAATATATATTATTCTTTATTTGGTAACTATGAACCATCTATACTATTATATAAGGGAATAATAAAAAACAGTAATAATAACGCTTCAAGGCAGGCCTACATGGAATTTAATATAAAGCTTGTAAATTGGCGAGTCGTATCTATTTGTTAATGCCTTCAGAATGCTGTTATTGCTTTACAGACTTTGGCCGTAACTTGTAACCACAGTACCGACCAACGTGCTGTACTGTTTTTTTATTATTTTTCTATTTAAGACGATGCAGCGACGAGTTAAAAATAAATAAATACTGTAACGTTTTATTTTGTTATCAAGTTAAAGGCGGCAAAAAAGACCTAATTCCCCTCACGCGCTCAAAATTCCGCGAGCGGAAACAATTCGTAATCAAACGTTCCTTTGGGGAATAAATTAAAAGTTTCTTGCAATGAATTGAATTAGATATTATTGAGATTTGTTGGCAAGGAGACGAACATGGTATTTAATTAGTGGGAAATTGGGGCAATTGATTTACAGCCCGCCATACCGCATTGGAAAGAAAGCGGTGATAGCCTACTGTGGCGTGCACAGGGTTTTAGACCGGGGTATGTATAAACAAAAATTTTGGGTATGTATTGCTTTTGTGCAAGTATGAAGTGCATTGATAGCCTAGTGGGAGATCGCATCCCAGCAAGCACCTCTAACTTTTCAAGTTACGTGTGTTTTAAGCATTAAAATATCACTTGCTTTAAGGATGAAGGGAAAATACCGTGAGGTAACCTGCATGCCTGAGAATTCTCCATAATGTTTCCAAAGGCATGTGAAGTCTACCAATCTGCACTGGGCCAGCGTGTACTACCGCCTAAACCCTAATAGGAGAGAAGCATTAATTTGCGGAATTCTATGATATATTATGAAAATTAAGCTTATTTTGCTATACTCCGCGAAAAGCAGGAGAATCTGTATAGTGTATTTTTTAATTTCTTCAGTCCTTAGGGATACTCCACACCAAACAGATCTTTGGCAATGCACCACCACCACGCACGCTCCGAAGCCGGAGCATCCTCAGGTGATTAGCCATGTTGCATTTTACCTATTTCATAGGAATTTATAATTTATTATTATATATACTAAATAATTTATATACTACGACAACGCACACATCGCCATCTAGCCCCAAAGTAAGCGTAGCTTGTGTTATGGGTACTGACTGACTGAATGACTGAATATGAGATGACTGATGAATATTTTTATGTATAATATACATACATTCTTATAATATACATATAAACACCCAGACACTGAAAAACATTAATGCTCATCACACAAACATTTTCCAGTTGTGGGAATATAACCCACGGCCTTTGACTCAGAAAGCAGGGTCGCTGCAAACTGCGCCAATCTGCCGTCCAAATGATGACTTTACAATGAATAATTGTTAACAATTATTAATTAGAATAGGTATAGCAAAATAAGCTCCATTTTCATAAACCCTAATCATTGTGGAAGGGGGCCTGCGCCTTGTAGTGGGCCCGGTAATGGATTCTATGATGATGATGAAGAAACCGCATTGTAGCGGAGTGATGACAAAGAAACAGAGCTGGTCTTCGGCCGTAACTAGTTACCACAGTACCGACCGACCTGCCGGATTCTTTTTTTTTAATTTCACTGCAATAAAACCCTTGACTGCAATCTCACCTACGTAAGCGATGATGCAGTCTAAGATTGTAACGGACTAACCTGTGAAGAGAATAGCAGTCATATTAAACCCATACGTCTAATCACATATTTGTTGGTAGGGTGGCAACTAGCGGCCGAAGCCTCCCACCAGTCAAAAGACCCCACAGACGTACGCCTGGACCATCCATCAAACTTAACTTACCTCGCAAAATAAACTTTATTACGCTTGTAGCCACCACAATCCTGTTAACGTAGCTTTCAAATACGCTACGCATTACGCAACTCTACATGATCGTGCTACGTAACTTACCTGACTTACGCCCGTTTTCACTAAACCTAGCCACCGCTTAATCGAATGCCTAATGCTTTAGGTCATGTCTATAGAAAAAAATGCGTGTGTAAAAAAATTCAAAATACAAAATGTATTTATTTCAAGTAGGCCAGGTTTATTAGCACTTTTGAAACGTCAAGTCAGTCTGTTGTTGGTGACTCTACCGCTGCACCGGTTCAAAAGGCAGATTCCACCGAGAAGACCCGGCGAGAAACTCAGCAGATTGTTCTTTTTCAAAATAATTTTACAGTTTAATATCTACAATCATATAGTAACCACGATTTATTTAATGTGTTTTAACACATTGTTTAAAATTATGTATTAGCAGGTCCAAAATTACCTTAGGACTCATATTATATATATTTGTGTATATATGTATATTAGTATACACACGTAAGAGGTGAAACGTCTTTATGACATCTTTTTTTTTTATTACAATGAATTGAGTCATTATTAAGTATATTTATTTAAATTACCTTTTTATTTATATCTTTACATTTTGGTATTATGTATATCTATCAATACTCTTGGCACTATACTTTTCTCTTGCTGTAAGTCATATCTACTATAAGAGATTGCTTGCAGCAATACCTACTCCTCCTTAATGTCTCCTACTCTTTAATGTTTATTTTCCTGTATGTTAAACGTGCAAGAAAGTGTTTCTTATTCTTCTTCTTCTTTATTAGATTAACAGTCGTATTAATTAATTATTGCTAGTTTTAATAAAAATTATTCACACTCACTGATTTTACGTTGTTGATAAAGAAGTTTTACTTCAAAAACTGTTTCACCAACCTTTTGCGTGATTACTAATAATTGGTGAACGGTTTATGTATGCCTTAGAATCTCTTTAGATTAGACGTTACTTATGTAGGCATTGCCTGCATCGTAGTTAGTGAAAACGGGCGGATGTCAGTTAGGAACAAGATTTTAAAGCTATTAAACCATGAAAATATATCTCTTTAGTTTTAACACTGTGTAAATTAATAAAAACAAATAACTAAATACATATTTAATGACCTAAAAGAAAAAAATCTTGCAATAAAATTAAAATATATAAAAATATTAAAATACACCAGTAATATAAATAATAATTACTTAGTACAGATAATATTATACATATTAAAAGCAGACGACAGTCGCAGCGGCCACTTGTAGTTTTAAATGAAAAAGGCAACTATAGGGTGCCATCTAACGAAAACTTAACGAACAAGCATGAAAATATAAAGGTGGGGGTGGACGAGTTTCTTAGCAAAAGTTTTGCTAAGTAGTTCCAGTAATTTTTCATAGAGTGCGCTATCAGCAAGAAACAAATGTTAATGTAAAAAAAATTATTTAATGCTGTAAAATAGATAGTTATCATTTTTAACTTTTCCAAATTATTAAATAGTAATAAAATATTAATCTGTTTTATTTGTGTATAAAATTTATAACAGCGCCATCTTACGAAAAGTAGTTGAACCAGTACAAGCCAAAGTAGGTACTGAACTGGTCCGACTACTAATTTTCGTTCTGCTCTTTTCGCGCTAATTATTGTAAGAACTTTTCACTAGACAGCGGTGTACACTTGGCAAGGACGGAATAATATAATCATTTTCGGAATTAATATTAGTAAGAAGCCGAAACTTCTTTAGCTTATCCAAAACTACGTAAGTGTAACAATGAATTGAGAAAAGGTAAAAAGTCTAGGAAGAGGGTTAAAACTCACAAATCATTGTAGTTATGCAGGATTTAATAAAACGACCTCGCAGGCCAGAAAGCACACCCCGACAGCGGACTCTTAAAAAGTCTCGACCAGGAGCGGCGGTAAGTGTGTTTAGTAGTCAATTTGTTGACTGTTCTCTCACTCGAAGTATGGCAGTTATGTAGGGCTCTGAAGCCTCGGTTCAAGGATTATGTCTTTTTCGACCGTCTAAAACGTGCGATGAAGAAATCGCGTGCGCGCCGCTCTCGCGTGTGCGCGTGTCGTGCAGTCCGGTGAGGAGCACACGCTTATGTGAAAATTTTATTAGGAAATTTGGAAACTCGGAAAATTTTCGGAAAAAGTCCGAAAATTTTCCAATGAAATTAATTATTTTTATTTTTGCAGGGTGGCGCAGAAGGCCAGGAGCGGCGGTAAGTGTGTCTAAGTTGGAAAAAATCGCATAACACCTAGTCAAATAGATTATAATATCTCAAAGACAAATATAGGTAACTAATTGCTTAAGGGCAAATTGCATAACACCGTTTATCAAATTAAATATCTTATAAATCTAAAAAAATCTACGTTAATCTTCGTTGGTCGAGTGGTAACCATTTTTACTGCGGATCACGAATCATTGGTGGATAAAAATCACTATATACGATCGGATCGCGTTGTCTGCCGTGGACAAATATAATCTGTGCCGACGACAGATCAGAATACAGTTTTCACCAACCCTTTTCTTCCCGCGGGTGTCGTACGAGGCGACTAAGGTAATATAGCGGAGAGCGGGCAGCAGCGTCCTTTATGCTACTACTACCGTCGACTGCAGTCCCCAACCAGCCTGCCTAGCGTGGTGATTATAGGCAAACCCCTATAATCACCACGCTAGGCACCACCAATTTTGAGAGGCCTGATATAGTCCACTGCTACATCTAACTATCTCACACTATTATTGTTTAATTGAATTACTGTTGCACCGTGAACATTTATTAATCCGATTAGAATTCGAATCAATTCACACGACCGGCTTCATTGCAATATTAGGATCAACTCAATAATTAATTACTGATAGTTTATTAGTGAGTCGTGTAGGATCCTATGTAATGGAGGGACGGTCGAATGGACGGAATTAGGTTGGACTTTGGGTTCCCAAGGTGCTGGAATGGCGATCCCGCCGAGGTGGTGGTGAGCGTAGCGTTGGTCGACCCACAAAGAGGTAGACAGACGACATAAAGCGTGTCGCAGGGAGACGATGTACCGAGGCGACACGGCACGCACGGCACTTTTGAAACGTCAAGTCTGTCTGTGTGTAGTGACTCTACCACCGGTTCGAAAGGCAGATTCTACCGAGAAGAAGCCGGCAAGAAACTCAGCAGTTGCTCTTTTCCAATATAAACAATTTACATTTTACATTTTAAAATTCATTTTTCTATCTTGTGAGAGATGAAAGCGGAGCCGGATGCTTCCAAGCAACCTTGTCATTAAGAAATTCATCAATTGTATAATAACCTCGCTGTAATAAATGTGTTCTAACACATTCTTTAAACTTATGCATTGGTAGGTCCAAAATTACCTTAGGAATCATATTATGAAAGCGTATACTCAATACTTCTGCACCTTTCGCAGACGATATGCAGATGTCACTAATTTATGACCATTTCTTGTAAGTCGACTGTTTATATCCACTTTGTTTATGATACCTATGATAAATATTAAAGCAATTTATTAAAAAAAATGTAGATATGTAAATAGTTCCAATGTGCCCTACATTGGAACTATTTGGAGTGATTAATAATGCAATTCTGTAAATATTAATTTAATCTTATCAGATTTAGCCAGAGTTTGCAATGTAAGCGCACAAAACATGTTTGTTACAACCTAATATTACGAATCTTTGAAGTTCTTTCCTTTCCCTTTTAAAATATTATTCTTGTATATTGCATAAATGCATATAAAGCGTCCTCTTGAATCACTCTATCTATTGCTGCAAACTTCATCAAAATCCGTAGCGCGGTTTAAAAGATCTAAGCGTACAAACAGCGGGATTGACTTTGTTTTATACTATGTACTGAAGTATGAATAGTGATGCAGTCTAGCAACGTGCAAAAATTGAAGAGGTCCAGTGAAATTTGTACTGAAATGTAAAAATACAAGTTAGGTACATAAACAGCTCAGTTCCACTGACCCGGTGAACGAGAATTTATAGCCCTATCGCCCACTGCACTCTGCCCGATGACCCTTGTAATGTATCGCTGCTATCTCACACTTTGGATATCTGACTTTGGAATAAACATTTTTCATTTAAGAATTATCTAAGAAAAAAATGGGATGTGGCTGTGCACACGGTCGTTTGTTGTACGTTAATACGTCTCGTATCTGTACAAACCACGTATAAATGATATTATTTTATAAACTACTACTAACTACTTCTGCCCGCGACTTCGTCTACGTGTACTTCAGAATTGGGTCTAAAGCTTCGCTCGCTAACAATTTTTAATCCTACCACTGGAATTATTTGAGAGGTCGGTATAGAAAGTACATGTCCTTTTCATAGCATAGGTGACATGTACACCAAATTTAAAAGCTGTCTGCCCGCGGCTTATCTCGTCAACAATTTTGAATTTTCCATCGGGAAAATAGTAAGATATTAGTAGAATTAGTATTTATTTATGTCATGAATAGTAATAATTTAACACCCGGCTAAGTTTGCTGTGGGCTTCTTCTTAGACCAGGGCGCGTTTGGAACGCTCATAACTTTAGTTTCAGTTCTACGAATGTAGTTATCGCCATCACTACTCACTGCTTTGTACATACTTTGCATGTAATGAACGCATCAAGTGCCATCTATGTGCCTACTTGAATAAAGAAATATTTGACTTTGACTTTATATAGAAAACATCAGAAGGTGGACTACGGCCTATATCCTTCTCATTGTGGAGAGAAGACCCAATTGCCCTTATGGTATGGTAAAAATCATCGCCTCAAAACGGAGCAACACTTCACAGGGCATGCAAGGATCACGACCTGTTTTATGCCGCTCTGTGTCCATAAATTTTAGGAGTAGGTGTTAAGCCCTCATGTGCCTGTAATTACACAGGCAATCACGCCCTTCAGACCGGAACACAGCATTGCAACAATGCTGCTTAGCGGCAAAAATAAGCACTGCGATAATCCCCGGACAAGATCTGTCACAAAAAGCTCACAATACTAATAGATACTAATAGATTCGAAACTACATTGTTAAACTGTATCACTTTTATATGTTATCATTTTTATTTTGGATTGCCCCTGTTAAGACGTATTCACGTCAAAAAGCAGCGGTTCGCTACTGTCAAATAAAGTAAACATTTGTTAAATATTAAAAAAATGTTATACAACACTATTGAAGATAAAAGACCGATACGCGCATAGTAGGTCACTTGATTTTAATTTTGCATGCGATTTTATTTTATTATGTTTTTATTTTTCAATGTAATTTTATTTTGATTTCATTTTGATTTTATTTTTAATCGATTCGATATATTATTACATCTGTGCCATATTAAGTTAACAGTGCTGATCTATACGAGTATCATAATGGGAAAGATTGGATGGATGTTTGGTACTCAATTACTGATCGGGATGAAATTGAGCACAGATTTATTCATAAAAGTCTGTAATAGCACATATGCTACTCTTATTGCGATTCCTGCCAGAGATTAACATGATTTTTGCATAGTTGTAGTTCAGGGATTCGAGACTACCATAGGCATACACAAAATCAATATCAGATTTTCCACGCGAACCAAGTCACGGGCAACAACTAGTGATAAATAATAAAACAGATAAACTTTCGCATTCCTTATAATTTCCGACGGTAAAGTTATATTTAGAAGATTGATTAAATATAAAATCAACTAAAACTGTCAGATTCAACAACGTGTAACCAAGTAACGAAATACTGTAGAATTTTTTGCATAACTATATTTCATAAGAAATCATCCTGTTAAAATATGAAATGAAAAAAGCATATTCATTTTTCTTTACGAACTAATTTAATAGATTCTAAGTTTTTCCTTATACCCTATTGAAGATAAAAGACCAAAACGCGCATAGTAGGTCAACGCTACGCAAGTAGCTAATAATAATAATAATAATCATTTATTTCAGGCTTTACCCATAAAATTTAACATCAGTTACGAAATAAAATTGAATGCAATTCAAATATATACATGTCAAAAATAAATTAATTAAAAAAAACTAAAATAAACAAAGTGAAGGGAGTCACTTGACTTTAATTGTGCATATGATGTTAGGGCTGTGTCCGATTTCTTTCAGTAAAAATTATGGCAGTGGCTTAAGCAAAAACTATTAGCGTTTTGGTTTCACATAAAGCGTGTGGAGTAATATTTCGGGTTTTGTTTACACGTTGTATAGAAGACTATCAGCTAAATTTATGTAGGTTATCGTAAATATTAAATAACTTTTAGAAAAAAGCAGTGTGATTGGACAGAATAAATTGTTTGAAGTTATATAATGTGAGTACTTGAAATAAGTTACTACATAGACGAAAGAAATGTGATTTGTATTGTTGTTTAGTAAAATAATAAAATAATTTTTTATTATTTGTTGCGCTCTGAGTGAATTGACGAGGATCGCAATGTGGGTTATTTGTTACCCGAATAGGTAATATTATAATGTTAAGATTATGTAAAAAAAAAAAAAAAAAGGCTACACTATCGCATTAGGTTTAAGTATTCTGTAAGGATAGTGTTAGAATAAGAATATAAATAAATAAAAATAAATAAAATAAATAAAATTAAATTGCTTTCGAACCGATTTAAAAAACAGAAGCAGGTTCTCAAATGAGTTATTTTAATGTTATTATTTTCCTATTCTTCGAAAAATACATTGAAATTCGTTATATTTCATCAAACTCGCTTAAGTAGTGTAGTTTTTAAAATCGAATACACGTGTAAAATTTGGATGAATACCAGAAAACTTCTGGTAAAAAGCAGAAAAGTTTACGAGTATGATTGGAGAAAATAAATTGCTCGATAGGGTGATAAAATGTGAGCGCGTTGACTTAGTTACTATCGAGACTAGCGGAATTGAATTGCTTTTTATAACCGAGTAACTATAATTTATTCCTTGGCCGGAGATTTCAGTGATAAACTATTTTTACACCCATTCAGAGTTTTATGTACCACTCGTTTCTTTTGTTTTATTAATCATAGTAAAAAATATTATATTTATTTTTACTATGATTAATAAAATGTCCCTGAATAAACTAAAAAATGTAGAACATATACGCACGTGGATAAATACTCGTATATTACAAGGATCCTCGACCGGACTGGGCTGTGCGATAGGGCTATAAATTATGAGCCCGGGAGGACAGATCACAATGAATGAGAGTGGAACAGCGAAACATAGCCTTGTGACATAATAATGAATAAGGACTAGTCTAGGTAGGTAACCTAGATTTTAGCTAACCTACTGAGATATTTATATATGATGCAAAATACCATACCGAACTTTGATGGTCTGGACGAAATGCGTTACGTTGAATAGTCTATAAGATTAGTATCTACCGAGATTTTTATTAGTTATACAAAATAACATATTAAACTTTGCAAGTCTGGACGAAATGCATTACGCTGTATGGTCAAAAAGTTGAGTGACTTTCGCTTATCTAGTGAGATATTCATTTGTTATACAAAATAAAATATATAACTTTGCGCATCTGGACGAAATGCATAACGCTGAAAGGTCAAAAAGATAAGTGACTTTCGCTTACCTACTGAGATATTTATTTGTTATACAAAATAAAATATATAACTTTGTGGGTCTGGACGAAATGCATAACGCTGAAAGGTCAAAAAGATAAGTGACTTTCGCTTACCTACTGAGATATTTATTTGTTATACAAAATAAAATATATAACTTTGTGGGTCTGGACGAAATGCATAACGCTGAAAGGTCAAAAAGATAAGTGACTTTCGCTTACCTACTGAGATATTTATTTGTTATACAAAATAAAATATATAACTTTGTGGGTCTGGACGAAATGCATAACGCTGAAAGGTCAAAAAGATAAGTGACTTTCGCTTATCTGCTGAGATATTTATATGTGAAACGAAATGAATTACGCTGAATGATCGATAGGATTAGTAACTTTAGCTTACATAATAAGATATTTATTTGTACAAAACACAATTAAATTAAAAATCTTAAATACCCGACACAAAATAATAAAAATATTTTGTACTTAAAAAGCCTAAAGCCAGTAATTAATATCGAGACTGGATATTAATATCGAGGGAGTTGTGAAAAAAATGTATAGTTTATGTTAATTTTATATCATAAACGTAAAAGTGTGTCTATTCAACTTGCGTTCCACTAGTATTTGATTGTTGAAATTCAAACTTTTTGAACAGGATTCAAATAGCAATTAATTAAAGTCATAAATTAAAATTATTTAAAGTCTTACTCCACTATGATTTTCTAACACCAACAAATATAATACATAAAGAAATAAAATTTACTGAATACCAGCCAAACCTACGTCTATAATACTGGTATATGCAGTCAATAATCAACAGTATAATTGAATATATACATGTTTTTACTCATTTAAAACCGATTTTCAAAGTTATAACGATTCTTGATCACACGCGTATGGACAATACCACATAAATAATAACTATTGTTATTTATACGTCTTTTTTTAAATTTTATGTCAGAGCTAGGAGGCGAACCTTGGTTTTGCAAATCATAAACACAGAATTTAGTATATTACATATTCTAAATTCTGTGTCTAAAGCATTCATCACAATAAAATAATATTATAAATGTTAAAACAAGATTACTAATTACTTTTAGATAATAAATACGATGATTATCTTAATACGTCGTTGTTTAATTAGAAAAGTTTATTTCAATCTAGAACGAAGGTCTACAGGTTATGAAAACTTAATAAATTAGAAAAGTTTCGTTGAATTATATTCTTCAAAACTTTATGAATATTAATAAAAGTTCCATCTTTCTATGATATGAAATATAGAAGTGATATGTTGTACCTACTCATAAATTGAGCTAAATATTTTGAACCATATTTAAAAAAAACCCGTTGGGTGATACTTAGGAAACACTTGTATCTAATCCGAACTACGTAGAACGTATACCTACAATATATATATATTACTGACATCTAAAATTATAAATAAATGAAATTGTAAAACAATAAAGTCATTGTTTGTAATGTGAAATAACAGCTTTATACTTAATGCAAAATTTATTATTAATAATGTTTTAATACAAATTTATATTAAAACATTTTAATATAAATTTTATTATAAATTTCCAAAATAGCACCTATTTTAAAGATTTTTGTCTTTCTGTCAGCTTATTTCGGAAAATCTCCGAAAAGGCTGGTCCAATTTCATCAAGACTTTTACAGCCTTACTTATAACTAGTTAAAACTCACAAAACCATAGTTAGATATGTTTATAGAACCACTTTGAAAGCTTTCAGCATTGAAAGCCAAATAATTACGCGTTTGGTAGCTGTATTAAATTTTCAGCGCATCAGTTTAATTCATACGAAACATCTCTTTAGTAATTCTAAAATAATAATCCGATATAAAAATTTTCGTCCGGAGGCTTTTGCTGTGGCTAGTTACCACCTACGGACAAAGACGTGCCGCTAAGCGATATAGTGCTCTGGTGCGATGTCGCGTAGAAACCGATTAGGGGTATTAATACCACATTCTAGGGAATATGGTATTAATACCCCTAACAAGTCAGCCAACTACCACTAAGTGAGATTGCAGTAAAGGACTAACGTGTAGTGGAATAAAAAAAAATATTGACATTCTTCGTTATAGCTTGCATACTTCGTTATCAATGTAGTCTAAACAAGGACGGTTAAATTCCTCGATTTTCCTGAAATGGCAAACTATATTATTCACTTTGGAAATAACAAATACGTACGCTTTGGTATCATGATCGGATGTACTGCAGCCAGCAGAGGGTCAATATTAAACATTCAAAGCAGTTTTAGAGGCTTTTAGAGGCTAACCCGTATTCGTAGGCTTTACCAATCACGTCGGGGTCAGCAGGAAATTAATCAGCGTGTTTCGTTGCCAAACCTGTCCGGGTGCGTTTGGATAGGATTCAAGTACAGATGCATAAACAACATCGTAAAGTGGCCTATATACCATAAGCATTCAAACCGAAATGTCCTTTATCCGTTTGCACATAAATACTAGAATTGTGTACTGAAATTAATCAATGGCTAGTAATGTGGTGGCGAAGGAGCGTGCAATTATTGAATCTAGCGAACAATTAGCATTTATCAGCAGGTGCTTGGAGCGCTGTTATTGCGTGAACAATCTCTGATCAGTGGATCAAACTGCAAATGGTACTTTAACACGGTTTTGCGAATGCATCGACGCGGCATCGCTTTTTGGTTACTTGAAACATCGAGGTATATAACCTTATACCAATTCTATACTATTGATCAATTTCTTAATGACAAGGTTGCCTGGAAGCAAGCAGCTCTGCTTTCATCTCACACAAGATATTAAAATGTTTGTTAATGTGTAAAATGATGTTGGAAAAGAACAACTGCTAAGTTTCTTGCCGGCTTCTTCTTAGTAGAATTTACCTTTCGAAACGTATAGAGTACTACAAACAGACATGCTAGACGTTTCAAAAGTGCCTATATTAGGCCTACTTGAAATAATTAAATTATGAATTTTGAATTTAGAAATTAAGAATTGAATAATGTAACGGGATAAAAGTAAAAATGGTGCTTTAACTATATTGCGGAAGCATCAGTGACTTGAAACATTGAGGCAAAACAACCAGTCGCCAGATCTATTTGTTCAAATTAAAGATTAAGTGATATGATACAAGAGTTTTCTTAACTTTTTTTATGGATTAAATAATGATTATAGAGTTGTCTTAACTTTCAGAATTAAAAATAGCGCTTTAACGATTTCGCGAAAGCATTGACGCCGGCTTGCTTTTTGGTAACTTGAAACATCGACTTAAAACAACCAGTTGCCAAAAGTGGTTGAAATAAAGGAATAAATAATGTAAAGAGGTAAAAGTTGTATCAACTTGCAGAGTCCATTTTGGTACTGACCGATGCTGCATTACGTTTTTGTGACTTTAAACTTTTTGTTGTAACTTTGTCACTCTTTATTTCTGATACTGAACTTGAAAAACCTTAACTATATGCCATATGACTACATAAATGGTACATTTCTTTTTGGAAACTTGAAACTTTGGGTTAAACGCTACATTTAGATATTGTTACTAACTACTTTCATATATATAAATATAAACCAATACTTGTAAAGAAATACAAATAAATAAATAAGTATAAAATATAAAAATGAAAGTTACTTATAATAAATTAAATATGAAACAAAATAAATAATTAACCTCAAACATCAAATGATTGAGACAAAAAGTAATTTTTCACAAGTTTTTTAAAGATTTGGACAGATCCTCTTATAACGAAATGCAAGCCATCCCAAAGCTGCAAGCAATGTGATAAGAGTTTTCTTATCTTTGATAGTTTTGATACTGCTTTACGTTAAGGCAACTTGATACTTGAGGTAAAGGTGAGGTAGTGGCCGCAACTAGTTGCTATCATATTAAAGGGGTTAATAATACAGTCTCAATTTATTCCTGCATTTATTTTCGACTGTATCGATGCTCCATTACAAACATTGAGAGAAAATGAACAGTCAACACATCTTGTTGTTGAAAATATAACTATCAATAATTATTAATGTAAGAAGACAAGAGTTGCGCTACGTTTCAGCATCCATTTTGCAACTGCGTCGATGCGTTATCGCGCATTGGTAGCACTTTAACATTATTTTGTTTAAACGTTGCCACAATTAGTTGCTAAAGATTAAAAGTGTGTAGAAGAAGAATAAGAAGAAGAAATACTTTATTGCACGTATAACATATAGTAAAAGAAACAGTAAGGAGTATACAGTATACAATGTAGACATGCAAAAGGCGGCCTTATTGCTTCAAGCAATCTCTTACAGGCAACCTTTGGTTTAGTTATGAGTTTAATTTCTAAAGATTCAGGAAAGGTAGGTATGCGCGGTGTCACTTGTTTTGTCTTAGTGAAATCGAACCTTGAATCTTTCGCTGGCAGTATTTCCTGCAAAAATTCGGAGGTTATAAAACCTATAAGTAAGCATTGCTTCCCAGCGTTTGTTTGAACTCGTATGTTACAGATGTTTATTTCTCTATCTTAGCGCAGAGATCTTCCAAGCACTTTGCACTAATAGTAATTCCAAGGCTCCAACGGCTACGAGTGGTTCTGAGTACAGGCTCTAGGGGGCGGGATAATCAAGAAATATAACGGTTGTACGTTTCACTATATTTTAGGTACCTACGTATATATGTGGAGAAGAGTTATATAGGTTAGAACTGTGGGTAAGAATTGTCTCGATGGTTCTATTAAACCAAAAGACGTTTTAAGCAGATATAATTTATTTTATCTTAGGGTTTTTACCTACACTTGGAAGAGACTTCAGAGAGAGAGCTTTCAGGGGGGATGCTGCCAGGTCACCAGTAAAACATGTGTCTCAAACATGGGGAATAGATAGGGGAATAGATGGGGATTAATGGCCTGCCATTGCCAGACGGGTAATCAGCCGATGGCAGGCGTCCCCTCATTAAATATATATATATGTATATATATATATATATCAATTTCAACCTCCTAAGTATATATATCTATATATATATATATAGATATATATATATAAATATGAGTACCTCCACCGGAGGAAATCTCAAATTTATGAATGTTGGAATTGCATATAAAAATTTCTGAACTGACCACCTTAAGCAGATCAAAACTGCAATGTTTCCTACTAGATAGCACTAAAGTCTACGACAGCTAAAGACGGCATATATTAACTTCGGCACTGATGAAGGTGTAGCTTAGTTGTAATAGGGCTCAGGCCGAGATTGCTAGAGTCGCAGGTTTAAATCCATATAAAAATTTATAAATTAGATATAATATGTCTGTATTTGCGTCATTGGTCTAGTAGTTAGGATTTTTATTT
This sequence comes from Pararge aegeria, assembly GCF_905163445.1. Taxonomy (NCBI): domain Eukaryota; kingdom Metazoa; phylum Arthropoda; class Insecta; order Lepidoptera; family Nymphalidae; genus Pararge; species Pararge aegeria. The sequence continues at coordinate 3,065,315 of NC_053184.1, read as the reverse complement.
TATTCCTCTACAAGTTAGCCCTTGTCTGCAATCTCACCTGGTGGTAAGTGATCGAAATAAGTCATTCGTAAAACTAAAGCTACGAGGGTGCCAAACGCGCCCTGGTCTAAGAAGAAGCCCACAACAAACTTAGCCGGGTGTTTTTTTTGTTATCACCATATCACATTGTCATTTGAAAATATTTAAGAAGCAACATGGTCAGAGCAATATTTTACACCCAAGCTTTTTTATCGTTTATGTTATCCTTAATACTATGACTTTACTTAAAGATTTCGCTTAATACAAACTTTGAACCTTTTTAGAGACATCCCCAAGATTAATTTTAAAATTATATACAATTTCCTTTATATGATTTGCTTATTTTGTGTATTTTGTGTACTCTAGTGTATTGCAGTGCATTGCTGCTAGTTAGTGCCAGACTCTTAAATAGTGTTTATTGAAACTCGCGTTAATTGTTACCTATTGGTGCTTTAACTTGGTGTTCAAAGGTCATTGTTTCTCCTTCAACAACAGAAGCACTCAACGGTAAACAATGAATTCCCATTGTATCCGTAAGGGATTGCGGTTACAATACAGTTCTTGGTCGTATTAGTCCAATTTGCCTTTAAGGTGGCCATACTATTTATTATTATTTATTTATATTATTTATTAGTCAAAGGTGCGTGCTGGGAAACGAACTCGGCCCACCGAAAGTCAAGTCAAGCTCCTACTCAATGCGCTATCACCGCTTCAAAGGAACATCAAACTGTCGTAAAACCAGAAAGATAAGGAGTACAGTAATAGTATGTAGGATTGACTCACACAAACATGAGGAATAGGGTCAAAACTTGCCCTACATACAATCTTATACTGATATGTAAAGCTAAAGAGTTTTTTCGTTTGTTTGTTTACTTGAACGCGATGATCTCAGGAACAACTGTTCCGATCAGTTTTTGTTCTTTTTGAGAGCTGCCGCTGCGTGCGCTGCGTAAACGGTACAACGGTACGGTAAAATCACTTAAGACAAAGTTGTTCCCCTTTAAAAGTTCTTAAAAAAGTCCGAGACAATGTATTTATCTTTTAAGGTTGACTTATAAGTCGCAAGGTAACTAAATAAACCGCGTAGGATAAAAAATAGAACTAAATGAATTAAAGCCTTTTTTACTAAGTTTAAACGCAAACTATCTTCAAAATGTGCTATAAAACATTGCAGCTTCAAGTTGAATACAGGAAAACACCAACTTAAACGGGTAAATTTAAAAACATAGGACACTTAAAACTTCCATTTAGATTAGAAATCAGGTATATCCTACTTCCTACTAATATATATATAATTTATAAATGTGAAAGTGGGGATGTTTGTTACTCAATCGAGCAAAAACGGTTGAACGGATATAGATGAAATTTGGTATGCATGTAACTTTTGACTTGGAAAAGAACATAGGCTTTTATCTCGATTCCTTAAGTTGTTCCCGAGGGAAAAATGAAAATTGTTTACGAGCTAAGCCGCGGACAGACATCTGACAGCTTTGAAATTTGGTATGCATGACACCTATGCTATAGAAAAGGACATGTACTCTCCATAACAATCTCTCAAATAGTTTCCGTGGTAAGATTAAAAATTGTTAACGAGCACAGCTTTAGACGCGGGCAGAAGTTATAATTTTATAAAAGTGAAAGTATTTATGTTTGTTACTCAATCGCGTCGAACGGTTGAACCGATTTGGCTGATATTTGTTACAGAGATATATTCGGTCTGGAATAGCAAATAGACCTTTTTATCCCGGGAAATAAGAGAGTTCCTGCGGGAATAAAAAACCTCAGTCCACGCGAACGAAACTAGTAGTTTTTTGTAATTTTTTCCTAGCAGATGCTTTTAATCGAGTAGGAAACTGCCTTTTAAAAGATTAATAACAGATATCTACTCAATTAATTTAGACCTGCCCATAACAAAGAAAAAAGGATATAGGCGTAGGGTGAGCCTATAGGCCTGAGATGTTATATATATCTAAATGTTATAAGAGAATTACACCAGGATCCTTCAGAGTGGTACACAGCAGTGCAGTTATGCAGTAGAAATAAACATAGCGAAAGACTTCTCAGGACGATCTTTATCACGAAAAGTTCTCCTATTCTTTCCTTTCTCCTCTTTTATTGAACGCCCCTCGAATATGTTTAGATAAATCCTTCAGAGGGAAGTAACTTTGTAGGATGTTTTTACACTCACAATGTTTAAGCTATAAACAGTAGGTAAACACAGAACTTCCACAGTACATTGGCACAATAGAATAGCCTTGGATTACCGTCCCATGTACCTACCGGTAACCGCCTTTGTTCTTAGTAGACAAACATCATCCTTTGGAGCCCCGACAATGATCAATCTTCATAACTAGGATGTTTATAATCTACCATCACTCGACCACATTGTTCGAATAAGTTTGCTTGTTTTTCCGTAGTACTCATGGATGGAACATGCACAATCATAATAGCATATCTTTAATATCCTATTATTGATAATTATTCATTTATTGGAAGCGGTGATAGCGCATTGGGTAGGAGCTCGACTTCATTTCCTCGGAGGACCCACTTCGAATCCCAGCACGCATTTCTATCTTTGCTAAGTTATGTGCGTTATAAGTAATTAAAATATTACTTGCTTCAACGGTGAAGGGAAACATCGTGAGGAAACCTGCATGCCTGAGAGTTCCACATAATGTTCTGAAAGGTGTGTGGAGTCCACCAATCCACACTGGGCCAGGCTGGTGGACTACGGCCTTAACCTCTTCTCATTGTGGGAGGAGAACCGTGCTCTGTAGTGGGCCGGTTATGGGTTGATATGATGATGATGATAAATATCCTATCGTATTAAATGAGCTTACTTCGGGCCTCTTATAAAGGCTCAGAGTCACTCATCGGGTGATGGACAGACCTAAGCTAGGAGTATCTCTAAGTGATCAATTCAGAAATGACGAGATCCGTAGAAGAATAGAGAAGTATAAACTTACGGGGGGCCGAGTTCGAATACAAAATAGCGAGAGGTTAAAAAATAAAATATGTAGCTCCCGGTAATAATATTAAAGTGAAGTACGCGTGAAATGGGTATTTCTACTCTCAGTTTAACTATGATAAATAAAATCGCTATTTCACTGAAATTGCCCATAAATACATAAATTGTAGCTTAATAATAAACTATGTAAAGAGCTATACCTTTTACTGTCTCTTGGTATACTGGACTACAAATCCCAAGGTCATAGTTTCGATTACTAGGTCGGCACAAAAATGTGTGTTTGGCTATCTGTAGAAAAATACCTCCCGGAGTTAGGAAGTTAGCCGCGACCGCCCCCCATGCCTTGGAGAGTACGTAAAGCCGTAGTCCTCAGTAATTATCACTAACTAAGCGTATGGATTATGGGAGTAATTAATAAAGCCAGCAGAGCCCAAGTTTGAGCAGCGTGATGGTTCAATGCTCTTAATCTCTTAATTCTTTGAGAGAAATATAAAGTAAGAAAATAGTTGCTCTATTACGTTTCCTAGTAGCGAGCTTTCACTTTAATTCAATTATCGATTTAACGATTAAACGATTCTTAGACATTTAGACGTTTTTGCATGCTTTTGCCAATATTATCGAAAATGCAGCACTCGCCGACAATTTTCAAATTCAAATTCAAAATTTCTTTATTCATGTAGGCCTATCACAGTCACTTATGAAGCTTTCATACACATATATTTACATAATTGTAAAGGGGTGTGATAACTTCGTTGGCCAAATTTCATAGTTGTTACTGCGTTAAAATCGTGTCTGACGATTTAAACTGATAGTATGATGGTACTAAACTGAAGTGCCAGTCTTCATAACGCCAAAAGAGCTTGAAGAGTGCAGAAAAGCATTTAAAACCTCATAAAAGCTTTATAACGACCATAGCCTACTACAAGTTATACAAGATCGCTATTATGCAGCTGTTATACAGCTTTAACTCTTTTTATTCCCATAATAAAATGTTAACGAAGTCAGTTCCTTTTCTCTTGTACCTGACAGCTGTGGAAACAAACAAGGAGAATGAAGTAGAATTAAAGCCAAGCGAAACACCATTGCATTAGAAGAGGCCGCAAAAATCTCAACTTTATGTCCCCGGTGCGTGTTACAAAGCTGAAGAGAAACACTGGGTGAGAGCCGTTGCGTAATATACAGACTCATATTTCATCAAGCAAATAATAAAAAAGTTACATTATATCAAATCAAACTTATTGAAACATACCAGCACTTTTCTAGATGTTTTTAACCCTTGACTATAATTTCAAGAGCTGGTAATTGATGATGGTAGCGTACTAACCGGTTAGGAGTATGGCAGTTATATTAAACACATACCTCTAATCGGCTTCTACGAGACAACGTACCGGAATGCTTAATTGCTTAGAGGCACGTATTTTTCAGTAGGTTGGTAACTAGCCAAGGCCTAAGCCTCACAACACACAAAAAATAAGTTTGCTTCAAATATCCCGAAAAACACTGAAAATTCAAATACACTGAACATTCAATAGCAAGGAGATTTAACAACAAGGGTACTAGAAGTAACTTTTGATTAAGAAGAAGAATGAAGAAAATGTTTCTTTCCTCAATACATCTAGATGTATTCCAACAAAACTTTTTTGAAGTAAAACTACTTCAGACGCGACTAAGGAGTAACTCAGATTTTTTAACGCTTCCGTCAGACGGAAGTAACGCTTCCGTCAGACGTCTGTGTCTGGTTGTAAGTATACGTCATATACTCCACGCTTCTTGACTTATACGCCAGCTAGTGGCAAATGTCATCATTTTCATTCATTTCAATTCAATATTTTAAATTGTAAAGTTTTTGAAAACCTCTAAATATACTTGTTTATTAACACTGTTTGACTAAATTCAAAGCTGTATGTTTACACGCTTGTATAAAGCGCAGGTGGTGCACCCAGCTCGGATGTTCCCGCAATAACACTAAAATAAAAGTAAGCTATTGCAAACGCCGCGACCAACTCTGATTTCTTTCGACGTTTAAAACATTGCTTGGCCATTTTATAGACCAATACGCAGTTTCTGAACGACTGATCAAACCAACAGTCAACTAACATATCTGTCAACAACATACCAGTACAAACACGCCAATCGATTCTTTTAAAAAAATAGTACTTTATTCGATTAATTTATGTCCAATCATGTTGTTCATTCTTTATAATCCTGAATATGATCCTGAATGATCTGAAATCCTTAATATGCACGCTATGAATTTGTGACGTAACTTATGAGTGCGACACCTCTTCATACACGGACTATCATTTTTTACGTCACAAATTGTGGTTAAATTGTTTGTTTTTATATATATTAATATAACGCGGGCAAACGAGCAAGTGGGTCACCTAATGTTAAGTGATCATCGCCGCCCATAAACATCTGCAGTACCAGAGGAGCCAAGCGTTGGCGGCTTTTAAGGAGTTTGTTTATGGTCTTACGATAAGATTGCAAAATAGAAGAAGTTATTAAGAACCAGAAAAGACAAAGTTTCATGTGTGTCTAACAAGATTCCTATCGATGAATACATATAAAGAGAAAACAGTTTGTACGGATTTATTGAAAAAAAATGTTTATATAATGCTTTTCAGTCGTGTGAAACTCTCTCCTACGGTAGTTTAAGTTGTGTTACATGGGACAGTGTGTTTTCTAAATCTGCGGTCGGAATAATTACATTTGACACACTCACTCACTGACTCTATTTAAAAATAAAAATTATAAAATGAAATCACTCATTCACTCTGTTTCAAATTTAAAATTATTAAAATGAGACTATATTTTGTAAACTAGTTATTAAAGATATTAAAAGGCTATTTATTATGTTATTTTTATTTTCTAAGACACTATAAATAAAACGATTGATCTTTGATAAAGATCTTTGCCGCCCTTGATCCGGATATCAAACATAAAGGTCGGTGTACAAAGTTCGTACCTGGCTTTGTCATCAAGTGCGCTCATTAAGGGCCGCCCTTTGCGTGAAAAACTCTGTTCGGAACGTCGACCGACCCACTTCGCTTCGTACTGCGTTGGGATAAAGCTAAGTTCACACATTGTATTCATTGTTTTTATTTAAAAAAAAGTGAAGGTTAGAAGTACTAACGTAGGTAGAGCTGTTTGTGACCTGAGCTTCAGAGGAGATGTACTACTGCCATATACGCAAAACAGCATTGCTATGTTACGGTCTTAAGGGCGTGTTTGCTTAACACCTACACCTCAGGTTATTGGACGAAGCGTTGTTGTGTTTATAGGGTATGGCTTTAAACTTTCAACCTAGGGGTGGGCCATCTGATTTGTCAGCAATCTTCTTCTTCTTTCTCCTGGCTATTATCTCAAATCATTTGGGGTCCCAGTATTCCTGTGCCATATAGTGCAGTTGTGGTTTGTCTCTTATGTTGTGTTGCTAAATTAAAAAAAAAATCAAGTAAAAGCACTTTTAAAACGTAAATTCTGTCTGTTTGTAGTGACTCTACCACCCGTTCGGAAGGCAGATTCTACCGAGAAGAAGCCGGCAAGTAACTCAGCAGTTGCTCTTCAACATCAACAATTTACATTTTACATTTTAACATTCATTTTTCTATCTTGTGAGAGATGAAAGCGGAGCCGGATGCTTCCAAGCAACCTTGTCATTAATAAATTCATCAATTGTATAGTAAACTCGCTGTAAGCTAGCGATTGGTCTGATTGGTCTACAATGATAACTTTAAAAAAAATATTACCATTATATGGTTAGGAACTTTGCTAATTTAAAAAAATTACCCCCCTTTCTACGTCGTTGATATCGGTTAAATGTCCGCGATAAAAACGTCATAAATTAGCTAGGTTTACTCTCGGTAAAATATTTATTCTCTACCCAGGTGTAGAAGGCTCGAAGTCGGTTTAGCCGATCAGTCAGATTAAAAATTAAGAACCTTAATCGTTAAGTATTTTATTTAAATGCCATATAATAATTATATAATGAGATTTAAGAGCCATTTATTACAAAAGCATAGATAGCTTCAATATTGTAGAATTTATATAGGTTTGCTTAGTTTTAGAATATTAAGTGGCATTGTGGCAGTGCTAAAATTTGCATTTGACGCTCTGAAAGTACCTAATTATAATATGGTCATATCATTTGTATGGTCACAGCCCCGCATGATATGATCGAGCGTAGGTATATCTGGGAACTTAATGAAGTTGATTTGGCACTTATTAAAATCAACAGTAAAATCTAACAAAACTATGAGAATATTTATATAAAATATTTTTTTAAGTGGTATTATTTTCTAACATACAATACCGGTAATCAAACCCCGTTCTTTGTGTATAGTAGAAAGCTCTGTTCAGAAGGTTGGCCCACTTCGCTGAGTTCAAATAAAGCGAAGTTCATAACAGTGTTAAAATTCTTGGAAGCAGTTCAAAAAGAGGTATTTTTAATTACTTAGCTAACTGCATAATTAATCCCGTGATTCGTTTAACCAAGTTATATAATTATGAATTATGTCTTTGCTAATTACGCAGTCTCGAGTGTTTTTCCGTGTAAATATAAGCGTAGAAGTTTCCTCTGCGCAGAGCATGAATGGTAGATGAAACACAAACCTTGGCTCCCAAGCATCACTCCCTGAAGCACTTCGTGACCTGGGCGGCCTGCTAAGCTTCTGGAGTAGTAGTTGAGCCCATTGTTTCCATACAACCTTCAATTATTATTTAAATTTTGCTGCCCAATCTATAAAAGGCATCAATAACATAACACCATTTTCCCCTCGTAATCATCATTCTTTCCATAATTTAAAATTATATTAAAGCTTCTTGACACTATTAGACGTGATGGTCGAATAAGAAAGACCATAAACACATCGTTCACAACCCACGTTAAGAGGTATTGCGACACGGTTGAGTCTATCGCGACATACGCGGCGTAACTGTCTTGCTTGATTCTGGTGTAAGATTTGGAAGCGATTATGTAACTGTTTTTTTTAATATTGTCGCGTAACCAAGGGCACTTTATAATATTTTTGTCAAGCTAGCCTCATTGGTCAAACATATACTCGACTCATCTTTGTCATGAACCTTGGAAGTTTCGAATATTTGCATTTTTTTTCTTTTACTAATTCCACAAAGTTATTACATCATTTCCACAGCTTTTCATTTCGTATTTTTGTACAACACAATAGAAAATGAATTTATAGGAGAACATTTGCATTAAAAATTTAATCAAGAGATGTTATTTATGATTTGAAAATGAAAGATACTGTACTGCTTTTGTTCTGGTTGAATTTTTGAATATTTAATAAGTAAGAAGACGGGGAGAGCTCGCAAATGGACAATGGCTATCAAATATTACTTCAGAAATGGCAACAAAGACATTGTGGTCTAAACCCATACTTTATAAATTACCTACAGGACATTATTATTAAAATTCTATGGTATGATTGGACAATATTTAAGTGTATTATTTGTTTAAAGTAAGAATATAAAACAGCTCGTTGCTTACAAACCCGTGACTTGTTAAAAGATTCATTCTGTTAAAGAAAAATACCTATATGAGCCCATTGTTTAAAAAATAAAAATTACTGTTTAAACAGCGAACAGAAAAAACATTCGAGTGGTTCGCTGTGTTTAACTAGTGCATTTTATATAAAACTGAAAAGGATAAAAAATTCGCAAGCTGTACCATAATATTTTAGGTGATAGAGTAACAACAAACAGACATACTTGACGTTTCAAAAGTAGGTCTACTTGAAGTAAATTAATTTTGAACACGAATTAGGTTTATTAACATCTTTTCCCAAAAATTGGTCTCGACGTCTGCCGTCTGCCGTCTGACGACGTCCAGCTATTCAAAGGCGCCGGCATTTTGGGTACCATGCCCATAAGTGAACAGTTAGACGGCTTATATTTTTTGTAAATATTAAGTTAGCTAGTTATTATTAGTATGTTTACTAATTGGAATTATATTTAACCTTAATAAAGTTTATTTTGGTTTAACATAATAAAAATGTTATGTTACCATTTCAGTTGCATCTATGCCTCCAAAGTCCGTCAATCTATGCTGTAGCAATGTGCAGAAAAAGGGTTACTAGCCAAATTTATTGAAGATAGTGTAAACCGAGCTTTGGCGTTAAATTTTTTTGTTGAAAAATTCATCTATGGGATTGCCGACGCCCTTCGCACCACCCTAACTGCCTTCTAATCAAGCGACTGGAGTGCGTACACTTATGAAGTGGCTTTTTAGACATCAAAGCAACGCACCCCAAAGAGATTGGGGGGACGCGAAAATTATTTATTAGTTGCCAAAAAGGGAGAATTTGTGGCTTCTGATACGATATTCTCCTCGAATCTGGCTCATCTTTTTGTATTCCCTTTGTAGCACGTAATAAGGAGACCTTAAGATTTTCTTAATTAAGGCTTTGAGGTTACTGAAAGGAAAAATATGTGCTACCTGAAATCTATTCTCAAATTGAATGCGTTTGAGGTATCATATTTTATTTTACGCTCAGCATAAATATAACTTTAAGCGCTTCTATCAGCGTGGATGTGGCTGTTATTGAATATTGTGCACTCTAGATATCCTTTCTGAAATACATTTTTCCTTATAATAAAAAGAGTTTATTTTCCCAATCCTAAGTTTGTTACGTTTGAAGACTTATAACAAGCTAGACTATTTTTTATGTACAGCCCAAGTCAGTATTACGATTTACATTTGTAAATAAGTTTTAAACTCAAAATTTATTTATTTCACGCAGCTTAATCTTTAAACACCCTTGAAACGTCAAATCTGTCTGCTTATAGTGTCTCCAACACGGATTTGGATAGCAGACTGTACCGAAAAGAACTGTTTATTTTCCAAAATTAACAATAATAGCAATTTAAAATTCATATTATTTTCTTGTGAAAGATGAAAGCGAAGATTGATGCTTTCAAAAAGTATCTAGTAATTTCTACATTTTACTTGCGAAAGTCTGTTATTTTTTGTAAAAAAAAAAACGCTTTCCGTTTTTAGGTTTGCAATAATAGTTTTTATAGCCAAATATCAACTGCTATTATAATAATGCTTTTCCCGAAGCCCGGGCGGGGCGTTAATGGTTGTGAAGTTCTCCCGGAACTTCACGATCAGCACCTTTATTGTGATGAGCAATAATATTTTCTAGTATCCCTCGAATAGGTTTCACCGAACTAAAATTATACAAAAACAAATCCATTTATATACCAAACTACTAATAACATTTTCATTACACCAGCCAAATTATTACACAAAGTGAACAAATACATAAACTGAATGTTATGTAAGTTTCGTTTATTCAAAGCAAAATTCACGACAAGCCATTATGTGAATATCGTTTTATTTAGCTGATGGAGCATATCATTTGTTCGCTCTTTGAATATGTTGTCAGTGGAATTCAGCCATATTCGTTTATTGTCTTCTGCTGAACGCACTGAAATCAAATAAATTGCTCATAAAACTGTATGAGATATTTTGTACCCTATGAAAAGACTGCATTTGATCAATAGCTTATTTAAAAGGCCAAAAAAACAATCAATAGCTCAACGGAATTCGTTATATCTACCAGAATGCTGATTTAGTTAAACACAATCATTCTAGAATAGAAATAAACTTGTAACTTCAACTTTCGTTAAGTAAAGGTTCAACATTGACGTCAAGAAATGTATGCTTTGTTTTAAATTGAAAATAAAATTTTGGCCACGTTTTATTACATGACACAAACAAAAATTGTATTTGTTAATCCTTGTTACATGCACGGATTAGCAAATGTGATAGAATTTAAATAAAATATGATATATTCCATAACTCCAATCAGCGAGTTCTTGTTTGATTTTTAATATGCGAATTAATTAGCTATACTACAGTTTTATTTTGAAATAATTTAAAATATGTGTGTATTTATTTCAGTGCCATAGAATGATAAACATTGAATTAATTAGAAAACCAAAACTTAAGTCGTCTAATTTGACTATATTCAAGAATGGTCAAGTGACCCACATAATTGCAGTAACGGATAAAATGATGTCCAATGCATTGATAAATAATCATAGTCCTGCTCTTAAAACTATACAGTCAATTAGTAACATGTAACATTTCTGCTTTGCTTACCGGGTCTCATTACAATTTTATCTATAACTAGCTGTTGCCCGCGACCTCGTTTTAGTTTTAATAAAATTTAAAGTTTTCAGTATCGCTAAGCCTTAAATGAGGGGTTTGCTGCTTTCCGCTGAGGAGTTCTGTCCTCTATCTCCAACCACATTCATCAGATCTACACAAAGTTTGGGCAAAATTAAAAACATATTATAACCTCAATCAAAAAGCGCAATGTCACAGCTACATAGGAAAGACAGGAATATCTCAATCAAGACAAAAGTGCGTCTGGTCCGCGCACTTATTTTTCCTATATTTACGTATGCAGCTGAGACATGGACCATTAAAGCAGCTGATAGACAACGTATTGACGCTTTTGAGATGTGGTGCTGGAGGAGAATGTTGCGAATCCCGTGGACGGCACGCAGGACCAACGCATCGATTTTGAGACAGCTTAAAATTACAAGAAGACTATCAACCACCTGTCTTAAGAGGATTCTCGAGTACTTTGGTCACATTGCCAGAAGAGATGGAGACAATCTTGAAAATATAGTGGTCACTGGCAAAGTGGAAGGAAAGAGACCTCGAGGACGTAGCCCGATTCTTTGGTCGGATCAAATCCGCACTGCTCTCGACACCAAAGTGCATACGGCTTTAAACGTTGCTCAAAGCCGAGTCAAATGGCACAAAATCGTCCAAAAAGTTGTAAGTGGAAGGGGTCACGACCCTCAGCAATGAGGAACACGACGTAGAGAGAGAGAGATAACCTCAATAGTACAAAAATAATTATTTAAATCGGTTATAATTTGTCGGAACTATGGTGTGAAACATTTATAATATAGAGATCTACTAACTGGTACTAACTGGTATCCCTATCTTTATCCCTCAGTAGGGATAGGGATAGGGATGCCAGTGAACTCCCTAGATATAATGTCAACAATGCCTTTATTTCCATACCATACATCAAGAGTACTATTGAAACATTATTAAGATTAACATTAAATTCATCTGTAGTTTCTTCCTCTGTCTCTTTTTAACGTTAATGATTAAATTAGGAAAAGTAGTTATGTTCTTAAGTTCTGATTGCTTGTTTTAAATGTTCTTGATATTTCCAGATTTCTTTTGTTACTTTTCTGTAAGTTTATATCTTTGTCAATTCACCGTCTCATTTCTTTCGAACGTATACAGAGCAGGTATAGACTCTTGTTACTATGGTTTCTTGCTAACTGAAAAGATTTGTCACAGTGTCTGATATTCTTCTAGCGTAGGAAGAATATACCTAAGTCAGTTTTGTCATTGTTTTTCTACGTGCTGGATGTTTGTATGACTTGAAAAAATAGAATTTGCCCATATTTCGTAAACAAAATACCAGTGATTGTTTTGTTATTAATTTGATGTTTTTGTTGTGTTTACTAATTTTGTTGTTTTCACTCATACATAAATCCGAGTTTTTTTATGCTGGTACTGCATTGTGAAATAGTTCCATCACGCAAAAGCTCCAGCAAATTACCCTGCAGTGAATCTTAACCTTTAGGATTTAAAAAGTTGCACTGAATGATAAAACCAAAAACCATTGAAACGCATGAACATATTTTGAGCTTTCGGGTGAAGTAATAGGTACTATACATGTGTCTTCTGATGCTTAAAACATATGTCAGTTTAGAAGGTGTAAATTTGGCAAAATCGGTGTAACGACTTGGGTTGTAGAGAGATAAAGAACTGAATTATCAAAGCGAGATAGCTAGCTATTTACCTAATAACCATCATCAACCCATTTCCGTCTCAGAGGGCACGGGTCTCCTCTTCAAAGGCTTTAGGCCATATTTCATCAGGCTGCCCAAGTGTGGATTGCTACAGCAAGTTGCCCCAAATGGGAAGGTCAAAGCTAAAACCACTAGGCTATCCCACCTAACCGCAATGTCCCTGGTGGCAAGCTACGATGAAGTCTCAGACATTATATCAAACACAAACCAGTTTCCCCAAACCCTAATCAGTTTCTATTTCAGCGACTATTAAACCTCTTGCGAACGCGGAAATTCTTTGTCGGTTTGGTAGTTCCTCATCAGACAAAAAGCCTCCCCACCAGAGAAAACTTATTTTACCGGGTCATAAATAGTAACCCGAAACCTCTTACTAGACAACGACGGGTCATCAATAGTAAGACAAGCTTCGAATGTCACATAATTGGTAAACGTTGCTTGTGTCATAACACAATTCAACGTTTAGTTCAAAATCTCAGACTCAAATAATTGGCCAAGTTGTTTCACTTACAAACACAAATGCAAAATACGTAACAAGTTCTTAAAACCCAGTAAAATTAAAGTTAACATTAAAAACTTGAAAATTTAAATGAATAATAATAATTAATTTAATCACACAAAAAGCCTCCCACTAGCGAAAACCCGTTTTACCGGTTCATAAATAGTAACCCGAAACCTCTTACTAGACAACGACGGGTCAGAAATAGTAAGACAAGCTTTGAATGGCGCAGAGTTGGTTAAAGTTGCTTATGTATATTATGCACATAACAAAAGTCAACGTTGAGTTCAAAATCTCAGACTCATATAATTGGCGCCTACAAAGTTGTTTCACTTATAAACACGAATACAAAGCACGTAACAAGTGCTTAAAACCCAGTAAAATTAAAGTTAACACTAAAAACTTAAAAATTTAAAACAGATTCCTATTCCAGTAATGAAGAGGTTACAAACTGGTTAGCGCAAATGAAGTTGCTGGCGGAATTTTTAAAAAGGAAAAATAACACATTGCACTGTGCTTAAATTCTTAACAGTGTCGCATCCATAACTTTGCTGTTTTAATTTGGCTGCGTGCCTAAGTATTTACTCCGACGCGGCAACTTTTGGATTGTCCCCGTTACTGGCTTTATAAAGGATATATCATGGCAGTGTTAACGCATGATTATGTAACAAAAAAAGCTTGGAGCCACGTAAATTTTCACAGATAATTTTTAACCGTAGCTACTTGAGCCTAGAGCTTTTATATGAAAACTAGTTAAAAGGGCGAGAAAAGTCAAAATTATGTATGGTCAAATGAACAGCGCTTCTACTTTAGGTATAATTTATTTTTAAAATGATTCAAACTTTATCTGTGAAGTCAAGTAGTGGAGCTTTTTATGACAGAGCTCGTCTGAGGAACTACTACTACGACCTAAAGAGCTTGGATTCCAGTGTAAACAAAGGCACGTGAGGTTTAACGCCTACGTCTCAGGATGATGGGCGGCATATTCTAGGACATATTCCTTGCATTCCGTGCGAAGTGTTCACTTTGTCAATCGAGTGGGCCACCACGTATGCAAAAAAAAATTATTATGCAGAAAAGATTTCGGAAATCCAGCAAAAGAGGCAGTTTCGGCAGTTCCAGAAATAATCGCGTTCCAACAAACAAAACCAAACATTTTAGCTTTATTATTAGTATAGGCAAATAGATAGCTTTAGTATATAACTTAGATGAGTATTTGTTTTGTATCGATATGCCCATCTTTCATTGCCATTATGAAACAGGAAACATCAACATGAATATCAATCGCGATTCCGAACGGCGTACAGAACAATGGCGTCGTTCTCGTAATTTTCAGGCATTATATTCCCTCCATTATTCAATACTAGCCGATGCAATGTGTAACACGTGTACCTACATGTTGCTTAAGTGCTGAATTTATTGAGAGAACTCACGAGTTATTGAATCATTATCACTGAATCATCATCATTCTAGTTGGTATATTGTGGCCACTGCACACATCCGCAAACTTCGAGGACTTCCCATAGCGAGATCCTCGAGATGTGAAACAGCTACCTCCTTCCTTACAGACTACAAGTTAATATAACTGCCAAGGTACCTGTGTGACGTTACCACCACCTAAGATGGCTCCTAAGGTGATACTGTACCGTACGAGATTATATGTGTGTGTGTGTGTGTGTGAATAGAGGGAGTTTAGCTTATGTAGTGTTAAATGACTTTTCAGTATAGGTTCGCGGTGAGTACGCGCCGAACCCTGGTACTCGGGTTCCACAAAAGAGCGTAGACTCGCAAAAACACTTGAACTCCAGTTAATCACGACACATGGTCACAAGCTAGCGGATAGTTACACCACAAGAGAATACTTAATTCACTTTCAATACAAATAACTTCCTTACTCAGAGAGGCGAATTCGGGATTATATCGTTATTCACAATTACTTAATTTATTCAGCGCAGCAATAAGGCAGGAAAAAATAAAAAAAGACCATGCGCGCAATCCGAACGGAAGATGAAAAAAAGATGGGCAAAGCTAAGCGTCTGACCACTGACAGTTGACAGTGACGGCGAAGCCAAGTTCAAAAAACTAAAAAGACTAAAAATTTACAGATAATCTCTACTATGGTTTCGGGCCAAAACATTATATCAAGGCCTTAACAAAAGGTTGGTACAGCCGACTTCTTTTATATTTTTGAAGATCTTTTGGTGCATTATGATAATCATTTTATGCCATTAATTTATTTACTATTATTATTAATAAAACTTATAATAAAACTGTAACTGGAAGATTTCTGTACATTTAATATATATTGAAAATGTTTACCGGGGGATGCTTTATAAATGATACTGAGTCCAGAACAGATTTTTATTTAATTTTTGTCAGGTGGTCTGTCTGTCTGTCTGTCCGGGCATCACGTGAAAACTACTGAACGGATTCAAATAAAATTTGGTATAGTGGTAGCTGATATTCCGGGTCAACATATAGGCTACTTTTTATTCCCATAAACAGTAAGTTTCTCCCGGGAAATGAGATGAAATTTTTTATCAATTTTACTTCATAGCTCCGTTAAATTTGAACCGATTTTAATAATTCTTTTTTTATTTGAAAGTGTATACTATCAAGCATAGATTGTGTCATTTTAATGAAAATCGGATAAATATTGTCGGAGATAAAGGACGTAACTATTCCCACAAAACAGCGAGTCGCAAAGCATATGGGATAGCGATCGAATGCATGCGTACCATCCTACTTATATTATAAATGCGAAAGTTTGTGAGTAAGGATGTATGGATGGACGGATGTATGTATGTATGGATGGATGGATTGACATGTTTAAAGTAATCATTATTACCTACAAAAAAGTCTGGGAGGCTAAATGCTTAATTGTTAGGACACAATAACCGCTTTTGGTTATAATTTGTCTATCAAAACACGGGTAAAATCTTAAGATGGTTACGTTCCTATCAGATCCAAATAAATAGTAATTATTCAAATTGAACCTATCGTTTAGACTTTACTACGGGTATAGAAATGCTAAAAGATATTAAATCCGATAATAACCGATTTGATGCAGACGTAGTTGCGCGGGTCAGCTAGTAATAAATATAACTTGCTTTAACGGTGACGAAAAATATTGTGAGGAAATCTGAAAATCTAACTTAGGTCGTAGTCGACCACACTGGCGAAGTAAGAATTGGTAGACTTTATTTATAGACTTTAATAATCAATGTGAGATAAAGAAATAAACACATAAATGCGTAGTGGAGAATGACAGAGAACACATTACACTAATAATAACATAATGTTATTTTATTTAGTTTCCATGGGTTTACATTAAATTATTAAATATCTTTGAAGCTTTGTTAAAAATAATAAACCTTACATTTATCCTAATTCAGGAGTATTTTATACTATATATCCATCTCAATAACTCATGGGCCACTTTTCAGATGTTTCACTTCTGCAGAGTGTGAAAATTGCACAGGAAATATATATTTTTTAATATAATATCTTGCAGAATTTCAATAAACAAACATGTTCTATATTTGAAGTCTTGCACTGACTATATTATGTAATATAGTCATACATAGTATTTTAGCCTACTGATCCACTGAATCATAATAATCTTTTTTAACATTTACTTTTCCTTATATTTAACTCCTTTCTTCAATCTGGACACAGTTAGCGAGTCTTTTAAATTTGCGAGCTGCGTTCGAAACGAAATAACAGACATCGGTATAAATTCAATATACTTATCACAGATTACATATCATACAGTTGGGCGATGGGCTTGGTAACTTTAGGTATTATAATATTTCAGAGCTAACAAGAACATAAATACAAGATATATACTGAGAATCAAAGCTGTATTTCTTCAGTCCATGGTGCTTCCAGCACAATGCTGAGCTCGTACAACTTTTTCTAGGTTATGCTACATAAACATAAGTGATGTCGTTTCGATGTTACAATAAATTATTCTTTTTTCTTTCAGATTAAAATATAGTTCCTCAACCATATCTAAGTATAGAAAACATAAACCAGAATAACAAGTTAAAAGTATTTTAAAATTCCAATCATTTTTAATACAAAAAAAAATAATTACCTAGTAATTTATATAAAAATTTATAATTTCAGTTTTTATCAAGCACCTTCTTAAGATTATTTACTTTATTTTCGACAATTCAATCATTTTGAATCATTCCCCTGGTATTAATGCCGCTAAGCAGAGAACTTCTTTAGCCCAACTGCATGATTGCTAGATAGTGGTAGCACAAACTTTTGAACAAATTACGAGGGCATTATTAAACAAGTTCGAGAGAAATGTTCAAGTATTGGAAACGAAAACTGGGCAGTATCTTTCAAACAAAATAAAGTAAAGGTATTTTTTAAAAACCTATTTTTATTTAACTTCTGTTTTATTAAAAAAATACAAAAATGTTTGCCATTCCGTCGAAATTATAAAGTGATTGTCTTTTGTTTCTTACGAAATCTTGAATATTTTATAAATATTTTTAACTCTTATATTATTGGAAGGATCTTGTTGTTCTCCGGAAAATCAGGTTTTTCCTGAAAAAAAAAATGAATAAATTAGAAACGAAAATTTTTAACATTGTTGGAGCAAATTTTTTATTTAATAGAAATTTAATAATATATTGTTGCCAAAAGGGATATCTTTTACAGTATATTCTGTTCTAAACTCACGACTAAATACACCTACTACAGCGCCTCCTAGTAAGCAACCTTAAAACAAGTCTTAGGTCCGGTCCGGACCTGACTATCTAATGTGTATATTAGATAGAAGTTGTGTACATTGTGTACTTATTGACTTATTTGATATTTATTATTTCAAAATTGGAACTAGTCTGGTTACTGATACAGAAGTAGCGATTTAGCCTTCCGGTACGATTCCGCATAGAAACCGATAAGGTTTCAATATTTTGCCGACCTCCTCTCCTGGCGCAACGGTGAGCGCTGTGAATTAGTTAGTAGGTCCCAAGTTCAACCCAGCAGGGGCAATTTGGGAATTTATATTTTCAGAATTTTCTCTGGTCTGGTCTGGTGGGAGGCTTTGGCCGTGGCTAGTTACTACTCTCCTGACTAAGACTTGCCGCTAAGCGATTTAGTGTTCCGGCGCGATACCACGTGGGAACTGATTAGGGGTATGGCTATCATACTCCCCAACAAGTTAGCCCACTTAGACTGCATCACCACTTACCACCAGGTGAGACAGTAGTCAAGGGCAACTTGTAGTGAATAAAAAAAATAATCTTGTACCATCTTAGAATGCATCATTACTTACCACCAAGTGATAATAGAGTGAAGGGCTGACAAGGAATCAATTAATAAACTAGACTACTCTATTTTTCGACAATTATTTATATTAGCAATTGCCCGCGACTGCGTTTGTGGTAAAATTTGTAATACGTAAACTTTTGTTCCCATTTCTTACTCCCAGGAGTTATTATATACCAACTCCTGTTTCACCTTTCGGGTTTGACTTTAGAGAAACGCTTTATCTACCAACACTGCAAAAGGAACCTTTTTTCAAAACCTATGCCGGGTATCGAACGCGGGCCTCCCATATTTAACACCACAGTGTTCACTACTGCCCTAGAGAGGTCGCCAAAATTTTCTCGAAAAATTTGCCGCGGACTGTAAGCATTGTTAATCATACAAATTACCGTTACTTTATTCAGTCCCAAATAAATAGGTATTTCCAATAAACATGCATAAGCTTCCCCACAACTTAAATTAAATTGGTATTAGACATTAGTTCCCCAAGATCCCTCCGCAATATGTACGCCAGTAGATTTATTGGCCAATATCGGATGTTATTGTTTAGTGTGTACATTAATTGAGCTTTGCGGTTTGTCGGTTACATTTGATCAGAAGTGGGATATCAAACTGTAATGCTCATTTTGTATGCACGTAATGAGGATACATTGTCCATCCATACAAATATTATGAATGTGTGTCGGTTTGTTCATTTGTCTGTTCGTCATATATGTCTGGCTAAACTACTACAATTTTGCTCATAATATAGAACTTGCTGCTTAGATATGAATATAGGGTCATAAAAAATTTAACCCATTACCGGCCCAATACAGAGCACGGGTCTCCTCCCACAGTGAGAAGGGGTTAAGGCCGTACTCCTGGCCCAGTGCGGATTGGTGGACTCCACACACCTTTGAGAACAGTATGTAGAACTCTCCGGCATGCAGTTTTCCTCACAAGGTTTTCCTTTACCGGTTGAAGCAAGTTATATTTAAATTACATAAAACGCACATAACTACGCAGATAGAGATGCGTGCTGGGATTCAAACTCTGCTTCCAGAAAGGGAAGTCAAGCTAACACCAATTGCGCTGTCACCGCTTCAAATATAATTGATAATTAATAGGCATTAAACAAAAGATAAGTAAATAAATATACTACGACAATACACACAACGCCATCTAGTCTCAAAGTAAGCGTAGGTTGTGTTATGGGCACTAAGATAACTGATGAATAATTTTTATGAATAATATACATAAATACTTATAATATATAGATAAACACCCAGATACTGAAATCATGTTCATTACACAAATATAGTCCAGTTGTGGGAATCGAACCCACGGCCTTGGACTCAGAAAGCAGGGTCGCTGCCCACTGCGCCAATCGGCCGTCAAAGATAAAAAGAAGGGTCGATGTTTACATAAGCAAGCCCATCTTAATTTATTTACTGATGAATTATACTGTTTTTTGATAATATTTATTTGTGATTTTAGTTTTTAGTAGTAGAGCTCGTCCGGGGAAGTACTATTGTCCTGATTATTTTTGCCTTCAAGCAGCAGTACTGTGTCCCGGCAGCAGTGGCGTGCACTTCATTCATGCACAAAAGCACTGCATACCCTGGTCCAAATTTATGTGCACGCCACTGCCCGGCAGTGGGTGAGTTACAAACACATGAGGCTTCCATCAACCTCACCTCCTAAGGCACCTCAGGTCTGTGACCATGGTTGGACGAGTTCCTTGCGTGTCCTACGTAGCGTTACTTTGTTTAGAAGCGTTAGTTTTCATGTAAAAACTAGGTCCGAAAATTATAATTTAAAAAAAAAACAATAATCTGATGTTGCAAGAATTTGGCCTTGAAATAGTTTGCATCCCAAAGAAATGAAGTTATTTTTCATGAATCCTGTGGGAACCATACATTATCCCCGGATAAAAAGCAGCCCATGTGGTAATCCAGAGTAGGTATAATGTTTATTTATTCCAAAATACAGCCATTGCGTGAAAGAGTAACAAATATCCATCCGTCAGTCCAACCGTCCATCCAACGATTCATCCAAACTTTCGCTTTTACAACATTAGTAGGATAGGCAAAAGTAATAAAATTAAAAAAAAACTCTGACTTTCAATGACAGCTAAGAACCCTCTAAACTAATTCACCTATCAAACAAAAAAATTTCAAATATATATATAACTAGCTGTGGCCCGCGACTTCGTCTGCGTTTGATTTTGTTTTTAAAGTATTCAGTATCGCTAAGCCTTAAATGAGTATAGTAGTATGACTGTCATGTGACTGTCAATTAATTATAGACAAATAATTTGCAATAAAATAAAATTGTGACTTTACTTAAAGATCTAAGCTATCCTATCTCTTAAGTTGGACCAGACTGCTCACGGTGTGCCAATTTAATTTAAAATCGGTTCAGTAGTTTAGGAGTCCATCGCGGACAAACATCGTGACAGGAGATTTATATATATTAAGATAATAAAATTTATATACAACGTCGTTTTTGCGTTGGGGGGTTAAAAAGCAAAAATGATTAGAACTCAACTTTTTTTTTTTTTTTTTTTAAAGTATATAGACAAGTGCTTGACTGCAATCACACCTGATGGTAAATGATGATGCAGCCTAAGATGAAGCGCGCTTGCCTAGAAGATGCCTATTCACTCTTGATTTGAAGGTACCCAGATTATAGGTATCAGGGAAGACGGAAGATGGGAGGGCATTCCAGGCCTTTGCGGTGCGGATCAGAAAGGAAGAAGCAAAACGCTTCGTACGTGTTGATGGTATTTCAACCACGTAACGGTGCAGATTCTTTCGGTGCCTCGCAGTTCGATCGTAGAAAGGAGATGGTTTGACCAAATCGAATAGCTCCTGAGCACACTCTCCGAAATGTATCTTGTAGAAAACAGCCAGACAAGCAACCTTGCGCCGGTGTTCAAGGCTTTGAAGTCTACTGACTACAAGGTCGTTGCCAATGAGTCTCCTAGCACGACGATCCACCGAATCCAAAGCATCGAGCTGGTACTTGGCAGAGCCATCCCATAAATGGCTGCAGTACTCCATGCACGACCGAACCTGAGCTTGGTACAGGGTTAGAAGCTGTTCTGGCGTGAAGTAGCGCTTAACTTTGTTGAGGATGCCAAGTTTTTTGCCAGCAGTTTTAGCTTTGGACTCGATGCATTGTCCAAAGCTTAGATTGGACGAAATGCTGATACCTAGGAGCTCAATACTATTCGTGATTGGCACAGATACATTTCGGAAAGTCGGAGTTAGGGGGAACGGACTCCGTTTGGCGGAAAACAAACACGCTTGGGTTTTGGAAGCATTAAACTGTACCAGATTAGTGTCACCCCAATCGGACACCTCGCTTAAGGCCAGATTAACGCGTTCCACCAAGGCCTCTCTGAGCACAAGAGTTTCGTCTCCACTAGCTCGTGGACTGGACATGTATCTAGCCGTCACAGTGCTGTCATCTGCATACCCAAAGATGCCGGGTTTTAACAGATCATTTATATGCAGCAGGAAGAGCGTAGCGGAAAGAACCGATCCCTGAGGGACACCAGCGTTGATGGCCATTAGGTCAACCAACTGACCTTTATCATCAACAATCCTGTCAATAGCTGTCGAACCAGCATTCCAAAGTTCTCTTGCAATAAGATTCATCACAGTCCTGTTGGAATAAATAAAATCCATCGCCTTTCCAACAAGGACGTCTGAGGTACTGAAACCATCGTTTTCAATCTTTTTATACTGCTTCTTCAGTTCCTGTAAAGTTTTAAAATTGTGTATTTGGTGGTTTTCGAGTAAAATTATAAGTGTTAATAGAAACAGCACGGTTTGAGGGAGCATTGTGAATGAAGCACTTTTGAGTATGCGAGTCGCATTGTTCATTTTAATTGAAGTAAGGCTACGTTTACATGGACAGGCATACAAGCCAAGCTTTGGTGGCATCTATTTTTTCAAATAACGTTCTTAGTAACCAACAATCCAACTAGCTACGGGTCAGAATTTACAAAACTGTAAATCATATATTTGCAACTTTGTGAATTTCATAATTGAAAAAAATTTTTTACGTCACTTACGGCACTTTTGTTACGTCAATTATATTTGTCTAAGGTGGCTCTACTAACAAATTTTATCAAGGAAAAGCCGCTAAGAAACTCACAACACTTAACGATTGCTCTTTTCCAAATAATAATTCAATACAATTTAATAATTATTGAAGTCCTTATTAGAGCATCGTGGAAATACTTTGCCTGTAATCTCTGCCTCCTTTGTGGCATGTGACAAGGCATTTGTTCATCACAGTGAGACACAGGCTAGTAGTAATAATGATGATTACATTTTATATTTACAAATACTTAAGAAACCAACAATGACTTTGGACGTAATTATTATCTGTAAATGACTGACCCTACTGCTACCTAAAAGGAAACTGAAGTGTCAAATTCGGACCCTAAAAATTGCCAGTCCATTTATAAACTTAAGACAAAGTAATACTAGACTGCACCCTCGTAAGATAGATCATTTATCTACATTTCATAAGAGAGTGACTTATAGAACATACACCCGCCACGCTTCTAGAATACAGGTTGCTATCACATATTATAGCGATTACTTTTGTGACCAACGGCTTTAAGTGCTCTTCAAGGCAAGGTCTGCAAGGGTGGACATCATAATTTCGTAACAAGCCTTTAGTTTTTTTTCATAGAAAACTACAATGGAAATTTGACTTGATCCATGAACATCCACAGATCCTCGTGATCTGTATTAAAGCATGCTAAACATGGAAGGGTACATAGAAGGCTATCAGCATCATCATCATATGACGGCCGATTGGCGCAATGGGCAGCGACCCTGCTTCTGAGTCCAAGGCCGTGGGTTCGATTCCCACAACTGGACCATATTTGTGTGATGAACATGAATGTTTTTCATTGTCTGGGTGTTTATCTATATATTATAATTATTTATGTATATTATTCATAAAAATTATTCATCAGTTATCTTAGTACCGATAACACAAGCTACGCTTACTTTGGGACTTGATGGCAATGTGTGTATTGTCGTAGTATATTTATTTATTTATTTATTTATCATATCAACCTATTACTGGCCCTTACTTAAGGTCACGGGTCCCCTTCCATAATGAGAAGGGTTTAAGGCCTTTGTCCACCAAAGCCAGGCCCTGGCCCAGTGTCGATTGGTGTAGAACTAAATAAAAGAACCTACGACTCCGCTCCTATGTGAACTGTCCGGCTTATGTGACAATCTTAAACTCGATGAGATAAGACTTGACGATACAGTTTATAAAAACTTAAAGCCGGCCTTAAAAAACATTTTCAATTGTAACGTGAGTAAACCTTTATGAAGTTCCTGGTGTTAGGAATTAGTTTGACCACTTTCTAAAGTACTGATAAAGTATTAGTGAACTAAACAGCTTTCGTTTACGGTATCCGAGTAGTCTGGCTTAAATTCTCAAATGGACGGGCTAGAAGTTGGATGGTTTATATGTACGGTTAAGTTACGTGGATTACGTCTCAACTTACAGCGTAAACCGCGATTTGTCCCACTAACTGTGGAAGTTAGTTGTTTGGTCTCGCGTCTGAATATTTAAAACTTCGCTCATCGTTGGTTAACGTTTTGTGTTTCGCTTTTGAATATTTTAAATGGTAAAAACATGTATTCATATGTTGAAATTTTGTTTGCAATTTGTTCATCATGTTTTCATCGTGTGGTGAGTTGTTTTGAGAAATCATGATGAAAAATCCAAAAGTCACATTTCTTTCGAGAGAAGGAGACATCTATGCATGATGGTTTGTGTTTTCATAATTGAAATTTTGTTTGTAATTTGTAAAAAATCAGTAGTATATCCCAAATAGTATAAACAAAATTATCGGAAAAATTTGATGAGTTTCAAAGTTAAATGTCATTCTCTTCCAGGACGCATTTAGAACCTTCGTAACTTTGGGTTTAAGTTGGCGAACGAAGTCATCATCATCCCCTTACAATAATGTTAACATATATTATTTTCGAACCCTTTATTATTGCCTACATGAATAAAGAATTTTAGAATTTGAATTTGACGTTTGTCCAGCAGTAGATGTCCATCATAATGATGATGAGGTTAAAATTATTGTTTTTTATGATCAGTCTTTGCTCATTACTAGGAATACGATTTTTTCACATCATAATAGAAATGGCAAACATAAAGACACACAAGACGAAAGGCAAGACTAATCGGTTGGGCAGGCTAAGGTTACAAAATTCTATTAATATGTAACCTCGTTTCGCTATATATTTGCATCAAAATATTATTGTAGGCTTCTTGTTTCAAACTTTTGAGAGTTTCACGCTATTTACTGACTTGATAATCTTGCTAAACTGGTGTCATCGACTGATATCTTTTACTCATAATCATATCGTAAAATATAATATCTGAGTTGTAGTTAGAAGTTAGCTAATAAGAACAATAAGTACAATCATTGCATGGTGAAAAAGACGTGGTATTTTAATTTTATACTTTTTTACTATAATGGTAAAAAACTGTGAATCCATCACTAGCTTTAGTTACTAGATAAAGTTATTAAACGAAACCGTATAATAGCCAATAAAAACCTGCGTAACATAAATAAATAACCAAAAAATTATCGTTAACTCCACGATGTTTTCTTCACTCTTCTTCACTCTTCTTTTTTTTCCTAATTCTAAGGTTGCCTGGCAGAGATCGCTATTAAGCGATAAGGCCGCCTTTTGTATTACTACTTCTTTCGATGTTTCTGTTTTTGTTATATTTTAAATGTTGTGGTATACAAATAAAGAGTTTAAATAAAAATGTTTGATGTTTTTCCCTATATTTTTAAATTAAAACTTTTTGTAAAACGATAGAAATTTCAAGGCAACGGCAAATGGAATGGCGTTTCCCTACTCCCAGGTCGAATTTTGAGACTCTCCCATGGGCCCAGTAGGTACGTGACAAGCAACGAAATATGTCGTAAGGAATTCTAAGCTCAGAGCTAGTGGCAATTATTCGTTCTAACATTAGAATGTTAAAGTAGCGTTCTTATTTGTTTGTATATTCGGCGTAACCACTCCACCGATCTTAACGAAATTCAGCACGTAAATATCTTGCATTTTGTAAATGGAAATAATATAAACTTTTATCCTGGAAAGCCATCCGGCATCAAACGTTAATTTAAAAATAATCCTCGGGTACCGTACCGTATACGGCTTTACAGATAAATGCAGTCATGAAAATATTTTACAAAGAGGTAATTCACGGTGACAGTTCAAGTCCCTCCCAAGGTACAGCAATGACGATTACTACCGGAAGTACGAACTTTGCTCCAGCAAAGTCAATTTTACCCAGTTACTGTTACCTAAATCGGAAACATCCTCTTTGGTCTAGTGGTTAGCTAAGTTAAGTTAAGTCCTAGGTTCGGATCCCAGTTCGGGCCAAAATTTATTAGGTATTGGATTTTTTCTGATAAAGAACTCTCAATACCAGCCCGGAGTTAGAAAAGTGGCGATGTCAACCCAAGGAGAGTTGGTTAAGCCATCGGTTCCGGCTATTATCACTTGTGACAGTTGTTGTTAGAGCACTGAAGCTTAGTGTTGGTGCTGTGCTATAAAATCGGCTCTCCTATGAGAGAGGATGCCTATGCAGTGGGATAGTGATAAGCTAAGGGTGAAATCGGCAATGCCGAATTAAAGGAAGACTTAATGTTGAAATCGTTTCAAATTTCTTCGCACTACCTCCTTGACTATCCTACGAATATTTTCTATTAAAGCGGTATAAAAAAATTCGCCTCTTTAAAGTTCCTTTATACATTTTTAAACGCTTAATTTACTAGTCTTTTATAACTGTAAGAATTTTCCAAATTATTCCTTTACAATTAATTTATTCATTTTTCATATCAAAAAGGTTTTCATCCACCCATTGGTGTATTATCATATTTATGAGGAAAATTGAAATTAGATTTTCAGGTGCTAACCGAATTTGTGTTCAGTTGTTTCGACTTTTAATTTTTAACTAACAGTATCACAGTACTTTGTCTGCAGAGGTATACTTTTTTCCCTTCTAACGCGGTTTAACTGAAAATATATCTTAATGGGCCCACTACAGAGCAGGGATCAATTCATAGAATGAGTAGGTTTTAGACCATTGTCTACAACTCTGGCCAAGTGCGGATTGGTCATCACACGCCGTTGAGAACATTTTGGAGAAATCTCAAGCATGCAGGTTTCCTCATGATGTTTCCCATCACATTTAAAGCAGGTGATATGGTTAATTGAAACCTTTAATTAAAAACGCACATAACTCTGAAAAGTCTCCAAAATAGGAATGCCCATTAGGCTTCATTTTGTATCATCTGCATATCTATGCAGATGATACAAAATGAAGAAAATCTCCAATACTAGTTATAAATACTTAAGGCTAGGCTTTTTATAATTCTTACGATGCCTATCCAAAAGTTTTGCATACTTCAACTGTAGATTTTGTAAATTTTATGTCATCTGCGCGCTTAATGCATACCTTGTGCATACCACGTATGCATGCCACTGACTAGGCTAACACCGCTTCTCTTCATCACATCATAATAACATCTCAATTATTTTCAAAAAATATGAATCACTTCGTAGGATATTTTTTTTAAATTACTGCTCTTTGTAAAAGGTGCAGCCCTAAGAGGGGGAACATTGTACAAAAAATTATCAATGAGTAGCTTATGTTTTCTTTAATCGTAAAACACGGAAATCGAACGCCATTTTACAACAATACAAGTGTCTGTTGTTGTTGAATTCTTTGAATTTTTTTAAATTATAATTTATATTATCTTTATTATTATTGTATTGATGCTTGGAATCAAAGAAATCTGTATGATTTGCAATCTACATTGTTTATATCTAATATTAACGATAACAAAAGCAAAGAAACATTTATTTTCTGAGACTGCTACGTAAATTCTGGAACTCCTACTACATAATTGAAGTGTTTGTTCTTTTTTTTGTTTTTCTGAACTTGATGTGATGGCGAAATAAGGAGTATAGTTTATTACGCACTTCCGAACATAGTCGGTTAGTTTTACTGTTTTTAATGTACTCTCCGAGGCATGGGGAATTATAACACCAATTTATTTACGCCGGAATGCTCCTGAAAATTCTTAAGCAGAAAAACCCAATACCTATCAGGTTATGAACCGCCTCGACAAAAGAACCCAAGACCTCGTTATCCGTTGACCAACACGATAGCTATTATAAGAAAATACCATTGAGGCAGTTAAGCTATAACAGTTTCTTGGAAATTAGGTCTTTTTTTGGAATTTGAGAAATTAAATTATTCTTACAGAAATCGAATGCTGTGAATGTTATTTAACTTCTAAGCATTTGAAACAATAGACTGCAGAAGAAGCTAAGAGCGACGCAGGGACAAAAAATAGGGGAGTTTAACATTGCAGTGTCTACCACAAGCAGAAATTTCCAAAGTGGAACTTAATTCATACAATACGGGCGATAGCGCTCAGATCTCGCGATTATTAAATAGTTTACTGCTTTTTCCTTGGCTCTGGAAAATTTTAAAAATTTGTAACAATGCTTAATTGTGGACGTTGCACACTAATTGGTTCAATTTATTTTTTTAATGAAGATATTTAATACTAGACCACCCAAGTATTATATATCGTCATTAAAAAATAAACAGAGCTCGATTTCCAGCGGGGGCCAACTTACCCTAATACGGTTCAAAATGTATTCTTAGCTTGTAAATATAAAATAGTTTACTGGTTTTTACTTTGCTGTACAGAAGTTGACTTAATGTGTACGTGACAAACTTTGTCGATATTAATAGGATTACTAAAAAAAAAAAAAAAATTCTCTAGCGATAGCTTTGCAAAAATACCACATTGGTCGGTAAGTCAAATATACATAACTTCCTATTTATTTTGTTGTCAAAAGCGCTGTAGTTTTTTTAATACTTATTTTTTATATCATTTTACTACGGAGTCACAAATGCCAAGTTTATCTGATAAAAGCTAGCTAAAAATTGCATTAAAAACGCCACTGAAGCTCTTTATTTCCCTGGTAATATAATTGAATTCAAAATTTTACCAAGACAAGTCTAGTCTTGCAAATCTTTTTTATTCTTAGTCGAGCGGGTACTGTTACTTATCTATAAATAAACTAAGTCCATCAGCAGGACGCAAGTTGCACGTGGGCAATAATCACCAAGACCGGTTCAACGGTTGAGCCACTGTTTGTATGGATTTATCACACTCATTTGTGCCTATTTATTTTTTATTTATTTATTTATTTCATCGAGAAATACAAAACAAAAAGTAATACATTAAAAGTTGTAAAACATAAACTCTTAAGAGTTTTACCGTTACACCCTGCGCCGTCCACAATCATTTGTCGTGAATACAACACGCTAAATTCTAAAATTACATTTATGCTAAACTAAACTAACTAATGATCAACTAACTACGTTACGTTACACATTAACTAACTAATCTAGATCGATAGATAGTTAATATGGATTTATCGCACTCTAGTCAATGTGAAAGCTACACCCCATCGCGATCGTCTGGCTCGATGAGATAAGCAGTGTTTACAGCGGGACACTAGCTGCTGGCTTATTTCCACAGTTCCGCGTCTCCCCTCCGCCGCTGCTAACGGTACTTTACCGCAGACTATACTTTTATATTATATTATATACATATATATATTTAATACATCTAGTTAACTATACTATTGATGAATTTCTTTATGACAAGGTTGCCTGTAAGCAAACCGCAACACTTTCATCTCACACAAGATAGAAAAAGGATTGTTAAATTGTAAAATTATGTTGGAAAAGAGCAACTTCTTAGTTTCTTGCCGGCTTCTTCTCGGTAGAATCTGCCTTCCGAACCGGTGGTAGAGTGACTACAAACAGATATACTTAAAGTTTCAAAAGTGCTTATTTTAGGCCTACTTGAAATCAATGATTTTTTTTAAATTCTTGGGACGCTTAAAGGGCAGAAATTATTATACAAGCTACTATAAAAAAATCTGATGGCAGATTGAATTTTGGAATTGCATTTTCCTTAATTTTCTGTCGATAAGGATAGCACTACTTAGTTTAATATTTTATCTGAAGATTTGTATTAGAATAAATTGTTTCATTGGTTTCATTTCTCAACTGAAAGCTACGAAAATGACCACCGTATTATTTTTGTTCAATGATAAGTTTAAATCAGATCTTACCTAATGGTTAGTGCAATGCAATGTTTCGGCTTCCCCATAATAACCTTCTATATTTTTCCATTAAGTCTGGGGTCTTATCTTGAACCTGCGGACAAAGATGGATTTTAATGTTTAAAATTACTATAGTACCCACTTATACCGGCGGATTTGAATTTTCCTAAGGAAGGGTAAATTTATTCAAGTACATTCAGCTAGTCTTTCTTTCTATAAGAATTGCTGAGTAAGCCACTCAGTGATTTTGTTTCATTGTATTTTCTTTTAATTTTGAAGATCTGAGAGCGGGGCTCGTTTGGATTTCTTGAAGCCTTAGTTTTTAATTTGATAAACAAATATAATTCTATTCACCATCAGCTCACAATAATGTTAAAAAACTATTTAATACTTTATTTTAAAAATCACGGGTGTATAAACGGACACACTTTGGGCATGTAATTTATGTTAAATACTGAATGTCTTTCTATCTAAAGTATGCGTTGTGCATTATTATTTCCCTACATAACAGAGCCTATCTAAAAATATTCACTTTCAAAAATTGGCTTATTTGGTATCGTGTGAAGTATAAACAACTAAGCCATATAATGAACTCTTTTAGCCGAGCAAACATAATAAAATATTTACAACAAATGTTATTATTTACATATAACAATGGATGGAAATGGAAGTAAATAAAAATATTTTGCGTGAGGTCAATTTCATGAAGTATGTTTTACGAACGTTCCATAAAATACTCATCTATTATTTATTCAAATTCAACATGGGAAAAGAAATAATTGATGTTCGAGTTTTGTATTAAGAAATTGTATGGTATAGTTCTTTTGATAATTATTTCAGTATGACAGATTTTTACATTACTAACATGTACTGAATTTAGTAGTCGATAAACTTACTCGTCAGTTAATATCGCAAGTAGTTACTAATACAAAAAAACTTAAATCATGAAAGGTGGACAGAGAAAAAGATAAATGGTGGGACAGACAGAATACAATAAAGCGTCCTATACGAGTTCCAGTGTCCATTACGAAGTATGGAAGTTTAAAAATAGAATATCATTATTTGCATTCGAAGACAGAAAGCATCTCAAGTCAAATTTAATATCATAATCATATTTTATATACAAATTAATGAGCACAAAATACAGCACAACAACAATTATCAAGCCCCTAAATATCCATTACCATATTAGACTCCCGATAACGTAATGGAATTTAAATGAGGATTCAGCAATTCGGCTTTAATTTCTTTCTCCCTCGTCTAAAATAAAAGGGAGTTTATTAGAATCGATAACGGGGCCGTTCAGTAAATTACTTTACTGGGGACTTTTCAGGGTGCTGTCGAAGGATCTGTGAGAAGTATAATCACGATGTCCTGAGCTCAATCACGAGGTCCCGAGTTCAATTACGAGGTCCTGAGTTCAATCAAGATGTCCTGAGTTCAATCACGTGGTCTTAAGTTAAGTCACGAGGTCCTGAGTTCAGTCACGATGTCCTGAGTTCCATTACAAGGTCCTAAGTTCAGTGATTTTAGTCATAAAGTCCTGAGTTCAATCACAAGGGCCAGAGTTCAATCACGAGGTACTGAATTCAATCATAAATAAGGTCTTAAGTTCAATCACGAAGTCTAGAGTTCAATCACGATGTCCTGAGTTCAGGAACAAGGTCCTGAGTTCAATCACGAGGTCCTGAGTTCAATCAGAGGTCCTGGTGAAACTTACCTGGTACTAAGAATACTTGTACTGGAAAAGACGATAGCCGAGACAGTTTTTGACCCGACACTTACTTACTATCTAGTGAATGTTTGTTACTGTAAAACGATTGAAATATCGCGAAAATGGCAAATGGAATGCGTTTTTCCTACTCCCAGGTCAAATTTGGAGAGGGTCTCCCGAGAGCCTAGAGGGCACGTGACAAGCGACGAAATATTATATTGTAAAATGTAAGGAATTTCGCCGAAAATTCCCATTTTGCTTCTACAAGTTCTTTTATGAATTTTAAATGAAAAATTGACTTAAGTTTTTTATGACGATGTCGTCGGATTGCGAACTGAAGAACTTAATTTATTTTTTGTACAAAATGTTTTAGGTATGAATCTGTTATTTTAATCTAAGTAGGCTATGTAAATGTTGTTATTCCCTTTTGTAATATTTTCTTTCATCATTTTATATTACAGAGAATCATATTAGAACTAAAAATACAGTTACATATGTTTGGGTAATTTTTGTTTGACTTTCAAGGAAAATAATTCCAAGAATTTTTATTTTGATATTCCTAACAATAACCATTAATAATTTGAAGTATAAATAGCATAAAAGAAATCAATACTGTCAATAATATTCTCAAAAATAATAAACGCAAATGAAAATGCTTGAAAGGCAAAATAAAGTTCGACGAAGTAGCGCAAGAAAGCTTTTGCAGTTAAGTAATGAACAGGAAGCTTAGGAATTCCTGTTTATAAAGTTAGGGATACAAATTCAAATATTTCGTTGGAAACACGCATATAAATCAATGTCATCGCACCAAACTTGACTTTCTGTATATAAACAAACTATGCGGATGAAAACCAATAAATTCTTACTTCGGCCTGTGCAGTTACAGCGTACTCTATACAATGAACGAATCCATTAAAATAATCCAAACTGTATTAAACTTTATAAGAAAGGCGTAAGTTATAAATTTGTATGTACCAAATGAACATATTGTAAAGTTATTGTTGGAAGGGGGATACCATAAATATTTATTCGAATTCCTAGGGAAACTTAATGGTATTCGTGTAACTAAAGAACGGTTTCATTAAAATGGAGAGGTTCCACTGGACTCGAGTGATTTTCGAATCAATAAGGAACTAATTGGGAAACGCTGAAATTTTGCTCGAGTGAAATGAATAAAGCTACGACCCCACGATCGATTATGAACATCTGTGTTCATAATCGATCGACGTGCAAAGTTCATATTGAGCTAATATGTTTCTAAAGGTATATATGGCTTACTTGAAGTAGTAAAACACAGAAAAAATTAATTGCACAGCAATGGGATCATCATCATTTCAACCGACATAGGTCTGTTGTAGGGAGTTCAAGAATCCGCTGCGAAAGTGTTTAATTATGACAACCCTATCGAAGATAAGAGACTGACACGTGCATAGTACCTACGCTACGCGACGCGTACCTTATCAAGTGACAGGAGTCACTTGATTTTAATTTTGCATGTGGTGTCAGGGCTGTGTCTGATTTATTTTGAAACTATTAGCTTTTCGGTTTCACAGATAAGTCTTAGAGTCAGTAAATAATGTACTTCTAAGGTCTCTGAAGTATTATTTCGGTTTTCATTTACACGTTGTATACGCGTTTTATAGTGGGACATTAATTATCTGAATTGATGTTGGTTATAAAGCATTTAGCATTAGTACCAAACTAACAGCGTGGACTACGGCCTTACCCACTTTCCATTGTGGGAGGAGACCCGTGCCGTGTAGTGAATGGGTTGATATGATGAATATGGTGAAGAATTTAATTTAAGCATAATGCAATATATTTTTTTAAAAGCTTGTGGAGACCTAGCGTTACAATGGATGTTTAATTCATTGATACTCTTGTTGAGTTTTATTGTAATTGGAAGGATAGCTTTTCATATAAAATTGTTATTGTTCGATTTTTGGTCAAGATTCAAGTTAATATTTCGAAGATATTAAGTTTTTTTTCAATATCTCAAATGATGTTCTTACGTCTAGGATTCGCACTGTTCTGCAGAGTTGACGAGATTTCTGGCGCAGTGTGGAGCGAAATGGTCTAATAAGCTGAAGGTCCTGGGTTCGATCCCCGTTGGATATAATTTATTTAATTATAATTTCTGAATACTCTCTGGTCTGGTCTGGTAACATTGGCCATCCTAACGAGTACTATGTCGCGTAGAAACCGATAAGGGTTATCGGTATACGATAACTGCCAGACCCCTAACATGTAAGCCCGCTTACATCTAGACTGAAGCATCACTCAGCACCATGTGAGATTACATTCAGGGCTAACTTGTATTTGAATAAATAAACTTGTTGCGCCAATTTTAGCCCTATGGGACCTTAGCCTTTAGCCTTAGCCTTTGGGACCCTTTTGGACCCTTAGCCGTGGGTTTTATTTCCCATAAGTGGAAAATGTTTGTGTGATGAACTTGAATGCTTTTCAGTGTCTGGGTTTATATGTACGAGAATATTATAAATATTTATGTACATTATTCATAAAAGTATTCATCAGTCATCATACTACCCATAACACGAGTTACGCTTACTTTGGGACTAGAAAGTGATCTGTGTATTGACGTTGTATATATATTTACATAAAACATCATAATATAAAATACTCTGCTGTAAAATTGCCTTTTGAGGCATAGTAGTTATCCGTAAAGATATATAAGCAATAACACTGCGAACAAGTCGCGATGCGGTCTCTTGTCATAGGTAGGTATATCTGCATCCACTTAATCAGTGTTTTGCATCAATGCAATTGTCTCGTTCACCAGTGGTTAGCTTGTTCAACTGCGAATCACGAGGTCCTGGATTCGACGGTTTTCACTGTCAAAGAAATTTCAGTACCAGCCAGGAGTTGCAAAATTGACAGCTTCTTCATTCTCGATTACTTGTGATGGTGTTAAAGCCCTCAAACCCATATTGGAGCAGCGAGGTGGGGTTATGCTCTTAAATCGTGTCTGCTCTGAAATTTATAATATACTAGCTGTTGCCCGCGACTTCGTCTGCGTTTGATTTTGTTTTTGATGTGGCATTTAGTTGTAGTTTAAAAAAAAATTAAAGTATTCAGTATCGCTAAGCCTTAAATGAGGAGTTTGCTGCTGTTCGCTGAGGAGTTCTGTCCTCTATCTCCAACCACAGTTTGGGCAAAATTAAACACATATTATAATCTCTATAGTACAAAAATAATTATTTAAATCGGTTATAATTTGTCGGAGTTATGGTGTAAAATCGTCAAACACTGATCCCATCTTCAAAGGAACCGAGCTTAATGTCGGGTTAAAAAGTATCCTATATTACTTCTAACACTTTCAAGAATATGTGTACAAAGTTTCATGAGGATCGGTTGAGTAGTTTTTGCGTGAAAGCGTAACAAACAAACTTACATTTATAATATTAGTAGGGATTATTTAGTGCATCTGGGATACTGTTCTACAACCAAGTTCTATTATTTTCGGTTAAGAAACTTTCATTACCAGTAACTATTATGGGCTTTACCCGGGGATCAAACACACAAAATCACGATATGTAGCAATATTAACTGTTAATCATCATCACACCAATCTATTACCGGCCCACTACAGAGCACGGCTCTCCCCCCACAATAAGAAGGGGTTAAGGCCGCAGTCCACCACGCTGGCAACAATGCGGATTGGTGGATTCCACACACCTTTGAGAACATTATGTAGATCTCTCAGGCATGCAGGTTTCCTCACGATGTTTTCCTTCACCGCTGGAGCAAGTGATATTTTAATTACTCAAAACACACATAACTTAGAAAAGTTAGAAGTGCATGCTGGGATTCGAAGTCGGTCCCCCGAAAGTGTAGTCGAAGCTGCCACCCAATGCGCTATCACCGCTAATGACATACATAACAAATAGCGATTTATCCTAGTTTGATTATAAGTAAACCAGCAGCGGAAACAGGTTCGCAATAAATAATTTGAGGAATCACAGCCTGATTTATGCGGCCCATAAAGCGGGCGCTTGGTCATATTTATAGCGGTAGCCATATTACAGCGTGCGCCCACCACGCTTTGTAATAGAACAACCATTTTCATAGAACATAAATATTAATTGTTTTATAAGACGTCTTATATTATTTTAAAGGTTATCTATATATATAGAAAAGAAAGTTCTGTTAGTAACATCATTTATAACTCAAGAACGGCTGGATTTTTTTTTATGATATTTGTTTATTTTAGGATTTGATTATTTTATAGACCGGAGTAGGATAATAAGTAATAAAATATAACATTCATCTTCAAAATAAACCGCGGTACGAAGTTCGCCGGGACAGCTAGTATCTTATGAAAATTAAACTTAAAGTCAAAGTCAAATTTTCCTTTATAGGCACATAGATGGCACTTTTAATGCGTACATTACATGTAAAATATGATATAGGAGTGAGTTGATGGCGGTAAATAAATTCGTTAGCTTAAACCTAAAGCTACGAGGGTTCCGAACGCGCCCTGGTCTTGTTAATTTTGTTTTATTTTCACCATCTCACATTGTCATTTAAATACTATTAAAGACGCAACCTAGTTAGAGCAATAATTTTTCTTCTTAATTTCCTTTGCTTCTAAAGGTTAATAAAACCCAAATGGTTTTCGTTTATTATTAAAACCAACACGTGCATTGCACTGCACTGGGAGTTCCTGCGTTTGGATTTGGGTTCCGATAGACAAGGTTACCAAGAAACTGATTTCCCTTTAGGTATTAATAAAATAGATACGCAGATGTTGGGACGCGGTTTTGAATGTCCGCAATATTACAAATGGACGGCGATGACAAAACAAAGTTGTCAGCTGACCAAATCTGTTTCCTCGGTTAATTAAAATCCAAATGGGAATGTCAAAATTCTGTTACACAAAAAAAAAGCAATTCAGCTCTGAAATGACACACCCAGTTTATTAAGCACCCTTCCCCTATCCGACAATACTGATTTAGGGTAACGTCTGATCACAAACACGAAGATGAAGCGAAGATTTATTTGTGTGACGATGCATTCAATGCTTTGGTAAATGAATAGTTTATTTGAATTAGTGTATTTCCTCAAATTTTACATTTACCATCCAATATTAATAGTATAGTGGGAAAAGTGCAGAAAACTTTTGTGGGACTAAGCTTTTATAACATGGTAATGAAAGTAATATTGGTTACCTTTGTATAAGTTCAAGAATGTATGAATACTCATTAAATACATCGAGGTTACTTTTCTATTAATAATTTCTTAACGATAAGGTTGCTTGGAAGCAAGCTGATCCGTTTTCACACAAGATAAAAAATGATTGCTAAATTGTTAAATGTTTTTGAAAGCTGAGTTACTTGATTAAGATTCAGTGCGGATTGGTGGACACCACACACCTTTTAAAACATTATGGAGAACTCTCTGGTTTTCTCACGATGTTTTCCAAAAGCAAAGTTATCAACTTAGAAACGTTAGTGGTGCGTTGCTTTTGACTATTGTGGTGCCCGAAAGTGAAGTCCCAGAACTCAGCTCCCCGAAAGTGAAGTCCAATGGTGAAGGAAAAGCTCGTAAGATCCACACTGGGCCAGCGTGGTTGACTACGGCCTTCTCATTGTGGAACCCATGCCCTGTAGTGGGCCGATAATGGGTTGATATGATGAAACACCCAGACACTGAAAAACATTATCTTTCATAACACAAACATTATTTCAGTTGCGGAAAACGAACCGATGGCCTTCCTAGCGACATTTATATTTTTTAAATAACTTTAATCCATAGCTCATCATAGCTCTTAATCAGAGTAGAACTTTACCGTTCTTACCAATAGTACAACAGCAAAACGCTTACAGTATCGCAAAATTTAATTAATACCCCAGTGTTTGGGCGTTAATTGAAGATTGCCGCGGAATTTCGCGCCGAGTGTGATAAGCTACCTGTAAATATCATAACTGCGCGAGTAGCTCTGTTGGTATTCATGCATCGCTTAAAATGCCGTCGGTACGTCTTCAGTTTCCCTTTCAGGGGCCCAAGTTCGAGCCTTGACACGCACCTCTAATTTTTCCGAGTTATTTGTTTTTTTTATTTAAGCAATTTAGTATCACACGCTGTATCGATGAAAGAAAACGTGCCAGTTCTTCATAATTTTCTCAAAGGCGTCTGAAGTCTACCAATCCGCTCTTGGTCACTAAACCCTTCTCATTCTGCGAGGAGACCCGTGTGCTGTAATGCACCGTAAGTAGATTGATAATAAATGAATGAATTAATTAACGAGCCGTGAGGTGACGGCAGATCAGAGTACAGTAGGTACCATCCCTTTTCTTACTGGGAGTCTCGTACGAGGCGACTAAGGTAATCCGGGCAGCAGTGCTACTACTATTATCAACTGCGATCACCAGCCCATCTGCCCGGCGTAGTGATGATGGGCAAACCCTCATTTTTTGAGGGACCTTTAGTCCAGCGGTGGACTAAAGTGTTATAGGGTGTATTGATGGTGAGAATGCAGGGAAAAACTGCATTACTGTTCGTTACGAGATACGGCAGATTCTCTATATCTAATGGTATCGATATCGGTCACGTTTGTCAATCTTGAGAGAGATTTTCCTTTGGCGCATTCTAAGTTGGTAGTTAACAAACTTGTTAGGGATAAGGCAGTTATATTAAGCCCATCATGCCGTAATGCTTCGTAGTTTATCTTTGTCGGTAGGATGGTTAGTAGCTGCGGCCTAAAATTCCCACCAGCCGGGGCTCGAACTCTGCACTTCCAACGTATAGATCACATTCCTTACCACGGTTCCAGGAAGGTCACAAAAAATTAATATTAATACTTTAGCTTGTTTCACTTCCCTGTTAGACTAGAACAATACTTACAAACGTTGCAATTCTGTTGCAATTTTCTGTCTCCTTCTTTCAAAAGTCAAATAACTGATGATTGATAGAGAGAAAATATTGTCTAACTAATCACCAGCTATACAATTTTAATTTTAATTCCTAGGTATTTAAACTGGACATAATAATTCATACGGTCATTCATACTAAACTAATCAACGTTCCAATTATTAATTACCCACAATCAATATTAAGTGGTACATTTCACGGTATATCCATGTATTATTAAGTCAAATTACGTATTTGATAACAATTAATATTCAATAATACTTGCCGTAAAGCGGTGATAGCCTAGCTGTTAGAACCTTCGTAGCTTTAGATTTAAGTTAGCGAACGAAGTTATCACCATCCCGTTACAATTATGTAAACAAATATGTATGAACAAATTTGTATGAACGCTTCATAAGTGCCTGTGATAGGCTTACATGAATAAAGAAATTTGGAATTTTTTTGAATTTTGAAGTAAGGCTTAACTTTCGGGGGCTGAGTTCGAAGCCGAGCAAGCAATTCTAACTTTTTAAAGTTAGGTGCAGTTAAAAATCACTTACTTTTTCTTATAAAAAAAATTAAATCCAGAAAAATGAGCATGGATCACAACTTCGTAGTGCTAATAACATTTCAATATTTTTAAGAAAAAACTTTTGTAATTGACAAAATCTGAATGCGGTCCTGGCTATGTATGACAGTATGAAGTATTTATTTATAATTTCACCCTCAAGTTTTTTTTACATAATTTCTGATTGTTTCGTACGTGCCGTTGTTTGTAGTTTTAATATTACCTACATGCAATAAGTTTTAAATATACTCATTGAGTGAAATTGTAATTTCTTTTGAGAAAAATAAACGTCTTTAACCACAACTTGAATGGTGACGGAAAACATCGTGAGGAAACCTGCATATCTGAGAGTTTTTCATAATTTTCTCAAAGGGGTGTGCAGTCCATTAATCCTCACTGGGCGAGCATGGTAGACTATGGCCTAACCCCTTCTTATTATGGAAGGAGACCGCTTGCCTTGCAGTGGGCCGGTAATGTGATGATATGATGATAGTAATGAACACGTGCCGTGATAATATTATACTTCATACATTCAGATTGGTAACAAGAGATCCTGTATTAAGAATATTATAAACTAGATGTGGCCTGCGGTTTATTCCGCTACATCAACTGGTCACAGAGTAATGCTACATAGTCCGATTGAAAATTTATTTTAAATCAAGTTACAATGACATTTTTTCTTTACTTTTGTTTTGGTTACAATTAAACACATATACAAACTTTTAAGGTTTATATTCTCCAAAGAACATACTGTTTCCTAAATACTGAACTTAAAACCAATACAATAAAGTTGAAATTAATTTAAGTATTTTATTAATTTAATAAGTTTTTAATTTATTTAATTGGTGGCTCGAACCTATATAAAAACAAATATACTTAATTTGCTTAACAGTTTAAAAATTTTGACAGTCAGTTTTTTCTTTTCTTAAAAATGAAAAAGGTCTTTTCTACAAAATTTTGCAAAGTTACACTCTCCCGAACTGAAAAGTTTTTACACCAAGTTTAGTTCTTATCCTACTAGCTACTTGTAACTTGTGTTTGTATTGTGCAAAATATGTATATTATAATCTAGTGCTTAAAGTTAGTTCTAGTTTCTCTTTGAACCTGTTTTGTCTGTATACTATTATTTTGACTTCTTTATTTAATCGATATGATGGCCATATCACCATGCCGTATCTTTATTTTCTGACCTAGCTTATAACCAATCTATGTTTTAAGTTCCCATCCCAAACGTCCATTGAGCGTGCGCTAGCAAAAGTTCGCTTTAAGAATTTCTGTTTCATACAAAATTTTATATCCCACATCCTATGTCATGCAACGCAGCATTTTCTCTTTGATGTCAAGAGCTACTTAGTGAGACCCTCCCGAAATTCTTTCGGCCCATACCCAACAAAGGATCAATGTAAGCACGTCAGAATCTACACTTCAGTATATTATACTCATAAGGGCCGAAACATACTTATAACACGTCACTGGACACCGCGCGTCGAATGATTGTAGTATATTGCAATACATCAATAAATAAATAATAAAATTAAAAAAAAAATATTTATTTCTCATCACAAATCACAAGTATATAAAATTTACATTGGTTTTAAGTTCTATTATTTATTACCGCGCAATTAACTTTTTGCTTAATTTTTTTTATATTGCCACAGTAACTGTACTGTATAAATATATAATGTATTATTTATTACTAGCTTACCCAGCCCGCTTCGCCGGGCTAGATTTTTCTTTATTTTATTTAAACAATAAACTTACATCATTAAATTTATAATATTAGTAGGGATATAGATAATTAAAGGCCAAATTACAACCGCTGAATCGATTTTCTTAAATTTTGCGTAGAGATAGATTACATCCTAATATCATCCTTATCAATGATAAAACCCAAGACTACCACCGCTTTTATGTATTATCTATTATTAAAGGCTAAAGTTTTGGAAGCCTGCGTCGCCTTAACTTCTGTTTTTGTTATAAACAAAACTTAATTTAGCGTTCGGAGTGAAGCTAACTTTCAACACTATATTATCGTTGCTGTGAAGTTTTACGAAATGCAAATGAATACGTTAGAGAAACGAAGCATCATAATAACTTCTGCTGCTTTAACTTTGATAAGTTAACGAAATATCTTTATCACTTTTCATACTGTTTAAGTGTTACTTTATACTTGGTTTAAGCGGACCAAAATTGCTCTTTAATGTGCTAATAGGAATTTATAGTATTGGATAGAAGCAGGCGTTACTTTGCGGAAATCCATGGTATATTATCAAAATTAAGCTTAATTTATCCCCTCTATTGAGCAATATACCCTCTATCTTCGGATTGTCGAAGTATATTGATACCCTCTATTGAGGGTATATTGCCGAAGATCTGTTTGGTGTGGAGTATAAGGAATGAAGAAATTATAAATTACACCACACAGATTCTCCTGCTTTCGCGGAGTATAGCAAATTAAGCGTTTGGGAATTTATAGTGTTTATAGAAATAATATCATCGTCATCATCATCGTATAAAACACTACCGGCCCAGTACAGAGCACAGGTCACCTACCACAATGAGAACGGGTAAGGACCATAATCCTCCACGCTGGCCCAGTGCGGATTGGTGGACTTGACACACCTT
Organism: Pararge aegeria; assembly: GCF_905163445.1. NCBI lineage: Eukaryota > Metazoa > Arthropoda > Insecta > Lepidoptera > Nymphalidae > Pararge > Pararge aegeria. The sequence goes on along the minus strand of NC_053184.1, from coordinate 3,023,681 downwards.
TGTCATTGACACACGCAGAGCATAATGAAGAACTCTCAGGCATGAAGGTTTCCTCACGATGTTTTCCGTCACCATTGAAGCAAGTGAAATATTTGTATTACTTAAAACGCACTAAGCTATTATGTATGTGTATTTATGCATATATATAAATATATATTATATTTATGTAAATATTTATGTATATTTATGGAAATATTTATGTATATTATTACATTTATTATTTTATGTTAAAGTAAGTGGTCCTGTGTGTGTTCCCTTTATTACGCAATAAAGTTGTTAAAATATATAAATAAATAAGCTTAGAAAAGTTAGGGGTACGGGTATTCGAACTCGGCCCCCCGAAAGCGATGACGAAGTCCTACCCACTGGGCTATCACCGAAACAACAGAAATAACTTATATTGAAAAACGTGATAGCCTAGTGTGCAGCACGGCTTTGGCTTCCCTTTGGGTGGACCAAGTTCGACGCGGCACGCACCTCGAACATTTGGGAGTTATGTGCGTTTTTACTTTCATCAATTAAATATCACTGGCTTTAACGGTGAAGTTTATCATGGTGAGGAAACCTGCATGCCTGAGAGAATATTATGTAGGTAAAGTCCACCAAGCCGCACTTAGCCAGCGTGATGGACTACAGCCTCTTCCATTTCGACAGGAATTTTGCAGGCATGTAGGAAGTGGTATTTGCAAGGTGCGTTTCTTTATACGATGGGAAAAGAAAAAGCAAAAATGCGCGGAACAATGTAAAGCCTCTGTGAAACCATACAATTTAAGGCATAAAAGATTTACTATACCTACCTCAGATTTCTGAACTGACGCGATGAATAATGAATAATGGAGACATTGACGTATGGCGTTCAGCGATTTAAGGCTCCGGCTATATATATATCATACTACTACATCCGTGAGATGTACATAGCTTATTTGATTACTGCATATAGAGTGGATCATTGTAGAATCAAAAGGGCTCCAAACTCATTGGTCCTAAACGTTAAAAGAGAGCCTTCTATTGTTGATTTAACAGAATGTTTTCATTGAATCATGGTGATGATTACTTAAGGATCAGAGACATGGTCGCTAACTATGGGCCTCATAAGAAGGCTCAGAGTCACTCAGCGGGCAATTTAGAAAGCTATGTTAGGAGTATCTCTACGTGATCAAATCAGAAATGAGGAGATCCGTAGAAGAACTAGAGTTACCGACATAGCTCAGCGAGTCGCGAAGCTGAACTGGCAATGGGCGGGGCACATAGCTCGGAGAACCGATGGACGTTGGGGTCTTAAGGTGCTGGAATGGCAACCCCGCACCGGTAAACGCAGCGTAGGTCGGCCCCCAACGAGGTGGACAGATGACATCAGGCGAGTAGCTGGGAGCCGTTGGAGGCAAACGGCCCAGGACCGTGCATTGTGGAACTCCCTACAAAAGACCTATGTCCAGCAGTGGACGTCAATTGGTTGAGATGATGATGATGATGATGATGATTTCATTGAATACCGCAAGTGATACCCTACCTGTCTGTAGGTTTTCTTATAGTCGTTATAAACTAGGATGGCATAACCTAGTTTTTATTTAATTACGATATTACGACTTATTTTATTCATTTTCCGTAGTAACTCATGAGTTTTCTCATAGATGGCGCTGATTTATTTGTGTTTCAAAGAACCTTTATTATATGTTGACGGCCTCCCTGGCGCTGCGGTGAGCGCTTTGTTTATATAATGGCCCAGGTTCGATCTCCGGCAGGGACAATTTACATTTATAATTTCTGAATTTTGTCTAGTCTGGTCTGGTGGGAGGCTTCAACCTGGCAAGTTATAAATAAATAAATAAATTTACTACTAAAATACACACATCGCCATCTAGCCCCAGTAAGCGTAGCTTGTGTTTTGGGTACTAAGATAACTGATGAATATTCTTTATGAATAATATACATAAATACTTATTATATATAAATAAACGCCCAGACACTGAAAAACATTCATGTTCATCACACAAATATTGTCCAGTCGTGGGAATCGAACCTACAGCCTTGAACTCAGAAAGCAGGGTAGCTGCCCACCGCGCCAATTGTACGTCGTACGTTCGTACCGTAGTTACCACCCTGCCCACAAAGACGTGCCACTAAGCGGTGTAGCGTTCGTAAAAAGACTACAGATTATATTTACGGTGGTGTATTTTTTCACTGCCTCGTTGGAATATTGAACTGGGTACGAATCACGTGGAACTTTTGCGATTCCCGGATCAAGTCGGAACATTATTAGGTATAGGGTCTCCGGGACAATCGTAGGTAGGAAATTAGTGCTGCCCAATTCCAATATACTACTAAAATACACACATCGCCATCTAGCCCCAGTAAGCGTAGCTTGTGTTTTGGGTACTAAGATAGCTGATGAATATTTTTATGAATAAAATACACATAAATACTTATACAGACACTAAAAACACTCATGTTCATTACACAAACATTTTTCCATTTGTGGTAATCGAACCCACGGCCTTGGACTTCTGCGTCCATGGCAGGGTCGCTGCCCATTGCGCCTACCGTCTGCCAAAATTCCTTACCTTGGAGATCACGTTTACCGACGTAGGAATAGCGTAGAAGGTCTAAGCTCTAAGCCTCTGTATCTCATCAGAAAGGATTAATTTATATAGGCCTAGGAAGTATATTAGGCTAACAATAGCTGGATCCATAGTATCTTGGTTCAGTTTATTACCCACTAGCTGTTGTCCGCGACTTCATCCGCGTTTGGCTTTGTTTTTAAAGCATATTTTAAGTTAAGAGAAGTTCTAAAAAAAAATCTAGTGTAGTTTTTAAAACTATTTATTTGAATGAGAATTAATGCTGAGATACTAATTTTACCCAACTAATGAAATTCTAGAACACAAAACCTGCTATTGCGAGCTAACTATGATAGTCAGATATATTCTCTATAAGACTTTTTGTGAGTAATAATTTTGTATTTGAATCATTATTCTTATGAAAATTAAGCTTAATTTGCTTTAGTCCGCGAAAAGCAGAAGAATCTGTATGTTTAATTTATAATCTCTTCAATCCTTATACTCCACACCAAACATAATGTCATAGTCGTAGAATAATGTCGGTTTTGAAAAAAATATGAAATTCACTTTTTACCATATTTGGATTCTACATTATCGAAATAATATTACTGCATCAAAAAAAAAAATTAAATGTATTTTGTTTTCCGAAATAATCAGTCGGTAAACTGACGGATTTGAAAGGCGCCCGTAGTAAAATAACGCTTGTGTATACTCGTCTTTGTACGTCGCGCGGGGATCTCCCGCCGACCCTCCCGCTCCCGACGGATCTGCGCAATCGCCACTTTTCTTTGAACTTGCCCACGCGTTGCACCGGATTACAATTTTCTTAAACAATTTTCCCAGTTTTCCTTAGTTGACCTGTTTTTTAATTAATGAGGGCCTAGTTTTCTACATACAATTTTATAAGGTGTGCCACAATGAAAACAGGACGATCAACGCTTATGTTAACACTTGTGGAAGAAAGTAGCAAAAATATACAAATTACGAATTTTACTCATGAAGAGTGCAGTGGTGAGGATAACAGTATACCTGGTACTCCAGGTAAGTTAATAAACTATGTATTAACATTATTGGTATTATTTTTCTTATATTGTACATAATTTTTCAAAGTAAATAATTATATCGTTGGTTCTGACTATCCGTCGGTTTTCTGCGGAAAACTATAAATCAATTTAAATTTAAATTTGCATAAAAATAATATTTGCTACCTGATAAAAATACAATATTCTGTTGAGTTTATGTTATATTTAATAATTTTAATTTTTAAGTTGCATGTAACTATACTACATTTTTCTATGGGCGTGATAGTGACGCGTGATTACAACCGAATATATTCTGTGGACACGCTTTTTTATCTAACGGTCGTATCTGACCATCCCACTTTATTCTTAGTACCAAATTCACTTCCGCCTTTTTTCTATTGAAAAACTATGATTATTTGTATATATTTAATAATTTTTTATATATATGAATAATCTGATCTTAGTTATAATTAACCTGTTTAAAAAAAATTAAGAAAATTTCATTATTTTCATTCTTTAGATCCTTTTTAGTGTGAATCGGTTATACTGTTTAAAGTCAACGAAGTAAACGTAGACCTGCAGATATTAATTAATATCAACCTAAATTTTTTATACATACTGATATCTTTTCAGAATGTCATTCGCCACTACCCCCAGGAGCACGCAAAATATTATAAATAATGAATGACATTTATGAGGACGTCTTTTCAGACGACTTACACGGAACAGGCGAAATAATAAAATCAACAGATGAAAATAATAAGAATCCATCCATACCATCACCATCCATACCATCATATTCTTGTGTTTTTAGAGAAGATCCCTTCGTGGCCGTGTATCAAAATGCATCGTCACCATATTTACTCCCGTCAGAAAATCAGCACGATGTCGTGTCCTTTTCATATATCAGCTTATTTTTAACCCCTCTTAATACCTCTACCTTAATATCAGATCTGTTACCTTTCCCACAACCGATTACCCCAGCTGTTGACAACGATAGACATACACCTATGCCATCACCAGCAAAAACCCATTGTGAAGTATGTAACGGTATTTTTTGTTCCACTCACGAGTGTGACTATAGCGACTGTGCCTTCAGCGCCTTTTATTCGATGTACAGGTAAAAAACGTGTCCGAAATTACAATTATTGAAAGGAGGTAAGAGAAAGTGTTTAACTAATTCAGGAAAAGAATACTTCTCGCGTTGTTGTTCCAGCAAAAGCCACAGGTAGGCCTTGCACGTGTAGACATAAATGACATAAATGTCTACACGTGCAAGGCCACTACACTATGTTGACTTTCGAAAAAAGATAGGATGCGTTTGAAAATATTTGGTAATTAGGTGATCGTGAGAAACAATGGTTGCTTGTTACGAATTATACTACAAAACAGAAGAAGAAAAGAGAATGGAGGTCTTCAATGAGATTTAAAGCATAACCGTCAATTCACTTACAAATATTTTTTGCCAAAGGGCTCATCAATAATAGAGGTTTGCTAAATCATGTTTTTAAGTATATATTCGATTAGTGAAAGGATAGTTCGGACAGATTGGTATAAAAATGATGGAAGCAAGATTTCATAAAGAAGTTCGCATCGAAGGGTGTAAAAGAGTTTCGATTCTGGACAGACAATTGCGCTGGCCAGAATCGAAATCGCATAGTATTTATTATGAATGCTCATGTAGCTAAATAACATGATATAAATATAACACATAGATTCCTTGAAAAAGGACACACCCAATACGAGGGGATTCTATCCACAGTGTAATAGAAAGGGCTGCTGATCATAAAACAATTTATTCACCAGATGAATGGAAGTTACTTGTACGTTGGGCTAAGGTGATTCTTCTGAAGTTATCGATGTAAATCAGTCGTTAGTGTTTAATTTTAAAGATCAGCTAAAAAAAAAAGAACTTGTTTAAAAGTACTGCTAATAAAAAAGTTATTTGGCATAAAAGAAGCACAATTTGGACTCAGAGCAATATAATACGGTAAATATGCTTTATCTGATGATGACACTAGTACTTCGAAAGGAGACTAGAAATTACAATACTCCAACCTTACACAAAGCCTATGTGCGTCCAATTCCAATCAGTAATGAAAAATATAAGGATCTTATTAGTCTTTGCGATTCCTCAATAATACCTACCAAATACCACAACTTTTTGAGAAATTTAACTCATGGACGTAATGTTTGTGATAATAACAAGAAATCGGACTAGATAATTGTGCAATAGATTATTGTTACCATTTGATTACTAATTTTATTAATATTAAACAATACATTGTTTGCTTAATTGTTACTATTTTGATCTCTGATAAGATTATTTTAGGATATTTTCAGTACAATAAATGCCGTTACTTATTTTAATAGTAAGATAATGATTTTAATAAGCTAAGTAAAGAAATGATTATTGTTTAAGTTTTCTGATAAGTATTTTTTGTTTATTATACCGATTAAAAATAGTACAACCAAAATTGTATGCTTTATTTAAGATACTCTTCCTACCCCAACCTGTTATTAAATAGGTAAGTTGATATCGTATCAACTTACCTATTTAATAACAGTCCACCTGGTCAAAATAGAATATGACAGATAACATATCCGCCAAAATATTACTCAGTAAGTTGATAGAACATTATCGGAAAGTAACATCCATCATTCTTTGAACAGTAACTTTACGACGAACAATATCGGATAATACTATGTGACTTTGTTAAGTCCATAGTAAAATGAAGCATGTGATTTTTCTGGAAAACTAAATAATTATAAGTTGTTATTTTTATTCTATTCTAAAACAATTCCTATTTTTTGCTTGTATTCCAATTTTCATAATTACAGATTTAGAATTAAAAAAGTTATGTCAAAAAAACCAACAAAAAAACTTAAAATGGCTGCCCTGTAAAGTTTAACAAATATCAGATCCGTCACTATTCTACGACTAATCTTCGGCAACCGGAGCATCCTCAGGAGATGTTGACTTTACAATGAATAATTGTTAAGTCCATAGCTTAGCATGTATAGCAAATGAAGCTTAATTTTCATAATATATCATGGATTTCCGCAAAGCAACGCCTGCTTCTATCCAATATTTTAATACGTTTCAAATAACTTGTATGTATCTTAAATAGTTTCCTGAGCGTACACCAGGTAATGAATTTTACAGGCAATATATTGTTGCTTTGTTTGATTATATTCTTTTTCACAACTATATAAATATGGGTATCAAATGAAATGATATGATTATTAGAATACTATGACAAATTTCAAATTGGAAATGGCAAATTACATGTTTTTTTCATAGCTCCCTCTTTAGGTATCGAATGAAAGAGCTTGACTAGTAGAACAATGTACAGTGTATTGAAACTTAGGGGTTTTTTAAATATATACATTTTTAATATTATATTTATAACTGGCGGACCAAGTGGATGGCCTTCATGATAGTTTTTTTTTTAATTTGTTGTACAATAAAGGTTATTTCATTCATTCATTCATTCATGGTAAGTAGGAAAATCATAGCCTTCAAACAGGGCAACACTTCGCAAGGGATCAAGCAACACGTCCTAAAAATTCCGTCCTAAAAGTTCCGTCCTGTGTCCATCATCCTGAGACATAGGTGTTTAGTCTCATGCGCCTGTATTTACACCAGCAACCTCAACCCTTCAGACCAGAACACACTGCTTGGCGGTAGAAATAAGCATAACGTTAGAACTTCCCCAATCTCTGTCGCAAAAAGCTCTGCCTACATGTATGTTTAAAATAAGAATGCCAGTCTTGAATGACTAATTTGAAAAATACCCGTAACACCGCACTCTGAAACATCGCCGTACGACTAATGGCGACGAACATCCATTATGGTAAAAGCCTGGTGTTAGAAACCAGTGACTCCTTGTAGCGTTTCACCTCATTTTTCTTGGGTAACACACAGATAAAGTTTTAATGGAATCGCTGAGCGAAAAGTTGGTATTTGATGGAGGCGAGGAGTTTCGTGCAATTTAATGTGGTGCTAGGTTTTAACTTTATGGCTCAATTTAAATATCGCATATCGCATTCCGTATATGCAATAATTGCATATTTCACCGGCGCAAATGTTTCGTATCTGTCAATTACAGGTAAGTGAGGTTATCATATTAATTGTATTAGAACTTAAGTTAATATATTAAGTTAGTAAATAAGCTTTGAGCGCTTGGTTGTGGCAATTGAAGTTAGACTTAGAATAAACTTGTTATGATGCACTAATGGGTGTTGCAATTGATTTTGATAATCGCAACTTGAACAAATTTTGTCGCATCTAGTTGACGCAACTTTACGACAAATTTTGTTATTGATATTATGATGACGTTAATCCAAAAAGGTTAATGTAAAATGCATTACATTTTTGCAACGCAGAGACCAATAGTTACATATCTACCGCAATGATAGCGCAGTGCGTAGGAGTTCGACTTCACTTTCGGGGGCCCGAGTTCAAATCCCAGCACGCAAATCTAACTTTTCTAAGTTATGTAAGTTTTTAGTAGTTAAAATATCACTTGCTTCAACGGTGAAGGAAAACATCGTGAGGAAACATGTATGAGAGTTCTCCATAATGTTCTCAAATGGTGTGTGGAGTCCAGCAGTCCACACTACGCCAGCATGGTGGACTACGGCCTTAACCCCTTCTAATTTTTCTTTGACGGCTGAGTGGCGCAGTGGGCCGAGACCCTGCTTTCTGAGTTCAAGGTCGTGGGTTCGATTCCCACAACTGGAAAATGTTTGTGTGATGAACATGAATGTTTTTCAGTGTCTGGGTGTTTATCTGTATATTATAAGTATTTATGTGTATTATATTCATAAAAAAATATTCATCAGCTATCTCAGTACCCATAAAACAAGCTACGCTTACTTTGGGGCTAGATCACGATGTGTGTATTGTCGTAGTATATTTATTTATTATTATATCTTTAAAAAAAAAAAAAAAAATTGTGGGAGGAGACCCGTTCCCTGTAGTGGGCCGGTAATAGGTGGATGTAAAATGCATTTAATTGTTGCCACGCAGAGATCAATAGCTTCACATCTAACAATAAATGCGCTATGTCGCAATGCATCCAACTTAACATAACTTTAAGTTTCCAAACGTGGCCGTTGAAAGCATACTGTCACGTTATGTCTTGCCACGTGCAGTTAACGCAGCGTCACACTTACAATAAATTGGTGTATTTGATGTTTGCAACTCACAGAACATAAGCTTCACATATAACAATGAACGTGTTCTCTCGCAATCATTTCTTTTGCTTCACTTTACGTTGCAAAGCGTAGCCTTTGAAAACATTCAGTCACACTATATCTTTGTCGCATGCAGTTGACTGCAGCGTAACGAGGCGAATAGTGCGGTGACTGATAACACGATACATTTGCTTGTTAGAACAGCGTGCAACGCTATTTTCGCATTCAACGCTGACGCAGCGATGAAATAATATACCACACTCTGACTTTAGTGTGCTTCGAAGAAAATGATAAATCAACAATATAGAATATCTTAGCTTCGACTGAGAGTATATTGGATCATAGTGGCATGGGGAAAGAAGTTTCGATCTATTTGCTCGTATGGGCGCGTGAATATTTTATGGAGCGAAAAATATTATTTGGGAATTCAAGCACGTATTCAGAAGTTATAAACAGACCGACAGTAGTGCAAAGTGCTAATTAGTAGTCAAAGAGATTTTTGTAATAGAGTAAGTCCAGGAAAGTACCAGTGCAATGCTTAAATCTGCCGTAACATTAATGGTTCCTGGTCTGAAGGGCGCGGTTGAAAATGAACCAACGACTCAAGTCGATGGACATAGAGCGAAACATGCTCCATGCACTGCAGAGTGATGTTCATATAGCGATATATTATATTCATAAGCAATGGTTTTTCACTTACAATCTGCTTATTCTTTCAACTATTGTAATAAACATCACATTATTAGATTTGTCATGGATTTAGTAGGTAAGAAAAGTGCGTGCGTGTAACCTTTACGCGCGAAGTATAACTTTTATTGATGTAAGAGTAAAATGATCCTAGGGCTCCGCCATTTCATTTAATATTCACTATTTCGTATAATATTCTATTTAAATCCATTAATATTTCTTTCACATTTTATAAATATTTTTAATTGTTAAATAGAATTATTGTTAAGTAGAAAATTGAACACATGCCAATATAACCTTGTCATTGAATATTATAAAATGTCGCAATCGTCAAAAAATTTATTAATAATTTATTCATTACAAAAGTAATAAATAAACAAGTATATCTAGAGCTTGTCAAAAAAACGTTGCAATTAAATTATTTTTATTTAACTGTTGCATTTTTATTCACTTTGCTATTCACAATGGATGTGTTTTAAAAATATTGGAAATTAATAATTCTAATTGATTACAATATTTGCCACAAGCTGGCGTATAAGTCAAGAAGCGTGTATTATATGTCATATACTTAAGACCAATACCAATTATTATTTTTAAATAGCGGAAACTACAAAGACGTCTGACGTAAGCGTTCCGAGAGGAAAAAATCTGAGTTACTCCCTAGTCGCGCCTAAAGAGGTTTTACTTCAATAAATTATATAACTTTGTCCCAAATTTTTAATATTCTGTTTTTAACATTTTTGAAAAAACATTGGATTCCACTTTTCGACTCTGTTTCGATTATTTCCGCATACATCATTGACCCGCGCAAGTACGACAGACGGCTGGCCGGTAGAAGTAATATTATCATCATCATGACAACCATGGGACGTTCACTGCTAGACGTAGGTCTTTTGTAGGGAGTCCCAAAAACCACGGTATTATACTGCTTGGGACCAGCGGCGGTGAAATGATAACACTCGCTCAATAAGGTCACGACCCTAATCAAACAAATGGAAAATTAAAAAGAATTTATATTCACCGATTTCCCATCAAGGAATTTATGGATCATCGCACTCTATCAAAAGTAAACCTGAGATCCAAATCTCATCATACCGCCGACACTCGACTGGCATAATCTTTCAATTACGAATTCAAGAACCATCTATTCCAATTAACTTTCATATTGATCTTGGAATCTCTTGCAGAGCCACCGGATCTTGCGGCGTCAAAACTGAATACAGATTAGATTTTTTTTTTGTTAAGGTAGCAAATTTATAAAATAGAACGAATCGATATTTCAGTAAATAATATTTAATTCTATATTCAGTTATTTTAAGTACCCCCTAGTTAATAATCACTTTTGAAACTTCAAGTCTATTAGTTGTAACACTAACACCGGTCCGGAATTCTCACCGGTTCGGCAGATTCCGATTAAATTTCGTTCAACATAATTTCATAGTTTAACAATCAAATCTAAAAATTATTCTATTTTATTTGACTCAACAACGTTTCGGCTGATAAAAAAAAATTACAGTATTATTTTTATTCCACTACAAATCTTCCCGAGAGATATACAAATTATGAATATTATTTTATTTTTTATTCCATTACAAGTTGATAGCAATCTCACAATGTAGCAAGCAATGATGCAGTCTGAGATGGTAGCAGGCTAATCTTGGGGTATGGCACCCCAATCGGTTTTTAGACGGAATCGTACAGGAACGCTAAATTGCTTAGAAGCACGTCTTCGTCGGAAGGTCGTTAACAAGCCACTGCTGAAACCTCCTACAGCAGACTAGAGAAGATTTTCAAATTATAAAATCCCAAATGGCATGCGCCCAGGATCGTACCCGGGACCTAAACTTAATTAAATCACAGCACTAATTCACTGAGCCAGCGAGGTTGTAGAAGTATAACTTTACAATTCTTGCAATTTCTTTAGCTACCATATCGATATTACCTACTACATACTAAGGACTTTATATAGAGCAGTAGTAGAGTTTTGTGACAAAGCTCGTTCGGGGAAATACCACCATGCTTATTTCTACCGCCAGCAGCACTGCTTGATTCCGGTCTGAAAGGCGTGGTTGCTGGTGTTTACAGACACATGCGGCTAAACACCCCCGCCTTCTATGACGTGTCTTTTGTAATGCAAAGAGTTGTTATGTTAATAGGCGATAGATTTCTACTTGGTACCATCAGTTGGCCCATATACTTGGCCCGTCAATTATTACTATACAAAAGTAAAAAAAAAAAGTTAACTGAAAAATATTCATTCTTTGTATATCTCCCAGGAAGTATTATTATGTATAGGCATATGACTTATTTCTTTGTACATTTGCTCACACATATTGTGCATTGTTGCAAAGCGGATGCCTTTGATGTTTATAGTCTGTGGTTTTGAAAAGATAAGTTCTATTCTCTGTAAGTGCTTCTTCTATTTTTAAATACCTACCTTGCTTTAAATGGATAACACAAATTTAAATAAAAAAAGAACCATCTAAACATGCAAAACATCTAAAAAGCCAAAAATAAATATATTCTACTTCTTGGCACCGACTTAGTAGTAAGTTATTTTACAATTTCGGTTCTGTTTCGCCATAAAATTTTTGTCACGCTCGTAGTGGGTAGGTTTAATATCTGAGTTATAATTGTCAAAAGTCAACTGCTTCCTTAATGCAAAACTTAAAATTTTGTTTTTCCCGAAGCCGGAGTGTTAATGGTTTAGGAGTTCTCCCTGCAATTCACCACATAAGCTCCTTTATAAACGCCAATTGTTATATTTAAGGACCTGATATGCAAAAAAAAACATACAGTCGATTTGAGAACCTTCTCTATTTTTTAAGTCGGTTGTAAATATGATCAAAGAAACAGAGGAATGACACTATTTTTGTGTAACGAAGAATGATACGCAAAAGGAACCAAAGAACCAAAATAAATCTGCAATTGTTACAGTAGATAGACAATATGACATACACGTACGATCAATTCAAATTACTATTTTTAAATAGCGGAAACTATACAGACGTCTGATGTAAGCGTTACTTCCGTCAGAAAAAAAATCGAGTTACTCCCTAGTCGCGCCTAAAAAAGTTTTACTTCAAAAAAAAATATAATTATTATTTGTTTTATAAACAAATCACAAAGACACACGTCTTTGAGTGTGTGCGTGTATCTAACATTATGCTTCAATACAATTGCACATTGTGTATAGGTTTTTCAAGACCCTGACAGGCTGAAAATAATCTAACTGCAAATTAGAAATAATTAATATTATAATAATAATTAAAAATAATAAAATATTATTATGTATAGGCACGATTATTAAATTGTGACAGAAATCATAGCTTAGTACTATGTATGGTTGAATCACTGGTACCTAAACTGAGTAAAAACTCGTACTATAGATATTATACGAGTGTTTGTGAGTGAGCCCAAAGTTTTAAATAGTTTTATTAAAAAAATATTAACGCAACACCATTAAGACGCAGACCTTAATTTCAGACAATCAATTAGCAAAAAAAAATATCATTCAATGCGGTTTCTAAACTTTTTTTTTACAGCTCTAATAGCTGTAGTGGGCAGCGACCCTGCTTTCTGTTTCCAAGACTGTGGCTTCGATTCTCACAACTGGTGGCTGATCCACACAAAATGTTTGTGTGATAAACATGAATGTTTTTAATTTTCTGGATCTTTATCTGTGTATTATAAGTATTGAGTCATAAAAATATTCATCAGTCATCTTAGTACCCATAACACAAGATACGCTCAATTTGAGACTAGATGGAGATGTGTATTGCCTTAGTACATTTATTTATTTTAGCAGGCTTATCTGTCATGGCAGTTTTGTGTTAACATAAAAGCTTCTCGTTTCTACTCAGCACCAGATCGGAACTCTAAATTAGTAACACCTGTAGGGTGGTATCAAGGCACGACTGCAAACTCCTTCCAAACAAAACTAGAAAACATACATATGTTAAATCACCTATACCGAGATTGATCAAACCCGGGACTTCCCACTTACCTCTGCGCCAGATAGGATGATACAGCTTTCCTTTGTTTACTTCGTTTATTTATATTTGTATCCCAATTTCTAGTACATAAATAATGAATAAATAAATACATTGTTCAAGTACTGAAGTGTACTTTGAGAACGTAGGTAGCCATCTAAAATTACAGGTGCGTTTTAACTCGCATTGTTAACTGCCCTTGGTACTCAGGTATCCACAATATCTTGTCAACAATTTTTGAAAAGGGTGTTTCATGAAAGAAGTATGCAGATTGCTGATTCGCGTTGAAAGCTAGCAACGTGACCCTTTAACGTGAGAACTGAAAGTGTGGAGATGAATCTGTTTCGCAGATATGCATCGCACTTTCGCGCCTTCAAAGTGGAGTCGCTTTGATGTTGAACTCCACTTGAATGCCATCTCGTAACACAATGCGAGTTTAGGACACGCTCCACTTTCCTTTTCATTTTAAATAGAAGTTATTTTTTTATATACAAAAAGATTGTTTTGTTTTAACATTACAAGATGGCTTTTGACTGCCATGTCACCAGGTGGTGAGCGACGATGCTGTGTAAGATGACTACGGCTAATCTGTTAGGGGTATGGCAGTTGCATTAAACCTATACCACTAATCGGTTTCTACGCGTCATCGTACCGGAACGCTAAATATTTTAGCGGCACCTTTCGGTAGGGTGGTAACAATCCACGGCTGCAGCTTCTCTCCAGTCCAGTCCATAGAAAATTCAGAATTTATTTTAAATTCCTGAATTTTCCCCGCTGGGTATCGAAAAGGGGATTTATAAGCCAGAGCGCTTACCACTACATTAGAAGATAGTCAACTAGAAGTTATTTTTTTCATTCAATAATAATTATTATGGTTTATTTCAAAGTTGAAGAGAAAACTTTGTATTAAGAATGTATTCTGCCACATTAAGTCAAATCTCTATGGTATTATTTATTGCATTTATTATTCCTTTGTCATCACCAATATTATCAATTTATTACCGGCCGACAACGGAACGGTCTACTCTCATAAAGATAAGGGTTTAGACCGTAGTCCACCATGCCGGCAATGTATGGATTAGAAGACATCACACGTCTTTATGGATTCTATTGAGAACTCTCAAGCATACTTTTTTCCTTGCGATGCTTTCGCTTACCTATAAAGCAAGTGATTCAAAAGGTTCTGCGCGGAACTGAAGCCAGCATTCTTAGAACCATTTTACGGCTTTAGAAGTGCTATAAGTTTTACAGTAACATTATCAATAAAAAAAATAAAAAGAGATACTTAATTTACTTAAAATGCACCTAACTATAACGGAGTTGGCCTTCGGATACAAAACCCTTAAAAGGACGAGGCAATATTAAATTACAAGATTTTTTTTATAATAAACGGGAATATTATAATATTAAATCATAATACGAGTACACTGAGCTTATCTTAAAATATACTAACGTCTTGAGAGACTTCAAAGAAATCTTTGATCTTTAATCAGGCTTCGAAAATAAACAACGAGATAAAAATGAACAAAGATTTTCACTTTTATTTTCATGACATAGCTCGTTCGTTTCGTACAAGCAAAATGATTATATAAATTTTATTTTTGATAATTCAGTGTTTATTAAGTTGGTTAGAATAAGATATGTATCAGAAAAAAACCTGATTCAAAAGCCCTAAAGTACGTTATCCAGAAATTAAAATTGTTTCCAAAGCAGATAAGTGGTAATTGTCGACTGTGCCTTGATTTTTAACTGTCTAAGTCCCGTCAATTTAGACATTCGAAGGTGCATAAAATCCTAACAAGCCGAAAATCAGTAAAAGTGTTCAGTATATTTTAAACTAAAATTGCTGCACCAACCCGTTCCTTCGTCTTTTAATACATATATAGCATAAGACCGCCTTTGCACGACCTATTTCCTATTCTCAGTTTCTTCTATATATGTGTTTACCTTGCATAAAATGCGTGTGTGTAATAAAATTTTCAAACAAACAAACTTACATTTCTCACTCTATCCTTCATTTTTTATATTCAAGAATCTCCGCTCCATTTATTATGTATAGGCTGTAACAATTATATTTCGTTTACCACTCGCCCACGTACTTGGAACGTGTAGGTCATGTTGTTAAAGGTACTCGTATGGTAGAAGTGCATCTTAATCAGGGTAAGCTGAAGTTGCGTAGGATGACCTACTTTAACTTGTTCATGCTTGCAGTTCCGGCCTATTACAAAGTATTCATCAGTACAATCTTTTATTCTGAAGGCATACCTACCAACGCACACACAGTTTAAATGATGAATAATAATAAAAAATAGAAATCTGAAACTGAGGATTTCATATGATTTCATATGAATAACATTAACCCACCATCATACCTGCCCACTACACCAGGTCACGGGTCTTCTTTCAGAACTTGCAGCTCTGGGCTCCTTACAGGTTAGCCCGCTACCATCTTTGTCCAGGTGAGATTGCAGTCAAGGGCTTACTTCTAGTGGCCTCCTTCCAGAATGAGAAGGGGTTATGGCGTAGTCCACCACGCTGGTCCAATGCGGATTGGAAGACTCCACACACCTTTGAGAACATTATGGAGAACTCTTAGGCAAGCAAATGACGCGTGGAAACTATTAATTATTTTTCCTATTTCTTTTTGTAGATTGTGTGAATTTTGCTTATATAAATTTTCGGTTTGGAGCGATCGGCGTTTTTATTCCGATCCATCTTTATTTGGGATAATTTCGTTGGTAGCTAAGTGACATCATGAAGTGTGTGCACAAGTTTGCGCGTGAAACGTTCACACTTTGGCACGCAATACGTCACTGTCGCTATAACTCATCCCCCGTTGGTTCGAAGATCTGAGGTACAGTCAATTTTTTTTGCAAAATACTTCCCTCAGTTTCCGAAATGTTGACCGATGATTAATAATTAATAGTAATTTAATAATAAGATAAATAAACACATATTCTACACGTATGTGTAGAATATGTCATGTATAAATTTTAAATAACATTAATAATTAATATAAGATGAAGATAGTTATTTATTTAATGAGTGATATATGTAACTTATAACAAAAAAAGCAAGTATGTAAAAAACGTAGTCTTATTAATTCAAAAATCATACAATATAAGCAAACTCAGTCCACAATCCGGCTACAACTCCACCATAACAACAGAATTTTGATCTGCCGTAACCACGCGATACGTTTATTTACTTAAAACTATGTTCTGGAATTAATAAACAAAATCCTTTAAAGTCGGCAAAGCACCATCCCTATTCAAAGACTATTAACAACAATAAAATTTGTGATTCAAAAACAATTATAACACATTATATGTGTTTTCGACCATAGACCATTGATAAACTTATGTAAATAGTAAATAGTCGCTAGACTAAATAAAAATGCAATCCAAAGCCCTAAGTAATAATCTGTCTAGTTCAAAACTTCAGATGGCACACTTAATTTAGGAGTGCTTTCCTTTCCACATTTCTCATCTCGATCATCTTGGAAAATTCTAAAATATTTTACAGCATAAATGACTATTTGCAATTTAGAGAATAACTTTATCAATTTTTTTTTTTTTATCTTATTATTAAATTAATAATTAATATTAATTTAATAGTAAGATAAATAAACTGTAGGCGCATATTCTACACGTACGTAGATAATTTTAAATAACATTAATTAATATAAGATAAAGATTTTTTTTTAATGAGTGATATATGTAACTTATAACAAAAAAAGCAAGTATGTAAAAAACGTAGTCTTATTAATTCAAAAATCATACAATATAAGCAAACTCAGTCCACAATCCGGCTACAACTCCACCATAACAACAGAATTTTGATCTGCCGTAACCACGCGATACGTTTATTTACTTAAAACTATGTTCTGGAATTAATAAACAAAATCCTTTAAAGTCGGCAAAGCACCATCCCTATTCAAAGACTATTAACAACAATAAAATTTGTGATTCAAAAACAATTATAACACATTATATGTGTTTTCGACCATAGACCATTGATAAACTTATGTAAATAGTAAATAGTCGCTAGACTAAATAAAAATGCAATCCAAAGCCCTAAGTAATAATCTGTCTAGTTCAAAACTTCAGATGGCACACTTAATTTAGGAGTGCTTTCCTTTCCACATTTCTCATCTCGATCATCTTGGAAAATTCTAAAATATTTTACAGCATAAATGACTATTTGCAATTTAGAGAATAACTTTATCAATTTTTTTTTTTTTATCTTATTATTAAATTAATAATTAATATTAATTTAATAGTAAGATAAATAAACTGTAGGCGCATATTCTACACGTACGTAGATAATTTTAAATAACATTAATTAATATAAGATAAAGATTTTTTTTTAATGAGTGATATATGTAACTTATAACAAAAAAAGCAAGTATGTAAAAAACGTAGTCTTATTAATTCAAAAATCATACAATATAAGCAAACTCAGTCCACAATCCGGCTACAACTCCACCATAACAACAGAATTTTGATCTGCCGTAACCACGCGATACGTTTATTTACTTAAAACTATGTTCTGGAATTAATAAACAAAATCCTTTAAAGTCGGCAAAGCACCATCCCTATTCAAAGCTTATTAACAACAATAAAATTTTTGATTCAAAAAAGAACAATTAGAACACATTATATGTGTTTTCGACCATAGACCATTGATAAACTTATGTAAATAGTAAATAGTTGCTAGACTAAATAAAAATGCAATCCAAAGCCCTAAGTAATAATCTGTCTAATTCAGAACTTCAGATGGCACACTTAATTAAGGAGTGCTCTCCTTTCCACATCTCTCATCTCTCATCATCTTGGAAAACTCTGAAACATTTTACAGCATAAATGACTATTTGCAATTTAGAGAATAACTTTATCAATTTTTTTTATTTATGATCAGCCTGCCTATATCTAATGTGCCTAATAGTTAAAATATTATATTTCAGAATAAGATTTTAATCGCTATTCATTAATGTGACAATTTATTTATCTAAATGTTATTATTATGTTCTTTTGACATCTATTACTTAGGCGGTTGTAACTATTTTGTAACATTGCATGCCAAATTACTGGCAATACACTGTACCCTAAACCAACATGTAAAACCTTATTGACGTGTATTTTTCAATAAATTATTATTATTTCTTCTCTAGCCTGTAGACAAGTATAGGACTAGTAAATTGAATCTGCCATCCGAAAATTTCGGATAAGAATGGTTATTAATTTTGTGCGTAAGTTGGCACTGCACTAATTTGGAAAGGATATAACAGTTTAGAGAATGAGTTTGAGTCAGAGTGTGAGTTTTTCTACCTATTTGATAGCGCTATCTAGTCCCTTTGGCAAAGAGATACTTACAGCCACAGCATCCAAGGCAAGAATATTTTCATCATCATCGTCATCAATAGCTTAAACAGTCCACTGTTGGATTAAAGGCCTCTCTCAAAGGGAGCGTTTGCTCGTAATCGCTACGCTGGGCATACCGCATCGTTATTGTAGCAGATGGTAGTATGTAGTCGCAAATCGCATACCGTTGACACCCGAAGCGAGAGAAGGGGTGGAGTCCACTGTATTCTGATCAGTCACAACACGAAGGAAAACATCTTGAGGAAACCTGCATGCCTGAGAGCAGTGGCGTGCACTTCATACATGCACAAAAGCACCGCCTACCCTAAATTTTTTGTATAGCTCATAAATGCGAAAGATTTTCCCATTTTATGGCATCTTCCTTCTTTATGCATACCCTGGTCAAAAACCCTACTCACGCCACTGCCTGAGAGTTCTCCTCAAAGGTGTGTGGAGTCTACCAATCTGCACTGGGCAAGCGTGGTGGATAACGGCCTTAACCCCTTCTCATTGTGGGAGGAGACCCGTGCTCCGTAGTTGGCCGATAATGGTTTCATATGATGATGAAACTATTTTGAGATGGGAGTTAAACCCAGAAGATTCTAGCCAACTTTAGCCAACGCTCAATGCTATGCATGTCAGGCCAAACGTACTTTTTAAAAGCTTAATTAAAAATAAGCACCAATTTGAAGCGCACGATATTTTTTAATTAAGAAAATCTCTAAGAAAATAACACTTTGTCGGCGAATCGTCTAAATCTACCCAACTGCCTACTCCAAGGTGTAAAAGCGAATCAGAACGTTTGAAGTGTAAGGGCAAGAACTTTCATCTCCGCCAGACGCACTGCCGGAGAGCCACTCAAAACATCAAAGGCCTTGACTTTGTGCTATACTGAAAAGTATGAATATGTACAAGCCGGAATGTTATCGCTAATGCTACGCAAACTACTGGTGTTCTACGTAAATTTTTAAGCTACTTGGTTTTTTTTTTTTACGTTTTTTATACTCAATATTTGGTTTATTCTCACGACGAAATATTAAACCAAGCCTTTGTCCTGACTGAATGACGGATGAACTACAACCCAAACCGCTAAACGTAGAAATTTAGATTTTTGAGAAAATATTTTTAAAGCTTTTTTTTTAAATTTAACCTTTAATAACATTATCAATAAATAAAAATATAAAATACGATTAAGCCTTTAAGTTGGACTGAGTTAGAAAGTTGAACGAATCTGCCAGAAAAAGTCGCTTAAAGAATTTTATTTATGAACTGAGTCATAAAGTTATATTTGTGCTTTGTATGTAATTTTGTATAAATATATTATCTATATTTGTAGTAGCTATTTATGTATATTATGAAGTATTTTTGAAATAGTGAACAATTTCGTTTTCTTCGTGTCTTTTTCTTCATTAAGGGTTATCTGGAAGATATCGCTTGTAGCGATAAAACTACTCTGCACATTTTTTTTTTGTTGTATTACTGATTCCAATATTTATTATCTGTATACATTAATTGTGTGCAATAAAGAATCCATCTACCTAGCTATCTATCTGTCATTTTTCAAGTTGTTTCCATGGAACTTGGTATTTGTACTTTTGGTTAAAAACTACATTATTAACGTTTATGTTCTACGTTTTAGTTTATAGGTTAATATTATAAATCACGTTTTTTTAACGTTGTCAGACGTTCCATGTTATACAGGAAAGAAAAATGAGTACACCAGTACGCGTTCTGTAATGTTTCGCGCTGTTGCTCTGCAGCTGCATACTACATCGATCTCATAGTATACTGCTGGATAGGACACTGCCCAAAATAATTTTATTCATCCATTTTTAGCATTATACAAACGTGTATCTGATTCTGTATTACACAATGCCGAAGATTTTGAATTTTGAATTTTTGAATTTTAAGTTTCATCATGGCAGATTATTCTTTTTTTTCGGCATTACTGACATTTTATAGTAAATATTTTCGAGTCATCATCATATCAAGCTATTACTGACCCACTACAGGGCACGAATCTCCTCCCACAATAAGAAGTGTTTAGGCCCTTACACTGGCCTATTTCGGATTTGTGGACTCCACACGCCTTTGAGGTCAACATTATCGAGAACTCTCAGGCATGCATATATGTATATATGTTTTCCTCATGATGTTTTTTCACGTTTAAGCAAGTGAAATTTAAATCGGCAGCATATGATCTATGTTTTATGAGGAAGCCATTATAGCCAAAGTTGGGCCAAGTTATCACAGGTACGTGAGGTTTAACATCTATGCCTTGGGTTAGTGGACAGAGGGAGACACTTTGTCAAACGTGTTTTTTGCATACCCTGCGAAGTTTTTCTCTGTTTATAGGCAATTGTTTTTCACTTACCATCAGGAAGAACTTGATGTATCAATAAGACCATTTATTTTATAATATTGACTTTAAAAACAATCTCATCAAAATAAACACTTTTATCGCTTCTTGTAATACAAGTAAGTGAACTATGTCCTTTACCGTAAAAAATTAAGACAACATGTTTGCAGGCTATCCACAATGGTGTTAAGCAGGGTGGCAGGGCAGGTTGCGAGATATAAATCTCATCGGAAAATCAGAAAACAGACAAAATCATACAGTAGTCGCTAGTCTAAAATAAAGGCGACGATTCAATTAAAGCAGTATCCGTGGTTACCAAAGAAAAATGAGGCGAAACGCTACAAGGAGTCACTGTATTCTAACACCAGGCTTTTACCATAATGGATGTTTGTGGCCATTTTGCTCTTGTTTCTCTGTGTCGTGTAATACAAAGTGTAAAGTAGCCCTTCTATTTCCAAATTGGTCATAAACCATAGACTATGTATCTCACTCGCTACGTCTGGTTGTTTATATAAAAACGTATAAACGATACGGTTTACACGATAGTTAAGATAATTATTCACAGACGGTTGATACAGATTTTTTATAATATAGCCTACTAGTCTATGTAAGACATGTAAATAATTTAACATCGCTAACGTAGGCTTTAAGAGTTATTTTTATGTAACGTACTTGAGAATTGTAGTTGATCTGAAATCCTTAAGAAACTCCGCGATTGCATAACATCTCTACTTATTTGTAACGATTGATTTATAATTGAATGCTTAAGTGAGTCTGTTTGTTTATTCGTTTTTTGTTACCTACTTCACGAATTTTAATCGAATTTGGGACAAATATAGATTGAATACTCCTATAAAAACTCAAGGGAGTTGTCCTCGCGGGATTTTCAAAAATGGCTTATATTTCATCCATATGCTTCTTAGCTGTTCAAGCATGCGTTTTACTGATCTATGTAAAATTTTGCATTTAATATACAAAGTAGGATGATTACTTTAATCCCGGGAATAAAATTGATACTGGCACGAAGAGAAGAAATTGACGCTCTCTTGTCATGACACTTGCCTAGGAATTCACGTTAAGCTATCCAGCTATTACCACTAACATGTGATAATATTCATTCAAGCACACTAACCACGTAAGAGCAGCATGGTGGGTCTACGCCATGGTGGATCTAGTTCCATTTCATGAGTAAGGCGCCCAGCTGTGGGACGTTGATAGGCTAATGATTTATGCACGGTTTACATTGTTAACCATAAAATCATAACACAACTTCATATCAAATGGTTATATAATCTTTCATAATCTAAGTTTTGAAATTATCTTCTCTGTAAAACAAAATAATACTATAATATTATATATCACGATGATAGTCTGGATTATTTTTGTTAAAAATAATATACTCAATATGAAAGTTAGAAGATAATGATAATTTCTTTATCGCTTTTCTTAACGACTTTTTTATAAGTAATTTTGGAGCTGTCAATAATGCATTGTATTGGAAAATTTTGCTGCTTACGCGAATTCCCGCGAAAGGAGCGGGAATTTGCATCGGATGGGAGCTCAACTTCACTTTCGGAAGGCCGAGTTCGAATCCAAGCACGCACCTCCAACTGTTCTAAGTTATGTGCGTTTTAAGTTATTAAAATATCACTTGCTTCAATGGTGAAGGAAAATATCGTGAGGAAACCTGCATGCCTGAGATATCCATAATGTTCTCACATTGTGGAAGGTCTCCTTGCACAACGCTTTGTGCTCTGTAGAGGGTAATGGGCAAAAACTAGATAAAATAAGCACCATTTATAATTGCAGTTCCAAGTGAGTAAGTATATAAAAGTTTTTAGAGTATCACAAGCCTGAGCGTCCATTGATTACGTTTTCGCCACAGAATTCAGAACATACAGAAACCGTGTAGTCTACCAATATTAAAGCATCTAAAACCACTCGGATGTGCGCGGGGCGTTTTCACTGTTTTCGGACACAATGCACTGCATGCAATAATGGCTGAATGAGGGTTCCATACGTTCCTAATTCTGTGGTTTTCGCATCTAGGCCATAGCGTTTTAATTTACCTGTTTGCATTAAGTAATCACTGGGGGTTTCAATCGAACAGAAGCAACTATGCGATTCATCTCGACTGAATGTACTCTTAATCACATTGAAAGGTTATACCGTACATGTATTTGATTCACTTCTCCAATTCGGTTTTCTAATTTTTTTTTAATTCCTCTTCATGCTATCCCTTGACTGCAATCGTATCTGGTGGTAAGTGATTATTTTTAATGTGTTTGAAATTGAGTGGTGATGTATAATAAATTAAAATACCTGGATACATTAAGGTTAGCATGTCGTAGACTGCGCCTAAACATGTATGATATACTGCGTCTGCGTTTGTTTTTTTGTGACATTAAAATTATTTGTAGTTCTAAAAAGTGTGTGTGTGTTTTAAGTATTCAGTATCCCTAAGCCTTAAATGAGGGGTTTGCTGCTGTTCGCTGACAGTTAAACATACATACCTCTAAAGTACAAAACTAATTATTTAAATCGGTTATAATTTGTCGGAGTTATGGTGTAAAATTGTCAAACACTCATCCCCTCTCCCAAAGGAACCAAGCTTAATGTCGGGATAAAATTATCCTATATTACTTCTAACACTTCCAAGAATGTGTGTACAAAGTTTCATGAGGATCGGTTTAGTAGTTTTTGAGTGAAAGTGAAACAAACAAACTTACATTCACATTTATAATATTAGTAGGGATTTAATGTTCTTAGCAAATAAATGAATTTTTAATTTGAAAGTCCACCATCACCTCAAAATTATGTAAGCATATGTATTCTACTTCTGAGCACAGGCGTTCTCTCTTGCACGATATTTATTTATTTATTTACACTCTTTACAAAAACACAGACAGAAGCAGTATACAAAAGATAGAAGGTTCTGCAGAATATTAAACCCACAAAGCTGCTATAACGCGAGTTTGTGGGCTTTAACGACTATTATCATAAGTAAGTGATAATTACCAGGATCGATAGCCTAACGTGCTCTCCATGGTCAGGGGGTTGACACTTCCAACTTTCTTACAATTGTTCAACCGAGAAACCCAATACCTTATGAGTTTTCCAACCAAAAATTCGAACCTAGGATAAACATGCTTACCACTTGACTAATATACTCGTATGACACAGAAGGACATAAATACGGACATAAGTGTCTTTCTGTGATTTCGAAATAACTGCCCCTAATCTTTGTGTACAGTAACAATTCTTTTTATATCTCATAGAATATAGGTCCTTTTCATGACAATAACTGTATTTTTATTTGAATATAATAATATTATTATGTCCTATCCTCAATCGGAAACCCAATACCTTTTAACCGGTATATACAAATAAATAATAACAATATAATAAAAATGTTACAATAAAATTAAGGAAATAACATTCTCCATAAAAGGTATTCCAATACAAGTCCACCGCAAAAAAAAGGTAACATCCAATCACCAAAGTATTATCTATAAAAGGGGATGGAAAAAATCTGCTCTAAGCACGTAAATGTAATACCTGTGATGAATATACCCTCGCCATTGGGAAGGGACGTAATCTTCTAATAGATTTACCTGCGTTCAATAACAAAATATACGGTGTACCGTTATAGAGAAATTTGATTCGAGGAAAGGGATCTATTTTTCTGTATATTATCAATAAGAGATCACTTTTTGCCGGATATGATTTAACTTTTAATATCGCGTACTTTTCCTGTTACATTCCCGATTAGTTTCTGTCCCTGTTTGATTAAAATATCCACGTATTATTTGAAGGTTAGATGGGTTTTTCTGTCAAAAAATAACAGTTAACTTAGAGCCCCTGTACAGATGCTTTAGGTAGTTTTATGATACTTTGAACGTAGCTATCTGAAAAAAATTATATTCCTTAACTGTAAAAAATACTATTATCTATAAAATATATAAACTGTATAAGATTTAATTATAACATGGCTGGAGGCATTAAATAAAGAAAATAAACATACTACGACAATACATCGCTCTCTAGCCCCAAAATAAGCGTAGCTTTTGCTATGGGTACCTACTAAGATGACTAATGAATATTTTTATGAATAACTAGCGCACCCAGCCCGCTTCGCCAGGCTAGATTTTGCTTTATTTTATTTAAACAATAAACTTACATCATTAAATTTTTAAGATAAGTCTCATAATATATTCAATCATTTATTTCTCTCCGTATTTACTGTCTTCTATTCTCTTCTCGAGCGGGTGAAGATCATTATCTACACTCATGTACACCGAACAATAGAATATCATCATAGTAAATAAAAGCTGTATTTGTCAGTTTGACAGTTCAAAATTAGGAGTGCTCCGATCATCACCAAACTTTACAAGATTACTCGCCAAGTCAATCCGGAGATTCCCTGAAAGTTTCATTAAAATCGGTCCAGCCGTTTCGGAGCCTATACGGAACATACCCACACACATTCTCTTTTATATATTTAATAATATAGGTACACTAGCGGACCCCAGCGCCATCTGTCGGGGTGAATTGTGAATCTAATCCATCCAGGGTGCCACCCAAACGTATACCAAAAAATTTTTTTGAGGAGTTCAGTGACATACACACACACCCAAGAAATATATATTTAAAGGTAAAAACTTATAATATACAGATAATCACCCAGACACCGAAAACATGTACGTTCATCATACAAACATTTTCGAGTTGTAGGCATAGAAAAAAAAAAGAGTTTAAAAATCGTCATCGTCATCGTATCAACCCATAAGAGTCATGCAGGTTTCCTCACGATGTTTTCATTCACCGTTAAAGCGAGTGATATTTTATAACTTAGAAAAGTTAGACGTGCTGGGATTCGAACTCGGCCCCAAAAGTGAAGTCGAGCTCCTACCCACCGGGCTATCATCGCTTCTTAAAAATAGGTATAATAAATAAGGTAAAATAAAAAATAAATAGTCTTTTTTTATATATTGCATACATTGCAATATATAACGCTGAATACTCTGCGTTTAAGCGCAACTTTAGTACAGTTGCATTTAATACCTCTTACGTAGGTACTTACTCGTAAGTCGAGTATAAAACGCAACCTATTTCACTGTCTTACAAAGGGCTTTTGTGCCCGCGCAGTGAAAAACCATCGTTACCGTGGATAAGATGGATAAAGTAATGAAACTGGGTGGATAAAGTAGTGGGTAAAATACTGAATATGAAGCGGCAAGTTAGGGTTACTTAGACGATAATAGAAAAGAATTAACTTTCTTCAGTTGGGTCAAGTTTGCAATAGTTGATTATTGGCAAACGCCCGAAATTAATAATCAATTTAATCCAAAATCAGCCGCGTAAGGTACCAAGAGGTGTGTGTGCACCATTTGAGTAAAGACGATGATACATTAGTATCCCTTATCAAATGAGGTTATAGATATCAAAAGTTTAATTATTTATTCACTCTAAAATTACTGTAACATTGTAAAGTAGTGCGTAAAACAAAATTATTATTCGCGATGTTTATTTGACCGAGATAAGGGCAAGAGTAGAGGTTTATGTCGAGGAAAAAATGAGTTTTAATGTCTTCAAGTGACAAAATCTTCTTAGTATTTCAATTGCAAGGAATAGAAATAGTGTTATTGCGAGCATGATTCTTAGTTGTACCACTGAGAATTTTCAGGCAATAGATAAATGGTTGCGAATATTAGATGGTGGAATTTCGTTGTATCGATTAGTCAACCTAAGTTCTTGAGGATTTGAATCCTAAAACATCAATATATGTTGAGAGATTCTTACAGGATGTGTAATATCAAAATATACAGCTCAGCATTTGATCAAAGATTCTAAAAGAGTGATTCTAAATTACTACTATTACTCATCAACTCTTACTCATATTTTAGTATCGTACGCTAAAGTAAACATTAGTAATTTTTTTTATATAGTTAGTATTATTGTACGTGTGTGGTTTGGTTTATATATTAGGATGTAGTTACGCGTATGTATGTTTTAAACTGTGTACCCTACCTTTTAGTTTGTCTATTTAGTTTTACTAATCCTAAGGTCGCCTGGCAGAGATCGCTATTTAGCGAATAGGCCGCGTTTTGTATCCTACTATATAATTAAAGTGTTTTTTATTTTTTTTGTTTTCTGAACTTGATGTGTGTACAAATAAAGAGTATAAATTAAAAAAAAATTGTAGTAAATTTATATATTATATCAATCAAAAATTCTGATCATATTGGATAAGCAATTATTTAATTAGCTATTTTATAATTATACAAATTGGGTGTTTGATACCAAATTAACACTTTTATTTAAAATATGTCACTTTGTATAATTTTATCAGTCATATCGACAGAAATGGATTTATGATTATATAGTTTAATACATTGATTTAATAGGTTATTACTGGCTTAATATTACTCAGTAGACTGATATATATAACCAAGATCATTGACACCCTATTCATCATAATCGGCCTTATAAGGGTAACGCTATAGTAAAACATCTATAGGTACGTCATATATTCTTAATTCACTAAACAGTCTATTATATTTTAAAATGTTAGAATATTACCCTTACGTTGACGACCTCGTTGGCCCAGTGCTGAAAGCTGTGGTCTTATAAAGGGAGAGTATTCGTACTACACACGTGATGTGTGTTGACTCTATTCGAGTTAACACACATCACGTTTAA
Source organism: Pararge aegeria (assembly GCF_905163445.1). Taxonomy (NCBI): domain Eukaryota; kingdom Metazoa; phylum Arthropoda; class Insecta; order Lepidoptera; family Nymphalidae; genus Pararge; species Pararge aegeria. The sequence goes on along the minus strand of NC_053184.1, from coordinate 2,995,796 downwards.
GTACACTATTTGCTTTGATTTGTCACGACCTTCATGGCGCGGTGGAGACGCAGGATCGATCAACGCGAGGGCTTTTTATCAGCTACTATCCATCCAAAACAAGCAATACTATATACTAACAGTCAGGCGCTGTCTAGCGTAGAGTCCGATGTAATCGAGCCCTGGGGCTCAATTCCTAGCGAGCTCTTGGGCTCGTCCGTATATTCCAGTGACGCTGTTACAATTATTCAGGTGGTTAACAGCAAAGGCTTGAACTTGTAGTGTAATATACGTATAAAAAACACAGTCAAGAAAAATGCCAGTAATTTTCGTAACAAAAAAGCGAAACGAAGAATAATTTAAAGAGCATAATAATTGCTCTTAACATACTGTAAACACAGCTTTAATAGAACAAAAACATGAATGTTCAGTGTATATATCTTGGCGGGGCTATTCAAAGAAACGTTGAATGGACTTAGAAACTAATTTTGCTATTCAATGTATAGTTATTAAATATTAATTAGAAGTTTCTCAATTATTCAAAGCAATGGGTCCGTTATGAATTGCGATTTTCAATTTATTGAAGTCCATTTTCAGAGTTCGGGGATTTTTCAAAGCTTTATTAACTATTATATACATTCTATAGAAACTAATTTAACTCCGGCTTTTTAGTAACACTGTTAATAACTGTGAACTAACTTAGCTGCCAAAAAAATTCGTGGTAGAAAGATTTTATTATCAGCAAGATCTTTGTTACGCTTCTACTGCAAGGCACTCTTATTCATAGGAGATATGAATTTAGAGCCTAGATATACCACGCAGCTCGGATGTAGGTTGGTGGGCTAAAGATAATAATTACGTTTTAATTATAATTGGAAGCACAGAGTTGACGTGCACTCCGAGGTATGAAATATTAAAACGCCCTTTTCTTTAGGAAATATTTGCATCTTAGAATTTATTTGACGGCCGATTGGCGCAGTTTGCAGCGACCCTGCTTTCCGAGCCCAAGGCCGTGGGTTCGATTCCCACTACTGGAAAATGTTTGTGTGATGAGCATTAATGTTTTTCAGTGTCTGGGTGTTTATATGTATATTCTAAGTTTTTATGTATATTATTCATAAAAATATTCATCAGTCATCTTAGTGCCCATAACACAAGCTACGCTTACTTTGGGGCTAGGTGTCGATGTGTGTATTGTCGTAGTTTATTTATTTATTTAAAGTGCCACTATTTGTAGATTATTTGACCTTTTGACAATCTAACTTAGAAAATATAGTCGAAGTTACTTATTTTCGACACAAATAGATAAACATTTACACGTATTTTGGTAACGTTTGGAAAAATTTCAATTTCAAGTACGCCTAGTTTATACGCACTTTTCAATCGTCAAGTTAGTCTGTTTGTTGTGATTCTACCCCTTCATTGATCAATGTATATACCTATAATATTTTAAGCCAATGTTAAAACTGTAAGGGTTCCACCCTTACATTTAACACACAAACGCTTAGCTAAACGATTCTTTAATTTATTAAAGTATACGGCTGAATACATTTTATATATATGAATAATATGTTCGCAGTGTTTAAGTTAAATTTTTCGCGCGCCCTATCATTGTCTCTGTAAACAAAACGTTAGGCACGCATGACGGCTGCGAGCAATTTTACACTTTTCCCCTCTCTATTAAAGTATGTATTTCAATAGTGTTGGAGAAGAGTTTTATACTGTAAAAGAGCAACTATGCTGTACTCGAATTGCAAAATTGTATTAATTTACACCATTTTATGAAAACGCGATAAAATTAGCGCCGTCGGGTTAAATTTTATTATTTGGCATGGCTGGCTGAAATGCAGATTTTGTGAGGACGCAAATAAATGCATCCCTAACAAGCTCTATTCAAGCGGTACAGGGTACGGGCGGAACTTCGAGTCCTCTTAATAGACCGTATTATGCGTGCCTATTGCCTCGCTGGTTTAGTAACAACCAAGTTTGACTACGTTTTAACTGGTTCTCGCTTTGAAACCATAGCGCTAACAATAACTATTATGGATTGATAACAGGGCATTGCCAACTAAACAAACACCTTTTTATTTTAGGTATAACCGACAGTCCTCCGTGCAGAGCATGCATGGAGGAAGATAAAACACCGACTCACGTATTGCTACGATGTAGAGGAGTAGCAGAGCAACGCGCAGCATACCCTGGCTCCCCAGCATAACTCCCTGATGTACTTGGCGACCTAAGTGGCCTGCTAAGCTTCTGGAGTGAGCTCGGCTGGCTGGAGTGACCCAGCGGGGATCTGTACCAGTGGCACTATGTACAACGGAAGGTTCCGGCCGACCAAGTATGGAGACAAGCCCAGAGAAAGAAGAAAGAAGAAAGAAGAAGAAGAACTATTATGAATAAGTTTTTACTGACAATCATTTGACACTAACAATTTGATCAATTTACGCTACGTCGCGTCGCCTGTTCCTTATTCTCGGTTGGAACTTGGCTGACACACTTTCGTGTGTCTTGATACCACCGCGTAACCCTTTCGAGTGTGTCGACAGGCGTGACGTTATGTAGTGTAATTGCTTAAACAATACATATTTATGCGATAACAGCAATCGCGGTTGATTTGATGTTATTTTAATTTTGTACTTTGCCTGAAATGAAATTGATATGAAATTTAAATGGGACAATTTATAAATAAACGCCTTTGAAACGGAAAATATCTATCCATAAATGACGGAGCCTTGACATACAACAAAACAACTTAATTGATAACCTAAGAAAATGTCGTGAAAAACCTGCATGCCTTGTGTTCTCCGTTAAGTTAACAGCGTGGTTGACTAGTAGTCCAACCCGTCTCATTGCGGGTCTTGCTTTGTAATAAGTTCAAGATTTTATTAAAAAAAACAGAGATGGTACTTCAGTAATATTAGCTAAGCGCCGAAAATTTCGCAACACAGCTCTGCGTAAACCGACCGGCTTCCGACCGTGTGACTTATGGCCTCTATTCCGAGGCTAATCTTCAAGCCTTTCGCTCATTTATCATGAACGCAACTGTGATATTCACCGGGAAATTCCCGCGGAAATTTTCTCGCACAAACACTGCAATATTTAATGTTTAATTAACTTGTTTCAAGTTTTAGTATTTGACTTCGTTATTCATTACCGCGAAAGTGCTTCAGCAGATTTTTAATTATAAACTTATTCTTTGACTTCATTTCGGGACTTTGCTAGTACCAGAATAATGTACGACTCACAATGGTTTCACCCATGTTAACTATTTGAACTAATTGATTTAATACGACCACTAAATATTCAAACGATTTGTGAATAAACCTTAACATATAAATGTCGTTTAGGACTTTTCAAAAGATTTCTTATAGCATAACTTCTTTTCTACAGAAAATATTCAAAATATTTTACTGTTAAGGCAGCGTTCGTAAGAAATCTTAAGGCCTTTGGATCTTTTTTTTTTGTTGACCTTAAGTTGTAAAATTGGTCTAGACAAATAAAACCTTTAACGGTGAATTTGTTTTACTACATGAGGAAACCGGCATACCTGAGAGTTATTAATAACGTTCTCAAAGGCATGTGACGTCTACTATTCCGCACTAGGCCAGCCTAGTGTGCTGCAGCCTAAAAATCTCTCATTCTGGGAGCAGACTCGTACGTAGCAGGCCAGTCATGGGTTGAAAATGAGGATGACCGCGAAGCTTTAGAATGGCCTTTTGACTTTCATTTTCCTCCACTAGCATAAAATAATACTCATTTCCACAAGTGCAAATAAGTATTTTCTAGAGTAGTGCTCAACCACATAAGTACCAACTGGTGCGATAGCTTATTTTATTAAAAAAATAAACTCTGAAGCTCTCCTATAAGAGATAAGGGCTATGCCCAGGCGTTTTCATTTGTACTATAAACCTATAAACACTATCGCCCATAAACACAGCTATACTGCGAAGGGCATACCAGGAACTCGCCCTTCAACGTACCATCAACCCAAAGCTTAGGTGTTAAACTCCATAATATGCCTGTAATTACACCAGCATCTGCACCCTTCGAACCACAATACAGCATAGCAACAATGCTGTATTGCGGCAGAAATAAGCATGGTAGCAGTAGCGTGAATAGAGGGTATGCATAAGGTATGCAGATGATATAAAATAAAGAAAATCTCCAGTACGGGTTTTTAAAAAACTTAAGGAGAGGCATTTTTAAAGTTATAAAAAGCCTACCCTTAAGTATTTATATCTCGTACTGGAGATTTTCTTCATTTTATATCATCTGTATACCCTGTGCATACCCTCTATGCACGCCACTGCATGGTAGCCGTACTTTTCCGGTACGAGCTCTGCCACAATAAGGTCTGCTATCACTAGAACTAGGCCAATGAAGATATTATTATGAATTAACATACCAAACAATCACTAACTGTCTAATTAAAGTCAAACTCCATAATTCATTATTTGTATTCATACATTGTATGTTTGCATGCACGAGCGTGTTCGAAACATTTGCTTAATGTAATAGACTATTTGAATATTTAATGTTATTCCAATAATGGAATAGAACAGTATAAATAGCCAGACCATTACAATAATGTACATACATGCCGTCTCCCTGTAATGCATTATCCTATTCAAACTTTTCCAAGTAATGTGGTTACCATACTTTAAGTTTCTTGAGGAGGTTCTTGATTTGAAAAAGGACATGTTTTTTTTGTATTTCCCACTGCGCTGCGTTCATGGTATATTGGTGTAATTTTAGCTAATGATAAGACTGGTTAAAATATACACAGAAATCAGGTGAATTAGATCACGTTTCTATCTCTCAGATTAGTAACAATATTAGAAGTATATGGTGATTTTGAAATCTAAATGATATCCGAACTCACGTAAATTTTTCCGCTACTAGTTCTAATAGCCCGACATTACGTCAGCTGTCAATTATTACACATTTAAAATAAACTTTACTTATAATAGTTTAAAGTTTAAAATATGGTGATTGAAGATAAACATATTTGTCAAATGACACAAAAAAAAAACTGCACTACAGAATCTACAGCATTACCGCCATATAAGGATTATAGAAACAGTCGCTGTGACCGAATACGGTTAGGATTGATTGATTTTTTGATTGATAGAAACAGTGAATTAAACAAGTCCATAGTATATACTAGAGTCTCTCTAATGCTGGTGGTAACAAAATAAAGTATAAAGCTATTGTCAACTATTTCTAAATCAATTGATAGAACATTACTTGGTATAAAAATTGTAGCCCGGCTAGCTGTTCTTTGTCCGCATTTATTAATGTTTTTTAATGAATAGGGATAAAAAGTAGGCTAAGTTATTTAATGTTATTATCATTATTTAACTCCTTATTTTACATAACATTTACATATACCAACATAAAATAAAAACAGAAACATGAAGACTGAAATAGTATACAAGAGGCGGCCTTATCGCTTAGTAGCGGTCTCTGCCAGGCAACCTCCGAATTTAGAAATAAGATGAGGAGAATAGACTGCTGTTGGTACAATTTTTTAAAATACATACAAGCTTTTATTCTGAAAGAATGTTGAAAAATATCAAGTCGATTGTTTTTTTTAGATAGGTGTAAAATAAGGACAAACAAGCAGACTAACACACTTTCGCTTTTATAATATGAATATGGATTTTTTACAAATTTTAATCCTCTTTTTCAACTAGTTAGGAAAACTGGTTATAGTTTCATAAACTAACGATATACGTAGAACCCTAATGCTAAATTGTGTGCCTCTATATCCATCGGGTTTAACTTTGTGCTGTCTATGTCGGACAGACAAAGTTTTTTTTTATTCCACTACAAGTTAGCCCTTGACTGCAATCTCACTTGGTAGTAAGTGATGATGCAGACTAAGATGGTAGCAGGCCAAACCTAGTAGGGGGTATGGTACTAGTGTAGTGGTAATAGGTTCCTTGCAATATCGCACCGGAAAACATAATCGCTAAGCGACACGTCTTTGTCGGTGTGGTGGTAACCAGCCACTTACAGAGCCTCCCACTAGATTAGACCAGAGAAAATTCAAAAATTATAAATTTCCAAATGAACTCTGCCGGGAATCAAACCCGGGACCTCCTACTAAAATTCACAGCGCTAACTGTTGCGCCAAGGAGATTGTCCAATAAGTAGTTGAGAAACTGACAATTTGAAAGAGAACCCTCGCGTTTATGCAACTTTTGTTATATTATTAACTTCTTAAAATTCAAGTTACAATCATTGTCAAATTTTATTAGGATATCAAATAACATGCGTAATATCTCCATTTGGAGTTTTATAAGAATATCCGTACCTTGATTCCTTTCTACATATTGCATTTGTCCCGATTTGACCCGATAAACTTAAAGTCAACCTACAAATGCAAAACTATTCATACGATACGATCCAGTTTTATAAAAGTTAGCTGTTTGTGTGAAGCGATCTGTTATACATGATACATTTTAACTAACAAGCAAGCTTTTTCCCGAGGCTGTACTAAATAAAACTTGGGTATATGTATTGATAAATTGTGTGGAAAATATTGAAATGTAGTTTATATATTTTTAGCTCAAAATTTATGCAGTATTTATTTCTATTTGAGGACTTGCATTGCGTTACTATATTTTTGTCTATTTTGTGTTATCATGGAAAACTATCCTCCACTAAAAACAATTTGTCAAAGTTGTAAACAGTAGAATCAATAATTCCTATCAGTCTCTGCCTGTATTTTTTTCACAATCAGTTTAGCTATTTTCAAAAATAAGCCCATTCCAGGGACACGGGTCTCAGAATAGTTAGATCAGTAAGCGAATGGAACTTTTAGTGCGAGAATACGATTTAGCAAACTGAGAAGTTAATCAGATAGTGAATAGGATTAGAAAACATTACCAAAGAGATACAATTTATTAAAATTTTCTACTAAGAACCTAGAGTTATACTGAAAAGGGGTATTAATATATTGATTAAGTACAATCACTCTGTTATCCCAAAAGATCTAGATTATTAAAAAAAAACTATTAATAAGTTAAACTTTTAATTATATATTTTCACCATAATACCCGTATGCAAATCATGCACCAAAAAGTCGGCTTTCATATCTCGAAAAAGATCTAAAAACATTAGAAGATTTTTAATTCCGTAACAGAGTAGAGTATATCAAGGGAACCAATCTGAGCCTTTAGCACAAAAACATTACGTTAATTAATAAAGTTGTCAAAATACAGCATTTTTGATGGGAGAAAAAATTCGGTCGAGAAAAGGAAAGGAGTGGAGTTTAGTGATATCCTATTTTTGTTTATTAAATAGCGTATCATGCTAAGGTATAATAACTGTAAAAATGTTTATGTTGAAAAGAGCAGATGCTCTTTTGTATTTCTCTCTCTCTCTCACTTCCTCTCATCTCTTGTCGACTTCTTCTTTATAGAATCTGCCTTCCAAACTGGTGGTAGAGTTACAAACATACAGGCTAGGCGTTTTGAAAGTGCTTATATTAAGCCAAGTTGAAATAATGTTTTTTTCTTGCACGCACCCTTGACTTAAAGATATTGAGTACCATCACTGTAGAAGCTGTGATAGCCTTTTCCGGCCTCCCTTTCGAGGGGGCCTAGTTTGACCCCCGAAGTTTTCAGAGTTACGTACCTTTTTAACTTAAGCAATTAAAATATTACTTGATTGTTTTTTTTTGGCACTACGTACAACGGAAGGTTCGAACGGCCGACCAAGTACGGAGACAAGCCCAGAGAAAGAAGAAGAAGAAGATTACTTGCTTTAATTGCGAAGGAAAAACATCGGGAGGAAACCCGCAAGCCCAAAAGTTCTCCAGAAAGTACCATCATGTGAACCAAGCTGAACTTGGCCATCATGGTTGACCACGGCCATACCCTTCTTATTCTTACAAGAGACCCATAACGATGATGTTGATTATAACCGAAACAGTTTTTTTTGTTAAACCAACTTCTTTTGGTGCCTCTAAGAATAATACAATAAGATGAGAGTGATTTATTCGGAAACTAACAAAAGATGCTCGGACTGGATGAAGTTAATTATGTTTATGACATATAATTTAAATGTTATTTATTTCAAATGATAGCCATTTTAAACAGTTTTATATTGCATTGATATGATAAATTTAATTTGATTTATCACAGTTCAAATTTATTTTAATGCGTAAAAATGATCCTAACTAATATTATAAATGTGAAAGCGTGTTTGTTTATGGGTCCTTCTTTTAAGCCCTAACTCAGCAACAAGCAACTTAATTTTTGGCATTGAGTCAGTCAAAAAGGCGGAGAGTAACATAGGCTACTTCTTATCCTAGAAAAACAAATTACTAATTATAAACCGTAAACAACCTTGACTAAGACCGCTAGTTTTTAGTTGGAGCAGCTAGTTTATGATAAACGCCAAAATAGTAAATTCTTACGTGTAGGCATAAGAAGTTAAAGGACGTAACTATATATCTTTTTTAATATTTTTAATTTAAGTTAAAGATTTAAAGTCTATCGAAATATCCTGTACCCATAAACTAAATTTCCAGTGAAGATAATGTCGTGCGCCATAACAAAATTCTAATTAATATTCATAGAACCTAATTGGACCGGGTAACTGTACTTTACGCGGGATTAGTTATCCAATACCCTAATTTTGTTTCGTAGTTATACTATCTGAATAACAAAACAGCTTTTATGAATAATTGTTTTCCATATATTATAATTAATTTATGTTCAATATGTAAGAAGGTTTAGGCGAAAGCCAAATTGAAATTACGTGGCGCGGACAAGCATCTCGGATTATTTCATTCTAATTTAAGTAAATTTAACTTACTCCTACAAAAATCTAACTTAAATGTCGTCCTAGCGGTCGAAGGTTGCTTGGAAGCATCCGGCTCCGCTTTCAGCTCTCACAAGATAGAAAAATGTAAAATGTAAATTGTTGATGTTGGAAAAGAGCAATTGCTGAGTTTCTTGCCGGCTTCTTCTCGGTAGAATCTGCCTTCCGATCCGGTGGTAGAGTCAATACAAACAGACAGACTTGACGTTTCAAAAGTGCTTATATTAGGCCTTAATTTTGAATTTTTTGAATTTTGATAGTACTGGTCCAAATCCAATGTGCATTCGTATTTATATCAAAAATCTTAGAAAAAATTAAAGAGAAACAAAAGATAACGTGTTCATTTATACCACAATTTTTTTTTTTATAATAAAACTTATCACCCTATTAATGTTTTTTGTTAAATAATGAAATATTATATTTTTTATTAATAAATGGTACGCCTCTCTACTTATCATTCCAATTGCTACGCCCTAAGTTATCAAGAGTTAATAATAATCTCATAATGTATGGGTAATAAAATGTGAAAATTTAGAAGCTCTTTCTATATTAATTTTCAGTCATGAACTTGAATTTACAAGAAGTGATTTAATGTACAATAGAATTAAACCATAGACGTTACAATCTAAGTATTTAAACGATGGTTTGTCTGCGGACACATACTGGGTATAAAATTATAAATACTGCGTAAATTTTCATCTTTTTTCATCCCCTCTCTCAAACTCAACGATTTTTGTTGAGTGACCACTATATTCTTTTCGACAGTGTTATACCGTGGTTATAATAAAATATCGTAGTCCTGTTTTATTTCTTGAGCTTGATTTCCGTTTATTATAAAAACTAAAGTGATATTAATTGGCTTATCCCGCCAACTTGCAGGCCCTATCTATATAAGAAGGGGCAGCAGGCCTGTGATTAGATTTAGGTCAGCATCTGTAGTTGTTTTAAACCAGCAGGACAGTGGTAGAGTTACTACAATAAACAGATAAAAGATACACCTCAGAAGTGACTGTAAAGTCTGTCTGCCAATGGCGGATTGGTTCTAAGGCTCAGTAGGCCCGAGCCTAGGGTGGGAAAATATTATAAGGGCAACTCTGAAAGTAATTATTGGAAAAGAAAAAAGTATATACAATTCTGTGAGACACAAACGATCATTTGGTCGCAGAACCTAAAATCCACAAATCACGACCCCAAAACACGGTTCCAAAAATTTGTGCAAATTTATTTCTATTTACTACATTCCTTCCGATGTTTAATGTCTTGTACGGGGTACTTCATAAATCACTCAGAACAAAAGCAATGTGGGGGGGCCGGGCCGCGCACGGATGAAATAGAAACAAAACGGAAAAAAAGATTTATATTTTTTATTCTTCCGCGGGAGGATTTGGTCGGTTTTGCTCTTTTAAATCACCTTCCCTAGTCAATACTAACCCATACCTAGTTAATATTATAAATGCAAAAATGTGTTTGTTTATTTCGACAAAACATCTATCGTTTAAATGAAAATTTAGAGGTTAAAACAGATATTTAAATGCAAATAAAATAAAATGATAAAATAATAATAAATATACTAAGACAATACACACATCGCCATCCAGCCCCATGTATATTTTGGATATTAAGATGACTAATGAATATTTTTATGAATAATATACATATATTATATGTACAAATATATACAAAGACATATATACAAACAAACACTCAAACACTGAAAAATATTCGTGTTATCACACAAACATTTTCCAGTTATGAGAATCGAACCCATAGCCTTGACTCAGAAAGCAGGGTCGCTGTCCACTGCGTCAATTGGCCGTCACTCGTCATATTATGAAAAGCTGGCCATTTCAGTTACTGTGTATGTGACTTTTATTTTATAATACGAAGAGAAAATGGACTCTAAAGACTTCATATATCAAAAGTTAAGTTAAGTAATGGTCAGAAGTAGAGATAGGATGTAGGCTTTCGTTCTAACCATCGACTTGTTACTTGCTTTAGGTTAGCTTTAGGTTTAAGTTGGCGAACGAAGTTATCACCATCCTCTTACAATTATGTAAGCATATATATATAAGTATGAACGCTTCATAAGTGCCTGTGATAGGCCTACATGAATAAAGAAATTTTAAATTTGAATTTGGTTACATTTAAGTCCTAAACAAATATAATTGCGTTCCTAGAAATTTATTTCTTTCTGGAAAACTGCCGTGGTCGCTTGTCAACATGGTGACATTTTAAAGCGCAGTTGAAACGTGAAAATCGACAAAACAGTATGCGAACACTATAAATTCGTAACTGAAAAGACGCAACCAAAAAGAGTTGCGAAAACCTTCACAGCTGAATCAAATTTAGTTCGAAGCACGAAATCCATGCGAATATAATCTAGCCTGTGAAGTTAACTACAACACCTATTGTGATAAATAAATTGATATTAGATGATCATTCATCATCACCATACTAACCCATTACCCGCCCACACAAGGCACGGGTCTCCTACCACAATGAAAAGGGGTAAAGGCCTATGTTAGCCCAGTGTAAAAAAAAAAAAATGAAATAAAAATACACTTTATTGTTCACCTAACAGAATGAAATTATAAACAAAAAGCATTAAATATAACACACAGGTACAATGGGCGGCCTTGTCACTAAAAAGCGATCTCTGCCAGGCAACCCAACAAATGAAAGGGAAAAAAAACTTTGACTATCGGGTTAGGTAGCATACAAGAAGATTTGTGAACTCCACACGCCTTTTGAAAACCTTATGGACAACTTTCAGGCATGCAGGTTTCCTCAAGACGTTTTCCTTCACCGTCGAAGCAAGTGATATTTTATTTGCATAAAACTCACATCACATTATCCCATCATACCAAATACTACCCATTGGGCTATCACCATCTCAGATGCTCATTATTGGGCATAAATTAGTGACTTCTGCATATCGCTTGCGGTACAGAAGTCATTTGTGGAATTGAGTAAACACTTTTTCATTATGATTATAGCTTGCAAGTTTACTGTGACTATCTAGCTATCACATCTTTCAAAATTCATTTATTTCAAGTAGGCCTAATATAAGCACTTTTGAAACGTCAAGTCTGTCTGTGTGTAGTGACTCTACCACCCGTTTGGAAGGCAGATTCTACCGAGAAGAAGCCGGCAAGAAACTCCACAGTTGCTCCTTTCCAATATCAACAATTTACATTACAAATTTTAAAATTCATTTTTCTATCTTGAGAGAGATGAAAGCTGAGCAACTGAGTTGCTTCCAAGCAACCTTGTCATTAAGAAATTCATCAATTGTATAATAACCTCGCTGTATTAAATCTGTTTTAACACATTCTTTAAGCTTATGCATTGGTAGGTCCAAAATTACCTTAGGAATCATATTATAAAAGCTCAATCCCACAAATGACTTCTGCACCTTTCGCAGACGATATTGCGCATCTTGAAAACTTACCTCATGTTACAAGATACGGAAAATGTAACAAAAAATATTATATTTTTGTGTGTTGATAAGAGCGGTATTCACAAAGAGAAAAACCATGTAAAATACCTAATGGCTCGTTGAGAGGGTTTATAATAATGATATATGGGATAGGGTGCATAAATATAACAAAGAAGTTTTACCTTTTATCTATTAAATTAGGGTAAGTATTATTTCGTTTTTGTGGTCTATTTTTTCTATTAAATTAACATTGTTTATATTTAACCACCAAGAAGCGGCGATAGCCCAGTGGGTAAGAACTCGACTTCACTTTTAAGGGATCGAATTCGAATCCCAGCCCGTACCGCCAGTTTCTAAGTTATGTGCGTTTTGAGTAATTAAAATATTACTTGCTTCAACGGTGAAGGAAATCATCGTGAGGAAACCTGCATGCCTGAGAGTTCTTAATAATTTTCTCAAAGGTGTGATTCCACCAATCCGCACTGGGCCAGCGTGATGGAATATGGCTTTAACCCCTTCTCATTGTGGTAGGAGACCTGTGCCCTGTAGTGGGCCAGCAATGAGTTCATATGATGATATTTAACTACATGTTAGTTGACTATAAACTCACCCGGTGGTAAATGATGTGGCAGTCTAAAATGATAGCAGGCTCACCTGTTAATAGAAGTGTTATTAGACCCATACCTACTCGTAATCGATGTCTACGCTTTATCGTACCGGAACGACAGCCCACTGACTAAATAGAATTTAATAGTAGCTAAGCATGGAATTGTTAAAGAGTTTAATATGCTTTGAACAATTATATTAACTTTTTGTGCTCCATAGGTTAATTTGACAGCCGATTGGCGCAGTGGGCAGCGACGCTGCTTTCTGAGTCCAAGGGAGCTTAATTAAAAGTATTTATGTATATTATTCATAAAAATATTCATTAGTCGTATTAGCAACCATAATACAAGCTACGCTTACTTTGGGGCTAGATGGCGATGTGTGAAAAAAAAACAGTGATTGCATGACACTTTAACCTCGCTTTCAGGGGGGCGAGTTTGATCTCCGACATTCACCTCTTTCGGTGTCGTTAATAATAAAGAACCTCTATTTTTAGTTGTGACAGTAAGACAGAGTCGCATAATGGTTTGAATTAACGATCAAAAAAACCAATTAAAATCAAAAATCCTTTATTGCACACAAGAAATAAATAAAAGTCATTTAAATTTGTGTAACAAAGGCGGCCTTATTACTTATAGTGATTTTTTCTCGCCAACCATTATGAGAAATTGGCTCACATATGAATCCTTATAGCGGTGTGCAAAACTCTAAAATTCAAAATTCAAAATTCATTTATTTCAAGTAGGCCTAATATAAGCACTTTTGAAACGTCAAGTCTGTCTGTTTGTAGTGACTCTACCACCGGTTCGGAAGAAAGATTCTACCGAGAAAAAGCCGGAAAAAAACTCAGCAGTGCTCTTTTCCAACATCAAAAATTACATTTTAACTTTAATTTTTCTATCTTGTGAGAGATGAAAGCGGAGCCGGATGCTTCCAAGTAATCTTGTCATTATAAAATTCTTCGATTGAATAGTAACCTCGCTGTAATAATTGTGTTTTTTTACATATTTATACATTCGTAGGTCCAAAATTACCTTAAGAGTCATATAACCTAAGAATATACATACATATTAATAATTACAAAAACAGTCATTAACGATTTTAGTAATCCAGCACAAGTCTTAAATTTACCATTGCAGCACTGCAATACTGGTGGTATAAAATTTAACTTATGTGAAAACTGCATCAATATAAGAAAAAATATTAATAAGAAAATGGTAAAACACAACAATAACAAACAAAACTATGATAAGGACCCAAGCCAAACGTTAGGTTGGTTAAAAATAGTCATTAAATTTCCATTAACCAGAATATTGTAACCTTGAGGAACTACATCAGACTTTTTGTTTTGACATTGTTCCAAAATTAGTAAAGTCATCCCTACTTAATATTTTTCTTTCGATCCCGAGCCAAATGATCTCTTTGCTCTCTAAAAATAAAAGCTTTAAGTTCTGTTTGTTATCAATAGAACCATTAATATAAGCAAGGCTTAGTTATAATACAGTAGAGTAGATTTTTACTAGTGGCAGTGCAACTATTTAGTCCTTGCAGAAAAGTTTCGTCTTTGGTCGAGAAAAATTTTTGAAATGTACACAGTATTCAAGTTAACCTTACTATTTCAGGATAGCGCATTGCAACGTTTATTATTTTTACAATGAACTCTAGTCAAGTTGGGTAACCATGGCGTTAAACGTAAATGAGTTTAACTATGCACTAAGTGATTTCAAAACTTGGAAAGCGTATATATAGCGTATAATATATTCGTTACAAATGGATCTCCAGAATGCAATGCTTTTACTTTATTACGACTCAGATACCATTTTCAATGTTGGCACCAAAACGAACCAATAATAATATTTTACGATATTAGTTTCCGGTAAGTTATTTTACAAAATATATAGTTATTAATCTATTTGGAAAAAATAAATAAATATTTAGATTAGAATAATTACGAATGATATAAAGCAAATTATTTTCATGCAATTCTTTTCAATTAATGAATCTTCTTGTGACATCACAACATCTAACATGCGGTAGTGTAGGTAATAGTCAGGTAGGCCACCTGACAAACAAACTGTTAGATTTAATAACATGTAACTTAAAGAGTTGTTTGAAGTTCCTGACGCGTAGTTCAGTTATCGTATACTACAGGCACTAATATAAAATGTTTCGATATGATATTTAACGTCGAGTAATGAAACGTCCAAGACGCCTTTTTGCATCGTATATCTGTATGATTGCTAAACTTTGATAAGTCTAAGTGGTTCACGTAGTAGCTACATTAGCAAAGCTGAAAAGGAAGCGGGTGGGATGCATGGAATGATGAATTACTTTAAAAAAGACCTTGAAATAGAAGCATGAGTACTTACATACTAATACCGAAAGTCATCTTAATGTCCTGATGGTATTGGTATTAAAAGTTGATCTCTCAGAACTAACTTTAGATTATTGGATCGGTATCAAGAAAACATGGACATGATTATTTACCTCCAATACAAAAACATTATATAATATTATAGCCTTCTCTCTCACAGTATAGCGGGAGTTGAAACTAAAACCCTTCACGCTACTCCAATGTGGGGAAAGCGGGCTTTAGCAATTATCTACTGTTTTTTTTTTATTCCACAGCACGTTAGCCCTTGACATCAATGCCTGATGGTGGCTGATCATGAAGTCTAAGATAGTAACGGACTAACCTGTTAGGGAGTATAGCAGTGATATAAAACCCATACCCCTAATCTATTTCTAAGTGACATCGTACCAGAACGCTTAATCACTCAGCGGCACATCCTTGTCAGTAACTAGCCACGGCCGTAGCTTCCCACCAGACCAGGCCAGAGAAAGTTAACAAATTAAAATTTCCCAAATTTCCCCTGCCAGGACTCGAACCCCGAACCTCCAACTTAAATTCACAACGCTCACCACTGCACCAAAGATGACGTTATTACTGTGCCATGTTAATAATGTCCGGGATCGATGGCTTCGAGTGCTCTCCCAGTCGCGGGAAAGGACTTCAGCATTTCCTAAGTACAGGCTAGTACTACTTGCCTGAACTGAGAATCGTAACCGAGACCTCGTGGTCCGTAATTCATCTTAATCAAATCTTAAGTAACAGAGGTACGACTTAATTCAACAGATTGACTTCCACCGCTGGACATAAGTCTTTTGTAGAGAGTTCAAAAATCCATGGTCCGCTTGTTTCCAGCAACTCTCAGCGACTCGCTTGATCTCAACCGTCACTACATTGGGGGTCCACCAAAGCTGCGCTAATCGGTGCAGGGATGCTATTCCACCACCTTGGGACCGCAACTTATATCGGTTTGCCGAGATATGTGCACCTCAGATTGCCACTTCACTTTCGCGACTCGTTGAGCTATGTCGGTAACTCTAGTTCCTTTGCGGATCTCCTCATTTCTGATTTGATATCTCCATCGCCCGCTGAATTACTCTGAGACTATTACATTATTACATTATTGTGGGATTTTTATAATTTTTATTAGTGTTTTTACCTACACTTGGAGGAATTATCAATTTTATAAATTTAAAATGCATATAAAAAATTTCGGAACCGACAGGATTTTAACCTGCGACTCTCTGGCAATCGCAGCCTGAGCGCTTTCTCCAATTAATAATTAATTAATCTCCTACCGTCGATGCCGAAATTAGTATATGCCTTTCACATCAGTCTTATAGCGACTGTACCGTCATCTAGTAGGAAACGTTGCTGTTTCGATCTCCTTTTTAAAGGTCCATATTACATTTTTTATATGCATTTTAAATTTATAAAATTCTTATGGGACTTATCTTATTATTCGTTCTTATGGATCCCAACCACTACCATTCAAGCGACCACGTTTCTAAGCCGCAAGTCATCACTGGAATCACGCACTGCTTTGTCTTTAGGAACTGAGGTACGGTCTACTCACATCCGAAAAATATGACTCTCTTTGTAAGTTCACTCGGATAAATAGCTGTGCTTATAGCCTGCGCCAGTAAAAAATAGATTAATAGGAAGCGGCCGATGCCATGCTATCTCTTTCGCACAATATTCGTTTGTTTACTTTGCGAAATAAATAGCACAATAAAGACCGCATTTTATAAATCTGTTCCTTAATCGCCCGGGTTACCCTTCAGTAAGAATCACTGTTGTTGTTGCACTCAGAATCCGCTATCCATATTTACTCTGCACCTTCCAGTGTTTAATGTCTTGTACTGGCTGTTTCATAAATCATACGGAACAAAGCTACAACATGGGAGATATATAAGCGTAAAATAGAAATAAAATAAATGCAAACAGATACATTTTGTACTAGCTGTTGCCTGCGACTTCGTCTGCGTTTGATTTTGTTTTTGATGTGGCATTCAATTTAGTTGTAGTTCTAAAAAAAATTAAAGTATTCAGTATCGCTAAGCCTTAAACGAGGGGTTTGCTGCTGTCCGCTGAGAAGTTCTGTCCTCTATCTCCAACCACATTCAGATCTACACAAAGTTTGGGCAAAATTGAACATATATTATAACCTCTATAGTACAAAAATAATTATTTAAATCGGTTATCATTTGTCGGAGTTATGGTGTAAAATCGTCAAAAACTTTCATCCCCTCTCCCAAAGGAACCGAGCTTAATGTCGGGATAAAAAGTATCCTATATTACTTCTAACAATTCCAAAAATATGTGTACAAAGTTTCATAAGAATCGGTTAAGTCGTTTTTGCGTGAAAGCGTAACAAAAAAACTTACATTGGCATTTATAATATTAGTAGGGATAGGGATAGGGATGGGGTTTTATTCTTTTCAAAAGATACCTAAATAAATAAATATTTGGATTTAGAAAAATCAACTAAAAGCTATCCAGTTTTATGATACCATGTTAAATATTATGATTATTAGTTAGACTATGAATGTAAGTGGATATATACTTTACCTTTGAAACTTACAGATTATGAGACTTTGACTGCGATCTCACTAGGTAGTATGGGCTAGTGGTATGGCATCGAACCCGGAGGCCGTACCAGTTCTCAACCCACGACCATCATCAAAATTACTGCAACTGAATCGACCTAAACTAAGGACAGTTGTAGGTATGATAACAGGGCACTGCCCACTAAACAAACACCTTTCCATTTTAGGTATAACTGACAGCCCTCTCTGCAGAGCATGCATGAAAACGGAGGAAACACCGATACACGTAATGCTCCAATGCAACGGAGTAGCAGAACAACGCGCAGCACACCTTGGCTCCTCAGCAACACTCCATGAAGCACTCGGCGACCTGGGCGGCCTGCTAAGCTTTTGGAGCGAGCTCGGCTGGCTGGAGTGATCCAGCGGGGAGCCGCATCAGTGGCCATACGTACAACGGACGGTCCCAGACCAACCAAGTGCGGAAAAGGCCCAGGAACAGAAGAAGAAGAAGAAGAAGATGGCATCGAACCGCTAAATCGCTTAGTCTTTCTCAGTAGAGCGGTAGAAGCGATGTAGTAGCTGCGGCTGAAGTTTTAGACCAGACCGGAGAAAATTCTGAAACTATAAATTCGCAATCGCTTCCGGGAATCAAACCCGGGACCACAGCGCTCTCTACTGCACCAGTTAAGTCACATTTTGCCGATTTATCTAGTTTAAGAAATATTTGTGTCTTAACATCTTTGCCTCAGAAAGCAGCTTAGGCCATTGAAGCAGCGTTGTTGGTTTATGCTCTTAAACTCTTCCAAGTATATGTAAGAGGCAGGGCTTTATAATTTTGGATGACTTTTTGTGTTCACATAAGACTTTACTACTAAAATTGGTCTAAATTAACATCTTATCAAATAAAGCACGATAACAGAAAAAGTAAACAGAGAACTAAGTTCGTTCGGCAAGCCGGTGTTATTAAACAACTGAAACATTATAAACATAATACTAAAATATAGAGCAGTCAAATTTATGCTCCCCTCTTTTTGGAGTCGGTTGAAAAAATAAAAAACAAACATTACTTGCTTAAATTACTTTAAGTCTGGACATTTTTAAAATGCAAAACTCGACCAGCACGGGATTTCGGCCGTCCATCCATCTGTCATATGCAAATACCCCTGGGATCTGCATGGGGTTTTTAACTAAATGATATATAATTACAAACGTGCAATTAAAATGAGCTTATGTTTTTTGGGTTTAAAATACACAATAATTATAGCAAACGTGGTCTCGTGGTTTAGTGGTTTGAATGTTCAACTGCGCATCATGAAGTCCTGGAATTTATTAAGTCAAAAATATCTTTATTCAAGTAGGCCCATAGGTGGCACCGAGATGATGCCTACATTACACGGTAGTGAGATGATGGCGATAAATTTAAAACTAAAGGTACTTGGGTTCCAAACGCGTCATGGTCTGAGAAGAAGCCCACAATAAACTTAGCCGGGTTTTTTTTCTTCTTATCACCATCTCACAGTTTCATTTAAAAATTATTAGAAGAGCAACCTGGTTAGAGCAATCATTCACACCCAAGCTTTTTATCGACTACGTAGTCCTTTAAACTATAATAGGACTTTTCTATAAGCTAACCGCTAATTACCGGCTTTGGTTCAAAATTGTAGAGTATAGGGGTTTTTGTCTAAAGCTTAGTAATAGCCTGGATTTTGGAAATTGGCGTTCTTTAAAAATTCTTTAAATTTCCAGAATATTAACAACTTCTCTTTGAGCAGCCTAAAGGATTGCTCTAATACTCTCTCCTCGTAGAAAGAGTAATCTCCTGTGTTCAATATTGAGAAACTATTACAGATCGTCGATCAAACTTGACAGCCTGAAATAAGCTCTTGTAGACTTTCACCCATAAACCATGGAAAAAGCATAAGATATATCGATTTTTAGCGCTAATTTTTTTAACGACGCACCTGGCGCAACGTTGAGAGCTGTGAATGTAAGTAGGAGGTCCTGGATTCGATTCCCGGCAGAGGCATTTGGGAATTCATAATTTCTGAATTTACTTTGGTCTGGTCTGGTGGGAGGGTTTAGCCATGGCTTGTTACGCTACCGAAAAAGACGTGCCGATAAGCGATTTAGTGTTCCGGTGCGATGTCGCATAGAAACCGATTAGGGGTATGACAACCATACTCCTTAAAAGGTTAGCCTTGTTTGTTTGTTGGTTAGGTTAGCATGCATCATCCTTCCACCTGGCGAGATTGCAGTCAAGGGCTAACTTGTATTGGAATAAAAAAAAATTGAAAGACGCAAAAAGCACTATGAACCGAGCTACGTTCGGAGTTTTTTATGCGAGTAAAATTCAATGACACAACTCAAAGGAATAACTAGTTAGAGGCAGTGGGTGGGTGAATTATTTTAAACAACCGATGGCTGTTGAGGCGGACGGGTTCTACAGGCAAAACTGCAAATCACAGATGGACAGATGAATTTAAGAAGCTGGCTAGAAGCGGCTATGTAAGAAAGACGGAGGAGCATGTATGGTAGCGCACTCTTGGAAAGGTCTTTTTTCAGCAGTCGACTCTTGAAGGATTTTGATAACGATATCGATTATTTATGTATTTTTATTTATACTCTTTATTTATACACCTCAAAAAGTTAAAAACATCAAAAGAAAAGCAGAATCTTATAGCAGTGGTATACAAAAGGAAGCCTTATTGCTTATTTATTTTTATTGTCGTCCACATGCTGGCCTACAGGGACGTCAGATTTCACACATTCAATCATACAACAATAAAATAAGGCTTTCTATAACAAGAGTCCCACTCATTTGTCATTTCACTGCCTGATATTTTTTCGTTCGTTATGTCCCATTGCGTACTGTTTTGACAAGTCTATTAATTATCGCTTCATGATTGCACAAGAAATATTACATGTTATGTATTTATTTTCTCTTTTTGGAAAAATTTATGAATGAATGACTATACTTTTATTGGACAGCACATAAACATACAGAAACTTTGTAAATAAAAGTTTAACACAAATTATACAATTTGGAGACCTTATCACGACATAGCGATCTCTTTTAGGCAACAAATGGCGTAAAGCACAGCTCACGAAGACAGGTAGGTGATGCATATAAATATATTCGTTTGCATATATACATAAATACTATAAATATAATAAACTAACTAGGTGGTTAGGTGGTTTTTATTTATATTTATATATTACTAGCTTCTACACGCGACTGCGTGGCCTGCAGAATTGGGTATACAGCTTCGCTCGTTAATGATTTTTAAACTTACCACGGGAACTATTTGAGAGCATGGAAAATCAGCATGGAAAAAATATGCCCTTTTCCATAGCACAGGTGACATGCATACCAAATTTCAAACATTTCTGCCACCGGCTTAGTTTGTAAAAAAAATTCAATCAAATTTTCCCTCGGCAACTTCTTAAGGAATCGGAATATAAGGTAGCTTATATTCTTTTCCATGTCAAAGGCTACATGCATGCCAAATTTCATCCAAATCCGTTCAGCCGTTTTTGCGTGATTACACATTTATTCACATTTATAATAATATATATAGGAGTATTACATACATAAATAGATACTATGGACCAATATCATCATTAGATCAGAGATAGTTTTATGCTAGGAAGATGATATTTTCTACGAATTATTATTATTTTTATTTTTGTCAAAATAGAAGAAAAAAAAATCATTGAAAAAGTATATTTTTGTATAAAAAATGTATTGATTATAAAAGCTTATTTTTAACTTTAATTATATAACACAGGGTAAAGAAAGTATTATTTAACTATTTAGTTTTTAGCACTCCTAAAAACTGTTGCCTTGTTTTTTAAGGGCTAAAAAGCGCGCAACGTTGCAGTCTGAATTCAACTGTTATCTTCTTCTTCTTCTTCTGGGCAGTTTCCGCACGTAAGCGCTTCGCTTGTTGTACGTGAAATTTCCCAATGTTGCTCGCTACTCCAGCCATCCAAGCTCGTTCCAGAATCCCAGCATGCCGCCCAGGTTGCTGAGGATTTCTGGGATAGTGGCTGGTGATCCCAGGTAGATCTCGCGTTGCTCTGTCACGCCCGTGCACTCCAGCATCACGTGCGTAGGTGTTTCATTCTTCTCCATGCATGCTCTGCAAAGAGGACTGTCGGTGACACCTATAATGGAAAGATGTCTGTTTAAGGAGTTATGTCCTGTTATGAGTCCCACCACCTTCCTAAGTTTGTTTCTATCCAGGCGGAGTAGTTTGTTAGTTAGGTGTTGGTTTAGGTTAGGGAAAGCTATTTTGGTTTGTTTACAATCTTTTGCATTGGCCCAGAGTAGGGAATGCTCCCTATGTGTTTGTTCATGTAGCCATGTTTTGTACTCACTGAACGGAATCGGTACGATCGGTTCTGGTCCTACTACCTTCAGTGTTGTGGCTTGACGAGCTAGTGAGTCCGCCGCTTCGTTGCCTGGGTTCCCGTCATGCCCTTTGACCCACCTTAGGGTGATGTCATTGGAGGCAGCGAGTGTTTCCAGGGCGTTGTGGCAGTCGTATATGAGATTAGAGGTTGTGCTGCTGCTGGCCAGGGAACGGAGAACCGTTTGGCTGTCAGAGTTTATGATTATTTTATTGTTCATTACCTTTCTGTTTGTCATCGCTATGGCTGCAGTGGTGATGCCGACGCACTCTGCTTGGAAGACAGAATTGTTCTTACCAAGTGGGTAGCTGATCCTCATGTTTAGCTCCGAGCATACTATACCGGATCCTGTGCCTGTTTTGCTTTTGGAACCGTCCGTGTATACTTCAATGGTGTTTTGTTCTGTTTTACTACTTTGTTCTTTTCCTATGTTTATTTTGTATTGCCTGTCTAATATGTAGCGTTTGCTAATTTTGTCGCATTTCCACTCTAGTTGTGGTTGTCTTTTGTACGCCTCTTCCAGGATTTTGGTGTGTGCTGTGCTGGTGTTCTTCCAGAGTCCTGAGGCTTTGAGTCTCAGGGCTGCAAGTGTAGCCTCCTTTTTGATATATAAGTGGAGCGGCGGGATGTCCAGTATGGTTTCAAGCGCCGTTGTTGGTGTCGTGCTCATGCCGCCAGTGATGGCTAGGCACGCTTGTCGTTGAAGTTTTTGTAGTTCTAGCTGGGTGGTTATGAGTTCTGTTCTTGGCCACCATATGAGTGCAGCATATGCCAGAGTACTCCTTACTACTGCTAGGTAAAGCCAGTTCATTATTTTAGGTTTTAGTCCCCAAGTTTTACCTAGCATGCGTTTACATTGGTGTAGTATAATAGTTGCTTTGTTTATTTTGTCTTCTATGTGTCTTTTCCAGCTGAGCTTACTGTCCAAGGTGACTCCTAGGTATTTTACTTCATTAGACAGGGTGAGGCTCGTGTTGAACAGGGTGGGTAATTTTGGTATGTCCGGTTTCCTTTTGTTAGTGAAGAGAACCAGCTCTGTTTTCTTAGGGTTTACTGAAAGATCGTTTTCCTTACACCATCTTTCAATTAGTCGCAGAGCTCTTTGCATGATTTCGCATAGCGTGCATTCTAGTTTACCGCTGATGAGAATAACAATATCATCTGCGTACCCTATAGTGTAAAATCCACTTGTGTTGAGCTTTGTTATAAGTTCGTCGACAACCAGGTTCCAGAGGATTGGTGATAGAACTCCTCCTTGTGGACAACCTCTGGCTACTATTCCCTTTGTAGTTCCGTTTATATCCACTTGTTTTATTCTGTGCTCCAGTAGCGCTCTTATCCAACTGCGCAGTGTTGGGTGTACTTGGTAGCGTGATAGAGCTTTGTCTATGCTGTTAAAAGTTGTTTTATCAAAGGCTCCTTCGATATCGATGAAAGTTCCTAATGTAGATATCTTGTTTCCTAAGTCTCGTTCTATTTTGGTTACAACTGAGTGTAGCGCGGTTTCGGCTGATTTGCCTGTGTTGTAGGCGTGTTGGTTTGGGTGTGGGGGTAGGTCCCTCAGTGCACCGTCTCTTAAGAATCGGTCCCCCAGTCTTTCTAGCGTTTTCAAGAGAAACGACGTCAGACTTATTGGTCTGAAGGATTTCGGTAGGGTGTAGTCACTTTTTCCTGGTTTTGGGAGGAAAATAACTTTGACTTCTCTCCAGGCCAGTGGTATGTATCTGTAGGCTATACAAGCCTTGTATATAGCTGTTAGCCAGGGTGTCAGTTGGGTCTGGCCCCATTGTAGGAGTGCTGGAAAGATGTTGTCGTTTCCTCCCGTCTTGAATGGGTGGAAAGTATTAATGGCCCATGTTAGTCTTTCTGGTGTGACTATTTTGTTTGCGAGGTTCCAGTCTTCTTCGCTGGGATGTCTTACTCCGTGATTGTTCCAGTCTGGTGCATTTACTATTTTACAGCCTGGGAAGTGGGTCTCAATCAGTGTTTCGCTCATCTCTTTGTCGTTCTTTGTGTATGTTCCGTCATGTTTTTTCAATGAACCAAGTGTACGGTTATTGTCTCGGGCCAAAATTTTCCTGATTCTGGCAGCACCGTCACAAGATTCGATGCTGGTACAGAACTTCTGCCAGGAGTTGTTTTCCTTGTCTCTGATGCGTTTATTATATTGGTATTGGGCCTCCTTGAATTTGTCCCAGTCTAATTCATGTCTAGTGTTTTTGGCCCTGTTGAACAGTTGTCTCAGACGTTTCCGTAGTCTTTCCAAGTCGTGACCCCACCAGTTGTGTTTTGGTGTTTGTTTGGTGTTGGTCGTTTTTAGTGGGCATGATTGCTCATAGCTTGTTGTTATATGTTTGGTTACTGTTGTTACATTTTCCTCTATGTTATTGCAACTGTGCGTTTCAGTCGGTTTCACCGCGTCTGTTTTATTTTTTAGGAGTTCTCTGTATTTTTGTCTGTTGGTCTTCCTTGGATTTCTTTTAGGTATCCATTGCGTTTTTATTAGGTCTAGTTCGTAGCATATGCGTCTGTGGTCGGATAGTGTAGGCTCGTCGCTTACGTGCCAGTTTTTTACCTGGTCGCTGATCTCTATCGTCGCTAATGGTAGGTCTATAATGGTTTGGTATCTACTGGACACGAACGTTGGTTCGGTGCCCTTGTTTAGTATGGTTAGGTTAGTTGTTGATAGATAGGATACAAGTTGCTCACCTCTTTTATTATTTGTCGTACTACCCCATAGGTTATGGTGTGCATTGCTGTCCACTGAGATGATGAGGTCCTTGTTGTTCACCTCGCAGTGTGTTATCAGGTCTGTTAGTTCTTTTGGTGGTATTTGTTGTTCAATTGGCATGTATAGTGACGCTAGCACCAGCGGTTTTGGTGTCGCGTTCATGCCTTGGTGGAGTCCACTCTTTATGACGACTGCTGTCATGTCTCTGGAACAGTATTGTGTTAGTAGTATTGCAGAGATACATTGTGGAATATATATGCATGTTCTTGGTGGTTCGTTTACGCTGTTTGAAAAGATCTTACCGTTGCAGTTTCCAAATCCGCGTATGTTGTTGGCTCTGACCCATGGCTCTTGAATCAGGGCGACGGTGTCGGCTTCAACCTCCAGCTGTCTACGAAGGGTAGCCGTCGCAAGGTGTTTATGCTGGAGGTTGGTTTGGACGATTTTGATTATGGTGCCCTCTGCGCCGGTGGTTTCGCGGCGGGGGCTGTCGAGTCTACTGTGTTGGTGTTGGCTCTTTGCGGGTGGTCGGCCTGACCCTCCGTGAGCAGCGCCTCAATGTTGTCGAGGACAGTGCCAACGGAGGGTTCTGGTGTCGTGTCCCGTACTCCACCTGGCTCGTCTACTTCCATTCTTGGCCCAGGTGTTGCTGACGTTGCCTCCTGTTCGGGTGGTACGTCGCTTAGCCCTTCGTCCGTGAAGAAGCGTATGTAGATCGAGCCCGTAGAATAGGCGACTTTCCGGCCGCGTGCTAGGATGTTGGGTAGCTCTTCCTTGGGTATTCCTAATATTAGGAATACTCCAGGAGGGCTGCTGGTGGTCTTTTGGTAGCTGTACAGGGTCCACAGCGATACGTTGTACCAAGGGTTTTGCAGTGAGAGGACTTCGTAAAGGTGTCCAATCTCCGCATCGAAGTCGGGTACAAAAAGCCCTGACCTCACCCTGACCGGTATGTCGGATTGTTGTATCACTGTGAGCCCTGTTCCCACCTTTGGGGAAGTCAGTTTGGGAACAAGTTCCTTAAGCCAGGATAGGGCTCGGTCGTCATGGCACCACATTTTTAGGACGCCTTCGCTAAGGAAGGCTTTTCCCTCAAATGCCGGTGCGTATTTTGTTTGCCCTTGTATCCGAGGTTCAAAACAAATTGCGAAGATCGCCTTTTGTATTTGGCCTTGGATGTTGTTCGCTTCGCTTTGTGTTAAATCTTGTCTGGGTGCAGTTGTAATGGCAACACTCAGGTGTGCTTGTACTGCTTTGGCATAGGAGCCTCCCGCGTCGTGTGTTTGTTGGTGGTCAGTACGTGGTCTCTTGTGTTCGCCCCTTGGCGAGATTGTGTCGTCTAACCTGTTTCTTTTGTTATATAGAGGGTCCGATGACGATTTGGCGTCGTTTCGGTTCCCTCCAGCTGTTCCACGGTTACGTTTCCTTTGTCGCGGTTTAAACCTTGAGTTAGGATGTTGTTGTTTGTTTGTTGTTGTTGTTGGTGTTGTTTTTGTGGAGGGTCGAGCGGTGTTGTTCCCACCGGAGCCCGTTGCGCTCTGCGTCTGGTTCGGGTTTCCAACGGGATCAAAATGATCGCCAGTGTACACTCCGTTCCTGACGGTAGATTGCCCAGCTTCGGTGGTGTTGGTGCTCGACGCTCCCGAGGTTTGTGGGTCACGGTTTGGTGCCGGTCCATACCCACACGCACGTTCACCGGAGGAGTGGCCCGAATCCGCGCCGGTGTTCGCAGTATAGCCGCTGCCTTGGGGTGGCAGTTGCTTCCTACTTGCACCGACGCCGCTTCCGGCCCGGTCCCCAGTGTACGCGGGTTGGTAGTCGGAGCCTCTCCGTTTCCCGCCTCTGTTCCCTACTCCGTCGGTCTGTAGGTCGGTCCGTACGACGTCAGTCTGTTCGTCAGTCCTGCTGTTCGTCTGTTTGTCGGTCCGTCCGTCAGTGTGTCCTTTTAGTTTTTTTCCTTTCCGTTTTGATTTTGGGGCTACAAGCGTCCAGGCGTTATTTGGCGCAGGTTTGGGGATTGCTATGGCCAGTGCTGTCAGGTCCAGTGGGCTAGCTGTGGTCGGTTTTGGGTGTGCAAAAGGCGGGTCATTGCCCCCCCCAGAATACGAGGGGCAGCCTGGGCCCTGGGCTCCGCTTGAAGGCGTTGCCTGGGTGCCAGGGTGGGATTCCCCGGATTTCTCCGGACCCACCTGGGGTAGTTTAATCTGTATTTTTTGATCCGTCATTGTAAGGTCGAGTTAGGAGGTGTGTAACTGTGTGGTGTTGGTGTGTGTATGTAGGTATGAGTGTCTGTTTAAGTGTAGTGTTGGTGTGTGTGTAACTGCCCAGTGGGTGTACTACTGGTGCAGCTCCTTCTTGTCCGGGGTCCTGACGAACTCCGGCTATCCGCAACCCTGCCGACCCGCCCGGTTCCATGAAGGTTGGTTCGTCTAGCTGAGCTATTGGATGTACGGGTGCCCCATCTATTAACAGTGTTGCACTGTTGATACTGGGGGCCGAGAAATTCATATAGTTTCGCCGCGCCGGGACTGTCGCCAACTGTTATTATACGAGTATGATTATGATGATTTGGTCAAATACAGGCTTGGATAACATAGTGGTTTCACTCTCTTTCTTATTGTGAGTCCAAATCGAGTGTTCTAGGTCAGTCAACTATATTTTTATTGTGTTTGTAAATATTTTTATTTTTTACAAAAATTAAGGAAGAATGTAAGAAAATGTTCATTATGGTTATTGTTTTCCAGAACAAAAAAATTATGAGACATTTTTACTAGCATATTGTATAAAATTTTACAAGTTCTTCAATGATAGCAAATAATATTGGGAAATGATCGACTATGTAAAAAAAAACGACTGTTATATTGCTTGGTACCGATATTCTCAATAGTGAAGACGTTTTGCAAAACTATAAACTCACTGTAAAATGGACCCAAATATAGTACGTTTTAGAGTCGCAAACTCCACACAGTAACTAAAATTTAGTTTAGGAACGTTCCGCTGCAAATTTGAGTCTTTAACCGAGATAAATTAGTTTCTCTCCAAGACGGATTGACTCCAAATTTCAGAATTCCTTGATAGAGAACCCAATATCTGCCTGATAGGTTTTCGCCAAACCCAGCAATTGAATGCAGGACCATGTGATCCCTAAATGAGTATGTTACCATTATAAATCCATTCATCGGGCCTCTTCACAGAATGAGGGTTTAGGCCGTAGCCTACCACGCTGACCAAATGCGGATTGGTAGACTACACACGCCTCTGATAACATAGAGAACTCTCAGGCATGCAGATTCTCACGATGTTCTCTTCACATTTGAATCGAGGTATGTATAATTTCTTGAAACGAACATAACTGAACTGTTAGAGTGGCATGCGGGGTATCAAACTCGGTCCCCCTAAAGGGAATCCGAAGCCTTACCCGCGGGGCTACAGTCGTTCAATTCCATGCATTCACTCATAAAACAAAATAGGGAACTGACGATAACAAGACCTCGACTCATTTGTCATTTTAGGAACCGATATTTTTCCCGTCATGTTTTCCCATTGCGTATCCTGCTGACAAGTCTATTAATTAAGGGCATGTACTTGTGTACCGGAAATATTATTTTCGTTGTTCCACCAACGAATTGACAGAGGTTTTTTAAATGTAACTTCTGAGGCCGAGATTCGATACAACTTATCTGGGCGAAAATCGAGACTGAAGTCTCGTAGAAAAGGAAATACAGGTATAGATTTTGAGTGATGCGCACGCCAAAGGATAAAAAAGTGCCGTACATATACTAAATCTGAGTAAGTATAGTGAGATATTGCAAGAGCGCGTTGTTCAAAAAGTATTTCAACGATAAACAGTACGGCACTGCATTTGCATTTTTTTAAATATATGTTTATGGCTTTCGTGTGAGTTTTGGCTCCCTCCACGTCTTATGTCCAGTCCATCTTTGAACGCTGCGCAGGTACCACCGCGGCTGTAATTTAATACTTTTCAGAATTCCAATTTCCCAAGTTGCAATGAAGCGGGTATACCGCTTCATTAATTTAAAGAGATAGCATGAATCAAATTGGGTTAATTTAAAAAAAGTTAAACACACGTGGACGCAGTCTCAGGCAACATTATTGCAATAAACTATTTATACAATAAACACATGCTCCGTTCTCCTATTATAATGTAGAATAGAATAGAATAAATTAAAATTACTTTAACTGAGTACTTTTTTTATAGTGTTGTAAATGGGAATAGTGCCAACATTTTGCCACTTTCTGGCGTGCAGTTTTCTTATATACTACGAGTTTATTTTGCATATGAATATTAACTTAACACTTAAACTTCTAAACATTAGACA
The DNA here is from genome assembly GCF_905163445.1 of Pararge aegeria. Taxonomy (NCBI): domain Eukaryota; kingdom Metazoa; phylum Arthropoda; class Insecta; order Lepidoptera; family Nymphalidae; genus Pararge; species Pararge aegeria. Next base: position 2,966,551 of record NC_053184.1, on the reverse strand, counting down.
CTAATAAAGAACTGTCACAAAATATTCGTAAATATTATAATATACCCTACTCACTAAATAAATTCTTTACCTATTTGTAAATACATTTCAATCTTATTTTTTTAACATGAGTGGTAAATGGTCAATTTATATACCTTGTGGTATAAGTACTTTTCAAAAATAAGTAACATTTATGTTGAGCAACACATATTTTAAATTTAAACACATATTTCTATCATTTATAATTAAATTAAATTAACTTAAATTAAATTAACAATGCTTAAGAATAAATTAAAAAACACTATTAAAAATTTATAAAAAAAAAAAAAAAACTTCCACCCTCCGCTTGCGGGGCTTTTGAATGCCCAAGTAACCGGTGGTCAGGGCTCAAGAGTGAGAAACCTCCTCACAATACGAGCCGTTTCAAGGACTACTGCCTTCTGTATCCGACCCTTGATCCAACAACCAAGCGAAAGCTTCTTGAGATGTTGGTCGAAGCTTTTCGCGAGAAGACCATTGACTGAAACGACTATCGGAAAAACAACGGTCGACTCAACACTCCACATGGCGGTTATCTCGTGAGCAAGGTCCAAGTATTTAGATACTTTTTCCTTTTCAGCTTTCACCAGATTATCGTCATGTGGAATAGTTATGTCAACAATTATTGCACGGCGCACTGATCGATCGACTAGCACTATATCAGGTCTATTAGCTGTAATATACCTGTCAGTGATAATCGTTCGATCCCAGTAGAGCAATGCACTGCTATTTTCAAGAACTGACGCTGGGTCGTACCTATAGTAAGGCACCTCAAAATCGATAAGGCCAAACCAAAGAGCAAGTTGTTGATGAACTATCCTGGCTACTTGATTATGTCTGTGCAAGTATTCGCCGTTAGCAAGATAAGAACACCCGGAAACTATATGCCTGAGGGACTCCCCAGGACGATGACATGCTCGACATAAAAAAAACATAAAACATAAAACACATATATTATTATGTAAAACTAAGGATATGAAATCAATGTTTGTGTATCATTTAATTTTAAAAACAAAACTACTTTTTAAAAACACATCTTTTGTTTTGTACATAATATTGTGTTTGTACAACAGCAGTCCAAGCAAAACAAAAACGAACGGGAGAAAAATAAAAGCCACTTTTCTATCATGAAAGCAACAGAGCAACAACATTTACAATAATTCAATTTTCCCTTTTCTAAGGCTCTGTACATTAAATTTTTGCAAAAATTACTGAAAGGCACTGCGACACTCCACCTTTTATTCCTACGTGACTGGAAGGACTATCCAAACCCTCTAGAGTGTGCCCTTTGTCGAACTGAATGGCAGGTTTCTTTATAATAAGTTGAATTATGCATTCTTATTCAAGTGTTTAGACTTAGACGTCTTTTCAAAACACATTCGGTGTGAAAGTGATGTGGTAACTGATGGTATTATAAGTGAAGTACTTTTAAAGCACTCTACCATTATTCCGAAGCAGTTCTCTCCCACAGAATTAAGAACATACAGAATCCTCATTCCTTTCACATAATCCATGGATCTTTCTATCGTCTTTCTCTACTTCTTTGTTATAAATTCCAAGTTCAGAATGTTCCAATCTTGAGCTTATATTAAACAATTATTTCAAAACACAAACTGAACAAATTCATTTATCTGTATAAACATCATCATTCTAAAAGCCTCTCACAACTTGACCCATAATAGGTAGCAGGGCATGCCAGCATTTTCTCTCCGGGGAAAGCATAAAAAAATATTTCCTCCTACAGCTTTATCAACTCTCAGAGCACTGGCGCACAAGTGGAAATAATATCCAAATAATATATGTGTAATAATAAACGGGGGTAAACTTCTCCGATTCCATGTTCCCGCGCTTTAGTAGGTAAACACGTTAATTATATCACTTGTCAGGCGATATAATCGGGAGATATAATATTGGCAGCAGTAGATGTAGTAGACTACTACTACATCTACTGCTACTAGTACTACTAGTACTACTACTACTAGTACCGGCAGCGTCCTTCGTACCAACGAAGGACGCTGCCAGTACTCAGTCATATTCCCTTAACACACTTGTTACGTAAAGGCCGCTCTAGCAGTATATTTAAACAACACAGCGTTTGTGTTTGCCGCACTCGCAGAACGCCGGAAAAACACGCCCAGCGTGTTCGGCCGCATCCTTGTAGTTACATTTATTTTAACACGCCTAGCGTGTTCGAGCCGCACACGCGTTTCGTAGTTTTAAAACACAAACGTTGTGTTTTCAGCAGCCAACGTGTTAATCGTAAAACACTCGCGCGAAGAGAAGAGGTGCTGTCAACTGTTTTCTGAGCTGCCGCCACCTCAAGGTACAGTGGATACATCAAATACACTTATATTATTGTTCAAACATTTTTCTCCAGAAAAATTGTAAGAAATACATTTTCCTTCCGAGTGGAATTCTTTCAATTTCGTGTTTTCACTTTTCGCCCGCACACAGCAAATGGAATGTGTTCGGTATGAAAATTTAAGAATGTCTCCCGTAGCTCCCTGCGGATATGGACCGAGGGACGTGACGAATACGATGTCGTATTTAACAACGGAACTATTCTTCGCTGGATATGGCCGTAAAGCATTTATTTTGTATTACTCATGCGGGGAAAGTATATATAGTATATATAGTATATTGACGCTCGCTGTTGCGGTTGAAAAAGAACCGTTTGCCCATTTTAAAATTACGCGTGAGATTTTTCATAAATAAAACTGCTATTTGAGTGCGACAAGTTTACTTGTCGCACTCAAATAACAATTTTATTTACGTGCGACAAGTTTACTTGTCGCACGTAAATTATTCTTGGCACACGCAAATTTAGATAAAATTGCTAAAATAAATAAAATAACAACAAAAAAGAACACAATCGACATATTAAAACTGAATTGAGGTTGACGCGTCTGACAGTTTAATTTTGTAATTAATTGATACTTCTTTGAATGCTTAATTTTTCCAGCTATTATTTCTTATCTGAGAAGGCTTCGCCCTATTAAAAAATTCAAAAAAATTTTTATTTTTTTATTAATATTAATTAATTTTTATTTATTGTTCAAAATATATTTTTTTCTTCTTTTCAAACTTGTTATTTGCTTGTAAAGACTGATTTGTAATTTGTAATACAAAATAGTATGTGCGACTAGTGCGACGTTGTCGCACTTGTTGCACAATATACTATTATCGTAAGCCTCATAACTTGAAGCGCTCGAGTTTATAATTGACGGATCGATCACATAACCTACCCGATTGCAAGCGAAAAACTATCGACTTTAAATATACTTTTTTTATTTATTAATTTATTCTCTTCATTTGCACACTACAAGAAAACAGAAAAAAAGGAGAAGTATAAAAGCAAAACACAGACAGAAGTAGTATACAAAAGGCGGCCTTATCTCTTAGTAGCGATCTCTGTCATATATGTGATAAGGAAAACAGGACGAAAACCGACTGCAGGTTGTGCATGATTATATTAAATTGCTTAAAATGCACATAACTTGAAAAGTTAGTTGTGCATGCTGCTTAAAGCAGTATTACTTGATAATTGTTGTTGAGCTAATTCCAGAACTATAATCCTTATTATTTTTATTATAAACAGATACAGCTCTAATTGACTCATGCAAGCGAAAACCTACATATATCATCATCGTTATATCGACCCATTATCGGCCCACTATTGGGACAAGTCTTCTCCCACAATGAGAAGGGTTTAAGGCCGTAGTTCACCACGCTGGCTCAGTGTGGATTGGTGAACCTATACCTATATTGAAACACAAATAAATATTGAAATGAGTATTACGACGTTTCTAGGTGCTCTCTACATCTACAATCTACATTTTCGATACATGATATACCGCGACGGATATATTTGCGGTCGTATTTCATTTACTTCACTGTTTATTTGCGATAACCACTCGTAATTTTTTTTTTATATAAACAAAAACGGAATACGAATTGGAATTTCTGATGAAGGTGATAAAATATCGAGCGCACGAAATGCAAAATGGCGCTTTTCATTTCAAAATGGGAATAAAACTAAATAATTTACAGGATTTTTGTGTTTTACTATCTTTTTAAAATGAAGATGTGAATCCACGATCTTTCCTGTAGTCTGTAGTAGTCTGGCGTTGAGTGCTACTAGTTTTTATACAAGCGCGGGAAGAGGGGAGGAGGTGACGAGAGTATTCTGATCTACCGTAACCACACGGTCTCTTTGTGCCACTACATGACGGCTGATCACAGTCTGTTTGAAGTGAAGAATAAGAATTGTGTTATTTACATCGATGATGTAGTCTTAAATCGTAATAGGCTATCCTAATATGGGGTATGGCAGTTAAATCCGTACCCCTAATCGGTTTCAACACGACAGCGGCACCTTTTTGTCGGTAACTAGAAACGGCTAAAACCCCCAATAGACCATACAGGCAAAATTCTGAAATAATAAATTCCCAAATCGCCCCTGCCAGGGTCAAACCCGGGGCCTGCTATTTAAACGGCCGACGGCCGACTGGCGCAGTGGGCAGCGACCCTGCTTTCTGAGTCCAAGGCCGTGGGTTCGATTCCCACAACTGGAAAATGTTTGTGTGATGAGCATAAGTGTTTTTCAGTGTCTGGGTGTTTATATGTATTTTCTAAGTATTTATTTATATATAATTCCTAAAAATATTCATCAGTCATCTTAGTACCCATAACACAAGCTACGCTTACTTTGGGGCTAGGTGGCGATGTGTGTATTGTCGTAGTATATTTATTTATTTATTTATTTAAACCCACAGTGTTTAGCATTACGCCACAGAGGTCTTCAACAACAAGTAGTTCAGGTGTAAATGCGTAACGAATATACAAACTCACTTTATTATATGAGTTAGGATTGCAACTTCATATTTACTTGGGCACTGTAATATAGTAAACGTTAGTTCAACTATTAAAATAAAATGATTGAGAAAGTTTCCCCCCAATGTATGAGCGAAAGTTCAAAAAGCTCAGCAAATAAGCAAATATTGTATTTCAGTGCACGGCCACTTGTACCGAATTTCATTTTAAACCGTATTTACCGATACTTTTGAATAGAGGGTTTAGTACTTATTAAGTATTGAGAAGAGTGCATCAAAGTCGATGACTATAGTAGAGACGGTAGGTATAGGGACTTTGAGGCACTTCATTCATCATCATCATCATATGCCGAGTGACGCAGTGGGCAGCGACCCTGCTTTCTGAGTCCAAGGCCGTGGGTTCGATTCCCACAACTGGAAAATGTTGGTGTGATGAACATGAATGTTTTTCAGTGTCTGGGTGTTTATCTGTATATTATAAGTATTTATGTGTATTACATTCATAAAAAAATATTCATCAGCTATCTCAGTACCCATAACACAAGCTACGCTTACTTTGGGGCTAGATGGCGATGTGTGTATTATCGTAGTATATTTATTATTTATTATTATTATTATATCAACGCATTGGTGGCCCATTTCAAGATATGGGTGTCCTTCCACAGTCAGAAGGGTTTAGGCCGTAGTCAAGTTAGGTCAAATTCTTAATTTTTTAAAAACTTATGGATCACTTTTTGTCTGAATCTTCGGAACTTTAACGTGCCTCTTCCCTTCTGTTTTGTTAGGGGTTTGACAATATTGTATTTATTTATGTATTACGGATATTAATTCTATAGGTATGTATTAATTATCAGTATCTATTTATTTTATTGTAAGTTCATTATATGTATATATTGTATATGTATATATAGGTATATATGCAAATATATGTTTATTTATATGCACCACCTGCCTCTCTTCTTATGCTGTGCTTAACGCCTTTGGTGTGAGATCGCTATATGGCGATAAGGGCGCCAAATTGTATATTTATTGTTAATTTTTTATTTATAATTTATTATATGAATTTATAGAAACACTATTCATATTATTTGATAAAATAACTATAATAAAGTTTTTTTCCAAATGGAGTACAACTTAGGTATAGATATAATTAATTTACCTAATTTTTATTAATACATAACTATAACCTAAAATAAACTATTTAAAAACTAAATAAAATCTAAAACGTCCTCGAAACCACCGCAGCGAGGCACAGTTCCTAAGATGCTGGCAGCATTTCCCCTCTGGATGGCCAAACTAATTCGTTGGCCAAGGTGCCCGCTCTAGGATCACCGGTAGACTCGATAACCCTTTTCGATAATTCTTTGAAAAGGGCTCTTGCCTCCGGACCCCACGGTCCCAAAGTCTCTACACCAAAAGGCACAAAAATGAAGCTGCTATCCAGGTTTTCATATTTACGCCTCTTGGCCTGCTCGGCACTGGAAGCAGCCGCACCTACCATTGACGAAGTGGCCTGGATGTGTGATGCAGCTCAGCAGGGTATCAACACAAGTTGCATCCCACAGAAGTGACCTTCCAAGCCTCCAAGGTATGAGCGTCATACCATCAGGTCTCTTGCCATCGCTCCGCGCCAAACCAATAGATTCTAATACAGCTGGTACGTGAGCGGTAGCTAGAGAACGTCGGATGATGTCGTTGATGGTGCTATGGCGAGAGAAGCGACCAGCGCTTCTTGAACAGGAGAGTCCATGGTGACCGTAGGTGTCAACGCTGTCACCGCAGTGGCATCGATGAGGCTGAATTATAGAGGCGCCAAGCCTCAGACCAATCACCACCGATAGAGTGGTGTGGTCTAACATAGTGCCCAGGTTAGCTGAAGGGAGAGCATGTAGCCAGTAGCCGGACTCCTTAGCAGAGAGAGCGAGAAGACGAGCACGGTCTCTTTTAGATGGCATTTGGTCTAAAAGTGTGTCAAAAGTTTTTTTGCAAATAATGTCGTCCCACTGTCTCTGTGAAGAAAAAGAAACCGGCAAAATACTGGGACTAAGAGCAGACCAACTATTTCTTGCCTCTGCCAAGTATGACACTTCTATGGAACCCAAAGAATTGGATATAATTTTTTGAAAAAGAGTGTGTGTACTGTACACAGAGGAAAGAAAAGCTGGCAGCGAAACACTTGAAATTTTGCGAATTCCAAGACCGCCATACCCTATCGGAAGTGAGGCCTGGGTCCATGCCTGATTACTTATGGGACAATTTAAAATATTAACAAGAATATCTTTTATAAAAGTATCCAATTTTTCCATTAAAAAATTAAATTTCCAAAGAGGTGAGCATCTAAGAAAATACGTAAATTTTGGAACAAATAAACAAAAGCGAATAATAGTTAGAGTCATATGTGGATTAATTTCGAAAAGACGATCGGAATTGTTGCTAAATTGGGAAATTAAATCGTCAATAAACTGTGGGACTGACGTTTCCAGTATAGGTGCCCCTAGGAGACGAAGTGATTTATCATTTAAAACTTTGATGCCGGGAGCCAAGTTATTAAATTGTTCTAAAATGTGCTGTTTCGATTCATCCGAAAATGAATTTGGAATAAATATATAGGTTTATATGAATGAAAGAATGAATGAATGAATACACTTTTACTGTACACCAAAGAAACAAAAAGTAGTTACAAAGATATAAATACAATCAAGAGAGTACAATTTGGTGGCCTTATCGCTACATAGCGATTTCTTCCAGGCAACCAATGGCATAAAAGGAAAAAACGTAGAAAAGAGGTAGAGAGGTTTATATGTTTATGTGTTGTACAATAAAAGTGGATTCATTCATTCATTCATTTATTTATTCATGTAGGCCTATCACAGGCACTTATAAAGCGTTTATACATTCTAATAGATAAATAATTCTAATAGGTAATAGATGGGCTATCCAACACTGAAATAATTTTTCAATGGGATCAGTAGTTCCTGAGATCGCGTTCCAGTAAACAAACATTGGCGCATCCATTATCTAAGGAGGCCAGAAAACTTTAGGACATATTTAAAGTGTCCATTTAGCTTAGGCAGTAATGAATATCCATTAAATAGCTCCGATGAGGGTGGCATGTTCAGAATTGAACAAAACCCTCTTTGAAAAAAATAAAAATAAAAATAAAAAAAATAAAATCATTTTATTTCAGGTCGGGGACCCATATACAAAATTTCACACAAAATAAATATACATATAAGACAGATTTTAAAAATAAACACAAAATAAATATAAGACCGATTTTAAAAATAAATAAATAAAGAGAAAAAAAAAAACAATAATTAATTAAAATCTACAATTTTTTTTATTAGTATAAGATTAGTAGAGCGTTTTATTACAAAGCTCGTCTTTTGTTTTAAAAATTGGAGCCAACTTTACTCTTTATGATTACTATTTGAGTCTTCTACATTTAGTACGGTGTACGGTGAATATTATATTTGAATAGTTTTATTATTCATCTTAAAACTTTACTTTGCACTACTACAACGGTGATACAAAAAACAAAGCTTCGCATTTTATGATGAATTAAAAATCACCCGATTGGTCCTCTGCGTAAAAATTCAGATAAGTTTTCTATTCAGAGATTTTTCGCTGTTCTACACAATATACCCATCCGCCTGCGATTTGCATTTGTTTGGCTTCTATGGGTCGTATCAAATGCATTTTTTTTAATACGACTATTTGTTTCAGAGATTAGAGCGTTGAAACCAAAAACATATTCTTCTGCTATAATATCAGTACATAATTATATCAATACTTAATGTTATAAAGAGTAAAGATATTTTTGTTTGTTTGTATCGAATAGGCTCCGAAAGTAATTTAACCATTTCTACACAAAAAGAAAGCTAAATCATCACTATAGGATATAATATATTGCCAAAAAAATTGGATATCTTTAAGAAAATTGAAAATAATGTAACCCAAAGAGGCAAAATGTTGCCTATATAATTAAGAATGGACGCGCGCCGAGCAAACTTTTGATGATACATAAAAAAATATGTATTAAATATTATTTAGATAACTAGGGTTTGGACCCTAGAACCTAAGATGGTCCGTCTGTATGATGAAGTATCGTGTATCTGAGTAAATTGCTCGCAAATAAGGCATGCTTTAAAATTATTGGTGACCAGTTGGCGGCGCAAAAATTTACTGTTTGTAACCCCCCAACGCAAAAACGACGACACATTATAGGTTTGGACTGTCTGTATGTGTGTGTATGTATATGTGTATGTATGTATTTGAGTATGTGTCTGTGTGTGCGTGTGTGTATGTGTAGCATCGCATTTCCCTAACGGATGAACCAATTTTGTTTTTGTTTTTGTGATTGAAAGATGAATAAGTCGGTGTGTTTTTAGCTACTCGTATGTTTAATGAAAATCGGTCACAAAATTACATATTTTTTTCACAACTCCCTCAATGTGGGTTTGAAATGAAAGATAGAATTATCTACAACACATTAAAAATGAGATGAATTGTGTGATGAATGAATTTGGAACCATTGATTTTATTACTCAAAACATTTCAAGACATTATGCATCAAAGCTACGCGTAACGTCTACGCCGTAGGTCGGGACGTAGGTCGGAAGTTGGAACTTCCCGGATTAACTCTGAACTGTGCTGCACTTATAAGACATTTCTTTTACTATTTACACTGAAGGGCAGTGACCTGATTCTTAAAGACGCCTGGGAACTGAATTACGAGCAAACGTCGCCGGGCCGGGGCACTTCTTAATAGTGCTTTTAATTTTAAAGCTTCATCCTTCACAAAAGTAAAATGTTTTTGGACAAGCCGCGCGGTTAAAAGGTTTTTTTTAATATAAAATATGCCTTGTCTCATTAATAGGTGTTGTAAAATGAGTCTTTCATTTTAAGTTGGGATGTTGTGAAATAAACTATCCTTAAGACTTAGCCCTTTAATCGCTGAATTAGGTATTTCGAAACCCATTCCTTGTAGTACTGATACCACGAGGGATTATCTTTCAAAGTCAAAGTCAAATATTTCTTTAGTCACATAGATGGCACTGTTGATCCTCTCATGTCTTGATTGATGAGACTTGGTTATAGTATCCGTTTCACATTTTAGATTAAATATCTTATGAAATCTTTATGATGCAAACTATTTTAGATAGAGAAGTCAAAGTCAAAGTCAAAGTCAAAAATATCTTTATTCAAGTAGGCCCATAGGTGGCACTTTTGATGCGTACATAAGAATTACACGGTAGTGAAGATGGATAACCACATTCGTAAACTTAAAACTAAAGCTACGAGGGTTCCAAACGCGATGGTCTAAGAAGAAGCCCACAACAAACTTAGCCGGGTGTTTTTTTTTGTTATCACCATCTCACAATGTCATTTAAAATTATTAGAAGAGCAACCTGGTTAGAGCAATAATATACGCCCAAGCTTTTTTATCGTTTACGTAGTCCTTTATACCAGTATTCTTTACTAGCTCACTACAGAACACGGGTCGCCTCCCACAATGAGAAGGGTTTAGGTTGGCCACAACGCTGGCCCAGTGCAGATAGGTTGACTTGTTTTCATTCACCGTTAAAGCAAATGATATTTTAATTACTTGGATTGAACTTTGGATTTACTCACATGATTGTAATTACGAAAAAATTAGAGCAGGGGCCATTGGTTCCAACTCAGTTGTACACAATCTAAACGGATTCTTGTAAGGGACAGGGCTTCACAATGCACAATAAGTAAGAAATTCTAAAAATATGGTTTGTAATAATATCGCTAATTATATTGAATACATTACGCTAGTGAGAAAACATTTCCAAAACACATAATGGTTTATGATATTGAAATGTATTATGAATGAAAAAAACCTTGTAATAAAATAAAATGAACTTATTAAGCTTGCCCTGAACTAGAGCTTTTCTAAAAAGTTAATAAGGTTAACAGGTTATAAGTTATTAAAACGTACAGCCTGGATAAACTAGGCCACGCGCAAAGTAAGTAAATTAAGCCAGATTGACACTATGAAACTGCGTTGGTATACAATATGTTTACAATATGCTTTAATTTTTATCTTTTATCACTTGATCAGTCTTTCCCTGAAACTTTTATCTCTGCTTTTAATCAGTAATACAAATTCCCACTCTAAATGACTGCCACTTTTAGGTTAAAGGCGCAGTATATACACAAACAAAAATACCAGAACAAGTACTACGACAGTAGATGTAAAAGTATCATGTTAACACGGCTAGCATGGGCAAAAGATGATTTTCTCACCGGGGAAAGAATAAAAAATTATCTTCTCCCATAGCTTTTACAACTCTCTGGTGAATGACGCCGTGATGCCGTTTTACCATCTTTAAATAAATAAATTATTAATGAAAACATTTAACGACTCGCAACAAAATAAACATCTATATAATTGAACTGCAGCATGGATTCTTTGATTTATTATTCCCAAGTAACACTTAAAATAAAACACCTGATGAAGCTCACGTGGAATTGTTTTTTGGTAGTGCTGTGGTACCTCCTTTGGTCTACAGGGCTATTCTGTATCTCAGTTGACACCCAATTTGGCTAGCCACTGTAAAAAGTGGCTATCAAATAAAGCCCTAACCATTTTTAAACATTAATTTGTAGTGTGACAAGATAAGCTTTGAACCACCGAAATCATACAACGACGTCGTTTATGTAGAAATTAAAATACTTCCATCATAGCCTAGTTTAAAAAAATATCTGTTCCGAAGAAATAATTCCGCAATCTAAATTAAGGGACTTTTAAGGACATAAATTTCAAAGTGTAAATCAGGCTTTATTTGCATCATAATATAGTTATCCCATGACAAACATTACCGTGGCGTCCCACAGGTGCATGTGACCCAATCAGATTATTAAGTGATGACATCATCAACGGTTATCTCAGGTCACGTCATCTTGTAATAATGTGATTGGTGCACGTTGATTAAGCACCATCAATACTACATAGTAGAAAAACAAAAGTATTATTTCTTGCAAGGGAATACAGATAGCGTTGCGATTGTGATATCTGGTGCCAAACTATTAGTAGGCTAGTCAAAAAATGCGTCTTTTCATTAAGTAGCATGAAACAAAATCGACCCGTACTGGTACGCTTAGAATTTTTAAACTACGCTACGGTTTTTAATTCTGTTTTCAGCACTGAATAAAGAGATTCATGAGAAAATTTTATATGTCGTAAACATGCATATTATGGAAAGTAGAAATTCAAATATTTGGAATGTGATGTCGTAACAAACCTATTTTTAATCCAGGCTTAGCCCGCTAAGCCTGACAAGATACATTAAATCAATGTACTACGGATTGTATATTCAAAAAGGCGTTGTCGTGAGCGCTGTGGTCTTATAAAAGGGAGAACCCGAGTTTGATTGCCGACGGGGGCAATTTAGGATTTTTTAATGTCTGTCTTTTGTCAGGTCTAATCTGGTGAGGCAAGGCTTCGACCGTAGCTTTTAAAACCGTACCGACAAAGACATTTTGCAAAGCGATTTAGCGTTCCGGTACGATGTCGTGTGGATATCGATTAGGGGTATGGGTTTATTATAACTGCCATGCCCCTATTTGCTTGATCGATAGGTTAGAGCGCTTCCATCTTAGGCTGCATCATCACCTACCATCAGGGGAGATTGCAGTCAAGAACTGTAATGAATGAATTCCCTTTTATTATACACCTAAGTTGATACAAGGCTATAATAAACATAATACAGCAAAAGAACATGCAGAAGAATTTAAAAAAAAAACTCCGCCATTTTCATCAATTACTTTATTTGTATCAAAGTGGGACAAATCTGTCTATTGAAAAGTAATACTAGTTTAATTATGTAAGTACTTACTTTGAATGATTATTTCCCAACTTTATTACGAAGTCCTTTCTGAAGCGTCCCTAGTTTTATCAGGTGCAGGAAGTGACCTGGATCTCGAAGGAACTGGAATCAACTTAGCGCCGACGCTTTTGTGCTTCAGTAAGCTAAATGTTATTTGCGTCTAACACTTTTTCTGTAAATGGGATTTGTGTTGGCCGCAAAATGTTTTCCTTATTTATAGTAGAGTTTGTTTCTTAAGATACATAGATAGCTAGATGAAAGCATAGTAATATGTTCTTGCATCATAGATGATATAACTTTATTAAAACAACACCCAAAGTAACAAAATAAGCATGGCTTAAGGTATTATTAAGACAAATGTTTCATATATTTAACTTAAAATTCTTTCAGAATGGAGATTAAGTCATTTCAATAGGACAAGTGACAACGCTTCAAAAGTGCTTATAATGTAGACCTATTTGATATGAATGAATTTCGAGTTTTAAATAATTCCAATTGCTATATTAACAGGTATATAGATACTAAATTTCCAATATGTCTCAGAAATATATTTCCATATCGAGAAATAGTGTGTCTATTTCTCGATATGGAAATTGGGGCAAAATTTATTTTGTGGTTTACGTAAATCCCTTTCCTTTGTGACAGTAATACGTCCGGGAGGGATACTTTTGTTTCGTTCCGGATCCCGATTGAGCGTTCGGCCGCTTATTTATGAGAATTGAATATTTGTCATCCAATTTTTGTGCTACGGACGTATGTAAAAAATTTCTTTGAGAATTTTATGTTATTTAAGAAGGGTAATTCAAATTTACTTCTTCTTCTTTTAATCTACAAAATAGAATTGTTGATAGACAAAATACAGATAACTTCTAAGATAAACAATTTATATAAATTATTTTATCAAAGCAACAATCAATACTAAAATGTATTTTAAATTTAATATCCAAAATAGTTTGAGGATCTACGCCCTACACACAACAAAACACAAACCGGTCCGTCTTTTCATCAATCGTTAATAGGCTGGACGAGTAGTTTTGGCCTCGTCTTTGAACTTATTATGATACTTGCTCGCATTCTTCATCCAGTTTTTAGAGGTTTTCTAATCCCGAGGGTAAAGTATGTTTTCATGGGCTTAAAAATAGCCCATGTAACTCTCCATTCTTTCAAACAACTCTATGCCAAATATCAAGTTGATGGTTGCTTATTAAGATCGTGAAGAAAGTACAGACAAACAAAAAACTTACGCTTTAAATTTATTTAGATTCAAATAGAAACACCTAAGAATTTCAGAAAAAGAAATAACTGGTTTAAAAATGCTTCATTTTCAGCAGACAAAATTTATCCCTATAAATCGTGACTTTCTTACTGATATACAACTCTTTAGCGGAAGCCATTAAAAAATTGATTAAATAAGTTGTGTACCTATAATATTTAATATTTAACGGGGAAAGGTAAGGCCGGAGATTAAAACTTCGCGTCTCGTTCCATGCTTCATTAAAATACCCTCTTGTATACAAAATTAAAACTCGCTTTGAAATTTTTAATAAGGTATTATATTATCCCCACGGAAATACGGAAATATCGTAAGCGGTGGGTGAGCTGTAAGTTCTAAAGTTGATGAATTTCTTCTTTAGAAAACTATTTTGAATTAAAAAAAGATTAAAGAAATAATAAAAGGCAAAAGTTTTAACCGAAAGCTGAATGTATGTTAATAATACTAACATCCTTCTATCTTACTAATATTATAAATGTGAAAGTGTGGATGTTTGTTACTCAATCACGCAAAAACGGCTGATCGGATTTGGATGAAATTTGGCATGCATGCCTTTGACATGGAAAAGAACATAGACTACCTTTTATCCCGATTTCTTAAGTAGTTCCGGAAAATTGAAAATTGTTTACGAGCTAAGCCGCTGACAGACAGCTTTGAAATTTGGTATTTATGACACCTATGCTATGGACAAGGACATGAATTTTCTATACCGATCTCTCAAATAGTTCCCGTGGTAGGATTAAAAATTATTAACGAGCGAACCTAAAGACTCATTTCTAAAGTACACGTAGTCGCGGGTAGAAGCTAGTATTGTATAAAAAGAAAAATCTAAATATGATTATATAATTTTTTTTTTAATTTCATTTTCTTTATTTTTTATTTTTTATTGTTGACAGCCTAGTGGTTTACTTTGGCCTCCTTTTAGAGAAACGAGTTCGAAACACGTACAACTTTTCGGAGTTATTTGTGTTTTTAGGAATTAAATTTAACTTGCCTTTATCTCATTTATGTTCTCAAGTTCGCGAGAGTTACATCGGTTGGCACTGGGCTGGCGTGGTGGATATTAACCGAAACCCTTCTCATTGTGAGAGGACACCGTCGCTATCATCATTACCAAAAATTCATCATCATTACCGTCCCACAGCTGGGCCCAAACCTCTTGCATCCTCTCTTATAGAGCAGATGGTATTAGAGCTTAGACCCACAAGTCTGCTCCAATGCGAGTTCGTGGGCTTACTTTACGTGGGATTAATTACATAATCTAATTTCCTTTAATAATCCAATGTGGAGTGTGGATGCTTAACATGCACTTGTTACTTTCCTTTTATCAGTAAAATCGTGTAGTGATGTAAAAATTTTAATACATTCACCAAACAATTTTCCTAAAAGCTTTTGCATTAAAAAACAATTTCAACAACCATTTTTATAGTCTCGAAAACTGGTCACGGATCGCTGATGCAGACTTTTGAATAAGAATATTTCTTTAGCCGCCTCCGACACTCGGTTGCATTTCTTGATTGAGTCCATTGGTAAGTGATAAGCGATTTTCGGTTACAGCATTACTCATTTCCTTACACACATAAAATTCTTCCTTACACGCATACACAAAAACACACACAAACACAGTCTTAGGTTCTTTTTTTATTGCTTTTTCCTTGATTTAATTATACTTGTAAATTTGTCAAAAGTTATATATTAGAATCAAAGATATCTATATATATAAATCAAAGTCGTGCTAGTTACACCATTTATAACTTGAGAACGGACGGACCGAAAGGCATTGTGATGTACAAAATATGAAGGCGAAATGAAATTCGCGGGGTCAGCTAGTAATATATAAAGAAGACACTGCCACCTTGGACACACTGGACACTACTAAACGGTTTTTTTTTTATAAATAAAAGAATATTATCAATATTATTCTTTTAGAGCATATTCCCCACCGAACAGCTTGAATGCAGGTTATTTGGCTTTAACGACTATCACCAAACCATCAGCTAAATGTGCTCTGCAAGGCACGGGGACTTACACCGCCCACTAACACTAACTTTTCTTAGTTATGTGGGTCTTAAGCAATTAAAATATCACTAGCTTCAACGGTGAAGCATTACATTGTCAGGAAACCTGCATCGAGAGTTATGTTCGCAAAGGCGTGTGGAGTCCACCAACCCGCACTGGGCCAACGTGGTGGACTACGTCCTGTACCCATAGTGAACCTGTAATAAAATAAATTAAATAAATAAATATTCTACGACAGTACACAGATCGCCATCTAGCCCCAAAGTAAGCGTAACTTGTGTTATGGGTACTGAGATAGTTGATGAATATTTTATTATGAATATAATACACATAAATACTCATAATATACAGATAAACACCAAGACACTGAAAAACATTCATGCTCATCACACAAACAATTTCCAGTTGTGGGAATCGAACCCACGACCTTGGACTCAGAAAGCAGGGTCTCTGCCGTCAATGACGTCACTGGTAATGGTTGTCAATGAAGACGATGATATAAATAAAATCTCTTTCAGTTTATGACTTGCACACGCATATTACCATAACGTGGGCAGGTGTGGGCGAATAACTGAGTCGTCGCAATGCGGTATAAGGGATCTTATATTCATAATATTATTGTAGCAAAGCTACCTGGACATGGCGAGAAATCAAAATCTTTCTCAGACCAGTCTGCATTGTGGTTTTGAATTTGTATATTTGATAGCATTTTTCATACTCTTTACAGTTAACGGTTTTTGTAGTATTTATAAATATACTACGACAATATACAAATCGCCATCTAGCCCCAACGTAAACGTAGCTTGTGTTATGGGTACTAAGATAGCTGATGAATATTTTTATGAATATAAAACACATAAACACTCATAATATACAGAAAAACACCCGGACACTGAAAAACATTCATATTTATCAAACAAACATTTTTCCAGATGTGAGAATCGAACCCACGGCCTTGGACGCAGAAAACAGGTTCTATTATTTATTATGTAGTTACTTTATTTTGTGCCGTATGGGAATACAGTTGTCAACATCCCTCCCTCCAGCGGATGTGGTACGACGGAATATCCATGGAATGGAATCTTGGTGATGATGGGCAAGCCCATGTAGAGGGGTTTTTAGCCCAGCAGTGGACTTTTTAAAAGGTTATTAAGTATAATTTTTCACAAGCAGTTGCTCGCAGCTCCTCCGTACTAAATCTTTACAGAGTATAAGAAACTATAAATTCCAAAATTGTCCCTGCCGGGCATTTATAAGGCCACAACACCTGTGCCATAGAGGTTTCCAAATGACTTGACATGATAAACATAGTATGCATATACAATGGAAATACGTTTAAATAGGTTTAGGTTTATGCCGTTGAAATAATGATTATTTACGCAGTCGTAAGCATATTAAAACTAATCCCATGCATGTGTCCTTTAACAAGAAAACTGATCATAGATAACTGCCCGGGGATTAGAACTTCGCCCCTTTACACCGATTCATGTAATCATATTATCCTTTATTCCAATAGGAAATATTTGGGTTAGTATCGGTTTAATTAGTAACAATATTGTGTAACATTTATGACATTTTAACATTTATTTAATAATAATTTAACAATATGCCTCTGTATTCCCATGAAGAGATGAATTTAACGCATAGGCTCTCCACGCTTTAACGATTATTATTACGTAAATCATTTTTTACGTGCTCAACAGGAAACAAAACTTTAACGCTGACAAAGGATAAAATTTATCTGCCAAGGCAATAAGGTAAAGAAGACGTTTACCCCCGTTCGATTTTACACGTAACAAGTGGAATAAAACAGAAGAAGACAGTTTTTTGCCCTCTACGAGTGCCTTCTTCTATTAGCGGTTGGCAGCCGTTAGGTGTAACTGAACTTCGTTACCAGCTGCTCTAAAGGTGAATTGTACGCGTAAGTTTTGTTATGGACAAAACAGTGGAAGATGAAATAAAATTCTCGTTCCACAGTGGAAAAATGTTTCCCAGCCATGCTAGCCGTGCCGGTGCCGGACCTCTAGGCTGGCCTTCCGAATTTCCAGATACAAAAAATCTAAGTTTCTCTCACTTCATCTATGCACTTATTTGACGGCCGATTGGCGCAGTGGCCCTGCTTTCTAAATCCAAGGCCCGTGAAAATATTTATGTGATGCATATGAATGTTATTAGGAGGGTGTTTATATGTATATTATAAGTATTTATGTATGGTATTCATAAAAAATATTCAACTGTCATCTTAGTACCCATAACACAAGCTACGCTTACTTTGGGGCTAGATGGCCTGTTGATGGGATGTGTATTTTCGTAGTTTTTTTTTATTTATTTGTCACACTATTTCTGTATGATAAATAAATAAATATTTTTCATTATACTATTTCTGTTTTATTTTTTCAAAAACATACGAAAGAAAGTAGATAGAAATTAATCAATTGTTTCAAACAGAGAGTCAGTTAACGGCGGATGTTTTTTCATTTAAAGTTATTATTATGCTTAAATATGAGATGTATTCAACTTTATTTATTTTAAAGATTTCTTGGCGCGTAGGCGGATTTTATAAGAAGGATTTTAATCAATTGTTAAAAAAATACCTTGTTATTGATCTAACTAGCTTAAAATGTGTTTTCTAATAAATTGCATGAACTTGTCAATATATTATTTTTCTAGTAGATTTGATAACCGCTTTCTACAGCACTGTAATTCCTTAAATAATTCCAGATATTATAACTTTTTATAATATCTGTCTTTGTCTAACAAGAACTTGGTAAGTGAGTTATAAAATATGTTCTAATTGTTATGCAAATTATAACTTTAACCGGTTGAATATTTATGAACTGACAGTCTCATGTTGCTGACTATATCGCTGCGAGTGGGTGAAGTTAAAGTGCTAAGATCTAATGTTTATAGCTAGATATACTTTGGTTATGCAAAAAGACAACTTGGAACTGACGGTAGTGCTGAACCTATTTAATAATAATAATAAATATACTACGACAATACACACATCGCCATCTAGCCCCAAAGTAAGCGTGCTTGTGTTATAGGTACTAAGATGACTGATGAATAATTTCATGAATAATATACATAAAATACAGACATAATCTCTAATAATATACATAAAATACACACAAACACCCAGACAGTGAAAAACATTCATGTTCATCACAGAATCATTTTCCAGTAGTGGGAATCGGACCCACGGCCTTGGACTCAGAAAAAAATGTCAACATCTCCTGAGGATGCTCCGGTTTCGGAGCGAAACGTGCGTAGAGGGTACATTGCCGAAGATTTGTTTGGTGTGGAGTATAAGAATTGAAGAAATTATAAATTATACCATACAGATTCTCCTGCTTTTCGCGGAGTACAGCCAATTAAGCTTAATTTTCATAATATATCATGGATTATCATGGATGGATATCCGCAAAGTAACGCCTGCTTCTATCGAATATCCATTATTTCTGAAGGCGTTTAATTTAAACTAACATCCATCGTATCGGATTGCTTGCTTGGCGAAATGTGGGCAAGTAAAAGTCGCTGACCCAACCCATAATCTAACACTGATTTTCTCGACTAGTAGTTCTTCCCATTGCAGACAAAGTCGGGTAAAAGAGCTAGAACTTCATCCGTTATTATACTATCACTAGTAGCTTAGGACATAACGACTCACTCTCAGCCATTGTCGTTTTCTTGGATAGCCCAAATGGCTCAATAAAGAAGGTAGTCTGGAATTTACGAGCAAGACCTATTCAAAGCAAAATTTATTTTCCTTTTGCATTATTTAGGCTTTTTAACGATGTATTTCTATACCGTTATAATACGTGACAGCATGTACGTGAGTGCGTGAAGCGGTGATAGCGTAGTGCGTAGGAGCTCAACTTCACTTTGGGGAGCCGAGTGCGGGGTCCGTCCGTAATTTTTTGATTTACACTTTTAGAGATATAAACGTAGAAGTCTTCATAAAAATATGCAAGATTAAACAAACCATAATGTTAATATTAACTACTCTGTTAGTCTCGTAGGTAGCAGGTTGCAGACCACAAGATCCTGGGTTCGATCGCCAGGCCTGGCTAAATCCGGGACAATAGTTTGGGACCGAAATCTGTGTGTGTGTGTGTTTGTATGTTTAACGGGGTCGCAGATAACTCGACACAGCAACGGTTAGATAATTATAATTTTAAAACAAAAATTCACTCAGTCAGGCTTCCGCTTTCATAGCTTTTAGGAGATTAGAGCTTAGACCTGACACGCAGCTTGAATGTGGGTTGGTGGGCCTTAGTTTTTACTTTACTTCAGCCGTCTATACTAGATTTTTTTCTGCTCTCTTAGTACGCGATTAACCAAATATATTATTTCCGATGTGATTTCGGACGGCTTAGGACTCCAACATCATGTAGCTTTTTGTGATTGTTTTTATAAGAAAGCTTTGTTTCTATATAACAGCTATTTTCATGTGTCTAATGCAAGGAGGTCACAAACAAGTACCAAGAGTAATAAATATCCAGGAACGCTAACGTCCACAGTTAAAACTATTCGCAGTATCTTGCCAGAATAGTTTTAATTTTCGCCGAAAATCTAAAAGGAAACGCTGCATTCTTTGTTACAACAATACCACAGTCTAGAATCTACGTCCGTGCCAAAAAACTTTATGGTTTACTGCATCTATTTCATTGGTTCGTTAGTCGAATTTGAACTTCTTCAGAGAATTGAATTGCACAAAATCCTGAGTTTAATATTTTGGTAAACATTTGGTGAACATGGGACCAAAATGTTCCATACACATGATGTACGAAGCAATTCTACGACCGATTGGCGCAGTGGGCAGCGACCCTGCTTTATGTGTCCAAGGCCGTGGGATCGATTCTCACTACTGGAAAATGTTTGTGCGAGGAACATGAATGTTTCAAAGTTGTTCAGTGTCTGGGTGGTTATCTGTAGATTATAAGTTTTTATGTATATTATGCATAAAAATATTCATCAGTTATCTTAGTACCCATAACACATGCTACGCTTATTTTGGGGCTAGGTTGCG
This sequence comes from Pararge aegeria, assembly GCF_905163445.1. Classification (NCBI taxonomy): domain Eukaryota; kingdom Metazoa; phylum Arthropoda; class Insecta; order Lepidoptera; family Nymphalidae; genus Pararge; species Pararge aegeria. The sequence continues at coordinate 2,945,518 of NC_053184.1, read as the reverse complement.
ATGTGTGTATTTTCGTAGTGCATTTATTTTTTTATTAATTTTCTTGCTCATTTCCAGAGGCACCAGACCTGGAATACCATTTATGCTGTTGTTTTTATTTCATCATTAATCTATTAACGACCCACTATAGGGCTCGGGTATCCCCTGAGAATGGGAAGTGTTTCGGCCGTAGTCTACTACTGTGGCCAAGTGCAGATTGGTAGACTTCACACGCCATTGAGAACATTGGCGAACTCTAAAACATGCAGGTTTCCTCGCGATGTTTTTATGCGATTTTCTTAACTCTACGGTCTTTCGAAAGCAGTTTCCACCTTTTTCGAGGCCTTTGTGAGCAAGTGCGATTAACAAATGCTTCGATTTCAATAGTTTGGCATGGATTTTCTGGTATTTGTGCACCGTCCATTGCTAGGTTTGATCCCCGACCTAGGTCAATAACTCTGGTTCTTTTACCGATCTCCTCATTTCTGAAATAAAAACGTACATAAAATTTACGTAAGGCACTCACCTCCTAAAAGTTCGTACCGTTTAGAATATGGAATCGAGGACAAAGAAAAAAAAACTCCATTAATTTTCTGCAAACGACGCTTGATACCCGGGAAACAAGAGGAAAAGGTTAAAAGTAAAAGAAAGGGGTTAATAAAGTTTGGGGAGCTTATAAAACTTTAACAAAGAAACATCGTTCTATTAATTACAAACGAATTATTATTATAACAATCTATTGTATTGAGTTTATGGATGGTTTTTGAAAGGGTCTTATTTCGTATCTGCGAATTCCAATAAATTAGCAGAGTAACATCTTATTTAATTCAATGTTTTTTTTTATATTCATACCTACTATCCTGCCTTTAAGCAGCGTGGTGGGTTTATGACTCCTGGGACTCTCTCTCCTGAGAGAGTAAGACTATGCTCAGCAGTAAGATATTAAAACCTTGATGGCGATTATCGAAAGTACAAGCTCATGCATGCGAGAATTCCACAAGCCTTACGTTTACGTTCAAGTTTACGTTTTTGGGCAAAAATTAATTTTATCTAGCTCAGAAATGCAAACAAAAGGTTGTTAAGATACTATTGTTTTCCCTGCTCTTTTCCGGGGTAAAATTTACCCATATTTATTTTAAGGGTGCAAGCTATGTATGTAATAAATTTCATCAAGATCGGTAAAGTGGTTAAGACGGACATATTGTTCCCCAGGAGCAATCAAACAGTATCTTTTTTTTATTAATATACCCAACTAGAAAATATTTATCTTTTTATTCCACTACAGCCCTTGACTGCAAGCTCACCATCTTGTGAGAGATGATGCAGTCCAAGATGGTAGCGGGCTAACCTGTTATTAAGTATGGTAAGCATACCCCCTTATCGGTTTCTACGCGACATCGCACCGGAACACTAAATCGCTTAGAGGCACGTCTTTGTCGTCGTAGGGTGGTAACTAGCTACGGCCAAAGCCTACCACCAGACCAGACCAGAGGAAATACAGAAATAATAGACTTCCAAATTGTCCCTGACGGGAATCGAATCCGGGACTTCTTACTTAAATTCACGGCGCTCACCGTTGCGCTAGGTAGGAGGTTGCGATTAAAAAATGACGGGTATCATACAAATTTCCAATCCCTTCACTCATTTTTGGGTATTATGCCAAAAACTGTGAAACACGCTCGTTTCTTATTTTAATACCAAATGTTATAGCTGGAAAGTCTCTTCCCCTGTTTAATTCCAATGGGTTTAGAATTTGATAAAGTAATCTTTCTAAGTACCTATATACAAATAACTCTAGGGTGTATAAAGATTTGTTTATAAATTTCAAGTATCTACGTTAGCCGCTAGGGCTGTAGCTTATCTGTCAGTCGGGGCAAAGCCGTTTATAGATAAAATATATATAGATAAAAGATAAAATATAACATAGATATATAAATTCATATTCAAAATTCAAAATTAATGTATTTCAAGTAGTTGTAATGTAAGCACTTTTGAAACGTCAAGTTAGTCTGTTTGTAGTGACTCTACCACCGGTTTGTTATATTTCCTGGATTACCTTGATAATATAAGGGGTTGATGGAACCGATGGTAAAAGATCATAAAAAGTAGTGATTAAAAAGTTCAGTATCATATCTAGTATCTAATATCAGCAAAGCATATAGCTCACAAACCTCAAACACCAAAATTAAGCACCGTAATATATCCATCAGCTGTGCTCATATATTTATGTATCGATACTATTAACGTGTAGGACCGAACTGGTTCGCCTCATCATTCAGTCTAATGGGACTCGATTTATCCGTGCTGGGTCCCTCGTCTGACCTTAAAGGGTTCCCATACCCATTGATTTTTACTTACGATAAATGTCGGTGAGAAATTTTGCCGCCAAGAAAGATTTACGGGACAGGAAAGAAATACAGTATTCAGAGTAGGTAGATAATTTTTGGAAGCTCCCGTTTTTAAAGGTTTTATTTTATTTCGGGTTTTTGACTTTTCTTAGTCGCTTCAGGCTTGGCAGACTACTATTGGTCATTGCATTAGTGTTGCTGCTAGTTTGTCAATCTGTCTACACATGTTATTTATGCAACGTGTAACGGAATAACGAAATAATGTTGAAGTGTGCATAAGTGTATTGCATGAGGAATCACCCTGTAAAAATATAAAATATAAAGAGGCATACTTATTTTTTCATACACACTAATTTTAATTGTTTTCATATGACAACCCTATTGAATATAAAAGTCCGGCACTCGCATAGACCTACGCTACACGACACGTACCTAATAAAGTGCAAGAGTCTCTGGATTTTAATTTAGCATTTGATGTTAGGGCTGCATCTGATTCCTTTCTGTGGTTTACTCTACAACTATTAGCGTTTCGGTTTCACAGATAAGTCTCAGAGATAGTTAATAATGTATGTGTAGTGAAGTAATATTTCGGTTTTCATTACATGTTGTATATGTCGCAACATTATTCTGATCTACCTTAAGCACGCTCTGGTAGCTTCGACTTAAGTAACTGAAAATACGAGCTTAAACCATGCGTAAGAGAGTTGATTTATATAGACAGAAGAATACTTTATCAGTAATATCTCGCACACATCATCATGACTTAGTTTTCTGTAACGAACCTTCTAGAACCGTCTTAAAAATTATGACTCAACAAAAATGACATAGTTTTTTACGACTACAGACCTACAGAGGAACCACAGAATCCATAAACATTCACGGTTCAGACCACAGATGATAAATGTAAATGAATGGCCCAAACAAATTAATTAAAACGGACATAACTTAGAAAAGTTAGAGGTGCGGGCTGGGATTCGAACTCGGCCCCCGAAAGTAAAGTCCTACCCACTGGGCTATATATTTTTTTCATCAATATTTTTTTGCATGTTGCATGTTAGTTAAATCCATAACCAAAAAAAATTTACCTGATGTTTTTGTATCAAAAATTATGTAGGGGAGAGCAGATCTATAGTACGAGTTTTTACTCAATTTAGGTATCAGTGATTCAACCAAAACTTAGTACTAAGCAATGATTTCTGTCACTATTTAATAATCGTGTGATCAAATTATTTTTATTTATTTATTTTTATCACCGCTTAATTAACCCAATTTCATTGCAGGAAGAGACCCGTGCCCCGTAGTGGGCCGGTAACGGGTTGATATGGTGACTAGCAGCTTACTGTTTTTTTGTTATAGATTTTTAGATATTTGAGCCGAGTTTATATTCCAGCCCGTTGGGAACAAAGTTAACATTGATTAAAACAGTTGGTTTATGAAACCGGGAGGCTAAATACAACCCTAATTAAAGGCGACCGCAGCTAGCTGTGGTAAGATTCCCTAATTACTGTACGTTATCTGTAGCCACTACCACACGTTTAGTGTTACATTATATTAGAGCATGCGAATGTATACACTATAACATAGACATAAGTCCGAATTTAGTTAAATAGTATTTGAATATTCTTGACTATTATGTTGCAGATACACTCTATGTTTTGTTATTTCTGGCAGAGTGAAGGCTGGTATCATTTAAATATCATAATTTTATGAAACAATTTTTTATAGTAGTATTTGCTATCAAAATATACGTAATAATATATAATTATATTATGTCTGTATTTCAAAAAAATGCTTTCATTGAATTTTTTCATAAATAAGATTCTAAAGTAAAGAAACCAATTGAAATTTCAGCAGTCACACAAACGATCATCTGACTTTTGGATGTTAAGTTCTTTTTTAAATTTATTTAAACGTTTATTAAATGTCACTTACAATTCTACATAAACAGACGCAATCCTCACACTCAGAGCTATGGATTAACGGAAATGAGTGTAAACATACAAAGGAGGTCTTTCCAAACCTAAACACACGACTAACAACCAAACTACTAAAACTAAGTCGGAAAAAACTAAGTACGGTAGTAAGCATGATAACAGAGCATTGCGCACTAAATAAACACCTTTTCATTTTAGGTATAACCTATCGGTTATAAGTCCTCTGTGCAGGGCGTGCAAGGAGGCAGATGAAACACCGACTCACGTACTGCAACAATGTAGAGGAGAAGCAGAACAACGCGTAGCATACCTTGGCTCCCCAGCATCACTCCCTGAAGCACTTGGTGACCTGGGCGGACTGCTAAGCTTCTGGAGTGAGCTCGGCTGGTTGGAGTGACCCAGCGGGGAGCCGTACCAGTGGCACTACGTACAACGGAAGGTTCCGGCCGACCAAGTACGGAGACAAGTCCATAGAAAGAATAAGAAGAAGGTCACTTGCTTTAAACGGTGAAGGAAAACATCGCAAAGAAACCGGCTTGCCTGAGAGTTCTCCATAATGTTCTCAACGGCGTGTTAAATCTACCAATCCGCAATTGAATAGCGAGGTACTACGGCCTAAACCCTTCTCATTCTGAGGGGAGAACCGTCCTCTATAGTGGGCCGGAAATGGGTTGATGACGATGATGATCCGAAATGCAAAGGATCTATAAAAACCAAAAAAAAATGTCTTCATTATCATGACGGAACCCACAAGCAGTGTTAACCCAACCTCATATAATTCAAAGAGCCATTTTGGTGTTCATGTAATAAAACAATTACAGTCTTCGTTCGTTGGCCTAAGCAATAGGTACAGATTACGACGTCATTACTTGAGATATTAACCTTTATTCACCAACCAGCCTTCATAGCCTCACCGCTTCTAAATGAACAGGACTCGAAAATACAATAATTCAACAAGCCATAATGTTAAAGTCTCTAGGTCGAAAATCGCGTGACGAAGTATGATAGATTCTAAGATAATAGACAATTTTCCCAACAGTAAATCCAATAACGACTGAATGGAATTGTAAGCCTTGATAGCAACCGAGATATCGATAAAATTAGTATTTCGAGGGGTGGAGTGTGATTATGATCGACGTTTTGTGTAATTATATTTATAGGATCATAAAATAAAATAAATAAATATACTACGACAATTCACACATCGCAGTACACAGTAAGCGTAGCTTGTGTTATGGGTACTAAGATAGCTGATGAATATTTTTATGAATATAATACACATAAATTATACACATTAATTATAAGGCCGCCTTTTGTATTCTACTTCTGTCTTTGTATTTCTTTTGTTTTATTTTATTTTCCTAACTTCATAGTGGTGTACAAATAAAGAGTTAAATAAATAAAATAAATAAATACATACTTATAATATACATGACGCAGCTGGCAAGAAATCTGTAAACAACACGTGCACCGCTCTCGCCACCTGGCGCATTGTTCATTATCCCCACTCACCTACTACTCAAGTCGTTCAGATCCGTATATAACGACCGAAACTACAGTGGCGAGGCAGTCTTAGCTCTGGCGTAGCACGGTGCACATGTTGTACTCTGCTAGTAAATTCAAAAAATTCAAAATTCATTTATTTCAAGTAGCCCTAATACAAGCACTTTTGAAACGTCAAGTCTGTCCGTGTGTAGTGACTCTACCACCGGTTCGGAATGCAGATTCTACCGAGAAGAAGCCGACAAGAAACTCAGCTGTTGCTCTTTTCCAACATCAAAAATTTACATTTTACATTTTAACATTCATTTTTCTATCTTGTGAGAGATGAAAGCGGAGCCGGATGCTTCCAAGCAACCTTGAAATTAAGAAACTCATCAATTGTATAATAACCTCGCTGTAATAAATGTGTTTTAACACATTCTTTAAACTTATGCATTCGTAGGTCCAAAATTACCTTAGGAATCATATTATAAAAGCGTATACTCAATCCCACAAATGACTTCTGCACCTTTCGCAGACGATATGCAGATGTCACTAATTTATGACCATTTCTTGTAAGTCGACTGTTTATATCCACTTTTTGTTTATAAAGACTAATATGTTGTCTTACAATTACTATATTGTTATAAATGTATTGTGAGGCTACCGTAAGTATACCAATTTCTTAAAATTTTTCACGGAGGGATTCACGTGATTAGTAGCTTATCCTAGACGCTTTGGATAATTAATTTGTGGAAAACGAACTAATTAATTATTATTCTCAACTATAAATTTGAATGAGTAGCCACAATTTATAGTTGATAACCCTCTCGCATTATTACTAACTTGATTGAAGTAGTGGTTAATTATTATTAACTAAGTGATTATAGTTTTACTTCATTTCATCGAATTACAAAGACTATTTTTCTGACTCATCCCCTTCTTTTATTTATCATGTCCGACCCCCCCTGCCGACATACATATAAACACCCAGACACTGAAAAACAATCATGTTCATCACACAAACATTTTTTCAGTTGTGGGAATCGAACCCACGGACTAGGACTCAGAAAGCAGGGTCGCTGCTCACTGCGCCAGTGGACTGTCGAACGGCTGTCATACATCATCATTTCAAACTTGATCTTCCAGTAGGATCCTGACTAAAACATCGGGAGCAACGTCTGGTTTGCAACTTAGAAATGGCTCGATCCAGAAATCGATACACGGTCCACTTGATATTTTTTTGAACATTCTAACCGTTGAACGTTTATAAGAGGCAAAGCTTATATAAATATAACCCGAACAAAACATATTGTACTTTTAACTATCAACTTTGTATACCGCTGGTGTAATTAAAGACACATGAGGTTTAACACCTACACCTAAGGTTGATGGACAGGATCCTAGCATGACCTGCAAAATGCCGCTCTGTTTTAGAGGCGATTGTTTTCCACTTTCTTTAAGGTGAACCATCTGCTTGGCTCGCCAATTAATACTACAGAAAAAAACTTTTTGCAATATAATTATCAAATTAAGTTTATTTTTATTGATGTTTCACAGTAAACTCTATACTGGTCGTTTTACTCTTAAATTCATTTTTAGAGGTATACCCTTCTTGTCGCTACCGCACCGGAACGATAAAATGCCGATATATACTCGTAACATTCCATGATTACGGTAAAGGATATTACCATTCCAAGCCCCACTAAACACTAATTTTATCAATACCTCGATTACTATCAAAGCGTACGATTCCATCCGATCGCTTATTGGATTTACTATTGGGATGTCTATTGTCTCGATAGCTATTATAGATTGTCATGCGATTTTAGCCCTTATACAATGCAACTTTTATGACGTCCCTCGAGTAGAGAGCGCTGTGATTTTATGGGTAGAGATCTCGGGGTCCTAAAGCGGCAATTTCGGAATATATAATTGCTGATTTTTCTCTGGACAGGTCTGGTGGAAGGACGAAAACGCGCTGCCAAGCGCGAAGCGCTTTGGTACGATATCGCGTATAACTAATAAGGGGTATATTATGATACTGCGTGAGCGGTAATATGTGAAGGCGGGGATAGCCTAGCGGTTTGCTTTTTAGGAGTGCCGAGTTCGAATCCCAGCAAGCTCCTCTTAATTTTTTTAAGTTATGTTTCATCGTTATCATTATAATTTAAAACAATTGACGTCCACATACAAACATACAAAGCTGATGTCATCTGCCCACCTTGTTGGGAGCCGACCTACGCTGCGTTTATCGGAATGGCGGGGTCGCCATTCCAGCACCTTAAGACCCCATCGTCCTTCGGTGTTCGAGCTATGTGCCCTGCCAATTGCCGCTTCACGACTCGCTGAGCTATGTCGGTAATTCTAGTTCTTCTACGGATCTCCTCATTTCTGATTTGATCACGTAGAGATACTCCTAGCATAGCTCTCTCCATCGCCCGCTGAGTGACTCTGAGATTTCTTATGAGCCCCATGTTTGTAGTGTAATTTTTAGAATAAGAACTATATCCAGTAAGTTAACCTATTTATTACCTACCTTATTTTACCGTGATATTAGGACCATTTAGTTTCAAAAATAATTTATTTGAGTGTGACCTGCCATTTTACAATGAAATCATGTCTTTGACGTTATTGAATATTTTTCGTAATTCAAATTCATATTTCGTAAATTTCTAGCGTCAAGAATTACGGTTCAGTCATATCTTTCAGTATTAGAGAAATAGAATTTATCAAAAATAAATGTACGAATTTTTATTCCATTCTTTCTCGATTGGATTGACGTAGGCTGATGCAAACCCAACCGGACGAATGCATTTGGCATGCATCGGTTCGTATATATACATGTATTTTAACACACTATGTATAACCGTAAAACGACGGTAAACTATATATTTATAGACTCCTATTTAAAATGTTTGCAGTTGCGTTATGCTATTTTTGACACCTGACGCAAACACACACAAACACACACAGACACGTGTAACCATAAGTTAGACGTGTGAGTGTATGTGTGTTTGTGGGATCGTTTTCCTAAAACGTATAAATCGATTTTGATTTTGTTTATTTTTTTTGGAAGGTGAATTATTCGCTATGTTAGATGAAAATCGGTACAAGATGGCCGCCGCCACAAAATTTACATATTTTTCACCATTCCCTCAATATGCGTATCAAGGGAACGTTGAAAATAGGCTTGACTAGTATATTGAAAGTTGAAGGTTTTTTAAAATTTTAAAATGATATTTCATAGATTTTTTATTTTTGCCATGCTGTGACGACAGATCAGACTGACAGATCAGACTGACAGATCAGGTCATATTGGTGTCTCTTCCCAGGGTGTTGTACGAGGTGACTTAGCAAAAACCAGGGAAAGCACCACTAAAACTGCAAAAAACCAGCACTCTCTGTTCTACCACTACCATCTACTACAACCCCAACACCAACCCCAGCGGTGTGGTGATTATGTCCCGTTAGGTGAGCCTTTGTGTAGCTGCACAAAAACTCTGCATAAAAATGGTTCCGTTCCTTACAAAAAGAACTAAAAATAGTTATATGATTGATTAAATAATTAACTAACAAAAAACCGCTTAAAAACTCTCAAACATGCAGGTTTCCTCACTACTTCTGTTTTCCTTCACCGTATTTGATTGCTAAAAACGCACAAAACTCCAAAAAACGTTAAGGGTGCGGGCCGGGAATCAAACTTGGTTCACCTGTAAGGGTCATCGATATCATCAATCATCAATCTAATATTACAAAAGTGAATATTAAAAAAGTGGGTTGTTTGTTTTTACTTAACGCTTTAACTGAGCTAGCAATCAATTTTTGACCTTTTTTAACCTTGAAAAACTCTGCCCCCACGGGATTTGCAAAGAACCGTATGAGTAATCCTAAGGTTTCATCAGGAGATAAGGGCGCCTTTTGGATCCTATTTCTTAAGTTTCTTCATATCCTCTCTGTCTTTTTCTCTTTGCGGTGAGCAAATAAAATTCAAAAAATTCAAAATTCAAAATCATTTATTTTAAGTAGGCCTAATACAAGCACTTTTGAAACGTCAAGTCTGTCCGTGTGTAGTGACTCTACCACCGGTTCGGAAGGCAGATTCTACCGAAAAGAAGCCGACTAGAAACTCAGCAGTTGCTCCTTTCCAACATCAAAAATGTACATTTTACATTTTAACATTCATTTTTCTATCTTGTGAGAGATGAAAGCGGAGCCGGATGCTTCCAAGCAACCTTGTCATTAAGAAACTCATCAATTGTATAATAAAAATAAATAAAATAAAAAAAAAAAATAAAAAAAGCCTTTTATTTCTTCATAGATATACATAGTTTCATATTCACTATCTTTAATTTTTAGTATATAAAGTGAAAATAAATAAACCGGTATAAAACCGGTATATAATAATAGTTATAATAATTAAATAAAAAAACTCCGTTATGAAGAACCCTTTTTCAAGGTCAAGGCCTCCTCCAGAGACAGCCAGAGCTGCCTGTTTTTTGCTTTCAGCATCCAGTTTGGTCCAGCCACGTTTTTGATGTCGTCCTCCCACCGATAGTGCGGTCTACCTCTAGCACGGTTACCTGATGGGCCTGGCCATTTCGTTAACCTGAGGGTCCATCTATTGTCGGTTAGTCTAGCCACATGACCAGCCCACTTCCATTTTGCTTTTAGAGTATAGGCGAGGGCATCGGTTATTTTGGTTTGTTGTCTGATCAGAGAATGTCGAATTTTATGGATTCTTCTGACGTTCATAATACTTCGTTCCATTGCTCTTTGACACCTTATTATCATATTTCTTACTTTGTCCGTAAATTTCCAGGTTTGACAGCCATATGTCAGCGTAGGTAGTATGCACGAGTTCATAATCTTACTTTTAAATTTCATAGGCATTTTGCTTTTTAAAACCTCTTTCATGCTCCAGAATTTGTTCCATGCAAATCTAATTCTTCTTTTTATTTCTTCTTCGTTGTTGTTTCTTGCGAAAGATATTTGCTTTCCTAAATATGTGTATTTCTGGACATATTCTATATAAGTATTTTCTATAATTATTGGGGTTTCTGTGTGGTTAGTCATTAATTTTGATTTATTAAAGTTTATTTCCAAACCTGCCTCTCTACTTGCCTTGCTCAATGAATCCATCATGTATTGCATTTGTGCGCTACTTTCTGCAAATACTGCTATGTCATCGGCAAATCTGAGATGGTTGAAGTACTTTCCTTGGACGTATATACCTAGATTACCCCATTTTAAAGTACTTAGAACTGACTCTAGTACTGCTATAAAAATTTTTGGTGATATTGGGTCGCCTTGTTTTAAACCACGTTTTATAGGGAATGGTATACCCGTTGATTCAAGTCGTATCTTGCTCGTGCTATTCTCGTATAAATATTTTAGTATGTTTATGTATTCTCGGTCTATTTTTAGTTTTTGTAGGCATTTCCATATAACGCGGTGTTTCAAGCTATCGAAGGCTTTTTGATAATCGATAAAAGCGACATAAAGAGGTTTTCGGTATTCTTGGAATTTTTCTATTAGCAATTCGACAGCGTGAATATTATCAATTGTTGAAAACCCGGTTCTAAAGCCAGCTTGTTCAATCGGTTGGTTAACCTCTATTATTCCCTTTATTCTTTTCTCAATTAAAGAGGCGAATAGCTTATAAAGGCATGGCAATAAACTTATGGGACGATAGTTGGCTATATTGTTTGGATTTCCTTTTTTGTAAAGTAGTATGATTGTAGATTCTGTCCATTGTTTTGGGGCAATGCCCGTCTGTATGATTAAATTAAATAATTTTGTTAAGGGGCATGTTAAACACAATCCCGCTGTTTTAATTGCTTCGTTTGATATCATATCAGAACCTGGGCTTTTATCGTTTTTTAACCTCTTTATTGCCTTAAGAACTTCAAGGTTGTCGAAGGGAGGTGAAGCCTTAGTACATGGCTCTACATATTGCATTGTGCTCGGATCTATGTCGTCGTTTACGTCTTTTTCGCTAAATAGGTCTTTGTAAAAAGCCGTCGCTATTTTAAGTATATCTAATCGGTTTCGCACCATGTTGGTAGAGTCCTGTAAACTAGTTATCCAATTTTTATAAGTCCTAAGTTCTTTGTAAGCCTTTTTCATGCTACCGGTTCTTTCTAAGTGTTTTTCTATTGTTTTAGATCTATGTTCATCATAGTCACATTTCAAATATTTGCTTGTAAGTTTATATAAAGCACTCAACTCGTTTTTCATAGCTCTTGTTTTTGGTTTGGTCTTTTGAAGCTCATATTTCCTCTTGAGTAAAACCATGGTGCGGTCTTGTATGATTTCGTTATTTAATTGTTTGGATGGTATATGTGCATATTGCTGGCTTGTATTAATGGTGTGTATAATTTTATCGTAAAAAACTTGAACTGAATTTTCTTGGGACTCTGTCAGTGTCTTAGTGTAGGTATTTAGATGGTCTAGGTATCTTGTTATTTCATCTTCTCGTACTAATAGGCTTTTTGGTTTATTATTGTAGTTTTTCCTGGATTTCTTAGGTATTTGGAGCCTTACGGTTGCTCTTACTAGCCTATGATCTGATGAGAATAATAAATCAATTATTTCAATGTTGGAAATACTATTCTTGAGGTTTGATAAAATGAAATCTATTTCGTTTTTTGTAGAGCCATCTGGCGATCTCCAAGTCCACTTTCGTTTTTCTTTTTTCTTGAAGAATGTGTTTAAAATAGGAAGGTTTTTTTCATGCGCAAAGTCTATTAATGCTTCGCCTCTTTTGTTCCTGGTGCCATATCCATATTTGTGAATGATAAGACTTTCGCCCGGCTTTGCTTTGCCAATTTTCGCATTAAAGTCCCCCATGACTATAACATTCCGTGATGCGATAGAAAGAGCTTTGTTTAAAGTTTTGTAGAACTCTAGGTGATCTTCTTTGGGAGCTGCCTCAGTTGGTGCATAAACTTGTATGACAGATAGATTCAAATTATTAATTAGAAGGTTTAAGATTGCAATTCTTTCTGATAATCCATTGAAACTAATGATGTATTTTTTTAGGTACTTTTTTACAATAAAGCCGACTCCATGTAGACCAGGAGTATTTCCTATGTAAAAAAGTATAAAATCTGCATATTCCTCTATCGAATTTCCTAGACGTTTGACTTCAGATAGTCCAATTACGTCGTATTTAATTTCTTTTATGGCTTTATCCAGCTCTATCAATCGTTCACGGGAAGAAAGACTACGTACGTTAAAGGTAGCAATGTAGAGATTATTGGATTTGGATTTTTGTTTACTTTCATTGTTTTTAGTGTTTTTAGTGTTTATAGTAAGATTGTCTGGAGGGTTTTGGTCTACAACTCCCTCGATGACCAGTCGGCTTGGGAGCGGTGTTTTGTTTTTTAAATAATTTTGCGTTTCACACAGTATTTTGGAAGTATGGAGGGGGCCTCTTAATTCTCATGCATTCTCCGATCGAACCATATATGAAGATATAGGATTGGGATTTGCTCTATATTTCTTATGTGATTGACGCGAATGCGTGGTCTCTTTAGGGGTTTTTGGGTAAACTGGTGACTCTGAGAGCTGTCTTTTTTGGGTGTTTTCTTTTTTATTCTTAACGATCAGCTTGTCGTACTTCAAGTAAGCTATGTTTCCTTTCTCAATTTCAATTTTTTGTTTATTTTTCAAATCTTTTCTTATTTCCAAAATTCTTTTGGGAAATTCTTCTTGAATGTACATATTGCTTCCCTCTAAGGATTTTTTATTTTTAATGATCTGTATTTTCTTTCCCAGCGTTGTCAGGGATACAGAGATGGGCCTTGGTTTATTTCCAGCACTGCCAAATCTTCTTACACACTGTATTTCAAATATTTCAGTTTTTATTCCAATTTGTTTATTTATAATGTTTAATATTAAATCTTGGAGTTGAAAGTACGACCTTTCCTTTTCTTCTACCCCAAATAATACTAAGTTTCTCTGTACGTTCTGTTTCTCTATGGTGCTCATCCTTTTCTCTTGGTTATCTAGCTCCAAACGCAGATCCTCTAAATCTTTATTTAGGCCCTCAAATTTGCTGTTCATATAGGTTGTGATTTGAGAGGTTATTTTTTCTTCTGAGGAGGCGATGCGTGATTCAATCGCATTTAACTTCTGGCTAAACTCATTTTTCATTTCTCTAAATAATTTGCTTAGTTCATCCATTATTACGTATTAACTTTATTGCGTTTAGTTAAATTTGATAACTCCTAGCGCCCTCTATTGAAATTACGGAGTACCGCGTAGACTGGTCGATACCGTCTTTAATGGATGGCAGCACTTATAATGTTAGTTGTTAGTTTTGCCTTTCCTCGATAGATGGCATTGGTGGGATTAGATCGTTATAATTTCAACTGATATTGTTTATGACTTGCAGTTTTGAAATTGTTTATGTATAAAATTATGTTTTAAATGGTTCAAAAAAGTTATTTTCCGAGACTCACCACTTAGCGATGATAATCCGTAGTGTATTTACATTGCTGTGAATTGTTTTGGTGTGAAAAAACTTATAAGTTAAACTTATAAGTTAAACTTTTGAGAAGTGTCCAAATATTTTTCCACTTTTTTGTAATTGTATAATAACCTCCCTGTAATAAATGTGTTTTAACACATTCTTTAAACTTATGCATTTGTAGGTCCAAAATTACCTTAGGAATCATATTATAAAGCGTATACAATTTTGAAGTATACAAAGATTGATCTCACAAATGACTTCTGCACCTTTCGCAGACGATATGCAGATGTCACTAATTTATGACAATATCTTGTAAGTCGACTGTTTATATCCATTTTTTTGTATCCAAGTGTATACGAATTAAATAAACCGTAATAAACGCTGACAAAGAACGCGGGCAACATCCAGTGTAATAGTATAATTGATAAATAGTTATTTATAACCTAACATAATAAGTTGTATAGACGCAAATGTTAACCTCAATATACGTTCATACAGCACAAGATAGAGCAAATACCCGAAATATAAGCCTCCATAGGATCCGTTGCATATCCAATGCAGTTCGTCTAGTTTGATATACCCCGCCTGTACTGTATTAGGCGTATCGGAAAAAGAATGGAAATTCTGAAAATGGATCGCTATATCGGGCTACTTTTTAAACTGATTATTTTCTACATATGAAATGTGGAATGTGGAATTTTATTATTATCTGAATGCGGAATGTACTCTCAATTATTTTACATTTACGACGTGCAAAATCACATCCCACTCCAATCCCCGAAAAATGTAACACAACATGTGTTAGAAGTTCGATGGTTATGTGTGTGTGTATTTGTTATTACCGATTACCGATTCGAAGGACTTGACTAGTATAATAATGAACACTATATTAAAAGGTAATAACTAATGAAATTAAAACTACAGAACAGTGAGGTGTGGGGTTTTTTATATTTTCAGTGTTTTGGTTTGCTATGTCAACAGCTTTTTCATAGTCTTTGCCTTTTGTTTTTATGGGCATTATTTTATCACAAATGAACCCTAAAAACAAGGGAATCTTCATTATATATTAAAGGTATAACATTACTTTATCAATATGGTTGGTGGAAGTTATAGGTAAAAACAATGGGACCGGATAAGATAAAAGTTTATTTCACCGTCTCTCATGTTACTTCCATCCAATAATAACTTTTTCTAATCAATTTATCCCCTGCGTTATGGGACAACTTTATTGTATGATCCATTCTAACCGAAAAAGTTTTTCGCATTAAATAAATTGACCATGTAGGTTGTAATGCTGGCTGTTTCCCCTGTAGCCCGGAGTAAAAGGTCCGGATCCTGGCAAATTTGGTTAAAGGCTTGTCAACTGAACTGGTCCGATAAGCGGTCAACACTCCTTGCTCAAGATGGCTTTATGAGTTACAAATGTAAGATATTAGTAAACCGTAGAGCTGTAATCATAGATTTTAATTTAGTAAATAAATTGACCGTGTAGGTCTGTGGAGAAAACTGTAAAAGGGCCAAAAAAAATATACATTATCTTCGTAATTTCTTGTTATGTATTTTATTCGTTGCGAGCACGCTATTTATGGTGACCTATTTATAATAAGTCTTTTGAACTGCTAGTAGTGTGCAAATAAAGACTATATAAACAAACAAAACAATATGTGCTAATACCTTATTAATGTACCTAACCTAGCAATGATCTCATTCTTTTTTTGGCTAAATATACCGCAAATAAGTCAACAAATTTAAGAAAAAATCATAAACCTTTTTTTAACTTAACTGGTTTATGTTTTACTATTAAGTTATTCGTATGTATGTTTTAAATAGTGTACCCAACCTATTCGTTTTTCTTTTAAGTTTTCCTAATCCTAAGGTTGCCTGGCAGAGATCGCTACTTAGCCTTTTGTATCCTGCTTCATTCTTCATGTGTTTGTTATTTTTTTTTCTCGTTTTTCTGAGTGGTTTACAATTAAATAGTATAAATAAACGGTATTATAATAATTGTAGTTGTGTATTTTCAAGAACTTGTATTTTTTATTAAACAAAATCACAATTTATTTTATGATATAAAATAATGATAAAGAAGTTATAGTGCCAAACCTAATCAATTTTCTTAATTGGATACTCATTGTTTATTCGATATTGCATTATTTTCTTGCAACTAGTAGTACTTCCTACTACCCTTCATAGAGTGTTTTATTTTTAATCCTTTTCGCTTGTTATTTTAGAAAACCGAAGCTGCAAAAGTATAAAACTGTTTTCGGTGTAAAACTGTTTCACGTCTCTCTGTGTCTAATAGAACAGATTTATTTCGACGAGGAGAACATATACGGCGTAGAGAAAGGTATCTCCAAATGTGATGACATAATTTATTTAGAAAGACAACTTTATACTTGCAGCTAGTGATCCCTGTACTAGTCTCATTTTTTTTCTCCCTTATTTCACTAGGGTTGTATAAACAGCGGGTGTCACTGCCAACGCAAAGCTGCTTAATAATGCAAAGGCTGTCTAAATCCTTGCATGTCTGTAAAGAAAAGTCTGAAACGTTGACTCAGTTGTGTACCTACTTAACGAGGTTTTAGCGTTACAAACATTTAAACTTTCTTTTATTTCTACTATTTATTTATTATTTATTCAAAAAATTCTTTATTTTGCAACAACAACACAAAATAAACTATAGAGAAACTTAAAAAAAACTAGCTTAGGTGTGCAAAAGTGGTCTTATCGCTAAAGCAATCTCTTCCAGACAACCTTTGGCGAAACGTGTTCTAATAAAAAAAGTTAAAATTTTGGGCCTAAATAAAAATATTGCAAAATATATTTCATACATTCTAAATATACTTCACTTATAATACTACACATATAATTATTATATATGATAAATATTGCTTATACTTATAATAATTACAAACTGAATTCTATAATGCTACATACACTGACCTAATTCATATTACGAAAAATAGTTTTTCAAACGACTTTTCCAAAGAGGCGAGAATTTTGCCTGACGTATGTCATTATTACTTTCTCTATTTTTCTTCTTTCTAAGTAACTTCATACAGCTCAGTAGATTTAAAATTATTTTAATTAAAAGCCGCATAATTATGGACGTAGAGCGAGCTCTTAAAGCTTAAGGCATCAAACAATCAAATTAATATCGATGTTTGAATTTCCATTCAATCCTAAAATTCAAACGAATCGTTTATCGAAATTACTATTTCAGATAATTGTCTATTGTTAGGAGTTATGAGCGTTCGCCATTCAAATTTCGTCCTTGAAGCTTTTGAATTTCTCTTTCGAGTTATATTTTGAAGAATGCTCTTCATTTAGCAGTGATGGGCATATAACGGTGATCAAAAATGCTTTAAGAGGGTAAAGGATTAAAATATGATTTATGATCCTATTCAAAATAAAAGACAATTATTTGTACTA
This sequence comes from Pararge aegeria, assembly GCF_905163445.1. NCBI lineage: Eukaryota > Metazoa > Arthropoda > Insecta > Lepidoptera > Nymphalidae > Pararge > Pararge aegeria. The sequence goes on along the minus strand of NC_053184.1, from coordinate 2,927,864 downwards.
TAAAATCAACAATTACTTTATAACTTTCGTTTCAAAGTTGTATTGTTGTATTTCCTGGATAGGTTTAACAGAATCGCCGCCATCTTGGTGGGAAGCATGAATTTCAACATCTTCAGCTTAATCGCGAAACACGTAATTTATCGTCCTATTTTTTAATAAACAAGTCGGTGATTAGTTCATATTTGGTTTGGTTTAACACTGGGTACTTACAATTTGCCATGAAATTTAGATAAACTATAATAATGCACTGTAAAGATTTTCTTTCATTAATAATATATCATATTAGGACACGACAATAAAAGACGACGACGAAAAAATATAGGAGTAGGTGCGCCCAGCACATTATGCAAATTGCAAACCATTTGATTTCATAACATTCTTCGTTCTTTCAACTGGTGTAGCTCTCGGCATCCAGAGAAGTGAAGTGATTATATAGCATAGATTCTACAAGCCGTGTTAATTTGAGCCAATTGGTAGTACAGAAAAAACTGTTCGCCCGTACCCTGGAATTGTAGAAGACTTCGTTAAAGATTGCACTTAACATCCCGGATCCCAATAAATGATTACTCGTAAACCGTAGATACATATTTAAAAATTTGAATTATGCCAGTTCCTAGATCCAGCAATGAAGAATCAAAAAAAATTAAATTATAATATATAAATAAGTTAATATCACGAACCTAAAAAAGAAATCCTTAAAATAAATACGAATAGAAAAAAGGTGATTTGTTCAAATCAACCGAAAAATAAATTATAAGGACAATGCGACCACAGAGTCTATATAATTCACTTCCAGATCATTAAATCGTGATATATCGACTTGGAGAATGACTGGAGATATTATGGTTCCGTATAATTCTCGTAACGCTGAACGTTTTTACTGCATTAGTCTAACAAAAGGTATTAGTTCAGTGCGGAACTAATCGTATTTTAATTGTTTCAGAGTAGCAAAAGTATATTCTTAACCCCTAGAGCAAAAATACCCTGTGTGTTAACTGGGGACGTCTTTGCTATCTATCTTTGTGTGTATCTGCATTCTGATGCCTGATCTGTGACACTTGGAAACCACCCATAAAAAAAAGGATTTTTATAGATAAGAAAAGTTACAAATAACGTAAACTTATTTATTATTTATTTGGGCGTGTATTAATAAATATTACCGTAGAGTAATTACTCTAAAATGCATCTTGTTGAGAACACGCGATGAGTAAAACTTCCCAAATAGCTTATCTACTTAAACATCTGAAAGCTTCTTTAAAGCGGGCGTACAGACTGAATAAATAAATCATTCACCAAAGAGCTTCTTATTTCTCTCAGCTGATCAAAGTTATGAGACGTAAGCATTCATTGTAGCCTATTCAATTGAATGTTCTAGTATACGACCTTAGTTTGCTCTCGGATTCTGCACTTAGTATGCTCTTTTAAAATTTATCCGCAATCTGGCTAGGGTTTGAATTATGGAGCTGAGAAATCGATATCGATATCTGAACCTGAGAGTATCGAATATTTAATATAATGAAGCTTGCAATTCTGTTGTACACTGGCGGTATTACATCTTGCGTCTAAATTTTTAATTGATTACATTTAGGATACCTACTATGTCATAATTATTATGCAAAGTTATGATAAAAAGGTGTTTTTAGTTTTAACAGGACTTATATTTTTATCTTCCTATTTTTAGCTGAGTTTATAGGTATGAATAAGCGGCTTATAAACGTCTTTATGTTTTTAATTCCATAGAGATAGTATTAAGTTTTATTTAACTTTTAACGTTGTTTTTTCCTGCATTTTTAACAATAAATTAAAGTCTGACTTTAACTGTAGTCAGTTAAAGTCAGACTTTATCCTAGCTATTCAAATTGTTTTGTTCCTTTTTGCTGTAATTCCTTTAATCGTAAAATCATTAGTTTTTAACCTTTTGTTCTTAATTTAATTTAAAGTTTTTTATTTACCATGGTCAGGTTTCTAAACGTAAGGGAACTCTAAAAGAAATGTGGTTTGAATATAAAGTATCGATAGTTTTCCAAACCCTAAATCTGACTCAATTTCTTAAGTAGTTCGACTAACGAACAAATGGAATGGACGCATAGCATAAAGTTTTTGGCACAAATGAACATTCCAAAGATGAAACAAATGCCGAGTTTTGTTTCAAGGAAATTTTCAAGGAATTTCCCGATTGCTGCTGTGACCCTGCTTACTGAGTCCAAGGCCGTGGCCGTTCCGTGTAGGAACAACTGGATTTTTTTTTTGTTATGAACATGAATGTTTTGCAGTGTTTGGGTGTTTATCTGCATACATTTAAAATTATTATTTATTCCTAAAAATATTCACCAGTCATCTGAGTACCCATAACGCAAGCTACGCTTACTTTGGGGCTAGATGGCGATGTGTGTATTGTCGTAGTATATTTATTTAGGTACTATTTTTGTATATATTTTTCTGACAGTTATTAATACAAACGTGTGACTGTTTTTGTTGTTTTTTGCAATCCGCATTGGAGCAGCGTGGTAGGCCTGTACTCTAAAACCTTTAATCCGAAGAGAGAGGAGGACCATTTCTAGCGATGGAACATCAACAAGCGTTATTAAAACCTTAAATATATATTTAATCGTAATGCAGATATTTCTGCAAAGAAAAATCTGACTGAAGCTATTTATTAATAACCACATCAAAGCAGCGATTGAAATATCAAACGAGCTTTTTATTAATTATATTTCGCAAGAAAACTCGTATCATTGCTCTGAAACAAAAAGAGGGTGAGTTGATGCGATCGAATTAACATCGCAATCTGGGCTGCGATTCAATGAGGATGCAGCGGGGCCTTAAATCGCATCAGTGCTGAGCGACAGACGTGGAACAAATCCACTGAGGGAGTACTGACCTGAATAGAGCCTTAAATGTAATATTTCAAGCAAACAAACATCATATATTCAAACACCTTTTGAAAAAGTTCTGGATGTCTATTTAATAAAGTTGATAATAAACTTACAAGCTGTCGCCCAGGGCTTCGTCCGAGTTCGTTTTGGGTTTAAAAATAACACAGGAACCCTTTCTTTTCGCAGGATACAATGTATCTTATTGACAACTCCAAGTGTTTTGTGCAAATTCCAGACGATGTAGCCAAGGTTTAGCGGTTAACGGGCGCGTCATTGAGGACATTATAACAATATTTCTGTTTTGTTCGGGTGTGCAATAAGTATTTTGATTGAATATTTCACGCCTGATAGGATTAAACGTTTGTAAACGTAATTTTTTAAGTTATATTCAATTATTTTCAACAAAAATTGGTATATTAGGTTGTTAATGAAAATTAGAAAAATTTACCACAAAGGGGCTAATTAGAGTATGAATTTTTTTTTAGAACGAGCATCTATCTATATATATAAAATAGAAAGTGTGTGGGTAGGTTCCGTATAGGCTCCGAAACGGCTAAACCGATATCAATGAAACTTTCAGGGAATCTCCGGATTGACCGGGCGAGTAATCCTATAAAGTTTGGTGAAGATCGGAGCACTACTGTTTTTTAAATATAATAAAGCAAAATCTAGCCCAGCGAAGCGGGCTGGGTATGCTAGTAACAAAATAAATTTGAGTTCATTTTTTTAAATCCATTCGTAATTTAACCGCGTGTTCTATCATTTCTTTTGCTAGGACTCTAGCAAACGAAATGATAAAACACGCGGTTTATTCAACGCAGTTATCATAAGTTTTACTCGGACGAAAACGTAGAGTACCTACCTACCTTTACTCATCCAAAAATCTTTTAGATTTTTCTTGCGGGTTTTTTATTATTTCTGGAATTGAAGTACCACCAAAAAAAGCTAATTAGAGCAAAATCTCCACTGAGCATCATATAAACGTGTACCTTTTTGATGCAACTAATACAACAAAATAATTTATAAATATTTGTTATTTTATCTCTTCCGATATCGTATCAACAACAATATAGAGAATAATAAGTAATAGAATATGGAATCACGACAACAATGATTAATAATTAATTCCAGTAATATTATAAATGTGAATGTGAGGATTTGTGTGATTTGTAATTGAATCGCTAATTAACTGGAGAAAATTACATTTCACATTAATAGAGTAACTGCTGAGTTTCTTCTCGGTAGAATCAGACTTCCAACCTGGTAGTGAAGACATTGACTACTGATTTGAGGTTTCAAAAGAGCCCATAGAGTATTGGAAATAAACTTCATGGCTAAAAATATAACAAACATAACTCCTGCTGTACTTTCTCAGTGAAGTGTAGTACATTTTCTGAAAGCGTAGTACTTTTCGTAACTATAAAAATTCTGACTGACTTCTATTTCAAGAGAACCTAAACGGCACAATTATTTTAACCCTGGAGTTGTATCTACTGGGAAAAGATTTTTTACATTCATCCATTAAAAAGACGGATAAACTAGTAAAACTTATGAGAATTAAGCCTAATTTGCTATAATTTAATTAAATTAAATTTGCAGGAGCATCAGTATGGTATAATTTATAATTTCTTCAATCATAAGGATTGAAGAAATCTCCACCCCAAACCGATCTTCGGAAATATAACCTCTACGCACGTTTCGCTCCGAAATCGGAGCATCTCCTGAGGATGCTCCGGTTACATACAGATTCTCCTGTATTCGCAGAGCATAGCAAATTAAGCCAAACTATAGAAACACGTACTTCTTATCTTGTATAGGTAACTTTTTCATATTTTGCTATCGAAATCTTCCTAATGAATCGAGTAAATCGTGGCAACTTTAGCCAGAAATATGTGCTGACTAAATGTTCAAGAATCAATACACTGGTCAAGAATAACATTATTTTTTTGCTGAGATCTTTATTTTTGGTTTAAGTTCTTTCAACCAAATTTAGCAGAACTTAGCACTTTTAAGCCTTTAAGCTATCATAGTTTTATAATAGGTATGATTCGCACTACTTCTCAATACAACCTACACAGTAGCGACGGTCCCAACTCGGAGTCTCTTACGTAAATTGGATCTTTGAATAGATATCACTGATTGAATTAGCCGCTTCATCGGCGCGCTTCCAGCCTTATCGCTTGGTAACTGTATTCGATACGCTTTTGAGGAGTAACTTACAAGAGGTAGCGGGTAGAAAAACAGGCTTTTGGTTAAACAACATTCGTATTTTTTTCATCACGTCATTCATCATTCATCATCATACTCATCATATGAATCCTTTACCGCCCACTACAGGGCACGGGTCTCCTACGACAATGAGATGAGGATAAGGCCTGAGTTCCCCTAGCTGGCCCTGTGCGGATTGGTGGACTCCACACACCTTTGAGAACATTATGGAGAACGCTCAGGCATGTAGGTATCATCACGATTTTTTCCTTCACCGCTGAAGTCAGTGATATTTCAATTACGTAAAACGCACATAACTTTGAAAAGTTAGATGTACGTGCTGGGATTCAAACTCGGCGTCCGGAAAGTGAAGTTGAGCTCCTACCCACTGGGCTATCACCGCTTGTATATATTTTATATACTACGATAATATACACATCGCCATCTAGCCCCAAAGTAAGCGTAGCTCGTGTTATGGGTACTAAGATGATTGATGAATATTTTTATGAATAATATACATTAATACTTATAATATACAGATAAAAACCCAGACACTGAAAAACATTCATGTTCATAACACAAATATTTTTCAGTTTTGGGAATCGAACACACAGCCTTGTATTCAGGCTGAAAGCAGGGTCGTTGCCCACTGCGCCATTCGGCTGTCAACCGAAAAATGCCAACGAAGGAATGCCAACAGTAATCGATGACCTAATTTACTGACTGTGGAAAAAATCAGATGTCTGTAGCGTGCAGAAGTCGAAGAAGAAGAAGACTTGAGGGCACCGGCCCTTATATCAGTTAAAGTCAATACAAACAAGAAAAACATCTTCTTATTCTTCCTTAGCTTATCGACTGATTGTACATGTCAATGATGACAAAAAAAATGTATCATAATGTCAACCAATAGACGTCTACTGCTGGACATAGGTACTTTGTAGGGAGTTCCAAATACCACAGTCTTGTCTCCCTTGTATCCAGCGGCTCCCTGCGTCTCGTTTAATGTCATCGGTCTACTTTGTCGGGAGACTACCAACGCTGCGTTTACCGGTGCGAGGTCGCCATTCCAGCAACTCGCCGGCCCAACGTACATCGGTTCTCCCATCTATGTGCACCACCCATTACCACTTTAGCTATGTCAGTAACTCTTCTTCTTCAACGGATCTCTGACTTGATCGCTCGATAGAGATACTCCAAGCATGGCTCTTTCCGCGGCCCGCTGTGTTACCCTGAGCCTTCTTAAGGTGCCTTTAGTTAGCGACTGACTGTGAATCTCCTCATTCCTGGTTTGATTACTAGATAGAGATACTTCAAGTACAGCTCTCTCTATCGCCTGCTGAGTTACCCTAAGAAAATTCTAATTCTAATTCTAAAATATTTTTTATGTGGACCTTATCTCAGGCACTTTAAGCGTTCATACATTTAACATGTCAACACTAATGTAGGTGATGGTGATAACTGCATTCGTTAACTTAAAACTAAAGCTAGGAGGGTTCCAAACGCGCCCTGGTCTACGAAGAGCTCACTAATGTTTAGCTATAAAGTAAGAGGAATTCATACTCTAGCTTTTTTATCATAAATGTAATCCTTAATATTATAATAGGAAAAACGAACCATCTTATAAGAACTTCAGTTAGCCAACTCTGGTTCTTCTGCGGATCTCGTCATTCCTGGTTTTATCACTAGATAGAGACACTCCAGCATAGCTCTCTCTATCGCCCGCTAAGTGACCCCGAGCCTTCTTATAAGACCGATAGTTAGAGATTAAAATTTTAAAGCCATAATTCATCACTGGCAACACGCACTGTTCTCAATAGTACAGGCTTCCGCTATCATAAAATAAATTGTTTTAGAGTAAAGTCCCGCCACGCTGCTGCACTATGGGTATGTCGGTATTAACCACAATTATCATAATAATGTTATTTATAATAACCGGGCTATGGCCACAGACAATGTCATTCTATGAGAGTGTTTGCTTTTGCTTAGACATAGAGCTTTTATTATTATAACATTGAAATATGATATAAATAGAAAGAGATGATTGCCTACCTTGCTGATAAGGGACTGATAGATGTTATGATGGTCTAACATTTTAATTAGAATTATAATTAAATTTTTGCCCCAAAAAGTTAAAACACTCGGTTCAATATTATTCCTTTAATAATATTAACAGGTCAGTTCATGTTATCCCTACCCAATTTCTAAATTGAGTTTATAATTAAAATGTACCGGGGACGAATTAATATTCTCAATTTTTTTTAGGTTAACACCTAAAAAAAATTGAGAATATTATGACCTGAATTAACTAACCAAAAATAGATATACAGTTAGTTTATATTTGGCAAATTGGAAGCGAGAGGAATGCTAGCTTAATCTCTCTATGGCTTATTGAAAGACTGGCAGTATCTAAGTAATAAACGAAAGTAAAGTAAGGGAAATGTAGTGAGTTCCGTTTTAAAGGGAATTAGAAATGCTGCGCGAAAAGAAACGTTCATTAAATTTGGCGAGCAAGGGAAAAATAAGCGTTGTGAAAGCACGCGTTGATATATGTCATAAGGGAGCCCTTAAACTTACACCCAGATTGCAAGTCTCTGGAACTTCTCAGAATGTCTCGAGACTTGCAATCTTTTGTGCGGAAAAAATTGTGCGGATCTGCCCCACAATGAATCCTGCACCCGCACTGTAAATCTACGAAATGCATAGTTTACGTCATCATCACTATAAACAGGATATAACTAAAGAGTTATTAATTATTGTCATAACTATTGGAGGGAGGTATTCAGGCGCAGCTAAGAACCGCCACGCTCCTCTGCGTTCACGCTTATTGTTTATATAACTTGACGGTGAAAAATAACATCTTAGGAAACTTGCATGAATGAGAATTCTCTACAATGGCTTGTGAAGTCTACCAATCCATACTTGGGCATCATGGTATACGACCTACACCCTTATCAATCTTGGAGGAGACCCGCAGTGTTATTACGTATCTCGTGATAGGCTTGCGACAGGCGTAAATCTTGCAATCACTGCTATCAAACGTTAGTTTCTCATACAATAAATAAACAAAAGTGACGTCTGTCTGTCGCGAGATACGTAAATACCCTGCCGTGCCAAATAGTGGAACAATAATGGATTAATAATGCTGATGAAGATAACGATGAACCGTAGTCGAACATGCTTAACACAGTAAACAAACGCGTCTAATGAGCGTACGTCAATGCTGCGAGCGCAGTAAGTGCTGATGAATCAACGAAGCTTGAAGAAAATAAAATTTAATAAAATCATACTTTGTTATAACTTAAAATGCGTGCATTTTTATTACTCAGTCAGGCATCAACAGATTTATGAGTTTGAATAAAGCTTCGCACAAATAAAGACAGTCGATTACCATGTTTATTTTAAATTCGTTTAAATTTGACAAGGGTGAAGTTCAGCATAGAAACCAGTATACTTCAAACTGCACCTGAAGGATAATTAGTAGTAATTGTGTAAATTTTATTTATGTTAATTGTAAAAGCTCCTCCTTTGTACCATATAAACAAATTGCTTTATTATAAAAAGTGATTTTTTGACTAGCATTCATTTCCTGCACAGATCTATTACATTATCATGAAAATTATAATAGATCGCCAATATAGGTACTCATTACAAATGTAGTGGGAAACCCGTGCAACGCGTAAACGTGTACTTTTTAGTGTCACCTAATTTTTTTTTTGATCCCGTGATAGCCTACAGGATAAGGCTTCGGCTTTCCTTTCGTGGAGATCGAGTTCGAGCCCCGATACTGTACCACTGACTTTTCAGAGTTATGTGCGTTTTAATTTAGGCAATTTAAATGTCATTTGCTTTGCATGCCTGAGGGTTCTCCATAATGTTCTCAACGGTGTGTGAAATCTGCCAATTCGCACTTGACCAGCGTGGTGGACTACGGCCTAAACCCTCCTAATTCTGAGGTTTGAGTTCCTCAGTTATTCACACTGTCGCTCCCTCCGTTCGAAAGATAATCTTATCTTAAAGATACCTCCCCATAATACATCATTCTATTCCAATTCTTTCTCAATTGAAGCTGAAGCTGAAAATGCTCTCCCTGTTCATATCAGTAGTATCGTGCACAGTCTCTACCCATTTTTAAACAGCTACTAAAAAAACACTTTTTACCGCCTTAGTAGTATGTGTATTTATTTATCACTAGCTGTCCCGGCGAACTTCGTACCGCGCATCATTTTTTTTGATGAATGTTATTATTTTAATACTTATTATCCTATTCCGGTCTAAGAGGAATCCAAAAAATCAAATATCATAAAAATTGGTCCAGCCGTTCTTGAGTTATAAATGGTGTAACTGACTTTTTATGTCAACTCAGACGGGAACGCTGTCGAACGGGATAAACAGTATCCTATGTCCGTCTCCTGGCTCTAAGCTACCCACCCACCAATTTTCAGCCATATCGGTACAGCCGTTCTTGAGTTATAAGTAGTGTAACTAACACGACTTTCTTTTATATATATATAGATAGATTTCCTTTTTATTTTATTTGAATTTTTTCACCCTTTTTTGAGCTTGTTTTTAAACAGTCCCATTTATATTTCTTTTATTCTTCGTTTCCTTTCTGGCCTCTCTATCACATATAGGTATATATTATATATATGTTTTTTTTTATGAACTTCATGTATTCAATTTGATTTGATAGGTTGCCTGTTAGAGATCGCTTTTAAGCGATAAGGCCGCCTATAGTACCTTTACTCCTTTTTTTTCTAATGCTTGTTTTTTTATTTTTTTTGAGGAGACCGTGTCCTGTTGCGGGCCGGTAATGGGTTGACGATGATGATGAATGTTTACTTTATGGGCCTACTTGAATAAACATATGATTGACTTTCGACTATGCCTTCATAAGTAAAACTAGCGAGTGCAAAAGTACTATCTATTGAAAAATGTGAACAGCATGAAACTCCTTATGGGCTAGTCATACTATTAATTTGTTCACAAAGGAATGTTTAAATACTCGTACTAAGAATTGTATAAACATTTATACAATTCTCTAAACTATAATTCTAGTTTAAACAATTCTCAAGATACGTCATAAAAAGTAAAAAAGACGAAGATCGATTTATAAAATCTGTATATTCTTTCACTTTGCTTTATATTCGTAAAAAGCGGAAAAATTCTTCTCGAAAAAAGCGAAGGTGTTAATGCCACGTCGTTCCTTCCTCCTCCAAGCTATTTCATCAGCAAATCGTCAAGAGACAGGTGAATTTTCCGCCTCGCGAGCGACAAGATTTAATGTAATTTATCTACACTCATGGTTTCCTTATTTGGAACACTTTACACCCTTGTTCCATCACACGAACGTATTATGAGACACATTTTTTTCTGTCTCTTGTGTCGCAATGTATATTATTTTTGATTAATTATTGTAAACCAGCTGATCTTTATGATTTCGTCCGCGTTTTTGAAGTTTCTTTTAATTCGGGATAAACTTTGATTTCCCGGGCTAAAATTAATCCTATGTCAGCAGGACAGTCTGACAGACAGATGTTGTTTTAGTGCAAAAGCCATGTTCGTCTCACAAGGTCTTATTCTCAGGTTTGTCATAATATTGTAAGGCTAAGTTGTTCATTACGTGTTTCCAGAAAACCGCAACCCGGAGCCACAGAAAGACCTAAAAACTAACCGTATTCATTTTTTTTTTATTTTACTACACTTTCCTTAACTGCAATCTCACCTGTGATTATGTAGTCTAAGATGGTAGAGGGCTAACCTGGTAGGGAATATGGTGGTCATACCGTAATCGGTTTCTACGCGACGTTGCACCGGAACACTAAATCGCTCGGCACGTCTTTGTCGGTAGGGTGGTAACCTACGGCTAAAGCATAACACCAGATCAGACCAGAGAAAATTCTGAAATTATAAATTTGCCCCTGCCGAAAATCAAACCCGGGACCTCCTACTTACCGTTGCGCCAGGAAGGTCATCATTTCGGGCCCAATTTCACTGTTAGAACTAATCGCGACTAAGCTTGCTAAACTCAATCTAAACCGGGTTCAGGCTTGCAGTTTGAACATTGAAACGAATAGCATAGCCTAACGTGGTTTATGGAACTTGAATGAATGAATGAATGAATACAATTTTATTGTACACCACAGAGAAAATTTACAGAGATACAAATACAACAGCACAATAAGGTAGAACGTACAATTTGGCGACCTTATCGCTAAATAGCGATCTCTTCCAGGCAACCAAAGGCATACAAGAAAATGTTATAATAAATAAGTAGGTGGTACAACAAACAAAATTAAATATTAGGACTTAAAACTAAATTAACATAAAAAAAATATAAAACATAGTATATACTAAACATAAAATATTAAAGATATGTACAAAAATATAAAATATATTCCATACATATATACAAACATATAAACTTACAAATACGCTACTATAAATACGTAATTAAAAAAATAAATAAACTTGGTTTCCAAAATGAGCAGCAATATGAGCCCTTACTGTGCAGCAGCTTTAATGCCGGCCATTTCATGTTCAGACTTCTAGCGCAGCGATGTGACACTCTCGCAGACGCAATTACTTCGGTACCTCCAAACAACCCATCTTCGCCCACAACACAACTTCTACGAAACGAATTATTCACTTGTCCCACTTCATTCGTTTCACTCGACGTACAAATTGTATTCGTGAGCTTGAATTATTGCGTTACGACGCGACGTCTCGAATACGAATTATAATTGCGCATTTACACCCCTTGACGGTTGTTCGAAGCTGCTCGTTCATAAAATTCGACAAATCGCTCATTATATACAATAACGGCCAGCGAGCGCTTTGCTTTCATATAATATCAGTGGCTGTACCCGACTCGAGAAAGCAAGCGATAGGCAAAGCTAAAAGTGAAAATTTCATTTCCTTTTTTGTTTGGGGTTAGGATTTTAAAAAACAATGTGTTTTTCTATTCATTACTAGGGCCTAAGCCCTTCTCATGTGTGGGAGACCAGTGGGCCCTACAGTGGGCCGTTAATGGGTGCATATGATGACTAAAGCTTAAAAATCAAGTTAGCCCACTACTATCTTAGACTATCACAGGTTAGAATGCAGTCAAGGAAAGTGTAGTAAAACAAAACAAAATGAATACTATTAGACACTATTATATATTTCATATTATATATTTCATGGCGAGTTTTTTTTTTGCGATATACCTTGAGAAATGAGTGACTTTTATACAACTTTCTTTTTCTATTCAACCCTTTTAGATTGTGTTATTAGGGTTTACACTTTTAGAGTTCTCTAAGTATATTTTCCCCAAACAAATTCGGTTCAAGATTATGGGTTTTTTTTTTACTTGCCGGACTTTCATTTATCGTATTCGACCACACAGTATTCCAACGCTGAAACGCTAGAAGTACGCTGTCGTAAGAATGTTTGCTGGAAAAAGAACACGTCAATTATAAATCTAGAACAGTACTACAAGTTATATATAAGCCGAGGAAATCCTATGAAGGCACTGGAAATAAACACGACGAGTCATCCTCTTGTTTAAGAACAGTTATATGAAACCATGTATCTATTACGTTTTATACGTTATGTTGAAAACTCACCCACTTCTAACTTTCAATCGCTAACGGCAAATGCGACAAATGTTTGTTACTTACCCTCGCTCAACAGTTTCACTTCTGGGCAGTTTTGACAACCACTAACTCGTCTCTTTTCTTTATAATCCTTATGGAGTACAGTCTTTTAAAGCTTTAACAACTTGTACGTTTGTTTGTATGTTTTTAACCGACTCCTTTGGTTTTGATTTTGACCCTCTTTGAACGGTCGTATTTTGTTAAAACTTTGTAAATATATCTTATTTAACTTTTCAATTAGCAAAATAAGATATAAAGACCAATGCAGTAAAACGTAATCAACTGATGCTGATCTGATTATATATTGTCTCATCTACCCCTGTAACGTAGGTTGTGGATCACACATGGAAGTCAAAAGTCGTTACGTCCTAGGAGTATTTGACATACGACGTTACGGTACTCGTAAGTTGCCTCAATTCCCATTCGTCTCAGGTACAAACATGTTGTATCCGAGATGAGGGTGGCTATGATTATTGATTCCATAAGTGATTCAAATGAATTTCTTTGTAAAAGTAAAACAAAAAGGGAAAGGTCTAGAAGGAAGAAGAAGAGAGAATCAAAGCAAAAATATGTATTTTAAAAGATTTTTGTCTTGATTTATCACATCAAATAATCATTGAAATACTTTTTTATTGCGTCATTTAATACATTCTTGTTAGGAAGAATGGTAACTCTAAGAGAACATTAATAATTCTGAGATGACCCAGCTTATTTTTCCTCTTATCTCTTTACTGTATATATAACGAAATATTACTAAACAGACTTCAGAGGTACATTATTTACTGCCTCTGAGAGTTATTTGAGTAAACAACCGACATAGTTTTTACTGAAAGAAATCGGATACAGCCATGCAAAATTAAAACCAAGTGACTCCTGTCACTTTATTAGGTACGTGTCGCGTAGCGTAGGTACTGGTAGGTACGGTAAATAAAGTTTATTATTATTATTATTATCTGTGTACACTTTAGTGTCTCAGCTAACAGCTGGTATTTCAGGTGTGCACGGACCTAAGTCAAGTGCACACCCAGAGTCAAGTAGAAGGTTGTGGTTGGACATTATTGTGATTGTGTGTGGGTTCACCAGTTCGATGTGTAGGCTCTTCACTACCCTGTAAGAATTTACGGACTATCCTGCAAGTGTTCAGGATTACAGCTTTTTGGAGAGATATGTAGGTGAATTCCGGTAAATTGAGTAAGCTGAGTGACTGGTGAAGTTGTTTGGGAATGACACCTGTAGTGGATAATACTATGGGAACTATGCTAACTTCATTAAGCCGCCACATGCGCTTTATCTCGTCTTTAAGGTCTGTATATTTAGAAAGTTTTTCGGATATTGTGTTTTGTAAATTATGTGTGTTGGGTATAGCTATGTCTATGATGATTGCAGTTCGGTTCTTTTTATCTTGAAGTGTAATGTCAGGTCTATTGTAATGGATTGTTCTATCTGTAAGAATTGCACGGTCGAAATACAGTCTGTATTCGTTGTTTTCGAGAACTGATTCTGGTACATATTTATAATAAGGTATGGGTTTCAGATTTGATATGAGATTATATTTGTAAGCTAACTTCTGATGGATAATATTTGCGGCTTAAATAATATTATTATTATTATTATTATATTTGATTTATGAAGAACTTATAATTGAGACAGTTAAAATGACGCTGAATGACGCATTCTTAGGGAATGGCTTTTGATAAGACTAAATTTTACAAGCGTTCGTTTAGCGTACGAGCTGTAGAAATGTGGAATGCGCTTCCAATGAGCATACAACTATCCAAATCACTGGCGATATTTAAAAAATCAGTTAAGGTATAATCCTTATATCATTATATTGCCAACGACTATTAATATGAAAGTATATTGTATTCGCTCTCACGTAAATATCTATTGTATGTTAAAGTATTTAAATATTTATTTGATATTGTTATATTTTCAATATATGTTTATTTTTATATTTAGGAATTATATTATATTTTGTAAACTAGTTTATGTATTAGTAAATAGTTATTCGCATATATATCTTTTTTAATTTGTACCACCAGCAGCCTATTCTTCTCTTCTTTTTTCCTGATTCAAAGAATGCCTGGCAGAGATCGCTATTAAGCGATAACGCGGCGTTATCGCTTAATAGCTCTTGTATTCTACTTCTTTCTTCATTTTTCTGTTTTTATTTTACGTTGGTATATGTTAATGCTGTGTTGCAATTAAAGAGTTAAATAAATTATCATACCTCACTAACTGAATTAGGGAATTAATTATAATGTATTTATGGTCACTCTAACTTGATGTATATTACGTCGAGTCGTAAATAACAAGTAATATTCTGTTTATTTATAACATGATTAAGCTAATGTCTCCGTTATATATACGAGTATGAATATCAAACGACTGTGCAATAATGGAATATTATAGTGTATTAGATAGAGAAAATTAATTTAAATTGGATAATTATTTAGATTACAAGATAAAATCAAAATAATCATGGAGGAAACTAAGTATTCAGTAGTATTAGTAGTACTTTCTTGGAGCTTTTGGTGACAGTGCCTGTCCGGGGAAGTTCTACCGCAGTGCTTACAGACACATAAGGCTTGACACCGCCTTAGGTTGATGGCCACATATTGCAATCATCATCATTAAATATTTCATTATTCAAATAGGCACATAGATCGCACTTTTGATGCGAACATTACATGTAAAATATGACATAGGAGTGAGTTGATGGCGACAAATAAATTCGTCAACTTAAAACTAAAGCTACGAGGGTTCCA
Organism: Pararge aegeria; assembly: GCF_905163445.1. Classification (NCBI taxonomy): domain Eukaryota; kingdom Metazoa; phylum Arthropoda; class Insecta; order Lepidoptera; family Nymphalidae; genus Pararge; species Pararge aegeria. Next base: position 2,912,378 of record NC_053184.1, on the reverse strand, counting down.
AGCGCGCCCTGGTCTAAGAAGAAGCCCACAACAAACATAGCCGGTTGTTATTTTTTTTTCGTTATCACCATCTCACATTGTCATTTAAAAACTATTAAAGAAGCAACCTGGTTAGAGCAATAATTTACACCCAAGAATTTTTATCGTTAACGTAGTCCTTAATACTTATAATAGGACTTTTCTATAAGCTTACGTTTAATACAAACTTTGAACTTTTTCAGAGACATCTCCAAGATATCAACTGGTAATTTATCATCATCATCACATCAATTCTTTTTTTTTTTATTTTTTTATTTATGTTTGAGGATTATTATTTATTTTATTTCATATTTAATTTATTATATTATTTTTAAGTAAATATAATTTTTGTATATTATATTTGTATTGGTAATATGTATTTGTATTTAGTTACAAATATTGTTTTATGTATATAATATATAGTTATTTAAGTAATGATATATTTATTTTATGGGTATATGTATATGTGCACCACCAAACTATTCAGTAATAATAATAATAATAATTGTCTTTATTGTTTCTCATTTACAATGGATTCTTATAATCTAAGGAACGGTAACAACTGTGTTAGTTAGAAACTGTGTTACAGCTATTAACGCCCACCTCAAGGTTTGCTTAAATAAAAGACTAAAACAAAGAAAAATTAAAATATTACAACTAAAACAATACAATTTACAATTAGTATTTGTTTTCTTCGCCATTGTTTGCCTGGAAGAAGTCGCTATGAAGCGATAAGGCCGCCAAATTGTATGCGTTGTTTTGTTACACTTTTCTTTTATTTTATGTACTTTTTGTGGTGTGCAATGAAAGTATATTCATCATTCATTCATTCATGAATCCTTTAACGGCCCACTACAGGGCACGGGTCTCCTCCCACAATGAAAAGGTTTTTTACCAATGCGGATTGATGGGCTTCACATGGCTTTAAGAACATTATGGAGAACTCTCAGGAGAGTAGGTTTCCTCACGATGTTCTCCTTCACCGACAAAGCAAGTGGTATTTGAATGACTTAAAACGCACATAACTTAGAAAAGTTTAAGTTGCGTGCTGGGATTCGTACTCGGCGTTCTCTTTAAATTAAACTTATTGTTGCAATCTTGGGCATGCTCCCTCTTTCATAATAAATACCTGAGTAGTCCCACACCTGACCCAACGCTCTATGTTTCAAGTTTCCATTACCTCTATGCACAAAAAAGGCATTTAACACACTGTTCTTTGTATTTGTAAAAAAGCTTTAGGCACATTAATGAAATAAAAAAATCGAAACAGTTTAATTATTAACCAAATACATCCTATTTGCAGACCGAGCCCGTAGCTTTTTCTAAGAAAACCCAGGTAAGTAGATAAGCAGAATTTTATTATTCCTAGAATTACTGTCAAAGGAAAACATTAATGAGAACTCAGGTAATATATTTTATTATTTACAATTACTAAATATTCAATATTACAATCTATACTTATAATAAAACTGTAACTGGAAGATTTCTGTAAATTTGATATATTTTGAAAATTTTGATCGGGGGATGCTTTATAATCGGCGGAGTCCAAAACAGATTATTTAAATTTTGTCTGTCTGTCCGGGCATCACGTGAAAACTACTAAACGGATTTAAATAAAATTTAGTATAGTAGTAACTGTTAATCCGGATCAACATATAAAATACTTTTTATCCCGTTAAACAATAAGTTTCCTCCGGGAAATGGGATGGAATTTTTTATCAATTTTTCGTCATAGCTCTGTTAAATTTGAACCCATTTTAATAATTCTTTTTTTGTTCGAAAGTGTATACTATCGAGCATGTATAGTCTTACTTTCATAAGTAAGACATATCATGCTGATAAATATTTCCGCGAGGACTTGGCTGGGACAACGATCGAATGCATGCGTACCATCCTACTAATATTATAAATGCGAAAGTTTGTGAGCATGGATGTATGGAGGGATGTATGTATTTATGTATGATATCAACGAAAATAATGACAATAACTCACTATACCACGTAAAATAATAGTAGGTACGTAGCTAGCCACGATGATTATGATGTTAGAATCACGTCTATTCTAGCTTCTCGATTAACTCATACGCGCACGTATCGCAAGTCGCAAGGGTCTGCTAAACATTATAAAAATCTAATATTTACATTAATCTATTAGAAGGGAGTAGGTTCCTAAACTGAGAGCCCAAGATCAATAAACACCACACCATATTATACAAAGAAATTTATAATGTGGTAGTTTGGGCAAAATTGTACACTTAGCTGCGTTGTAATAACGAATCTTCTAAATACTTTTGTGAAACCTCACAAGCTCGTGTAGTGTGAAAAATACAATTCGGTCCTATTTACTTAGAATAGTCAGTTATTCTAAGCCTTATCAAGCAATTAGGATTATTGTCCACATACAATTCTTCGTTATTCCATAATATAATCCAAAGGACTTTATAACTTTTTTGAACATTTTTTGCGCTGTGAATTAATTATTTTGCATTAATTATTTTCTTTTTTTTTCAAAATAGGCTAAAATTTTAAAGCGTGTCGTAGAGTACATACACACGTACCTCCATAGATAAATCTGAAGATTGCGCTCTATTAGTGCAATCGGGTAAAAATTAACACAGACACATCAAAGACATTCAGTTCAGTGGTCTTTGAGAACCAATGACTTTGATCCCAATGGGAACTCGTGGTCCGTTTATTCAGAAGGATTTGTTGAAATTAATCATACGTTATTTAGTCAAACAAACAAATAGCTATATAATTTGTTTCTTTGACATCCTGTTGTTGAAAATACGAATAGATCTATAGTGAGTGTGCTTCCGATGATTCTTGGTTTTCGTTTTTGGGTCTATTTGTACTGTGTTATATTCAAAAAAAAAAACAAAATTCATTTATTTCAAGTAGGCCTAATATAAGCACTTTTGAAACGTCAAGTCTGTCTGTATGTAGTGACCTACCACCGGTTCGGAAGGCAGATTCTACCGAGAAGAAGCCGGCAAGAAACTCAGCAGTTGCTCTTTTCCAATATCAACAATATACATTTTAAAATTCATTTTTGTATCTTGTGAGAGATGAAAGCGGAGCCTGATGCTTCCAAGCAACCTTGTCATTAAGAAATTCATCAATTGTATAATAACCTCGCTGTTATAAATGTGTTTTAACACATTCTTTAAACTTATGCATTGGTAGGTCCAAAATTACCTTAGGAATCATATTCTAAAAGCGTATACTCAAACCCACAAATGTAAACTTTTGTCCCTTTCGCAGGCGATATGCAGATGTCACTAATTTATGACCATTTCTTGTAAGTCGACTGTTTATATCCACTTTTTGTTTATAAAGACTAATATGTTGTCTGTATAGAAATATAGTCTGTAGTCATTCTGACTACGAGAGCTGTATTCATGCTCTCGACTGCACCTACCAAAAGGAAGGTCTTACTCCAAGCTGGAGCTGTCCTTGGGGACCAACGTCCGATCATTCATCTTTGGAAGTTGTATGTATGTCTGAAAGCTCAATATCGCGATGTACGGTTATTCACATTGATTTTGTTGGCGATGGCATCAAACTGATGTTACAACCCGATGCGTCTTATTATATGTAAAAGGCATTGGGGGTAACCGAGTTAGATCACCGGCACGCACCTCTAACTTTTCGGAGTTATGTGCGTTTTTTATTTAACATATTTAAAATATCTTCTTTAACGGTGAAGTAAAACATCGCGACGAAACCTGCATGCCTGGACGTCTCTCCATAACGGTCTCAAAGGTGTAACAAATGTTTTTCACGACCTAATTGGAGGACCAATATAAAAAACGCTATCTCTAAGGTACGGCATTTAGCTGTATGTTACTAATTAGTTTACCACAAAGACTTGTGCGTACATACTTCATAGAAATTAACTTACCTTAAGATCTCACTACATATGGAAATAATGTTCGACAGAAAGTTGCTTTGATCCATTTTTATAAAAAAAAACCTATAAAAGTGATTGACAGCCCTTAATAAACCAGATAAATTGATTCATCAGCAGTTTATCCGTTCAAAACTTCGTGGCCCTTAAGCCACGTCTACGGGCTGGTCTATGCAGAACAGACAATTTGAGTAGAAAAGTATGACGGCCCTAGAATGGGTGCAAGTTATCATAAAATAAACGTTATTTCTTCTAAGTACCGTACGAACAATGTCGTAGAAACATACTCAATAACCTACACACGACGTTGTGTGATGTTGTTAAAACAAATTACTCACACGTAAACGACTTTTCCAGAATTGCCTCCTTTGTTAAAAGTAATTCCAAGTTATAATTGGTGCCGTTCCCGTTTAAATGATACTTCGGAGTTGTGTGGTCGGTATCAAAGGATTTACGTTTTGTATCATTTATGTGAGATGTATTCATGACAATATTGTGCGATAATAGATGTTGTTTTATTAACAATAAAGAATATAATAAATAATAAATAAGCTACGACAATACACACATCGAAAACAAACTCCAAAGTAAGCATAGCCTGTATTATGTAGACTGATGAAAATTTTTATGAATAATATACATAAACACTTTTGCGGTTGCCTGGAATAGATCGCTATGTAGCGATAAGGCCACCTAATTTTAATTAGTCTACATCGTGTAAACTAGTTTTTTTATATATAATTTTTCCTGTATTTTTATGTGGTGTACAATAAAAGTGTATAAATACTTATAAAATACAGATAAACACCCAGACACTGAAAAACATTCTTGATCATCACAGAAACATTTTTCAGTTGTGGGAGTCGAACCCACGGCCTTGGACGCAGAAAGCAAGGGTCGCCGCCTACTGCTCCAATCGGCCGACAAATATACAGGCAATTCCTACGTCACAAGTTTTCTTTTCAACATTAAACTGTATATGGCTGTTACTAGATAGACAAAGTTGTTAAAAATCTACAAGCCCCAATAGATTCCATACCAAATTGCGATGGGCATAAAAAAGGCGTAAGACAGTATTCACTCGTTGGAAGCATAGATTATAATTACTGATCTAACATAATGTGTAAGTAAATAAGAATTTACAAGTACAGAGAAGATAAAGTGTGCAAAACTATTTGCTTTATAATACCAATTTCTGACAATTTATTTTCATAAGATGCTTCAAATAAATTCAATGAAAACATATACAATTATGCAATCTCAATTATGTTATGTGAGTTTTAAGTGTCTAATCAAAATATCACGGTGAGGGAAATCGTGTGGGGAATGCCTCAGAGTTCTCCATAATGTTCTCCATAAGTCCACCAATCCGCACTAGGCCAGCGTGGTGGACTACGGCTTTAAACTTTCTCATTGTTAGACGAGACCCGTGCCCAGGTATTGCCTGATATTTAGAGATTTTATTGCTTTTTTACATTTTTTAAAATATAATATGTTTAATAAACGCCATCACTACTAGTGGGCTGGAAAAAACTGTGTCCTTTGAAACTATCACAAGCAAAATATACCAACACGGCGTTGGTGACATAAATGTGAAATCGCAATATCTAAACTGAAATAACAAAGAGCATAATAATTATTATTTGTATGGATTCAACTAATTCGGAGCTGGAAATTATATTTTGATGACAAAGCTTAATTGTCTGAAATATATTAAACCTTTTTCATGAAAAACATTATTTCACATCGCAGAAATAAAAATAATGGCAAGCTTTTATGTTAATGAGGCGCGTTTATCATATCGGCCTCGTGTGAGCGGGTGATCGATTGGTTGCTTGACAACCGACATGACATCTCATTATTTCACTGATGAGATATCAATTGGATAGTTAAGTGGAATTTAAAACGTGAAAAAGTATTTTTAGGCTCAGAAAATCATTTCAATAAGTTTGTGAGTGTGGTTTTGGTAAGGTTTTTAAGATACCTAAAGGTGTTACTAAGTTGTTACTAGTATTATTTGGCAAGTAAAAGTATGAAAATTAAGCTTCATTTGCTTTACTCCGCGAAAAGCAGGGGAATCTCGTTCATTTATTTCGTACAATCTTTTTCATTTATTTTCTTAATGTTTTTTTGTTTATTATTTTTTACCAATGGATTGTAGGTATTGGACTGTCGTAGGACGAATAAAAGTCGCTGTAGTTATATAGTGGCTCCAGAGTTTTGTAATTAGTTTATGTTTGCTTCTTTTGGCGAAGCTTCATGCTTAAAGGATTCCAGATACTCAGGTTTAAGTTGGTTGGTTTAAGTTGCGGCGTTTGTCCATTACGAAAATTGAAAATAAATATTTGTCGACCGGCTGACTAAAATGACATCGCATGTCAATAAATCTTTTGGAATAAAGGATCTTAGCCTCTTTTAATTCCCACAATAGTACTTAATAGCACACGAGCGCGAAATAATCGCTCTTCGTAAATGTCGATTGCTGTAATAATAGTAATGGTGTGCTTTTATGTTAATGAGGCGCGTTAAACGTATATCGGCCTCGTGAGAGTGTGTGATCGATTCGTGATGGATGACCAATAATATGACGACCTATTGTTTTCACTTTGGAGCAACAGTTACTGCGTTTTGTAATCTCAAAAGGAATTGACTTTAATAATAGTTGTATGCGCCAATTTATATTAAGTTATTTTATGATTTTTACCATTGATGAGTGGACTGTCATTTTGCGGTAAATTTGTGTACGAAAAGAAAGATGCGAAGAAATCGGAGCAAAGGAAATACAGCACTTACATGACTTTATTTTTCATGGGTATCCATCCGATAGGAACACGCCGTCCGTTGGTTTAAAAAAATCCCCCACAAAGTTCCCTCTTTACCACCACTTATGTTACAGTTTTTTGGCACACACAATAATAATTTTTAGGCACCGACGACAAACCTCTGCGGTTTTGTGTGCTGTGTAGCCCGCTAGGTCTCCCACATTGGTGCAGCACAGAGGATCCGAGCTCTATACCCCTCTTTCTCTTATGAGAGAGCTTCATATAACAGTTTATTAGAATCGGGAACATGACACAGTTTTGTTTGCATTGTAAAATAATTCAGTCCTCAATAGTTTAGACTCTAGACGATTTTTTCATGACGACCCCTACGTCAATAATGCAGCAAATAGCAAATATTAACTGTGATCTTTTGTATTAATGATTGTATAAACCGTTTTAATTTATTCTTCTTTGAATGCAATTACAGAGAATAGTAAGTAAAAATTCAGTCCAAGATGAAAGCAAATTACCCGGAAAAGTTGTATAAAAAAGCCAGTCATATCTTTCTTATTTAAAATAGGCTTATAGAAGGAAGGCAGTTGTGATGCGTACATACAAATTTTACATGATAGTGAGATGATAGTTACGTACATTCGTTAACCTTAATCTTAATCTACAAGAGTCTTAGGCCACCCTGGTGCAACAGAAAGACACTTAGCCGAGTGATAGTTTTATTGAACTCTAGAAATAACACTTAGATTTGAGAAAACTTTAATGCATGTGACAGCGTGAGTCCGGGATCCTTCCTGAGAAAGATTTGGCTTTGGCTAACATCTTACAGCGAAAAAAAAATGTTGGCAATCCAGATCATTATGTTCGCTTGCCACTTTTTATTACACCCTGATCCTCCGGTTTGCACCGACCTTGCAAACCCATCGCTTGGCATAATTGTTTTAAGCATAAACTCATACTGTAATAATTAGAAACAAATTAACTTATCAACGTTAGGACATTATTTAAACACGTTAAACTTATTTCAGTACATAATATTAAGCAACTGCCCTTCATCACTTGACCTTTCAGACGGGGTTATACAGCAATTTAGGAGCGGTTCTTAAAATGCCACCGGGCGTTACAGTCTCTTTGTCTACGAACTTTGTATACCAATCCAGGTGTTTAAAACTGAGTTTCGAACAGCTATCTGTTTAATACTCTAGTATAATGACATATTTATGCGTTTTCCATACTGCTTTGTATGCGTAATTTTTTCATAAATAACATGTACAAAATTTGTCGGTTTTACTGGCGGACTCAAAGGCACCTCCGAGTGATGTCCGAGTGGAGAAGGACGGGTCGCATTAGGTCGCGCGTCAAAATAGAGAGTTGCAATGATACGCGTTACTTATTTGATTGCATTTTTCATCCGGAATGACTCGCATTGCCAACTTGATACGGTTGCTTTAGGTAGAGTAGTTACATCATGTCTCAAGACGAGTTAGCTCAAAAGTTTACACAGCTTTTGTTGCCCTGAAAACAAATTCCTACGCAAGAGCTGCGGGTTGTGAGATGAGGCGAAAGGCGTTTAACGTGCATAACACTTACACGCCTTGACGACCTCACTGGCAAAGCGGTGAGCGCAGTGGTTTTAAATTAGAGATCTCAACTTATAATTTCTGAATTTTCACTGGTCTGGTCTGGTGGGACACCGTGGCTAGTTATTGCCCAACCTACAAAGACGTTAAGCGGCTTAGCTTAATCGGTAGCATAGCCCACTACCATCATAGACTGCATCATCGCTTGCCACTAGGTAATGGTTTCAGTCAAGGGCTAACTTGTAGTGGAATAAAAATAAAAACTCCTCTCACTCGGTTCATGGCTTGTCTTATGTCTAAGGACTCACGCGTAAGTCTAAAGGAGCCAATAATGATCTCTATGACTAAATCCTATGTTTACTCTTAGCTATGTTCACTAAGCTCGAAGGACGGAAAGAACCGCTACAGAATTCATTCCTCTTAAGGCTTCGCGTCACGTCGCCCTGTCAAAATTCTCATACGTTTTGATCGTGTTATTATGTGCGCCGTGCAAAACAAATGAGACGTCTGTACATGGATCTCTCCATCACTAGATGTGGTAGATATATTTCAGTCGCACCAACACTTAAAAGTTATTTTTTTACAATTAAACACGGTGGCGCTGCGATCAGCATTTAGTTGAGATGACGATGGTATACTATTTTTTAGTTATAAATAATAGGACCAAGCTGGTGGCCCACCGCTAGTGAGCGGAAAACCAGAACAACACTTGGCATGAAAAGATCACGTCGTACGAAGTTCTACCCTGCGTCCATTAACCTGAGGCGTAGATGATAAGCCTTATGTGCCTGTTATTACACTAGCTACCACTCCATTCAGACTGGAACACAGCAACGCTGCTTGGTAAAACTATATGTAGGCTTGGTGGCAGATATATAAGCATGGCGGTATTACTTCCCCGGACGAGCTCTGCCACAAGTTCCTCTCTGATATATATTGTTAGCGGTTGCTCCCCCTGGCTGATACCTACGCTACGCCATAAACATGTTGTGACTTCACTACAAGATTTAATAATATAGAATTGCTTTAATAGTTCTATTTTACTAATGTTTTCCAAATAGAATGATAACAATATATTTTGTGAAATAACTTACCGGAAACTAATATCGTAAAATATTATTATTGGTTCGTTTTGTTGTCAACATTGTAAACGGTACCTGAGCCGTATAAAAGTAGAAGCATTACCTTCTCAAACATTCATTCTGTATCAAGTAGTTGTAGGGGCAAACTCTGCTCGATTATATGTCAAATGTGGAAAGTGAAAAATAGTATTATTCCAAGTCCTATCCCCACGTTCTTCAACAATATATAGAAGAAGAAGATGAAATACTTTAGTACTCACAAACTTAGAATCATACATGAAATAAAGTAGCGAACAAAATTAGTAAAATAATAAAATATTAGCTGTAAATTATGTGGTCAAATATGGCAGGCACGGCTTTAATGTACATTCGTTACAACCTTCTAATGAAACCTCATTATAATTTTGTAACGCCTGAAGTTTTCATTTTTATCCATTCAAGTGGCCAATTGAATTTAGTAGTTCTATTCTTTAATACTTCTGTCTACAGGAAAGAGTAGAAACATATAATCTAAAATTTAGAAATTTTGTATTAGATTCAAAATTAATTATTGATTAGATATAGATTCAGTGGTCACATCTAGTATAGATTTGGCAACGTAAATTTGTTACATTATTTATTCTAATTTGTAACATCTAAGATAACAGTATTAACGGAATATTTAATTCCTCAGTAACATATTTCTTCTCTACATCTTTGTTAGCAGGTGAGTGCGTAAGCTCCACTCACGTTTTAGTAAATACCTTCCAGAATCTCAAGTAGAAAGCTCTTGTATGAAACTAAGTGACGGTGCTAGATTTGATTTTAAATAAAGATTATTATGATTAAAGATTATAATGTTATTCAAAAAAGTTTCTATGCATAACTTTTAAAAGCTTTGTCTTGCCCGAACGGGTGAAGATAAAAATTTGAAATTTTTAGAGAATATTAGTTTAATTTTTATGAAAGTCAGCCATTTTTCAGATAATGTCCATGAAACTTGTTATTTAGGTTTTTTGTAATAGAATTAGAATCACAGTATTTGATAATTCAAACGGTAAAACATAATGTTAATGTGTTTTTTTGGTAGTAGACTAATTAGGATATTTTTCAATGCAATATAAAATATATTATAGTATATTCATATAAACATATTTGAACTGACACCTGTGACGCAGTGATAGCCCATTGGGTGGGAGCTCAAAAGTTAGCCCAGTAGGTACGTGCGTTTTAAGTAACTAAAATATCACTAGCTCAAACGGTGAAGGAAAACATCGTGAGAAAACCTGTATGCCTGACAGTGTCTACATAATGTTGTAATAGAGTTCACCAATTCGCACTGCCCCAGCGCGGTAGACTACGGCCTTAACCCCTTCTCATTGTGAGAGGGACCCGTGTCCTGTAGTGGGCGGATAATGGGTTGATATGATGATAATGATGGTGATGGTGATGATGATAATAGAAAATACGAGTAAACTGTGTCCATGTATTTTATAGTGATAACGACTAAGACATCGGGAGGCATCTTTGCATCGTTCGAGTCCATGTTGGACTGAAGTGTATTTTTTTTTTTGCTTTTCCGGAAGGACACTTGCCGATAACCACCTAAGGGGTTGCTACGGCGTCACCGGGGGAGTGGGGCGAGCGCGAAAGCTCGCCATGAGAAGAGCCCCAGGGCTCGACGACATCGGGGGGAACTGAAGTGTATTGTAAATGCACCCGTATTTATACCAGTGGACAGCGACCCTGCTTTCTGAGTCCAAGGAAACATGGTGCACATAATAATTATTATTGACGGCCAATTGGAGCAGTTTGCAGCAACCCTGTTTTCTGAGTCCAGGGCCGTGGGTTCGATTCCCACAACTGGAAAATGTTTGTGTGGTGAACATTAATGTTTTTCAGTGTCTGGGTGTTTATCTGTATATTATAAGTATTTATGTCTATTAAATTCATAAAAAAAATATTCATCAGCTATCTCAGTACCCATAACACAAGCTACGCTTACTTTGGGGCTAGATGGCAATGTGTGTATTGTCGTAGTATATTTATTTATTTATTTACCCACTATATATATATTCTAAAATGACTGTAACAATAGTTTGTAAAAAGTATTTCTTATTTCAAGTTATATATTACGTTAGGTATTTTGACTTTAAACGATTGCTTTTACTTTGCCTATAGCTTGCTTTTATCATATTTGCTGACGTCCTATAGTTAGAAGGCGTGTTGAGTCAACCAATTCGCACGTGGCCAGCGTGGTTTATTACGGCCTAAATCCTCTTCATAATGGGAGTGCCCTGTCAGTCCGAAATGTGCTTTTAATGATACAGAGATATTCAGAGATTCTGTTCTTAGTATTCCAACACTGTATTAAAAATTTAACTTTAGATGCTCCCGAGTTTACTATCAATATATTTTATATTTACTATCTAGGTATAAAATCATTGAGAAGCATTCACACAACTATCAATAAACTAAAAGAAACCAAAAGTGATATAAACAATTCCACGATCACAATCAATCAATCGTCAACCATAGTACTAAGGGTTTAGAAATGAATTTCCGATGCATTATTCCCTTTTTCGGCACAAAGCCACGCGTGACCTCTCGCGAGAGGGAGTCACTATACAAAAGATTTCCATCTGCCAAAGTATAGGACCATTGGGTCAAAAAATCAAATTAATTTGTGAAGCCAAGTTATTCCGGTTTTAATCAGATACAAATTTTTTTGACAAAAAATTAACCTATTTTCGTTATAAAATTAAAAAGCGAGAAATATATATTTTCTCCAACATTTTTAAGTTGGTGCCAAGTAAAATGTGGAAAGTTACTATGTATAGATCAAACACTTCGTATTCGTTTTTATATAGAAGCAAGGAAAGTACCTGTAGTTTTCTACATTTTTCTTCGCACTGAATATTTATTTCTTACTTTTTAGCTGTACGAAAACTAAAGTCGGTTCCGTTTTCTGTTTTTCACGCTTTTAGTGGGTTTGCAATTATACCAAAGTTTCAATAGCCGAATGTCAACTGCTCATAACCTCCTACAAAATTTTGCTTTTACCGGGACGTTAATATTTGAGGAGTTCTCCGGGCACTTCAGCATCAGCTCCTTTATTGTGACGAGAGTAAATTTCTTACCTATCATATACCATAATCGAAAACGCAACCAGTGTAATACTCTACACAAATTTTTATGTGTTCCCATAATAGCGAGTTATATTTTATTCCAAAAGGTAAAGTTTTCAACAGACTTTTTAACAAAAAAAAACCCACCGCGTCAGAATACGAACGTCGCTCGACTCTTATGGATCGTAGTTAAATAATACAAAACTTTAAAAAAAAATTGAGCCACGAAAATGTAAGTCTGAAAGTTACAGCACGTTAAAAAAAAACAAACACTACAGCTTTCTTATACTAATGTATAGAAAAAAAAATCACCATATATCTTATCTCCTAGGGGTGTCGCTCAAAGCTTTACGGCTTCTACTTGAATAATAGATACACCGGCTTGCCTCCGGTCGAATTACCAGACTAAATTATTGAGCACACCCCTAGCCGAAAGGAATAAATCTGTTTTGTTGCCTATTTGCCTCATTATTTCAGTGAACTCTCTCCACATTGGCACATTTATGACTCCTAACGTTAGGTCAGCAAAAGTTTATACAGAGACGGGTCGGTATTTATATTGGCGCATAAGTTACAGATTACGGAATGTTATCATCACCCCAATATAATAGAATACAATAAATATAATATAACATAATATAAAAATGCCTACTGGCCTATTGGAAAATGAAAAAAAAAATCATTTTGGCATCATATTTTACTTACGAAGATGTATTGAAGCGTCATGTGAAGCAATGTTCTATTGTTCCGGCAAGATGGGAGACCTTTACGAAAGACCGCTCATATTAGCGAACACGAAAGTGACGAAATTTGAGTTGAGACGACTTAAAGAGTTTGATGCTCAACGCAATGAGCTAAAGGCCCAACATCCAGCGGCCGTATCATATAATTACATTGGAATCCGAAACAGTCGCTGCGACCGAATACGGTTAGTATTGATTGATACTTACGATAAATATCCTATTATATTATTTTTCTTCTAGTATTCTTGATAAGAAAACTCTCCTCACATACCTGAAATGTTCTCTTAACATTTCCTACTTTTTAATTATCCGTGTTAAGCAATGAAATTAACATAACATTCATTAGTCTGTAATTAAAAAATAATCATCATCATAATTCTTTTGTCAGGACTTCCACACTTCATAATATACTATATTTGCGAATTTTCTCTGGCTGGTCTGGTGGGAGGCTTTGGCCGTTGCACCCTACTGACAAAGACTTGCCGCTAAGTAATTTAGTGTTCCGGTGCGATTTCGCGTAGAATCCAATTAGGGACTATATCTCAGACTGCATCATCTTTTACCACCAGGTAAGTCAAGTCAAGGGCTAACATGTAGTCGAAAAAAAAACTGTGCCCCTGCGGCTCGCTTGATTGCGAAGATTTTAATTCCGGGGTCGCGTCTATTTAAATAAAGATGGTTGCTGGAACCAATAGCTACTGGAATGGCAACCACTCAATGTACGCCAAAGCAAAGTATTGTTTTCTTTAGGAACGATGATATCGAGAAAATAGCGTAAAGAAATTAGATGAAGCTTACTTATAATATATGGCGTTTATATGAAGACGTCTTAAGCCCGTATTTATATAATCTGACATAAAGCTCAGGGTTTAACTTCCATAGCTTAAAGCTGTATTATTTAATTGCCAGATTTATTCACATCAATAACGACATTAAACCTGTAAGAAAAACGTCAACAATTCAAGTAATTTAATAATAAGTAATACTACTTTAAGCGATGCTGGTAATCCACCCAGCACAGGTTATCAAGTATTGGTCAGGCTATGCCTAAATCCCGAATGAGAGACTGTTCTTAACTCGATGTCGATTTATTAATACAGGGCTTATGCCCGTTTTCAATAACAGCGAACAAGGCTATGCCTAAATAAATAACACCTAATCTAAGTATATTCCTAGGCAAACATTAACCATTCTCTAATAATTATCACCTAAGCCTTGGTTAAACTTTTTCGCTTAAATCTGAAATAGGAATTTTATTTAAATTATGCCTAGGTTTAGTGAAAACGGATATTAGTCTATAAACAGTCTGCAGTAAGTTGATGGTAGCCAAATAAAGACCCTCTGTAGGTCAAGGCGAGAAGCTGTGTCTATGAGGAGAAAAGGTTATAGAGTATAGACTCAAGAACTCGCATTGGAGCAACGCAAATGGCCGTTGCTCCAATGCAAGTTCATGGGTTTTTACTATTATTATCATTATTTTAAAGGACTTGTTTAAAGAGCCCCCCAAATACAATCATCACCGTCATCATATCAACCCATTACCAGCCCACTACAGGGCACGGGTCACCACCTACAATGAGAATGGTTTACTTTTTTTTTACACAAAAAACATTTTGTCAAACTGTTCAACAGTATGTTTACTGTGTACTGCCACATGCCTTTGAAAACAATATAGAGAACTCTCATGCATGAAAATTTCATCACGATGTTTTCCCTCAACGTTAAAAAATTGCATATTTTAGTTGCTTAAAAAACCTCACATAACTTTGGTAATGTTGAATGAGAATTTTTGCCAGCATGATCCAATACCTAACATATATTGTCCCAGCCCGGGAATTGATTTAAAACCTTGTGATCAAAATTTTTAAATGATAACTACTAGGGAAATGAAGCATTTTTAATGATAAACGAAAAGTTTCATTTTTAATCTCCCTGCAGAAACTCAAATTAAAAGCTTGTCAGATTCAGATCAGTGAGCGAGAAAAAAAGAACACCGCGCAGCCAATTAGCTTATTTGGGTTGAGTTTTCGCTTTATGCCATGATCGCGAAGGTAACTTTTACCCCTTACGCGTCATGGTGTCCAAACGGACTAACTGGTTGAAATAGAATTTTTGTTCGAATGGGTGTTTAATCAAATCGGTTCATAACTGCAGTTAAGGAATATTTACAACTTTTTTCTATATATATGTATACAAAATAATTGTGTGTGTATGTGTAATATTTCATCACCAATCATATCAACTCAATACTGGTCCACTACGGGGCACGGGTCTCCTTCCACAATGAGACGGGGTTAAGGCCGTAGTCCACCACGCTGGCCGAGTGCGGATTGGTGGACTTTGCACATCTTTGAACATCGCAGAATATTATGGAGAACTCTCAGGTATTCCTCCCGATATTTTTATTCACCGTTGAAGCAAGTGATATTTTAATTGCGTAAAAAAGTTAGAGGCTGGGATTCCAACTTGTCCTCCCGAAAGTGAAATCGAAGCCGCACCCACAGGGCTATCAGCGCTTCGTGTAATGTATATATTTAATGTATTGCACCACATACGTCACGGCTATGGTAATTTCCTTTTACCAAAGGCGTTGCCTAGAATAGATCGCTATTTAGCTATAAGGCCACAAAATTGTTCCCTCTATCTTGTTCTATTGTGATTTTATCTCTGTAACTACTTTTCTGTAGTTTACAATGAAAGCAGTGAGCTTTTAGAAACATATTAAATCTTCTATCTTAATCTTAATAATTATAATCTATTAATTATTTAATTAATTTTTTAATAAATTTAATAAATGTTTTTCCCAGTGATAGCCCAGTGGCTAGGACTTCAGCTTCACTTTCGGGGGACCGAGTTCGAATCCCAGCACGCTCCTCTAATATTTCTACGTTATGTGCGTTTTAAGTAAGCAATCAAAATATTACTTGCTTGAACGATAAAGTAAAACATCATGACAATAGAATGCCCTACCCTCTGCGGAATCCTTTGTTATGCAAGATTTCCTGGGCTTAGGAAGACTTCTTCCTGGTGATACAAGTTTATTTTAAGCCTAGATTTCAACTCATATACAAATTTATCTCTGACCATGGGTGAGGAAACCTGAGAGTTTTCCATAATGTTCTCGAAGGCGTGTGGAGTCCACCAATCCGCAATTAAACGCACCGCACCAATTAAACCATTCACATTGTGGGTGGAAACCCGTGCCCTGTATTGGGCCGATGATGGGTAGTAAAGATGATTTCTTTCTATAAGTTATAACAGTTACGAGTTTTCTTATTTATGTCAATAAATATAAAAACTCCTATCTTAGACTGCGTTATTACTTAATACCAGGTGAGATTGCAGTCAATGCTTACTTGCAGTGAAATAAAACATAACAAGCCCGGTCATCATTTTTTTTTTAATTTTGTTTATTACTGTTTTTAATTATTCTGTTGTATAATAGTGTAGATGGGTCGTAGTTACCAAAAAAGAATTATGATTATTTACGAACCCTGCGTGCTCGATAATATTTGTTAAAGTCCGCCAACCTAAAACAACATTAGTCTATGCTCTAAAATCCTTTTTACGATGCTAAGTTATTTGCCTTGCAGAGTCACCTTGATACATTATGAAAATTAAGCTTAATTTGCAATACTCCGCGAAACCTTAGTAACGCCTTAGTAACGCTTTGCATAGTGACAAATAAGTTAACCAAATTATTTAGTAGACACAGAGTGCATACACTTGCCACCAAAATAGCAGTTCTTGGCCGGTCCGGGATGTCGAGAGAGGTCGCCTGAAAATCAGCGCTGTAGCAGTGATCATAAAACCACTGCTACAGAATAACGCTGAGGCGATACTCTGTTTGGGAGGAACAACACCACAGATATGTCACTGCCGACAGGGAACTATATTTGTTTGTTTTTAGCATATTTATTTTGTAACCTAATTTTAAGATCCTTTCTTTTATATTTAAAAAGTTTAATTTGTTAATGATAACTTTATTTTTTATTTGTGAAATTCGTATCTTATATGTTAATTGCTATGTGTTGTTTTTATCCCAAATAAAAGATTTTATTTATTATTTATTTATTTACAAGCACGAGGATCTATGTGGTGTAATTTTTAATTTCCTCAATTTTTACACTCCACACCAATAAGATCTTCGGCAATTTATCCTCTACGCATGTTTTGCTCCGAGCTGACCGGAGAGGAGGAACGATCCTCAGGAGATGTTGACTTTACAATAAATAATTGTTGTGGCCTTACATGAATTTTGTGTAATTTAAACCAAAAATTCAAACAGTGTTGGTTTTTCTTAATTTTTTTCTACTACCATGGCAATATGACAGATAAATTGCATAATTGATAAATTGCATTGCGTACTTCTGATCGGTTTCTATCGGTTCCTTAATCGAGTGGCGGCACGTCTAAGATAGGTAACCAGCCACGGTAATAGCCTCATCCATCCAGCCATCAGACAAACTGTCTAAAACTTCAAATGCCAAAGCCCCAGCTCGTAACAGTATATTTTTTAGCATTCCAAATATTATTTGGCAACAATAACTTTGCAAACGCTCCCACGTACCGCGGCTGTTGGCAAAACTAACACTTTATTCAGAGATTTGGCAGCACTTGCAATCGCATTAGATTCATTATTGAGGTTGGCAAAGACAATTCAATTTAGATGAGACCGGTCAAGTGCGAGCGGTAGTTGTGAGAACTTGACACTGATTTTTCGGTACGACAGGACTTTAGCGTTTACCAATTAAG
This sequence comes from Pararge aegeria, assembly GCF_905163445.1. Taxonomy (NCBI): domain Eukaryota; kingdom Metazoa; phylum Arthropoda; class Insecta; order Lepidoptera; family Nymphalidae; genus Pararge; species Pararge aegeria. The sequence continues at coordinate 2,894,410 of NC_053184.1, read as the reverse complement.
CTTAACGAACCACAATACTAGTAAATTGGACACTCACCAATGCTTGCTGAATTCTACTTTATGGGATGTAGGTTTTAAAGGAAAATTATTTTCTTGTCATTAACGGGGATTTCATTTCTCCTCTTAAAGTGGCTACTGAATTAGGATATATATATTAGGATAATTATTTAATAACCCTACTATCCTACTATCCTACTTCTCCTATAATATTATAATTGTTAAAGTGTTGATGTTTGTTACTCAATCACGCAAAAGAGGCTGAACGGATTTGGATGAAATTTGGCATGTATGTAGCCTCTGACGTGAAAAAAGTTCTCCCTGAGGGAAAATTAAAAATTGTTAACGAGCGCAGCTTTGGACAAAATTCTGAAGTACACGCAGACGAAGTCGCGGGCAGAAGCCAGTAATTCTTATTGAAACGGTGATAGACTAGTGGCTAAGGCTTTGGTCTCACTCTGGTCCAACCGGCATGCACCTTTAACTTTTCGGAGTTTTGAGCGGTATTTATTTAAGCAAATAAATATCACTTGCTTTGACGGTGAAGGAAAACATCGTGAGGAAACCTGCATGCCTGAGAGTTTTCCATTATGATCTCAAGTGCGTGTGAAGTGTCCAATCCACACTGAGCCAGCGTGGTGGACTACGGCCTAGACCCTTCTCACTGTGGAAGGAGACCCGTGCCCGTCACGGCCGGGGATAAAAATTCATCTACTCCCACAGCTTTATCAAACTTCAGAGCACTGGCGCAATATCCAAATAATATATCCGAAGTTATTAATAAATGGAAGTAAACTTCTCCTACCGGGGTGTAGGAGGTGGACACGTTAATTATAATAATAATAATAATAATAATAAATAAATATACTACGACAATACACACATCGCCACCTAGCCCCAAAGTAAGCGTAGCTTGTGTTTTGGGTACTAAGATGACTGATGAATATTTTTATTAATAACTAGCGGCGCCATCTGTCGGACTGATTAGTGAATCTAAACCATCCAGGGTGCCACCCAAACGCATACCAAAAAAATCATTCAAATCGGTCCAGCCGTTTAGGAGGAGTTCAATGACATACACACGCACACAAGAAATATATATATAAAGATATACATAAATACTTATAATAAACAGATAAACACCCAGACACTGAAAAACATTTATGTTCATCATACAAACATTTTTCAGTTGTGGGAATCGGACCCACGGCCTTGGACTCTGCACCAGTTGGCCATCAAATTATAAATATTCCTATATAATCTAGGGGATATAATCGGGGGATATAATCGAGATTTATAATTTTTATCTCCCGTTCTAGCCGTGCTGTAGTGAGCTGATAATGGATTATAATGATGATAATTTATGAACTACGTAATTGATTGATTATTGATAAACATTCTCAACTGCCCCACATTAGTGTCTGCATTGCACCCGTACAAAACTGGAGCAGAGTTTTTTTTTTATAATTAATAATTAATGAAGCAGCGGGAAAAGTGAAACATCCATCGAACTGCGAGTTACCGAAAGAATCTGCGCCGTTACGTTGTTGAAATACCATCAACACGTACGAAGCGTTTTGCTTCTTCCTTTCTGATCCGCACCGCAAAGGCCTGGAATGCTCTCCCGTCTTCCGTACCATACTGGGTACCTTCAAATCAAGAGTGAATAGGCATCTTCTAGGCAAGCGGGCTTCATCATAGGCACTTGTCTATATATTAAAAAAAAAACGTCATTGCCTATAACCTGAGCAACATTTAAAACGGCATGCAAGAAACAAATCCTGCAAATGTAAAAAAAAATGTGTGCCTGTAATTATACCGTCAACAACGCCCCTCAGACCGGAACTCAGCTTAACAACAATGCTGCTTATTTGCTGAAATACGCTAATACGCTAAATAATCTAATCACGTGAGAACTACCGAACGTATTCTAATAAAATTGGTAGCTAATATTCCGGGTCAACATATAAGCTACTTTTTATCCCGATAAACAATAAGCTTCTCCCGGGAAATGAGATGAAAATTTTTATCAATTTTACTTCATAGCTCCGTTAAATTTGAACCGATTTTAATAATTGTTATTATTATATAATAATCAAGCAGGTATTGTGTAATTTTAATGAAAATCGGAATTATTTAAATTGGACCTATCGTTTAGACGTTACTACGGGTATAGAAATGCTAAAAGATATTAAATCCGATAATAACCGATTTGACAAAGACGAAGTTGCGCAGGTCACCTAGTAATTAAATAAGTATCTAAAGAACCATGGGTTCTTGAAGTTTTTAAAAGAAGCATTAGTTAAGATAGTTTTAGTAGAGTAAAGTACTTTACTCTTCGAGCTAAGCTTCGGATCACCCTGTCTCACACAGAGATCATTGTCTTGCAATTAGATCGTAGATACCCTTCAGAATTGATTTAGGGTCGCTTATCTCTACCAAGGGTTTTTATCGTGCCGTTTGTAGGCACTTTTACTTAAATCCTTTTTTACTCTTAAGGAAGTAAAGGATTCTTATTTATTTCATAGCCTTTATTATACCTTGTTATGCATTTTAATTACAAGACTCAGATCAACTAGTATAAATCATAATACCTATTAATTTCCTAAGATTTTTTTGGTTATGATGCAGATGATTGTTAACGGCCGATTTGCGCAGTGGGTAGCGACCCTGCTTTCTGAGCCATGGTCATGGGTTGGATTCCCACAACTTGAAAATGTTTGTGTGATGATATAGAATGCTTTTCTGTGTCTGAGTGTTTATTTCTATATTATATGTATTTATGTATATTATTCATAAAAAAAATCTCAGTAACATCATAACTCAAGGTACGCTTACATAGAGGGTATGCATAGAGGGTATGCACAGGGTATGCAGGTGATATAAAATGAAGAAAACCTTACGAGTTATAAAAAGCCTACCCTTAAGTATTTATAACTCGTATTGGGGATTTTCTTCATTGAATATCATCTGCATGCCATGTGCATACCCTCTACGCACGCCACTGCAATTTAACTGTTTGTAATTATGTTACTAAGTTTTTAGTAGTAGTTGTTTTATATGCCGCTATGCTTATTTCTGCTGCGAAGCAGCATTGCTTTGATCAGGTCGAAAGGCAGACACATGAGCCACATCTTAGTACGCCTCGGGTCTATGGACACGGCAATTCGTAGGACACGTTCTCTCTGGTTGTTTCGAGACATACAGTACACAAAACATTTATTAGGCCATGCTATAAAATACACGAATTGGACATTGTTTCTTGGAATTCACAATGTAACACACACACACATTTTCAAAGTGAAAAAAAAAACTTTTTGCGTTTCATATCAGAAACGTGTTCATTGAATATCAGCAACATGAGGCTGTACTAAAAATAACACATATCTTGAGAACAGTAATATTAAACTTGAATTATTAAATGTTTTTGTACGTGGAATTTTTGAGGCTCACATACAATGGCAGTTTGCCAGGTTTCAAGAAATAGAATTGATATTATAAAGCTTCGTGTATTGTTCATATTTTTTCAATACGATTTTCAGTACCAATTGGTAAAAAAATGCTTACAATTCTTATTGAAAGCCTGCCTCTCTGTAAGATTTTTTTGTACCATAGAAAAGATGAAATTTTCTTATACTTTTTAAGCCCCGATCTAACAGAGAAGGGTTGTTATAAGTTTAACGTGTTTGTGTCTGTGGGTATACGTGTGTTTTTATCTGTGGCATCCTGAATCCAAGAACATTCATTCGCCAACCAAACTATATCGGAGCCATAGACTCACAGCATCACAATGAAATAGATAGAATGGCATTTAACATTTGAGAGATAGGATAGCTTAAGAGATAGGATCTTTAATTATAGTCGCAATTTTTATTTTATTAAAATATACTACTATAGTCATTTAAGGCTTAGCGATACTGAATACTTTAAAAACAAAATCAAACGAAGACGAAGTCGCGGGCAACATATATATATTATATATATATATATTATAATTATTAATTGATGGACCAAGCAGAAAGCACACCTGATGGTATGTGAATACCATCCTATAAACAGAGCAACGCTTCCCAGGATACGCAAGGAACACATCCTGCAAATTGTTGCCCTGTGTACATCAACCTGAGGCGTAGGTTTTAAGCCACATGTGCCTGCAATTGCACTGGCAACCACGCCCATCAGACTGGTTCACAGCATTGTGACAATGCTAAATAAGCATGGTGGTACATAAACAGACGCAATCCTCACACTCAGAGCTATGGATTAACGGAAAGGAGTGTAAACAGACAAAGGAGGTCTTTCCAAACCTAAACACACGACTGACAACCAAACTACTAAAACTAAGTCGGAAAAAAGTAAGGACGGTAGTAAGCATGATAACAGGGCATTGCTCACTAAACAAACACCTTTTCATTTTAGGTATAACCGACAGTCCTCTGTGCAGAGCATGCATGGAGGCAGATGATACACCGACTCACGTACTGCTCCAATGTAGAGGAGTAAAGGAACAACGCGCAGCATACCTTGGCTCCCCAGCATCACTCCCTGAAGCACTTGGCGATCTGGGCGGCCTGCTAAGCTTCTGGAGTGAGCTCGGCTGGCTGGAGTGACCCAGCGGGGAGTCGTACCAGTGGCACTACGTACAACGGAAGGGTCTGGCCGACCAAGTACGGAGACAAGCCCAGAGGAAGAAGAAGAAGCATGGTGGTACTTCCCCAGACGAGCTCTGTCATATTAAGCTCTAAAATCTTCATCTTTATTTTATGTTACAGGAGTTAGCCCTTGAATGCAATCTCACCTAGTCTTAGGTAATGATGCGGGTTAGCCTGTTATTGTTAAATATTAAACCAATAGTCCGGTGTCCACGCGTCAGTGTACCGGAACGCTAGATCGCTTGGCTGCAAGTCTTTGTGACTAGAGAAAGCTGCAACCGTATAATAAGAGGTCTGCTAACAGCTATAGGTCATTCATAAGGATCATCATCATGACCCATTACTGGCCCACTACTGGGCAAGTCTCCTCTGGGAATGAGAAGGGTTTATGCTGTAGTTTATCACGCTGGCCAAGTGCGGGTTGGTAGACTTCACACGCCCTTGAGAACTTTATGGAGAGCTCTCAGGCACGCAGATTTCCCACGATGTTCTCCTTCACCATTTAAAGCAAGTGATTTTTAAATTGCTCAAATTAAAAACGCACATAACTCCGAAAAGTTAGTGGTGCGTGCCGGGGCTCGAACTCGGATTCCACGATAGGAAAGCCGGAACCTTACCCACAAGGCTATCACCGCTTCTCTTAAAAATTAATATTTAAGATTCGTTAAATATAAAGGCACATAACTCCGAAAAGTTAGAAGTGCGTGCCGATGATCGAACTCGGTCTCTCCGAAAGGTATGCCAATACTCTTACCACCGAGCTATCACCGCGTTCATAAGGATGACGATTAATAAATAAAAGATCACACGCACAACGACTGTTTCATTTATTTTAAGAAACCTCACAAATGTCTTGACTGGATCTTATCCATAAACGGCAATATGCACAGCGTATTTTCACTTAAGTTAACAAAAAAAGAAACGTACACCTTACACTTATATAATTCCGTACAAATATTTACAAGGGGCCCTTATCCAATAAATAAAAGTGTGATAAATTATTTACTTCATTTAAATACGCGTGATTATAAAGGTAAGCGTTAGTAGGTCCGCATTCTAAATACCTCTTACCTATGAATGAGAAGAGCTATGCATAGCAGTGGAAATGTTTCACTACTAAGAATAGTCTAAGAATGATGCTGATAAAGGTAAGCGCACACAGTGCCGCAGAGCATCGCATTACAAAGCAATTCATGACAACTTATAGTATTGTTTACACTGCATGCCAAAAACCTATGTTCCGAGCAGATCCATACAAAAGAGGTGGACTACTCTTAAACTGAATACCCATGAGTTAATACATCATACGTGTATCATAGGTCATTAGTTAAATTCAATATACTATATAAACGGCTAGAGCTAAATAACTATAGTATATAAATTACGCAAAACACAATTCCGCACTCTCCGCCATACAATCTCAGTGCTTTGTTTGAACAGAGGCTAGTCAATATTCATATTAAAATCGTCACGTGCACTCAAGTAAAGTGTTAAAAAGAGTAGGTATTTCCTCTCATACATAGAATCACTTTTAGTGCAGGGATTTTCAGTTTAAGATGAGACTACCCACTAATGTCAGTTTTCTACACCTAATCTATCTGTTATTAGATTACAGATAACCTAGGAACGTGAAAACTAGTAGAATCTATATATCGTAGAACCTAGGTTCATTTTTTCACAGATTACAATGTTGTGTGAACGATATGAAACGATAACAGGTAATGTTTTACATTACAACGCTTTACGTTTTGTCACAGTGCACGCTTGTCTTAATCATACAACGCGTTTTATATTTTAACAAACCTAAAATTAATTTAAATTCATTTTAGCATGAATTTATATTTAACTACGTTTTTTAATATAATCGCTTTGTATTTTTACCAGAATAAAATGTTGCCCATGCCCACTCTGAGATTCTTTTACTATCTTTTACTGCGTGAATGAAAGACTTAGCAACAAAAATACTTTTGCATTTTTCTATTGAAAACTTAACACAAACTACTCATATAATAATAATAATAAAAAGGTTTAACATTTAAGAATAAGGGCTAAATCTAGATTTAGATTTACATAGATATTTAATAATATTGTCTATAAATTCATAATTACATAATCGTAGTAACATTCAAAATGAAAATATTAATAAATGAAAAACGATACCCTGTTCAAGAAGGTTTACACTTTCTTCCTTAAAAATTAACAGAAAAGATTTTTATATATTTTGTACATATACGTATATCGTACATTGTCATGATTTCAGAGTTCCGCACATCGTAAAGGTTTTGACTATATCGATATAAAACGAAACATGATAAAAATATTAATTGATTGTTTTCGTAAAAGAGTTGCAAAGAATAATGCAATATTAATGTCTTAGTGCATTATTTTTAACATTTTTATCGTTTACGTACATTTTAGTAGTTAAAAAGTTATGAATCCTTTGGTAGTACCCTTACTTTATTCACAGTGGTGGTATCGTTTATTTACACAATTAAAAGCTTTATAATTATAATAGCTAAGCAAACTACGGCAGGCGGCATCGCATTGCAAAGTTGTTACATGATTTTGACAGTTATTAATACCACACAATTCAGTTTTAATAAAAACACTTAAAAAAAAATATAGTCACTCAAAATACATGATTCACTAGTTTAATAAAAAAATTATAATAAATCATCAAAGTTGTGTCATTTATATAATTTAATTCATTCAATTGTGAAGAAAAGAAAAAGAATTGCTTTATAAAGAATTTATGTTTTGAGCGTTAAAATTAAAGGGTAAACTTTAAAAAACTATACGTATTATTACCGTACGTGCGCGACGCATTGTGCAGTAATGCATTAATTTTAGGGATCAATAAGAACTGGCAGCGTTTTTTTCATTTTAATTATTTATCATTTTTATTAATAAAAGTGATCAAAATAGGTATAGTATCAACACTTTAAGTTATAATATGGAGTTATTATAACCACCAAATATATAAGCAGCAGCAGGTATAGGGAGGTACTTATTTATATTCATAGAGTTTTTTTTTTTTTTTTTTTTTTATATTTATAGACGAGCGCTTGACTGCAATCACACCTGATGGTAAGCGATGATGCAGCCTAAGAGTGCAGAGATCTAGATAAATTTAAAATCCCACGATCCTAGATTAAAGTTATAGTACCATTTTATCGAAGGATGTTAAATTATAGTTGTTCTAATTACCACAGTTTCCGAAATTACGGGAATACAAAAATATTTTAATGGTATTATATTTGGCGCTATTAATAAGTTTTGGTGGTTTTAATAACTCTATGTAATATCTCGTTAATTTGAGGTACTCTACATACTTCGTCCACTAATTATTTAACTACACATAGATAACTTCAAACACATAAAGTCGGACATAAACATAGTGAATTCACAATTCGTTATTTATTAAAATTTGGTATAACTTTGGTGAATATAAGTTACAACTAATAAAACTATCTAACAACAATAATTAGAATAATAATTATGGACGTTTCCTGACTAGACATGATATACATGTGTTATACACTGTGTTTGATGAATATAGAGAACATTTTCTTATTATTTTTTTCATATCTATGCCTGTAACAAGTGTTGCCAATTTTTTTTGCTATTAAAAAAAGTTTCTGTACTTTTATATTTTCAATTAATGCATATGAAAAAACGAATGGGACTTATAATACTAAAAATAAGGTTTTTTTCTGGCCGGATCGATTTCGATAGGGCTTTCAAGGGAAAGTTTTACATTTAAATCAAATGCCAGTTTTAATTTTAGATATAGCGGTTGTCAAACTGTATTAGAGTGCCATCGTTTTTAATGTTAGGTATGTGCAAAAAGGTAAGTTCCAAGAATGGAATTTACCTCATTGCACACGATCTCCCTAAAACCCCGAAATTCGTTTAAACAAGTTACAGTTGTGTGTGTTGCATTTCAATCCCATACTCAACAAGGCCCATGTGCAATCACGCGAAACCTATCAGGTAATGAATCGATCAGAACCCTTAGCATAAGAGTATTTCATTTCGCATTTCGATGCATTACACTAACACAGTAAAATGGATCTAATTCCACTCGTTTTAAATTCGCTAATTCTGTACCACAGATTTTTATTTTAGAATTGTGACTGTGAAAACAGCATCATCGTTATCAACCCACTACCGGCCCACTACAAGGCACGAGTCTCCTCTCACAATAGGAAGGGTGTAAGCCATAGTCCACCAAGCTTGCCATGAGTGGATTGGTAGACTTCACGCACCTTTGAGTTCATTATGATAACTCTATGTATACTATATGGATAAGTCTCAGGAATGCAGGTATCGTCACGACTTGTAATGGGTATGATATTTTATTGCTTTAAATAAATAAATAAATGTACTACCAAAATACACAGGCCCCAAAGTAAGCGTAGCTTGTGTTATGGATACTAAGATGACTGATTAATATTTTTATGAATATGAAAAATATTACTGAAAAACATTCATGTTTATCACACAAACATTTTCCAGTTGTGAATCGAACTCACGGCTTTGGGCTCAAAAAGCGGGGTCCCTGCCCAATGCGCCAATCGGCCGTAACCTCGAAACAATGTTAGAGATGATCAAAGTTTGTACCCCCGAAAGTAAAGCCTAGTCGTAACAAGTAATCGATCACTGCGGGTGAAAACAATAACAACAGTTGCGTTTTACTCTGAAGTTCCAATATTTCGATATTCGACAACGAGTATTCGATTGGGAGCATGCTTAACTCACACTAAGGGTACTCCCAGCTCGATAGGTACGAGCCACTTGTGTCAGTCGTATTGATTGGTGAACACCTCATTTCCCATTCTAAAGATTAAACACCTCCCTACAGAACGATCTCGCTGAGGGGAGAAGAGGATAGTACAATTCAATATATTTTTTTTTATATCGTACATATAAGATTCGCGAGCTACATAACATGTACATGTACATGACTGTCGACGTAGCGTGTCTGTTTAGACAGGCTACGTCGACAGTCATTAAGATGCAAATGCATCCTTGACCTTTGCTACGCTTACATGTTCAACCAACGGTTTGGTTCGCTCGTAAGTTCTTCCCTTCCCTTCTCATTGGCTTTATTTTTACGCGACTGCCCAAAAAGACAAAAGTTACAATATTCAAGGATTATATTGTATAACTATAAAAAAAAAAAGAAAAGTTCTAAAATATAATTTAATAACACATACCTATTAAGAAACTTAAAATGAAGTATGGCATTTAAAATTTAAATTAAATAAAAGAAATAATCGATAATCAACCTTTCTTTACGATAATTATCGGGCTACCATCCTTGTATATAATCTACATGTAGTCACGATTTACGATAACGATGTCACACTTAATCATGTCCTGGAAATCGCGTAATGCAAGCCCCATAATCCTTTGAGTAATAATGTATTAGAACGACGCATGTCGCAAATTAATTCCATGTGGCCTACACTAAATTTAGCCATCAATGGCTACGAGTGGGAATATTCGGCCTTGACTATTTTCCGTCTAACGATAAAGACGTGCCGCCAAGAGCTTTAGTTTTCAATGTTGTACAGAAACGGATCAGGGGTATGTTTTTATTATAACTGACATAAGAAGCCTCATAAGAAGGCTCAGAGTCACTCAGCGGGCGATGGAGAGAGCTGCCTCATAAGAAGGTTCAGAGTTACTCAGCGGGCGATGGGAAGAGCTATGTTAGGAGTATCTCTACGTGATCAAATCAGAAATGAGGAGATCCATAGAAGAACTAGAGTTACCGACATAGCCCGGACGTTGGGGGTCTTAAAGCTATTCAATCTCTAAACATCATTCGTCTCTGAGTACTGTATTAAAAACCGACATCAAGCTAAGAACCTGTTTTCAAGTATCGGTTAATGTATGCTTGAAACCAAATTCGCGAATCTGTTTTTGCTCAATGTCGGTTGTAGTATAAGATTTGGTCGCTCGCAATCAAAAAGTCGTTTGCGAGTATGGAAATACTTAAACATCGGAGTACAAAGCTCAAATTTACTTACTATTCTGTAGCTCGAGGTTTTAACACAACGCCTGTAAAATAAAATTCACGGCTCATCGCGTCATGGGCATCAAGTCCATTTTGCTTTGAAGATACAGAGTTTGCTATGCGAAAACAGCACATCGATTGCGAGTGAGTAAATCTTGTACTAAGGCTAATACTGGTCTAGAACTTTAGGAAACACCCAAGAATATTAAATAGACGCCATTGTCTGATAATACTGTCAACCACGTGACCATCTTGTACGCATATATTAGGTTTCATGTGATTGCTTAAACATTTAACAAGTAATAAGCAAATTACATCTGCATCTTTACACTAAAAAAAAATATCTTTCAGATATTCAGTTTAATTCAACAAATAAAATGTCTAGTGAAAAAACGTCCAACTTTAGGCCCAATAATGAACTATCTACAACATCATTTATACAATTTATTTTAATAGAGATCACTATTTACAATCGTTTTTTTTTTGTTAAGAAAAATATTCAATGAAAATTCACGTCATAGAGCTGTACAATTTGGTTATAACCTACAGACCAACTAGCATGTTTGCTAGCAATGATAGTTAAAATGCTACTTGTCATCAATCGATGAAAGTTGACTTTTGTTCTTAGGTACTTGGTTCCCTGGTTTGGTTGGAGATATCCAGAAAACCGTGGTAGTCTTCAATTTAGCCTAGCCTAAACCCATTTTATGTAGGCGGTCTAGGCAGTGGCAACTAGAATCTATCTAGATTACATAAGACGGAGGGGACACAGTCTTTCAACATGTTAAAATATAATACTTATTTATAGAGCGGACATGAGTGTGTGCCGTGTGGAGAAGTGCAGAGTCCCCGCTCTGAACGAGATGCCTGCAGTAGCACGGCTTTGCTTGCGTGCCGGTACTCTCAATGAGTATACAAATAAATTGACTCTATGTACTCTGTATTATTCGTCGCATTCAATGAGATTATTACCATCGGCCACACGAGCATTGTATTTTTGTAAAACCCGAAGTTAAAGTAGCTTCAGTTTTTACACGAAGGCCCTGGGTTCAATCCCCGGATCAGGTCAATGAATAGTATTCGGTTTTTCTACTAACACATTCACCCCCGGGCTTCGGTGGGCACGTTCAATTTTCGGTCCTGCGCCAGATCACTTTCTTTCGTGTTGGAGCTGCCGTCCCTAATGCCTATGATAGTGAAGGAATAGAGAGCGCATCTGTAAACTAAAATAGCTCCCGCGTTTTTGGAAAATCTCCCTGGAGATAAACCACAGTGGCCAGACCTACTGTAAACGGTATGTAGCATTCCAGCTCTCATTGCTCACTCGTGCTAGTTGGTAAATTATATTTATCATATAATAACGGGTCTTAGCGGGTATTACACATATAAGCTAAACTTTTAGTGAGGGAAATTATTTTGAACACTCTCCGAGTACGCACGCTTTTGGTGTAACTTTGGACAATTATATGACTAGAGACCTATAAATCACTTAGACGCACATTATTACAAATTGTTTCTTGCGGGTTGAATATCTGAAACAAGAGAAATAATTTTATTAAAGTGTGATTATAGATTAAACATATACAAATTAAAGATATTTTTAATTAACACGCAATGCATATACATTTAATATATCTGTATATTCTGTTTTAGGGTTGATATATAATAGCAGAGTGTAGATATATAATATCATTTTACAAAAGCAAAGAAAAAATTAGGAATACAGAGCAACACGGGTTATGTTAGCATCCAAAATAAGCCATTTCCACCTAACTAGCCATAATCAGTAATCAACAAAAATAAAATTTTATTTGCAGATAAATGTGCTGTTAAACTAAAACGCTACGATATTAGATTAAATTGACATATTATAATAAATCTTCTTTTGTAAACTTGTGTTCCGTCGGTTACAAAAACAACGAATAAAAAATTAGGAAATAGTAAGAAATAAAATGAAACTGAAATGAAATTTACTATCCGAAGAAAATAACCATATTGCGTTTTTAAAAATATAATTTAATATATATTACTCAATTTGCTTTTGTAATAAAGGTGATTGATTCCGTTTGCTAAGTTTGCACCAATAGCGTATTTTAGAAGATATATTGTGTTAAGAAATATCTACAGTACCTTTAATATTATTATTTCCATCGATGATTATAATACCAATAATAATTGAGCTAAAGTGGGCAGCAGGACCGTTGACAGTGCAGTGTAAAAACTTGTTCCTGTAACAATAGATTACTAAGATAAGTATCATTAAGAAATAGTTTCATTAAGTAATATCATTAAATTATTTAGCTGTGTGCTGTGGTCTTAGGAGTGGAGGTTTTAGGGAGAGTCAATTTGGGAATTTATACGGCCGGGTTGCGCAGTGGGCAGCGACCCTGCTTTCTGAGTCCAAGGTCGTGGATTCGATTCCCACAACTGGAAAATTCTTGTGTGATGAACATGAATGTTTTTCAGTGTCTGGGTGTTTATCTGTATATTATAAGTATTTATGTGTATTATATTCATAAAAAAATATTCATCAGCTATCTTAGTACCCATAACACAAGCTACGCTTACTTTGGGCCTAGGTTGCGATGTGTGTATTGTCGAAGTATATTTATTTATTTATATTTTTACATTTTCTCTGGTCTGGTCTGATGCGAGATTATGGATGTAGCGATAAAGACCACAAAGCGGTATAGACGTGCCGCCAAGCATAATTTAACGTTCCGGCGCGATGCCGCGTAGGAACTTTAGGGATATTGATTTGATATAAATCTTATGCCCCCAACAGGTTAGTAATTAAGGATGAAATTTAAAATTACTCGATATAAAATGAAAAGGGATGATTAAAAATTTAATCGGAAAATAAAATAATAATCTTAAGTACATGTCAAAGAACTACTAGAAATGACACAGTTACTTTTGTTCTGAGATGATTATAAAATAAAAGAAAACGAGAATCATTAAATCTATTATAGGAAACTTATTAAAATTCCAAATCTCATACTCATGTTCTTTGTCGTCGTGTACATAATATTATGCAGAGGAAACTTGCATACCTGATAGCTCTACATAATGTTCTCAAAGGTGCGCGTAGTCTACTAATCCGCACTTGGCCACGATGGACTAAGGTCTAAACTCTGCTCATTAACAAGAAGACACATGCCTTGTAGTGGGCCGGTAAAATGATTTTTAATCTATATATATATATATATAAAAGAAGTGTAAAAAGTGTGTGGGTATGTTCCGTATAGGCTCCGAAACGGCTGGACCGATTTCAATGAAACTTTCAAAGAATCTCCGGATTGACCTGGCAAGTAATCATGTAAAGTTTGGTGACGAGCGGAGCACTCCTATTTTTGAACTGTCAAACTGTCAAATACAGCTTTTATTTACTATGATTATATTCTATTGTTGGGTGTACATGAGTGTAGAAAATGATCTTCACCCGCTCGAGAAGAGAATAGAAGAGAATGAATACGGAGAGAAATAAATGATTTAATATATTATGAGACTTAAATTAAAAATTTAATGATGTAAGTTTATTGATTAAATAAAATAAAGCAAAATCTAGCCCGGTGAAGCGGGCTGGGTACGCTTGTATGTTATAAATTAAAAAAAAAATATTTTTGTTGTAGTGATTTCCACACTTCTACGTTCTTGTGCCAGTACGTTTAACATCTTCCAGTGATTTGCTTGATGCCGTTCGTCCACTTAGTGTAATCAAGCTTCAATCAGCCTGTTATATTCAGTGTCTACTGTCTATTCATAGAATCTAATTAAATATTCCCCCGAGAGCTTAGACAGTGAAATTTAATCTTCCAGCTTGTCTTTAATTACTGAACTAATTGGTAAAATAAAATCGACGCTGTCTGAAGGGTCGAAGTAAACAGAGGGTTAGTGTCGAGTTCAATACCAAAATATATTATTATCAAGAATCATTCAACAAAGGGATTGATCTTACATTTTTAATTTAGGATCATTTTTGCATCATTTGCTACGTTATACATTTTTTGTATAGGTCTCCTCCCACAATCTGAAGGGGGCTAAGGCCTAAGAATTTGTGCCTAGTGGAACTAATAATGATATATGACACAAATTGTAAAGGGGTTCTAGGATATCGGAGTAATAAACAAAACAATAAAAATAAAATTAACGTTATTTTTAAGCGACTTTACGTATGTTCGGGTATAACTCCTTTATTTTGTGGAACTTTTCAAAAAGGACAAAATAAACTGCGATTGCAGCTATCGCATAAAAATACATTAATAATAATAATAATAATAAATATACTACGACAATACACACATCGCCATCTAGCCCCAAAGTAAGCGTAGCTTGTGTTATGGGTACTGAGATAGCTGATGAATATTTTTTTATGAATATAATACACATAAATACTTATAATATACAGATAAACACCCAGACACTGAAAAACATTCATGTTCATCACACAAACATTTTCCAGTTGTGGGAATCGAACCCACGACCTTGGACTCAGAAAGCAGGGTCGCTGCCCACTGCGCCACTCGGTCGTCGGTATGTTGGTTACGCAATAACACAAGATATCATCATACTTTAGGTACAATCGAAAGAGTTACGCAGACGTATTCAGTTTATCGGGGTCAGTTACCTAAATTTGATATAAAATGCTAAAAATAATTGCAATTTTTTAAAAAGATAAAAATAATTTAAGCTAGAATTAATTGCAATTTTTCGGAACTGAAAGCTTGAAGTATTAACTAAGAGCATTATATAGTATTCAAGCTTAATTTATACCAAAGTGAATTTTAATGTGATGGTGTAAAATTTATTACCGAAGTCGGTTTTTTTCTGTTAAAAATTATTTTGTAAAGTATGTATATAATTTTGTTCTGTGTAAAAACACGTAGTTTTACTTAAGGCAGTTTAAACTGTAATACAATGGTTTAATAATTGTTTTACATTATTAAAACTTTTAAGTATTGTTTATAATATCACTTTGGAAGGACTCGAAACAATAAACAGTTTAGCTTTTATTTTTATAACAGAGCCCTGATTGAAATCTTATCGTATGATCTAATATGACACTATAAATCTCAGAACATTATTTTATATAATTGATAACAAATAAGATTATTATTAATATGACTTAATGTCTAAATTTTGCATGTTGATGTATTAACAGAATATGTTGGAACTTTATAAAGTTCCAACGTATCCTAAACACCAATAATTAACCCATATTTAGCAAAATAAATATTTCATTTCATTTCGTAAGATACTCATAACTTAGTTTAATATAAAAAATTTGACTAACCATATTTGAAAGGATGATTTATGTTATTATATTTATGTCAAAAAAACTATTTGTTTATTGCATTGTATTATATCGATTATAATATCAAGAAGGATACGAGTACATAAAGATACAGTGTAATTGCTAATTTGTAAAATACCGACACCGTTTCTAAAGAGGAAAGCTTTGACTTCAATATCAAATATTTATAGAGAATTTCAAAACCAACGTTTCGTATTTACTTGGTCATGATTGGGAGCATATTTGATGAATAAATATCTCTCCGTATTAAATTTATACGCTAGATTATGCCCTTATATCCGTCATGTTTGCATATTGGATTCAATACTCAGTTTAGATTTTTTAATAGATCAAGTGTACCTATTTCGTTATGATGTTGTGTAGAAATCCAATTATATAGTTATGTTCTATTTCAAATCCTGCTTTGATTATTTTAGGTATATCATCTTCATAAGTATAATTTCAACCCATTACAGGGCATAGGTCTCCCCCCACAATGATAACGGTTTAGGCCGTAGACCACCACGCTGGCCCAGTGCGGATTGGTGGTCTCCACACACTTTGAGAAAATTTTGGGGAACTGTCAGGCAAAATACTCCTTTACGATGTTTTACTTCGCCGTTAAAATCAAGTAATAAATTTAATTAAAAACGCACATAGCTCCAAAAAGTAAGAGCTGCGTGCCTGGCTCGATCTTGGAATTTCTGATAGGAACGCCGAAGCGGGCTTTCATCACTTTTGAAGGGCATATAAATGGACTTTATAAAAATGATAAGAATGATAACGTTAAATCTTTTACTCGAATTTTCGTTAGATTTATCTTACAATGGAACGTAGATCACGACGTGATGAAAAATAAATATGGCATTTATAATTATCATCATCTTGCTATCAATGTCACAGGTCCCTTTCCCGATAAAAGGGATATTCAAAGCATTAACCCACCGCGTTTCTCCAATAAGCCGAGCGTACATCATCGTAGGTTAGTTACTACAAGTTACTGAAAGTGATGGGTTAACAACAATAATTTCCAAACTATATATACTGGCTGTAAATCTACATTTATAGCCAGATAAACCCAATACCTTATAAGAAGTTTACTCACCACAGGAGTATATAAATGTATGCCCAATTAATAAAAAACTAGGAAAAAGTCAGTACATTTCATAAGGAATCATCCTGTAAAAATATTTAATCCAAAAAAGCATATTTATTTTCCATACATTTTAAGCGTTTTCTTATGGCAACCCTATTGAAGATAAAAAACCGACGCGCGCATAGTACATACGCTACGCGACGCGTACCTTTACAATTCGTTAAATAAGTGACGGGAGTATGCTACCGCTTTATCGGTTTTTTTTAGTTAAAACTATGGCAGTGGTTTGCTTAAAAACCATTAGCGTTTGGTTACTCAGATAAGTCTAAGAGACAGTAAATAATGAACCGTTGTATAACTAACATTAATTTTTAAACTCTAGTTATTTTTATCCATTTTCAATTGAAGAAAGAGATGATTTTGATAGCCAGTTAATATTTTTTTTAATCAAAATAAATGGTCAGTTCGTAAGGCCTTTTATTTTTTAACTAATAAAGTTTAATTACTGCTCTAATTGGTAAAATAAAGTCAGCGCCGTTGAAAACGTTCTGAGAAAACAGAGGGTGGGCGTTGAACTCAATATCAAATATTTACGAAGAGTTTTGAAACCACTCCGTCTACTCGGTTATGATAGGGGCAAATTTGATGAATAAATGATCGTGACTTCGAAATGTGTGCTTAAAGCTATTCCATCCGCTTCCTCATTACAGTGCATAATATGAAGATTTTTTTTTTCATCCCACTACAACTCAGCCCTTGACTGCAATGCCATTTGATGCAGTCTAAGATGGTAGCGGACTAATCTGTTAGAGGTATGGCAGTTATATAACTGCCTATGGTTTCTACTGGAACGTTAATCGCGAAGCGACATGTCTTTGTTGGTAGGCTGGTAACTAGCCTCTCACCAGACCAGACCAGAGGAAATTCTTAAATTATAAATATCCAAAATGCCCCCACCTAGGATCGAACTCGGGACCTGAGAAGATCATAGCGCTTATTACTGCGCCTGGAGGTCGTCAAAATCTTTTAAATGACTTCGACCGCGTACAGCTACCGAATATTTTTTTTACCTCGCCAGCTATAGGTTGATGCGTGATGTAACAGCCTTTATTAAAAATGTGGCTGTCATAATATACAAGAAACATTAATAATTTGCGAGTTGTATTAAAACAAACAAACTTTTTTATAAATGAAAATAGACAGATAGATTATATTCGAAAATTAATCAGTGTTTAATTATTGTAATGCTAAAACAAATATTCAATTAATGAACTTTTGATTATTAATTATTACATCTGGTTAAATAATTAATTCGATGGAATGTACATCATTGAATGTTGGGGTATAAATTTTAATCAATTTAAAATTAAACGACATTTTTAATGAATTAATTATTCTGTAGTTTGGTATTTGAATATTGTTTAGAAAAAAAATATGGATAAGTTATGTCAAATCAATATTAAATAATGAATGAATTCATGTGCACTACACTGTATTTATTTCTCTATTTTTTTTTACTTTTCTTTTAATGTGAACAATCATTGCATAACATTTTAGTGGAGAGTGATGAATTCTAGAAACAGCGTAAGTGTTTCTTGTCTGAGAGAGATTGAAGTGGGGTAATTTTATTTTTAGGTTTATGTATCTGTTATTATTTACCTTTAGATCCTACGGCTGCTGCAAGCTGCATGTCTGCTGCCGTTGGCATTTCTGGAGTTGTACTCATGGGTCCTGGAAAATAATAACGTGTTAAGTTATAAACTTATGAGAGACAATGGAAAATGGAATGGTAAAATTCGATTGATGATTCGATTCGATTCGAAAATATTTACACGATTTCAGTTTCTGGTTCTGGATATACAAGGAAACGGTAACAAACATATAAGTACCATATACCTTGCTGTATACATTATACTATGAATGCAAATATTTATTTAAATGAAAGTCAAAAAGGAGTAATTCTTATAAGAACCTTATGACATGTCTATCATCTTATCTTTCTCTTCTTCTTATTCTTAGGAGATATTCTTTTGAAATTGTTATATAATATATATTATTATGCCCTCCAAGTGTAGGTAAAAACATAGTAAGATATTAAATCAATGGTAAAAAACACTGACATTGATTTTATATCTAATTTTCTTCCTTCCGACTTTACCAAATACCTTATTACCAAATAATTTAAATTTAAAGTTGTGCTTTAGTACCTGTTATATAATAAGATATAAAATCTGTATTTACTCTCTGAACGCATACTTTGAAAGCGAACCAATCACAAATACAATGTCTGCAAACTGCACAACTGTGCCAAAGATGATAAAACCCTGAATTCGTTTTACAAACGGTATGTGGTACTACGATCAATAAAATGGAGAAATACAGGTTAATGAATTTTAAAAATAATAAATGAATCCCCAGAAATCAATAAATAAAGCTTTTTTATAAACCAGTGCCTTAAAAGAAATCAGTTTCTTTAATAAATAAATATATTAATTTCCCCCGAATATTAGATGTATTCGGATAAAGTTAATATAATTATTTATGAAACACTTTAATAAAAATATAATATAACCGATTTAAATTAAATAAATACGAAATATGTCTTTTGTATAAATCTTTAAAAAAAATATAAGCTTTAAATAATATAAGAGTAGACAAAGTAACTAATTACCTATTACAATTTATTAACTCACTTTAGTGATAAATTTTCAAAAAAAAATCTATTTCACTTGGTTAATATTTGAGTTCTGCGGACGCAGAACGAAATTATAAAAAAGTTATCATTAAATAAATTCCGATAAATTAATTTCAAGAGAACACAGCGTATAATACCGATTAATTTAGCTGAAGGCTATACCACTTTAAGCCTACACGGTTGAACTAAGCATTAGCTTGACAAATTCATAGCCTAGTAGGTACTAAGTTAACATAGGCACCAATAATTAAACATTTACAATACAACGGAAGGAAAGATGACATTAGTGATATGGTTATTTATACTTTCATCATATCATCATATCAACGCATTCAGATGGGTTTAGGCCGTACACCACGCTGGCCCAGTGCAGATTGGTGGACTGCCTGCCTTCGAGATCGTTATGGAGAACTCTCAGGCATGCAGGTTTCCTCATGTTTTTTTTCCTTTATCGTTGAAACAAGAGATATTAAAATTACTTAAAACACACATAACTTAGAAAAATTTAATGCTGGGATTCGAACTTGGCCCCCGAAAGTGAAGCCGAAGTCCTAACCACTGCGCTATCACCGCTTATTTTTTATACTTTAGTTTTTCTGTTTTGTTTTATCACGATAATGAACAAAATTAAAGAAGCTGGAAGCAGCCTTTATAATTTATTACGTAAACCGAATTACTGAATGTATTTAATCAAAATAATAAAATAAGTAATTGTGCCCCGGAGAGCATGTTTAGCCGTCGCTGGTTTATTATAACTCATAATTTCAGTTCAGCCGTTGGATTGTGTATAGGTGTGATGATAAACAAACAAAAACCAGATTATAGTACTTTTTTATCATTTTAATACTATTCTTATCATCATCATCTTAAGCCTAATAACTTTACGTAAATGTCTCTTAAGAAATCCCTATTCCTACTTCCCTATCCCTATCCCTACTAATATTATAAATGCCAATGTAAGTTTGTTTGTTACGCTTTCACGCAAAAACTACTTAACCGATCCTCATGAAACTTTGTAAACATATTCTTGGAAGTAATAGAAGTAATATAAGATACTTTTTATCCCGACATTAAGCTCGGTTCCTTTGGAAGAGGGGATGAAAGTGTTTGACGATTTTACACAATAACTCCGACAAATTATAACCGATTTAAATAATTATTGTTGTACTATAGGTTAGGTATAGGTATAGGTTATAACAAGTGTTTAATTTTGCCCATACTTTGTGTAGGTCTGATGAATGTAGTTGGAGATGGAGGACAGAACTCATCAGCGGACAGCAGCAAACCTCTAATTTAAGGTTTAGCGATACTGAATACTTTAAAAACAAAATCAAACGCAGACGAAGTAGCGGGCAACAGCTAGTAATGTAATTAAGATATTCCTCCTATAGTCTCCATACACCACGAGAATCAACTTCATCGTGATCATTTTTACGTCTCAGCCTTTTAACGTCCTACTGTTTGACAAACGCCTTCTCTCTGCAAGAGAGAAGATTGCATTTTTGGTTTTAAAGCACATACCCACCACGCTGCACCAGTGCGGGTTGGTGGGCTTTAACGATTATAATAAAACATGCCGTATCCTGGCGGTAGATCAGAATAGGTTATCACTACCCTTTCTCTTCTCACGGGTGTCGTCCCCTGCTACAACCAGCTAGTACTGTTAGCTTTTTAGCGATAACGCCGCCCATTGTCCCTGTGTGTCATATTTAGTGTTATTTTTGTTTATAATTTCATTATGTTAGGTGTACAATAAAGTGTATTTTCATTTCATTTTCATATACTATCTTGGTGACCGCACTGTCACACTATCGCCATTCTAACCAGCTTGATGATTTTGGTATTAAGGTTTCTCCCAACTTAAGTCAACAGACCTCACGTTGGAACAGACCTTTAGTCCAGCAGTAGACTGTTATAATAAATTGGCACCGCGAGATTGAGGTGTTCTCTGAGGCAAAGAACCGCCAAACTTTAGGCTTGCTGGTACTAAGATTTTTAACCTTAAAACCTATTGATTTTTTCTGATTAAACACCAAGCTTAATGCTTAGAGTGAAGGACTATAGAGATACCATTAGAGATTTTTCAACAATAGAGTTAACGAAGCACAAAATTATTCAAGAGGTCCGCTGCGGCGAATGTTTCCCATCCTCACAGTTTAGATAGCTGTGCACACAAACTTCCCGCTGATAAAAAGCTTAAATGGCCCGTCCCGAAAATTATACCGCAAAATTGTTATTTCTTCCCGCCTACCTTAAAATATATTTCCATTCCCTTATTCTTTTCAGACCCGCGGCTGCTTTAACGACACTCGCGGACTTACAGAATAGAATAAGAGCTGGTACTCTATGGACATAATAATTTTTAGTAGCTGATGATTAGTTATACAATGATTTCTCTCTATCTGTCATCAGTAATTTGACATTCGAAAGAAGAAGATAAAACATAGCGTAACTAAAAAACCGCTTCACAAAGTTTATAAGTGAGGGGGTATTTATAGGTTTAACAAAAAAACGTTCTTAATACTAATAAGGATTTCTTGGTAACACAGAGAAAACTCTCGTCTTAATACTGACTTTAATTATAATAATATGTAAGTTAAGTTATTCATGCAAGGGTCTCTAGAGATGAAACATGTGTATCACATTTTAAAACCCCGAGATTTTCTTTAAAGCCTTTAACATTGCAAGTGTTACATTTTTTATAGGTATGTAAAAAAATGCCGTATAACTTTATTAAAAATGATCTTTGACGAAAAATGTATAATTCTAATAAAGTAACTACCAGAGCTCTCAATTTATATTTTACAAAGCATATGTGAAATTTCGTTCTGTATGTTAATCTTCGCAAAACATTAAAAGTAGCCAATTGACTGATTTGAGTATTTAATACATCGTTGCATTTGCATATGAAAATGTCTATGTATACTTTTTTTTCGCAAAATTCATACGACAGCAAGAGGTTATATCGAACTGAGCCATAAAAAGCATGGCCGGAGATAGCTAGTTAAACTGTTAAAAAAATATTATACCAGACCCGTAGAGAAATAATTTCGGACACATTCAACTGGTTGTAGCGTTACCGTTCACTCGCTCTTAAGCCAAAACGGTTAAATTGCTTGTTTTAAATAAATAAACAGCTTTCTGTTTATGTCGGCGCTTTATCCCCTCCCCGCTTTCCGGGGTGAAATCTGGTGTTAACGAAAAAAAGAGGGAAATTATATCCAAGGGTGCAATTGTTACAGTTAAACATAATGTTTCGCAGTTAGCATAATGCCCACAATTCTTTTTAACATCTTATTTTTAATTATGATAACAAAAGTTATGGATGCCACCGCCTGTTATTTTATACGAAATTGTCTTTATTAAAAAGTGAGTGAGCGGAATTGTACCAGGAAGTTTGGTCGTTGGAATCTAACTGTACGAGAAATAAAGCGGTGTCATTTTATACAGTCTACTCTTAAATGGAATTCTAGATTATTTTTCATTTTAGTTTTTTTAAAATTAATATTTTGTCTTGTAAGGCTTTGGCTGTGGCTATTAACCCGCCGACAAAGACGTGCCGCTAAGCGATCTAGCGTTCCAGCAGTATGCCGTGTAGAAACCATAGGGGTATAGGATTAATATAACTGCCATACCTCTACCAATTTAGCCGGGTACTATCTGAGACTTCATTAACACGATATTAAGCATTAAGAGATTGCAGTCAAGGGCTAACTTGCGAGGGGATGAAAAATTAAAAACATTTTTTGGCAATTCTGAGTTTTGGCACATTAAACACAGTCAGAGTCAGGGCATTCTTAAGAACTTTTGATAATGATAAGTGTCATCAAACTAGCATTAAATCGTCATTATGTCCCTCAGTATACTATAGTATACACTCTTTATAGCAAGAGGGATTTGTTGTATAGATTTTTCTACTCTACTCTAATAAGACCTCGTACTCTCCGAACTCCGTAATCCGCAATCAAACACGTTAACTACAAAACCAACCGGGCAGTTTATTCTTCGCCTCAGACGGGATACTCATAGTATAGTGATCCTAACAAAATCTGTCCAATCATATTAAAGCCTGGAAATACTATAATATGATTGCAGAAGTTTTTTAGTTCATCTCTATACACTTTTCCATTAACATTTCCTAACGTTAATTACAAATTTTCCGGCGCCAGATCCCTGACTGTGTCTCTTAGATGAAAAGCGGAAATAATAACTTTCAAAACTAAATATACTTCATTATAATGAGATGTAAAATAACTGACCTGGATAGTAAATAGCCTTTTTCCGCACTGCGTACTTTGGGAGCGGCGTTTGCAAAGTGCAAATAAACTTCGTCGGTGACGGAAAATTCGAGTTTTGCTGTGTGACAGGCGCTATGTCACCGGAAAACCGTTTGTTCATTTATTCTCTTACAAAAAACTTGTCGGAGGCGTTTCAATGAAAGCGAGGTTAATCCGTAGATATAAGTGTTTCAGTTATTCAGTATACTGCTTTGAAGTTTTTTAGTTTGAAGTTTCCGAACTGTCACTGATCTGGTCTGGTATCTTTACTGTATTATTATCTGAGTACCAACGTCCAGACAAAGATATCCTCCTAAGTTATTTAGCATTCAGTTACGATGCTACACAGAGAACCGATTGTAGTAACTAATGTATTTATAATGTAATAACAGTGTGTAGATATCGGCTCGACAATCTCACTGGTCCACGTCTTCACTGTCCGGAGATCGGAACACGACTGACTCGACAGTCGTTCCGCCCTTCCCCACTCGACTTTGCGTGGTGTGTAGATACGAGACGACAGGTGTCTTAAATGTGTGTGTTAGTAGAGTGTAAGTTTGTATGCGTTATTTGCCTGTATGCTACATCCCTCCTTTATTATATTTTTTTTATTTTATTAAAATACATTATATAATATTAAAATTAATTTAATAGTTAGTTGTTGTTGTTGTTGTTGTTCAAACAATTTTAATTATACCTGTGCAAATCATTAGGCATTACATTTATAAATCAAAAATAACTAAATCAATTTTCATTAAAATCACATGTATCTTGCTGATTAAGAATCTTATTTATAATCAATTAAATAATTACTTTCCATTACTCAGAATCGATTTCGGTACTACCCATTTTATCCGTGTCACTTGTCTCAACTGCCTTCCACTGTCCTTCCACTCGTTTTAAATGTAAAATATTTCGCCTTACCACTTGGCCCGTTGTATCATTGCGAACTTCCACATCTCCATTTTTGTTCGACTCGACAGTGTGACTTGTTGGTTCATAATTTAAACTCAATTTGTTACTTTTACTTATATTCCTTAGATAGACCTTTTCACCTATGTCCAAATCACCATTCACTGCTCGTCTCTTCCTATCCGCGTACTCCTTCCCTTTTTCCTTTTGCTCTTTATCTCTATCTTTCATTTCCAAATCTTCAGAGTTGTAGGTCATGTCTTGTAGCATTGGTAGTTTATCTCTAAACTGTCGCCGAAAGAATAATTCCGAAGGAGTTTTGCCCGTCACTGTGTGAGGTGCTGTTGTACATAACCATATACTCTCGCAAAGCTTCCTTCCAATTCTTCTTCTCAACCTGACAGATTTTGAGGCGTTTCAAAATATCTCTATTCTGCCGCTCTACTTCCCCATTCTGTTGGGGCCAGTAGGGTATGGTGTTGTATAACTTTATGTTTCTTTCTAAACAAAATAGTTTGAACTCTTCACTAGTGAATTGACGTCCGTTGTCTGCCGTGATTGATACTGGGTTGCCTAGCCTACTGAAAACATCTTTCAGTTGGCTGATTATTTCTAAGCTTGTTATCGTCCGACATATTTTTACTTCTTTGTATCCTGAGTAGTAATCTACTATTACCAGAATATAATCATTACTAGGTAATGGTCCCATCAGGTCAATAGCAGTATCAACCCAAGAATCTGAAGGTAGCTCTCTTCTCTTTAAAGGATTAGGAGGATTAGGAGCGGAAACAAGAACACAACCTTTGCATGCCTTACAAAAGTTCTCCGCGTCCTTGTCGCATTTTGGCCACCAGACTTTAGTTCTCAGTCTTGTTTTCATTGCTGATACACCTGGGTGCCCCTCATGAGTTATACGTAAAATTTGGTCTCTCAGTTTCTTCGGGATTACAATTTTAGTTCCCCTTAGCAAAATATCTTCATAGAAGCATAACTCATTCTGAAACAGCTTAAAAGACTTAGTTGAATCGTCCCATTGATTATCGTAAAGACCCTTTTTTGACTGCTTGTATTTCCGCGTCCTGACGAGAGCATTCGATAATTTCTTGTAATGGAATAGCTACAGGTTTTACTTGGTCTATCACATGTTGAACATAGTCTACACCCACTAGTGGAGGATCATCGGATGACTTGCAAAGTCGCGATAGTGGGTCGGCTATATTATTTTTACCAGGGCTATATTTGATGTTAAATCTATAACACTGCAGTCTCAGTACCCATCTTTCGATACGGGCACAAGGCTTGGACTTGGGGCCAAATATTGTCTCTAGTGGTTTGTGATCCGTCACCAGGTCAAAGTCTTTTCCGTAAAGGAACATATTAAAGTGTTCGATGGCCCAGACCAGTGCCAGTGCCTCTTTTTCGGTTTGACAATACCGACGTTCACATTCAGTTAGTGTCTTATTCCCATAGGCTATAATCCTAGAACCTTCATCATTGGTTTGAATTAGTACTGCTCCCAGTCCAACAGGGCTCGCATCTGCAATAACTGTGGTTTTATCTTTAGGATTATAATAACCCAGACATGATATGTCAACAAGAGAAGCTTTTCATTTATTAAAAGCAGCTTGTCGAGCTTCATTCCACGACCCTGTAATGTCGGAATTTCTTCCTGCTTTCTGCCGAAGTAACTCTTTAAGAGGCTCTGTGGTCGTTGCTAAGTGAGGGATCCATTTTCCGACAAAATTTACTAACCCCAGAAAGCTTTGTAATTCAGATATGGTCGCAGGTGCTCTAAAGTTTTTGATAGCAGATAAGTATTTGTCTAGAGGTCTAACCCCACTTTCTGAAAGTTCGTGTCCTAAGAATTTGACTACTCTAGCTCGGTAAATGCATTTTTCTTTATTTAAAACGACATTATAGCTATCCAATACTTTTAAAACTTTTTCTAACCTGTCGTCGTGTTCCATCTTATCCTTCCCGAATACTAGAATGTCATCTATAAAGTTGATCACCCCGTCACACCCTAAAAGAATCCTCTCCAACGTCTTTTGGAAGATTTCTGGCGCACAGGTGATGCCAAACATCATTCTTTTGAAGCGGAACAATCCTTTGCCAGTTATAAACGTAGTTATAGGTCTCGAGTCAGGGTGAAGCTCAATATGATGGAAAGCGTCTTGTATATCCAGTTTGGTGAATAATTTTGCTTCTCTCATCTTGGGCAGCAGTTGGTCCATAGTTGGAAGTGGGTGGTTTTCTCGTTTAATGGCCACGTTTGCGCGACGCATGTCCACACATAATCGAACTTCACCGTTGTCCTTTAGTACAGGTACGATCGGTGAAACCCAATTGGAAGGACCTTTGACCTCCTCAATTATGTCCTTCTGCAGCAATTCCTTAATCTTGTCCTCGACCTTGACTTCAAGAGGAATGGGTATTCGGCGATAAGGTTGTGCAACTGGTTTTATTGATTTGTCAATTGGGATCTCCACGAGCACGTCTTTAAATTTAGGAAAGGCTTTCCATTCCACATTATTAACAGCTGTTGGTATATTGATTTGTAGAACTCCTAATGAGGTTGCTGTTATTTTGCCCAGCAAATTACGGGTACCCCCGGAGATCACATAAAAAGTAGCTTGGTCCAATCTTTTGCCTAGTTTTATATCCGCATCAAAAGCTCCCAGTAATTTCAATGGAGTTCCACTACCATATGCAACAAACTTCTTTTGCGGGTTCTTGTTTTGGTTAGTAACATTTGAGTTGCTCCGTTTCATAAATTGCCATGTCCTGTCCGTGATTAAATTATGATTGCAGCCAGAGTCTATTAACATGTTTACTTCCGTACCGCCTATTTCACACGATACTGTAGGACCCGTGTTTACATTGAAGATGTAGTCGAATTGTTTGCTCGTAGAAGCTACATTAGCAGTTTCTTCAATGTTTCGTTTGAATTTTTTCAAATCCTTATTATGAGTTTCTTCCTCTCGATCCGATTTTCTCTTCTGTCCGTCCCTGGTTCGGCACTGTCTTTGAAAATGGCCTATAATTCCACATTTATGACAACTCTTAGTCTTGGCAGGGCATTTTGAATCGCGGGCAAAATGGTTCGTGCTCCCACATCGACTACAAGCTGCACGTTTCCTTATATCCTGGTTCCTCTCTCTTCTTGTAATAATCTTGTTTACCTCCTGACTTTCTAAGAAATTAGAAATTAGCCTCCAAAATTTCCTAATTGTCTTTCTATAACTTCTAATGCGTTAGCCTCTGAAATAATATCATCCAAAGTCATTTTGTCGCCAGTCTTCAAGATTTTTTTCCTAAGGTCATCCGACGAACATTTTTCTGTTATTTGTTCCATTATATGTTCTTCTATATTTGTAAACTGACATTTTGTTGCCTGATGTCTTAATCTTATTAGAAATTTTTCAAATTTTTCCTGTGGTTCTTGCTTAATAAGTCGAAATAGGTGCCGCTCGAATCCTTTGCTTTGTTTAGGAGCAAAGTACTCATCTAATTTTTGAATTGCAATTTCGAATACCTTTCCGTCGTTAGTGTTGCCTGGCGTTACATTCGCTCCGGGTATATTATAGAAAACCTCTTGTAATTCCACGCCCCCGAAATGAAGTAAGCATGCTCTTTTCTTCACTTCTGTGTCAATGCCAGCTGCTACTAAATATATGTATAAACTGCGTTTCCACCGTTCCCACCTAACTGCAACAGACCCTATTTCGCCTTCACATTCGAATTTGTCAAGTGTAAACATTGCCATTTTGTTTGTTGCCTGTAAACAACGAAACATCTACTATTACGCAATTTAATGCAATAAGTTTCCTCGCAATTTAACATCTCGTATCGCAATTTAATGACCCCCAGCTTCGCAATTAAATGCTACCTAAATTCGCAATTTAATGCCAACCAATTTCACAATTTAATGCATTACATATCGCAATTTAATGCTAGATCACTCACTATTGAGTATCAAATCAGTCACATTTTGTGTAACTTAATTCCTTGTACCAAAATATGTTTTAGTCGATATAAATTCAGTATACCAAGTAACAAAGGTAACTTGTGCTACAGGGTTTAATACCTAATTAGTATATAACTGCACTAAAGGTAGAAACAACCATTTGAATCAATGCCGATACTCGTATTCCGTATGCTTAGTTAAAGTTATAGAATATAGGTTGTTTACGAGTTAGCCGTCGAGCGTTAAAATTACACTAACAAAAAAACAAGTAGGTAACATTCCTCAGCAGTCGTAATAAACAAAGTACGAAAGTTAAGTAAAGTTGAGTTAACTCATGATCTTGTAGATAAACCTTAGTGATATTATGTAATTTATTAATCGTATGCAATAATATTATATGATAAATTTGATTTTTGGACTTTATTGATCATAGGATTTCAATCTAACAATGTAATATTTTTACAGCCGAATGAATGTGACCTGTTTCCTCCCTTTTATTTTATTTTATTTTTATGATATCAAAAGTACTTACCGTTTCTTTCTCCTCGTCGCCAAAATGTAGTAACTAATGTATTTATAATGTAATAACAGTGTGTAGATATCGGCTCGACAATCTCACTGGTCCACGTCTTCACTGTCCGGAGATCGGAACACGACTGACTCGACAGTCGTTCCGCCCTTCCCCACTCGACTTTGCGTGGTGTGTAGATACGAGACGACAGGTGTCTTAAATGTGTGTGTTAGTAGAGTGTAAGTTTGTATGCGTTATTTGCCTGTATGCTACACCGATTACCTACAAAACTATGGGTTTAAAAAAACTGCGATAACAGATTGTCCCGTAATATCTTGGACTTCATCATCACTAACGCAACCCGTGTTGTACTTATTGTTGTATTGTTCCGTCGGTAATCTATGGTCTACATCATCAGTTCTGCTTGACCATATGATAAACGGATATATATACGGCCTTTAATATTTAAAGAGTTCCCTGGATTTCTCCAGGACCCTCCAACAATTCATCACCAAATTAATTTTGAATAATTAATTATTGAATTTATTAACATAATTGGCGGAGTAATCAAGTTACAAATATATAAAAAACATACAGTTGAATTGAAAAACTCCTCCTTTCTTATAAGTCGATTGATAAACAGCATCAGGAGATAAAAAAACAGTTGAGATTGCAATCATTGGTGCGATATTCATTGATAAGTAACTTATTGTGACAAGTGTAAAGTGGCCTGCTTCGCTATATCGTGATAAGTATCGGATAGTTTATTCGTCAATTTGACTTTGTCAATTGACATTAAGAAAGTGTCAAAAGCTACGTTTGGGCTATTCGACATTAATCACAAGATTGTAAAACAGTCTCTCAGAGTTCGATTCGGTAATCTAATGTTCCGGAATATTATGGTTTTTCTCGCTATAGCCTGTTTGTCTCCTAATCATATAACACGAGCTTATAATAAATTCAGTAGTTTATAAGTATCACAAACAGGCGAAAATAACACATGTTAGTATTATGAAAATTAAGCTTAATTTGCTATAGGTACTCCGCGAAAAGCAGGAGAATCTGTATGGTGTAAATTATAATTTCTTCAATCTTTATACTCCAAACCAAACAGATCTTCGGCAATGTACCCTCTACGTTGAGAGACTTAACAATTATTCATTCTAAAGTCAACTTCTCCTGAGGATGCTCCGGTTTCGGAACAAAACGTGCGTAGAGGGCACATTGCCGAAGATCTTTTTTGTTTTGATTGCTTGGTGTGGAGTATAAGGATTGAAGAAATTATAAATTATACCACACAGATCCTCGTGCTTTCCGCGGCGTATAGCAAATTAAGCGTAATTTTCATAATATATCATGGATTTCCGCAAAGTAACGCCTATTTTCATCCAACACGTAAGTATTGTTTTCACAACAATTTGACTATATAAAGTACGTAAGTGTAAAAGTAGTAAAAATAACTCACCAGGATAGTATATAGCCTCTTTGCGCACCGCGTACTTTGCGAGCGGTATCCGCAAAGTGCAGATAAATTCGGCCGGCGAAGGCAGATCGGCGTCTTGCAGCGTGACTGAAGCGACAGCTGAATACCTGCCGTTCACCAGCTTCAGGTTATGTGACACGCCATCCAGCCGCCTGCGTAAGAAATCGTAAAGATTATGACACGAAAACATCTAGGAAAAAATCTGGTTTGGTTTTATAAGTGAGAGGTCCCAGGTTCTTGCCTTGGCAGAGATTTGGGAATTTACAATTTCTGAATATTCCCTGCTCTTGTCCTGTATGATGCCGTGGCTAGTAACCGACAAAAGCGTACCACAATGTGATAAAACGTTCTCGTAGTATGTCATAACCCTGACCTGTTAGCCCGCTGCAGTCTTAGACTGCTCCGTCCCTTACCACAATGTAGAGGAATTAAAAAAATTTAAATTTCTAGTAATATATTTTAATTCTTAACCTACTTAACCTATTTCATACCGATACTAACCGCTAGAATCTGTCTACTTGAATTATGAATTAGAATTTGGCAGTATGTGGTACTTAAAAACTAACCTGAAAAGAAACTTAGGTAACTTGACAAGGTAAAATTTCAAGCAAAAGATTGACAATGATTAACGATTAAACAATAACGTACCTACTTAGATTAATATACAGTAGAACAAAAAGAAAGTATTTTCTCTAAGCTCAGGACAAGAACGAGTCAAAAACTTTTTAAGACTACGATAATAAATCACCGAAATAGGGATGCCAGTAAAGGAAGCGTACGCAAACCTTCTTGAAAAACAGTACTGTCATAAAATGCCTTTGAACAGACATGAGTATATGAATTTATAGGCAATGAAAATTGCCATGAATTTTGACTACGATTATGGAAATCCTCGAACGATAAGGGCCTCTGCAATAAAACCACTCACGATTTAGAGCAATAAGCCTAAGCGAAGTATTTTCGGACATGCACTCATGCTTGGAACGGAGTTGATTGCACGTACACCAAGAGGTCTTTTTATAAAACATTCATGCCCAACAATCCTTTTTAAAATTCTTTTTCGGCTATTTCTAAAAAGATCCACGATTAATGCGAGGCATTGATTTTAAGAGGTTAGAAAACTCGCTCGTTCGTGAACAGTCGATATACAAAATTCACTCCGAAAAATTCATTTCTCCGCATTCTACTCCACGCGAAAAGATCTTATCGTTAATTTACAAAAAACACGGCGGTTAAGGTCGATTTAACAGAATTTTATTTCCCTTATTCCATTGCGAAATGGCGCATTTAAGATATTTTATTAAAGATAGAGGTTCCCACAGACGATAGCGGAGCAAGCATATTTTAAAGGTACAAGAAAGTTGGCAGGTAGCACCAGGTGGTGAAAGCGACCGGATTTAATCTCTACCTTCAGAATGTTGCCAAGTTCTTCAAAAATTTATAGTCCATTCAAATTTTTATTGCGAATCACACCCAAGAAAATATGTTAAGGTAAGTATAATTTATTACATTGCTGCTGAATTGGAAAATTACACACTGCCTTGCAAAGTATAGCTGCAAAAGGATTTAGAATTCTTATTACGAAGGAAAAGAAATATGAAAACTTTTAATTTAATTTAATATTTAATTTTTATGTATTTTAATACATAAAAAGAAAATGCACTTTTTACAAGAATGTTCCAACAAATTGAAATGTAAATAATTGTTTTTAAGCTAAATTTAATTTATGAGAACCAATTATATACCAAGCACACGGAATAGGACTGTTTATTTCTTTTTTTTTCAGGTTTAATTTTATCTCGCGACCTTTTTAGAGTATTTTCTCTGAAGGCTATGCTAGGCTTACAACTTTAACCTCTTTAGTGAGTTTGCTCTAGCAAGATGTTCACTTTTATTTGAAACTAGCTGTGCCTGAAGTGTTTCACTGTGTCTGAACATACTTACAGGGAAGCGGTGATAGCCCAGTAGGTAGGGCTTCGACTTTACTTTCGGGGGGGGGGCGAGTTCGAAACCCAGTACACACCACTAACTTTTATAAGTTGTGTGCGTTTAAACCAATTAAATATCACTTGCTTCAACGGTGAAGGAAAATATCGTGAGGAAACCTGCATGCCTGAAAGTTCTCTGCAGTGGGCCAGTGTGGTGATCTACGGCCTTATACCCTTCTCATTGTGGGAGGAGACCCGTTCCCTGTATTGGGTCGGTAATGGTTTGATGATGATGATGATGATGATGAAACATACTTATTGAATATAGAAAAACAAAATGTTACTCACTTAATCACTCACTCATTGGCTACTGACAACAATTACGTATAAAAAATAAAAAAATGACGGCCAACTACTGTACATATTTTCACATCTGAAAATAGCGCAAAACACCCGCATTAATTTTTCTTTTCAAGCATAATATCAAATCTCCAGTGTCGCTGTAATGGGAAGATTTTAAGGATACCTAATACACATATTATTTGGGCAGTCGTGTAAAAATACTATCGTTGACAGTGGCAAATATTTTTTTTAAATATTTTATTAGTTCTGTGGCGGTCTCCACATTACATAACTAGATGGCGCTACTAAAATCCTACATCGCGCTAGTGAAGTGTTCACTAATAATCGATAATAAACGATCACCCGCTCGGAGGAAGATCTTCCTATTGTTACGGTCGAGCGTATCACCATAGCTCCCGTACAGTTCTATTAATTTCTCCATAAGTTTAGGACGTAAGATGTCTTGCGCTCATTCTATGTCTAAATCAGTTAAGGTATGGGAATATCTGTTCAAGGGTTGAACTGAACATTAGTGCACGTAATAAAATTATAAATAGGTAAACAATCACACTTCCTAATATACCTACATTTTTAATATTATAAAAAACGTTCAATGAAATCTAAAAATAGTTTGTTTTTATATTCTGTTAATAATGGAATGTGAACTTGAGTAATTAAACTACATTATCTATCACATGTTTAGGTGTTTGGATTTCTCACACTAAAAAACCAGGTAAACATCATGATAAAACTAACATTTTCGAATAGGAACTCCCGAAATATGAATATTTATTTCTATGAATTTGGTTTCTAGTCACTAAAACAGTCTGTGAAAAGTCTACAAAAAAACTCTTACGTTGTACATACTACCTATGGTTTCTGTATGATATCTTACCGGAACTTTAAATCGGTAGGCAGCACGTCAGAATCTTGGGAATCGACCCATGACGTCGCGATCTCAAGTGTTCTAGTTCAGATGTTAATAACTCAACCAGTGACAGCGAGGCAGTGTCTCTCTTATTAGAAAATGACATTATAAGTTGAGACACTTCGCACTGCTCTAGGAAATTAACTGTTAACTGCGTCATCGTCATCTCAGCCAAAGGAAGTCCGCGGATTTTGTAGGGAGTTCCAAATTCCACAGTCTTGTGCATGCCACTTGTTTCTTTCGGCTCCATGCCAATAATTCTATGTCGTCTGTCCACCTAGCCGTGTAACCCGGCCAACGCTGTTTTACTATTTTTATTTATTTATTTGTGAACAATTATACATCTAAACGGCTAATGAACGAAACAATGATCACTGTAAAAGTAATAAACTGCGTAACAGTGATCACGCCCACCTCCAAAACTTTAAAATTACCACTGTTTACTGGATACTTATCAAGAAATCTTAATACATTCAACTGGCGCGCTCTCGCCATTTTAGCCATTCGCACCTTGGTATCTCAGTGTTTAACGGTTCTCTGAGCTGAGTGTCCCACCCATTGCCATTTCAGTTTCGCGACTAGTTGAGCTTTGTTAGTAACTTTGGTTCTCCTACGGATCTCGTCATGCCTGATTTGGTACATACACATTGATGGCTCATCATACACATTTATCATAGCAGATACATAAGGATACTTGAATCATAGCTCTCTCCATCTCTGTTAACTTGTAACAGCTCAAAAAAGATTATGCGAAATATGAAATACTCTTAATTTTTTAGTTAACCAATACAATGCCGCAATGCGGCTTCCATCTATGAAGTCGTACATCAGACATCAACCATCTAAGAATGACACGTGGTTTTGCCATTTTCACCCCTTGACATCTCATCGTATTGGACAAATGAAAGGGGAGAGGGAGGTCCGCGTAATTTGGGTATTAACTTTATCCGTGATTTAAGAGCTAGTTAACGATGTGTTTAAATAATTTAAACCATTTACATTTCAATTAATTAATTAAACTAAAGACTGAAATAATATAACAAAAGAGGATCTGCATAGTTATACCAACATAAGATTATACAATTGTTAGTAAAGTGTAATATCTGTTTACGTTTAATAACAATGTTTTTTTTTTGGTACAAGTGAAAATACTGGTAAAGTTAAGTGTTTTCGGTACGCTGGTATCGGCTGAGAGGTTCCAAATTTAATCTCGGGAGAACAGTGACAATTAATTTGGAATGCACCGTCTCAAGTAAATTATAATATTAATAAAGACTACTAGCAATGGACATCAATGGTTTGTTAGAGACGAAAGTAAAATTATTAAATTGAATCGGTTACGAGCTCTTTGACTATCGTGAAATAACTGTTGAAATCGAAAATTAAAGGGACTTCATGCGAATGGAACTTTAATGTTAGCAGTTATTCGACTGTCCAAACTTAGTTGACTTTTGATATGTTTGCCTCGGTGGAAATCTGTTAGGTATCTTTATTTATTAAGAGAGACAACGTTTCTCAAATGGTATACCCTGCAAGTCCCAGATTCTATATCCAGCTAAGGATAATTTGGAAGGTATATTATCTTATGCTATGCGCTGGTCTGCTGGCAGGCTTCGGTCACGTCTAGCTACAGAACGCGTGTGGTAAAACCGCAACTGGTTGATTTAACAGGCAAAATAAAAACCAAAACAGTGTAGGATTATTATTACAAAATATATATTATAACGTAACTAATTGCTTGTAATTCGTAATTTGAGGTGTGGCATAAAAATGTTATTCTTTATCATCTGAACTACCACAATACAGAAAAAAAATCATAACGATCTGTTGTTGCATCCAGTGGAAGCAGCCAGCCTCGCTCTCATCTCCCGCAAGATAGCAAAATGATTGTAAATGTTGATGTTGGAAAAGAGCAACTACTGAGTTTCTTGCCGGCTCTTCTCGGTAGAATCTGCTTTCCGAACCGGTGGTAGAGTCACAAAAACATACATACTTGACGTTTCAAAAGTGCTTATAAAGTAGGCCTACTTGAAATAAATGAATTTGAAAAGAAGGATAAACAGATTTTAAGATCTTAGAAGTTTTTTGCCCGCTTATTAGTCCGAGTGACTTCATTTACAATGGATAAATATTTACTTATAATATATTCACTTAATAAAATCGAAATGATGGTTAAATTATTGTCAGTGTATATCTTAGGCAGTTGATGTAACAAGGAGAACCTTTTGCTGCGTAAAAATTACTTAGTCCCGGGGAAAGATTGAATTTTTAGGCCAACAAAGTCTCTGCGTGGATGAAGGACTAATCTAATTTATTGTTCTTGTTTTGGTCTTGTATGGATCTTACGTTATTGGCAGCCTGTCGCTACACTTAGGATTGTAGGCTTAGATGCAACACCATCACTCACAACTCTAAAATCCTCTAAATTGGTTATCAACAACATAGCAAAACAAACGAAATATCCAATTTTTA
Organism: Pararge aegeria; assembly: GCF_905163445.1. Classification (NCBI taxonomy): domain Eukaryota; kingdom Metazoa; phylum Arthropoda; class Insecta; order Lepidoptera; family Nymphalidae; genus Pararge; species Pararge aegeria. The sequence continues at coordinate 2,857,832 of NC_053184.1, read as the reverse complement.
AAAATATCAAAGTAGGAATTAACACGACATGTTTTAACAAATTCGCCACTCCATTTTGATTATCCAATAACTTTTTGTTTTATGGCGCAGTGTGTAATCAATTTTGCACGATATCGGGAGATTTTGCTTTAAATTGCCAATTTACGACTAAATACTGTCTGTTAATGCAGTTTAATTCGGATTCTAGTACATAATGCGGTCGTTTTTATCGAAATTCACTTTAGCGTGTATATATTTTATTTATTAAACACGCTCAAATGAAGTTTTATGGTTAATCAATGACAGTCAGCTTACAATTAACTCTAGTATAAAGGCTGCATTAAGTAGAAAGGTCGTGGATTTGTGACTGACCAACATCTAACTAGACATCCTTATACACCTCGGTTAAGAGCATAAACCCACCACTCTGATCAAATGCGGTTTAATAGGCTTTAACGATTATTACATAATAATCCTCCTAAATGAGAAGGGCCTGAAAGATAATATCATATCAGATATCAGAAATCATTCATTTAAGATTGCACTTCTACATAAATGAACACTAACTCATGCACCCAAGCACATACATTTGCACACTTTTACTTCCGTTTTGTATATTTTGTACTTGCACCTATTACTTAATTGTCACAGTTTAGATTTGTAATCTGGATTTGGTCTTATTTTAGTAATAACATAAACCCTTAACGGTTACAATTTGTAACGCTGTTGGATTACCACTAAATAAATAAACCGAAACTGCAATATTTCATACTAGATGATGCCACATTAGCTATATACTGATAAAAAATATATAGGTATATGATATATGATAATTTCCGCATCGTATGTTGACCGTGGCTTAATTGGCAAATAACTCAGGCTAGAATAGCCGGAGAGATACTGGTTCAAATGCTGCCAATACCGAAATTTATGTATGCAAATAAAAATAAATAAATATAAAAGAACTATACACACATTGCCATCTAGCCCCAAAGTAAGCGTAGCTGTTATAGGTACTGAGACGACTGATGAATATTTTTATGAATAATATACATAAATACTTATAATACCTGTACAAATAAACACCCAAAAACTAAAATAACCTTTATGTTTAAAGTGTTTCACTTTTTTTATATTGACAGAAAACTTCCTGAAGATTTGGTCAATGTTATAGTTGGTAGATGAAATAACTTCTCTGCGGAGTAGCGAAGCCCTCCCTTAAGAATTAACGAAGTCGCGGGCAACAGCTTGTATTTAATAAAGTTTTTGCTTACCTTTCCGGCGTGGCGAGTGTGAGGTTTGGCGCGGGGAAGGCACCGTCCGCCGCGCAGATGACATTCACCGTGTCATCGTCAGTCTTGTTCTGGATCAGCCGGAAGTTCGTCTCCGGCACTGTAACATAATACGCGGTGAGATGTGGTATTGCGGTTTCCTATTTTTTGACACTTTTAAACATCCTTATTAATAAAATAATGAATATAAATATAAATAGACCTTATATAGTGCTAGTCGATCGATCAGTGCGCCGTGCAATAATTGTTGACATTACCATACCACATGACGATAATCTGGTGAAAGCTGAAAAGGAGTGTTGAGTCCACTGTTATTGTTCAGAAGCTTTCCCTTATGATAAGCTTAGTTTATTCTGTTTATAAACCATAGGGAAATAATATTACGCAATTTTTAAAATTCATTATTAAATCAATATATAAAAAATTCAACACAAATCATAAAAAAAAATTTATATATATTTTTTTAATGGATATCAATGTAAAATAGTCAAATATTAATATTATCATAGTTAGCATGTTTAACTGCAGAGTTCCTTTGTTCGATTTCGGGTTGGGTTAAGAATTTGGTTTAGATATCACATATTTCTGTTACAAAATTACACACTACGCACACAAATTCATTGGAGATCAAGTTAAGCCATCGGTCTTGGCTATTATAACTAAAAAGTCACAACAACCGTTCAAGCCCACCAACCAGCATTAGAGCAGCGTGGTGATCGATGCTCTTCAACACTAATTATCGAAAAGGTTTTCGATAACTTTTTCAACAGTTTTTAATTTTATTCAAAGTTTTAATAGGATTATGTTTCTTTATAGTATTATTAGTAATTATATTATTTAAAACCAATGGATATTAAAATTAATATTGTTAGTATCGTCGTAATCGTTTAAACATCAAACCGACCAAGTGAAATGGTGGAAGGAAACAGGATAAGAGTAAGTTATTTGGGAACATTAGAACTAATGAGGAAATTTGGGGAAATGTGACTTCTAAATGCCCACCGTAACTTATGTTAATGATGTCGTTTAGACCTTATATTTTGTGGCAAAGTGACGAAATATTGTTCTGAATATCTTGAGCATATTCCAAGAGAATACGAATGTGTTCTAAGTATAAGTGTTTTTTGACGGCCGCCCTAGCGTAGTGGTGAGTGCTGTTGTCTTATAAGTGGGAGGACCCAGGTTCGATCCCCGACGGCGGTACTTTGGCAATTCTTGTCTGATCTGATCTCGACCATAGCTATTGACCGAGGACGACTTTTGGTGATACGTGTTAAGTGGTTGCAAGGGTTACCTTACCATTATTATTAAAATAGTAATAAATAATTATTTAATATAATTCTTATTTTTCTACATAAGCAGGAAAAATCATTATCTAATCGCAGACGAACAAGCTAACATCTGCTGGTAGGTTTATTTATTTATTTATTTGGGCTCACAAACAACAAACCAGTATCACATTACACAATGGTATACATAGCACAAATAATTACTAACTGCAGCGTCAACTGCGTAAACCACATATTCTTCTACCACAGAAATCTTATAACTATTTATTAATATATTGTGATCGCAAAACTTTGTCTGTAAAAGTAATTGATTATTACCCTGAATACTAGTATCTATATAAATTTAATTTTAAGACTATTTTAAACGTTTATAAAATGCAAAGAACTGTTTAAACAGACAATTAGTTTTTGACGACTCAAAATTAAATTTGTATGTAATAATATATCAGACAATATTGATTGTACAAAATATGCTTCCAGGTCAATCATTCCAGGGGAAATCTACTAAAAACTATTCCTACAGTTTGTACTAAACACGGCGTCGCGGATGTCATAAAAAAAGGTAATCTGTATCATTTCTTCATACCAGCTGTGTTTGCAAAATATTATCATGATCGTTACAGTAAGTAGTTAAGGAGTGAAAGCGTAACAAATAAACAAACCAACAGTCGCATTTATAATATTAGACGAATAGCGATACAATTTCAATGGCTTATTTCTTTAGTTTTTAATATCTCGTATATGAAATTCTGCTGCAGCATGCTTTTAACAGCTGGCCAGTAAATAAAAGCTTGAACTTGTAAGTAATGAGGTGTTAACATTCCGTGGTCGTGTGCAATGGCGGTGCAACGTTTTTGTATTTATAAAATTGTTATTTCTTTCTCATGCTTGCAACATCTGGTCTTGTTTCTTGGCCTGTTTATTTTATTTTTCTGTTGCGGAATTTATAACAATGTAATATAAGTTACAAACTTTATGATGTTATGGCTCTTGTAGCATGTGTTGTTATTTTTAGGGATATTTAAGTCAAATAAGTAACCGTCAAATACAACAGGGATGGGCAGCATTCGGGAAACTACGTGACATCTCTTCTTCCAAATCCCTCGAACAGTGTGTGTTGCCGGTTATGAATTACAGATCTTAAACGTGGTCGCTTACACGCTTACGTGGCCTCATAAGAAGGCTTAGATTCAGCAAGCGATGGAGAGAGCTATGTTAGGAGTATGAGGAGGAGATGAGGAGATCCGTAGAAGAACTAGAGTTACCGACTTAGCTCAACGAGTTGCGAAGCTGAAGTGGCAATGGATAGGGCTCATAGCCCTATGGACGTTGCCGAGGACCGATGGACGTTGGGGTCGCAAGGTGCTTTAATGACGACCCCGCACCGGAAAACGCAGCGTTGGTCAGCTCCCAGCGACGTGGACAGACGAGTTGCTGGGAGCCGATGGAAACAAGCGGCCCAGGACCGTGGATTTTGGAACTCCCAATAAGAGCACGTTTGATTCGTACATACAAACTTTTCAATATCATTTTTAGTGAGGCCACACTGAAAATCTTGCATATTTTGCAGAAATTGACTGAGATGGGCATTGAATATTATCCTGAAAAAAACACCCATGTGACATTAAATTATATTTTTTAAATACAGGGGGTATTTAAAAAATATAATTTAATGCTTGGACACCACTTTACAGCTAAACCTCTCTTCCATTTTCCTATAATTGGGGTACTTTAAAATCAAGATTGGATAGGCAAGCGCGCCCCATCTTAGGCTGCATCATCACCTACTATCAGGTGTAATTGCAGTCAACCACTTGTCTATATATCTCGAAGAAAAAAAAACTATCTTATCGAATTATCCCCACTTTATACCGATAAAACAAATAATTCCAGCAGAACTAGTCATAAAACAAATTAGGGGTAGACGAATACGTGGGCAGCCGTTTGTAATTATTAATGAGAAAACATAATATAAGTAAAATAAATCAAAAATGATTGTGAACACCCGCTGTGCTCAAGATAACAATATTTTTCATCACAACATACGTGATTTGTTGCTATCTGCTGCCAGTAATATTACCTTTCCCTGTAAAAATACCTACATAAATCTTCAAACTGTCGCAAAGTTTCTCGAAGGTGGAAGTCAGACGTACACAATATTCCCATCTACGAATTTTATAGATTGCCAATAATGGCTACATCGTTATTTTATTATGGACCATCAAAATACCTGACTTCGTTTGCATAGAGCTGATGGATGTATATTACTTTCGTTTTAGTTTTTATTGTAAAATAAAGTACTTCCACTATGATTATTATTGCCGCTAAGCAGCATTGTTGAAATTTTGTGTTACGGTGTGAAGAGCGTGGTTGCCAGTGCGACTACAGGCAAGTACAATTACAACAACAACAACGAAACAAACATAAATCCTGTAAACAGGATTTACATCAACGCCTCAGGTTTATGGACACAGGGTAGCACTTTGCACTGTGTCCATTGCTGTTTATACGCGATGGCTATTTGTTTGAACCAGGTTTTTTTTATATTTTTTATTTTACTACAACTCCGCCCTCGACTGCAATCTCGCCTGGTGGTAAGTGATGATGCAGTCTAAGATGGTAGCGGGCTAACCTATTAGGGAGTATGGTATTCATATCCCTAATCGGTTTCCACGCGACACCTTTGTCGATAGGGTGGTAACTAGCCACGGCCGAAGCTTCCCACCGGACCAGAAATTATAAATTCCCAAATTTCCCTTGCAGGGATTTGAACTCGGGACCTCTTACTGAAATTCACAGCGCTCACCGTTGCGCCAGGAAGGTCAGCAAAAAATACAAAAAAAAATGCCACCCTTGTTATACGCCTTTTTTTACGTGCTCTCCACTAACTCTAAAGGTTGCCTGGCAGAGGTCGCCACGAAGCGATAAGGCCGCCTTTTCTACTTCTGTCTTTGTACAAAGGGGTGTACAAATAAAGAGTTAAATAATAATAATAATAAATAACTCTATGCTACAATCAAGTCTATCGGTTCCTTAGTTAGCGCGTGAAAGAAGGTCAAACAAACATACTTTCGCATTTACAATATTAGTATACTGACGGACCTAGCAATTTGCCTTACGCAACACATCGCAAGGCATGCAAAGAACACGTTCCACAAAGCGTGCAGCATAGCATGGGGAGAACAATTATCTCCCCGGGGAAAGGATAAAAATGGATCTTCTCCCACAGCTTTATGAACTCTCAGAGCACTAGCGCAGAAATGAAAAAATATCCACATAATATATGTGTAATAATAGACGGGGGTAAACTTCTCCTATTCCATGTTCCAGTGATTTAGCAGGGTGACAAGTTAATTATATTCCTTGTCTGGGGATATAATTTTTAGCCCTAGCCCTCCATTCTAGCCCATGGTCTCCTGCCCATGCTAACAATTATATCCCCGGGGAAGAGATAAAAATGTACGTTCTCCCACAGCTTTATCAACTCTCAGCTCACCAGCGCAGACATGAAAAAAATATCCATATAATATTGGTGTAATAATAAACGGGGGTAAATTACTGCCATGTGGAATGTTGAGTCGACCGTTATTGTCCCGATCGTCGTTTCAGTCAATGGTCTTCTTGCGAAAAGCTTCGACCAACATCTTAAGAAACTTTCACTTGTTTGGATCAAGGGTCGGATACAGAAGGCAGTAGTACTTGAAACGGTGCGTATTGTAAGAAGGTTCCTCACTCTGGAGCCCTGACCACCGGTTGCTTGGGCATTCTAAAGCCCCGCAAGCGGAGGGTGGTTTTTTTTTTTTATAAATTTTTAATAGTGTTTTTTTTTTCAAGCATTGCTAAGAATTAAAAAAAAAAATGAAAAAGAATAAATGATAGAATGTAAAACGGGGGTAAACTTCTCCTATTCCATGTTTAGCAAGTGGACACGTTAATTAAATCCCATGCCAGGGGATATAATCGGTGGTTAAAAGTTTTATTTCTTGCCCGTGCTAGCCCTACATATTTAAACTCGTTCTCCCCGAAAGTGAAGTCGTAGTCCTTATCACTGTGTTTTTGCACAAACTATGCAACATTAACCTGTGTGTATACAACATTTCATTACGTAGCACGTCGAGATCATACACACAAATATAACTCTACGCATACAAGTGTGCATAGATGCTGTAGGTTACGTGAATTTCATATTTCGCCGGCTAGCTCCTCGTAAAACGTTTACCTACTCCCCACATGACACGTATCCACTACGACCGTCATCTACCAACGGGTTAGGGTACAAGTATTAAGCTTTGAGCGAATATATACGCAACAATTGCTCAAATGGATCCTTTTGCACTCTTTTGACATTCACATATATTGTTTACAAGTGTTTGATGATTGTTCGTAAGCGGTGATAGCGCAGTGGGTGTAAACGATATATTATGAAAATTAAGCTTAATTTGCTATACTCCGCGAACCGCAGGAGAATCTGTGATGTGGACTTAACAATTATTTATTGTAAGGTCATCTCCTGAGGATGCTCCGGTTTCGGAGCGAAACGTACGTAGAGAATAACTTGCCGAGGATTTGTTTGGTGTGAAGATATTATAAATTACACCATACAGATTCTTCTGCTGTTCGCGGAGTGAAGCAGTAGTTTCTTAAGCTTAATTTTCATAAGTACTTTTATTATTAGTGTTTATTTGTTCATATGTTTTCAACAAAGTACCTAAATAACAGTTTTACTATTAATAACTCAAAAGCTTCCTATCTCATTCTCTCATTAGCTTCGTTACTAAACATGGAATAACATTCCGATAAAATGGTGTTTGTACCAATATTTATATTAGACCGCGTAAGCTTATTTTTTGAGGAAGTAAACAACTCGTATTTATGCCAGCATCTGTTATCCGTTCCGCATCTTTTTGCGCCCTATGCGGTAGTAAGGCTTCGTACGGAACAAAACGGGTTATCGTTTTGAACATCGGCTTTCACGATAGTTTGGTTTCTTACACATTTTTTAGGAGTTTTTATTTTGCTACTCTTGCTGATGACCTAGAGGTCAAGCAAGCGTAGCAAAATAAAAACTTAACCCTTAGTAAACTTGTACCCCTTCATTAATAAAAGTGGTTTAGCGTTAGAGCAAAGATGCAGTGTTTTGACATTTGAAAGGGACTGTCAGTTATACTGTGAGAACACTGCATAACTATTCTACGCCACGATTATACTAAGAGAGATTGAGTATTTAGCCTACAGTTATTAAAGGTTACCCAAAATGCATAAAGAAAGGTTATCTACTATTTTAATATTTATGAAGTAAACTAGAACCAGAAAATTACAGAAAATCAATCCGCACTGTCCACCAATCCGCACTGGGCCAGCGTGGTCGACTGCGGCCTGAAACTTTCTCACTGTGGGAGGTGACCATCATTAACGGCCAGCTACAGGACACGCCTTAAGTTGGCCGTTAATGAGTTGATATGATGATGATGAAATACCGTAATTGTATACAAATCTTTAATATTATTTTTTATTTATTATTACACTTCTTATCTTTTAATTATATAATACTTTAAATTGTATTATTTTACCCATAGTTTTAAAGCGTCGCTCTGACAGTGCCTAACGTCCAAACGTCACGTCTGGCTTCACGGAAGATCAGCGCTGTGTCTTAACAGGCACTGCAAACATGCTGAGTAAGACCATTTTGGGATCACACCGTTCCTATAATTGTTGTAGACTATTAAGACTATTAAGTTGTATTTTAATTCTAGTGTGTGTATATCCAAATAAAGTTTTCTTTCTTTTTTTCTTTCTAATTAAAATAGAATGCAAAGTATATTATCTATACCTAGTAATTTTCTACATTTTACTTGGCAATGTTGTAGAAAATATTTATTTCCTGCTTTTTGGTTTTTTAACAAAGTCGGTTGTTTAAGGCATTTTTTTTAATGAATAATAATTTTTGTTAGAATGGTTAATGAAATATAGCTTGCATTTATGTCTGCCATTTGTCGACCCATTTCTCTGAGATAAGCCGAGAAACATGGTGCACATAATAATTATTATTGACGGCCAATTGGAGCAGTTTGCAGCAACCCTGCTTTCTGAGTCCAGGGCCGTGGGTTCGATTCCCACAACTGGAAAATGTTTGTGTGATGAGCATGAATGTTTGTCAGTGTCTGGGTTTATATGTATATTCTATGAATTTATGTATATTATTCATTAAAAAAAAAATATTCATCAGTCGTCTTAGTACCCATAACACAAGCTACGCTTACTTTGGGGCTAGATGGCGGTGTGTGTATTGTCGTAGTATATTTATTTTATTTATTTATCTCTTGATAGTTTTGTTGGCCCTGTTGGAGATCCACTAATAGTTCCAGTACTGGACGGATACTTTTTTGGATCCCCTACAAGTTAGCATTTGCTACAATCCCACCTGTTAGTAAGAGATGATGCAGTCTAAGATTGCAGCGTGATTACCTTCAGGTGTGGCAGTTAAATTTCACCCATATACTTAATTGATTTATATACGATATTGCTTTCTATCGGGCATGGTTGTCGTCAAGCGCTGGCCTATCGTTATCGGTAGGTTGGTAAGGCCTTAAGAGAGAGTTCTGATATTTTTAAATTTCCAAATGGAACCTGTGATCCCTGGACCTCCGGTTATAAGTCCAGGCCACCGTTGCACCCTAACACTAAGATTTTTATATTATATAATATTATATATTTAAGCATTTAAGCTAATATTTATATATATTAATATTAATGTTTGGTTAGGCATAAGAAAACCCATAAACTATGACGAACTATGTAATTAATAATTATTATTATGACGGACGTGAGTTTGCAATATTTTTATATTGCAATACTGTTACTTATTATTATTATTTTGTTATTTAATTTATCTTTTTAAATTCTAATAACTGGGTTTATACCTTTCAATAAAGATTATTATTATTATGTATTTAAGCTTGTGTTATGGGTACTAAGATGACTGATGAATATTTTTATGAATTACATACATAAATACCGATAATATATCCAAAATACTGAAAAATATTCATGTTAATGACACTAATATTTTCCAGTCGTGGGAATCGAACCCACGGCCTTGGACTCAGAAAGCAGGGTCGCCTACTGCGCCAATCAGCCGTCTTTGTTTTTTTTTTGTATTGTTACTTTCTTTTTGTTTTGTTGCAATAAAATTATTCTTTCTTTCTTGACGTATATAGGAATACAGCGGTATGGAGGAAGTCGCTTGCAAAAGTTAGTTATCTATTCATAGTTTATAGTCCCCCTTCCTCGCTCTACATCTTAGTAGTTTCTTAAGCTCGATTTACATTAGAAAGCCAACTGGAGCCATGCATTTTATATGAAGATGTGCACACTCATCTCTGCATCACGAAACACGAGGGTGCATAATGAAATAAATCCATACTAATATTATTATTATGACAAACTGCCTCAGCGGATAGCGCTGTGGTTTTTAAGTGCGAGGTCACGAGTTCAATCCCCGGCCAGGGTACTCTGGAAATTGCAAATTTCTGGATTTGCTCTGTTCTGTTCTAGTGGAAGGCTTTGGCCGTGGTTAGTTATAAACCTACCGACAAAGACGTGCCGCTAATGATTTCGCGTAGAAACCAGTTAGCGGTATGGATTTAATATACCTGCCATACAGGTTAGTCCGGTAGTGTCTGAGACTGCATCATCATTACCAGTAATTAAGACTGCAGTCAAAAAGATGAGTAAGTCACAAAGAGTCTGCTTGGTTTTTTTTTGTTTATTATCGCGGATAAACACAGTGTTGGTACAAACACAGCCATGAGACAGAGGACATGAAACAGGTCACTGAATTAAAGCAACTAAAGACCATGCTTAATAGCATTAAATATAGCATGCTAAAGAGCTTCCTTAAAATACATATCAATTTATTTATTTAACTCTTTATTTGTACACCACTATGAAGTTAGGAAAAGAAAAAAAAACAATAGAAATACAAAAACAAAAGTAGAATACAATAGGCGGCCTTATCGCTTAGTAGCGATCTCTGCCAGGCAACCTTTGGATTAGGAGAAGATGAGCGAGAGCGGACATATGCCCAGCTGTGGACGTCCATGACAACATGATGATGTTGAGGATATAAAGATTATCAGCCCATAATAGGGAATGATTTTAATCTTACAATGAGAAGAGTTTAGACCGTGATCGGATATGCTGACCAAGATAAGATTGGTAGATTGCACCCACCTTTTGAGAACATTATGGAGAACTCTTAGGTTCCTGCAAAATATTTTCCTACACCGTTACAGAAAATTTTGTTAAAACTAAAGTACCATAAAGCTACAGGTCATCATCAAAATCAAACCTTTACCGGCCCACAGCTGGGCACGGGTCTCCTACCACAATGAAAAGGGTATACGGCAGTAGTCTGCCACGCTGGCCTAGTGCGAATTGATGGACTCCACACTCCTTTGAAAACATTATGGAGATCTCTCAGGCATGCAGGTTCTCCGACTATGTTTTCCTTAACCATATTTTTATTGCATGAAACGCACTTGGAAAAGTTAGAGGCGCTTGCTGGGATTCGAACTCGGCCCCCCGAAAGTAAAGTTGAAAACCTACCTACTAGGCTAACGCCAGGGTTTAAATACGGTCCTTTTAAAACAGAACTCAAAATCCTAATCATTTGGTTGTCACCGTTAACTGTAAAATGCACATAAATACTAATGCAGATTTTTAATTAAATGCACTAAATATTAGCAAAATTAAATTGAAAATCTGATGACCATTGTTTGTTGGTTGTCAAAATTTAATATCGCTTAATTGGTACTAAATTAAAAGGTACATTAAATTTTGGTACTAATCATTTTAGCATACATGATTCAGTGTATCACCAGATACGTGCACGCAGTATACGTGGGTAAAACAAATTAAAAGTAGGTTCATTGTTTAATCTGTAGAGTTCCTGTACTGACCCCGTTATCATAAAACGTCTTTATTAATCTTAACAACCCATTACCGGCCCACTATAGGGCTCGTACCACAATGACAAGGGTGTAGGCCGTAGCCCACCACACCGGTCTAGTCCGTATTGGTGGGGTTCATACATCCCACCTATACCAGCCCACTACACGGTATTGATCTCCTCTCATAATGAGAAGGGGTTAAGGCCGTAGTCCACCACGCCGCCACCACGCCACGGCCTAGTGCGGATTGGTGGACCCCACACGCCTTTGAGAACATTATGGAGAACTCTCAGGCATGCAGGTTTCCTCACGATGTTTCCCGTCACCGCAAGTGAATAGCATAAAACGCACATAGGTTAGAAAAGTTAATAGTGCGAATTGGGATTCGAACCCGGCCCCCCGAAAGAAGTGGAAGTGAAAATCACCATGGTGCGAAGAATTGCTTCGATGCTCAGATTAATAGCGTGACAACACCCGTTTCAATTTTATGACGTTGCAAGTTAAAACGTTATCTAAAATACTAGTTTGCAGCGCCTTGCACATTTCTATTTCCACTGAATTCTATATTATATTGAAAATTTAATTCTGTTTATTATAGGTACTGTGTTTTGACCCACAATTATAATTTGTAGTAAGTTATAAAATCTTACTTACTACAAATTTGCGTCTAGATTTTTTTTGAACACGTACTCAATCGGTTAAAGATTCAGTCTATAATTTGTGAAATGTAAAAATTACTAAGTATACATTTAATTTGTATGCAATCTTTGTGGCGCTATCAAGTTTGGTAATGTGGAGTTTGCTACAATTTAAAGAAACCGACTTCGTATTAATAATTCAACCTAACGAATAGCTAACATTTAAAGTTACGGTAAAATTGCGACAAATCACGCAAATATTGATAGATATCAATTTCCTTAAGGAAATTTCTATTTTTAATTATATTTCATCTTTGATTACGAAACGGGTAAATGCTAGGTCGATCAGTAACCGCGTGGGTTCGGGATTGAGCGCGGCGGGAAAAGTAAAACAGACGTAAGTTGCTCACTTTCTACATTCAATTATTCATCATTAGTGGTTTTTGCATTATAAGTGGATTTGAGACGTAGTCGCTAACTATGGGCCTCATTAGAAGGCTCAGAGTCGCTCAGCGAGCGATGGAAAGAGCTCAATTAGAAGTATCTCTACGTGATCAAATCAGGAATGAGGAGATCCGTTGGAGAACTAAAGTTACAGACGTAGCTCAACGAGTCGCGAAGCTGAATTGGCAATGGGCAGGGCATATAGCTCGGAGACCGATAGACGTTGGGGTTCCAAGGTATTAGAGTGGCAACTTCGCACCGATAAACGCAGCGTTGGTCGACCCCCAACCAAGTGGCCAGACGACATCAAACGAGTCGCGGGGAGCCGCTGGATACAAACGGCCGAGAATCGTGGAGTTTGGGAACGGCCTACAAAAGACCTATATCCAGCAGCGGACGTCACTCGGTTGAAAAGATGATGAGTCGTTTTTATAAAGTAATATTTGACGGCCAAGATGATGTTTAGTGGAAACACCATGGCCTATAGGTCTTCCACGAAATCCTCCACGCCCTGAGACCGAAATATATAAACGCTGCTTATGAGATAAAAACAAGCGAGGTGGTAGTGTTTCTGTGATAGCTCTGACAGAAAAAACTCTACAACTACCAATGTGCGGAATATCTTTCGAATGTACAAATCGCTGCTACTTTAAATACAATTTGACTCTATTACAGCTGATCATACCCGTTAATCTACAGATTAATTAGTAAATGCGCGCGTCAGCATAATCACAAACATAACAGTAACATATCAATACTGAAATAATTATGCTAGATGATTATTGGTTTGAATTATTAACCAATCATTTTTCGCTGCTGTACATAGCTCAGTGGGTAGGAGCTTGAATTCACTATCGATGGGCCGAGTTCGAATCCCAGCACCTCTAACTTTCCTAAGTTATGTGCGTTTTAAGTAATTAAAACATTGCTTGCTTCTATGGTGAAGGAAAACGTGAGGATACTTCATGCCTGAGAGTTCTACATAATGTTCTCAAAGGTATGTAAAGTTCACCAATCCGCAATGGGCCAGCGTGGTGGACTAAACCCTTTACCCCTTTACCCCTTCTCATTTTGGGAGGGGACCCGTGCCCTGTAGTGGGCCGGTAATGGGTTCATATGACGAGATAAATAGCTTTTAACTGAGGTACTATGTAAAGAAGTTATACATGTTTATGTATATTTAATACTAATATAAGCTGGGCAAAGCTCATAGGAGAGAGATCAAGAGCTTAAACTCCCCACACCGATCTCAACATGTTGGTTGGGAGCTTACTATAGTTATCATTTATGTTTGTACTCTTCTAGAGAATCAACTAGCTTCAGGCCCGATCGAATAATGCCAATTTTTCTCCTAGGATTTTATCCTTGCTATCTTTAGTTAAAATGCATAGTGACACCCTGACGAAGTAGTGAACATAGTGATTTTAAGAGGAAGGTCCCGGTTTCGATTCCGGGCAGGGCCAATTTGGGAAAATTTTTAATTTCAGAATTTGGTTTGGTGGGGGGTTTCCCCGTCCATTTTAAACTACATCATCATTTACCACCAGAACTGCTACCGTACAATTTTCATAGTGAAGATCAACCAAAGTCAAAAATCAATTTTCCGATACAAAACATACACGATATAAAACAAAAAGTACTGCAACACCCTTAACGGCATCTATATCAGTTATTCGTAACACTAAAACATAAAATATTGTTGAGCAATAAAAAAGCGCCACTCACCGAAAACAATCATTTGTTTCGTCCTCGAATCTTCCTCCATAAATGTCGACACGACACACGTATAATCACCCGAAATGTCCGTGTTCGGTTTCACTATACGCAGTGCCCTATGCATTTTTAATGGGTCGTTTGAAGCTCTATACGTCAGGTCGACGCGGCCTCTCAATATGCCCATATCCTGGGGTTTCTGTGTCACGATCCATTGGTACACGGGTCGCGCTTTGTTCTTGAAGAACCATTTCACTACTAACCCTGAGGTATTGTTCCCGTAAGTGTAATCACAGTCTAATATCACAGCGTCCTGCACTCCGTACTGTATTATCTCTGGGACCACTACTTTCACTATCTTCACAGCATAAAGTCCTGTAACAAACGAAACTCTATTGTTTATTCAGAACTTTGTTTCAATGTTGATGAATACTTTGACCCGCAAAACTTTGGCTATCTTTAAAACAATAACAAGAATAATTCATTGTTTCAACGCCGCTTCGGGCGTTTTTAGTTCAGAATGTTTGTATTAAAACAAGTAGAAACGGTACAATTAAAATAATAAGAAATAACTGACTAATAATAACGATGAATAAACTCTTGTATTTAAGTAGGGCGCTGAAAATATCTTTAGGAGAGAGGAAATTCTACTCGTAGTTGCAATTTTGCATTATCAATTTGCAATAAATTTTGTATCTTTGTATTTCATCAAAGATATCATATTAATGTTTAAGTGACGATGGGGTGATATAAGTTTGACGTTACTCTTTTGTCTGTATTGTATATTGTATTGTATTTGCTTTTCGCGGAGTATAGCAAATTAAGCTTAATTTTGATAATATATCTTGTGTCTGTGTTGTATTTGTGTCTGTGGCTTGGTATTTCCGGAACGAATGAACCGATTATGATTTATTTTGTTTGATACCTTGGACTGATTTTATGAAAATCAGTCCAAGGTGGCCGCCGCCACGAAATGGTGGATCACATATTTTTCCACAACTCTCTCAAGATGACAATAAAATTTCTTAAATAGTCAATATTTAAAGAAATATATTTATATTACTTGTTGGTTTTACTACGGATTAAATTAAATTTGATGAACGGTGAAGGAAAACATCATGAGGAAACCTGAGAGTTCTCTATAATGTTATCAAAGGTGTGTGAAGTCCACCAATTGGCACTGGTCCAGCTTGGAGGACTACGGCCTAATCCCTTCTCATTATGGGAGGATACCCGTGTCCTGTAGTGGACCGGTGATGGGTTGATGATGATGATGTGATGATGATGATGAAAACCGTCGCTCACTGCATTCGTTTGCTAATTAGCATTCAAGCGTGGTGGGTCTATATCATTCTCTTCACCTCTATCAACCTATTACGGTCCCACTTAAAGTCACGGGTCTCCTCTTAAAACTAAAACTCGCACATATCTAACCCTCACAGGCATTATGTAATAGACATTTAGTTGGCACGAACTTATATAAATAACATTGATTTATAATGTTCTTTTTTACTTTAGTAAACAAAAAGAATTCCACTTGACTGACAGCAGATTAATGGAAGCGTCAATAATATAGGTCAAGCTAATATTGACGTCACCATTGCACCAATGATATATACTATATTCACTACCTTTTTTAACGTATAAGTAACCACGATTACTAAATCATTAGGAAAAACACGTTTGTTTGAATCTTTTGATATACGAAGCGTGCATTGATTTTTTTCGTTGTCTTTGTTTCGACTTATGTAATATTAGTGCTATAATGAGACAGTTTTATGTCAGACACATAACTTACCTCTCATCTTATATTATAAATTTATTAAGGCTGAATAAAAAACTCTAGATTGTCGCCTAAGTCTTAGAAGTTCTTCGTCTACTTCAAAAACTTCACTTTTCAACCCCGAGTTATTTTTTAAATTTAGTTTTCGTGATTGTTTAATTTTCAAAGAAAGAACAGCTATTTGATTTGATTCGACCGGGCTGTTATTCCTGTACATATAAAAAAACTCAAACTTTTAGACACTTAATATAATTAAAATTGACAACACCGAGTATTGGAGAAAATGGTCTCGTTTATCTAGCGGTTAGTATGTTCGCTAATCCCGATATATATCTGTTTATCAGCAGACATGTAATAGAGTTCTTCAAAGCTGACTAACGTCAATCACAGCAGCGTAGTGTAATACGCAAAAACTTTCCCTATAACTCATAATATTGAAGATCCATTTGGAAATATTTCATTTCTGGATAGTATAATCAATTCGCGTCTTGAAGTTAGATTTTAATATATCTAAAAAACAATTCAACTAACGTCAGTATTTACTTGAGCGATATTTAATAGAAATGAGTTACGTACAGCTTTTTAATAGAATGCCTGCCACTCTTAGCAATTTTATATTATAATAACCGCATGGAAATCAGAAACGAGCAGAATTTATTATACTTAATTCTTTTAGAGCTGAGATAGCGATAACTATATTGAGTTATTTGATGCCAATTTTTGATGTCACAAAATATATATTACACTTATTCAAGATTAACACAGGACCTGCATAGAACATTTCATTTACTAAATGTTCTATCTTCTATAGAACATTTAGTAAATGAAACTAAACCTGGACGTGGGTTCGATTCTCACAACTGGAAAATGTTTGTGTGATGAACATGAATGTTTTTCAGTGTCTGGGTGTTTATCTGTATATTATAAGTATTTATGTGTATTATATTCATAAAAAAATATTCATCAGCTATCTCAGTACTCATAACACAAGCTACGCTTACTTAGGGGCTAGATGGCGATGTGTGTATTGTCGTTGTGTGTTTATTTATTTATTATATCACTTTTACATATTACGGTTTGGTCTTGACTTACTGACAAACAACCAATAGACCAAACGGCTATACGTAGAAATTTTACATATGAGAGAATAGTCATTGAGCAGCCTTGAAAGATACTAAGAAATTTGTTTTTTATCGAGTTATGTTCATAAAACTGATATTTAGGCTTTTGGTGCTAAATAAAAAAAAAGCAATGAAAAGAAATTATCTCCACGAAAATGGGAATTTGCCTTACAGATAAAAAGAAGTATTATTAGACAATTTTAGAGATTTCACCCCAAAAGATTACGGAATATTTGTCTTAGGAAAGTATTTAATTTGTCAAGTTTTATCAATTTAGTATATTGGCTTTCATTTGCTTTTAGCTATGCCTATATCAGACTTTCTGGAGATGATTTTAACCACAGGTAATTATTTTAAACTCACGGAATATCAGAAGTTTATAATTGTATAGTGGCTGGCATACGCCAGTCTAATTTTAATTTCTATTCGTTAACATATATGGTATTTGTAGTATTTTGCGTTTTCAACTAAGACTCTCATTCAACATAGTTAAAATTTTCTAGTTCACAGTTCTATAGCTTTTGCCAAAACACCTAATCCGTATCCGTAAGTCTTTTGGGAGCATTATTATGCATGCAATTCCCAAGTCAATGTTGTTGAAAGCTGATTTAAATTCATCCTCGGCCCTACTTAATGCAGGTGCGACCTAAAATCGGAGTTTCACTTAAAATTTCATCAGTGGACATTGATGAAGCAAAAGTAGATTTGATAAAAATGAAAGTGTATTTTTGGCTCGTTTGTCAACTAGACGTGATTGCACTGACGATTCGTCAAAGTCGTGATAAAATATTAAAACTCGATTCAGAAATAAAATTTCATCCATTATTGGAAAATTTAAAATAGAATCAACAAATGGATGACGATGAATTTTAAAATAAACATGAACAAAGTAAAAGCATTTTACAATCGGCAATCATTTCGATGCTTTAATAATTTAGTCAGTTTCAAATTCAACCTGAAAAATATCCATGCAGATGTCGCAACAAACAGTGTAAAGCCATTTTCATACACGTCGCTCCACTTAAATCTGTCAAAGAGGATTCCAAGAGCACTCGCAGTTTCATCCACACTAACGAGGTGAACGTCACATTTGGATAAATCTTCCGGTCAGCAGTCGAGTATAGTCAGATTGTGTGTGGTCTGTATGAACCATTGTTAGAACGTGATTGTGTCTCGAGCGTCAAGTGCTCAAAGAAATATAACGGAATTCTTATTTTCCAGCAAGAACGGTCCACTATTTCCAAATAATACGAGTATTTTCTAAATGATGTTCGTCCCTTTCAAATCGTATATTATTTTTCCAGGCTTCCAATTGTCAGTGTTTAAGAACACTGAAAAAAACACGAACAATTGAGATTTGTATTGTTAAGCTGAAACATCAAAAAGCTGTGATATTGTTCTATAATATTGTAATCGAAGTTCAACTTGAAATTAATTTTTTGAAGCCCGGTACCTCAATCGGTATTGCCTATAATAACCAACTTGAGAATACGGATTGGTGATGGCAGTAGATGGTAGTACCACAGATGATGCTGCTTCCCGTTCTCTGCTTTATTCCTTAGTCGATTTGTACACCCGCGGAAAAAAAAAGTGGTTATAACTGTATAGTGATCTGATGTCATCACACGACGCCCTTACGTTACCTTTGCTTCACCTAAAATTGTCTTAATACATGGATGAAAGCCAGCTGAGAATTTAATTCTTGGAGTTGAATAAACTTTTTTATTAGTAAAGTTGCTAAGATTTCAATGGTAGGGATGTCTCCACCTTAGTTTAGCTGTACTTTTACGTTTAACTATACGAGAACATTACTCACCATCGCAAGTCTCGGTGGCTATTTGCTGAACTTGACCATCTAGCTATTGGATTCAGTATTCATAAAATAATTATAAAAATAGGACTATCAAGGAACTATGAAGCTTTCATACAAACTTGAAGATTTAAATAAATATTCTAACCAATATGTGATAAGTTTTAAGGATTAAATTGTAAAATAATGTATTTTTGATGCAGCTTTCTTAAGTGCTTCAAGGTTTAATACTTTAAACCTTGTAGCACCATTTAACTTTTAAATTTATTTGAATTTAGGCCTTAGCCATACTGAATCGTGAAAGTACGTTAGTTAACCTCCATACCGTAAGAACCAAGCACTTTGCAAAAGGTTGTTCGGTCATAGTTAACGAACTAATCCGCCCAATAATTTACTTTGAACGTTACGCACTTATATCTAATCTGTTTTAACTATATCTAATCAGACACTACCAGTTTTTAATCTAAAATCTCATTACTACAACTTCTAAACTTCAAGTCATCATTGTCATCAGCTTATTAAAGCTCCACGTCTGTGCACAGACTTCCTATCTCATAGCTTAGAGGTATTTGACGCAGTTTGCAGCGACCCTGCTTTCTGAGTCCAAGGCCGTGGGTTCGATTCCCACTACTGGAAAATGTTTGTGTGATGAGCGTGAATATTTTTCAGTGTCTGGATGTTTATATGTATATTCTAAGTATTGATGTATATTACTCACAAAAATATTCATCAGTAATCTTAGTACCCATAACACAAGTTACGCTTACTTTGGGGCTAGGTGGCGATGTGTGTATTGTCG
Source organism: Pararge aegeria (assembly GCF_905163445.1). NCBI lineage: Eukaryota > Metazoa > Arthropoda > Insecta > Lepidoptera > Nymphalidae > Pararge > Pararge aegeria. Next base: position 2,838,013 of record NC_053184.1, on the reverse strand, counting down.
TAGTATATTTATTATTATTTATTTATTTGATTATTTATTTAGACCATAGCTTCATATATACGTTAGTATAATATTAATAAGGATCAAGGCAAAGGCATAACATTCTCCAAGGCATGGATAGGTACAGCCACGTTGAAGTCATGCTCTTACTTAAACTATATTATTATTATCATCAATGCCCATGACGTAATGTTTAACAGGGATATAAAACCCACACAAATTTATTAAATTTGTATACCTACACAGCAACCTTAAAAAAGAACCTTTTTATTTTATTTCCATCATAATAAATGTGGAATGAAAAACTTCGCATAGCATAATATTTCATTTCACGTATTATTTTCCTCAATACATGTCGTCCCATTGAAGTCGCTCAGAGTGGATTCAAGAACACTGCCAGTTCTATCTTCCCTAACGAGGCGAGGTACATTAGGATAAGTCTTCCGGTCAGCAGTCGGGAATAGTCAGATTGTGTGCAGTTTGTATGAACCATTGTTAGAACGTGATTGTCTTGCGTGTCAAGTGCTCAGAGAATACGAAGAGAACCGCTGCTGCTATTTTCTAGGAAAAATAATTGTCCGCCTTTTGACTGATTATTCTGCAAATACTATTTTATTTAATGGCGTCTTTAAACTGCGTTTTATTTCCACTTTAGTTTTGTCTTTTAGTCTTATTAGTTTATCACTAGCCGACTCTCCCAGTTTTACACGTACAGTGGAAATACTCCGAGGGATGATGTATGTAATATTGTGTTGCTACAAATAAAATGGATCAAAATAAATTACTTAGTTTTTCTACTCCTTCACTGCAAAGTTGGTTTTTTGACTAACATGTTTGGCTAAAGATTAGATACAAGGTATTGTAGTTTTATGACAATATCTGTCTTATATTTAGGAAATGGTACATTTTGTTTTTCTTCTACTCTGGTGTAGTGGGAGGCGTGACTAGTTACCATCTTACCAATAAACACGTACCGCCAAGCGATTGTGATTTCAGGTACGATGCCGCGTAGAAACTAATTAGGGTTTCGCAGCTGCTTTTTTGGTTGTCACTGCGTATTTTTTTTAACAGACTAGTCCACAACCAACTTAGAATGTATCCCAACCTGAATCACTCACCAGTTACGGAGTAAAAAAGTATCTATACGTTAACTAATGTAGTCCGATGACTAAATTTAGTTCACAGTAATGCAAAATAAATACGTACAAACAATTTTATATATTATAGCTCTCGCTAGTTTGGAAAACTTGTAGCTAAAGTTCAAAGTTTACGAATGTAGCCTCTCACTCATGATCTCACTACCATGTACCTACACATTTTTCTGTAAACATCCAAAGTGCAATCTGTGGGCCTTCTTGAATAAAGAAATATAAAGATAGACCTTGACTTTGACTTTGATCTCGATCCAGGAAGTCAGCCTGAACAGCAATAAGAAAACGCATAGATTATTAACACTTATTTGTGATACTAGTTGTTAGAACCCACCAATCCGCATTGACACAGCGTGGTAGGTCTATGCTATCAAACATTATCTGCTATGACAGAATGGCATCTGCCCAGCAGTGGGACTTTAATAAGCTGCGTAAATATTATGGTATATATCCGGATGATGACAATACAAAAATACATCCCTATCCCTACTAATAATATAAATGACAATGTAAGTTTGTTTGTTATGCTTTCCCGCATAACTACTACTTAACCGATCCTCATGAAACTTTGTACACATATTTTTGGAAGTGTTAGAAGTAATATTGGAACGGGGATGAAAGTGCTTGACGATTTTACACCAAACCTCGACAAATTATAACAGATTTAAATAATTATTGTTGTACTATAGAGGTTAGAATATGTGTTTAATTTTGCCCAAACTGTGGTTGGAGATAGAGCACAGAACTCCTCAGCGCACAGCAGCAAACCCCTCATTTAAGGCTTAGCGATATTTAATACTTTTTTTTAGAACTGCAACTAAATTTAATGCTACTCATGTACATGAAAAAACAAAGTCAACAGACGAAGTCGCGGGGAACAGCTAGTATTAGTAAAAAAAATCAAACAAAATATATTCTTGCATTTCAGCACACGGATATTAAAAGTCATGCATGCCCAACTCAAACGTATAAAAATGCTTGCTGATACAAAATAGGGGCGGAAATCGAACTCTTCATCCTGTCAATACGAAAGGTATAGCTACGGTCTTCTTTCAATGATGTATCCCGGAGCTTCTTGAAAAGGAATAAATCTACTCGATTGACGTCAATCTTATCTAAATACAATTCCCGAAATATAACCGTGGCTGCCAATCTTTATAAATTCAGGATTAAATTTTCATATCCCACGAAGCCTATTATATTATTTCCTGTAACTCGTAATACTGTAGGTACCTTCAGGAATAACGTGTTCCGGAATATTCCTTACTCTAGCACCGAGACTTAAATTACGCAACTGTGCCAAATAAACCCCTCACCATAATATTCCAGGTAGACAATGCTAGGTCTGTTTAATATGGGACTGGTGTCTGTAATATTCCTCTAGATGTCGGTGCTTGTACATTACCCGCTATGCACGTTGCATGTGTTATCAAAGTGGTTTACAACACGCAATGTGTATGTTTACTGGCAATTTAACGGTATCGGTACCGTGGCAAATCTGGTAGTAAAAGCCCGGGTTAAGATTACAGCGGCTGTTGTCGGAGATAAGGCATGCATATAAACCCTTGAAGCTACGAGTATGGGATTTTACTGCGACTCTAGAAAGGATTGCGTTCTCAAGGAGGAAATGAGGAATACGATCCCTTGTGTTGTACACGAATAGCTTAGCGTGAATGTAGACGCTAGTTTTGCGAACAATAGAGAATTGTTTCTTTTGACAATACCAAAAAGACAACACCCCATTTTAGAAGATACCTGTTTAATTCTGTTCATATTAGTAAAGTATATTTACTAAATACGAACCAAGGTATTTTTCTTTGTTTGTTGTGTATTGTTTTAGTAGGTGATTTGTGACCTCATTTGACTTTAAAGTAAGCACCTCTGATTTCTTGGTTGTCACTGCGTATTTTATAATAACGTTATTCAAGTGTTTCTCTAAAAGTATTGAGTTCAGGAAAACGAACCCCACGCATTTTCCACTCTGACACCTGAGCATCTTCTGGTGGTGTTAACTTAATAATCAACAATTGGTAATCAAACATAGTAATAAGTTTGTGTTGATAATAAATTAAAAGTTATACCAGTGCAGTTTTGCCTCGTTGTAGCGGATAATAGAAAATTAAGCATAATATTCATCTTTTATCATTGAATACCGCAGTAGCACCTGCTTCTCTCCAATAAATTAATATTCAGTTTATATTCGATTAGCAGACATGTTCTCGAATATACTAAAAAGAAATTCCGTCTCAAGAGCCATATTATTTTTTAATTTGATACCGTAACCCTAGCAGACCCTTCGATGCTATTTATATTTAATTCAGCAACGCGCCAAAGGGCATATTATAGAGGTATAGGAGTTAGGTTTTAGAAAGATGTACAATTATGTATTCACAATTTCCATACAAATCCAAACTCGTTTATTTATAAAGGCTGCTGGTTTTTTTTATTCTTGTTTATAGACTGACGATAACAAAGGAAGCCTTGCTGTATCAAATAATTAAAGGATTCGTTGGTCTAGGATAATTATAGATCACGAAGTTACAGGAGGCTCTTTCCTAGCTTGTGCGAAAAAGCATATTTCTATGCATTCTGCATTCTCACTGAGTACCAGCCAAGAGATAGAAAATTGCTGTTGTCCACTCCTAAAACTTGAAGAGCACATAATAAATTCAAAAATTGTATAGGCCTATAACAAGCACCTATGAGCGTTAATAAATACGTGTTTACATAATTGTACGTTGATGGTGATAACTACGTTCGCCCACTTAGACCTAAAGCTTTCAGGGTTCCGAACGCGCCCCGGCTTAAGAAGGGCCCACAAAAAACTTAGCTGGGGTTTTTTTTTTGTTATCACCATCTCACGCCATATCAGTCCATATTTATTACGCTATGAAGTGAGAGCTATTCATACCGAAGCTTTTGCATCGTTTAAGTAATCCTTAACATTATAATAGGATTTTTGTAAGCTTTATATAAACTTTGAATTCGGTAGTTTGTTAAAAAATAATATACATTTTCCCTTGAATAAATTTGCTGTTTTAAGTAGCCTAGTAAACTGCAGAACGAGTTTATTTTTACTTCTTATATTCATATTTTTTGGATTTTTATGAGCACGAATCAATTTTTCAAATATATACCGATAGTCTTTATTTTAACTTCTCTAAATTTATCCATTAATGACTCACTTGGACCTATTTTATATATTTGGGACGAAAATAGAATCCATATTAGCAGCATTATAAAATGCCTACTAGAGACATTTTATAATGCTGCTAATATTGATTCTATTTTCGTCCCACAGAAGAGGGCTGTTTCTGAAATATATAAAATAGGTCCAAGAGAGTCGTTAAAGGATCCAGTTGGTCAAGTTATTTAAAGCAACCAAGTAACAATATAAATATACTACGACACACATCGCTATCTAACGCAAAGAAAGCGTAGCATGTGTCGGTTACTAAGATAGCTGATGAATATTTTTATGAATACAATACACGTTAATACACAAGTATATATTACACGTTAATACATAATTTAATACACGTTAATACACGTTAATAACAATAACAATACATTCATGTTCATCACGCAAACATTTTTCCTATGGCCTGAGATGCAGAAAGCGGGGTCGCTGCCCACTGCGCCAACCGGCTGTCGATACTAAGTCGAAGTGATGATAAACAAAAAATATTATGTAGCTTCGTATTTAATACAACTTATCTTTCTTAATATATATCCTGTCACGATGTTTGTCCGCGATGGACTCCTAAACTACTGAACCGATTTTAAATTAAATTGGCACACCGTGAGCAGTCTGGTCCAACTTAAGAGATAGGATAGCTTAGATCTTTAAGTAAAGTCACAATTTTATTTTATTGCAAATTATTTGTCTATAATTAATTGACAGTCACATGTTATACATCTATATAATCTATATATATAATGAAAATGGTCTTCGTTTGAGGCTCAATCACGCCTAAACCACTGATCGTATCGACATGAAACTACCACCATTCGATGCGAAATTTTTCCTAGATGGTTTATGGCTACCTATTTTTTGAATTCCAACATTCCTTCATTTTTTTATAGCTGTTTTACTTTTATGAACATTTATCCCGCTAATAAAAACAAAAGATAAGCATTTTCTCTTGATTCTTTTGTTTTCATGGATTTCAACAGAGTGTATTAAACGGATTATGGTTTTTTTACATTCAGCTAAGAATCTACTCACGGTAGTGGAGAACGGCTGGACCAATTGGGCTTTTTTTTAACTTCAGAATTGTCAGGAGAAAGTTTTGTATGTAAGAAAATTTTAAAAAAGCCCGATAAAAAGTTAAAAATTTCGATGATAATCGAAGAATTCCCATCTATATAGTCACTCACCACGAAATCTCGGGAACCATAAGACTTAGAAACGTGAAACTTGGTAGGAATATTACTTTTGCTATGTAGAGGTCAGCTATGAATAGATTTTAAGAAATTCATTCCCCAAAGGGGATTGCGGGGGCGTTAACAATGAACAATTCCCGTTTTTAAACTATAGCTTCTATAGACTTCAAATTGGGTAGGAATCTTCTGTAAGAGGTGTAGAAATAGGCTATGAACGAATTTTACGATAGCTCACCCCACAGGGGGTTGCGGGGGTGGGTATTAACAATTAATATTTTTAATTTTCCAGCTAAAGCTCCTACAAGCTCCAAATTTTGTAGGAATTTTCTATAAGTGATGTAAAAATGATTTATGAACAAATTTTACGATATCCCACCCCAAAGAAGATTGCGGGGGCGTTAACAATGAAAATTTTCAATTTCCAAGTGATAGCTCCTATAGACTCCAAATTTAGTGAGAGTGTTCTATATGTAAAATGATATAAAAATGATCTTCGAGCGGATTTTACAATGAATCACCTCCAATAAGGTTCGCGGGGGTGGGTGTTAACAATAAAAAATTTCAATTTCTAAAAATTCTAAATATGGAATCTTTTATTATTCACATAAAGAACATCTCAAAATGGATTTCAATAAAGTCTACTTCCGACAGGAATTGCGGGGGTGGGTGTTAAAATCTAAAATTTTTATTTCTAACCTGTAACTTCTACAGACTCCAAATTTGGTGGGGATCTTCGTGTATGTAGGGATATTCGTGCATTTCCTTACAACAATCGTCTTTTTGGCAGCGGAGAAAAAGTCATTGAGAGGTTTCAAAAACTTAACTTTACATGTAGCTATCCAATCAACGGACTAAGAGTTTTATATTCATTTTACTTTTGCAGACTACATAACCGACGAATTCTTTTATTGCGGGATCGCGGAAATGTTACAGATTAAAATGAATGCATTTTCCAAGCACATGAGGTGTGGAAAAGAAATTTAGTTACTTATTCCAATAGAATTCATAAAAAACATGCACAATTAATTTTCTATAAAAAATTGATGTCACGGAGAAAATTTTAGTTAACAGAAAATTCGGCGCACTTGAACCTAGACAGATTTCAACTTCACATATGAGACTTGCAATGACTTTAACTTAAACTTTCAATGCTCATTTCAAATTTTTTTCTTCATGTCAATTAATATTAATTTTTGGAAGAAAGGCACGGAAATGTTATAATGATTGCACATTGAAAGTTACAATGAAAATTAGTGAGAAAAATCACCTGGATGAAAGATACAGGCTAAATCGATGGAATTTGGAATTTGAGTAAGTCTAAACAATATCGATGCTTACAGTTCTATCCGCGGGGCCTATTTATGTTCATACAAAAATAAAAAAAAAGGAGTATAATAAAAATATGAAAAAATAAAATAAAAATGAAACATAAAATGTAATTTATTTCGTTTTTCAATTCGCCTAGCGAAGCGGGCGGGAAACGGCTAGTATATATATATTTATATATACAACTATACTCATTTAACCGATACTGAAAAACAAAATCAAACGCAGACGAAGTCGCGGGCAACAGCTAGTTGTTTTTTATATTTTACATTACTAATATATTTTAATTCATATTTCTTTTTCTTGACATTTTTTGTGTTCACCCTATAACTTAAATTTAACTTTTCCTTTGCTACAAGTACGTTGACTGGCAGTGATAGTTTTTTTAGAGATAAGCCCACCTATTACGCAGGTATTGCCTATATACCTGCGTAATATTTGATCATTGTAATTCTTGTCATCGTCATGTCTTCATGTACAATAAAGTGTATTTTTAATTCATTTCATTTTGATCTCGCATGGGATTCGTATGTATTCGTATGTAGTTATTTGAATGTAGGTTTATTATAATTTTACACCGCCTATTTGTACTCGTTCTTGTTGTCCGAATCCAAATACAAGTTATAGATATTTTTTCTACTAATATTCCTGACTTACTTTTTATTTTAGTTTTATATTTTAGATAATTAAGTTTAATTTTATTTATTATTTTTAAGTCATCTATATTAATAATTTTAATCTGATTTAATTCATTTTTGTTTTGTTTCCTAATAATTGATTAAGTTAAATTATTCATTGTAACCTAGCTTTAAATATTTAAACTTTTCAAAGATTCATATTAACAAACTTTTTACATTTTAATGCATGCTGTGATAACGTGTTAATAGTTGAGCATTTACTATGTGACTCATTCCAAAAAAAATTTGCAAGTTTTAATGTATCTACTGTTGGTTGTCCATTATAGATAAATATATAAATAAATAATCCTAAGGTTGCCTGGCAGAGATCGCTTCTACGTGATAAGGCCGCCTTTTGTATTCTACTCCAGTCTTTGTGTTTCTCTCTATTCGTCTTTTATTTTCCTAACTGTGTAGTGGTGTACAAATAGAGAGTTTAAATAAATAATAAATAAATGGGAGAAGAGTGGTGCATCGATGGTTTGATTCCCTCTCTATCCTGCGAGAGAGGAGTAGTGACGTATTAAAACTAGGCTGATGATGATGAACTTCTAGACCATCGTATAGGTTCTAACCTTAAAATTTTATTTATTTTCTTTTTTATGATATGAGTCCTGAAAGCTGATTGGTGATGATAAAGTAATAAAACGAGCCGAATATAACCTACTACAGATTAGTAATAGTAACATAACTTTTAAATTTCTGCTTTTCTATCCAAAGATACTAAGCAGAAACTCAAAGCACTGTACTACATAATCAGTTATTGCGCATTCCTTTGTTGTTGCTTACGGGGGTAATTCAGAAAATTTTCTTCTTGGAAATTGTAGAGCACTCTCTTACAATGAATAGGTTCCTACTTAGAACTAGAATGAACAAACAACAATTTGTTCTACATTCATTTAAGTTACATACCGAAGTAAAACACTATATCTTCTCAAAGGCATTCCAACATACTGCATGAGTACTTAATTCCCGTTTCTCCGTCTGGACTGACTAAGTAAATTATATTCTACGATATTATTATAAGCTACGAGTTTTTCTGGGATATTCACTTTAACTATTATATTTTTAATTGCTTTAATGGCGAAGGATTACATCGCGGAAATCTGCATGCCTATGAGCCAAAATATTGATATTGGCTTGTGGAGTCTACCAATCCCAACTTGGCTAGCATGGTGGACTTGATCTCTTCTTATTCGGAGAGGAATAACCTGTAGTAGGTCCATAATGAATTGATTATGTTGTTGATTATACAGCCTTCTTTTTACAAATAATGTCCCATAAATCCGTATATTTCATAGTCATTTGCCCACCTACTGACCCATCGCTGAGTATAAGGCTTTCTCTGTTTAGAAAAAGAGGTAGATTTATAAGTTATGTTATTATATTTATTATATTATTATATTATTTATTATTAGTTTTGACAACTTCCCCAGCGCAGCGGTGAGCGCTGAAGTTTTAAGTGGGAGTAACCGGGTTCGAAACCCGGCAAAATGAGAATTAATCATTTCTGAATTTTCTCTTGTCTGACCTCGTGGGAGGTTTCGACCATGCCTAGTTACCATCCTACCTACAAAGATGTGCCGCTAAGCAATTGAGCGTTCCGGTACGATGTAGCGTAGAAACCGATTAAAGTATGGGTGTAATATAACTGCAATATCACAAGTTAGCCCGCTACAATCTTAGACCGAATCATAACTTACCAGGCTTAGAGGAATAAAAACAAAAAAATTAAAAATTTATACCGTTCATTCAAGTTACATACTGAAGTAAATAATTGCATCTACTCAAAGGAATTCTAACACACTGCAATGAGTACTTAATTTCCGTTTCTCCGAGTGCACTGACTAAATAAATTACAGACCGTACAAGTTTTTCTGGGATATTCGCTTCAACTTATATATTGTTTGACTTAACACTCTTCATTTCCAATATAATTAGTTATATTGGAAATTACATTTTGGCATATACAGAAAATCATGATGCTTTAGCATCATGATTTTCTGTATATTTCTGGATATGCATCTTTATTTTAAACTCCGGGGTTTTATAAGTCTGATATGCCTGTCCGTGGCTTCATAGAGCCTTAACAGATGAAGCAATATTGTTTTGTTTGAAAGCTGACTTAGTTATGTTTCATGAAAAGCAGAAGAATCGTTATGGAAGAATCTATATTTATAATTCTTTATAGGTACTCCACACCAAACAGATCTTCGGCAATGTACCCTCAACAAACAGTGTGGTAGAGTCACTACAAACATACATACTTGACGTTTCATATGCTTATAACGTAGGCCTACTTGAAATAAATGAATTTGAATTTTTTGAATTTGAAAAACAAAGAATGTACCCTACATTGGCGTAGATGTTTGGCGTGGAGTGTAAAGATTCAGGAAATTATTAATTACACCATACAGATTCTTACTTCGTAAAGTAACGCTTGCTTCTATCCAAAATGTTATACATATGTTACACATACACTATGATTAATTTCGAATCCAAGATAGCCGAAAATTTTCGGCACGGGTCCCACAACGAGAAGGGGTTATGGTCGTAGTCCACCACGCTCATCCAGGTCGTATTGGTGGACTCTACACACCTTTGAAAATATTATGAAGAACTCTTAGGCACGCAGGCTTCCTTACAACGTTTTCCTTCACCGTTAAAGAAAGTGCTTTTTAATTAAAGTAACCTTTGGGCATGTGTTTGTATGTAAGTTTTTAAAATTTTACACGGATGAAGTGGCGGGTAATCCCTAGTGAATATCTCGAAAAGACGAAAAAAAAAACTTTGCTGAATTTTTATTACTTGTTCGCTGTGCACATAAAACTTTAGGTATATATTCTTCAAATGCAAGAAAATAGGACAGCCGATCGTTATTTCTGCCGATGATCCGATTTCCGGGCAGAACGTGCGTCGAGGGTTTAATAGTTAGCGATTTATACACTGGCGTGTGGACATTGGCAACTGTATTTCCTGATTGTGGATTTGTAGCTGAATACAAATTATGTCAATGGTAAACTAGCGTAAAACCGCAAATATGCCCACTTTTCCGTTTTACGGTTTATCCCGATGTAGTGATAAAGTAGAAAAGAAGAAGAATTTTGATACTTAAGGATTTAAACTATTATTATACAATATATATTATAAATAGTTCATCAGGGAGAAAAACAAAATGTTATTTTTGACCATATTTTTGTTAAAATGTTTATCCGTTTTACATCAGTTTAATTTTCAGTCAATGTTAAAATTAAATTCGTTTCAATTAAATTCTCTCGTTGCAAAAAAAATTGCTACAGTTACTTGTTATTTAGTAGTTATTTAGTAGTTTATAAGTAATTTATTAAAACTTTGGGATTAAATTATGCCCTAAAATTGCTAATCGCAAGTACGTTTTCAGGGTTCCAATAAGTTCCTTCGCAAATCCAATTCAAAGCTACAAGTTTCTTATAGCGTTTGAGTTGGAATTACCAAATGTACCCTTATTTACTGACCCATTTACCGCTTTACAAAACGAGATTTCATTAACATCGATCTGTGGCTATAGCAGACGACCGGCATGTGTCCGTTTAAAGTCAATAAACTTCGATCGCGAAGGGTAAATAGGGCATGAAGAAAACGCGTCGCTCTCTTATTTGTCGGCAACAATAAATATTTGTATGCAACCGTAATAACATCACTATTGAATGAATGAATACAGTTTTATTGTACACCCAAGAATAAAGTAGTTTCAGTGATATAAACATAGTGCAGTGATGATTTACGGATCTGAGACATGGTCGCTAACTACAGGCCTCATAAGAAGGCTCAGCGGGCGATGGAGAGAGCTATGCTAGGAGTATCTCTACGTGATCAAATCAGAAATGAGGAGATCCGTAGAAAGCTGAAGTTACCAACATAGCTCAACGAGTCGCCAAGCTAAAGTGGCATTGGGCGGGGAAAGACATAGCTCGGAGAACTTGGACTTGGTTCTTAAGGTGCTGGAACGGCGACCCCGCACCGGTAAACGCAGCGTAGGTCGGCCCCCAACGAGGTGGACAGATGACATCAGGCGAGTAGCTGGGAGCCGCTGGAGGCAAGCGGCCCAGGACCGTCTATTGTAGAACTACAAAAGACCTATGTCCCGCAGTGGACGTCAATTGGATGATAGTCATTGTAGGCTGAACCATAAAACCGCGGTGGAAAATAACCGTGACACCACCAGCGGCAGCAGATGTCCACCCCAAAATTTAAGGCCCCGGGATCCTTTTCCTTCCGGAATCTGCTTGTACTTTTTACAGCTGACTGGCGCGGCGGGCGCGCATCGACCAGGCTTTCTGAGTCTAAAGCTGTGGGTTCGATTCCTACAACTGGAAAATGTTTATGTGATGAAAATGAATGGTTTTCAGTGTCTGGGTGTTTATGTGTATAGGTAATATAAGTATTTTAAGTGTATTATATTCATAATAATATTCGTCAGCTATCTTAGTACCCATAACACAAGCTACGCTTACTTTGGCGCTAGATGGCGATGTGTGTATTGTGGTAGTATATTTATTTATTTATTTTATTGAAATTAGATTTTAAAAGACCTTAAGAGGCACTTTTTCTGTAACAATATCAAACAATTCTTAGGAACTACATTCGTAGTCTGATCTAAGAAAACAACAAACTTGTTTAAATTATATCAATATTTTTGTATAGTTAAAGAAAAAGAGAACTAATAAAAAAGTATGTTAAATAATTTTTTAGCCTTCTGAATTTATAAACAAGTAAACATTTATATAGCCATTATTATGCTTTTGCGTGAAATAGTTCGGTAAATTACACGGTCGTTATTGTCTTGAAACTTGGTCAAAACAACAACAATAGTTATTTATAGGTGTAACTTTAGAAGTACTAGACTTCTAGCTATGTTCAACCAAATGTTACTAAAAGCCTCTGCAGATCACAGAATAATTTAGCAAACCTGATAGGGCCGATAAATTTCTATCAGGGCATTTCTAAAAAACAATGTCGTCGCAACTAAGCGTTTTATACATTATAAACTGTATAAAATTTGAACATCTGTTTTAGGGTTAGGTAAAATTGAGTCACAAGTTAAATTAGATTAAATTTAGGTAATAAAGATGTAGACTTAAAATGAAAGCCTAGGGAAATTTGGAATATCTATTATATCATCGTCGATTCCAACAGCAACGTATAAATAATATGTTAAACACCGGGTTATTTTTACAGATCCAGAAAATTAATATTGTAAAAAAACTTAAACGTATTTTGAAAGCAAAATGATTATCTAATTTGAAAGCAATATGATACTTGGTGTTTTGTTCCAAAAATACGTCGGTGTAAGTTCATTTGTACTTATTCGAGGTGTAGCTTACGCGTTATGGGACTAGCAACGACCCTTTAGTACGATAAGCCAAGCTCCCATTGATCCTCAAAGTTGGACCAAAATCAGCAATTTCTTAAGTCTATAGGGGCCCTGAATATAACTAAATAAACCAGGTCACAAAGAAGGTCACAGCCAATGGGAAACTCCAGCTAGAGGAAAGAAGACTCAAGGTCAACCTCTGCTCCTCAAAACTCTCCAAATTTTTACTTTACAGGTTAAGGATTTGACTCATCAGCGCAATAGAGCTAAAAACAGAACTTTCGTATCTAAGACTCGTTTAAATAAACCAAAATCGAGCTCAGAATAGATTCACAAGTATCAGTCAATCTAAGCTTCAGACCGCACTTGAGCTGTTTTTAGCTTAGTGGCTTATTAACACGGATTTAAAAGGCTGAATAAAGTTGTTGTGCATGGGTATCCCATTTGAATTCCCTTACTGAACGCTAAAAGTGCACACTTGAGGACTTAACATAGCATTCTCCATGGAACAAAGAACGTAACAATTTAGACGATCCGAAGTCCGTACCTTCTTATTAACAAGAGATTTTAGAGCACCGCAATTCCGCCTGTGACCCTGCCGCCCCACATTTTCAAGTGGCCGTAGCAGCAAAAGGTCACGATATATTATTTCCCAGAGGAAGCCCCGAGGTGCCCCCCCCGGCTATTAATAACGGGTTTTCTTTCCCAGGGCTACATGCATCTGACAGTAACGATCGCACTTTTACTCTGTCATTTATCGTGTCGGCCGCCATTATTATTTAAATTTCGCCCCAATTTTTACACGAAAATTTAAATTTTCGAACGTAGTTTCCCTTTTTGTTTTACGCATCAATTAACCGAATCATGCAAATAGGCAGTTTTTTACTTACGACGCTGTCGTTATTTTGTTTATTAAGGAAATACTTTTTTTTGTTGTTGTTTCTCTTTTCGGTTTCTTTGTTTGAGTTAAATTATTTTACGAACTCCTTTTTCAAATTCGATATTTAAATGGATTATAAAGTTAAAAGGTTTTTGCTGAAGCTCCAATCAAAATATTAGTACTAGAGCAATAGTGAAATTAAGTATATTCCCACGCTGATGTGCCTGACAATAATTTCATGAAACAAGCTGCTGGCCGCGATTTTTTCCGCGTTTTTCTAGCAAAAGTGAAATACGAATATAACTTGTATTCTACATACGGGTTTAACCAGGATGCTAGACATCGACATGCAATATTTCGTCAATATCGGTTTGTTTGTGAAGCTTTGCATGCATCATCATCACCAAATTAAACCATTACCGGGCCGGTAATGGTTTAGTTTAATTGGTTAACTACAGGGCACGGGTCTCCTCCCACAATGAGAAGGGGTTAAGGCTGTAGTCCACTACGCTGGTCTAGTACGGATTGGTGGAATTCACACACCTTTGATAACACTATGGAGTACTCTCAGGTATGTAGGTCTCTTCACTATGTTTTCCTTCACCATTGAAGCAAGTGATATTTTAATTGCTTAAAACTCACATAACTTAGAACAGTTAGAGGTGTGTGCTGGGATTTGAACACGACCCCCGGAGGTGAAGTTGAAGTCCTTCTGACACGACTATCACCGCTACATTATTAGCAAAAGCCAATCTTAAATTCTCCGAAAACGTTACCGTGGTGCCTTTCCGTATTAAGAGTACCCGGTTACGATTTATTAGATGAATCACTTTGAATCGGCGCAGTAATTAAGAACATAGGCGACCAAAAAACAAACAAATATTGTGGATAAAATTATGGGTTACGTAGGTCTCAAGGTCTAAAATGTCGCGTAAAAACCAATCGTTTCAACGCTAAACCGCTCGGTACGTCTTTATCGGTAGTCTCCTACCAGATCAAACCAGAGGAAATTCCGAATTATAAAATCACAAATTCCCAACAAACAAACCTAGGGCATATAACTTATAATCGCAGCGCCCTCCGCTGTGCTTAGGAGGTTGTAAAAAAATCGATGAGGATAATGATAAAAATATACTACTTCAAAATATGTCATGCCGAAATTATCGGAGCACATAAACGTTTGCAAAACGCATAGTAGATACTCTCAAGTCAATAACTGCTATTTTCGAGGGTCTGGTTGTAAGATACAAAATCGTATTATGTTATCGTACTATAATCGTAAAAAAAACACTCTCAGACTTCAATATACATGCGAGTGCGTGAAAATGGGACAACCTTTTATGTGCCATTAGGTATTAGGAATTCTCTCAACGTTCCGTCGCACGTCACACAATTACCACACATTACCATGTAAAAGTCGGTATATATGTGGCATTAGACGTATTAAAATACGCTATAATACCACTTAACAATTAGTTTTAAAAAACGTAATAAAAGCGATAAAAGTAAGCCATTTCTACTGTTTTTAATTATGGATGGCCATAAAAGAATTTTCCTCATTACCGTGGTATTTATCTCGACGGATAATGGAGTCAAGACAACAAGGAAACGCCACGCAAGAAATTATGCCCATCTCATAATGAAAGCCGTATACTTGGCGTTATTTTATTATCTGAGCTCCTTTTATCGCCCGTTGGGGAAGTAAAAATGGATGTTATTGTGCGACGCTGTATGATCGTGAAGGTTTGTGGATATAAATTCAGTGAATTGGAACAGATCAAATGAGTTTATTATTTGAAAATAAAGGTATACCATCCACCTGCTTTTTTACGTTACGATGCCACGTGGTTACGGATGAGTTTAACTGGCAAAGCCTTTACCTTTAGGTTAGCCCGCCATCATCTTATTATATATACGAGTACTACGACGATACAAACATCACCATCTAGCCCCAAAGTAAGCGTAGCTTCTGTTACGGGTACTAAGATGACTGATGAATATATTTATGAATCATATACATTTATTTATTTCATTACATATTGTACATACACATAGCAACTACAAAATACAAAAATGTAAAAACTTCACAAACAAATTAGATGTATAATATTTATAGGTTATGGTTATTAGGTAGGTACATTTACATCGCAAAATACCTATGTGCAATTGTAAAAACAATCCAATTGTTCATTGACTACTGAACTAGTATAAACTGTGTTTCAGTAGTCAGCCTTCCTCAATTATACAGGAAAAATTACACAACGAGCAAATAGTGAGAGATTTTAACAAAGGACATTTAAAATAAAATTTATAATTATGGCATGCAAGTATGCTCATAGTGGTGCTGTGTATATGTAGATATGTGTAGTGAAAGTATGCAAAGTAATGTTTGTAGTATGGTAGGTGTGCATGTATGACATTAAAAGTAAAACTTATAATTATAAAATGCAAGTATGTGTATAGTGGTGTTATGTATATGTATGCATGAAGGTTGTGTAGTAAAAGTATGCAAAAAAGTGAGTGATTATGTGCGAAACCTTATACATAAATTGTTTTAAGAAGTTCCTCAGTTTGGTCATAGGACATTTTAAGAAGGTAATCTTTAACCGTTTTTTTACATACGCTTAATTTTAGTGGATAAATATTGAGTGCATTGTTTATTTTATTGTATAACTTAGACCCAAGAATATAGTACTGATTACCAGCAAGAGTTGTTCTATATAATTCAAACGAGCAGACTTTTTGCTTGCTTCGTGTCTCTTCAACATCAGGAATTTTGAATGGTAATGATTTATGCTTCCGTAAAATTATCTTTAGAATAAAAATTTGCCTTACTGTCAGTACCAAACTATCCCTGTACAATAGTTCCGTGCTAAACCAATATGGTTTTCCTGACATAATTTTCAGAATTGACCTTTGCGCACGTTCCAGTCGTAGTATAATGGAAGAACCTACTCCACCCCAAGCCATTATACAGTAGGAAAAAATAGATTGTACCAAAGCATAGTACACCGTTTTAAGAGTATGAAAGTCTAATACACGTCTCAGTTGTTTAAATATAAAATTTAACTTTCGAGTCCTAGATAAAGTAGCGTCGATTTGTCGGTGCCAACTCAGTGTACAATCAATTACAACTCAGAAATATTTAGAACATAAATACTTAAAATACATATCAGACACTGAAGAACATACATGTTCATCACACAAAATATTTTCCAGTTGTGAGAATCGAACGCACGGCCTTAGACCAGAAAGCAGGGTCCCTGTATACAGTATGTCAGACAAGGGTAAGTTTATGAACCATCCCTTATCATTACGTGAGATCCAGGGGTCGATCAACAGCAGGGTAGTTATGGAAATTTATAATTCCTGGATTGAATCTGGTGTGGTCTGGGGAGACGCTTCGGCTGTGGCTAGTTACCACCCTACCGAAGTCATATTCAAATTCAAAATTTCTTCATTCATGTAGGCCTATCACAGGCACTTATGAAGCCTTCATACATATATATTTACATAATTATAAGCGGATGGTGCTAACTTAGTTCGCCAACTTATACCTACAGCAACGAGGGTTCCAAAAGCACCCTGGTCTAAGAAGAGCCCACAACAAACTTAGCCTGGTATTTTTTTTTGTTATCACCATCTCACAGTAATTTAATATCAAGCTATGAAGTAAGAGTTACCGATAAAAAACATGCCGCCAAGCGATTTAGCGTTTCGGTACAATGCCGCATAGTAAGCGATCAATGTTAAGGATTTAATATAACTTCTATACAATTCACAGGTTAGCTCGCTACCATATACGTCTACATTTTCTGGTCTACAGAATTGAATTACAAGGCTTAAAGCTATTTGTGGAATAAAAAAAAATCATTCTCTTATCATACTTTGGTATAGTGAGACGAGAAAATAGGTTCTGGACGTGCTTCCGAGGCACGGAGAACAGATAAACGCTAAATTCTGACTCCCAAAATCAGTCACCTATTAATTTACCGACTGGGTCAATATCGCTAAATCAACGCAAATCAGTCCATTGCGCAAGTAGGTCACACCACTCTCCTCAGTCAACCCTCCTCAACTAATTTTATTATCACACTATTATTATAAATTGACTAAAGCCAGCCACGCTTCCCTGCGACAGCCTGATATTAATTCCAGTTACCATGTAAACTTACGTATAGGGAGTGCACATATGCGCACGTATGCCTACCCTTTTTTTTTTGGCGTGGTGGAAAAGTTTTTGTGCTACCTCCGACCCTTGGGCATGTGGGACTCCCCCCTCTAAAGGGGTATACCTTAACTCAAAACCACCACGGCATGTCCCTCTTGTTGGCTTTGTTATACGCCCGGGGAACAAATGCACTGCCTACCATAGTAAATTCATAAAAATTGTGTAGAAGGAGGATTTTATATTTTATGCGCTCTTCTTGGTTTATGCCTACTCTGGTTAAAACCTCTATGCATGGATTTCCGAAAGGATGAACAGATTTTGACTTTGTTTTTTTATTTGAAAGGTGAAGTAGTCGGTAGTGATCTTAGTTATGTTTGATGAAAATCGGTCCAAGATGGCCGCTGCCACTAAATGGCGGGATTACGTATATTAAAACCAGAATAATTAAAAACAAAGCTGAACATTTTTGGCTTCGAACTATTAGTTCAAATTGTACAATAAAATAACTCGTACCCTTTGATACAGTCGAAAAGTGGTCAGTACCATCAAATTCATGCAATCCTATATAGATTTTTCAACCAATTGAACTATTTGGATTCCCCACAAATAGTTTTCAATTCAATAAATCCAACAGAGCAACTTCAGTATTGGATACTGTTGTTATTACTGCTATATCTGAGAGTTCGATTTACAGAATTTTAGTTCCGAAAGTTGTTTTGAACTCGCTTTTGAGAGTTGGCTCGTAAATCTTTGGCCGCTTGACTGTGTCGTTTATTAATTTTACTTGTTCTTTTTTTTGGTGCAATATCAGTTTATGTTGTTATTTATGGTTTCTGGTTAGATGCGAAGTGTTTTACGCTTACTAACAAAACATTTAATAATGTAGAGTAGCATTAGGGAAATTAACTTGACATTTTCAAATTTCTTTATTCATGTAGGCCTATCCCAGGCATTTTTTTTTGTTATCACCATCTCACAGTCAATTTATATTAAGCTATGAAGCTAGAGCAATTCACACCCAAGCTTTTTATCGTTTAAGTAATCCTTAATATTATAATATGATTTTTCTGAATGTAAATGAAAACAAACGACTGTATAAAGACTGATATGATATTATCAATAGCCTAAAACAGTCCGCTACAGGGATTAAAGCCAATGCAATAGTTTTATTTATTCATTAGCTTTTCCTAAAAAACAAACAGTACTATTGCACGAAAGAGTAATGCCGTATTTTTGTATAACATAAAGCAATGAAGTTTCCACAACTTAATTATACATGAACGACAACATTAACCACAAAATTCCTATAATCAACAACCCCTTATCAGTGGCGTGCATAGAAGGTATGCACAGGGTATGCAGATGATATAAAATGAAGAAAATCTCCAGCACGAGTAATACATACTTAAGGGTAACAATGCCTATCCTTAAGTTTTTAAAACTCTTACTGGAGATTTTCTTCATTTTAAAGTTAAAGTCAAAGTCAAATACTTCTTTATTCAAATAGGCACATAAATGGCACTTTTGATGCGTACATTACATGTCAAAAATGACATAGGAGTGAGTTGATGGAGATAAATAAATTCGTCAACTTAAAACTAAAGCTACGAGGGTTCCAAACGCGCCCTGGTCTAAGAAGAAGCCTACAACAAACTTACCCGGTTGTTATTTTTTTTTCATCTCACATTGTCATTTAAAAACTATTAAAGAAGCAACCTGGTTAGAGCAATAATTTACACCCAAGCATTTTTATCGTTGACGTAGTCCTTAATATTATAATAGGACTTTTCTATAAGCTTACTTTCAATACAAACTTTGAAGTTTTTCAGAGACATCTCCAAGATAGCAACTGGTAATTTATTGTAAAATTACATAAAATTTTAACTTTAAATGAATTACTTATTTTATGTAGTCTAGTATATTGCACTGCAAGTTTATTTTTGCTTCTAATGTTCAAATTATTGCACTCATATTTTCTCTTAAATTTAGCATAGACATCTCCAAGATATATTTATTGTAAAATTGTATACCTCCTTTAAATGAATTACTTATTTAATGTAGTTTAGTATATTGCACTGCAAGTTTATTTTTGCTTCTAATGTTCAAATTATTGCAGTCATATTTTCTCTGAAATTTAGATATAAGATATATCATCTGCATACCCTGTGTTGTTGATTATAATCATTTTATGGTTAATGTTAACATTATCGTTTAAATAAATACTTTTTTACTAAAACCTGAACTAAAAAGAACTCCTTCTGGACTAAGTCAACTATGGAAGTTGGTGGGACTAATAACAGGCCATTAAACAAAGAGCTAATTGTTTCAGGTGTCACCGACAGTCCTCTGTGCAGAATGTGCATGGAGGTGGAGGAAACACCAACGCACGTGCTGCTGAAGTGCACCGGCGTGGCAGACTAACTAATAAAAATAAATAAATAAACAATACACCCATCGCCATCTAGCTCAAAGTAAGTGTGGCTTGTGTTATGGGTACTACGATATAAACAACTAAAGTACTAAAGTACTCATGTATATTCAATCAATCAATCAATCATAAATATAATTGCAGACAAGCAAAAATGAGAACAAAGGTACAAGTCAATTAAATTTGTGTAACAAAGGCGGCCTTATCACTTATAGTGATTTCTTCTAGGCAACCATTATGAGGAATTGGCTCACATATGAATCCTTATAGCGATGTGCAAAACTCTAAGAATATACATACATATTAATAATTACAAAAACAGTACATACATAAAATATAATAAAATACTATATGGTAAAATAAATACTCGTAATACTAAAACTATATATAATAATGTTAACGGTACAGAAAGTAAATGTGGAATATAATAATCATACTTACAGTGTTAAATAATAATTCTTTAGACGAGTCTTCAAAATACTGTGAGCTTTAGCGTATTAAATGATTATTTAAAACAAAAAAAAATGAATAATATAAATAAATACTTTTATACAGATAAACACCAAACATTTTCCACTTGTGGGAATCGAACCCACAGCCTTGGACTCAGAAAGTAGAGTAACTGCCCACTGCGTCAACCGGCCAGCCAAAAGGCACTTTGTGCTAAATTAATTGATATTTGCGCCATTTTATTTATACAAACCTTATAAAATTTACATAACAATTGCCCGCGCTCAAAGAACGTTTAGTTTCTACATATGAAACGCTCAAGTAACGTTCTAGCGGAATGATTTCTGTTTTTAATTAATTAAAAGCGTGAACGCGGATGCGAAACAAAGTAGCGCTTTACTACACAAAAATATCGTTGTTTCTGTGAGATGAAAACGAGCGAATGTAGGTCATCCCGTCCTGGAGTAACTTGCAAAGATCTAGGGATCTGGCGCAATTCACAAGAAAAGTAAAGAACAGTTCTACACAAGATCTAGTGTCGTCGAGGATGATATAAATGGTCGAAGTCACTCAGCACGGATAGTGTAAATATAAGAAAAAATATAAAATATACTACGACACTATGATAATACACACATCACCATCTAGCCCCAAAGTGAGCGTAGCTTGTGTTATGGGTACTAAGATAGCTGTTGAATATTTTTATGAATATAATACACATAAATACTTATAATAATATACAGATAAACACCTAGATACTGAAAAACAATCATGTTCATCACGCAAACATTTTCCAGTTGTGGGAGTCAACTCACGACCTAGGACTCAGAAAGCAGGGTCGCTGCCTGCTGCGACAGTCGGCTGTTAAAGCATGTGCAGAAGAAAATTATCTCCCCGGGGAAAGGATGAAAATTTATCTTCTCCCACAGTTTTATCAACTCTCAGAGCATTGGCGATCAAGTGGAAATGAGTTCCAAATAATATATATGTGTAATAAAAAAGCGGGTCTAACTTCTCCTATTCCATGTTCCCGTGCTTTAGCAGATGGATACGTTAATTATGTATTAGGGATATAATCAGGGTATATAAATCTGCATCAGGCGATGGAGAAATATTATATATGCTTGGAGTATAGGTATAATAAACATAGATATATTCGTATATTTCATTACGATGGGTGTAAAGTCTAGTTTGTCTCGTTAAAATTTAATAGGAAACTTATGCTAACTACAGTTTTGTCTTGTGGGAGGCTTTGGCCGCGGCTAGTTACGACCCTACCGACAGAGACGGGCCGCTAAGCGATTTAGTGTGATTAGAGAATAAATTAAGCTGCCATACTCCCTGGCAAGATAGCCCGCTACCATCTTAGACTGTATCATAATTTACCACCAGGTTAGATTGCAGTCAAGGGCTAACTTGTAGTTTCAAAACACAAAGGTACTGAATGTTTGGTTAGGTTAGGGTAGTACAAGTTTCGCGCCTCATTCGCTCGCTCGATCGTTTCACTTTTTGTTGTTTAGGATGCAATCCTGACCGTAGGCTTAAAGTATCGCTAGTAATTACTCTTTTTTCTTGGCTAAATACGTAAATAACCATGAAAGCTAAGACAACTGGGGCTCGTGAAACGTCCTCCTGATATTCCGGATTTCTTAGTGCTTGTGTATGTATCCATGAAATTACTTTATTAATATGATATACAAATATAGCTGAAGGGACAATGGGCGAGGCAGATAGCTCTGAGAACGGATGGATTTTGGGGTCCCAAGGTGCTGGAATCGCAGTTCCGCACTGGTAAGAGTAGCGTTGGTCAACCCCCAACGAGGTTGCCGGATGACAACAAGCGCGTCGCAGGTAGCTACTGGACGCAACGGCACAAAACCGTGGAATTTGGAACTCCTTACGGTCCAAATGTCCTCCTATGTCCAGAAGTGGACGTCTATCGGTATTATATTATATTGATATAGGCATCACAAGATCGTGCAGTTTGTAAATAACTTCTAAACACCTAATAAACCTCAGGCTGTTTACGTACATGAATAAACAAAATTATGCTGATTAATTTTTACTTGGACTCGTAAGTGTTTATATTTTGTAACAATGACGCTAAGCGTCTTCTCTGCTTTTAACTTAGACCTAAGAGTAAAACTACGCGGCGTGTAATTTTCTTGTGATCTCGAAATGCCCTCGGCCCCGTTCCGCTTGCATTTGACTTTGTTATTATCTATTTGCACTTTTTGCTTAATTAAATAATGGACCTTTTATAATTCAGATCAAAAATTACCTGCTTTTTCTGATACAATGCTAAAAGAACCCCCGAGACAAATGCCTTATTTCCTCATACTGATATTAATAATCCGAGATAGATACTGGCAGTAATGTGTAAAAAGCATTGAGAAAAAAATACTTTACATGTTTAATTCATTAATAAACATAATAAAAATCTCAAGAGTTACTAAAAGCAAGCGATGGTGAGAGCTTTTTAGATCTCAAATTTATCTCTTAGTTACCAGGAAAGCTTGGAAGTTCTCTTTCATACAATTTATTATATAAATAAAATTTAAGAACTTATTATGTACTTGTTGTAATTATCCGTGTGACGGAATACATATCTAAGATAAGAATCACACTTGTAACACCCGGTCATCGAATCGGCCGTTATTTAAGTGCCTGATCTTATAAGCGGAGAGAGAAGAATATTAGAGTATAGATTAGAATATAAATTAGAGATTTTGTCTTAGAAATGTACCTTACTCAAATGCAGGGAATATTAGAATACCCTTAGAAGGTCGATACCTTCTAAAATCTATATCATCAACAATTATATTTTATTAGATAAACTTTTTTTGAGGAACTCTTTATCTTGGATTTCAGTATCATTGTGTCCATATTAATATTCTCCCGTAGACCTAAAGACTCATTAAATTTCTGCTTTATTACAATTTTCCATAGCAATAATGAATATTTGGAAATGAGAAAATGTTTTCGTAATACTCTGTACAAAATCGTTTATTAATATTTCTCAACTTATTACTTCTAGGTACTTATTTTCTATTGTAGGCAAATATTAAATGGCAATTTGATATAACACTAGCTGTTTGCTACGATTCGAACCCTTTTGTTTAGTTTTATTTCAATTTCTGACTAAAATGTTGCTGTTGGAAAAAAGGTTCGTTGTCGAAATTTGGGGATAAAATAAAAAATACTATTATGTCGTTGACATTACTGAATATTTATGTTGATTTTATTATTTTTAATTACTAACTTATACTGATATTTCCTAGAAGTGAAGGTAAAAACACCTATATAAAAATATTAATGTAAGTTTATTTTGATTTTGTAACACCCTTTATGCACAACCCACTTTCCACTTTTTTATCGGCTTAGTTCACTCAGGATGCCTTTAAAAGATCACTTTTAGTGATAAGGCTGCCTTTGCACCTTTGTGCTTTTCCTATAGTGTTGTGTAGCAAAAAAGTTTTTCTATTCTATTCTATTCTATTAATTGATGATTTTATATACTGTGTATAATCTCGTTGCAAAAATATAATGTTCAAGAAAAAACTTACCGTATTGCTTGTAACGTAAGATACTGAACTCGAGTGTTGTAAAATAAAACCTAAAAAACATTTATCCAACAAAATGAAAATAACACTGCTTTATCGATGCTAGTAAGCCCCTATTGTACCTACGTACAATTGCATTGAGGTTTGCCCTCAGGATAAAAACACAACGTGCAAACGTGTCACGAGCATAAATATTCGAACATTTTGTCATAAATTACTTCAACCAGATAATTCCATTAATTTTCAGTACATTACGTTTGAATTAATGTTGTTTTGTGTTTTCGTATGTTGATTAATATTTCATATTATTTGTGTGCTACGGGACTTTTGATGCCTACGGGATTATAAGTTGCCTTTTTGTATTGAATTTTTTTATTACTAATTTTTGTTTGTTGTTGATGAAACAATTTTAAACCTTAATTTGCGACGTTATGAGTTCTTACTTACATACTATTATAGGCACGTAGTTAGGTGTAGTGCGACTTAACAATTATTCATTGTAAAGACAATATCTCCTGAGGATGCTCCGGTTCCGGAGCGAAACGTGCGTAGAGGGTATATTGCCTAAGAACTGTTTAGTGCGGAGTATTAGGATTCAAGAAATTATAAATTAGAGTATAGAAAATGGTATTTTTATTCTTTAAATTTTTTTTTTTTTTTTTTAAACTAAGATAAGTGAAAATATAATTTTTATTAATACATAACTATAACCTAAAATTAACTATTTAAAAACTAAATAAAATCTAAAACGTCCTCGAAACCACCGCAGCGAGGCACAGTTCCTAAGATGCTGGCAGCATTGCCCCTCTGGATGGCCAAACTAATTCGTTGGCCAAGGTAACTGCCCGCTCTAGGATCACCGGTAGACTCGATAACCCTTTTCGATAATTCTTTGAAAAGGGCTCTTGCCTCCGGACCCCATGGTCCCAAAGTAAAAATTAAATATAATAAAAAATTAAATAATATTTCTATTATTAATATTTAAATATTAAATATAATTTTATTTTATATATTAAATATAATTAAAAATTAAATTTACGTATAGAAAATTATTTTAAATGTTCATAACACGTAGGTCAAGTTTTCCAGAAAAAAATGTTAAACGTTTAGGTACAGGTTATTACATTATTTAACAATTATTCTGAAACATAAAAACTTCTATTAGTAAAACATTTTTTTTTTGTCTGCGCAGAAATACAGACGAATTCCTTACATTCAAAAACTTTAGTAAACCTTTAAAAATTACGAATCAATATCTTTTTCACAAAATATAATTAAAAAAATTATATATCGTAATAAGTTGAAATTATGATTACCAACACATAACAATTATCGTTAACTATTGTACTTCGACTAAACGCAAAACTCCTTTTGACCAAAGTAGTTAGTCTCTATTTTTCTTTATCCTACAAGATAGTTGGATGAAAAATGTGAAAGCCTAAATAAATGGCATAAAATTACGTTTTAAGATAAATTATGAATTAGTTATGGTAATGGGCGAGCGATAATAGCCTAGTTAAGGACACCGGCTTCATTCTCTTTTTTTTTTAGTTACAATTACTACAGTAAAATATTTTACAAAAATTTCGTTACCGTCAAACTATAGAAGTTTGTTGACGGGACGGACGGGTTTTGTTTTACTGAATGATGTGGTGTACGAAGAAAGATAAATGAAAAATATAACTTAAAACTCTTTGACATTCAAATAAAAATTATATTTAATCACATAACGTCTTTTCTTTAGGATCCACACTATATAGTCAGATTACAGGTGTCTGATTACTCGTATTCCAAACCCCGTTAAAGAACTTCGTTCACAAACACTTTTTATGAATTATTCAGAGAAATGGAAAATGAAATGACAAGACTATAAAATATTCATCTTCTAATATAAAATACTTTGTACACATAACTAAGGCAATTTTTTTCATTTGACACAAGATTTTCCTCCTATAAAAGTCACTTTCCATGTCAAACCATCTTTTATCCCTCAAATTGGACTGCATAATCAAACGATTGGCATACGAATTACCCAATGTCTCCTGGAATATGGCCACGGCTTTCACACATAAGCGACAGTTTACTGCATGCATGTTTACGCGTTATCAACTACATCCTGCCTTTTCATACTTAATTGAATTTGTTTGGCGCGTTAAGTCGGCGATATAAAAATCGATACTAATATTATAAATACGAAAAGTTTGTCTGTCTATTTGTTTCTTACCTATGTTCGGTCTAACGACATGTAGATGACAGACATGTAGTTTGCATTCTGCAGATGGATAATATTCAATAGTATCCATCCCGGAGAAACTGATGGTAACATTTATTATTTATGCATTTCTTGACCGCTTAACTTATCTAGGTTAAATTTCGTACATAAGTATTATTAGGTAGGAGCCATTTTATACGGGGAAAAAAAGGGTATTTTAAAGACTCAAAATAAACGCGTAAAAAGTCCCGCAATAAATATTGTTTCCTAATATTATAAATGAATAATTGTGTTTGTTTAAAACTAAGGATATATTCAAGTTGATTGGATCAACTAGTTTTTTTCATAGAGTTAGTTGAAAAGACGGGTAGTAACATAGGCTACTTTTCATCCCAGGAAAACAAACTGTTCTCACGGGATTTGTAAAATCCCGTAATAAACGCGGACGTAGTCGCGGGCAAAAACTAGTTGATCTTAAATATCATTCAATTTCAAAAAAAGGTCATCACTATCAACATATTGTAGCGCTTTGTATCACGCGACGTTTTCAAATATGTATATAAGTGCCTAGCTGTAATTACCTTTCATGGTAGTGTGACACAATCCAAATTGATGTTGTGAAAAGTTATGAATATCTAGTTAAAGAAGAAACGGTGATATCGCATTAGCTCGACTTTACCTTCGGGGGGGCCGAGTTCGAATCTCAGCACGCACCTCTAAGTTTTTTAATGTGATGCAATGACGATCTAGGAAAAAAATTCAAAATAAGGTTTAATGGCAGAGACGTATCATAGTAAGCAACTATGGAAACATAAATTCACTCAGACTTTTACTGATACTTAAGGCCTAAATTTGGACATAAAATTGACATTTTAATTTATATAATTGACGTTATGGAAATCTGAATAAGCCTTTTTTTTTAAAGCTAAAATTTGCATGCCTTTAAATGGGCTAAAACATTGTTCAGTATAATTTTTATAATATCTTTAGTTTCATATGTTTTTGCAAATAAAGGCAAGGCAGGTTACGAAATATCAAACGCATAAAGTAGCAACTGTAGTAGTTTATTATATTGTTCCTAACGCATGGAAACAAAAAAGATAAAGATTGCAGACTTAAATTGAAAACTAGATTCGCTCCAAGCTGTTGAATGTAATAAAAATATATTTTTAAACGGTAAAAAATAAAAGCTAGTTATTTTTTTGAAGTAAAACTTCTTTAGGCACGACTAGGGAGTAACGCAGATTTTATTCTGACGGATGTAACGCTTACGCCAGACGTCTGTGTAGTTTCCGCTATTTAAAAATAATAATTTGGATTGGTCGTAAGTATATGTCATATAATTTACGCTTCTTTACTTATACGCCATATTGCGACATTCTATAACATTCAATGACAAGGTTATATTGACATGTGATGATCTAACCTACAATTTTCCACTCAATTATTCTATTTAACAAATGAAAATATTTATAAAATGTGCAAGTGATATTAATGAATTTTAAATGAAATACTGAATATTTCATGAAATGGAGACCCAAGAGTAAGTTGTACCAACTTACTCTTTCATCAATAAATAATAGTAAAAGTTTTACTTCAATCGCGCGTAAAGGTTACACGCACACACTTTATTTCTAAGGTAAAAAGTGTGTGGCGTCGCCTGCCGCCGTTAACATCCCCTTGCGCCGTGGCCCTGGGGTTTGTAAATATGCAGTACATTTGCAATGGAAACAAAGATACCTTATTTGCATGATTGCTATTGCCTCCATTTGTTTATGAGCCCTATGTACACTTCGTTGTGGGGTTTCCATCAGAACATTTACTTCGTATTTTGTACTAATTTAAACCTGGTTTAAGGTGCGACCACATAGGTGTTATATCATTAAGGCAATTTCATGACTACACTGTATTACAGAAATATTAGCTATATAATATTTTATCGATAAAATATCTGCTAGTGTTAAGAGTTATAATATAATGTTAAGACTGGGACAAATCATACAAAACCTAATATCCATCTCTTAGCTTTATCCCATTATCGTGTTTTTGAGCTATTTTAATCAGATTCATTCTTTAGATCCGTACTATCCAAACGTAATTTTATGAGCTTTTTTCTTACCTTTACTTCATACTGTTGATGTATTGTATGCAATAAGAAAATAATGAAAAACAATTAAAATGTTATTACTATATAATAAAAACTTATTCGTGAATACACTGTAATACAGAAATACATGCTATATAATATTTTATGTGTTAAGACTGTATAAGAGCAGTGTACCTACTGACTATAGGCTGTAATATAGACCATACAAAACCCCATAACGACCTCTTCGCTTTATCCCGTGTTCGTGTTTTGAGCTATTTTAATTAGATCTGTCCTTTAAATCTGTACTATACGATCGTACTTCTATGAGTTTTTATTAGAATGGCACCTAAAGTCTTTTTCAATAACTTTTGCTTTAGGTAATAATAAATAATGTAAAACAAATAAATATATTATTATGATATAGTAAAAACTTATTTTCTACTTATCTTTTAAAACATGTAAGAAAAAAAACGAGTATATTACAAATTATATAGTAGTACGGAGGTTTAAGTATATATCTTCCCGCCTACTCAGCCAAACAGAATTGTATAAGAAAAATGATCGATCCAAAACATTTTTGTCTTCATTCAATTATTTTGGACATGGTAGCCCTACTTCGTTTTACACGAGTCGACTAAACGCAATACATAAAACATTTAAGCGACTTTTGATCTTATGCTACAGACATTTGGTCTACAACAGCTCACCACGTTTACGTATCGAACAGGTAGTGTACATCTGTAATAGCTTTGACTTCCAGCGACTGGCAGCCAAGACAAATTTATTTATTTAGCTCTACCTCCTCTGTAATAGTGTTTATTGTAGTCAAATAGTCGTATAACAAACGGAGAATGAGTTTCTGGGTAGCTTGATAGGTTTGCAAATAGTTAAGGTTATTATTTTCTCTCGTTCATAGTATAATAGACCTTTGAAAGTAGTTTAAGTACTGAAATAGTTGATATAAGAGCTAACAGCTTAGTGGGAAATACTTCAGCCTCCATTATGGAGATTTAACAGCAATGCAATCTTACTCACACAACTTCGTTTAGCAGTGAAGGAAAACATTGTAAGGAAACCTGCCTAAGAGTTCTCCATATTGTTCTTAAAGGCGTACTACTCTTGGCTAGCTGGGTACACTTAACAGCATAAGCCCTACTCGTTCTGAGAGGAGCCCCGCGCCCTTTAGGATGAGTTAGGATGCCGAGGATGACTTCATACAAGATAACATTGATTTAATATGTTATCGTTAGATGGCAATAGAGTCGCAAAGATTATTTTATTGTTGGAAAACTTCTGAGTTTCTTGCCGGCACTTCTCGGTAGAATCTGCTTTCGAACCGGTGGTAGAGTCACTACATACATATATGTTGAACGTTTCAAAAGTGCTTATAAAGTAGGCCTACTTGAAATTAAAAATATTGAATTTTGTACTGTTTGAATTACCTGTTCACATTTTATTATTTCGATAGATATCCAAAATGTGGGACAAACTAAACATTTTTTATTAAAGCACAAACTAAGTCGTTAATTTTGTTCTGTTTAAATACCGATGGGTAGGACAAGGGATAACAATGGGGTTCATACATACCGAAGTACCAAATTTGTAGGATACACGTATTATTATGAGTTATCGACAGTCGACTAAATAATTATCGATATGGGGGTCCATACCCTGAACTATAATCTTGAGTAGTATGTGAATGAATGAATGAATTAATTAATGCGCTTTTACTATACAGCATGTTGTGTACAATAAAAGTGTATTCACTTCCTTGCGTACATTCACGCGTATTTGTACAAACATATTGAAAATTTGTAAATAAAAATTTAACGCAAAGTATACGATTCGGCGGCCTTATCTCTACATAGCAATCTCTTCCAGGCAACCAATGGCTTAAAAAACAAATCAAGAAGGGAGGTAGGTGGTGCATATAAATATTTATATATAAGTGCTATGTACCCGGCTTTAGCGAAAGCAAAAAGGCTTTGAATATAATGCGTGCGCTGTTCGATTTAGTTGCATATACTAAGGGGCACTAAAAATCGCCTAGCCTACTAGAAGGGTTTCGTGTTACTTAAACAATAAATTTTACTGGTTAATCCTACAATTCTAAGAAATCTAATTTACGGCCAAACAAACAATTTCTATTGGAAGAATTAACAATTAAGTTGTGTGTGTTTGGTTATTTTCTTTGAAATTATTCCATTACAGCCGTTGTTAGCCCTTGACTGAAATTTTACCTGCTGATATGTGATGTTGAAGCAGTCCAGGATAGTATCGGGCAAGATGGATGATGGAGGGTAATCTAAATAAATCTAGGGTTATGGTGATTATCCTAATCGATTTCTACGCGACCTCGAAAAGGAACGTGTAATGTACGCATCAAAAGTACCATCAATGTGCCTATTTGAATAAAGAAATATTTGACTTTGACTTTGACTTTGAACCCCAAATCACTTAGTGGCACGTCTTTGTCGTCGTCTGCCTAAGACGTCCCACTTTAAACCGCCGCTCTCACCATTGCGCCAGAAAGGTTATCAAGCTTCGCTTATATTATGATTTATCCCGTATCCTGGGTTAACCCCGGACACCCGTATACAAGCACAGTGGTTGATGGATTTAAGATCAAAATGCCTTTTTTCCTGTTAAAAAGATGTCCTGGGCCATTAAAAGGTATAATGATGATATCTCACCTGACTGGTCATTTAAGTGTATGTCATAAACATTGAAGAAATTTCTCTTTCCGATAGATAAAGATACAGTAGGGAATAGATTTGGTTCCAAATACACGTAGGATAAAGGATCATTCCTTTATAGTAGGTATTAAAAAGTTTATTGTATTTCACGTTTAAGGTAGGCTTCTATAGGTCGCGGATGCGATAAAACTTTGCTTCAGAGACGTGTAATCATAAATCTCAGTTAAATTGGACGAATTTGAACTTTTTTTTATTATGTCAAACAGTGGCGTGCACAGGGTTTGTGAGCAGGGTATGCATAAAGCAGGTCCATGGCATAAAATGGAAAAATTCCCCTTCAATACGAGTTATATAAGATAATTTGGGTATGCAGTGCTTTTGTGCATGTATGAAGTGCACGCCACTGATGTCAAACCTTTTAAACCCTTTTACTTAAAATGTTCGATACATTTTCACAATAATAAATAAGAAACGTATTAAAAATCATATAAATTTACAAAATTGGAGAGACCAAAAATTTAAGAGTTTTGACAATCAAGGCGCTATCAACAAGATATATCGTCCTTGACATATTTCAACAAATTTGTTAAAATTCATTTATATTATCAAGCGAATAATAAAATAAAAAAATCATAGTTACAGCTAGTCAGGTCAGGAGGCAGGAAATTGACGGTGCCAACCTCGTGCCTCGTAGATCACGTTAAGCCATCCACCCCGGTTATTATTACTAACGCACTGAAGCAGCGTGTTGGGTATATGCTCTAAAACCATCTCTCCATATCTTGAGATAGGAGATCTTAATGAGATAAGAGATTAATAGGCTGCGGAAGATGATGATGATGCTAAATCTTTGCGCCGCAACAGATTGGCTGGTGCTTATTGGATAGGTTGACGGCCGACTGTCGCAGTGGGCAGCGACCCTGCTTTCTGAGTCGTAGGCCGTGGGTTCGATTCCCACAGCTGGAAAATGTCTGTGTGATGAACATGATTGTTTTTTGTATAAAACAAGCTACGCTTACTTTGAGGCTAGATGGCGATGTGTGCATTGTTGTAGTATTTTTAGTATATTAGATGTACACTAGTCTGCCCCGTTAAGTTAAATGTCAAAAATTCGCGGTTTGCATACCCTTCGCCATAAACCTGTCGTGGACGACACATTTCAACGTATTGTCATTTCAGTAGATTCTCATCGACCGCGCGCGTTTGCCACACCGTCCTATGGAAGCCTATCTTAAGGTAGAAACGGGAACAGCCGTATACCTACTAGTGATCTGACCTCGATCGTAACAAAATGTCAGAGGTACCGCCTAAGAAATTGGCTGCCAAACTACGACATTTTTATTTAGGCGACTTCTGCAAAATGTATGATTTGGTATATTATTACGACTAGAATAGAAGTCAAATCTTTGACTTTTTTCCTACTTGGGTTCGTTTTTTATATTTACTCTATTGCCCACCATCATCAAAGTTTCATTTCATTAGTTCTATCTTTTATTAGTAGTCTACTAACTTTTATCTGTGATCTGATGATTTTATATAAGATTTACTATTATATATTAATTTCAGACGTAAGGCAAAAGGAGTTTATTTTAACGTGCATCTTTTGTTTGACTTTCTGATTAAAAATTCGTTATCCATTTTTACTCTGCTTTAAGTAAACAAAACTTGGTATACGAGTACATACGGCAGTGTCACTACATATAAGTTAATTACATATCCATGATCACTACAATCAGACAGACTCGTCATTTCAAATGTGTTTATAAAGATGGCATTTTCTAGTTTTTTTTTATATCGGAATATTAAAAATGAGTTGAAAGGTTGTCATTGGAATTCTGCGGTTTTTATCACGGTAGAGTCGATCAAACGATAAACATAGTAGGAAAAGACTTCTTACAGTCGTCTCAATGATGGCGATGGTCTTCAAAAAATCAAAATTTTATATTTTACTTAAAGTTGTATTCAAAGTTTTTATGTTTCGTTTTGATTCCAAAATATTACGACTCTTAGTTCCTCCTCCGTAAGCGCAAAGCCAGAAGAGAAGAGAAGTTTGACCGGGAATATGAACTAAGGATAAATAGAATTCGCAATATCAGACAAAAGATTCAATGCCCGGCCTCTGTCCTCGGGCTGTCGTCTCAAAGAGGAACGGATGGGAACTCGTTAAATTCCCCGAGCAAATGTCCTATGGAAAAATTCGTCTGTATTCTAAAAAGTATTTCTGAGCTGTTACATATTTGTAACAATTAAATGGACAATGCTTTGACTTAAATTCAAAACAGCGATTCGGTCGCAAAACTATTAATCTTCCCACTTTTTGCGCGCCTGGGTGTGTATGTGTGTGTGTGTGTGTGTGTGTGTTTTTGATGTGTGTGGGTGTTTGGGTGTGTGTGTGTGTGTGTGTGTGCGTGTGTGTGTGTGTGTGCGTGTGCGTGTTGTATGGAGAACTTGTTGTATGGTTTTGGTGATAGCATATCAGAATATATACCTATATACAGTTGATAACACCTTTTCCGACGGGTGTCAAACGGGCCGACTCAGGCAATATAACGGGGAACGGGCATTATCGGCCTCTGTGCTAGTACTACACTCTACTAGTATTACCAACCCGTTTTTGTTCTCAGCAAGCCGTCGGTGGCTTTCAGCAAGCCCTCCCGTTGGGAAAGGTCTTCTAGTGTAGCAGTAGATTATAGGGCTATTGATAAAAGAGATCTAGCAGTTTCAAGACCAAACGACAAAGCATTATAATTATAGTAAGACTAATATTAAAAATATAAAATTGCCATCTGAGTTATCAAATAATGCTAAACTTACAACAGTTTAAATTTAATTCTGATATGATACGAAATAAGCTTTATAAAAATGTTTTATAAACCGTACATTTTGAATTGCAAGCAAAATGCAAAGTAACGTTCTACAGTTAAGCCGTATTTAAATTAACCTCTTAACGTTACTTAGGGTTGCATGCATGATTATTTTCATGCAAACGATTTCATATCGCGTGAGAACGTTTTATAAGATTATGTAGAATTTGTTACAATTGTAAAAATGTACGTCAGATTATGTTGAATTTGCTCGGTAAATGGCGTAAGCGTGCTCGGGGCGAGCTTGTTGCATTATTTTACAGGGCTTTTATTATATGCTAGAAAAATTTGGCTTCTACCTATTTTAGCTTCGGAATAATGTGATAAAAGACTGTTCATTTTAAGGGTTACCGTTCAAGCTTCTGAATCGACTCCAAAATATTAGAAAGTTCTTTATTATTAATAATATTAATACGTAAAGTATATGTGTAGCAATGTTTACGCTATTTTAATAACCTTAATTAACCTTAATTAGAGCACGCTGAAGATCACCGATGAGATGGACGGACCAAGTGAAGGCCACAATCGAGGCTCCTCTACATGAATGCGCAAGAAAGGCAACCGTTAGAGAAGAGTGGCGAAGTATTGTCAAGCGAGCCACAAAACCCAGATGACGACCACGACCAGTCTGTCAAGACTGAAACGACTAAGAAGAAGAATAACCTTAATTGGTTAAACATTGATTAACTTTATTTGTTTCGTATAACCAAGCTGCTTTCTTTACTTATCTAGAGGTGATCAACCATTTAACTAGGTCAGGTTTTTTAAATCAATAACTCCCTTAACCAGCCTGGATTTTGGAAATACGCAGAAAGCACAAACTGTCAGTCCCGTTTAATCGTCATCATTATTAGCCTCTTAAAAGCCATAGAAGTGGTATATGCATTGGTAGAGTTTACACGCCTTGAAAAACATTATGTAGTATTATCGAGAATGCAGGTAAAACGATGCTTTCCCTCAACGCTAAAGCATGTTATATTAATTTGTTGCTTGATACGTAAATACATAACGAAAAGTTAGAGGTTTAAAAGAAAGACCGAAGCCCTAGATTATCACCACTGCTCGCTGGTTCCGTATATTATCACCCAACTTTTAGTGAAACAGTTTGCCAAATTACATTAGAGCAGCACGGAAGAACTCAGTTTTAAATTCTTCCCAGCTTTGTCCAACAGTGGGACATTAGGATGAAAAGACGATAACAGCGTAGTTGTCAATAAAAATGTACTTTATAATAATGTAAATGTAAATTCATTTATTTCAAGTAGGCCTAATATAAGCACTTTTGAAACGTCAAGTGGAGTGGTAAAGTCCAGAAGTGTTCATATATAAAGCATACATACGAGTACTTGAAATATATTAATTTTTAATTTGAATTGGAAGCCAGAACTTCTAAATAAACAATAACAAATCGCTCCTATTTATGGCATTAGATTAGTTAACCTTATTTTATAAAATTTGTACTTAAGATGCACTGAGTAATTCTTTAATTCTATTTTTAACAGTTATTCGCTAGCAAATTTCATTTCTTTTAAGCAAGTCATATGCATTATAAGGCTGAAAGATTGCGCCGGAGAAAACGGAAAGTATTTTCATTTTTCACGTCTCCATCTCGAAGTTTTAATGGGCTCCATGACTTAGTTAAAAGAACCCCTTTTGTAGAGTTAAAGGTGTACGAAAACCTATTGCCGTTTCGGGAAAATTTTTAATAGCTTGAAAAGTTATGTTTTGGTAATAATTATATAAAATACCTCGTTGGCAAATGGTCAGCATGTTTGACTACGGCTAGCGGAGTTTTGAGTTGATTCCCGGGTGGGCAAAAAACTATTAGGTACTGGGTTTTTTGGACTTGGAGAGCACGATAGGACATTGCAAACCAACATTTCGAAGTTTAATTGTAAATTAGGTTTGTAGAATTTGTTTCCAAAAACCTGAAGTGTATTATTTTATCAAGAGGCAACTATAAAATACTTAAATTAAAAACAGTTTTAAAATATTAACCATGCTCCCTGGAAAACTGATAAATTAATCACAAAACAGTATTTTCAGTCTAAAATAAATGCTAATAAATTTTTAATTGGGTTTCAGAAACTTCAATCGTCGCGGTAATGCACGTGTAAACGTTGCTTCTTTTGGATAAATATATAATTGAATTAACTCACGTTCAATCTTACTACTCAACTATTTCACTGTGGGTCAATATGTATAACATGCCAGTGTTGCTCTGAGGGACTTAAAAGTCCCAAGCCCATAACCACGAGCTAGAATATGGAATCGTGATCGGGTTTGCTTAATAAATTGCAAGATATAGTGTACATTTTACATTAATAAATCCATTCTTGCCCCCTTTGTCTCGCACCTACATGGGTGCCTAAGTTCTAATGTATCCGGCCTTTACTAATTTTTACTTTCGGCACTAACGTATCCTTTTGAATGTCGATATCTTTGTGTACCTGTCCCCAAACAACAAAGTCCAAACGAGTATTTAATTTAGTATATAAAGTGAAAAATATAAAAAAATACTACTCAAATATAAAAAAAATCAAAATAATAGCTAGGCATTTATATTTAATTGAAAAGTCCTAGGAAACAGAGTTACGTAACTCCAACAAAGAGTTAAGTCCAATAAATAAGCGCTCATTAAGTTAGAATAGGTATGTGTACCGCTTTCGGTATACGAACGTGGCGAGCCCACGGAGCGTGTAGTGGGCCAATTTTCGATGCACTGGATAGTTACCATGATATGCATTGTTTACTAACGTTTGCCAAATCTAAATCATTACTTAGGCCTTAATTAATTTACTTAGCTGTTGTGAACAAAACACCGTCAGTTACTTTGATTTAATAATTACCTTATTAATGAGCTGATTTGCTGATTAAATCAACGAAAAGCGTTTCAGAAACCGGGAGGTAAACCAATTTGTCGAGCTCTTTGTGAAGGAGAGATTAGGGATGTCAAACGTCTGTCTTTGTAGCGATTATTTTGAACTAACATGGCAGACAGGATAATATTCAAAAACAGCTTCCTCATTTTGACTTTCTTTATAATTTGTAACTTACTAAAAAATAACAAATTTAGTTTTTCCTACGACTTTGGTCACTTGGAAATTATTACACGCCATACTGAACCTATTTCACGGTCCTGTCATGTTTACTAAGATTGCCTGTAAGAGATTACTTAAAGCAATAAGGCCTTCTTTGCATGTCTGAATTGTTTACTGTATACTCCTTACTTTTTTTTTTGCCTGCGTGTAATACGTGCAATAATGTATTTCTTCTTCTTCTTCTTCACGGGAATTAGGTATTTTGTTGGGATTTCAGCACGCTACGGTTTAGTGACGTTCGTATCACCACACTCACACACATCATCACATCGGTGAAGGAAAGCATCGTGAGGAAACCTGCATGCCTGAGAGTTTTACATAATGTTCTCAAAGGTGTGAGGTGTCCACCAATCTGCACTGGGCCAGCGTGGTGGACTACGGCCTTAACCCCTTCTCATTCTGGGAGTAGATCCGTGCCCTGTAGTAGGTAATGGTATGATAGATGTGGTATGTGGTATATGATGATGATGCATGACCAAACTATCATCTTGGAACCCCAACGTCCATCGGTTCACCGAACTATGTGCCCCGTCCATTGCCACTTCTGCTTCGCGACTCGCTGAGCTAGGTCGGTGACCCAGATTCTGGTAATATTAATAAAGGTTCGAGAAACATGCTTACTTTGACGATGTATCGCAGTTTACTATACCCATAACCGTAATATCTAAGCAAATACACGCCTTATACAAAAAAGCTAAGCTAAGGTTAGGTGCATCGACATTTCACGAGATTTTATTAGATTACAACTATTGCTAGTGAATATTTTATTAAAGTTGCTCGTGGAAAATTGATCAAAAACGAGATTTTGACGCTCAATTTTCGCTATAATAAAATATTCACTGCACAATTGCAAGTTTGATAAAATTTTGCACTCGTGGGATATAATGTCATCTGAACGCCTTCCTTTACATATTATATTTTTTTTGTAGACTTAAACAAATACTTTATTGTAAAAAAAAATAAAAAAAAAATAAACACGACAATACACACATCGCCAAAGAAAGTGTAGCTTGTGTTATGGGTACTGAGATGACTGATGAATATTTTTATAAATAATATACATAAATATAAATAATACACAGATAAACACCCAGACAATGAAAAATCACACAAACATTTACCAGTTGTGGAAGTCGAACCCACGACCCTGGACTCTGAAAGCAAGTTCGCTGCGCACTCGACCAGTCAGCCGTCATATATGAATGTCTATTTATGTAACATTTGTAATTTATTTTGTTTCATATAATTAGGCATCTATCAAGTTATGACGACCTCCCTAAGCAGGAGGTTCCGGGTTCGATCCCCAGCGGGGAATCTGGTCTGGTTGGTGGCTTTGGCTGCTACCCAACCGACCAAGATATTTAGCGTTCCGGTACGCATATGTACTTACGAGTAGGAAACTTGTGAAGAAATGAGTAGAAAGTTTTGTGGTGAGCATCCTTTCATGATACCAACCCATTACCGGGCCACTACAGGGCACGAGTCTCCCCCCACAATGAAAAGGGGTGAAGGTCGTAGTCCGCCACGCTGGCCCAGTGTGGTTTGGTGGACTCCACACATCTTTGAAAACATTATTGAGGTTTCCTAACGGTGTTTTCCTTCACCGTTGAAGCGAGTGATGTTTTAATTACTTACTACGCACATAACTTAGAAAAGTTAGATTTGCGTGCTGGGATTGCCACTCGGCCCTCCGAAAGTGAAGTCGAGCTCTCAGGTATGTAAGTTACGATTTGGTTTTATTACACGTTTGCCTTCGCCATTAACGCAAGTAATATTTAAATTGCTGAAAACGCACATAATTTAGAACAGTTAGATGTGTCGGGATTCGAACTCGCTACCCTGAAAGTGAAGTCGAAGCCCTACCCACTGGGCTATTACCGTTTCCTCATCGCATTGATTCTACTTAACAGTTTTCACACTAGTACCCGCATGATAGAAGATCCGTACATGATCGCACAAGTCCCCACATGTTTTAACAAGAAAGCTTAGCTATTACCCGACTACGTGATGCTTCCGGCAAGGCTCAAAGGTATTATAAAGGACGACCTTGGATTATATTAAACGAGATCTATCTACTACTGTTGATGTGACAGGTGGGAATTTGCATATGGAAGTAGTTGTGAAATTTAGGGGTTTAGAATGAGGGTTACGTGGTTATAGGCTCTCTCATTAAATAGAAAAAGAGAGCGTAGCTACACAATGCTGCCATTACTATTATTTTTTTATATTCCACTACAAATTACCTACTTATAAGTTGAAATAGTTTTAGCATCTAAACATATTACTACGTTATATTATAAGAGAGCCAATCTCGTCAACAAACAGTTTGACGGAATGTTTGTAAATTATCATAATGTAGTAAATGGAACTGGAAAATTATTGTGTGATGAACATGATTGCTTTTCAGTGTCTGCGTGATTAAATGTATATTATAAGTATTACTTTCCTGTGAGGCTGGATGGCGATGTGTGTATGTATTGTCATAGTATATTTATAAAAAAAAAGACTAGGCCAAAGCAATTTCAGTAATTATAAGATCCCAAACTGGAAATATTACCACAGGGCTAACCTGCAGTGGTAACCCATTAGTAGTAGTGTTAACATAATTCGGAAAGGTATAGATAGAATAGTTTTTCTTTATAAATGCCAAATGTGTTTGTTTGTTTGTCTTTCCTTTACCGCCTATCTAAGCAACCGAACAGCTTGATTTTAGCAAAGAGTTACTTGAAAGGACAGAGAGTAACACAGGCTACTTTTTATCGCAAAAAAGCAAAAGGTTTCCACGGGACTTCTAAAAAAACCGGTCAAAAGCTGTTTTTTTTATCAAACGTTGATTTTCTATATAATAATATTTTTATATAAATTCCAATGAACAAACCGAGCTATATCGAAGCGTGGCCGGGTTTAGCTAGTAGGTCATAATAGTTTTATGATATGGTGTGCATATACATAGTTTTCTCAGGAGCGTTAAAAAAGGATGGGACCTTGACCCTTATGTGTGTATAAGGAGGGATCATTATGCGTTATACACCACTTAACGAAACAGTAATTTCAATTGTTTTATAGAACCGGTATAATAACATCATCATGTATAATGATACTCCCAACGAGCGAGGAAATGATGCAGTAAACAACCGATTAACGTAAAACCGGGTTAGTGCCCTATA
The DNA here is from genome assembly GCF_905163445.1 of Pararge aegeria. Classification (NCBI taxonomy): domain Eukaryota; kingdom Metazoa; phylum Arthropoda; class Insecta; order Lepidoptera; family Nymphalidae; genus Pararge; species Pararge aegeria. The sequence goes on along the minus strand of NC_053184.1, from coordinate 2,797,499 downwards.
ACCCCTTTTGAACGCTGCGGGAAACGTCACGTAGAGTGTGGTTTAAGTTAGGGCTGTCAACTCGCCAGACTTTCTTGGACATCTCAACAAGCACGTTAAACTACTATTAATAGTTGATAAGCTTAAAAATATTGAAATTTTTCTTGTACAGCTTGCAGTATGCATCATCATCCCACTCATTGGTTATCCGAGCTATGTGCCCCGAGCATTGCTACTTTAGCTTCACGACTCTTTCAGCTATGTCAGTAATTCTTGTTCTTCTATGGATCTTTTCATTCCTTATTAGATTACGTAGAGATACGCAAAGCTCGCAAGCGGTGATAGCCCAGTGGGTAGGACTTCGAATTCAATTTCGGTGAGCTCAGTTCGAAGCCCAGACCTCTAACATAACAACATTGAAGAAAAACATCGTTAGGAAATCTGCATGCCTGAGACTTCTTCATAAAGTTCTTAAAGGTGTGTGAAGTCCATTAATCTGCACGCCATGTAGTGGGTGGATGATGATGGTGGCTCCAAGCTCTGGACACTCTCCAACATTGTGGCGAATTCCTAACCATGTTTTACTTTGGACAAGAGCAAGCAATATTTTAATAGCTCAAATTTAAAAACAAAATGTTTGTGTTAAAATGCCTGCTGTGATGATGAGAGGTAACTTTAATATATTCAATATTAATTTTAATTTTGCAGCTGTTGGTTGTCCTTAATAAATAAATAAATGAACAATATAATATTCATACGAAAATCCACTCGATTTGCATACTTAAACAACAAGGCAACTGGGCACAGTCAACAATTTCGGCGTCAAAAGCTACACGCAAACGCAAGCATTCCACACACCCACTTCATCACACGAGCTAATCACAACACAATTTTGTTTAGCATACATTATGCTAAACAAGATTTTGTCGTGATTTTGTTTAGCATTTGTCGGAACAGTGTCTCAGGTCGCTATTAGATGATTTATGCCCGTTTACACTAAACCTAGGCTACTCCTAAATATAATTCTTAGCCGGTTAGGCGATGTCTATAGAAACAAAACTTTTTACAAACTCTTACGTGATAACTTAAGAGTTAAATTATTACTATTCATACTAATAAATCTTTAATATTTGCATAATTAAATCTTCTGTTAAAATAAACGATTTCAAAATATGTAAGATCAAAAAAGGGGTATCTTTTTTAAAATTATTATACTTAAACTATACTATACACATCCTTGTATATTTTATCCTGGGGAAAGGGCCTGGTGGCTTGAGGCACAGGTTGCACTTAGTTCAAGAATGAGTGGCCCCATTATAACTCTGTAACAAAATAGCCCGTAAGCAACATTATATTGTACTTTTACTTATAAGTAATATGGAGAAATAAATTCATTTATTCATCATTGATTCATTCATTCATTCAACTATTGGTGAACTGTTTATGTATGCTTAGGAATCTCCTAAGATTAGGCGTTACTTATTAAGACTTCGCATTGTTCATCGTTCGTGAAAACGGGCATTAAAATCTTAGATATACATCGATTAAGAAAGTGATGAAAATGTGTGTATATGTCTATATGAGATGCGTTGGGACGCGTTATTAAGTCCATTAAGTAAATCATACATTTTATAAAACGCATCGCATTGTTCGTTACAACGAACCTATTCTAAAGAGATTTATTTCAAATCTTTAAAGTGATGCTTAATTAAACCACTCGAAAATAGCGGCATTTACTGAATTCGATCCGCCTACTTATTATACTTTTTACAGAATTAAAAAAAAAACAAAATTCAAAATTTATTTATTTCAAATAGGCCTACTTTACAAGCACTTTTGAAATGTCAAGTAAGTCTGTAGTGACTGCCACCGGTTCGGAAAGCAGATTCTACCGAGCAGAGCCGGCAAGTTGTGGCTCTTTTCCAAACATCAACATTTTCAATAATTTTTCTATCTTGGGATGAGAGAGAAGCTGGCTGCTTCGAATCTTCCTTGTCATTAAGAAATTCATCAAATATAAAGTAACCTCGCTAAATTCTATGTGTTTTTACACATTTTTTATATGTATGCATTGACATGTACAGGATCACCTTCGGAATCGTGTTGTAAAAGCGTATAGTCTACCACAAATGAGTTCTGCACCTTTCGCAGTCGATATGCACAAATCACTAATTTATGTCCATTTCTGGTAAGTCGATTGTTAATATCTTTATAACAGCGCTCACTGTTATGCGAGGAAGGTCGTTGCTCGCAGGTAGAAACTGGAAAACATTGTTTCAGTGTGTTTTTTTCAATTTTCCTAGCTTTACCGCTTAAATGGCTAAACATGAAAGAGCTATTCATTGTTACACCGTGAATAGGTGGGAGGTCAACTGTCAACGTTCACTAAAAATTCCCTTTGACGTCAAAGATCGGACCGATAGTGTAAAAATGTTTTTGACAACGGGTCGAGTTGTATAGTAGGTGTCATATGAAAGCTGCGCTAAAAGCTTCGCAATGGACAGTTGAAAAGCGTTGCACAATGAAATTTTTGAACGTGAGCATTATGCAAGATGAGATTTCTTTATAATGATAAATACTCAAAAAAGCTATCTTAATGTAAAAACGTCTCGAAAGCAGGTCTTTATAACTTAATTTTCACTTATTTATACAGTGCAATCATTAAAATTATATTTTCTTGACTCATACTTCATGAAAATGAAATGCATAATTTATAAGACTACAGCATTAATGCATGGTTTCTCTAACTACAAACAAGGCAATGCCTTAATAAGTAACGCCTTACCTAAGGGGATTCCTAGGCATACATCAACCCTATCACCTGAGAGTTGGTGAAACGTTTTTTTCTATAGACCTGGCCTAAATCGTTAGGCATTCGATTTAGGCGACGCCTAGGCTAAGTGTAAACAGGCTTAAATGTAAAATGACATTGGTCCATATTTATATCTTCATTGTTGATAATTTCGCATTTTTCATATTCTTTAAAACATAATTTTATGGAAGACTTCTTTCACAACTAAATTTACAATACGTTGGTGAGTAAAATAAAACATTGCGACACGTGAAGTGTACTTTGAGTATGCAAGATACATGATTCTTAGTATGCGCAGGATATAAGGAAAACATGAATCTACTTTATAGACAACTAATTGTATAGTAAGAAAATGTGTGAGATTGGTTTAGTTGTATGTTCTTTATAAAAGACTGTTTCGGATCGGAATGTTTTTGTTTTCTTTTTCTAATTCTGAATTATTAAAACCACCGCATTAAACAAAAAATCAAAAATAAATGCAAGCTTTACATCTGAATACCTTCAAAAGAACTAAATATAGCTTTTAGGGTTCTCCTCACTAGGGTAAAAGGGTATACGTCTCTATACTGCACTGGTCTTCGCCATTTAATTCTTTGAATGAAGATAATTATAAAATTATAACTTTATTACTGTTATCATGTCAATAAACTTATTACTTGACCGAGCCGACCCTTTAATGGTTTCATCCTACTTTTAAAATCACTTAAAACCGGTGCTAACATTAAATCAACTGACCTCCGTGTCGCGTCTTGAGCGATTTTAATATATAATATTATATTCTAGCCAGAACCTCTTAGTGCAGTATAAACTCAAGACCTTTCCTTTTTCAGGGGAGCCCCATTCTCTGCAGTGGAACATTAATAGGCTGTTACGTCACATTATATAATGTGCTCGTAACTGAATAGGGCTGGCGCTACATTGTTTCAGCTCTTAAGGCTTTTATACAGTTTCTATAGAGGACCGTTGGTAATTCTTATACTTTGAAATTTTAAATGATAATAGAAGTCTGGTAAAGGATCTTTTTAGACGACAATAGGATTAAAACCTAACCTAAATAAATATCAATTTCGAAAGCGGTCTGCATTTGAGCTGCACGCCAGCTGCAAAATTACAGTTTTGTTGCAGTTGGCATAGAAACTGTAAATCTATTCATAGTTTCATAATTATGATATAACATTTAGGGCCTTACTAATTAAATTTGTATAGCTGCTGATAAGATTTCTATGTTTCTCTCTACCTGTCATCAGTAATTTGACATGCGGAAGAAGAAAATAAAACACTGGGTAATTAGGCGACAGCTTTACAACGTTTATTCGTCAGGGGTTTGGTAAACGAAAAAAGGAATGTTTTTTACATTTCCATCTCCAAACATCTTCAACATGTTAATAATAGAGACAGTACACCATTTTAAATGAAAAATTGTCATTCATTCGTGTATTTATTCATTCCATATGTTTCGTACGATAATTCAAAATGAATGAATGTTTAGGAGAAAATGCAAAGGTAGGTACGGTACAAGGTGATACCTATAATTTAAATTAAGCCGTACAGATTAGTTTTAGAAAAAACAAAAGGTTTAATTCTGATATATACTTAAATAAATAATTAAGATAGATTAACATAAAGTTGTCAATAAACATACAACTATACGGCAAGAGAGTGAACAGGATTATGTATTGAATTCCCAATCATAAACGGAAACGATTATTATTTCGTATTAATGGTACAATCTGGGAGCGATAGCTGACAATATTGTTGGTACAAACTCCAAAGACACTCTTCGATTCAACTGTTTAACGAGCAAGATGATTTATTTACACTGTACAGTAGCCTTGAGATGGTCAGACCGAGAAGGGGAAGTTTTAAATATCAACTCTTGCTTACTTTTCTGCGCCGGGAAAAGAAACAGAGAAGAGTTTTTATAGTTATACATAGTCGTCAATCTTGCCACAGTCATTAATGACTAAGACCGCTCTAATATCAAACCAACTGGGAACCAGTACTCGTATTCCACAACTGTCAGATGTTTTCACAATATACTTAGCTACACTACGACCTACAAAATGTAGGTAAGAAAATACATTAAACTAAGTAAATAAATGCCTTCCAAAAACCACAGTAACTCTGAAGAAATCACTAATCACGAGCCCATTTCTGAATTCCATTTATACATTTCCGGAGCTTTTGATGGATAAAGGTAGGGGCACATTAGCAATTTATTTATGTTTACATTTCATAAATAAAGTAGTGGTTTGCCTTGCATTAATGCTTTTAAGAAAAGCCTTTTAAGTATATCGCCATCTATCGATTCATGTTGCAAGTGTTTTCAAGAGATTTTTTTATGATTGACATAGATTATTCCACATAACGTATACGTATTATAGATATTATAAATATGACATATAAGCCTTGGTTGGACTCAGAAAGCAGGGTCGCTGCCCACTGCGCCACTCGGCCGTCAAACAGTGGATAAAAAGAAGAAAAAAATTTAAGTTTGTAAGAAAGTTCGTCATTTTTTGGTGAAATTAGGGATAAAAGACTTTAATTTTATCTTTTATTTGAGGAAACCTTTGCATGCTTTGTAGATACAGGTGTAGGCACCGCGCATTTTCTGTATCTGACGGGATATCACAAATTCACTCCACAAAATATTTTTATAACATATCGTTTATTTTTGTATTTCTGTCTCATTGATAGACGGATTAAGTGTAAACTCTAAGACCTTGTTTCATCCGGTCAATAAACAGACAAATTATGATGTCGTTTGTTTCAAGTTCTTAAATCTAAAATCTAAAATCGGGTGTCTTTTTTATAAAGAACTTTTTCAATTAAGTGTATCTAGTCCTTAAATTGTTTGAACTCGCGATAACTTCCGCTACGCTATAAAAATTTCCAATTGGAATGAATTAAAAAGTATTTTACTGCTATATAAATACCCTTGATGATATATTTTTTTAGTTCAATAAGAATTAACACTGCAATACTACTGTAACTTTTATTGCCACCGGCGATTTAATAAGCTTTTAGAACATAGCAAGTGAGAATAGCAGCTGCTATTCCCACTTAACTATGATAGATATTTTCCCTCGCGGACTTTTTTTGTAAATAATAATGAGTACTTTAATTAAGTAGTACATATTTTTATTTTATTGGAAAAACTTTGCTCTTTTGGGTGTAACCCATATTGCAATTTTCTATAGGATCTCAAATAAATTGAACATATTAGTTATTAGTACTTGATAGTTGAGCTTTCTTTTGGCGTAGAAACGGTCAAAATCGGTCCAGTACTGTCGAAGCCTATTGGGTACCAACAAACAAACAAAAAACTGTCCTCTTTATAAAATTACATAAAGTAAAGATGATATTCGTACAAAATATAAAAATAATATATGTTTTCCTTAAAATAAATGTTACGTAATTGCAAAAATTACTTATGCTTATTAAAGTACTCATGGTAGAGAAATTAGATGGAAATGTATTTAAAAATAGGTTAAAAATTTGGTTAATTAGTAAGGCAAGTAAGTAAATATAATATATATCTAATATTAACGAATTTTTTGAGACAGACTTAATTAGTGTCTAGAGTTAAGAATTTTAAGTGTTAAGTTAATAGTCATTTGCAAAATAAACTCGTAGTATATAACAAAATTGCACGCCAAAAAGTGGCTAACTGTTGGAACTATTCATTAATATTATTATTTATTGAAACTCTTTATTTGTACACCACTACACAGTTAGGAAAATAAAGGACGAATAGAGAGAAACACAAAAAACCCAAATTCCCATTTACAACACCAAAAAAATGTATACGGTTAAAGCAATAAAAAAAAAATCCATTTATTATATTATTCTATTCTATTAGCTGATAAAGATAAAGAAAGGCAAAAAATTCGTGTGTTCGATGAAAATGTTCCCGAGTGAAGATGGATTCAAGATTAGGGCTTTAGAAGGCTAAGGCTATCTTTCAATACTTGTCTTTTTGAGGTATTCGGGAGATTCAAAGGATTCTGATATTGTTATCAGAAAATCACACCTTATTTTCAAAGGTTCACCTTTGATCTTTGTTAACAATCTCGATTGATGGAAAGTCATGATATTATTTTGAAAGAAAGCAAAAATTGTATAGATCTCGACATAACCATTGGATAGAAGCAGGCGTTACTTTGCGGAAATCCATGATATATTATCAAAATTTAGTATTATTAAGTGTCACTTAACAATTATTCATTGTAAAGTCAACATCTTCTGAGGATGCTCCGGTTTCGGAGCGAAACGTGCGTAGAGGGTATATTGCCGAAGATCTGTTTGGTGTGGAGTATAAGGATTGAACAAATTATAAATTACACCACACAGATTCTCCTTCTTTTCGCGGAGTATAGCAAATTAAGCTTAATTTTGATAACTTGACATAACCGTTTATTTGGTCGTCCGTCGGTTGACGATGGTGATGATGAAACCTTAACTTAGGCTGCAGTGCATAACAAAATTCCTAACGAAATTACTGTAGTGCAACGTTCTGCACCGACCCTAATCCCGATTCAAGAATCACCTTAAATTTCAAACGATCCATTTCCCTCCTTAACTGACTTGGTAGTGGCGAAAATGACAGGGCATGACTGTGCGATACGTCGCTAAGTAATTACGTTCACGTCATACTCCACGTTGAACACACTTCACGCTGGGGGCGACAATACTGGCGTGACGTGCGGGACAATTAATATTAAATTGTCTGTCATGTAAATAATATTTATTTAAGTACGCTAAGCTTTTGGAGGAATGTTAGTTTTATCTTAAAGAGATTTACTTAGGTTAAAAAAAATCTACAAACGAGCGATAAAAATATTGACCACAAGACATTTATGAATTATCGGGTGGCGCAACCGGTGGAAATATACTAAGCATGCTATGGGTAGCGGCAAACAGCGCGACTACCTAAAAACTTATCTGTCACCAATATAAATTTGGATGACACGATTTGGAGCATACCCATAAGCCTTAGTACAAGATTTGCTTGCTCGCAATCGCAGAGACGTTTTCTCATATTAAACGCTATACTGTGAAATAAAAATGGGTCTAATGCCACTCGTTTTAGAAACGCAAATCCTGTACTTCGAATTTTTGTTTTACACAGTTAGGCCAAAAGCAGTAGCTGAAAAATTGTAGATAAATTTGAACTTAAAAATAATGGGGCTATGATCCATTTTACTCTGATATTAAAACATTTCGATACACGACAAATGCTCCTTGATTGCGAGCAGCAAATCATGTACTAAGCGTACAGCAATATAGCGTTTAAATTTTTATCGAAGTTACACAAGGCACGATTGTATGATATCTCGCTAAGTAATTACGTCCACGTCTTAGTTCACGCTTAGCAAACTGACGCTACAGGGTGACAATGCAAACGTGACGGAACAATTCAATGTATGTATTGCAGCTTGGAGCTTTACAACTACATATATTTGTACAACTTTGCGTATAAAAATACTCTGCTAAATATGAGATATAATATATCAATAAATTTACGTATAACAGCGCACCCAATAGTGAAGTTTTTGAAAAACACAAACAATAAGGGAAGGAGGGAACAATAACAGTAAAAACTTCTAAAAGCGCTTTATTACTCATTATAAGACTTATTTATGCACTACTCACATAATTAACTTGACTTATTTGGCTAGAATAATATTATAAAAAATCATCGCCTATAAACAGAGCAATGCTTCGCAGATCATGCAAGGAACCCGTTTCATAAAGTGCTGCCCAATCCATCAACAGCACTTTGGACAGGAAAACAGCAATACTGCTTGGCGGCAGAAATAAGCGTGGTGGTACCACTTTCCCGGACGACATCCGTCAGAAAACTACCACATCAAAAATATTATTGTCTGTGAAGTGTATATTACACTTACCTACTCTTAAATAAACAAGAGCACAATTTAGCCATTATACAACTCTAATGACCTTTGAATTCTTATTGTTAACTTTTCTTCACTAAGTTATTTAATACTTTCAGGTCAAATTCGGTGACTAACAAAACATACGACCAGGGTGTCAATACTGGCTTAATACACTGGATAAAATTAATAGTAAATTAGAAATCTAAACTATTCGGCAAATATTATTACAAAACTTATTCCATACGATAAAATATAGAGCTATAAGGTTAATTTATGTAAAGAGATAACACACTAGTGGTGCAACATGAGTTAATACGTGTGTGCTCATAGTGCAGCCGTGTTACTTTGTCAACAAGCTATCTTAAATGCCTTATATTCTCTATCTGTATCTAGTCATGTGCTAAAAACACCGGTAAATTCACCCTTCAGATTGGAACAGAGCAATGATGATTAGCGGTAGTTCTTCGGACGAGCTGTGTCATAAAGTACTCAATTACTACTACTACTGCTATTATATGGTGATGAATCTCATTTTTTTATTATAGGACTTAATGAAAGAACTTTACCTACTTATTAATCCAGTTCCAGAAATTCCACCATGTATCATATGTTTTACCGTTTAACCGTGTTTAAGAAATCTAAAACGTAATTACAAATAACACTACTTAAATGAAAGTTGAAATCAGGGTAAAAAACACCCCCATTACTATTGCAGTCAATGTCAAATGACCCCGAAGTCAAGTACAAATCTGTCCTATAACAACCAAACCTAAATTCTCAACAGATTTTTGATAGCCAAAATGACAGGGCATGACAGTGCGATAGGTCGCTAAGTAATTACGTACACGTTATTCTACACAACACACACTTCACGTTCAGGGTGACAATTTCACCGTGATATTCGGGACAAGTAATTTTTGTCTGTCACCCAGATGAAAAGGCGGCCTGTCACCTAACCTGGACAAAGCGTTTGTGTTTTTGATATAAAATTTTATGATTATGAAAGTGTAAAGGCTTGCCGTGAGGTGACGGCAGATCAGAATACAGTAGTTACCACTCATGCTCTTCCCGTGGATGTCGTACGAGGTGATTAGAGAACGGGCAGCAGCGTCCTCTGTGCGACTACTACTATATACTGCGATCGCCAACCCTTTTCAAATTTCAATGAGCAATCAATTTTGGCAATCTATTAACTGGGCCCCACGATACAGGTCGCCTAGTGTGGGGTCCACAGGTTATCAATAAGCGGCAAATATCAATATTATGTGCATTCAGCTTTACAAATTTAATATGTTAACCAATTCATGTGAAATTGTTTTACTTTTTGTGTTGTATTTCTTTTTCTTTCTACTATTGTATTGATATTCTGTGGAACATTTTAGTTTCAATAAATGTTTTTATGTTTTTTTTTTTAATGTTGTTTTTTGTCCATGGTAATTATGGGTAAGGCCTCCCAGTTGGAGAAGCTTTTAGTTCAGCAGTGGACTGTTATATGCTGATGATGAAGATGATGATGCAATTTATAGAATTATATTGTTGCTTGGACGCAGAAATAAACATGGCGGTAGTGCTTCCATTGACGAGCTCTGCCACTAAAAGTTCTACTTCTAAATGCCCCTGGTGTCTACGATAGCTATTGCGCATATTTATACGGCCCTGGTATCCAGGATGCTGGATATTGTACTCCCAGCAATGGGATGTTAATTAGCCTAAAGATTAGAGTTTAATGCGTTGAAGTGGGTTCCTTAAATAGCGTGGAATACTGCTGCGTCTTTGTGACATTTGAGAAAAATTACATAAACCCCTCCTCCTCCCTCCCCCCTCGCTCGCAGGAGACGCACCAGACGCCGAATGGCAATTAATGACCTCCAGCCTCCATGAGTTGCAAGCCTGCGGGTGTAAAATTTAAGGGGAAGTTTGTAACCCAACTAATGACAGGCCTGAGAAAGCGGCGTGCAGTGTAGCCCGCGCCTCCCTAGAGGATTCGGCAACGACCACTCCTTGGGTGATGGACCTGCCATGCATTGGGGGGTCAACACCTTGGCGAGATTGCGGCGAATACGCAAGTGAATCCTGTAACCTCACTTATAGGTCTATCGAGGGACAAACCGAGTTTTTATGGTTGCAAGCACATACCCACAACTGTAGTAGTATGCGTCAGCTATTTTCTCTGTATAAAAAAAGAACGTCCCTTGAATTGTGGAACTGATTTCAATAAATTATGTTTATCTTCAAACTCGTTGGTCTAGTAGTTAGCATTTTCCACTACAAATCGTAAGGTCCTTGGAATAACTGCCAGGGTATGCTTTGCTTTCTGAAATGAAAATTCTGGATTTAGATACAAATGTTATTGTGCATAGTGCCTCGGTATGCCCGTTCTAAGCAAACAGACCTGGTTTTTATTCATCATAACCGTTCCACTACAGAATACGGGTCGCCTCTCAGAGTGAAAAGAGAAAGAGGCCGTAGTTTAAAACGCTGGCCTAGTGTGGATTGGTGGATTCCCCTGGCCGGAGATCGAACCCGGGACCTCCTAATTGAATTTATAGCGTTCACAGTTGCGCCAGAGAGCTCGTCATTTATTTTCTCAAGGATGCACGCTAAAAGCATATTCAGTCATTTATAAACACCAGTTAATTAAATTCCCGTGTTGGAGTGATCATAAAGATAACTGTACACGAATAATTAATGGGGACCGGGTATTGTCCACGCGTTACTTAACGCGCGCTCATATTTCGCTACATTTTGCAATGTCACCAAGCCATGGTTCAATAAAACAGCATTGCAGGCTACGACTAAAAATAAAAAAGCGTATACTCGTATTTTATCCTGTCCGCAAGAACATAAACAATATGGCCGCACTGTCGTATTTTACACGCCATTCAAGGCTTGTGAAAGCAAGAAGCTATATATCAGAAATCAAATAATATTATAACGTTATACTCTTTCAATAGGTAATGTTAGTTATAACTGAAAATGTATGTTAAAACATAATGAAGCTAAACAGTAAGGTATTTTTTAAGAATAAAATCTTGAACTAAGAAAAAGTTTATATCAAGTTTTGTATAAAAATACGGTTTTGTTACTTTAATTTATCAATATATGCGTTATCTTGACAAAAAGCAATGTACCTCAAAAACAGCAATTTTTTATCACCATCTGGTAAATCTTCGATTTGTTGCTATTGTATTGTTATAAGTATATTTTCCAAAAAACTCGATTTGGCAAAATAAATGCCGTGTAAACCCCGCCCTGGAAAATAATATCTGGTGTATATTATCAATTTTAGTGCCTTCAAAGCATAACTGAATCGTAGCTAGCCCGTAGCGTACATTTATAAGTGCACGTCAACCAAAATACAATTATTTTCACTTATACACGAGGTTACTCGGCATGCATAGGCATACGTAAGTCAAAACCAGAAAAAGCTTTACCAACTCCGATTCACTCCCCGAGCCTGATTACACTCCAATCCCATTAATCACAATCCTTAACACTAGAGTAATTACAGAAATTAAATTCTCACTAAATCACAATACGCCCATTCATAAACGGCTCCCCAACAGATGTTGCTAGACACCAAATTACATTCGTATTAAAAGGCGACGTATTTCTGCTGCTCCAAGAGCTAGTGGAAAAAATAAAGGCTCTTTGACTACACGTGTGGAACCAGGTCCCATTAAAACCTTTCATTGAAACTATGACAAGCGGTTATTAAAGTGCATGATTATCAAATTTTTGAAAGTAACCAAATCCCATCGATGTCATTAGGCAGAAATAAATATTTTATTGAACTAGATTTTTTTTAATAGAAGCAACCGTCTTCTGTATACATCCAAAATTTCCGCGTAGAATTGTAGCGCTAAATTGAAAACGTGCTGACAGTTATAAGTACACACTTAAGTTCATATTATATTGATATCTACTGAACTGACTTTGATGAAACCTGAATGATTTTATTTCTATAATGTTATACGCGTGTCGAATTTATGAACTCCAAAGAATGTTAAAAAGGCCAAATATTAGTTATTAATAATATTATCCTTACACTTACTGCCAACTTACAATTGTTATTTTATTCCTCACTCTTTTAATATTATGCTGTTTTAAATTTTCAGATAGATATTAACACTAGACTTTTAAATAAAATTCGTTTTCTACCGCTTACTTTTCCGTTTACTCAAATCAAATAAAAAAACGATTTATTAGTAACGGACTAACAATTTACTATTTACTAACAATTACACCTGTAATTTCATACTTCACTTCTTTCTTTGTCTTTGTTGGTAGGATAGTAAATAAACTACGGCCTAAGTTTCTGGCACCATTGTAAGGTAACAGGATATTAAGCTGCATAACTTTTATCTCGTACCTAACAATTTGGCAATATATATAAGCGGGCTACTTTAGTATCACAGTTTTAATTAAATAAATAGTTTAATCGTCATTTGTTTAGCAGTAAAATACTTTTTAATTAATTACAATTGAACAATTATATTATAAAATTTAAAGACTACACCCTAATAAAACAGTATGGTATTGTATGGGTAGGTGTGTATATAATATTTTTAAAATAGCCACTAGCTCTTAGACATATTCGTATTAAAACCCAAAGTATTCCAGTGAGCGTTTTGCGCCGCAATAATGCTTTTCATTACATTATTTTATTTACAAGTCGGCTTCTTGCTTTCAAGTGCTTTGAATGGCGTGCGAAATACGTCAGCGTTGCCATGTCGTTAACGCGCGTGCAATCCAGACACGGAAAGTACTTATGAACAAATTAATTAAATGCTATATAACAATCTCATAATTACATTATTAGTTATATAGGGAAGATAAAATCATTAATTATTTATTTGTCTCAATATGCAAATTTTTCTTGGCACTGCTTATAGAAAATCCATTATATTGTTGTAATTAATACTTTGTTGTATTGATTTCACCGTAGTAATCAAAACTTTTTTTTTAAGTATTACCTTCAGTTTATTACCGTTTATTACCCAACGTTAGAAAACACCGGCTTGATCGCAACTTTTTAATCTATAATGAAGTAGAGTTAATGAGTTTTCAACGTTCCCGACACCAAAATTAGGTGGGTATTTTGTTTCGTCAATGTTCACAAAGAAAAGAAAGCAAATAAATTAAAACAATGTCAAAACCCTTTTTAAAGAAGATGCAATTCAAAAATGGTTAGTTTATCTTATTAAAAAGTTTCTGTGGAATTTCAGTCTCCCTCTACTAAGATTTGCAGAATTTATGTGAAAACTTCGTGATGGATTTATATCGCGATTCTGCCAGTATGTTGGAGAAGTTAGTGCTTATAGTGTAGTTGAAATGAAATATTTTACATTGTTATCTCAGTATATAATAATAATCTACAATTGTCCATTAATTTTTAAATGGTTGGAGATGGGGTAATCCACCATGCTGGCCATGTTTGGACTGGTTTACTGGACATTACTTTTAAGGACCTTACGGAGAAATATCCCTATATTTTCCTTCACTGTTAAAGTAAGTGATATTTTAATTACATTAAAATAAAAACGCACTTTACTCCGAAAGGGTAGGCTGAAGCTTTAACCACTAGGCTATAACAACTCTCTAGCATTTATGTTTTGAAAAATACAAAGAAATATATGGCCTATCATACCAACTCGCTCCTTTCCGTAGAGGTTGAAAAGGTTCATCAGTTTTAACTGGTACACGTGTGACTACACAATGCCTAAAGCCGTCAGAATATAAAGGCTTCCACGTCAATTCGTGATGAATCGATCCCTCTTCGTATTGATTGTCGATTAAATAAACGTATCCGTTTTAACTTTATTCACGATTTCGTTTTAAATCGGTTCAGCTACTATAACGGCAGCTGGTGACAGTTTTTGTAATGTTTTTTTTCAAATGGTATCTTCTTGTTTTGATTATTTATTCGAGAGGTGGCAGCACTGATTAAATTACGCGAGTCAACAGCAGATAATGCCCTGTTATATGTTTACAATTATGTGGCAGTTTATAATTCGTGGAAGATTTTTATAATTGTATACCTAATATAAACTAGTTTTTTTTTAAATAATATTTCCTGTATTTTTATGTGATGTACAGTAAAAGTTTATTCATTCATTGATTCATAAATGTTGAAAATTTAATCCACGATGTTCACTGTTCATAACAATGCATTGCCTGATAGACCATAAAACTAAGAAAAATTAAAGAAGCGTGCTGTAAATTGAACGCTGTCCCTTTACTTACTACGCCGATTTTTTTTGGTTTACCACTGCTTTTATAGATTTGAGCAGCGGTGATAGCCTACTAAATAAGAATTCAGCTTTCTAACTGGGGGGACTAAGATCGCTCCATTGACTACGCACTTATTTAGTTTAGCACTAACTTTTAGCACTTGTGTGAATTTTAAGCATTAAAATAAAACTTGCTTTAGCGGCAAAGAAAGTTACGTGAGGAAACCGGTATGCCTTAGTTGTGCATAATGTTCGTAAAGAGCTGCGTACTCTTCCTCTACCAATCTGCCTAAAACTATATAGAATATATAGGCTTGGTTAGCATGGTGCAGACAAGAGTAACGTCTCGTGCTTTGTAGTGGGCGGGAAACGGGTTGATAGTAATGATGATCACCGATTCGTGGAGTACGCAATGCTCTACCAACTGTATTCGACATACGAAATCCAACACTTCCACACCTGCCAAACAGACAAAGTTTTTTTTTAACATAAGGTAATGTTTTAATGAAATCCAAATTCGATAATACTGCTATAGTGCAAGAATAAGTCGCAGTTATTATCACCCGTATCTGGAGCGAGTACCTTAAATTAAATCAATTGAGATGAATTAAAACAAAAGCCTGATTTGATGAAGAATTAAGATGAATAAAAACCTTTTGAACTAAAATAAATTCATTGTATCTATACAATGGCCTACCTAAACAGTTGCTCGAACTGTTACATCATCAAGCGTACTCAAGTTGGAATAGATTTAAGTCTTTACCTCTTTTGGTTAAGCTTTTAATTAAACCCGCGTGCAAGTGAAGTTTGGAGCAAATGTTACTTGGAAGGCTTATTGGCGAGACAGAACTGGATACATTTGACATTACTATGGAGACCGTGCTTAGTGAAGCACTAAGTGTAGTCTAATAGAGTTTTATAATCTTCTCGTATGGACGGCCGATTGGCGCATTGGGCAGCGACCCTGCTTTCTGTATCCAAGGCCGTGGATTCGATCCCTACAACTGGACAATGTTTGTGTGATGAAAGTTTTTCAGTATCTGGGTGTAAATCTATGTATTATAAGTATTTATGAATATTATTCACAAAATTATTTATCAGTTATCTTAGTACCCGTAACACACGTCTTTGAGAATAGATGGCGATTGTATTGTTTTATCAATTTTACTTCATAGCTCAGTTAAATTTGAACCGATTTCAGTAATTTTTTTTTTATTTGAAAGTGTATACTATCAAGCATTGTCTAATTTGAATGGAGATTTGATAAATATTGTCGGAGATAAAGGACATAACTCTTCACAGGTAACAGCAATGCGCAAGGCGTATGGGACAGCGATCGAATGCATGCATACCATCCTGCTAATATTACGAAAGAAATAAAATAATATAAATATTAATATGTTATATACGTATTAAGTATTAGTTTGATTATATACCTGCAAATTCATTTTTAAATTATTCAAATTGAACCTATCGCTTAGATGTTGCGATGGGTATAGAATAACACGTACGGCGACGACTGGTCGCGAATAACATAGTTTGGAAATAAAACTGGACCTGGTAGTTAGCGCTGCAATTAGTTTCTAGGTTTTTTTAAAGATATTAAAACGATTTGGTGCAGACGAAGTTGCGCGGGTCAGCTAGTCTACAATATATTATTAGTTATTCTTCTGCAATAAACAACTCTATTATTGTCCATATCCTAATCATACTGATATAACTTACAGTAATGCTTTCAGAGCAGTTTATCAATGCGAGTTTAATAGTAACAAAATTGAATCTAATAAAAAAATAAAATATATAGAAAAAGTTAAATTCCGGATACTGATATAGACTAGAGATGTCAGTGATATAATACACTTCTATTATACATATAAAACATACCGTGCACAACTATAATATTTTTACAATAACAATTATTATTGTAATGCACAAAAAATATTTACAACATTAAGGAGAAATATAAAAGGAAAAACGTTTCAACAAAACAAGGAAACGATTTCTAAAGTTTGTCTTACAGGAAGCTTTTTGTCAAAGATTCCCAAACTTCCCTGAGCCGATTTTGGGTCAAACAAATTATTTAACTTTCGGTATCAAATAATGTTATATCCGTCAATCGATATCGATGCCCGTTGCGGACGTTTAAAGCTAACATGAAGTGTTTTATGAATCGTAAAAATACATTTATATGAAGCTTAAAATATTATCTACTTCAGTTCATGTCCTACTGCTGGGCACAGATAAAATGTTCTTTGATTAGAGAAAGGGACTTAGCGCTTAGCGGAGGATCTCCACTGTTCCTAACTCTAGATTAGTATTGAGAACTTGTTGACAGAAATCCCAATACATGTAGTATTTGGCCCGATATAGGCCCACTATAACCAACTATCGTAGGTTATTTCAGCGGTTTTTTCAGTGTTTGAAGGTAAATTAGCTACGCAAATTTAAAGTGTTCATTTAAGTCATCCGTTTTATTAGAAACATTAAGTATGTTATTCAAGGAATGATACGGCCATAATCATCAGAAATGGGATAAGTGAATGTAAAATAAATTAATCGACGGCCGATTTGCGCATTCGGCAGCCACCCTACGTTCTGAGTCCAAGACTGTGGGTTCCTTTCACAAAACTGGAAAAATTTGTCTGGTGAACATGAATTTTTCATGAATTTATCTGTATATTATAACTATTTATGTATATTATTCATAAAAAATTTTCCTCAGTCATCTTAGCATAGTCATAAGACGAGTTACGCTTACTTTGGGGCTAGATGGCGATGTGTGTTTAGTCATATTTTTTAAAATTAATACAAAAAAGGCTTATCAGTTTCATAAAAGTGCCTTTAGACAAACTGATTAAACTATCATATACGATATATCGATTAGATTTATAAGTTTTAAAATACGTATCTAAATATATAAGGCATAAGGAAATTCCAAAAGTTAATGAAAAAAGGGCCTTTGTTAATCCCGCGTACAAATGATTGAACTTCCGTATCGGTCATGTCAATCGGCAGATCCGTCGATATCACAGTCCATTATGGATATTCAACTTGTTATTGGGCGTTTAATTTATCATCTTCTTGGCCTTAATGTGTCATAACTTTCGGTTATCTGATGTTATTATTAGGTATTGGTGAAGTAAATGTTACGTTACGTTGACTTATTCATCAATGTGGTCTTATATGTGAGAAGTAACTGGTCTGGTCTGGGCGGATGATACTTTATTAAGTGGTGTTAGTTAGTCGATAGTTGCTAGCCTACCGATAAAGACGTGTAAGGTTAGGTTAGGTTAGTTTTAATATTATATAGTTATAATAACCATAGTGGTACTTCCGCGCAGAGCTCTGTCACAATAAGGTCTACTACATACTACCAAAAAATAATACACACATATTCATCTAATCCCAAAGTAAGCGTAGCTTGTGTTATAGCTAAGATAACTGCATCAGTTATATTATTCATTAATTATTTATGAATAATGTACATGCATACTTATAATATACAGATAAACACACTGAACATTCATGTTTATCAAACGAACATTTTCCAGTTGTGGCAATCGTAACCACGGCCATTTTAATAGACAACCTTTGTTATCATAAGGAAAGCATAAGGTTATTTGTTGAAATTTGGTCTTACACGCCATTAACGAGTACCAATATTTCGCCATAAGATTATTCATACTGTTAAAAGGTTTCAAAGTTGTCTATTAAAATAGTTATTTGTTAGTTAATATCGAACTAAAGGAAGTTTATCGTTTTGTAGGAACAAGCAGTACATCGTGTTCAGAAAGCCACTGTCTGCTGCGCCAATCGGCTGTCCCTACTAAAATACTTACTATCAAAACTAGTCAATTCAGAAGACAAAGATCTTTTTGGCGACAATGCTAACGTTTATTGCAGTTAGTTAGTTGCAGTTCTCCGAGCTATATGCCCATTGCCACTGAAGTTCTGCAAATCCTAAACACGTAAACTTCTTCCACGGATCTATTATTATATTATTTGTCACGTAGAGGTATTCCGGAAAGCTGTAAGATACCAGGCGATAATTTATATCAAAATATCGCCAAATTGCTCTTATCCTCAAAACTAAATTTCGCTAAAGTCGGCACACAACTCCGGAGACCTCGACCTTATGTATTTCGGCTTACGCAAACGGAATACTAAACTAAGTTACAAAACTTGTTCGCTATAAACGCTAAAACTGGTGATAAGAAGTTATCTGTATTACAGTACGGCGACTGTATTATTGCGGGCTTTAGGCAAAAACGCTATATCTCTGAAACTGTTTTATTATACTTTAATGGTCCTTCTTAGCGGGATTATAACAAGAATATTTTGTTACTTGAGATCCAAATATCGTAAGGAGATTCAGAATGTAAAAGTGAGTCATTTTCTATTGAAGGTCTTAAAGAATAAGCATACACTTCATGACACCTAAAACAAGGTGAAAGTCAAAAATATCTTCATACAAATATTTGGCATTGTTGGCACTAATGATGCGTACCTTAAATGAAAAATGTGTACATGGTAGTGAGATGATGGCGATAACAATATTCGTAAATTTCAACTTAAAGCAGGATTGATGATTGCTGGCAGGTTGGACTTCAGGTATGTGAGTCACTGCTGTGCCATTGCAAATGGATTGGAGCGGCAGTGATTCGCATATTTAATTATTGAAATATTATGTATTAATTTCGGTTTATTATTTTGTAACTATCTTTTAGTTATTGAATTTTTAATACCAAAAATATGAGCCTTGATGCCTAAAATATAATAAAGCTAAGAGGGTTCCACACGCGCCCTGGTCTAAGAAGAAGCCTACAAGCAACTTGGCAGGATTTTCTTTTATGATATCAACATCTCACATTGTCATTTAAAATAATTAGAAGAGAAAGCCTGGCTCGAGAAATAATTCGCACCCAAGCTTTTTTATCAGTTGTTTAATCCTTTAAACTATAATAGGACATAATATGGAACCTCTACAAGATTCTGAAACACTTGTTTACTTTTAAAATCAAAACAACCGTTTCTAGTTAGCTTATATCATCCATTACTGAGTATTTGACGACCGAGTGGCGCAGTGGGCAGCGACCCTGCTTTCTGTATCCAAGGCCGTGGATTCAATCCCTACAACTGGATAATTTTTGTGTGATGAACGTGAATATTTTCGGTGCCTGGGTGTTTATCTGTATTTTATAAATATTTATGTGTATTATATTCATAAAAAAATATTCATCAGCTATCTCAGTACCCATAACACAAGCTACGCTTACTTTGGGGCTAGATGGCGATGTGTGTATTGTCGTAGTATATTTATTTATTTATTTATGAAAGAATTATAAATATATGCGGTTATTAAAATTCATTGGAATAAGTTATTTAATGCCGGTAGGTCCCGAAATGTTTTATAGAGGAATTAAATCATGGGAGTAGATAAAAATGATTTATAAAATCCTTTAAATCTTTTTATTCATCTACGAGTTAGCCCTAGACTGCAATCTCACTTGGTGAGAAGTGATGATGCAGTCTAAGATGGTAGCTGGCTATCGTGGCACGTCTTTGTCGGTAGAGTGGTAACTAGCCACGGCCAAAGCCCCCCACCTGACCAGACCAGAGCAAATTAAGAAATTTTAAATTCCCAAATTGCCACCAGCAGGAAGGTCGTCAAAACTTATCATTGCGTTAAATGTTTAAGCATGATGTAAGGTGAAGTGTACCCTAACCCTTGCAGTTTCGATCTGCTTTTTCAAAGGGCCGTATTACAATGAGACATTTAAAACAAGAGATGACACATTGCTTTCTTATAATTTTTATAATTCTTATTAGTGTTTTTACCTACACTTGGAGGCAAATAATTTTTTTTTTTCGTAGTACGAAACTGCTCCTTTTCCTACTAGATGACGCTACAGTCGCTATATGACTGATGTGAAAGGCATACATCTAGTTGATTAGTTCTTTGACTAACTATTCTGTCGAACCGTTTTGACCACTGGCTTTTATTAGTCTCACATTATTTTAGTCAGAGTACTACCCCATAATATGTCAAATACTCGAAATAGGCAGTATGACAAAAAAATGTCAGCATAAACACCCACCGTCTGGTCTTAGAGCACATTTATCAGTGCCTCATCCATTATTCAGCAAGGTGTAACACTTACCACTAGTGGCTTAGTTTGGCTAACATCCAACAGAGATAATGTTATGGTTTATTAGGCACTTTCCATAAGGCTTTCGGAATTTATAAGAAATATTCGGCATCTTTTCTTCTTCAGTCTTTTTCGACCAAATTGGTGAAGGCCTCGAACATCTTCTCGCGACATTAAGGTGTTTGGATCCGATTCAAACCGGCCACCTTCTTCACGTCGTCCTTCTAGCGCATTTGTGGTCGTGCTTGAGGGCGTTTTACTCCCCATGGCTTCCATTTGAGGAGTCGTTTGCACCAAGAGTTCTCCTTCCAAGCTATATGTTCTCGTCTTCAACTTAATGGACGTCATTAACGTAATAGAAACAATAGTAACGGTCCGGAGCAATGAGTGCTAGACTCCCAAGTTAATAATCTCAGCAAAGCCTCTATTATAGTATTGCTTGAAATGAAAGTAATCCTAAGGACCTCTGTTACTCTCTACAACATGCAATCACTATCCATTACTTCTTTCTGACTTCTTAGTGTTGCTCCCAAGAAATGTTTCTCTTTACTCTCACCTAGTTATTATGGCGCATATTGAGTATGGAGCATACTGTTTCCTTTATTTTTCACCAGTACCAATGAATGAATGAATACACTTTTTTCGTACACCACAAAGAAAATTCACAGAGATACATATGCAATAGCACAATAAGGTAGAACGTAAAATTTGGCGGCCTTATCGCTCCAGACAACCAAAGGCATACGAGAAATTGCAACTACAATTAATATACCAACAAGCTTCATTTTTTTTATTCCACTACAAGTTAGCCCTTGACTGCAATCTCATCTGATGGTAAGTGATGATGCAGTCTAAGATGGTAACGGGCTAACCTGTTAAGTGTATGGCAGTTATAATAAATCCATACCTACTCCTAATCGGTTTGTACGCGACATCGCACCGGAACGCTAAAACGCTTTGCGGCATGTCTTTGTCGGTGATTATCAGACAAGACCAGAGAAAATTCAGAAGTCATAACCTGTTAAACTATTCTGTTATATATATGCAGTTCAATTCCATTTAAATGCTGCGAACATGGTTAAAACTTACGAAAAAGTTTGCAAAGCACATATTTTGGCAAATATGTGATTTTATCGATACTGGGTAAGAATGAAACACTGAAAGTATGGGAATTACCGTTGATTGTTATTATTAATGATATTTTTTATTTTAAAGATAAACAAAAACCTTTGAAAAACTTTTTTAGCTTATCGCCACTGGAAATAATAACTGCTTTATCAGAATGGAATGTTCCTCGTCGTATCTGAAATACCCTGAGATAAATACCTTCGCTTCTAAATTTTCCAATACCAACCTAGGCCAATTTTCACCTAATAACCGAATGACTAATGCTTTTAACAACTCAGAAAAACCTTGACATTTTATGAAACTTCATTTAGCTTTGAGGCGAAATTAAACTTGATTTATATTTTAAAAATTGTGTTTTTTTTAAATGAATTTTTATCATTTGTGAAATGAATATTAAAATCATTTCTTTTATTCTTACTATTTTTGATTTTATTATTTTCAACCGGATTAACTTCAATGTTGTTTATACTTGTAATTGATAACTGTACTCGGACTATGAACTATAATTTAAAATTATTAATGATATACAGTGTTTCGTTGGTATATCTAATGAAATAAATACATAAATGAATAAATATATTAAGTAAAAGCTGTTTGTTAAATTCAACTAAAAGCTTGGAATTACCGAGGCTAAAGCTGATGTTTAAACACAATTAGCCCCGGCGAGACTTACCAATTAGTACACATAAATGAGAAAATCTATTGCATATTATGCCACCACAGAGTAAAATAAATGAGCAGTTAATAAAAACAGCAATTACTTAACGGAAAAATAGTGACTTCCATTTTGAAACTGCAAAGTGATTAAAACGCTTTTATGGTAAATTATATGTTAATTAGAATTAAATATTTAGTTATGTAATTATGCATAAACACGTAACTGATAGATTAACCAAATCTACGATAATCCGTGGGAATGGCGATTAAGGACAGAAAATGCTGTAGGAATATATTTGACATTGATATACCTACTCGAAAATTGAGATTGAATTGAATTATAAGACAGTTGTCATCTAATTTTAGTTGGTCAAAATAAGATATGGTTGAAAAAGGTGTCGAAAGTTTAAAAATAAGACTCTATTCCATACTTATTCGATTTTGTACGATTGTTGTTAATTAGAGTAGGATTTGTTTGTGTCCTTTAATGTTTTACTTGAAAAATGTATAGATTCTGACTGATATGAATTTAAAGATAAACATGTACTTAATAAATAAGCGGTAATAGACCAGTGGGTAGGACTTCAACTTAACTTTCGGGAGGCCGAGTTCAAATCCCAGCTGTACCTTTTCTAAGTTATACGCGTTTTAAGCAATTAAAATATCACTTGCTTCAACAGTGAAGGAAAACATCGTGAGGAAACCTGCATGCCTGAGAGTTCTCCATAATGTTCTCATAGGTGTATAGATTTAACCGATCCAAACTAGGCCTATAGTCTCAACCCCTTCTTATTGTGGGATGAGATACATACCCTCTAGTGGTTCGGTGATGGGTTTATATGGTGATGTTGAACTTAATATCATTTGTATTTTTTTTTATAAATTTTTAATAGTGTTTTTTATTTTATTTTTAAGCATTGTTAAGAATTTAAAAATAAAATAAAAAAGAATAAATGATAGAGAATAAAAATTTGTAATCATATTAGCGTATATTTTAATTTTTGTTCGCTGTTTAGTTACACCGTGTCTCTGTAACGTTGGACTTCTGGTTAAATTTACTACGCTGTGGCTTCGGGTGAACTTTAGACAGGTAATTAAATTTTTGATTTATTCCACCTAATGCACCTATTACTCATTCGCACTGTATTACCAAGGGCAGATAGCAAACAATTTCTTGAGTATAGGTTGTAAGGTATTAATTATAATAATAGTTCCAAGAAAAGTTTAATTAAGGTACCTTATACAAATCTACCTAATCGTAAGAAATTATGAAATTATTTTCTTTTCTACACTGATTTAACTATTATTCTACTAAAGGAAGATTTGAGGTATTTTTTAGTAATTAGCAGAATTGTTTTGATTTATGTTTTCGCTACGAAAGATATCAGGATTTCCACTTTCCATAACAACAGGGAATGACCCTGTGGTTATGGAAAGTACAGTTTTAAAAAAAAATAGAAAAATTTCAATAAAATGTTCATTGGCATAATATAAAACATATTCTTGCATAGAATTCCTTACTCTACTCTTCTTTAATTTTGTCTTCTCTTCGTAGTGTGGAGGTCTATTAAAGCTACGTTTTACATTGCAGGGGTTTGCGGCATGTACTCTAACGTTTATTGATCCTCCAAGCAAATGTAAAACCCATTGCCGAGTTTTGAGGCCTGTATCGGCCAACCTATTGATTTGAAGTGATCATATTTTATCTCGTGACAATACACACTGTTCGCGGATTTGGAGTTGTATTTATAGCATATAGTAACCATGTTAGTGGGGTCGGAAGTGAAATTTCTGCTATATTAACTCCTCTTTACAATACAGTATACTCAATTTAAAATGAGAAAATATGTGAGGCTTTTGGTTTTACACTTTAAAGCTAGAAAGTTTGACCCAACCTTTATATAAGCGTGGGTTGAACTGTTCATACGTTCACAAAGCAAAAAGTCATTTACTCGACATTGACTCGAAAAAACAGCACAGTGGTAAATGTAAAACGTTTGGGCGAAAACTCCGGAACAGTGGGAGTTGGGAGCATCCAGCCGTAAATGCCGGCGTTGCCGTCAAAGCCCGAACGTGTCCATTTTCTGTACTACATTAAAAATGAGTCTACGATTCCTTTATCAATTTCGTAATACTGTTATCATATCTGACTACTGGGTCGTTAGAACAGTCGAGAGTTGAAATTTCTTCTAAACCTGCTGCTGTGGAACATACTATATATGTTTAAACATTTTTAGATAGTTAATAAATGAACGATTTATTATTACGTAGCCGTAATAAATCAAGGAATTTTATCAGAAGAGAATGACAAAAACTTTTAAAACTTGTTATACATTCACTAGCCCGTTTAGTTTTTGTTTTTAAAGCATCCCGTAGGAATACTTTATTTAAGAGACGTGTTGCATTCAATTTAGGTGTAGTTCTACAAATATTGTTGAGTTGGGTATTCTTATAAAAAAAAACAGGTAAAGTTTTTAAAAATACATTTTTCAATTCAACTATTAAAAATAATAAAATATCTAAAATTAACTTATTTGTTTTGGTATCCTTAAATTATTTCAACTAGCGATAGCTCTTAAGTTAAAAATAATTTTACAGCAAAATAAATATCCTAGATGATATAACCATTCTTTTGAATTAAAATTAATTCTGCGATATTAATTATGTTTCTAAAAAGCTGCTTATGCTATTTAGCTATGATAGTTGGATACATTCCCTCGCGGTATTTTTTTAGGGAATAATGAGTACCTAAATAATGTACAGGTACATAATATATATAGATTATCAATATTTTACTTTAATAATTTAGTTCATAATATTTATATATTATCAATAGTCAGCCCACGCTAAGTAATGAATTTCATAAGCAAAAGCATTTTGCTACTTTGGGTTACATTATTGCAATTTTCTTAAAGATCTCCAATATAATTCGAAAATAAGTTATAGCCTCTGCTACTTCGTGATAGCTTAGTTTTTATTTGGAAAAGGAATGGTTAAAATCGGCCCAATACTTTTAGACCCTATTTGGTCCAAAAAATAAACAAATCTTTCCTCTTTATTATATTAGTATAGATATAGATAAAGATTCATTCAACTATTTGTAGCGAAAAAATTTAAGGGTTAATTTAAAATGGTTGAAAATAGTACAGAAAATTGGAAATTTAATAATAATAAATAATAAATAAATAAATATACTACGACAATGCACACATCGCCATCTAGCCCCAAAGTAAGCGTAGCTTGTGTTATGGGTACTAAGATGACTGGTGAATATTTTTATGAATAATATACATAAATACAAATAAATAATAATATACAGAACACCCAGACACAGAAAAACATTCATGTTCTTCACAAAAACATTTTCCAGTTGTGGAAATCGAACCCACGGCCTTGGACTCAGAAAGCAGGGTCGCTGCCCACTACGCCACTCGGCCGTCTAGACGTAAATAATATAAATAAAAACAATGTATTTTTCAATGTATATAATCATTAAAAACAGACCTATGTTGTCATTAATTTTTAACTAAAGTAAACTTTGTCAGTTATATTAAATTTTAAATCCAAGGGAAATAAAATAATTCAGTCTCAAAAGAGTGTAGTTGTCAAAACGTAAGTTTTAAAATTAACAAAAACATCAACTTTACGTCAGGTTACAAACATAATAATTAACACTGATTAATCACTATTTTTCCGCATGCTCCCAGCTTTTCATATATTCACAAAGTAAGAGGGCGATTCCACACTGAATCGTACAAACAGCATAGCGGAAAATGTAAAACGGCTGCCCAAAAAATTCAGAACAGTGGAAGTTGGGAGCATCCAGCCGTAAATGCCGGGAAAAAGCCCGGACGTGTCCATATTACCACATTAAAACTGGAGTTGTGTTATCTTTATCGCTGATTCGGGATCCGCGGAAACCCTTCTATATTAATGTCGCTATCAAAATTCAGATTAATTCTGATTGCCTTTAAAAAGGGTTAAAATTATTAACCTACATTTTGGACTAAATGAGCGAACTTTTCGCTCGTCTTATCGGTTCCACTTTTTGCAACATAACGAATTAACTCCAAATATATGTATCTAAGAAAGCCCATAAATAGGAGACTGTTTCGAATATTTATTGCATTATAAGAGTACTTAATTTTTATCTTGCTGAATTCAGGAAAGAAAACTATCATTTCAATTAAGTTTTCCAGACAAACAAATCTCTTTGTTAGAGAATTGTCGTTTCCAGGTCAAATAATTTCTTAACTATCGTAACTGTTTTATATTTTTGGAATTGGATTTCGTACCTCATTAAAATATATCGGAGATTTTTAATAATTTATGAAATTTCACAAATGTTTTCCATTTACTTCTGTTTATCCACCAACAGTTTTACATGAAGTTACGTAACAGTTTGTTGATTCTATCAAGTTATGCTCTATATTAAATTCCACGTTGGTAATAATTTTCCCCGAAAACTTACGGGACTACCCGTGATAATGTGAAACCGATGACGTAGTTACTCTTTATCCCGAGTTGTTTTTGGTGATGCTACTCCTTTTTAGTCATTATAGTCAGCAGTGCACAGTTGTAAGCAATTTTGTGGGCATAAATAAATTTCATTCATTCATTCATTCATTCATTCAGTGAGCCTACATATACATAAAATCAAGGATAGTGACAATTCTGTTGTGCCTACACAAATCAAAGATCTAAATATAGGTCTCATAAGGTCTCCTGCTGTTTGCGGAGCATAGCAAATTAAGCTTAATTTTCATAATATGTTATGGATTTCCTCAAAGTAACGCCTGCTTCTATCCAATACTACAGTCAGCAGTAAATTTACAAATACGTACAATCAAAGATAGTGAAAATTCTGCTGTGCCTACACCAATCAAATAACTAAATATTGGTCTAATATGGTAACTACAGTCAGCAGTGAGCTTACAAATACATACAATCAAAGATAGTGAAAATTCTGCTGTGCCTCAACAAATCAAAGATCTAAATATTGGTCTAATATGGTCTATAAACATAAAATCAATGATAGTGACTTTTCTGTTGTGCCTACACAAATCAAGGAAATATATATTGCGTCATCCATTTCACTTTGTTTTTTTTTTGGAAAGATTATGTCACACAAACAAATTTGATTCACAGATTTGTGTACGACAGTACTACTGCAAATTGATGTACTGAAGAATACGCTACGTTTTATATGCAGTTAAAAATCTCTTACGAAGCATAGTATGTGTTGCACTATGTAATTACTCGAGATAGTCTGGACGAAGCTGTACATGTTTTGTTTTTCCCTATAGTATAACTATAATCATAGCATCATGCCGTGTAGTAACTATTTCTTCTACATATTGTTATTTAAACTCTTTAAGGTTTGGTTAAAAATGTTTTTCATACATGACCTAATAGCGTGCTTGAAAAAAATATTACTACCGTGGGTGATTTGGGATATTGTAAGGTTTATTTACTCGAATTAATAACCTAACTTTATATTCCGTATATTATGTTGTTATTAGTTGATACTTAATATTGAGATCATGTTCAACATATAGGAAATCAAATATTAGCAGACGCAAAACGAAGTGGATATTTACATATTTTACAAAGAAGCCACCCATGACCGTACTTCAGTTGAGTGGGTATTCTAGGTTACTTCGTTAATGCTTACTCAAAATTCCATGGATAACGACCAGCCTGAAATCACAATTTCTTTACGATATCTAAACGTGGTAACTTATATAAAGTTATTTAAAAAAGCCAAATTGATTTGATGAATTTAATCTAAGCCAAATAATGATTCCTAATGAACTTAAATTAAGTAAGATTTGGCTAATTTAACTACAAAAATAATTATTTATTTATTGTACGTGTTATCCACCACGTACCAGTACGGCAGGGCCACTTACACTAACTAGATAGAACTACATAATTTATCAATAACTATAAGATAAATAAATGAAACATGACATTAATGTCATGTTTCATTTATTTATCATTAAGAATTTTTATATGCATTTTAAATTTTTAAAATTGATAATTCCTCCAAGTGTAGGTAAAAACACTAATGAAAATTATAAAAATATAAAGGAATGATTTAATTATTTAAGCAACTGCTTTAGTTTTGCACTTTTGTTTACAAACAAAAAAACTATCCAACCCGCTTTTAATTCAAAAAGAAGTACTTTAAAATCTGCTTTTCCATAAAACTTTCTTTATCATACATTGCTCTACATATTCAATTATTTAAATATCAAATTACTGTTGTTCAGGAACGTTTTAGACTCTTGACACTACTTGCTACCATTTGTGTGTGTAGTAGTTGTATTTTAAAAGATATTTTTAATAACCACTACACTACCAACATAAAGTGCTAAGCTGCCATTACCTGTAATCTATTCTTTTAAAAATAACCCTCACATTTTAACGAACACTCAAATTTTAACAGTTAAACTAAGTATAATTCGTATCGCTTAAAGAGTCATTATTACAAGAGAGGCATCACAAATGACATTTACATTACAAAAGATATTTGCTTTTACCTGACAGACTTTCTCTGTACATGCGCTCATTGCTGGGGAAACTGGAGCCAAAAAACAGAGTCAAGTATATTAACGACACAACTAATTTGGAACCTTACTAATGTGTATTATGAAAATTAAGCTTAATTTGTTATACTCCGTGAAAAGCAGGAGAATCTGTATGGTGCAATTTATAATTTCTTCAATTTTTATACTCCAAACCAAACATATCTTCGGCAATGTTTAATTCCAGCAGAGAAAATTTGGCAATTTAAATTTCTGAATTTTCTCTGGTGTGGCTTTGGCCATGGCTAGTTACCACCCTACAGACAAAGACGTGCCGCTAAGCGATTTAATGTTCCGGTGCGATGTCGCGTAGAAACCGATTGGGGGTAAGACTACCATACTCCATAACAGGTTGGCCCGCTACAATCTTAGACTGCATGTGGCTAGCTTGTAGTGGAATTAAAAAAAAAATGGGAATTAGCATAGAGTTAGATAATGGAGCAGTGAAATAACGAAATGTTGGCATCCTTACAACAATACAGTTTATGAAAAGTTCAATGTTAACATACCGGAAACCTATAATAGGGTCTTAAAACCAGAAAATAAGTTAGTATGTAATGAACTCCTTTTGGAATACATGCCATAGTTTTATTACATTTGATATCTTACAGTAAAGCTAAACCAAGTTTAGTAGAACTGTTTACCTTATATCATGTTCTTGGAAGAGCAAAGTTCTACTCGGTGTTAGTGTTCGAGTAACCGGATTAGGTTAGCAAATTCGATAATTGTTATTGCTGAGAGTCGTGTTGGAAGCTTAGAGCTGACGTCTGAACACGTTCATATAAGCTGATGCTTCCTAAACTAGTTTTGTCTTCTTTGACCGTTTCTCAATCTAGCTTAGCTGCATGAAGTGGGTATGTGACTTTCAAAACGGTTAACGGACACTTTACTTCAAAGAAGGTATTTCATTTGTAGGACCAGATCATTGTTGCATCCGAAGAAGTAACCAAAAATGAATAACAATCACAAGTAGACTATATACCAAATTAATTCATAGTAATATTTTAATTATGGAAGAGTATATGTTTGTTTGTTTCTGTTTGTTGCTTATGCTCGGCTCAGTGACATGTATCAGCAACAGGTGTGATTGTAATTTAGAGACATACTTATAGCATTTCTCAGGGGGTTATTTTTAAAAACCAAAACAAATGTTGGCGTATTTTGAAAGTCACTTAAATGGAGAATGATTTCAATTAACGGGGACTCGGGTTTTTTGTGTAATCAAAATTCCAATGATTGGTGAGCATATTCATCGCATCCACTCAAATAAAATCCTCCATTAGGAAGATGTTCTTTGTACATCAGAAGTGGGATCGTGTTTTCGATTTATCCACGGTTTTGATTAACTCACGCTGTATTTAAACAACGACCTCGATTATTCTATAGACAGGCAATTACATTTTGATAAATATCACCCCATATACCGTGTTACTCGTTTGTACTATATTTTAAAGGTTAGATGGTTATCGGTGAATGTAAATCTTAGCATAATTATGGGTTGGTCTAATAAGACCCCATTTATAGGGTAAAACCCTACAGCTAGGATATCTAATAAAAGATCTAGTGGCAAGAGCTTACTAAGCGATATCGAATAAAGTAAGTCTTGCTTTCCAAAGAAATATTACCTTTCTCTATTTCTAGCATAAATCGAATTTTAAATCGCTAATGGAAACGTAGCCACTTGATAATTTCAGACGTGCATTAAAAGTCAAACCATAAAGCCATCTACATACTAACGCTATTTAAGGTAGTTGGGTCAACTAATTATAGTAATAAATAAATAAATAAATATACTACGACAATACACACATCGCCATATAGTAGGCTGATGATGGTAAAATCTTTACCATTTTACTTTATTCGTTTTAAAGCAAACATCTCAGGATGCTCCGGTGTCGGAGTGAGACGTCCGTAGAGAGTCATTTGCCAAAGATCTGTTTGGTGTCGAGTACAAAGATTGAAGAAATTATAAAATACACCATACAGATTCTTCTGCTTTTATAGTTTTAGTTTTATATCCATGCCTTGAAGCGGTTTATACATGAAATGATACTTATGATTTCATCTGGAAACCATATCGTGTTGGATAACTAGTTATTTATATTGATTATGTATATATTTATTCTTATAAGTTAGTTTTAACTTCCCCAATACGCTCTCTCATCATATCCCAAAGATGTATATAGTCCTTATCTTTCATGTGACTACACTATTTCAATGCAGGTTCGCGGACTTTATAGATTATTAACAAAATTTAATTGTAAAAACCGAGATGGAATTGAACGTATTTGAGGCATAGCGTGGCTCTTTGTAAATTACAGGTTAATACTTACTGACACAGAAATCCGATACCGAACAAACTTTTCCCGAATGATTTTAGAATCAAACTCAAACCCCCCAATTGAACATGCTAATAATAGACCGACGATGCAGCTTTTAGACCAACTGACGCATCCCTTTGTATTCTCAATATAAAGGTGCCTTTATGTCCCGCTCTACATACTTTTACTCTTCCAAGTTCCACACCTTTCGTTGAAAAGAGCATTCCATTTTCCAATATCCACCAAGAGCATTCCATTTTTTGTAAGCACCCTCTTCCTCTTCGTGTAAAATAATTTACGAGTATAATGGAATGTCTACTAAAGTTGAGAGTATAATAATATTGGTACAGCTTCGATTTTAGTGGGTAGTTTTTTAGCACTTTTTACTGCAGATTCTACGGTCTACTCGTTCCTTTTATGAGGTCCTGATACCAGATGGGAAAGAAAACGGTCCGAGTATGAAATTATAGCTTACTGTTACCGCGTTTTTGTCTGTTTTTTCATCATAATTACTGATATACTTACACTACCTGTTCGGTTTAGTGTAACCAGTACACTAACGAGGCAGTTAAACTAGAGATTACGAGGTTCTGGGTTCGAATCCCAGGTTGGCAAGTTCTGACAAAAAAGTCAGGAATTAGCAAATTGGTGATGGAAATCGTTAAGCCGTCTTCGGTTTCGGTTATAATCACTTGTGATAATAGACATTAAAGCTCAACAACCCACATTGGAGCAGCGTAGAAACGAGGTTTGTGCCCAGCCGTGGGACGCTAAAAAATAAATAAAAAAATGACTGCTACAAAACACTTATTTTTATCTAAACCCATACTAAGCGTAGCTTGTGTTTTGGATACTAAGATAACTGATTAATATGTTTATGAATAATACTTATAAAATACAGACAAACTCCCAGATACCGAAAAACATTCATGTTCATCGCACAAACATTTTCCAGTTGTGGGAATCCAACCCAGAGCCTTCGACTAAGAAAGCAGGGTCACTGCCCACTGCGCTAATCAGCCGACAAAAGCCGCAGCTAATATGCATCAAATGTTCAGTGGCAATCAAATCAAATTTTCTTTTGTTGGGATTTCTAGCTCTATGCTGCTTGTTCAGTGACCCCTGTGGCTCGCTTATGACATCTGTCCAACTTGTGGTAGGCCCACCAACGCAACGCTTAGCACTGCAGGGTTGCCACATAAGCAAAATTTGGTATTACTACTCGTATTATGAAATTTTAGTTTAATTTGCTATACTGCACGAAAAGCAAGATAATCTGTATATGTGTAATTTATAATTAAATTAAATAATTGTTAACAATTATTCATTGTAAAGTCAACATCTCCTGAGGATGTTCCGGTTTCGGAGCAAAACCTGCGTAGAGGGTACATTGGCGGAGATCTGTTTGTTATAAATTATAAATTACACCATACAGATTCTACCATACTGATACTTCGATGTACAGCAAATTAAGATTAATTTTAATAATATATCATGGATTTCAGCAAAGTAACGCCTGCTTCTAAATTATTATTAATTAAAATATTATTTTTTAATTTTAAAAATGTTACCGTCTTGTTGGTCCTATTTAACATTATGATAAAACTTTACTTTAATAGAATAATAGCAAATCATTGCAATAGTTATTAAATAGTTTATTTTGAACTGTTAAATTACCGGATCCAGAATTCGGTTTTGTCGTTTTAAAATCCCATCATATTACATCAAATGCTTCCAACATAATCTATAGCGAAATTTACGAGCATTTGGATCATTTGTTTCGCGTGAGAGTTAAAATTTCCGCGACATCGAGCAAAGCTGTCGCAATAATGTTAGTTTACGAGCTGTCGCGCAGCAGTGCGTGTTTTTACGGCCCGTTATAAATAACAAGCATACCCAGATTCGGTCGACACGTGAGAGGTGTTATTTATCCACACGTAATGCTTGTTCCTGTATTTTACAGCTGAACAGTCATAATGGACTGTAAAAGGGATCGCACATTATAGCCAAGCTGAAACCGCAAAATCCGCACATCCTGAAGTTTACAAGTGTCGCTTAGAAACTACAGATAATGCGCTAGAAGCCTTGTTGGAAGAAAGATATTAAGCCCTCGAGTTACACATAAACAGTTTTTTTATTTTTGCGGCTAAGAAACCAATAATTCATACGCACAAATATAAATTTTAAGTCAAGACATTTATTTGGGTTGACAATTTTTATAAAGTTATACTTATATAAAACCTGAAATAAATTATATTTATAATTAAATAATAATTTCCTTAACTCGGGTAGTAGCGATACTTTCATGGGTGTAATAGTAACCCCGTTATTGTACTAATATGATGAGATTTAATAGATAAAATCTTTACCTGAGGGATAGTTGTTAAGCCCCGTGTGCATACACCCTTAGGCACACCCGGCAGAAATACAGCAATGCTGCCTAGCGGATTCTAGCAAATTTATCAACGTAAAATTTCTTATATATTTGCGAATAAAAGTACATTAAAAGTACACCCAATTTATGGATATTACTTGAAAAAATTAAGTTGAAAAAAATATTTTCTTAAACTGTGAAAATGCGATTCTAAATCTTACAACAAAGGCCTTAAAGCCATGTCTAATGGTATATCCATGCAACTCACTTAAAAAGTGATACTTTCCTAAAACTTTTATCCATCTGTTTACTCTCTTAGGGGTACAATGATAAAAATCCTTTCATAGTAGATCATAAGGATGCTTATACATTTCCTCAAAATTTCGAATCACTTAATTTGGGATGTAGGTTGTCTGTCAGGTAGTACAAAGTCTTTTATTATTAAAAGATAATATCAAATGCATACCATAAATACATAGCAAAAAACTTTCGTGCCGTGCGATATGGCCTACTTTAATGTACGATCAGCATATATTGCACGTAATGCTTGTTCCTGTAGTTTACAGCAGAACAGACATAATGGACTATAACACGGGATATGTAATGTCGTTTGATGTTATTGAAACTCATACGAAGCGTGCTCTATCCGAAATTTCATATTTGCTTTCCAGTATATTATAATATTGAAAGTAAGTTTCTTTCCCAAAACAAATTTCAAAAATTTCAAAATGTTAATGAAATATTGGTTTCCAATTTATTTCAAATTATTTGAACAGTAACATTTTATTTTTATTTTTATATTATTGAAAGTGATTGGGGTTTTCTTAAGTGGTAGTTGTAAGTGGAAGGGGTCACGACCCTCAGCAATGAGGAACACGACGTAGAGAGAGAGAGAAAGTGATTGGAAAATGTTATATTTACTAGTAGTGACTTTTAAGATAGTTTTCTTGTAAAATGTTTTCTTATTTTGGGATTTTCAATACACATCATCGTCATCATCATCATATCAACCGTTAGACGTCCACTGTTGGACATAGATCTTAGGAAGGGAGTTCCAAACTCCTCGGTTTTGTACCGCTAGTGTCCAGCGGCTCCCCGCGACGTGCTTGACGTGGTCTACCAACGCTGCGCTTTCCAGTGCAGGGCCGCCATTCCAGCACCTTGGGACCCCAACGTCCATCCGTTCTCAAGCTTTGCGCCCCACCCATTTCCACTTCAGCTTTGCGATTCGTTCTTCTACGGATCTCCTCATTTCTTATTTGATCACGTGGAGATACTTCGAGAATGTTTGCTAATGGAGAGAGATCTCCATCAGCGAATGCAGACAATTTTTTTTTCTTTGACGTCCCTGGTGTAGGGGTGAGCGCTGTGGTCTTAGAGGCAGGTTACGGGTTATATTTCTGAGTTTACATTGCCTGAATTCTATTATATTCTCTGATCTAGCCAGGCTGGCTTTTGGGTCGTGGCTAGTTACAAGTTAGTTAACAACAAAGACGTGCCACTAATCAATTATGCGTTCCGGTACGGTATCGCATTAAAACCGATTAGGAGTATGGCTCATAAGTGACTTATAGTTAACTCCAAAGCAGGTTAGCCCGTTACGGTCTTAAATTGCATCAATTACCATCAGGTGAGATTGCCTTAAAGCTTTAACTTGTAGTTCAAAAATAAAGAAGTCTTTAACGGAGTATATGACTAAATTAACGACGAAATTAATCTAGTCGTAGAAAATCACTACAAGATGATGAAAATACATATTTTTATATACATTCTTTATTCATTTCAACTTTGGGTTCTACAGAACTATATTGTTCTCGGTCCAACAAACAATATCTGTGTATTGTTTGTTCTCACAACCACTCCTTTTGTAGCCGCCGCTAAAAGTGGGACATCATTTCGCAAACACAAAGCTCAAAAGGCGTATAATAAACTCTATTAGGTTGCAAATTTGTTGCGAAAGGGTGATAGAACGAGTAGCAAAGATTAGCGTATTCGGGCACTTTTTTCAGATTGTGTGTGGATAAATCCTAATGATTTTAACAGCGTAACGCGGGCTTGTTGGCGTGCCTCGGAATCGGGCTTTGTCAGGAAGAGTTTGAAGCCTAGGGCTCGAAGAAGCGAAGGGATCGTCAGCCTGAGGGCCGTGAGGCTGGACCTTCTCTCAGGCAACGATTGTAGTAAAGGGTTTCGGACTGAGAGTAGACCGCACGCTTTCGTGACCGTGATGTGAGCCCATGTCCGGATGACGGCAGAAGTCGGGGACCTCGTCTTTGCCGGCGAAGACGCTGAGCAGAGGTATATTGTGTGACCCGATAAGGATATTATCGGTAGTAAACTGATCGTCAGGGTCGTGATGGATATGTTTAGACCTCCTCTTATGGGGCTGGCGCTAAGATTAGCTGAATGAAAAGAAGCCGCAACTATGAGAGGGTTGGGATGTCAGATTGAGTATTTGGGCATAGAGCGTAAGCGTTGTATCAGGCGTGTATTGCTAATAATATCACTTGCTTTAATGGTATTGGAAAACACCGCGAGGCAAAACCAAAATTCCTGAGAGTTGAAACATAACGTTCCAAAAGGCGGGTGAAGTTTACCCAACCCTTAAATCCTATGATGAGCCCGTAATTGGTTTATTGAGAGGCTCAAAAACTAAATTTTGCAATAATATACTAAAAAAACTAAAAAGATAATATAGCAAGGACTTTCATTCAGCAAAAGGAAGGTCAAACTAAAGAAACACACATCTTGATGACTTGTAACCAAACAACATATTCGGCAGGTATTTTAAATTTATTAGATACTAGCGGTGCGTCACGACTTCGTCCGCGTATAAGTCAACCTTCAAAGATAGACATAATATTCTGTCAAGCACTTTTTTTATACAAAATTTTATCGAAATTGTAACCATTTACGCAGCCTGCGTACGCAGCGGAAGCTATCAAAAGTAAAAAAATCCGTGATTTGGAAACATTATTCATTGGTGCTATGCGCTTATTGGTCTTAGCGTGATGATGTCTAGCCTATAGCCTTCCTTAATTATTGGTCTATGCAACATGGAAAGAGTTTTAATTAGATTATTGCGTTCAAGTAAATAAACGATCAAACTCTTCAGGTTGATATATTATAAGATTATAAACGAAATTTCAATAATACTATAATGTAACTTTGAGTGGTTAGTTCAATTAGCGTTGCACGTAAAGTTTTCTTAACTTCGCTGACGGTCAGTTTTAGCTATAGCGCTTCCCACGTAGTATAGGAGACGAGAAGGTTATTATTTATTGGTTCGGGTTATAAGATATGCTACTGCAGTCGTTACTATTAAAACATTTTGGTATCCATGCAAATAACTAGGCTTTGTATTCTGCAACAATTTTAAAATAATTGAGAGAAATCCAACATTAAACAAATTTTTAAAATTGGCTCTTGGGCCGATTTTAATAATGATTTGAAATTTCTCTACATACTTCAGAGACTGTTAACATCTAAGCTATTTACAGTCTCTGATTTATGTGAAGATATTTTTTTTTTACTAAACATCTAGCCCCAAACAAAGCGTAGCTTGTGTCGTAAGATGACTGAATATTTTTATGAATAATATACATAAATACTTATAAAATACAGATAAACACCCAGACAATAAAAAACATTCATGTTCATCACACAATAAATTTCCAGTAGTGAGAATCGAACACACAGCCATGGACTCAGAAAGAAGGATCACTGCCCACCGCGCCAATCGGCCGTCGAATATTTTTCAAATTACCCTCCCGTAGTAGAAAAAAACAGTTTTATGTTTTCTTTTGCAAATAAACATGTCAGTAATAAACGTGAACTCCATGATAAATTACGTGTTATCATTTAAAATTAGGTATTGAACTAGAAATCTATGTGACCTACATCAGGCGGCCTACTAGTTTTGATACTTATCTAGGCTTTAAAATCCATCAACGGTAAACAGAACCTGACATACGTAGATTAATGACCAAAAGATTACCATCAGCGACTATTACTTATTCTGTTCTATCAGCACCAGCGACTGCAAATGTAGACACATTTTGTTGTTAATGAGGACACCATCACAGAGAATTGCAGTTTCTGTGACAAGCTTTTACCCGCAGTCATCAGGTGCTACTTCTGGACACTGCTTATAATTAAACACTGCGTTCAGTGCTCATTTCTCATCAGTTTCTCAATCCACTTACTCTGTCGATTTTATGAAGATTAATTCGTGGGTTTATACAAAAATCGGAAATAAATTAAATTAATAAATATACTACGACAATACACAAAGCCCCGCCATCGCCATCTAGCCCCAAAGTAAGCTTAGCTAAGTGTTAACTGAGATGACTAAAAAGCATTTTCCAGTTCTGGAAATCGAACCCGCAGCCTTGGACTCTATCGGCCGTCAAATAAGCTGAATAGATTTTTATATTTTCTCCGAAATAAAAAATATTTTATGTCTGTCTCCAGGATGCAAACTATCTCAGTGTCAAACTTTGACAGGATTATTTCGTGGTTATGCTGAAAAAACGTAACAAAAAACAAACAGATGGATAAACTTGTGCATTAATAGATAAAAAAATAGGAGACAGCTCACTTAGGTCTACTATATTTTTTTTATATTTTCTATTATTGAACTTTATCTTTTTGCACAGTAAAATAAAAGGACATAAAAGAATATAGAAACATATACAAATCTCTACAAGCCATAGTATTAAATGATAGAAGTAGACGTGGATAAATATGAAATGGTACACAGCGATCTAGGTCACCACTTCACCAACGAGTGGCGACCATTTTATATAAACCGTTATGAAAACAAGAGCTCCCCACAAAACTGGACTGAATATGGCTGAACTGCCACTTGTTTTACCAGATTTGCGAACGAAGCGCTGTGATTCTATTCATACTAGATTCATACACATACAAATAGCCCGAGCATTTGCTTTTATTACAAACGTCAAAGGGGAAAAAATGTTCATCAGTATTTGAACAACGCTCCAGTAATAAAGAAAGGGAAAGATATTATTGTTTACTAAAATGCCTTGACATTCTGCATCTTAAATAATCTGGACGTGCATCAGGAGACGCAAGAGGTAGTCATGTCCTAAAGGAAAAGTAATGAATTGGTACTAAATTCCGGTTAAGTTTTAATGTAGATGTAAAACATTTTTCATTACTTTCTCGCACTACACTAACAGCTTCAAAGGGTCGTGCACCCTTACGCAATGAATTTACCCTTGTTTTGTTGTATTGATTATGTGTCTATTTTATTTAATTAAATATTAAGTTATAAAAGTGGACAATGTTATCGCGTAAATTAGTCATTTTACGCAGATTTTCTCTTAGCAACCTCATGGTTATTCTAAAATAACTATTGAAAGAAAACAGTTTCATATTTTTATGTGTTGATATTTAGAATGTTTTTGCTGAATTTGGGCTGTATATTTGCCAGATATAATGCATTATTTGGCATTTGATGTTTAATTGCTTGGAAAGCACATTACTGATAAAAGTTGTGCTATGGTTCAGCAAAACTGTGCTATGGTTCTAATTTGCCGAACAAAAAATACTATACATTATTAAATCATATTATATTTGTATTTGTGGCCAAATGGTTTATGAATAATAACTGTTAGATACGCACAAACGGTCCGACACATATTGCGAAACTACAAGATATTTTTGTTTAATCAAATAACTGAGATTCCAGGTCATGAAATTTCAATACATTTTTTTGTTTCATTGTTTGATATGATTATTGACTCAGACAACACAAACAAAAAAACCATTAGAGTTTTTGACCTGAATTCACTCTTTAAGGTTTCTGAACTACAATGTACCCGCAAATTGTACAAACGAATGAAATTGCCCAGGGAAGGAGAATTAAAAAATTCTTTACGACCCTTTGATTTCGTCATTTCCGGATAATAAGGTTCCATGTCCATTCGCAAAGAAAAGAAGAATATCCGACTTCCAACGAACCCGAAAAAGCTACTTTGCAAAAAACCAGCAATCTGTTTACATAGGACAAAGCGTGACGGGAAGGTTTTAATGAGCTCTGCCCAAACAAAAGGTCTGGCTTTGGGGTTTTATATTGTACTAATGACCGCT
This sequence comes from Pararge aegeria, assembly GCF_905163445.1. NCBI lineage: Eukaryota > Metazoa > Arthropoda > Insecta > Lepidoptera > Nymphalidae > Pararge > Pararge aegeria. Next base: position 2,757,242 of record NC_053184.1, on the reverse strand, counting down.
ACATCCGTCATAGCGTTACCGTAAATGTTTACAATATTCCTCTCTTGTTTCCGGAAACGGGGTTTTGCGTTGCGGAATTTTGCTTTTTTAAAGTTTTTCGGCAGAACATTTATATTTGCCTGGCAATGAAACAAGATTAACTTAAGCCTGTTAGAGATTTGGAGATGTCTTTATTCTGGATTTCCGGTGGATTTCTAAAAACTTTCCTCATTTGTTAAGAATCATGTTCCACGTACTCAAGTAAAAAAGCAGTTGGAAACGACCACGATACCTATAATATATATATATTTTTTAAATATACTACGACAATACGATAATACACACATCGCAATCTAGCCCCAAAGTTAGCGTAGCTAGTGTTATGGGTATTAAGATGACTGATGAATATTTTAATGAGTAATATACGTAAATACTTAGAATATACATATAAACACCCAGACACTGAATAACATTCATGCTCACACAAACATTTTCCAGTAGTGGGAATCGAACCCACGGCTTCGGGCTCAGAAAGCAGGGTCGCTCGAACTGCGCCAATCAGGTGTAAATTATAGATTAGATATTAGCAGTCTCAATATATTGAACAGATAGATTTACCATAAACACATGTTTATTCAGGTGATACCGTATCACAAACGGTGTCAGAATCCATAATTCAGGCATCAAAATTACGCGGTTTTGTTACGCATACCGTACCGCTGTTTTGCTTTACGTCAAAACCTAGGTGTAATAGGAATTGTACTTTTACTACTTATTTGATAAGCTCTATTCACTCAAAGCAAATCGTAGTTAGCCCTTTAACACATGCACACCTTTTGTTTACAACCGTAAACAAACGTTTTAATCTTTTAATACTCTGTAAAAAGTTTATATTTAATGTGCACTCACCCCTTACCCCATACACTTTGCACATGGGCTAAGTGTAGCGCGAATGGCGGAAAGAGTAAAGTGCAATTAACGGAGTATCGGCTACGTTATTTTAAGTTTAAGTGCTGTAATGAATTCCCACATGTGATAACATGAAGTTTTGCCTACTCTTTAGGATTGCAAAAAAATATTTTAGCATCACTTCGTGCCTGTGTTTCCGTCTATTAATTCATGTATCTCTTATTATTATTGTACATCATCGTCCATAGATTGACAGACAGACATTTATCTTTTATTTATCTATATTATTCATAAAAATATTCATCAGTCACCCTAGTACCCATAACACAAGCTACGCTTACTTTGGGGCTAGATGGCGATGTGTGTATTGATAAAGTATATTAATAAAAACAAAAAAAAAACAACGTGTACTGCCTAAGTTACCTTAGATACCTAGTCTATTAGATTTAGAAATGAAAGGCAAAAAATAAGTCGCATTATAACTGTAACCGTACGGCCATTACGCAGTTTCCAGTCGCCATATCGGAGAAAACTAAGGAAAAACAACAGTAATAAACTATTCGTCCTACTGACGTAAGACGCACGCTGAAAGCTCTTCACTTGACCCATAGGCTAGCACTTTATCGCAGTGTTCCGTACATTGAATGGCTCACATGTTATTAAGCCTGTACATTAAAATGTGTTTCGTGATAATGGCGTAATAAATATGAGGCTGTTCTCAAATGATGTTTTGTGAAACGTCCGACATGCAACGTAACAAATTTTCCATGTTTCCGCGCGTTTTATATTAAAATAATATAAAGGGAAGGGCAGGCTATTTATAATTTGCTTTAATTATGCTAACATTATGCGAATCTTTTAATGGAAATATATGAAGCTATTTTATTACTGCTTTTTTCTTTTCATTCAGTGTGCATGTTTTATTTAAGCAAATTGTTTTCTTTGTAAATAAACGTTAGATGTTTGTTTAAACACGCTAAAGTCATCAACAAAAAATTCTTGGTTTTTATTTCTACATTCTAAATAATAAACTATTAATTAGTTCTAAACTGAAACTTTTTACCTCTTTTTAAATACTGCCGATGTTTCCAAAATCAATACATTTTTTAAAGCTGCGTAAGTATGAGTGTTCGCTTGTGTGATAAATGCGCTCATCTCAGACGCGAGACGAATAAATATAATATAACGAGTGATATTGAACGAGTATATTAATTAAGTTTTGAATCCTATGCTCTCACTTATAGGTCTATCGAGGGACACACATAGTTTTTAGTGGGTGCAAGTCCCACATAACTACTCCGCTTCCCCCTACGGAGTGGAATGCGTCAGGCATTTTCTCTGCATAAAAAAAAAGTACCGGCCCACTTCAGCGCACGGGTCTCTCAGAACGATATGCCCTTAGACCGTAGTCCACTACTTGCTGGTTGGTAGACTTAACACCATTTTAAGAACATTATCACAGGCATGCAGATTTCTGTAAGATTTCCTTTACCGTTTTAGCAAGTAATATTTTAATTGCTTAAATTTAAAAGGCACAGAACTTAGAGGTACCAGCGATTGGATTCGGATCCCACTAAAGCTGAAGCCCAAACTGCTAAGCTATTATGAATAAATTACGATTTTTAATTATATTTTTTAACCAGGGTCAACAAGGGTTTATTTGGACAGCATTCGTTCAGTAATGAATTTTTCATGGATCTCATAATTTCACGTTAAGTCTTATCTACACAATGTTTTCCTCATAGGGAACAACATCGCAAATACGGACGATGTTAATAAAAACATAAAACTTGCTACTGCAAACAATATTACATGGGGAAAAATCGTTATGTTTTCATTCGAATCGTATTATCCAAACATCATTCGGTATATTTGGCCAAATATTACGAGCAACCATTGCGCCGAGGGCTGTTAGTACCTATTTAATATTTAGGTAACATTCGGTTATTACGTAGATTATCTCATACGCTCCAGCATAAATATGTATGGCATATCGTCTGCTTACTTTATATTTGTTTACATGCCAGACGCAATTATTATAATGGCTGTAGTTTTATAATTGAAAAGTCTCGATATCATGAAAATTAAGCTTAATTCGCTATACTTCGCGAACAGCAGGAGAATCTGTATGGTGGGATTTATAATTTCTTCAATCTTCTAAACTTAACAATTATTCATTGTAAAGTCAACATCTCCTGAGGATGCTCCGGTTTCGGAGCGAAACGTGCGTAGAGGATACATGGCCGAGGATCAGTTTGGTGTGGAGTATACGGATTGAAGAAATTATAAATTACACCATACAGATTCTCCTGCTGTTCGCGGAGTACCTATAGCAAATTAAGCTTAATTTTCATAATATATTATGGATTTCCGCAAAGTAACGCCTGCTTCTATCCAATAGTCTCGATATCGATCCCCAATTTAGGGACAGTCTGATTGGAGATTTAATAAATAATAAATAAAATAAAATAATAATAAATAAATTATTATACTACGACAATACACACATCACCATAGCCCCAAAGAAAGCGTAGCTTATGTGGAGATTGCATCTGTAGCTAGTTTTTTTTTTATAGTAATATTTGATGGACCAAGCAGATGGTAAAAGGAAAACCATCACCTATAAACAGAGCAATATTTCACAGAGTATGCAAGGAGCAAGTCCTGCAACATGCGACCCTGTGTCCATCAAATTGAGACGTAAGTTTTAAACCTCAGGTGCCTGTATTAACACCGGCTTCAACGTACTTCAGACCGAAACACAGCATTGCTGTAAAGCGGTCAATCACCCAACACACAAAGACGTTCCCCAAAGGATTTATCGTTCTGGTACGACAACGTTTAGAAACCGTTTATTGGTATAAGTTTAATATAACCGGTATACCCCTAACAGGTTAGCCCGCTTCCATCCTACATTGCATCATCATTTACAATCAGGTTTCATCAAAGTCAATGGCAAAATTTTAGCGGAATAAAACAGCTACATCGCGCAGTTCTAGTGTAAAGTCACCCTAATTGTGGTAAAATCGGGGATGAAGGTCCGCATAGGAAAATTTTACAAATTATAAAAGTCATTATCAACGTTGCATAAAACCTGTATTCTTTGATATATCGGTCATGGCTAATGGGGTGGACGTTATGTCAGAACATTCAGTTGCTTTTAGCTAGATTGCTATCCGGCGAGCGGTCGTTTCGTAGGTGATATTATTTTGCCGAGTCGCGCGGTGTCGTTTGTTGACAAAACGATTTTTATTGCAACTTGAGACGGATTCATATCGCTGTCTGGACTGGTTTAAATCTTGTACAAATCCCCAATATATTCCAGAAATCTTTCAATATGCCGCATATACTTCTTTGTCGTTACACTCTTGTGTACGTTCTTGTCATCACGTAGTAGCGCTGTTTGGAAAAGACGTTATTTGTCTTACGAGACTTCGCTACTTCTCCCTACTTACTGACAGCTACAATCATCCAAGGGCCAGCTTACATCGGATTTGACTTGATTAGTCAATAAAATGGACGACCTTCCGGGTGCTCTGGTCCTTTTCACTTTGCCCTTTAAAACAAGGCGCTCTGTAGATTTGTTTCTAAGTCATATCTACTTCTTTAATGGAAACTTTATACTTAGTCGTACTGGGGTTTTCTGTCATTATCACTCTGAATGCAATTGCCCGCGTTGGAACAACGTGGTAGCTGTAAGCTCTACGTATATTTCTTCTATAAAACAGTAGGCCAGTACCAAGCAGTAACCCATTAGATAATTCAATAAAGACATGTTTTGACATAGACATAGACATTGGAATTCCACGAAGCTTGCAGTTTACTATAAGGTATATAAAAACAGACATAGGTCAATAAATTTTGAGTACATACTTAATTTACAAGAATCATCAAACTTAATTCTTCAGCGTAGGTACTTCGTACTTCAAAAACGCTTTGCCCCTTTGTTTAATCTTGAATCGAAACTAACCATACCTAGCCAAGTGACATATCCAATGTACTGATTTCATTAGGGACTTCTCTCTATCACACTAAACTAGGCTACCAATAAAATGACTGATATGTCCGATAGAATGACAACGGCACTTACCGTATCTAGCTAAAAGCCGACAGCCCCGGCATAACGTTCACTCCATTAACCCTAACTGAAATATTCGATACGGGAGGCTGTCGTAGAACTGTCACTAAAATAATTTGCAGGATAGCAATCACATGCATACATAAAGAGCTTATATTAAATCGCAAGACAGAAAAATCGTCTTAAATTATTTCAAAGTTAGACAATTTTCAGAGATTGAAAAACTTGAAGATTATGTCAGCGCTAAATTGTTAAGATATTCAAAACTGTTTCATTTTTGGTATAACTGCGTCACATTTAACAGAACATGTCAGTAAAATGACTGATATTATGTCCGATAGAATGACAACGGCACTTACCGTACCTGTATTAATCTAGCTAAAAGCCGACCGCCCCGGCATAACGTTCACTCCATTAACTCTAACTGATATATTCGATATGGGAAGCTATCGTCATTTTGACTAGAATAAGTAAAAAGGAAATCAATCATATAATATATAAAGGGGAAACTTTTAAGTCGATAATCATACGGCCAAAAAAACTGAGGCAGTAATAAAATCTATCTAGATCTTTTAAGAAGTTTATGAATTTTCGGAGACTAAAACTTCATTTTAGTTCAAAAGGTGTTTTAGAACAGATAGGGACGGCCCTATCTGGTTCTGGTGTGACTGCGTCACATATTTTGACAAAGCACGTCAGTAAAATGACTGATATTATGTCCGATAGAATGACAACGGTACTTACCGTACCTGTTGTAATCTAGCTAAAAGCCGACCGCCCCGACATAACGTTCACTCTATTAAACTAACTGATATATTCCATATGGGATTCTATCTCAGAAATTTGATTAAAATAATTTACCAAAAATAAATTTATACAGGCAAAGTTTTGGGTCGAGAATCATATTATTGCAAAAAATAAGAGATAGATTTAATTTAACACTTTTATTTAAGTATTTTACCTACATACATATAAAAAGTTCGGATCCAACATGATTTCCACCTGCGAATCTCTGGCAATAACGTATAACAACGGCATTTACCTTTGGTTATCTAGCTGAAAGCCAATTCCCCATCATAACGTATACTCCATTAACCCTAACCTCATAATTCAATATTAGTTATGAGACTATCACATAACTTTGACTTAGCTAATTTAGAGCAAATATAAATAACATATTGATTAAAAATATTAAATGGATACAAAAGAATTCAGTCGCAAGTATTCACGAGAAAAACTTTTGACTTGTGAATTATTTTATCCAGCTAAGAGAAATCTGTCTCTTTCAAAAAAATTATACTCGGTATGCAAACAAATAATAAATCCTTTAAAAATGAATATTCAATATTAAAGTAAAACCAATTCAAAAATTGAAGGAAATTGCTACAATTATCGAGCGGGGCAATATAAATCGAAATCTCGGAGTCAGAACTAGTGGGAGTTTTATTTCAGAAGTGGGAGGTTAGAACCCAACCAGCAAAGCGGTACCACTAAGCTATTATGCGCCCTAGTACGACACCGCGTAGAAACTTAAATATACTGCTATTGAAGTTTCTAGCTTGTTTTCATGTAGGCTACCATCGTAGTACCATCCTCACCTTCCATAATATAAAAAGATGACCACTGTCAAACGCTTACTTTTATTGATTACCTACAAGCTTAAAATTGCTTCGATATAACATCATATTATGTGCCTATCTCAAAATGAAATTCGGGAGTGTATCCCTTAAACCCTTGGTAGAAGGCTGATAATTGCTCACGTGATAATCCGCGAACTAAATGTTTGCCATAATAAGTTGTCAGGGAGATGATGTCTAATTCTGTGAGCGCATCGCGATAATTTATAATTTAATAAATCCCTGACTTTGTTCACGGTTATTTTCTATTTTTTTTTACACCTCTTAAAGTTAACATTGACTGCAATCTTACCTGGAAGTGATGATGCAGTCTAAGATGTCGGGGGCTTGGCAGTTATATTTAAACCAAAACCTCTTCGGACAGTTCAAAGAATGAAACCCAAAACATCCGTTTTGCAGTGCACCTCTCCTCGAGTTTGCCTAAATGGTCAATGTAAAATACTTGGCAAAAGCTTGTTATAAGACATACGTAACGTAAGTTTCCATAACCTTGAAAAATCTTATCATAAAACAGAAAAATAATAAATATGAAAGTTGCTTAAATTGAAGTGATATTTTTTTATAGATTACACATTGTTGACAAAAGATGATTAGGGCTTGATCATTATTTGAAATTATTATACTTATAAATGTAATGAATTTTCAAAATTTCGAATTTTCAAAAAAGCAAAATAGCTTTGATAATGACGGGCATTGGTTCCTACACAAGAAATATACGACGACAATACACACATCGCCATCTAGACCCAAAGTAAGCGTAGCTTGTGTTATGGTTAGTAAGATAGCTGATGAATATTTTTATAAAGATAATACTTATGATATTGTAGTTTATATGTATTAAACACCGAGCCACTAAAGAAGCCATATTCATTACACAAACATTTTCCATAATTAGTTGTGAGAATCGAACCCACGGCCTCTGGCTCTGAAAGCAGGGTCGCTGCGTATTGTGCCAATCTGCTGTCGTACAATACAATACATGTTTTACAGTAATTTTATAAAGTGGGTAAATAATTGAACTATTGATAACTATAATTCCTATTGGCCAGATATTTTATTAAATTTATTAGGTATTTATACAAATACGCTTAAATTAATAATAGTTTTCAAGATACGATTAAAATTATATTTGACTAACATGACATTGAGTTGGTGGGTATTTCGATATAAATGTAACAGCATTATCGTTACACTCCACTCCCCCCGATGTCGTCGAGCCCTGGGGCTCTTCTCATGGCGAGCTTTCGCGCTCGCCCCACTCCCCCGGTGACGCCGTAGCAACCCCTTAGGAGGTTATCGGCAAGTGTCCTTCCGAAAAAGCAAAAAAAAAAAAAAAAAGTTACACTCCAGTCCTACATGGACTTGAACGATGCAAAGACATCTCCCGGTGTCTTAGTCGTTTATCACAAGTGTTATCAAAATTAAATTAAAATGTTGAAATTACATGCCTAATATTGTATTCTGGTCTCTTGCTACATGCTCCCAGCTTCATATCAAGTATGCCTCCGATTAACCGAACTCGATATGTTTGTCCGGGCACGGTCCGGAAGGCGGGCTGACTTCCGGACCAGTGTGGGTGATAACGCTTTATAAATCAAGTTTATCAGCTCAACTTGTTTTCTTTTCGTTTTTTATGACGCGTGCTGTCCATAAAATATGTTTTATAACACTGTTTTATCATTTTTAGAGTTCCGTAGCTAAATATAGGATACCTAACAAACTTTCGTGTACTGAATAGATACTGAACAATATTATAATGTATGTATTATGTATGTATTATAGTATCTTGTACATCCTTATCGGCTTTATTATATCGACCCATTATCGGCCAACTACAGGACACGAATTTCCTCTTAGACTGTGAAGAGTTAAGGCCGTAGTCCACCACGCTAGTCACGCTGCTGGTAGACTTCACATGACCTTAAGAACATTATGGAGAACTCTCAAGCATGTTGGTTTCCTCACGATATTTTTCTTTGAAAATGAAAATGAAAAATTATTTGTTATCTCAATTTAATTACATTATTTATTCTTTACCGTTCAAGCAAGTAATATTTAATTGCCTTAATTAAAAACGCACATAACTCCAAAAAATAAGAGGTCAGTGCTGGGGCTCGTACTCGGTGCCTCAGAAAGGGAAGCCGATGCGTTACCCACTGGACTGTCACCGCTTATAACGCATCTAGAACGCTAGGTGAATATTGAAAAAAAAAAACTGTTGAAATTAAGGTCATCAACGGCAATGTCGGTGAAATGTCTCCTTGCCCTTTTCATTAATGCTACCAATATGAATTCATAATCGGCAATTTCGGTGACATGTGGTATAGCCTTTTTCTTTACCAATTCACGTTATTTGGGTCAAAGTTTTTCCATCTCTGTAATAACCACAAGAGTTTCCCATTTCCATAGCAGGCGACTGTATACCACAGTAATTTTATTCAAGAACTTAAAGCTGCAAAGCTGAATTATAGCACAGTTCTCATATTTTACATTATTTTATTTACGAGGATTAGGATAACAAAAACATTTTAATTTAGTACCTTTACTTTCCGACGTAAAACTAAGGTTCCTAGCACATACATTTTAGAATTACCAACTTTTGTTAAATCTAACCCAGATCTCTTTAAGAAGTTTACTGGTTTATTTCCAAGGCGCACTCAAAACAAAGACAGATTAATATTCAATAAGTGCATGGCTGTCCTAGCCATGTATTTGAAAAACTGTAGTGTCATGTGTGTAAAATATTTATTGCATTTTAAACTAAGATTGTCGTGGTTAATCAACATTTCGGGTACATACCACGATAATATTTTTGGAACAGATCCCAAAATATTATCGTGTTATATACACGTTGAACTATAGTTAAGAAATATTTTATGCAATCTCAAAATCAATAGCCGTATTACGTATCTATTTTGTATTTTGGGGTTGCCTGACCGGCTGTGTTGCGACTTTTTATTTTGTTAATAACATTTTATGACATATTCATACAAATAGTGTTCATATGTTTTTTTTTTCATTTTATTTATATACGTATTACTAACTAATTACCACAGATTTTAAACAAGCAGTCATCGTTTTTTCGCCACCGGATGGACATTAAAAGCTAGGCATATACGTTTTTCTTTTTTCTAAATTTTGGCTACAGGATTGAGAATATACAGAACTCTCATTCAACCATTATTGCATGCAATGGATTGTGTCCAAAAATAGTGAAAACACACCGCGCACGTCCTACTTCACACCCGCGAAATTTGCTAGCTCACAAAATTTTTATTTATTTATTTATTTATTATTTATGTACCATAAATTGTGATTCTGAACATAAGATACATGAAGTGTACAAAGGAAAGCTTACCTCTATAAGAGATCTCTTCCAGCTACCCCAGGATGTGAGTAAGATGATTTAATTGTGGTATAGGTCAAATAAAGGTACAATATACTTCATAACTACTAAGTAGTAAGTATATTTAAAATATCTAAATAATAACAAAATTCTACATACTAATACAATAAAATTTGAATATACTATACATACAAAATACATAAAAATAATATAATAAATATTTATATAATATAAATATAAATATATATCTATAATAAGTAAACAGTGATAAATATACTATGACAACGATAGATAATGCTCCTTTACATTGTGTTTAAAAGAGTGCACCGATCGGCAGTGTCTAATATGTTCTGGTAGTAAGTTCCAAAGGTGTGTAGCGTGTCAAAATTTTCCCATTTTCCCAATTTTATGGTAAACGTTTAGATCATTAGAGGTAAAATAATTACTGTCAACGGCTAAATGGGATTAATTGAGACCGGCGGAAGGCTTTGGTCGTGGCTACTTACCACCCGTTTGGTGTTCCGGCGCAATAGCCTGCTACAAACTTAGACTGCATCATCACTTACCACCAGGTGAGATTGCAGTCAAGGTCTAACTTGTAATGGAATAAAACAAAAAAACCTATTTCTGTCTGGCAATATTGAATCACTAATGTTGTAACAGATTTAGTAACACAAAGCATTCCCAGTTCCGTCCTTGTCATCCGTCGTCATCCAGTGGCAAAATTGCAACGCTAGCCCGCCAGCGTCGAATAACGGATTCCGAAATTAGAGCCCCGACTCGTAGTAGACCCGTACTAATATAATAACCAATTTCTTTATTTGAACAGTTACAATGGCACTGATAATATTAGCAAGGGTGTGTGTGTGTGTACGTGCGTGTGTGTTTGTGTGTTTATATTATAGATACGTACTACAGGATGGCATATATTTGATTGAATGAACTCATTTGCAGTAGCCATGTAGTAATTTTCGTTTTAGCTAGGTATTTAGTCATAGGATAGGTATTTAATTATAAATGCTAAAGTGTGTTTGTTTGTCCATAAATAACGCAGCAACAGAGCAACAAATTGATGTGAATTTTTGCATAGAGATAGTTTATGGACAGGAGAGTGACATAAGCTTACCTTTCCATAGGAAAGCTTATTCCCGTGATAAAAAGTAGCCCATGCCACACTACGGAACATAAAATCTCTATGCCAAGACATTAAAAATCGTCTTTCATCTCGTCATAACAAAGTAACCAAACGTTTTTTGGCATAGAAATTGTTAAAATAACGCAGAATAAAGGAGACACAAGCGTCCTGAAATAATGCACTGTTCTGTATTCATGATCGGTGTCCTATTCCTCCTAGCAAAGTTTTTCAAAAGACCACGCGAGCAGAGCCGCGGGTAATAGCTAGTATTAAATAATTCCCAAACTGTCCCAATTTCTACACGGTGCTAGATTGGTATCATGTTCAGATCCCGTACCCGAGGGACTAAACGGAACTCTATTAATGTAACTTTGCTTTGGAGCACTCCGTTTTCTGTCCGTCTGTCCAACCGTTCGTCTATCCGTTCTTTGGTACACGCAATCGAGGCTTGAGGTACTTGAAACTTATACTAAATAAAAACCCTATTATCTCTAATTTCTCTCTAGATTTCACGGTTTTAATTAAACCTAATCAAAAGGATGGTGCTTAGATTCCATACCCAAAAATTGAACTCTATGTTACTTTGCTGCCTATCTGCTATATGTTTGTTCGTACCTATGATGTGTTTTAGCTCATAGATAAAACAAAAACAAATGTTGACTAAAAAAGTACTCCAATAATAACAAAGCACTGCCTGTTTCGGGTTAGGGTGCTTCTCTAATAGGTTTTTACGCTAGAGATCGGGACTCGGGACTTTACGCCGGGAGCGCCGGTAGAGTTTTAACTAGCCACGGCCGAAGCCAGACCATCTTGTCTGGTTGGAAAGAGTAAATTTGAAAATCATAAAATCTATAAAAGGCTTTTGTTGGAGATCAAACCCCGGACCTCCATTTATAAGAGCCATTCGTTCATCACTATTTCATAACAATTTTATTCTTTTTGTCTATAAAAACAGCTGACAGTTTTAAGCCGCTTCATAAACTATTTCTACAAAACATTTGTATAAAGATACTCTACAGTTATATCGAAAACAAACGCATAAAAGAACATAAATTCAATCTAAAATAACGCTAAGAAGCACAATACCACCAGTGCAATAAATAAAACTGTAACGTCTCTACAAATATTCCCATTCTTTGCCCTGTTTCCACATGTTTGACTCTAAAAGCTGTCCCGTTTTGTGTAATGGATTTTTTTCTAATTTTAACCATTTCGTTTTTGCCTTACGTAAACAATTTACATTTCTTTTTTGACTAAATATTTTTAGCTCCGTGCCACGGAAAACACATTAAGCCATGCGTCCTATGCTTTATTTAATCTACCACCTTCATTATAATCGTCGATAGTAATCAAACCTAAACCTATAAGTAGTATAACTTGTAATACCGACTAAGACACCGGGAGGTATCTTTGCATAGTTCTAGTCCATACAGGACTGAAGTGTATTTAAAATGCACCCGTATTTTTATTAAAATACCGACAGGCACAATGTCATGAGGATCAAACATAATATTAACTATTTCTAGAAAGCTATTTATTTATGAAATAAAACGTATCAGCACATTTGTTACAATATTACGGCAAATATTTATATTACGGCAATACACTCATCGCCATCTAGCCCTAAAGTAAGCGTAGTTTGTGTTATGGGTACTAAAATGACTTATGTATAACTAGCGGTCCCGGCGAGCATCGTTCCGCCAAACAATTATTCTTATAAATACTATATTTTAATGCTTTTTATCCTATTCCGGACTAAGAATAATCCAAAAAATCAAATATCATAAAAATTGGTCCCGTGGTTCTTGAGTTATAAATGGTACTAACACGACTTTTATAAATATATATATAGATTTTCATAAATACTTATAATAAACATGTTGTTGTTACCCACTGCGTCAATCGGCCATCAAAATATATGGCATAAATCCAATAATTTTCCAAATCCAAACTTAAATTGTAAGATTACTAGGTCCAAAATGAAATCAGTAAATTTGTTTTATGTTAAGAAGCATTTATAGCCTAGCGGTTAGGGCTTCAGCCTCCCTTTTTAAGGGACCGAGTTTAATTCTCGGCATGCTCTCTGTTTGAAGTAATGTGTGCTTTAATTGAAGCTAAAGTATAACTTTAACGGCGAAGAAAAACATCGTGAGGAAACGTGCATGACTGAGAGTTCTTTATAACTTCTCAGTCATGTGAAGTGTACAAATCCGCACTTGTGTGGTGGACTACGCCCTACACCCGGCCGTTAATAGGTTGAAAATTTTGATGTTTACCGTTAAACGCTATCCTTACTAGGTAGCACAACTTTCAGCTACACAACACTCTATTTAAGATACATAAATTTATAGTTACATTATAATTTGCTATTGAAAACGTATTTACCGACCGCTGTTGATGCAGAAATATTTTGTTATTTGCTTTGCGCACTCCTTCGGAATGCTTTAATTAAAGTTTTGGTGTGGATTTTCAGCGCGACTCTGTTTAAGAGTTTTCTTTTTAGTTTCTTTAATTTAGCATAGTTCTATTATTTTTTATTTGTTTCATTGCAATTCCCCATAGTTTGATAACCTCTGGTGCAGAGGTTAAAATGGGTGCATTAATATGCGTCTTCGTATATATTTTTCATTTTATTTTCCTATACTTATACTTAATTTCGTATTTTGTTCGTTCTTTTATATTGTTTGTTTCTTATTGTGTTTACTAACGATTTTAAACTAAGAGTTTTGTGGTTAATCAACATTTCTTAAATATAGTTCAACGGGTACATACCAAAGTAATATTTTGGGATTTGTCGATATTTCGACCCAGTTGCATCGTTACCACGATCCATGCAACTAGGTTTAAATATCGACAAATCCCAAAATCTTATTTTGCTGTCCCGAAATTAAATGATAATGTGGCTGGCGGAAATCATAATCCTTTGAGTAAAAACGCAAGACTGTCATTTTTTTATTTCATAAAAAAATCGGAGTTTACATATTATTCGGATTTTTTTTCGACCCAGCTGAATTTAATTATGTGGGATTTTTATAAGGTTCAAAACAAACGAAAACTTCGGGAAATAAAGGGAACAGGTGAAACTTTGTACAAACAAAAAGTACTAAAATAATAACCCTACCACAGTTGGGTAAAATATACAAGCGCATGGGAAGTTAATGTACTAATGTTCGAATATTAAAACGAAAACACTTCGACAAAGTAGCGCTGAAAACACACAGCTTTAATGAAAGCATTCCTAAGATAGCAAACAATGAGAGTACCGGGTAGTAGCAAAATATTTCTACTATCTTCCTACCGAAGTTTGTTGGAAACTTACGCATTATCAGCAATAGGTCTCACTGGTCACTGAGAGCTTACTTACGAACTCGCGTTAGAACATAAGAGCCTCTTGGCTCGAGTGCATAATTGAGTATACTTACGCTTGAACTGAGCAGAGTGGTAAATGACTATAAGGGGATAAGTGTCTTGGAGATTCTTTTGTACTACTTACCTTCATGAGGGATTCATATTTGTATTTTACGGTAAATTTACTTCTGAGTGCTGCTATCCTCTTACATTAATATAATTATGTAATTTCCTCGTTTGTCAAGTGATTAGCATGTTTGGCTTGTAAGTACGAAGTGCTTCTTCTCGGTTGGATCAATTTAAGTATAAGTTTTCAACAACGTTACTGCTGAGGTACGAGGCGTGAACTTGGGCAGTCTGAAGCAGGCAAGTCTATTTATTTGCATGTATTTTTGCTTGTTCACACTGATAACACTGATAACACTTTTTAGTTTTGAGAGGTTTTTATATAGCTGTATGGTTTACCCTTACCATATTGTACCCAGAAAGTGTCGTTTGACATAAAGATAGATTTTACCCGAAACATCAAATTTTACGCCCCGCACCTCCTTAGTCCCTTTATGACCACGGTTTCTAAAACTGAGTCGAAAGATTGATAAATTCAAATAATAATAGTAGTACAAAATACCTAACGTTACTTCATGCATAATTAATAATTTCTTAGAATGTAGATACATTTAATAAAAAATATTATTATACGACGACAATACACACATCGCCATCTAGCCCCAAAGTAAGCGTTAGTTGTGTTATGGGTAGTAAGATGACTGATGAATATTTTTATGAATAATATACATACATACATATAATATACATACAACTTATAATACGCAAAGAAACACCCAGACACTGAAAAACATTCATGTTCATCACTCAAAACATTTTCCAGTTGTTAGAATCGAACCCACAGCCTTGACTCAGAAAGCAGGGTCGCTGCCCACTGCGCCAATCGGCCGTCGTTTTATTCATTGCGAGAACTAATATTTTATCCATCTACGAATCTGTCTATTCGGTTTTAGTCGTAGTTTTTGCGACTAAACCGCTGAAGCAATCTTGTTGAAAAGCACAGAGATAGCTAACATTCTAGGGATGGACAAAGGCTATTTTTACCGGAAAAATGAGGAAAATAGAAATTCCACGAGGACAAAGTCATTCGCCCAAACTATTTCTACAAATGTAACCGCTGAATCTTGGCGGTACTGCTTTGCCAGTTGAGTGGTTCTTTCGTAAGTACGGTAGTAAGTAATTAAAGCCGTCTCCATAAATACTAGTGGTCTCGCGGTGGTCAAAATTCGACCATAATTAATTTAAATAACTTTCAACATTATTAAGGTTTTATTGTCAAAGACTTTACTTCTACTACCACGGATTTAGCCTTGGTACTAACACTGTTAATTTGCCTATTTTTTTCATACCAAATTTTATATAAAATATGATTAAAACAGATTGTATGCGTGTACCTATTTGTTGTTTTTATTGATTTAATGTATTTATTATTCAGAATTAAAAACGAATAATAGTATTCTGCACTATTATATATAGCACTATTTAAACTATAAGTTTAGAAAATTTCATACTCACAATTACGCACAGTACGCACAATTTTCGTAAAAAGTGATGAAAAGTTTTTTCTTTACGTATTACTATATAGATTTAACTATAAAACCATTACATAAATATGAAAGTAAAAAATCAACTTCGTTACCTCAAAACCCAACAGTGGCCTGAGATGTATCCCAGAATCAGCAGCGGAAATCTTTTGTGGGCTAAGTAATAAGTATAGCTTAGCTTTTTAAATGCGATTTCTTAAGGTGTTTTATACTTACTGTTGCAAAACAAAGCATTTAAACAATTATTAAGTTAAAAATGAGACAACATTAATAAAGTTATTAATGACAAAAATTGTGCAAGCAGACGCGCTTGCAGCTACGCACAAAATAATCGAACATCACAAGTTTTTTTTTTATAAATATTCATCAGTCATATTAGTACCCATAACACGCTACGCTTACTTTGGGGCTAGATAACGTTGTGTGTATTGTCGTAGTATATTTATTATTATAATCCTAAGAACAATGGAGAGAAATATGAAAGAGAATCTCCGTTTTTCTTGCCGGCTTCGTTTTATTAGAATCTGTTATCCAAACCGTTGGTTGAGTTTCTTGAAGCAAATTTGACAGCTCAAAAGATCCTGTTAAGTCCACAGGCAAACTTTAAATAAATAATATCTATTAATTGACGTTGATGAAGACCGAAAATTTATTTGAATTAGATACAAATTATTCCGGTCTCAAGGGTTATCTTAATATTGATTATAGCCCGGCTATTTGCGTAGCAGTGACTGAGTTGATGCAATTAATCCATTCCCACCATCCGATGCGGGCCGTTCAGAATCCTAACAAAATAATAGCCATTTGTTAATACCCAAATTAATCCAGTCATTTTATAATTTTGCGTTTGTTCGAAAGCTGAAACTAGTAATTTTACAAAAAGCAAGGGAATTATGAGTTATAGGTAATGTTATCTATGTTAATTAATCACCGAACTATTTTCATCGTTGAGTACAAAAGGATATATTATTGGTGTTGAATTCTGTTGAACGAAAATCTCTAACGTCCTTTTCATAATGTGACTTATAAAAAATAACAGCTATTTTTTTTACTGCCAATTTAGTTTAGGTTAGACATTTTTGGGTTTTTTTTTATTCCACACAAGTGAGTCCTAGACTGCAATCACACCTGCTTAATTACAAACTAATATTTGTCGGTAGGGTGGTAACTAGACCAGACAAGAAATTTTAATTCCCCAATTGCGCGTGCCGGGAATCGAACCCGAGACCTCGTGTTCACAGCTTGAGCGCTGCGCCAGTGAGATCGTCTAATAAATTGTAAAGTTGTGGTAAAGACGTAAGGTCTAATGACCAACTGGAAGAATTTTACCCACATACAAGTCACATAACACACAATTCATAACTACCCATTTCCGGTGTTTCAAAATACCACAGGAAAGTGTGTTGTGCCTAAAATGCAAGCTATCTCTTTGCGAAATGTTCGTAGGTAATAAAATACACTTTCAACGCTTTTTCATATATTATCCATAATTTATCCTGTGTCCATTCCTAGTTAAACTCTGTTTATTTGCATGCGGTGTTTACCCATAAGTAGCTGATCATTTTGCCTTCATACTGTATAATCTAGTTTTAATTGTTTTTGAAGTTATACTTACGCGTTAGGGAAAATGATGAGAGTAAATTTTTACGATGCGCGCGCACTCCGTCACGAAAAACCAACACCATGAAGTTAGGTATAGTCACCAATTTTGTTTTACAAAAATAGGTTAGACAGTGTACAATTTCAATTCTCAAGGGGTTTAAATTGATTCAATTGTACAAAAATCTCAAATTTAAATTTTGAGTGAAACTTGGTTTTCCGATAATAAAATAATGCGTTATAATAAATTATTTTCAATGTATTAAATACCTTATTTCTAGAGTTAGTGTAGTTTTTTGTACAAACGTAGAATAAGGCGAAAGATAAGATTTTTGAAAAGATTTTTAACTTGTTACGCCAAAAAAGTATAACTTCTAACGCGTGTCATGTACACACAAGTTTTTTTGCAATGTAAAGCTGCTTGTGAACCAAATAAACTTTAAAAAAAAAAGTAACAGACAAACTTACGCATTTACAATTTCAGTACGGATTGTCATCCTATGTCAAGAATAATTCTGGCAGCCGGTACACGAATATGAATATGTAAGCCGAGTAATTTTACATGTTACCCGATACAGATTAATTGCAATCCAGTCTCAAAGGATATGCTCGGAAAATTAACTATATCCAGCTATCCCTGGGGGTGATAATACGCTATCTGTACAAAGTGGTGGTAGTTAGTGCGCTGTGTTAATGGCTGATTTACAAGAAGTCAATTGAGTAGTGAAGTTTTAAGTAGTCTCATAAACTATTTAAAACTGTACTACTTAATCAAACTTTGATTTGGTTGTTACAAGTTATTTTGCATGCTATTAAACAAGCGGGATATTTGAGATAAGTAGTTAAATAGTCTATAAAGTTCCGTTGTTGGGCACAGGCCTCGTCGTCATAGGATTGTTTTACGGACTCAGACCCACCACGCTGCTTCAATGCTAGTTAGCGGACTTAACAATTTTTGGCACGGAAATCCCTGATCAACATCATCATCATCATCATCATATTGACCCACTATAGGGCACGGGTCTTCTTCTACAAAGAGACGGTCTCCTTAGTCCACCCGCTGGCCCGTTGTGGATTGGTGCACTCCACACACCTTTATTAAGATCATTATGGTGAACTCTCAGGCATGCAGGTTTCCTCACGACGTTTTTCTTCACCGTTGAAGCAAGTGATATTAATATTAGCTAGTACATAACTTAGACAAGTTAGAGGTGCTGGGATTAAAAGTAGGCCCCCTATAAGTGAAGTCAAAGACCTATCCACTGGGCTATCACCGCTACAAATCTATTTAAGCATGCCGATATACAAATCCCAGATGCAGCCTCACCTGGCTGATGCAGTCTAAGAGAGTAGCGGGCTGACCCCTAAACGGGTTCTAAGCGACATCGTACACGCTAAATCGGTTAGCTGCAAGTCTATGTCCAACGATAAACGGAAGCCATCTTCCCGACCAGACTAGAGAATATTAAGACATTATAAAGTCCCAAATTACCCGGGAATCGAATTCAGGACCTTCAGCTTAAAATCGCATCTTATTGCTGCGCCAGCGAGATCGTCAAAAACTATCCATACCAATATTATAAAAGGGATAGTGTATTTCTTTGTTTGCTTTTGCTTTCCTTCTCCATGTTGGTTTTCAGGAACATTCATATTTTTACACCAAATATTTGTTCTTCCTTCACGTAAAAACGAATTATTCAGTAAATAAATAAATAAATATACTACGAAAATGCACACATCGCATTCTAGCCACAAGGTAAACGTTGCTTGTGTTATGGGTACTATGACGACTGATGAATATTTTTATGAGTACCTAGTATACATAAATAATTATAATATACAGATAAACACCCAGGACTGAAAAACATCCATGTTCATCACACAAACATGTTCCAGTTGTGGGAATCGAACCCAAGCCAAGCCATGGACTCAGAAAGCAGTGTCGCTGCCCACTGCGCCAGTCAGCCGTCATAATGAAGTTAATCAAAAACTCATTAATTACCTACTAGTTTTTTTTCATAAAAAATACTTGAACGTTAAATCCCCTTGCGTAGCTGGATACAATGCTTTTAATTTTGTTTGACAAACTATTTATGTGAAGCGCAAACTACAAAATAGAGTGTCGACTGCTCCTAACAATGGCGTTTAATTCTTTCACGAAGGCAAATTTATGCGACAATAAACAGGAAATCGCTTTATTTCTCCCTAAAAAATGGGAAATTACTGTAGTTTTCGTACCTTGTTTATCAACGCTATCGTCTACAAACAATCTATGTAAGTTTATGACTGCAATTTGGGTACAAACTTCTTGGTTTATTTTATGTTACTTTTAATTGGGTGGTTTTAATTTAGCGCAAAACTAAATTTTACCACATTTAACTTATGTTTTATAGCATTTGGCAGGGACTTCATAATTTAGCTTCTGTTATGTATTTTTTGTTAATAATGTTAACTAAAATAGTAACATTTTGCATATCAAATTATACTTAATTTACACGGCTTGCAGCGCAAACCGCGTTCGTTTGGGGCGGATCACTGGTAGAATTATTATTATTGGTTAAAAGTTTATTTAACGTTACTTTTCATGATGTTGCTTTCGATTTACGCAACAATAATGTGTCACATATCATTTTCACTAACTATATAGTTGCTATACCCGGTCACGCGTTGCTGTGGCTTAATCTGGTTTAAGGCATTACGTATATATGCCAGATTGTATTGCCATCTTTTAAATTCTAGTAATATACAACGACAATACACACATCGCCATCTAGTGCCAAAGTAAGCGTAGCTTGTGTTATAGGTACTAAGATGACTGATGAATATTTTTATGAATGTTACATGTAGTTAAAATTTAATAAATAAAAATAACGTTAAATGAACAGTGTAAGTCAACGCGTAGGCAGGCAATTGATTTTCAGAAACCGCTTATCCGAACAAACATGGCACCGTTTACCTGGAAACGAGAAAAATAGGCGAAAATATTATAATCGGATTATCATATTTTACGTGTCAGGACTTAGGAAGGTTCGCGGAAAATTCTATTTGCAACGGTATAAGTATTTCATATTCAGTTTAACTACATTTTTCAAGCCGATTAGGTCGCGTTGGAGAAGCGTGTTGGCTTAAAGTGTTATAATTATTGTCTTACCTATGAGGGAGGAGGTCTTTGCTCAAAATTGATACTTCAAACTTTTCTGTCATTTAGGTTCATTTATGGGCGGGGTAATAAATATACGTGAGGCGATGGAGAGATCAATGTTGGGAGTATTTCAACGTGATCAAACCAGGAATGAGGAGATTCATAGAAGAACCAGAGTTATTGACATAGCTCAGCGAGTCGCAAAGCTGAAGTGGTAGAGCCGATGGGGTTCCAAGGTGCTGGAATGGCAACCCCGCACAGGTCAACGCAGCGTTGGTCGGTCGCCAATGAGGTGGACAGACGAAATCAAACGAGTCGCTGGGAGCCGCTGGAAACAAGTGGCCCAAGACCGTGGATTTTGGAACTCCCTACAAAAGATCTATGTCCAGCAGTTGACTTCAATTCTGTCAGACTTCAAAACTCTGAAAACGTTAAATCTGCGGGTCCGGGTCGAACTAGGTCCCGCCGAAAGGTAGGTCGAAGCCCTACCTACTTCGCTATCACCGTTTCAAAACACATGTATAAATTAATCTCTAACAGCAGAAAATTATAAGATGTCCTTTTCCATAGCATAGGTGACATGCATACCAAATTTCAAAGTGTGTGCCCGCGGCTTAGCTCGTAAACAATTTTTAATTTTCCTTTGGGAACTGCTTAAGAAATCAGTATAAAAGGTAGTCTATGTTCTTTTCCATGAAAAAGGCTATATAAAAGCAAAATTTCATTCATATCCGCTTAGCCGTTTTTGTGTGATTGAGCAACAAACACAAAGCAAAATCATTTATGCCACGGAATCTATTGAAAAAATGGTAGCTAAATTTGAAATAACATATTCAAGAAAATAATAATTAATATCTTAATTTGCGCATACTGTTGAAGCATACGTACATAATATTTTGCGAACGAAATGCAAATATCTATATAACTTAGCCATATAAGGAGTTCCAAATTGAAACAATGAGTTTAAATTCAATTTAAGTAGGGGCAAAGGAATACTGTGGCAAATATTAACAGTTTATAAGGCAACATCGCCACCGCCACATTTATACTAATATATATTATATTATATTATAATAGTAGGAGAAGACACTTCTCAACCGTTGGACTATTAAGGCTATAAATATTGTGACGTCAAGAGATTGTTATTATAACAATCCTCGGGGTTGTTTATATTACCTTTTGTGTTAAATAACCTATTTGATTTCAGTAGATAACTTGCTAAATTTTAGCCTGACTTGGGAAACTTTGGACACGTCGCAAATTTATAATAAGGGTCGGTTTGTTTTATCTATTGTTCCCGTTTATAACTGTTTGTATATTCCAAACTTCTGTTTTACTGATTTTCTAAGGCTTTTTCATGCATGTGTGCGACAAATATCTTACTTTAGATACTAAGTATTCTAAAATGAGTTTCAAACAACATAATATATAACATTGTTGAATTATATGAATTTCTTGTGAAAAAACAGTGAAAAGATTTGTTATTCTTGACCGTATTAAGTAAAATTTACTCACCGGAAAACAATTACAAATTTACTAATAACGGAAATATTAGATAAGATTTTAGGTTTTTATTACAAATTTGAAATGAAATTAAAAATACCTTATCTATTTAAGTGACTAAGGGATGCAAAATAAATCAGATGTGTAAGAGTGCACGAAGTCGCTACGTAGCGTTATAGCTACAAAGTTATGAAATCAAATCCGGTCATTACATTTTTTTAACCTTACCTTTATTATAAGCATTTTTATGGTTGTTTAACCTACAACCACGCAGCAACGGGACAACGGATGGACGTGATTTTTTTACTAATATTATGTATGAAGAGTGATAATAGGCCATGGTTTTTTAATAGTTATAGTTGACAGACCAATCAGATATTAAATCCAAAACTATATCCAATAAACAGAGCAAAACTTCGTAGAGCATGCAAGGACAACACTCCCAACTAAGTGTTTTGTGACAATGAACCTGAGGCGTAGTTTTTTTTTTTAATGAATAAATATACTACGACAATCTGTCATCGTCATCTAGCCCCAAAGCCATGAGAAAAAAACACAAGCTACGCTTACTTTGAAAAAAATACGGCAGTTCTTCCCCAGGCGAGCTCTGTTTCAAAAGTGCGTCAAGAACAGTCTAAATTTAACGGGAATAACTCACCCGGTTTTCTTGAAACATACCGCTTCACTTCACTAACAAAAGCGCAACATCATTATGAATATTACACACAAGGGTATATTTTTAATGTAAGTGCTTTCCCGAACTTTGGATTGATTTATGATAGTCTCAGAAAACTTTTGCGTAACGTACCTACTAAGTTTTGAAGAAAATCATAAATAGAACTATGAATTTTTAGTGCTTGACTAATATATACTATGATACCTAACGCCTTATCGTCAGTATCTTACCACAGCATTATCGTCAGACTAATTTATATGGCGGCCGATTGGCGCAGTTCGATTCCCACTACTGAAAAAGGTTTGTGTGATGAGAATAAATGTTTTTCAGTGTCTGGATGTTTATATGTATATTCTGAGGTTCTATGTATTCATAAAAATATTAATCAGCTATCTTACCCATAACACAAGCTACGCTTACTTTGGGGCTAGATGGCGATGTGTGTATTGTAGTAGTATATTTATTTATTTAATTATATCCCATAGCTGGCAAAGGTGACTGTCTGACTGACTGACTGATCTATCAACGCACGGATCTAGCCACTTGACGGATCGGGTTGAAATTTAACACACGGATAGTTATTACAACATAAGCATCCGCTAAGAAAGAAAAAATTGATTGATAATTCCAACCCTAAGAGGGATAAATGGGGGATAAAAGTTTGAATAAAATCCTTCATTTATAAATTTAATTTTTAAGTTACATCCATGAAACTTTGATTTTAGACTTTCGATTAAAATAAAGAGATACGTGTTTCACAAATTTTCAAATATACAACTCCAAGGCATCAAACCGAGAATGAAAATTTATATAAAAGTTCTACTGCTTAATACTGCTACTGTTTAATTTTTTTCATTAATTTACGTTTATATTTTTCTATTTATATATAATTTCAACTGACTCCTAACCTATCTTACCGACGATGACGTGCTGCTAATTTAGCACTCCAATACGATGCGTAGAAACCCACTAGGTGTAAAGATTTAATATTACTACCATACCCCTAACAGGTTAGCCCGATAGCATCACAGATTGCATCGTAACGTAACGTACTATAGATCGTAGTCAAGGGCTAACTTGTTCTAGAATAAAATAATTTAAGTGCTGCTCCAAGTGTGTTTTTATTGTTTAAAGAACTTCTTTGAATATAGAACATCCATCTTTTAGGTAGAAAAATGAAAGTCGGTTTTAAGTTTGATGACTAGTAATCATACTGATAAGATAAGAAATTAATTTGAAAGTTTTTTGTTTAAATGTTTCAGTAAGTCGAGATTCGTTGATTTATCCTGTAACAAATATTTTACATAAGTGTGTTAGAATATAATGATAGTAACAAAATCTATGAAGTGCGTAAGTTTGATCTTATTATTCTCATCTTAAAATTAGTGAGAGGAAGTAGGCCAGAAGGCATTGGCTTGAGTCTGATATTAATCTTAATCGTTATAGCGAACATAATCCTTTGAAACTGACGGCTCTATCAGGCTTTACTGAAAGCCATGTTATCGATAATATTATAGAAAATCTCATTTTTCTTCTATAAAATTCTTATTCCACACAAAAGCTATTAAACAAGATAAAATGAAAAGCAAAATAGGTCGGGTTTAGCTTTAAACATTTTACTCTATTTAGAATACCACAGGTTTTTTTAGACGTAAAGTTTTTTATAGTCCACTACATGTTAGCCCTAGACTGTATTTTCACCTGATAGTAAGGGATGATGCATCAAGGTATGTGATGGTAGCGGGCTAACCTGTTAGGGAGGATGGTAGTCATACCCCTAATCAGTTTTCATTCACCCCATCGGAACACTAAATTGCTTAGCGGCACGTCTTTGCCGGTTGGGTGGTAACAAGCCACGGCTAAAGCCTCCCACTAGATCAGAGAAAATTCAGAAATTATAAATTCCCAAATTGCCCCTGCTGGGAATCGAACCCGAGACCTTCTACTTAAATTCACAACGCTCACCGTTGTGTCATAAAGTTGCTTTGATTTCAAGCTAACGGCTGTATTTATGACCATTACCTCTCAATCAAGAAAAAATGTGACTGCAATAATTTATACATTAGAAGTAAGAATAAACTTACAGTGCAATATACTAGGTTACATAAAATTCATAATTCGTCTAAAGGAAATTGCATACAATTCTACAATAAACTACCAATTGTCATCTTGGAGATGTCTCTTAAAAAGTTCAAAGTTTGTATTAAACGTAAGCTTATAGAAAAGTCCTATTATAGTATAAAGGACTACGTAAACGATAAAAAAGCTTGAGTGTAAATTATTGCTCTAACCAGGTTGCTCTTCTAATGATTTAAAATGACATTGTGAGATGGTGATAACAAAAAAAAAGAACCCGGCTAAGTTTGTTGTGGGCTTCTTCTTAGACCAGGACGCGTTTGGAACCCTCGTAGCTTTAGTTTTAAGTTTACGAATGTGGTTATCGCCATCATCTCACTACCGTGTAATTCTTATGTACGCATCAAAAGTGCCACCTATGGGCCTACTTGAATAAAGATATTTTTGACTTTGAATCAAAGGTCTATTAAATATTTAAAAAAAAGAATATTTAAATTGGTTTTCTTATTAAAATTGGCAGTTGACCGCTAGATCCTATCCGATGTTATAAGACGATGAAGTTTAGAACAGAAATAACCTGGAATTGACATCTAGTATTGCCCTTAATTGGTACAGAAACATGGCATGGTATTGGAAAGCTAAAACCGCTTAGATAAACCATCTCTACCGAACCGTTGATACCGTTGTATATTCTGATAGGACAATCCGTAGTCTTACGTATCACTGTATCCGTGCAAAAGTGCGTATCAGTGACTCTTTCTTACTCTACTTAGATAATCTTTAATATATTTTACGAAAAAGCTTTAAAACCTTTTTAGGAACGAACTTTTATGCTGCGGTATAATAGGTAGTAGGTATTCGAAATAAAAGTGTGTGCGTGTAACCTTTAGGAGCGATTGAAGTAAAACTTTTATAATTAATGAAAGAGTAAGATGGTCCTGGGAGTCCGCCATGTCATTTAATATTCACTTTTTCATTTTTTATTCTATTAAAATTCACTAATATAACTTTCACATTTTTTAAATATTTTCATTTGTTTAATAGAATAATTGAGAGTAGTAAGTTGAAGGTTAGATCAGCATATGTCAATATTACCTTGTCATTGAATATTATAGAATGTCGCAATCGTCAGAAAATTTATTAATAATTTATTTAAACAGTGAAAAATTAACAAGTATCAAGATTTTCAAAAAACTTTGCGATTTAATATATTTTTTTTCAAACCTTTGAATTTTTATTCACATTGCTATTCATTATTGATCCCTTTGAAAATAAATAATCCTAATTAATTATGATTTTGCCACTAGCTGGCGTATATTTCAAGAAGCGTGGAGTGTATGACATATACTTACGACCAAAGCGTTATTTCGTACTGAATAAAGATCTGAGTTACTCCCTAGTCGCGCCTAAAGAAGTTTTACTTAAATTAAAACTTTATATTGCAAAAACAAAAATTATAATCGGCTTACAGTTAGGTTTTTGTTCACATTTGAAAGAATTACGGTGTAAAATTGTCCAACTTTTCATCCCCTTTCCCGATGGAACGAAAAAATTCGCGATAAATAGGTATGTCCAACCTCGTAGTAGACACTCAAATTATGCCAAGTTTTATTGCGAAAATGGGCGGTCAAGATACATACAGACGGACAACCCCACTGTAGAATTTCATGTGTGGACACATTCCAAGCTTTCAAGCTTTCAAGCAGCAATTCTAAGCTTTGTAAATATTTGTTATGCGGTCGTAAAAAGCTTCGAATTCAAGTAAATATATATTTCTTACCAAAAATACGAAGTGAAACAGTAATAAGCTTTGAATTTCTACTATGGTGAACAAAGGCACTTTGCTATGTAACTTTAAAAGACAAAATGGTAAAAATTCTACGTTCGTAAAAGCACTGACGTACTCGTAATGCTTCTACAGTGAAGTTTATTTAGCGTCAAGGTAATTTTGTCCGCACTTATTTTGCTGCTGTTTTATAATTTACAACATAATTTACTTACCTATAAAACATTTTACGTTTAACAAGCATTTTTGTAAGGCTGCAATCACAGAATTAAGAAAATACAGAAACCGTGTACACGACTAATATTAAAGCATCAAAAACCACTCCACAGGATTGTTCCTCGAACAGGTGGTTAGTCACTTTACATTTAGCAGTTGACAGTAATTATTTAACTTCTTACGTTCTAAACGTTTACCATAAAATGGGGAAAATGGGAAAAAGTTGTGAGCTAGCAGCATTCCGCGGGTGTGAAGTGAGATGTGCTCGGGACGTTTTCAATGTTTTTGGACGCAATGGACAATAATAAGGGTTCTGCATGTTCTTAATTCTGAGGGTATAATTCACGGATCAAGTTTACGTTATCATACAATTGGTAAATATTTTAGTAACCGCATTAATTAGGTGAAGGTGTGAGTGTGCTTTCGAGTGCACATAAGATAGACTTATATTTGCTTTGATTTATTTGTAAAATCTCAATGTTGGAATATAGCAATTTGCTAGCTTCTTCTCTTTATAATATGCCCTCCTAACCTTTAGAATAGTCGGTAAAGTAAACATTGAAATAAATGATTTTATAAACGTGATCACCAAGTTGGGCAGACGGATTGGTAATTACAGTGAGTTCTAGTTGTAGTACAGAGGGCGCTACTGCTCGTTCCTTGTTATAAGTCACCTCGTACGCCCGTAGAAAGAGGAGGGGTGGTGATAACTGTATTTTGATCTTCCGTCGCCACACGGCAAAAGGTAAACACAATAGTATGATTCTTTAACGACAAGGCAGCTTGGAAGCAGGCCACTCCGCTCTCATCTCTCACAAAACAGAGAAATTCTTAAGATTGTCAAACTATAAGATGATTTTTGAAAAGAGAAATTTGCTTAGTTTCTTGCCTGCTCTTCTCAGTGGAATCTGCCTTCCGAACCGGTGGTAGAGTCACTATAAACAGACTTACGTTTTCAAAATTGCTTATAAATTAGGCCTACTTGAAATAAATGGATTTTTTTTGAGAATTTGAATTTTACGGTCATCTTACTACTGAGACACGCCCTGCACAGCTGATTCTCCAAAAGGAGACGAAATGAAGAAGTTATCTGTCCAATCAATATAATGTGATGATAATTTGCCAGTCAACGTTTATTGGCAATCAATCATTTACGACTGTATCGCAAAGTGATTAGCGGAACCTAGCACAACTTCACGTTTTATAAGTGTTTAGTAGGGCTTAATTGAAATTGATGAGCTTATAATGTCTTTTTTGTGTTACATTGTTTTGTTTATAAAACAATAGGTTGTTTTATTAGTACGAATGAAAAATGGGGGTTCTTATTATACTTATTGCGGGCTATAACCGTTTATTAGTAGAAAAATATATTCAAATTATTTAGAGATTAACAAAAGCAAAGAGCTAGAGCATTAAAACAGAAAGTCCTTCCAATATCAGTGCTTTTGAATCTCCAAAGATGAGTGGCGTGCATACAGGGTATCCACAGGGTATGCAAATGATATAAAATAAAGAAAATCTCCAGTAAGAGTTATAAAAAATTTAAGGATAGGCATTGTAAGATTTATAAAAAGTTTTATATTACCTACCCTTAAGTATTTATAACTCGTATTGGTGATTTTCTTCATTTTATATCATCTGCATACCCTGTGCATACCCTCTATGCAAGCCACTGCCAAAGATAGAACTAGACTATTAAGTGAACTTTTAACATTAACTTTCCCATATTCGTTTCATTTAAATAAATTAATCAGTATGGAAAACCCCTCAATCAAGTAACAAATAATTTTTTTTTATACATATTTCAGCTACATAAAATATGCTTGAAAAATTACTTAAAATAATGAAAGATTTTAGTTGGATGTCGCTATTTTTTTTTTTTATTAAATTCGAATCTGACGAAATACAGGATACATCTTTTTCAAACCATAGGTCACTACGGAAACGCACTAGTCCAACACGCTAGCGAAATGTAGATTGGTAGACTTCACAAGGCTTTTATAAACCTGATGGAGAATTTTGAGGCATCATGTCTTCTCACGATGCTAAACCAAACTTTGTCTACCGTAAATCAAGTGATATTTAGTTGGTTAAAACTCACACAGCTTTGAGAAGTTACAGGTAGCGCCCCCTGGGGATCAAACTCGACTCGAAATTGCCTTAACAAGACAACAAAAAGGTTTTATATGAACTATATGAAATTGAAATTTTCCTAAAGAATGTTACTCATCTTATTTAACGACACAGCAATGATGATATTTGCCGTTCAACTTTTTTTTTTCTTTTTTATGTTACCATTATTTAAAAATGAACTATTGGACCGCATTTGATTTTGTGAGTTTTATAGAAATAAGCTAAGATGAGGTTCTTAGATTTGTTTATGAGTTACAAACTATTGTTTGGGTATTCGTCCTAGTGAAGTTTTTTTTATTCCAACAGAATCTGTAAGTTTTCTTTGGCTTAAAGTTGCCTATATTTATCTCAAATTTGTTGGCTATTGCTTTACAAAATTGCAATTAAGTCATGAAACGTTGATTATTTACCTAAATACCATTTGTTAATCCTCTGAGTTACTCGTATTCTGAAATAAAAAGTGTCCTATTACACACACAAACACATGTGTCATGTGTCGATATAATATGTGTGTGCAAATATTCATCAAAATTGGTTTAGTGGTTAGGCCAAACAAACTAAACACTTTCTTATTTATAATATTAGTATGAATTGGTATGGCGAATATGAGTGGCTGCGAAACATGGTTTTTATCATGGATTTTGCAAAGCTTATATTCGAATAGGTATTTCACAACTCCTACGTAAAACGATAACATTCTGCGATGCTCAAAATATCTTATTATTCATTGTCGAGTTTATGTTTATCTCCCCCGGATTATCTGGGACGGAAAGGGCGGAGTGTAATGGTGAAACCACGTAATGCTGTGTGAGACGTGCTACCTCTTTAGAAAAAAATTTAAAATATACGACGACAGTACACACATCGCTATCTAGCCCCACAGTAAGCGTAGCTTGTGTTATGGGTACTGTGATAGCTGATGAATATTTTTTTATAAATAAAGGCACTGAGTACACAACACATTTTAAATTTTAAGACAAATGTGTATAATTTTGTTTGTAAGTTAAAAAGTTGTGTTAGGAATGGGTAAGCCAACAATTGTAGTATCGTATGGCTTTGAATCTACGACCCTTTGTTTTCATTCTGCCGACTGAACTACGCATTTCAAAATTCAAATAGTTTTAAGTCTTAGTTAGTGGAGAATTAAATGGAGAATATTATGTTTTTTTTTAAGTACCTTTAATATAATGTAATAAAAAAAAGTTAACCAATTTGTATGTATTATGCTTTTAGGGGTTCCTACAATTTAGAAAGCATTTTTATTGTTTATTATATCTGATCTGTTTAATCCTTATCCCAGATTTTTAACCAGATCACTACTAGACGATAAATCAATTTCCAGTTAAAAAAAATATCATGCTCCATGAATTCAAAGGATTCATAAAGGAAGATCCTAAAGAGAACTTTAATCAAATTCAAACGTCGAGTCGAAACATTCCTTTTAAAGTTAGATTTTCCTAATTACTGTATACAATATTTGAAATATGGGTTGTTAATTACAAAATAACTAGGTGTTTTTAAGTTGTACAAGCAACAATTTGAAATTAGAAATTAATTGGTTTGATCACAAAATAACTACGTAATCTGTGTGTGTAATAAAATTAGAAAGATACAAATCACCGGTGATTTTTAAAATAAAACATTATATTAAATTTATGTAAATAATTAATCTCATAATTAAAACACAACCTATTTTCGTAAATGACAATCGGATGCGTTCAAAGGAAAAACACCCAACGGTCGACGTTAAACCTAAATAAACAGGAAACCGTAACCAGCAGACCTTAACACTAACCCTCGCGTCCACTTTGATCCCTAAACTTACCGTTAAAACAGGCGAACAACCATAGGAACACTGCGCACATCTGCCCAAAACGTTTATCTTTACACACCATTGTAACAAAATCATCGAATCACAACACCAGAACCACACTGAAATCAAACGTGACGTAACATAAAGTTCGTCGGAGACCGTACGCGTAACGGGTTTCGGTGGGGACTGTGGAGCTTTGAACATCCGCTCGCGACGAAGGCTCGCGTTCAACTGAAGTGTAGGCCAGGCTTCGCAGGGGGCAGGGTATATGTTTTGTATCACCGTAGAGACATTTAGGAAGGAGCCACGTGTCCTAGTCAATTTCCGACATCAATGGGAAGGCTTTTCATTTTTATTATTGCTCAAATGGTGCCATTTGGTGAGTATTCATGTGTAATTAAAGATACAAGACGTTCTGTCTTATAACGGAGCTTTTACTTTCTTTCGTGGATTACTTCAATATGATGAATGTTGTTTTTACGAGTACCGAGCTTTTCCTTGTTTCGTTAAAAAGGTTCCCGATTTTAATTTTTTTTTTGGCTTTTGAAGACATAACTTTGATTCTTTTGTGACAGTGATTTTTATTTTTAATGTGAGAATTTAATTGTTTTTTTAGTAAGATTAAATGGATCGATGTAATTATTTGCATTGATATAGTAAGAGCCTACGAATGAGATCATAGACTACTGTTTTGCTTGGGAAAACAAATCTACCAAAACAAAATTGCGGATGCCCGATGCTGGTTTACCTATGTCAAGAACTTAATGGCCGTTAAAAAAATATCAATTTAAAGATCCTACCATTTTAATCATAGGCCATAGGCTAGTGACTTTCTGCTTTAGGCAAAGGTTTCCCCTTTTCTATGAACGCCCTTTTGAACCTTTAAAATTATAACGTCCATCAAATGATATTTCTAATGAGAATTTCTCACGTCAAACTGATTCCATCTTATGATCTCCTTCAACACGGAAAAGAGCAAAGCTGAGTGCCTTGCCAGCTTTTTCTCAGTACAATCTGCTTTCCAAACAGATTGTAATCACAATAAACAAACAGTCTTAACTTTTCTAAAGGTAATAAATGCGGCTTACTAAATACAATTCTAATATATTTTAATTTTCTTAACAGAACCTGGCAATTAAACAATAATTTTATAACATTATAAGTGCTTTTTTACCTAAAGTTTAAATAATGTCAGCTCCGAAACTTTTATATGCATTTTAAAATTTATTAAATTAATCTGAACATCTTTTTGTAGCTACTTCCTTAACTAACTCTATGAGAATAAATTCCATTGATACGTCGCTGAACTTTCCATTTATGCTATTGGTAAATATTATGAGATGTACAACAAATTTATAACGATTATGGAATTCCACTAAAACTCACGTCAAAGTTGTCGGCAACGCTGGAAGTTCGCCATGTAAGGGCCGCGATATCGGCAACCTCAAAGCCAAGTGAAGTCCCCAACTTTGCGGCTTTACTGCGCGATTTTCGAACTTTTATGAACAGCTTTGAGATTTCCAGTCATCGTTTGTGAAACTTGTTTCACACGTGGGATTTTTTATCTGTAGGTTTTTGAAAGTTCTCTATAACTTTATATAAATATAGCTAGTTCGTCGGGTGCTTTGCCGGTATACAAAGTATCATTATATAGGCTATAAGAGACGCAAAATCTCCAAATCAAAATCTTTAAAAAACTTGTTAAAGTACACTTTTTGTCTTAATTACCTGATGACCCGTGATAGTTCACTGCTCCCTTTTTCTCTTTTTTAATTTTTTTTATTTATGTTTGAGGATAATAATTTATTTTATTAATTGTGTTTCATATTTAATTTTTTATATTATTTTCAAGTAACTATAACTCATTCATTTATTGATCTTTAGTTATAAATATTGTTTCAAAAATAAAATATTTATTTTATGGGCATATACATATGCACCACCTAACTATTTTCTGTATTTTTTATCTTCGCCATTGGAAGAAATCGCTATGAAATGAGAATATGTAATCGCTATGAAGTGAATAAGGCTGCCAAATTGTATATTGGTTATACTTTTCTTTTGTGGTTTGCAATAAGAGTATATTAATTCATTCATTCGATATCTGCGGGATGCACGCTCAATATATGACTTTCACGATGTACAGTGGTTGTAGCAATTATTTATAGTTATCAAACAAATAAACACTTTCGATTTTGTGTTAAAACGGTGCGTCTGATGTTCATTTGTGAGAAGGTTCACCCTTTTTTATAGTTGTAATTTACGGACAAAGCGGATGATAAACGTCCGAGGCCTTAAAGCTGGGCAACGTTGAGAAGGGCATGGAAGGTACAAGTCCTGCACATGCCGCCCAGTGTCCGTCAACTAGAGGCGTAAGTGTTAAGCGTCATGTGCCTGCAGTGGCGTGCACTTCATACATGCACAAAAGCAATGCATATTCTAAAATTTTTGTATAACTCATAAAGGGGGGGATTTTTCAATTTTATGCCATATTCCTTCTTTATGGCATATTCCCTGGTTAAAAACGCTGCGCACGCCACTGTGTGCCTGCTACACCGGTAACCACGCCTTTCATACCGGAACAGCATTGCAACAATGCTGCTTGGCGGCACCAATAAGCACTTCCCCGGATGATTCCTGTAATAAAAAGCTCTACTAATACACTCTGGTGCCCGCTTATCGTAGAATTTAGGGGCACGTTTTATACCTATTTGTATGTAAGTATGGACATTGGCATATTAAATAATAGGCAAAGATAAGAAAGCTACTAAGCGATAATGCCGCCATATTTTGTATTTTATTTCTTCATCGTAATTTTTTTGTCTTTTATTTACTTATAATGTTTATAAGTAGTACAATAATAAGTATTTTATTTATGATAATTTCTTTTTCTTTCTATGGAATATAAAATTAAAAAAAAAAAAACATTTATTTCTATAATTATCCTTAATTTTGAGTAAATAAAGTAAAAAATAAGAGTAACAATAATTAAATACAAACTCCGTTATGAAAAGCCCTTTTTAAGGTCAAGGACTCCAGAGACAGCCAGCGCTGCCTGTTTTGTGCTTGGAATATAGTTGACAAAATATATGAGTGTAAAAAAAAAAAATACCTAAATAATTATGTATATTTGTATCTGTTTGTTTAGTCGTCAACTAATTTCGCACCTAGTTTACATTACGTACTTCTGTGAACCAAAATTGTCACAGTGGTATAATGTTATTTTAAGTCCTCCCAGGCGCAGTTTTGAGTGCTGTGGTTCTAATAAGTGTGAAGGACCGGGTTCGATACCTGAAGGGAAAATTTGCGAATTTTTAACTCCCAGTTATATTATATTTTAAATTTACTCTAATCTGGTCTAGTGCCGACTTTAGGCGTGACTAGTTATCGATCTGACAAAGCAGTGAAGCCGAGTGTTTTATCGTTCCGTTACGATTCCATCTTGATTTCACCTATATTATGCGAATTCCCTTTTTTGCTAAAGTATGCGAGTTCATTTCCATTATCACACCGCATTGAATTTAAACTCTCGTGTCGGTATTTCGGGAATTTCTTTTTGGGGTCAATTTAGCATTTGATACGTGAGCAATGTTGCGGTTCAAATGCACTGAATAAATGGGTTTTTGTTATTTGTTAATGAGCTTTAACTTACGTATGACATAATATATCATCATCATCATGTCAACCCATTGGTGGGCACGGGTCTCCTTCCACGACAAGAAGTGTTTAGACCCTTATCCACGCTGACCCAGTGCGGATTGGTGGACTTCACACACCTTTGAGAATAATATGGAGAATTTTCAGGCATGCCGGTTTCATCACCTTCCTTCTCCGTTAAAGCATGTGATATTATAATTGCTTTAAATGCAAATAACTTAGAAAAGTTAGAGGGTAAAGTGGTACCTATTTGGTGGGAATCGAACTCAGCCCCCGAAAGTGTAGCCGAAATTCTAACCGCTTCGCTATAACCGCTTCATCGCAAGTAACAAATAAACATTATGAATCGACCAGCCAGTTTTTATAAAATTAAATACCTATAACTAAACGTTTTTGTTTTAGAACGGCTATACAGCTGTACCGATGTTAACATATTTTTGCATAGAGATAGCTTGCATTCTGGTGATGAACGTTGAACGTGGGATGTATACCCAGATAACAAAATGTTCCCGCGGGATTTATAATAACCGCAATAAGGATAACAATGATACGAGTAGCAACAACTTGTATGGATGAGGTACCTACTTTTGAAATACTTGAGTTATATCTAACGTGGTATCGAATGTCTTAAAAAAGGTACAAATTATTTTGGGTTATCGAATTTAGCTATAAAACTTTTAGTTAGTAAGTACTCTAGACTTAGTCCGCAATTGTTTATATACTCTTTTTCCATGTTTTTTTTATGGTTTAATATTGAACCTTGGCAATATTTTAAGAGTTATTTGTAAAAGTTTGCGATATAAACATTAATATATAAGGCATGATAGTTTTAATTAATTAATTAGATAATTCCTACAATAAACCTTACTTATGAATTATATAAAATTAAAATAAAAAACCCTGACTTTAAATATCTTAAGCTTTATGTATCCAGACCTATCATTTAATACCCATATTAAGAGAGTTTGTATGTTTGTGACAAAAGTATGTATCCGCCATTTTGTGACGGCTCTTAGAGTTGTGGCAAAAAGATGTAATCCATTTTGAGACTGCTGCTAGAAAGAATTCCATCAGAAGAACTAAGAAAACTGCTGATTGATTCAACTTTCAAACAAAAAAAAGACAAAATGAAAATCGGTTCATCGGTTAGGGAAATACGATGCAACAGACAGCCATGAACATACAAACACGACAAATTTACGAATATAGATATATGTATATATATATATATATATATATATATATATATATATATATATACTATATACTACGACAACGCACACATCGCTATCTAGCCCCAAAGTAAGCGTATCTTGTGTTATGGTTACTGAGATGACTGATGAATTTTTTTATAAATAATATACATTAATACTTATAATATACATATAAACACCCAGACACTGAAAAACATTCATGCTCAACTCATAAACATTTTCCAGTTGTGGGAATCAAACCCACGGCCTTAGACTCAGAAAGCAGGGTCGCTGCAAACTGCGCCAATCGGCCGACCATAACGAATAAAGCAACACTGAGTAGCAAATAAAGCAATATACTAAATAGGATAGGTAACAATTTTATTACGGTCAGTAGAAAGAAACTCCCTGTTCATATAAATTCGACACAGCTAAATGGCATGTGCGACATTTATATGTGCGGCTGAGTTATTGTTGGACCCCCATTAAGTTATAGAGCTATAAAAGGTTTCCGGCTAATATCACGGAGCGATTTCCAAAAGGAAACCCTGTGTCTCCTGCATCAATGGAACTGGCTATTAGATTCGTTCATTTTTTTAACTAGTATGATAGACTAAAAGCAGAGAAGGGCGATGTTATATAAGAAAGCCAGCTTATTGAGTTGGAGTCGGCACGGTGATCTAGCCAATAAAAAACCTTAGAGTTAGGAGCATAGCAGCAAGGTTGCCTGACTTTCGGCATTCTAAAAGATATATTTCGGATAGTGTGCTCAAGAACTGTTTGATCTAGTTCCCCCTCACCTTTTTACCATTGAACCGCGAGGCACCGTAAGGATCTGCACCCCTACGTGGTTGATATAACATGGACGCGTACTAAGCGTTTAGCATACTCGTTTCTGATTCCCACCGCAATGATCTGGAATGACCGTCCAGCTTCCATTTTCCCCACTGAATATGAGTACCTTCAAATCACGTGTGAATAGACATATTCTGGGTAAGTGCGCTACACCCGCGGTCAGGTCATCAGGTCTTATTGCAGTCATATGCT
Organism: Pararge aegeria; assembly: GCF_905163445.1. Lineage (NCBI taxonomy): Eukaryota > Metazoa > Arthropoda > Insecta > Lepidoptera > Nymphalidae > Pararge > Pararge aegeria. The sequence continues at coordinate 2,720,359 of NC_053184.1, read as the reverse complement.
CATCAGTGGCGTGCACAGAAATTTGGACCAAGGTATGCATAAACAAGTAAAATGGCATAAAATGGCAAAATCCTCCTCCGTTGACAGTTACCCTAACAGGGTATGCAGTGCTTTTGTGCGTGTATGAAGTGCACGCCAATGGTGCTCATCTGTATTATATATAAAAAAAGAAATTGTTAATAAATTTACTTGTTATATTATAAAAGACAACAATTAAAGAAATAAAACTATAATACAGTTTAACCTATCAATTGCACCCATATGCCGCAGAAACAAACAGGTCAATACTCAGCATATTATTGCAGGTTGTTAAAATGAAAACCTTGGCGTAGGTACGGAAGAGCTCTAGGTCATCGCAGCCGTCACACGTACCTAATGAAGGAATAAGCTAACTGAAACACGAAGCAGTCAAAATGATCATGCAAAATTGTGTCTAGCAAGTACATCAATAAATAAATAAATTTAAACAACTGCAACTTAAAGTATTCAGTATCGCTAAGCCTTAAATGAGGGGTTTGCTGCTCTCCGCTGAGGAGTTCTGTCCTCAATCTCCAACCACATTCATCAGATCTACACAAAGTTTGGGCAAAATTAAACACATATTATAACCCCTATAGTGCAAAAATAATTAATTAAATCGGATATTATTGGTCGGAGTTATGTTGTAAAATCGTCAAACACTTTCATCCCCTCTCCTAATAGAACCGAGCTTAATAAAAAAAATATCCTATATTACTTCTAATACTTCCAAGAATAAGTGTACAAATTTCATGAGGATCGGTTAAGTAGTTTTTGCGTGAAAGCTTAACAAACAAACTTACATTCACATTTATAATATTAGTTGGGATAGGGATAGGGATTTGGAACCCCGTTAGGTAATTTTGAACACATTGCTTTCTTCTACTGTCTGTAAGATCAACTTGCACCCGACTTCAATACTATTATTGTCTCACTGGTAATAACTATTTTTTCGTGCTCTGGTGAGACTTAAATCAGCTTTCAGTCCAAGTTTCTAGGTATTACATCTGATGAATTGTTTCACCGGAAGTTGCTTTCCTTTCCTTCAGTGTAGACTTACTCGGTTGCGACGTACGCTGGCATTAATACAACTTTTGTAAGAACTAGAAACTTAGGACAGGGATTATCAAGTCAGAGGCTGGAATATTAACCATTGGCGATCACTGGTCTTGACCAAAGACCTCTCCCAATAAAAGGTTTCAATTTTTTTTTATTCATGTAGGCCTATCACAGGCACTTATAAAGCGATTTTTTTTAACACCATCTCACAGTAAATTAATATTAAGCTATGAAGATAGAGCAATTCACACCCCAGCTTTTTTCGTTTGAGTAATTCTTCAACTTCAGAGTTTGGAACATCGTCGCAAGGTTGCCTGCCTTTCGTTATTCTATAGGATATATTTCGGAAAGTGTGCCGTGTGGATCTGCATCCCTGGGTGGTCGATATACCGCTGACACGTACGAAGCTCTTCGCATCTTCTTTCTGATCCGCACCCCTAGGATCTGGAATGCCCTTCCAGCTTCCATTTGCCCCAGTACCTACAATATGAGTACCTTCAAATCAAGAGTGAAAAGGCATCTTCTAGGCAAGCGCGCTCCACCTTAGGCTGCATCATCGCTTACCATCGTGTGTGATTGCAGTCAAGCGCTCGTCTATAAACATTAAAAAAAAAAACCTTAACATTATAACAGGAAATTTCGCCCATAATCAACACACTGGACAAACAGATTGGCGATCGCAGTCAGTGGCGTGCATAGATGGTTTGCAGAGAATATAATAAATAAATAAATAAATATACTACGACAATACACACATCGCCATCTAGCCCCAAAGTAAGCGTAGCTTGTGTTATGGGTACTGAGATAGCTGATAATTATTTTTTTATGAATATAATACACATAAATACTTATAATATACAGATAAACACCCAGACACTGAAAAACATTCATGTTCATCACACAAACACTCTCCAGTTGTGGGAATCGAACCCACGGCCTTGGACTCAGAAAGCAGGGCTGCCCACTGCGCCACTCGGCCGTCAAATATGCAGATTATATCAAATAAATAAAATCTACAGTAAAAGTTATAAATACTTAAGGGTACGGTTTATATTACCCTCACAATGCCTACCCTTAAGGTTTTACTAACTCATACTGGAGATTTACTTCATTTTATATCATCAGCAGACTCTGTGCATAGACGCTGCTACCCCGTTCTCCGTTATATTCCCGAGTAAGAGGGAGGTTACTGACAACTGTAGTCTGGTCAGCCATCACCACATGGCACTATTCTTTTAGCTGATTGTTAATAAGTAATACAAATTTATTGCTACGCGCCCTTAAAATCAAAATAATCAACAGAGCTATTTTAAAGTAACGTTAAGATAGCTGAGTCCATTAATCAGACCCTAAAGCTGACGTTTCACTAGAGTCAAGTTCATTATGTAAAGACAAGAATGAGCGACCTGAGATAATTTTGTATAAATACAACCGAGTTCTCGTCATGCATATAGTTAATAATAGACTAATGATGTTAACGATTAAAAGTAATCTGAAATTTTTAAGACTTGTTTGTTAGGTTTGTCCTGTTTTTCTTTTTTCTTAAACCACCACAATGTTTTATAGAGATGCAACAAAAAAAAATTCAAACAGTATGTATCAATACATTATCGAGTTTTTTCAAAATATTAGCTCAGCAATTGAGTTCGTTTATAAAGATCTGACCCGATTTCCGCTTGTAATTCTCGAGCAAATATAGACCAAAAAATGTAAAAAGACGTGTGAAAGGTATATAGCTTCATCGTTCTGTTCGCATTCGCCCAGTTACCTTACACAGCTCCGGTAGAAAATCAGCTTAGTGGAAATCACACATAGGTACGCATCTCCTGAAGACAATTTTATATGTTATTTCCGCTAGTAATTCTAGCGCAAATAATGACCAAGTGTACCCTCTAAATCAAGGGTGGTTGGATGTGGTACAGGGGTCCGATATTCGCTTGCATTTTCTCAGTTAATATATCTTCTAAACGACTTTCTTTGCTGGCGGTTGTGGCGTAAGTATAAATTGTGTTCACTCTTCACAGTCTGCTTTTAAAAGTTTAAACTTAAACATTGTTAGTGTGTAAAATGGCCACTCCATATATTTATGACTAACAGCTATGTATAACTTCGTAAGGTATTGTTCCCGGTTTCTTAAGGTATTAATTACAACAGAACATTACTAAAAAAGTTCTCCTCCCACTTAATCAAAAAGTGGCAACACTATCATTTCCGTGGTTCATATTTTAAAATCTATGCTAGTTTACTCTTCGCAAAATCCTCTTTGAATTATTCTAATCATATTTTATTTTTATGCATTCTTACCTGGCTCTAGTAGCAAAAGCCTGATTTAAATTATTGAGTTCAGCCAAATTTGTTTAAAACGTTTTTTTAGTCATGATTGAGCCTTCAATTCTATATTTAAAAAAAACAGAAGTACTTGATCGTTTTTCATCTAGACTGCACACAATTATTACAGGGTGAAAACCGATTCGGTAAAACTGTTTGAATAGTTTCAATTGTTAGTTCCGAAAGCAAACAAAAGTATGTTATTAAACTCGACGTGAATTCCTACATTTAGAATTTCTATCAAAATAGTTCATTTTATAACTTCACCACAAAGAACTTATACGCCGTGTCCAATGTACGTAGCATTCGATTTGCGTGCCTCGTTGCTACATTCCGGATTATAAATAGCTAAGGAGCTGGGTGCAGCTATTAACCCGCAACGCAAAAACAACTGTGTGTGTGGTGTGTGTCTGTGTCATTGTAGCTCGCGAACAGTTGAACTAATTTTGCTTTTGTTTTTTTTTTTTTGTTTGAAACATGTATTAGTAGGAATTCTGCGTAGTTATGTTTGGTGAAAATCGGTACAAGAAGTACCTACCGATGATGACATATATTTTTCACAACTACCTTAATATTGATAGCAATATAATAAAAGTTTTTATTGTTTTTTTTTAAACTACCTAATATCTAACCTGAGTATGAAGCTGTAATAGCGAAGTGGCTGGACTTCACTTTCGGGGGACTGAGTTCAAATCCCAGTACGCACCTCTAACTTTTCTATGTATGTGCGATTTAAGTAATTAACATGTCACTTGCTTCGACGGTGAAGGAAAACATCTTGAGGAAACCTGCATGCCTGAGAGTTCTACGTAATGTTCTAAAATTATGTGGATTCCAACAATCCGCACTAGGCCGGCGTGAGAGGAGACCCGTGCCCTGTAGTGGGCCGGTAATGGTGGTATCCAACCTGGCCCTTGTATTTTACCCTGTTCACAATGACTAAGAACACAATATAACACATCAAAGTTGCCACCAACTCTTTTACTACACGGGATGGTTTAGATGCTTGTTTGTAAAGTAGAACCCGCAATCACGCAAACCTTATGAGCTGTAAAGCCAAATCGTCGAATTTTACACCCCGTATTACGAAAATAATTTCATCGGTATTCAACGCTGCAAGTTTTCCAGCATCAACATACATTAACTTTTAGCAATGAAAACTAAACTTTTGTTGTTGAAGCGGATGAGTAATGGATGCATGTTTTTAAACCTCGACGAAGAAAAATGGTTGTCTAAGATGTTATCAACATCGCAGTTTTATAATTTCTGTCAGAAGCTTTCGCCTGCAATCGGGAACCAAAAGTAGAAAGATTTATTTTAAATACACTATGCCTAACGGTCGAGCAATAACTGAAACTACCCACCGACGTCTCCTATCAGATTAATTGATAGTTAATTGATTGCTCTGATTCTTTTTGTCTATATCCTACTAATATTATAAATGAGAAAGTTTGTATGAATGGACGGACGGATGGATGTTTGTTATTCTTTCACGCAAAAACTACTGAACCAATTTAACTGAATTTTGGAATGGAGATAGATTATACCCTAGATGAACACATAGGGTGCTTTTTATCCCAAACAAATTAACGATTCCCGCACGATCGCCTATTCCCGCATTCGGCAACAGTTGGTATGGAATAAAAGCCATATTGGTATTACCTTTATCTCGAGGTCACAACAACAATGCTTATAATATATTTATTTATTTATTTAACTCTTTATTTGTACACCACAATGAAGTTAGGAAAATAAAAAAATCAAAAGAAATACAAAGACAGAAGTAAAATATAATCACTTAAAGACTAAGCTTAACGCGAATCTACATGTGTGGAGCGAGTTAGACCTCTTGTTCTATCGATGCCAATGATCTTAGTTAACTTAATTTAACAAACGCTCGTGATACTTACAAGTTAACCCTGAACGAGCGTTCTCTTTTAAAGAGAGAGAAAGAGAGCGAGCTCGTACAGCGGATACGAAAAACGGCACTGTTAGAAAGAGGCCAATGAGGAGCAATGGACGCATATCGCGATTAAAGAAATAAATGCAAACCCGAGATACAGCGAATTACACGAGAAGCCAAAGGTCCAGCTAGTGAAAAACGTAATTTAAGCAAAATGGTTTAAAATTGTAGGTATTTTTAATCAATACCTAAGTTTAATTATCGGGTAAGGATAGGTATGCACCACCTACCTATTTAGGTATTTGTTTTTATACGCTATTGGTTGCCTGGGGAAGATCGCTATGTAGCGATAAGGCCGCCATATTGTATACGATGCTTTGTTATTACTTTTCCGTTTTATGTACTTTTTGTGGTGTAAAATAAAAATAGCCCTTGACTACAATCTCACCCGATCGTAAGTGATGATGCAGTCTGAGATAGTCGCTGGCTACTTGTAGGGGTAAAGTAAGCCAGACCCCTATTCGTTTTCTACGCGACATCGTACCGGAATGCTATATCGCTTGGCGGCACGTCTTTGTCAGTAGGGTGGTAACTAGCCACGGCCGAAGCCACAAGACCCCAACAGAGAAAATTAATAACATTAATTCGCAAATTGCCCCGCCAGGGATCGAACTCTGGTCCTCCGCTTAGAAACCTACCACCAGACCAGACCAGAGAAAATTCAGAAATTATAAATTCCCAAATTGCTCGATCCCCAGATCGTAACCTCCGCTCATAAAACAATGCTAACCGCTGCCAACGCCAGGGAAGTCGACAAAAGGTAAAAAAAAGAAATTGTTATGCGTGGTAACCATACCATTTATTGTGTAGTTAATGACTTGGGGTGGTCTCCTACAGCGGTTTAAGCGCTGAGCTTTGTTTGTTAATAGAAAGTGTTTTACGATTACATCGCTTTTAATGGAACTTCGTACGCCTTTACGATTGTATAAAAGGATATAATTGAATTTTATGATTTTTTAACGACTGTCCTGCTAATGAGATATTCCGGGTTCGGTTTGCGGTCAATTTAGGAAACGGCGTTGTCTAAATAGGCTCAAAGCTTTAGTGCTAAGAATAAGTTTCGGGTCATGACAGAACTGACAGTCACATGTGACTGCCATACTATTTAGCATATACGACAATATAATACATTGTACTATATTATTGTAGTATAATACGATATGTTTTTGTAGCATACGTATTTCCATACTAATATTTTAAATACGAAAGTGTGTCTGATTAAATTTAGCATGGAGATAGTTTGCATACTTGAGATGGATAAAGGATACTTTGATACCCGGTGAAAAAGGTTCTCGTGGGACGCGTACGATGTTCCAGGCAACCTGGTACTACAATATTTTTATTGCAGCGGAAATTAATTAAGGAGACTGGAAAAATTCAGAAACTCTGAAATTCAGAGAACTTCAAGTTTTTATAGCATGGAAGCGGTTGTACGAAAAATAGAACTAAAGAATATAGTCCTTGGCAAAGAATTAAGAACTTAAAGAAACCGTGTACTACTAATATTGAAGCATAACAAACTACTCCACTTTGGTAGTGTTTCTCGAACATGTGGTTAGTCACTTCATTCCATTTAGCAGTTGTCAGAATTATTTGGGGAAACGGAAAAAGTTTGCTAGCATCATTCCGCTAGTGTGAAGTGAGTGCGCCGGGCGGTTCACTGTTTTTGACACAATACACTGCATACAAAAATGAGGATTCTTTATTTTCTTAATTCTGTGGCCCTTGGCTACGTATAAAATATTGATGGTGCTACCCTCAAATTTTTGATGTAATTTTAGATTGTGTTACTAATTGCCGTTGTACCAACATAAAAATACGTTATAAATATTTTTCGTAATAAATTAAATTGTAATCTATTCTGAGGAAGTAAACGTCTCCAGCATAAAAGAAGTCTGGGGGTCCAAACTAGCTTTCAAGGTTAACCCATAATAAAACCTTCCTTACTGTAGAAAAATTTTCAAAATATTGTAAGTAATAGGTACTTAGTACCATTTCGGTGTTACGATATTAGTAACTTCGGATAGAAATATGCTCTACTTGCGTCAGATATCTCCCGGCGCCCTCTGCATATATTTTCCGGCTTTGATCATTCCCTGGGCGTGATCCCACATACGTTTGTAAACTTTACCGTGTTCGAACCACATTATGATATCCTAAAAATATCCTATATTATTCGATATTCAAATGCTATCACGGCAGAGAATAACGTATAACTCAGTTGATATAAACATTCTAGGGGTTTTGTTATGTGAGTTGATTAAATGAGATATTCAATAGGATTATGCGCACACACAAACATACACACTTAGCAACTCGAACACTCAAAAATGTTCAATATATCATAACTCGCTGTGCCCTGCGGCTTCGCCTGCGTAAATTACGGGACGCAGCGTACTGCTACATTGTCTACAAACTTTAACAATAAATCAGCTACCTAAAATGTTTATAAATACAGTTGTACAGGTTAAAATTTTTATAAATACAGTAAAGTTAGCGATGCAACCTTTTTCCACATATTTCCAAAAACGACTCAGCTGTCCGCGAATAATATCTTTTCTTGATCTTGGAGCTTCAATCATCCACTATTCAAAACCTTCGATCGTGTAAACATTGCCAATCGTACATGACCGTCCCGGGGACCTGTCTGACTGTCTTACACTTACCTATTATTATTTTAAATCCCTATACAAATGACTTCTAATAATGAGACCTTAAATTCTTTGTCGGTCCTACTTATGGACACTTACACTTTATGTATCTACTCAGTATAAGCCTTATTAAGGGGTTTGCTGCTGTATGCTGAGTAGTCTGTTCCTCTGTCTCAGTTATGGTGTAAAATCTTCAAAATGTTCATCTCGTCTCTCTCATTTTCTTCATCTTAGTAAATCAAACTACGCTTACCCTGGGGCTAGATGGCGATATATGTATTGTCATAGTATGTTCAATTATTTATTTATTTAAATATTTTCGGAATTTGGGTTTTATTATTTTTTTTAAATAAATAAATAAATATACTAAGACACATCGCCATCTAGCCCCAAAGTAAACGTAGCTTGTGTTATGGGTACTAAGATGACTGTTGAATATTTTTTATAAATAATATACATAAATACAGAACACCAAACAACAGACACTGAAAAAGATTCATGTTCATCACACAAACATTGTGGGAATCGAACCCACAGCCTTGGACTCAGAAAGCTGGGTGGCGCAGTGGGCAGCGCACTGCGCCACTCGGCCGTCAAATAAGTAATTATATTAAAGCTTATTTACGTCTAACCAGCAAAATCGTTAACATTTTTTTACTAGGATATTTGCCCTAAGTTTAAAACCATCGCCTATTAACACAGCAACATTTCGCAGGGGTTGCGTGGTACACGTCAAAACGTTCAAAGTACCGTCCTGAATCCATCAAGCTAAGACGTAAGTGTTACCATGGCTAACAGGTAAACAGAAAATGTTCGCCAAAGAAGTCGTGCTTACAGTTTATAATAATTCCAAGAATTTGTAGATACGAATTTCGCAAGTTAGGCACTTACTTAAAACTAAGATTCTTGCCCTATACAACTAAGAATATTTTAAGAGCTGAAGAACTGCGAGCAAGGCGCTTTTATTTCGAAATTAATTAAAACTAAAAATTTCTGGCTGTCTTTTAAAGCGCTTAACTTTATGAATTATGCCAACTTGAAATTGCGGAGTAAGAAGACGGTTTTATGGGGTTATGATGTAATTAATTAGCTTATCATTTTAAAGTTTGTGTTAAGGTAAGATTAAAAAGTTTGCTAGTATTTTTTGTGATAACTCGTAATTAACCCCGACGGATACGGGTTTGTTACAGTATTTTTATAAAGTTGGTAAATAATTAATCTTTTGATAACTATCAATTCCTATCTCCAAAGGTTGCCTGTAAGAGATTGCTTGCAGCAATAAGGCCGCCTTTGCATGTCTACATTGTGTACTACTTTAGTGTTTCTTTTCCTGTATGTTATACGTGCAATAAAGTGTTTCTTCTTCTTCTTAATTCATATTGGCCAGATATTTTATTAAATTTGTTAGGTTTTTTACAAATACCCTAATAATTGTTATTTAATTAATAAACAGATATCAATAATGTATAAAAATGATTATTTTGTTCATGACATTCAGTTGGTGAGTATTCAGATATAAAAACGACTGCATTATCGATACACTTCAGTCCTACATGGTCTCGAACGATGCAAAGATCGTCGCCTGGATGAACTCGAAGGATGCAAAGATCACCTCCCGGTGTCTTTTTCGTTATCAGGCTATAAGTTTGACCCTTTATCGGTCTTACTATATGATATGCACAAACGGAAAACCGTTTTAAAATACTTTATTTCCATTTTTTTTTAATTAAATGCAATCATCAACAGCGGCCGATGTGCGCAGTGGGCAGTGACCCTGCTTTCTGAGTCCAAGGCTGTGGGTTCGATTCCAACAACTGGAAATTGTTAGTGTGATGAATATGAATGTTTTACAGTGTCTGGGTGTTTATATGTATATTATAAGTTTTTATGTATATTATTCATAAGGATATTCATCAGTCGCCTTAGTACCCATAACACAAGCTACGCTTAATTTGGGGTTACAGTAAAGTATGGTTAAAAATATAAAAAACACAAGTGTGGAAAAAAATACACAAAAATATAAACAGATTTCCTTTATGTAAGTATTTTTTTTTATTTTCTTAACAATTTAAAGTTAATTTTGCACTAAGAAGTAACGAAAAAATTTACTTTACCGACTTTTTCACCGCGGGTAACACCGCGGGCCGGGGCGCTAGTGAGGCTTAATTCGAACATTTACCGACCTGACTTGGCAAATCATATTAGTGACTAGGATATCATAGGAGTGTCGGACCATCTAGGTCTAACAGTAACATAATTTTACGGCGAGATCATAAATATCCGGCTACTATAGCCCTCCAGTCTGTTAGTCCACCTAATTCAAAGTCACACAGTTTGCCGGCGGTCGACTCTGTTTGTTTGTGTTTGTAATTTACACCGACGGAGCCAACTATCGATATATCTCTATAATACCTGTGTACCTATGAGAGTAGAAAAGCTTAGTTAGGAATGCGTTGGTAAACTATACGTTGATTAAAATTATTAATTTAGTTTGAGTGTAATATCGTGGGCAAGATGAACAGCAAGGTCAAGCGCAACTAGGTGATGCTTTTTGTGTGGTGGGATTGGAAGAGCATTATTCATTATGAGCTGTTACCACCAGGCAGGCTCATCGATTCTGAACTCTACTGCGAACAACTGATGAGATTAAAGCAAGAAGTTGAGAGATAGCGGCCGGAATTAATCAACAGAAGGGGTGTGGTCTATCATGTGTGTTTATGCATCCGCCGTATACTCGTGACCTTAAACTTTGAGATTTCCACCTATTTCGGTCTCTTTAGAATTCTTTAGACAGTGCCAGGTTAACATCACGAGAAGAAAGAAAAAGGTCGCGGTTTTTTGATCAGAAGCCCCAAAATTTCTATAGTAATCGGGTTTATGTCCCTACCTACAAGATGGTAAAATGTTATCGAACAAAATGGTACCTTTGCTCTTGTTAAATGTGAATAGACTATATAAAAAAATGTTTCGAATTTTCTTAAAAAATGCGAAGAAACTTTTTTCTTAACCTATTATTTGGAACTCCCTATAAAAGACGTGGATGGTCATATTTTTCATAAAAATATTCATCAGTCATCTTAGTTCCCATAACACAAGCTATGCTTACTTTGGGGCTAGATGGCGATGTGTGTATTGTCGTAGTATTTTTATTATTTTTATATTATTCCTTTAGTCGCCTCGTAAAACACTCGCGGGAAGTGGAGTGGTGACAACTGTTTTCTTATCTGCCGTCAGCACACTTGATCATAATAGTATGATCATTATTAATAATTTGACTATGACTATTTGGGGATACTGGTTGGAACACGAATGGTTGAAATGTTGGTTTACGAATGTAGTTAGCGTAACAAACAAACTTACATTCACATTCTTAATATCAGTAGGGATTAGTAGTGTTAAACAATTTGAATTTCATAAAAAAATCACGATCAGGTAGAACAATGGATGTAAAATAACTACGTCCGCGAATAGAACGTGAACGTATTGCTTATTTGTACAAAATAAGCAACAATTTGTTTAAGGAAAAAATATTTTTTTTTTCCTTTTTATGAGCCTAGCTGCAGGAAAAGTTCGTACGTGATAAAAAGGAGCAAGTTCGAAAAATAATTTATCGCGGAATCAAGTCTGAGAAACTTAAGGCTGGAAGTGACAAACAAGAAAGTCGGAAAGTTTGACTCTCGCCCCACTTGCCGTATGATGCTTGCGAAGGAATTTTACGCTCTTAATAGTCGGGGAGCTAGCACCGATGGTATCTGTTTTGTTTAAAATCTTGGAAATTCCCCAACTGAACGAAGATTTCATTAATACATATTAGTTTGAAGACCTTCCTGGCATCCTGGCATGGCGCAGTGGTAAGCGAGGTAGCCTTATACGTGCGTGGTCCCGGGCATTCCGTGGTCAATTGGACGTCAATGGTGCGGCGCCAAGTGATTTAGCGTTCCGTTGCGATGCCACGTAAAATCGGCAGGGTGATTACGTAACTCACAACATGCTCGCGACAGCCGGAAATCTCACGTACTTTGCTGTCATACATTGCTTACAAAAAACTGTTGCATACGAAAAAAATACAAATGTGACGTTTGACAGCAAAGATGATTGATGGGTTTAATTATAACTGACATAACCTTTACAGGTTAGCCCGCAACCACTTCAGACTGCATCATCACCTGTTACAATTCACCAATAACATTAATGAGCTAACTTATTATGATATTAAAAAGTCGCTAGCCCTCAATAAACCATTGAAAAACTCATTGTATCCCTATAAGCTCAACAGAATGCTCTTTTATAGTTGCCAACGCGACTTAGAATTTCAAGGGGACCGCTACAATGTTCTGAATTGGACCTAATTGTTATAACCAAACCCGAGCAATAGTCGAGCAAGATTGTTCAAGCAGTACAATAACCTATTCTCGATTCAGCGTCCATTCTTGCCCTTCATTATTTGAATCCCGAATAGGGCCGACAATAGCCGAACGTTTCCGCTTATGCGAGGGCCTATTACGCGAAAATACGGGTTTTCATTTCATCCCGAAAGGTCCGGGACACAGTATCGCATCTGTTACTGAGTCTATTCTAAGAGATTTTATTGCTCAGCCTGTAATTGGATGGGTAATCTAAATTAGTGCCTGTAGCTACAGGGTATAAGGGGATATTATTACAGAGCTGACTCGTGACTTGAAGCTGTTGCAGAGTTAAAGACTTAGAATAAAAAGAGGACTAACTAATTTGCACACAGGAACTTATTCAGCTTACGAGGTCAAATAGGTGGTACAAGCCTCGAAATATTGACACATTATTCGAGACGCAGTTATTTCCTGGTAATTCTCTGGTATGACTCTTTATTTGAGTTATTCCCACTACGTTGCTTTCCGTGATGCCGCTTTCCGTTGACATTAGTGCCTGATGCCGCGCGGTACCAACTTCTACACAACCGTTGCCATGATGCCGGACGTCACTCCTTCTATAGTTTCACTACGTCGCTCCCACATCTATAATTTTTTCACCACACCGCTTGTTCACGTATTGAGATGATTTTCGTAGAAAAAAAAATATTTTATGTATGGAATAAATGTTTTTTCTCCTTCTTACACGCAACATTTCGATTTAATGCAAATTTTGAATTAAAGTTAACTGCATACAGGGCACGGGTCTCCTCCTACAATAAGAATGGGTTAAGGCCGCAGTCCACCACACTGGCCCAGTGCGGAATGGTCGACTCCACACATCTTTGAAAACATTATAGAGGACTCTCAGGCAGGCAGGTTTTCCACAGTGTTTTCCTTACGTAATTACTTAAAACGCACATAATTTAGAAAAATTAGAGGTACGTGCTGGGATTCGATCTCGTTCCCCCGAAAATGAAGTCGAGCTCCTACCCAATGGGCTATCGCTTTTTGTAAGTAATTTAGTTTTAAGTTGCATCTGCTTGAAATCTTAATATATATATTTCTTGTGTGCGTGTGTATGTCACTGAACTCCTAGACGGCTGGACCGATTTGAATGATTTTTTAAGTATGCGTTTGGGTGGCACCCGGGATGGTTTTGATTCACAAATCAACCCGACAGATGGCGCTGGGGTCAGCTAGTAAATTTATATTAATTGAAAGTAAACTTTTGACTTTCATCGTAACTCAGCGTAGAAACATAATTCTATTCAATACCGGTTGGCATTCTAAACCCTAAAGTATCGAAATAGAAAAAAATTAATTATTGTATTTCGTAAATATTTAGAAAATTACTTAATTTCTTCACAAATATAATATATGTATAGATTTATATATGGATAGATAATGACAGAGATAATTAATGGGGTTGTTCCACGATAAATAAAATCTCGGTGTATTGCTACGATATTAAAGATATATTTCACATTTTAACAAGTAGGCACAAAAGATAAGAAGCCGAATCTTATTATTAACCCGAATAATTAAAATCTAAAAGCAGGGACATTTGCGTAATTATTCACTCGAAAGGTCGTTCCATGAAAAGGTATTTAAGAATCATAATTACTGATGAGAATATTAAAATTTTGTGCCTCCGGTTCTCTCAATCTATAAATATATTAGTTTTTATTCGATATAATGTAAGCTGTAATTTGGTTGGTTTAATGAATGAACATGTCCTTAGAAGTATATAATTTTTTTATTTAATCATCTAGAAAATTTTTCATTTCTATTTCAAATCCACCCTCCCATTGTAAGAGTCCTTTAGCCCAGCAGTGGATTGTTATAGGCTATTGATTTCCCGGGCTAAAGAATTGCCTATGTCCTTCTCCAGGGTGTTGTGATTAATTTCTTCTCCAATTATATTAATTCAAAATATCACCCATTTATCTTGATGTATGTTTTGGTTGACTGCCAATTATTTAAAGTTGTTTTTCAAAGCTGTAAACTTAAAGTTCATAATATCAATAGCGCGGAAATTTTAAATTCAAATTCAAAATGAATTTATTTTATAGGCCTAGTTTGAAACGTCAAGTCAGTCTGTTTGTAGTGACTGTACCACCGGGTTGGAAGGCAGATTCTACTGAGAAGAGCCGGCAAGAAACTCAGCAGATTGCTCTTTATCAATATCAATGTACTGGACATGTTCCATGCATGCCCTTCGAAGTGTTGCGCTGTTTAAATGCGACAGTTTTCCTCTTACCATCAGCTATCTTGGTCGGTCAATTAACATAAAAAAAGTTACAAAATAAATTAATATTTATTGTCATGACTGGCGGTGATAGCCGAGTGGAAAGGACGAATCCCAGCCTTCAACTTTTCTAAGTTATGTGCGCTTTAAGCAATTTAAATATCTCTTGCTACGACGGTGAAGAAAAACATCCTGAGGAAACCTGCATGCGTGAGAGTTCACTATAATGTTCGAAGGTGTGCGAAGTCCGCTACTCGACACTGGGCCAGCGTGGTGGACGACTTTAACCCCTTCTAATTATGGGAGGAGACTCGTGCCCTGTAGTGGGCCGGTAATGGGTTGATATGATGAGCATGACTGGCATTTCAAAATACTCCGATAAAAAGCTTTTAAAGTTTTAAACATGCTGTTTAAAACGCTATAATGGCTTGAGGGAACCGGAATCGGAAGATTGGGCCACTTGGCCGACGGCCAACATACCTACTAACGAAAACGTAGCATCGGTTTCCTAAAACACCTTCGCGGTTATACACTGAATGTAAATGATCTCTTTTATGTTATTCAGCATATTCTCATCATGTAGTTAGGCACTAGTTTTTCATTATTTTATTAATTTATACTAATACTAGAGGTCCCTCGCGACTTCTTCCGCGTAAAAGTCAACCTTGAAGATAGACATATGCTGTCCCAGGCTTTTTTTAGAACTTCTAAAGGGGAACAACTTTCTCATGCGTGATTTTATCGAAACTTTAACCGTTTACAAAGCGCACGTAGAATAAGCTCTGAAAGTAAAAAAACGCCGATTTTCAAACATTCTTATTTTTTTAAATGAGACTCGTACGAATCGAATAAATCAGCCGTTTAGTTGCAGTATAGATTTGTGTATTTATTAACTTAGATACCGACTGCAGCGCAATCTGTCGGGCTGATTTGTGAATCTAAACCATCCTGGGTTCCACCCAAACGCATAAAAAAAATTCATTCAAATCGGTCCAGCCGTTTAGTTCAGTTACATACACTGGTACAGTAGAATTATATATTTAAAGATTATAAATATATAAGTTAGGATTAATGTGCCTTATTTAACCACGTCAGGCTGAACGAATCTGGATGAAATTTAGCAGATATAAATTATAGTCTGGTATATACATAAGCTAATTTTCATCCCTGAAAGATGAACGATTGCCGCAGGGTAGATTTGGTTTGTTTTTCACACAGCAAGAGATCGAAATGTTTTATTGCATAGTAGTAGGAAAGAATCGGAGAATAACATACGCACACAAATCAAACTTTCCGCACGAATGAATACGTGGGCAAAAACTAGTATAATATAACTTTCTTACATCGATTCTTATCTTCTTTCTGCATTTTTATACTTAATTTGTTCTGTACAGGAACAGATTTTTAAATTTTTAGATATATAAATTTTTTCTCTGTGTTATTTTCGGCTAACGAATTTGGAGGACTGTTCTTTTTCAAATTTTGTGTTCTTTGGGTTTGTTTCGTTTTGGCTGCCTTCTATTGGCTGCAATGAGATAACTGATGCCGGGTGCCACATCGGCGCGACACTGAGCATGGTGAGTATGGTAAAGGCCTGCGCCTGATAGTAGGAGCTCCAAAGTACGTCAGAAATGACGTCATCCATCGAGACACCAGGACGCCTACAGTGCAGGTTTTCGTCCACACAATCGCACGCCAAATTTTCGCTCACGCAGATTACGTCTCTCACCCCCACGGAATAGCCCCAGCGCTGGACAGACCTATAACAGGGCGTCCACTACCTCGAGAGATCCTCCAATCACCCCCGCTGACGTGGCAACGCGGAGGCACAAATGGTGACGTCGATAACGCGAGGCCCATCGGATTTGAAAACACGCGCCGGCGAATACTTCGCTGACAGTGAAGCAGGGACATTGCACGGACACGACAAACCAACAGGCTCAAAGCCAATGATGGAGGGCCCTAGCCCAACAAACCCTTCAGCATTATATAATAGCATAGGATTTATAGATAAACTCTTCTCTAGTATGTCAACAATCCATATAGATTCTTAACTTCTTTCGGCCCGCATTTAAAGTAGAAAATCTTCTGGCACTAAAATACAACGCTACCTTCAAAGAGCTTGTTGTTTAATGTATTCGTTTTACCGAACACCTCAATCCTTTAATTTCGTTCTAAGTAAACCTAAACCGGGGATTTACGATGAACATCAAATAAAACGTTGTTGGAACAACTCATAAAGAAAGGTTTAAAATCCGCTGCTCCCTTTTGTTGCTTGGAAGGGTATTAATTCTCTCATTTAAAATCAACTTACTTTGGAAGGAAACAAGGCTTGTTGTTCATCGCAGATTACCATCAAAGCCGCAAGTCTACTGAACTGGGAGGTAACGTAACCATTTAAGTAGGCATCACAGCGGTCAACGAAATGAAGATGACCTTGAAGTTTCCGTTAATGCAGACGTAATCTACTGTATGCTGCTTGTGCTGCTCTTGTGGCAATCTACAGTTAACTTTATAGTATTCTTTGGACTCTTCTCACGTTAAAGAGCCCTTTTCGAATAACGATACACTGTAAAGGTGGGAGTAATATGGAACTTACGAATTTAAGTAAATAACCGTGTCGTAATAGACTTAGGTACGTTAAATTATACGTTGGTTAAAATGGAGCAAAAACAATAACAAATTACAATAATTTAATTAATGAATACCACATCGGCAAATTAACAAACTTTTTTCATTTTGTTTTAGGGTTCCCTACCTAGTAAACAAAAACTTTAATATTTTTGGTGTATGTCAATATGTCCGCGTTTTAAAACTAACTCATCTAAGATACCGTTTAAAATATGAAACTGAATTTAAACTTGAACACAAAGATTTAGTTTAATAGATAAAGATAACCAACAAAATAAAGATAATAATAAGTACAATCCACTGACCAAAAAATAAAATCCTTAGGATACTTCCCGATGACTGACATCTACAAATTTGATTTGATTTGACAGTTTACACCTCAATAAAATATTTTATAATTCATTCTGATACAAAAATGAATAGCTACATCCATCTTTTATAAATTCAAAACATAAATTCGTCTATCTTATAATATAAAAACGATTCCTTGAAAGTATGAAGATGGTTCTTACGGAGAGAAAAATTAAAAAAAATCTCTGAAAAAGTCAAAAAACAACACTTTTTTATACTCCCATGCAAACGATTCTTAATAATACTTAAAAGTCAATTTGAACTTAAATCCCATACCATAAAGTTTAAGTGTTACTGAAGAGGTTCCGGAAAGGCAAAAAGTTACGACAGGTAAAGAAATAGAATATAGTTTGGAAATTAAACTGGGCCCCTGTAGGTGGCGCTGAAATTAGGTTCTAGATTTTTTAAGATATTAAAACCAGTAGTAAACGATTTGGTTCCGACGACGTTGCGCAGGTCAGCTAAACTATAATATAAATAAAATATTAACACTCATTCTATGTTATTGTTTTTTTTAATACATTGTTTTCGTCCCTACTATTAGTTATAGACGTTGGAAAATAATTATTCCTGTACTCTTCATCATCATCGGAAATAGACTTTTGTTGTGAGTATCAAAATTCACGGTCTTGGGTCACTTGTTTCCAACGAGTCTTAGCTACTACTTTCATGTCGTCTGTCCACCTCATTGGGGGCCCACCAACACTGCGTTTACCGGTCCTGGGTCGCCATTCCAGCACCATGGGATCCCAACGTCCCCACACTTCAGCTTTGCGACTCACCAAGCTGTATCAGTCACTCTAGTTCTTCTACGGATTCCCTTATTTATGATTTAATGATACTCACCTAGCCCTAGCAAAGCCCTAACCTTCATCCGCATAGTGACTCAGAGCCTTCCTATATACCACCCACTATATTCGTTTAAGTATTATAAAATCTACACAAATTAATGATACGGAACCCTCTCTTTTCTCCTTACCATTTAATTCCATCCCACCACAGCAGTTTTCGCAGTTGTTCCGCGTGTTTTATTCCCGTAACATCGGTCGAAATTAACTTTTATATGTCACTATGGGGCGATGCCTGGAGGCCTGGAGGTGAGTAGGCGTAAGGAAAACAGAATTTGCAAATGGTAATGAAAGTCACCCTTATACAAAGTTAACTGAACTTTCGATATGTGTTATTAGTTTGATTATATATGTATATAATTATATTCATTCTGTTTTCACTTCCTTAAATATTTTTGTTGGCTGCACTTACGTAATAAGGTCAGTGGTTGGCTGGTAACAAATGCTTTAGTCGTTTTTTGGTTGTACAACAAAGTGAATAAATAAAAAAGTTTTTCTATTTGCTCTATATGTTATCCTAGAGGGTAATTCATTAATGGATATAATAAAAATCTATGAACTACCCTCTCTAACTATTGCATATGTTTTAAGGTGAACCACCTTGGGCGCTGCGGGGTTTGGATCGTGGGATTTTATTTTAAATTTTTATGTATATAATTTTTTTGTATACTACGCAACATTTCAACAGCCATTATTTATTGGCCCAAATTGTCCGGTAACAGTCCTGAACACCGTGTGAACGTTGAGGCCGTGAGGTGTATAGGATAATCCCGTCAGTTTGCGCCACGGCTTCGCTATCGGATTTCAACGCGACATCGATCCTATGTGCGCCTTAATTTAGATTAATTGGGTCTTATGGTGCAACTTGAATTTACTGTTATGGTATTACCGTATTTAAATTTGTTTATATCCCCGGGACTTCATCATTTGTTTTAGTTTTTGTAAATGCCGCGTTATCTGTTTATTTTCCCCGTACAGAGTACCCTATGTCTATATACCCTATCCCTACGTATGTATTTGGTCGGCTTATTGGCGCAGTGGGCAGCGACCCTGCTTTTTGAGTCGCAGGCTGTGGGTTCGATTTCCACAACTGGACAATGTTTGTGCGATGAACATAATTTTTTTCAGTGTCTGGCTGTTTATCTGGTTATTATTTATGTATATTATTCATAAAATATTCATCCGTCACCTTAGTAACCATAACACAAGCTACGCTTTCTTTGGGGCTAGATGGCGATATATGTATTGTCATGGTATACTATATCCCATGACAATACATATAGTTCATTTATTTATGTTTTTCGACGATAAAACTCTCTGTTCAAACATTAATGCTCTTAAGCTTTAACTACATAGGTAACAAAGATGCTTGATATGTCTGTATGTTTGTGCGTCGGTTTATCTGGACGTCTTTATCAAAAGTAAATAAATAAATATACTACGACAATACACACATCGCCATCTAGCAAAGTAAGCGTACCTTGTGTTATGGGTACTAAGATAACTGATGAATATTTTAATAAATAAATACTTAAAATATACTTATAAAAACCCAGACTCTGAAAAACATTCATGCTCATCACACAGACATTTTCCAGTAGTGGGAATCAAACCCACGGCCTTGGGCTCAGAAAGCAGCATCGCTGCAAACTGCGCCAATCGGCCGTCGTTTTTTTTCTTTCTTTTCTTTTATTCGGCTGGTACAGGGATTTCAGTGATATTTATATTACTTCCACCAAGTTGGTTAGATTAGCTGTCCAGCCAAACGCTGAGGTTTAATCTTATATAACTAAGAATGTCCCATTATCTTTTATACTTTTGATAAAAAGTACTCAGAAGCAGTTCTACATCATAGAATGAAATTGCTAAGTTGACCATCTTATTTTCACTTGATTTACTCTTTACCTTATTCACGATAATTATGTTTTAAAGACCAAATTATTTTTTAAAAAACCTTAGAAGGAACAAAGCAAGTAACCCTAAAAATACTTATTAAACGTCAGCTAATAGACAAAAAATTTACGGGAAAAAATATAATAAAAAGCTTTCAAAATATAACTCAATTTGCAAGTTGAGTGTGCTGTAAAGAAGTAAATAAAATTTTATATTTTTTCTACGGTGTTTGTTCACTTTGATGTTGGTTTGAGATATAAAACTCGAACGGCTCTCGAACTGGCTCGTATTTCACAAAAGGCCCCCCTTAATTATAAGATATCTGATAAATTAAATCTTAACGCCTTAAGCCCTTGTAGGCAACCATTGTCTAAGTTAAAATCGGTTCAGTGTAATATAAAACTACATTGAATTTTAATTCAAACATCATCTAGGTAATGGTCTCAGCTTTCAACCACCAAGCCGCTAACAGAGGAGATTGGGAGAAAAACTCCGACTATAGCAGATAGATATAGAAAAGATAGAGGATATTTTCTAAGTTATGTGCGAAGAGGAGGGTTGGTGACACCTGTATTCTGATCTGCCGTCACCACATATCATACTAGACAAGTATTCGTTTCAAATTATGTATCTCCATAAGAGGTACATAATCTCCATAAAAGGTATATTCGATTCACACTTGGCAAGTTATTTTTTCATAGTTAATCTTTAAACTCCAAAGCCTATTAATTAGGCTAGGCTTTAAACGTATTATAGAATAAACAACACCCGCCAGGTAGCAAAAGAAACCAATGTATAAGAGATAATAATATGAGAGAGGGCATTTTCTTTATTCCACTACAAGTTAGCCCTTGACTGCATTCTCACCTGGTGGTAGTGATAAGATATAAATAAAAATAAATATACTACGACAATGCACACATCGCCATCTAGTCCCAAAGTAAGCGTAGCTTGTGTTATGGGTACTCAGATAACTGATGAATATTTTTTATAAATAATATTCATAAATACTCATAATATATAGATAAATACCCAGATACTGAAGAACATTCATGTTCATCACAAAAATATTGTCCAGAAAGCAGGGTCTCTGCCCGCTGCGCCAATCGACCGTCGAAAGCAGCAGGCTTATCAGTTTGGGAGGATGCAACCGTTATGGTCTGTCTAAGTAGCATTTATTTCACTAAAATGACTTTGTTACTTCACACTAGATCTAAACGCCCTCGGGAACTGTACAGAGAGATAATATCTTGACTGAGACTTGTGTTCGTATCTAAAATCTATCTCATAGGTCATGCAATTTTTTAGCTATGAGCTATTTATTGTCTTGCGTGACAATGCTGTTTAAGGCAAATCTCTTAAACCAAACCAAATACAAAATCAAAGTCAAAGTTAAATATTTCTGCAGGCAAACAGATGGCAATTTTGATGCGTACTTTATAATATGTAAAATATCAATAGATTGATTTTCTAATAAAGATGCACGTGCTATATATATAATTGATGAATGTTCATGATTTTAGTATTACTATAGATTTTTTTGGTGGAAGTTCGAAAAGTATATTGGAAAAGAGTTTTTAGTATTTTATTTTGAGCAGTTTGCAGATGAGCTAATCTTGTTTTGGTGGCACTTCCCCAGACTTCAATCAGGTAAATTAAATGTGGTTTAATTATGGTATTATACACAGTGTAACGAAGCTTCCGACAACAATAACAATTGTTTAGTATAAAGTAAACATCTACTGAGGATGCTCCGGTGTCGGAACATAACGTGCTTGGAAAGTTCATTGCCGAAGATTTGTTTGGTGTGGAGTATAAAAATTGAAGAGATTATGAATTACACCGCAGGATTCTCCTGCTTTTTAGCTTTTTGGAGCAAATTAAGCTTAACGTTCATTGTATTACGCATACGGGAAACCATAAATTAGGTTAGTTAGGTAGGACCTCTTATTATCAGCTGGCATAAGCGATCCAGCCCATTATGCAAAGGCACGCGCGGTTTGAACTCCATAATGAATGCTGACGCAGGTCGTGCGTTCAGACTTTTCAACTTCTAATTTTCAGTAACGACTCTCTCATCTTTGTAACACCGAACCACGAGGCTTCGGAGGTCCTCACTGTTTCATAAATATATAGATTGATGAAGCTCTATCGCGTATAGTAAAAGCAAGAAAACTGCGAAAGTGTTTATTTTTTCGTTTGTCTTTTGTTCACGGTCTTTCATGATTTTTGGCAAAGAGTTAGTTGTAAAGGACGGAGCGTAACAGGCTACTTTTTGTCCTAGTTAAAAAATTGGTTGTCGCGGGATTTGTGTTAAACTGCAATAAACGCGGATGAATAACGTTTTTGATGACCTCAACTGGCGCAACGATGAGCTTTGTGAATTGAAGTAAATGGTCGCGGGTTTGACTCCCGGCAGAGGAAATTATAATTTCTGATTTTTCTTTGGTCTAATCTGGTGGGAGGCTTGGGCAGTGGCTTGTAACCAACGTACCGAAAAAGACTTGCCGCCAAGCGATTTAACATTCTGGTACGATATTGCGTAGAAACCGAAGGTATGTGTAACGGCCATATTCCTTACAGATTATATTAAACTACATTATCAATTAAACTTAACTCTATATTTCACTGCCATAGTATTATGCCTATAAAATACGACGCATTTTCATCTTTTAGCTCCAACGTCTGATTTTACATCGAACCATATCACAAAGTATTAACCAACACTTCATTCTTAGTATCCCTAAATTTGAATGTACAAACATCCAGTGCATTTTATATCTTATTTTTACGACATCAAGATTGATAATTGGTTACTGTAATTTCCGTTTCTTGGAGCGTGACTGAGTATTTTCAGACTAATCGGCTTATGACGTAATCAGCTTATAGTAAAAACGCGACAGACGTTTTTGTAGGAAATAATGAAGTTCGGTTTGAGTTGAATTAAAACGAAGGATTAGAATTAATTTATAACCAGCCTCCAAAAAAGGCGAAGATTCTTAATTCCACATTATTTTTTTTGCTCTCTGAGGCACGGGGGTAGACGACCAATTTCCTGACTCCTAGCTGGTGTTGAAAATTCATTAAAAGAAAAAACACAATACCCAAACAATTTTTATTCTTGGCATCGATTGATTAAGTCAAATTTTATCATCCGGTAGAAAATAGTCTCAAACGTATTCCTTTAAACTTCATTACCATCAACTCATTACAGGCCCACTACGAGGCACGGATCTCAGAAGCCAAGGTGCGGATTGCTTAAATTAAAACGCACGTAACTCCGAAAAGTCAGTGGTGCGTGCGTGGGGCTCAATCTTGGTCTGCACGAAAGGAAAGTCAACAATTATTGCACGGCGCACTGATCGATCGACTAGCACTATATCAGGTCTATTAGCTGTAATATACCTGTCAATGGTAATCGTTCGATCCCAGTAGAGCAATGCACTGCTATTTTCAAGAACTGACGCCGGGCCGTACCTATAATAAGGCATCAAATCGATAAGGCCAAACCGAAGAGCAAGTTGTTGATGAACTATCCTGGCTACTTGATTATGTCTGTGCAAGTATTCGCTGTTAGCAAGATGAGAACACCCGGAAACTATATGCCTGAGTGTCTCCCCAGGACGGTGGCACGCTCGACATATGTCTAGAGTGCCATCTTTCATAATGTGTTTCTGGTAGTTTCTCGTCTTGATGACTTTGTCCATAATTGCACAGACAAAACTCTCGATTTCCCCAAATAGGCCACCGAACTGTAACCAGGATACAGATGCGATTCTTATTATTATATTAACCTGCCGGCTATCACAGCAACATTAAAAGTTTACTCCTGAATAGGTTCTGAACGTAAATCACAGGACATAGGGCGGTTTAGTTAAATTTTACGTGTGATTTTTAATAAATCTGCAGATACAATGGTAACTAGCTGAACCCACCCAGTTTCCATTTGCAACTCTTCATTAGTTTAACACGATTTTTTATTAGTGCTAATAGAATTGAATTTCTTAATTCTTGCCAACTGGGTATCTTTAAAACAAGAGCGATAGGCATCCTCTAGGCAAGCTCGTCCAATCTTAGGCCACATCTACACTTTCCATTAACGCAAAAAAAACTAAATATGTATCAAACACAATATCATCGCAATATCAGTATTATCTTTTTCCTTTCCCAGAGAGCTTCATTTCTCGTTCCGCCCACGGATTGATTCGTATTAATACAGGATAATACCGGATGTTTGGTGCATCGTGTGCCAAATCGAATCTGATGATTGGAGGGGTCTTTGGCTATCTCTTCAGCCCTCGTAAAAAAATCTTGCTCAAACGGTTTTTTTTATACTGATTTTAAATTGTTTTTTTAAAAATTGTAAAAATTCTACATTTAAATTTTAATAAAAAATAAAGTTGTTAAGTATTAATTAATTTTCTTTTTAATCTTTAATTTGTAACGTTTTACGCTTCTTTTGAAACTAGAATTACACGCCAGCAACATCTAGTTTTTGTTTTACAGCCCCGCAAAGTTTTTTTTACGTAAAAAAATAAGCTTGAACGTCAACTTTCGGTTTTAATAAAAAAAAAACTAAAAGTGATCATGTTCTTCCAATTTTTTTAAAACATCTCTGGACTGTCCCCTTTCTAATGGTGTGCAATATGCCATGAAAAGTAATTAGTAACATCACTAATTTTCAAATTTTCTAAACTTGGTCGCAATTTTCTAATATTCAACAGGTGAAAGAAAAACAAGGGTTTGCGTAAATAACACTCACAATTCACAAGGCAGATGACATTTTCTGTCTCTTTCATAAAGTTATACGCCCGTTGTTCGATAATGTGTTCCCCAATTCGTGGATTGGGCGCGATGGGCCTATTGCATGGCCTCCACGTTCCCCAGACTTAACTCCGTTAGATTTTTATGTCTGGGGACGTGCCAAAGAGCTAGTATACGCCACAGAAGTCCCAACGAGGGAGGTACTAATACAACGCATAGAAGCGGCCTTCGGTACAATTAAGAACGAAATACGGCTTCGGACTACAACTGTAACAATACGTCAAAGATGTCGGGCCTGCATTCGAAACAGGGGTGAACAATTTGAGCAGAATTTGTAAAAATTATGAAATAAATGTTTCAAATGCAATGTATTATTTTTATTTCAAGTAAAACCTACGAAATTTAAAAATTTTACCTGCTTGTGAGTTTTATTTACGCAAACCCTTGTTTTTCTTTCACCTGTTGAATATTAGAAAATTGCGACCAAGTTTAGAAAATTTGAAAATTAGTGATGTTACTAATTACTTTTCATGGCATATTGCACACCATTAGAAAGGGGACAGTCCAGAGATGTTTTAAAAAAATTGGAAGAACATGATCACTTTTAGTTTTTTTTTTATTAAAACCGAAAGTTGACGTTCAAGCTTATTTTTTTACGTAAAAAAAACTTTGCGGGGCTGTAAAACAAAAACTAGATGTTGCTGGCGTGTAATTCTAGTTTCAAAAGAAGCGTAAAACGTTACAAATTAAAGATTAAAAAGAAAATTAATTAATACTTAACAACTTTATTTTTTATTAAAATTTAAATGTAGAATTTTTACAATTTTTAAAAAAACAATTTAAAATCAGTATAAAAAAAACCGTTTGAGCAAGATTTTTTTACGAGGGCTGAAGAGATAGCCAAAGACCCCTCCAATCATCAGATTCGATTTGGCACACGATGCACCAAACATCCTGTATAATGTTTAGGATTGTTACTACGATATAATACAGAATCAACAGGCTGCTGATACTTATCAACGACGTCTCAACACAAATATCAATTCTTATTTTGATATTCGCACCGTTGAGTCAACAATAATTTGAAGGCGTTATCTCCTAAAATTGTAAAGGGTTGCTAAATCAAATTCTTCTTTATGTTAATTAATTAATGAAGAGAAAGAGATAGAAGTACAACACTTTGTACACACAACACTGTTTGTATATTTAGTGTAGGAGTTCATTTTCGCGTTTATCGAGAAGTGTGATTTAAGAGAGTTAAAGTTTATAATGTTATGGAGAAATAGTGAAGATGGCTTTAATAAATATATAACTGAAAAACAAAATCGAACACAGAGCAATCACTATCTATACTTTTCATCATCAAACCATTCCTGTAATGCCTCGGATCTACTCCCAGAGTGAGCAGGGTCATAGTAACCACGCTGGCCCAGTACAGATTGGTGGAATCCACGCATCTATGAGAACATTATGTAGAACTCTCAGGCATGCAGGGTTCCGTTGAATCAAGTGATATTTTAGTTACTTAAAACGCACATAACTCAGAAAAGTTAGAGGTGGATGCTGTGATTCGAACTCGGCCCGAAAATTGAAGTTGAGCTCCAACCTAACGCGCTATCATCGGTTCTAAGAGATATAGAAAGCCTATTTTACTAGCAATTTCAAGCAAAGTAAAAGATTTAAAGCGTGCTATATATTTATATTTTGAGAAAACCTTAAAAATCTCACTTTTCAACGTCAATTTTTTTTAAAAGGTAGTTATGAGTACAATCATTACGTCACAAAATATGAAGCCGCGGAGTCTCTTCAAGAACATCATTCTATAAATACAAACGAACGCGCAGCTCGGCTCATTAAAAGTTTAATTAAAGTTTGGCCCACTCGGGACTCGAATGTATAACCCTTGAGCGCGGATATTGCTCCAAGATAGAACTCCGTGCCAAATATAGAACTGTATTAACTTGTTACTGCATTTACTTCGCAACGTCATAATATACGAGCTGGAGATATCTACCGTTTGATTTAATATTTGTTTTTCAAACAGTCTAAAGAGTTACCGTAGTATATGTGGATTCGTGAGATATTTCATTCTGATTACATAAGGACTTCTTTTTTGTGCATAAATAACTCTGCTTTTTCAAAATTAAGGGACACTTGATTTTTAGACGCATTGTTACCGATTCAACAAAATTAAGATTACTTAAGGTTTTTCTAGGTTGTTTGTAATAATTCGTAGAAAAGATAACGTTTTTTAAGGAAATAGTTGTGACTAAATAAATTGTTCTGGAAGTCAAAAGCGGCAGCTGAGCGACATGCTTTCAAATGGCCTAAATGCGTACAAATGGCCTCGTGTATCATGAACAAAACTTGTGACTTGAGGACCTAGCCCACCACGCCATACAACACGTTGCGAACGTACGCACCACCGAAAACATTCTTAGCTTACTATGACCCTCACTCGCCGTACATCCGACCAGAGTACGCGAACATCCTCGCATCCAGCAACACGTGCGCCACTTCCATCAATGAATCCGCATAATATGACCATCCCAAAAGAGTAGAATTTTATTACAACAGACCGGACAGCGTCCTCAGTCTTTCTCCAAACTCTTCTGTAACTTAATATCCCTGTCACTGGTCTATGTAAGTAAAGTGTAAGTTTAAATTATAGGCATTGATAGGCAGAATAACCGAGAGAACCCAAGTATAAATTTCCTCCTATTGCCAGGCTTGCCTAGGAAAAGAGCTGGTGGAAGCAACTGGTCCGTAAAAGAAAACCGAGATATTACTGTGAAGTAACATTATATCTGTGAAACCGAAACGCTAATAGTTTTTGAGTCAGTTGATGATCAGATAAAGCCCTAACATCACACGGAAATTTGTGACTACTGTCACTTTATTAGGTACATGTCACAGGTAAAATGCGCGTGTCTATTATCTTCATAAGTAAACACTTAAAATATTTTGAATTCGTTTAAGATGCAATTTCACATAATTACCTACTTTTTGTAAATTTTAGCGGAAATTCATTTATGGAACAATAAATATCTTAAACCATATATAGAAAAGTGCATGCCTCGGTTCGAACTCGGCCTCCCCGCAAGTAAAGCCGAAGTCCCAAATCACCGCTTCCTAAATCAGGTAATAAATACTAAAAACAGCATAATAAAACATCATGCAGCTGTCATAATAGAAAATTACTACGGATAAGCTTTCAACCAATCTCCTTGTATCTGAATTATGGGCTCAGAACTCCAACGAAATTGAGAATAACAAATAAAACTAACGTCGCCATAAATTTTTACCTTAAATATCATTGACAGTTTTATGATCCCACCGCGGGCCAGGATGTGAAATATACCCGTAATTAGGGAAGTAACGGATGCCAAGCATCTTATTGGCATAAAGCCAATCTAGATTTTTAAGAAGTAAACAATCAAATTTACGATATATTCTGCAAGTTAGAGATTGAAAAATAGACTAGAGTAATAATACTATGAATTGGATGCCCAATCATATGATAAGACTCCACTTATAAAATGATTCTGACAGATTCCTAATAGAAACTTCCTCCAATCGTTGGAAAAAGTTACATAAAATTAATGAACAACTTTTGGAATTTTACCAACGATTAAACATAGAACTAAAGCTAACTGTTCTGTTTTTATACTCTGTAATAATTTTACAAATTCTGAACTAAGATAGAAACCGAAGTAATAAAAAAATCATAGTTAATGGAACACAACTTGTTAGTAGTAAGATAATGAAATAAGAATAGTACCTCAACTCAACACTATCCTACCGTTACTATCCTAAAATATCAATATTATGACGACCTCCGTGGCGAACTTTCTCTGGTCTAGTCTGATGGGAGG
This sequence comes from Pararge aegeria, assembly GCF_905163445.1. Classification (NCBI taxonomy): domain Eukaryota; kingdom Metazoa; phylum Arthropoda; class Insecta; order Lepidoptera; family Nymphalidae; genus Pararge; species Pararge aegeria. Next base: position 2,691,342 of record NC_053184.1, on the reverse strand, counting down.
CACGGCCGTGGCTAGTTACCACCCTACCGACAAAGACGTGCCGCTAAGTGATTAAGTGTGGCAGCACGATATCGAAAATATTTAAACCAGGAAACAAGCAACCGTGAGGTGCGTTTAATTTGACGAGTACTAAAAAGCATTACGTTGGCAGGGTCGTAGAATAGAATGGTTTGCGACTATTCCTTCTCAGTAAAATTTCAAAAAAAGCAATTAACATGCGTCGTATATTCGTATATGCACGTCTTAAAGGCCTCCCTTCTCATAGGTGAGACGGAGAGCAAAGTCAAAGTCAAATATTTCTTTATTCAAATAGACACATAGATGGCAATTTTGATGCGTTCATTACACGTAAAATATGACATAGAAGTGAGTTGATGGCGATAACTAAATTCGTCAACTTAAAACTAAAGCTACGCACTCCGCATAATGAGAAGGGGTTAAGGCCGTAGTCCAGTACGGATTGGTGGACTCCACACACCTTTGAGAACATTATGAAGAACTCTCAGGCATGCAGGTTTTCTCGCGATGTTTTCCTACACCGTTAAAGCGAGTGATGTATAGCGCACAAAACTCAGAAAAGTTAAAGGTGCGTGCTGGGATTCGAACTCTGTCCCCCGAAAGTGAAGTCGAGCTCCTACCTAATGCGCTATAACCAATTCAGTATTTTTTTAGGTACTTATTGAAAAGCTATTCAATCATTTCGAACAGCTTCATGCGTACATTGAAGTCGGGTGAATATTCCAAAAGCTCTTCCCAGTACCAAAATGTATGAGAGTGCCGTAAAAATGCTACGCTTATCAAAAAACCAATATAATGTTCGAAAATTATACATTCAGTATCAAATATATCAAAAAAGGGATCCTCGAAAGTCAACTGAACGCCGAGCTGCGTCGGCATTAATTATGGAGTTCCATGGAGCGTGCCGCCGCGTAATGTCCTGGGATCATTTGTGTCACGTGATAGCTATAAGTATCGCAACAGTCAAGGACTGTCCCGATTGAGTAATAATCCATACTAATATTACAAGGGATATCGAAAGAAATCGATGGCGTATGCTAAAGAAATACGGTAACGCTTAAACAAGCATCATTAATGAATGTTACCGAGAATTAACAAAGCAGGGGAATATAATAATGAGTGTGCGAATTTTAAACCAAGTGAGCGATTATAAAATCCGAAGTCAAAGTCAAAGTCAAAGTCAAATATTTATTTATTTATTCATATAGGCACATAGATGGCACTTTTGATGCGTTGCTTATTCTATACAAAATATGTACGTACCAGTGATTAGTGATGACGATAACTACATTCGTTTACTTAATGCTAAAACTACGAGGGTTCCAAACGCGCCCTGGTCTAAGGAAAAGCCCACAACAAAATTGTTCTTTTTGTTATCACCATCTCACATTGTCATTTGAAAATATTTAAGAAGCAACATGGTTAGAGCAATTGTTCACACCCAAGCTTTGAAGCTACAAGTAAAGCCCTACTAAAAATATATAGTCTCGCTGACCTTGCGATAGACTAATATTTCAAAAATTTTGCGATTTTATTATTTAATTTTTTACTCTGCCAAATCACGTAAGAAATTATTTTTGTACGCTATATTGAACGTAGATCTGCTTGCAAATAAGTTATTCAACTTTTAATGAAAATAAGAAATGTACAGATATAATAAGTCTATGAAAATCATAATTTTTTTTATAATTGAAACTCAATTTTACCTAGTTTTTGTAATAAAGGAACACTTATTTCACTATGACCTAAGAACTGGACAAATACGTGTTGATTTACCGCTGTCATAGGAACTATCTATTGCATTTGTTTGTTATTTAGTGAATCTAACAGTTCCAGAAATGTTAAATAAAAAAAGTTTGCCTAGCAGAGATTGCTAAGCGATAAAGCCGCATTTTGTATACTGCTTCTGTCTGTGTTTTCCACCAGGCTGGCCCAATGTGGATTAGTGGACTCCACACACGTTTGAAAGCATTATGCAGAACTCTCAGGGATGCAGGTTTCCTCACGATGTTTTCCTTCACCGTTGAAGCAAGTTTTTATTATTTAAAACGCACTGCATTGCTGGGATTCGAACTCGGCCCCCCAAAAGTAAACTCGAGCTCCTACCTACTGGGCTATCACCGCTTTAAGTTTAATACGTAACCGAATACAATGCGCCATCCTTAGAAACGAAACAGTTTATGTAGGGATAGTTCTTCTACAATCAGCTGAGATCACTAACCCGTCTGCCAAAAACCGTCTCCCAGTAGGAGAGGTCGTTAGTATACCAATGTACAGTGGTTTGCGTAGAGGGTATGCAGAGGGTATGCAGATGATATAAAATGAAAAAAATCTCCAATACGAGTTAGAAAAAAGTATTTATAACTCATACTGGAGATTTTCTTCGTTTTGTATCATCTGCATACCCTGCATAACCTCTATGCACGCAAAAATATTAAAAAAAAAAATCTAGTGCATCAATTTACCACCTTCTGCTATCTATATATATATAAATGTTACGTTGGTTTGTGTACGCTTCAAAAACTCAAAAAGTTCTGCACCGGTCGGGCTGAAATTTTAGCATGATATACATACGCATCAAGGATTGTTTTTATCTATTTTTCTCAACCATTCAATCACAATGTGCCACAGCGAAGTGTGGCAGGGTACAACAAGTTAATTATATAATAAAAAAATATAAGCCAAAAATTCAAATTCAAATTCAGAATTTTATTTAAAAGGCATTTATTTCAGTAGCGTTTCCCAAAAAGTTCTTTATTTAAATTTTTTTTTGAGCAGAATCCAATCATCTTTAATACGCACACTCTGTGAAACTTAATTAATCTAAATTACGGACCAGAACGATGGATGGCGCATCGAAACTCGATATTGAAGCCGGCGTGCAAACTGAACAGATAATCCCGCCTTTAAGCTGCCTTACCACCAAGGTTATGCGAAGTTACTGATTAGTATTACAGTGTTGTTTAAAATATGTTTTAAAATGTGTGTGTCATGAACAACAATGTTTTTCAGTGTCTGGCTGTTTATCTGTATATTATAAGTATTTATGTATATTATTAATATAAATAAATTAAAGCGGTGATAGCGCATTGGGTAGGCGCTCGACTTTACTTTCGGGGGGCTGAGTTCGAATCCCAGCTCGAACCTCTAACTATCCTTAGTTATGTGCGTTTTAAGCAATTAAAGTAGGAAAACATCGTGAGGAAACCGGCATGCTTGAGAGTTTTCCATAATGTTCTCAAAGTTGTATGGAGTTCACCCCGCACTGGGTCAACGTGGTCGACTACGGCCTTAACCCCTTCTCATTGTAGAAATGACCCGTGCTCTGTAGTGGGCCGGTAATGGGTTAACGTGATGATGATGTGATTCATATAAATTATTCATCAGTTAACCTAATACCCATAACACAAGCTACTCTTACTTTGGGGCTAGAGGACGATGTGTTTAGTGTCGTATTATTTATTTTATATATACAGAACTAAAATATTATGAAATATTTAAGCTTAATTTGCTATACTCCGCGAAAAGCAGGAGGATCTGTGTGGTGTATTTTATAATTTCTTCAATCCTTATACTCCACACCAAAAAGATATTTCTGCTCATCACTCCTTGGAGAGTTGCACCCGTTAAATATAATTATATAAAACTGTAAAGACATTTTGTGACAATGGAGACATTTTGTGACATTTTGTTTGGAGGCCACTCTATAATCGATACTGTCCGCCCTTATTTCCCTACTGAGGTTCATGCTTTCTTCAAGTTTAGCCTTACTACGTTGTACCAAGGTATTTGCCAAACGAGGCATTTCGTGCAAAGCACCACCTAAGACGCCCGAGATGTCAGAGACCACCGAATAATCATATCTCTCAAGGTCATCCGGTTCCTCTGTTTTTCGAACACTACCTTCCAAGTTTGCTTTAGCGGCCGCTCTTAGTTGACCTCTAATGCCCAAAAGGGATGACCTCGGTTTTAGGTGTGTGTAGGTATTCCTACATGCATAGAGGCGGGCGCGACGGTGGCCGGCGAGAGATAATCTTTGCTACTCCTGCGTGTGCTAAAAAAAAAAAAAAATATGTTTATCCGGTGCAATGGTCCCGGAGTAGTGGTCGCGCTCACGAACCCATCACTGGCTGCAGTGGTTGAATCACTAACTCCTGAAGATGGAGCCTCGTGAGCAGCCTTAGAACACGTAAAGGTACCGAGGGACCCAGGAGCTAGCAGTCTTCATGTGCCTAATGTCCCTGAATATGAGCGTTGCATCCAATATGATACCATCCTGCCTGTCTGCCTGCCTGCCAGCCTGCGTATCTTTATGTTAGTCACGCGTCAAGCTGAAACTGAACCGGAAAAAACGCATTGAAATAAGTCTAATATCAAAACAAATACTTGGGTATTGCCGGTGGAATAGCATCCTATTCCCCCACAAACTCTGCCTTCTCATGATATTCATGGTGTCAGGGATGATTAAGCAATAAAACATATATACTATGTACAAGAACTATTCAAAAAAAAAAATTGCTTCCTTTGATTTTTCTAGCTCCTTCGGGTTCTTTCATTATTATTTTGAATATATCTCACTTGATGGCCGATTGGCGCAGTGGGCAGCGACCCTGCTTTCTGCTTGGACTCAGAAGCCGTGGGTTCGATTCCCACAACTGGAAAATGTTTGTGTGAAGAACATGAATGTTGTTCAGTGTCTGGGTGGAATATGTTATATTATAAGTATTTATGTATATTATTCATAAAAATATTCAACAGTTATCTTAGTTCCCATAACACAAGCTACGCTTACTTTGGGACTAGATGGCGGTGTGTGTATTGTCGTAGTATATATTTTTTTTTTTAAATTTTATCTCAGTTATCTAAATAATCTATCTAATCAAAACTTACTACCATAAGTTTAATCAAAAAGCTCAAATATCTACTCTTAGTTGGGTAAAATTCCGATGAGAATAAATTATGATCAAAGGCAAATGAGACTGGGCTTTCCTTAATCTCTCAACAAGTTTTAATATAAAAAAACATAATAAACATAACCATGGATCAAAGAAAACTGGATATGTTATAAAACTCAGTTGCCAGTGACATTGTGAGAACTAGATATCAAAAGGTATATACAGCTGAGTTTTTTTTAAGCCAGTGTCAAACGGGCGTCTTGCAAACCCTCGTAACTCTTACTCAAAGCTAGCGAATATAATAATTAACACCGTCTTCCTACAAATGCTGAAAAAATACCAGTTAAAGTTTCAAAATTTAGAAAAATAGACATATTAACATAAAGTAGTTAAATTATTTAAAATCTTTGCGAGTAAAAATAATGATCAAATGCTAGCTGAACTTGAAGTTTGTCAGAAATTTGCACAAAATTTTATTCAGTAAAACGACCACTAGAAAATAATTCCCACTCAGAACTAAGAACATACAGAGACCGTGTACACTTTTAATATTGAAGCATCAAAAACCACTCAACTTTAGATTTCTTTCTGGAACTCACGTTATTCCTTTTAGCAGTTGACAGTATTTCTTTTACCTCTAATATTCTAAACGATAACCATAAAATGGGGGAAATGGGAAAAGTTTGTGAGCCAGCAACATTCCGAGGCTGTGAAGTGAGACGTGCCCGGGGCAACTTCACTGTTTTTGGATACAATGCACTGCATGCAATAATGGCTGAATGAGAGTTCTGTATAATCTTAATTCTGTGGTTTTCCAAAGTATTCCGACTCGCTCTTTTTTAATTTTCTACAAGAATACGAGTATAAGCGAAGTAGATCTGACTAGTTGCCAATAGCCTGTCGAACGGAATTCGGTCTCAAGTGGAGACAAATAATTTTACTTATTTTTTAGAGCATCAGTTACCCTGCCAAATTGTTTGGCTCGATTACGTGCTGGCATCTTCAATAAGTAAAAAGTATTCGGCCGAAATAAACACGATCTCCCTTCGGAGATGTTGGAACGCCTACATAATTTTACGGAGGAAATTCATATTTTAGAGCATAATTCTTAGTACGTTAATACGTTTATTTTGTACCTATCTGCATTTTAGCACATCCCTATATTATGAATGTTAAAGTTTCTCAAGAAAATAATATTTTATTTTCCATTTGTATTCGTTTACATGTTTGTGAAAATGATTGAATTGTGTTGATTATTCTTTCGTTAGTTTAACATAAATAAACTTATACTCATCAATTCTCTATTTTCCTTGGAAAATATTTGAGTTCCACGGGAAACGTGCGGGAACGTTTCCGAAATAAACCGAGATATTTTCAGGATGTAAGCTATATATGTATATTATGTGCAATATTGGTGCTGATATCAGTGGCGTGCATTGCATATATGCAAATAAGCAGTGCATACCCTACCCTCAGGGTCTTAAAGGGCCTTCAGATAGAACCAATAAAGTTTTGTAATTAAAAAAATACTAAGTAAAAAATATATGAAAGCGCCATCTAGTAATGAGTGGACAAACTTCTAGGTCAATTGTCGCTAGACAGGCGACAGCGCAAACAGCGCGCGCGAGGCGCATAGCGTACAAAATAAAATCTTCTACTTCGTATTTTAATTTTTAACCGTAAACGCTAAACATTTACCTTTTATAACACGTAAAAATACCTATATTATTATTTAAATCTCATGTTATTGATTACAGGGTAAATCAATTATTATGAATCACTTGACATATGACGCCCTCTACTGTTGCATAGAAATATCAAATAAAATAAGCACGCCCAAAGAAAGAATCGTTCTGCTAGATGTGTGCGAGCAAGTTAGTAGTGTGTGTCGTGTAATGTTATAATCGTGCGCTTGTACTTACAAGATCAGCATCGGTCTTGTGTGGATAGTTTTATTCATAAATTCTTTAAGTGTGGATGTCTATAAGCACTGCTTACGGAAGTGGATAATCAATTACGTGTTTGATTTTTTTATGAACAAAATGATTTGCTTAGTTTGTTATTGTTGTTAACGGTCTTTATTCTTTTTTTAGAATTAAAAACTTTATTCACAAATGTAAATACCTTTTAGTGTCTTTAAAGAAAATTAAGGAACTAATATTATCGAATTAGTCTTTCGTTTTGAAAATAATCTATGAAACCAAACGCTGTCTAAATTTTGAAAAATGAATAATTTAGGTTTTCCAGGAATCATTGGAAAGCGAGAGAGTTAACAATAAATATGGTTTCTATTTATTGTTTACATATCAAAATAAAATAGCGTTCGTACCCATACTTACAAAAAATTAAAGACATATTTTGACTAATTTCAATTGCAATATTATCATTAGCGTATTCAATCGCCATTATTGTTTACCTTCGAACAATGCTGTATGGCGTTGGTGATAAATAAACGGTTCAAGTGCATAAATTCAGTAACTTATAAAAGTTTGAGTAGTGATAGTTTAATGTGTTAAGGTTAATTTATAGTTTATTCATTCATTTTATAATGAAAGCATATTCGTGCGGTCTTTGTTTGGGTTCAGTGTGCCTGGAAAAAGTACTTAGAGAAAACTTTAATTTCTAACCCTACATCGTAAAATTAGAAATCATTCGCAAAGGAACGAGTGTAGCAATGTTACAAATATCCCAAAAAAAGGTGATAAAGTAACACGTATGTTTAATAATAAATATTACGAAAACTATTCTTGGCTAAGCGGCTTTGTACACACCAATCGATTATTTTGCTTTCCTTTTGTTTTATTGTCCAATATACGTAAAGTGTGGAATTATAAAGGATATTGTGATATTAATAATTTTCATAAAGACGCTAAAAACATGATATGTTGGAAAAATATTATCATCATCTTAGCTTAGAAAATGTTGCCGAATGGTGTGTCATAATTTTGTGACGAAAATCAGGGTATGTACTTTTATTCAATTAGCAGTAGATAGACGATAGTATTAAATCAATCAAAAATATAACTTTCGTAAAGTAATTTGATTATAAACCGACATACCTATCTAAAATCTAAATTTTAATTTTACTTTATGTTTGTGCTGAACACCTTGTGCATACCCTGGGTCCAAGGGCTATGCACGCCACTGGCTGATATATATTTTTTAATTTATTATAAAATTGAAAATACATATTTTTGGTTGCTTCATACTAGTAAGCGCTTGACGGCTTGTCTGAACACTGCACATTTCTATTAATATAAACTTAAACCTATATCGGTATATATATATACTCTAACAACTAAACACATGATATATTAAAATAAGTGATTAATATTATAACAAAGAAACAGCCGATAAAAAAAAGTATTATAGTAGTTAAATAAATTCGCGTTAAATAAGTTACTCGTTTTTTGTATTCATCGCTGTTACTGCACTTGTATACAGGCTGCTTTAAAATTATTGTTAACACAGCAATTATAGTATATTTGGATTTTTGAATATGTAGTTTTTTATTTAATATTGTTTTACCTGAACTGAACAAAGGTAAAAAACAGGCACACTTTCGTATTTATAATATTAAGAACAGAATTTAAGCATGATAGCACACACATACGCTCTAGCGTTGAAAGGAATGGGAGATGAACAATAACAAAAAAAAGTGCATTGGAAAGCGTTTTATTCAGAGCCTCGTATGCCGCACGTTCGTTAATAACGACACTGTTCATATCGACCGGCCCATTGATGTACAAAAATTAAGATACATATTTGACTTATTGTGTATGTTTTGTTGTGTTTTTGTGTCTTTTATTTTAATATATTAAGTGTAACATTTCATTCCCGCTTATTAGACGTCTCTGGCCATCTTATGATGTGGCGATGCAAATTGGACATAAATACAACTTAATAGAGGCGATAAAAGCAATTGTATCAACCACTGTCAAAACAAAAACGCGAAACTCGCGAGTATCGCAAATGTTGTAACTAGTTAAATCTACTTTTGTTAAAATTACTTAATAGTGAAATAATGTCAGTCAATCAGAAAGCATAACGAAAGTCATCTACAATTATTGACCAGAATGTCTTTATTTAAATATGCGTATAGAAGGTTTTGATGCGTAAAAACAAGTATTCGAAAAAACTAAAACTACAGCTACTAGGTTTCCAAAGGTGGTTTGGTCTACGAAACTTAGCCGGATTATCGTTTTGGTAATAAATAATCATCTCCCACTATCAATTATTTAAGAGCAAACTAGTAAGACAAAGTATATTCTAGCTTTTTTATCCCTTATGAAATCTCTTTAACTTTAAACCTGACATCGCCAAGATGTCATCTTTAGTTTTAAAGTATATAATTTCCATTATTTATATTAATTTATAATTAAATTTAGCCTATGATATTCCTAGGATATTCTAATAAATATATTGCAATTAATTTTTGATTCTAATTTTCTTATTAATTTTTCTCTTATATTTAGAGATGTTTGGTTATCTCTTGCAACTTTTGTACAAAACTTAATTTTATTGCAACTTATTTTATAGCAATGCAGCGCAACATACAGATAAGAAACGCCACGGGATATAAAAAAATAGATTTTATTTTGTAAACATAATTCCCCTTTTTTAAAAATAGAATCATGTGAATCGCGTTTTAAGAGTTACATATTTAAGAGACTGCGTATCTTTGGTGTTTTACATCATTAGACCGGCCCGACAAATTGACAGTGCTCCCATTGGCCCAAACACTCATTTTTATTATTGCCTGGCCGCCATTTAATTTTCTCCTCCCCGGTTAGTGTCCTGTGTTTCAAACATTACTTCTTTATTTTACACGTTTTAAGGTCAAATTGGAGGATATTAACTTTTATATGTCTCTATGGGGAAATTCTTGTTGATTGCCATACCAGAGCAATTTTTTTTTTCAATATCAAATTTTGCTAGTGTCAATGGAATTTATTACTAAATTATATCGAGATACTCACGAATAACCTGGTTTGTACGGGTTATTATGTAGCGATATTTTTGGTTAATACCGTAATAAACATTGTTCTTTGTTTTACCGGTTATTTATTTGACCGATTTTTAAGAAACTGAAATGATTCATGACGCTCAGTTAAAATAGTTTAACTGATTTATTGCAAATTTAAAAAACTGAATAATTACTTCCGTAAACCGGTTCAATGTAGATTGAATGAAGTTTAATTAGGAACGGTTTCTCTAATTTACCGGTTAAATAACATAATTGACCCAAAAGCCCCCAAAAGGCCGATATCTGGTTACCTGGGTATATGATTGAAACCGGTTTAAGTTAACCTGCCATATTGGGGTAGATTTTTCATATGTTATATATGCACTTGTATGGACCAATTGTGGTGGACATAAAAAAGATTACTAACGAAAACTAAATAAACATCGTGACTTTGAAATACATATCCGACAAGGTTACACTCTAGTAACAGGTAGGCACGACAATTTTTTTTTTACACAAATTTTAATATTATATAATGCAAATAAGTAAATAATATATCTTAACTGAATAATGTATGTAAGTAAATAATGTATGTAACTTAATAATGTATTTAATTAAATAAATAAGTATATAATATAAGTAAACTATACAAATAAATAATTGATCTTACGTTAATAATGTTATTAAGTAAATAATGTACGTTAGTAAATAATTTATCTTTAGTAGATAATGTATGTAAGTAAATAAATAAGTATATTATGTACGTAAGTATACACACCAATAAATAGGTCAATAATTAAAAAAATATAGTTTTATTTTAAAATCTACTTACTATACTTCTTTTGTTATTTAAAGTTTCATTTGTTCTACTTAAAATTAGATCACATTAAGAACAGATTTTGCGAGTAAAGGCTATTTGTGAAAAATCGTACATTATGGAATTTTTCATGTAACGGTTCGGAAAGCAGATTCTACCGAGAAGAGCCGGCAAGAAACTCAGTAGTTGCTCTTTTCCAACATCAACATTTACAATCATTTTTGTACCTTGCGGGAGATGAGAGCGAGGCTGGCTGCTTCCAATCTACCTTGTCATTAAGGAATTCATCAAATGTATAGTAAAGCGTATACTCAACCCCACAAAGGAGATTTCACTAATTTATGTCCGTTTTTGGAAAGTAGATTGTTAATATCAGCTTTTTGTTTATAAAGAGTAATATTTTGTAAATATATTGCGAAGCTACTGTAAGTATACCTATATGTTTTTACGAAGCGCTAATTTTTCACGAAGCGATTCGCGTCGTGAAAAATTTAAACAAATACGCGTGATCCAAGTTTATATATTGATCGTACAGCTCTTTTTTGTAGTATAAATATACTTTCAATATCTGCAGCTTTCCATAAGACATAATGCTGTGAAAGTATGCGAAATAAAAAAGCCTAGCTGTTTCAACATCTGTAAGCTGTCTAATTTCCCTGATTGCATATGCAGCTGAGCTGAGTTTACTCGCTTGGCTTTCTATATGGGTACCCCACTGGAGCGTACAATCTAAGGTCACTCCTAGAAAAACAGCGGAGTTTTCTATTTTTAGTGTTTCTCCATTTATTATGACGCTATAATCAATATTTTTTACGTTTCGAATTCCGAACACTTGGTTTTATAGCATTTAAAAGTAAGTAATTAACCAGTTTGGCACATGAGACAAAGCACGGTTTACGTCGTCAAAATTATCTTTGTTTCTATCAGTCTTAAAAATCATCTGCAAACAGTACAATGTCACAAGTGCCCCTGACATGGTGTGGTAGATCATTTATACCAAAACTAATAAGGGACCCAAAATTAAGCCTTGTGTGTGCCCATTAAGGTAGATGATCCCTTGGACTTTGTGTCTTTTGAAGTCTATCACTTAGATAAGAGGCAATTAAAATGAGTGCAACGTTTTTGATGCCATAGTGGCTTAGTTTAAATAACAACGTTTTGTGTTCAACGCAATCGAATGCTTTGGACAGATCTCATAAATATCACGATGACGTAAATATGTTTTATAAGTCTTGCGCCTGCATCCGTTGTACTGCTCCGGATGAAGTAAGTTATTTACATTAAAATGACTTAATTTTGAACTAAGGAACTTCTTAAAGCAATTTATCTTATCTATAAGGTTTGCACATAATCACTCACTCTGTTGCATACATTTACACCCTTCATGCATAAATATACATAACACCACTATACGTATACTTGCATGTTAAAATTATAAATTTTACTTTTAAATGTCAAACATGAATACCTATACTACACACATTACTTTGCGTACATTTACTACACACCCCTTTTACATATCTACATATACATAGCACCACTATGAACATACTTGCATGCTACGAGTATAATTATACATTTTATTTTAAATGTCCTTTTGTTAAAATCTCTCACTATTTGCTCGTTGTGTAATTTTTCCTATGACTACTGAAACACAGTTTATACTAGTTCTGTAGTCAATGAACAATTGGATTTACAATTACACATAGGTATTTTGCATGTAAATGTACCTACCTAATAACTATAACCTATAAATATTATACATCTAAATAACTTGTGAAGTTTTTACATATTTGTATTTTGTAGTTGCTATGTCTACAATATGTAATTAATTAATTAAAAAAAAGAAATAAATTAGATATTAGAAATGTACATAACAAAATAATATCAATTGATGAACTATTCTAGCAGTGAATTAACAGTAATGTCAGCCTGCTGGGCATACAACGGCTACTGATTTCTGACCTTTTGATATCTCTATAATATTCTACTCAAGTATGAATTATTAAGTTTCTGTAAATGTTGTGTGGAACGAGAAAGTCTTTTCGTCGACTGCTGTAGACATAAATATTTAATGATGTTAACTCAATCTCGAAATTTAATAAAAACTAGCTGTGCCCTTGACTTCTTCCACATTCAACCTCTGCTGATAAGCTTTACAAGCAAACTTTTATTAACGCTATTTTACACAATATACGCCGTCAACACGCGTCTAATCGCCTGCCTGCGCTATTACTACGTTTATTTGCCGTAAAATCAAAGCGTAAATTTCTAAATTTTAAAGATTAGCCCGTTACCATTTTAGACTGCATTCTTCATACCCAGAAGCTAAGATTGCAAACAAGGTAATCAATGAATAAAAATGTCCATCATAAATTCAGCAGTAAAAAAAAATTACCGTAGTATCAAATCTACCTTAAACTAAACACATTCACCTTAAAAATCCACATCACGTACAATAATTAGTTAATAAGAGCCGTAGTTTATCGGGAATTTTTAGAGCCAATCTAGAGGTTTGGTCACGAGCCATAGTTACTGGCGCAAGTTAGAGGAAACTCGAAACTTTTTACTTAGAGTATGTTTGAAGCACTTTGAAAGATAAAGTACGGGTGGAGTTTTTTGAAGCGAATAGCGAAGAGCGATAGCGATAATGCGCAAATAACAATCATAAAAGACAATTATAATACATTACATCACCATCATTATGTCAACCAATTGACGTCCACTGCTAGATTTTATGACCCTTGGGTCCAGCGGCTTTGAGTGACTCGTTTGATTCCATCCGTCTATCTTGTCTGGATTCTACCAACGGTACGATTACCGGTGCATAATCGCCATTCCAGCTCCTTGGAATCCCAACTTCGAGCATAGCACTCTCCACATCTTTTTTATTATTATTATGTAATACCTCTTTAGAATCACTCACTCCTATACATTGGACCATCCACAGCACTAAAGAAGGGGTCACGCAACAGTCCGCTTTTTTCAGACGCGATTATTTAATAGTAAATTATTCCCTACATTTACATATCAAGAATTACCGTCTGTTGAGTACGATATAAATTGTGTTTCGTTACCTTCTCACTTCTCAGTAATTAAGTGGTGCGAGTTATGGCTCGCCAGTCAAAACTCGGAATACAATGAAGAACAACTTTTTAATTTTCCATTTTGTATGTATAATTATAAACCAAGAGCCCACCAGGGTCCTTACTCAGCTATAGCAGACGTGTCTCAGTGGACGATCAATGATTCAAAGTTGAAATAAAAAATCAATTTCGCAACACTGAAATTTCCCTTGGTACCCAAACTAGGCAAGCCTATATCGGAGGTTCCTATTCAAGTTATATTTACCTTTTTTCGGTTAAGGTATGGATATTTCACAATGAATTCATTTCAAACCAACTTCTTTTTCTATTTGTTGCACATTTTTTAATTTTTTGAAGTTATACTTCTTTAGGCGCGATGGAGAAAAATGATGTGAGTGATCGTAAAGTTAGTTCCAGGTGGCGTGAAAATCGACAACTATGTTCAAGTTGTATATTTTAGTATTTTTATATTTAGAACACGTGTTTCGTAACAGTACAAACAGTGTGAATAAATAAATATTATTCCGTTAATAAAACCTTTTTTATTTAAATTAATTTTAATATTTATCGTTAATCACTACTGCATTTTAGTTATTTTTTTTCCACACGCCAAAGAAGTATAACTTATAAGTACACACACTCTTTTTTTTTCTTTTTTTTAGTAGTACTTTTTGTCACATTTCAGACTAAATTGCAATAGTAGACTTTTTTAGATACAGTACTCACTGGTGCTAATTTATTTATTTATTCGAGGAGGTATATTGATATATCCTCGAATAAATTATGATAAATCATTATCAAAAATGTTAATGAATTGACCACAAATATTTAATTATGTCCTTTTTGCTAGAGTGGCGTCTTTTAATGGTGTCACCAGCGTCTTATTCAGCGTAAACACTTCCGTGTCTGCATTACACGGTTACTTTGTAATAGCTTGGTAATGCTGTTGTTTGATATATATAGAATAACTTAAAAAAAGGAGTAAATCTAGCGATTGTGGGCTCTCTGTATAGAACCTAACGCTTTTGTTTCCCTTGATTAAAATTTCACTTAATAACAACACAGTGAACTCATAATCAAAGCGTATTTGATTTTTCATGTCTGAATAAGTCCCAAAAACATGTTTTTTACGTTTTTCAACTGAATTAAAAAGTTAAATGAGCTGAACCGACAACGATCACTCATGACAGACTCATTTATGAATTACAACGATTACATGGATAATTATTTTAGTATTTGTTGTTTCATTAGTTATAACGCGGTTCTGGGTTTGATTCCGGATCGAGATAATAATATTAGGTTATGCGTTTTAATTCTCAGTTTCATCCCGAAGTTTGTTAAAAGACCTCGTATATCTGGTGTCCTCATAAACGTTGAGCTATTTATTTGTATTTGTGTAGCCCAATCATTCTGTACCGACCTGTGAATTTTTCAAATGTTACATCTTAACGATAGCACGATACCATTTGTGTGCGAATCCGACTCGCATTTTACCTTTTTTTCTACCAAGTACCAAGTAAATCACACAACACCTGAGATGTAAAGATGTCTGAACGTTTAAGCGACCCAACCACGCTTAAACTGCTAAAATGATTTCAACGAAATTAGGTACATTATAATAACTACTTACAAATATTATACATATAAATAATTTGTGAAGTTTCACATATATTTAGTTGTATACAATATGTAAATAAATGAAATAAATAAAAAATATATATTACTTGAATGGACGCATATAACGGGGAAATATAAACTCGACGCTGACGAAGTGACTGGTGTGCACAAGAAAATCAATAGTTTCTTACGAAGCTAAACTTCAGAATGTTGGTTTTTACTTTTACGTTAAGTTTAAAGTATCTTGAACATTACGTTTTATCATAAAATCTAAATTACTAACTACTGAACAAAAACAACATAACCCTTAGCCTCGATTCGGAACGACACTGTGTCATGCAATTTTCAATGTAAATATTGTGGCGTGTTCTAATTAATTACTAATAAATTAAAATATACTTGCTATCTAATCTGTAGTGCTTGTCGGAGTAACATGAAGTTGTAATGTTTGGATATTTTTTGTTGTGTTACACATTACCAGTTTATTTTTTTTCAAGGTACGTAAACATTACATTACATTTAGAGCTTTGATCCTTCATACTGCTCTTATGAAGGTTATAAAGTGACAATACCTAGGATTACTGTTTAACTTTGTGTAACCCTTAACGACGTAGCAGAGAGAGGGGTCTGTTTTGTTGCACTCTGACTGAGCTCACAAAGTTTTCTCTGTGGTGTATTTGTTACATTGGTAATGTTTACTAGGTGGGTTAATAAAATATACTTGTAGGTAGGTGCATGAAAACGCTAGTGAATTAGGAAAATTCCGGTTATACTAGTCGTAAGTTAAATTTTCGGAATAATATTCAGTTAAGAATATAAAAATCGCTTCATCAATCTTAATTTTTTACTTGGAAAATGATAACTAATATTTTTATTGAACTCTGTATTTTAGAGTACGACATACATTATACTTTACAATTACTTAGATGATATTAAGAAACATAAAATAATATTTTATAATTTTTAAGTCATTTTGTTCCATTTTTAAATTATTTATTGAACTCTGTGTTTTAGAGTACGATATACATAATACTTAACAATTACTTCGATGATATTAAGAAATAAGAAGTTAAAATTTATAATTTTTAAGTCATTTTATTCCATTTTTAAATTATTTTCAATCATTCTATTATCAATTCCATCTTCATCATGAGGTTCTCAATTGGCCTCGGATGCTCTGCCTGTCACTTCCCCTCCCTACTCCGCGGCCGACCGTCACGCGACATGCAACATACAGTCGAAAAAAAGTTTCACTTTAAAAAAACCTGCTCTCTAATACACAGGGGTCATCATCATCAACTCATTAGCGGCCAACTACTGACCACGGGTCATCTCTCAAAGGTTTAGGTTCACGATGCTGGCCAAGAGTCGATTAATATACATAACATACATTACATACATAACATTACGGAAAACTCTCAGGGAATTCAGGTTTCCTCGCGTGGTTTTGCTGCAGCGTTAAAGCAAGTGATATTTAATTGCTTAAATTAAAAACGTACAAACTATGAAAAGTTAGAAGTGCTTGCCGATGATTGTACTCGGTTCTCCCAAAAGGGAAGTTGAATTCTAATCCGCTAGGATGCTGCCGCTTGTAGATGCAGGAGTAGACAGCAAAACTTCATAACTCCACGCTAGGAATGTCTCGATAGAAAAACTACCTAACAATTTAGGACCTGACTTCAAGAGTTGTAGTCAAATATGCAAACTAGACTGATGTGGTAGTTACAATAGACATGGCGTGATGAAGAGTTGCTTAATGTGTGGTTTTCGATATGAGTTTTAACGTTCATCAAGTTTTCTTCCTCTGTTATTAATTTGACCAAGTTTTGTTTATGAATCTAATGGTAGGAATACACATTAAATACTATACGTGACCAGAGAGACGAGTCAACACGTCACGCGTATTTTACGCCAACCATTTCGAATAAATTAAATAAAAAAATGTATACTTAATAAAAAGCTTGATTTTATGGACTGACCTTTATGATATTTTTAAACCTTGTTAAGGGTTAGGGGGTCAGGGTCCTCACTAGATATAATACGCGTAATGTTTTTGTTATTATGAAAGACACGCAGTCATACGTTTGTGTATACCTGATTCCAATAGAGAGCTCAAAGTCCATCGAGCTAGTTCAGCAGGTATAACGGGACTTAGCTTCCCACGTGTGTACTTACCGAAGGATTATATTAAAACTATCTTTTTATTTTGTGTGATCTGGTCGAAATATGAATTCTCATTTAGTCATGAAGATATATTTAAAAACAAGATGCATAAAAAACACAAACACTATATTATGACGAACATGCTTGATAACGAAAGGACGGATAACAAAAAATCCACGTCTCCAATCCATTTTGTTTATGACAGTAATAATAATAAATAATCTTCATGTATCAAAAAAGCTTATATATTTACACAGTACTTAGTGCACAGTAATATGAAGCCCTATTTCTTGCGAAAGCTTAAATTGTTTTGCAAGACACACTTTATTATCTATGATCACATTAACTAACAATAAAAATTGAAAAAAAAGGATTCATCCTCTATCTACATGCAACATAAAAAGCACCAATTCGTTTTAGGTCTCTAATCGATAATTAATTTCAGTTCCATTGTGGAATAACGCGCTTCTCTCTTGTGAATTTGTCACTTTTCGTCCTAATCGCCTTACTGGTTGCACTTAAATTTCAGTCGCACAGAATCGGAACGTGTGAACGTAGCTTAACAGGGTACGTATCGCGTGACCGCAACTGGTACCCAATTCAGTCCACTTACCCAATTATCGGGCTTACGAGCCTTGATGGTTTCATTTCTTGGCGATAATCGACGTACATTTTAAAGGAAAACAGTTTTTGTAAACATGGTTTAGTTAGAAACCTAGGCTGCATTGTTAAGCGACTTTAGACATTATGATTTTCTTAAAATTATTTAAGGTTTACTATTAAACAAGGTAAGTTTCAGAATCACAGGAATCCGCGGAGTAAAGTGGAAAATTAATAAATAAAATTTAAACCCTATGATTCTTACAATAATTTTATATTATGAGAAAGTGATTAGGAACAGAACACTCAGATAAGTTAAATGTTTTCTCAGTCCATAGCGTAGTTTTATTTTAAGTTAAAAACTTCAAACTAAAAAAAAAAAAAAAAATCAAACTTTAAAATAATAAAACTTTAATATCACTTTCATGTAAACATGATTTAGTTTTTAGTGGAAAAAAAGATGTGTGTAAGTTTGTGTCATATGTGTTTCTATAGTTCTATTTGAATGTTAATACGCTTACAACTTGTTGGCTTACACAGTTATATCGTTTTCGGACTTATTTTAACGAAGATTGAAGGATGATTTATGTTACACCGTATTGTATCAAGTATAAGATATACGGCTCAGTCCCAACCCGCTGTAAGATACGGTTCCTAAACTTAAAAAACATTTTATATTATCAAGCAGTTTATGCTACACCGTGTGGCATCCACGCCCCTAGTCCCCGCCACGGTCTATCATCCTTAATAATGTTTTCATTTCGTTTTCGAGTAACTGCTCATATCCTTGTTCTCACTGAAAGCAAGAATTCTCAGTGTTCTAATTCGCGGAGCTGGTTAATATTAAAACTTTTCAATATATCTCTCAACAAAGGAGATTAAGACGTCCTTTAATGTTACTGCAAAGTCAATAGTACTGTCATTTTCAATGCCCAGCTCCGGCAAAGTGCGCTGATTGGATTGGAAGCTTCTTTCATCTTGCAAGTTGCGGGTAATCTGTTGAAACGGTAAGTAAAGGTCATTGAACTAAACGTTGCACTTTTTACTAGACGTACATTTTTAATTGCATAAATAGATAATATGCCCACTGTTGTCTCGCTGGTCTAGTGGTTAGTAGGTTCACTTTTAATCACGAAGTCCTGGGTTCGATTCCCGGCCACACTTTCCTCAGAAAGCACGTAAAGACGTCTGTCCCGGTAATAATTGCTAAAATGTCGAGCTTTTCCCGGTTATAGTTAAAATTCTTTAATTAAGAAAATAAAAGGTTTTGCGTGTAATAAGGTCTGGAATATTATTCTAAAAACAAACATTCGGTACCTACCTATCTATGGACGATAAAGGGGCTAATTTTCATCAACATCCAGGTCAAACATTTTAGAACTAGAAGTTAAAAATAGAATAGCGCTTTAGCTCCCATAGGAACTATGCATGTTTCCGGGATAGAAATATAATTATGTTACTTTTCAGTTCATTAAGTATTCCTTTGCGAAATATGACGTGAATCTGTAATTTTTTGAGTGATATTAAATTGCCTTAATTATTAACATGTATTTCGAGGCATTTTCGAGGTCTACTGAATTCAAAGTTCCGACTGTTGCATGGGCCACCATTTTTAATATACTAGTATCATTATCAGCCAATCACCTGTCCTCTACAGGGTACCGGTACTCCCAGAATGAGAAACGTTAAGGTCGTAGTTGTGTTGCACGCTGCCTTAATGTGGACTGTAGACTGTCAAGATCAAGATTCAAGACTTCATTTCAAGATTTGCTTTGAAGGTTTTCGGCACAATTTTTTCTAATATAGTTAATTAATACTGAGTTAAGTTGTAAAAATAAAATATCACTGTAAATAATTAAAATATCACTTGCTTTAACGATGGAGGAAAACATAGTGAGGAAACTGCATGGCTGAGCTAATATTTTAAAGTTTTTGTTTTAGAGTATCAGTATTTTATGGACGTTAAGGTATAACATCGGTGATTTAAAAATAATACTGCTTTAAACCGTGGTAGTCAGCTGGGTAGATTTCGAAACTTTGCAGAACAATTCGCAATTAATATCAATGCGGCTTTCGAATTTGGCTTCCTCGCAAGTAACAGCCAAAATGATTAAAACCCTTTACTTAACGTAGCTATAGATACGCCATATAAAACTATATAAATTGTTAGACATAAACCGAGGATTGTGGCCACCAAATGCCCGATCAAAGGGGTAGTTTTCGAAATAGTTGGCGCCGGTTTAAACCAGTTTCGAGCGGAGGAATCCGGATCGTTGCGGCGCAAGTGAAAATAAGTGGGAATTTAGCCACACGCTGGCGACCACATGCGAAAAGGCAAAGTATAGCGTTTTGTGTTGCAAACTTTTAATTTGAACGCGGGAATTTTGTAAATTTTACATCTTCAATATTTTAGCTGTGTTTTCCGCTTGAGTTGGTTATTTGTGTTGGTACTTTTATGAATATAAAAATTCCTTTCATATATAAATATTTATATTAAGAACTATAAGACTGCAACTTCATCTGCTGAGACTATTCCCGTCTCCGGTGAGCAAGGCAACGTTATAAGCAAAATACCAAGTTTATAAAGTTACAATAACTTAAAAAAATTATGAAATATCCCATTTTCATCAGGTCAAGATCAGTTGAAGGGATCCTGGAAAAATTGAGGGAACTCTTCAAATATTATATTGAAGGCTTGGCGGCCGATTGGCGCAGTGGGCAGCGACTGTGCTTCCTAAGTCCAAGCCCGTGGGTTCGATTCCGACAACTGAACAATATTTGTGTGATGAACATGAATGTTTTTCAGTGTCTGGGTGTATATATTATAAGTATTTATGTATATTATTCATCAAAATTATTCATCAGTTATCTTAGTACCCACAACACAAGCTACGCTTACTTTTGGACTAGATGGCGATGTGTGTATTGTCATAGTACCTATATTTATTTATTTAATAATATGGACACCTATAACGACTTGAGTATTTTTTAAAGTAACTTGAGCATTTGCTCTCGAAAAGCGCAAATTGGTCAAGTGAAACTGATGATACAGACCACGGATTGCCACCGGAACTATACAATAATAGGTATTACACTGGTTGCTTTTCGATTATTTTATAAAGTAGGCAAGCAATTTATGCTCGTCACAATAAAGGAGCTGATTGTGAAGTGCCGGGAAACTTCTCAAGCATTAACGCCCCGGCTTCGGGAAAGCAATATTTTTAGAAGGTTTTCAGCTTAATCTTTCAATAAAATAGGTAATGTATATAAGATATATAATCTTACATCTCTCATGTAAGATTATATCTTATATACATTACGTATTTTATTAGATTCCGCTTGTAGCTCATAACTTAGTCCAAATATAGCTGTCCCAACTTTATTCCCGGAATTCAGTGCAGCGGTTAAGTGTTGTTTGATTTATAATACAGTAGCGCTCGATATTTATTGTTTAAAGCTGATTATTATTCATACTTCGAATGGTGGTTTTGTAATAAATATCTTTTCTATTGTGTCATGATAGCCTGGTATTCGAACGATTTTTAGAAATGTTTATCTCCGACTTTACTTTATTTAGCCTATACAAGAAATATTCTTAACTGCATCAAAGACTATCACTAACAACTGATATATATACAATAATAGCTTTGCTCCGCGGCTTCACTCCCGTTTATTTAAGAAAAAAACCTACTAAAATATATATGATTACTTTCAAGAGGTAATAATACCTTACCTCACCTGGTATAATAGATAATTAAGCTATATAAGGTACACCATCTCATGATCATCATATCAACCCATTGCCGACCCACTACAAGGCTCGGGTCATCTCCTACGACGCTGCTGTCAAGCTGTAGTCCATCACGCTGGCACAATGCGGATGGCGGACTCCACACACCTTTGAGAACAATATGGAGAACTCTCAGGCATGCAGGTTAACTCACGATGTTTTCCTTTACCCTTGTAGCAAATAATATTTTTTGTTGCTTAACACGCACATTACATTAAATAGTTAGAGGTGCGAATGCTGGGATTCGGACTCTGCCCCCAGAAAGTGAAGTCCTACCCACTAAGTTATCGCCGCTTGGCATTGACATGCCATGAACGGTAAGATTAAAACTATATTACTTACCCTTCCCCCTCATAACCGCGTGCTTTTATCATGAAATGATGGTGCTCAGTAATTGTTTTGCTGCGAAGTCATTTATAAACTATATCTCCTATGACCTATAGATAAAAATTATATCCTTCAATCAATATTCTTCGGATGTTTAATCTTTATAACTGTACTAACTATAGTTATTGCGTGAAAGAGTAACAAAAATCCATACATCAATACATCCTTGCAAACTTTTGCATGGTCAATATTAGTAAGATATCATTACTAATAATAGCTGTGAGTGTAAATTTGTTATATACAGTGACTAGTAGGTACATATACAAGTCAATAATTGATTATTAAATACAAATAAAATTAATATGCTAAAGATATTTGTTACTTATAAAGCGTAGTCTTGTCCCTGGGCGAGCCCTATAATAGGATGCCAGAAACATCGTGAATTCTAGACATTGGCACCTTACATACAAGTATAAGAAAAAAATATACATTCTCAGAAACAATAATCCTTCGCAGTTCTTAGAAACTTTCAAATAAATATCAGCAACTACAAAGCTGTAATTTTAAATATTTCAACAAAAAATGCATTAGTCAGTATAATATAAAAGAGAAATACACTGCTTAATAAATATTACTACCACTATTTTCATTATAACATAGGATCTATCTTCATAAGAACGTTGAATGAAATTTATTATTTCCATAAGTTCGGTTTGCAATGTGAAACCAATTAAAATAACACGCAATCCGGAAAACTTTTGCAATCGTTCGCTGTAACTTAGAAATATATAGCTCTTGTGTTTCGGTTTTTGTAATTTCCGGGAGCACCGAGATATTTGAACAATTCATTTACATTCTCAGTCCTTGTTTTAAGTTGATTTATCTATACGAAGTTTTGGAATCGGCGTGGAAATGTTGATAGGAAATGCGTTTGTTTGTCTGTCCTATCTCAACGCCCTATCAACTTATTTTAGGTATAGAGTTAGTCAAAAGCACTGAGGGTAACATAGGCTACTTTTTATCCTAAGAAAACAAATAGTCCGCAAGGGATTTATAAAAAACCGTCATAAACTTGGTCAAAAAACGCGGGCAGCAGCTAGTTCCTTATAAAACGGTAAGACATTTCTTTTTTTATTATACAACAAGTTAGTTAGCCCTTGATTGCAATCTCACCTTGTGGTAAGTGAAGATGCAGTCTAAGATGGTAGCGGACTAGCCTGCTATAAAATGATAGTGGTAGAGTCACTACAAACAGACTGACTTGACGTTTTTAACATGCTTATAAACTAGGCCTACTTAAAATAAGTGAATTTTGAATTTTGTTAGAGAGTAAGATAGTTATAACCCTAACTGGTTTATGCTCGACATCGCAACGGAACACTAAATCGCTTAAAGGCACGTCTTTGTCGGTAGGGTGGTAACTAGCCACGGCCAAAGCCTTCCACCAGACATCAGACAGCGACTATTCCTCTGATACAGGAGGTGTTCATAGAGTAATCGCTTAGCATCAAGTGACTTGCCTGGCCGCAGACGTCTAGGCGTCTAGCATCTAGCTAGCGTCTAGCTAGGCGTCTTTTTATTTAATAAAAAATAGAAAAATATTCTGGTAAGTCTATCAGCTTTCTGCGCAATTATTTAGCATACCTTTTGTAATCCTTCCCTTTTGACATATATTTCTTGCGAGAAGAGGTAACCGTCTGACTTTAAGTGCTATTAGAGCTGAAAAGTAGCTATACCGCACTCATAAAGCTTCTTTTACGTGCTTTAGCCATTACACAGATCTAAAAGCGTTTCAACATACGTGTTGAGGAGGTAATTTGTTACGTTAGAGTAAGTAATACATTTTCAGGCCTATACTCACGCGAATGGAAAACTAAGTAATTATATAAAATAAATAATTATTACTCAGCTGGCTGATTAATAATTACCAACGAAAGCTTTTACAGTCATTTTAGTCCAGTAATTTATTGTAACTCACTGTAAATAATTGTATTTTTTTTATTATTTAAAGCGATGCGAGAGTCATGGCTGCTGACACGACGCTAGTAATGGTAGTTATTAATTTTTTCAGTTACACGAAAAACTTTTAACGCTGCTACATACAGACATTTAATGCAATATAACACTTATTTGTGTAACAATAAGATTATTTTTCCTGTGTTTCATCATTAAAAGCGATTTACGCTTCACTTTTACCTTGTTGTGAGATATTTATAGGCTGAGAATGGTGATGGTGAGATGCATAAAGAAAGCTACTGTCAGCGATATATTGGTGTAGGTATGATAAGTTAGAAAAAAGAGATAATGATGATGAGAAGAGATCATCTTCTTCTTCTCTCCCGTGGGCTTGTCTCCGTACTTGGTCGGCCAGAACCATCCCGACCGGACCCCGATGGTTGGTCGGTCACTCCAGCCAGCCGAGTTCACTCCAGAAGCTTAACAATCCGCCCAGGTCGCCAAGTGCTTCAGGGAGGATGCTGGGGAGCCAAGGTTGAGAAGAGATGTTAGCTTCCTTTGTGTGTTCTATGGACTTTATTATGCAGAGTGTGCTAAAGAGTTGTCACCGCCGTCGAAATAAATTCCACCCTCACATTCTGGGTGCCTGGTATTCTTCTACTATTCGCAATACAAGATTATTTCTACCTTTTATTTACTTATTTTGGAACAATCTCCCATCTGATGTGTTTCAAACAACAATTCAAGGTTATTCGATGTTCCTCTGTTTCTGCAGACGCTCATGGAAGGCGGTGATCACTTAAAATCGGGTGACCCACTTGCTCTTTTGCCCGCTATTAATATAAAAAAAGAGTTCCTCGTTAGACTTTGGTACTCTATTAAGTAGATTGTGGAAAAAGCGTACTTTTTAACTTACATTATTTATCACTTTTTATTTTACCTTCCCAGTCACGGTGGCTGTCACGACATCAGTAATAGCAGCTATTAAATGTTTTTCATTTACACTGGCTTTATTTTACCACTATCCACGGTTATTTTTTCATTGCATTCCAACCCTTATTCCATTTGTCATAGGATCCATGTATTGCAATGTTGCTGTTTTTATAATATGTTTTCTATTTAAACTTGTTTACTAGGTTGAAATTATCCGCGACACGTTAGCGACGTGAGAGTAATCAAATTACTTATTTATCTGACACTGTGCACATAAAATATTTACTGTACTTTAATTTGCTTTTGTTTTACGTACCATTTGGCTGTTTTATTGCTTACAAGCGCTTAAAATGTTTATTAATTGCATGTAGTGGTCGAAATGAGACCGTTTTTTATAATATCTATTTTAACTTGCTACTTTTATCTCCATATAAAGTTTAACTATGCCGATTATATTCTCACAGTGTGTTGTATGCGATTTCTAAGGTTTTATCTATGACCTAAATAGTTTTTTTCTTGTTATACTCGTAGTAATCATTGCCCTCTGTGGCCTTAAATGTTAAAACAGATAATGGTTGCCACTGTACTTTTTTTAAAAAGTTTTTTTTTTGTAAATTTTTTATTCTAGGATTAAAATATGGCACAACATTTTTGTTTGTACCGCATGTGTAATGAGCATAGAGAGCACAGAGAGAGCGAGAGAGAGAGAGAGAGCTGAGTCAACTCGACCGACAGGACAACGAATGGGTGCATTGCGGAGTGCGGATTCCCTATAATGCGTAAGGCCTGATTGACGTTGCTTGCGCACTAGGTACTCTCAATGAGTATACAAAGACATGTTGTTATAATGTAACGGTTTGTTACATTATAAAATCATAACTAAAGACACTTACAGATTATTTTTGGGAATACAATAGCACAATGAAGCCTTTTAATTAATAAAAACCCATGCTAAGTATTAATTGTCTACTTTAAAATAACTGACAACAGGTAACCTACGTGAACAGCAAGAGTGCTATTAATTGTATAACTGTCACTGTTACTCTGTGCATAGAATATTTAAAGCACTTTAATTTTATTTTAGGATGTGATGCGATTTTGTCGTAATTAAATTAATTGTTTTTGGACCAATGTCCCAACAATGTGAAAATTAAAATCAAATGTCTCAAACAATATTTATACCGAAATATTAGCACGGATAACCGATAACTGAACCAAACACACAAAAGCTTGACCAAGATTGCTGGGAAAAGACGTTCGCTCTCATACACACTTAAGACTCTTCTTCCTTCTTCAATGGTTATTAACGATTTAATTATTTAATGATAGTAATGAATTAGGACCAGCAGCTTTACACCTTCTCGGCTTCATAACAATGCCACACGCACACGTTTTTCTCGCAGTCCGAAGGTTGACTGGTACAAATACTTTAGCACTAGGTCCGTCTTTTGTAAGCAGTTTTGTAGTTGTGCAATGAAGAGAAAAAAAACAATGCTACGACGTGTACATTTAAATTCTTATAACGACCCGAAAATCGAACCGGCACACCATGCTACGTATTTAACGTAGTAACTACCATGCCAATGAGGTAGTTGAACAATACTTATAAATCCATTAACATAATAATTGAATTCAAAAATTGATTAGCGAAGCGACAAGTAAATTAGCAAACTTTTTCCTTATTTGTATTAGTTAATAAGCGGCACGCTGACTCATTATTCCCCCGACGCTGTTTGTGCTATAATTAAGGGGGGGTATAAAGCAAACTCGCTACTTTTAGATTTGATTTTTACAGTAGTCCGTCAAGTTTGATTTACCAAAAAAAAAAAAAACATATAAAAACAATGCATATATAAACTACTAACTACATCATATTTCCAAGGGCCCAGATTGAGCGAAAATATAAAAATATGAAATTTTATCGATAATAAAATTAACGTAATCTCACTCAAATTTTTTTAAGTACTATCAATTTTCAATCTGTTGCATAGTTCAGAGATAATATTTAATTAAATAGTAATACCATTTAAAAAAAAAATGTATACTTTACGAGCTAATTAAATTAAATGTATTTGGCGCTTACTACATTCCTATTCCGCCCAATATAACATTGTCTGTCTCACCATACTCAAGGTATGTCGAGGCTCTTAAGGAATCAAAGATTCTGTGCAAATGGACATCTAAATTTTTATTGCTATTAATAAGAATTTTGAACTCGTCAGTGCAGGTGGATTGAGCCTAGAGAGGATAAACTATTTACGAATCTCATCTGATTGGGGAGGAATTTAGGAAGCGGTGACAGCCCAGTGGTTAGGACTTCGACGGCCCTTTTGGGGGGGGGGAGTTCAAATCCTGGCATTCACCTTTGACTAAACATTTCTAAATGATGTGCGTTTTAAGCAATAATTATCACTTGCTTTAATGGTGAAGGAAAACATCGTGAGGAAACCTCAATACCTGAGAGTTCTCCATAATGTTCTGGGTCAGCGTGATGGACAACGCCCTTAACCGCTTCTTATTGATGAAGGAGACCCCTGGCCTGTAGTGAGCCGGTGATGGGTTGGTTGGTAAAATATGAATTTTAAGATATGCAGATGAAAAATTAACACTCATCAGATCCGCACATTACGATACTGTCATTATTATCAGCCGCCCACCACTGTGCACAAATCTCCGAATGATAAGAGTAGCCCGTAGTCCACCATGCTGGCCAAGCGCGGATTGGTGAACTTCACAAACCTTTGAGAACATACTTTGGCCAAGGCTCTCAGAAATGCAGATCTAGATGTTTTCATTTACCGCTAAGCAAGTTTAAAGCGAACGTAACTTTGAGCACTTTGAAGTGCGTATCAGGTATCGAATTCGTTCCGCCCAAAAGCAAAGCCGAGTTCAACCATTGGGCTATCACCACCACAATATGTCCCTAATATCTATTTGCTATCGTTTTTATTTCAAAAAGAGCTCTAGTTCCTTACTCTCTGTATTATTTTTACCAGCTTCTTGCTGTGGCATCGTGGCCAATCAATTCAGGCGGGATGTAACAGTTAACCAGCATTTTTTTTTTCAATGAAAAGCAAATCTTGTCCTTTTCTATTGTAATGTTCGGAAACGTCTTAGAAAGAGCCTTCCAGGTTCCACATGCAGTAAAGCATTTATTTAATATTAAGTTTCGACCCTAATTCATTCAGTTTTACACTAAAACAGCACGTATCTCAACACGTGATACGGACAATGTTAAGCCTAAAGACAACAGACGTTTCGTTAGTCAAATGAATTTCAAGGCATTCTAATCTCCAGAACTGAATATCAACACATCTAAATGCATGTACATAGTGTACGTGTACTAAACGCATGTACTATACATAGCACCGTTCTGAGCATCGTTTGCTGTAGCGGCGTGAATCTGTTCTATGTCGATTTGTCTCCCAAACGTAGCAAATCTCGGTTGGTACATAGCCAAATGTGATGCTCCAACAAAATTATTTATACTACCGCTCTAATCCTTACATGCAATAGAACAAAGTTTATATTGCCGTGGTAAAAGTGTTTGGTAACTTGGTAGCCCCTTAAATCTAGTAGGTCTCCAAGGCAGTGTCACAGGAAGTCAATTGTGTCAGATCCTTCTATGAAAATAATAATATTTTATTAGTGTAATATTTCTACATAATTTTGTAGTTATTTTGGGATAATATTTACGCACCTTTCGAGCTTGAGCAAAAGAGAGAGCTAAATTTGGAGTAGGTAGGTATCCCTACGTGATCAAATCAGAAATGAAGACATCCGTAGAAGAACTAGAGGTACCGATATAGCTCAGCAAACAGGCAATAGGTGGGGCACATAAGTGAACTGATGGACGTTAGGATCCAAAGGTGCTGGATTATTGGCTCCTAACGAAGTGGAAGACGACATCAAACGAGTACCGGGACTGTGGATTTTGGAGCTCACTACAAGAGAACTATGTCCAGCAATCCATTGAAGTGACGATGATGATGATGAATGTTTAGCCCATGAGCTGAACTGGAGTATGGTGCGCTTTAGAATCCCATCTTCAATTTTAGCAACATAAACCGTCTAAATATACTGACCAGCCTATATGGAATACATATGCTTTTATGAGAACACACATCAAATATTTGGAAAGGAAGCGCTAAGTATATTCTTTTTTTCATAGTTCTATTGCTCTGTCAGACAGTAAGACGGACAAACACACAGAAGGACGGACGAAATGCAATTTCATTAAAGTAAACTGAAAATAATTTAATACCCGTAGCGATAAAGTTTAAATTTCAATTTGTGAGTCACTGTTACTGGAACCGGGTTGAGATCTTTATTTTTCTGCCGGAAAGGTTCACATTTTTCACAATTACTTGGACGTTTTCGCGTTAATCCATCTTCTTTGTCTCACGGTTGGATTTCGTTTGTGAAACAAATTGTAATATCGACTTGCTTTTGTTTAAACTGTGAACGAATTAGCCGCGGCGCTGACGTAATAAACTGAATGTTGGAATAATCAAAGGGTTTGCTTTGTTGAGGTATAATTTATTTTATTCTTTAATTTAAATTATTTTTGAAGTTGAACTGCTTTACTTGGGAATAAGTGATTAAAAGGAAAATTAAATGGAAACGTGAAATGCTTTAACACAAAACATGCACCGGATACAGCACTGAATCACAACGCAACAAGGTTCCAAAATTGACAAAACGAGATAATAAATAAATTTATCTAGTTTCTTAAAAAAGTATCTATTTCTTATAAACCTGATGCATATTTTAATGCATAGATGTATGATGGTTGCACCTTATAGGTAATTAAGACAAGGTTGGGTTTTCACAATCATAACATTAACTTTACTAAAACTTAATTAATGTAAATTATCAAAGACAGATTCAAAAATCAAAATATTATAATGAACAAACTTAAAGGTAATGTGAAATGTATAAAACCGGAAAGCAATATTCCTGTTATCGCATATACAGTGGGTGATATATTAAAAGCTGCGAATCCACACGGACACAACTTTTCCACACAAATTTGTCCCGGACGAGATAAACAAGCCCTCCCGGACGATACAACGCGTTCGCTCCATGAATATAAACTGTGAAATTAGGAGGGGCGTATAATAATATGATATACAGCATACGCGGTTAATTTAATTCTACCCGCTTAGCGTGTTCGGTTATCTAGTTTTTTGCGGAAAGAAGCAAAAACTCGCTTCGGGCATTTCGTGTTCTAAATAGCAGGAAGGTAAATTCAAACAACTTTTAGTTATTGATTGTTCTAAAGCTGTATTATTTCCAGAATTTAAAAAATAAACAACGAACTGCTGCTTTTTACTAGAATACAATTAATGAGTGTTTTCCAGCTGGAACCTTTTTTGGTAATATAAAACTAAAAACGTGTTTCATGGATCGTGTTTACGACGGAACCACGATCCATGCAACTGGGTCGAAATATCGAAAAATCCTAAAATATTATCGTGGTATGTACCCGTTAACTATATTTAAGAAATGTTGATTAACCACGAAAATCTTTGTTTAAAATCTTTAAATAACGTGTTTGTTAAAACACTACATAAATATTATATTTTGTACTACTTAAAAGAATATAGTAGCGTACTTAAGACTGCTACTTTAAAATCATACGCAGAATGATATTCGGTTAACATATTTCTATTCGCTTAAAAAAAAGTAGGTTATCTTGTTTTTTGCGTGACCAAGTAAAAAATCCGTTCGGTCATTTTGTGTTCTAACTAGCGGGATTTCAGATTAAATTTATTTGAGAGCAAATTTCTAGTTACTAATCGTGTTGAAATTGCTTATATTGTCAGTGTTATATTAGTGACGAATAGTTTAAGGCGGAAAAGTGGGGAAAGAGAAACTCTTTGCGTATAAATTGTTACTTTTGACTCTACCATGAAATAACTATATCATGATTTTTTTTCTAAAAATTTTTTTTTTCGCTAAAATACTCTTATGATTCGCTAGCATTTTCGCGGCACTAAATCCGCGTGCAACTTCCGATGATTAAGTTTAGTTGTTCTATAAACACATAAGCATTCAGTTTATGACCTACCGCGTCGCATCGCCTCCTAAGGGTCGCAATATGAAATCTATTGCCTTCTAAGTAATATATTGCCTTTTAAGTGGATTTTTCATCAAACTAGTAGTTTCAGAGATTCGTGCGTTTTAATAGAAAACATAAACTCAAACTCTTCTGCTTTATTGTCGAAAGGCAACTTTATCAGTCCGTGTAATTAAACAACTTGTAGGAGTGTGGGATATAGAGCATAGACCCACTACGTTACTAAAATGCAGTTTAGCGGGCTCTTAAGATGTATAAAACAATAGTGAAACAGAGACATTTTACGGAAAGGCGCAGTCTCACGTCTGTCGTCCCCTGTCACTGCTTAATAGCTTGAGTAGGATGCTCACGTTACACGGCGTTTCCTAAGGAAACTAAAATAGCTTCGGAAAGTTGTTATTTTGTCTTCTAAGCATATACCTTGCCGTGCACTATCCAAGTTAAACAGCGTTGTTTACTTTTGCATTTGGCAATTTTAAGTTATTCATCTTACTTTGCTTACTGAGATACTTTGAAGAGTTTTAAGTACAGTTTATTGATTACTAGCTGTTGCCCGCGACTTCGTCTGCGTTTGATTTAGTTTTTTTGATATGGAATTAAATTTAGTTGTAGATCAAAAAAAAATTGAAGTATTCAGTATTGCGAAGCCTTAAATGAGGGGTTTGCTGCTGTCCTCTGAGGAGCTCTGTCCTCTATCTCCAACCACAGTTTAAGCAAAATTAAACAGATATTATAACCTCTAAAGTACAAAAATAATTATTTAAATCGGTTATAATTTGTCGGAGCTATGCTGTAAAATCCTCAAACACTCATCCCCTCTCCCAAAGGAACCAAGCTTATTTTCGGGATAAAAAGTATTCTATATTACTCCTAACACTTCCAAAAATATGTGTACAAAGTTTCATGAGGATCGGTTAAGAAGTTTTTGAGTAAAAGCGTAACAAACAAACTTACATTGACATTTAAGATATTAGTGGTATGGTGGTGGGATATTGAAGGTAGGGTAGACTGAGGCTAATCGGTTCGCATCGTTTAGTTGTTTTATAAACACATAAGCATTCAGTTTATGACCTGCCGCGTCGCATCACCTCCTAAGGGTCGGAATATGAAATCTATTGCCTGGTAAGTGGATTTTTCATCAAACTAGTAGTTTCAGAGATTCGTGCGTTTTAATGGAAAACATAAACTCAAACTCTTCTGCTTTATTATCGAAAGGCGTCTTTATCAGTCAGTGAAATTAAACAATTTATAGGAGTGTTGAATATAGAGCATAGACCTACTATGTTATTTAAATGCATAGAGGCTCTGTAGGTCCCTCACTACTGTGGCCAGAAAGAGTCCTTGCCTCGTCTTTTCACTAGACCATATCGTCAGACACATACACAGTATGAATATCCGTATTCTGTGGTAGGCATGTATAAATGTAGGTGTTTAGGTATGCGTAGTCTGTATAAGATAGGATAGTCTTTGATTGTGCCGGGGCTCCCTTTTCAACCGACTTAAAAAAAAGGAGGAGTAAAATGTAGAAAATTACCAGATACTTTGTACTACATTTTACTTGGCACCGACTTGATAATTTTGTAGAACATATTTATATCTTGCTTTTTAGTTGATTTACAAAGACGGGTTATTTAAATATTTTTTTGATCTGACGTGCCTCCGCACGTGTTTTCCTGATACCAGTTAATGCATGATAAGAGCAAAGAGTGATTGTCCCCTGAAGCCTTTTTTTGCTGCGCTAATGACAGTTACGTTACGATGTGCCACGTATTTGTTCAGTTCTTGTGGCACGTTTTTGTCTGATGGGAGGCTTTGGCCGTGGCTAGTTACCGCCCTACCGACAAAGACGTGCCGCTAAGCGATTTAGTGTTATGGTGCGTATGACTACCATACTCCCTAACAGGTTAGCCGGCTCCCATCTTAGAATGCATCATCACTTACCACCAGATGAGATTGCAGTCAAGGGCTAACTTGTAGTGGAAGAAAAAAGCGAAAGATCAAAAATCCCCTTTTCTTCAGAAAATACAAACCCTTTTATATTTCCGATGAGCGCTCCAGTATCGACCCTAATTCGATTACAGTTCAAACAGAAGGAAATCGCAATTTGTTCAAATTTACAAATGAAATCCAACCGTGATACAAAGAAGACGGATTAACGCGAAAACGTCCAAGTAATTGTGAAAAATGTGGACTGCTTCGGTGGAAAAATAAGGATGTCGATGGCGCGGGAACTATTGGTAAACACTTTCGTAGCATCATTTTCATATCATGCTTCAGTTTCCTTTAGACTGGGTATTCCATAAATATCATATATATATTTTTTTTTATTTACAATAGGCCAGCGCTTAAAAATATTATAAAGCGATAAAAAACGTTTCGTGCGTGTTGATGGAATTTAATATGGTGATAACAAAAAAAAAATTACCCGGCTAAGTTTGTTGTGGGCTCTTCTTAGACCAGGGCGCGTTTGAAACCCTCGTAGCTTTAGATTTAAGTCGGCGAACGAAGTTATCACCATTCCCTTACAATTATGTACACAAATGTGTATGAACGCTTTATAAGTGCCTGTGATAGGCCTACATGAATAAGGAAATTTTGAATTTGAAAAATTTTAATTTGAATATCAACCACATAAAGAGGCTACCGCTTACGGTGTCTCGCTTTTCTGTGGTAGAACGGGGAAGGAGGAACAATATTGTGAAGTTCCTGAGCACACTCACCGAATACATATACTTGGGAATCGACTGATTACCGACTTATCTGAAGGATTAAATTCAATAAGCATTCAAATTTAGTTCTATACACATAATGAATAAAGCTTTATGTAATGGAGCGCGTCCAGGAAGTACTACAGGCATGCTTGTTTCTGCCGCTAAGCAGCATTGTTTCGCTACTTAGCGATAAGGCCGCCTTTTGTATCCTGCTTCATTCTTCACGTGTTTGCAGGTTCAAATCCTGTGGGTTCCGAAAAATTTTTATATGCATTTTGAATTTATAAAATTGATAATTCCTCCAAGTTTAGGTAAAAACACTAATAAAAAAATAAAAAATATAAAAAAGCAATGTGTCATCTCTTGTTTCAAACGTGTCTCATTGTAATATGGACCTTTGAAAGTAGATTGAAACTGCAACGTTTCCTACTAGATGACGCTACAGTTGCTATAAGACTGATTTATTTATTTATTACATAAAGTTTCCAAAAAAATAAAAATTCTTATAGCTAGCATCAGAAAACCACCCAGGTTTGTAATATATGCTAACAGAGAATTAAGTCTAGGTACGTTAACTACAGAACATTATTGCCAGTATGGTAAATTGCCAGTATGGTTGTGTATAAAAATGATCATAAGTTACTTAAAAAGAAGGACTTCAGTTTTTTCTTAATATTACGAGGATTAATATTGTCTCGTACATCAGTGAAAGGCATATACTAATTTTCGGCAGCGACGGTAGGAGAGCCGTAGCTTAATTGGTGAAAGCGCTCAGGCCGCGATTACCCAAGAGTCGCAGG
The DNA here is from genome assembly GCF_905163445.1 of Pararge aegeria. Taxonomy (NCBI): domain Eukaryota; kingdom Metazoa; phylum Arthropoda; class Insecta; order Lepidoptera; family Nymphalidae; genus Pararge; species Pararge aegeria. Next base: position 2,656,581 of record NC_053184.1, on the reverse strand, counting down.
TTCAAATCCTGTCGGTTCCGAAAATTTTTTATTTGTATTTTAAATTTATAAAATTGATAATTCCTCCAAGTGTAGGTAAAAACACTAATAAAAAATAAAAAAAATAAAAATATCTTGATATGTTTGTTCTTTTTTTTGTCTCGTTTTTCTGAGTGGTGTACAAATAAAGAGTATAAAAAAAAATTAAAAAAGAAATTCTTGCAATGCTGTGTACCGGGTCTGAAGGGCCTGGTTACCGGTGTGATTACAGGCATATGCGGCTTAAGATCGACGCCTCAAATTGATGGACACATGGCCTGTGGAGTGTTTGCTCTGTTCATAGAACTTCGAATGCTTTCAAAGGCAATGACATTTAACCAAATTCCACCTAACATCATGCAATGAATGTTCATTTAAAAACAGGTTCAGGTGTTGGAAGAGGGAGTGCAGTTCTGAAAAGCCTTTACTGAAATTTTGGCTTGTTAAAACGCCACAGGAATTTTGCACTCAATAGATTTACCCGAACCGCAGTATCCGCAGGTGAAATGGAGCGTTTATTAATATTATAATAGGATGAAAAATAAAGACAATGCTTTGCTTTTTTAACTACTGATTTTCTGGGTCTTTTGTTGATTAGAGCTACTCGTAAATTAAATGAAAAAAAAAGGCTTTATTTGTCATAAAAGAAAAACAAAACTGAATCAAAAGTACCTACTTAAAAATAGCAAATAAATTTATGCAAATTTTGTTTTATTTTGCACAGATAAAAAGTGTACCTGTTTTCCGAACTAGTTGTCTAGTTGGTGTGTCTCGGAAAACAGGGCTATGTACCCATTCGATGGCATAGCTTAATAATAAAATTAAGATCACTTGTATGCCCAAGTATTCGTGGTTGTGTTTGGGAGATGTATATGAATATGTGTCTATGTGTCTATGTGTCTATGTGTCTACATGTATATGTGTGTGTGTCTATATGTGTGCAATTTAAAGATAATTTTTACGCCAGAGTTTTAGCCACCTGACGACCGATTAGTGCAGTGGGTAGCGACCCTGCTTTCTGATACCAAGACCGTGGGTTCGATTCACACAACTGGAAAATGTTTGTAAAATGAACATGAATGCTTATCAGTGTCTGGTTGTTCATCTGTATATTATGAGTATATGTATATTAATCATAAAAATATTCATCAGACATCTGAGTACCCATTACAAAAGCTATACGCTCACTTTGGGGCTCCGGCGATGTTGGTATTGTCAAAGTATATAATTAATTATTATTTACTTGTAACGCGTTACATTACCGTGTACAAGAAGAGGACCGAAGACCAATCAGATTACTGAAAAGTTACGGCATTTCTTTATCATCATCAAACAATGATCTGATTCGTCTATTCCTACACGTCTCCACTCTACTACGCTAACCAAAAAGTTACCCTCACAGTAGATACTTACGATAGCGGATGACCTAATAAAAGTCTTCAGACATTTTGTTATTAACAACCAGTCTGAAAGCTAAGGTTTGTGTATTACGTCTGTCCATTAAATCCACAAGGACGACTTAGTAAATAGAGAACACAATAAAAGCACATTACAACGCTGTCGGCCTAACAATACAGTATAATAGCGTTAATAAAATATAATTTCCATAGAAAGATCACGAGAGACACTTGAGTCCGTATGGCACTGTCGGAGACCAAAGATTTAGTGTTTACCAATTTAATAGTGCATTTAATTCAAACGAATTTGAATCTAAAGTGTTTCGCATAATGATTTACTTGTGGCATTTGAGTTTTGGTCTGGATTGCACATTTGGCATGCTACCAGACGAGATTCGTTTCGTCGTGAGACAAATCGACGTAACACAGATTCGCGAAGCTATAGTATAGTACGGAGCCGCTGCTTTGCGTTTCATTGTTGCATGACTTTGATCAATAATATTCTAGATAAGCAAATATTTTTTTTTATTCCACTACTTATCCCCCTCTTCCCCCGGACCGCTGAGGTGTTCAGACGTACGCAGAAATATTCTAATTTTATTTTAAAATGTATAAAAAATTATTAAATACGTAAAATCCTCAACGAAATTGTGATTCGATACCAGGAGCACATGAACGTAGTGAAGTGTGAACTTAAGTCAGCTACACGTAATGCATACGACATCACCGATAGCCGCGCAGCGGGGTGAGTAAGACAGATAATTGCACAAACCCATATTCGAAACGAACGATCTAAATTCGACCCAAATTACATCGCATGAGAGTCATTCCAATAGGCGGGGCAAAACAGATAACTTGCATAACGCACACAATGTCAAGCTCCGAGAGCGGTTAAATATTACCTGCGCGACTACCAGGCAAACAGAAAACATAAGGAGCCCCATACTAGACGCTGGTCATCGCGTATTAGTTACGTTAGTTTGTAAACGGTACGCACACATAACTCATTATGCACCGCACACCGCCGCCTAAATCTTCGATTTCTTCCTCTGAGGAATATTTATTATCTAATAAGATGGATGAAACTCCGATACTGAGACATCCTCAGCGTAGGAAACGCCGTTGTTTATCGATTGGGGATGACGACGACCTCGCACTCTTTAAAGACGAGCTAAAATTGATGATGGAAAATTTCATTACTACCCAGAACACACGACTAAAAAAATTAGAACAACATATGATTGAAGTTAAGAAACAAAACAATGAAATTAAAACAACTAATGGTGAAATTGAGAAGTGCACAAAATTTATGTCTGAGCAAATACACTCAATTGAGACAAAAATAAGTGATTTAGAACAGGACCGTAAAAATATATCTTCTCATATAACATATCTTGAGGAAAAGATCGATTATATCCAAAAAAAGAGTATCGTCACTTGTGTAGAAATCCGAAATATCCCGAAAAAAAGTAACGAAACTAAGGAAGACCTTTACGATTACATCAAAAAGCTCTCCACTAAAATGCAGGTGCCTGGATGTCAAAGTGATCTGCGCGATATCTACAGGATCCCGAACAGATCAGAGAAAACAAACTCAACCTTAATAGTAGAATTTACAAACACACTTACAAAATATAAATTCCTACAAGCAAATAAAAAAAAATATGGAAATAGCTCTGAAAGGCTTTATAATTCTGACATGGGCTTAAATCTTGAAGGTAGTAAACAACCAATATATATTGGCGAACACCTAACTCCAAAAACTAGACGGCTATTTTTCCTAGCTAGAGATCTTAAGAAAACACTAAAGTTCGCTCACTGTTGGACATCAAACGGAAATATCTACCTTAGGAAATCGGAAGGAGCAAAATATATCTTTGTTAAAAATGAAGCACAACTTAACGAAATTCGTAAATCAAGTGAAAAAAAATGACTATTATCAATGATATTTAGTTACAATTTTTTATACCTCGTAAGTTTATCTGAAAAACTAATAGTTACATTTTTTTGCATTATATTGTTTTATGTGCATGTAAATTGCATGAACTATGATAGATATGTAATTAAAATTTATACTAAACACTCAATCACAATATATACTATATACTACATAACCAAAATACAAACACACCAACAACCAAAATCTACAAACATTTTAAAAACTTTATCTTATCAAAAAATAAGAATAATCTTACAATATTCTATCAACTATACTTCTCATCTATTTTTAAAACAAAATGTCCCGTATAAAATCAAAATCACTTATTTAAAAAAATATTATTTAAAATTACGTCAAAAATGTATACCTCAGGTAGCCAAATTTATGTCACTACTATGTTATATTCTTACTTATCATACTCAAGTAAATACTGAAATAATTAAATTTGTAAATATAAATCATTTTGAACATACAATTATCTTATTTAAATGGAGTCTATAAAAGAAACAATAAATTATTTAGATGAAATCAATTTATTTAGTTCAATACAATGCACTCCTGAGGAATGAGGAATGTTCTTTACATATTAAACAAAACAGTAAAACTATTAACATTGTTACACAAAACATACGCAGTGTATCACGCAACTTGTCCGGCTTTCAGGCGCTTCTAGGCAGAGCCAGATTGGTACCAGATGTAATTATTCTTACAGAATGCTGGCTATCATATAACAAAATAATTCCACCCCTCGAAAACTATACGCACTATCATACTAATAATTGTTACAATCAAAATGACGGGGTCATCGTATACGTAAAACAAAACATCACCTCTGAAACTTACGAGCCTCGGTTTCTTGACGCAAACTGCCTTGTTACCATAATAAACAATTACATTACACTAATAAGTATTTATAGATCTCCTTCTAAACGTGACATTAGGGTATTTACACAGTCATTACTATCCCTACTAAACACAGTTAAAACACAACATATAATTATATCAGGGGACATGAACATAGATATTAAAAACGATTTCTCAGACTCCCGTGCCCCAAACTACCTGGACTTAATGTCATCGTATGGTCTTCTACCTACGCATACATTTCCTACAAGACTCAATAACTGCTTAGATCATATATTCATTAAGACTACCTACTCATCCATAACTCTAATTATAGAAAATTCATTAACAGATCATGCAACGATATTATTGTCGCTAGAATTAAAAAACTCACTTTACTCAATGGGGCCAACATATATCACTAAATATAATTTTGAAAATATCAAAACCGAAATTTTAAATCACGACTTTCAAAACATTCTTAACGCTACAAATGCTGATGTTTCAGCGGAAGGCCTAGTGAACCAACTATACACCATCATAGATAAAAACTGTACCCATAATAAATTAAGCCGCCGTAAGAGACCGTTAAAGCCTTGGTTAACACCTGGCCTCCTGCGTTGTCTCAGACATAGAGACAAGCTTCACGATAAGTTAAAAAAGAACCCAAATAATGAAAATCTGAATATAACATATAAAAGATACCGTAATTTTTGTTGTAATATTCTTAAAAAGTTAAAAAATGAACATATAAAACTAGAACTTAAAAATGCAAATAATATTAAAAAAACATGGGACATTATAAATTCACTTACACATTTTAAAAATAAAAAGGCTACTTCACACAATCTTCTTAGTATATCAAAGTGTCCAACTGAATCAGTCAATCAAGTTAATGAATATTTTGTAAATGCAGGTAAATCCATCATAACAGATAAAATTACTATGGATGATGAAGATGGTTCCCGTTTAAATTTCGCTTACTACCCTCTACACTACCCCCTAAATTCATTCGTGTTTTTAAATACAGATATTTTTGAAGTAACTTCAATAATCAACTCAATAAAAATACAAATTCAATAGGCTTCGATGGTATATCATCAAAAATACTAAAGCAAAATAAGGAGACAATCGCTAGCCTTTTGGTTCACATCTGCAACTTATCATTCAACTCTGGAACTTTTCCGAACATTTTTAAGAAATCCATTGTTACTCCTGTTTACAAACAAGGTGACAAAAACATAATTTCAAATTATCGTCCTATATCAATATTGCCTGCAATGTCAAAGATTCTTGAGCGGATTATAAATAAACAATTGGTTAAATACCTTGAATCAAATAACTTACTTGCCAATAACCAATATGGGTTTCGAAAGCAAAGGTCAGCTACGGATGCTGTGTTTGACCTTGTAGACGGTGTGGTGAGACATATAGATGACGGCGAAAAATGCCTGGCAATCTTCCTAGATCTCGCTAAGGCATTTGATACTGTATCTATACCTATACTTATACAGAAGCTGGAACAACTCGGAATTAGAGGCCTACAACTACAATTACTAAAAAGCTACCTCTCAAACAGACATCAATCGGTCAAAATCGGCAATGTTATTAGTAGGGCACTCCCAATCAACCACGGAGTTCCACAGGGAAGTATCCTCGCCCCGACCCTTTTCTTAATATACATAAACGAACTCTGTAAATTAAACATTGCAAATGGAAAAATAATGAGTTTTGCAGATGATACAGTATTAATGATATGGGGTAGAAGTTGGGAGGTGGTATTTACTCAAGCTCAAAAAGAATTCAATAAAGTTACCCAGTGGTTAAGATATAATCAACTTAGCTTAAACCCAAAAAAAACCAAATACGTAACGTTTTCCATAACAAATAAATCCCAACCTCCTCCAGACGTTCATAATATTTACGCCCATTCGGGACTTTGCCAAAGCCAATCATGTCAATGTCCTAAATGATATTTAGGCATATTAATAGATAAAAAGTTAACTTTTGATGAACACATTCAAACATTAACAAACAGAGTACGAAAACTTTTAGCCATTTTTAAAAACATAAGAGATGTTGCAGACCCCAAATTAATGAAAACAGTATACTTATCACTATGTCAATCACTTATAACATATGGGATTGACACATGGGGAGGAGCGGCAAAGACTCATATGATACAGCTCGAAAGAGCACAAAGACTGCTACTAAAAGTTAGCCGCTTTTTACCATATTATTATTCCACAACGTCATTGTACCGTGAAAGTAAGGTACTGACGGTACGACAATTGTTCATTTTTAAACTTGTTATGAGATATCATATTCAAAATAAAAATAAAATTAATAACATAGGAAAAAGGCGACATTATCAAAAATTTGCGACTAATAAATTTAAAAAAATATTTACACATAATTTTCCATGCTTTCTGGGGAGCTATCTTTATAATCAGGTAAACAAAAGACTCAATATTGATAAGTTAAACATACATAATTGTAAAACTCGACTATATGACTGGTTAAGTGGGCTAAACTACGATGAGACTGAAAGCATTATTCAGATACTGAAATGATTCACATATGCCTAACACACACACATACCCACACACAGCCACACACACACTCACACACACACACACACACACACACACACATACACACACACACACGCTCCACACACACACGTACACGCATGAAAAACTATAAACTACAATTTATAAGACATTACAATTTAAAATAAATTATTACTATTCATTCTAATAAATCTAAAATCTTTGCATAAGTTAAATCTTCTGTTAAAATAAAGAAATTCATTATTTAAGATATAGAACACAAAGTTACTCTTACTTAATTTAAATATTACCGAATAACTGTGATTATAACATTACTTAAACTATATTATATTCATCCTTGTATACTTTATCCTGGGGAAAGGGCCTGGTGGCTTGAGATACAGGTTCTACCTAGTTCAAGCATCAGTCCCCACATTATAAATGTGTAACAAAATAGCCCGTAAGCAACATTATATTGTACTCGTACTTATAAGTAATGTGGAGAAATAAATAAATCATTCATTCATTCATTCATTCACTATTAAGCCGCATACGTAACTTAACATGTCAGGGGTATAGAAGTTATAAACCTTACAGGTCACCAACAGTTGGCAACTGCGCAGAAAGTTACTGAATAGGGGTGCAGCATTCGAAAGTCCTAACAGCGATAATTGTGTGCCAACAAAAAAAAAATTTTAGAGAATCACAGATTACCTTAGAAAAGGGCCCATTACCGTAAACTTTGAGGGCCTCTGAAAACTTTGTACACGTTCCTATATTTAACAAGTTCTAACAAGTTCTTTATTTTATTTTATTTTCGCGTGCACGTATTTTGGTTGTAATAACTCCCAACCATTTTACGATGACCCGTTAACGACTCTGTTTTAATCATTTTGCGATCCGTTGACTATGTTCACGTAATTATGGCATGTTCCTAGGCTCTATCGTGGTTATAATAAAAGCTTAATCATGCTTCCATTTAGAATGAGTGTTCGAAGCATTACTTACATTGGAAAATGTTTGCTATGTTTTAGATTTAACAAAGGACAAAACCATGTCGCGAACTTCTTGGTACAGTTTAGTATTCGACCCATACCGACTGCAATCTCACCATACGTACCATCGTATCGGAACGCTAGCTCTACTAAAGGGTCAGAACTTCGGCTTCCCTTTCGACGGGCTGAGTTCAAATCCCGGCAAGCATTTCCAAGTTATATCACTTGCTTTAACGGTGAAGGAAAACTTCGTGCTGAAACCTGCATGCAGAAACTTACATGCCTGAGAGTTTTTAATAATGTTCACAAAGGCATATGAAGTCCACTAACCTACACCAGGCCAGCGTGGTGGACTATGGCTCTATATTAGTCAGGAAGTAGACCCGTGTCCTGTAGAAGTCCTCTAATGTGCTGTTAAATAATAAAACTGTACTTTTTTAGTTTCGTATTACTATAATTTTATAATTTTTAATAGTGTTTTTACCTACACTTGGAGGAATTATCTATTTTATAAATTTAAAATGCATATAAAATTTTGGAACCGACAGGATTTGAACCTTCGACTTTCTGGCAATCGTGGCCTCAACGCTTAAAACCAATTAAGCTACGGCTCTCCTACTGTCGATGCCAAAATTAGATATGCATTTTAAATTTATAAAATTGATAATTCCTTCATCAGTGTATAATACCCTTTTTATCACTCTTACAGCGACTGTAGCGCCATCTAGTAAGAAACATTGCAATTTCGATCTACTTTTTATAGATCCATATTACAATGCTACACTTTTGATACGAGTGATAACACATTGCTTTTTTTATTGTATTATATTTTTGTTATATATGATTTTTAAATAATACGTATTAGGTACTTTACGAAAGACCGTCCTTTTGACGTAAAAATATCTCACTACTTGCGGCAGTCTGCAACCACCGTTAGTAGGTAGGTGTTTGAAGTAAATAAACGAAGCGTTTACCCATGTCAAACAAATGTCATGTTATATGAAACTCATCGCTCAGGCTTTCTCATTATAAAAGAAATTCCCGTGGAACTTGTTTGGCGGTTTTGTTTGCGTCCATTTTTAATAGACTTTTTTGACGGCCGACTTAGGGCTGCAGTTCTGGGTTCTCTTTCCAGTTCATAAAAGATTATATAATTCAATAGTTACTTGTAGTTTGGATTTGGTCTTAATATTGGCTTTGGTTACTAGGACTGAAGCGTTGATAGCGCAGTGGGTAGGAACTTTTCACTTTAGGGAGACCGAGTTCGAATTCCAAGTTATATGCGTTTTAAGCAATTAAAATATCTCCTGCTTCAACGGTGAAGGAAAATATCGTGAGGATACCTGCATACCTGAGAGTTCTCCATAATGTTCTCGAAGTGTGAAGTCCACCAAACCGCAATGGGCCAGCGTGGTGAACTACGGCCTTAACCACTTGTAGCGGCCTGTAGTGGGCCGGTAATGGGTTGGTATGATGATGAAGATGATTTGCTTTGGTTTCGGTAAAAGCCCCAGCTCCAGCAGTAATACCACCAGCACCGCTAGCATGGGCAGGACACAATTATCTCCCCGGGGATAGGATAAAAATGTATTTCTTCCACAGCTTTATCAACTCTCAGAGCATTGGCACACAAGTGGAAAAAATACCCAAATAGTATATCACCTAATTAAAAAAAAACTGGGGTTAACTTCTCCTATTCCATGTTCCCGTGCTTTACAGGGGATATAATTAACGTGTCCTAGAATCCACTTTCATATACTAGGATAACATAATAAGTAAGGATAAGGATATAAACGAAATAACAAAATGAGGCATAGAACAAACAACCTTAAATGTATCTACGTTACGTGATTCGGTTGAACGCAATGCACGCGAATGAATGAAACCTATGCGATATATCATCTAAATTGAAGAAAGCCGAAACATTGAAAAATCGCATTACTACGATTCCTTTAGGTTACTATAAATATTTTATTACGAATTATATTCAATATTACATATTCAAAACAACGAACGTGCTATACTAGATAAACAATATAATAATAAAATGATTGAATATATATTGGTTTCAATATAAGATATTCACGAATATATAGATACAATTCGTATGCAGTTTAAAAGCAATATTATCCATGCCAAGTCTGCGCTCGAACGACGTTCCCTACATTTGCATAGAACATTAGTGGGACGTTCTGTGGTGACATCGCTAACAAACTGAAGCTTCTTAAGTCCACCTTTAGGCCGATATTTCAGATGTGTGATACCGAGTCGCTTGGGATGGCTTTTTAATACATAGAATAGCTTTTGGTTGCAATCTCACCTGTTGGTACGTGCTGATACAGCCTAATGCGCTGGCTGTGGGACAGATCGCGACGTGAGAATTTTCACGCGGTGTGAATTAATGTATGTGTAGCATGCCGCGTGTCGCGCTGCCAGTCGCCAAACCCCTGGCTTGCTTTGTATCATCATCATCATCTTGATTATAAAAACATTACCGACCCACTACGGGGCAAGAGTCTTCTTTCAGAATAAGAAGCGTTTAGTTTATGGAGGTTTACTCAAGATTTTTTTCTTCACTATGAAACCATATTTGCTATGTATATTTCTATAAATTTTTTGTTTGCGTCACAATTCGCTTTACCAGTCGCGCCGCGGGATTATTCACGCAGAACGTAAGATCTACCGCATTTGCTTGTATAAGATACCCAATCACTTTTTGAAAGCACTCATAATATCCAAGGTGGGGGAAACTTGAAGAAAACTGAAAGAACACTCCCAGCGTAGTGGGTATATATTCCAACAATTGTATAAGAGAGCTGGCCTTTGCTTTGCTGTGGGGCGTTAATAAAATCATGATGATTTTGGTTTCGTTGTATTGTTTTTATCAATCAATCAAAACTTATATACTCGATTAATTGGTTATACGTGGAGTGATTATGATCATACAGAGGTCCAATGAAGCCATCTACATAGAGTAATTAATCGTGCGATAAGTATAGGTAGGTGGAGGGAAAAGAAGGACTTTATCACACTGGATTAGATTTAAAGAACATTCTTTATTAGTCCAGTTGATATGATGATGATGAAAATTATTTTAATTTAGATATATGGAAGGTGTAAGTAATATTCTTAGTATACTGTACTAATGATTGTTACTGAGGCAACATTAATTTTTCATGTAAATTGGAACTGGAATTTTTATGTTTTTTTTTTATTTTTTACTAGCAAACAGTTTATCTTATAATTTGCCGAATTACGACAGTAATTTTTTTATATTCATAGGGCGCCAAATAAGCTCTTTGTAACGATATAAAGTATCAGATGGTTTTTTTTCAGCTAATGTTGCTTGAATTTTAATTAAAACTATTCGTTTTATGTGCTTTTCTTTATTTTTAATTTTTCGTTGTGCGTGTTAAATAGTGGTAAGCTTCGACGTGTTAAGAGCTAGTTCTCAAAATGGCGGACGGGGCGCTTTTAAGTACCCAAAGCGCTTATGTATGGGCGCCGGCAGTATAAGGTACCTAAGTAGCCTCTAAACACACCATATCGGCATTTGCCCTGTAGCATCTATAAAATATTTCCATACATTAATTTGAATAACTAGATGCTTCGTCAGTCGCCACAAATCTCCAGGCCAGTACGTGTTAAAGTTCTACAGTGTACACCGCGTGTTGAAGTTCCCCTTAAATTGCCCCCGAAACACCTGCCTGCGATTTCCACCGCCTCAGTGTGGAGAACGCTTTTAGCAGTCAAAAAGCCAACATCACGAAAGAAATCCTATTCTAAAATCATAAGTTACATTCTAAATCGCAACGGAATCATCCATCTAGCTTCCATTCGCAAGACGCGCTTTCAGGCGATTGCATTTCGCAGTCCGCTCAGGGCTGTCACACGCCCAGTTAGTTCCGGTCCGCTTTAGAAATATTACTGCAGTCTACGGAGTAGACAATTGCTTCCCGTTGTTTAATCTCGGATTATCTCGATGCCTGTGTTACTGTTGTGAGACATATTTTAATGACTTCGATATTCTTTATTTGAACTGTTTTGTAATAAATGTTAATTTATTTCCGTCACAATGGAATATAATAATTTTCCAACTATTTTCATAACTTACTTTTCTTTGACATTATGTTTAGTCATTTACATCGTATAAGGACGCAACTGTTATGTTTTTTAGAAGTGAAAACTTCTTTAGACGCGTTGTGTGATATTTGGTATGGGAAAAATTTATGAGTTTCTGTAAAGTACCGATGACCTCGACATGCCTGTGACATATTGCGCCAGACTAGTAACGTTTAGTTTAGCGGCCCATATATACGCATGTATGTATACTAAAATAAATATATGTACATAGGCGTGTTTTACTTTCGGTACTTTCGGTACCTGAAGTCTGGCATAGTAGTATGTGAAGTTTTGTAGAAAACTTTATTTTGTATTTTCTGTGTTGCATTGTTTTAGTCATGTTTTGGTTATTGTTATTTGAATTAATTAATTGTAAAATCACTGTGTAGTACAAAGTCGAGTTACTAAAATTATGTGCTTTGAAAAGTACAAATTACACTTGTATACGAACATTGATAGTTCATTTGTAACAAGCATTTGACGCCCTCTATGTAGAACTAATTTAAAGAGGTTTTCCTTATTCAAACTATGATTAACATCATCTTAAATGTTTTCATCGATTTCGGTAGTTATAATTAATTTAGACCGAAAAATTGTCTCATGAAATTCTCTAATTGATGACCAATTTTCAGTTCACGATAAGCCCAAGTTTATATAGAAACCGGGTATTCTTAATTTCTGAATCTTTTGTGTTTATAAAATTATAAAAAATAAGCAAATGATGCAAATAAATAAACACAAAAAATACATCACGCTAATGCACATAATAATGTTTCTGTTACGAAATGGGTAAGAAAGGTCGTTTATTGATTACAGCACAGCCCTAACCTGCCCCCGGGCCATATATTACGACTTACGATTGCGCTATTGCATTTTATTTATTTTGGAGGTGCCATGAAATCGGACGAGTGAAATAAACGTGCCGATAAACTGCATTTTATTAAGATCTATTGAAAGTATCGTTGGTTTTTATACATTTCGCCTCTAACTAACAAAGATGAACATGACATTGACCAGCAGATGGCCACCTGATGGTGAGTGGAGAACCATCGCGTATAAACAGAGCAACATTTCACAGAGCATGCAAGGAGCACGTCATGCGACATGCCGCCCTGTGTCCATAAACTTGAGGAGTAGGTTTTATGACGTATGTGCCTATAATGACACCGGCATACAGCCGATTAGACTGGAACACAAGCTGGTTAGCGGCATAAATAGGTACGGCGGCAGTACTTCCCCGGACGAGCCTTGTCTGAAAAAGCTGTACTACTACTAAAATACTGCGAAGAACAGGAAAACTGGCTAAATTAAAATTCAAAAATGATCTATTCACGTAGACCTTACCATTTTAACAATGTATGAAACATTAAACATGTTACCACTAATGTTAGGTGATGGTGATAACTGCATTCGTTAACTTAAAACAATAGCTTGGAGGGTTCCAAACGCGCCCTGGTCCAAGACGAGTCCACAAAAAACTTAGCCAGGTTTTTTCTTGTTATCACCATTTCACAGTCGAGTTAATTTCTAGCTATGAAGTAAGAGCAATTTATACCCAAGCTTTTTTATCAGACATGTAATCCTTTATATTAAAAGTATCTATTAGTACTTATTAGGTACTGTGACATAAAAAAAGTTCCTTGGAACAAATATTCATTGTGGCCTATTTCAACCTCTTTAAAGCGGCATACAAAAACGTTCAATACAATTTTATTACTAAAGTATAAACTGTAACAGGTGATTAAAATTCCTCCTGTAACCCTGACATCATAAATTTCGACGTGTTTACTAAAAAGCTATAAAATCAACATAAACGGTAGGGGTCGACGCGCACTATGTAAAGCGCGAACGAAAATAGTATTTGCAAATATTATATTAATCTGTAGTCTTTCCAGTGCAGAGTGAAGGTTTCAATATTTGACCAAATTACGCAAAATCCTCGTGAAGTATGTGCTCCCGTACAGGAATACAAATTTCACGCGAATGTTTTTGTGAATAACAAGATTCACTCTAGTTTCGCACACGTTTAATTACATACTATGTATGTAAGTAATTAAAGATTTTAAACTAAGATTTTCGTGGTTAAACAACATTTCTTTTATATAGTTCAACGGGTACACACCACGATAATATTTTTGGATTTGTCGATATTTCCTAGTTGAATGGATCGTGGTCACGACGGGACTCCATCCATGCAACTGGGTCGAAATATTGACCCGACCCTGCTTTCTGAGTCCAAGGCCGTGGGTTCGATTCCCACAACTGGAAAATGTTGGTGTGATGAACATGAATGTTTTTCAGTGTCTGGGTATTTATCTGCATATTATAAGTATTTATGTGTATTATATTCATAAAAAAATATTCATCAGCTATCTCAGTACCCATAACACAAGCTACGCTTACTTTGGGGCTTGATGGCGATGTGTGTGTATTGTCGTTGTTTATTTATTTATTTTTATTTATTGACAAATCCAAAAATATTATCGTGATATGTACCCGTTGAACTATATTTAAGAAATGTATGCACGATATTGTATATACAAAGAAAAAACACCTGTTTCTCCTACAACTGCAAAAAAGACTATTGGAATAGTTATTAAGTGTTTGTTTACACTCTGACATTTTAAAGAAACTCTATAAAATATAAAAAACTATATACTTAACCACATCCCAGATCAGAGAAAATTCAGATATAAATTGCTAAATGGCCCCTGCCAGGGATCGAATCAGGACCTCCAACTTATTAAACCTTGACGATCTCACCTGCACAAGGAAGGTCGTCTTATCTGATCTATGAGTCTTTCATTGCCATATTAACCACGAAACTAGTTTAGCCATATCGGTAGCTATGTTTCTTCTGCGGAGCCTTTATATGTGATTTTATTACCTTAAGATTACTCGCAGCTACGTTGATAATTTTGGTTCTTCTACGAAAGACCATAATTCCGATTTTATCACGCAGCGAGCATAGCTGATGGACGAAGACCCTAAGTAGTTAAGTTAAAAATTTCACCCCGACCCCGTTTCACCTTTCGCGTGAGAAGCGGACATTACACCCCCGTGGTTTTAATTTTCACATATCACACATATGTTGTACTTTTAGGAATAACACGGTACTGGCGTCCTTATTACTGTTAAAATAGAGTTCATACTGAAAAAAATAAGTAACTGGCAGTTGTAGGTACTTGAATGATTTTATATTGACCGATAATTAAGATACGATTACGATATTTGCTTATGCAATATATAATATCAATGGATTTTTATTAAAACCAAATCAATCAACGAATCGTTGAATGAAAGGATTCCAAATACGTACTCGTTAAATGCATTTAACACGAATTTAAAATTTTTGCCCCGTTTTTTAGAAAGTCCAAGTATTTCGTGTAGAAATTGTTGAAAATACTATCTACATGTTTTTACCAATTTAAAATCAAACAGTACCAATTTAACGCAAGCACAAATACTATTTCGTTGTCTTTTCATGGTACTCAAAAAAATCATCACAGTATTGTCATTATGGTTATTTGGATTAAGGTTGACATTTAGCGTGCGTCAACGTTTAAACTGAATGAAATGAAAAAATAAATGATGGAAGCAACATGGCAAAGACTGACGGAGGAAGTAGACCTTCGTCCAAAGGGCATAATTAAGTGCGGAACTGTTAAAATAAATATTAGGTTAAGGAACATTTTATTTTTAATAATAGTTTGGATATTTATTTTTTTAACAATGAAGTTTTTTTAACTTAAATCTTGCTGTGATATTCCAGCAATATTTATATGGTGTTATGAATAGATGAGATATAATGATGAAAAACCAAATCAATTAAATAAAGATCTTACATGCATGTGCAATATATTTTTACTAGCTGAGCCGTAAAACTTCGTTGCACCAAATCGGTTATTACCGGGTAACACAAATTAAACGACATTTTCTAAAAATGAATCCTAGCTAGATCGATTTATTGCCCCCGAAATCCACTGTATACTAAATTACATGAAAATCGTTGGAGCCGATTCCGAGATTCCAATTATATATATACAAGAATTGCTCGCAGCTAATTCAAGTTTCAAACCAAAAGCATAAATTATTGTTAGTAGGTTTTTTTTAATACTTATTTTAGTTTTTTATTACCCGGTCATAGTAATGATAATGTTACACCTATAATCGATTGTTGTTAAAACATATTTTTTTATTGATGAATGTTGTTTGATTGAATTGCTGGTGTTTCATATGGATGTATAAATAAATAAATTAAGAGTATTCCGAAGAGTTGTTTGCATTACTACCGACAAAGATGTACCGCAAAGCTGCTTTAGCGTTCATGTACGATGCCGCGTAGAAACTAATTCGGGATAAAAAAAAGGAAATCAGGAAAAATGCAGTCACGAGCTGACTTGTAGTAGAATAACAAAAAAACTATAACAAAGAGAAAATAAATCACATTGTATACTGCTGAGAGAGGAAGGTAATAAAATATTCTTTCTCTGCGTCGTATCGTAATCGTTAGATGTAAAATCGTGTGTACATGATAAGTGTGTGTTACGACTTTCTCACGGGGATAAAGCGAACGCGATGTCAGTATTTTTATAACTCTGTTAGTTTGTGTTTAATGTATTTTAAATTGCTCGCGATGCCGTTTTCAAACAACCCATACAAGTTTACATAAACGTTCATACTAATTAAATTAGGACGAAGTTGGGCTAGGGAAATTAGGTAAACGAGTAGTTTATACGTCAGGCATTTAAATAGCATAAATGGATTGTTTTAGTTCCCTTTAGGGCTGGAAGTTTAGTTCTATTCATATCCGACTAGCTGTTACGTACCCCTCTCCAGTGGCGTGCACAGAGGGTATGCAGATGATGTAAAATTAAAAAAATCTCCTTTACGAGTCATAACAAACTTAAGGATTAGTTTTAGCCTACCCTTAAGTATTTATAACTCGTACTGGAGATCTTCTTCATTTTATATCATCTGCATACCCTGTGCATACCCTCGCCCCTGTCCCGTTTCGCTTGTAACGCAATGTTCTTTATTTATGTCGATTGAATCCCAAAAATTCTGAAATTATATATTTCTTATCTATTTACACGCAAAATTGTATCTGTAAATGTCCGTAAATCTTCTCTTATTCCTAATGTACAAAGAGAATCTCTACGCTGGGCGATGAGTATACTTGTGACTAAAAAGTATTGTGACGACCCAATTAGGCACAGAGATAGCTTGCAGTTTTCTTAATAAAAAGTATCCTATTTACCCACATATAGGATACTTTTTATCCCGAAAAAGCACCAGGGAACATTTTCCGCGGGGTTCAAAACATAATAGATACTGACATGAACTATGGTTTTAGATAAGAAACAGATACTTTGGGATTTATTCTAACTGAAAGAAACGTGAATGAAAAATCCACGTTAAAAGTCATCAACGTTTTAAGCGTTTTTTGCATGATAATTATTATAAAGTTTTATTTCGGGCATAGCCCATATGCAGTGCAATTACTAATTTAAAGAAAAAATAACATATTAAATTAAATACAATAATAAAAATAATTTTTTTTTTTTTTTTTATGTTGTAATGAAATTATTTATATAAGAACATTCCGGGCTCTCCTTCTTTCCTTGAAAACCCCTCAGTGTCTGGAGACCAAAGTTTTCGAACATTAACTGTTTTCATACACACAACACGGTCACTACATAAGAAAGATGTCCGACAAATGTCCTGAGCAAACAGAAATTGCTTAGTTAAGTTTAAAATTCATTTTAATTTGTTCTTTGTAACTAAGTTGAGTTTACTAACTTTAAGTTAAGGCTCCGTTAAGAGAAAGGCAAGTTCTGTGTTATCTATCCCAGGCTAACACGAATTAGTTTCCTAATCAGTTAGTTGGTACTATTCTTGACCCTGAATCTCTCATTTTGAGACGAAAAATCTTACTGTATTCTCTTCTCATAGATTTACTACACATATGTTTGTAATACACATAGTTTGCACAGTTTTTGTAGGATAATTTTTTCCGGGATTGCAAGCATGTCCTGCAGGTTTGAAAAAAAACTGAAAAGACGCGGGATAACAGCTAAGTCGTTGTCTAATAAAGGAAATAATTTGGATCTTGGGAAATGTATCTTACATATTTTCAGAAAGAAGAGTCAATCATATCACATTCGTTTACTTACACCGTACTTCTGTTTGACAAATTCTACTTGACAAACTAATTCATCATCGTCATTGTCAACCCATTACCTGCCCACCATGGTCACCGGCCCACTGGTCTCCTCTTAGGTTATATAAAGGTTTAAGTCTAAGTCGATTGCGGATAAGTAAACTTCTCACGCCGTACAGAATATTATAGAGAAATCTCTGGCGTGCAGGCTTTGTTACGATGTTCTCCTCCACTTTTAAAACGCACATAACTCCGAAAATGTTTAGCTCCGTATCGGGGATCGAGCTCCCAATAGAGAAGCTGAAGTTGTAACCACTAACCTATCAGAGCTTTTTAAACGAATCGCTACCGACATTATTAAAATTAAAAATACTCCTATATGTCACGCAAAGAAGCCATGATTGTGATTCTACAAAAAATCATTATTCTCTTTATGATGAAGCAAATTTTTTTTTTCTTTTCATTATAAATATGTTTAATTCAAGATTTTACTATATTAGCAATGTGAAAGTGTGTCTGTCTGTTCCTTAATTTTTTTTTATATATTCGGCACAACTCATTACATCGTGATGAAGTTTGGAACAGAGATCGTTTCTTGGAGATGGACTTAGAAAACTCCAGCGGGATTTAAATAAAAGTTACTAGCGGTTGCTAGTCAAGATATAAAAGAATAACTAAACTAGGCTATAGCTATTTTTTAAGTAGAAATTAAAATAAATTAAATAAAACATAATATTAAAATAAATATAGAACACGACGAGATAAAATATAAGAACTCACGTTAAATGGGGTCGTCCCCAGTACATTATTTTCTTGACATGTGGCCACGGGAATAGCGGTTCAAAAGTTTATTATAATAAAAGTGAACTTTTCAAATATACTCGAAATACAGTCATGAGACACTATGATGTGCGATATTTTCTTGAATAAAATGTTATGATAATCTATACAGACCTAAGCATAGTCAAAACGAAAAAATGAATTGTTGTATGAACAGATACGAAATTTGGAGTCACGAAATCCATTTATAAAGAAGTTAAAATTTCAATTCCGAAGTGAATTTCATATAACACATTTCGCGTAGAGATAATTGAAGATTGTATTTATTCAGCAACTTCAATTTTGATTCAAATACTTCATTGCTGACATAAACACTTTATTGTCCTCTTGTTAAGGTACTATACGGAATTAACCTCTGATACTTATCTTATACTTATTATTCATTGTTCTTAAGAACACTTATCTTATACTTATTATTCATTGTTCTTAAGAATTATCAAAGCATTTTGCAGGAAGATTAAAGTGATTGTTAGGTATATGCTGTTATAAGTTGAGCTCAATAAATAATTTAATTTAATTTTTAATGTTTTATTATTGTATTCCAAATAAAAAGTTTAACTAGAATAAAATTACCAACATTAAGTATGTACAATAAATGGCTTTATCGATCTATCAAGTGATGTAACTAGGCAAAAAGAGAAAAGTTACGGTACAGTGTTAGGGAAAACAAAAAAAAAAGAAAATCATCATCGCACTTAGGTTTTTCGTCGTTCATATTCTTCTTTAATTTCACTTAAGTCCATAATGTAGTCAATTTATCTACGAGTATGTCTATAACGTAATAATCGCAGAAACGTATAACGTTACGCTTTTAACGATTCACCTTGTTGGTTTATTAGTAGGAATGTTCATGGCAAACATGAGGTCTTGGGCTTGATTCCGAAATCATAGCATAGAAGCACTCGTCTTTAAAAAAAAGCTTTTAACCTATTTTAGTCAAATACACTCTGTAGATATTCGTAAGCGATATACGCGAGTTATAACCTCGATAAAACGTAAGAAAACCATAAATTAAATCAAGATAAAACAAACTAGGCACATTTTAATGGCCACAACCTTCGTAAAGAGAGCACAAAGGAACAAACAAGCAGTACATTTTTGCCGTCAAAAACAACTCCTACAATATAAATTGTATTATTCCATTTCGTGTGAGACGATGGTGTTTTCGTAACGGAGGTAAGTATGTGCTTTGACAGTGACTTTAGTGACAGAAAGAGGGGGCGGAATGGAGTTTCGGTGATTCAATAAATAAAATAGGCTGACTCAATGGCTGGGTAGTGTACTTTATGTACAAAAATATAGTAATTTAGATTTAGTAGCCCTGTTGAATATATATGAATAGAATGATGTAACGATTGCCACCTCTCTAACAATGGTAATAAATATGTCTACTTGTTAAACATATGTTATTTAAAATGAAATTAAATCTTGAATAGCGAACAGTCAAAGTCGTTAAAATCGTCAAAAGACATTATTCTTTATTCAAAGATAATTATTTAATTCAATTTTATGTGTACACGCAGAAAGCATTCTTTGCACCATTCCACGCGGGCATGACCTTTACAGTATCTAGTTTAGTTATAAGTTTTATTGTAACATTATAAATAAATTATAGAGCGTACATACATGTGTAACAAAATTTTATTAAATGTTTGTATCTTATCAAGCAAAACCGATGCTAAACTTAAATTTTTTTTTATGGAATAATATTCCATGCCTTTTAATGATAACAGAAAATGATTGAAAAATCAAAACCACCCTTATTTTTTTAATTGCTGTGTCTGTAATCTTAGAGAATTAGGTTACGATTATTCGAAACGTGAGTTCAACTTCTACATATTAAAAATTATTATATATATAATTACGATGCTACTTTCGTATTAGCGTACTTCGTGCTGTACAATAACAAAGTTTTCCCACTCAAGTCTATGGCACAAACAGATGCAAGTTTAATGTCTTGCACGATATTGCTACAGTCAGCAAAATAATAACATTGTGATAGTGAATTAAAATTGAAGATTGTTAAACGAGACGGAAAACACCCTCAAACTATGTACGCTCATAAAATATCTCACGTGAGAATGGGGTCTGTTCCCGAGTTGAACATAATTCTTTTATTTATTTATTTATTTATTATTTATGTATAAATAATAAATAAATAAATAAATAAAAGAATAAATTGTGATTGTGAACATAAGATACATGAAGTGTACAAAGGAAAGCTTATCTCTATAAGAGATCTCTTCCAGCTACCCCAGGATGTGAGTAAGATGATTTAATTGTGGTATAGGTCAAATAAAGGTACAATATATCGATCGAGGATAAACAATGAGATGAGAAACAATAAAAAATGTTTCTGTGTTCTGTTGTTTTTCATTGCGCAACTTCATACAATATTTGTTGTTTTTTTTACTTTTCCCCTTCAGGCTCCAGGACAGGCAAAGAACCTCTACCATACAGCCTATTCGTTTTTAGTTTTTAGCTACCATTTACCGGAACGTTAGACATCTATCAAATATTCCGAAGATTGGAAACTGAAAATATGTTGAAAAAGAGAAATCCACTGAATTTCTCGCCGGCTTATTTAATATATATATATTTTTTATATTTATAAGATTTTGAACCAAGAGTACAATTTTTTTTCCCAATAAGATATACATGATTAATTTACGTATTAAATCGCAATAAAAAATTGAATATTTATCATGTAAGTGCAAAAAAAGCTAATTCATCATTAATTATTATTTGCAAGTGTGTTTTAACTGAAAATTTTGGCATCGCACTTAGTAAACTAGGAAATAAAAGTTGATGTATTTATAATATTTAACTATTTCAGTTAGATGTAAGTTTTAATGTATCCATTTAATTATAGATTCCTTTGTATATAAAAGCTGATATATGGGTTTATATGCATCTAATAAATAAACTTTATTATTATTATTATTATTGTTATTATCGAAAAGTAATAAATAAAACAAATACTTTTATTAAAAATAAAATATACTAGCACAAAGAAGCCTTTAGCCATCAAAAATATTGCCGAATTTACTGGGTGTATTTTAATAATTTGGTTAGAATTGCGTTTATGTAGCTGCTGACTGTACCCGCTTATGACACATTAGGCAAACTGACGTGAGTCTCATTTTCAGCGGGCACTTAGCAATCTACGTACCTAACTTGTAAGAAAGTAACAAATGGTTAACAATTTACAATTTAATGTGTTAAGTATGTAATATTTTGGGGAAAGGTACAATAATTTAGTTGATATTTCATGCAAACGTTTAGTCACTTTTAACCTGACTTATTTATAAATAAATAAATAATAAACAAATAAATATACTACGACAATACACACATCGCCATGTAGCCCCAAAGTAAGCGTAGCTTGTGTTATGGGTACTGAGATAGCTGATGAATATTTTTTTATTAATATAATACACATACATATTTATAATATACAGATAAACACCCAGACACTGAAATACATTCATGTTCATCACACAAAACATTTTCCAGTTGTGGGGATCGAACCCACGACCTAGAACTCAGAAAGCAGGGTCGCTGCCCACTGCGCCACTCGGCCGTCCGGCCGGAAAAATAATGAAATAAAAAAATGTATGCAAAGTTTACAATACAATTTAGTTTTAAGATTTTTTTCTTTTATTATACTAAGGAATTTATTTGTTATTAGTTTTCATATATAATTTGCAAGGACCCGAAACATCTTATATAAAACATTAATATCGTGCAATGCTTGGATAGCAAGAAATAAGCCTTCCCTCGGGTGTCATTTCGGTGAGTTGGTACATTAACTTTTATCCTTCTTAAGTGCGTTGGGCTAGGAACAGATAAATATTGTAAAAGCGAAGCGGTGATAGCGCATTGGGTAGTTGAACGACTTCACTTTCGGGGGGACTGAGTTCGAATCCCAGTACGCTCCTCTAGCTTTGTGCGTAAGTAATTAAAATATCACTTGCTTCAACGGTGAAGAAACATATCGTGAGGAAATCTGCATGCCTGAGAGTTCACATAATTTTTCTTCACCGTCAAAGAATAGCAAGAAGATATAGAATTTTTTAAATTAAAAACGAACATAACTCAGAAAAGTGAGAGGTGTGTGCCGGAAATCAAACTCGGTCCCCCGAAAGGGAAGCCAAAGTCTTAACTAGGCTATCGCCGCTAGTAATGGATTCCATAATTTACCTAGAGTTATTTAGATAAACTCCCAGAAAATGCTCGCAAATTTAAACCGGCTGTATATAAAATATTTCGAGAAATCTGATCCCCGCAAAAGGTAGAAGGGCAGAAACACGGGGAAATACGCGCATTCCGCCCCTAAATCATAGCGAGACAAGGTTAATGGGGTTGGAAACCCAGCCCGCGGCCAGTCACGTAGCTTAGACGAAAATTAAATAAATTCTTACTTTATTATAACTTTAGGTTAAATTTTTCTGGATCAATTACTTTAAAACACTTGGATACAATCATCAAAGTAAATAATAAATAAATAAAAACAAATATTATAACGCGACAGTACACACATCGCCATCAAGCCCCAAAGTAAGCGTAGCTTGTGTTCACTTATTTTATTTTTTACTGCAATCACACCTGTTTCTAAGTTACGATGCAGTCTAAGATTGTAGCGGGCCTGTTAGGGAGTATAGTAGTCAAACCCCTAAAGCTTGTGATAACTTCTGTAAAGATACAATAGATGGTGCAACAAAACATACAAACAGGTGGCTAAAACTCCCCTTAGGAAATAATAATAATAATATATAATAGTCGTTTCAAGCTTCTCGCGAAAAGCTTCGACCAACATCTTAAAAAGCCTCCGCTTGGTTGTTGGATCAAGGGTCGGATACAGAAGGCAGTAGTCCTTGAAACGGCGCGTATTGTGAGGAGGTTCCTCACTCTGGAGCCCTGGCCGCCGGTTGCTTGGGCATTCAAAAGCCCCGCAAGCAGGGTTACTGTCCGTTGCGCCAATCGGCCGTCAGAGTATTGATAAAACACAATATAATCATAAAGGTATTTCAATCTTACCAATACAAATGCCATAATTTATACCGAGTTGGTACTATTAAGGCCATACTAACACAAATTTGAACTATCTCTTCCTATACAAAAAGCGCTTCAGAGTTTGAATGAGTGAGTCAGCTGCAGTAAAATGCAATTTCCTAGAATCCTTGATCTGCAATTTGGTTAAGTGATTCGAACATCTTTAATAATTATTATCACATATAGTAAATGTTTAACGATTAATTCAGATTTCTTACTATCATACAATGTAGAGTTAATGAATAAAAATAGAGTGAAACATTTATCTCTGTTTTAATAATACATGTTGTAGGTCGAAACTAAGTTTGGCGCACAGACGTGTGATGACTTTTCAATCCTTAGCTAATTCCTCTCTGAGGAATAATTTGACAGATGTTCTAGAAATTTAGTAACAATTTAAATATATACTAAAGTAGTTTTTAATAATTTTCTTGGCAGCCTCGCTATCGCTCTCCAGTTTTGATATTCTAAGAGGTGAGTTAATTAAACGACCAGCTTTGGTACTAACCTTAAAATTTATTAGACGATAAATTGAAACAAGTGCCAAGAGCAGCGGCTAAAGGCTTTCAAACCAGTGGGGGGTTGAGGGGCGACCTAGACAAGAAACACGCCTGGCTGGTAACATAAATACCAGGTCGATGACCTTTAAAACTAGAGTTCTATTATGGAAACAAACAGTTTTATAATGAGTTGTTGGTTGTAAGATAGTAACATAATACATCACTGGTTGTTTTACGACCTGCCCTATAAAATCAAGTGTATACCAAAAGGGTCAGTACATGCAGACAGACTGATGGGCAGACAGAGAGCGGAGACTTATAGTAATAGGATCCTTACAAAATGCGTATGCAGAAACCAACTAGTGATGGAAGTAATAAGTTATGGAATTGAAGAAATCTACTCACGTTTCTTGAGGAGCACGTTGGTTTGTCATTCACTGTCTTTCTAACTAACATACTTGTATAGTTACACTCGTCAAAGCCCACCAAACTATAAAGGGGCGCTGTGGTGGGTCTATGGTCTAAAATACAGAAAGATTGATCTTTTATAAAACTTCAAAGACCTATTTAAAAAAACTAATTAAGATTTTCAACCTACTAAAAAATATACAGATTTTACCTTTGAAAAAAATAACTCTTCCCAAATTCATTTTATTCAGTCAAGGAATTTTTAGTGCACAAAAATGTGTGAATCACATAATGTAATATATATAGAAATGTTTAGTACCTACCATTTTTTTTCGAAATAAAGTATTTGAAATGTAATTGGAACCCTCTCTCCTATTAGAGAGAAGGCCTAAAGTGAAAGTTTGATAGGCTGAGGATGGTCTTCATATATAGTTCTCTATAACAGTTACATTTTTTGAAAACATTCCATCAGACGGGAATGATCTAGTTAATGGAAAACCAATTATCGAAATAATCCGATTTCAGTACAAATACATTTACAATCGACCTACTTCTATCACCTATTGTCATATTTAACCGTACCGTAGCTAGCTATATAGAGTACATTCTCGTCATTAACGTCGGTAATCGGCACTCCACCATTCCGAGAGTTAATGGCTCTATTCGACAACGAAAAATGAACGCTTAAATGGATCGACCGCCTCCGAATGACTTCATTGGCATGTCTTTAGTGATAACTAGCTAGGTGATACTGACATATCAGGGGCCTCTGTGGGACCAGTGAAGCTTAATCACTCGGTATTTAAGTCATCACCATCAGTCTGATTAATGCGTACTGTGCAGCGGCTTTCTCTCTCGTACCATTTTTAATAGGCAACATTTTCCCATATAAACTTTTATCCCCCATTCTACAGCTTTGAGGAAGGCCTATAAAGACGCTTTTATGTGTGTTTTATCTAAGCTAAGATTTTAACTTCCTAATTTCAAAACACAGGACTTTTCAAACATTACTAATTATTGATTTAGGGAAAAATATATGAATTCAGTTTGCATACAAAAGTGACCAAACAAAAAAATTATAACTTTAATTGTAATGACTTGTGATCGAAATACGTTAATGTATGTACAGTATACATCTTATATATATCTTTATTATAATCTTTTTTATGCTGCCTGTATTTACAGAAAGTAAACAAATTCACTCCCGCTGTTTGTAAGCTTAGATCGTTTAAACTGTAAAGGTGGTAATGACGCATATTATAGTAGAGAAAGGCAAAAGAATTTGTATTGTTTTCCCGGTATTTATCACTAACATTCTCGTATAATAAAATCGTCAAAGTCCACCAAACTACTTCGGAGCACTGTGAATCTATGGTATAAAACCCTCTCTCCTGTTAAGAGGACGCCTTTGTGAAACTTTGATAAGGTATAGTTTAAAGAAGGCTGATGTCATGGTTGTCATCGCGTATTGAAAGTAATTTCTCTAAAAGTATTGATCCCAGGATACCTAGGCAAATTTGTGAATAAACATTTTTCATTTTAATAATCTATCGGCATATTGCCCACTTTCCTAGTATTTTTATAGTCTAGATATAGTGAACTATACATATGCGATGTTGACGCCAAGGACGTTACTGTATTCAGGGTCGAAGATCGTGTGACACGAGGCGGCACTTTGCAGGACGTGTGCTTCTCATACCCTGCAAAGTTTTGCTCTGTTAATAGGCGATGGGTTTTCACTTACCATCAGGTGTGCCATCTGCCTGGACGGTTAATTTTTACTACAAAAACTATAAATTATTATTTCAATAAAAACATTTTTGACTTATACTTTAACAATACCGTCCAAGTCACGAAGTTTTAATGTTTAAAAGTCGAACACCATTCATAGTTTATATAATAACTGCGAAAGTGTGTTTATTTGTTTGTTTGTCTTTACTTAACACCCTAACTAAGGGAAAAAAAAATCACTTGATTTTTTGCCTAGAGTACTGTTTGTACTGAGAAACTGTTTTCACATGATTTGTAAAAAAACAGCTATAAACGCGAACGAAGATCGCGGACGGAAGCTAGCTATTTATATTAACAAAAAACCAGTAAATACACAATATCATTTAATTCCAAATATCTATGAACCCATATATCAATAAAAAAGTTGAATAAATAAATAATATAGGTTATGAACCAGACAGCTGCAAAAGTCAATATGGCTGCCAACTCTATCATTCCAGTATTAAAGAGATACTTAGCCGAGCTCAATAGGGATTGTTGAACGATTTTATGTATGGCTAGCTTTTACTGACAGCCTGTCTCGTCACTCGTAGGCTTTAAGCGTTTGATCCAAAGTCAAATGGAGGCTGAATGGGTTATTGTGAGCTACTTTTTGATACTTTTTTTATTATAGTTTAGGGTTCGTTACAATGTAATGAAATAATATATAAATTAAATTTTTTTAAAACCCCTTTTCTATTTAGTGATAAAATACGCTATTTTGTTGCGGCGGCCATCTTAAATCGGTTGCATGAAAATTTACTAAATTCCATTCCAACATTTCCAAGTAATGCACCTTTCAAATTAAAAAAAAAAACAAAATAAAAATTGGTTAATCCGTTCGGGAGCTACACACACATAAACACACGTCAGGGGTTATAAATAGAACGTTCAAGATCACAATTCTCTTTTTCAAGTTTGTATTCTATCTGTAATTGCATTGCATTGCATTCATTCAATGTTTATGAAATTCTAATATATGACATAGTGTGTTATACATATACTATGAATATTGGCTCGGACAATAGTCTATGTATGTATTGTTTGGTCTGGTCGGATAAAGGATCCCACTTCCGAGATAACTCGTGATTTTGGGATCAGATATCTTCTGGTTCCGTTTATTGACGCATGGGTTTTTAAAACAAAAAGTCACTCACATAGCATATATATTCATACCAAAATCTACAAATAGAATATCTATTGTTAAATACATTACCATCGAAAAATTAATGAATTTCTTTATGAAATAATATTAACCTCATTTTAAACGGAACGCCGTGAAATGAATACCTCAATTGCAAAGTCTTTAAACGATAATAACTCTTGATAGTTAACGGTTAATTTGTTCAGAAAATGGAACGACAATCGACGCGGTAATAATTTAAATTGAGAATTTCAATTATGAGGTTTTTTGTTTTTATTTATAATCTTAATGAATTTCCATCGTTCTTCTTTGACGCCGTCACTTTTACAGGGCAAAATATATAGTCTTAAGCAAGATACTCGACATTATGTTTAATTTGTGGTGGGCTTTATTAGACAAAATTATTGGTATAAGATTTGCTTTCCCGCAATCGAGGATTCGTTTTCTAGTATTCAACTAAGCATCGCGATAAAAAAATGTACCTAATATGAATCCTTCTAGAGTCGTAAGTCCTGTACTTCTGGTTTTTTGTTTTACAAACGTTCTGCCAAAAGCCCGAGCTAAAGAATTGTACTCATTTGGGCATTAACACAAAGATCAATTTCACTCCGATATTCAACTATTATACGATACTCGAAAACGAACTGTACTG
This sequence comes from Pararge aegeria, assembly GCF_905163445.1. NCBI lineage: Eukaryota > Metazoa > Arthropoda > Insecta > Lepidoptera > Nymphalidae > Pararge > Pararge aegeria. The sequence goes on along the minus strand of NC_053184.1, from coordinate 2,628,183 downwards.
TAACCGTACTGGGAAAGGAAAGCTCTGAAAACTCCGGGTACTCTCATTCATAAGCCCGCACTAAAGAAGTATGGTGAGTTGAAGCCCCTTTCGTACGAAACATAATTACATCTTTAAAAACAATCATAATTAAATATAAGAGCTTTGTGTGTCAGAGTACAGATTAGAGAAGTACAAAGCAGAATTGCTATGCCCCAGTCTGAAGAGCGTTGTTGCTGATGTAATTAAGGCATTATGTGCCTTAGGTCATACGCCATAATACCATAGGTTGATAGACACAGGGCAGACCTTGTAGGTCGTGTTCCTTGCATGCCGTTATTGTTCTGTGTATAGGCGATGACTTTCAAAAAACCTCTACTACAACTGTCCATTACCGCCTGCACTACCAGATTTTTCCTACGGTAAGACGCGATAAACATCTGTTTATTACCTTTTTATTTGTTTAATTTTTGTTTACTTATGTTATTTGGATGTAGGTTTATAATAATTTTACACCACCTATTTGTTCTTGCCCTTTTGTATACTACTCCAGTCTTTGTGTTTCTCTCCAATCGTCCTTTACTTTCCAAATTGCCGACCGAGATTTGACGGCCGAGTGGCTTTCTGAGACCAATGCCGTGGGTTCGTTTCCCACAACTGAAAAATATTAGTGAGATGAACATGAATGTTTTTCAGTCTGGGTGTTTATCTGTATATTATAAGTATTTCTATTTATGTACCTATATTATTCATAAAAATATTCAAAAGTTAGCTAAGTACCCATAACACAAGCTACGCTTACTTTGGAGCTAGATGGCGTTTTGTGCACTGTCGTAGTATATTTATTTATTTATTTAATTTTGAAGTGGTTTACAAATAAAGAGTTTAAATAAGTAAAATAATAAACAGCTTTCACAGAGTAGCAACACGATCTTTCAAACGTCATTGCAAGTTGTACTACCTTAGACATTAGGGAAATAGCTAAAACAGAAATAGAACTCTAGTAGGTACGTCGTATTCATGTTCAATGAAGATCGATGGTCACCATTCGACCGCGGGCAAGGAAATGTATTCAACGCCATGCATTACAATTTAGTACCCTTAGCACAAGATCGCGCATTTCACAAGTATCTGTTTAAGTTTTCGAGTAGCCAAGTCGATGTAAAATCGACTTCGCACAATTCTGTTTGGCGAAGCTTATGTTAGCTCTATGAGATATTCGCGAATACGTATCGCGTGACACTCAAGTTGCCACTAAAATTTAACTGTATTCGCGCAGGTCTTGAGACTTATGTTATTACAATCATACTAGCTACGGAACGATACTATTGTGTTATTCCCACAGACTGATATACCAGATTTATGATTTATAGAACTCTAGATCACGCAAACCGTAATTGAACATGTTAATAAGAAGAGGTTTTTAACAACAAGTCGGTCTTAATACTCCTATTTTCATCTACGGAGCCAAGCTAACCAAGCAGCCTGGTAGGAACTATGCTCTTTATTTCTATGTTGTTCCACTGAAAAGATCTAGTCTTTTCTTAATTTGGCTGACGCCAATCAAAAGTACCTGGAGGCTACGCACTAACTTTTTATATGATGTGGACTAACTTTAAACCCTTTTTAACTTTGAAATATGACTTTTGGTGTTCTTTTACCGATCGTGTTGCAAAGAATTATCACTAGAGGGGCTGGCTGTAGATCCTTAGATAAATAAAAGCTTTTAAAACAAGGAACATTAGATCCTTTTTATTCTGACGTCAAAGTGTTACACGAAAACGATTGACGCTTGCGAGACACTCGACCTCGTGCTAATGGTACTGATTAATTACCTTATACGATACTTGATGCTTGACTTGATACGAACGAATAGACCATATTAGTTACAAATTGAACTAGAGTGGCGCTGAATAATTGTATTATATTATCGAAACTAATTAAACTATACGGACTGTAATAAGTTGAGTATTTGATCGCGCTTGGAGTGCTGCATTTAATAGTAAGATATCTTTACCAAATATAAGCTCGGTGCATTGTATTGAATTGACCAGTCTGTTAACGTCACTCTGCTAAGCACAGATTTCTCACAGATGAGAGGGTTTTAGAGACTCACAACGCTGCACTTATGCAGGTAGGCTTTCATGATTATTATCACATGTTAGTTATAATAATTAACTATGGTCTTTTCCGGGACACGGGGAACTATAACAATTTTTAACAGAAAAATTCAATACAAATCTAGGCTAGGCTATTCAAACAATTCTAGGCTTGACTTTGATGACTTTTTAATCAAACGTTGGGGTTGAACCAAACGTAGCGTTAAAACGTTGTTGGAAAGTCGAAAGATGAGCATAGTTAGGCCTTTCTGTCAGCCAGCGACAAGGCTAATCATAATATCGGAGAAATAGTAAAAACGTGTCACGAATTTGTTTTACTACTGGAAAAAAAAACTCTAACATGGCGAAGATAGAACCCCTGATAGTAAGTAATGATCCAGTCTGAGATGGTAGCGGGCTAACATGTTTGGGGTATGGCAGTTACATTAAACACATACCCCTTATTGGTTTATACGCGATACCGGAACGATAAATAGCTTGGCAGCTCATCTTTATCGGTATGGTAGTAACAAGCCACTACCGAAGCCTCCCGACAGACCAGACCAAAGAAAAATTGTAAATTAGAAATTCTCTAATTGCCCTTGCCGGAGATCCAACCCGGGATCGTCGACTTCGACAGCGCCCTAACATAGCCCTAAACCAAGGAGGTTGGCAAAAACATGTCTTTTTGTGGTTTGGAGTTTACAATTTAATTTTCCAATATCTAACATATGCATGCGCCAGTGGCACATAATTTTAAAGCTTTTACCAACTCCTCTGATTACAAAGCTAATATAAATAAAGCGTATTAAATTCATACATAATTCGCATTTCGTAATTGAGCACCTAACTTTATACAAGCTGTCAAAGCAATACCTCCCGCAACTATTAGTGGAAGAGCTTGCGGCAATTTCGATGTACTCAAATGATTGGTACGTCTTTGGGAGTGAAAGGTAATAAGACAGGGCGTGATAGGTAATATGGCAGGGAAGGGACAGAAAACCAGCGACAATTTTAAAACTATTCGTTCAACTATTACGTAATTGCCCCTGGCATATTCTCATGAAAATCTATGTAAGTTCAGTTGCAGTTGTCTACAGGAAATTGCCAAATGTCTTCAAGACCGGCGCAGCGTTTAGGTCTTTCACATCTTTTGCTATAGTCTTCTTTTTAGAACACGTTTTTAAATATCTTTGCAGATTTAGTTTTTAGTTCACGAAGAATTTTTCACTGTTAACGTTTCAAAAATATTTTTTTTTTTATTGAACGTGCAATAATAAAAAATATATTATTGTAAGCTTACTTGTAAGTTTAGCCTGTGACTGGCCTATTTGAGTGATTTAAGAAGGTCACAAACAGACATAATTTTTTTGACAGAATTTTCAAATCAAACAAACAAAGTGTAAACGATCATACAGTAAAATATCCTTAAACTTATAATCAACAGAATAAATAATTTCGTTTAATTAATAACGTTGCTATTTTCATCGTAGAATTAAACAAAAAACAGATTTTGGGTGCCGTTTTCCAATCATCAGAATTACGAAATTGCAACGCGAGCATTCAAACAGAGCATTTAAAACATGCACAAATTTTCAAAACTCCTGACAAACTTTACGGCAAATTTGGTGCTCAAAACGGAGGTTCTGTTGTGAGCACCAAATGACTGGACTAATATGAGAAGTTTACTTTAGTGATTTCTGTAACCAAAACTTTAGTATTTTCAACTTCTACCACGCGAACTAGTCTAATAAAAGTTTGTGACACCAGCTCCCTCGCTATATTGGACGAGGGTCATTAATTAGTACAATATGTAAATGGCCATAATTATCTGATAATAATTTATTTTACCTTTTTGACAAAATATTATGGCTCCTGATGTTCGTTCAAATGCAGCATTTTGTTATGTCCACCTCTGAAATATGAATTTGAGTGCTTGTTAATTAGGTTCAAAATTTAATTTACAGTTCGGTGTATTGAATTGTTGAAACAATATTTTTAAAGTAAATCCATAAATACGAGAGTTTAGCGATGTAGTGTTGATCAGCATAGAGAGTAAAGCTAGTGTTTGTGCGAAGATCAACTACGGATCGCTAAGATACGCTGCGCAAATTTTCCTGATACCTGTTAAAGCGATTCGTTTTAATATCATATCCATATAAAACTTAAAAATTACTAATAATTAAACAAAGTGATATATATCGTCGACAAATCTCTTAATTTATCCGATCTACTAAGACCAAGCAAGAGTATTGCTAAAAGTTACTAATGCAATAATAATTAGTAAAACATTAATTTCTGCATTTAAAAATTTGGAAGCAGTTATTCAACGACCGCATTTCATTGAATTGATACCGCCACCGAATCTTATACACCACTCCATTAATTCAACTTTCGTAATGTTTTCTTTTTTATTGACAAGGTTGCTTGGAAGCATCCGGCTCCGCTTTCATCTCTCACAAGATAGAAAAATGAATGTTAAAATATAAAATGTAAATTTTTGATGTTGGAAAAGAGCAACTGCTGAGTTTCTTGCCGGCTTCTTCTCGGTAGAATCTGCCTTCCGAACCGGTGGTAGAGTCACTACACACGGACAGACTTGACGTTTCAAAAGTGCTTGTATTAGGCCTACTTGAAATAAATGAATTTTTGAATTTTTGAATTTTTTTGAATTTTATTATTTTGTACCAATAAATAATATACACTGGAAAGATTGGCTAGGTCACTGTTGTGTGACAAAAGAAAAATCACTTTGCATTTTCAACATTCCTTCAAATAATATAAAAAAACAACAGAATATATCACATTTAATCGATGGAGTAACAGCTGGAATATCTTACAGGTATTATTATATAAAGCTTAAAAGATCGTTTGTTTGTTTCGATTTGAAAATTTCTTTCAGTGTTGGATGGTCCATTTATAGAGGAAGGCTAAAGGCTACATATCATCACGATAAAAGGAGCATAGTACCAATGAAGAATGTTTCAAAACCGGATGTTTTTTTTTCCTTTTGAGAGCTATCGCTGCGTAAACGGTTTAAGTTTCACAAAAATCATGTATCACAAAGCTTCACCTTTAGAGTTCTAAAAATTCGTGCGTGACAGCATTTGTCTATCTTTTAAGTTTACTTATAAGCGGACGAAGTCACGACGGATCGCAAGTTTTAAATAAAAAAAAACCTAACAACGCGCAGAATTAATAACGTCCTCATTTTAGAAGTCATTTGTAAAAAAAAATATTTTCATAGTAAATAGTAGCTAACTGGGCCACGTCCCATCGTCCCAGTGTCCCAGTGATACTTTGCGCAGAGAATACCATTCCGCGCAATCTGTTTCCCGGAGCGAAATTGTTCTGTCCTTCATCTGTTGTAACGAGAGAGAAACTAAACTGAAAAGCACGGCCTTAAGTAATTGCAAGTTTATTTGTTTTAAAGTGTTACGCTCGTATTTCTAATTACCTACTTACTTACTATTTTTTTTTGTCTATGGAATAGATTTACGTCTACTTTTTGAACTGAATCTTGATGATAATAATAAGTTCTTAAACGAAACCCTGTTATTGTTTTGCGAATCTAAAAAAGTGCTCAGGAAGAACCCATCACCCTCTTTTGTGTTTTCTATAAGCTCGTACCTACTCGACATTGGCAAAGTAAATTCTGCCGTGCAGGCATGATAAAAAGCCATTTACCCAAAGAAGAAGAAGAAGAAACGAAAATGTGTAGTGATAAAGAAACAAACACATACCTAAATGTGAATGATTAAGTCAGGGAGTGATTGAGATAGAATACTTACATTCGGCTTAAAGACATTTATTTCTCAAAAAGAATACACAATAGTTGACTAACATCGAGAATACAATAATATTTTAAAATAAGAGAATGTACCATATTATTTAAAAGTAAAAATTTTTGCGGGTGGTTAAAGAAAAAGTTAGCGAGCGATAATACAAATCGTTTTATAGGAAAGAGGTCACATTAACATAACTGAACGATATTTACACATTTAGGATTTAGTTACTATGGAAACTGAGTAGTATGTAATATGATAGTTTACATCATTGTAAAGTTTAATTTGTTTAAATCATTGTAATGTTGTAATAACGTGCAAGTGAAGGCCACAATCGAGGCTCCTCTACATGAATGCGCAAGAAAGACAACGGTTAGAGAAGAGTGGCAAAGTATTGTCAAGCGAGCCACAACACCCAGATGACGACCACAACCAGTCTGTCAAGACTGTAACGACTAAGAAGAAGAATGAGGTGCATTAGGTTAAATTTCCAAGATAAGAGCGCCAACTCGCCATCAAACTGGCGGTCCAGTTCTGTCGAGAACTTGAATATAAGGACACTTGCGCATCTAAATGTATCAATAAATAAAGAAAAAAAGAGTTAAAATACTAAATAATATTTAAACTTTTTAGAGATATAGCATTTTTTAGATTTCTCTTTATACTCCTGATACTCTATTTCGATCTATCTCGATTAGGCGCTTAGACAGTTTATTCATTTTCATGCAGTTAACAGTAATTCTTTTGATCTAAATGTTTACCACAAAATGAGGAAAATGGGAAAAGTTTTTGAGCTAGAGAGCTAAGTAACATTACGCGGGTGTAAAGTGAGACGTGCTCGGGGCGTCTTCTCTGTTTGGACACAATGTACTGCATGCAATGATGTCTGAATGAGGATTATGTATGCGTTGGAATAAAATAAAAATATTTTAATGGTAATTGGGTTAAAACAATGGCTGGATATTACCTCATAAAAATGTATAATAATTTCCCATTAAATCTAACTTTAACTGTAGTTAAAGCACACGTCACATTTAAGAGGAAATATGAATTGGGCCTTTAAGCTGTTTGCCTCTCCCTTATGTATTTGAGGCTGTCTCGCTCTTTTACAGCGTCCTCTTAGCAGTAAAGGCACGCGTTCTGCTGAGATATTCTCTATTAAGCCTGTGTTATTATTATAAAGAGATTTAAATTATTATTTTATAAATGTTTAAATTATTATTTTATATATTTTTTTAAATTCTCGGCTTTAAAACATCTTAGAAATAATTATTGAGTAATAGTGAATTGTTTTTTTTAATTAACACACACTCCCAAATTACAAAGGTTGATTATCATTGTTGGGGAAAAGAGAAAAAAGATATCCAGTGGAATAAAGAGACTAGAGAGAAGAGAGTTCTGTTTTCTTGATTCTTGCACGTGCATACGTGCATGCAGTCATTATTTTTAAGCAATGTCACTTTCCATAATTTATCAAATTCGCGGTTACTGTGACGTCTTCGCAATATTTTTGCGTTTTAAAACTGCACTGAAAAAAAATAAGCCCCTAAAACGTAGTTTTTCTTACAGCTATATTTTTAGACTTATCGTTTGTTGACTTGTTATTTATTACTCTTAACATAACTTTGGTTTCTATAGAGATAAATAAGTCGTTATCACCATCACCTCTGACCCACCATTATTGTCCCACTTCGGTGTGTACGCACGTTTACTCTCTCAAAGGAGATAGATTCAAAGCCGTCTTGGATTGTAGCTCAGAACACTGTTGCCTAATTCACCTTTCAAACTAAAAATATAAAATCAAAATCGGTTCATCCGTTGAAGAAATACGATGCCACAGACACACATGCACGCACAAACACAGACACGTTAAACTCATAACCGGGGTGTTATCATAACCGTAATTTGCGTCGGGGGTTAAGAATCGCTAAAAATATGTTCAGTTATGCTTGTCTTTAGCGAATATTCGAACATTTTCAGTACCGAGGGCGATGTTCTAAACAGCGGCAATTATAAAACAATTAGGAGCGTCGCGTGCGAAACAAGCTTGTTCGAGCGGTGGTGCAATTGTACCGAATTTTAGCTAATTTTGGAATTTCGCAAATACTCCACGTTATTTTCCAAACATATTTGTCCTATATTATTTGCTAAATAAAATGAATATTAAAGTAAATGAGGTTTGAATAGATCCCTTTTATTATTTAAAATTTTCGGAGTTATGTGCGTTTTTAACGATGACAGTAAACGTTGTGAGGAAACCTGCATACCTGAGAGTTTTCCGTAATATACTCCAAGGGGTGTGAAGCCCCTATCCGCACTTAGCCATAATAATAATTGACGGTCTTAACAGATGGCCCACCCGATATTAAGTGGAAATCCATCGCCTATAATTAGAGCAACATTTCACAGGGTATGCAAAGGACGTCCTGGAAATTGCAGATATGTATCCATTAACCTGAGGTGTTTGTGCTAATCCTGTAATTACAACGTCAACCATGTCTTTCAGAGCAGAACACAGTAATGCTGCTTGGCGCCAGCAGCAGTACTTTGCAGCAGAAATAAATATAACGGAAGCATTCCCAACTGTGGATAAATGTAACTGACTGACTAAGTTAGCATTTCCTTACCGTAGCATTTCTTCCTTCCTTAGCATTTCCTTACCTACCTTACCTCCACGCATGACTAAATGGACAGAGGTGAACTCAGAAAGGTGGGCCTGATAACCGGACATCATCATCATGATCATCATCTACAGTCTACTAAACATTCATCTTTCCAACATAGGTGTCACCGACAACCCACTATGCAAAGCATGCATGCAGGCGGATGAAACACCAAAACACCAACGCACGTGATGCTAGAGTTCACGGGCGTAGCAGACTAACGCAAAATCTATCTAAGATACCCAGCCATAATGCTGGAAGTCCTTGGCAACCTGGGCGGCCTGGTAGGCTTCCGGAACAGGCTTGGGTGGCTGGGGTAGCAAGGAAAAGAGTAGCAGGTACAAGTTGCCAACTGAAAACAGCGCTTTATGCATCCACTGGCGCATGCAGCACAATGCTGAGTTGGCACCTTTTTTCTAGGTTGTGCCGCACGTACGTCGTGTCGTGAATATTGTAATGTGTGGCGCAATTTAAAAAATAAATTTTTCTTTCTTTCTTTCTTTCTTTAGCAAGGAAAGGCAGTGTTCGACGTACAACAACCGGATAGCTTACGTACGGACAACGGCTCATTGAGTAGAAGAACAGACAAAGCAAACATGCTGAGTGAAGACCATTTTGGGATCACACCGTACAGTGGCGTGCACAAGGTTTTTGACCAGGGTATGCATAAAGCAGGTACATGGCATAAAATGGAAAACTCCCCTACAATACTAGTTATATAAAATAATTTGGGTATGCAGTGCTTTTGTGCATGTATGAAGTGCACGCCACTGACACCGTACCTAGCATTGTTGTTTAGACTATAAGTTGTATTTTAATTTTAGTGTGTGTCTACCCAAATCAAAATTTTTTTCTTTCTTTCTTTCTTTAAAAAGTGTGACGGTTGTACTTCCATGGACGAGCTTTGTCACAAAAAGCTCTACAACGACAATTATACGGCCTCAACTCTCCTTATTCTGAGAAGAGACCCATGCATTAAAGAGGGCCGGAAATGGGTTAAAAATGATGATGGTGATGATAACTTGGACAGTTAACAGTATTTTTTTATTCCTATTTCCCGCTCGAATACAAGTATTAGTAAAGATTTTTGAGCTCGTCTGGGGAAGTTTGAAGTGTGGGGTTGCCGGTCCCATAACATGCTCATAACCTACACCTAAGGTCGATGGACACAATGGCCAGGTGTAGCGAAGTCAACTCAGCCGCCCGAGAGGGCAACGATTGGTTGAGGGTAATGAGTGGTGGTATATGCGTAATGAGCCCCCTTTTGCCTGCATAACTTGGGTGAGCCCAGCTCGATACTGCTTGCGTGCCAATACTTTCAATGAGTATACAAAGAAGATGACTTACTATTATACTCATTACAAATGCAAAATTCAGTTAATGAAATAATGATAACTCAATAAACTCAGGCGTTCTTTGCCATTTTTAGGAATAGAAGAATGTATATCTAGACAATAACCTAATATTAGGTGTATTAAGGTGTGTCTATTACACAGGAAATAGACGTCGAATTTATACTTAAAAGCTTCATAAAAGGAGCTGTGATGTTCATCGCCTGGCAAACGGAAGCTGAACGATTGACGTCCATTCCACGTAATATTGCTTCATACATCGCAGACGGCTTATATGGAGGATATATGAAATTAAAGTTTTATTGACACGTACGACATCTAAGCTATATCTGACTTTTCGATATAGAATGTTTGTTCGTATCTGCGAAAAGATTCTCTTTGACTCTGAAACGGAGTATCGATATCGTAAATGTATTTGTGACGTCAAAATACATTTTTCTACAATCTAACAAATTTAATACCTCATATCTAAGGATCTATCTATGTCTGTTCTCATAATAAAAGATCGTTTGTTCATCATACTAACTCGTGAAGATTATCTTACAAAAGCTAATTTCCTAGATTTGTGCAAAGACCATATTATGTGTTTTAACTCTTCATTACTGCACTCGTGTTCATGATATCGCGATTAGATTAAGTTTATACCTCACCAAAAGCTGTATTTTCTGCATACGAAACATGTTTTATGAAACTGGTTAGTACAATTTTAGTTTTATGTACCAACAAAGAGTTTTTAAGGCTTTTTTGCTGAAAATGTTTGAAATAAAATTTGTTAATCATAAATTAGGAAGTGCATCCTTATTTATGATAAAACATTATTAATTTTCTTTTAACGAATTTATCTCTACCATCACTAATATATATTTGTTATTAACAGCAGTTCTTAAATTCACCAATTATGGAGTCGGCAACATCTATACCAACAAATATATATTTGTGATGGATGCCGACAAAAAGTGTCCTGTATGAAGTAATTAAATAATTGGTAAATTTAAGAACTGCTCTTTTAACAATTATTAAAAGGTAAATAACATTACAAGTTGGAATGGCTTTTCCTCTCTCAAGTGTGTTGAAAAACTTCATATGAAACGCGTGTACATTGACTATTTATTATTATTTCACTTTCGCTCATAATTCTACCTTGACTGAAATGATAAATATAGCACATTAGTATTATAATGTTGACGGCCGATTAGCGCAGTGGGCAGCGACAATGCTTTCTGAATCCAAGGCCGTGGGTTCGATTCCCACAATTGGACAATATTTGTGTGATGAACATGAATGTTCTTCAGTGTCTGGGTGGCTATCTATATATTATGAGTATTTATTCATAAAAATTATTCATCAGTTATCTTACTAACCATAACACAAGCTACGCTTACTTTGTGACTAGATGGCGATGTGTGTATTGTCGTAGTATATTTATTTGTTTATTTATTTAATGTACTATGCTATTCTCTCAGCTATTCAAATCTGACTACTATCTTAACATAAATACGAATGCAAACATTTTAGCTTAATAATAATACCATATATTTTGACGGCCTAGTGGCGCAGTGCGCAGCGACCCTGCTTTCTGAGTCCAAGGTCGTGGGTTCGATTCCCACATCTGGAAAATGTTTGTGTGATGAACATGAATGTTTTTCAGTGTCTGGGTGTTTATCTGTATATTATAAGAATTTATGTGTATTTCATTCATAAAAAAAAAAAAATATTCATCAGCTATCTTAGTACCCATAACACAAGCTACGCTTACTTTGGGGCTAGATGGCGTTGTGTGTATTGTCGTAGTATATTTATTTATTTATTTACTACTATCTTAACATAAATACGAATGCAAACATTTTAGCTTAATAATAATACCATATGTAAAGATAAACATTTGCAAACTTCATAGTAGCCTTTTGAATTATTAAACCTGTTAACCTTTAACTTAGGTTAAAGGTACATAATTATGCTTTCTAGAAAATTACTAACAGTCTAGGCACGAAAAGTGTTTATTTATACAAGACCTATATTCATGATAAAAGGTGTTCAACAAAACCCTATTTTGTAGATAATGGACGTTGAACATTGTTTAATAATAATAGTTTAGGTGCGATTAATAAAATGGCTAAAAGCTTTTTGTACTCAATATTCATACAATAGATATACATTTAATATTATAAATCACCTTTAAGTTACCTAAAAATGTTTCGCGTTTAATTTCACTGCAGGAGTATAAAACCTTTGATTTATGGCCAAACTAACTAATAAAAAAACTGTAGTCAACAAAGAAATCTGCATGAAGCACTAGCAGCTATTTAATGAACATAAAAATTTATACACATTTCATGCCAAGAATAAATAAAAGTTCATTATGATCATCCTTCTACTAAAATCATAAAACGGGGCAGCATAAAACGTTACTGATTAGAATATGTCACGAAAAGTTGCCATGACAAGTGACAGTCAAAATTATCGATGGCATTTAAGTTTATGAGTCGTAACGTAAGCCAATGAACAAATAACTCGTGACCCCGATTGCACCCTCGGCTAAAATAGTTGCCATGTATTTGTATTTATAAGTCTCTGGTAAAGATCCTAACATCTTTATTGTTAATTTAGTTTTATTTATATGAATGAAATTGTAAACAATCTTCCATCTGATGTGTTTCCTCAAAAATATAATCTAAGGTAAAAAAAAAATATAAATGCAATGGTAAAGCATACGAACTCTCCGTCTTTTATAATGCACCTATGGTTATAAGATTGTTTGAAAGCATTTTATAATGTACTGAAGGTTTAAAAGGGTGTACTGGTCTGGCTGGTCCAATTTCCACTACGTCACTTGCTGGCCACGGAACTTTGGTGTATGTGGCCCTTTAGACGAGAAACGACTCAAAGTTTTAAAACTGTTTTATCCATGTCTTTCCTTAAATTTGTAATTCTATTTCGACTTTTGTCGTTAACAAACTTAAGATAGCACGTAACTTGTTATGTTTTGTTTGTTGTTCAATCACGCAAATAAAGATTTGAATTTGAATTTGAAAGAAAATAGGCTCGCAATTCTTTACCCTTTTGATAATACTGCTTCTAGTACATTATTGATCGAAGCAAAACTATAACTAATTCCTGACCATTCTATTTTGATTTTCTATTACAACTTTGAAGAAAGTAGAGCTAAGTAGTCCGAGCTATCAAACACTTGACCTGCTCCTGTGTATAATAGCCTATTACGCCCCAAGGGAGGTTTAATAATATCATAAAATATTATGTAAAAATTTAAACAGGAATAAATAAACGCAGTTTAAAAAACACCTTCGGAACTCTCTCTTCTCTCTTCGGATTTCGACGGCCGATTGGCGCAGTACGCAGCGACGTTGCTTTCGGAGTCAAGGCTGTAGGTTCGATTCAACTGGAAAATGTTTCTGTGATGAACATGATCATTTTTCTGTTTATTTGTATATTATAAAAATGTATGTATGTTATTAATAAAAATATTCGTCAGTTATCTTAGTTACCATAACACAAGCTATACTTTGGAGCTACATGGCGATGTGTGTGTTGTCGTAGTACATTTATTTATTATAATTTTTTTCATTGATTTTCGGGGTTGAAAAGCTTCCTCCAGGGTAAACCTTGACTCATCAATGGCCTATCTCTTTAAAAAAAAAATATCGTAATCCGCTTAGCCTCGTAAAAAGGTAAGGATTAAATAGCGGATTAAATATTATTTTTCAGGGTGCTTTCCAAGTTGTTTTTCTGACAGCATATTTATATTTTACATTTATATCGTAAACATAAAACAATGCTCATCAATCCGCATTGGAGGTACCTGGTGGGTTTATGCTCTATAACCCTTTCTATAAGTAGGCCTGTTCACAGCAGTGGACTATTAATGAGCTAAGGTTGATAACGTTGATTACAAAACTATCGAGGTGGAGCAATTAAATGGGACCCAGAAGATAAAAGAGAAAGAGATATTTATGCAAAATCGTATTCAATAAACTCTAAAGAATGCATTCGCATTTTATTCAAAAGCAGCTTCAATTAGAAGATGAACCGAAGTATTTTCCGAACCATTAGGCAATCTACCGCTGAGTATTATTGCCTATTATAACCCCACAGAGATCTCAGAATATTATTCTAAAATAACTGCCTCGTTGTTTTAACTACTTCGTATGTCTGCTAGGGATGGCGAGGATCTGGATTTATTTTCTGAGTTGTGCATGAAAATTTCCGGTATTTCTGTTCATGAGCTCCTAGTACTAGCCTTGAGCTAGGATTTTGGTTGAATTGTCTCCCCCGTGTTTCGAAGAACAAGTTAAGCTATTACACCGGTATATACTAACATGTGTTACATCCTCATCATCTTCATCATCACCGTTATAAACTTAAGCTGTTCAAAAAGCACCCACAAAACAGAAATTCCTGGTGTGGGTACCTACTATTGGATTCATCGAATTTGTAATTGTTGTTTTTTATACTAAATTTTTTTTAAATTTTTTGTTATATTTTCTTCACCACCTACACTAAAATCGTCCACTGCTGAACATAAATCTTTTTAAGCGCATCACAAAACACGATTCTCCGCCTTTGTTATCCAGCCACCTCTAGCAGTATTGTTAAGGTCATCCGCCCATATAACAATTTAACTATAATTTATTAAGTAAAAAAAACTCTTTGAAATCGTTAAATGTGTTAACTAAAATATTTTCCCGGGAAAATAGTTTGGGGAAATTAATACCATGACGCATAATTATTAGACTAGCGAGTTTGTGTTATTTAAATACTGCGTGTTGACTTGATTATTGAAGAAACAAAATGGCACCGATGCATTGGTGCTCAACGTTAAGAGAGCGCTAAACAAGGCAGGAGATTATCTTAAATAGCCGACTTGAAACAACAATTTCCAACCCAAAAAATAAATAAAAATAAATATAAAGCTGCAGCCTTTTTTTAAGAGTAGTACTACCCCTTTGTTAAAAGACTATTCTTCCATTACAATTAAAATAAACTTAACAAATTACTTTAAAAGTAAGGTAAGGATACAAACAAACCATTATTAGAATACGTAGACTTGAACAAAAGAGTATTCATAATTGTTCTCAAGAATTACGCATTATTTAATATACATAAGCGTGCGTGTGTGTGTGGGTGGGTGTGTGTGTCCACGGTCTTGATTATGTTTGTGTACATATGATAACTATTCGAAGCAAGGTATGCCGCATTTGCTTATTTTCAAAAATTGGAAGTAGGTCAATAGGAGTACACTCACAGATGGCGTTGATTTATTTGTGGGGCACAAATTTAAATTATTTTAAGTTTCATTCCATGTTCTCCAAAATAATCTAAAAATTCTCATTTTATTTTAGTAGATATATTTTAAAATATCTATACTTAATTGACAGATTGTAAAAAAATAGTGCCTCAGCTCCTTCATTAATTAAACAAGAAAACAGATTGGTAATAAAAGTGAAAGTAATCCAACTAGCGGTTGCTCATAGATTTAAATCGCACTAATTAATAACATCTGTTATCGACGTTTTTTCTTCGCTTACCCCTTAATGGACCCATGTTACGGCGGGCTGGTTCAACCGTTAAATTGAATTTGCTTACCCGCTCCATTCGCTATTGGCTATTTTTATTTCATACCGGAGTAATAGTGAAAAGGATAAGATTTTAAACTAATTTTATAAATGCCTATGCGATTCTAATAATTCTTTATTTTTTTGATCTCTCCACTAGTTAGCCTTTGAATGCAATCCCACCGAAGCTAATAATCCTACGAATATTATGAATGTAAAAGTGTGGATATTTGTTACTCAATCGCGCAAAAACGGCTGAATGGATTTGGATGAAATTTAGCATGCTATTTATTCATGCATAAATAGCTCTTATATCGATTGCTTAGGGTAATATGAATATTGTTTACGAGCTAAGCCGCGGGCGGACAGCTATAAAATTTGGTATTCATGTTACCTATGCTATAGAAAAGGACATGTACTTTTATATCTCGTGATAGGATTAAAAATTATTAACGAGCGAAGCTTTAGACCTAATTCTGATGTCCACACATACGGAGTCGCGGGCTGAGGTAAGTAAGATATTAAGATGATGCAGTCTAAGATGATGTAGCGGTATTGCCTTTTAGGGATATCGCAGTGATTTTAAATCCATACTTCAAATCGGTTTCTACGGGACATCGTACCGGAACGCTTAATCGCTTGGCAATGCAATATATGTATCTTTGTCTCTAGGGTGGTTACTAGTCACGGCTAAATCCGCCAAGCCAGGCTACTAAAAAATCAAAAATTAAAAAATCCTAATTTAGGGAGAATGACAAGGGGTCTAATACTGAAAATACCTATACTAGTACTTTTTTAGGACGTCGAAGTATGTAAAATGAATTGCCATACATTAAAAAATACTACTTTAAGCAATGGGCGTGAAATCCTACTTAACCTCTTCTTTCTTCAATATCAGACTCGAATGCAGCGGTGTTTAAGGCTAATATAAAAGAAAGAAAAGGCAGACACAATAAAAAACCCTCTCAGTACAAATCGCTTCAAAGTCAATTCAGCCATTCTGAACACTTCGCTTACAAATAGAGAAATGTTTGTAATGATACAAAAACAAGAAATTGTCTTTATCAAAGTAACCTTCGTAACAAGAAAAGGAAGAAACAGAAAAACTTCCGATCGGAAAGCGTAAATCCCAAATGTCTTAAATTCAAATAGTTTACGAGGCAGTAAAATCGAGGGCCGGGTATAAAAGGCGTGCTTCCTGCGTCGCCACAACTCTACAGCAGGCACAATTAGCTAGTTACTTTGCATAAAACACACCAGTGTGCTCGGGTGTGGTTCAAATACTATGATTTAGCGGTTTTAATATATTTTAACCACAAACATAAAAATAAATTCATAAGCCAGGGCTTGTAAAAAGTGAAATCCCGTTTCTGAAGAATGTTTTGTTTATTTTAATTTTACTGTCTTGTCTATACTATGATTTAGCGTTTTTAATATATTTTAAACACACGCATATCTAAAATTACATTAATAAGCCAGAGCGAGCTTGTTATAAGTAAAATCCCGTTTCCGAAGAAAGTTTTGTTTATTTTAATCTCGTTTCTTTTTCTTCAATAAAGATCCACGCACGCATGAGACTTTATTAAAATTACAATCTTGCCTTTAGACTTATTAGTAATATTTTTTAACCTAAACTTATACATTAGTTTTTATCTAAGAATTAGGTTGATAATAAAGTGTTCATAATATGTAAGATACTTTGTATCTTGAAATTGCACTAGCACTACAATTTGACTTTGCAACACTTGCTCAAAAGGTTTAGTCCTTTTTACTCTTCTCACTATGTCTGTATTGTCGAGGAGTCGGTTGGCCTCGATGTTAACATGATGATTAAGCCTGCTTGGGGTTTGATGATTATAATAATGTTAAATAATGGGTGTATAGAGCTACAAATTCCTTTCCCCTAAGAGAAGTGTCTCAAGTCAATTAATTTAAATGTAAAACCACGTATATGGTGGCTTAGTTGAAGACACCAAACCTTTCGGATCTATCTTATTCCTTTAATTTTGGAGGGAGTGGTGCGCAATCAAAGATGTACCTACCTTCATGATTAATGTACCCAAAGTTATTAAACACTTGTGTTGTGTTTTCATGTTGTGTGTTGTGAGTGTGTTTTTATCATATAATTCCTAGCTTTTAACAAGCTAGGAATTATTTGATACAAATCTGAATCAACTCACTTGTACCAAACATTCACGTGTACTGATCCACGTTGATTGTAGAACCTTTACCGTCACGCAATTCTCTACACCGTGTTAGCAAATGTAGGGCTATCTAGACATAAATGTACCTTGGAACCATGTATCCAAATATAATTTTTAGGGTTCCGTACCCAAAGGCCTGTATAATAATATACTGGCTTACCTCCAAAACATTCTACAATATGTACAATTTGAATAATAAAGAATGAACATTGAAATATTTTTGTTGATGAGCACTACGTGCATTTCAATGCACCTGTTTGATGCTCCGTTTTCATTTGATGTATATCCTGTACCTATAAGGTGCCGTTAAACCAAGTCGTATAAAAATAAGTTTTTACTCGCAAATCAAGACCTCGTCATCGTCCGGTCAAAATGAAATTAAATAGACGGAATGTGATTTTTTTTAATTACGGACATGAAAAGTAAAAGAAGTTTTCCCTTTCACGCCTAAAGATATTAAAGATTTCTTTATTATTAATCGTTTTCACTCGTCTACTTTTAAAAATGTTAAAGTCCAGTTTGTTTTCGAGCTAACTGGCACGGATGGTAAACACCCAAAAATTTAAAATAGCTCAGCCGGTAATGAGAACAGAGAGCAAGTGAATTGTATTTAAAGGTCCAACCAGCGCGCTGTAATTCAAGACAAAAGAAGAAAAACATCGATAATAGATGTAATTAATAGTGTTAATTTTTTGGCAGCCAATAACACTTATGCGGGTATTTATATTGACCAGAGAGTTTTAAAAGTGAGTTTTTTTATTGATATTTATGCGTGAATACAAAATTGCTTTACTTTAAACCGGATGAGCCATTATAATGCAGAAAACTTAAGTGCAGTTAACTTGAAGTGGTGATAGCCTAGTAGGTGAGCCTTCAGTTTACCTTTCGAGAAGGCTGAGTTCGAGCCCCAGCATGCACCACAAGTTTTTCGGAGTTATGTCGTTTTTAATATAAACAATTAAACTATCACTTGCTTTAAACGGTGAAGGAAAGTATCGTGGGGAAACCTACATGCATGCCAGCGAGTTTTCCATAACGTTCTCAAGGGCGTGTGAAGTCTACCAATCCGCACTTGGCCAAGTGCGGATTGGTAGACTTCACATGGTAGACTACGGCCTAAACCCATCTTATTCTGAGAGGAGAACCCATTACCGGCACACTACAGGGAGTGGGCCGGTAATGGGTGATGATGATGCTGATGACTTTGAAAATCAAGATATTAATATATAATTAAAATCTTGATGGTAAATAAGGTAAATGGATCTGTTTTTACAAAAAATAAAAAACATATATCACAGTTTTATCACAAAAAAATGGTCTCATCCGAGGTTCACCAAGAATTTGAAAAAAAATATTTCTTTACTGAACTTCGTAAACTGTAAAGTTAAAGTTTGTATGAAAATATCCGACCCAGGGCTTAATATACAATACAACACGGCTTTTAAACATGTTAAAGTCCAGTTTGTTTACGAGCCAACTGGCACGGACGGTAAACACCCCAAAATTAAAATAGCTCAGCCGGTAACGAGGAAAGAGAGCAAGTGAATTCGATTTAACGGTCCACCCAGCGCGCCGTAATTCGGGGCAAGGGAAGAAAAACATCGATAACAGATGTTAATTAATAGTGTTAATTTATTGGCAACCACTATGCGTTTATTCTGGGGTTAATATTTAACAAATTGTGATAAAAATACCAAAAGTAAATAGACTGACTTACCTGGGAAACTGAAACACTAATAGCTTTTGAGTAAACCATTTTCCTAGTTTTTAATAAAAGTTATCAAATATAGCCCTAACGCCATTTGCAAAAAAGTTAAATCAAGTGACGCTTTTCACTTTATTAGGTACTATGCACGTGACGTTCTTTTCAAAAGGGTTGTTTTAAGGAATCACTGGGAATGTTTTGATTTAATTTTTATAAAAAAATAAATGTGCTTCTTTTGATTTAATATTTCTGCAGGTTGATTCCTTATGAAATATGGGTATGCACCCTTCAACAGTATTTCACAATTCCATTACACATTGATTATTATATACACATATAAAATGTATAAATTTATGTATCATATAAATATTTATAAATACAAAACAATTTAAATATTCTACGTATTCTCGGATTATAAAGAAATATCGGCCATGCGTAACATTGTAGAAGGTGTTTACGCAATGCGATGTTTAGGTTGCGGAATGTGAGCACTTTTTTCATGCTTTGAAAAGCACTACGTGCGACTACTATCCGGATTTAAATTTCAGTTTCACCGTCCCATTGATCAGTCAGCCAAGTGTCTAGACATTTTTATCTCTCCACTCTCTACCGTACTTGGCCAGCCAATCTAATCGTTGAGACCACACTTGCACTTTGAGGTACTGGGTACGATTCCCGGATAACTTCAAGAATTGTCAGGTATTGATTCTTGTAAAAAAATCCTAGTAATAGCCCGCACGGGGATTACGTATATTCTCGCCATAGGCTTGCGACAGGTGTAAATTTCGCGATTTCATACAATGAATATGCAAAAGAGACATTTGACAGCAGTGTTCGCAAGGTTCGCAGTATCGCCTGTCGCAAGCGAGATGGGTAATCACCCAGCCGGTGTGTTAAATTGGGGGTGTCCACCCTACCTACCGAGCTCTTCCTACCTCTGGGGCTACCTTAGATTATGAGTGTCAAATTGTACATGAAGGTAAACGTTTATGCTCTCTTTTTTTAAAGTTGGTTACAAACATTTGAAGATAGTACGAATAATTTTGATGGCAATTTCGATGTTATTTCATATTGCACCGCAAATTATAGATTGTACTGATTAATATCCAATTTATTACCACATCTAATTTACTAATGGATAACCGTTTTTCAATATTTTGCCACTGATATATATTAACCAAGATACTCATTTGAAGATTACCTACACTTTCATCTACGCCTTGAGTCTGGGGCATGCAGATTAAATATTGGAAATCTTAGAAGTTAAATAAGAAATTTAAGTATTCAGTCAGTATCAGTACTCATTATTTTAATATATTAGTTGGCGTCTCTCGATCTCAATTGTGATCCAAAAACCGTGCATTAATACTTAAAATGATACATACAAACTTATTCAATATTCTATTAATACATCTCGTAGGAATTGGTGTATTGAATTAAAAACCATCTTTTTTTATTAAGTGGATTACTTAATAATAGGAAATGCTCTCTGAGCTTTCCTCAAGTTCTGCAATCGTGTCTTTTTATTTTTGTATCTTTTCCCATTCTGTAAATCCTCTATGAACGATTCTAAAATAATTAGCTTATTGCCAACCTTAAAACCCTATGTCTTAGTAACCAAATATCTCCCAAACGGATGATATAATGTCATTTATATCCTCAGCCTCATAATACAAACACACCAAGCGGCTACAATAAGGGTCTACGGGAAGAGTAATTTGTATATCTTTGGTTTTTAATACCAATGTTTATATATATCAGTGATTAATTAAACAGATTACAGTCGTCAGGCACTTGGGTCAGCCATATTGGTGGATTTCCATATTTTTCCGTTTTTCCACGCATATTAATTACACACAGTTAACGGGAGCCCGTGTAGGCGCATTAGCTTAATTCGATAGCGGAGACCGTTTCGATTTTATTAATTTTTGCCGCTCTCGGGGGGATGGGAGATAGAGATACTGGATATAACATTAAACTGTGATCTTAACCAGCTATGAAAGCCAGTCTATTCTATCCTACTAATTCTATACCATGGCCTAACATGGACGTAGACATAGATATATAGACGGCCATAACTTGCTTGTATCCTACACCGACGGCCACAACTTGCTTGAATCCTACACCGACGGCTACAACTGTGGCTTAAATCCTACAGCAACGGAAAACTTCAGGTTCTGCAAAGTCGCACGAAATACTATAGTAGCTCTATCACGGTTATTTTTGTTACATTGGAATTCCCTCCCTGGTGTATACGTCATGTTTAATCCCTCAATATATAAATAATAATAATAATACGCTTTTATGTTGGAGGTTTCGGGTGCGATTCCCGACAGGGACGTTGGGGAATTTATAGGTTCGGCCGTGGCTACGCTGACAAATACGTGCCGCTAAGCGATATAGCGTTTCTGTACGATGTCGCGTTGAAACCAATAATAGGGTGTAGATTTGATAAAAATGCCATACTCCCTAACAGGTTAGCCCGCTACCGTCTTAGGCTGCATCATCAGTTAACACAAGGTGAGATTGCAGTCAAAGGCTAACTTTTATTAAAATTTAAAAAAAAATGTATTGTGCGCCATGACACAAAGTAACTGCTTCTATCTGCCAAAAACGTTGCCTCTTCCAGTAACACGATGGCAACGGTTGGTCGCGTGGAAGTTACATATTATGGTTTCCCGACGTATATACATGAAGTACTGTATCGACGTTTCACAAATATGGTCCATATGTGTTTTATTGGCACCAGGGATCAAGTTGTGCTGACACGGCAACGCACCTGTGCGTTGTATTTGTAATTTTGTATTTTAGAGATCCTTGGGGTATTTTTATATACAAAGGGACGAAAGTTTATTATGTCTACATTTTTTCAAGTTACGAGTATATCTATGAAAATTACTGTTTTAGCTTTGGGTTGCAAGTAAAATAATACAGAAATATTATTACACAGATTTTAAAAATTCGCCCTCAAGGGAAATTTAATAATAAGCATAAAAGTGTGTAAAAAGTATTGTACTTTTCAAAATTTTTTATCCATGAAAAAAAAATGATAGCTCTACTAAAAAATACATAAAAGTACTGTAAATGTTAATTTAAATATACTACGACAATTCAAAGCTTGTGCTATGGTTACTAAGATGACTGATGAATATTTTTATGAATACTACACATAAATACTTATAATATACAGAAAAACACCCAGATGCTGAAAACAATTTATGTTGACCACATAATCATTTTTCTAGTTGTGGAAATCGAACCCACAGCCTTCGACTCGGAAAGCAGAGTCAGTACCCACTGCGCAAATCGGCCGTCAAATAGGTATATTGTTTTTTATAAACATCGTACGGCATCCTACGGATTTGGCGACCGGTTGCCTAATCAACCAAACCAAATCTAAAAATACAACTGAACTAGCAGTAAATTTATATTCATAGCTACCTGAAAATCCTCTAAAGGCCGCCGCATAAATATCCCATTGATACAGCCTATCTAAAACTAATCTAATCGCATCTGTAATTGGTTTTCAAAGTGCCACTTTGAAATTTAATTGTGAAGCCGCGGGTTTAGATTGCTCACGTAATGAAATTTAACCGGCTTCTTGGAGGAAATCCCACAGACCTTGTACTAAATCTTACAAGAGAAATCTCTTTGTTCTATCAAGTTTTTGCATAGGAGCGCAAGATTAGTTTTGCATACCCATAGTGTTTGTATAGAAGCGTCCGTGTCCGTGGTATTTTTTAATCGATTTTGAAAGAAAAGGAAGCTTTTGTACAGGTGGGCTGTGTATAGTGTTCATAAGATAAGTGAGGAATTAAAAAATACACTACTTTTTACAACCACACCGAAATTAACAAAAATCCACTGTATGATTATACCCCAGAATTAAGAATACACAGAATCCTCGTTCAGTCATGACCTACTTGAAATTAATGAATTTTGATTGTTTTTTAAATTATGCTTGGCTCAAACACAGTAATTGTTTTCATATAATTTGTCTGATATATAATATACTACGACAATACACACATCGCCATCTAGCCCCAAAGTAAGCGTAGCTTGTGTTATGGCTAAGATAGCTGACGAAATTTTTTATGAATATAATACCCATAAATACTTCTATTATACACATAAACTGAAAAACATTCATGTTCATCACACAAGCATTTTCCAGTTGTGGGAATCGAAACCACGGCCTTGGACTCAGAAAGCAGGGTCGCTGCACACTGCGCCAGTCGGCCGTCAATATCTTGCAAATGGATATAGAATACTTTCTTCTCTCTCTACTTAGTTTGAAGAGTACCATGTGCAAATAAAGCCTGTGTTATCTATTCACGGATATACAAATAAACCGACCTTGGTGAGATGTTGAAGAGAGCATTCTGGCGACAAGCCAAAGATGCTTAGAAAGTATTCTACCCCAGGAATAGTATCTAATAGTTCAAGAATGCGGACAAAGTCGCAGGCAAAGAAATAAAGTAGAGCCAGTTGAGTTAAGATAATTATTGGGTACTCATAGAAGCCCACTAAGAACCGAAAAATATTGTGTATATCTTTCGGTTATGCACATATGCGTGGTCACGTGCGTCGGGACCACGATATATTACGAACTCCAAGACCGTGGGTTCGATTCCCACAACTGGAAAATGCTTGTGTGATGAAAATGAATGTTTTTTAGTGTCTGGGTGTTTATGTGTATATTATAAGTATTTATGTGTATTATATACATAAAAATGTTCGTCAGTTATCTTAGTGGTCCCGTCGTGACCACGATCCATGCAACTGGGTCGAAATATTGACAAATGCAAAAAAAATATCGTATGTACCCGTTGAACTATATTTAAGAAATGATGATCAGCAAAATAATAAAACGTATTGTATATTTATGAGTATTTCGAAATAATGTGTTCGATTATTTTCAATCACTCAAAATCTGGTAACCTAGTCGAAGTGGTAACTACGCGTGAAATTTTGCTAAGACACGTTTGACAAATTTTGAAATTATTAGGAATACACCAATTGCAGTTATAAAATCCTCACGACATGTGTGTCATAGCAAGAACTATACAAATCTCTATAGAAATAAAACTCTTGAATCCTGTTTTAATAGTCCGCGGAACCACTCGTATGAAAATCGATTCATGGTTTTCCAGTTTTGTCGTGTAAAAATATGTTTTGGGGATCGGTAACACATTTCGATTATGCTGCATGATGTATTATACGAAGTTATGGAATACGTGACACCCATCGACCTGGTCTAAAGCAGCTTGGTAGATATAATCTCTATTGTATAAATAAACTTCACGTAAATCTTGCTTAATACAATCTTATTAACGCATATAAAATTATCGTAAATAACTAACATGGCATAAACATGATGTAATTAACTATTATTGAATTCATTTGTCTAGGACTTTTTTCCATCATACTCAAACGGTGAAAGCGTAGAAAATAAGGCTCCGGCATTCCATTCGAGGGAGGGTTCTTGCTTTCTTGTTTCTAATTTAAGAAATTAAACGAAAAGGAAATCTGGATGTCAGACATTTCGCCATTATGTGGGCGTGTGGACTTCACACGCCCACATAATGGCGAAATGTCTGACACCTACACGCACTTGGGCAGCGTGGTGGACTACGGCCCTAAAACCTTCTCATTCTGAGGGAAACCCGGGAATGGGTGGATTCTGAAATGATAATGTTTCCTTTAATAAGATTTGTGTATTTATTTTTGAGCATGAAACCCTCTTACACTGTTTTAATCTTATATGTTATACTAATATATAGGGATGAAGAGTTTGTTTACTTTAACGCGATGATCTCAGGAACTACTGGTCCTATTTGAAATATTCTTTCAGTGTTGGATAGCTAATTTAACGAGGAAGGCTATGCATCATCACACTAAGACCAATAGGAGCACAGCACGAATCATGAATGTTTGTTTTCGATGCGTAATCAGTTAAAGTTTCGATAAAATCATGTATGACACAAGTAGTTTCCCTTCAAAAGTTCTAAAAAAAAGTCCGCGACAGCATATTTCTATCTTTCAAGATTGACTTATACGCTGACGAAGTTGCGAGGGACCGTTAGTTACAAATTAATTATAATATATTCTGGAAATAATTTTTGAGTAAAATTTTGTATGCCGATGGACTAAAGTGATGTATCGACTTACATTTATTTTAAATCAATGCCAGTTTGTACCTATCATCTATTAAAATTAAAAATTTGTACAATTTAATGCTTATGTAGTGTGTCTTTTAAATTTTTGTCGTGTACAATAAAATGTGAGCTGCATATTCGGAGAACCGTCTAAATTAAATTCAAAATAAATAAATCTAAAAATAAGTAATTCTAAAATAAATTCAACTAGCCGCGATTGTATAAATAAAAATGCCGTAGGTTTCTTATGGAAGTATGACGAAATTTTCAGTTTTCAAATACCTTAACAATTCATTTAGATTGTTGGTTCGTGTGAAAAACGTTTAGCATAGTTACGTTTCAAGTACAATCTCATAGATCGTTTTGTTTGAAGCCAAAACCTAAAATATATTGGGGTGAATGCTAGCTTTGGGATTTAACTTACAACCAATTTAAATAAGTACTTATAACGTGATTGAGGCTAGAATTAGTAGTTAGCATAAAATATCTTTAACAGTCATAACAATAAAGTTAATGAAGCTAAAAATAAAAAGCTTAAGATAAAAAGCAAAAACCTACCAAAGAAACAACGAAAAATAGGTAGGTATGAAATTACATTAAACCCATACCCCAAATAGGTTTCTAGGCGACATCGTACCGGAACGCTCAATCGCTTAGCGACACATCTTTGTTTCTAACTAGCCACCAGACCAGAGCATAGAAAATTCAGAAATGCCGGAGATCGAACTCGGAACCTGCCACTTAAAACTACAGCGCTCACCGCTGCGTTAAGGAGGTCGCCAAAAGTTAACAATTAATAATATAATTATAATTGAAATTTTATACATTTAAAATGCATATAAAAATTTTCGGAACCGACAGGATTTGAACCTGCGACTCTCGGGCAATCGGTTCCGATAAATTTATATGCATTTTAAATTTATAAAATTGATAATTCCTCCAAGTGTAGGTAAGAACACTAATAAAAATTATAAAAATATAATTGAAATAACTACACTTTTGTACTGCACTGTACCGCTGAAAATGTCGCGGCAACCTGTAATGTATGTCAATTATTTCTTGTGTACTCGAAATTACACATTTCTCTCCACTTACCGCAAATGAAGTGATTTTGCGTGTTATGATAACAGCGTATTCGAATGAGTTAAAACATTTGACTTTCATACAAAATTCAACTTTAATACTAATTATTAAAAAACATTATAGCATAGCAAGTATGTACAGTGTTAATGAAAAAGGTAAATTCCAAACTAGCGGTTGAAAAGCAATGCATATTATTGTTGCATTCATTATGTAGGAAATGGAGGTACTATGCAATACATAACAGCAAATGCATTTCGATTGGTCAAATGTCTAAGTTAATATTTGGATTTCTATATTTTGGACCTACCAATGCCTAGATTTCATGATTGTGTTAAAACACACTATTTGCTTTCTACTTAGGTTACTATACAATAATTATTAATGAATGTCATAATGAAAACGCTGCTTGAAAGTATCTCAATTCGGTTTCAACTCTAACAAGATGTGGAAAAAAGTGTTAGCCATCACGGGACGTAGATGTGAAACATTGAAACTGTTTTATATAAGTTATATGAATAAAATAACAAATTCAGACAGGAATCAGATAAAGCTTACTGATAATATAAAGCATTACAATTTTTTTCCATAAAACAATGACTATTTATTACATTTTTATTAAAAACAAATACTAATATTAAAAAATAATAACAATAATTGGTTGCCCAATAGATACATCGCTTTTAAGCGATAAGACCGTCTATATTGTAGTTTTTCTTTTTTTTGTTTTTGTTTTTTGTTCTAATTCTTTGTATTTGGAATACAATAAAGTGGTTTTATTTTAATTTGATTTTTTGTTTAAAATTTAAGAATTTATTTGAAATTGCGACAACTCAACTAGTACATATATTCCATCATATAGCCACGCCAACAATCAGGTCTACCCTAGCCTATAGATGTTATACATCAAAATTGTGGATGTTGGAAAAGAACAACTGAGGAAAAGAACAGAGTTTCTTGCGGGCTTTTTTGCTTTGCAATCTCCCACCGGAATTGATGGTGGAGACATGACAATATCACATTTGCTACTACCACTCTTAACTAGAACCATCATATAGCGGTATACAAGGTGAACCACGCGAAGGGTCACCTCTTCGCTGATCTAGCCAGATTAAGTTTTTTTTAGTAATTAACTCCACCTGATAGTGAAAACTATGGCCTATAAACAGAGCGTAAGTTAGCAGGGCATACAAGAAACACGTCTTTCAAATTGTTAGCCTGTGTTCTAGCGACAGACGTAGAGAGAAGTAGATTTTTTGAAGTTCGTAACGACTTTGCAGTAGCTGACGTTGGTCAGTGTTCTTAAGTCTGTATAGCATCACGCACTTCTGCCACTTTCAGCAGAGCTTGATACTATACAGTCTTATTCTTTCCACAGTCAGTAGGCTGTGTAGCAGTGGATTTGGATGTTTTACCAAGTGTTCCCGATATTTAGGGCTATATATATTAATTTCATCGCTTACTGTTCGCATTCCTAAGTAATGATTTATGTCAGTTTTGCGTGTAAAAACGGGAGCATTAGCAATCGTTTTGATGATTCCATTCTAGGCTGATAATTGCCGCAGTTGGCATCGACCGCTAAGTACCAGTTGGCCGCATTGGATGCTGTGGATCTGGGTCGCCGAGCCAGGAGACTTATGGGCGAGGATTCACCACTTTTGGCTAAACTCCAAAGTCTTGATCATCGCCGTAAGGTAGGCAGTCTGTCGGTGTTTTATAGGATATACTTTGGAGAGTGTGCTCAGGTTCTATTTGATCTCGTCCCCTCCTCACAATTTTACCATCGCACTGCAAGGCACCGGGCGAGTTTTCACCCCAATGTTGTTAATATCCCGAAAACTCGCACGAAGCGATTTGCATCCTTTTTTTTATACGCATGGCTGTGGTTTCGAACACCCTTCCGAATTCTGTGTTTCCTAATTCTTACAACCTGGGTATCTTTAAAACAAGAGTGAATAGGCATCTTCTAGGCAAGCGCGTCCTCTTATCATCTCATCTCATCTTAGGCTGCATAGTAATCTAATCGAAAAGTTCTAAATCGAAAAGTTCTTTTCAGGAAACTTTTCGTCAGGTAAGATTGTGGTCAAGCGCTAGTCTAATATAGTTAAAAAAAAAACCTGCATTCTGAGTTTACGGCTGTAGGTTCAAAACATACACAGTAAATATACGCCATTAAAATTGTCACCCATTGGTAAGCTGTTTTGTTTTTCTATCTGGATTGCATGGCACCAATAAACACCAGCCCTTCGTTCAAAAATCAAAATCACAGTGAAACACTTCTGTTTCATATTGTGCTGTGCACTCCAGCAAACGAAGCGTGATTAAATTAGGAGACGCCGGGCTACACCGCTAAATGTTGGCCCATTTGTATGGCAATATAGGCACTAGTATCTAGTAAAGTCTGTAGTAAAATAGATGATATTCCCCTGTGGCCGTGCTACTGCTACCCAGCGTGAACTGCATAGCCCGTCAGCAAGGCTATATACAAGAAGTTAC
Source organism: Pararge aegeria (assembly GCF_905163445.1). Classification (NCBI taxonomy): domain Eukaryota; kingdom Metazoa; phylum Arthropoda; class Insecta; order Lepidoptera; family Nymphalidae; genus Pararge; species Pararge aegeria. Next base: position 2,599,092 of record NC_053184.1, on the reverse strand, counting down.
ATTAAACTTGGTAAAAACATTAGGCGTTTATTTTCAGAAAAGTATAAACGATAATTAGTGTATATTTTGTTGTATTTTTATCATTCCATAAATGATCATAGAAGCGGTGATATCTCTACAGCTAGATAGCACTTCGACCTTACTTTCGGGTGGCTGAGCTTGAACCTCTTACTTTTGTGAGTAATGTGCATTTTTTAATTACCGAAATAGCACTTGCTTCAACGGTGAAAAAACATCGAGAGGCTGCATATATGTCTATAATTTTCAAAAAGTATTTTCAGAGCTTTCATGAAATGCCATCGCAACTACAAGCATGGCCTGCCCATTGCAATTTTAACTTGCTGAAAGTTTTAGAAATGTCAGTGAGTTTGAATCTACTGTGGATTTCTCCGTCTCTTGTTTTATCCTTCACGGAAACTCCCACATAGCCCTCTCCATAGCTTTTTGAACCTCTCAATCCCAAATCCAAGTGTGTTATCTGACGCTTGGCTTTCTTAAAATTCATTCGAGAATTTGTCACAAATCGCAACGGTACTTATCGGACTACTAAGGTGTAAAAATAAAACAGGCATATATATACAAGCTGCTACAAAGTACGTAATAAAGTAGTAGATGCTCACTAAAGGCCGCTTTAACTGAGCGTGAACCGCATTTAGTCCGTCAGGATAGTTAAATGCAGGAGCTACAGGATGAATGCTGACAGCTCCACATCAAAACTTAGTAGGTATACAGGAGTATTCAGAGCATCGTAGACACATGATTTTGTGCAGCAAATTGTATTCTGCTATACTTTTGTTAATCCCGGCACTTCAAAGAAAGCTTGCTAAAATATTTTTATATTTGTATTTTTTATATTAACGTAATCCCTATCCCTACTAATATTATGAATGTCAATGTAAAAAACTACTAAACGGATCCTCATGAAACTTTGTACACATATTCTTGGAAGTGTTAGAAGTAATATAGGATACTTTTTATCCCGAAATTAAGCTCGGTTCCTTTGAGAGAGGGCATGAAAATGTTTGACGATTTTACACCATAACTCCGACAAATTATAACCGATCTAAATAATTACTTTTTTACTATAGAGGTTATAATATGTGTTTAATTTTGCCAATACTTTGTGCAGATCTGATGAATGTGTTTGGAGATAGAGGACAGAAGTCGTCAGCGGACAGCAGCAAACCCCTCATTTAATTCTTAGCGATACTGAATACTTGAATGAAAATTTAATGCCACATCAAAAAACAAAATCAAACGCAGACGAAGTCGCGGGCAACAGCTAGTTATATATAATATCATACACATCAAAATTCTACAACAGCCCACTGGTCGGTCTTGGTTGGAAGCCTGTCCCGACCCGCGACAGAGTTAGGGGGGGCGGTGACAACTGTATTCCGATGTGCCGTCACCAAACGGGAGATAAGCTTGAGTGTTTGTAATCGTAAGATTATTCTGTGTTCATTGCGAAGTTGATACATATTGAGCTACAAAAAGTATCATCGTAATCATCATTATATCAACCAATTACCGGCCCACTACAGGGCACGGGTCTCCTCTAACGATGAGAAGGAGTTAAGGCCGTAGTCCACTACGCTGGCCCAATGCGGATTGGTGGACTCCTCACACCTTTAAGAACATTAGAAACATTGTAGACTCTTAGGCATGCAGGTTTCCACACGATGTTTTTCTTCAGCGTTGAAGCAAGTGATATTTTAATTAATTAAAACGCACATAACTTAGAAAAGTAAGAGGTGGGTGCTGGGATTTGAACTCGGGCCCTGAAAGTGATGTCGAGCACCTAATCACTGGGCTATCACCGCTTATTTTTAAAGTTAAAAGGCCACAGCAGTGGTAGCTATGTATATAACAGTTTTGTTATTTAGTACACAACAAAAATACCGAAAATGCTGTTATAATGATTTATTGTGTTTTGATACAGTAAAGTAGTTTCCAGATTAGTTGTAATTAAGAAAATGTTAAATAACCTTAGTAGTTAGGTTAGGTTAGATACACAGAAGGCAAAATAGCACTGTTGGAGCTATTTTCAACGCGCAGAGACGGCGTACTTGATTATATTTTATAGCTGTATTCCTGCTGTACACTGACTAAAACTAAACTAGAATGGAACAATTTCATAGAATTGTTTAATTAAAGCAAACTATTCCGAAAGCTTTGGATTCTTGGTGAGCACTCGAAATTGAACCTTATATTCTTTATGCTTTACATAAAGCTTTGTTTCTGTATATACAACTATAATTAGCCTGTTTCTTTTTTTGTTTCGCACTCAGTTATCCTCTGATATGGTATCAGAGACCTTTTTATGTGACTTTTGCTCTGAATAGGTTCCAGCTCACGATTATCGTGGTGATGCTGTTTCTTTTTCTTTTATTTTAACTTCTTCTTCTCCTTATGCGTGAGTGGCGCTGTCTTCAGTAGCCCTTAGAGCTCTGTCAAATAATGTAAATGATATAAAACGATTAATTAAATTCAATTGAGTATTAATTATAAATAAAAAAGACTAGAGTTTTACTATTTAAACAAATTACCCTATTAGCTGCTGGGCACAGGATTTCTCTCTCAAAAGAGAGAGATGATATTCCCTACACACAAACACACACACACACACCCACACACGCAAGAACATACAAACACGCGCACACCCACACATCAATGAAATGATATAAATTTTTGAAGTGGGTGACCTCAAAAATTTATATCATTCTTTTTTTTTTCATTTCTTTTTTCCCTTTATATAATTTAGATACAGAGAATATACTGTGGGGGTGACACAGTTTAAACTACCGTTAGAAACAAGGCTTCACTCTAATGAAATGTATATACATACATCCAGATCTTATCCTGCATTAAAAACTTAAGGTGGAACAAAAAATTCACATTAACCCTTAAAACGCACTAGGTTTTTTCAACTTTTTTTGACGACTACCCTACCGCATTGGTAACACCGCTTACCACTGCGGCTAGATAGTCGTCTACGTCAGTCGGTCTTATTTGTGGGAGTCCCGAGTTTGATTTCTGGCGGGGTAGTTTGGGAATTCATAATTTCAGAAATTTTGCTGATCTTGTCTGGTGAGAGGTTTCAGATTTGGCTAGTAAGTATCTTGAGTCCAATTCCTACTGATCTTGATTCAAGGGCTAACTTGTAGTGGAATAAAAAACTTTACGCTCTCTTCTGAAGTATCATCGCATACTATAAACAATTAGGTTGACAAGTATGTCATTAAAATATACAAGCTGGAAACACAAAATGGCTATAAATCACACAAACAAAGATTAATAGACTTAAGCGTACCTACGAAGCCATGATAATTATTATGTTTATCCATAATTACTTTTAATTTGCATAACTAATTCGTTTTTAATTACAGCACCATAATCTTCAGGTATGGAAATTTATATTTTCTTAAGTTTGTCTTGTCCGTTCTAGTGGGGCTTCGGGTCCGACTAACTATGAACTAATTTACCGGCCAAGACATGCCATCAAGAGATTTGGCTTTTTGGTACGATGATGATTAGAAACGGATTATTATCTGAGCTGCCATACCATGAAATACAGGCCATTTTGAGGGAGTTCTGGGAAAAAAAATTAATTCGTCATTTAATGGTGGCAGCTATCTTGAACTTGAAATTCATCACTATGCATACAATTTACGCTGAAATTTGTGACGGTGGCAATCTTAAACAGGTTTTCATCGGACGAAGAACCTACAAAAAAAACAAATCGAAATCCGTTCTGGCACCGACAGATGCTCACACGCACTCATCCACACGCACGAACTGAAACACATACACACACATGCTTACACACACACACACATACTGACAAATAGAGAAACTTAAAAAACTCCATCGTTTTTGCGACGACGGTTATTAAAAAAAAGAAAAAGCAACAAACTAACAAACACACTTCCGCATTTATATTATTTTGTCATTTTTTATCGCATTCGTAGGCATTTGCATACCTAATTAGTTTTTAATTACGCCCTAGCGTTCAACTACGGTGCTAATTAAGGCGCTGTAAAACAAAATTGTGTGACAAGTTGACACTGACGCTATAAAGTTATTCATTAATAAATGTCAGTACTTTCGATAATAATATTAACTTAATGGACGCGATTATGCCCGCGTGACTTTCTTTGTACGGGGCACTTAGTGCCATTCTTAAAGTTAACAAACACACGTAGACGTCACTAAACTAATTCAGGTTACTAATAAATAAAAATTAAATAAATATACTACTTCAAAACACACATCACCGTCCAGCCCCGAAGTAAGCGTTTGTTTTGAAGTAGTTTTTTTTAAACGTACCTTTTTTATTTCATTTATTTGAGACAGAGTGAGTACTAATATTCTAAATAATCTAAATAAAAAGAGTGTTTCCTATCTACATAAATAATACAGTAAGGATCAGTAGGTGGGGCGTTGCAGTATAACAAATTACACTTGCCAAGCGAGATAATCTTAACTGTCTCAAATCAAAGCAAGTTAACTATAATAAAAATCATAAATACTCTTTTATAATATCACTAGCAGACCCGACGGCCGATTGGCGCTGCTTTCTGAGTCAGGGATGTCGATTCCCACGACTGCAAAATTGTGGTGTGATAAACATGAATGTTTTTCATTGTCTTGGAGTTTATTTGTCTATAAATATAAAAATCAATGTCACTTTTCGTTGAAATTTTATAATGTTTAGGTTTTGTTCGGACTATTAAATAGATGGTTTATGTGAAGTTTGCACAAAATCGGTAGAGCGGTTCATCATTTATCGCATTTTTTGTAACTAATAAATTCAATAAATGGCGGATCATTTTGTTAATGGGTACAAATTGACAAATTGAAATTTCAGATGGGGATTTTGCTGTCAAATTGAAACTTTTTTCAGTTTTGACAGTATCAGCATTTTGTTATGTCATTCATGCTGTCATTTAATATTGAAACCACCAAATCCGCAGTGGTTTGAAAATTATCCTATATATATATATATATATATATATATATATAAAAGATAAGCACATACAAGAGGGAACTCCGACAAATAGTCCCCAGCGTCAGTATTTGTGTTTATAGTGGAGTCCATCAATATTGGCTGAATGTCAGCATTGCAAATTGCTCGAGCCAACAAGATACGCCAGCATTGACTAAGCAAAACCGCTGTGTCCCTGTACTGCATAACTTATGGTATACTAGGCCGGGTTGAACTCATGCATAATGGCTACGTGCGGAACACGTGACAGATAGTAATAATTGGAAAGCTGTTCTTAACCCAATTGCATTTTTTATGTTCCATTTTATGCTCAAACGCATCAAAACGAAATGTGAATATGGGAGCCAATTTCACTATTATATTCTTGAACCACGCCTCATCATATTACTCATTATGATGAGGCGTGGTTCAAGAATCGAAATCTAAAATCTTATCTCCATGTTATTCCTTCTATTTAACCCTCTGAAAGACTAAAAAGTAAATCACGGTAAATTAGAACACTACAAGCAAATTTGCAGGTGTTTTTGTACCGACCCCGTTTTTACATAAAGGCGTTTTTTCCATGAATCTGCAAAACATTAAGCGTGGTTCGAGCCTTGAAATCTAAATGAGTGCCCAATTCTTTAGACAATCATCCTTTTCCCAGGAGCCTGTTGCCCAAAATAAAGCACGCTGGGGAAACGGGTTCGTGATCGCAGTAGATGATAATTGTAGAACAGAGGACGCTGCTGTCCGTTCTCAGTTAAAGTCCCCCAGGTCACCACCCGCGGGAATAGAGGGGTGGTTAGGTACAGTTGTATTATAATCTATCGTTACCACACTTATATTCCTGGAACATACACAATTAGAGAACAAAACCTAATATCAGAGACAAAATAAATACGATGACGATACATATATCGCTATCTAGCCCCAAAGTAAGCGTAGCTTGTGTTATGGGTACAAAGGTAATTGATGAATATTTTTATGAACCATTTTTATACAGATAAATACCCAGAATCTGAAAAACATTCATGTTCATCACACAAACATTTTCCAATTATGGAAATTGAAACACAGTTTAGTGGACTCAGAAAGCAAGGTCGCTGCCCACTGCGCCAATCTTTTGTCAAAGGATTTTTGTCTACCTCCTTGGCACAATGGTAATTACGTAATAAAATAACGTAGTAAACGTTAGATTAATTAGTGGGTGGTACAGTGAGTGGTAGATCCCCGGCAGTGATAATCCTAGAATTTGCAAAGTACAGAACTGTCTCTGGTTGGCTCTGGATTTCAGGCGAGGCCAGTCACCACTCTACTGATAAAGGCGTACCTACCGTCAAGGCAATTACCTATTTTATTAGTAAATTGGATCAGGGGTATGGATTTAATGTAACTGCGATACACCAAGACAAGAAGCAGTGATAGCCCTGTGGTTAGGACTTCGACTTCACTTTCCGGGGGTGAGTTCGAATCCCGGTACGCACATCTAGCTTTTCTAAGTTATGTGTGTTTTGAGTTATTTAAATATCACTTGCTTCAACGGTGAAGAAAAACAGCGTGAGGAAACCTGCAAGCTTGAGAGTTCTACATTTTTTTTTATGTTTATAGACGAGCGCTTGACTGCAATCACACCTGATGGTAAGCGATGATGCAGCCTAAGGTGGAGCGCGCTTGCCTCGAAGATGCCTATTCACTCTTGATTTGAAAGTACTCATATTGTAGGCACTGGGGAAAATGGAAGCTGGAAGGGCATTCCAGATCCTAGCGGTGCGAATCAGAAACGAAGATGCGAAGTGCATAATGGTCAACATAATGTTCTCAAAGGTGTGTGGAGTCCACCAATAAGCACTTGGCCAGCGTTATGCTCTATGGCCTTAACCCCTTCTCATTGTTCGACCTGTGCCCTGTAGTGGGCCAATAATGGGTTTATATGATGATGATGATGACACCAAGATAGCTGCTACCAAGTAAGACTGCATCATCATTCATATCTATACTATCACCGTATAAAACAATCCTATAACGAGTGGGTAGTTCTCACTTTAAATATCTTTCTTTTATTGAGGATCAGTAAGGACAAAAAACAAAGACGTACAGTATCCGTTCCGTAGATTTCAAATCATAGCGTATAATTTAACTCTGAAAAGTAAACCTGGTTCATTCCCACACTAATAATATTACAGCACCAAGTAGTCAAGAAAGCAATCTACATACATCAAAACAGGAGCGGCAAATTCTATTTTCTCGTTCCTTATTTAATAGTTTCTTAATTACTGCTAATCTCGCTGCAGCGTATCCACCTTGTAATTCCTTCTATTTAACCCTCTGACAGACTGAAATGCAATTCACGGTAAATTAGAACACTGCAAGCAAATATGCAGGTATTTTTGTACCGAACCCGTTTGTACATAGAGGCGTTTTTCCCGTGCATCCGCAGAACATTTTGTCTAATTGGTCTGCAGTTTTATTTATTTTAAGGTGCACTTTCGCTGATCAAAGGTCTTTCTGGGATTGCGCTTTGCTGTCTTACGCCTTTTGAGTTGAGTGTTTCGGATTAAACTAAGTCTTTCGACAAACGATTTTATTACAGTCCGCTAATTAAAGGCGTGTTTTTAATGCTCCTGCAGCGCTACAACTTTTCCTTTGCTGTTAAACGTTCTATTTTATAAACTGGGTATACAATTCACCTGGTCTAAAAGAGTTTTTATTTTTTTTGCATTTTTTGTAACTAACTTCAGATTATAAAGCCAAGGTTCTGAACGCACATCGGGTATTTTGACTTAATGACTAAACTCAGAAAAAGTTAATTAGCGCGAGTCAATCAGATACTCTTATCATCATGTCACCCCATTACCGGCCCCGCTACAGGAAAGACTAGTCTCCACACACCTTTGAGAACATTATGTAGCACTCTCAAGCATGCAGGTTTCTTCACGATGTTTTCCTTCACCGTTGAAGCAAGTTATATTTAAATTACTCAAAACGCACATAACTTAGAAAAGTTAGAGGTGCGTGTTGGGATTCGAACTCGGCTCCTGAAAGTGAAGTTGAGCTGCTACCCATTGCGCTATCCACCGCATACCAGTACTCTCATAGCAAAAATAGTATGGCGGTTGTACATATTGATAAAAGAAAAAGTCATTATTATAGACTTTACTTTTATCAATATGTAGAATTTAGCTTTATTATTATTGTACTTTAAAACAAATCTATTATATGGGACTATTGCCTAAAAAAAACGAATTATTATTATTATTATAACTATAAAAACCTCAACGAGTTATAATTTGCAATTAGGTTCTACGAAACATTAGCTATTTTGGAACAAGCAGAAACGGCACAGACATATTTAGTTCTACCTCTCTATCATTTCAATCGTCTCCTAAGTCAAAGTTCGGCCGCAAAGAGGGAGTTTCCCTTTTAGCTTCATCGAGCCCAAGGGCTCACTTTAGGCGAAGCTACCGTGATTGCTTTTCATTAGGGCTGTTGAGGCTGGTATGCCCAAAAACTACTAATAGTCCGAAAAATAGTGAACCATTTATGCGAGTAGATTCCACACAATAAATGCGACGTTAACAGAGGTAATCTACTCTCCCTATGAACATACGACAGGCACAATCGCTTGTTATGTTTAAAAATGCAGTTGAAGCTTATTATCTCGCGCAATAAGACGACTGGTTTTTATTTTTTTTCCATCTATCCATTAATATAGCTTATCATATATATATATATATATTTTTTTTTATTTTATGTTTTTATTTGTGTATATTTTGTTTATGTATTCGTATGTAGTTATTCCTTTTTCTTCTCGCTCTTGTGGTGCTAATCCTAAGGTTGCCTGACAGGGATCGCTTTTAAACGATAAGGCCGCCTTTGGTATTCTACTCCAGTTTTTGTGTTGCGTCCTTTATTTTCCTAACTGTGTAGTGGTGTACAAATAAAGAGTTTAAATAAATAAACTAAAACAAGGATGACAAATGAATTTTTTTATATTGTCACAACTACAAACACAAAGTAAACAAAAACCACGCTTATTCCTACCGCTAAGCAGCATTCTATAATGCTGTGTTTAGGTATGAGGCGTGGTTGCTGGTGTAATAAAATTCCATAGCATATAACAATTATCTTAGTTACTATTTCAGAAATTAAAATTTGCCAAATATATAAATATAAATATTTCCTAAACGAGGTAAGTACCATTTTGAGCACTTTGTGTAGGACAACTTGTCCATCCTAAGCTAACCTAACACTAGCTCTATGTACCAACCCAATGCTCCATAGAGGGAGAATGCTTCCGCGCATTCTTCTCATCATTGATGCAGATCTTTTCTTCATGATTGCGAAGAAGTCATCAAGGTGATTCTCCTCAAACATTTTTGCTTAACACCTACGCTTCAGGTTAACGGACATAAGGTGACACGTTTCAGGACGTTTTCCTTGCATGTCCTACGAAGTGTTTACAGGTCATGGTTTTCCACTTTTCCAATGAAGTCCTACCCACCTAGCTATCACCGCTTCACCGTTATTACTAATTAAAAAAACTAGAAAATGTAGATTTGCGTGAAAAGGATGCGTGCTTAATTTATCGTAATGTGGGAAAAAAAATATTTTCTTTATGTAAAAGGTAAAGTGAGAATAGAAAATGTACTGCGCAGCGTTACTGCTGAATCTGAGTAATAACGCTACTTAAATTATTGAGTGATACCACCCGTAAAACAATCAGTTTAATTCAAACTCTTCAGATCAAATTAAAAAGTTAAGCTGCCCTGTTTTCGACAAGGTAGCGTAAGAAAAAATCAATCCGGTCGTAAAGCAACATTCGACGGTTAACTACGATCGCTGATAAAATAACGGTCTAATAATATGTGATGTTAAGTTTTTTTTAACTTGAGTATTCATTTTGATAGGTTTTACGGTTTAGTTTCAGTAAGCGCCGTTTCAGACACGCGGGAACCGCGCGATTATAGAATCGCATGGAAATCGCGCGGTTCTTATTTAAATGAGTTATAAGTAAACGTTCAGACATAACCGCCTGGTTAATCAAGCCGCGCGGTTACATTAACCCAACCGCCAGAAAATAGAATCGCTCTGCTCCCGCACGTTTCTATTACTATGGAGTATTTACTTCGCGTTCAGTTGCATTGCGGATACCGTGCAGTTAGTTCGGAGTTCGCCATGGATCGTTTCGACACTGAAGTATTTATTTAAATATGGGATCTTCAGTGTGAAAATTACTCAGATAAAATTATCGTACATTCTTAAATTGGGATATAACGTAACGAACTGACCATGTAGGTCACTTAATATTGGATGCACCCAATACCGCCTTTTTCTTTTCTTTTTGTTAAGGAGCAACCAGAGTAAACACACTGCTTCGTCGAACTCCATTTTCAAACTGACTTGATCCCCGCACGGAAATCGCAAAATAACCGTCTGTGTCTGAATAGCATCACAATTTTGCGGGTTCTAACCACGGATTCGAAAACGCGCGGTTCCCGCATGTCTGAACTAGAGCTAAGAGTGCGATCAAAAAACAACGTCTAAGAAGCCGTGTTTTTCTAGCTAAAGCAAATAGGCTGTAAATATTACGTTTTATGATACATAATATTATTATTTCTGCTATTCCTACTACTTTTGACTTTTGTCGTCTCGAGGTTACCTATTTATATCCAGCGACGTCGAATTCTCCAGAATTTAGTCCTCAATAAACATATAAAATTTTTTGCGTTCTATGAGGTTTTAGAAAATTCTGATTGATCACATAAGCACTTTAAGCAGCATTAAACGTTCAGGTTCACAGATCTTTGCTAGCCAGAGGTGTAATCTATACAAAGTATATATAATTATATGTTTAGTATTAGAATTTATACCATGTATGTAGTTTAGTTTGCAATATTTTTATGTAGGTAGAAATTTTTATTGCCGCACCAACCCGTTCCTTCCAATAACTACTATCGCCAAAGGTTGTCTGGGAGAGATCGCTTTAGCGATAAGACCGCCTTTGCACACCTAAACTAGTGTTTTTTTTTTTTTTAATTATTTCTGTAAATGTGTTTATTTGTATTTTGTTTTTGTGTGTGCAATAAAGAATTTATTATTATTATTAAAGTCTTTCATTCTAGAATAGTACTTTTTTTAAAAATATTTGTAGAATAGTAGAATATAGGATAAAAGTAGGCGTTACTTTGCGGAAATCCATGATATATTATGAAAATTAAGCTTAATTTGTTTTAATCCGAGAAAAGGACCTCCGAGACCGGAGCATCCTCAGGAGAAACGAAGACGCAAAACGTGCTTAGAGGGTACACTGACGAAGATCTGTTTGGTGTAGAGTAAAAGGATTGAAGAAATTTAAATTACACCATACAGATTCTCCTGCTTTCTGCGGAGGGTAGAAAGTTAAGCTTAATTTTTATAATTGTAGAATAGTCATTTGGTTTCATTTCACTAATGATTACCTTTCTAGCGGACGAAATAAACGTTTCGTTCGCTGTGTTTATGTAACATTATAATAATAAAAGACAAGTCAGTAAATATAATAAACTCACGGGTAACTGTTGGCTATATTATAGTAAAGAATAGGGTCTAGGTCTGAAACAACAAGAAAATTACTCGGCCCACTCTACATATTAATCCTTTGCCGCGATTTAGAAATTTAAATGAAGGGACCGACCCGCCATTTTAATATTTCATTGTAGCGTGTGTGAGTGAATTAATTATGTAAATTAGTTTTGTGGGACATTGAAAATTAGGGAATATTAGACGATGATGAGGATCATTGTAACAGTAGGTCCAATTTCTGCATGTGAACGCATTTGCAATTTAATTAGTTAGTTAATTATTTTATTATATACCAGCAGTTGCCGGCAAATTCTACTAAGAGCAATTTATACTTCTGTAATAAAATCGAAAGTATATCTGTTTGTGTTTATATTTATTAGTTTCTTTGTCGCATATTTTCGCTTTACTGACTACATACAATTAAAACATTTTTTATGCGGCTATTGTTCGTATTTTCATAAATAAAAATAAACATATTTTTTGTTTATTTTTTGCACTACATGTAGGCCGTAAAGAATGATGGCCTAATACGGACGCCACGCTTTTGAGAACATTATGGAGAACTCCCAGCCTTGAAGGTTTCCTCGCGTTGTCTTCATTCACCGCAAGTGATATTTAATTACTGAAACGCATATAGTTAATGAAGTTAGAGGATTCCAACTGGCCCCCCCGAAATGGAAGCCGAAGTCTTAACCAATGGGCTATCACCGCTTCCTTACTTTTATATTCAGCCTGTTCAGTAGTGGGCAAATCCGTTAGAGGTACGTCAGTTATATTAAATCCATACGCCTAACCCGATTCCCCGGGCATCGTTTTATGGCGCTTCTTTGTCGGTAGCAAGGTAGCTAGCCACGTTTGGAGCCACCCACCAGACAGAATTTGATGGTTATATGAACCAGCAGACGAGAACCTGATCGAGGTCTTCAAAAATTACAGGTAATAAGAAAAAGAACAAACGACCCAATCTTGCAGCGGAGTATACGGATTCAATTTAAATTTTGGTATTTAAAGTTTTGACCATAGACTGTTTATGGTCAAACTTGGAATAATAAAACTTTTTTACACTATCTAGTCCATAACATAGTTAGTCCACACTATTAACTTAAACGCAATGTCGCCATTGCCGTTGATATAATGGTTTATGGAAAAGCTACTTTATTAAAGATTGAAAAACATTTAAATTAACGAGAAGTTAGGCAGTGAAACTGTAAATGAACGTAATTATTCTGCTATAATTATTCATTCAAGATATGAGAAACGTATGCAACTATTGTATAAATTCGGAAATTAAGCTAAACTTATCGTACAAACTCTACTCTATGCAAAGTTTCGCAGTACGCTAAGCACGTTTCTAAGTTTAAGTTTTGGAAACGTTTCTTGGCATGTGTGTCTGTGGGCTAAGTGAACTTTTATCTGAATAACTGACAAAATAGTTTTATTCTTTTCTTCTTAGTTCATCTCAAGCTCAACTCCCTGAGCTTTTGTTTTTGGAATATAGGTTAGGTAATAATAGGTTTTTATGTAATATTAACTGCCTTCTTGATCTATTGGTTGGATTCAATCACAGATTACGAAGTCGTAGGCTCAATTCGCAGATCGGACTGGAGTTAGGAAATTGGAGGTATCCACTCAACTTGCCTCGGATAGCGCGTTAAGCCGACTATGCCGGATAAATTTTGAACTTTTGCAATGAATGTTTTTCTGTATCTGGGTGTTTATTTGTATATTATAAGCATTTATGTATATTATTCATAAAAATATTCATCAGTTATCTTAGACACCGTAACACAAGCTACGGTTACTTTGGGGCTAGATGGCGATGTGTGTATTGTCGTAGTATATGTAGTCATTTATTTTTTATTTCAATTTACCTTTGGCTTAAAAGTAGAATATTTGCTATTTCAGACTATTATATACTATACTATGCTAAATTTCATCCTGCTACTCTTGCGTGATTGTGTAACAAACGAAGCGATTTTGTTAAGTTTACGCCCTCTTCTTTACCCAGTTTTTATGCCCATACCTAGGTAGGTCTATTAGTTAAAACTCCGATTTAGTAAATCATTCTGGACTGCACACAACGCATCAGGCCGCTCGGAATTCTATTTACCGCCCGAAATACTGCGAAAATAGGTCCAACACAGTAGCTATTGCGCTAAAACAATATCAGAAGATATCTACAAAGTGAGGTCGAATGGAGCCGACTCTTGCTATCTCCGGACTTGTGGTGGCTGCAGTTCGCGCTTGACCGCTCGCATTTGCACAGCCATTGATTTTAAAGACTTAAAACTATTAACAATATCAGAAGTTTTCAAACAATATCTACTGAATGGTCAATAAGAGAATTTTGTTTATATTACCAGGCTTATATATTTTAACTAAATTTTATATAATATAAAATTTATGTAAATTTAGGTTCGGACGTCTAGGGTCCTGGTTCTGTTACAAAAAATCATTTTCCAAATTGGGTCAGGCGTCTTATTCAAAATGATTCCGATGAATAATGAGAACCTCTACTTCTTTTGAAGACGTTTTTCTAAATATATCAACATAGGTAGTAAAGCTTTTTGGGACAGAGCTGCCAGCTGCTTGGTCCATCATTTATGACCATAAAAAAAAATTAATGATTATAACTGGACATACTGTGAGCAATTTTTATGAAACATCTAAAAGATTACTTCCACACCCTCCTCATCATCATCACATCAACTCATTACCGGCCCACTATAGGGCACGGGTCTCTTCCCACAATAAGAAGATGAAGCCACCGTTGAAGCAAGTGATAATTTAATTGCTTAAAACGAACATAACTCAGAAAAGTTAGAGGTGCTGGGATGCTAACCTAATCCCCAAAATTAAAGTCGAAGTGCTTGAAAAGGCAGATAAAGCCAGTAACAAAACTGGCTTTAGCAAAAGCCTGCTAAAGAAGAGGCTTTAGAGTATTTTGGTGATGGTGAAACGATGATTGACTAAATCGTTCGCAAAAACTCCGTAAACTTGTACAAAATGCTTTAGGCTACCCAAAAATCTTTTCGCCGCCCGTACAAAGGTCGAGGGCTGCAATTCGCTTTACGAGTATATTTGTTCAGAAAGGTTTATTAAAAAAACAAATACCCGCCAACTCCACTTAACGTCAACGTTGGGGCCCAACGCTAACGAGATAACCATAACAATTAGAACAGAGTTTCGTCAAAAAGTTTTAATGGCCTTCCATTTTGTTAAAAGGGGAAAAAAGCGATCGAAAACAACTCTCCAGCCTAAAGGCCTCGTACCTGCCTTTGCCACTGTTTTTTGCCGCTGAAATTGCCTTCTTTAACTTTGAGCTCACATTACCGACATGACGCTAGACAAAAAGCTGAATTATCATTGCGTGTAGAAAACACCTATTCAAAAAATATTATTGCATCAAAAAAAAAACTTGTCAAATTATTTCTATTTTGATTCTATATAAATTCTATTTCAAATTATTATCAGCTTAAAATTTCTGCGTCTGGCACTTGCAATTTATTAGATCTACAATCTACACTTATTCTCTTTTTTTCGTTATATCTTAGTATTGCCAGTAACTTCGTATGCGATTGTGTTTGGCCGTGGCCAGTTACCAACCTACGGACGAAGACCTGCCTAAGCGATTTAGTGTTTACACGTTAGCCCGCTACCATCTTAGACTGCATCATCACTTAGCTGAGATTGCGTCAAGGCCAAAAAAAAGGCGAGCAGGTTTTTTACAAAACCCTTAATATCTTCTTCTTAGTCATTAAAGTCTTGACAGACTAGTCGTGGTCGTCGTCTAGGGGCTGTAGCTCGCTTTACAATCCGTCGCCACTCTTCCCTACCGGGCAATCGCTATTGGTACGTATTTTTTTTTGGTAGATGTTGTTGTAACGGTGATCGTTAATATCCAAAACCGAAATCTCCTTCCAGAAGATGAAGTCATACTGAATACAGCAAAGTTTATAAAACAAAAAGTCTCCAGTATAATCAGGTTTCTTAGCTAAACAACTTAAATTTTGTAATTATTACTGGCAAATTTTTTTCTCAGTCGTTCTAATTCGTTACTGTGCCAATCATTTTATTGAGGATATTTGTTGAGTCTTATGGATCGGAGAAGCGCTGATATCCTAGTGGTATAATCAGGTTTCTCAGCTAAAAAACTTAAATTTTGTAATTATTACTGGCAAAGTTTTTTCTCAGTCGTTCTAATTCGTTACTGTGCCAATCATTTTATTGAGGATATTTGTTGAGTCTTATGGATCGGAGAAGCGCTGATTCGGCTTCTTCTGGACTTTCGGTTTTTTAGTTATGTGCGCTTGAAGCAATCAAACTATCACCTGCTTC
Organism: Pararge aegeria; assembly: GCF_905163445.1. Taxonomy (NCBI): domain Eukaryota; kingdom Metazoa; phylum Arthropoda; class Insecta; order Lepidoptera; family Nymphalidae; genus Pararge; species Pararge aegeria. The sequence goes on along the minus strand of NC_053184.1, from coordinate 2,583,203 downwards.
AAAGCCGAAGAAAAACATCGTGAGGAAACCTGCATGCGTGGGAGTTCTCCAATATGTTTTCATAGGCGTGTGCAGTTCAATCCTTACTGAGTCAACGTCGGACTAAACCCTTCTCATTGTAGAAGGAGATCCGTTCCCTGTAGTGGACCGTTAATGGGTTAATACGACCTTTACCTTACCAGAGTCTTTTTACCAGTAAGAGCACTATGTAACACTAAAACTTTACGACTAACGTCTCGTACAAGTGTTACATAGTGCTCTTACTGGTAAAAAGACTCTGGTAAGATTAAGGTCGTACTTAAAACTTTACCATTGAGCACACCAATTGCGCTGTGTGACATGAATTTGATGCTCTTTACATTATCGTCCTATCTCGTATCTTTCACACAGTGAGTGAGTCGCAGGAAGCTACTGAACTAAATAAAACAATTTCTCCATATTACCATTAATGTCCAGCAGTGAACGTCCTTTGATTGGAGTGTTTTTTTTTAATGTTTATAGAAGAGTGCGCGCTAGAGTGCAATCACACCTGATGATAAGTGTAGTGGAGCGCGCTTGCCTAGAAGATGCCTATTCAATCTTGGTTCTCATATTGTAGGTACTGGGGAAAATGGAAGCTGGAAGGGCAATCCAGATCCAAGCAGTGCGAATCAGAAAGAAGTTCTTGAGCACACACTCCGAAATATATTTTATAGAATACCGATAGGCAGGTAACCTTGGGACGATGATGACTTATATAATAAACTAATAAAAGGACGTCGTCAATTTGTAAAAACTTGAAATTCTATTCGCAGACTGGGAACGAGTAAAACAGATCCATTGCAGCAACGTTTGAGGTAAAACAATATCGGAAGATATCGCCAAAGTGAGTTTGAATGGAGCGATCTCTTGTTATCTCCGGACTTGTGGCGGCTGCAGTTCACGCTTGACCGCTTGCATTTGTACCGAGCCGTTGAGTTTAAAAAGTATGAATTAATAGCAACATCAGAGCTTTTAAAACAATATCAAAGTTGGAATGCTATGATTATAGCTGGCTATTTTTCTAATTCTTCACAAGCGGCCTAGTGGTTAATCGATCCCTATCACGCTCTAACTGATATAACTCTAACTATTTGGAGTTATTTACTTTTAAAACAATTCAATATTACTTATCTTAACTTTGAATTGTGAGATAACCCGTATTTCTGGGAGTTCTCCTGTTCTCTCTGTGTAAAATATACCAAATATTAGCCAGCGTGGTAGATCACGGTCTTAATCTAAAAATAATGATCTTTTGAGGAACTTACAATTTTTTTTACTCTAGTAATTATTAATACCAACAACAAAATGGAGACGATATGTGAGTTTGGGTAAGAATTTTGATGTATAACTTTGGCAGGTAAAATTAGCTCGTATGCCATTACGCAACACAACATGACACTCTCTTGTGGTGTCAACTTTACACTCATGCAGGGTCTTTTCTCTTATAGTTTAATTATGTTATTATTATTTTTATTAATTTATGTTATAAATATATTAATTTTATTAAATAAACCGGTCCGCCAATCTACACTGGGCCAGCGTAGTTGACTACGGTTAACCCTTTCTCATTGTGGGAGGAGACCCGTGCTCTGTAGTGGACCGGTAATAGGTTGATGGTACGAATAACAAAAGTATATTTTTCATTTATTTTTTTACTTAACAAACAATCAAAGTATTAATTCTAATTTCTTTCCCGTATCAAGTTCGACGTTTTGCAAACGCTGTTCATCCCACGCTCGTCAATTTTTGTTGGTTTTTAGGTACCATTTTCCTCAAGACTACTGAATCTATTTTAACGTGAAAACATAATGCAATGCGAGTGTGAGTAATCTAGGTGACTATCTAGATTACTCCCACTCGCATTAAACGTATCCAAGTAACTACTTGGATACGATTTCTGACTAAAAGCCTCAGAAGATGATTCTAAGCAAGCCTGTTTTTTCTTAGACGCCAACATCTTTAATTACATAATATTGTTTATCTCCTTTGTAAGGTTAAGTGAACTATAAGATAATTAATCAGAAATACATATTATTCTTTTACATAAAATGTAACATTCAATACAAACAATACTTGCAGCTTTCCTTCATCGATTCATTCAACACTTGTATTTTAATATAAGGAGTAATTTTAGAGTTAATTCAATTCAATTCAGATTCATTTATTTCAAGTAGGCCTACTTTATAAGCACTTTTGTAACGTCAAGTATATATGTTTGTAGTGACTCTACCACCGGTTCGGAAAGCAGATTCTACCGAGAAGAGCCGGCAAGAAACTCAGTAGTTGCTCTTTTCCAACATCAACATTTAGAGAATTAGCAGCATTATTTGATGGTTCGAAAACACGAGTAAAGAAAATTCAAAGTGGAACGTGAATGAAGAGAAGCAGAGGACAAGAAGTACACCAGTACGATTGAAGATAACATAGGAAACAGTGTTAAAATAACATATTACTATGGTTTTAAAATATTTTAGTTAAGAAACCTGCATTCCTTAGAGTTCTCCGTATTTTCTCAAAGCGTTCGAAAACTACCAAACCGCACTTGGCCAGCGTGGTGGACTCTGGTCTGAACCCTTTTCATTATTAAGGAGATCTGTGCCCTGTAGTGGTAAAGGGTTTTTAATGATTCTGATTTCTATTTAATTCCTGTATTGGTGTATTTCCTATACATTCCTAACTATCCAACAGGATATCTTTAAAAGTGAACTAAACTTCTACTTTTTTTTCTTTTTTCTTTTTTTTCTCTACTAAGGGCTAACTTCCCTTAAATGCAATCTCACCTGGTGGTAAGTGATGATGTTCTCTCAGATGGTAGCGGGCTTTTTCTACTTTAAATTTTTATATTGTTTAACAAATTTAGTTAAATTGATATTTGATAGGTTTATGTCGCTAAAATTAAAGTTCCCACGACGACTCAGCAGCAGTTTTAACACTATTATTATGATTAAAGGTAGCGATAGAAATCGTGAAACAAATAAAAGCCAGCCTGGCTTACCGCAGTGTAAATAGGGTTAATGTTTGTTGTTACAGCGGATATCCGCCATTTTGGATAAATTATTAATAGTAATAAACAAAATTATGCATTTAAAAATATCAAACTATGTTTGGTATATCATTTGTAAAGCAGAAAGAAAGGAAATATAAATGCCATTGGTTCCGTTAGTAACGTATTAATGATTAATGAAAAAATTACATTTTATTGGTCGCGGTGGTATTTATGTTTTGATAACACACACATACACACAATACAAACACACACAAATAGACACACACACACGTACACGCAAGCATTTTAAAAAGAAAGTTGGATTATTGCAACTGATTGTTAGGGGAAAGATACAAAGCAAAAAGAAGGGGCGTAGGAAGGAGAAGAGCATCCTGGCTACAGAACCTACGATGAAGGTGTAAAACGTTTCTGTTATTTTAACAGTGGTTTGTGTTAGTAGTCTATGCGCTTTATTCATCGGTTATTCGACATCAGCATGCCAACCAATGGACGTCCACAGCTGGACATAGTTTTTTACGAAGTTTCTACGGTCTTTTGCCGCTTAAGTTAAGCGGTTTCTTGCGACTCGTTTGATGTCGTCCATGTACGCAGTCGGTGGTACCAACACTGCGATAACCGTTGCATTTGGTTAACTTATCAAATGATTAAACTTAGCTTTGGAGTTTGTATGCAGTTAAATTTTGGCATTTGGTCCACCATGTAATATAACAGATTTACGGTAACGTGGATGCGACGTTAGTTTACATTAAAACATACACTAAATCTGCTTATTTCTCATTCTTTTTTACAGAGTTTGAAATAATACAACTTTAGTAGTAGTTAATATTTATGTTTCAAAAAATTATGAGGCAATTTGTTGATCGTGTTTTTTGCTTGGCCTGGAAGGTGTTGCTCTGTTTATAGATGATGGCTTCTCTCTACCTCCATTTGGATCCAAATGCTTAGTCCATCAATTAAAAAAAAACGAAGTGCTTAAGTACGGACAAAAGTCCAGAAAGTAAAAAAAAAAGGAACAAACGCGTATTACTTTTACGTTCATAGGCCAATATGCAGAGCTGACTGAAATAGTATAAAAAATTTAAAGTGAACCGAATAAATTTGGTATTCCGATATCACGAAGTCATGAAAACCGAAGTTACTCCGCATTACGCATGTTATGTAAATCGGGAAAGTTGGTCTCGAGCCGAACTTGTTGAAAGCATCTCGGCGAGTTCTTTAAAAATTCAGCGCTATGGAGTGATAGCCCTTCATTGGAGATAAGAAATTGTTTTGGATGCGAAAGACTTCGAATGGTTAAGATATTTGACACTAATAAAAACATTGGAGGGTTAGAAATAAAATTAAAAATCCTACAAAAACTAACTTCAATAGCCGTATTGTATTGTGCTTCGAGTGTTTTCTTACAGCAGATCAGAATACAGTCCGCAACTCTTCCCGCAGGTATCGTTCGACACGACTAACGGAATATTACGGAGAAGAGGCAGCAGGGTACTTAGTGCTACTTATACCATATAAGGCGATCACCAACCAGTCGGCCCAGAGAGCCTTTCCGATAGAGGGCTTTGAGTCCAGCTAATCATGAAACTTCTTTGGTTCTTTTTATCTCCAGAGTGTCGGTAAGTAGGTAGAGGCGCAAGGAGAACCATGCTTCATCAACTTTACTGGTACAGTCAAACAGGTAACAAACAAACAGACCCACTTTTACGACTCATTTTAGTAAGGATGAAATGAAATCTTTATATACGTCACATCCACGATTTCCTCATCCTTGTCAATCACGTAACATCCTAGTTTACCGCGCCAAAACTTTCCACTCACCGATTGACGCGCACCAGATAAATGTGCTTCCCCTAATCTGAGATATCTTAACGGACCAACTTTCAAGAGGTGGAAATAGAATATTGTTTTATTTTTATTGCAACTCAGGTCGAGATCACCGTTTCTCATATCCCATAGCCTATTAGGAGATCTGTTCAAAAGAAGAAAGAGATTTAGAATATACTCGTAGATCAACCACGCTTATATTCTTTGCTTTACATTTTTTTGATCACAGTTTAGTCAAATTAACCGAGACTGATGACTAAACATGCCTTTCGTGTTCGTGGTGGGGTTTAAACTGAGACCGGTGAGTAAAAAACCAAATTAGTTCTTTCTATGAGACTTTTGGATGGACCGGGAATTCAATATAATATATCTGTAATCGAACTTGCTAACTTTTGATCCAGATATAAATATTACATCAGTTATGAACGACTTCATCCAATCAGGACTTCTGAGTCTCGTGGCTTACAAATGTGGCCTTGAACATTATTATTATTTTTAAAAATAAGCGTTGTCATTCGCGCTGAAAAAAAATCGAGATATAAATTTAATAATATAAATAATGAACGTGAATAGCAGACTAGGGTATCGTACGAACCGACTAAAGGAATATATTGGAGAGCGGACAGTAGTATCCTTTGTGCTAATACAAACGTCCCAACCCGTCTGCCCAGCGTGGTGATTATGGGCAAATTCTCCCGTAGGGAGAGGCCTTTAGTCCAGCAGTGGACTGTTCTAGGCTTTTAATGATGATGATAGTTTGCATTTTGAAGATAGAGGACAGACTTTTTTACTGGAAAAGCACTAAGGATTACTTCCACGTAAATTCATCATATCTTTCATTGTTATTTTGAACAGTTTAACAGCAAAGCTGCTCTTGACAACATTTCCGGCTGATAGACTCCGCTGTCTCTCTTTTTTCCTAACTTCATTGTGGTGTACTAATAAAGAGTTAAATAAAAATTAAATTAAAATAGACCTATGTCCATTAACATGACCTCTCATCAAAATGTTGTTTATCGAGATTGTATCCTGAATAAAGACATAGGATTCTATGTAGGGTAAAAGTTCCCAAATTATCAAAATACTGAAAAAAAAAACCTAAATAGCAGCTGGTAATGAAGTAAAAGAATACGAATCTAAAAACAGACACGCGAACTTAAAAAGAAGAAATTGATAATATAAACATGTGTCGACGCCAGCACATTTAACAATCCTGTGCTGAAATAAACGATGTGAATAAATCAGCAGCAAATCAGTTAATTCCAGGACACATTTGTTGTAATTTACATACGCCATTTACCGGTAAAAGAGTGCGTTACGACAATCGAAAATGTCCCATTAAACCAGAACAATTGCTAAATAGGCTTTTCGGTGCCGGGCGTTTATTTTATGTGCCTTCTTTTAGTATGGTTTAAAGGTTTGGTTGCAGTTAAAAGGACCGGCCTAATGTTTGTTTTGCGACTTTTTAAAATTATTTTTTTCACATTAAACTTAGCCCTTGAATGCAATCTCACCTCAAATTGATAAAGCAGTTTTAAATTGTAGCGGACTTACCTATTTGGCGTATGGCAGCTTTATGAAACTGAAACCTATACCTATGGGTGCCTATCGTGAGATTTTCTACTTACGTCTATTCGATTGCATAAAACTAAATGCGCCATATAGTGACAATACTTAAAACCAAAGTGTCACTAGATGGCGCTCTTTCGGTTCCAAACAAATCGTAGTTAACTTTCACGCGATCAAATAAGTACAAAATCTTACACCTGGCACTTTGATCGCTTTGTAAGCGCTTCTTTGATAAAAGTCTAATCACAATTCGATTTGCCCTTAAAATTTTCTGTTTACCTGGCACAATCACTCGTTTATTTTAGCGTAGTATTCTTAAAGTGTCATAATTTTATAGACGGTTTGTGTTTAGCCACTTTCCACCGACACTTTTTAACTATTTCTTCTTCTTTATCTTAATTTTATTCGCTTTTGTACTAACCTGTTTATGTTGACTTGAGCTAAGCTATTTTGACCCAGCGACGCAATCGCGCAGAATAAAATTGAAGAAAATCATAGGCTTTAGAAAAATCTCACATACAACATTGATGTTCTTTACTGTTATAACGTCAACATTTCTTATCAGTATAGCAGACTCATCACAAATACGGCCATAGTGCCTACCAGCGCTCCAGGGATACCGTCAGTATCAGAAGTTTGAATAGTGAATATCTACTAATTGTCGCTAGACTTCGGAATGGACTTACTCCGATGCCTCAATGACTTCAATAATTGATAGCCTTCGCTATATTGATTGCACCGTTCGTTTCAATCTATCGAAGACTGATGAATATTGTTTGCAGTAAGTTAAAATGATGATAAACCGATCTAGTTTAAATGTTCAGAGGTACCAAGCAGTTTAGAAGTTCACTTTATCTGAATCTATTAATATTATACAAATAATACCGTACCGCAAGTAACGTAGTTATCATTTCCTTTGAACAAATTATTGGTACGAAATTAATATTAGTAAGTAAACGAACCGACATAAATCAAGTTCTACTGCAATACTATTAAGTTCTAAATGAAATAAGTGAAAATATAATATTACTTACCTATATTATTTGAACTTACAGAACACTTACACTGTCAATTCTTACTCTAATATTGTTAAGATAGTGTAGTCGTGACCTACAACATGAGATTTGCATCAAAACACGCAAATCCGCATTGGAGCAACTTGGGATACACAATTTCTCTTCTCCTCCTTTTGTAATAAATTATTTTGGTTTGTTAGCATACTGAAAACTTTCGTATTTTATCAGCTTCCTTTAGCTTTGGTTTCGATAGCCGAGTCCTATTCACCTCGTCGAATACCCAATCATTTGCGTCTTTTGGGACCGGAAGCTCTCTCAACTTCCCTTCCTACTTTTTAAAAGCGAAAATTAAGCGACTCTTTGCATGTGTCCAAAACAACTAAGTTTTCTTTGCAAAATGACGGGCATTAGTTCTTTTTCTTAATTATCGTGTATTCTTCAAAAGAAAAAAAACACTTGTAAAGCTTTATTGCTACCAGGGATTCTCAACGCAACTTGGTCTAATAAGGAGCCCACCGTGCCGGAGATATTTAAACCGTCATTATCAACCCATTTCTGGCCAACTACAGATTGGATCTCACTTACAGAGTAGATTTCACACAATTCTGAGAAAGTTATGTTGAACAATTAGGCATTCAGTTTTCCTCACGATGTGTTATTTCACCGTTCAAGCAAGTGATATTTTAATTACTGAAATTAAAAACGCACATAACTGCGAACACGTTTAAGGTGCGTATCGGAGATCAAACTTTGTCTCCCTGAACGGGAATCCGAAAAAATTGTCACTACGCTATCCCCGCTTCTATTTGACAGACTGTTGGCGCAGTCGGCAGCCATCCTGCTTTCTGTATCTAAGGCCGTGGGTTGGATTTCCACAACTGGAAACATATTTGTGTGATTAACATGAATGTATTTTAGTGTCTGGGTGTTTTTCTGTATATTATATGTATTCATGTGTATTATATTCATATATAATAATAATAATAATAATAAAAATCCTTTATTGCCATACACTATTGCTAATACAAGATTAATAACTAAAAGAATCATCCATTAATATTAACAATATGGCAAATGGCCGCAAACTCAGCCTTATGCTGTGCATTAGCAACAATGCTCAGCGCTGATTTTCAGTCTGCACCAGTATCCGACTGAGCAAACAACCGCGACGCCCGAGTAAATTTAAGAAAGAAATCTAAATAAAAGAGAAAAAAAAAAAAAAATCCAAATAAACTGTAAAAGAGAGCCAATAAAACTAAAACTAACGCAAACTTAAATTAAACAAGTAGGTAAATAAAAGTAATTAAAAAATAAAAAAAGAAAATGAAAATAAAATGAAATGAAATGAAATTGTAGAAAAAACAAAAAATAAATACATAACATATACATACTTCCAAACAGTACTCATTTTGCATAGACAAATCTCGCTGCTTCAATTTGTAAGTTAAGGTATAAATTTTTTAGCTTGTGTTTAAATACTATTTCGCCAAGAATATTATCACATGTACGGAACGGAGGAGGAAGATCATTCCAGATCTTGGCCGCAGCGAATCGAAAGCAGCCCCTGAACCCTGCCTTTTTGTGTTTAGGGGTGGCTAGTTTCCATTTATTAATAACCCGCCTTGTATCATTATTTCTTTGCCAGTGCATTTTCTCATCCAGGTACGGTGGACACTTACCATGCAGTATTCTGTATATCATCATTGTCAGGTGCAGGTTCCTACGTGATTTCATATTCAGAATTTTGTGACTGTTAATTACGGGTGTGATATGACTTCTACGGGGCAAATCGTAACAGAACCTTGTACAAGCATTTTGCACACGTTGTATAGCATTTTCAGTTTTCCTTAACAGTCTAGGTCCATATATTGCGTCACAGTAATTAAACGATGACAAGATAAGAGACTCCACCAGAATCTGGCGAACTTTCTCTGTCAGAAAACGTCGTACACCGTAGAGTACCTTTAACTTATAGAACGCGTTACGTATTTTGATATTAAGGTGTTCACTAAATCTCAGGTCTTCGTCTATGTAGAGACCTAGGTTTTTTGCAACAGCGACGCATTCTAAAACTTCACCATTCAACGAAATCAACGGGTTCCTCCCCTGTATCATTGCCCTTTGATGTTTGTTACCCAGAATCATATACTTAGTCTTTTTCGCATTAAGAACTAGCATATTGTCCTCGGACCATTTTGCAACGGACTCTAGGTCCCGCTTGACTAATTCCACCGCGTCTTTTGTGGATTTGGGATTAAAATGATAGTATAATTGTGTATCGTCTGCGTAGAGATGTGCACTGCAATATTTGATACTTTGTAGTATATCTGCGGTGTAAATTATAAATAATATACATAAAAATCAGTTATCTTAGTACCCATAACACAAGTTACGATTACTTTGGGGCGAGACGGCGGCGATGTGTGTATTGTTTAGTATATTTATTATACAAATCATATTTCAGTTGAAATATTTGCTTACCTTATGTTAACTCTTGAAAACGTTTACCCTCGACAAATAGGTAACATTACGAAAGTAAGAACAAACTCCGCATTTAAATCACTTCATATTTCATCTCAAGACTTCATTAGGATCCATTTTGCACTAAGCGTGTGAGTGAACGTCCGTCGAGTTCATTCAGCTTAGTTGAATAGCAGGACTGCATGTGACTTCTAATTAGTGAGCTATTTCACCCAGAAGTTGGTTCCGTCGGTGGCTTTAAAGTGCGAGGTATTTACCTGTTTGAAAGATTTCAAAAGTATTGAACGGGTTTTATTAGAAACTAGCTGTTTAAAAACTGCACGTATAGCATGCCCAGGAGACATTTTTCTACTAGCATGGCTAGCATGGGCAGGAGACAAATATATCCCCGGGGAAAGGATAAAAATTAATCTATTCGATGTTCTTTATTAGTTTGTTACGTCATACCTCACAGGTGGCCCAGTTTTTAATTGGGTGAAGATCTATTGCAGGGATCCTGGAACAGTCGAGGGTACTCTCCAATTATCACCTATAGCGTTTTGAGTACTTTTATATGTACCTTGAGTATTGTCTTTCTTTAACATGGCTGGAACATTTTTAAGTCTAATACAAGTCTAGTACATTGGTTTCAAGTACATTGGTACTTGGCAACGACTTGTATTTGATTCATTAATTTTTATTTGTGTAAGGACATAAAAGCCGAATACTCTACCCTCTACATAAAATGCTTTCAAGGGCATACAAAGTTCATAGTTTAGCCGACGTTATAGCAATAAAATTTCGAAAATACGAAGATTCAACAAAAATGAGCAAACCGAGAGCTTCTCATTGCAAAAACTAACCAGCCATCTTAGGCTCATTAAATATTACCTCCTAATTTCGTTTACCAAATAAAATAAATTTCTTGTGGTCATTTACCGCTTGGCCTAGATTATTCACCAGTTAATTTATTAGCGTCTAATTAATTCATTAAGAGGTAATTCGACTTAAAGATTGTGAAGGTTTACCGTCTATAGTTCAATGGGACATGCCTTTTTATGTATTTGTATTCATATTAACGTAATAGGGGAGGGTGAAACTATCTTCTTATTTTAGAAAGTTACGAAAATGAATTGATTGGATAAAGCTAAAATTCTTATTGAACAGTTTCATATAATGTTGCCCGTGTTCTTCTACCGCGTTCATTATTACTACTTTTAGTGTATTTACACTTAAAGTATCCCATAACGCTACAGATTTGTTAGTAAAATTATAAAATAGAGTAAATTTTGAAACAAAGTTGCGTTAAAATTACTTGAGGTGGCCTTTATTTAGATAAACATTTTTGGTAATACCTTGTGTTAGTGTGCAATTAACAAATAAAGTGCCAATCTTCTGTGAGTTCCAATTTAAAGGTCAGCCATCCTGTTGACACTTAAGTAAACGTCTCATAACCAGTACAGTACATTAGCTTTTATAGTATATTTACTTATAACGTAATTTTCTTCCTGAATACAATCAACTTAACAAAATCTTTAAAAAAAACATTGTCTTTGCAGCCAATCAACTCACACGAAACGATTTTTAACCACGTCTCTGATTCGTATACGTACGATTCACTTGTGATATCCGTGTTTCCTGCTACGTATCGTTTGAATATCTTGATCAATGATACTAAAAAAAACATAATAATTGTATTGGATAGAAGCAGGCGTCACTTTGCGGAAATCCATGATATATTATGAAAATTAAGCTTAATTTGCTATCCTCCGCGAAAAGCAGAAGAAAAATTGTTAGAGGAATAATTGTTAAGTAAAAGTTCATTGTAAAGTCAAAATCTCCTGAGGATGCTCCGGTTTCGGGGCGAAACGTGCGTAGAGGGTACATTGCCGTAGATATGTTTGGTGTGGAGTATAAGGATTGAAGAAATTCTAATTACACCATACAGATTCTCCTGCTTTTCGTGGAGTATAGCTAAAGTAAAAGCTTACTTTTCATAACGTAATAATTGTATTGCCATAAGATCCAAACACGAAATATGACATCAATAGAGCAACAGGAAGGGGTAAAATTTCAATTACAGGATTTGACCTACACAACAATGTTACATGCATGCATGCATGCATGATGCATTTTAAGAGTTTTAGCCAATAATCGAACCTACAATCCGCCTAACCTACAAAGTGCCACCAATCTACATACTAGAATCGTCAAGTAACCATAACGCTTACGTTTTCTCAATTAAAATTAACCAAGTTCCTGAGGGAGAGTGAGTTTCAGTCGGGGGTAAAATATTTTGATTTAATGTGTTTATCTAGTTACGGCGGGGACAAGGAAAATGTTCCTACATATTTTAGCCGTGCACGGCACTTAATTAAATAATGTTAATGTTTTCACTGTTTGGGCAAAGTAAAGTACAAAGGAAAATGAGAAAAACCAGGCTGTAGTTGCTTAGCCGTTATACTAAAAAAACACGTTTAAGGTTAAGTTTAAGTTTTTTAATATCGTGTAACTTAAATATATATTAAATAAAAAATAATATACTACGATAGTACACACATCGTCATCTAGCCCCAAAGTAAAGCTTATGAATGAATATATGAATGAATACACTTACTATTGTACACCAATTAAACATATAGAAAAATTTTAAATAAAAATTCAACGAAAAGTATACAATTTGGCTTGTGTTACGGGTACTAAGATGACTGATGAATATTTTTACGCATAGTATACATAAATATATATATAGTATACATAATTTTTACGCATAGTATATATAATATTTGACGGCCGATTGGCGCAGTTTGCAGCGACCCTGCTTTCTGAGTCCAAGGCCGTGGGTTCGATTCCCACAACTGGATAATGTTTGTGTGATGAGCATGAATGTTTTTCAGTGTCTGGGTGTTTATATATATATTCTAAAGTATTTATGTATATTATTCATAAAAATATTCATCAGTCGTCTTAGTACCCATAACACAAGCTACGCTTACTTTGGGGCTAGGTGGCGATATGTGTATTGTCGTAGTATATTTATTTATTTATAAAAAAAAAAATAAAAAAAAAATAAAAAAAAAAAAAAAATTCATGTTCATCACACAAACATTTTCCAGATGTGGAAATCACACCCACTCGGAAAGCAGGGTCGCTGCCCACTGCGCCAATCGACCGTCTAAAACATAAGATAACTTAGCTTGCAGAACCTATGGAAGTTTCCAAGGTGCTGGAGTGGGGACCCCGCTCTGCAAAGTGAAGTATTAGTCAACCCAAACACCCTAAGAGGTGAACAGAGGACATAAAACGTCGCAGGGAGTCGCTGAATACAAGCATCAAAACCTTAGCGAGTGGTAATTCCTACAGAAGACCAGCAGTGGAAGTCTTGTGGACGATGATTTTTTTATTTTTCTATAATACTAACAAAGATTAAAAATTTGTTATTTTTTGTGCTCTAATAGCTGGGATTACCAGAGGGATCTGAAAAATGTTTTTGCATTTAACAGCTTAACCCTTGAGCAAGATTTCTTCGGCTGTCGAGGATTACTTAAAGCACATTAAGCTTAATTTTTAATTGTAAAAAAACAAAGTAACGCAGGAAATGGAGTAAATAAAAATTATTTACAGTTTGAAGCTCTGTATAGGCTTAGTACAAAAGCGCGTAAAGCGGGTCACCCGTAAATAAGCCTTGCCGGCGGGCGCGCAAATACGCGACGTCTAATAGGGCCTTAAAGTTTCCTTTATGCATGCCCCGGGACCGGAAACAATATTTTCCCGACCTTTGATACTTACTATGTTTGTTTTAGCTGGCCTCTGTGGCGTTAGAGGCACAAAATGTGTTAAAATCGTAAGATTTCCTCTGCCAAGCTTTATTATAAACGACATTTATGTTCATGTCACAGGCCTCCTAACTCAAAGAAGAGAAGTTTTAGAGCATAAGCCCACCGCGCTCCTTCATTTCGGGTTGCTGGTTTCATACGATTATTGAACATGAAAGTGTATAACATTTTGAAAGGCAGTATAAAATATACTTCAATGTTTGAAATAATAGAATTTAGATTTTCTTTAAATGGCAGTGTTAAAGTAGAGTAGCTTGTATAAAATGGCTGGTAACCGCTAATTCAATAATACAATAACTGCCATCACAATATTATGTTAAAATGTGAAAATTGAAAAAAAAGTTTATACTTTTTAAAAATTTCGCCAGAAAGGGTTGTATTTTAACGATTAAATGTGAGTTTATGTTAAAAGTATCTTTTAAAACTGAATAAAACAGTGAAAGCCTCATGGTTAGGGCTTCCGCCTCTCTTTTGACATTTACCTTTTAACTTTTCGGAGTTTAACTTTACTAAAATACTAAGTGAGTGAATTAACTCATTTGTCTATTTTTCTAGATTTTTTTAGAAACCGAAACTGCTGATTACTGAAAATTACTAATTACTAACATAACTGTATACCTCTGTTACAACATATCTGTAATCATTTTCAGATAAACCCGTGTACTGTAGTTTTCCGGTTATTGGTTGATATTGTTGATGATGAATTAGTAAATATAGCATACTTAAATACTAACAGAGCGAATTAACTTATTTAGTTTAGTTGTCGACTAGACCTATTGCACCATAACTGTATACAATAACATAAACAGAGTAACTCTGAGATGGATACGAGGTCATAACCGAAACATGGGAAATGTCGCAGCCGACGAACTAGCGCGGCTGGCCACATCACTGAAAGTGGTAGGACAGGAACCGATCATACCAATACCTTTCAGTGAATATAAAACATGGCTACATAAACAGACGCAATCCTCACACTTAGAGCTTAAGAAAGAGAGCAGGATAAACGAAAATGAGTAAGTAATAAAAGTGTAAGGCATACACAGGAGGCCTTTCCAGACCTTAACACACGACTGACAACCAAACAACTAAAACTAAGTCGGAACCAACTAAGGACGGTAGTAAGTAAGATAACAGGGCATTGCCAACTAAACAAACACCTCTTAATTTTAGAGCATGCATAGAGGCAGATGAAACACCGACTCACGTAATGCTCCGATGTAGAGGAGTAGCAGAGCGACGCGTAGCATACTTTGGCTCCCCAGCATCACTCCCTGAAGCATTTGGCGACCTGGGCGGCCTGCTAAGCTTCTGGAGTGAGCTCGGCTGGCTGGAGTGACCCAGCGGGGAGCCGTACCAGTGGCACTACGTACAACGGAGTGTTCCGTCGACCTAGTACAGAGACAAGCCCAGGGAAAGAAGAAGAAGAAGAACTGTTTAGAAAAAGAACGTTGCTAAAAATACAAGTTAGTGTCCACTATTAAAATGGGTCGTGTACGCTTAAAGCGTAATGTCCGTAAATCGGAATCCCGCCGGCGGCGCGCAAATAATGTAGCGTCTAATAGCGCCTTAAAGTTTTCTTTATGTGCGCCCCGGGACCCGGAAATCATATTTCTCGGCATTTAATAGACTCAGCTTGTTTGCAGTATTTTCATGAATTAGCCCTCTCTTATGTAAATTCGTTGCAACTTTTATAATACCTACATAAAATAGTAAAATAAATTAGTCTTAATTTTTGCTAATAAGACTCAGAAGCTGGTCACCAACGAGATGAGCTAAACATCTAAACATCAAATATTACGAAAAATGACGCACATTTTATTTTATTAATCCAACGCTCATCGCGCAAGCGACATTAGAAGCGATGGCGATGTGTGTATTGGGTATACTACGACAATACACACATCGCCATCTAGCCCCAAAGTAACCTTAACTTGTGTTATGGGTATATGGGATAGCTGTTGAATATTTTAAAGAATATAATACACAATACACATAAAAACTTATAATATAGCGATCAGCACCCAAACACTGAAAAACAATCGTGTTTATCACACAACCTTTTTTCAGTTGTGGAAATCGAACCCACGGCCTAGAGCTCAGAAAGCAGGGTCGCTGCCCACTGCGCCAGTCAGCCGTCGAAAACATTTAGAAAAAAAACAAAGGCGAGAACATTTAGAAAAAAGCGGATAAGTTAGTTTTTATAACAAAAATTAATTTGAATTGGGAATAGCTTGATAAAAATAAATATTTATTTATCATTATTAAGGACGAGATGTAAATATTATATATTTTTGATAATAATTTTTTTTTTCATTTTTTTAATTTTTTTTTTTCAAATGTATCCAAATACATTTTTACCAAAACTAATTTTCTTAAAGAAACTGTGTTATCTGGTTTAATTAACAATTCTACATCATCTAATCTTTTAAGTTTACACACCTAGAATTTATAACAAAAGGTGATATAAACACACCGCGATGTACTTTACTTAGTCGTAATACCGAGTGCGTTAATACAAAACAGGTGTTTAATCCCTTGAATTAAAAGTGGATCTTGATTCGACGGCCGACTGGCGCCGTGGGCAGCGACCCTGCTTTCTGAGTCCAAGGTCGTGGGTTCGATTCCCACAACTGGAAAATGTTTGTGTGATGAACATGAATGTTTTTCAGTGTCTGAGTGTTTATCTGTATTTTATAAGTACATATTTACCTATACTTGTACCTATACTATTTAAAAAATTATCATCAGTCACTTAGTACCCATAACACAAGCTACGCTTACTTTGGGGCTAGATGGCAATGTGTGTATTGTCGTAATATATTTATTTATTTAAATGCCTTTTAAAGTATGTAATAAAATCAAGTTACAACCAATGATGGTGATAGATAACATTAAATAAAAATAAAGACAGCCGTAATTTTAAAAAAAAGTTTTGTTTTTAAGTAGAAGAAGGTAATTGTGAACGATTAAAACTTAAGTCGATAAGTGTTGTTTGCGCTTAAAAGGTAACAGTGATTTTGCCTTAACATAGCGCGAATTTTTTTCTACATTCGGGGTAAACATCTTGTAGGTTTACCTAAACCCACAACACCTCCCTTTTTGCAATGCAGTTTTAATTTGACGTATAATATAAACAGCCGTTAAAAAACCGTTCCGGTACATTACGCTTTCAGTGCCAAAATGTGGTGCAAATAAATCCTCAACAAATCAGTTAATTCCACAAAACATTCGCCGTAATTTACATATTACGGCATTTTCGTTAAAAGAGTGCGTTTCGACAACCGAAAATGTTCCATTAAATCTGAACAATTGCAAATGGGATTTCCATTGCAAAGTGTTTTTGTTAACGTAAACCGTTTTTTTTTGTAGTTCGCATAATTATACTGAAACCTTTGTGAATTAAAGTTGCACAACGATGATCCATGTATCCACTTTTAAATTCTAACACATTAACATATTTTTTTTTACTCTTGCACTATGCAAAGGTAATCGCTGGAAAACGAATTATTCATTCGAAGTAATAATATTTTCTTCTAAGTTATTTTAGAATGTCAACTTTATAATAAAGTTCGTTTTAAATGTGTACTTGACAATCTCAGACGATTTCTCCGACGAAAATCAGTGTGGGTTCAGCCGTAAATTACAAATTATTCAATGTGTGTACAAAATATTGAATTTGTAGGATTCATTTGTTACTACCAATAATATTGTATCGTATTCCATTATCATAAAATTCACGCTTATTACCTTCTATCAAAGATTTATTGAAAATTTGTATTCGTAATTAGTAATAATTATCGGTTTTTATTAATAATAATTACATGACCGTAGCATATCAAATGTGTTTTCAAGCAAGGACAATCAGTCGCTTCGTGTCTTGGATAACGTCCGTTTTACCGGTTATGAGTTTTTACTTTTACTTATAAAAACTTACAAATTGGTTATTACAAATACTTTCTTCTCTTTCACACCCATATGGATGGTTTTGTTAGAAGTACCTTAAGGTAGTTCAATTAAAACTATGGAGATTGATTTGCCCTTACTACACCTACCTACAGAAAAAAAGGGATTTCTCTTAAAATCTTGCATCCAATTTTGCAAAAAACAGAGATTTTTAAGTTTAGCCCTTTAGCAACTTTTTCTAAGTGCACCAAAAAACCTTCTAAGTTTCAAGGTCCCCTTAAAACCTAACAAGACGAATCTTTAGCCTTTTAATCCCAATTTCAACCTTTTGGTTTTATGAAATAAAAATAGCCTATATTAAGTTCCTGTGTATTTGTAAGAGTCCACTTAAAATCGACCGAACAATTTGGAGAATAATTGAAATAAACAGACACGCTTACACAACTTAAAATTAATATTTTTGTTTAAATAACTGAATACCGCGCTTTTATTTCGCGAAGAATAAGGCATTGAAATTTTATTTATTTTTATAGATGAGAAATTTAAACGCTTCTAGTACCTGCCACACTTGTTCGCACTTACGTTTAAAATGGTTTCTTACTGAACTATACAACGTGTAAATGAAAACCGAAATATCACAGGCTTTAGAGGCACATTATTTACTATCTGTGCGACTTATCTGTTAAACCGAAACTCTAATAGTTTTTGAGTAAACCACTGCCATTGTTTTTACTGAAAATAATCTGATAAAGCCCTAACATCACAAGCAAAATTAAAATCAAATGACTGTTGTCACTTATTTAATCTAAGGTCTAAAGGTACGAGTCGCGTAGTGTAGGTACTATGCGCGTGTCGGTCTTTTATTGTAATAGGGTTGTCATATGTAAACACTTAAAATGTTTTGAATTAGTTTGTATGGAAAAAATATAATTCTTTTAATTTAATATTTTTACAGATTCATTATTGATTCCTTAAACGAAATACTGTTGAAGTATATTTCATACATCAGGTGAGATTGCAGCTAACCAACAAATTTACAAAATATTTAGATCATGGCTAGAGTTTTGGGACATTAAATTTAATTGAATATTACTTGATATGTAATTAAATTATATATCACAGTATGTAACCACGGTAAAATACTTTATATTTTCGCAATATGAAAACTTTTATGAAACATTTTTACAAGTAACATAATGAAAGTAATAAAAGATCGCGGGAGACCGCGTTTTATAATAACCGTTTAAAAGCGATGTCTTGTGTTTATTGCAAACTACGGACTAAGCCTTTCTGTGGCGAAGTTATTACAGTTTCGCTTGTAGCATTGCGCGAAAAATATTAAAAAAAAAAAATAACAATAACGAAATTGATACTTTTTTCATACATTTTGTAATGTATTTTACTAAATTATATGATAACTAAGTTTTCCCGTGGTCTTTAGCCGCGTTTTTTACAAATCCCTGTTTATTATCCTGGGATAAAAAGAAGCCTATGTTACTCTCCGTTCTTTATGTAACACTCTGGCAAAAATCAAGTTGTTATGGGTTGCTTAGCTAGGTCTTGAAGGAAAGACAAACAAATTCTTTCGCATTAATAATATTAGTAAGGACTAGCTGTTGCCCGCGGCAGCGTCCGCAATTGAATTATTTTTTAATTTTGCGGGTAACCAGCAACTTTTATGGGATAAATATTATTCTATGGCCATCTCTAGGGTATTAAGTATGCCATATTACATCAAGTTCAATGCTACGGTTGAGTTGAACATAGGTAACAGACAAATAGACAAAAATCTTGTGTGTGGTGTGAATTGCTCTAACTTTATAGCTTAGTATTAATTAACTGTGAGAGGGTGATAACAAAAAAAAATTACCCGGCTAAGTTTGTTGTGGGCTCTTCTTAGACCAGGGCGCGTTTGAAACCTTCGTAGCTTTAGGTTTAAGTTGGCGAACGAAGTTATCACCATCCCCTTACAATTATGTAAGCATGTGATAGGCCGACATGAATAAATAAATTTTGAATTTGAATTTGAATTTGACACACTATCGCATTTATAATATCAGTATGGTAGTTTCTTGTTTAAGTTATTATATAGTCTCTATTAATTACATTTGACCCACCGCATACGTTCATCTCACTGATATCACCAGTTTTCCAGCTGAGTATTATGGCATAATAACAAACAAACATCAGTGTGATTGTCAGAATTTCCTGCGAACACATTTGGCCTTTTATACCTTAACAATTATTCATTGTAAAGTCAACATCTCCTGAGGATGTGCGTAGAGGGTACATTACCGAGGATCTGTTTGGTGTGGAGTATACGGATTGAAGTAATTATAAAATACACCATACAGATTCTCCTACTGTTCGCGGAGTATAGCAAGTTAAGCTTAATTTTCATAATATATTATGGATTTCCGCAAAGTAAGGCCTGCTTCTATCCAATACCCGTAGTTAGAGACTACGTTTCTGAGCCTATAAACTATAAGCTCATATAAAGTCTGCGAAGGCTCAAAAAGTCTACCCATACAAGTATACCCATAGTTTAAGCCCTATGGGTTCAGCACCCTAAAAATTGTAAAATAAAAGCGTTTTTAGAACCCAAGTTAGCAAACTCAAAGACACAAAGCGGCTGAAAAGCCTAAAAAGGCAATAAATAACCGCTGAATATAAAGGATATAAGGCATTTTCCGTGGGCGTGGTCTGACTCTGTTGGGGACAATTTTAATGCGATATTACTTTGCATATAAATCATTTATGTTAAATCATAAGCTGTAGCGGTGCGATTTCTTAAAAACTTCATGATTTTTTTTTTTTCAGAAACATAATAAAATTCTTCTTGTATAGATTTGATTGCGTTTATGTTCATGTACTATTGCATGCATGTTCATGTGCTAGCTGTGCATAATAATATGTTCATAATTGTTTTTACATTATTATCAGTTTCTATTTGGTATTTATTTCATATATATCATCGTCATGATCATTTCAGCATGGAGACATCCACTGCCTCCAGGCATTATGTTTCAATGTAAATACTGTTTTTTTGTTTCATAAACATACAAAAGAATCTACGGAAACCAAATTTACGCTACGTTCTTGGCCGTCTTACCCTATGATATTTTTAAGACGACGACTAAGTTGAGATAAGATCGAAAAACTATATACTAAATTACAGTTTTACTGTACTTTACACCGCCATTTGCAGATTTTTAACCACTGGTATTAATTCAATATATTGTAGCTTTTTTGTGTGTTTATCTAATCTACGTAATTCAATAATACTTATGGATAAGTAAATATTTATGTAAGAAAAAAAAACTTTTAATCTATGACAGCCAAACAAATCTGTATAGTGTATTTTGCCTTGGCTCACTTAATTGCTTAATAAAAGTCGCAAATTATAGCAAGATGAAGTCCGCTATTTTTTAGAATCTTTATAATGATGGAAAATAGGTGAGTCTGTCTTAATTCTTGAGTCTGTAGTAATTTGAAATTCATTTATTTCAATTAAAGCATGCAAGACAGTATTATTAAATGCCAGATTGAATTTATTAATTCTACGTTGAGTTTGAAAAAGATAGCACTATTAAATTAAATCTTTCATTTGAATATTTGGAGTAGTAGACAAGATAAACATAATAGACATTCTAAAGTTAATTTGCCTGTTTGTTGTAAATAAATCACAATAGGAATTTAATATATCGCTGAGCGCGCCTTCGCTTCTACCTTGTGCCAGCGAAGGCGCGGTATGCACGTCGCGTGCTCCCACCGTTATTTTAGTCCTTAATATGCGCACGAATGAAGAGATTTTCAATTTTAAGCACTCAATTAAAACTGTAATTTACCTCGTTGCATTTAATAACATCCAATTACCTATTTGCCTGTGTAAGTACCTATAAGTTATTAAAGTTTTCCGCGTAACTTGAGTTAAAGTGTTGCAAAGAAATTTTATTATTAACTATATTTTATAACATAGTAATTATAGAATGATAATTTTGTTAACTGGTGGGGGCTTTGTTATTGATTTAAGCGATATTTTTTAAATATTGATGACATCTAAGCGGTTTTCTTAATCCTTATTTCTGGGATGTTAAAAGGTATATGAAACAAATAGTTTTAAAATTTAAAAATAATCTTGCTTTAAGCGCTGTTAGTTAGAGTTATTTAGCTTATTTCTTTATTAATATTTTCTTATTTCGCCACCTACAGTATGATGATGTCCGTTACAAAGAGAATAGAAGTATTTGTTGCGATGGATAGATATATCATCTCTCTCAGGAAAGACATGTTAAAAAAGCTTAGTTATTCACTGGTATGAAGACGACAGTGCCAATCCGAGGATGACACTGAGAATTATAGGTTATTAAGCACGTCACGCTGTTATATGTCGAATGTTTTACACTGAGTATTGCGACTGAACTGTGTTTATTACCCCTAAACTCGCGGTTAACCGAGCTTATAAAGGTTTATGCATATCGCATCGACAAGGAGTGAGAGTCATGGGGATCGGTCCCCTCACTAGCAGAGTGGAAGTAATGGAATAAAAAAAAAAATATACTACGACAATACACACATCGCCATCTAGCCCCAAAGTAAGCGTAGCTTGTGTTATGGGTACTAAGATGACTGATGGATATTTTTATGAATTATACATAAATACTTAGAAAGAATAATACATATTAACACCCAGACACTGAAAAACATCCATGCTCATCACACATACATTTTCCAGTAGTGGGAATCGAACCCACGGTCTCACGGCTCAGAAAGCAGGGTCGCTGCAAACTGCGCCAATCGGCTGCCAAATGGAATTGCCATTGTAGCTTAGTGGAAACTCTTAATAACTTGGTGTATGTGCTCAAAAGTGAATGGATTGAGCATTTTGGCTTTCACTCGTTATAAATATATGACGGCAGGTTGGTACGGTGGACAGCGACCCTGCTTTCTGACTCCAAGGCTGTGGGTTCGATTGCAATACCTGGAAAATATTTGTGTGATTAGCACGAATGTTTTTCAGTTATTTCCTTTGCGGTTAAGGTCGTTGTTCACCACGCTGGCCCGGTGCGGATTGGTGGACTCCACATACCTTTGAGAACATTTGTTGAACAGTTGAAGCAAGTGATATTTTAATAACTATTAGAGAAGTTAGATATGATTGCTGGAATTTAAAATCGGCCTCCCGAAAGTGAAGTCGAGCTCTTTCCCATTGTGCAGTCCGAAGTGGCAATGTATATTTATTTGCATACTTTCATGGTGTAGTGTCATATGGGATCTTGTTATGGGGCAGAGCTGCTCATTTAGAATGAAGTGTACGATCGATATATAAACTTTGATGACGCGAATTCCTTTGTGCCAAATTAAAACGTCATCTGAGCAACCCACTACTAGGTCTCCTCCCAAAATGACAAGGGCTTAGACCTTAGTCCTCTGCGTTGACCCAGTGCGGGTTGATAGGCTTTATACGCCTTTGAGAACATTACAGAGGTTTGCAGGTTTCACAGTGTTAACATATTTTAATATGCCGCAATAAATAAAATATCAATTCTAAAAGCACGGAAATATCGTGGCTAACAAATTGTTGTAAATAAAACAACTTATTTAATATTTAAATAAGCCGATTGGCGCAGTTTGCAGCGACCCTTCTTTTGTGAGCCCAAGGCCGAGGGTTCGATTCCCACCACTGGAAAATGGTTGTGTGATGAGCATGAATGATTTTCAGTGTCTGGGTGTTTATACGTATATCCTAAGTATTTATGTATATTATTCATAAAAAAATATTCATCAGTCATCTTAGTACCCAAAACACAAGCTACGGTTACTTTAGGGCTATGTGTGTATAGTCTTTGTATATTTATTTAAGCGCCATATTGAATGTAACACGCCCTTTAAGGGTGTTAATTAGAGTAAATAAAATAATTTTGCTATTAAAACAGCGACAAAGAGATAGTATGAAGGTAACAAGAACGAATTTTAAAAGTCCTTTATGACTTTTTAAGTGGTTCACTAATTGTACTAATTGAAAACAAACTAATTGAATTTAAAGTGCTTTTGAGGGTCATTTATATTTAGAGTTAAATAACACAAACCTGACCATATATCAACACGCTTGTACAAGGCGACTCTATTAATTGGTAAAAATCAGGATTGTCATCCGCAAACCTACAAGAATCATTTTTGAAGTATGAAACAATATTGAAGAAGAAGAACAAGAAATACTTTATTGCACACAAACATCAAAATATACAAAAAATTAAGGCATGCAAAGGCGGCCTAATTGCTGCAAGCAGTCTCTTACAGGCAACCTCTGGCAGAACGAACAACTGCAAGTGAGTGGGATAGTGCAATTCTATATACAAATATATTCGAAAATAAATAGACATAAATAATTATAAAATATTTATATTTAGGACACATACAATACAATATATACAGTATATATATATATATATATATATATTGTATATATATATATTATATACATATATATTATTTGTGTGTCCTAAATTCATTCATTAACTAACATGCACAAATTTAACGGATATTATAATTGTTCGAGAGGCGTGCTATGACTGTGATTTCATTGCTTTATTAACAACTAGCTGTTGCCCGCGACTTACTCCGCGTTTGTTTCTGTTTTTAACGCATCCCGTAGTAACAGTAAGCAGCGGCAGCAAAAAGGAAGGTTAACTGGAGTCAGTAAAGGAAAAGGACCTACTATGGAGAATCTGTATGAATCTAATAACGATTAGTAACTGTTAAATTAAAAGAGAAGATACTATTGAATGAAAGCAGGCTTTACTTTGCGGAATTCCATGAAAATTAAGTTTTATTTGCAATACTCCGCGAAAAGCAAAAGATTCTGTATGGCGTAATTTATAATTTCTTCAATCCTTATACTCAAAACCAAACAGATCTTCGGCAATGCACTCTTTACGGCAATTTCGTGCGAAACCGGAGCATCCTCAGGAGATGTTGACTTTACAATGAATTGTTAAAACTCAAAAATACAAGCTTAATTTTCATAATAGAGTGGATACTAATAAATTTTTAAAGTATAAGACTATATGATTTGCACAATGCAATCAATACAAACTACATAATAGTTTTAGACCAACAGATAGATCGAAGCGGTGATCGCCCAGTGGGTAGGAGCTCGACTTCACTTTTAGGGAGCCGAGTTCGACTCCCAGCACGCACTTCTTGCTTTTCAAAGTTATGTGCGTTTTAGGTAATTAAAATATCACTTACTTCTAAGGTGAAGGAAAAAGTCGTGAGGAAACCTGCATGTATTAGAATTCTCCATAACGTTCTCAAAGGTGTGTGGAGTCCACCAATCCGCATTGGGCCAGGGTGGACTACGGCCTTAACCCTTTCTCATTGTGGGAGGTGACCCATGCCCTGTAGTGGGCTGGTAATGGGTTGATATGATGATATTAAAATAGATCAAACCATTCATGTAATCTGTCATTTCTAAGCTCACAATCGTATCGTGTATCAATCGTAACTTATATTATGTCTCGTGTGAACTTAGCTATAAGAACTCTACAAATAAAACTTTAACTAAACTTTTCAGTTTTTCGTTTTTATAAATGGCCATACAGAAGCGTTAGTAAAAAGTTGCAAGTTCAGAAACGTGGCTACTCTGCCAAGTTTAAGTGGCCATTAGTGAAGTAGTTCACAGCTACCCCGGCGTGTTGCTTTCCGACTTAACGCGTATTTCATTTCCCCCCCATACCTAGAACAGACATTGTTCGGGACTAGTATAAACCATGTTTTTTTAAGCAATTAAATATCACTTGATTTAACATTGTATGAACACATCGTGAAGAACTCGCATACCTGATGGTTATTTTTAATGTTCTCAAAGGCGTGCAAGTCCACCAATGCCTGGTGGACTACGGCTTAAACCCTTCTCATTCTGGTAGAAGACCCGTTACCTGTAGTGGGTCGCTAACGGGCTGCTTATGATAAACTATCTTTATATATATATTTCATGTGTGCGTGTGTATGTCGCTGAACTCCTCCTAGACGGCTGGCCGATTTGAATGAATTTTTGTTATACGTTTGGGTCGCACCCTGGATGGTTTAGATTCACAAATTAGCCCGACTGATGGCGCTTGGGTCCGGTAGTTAATATATAAATGAAGACTTTCGTTTCTTCCAAGGAGACTTTTTTTAATCTTTACCCTTGATTATTGCAATCTCGCTTCGTTAGGTAACTATATAGCCAAAGATATGGTATGGCTGACTATTAAAGGGTGAGAACCAAGCACGACTGAATGCCATCAAATCAGAGAGAACGCAGTAAATAGTTATATTTTCCGAAATTACTGCTGCTGGGGATCGCTCGCGAAACCTCCCACTAATAAGACTACAGCGAAATATAATATGTATAGCTTTTGCCTGCGATTTCGTCTGCGTTTGTTTCCCGTTGGAAACCATTTGTTTTCTCGGGATAAAAAGTATCCTTTGTCCATCTCCATAAAAATATAACAAATTTTAAAAGGAAAGTGGACTGTAACAATATTAATATTAGAAGTAAAAAAAACTTGTAGTGCAGTTTACTAGGCTGCATAAAATTAGAAATTCATTTAATTGTATATCTTTTTATTACAACTTACCAGATGAAATCCTTGAGATGTCTCTCAATAAATTCAAAGTTTACATAAAACGTAAGCTTATAGAAAAATCCTATTATAATATTAAGGATTACATATATGATAAAAAAGCTCGGGTAGGAATTGCTCTAACTTCATAGCTCAACATTAACTAGACTGTGAGATGGTGACAATAAAAAAAAAACCTGGCTAAGTTTGTTGTGGGCTCTTCTTAGAACAGGGCGCGTTTGGAACCCTCCTAGCTTTAGTTTTAAGTTAACGAATGCAGTTATCACCATCACTAACATTAGTGTAACATGTTAATTGTTTGAACGCTTCATAAGTGGCTGTAATAAGGTCAACATGAATAAAATATTTTTGAATTTTGAATTTTATTGCTATTTCTATGCAAAATTTAGCTGTGAAGCTATGAGGTAACAGATGCAGTTTTTTTATTGCCGCGGAAACGATACCTATGTTTTTCTTGGATATAAATTACCAATTATATTCCTCTCAAGAATGCGAGCTTCATATTGGCCAAATGTTATAAAGTTCAATACGGTGGTTTAGGTCAAACATAGGTAACAAACAAACAAATAAACATGCTGCATAAGTGATCTTACGAAAATCAGTCCAAGATGGCCGCCGCCACAAAATTACGGATCACATATTTTTTTATAACTTCCTCAATATGTATATCAAATGAAAGGACTTGACTACTAGAATTCTCTGCATTCTCATATATTTCAAATCCAAGATGGCCGCCACAAAATGGCGTATTACATTTTATTTTCCCAATTCCCTGAATATGGGTCAATCAAAAGATAGGGCTTGACTAGTAGAATAATATACACTATATTAAAAAGAATGATATTGTGTCGCGGGTTTTCAAAATAATAAATTTTATAATTATAGTAGTTTAAAGGACTTGTTAAATAATAGCACTTCACTTCACTATATTTGCCACCGAACATAGTGTAAGATCCCTTCACGTGGATCATTGCTAATGTATTGTGTCGTTTAGATTAGGCTTAACATTTAAGCCTGATAACTTAATCCCTATCATCCTATTACTTGGCAAACGCCTAAACCTATACTTATTAACACCACAAGATTACGTAATATAATCATTGAGTTGTATTAATAGAGACGACCACTGTTTAATCCTCGACGCAAAACGAAGGGGTGTTATAAGTCTGTCGTATCTGTCCGTGGCACACAGATTCTCCTGCTTTTCGCGGAGTATAGCAAATTAAGCTTAATTTTGATAATCTGTCCGTGGCATTGTTTCTGCCAAACGGCTGAACCGATTTTGATTTTGTATTTTTTTCCTGACTAATTAATTCACCTTGAATAGGGCGAGATTGTTCTTAGCATGTTTGATAAAATCGCCGCCGCCACAACACACACTGTATTGAAAGTCGGGGTTTCTTATTAATTTTAATTCCTAATGTGTTCTGTCCGCTAGCCAGGATTGCCTCTTGGGCAGGTACTTACAGTGCTGAGTGCTGCTTAATGAGATTGAAAAAACAATCACGGTTCATGAGATACCGCCTGGTGGTAACGGACAGACTGACAGATGGACGGACAGCGGAGTCTTAGTAACTGTGTCCCGTTATACCACCTACGGAACGGAACGGGTACAGAACCCTTAAAAGTTGATATTGTTACTCTTGACTATAATTAGCATAATATTGCCATAATGCAGTGCATCGGGCATGTTTGCCGATGCATTTATTTTATTTTTATTATTAAATAGTAATCCGTTTTACATGTTTGTTTGCGCTTCTATAAATAACATTCAATGATATTTATATCTACTAGCTATAGCATCAAATTTGGCTAAAACCTTACCACTATTAAAGCGGTAAGGGTAATGCCAAATTCTATTATAAAAGTAGAGCTACAGGAGTTAATATTTATTTTTGCTTCCAACTCTATGATAACATTCTCTGTTTACAGTACCGGTTACTCTTGTACATAGTACATGTTCACAAAATACCAGTGTATAATAGGTATAGACGAAATACCAGTATGTAAAAGGTACCAGGACTGCAGTAGTTCAATGTGAAGTAAGGAAGTTCAGCTAAGGTTTATACTATGAATATTAGTACGGTAAACGTCCCAGTTGTTGACACTACGAGGTGAAAGGCGCCTCGCTAAATTGTATGGACACTTGACGGGGTTGAACAGCAACTTTAGCTTGGATTTTAGCACCCGTTCAACTTTGAAGCGAAATTGCTATGGATTTGTGCTATGCATTTAACATCGGGTAAGGCTTCGGCTTTATTCTCTTGGAGACCGAGTTCGAGCCCAAGCACGCACCACTAACTTTTCAGAGTTATGTTCGTTTTCAATTATATACAATATACTACGACAATACACACATCGCAAACTAACCCCAAAGTAAGCGTAGCTTGTGTTATGGATACTTAGATAGCTGATGAATATTTTAATGAATATAATACACTTATATAACTTATTATATATACAGATAAACTGAAAAACGTTCATGTTCATCACACAAGCATTTTCCAGTTGTTGGAATCGAACCCCCGGGCTTGGACTCAGAGAGCAGGGTTGCTGCCCACTGCACCAGACGGCCGTCAATACTAATTATAACATCACTGGCTTTAAGCTGTGCAGGAAAACATCGTGAGGAACCTGCATGTGTGAGAGTTCTCCATAATGTTTTCAACGGCGTGTGAAGTCTACCAATCCGCATTTTGCCAGCGTGTTACGGCCTTCTCAATCTGAAAGGAGACTCGGTACCTGTAGTGGGCCGATATTAGGTTAATATTTTAAAATTCAAAAATTCAAAATTCAAAATTCATTTATTGCTAGTAGGCCTAATATAAGCACTTTTGAAACGCCAAGTCTGTCTGTGTGTAGTGACTCTACCACCGGTTCGGAAGGCAGATTCTACCGAGAAGAAGCTTGCCGGCTTCTTCTCGGTAGAATCTGCCTTAACTCAGCAGTTGCTCTTTTCCAACATCAAAAATTTACATTTTACATTTTAACATTCGTTTTTCTTGTGAGAGATGAAAGCGGAGCCGGATGCTTCCAAACAACCTTGTCATTAAGAAACTCATCAATTGTATAATAACCTCGCTGTAATAAATGTGATATGATAAATGTGATATGATAAATGTGATATGATATGATTCAGTTGATAGAGCTTTTTGTGCTTATTCATGTACATATTACACCCATTTTTATGAAGATGATACCGCGGGTAATGCCCTCTATTAAAGGCCATGCACAGCTCTCTCTTTCTCAAATGGAGTACAGAAAGAAGCTTGTGTCCGAAATTGAAGGTTTCTTGAACCAAGTGTTCTAATGAGGTGCACAAAACATTGTGCAATTTAACCCCACGAATGCCCAATTTTGCGGGTTAAGGGCTAAACAAACCGCGATCCCCGCAGCATCGCAGTTCCAGAATACTCTCCTAATCCTCGGTTTTATTTGTGTTAAGAGAATTGAGATATAATATATAGATTATTTAATAAGTGTGGCGAATTGGGTGTGTATAGGTGTGGGTGTATGTGTAAATTGACTTACAGCTAAGAGTTCCTAGACATCGAAGAGATGTTAGCTCCATTTGTGTGTTCCATCGGCTTTGTAATGGAGAGTGTTCTGAAGAGTTACGTGCATTAATACCTTCTTCCTTGTCCGCACCTCCTTAAACAAATACCTTCCTCACCATCTGGATGCCTGGTATTCATCTATTCGCAATACCAGATCATTTCTACCGCGCACTTGCAAATTGTGTAACAATATTCAATCTGATGTGTTGCTTAGTTATTCAAAGGTTAATAAACAATAAATATTAACATTAACATTAAATTCATTTATTTCAAGTAGGCCTATTTATTATCCCTTTTGAAATGTCAAGTAGTTATAGATTTTATTTGTACTAAACATATAATTTTATTAATATATAACTATAACCTAAAATAAACTATTCAAAAACTAAATAAAATCTAAAACGTCCTCGAAACCACCGCAGCGAGGCACAGTTCCTAAGATGATTATTATTATTATTATTAAGTAATTATTACCATAAAATCGGGCTCTTGCTGCAAATTTTCATGGGTGGCGGTGATTACTTAATATCCCACTTACTGGTTTGCCCGCTATTAATGTAAAATAATAATAATTGTCACTAGTCTCACGCTATACGTCACGAGCATGTCGAGGTCATTGGTGACGTTAAACTATAAGTTTTTTCACCGACTAAAAATCGCGCACCGCGGCTGAAGAGTTATTCACTTAAAAATCGGAAGTAAACTCCGCCGAACCCCTCATACGATTTAATTAAAGCAAACGGACAGATGAGCGCGCGTCATGGCAGGGCTTTAATAAGGGCCCCGGTATCAAGTATCATTTAACCCATGATTTTTTACGGTTTCCAATTTAATCAGTGTGCCGAATATCGGGCGCGTGCCAATAAAGGGCCGTGCATACTAAAATTTGCATATTGCTTTTATACGTTTAGTTTATATACAATACGATTATTATTAAGCTTAATTTGCGACAATTACTTATTCATCATCCAAAGATGTTAACAACATCTTTATGCATTTTGGATGATATATTATAATCGCACGCACCTCTAACTTTTCTAAGTTAAGTCCAATTGCTACTCAAAATGCAGTATTGTGACAAAGACGTGCAGCCAAACGATTTGGAACTCCAATACGTACCATGTGGATGTCAATTATGTGCGTTGTAAGTAATCAAAATATTTTATAAATTTAAAATGCATATAAAATTTTCGGAACCGACAGGATTTGAACCTGCGACTCTCGGGCAATCGCGGCCTGAGCGCTTTCACCAATTAAGCTACGGCTCTCCTACCTTAAAACAGTCGCTATAAGACTGATGATATGATGTGAAAGGCATATACTAATTTCGGCATCGACGGTAGGAGAGCCGTAGCTTAAGTGGTGAAAGCGCTCAGGCCGCGATTGCCCGAGAGTCGCAGGTTCAATTCCTGTCAGTTCCGAAAATTTTTATATGCATTTTAAATTTATAAAATTGATAATTCCTCCAAGTGTAGGTAAAAACACTAATAAAAATTATAAAAATTAAAATATTACTTGATTTAACCGTGAAAGAAAACATCGCGAGTAAACCGGACGTAAAAGGTGTGGAGTCCACCAATTCGCACTGGGCCAGCGTTGTGGACTAAAGTCTTAACCTCTTCTAATTGTAGGAGATGACCCGTGCCCTGTAGTGAGCCGGTATTGGGTTGAACAAAGGTTACTTTTCATCCCAATAAAACAAACGGTTCGCACGAGATTTGTTAAAAACGTAACAAACGCGCACGAAGGACAGCTAGTAAAGTTATAAAAAGCATTGTGTCAACTCATGTTTCCAACTATCTCACTGTAATATGGTCTATAGGGTCTATTTTGAAAAGTAGATGGATACTGCAATGTTTACTAGGTGACGCTACAATGGCTGTGACACTGATATTTATCTGTATTAGGCATCTATTATTTACAGCATCGAAGGTATGAAACTGTAGCCGAGTTAGTAAAGCGGTCAGATCGCAATTGCCAGAGAGTTCCAAATTCAAATCCTGTAGGTTCCGAATTTTTTTTATAAGCGTTTAAAATTTATTTATACTCTTTATTTGCAAACAAAAAATAAAGAAGAAGAATAAAAAAAAAACACAGACAGAAGCAGTATACAAAAGGCGGCCTTATCGAGTAGTAGCGATCTCTGCTAGGCAACCTTAAGGTAAGGAAAACAAAAGGATAACAGATTGCAGGTTGTGCATAATTAAAAAAATACATACTAATAACTACGTACTATTACTTGAACTAGATTACACAA
The DNA here is from genome assembly GCF_905163445.1 of Pararge aegeria. Taxonomy (NCBI): domain Eukaryota; kingdom Metazoa; phylum Arthropoda; class Insecta; order Lepidoptera; family Nymphalidae; genus Pararge; species Pararge aegeria. The sequence goes on along the minus strand of NC_053184.1, from coordinate 2,551,120 downwards.
ATAAAATAATACATAGTATAATAAATATTAAAAAAGAAAATAATAAACTAATATATACCTTAACTTTATAAATATATTATGTAAGTAAATCCACATCTGCTTTATCATATTTTTTCGGTTTAGGTTATGGAATTAATTTAAAATACCTTTATATAACAGACATGTTAATTTTATCAATAGGTTGGACTATCTAACTTTCTCTCCATAATTAAATAAATGTATTAAGAAGGGAATAATTGTTAACTTGAATATTTACAGTAAGGGCACACAGCAATTCGGGTTGAATGTTTATTTCTTCGGTTGGTTTATTACAGATTACACGGTCTTTTCAAATAAGGACACGACCTACTTCCCCAGCACCGAATTCCGTGCATGCAACATTGATTGACTTCTTGTATAATTTATGAATTGCCATTGTTGTAAGAAGCAAATTGCTTAACGAAAATAGGTTTGATTTTTTATATAGGAAATGTAGCTTGCTTTATCTACAAATTCAAAGTCAAAGTCAAACTCTCTTAACGCCCAGTTTCTTTAAACGCCCAAAAATACCCTATACAGTTTTATTTTTATTCTACTACAAGTTGCCTTGACTGCAGGCTCTGGTGTTAAGTCATAAATCCAAAACCATAAGCCTCATCGGGACGTCGTACTGGATTGCCATATTACTTTGTGGCACGTATTTTTCTGTAGTGTTAACTAGCTACGGCATAAGCCTTCGACCAGACCAGACCAGAGAAAATTTCCACTAGTTATACTTGTCCCTGCCAACCCAGGGCCTCCCACTATAAAGCCACACTCCTACCAGGTTAGCCCGCTACCACAGAATTTAGTTTTTAGCGGTACACAACTAATATTTAAGCATAAAAACCACTCCACTTTAGAATGGTTTCTCGAACAAGCGGTTAGTCAATTCATACCATTTAGCAGTAGACAGTAATTTTTTTAACCACAATTTTATTTTTATTTATTTATTTAATGGACAATCAACAGGTTACAATTAATCTTATAAAACTAAAAAAAAAATTAAAAAACTTATAAATGTAATATTGTAGACTCACTTAAAGACTGCCACAAGTTGCGAATAAAAAACTAGATTGTCAGTTAGAAGGTGAAAAAACGATTAAGAGAGACATGAGAGTATAAGCTGTAAGATCCATAAGTCCGTATCCATAAGGCTGTAAGGTCTCTAAAGTTGTAAAGTGAGTGCTCGGGGCGTTTCCACTGTTTTTGGGAACGATACCCAGAGTATTGTATATAATGTACACAATAAATAATAGCTGTATGTTCTTAATGCAATGCCCGCTACCATCTTGCACTTCATTTTATGCAGATTGCGGCCAAGGGCTAATTTGTAGTAAAAAAAGTACCAGTGGTCGATCAATGACAAAAGCACTAATAAAAATATATTAATAAAAAAAACATTTAAAATAATAATAGAATAAAGAATAAAATTAATCTATATATATAAGAGAAAGTTTGTGGGTGGGTGACCTGGCGAGTAATCCTGTAAAGTTTGGTGACGATCGGAGCACTCCTATTTTTGAACTGTCAAACTGTCAAATGCAGCTTTTATTTACTATGATGATATTCTATTGTTGGGTGTACATGGGTGTAGATAATGATCTTCAACCGCTGGAGAAGAGAATAGAAGAATTTAAATTAAATTGTTTAAATAAAATAAAGCATAATCTAGCCCGGCGAAGCGAGCTGGGTACGCTAGTAAATAATAAATATACTAAACAATACACGCATCGCCATCTAGCCCAAGTAAGCGTAGCATGTGTTATGGGTACTAAGATGACTGATGAATATTTTTATAAATAACATACATAAATACTTAGAATATACATATAAACACCCAGACACTGAAAAACATTCATGCTCATCACACAGACATTTTCCAGTAGTGGGAATCGAACCCACGGCCTTTGGCTTAGAATGCAGGGTCGCAGCAAACTGCGCCAATCGGCCGGCGAATATGAAATAATATTGTGGTAAAAGTTCGGATAACCGAGCCAAAAATAATCACGAATAGGCAACCAACGTTGTTTCACTTTTTTTTTCATTAGTACTGTAATGCCACTGGTCGACCGAAGGTTATAAATATTACAGCAAATTGAGACTATTATTAAACTTTTCAAACTTGTGTGGGACCGTGTACAGACGTTATGGAATGAATTATGAAACAATCCACCCGTAAAAGTATTTACTAAAGCCACAATCAAAAAGTTTTTATTGCTGTCAGGGGTGGGATGGCGTCAGTTTTTATTGTACTTGGCAAAAATTTTACGATGTTATTTGCGAGTGAATACGGGTAAATTGGTCTTTTTTAGTTTGGTCTTTTTTTTTTTTTTCTTTAAAGAATGATTGCAATAAAAGCTGAAAATCGAAGGAAGAAAAATATACCTAAGAGTGCTGAGAGGATTTTATTATGTTAGGCGCTAAAACTTATTTCCGGTTATTAAACATTATTTTAATTGTTATCTCATTGCGGATGTGACCCGTGCCCTGTTGTCGGCCGTTAATGGGTTGAAATAACTAGCTGTTGCCCGTTCTTCATACGAATTGCGGTTTTTCAAAAATCCCATCCCACTTGTTTTCCTGGGATAAAAAGCAACTTATGTTGCTCTCCAGCCTTTGAGCTAACTCTATGCCAAAAATCTATTGGTTGGTTAGGATATGTAATAGTTAGATTATGTAAAGCGAAGACAAACAAACAAACGCATTATAATATTAGGTATACGCAGCGTTGGTAAATCCATGACGTGATGGACGGATGACTTTACACGAATCGCTCGACCCAAGCCGCACACGACTGTATTTGAAACTCTCTACAAAGGACCTATGTCCAGCAGTGGACAACCATTGGTTGACATGATTATGATGAAAACACAAACCATTAAAAAAATAGAACTGTTATGTGTACGCCTCTTTATTCCATATGCCGCGATTTAGAACACATGTCGCGGAAATGACACTCTAGTGACAGATTTCCGATATCATGTTCTTATAATCGACACCGATTACTCGAAGCCTTACTGACTTACACACAAAATTGACTATCCGGAAAACCCACTCAATTTAATCTCTATTTCTAACAGTTTAAGGTTGGTTATAAGTTGTTACAAATTCGGTTTAATATAGAGAGCGAGTCTTTTAAAGGATGTGTTTATGGAACAGATTATAAAACGTTTAGAAATACGGATTTTCAGGATTTTGTATTTAAATTCGAATTATATTGGCTTGAATTTATTAATGCAATGAACTTTACAGATATTGGGAAGGTTTTCAGTATTCCAGCTAATAAAGTGTAAATTTTAAGTACATAGTAACGTTTTAATTACCTTTATAGGTACTTAATTTATAAATCTCTGTTATTTTTTAACCATTGATTGTTTGACTAGTTATTCATTAATATTTATTTATTAATTACGTATAAGTTACATTTCAAGAAAACCTTTAAAGGTTTTAACCTGTTGAACAGTTTTGCTTTCTAGCAATGTCTTGAACATACTTGGACCAATTATTTTTTTTGCTGAAGAAGAGAGGTGGTTCTAAAAACAGAATATTAGGAAAAGTTAAATAACAAATAAATGAAATAAACTGGGCTTTGTCGGTAAATAAAACGCTGAGTATCACTTTAAACAGTGATGCCGTATTAAGTCAATAAAAGCCCAAAGCTTGCTTACTGCTTACATATTGATTTTGCCGTCCAGTTAATGGTGCGGAGTGACCTCGTTCTTTATTATTTTTAATTGTTTTTCGACTCAAAAGCCGCTTGTTATATAGCCGCTAACATATTGGTTTAGATTCTTTTTGTCATATTATTAAGTCGCATATTAACTATAGTAAATATTTCAGACTAGCTGTTGCCTGCGGCTTATTCCGCGTTTTTTTCTTTCCCCGGGATAAACTGTTTCCTTTGGCCTTCTAGGATGCTAACAATTTATATGCATGGTTTACGTCTCGCAAGCCGCTTGTTTTTAATTTGGTTTATTTCCTTTGTCACTAAATTATTGTCCAACTTGTAAATGAAAACCGAACTGTCTCAAAAACTTATCTGTAAAACCGAAACGCTAATAGTTTTCGAGTAAACCACTGTCATCGTATTTACTGAAAGAAATCAGTTACAGCCAAAATTAAAACCAAATGACTCCCTTCACTTTATAAGGTACGCGTCGTACTACGCACGTGTCGGGCTTTTATCGTAAACACTTATATATATAAGTATACACTTAAAATCATTTGAACTTGTATGGAAACATAAATACGCTACTTTTGATTTAATATTTTTACAGGATGCCTTATGAAATATATTTTTGTATTTCGGTTAGGAGTTATATAGCAAATCAAATTTGAACACATATTACAATCATCATCATAATATGAACCCATAACCGGCCCAGTACAGGGCACGGGTCTCCTATTACAATGAAAAGCGGTTACGGCCTTAGTCCACCACGCTGGCCCAGTGCGGGTTGGTGGACTCCAAACACCTTCGAGAACATTATGGAGAACTCTCAGGTATGCAGGTTCCCTTTCGTTGTTTTCCTTCACCGTTGAAGCAAGTGATATTTTAATTGCCTAAAACGCACATAACTTAGAAAAATTAGTGGTGCGTACTGGGATTCCAAATCGGCCTCCTGAAAATGAAGTCGAAGTCCTACCCACTGAGCTATCCACCGATTCAAATACATGCATAATATAGATTTCTAAAAAATTGCACCTTCTTCTATCCAATACAATCTACATTAGTTTCGAAAGCAATATCTATATCATCAACTGAGTTGGTATCGTTGTCACATTATTAAGCCAATTAAGGCATATATGTATAAGTTTTCGTTCAAAAAGATATTTATTGTTATATTCTATCTCTAGACTCTACCGTCTACGTTATCAGTTTAGAAATGAGGAGATCCGTAGAAGAATTACATAGCTCAGCGAGTTGCGAAGCTGAAGCAATGGGCAGGGCACATAGCTCGGAGAACCGATGGACGTTGGGGTCTTCAGGTGCTGGAATGGCGACCCCGCACCAGTAAACGCAGCGTAGGTCGGTCCCTAACGAGGTGGATAGATGACACCAGGCAAGTGGCCCAGGACCGTGGGGACACAACAATTGGTTGAAATGATGATGATATTTTTCTATAGCTATTCTTGAGAAATTTTATAAGCTATTTATCCTTACTATGATCCTATTCGACTCGTATAACAAGCAGGTGAGACGCGGTAGGTCTTAGAATTAAAATTGGTTTGTAAAAAACACTCATTAGAAGTTATTCGCTGACAAAGTCCACTACTCCATCAATAGTATCTAAAGAAGAAGCAATAAACAAACTGTTTCTTTCTAAACGAAGCGGCATTAATCAAAGAGAATCGCATCGTGATTGCGGCGCTGATTTGCAAGTTACAATAGGCAAGCACTTTGCCGATTCAAAGGCATTTACGGCTTTATGCAGGTCAAGACCCATTGGTAGCTATCGGTCGCAAATAGAAGCGCCTATTGACAGAGCTGGGGATAAACTGAGATGCCTGGTTAGCTAAGTACTGAAGGGAGATAAATGAAACAATATAACGGTCAAAGGAGGTCTTACTTAATAAAGGATTTGTATTTTGTTGAGTTGATCTCTGTTATCCTTACTGAGATTCTAAATGTGTCATTTTGTTTTGTTTTTTGTCCTTGACGCCAAATAAAGTAGATTTTTGTCATAGATAAAAGGACGGACATTAACATAGGCTATGCTTTCTAGCCCTTGACTGCAATCTTATCTGGTAGTAAGTGATGATGCACTCTAAGATGGTAGCGGGCTAACCTGTCAGGGAGTATGGTAATCGATTTCTACGCGACATCGCACCGGAACACTTAATCGCTTAGCGGCACGTGTTTGTCGGTAGGGTGGTAACTAGCCGCGGCCAAAGCCTCCCACCAGATCAGACCAGAAATTACAAATTCCCAAATGGCCACTGCCGGGAATTGAATCCGGGACCTACTACTTAAATTCACAGCGCCAACCGTTGCGCCAGGGAGGTCATCAAAAAACGATGAATAGCAGAAAGCAGCTAGTTATTAGCTAAAACTTTATAATAATATATAAACTGTAGTTGAGTAGACACGTAACTGGCTGGTTACCGGAATAAATGCACAGGTAGCACAATCGTGACAACCGCTATTCCATATTAAGACTCGTGGTATGCTTAGAAACTGCACTGGTAAAGAGATAATGATACAAGGCGGGTTATTAATAAATGGAAACTAGCCACCCCTAAACACAAAAAGGCAGGGTTCAGGGGCTGCTTTCGATTCGCTGCGGCCAAGATCTGGAATGATCTTCCTCCTCCGTTCCGTACATGTGATAATATTCTTGGCGAAATAGTATTTCAAAATTCAAAATTCAAAATTCAAAATTCATTTATTTCAAGTAGGCCTAATATAAGCACTTTTGAAACGTCAAGTCTGTCTGTTTGTAGTGATTCTACCACCGGTTCGGAAGGCAGATTCTACCGAGAAGAAGCCGGCAAGAAACTCAGCAGTTGCTCTTTTCAAACATCAACAATTTACATTTTGTATTTTAACATTCATTTTTCTATCTTGTGAGAGCTGAAAGCGGAGCCGGATGCTTCCAAGCAACCTTGTCATTAAAAAAATCATCAATTGTATAGTAACCTCGCTCTAATAAATGTGTTTTAACAAATTCTTTAAACTTGTGCATTGGCAGGTCCAAAATCACCTTAGGAATCATATTATAAAAGCGTATACTCAATCCCACAAATGATCCCTGTACCTTACGCAGACGATATTTAAGCAAGCTAAAAAATTTATACCTTAGCTTACAAATTGAAGCAGCGAGATTTGTCTATGCAAAATGAATGATATAACTAATACTGTTTGGAATAATTATGTATTTATTTTTTGCTTTTTCTACAATTTAATTTTATTTTCTTTAATTACTTTTATTTACCTACTCGTTTAATTGAAGTTTGTGTTAGTTTTAGTTTTATTGGCTCTGATTACAGTTTATTTGGATTTTTTTTTTTATTATTTAAATTTCTTTCTAAAATTTAGTCGGGCGTCGCGGTTGTTTGCTCAGTCTGATACTGGTGCAGACTGAAAATCAGCGCTGAGCATTGATGCTAATGCACAGCGTAAGGCTGAGTTTGCGGCCATTTGCCATATTGTTAATATTTATTGATGATTCTTTTAGTTATTAATCTTGTATTAACAATAGTGTATGGCAATAAAGGATTTTTTTATTATTTTATTTTATTTTATTTATTAGTATTCTTCTTTTTGTGACAGAGAGCGTCCGGGGAAGTAATACCACCATGCTTACTTCTGCCGTTAAGCAGCATTGTTGCAATGCTGTGTTCCGATCTGAAGGGCATAGGTGGCGATGTAATACAGACACATAAGGCCTACGTCTCCAGTTGATGGGAACAGAGCAACTTCTGTTCCTTTCAAGCCAGAAATATAGCCTGTTATAGGCGATGATTTTCTACTTATCATCAGGCGAGCTATCTGCTTGGCCCATCAATAATAGTATAAATAACTACGTAATCGATAAAAAAGCTTGCGTGGTTGCTCTTCTAATAATTTTTAATGACATTGCGAGATGGTGATAGCAAAAAAAAACACCCGGTTAAGTTTGTTGTGGGCTTCTTCTTAGACCAGCACGCCTTTGGAACCCTCGTAGCTTTAGTTTTAAGTTTACGAATGTGGTTATCGCCATCATATCAACACCGTGTAATTCTTATGTACGCATCAAAAGTGCCACCTACTTGAATAAAGATATTTTTGACTTTGACTTTGACTTTGAATTAGTATCTCCACTTCACACCGAAACCTCTCGATTCGAAGGCGAGAAATCACTTTTAAACCGCAGAGGACGTTGTCAAGTGAATCAACGTTTAATGTGATCTGGCTCTTAGTACGTCACGGTTCATTTGGGCTGACGGCTATTAGGGCCAATAAATCTCATTATCCCATTAACCTCGTGTCGGGGCCGATTTGTTTTAGTACACGGAGTTAACGCATCATGGACTCTGCGGAGCGTCATGGATTAAACGCGTCCTAGAAAATTTTATGAAACAGGGTATGACACTCGAAGTATTTTAACGCAGCTGTTTAATTCTCAATACAAGAGGTAGAAGACGCAATGTTGGGAGCTATATTTGGAGCTTAAGTAAACGAAGAATTATTTGTTTTAAAATAAAATAAATAAATATCCTACGCCACCGCGCTCTAGCCCCAAAGTAAGTGTAGCTCGTGTTATGGATACTAAAATGACTGATGAATATTATTATGAATAATATAGATAAATAATACATATAGATATCCAGACACTAAAAAACATTCATGTTCATCATACAAACATTTTTGGGTTGTGGCAATCAAACCCACAGCCGACTCAGAAAGCAGGGTTACTGCCCACTCGTCCGGATTTCCAGGGCGTCTAAAAAAGCCAACAACAAGGGCATGCCGTGGTGGTTTTAGTTTGAGTATACTACTTTTAGAGGGGGGAGTCCCACATAACCTCTGTCCTGCCCCAAGGGTCAAAGGTTTTCCATCACGCCGAAAAAAAAAGGTATTGTCTTTGAAATAAAAATATATTTAAACGTTCGAACAACAACAATGAAATGAAACAAATAGAAATTCATTAATATAGTTCCCCAGGCAAAGCTAAGTACTTCCGCGGAAAGAAAAGGGTATTTACAAATAGCAATTAGTGTCAAGTGTTCGCTGAGATGAGCCGGGGAGCAGAGAGGATGAAATTACCATTGCAGTCTACGATATCTGCAAGGATTTACCATCAATTAGCTCAGTTTTTAAATAAATGTAAGCTAATAAAACAATCGAATTCAAATATAAGTAAGAATTGCAAGAAAAAGTTTAAATTTAAATATATAATTTAAAGTCAAAGTCAAATATTTCTTTATTCAAATAGGCGCATTGATGGCACTTTTGATGAGTACTTGTCAAGTAAAATATGTACATGGATGTGAGATGATGGCGATAACTGAATTCAATAAATCCCCCGACACAAAATTAGAAATCAAAATCTTTTAATATACTCAGTAGCGTGCACAGAGTTTTTGTTCAGAGTATGCATAAAGAAAGAAGGTGGCATAAAATCGCCTTCCCCTTTATGAGTTATACAAAATTTTTATGTTAGGCAGTGTTTTTGTACATGGATGTAATGCACGCCACTGAATAAACTGTATGATATTATACTAGTCAAGCCCTTTTATTTCTTTACATATTGAGGGAGTCGTAACAAAAATTGTAATCTGCCATTTTGTGGCGGCGGCCATCTTGGACCGATTTACATGCACACACACACACACACTCTCACACACACACTCACACACAACACACACACACACCCACAGATACACAAACACACACACACCCACAGATACACAAACACACACACACACACACACACACAGAGATACACAAACACACACACAAACAAACTATAATACTCCGTGGTTATACATCAGGCGTTTAAATAGCTATATTAAATCCTTACTGACCTTGGTTATATGCTATAGATCTAAGCTTCCTCAATAAACCACCTAAAAAGAGTTTAACCGTACTGGAAGTTCAACAAATGCAAATATACAAACAAAATTCAGCTTTATAGTATTAAATAGATCACACACACACACAATCCTGTATTCTACTCTTTTTCATCCTTGGACACCACCCTACCTTAAACAACGCTTTCATTTCCTTTGCCCGTGTCCGTCTCAAGGATCTCAGCGTTCTGCTAGGGAGAATATTCTCCGAATGATGAAATGTAAGTCGCAAAGTTACTCGGAATCCTTCACAATAAAAGCTGCAACGCTGTGGAATGCACTCCCTGACGATATTCGTCGCTCTAAATCCCTAGCTATTTTCAAAAGCCGTGTTAGACATCACTATTTGTCATTATAATTTTGTTGTTCGTATATGTGTACTTATGTATCTATAGTAAATGTAAATATTTGTTAATATATATATATATATATATATATATATATATATTTATTTATTTATATCTTATTTTATTTATCTCTTTTAATTATTTATTATATTAGTTATTAGTAGTATGTACTTAAGTGTGTAAATTTATGTATTGTTTATTTTAATTGCGATTTCCCGTCTCTCATGTTTTGTTGTGTACTATCGGTAAGGTTACCTGGCAGAGATCACTTTTAGTGATAAGGTCGCCTTTTGCTTTTAATTTTTTGTTTAACTATATTTGTAATTTCTCCTTTATTACGCAATAAAGATGTTTAAATAAATAAATAAAATAGATATATATAGTTAAGATAGCGCTGCAGCCTCTTTCAGCATTTGTAGCATTTTATTATGAAGCGTTGACAATTTCCATTTGAATTCATTTCGAAGTATCAGCATGATGTGTGGCCGAGATACAGACAGCCAGACAGCTCAAACCGAAAGAAAAATATAGTTTATTTTTGTGTTTTTGGTTGTAGTATTAATAATAATAAAGTACCTTCACAGGCAGCGTTGATAATCAGTGGGTAGGCCTCGTGCTTCACTTTTAGGAGGTCGTTCGTAAACGTCCTTCCCGCCTTATGGGCTATAGATGAAAATTATATTAATTAACAAAAATCTTATTTTGCTTATTGAAAAATGGAATAATCTTATCAAATAAGCGTTTAATCATCGGTTATCAATATATCTACGAAGTTTGAACGAAATCAGGCTAAAAAGGTTCAAAATCAAGTCCAAAGTAGTCGGTTACAAACGTACCTACAGGTGAAGCTAATATAAAGCGTGAAGTGTAAAAATCTCTACTACTACCAAAGGGGTAAAACTGAACTGAACTTGTTAGCATAACTAGTAAAAGTGAAAAAAATTGTTACAGGCTTTGTTACACTGAAAATGAATAAAAGCTTTATTAGGGCCCGCATCACAAATTGCGCACTGAACAGATTCCGAAGCGAAGAGCAATAAATGCGACGTCGGTGTCGAGGGCTCGCGATAAATTATTTCCAGCTCCGGAGCTGACGCCACGCGTGTAAGCTGTTATTTACTTTATTTGTAGCCTGTCACCTCTCGTAGCTTTGTTGTTTACTTATTTGCATTAAATTAAATAAAATATTGTGTTTAACTTCCCTGAATCGGCAGAATGCCTTCGGTATTATTTTATGGCCGATGTAATGTACTGTACTGTACTGGAGCCTAGGTTAGGACTTCGGCTTTACTTTCGGGAGGCCGAGTTCCAATAATTGAAAATATGGGGGATTAAATCGGATGCTTAGTGATTCAGGTGATGCTTGCAAAAAATTAGAAATATGAGAATACAAACACAATAAACGACAATTTGTGATCATAGACAAGTAAGTAAAAATCGATTGGCAAAAAGTAAACGTAGGCCTGGAAATCTTCTTAGATTAAGTGTTACTTACTTAGGCATTGCCTTATCTATCTTTAGTGAAACCGGGTATAAGTCAATGACTTTAATATTAGATTGTGACACATGGACACAGTCGCACCATCATGGTTTAACATGAAGCAACTGACAGCATTATTATGTTCAAAGGCAAAATCAAATGAAATATTTACTGACAGAATAATTTACTAAGAATTAGCACCCAGCTTTTGGAGCGTTACAATTTGGAGGCTTTTAGGTATCTGACTACATTACTCTGTACAGTGAGTCAAAGCTAAAATCTAATGAAATTTTCATTGCTTTTGGGGAATTCTTTCACTGATCTAGAATCAACAATAAACTTTTTGACGACCTCCCAGGTGCAGAGATGAGCACGGTGGTGTTAAGTAAAGGATCCCGGGTTCTGGTTCTTTGGCTCGGTTCTGGTCTGCTGGGAGGCCGTGGCTAGTTACCACCCTACCAACAAGGACATGCCGTAGAAACTAATTAGGATAATGGATTTAATATACTGCCATATCCCCAACAAGTCAGCCCGTCAACATCCCACGTCTGTTTTTATATATCTTTAATCTATAAGTTCACATAGTTCGGAGAAAGGATAGACGTTGAGGTCCCAAGGTACTGAAATGGCAGCCCCGCACTGGTAAGCAAAGCGTTGGTGTCCCCCAATGAGGTGGACAGACGACATTAAGCGCGTCGCAGGTAGCCGCTGGATTCAAGCAGCACAAAGCCGTGGGATTTGGAACTCCCTACAAAAGACCTACGTCCAGCAGTGGACGTGTATTGGTTGATATTATGATGATGATGAACCTATATGTATTGATATTTTTGGACAATAACATCGTTGCTAAGTAATCAATATGTAGATTACGGATAGATGGAATATATTAAAATGGGCATTAGAGTGCATCATAACTTACCATCAGTTGAGATTACAGTAGCTAGCTCGTATTTGGGTAGCTAGTAGTGAAGAAAATAAAAAAGACAACCCTGAAAACCTTAAAACATTTCTGTGAATATAATACATTAAAGACAGCAAAGTAAATGAATTAAATATTAAATTCGTCTGGGATCATTCTGAATTTAAAATCAATCCTTTTTTCAGAGCAAAGTTTAACAGTGCTTTATTTAAGGAGAATTAAACATGAATTCCTTATAAGTTATAACAAGCATTATTTACTGTGCGCAAAGATTTGTGTTTAACATTTAATCAAATATCGATTTGCACAAAACTTTTGTAGGGTCAATACATACTCAAATTTCGGAGCGAGCTATGACCAACTGTGTGAAATTATCGCATAGACCCTTTGTTCTGTCGCTTTATAATAAACATATTTTGATGAACAGTTAAAATTTTAGAACTTTACAAACATGATAGATAGCATATACGAAGTATTGCGATAAATATTATTATGATATCGCAGAATATTTGAATGATGACTTGAAATGATAAACAAAACAAACAAAAAACCTAATAACAATTAATATCGAATTTATTTGAAATTTAACTAATAACATATTTACTTTAATGACTAATGTGATATTATTTTACTATCAGTTTATTTACTATCATTTATTAATATATATATATTTTTTAATTATTAACAATGCTTAAAAATAAATTAAAAAACACTATTAAAATATTTATTTTATTTATTTTATTTTATACTATTATTATTGTTATTATTTTTCGTTAATTAATTGTATAATAATCTTTTTGTTAATATTAAGACAATTCATAATTATGTGCTAACATTTATTTAATTTGATATACATATTTAAATACTTACTAAAAATTTATTATTATTCTATTGAATTATAATAAAATGATAAGTACTTCCTTCATTTAATCTAATTATTCACTTACACTTCAATACAACATTCTTGTGAATAAATTATTATTCTATAAAATGATAGAAAATAGTGATTAAAAAGCCTATGAGTTCGTTTTTCTTAAAAAAAAAAGATTTAGAAATATAATGGCTTGTTTCAAATTTGCTAGATCAGGACGTCCGGAGGTCAGGCAAAAACTTGAGAATGATTTTATTTATTAATGAATATTTAGTATCATATATTCAGTTATTAATATTTACTTATCACACGTTCTTATTAGAGCAACACGGTGGGTTTAAGCTTCTTGGTACTAAAGACAGCTATGGGATATCAGAAGTATAATCGCAATGTCTCTGATTAACTAGTCTAGTTTGTATTTTAGAAATACTGGTATACAGAAATACCATAAATCAATCTTCTGGGTAAAAAATGCGCTGTCGATGATATTTTATTCATAATGTATGCGTAATAAACGATATATTTCTGAAGAAACCAGTAACATTCTGTAATTTTCATCCATTATTTATTCACAAATTAGGAATAATGACATATAGTTAAGTCTCATCTTTGTCGTTGGATGCTGGAATCTTTTATCGTTTATGTACAATTATTAAATCAAGCATAAAGTTGCGTAACAAAAGATTTTCATTGTCACGAATAACGTCATACCCATTGCACCCCCTATCCAACTAGTCTTGAATACCTACGCCGATTAAGCTACCTTTTATCCAGGGAAAACAAATCAACGCCGGCAAAAGCTATTCGAAAATGTAAACGATACAAACGTTCTTCGCAAAATGTTTGTTCCATGAGCACAATATCCCAAATCAAAGACGACCGACGTCTGGCTGCGGTGCCTCGCACTGGTTGGCGTACTACAATGGACCTGTTGTACTCGTTCAAAGGAGCTAACTCCTTTGAACAAACAGCAGCAGTTCGATTGAAAACGTTATCGCTTACGAATGGATTTCCCCGTGGACAATGCTGGTACTTTGGAAGAGGATGGAGGGTACTAACCCCACGCTACTATTATAATACAGTATGAACATATCTGTGATAGAAATACCATCCGGTCTGGTGGTAATGAACATATCTGTGATACCAGACCGGACTAAGAAAAATGCTTTTTTTTTTTGATAAATCTTTGACGACTGTTTTGTGCCTCTGCTGCCATGCCGCTCACTTCGTGTATTTTTATTTAATATACATATGTGTGTGTATACATGTGTGTGTGTGTGTGTGTGTGGATGTACATGGTACGTGTGTGCACGTGTGTGTATATTGCTGAGTATGAATATGGAATTTACTTAGTTTATCTTAAAACTGTATGATAATGATCAGTCAATGATAAATGGCATTGCTAGTGGTGCGTGTAATCTACAAACGTCATTATACAAAATAACAGAATATCGCAGTGTATCGTGTGTAATGTGTATGGCTGTTTCTGTAGGTGCGTTTGTGTGTGTGCGTTTCTAATTGTGTATGAGGATGTACGTGTGTGTGTATATATATTGATGAGTATGAATATGGAATTTACTTAGTTTATCTTAAAACTGTACTGTAATGATAAGTGAAATGCTAAAACGCATTGCTAGTGGTGCGTGCGGTATCTACAAACGTCATTATTCAGAATAAATAGCAGAATATCGTAGTGTATATTTAACAGGTATTCAGTCCAGCGGTCTAGTTTGGCCGTTTAGCTGCACTATACTAAATTCACTCGTTTAATTCCGCTCGATTGATCCCACACGCGGTAAATATTTAATTCCATTTGGCTTTCTGTCTTTGTGGCAAATATTGTTGGTCCAATAGACAGCGGCGTACATGGGGTAGAAGCATAAAACGGCCTGACAACAATTATTCGGAGCTTATTTTTATCCGACAGCATTGGCGCAGTGTTCTTCTAATAATAATTTTAATAGTTAAAAACGGTTGTTACTGACAAGTATATTGCTGCCAATTCAAATAATACTGTAAATTTGCAAGTGTGGATGTTTGTTATTCAAGCAAAAACGGCTAAAAGGATTTTGATGAAATTTGGAATGCATGTAGCCTTTGATATAGAAACGAACATAGGCTACCTTTTATTCCGAGAAATAAGAGAGTTCCCGCGGGAATAAAAACCTCAATCTACTTAAACGAAGTCGCGGGTATCAGCTAGTATACCTTATAAAGTGCTAGTCGATCGACCAGTGCACCGCGCAATGATTGTTTAGATTTGTTGGAGATTATAGTGATGGGAATATAAATATGGGATGGGAATAATATTAATTTTTACTTATTACATTTGATTTATAATCGGGCAGAGATTCCCTACCATATCTTTGTAAAATAGATCATTCGTAATGCAGTGATTATATTTTAATATGGATCAGATACCGTTTACAATGTCAACAAAAGAACCAATAATAATATTTTACGATATTAGTTTCCCGTAAGTTATTACACAAAATATATAATCTATTCCGAAAACAAAACATATTTAGATAAGAATTATAACTAATTATAAAAAGCATTTCTATCGAAGCAATTCCATAATAATGAATCTCCTAGTGACGTCACAACATGTAATATGGCGTAGCGTGGGCAACAGTCAGGTGGGCAACCGCTAACACATTACTATTCCACATGATGATCGCAACAACACAGGCACTCGAAATTGTAGACGAGTACATATACCTAGGACACACGATCCAGTTAGATAGGTTCAATTTCGAGAAAGAGGTGAACCGCCGAATCGAACTCGGATAGGCAGCGTTCGGGAAACTTCGAGACATCTTTTCGTCCAAAATCCCTCAGTGCCTGAAGACCAAAGTCTTCGAACAGTGCGTGTTGCCAGTGATGACTTACGGATCCGAAACATGGTCGCTTACTATGGACCTCATGAGAAGGGTCAGAATTACTCAACCCAGCGAGCGATGGAAAGAGCAATGTTGGGAGTATCTCTGTGAGTATCTCTGTGATGTGTATCGACGTGATCAAATCAGAAATGAGGAGATCCGTAAAAGAACCAGAGTTACCGACATAGCTCAGCGAGTTGCAAAGCTGAAGTGGAAATGGGCGGGGCACATAGCTCGGAAAACCGATGGACGTTGGGGTTCTAAGGTGTTGGAATAGCGACCCCGCACAGGTAAACGCAGTGTTTGTGGGCCCCCGACGAGGTGGACAGACGACATCAAACGAGTCGCTGGGAGCCGCTGGAAACAAGCGGCCCAGGACCGTGGATTTTTGAAACTCTCTATAAAAGACCTATGTCCAGCAGTGGACTTCAATTGGTTGAAATGATGATGACGAAGATGGTAACGATAATCTGGCGACAGCTGAAAAGAAAAAGGTATCAAAATACTCGGACCTTGCTCACGAGATTGACGCCATGTTAAGTGTGGTGACCGTTATTTTTATTATTGTAAATAGTCTTCTCTTGAACTGAGAAGCAAAAAGGCTCCTTGCTAACGAGAGCACGATAAGTGGTAAGACCCGGTAATTATCGCTACATTGCGATATGTCCACCAACCCGTCTTGGATCTTTGAAAGATTACACCTGTGGCCAGCAGTGGGATGTTGAATACAGTATATTTGTATCGCATTTATTTAAGACTACAAAGCTTGCCAGTAAAAATTCACAATAAACATAAAATCTATGTCAGTTCATAAAAATGATGTTATATAATTATGCTGACTCTCGGTTAGATTTGAATTCACTGTCCTATACCAGCTAAATCTTTCAGTACAATATTGGAACTGCTCTAAATCTTGTTTTATTTTATACATCATCATCACATCAACCCATTAACGGCCCATTATAGGGCATGGGTCCAAGACCAAGAGAAGAAGAGACCGACCGAAAGAAAAAGAGCCCGAGCGAGAGAAGACAAGAAGAGAAGTGCGGTGGACTACAATGTAAAATTAACCTCCTCTCCTCCTACCGATGATCGTATGATCTACAATGTAAAATTAACAAAATATTCACTTCACTACCCTAATTTCCCCGATTAACCGCACTAAACTCTCTCGCTCCGTTCCATTCCGGTTGATTGATCGCGCCCCGTTAAATATTTGATCAGATTTTGGCTTGGTATCTTTGTGCAAAGTGATTTTGTGCTGAATCCGACTGAACCTGGCGGAACTCAGAAATGTACGTCGTTGTGCATTCACAATTGCCTGCCCTATGTATCTCATCATGTATCTCATCATATACACAAAGGGAAACCGTACCCGTCTGCAGATAAAATAATAAAGTGTTTTTGCGATAAACTACATAGCGTTTTCCAATAATTTAAATTCAAAATGATTTAATTAGGCTTTCTCTACAAGCACTTTTAAAACGCCAAGTCTGTCCGTTTGTAATGACTTTGCCATCGGTTCGGAAAGCCTGTTCTACCAAGAAAAGCCGACAAAACAATCATCAGTTGCTATTTTCCAAAATCAAGTGCACAGATCTTTCACAATAAAGTAAGTTTTTAAATACCGGAAATGGCCACCTGTTGTATGCAATTTATATATTTAAAAAAAGCAGCTATATGTTTTAAAAATGGTAGTTCATCAGTCAATAACATCAAATAAAGATTATTAAAGTCTACTCAAACTCAAGACTCCTTTATCTATAATAAAGTTACCAGTATTTGTGACATTAAACATTGCTCCGTTAAACAAACAAAAGCAAAAATTGTTTCCTTGCTTGCTTCCTTAAGCTTGTGTCTAGCATAATATCTACATATGTATAAAGTTATTGGATAAGCAACTTCATCAATAATTAGCTTGTATTGTACGAATTGTTTAATCGTCTGTATTTCGAGGGACAACATAAACTTAAACTGTTAAATTGAAAATAGGCACCCACGAAACAGGGATACCTAGTGTACCCACACTAGGTATCCATCCAAATATTTATTTATTAATAAATATTTTTTAATTTGCAAATTTTTGATAAAATGAATGCATTAGTTGAGCTGATCATAATATATGAACAAACATGTAAATAAACAGACCCACTTTAAGTAAAAGTAATAATATTCTAAATCCTACAATACTTTACTATTTTGTTAGTATTAGTTGTTCGAGCTTTTATTCTAACTTTTTGCTCGAATTCGTGTCCGAAAAAATCACGACTCTCGATAATAACTTTATTCGCCTCATTTGACCCTACAAATAATGCAACGCTCATCAAACTGGGTCACACAGGAAATTGTGTCGAAAATTGTACACAGCACTCAAACTAAACAGACATAATACTGTCACAGTGTTTGCAAATGGAAAACAAAATCGACACGAAGCTTGCGTGTTAAAGTTAGCGGTATTATACCTTCGATACGAAGTTATATCGTACAATTGCACACAACGTGGCTTTGTAACCGACAATTTTGTCGATCAAAATGATTGCTACTAGTTAATTGTTGATTATTCAAGTCCTTATGATTCCTAGATAAGGTTAATTCTACTACCATTAACCTTTGTATTTGCAGGTCTCGCGCAAAAGATATTGCGTATGTAAGTACATTGACAAGTTCAAATTCAAAACTCGAATTTTTTTTATTCATGTATGCCCATCACAGGCTCTTTTGAAGCGTTCATTCATATATATGTTTACATTATTGTAAGAGTTTTTATCGATTTCGTAGCCCTTTATACTGTTATAGGACTTTTCTATAAGCTTACGTTTAATGCGAACTGGAACTTTTTAAGAGACATAGCCATTGCCTTGTGGGCTTCAGCCGTGGCCAGTTAGCAAAGTGTATTGGATTTAATATAACTATAACAAACGCAACTGATTAGCCCGCTACCATTTTAGACTGCATCATTACTTACTACCATATGAAATTTCAGCCTTATATAACGTAACCTAACCTTGACCTTCTCATTTCTAAATATCTGCTAGCAAGTTTAATGAAGACTAAGTGTAAATATTAATGAATAATCAAATTATTCCAATCAAAAGAAATGTTTAATCACTGCTCCAGTCTATTAATTAAGTTCTTAATGTTCAATAGACTCATTTCTGTTTACTTATTTGACAGATTCGTGACAGAAAATTACGTATTATTACGAGTTACCAAATTTAACTTCTACTAAGCTGTTGCGACTTCGTCTGTTTTTTATAACTTTAAGGAACAAGTCCGGCAACGTGCCACCCTGTATGTATCAACCTGAGACGTAGGTGTTAAGTCTCATTTACCTGTTATTACACTGACAACAGCGGCGTGCACTTCATACATGCACAAAAGCACTGCTTTCCCTTAATTTTTTGTATAATCATAAGGGCAAAGGATTTTTGCCATTTTATGCCATTTGCCTTCTTTATGCATATCCTGGTAAAAAAACCCTGTGCACGCCGATAACTGACAACCACTCACTGTAGACATGAACCCAGCAAACCTGCTTGGCGGCTGAAATAAGCACCGTGGCGGTCTGTGTGTTTGTTAAATACACACGTTTTGTTACAATTCCTGCAATTTCTATCTTTACCCCCTTTCAACTTGTGCTGCTTTAATTAGATCCCTAATTAGTAATCAAAGGTATTTTAGTCATCGAGACAGTATCACCGTCGTTAGCAAATCTCGTTTTTGAGTACAAAGGCATAATGGGGTTCAATGTACTCCCTAGAAAACCTTTTTAGGGTTCCGCAACAAAAAAGAAGAAGAACCCTCATTGTGCGATTTAGTCAGACTGTCACAAGCCATAACTTCATATTTATATTGCTTAACTAATGAAAAATCGGGCGTCCAACAAAGTGATGCCCTGTGTCCATCAACCGTTAAATTAGCACCCTCAATGGAATCTCGTAACAATACATATCGATAGAATACCATACGTACGTCTACTACCTCACTTTAAGCCGCATTGAAGACAGCCGGCACCTTCATTATATGAATGTTAAATCCAATAAATAAATATATTTTGCAAAATACACACATCGTTATCGAGTCCCAAAGTAAGCGTAGCTTGTGTTAAGGGTAGTAAGATAGCTGTTGAATATTTTTATGAATATAATACATAAATACCTACTTACAATTACATTCATCCAAATAAATGATTATCAAATTCTCTCCCAAAGAACCTAGTTGTTAGAGTGACTCGAACTTGTTCGCTTTTTTTGTTTATTACTTTGCATAATAATGACGGTGTGACGTCACGTTTGGTGCTGCATTATGTGCTTTTATGACACCCTTAATGATGGTGCCGGCTGTCTTCAATGCGGCTTACAGTGAGGTAGTAGACGTACGTATGGTATTCTATCGATATGTATTGTTACGAGGTTCCATTGAGGGTGCTAAGTGCGAGATTTTCTACCAACGTTTGCCTATTCAATCGCGAAGTTACCTACGTTTTATATGGTATAGAAAGATAAACTGATGATGAACTATACAACATTAATAGTATAAAGTAGGTATTTATGGGGTTTACAATTCGATAGTAGACGTAGGTATGGTATTCTTTCGATATGCATTGTTACGAGATTCCATTCAGGGTGCTAAGTTTGATATTTTCTACCTACGTTTATTTACTCGATCGCGTGAAAGTAACCTACGATTTATATGGTATCGAAAGAGAAATTTATGATGAACTAAACAACATTAAGTAATACTCGGGTTGCGCTTCCTTAATGGTATAGTAGGTAAGCAATTTATGCTGGTCATAATAGTGAAGAGAGAGGAAACTCCTCAACCATTAACGCCCCGGCATCGAGAAATGCCAAAATTTTGTAAAAGATTATGAGTATATGACATTTTGCTATTATAAATTAGATATAACTGCAAACCTACCGATTCCCCGTGTACCGTGCGTTCTTACCACCATCCTCTGCGATCTTCTGCGATCATGGGCTGCGGAGCCCGTCTGTCGGAAGAAGCCCTTAGTCCAGCAGTGGACTGCTATAAGCTGTTGATGAGTGGCATTCACAGACAAACATACATACATATTATACGTTGTTTAAACTTATAACACCCCGCGTCAGGCGATAAAAAAAGCGTTGCTCATTTACGTCTCCGACTCAATTATTTAGCTGGTAGCGTATTGAGCTCTTTCAACGGTTAAGGTTTTAACGTGGTGTACATTTTTAACGAAGTGCTTGTCGATAGGGCCCGTATCGCGAGCAAACAATGAAATCGGCTCTTTCCTACTTCGCCGCCTCTTTGAATTGGAAAACAGGGAAAAACTCCGATAACGATAGTGCTTAAACGCTACTGTTCTCATTTTTTTTATATTTATACAGTGACTTTTTTTTTTTGTCATAGCAGAGTAATTTAAACAATGGATTTTATTTGTGTCGCCTTTAAAAACAACAAATTACTAAGTGGGCATATACTTTAGTAAATAAATTGACATACTTTTCTTAGAAAAAAGGATATATTATTCTTATAAACATACCTATACAAAATATTAGAGATATCTATAGACTAGGTAATGTGGCGTTATTAAAAAATATGTATAAATGATTTAATTAATTAACATACTTAATAAAAACATACAGAAAGGATCTTAGAAATCCAGGGGGCTGAAGCAGTAATCCCTACTAATATTATAAATGTCAATGTATGTTTGTTTGTTACGCTTTCACGCAAAAACTACTTAATCGATCCTCTGAAACTTTGTACAAATATTCTTGAAAGTGTTAGAAGTAATATAGGATACTTTTTATCCCGACATTAAGCTCCGTTCCTTTGAGAGAGGGTATGAGTGTTTGACGATTTTACACCATAACTCCGACAAATTATAACCGATTTAAATAATTATTTTTGTACTATAGAGGTTATAATATGTGTTTAATTTTGCTCAAACTGTGGTTGGAGATAGAGGACAGAACTCCTCAGCGGGCAGCAGTAAACCTATTTAAGGCTTAGCGACACTAAAGACTTTAATTTTTTTTATCTACAACTAAATTTAATGCCACATCAAAAAACAAAATCAAACGCAGACGAAGTCGCTGGCAACAGCAAGTATTTTAATATTGCTGACGCTCTTGTTTTAGAATTATTATCCTCATTAAAGGGACGTCAGTGTCATAATAAACTGTCAGAATTCGAATGCAAAATGTCAGAAAATAGCAGCATAATATTTCAAAAAAGTAAAAACCTTAACTAATGTAATATATGTTCAACAAATATAACCAAAATAGTATCAAAATTCTCACAGTCTTTTTCCCGCATAAGACTTATTGGGCTGTACCGACCGTACACAGAAAAAAGGTTTTCGCGGCTAGTGTTTGCATAATTGCTTTTTGTGATGGCAGTAATCTGAACCTCCTTTCACAACTGAAATTAATCTAAAGACGTCTTTAGATTAATTGGACAGGCATAGTACGTAACACCCGAATTAAACATAACACATAAATTTTACGCAACACAAAGTACATGTAAACTACAGTAGCAAAATAAAAACTAAATAGTCGCTAAAACTACTGTTATTCCATACACATACGGAACCTAACCATATCCCACACTATTAAGAAAAAGTTGAAAAAACTTTATCAGCGCATAACAGTTGGTCACGGTGTCTAACACCGACCCCGTAACCATTGATACACCGGAGGGCAAAATTTTTGAACATTTCGCTATGTATTACATATTACAATTTTTTTTTATTGCTAGCATATAGCGTTCACCGTACGGGCGGGTTATTGCATAACCAGACTGGAAGTGCCGGCCAAAAAAAATTAAGTAATAACGATTAGGTATATTATTCTAACACTTTTTATAAAAGTTTAAAAAAAAGCTGAAAACTACTCTTCTAATCTTACATCCTCTTGACCTTCTGCTGGAGGTCTCATTGCTCTTCTTCATCACAACAGCATCATGATTTTTTCACCGAAACTCTTAGGAAAAATCAAGATTTTCAAACTACAATATCTTTAATAGTAGGGATTACAGCTGTCTGTGATATATTATGAAAATTAAGCTTAAATAATCCACGAAAAGCAGGAGAATCTGTATGGTATAATTTATAATTTGTTCAATCCGTATACTCAACACCAAACAGATCTTCGGCAATGTATCCTCTACAAGTTACGCTCAAACACCGGAGCATCCTCAGGAGATGTTGCCTTTACAATGAATAATTGTTAAGAATCATAACATATCATGGATAAAGTAGCGCATGATTTGTCCGTAATAATAAAATATGTTAAGAAATATACGATCTATCGAACGAATTAATTTATTTTTTTGCCTGGCCCTTTTACATTTTGGTGTATTTTGTATCGGCTGTGAATGATCTTCTTTGCTGTGCCAAGTGCCATGTTATAAAATTAAACATATAATAGATACTATATAATAATAATATTTTACTTGCTTCCTGTATTATAATGTACAATTAAAGAAAATTGAT
Organism: Pararge aegeria; assembly: GCF_905163445.1. Taxonomy (NCBI): domain Eukaryota; kingdom Metazoa; phylum Arthropoda; class Insecta; order Lepidoptera; family Nymphalidae; genus Pararge; species Pararge aegeria. The sequence continues at coordinate 2,527,565 of NC_053184.1, read as the reverse complement.
TATTAGTAACTTACGTTTTAATATAACCATGTAAATTTCTGAACTAGACACTACTACAGAATTAAAAAAACAGACAGACTCTTTTTAATAAACAACAATTTTTTTTATGAACATTTATAAAACATATGCAATAATATTTGTAATAATAGTAAAACCGGCCGACTCAGTGTCAGACTCGCGCACGCAGTGTTCCGTAAATGTATAAAAACTGCAAAATATCATGTCTGTTGTATGGGATCCTATTGAATATTGTTATAGCGGTAAAAGAAACACATCCTCTGTGAAAATTCCAACTTTCTTACTAACACGGTTCACCAGTTACAGTCTGGAGACACACAGACAGACAGGCAGGCGGACGGACAGCCGAATCTTAGTAATAGCGTCCCGTTCTAACCTTTAGGTATGAAAAATTAACTACAGCATAACTCCAATTGTCTCCCATACCCTGATAATAAATACTACGAGTTATTCTACTAAAAGGGAAAGTACTAATAAAGATTATAGGTTATAGATGGAGAGAAAACATGAGCATCAAAATCCATTTTATCTAGCCTACTGTGTACCTATTCAGTGAATCTACGACCGGTGCCACACCGTGTATGTGTAGATCAAGAAAGCGTAACAGAACGTGTTTACTGTTCTAAACAATCGTGTTATTTATCGTTTTAGTACTTGTTTTGTAGTATTCTGCTTACATACTACGTAAAAGTTTCAAATTAACTTTTAATGAATTAATTTATTAATAAAAAGTGGCAGGTGTCCTCAGAAAATGTACGCGCTTTCGAATTAAAAAAAATCTCGTTAATTTTCCCGGGATACTTTTTATTTTAACCAAGGAAATTTAAAATATCTATTTCCTTCCTTAATTTTTGTTTTTTTTTACTTAGTCCCCAGGATCATGGAGAAATCGAGATATTTAATTAAATATTATAAGGCTTAGGTAACGGCCGCAGTCTATTAAGCTGGCCCAGTTGGTAGACTCCACACACTTTTGAGAACATTATGGAGAACTCTCAGGCAATGCACGTTGTTTTCCTTCACCGCTGAAGCAAGTAATATTATAATTACTTAAAACTCACATAACTTAGAAAAGTTAGAGGTACGCCGGGATTTGAACTCGGCCTCCTAAAAGTGAAGATAAGTTCCTACCCTATCTATCTATAACCGCTTCCCTACCCACTTGGTTATCACCGTTTCAGTCTCTCCCTTACACCCCAACAACTTACTACAACGCCTTAAAATATTTTTCAACTAGTTGCCCGCGTTGGTGTCTGCCTTTATAAAACGGACTCAATGCCAAAAACCATGTTTATTGGTTGCGTAAAAAAGGACAAACAAACAAAAAACTTGGTAAGGATAAGAAAAAAAATAACTATTGTTTTAAGCATTTTTTTCAGTACCCAATCTAGTTTCTCTAGCATCAGCTACTTATTCATGTGCCATCGAGTATTCGGAAATGTTAATTGAATGTCAAAATACAAAAAGCCCTTAGCATATTTAACTACGCCACACAAAATGATTAAATTGCGTGCTAAAATCAACTAAAACCAATGAGCTTTCATCAAACAATATCAGAGTCATCGCAAATTCAATCGCGATACGTCAACTGACACAACGATGTAACAAATTTACAACTAAATTCGGGTTGATTATTGACAGGTCGATACACGTTCAAATCGAAAGGAGTAGATACGCTTCGAAATCAGAATTAAATCGTAAGAAAGATCTTTTCCCAGACTGCACTGCGAAAATGGGTAATTATTCGGTATAATTTAACATAATTTTAACCTACTGGGCTTGTTTTATTCTTTTTAGTTTTGTCATATTTAGGTAATTTTTTTGTTTTTTCAAGTTGTTTCTAGGTGCAGGTTAGGCGGTTTCTAATGCGCTCTGGTTCAAGCAGAAGCCCGCAACAAATTTGATGATCCAAAAATTACAATCCACTCATACGAAATAAAAATCCTAAAATTAACTTAAAATTAATTAGCGCATACACCAGGTTATATTTTTTGTAATCACCATCTTACATTGTCATGTCAAACTATGTAAGAACCGCCTAGTTAAAGAAGTTTTATCGTTTCAATTCTGTGAAGTTTAATTATTGAAATTGCCTGATTTCAAATCGCTCCATAACAAATAACTTTTTAAATTACGGTACAATTGGATATAATTAAAATTGTTACATTTTTTTGGTACAATGTACTAAAACGACACCAAGAATAAATTGAAAACAACAGAGGACGGTATCTTTTGTTTCGTTACGTTCTTGGCTTTTAAAATTAATTTTTGTAATGTGTTTCGGCAAAAGCTCTAAATATGAATCATCCTGTAGTTTTAAAAAAGCACGTAGATATAGGTCAGCGTACTGGTGCATGGAATAAAAAGAGACAAAATAAGAAAAAACCGCTCGGCTAAAACTATATACTATTCAAAACGTTTTTACCGCGGACTTTCAAAAACAAAAAACGCACGCCGCAGTATATGGATGACCGTAATTTAACTAGGGTCACATTGATATAACAATCCAAAGATTGACATGTACTCTTAAGACGCCTTTTGGTTGCACAAAAAGATTTGTTATAACAATAAAACTATTTAAAATACGTATCTAGAAAAATGCAATAATTAAGCTAAATCGATGCAAGGCCTATTATATAGTAATATTTACCACACTACCGACAAAGACGTGTAGCTTAGCGATCAATCACACTGTTGTGTAGAAACCGATGTATGGGTTTAATATAACTGTAACCCCTTACAGGTTAGCCCGCTACCCTCTTAGTCTGCGTTACCGTTTATCACATGGTTCCAGTAAAACCAACTAGCTTGGAGGACTACAAAATGGCAACGCACAGGTAGTTGTAGCCTACTTTTAAAGTTTTTTTAACCACTCTTTGTAAAACCCCAAATTGAAAGTCGCTGGATCACCAAATTTGGAATTGGTTTAACAATTTGCCACGAAAGAAATCTCAACGGTCGAAGAATGCGGGTGGTAGAATAGTATGAACGGAGGTCGTATTATTAAACAAATTAAAGCAAAATGTTGACATACTTTTGTTGTTGAAAATTTTACTTTTAATTTATAAGTAGTAATAATTATGCAGTGTTTTACGTATAACTTTTAGTTCGTTCAACCCTTCTCTTGATTATATCTGCAGAGTGAATTTATATGAACTTGGTTTAGAATTTGGCAAGAAGACGCATAACTCAAACTCAAAATAACTTCATAGATAAATATTAACTCGACTTTGAGATGGTGATAAAAAAAACTAGGCTAGGTTTGTGGTGGGATCTGCTTAGACCAGGGCGCATTTGAAACCCTCCTAGCTTTAGTTTTAAGTTAACGAATGCAGTTATCACCATCACCTATCATAAGAGTTAACAAGTTAAATGTACAAATGCTTCATAAGTGCCTGTGATAAGGTCTACCTGAATAAAACTTTTTTGAATTTAAATAATCAACAAATCAATTGCTATCAGTGATTGATTTACATAGGGTTTTTTTTTTTAATTTTATTTCTTATTCCACAGTATCTATGGTTAGTATATCAGTAATAGGGCCGCAAAAACCCTTTACTCAGCACTGTCAGTCCTCGTCTAATTTATTATCCCTCCCTTGGTTTTGCCTCATTTCCTAGCGACACTGTTGTGTCAAATATAAACCGAGATTATCATTATTATTGGACGTAAAAAAATGGGTAATTCCAGAGAACTCTGTGTCAAGAATAATAATTCAATTCGTTGCAAAGATATCCATGTTTTAAGAACAACGTGGTTCTCAGTTTTAAATTTAAATTTATCAAACAACTGCTCTAAAACAATTAAAACCTTCGACAAAAAATACTTCAGCATACCTAAATGAAAATATATGTTTAATCTATCGAACTAAGATTTAGATTTAATTTCGTTTAGTATAACTTGTAACATAGTTTAGTAACTTTTACAGTTAAATGACATCTTTGCAAAGCTAAGAACATTAACCAACAAAACCTTAAACAAAAATTCTTTACCAAACCTCGGCAAAGAATTAGTATATGCGATAGTATATGCGAGTAGTATGCGATCTTGACGAATGCCACTCATTAACATGCCACTCATTAACACTAAACTAAACTTGCTGGAAGACAGTATTTCATAATTAGCGGTAAGTTATAAAATGAATGCAATATACTATAAAAATTTAACTATTGAATATAAATGAATATAAAAACCGTGTAAAAAACAGGTTAATTACGCAGTCTGATGCTGCTACTAAAAAGTACTCTCTCTTTCTCGTATACTACAAAAGGAAAGTTGCCTAAACCAGAGATTGAGATGGATAAAGTCGAGCTCAAAAGTATTAGGATAAATGTTTTATCTAACTCCATCTTTCGTATATGTATATATATGTATATATATATATATATATGTATATTTGATCAGACAGATATTACAGTTTCCAAGGTAACTTCTATCTCGTTCTCGCGCCGACTTAATTCTATGGTACATAATATGAAAGATAATCGAAAATTTGTTTGTTTCTTGATAGTAACGTATTCATCGAGTTTCAAATCAAATCGATTCTAAAGAAGTCTAACTTCAAAACAATACAAATATAACTATATATGTTTACGCACGGTACGGTCACATAATATATAATCTAAAGAAGTTTAACTTCAAAACAATACAAATATAACTGTATCTGTTTACGCACGGTAGGGTCACATAATATATAACCTAAAGAAGTTTAACTTCAAAACAATACAAATATAACTGTATATGTTTACGCACGGTACAGTCACATAATATATAGTCTGAAGAAGTTTAACTTCAAAACAATATAAATATAACTGTATCTGTTTACGCACGGTACGGTCACATAATATATAATCTAAATAAGTTTAACTTCAAAACAATACAAATATAACTGTATCTGTTTACGCGCTGTACGGCAATCTCGCAGCATACATTACAATTATTATCGGCTCTTATAATCGGTTGGGTGATCAGAAGGGACTTCGTTGAGCCGTGACGGAGCGGAAACGATACGTCGCCGGACGTCCGCGTGTTCCGTATGGTTAACATTCCTGTGGTGTACTTGGGATGTAATATTATGTTGACGTAATAAGCCGATGTTTGCACTTTTTGACTTTGAAAACAATTTAATATGGCGACTGTGGATTCAAATGAGAGGTTTGATCCCCGGGTTGCGCGAATTGGGAATTTATAATTTTTGATTGTTATCTGGTCTATTGGGAGGTTTCAGCCGTGGCTAATCACCACCCTACCGACAAAGACATGCCTCTAGGTAATTTAGCGTTCCGGTACGATGTCGCGTTGAAGCTGCTTAGGCTTAATGTAACTTCCGAACCCCTGACAAGTTATCCCGTTGCCCTTGACTGCAGTTTAAGATGGTAACATTTTAAACTGCTGAAATAATAGTCAAATAAATAAAAAATCCGTAGAATAAAAACTTTAAGGCAAAACTGCCTCGATGCTACAGCAACGTTTTGGTTTTTTAGCTTTAATTTACGGAATAGCTTCGTCTCACCAATATTGCGCTTGGGGTTTTGATTATTTTTTTTATATATTACTAGCTGTTGCCCGCGACTTCGTCTGCGTTTGATTTTGTTTTTAAAGTATTCAGTATCGCTAAGCCTTGAATGAGTATAGTAGTATATATATGTATAACATGTGACTGTCAATTAATTATAGACAAATAATTAGCAATAAATTAAAATTACGACTATAATTTGAGATTTAAACTATCCTATCTCTCAAGTTGGATCGAACTGCACATTGTGTGCGAATTTTATTACAATCGGTTAAGTGGTTTAGGAGTCCATTGAGGACAAACATTGTGACACGAGATTTATATATATTAAGATGATTAATATATCGTTTTAATTGCTGATTTTAATATACAAACTAATCTGTGTTCTAATAAAATTTTAGAACACAAAAGCTGCTAATGCGGCTGATTGTTATATATATACCTTTTAGGACTTTTTAGGTTATAACGAGTACCTACATGATTACAGTACTCGTTATAACCTAAAAAGTCCTTATCCATAGTTTTTATGTAATATCAATAGAATTCTCATCGCACGCCAAATAATGAATCTGCCGGGATCTGCATGTTCTGTCGCTTCTGTACTGTGTGTTATTTAACCCTAAAACTCCCTCTTACCTAAAGGAGAAATTTAATTTTCTTGGAGTGCAGTCAGATATACGTTCTTGTCGTACGCTGACTTTGAGCATGCCGTTTCATAAAACTAAGTTTTATAAGCATTCATTCATTGTTCAAGCTACTGAACTGTGGAATGCACTCCCAATAAGCATACGACAGTCAAGGTCACTAGACATATTCAAAAATGCTGTTAAAGCCCATTATCTTGAACAATAAAGACGACAGTGATTAACTCTTACTCATATTAAAGTATGTTTTAGTATATATTAGTTTATTATTTTTTTATATTTATTATTATTAATATTTTATGTGTGTAATCTTGATAAGTATTAGTGTGTAATTGTTCGTAAGTATGTATATAATAATAATACACCCCACCAATCGGTTTCCCTTGGTTTTCCTAATCCTAAGGTTGCCTGGAAGAGATCGCTACTAAGCGATAAGGCCGCCCTTTGTATCCTACTTTTTAAGTTTATTTTTGTTGTGTGCATTGTTTTTTTTTTTACTATTTGTAGTTTACAAATAAAGTGTATAAATAAAAAAAATAAAATAAAATGAATTCCATACATTATTGCAATTTTATTACTTTGTGATAGTTCGGAAGAAATGATTAAAATCAGAGCACTACTTTATCAGCCGATTGGGTACATACAAAAATTAAAAAAAAAAGGTATAGATTAATACAAAAAATTAATAATCTGGTAAGAATGCAGTTAAGAGATAATTTATAGTCGAATAAAGTAATCATTCACAAATCTTACCGTTTTATTATAGCAACAAATCGCATGAACTTGTACATGAACCGGGCAGCCGCAGAGTCGATAAATATTAATTAAGCATCATTTTATATATCGCGCCACAATGACAGGAGACATCCGTGACTTCCTTTATTATGTTATGTTGTCGCTTCTGTGGATTCAAAGGCGTGTTTCGTCGCGGCTTATTTTAAACACTAGCCAAGTAGTTTAATTGTAAATCTTTATATATATATTTCTTGTGTGCGTGTGTATGTCACTGAACTCCTCCTAAACGGCCGGACCGATTTGAATGAATTTTTCGGTATGCGTTTGGGTGGCACCCTGGGTGGTTTAGATCACAAATCAGCCCGACAGATGGCGCTGGGGTCCGCTTGTTTTATATAAATTTGACTACCTGCCTGGTGAAGCGGTGAACGGTATGGTTTTAAGTAGGCGGTATCGTGTTCGATTCCTGGCAGGGGCAAATTATGAATTCAAAATTCCTGGATTTTCACTGGTCTCGTTCGATGAGGGCTTTATCCGCGGCTAGTTACCACCCTACTGACGAAGACCTGCAACTAAGCGATTCCGTAACTATGTCTTGTAGTAACCGATTAGGGGTATTTTTTGTTTATCTCCTACTCGCTGCAAACTTAGATTTGTGCATCATAACTTAGATAAATGATGACGCATCACTTGACAGACAGCTTTGAAATTTGGTATGCATGTTACCTATACTATGGAAAAGTACATGTACTTTCTATACCGATCTCTCAAATAATTTCCGTAGTAGGATTAAAAATTGTTAACGAACGAAGCTTTAGAAAACATTCTGAAATCCACGCAGATGAAGTCGCGGGCAGCAGCTAGTATATAATATAAAAAATAAGTTATAAAAGGTTTTGCATAGTTAAAATAATTTACAAACTTCCCCTTTGTAAAAAAACAAGTGTTGTATCCAAGACCGACTTCCGATACGGTTCGGTGGTACCGGACGGCAGTTGCACTGTCGGTTAGTACGTACCGTGGGTTCAAACCCCACACACGTTGTGTATCGAGTTTAGTGTAGTGTGGTGCAGTGGAACGTGTATAAAATGTGGTGGTTACTTAAAATGACTGTGTTTTTGCACTGTGAGTTTTGGTTTTTTAAATATAAATATTTACAAAGTTTTGTTGGATTTCACCAGGATGGTTTGTCAGGTTTTTTTCCGTTTTTTGTCGTCATACAATTTTTTTTGATTTTACATTATTTTACTTAAGTATAGATTTCATATAAATAAGTTCGAGGGAGTTTTTTTATTTTATAAGATTAGGTATATCTTAATCGGAAAATTACTTAACTGGATGCCAAAGAGGAGGTAGTATATTGTGCATCAATTAAAATCCATAGCCTACTTTGTATTCCTGCAAAATATTTTAGTCGCGTGGACTAACAAAAATTGTATGCGAACTGAATTGCGTTCGTTCACAAATAAATAAATTAATATACTACGACGATACAGACATCGCCATCTAGCCCTATGAAATCCATCACACGAAAATTTTAAATACGAATAGAACCCACGGCTTTGCAATCAGAAAGCAGGGCCGCGGACCACTGCACCAACCGACTGTCAAATACATACAATAATAATAAAATAAATGTACATAAAAATAACAAACAGGCAAAATTTGAACCTAGGTCTGTCTGGCTATCGAAGCCGGAGTGTTTTTCCGATTAAACCATGCTCCTACCCGGTTTCACTTATACAGAAATGCATTTTTATCAATCTAAGCCAATAATCTAGGCAACAACAGTTGTTCAACTTATTTGCCGACACTTTCCCCTCTTCATTGCAAACGCTAAATTCACAGCGACACATGCAGATTTACTCACACCAATGTCGACGACCACCATGACACAGTGGTGAAAATTGCAGTCTTATAAGTGCGAGGTCCCTGGTTCGATCCCCAGAAAATTGGGAATTAATGGTTTTCTAAATTTTCAATGGTCCGGATACGAAAGCTTTGGTCGAGACACGTTACCACTCGATCGACAAAGACGTACCGCCAAGCGATTCAGCGATCTTGTACGATTGAGGGCAGTCCTGCATCATGATTCAATAAGTTAAATATCTATAATCCAAGAGGTTGAATCAAAAAACAATATCAAGCAATATGAAGTAACATAGATACGTTATATTTTCATCGATGAAACTAATTTGATATTCCCTTTCGCTTATTTTCCTTGAATACTCAGACCGCGAAGACATGCAATTGCCTCGCAATTGTAAGCGGTGGAAAAAATATCGAATTCAAACGTCGCTATTATATTACATCGGGAACTATTAGTTTCCCAATTTTATAGGTAACGACATACTTGTCGTATGCAAATTTTTTGAGGACGAGTTTTTAATGCGAACTTATTAATCATAGAGATAAGGAGTGTTGACTATTAACTTGTATTGACGTGCAGTGGTGAGCGCTGTTTCAGTTGGAGGTTCCGCGTTTGATTCCTGGCAGAGCCAATTTGGGAATTTATAATTTTTAAGTTTCTCTGGTCTGGTTTTGGCCGTGGCTAATAACCACTCTACCGACAAATACAGGTCGCTAAGCGTTTTAGCTAATTTAGTGTTCCGGTGCGATGTCACGTAGAAACCGATTAGATTGTGACTACCATATCCCTTAATAAGTTAGCCAACTAACATCTTAAACTTTATCATTACTTACCATCAGTTAAGATCAAGGGCTACTTTGTAGTGTAAAAAAAAAATGAAATTTTTTAGTTTTTAAGTCATAACAATATCTCGTAAATATAAAACTATTTAACTGTGGCTGGGCTGCTATTTTGTATTAATATTGTTTTCAACTTTAATTATGACAAATTTTCATTCTTTTATCATATTCTAAAAGTTCCACATTGTCTTCAAATTTAATCAGAATTTAATTCATTTTATCCTTGAAGTTATAGGTAAAGAAAATATATGTAGTATGTACAGTTAAATATATTGAGTTAAAAAAAAAATTAAAAAATAATATTCATGCCTGGTGAAGTGACAAAAACAAATCAAGTTTTACTTTTACTGAAGTAATTTTTTGTTTGTGTTGTTTCACTCTTCACAGAGTTTCTAAGTGTAGTCTTCAACTGCAATATCGTGTCGCATCTTGTAAACAACGAATAAAATCATCATTTTGACGCTAATACTAGGCATCAGTTTGACACTAAAAGGCGCTGTCACAATGGCCTGACAGTTAAATGATGAAAACTAAATTGTTAGTGACGATGCTCATTCGATTTGGTAATAGAGGGAGGGGTCAATGGCCGCTGGGTATAGTGAACAAATCGATTTTGATGTTAGGTGTCAACGGGCGTGATATATGGGCGTTCGGTGATACGAAGTGTATTAATTATGCGGGCGCACTGTCATCTTGTTGATGTATTTGAAGCATGCCTACATACTCATTTAGATAAGCATACTAAGGATAAGGATATTGTAGGTGTCGCGCGAACAGAGCGCATAGCGTTCCGGTACGAATTCGCGTATAATACGATATGGTTTCCATATAACTGCCATACCCCTGACAGGTTATTTACCACCTTAGCACCATCAATTATTACCAGATAAAATTAGTCTAAGGTTAACTTGTTGTAAAACTTAAACCATAAGTATCCTATGTCCATATCTAGAATACAAGTCATATATATACTAACTAGGGACTCGTCTTGGCTTCGAACGAGTGCAATGTTTGTAAGAGCTAAGTAATTTGAATTTGTTTTTCGGGAATTTGAATGTTGCGCCCGCTACCCGCCCTGTTTTAATCTCTGATATCCTCTAAAATATTTATTTTAGAATTATTATTACAATGTTTTTAATTGGATAAGGAATAATACTGTATTAGTTTAAATAGTTTTGTGAAAACCCCATAATTTGTATTGTAAAATGTAAAAGATAAAATTGGTTACTGTAGGTTATTTTTTGGAGATCATCATACCATCGCTGAATTTTTTGTAGACTTTTATAAGGTGTACAGTAGAAAATATTATTTATATTTAGATATTCACAGAGATTATATATATATATATATATAATCTCTGTCAATTCACAGAGATTATATATATATATATATATAATCTCTGTGAAATAAAATAAAAATAATTTTATAGTTCTATTAAAATGCCAACAGTGATTCCAGATCTTTATCGTGCGAATCGAAGTGCTTCGTGTCCATTGTATATCAACCTCGTTATCCTACTTCGATAAACCTTTCAATCATCAATTTTTAAGTAAGACTTAGGTACAGTTAAGTACTATAAAGTAACAGTTATGAATGCAACTAATTAATATTCGCAATATATGGATATATATTTATGGATGCTCATTTGTATTCAAGAAAAGATGTGTTCGAAGCTTAACGGATATAGATAGTAAGCGAGTATTGTTTCCTGAGTGATGAACGGAAAGGATGGTATGTAAATAGTAATGGCGAACTACCAGTCAAATTACCACATCACATGTGTAACTATTAGTACTAGTAAAGTTTGCAACAGAGCTCGTCCGAAGAACTGCAACCATGCCTAATTCTGACGCAAAGCAACTTGTTATTGTTCTCGCTTTTGTTGTCCCAATCCTGAGGTTGCCTGGCATCAATGGCGTGCATAGAGGGTATGCAGAGGGTATGCAGATGATATAAAATGTAGAAAATCTCCAGTACGAGGTATAAATACTTAAGGGTAGGCTTTTTATAACTCTTACAATGCCTTTCCTTAAGTTTTTTATAACTCGTACTGGAGATTTTCTTTATTTTATATCATCTGCATACCCTATGCATACCCTCTATGCACGCCGCTGCCTGGCATAGATATCTTCTAAGCGATAAGGCCGCCTTTTGTATACTACTCCAGTCTTTGTGTTTCTCTCTATTCAGGCTTTATTTTCCTAACTGTGTAGTTGTGTACAAAAAATGAGTTGAAATAATAAAAAAAAAAAATTTTTTGCAATGCTGTGTTCCGGTCTGAAGGGCGTGGAGCTGGTGTAATTATAGGCGCATGAGGCTTAACTACAGGCTGATGGGCATAAGGTGGCATGTTGCAGGACGAGTTCCGACGAGTTGTATTTATTAAAAAATAATAATATTCATATCATACATTCATATATTTTATTACATTCATATTTGTGTCGACCGTTGTTGTTCCGATCGTCGTTTCAGTCAATGGTCTTCTCGCGAAAAGCTTCGACCAACATCTTAAGAAGCTTTCGCTTGGTTGTTGGATCAAGGGTCGGATACAGAAGGCAGTAGTGCTTGAAACGGCGCGTATTGTGAGGAGATTCCTCACTCTGGAGCCCTGATCACCGGTTGCTTGGGCATTCAAAAGCCCCGCAAGCGGAGGATGGAAGTTTTTTTTTTTTATAAATTTTTAATAGTGTTTTTTAATTTATTTTTAAGCATTGTTAATAATTTAAAAAAAAGAAAAGAAAAAGGATAAATGATAGAGAATAAAAATTCATATCTAGTAAAGTGACCAAAACAAATGAAGTAATACTATTACCGAAGTACTTTTTCGGTTGTGTTTTTTCACTCTTGAGTTCCTTGCATGCCCTGCTTAGTGTTTCCGCTGCTGCTTTTCCACTTACAAACAGGTGGGCCTACTGCTTAGTCTGTCATCTTTCAATAAAAAAAAAAAACTTTAATAACATTTTTACTAATATTGTAAATGCCAAAGTATGTTTGTTTCTCTGTCCTTCCTGCATGTCCGAATTAAGCAGCTAATAAACTTGGTATGTTCATTATTATTAATTCCACAAAACATACTTTTCTTGATATAACTAACGAAGTAGTTAAGCCACTATGAAACGGGGTAAACCCCGTTATGAAAGTTAAAGTAAACCCTCCCAACTCGGTGTCACCCGGTCACGCAGTAAACGCTCGGGGCACGTCATTTTCAGCAGGTAGGTAAGGTAGCCGCAGCCGAAGCCTTGAATTCCCAAATTACCCCTGACGGAGATCGAACCCGGGATTTTCTCTTTCGGAAAAGTTCTCACCACTGCGCCAGTTAGGTTGACCCATAATTGACGATTAACTGTTGACGGAATTATTTCAGTTATTCTTTAAAAAACCATATAGTTTACCATGTATTTTAAGTGATAACAACTCGTCCATTGACAGCTCGTCCATCAATATACCTGAGGTGTCTTTGCATCGTCTGAGTCTCATACAAGACTAACGTGTATCAAAATGCACCCGTAATTATCAAAGTACCATGCCACCGATACAATGTCATGAATATTTGCTGTGAATAAAATATATTTTTTGTTATTTCTTAAAAACTTTTCATCTGATAAATTAGAATTATTATCACATATTTTGTGAAATGCTAATCAATTTGATAAAATATCTGGAACATGTCAAGTTATATTTATCAAATGTACTATAAATTATTACTTGACCACTTTACAAAATAGCTACAACATAACTTTGAAATACTTAATCAAAAAGGGTAACTAATTAATTTTACCACAGTTTATATCTGTTATTTTCTTACTGCTACAAATGCGTTAAAAACTATACCCGTTTCCTTTTTTTAATTAAAAGCAAATTACGAATTCATTTGCTAGTTACTTATTCAATAAAGCCATTGCATTTTAAGGTTTTCGCGCAACATCCGCTTTGTTGATCCTTCTTTTGTTCTATAATCAGCTTATGCAAAATAAAAATAGAAGATAAAATTATAAAATGACCTTTGTCTATTAATTTAGTTTTATTTTTTTTTATTTTTTTTAAATTTAGTTTCATTTATTTTTGATATGTATTTATTTAAATTGCATTCAACATTATGTCGTAACTGATCTTGAATTGTATGGGTAAAGCCTGAAATAATCATTTAGATTATTATTATTATTATTATTATTTGTTATTAAAGAATTTTCTTTCTAGGAACAAAATATCGTACACATTTTGACAACCTCCCTGGTGCAGCAGTGAGCGCTGTGTTAAGTGGGAGGTTTCGTATTTGATTTCCGGTAGGGTTATTTTGGGAGGTTTTAATTTCTGAATTAAATCTTGTCTGGTCTGGCTTTAGCTGCAACTAGTTACCATCCTCCATCCAGCAATTTAGCGTTTCGGTACAATATCGCTCAGAAACTTGTAAGGGGTTTTGTCTTAATGTAACAGGTTAGCCCGTTATCATCGAAGACTGCACCATCACTTACCAGCAAGTGAGACTGCAGCCGAGGTCTTAAATGTACTAATATTTTATGGAAAGTTAAAAAAAAATAAGTTATGTTAGTTATTAGTAGCTTGACAGCCTAGTGGGCAGAGGGCAGTGCAGTGCTTACTTTGTTCTTTCTGTGGGTTCGATTCACACAACTGTAAAAAGGTTTATGTGATGAACATGGCGTAGAAAACCCAAGTGCAGAAGTGGGATAGATGGTGAATGTAGATATACACATAAATACAATTAAATTTATTTATTTAGAATATTGGTAAGCGTTAAACATTGACACAATAAACATGGTGCCGCGATAACCGTTGCAGTATAAACTGTGTTAAAATTAATAAATTAATATAAATATATATATATATATATATCCAAAATAAATACCAATAAGAACATATAAATTTATGTAAAAATTTTAATACATAATTTATTATCTCTATTATATATATAATACACAACTAATATATACCTACTTAATCAAAATACTTGTATATTAAATAATCTTTGTTAAATCCTAAACACAAAAATAAGATTTGGCAAAACCATAGAGAAGTTAGTAAGAATACTGGTCCACAGACGGCTGAGAAAATAAGTACTTTTTAACAAGCCTTTAAAAAATGTTAAAGGATTTTGCCTCCGTGTTAAAGGCAAGGCATGCCAAAGCTTAACAGCCTGAATAGTGAAAGATTTGTAGAAGAAAGAAGTATTATGTGAAGGCACCTTCAGCACACAGTAGAGAATTGAAAGAATATGCAAGTTGCGGCGATGTCAGATGGCTACCCACAACAAACAACAACAACGAACAAAATTGTGATACGTTGGCATTATGTAAATAAAGCTTAATTTGATATACTTAATATGTTGACCTAACAATTGTTCATTGTAAAGTCAACATCTCCTGAGGATGCTCCGGTTTCGGAGCTAAGCGTGCGTGGAGGGTATATTGCCGAGGATCTGTTCGGTGTGAGAATAAGGATTGAAGAAGTTGAAAATGGCACAATACAGATTCTCCTGCTGTTCGCGGAGTATAGCAAATTAAGCTACTATTATGTAAATTACATAATATTTATTATTATTATTAATATACGTGGTCATATTTGCGTAACCCAAATATGAATCTAATGCCAATATTTTGAAGTGAAAAAATAGATTATACTTCTTAAACGTTCTTGCGTTTTAACAAATATTTCTAAATTTCTCAAAAAAATCCGCGGTTAAATGGAGAGCGCGGCAAAATAATTGAATTCCAAATTCCAGAGGCGTCTTAGCGCTGAACCGAGTATACGTAATTCCTCCACAAATGATAAATCATTGTCACCTAAATCTGTGTCCAAAACGGAATGTGTCTTAAGAATTTTGTCATATTTTCGTGAGTTATCCTACACAAGAATTATGGGAACAAAATTATTATTTTTTACCCCCTAAATAAGAAGAGAGGTGTTTTACGTTTTTGTTTTTATATCCCAATACAATAGCTTTTGACTGCTATCTCATTTGATGTAACATGGTACTGGGGAAACACCCTAGAAATATTTTTAGACCATAGCTAGACAATAAAGTTCGTTCAAAAAGCTTCAGAATCATAATTTTTTTTTCCATCGGCATTTTTTTACATTTCAAATTTTATCATTACATCGGCATAGAATAATACTAAACTAAATTTAAAAATACTCGGACACGAGTAAAACAAATATAGTTAGTAAGTTAAATAAAATATTGAGTTAAAATTATTGAAATCGAACGAATTTCATATTTAATTAAAATCCAAAAACAAAATATTTCCAATCATGTATTTTAAACATGAATTCATTCGCTCATGCAAGAATTCTTAATGAAAGAATTTTTCGTATTATACGAGTGAAATGAAAATCATTTTATCGCTGCAGAAATCTCTGAATGGAAAGACATTATGAAATCTGTACCGTAGAGGCTCAGTTCTGCTCATATATTGGGGATTCCACTAACTTCTTCCCATCATCTTCAGTTTATTTACATCCCACTGCTGGGCATAGACTTCCACTCTTTAATGAGAAAGGGTCTTACATATAATAAAAAAAAAGAATTAAGTTTAATGAATAAATAATAATTTGGTAAATAAGAAGCATCCTATAACGATCGTTATAAGGTCAGAGCAGCGACGGTATCAATTCAACCATAAGCGTTCGTTTCATGCAGCAGAAAAAAATATCCGAATCGGTAGGTGCTTTATTTGATTAGGTGCTTCCAAAAGATTCTCTATATTCTGATTGCTTAGATCGGATAAAAGGGCTGCAATATTTGACGATAAAACCACTTTTTATTTATATACAGTTAAAGAATATGCAAGAACATCATATATTAAGGGATTTTTACAGAAAGCTAAAATTAAAGTTGCAAGAGAGTGAAGAAAGTGACTCCGAGTTAAAAAGTCAGCACTCCCGACGTCACTGCTGCTGAATTTTTTAAGTGGCCGCTACGAAAGTTTCCTCTTGGCCGTCATCATCCGTTTGAATATTTATGTCATTTTAAATACTTGCTTGTATCTTGAAAATTGTTCTTGGAAAAGTGCTTTTCTTTTCTTTCTTATTTTATAATGGAATTGAATAAAAATTTCGTTAAAACGCGAGGTGATGAGCACTGTAGTTTCAGAAGTGGGATGTCACCGTTTTGATAACCATCTGGAACAAATTCTGAATTATCTCAGGACTAGTGGGTCAGTTTTATGCTGGAAGAAACTGAATAAAGTATGAATTGAATATAACTACTAAACCCCTAATTGGTTAGCCCGCTACCATCTTAGATTGCATTAAAATTAATAATAAATAAATATACTACGACAATACACCACACATCGCCATCTAGTCCCAAAGTAAGCGTAGCTTGTGTTATGGGTACTAAGATAACCGATGAAATTTTTTATGAATAATACACATAATAACTTAATATATACAGATAAACCCAGACACAGAACACATTCATTGATCAAAAAGCATTTATGTTCATCACACGAACACTGTCCCAGTTGTGAGAATCGAACCCACGGCCTTGGACTCAGAAAGCAGGGTCGCTGCCCACTGCGCCAATCGGCCATTAATTTTTACTGGTGTGATTGCAGCCGAGGTCTTACTTGTAGTAGAGTAATAAAAAAAATCCATATAAATAATTTTCTGAAAAACAAAACAAGCCAAAGTTTTTGCTGCTCCTTGTGCTAGCTCCAACTAAAACACGCAAAAAACAAAGAACTTTGAAAATGCACATCTTAATGCCGCGGCGAGATATCCCTTTGTTCTAGTCATGTAACACGAAGCCGCGCTAAAGCTGCGTTCACAGCAATGCCCTGATTCTCTGTAACACTCTCATATTCATAATCATCAAGATCTTTTATTAAATATTATGAAAATTATGCATAATTTGCTATACTCTGCGAAAAGCAGGACAATCTATGTGGTATAATTTATAATCTCTTCAATCCTTATTTATTTATTTATTTATTTAAGAGCACTAACAACATGCATATTACACGTTTTTTTAAACATATCACACAAACAAAAACATGGACTGATATGCACGTCAATGACAAGCGCACAAAGCATTGACAAAGCGTCATGTAAACTTAATTTGCAAAAAAAAATTTACACATAATTTAACTCAAGTGTTCGGTGAGTTTTTTTCTAAACGCTGTGGGTGACTCATGGATGATATCGATGCCAGGTATCTTTTTAGATAACTCGTTGTATTTCGCACAAATACGTATAATAGGCGCTTGTTTTCCGAGATGGGATTTAGTAAATGGTATATGAAAAAAAAATTGTGGAATGGCAATTTCTGGTGTACCGGCGCAGGACAGTCAGAGATAGATGATTGAGAAGGTTGTTACATTTAATTTTGTTTTGTAATATTTTATGTAAAAAACACAGATCAATCCTTATACCACACCAAACAAATCTTTGGCAATGTACCCTCTACGCACGTTTCGCTCCGAAACCGGAGCATCCTCAGGAGATGTTGACTTTACAATAAATAACTGTAAAATACAGTTCACCATACAGATTCTGCTTTTTGCGGAGTATAGCAAATTAAGCTTAATTTTCATAAAATATCATGGATTTCCGCAAAGTAACGCCTGCTTCTATAAAATATCATCTATTAATTCGTATTAGTCTTAGGTTTTAGTCTTAGTACAAGATTCGCTCGCAATGGATTGTTTGAAAAATTCGTTTTCGCATCAAACTCTTTGCTGCACTATATATCTATGCTATATTTATGGTAGCAAATCCTTTATTTACAATTTTTATGTAACAAACGTTCTGCTAGTAAACCACAGGTGAAGAATTGTTGGCAAATCCATTTCACGGGCTCTCGAAAACGACTTCACATTAGACAAACAACATCTTATACTAAATATAAGATAAATATTCTACTGCTATGAATAAAAAATGATAGACTGTAAAGTAACTTAAATTTTACATAGTCCTGGCAAAATCAATTTATTGACATATCATCAAACTGGTTTTTTTTTTGTATGCTTGACATTTCTTCTTCAGGAAGGTACTTTTTTCTTGAATATATTAAGTTGTAGATACCGTTGCTTGATAAGTATATGCGACGCTAGTGTGGGCAACGCCTTAGCCTCGTATTCACGGTCTGCTGCATCCACACAAAGTTCTTATAATGAACAGGATGAGCGTTAGCACGAGCCGTTTTTTGAACATAATACGTCTTTGGATTTACCGGGTTGGCACGAATTATTTGTACGGAATGTACTTATTGCAGTGTGTCTCTATATAATCATTATTCTGTAACAGTCCTCTGCTGGACTAATGGACTCTCCCAAAGGGAGAGTTTGCCCAAAATCATCACTAACTCTTTTTTTCCACTTTTCACTCATTCAACAAACGAGTTGGTGATCTGAGTAGCATAGAGGACGCTTCTGCCCGCCCTGCATTAAACTCCCTTGGTCGCCTCGTACGAAACTCGCGAGAGGAGGGGTTGTCAGCTGAACTTTGATCTGCCTTGATTACACATATATACACATATAGATAAATGTCGTCATCACATCTATATTCTGTCTGTATTATATGAAGACTTGAAAAGAAAGATCACAAAAAAAACATTGTGCCCGCCCTTCGGTCGCCTGCGACTTAGTCCACGTCGTTTCGGTTTAAAAAAACCTGCGGGAACCGTTCGTTTTGCGGATGCACAGGTAATACAATCTATGTTTTCATATCCCCGAAACGGTTACTCTGGTGTTTTTCTTCTATAAAAAGTTTCTTACATAATATGTGCTAAATCCTCGGACAAGAACTATCTGTTTGTGTACACCAAACTTAGGTTACAACTAACAAAAAAAAAATCTTTAACTCTTTTGCATTATAATAGCAAGGAAGATTTAAGTGTTTCCCAAAACACAAAAATATGGCAATTATTAAGCTTTATTCCTCGCCTTTTTTTAAATTTTCTTTAATTCTGAAATCATAAACAGACAGTTAAACATACTTTCACATCTATATTACGGTTTTCGTATATTCCAAGCAGCTGGTAAGCAATATGGTGCCTCCACACATTGCGCACAAACTTTAACGAAGTGGAACGCGCACGCGTCGTTCCACATCATGATTTAAGGTCTTAAGATTCTCCATCTCTTTCACTCAAACGATTAGTTTCAGTGCGAGCGAGGGAGACGGATATTTTTTTTTCTTAAGCACCGTAAGGCACAAACTAATAGTTTTTGCCTGCCTCTTTAAAATTACAAAGCGTGGCGCCCTTTTGATCCTTCTGTCCGATATTTTTTTTTTGGTAATTTAAGGTGTTTTTTGTTGAAGTATTGAGTTTAAGACGCGTGCCAGTTGTCATGCTCAGATTTTTATACAATTTTTTTTTTTTTTTTAATGACAAATTCAATTGGCACCGCTGATGTACAACCTTAAAATGTATGTCTTAGGATATACCATATCGTTAACATAAACTTTTAAAAGTTAATATTTCAATTAATCTTATTTATTTATCAAAACCAATTTAGTTACCAAATTAGTCTTTCCAGGGCTAGAATTAAAATAATTTTTTTTGGGGCATTTCTTAATAATATTAAAATTGTAGAACTATAAATCCATAATAGCTAAATCAACAATGTACTAAAAATTGTTTTGGTTTTCTGTTATAAATTCTCCATAGATAGGCTGGAATTATTTAATTGACGGTGTCTATCCCTGCCTAGGAGAAACCGCCCGTTCCGGTTACTACCACCTGCGTGTAACAAAAATTGTTGAAGCCCGCCAACTCGCAAAGGAATAACGTGGTGTGTGATACCTACTCTCACCTATCAGAGACACCTATACTTATTATAAAGGGAAGTTACAACTACACTTAAAAAAAAACTTGCGTCTTGGCGTGCATAGAGGGTATGCACAGTATGTGCAGATGATATAAAATGAAGAAAATCTCCAGTACGAGTTACAAATACTTAAGGGTAGGCTTTTTATAACTCTTACTATGCCTATCCTTAAGTTTTTTATAACTCGTACTGTAGATTTGCATTTCGGCACGATGCCGCGGTTTACCCGATTAGGGGTGTGTGATTATTAAAACATACCATACCCCTATTAGGATAACCTATGTACCCTGTGAGTTATTAGTCAAACTGTCGGGGACAATAAAACTTACAACCTTCCAACACGCATTATATAACAGAGATATTTAACTCAACAAAAACTCTGTTTTATAAAAGAGTGCATGCAATTCTCGTATGCAAACAGGGTCATTGTTTGGTTCTATCTTGAAGTATTGCACCGTGCACGATGGTTCAGTGAACACCCCCGGTCACGCTTTATGATCGCGATGGAAGCCAGTGGAAAAATCATAATATTTTTACCTAAAAATAAAGTGAACAAAAAATAAAAATTAACATTACAGAAAAAACCGTATGCGGTGAACAACATCCGCGTTATATCATAAAACACTTTTGAAACGTAAGTCAGTCTGTTTGTAGTGACAGTTTGTAGTACCACCGATTCGGAAGGCAGATTCCACCGAGAATAGTCGGCAAGAAACTCAGCAGACTGCTCTTTTCCAACATAATTTTACAGATTACAATGAAAAAATATATATGTAATAAATTTTCTATCTTGTGAGAGACGAGAGCAGTGCCTGCTTCCAAGCACCCTTGTCTAAAATTACCTTGGAAAGCAGATTATAAAAGCATATACTCATGGGCATGGTACCCAAAATTATATATAAGAAATATATATAGAAATATATATATAGTGAACAGTTATATATATATATATATATATATATATATATATATATATATATATGTTCACTTATGGGCATGGTACCCAAAATGCTGGCGCTATTGCCTCTTTGAATTGCTAGACTTAGCCGTTGAGCTAAATAAGCGCCGTGGGTCACCAGACGTAATGACCAATTTTCAAGTAAATTTGGGACACAAGTATCAAGTTAATAGTTACCAAGGTTATTATTTAATATTTACCCACATTACGAAATTACCCACAATACAACCCAATATACCTCTAAACAATGGGTGCAAATATCGTCAGCGATAATAATAATGTTTCCACGTGAGAGAGCACCTAATGTGCCCAATAGGGCACACTTCATCCCGCTGTCAGATTATTGCGGGGAAAAATGGGGAAGGGTTTATCATCCGATTTAAATAGACAGGTGTGAATGATTGAGAACTTTTGCTCGAGCAAATTTTGTTTCGTTGATTTCATTTCGATACCTAACGCATAAGTGAAAGAATTAGAAATAAATTATATGCACCCAAAAATAACATATGTCTTATAGGTACCAAAAGTAGTACGTTTTGTTTTTTCCATCCTTAAGTTTAAAGGCAGGTTACTAACAGTAAAACCAATACACAAAATGTATATCGTTGTGGGTTTTTATATGTTTCATCCTGAGAGAACCAGTATATGATATAGAGCTTGCTCAAGCAAATTATTTTTTTTTTCTTTTATCTAATTTAGAGAGCTCAATTTTAACCTTATGCATGTAATGTTACACTTATAATGCCGTCTATTTTGACCCCAGAAGTTAATAATAAGATAAATCATTTGCAGAAGCAAATTTTATTTAATTGATTTAATTGCATTAGTCAGTAAAATAATTAAGACATTTAGAGAGAGCCCAATATTTGGATGACAACAATGTGGAAGATGACCATAAATGGCTTATAGACTAACTCAGAAGATAGAAGAGTGACAGCCCAGTGGTTAGGACCTCGGCTTTACTTTCCGGGGGCCGAGTTCGACTCCCGGCACACACATCTACCTTTTCAAAGTTATGTGCGTTTTGAAGCAATTAAAATATCACATACTTGAACGTTGATAGAAAACATCGTGCGGAAACCTGCATGCCTGAGTGTTCTCCATTATGTTCTCAAAGGCGAGTGGAGTCCGCCAGTCTATACTGGACCAGCATGGTGCCTAAACACTTCTCATTGTTGGAGGAAACCCATGCCCTGGGCTGGTAATGGGTTGATATGGTGATGACGATGCTAAGACTTAAAGCTAGGACTACACAGTCACTACAGATTTAAGACTGTTAACTTTCATGGTTTCTACGATGGACGTACTCCATTCACCGTCACGGTGTTTAACTTAGTTGATACTCGTACGATGTGATACTCCTACTGCGACAGATTCCACGCACTGTTCTATTGAATACCGGAACTTAACAATTTGTACTAAATTTCAACTTGCACTAACTACTAATTATTTAGTTTTTTTGATAAAGTTTATGATGTAACGTCCAAGAGGTATCTAAAATATTGAAAAGACAAGGCTCGCTTTAAGCCTTGTCTTTTCTATCTATATTTTGCATGTCCTACATCCTTTTTTTAATATGTTCACGCGTGCTTTGTTAGTACCTTACATCAGATGGGGGTTTCCATCGATGCAATTTGTAGTAAAAGGAACTTAATGAAACACGGCAGACACTGCCAAAAACCAGTGATAGTCAACGCGTCAAAACGTAAAAACGTCAAGCATAGATGGGCAGCACGCTATCGTAGTGTAATCAATCGTAACTATCAGAAAGGCCATATGCTTGGTCCATCAATTATAACTATAAAAAAAAGTTGTACCGTCCTCCTAAATCAATCCATAAAACCACCTTCGTAAAGAGGCCTCACTGTTCCAGAAAGTATACAAAAACAGATTGAGCAGTGTGTCTTTGAGTGTATGTGTTTGCGCCCATGCGTGGGTGCGGGTATATTTGTGTGTGTGTGTGTGAGTATGTCTGTATACATATGATTGAGTGTGTCAATATCCATTACAGATACACTCAATTCATAGAACTATATAACATTTACTGTATTTATTCGATTAAGTAAATAATAATAAATGAAAGTTATCGCAGTCAAACGCAAATATATCATAGATAAAATAGAAAACAACAGCCATACCGATTAAATTGGTATGCTCGATAAAGTCAACATTTTCGATCAAATAAAAATAATATCACAAAGAGTTTATATCTAAATTTGTTAACCCTGCTACTCCGTTACTAAGCCAGTTTTCACACGAACGTTAAAAAAGCATTTCATTCAAATTAATACGTAACCAACATGATAGAGTAGATAATGCCCATCTAGGATATTATTATGGATAACAACTTAGTCCGATACTAAGATATCTTTAAATCGTCTGAGTTTCGATACAAAACGTTAAAAAAGCATTGCATTCAAATAAATAATTTGAACGTAACCAACATGAGAGAGTAGATATGCCCATCTAGGATATTATTATGGATAACAACTTAGTCCGATACTAAGATATCTTTAAATCGTCTGAGTTTCGATACAAAACGTTAAAAAAGCATTGCATTCAAATAAATAATTTGAACGTAACCAACATGAGAGAGTAGATATGCCCATCTAGGATATTATTATGGATAACAACTTAGTCCGATACTAAGATATCTTTAAATCGTCTGAGTTTCGATACAAAACGTTAAAAAAGCATTGCATTCAAATAAATAATTTGAACGTAACCAACATGAGAGAGTAGATATGCCCATCTAGGATATTAATATTGATAACGATTCAATCATCTGTGTTTCAATACAAAACTGAAGTCAAAATACCCCCCAACACTGTAATAAATATTCGTACCCACATTTTAAAATTACTTTAATCATATATACCGAGGATGGTGTTTAAGATGTATATCTATATGAACCTAATCATTATCATCATCATCATAATAACTCATTACCGGTCCGCAACAGGGCAAGGGTCCGGGTTAAGGCCGTAGTCCACCCCTCTGGCCCAGTGCGGATTGGATCCACACACCTTTGAGAACATTATGGAGGACTCTCAGGTATGCAGGTTTCATCACTTTTCCTTCACCGTTGAAGCATGGGATAGTTTAATTACTTAAAAAGCAAATAACTTAGAAAAGTTAGAGGTGCGTGCTGGGATTCGAACTCGCCCCCCCAATGCCCACTAGGCTATCGCCGCTTTCATATACCTAATAATAACTTTTATTTTACCCGAGCAACGTTAACACCCTTTGTGTTAATACTACCATGTAGGTACTGCGATCACGAACCCTTATGCCTAAAACCTGCTCGTTAGGAGAGGACTATAGTCTATCAGTGAACTGTTATAGTAGCTTATAATAGTCCACCTAGCCTAGTGATGATTATTGATGATTTATGAACGTTAAAAGAAAATTTAAATTTCACTTATTCCAAGTAACAAAGTTAAGTCTATCTGTTTGTATTGACTCTGAAACCGGCCAGAAACTCAGGATATATTATGAAAATTTAACTTAATTTGCTGTACTCCGCGAAAAGAAGAGAATCTGTATGGTGTAATTTGACTTAACCATTATTCATTGTAAAGTCAACGTCTCCTGAGGATGCTCGAGTTTCGGAGCGAAATGTGCGTAAAGGGTACATAGCCGAAGGTTTGTTTGGTGTGGAGTAAGGATTGAAGAAATTATAAATTACACCATAAAGATTCTCCTGCTTTTCGCGGAGTACAGCAAAATAAGCTTAACTTTCTTAATATATCATGTTATTCCGCAAAGTAACGCCTACTTTTATCCAATAGAAACTCAGGAGTTACAGCACTTACTACAATACTATGCTTAGAACCTCTTATGAGATATGAGGTGAAATTAAAAACTCTGACACAGCCTCCTGTATTAACCTTAAAACGATTCCAATACTTTTTACATCGCCTTCATTGAACGACTAAAAAACTCCCCCGAGTGATTCCCAAATTAACGGTTGCAGTATTATAATGGGAAATTCTTCGACATTTATTAAAATCAACCTTCGCCGCTGTAGGTAAATACCCCAAAGGAGACATAATCTATTAGACTGTTGACTTGTCGCTTTTTTGGTTATACAATTTTTTCTTACTCATTTTCGTTCCTCTCAATTTTTGATCCGTCGAGAATTACTCAGCTTCGCAAGTAATTTGGCTCCAAGATAAATAAGCGAAGTAATTATTCTGGTTTTAGGGTTAACTAGAATAATCTTCTGGGAAATAATCTGTACTTGTTTGAATATTTAAAGTAACATTAATTTTCTCATCAAATTCGTTGAATATTAGGTATTTATGGTGTAATTTACTAACGGAAATCGTTGACCTTACAATCTTAGAGTATAACATTGAATTAGGGACACGTTACTAAAGTACGCTTTGCGGTCCACTGAGCTGTATTGAGTAAGTCTATGGCGCGTGCTGTTTCAAGACACTCACATACATCTTAAAATATCTTACTCAAAAGACGTACGTAATTAAACTTAAAAAAGATTCGTATGAATCTTCAATACATAATCGTAAATAAATCTATATTCATAAAAGGCAAAGGTGACTGACTGACTGACATCTATCAACGCATAGCTTTAACCACTTGACGGATCGGGCTGAAATTTTGCACACATTTTTTTGAAAATTTCAACCCTAATAGGTTTAAATAGGGGATGAAACTTTGTATAAAATCCTTCGGTCCTCTTGATGATTGTGTTCACCGTTATTGCAAGTTATTTTTTAATTGCTTAAATTTAAAACGCACATAACTCCGAAATGTTTCGTGCTGGGGTCAAACTCGGTACCCTGAAATGGAAGAGAACCCACTGGGTTAACACAGCTTTGGCGGAGAATATGTTGGTGTTTAATTTAAATTTTTTGTTCAGGCGTCCAGTCAGTACGCATAATGAACATTCGGGTGCCAGAGGTCTTCCAATATGGCACCAAGGACGCTATTACTTTGGACTGCGACTACGTCACAAACAACGTCACGGGTCTGGTGGTGAAGTGGTTTTACATGGACAGATCGCAGCCCGTATACCAATGGATACCTCCACAAAAACCTCAAGCTTTGGGACTGTTGAAGCATAAGGTAAATTTTGTTTAAATATTCATCAAAAAAATTCAACAAAGTCAAAGTCAAAAATATTTTTATTCAAGTAGGCCCATTTGGTGGCACTTTTGATGCGTACATAAGAATTAGGTACACAGTAGTGAGATGACGGCGATAACCACATTCATAAACTTAAAAGAAAAGCTACGAGGGTTCCAAACGCGTCCTGGTCTAAGAAGCAGCCCACAACAAACTTAGCCGGGTTTTTTTTTGTTATGGGCTATTCTCACAATGTCATTTTAAATTATTAGAAGAGCAACTAGGTTAGAGCAATAATTTACACCCAAGCTTCTTACTAACTAAATAAACACTTCTAAATTGTTTTGTTTTTGCACGGCTCAGTACACTTTTGTTCCGGATTTTAAATATCCCTTTTAATAGTCGGTGGTCGTGGTAAAAACCATACTAGTCTCCAAGAAGTGAATTATATGCCAAATTTCATCGACACTGGTGCAGCGTATGAGCCAAGCATAGGTACCAAACAAACACAATTTAGCATTCATAATATTAATATAAATGGGAAATAATACTTATAGGAATCCCTAATATTATATATGCGAAAGTGAGTTTGTTTGTCTTTCCTTTACGTTTAACTAAGCAACCGTTCAACTTGATTTTTGGCATGTGTTTATTTAATAGGAAATAGAGTTGCATAGGCTACGTTTTATCTCAAGAAAACCAACGTTTCCCACGGGATTTAAAAAAACCATAATAAACGCGGACGAAGACCGGGGGCGACAGCTAGTAGATATCTATTAGTTAGATAGAAGGAATGAAAAACCAAATTAATTAGCTTCTAAATAAATACTCTTTATTTATTTATTTATTTATACTCTTTATTTGTACACCACTCAAACAAAGAAACAAGACAAAAAAAGAACAAACACATGAAGAATGAAGCAGGATACAAAAGGCGGCCTTATCGCTAAGTAGCGATCTCTGCCAGGCAACCTTAGGATTAGGAAAACTCTTCATTGGGAGATATCAACAAGATCGCTGGGATATTTGCAGGTCGTGTTCTCTGTTTGCCATGCGATGCGTTGCTTCGTTTATAAATAAATAAATTTAAAAAAAAATTCAGTTCGGGGACCCATGTACTAAATTAAGAGATTAAAATAAAGTGAATATAAAGACACTCAGATTTAAAAAAAAAAAAACATAAAACAAAAATTAATTTTAAATTAAGTTAAAAATTAAGAGTGAATTACAATTAAAATTCAACTATTATAGGCGGATGGTTTTCCGTTTACCATCAGGTGAGCCATCTGCTCATGTGCCCGTAATTCCACAAGCATCCCTTAAGACCGGAACAGCAACAGCAACAGCATTGCAACAATGCTGCTTAGCGGCAGAAATAAGCATGGCTGTAGTTCTTCTCCGGACGAGTTCTGTAACAAAAATCTTTACTGTCACTGTGCAAAACGATAGTTGCAGCGTCTATGCCCTGTTATTAGCCGGCTTAGACCGACTTCCAAAGGTTATGAGGCGCGCAGAGGTATTGCTATAAAGTATATATTGATTTCCAGCTGGATCTCTCATACAAAGTGTCGCAGAACCCGTACACCCAACATAGGGCTCTACGCATCCTGGCACCAGGTACTGAACTGACGGGAAACTACACTTGCGTCGTATCCACATTCCTGTCTGAAGACGAGAGGACACGGCCCATGACCATTTTCGGTAAGTCACAACATTATAAATAAATAAATAAATAAATATACTACGACAATACACACATCGCCACCTAGCCCCATAGTAAGCGTAGCTTGTGTTATGGGTACTAAGATGACTGATGAATATTTTTATGAATTATATATACATAAATACTTAGAAAATACATATAAACACCAAGTCACTGAAAAACACTTATTGCTCATCACACAAACATTTTCCAGTTGTGGGAATCGAACCCACGGCCTTGGACTCTGAAAGCAGGGTCGCTGCGCCAGTCAGCCGTCATTATACTCAAAACTTCAGTAGATTGCTGTTCCAGATGGCTCATTGTTGATCTAGGCAATAAAAAACTTCAGGGTTTGTAGCATCGTCGAAGGTTCCCTACCTTTCGGTATTCTATAAGATATATTTCGGAGAGTATGCTCAAGAACTGTTTGCTCTACTTCCCCCTCACGATTTTACCATCGAACCGCGAGGCACCGTAAGGAGGTATCTTCGTTTTTGATTCGCACAGCAAGGATCTGGAATGCCCTTCCAGCTTCCATTTTTCCCACTACCTACAATACGAGTACCTATAAATCACGAGTGAATATGTATCTAATCCAGTTTAATATTTATTGAATATAATAATTTGAGTTAAAATATTGCATATTCAAATAATTATATTCAATAAAAATTAAACTGGATTTGGTGTCTAGCAACCCTACTTACAAGACTAAGGAAGTGGTTTAGCGTAAAGGTACGATGTCGCTAGGAATTATTTACTACCAGTGCTGTAACAGGTTAGCCCGGTAGCATCTTAGACTGCATCATCAGTTTCCACCAGATGAGATTGCAGTCAAGGGCTAACTTGTAATGGAGTAATAATAAATTATTTTATACATTCAATTGTTTGGCTCTAACGTTAAATAACTGCGTTAGTCTTTGTAGGTAGGGTTGCCAGAAACTTAATCCAGTTAAATTCTTATTGAATTTAATATTTTGAATTTGCAATATTTTATTTTATTATATTAATTAAAACACACCCATGTGAATTTTCATACAATCTGATTCATACTGATAGTATCAAACGTCAACATATCGAATAAGTATATAATAGAGCGTTGTTAGAACTTTCCACGTGCCTTAAACCATTCGTAAACCGCAATATTATGCTTTGTTACACGAGACGAGACGGAAATTACTTCGTGGAACTTTGCCCATTACCCAGTGTAGCAAACATACAGTTGACCGACTATTTTTTTTATTTAATTGACAGAAGTCACTTTTATGAAAAACAAAAATTATTATGTATAAAATACCGATATCGTATCATCATCATTATTTGACAGCCGACTGGCGCAGTGGGCAGCGACCCTGCTTTCTGAGGCCAAGCCGTGGGTTCGATTCCCACAACTGTAGAATGTTTGTGTGTTTTTCAGTGTCTGGGTGTTTATAAAAATCATAATATATGTATTCATAATAATATTCATCAGCTATTTTAGTAAACCTATTCTTAGAGTTTTGCGCACCCCTATAAGGATTCATATGTGTTCCTCATAATGGTTGCCTGGAAGAATTCACCGCTTTTGTGACACAAATTTAAATGACTTGTACCTTTGTTCTCTTTTTTGACGTGACAACGTCTTATAATTCGATGGAGCCGGCTGCACGCACGAAAAAACATGACGTATGCGGCGTTACCTCGCTCTGAGGCGTTCCATTCAAGGCTTGAGGTGCAAGCGAGAGCGCGGAACGAGCGACAAAGAGGCACAGTCGGCGTCCGCGTTCGACATCTGTCTCTCTCCTACTTGAGTGAGCGATGCGTCCTCGTGGACAGCTTCTATACAATAATACATTTACATGTTTTCGGCAAGGATGAAGTGCAGTGAAAAGTGAATGTGGTGTCAATTGTTTATAGCAACGATAATATCTATCAAACAAATAAAATTAAAATTTTCTTTTGGAAAATGCAACCATTCCATCAGTATTTTCTTACGACGTTGTCACGTTCAACTATCGTCAGTAAACCGACTTTACAGACAATCATTTTTTTTTCTTTTGTGCAATAAAGTATTTTTGATTGATTGATTGATTAGTACCCATAACTACGCTTACTTTGGATTAAGATGTCTATGAGTGTACCGTCGTAGTATATTAATTTATTATTTATTCATATCAACCCATTAACGGCCCACTACACGGGTCTCCCACAATGATAAGGGGTTAAGAATGGCTCAGTGCGGATTAGTGGAGAACATTATAGAACTCTCAGGCGTTAAACCTAGTGATATTTTAAATTACTTAAAACGCACATAGCATAGAAAAGTTAGTGGAGCGTGCTCAGGTTCGAACGCGACCCCCTGAAAGTGAAGCATATAATATGGCCCACCAACCAACATTGAAGCAGCGTTTTGGGTCTATACTCTAAAACCGTGTCTCCTATGAGAGAGAAGGCCTATGCATATCAGTGGGGCATTAACAGATGATATAGATATAAAATTAAAAGGCACCTTCAAATTATTGCCTAACATAAATTTAAAGTTTCTTGTACTTTAAGTAGCTGGACGGTATTAAGCACTACTTTACTATTCAAATTAACTTGTTTGTGAATGAGTTAAGTTTCCATCCCACATTTAAAAAATCATCAACTCTGGACCAAATGTATTTTCCAATCAATTAACTATTTATTATGTCACTCGTTTAACATATAAAGGTAAAAAATATCAAAGGTTCGTTTGACATTTTTTACCTTTATACAAAAAAACAATTTTTGCCGATTTTATGTATTTATAAAACACAAGTTCAATTAAGTTAACGGCATGTTACTCGAATTGGTTAATATTGGCAAATAATGTATAAATTGCATACTGTGTTACTATGTTTATCAAATAATTATCAATGCTGTACCGTAATTTTACGATATCTCTAGTTTTTAAATCTTAATCTAAATTAATCGCTCGATAATCAGTCGTTTTAATCACACTTCCAGTAACTGGAGGTAAGTAATTTAACTACGTTTACCTATTTGAATTGCAATCAAACACTAGCATTGTTCCAATAAATAACATAACATTGTTACAACTTTCCGCATGCTGTTAACAAGTATTCGTATTCGTGTGCCACAATATGCTTTGTGAGTTGAGATGAAACGGAAATTACTTCGTGCAACTTTGCCCGTGTCGGACTGCAGTGTGGGGAGCGTTAACGAGAAAGGCTCGAAATGTGAATTATGTACGTACAGTTTATTCATTAATGGTTACTGTTTAATACAAATGTATCCAGTTTTAGCAGTATAACCAGCCAATTAAAAATTATTTTCAAATATCAGTGATTAGCTGTTGCCCACTACTTCGAGTAGGTACTTGTACCATCTTCATTAGGATGAAAGTTTGTGTCGCGATTGTAGAGGCATTCTTACCGTTATTATATAATTGATTGTGGACTACAGATTTTGAAAATCACACTTTCATAAAAATAAGACATATTGTTTAGAAAGCAAATGCTGTTTACAGAACCATTTGTGGTGTGGTGGTTTGGTTTTTATTTATACGCATTTCTCTGAAAAGTGACGTGAATATTGCGATAGTTGACATAAAAAAATTACGATAAAATCCAACGGGAACCGTTAATTTTTTTTTAGAATAAAAAGTATCTAAAATGCGAAATTTCACCAATACCAGTGTAGCTTTCAACATCATCATATCAACCAGTTACCGGCCCACTACAGAGCACGGCTCTCCTAACTAAAAATAAGGAGGGTTTTTACCGTAGCCCACTGATTGGAGGACACACGGGATTGATAGGGATTGTTGTAGCTGTAAAGACGTGGATTTCTTGAGAACGTTATCTTCGTGCGGATCCTTGCTAACTGCAAGTTATCTCAAGTCCAAATTTCCTCAAGATGATTCCCATCATATAATAATATAAGCTACCAAGCGAACGGAGTAGGAGTTAGCTGAATCTCTTAAAACTACGGAACTCTAAACGCCACTGGTTACATGTTTCAGTAATCTCAACGATCGCACAGTCTAGATAGAAACTACTTTATTTAACAAACTAAAAGTTCCTTGAAGTATGGCTAGAAAGACAAAGATGTCTGATTAAATTCTTAGTTAATGGATCTTTGAAACAACATAAAGGCTTAATGTAATTATTGAATCTGGTAAATAATTTACTAATTCATATAATCCTGTGACTTTTATGTAATAATTATAATTGCCCGTAGAACATTATTATAGCGACAGCCGGTTGGCGCAGTGGGCGGCGACCCTGCTTTCTGAGTCCAAGGCCGTGGGTTCGATTCTCTAAACTGGAAAGTGTTTGTGTGACGAACATGAAAGTTTTTCAGTGTGTATTATATTCATAAAAAATTCCATCAGCTATCTTAGTACCCATAATACAAGCTCCGCTTACTTTAGGGCTAGATGGCGATATGTGTATTGTCGTAGTAAATTATTATTATTTATTTATATAGTTACAGCCAATGGCGTGCATAGAGGGTATGCACAGGGTATGCAGATGATATAAAAGAAAGAAAATCTCCAGTACGAGTTATAAATACTTAAGAGTAGGCTTTTTATAAGTCTTACAATGCCTATCCTTAAGTTTTTTATAACTTGTACTGGAGATTTTGTTCAATTTATATCATCTACATACCCTGTGCATACACTCTATGTACGCCACTGGTTACAGCATATAGTACATTATTGGATTACAATTGATTTTAGAATCTTCTACAACAATAAGACTCTTTAAATACAGTTTAATTATTAAGACGCACATTACTTAGAAAACTTAGCGGTCTGTGCTGGGATTCGAACTCGGCCCCCAAATTTAAAGCCAAAGTCCTAACCGCTGGGCTAACACCGCTTCGGGTATAGATTAAAAAATGAAGGCAATCTCCGCTTTTTTCGGAAACCTTAAAATACTAGTATATGAGCATTTTTAACGAGCGTCATAACATTTTGAAAAACGTTATTTCGAAATCACAGACTTATACTGAAATTGCCTGAACATAAAATATAGGCACAGTACGTCCCAGTAATTAGATAACGAGAGCAGACATTAAAATAAAACCAACGAGAGTATTGGCGGAGCGTAGTAAAACAACGGGAAGGAATACAAGCTAATGGAATACAAATGACCGTTTTGCTTATACCATAAAATCCATCAATATTTGTAGCGATCGGACAATGATAAACGTAAACTATGGTGCTGGATGTGTCAATGTCTTTTTTTTTAATTTAGTTCAACTTATCAATGCATACTACGCTACGCCTCGATCAATTAAATATCACTTGTTTGGTAAAGGAAAAAAAATAAGGAAACCAGCAACTCCTGCAAACCTGAGCACTATCTAGTGTTCTCAAGTCATCGTTAAAATAAAACCAATGAGAGTACTGGAGTAGTGTTGTAAAACAAGCTAATGGAAAAAAGATGAATGCTTTAATTATCTTTATATTATTACTTGTAGCAAAAATTTATTACCCCTTTATACAAAAAATTACGGACGAAGGAGGATGAAATATCCAACACTTATAGTTTATGGAGTGCAGAATACTATTTAAATTTTTAAATTTTGCATAATAAATAAATCAAATCAATAAATTAAACACTAGAGTGTTAATAATTTTTACACACATACACACGCATATATACCTAATCTTTTAATTTTTTTGGATTAAATTTGCCCTGGCGAAATTTGCTTGAATTTTGACCACTGGGCGACCACTTGCACGATAAAATCCTTTAATAATTGCAGCAATCGGACAATGATAAACGCAAACTACGATGCTGGATGTGTCAACGTATTGTTTTTTAAAGTTAGATTACCAATAAGTACATTACTACGCCACAAGCACTTCAATATCACTTCGTTGAACAGTGAAGGAAATTCCTCCCTGAGAGATCTCTATAATACTATCATATAATTAAATATAAATGTACTACGACAATACACCCATCGCCATCTAGTCCCAAAGTAAGCGAAGCTTGTGTTATGGATACTTAAATGACTGATGAATATTTTATGAATAATATACATAATCTATATATATAAAAGAAAGTTGTGTTAGTTACACCATTTATAACTTAAGAACGGCGGGACTAATTTTTATGATATTTGATTTTTTGAATTCCTCTCAGACCGGAATAGAATCATAAGTATTAAAATATAAAATTCATAAAAAAAGAAAAAAAAAAAAATTAAAGAAAAAAGATCCGCGGTACGAAGTTCACCGGGACAGCTAGTTATATATATAAATAAGTAGTAGTACTTAGAATATACATATAAACACCCAGACACCGATAAACATTCGAGCTCATCACAAAAATATTTTCAAGTGGGAATCGAACCCACGGCCATGGACTGAGAAAGCAGGGTCGCTGCAAACTGCGCCAATCGGATCGGATATTATCAAAGCTATTTGAAGTCTATTAATATAGTACTGTCACATGTTGTTAAATTGATGTTAAAATGGATTTTAATTTAAAATCGATCATTACTTTCGTCACCAGATGGATTTCAGTCAGGGGCTATCTTGTACTGAAAAAATCACACCAAACAGCTACTAAAGTTATTTTTTTTCACTTGAAATAAACCATGTCTAGTGATTATACATCCACGTTACACCTCCGGGTACCCATCACCGTTTGCGTGCTAACCAGTCGTTGTATTTGGAACATGCTGTACAATGCTGCGTTTTAACGACATCTATATTAAACCTTTATAAATAGGTACTCTATCGACTTTCATGAACATACACACGGCTTTGAATATAGTCGCTAGCCATTTGACTCGTAATACCAGTTCAAAAACTGAAACTCAACTACGGAGAAATAATTTTTTTATAGAAATTTAAACCCGGGCTATAAAACCTGAAAACAAGTTACCATCTGTTCAGTGGTCTGGTTCAGTGACAGAGCTCTTCCGGGGAAGTACTATCGCCATTATTTTTCCTGCCGCAAAGCAGCATTGTCGCAATGCTGCGTTGTGACGTAGTTGTGCGTGTAATTACAGTCACATGAGGCTTAATACCTTTGCCTCAGGAGGTCGGACACAAGACGGCCATTTCTAGGACGCGTTCACTGCATGCGCTACGAAGATATATATTTTTTTAAATAGCTCTAACCGTTCACTAGAATGGAGCACATATTGTACTTATAAATATACTAGCTGTTGCCCGCGACTTCGTCTGCGTTTGATTTGGTTTTTATAGTATTCAGTATCGCTAAGCCTTAAATGAGTATGGTAGTATATATACATATATATATATATATATATATATAAAATGTGACTGTCAATTAATTATAGACAAATAATTTGCAATAAAATAAAATTGCGACTATAATTAAAGATCTAAGCTATCCTATCTCTTAAGTTGGACCAGACTACTCGCGGTGTGCCAATTTAATTTAAAATCGGTTAAGTAGTTTAGGATTCCATCGCGGACAAACATCGTGACAGGAGATTTATATATATATACTAGCTGTTGCCCGCGACTTCGTCTGCGTTTGATTTTGTTTTTAAAGTATTCAGTATCGCTAAGCCTTAAATGAGTATAGTAGTATATATATAACATGCGACTATCAATTTATTATAGACAAATAATTTGCAATAAAATAAAATTGCGACTATAATTAAAGACCTAAGCTATCCTATCTCTTAAGTTGGACCAGACTGCTCACGGTGTGCCAATTTAATTTAAAATCGGTTAAGTAGTTTAGGAGTCCATCGCGGACAAACATCGTGACAGGAGATTTATATATATTAAGATATAAATATATAAAAGAGCACATAAAAACTGAGAAAGAATGAATTAACGAAAACCGAAATAAGGAGATCTATAGAAGAGTAAGAAAGCGGACATCTCTGCAGTTTGAGTGTATTTAATCCACTAGAATGTGTAAAACCTCACCTGGTACATTTTGATGCTGTCTAATACCCCTAATTGGTTACTACCAGTCATTTTACTGAAAGGTCTTCCACAATAGGATGCTATCTAGCTAGACCAGACCAGGGAAAATCTCATATTCATTTTAATAATAGATGAGCTAAGCGGGACCACCTAATAGTAGGTGGAAACCCATTACCTATAAACATGACCAACAAACTGTATGCGAGAGAGACGTCCTGCAAAGTTCCACCCCGTGGCCATCAATCTGAGGCGTTGGTGTACAGTCTTCTTTAATTACTACGACAACCAGATCCGAACATAGTACAGATGTATTATCAAAATTAAGCTTAATTTGCTATACTCCGCGAAAAGCAGGAGAATCTGTGTGGTGTAATTTATAATTTCTTCAATCCTTATACCCCACACCAAACAGATCTTCGGCAATATACCCTCTACGCACGTTTCGCTCCGAAACCGGAGCATCATCAGGAGATGTTGACTTTACAATTATTCATTGTAAATTCAATATTGCCGAAGATCTGTTTGGTGTGGGGTATAAGGATTGAAGAAATTATAAATTACACCACACAGATTCTCCTGCTTTTCGCGGAGTATAGCAAATTAAGCTTAATTTTGATAATATATCATGGATTTCCGCAAAGTAACGCCTGCTTCTATCCAATATAGTACAGATGCTTAAAGACAGAAATAAGCATGACGTTAATGCTTACCCAGACAAGCTATGTCATGACAAGTTCTACAAATATTAATGAGTACCCCTGCCGGCAATATCACCTTGGAATTCTACTCACAGAACGCTCATCACTAAGCTAGATAAGTCTTCAAACTCGGTTACCCGGCTACCAGCTCCTTAAATTAGAATACACGGTAAATGGGTATTATGCAAATCAATAATTTCAGATCTATACAATAATTCTGATGTTTGGTAAAAGCTCCCGCATTACGAGTTTATTTGAGAGGTAAATAAAATTCCTCTGTTTTCGGTTAGCTTCCTGATTACCAAGCAGTGCATGAATAATTAATCGGCTCATTGATTACCGTGTAATTTGTACTCCTGTACGCTTGCGGCGCCGATTTTATTACATACTTCGACAAAGTTTTAAACAAGTAATAATATAATTATTAGTTGGTTATGAAACTGTTAAATTATAGGTGGTATTAAAACACGAACTGCTTCGTTTGTCTAGTGGTTAGTTTATCACGGGGTATTGGATTCAATTCTGGTTCGGACAAAAAATTGTATTGTAAATACGACAATACACACATCGCCATCTAGCACCAAAGTAAGCGTAGCTTATGTTATGGGTACTATGATAGCTGATGAATATTTTTTTATGAATGTAATACACATAAATACTTACAATATACAGATAAACACCCAGACACTGAAAAACATTCATTTTCAGCACACAAACAATTTCCAGTTGTGGGAATTGAACCCACGACCTTGGACTCAGAAAGCAGGGTCGCTGCCCACTGCGCCACTCGGCCGTCAAATTGGGATATCGGGATTTTCTTCAGTGTCCCGTTTATTATTAGGCACTTATATATATATAATACGACGGCCGATTGGTGCAGTTTGCAGCGACCCTGCTTTCTGAGTCTAAAGCTGTTGGTTCGATTCCCACAAAAATGTTTGTATGATGAGCATGAATGTTTTCCAGTGGCTGGGTGTTTATATGTATATTCTAATTGTCTAAGTATATTATATATATATAATATATAATATTAGTATATATATTCATCAGTTTTAGTACCCTCAACACAAGCTACGCTTACTTTGGGGCTAGATGGTGATGTGTGTAGTTTCGTAGTATATTTAGTATATTGCTTGAAAAATATGCAATGTTTACAGTGCCCGAGACAAGATTCGATATGATCCAGGACCGACTCAGCGATGGTTACCTGAACATCATCTGTTCCGCAGAAGGCGTGTTCCCGAGACCAGAACTTGTCATTATGGCAGGAAACAGGTATTTAAAACATTTTTGTTTCTACCCCCGACGCAAAAGTGACTG
Source organism: Pararge aegeria (assembly GCF_905163445.1). Lineage (NCBI taxonomy): Eukaryota > Metazoa > Arthropoda > Insecta > Lepidoptera > Nymphalidae > Pararge > Pararge aegeria. The sequence goes on along the minus strand of NC_053184.1, from coordinate 2,489,494 downwards.
GGTTTTATTAGTTTGATTTTTCTGGCTGTGTGTTTGTGTGTGTGCATGTGCGCGCGGCCACGTGAGTGTGTGTGTGTGTGGTGGCATCATATTTCCCGAACCGATTGTGATTAAGGTTTTTTTTAAAGGGTGAATTATTTATCAGGAGTGTTCGTAGCTATGTTTGACGAAAATCGGTCAAAGATGGACGTCGTCACAAAATTATGGCTTACATATTTTTTCATAACTACTACTACTACCAGTATGCGTATCAAATGAAAGGGCTTGACCAGTAAACTAGTTTGTGTGATTTGAAATCCAATATGGCCGCCACCACGAAATTGCAATTTACATTTTCTTTTTGCACGCACGAAAAAACATGACGTATGCGGCGTTACCTCGCTCTGAGGCATTCCATTCAAGGCTTGAAGTGCAAGCGAGAGCGCGGAACGAGCGACAAAGAGGCACAGTCGGCCTCCGCGTTCGAAATCTGTCTCTCTCCTACTTGAGTGAGCGATGCGTCCGCGTGGACAGCTTCTATACAATAATACATTTACATGTTTTCGGCAAGGATGAAGTGCAGTGAAAGTTTATGTGGTGTCAATTTTTTATAGCATTGATAATATCTATCAAACAAATAAAATAAAATTTTCTTTTGAAAAATGCAACCATTGCATCAGTATTTTCTTACGACGTTGTCACGTTCAACTATCGTCAGTAAGCCGACTTTACAGACAGTCAATTTTTTCACAAGCTGATTTCTTTATTTCATAGATGGATGGATTCTGTTTTCTGATGTCAATATCCATGAATTGATTAGGATACTGATTATGTGCTATTATTAACATGTGAAACAAATAACACTAAGGCCTCCAAACCCTCTTATGAGCAACGTGAAGGATCTAAGCTCTGACCCTGAGCTAGAAGCTTGCCTTCTCTCTCCTATCAGAAAGAACGCCATAATTTAGCTGTAGAACACTAATCGTAGATTATAGTCAGCCACGTGAGCTAAAGGAAGTGAGGAATATCTCTTGACTGCTATGGTACGTATTTTACTATCGGTCAAACCAAAGAGGATACAAACACTACGGGCAGGCTTTTAAAAAGATGACGTCCCGCAGATTAATTATAGCACCGGGAAGCAAGTTGGCTGCCTTATTAAAATTACGAACGGCTCTGTTGGCAAACATCGAAAAATTAATAACCCCGCGAGCAAATTTAATCAATTATTATGCTGTAATTAAAATCCACCCACAATTACTGTGTAATCAACATACGATATAATGAGTATCGAGTTATGGCGTTGATATTATCAATATAATGTCGTTATTCGAAGCATATAAAATTTACAATTATTGCAATGCAAGTGATATTTAAATTAAACTATTCAACTCTTAACTGTCTTTCGATATATTGCAAGATTTAAATCAATGAGCGTGCTCAAGATAACGTGCCGGCTAAGAGCTATTTTTACCGCAAGTAATACCCTTGAGAGAGACACTCTAAACTATAAAATAATATTGCTATAACGAAAGGTTGCGAGCGATCATCGTTGGGTCGTTTTCTAGTATGTGAAGCAATGAATGAATGGATTGAACTAATGAATGTGCGCATATTTACTGATTCTTTATTTGCGAAGTCATAAGTAACCGGTAGCTTCCAATAAAACCTCTTATTTTATCGAATTATGTTTTCGACTACGATTGAAAGTCTTCTTTGTATGAACTTATTTTAACATTGTATTCATATTAACTGTCAATAAATTACCTAGTAATTTGGTTCCCAGGGGCAAGCGTCATAGCTGTGTTATAGGTGTCTGGGGTACCGTTATCGTTGAATTATTAACGTTATATTATACGAGACGGCACAAAAGTATTAAGCTTCGGATATGGATATTAACCGAATGATTTTATTGCGAGTCCAATATTTTCTTGAAATATCTCAGGTGATTTTTTTTTTTTTAATTGTCGTCATCTTATCAACCCATCAACGGTCCACTACAGGGCGCGAGTCTCCTCCTTCAATGGGAAGGGGTTATGGCCGTAGTTTACCACCACCACGCTGGAAAAAAAACGTGTCGTACCTACCTAAATTTTCATGTTATTAGATCAAGAACGCAAAGTACCTAAACGGCTGGCTGGCGCAGTGGACAGTAACCGTATTTTCTGAGGCTGTAGGTTCGATTCCCACAACAAGAAAATATTTACAGTGATGAACATGAATGTTTTTCGGTATCTGGGTGTTTGTCTATATTTTTTTTTTAAATAAATGTAATTCTCAGTTAAAGCACACATAAAATAATCCAACCTTACTTTGGAGCTAGTGTGTATTGTAATATATTTATTAAATTTTTCGGGTATGCTTCAATAGGTTTAAATTTGTCAACATGTACTCCTTGCTACGGATGTCTACGCTGCGTAGGTCGTAGCTCGTAGAAGAAATCGTGTAATAATATCCAGCTATTACCGACACATAAGCGTAACCGACAAATTAAAAATTTTTGAAAAGAAAGTTTATTTGTCTACAAATAAAGCTTCTTTTTGAATAAATCTCATTTGTCGGATACACTAATTCGACGATAAAGGCGTTAAATATTATTTTTATATCCCGTTGACGTAACCGAATAGCTATTTTTTATTTAATTTTCTACTACTTGACATGATATCTAGGAGTCTTCGAGTTCAGTGCACATTCAATTTGATACTTATCAATACTTTGTAAATAACTAAGAACAAATTTAAAATTTTCGTTAGTGGTAGATTAGATTCTGTTAACGATAACATATTAGACAGATTTTTTTATTATAGTAGAAGTTGATAGCAGGCTAACCAACATTGAGATACATCATTATCATTATCAAACCATTAGTGCCCCCCTACAAGGCACGGATCTCCTCTCAGAACGAAAAGAGTGTAGGCGGTAGTCCACAGATTTTTATTCTTCACTTTCTTGATTACGCTGTCGAGTTTTGGTCCTCGCCATGTTTTACTTCTCCGTTAAAGGAAGTCATTTTATTGCTAAAATTATTTTTTATCTATTGTTATTAGGTACGCAAAATAGGGAATAATTATAGTTAGACTAGCTGTTGCCCGCGACTTCGTCTGCGTTTGATTTTGCTTTTTGATTTCATGCATTAAATTAAGTCTAAAAAAATCAAAAGTATTCAGTATCGCTAAGCCTTAAATGAGGGGTTTGCTGCTGTCCGCTGGGCAGTTCTGTCCTCCATCTGCAACCACATTCAGATCTACACAAAGTTTAGGCAAAACTATACACGTATTTTAACCTCTATAGTACAAAAATAATTATTTAAATCGGTTATAATTTGTCGGAGTTATGGTGTAAAACCGTTAAACACTTTCATCCCCTCTCCCAAAGTAACCGAGCTTAATGTAAGGATACAAAGTATTCTATATTACTTCTAACACTTTCAAAAATAAGTTTCATGAGGATCGGTTAAGTAGTTTTTGCGTGAATGCGTAACAAACAAACTTACATTGACATTTATAATATTAGTAGGGTAGGGATGTATACATAAATAGTATAAAAGTTATGTTCTAAGCTAAAACCTTAAGTGTTGTACACACAACTTGGAATCAAATTAAAAAAAAGTAAAAATTATATAATTAAAGCCGAACAATTATAAAAAGTATAAATTTATAAATAATAAAACTTTATAATAAAAAACTAGTGGTGCGTTAAGGAGATCGAATTCGGCCCCTCCGAAGGGAGACCGATGCGCTAAATACTAGGCTATCAGCGCTAAACAAAAACAAAAAGTATATTTCAGTTTGAATGCAGCCATGACTTTAATCTTATAAACAAGTACATTACGCCCGGTACGCGCGGTAGCTGGTGCTCGCAGCGAGGTGCAAATACCTGGGGACAAACTAAATCCGGCAGCAGGGCATGCACCGAGCAGACGGAGGTTGTTAGCAAACTCGCGAACATCCGAATTATTTAGTCCGTAACTCTAAGGTATTGTAAACATACGAACCGATATCACTCTTTATTGATCCCAAGAGTAGATATTTAAAACACAAAACATAAACTGAAAAAAAAAAAATTATATAACAGTAATTTTAGTTCCGAAAAGTCCTTGACTTTCTAATATCGGGAGTAGAGCATCACCTCAATGCTTTGCTTATGTGCAATATTTTTAGCTAAGTTTTTTTTTTTTTTTTTAATATACTACGACAATACACACATCGCCACCTAGCCCCAAAGTAAGCGTAGCTTGTGTTATGGGTACTAAGAGAGCTGATGAATATTTTTATGAATATAATGCAAATAAATACTTATAATATACAGATTAACACCCAGACACTGAAAAACATTCATGTTCATCACACAAACATTTTCCAGTTGTGGGAATCGAACCCACGATCTTGGACTCAGAAAGCAGGGTCGCTGCCCACTGCGCCACTCGGCCGTCGAAAGTTAGAAGCACTTGGCGTGTTAGACTACAGCCTAAACTCTCATTCTGAGGAAAATCCGTGCTCTGGTATGGACCGGTAATAATGATTATGATGATGACTTTTAATATCTCAATCTGTGCATTTTATATAGTTTGTATTGCATTGATGAACTTTGTTTTTGTTTTCATATATGCAAGTTATTTTTTTTTTATTACGCAAGTTTCTAAATTACATTTCAGAAAAATTTTGTTTAGAATACTTCTAAGCTCTGGAATACATAAGTTTTTACGGGATTTTCAAACAAACCAGACATTATCGCAATCAATTTTAAAACTGACAATGTTTTGTGTTAAAGCAATAAAGTAATAAAATATTTCGACTTGTGTTTCCACGAGCTAAGGAAGATCCAAGTGAGTGTTCAGTATTATTCGAAGAGCGATTTGGGACGCCCGGGAAGTTTTGCAAGTCTACTCGCAGATTGTTAGAATCGATGAATATAAAACGAGATAATACTACTGAAAGTCATACTATTAGTTGTTCTTGTTTTGTTTGTTCAATGGACCGTTATTGGAAGGGGTTATTTTGGTTTCGATGCATATTTTTTTATATGTATGTACAATTCTTCGGGGCTACTGGGCCGTTTTGAGTGATTTGCTGATGTTCATTGGCTTATGATCTCAAAAGTTCCAATTGAAGTCAAAACCGCCGCTGTCTAACTATATTTACTAATACATTTTACCGGTTTTTACCGGTTATGTGTCAGTAAAACCTACACAAAAGCGGCATACTCAAGCCATTATTTTAATGTTTATTTTAAGATAAATTCATAAAATATTATTTTCTGTCTGTCTATCTGTCTGTAAAAGGTCATCAGTTTAGTTTTGTAAAGACGAATCAAAACGTGAAAGAAGATGGATGTGTGAAATAATAAGAATTTATACCGTACCGTAATTACATTAACATATAAGAGGAAATAACAAAAAAGATGAGGTGGTGAGGAATGGCATGGCATAAAATAATCTGGTCATACAATACGAAGCGGTGATAGCCTAGTGCAAATCTAAGCACTTATAATTCTGATAGGAAGGAAGGAAGCCGGTAATGGGTGGATGATGAAGATTAAGGGGGGGGGGGATCATTTTAGACTATGTTATGTTATGGGTTGTGAAATATTTATGTAAATGGACAAAGACCAAATCTTACAAACAAACAGAATGAAAAAGACTGTCTGTCTGTAGCACCAGACAGAGCCCTCTGTCTGTCTGGTGCTACAGCTCAGTATATGCGATCACGTTCCAGGAAATAAAATTGAAAAATAAATTTTAAAAAATAATATTTTGACGGCCGACTAGCGCATTTGGCAGTGACTCTGCTTTCTGAGTCCAAGGCCGTGGGTTCGATTCCCACAACTGGAAAATGTTTGTGTGACGAGCATGAATGTTTTTCAGTGTCTGGGTATTTATATGATATTCTAAGTATTTATGTATATTATTCACAAAAATATTCATCAGTCATCTAAAGTACCCATAACACAAGCTACGCTTACTTTGGGGCTAGATGGCGATGTGTGTATTGTCGTAGTATATTAATTTATTTAATATGCTTTATTGTTTCAGACCACTTAATGCGAAATCAACAATCAAGAGCATCGAGGGTCGGTACACGGCGCTTACCAGTGCGGTGGTCAGAATAGACTCGCTGCCTCCCACGGTGGAAATACTGTGCGACATGAACATACCTTTAGCTAACTACTTTAGTAGAAAAAGGGATATATTTTACAGAGGTAAGTTAAAAACCCGACATGAACAAAGGAGACAGTATTTTTCGGTCTACTAGCAATGGTAGCATTTATTAATCATATTGTATTTTAAAACAAACAATTTATACCAGAAATTATGATGAATAGTATATAAAAAATCTATAATAATTTATTGATATTTTTTAGTCATTTGTCATTATAATATGCACAAAGCGTGTACTGTAACATTTTTACAACAAGAAAATATAGATATTAACACAAATCAAAAATAACCATGGCGGTACATAAATACATAAATATTATGAATCTAATGCTTTAATATAACCTATCCCTGTACGTTCTTGCTAGCAAAACAAAAATATTACAGATACATTTGAATTTGAAAAAAAATATCAAAATAAACGAAGCACGGTTGATATTCACGCTTAAAATAATACAATTTTGTAAAACAACAAAAAAATCACTAGCACAACGAAAACAGATACATTTCATTGAGCATTTTAATTGTGAAAACAAACATTTAACAATAACTCTAACAATGAAGTAAAATAAACACGAACGGTATGACAGAGGCACATGTTTTGTTTGCAGACCCGCCGCCCGTCGATCAAGAGCCTACTTCGATAAACGCGCACACATCGCGCGATCACGGTGTGTACCTGCCTTGTATCTCATGACTACTGCTGCGTCCATAATCGCGATAATAATACATAAAATAAGTTTGAAAGTTTTATGTGATCCTCGTGATAAGTTTTTCTTTATAATAATAATTGACGATCCAAGCACATGGCCCGACTGATGTTCAATATCATCATCATTACTTCGATTGACGTCCACTGCTGGACAAAGGTCTTTTTAGTGAGTTTCAAATTCCACGATCCTGGGCCGCTTGTTTCTAGTGACTCCGAGCGACTCGCTTGAAGTCGCACAGGGTATGCATAGATTATAAAATCTAGAAAATCTCCAGTATGAGTTACTAAAAACATTTTAGTGTAGGCATTTTATTATTTTTAAAATGCTGATTCTTAGGTTTTTTATAACTAGTACTAGATTTTTGGTTATTTTATATCATACCCTGTGCATATTTTCAATGCACGCCATTGTTTATACGGATCTCCTCATTTCCGATTTTATTTGTGTTTTCCATCGGCTGTAAACAGAGCAACGCTTCACAGGGCATGCAAGGAACCCGTCCTAGAAAGTGCCGCCCTGTGTCCTTCAACCTGAAGCGTAGGTATTAAACTTCATGTGCCTGTAATTACACGCCCTTCAAACAGGAACACGGCATTGTTCCGAATTGCAACAATGCTGCTTAGCGGCAGAAATAAGCATAGCGGTAGTATTTGAAATGTATATTAACGTTGAGTTGTTCACTTATGCAATGCCCCTCCGAATTCATAGCCGTTGGGATAAACTAGTTAAGTTTCTTAATACATAATTCATATTTGAATTTGTGATTAAGCTTAATGACTTAGACATTTTTCATGACAGTTACATTAATTCAATGTAACTAGACGAAAAGTTATAGATATTTGTTCTACTAATTAAACTGACTTACATTTTAGTTAGTTAAGTTTAAGTTTAATTTTATTTATTATTTTTAAGACATCAATATTAATTATTTTAATCCGATTTAATTCATTTTTGTTTTGTTTCCTAATAATTGATTAAGTTAAATTATTCACTTTAACTTAGCTTTAAATATTTGTATGTTTAAAGGTTTACATTAACAGACTAATAATTATTTGTAAATAATTTATAGGAATGACTTTTTACTTTTTAATGCATGCTATGATAACCTGTTAATAGTTGAACATTGTGATATCATATGTGACTCATTCCAAAAAAAGAAATTTTTGATGTATCTATTGTTGGTTGTCCATTATAAATAAAAAAATATTTCGTTTGGAATCATCATAAGAGTCGTCACCATTGCGATTGTGAGTCTACGTGAACTATCGATATATGATTAATGATTTTAATTCTAATGTTAAATAGACAAACAATAAATTCTATTAAATCAAGAGAAATCAATCTATTGCTTGAAATATGCTTGAGATAATAAAACATATACCTACATTTTTCTCCAGTGCCTTCTAAGCACTTACTTAAAAATTTACTTCGAAGCAAAACTAAAATAAATAACTTCAGTACCGAATAAGCAATGGCTTCATGTGACGAGAATAAACTCTTTATTATTTATCACAATATATTTATTATTGTATATATATATATTGATATCTTATTTTATTTATCTCTTTTAATAATTTATTATATTAGTTATTAGTAGTATGTACTTAAGTGTGTAAATTTATGTATTGTTTATTTTAATTGCGGTTTCCCGTCTCTCATATATTATTGTGTACTATCGTTAAGGTCACCTGGCAGAGATCACTTTTAGTGATAAGGTCACCTTTTGCTTTTATTTTTTTTAGGTATATTTGTAATTTCTCCTTTACTACGCAATAAAGATGTTTAAATTAATAAATAAATACAAAGCTTTTTTGACAGATTCATTGATGACGCTTTTTTATTTATTTACAGGTAACACAAGCAAATCAAGCCCGTCTCTGATCGTGATATGCTGCATAGCACTGTATTACTGTCTAAAAATTACGTGACATTTTATACATAAATTAACAAAAAAGGAATTAAGTTGTGAAAGAGTTGTATAAACATATCATTAATTTTCTCAATACATAATTCATATTTGAATTTGTGATTAAGCTTAATAACTTAGACATGTTTCATGACAGTTACATTAATTCAATGTAACTAGACGAAAAGAAAAAAAAACTATAATATTTTTTCTACTAATAAACCTGACTTACATTTTATTTAGTTAAGTTTAAGTTTAATAGATTTGTAGATACATATCAAATAGATGTAAATAAAGTTACAGCGAAATATTTTTATCGAGATACATTTTATATTAGGTTAAAACAAACATAACTTAAGTCAACAAAATATACAGTCTACGTACTGTTACAAAAAAAACTCCATTTGTTAAAGGTTGTTACGTATATGCGGTCTGCTACTTGGCTTGCCCGAAAAATGTTTTGGATGACATACCCATTCAATTCAAATCATTTATTTATTGCTTTCACGTATAACATAGAATATATTTAATAATTATACACATTATTGAGTAGATAAGATATGAACATGAAGCCCCATCAGGGCATTGCAATGTTGTTGAAATAATTTTAAACTTTTTTTATATAATATCTTTAACCACGAGTGTCGTATCGTCTTTGTATTTTAAATATCAATATAAAGCAGCCGGATTTGTATTTCATAAGGGTTATTTATAGTTTTAGCCGTCGTTCGATTACTCTTTCTGGGCTAGCGTTTTTTTTTCTAAGTTTTTTACCTTGACGGCAATCTCACCTAATGGCAAGATGCAGTCTTAGATGATAGCGAGCTAGCTCTTTATTGTTATGTCAGTCAAACCCATACAACATATCGGTTTCTACGCGGCATTGTACAGAATCGATGTAACTTTTAAAAGTAGAATAGTTGTACGAGATAACACTTTATATATTTATATAATAAATAGGACAGTTAATATATGTAAGAAAAAAAATGTGTAGTAATACTTAGTTTTAGAACATTATAAGAATAATTCTTAGACTAGAGGAATAAAATAGACGGTAACAAGGCATCAAAATATGAATCTTGGTGAAACCGTTCTCGCAAAACACAGACGCTACTTTGGGTTAATATTTCCTACCGTACAGTTTAAATATTTTCTTATTAACCAACGCATTAATAAGAAAATATTTAAACTAATAACATAAAACATAAATATAACACTGCATGATAACATTAATACTAGAAAGTTGAAACTCATTTCTGATAGTAAATTACAATTAACTTTGCTATAGAAATAAAAATGTAATAAAAATGTAAATAGCCATGTAGTTTTTGTATAGTTTCTATGCCAACAGTCCATAACATCACCGACCGTACTAACACCTAAATTTATGGCTTTAACTATCTCTTTCTCACTTATACCATTAATTGTGGTTCTGTTGGTCACTTATGTCTATGATCGCAAGATGTCTATTTTTTTCATTTATTCTTAGAATAATAGCAGAAGATATCGTAAAAAGAATTATAAATTCAGAACCAAAAACAACTCACCAAAATAATGGAAAAAATATACATTGATTTTCCAAAGATTTAATCACTAGTCTTAAAATAATAAATTCTATTGAAACATTGTTAAAATCTTTCATTTTTTATCCTTTAGCGTTTTTTAAGAATCTCGCAATTATAAAAATTCTTATAATATTATCTAAGAGACAGCTGTTCAAGTTCCAAACTAAAGTAGAAAGTTTGTTAATAAAACTAATGAAACTACCAGTACTATTCTAAAGGTGAGTTTACATCGAGAAAAGCGTCTCAATCAACAATTGACAAGTTAGCCCTTCACGGCTATCCTAACTGGTGGTAGGTGATGATGCAATCTTAGATGGAAGAGTAGATGGTAGAGTCAAGGTAAGACATGACCATGTAGATTTTCTTAAAAAAACAGATATAAAGTGTCTTTAAATTTATAAACAACTAGCGTACCCAGCCCGCTTCGCCGGGCTAGATTTTGCTTTATTTTATTTAAACAATCAACTTACATCATTTATTTCTCTCGGTATTCATTCTCTTCTGTAGCGGGTGAAGATCATTATCTACACATGTACACCCAACAATTAAATATCATCATAGTGAATAAAAGCTGTACTTGACAGTTTCACAGTTCAAAACCAGGGGTGCTCCGATCGTCACCAAACTTTACTCGCCAGGTCAATCCGGAGATTCCCTGAAAGTTTCATTGAAATCGGTCCAGCCGTTTCGGAACATACCCACACACTTTTTCTTTCATACATATTTATATATATATAGATTATAAAATTTGCATCGCAAAAAGCATTTTGTTCATAATTAATCATACAGTATTGTATAAACCCAATGAAGTACTTTCTAAAAAAATTACATTATTTTATGAATCGACCAAGTCGTCTCTCTGGACTGACTTTCCGGAGGTAAACTGACCCTAAGTGCAGGGAATGTGATGCAAAGATAGAATAAGTGACGTGTCATTGTAACAAATAATAATTCTTGTGACGTTTGGCTAAAACAACTTGGCCTCCTTAACTCTAACTCCATTATTTTTATGATATTCCAGTTTTAACACTGCATTTTGTAAAGAAAATATAGACTAGACAGTGTTTTTTATTAGAAATTTAATTTCAAACCTAGTTAAGATTTTATCATTATTCATATAACGTGCGATGTGTGTATATCATTGATGTAAACTCATCAATTTATTTCTCGACCAAGTTGACTCTCTAAGCAAACTTTATGGATGTAAACTGACCTTAAGTGCAGACAAGGTAATGCTTAGGTCGAATAAGAGACGTGTCAAGCTAACATTGTTATAGTTAAGTACTCTTGAGACGTTTGGGTCAAATTAATCTTCCCCTAGGGTGTTTTGCTAAGCTTGTCTATATACTGTTTGTTTCGTCAAACTAACCGGTTTACTGATAACATCTTTGACGGGACCAAACTGATACTATATTAAAGTTGTAGATCTTTTATTTGCAATCTCCGGCCGACTGGCGCAGTGGGCAGCGACCCTTTCTGAGTTCAAGGCCGTGGGTTCGATTCCCACTACTGGAAAATGTTTGTGTGATGAATGTTTTTCAGTGTCTGGGTGTTAATATGTATATTCTAAGTGTTTATGTATATTATTCATAAAAATATTCATCAGTCATCTTAGTACTCATAACACAAGCTAACGCTTACTTTGGGGCTAGATGGTGATGTGTCTATTGTCGTAGTATATTTATTTAATAGTTTATATTTTGTGGTTGAGCATGGAAATCGATGAAGCATTTGATTGGCCGACTTCGAAATACATATACTTGGTTTAATTTACTTTTAGCAAACGCCTATTATTAAACGCGTATTAATTTATTCCAGAAAATATAACATTTGTTCTAGTAAACAAAAAATAAAATATAAATTAAAAATCCTATAACAAATTCCTAGTGCCACTTGGTGCCCTATATCCTTAGATGGGTACATAATAATGTACCCATCTAAGGGTCAGGCTAAACACGACATAATCGAGTTAACTTTTTGAAAATATTGCCATATAATTATGTACATTGTAAATAGGAGTAGGTATTTCAAAATATACAAGTAGAGGTAATAAACGATTGCATCATTCAAATCCTTACACAAGGTGACAATAAACGTTATTCTGAGACATTTAAACATATTTAAACGTTTTCTTTTTAACAAAATATTCGCATGAGAAAAACTTACATTAAGGAATTCCTTCACTGTTTGATTCGTTTACATAGCCAATTAACTACTAGGAATTGGAATTACTTAAAAAACAAAAGCTGCAGAATAAAGTTAATACTGTTTAGATATCGTACCGTTCACATAATAATGTGTTTCGTGGGTCATCGAAAAAATGTCTTGTTTTGTGTCCTCAAGACTAGCTTATACTAATAAATATAAAATAAATAAATATAAAGCTATCAGCTGTTGTGATGCTGGCCCACAACGGTGCATCCACTATACATATGTATTTCCAAACTGTAGGATTGCTAATCTGCGTTTATTAAACTGTACCCCGTTGTTTTTGCTTTGAAAAACCGGTATTGGAAAATAAACTCGACATTTTGTAGCAATAACAGTCGTTGATTTCGTTACTCTTTATAGACTAAGAGCTAGTAAAGTATTTGTGCAATAAAGATTATTTTCTAAAACCAACGTTTAAAGCAAAGAAAAATAGTTAATTATATTTTAACTCGGTTTTTTTAAGAATGTTCTTCCCCTTTATACCCAACTGACTACCAAATTCTATTAAAGATTTTATATAATAGATGATGTGCCCTGCGGCTTTGCCCGCGTTACTGACGGGTTGCAGCGTGCAACACCTATACCAAACGTAAAGTTTTTTTTTCAATTGTACTAGAATTGCCGAATATGCCAACCTAGGATATTAAATACGGATAGTATTTCAACATGCTTAAGCAAACGACTGAGGTGTGGTTGAATAATATATCTGTTAAATGTGTTTGTAATTATATTCCGCTCTTGAAGCTTTACTCACCCGCCATTTGAAATCTTGAATCAAGAAAATTTCTAACATTTTTTATTTAGTCCAAGCACTAAAGTTCTGATGAATATGGCAACTCTTACTGTATTCGCTATTGTAAAAGCTTTATTGAAGGGTCCGCTGATGAGGTATGTCATCTATCTTCAATCATATTCATCAGATCTTCACGAAATTTAAGTAAAACTAAACTGATAGTATAACCTATCCAGTAAAAAAAAGGATTATTTGAAATGGTTAAATATTTAACGGAGTTATGGTGTAAAATCGTCAAACACTTCCCCCCTACCCCTCCCCCTAACTGAACTAAATTTCGGGATAAAAAGTATCCTATGTCCTACCTCGTAGTGTGACCTCAAATCGTGTAACGTTTCATTTGAATTCATTCAGTAGTTTCAGCGTGATGCGCAGCCTAGAAACAGACAGACAGACACGAACGAAAAATTTACAGTTTTGGGTTTAGTATCGGTTATAGAGTGCCCTCCAAAAAAATTGTTCAAATATCCCAATGTATAGAATTTGACCCCTTACAGTTTTATGATTAGATTAAAAGCTATAACAATATATTCACTCACAAAGACAATTAAAGGCTTTATTAGTGTTACTCCTTTAATAAAGTGGACCTATTGACTGCGTAAAATACGAGTCAAATAACAACTTTTTTGGAAGTTGGTCATAACTATAAAAATCTTCCCTTAGACCCTTAAACGTTTGAACCAATCCTTAAGAATAACAATAGATACCTACTAAATGTTTAATTTAAAAATTATTGAATAACTATTCACCAACTCCTTGGCTACAAGTTTTTTTTTTTTTTTGTATTTGCTCTACAAATCTGCAAACCAAAACAGTGCAGGCTGATTATTCAGCACACATTCCGTTAGAATGTTTGCATACGTAACATCAAAGGGAGACGGGCGAAGATTAAAACCTATATACTTCTAGTTTTACTTTGGTTTATTTTATTTTGCTGCATTTCCATAATAGTGAAATAAAAATACCCTAAAAATAAAATTATAGACTCTTGTTTAGTAAGTTTAATTATGGATCACGATATCCCGTAGCAGCGTGGTGGGTCTTTGCACTGGAAACGTCTCTCCTATGAATGAGGAGGGATGTACCTCATGTATGTAGCAATTGTAAGTTAAATAGCTGCGACATTATAACAGAAAAACCCATTCTTAGCTCGACCTAGGATTTGAACCTGTGACCTCGTGATCCGCAGGTGAACAAGCTAACCAGTAAACCGACGAGGCAGTTAACGAGGTAACTATCGCCTTGTTCTAGTAGGCTACATACATTTTTCACTAATTCCATGGAAGGGATGGGACATCGCAGGCCCCATTATGGGGGCTTAGGGTCGCCTACCGCGAGCGGATTTCCCAAGAGACGCGTATTTTACATCGGCCCGAGAAGCCAAGACTATGATACTGAAATATCGTGGGAAATAAGGGCTTTTTCATCATTTTTTCCGTGATATAAACCATATTAGATTCAAAGCAAATGGAATGTTTAATGTTAGAGGGCCTTCCATGCAAAACAACTTTCTATAAGGCCAAAGAGATTTAAAGCCTAGTTCGACGGCCGAGTGGCGCAGTGGGCAGCGACCCTGCTTTCTGAGTCCAAGGTCGAGGGTTCGATTCCCACAACTGGAATTTTTTTGTGTGATGAATATGACTGTTTTTCAGTGTGTGAGTGTTTATCTGTATAAGACATTGACTTCACTTTCGTTGGGCCGAGTTTGAATCCCAGCCTCTTAGTTTTCTTATTTATATTGATATACAAGTGACATTTTAATTGCTTAAAAACGCACATAACCTAGAAAAGTTAGAGGTGCGTGCTATGATTCGAACTCGCAACTCCGAAAGTGAAGTCGTCGTCGTACCCTCTGGGCCATCACCGCTTCTCTAAATTTGACAACGTGTATGTTAAATCGCACGATGGTCGGTTAAGAACTTAGGGCGTGCAAACATAGTAAATTGACAATTAAGGATTTGAATAAATTAAATGTTGTCCTTCTAAACAAGCAAATGTTTCACAGATCAAATTGGGACATACGATATTGTGGAGACTATTAAAATAATAACGAAAGATATAGATAATTCTTGGAAGAAGCTTAGCAGAAAATAAGGTGAAAACTTCTTTAGTTTTCATTAGAATAAACTTTATCTATTCAAATGAAAATCTTTTTGCGACAATGAGAGACTCGACTTCTTTTAAGACATGACATAAAAACTTTTGCTTGGGTAAGATAAGATGGTTTTAATAAAATCTGCAATTTTTTTATGTATTTCTCCGATTCATCTTCGGGATAATCTTTTTTCAAATATTAGGTGTAATTGTAACAAGTTTAAGCAAGTTGTGAAAATTATAATAAAATGTTGTTACTTGTAATGGAAAGATTTTACCCTTTATAGATTATAACAAAATTGTATAGTTGCCATAAAACGACAAACATTATACTTACTTACTTAACAATTATTTAGATTGAGATTCAAAAATTGAAAACAATATTTTATAATCGTTGAGTAATTTTCATCCGGTTTTCAATTATTTTCAATCATTCTATTATCAATTACATCTTCATCATAAATGCAACCAATATTTTATGGAGTACTGGCACTAATGACTGATAGTTTTTACTCTATACACTACACGGTCAGCTGATGCGAACTATAGGCGCCGCCATTTTGGTCACGGCTGCTCTGACAAGCGCCTGTCACTTTATCTTTACTCCACAGCCGAACGTCACGCGACATGCCGAAAATGTTTGAGACGATGTAACAAAGTTTCACTTTAAAAAATTGGCAGTGCGTTAGAATTAAAAAAAATGTTAGAACCTAATAAACGAAAATACAATTTTATTTATTCCCTGCCAATCGCGACTAACGACGCACCGTAATAATATCCTGTTACGGGATTTGATTACTTTGCGGAATTCAGCCAATATGTGTTTTCAAAATGGAAGTGCAGCTATCACTGACAGCAGCAGGTGCAGTCTAGTTTCCAATTCACGCGAATGTGTCGATACTTTCGGATTGGATTGGATGTTGTTTGAAAAAGTAGCACTCATTGTAATGCGTGGGAAACGGACACCGGGGGCTCTATTAATGTTATCTCTTAGAGTAAAAGCTAGTGGACTGCACGTACAGAATATACTAGAACTTTGATCAAGGATATAGCGAAGCCTAGTACACACAGGGAAATTGCTTTCGGATTCCCTTTCGGGAAGTTCCCCGGCACCCACCTAACTTTTCGGAGTTAAGTGCGTTTTTAAGCAATTAAAATGTCACTTGTGTATCAATATAAATTAAAAAACTTATAGTTGCATGCTGGATTCAAACTCGGCCCCCCAAAAGTGAAGTCAAGGTCCACTGGTCAATCGCTTTATTAATATATTGGGATTTTTTTTCCCGTATTAAATATAACCTGCATGTCTGAGAGATCTAAATAAAGGTCTCAAGGGCGTGTGAAGTTTACCAATCTGCACTTGGCCAAGGTGCCCTAAATTAATTCTGAGGTAAACCCGTGTCTTGTAGTATGACATTGTGTTTCAATGGCAGATCATTAAGGGTTCCGTAAAAGAAAAAAACGGAACTCTTATAGGATTATTATTTTGTCCTTCTGTATGTCTGTCTGTCCATTCATCACATTGTATTATTTCAGTAACGATTTGATAGTTAGCTATCGGCATGAAACTTGGAACAGTTACATTGGAATAAAAAAATCAAAATTTGTTTTAGTTTAATATTATGGATATCTCGAAACTACTAAATACTGCGGAATATAATATATACTGCGGAACCCTCGGTGGGTAAGTTCAACTCGCACTTTTCCGGTTTTTTTTTATTTTACTACAAGTTAGCCCTTGAATGCAATATCACCTGGCGGTATTGTGACGATGTGATGAATGATGTATAGTAATAATTGACGGACAGATCAAACCTTAGGTCAGCCCGCTACCATCTTGGATTGCATCATCAATTACCACCATATTATTATTAACATCAATTACGACATGGGCAGGAGACAATTATTTCCCCGGGGAAAGGATAAAAATGTATCTTCTCCCACAGCTTTATCAACTCTCAGGCACTGGCGCACAAGTGGAAAAAATATCCAAATAATATATGTGTAATATGTGTTTTTTTTTATCTTACCACAGATTGCTGTAACAATTGCTTGGATCATTTAACTAATAACTAATGTGTCTTTTTGTATACCATTATAATTGTACTTGTTTCTTTGTGCCCAATAAAGTATTCTAAAGTATTCTATTCTAATAATAATCTGGGGGACCTTGCTCACGGGATTACCGCCATGTGGAATGTTGAGTCAATCGTTATTGTTCCGATCGTCGTTTCAGTCAATGGTCTTCTCGCGAAAAGCTTCGACCAACATCTTAAGAAGCTTTTGCTTGGTTTTTGGATCAAGGGTCGGATACAGAAGGCAGTAGTCCTTGAAACGGCGCGTATTGTGAGGAGGTTCCTCACTCTAGAACCCTGACGGCCGGTTGCTTGGGCATTCAAAAGCCCCGCAAGCTGAGGGTGGATGTTTTTTTTTTATAAATTTTTAAAAGTGTTTTTTATTTTATTTTTAGGCATTGTTAAGAATTAAAAATAATTAAAAAGAATAAATGATAGATAACCAAAAACTAGGGGAAACTTCACCTTTACCATGTTCCCCTGCTTTAGCAGGTGGACACGGTAATTATATCCCCTGTCAGGGGATATTGCAGTCAAGACTTGTAATGCAATAAAAAAAACCTAGGGAGCTGACGTCCCAGGGTTACAGTTATTAATCATTTATCTCTTACTAAATCCAAACTAACAGAAAATCTATATCAAGAATAGCTTACTTCACTTATCCGCAACATACGAATTGAAATTAATTATGCAGCGTGGTCGACTAATGGCCGAGACCAAATTAATGTTGATAGAGTAATAGTTCACAACAAAGTTTTAATGTATTTTGTTTGCTCATATTTCACTATAAACTAACCATTTGCTGAAACTGGATTAACCTTATTTCTATTATCGTGGCCTCAATAGTGACTTATTGCTTAGTAAGTTTATCCACGAGGATTACAATTGTAGATACATCCATACAGTAGCGTGCATATATGGGATAGAAGCAGGCGTTACTTTGCGGAAATCCATGATGTATTATGAAAAAAGCTTAACTTGCTATACTCCTATAGTTGTAAACCCTGAGTTTGATTCCCGGATATGGTACCTGTTCGATTATACAGTCGGCGTAAATCATAAAAGGTATTGGGTCATTAGTCAAGAAATTCTGAGTTCAGGTTAGAAAATCAGTGCCCACCAACTTCGGAAAGGCCCTCATAGACTTCTATCCAAATATCACAGCCTTAAAAAGGCAACAAAGACTGTAGCAGGCATGGGCCAAGAAATTTTTAATAGGATACCAGGTAGTATAAGAGATGCACATTTAATAATTTGTTCAAGAAAAAACTGAAGACTTGAATATACTTTTTTATAATGAATTCTTGGAAAGTAAAATATTGACTTTACTTATTTGTTATTATAGAATAATATTATAATGAATTTATGAATTCATATACATTTGCATGAGATAATTTATTTTTTAATAATTACTATGTGACGTATAATATTAATATTTATAAATAAATGACTATTGACTATTGACTATTAAGCAAGTCATTTATTGTAAATGAGATATAGTTCTCTCAAACCAATTTTAGCAGTTGAAAATTAAGCTTAAAAGCAAAGTTCTCGTCATGACGAATCACACGAAATTAATGAAACTGTTTAATAAATGAGTTTCCATGAGTCTCCATCTGGCTCTATCATCTGATCAGCTCCATGCTATCATAATATTGCATTGTCTTACTTATGCATGCGAAAATTCAGCTCAATCGGAATTCCGGAAGTAGGTCAAATTTAACTTGCAAATTCGATTACAGACAGCCACTGGCACAGGTGAAACTAAATAAAAGCTTGTAATTAAAGCAAACTCGTATTGAGGCAGCGTGGAGAGTCTAATCTCTAAATCTCTCTCCTATGGGAGAGTAGACACGTTCCCAAGAGCTGGCCATTAACAGACTGAGGATGGTGATGATTATAATAATCTAGCAGAATTCGTTCATGTCCAAACTAGCACTATGCGAAAATCATGTCAATCTATTGTGACAATCTCTGTGAAAAAAGAAAAGAAATCTATCCCACAAGAAGTGAACATTTCTCCATAAAAGCTTATGTGCTATTTCAGACTATAATTTATTTCTGTACCTAATTTTATCTAGATTTATTTAACCGTCCTGACGTGATAAAGTATCAAACATCTATCCAAACTTCGCATCTATAATAGTAGTAAGATAAACTTCCTTTTGACGTTATAATCGACTTCCATTGACCCTTGAAGTCGATTATAAAGTGGACTTTAATGATTTTCTAAAACACACACACATAGATATTTTTATATAAACACAACTTAAGAGATTGACATGTACTAGGATATCATGCCTGTGTTGAAGGTACCATTAAAACACCACGAATTCCTTGAAATAATGTTCATTTAAAATCACTTACAGTTCAATTTAATGCAGAAAGTATATTTAAAGACTGATTCAATTAAAATATTAATTTTGTTCTACAAATACGGTGGCCTCTGACCACAATTTTAAATGCGCGGTCACTTCGATCCCGGATTGCACTTAGGTTCGAGCTATTTATAGCGCATCTCGGCTCCAAACCGATTCAGAACCAAATTAAATGTATTATTCAAGCTTCCATAACTTAACTGATTTGATTAAATTAGGCGGAATGAATCATGTTAATTATTATTGTTATTTATTCACCATTACCATAGTCTGTCTCATTAACTCTCCGCTGCTGGTATATCCAGCCTTCTCACTCATAAAGCTTAGCCTGCCCATACTAATTCAATTGGGTTGTTGGGCTAGGATCGCATCTTTACTACTTGCACATAACTTTCCATTAAATTTTATTAAGTTAATCAAATCTGTAAATAAAAATGTTTCATTTTAAAGAATCATAAGAAAACAATATATTCAAACTGATTAGAATATAATAAATATATCATAATGTGTCTATCTATTAAAATGTTGTTGTTAACAAAGAGTGTATTTTGCTTCATGCTGAGTTAGCCTTTAAGTGAAGTGCACAACATTATAAAACAATTGTATAAATGTTAGCTTTGTAATAAATAAATAGTAAATAATGTGTAAACCTTAACTCATAAGAAGGCTAAGAACCACTCAACGACCGGTGGAGGGAGCTATGCTTGGAGTTTCTATACAGAAATGAGAAAATCCATGGACATAACGTCGCACTGGAAATCGCAGATCCGCTAACAAATCTACAGGCAACATAAAACGAACCGCAGGGAGTCGAACCGGTGTTACAAAATCGTAGTGAGTAGAAATCCCTACAAAAGACATATTTGCAGCCTGTCCTGTCGTTGAAACGATGATGATGAATTTGCAAACAGCTTTATCTAAGTCTGAGTAAAACAAACTTCAATAACAAAATTTCAATTCTTGTTGCGAAACGTTACAATCGGAAGGAATGAAACACGTTCAGACAATGATACGCTTTGAAACATACGTCTACCGTAAGACGTAAACAGCCTCTCCAAAGGCTTTACCAAACAAGCCGATAGTAATCTCGAAAACAAAAGACGCGGAAGATGAAACGCGCATGATGCGGTGTTTGCAACTCAAAAGAGCCTGCCCGATGCAGCGGTATATTGGGATAAAGCAAATAGCGGCGAAGCCCTCTATATGCATGTAAATCTGCCCCGGGGCCGCGATACTCGATACAGATTGAAACGAACGGCAGCTTAACATTTTTATTGGATACAATGCCATTGAAACGGCGTCCGGGATTAGTGAAGATATGCACTCACACAATAACAGGATATACGTGGAAGAATAACTGATCCAACGGGAATGGGATCGTAAATCGCATGGAATACACGTTTGTTTTGTTAGTTGCAAATTTGGACGACTGAATTCGACCCATCTTTTTTCCTTGGACATTATTATAAGCAGTTGATTTCGCATGTTAATAAAACTGTTTATGGTGTTTGAATAGCTGTGTATTTCCGCATGACGTGAATCTGAGGTTCTTTCTATACTACGATTTTAAGAAATGGCTTTCAAAATAAATAAATAAATATACTACGACAATACACACATCGCCATCTAGTCCCAAAGTAAGTTAAGCTTATGTTATGGGTACTGAGATAACTGATGATTAATTTTATGAGTGATATACATAAATACTTATTATATACATATTACATATAAACACTCAGCACTGAAAATCATTCATGTTCATCACACGAACATATTCCAGTTGTGGGAATCGAACCCACGGCCTTGGACTCTGAAAGCAGAGTCGCTGGCCACTGCGCCAATCGGCCGTCTAATGCCAATGGTTTGGATTGGTTTCACTGCTGCTGCAGACTTATGGAGAGGTTACATGCCACTTGTTTTCCTACTTCTCACTTATCTTTGTTTAATGCACTTTTGATAGACTTTTTAATTCAGAAAAGTTATGAGTTTTCTGGTTTTTTAGTTTAATGAAGGTTCTATTTTTACAAGTTAGTCCTTAACATCTTACCTGGTGATAAGTACTGAGGAATGATACAGTATAGAATATTGGGATCACGTATTTTTCAAAACCTTTAAGTGGTAGGGTAGAAACTGGCCACGGCTAAAATCTCCCAGCATGCCAAAAACCGTAAAAGTAAGGAACGAAACCGTTTTGTTTTCTTCTTAGTTTTCCTAATCCTAAAGTTGAATGGCAGACATCGGTACTTAGCGATAAGGCGGACTTTTGTATCCAACTATTCGAAATAAAGAGTATAAATAAATAAATGTTCCGATACTTACGCAATAAGTACGCTGATATTCCGATTGATAAAACACGACGTTTCTTTCAAATTAATTAATTGTATTGATGTTTTCGAGAAAGATCTATACTTTGAACAGTCTAGTTTGAGACCTCCTTGGCGTTGTGGGGAGCGCTGGGCTTTTATAAGTGAAGGTCTCGGGTTCGGTCCCGAGCAGTGGCTATCTGGGAATATATAATTTTAGAATTTTCTCAGGTCTGGTCTGGTCTGGTCTGGGAGGCTTTAGCCGTGGCTAGTTACCACCCTACCGTCAGAGAAGTGCTGCGAAACCATTCAGAGTTCCGGTATGATGCCGCGTATAAATCGATTGGGGTGCCATAACCCCAAGCAGGTTAGCTCTGTACCATCTAAGACGGCATCATTACTTACCATTACTTACCAAGGGTGAGATCGCAGCCATAGGCTAACTTGTAGAGAAATAAAAAAAAAATACGAAAGTGAAATTCTATTATACGCCCTATATACGTCGCTCGCCGAATTGTACCGTCGCTGTAGTTTCACATGAACATTTTTGAAAAACCATATTCCCCACGACATTTTAGCATCACACAGCATCATACACATAGCATCCGGGCTGTCTCGGGCGATGTAAAATACGCGTCTCGTGGGAAATTTGGACGCGGTAGACGATCCTAAGCCTCCGTAATGTGCCTTCGACGTCCCATTTCTACTATGGAATTAGTATGAAAATATATTCCAGTAAACCTTCCGATCCGTGGATGAGATTGCTTATAATATCTTCTTTGAAAGATTACCTACGTCAGTATGAAATGTTATAAATTTATTTGCATATTATACTGTGTAAATATACTTTTATCTTACTTCTGGTGGTTATCATTTTAAACTACGAATCATAAGGTTCTGGGTTCGATGCCCGGCAACTAATTGCTAGATATTAGACGTTTCTGTAAAAACTCCCAGTACCAGCAGTGTTAAGCGCCGAGAACTATGAACCTATACCCACCTCCTTGGCATATATCTATGACCTATTTTGTCTTGGCATATACCTACATACGTATCAATCCTCATGTATTATTGACCTATTCGAAGTTCCTAACAGCAAAAATAGATAGGTTTCTTTTGATCATATTACTGACGGAAAGGACATCCACTAAACAAACAAGTACAATTCAATTTCCTTAACAGATAAAAATTATAAATATATCTTGAACACTTGCAAATGTTAGATTTTTTTTTTTTAAGTTCAATGTTATTTAGTAATCTATTATTCTTTTGCATAAAATGTAAAAAAATCCATCCTCAAATCCATCCATCAAATCTTGTAAACATGATTAATGTTTGGGCATGTTTAGTTTTATTCAACTAAAATACGACGTAAACGGAAGAGGTGATAGCATGTTGGTGAAAGGAGATTTTGGCTTCACTTTCTGGAAACATCTTAAGTAAACTTGCATGCCTGAGAGTTCTCCATTATGTTCTCAAAGGCGTGTGGAGCCCACCAATCCACACTGGTCCAGTATGGTAGTCTATGGCCTTAACCTTCCCAAAATGAGAAGGACTACGGCTTTCTGATTTTGGGAAGACAAACCACAATGTGATTACGTACGTACGTACAAAAGTCGTAAATATCGCGATTACTGCTGTCAAACGTCTCTTTTGTATTGTTTATGTAAGCAAGTGCAAGTGATCGCGATATTTACGCCTGTTTGTTGCAAACCTGTCTTAACATATGTTAACACTTTAGTGGGCCGCTTAAGGGTTGTAAATGAACTAAAAATGGCTAAAGATCTTAAAACCACAACTCGGCATATTATGACCTGTTTTAGTTACAACGTTTCCAAATCAAATCAGGTCTTGTCGTGCCCTTAAAAAGTAAAATATTTGCAGAATACCGTGCGTAAAAAAGTTTGTTTGAATGTCGGTAAAATGGGAGTGCAGCTTTCACTAACAGTGACAGGTGCGTTCTAGTTTTCAATTCGCACGAATGTGTAGAGACAGAGAGGATTGCATGTAGGTATGTGCCTACTGGAAAAAATACCAAATAGAAAGAAAGAAATACCACTACCACCTGTCATTGTAATTCGCGACGGCCAAATACTTCTGAATCTGTGGAAAAACATTTCACATTCGGATTTTGGTTTAAAAATACTTCTTTCTTTTATTCAAAAATTGAAGAGGTTTCGTGATCGAATTGCATGCAGGTATATCTATAGATTACTGCAAATAATAATATCTTTTTTTTATAATTAAAGCACAACCGGGTGATGCAACGCAAAGTTTGAAGTGTGTTCTGCAAAATAAATTAAAGGTGTCGTAATTACTGAACATGGATTACTTCATTTCAGTGAGCGAAGGTATTGTGGCGACTTGAAATCATGAAAACGGTATTTATTAAAGACCCAATAGAACTTAAGAAAATAAAACTTAAGAAATTAGTAGCACAGATACGACAGTAAACTTTGGATTACTATATGTAGCACTAGATTTTTAGTAGGTATCACGTTGGATTTCATAGACGCTCACTTTGTATAAAACTCGCCCGCTTTGTTAACTTTTCGCATTTATAATTTGATTCGCTTGGTTAAGTATTACAGTATCGGTTTTTTTGCGGTCGCCACATATTTTTTTATTTGGTCGAATTATAATATCCTTTATGCCGTGCACACCTTTAAGTGACACTAACAAAAATATAATACGAAATTCCTTTAATACGTATTGTGAACGAGCTCTTGGTTTCTTTGATGAACAAACCAAGTATAAAAATAGTCGACATCGCGTCTGAGGTCGCGAACTTATTTATTATTTATAAGTAAGTAAAAATTTAAAAAACAAGCCAAACAACTGTGAAATTCTAGCAGTCAATATTCCTTATTTGCATACATACTGGATGCATGAAATTTATATTCAAGTGGCTGATTCAACCCGATTGGAATTAGATTGAAATACAATTCTATTTCTAAGATAATTTTATGAAGCTATTGAATTTTGTATTCAAAGAGCTGTCTAACAACCTTGGATGCATAGATTCCTGAATATATAAAGCCATAACGTAGAAAGTGGCCCTTACATTACATTGGTAGTCTCTAAGATCTATCAAATATTTGTCTGCTATTTGCATGGAAAACCCTTAATACGTTAAAACAAAACAATAATTGAGACAAACAATCAATCAAATGAAGGTATTATTAAGTGATATTTAGGTAGGCAAATTCCTAGAACAATATTTTTTATATACCTAACAAGTAAAATAAAAATATATGGTTAGAATAAAAAAAAAAAAAAAAAATTAACAATAATAAAATAAATAATGACAATATAATATTAATAATAATTAATTTGGTTTTTTGCAAATTGTTATTTATTAATTAATAATTTGGTTTAAATACAAGAAAAATAGAAATATAATTTTTTCACGATACTAATCGTTGAAAGTATAAATTTAGTAATAACATATTTTGCTATCGTTCATTGAGGATTTCGGTATTTCATGAGATTCTCACCACATTGAGAGTTAAACGCTAGCTTTTAATTAAGAAAAAATTTAAACAAAAGTAATTATTAATAAATATTTTATTTTTATATATTTATTGATTGTTTGTAGTTATTAAAAAATATAGTTATAAGAATTAGGTTATTGAAATTTCCCCTGTCAAAAATGGAAGAACTCAAAAGTTAAGTAAACCAGTATGATAAAAAAGGTAATCATTTTACAAATGTAAAGGTGTAAATTTAGCTTCTAAAGTAGCTCGTTCATAAATCAGATTTAAGGAAATTTATAATGTTATTAATATTAATATGACGACAGAAAACAACCACAAAGGTAACGACTTTGACGAAAACTAAAAGAAATAGAATCATAAATTATCAATTACTTACAGAAAAATATTCACGACAGGCAGTTATTTATCGTGCACATCGAAATGAAGTCAAAAGAGAATTTGCTCAAGAACAAACAATAAAAGTTAGACCGAAGATAAGAACCTGTCACGAACATTTTCTTTTGCAAACGATTTTTAATTCATAAGAACCTGTTAAAAAAGTGGCAGGTGTATTTTCGGTTTTCAGTTAAACTACTGCCATAGAGATATGTTAATGTATAAAACCATGTTTCAATAATTATTTTCTGACCATTTAAATTTTCTCGAATCGCACCATTATAATAATACTGAGAAGCGGTGATAGCCCAGTAGGTAGAAGCTCGACTTACGCCGCCGAGTTCGAATCTCAACACGCACCTCTAACTTTCCTAACTTTAAAATCACTTGCCTTAACGTTGAAGGAAAACATCTTGAGGAAACTGCATGCCTAAGAGTTCACCATAATGTTCTCAAAGGCGTGTGGAGTCCACCACTCCCCACTGGGCCAGCTTGGTGGACCACTGCCTTAACCCCGTCTCATTGTTGGGAGTCCCGTGCCCTTTAGTGGGCCGGTAATGGGTTGAGATGATGATGAATCGAAGCATGATAATATTATGATTTATACAACTTATTAGTATCGAATTAATCATTTACTTTCGGTCTGTTTTCATCCATGTTTATTATTAATACAAGTTATACTTATATTTTCATAATTATTTTCTTTCGCCCGATTTCATCCAAATTAATAAATCAAATCAAATCAAATCGTTTATTTGCAGATTGGTATTACATTGTTGGTAGGTACACAAAATATAGGGACAAACAATCCGCTTTAGATGGCATGCAAAAATATATATGATCGTACACTAATTCCTACTTACACAATACACATTATTAAAATAAGAATAAACTTTAAGACTGATATTGATACAAAATTACAAATATCTAATCAACTCATGTCAAATAATAATCAGTGTAAATGTCAAATCTATAATATTGTGTCTGTTAAATATTCTTGGATGGTATAATAACATTTCCCAATAAGTAATTTTTTTTTATTTTTGATGTTGTTTCTTTTATTTGTAAAAAAAAATCTGCAATAACAATTAGCATCAGTTCTTGGCAAGTTTTCGGCTTTACTGTCATTTGTCCAGTGGTTAGCGTGTTCTTACTAGGAATCATGAGACCCTTGGCCCGATTTCCGGGATTGGGCAAAATTTACATAGGTCCTGAGTTCTCATTAAGTTGCTAATCCAGGCCATCTAGGATTTTTAGGGTGCAGTTTTTGCACAACATCGAGCAAATCATAAAAGTTTCGGTATAAGTTACATCTACATAGGCAAAAAAAAGCGTAAATATGAGTTCGAAACAACGTCGTGGATTTAACAGGCGTGTGATTTAAAGACCATCTTTAACAGATCTGTGCACCAAGCATTACTATCTAAAATGCCGAAGACTGCTAGGAATGTGTGTGACGATTGATGATTGACAAAAGAGCAACTGCTGAGTTTCTTGCCGGCTTCTTCTCGGTAGAATCTGCCTTCCGAACCGGTGGTAGAGTCACTACACACAGACAGACTTGACGTTTCAAAAGTGCTTGTATTAGGCCTACTTGAAATAAATGAATTTTGAATTTTGAAAGTTGTTCGCATTGCACATAACCTGTCATAGTACATGGTTCATGTTTTCCTTCTTGAAATCATTGCACTGTGCTACGCAAGGAGTTAAAACAAACAAACTAACGCACTCTGTAATTGGCAATCAGCTATGCACACACGCGGATGATAGAATCAATCTCAAATGCATAGAATGGCTGGCGGCGGCGGGCTGCCTCGGGGGATCAACGTTTATTGGCGATGCCTGTTTGCTACTGCGTAGCGATTGCGTTGGTTCTTTACCAAATTATTGTATCAAAGATGCAGTTTGCAGTTTGGGAGCTGATAGGAAAACCTTGCTGTATGTTTCGTTATTTATAGCTTGTTTGGACCAAAGGTATTTTCACCACGTTTGCCCGTAATCACAACGCTAGGCAAACGGGTTATTGATTACAGTAGATGGAAGCAGAAGCACAAAGAACGCTCGTAAAACACCCCCGAGAATTGTTTTGTTGAACCCCCGGGTTGATGAAACTGTAGTCTAATGTGCCTTCATCACACAGCACAAAAATTCATAATGGTTATATAACGATAACATCGCCAAAGATATTCTCTTCAAACCTTAAAAGATAAAATAATGATTTTAACTAAACAACATGTCTGTTCCAGCAGCTATTGATTCTGCGATAATTTGTCATCTATTTACTATTTATAATTATTTATTTATTTATTTTTATGTACTATACCTAACTCTTTCTTCTTTAAAATTTACCCCACGGTTATATTTATTTCAAAGGCGGAAACCGAAATCAGCCTAAGAGCATAAATATCTCAGAAATGCTGCTTAACAATCCGATATCTCAGACCCTAAGGCGTCATTGTGGCGCAATAAAAATATTTTGTTCAACAAAAAGTGAGAAATATATGATTTGTTATAACTGATTGCATGTGTTTTGTTTAGTAATGAATTGTTATTGTGCGAGAAGTAAACTTTAACAGGCACCCACGATACAGGGTTCTCAAAAGCCTAAGAAGGGCACCAAAATAAATTGTGTTAAATTTTACAATGCTAATAAACGGTTTCCCTTTTTCCAAACTGATTTTTTTTTTTTTTTTTTAAGTATATAGACAAGTGCTTGACTGCAATCACACCTGATGGTAAATGATGATGCAGCCTAAGATGAAGCACGCTTGCCTAGAAGATGCCTATTCACTCTTGATTTGAAGGTACCCAGATTATAGGTATCAGGGAAGACGGAAGATGGGAGGGCATTCCAGGCCTTTGCGGTGCGGATCAGAAAGGAAGAAGCAAAACGCTTCGTACGTGTTGATGGTATTTCAACCACGTAACGGTGCAGATTCTTTCGGTGCCTCACAGTTCGATGGTAGAAAGGAGATGGTTTGACCAAATCGAATAGCTCCTGAGCAAACTCTCCGAAATGTATCTTGTAGAAAACAGCCAGACAAGCAACCTTGCGCCGGTGTTCAAGGCTTTGAAGTCTACTGACTACAAGGTCGCTGCCAATGAGTCTCCTAGCACGACGATCCACCGAATCCAAAGCATCGAGCTGGTACTTGGCAGAGCCATCCCATAAATGGCTGCAGTACTCCATGCACGACCGAACCTGAGCTTGGTACAGGGTTAGAAGCTGTTCTGGCGTGAAGTAGCGCTTAACTTTGTTGAGGATGCCAAGTTTTTTGCCAGCAGTTTTAGCTTTGGACTCGATGCATTATCCAAAGCTTAGATTGGACGAAATGCTGATACCTAGGAGCTCAATACTATTCGTGATTGGCACAGATACATTTCGGAAAGTCGGAGTTAGGGGGAACGGACTCCGTTTGGCGGAAAACAAACACGCTTGGGTTTTGGAAGCATTAAACTGTACCAGATTAGTGTCACATCAATCGGACACCTCGCTTAAGGCCAGATTAACGCGTTCCACCAAGGTTTCTGGGCACAAGAGTTTCGTCTCCACTAGCTCGTGGACTGGACATGTATCTAACCGTCACAGTGCTGTCATCTGCATACCCAAAGATGCCGGGTTTTAACAGATCATTTATATGCAGCAGGAAGAGCGTAGCGGAAAGAACCGATCCCTGAGGGACACCAGCGTTGATGGCCATTAGGTCAGACGAGGACCCATCGACGACAACCCGAAAAAATCGTCCACTCAAGAAATCAGCGATCCAGTTGCAAAAACTAATGGGTAACCCGTAGGCTGGAAGCTTGTGCAGAAGACTTTCATGCCAGACACGGTCAAAAGCTTTCGATACATCAAGTGAAACGGCGAGCGCTTCACCGTGCTTATCCATGGCTTCACCCCAGATGTGCGTGGCATACACTAAAAGATCCCCTGTTGACCGATTTCGTCGAAAACCGTACTGACGGTCTGACAGGAGTTCGTTGTTTTCTAGGTATGCCAGAAGTCTGTTGTTAAGTACACGCTCCAGACTTTTACATAATAAAGAGGTGATAGCAATTGGTCTTTAGTTAGATGGGTCGGCACGGCTACCCTTTTTTGGAACAGGTTGCACGTTGGCAATCTTCCAAGCTTTCGGGACCTGAGTGGTTTTAAGGGAGAGGCGGTATAAACGTGTTAGAATAGGAGACAATTCGGGAGCACAGGTTTTAAGAACCACTGCTGGAATTCCGTCTGGACCACTGGCTTTATTCACATCCAAATTGCGGAGCACTTTTAAAACCTCACACTGTCGAATGCGTATCTCTGGCATGACAGAGTCACAAAAAGGTATGGTTGGTGGTGAGGCACTTCCTGAATCTAGCTGTGAATTAGCTGCAAACAGAGATCCTAAGAGGTTAGCTTTATCTGTTGCAGTAAAAGCCAGAGACCCGTCAGGTTTCAAAAGGGGTGGCAGCGAAGGACGGCAAAAATTCGTTTCGATGGACTTCGAAAGGGACCAAAAAGCTTTACTACCACGTGGATAAGATAATTTTGCCCCGATACGTAAGGTGCGACTAAAACGAGCTCTTTTTAGTACCTTAATGTAGGATTTGGCGGCTAAGTTAAAAGCTCTCTTCTTGGCGGTGATATCCGGAGCTTTTTTTGAACGGGCTTCAGCCCACGCTGCAAACGCTGTATCTTTATGCGCCTCGGCTTGGGCACACTCAGCGTTATACCACCGTGGAACCCTACCATCGAGTGATACGTTTGCGAATGGAATAAAGTATTCCATGGCTTGCATTATGACCTCCGATAAAGCTTTTTCTCTGCTCGACGGATCATTAGACGAGAAGCATACTTGCCGCCAAGGAAAAGATGCAAAAAAATGCCGCATCTCGTCCCAATCTGCTGACTTGTATCGCCACACCCGTCTGATTCCAGTAGAACCGGAGTCCAGGGGGTGATAGTTTGACACTGACCTAACCAAACAGTGATCAGAAGTGCCCAAGGGAGCTGTAACTGATACTGAAAATCGGTCTGGGTCGGTAGTCAGCAGAAGGTCTAGGCAATTAGGTGTGTGGCCGTCAATATCAGGTACCCATGTTGCCTCTTGGACTAGCTGAGAGAGATCTAGCGATAAGGCAAATTTAAGCGCCTCTCTCCCGGCGTGGTTGGTGTTCTGGTATGGGAATAGCCAGTCCTGGTGGTGAGCGTTAAAGTCTCCCAGAAAAACCATTTGGGCAGTCGGATACCAACGCTGTACGGTGTCAGCCGTTTCACTGAGATACTGAAACATCCGCGTCGTCTCCTGGTCACCACTATGTGAGCGATAAGTACAGGCGTAAACAATCTGATCCGTACCTGTATCCAATAGACACCACATGATTGAGAAGTTGGGTACCTCCAAGTTACGGAGACGCCGGCAACAGACGTCATTACGTGCTAACATACAGACCCCGGCACGAGGTTTAAAATTATGCTCAAGTGAATACCCTGGGTACTGAAGATACGCTACGTCAGTTGGAACCCCAATTTGTGTCTCCGTAAGAAAAAGTAAATGCGGCCTCTCAGTCTCCAGATGATGGTGGACTGCAAAGAGATTAGAGTGCATTCCTCTTATATTTGAGAAATGCACTTTTAAGGAGAGGAGGTGCAACCGCTGTGTATACTTACTTTTCTTCATTTTGCGTGTCATTTGATGTAAAGGGTGAATAGGAAAAGGGATGGCAGTTGTACGAGGCGCGACGTTTGTAGACTCCTCAATCCACGAATTAATGTCAATCGACCTGTTGCCACAAATAAAAAATCTTCTTTATTCTTGATGCTTTGTCAGGAACTTTAGTTCTTCTACGTTTATTGTGATAAGGGGAAACCCCCTTATATATATAATATCGATACACACTGAATTTGTAAAACATTATAAATACTGGTATCCTCCAGTTAAAGAGAGTTTTAGAAGAAAAAGAAGAAGAAACCCTTTATTGCACGTACACAGGAAAAGAAACTGTAAGGAGTATACAGTAAAAAATGTAGATATGAAAAGGTGGCCTTATTGCTGCAAGCAATCTTTTACAGGCAACGTTTGTAGACAGGAATTACAGCAAGAGAACGGGATAGTGCCGAGTGTTGATACATGTACATAAATACCAAAATACATAGATAATTAAAATAAATATATGTAATATATATTTATTATTACATAAATTTATTTTAATTATCTATGTATGTAATATATTTATTATGTATAAAATATACATAATAAATATATTACATACATAGTATATATAAGTAGATTTTAATACAGAATTTACAAACAATATTAAACAATCTACTTCAAATGCTATCACTCAAAGAGAGATCCTTCGGACGACTCTTAAATATCGAAAGGGAATTACTTCCATGGATTTTAACAGGCAGATTGTTCCAGATCACATTGCCTTAAAGGCGAAAGAATTACCGAAGAACTTCGTTTTAGCTTTAGACTACATCGGTAACTTTTTTCCCTTACGGATTTCTTATTAACAGCTTTTGTCTTTCTAGACACCAAACATAACTCATTATATAGGACACTTAATCTGTGACCACGCTACTGCAAACTACGTACTTATCCATATATGTCGCCAGCCAGATATATACACCTATCAAAGACTTTTTTTTTTAAGCTTAGATTTCTCTAAATTCAACTATTAAAACAAACATACACAAAAATATTATAAACAGCGTAAATTCTTACGAACAATCACCCGCCGTAGGCTCACAGCTTTGTGTATCTGAATACACACACCCAATAATACCCACGGCTGTGTACGTTGTAGCCCCTAATTCACGTTGTGCCATTTGCGAGACAATCCTCGACAAGCCCAGGAAAATCTTGTTGGGAAATGTGTTGGAATATTCAGGATTACCTAAGATGTATATTATTTTTGACACTTTGCATGCTGTTCACTGATTTGCTATCAAGCAAGTATATCTGTTATTAATAGCATTTATGTATACAAAATGCGCAAAACATTGTGATTATTCACGGGCCAAGAAAATGTTGTGGGGAAGGTCTGCTTGTCTAAGAGCTCTCCACAATCTTCACAATAGCGTGTGAAGTCCACCAATCCGCACTTGACCAGTATGGTGGACTAAGCTTCAACCCTTTTCAGATGATGATGAGACTGTATTATAGTTGCTTTATTTAGGGCTAATCAATATTTCCTATTTTATTTTTTCCGCCCTGTTATTTAAACGAGCTTGCATATTTTTTTTGTATTCATGAATCTACCCCAGTCTCATTATAACACTAATTTTGTTTATTATGAAGCTTAATGCTTATAAAGGTTCGTAATAAATGCATTTATCTTGTAATCAGACTACGAAATTATTTATAGTCTCTGGTTTAATAAAACATCATACATTCAGCAATATCTCTTTTTAAAAGCCGTTCATAAGAAAATCGTACGCCTGACAGGTTGTTATCGTTATTTCAATCTATATTGTTCATTTTTCAGCCATTTTTGCTTGGCATCTTCAAAGACGACGTGCACGAGGAATATTCTGTCAGTTATTATGTGGATTATCCGACTACAGGCTCTTGCCGCCATGTTATTTAAACGAGCGTGCATATTTTTTTTGTATTCATGAATCTTTCACAGTCTAGCTATAGCAATATTTATGTAGCTTAATGCTGATTAAGCTTCACAATAAATGCATTTATGTTGAAACTAAGCAAATCCATCCATCTTCTATCTATATATCTATTTATATTTTAAACTCAAAATGCATATAAAAATTTTCGGACCGACAGGATTTGAACCTGCAACTCTCTGGCAATCGCGGCCTGAGCGCTTTAACCAATTAAGCTACGGCTCTTCTACCGCCGATGCCGAAAAATTTCGAATTCCGGAGTCGCAGGTTCCTGTTAGTTCCGAATTTTTTTATATGCATTTTAAATATATCATCTTCCTATTGAAAAAAATGGAAAGGAAGATCTTCTTCCGAGCTGGTGTTTTTCTCGGGGGTCGAGGTCATACCGATAATCTTTGGAAGTTCTATAGATGGTCCTCATTTATGAACCTTACTTTCGCGATATAGGTTTTATGGCGCCATCTTGTGTAGTAACTTATGCGATATTTTGCGCATTCCTTTTTTGAATGTGTTTTAAATTCTACCGCACATGTTTGAAATAAAAACTTAACGCGACTAGCAGCTCAAATGTGTGATAGCTAAGCACATAAGTAGGTTTAATTCCCAGTTAAGCAGCACTAAGTGATATATAACCCAAGCCACCACTTAAAATCAACTATAAATTACATTAGGCCGGTTGGTAACTCGTAGTTATGATAGTGGAGTGTGTCGCTTATAAAGTAAATATACGTTCCCTACGCTGGCCGCAACCTCATATATTTCACTGACTGAGATCCAATTAGAGCGACAGTCATTTAGCTCCCGGGTCTCCGGAATTTATCGCTAATTGTTATTGAATATCATAGGCTCTTTGAGAATACGATGTGATTCTAGAAAACTAATTTATTTATCCGTCATTATCAAACCATTACCAGCGAATTTCAGGGCACGGGAATCATCTCAGAATGCGAAGTGTTAAGGCCGTAGCCCACAACGCTGGCAATCGAACATACAAAAAAACTCCAAGGAAAGCAAGCATGTTGTTTTCTTTCACCGTTAAAGGAAGTAATATTCAATTGCTAAAAACTGAAGCAACACAGCTCGGAAAAGTTAGAAGAGAGTGCCGGATATCGAACTGGGTTCCC
This sequence comes from Pararge aegeria, assembly GCF_905163445.1. Classification (NCBI taxonomy): domain Eukaryota; kingdom Metazoa; phylum Arthropoda; class Insecta; order Lepidoptera; family Nymphalidae; genus Pararge; species Pararge aegeria. The sequence goes on along the minus strand of NC_053184.1, from coordinate 2,454,715 downwards.
CCAAAATGGAGGCTGAAGCTCAATACGTATATAGAGGCAAAGCATATTAACATACACTTTACTGTTCAAAATCGAACGACGATTAAATATCAATTTAATCGAGATGCAGCTGTAATATATCAAAGGTCAAACTAATAACGTACTGAGTGAACGAGAAATTACCAGTCTTGTAAATGAAATTTCGTATGCTAATTGACTAAATACAATTAAGGGAGTGGAGCTAAGATTGCTGGTACCCCGTGTGCTTGGACAAGGCTGTAAGCTTTATGGAAGAGACACATCGTGTAACGTTTGGCCTTCGGGAGGCTTTGGCACCAACTAAGACGTGCCGCCAAGCGATTTAGCGTTCCGGCACATCAGTCATCTTAAGCTGGTCGTATCATGCCCAGCCGTACCAAGATTATTTTTTAATCCAACGGTTCCAGTTTGCAGTCCAGGATCAACAGTATCTTATATTCATCACTGGGGTGCAAGCTTTCTTTGCACTAATTTTCATTAAGATTGATTCGGTAGTTTAACAAAAAGTCAACATTGTAAGCAAAACGAAGACATTAAAATAAGCCAGTAAATACTCGTATATATCTCCTAAAAGTATCATCATCATTATATCTACGCTATTAACGTATATTTCCCCTTTCTTCCTCTTCATTCATTCTTCATTCATTCTTTCTCATAGGAGAACGCAATTTAGAGCTTACGCTTTCCACTAACTGATAATCGGGACCGACTGTGCGTTTACTAACGAAGCGTTTACGTTGATAAATTTGTCAACACAGCCGGTCACTAGGTGTGTTTATCAAACTACTGGCGTAAGATTTTCAGCCAGGATTTTCTTCTCCTTATTATCCACGACACCTTTGCTTGGAAAATCAAGTTTGAAGATTATACTTTGTGCCGCGGAGATCTAGATTACTATAAACAGGAGTTGAAATTCAATACGGTTAGGTATAAGAAAACCCATAAACTATGACGAACTATGTAATTAATGATTTTTGATTGATTATTATGACGGACGTGAGTTTGCAATATTTTTATATTGCAATACTGTTACTTATTATTATTATTTTGTTATTTAATTTATCTTTTTATATTCTTATAACTGGGTTTATACCTTTCAATAAAGATAATTATTATTATTAATACATCACAGTTTTTGTCTTACGGTTAAATCTGGACCTAATAATATAAACTTTTATTTAGGTCGTAGGTCACTTCCAGCATTCCAAAACTGTAGTCAACGTTAATTAAATATCAAGTTAGGTTGGCGCAGGTGGCGAGAAGGCTTGCGATAACGTGTGGCCGCTGTATTTCAACTCCGGTTTTGAGGTAAACCTTATTAATGTGACTAGGCCTAGGTTTATTTTTGAGCACTGTTTATTTTAGATATAATCGTAGATATTTGTATCAAGACCGCCACTCCAATCAGCTTTAAAGGAATATAGTCGTATATTAAATACCGCTATTATTTTGTTTTAAATATACAATTAGAAGAATATTCAATGCAAAGATAAGCTGGCAAGCTCTTACAAGCAACAAGCAACCCAAACTTTAAATCTGATATTGTCTTGAAAAAAAATATATGCACTCTGCTAAGTTAGAAATGACGAAATTCATCAAGACCTAAAAACTAAACACGTTTAAAGTTCGCTGAAGTACACTCACATCTGCTTTACCACCGAGATAATGTTGGAACTTTACCTGCAATAACTTACGTCAGTCCGTTGTTCCGTTGCTTCGTGAAAGAAATATATCAACAAACTCATCTATGCAAAACAGCGCTACTAGTGCATGGCTGCAATGTCTAGTGATCACCGCAGATGATAAATATAAGTGAAATACTTTCAATAGAACGTACAACAGTAGTACGATCTATTGAGAGTATTTCACTTATATTTAATAATATGTGTAAGGTTTGAATAATATGTGTAAGGACCGAAGAATATTTAAGAACCGTATCAAATATCATAGTAACATAGTTTGATCTTGGCAATTCAAGTGTCCACATTTCCAGAGTACATAAAATGAAGACACTTTAAGTGTAAGTCGATATTTTAGTATCAAATTCATACTTTGGTAGGCATGCCGTTTTTGTTGTTTCGTTGTTATGGCGTACTATGTTTCTTTTGGCACATTTTTTGCAACCACAGAACCCGTCTCGTTACCTCACGATTAAAATAATGGGGTATTGCGATTAATCACGACTACAATGACAGCCTTTGCAAGACTAGATCGATTTGACTTCAATGAAAATTTTTCTTAGTCGCTTTAATCTTTATAGATTGAACATAGACATGTTGACGTTACTTGGTTTTTGTGACTCGCTTGACATTCCTTCTCCACTACTCCCCATTTTAATCCTTTTGACACATTGTTTTTTGCATAGTTTGTGCAACCACAGAGCAATTTACATCATGATTTACAGAACTTGGGGTGTTGCGTATTAAACAATCACGAATACATCCCATTGTGTTTGACTTGTTTGAAAATCCGTCTCAATTTCAATCCTTTTGACATATTTATGCAGAGATATTTTTTCGTGATTTCCAGACGGTCCTTTTTATATATCAATGGATTTACCTTTTCCGAGGGATTTACTAGCTAAGTAAATGTTGCGTTTGTAAACGAAAGTTTAGAAAGATTAATAAGTTAATGCGGGCTTTAAGCTCTTGAAATATAAATGGCATACTATTATTTAATTTTCGATATGCCGACGTTCTGGTGTATAACCTGTAGACCTCAAATAAAAATAACTAAAAAGGAATATTTCGTTATGTATGAATAGTTTTTTTGTTAATTTGTTACCAATGTTAAGCTATATATGCCAGCTTATCTGGTCTTAACAAAAAAATATTTGCCACGGAGATAGCCTGCATCCTGGAAGCGGATCACTAGAATAAAAAAAAAAAAAAACTGTTGCCTATCTACAGCTTAAGAAATCTTACATAAAGATAACTTGAATCTGGAAACGAAAACAATACGACAAAGTCGTGGGCATAACCTAGTTAAATATCATATTTGCTAAATCCAGAAATTATAATATGATAAAAATGTTTAGATATTTTTCTTTATCATTGGTACAGTATAGTTCAGAACTGCCACTATTAAAAAAAAAGTACACGACAAGCATACTTTGACAAATGAACAGAGAAATAATTAAAATCTTTCACTGTACTTGGAAGAATGCAATAATTACAGGACATCGGTTTATACGTTTAATAAAAAGCACGGGCACTCTCGCGATCTTTTATTAAGTTCTATCGTAAAATGTTTCATAAAAGCCCTCGTATTGTGGAATACACTACATTTTTATTATACCTTTCAGGCTGTTTAAGCATTTAGTGCTTTCATATTTATTGGAATTTCACTTTGTTCCAGAACTTCAATACCTAGTGGTTGGAACACATGAACGATTCTCATCATCATATCAACCCATTACTGGCCCTCTACATGGCACATCCCTATCCCTACTAATATTATAAATGTGAATGTAAGTTTGTTTTTTACGCTTTCACGCAAAAACTACTAAACCATGAAACTTTGTACACATGTACACATATTCCTGAAGGTATTAGAAGTAATATAGGATGCTTTTTATCCCGAAATTAAGCTCAGTTCTTTTGGGAGAGGGAAGAAAGTGTTTGACGATTTTACACCATAACGTCGTCAAATGATAACCGATTTAAATAATTACTTACTTACTTCTTTTATATAAGAATACACAACTTAAGTTTCAGTAGAATTACACCTAAATTGAATGCCACATGTGTTTCGAAAAACGAAAACAAACGCAGACGAAGTCGCGGGCTACAGCTAGTATGGTTATAAATAAAACAAATTTAATTTTTTTTCAGCTGTCAAATGTCAATTTAGAGTTAAACATTTAGCACCGCCGAATCTGTCGTAGATTTAGATGGCGCCTAAAGTCGTTAGTTATCATCTAAAAGTTGATGAAACGTTTTTTTTCTCCACGCATCACCTTAATCATTAGGCATCCGATTTGAACGTTTCCTAGGTTTAGTAAAAACGGGCATCAGTTCCACTATTAACCTTGATGATCACGTGATTCTTAGTCTTCATTTATAAATACTACTAGGTACAGTCATCATCTCTCCACTCTAGTGGAGAAAACGACTCTCATGCTAGTGATAAGAACCGGGACCGACGGTTTAAAGTATTTTCCACAGCACGAGAATCAACAAAGCCACTTTCATATCATAAAAGATTCTAAGAAATTCCGAGTGTCTTCTATATAGAATCTGCCTTCCGAGCCGGTGAGACAATATCGGTACAAATATATAAACTTGACGTTACAAAAGTGCTTATGTACACGCTTTAGAGGTTATACTTCTGCGTAACAAGATAAAAATCTTTTAAAATATTTATTTTTCGCCTTATTCTACGTTTGCAGAAAAAACGACACTAACTAAGGTATTTAATACATTGAAAGTTTTATTATAGTAATAATATAACGCATTATCTAGTTAAATAAAGTTTATTTAAATGTCAAAAACAAAATATTTCTTAATAATTAAAGAAATGGACATAATAAACATAATTAAATTTGGAATTCTCATAGACTCATTATCGGACAACCAAGTTTCGCTACAGTACAATTGAATTAATTAAATCACCGGAATAAGCCCGCAGACTTTGACAATTGAAAGTGTACACTGTCAAACTTTATGGCTAACTTCAGGGTGTCGGATTTTTGTGACGGTGTGCGCGCGCATTGTAAAAATTTACTCTCATCATTTTTCCCTAACGTGCCAAAAGAAGTATAACTTCGAAAAAATATACCAGCATATGGTTCCTGTCTGCAGGTGATTAAGGATGCCCTAAACCCTAACTGAGTCTTAAAAAGAGTTCTCTAATCCGATAAGAGATAAACAGTTTACTACGTAGTACTAAACGAAATTTGACGGGAATATAATGCCTCATAATTTTTAAAACAATATCAAGGAAATGTCACCGGGCGATCGTATTATTCTGTCTAGTCACGTGCCGGACATTCGCCATCCTTGATAACTTCATGACCCACGTCTTGATTACAAGAAGTTATCTCACTTTTTTCATTTCCACAGTTACTACTTTTCATTTATATTTTAATAATAAATTTTATTGAATGTGTGACTTTATTAAAATTACTAATTGAACTTAAAGCTAAATTAGTTTTAAGATTAATTGGTAACATTTTTGAACCTAAACTTTTACATTAAATAATTAAGAAATAAATTTTGAGAAGCTAAAATTATGACGATCAATACATATTAGTAATTCATTTATTATTTATTTCATTGAGAGTCGGCAAGATACTCAGCAGCTTGCTATTTTTGAACATTATTTTACAGTTTGCAATCTTTTTAATTTTCTATCTTGTGAGAGATGAGAGCGGAGCCTGCTTCTATGCAGCCTTGTGGTTAAGAAAGTCATCTTTTAGTAGCTACGATTAATTAAATGTATTTAAACACATTGTTTAAACTTATACATAGGCAGGCCCAACATTACCATGGGAATCATATTATAAAAGCATATACTAAATCCCACAAATGACTTCTGCACCTTTCGCAAACGATAAGCAGATTTCACTTACTTATCTCCATTTCGAGTATATCAAAATCATTGTTTACCCTATTATATTTAGTATTAGCGTCTTACTACTCGGCGCAGGCCTCCTCTCAGGTAAGACAGAGGGGTTCGGAGCGTTAACCCGCCACTCAGCACCGGTGCTGGTTAGCGGACTTTAAAGATTTCTATCTTATTGAAAGTAACCTGGACCGATAGCTTAACGTGTTTTCCGAGGCATGGTCCGAAGTGGACACGAATGCTTTAAAACCCAGGACTGGATACTTAGAATTTTATTCCCTCCAAGGAATTGGACCAAGGAACTTATAAACCATAGCTGAATATACACAGCACTGGACACTGGAGGTAGTTCCGTATATCATAACAAGCTTTTTATACATCGTCAACAAAATATTATTAATATGGAACTATAAACAGATATCTTGATGAAATCACCGTCATGGAAATTTAATCCGTTTATTGGTTCTAAGCTTTCTTTCTCAGTTCGATATCTTTTTATGGCCTCCATCGAGCGCCTCGCAAACACTCCGATAAATCCGATACCTACTGCCTTCACTTCACTCTTCTTTATTGTATACTTCCACTTTTATGTAGTAATTATTTGGAAATATTCTAGCACTTTCTGATAATGCTAGATATCACTCACTAAACTAAACTCTGGGATATAACGAATATAACGACGAAAGGGCAGCAGGGAGGCCTTTAGACCAGCAGTGGATTGTTGTAGGCTATTGATTAATTGATTAAATATATATTTTTTTAAAGTGTATTATAAATATAACCTAAAATAAACTATTTAAAACTAAATAAAATCTAAAATGTCCTCGAAACCACCGCAGCGAGGCACAGTTCCTAAGATGCTGGCAGCATTGCCTCTTTGGATGGCCAAACTAATTCGTTGGCCAAGGTAACTGCCCGCTCCTTTCCGATAATTCTTTGAAAAGAGCTCTTGCCTCCGGACCCCACGGTCCCAAAGTCTCTACTCCAAAAGGCACAAAAATGAAGAAGAAGAATGAAGAAGATGAAGAAGGCTATTCAGGTTTTCATATTTACGCCTCTTGGCCTGCTCGGCACTGGTAGCAGCCGCACCCACCATTGACGAGGTGGCCTGGATGTGCGATGCAGCTAGGGTATCAACACAAGTTGCATCCCACAGAAGTGACCTTCCAAGCCTCCAAGGTATCAGCGTCATACCATCAGGTCTCTTGCCATTGCTCCGCGCCAAACCAATAGTTCTAATACAGCTGGAATAGTGTATTTGCTCACTTTTAAATGCTTACAGAAACAACTGTGATATTTTTAGTAGTTCTTTGACCTCATACAAAAAACATGTCAAACATTTATTTACATAAATTAAATTAATTTATTTTCCGTTTTAATTTTATATCATCACTATTCTTTGTTATATTAAGTTATATTAAGTTTTAAATTTTGCTTTGTTATTTGATTAGCTTTTAGATTATTTTAATTAAACATGCTGTGGTCATTTCTAGAAGGTTTCAATCTCCTGTCTTTCTCTTTTATTTATGTTATTCTTATGATAACGTCATTGATTGTTACCAGTTTAATGATCCAATAAAATGAAAAAAAAAAATGTAGCTGCTCACTTTGGTGGAATAAAATTATCCATATTTATACTAATGTGATGAGTGCGAGAGTATTTATTTGAAGTCATAGCACGCCCAAACCACTGCACCGATATTTATGAAATTTCGCTTACCTGGTTGAAATACAACAAGATCCTGTCCAATTCTACTGGATCCACAACACTTAGAAACAGACAAATACATATTGACAATAATGTATTGCCACTAGAATAGAATATGTTTATTTACCGGAATACATAAAGACTTACATGCGGTGTAACTTTCAATCTAATACTATAATTATTTATAGTTGCCAACAAAATAGTTATTTGGCAAATAAGTATTATTATTATTATTGTTATTTAAATAGCCTGACTCAGCTCTGAGTTGCGGATACATTTTTTACTAAAAAAAATTATATATATATATATTATCGTATTCTTCAAGCGGTCCTGATAATAATCAACAGTAAACCAATGTTTGGTGAATTATACACACTAATAGATGTAGGTTAATGGAAACGAACGTTTTTGATTCGTCATTTGATTTAGGAATAGTGTTTTGGGTAAAACTCAGTTCTGCCCAATTCTATCGGACCCACAACACTCGGAAACAGACAAAATTCGGAAATAATAAATTCTCAAATTGCCTCGCTGGGAATCAATCCCGGGACCTCGCAGGGTGGTTGTCATGTTAAAAATTGAACATTGAATCTGATTATTCTAGAAGCAAAAACACTTCTAATAACTGGGAAATCTTACACAGTTTGCAACCAATTAAAAAAATACAAAAGAACGTAATTGAACTTTTAAAATCTGTTAATTAAACAAAACTTTTATTACCAGTATCACTTATAAACGGATAGTATTTAATTCTTTATCGTATTACATTACCTGCTTCATAAGATGCTGCCAATTTAGTCCGCTAATGTCAACAAGCAAAGAAAAGCATTGTCCCTGCACAAGATGAAACTCCAGTAGCGGAAGTTATATAATCAAGGCACGGGCATGAAGTCATCAAGGCTGGCAAACGCCCGGCACGTGACCTGACCGTCTAATTCTTTCATTCAGCAACATTTCTTTGATGTCATTTAGAAAAAAGTGTACAGCGTATAACACAAACATCCTCCAGTTTTGGAGTGTTTACTGTGGAAGGATTTTTTTTGGAGACTGTGGATTGGAGGATTAATTTTATTCGGATTTCAAAATAATTATCTTGTTATGATTATTTTTCCGACCCAAATATCGACCAATCGAATTGCACCATTCGACGTCACGTGGTACAACCTACATGGTATTATACTGATAATTTTTAGAAAATTTTCTCTGGTAGTTGCTATATATATTTTGCTATATTTATTCATTATGAAATTCTTATTTGTTAACTGTACATTTCGTCTCATGGTGCAATTCTATTGGCCGACATTTGGGACGGAAAAATAATCCTCCGAATACCACACGAGCTTCAAAATTATCTGGCATTTCCCTCAAGGTTCCCTGCAAACAAATAAAGTCGTCAAGTTTTTCAGGAATTTTGAAGCTCTTGTGGTATTATAAGTGATTATTGGCACTATTACTAAATTAGAGCAAGTCTGTTGAAGAGTTGTAAACTCTATTCCTATGAATAAAAACAAAATATTAACTTACGTCAGTATATAATAATAAGATTCGAATGTGAATATTGACAAAATCAAGCAGCAGTGATAGCCCAGTGGGTAAGAGCTCGACTTCTCTTTCGGGGGGCCGAGTTCGTATCCCAACACACACCTCTAACTTTTCTATGTTATATACGCGTTTTAAGTTATAAAAATAACACTCGCTTCAACGGTGAAGGAAAATATCTGTTCTCAAAGGTGTGTCGAGTCCACCAATCCGCACTAGGCCAGCGTCGTGGACTTCAGCCTTAACCCCTCCTCATTGTGGGAGGAGACCCGTGCCCTGTAGAGGGTAATGAGTTAAGAACTTTCAGTTTTTAATTGATCACAAAGTACGCTTCGTATGCAGTTGTATTCAATGCCGTAGAGAATCCTGTTCTTTGCATAGCATAGCATCACGCTTTATCTACAATTTTTCTGTATTTTTATGTGGTATATAATAGTCTATTCATTCACTAGTTCCTTCGTTCATTCATCCATTCATTCATTCATTCATTCATTCATAAGACAAAAGTTATAAAAGGTATAGTATAGTATATATATTTTTTTTTTATCCCGATTTCGTTGAGCCTAAGGGCTCTTCTAATGGCGACCTTTTGCGGTCGCCCCAATACTCCGTTGACGCTGCTGAAACCCTTAACGTTGTCATCAGCTACTATTCGATTCAGAAGAGAGAGAATTCAGTCACTTCCCTGAGAGACTAGGCAACCATTCGATTAATACCAAAGGTATTCTGGTTGTATTTGTTGAGTGGCTCTATAGCAAACACAGTCAATCATATAAATAATGCCCTTTGATTATCTTAGAGTAACTAAGGTTAATGTTCGTTGCTACGGCGGATTCCGGCCACCTTGAATATTAGTAGCGAAAAGCTCTTTTATTAAACTAATAAGTTTGTATTTACCGTGCGAGTAATATTTCAGATAAGTTTATTAGTTTAAATATTAGGTAGTTTTTATGTTATCATTTATCTAACATACCTCCAGTTTTTGATATGTTGTCAAAAGAATTCAAAATTAATTTATTTCAAGTACTTTATAAGCACTTTTGAAACTTCAAGTATGTAATGACTGTACCATCCGTTCGGAAAGCAGATTCTACGAAAAGACCCGGCAAGAAACTTAGTTGTTGCTCTTTTCCAACATAAACATTTACAATAATTTTTCTATCTTGTGGGAGATAAGAGCGAAGCTGGCTGCTTCCAATCTACCTTGTCATTAAGAAATTCATCAAAAAAATAGTGATCTCGCACCAAACAGATCTTCGGCAATGTACCCTCTATGCACGTTTCACCCCGAAACCGGAGCATCTTCAGGAAATGTTGACTTTACAATGAATAATTGTAAAGTTAACATCTCCTGAGGAATAATTGTAAAGTCAACAACTCCCAAGGATGCTTCGGTTTCGGAGCGAAACGTGCGTATAGGGTACATTGCCGAAGATCTGTTTGGTGTGGAGTATAAGGATTGAAGATTTTATAAATTACACCATACAAATTCTCCTGCTTTTCGCGGACTATAGCAAATTCAACTTAATTTTCATAATATATCATGAGAATAACCGCAATGTAACGCCTGCTTCTACTGCTTCTATCCTATACTCAACCCCACAAAGGAGTTCTGCACCTTTCGCAGATGATATGCAAATATCCCGTTATATATAAACCGAATGCAACCCGCTTCTGATTTATGTTGACCGTGCAGTTTTACATTAGTAAGGGACCTATGTAGCCTCTATATGTAGTCACGCCGCTGTCTAGCCAATATCAGCATTTACCACAATACCAAAGGCGTGTAGTTAGTGTATCTCTTATATATAGTTCATGAGATACATCCTAACAGATAGACTGACGGATGGACGGGTTATTCTAGATATGGCTCATTCTATGGTCCCGTTGTTACCCTTTGGCTAGGAAAGTTATGATTAAAATTAAAGTTAAAATTAAAATTAGAACTATGTTTAACTACTCTACATACTAAAGAGACTAATTATAAAAAATAAGTAATAGACCTACGTAGCCTCTATATTATGTTGTTACGCCGCTATCTAGCTAATGTCGGCATTTACCGCGATACCAAAGGCATGTAACCACTGTATCTCTTATTTATAATGTTATTCTACATTTCGTGAGATATATCCAGCTAACAGACAAAGGACGGATGGATGGACGGGCTATTCAATCGATGGCTTATTCTAGGGCCCCGTACCCTTTGGCTATGGAGCCCAAAAAATACCTATATAATTTTGTTTCGTTATAGACCTACGTCGTCATCATCATCATCATGTCAACCAATCGACGTCCACTGCTGCTGCTGCACATAGGTCTTTTGTAGGGAGTTTCACAATACACGGTCCTGGGCCCTTTGCCTCCAACGGCTCCCAGCGACTCGCCTGATGTCATCTGTCCACCTCGGTGGGTGGCGACCTACGCTGCACTTACCGGTGCGGAGTCACCATTGCAGCACCTAAAGACCCCAACGTCTATCAGTTCTCCGAGCTATGTGCCCTGCCCATTGCCACTTCAGCTTTGCGACTCGCTGAGCTATGTCGGTAACTCTAGTTCTTCTACGGATCTCCTAAATTCTGATTTGATCACGTAGAGATACTCTTAGCATAGCTCTCTCCATCGCCCGCTGCGTGACTCTGAGCCTTATAATGAGGCCCATAGTTAGCGACCATGTCTCAGTTTCGTAAGTACACGCACAGCAACACGCACTGTTCGAAGACTCACTGAGGGATTTTGGACGAGAAGATGTCACGAAGTTTCCCAAACGCTGCCATCCAAGTTGGATTCGGCGGTTCACCTCTTTCTCGAAATTGGACCAACCTAACTGGATCGTGTGTCCTAGGTATATGTACTCGTCTACAATTTCGAGTGCAGAGCTCCCAACAATTAGACTTACGTACCCTTTATATATTACCGACACGCCGCTATCTAGCCAATGTCGGCATTTACTATTTATAAAGTGCTTCTACGGTTCATGAGATACATCCAGCAGACCGATGGATAGATGGATGGACGGGTTATTCTATCGATGGCTTATTCTAAAGTCCTGTTGGTACCCCTTGGGTACGGAACCCGAAAAAGAACTTCCATAATTCTGTTTTGTTTCCCGTAAACAACACCGTGAAAAATAATAAATTGAGAAATATGATGGAGGGGGATTAGTTCGGTGAAATGATGAATCTAATTTTCGTGGCGCAGCTGAGCGCCAAAGGAAACTTGCAATTTAAAATTTTCGATGTTCCATCGCGCTATAAGCATTCAGGAGATGAAAAAGTTGATTAATCCGACAAACTTCGCGGTTCATTTTGGAAATCGCGAGTGGCAAACATAGAATGTTTTTGAAAGATGGAATACAAAATAGACTGTTTTTCGTATCTTTAACAGAAAAGTATTAAGAGAATAAATAAACTTAAGTATTGTATCAAAGAGATTTTTATAACTAACGCGAACCAAACCAAATTTCGATATTTCTCTGATGTCTTATTGCAGGCTTTACTTTGCGGAAATCCATAATATATTATGAAAATTAAGCTTAATTTGCTATACTCCGCGAAAAGTAGTAGAATTAGTATGGTTTATTTATAATTTCTTCAATCCGTATACTCCACACCAAACATATCCTCGGCAATGTACCCGATGTATTATTAAAAACCCCGGATAACGTAAAGTCCTCACTACTAGTCAAGACCGTTTGTTTGATACTCACGTTGTGGAAGTTGTGAAAAAATATACAAACTGCCATTTTGTGGCAACGGCCATCTTGGGATGATCTTCTTCAAATATAGCTATGAACACTCCCAACAAATCACAAAAAAACAAAATCATTATAAGTTCATCCGTTCGGGAGCTACGATGCACACACACAAACACACACACACACACACACACCCACACACACTCATACTCACACGAACACACACACACATACGCGCGCGTAAACACACACACACGCACACACACACAAAGACGCGTCAAACTTATAACACCCCATTGTTTTTGCGTCCGGGGTTTTTAAATACCTTAGGTAAAAGGATAAGACCATGAAAACAATATTTAACGTTTCAACGTTTTCCAAACAACAGAATAGTAAGGAATTTACCATTTTTATCATTGCAAATTAGCTCTTGACTGCAATCTCATCTAGTGGTACGTTATGATGCAGTCTAAGATAGTAGCCGGCTAACCTCTTAGGGGTATGGCATTTATATTTAACACATACCCCTTAGTCAGTTTCTACGCACCAATGTACTCGAGAATCTTGGCGGCACGTCTTCGTCGATAGAATGGTAAAAAGCCATGCCCGAAGCCTTACACCCTACGAAAACCTCATCTTTAGTTATAATATTATATAACTAAGGAAGAGCTAAAACCTCCTATATGATTGCAATAAAAATAAAAGGCCGGGTAAGTTTTAGTAGAAAAGAGCCTAAAAATATAATTCTATCTGAACCTTTTTATGATAAACGTACCTAGTTAGTAAGGTCGAGCCATTTTTTAGACCTTCCTGACTAAGTAGATATAATCCGCCCGTAATGCTTAACTCAGGTATATTTATTCCTGTCTACCTTTTCCAGTGCGTCTTTCCTTTCAGTTCGTGGTGGTGCATATAATCAGTAGTATACAGACATTATAGCTTTAGGAATATTTAATTTTTTTTGTGACGGAAATTTAAAAAAAAAATAATTGCGAATTGAATCGGTAATTCACATTTTTATTAACATCTTTTTACTACAAACTGCTAGGCCACAAACAGTTTGATCACTCAAATAACAGGCTCTGAAAGCGGCCGCAGCCTTTGTAAAAAGGCGAGCGTCGGCTGCTTTTTTTTATAATGTAAATAGCTGAGGTGCTAAATGACTAAATTTTGGATCTATTTTTTTTTAGCGAACGCACTGTATATTATTAGTACATTGATTTAGATAGATGTTCTTCATGCTCGGCCGTTGACATAAGGTGTTCGATAGTTCCTGATTAGACGATGCAACTATGAAGTGGCGTTGCTTTATCATAAAAATATTTTATTCATGTTTTGCTTACTAATACGTTATAATTAATCTTACAATTATTTTTGTATAATATTGCGCTTATGCATAACAAATGAGATTTTTTTTTAAATTCATACTACGCTTTGGCAAACGATAAAGACTCTAGAAACGGTAACAGCGCATTGGGTAGGAGCTCGATTTCATTTTCGGTGGGCCGAGTTCAAATCCCAGGACGCACCTGGTGCGTTTTGAGTAATTAAAATATCACTTGCTTCAACAGGAAACCTGAATGCCTGAGAGTTCTTCATAATGTTTTCAAAGGTGGGTGGAGTCCACCAATCCGCACTGGGCCAGCATCGTGGACTAAGGCCTTAATCCTTTCTCATCGTGGGAGGAGACCCGTTCTCTGCAGTGGGCCGTTCATGAGTTGATGTGATGAAGTACGACTTAACCTCGATGAGGGATCTTTGCATCGTCTGGGTCTAATAAGTATTATAAGCACATTTTTTTAATGATAAGCATTAAAAAAATATCTGGCACCTTATCACAAGTTATATGTATTTATTTTATTTAAAAGTTTAATTTTATTTACTCACTTGCCAAAATTACTTATTTAATTACTTATAAGACTTACAAATGTCAACAATGCATTCTTTCAGCAGCCGGATTACAGCCTTGGTGCGTTGCGCTCACTCACTAAGTCAACTGTAAACTATGGAGGCGTACGCAAAGTTTTGTTGGACGAAAGCTGATCTTAAAGCGAGAGTTTCTCAAGACGCTTAAGCAAACTTTTAGAGGCTCAAGACGTTTAACTGGAGACCTCTGATGTCAAAGCGCAGTTTGAGGGCTTACACAGCTGAGTGAAAGTGACACCGAAGTGCAGTTAGCCGTTCCAGTTAAGATGTTGTTTTGTTTAATGACTATGACTTTGAGTTTATTGCAACAAACTGCAGGACCTACGTGGTTATACTGTTTTAGATATTTAACCGCTCTATATCGTTGTTCGTGTATTATGAAAATTAAGATTAATTTGCTATACTTCGCGAAAAGCAGGAGAACCTGTGTGGTGTACTTTATAATTTCTGCAATCCTCATCATTTGACTTTGCAATGAATAATAGACATTCTTTGTAAAGCCAACAACCTCCTGAAGATGCTCACGTTTCAGATCGAAACGTGTGTAGAGAGTACATTACCAAAGATCTGTTTGTTGTGGAGTATAGCAAATTAAGCTTAATTTTCATAATATTTCATGGATTTCCGCAAAGTAACGCCTGCTTCTATCCAATTCTTGTTGGTCGTTTGGTTGAGATATTCTACGTCGGATCCAATGGTTACAGATAATGGTTCGTGCCACCTTGTATTACAAAAAATCAAAATGTCATACTGAGCTGAAATCGTCAGCTACATCGCGGAGGGGGATTTCGTGTCATGCTCGCATGAACTTGTAAAGTAAACACGTAGGTAGTGCAGTATTAATGTCAGTCAGATTTTCCCTACTCACTATCATTTATAGCTTTTCGTATAATCATTAAAAGAACATTAGTTTCACCCTGTTTTGCGAGAAGGATGACCGCCGGTCCAAAGAGATCGTCAAAACTTTGTAGTATACCATAAAACCCTACAAAGGAGTGAAATCAGTAGGTATCGGGTTTATGATCGTGTTTGCAGGAGCTCGCTGGCGGCTATAAAAAGATATCGAACAGAAGAAAAAACTCTCAGAATCAATAAACGGATTAAGTTGCCCGGCGATGGTTTCTTTGAGAGATTTTTTTCTATTTCAATGGTATTAAATTGTATTCCGGAGTGGACAGATTCCTGGTAATTCTGTTTTATTAAAGGTACACTAAGAAGAAGGAAATAAACCAGAAGTTTTACGAAAGCCTAGACGACCGTTTTCTCGGTGCGCTAAATACTTTTTACTTTTTATTTTCGTGGTACTACAAGAAATTGAAAAGTTTAATCTTGAGGGCCTAGAATCAATCACAGTCAGTTTATATTTGTTATTAGTTAGTTATTAGTTTGACGGCCGACTGGCGCAGTTGGCAGCGACCCTGCTTTTTGAGTCCAAGGCCGTGGGTTCGATTCCCACAACTGGAAAATATTTATGTGCTGAACATGAAAGTTTTTCAGTGTCGGTGTTTATCTGTATATTATAAGTATTGATGTATATTATTTATAGAAATAGTCATCAGCTAGCTCAGTACCCATAACACAAGCTACGCTTACTTTGGGGCTAGATGGCGATGTGTGTAGTGTCGTAGTATATTTATATTTATTTATATTTAGTCTAGTATTTATCACAAGCAATGGTGCGCATTGCAAAGTTTTAAGGCCTCTTGTACCCCATCATAAGTTTAGATACTGTACCAATTTAGATAGCTCTAGCTTTAGATACAAAGCCCCATATCTTGTGTAGGAGTTCTTTCTCACACAAAAGAGAGAGTGGGTTTATATAGCCCGCGCTA
This sequence comes from Pararge aegeria, assembly GCF_905163445.1. NCBI lineage: Eukaryota > Metazoa > Arthropoda > Insecta > Lepidoptera > Nymphalidae > Pararge > Pararge aegeria. Next base: position 2,438,433 of record NC_053184.1, on the reverse strand, counting down.
CATCAAAGTCGGCTGGTGGGTTTGACTTACATACGACAGCTCTGAATTAAAGTTTTTTTTTCCACTTCAAATTGATTGCAATCCGTTGACTGCAATCCAATGACTGCAATCTCACCTGGCAGTAAGTAGTGATGCAGTCTAAAATGGTAACGGGCTTACCAATTAGGGGTTATGGCAGTTATATTAAAACCCAACCTAATCGGTTTCTAACGAAATAGTAACGGAACGCTTAGTGACACGTCCTTGCCAGTAGGGTGGTAACTAGCCACAAGACCAGACAAGAGAAAATTCAGAAATTATAAATACCCAACATGTCCCTGCCGGGAATCAAACCCGGATCTTACCACTTAAGATCACAGCGCTCACCGCTGCGCCAGGAAGGTTCTCAATTAGTTACTACAAGAGGTGCGTCGTAATAGTTACTCAGTGTTTTATCACTGCCCGAGAATGTTTTCATATATGCATTTAATTTTCTGTATATAAGATTGATCAATATGGAATTTATTTAATGAATAATTTTTTTTTTTTTATCCCATGTGGTGACGGAAGATCACACAGATCACACATTACAATTGTCACCATCACTCCTCCTGCCGCGGATGTCGTACGAGGTGACTAAGGGAATATAACAGAGAACGTGTAACAGCGTTCTCTATGCTATCACTACCACCTACTGTAATCATCACCGCCGTGAGGTGATTATAGGCGAAACCTTCTCTTAGGAGAGGCTCTTAGCCCAGCAGTGGACTGTTACAGCTATCAATGTTATTTAGTGTAATCAAAAAAATGTTTTAAGCCCGCCAACCCCTACTAGTTTGGAATGATGGGAATACGCTCCTATGCAAGAAACGACCTGTGCCTAGCAATAGCACCTTAATAGGCCGCCGATGGAGATGGAGAAACCTCCCTCGTGCATATAAACCTCGCAGTTAATCTTAGACCATAATTCTCAGTATTCAATCCGTCATGCAAGTTGGAGTGAATGGAGTCTGATTGTAAGTTACAATTTGTAAGGAATTTGCTCGCTTCAACGACGCCCGTCGGAAATGACGCCAGTGCAGCTTAGTACGGATTAGGTAGGTTCATAAGATACCTTACTAGCTGCTTATATAGTATCTTGTAGTGCTCTTAGGGAAGATTACAACACAGATTTAATACTGTTTCATAAAATAGTACCTACATCATCCAGAGCCAATAACAGTCAGCATCTGGAGTAAAGGACTTTTTTTTTCGTGGGGCAATCCTCATGGATACCACCGCACCACGGGGTGACCACATTGGTTATGTCGGACTCATACGGCTAAAACCCCATGGTGTTCAATCCACAATCAAATGTGACAATCCCTTAGTCGATTCGTACGATCTGCTGGAGTAGGACGGGTGAACAAGAGCCATGGAACTCGCATCATCACCACCGAACGCTTTCCATGAGCTTTGTGTATATTATGTAGGTAAATATGGGTGATGAAACTCGCTTCATCGTCACTGCACAAGGGTGCCAACAATCGATATTTATACTGTATAAATATATATATATATATATATATATATAAATAAATATACATAGAAACAGTGTCGCTGCCCACTGCGCCAATCGGCGTTCAAATATTATATATATGTATATTTCTGAGTCCAAGGCGATTCGTGGGAAATATTCATCAGTTAAGAACAGTAGATAAACAAAGACTGCAGTAGAATACAAAACGCGGCCTTGTCAAACGATAAGTAGCTCTGTCAGGCAAACTTAGTATTTTAGGAAAACAAACTGCAGGATTATAAATACGAATGCTTAAAAATTGTTACGCTTTACTTAACATTCGGGAGATATATAAAATAAGTTCACGTTTGTTTCTAAAGATATCAAAATAATAAAAAAAAACGCAATCGATTAAATGAAATTTTTACTGTACGTTGCAGATAAAACACGGAATATTTTTCATACGGGTTTTTTTCTGAGGGACAGGAAAAATGCGTTTAGAAATCGACAACCCAAGTTGGTTCATAAAAACTACATAAACGCGAGCGAATTTGATTTTTTTTTATTACCAATACATATTAATTACCAGTTACATTGACTTTGTTTACTTGTTCATGTGATATTTACATTCGGCTTAACTACTGCACCGATATTGAAGAAAGTTTCCAAAAGGGAAGCTTGCAATCTGGAGGCGGGCATAAAATACTTGTTATACTGGAAAAGTACGAAGGAAATGTTCCCGTTTATTTAGTAAAATAGCCATTGTTACATACGAACGGTTTTGCCGCTTAACGTTACTTAGCTAAACCTGGTCTAAGCGAAGTTTTTTGAAGAATACAGATAATTAACATCTTGGATAAATTTATGCGAATATTGGCACCTTTCTTTCAATTTTGAAACTGTTTTGCTTTTAGAATGGCTTTGCGATTTACGGTGGTCAAAAGCCGGAATACGATGCGTCGGAAGAAACCCTCGTGTGTGATTCCGTACGTCAATACTATCAAAAGTAATGGGACAAGTAGCTCGGAATTTGGTCAAGTGGAGTAGTTCCGATTCTTCCGGGATACATGTTTGCGGAGTCGCTTGACCCACGGTCGAGCTAATGTAAACCGCCATCCTATTACAAAGTATTGACTTTAGCAACATCGAGGACTTTCTGGAGATTCGGATGGTATTCATTATTTTGCCCAATCCTACTTAGTTACTACCACTGGTTCACATTTTTGAAGCTTTATACAGATACTACATACATTTCTGAAGACCGCGACCGCCGTCCAGGTTCGTTTCGTTTTTTTTTAATCCAGCTATACTTAACTGTATGTTTGAAAGTAAAATGTCACTTTATAACATGTCTGTTTGAAAGTAAAATGTCAATCTATAACAGGGTGTGTTTGACCTTGGCAACATCGAGGATTTTCAAAAAAATTGGAATGTATTAATTACGACCTTAGTACCTACTATTTCACCATTTCAGGGTTTCGTCCGTACAAGCTTAATTTTTCGGAGCACGCGACTTATTTCGCGTTAGTTTAGTTTTTGAATAAATTGAAATTGAAATTGATTTTTTTTTTAATCCAGCGAGAACGGTTTATTTCAAAGTAAAATTTTAGTACAGGATGACTTAAGCAATATGGAGGACTTTTTGGTTAACTGAACGGAAATTATAACTATTTTGCCCATACTTACATAGACGCCGTTTTGCAATTCTTAAGTTAATGAAGCCCGCGCGTCTTCGTCCACGTTAATTTCAGTTTTACTAAGAATCTTTAGATTCAAAGAATTTTTCAACGCATATTAGTAGTTAAGTAAATGTTAGCTCAGCCACACTTTAACACTAATGCTAATTCATAATCCACTTAGTTTTTTAATTCGTAAAGGTAACGTTAATAATTGCAAAATGTATTCCATGCTTGTAATTCCATTTCCACAATATTTCATTATAAACTCTTTAACGATGTCAAACTGCAAACATTTCAGATAAAACTTGAAAAAATACACGAACAAAAAAAACCACACGCTAAAGTACGCAAGGCCTTTAAAAGCCTTCTTCTGTAAACTCAGCCTTAAGACAGCATTCCACTACTGGCGAGGATGTGTACAGGACACGGGGAAAATCGCTTCGCGTGAATTTTCGCGCGACGTGAATTAATGTATAGGAAGCAGAGTCGCACACCGCGCCGCCTGCCAATTCTAACCGTAATTCGCTGTTAACTCACCGCATGTCCCGCTGTTTTAGCACTTAAAGCAAGCCAAGCTTTATTCATGAGGACTTTATTATTGTTTTAAATCGAGGTCTCCTTAAAAAAATTATTGACGACATTTAAAACATGTTTAGTGTAAAGAAGTTAACCACAGTTCTGAAACTGCTAATCGAATTAAGTACCTACTAATGTGAATGAGCGGAAGAATTACCGATAATATTGCAATGCCGCGTCGTTTTCTCACACTAAGAGGTATTTCTTAATTCACTAACTTTATACCTACATGATAATTCCAAATACGTTATCTTATATATCTATTATATGACGGCTGATTGGCGCAGTTTGCAGCGACCCTGCTTTTTTAAATTGAACCCACGGCCTTGGACTCAAGGCCGTGGGTTCGATTCCCACTACTGGAAAATGTTTGTGTGATGAGCATATATGTTCTTCAGTGTCTGGGTGTTTATATGTATATTCTAAGTATTTATGTATATTATTCTTAAAAATATTCATCAGCTATCTTAGTACCCATAACACATGCTACGCTTACTTTGGGGCTAGATGGCGATGTGTGTGTAATTGTCGTAGTATATTTATTTTTTATATTTATTTATCAATCAAATGACGTCCACCACTGGTTTAATGGGAATTTAACTGGAATTTTAAAGTCCATGGTCTTCCGCGGACGGAAAAGTCACAACGTTTCATACCTCAGCTTTGCAACTTCATACAGCCAAACTATATCGCGTACCTCACTGGAAAGGTGAACTTAAAATAGCAACTAAAGCCGCCACGTAGTCTGGTTTAGAGGACAAAAGAAGTATGTTTTATTACAAAAAAAATCCTTAAAGCAAGTTTCCTATAATTATCGCATGCCACTATGAACGCAGCCTGTGATAGAGTCACGTATATAAACGGGACGCGGTTTTAATTTTGTTTGCCATTATTTTAATTCCACTTTGATAATCGACGATAAATTAGTTCTATTGATAATGACTGAGACACCATGAGGTACAAGACTGAAGTATATCGAAAATGCACTCGTATTTATATCAAAATACCCACCGGCACAATGCCATGAACTTTGGCTGTGAATCAATTATAACTTTAATTATTTCTTGAAAATTATTTATTTATTAAATAAGAATTATCAGCACATTTTTTATATTGCTAATCAATTAAATCTGGGACACATCAAGTTAGATTTTTTAAATGTTTAATTATTTACTAACTTCATAAAATCACTGTGAAATTAAACATACTGTTGCTAAATTAATTTTCAATTTCCTATTCCACTAAAAATCTAATCTGTTAGGAGTACGGCAGTTACTTTAAACCCATACTCCTAGTACCGTATCCTAGAAATGGTTTTGTGTAGCCGCTTTATTACAAAAAAGCCTCAAACCGGGTTTTCTCATAAATATCGCACGCCACTATGAACGCCTGTGATGGAGTCACGTACACCAACGGGACGCGGTTTTAAACATGTTCTCCCAGCAGTCGGAGATGCTGCATCGTTTTAAAAATTCAATGTAACCGACTGCACGCACACTGGTGGCTTTCTAAAGTTGATTGCATACTGCTGTAAGAACCGTAAACGACTAAGCAAAACTGTGTAAAAAAATTCAAATACAAGTTCAAATTCAAAATTCATTTATTTCAAGTAGGCCTAGTTTATAAACACTTTCGAAACGTCAAGTCAGTCTGTTTGTAGTGACTCTACCGATTTGGAAGGCGGATTCGGTTTGAATAGTGATTGTCTATCTATGGGTTTATCTTTAGGCTAAGCAAAGTATACAAAATACAAAGAGAAATAAGTATATTTTAATCTCTTGCAGCATCTGGGGTCTGGCGCCTATATAGCGGCTCTTTACGGAATTTGCTGAGCTGGCGGCGCATTTAGTGGCGTGCATAGAGGATATGCACGGGTATGCAGATGATAAAAAGTGAAGAAAATTTGCAGTACGAGTTACAAAATGTAAAGGGTAGGCTTTCTGCAACTCTTACAATGTCTATCCTTAAGTTCTTTAAAGCTAGTACTGGGGATTTCTTTCATTTATGTCATCTGCCCGCTTAGTGCATACCTTGTATGCACGCCACTGGGCGCATTGCGCCTTTGGCGGACTTCTCATCTAGCGTCTATTTAGAGGTTTTGCGGTCTTGGTCGCTAGATTCTCTTTGCAGCTTTTGCGAGTCTGAAGCATCAATCGGAACTTTGTTTTTGGGGCAGGGTTCTATCAACTTAACAAGCGTTTCTAAATTTCATATCCATTAATCTCTTGAATTACAGAGTATGATCTTATTCGAAGTGTCTTTTCAAAAGGAGTTTTGGAATAAGGGGCGCTATAGAAGATGGAAAGGTACTAAACTGCAATACGGTACAAACGGTACGGTACAAAAGGTAACTGCATAACTCCTAATAGTACCTATAAGTATTTTGAATCCACTTCAAATAAGGTAGAGTTTGTATACGATAAGATATACTTTAGACGTATTTTGTTTTTAGAGTCAGAATGTAAAGTCACCAATATGTTCTCAGCTTTACTAGAAACCCTACTATTATAGCTCTTAGGTATATAGCAGCAAGGGTCATAACTAGACGCCACGTATCATTATTGAAGTCGTAAAACCCGCCGTAATATGGACTCTTCATAAAAAAAACTATATGCAATACGGCTTTACTTTTTTCACGACATAAACTTTATTTTGCAAGTGAAAAGTATTACCTAAATAAGGATGTTGCGAATAAGAAAATTCCATAAAAATTCGTGGACAATTTTTGTGAAAAAAGTGGTTTAAATTTCGTCATTCCCTTTACACACGAAAATATTTTCGAGTAAATATTTTAAAGAGGATTTTTATGAAAACCTAATATTGTTTCTTTGTTAAATGAACATGAAAATTTCCATAACCTACAGTATGCTGCAACTTTTAAGTTCAAGGTCCTGGCTTCGATTCCCAGCTCAGTAGTTCCGGAACTTCATCATCGTCATCATACTAAGAACCAGCCCACTGCTCGGCTAGCCTCCTCTCTAACAGGAAAGAGGGAATCATAGACCCACCAGGCTGCTAAATTTGGTTGGTGCGATCTACCGATTAATTATCACGTTTGTGAAAACTGCTGGGATCGATGGCTTAACAAGCTCTCCGAAGCACGTGGTTGGACATCACTAATTTTCTAACTAAAAATGTCTTGACATACTTCAATACTCTTTGCTGGACTGATCCGGGAATTAAACACAGGACCTCGTAATCACGCTAAACAATAGAACAATGAAGCTGTAGCTAATCACAATACTCTTACTCAAAACTATGACTGTCTGTAAATTTACATGCGACCACAGATGCTATTATGCTATGTTTTCCTTTCCTTGGGATGATGATCACCTTGTTAACCAATCGACGTCCACAGCTGGACATAGGTAATTTTTTTGGAGCTCCAAATACCGCAGTCTTGTCCACTTAGGTCCAGCGACGCGCTTCATGTCGTCTTTTACTAAAATAAAAAATAAAAATTGTCTGTGTTTACGTGATAATGTGCCGTACGAGTAGAAGAGATATAGACGTGTCACAACCCGAACACTTCGATTGATCGTGCCTCTCTATCGCTTGTCTCTATCTTTTCAGGTGGAACGTGACAATGTGTCATGCTTTTTCGTGCGTTCATCGATTTATAAGACGTTATCACGTTAAAAAAAAACTACGATTGTGTGTGAAAGCTCCTTATGCAATCAAGACGTGACAGAATATAATATTCCGGTAATCAAATCAATCACGCGACAAGATTCCTGATCGACACACATCTGATTGTCCGCGTGTCGTTTATCAATCTGTTCGGATCCGTCAGCGTATGGGATCCGTCTGCCTAGTGTGATGGATGACTCAATTATACACCATATTCGTTACATTTTACAAAAAATGTTTCATTTATAATACGTATTTTAGTGTAGAAATTGTCTGGCTCTGATTGATGGATCGTGCCATTTGTTATATTACAAGCACTACCTGTGAGTATTCGTTTCTTACGCACTACCATACGCGGCCCGCGTGATGAACTTGAATGTTTTTCAGTGTCTGGGTGTTTACCTATCTATATATTATAAGTATTATTCATCAGTTATCTTAGTACCCATAACACAAGCTACGCTTACTTTGGGACTAGATGGCGATGTGTGTATTGTCGTAGTATATTTATTTATTTGTTATAGTAGTGCTGCTTTTCGGCAGAATTATGCATGGCGTTTATACTTCCCCGGGCGATCAAAGCTGTATTAATACTTAAATTAATAAAAAGGCTTGCACCGTAGTAATACACGCTTCTCAGCTCTGTCCAAGAAAGCTATACTAAAACTAAAATGAATGTGAAGGGTGTGGGCCGTAGTCCGCCACGCTGCTGAAAGTTGAATTGGTAGACTTCACACGCCTTCCAGAAGATAAAAGATAACTCTCAGGCATGCAGATTTCCTCACGATGCCTTCACCGTTAAGAAAGTGTACTCTCTTGCTATGTATTTATGTCTCTGTAACTACTTTTTTTCTTTGGTGTACAATAAAAGTGTAATTTAGAATAGTTCGAAATGTTAGAGCTATACGTGGAATATCTATACGTACATACATAGTGATGGCCAATTGGCGCAGTTTGTTGGACCCTACTTTCTGAGCCGTGGGTTCGATTCCCACTACTGCAAAATGTCTGTATGATGAGCATAAATGTATTTCAGTGTCTGGGTGTTTAAATGTGTGTAATCTATGTATATATTATATGTAATATATATATTATTCATAAAAACATTCATCAGTCACTTTTTTACCCATAACACAAGCTACGCTTACCTTGGGGCTAGATGGCGATGTGTGTATTGTCGTAGTATATTTATTTATTTATTTAAGACTTTTAAATTCATAACCATCCTTAGTTGGGTTAAAAAGTCCAGACTGAGGTTTTAGAGTCATTTGTCAGAACGATGTACCATCGTGGGAAGTACCTAACCTATGAAATAGTTGAGGAAGACCTAAAACCACATGAATGTCGAAGGTCCAAATGGGTATAAGCTTGACTAGGCTCACAGGGCCTGACGCGCTTGATCTCTTTTTTTTATTTAATCTACTACAAGTTAGCCCAAGACTGCAAACTTACCTGGTGGTAAGTGATAATGTTGTCTAAGATGGTAGCGGGCTATCCTGTTAGGGAGTATGGTAGTCATATCCCTAATTGGTTTCTACGCGACATTGCACCGGAATATTAAATCACTTAGTGGCACGTCTTTGTCAGTAGGGTGTGTAACTAGGCAAAGCCTCCCACCAGACCATACCAGAGAAAATTCAGAAATTATAAATTCGCGAATTGCCCCTGCCGGCAATCGAACCCGGAACCTCCCCCCTACTTAAATTCACAGCACTCACCACTGGGCCAGTGAGGTCGTCACAATAAATTGCGTTGCATGAGACCGCCCATTTTAGATCATCGAATAGTAAACCCCTGCTTTAGATCAATGCGATAAAAAAGAATAAGTTGAAATGAGAAAAGTTCCATTCGTTTATGAAAACGTAAAGATCGCGCTTATCGCGACTTGAACTACTTTTGAATTATAGCTCATTCGCACGGGGGTCGGACAAGAAAGTGAATTTATATTTAACTCACTTAAAAAAATATTCCTATGGCATAAACGGGCGAGGTTTTCGGCAATTATTTATGAATTCCAATTGCAAATGTATGCTCAGCAACTTTTAATCGCTTACAATTTATAATTTTTGAGCTGTAACAAGCATGTTTATCACCATCATTGTCACCAAAATGACTTTCCCTATTTGAGGTCGGCCCTCCTGATCCATGTCCGCCATTTAATACGGACTTGCTTCATTTCTGGCGTAAGACCCAAAGTCTTCATGTTATTGGATACGGTTCTAATCCAGGTAGTAAGTGGGCGTCCTCTGTCTCTTTTACCTTCATCTATAGCCATTACTCGCTGTGTCAAGTGGCTTTTGTCTCTACGCATTATATGCCCATACCAGCGTAATGGGCCCTCCTGCATCTTATGCTGTACTTCTGCAACTTTAAAAGAGCTTTAGAAGTACTCATTCTGAATTTTGTCCAATCTTGTCACTTCCCAGCCAGCGCAACATCTTCATTTCAGTAACATGTACTTTATTTTCGTTACTATTCCTCATTCCATAGAGCAGGGCTAATCGTCCGCTCTTTAGTACACGGTGCCTTTTACTTTAAGTTTATCATTAACTATATTATTTATATTTTTACACCGATACATTTATGTGCAATGGATAATCTCAAAATCTACAGATAAAATAGCTGTTTTTATAAAATATTCTTTTACCTATAGAAAGCCGCGTTTTCAGCACGTGGCAAAGATTATATTTTGTGTCAGTAATAAAATAATCGTAGTTAATTAAGAATAAGGCAAGCTGAAAAGGCAATCGCGTTCGTTCACTAAATGGTCACCACTTACATTATCCGTGCTATGAAAGTGTTGTTATTCGGTACATCTTTAAGAAATCTGCGTAACCATATACCTATCTCTTCTATTAAATATTAAATTATGCATTAGTTTAAAAACTAAATGTTATTCATACTATTTCTCTTTCTTCATTGCACAACCATAAATCGGCTTTCAGAAAGCGGGCATAATGCTGAAGTAGTTTCTACTAGACAATGTAGTTGTCTCTCGTTTCCACAAGAAAATGTAGTGTGGGCGCTACAAAATATTAATCATTACAAAAAACGCGTTTTCTTCATCAAGATAAACTTCACCCCTTATTAATAATTAGGTTATGCTGTTATGTCTATGTTATGTCACTCGATCGTACCGACCCGGTAGGGGAGTTTACGTCAAGAGTACAATACTCGCGCATATATTTTAGTACATTTCAATGACCGCGATGGAATTTAATGCAAATTATATATATATAATGTATAGGAATAATATGAATTTATCACTATTCGGCTATGCTTAGTTGCAATAATGTAGCTGGCAAGTTCCGACTTATACAGCTCGACGACAGAAGTCCTGTTTGCACTACAACATTAAAATTCGCTGAAGCAATCTTGCGAATGTAAAGTATGCGATGTAAATCATTATGACTTTGTGTAAAGGAATGTTTTATGGAATTTGATATTACCAATAATGTCTTACTTATTTTATTGCAGTCAGACCATTGTATATTTGAACCCTAGTTTTAATTTTATTACCTCAATTCACAAGAATGGATAAAACATACATATGTCCTCTCTCTTCAATCTTTAATTTGTTGAGAATATTTTATTACTCTCAACATGCTTCGCATAGCTTCAATAACGTTGCATATTGTCATATACATCTTTACAAAATTTGTGGCTTGTCAGCAAGAGACAACCAAACTGGATTATTTTATTTCGTTACTTTTTTAGAACGTGGAATCCAAATATAACACCTATGTGGATGAGCTGTGGATGGATCTGTGGGATAGCTCAATCGAGATACTGATGATTATAAGCGAATTAACTATAAATAGAAATATATAAATATACTATGACATTACACACGTCGCCATCTAGCCCCAAAGTAAGCGTAGCTTGTGTTATGGGTACTAAGATGACTGATGAATATTTTATGAATTATATACATAAACTAGAAAATACATATAAACACCCAGACACTGAAAAACATGCATGCTAATCACACAAACATTTACCAGTTGTGGGAATCGCCACTGCGCCAATCGGCCGTGAAATAAAAAAAAATTTATAAAAGGTTCGTGCAAATATTGCCCACCCAATGGTCTCATACTTTGGCAAAGGGGATTTCACTTGAAGCGTTGGGCTGCTGTATAGCTGTGAACATGAATAAGAGATCTTGCTGCAATTTAGCGCTAAAATTCTTTGCTTAATTATATTCTCGGTCCCTTTTTAGTTGCTTCTCAGGAAGCGTTGATTTCATTATTTCTAAGTAGTTTTTTATTGCTTTACTCTTAACTAGAGTTTCTCGTACCTTCCATTGCTTTCAAATCGAGCGGGATTTTCATTCAAAGGAATTGAATGCATTGAATTAGTATTGGTTTTATTTATTCTTAAGTTTTTATTCATTACAATCGCCGTGGTTTTACGAATAATTTCCACTTCGCAAAAGATGTTAAAAATTACACGAATATTATTACAAGAAGGGATGGAATTAAATGTTATATTAATACTAGTTTGAATTGTGTCTTCTTTCCAAGAAAACTCGAAAAAACTATTAAATACTTTGGTATCTTGATAATTAGTTATGATGATTACATTGGAGCCGTAACAAATTGCGCAATAATTGCTTATATATTTTGCTACCTTGTGTTCTCGGTTCGTCTTCTACGTGTTTAGGGGCACCTGTTATTCGAGAGTGGGATAGCCTTGGTAGGTGCTGCTAACTGGGTTAAGTTTTGCGCGTTGGAACCCAGCTCTGTTGGACATTGGAACACTGTGGTTTAGCTAGTAAGTATTCAGCATAACCTGCGCGTACGTGTCTCCCCGTGGAGTGGTAGTTTCCATTGGGATTTCGCAATTTTACACAAAAAAGATAGCTTGCTTCGTGCAGGATGCTTGTGATAGCGCAATACAATCGACTGCGTAGGTCAGCCTAGAGAACTAGAGCAGACAAAAAAATCTACAAGAATAAATAATTTTTTTTCAATAATTTATCTCTTCCATTCCATGGACAAAAAAATATTCTATTGTGCCACATAATATGTTGTGGGCTTGAATTATTGACAAAATTCAACATCGTATTCATTATTATATTAACTCTATATTAATAGTTACGATGATGTTGATGAATACGAGAATATCTCAATTAATTACTGTAATGAAACTCCGATAATATTTAATGAGAGCCATAATTTAATATTTAGAAACTTCGGCAACAAAAGGCCGAGCGTGAAACAGTTTAAAATTTATCAGACAAATTGAATTACTAATTTAATTTTGATACTAAAGTAAATCCTTACTTCGGCTTAGCGTGAAAATTTAAGTTACGAAAACAACAACCAGTCATTAGCTGTATTTACTCTTGGGCCTTCATTTCCTTAATTAGTTATTTTTTTATCTTTATATGATGATCACTAATCATATACTACAAAAAAATATTTTCAATGTTTTATCATTTATCTCTCATTTTGTTATTATGAACTAAACACATTATGGAAAAGAACTCTTCATTTCCTTGAGCTACATTCCGTTAAATGAGAGAGATGGAGGTAGAAATTCTTCTTACCTCTCATGTAACGGTATGTGGCCTAGCGTGACCAAAAAATTAAAAAAATATATATTGAGAAGCTCGCTTGAGAATTGTCCCAAATAAAAAAAACAAAGCCCGTCATTAGGACTGCCGACAGAAGTGAAAACTCAAAACAATGGAATTTTTAAATGTGTTTTGGCAGAAAATATTTTGTTTTATTCATTTATTTTGCTACATAAATATAAAACTGTATTAAGTGCTCCCTATGGTACTACACTGTGATTTTACAATTAATCAATTCAAATAATGACAATTGGAAAAACAATAAACACAATGCACAATATCCACGAAATAATATTTTCAAGTAGTCATTATAATTTAACCTAGGTACTGCTATGACGGAATACGAAATCACTAACACAAAATCACACAAGTCAAATACCCTTATGGTATGCTATATAAAATATTAGTGTATATATACTTATGTACAGCAGCATGTACACAGCAGTGGCGTGCACACAGGGTATGCAGATTATATAAAATGAAGAAAATCTCCCGTACGAGTAATAAAAAACTTAAGGATACGCATTGTAAAAGTTATAAAAAGCCTACCCTTAAGTATTTGACGGCCGTCTGGCGCAGTGGGCAGCGACCCTGCTTTCTGAGCCAAGGCCGTGGGTTCGATGCCCACAACTGGACAATCCTTGTGTGATGAACGTGAATGTTTTTCAGTGTCTGGGTGTTTATCTATATATAATAGGTATTTATGTATATTATTCATATTATAGTTATTAATCAGTCATCTATCCCAATTTATCAGTCATTTATCCCAAAGTAAGCATAGCTTGTGTTATGGGTACTACCCATAACACAAGCTAAGCTTGCAAGCTACTTTGGGGCTAGATGGCGATGTGTGTATTGTTATTTATTTATTTATAACTCGTACTGGAGATTTTCTTCATTTTATATCATCTACATACCCTTTGCATACCCTCTATGCACGCTATGCACGCCAGTGGTACACAGGCCGCTTTACGAAGTCATCGGCGACGCGTACCCATAAGGTATCGCTTATAAGACGTTTCCATTTCAAAATTTAAGTATGCTAGTTCACGAAAAGAATACTGCATGCTCAAAAGGTTCTTCCCAGAAATATATTCCTTATCGTAAATCTTTCTTTACCCTGCTTGCAAACGGATATTTCATTTTTCCGATCAAATCCAAGGTCATAGAGTAATCTCCCCACTAAACGCGAATCACCGCCCGCAGATATACACATCAAGCATGGAGCCCATCAAAACAGCGATACACGCTCTCCTGTCGATCGCGCTGTGATTGGGCTGTCAAGAAGAAAATCGCTGCCGAATCGATTACAGCCCCCAATGTTGTACGTCGGAATTTGTGAGTTTCCAATGTAACGAGCCGGTTTTTACACACCGGATATTGAATGCGTCTTACTGCTATTGTTACTATTATTTTAACTCTTTATTTGTACGCCACATGTAGTAAAATATATATACAAGAAGCAGAAAAGAACACATAAAATAGAAGCAGAATACAAAAGGCGGCGTTATTGCTTAGCAGCGATCTCTGCCAGTAAATATGAAAACAACCAGAACAAACTGCAGGTGTTACAAAATATGAAATACATTCATACGAACAACGTATAAATTTAAATTTGTTTAATTGCATAGTTTTTATTGGTAAAAAGGACAAACTTAATATTGGTAAGCAAATTTGAGAAAATCTATTGAATTATAAAATCATCCTCACAATCAACTGTACATAACATAACTATAATCGATGATAACCAGCGTGCAACCATGAAATTCTGTCTATTTAATTTAAATATTATCCCCTACGATGTATTTTGTATGCATTCTAACGTATTTGATTTTCAAAAGAAACGATCTTTACTTGCAAATTGTGGTGTTTCAATAATTGTTATGATCATTGCTTTTTTTTTGTATAGGTACATGGCAAATGTATGAGAAATATATTGTAATGATTGAATATATTGTAATTAATTGAACGAATATATAATATAAATAATATGCAATAGCTTTTATAATATTTTTTTTTATCTCTTTTTGTATATTTTTATTGTATATCCACTTTGTGTACACAGATGCGCCAACTATACACATTTTGCTCCGATACTGGAGCATTCCGAAAGAGGAAAGAGCGAGACCTCCAAACACAGGTTTTTTCCAAACTTAAATGGAGGTCTTAGCCTATTGTTTTGTAATGAAATTTAGATAACAAATAAATAATTTTTCGTTTTTTTTTCATTTTCATTCCAAACACATGCACTGGAAGGCGCATAATAGCAAAATCTAGTTTGTGAAAAAATAAAGACATGTTGAAGTTATTGTATTATACGTCAAAAATATCGGTCGCTGACAATGCAAACGCTGTCTCACAAGCCACGGTGGATGAACGATGGAATTTTAGGGTGACACGCGAGGGTTAGAAAACATGTTAGAACATCGATTTGCGGTGTTTTACTAGATTAGCCGTCCGTTATTACGTTTGCCAGAGACAAATCATATTCCGCCAGCCAATGTAGCTGGAATGCGTCTGAGATGCGATTTTACGGGGTAACCTTGTTTGAGGCCGATAAGTGCAAATGATGTTTGTTTTCAATGTCAAACCCTACATAGATTGGTTTTTGAGTAAGTTAGTAATTTTAAATCAACTTCAAAGAAGGAGTATGTTTATATTCGACATATGTATCGACGTATGTTTTTTTGTTTACCGATTTTTCCATCAACTTTGAACCGATTTGTAAACTATGTTATTGTTTGAACGGTTACACTTCGAGGTAGTCCTGCCGTTATCAAGTCAGGGTCTCATCCTATTGAAATCCTTTTTCATCATCATCATTCTATCGACTCAATTACCGGCTCTGTACCATTCAGTAGTCCACCAAGCTGGATTGCAGTGCAGATTGTTAGACTTCACACGCCTTTGAGAGCATCAAAGAGAATTCTCAAGCGTGAAACTTTATTCGCGATGTTTTCCGTCATTAAAGCAAGCTATATTTTAAATTCCTTATAAAATTAAACGCACTTAACTCTGAAAGTTAAAGGTGCATGCCGGGGATCGAACTCGGTCCCCTCTATAGGAGGCTCAAGCCCTAACCATTTAATCACACTTTTAACACGTAAGTAAGTAAGTATTCATCACATAATAGTAATTCGAGCCAATTTCTGCAATTCCCCAACCAATATAAATCCCAACCCTGGAAATGAGAAGGTGCGATTTGATTCGTTCCCGGATATGAAGGTGTGACAGAGTCGTTAAGAACTGGAAATGTAACGCTCTGTTATGATGATCCCTTTAATGAAATGGGATTGGTTAGTGAGAAAAATGGAGCCAAATCATTTCGTTAAAAAAAACTTTATTGGTAAGGAAACTTAGTCTTTTTACTTTGCCGTTGGTCTACACACAAGGTGGCCGGTATTACAGACACAACTGGTTGCATGAGAAAATTCGAAATAAAATTTAGGAACCAAGAAGTTTTTATCATTTTTATGCACTGTTGTGTAAAACTGGCAATAATGTGCTGTAGTTAACGTACCTAGTTTTAATTTTCTGTTAGCATGGGTGGGTGGTAATGCTATGAGTATTTTTTTTGTAAACTCTTATGTAAATAAATAACTAAAATAATTATAAATGACTAAAAAGATTCTGTCCGGTTGAAAATAAAAATCTTTTACTCAAACTTTGATTTCTGCATTATTATTAGCTGTTGCCCGCATTCTTCGTCCATATTTATTACGGTTTTTTTTCAAATCCCATGGGAGCCGTTTGTTTCTCTACGATAGAAATAGCCTATGTCACTTCGCCCTTTTAACTAACTTTATGCCAAAAATGAGGTTCATTGCTTGCTTAGTAAGGGCGTAAAGGACAGACAGATAAAAACACTGCCAGGTGGTCATTAGCTTGGTCCACCAATTAAACTTCAAAAAACTTTAGTTTAGTTAACTTTACTTTAGTGATAAGACCGCCTTTGCACGCTCTATTTTCTTTTCTACGTTTCTTTTGTATGTGTTTACTTTGTTTAAATTGTGTGTGCAATAAAGCTTTTAAACAAACAAACAACCATTTTCCAGTGGTATCGAACCCACGGCCTTGGACTCTGAAAGCAGGGTCGCTGCCCACTGCTCCAATCGGCCAAAATTTTCATTGTATGATTGATCTAATAGTCCTCCAATCCGTACTGGGCCCGCGTGGTGGACTGTGGCTTTCTCGTTGTGAAAAGAGACCCACAATGCGGTGGGCTGGTAATGAATGGGTTGATATGATAAGTGATCTAATTGGGTTAAAGTTGTTTAACAATTGCGATAAATAAGTAAGGCCACACTAGCGTGGATGTGTGTTAAGTGCTTACTTGCGCGAACTCAAACGATTGGCTACTGCGGATTTCTGTGGGGTTCACCAATTAACTACATACATTATCATAGATTATAGAAATCTAGGCTTAATTTTCATTGTTTCAGTCATCTAATTGGGTCACAGTGGCCTAACCAGTGCAATAAACAATGATGCCAATTGCCAAACTACCCTCGATGTGTGCAAAGTGCTAACTTGCGCAAACTCGAACGATTGGCCATTGAGGATTTCTGAGGGATGCACACCAATTTAGTCTCTTTTGACTTATCTGTGATTAATTTACCACAGGTGATAGATATGCTTGCTGGGCTTTATTAATTATTGAGCATCTAAGCTTGGTGGTGTGTGCAGTGGCCTTTATTAAGTCACAGGTGTAACCTGATAACTATGATTTGTATGGCGTTAAAAGAGCGCCATCTTTGATCGCCATACAAATCATATTTAACTTTTACGCGATCGAATAGATAAAAAATCTCGCAGTCAGCACACCGAATGGTAGAGAAAACGTAGTGAATGCATTTTGTAGAAGTTGTGTAGATTGGCGTGTAAAGACAAAGAATATATACATAAAACCGTACATTCTAACGGATTATAGCAATCTAGGCTTAATTTTCATTGAATCAGTGATCTAATTAGGTCACAGTTGCCCAACCAGTGCAATAAACAATGACGTCGAACTACCCTCGATGTGTGTAAAGTGCTTACTTGCGCAAACTCAAACGTTTGGCCACTTAGGATCTCCGAGGGATGCACACTAATTAACTCTCGGTCGACTCAGCTGTGATTAATTTACCACAGGTGACCGAGGCGCTTGCTGAGCTCTGTTAATTATTGACTGTCTAAATTGCGTTTTAGTAGTCCCAAGTATAGTTTCCAAAGTAAAAAGTTGCTAGAGAGTGTATTTCAGAGTCAGCTTTGTGATGTAGTATTTAAATCAAAAATAATATAACACAGATCCGTCTGGTTAACGCGAATCATAGCAATGTAGGTCTAATTTAAATTGAATCAATGATATTCGGTATTAATATGTCAGTACAATTTTATGTCATCAATGATCTAATTTTTTAAAAGTTGATTGATGCATACCAAACTACCCTCAATATATGTATAAGCTTACTTGTGCAAACTCAAACGTATGCCCACAAAGGATTTCTGAGGGATGCACACCAATTAGCTCTCAGTTGACTCAGCTATGATTAATTTACAATAAGTGACTAAGGCGCTTGCTGAGCCCTGTTAATTATTGACTATTTAACTGCTTGGCGGTGTGTGCAGTGGCCTTTACAAAGCTCTGCAAATAATGTAACCTGATACATTATTTGCTAAATAGAAGAGAGAACGTAGTGAGTGTACTTCGCAGAAGTTGCGTAGTTTGGCGTGCAAAGGAAAAAAATACATAAAACCGTACATTATCACGAATCATAGAAATCTAGGCTTAATTTTTATTGAATCAGTGATCTTACTGGCTTAAACAGTGATTACCTATAAACATTGGATAGAAGCAGGCGTTACTTTGCGGAAATCCAGGATATATTATAAAAAATTAAGTATTTTGACGATGAATGATTGTGTACTCCGGTTTCGGAGCATCCTCAGGAAAACTTAACAATAAATACTTGTTAAGTTAACAATTATTCATTGTAAAAAAGCTTAATTTTCATAATATTATATCATGAGCGAAACGTGTGTAAGGGTACATTGCAGAAGATCTGTTTGGTGTGGAGTATTATTATTGAAGAAATAATAATACTCCACACCATATAAATTACAAAATACAGATTCTCCTGCTTTTCGCGGTGTGTAGCAAATTAAGCTTAATTTTCATAATAACTCTCAAGTACACATTTAGTGTGTAAAGTGCTTACTTGCGCAAACTCAAACGTTTGGCCACTGAGGATCTCCGGGGGATGCACACCAATTAACTCAAAGTTGACTTAGCTGCGATTAATTTACCACAGGTGACCGAGGCAGAAGACCACAGGCGCTTTTTGTTAATTATTGACTACCTAAACTGCCTGATGATGTGCGTAGGGGCCTTTAAATGGAAGATCTCGGATTTGATTCCCAGTGGAAATCTTGGGATTTGTAATTCCCGAAAATAGTATTTTGTTCTATTTTGTTCTTAGGCAAATTTTCAGTAGTTAATTTTAACACTTTAAATCTAATCTCTGTAAAGAAAAAATATAAAACTTTAAATTCTTTTTCTCAAATCCCCGTTATTCGCCAGTGATTTGTTTTTTTTCCAACATTTTCTATATTATATACTCCCATACCATCTTGACCAATATTCCTTTTTTTAAACAACTCGATTCAAAAACCTGGTATTTATTTCTACCCTTTGGAATTCCCACTTGTACTTCTTTAAAGATAAAAGATTATGCACCATAATCACGATAATAAATATTTATTACCACCATAACGTTATTACGGTATCAAAGACAGTTTTGCTTAAACAAATAAACTGGCAAACATTTAGAGTTGTGAGAGCTTCTCATCACATAACACAGGAGGTACTCTTTAGTAAACATTTCTCATTTAGTCTGTTTCTCCTTACTTCAAGTGAATCAAGAATCCAATTTAGTTTTGCCTTTCTGCAAACCTATTCTGAGTTTTACATGAAGTTCTTCAGGCGTATACTCATGAAGTGCAGTTTAATTATACTCTAGCGGGGCCACCATTTATAAGGACGTCGCCACTTGTTTACAGAGATATGGCATCTAACGAACATCGAACCTTGTCAAAAGTTTCTGGAGACGCGTCCAAAGATTTTCCTTGACCAAGGCGCGTTTAGAATTTTCGTAGCTTTATTTAAGTGGAGCCTTTTGTGCCAGAGCTCGTCCGGGGAAGTACTATAGCCATTCTTATTACTGCCGCTAAGCAGCATTCTTGCAATGGTAGGTTCTGGTCTGAAGGGCCTGGTTGCTGATGTAATTACAGGCACATGAGGCTTAACACCTTTTTTTTTGTTGACGGGAGTTCCCCCCTTCAAAAAAAATCTTAAAAGATACCTAATTCTCTGCGGGAGAATTTGGGTTATGTGGGATTTCTACCCACTAAAACCTCCTCGGTAGCCAGCCTCAGTACATATTGGGAGACTCCGGGATCTCCTAGGAACGCCACCGGTGCCTCCCTTGCACAACACATGTAGCTCGTCCCGGGATTTATGATTCCCGACTTCATGTCGGTACGTCACTTTGAGGTAAGGCAACACCTTGTCTCTTCGTGTCTTCCCATGGTCGTAAGAGGCTTAAAGCCTACGCGATAAATTGATGAACACAGTTCGGCATGTTGCAGAACGTGCTCCTTGCGTGCCCCGTGAAGTGTTGCTATGTTTATAGTCGGTAGGTCTGCTTTGTCTGTCAATTAATACAAAAAAAAAAAAATGTATGTAGTTATCACCATCATCACACAACCATAACTTGTGGTAAGTTTCGTCCGTGATCTACCATCCCACCGACAAAGACGTCCCGCTACGCGATTTAGTGTTCCGATACAATGTCGCGCGGAAAACGATGAAGGATATGGGCTTAACTCAACTGTCTTACCCCGTATAGGTTAGCCCGTTACCATCTTAGACTAGGCGTTATCTCTTACCAGTATATTGTGAGATTGCAGTCAAAGGCTATCTTGTAGAGCAATAAAAAAACACATTTTTTCACACAGTGTATCGGTCTATTTATATCAATAAATATTGGATTTTCACTTTTGCCTTTGACATACTTTGACAGGTTATCTTGTAGGGGAATAAAAAAATGTTTATACACATTTTTTCACACAGTGTAAGCGTCATAAATACCATCTATGGGTCTATTTCAATTAATAACTATTGGGTTTTTACTTTTGACTTTGACTTTTCGCACCGTAGTGTCGTAGAGATCAGTGCAGGTTCTCCATAATTATTCCTTAGTCACCTCGTACCGCGAAACAAACAGGTGACAAATGTAATCTGCAATCAGATCTAAATTTCCAAATTATTCATGCTGCGGAACTCCTTTTTTAAGATCACAGCCTCACCACTGCGCCCGGCAAACAATTCGGCCCGTCAAAAACTTTCAAAAAGTTATAAATAAATAAAATAAGGGTCCTAAAATGCACAAAGAATGAATGAGAGAGAAATGTTTACATTGAAAATTAGTATCAATTCACTTCAAGATAAATTTTCGAGTAGATAATCAGGAAGTTGGCTAACATCCGAATGGCAAAGTTTCTTGATTTAATCACGGCGCAGTTCGCGATGACAATGGTCTGAACTTTGCGGAATGAAAAGAAAACTCCTTCCTTTTTAGTTAAGAAACTACCTACGTACTTACAGTTTGCCCGACTACGACAGAAGAAGGGTAATGTTTTCTCAGAGTATTGTGCGTGATAAGTCTTTGATTTATTTGGATACTCGTTGATGCTCACGTTACTCTTCCGCGTTTATTACGAATTATGCAAATCCGGTGGAAACTGTTTGTTTCTACCGTATAAAAAGTAGCCTTGGTTACCCTCCGTTAATTTAACTAACACGATATTGGATTTCTAGAAGTAGGTGTTTTGGTGTTTTTGTAGGTGATATATTATGCAAATTAAGCAAAATTTGCTATACTCCAGCGAATATAACAAATTTAACATTTTATTAATATAGTATAAAAGCTAATATTTAAAAAAACCTAATTAAAATCTAATTTTAAAACTATTATTAAGTTTCTATTGAAAAGAAAAGAAATAATTATTTTTCGGATTATAAAAACTTAGCTTAATTTTCGTAATAAATTACTCGAAGCCAAAAATCAAGTTGATTGCTTAGTTAGGGACAAGAGAGACTTAGAGAGAGACTTAGACAAACAAACTCACTTTTGCATTTATAATATTAGTAAAACCTTGTTAGGAGTGACGTGCATACAGGGTATGCACTAAGCGAGCACATAATATAAAATGAAAAAAATATCCAGTACGAGTTATAAAAAAAATAAGGATAGGCTTTGTAAGAGTTATAAAAAGCCTACCCTTGAGTTTTTAGAACTCGTACTGGCGATTTTCTTCTTTTTACATAATC
Source organism: Pararge aegeria (assembly GCF_905163445.1). Taxonomy (NCBI): domain Eukaryota; kingdom Metazoa; phylum Arthropoda; class Insecta; order Lepidoptera; family Nymphalidae; genus Pararge; species Pararge aegeria. The sequence goes on along the minus strand of NC_053184.1, from coordinate 2,416,120 downwards.
TGCACACCTTCTTTACACGCCACTGCTTGTAAGGATAGTACTTCATTCGAATACTGACAACACAGTACTGTAAACATTTATTTAATTAAGTTAAAAAATTATCAGCGTTTCATTATTTATTTATATTCGACGATTGCTTGGTGTCCGAGAATACCGGGAAAAAATTCCGTTCCGGGCAATTTATATCGCCTCTAACTGGAACACGGAACCTCCATTATCCGCCTCGAATACTGTCGCATTATCAATACAATTTTAATTATTCCACTTTAAACTTCGACAGAGCCTGTTTAAAGCCAGCTTTACATAAGCGTCGCATAGTGACATATCATAAGATCGGTCCTAAGTATATCTTAGTGCTACGTTACACACAAAGAAACGTAGCCGGGTGTGTGCGTGCGTGTAAAAAATAATATCTGGAAATTGAAAAAGTAATAATGAAAGATTTTATAAAAATTAAAAAACCAATTGACCAAATGACGGCCGAAGTGGCGCAGTGGGCAGCAACCCTGCTTTCCGAGTCCAAGGCCGTGGGTTCGATTCCCACAACTGGAGAGTGTTTGTGTGATGAACATTAATGTTTTTCAGTGTCTGGGTGTTTATCTGTATATTATAAGTATTTATGTGTATTATATTCATAAAAAAATATTCATCAGCTGTCTCAGTACCCATAACACAAGCTACGCTTACTTTGGGGCTAGATGGCGATGTGTGTATTGTCGTAGTATATTTATTTATTTAATTAAATGTAACCGAGCACAGTCTGAGGTTGATCGAAAGACGTATATTAAATTCATAAAAATATTTACCAGCTATCTTAGTACCATATATCATATCACAAGATGTGCTTCCGATGTGTGTATTGTCATAGTATATTATAATATCTCAAAGCCCGTTCCTCTCGGTTGGCCAATAAGCCATCCGAAGATTCCGCAGAAATGGGATTAAAATAAAAAATAAAATTTATCGTCGCCCAATGCCCATTTTGGTGTTCCTTAAGTATTCATAATACGTATGCCTACAAATTGTATGTATTTAATTCTGTGCTCAAACCAATCTCCTGTCTAAACAAATATGCAAACAAACACGAATATATAGACAAACATAGATAAACTAGAGATGAATATTTCAGATAATTCAGGTTTAGGTTAGTTTGAAAAGGGTCACGTTTGTTTTGACCTCGCCAATCAACCTACCCCAACAAATTATGTAACTTACCATCACCTGAGAGCGTTAGCACACCTCCGGCGTAAAACTGTAACAGCCTATACAAGTTTTTACATAACTTTTATATAAGATATATTATATAGACTGGAATTATTCAACAATTCCTTATAACTGATTACTTGAACTAGATGGTTTGCCTATAGTTTCCACGCTGGACAGACGGGTTAGTCATCGCAGAATGCGATAGACCAGCATAGAAGTAGCAGAGAGGATGCTGGCTGGAGATGCTTTAGAGTAAGCGCGAGGCTGACTGGGTTTACCCTAACTACCATTTAGTATATAATTTAAAAAGCTTTTATTCCGCATGTCACGTAAGTAACGACAGGTCATCGCAGAAATACAGTGATTTTCTGACACAACTGAGGTGTGCTAACACTCCGAAAAGACCGTCCCAGTATCCCAGATTCATACCTTCGAATATAATATGTATAAAATATTCATCTACAGCCGTGTGGCTTAACGAGGCTTTCCTAAATAAATGCTAATAACCGACGCAATCATGCTAATACAATATGACTATTTCTGTGTGGTCTAACGTAGTAGATGATAGCGGAAAACTACCCAAAGAATGAATGAATGAATACACGTAATGTACAACACATAAAATCATCATCACATCAAATGATTGACGTCCACTGCTGGACATAGGTGTACCAAAATCCTGGGCCACTTTTTTCCAACCGCGGCTTTCAGCAACTCGCTCTGTCTGTCCACTGCGTTGGGGGCTGACCAAAGCTACGGGGTCACCATTCCCGTACAAAAGACCCCAACGGTCATACGTTCTCCGAGCTATTTGCCCATTGGAACTTTAGCTTCGTGACTCGCAATATCGCTCAATGTAGTTCTTCTACGGATCTCCTTATTTCTGTAGAGATACTACTCTGCCGACGAAGACGTGCCGCTCAGCAACTTAGCGGTATAGGTGTCGCGTAGTACAGGTAAGTCTACAGTCGTAGTTCTAATTTCGCAATATCACTCCTCTTCGGTGAGATTGCAGTCAAAGGCTAACTTGTAGATAAATAAGATGAAAACAGTATTTGGCGGTGGCGGTTGCGGTCGTGGTTTGGTTGCGTTTGCGATCTGCTCGCGCTGTAACGGTTTACACGAGCACGGTGGCAGTTCAGATTGTGCGTACAGGTTGGCTAATTTAGTTTTATACTTTATTTTTTATTTGTTTAAAATAAAAAATATAGTATAAACTACGACAATACCAAGGTATCAAGGATATCAAGGTCCGCTATGGATAAGTTGCAGAAAATATGGAGGAACCGTAACATAACCAAAGCCACGAAAATCCGGCTAGTTAGAGTGCTTGTGTTCCCCATATTACTCTATGCTTCGGAGACGTGGACCCTGCGGGAGAGTGAGAAAAAGAAGATAGACTTTCTTGAGATGTGGTGCTGGAGAAGAATGCTAAGAATACCTTGGAATGCATTCCGGACCAATAAGGCCATTCTTGAAGAACTCAGCATCACGCAACGTCTATCCTCCATAGTACAGGCTCGTATTCTCACGTTCTTTGGTCACGTATCCAGAAGAGACAATGACTCCATTGAACGTCTGGTTGTCCAAGGAAGAATCGAGGGCAGCAGATCACGCGGAAGATCGCCCATGAGATGGGCTGACCAAATAAAGGCTGCAGTGGCTGTCCCCTTACATGAGTGTGCTATAAAGGCAGCTGCCAGAGAGGAGTGGTGACGAATAGTCAAGCGTGCCACAAACCCTTAAGTGACGACCACGACAGCTCTGACAAGAGCGAACCAACTGAGAAGAAGAAGACGACAATACACACATCGCCATCTAGCCCCAAAGTAAGCGTAGCTTGTGTTATGGGTACTAAGATGACTGATGAATATTTTTATGAATTAAATATATAAGAAATACTTATAATATACAGATAAACACCCAAACACTGAAAAGCATTTTCCAGTTTACAGTGGACTCAAAAAGCAGGGTCGCTGCCCACTGCGCCAGTCGGCCGTTTATTTATCATCATGATCAGTATACATAGTGTGCTGCAGTGGGACTTTAATAGGATTATGATGATGACTTTAAAATTTGTAACGACGGATTTTTAAGACTTATACTTTACATTTAAGACCTATATACATTTTTATATGATTCACACTCAATTCTCTTAGATAACTCTTATCCAGCGGCTCTGATACAGTGTAGTAACTAACGCGTATGCATTTAAACGAAATACATTATCAGCCATGCTGACAACATGAAATAATCAACCGCATAATAAAATGATCTATTTTAAGCTGAACACAAATATTAATGCTCAAACATTTTACACTTTTTGGTTTTGTGGTGGCACGCAAAGTGGCGCATGGCGCGGAATAATTAGCTAGAATTTATGAAATAAAACAATACACGATTTGTTGAATTACTGTTTATCAGGTGTGGTACTGGATAGAAGCAGGCGTTACTTTGCGAAAGTCAATGTTGTATATTATGTGCGGTGACAGCCTAGTGGCTAGGGCTTCGACTTCCCACGCACGAACCGCTAACTTTTCAGAGATACGTTCGTTTTTAATCATCATCATATCTACCCATTAACCGCCCACTACATGGCAGGGGAATCCTCCCACAACGAGAAGGGGTTAAGGCCGTAGTCCCCCACGCTGGCAAAGTGCGAATTAGTGGAGAACGATGTTTCCTCCACAATTGAAGCAAGTGATATTTAAATTACTTAAAACGCACGTAACTTAGAAAAGTTGGAGGTTCATACTGGGATTCGAACTCGCCCTCCCCGAAAGTGAAGTCGAGCTCATTGCCATTGGGCTATCACCGCTTGCGATTTTAATATATGCAATTAAATATCACTTGCTTTTACGGTTGCTGATGATTTTCCATAACGTTTTCAAAGGCGTGTGAAGTCTACCTGGTAGACAGTGTAGTGGACTACGGCCAAAATCCTTCTCATTCTGAGAGACCGGGGCTTTATAGTGGCTCGGTAATAAAGAAGAGATACTTACAGGTAGTTTGACACCTTCGATCTCGTGGTAAATGGTAAAGAGTCTATACCCTAACCACAAGGCTACCACAGCTTATCTTTTGATACTTAATTTAATTCTTAGGCTATGTCATCGAGTGGGTTAACCCTGTTTTCAAAGACACAGTCTCAACGAGTTAAATAAAAAGTAAACTTAGTATCTGTGCGAACAAAAACGTATGTGTACACGCGTTAAAAGTTATACTTCTTTTGCGTAACAAGATAAAAATCTTTTCAAAAATTCTATATTCGCCTTATTCTACGTTCGTAGGCAAAATGACATTAACAATAGAAAAATTACAGTTTTAAAATAACGCATTATCTAGGTATCTCAATATCGGACAACCAAGTTTCACTCAACATAAAAATTTCAGATTTTTGTACAATTGAATCAATTGAATCACCGGGATGAGCCCGCTGACTTTGACAATTGTAAGTGTACACTGTCAAACCTTTTTTTTTTAAACTAAAATGTTGACTATAGCTAACTGTAGGGTGTCGGTTCATTGTGACGGTTTGCGCGCGCATCGTAAAAATTTACTCTTAACATTTTTCCCTATCTCGCCAAATTTCTCTCGCCTTTCTACTTATACTTCTATATATGCTTCTATAAGTCAAAAATCAAAATTAGTCCAAATTTATGTTTAATGTTTGAGTACTTTTTATTCTGTTTTTTTTTTATTCTATGACAAACAGAGCATTTTTTCATACTGTGATAATAAATAGCATGACTTGGACCATACACAAATCTAATAGTGAACACGTGCGGCAACGTTCTTAGTTATTAGTATTCATCGGCTACGAACTTCATGTAGATACGTAAGGCGGTACATCCCGGAGACTGTCATTATACGATACATTGTATTAGATAGGTTCCCATACCCAAGTATGGGAACCTATCTGCATACTCTGGAAAGCGTTGCTCTGTGCTCCCGACTTCCTTCAGGTGGGAGACCTAACAATGAAAATCGAAGCGTTTCAAAGAATAGGCAATTTTTTTTTTATTAATATCGGGCAAAAGAGCAAGTGGGTCACCGATACGTTTCCGGTCTTTAAGGAGTTTGTTTATCCCTTGAGTACTCCTACATTATATTTTGGAGTAAACACATCACATGGGAGATTGTGCCACAATTTGCAAATGCGCGGTAGAAATAATCAAGTGTTTCGAATAGTAGAAGAATACCAGGCATCCAGATGATGAGGATGGAATTTATTTCTACGGCGTGAGGTGCGAACAGAGAACAGGGAAGGGGGTATCAATGCAAGCAACTCTTAAGAACACTCTCCATTACAGATTTCATAGAACAAACAATTATTTTATTTGTATATTATCCGATCAAATGGTAGGAGTTGGTAAAGGAGGTCCCTAGCCCAAAGATGTGAGCAGAACTCATAATTGCGCTTTATAGAGCTAGAGTCTATGCTAATGTGATTTCCGTTTTATATTCGAAGTAGAATTTAATCACGACGTTTTCCAGCTATATTCAAAGAATATTTGAGCATTTTGATATGAAATGGTTAACAGCAGATAGGATTACAATTTATCCACAGATCTTTGGCTTTGAGGGCCAGTAGCTTATTTTGACTTGAGGGTTCGGAATTGGTATTTATCTTTAATCAATGACCACATTCGAGTAGTCAAATAAAACCTTAAAGCTTAATAGGTCGAGGTTTTTATCTTATAACACGAGTTCTTAGTTCGAGATAACCACTATTTTTTTTTTCAAAGCCGTGACCACTGAAGATTCGTATTTAAAGGGCAGATCATCGCGGTAAAACTAAACTACTTAAAACAAGTTTTATTACAATGGAATGAACACTTTGTGTCTCTGGTTTCTACTTAAAACTTTTGATTCAACGCCTGCAGTTGTTAACTCTGTAGCGGATTCAGATTAAACTCAAATGAAATACACATTTTATATTCCAGCGGCTCCTCGGTTTAGTATTTTTTCTCACATTTAAACTTGAGTGAATCAGTACTACTATCTTTCCTTTCCGCCATAACATTAATTTAGACTAGGAATCGCCTCGTTGTCTTTATTTTTTCACTACAAGTGTGTTTTTGTGTTTTCTACAATTTTCCCTGCTGTTAAGAAATGATGCAGCCTTAGATAGTGTAAAGGACAGAATAAAGATAAAAATGCTGTTGTCAGAAAAAAACAATTGCTTAGTGTCTTATCGATGTCATCTCTGTAGACTCTGCCTTGCAAACCGATGGTAGAGCCACTAAATACAGACAGACCTCAACAGGCGCAGTAGGCAGCGACTCTGCTTTCTGAGGCCAAGGCCGTGGGTTCGATTCCCACAACTGGAAAATGTTTGTGTGATGCACATGAATGTTTTCCAGAGTCTGGATGTTTATCTGTATATTATAAGTATTTATGTATATTCTTAATTAAATATTCATCAATCATCTTAGTACCTATAACACAAGCTAATACAAAACATATTTGAAGCCTGGGAGGAGTCACGTGATGCACTTGGTGTGTTCTGTGACTTATCTAAGGCGTTTGATTGTGTTACGCTTACTTTGGGGCTAGATGGCGATGTGTCATCATTTGCAAACATTGCCCAGTTGTGGGAATCGAACCCATGGCCTTGGACTCAGAAAGCAGGGTCGCTACCCACTGCGCCAATCAGCCGTCAAAAAAAGAAAAAAAAAAATTTCGTAAACAAACCCGCACTATAATTTTAAGTATTAAAATAAGTATTAATTGTTAGTATCGTATAAGTCGAATCTTGATTCGAGGCCACGTGAATGCGTATGTGTCATAGATGGTATTAATGCGCCTATTGGTCCAAATTAGGGGATTGGATATGCATGTAGCAAGCATTAGTCGGATGGCTGACTAACGATCAGAATATCTAATTACAGGTGAAGATATCTAGCGCAATCGGCCTGCAGGCATAGTGAATAATTTGTCATACGTTCAAGGTTCAGAATTTGATTTTTGTTTATTAGAACGTTTATAAAGCGCTTTGCTTCCTCGTTTATAACAAGAACCGCAAAGCTCTGAAGTGCCCTTGGGGCTATGCTGTTTGGTGGGCACTCAGGTAGTAATACCTAAATGCCAAACAGCGTAGTAGCAGTGTGGCGAGTCAATGCTCTAAAACCCTTTCTTCTATCACAGTGAGATAGAGAAAGGGAGTCAAAGTCAAAGTAAAAAATGTCTTTATTGAAAAATGCAAATAGATGACACTTTTAATGCGTGCATCATCATCATTAACCCATGTATGTATTTGTATATATATATATATATATATATATATATATGTATATATATATATATATATTTATTTTATTAATTCTTATATGTGTATGTTATATAGTATGTAGTATATATATATATATACATATATTTATTTATTTTTTTATTTTTTTTCTTGCCTGTGTATCTTTTATTGTTTGCACTGTCCCTCTTGTTTTCTATTGTTACTTTCACCAAGGGTTGTCTGTAAGAGATTGCTTTTGCAATAAGGCCGCCTTTGCACACAACTGTATTTAACTTTTTTATTATTATTTCCTTTAAATTGTTTTTAATTTTACTTATTTTTTTGTTTTCTTGTGTGTTTCTTGTATTGTTACTGAGTTTGTGCAATAAAGTGTTCTAAATAAATAAATAACCCATTTACCGGCCCACTACAGGACACGGGTCTCCTCTCAGACTGAAAAGGGTTTAGGCCGTAGTCTTCAACGCTGGCCAAGTTCGGATTGGTAGACTTCACACGCGCTTGAAAAAGTTATGGAGAACTCTCAAGCAGGAATATTGGATACTGGATATTGGGTTGAAGCAGGCGTTACTTTGCGGAATTCCATGATATATTATGAAAATTAAACTAAGTTTGCTTTACTCCGCGAACAACGGGAGAATCTATGTGGTGTAATTTATAATTTCTTCAATCCTTATACTCCACACGAAACAGATCTTCGTCAATGTACCCTCCACGCACGTTTTGCTTATTGGAACATACCCCTTTTGAATAATAACCCTTTCATCTTGAACTTTATAATAACTATCTAGTACAATCTACTATATCACAAAGTTAAGATAGCAGCCATGCACTTGTTATTTTTTTTTTAATTTACAATTAAAATTTTGGAATGCTTCGATTTAAAACATTGTCAAAAGATTTTCAAGGTTCCATACCACTAACGTATCGAAAATCAATTTTAATGAAACAGAGTTGTTAATACCCTCCAATGATTAAACGCTATCGAGCGGTGCGAGTAAGCGGCGCAAATGAGAGCATCAGATTTGCATGAAGCACGCATTAGCCAGCACGCTGGCTGCAGATCAGGCGAGCCAATTCCGGCTAAATGCATCTTTAGCTGGAATTAGTCCGCTTGATTTGCGCTACGGCATCATAGTGACGTGGTCTTGCGTTCATAGCTACGGGGGTATTAACAGCTTTCGCAATTATACCAAGCACTAGTTGTGCACCGCGGTGTTACCCGTGGTGAATAGGTCATTTGTTCGGTCTTTTAGGACGTGACGGACGATAATCGGTGTTAAATACGAATGGGAATTTGATTTTTAAAATAGGCTTATGTTACTTTACGTCTTTTTAACTAACTCTATACCAAAAATCAAGTAGATTGATTGGTTAGTCGGTCCTTGAAGTAAGGACAAACAAACAAACTAAGACCCACACTATCTCAGTTATAATATTATTAAGTTAGTAATATTGAAAAATTTATAAGTTAAATCAAAAACATAACCCAATTTATATAAATAATAAATAAATATACTACGACAAGAATCACATCTCCATCTAGTCCCAAAGTAAGCGTAGCTTGTGTTATGGGTACTAGCCTATATAATTTTTCATGAATATAATAAACAAATACAGATAAACACCCAGACACTGAAAAACATTCATGTTCATCACACTAACATTTTCCAGCTGTGGGAATCGAACTCACGGCCTTAGACTCAGAATGCTAAGTCGCTGCCCACTGCGCCAATCGGCTGTCTATATTCGTATGAATATCTATTTGTACCGTGATTTTTAAAACATTTTTTTAAATATTTCCTGAATAGTGAAGAAAAAAAAGAACATGATGTATTTTCTTAGAATAAAATAAAGTATCCTGTGTCCATCTCTAGGATGCACGATATATACAAATGTTAAATCCAATCGAGATTGGTGCAGTTGTTGGGGCGATCTTAGATAACAAACAAATAAACGAACACGACACTCTTTCGCTTGTAATTTTTATTTGTTTTAAAGCGATGATAGCCCAGTGGGTATGAAAAAGTAATTAAATAACATAGTATTTATGCTAAGTACTTAATTTTCGTATGTAGGTCAGCGTTAGTAACCAACCAATAACTGGAAATGTCGAGACTGTCCTTTTTTGACAAGGCACACTAGTTTTATACTTTCCGACATCACGTGATTAACTAATACCCATGTCTGCAAAGCGTTAATTTAAAAGTATAGTTTGTATATTGGCAATTCTGTGAACAAATATTAGTACTTTAAGAATAATAACATCATTGTATGATGACTATAAGAACAATGGTTTTATATTAATTTCACTTACTCTAAATATTATTTTTAAATACAATTACACAACTTATTTTAATTTCTATTTTTATAATGACAGTTGTGCATAAATAGCGGTATAGTGACAGATTTATTGACTCTCTAAAATTATAATTATATATGATGATTTTCAAGTTGTTACTTTCATAATATTCTAACACGGCCATACTGACACGTACTTCGTCCCGAAGTATATAGGGTATTCCTAACACGGTTATACTGACACGTACTTCATCCCGAAGGACATAGGGTATTCCTAATACGGCCATACTGACACGTACTTCGTCCCGAAGGACATAGGGTATTCCTAACACGGCCATACTGACACTTACTTCGTCCCGAAATACTTAGGGTATTCCTATCTCATGCATGTCACCTTTGCTATGGAAAAGGACAAGTACTTTCTTCACCGATCCCTTATAAAGTTCCTGTGGTAAGACTAAAAATTGTTAACGAGCGAAGCTTTAGACCCAGTAGACGAAGTCGCGGGCAAAAGCTAGACCGTTATCATACAAAAATAATTTCCTTTGACAAACAATAAACAAACGAAAGTTTCGCGAACTCCATGCATTTAAATTTTGCTTTATTTACCAAACATGTGCCTAATTAAGAGATTCTAATGTTAAAATACTTCAAAGGGGTTCCTAATTTTGAATAACGTTTAAGAATAAACAGATCACATAAAGACTTTGGGTATCATGTTATTTAACTTGAACAAGATGGCGAAGTCGTACGCGGGTGCCGCATGTTTAAACTATAACGTATATCTCATGAGCGAATTTCATGCATAAAATTATTGACGCCTATATGTGATATGCGACTACCTGTCGACGTGAGCGCGATTTAGCGTATAAGCGATAGCGGAAATACAAATAGATAAAGAGATGCAATGTATATAGAAAAGGAGTTTATAAAAAAATTAAAAAGCCCCGACTTTCAATGGAATTTACTATTAATAGTAATAAAATTATCCTAACCTTTATTGACGGAGTTGCGAAAAAAAAAGTTTTATCGCGGCCATTTTGGATCGCGTTTCATAAAATATAGCTAAGAACACTCCCGGCTAATTGAAACAAAAATAACAAAATCCAAATCCGTTCGGGAATTTTGATGCCACAGGCAGACATACACACACAGACGTAGACATGTCAAACATTTAACACCCCGTCGTTTTTATGTCGGGTGCTAAAAACACAAAACTTTCTTCAATTTTATATTGAACTGCTGATGATGATATTGCACTAGATTATTGTCCATTAAGGAAATTCATCTAACATTTCTTAAGGTTGTTGTGAAATGTTCATCTGTTATTGGGACCGTCTTATATACGTGGTATAAAGTAACATTTTATTTATCTAATACAGGAGGGCGAAGTAGTAAGCTGGTGTAGCATTATTAAACTATAACGTATATCTCTTGAGCGTACGATTTCATGCATAAAATTATCGATGCCTGTATGTGACACGCTACTACCTGTCGACGTGAGTGCGATTTAAAACATAAGCAATGGCGAAAACAAAGTTTCTAACTAAACTTTGAACAACCATGGACGTCTATTGTTTAAAATAATTATAATTAAAAAGCTTATAACTTGGAGCACATACGTTATCATAAAGTCACGCGGCCACACCTCACTATGTAAACAAAGCTATTCAGGATGTTCGCTTGTTGATATTGAAATTAAACTGATAATAATAAGTAAAATTGTATCATCTATATTAAATCACCTGTTTAAATACTATATTATCAACGCATGTTTCCAAAATATCATATATGTATATGATGTTGGAAATTTAATAATGCTGAGTTTTTTCTTAGTAGAATCTGCATTTGGATCTGGTGTTAGTCTCTACAAAAGGCAGACTTGACGTCACAAAAGTGCTTTTAAAGTAGTCTATAGTTTAAAATGTTTATAATTAAAAAAAATTGGTTGTCTGTAAAGTCGGCTTACTGACGATAGTTGAACGTGACAACGTCGTAAGAAAATACTGATGGATTGGTTGCATTTTTCAAAAGAATATTTAAATTTTATTTGTTTGATAGATATTATCGGTTCTATAAACAATTGACACCACATTCACTTTTCACTGCACTTCATCCTTGCCGAAAACATGTAAATGTATTATAATAATAATAATAATAAATAAATAAACATACGACAATGCACACATCGCCATCCAGCCCCAAAGTAAGCGTAGCTTGTGTTATGGGTACTAAGATGACTGAATATTTTTATGAATAATATACATAAATACTTATAATATACAGATAAACACCCAGACACTGAAAAACATTCACGTTCATCACACAAACATTTATATATTATATATTATATTGTATTTATATATTATATTGTATAGAAGCTGTCCACGCGGACGCATCGCTCACTCAAGTAGGAGAGAGACTGATGTCGAACGCGGAGGCCGACTGTGCCTCTTTGTCGCTCGTTCCGCGCTCTCGCTTGCACTTCAAGCCTTGAATGGAAAGCCTCAGAGCGAGGTAACGCCGCATACGTCATGTTTTTTCATGCGTGCAGCCGGCTCCATCGAATTATAAGACGTTGTCACGTCAAAAGCTTATAACTTGGAGCACACGTTATCATAAAGTCACGCGGCCACACCTCACTCTGTAAGCAAAGCTATTCAGGATGTTCGGCTTCGCTTGTTGATATTGAAATGAAGCTGAAATTAATATGTATGTCGTGGCGTGAAACAATCGGGCGCCGATGTTTGCCTCCAGTTTCAATGGCGGCTTCCAAAGTTTAGAAGTCGGGATTACGGTGAGTGTTATATTGAGGAGTTTGATAAACTCGATACCGGAGGTTTCTGGAAAAGGTTACTGCTTAATGGAGTTGATTCAGAGTTTGTGTTTATATTAACTGTGTTGTTTATTAATAATTCGTATGATTTTGAACTATCGTAAGTGGGGATTATGGTTGAATTTTAGCTTATGTGGTAGTTTGCTTATCAACGTTCGTTAAACAATCTCTTGGCTTACTTGTAAGTGGATAAGCAGAGCTTTGAGTCTTTCACTACACCGTGTTATATCTGAAAGAACTGTCATAAAACCTACTTAGTTAAAGACCTCTTAAATCTATATATATATATACTAGCTGACCTGCGTAACATCGTCTGCACCAAATCGGTTATTACCGGTTTGTAACTTGGCCTTTGATTTTGAACGTGTAATGAAGTTGTTGACCGTTTGCAGCAATATTGTTAACTATTTGTGTTGCTTCAAACGACGTTATTTAAAAACATTAATTGAAATTAAAATATGTATATAATTATTTTTTTAAAGGCTTATTTACTCGATTCAAGTTTGTTCTTAAAAGCTCGATTATGAAAATTATCTTTATCGGCTAAAATTAACTTGAATTTAAGTTTAATCAAAATCGGTTTATTTCGTTTCTAAGGTATGAACTTAACCTTTCATCCAGAAATGAAAACCGTTATTATGCACACATCGGGCCCAAGTAGCTTTATGTCTATTTGCAGTATAATGCCAAAAATCTATCTAATCTAAATTATCTAGATAACTTATCATGGTTCTGGAAAATGCATTGGTTTTCTGAATAATTTATCTTTATGAAAATAGAAGATAGAACCTACAAAGTTGTAAAGCAAAGCTGGATGACTACAATTAACTGCTACTCAGACAAAAATTTACGAAATTTTAAGAAAAAAAATTTCATTAATTCCTAATTTAATTTGAAATTAATAGAACTGCATAAAGAAAGTGTATTAAATTCAAATGCATTCAGTTATAATCTTGTGTAAGTATGATAATTGTTTTGTATTTTACCGAAACATGTTTTAGTAACGAAACACCCCGCAAAAGCTTCGGGCACCACTAAATAAAATGAAAAAAAATATAATATACTTTCTCTTTTTAAAGTAAATCCTTTTCCATTTATATGAATTTCAATATGTAATCACGCCACAGGCTGTTACATTTCATTTAATGATATTGAAATAAAACAAACGGACCGAATGAGCCAATTATATTTATTTATCGAATGAATTTGAAATACTTAAAATAATTATTTTACAATAGATTTAAGCAGGTCCATCGCAATGAAAATTTATTTCTTTAATATTAATAATCGAAGGTTGAAACATTTCAAAACTGTTTGGATTTTAACGAATTGCTTATTACTTTAGTAACGGCTTGCTTGAATGACGATAAAACTTTCAGCTAAATACTTACTATTACATAACATACCTTATTATTTTACGAATTAAATTCCATCCTTCTATACTCAAGCGTATTCAATAAATAGTATATTATTAGTAGACCGGGGATAATAATTACAAACGGATAAATATACACCCTTAAGAGGTTCAACGGGCAATGCTTGAAAGTCACACGCCGTTCAAATTCAACCTTGAAGCTATAGATTTATTTGCTAATATGCTAAGCAAGGGTTTTACCAAAATGGGTTTTCAAAAGAGGATGCCTGAAACGTCCGATATTTTTTAATCGGATCTGCTGCTTGGTTAGAGTTTTTTTTGTATGAGTATTAGATACGCGAGTCCTACGCCAATTTAACGCCGATATTGATAATTTCATTTGGTGAAAATCTATAGGAGGGATCCTTGAAAAATTTAAGGAACTCTAAATATTATAGGCGCACATATAGCGATTTAAATATTTTCTTTCGTAAATTACTATGTCACCACGTCAGAGTGAATATGAAGACCAAAAATGGCCAATGAAACTATACAATAACAACAATTACACTAGTTGCACTTTCATTATGTTAAATAGTAGGTAAATAATTTATGCTCGTCACTCCTCAACGATTTACTTCGGAAACAAGCAATTTTGTGTACAAGGTAGAGTATGTATCAACAGTTCAACTGTATCAACAGTTGACATTATTATTTTTATAATGGCAAGATAAAAAGAACCAACTTTATAAAACAACTAAAAAGCAAGAAATAAATATTTTCTACATTTTTAAGTCAGTGCGAAGCAAAATTTAAAAAATACTAGGTAGATACTTTCCTTGCTATATAAAAGACATTATCACCGACTTAAATGTTGTAGAATGTTGTAGAAAAAAAATATTTCTTGTTGTTAGAACAACAATAAATATTTAACTATTACAACTATTAAACTATTTAAATATTTAACTTTTTTTGTCAAAAATTTTATCAATAAAATAATTTTAAGGAATATTGAAATAAGCGTTTTTCTGAGAAGCAGATCCTAATAAATCATTATTTACGTGTTGTGTGTGTTATATTTTACTTTTTTTAAATTAAATGTAGGCTACATTAAGGAAGGCGAATTGGGAAACTGCAATGCTCCCTGGGTATGTAAATGAATAAATAAACAAAGATTTAGACGAGATACTGTCTCTTCTAAACCTTTATTTATTGAGAAAGAGGAAAGTTGGATCCAAACGAAAATGTACGCGGATTAAATCACGGTAAATAAAGAAATACTTACATTATGACTGTTTAGACATACTCCTAAGATCAATAGTGTGTTTAACGAAGATCTCGTCTCATCTCTTGCCGGTCGGGGCTAATACGGGTCGAGGCCGGGATTGACCTTTGCAACGCGATCCGGATGACGCTTCGGGCTTGAGCCGAGATTGGGGTCAAATCGTGTCGTTTAGGGCGATACTGTTTTCTTATCGTGGATTATTTTTGGGAATGTTTGTGACAGGAAATTTTGTCCATTTCCTGAAATCAGCACTAGTGCAAAATCGCAAATTTAGCACGACTGCCATAAAAAAGGAGTATTATGGTCTAAGGGTACAAGTGTCCTCCTCGTCCAGAGGCCAACTGAGATTGGATTTGTGTGACAAATAAAAGAGCTGAAAGAGAGGGTCATGGGATAGGGAAGTTTGATGAGGGCTACAGCGAGAAAGCTTAGCTCTTTAAAAAGAGTATGTCTTTATCTAATTTGCTTTGTTCCACCATAATTTCTATATATTTACCTTTTCTATACCTTACATCATTTCAAATCTTAGTACGCCATGATTAAATCGTGGTTACTACACGATTGATGAATTCCTCAACGTCAAGGCTGCTTGGAAGCAGGCCACTCCGCTCTCATCTCTCACAAAACAGAAAAATTCTAAAGATTGTTAAACTTTTAAATGATGTTGGAAAAGAGCAATCTGCTGAGTTTCTTGCCGGCTCTTCTCAGTGGGATCTGCCTTCCGAACCGGTGGTAGAGTCACTACAAACAGACTGACTTGACGTTTCAAAAGTGCTTATTAATTAGGCCTACTGGAAATAAATGAATTTTGAATTTTGTATTTTATTTCTGCCGCCAAGCAGCATTGCTGAGTTTAGGTCTGAAGAGCGTGTTTTCCGGTGTTATTACAGGTGCGTAAGGTCATGAAAATTAAGCTTAATTTGCTATAGGCCGCAAAAAGCAGTAGAATATATACGATGTTATTTATAAGAAAGAAATAAATCACACCGTACAGATTCTTCTGCTTTTCGCGGACTATAGCAAATTAAGCTTAATTTTCATAATATATAATGGATTTCGGCAAAGTAACGCCTGCTTCTATCCAATAGGTACGTAATGCCTAACACACCTACACCTCGGGTTGCTGGACACAGAGCGTCACTTAGTAGCATGTGTAGGTACTTTGCATGGTCTCCGAAGTGGTGCTTCGTTTATAGGTGATGGTTTTTTACTTACACACATCAGGTTGATTATCTGCTAGATCATTAGGTTTTTATGCACGCAATGGGATAGTAAAATTATGGTATCAAATTTCTCTGTCATCATCACCATCATCATACCAACGTTAGACGTCATCTGCTGGACGTCTTTTTTAGGAAGTTCCAAATTCCACGGTTCTGTGCTGCTTGTATCCAGCGGCTTCCTGCGACGCGCTTAATGTCGTCTGACCACCTCGTTTGGGGTCGACCAACGCTGCGCTTACCAGTTCGGGACTCCAACGTCCATCCTTTCTCCGAACTAGGTGATCGGCCCATTGCCACTTCAACTTCGCGACTCGTTGAGCTATGTCGGTAACTCTGGTTCTTCTACGAATCTCCACATTTCTGATTCGATCGCGTAGAGATACTCCGAGCATAGCTCTCTCCATCGCCCGCTGAGTGACTCTGAGCCTTCTTATGAGGCCCATAATTTCTCTTTAGGTTTAGGTTTTCTCGTAGACTAAATAGTTATAGCCATCATTTCATAACAATTCGCATGAAATTGTATGTAATCGTCAAAGAAAGATTTGACTTGGTAAGTGATTGAAAATCTAAATACGCTTTAGTACTTACTACTGTAAGGTGACCTCCAAAACATAAACAAGCTCTGCTTTAGATACACATTAAATTTTAAAGAGCACTTTGAAATCAAATACAAGGACACAGTCAGAATTCCCAGAGATCTTTAAAATTTCTATCTGAGATCAACGCTTTCAAAGGTTTCCAATTCGCTTCGTAATTGAAAATAATACCGTTTATTTGCAAGCATCGAAACGTTATTGTGAAAAGATTTGGTACAATTAAAGCACTCATAAGCTGAAATAAGAGCGACCGTCCTTGCCTCAGCATGATATTTTCCAAACAAAAAAAAATGGTTTACAAAAGGTGGACTTAATCCTGAAGAATTTAATACTAGCCGAAAATTCTACAAAGATGTGTGACACATAGAAAATATTTTCAAAAACCGGACACCAATAATATAAAAATAACTTTACTTTCTGCAATTCGTTAACATTATATAAATAATGTTAACTTAATTTTATTGAGTACGATAGAGTAGATACGAGTGGGTACGACTTCAACTTCATTCATTTTGGGGGGCTGAGTTAGAATCCTAGCAAGCACCTCTAACTTTTCTACATTATGTACGTTCCAAGCAATTCAAACATCACTTGCTTCAACGGTTAAGCTAAACATCTTAAGGAAACTTGCATGCCTGAGAGTTGTCCATATATTTCTCAAAGATGAGTGTGGAGTCCACAAATCCGCACTGATGCAGGTTTCGCAGGTAAATAATCTGTCTTAAATATAAAACTGATAATTTGGATAGGAATTAATATCTTGATAGGAATGTCATCATCTTTCGACTGTGGTTGCTTGTTTGTGACTTAACTAAAATAGTTAGATGTATCGCCTTCTGGACTTTTTTTGTCAGCATTGATGATTACTTCAAAGATGTAGTACATTATTTTAATTTGTCATTAATAATTTTCGCAGGGAACGCCGGTAAAGTAGGTATGATTTTATCGACATCTCAATCATCATTATATTTTAGCCAATATACAGAAAAATATAATGCGTTATACACTGAAACCTTCCTCATGAGTCACTCTATCCATTAGTAAAAACCGAATGAAATCCGATCGGTAATTTTTCAGTTTTTCGCTCCCAGACGGACAGAAAGACGCAGAGGGGTATTGGTTTTTTAATATGTAAGGAAGCATTAATAAGTTATTGCCGCACCAAACCGTTCAGTCATATTTCCTATCGCCACAGGTTGTGTGGAATAGATCGATTAGCGATAAGACCGCCTTTGCACACTAAAATGTTTATTGTTGTCCTTCTTTCTTTAACATTATTTGTGTGTGCAATAACGATTTCAAACAAACAAACAAAAGATTGAGATCTTTTATTGTATATAACTAAAAAAAAATTTAATTTGCCTAATAATTTAATTTAATAAATTTTAAACATACTGTTTAAAATTAGGATAATTTTAGTTAAAGTATTGAATTCATATGGTTTCTATATTTTTAATGTAACAAACCAGACCACATTCAATACTATAACTAAACGTTTATAGTCCTCCACGTACGCTCTAACTCTATAACCATACTTTAGTTTTAGCGTTCACTAAAACCGTTTCGAATCGCACTAATAAAAATAATCGTACTGTTTTTCAATTTTTATCTTTTTCTATGTGCAATTGATATAAAAATCAAAGATATACCAATAAAAAGGGATTCGTTGCTTTATCACTTACTGTTATACTCCTTAACTTTTATGAAAGATGCCCACTATTCGTTTCCATACGAGACGCACGATTTAACAGATGCCATAAAAAAAACCACAATACTAATTCTTTAACCTTTGCTTATTCGCTTTTTAGATTTGATCGAAACTTCCTCGCAACTATACTTTTTGACGTAAAATTTTACAGCCCCTTATATAAAGTGGTGTCAAAATTGACGAAACGATATGATATCAAAGTTTTAGTGATTCAGGGATTAATGGATGGATCATGTGAAATTTGCATTGCCATCCCTTGGAGAGCAGATCGGAGAGAGCCATCGGTCTCAGTTAATACCACTAATCTTTAATAACCGAACAGTTCACTGCTGGACTCGCGTCGGGAGTGTTAGACAATAATCACCACGCTGAGCAAACGGGTTTGTGTGCGCAATTGATAGTAATAGTAGCGCCCTAATCGCCTCGTACGACACCAATGGGAAGAATAGCACCACACTACACTAATACTACCTCCATACGTAATATAAATCATTAAAGCATACTACAGAGCAACGTAGATTATCAAATCCCAAAATCCTTCTCGTTTGAGATAAAAAAACTTGCGCCTAGCAATGGTAAGTAACTGAGGAGATTTCCTGTTCGCTTTGGATAACATATTTCGCTATATGTTCATATGTTCAAACTGCAGCCTACTGCATAGTTTACCGCATAAACTAAGTTTAGCGCTAAGTGTTACGATGAAAAAGGGCCTGTGGCTCATGATGAACAAGATCTTTGGCACTGTGTATCATTGTTGCAATACAGTCTTTTTATTAGACAATAATGGCCACTGGAACTCCCAGCAACTGCGCAAGTGAACATCTTCGCATATTTAATGCGCCCGTAATGGAGTTTACTCGTTGCCTTTTAAGCTGAAGAGGACGTCTTCAAGTGGCGCATCGTGCAAATGTAAAACAAAATGTACGACTTACTTCTGGATCATCCAATTGAAAATCTTAAAGCCTTACAGATAAACGTGGCATAATGTCGGAGATCGCTTCAAGCGATAAGGCCGCTTTTGGGCATATATATTTATTTTCCTACATTACCTACATTTATGTATAAATGCAAATATATATGAAAATTTATTTGGTTGCCTGGTTTAATATATAATACTTTTAGTAAATTTTTTATTTACAATTTTTGTATATGTTTATATAATGTACAAAAATTATTTATATTATGAATGAATAGAGCCATTCTTTAAGAAAGATGAAGAAGAAGAACCATTGCAACATTACTCTACTTTAATTTGTAGAGCAAAGCCACACATACAGAATACACCGCTGACCTATTAATATAGTGAAAAGAGTCCCTCGTAGACATTTTTTTTTTACCACCACTACCTTACGGCTACCACCCGTTCCTTTATATTCCCTTAATCACCTCGTATGTCACCCACTGAAAGAGGAGGGGTGGCGACCACTGTATTCTGATCTGCCGTCCCTTCCCGAAAACTTACTGCTACATTTCTAGCAAATTTACTTCTGGACAGAGTAGCTGTTTAATGGTTAAAGAATAATTAACATCGGTCCAAAGTGTATCAATTACTAATCGAACAAACAAATCTTTCCTCTTTAAATCTTAGTATAGATTCGGATAAAATCAAACTGTAATTTGATAGGAAATTCAAGAAGCTTCATGCACAATATGTTCCTTTACACCCGTATATAGAAGTTTAATAGAAATAATAGCGAGATGATACTCCGTACGCTCGACTAAACGGCACATGTATTCTAAACAGGTGCGAGATAAAAGATAATTTGAAATCCCTCCGGAGGGAGCCGCGATAAAGGTGTTCACGTGGAGCCGTGCTTTAAATAAAAAATAAGTTTATACTTTTAGGGTTCCAAGCCTTTCTATGATAAACGGCATCTTTATGTAACCGTTTTGTTATCTGAGTGTCCATTCGTCTGTTAAGCCCACTCTCATTTTGATCCTTTTCCTAGCATTTCACATAGGGGCATAAGCCTCTAAGTGATAATAATAATGACTTATTTGCTAGAATTGTGGGCCACAATAATTTGCTTTACAATAATTAAGATACACAATCTACTGTCAACGACAGTGTGCAAATCTTTTCTGATTCTTCGGAATAGGATACAAACTCATTAGAAAAATAAAAAAATTAAATTAATTAAGGAAGGAAATAATAATTATAGACAAAGATTTATAGTCAAATTTAAGATCAAATTGTCATTTTAGTATTAGTATTCGTTAATATTGTATTAAGCGTTATCGTAGAATATTATGAAAATAGCTCTCCTAAGGGTCTTGAGCGGCAAATTTTTAGGGCAGTCTGGCAGTTTATTAAAGCTTAAACTCTTCTTCAGTGAGGGTTGGAAAGCTTCTTCTTTTTCTTCTTCTGCTGTTCTTGGAAATGTTTGTCTCTTACCTAGTTAGTTTGTGTAGCAGAAGATCAGTACTTTTTATACACGATTTGATCGTTATTAATTAAAGGTCAGTTTCGATAATCGATACACTGTTACTCCTTATTCAAGGTCAAAGGATTTGTTACTCTAAAATGAGTAATATTAGGTCAGTTTTGCTTTGACATTACAGTTGTTTTATACTGAAAAACAGTTACATGATTGCTAGAGTTCAAATCATGTAGTTTAATCCAGAAAATTAGAATGAAACTTATTTTTGCAGTCGTAAAGTACAGAACATTAAATGCGAAAGACTATTCAAAACATGTTAAATTATTAATCGAAAGAACGCAAAAAGGGATCAGATGTATCTTAAATGGCTTAAAGACTTCAAAGTGACTTTGGGATTGTCCATAAGATAATCTGATCCTTTTGGTTTACAAAGCAAAGTAATAGAAGATAGTGTAATCGAACATTCTTTTTAATATTCAATGGACTTATTACAATACGTGTAATGTTTAACATATCCTTTCCATTTAGGATCCAGTTCCAAACGAACACCTTTATCGATTAGTTCCGTCCGGAGGAACATCAAATTATCTTTCGAATCGCACACACTTTGAATACATACGCTGTTTAGCCAGCGTGTTACGAGATCACAATCCGCTCCAACTGCTTCTATTAAACTTCAATACAAGTAATCGAACAATTGAACTCTAGTTTTAGGGTTCCAAATCACCTTTTAGTGTCTATTTATCCAATGTGAAGAAACAATCTCAAGTCAAAGTCAAAGTCAAATATTTCTTTATTAAAATAAGCACTTAGATGGCATGATGCGTTGATAATATACAAAATGTGTACATAGTAGTGACTACGAGAGTTCCAAACGTAAGTTTGTTGTGGGCTTCTTCTTAAACCAGGGCTCTAAGAAGAAGCCCGCAATAAACTTAGCCGGGTGTTCTTTTTGTTATCACCATGTCACATTAAGAGCTGGTTAGAGCAATAGTTCACACCCAAGCTTTATTATTGTTTACGTAATCACCCACTGCTATCAAAAAATTCAAGGTGCTTTTCGGTTTTCTAAATTCTTGAAATTTTGAACAATCAATAATAGTAATAACTTATTAAAATATTCATATTATAAAGCGTATTTACAGCTTGCATCCTAGATATGGACACACACAAAACTTTTTATCCTGAAAAATATTTCGTCATTTAATTTTCAAGATAGCAATATTTAAATTTAAACATCGAGTAAGATTTATGAAGTCTAAAAGCCATGATAAGGCTTTTAGACTTCATCATCATATCAACCCATTACCGGCACTACAGGGCATGGGTCTCCTCCCTCCCAAACAACATTTCAATTAAACTTAAAAAGAGACCTGGCGTTGTTATACCCTAATTTGCAGATCATATTAAACCGCATCACACAGACATTTTCCAGTTGTGGGAAACGAACCCACGACTTTGGACTCAGAAAGCAGTGCCCACTGCACCAATCGGCGAATCAAAAGATGGTTTTCCAATTGGCATCAGGTGATATATGTGCTTCGACCGTCAATTCTTAATACAAAAAAACGCTGTTAAGGTTGATAAATAAAACAAAAAGACTTATACTCGTACCTTGAAGGTTTCATAAAATGTGTTAAAAAAGTTGCCCATCGTGTTTGCGAAGCCGTGAGCTTGTTTCCAACTTGTAAATTGATTGAAACGCCGACGCCTGATAATTACTTTATAGTTTTCTTGTTAATGCCAGTGGAAAGTTTTCAGACAGGTGCTGCTAAGTTCTGCTTGTTTTTCGTGAATTAGGGGTTGGAATGGTTCTTTCTTGATGTTTATTTGATATAGAAAAATGTATCTCGACAATACACACATTGCCATCTAGCCCCAAAGTGAGCGTAGCTTGCGTTAAGGATACTAAGATGACTGATGAATATTTTTCTGAATAATATTCTTTAATACTTTTATTATACAGATAAACATCCAGACACTGGCATTCATATTCATCACACATACATTTTACAGCTGTGGGAGTCGAACCTTGAACTCAGAAAGCAGGGTCGTTGCCCACTGTGCCAATCGGCTGTCAAAATTTGAAAAAACTAAACGAAACACTTATTGTTTCTTAGATACTGGCCTTGACTTATTATATCTTGCATCAATACAATTAAGTATTATTCAAGACCAAAATGTAATGGTGGTACGGAGTAGCCTTAAATTGTTTATTAATTGTGACTACTAAGGATGGATCTAAATACCTTTTTAAATTATATAAGAGTCACCTAACTATATGGATAAGACACAGAAAAACCAGTTGTGACTTCATAATTGAAATATTACGGTATAACTATTTGGATAGTGGATTATTGAAACTGTTAAAACAAATAAAACGAAAAGTAAAACCAATTTTATATCTGTAATACATTTTCAAAAGTGTTTCCCAGTAACAAAGCGCATACAAATGCGCTAGGAAAGTTCACAAATTAAAAATAGTTTTGAAAAGGAAATATAGCGAAAAATTCTTTCGTTCAATAATTATTAAAAAATATTGAAACAAATCCAAATAAAAGATAAAACCACATTCCATTTCCACAAAAGACACAAGTGTACGACCTCCTTTACACAATAGCTTCGAGAAACACCATAATAACAATGGCGGAAATAGAATTGTTGTATATCAAAGGGAAGTAACAAAAACACATGGTTATTACCTCACCGAAATACACTCCTTGTGACAAACGGTGAACTTCAACTACACAATGCTGCAATCATATCAAACCGTTACCAGCCCACTACAGAGCACGTGTCTCATCCCATAAAGAGAACGGGGCTATGGCCGTAGTCCACCACGCTAGCTCAGTGCGGATTGGTGCACTCCACACACCTTTGAGAACAATATGGAGAACACTCGGGCATGTAGATTTCCTAACGATTTTTTTTCTTCACCGTGAGCAAGTGATATTTTAATTGATTAAAACGCACTTAACTTAGAAAAGTTAGATGCATGTTCGAACTCGACCCGTCGAAGTCGAAGTCTTCCCACTGAGCTGCTCGTATCACCGCTTTAACACTTGACTTATATTCATTAACGTTTCACTTAGATATTTTTTACGACTGCAATTTGCCTCTGGCTTAAGCTGATGTGATGATGCAGCCATGCTTAATTGAAAGGGGTTCCGTTTATTTAACCAGAGGCAGTTGCCAATGGTCATCTGCAATACCAGAAAAGCCACAGATGATGGTTCTCAGGAAACTTAAAAATATCCCAAAATCGTATTTTTGAGTAAAAGTTAAGTAATTTTAAGTAAAATCTTTTTTTTAATCATTTATAGTGCGTTATAATAAAACGCCCTGAATTGCTTAAAACTGAGCTAGAGAAGATTCTCAATTAAAAATGAGTAAAGTAATAAAAATGACAGTGTTTTCAACATCATTTAAGAGTTTACAATGATAAAATATACTATATATATATAAATAAATATATATATATATATATATATTAAATGTTCTATCTTGTGAGAAATGAGAGTGAATTCTGCTTTCAAACAGCCTTGTCGTTAAGAAATTCATCAATCGTATACCTAGTAACCACGGTTTATTAAATGTGTTTTATCATATTGTTTAAACTTATGCATTGTCAGGTATAAAAGCATATACTCAATCCCATGAAAGATACACATATACAAACATACATTTTATATTTGCAAATGAATTGGATTGCACAAGTGTTTGACCTCCTTTAAAACAGTTGCTACGTAAACGCCACAATAACGATGTTGAAAGTAGAACAATAATTGTTGTACATGAAAGGGAAGTAACAAAAGCACATAATTATTGCCACACTGGAATACACTCGTTGTAACAAACCGTGACTTTCAACTCTACGAAGCTTCAATACTTGACTTCAATTCATCAACTCTCTGTTGACTCTGTTTCATTTTGATATATTGTTTTAACGTTGATGACAATTTGACTGTGGCGTAACCTTATGAGACGATTAAATCTGAGGTGATAGAAGTTCACTTTTGTTATTTTAGTTAATAGTTATTAATGCGTCTTCCCTGACGATGAGCAAGGTAATTTAAGTAACACAAAGTAGATTATATAGATATATAGATATACTATAGATATACTAGGCATACATTTACCTTTCACCTATCGATTTTCTCTAGACAACTCATATAATCTAACTTGTCAATGATTCTTGCCATAAGTTGTTTTTTGTGTTAGTATTATCATATGTTTAATTTTTTGTATAGATTTAACTTTTTTAAACAGAAAGACGAATTTGTTTAATTTTTTTGTATCAATTTTGATGGCTGATTGGCGCAGTTTGCAGCGACACCGCTTTATGAGTCCAAGGCCGTTGGTTCGATTCCCAAAATTGGAAAATGTTTGTGTGATGCGGGTTAATATGATCTTCATGTCAAGGTATAACAACGCCAGGTCAGGTCCATTAAAGGCCAGGTCTAGAGCCTTTAACCTACATGCCCTTTATCTAGATAAAGGAATACTAAAAACACAAAGTTATTTTGATTCTATAGGTATGCTCAAGATACTTCACATTCGCTTACTCTAAGAGTTTTTTATATTTATAATAATAATTGACGGACCCAGCAGGTTGCTCACCTGATGGTAAGTGGAAAACCATCGCTTAGAAACATAGCAACACTTCTCAGGGCATGCAATGTGAAGAAAAACATCGTGAGGAAACCTGCATGCCTGAGAGTTTTCCAAAATGTAAAAAAAATACTACAGTTCTAGAAAACTTTTCATGTTTAAACATAGCCCTGGATAAACGATTACTTAAACTACTTCCGCTCTTGATTTACTGAGAAATCAGGAGGATCAAAGAGTTGACCATTATAAACTAAGCGTGATGCCACCAAGCTAATAATTAAATAAATAAATAAATAAAATAGCCTTTTATTTCGGAGAAAAGTTACATTAAGTTTCTACATTATATTTTATCATTAAATCAAGTCCTTTAGCTCTGTGTGCTCACGGCAAAGGCCTCCTCCAGCTCTCGCCAGTGCTTACGATCCTGTGCCACCCTTCTCCATAGTGGACCAGCTGTAAGTTTCAGCTCGTCTTCCCAACGTCTTTGTTGCGGACCCTTTTTTCTTTATCCATCTCGTGGATACCAATGAGTTACTAGGGTACTCCACTTGCCTTGGTTGTCTCGTAGCATGTGACCCGTCCACCTCCACTTGAGCTGATCAAATGATCAGTTATAGTTAATTTACACGACAGTGACTAAGACCAGGATTGGGAGGTGATTTAACGCCTCACTCAATATTGCGAGCTAGTTCGTTGTTTCCGCCAAGGTATGTTTATAGTGCTCTAGGGATGAACGTGTTGTTCAGTTTATACTAGTTTATTACGCTTCAGTTTTTTTATTCATGCTAATGGAATAATGGAAAAGCTATTTATTATTATTTATTTATTTATTAACTCATTACACATAATATACATCACACTTCTTAATTTTTAAGTTTTAGGAAAAACTCAAAAGAATTTTTCCGTACACTTAGCCGTTGACAAATTTTTGCTTTGTTAGTCTAATAGATTAATATCTATATAATATATTTTTGCTTAGTCTAATAGATTTGGAATGAAATATAGGTTTTGTATTATACAAGCGGGCCCTCGCGACTTCGTCTGCGTATGAGTCAATCGAGAAGCTAGAATAGATCTGATGCTAATATAATATTCATAGTGGCTAGCTATGAAACTACCATTACTTTACGTGGTATACTGAGTTAATAAGTTGTCATTATTTTAGTTGATCCATACATACATACATCTATCCTCACAAACTTTCGCATTTATAATATTAGTAGGATGGTACGCATGAATTCGATCGCTGTCCCATATTACTTGCGTCTTGCTTTTATTTGTGAAGAGTTATGTCCTTTATCTCCGAGAATAATTATCAGATCTTCATTAAAATTAGACAATACATGTTACATAGTATATATAACTTTCAAATAAAAAAAAAAAAAATTTAACTTAGTTTAAATTTAACGAAGCTATTAAGTAAAATTGATAAAAAATATCATACCATTTCCTGGAGGAAACTTATTGTTTATATTATCAAAAGTATCCTATATTTTGACCCGGAATATCAGCTACAACTATACCAAATTTCATTTAAGTCCGTTCAGTAGTTTTTACGTGATGCCCGGACAGGCAGACAGACGGACAGACAGACAAAAATTTAATCAAAATCTGTTTTTGACTCAGTATCGATTATATAGCACCCCCCGGTCAAATATTTTCAAAATATATTAAATGTACAGAAATCTTCCAGTTACAGTTTTATTATAAAGCCTGTCTCCAGTAGTGCGTCTCCAGAGGCTGAGCTACGAATATATGATGAAATGTTTTAAAATAAATTCAAAATTTATTTATTCATGTAGGCCTATCACAGGCACTTATGAAGCGTTCGTACATGTATAAATATAAAGGGATGGTGATAACCTCGTTCGCTAACTTAAACCAAAAGCTACGAGGGTTCCAGACGCGCCCTGGTCTAAGAACAGCCCACAACAACTTAGCCAGGTTTTTTTTTTTTCTATCACCATCTCACAATAAATTAATATTAAGCTGCGTAGTTAGAGCAATTCAAACCCAAGCTTTTTTATCGTTTAAGTAATCCTTAACATTATTATTGGATTTTGCTGTAAGCTTACGTTATATATTAATTTTTAACTTATTGAGAGACATCTCAAAGATTTCATTCGGTAATTTGTTATTTTGTAATAATTAAAAAAATGAGTGAGTGAGTGAGTTTAGTTTTGTTTCTAATATTTATATTGTTACAGTTTTTGGCAGACTATATCAGATTCTCAACAAAGGTAAACAAAACACCTTCACAAAGGACATAATTATGTATATAGTACGTGTACCTAACTGAGAGTCATAAATACAGAGCCCGCAATAGATAAGCGTGGATGTACGGCGCTTATAAAGCGAGGGGGGGCTGTTTCTTGCAGCGAGATTTATGGTTCACCTGTGGGAGCACTTAACGAGACGAGGACCGGAGTCTTAGGTGAGGTTAGTGAACGATTAAGAAGAAATGCACTATTTCCTTCGAAACTGGGAAGATAAATTGATGATATATATATATATATATATATATATAGATAAACAACCAGACACTGAAAAATATTCATGTTCATCACACAAATATTGTCCAGTTGTGGGAATCGAACCCACGGCCTTGGACTCAGAAAGCAGGGTCGCTACCCACTGCGCCAATCGGCCGTCAAATATATATATATATATATATATATATATATACTAGTTATATATTATATTTATATGTATATTTATGTTGTGTTTATTTCTCATTGATTGCACCACTTATCTCTTTTGTATACTTTTCCTTTCGCGTCTTTGGTCGCCTGGAAGGAATCGCTATGTAGCGATAAGCCACAAAATTGTACTCTCTTGCTCTATGTGTATATTTCTGTAACTACTTTTTTTCTTTGGTATACAATAAAAGTTTATTCATTCAATAATTCATGATTAACGGTATATTTATCCATCATTTAAGTATGAATTTTATCATTTTATCCCGAGTATTACTAGATAGCAGTGGGTAGAAGCTCGACTTACCTTTCGGGGGGCCGAGTTCGAATCCCAGCACGCACCTCTAACTTTTCTAAACGCACATACGTTTTAAGTAATTTAATATCACTTGCTTCAACGGTGAAGGAAAACCTACATGCCTGAGAGTTCTCCATAATGTTCTCAAAGGTGTGGAGTCCACCAACCCGCACTGGGCCAGCGTGGTGGGCCACGGCCTTAACCCCTTCTCACTGTGGGAGTAGACCCGTGCCCTGCAGTAGGCCGGTAATGGGTTGATTTGGTGATGTCTAGATTTTATTAATTTTTATATAACCTCAGTTATAGTGACCTAGTTTATATGACGCTTTGTCAATGCTATGTGCACTTGTCATTGACGTGCATATCAGTTCATGTGTTTGTGTGTGTGCTATGTTTAAATAACGTGTGATATGCATGTTGTTAGTGCTCTTAAATAAATAAATAAATAAATAACCATACAACACTCTTATGCTATTCTCATTGCTGACATAACTTAGTTAGTTAACTTAGTATTTTGACAGTTGTGTTATAGGTACTTATGATTATGAGAGTCCGAATTCTACTTGGGGTAGTGGAATGGAAATTGTTCATACACACTCTTAAGCGAAAGAAAACATTACTGGAGAAATTGTATGTTACGCTAAGTTATAATGAGCTTAAGGGCCTATCCTTAATGTAAAACTTCAGCAGGATTTATTAACGTGTATCAAGAAAGCAAAAGTAACAATATTTGAAGCTTTGAATTAATGATAATAAATATAATACGACAATACACGCATCGCCATATAGCCCCAAAGTAAGCGTAGCTTTGGTTATGGGTACTGAGATGACTGATGAAAATATTTTAATGAATAATATAGGTACATGAATAATAATTTACTTACTTTAATTTCCTGGACCCGTGTCCGTTCTAAGGATCTCAGCAATCTGCTAGAGAGAATATTATCAGAACGATGAAATGTAACACTTAAAGTTGGAATCCTTTACTGTAAAAGCTGCAACGCTGTGGAATGTACAGTGTCAACAGTTTAATTTAAAAACGCATATAACTCCAACCAAAAAGTTATTAATACTTCTCGGGATTAGAACTCAGGCCCCTAAAGAGAATGTCGGTAATGTCTTAACTACTATCACCGCTTTACACAGACTCACGTAACGACTATTCCAAACGTGAGGTCTTACTCCTACAAACACATCAATATATAGGATATTAAGATTTTTTTTTAAAAAGCTACACTTTCGCATTAGGTTTAAGTATTCTGTGATGAAAAGTGTTAGAATAAGAATATAAATAAATAAATAAACAAATGCAGGGCCCTTATCATATCAACAATTCATCTAAATTAAACTTACAATTAATGCCCATCTCACGTCGTGTCAATGCATAAATAACGCAATCACCGGTGTTTGTCTGTCAGCTTGTAACTAATTAACCGCTAGACATACGTATCTACGGGCTGAGGTGTGCTCTGGAATATTAAACTTATCATCCGCTTTCTGTTGCTTATATATTATATATGTAAATAAGACCATCCCTTCATATATCCGCCAAAGCTTCTTATAGCTCTCGGAATCAACTCTGAGGTTTCATCGTTTACTTCTTTTTCTATTAAATTAAATCAGCCGCGTTCACCGCGCTTTGCTAAATAAGATCACAGATATTAATTGTATAAGATGTACTGGATGAAGGTATCAATTCAACGTGTTTTTTTCAAGCTGCCACTTCATGACCCCGCCAAAACTTCCTACTCCTCACGTAATCGACTCCGATGTTTCATTATTTACTTATGTTCTACCGCAAATTCATATATGAGGTTTTTTTTATATTTTTTCCTACAATAACCTTTAGACATACCGGGAGTTTACCTGGGGCGGTAGTTACGTTTGTTTGTTTTTAAAATGTATTTATTAATTAAATAATTGTATAACAGTTCATATCCTATTGACTAGCCTAGGTTGAACAAATCAATAATATACTTCTTACAGTTTAGCAGGTTACAACACCTTTTTAAAACTTTACAGCATATAAACTAAACATTTTTAACAACTTATTGAGCCACATAACAGATGATAATAACTTTTTACTTACGTAGAACTTAGTACAGACGTACGTTTATTAATAAAAATTAAATGCATTTAACTGTTAAAGATATTAATCCTATATTTTTAAATTAAACGAGGGTAGCACTCGGAACTATGCACGTAACAGTTACGTACGTAAGTAGGTAGTAGGGGCGGTAGTAGCCTATTAGTAGATAGATAGTAAGTAGATTCCCGCCACGCGCCTCTAACTTTTAGTTTTTGTGCGTTTTTGATTTAAGCAATTAAATACCACTTGCTTTAACGGTGAAGGAAAACATCGTGAGGAAACTTGCATACCTGTGAGTTCTGCATAACGCTTTCAAGGGCGT
Source organism: Pararge aegeria (assembly GCF_905163445.1). Lineage (NCBI taxonomy): Eukaryota > Metazoa > Arthropoda > Insecta > Lepidoptera > Nymphalidae > Pararge > Pararge aegeria. The sequence continues at coordinate 2,384,964 of NC_053184.1, read as the reverse complement.
GTGATGTCTACCAATCCGCACTTGGCCAGCATGGTGGACTACGGCCTAAACCCTTTCTCATTGTGAGAGAAAACCCATGGCCTGTAGTGGGCCGATAATGGGCTGAAATGATGATGATGACGTATGCCTTTACATCGATTCGGGGTAATTATCACCCAGCTGAATCTGTTCATGGCGTAAAGAAGTAACAAACATCCAATTAAACATCATCATCATCATGTCAACCAATCGACGTCCACTGCTGGACATAGGTCTTTTGTAGGGAGTTCCGCAATACACGGACCTGGGCCGCTTGCTTCCAGCGGCTCCCAGCGACTCGCCTGATGTCATCTGTCCACCTCGTTGGGGGTCGACCTCAGCTGCGTTTAGCGGTGCGGGGTCGCCATTCCAGCACCTCAACAATTAAACATATTTTCACATTATAAATGTCAAAAATCTTTCATTACAGATCCCTATCCCTTCTTATATTATAAACGTCAATGTAAGTTTTTTTGTTACGCTTTCACGCAAAAACTACTTAACCGATCCTCATGAAACTTTGTATACATATATTTGAAAGTGTTAGAAGTAATAAAGAATACTTTGTATCCTTACATTAAGCTCGGTTCATTTGGGAGAGGGGATGAAAGTGTTTGACGATTTTACACCATAACTCCGACAAATTATAACCGATTTAAATAATTATTTTTGTACTATAGAGGTATATGTGTTTAATTTTGCCCAAACTTTGTGTAGATCTGATGAATGTGGTTGGAGATAGAGAACAGAACTCCTCAGCGGACAGCAGTAAACCCATCATTCAAGGCTTAGCGATGCTGAATACTTTAAATTATTTAGAACTACAACTAAATTGAATGCCACATCAAGAAACAAAATCAAACGCAGACGAAGTCGCGGGCAATAGCTAGTACTTAATAAATTTGGATGGCTAAAGTAGATAACTTCGAGAACCAAACATTCTCAAATATAATATCAGTCTATACGTCTGAAATGCCAGATTTGATTACAGTTGTCAGCATCCCTTCTCTTCCCGAAGGTGTCGTATAAGGTGACTAAGGGAATATAATAGAGATCGCGCAGAAGCGTCCACTGTGTTAGTGCAATCACCCACCTGTCTGCCCAGCTTGGTGATTATGGGCGGACGCTCCCCTTGGGAGTAGGTTTTAGTCCAGCAGTGGAATGTTACTGTAGTGGACTGTTACTGCAGTGGACTGACTGGCGTGTTTAGAGGGTATGCAGATGATACATAATGAAGCTAATAATTTGGTTCTTAACGGAAAAAAACCAAGTGTACAAAATTCACTTAACCTAATGTTAAACACGTGAAAACCACTGTTCTACTTAATAATGAGGAACTGAAACTGGAGGATACGACACTTTTTCTAGGAATAACGTTAGATTCCAATGGGACTTCAATGGGGCCCTCATGTAAATAATTTATCGAACAGGCTTAGTTCTGCTGCCTATGCGGTAAAGAAGATACGCCATATGACCGACGTTGAAACTGCTAGACTGGTATATTTTAGTTACTTTCACAGCATTATGTCATATAGAATTTTAAGAGAAGAGGGCTGTTCGTTCTATCTACAAAATGGGTCCGAGAGAGTCATTGAGAGATAAATTTTAAGATTTTAAAATAATGACAGTGTATAGTCAGTACATATTTGAAAATTTAATGTACGTTCATAAAAACATTTCTAAATTTAAGAAAAAATGTAACTGCAATAATTTTAACATTAGAAGTAAGAATAAACTTTCAGTGCAATATACTAGGTTACATAAAATTTATAATTCGTTTAAAGGAAATTGCATACAATTCTACAATAAACTACCAATTGACATCTTGGAGATGTCTCTTAAAAAGTTCAAAGTTTGTATTAAACGTAAGCTTATAGAAGAGTCCTATTATAGTATAAAGGTAAACGATAAAAAAGCTTGAGTGTAAATTATTGCTCTAACCAGGTTGCTCTTCTAATAATTTAAAAAGACATTGTGAGATGGTGATAAAAAAAAAGACACCCGGCTAAGTTTGTTGTGTGCTTCTTCTTAGACCAGGACGCGTTTGGAACCCTCGTAGCTTTAGTTTTAAGTTTACGAATGTGGTTATCGCCATCATCTCACTACCGTGTAATTCTTATGTACGCATCAAAAGTGCCACCTATGGGCCTTACTTGAATAAAGATATTTTTGACTTTGACTTTGACTTTGAAGAAAATCTCCAATACAAGTTATAAATACTTAAGAGTCGGCTTTTTATAACTCTTACAAAGCCTGTCCTTAGGTTTTTTTATAACTCGTATTGGAGATTTTCTTCATTTCATAAAATCTGCATACCCTCTATGCACGCCACTGACTGTTAGGCTATTGATATTTTATTACTTGTTTTTACTTATAATATACTTCATCCATTCATATCATACGACTAGTTTATTTCTAAAACGTTAAAAAAAATAATGAAGCTCCAGTACTAGCCTAATAAAAGTAAAAATGCGTTTTAAAAATGTATTTTTGTTCAGTCATAATTATACACTCTCGTGCAGTTTTTCCATCCACAGCGATTGTTCTAGTTCAGGTTCCCTTTGTGTGATCGCTCTGAACACTGAACAGCTTTTGTGGAATAAGGTCAAAAACATACTTATAAAAAATTTCATTTTCCGTACAAAAAAATTTAATAATGTCGTGGATTTTAGTGTGAGTTAATATTCAAACACATGACTTTATTATAACTCCCTTTAAATCGAAAATGTTATATTTTAATAACAGTACTATGGATCGCAGCATATTAATACCCATTTTCACTAAACGTAGGAAAGCCTTAATCGAATGCCTAGTGATTTGAGTGATTCATAGAGAAAAAATTATTTTTCATCATCTTATGTAATGAGTAACGACGTTAAGTGCCATCTTAATTTGCGAAACCGATTCGGTGGATCATAAATATAGGGGACTCGCAGTGGCGTGCACTGGGTTTTTGACCAGGGTATGCATAACGACGTGCTTGGCATAAAATGGTAAAACTCCCCTCCAATACGAGTTATATTCAAAAAAAAATGGGTATGCAGTGCTTTTGCGCATGTATGAAGTGCACGCCACTGGGGACTCGTAAACTGAAACTTGACAAATGAAAAAAATATAAATTAAGGTTTATGAAATCTTATCTTAGAGAAAATATAGCTTAGCTAATTAGCGTACCGAGTTAAAGAGCAACTACTGAATTTCTTGCCCGTTCTTCTCAGTAGAAACTTTCCGAACCGGTGGTAGAGTCACTACAGTACTACTACGGTAAACGTACTTAAAATAAATGAACTTTTCATTTTTTTTTTGACCAGCTTAAGTAAATAAGTACCACCATTTTAGTACCTATATAAAATTCGTAGTTATTAGGAATAATTCTAGTTATGTTTATTTATGCAACTTAAAATTCAATATAAAGACTCATGTCAGATAGAATTTCAGCGTGCGTTTTAGTTTGCAACAACGTTCTGAAATCAAATTCGGCCATGTCATGCTCCTAAATACGGTAATAGAAATGCAGGCACTATTTCTGTTAAGCAACCACTACACGTCTGCATGAAACTACGCCCATTATAACGCTCGCTCGCAAATTAGTTACAAATATAATAAAGAGAGACGACATAACGGCTCCGCGGGGTGTTGTAAACCCGCCATTATGAGTCTCAAATCCAGTCCGAATTACGCGCGTAAATTAAATATGGAACCCAACCATGCGTGTGCGTCTCCATTATACAACGACACTTTTCTAAAGGTTGTAAGCCTTTTTTGCGTAATTGGAATTAACAATACAATTACCCTAATTGTAGTCCTCGATTAGGTATTTTTAAGATTATCTTTTTATTGAATTAAGGTGTTTAAACTTTAATTCTTTTAAATGTTTATTCATTGTATTTTATGTCATTTGTTGTTGTGGGCATCAGAAAACAAACGAGTTTTATTAATTAAAACACTTTAAAAAAGTTAAAAAAGCAGGTCGTAAATTATATAAGTGGTTTTTTACAATTTGATATTAAATTATTTTAATATTTTTCCTAAACTGACCTTCTATGAATTTTCCATTAATAATAAGCTTACATCCTTAAGAAAGGCCGTCTGCAGGAATCTCAAAAATGCTAACGAAGTCTTTGATAACAGCTAGTACTTAATAAAGAGAAAAAAAAAATACATCTTTTTTCGAACATTTTTTAATAATTTTTTGTTAAAATATTAAATATATATATTTCTACCCTATCAGTGATCCTAGGCAGCGGGAGGAGAGGTAGAGCAGAAAAGGTAAAACAAAGTATACGTTTTTTATTTGGATAATCCGCTCCCCGTTGCTACCCACGTTAAATAAGTATCTTGGTTTTTTTGTTAACGCGTGAAGGAAGGACGATATTGTGTTCAAAAATACAAAAGTTCCTATTTTACAAATCCCGTAGGAACTGTTGGTTTTCCTGGGATAAAAAGTAGCCTATTTACTGTCAACTAACTCTATGCCAAAAATGAAGTTGATCGGTCGCTGTTGGAGTTCGTGAAGGAAGGACAAACAAACAAAATAAATCATCATACCAACCCATTACCGGGCCACTACATGGCACGGGTCTCCTCTGAGAATAAGATGGGTTTTGGCCATAGTCCACCACGCTGGCTCTCTGAGAACGTTATGGAGAACTCTCAGGCATGCAGGTTTCCTCACGATGTTTTCCTTCACCGTTTAAAGCAAGTGATTTATAAATTGCTTAAATTAAAACGCACATAACTCCGAAAAGTCAGTAGTGGGTACCGGGGTTCGAACTCGGTCTCTACGAAACGAAAGCCGAAGCCTTATGCACTAGGCTATCACTGCTTCAACGAGTAAAATGAATAGTTGCATTATATTATATGTACGGGAAACAAATAGAGGTACGGGCTAATCGTCCGTTAATTTGTTTTACGTATTGTTATGTAATGGAACACGACTCCCACCCAATATTAGTTTAGCGATTAAAACATAGCAAGTACTCGTGTACATCATATTTAGTTGTATGTAAAGCCGGCCGTTATTACCGCCGAGGGATAACCCATTAATGATGTGCGCTCAGTAATAGTGGCGTAAAGGCAAACTGTTTATGCGGACTTAATCAACGTTTAGGCGCGAATAAAATTAGAAATTGATTGCTGACTCTTGCGTACAGGCAATCGACTCTTAATTAAAATTCAAATTCGGAAATTCTTTATTCATGTAGACCCATCACAGGCACTTATGAAGCGCTCTTAAGTTATAGACTAGGCCAACATGATTGTTAATTTTTGAATTTGATTCTGATTGATGATGGAATATTAGATTAATTAATAATAATATAAAGATTACAATAAATCTCTTTATTGAGGCGACTAAGGCCCTTGTTATAAAACAACTTAAATGACTGTGTTAGGAATCATTAATTATGATATGGATTGAAATAATTTCATTAAATATAATTATTATATTATAAGAAACTTATAAGACAGTTCAGTTCATCTTACAAACACCATGGAGTGGTGTAGGATAGGTGAGTCAAACTCTCCCGCTAAGATATTTAAGATACGGGTTGAGCTCGACCGCAACCTTGTCAAAAGGGATGACGTCTTTTTCCTTATAATCGCGTAAAAATCATTGATTTGCTTTACTTGAGCGAACATCCGTGACGCTAAACAGAACCTTGACAAACCCATCAGTGCCCTTTGGATAGTTAACATTTGTATTTAATTATTGCAATGCTCCGGTCTTCCCAGTTGCATGGATCGTGGTCACGACGGGACTCAATCGTTATTGATATAGATACATTCCTTCACGTATGTATTGATTTAATATATTTTTTTTTTTATTTTGGAAAAAAACAGTCATTACATGGAAGTAACTGAATACATATATTATAACAATCTTATAACATAGACTAAACATTAACGAAAAAGTACAGTTAATTTACAATAGTAGAATTTTAAAAGTATTTAGCAGAGCAGTAAGGCAATAAGTGGTGTTAAAGAAAAAGGTAGATTAAATTAATTAATTATTAATTAAAAACAGCAAGAAAGAAAAAGATATAATATCACGTAAATATCTCAAAATGACCCAACACAGTATCCTTTTACAAACATTTTGACCCTGATATGCTTGCCAAAGTGGACATTGGATGACCGTTGATAGGCGAACAAAAACACGTAGTGCAAACGTTGAATAAAAATATACCAGTGTAGCATACGTGAAGGTAATTCTCAAGACACGTAAGTGGGAATGCTTGGCAAATGCAAACGTAATTGAAATTCATGATAAAAATGTCATTTTTACGCGTCTGCCGGATCTGCCCCGGGCAATATGCAAATACAACGCAACATAAGACGTTCCACAAATAAAAGAAATGTGCCGCTCGGGGATCGTAAATTGCCTGATGTTCCCGCAGGTTTATTGGGAATATATTCTGTGACAGTATTTATTTTGCTATAAACACAGCTATGTGGGAATAAGGAATGGTTATTATTTTGATATCTTTTGGTTTTCTTTTTCTTGTCAATTACCAACGTTGTTTTGTAGGGAAGCAATAAATTAATAAAATATTAAATTCTCAACTTACTATCAGATTAGATTGCAGTCAAGAGCAAAAATATTATTTAAATTCAAAGTCAAATATTTCTTTATTCAAATAGGCACATACATGGCACTTTTGATGGGTTGATTATATACAAAATGTGTACATAGCAGTGAGTAGTGATGGCGATAACTACATTCGTAAACTTTAAACTAAAGCTACGAGGGTTCCAAACGCGCCTGGTCTAAGAAGAACCTCACAACAAACTAAGCCGGGTGGTCTTTTTGTTATCACCACCTCACATTGTCATTTGAAAATATTTAAGAAGCAACCCGGTTAGAGCAATTGTTCACAACCAAGCTTTTTTATCGTTTACATAATCATTTATACTATAAAAGGACTTTTCTATAAGCTTTCGCTTAATACAAACTTTGACCTTTTTTATTATTTACTTTTTATTGTATAAAATTGCAATCAAAATAGCTTTTTCTTCTGTTCCTGGGCCTGTCTCCGTACTTGGTTGGCAGTCAAGGGCAAAAATATTATTTATATTTAAGTTCAAAATTGCACTTAAAATGGGTTGAGGTCTGGTAGGGCCTCCTTCCTGTGTTTGCAGTCTTTAGTTTTACTTTAAAACTCCGAGTGTGTGTGAATAGCTAGACTATCAGAATTCATAAATATTAAAAGCAACTGAAAATCAAAGGGTTATTAAACAGAATACTCAATACCAGTTTATTTGTTCCATATTAATAAAATTATGTAGGTGCCATCATTGGAGCTGTAATGACCCTTTATTTTAATGCATAATTGCACGAAACGCGATTATTGCTTTTAAATACAAAACAGAAACGATTTCACTTAAACTGATTTACGTCAGCAATCACGGGATCACGGGAGCACTCTGTCGAATGTCTCTGTACGTTTAATTAAAATAATTGCGAATCTTTTAAATTAAGCGCAGTGACACGAAAATCGAGTCAAAAGCTTAAGAGCTTTGCACGCTTTGGTCCACATTATATACTTCAATATTATTGGTTATTTGAACGAGCACACGGGAACCCGATCAGCAGGTCCTCAAAAATTACAGGTACTAGGAAGAAGAATAAACGAACAAATCTTGCAGCGGAATAAACTAATTTAATTTTAATTATGGTATTTTTTATTTTGGTCATAAACAATATAGAATTATAGAATAAGGCACTTTCAAATCTAGTCACAATTATAGTTAGTCCACACTATCAGCTTAATCGTGCTGCTGTAATTGGCGTTGAAAAACACCCACGCTTAAACAAAACTTTATCACTGTCTGATGTCTCATAGCGTTTTACTGCTATGCACATATGTGATACCATCTATTATGAAGTAAAGTAAAATTGACTGAATGTCACTGCTTTAGAGTGGCGAACCCTGTACTTTTGATTTTTTTTTACAATAGTTCCGTCAAAAGCTCTAGGCAAATTTAAGCTTTAATACAATACCAATAAGATCCATTTTATTCCTATATTCAACTATTTCCATACTTGAAAACGACTCCTCGATTGCGAGCGTGCCAATCTTGTACAAAGGATATAGTATCAAATTGGCCCAATACTTTTTGAGAACATAGTAAAAGTTTGAATTTTTAAACTTTATATTGTAAAGTATAATATAGAAACATTATTACAAACTTAGCTCTATTTTCCAGGATATAGTTTGCATTAGTTCGAAAGATAAGGGCACTTATAAATTCGCTTTCCCATAATTTCATATTTGAGTTCAATAATTATAAGTTTATCATTTAATGTGACTGATATTTGGTTCATTTGGTCCATGATAATATTTTTTTTCTTTCTTCCTTCTTTCCTACAAATCTCAATGAAACTTATTCTTGCGGCCTATATTTTCAAAATATATCCAAAAATTTAGTAGGAACACATGGCATTCTTCATAATCAATCAATAGTTTTAAATGTATGAGAACTAGACTGTGGAATAGTTTCACTTCGATGGCCTTCATCAAAGCTATCCTAGGAGTTTCTCTACGTGAACAAGCCAGAAATTAGGAGATTCGAAAAGGAACTAGAGTTACCGACATAGCTTAAGTGGCATTGTGCGGGGCATGGATCCCAAAGTGCTTGCAAGTGCAAAGGTGGACAGACATCATTAAGCGAGTCGCTGGGAGCCGCTGGAAACTAGCGGCCCAGGATAGCGGAATTTGGAAATCTCTATAAAAGACCTATGTTCAGCAGTGGAAGTGATGATGATGATAATGATTATGACCTGCATCAGTGGTCTTGTACTTTGGCAGAGGTAAATATCACTATACCCTCTTCCTCCTCGAGAAGAAAGAAAGTTCGTAATTTTCGGATATACCCCACATCGGTATTCGGTCCTCCCGTCAGGCACACTTCGCATGTCGAAGTATTTTAATGAATTGAATTAATTTTCGCGACATTTTGATGGCCGCTCACGAAGCAAGCTTTTTTCGTAAACATTCGAAAAAAGCGAAATAATTTTGTAAATAAACTGTATATACAAATATTTGAATTATAACTGCCGCTTTGAAAAAGGTTTTCAATAGCTTTATATTTTAAAGTAATCAAGAAATCAGTGCATTTTTTAATATTAGCCTACTAACATCCTACAGCTGGGCACTGTACGGGAGCTATGATGATACGCTCGACCGTAACAATAGGAAGATCTTCCTCCGAGTTGGTGATCGTGCTCGGGGACCGAGATCCGAACATTTATTTTTGGAAGTTGTATATATAGGCATTATTTGTGAACACTTCGCTAGCGCGATGCAGGATTTTTGTGGCACCATCTAGTTCTGTAATGTGGAGACCGCTACAGGCACAATCCTTTTCTCTCATAGTAGTTCTTTTTTATCTATCTGTAATCTGTATATTTATAATAAAACTGTAACGAGTCGAATTCTGTACATTAAAGAAATTTAAAAATTTCTTTATGTTATGCAATCTATAATTGATACTAAAGCCAAGGTAAAAGTCCATCTGAGGAGAAGGTGCTAAGCCGCATGTGCTTGTAATTACACCGGAAACCCTTCACACTGGAACACAGAAATGCTTCGAAATAAAGCAAAGCTACTTAGTGGCGGAAATAAACATGGCGGTAGTATTTCTCGGGGTGAGCTGCATCACAAAAGTGTGTGTCAGCTCCGACGCACGACTGGAGTTTACTCCTGATTTAACTGAATAAAGATTAATACCATATGAAAGTGTAAATTAAAAATCATGTGCAATTTATTCACACACGGCGGAAGTGTAACTTCTGAAAAGTAGCCTACCAGAGATTGAGGTGGATGTAGTATATCAGAACTATTAGGATAAATGTAATGTTTATTATTTAGTTTCTTCTAGTAACTAGAGTAGGTGTATAATGTTTTCTATTTCACTCTGTCCCATACATTTATGTGTTAGTTTCTTTATCTAGATATTATTCGGTTTCCTTGGTAACTTAAATAGGAAAAATAAGTTAATTAAACGAAAGCGACGTTGCATGTTCGCGCATCACAGTTGCCGGGCATGCAACGTCGCAAAGCGAAAACGTAACGAGGTCAATCATCAGTAGATTTTACTCCTCACATTTTTCTCATACCGGGCGCCTTATATATGAAAATAGATACTTAAGGAGTAAACACCAAAAAGCTCTACTTGAGCTGCATAGAGCATAAACCAATTCATATCAACCCATCTTCACCAGCCCACCACAGGGCACGGGTCTCCTCCCGCAATGAGAAGGGTTTAAGGCCGTAGTCCTCCACGCTGGCCCAGTGCGGATTGGTGGACTCCACACACCTTTGAGAACGTTATGGAGGACTATCAGGCATGCAGATTACCTCGCATTGTTTTTCTTCAACGTTGAAGCGAATAATATTTTTATTGCTTAAAACACAAATAACCTAGAAAAGTTAGAGGTGCGTTTATATGGTGATACGCAGGTATTAACATAGAGCATGTCCTAAGTTAGGTTCTAATGTTAAAGGACCTGCGGTGTTTTTTTAATGTGCTTACTTCTTTTGTAAAAGAAAATACAAAAACTAAATCAGAACAATATTCTTCTAAAACTAAACTTAGGCGTTTCTTAAATATAAGAGTACTATTTCATCCCGCTAACAAGTTTTGCGTGATAGATTAAAATGGGCTTTGTTGTGAATTTTTAAGCGTAAAATACTGAAACACTATTTACCAGCCTTTGTACTTCGAAAGCTAAATTTTGAAGCTTTATTATACACTGCTTGTTTAATCTAATGGCAAGGCCTATTCGGTTATAAAACAGGAGGCCCTGGGTTTGATTCCCGGCTCATCATCATTATCATCATACTCGGCGTTCCCGGCACTGGCCCCCTCTCTAGTAGTGGTTAGCATTAACCCACCGTGCTGTTCCAATGCAGACTGACGGGTTTAATTTCCATTTCTACATGATAGTGATAATAACCATGAACGACCGCTTTACATGCTCTTCGAGGCACGGGTGTAGCTCCAGTGCCAGACTGCCACTTCGAATTTTTAGGCAGACTATACTTAATATTTAACATAAACATTCGAAAAAGGTTTCGGGTCGTATAAAATAAAATTATACCAATTAGTTTATTTTGCCACATAGGATTGTGTTTTTGCGACCTTCCCAGTGCACCTCCCTGCAAAGTGGTGAGCGCAGTAGTTTTATTAGTGGGAAGCTCTGAGTTCGAACCCTGACAGGGGCAATTTATAATTTCTGTATTATCTCTGGTCCGGTCTGGTGGAAGGCTCTTACGCCGTAGTTACTAAACTAACGACTAAGACTTCCACCAAGCAATTAAGCGTTCCGGTACGATGACGATTAGGGGTATAATTTGAATATAACTTTCATCTCCCCCATTCCCCCTATTGGGTTAGCCCGTTACCAACATCAGTACATCGTCAGGAAAGTGAAACATTTTTATATACATACTATAACTGCCACATCCCCTAACCGGTTAGCCTTTTCCCACTAAAGACTGCATCATCAGTAACCACCAGGTGAGAAAGAAAAAAAGAGAACAATAAAATATCTGAAATGGAAACTCGGCTTGCATAATCAGTGTGAAGTGAACAGCTTAAAGTGAGCCCAGCGTTCAAACGTAAACAAAAATCCACGGACCAGCGTCCCTGCGATAAAACCAATATGCCCCCCAAGCATTTTCTTCACCAGTTCAATACACAATTACTCGCCCCATGTTTGGAACGCGAAAATTGTAACGGCGAAATTCGCCTTTGTCCATTTTTCGCAACGTTCGATAATTGACACTGACACAATGCACCGTTGAAGCGGGCGTGAAATAATGGCCCGGGAGCTGGTGGGAGATTTAGAGGAGTCCCTCGATAAACATATTTTGAGTAGTCACTCAACATAAATATAATTCTAATTAGAAAACACAAAATAATGAGTGCAAACTAACATTAATATCTACAAAAAATATAAGGCACACTTATGGTACCCAAAATTCTGGTGCTCTTGCCCCTTTGAATTGCTAGGCTTAGCCGCTGGGCTAAATAAGCGCCAGCTCTTGGGTCACCAGACGTCAAGACCAATTTCTTTTGGAGTTACTTGAACTTTTGATTTATTTTAATTTGACAGCCGATTGGCGCAGCGGGCAGTGACCCAGTTTTCTGAGTCCAAGTCCAATCCGTGGCTACGATTCCCACAACTGGAAAATGTTTGTGTGATGAACATGAAAGTTCTTCAGTGTCTGGGATTTTATCTATATATTATACGTATCTAAGTATATTATTCATAAACAAAAACTATTTGTCAGTCATCTTAGTACCCATAACACAAGCTTCGCTGACTTTGAGGTTAGATGCGATTTGTGTATTGTCGCAGTTTACATTGAAGAAGGCTTGAAAAAGTTGCGAGCGAGCTGGCAATACCCAGGTTCCAACTTACCGTGAAGAACCTGGGGCCATGAAGTCTAAATGCAAAAAAAACATGCCAGACATTACACCACGGTTGATTGTCTCATCTAGTAACTGAGAGGCTAGCAACTTGCTAATTTGTTTGCGCCTGACCGATCCGCGCGGAAATACAGCCAAATTTTTTGGAACCTAATGAGGCAATCAATCGGGATGTAATGTCTCGCAAGATTGTTTTTGCACTTAGGCTACATTGCCCCAGGTTTCATAAATAATAATACACTTTCAAACTTTCAGCTTTTATCAAGTTGCTTCCCAAAATTTTCCACCCGCTTTCCCGCTGTAATATTGAACTGTACAATTGGGTGGTGTACAATATTGCACGTTTTGCTTGTTGGAAAATATTGCATGTACAAATTTGTGGCACTATTTTTTATGGTTTTTTTTTATACTTAGTGATATTGGTTTTGTTATTTTATACTAGGTTTTGTCTATGATGACATTTACTGTTATGGATATTTAGAAATAACTGATGTGGACCAACTGGATTCTGAATGAATTTAATTAATAAATATTATTGTTAAACTTTTTGTTTTATAAAACAACAATATTGTACAACTGTTTTAACTCTGTTCCTCTTCTTCTCGCCTTGATCCCACGACGTGTGGGTCGGCATAAGTCTTCTGTTTGAAATCCGATTGATGCATTTGCCAGCGTCCCTACTTTCTGATTCCAATTAAAATTCCAAGGCTGTGGGTTCGATTCCTACAACTGAGAATGTTCGTGTGATGAACATTATTATTTTTCAGTGTCTGGGTGTTTATCTGTATGCTATAAGTATTTGTGTATATTATTCATCAGTCATCTGAGTACCCACATTAAAAGCTACGTTTACTTTGTGGCCAGATGGCGTTGTGTTCAATTCTTTGTTTAATTTTGATTGATGTTATGTACACAATAATAGAGAATGAGAGTTCCCAAGGACGTCAGACGTAAATTAAAAATAATATGACTGTCTACAGGTAAATTAAATGCAATAACATACTACGACAACTAAACCCAATTATCGTAGTATGTATTGCAGGAGGAGTGGGCTGATATTATGAATGTGAAAATGAGTTAATTGGTTTGTATAAGACGGAACATTGTATTGCAATTTGATTCCTTTTTTCACGCAGCGACGTACTCAGTGAATAACACTTTTTGTAAAGGGATACGTAGACAACGGGAGAAGCTACGGGTTAGTATATTATAGGGATATTATGCAGTGCCTTAAAAAAAATAAGATTTAGAGTAACTATTTTAATGCCTCCGTAACAATACATTTTTTAATATTCTTTTATTTATGGATGAATTCGTGTATTTTTAATACCGTTTGTATTAAACTTGTTATCTCCTAGTTTTCCATAAAACTAAGTTTTATTAGCATTTTCGATCACATTAAAATTTTAATAAGTAAAAAATGTAACAACGATCGTTCGTTTTCCTAATTTAGATGATCCACAAATTTATTTCAATTATGGTACAAAGGAACAATTGTTATGGAAGTTAAATAATGTTGGATTTCATATCAAAATACAGTGGAATTATTTACATCTAGTAACAATAGTTTAAATAATAAATACCGAAATGAAGTGATTTAGTGAGAAATGTTTTTAAATGAATGATGATTTTTGAGCGGGTTCGATATAAATAAGTTATAGAAATATGTCGCCATCTTACCATAATAATAATTTCTCAGTATAGCATATTCTTACAGAATTAGTTTGTTTTGCAGAAAAATACAATATTGATGTTTCGTACGGTGAGTATAATATTTGTTTCCATATTCCTATTAAACTTAGTTGTTTTATTTAACATAGGCGCAGGTATCTAGGTTTGTAATGCTATAAACCAAAAAAAGAGCATTGAAGATTTAAAAAAAACTGTTTGATATTCTTTACGCATAACGCAATATCTTTAAAATATTGTTTTTAATTGTTGCTTGGTCAAATTTACAATAAATCAATACATTAATTATCTTGATATAGTCTTTAGCTTTACCCCCTTACGGCCTTAACCCCTTCTCATTGTGGGGGGAGACCCACGCCCTGTAGTGGTCCGGTAATGGGTTGATATGATCATGATGATGATGACTATCTTGAATGTTTGAAATGAGCCTTATAAGGCTTTATTATGTGCACTGCAGGCACAAGAAGCCGTCATTATAGACAAAAAAGAATTTTCATTTTTAGTTAACTTTGACAACCGTACATACAATCAATAGTACATTTCCTTAGTTTTCTCAGGTAATTTGATATTTTTGGCAAGATGGCGACATGACCTATTAATCTAGTCGTGTCTCTTCCTGTAGAAGATGCCGTGGGGCTCCTCCTGTAGTTCTTCAGGCTTGGGCTTCGGCACGTATGGGTTCTTGAGGGGGTCTGCGTTTAACCTGAAGTTAAAAAATAATTATTGACTTTATATGTTGTCCTTGTACCTATTTTTAACCCCCGACGCAAAAACAACGACATCATAAGTTTGACGTATGTGTGCGTTCGTGGGTGCGTCCGTGCGTACGTCCGTTCGTCTGTGAGCGCGTGCATGCGTGCGTGCGTGCGTACGTAAGTACGTGTGTGTCTGTCTGTCTGTGACTCGGCTTGAAATACTGTACACTATGACAAATTTCAAATACAAGATGGCCACAACCACACAATGGCGAATTACATTTTATTTTACAACTCTACTGACGGGTGTCAAATGGAAGAGCCTGACTAGGACCTAATGATTAATTAATTATTTATTACATTATGTGTCAGGGGTTTTATTTTAAATTTACAATTTAATTTTAATATCACAGTAGAATTTGCTATGCGAAATCACAATGTCAGTCAGTTAATAAATACAGGATATGCACATCAAGTGCACATCAAGAATTTTTATGGTTTTTTTTTTTAATGTAACCCCTTCTTATGAATTAATTTTAGAAGATTCAATGTCATTCACCACATTGTAATGTTCGGCAAGCAATAACTGACAATGTTTGCTAGGAAAGCCTTGACACTTGTTGGCTTGTTGACATGAATAACTATGGCACGGAATTTTTGCTTGGAAGTTAATCTCTGATTATTTCCTGGTAATGCTGCCGTTGTATGTATAACTAAGTATTGGAAACTATAGATTTATGATTAAATAAAACCATATTACTCTTATGTGTAAAAGAAATATTTCCTTCCCTACAACAAAACAAAATACTACTAAAAAACATACATAACTATTGCTAAATTTAAACTATACATACTTGTAGTGGTCAATGGCCTGCGAACAGTCGACGTTGTACCACCAGTCGCAAGCAAACTTGGCTTGGTCAAACAGTGTTCCATTGGTACACAGGAAAGATGCACCTTGGTGGCCCTCGCGGCCGTCGTGGCACACGTGGTAAGCCTGGAGGTATAGTAAGGTTTATTTATACATCATCAAAAGTTAAGGCTCAGCTGCAGTCAGCTGGCGATGGAGAGAGTAACTCTACTGAATCTAATGAGGAGATCCGCTGAAGAACAAAAGCTACCCACATAGCTTAGTGAAGCTCATACTTGCTGAGTTATGTCGGTTTCATCATCATTTCAATCGATGGACGTCTACTCCTCTACTCCTGGCATTTTGTGAGGATTCCCAGTCTTTACGGTATTGTGCCAACTTCGCAACACTCGTAAAATGTTTAATTTTATCCTTCCTAGCCGTTAGGTTGCCGGCTTCTTCTCGGTAGAATCTGCCTTCCCAACCGGTGGTACAGTCAAAAAGCAGACATACTTGACGTTTCTAAAGTGCTTATATTAGGTTTACTTGAAAGAAATGAATTTTGAGTTTATTAATTTTTTACATTTTGAACATAGTTCTTTCCTCTATTCGCCGAGAAACTCTGAGAATTTTATCAGAAAAATTTGTTTAGTCGAACGTTTCAAAATGGAAAACAGTTATATTTTCTACCAGAACTCAATCAAATATTCCTGAAAATAACTCCGTAGTTCCCATGATTGAATTTCCAATTGGATTCCATTTAAAACTCCGCCGCTTATCAGATCCATCGGTTCCTCAGTGTTAACTGTAAATAATCATGTTCTTTAAGCGAATTTCCACGTCGCAAAATTACTATGGCCAACCAATTTGGGCCAAATTGAATAACTTTGAAGACATTGTTAGGCGGCGTGACTCACCTAAAACTCGCTCCGTAATCCGAAATTATAATTTCAATCGCGTTATTTCTAGGAAATTAATTAAGTCAAACTTTCAAAAGAATCAATTCGTGAAAGGGGCACTAAAGGGAAAATTAAACTTATATAAAGGGAATGAGTTCGAATTAGGATTCGGGCCCTTTATTTCCGCGGTGTTATTTGAATTTGAGTAATTTATCATCGAACAATACGAAACGGTTGCCTTACTGACTGTCATAACGTTCAGTCTTTTGGAGATAGAAGTATCGAATTGCGAGGAACAAATTAGCAAATTATTGGATAGAAGCAGGCGAATTTGATGATATACTATGAAAAGTCAGCTTAATTTGCTATAATGCCCTAAGCAGGAGAATCTGTACGGTGTTATTTACAATTTTTTTAATCTTTATACTCCACAATAAACAGATCTTCGACATTTTACGCTCTACGAACGTATCGCTCCGACACCGGAGCATCCTCACGAAATGTTGATTTTACAATGAATAATCGGTAAGTTAGCAAAACTTCTGCGAAAGAAGTTTACTTTGTGGAGTGTTTAATTTAAGAATGTCATCATACTTAGCGCAGTAGTGTTCTTGTTTTAGACAAAAGTCTCATCTCTCACATCAGAGAGGGAATCTAAACGTATATGCTATTTAAGAGTGGGTGTCGGACTTCAACGATTTAATGATCACATGTCAGTGACAGAAACCAGGGATTTCCGAGGCACATCGCCAATTTCTTAACTCCCAGAATTTTTCAGAAATCATAATATCTCACAATTTATACGTCTGACCCGGGCATTGCATCAAAGGCCGTGGTGATTCGTAGCTGGATATGCTAAACACTAGTAAAACAAGAAAGTTTCTTATGAGCATTTATTACTGTGGGCTCACATTTTTTATTTAGCTAAAAAAGCAATCCTATCCCGCTAAGTGATTTAGCTATTAAATGTAACTGGTAAATCTAGGTTAATGTGGTATTGACTTCCGCCCCAAATTACCCTAAAACTAAAAACACTTATGATTGAAGGGTACAATAAGTTGAGCTATCCAAGTCAACAAAGATAATTAAGAAAAGGATACCACGAATCAGAAGTAAGAAGTAAGAATAAACTTACAGTGCAATATACTAGGTTGCATAAAATTCATAATTCGTTTAAAGGAAATTGCATACAATTCTACAATAAACTACCAATTGACATCTTGGAGATATCTCTTAAAAAGTGTGTATTAAACGTAAGCTTATAGAAAAGTCCTATTATAGTATAAAGGACTACGTAATCGATAAAAAAGCTTGGGTGTAAATTATTGCTCTAACCAGGTTGCTCTTCTAATAATTAAAAATGACATTGTGAGATGGTGATAACAAAAAAAAAACACCCGGCTAAGTTTGTTGTGGGCTTCTACTTAGACCAGGACGCGTTTGTCTTTAGTTTTAAGTTTACGAATGTGGTTATCGCCATCATCTCACTACCGTGTAATTCTTATGTACGCATCAAAAGTGCCTCCTATGGGCCTACTTGAATAAAGATATTTTTGACTTTGACTTTGATCGCCATGTATTACGATAAGGCCACCAAATTGTATACTTTCTGTTAAGAATGCATTTCTCTTAATAACCAGGCACTCATGACTTACTTTTGAAAATCGCAGTAACAAAATAAACGAACTAACTTGAACAAATTGGTTAGTCTTCGTTGGTGTTTACAAAGACAAACGCAATTAAAGGAATGCCGAGGGCACATAAAGGCGTCCGATCCATCTTTTAGACCATTACCAATCGCTCCGGGCTTTAAGCCTTTTCGGAAGTATTTTCGCGAACATCAAAGGCTATCTCTAAATATTTGAAACCTTTCAATTATTTGTTTTGCTTTATAACTATTTTTTATCGGTGCAAGGAACAAACTTAAGCTTTTGGATTTTTTTAAGGGCTCATCTTTGTTTCGAAATCGAAGAATCTTAATCACAAAAATATCTAACATCGGCAACAAAACGCACCACCATACTCCATTGTCTTTGTGCCCATTCCTTGAGATTCGTGTGATAACGTCTATTCTCTTAGAAAATGTTCTACCACACTTTGATATCGCCCTTTATTTCACTTTCAGAGCCACCATTATAGCTGCCGCCAATCCTCGAAGAGGTGCATGAGGCTTACCACTCGAGCATGGTAGACTACGGCCTAAACCCTTCTCATTCTGAGAGGAGATCCGTGCCTGTTCCTTGCATGTTTTCCAAAGATTTCGAATATGGTTATCGCCACCATCTCCTTTCCATGTATGTAATATTCACATCATAAATGCCATCTATTGGCCTACTTGATTAAAGATATTTTTGACTTTGACCTTGTTGTGTTGCTTTGTTTATAGGCGATGTTTTTTTACTAACAACCATAAGTATGCCTTGATTCTTCTGTTCTTCTCACAATAATCAACAGCTCAATTGAATTATTAACTATATTAAGCTATTCTATTTAAAACTCTGTTCATAATACACCCTTTTTCCAATTGACCTTATTAAGATATGAAATAACATCGCCAAAGAATACCCTTCAGAGGAGTTAAATAAACGAATGACTGCTGGTTTTTCAAATGAAAAAACCTAATATGTTACCTGGCATCCAGTTTCCACATTGGCATACATTCCAGGGTGCACCGGTACGTGTGCGCAGGTGAAACTGGTTTCTGGAACCGCGTGGTAAATGGGATAGTCGACTCCTGGCACGCCCGGCACGTTCCTAAGGTCTTGAGGCTTCTCGTGTTCCCTCAGGGGTTTGCGGTAAACAGCTTGAGCGTGGCCGAGTTGGAATGGATAGGGCTCGTAGCTCTGGAAACAATAATATTGTACCGTAATTAATCTTTTTAGTTGGTCTAGTGATGAACAGGTGAGCAGGCTACATGGAAAAAAAGCTATTCCAATCCCAGTCTGATTCCTATCTGGATCTCGGCTCTTGGTTACGAGTTTACGACCACAAAATGCAGGCCAATAATCTAGTGACTTATTTATTACCAAATATTAAAAGAAACATGAAAAGGACAGGATGTGCACAATGAAAACTTATATCTAAACAGATTTCTTCAGAAGGGCTAAGTTGTGCGCCACGAGATAGTTATCCCTACCCGTTACTCGTATTTTTTTCTATAGAGATAATGGGTAGACATAACTCTCTCGTGGCTAGCCCTACAGGAGCCCTCAAATGTGAGTTTTTTTTACGTTTAAATGCCAAGTAAATTAAAGAAATAACTGATTAATGGTAATAATATACAATGTGTAACTTAATATACTTCAGAGGCTTTAGAGAGGCTGTACATGATTTACTATATCTGAGACTTATCTATGAAACCGAAACTCTAATACTTTTTGAGTAAGCCACTGCCATAGTTTCTACTGAAAGAAATCAGACATTACATGCAAAATTAAAATCAAGTTACTCCTGTGACTTTATTAGGTACGCGTCGCGTAAAGTAGAAAATAAATGTGCTTCTTTTAATTTAATATTTTTACAGGGTGAAATAAATGTAAAGCATTGAATATAAATGTAAAGCTGGAAAGGGTCAGACTGGTAAAGTCTACGCTCCGGCCTACTCGTGCTCATATCCAAAACCCCGAGAGCTTTCAACTGGAGCTGCAAAACCGGTTTGATTGCCTGGACTGCGATTCTGTGAACGATCTTAACAACAGGCTTGTGGAAACTGTCCATACGGTTGGGTCCAAGTTCTTTAAGACCCACCGTAAACATAGAACCAAAAAGTTCTCAGCCCATACACTCGGGCTTATGGAGAAGAGACAAGAAATGAGACTACAGTCTTCAAAAGATGCGTCTGAATATCGGCGTATTAATAGACAGATCTCGAAGTTGCAGACGAAAGACTTGCGACACTTTAACACTGAGAAAATTAAAGTCGCCATTGAGCGCAACAAAGGCTCGAAAGTGTTCGCAAGAGATCTGTCTATCGGACAGAGCCTGTTGACTCGCCTGAAGACTGACAATGGTAGTCTCATATCTTCTAAACCAGAGATCCTGAGTGAGGTTGAGAAATTCTATGGACAGTTATACACCTCAACACAAAAGCCTGTTGAAAGTTTGGCTAAAGACCCTAGAGCCAAATTGACCCGACACTTCACTGAAGATATCCCGGACGTCAGCCTTTACGAGATTAGTATGGCTCTCAAACAACTTAAGAACAACAAGGCACCGGGTGATGACGGAATCACAGCAGAACTCCTGAAAGCGGGTGGAAAACCGATACTTAAAGTCCTTCAGCGGTTGTTCAATTCCGTCATTCATCAAGGCACAACGCCAGAGGCATGGCACAGGAGCGTGGTTGTTCTGTTCTTCAAAAAAGGTGATAATACCTTGCTGAAGAACTACAGACCTATCTCGCTGTTGAGCCATGTCTACAAGTTGTTCTCAAGAGTCATTACGAATCGTCTCGCGAATAGGTTCGACGACTTCCAGCCTCCTGAACAAGCCGGTTTCCGAAAGGGCTTCAGTACCATAGACCACATACATACGCTGCGGCAGGTTATACAGAAGACTCAAGAGTATAACCGGCCACTTTGCTTAGCGTTTGTGGACTATGAGAAAGCCTTTGATTCGGTGGAAACCTGGGCTGTGTTAAGGTCACTGCAGAGATGCCGAATTGACTACCGGTACATCGAAGTTTTGAAGTGTTTGTACAAAAACGCCACTATGTCAGTCCGTATACAGGACCAGACTACGAAACCGATCCAACTGCAGCGAGGAGTGCGACAGGGAGATGTTATCTCCCCGAAGCTGTTTACCGCTGCGTTGGAGGACGTTTTTAAGCTTCTGGATTGGAACGGGCTTGGCATCAACATTAACGGCGAGTACATCACTCAACTTCGGTTTGCCGACGATGTAGTCATAATGGCAGAGACTCTGGAAGACCTTAATGCGATGCTCAATGACCTCAGCAGAGTTTCTCAACAGGTGGGCCTTCGTATGAACATGAGCAAGACGAAAATTATGTCTAACGCTCATGTTGCGCTCCACCCAATAATTGTTGGGAACTCTGCACTCGAAATTGTAGACGAGTATATATACCTAGGACACACGATCCAGTTAGGTAGGTCCAATTTCGAGAAAGAGGTAAACCGCCGAATCCAACTCGGATGGGCAGCGTTCGGGAAACTTCGTGACATCTTCTCGTCCAAAATCCCCCAGTGCCTGAAGACTAAAGTCTTCGAACAGTGCGTGTTGCCAGTGATGACTTACGGATCAGAGACATGGTCGCTAACTATGGGCCTCATAAGAAGGCTCAGAGTCACTCAGCGGGCGATGGAGAGAGCTATGTTAGGAGTATCTCTACGTGATCAAATCAGAAATGAGGAGATCCGTAGAAGAACTAGAGTTACCGACATAGCTCAGCGAGTTGCGAAGCTGAAGTGGCAATGGGCGGGGCACATAGCTCGGAGAACCGATGGACGTTGGGGTCTTAAGGTGCTGGAATGGCGACCCCGCACCGGTAAACGCAGCGTAGGTCGGCCCCAAACGAGGTGGACAGATGACATCAGGCGAGTAGCTGGGAGCCGTTGGAGGCAAGCGGCCCAGGACCGTGCATTGTGGAACTCCCTACAAAAGACCTATGTCCAGCAGTGGACGTCAATTGGTTGAGATGATGATGATGATGATGACAGGGTGAAACGCATAGAAGCATTTGAGATGTGGACATTCAGACGTATGTTAGCCATTAGTTGGACTCTCAAAGCATCCAATGAGTAAGTTCTGCGACGCGTCAACCAACGGCGTGAACTTTTGCACACTATCAAGATCAGAAAAGTTGCATATCTGGGGCACGTGCTAAGGCACGAGAGATATGAGCTCCTTCAACTTATTATGATGGGAAAGGTTGCAGGAAAAAGACCTGGCTTCGTAATATCAGAGAGTGGACTGGAATCGCGAGTGCAGCAGAATTATTTCGCCTCGCGAAAGATAGACAAGAATTTACGAAGCTGACTGCCAACCGTCGCTAGTCGGAGAGGCACCGCAAGAAGAAGACAGGGTGATTGATTCCTTATGAAATATTCTTATGCAGCCTTCAACAGTATTTCGTAATGCCGTACACGTTGTAAACTAATAATCTAATTATTAAGAGAAGTGATGTAGTACTGGCTTGACTGGAACCGGAATAGGTTATTGCAAAGAATGCAGAAAAGAATTCCAAAGTCGCACAAAAATAGTGTTATAACTGAGCACTTCCAATGGACTTACAGTATTACTTCTATCTTTAGGTAGAGCTACCTGAAAGCGTTCAATACAAAGGTGAAGCAGATTTTAAACCAATACGAAATTGTAAGGATATAAACAGTACTAATTAATTGAGAGGTATTATTTCCTATTCCTAATCAAGAAGCGGTGATAACCTAGTGGGTAGGACATCGACTTTATTTCTTGGAGACCGAGTTCGAGCACCGGCACGTACCACTAACTTTTCGCAGTTATGTGCGTTTTTAATTTAAAAATCACTGGCTTTAAACGGTGAAGGAAAGCATCGCGAGGAAACCTGCATGCCTGCGAGTACTCGATAACGTTCTAAGGGCATCCGAAGTCCGCACTGGGCCAGCGTGGTGGACAACGGCTCCGTTCTCATTGTGCGAGGAGACCCGTGCCTCGTAGTGGGCCAGTTATGGGTTGATATGATGATGATAATGGAAGTGTAATTGTTTCATAACACTGTAAAATAAAATGTTAAATAAATATAATAATTTAACAGCTAGGAAAATTTTAAGTACCTGCTTCTACTCATCATCAATTAGTTATTTATGTTGTTTAATCTGTTTGTACATAATATATCAAATATAATAAAATATCTTTAAACGAGCAATTCTTGTATATATGCGACTATCAGTGGAATCTCGGAATCGGCTCCAACGATTTTCATCAAATTAGATAGAGGGTTTCAGGGGCGATAAATCGATCTAGCTAGGATTCATTTATATTGGAATCTCGGAATCATTTATATTGAACATACGACTATTTGTTTAACTCGACTCATTCACCGAAGTCGCGCGGGTCCGCTAGTATAACTAAAATTGCGGTTATTAGGTAACTATGCAATACATTACTGTACCTTTGTTGCTAACAGACAGGTCTGTAATATTTCACAAACAGAAGATCATCCGAGCAAATAACACTCACGAAAGGTTAGACATAATACTAAAAATCATTATTGAAACAGAGTGCGCTAAACAAATTATTTCACGTAAAACCTACAATCTCGAAAATTAATCAAACGCGAAAAGTAAATTAGACGTTACAAAAAATAAACTTGTCAATTGCGTTAGGTACATAAATCAACATACAAGTTGCGAAATTCTTAGTATGTTTAAACCAATAGCAAAACGAGGTTTCGCAAACTTGAATCTTATTAAACAAGCAATAAGGTGGTGGAGTGAAATGTAAGCCAAGATCGGGGGCAGTGAAATGTCACGATTACGTTAGCAAAGCGAGCCAGCCACCTTGAGTGAAAGGCCTGGCCGGCGAGAGATAATCAGCTAACTGTTATATAATATGTTGACAACCTTGACTGAGTTAACATAGTAATTGGAGTTCAGTGAACAACGTGAAAACAAATATCCTGTCTATATTTTTTCTTAACAAGCTCTTATTTATTCCTTTATTATAACAATAATAAATAGCTCCAAAAGAACGAGGTGTACCTTCAAAGTACAATGAACCTAATGCAAAGAGGAATTTTACGAAAGGTCTCAAATGATGTCAAGCGGATTATTATGGAGACTGACTGACTTCAAGTCTGTTTTCGAGTTTGAAGAAGACATGTCGTGTTGACCCCACATAACGTGGGATAAAGGCACGAAGAAGAACATGAATCATTACAAACGAAGTGCACAAAGATAACTTATCCATAAAGAGGTGTCTTCCAAGAGCCACCAAATATGGCATCAAAAACACATATAAACTTATTAGACCCCGTAGGTTGGGCTATTAATATGTTACCGAAATTGATTCTAATATCATGTTTAATACGGCATTGCTTTTCCAGGCGAGTTGACGTTCACCGGGCCCGTTTTTAAATCATAGAATCCTAGAATCAGAGTCAAGACAAATAAAACAAACCTAAACTCGATAAGGTTGGTCGTTTTATTACACAGTTGCAATGGCTATTTTCCAGCTCTTTTATTAGATCAGCTATATGTTATAATAATGTTGAGTTGTCATTCGAATTTCATTTAAAACGCAAGTCTTGAAAACCAAAAGCAGCTAACACAGAATGTTCGACACGACTTCAGCGGGCGGAAGCAAAGCCTCGAGGTCTGTATCCCAAATGTCTGGTGAAAAGAAACCATAAAAATTGAGCAATATCCTCATATAATGCTATTTATATTTAATTACGATGCGCATTTAAGTTATCTCTTTCTACGGAAACATCTGAGTGACTGAAGTTGATATTATTTGTCCATGTTGTTTGTACAGAACCAATTTTAGACCGTCGTATGTAGGTTATCAACCGTACATGCTACTACTTGTAAAAAGTAAACTTTTAATAGTTTCGTGCAGTAGGAGTTCCACATACGACAGCTTATTGCTTGTGTAATAAATATTCAATGCTTTGACCCTAATTTATATATTTGCACAACGTGTTTTTGTCTTTTCTACACATTTATAAAATTGTTACAAAAGTTTGCCTTTACATTGAATATATTTGTTTTTCATATGACCAACTAGCGGTTATAGCCTACTTATGGCGTCGGTCTAACTTTCGGAGGAACCGAGAGCGATCTCCGTCACGCATATTTAACTTTCCAGAGATATGTGCGTGCAATGACGGTGAAGGGTCACTTCCTGAGAAAACGATTACGTACGAGAGTTTTTCATACTTCTCAAAGGCGTGTGAAGTCAATAGATCTGGACTCGGAGAGCGCTGTGGACTACTGCCTAACCCTTCTTTTTTCTGAGGGAAGACCACATCCCTATAGTAGACTGGTAACGGATTGATGACGGTTGATGCGAGTCTTAATAATTGGGACGTCCCAGGTTCGATTCCCGGCGGGGGAAATTTAGATTGGATGTTTATAATTTCTGATCTTCGTCTGATCTTGCTGGGTTCTGATCTTCGTCTGATCTTGCTGGGTTCTGATCTTCGTCTGATCTTGCTGGGAAGCTTCATTCATTGCTAGTTACCACCATACTGACAAAACCGAATGGTTAACCGTTCCGATACGACGCCGATGTAGAAACAATAGGGTTTCGGTCAGCTTGCTATTATTATTGCGTTTATTATTTTAAACTGCATAATCTCTAACCTTCAGCCGAGATTGCAGTTAAGGTATAACTTGTAGTGGTAATAAAAAAGTGATAATAATTAATTTCTTAAAATCTTAGAGGTAAGTTTCAGTCTTCCGACTCGACTTTCCGAAGTCTTACCCACTGAGCTTATTACCGCTTAGTGTTAATAGATTACCCAATTTCTAGACTCTCCATGAGCCCTTTAAGAAATTCCAGCTAATCAAGTGGTTGGGAAACATTTGCGCAAGCGCAAACACCGCGCCGGGCGGCCGTGAGTCGTGACTGGCGAACATTGCACTCGCGCAAATCTGGGCTACGCGTTTTAGGGACTGACTTCTCCTTTCTCGGCGAGATATATCTCACCTTCGATTTAGAAGGACGTTTAATACTTGGGATCCAGAAACGATAGCCTAGGCTAGTTGTTTAGAAATTAAAGTATTAAATATAACTTAAATATGTATCCTAACAATTTAAAGCAAGAAACACTTATATTTGAAACTTTTTTGTTTCATTTTGACATCTGTGGTATTAACATGTTTCGCTTTGATCTTCTCTCCATGACAAGGCCCTTTTACATGATAGCCCTTCTACCTGATACAGTTACATGTCGTGTGTAAATATTACCAATAATTTAAGTATTGTACATGCCGCATACATATGCACTTAATTTTTTTTCGAGTAATCGAAACATCAATTCTGTCTAATTGTAGAGACTTTTCCACTGATTCGGAACGCAGATTGTCCGTGGAATCTGTATCCTTTTTAACGAGTATTACCAAATGATGCTTAAACAATATGTAGACTTGAATGAATGCATGAATTAATGAATGCACTTGTATTGTACACCAAAGAAAAAGTACTTAGATATAAACATAGAAAACATAGAGCAAGAGGGTACAATATAGTGGCCTTGTCGCTACATAGCAATTTCTTCCTGGCAACCAAAGTTAACCGAAATTATTAAATCTGTGTTAAACATTCAAATAACACAATTCTCCAACTATGTTTAGATATTTTGTATATAAAAGTTACTTGAAATTATTTATCATGCAATTGAAATGAACGGTTACCTTTTTAACAAATTATTTTAGTTAAAAAGACAATTAGAAATCATTACACGTGAATGCTACACGTGCCAATATTTTTTGTATCATAAATTATAATCGGACCATCGGTCATTTAAAAATGTGTCTGTGTATTTGGTTAGTTCATCAAAGAGCAAAATATATTATATTATACACATCCGCTTTTAATCAAAGGTAGCTTTAACACAAATTTGCAGTACGCTTTTTTATGGTTAGTTACCATTTTGGGATGAAATCGCAAATACTGATTATTACAATTTAAGGAGAGCAATGTCGCCTGTAATACAGGTTTTTACCTAAATCAGGGACAGTAGATTTTAAATTGCACCATTACATACATTTATTACATTCACACCAATATAAGTTGTGAGGTACGCATTTGTTTTTATAATTATTATAATTACTTTAATAACTAGATTCTTATGGGCCTGAAAATTATAATTATTGTCTTTATTATGGTTATGTATAATTTTGTTTAAAAGTGGAAAATAATTACATATAATTTTACGTCGCGTTTTAGTTTTCAACATTCTGAAATCGAATCCACTGTCAAGCTTGTAAGAATATATTTAGCCAGGCCTTCGCCTGTACTCGTATGTTGAATTTACGTTCACGTATATAATCCTAAACAAACACAAAATTTCTTCATGAGATTATAGAAAGAGATAAGGGAGTACGAAAGCGACGGGGCGCAGGTACCTACTGAACACACAGTCGTAGTTACAACTTACGCTGAACAAACAGCGGGACAGAAAGTTTTAACTGGAGAATTTTATTAGTTTTGCTACGAAACTTTTCTTATTTCTCGCTTATTAGTTTTCCAATTTTTGCACCCTAAAATAAAATATGGCTAACAAAAATTGACAGTCATTCTTTTCGTTTAATAAATTTTCGAAGATTTTTGCTCTAAAATAAGATGTTATTTCCATAGTTTTTAATTTTTTTTCCCCTAATTTTATTGACTGGTAAAAACTAGCCAAGTCAATCACTAAGCTTCAACTTATACTAAGCTATCTGTTTGAGTGAATAAATCGAGTGTTTTTTTTGATAAATAAAGCTTTAATATATTGAATTTTGAATAGTAAAAATTTTTGGAGTAAAAAAAATTGTGTTTCAGTTTAATATTACAATTTTTAACGTTCTTAAAACGCTTCAAGTATTCTATACGTAACTTGCACCCATTTTAATCTCAATAAGTTTTTTAAGCAGTCATTATATTGATAATATCGAACTTGGCTCCCATTTTCCATTTACGTTGGAATTTATTCTAATCGTAGAGGGAAAACTAATGTTATTTTTTTCATATTCTAATTTGCTTGTATTATTTTCTTTTAGTTTTATTATTTTTAATGCACTTATTTTCATCAATATAATATCTTAACACTAAAAATGTTAAAGTAATAAGACTAGTAAAAAAGTGTTCTATTGGTACTGAATGAAATATGTGAAAGTGATACGGAAATCTTTCGTATCACTTTCGTTGATTT
Organism: Pararge aegeria; assembly: GCF_905163445.1. Lineage (NCBI taxonomy): Eukaryota > Metazoa > Arthropoda > Insecta > Lepidoptera > Nymphalidae > Pararge > Pararge aegeria. The sequence continues at coordinate 2,356,515 of NC_053184.1, read as the reverse complement.
GTACAAAAGATTTAGCGGCCGTAAATTGTCGGATGATAAAGATCTTAATAATTTTTAAAGTTCCTCGAATCGGTGCGTATTTCACGCGCCAGAAGTTCTGATATAATTGGCGTTTGAACCAGAATTATGGCAATAAAATGGGCGCGGACCACTTTCGAGGCACCTTCTGCCATAACTCGCGCTCATGAGGGCACACTAACTTTTGCAATTTTCCTCCACATTTTCTCAGGGGCCCTTCAAAGTAGAATTACTGTTGGTTAAATTCGCTCTTATTTTCATAGGGCCTGCTTTTTAGTTTCATTTCTTTGATCAAGGCACTCAAAGTGTAAATTGTTTGAAACTCCGCGCCCGTCAAATTGGTATTCTGAGGTGTTCTCACAAATTCGCACCTCTGTAACTGGACGGGGCTCTTTCCTTTTTCCAGATGGGAGTTTCCTTTGTTCGGTCTTTTTGCTAGTTTCTAGTCCCATTCGTTGGCAGGATTTCAAAGATTTATGAACTGACCGCAGAATCGGAGTTTTTGGAAATTACTTGGGTAGTGAGTTTAGTTACACTTTAACAGTCCTTTAACATCGCGATCATTCATAGAACAAACATAGTATTTTCAAAATCAGTTATATTATCTAATCTTACTTAAATCAATTTCCAAAAAAGGTATTTCTTTTTCTATTGATAAAATGACCGTTTTTGCTATCAAAGTAGCTGTTATTAGAGGCTCTTAAAACTGGGGTTAAAAAACTGTCTAAAAAATGTCTTTATCTCAAATCAATTCTTAGCTTATAGTTACTTTGGAATAATTTCAGTTACATCCTTAAAATACAATTATTTCACACGTTATAGTATTTTCCTTGTTAAAATTATTAGAGACGGTGATTCGTTTAAAAGGTACAAGCCTAAGTTTAGAACCGATAAAAACACTGGTGTAACATAATATCCGACAGAGCCACAGCGCAGTTTTGATGGGTTTTAGAAAACTGTTGCGCTACTGGTCCTTTTTAACAAAAAAAAGGAAGAGGTTTCTCATTCATTTCTCATTTCTCATCAATTCGGTTGATTTTTTTTTTATGTTTCGACATCAATTTTTTTTTTAAACGGTATACTTCCCATGTGGTCCAATTTTCAAAATCCGTTGAAAAAATTGTAGAGTAAATGAGGTAATACTTCAAATTTATAAGAAAACTTATCGCGATTTGAAACTTACTGGAACTACACAAAAACTTTTTTTTCCTAAACTTTTTTATTCGAAAAATCGTAAATGTGAATTACTCGTAAATCATGTATTCTAAATTCGATTCTTCGTTTATCCAATAACAGACGCTCGATCGGATCGAATCGTTGAGCCTCATCGCCTTTTATAAATCTAATATCTGTTATTTCCCAACGTCTCAATGGATCCCCAGTATCTCAATATCGTATCAGACACGCGAGTTAAATAATACAGTTCAATGAACATCACTTTGACAAATCCGGCTGTATTGTTTGTTTTGATTCTATAATGCACATGGGAGATAAAAACGGCTTTGTGCAAGCTGGACTTGCAAAAGGAAGGTTCCGTACATTTCATGGTCTTAACAATGAAGAAACCGTTTCTACTCAGTATGGCAGTAGGTACCTTTTGTCGGAAGCTGATGCATATCTCTGTACCCGGTCACGCAGTTTGGTGGTGGCTGCAACGCGACACGCGATGTTTACCTCGGTATTACTACCCTCGTGATATACAATTCATGTCCTTGAGAACACTCAACATTATCCCAATCGAGCAACCAATACTCAAAAAGTTTACCTTTAATATTCAACTTTTTGAATTTTTTTAGGATTACATAAACAAAGTGTCTCCCATTTTACGGCCGACAGGCAAAGTGGGTAGCGACCCTGCTTTCTGAGCCCAAGGCCGAGGGTTTGATTCCCGCAGCTGGAAAATGTTTGTGTAAACATGAATATTTTTCAGTGTCTGGGTGTTTATATGTATATTATAAGTATTAATGTATATTCATCAGTCATCTTAGTAGCCATAACTCAAGCTACGCTTACTTTGGGGTTATCGGCATTGGCGACGTGCGTGTTGTCGTAGTATATTTATTTATTTATATTAAGAACACCTAAGATAAGTCATTGAAACTTGTTCTTAGATAAAAACTAATATATAAGTTTAGGTTAAAAAAATGTTACAAATTAGTCTTAAGATTGTAATTATATAAAGTCTCATGCCTGCGTGGTACTTTGTGGAAAAAAAAACTTTTTACTTTTATTCAATATTCAATCTCTACTATCTACCTAACACCTATCTACAGCTTATAAGATACAGCCCGCAGCCACCGTTGAGGTGTTCCGTAAATAAATAAATAAATAATTAATTAATGTGAATCGGGGATACTATATGTCCAGGACACATAGCATCAGCAGGAGACAAAAAATGTATCCCCTGATGATACCCACAGGCGAAAGATGAATTTAATCGTCCACCTGCCAAAGCAAGGTAACTGGGAAAAAGAGTAGGTTACCACCGTTTAAGATAACACGTCTTAAATTATATGGATATAATTTCCACCATGCTCGGAGAATAGATAAAACTGTGGGAAATCATTAACATTTTATCCTTTCCCCGTGTAAATAAATATTTCCTGCACATGGTAGCAGTGTACGTTGTATCATTTGGTCTACTACTACTACTCTACAGGTGATAAATTCAAATTCAAAAATTCTTTATTCATGTATGAACGTTATCAAAGGCACTTATGAAGCGTTCATACATATATATATTTACATAATCGTGAGGTGACGGTGAAAACTACTTTCGCAAACTTAAACCCAAAGCAACGAGGGTTCCAAACGCGCCCTAGTCTAAGGAAAGTCCGCAACTAACTCAGCCGGATAGTTTTGTTTTGTTATCACCATCTCACAGCTAATTATTGTTTAGCTATGCTATTAAGAGCAATCCATACCCAAACCTCTTTTTACCGTTTAAGTAATCCTAAATATTAAGATGGAAATGATAAACTCACATAGCACTTAACATTTTATCTAAACTTATCACCTGATTATGCGATTTTAAAGAGCTTTATTGATTTAATTACACACAGTACGGTACCCTAACCGTACATCTAATGTTGGCGCGATTTATATTACCTAGATACACACCATCGGCGTTGTAGTTAAAAATCTTGCTAGAACCATTATTGGTCCCAAGTTAAAATATATCCTACTAGCGGTTGCCCTTCGTCTTGTAGCGACTTCGTCTGCGTTTGTTTTTGTTTTTTTGATGTGGCATTAAATTTAGTTGTAGTTCTAAAAAAAAATAAAGTATTCAGTATCGCTAAGCCTTAAATGAGGGGTTTGCTGCTTTCCACTGAGGAGTTCTCTTCTTTATTTTTAACCACAGTTTAGGCAAAATTAACCTCTGTAGTACAAAAATAATTATTTAAATCCGTTATAATTCGTCGGAATTATGGTGTAAAATCGTCAAACACTCATCTCCTCTCCCAAAGGAACCGAGTTCATTGTCGGGATAAAAAGTATCATATATTACTTCTAACACTTCCACGAATATGTGTACAAAGTTTCATGAGGGAAGTTAAGTAGTTTTTGCGTGAAAGAGTAATAAAGAAACTTACATTGACATTTATAATATTAGTAGGGATGTCCAACTCCAGGATGTAATCTATATATGCTCTAAATTTCATCAAGATCCGTGTAGTTATTAAGCGTAACATATAACAATCAAAAAGATATACTTTGCATTTATAATATTAGTATGGATAGTACAAACAAACCTCTGATAGACTTTTTCAATCCGAGAAAATTTGTCACACATATGGAAATTTATTTACCTTTGCAGTAAAGTTTATAAAACAAAAAAAAACACTTTTTGTATTTATAACCACTATCGGCCGCACAGTCCTAACTCACGTATCCAAAAATATGTGTACATGCTCAAACACCAAAAAACAAGCGCCACAACTCAGAAATCAATCAGGAAAGCTTGTTCAATTTGTTCAAACTGCCGAAGTTGGGGGAAACGAAAAAAGGACTATAGTGAAATCGAACATATTTTTATATTGTTTTATGCCTTTTTATCTGTGTTATTCATTTATAAACCGCTAGTTACAATCAATTCCTTTCATCGTCATTGTTATCCCATTAATGCCTATGGCTTCGCGGAAGCCTCATGTCTCATAGGAGGATTCGGCCGTGGCTAGTTACCACCCCACTAACAAAGACGTTCCTTTACGATACTGCGTGAAAATCGATTAGAGGAATGAAATTAATATTACTGGCTTAGCTTAACAGGTTAGCTCGCTTATGTTAAAGTTTATATAAAACGTAAGCTTACAGAAAAATCCTATTATAACATTAAGGATTATTTAAACGATAAAAAAGCTTGGGTGTGAATTGCTCTAGCTTCATAGCTTAATTTAAATTTACTGGAAGATGGTGATAACAAAAAAATAAATTTACCCGGCTAAGTTTGTTGTGGGCTCTTCTTAGACCAGGGCGCGTTTGGAACCCTCGTAGCTTTAGATTTAAGTTGGCGAACGAAGTTATCACCATACCGTTACAATTATGTAAACAAATATGTATGAACGCTTCATAAGTGCCTGTGATAGGCCTACATGAATAAAAAAATTTTGAATTTGAATCATGCTACCATCTTAGAATGCATCATCGCATCACATTGTATACTAATAAAAAAAAAAGAGAGAGAGTTTTAGAGCCAGGCGGCTCCAATGACGATTGGCGATCTTCAACGATTAATTGTCACGTGTTAGTTATAACAACTACAGCCGACGGCTTTACATGCTCCCCGAAGCACGGGAGTGAACAACGCCAAAATCCTAACACCTACACGTAAAAGTAGGTGTTTTATTTATGCACAGCAATATAATAAGCTAATGTGCATTTGTGACATTTCTAGTAAGTGCACAAATTATGTAAAAAACCAGATTACATGAAAAGAGCCGGTAAAATCAATACACGTATAAAAAAACTTAGAACAAAATCATACTTCTTATAAACTGACAAATAAAAAAAAAATTATAAACATATTTATCTACACAAATCGCTTTTCATTTCAGGTACATCAAGTTTATAAAAGAAGATTTGTTTTTAGAAAAATGCGTTTGTTTTGGACTGTTTTAATAAAATAGGTGAACATAGTTTATCACCTATTTATTAATGTCGTCCAATCAAACAACTAATAAGATTGTCAAAATTGCAAAAAAGAATATGAATAACCTAATGTTTGAACTATTGAAAACTATAAATAAATTTAATATGACCAACATTATAAAAATTTGGTTAATAGAGAAAGAATCTTCAATAACTGTTAAATTTCCAAATCCCTTCTAAAATCAGTAATTATGAAATCTCTGATATTTTAATCATATTGTTCTATAGTACTAGGAAAGCATAACATATCAATGCATATCAAGTCTTTACTCAATTGTTGTAATTAATAAGGGATTAAAAGAACACATACCTCTAAATAAGCAGCATCCGACACTAAACCACAGAGCAGCGCTCCCGTCAGAGCCCGCAGGACAGCTTTTCCCATTTCTCCACACATCTTGACTTTCCAACTATTCCTGGATATTTACAATACTCAGCAATACAAGCTTTGGCTTTTTAAACTTTTTTTATTTAACAAATCTCTGTGACTAATCTACACTGCACTGGTCAAGCTAAAACTGCGAGTGTAGAAGGCCCCCACATGAAGAGTTATGGAGGGAAAGAAGGGTGGTGAGTTGGTAGGGTTTGGCCCCACCAAGAATACATTAGGTAATTATGTTACCGCCAGTTGTGCATTATGACTTGTGATATAATTTTCGGTATAGTCTCTTTAGTTATTTAATGTTTGTTATATAATTTGAATCTCAATTATTGTTGTTGTATAACAAATAATAATTAGGTTACGTTGTCGATTGATAATGGTATTCATTGTTTGCTGTTTTAATCGAATTAGACATGTTGTTTTATTCATAGAACCCAACATAATATTAGTATCATTTCCGTGGTCATTTTTTTCTTATAATATAGTTGTAATTTATCAACAAAGCAGATGGTTGATGGTTTGTGAAAAACCACTGTTTTGACAAACCTATGAGAATACAAACACTAGTACAAAAAATATCATAATATGCTGTAATTTTGGCGATTTGTATTTTATTTAGGTTTAGCGGTTCGCATACAACTTTTGATAAGTTTCCCATATAAATTGTCTTCTGCTATTCTACGAAATATATCCCGTCCCACTGCATCGCATAGCCCACGTGCACAATTAGTTCGTTTGCTCAAATCCTAAATTGAGCTAATAAATCCAAAAAAACATACTATTCAGCTTTAATATTAGTATTATAATAATAATCAATTATTACACGCTTCACCCTTATATAAAGCTTATTATACAACAATTCATAAATTAAATGAAATAATTAAGTTTATTTCATTTAATTTATGAATTGTTGTTTCTCAATTCTCAAAATGTTTATCAATTAAAAGTATGTCAAAAAATAAAAAAAACAAGTAGATAAAGATTTTTTAACATAATTTCTCGGCTACTAACGGTATTAATGAAAATAGCTCCGGTAAAGCTTGTAAGATAAATCCTGTCAACCTTCAATATGCGAAACGCACGGCCCAATGCTTGCGAAATTTCAGCTGTGAATATAATTAAATAGAACGTAACGCCTATCTGGTAATTAGAAAGTAAGTATCTTAATTAATTTAGCACTCATATTATTTAATGGTACTATAAAGAAACGATTTTATAGAACAAAGCAATCTTTACAATCCTTTGCTTATTGCACGCCCCATAAGCGAAGCGTTGAGGTGGGTATTACTGTCAGTTTACGCACACCGAGTGATTCTTCAACTTAAAATGTCACTTTTTTTATTCTTCATTGCTTTTATAAGTGAACTAGCTGTTGCCCGCGACTTCCTCTGCGTTTGATTTTGTTTTTTGATGAGGCATACAATTTAGTTGTAGTTCTAAAAAAAATTAATGTATTCAGTATCGCTAGACCTTAAATGAGGAGTTCTGTCCTCCAACCACATTCAGATCTACACAAAGTTTGGGGAAAATTAAACACATTATAACCTCTATAGTACAAAAATAATTATGTATTTAAATCGGTTATACTTGACATTTATAATATTAGTAGGTATATTCCATACCTATATACAACCCTATAAACATACAAATACTCTATAAATACATAATAAAAAAAGAAATAAAATAAAAGTACCCTCAAAAATATATAGAATACGAAATAAACAGAATAGAATACAGTGATCATTCCCATCAATACCCGGCCGATAGAGACATTTGATTTCAAAATGAAAAATTAGAACACATAACTCGGAGGTCGGATGAACGTTGGGGATCCACGGTGTTGGAGTGGCAACCACGCACCGGTAAACGAAACGTTGGTCGACCCCAACCAAGTGGACAGACGCCATCAAACGAGTCGCGGGGAGCTGCTGGATACAAGCGGCCCAGAATCGTCGCCCTACAAAAGACTTATGTCCAGCAGCGGACGTCAATCGGTTGACTCAATGATGATGACGATGATGATTATGATTTTTATATCTGGTATATCATTTATAAAAATACTAAATAACAATTAGACTAGAACATTGTTAAGGCGTGCGGCTTAACACTGACCGACATTGCCGGTGGAACCTTACGCAATATAATAAACGAGTGTAATAGTCGACATAAGTTTCGATAGTCATGAAATTACAGTAGCATTAGTACAAGATTTAGTCGCTCGTAATTGAGCAGTCGTTTTCGTGTATGGAAATACTTGAATACGGCCCCCCGAAGCTAAACACACGACTTACAACCAAACTACTAAAACTAAGTCGGAAAAAACTAAGGACAGTAGTAAGCATGATAACAGGGCATTGCTCACTAAACAGACAGTCCTCTGTGCAGAGCGTGCATGGAGCCAATGTAGAGGAGTAGCAGAACAACGTGCAGCATACCTTGGCTCCCCAGCATCACTCCCTGAAGCACTTGGCGACCTGGGCGGCCTACTAAGTTTCTGGAGTTAGCTCGGCTGGCTGGAGTGACCCAGCGGGGAGCCGTACCAGTGACACTACGTACAACGGAAGGTTCCGGCCGACAAGCCCAGAGAAAGAAGTAGAAGAAGAGACGGCCCCCCGAAAGTGAATTCGAAGTCCTACCCATTGAGCTATCACCGCTTTTTCTTCTTCATACTAATACAGTTTAATAAAATTCTTTCAACCGTGCAGCAGTGATAAGAACTGACAATCGATCCAGTTGGCAAAAGCCACGGTGCCACTGTAGTAACAGTATCCACAATTAATGTAGCTGACTCAGTAACCGAAAACCAAGGTTGTGTGAAATCGTCCCGGAAACCCGCTCCCGGATGTACACGTAGAGAGTATCCGGGCGACGCCAGCGAGCCGTGAACACTGGAAGTGGCACTAATTATCCAGTTTCTAGACGGTAATGAATCGTATTAAGTTAATCTTTAGCGGTTATTTATTCGAGCCTTTGCACACAGACCTATTTTCAGGTAAGAGCACTTTGGGTAGTGGGAAATTAATAGATTGTCACTGAATGGTTTAATGAATGTAATAAACATTTGAACTGGTTAAAATAGCCGATTGGTTAAGTCTTAAGTTCGGAGACACAAATAGTCGGACTAATGGACTAATACAAAAGGATAACTGATGAATATGTTTTATGAATAATATACACTTAAACTTATAACATACAGATAAACACCCAGATACCGAAAGACATTCACGTTCAACATACAAACATTTTTTCAGCTGTGGGAATCGAACCCACTTCCTTGGACAAAGAAAGCAGGGTCAATGCTGACTGCGCCACTCTGCCGTCAAAATAACAGGGTACTGTCCATATAACAAACACTTTTCTATTTTAGGCATATAGCCCACAGTCCTCTGTGCAGAGAATGTATGGATATAGATATATAAATAAAAAATAATTAAATAAATATACTGCGACAATACACACACATCTAGCCCCAAAGTCAGCGTAGCTTGTATTATGAGTGCTCAGATGACTGATGAATAATTTGAATGAATAATATAAACATCCAGACACCGGAAAACATTACTGTTCATCAAACATTTTCCAGTTGTGGGAATCGAACCCACGGCCCTGGACTCAGAAAGCGAGGTCGCTGCCCACTGCGCCAATCGGCCGCCAAACACTCAATGGATGAATCACCAATGCAAATTATGCTTTAACGGAATGGAGTAACAGAACAACGCGAAGCACACCTTGGCACCTTGGCACCTCAGCATCACTCCATGAAGTACTTGGCGACCTGGAGTGCCTGCTAAGCTTCTGGAGTAAGCTTGGCTAGCTGGAGTGACCCAGCGGAGAACCGCACCAGCAGACACACGTACAAGCTTGTATTTTCTAGACCTGACAACATTGGGAGCTATGTGTAACTATGAAACCTCTTTAAAACGTTTATTAGTAAGAGAGTAAGTCGATAAACCTGCCTGACGAAGAAAACTATAACGTTTCAAATCAAGACAAAAGTGCGTCTGGTCCGCGCACTTATTTTTCCTATATTTACGTATGCATCTGAGACATGGACCATTAAAGCAGCTGATAGACAACGTATTGACGCTTTTGAGATGTGGTGCTGGAGGAGAATGTTGCGAATCCCGTGGACGGCACACAGGACCAACGCATAGGCTATCAACCACCTGTCTTAAGAGGATTCTCGAGTTCTTCGGTCACATTGCCAGAAGAGATGGAGACAATCTTGAAAATATAGTGGTCACTGGCAAAGTGGAAGGAAAGAGACCTCGAGGACGTAGCCCGATTCGTAGGTCGGATCAAATCCGCACTGCTCTCGACACCAAAGTGCATACGGCTTTAAACGTTGCTCAAAGCCGAGTCAAATGGCACAAAATCGTCCAAAAAGTTGTAAGTGGAAGGGGTCACGACCCTCAGCAATGAGGAACGTAGAGAGAGAATTTATAAGCACTTTTTAAACGTCAAGTCAGTCTGTTTGTAGAGACACTACCACCGGTTCGGAAAGCATATTCCACTGAGAAGAGCCTCCAAGAAGCTCAGCAGACTGAGCAGATTTAATAATAAATGGTACGGCCGTTTGGTGCAGGGGGCAATAATCCAGCTTTCTGAGACCAAGGTTCAAACCTATAACAAACATCTATTAACCTTTCAAATATGAATAGTTAGAAATAATACTGTATGGTAACAATTATAGTATGACTATTAGTCAGTTTAATTTTTTAAACGTGGAAGTTATTTTTTTTTAACCTGTTAATGGATACGCAGATCAAATGCTAATCATGTAACCTTTGCTGCGCATCAAAGTCAATTCAAGGTTGATTGTATACCGCATATCATTAAATGTAATTGCCATCTAAATCATAATAGGGAATTGATGGTTTGCTGATTATCTAAATAGTGTAATTGAACATTTAAGGCAGGTCCACATGTTACAATTGTAGTGTCTTTATGGCTCCGTTCCTAATCGTAGAGAGTAAAACGGAACTCAACCCAGTCTGTCTGTCTGTCTTTCCGTCCGCCCGTCCGTCCGTCCGTCTGTCTGTCTGTCAGTCCGTCTGTCTGTCTGTCTGTCTGTCTGTCTGTCTGTTTGTCTGTCTGTCACATTTCATTCACTTCCTATTTCTTTCCTCACATTCGTAGTCTGCGAACGTGAGCAAAGTAATACTTGAGATCTTAAGTTCGATCTAATGTCTCAGCTATTTTACTACCACTGCTATTGCCTAAAAAGAGTTGTAGTAAAATAGCTTAGGCATTACAGTGATATTATGAGTTGATATCTCCAGGTTTCATGTATGGATGTGAGTTTTATGCCCTTTCGCGAAATCTCACCTGGTGGTAAGTGGTGGTAAGTGGTGGTAGCGGGCTAGCCTGCTAGGTGTATATAATCGGTTTCTACGTGGCATTGTATCGGAACGCTAAATTCCATTGCGATGTGTCTTATTTATAATGCTAGTAACTAGTCACAGCCGAAGCCTTCCACCAAACAGAAAATACAGAAATGATAAATTCCCAAAATTTCTTTGCCGGGGATCGAAGACGGAACATCCATTTAAAAAACCACAGCGTTACCCACTGCGCCAGGAAGGTCGTCTAAAAAGGGGATGAATCAAATACTTTTTAGCTTTAAGGATCAACTAACGATCACATAAGGCAAACAATTTTAGTGAAAAAATAAACTTATGCAATTACGAGAAGGAAAAAGGTTCAGCATTTCGTTAAAACGTTCGGAGGCTGTTACTATCAGTTATTCAGAAACAAGTTGCTTGTATTTCGCAACATATTTGTAACCCAACTGGTAGCTGGGTAATGCCTTTCTAATTGTTATATTCGAGGGACATGTTATATTTATTCCAAGCAGCTATATTGTAAGCAACTATATTGTATGCGCAGAACTTCTATTAAAAAGTAATTTTTAAGTGAAATGCTTTGAGAGTTTTTACTCCTTGAAAGTTACATGGGAGTCTTACTACCATCCCGGGATCTATTTGCGGCAGGGTAAATATAGGATTTTTCTCTGTTCTGGTCTATTGGGAGGATTTGACCATCGCTAGTTACTACCCCACCAACAAAGTCGTGCCGGCAAGCGATTTAACGTTCCGGTACGCGTAGAAACCAATTAGGGGCACGGGTTTAATATAACTACCATATTCCCTCAGGTTGGCCCGTTACCATGTTAGACTGCAACCTTACTTACCTACCAGATGAGATTGCAATCAAGGGCAAGAAACTCACATACACACATGAACCATGGAAATATCAAACTGCTTTTTGGCGGTCTTAGTAAAATAGCTCACACTAATGTCTGAGCTATTTTATTTTACTTAGACATCACGTCCACCCGTCTAATTAAAACTTACTTAAGTTCTAAAAACATGATACACAGACTGAAGTCGGACTAAACAAAAGAGTCAGTAGTATTTATATGTATCTAGCCTACTTTCGCACTCTCTACATTACACACATACACACAGAACTTATATTTATATCTGGACTACTGGTTTTCATGGATCCCGTAGAAGCTATTTATAAGAATATATACCTATAAAAGATAACCGCAACCATATGTATTGTGTAGGTACACCCATGTGCAGTTGCAAATACACACTGCACCACTGCCCACGATTTGGAAAAGAAAGAGGAGAACGTGAGGAAAGAAGTAGGAAGTGAAAAAATTTAGTTAACTAACCTACATAATACTGGCATTAGAAAGGTGGGAATCTGCAATAGAGCTTTTTATGACAGAGCTAGTCCGGGGAAGGACCACCTCGCTTATTTCTGCCGCATAGTAGCATTGTAATGCTGTGATCGGCAGGGTGATTACGTAACTTACGTACTTACGTACTGCTGTCAAACGTCACCTTTCCATACAATAAATAAACAAAAGTGACGTTTGCCAGCCATGATCGCAGATTTACGCCAGTCGCGAGATACGTAATCACCTTGCTAGTGGAATTACAGGCACATTAGGCTTTTCAAAGCGACACGTTTCAGGATCTGTTCCTGGCGTGCTCTGCGAAATGTTGCTCTGTTTATAGGCGATGGTACCATCGATCGTTCCATCAGGAGGGCCAACTGCTCCGCCAATTAATATTATAATAAAATATCACACTCCTTTTTAAGCAGTCGTAAGAATTGTAGGTATATGTTTAGCTGTATGGAAACGAGCCCGTGACCCATGTGTGTGCGAAATAAGAAAAGTCGCATTAGGCTTCATAGCTGACTAGCCAAGGGAATGTAATATAAGTAGGTAACTAGCGGCCGGTGTCAAAGACCGTAGTACTGGTCCGACTAGTTTATTGTGAAATTGCTCGAACAGACCCTCAGTTAACTTGCCGTGTGCACTTGCTTGCAAAATAATTATGTATTTGTTGAACATTAATGTCACATCATATCATAGTCTTGGTTATCACATCATGGTGATAACCAAGTAGGACTTTAATTTTTCCGACTATTGCGCATTATAAGCAATTAAATATCACTTGCTTTAACCTCAAGAGCCTGATAGTTTTCGGTGAAATTCTCAAAGGTGTGTGTAGTATTCCAATCCGCACTTGGCCAGCGTTCTAGTCTTGTATTGATGAAAAAGATGATGTCATTTAAATTATGTATTTGTAAGAAAGACTCAAGCTCACTTGGTATACTCAAACCATTATTAAAAGAGTAGGTACGGTCTTTATTTGTATGCTAGTATGAATTACTTTTAATATTTTAATTTAACTTTTACGAAATTAAATAACTGCATGTACAATATGCATACCTGTTTACATAAAGTTATTTTCAAATGAGTTACAAAAAAAGAGGGGGCTATCAATTCGGTTGTAATTTTATTCTTAACTATTATTAAGTTTTATATTATTATAAAATTAATAATATAGAATTTCCACAAACAAAATAAGATACATTACTAATAAACAGTGTAAAATATTTTGGAGTCTTTTTTTTGTCTCGAAGTGTACGTCGATCTGGACCTCGTTGCGAAACTTCAGTTTCAGCTGACACTGGCACTTACTTGCTTACGAATTTAGTAGTGCTTATTTAGGACATGGATATAAGAGGCTTTGTTACTCTTTCACTTATTGACACTTCGCTTTTAGTAAATTGCTATTTTGTGTACTCAATGACATGTTATTTAAAGACAAGTTAATCAGTAATAGACTAGTAGGTAAGGCTTCGGCTTCCATTTCGTGGTACGGAGTTTGATCCCCGCCACGCCCCTCTAACTTTTCAGAGTTATAAGCATTTTCATTTTAAGCAACTAAAATATCACGCTGTACGAAAATATCATGAGGAAATCTGCATGCCTGACAGATTTCCATAACGTTCTCAACGTTGTGTAAATTCTACCAATCCGCACTTGGCCAGAGTGGTGGACTGCGGCCTTAATAAATACATACTAATACATAAACCAGACTACACAAATACAACAATACAATTGATAAATATAAAAAGTTTTAGTTTTATTTCTAAACTATGTTATGCGCGGCCGGGCGGCCCGCTGCATTTTTCTTGCTTTTTGCGTTTCTATACCCGTTGCAACTTCTAAGCGATAGGTTTAATTTGAATAATTTAAAAAAGAATTTGCAGGTACATAATCAAAATTGATATTTATAAAACTATATATTTGGATAAGGATTAATATCATGATAGGAATATCAACATCTTACGATTGTACCTGTGTTTTGAAAGAAACATTATAAACAGTTATTGTGACTTAACCATAACAGTTAGACATATATTTGTAGTTTTTAGATTCTTTACATTATTTTTATTTTATGTATCTTCATTATTTTTATGTAACATCAATCATTTTCGCTTCGTACGTCAGTAAAACTCTAAGTCTCATTTATAATAACAGTAGGATGGTACGCATGCAATCGATCGTTGTACCATATGCCTTGCGACTTGCTAGTATCAGTGAAGAGTTATGTCCTTTACAGAAATCTTCCAGTAACAGTTTTATTATAAGTATAGATGAAAACTTTTAACATCAATCTCTCTAAAAGTATATGATATCTCATTAGCTTAGCACTTCGTTTTGCTTGTAAATGTTTTGATAGTTAGGTTAGTATAGGAGTCGGTGTATGTACAGAATGGAAGAAATTCCTTTCGCAAGTTCTCGCTAGTTTGAGTACATAGTTTCGAGTCGGGGGCTACACTAGGGCTATACAAGTGCAGCAACAGTTAACCCCACCTCAGTCCTGAGGCTGCCAACTAACTAGCAAGTAGCCGCTAGCAGACAGTAGCCCAGTCAAGTCTGCAGTAATACACCGCTGTAGATTAACTAGAAAGGTTATGTTACGCTAAATTAAAACTCATTCTCTTACTTTTAGCAATTAAAATATCACTTTCTACATCAGTGAAGGAAAACATCGTGAGGAAACCTGCATGCCTGAGAACTATCCATAATGATCTCAAAGGTGTGTGGAGTCCACCAATCCGCACTGTATGCGAGGGGAACCGTAGCCTATAAGTGGGCCGGTAATGGGTTGATATAATGATCTTACTATAATATATATCTTTTTTTCTACATTTCAGTCTAAGATTGTAGCTGGCTTAACCGATATTGACAATTTTGAGACATACCTACTCCTAATCTCCGACATACGCCTAAATTTCGACGGCCGATTGGAGCGATGCGCAGTGACCCTGCTATCTGAGACCAAGGCCGTGGGTTCGATGGTCACAACTGGAAAATGTTTGAGTTATAAACATGAATGTTTTTCGGTGTCTAGGTATTTATATGTATATTATAAATAGTATTTATGTAAATAATTGATGAAAATATTCATCAGTCATCTTAGTACCTATGGGTACTAAGATGACTGATGAATATTTTCTGAAACATGCCCAAATACCCAAATGATGTTTTATGAAACATACCCAAACTTTACAGCTATATGGCGAGGTGTGTACTGTCGTAGTAAAGAATAGAATAGAATAGAAAAACTGTATTGCAACACAATAGGAAAAACACAAACAACAAAAAGGCAACCTGAGCGTGCGAAGCCGATGAAAAAGTGGAAATTGGATAAGGCATAACATAAGGTTTGTTACAAAAATAAAATAAACTTACATGAACATATATACTACATTTTCATAACAACTTTAAATTATTTATATTTGTTAATTTAATCATTTTATGCGTAACGGTAATTCACTAAACAGCATATATTCATTGGTAGGATGGTTACTAGCCACGGCGTAAGAGCCTCTCACGAGCCTGGCCAGAAAAAATCTGAAATTATAAGCTCCCAAATTGTCCTTCTTGGGAATCAAACCCGGGACCTAATAAGCACAGCACTCACCACTGTGCCACAGCGTCGTCATAGTTATCTACCCATTACCGGCCCTCTACAGCACACGAGTTAGCACTCAGACTGAAAAAGGACGTAGTCAACCTACTCAAGTGAGGATTTGTGGACTTCTCACGACTATGAAAACATTACGGAGAAATGCAAGCATGTTTCTTTTATTTCCTTCACCCACTTTCCTTCGCCGTTAATACAAGTGGTATTTAATTGCTTAAAAATGCACATAACTTCATTTCGGGGCTCAAAACCGGTTGCTCCGAAATTAAGGCCGAAGTCCCAACCACTAACACAACATATCTTTTATCAACCGCCATACATTTTGTTGCTGTCTTTTGAGCCATTGGTAGCCTGATAGAGATCGCAATGTAGCGATAAGGCTGCCATTGTAATACACAATGTTTCGCTTGTTTTTAATTTCTGCTTTGTATATTTTATGTGGTTTACAAGAAAATTATTTTGTACTAAATTGTTTTATATTTGTTATGAAAATCTTAATTTATTTGTGATAGGTAAGATAGGCCACGTACCTTTTAATTTAAGACCATTCGAAATTTGTTATAGAACAAACAACCTCGGTACAATGTGTCTGAAAAAGCACTTTAGTTGTTACTATGAAAGTATTAAACGTTCATTTGAGCAAACAAATAAAGTCAAAGTCAAATTCAAAAATATTTTTATTCAAGTAGGCTCACAGGTGGCACTTTGATGCGTACATAAGAATTACACGGTAGTGAGATGATGGCGATAACCACATTCCTAAACTTAAAACTAAAGCTACGAGGGTTCCAAACGCGTCTTGGTCTAAGAAGAAGCCCACATTAAACTTAGCCGGGTGTTTTTTTTTTGTTATCACCATCTCACAATGTTATTTTAAACTATTAGAAGAGCAACCTGGTTAGAGCAATAATTTACACCCACGCTTTTTATCGATTACGTAGTCCTTTATACTATAATAGGACTTTTCTATAAGCTTACGTTTAATACAAACTTTGAACTTTTTAAGAGACATCTCCAAGATGTCAATTGGTAGTTTATTGTAGAATTGTATGCAATTTCCTTTAAACGAATTATGAATTTTATGTAACCTAGTATATTGCACTGTAAGTTTATTCTTACTTCTAATGTTTAAATTAATACAGTCACATTTTTTCTTAAATTTTGAAATGTTTTTATGAACTTACATTAAATTTTCAAATATGTACTGACTATACACTGTCATTATTTTAAAATCTTTAAATTTATCTCTCAATGACTCTCTCGAATAACAGCTATTATTCGAGAGAGTCATTATAAATAAATAAATAATAAATAAATATACTACGACAATACACACATCGCCACCTAGCCCCAAAGTAAGCGTAGCTTGTGTTATGGGTACTAAGATGACTGATGAATATTTTTATGAATTATATATACATAAATACTTAGAAAATACATACAAACACCCAGACACTGAAAAACACTTAATGCTCATCACACAAACATTTTCCAGTTGTGGGAATCGAACCCACGGCCTTGGACTCAGAAAGCAGGGTCGCTGCCCACTGCGCCAGTCGGCCGTCATTATTACCTATTGAATATACCATATCACATCATATAATACAGCTTTGCTGGCAAATATTATAATCATCGAGTAAAAGTACGTTACAACTCTTTTAGCCAAGTCGTATCTGAACCGTATGGCTGGCTAATGGCTTAGTTGTGAAACTTCGCTCTCAAGTTGCGCCTAATTCTCGGATAACGGATCCGGACACCGCGCTAACTACTCGCCAACATTGACCAACTTAAAGCTACATTGTGTACCTACACTGATACTCAGTAGCTGGAAATGGCTAGTGTGGTGGAGCTTTTTGTGCCAGAGCTTGTCCGGGGAAATACTACAGCTATGCTTCTTTTTGCCGCCAATCATCCTCTTTATCATCATGCCTGTTTTGTTTGGGGTTTCACAATATTGTATATATTTATGTATTATTGATATTTATTCTACAGGTATATAATTACCATCAGTAGGTATCTATATATTATACATAGGTATATATGCAAATATATATATTCATTTATATGCACCACCTATATGAGTTATATAAATTATGGAACGTAAACAAAAGGTTTTTACATTTATCATTGTCTACCTACCCACATTCTAAATGGTAATGTGAATAAGTAACGATTTTGTAGCATTAATTGTGAATGTTAATATATTAATCTATTAGACTAACAAAGCAAAAATTTGTCAACGGCTAGGTGTACGGAAAAATTCTTTTGAGTCTATGCTTGCTTTTCTTTTATTATTAACAATGAGTTAGTAATAAAAAATAAAAAAAAATATCTCTTCTTGAGATGTGTTTAACGCCTTTGGTTGCCTGGAAGAGATCGTTATGTAGCGATAAGGCCGCGAAATTGCATACATTTTGTCAATTTTTTATTTATAATTTTTCTATATGTTTATGTGGTTTACAATAAAAGTGTATTCATTCATTCATTCATTGATCATTATTATTATGGCAAAGTGATAATAACCGGACTCAATGGGAAACGGAAAGAACATTCTCAAAGAGTCCTAAAAACTTTTAACCGAATTTCAATAGGTAATAATTCTCGGCCCAACCCGGGAATTCAACCTGGGATCTCGTAATCCGTAATGCTAAAAACTAAAGTGACATTTTTAATTCAGTGCTGGGTAGATTTTTATTTTTATTCATCTCACTAGATTTATATAAGTATTTTTATTAAGCGTTAGTGTGTATTTTTTTTTAATATGCACAACCTGCAGTCTGTTGTTCTATTGTTTTCCTTATCCTAAGGTTGCCTGGAAGAGATCGCTACGAAGAGATAAAGCCGCCTTTTGTATACTGCTTCTGTCTGTGTTTTTATTTATTCTGCTTCTGCATTTTTATTTGTGTGCAAATAAAGAGTATAAATAAATAAATTATAAATAGATTTAATTTAAGTTTATGGTTCTCGCTCCAGAGATGGGACATGCGACTCAGTCTGGCACTATAGCAGTATTATCGAATTTGGGTTTATGATGCACATTACCTTATCTTCGCCTTATTTTGTACTATTTTTAATTTACTGTATAAACTTAATGCAACGGAAAAAACGACAGGTAAGAGACACAAATACAAAAATGTGTCGGATGAAGCCGGCAAAGAATGAGACAGAAATATACATACTATTTTATCTGTTTTTTTTTTTCTATTTAAGTTTCAAAGGAAACCGAATAATATCTAGATAAAAAAACAAACATAAATGTATACGACACAGTGAGATAGAAAACATTATACAATTTATTTACCTATTCTAGTTACCATGGAAACTAAATAATAAACCTTACTTTTATCCTAATCTATCTCGTACGCTACTTTTTAGAAGTTACACTTCCGTGTGAATGAAAACGTCTTCATTATTGACGGCCGATTGGCGCAGTTTGCAGCAATCCTGCTTGCTGAGTCCAAGGCCGTGGGTTCGATTCCCACAACTGGAAAATGTTCGTGTGATGAGCATGAATGTTTTTCAGTGTCTGGGTGTTTATATGTATATTCTAAGTATTTATGTATATTATTTATAAAAATATTCATCAGTCATCTTAGTACCCATAACACAAGCTACGCTTACTTTGGGGCTAGTTAGCGATGTGTGTATTGTCGGAGTATATTTGTTTATTATTATTTATTCATTATATAAGATATAGGAGGTGCAGTGGCGTGCAAGTCATACGGTCGTAAAAGCACTGCCTAACCTAATTTTTGGATATAACTCTTATAGTAAGAGGATTTTTAAGTTTTATGCCATCTTCCTACTTTACGTCTACCCTGGTCATAAGCTATATGCACGCCACTGAGGAGGTGGTAGAAATAAGCATGGAGAGCTTTGTCACTAAAAGCTATCTCAATATGTGTTTACTTTCTTCGTGTTCCTAAGACTTCCGCAAAATCTACATCAAGGTACTTGTATATTGTGTAATGGAGCATAAGGGTGTTATGTGGGGGAAGTTTGTTCGACGGCTAATTTTCCCAGTTTAATAGTTGCTAACGATATCGAACGACTCGCGGATAAGACGCTATCATTATAGCGATCGACATTTAAACGCCGCACGTAACTATCTACGTGAGCCTCGTAAGCGCCTGCGAGATACCAATAATATCACCTATATCGACATCATAAGCAAGGTTTAGCAGTTTTACATTCTTAACATATACATATATACTAGCTGACCCTAGCGCCATCTGTTGGGCTGGTTTGTGAATCTAAACCAGCCAGGGTGCCACCCAAACGCATGCCGAAAAATTCATTCAAATCGGTCCAGCCGTCTAGGAGGAGTTCAGTGACATACACACGCACACAAGAACGCACTCACGCATAAGTAGTAAGGAGAAGGTGTAGTTAAAAGACAGAAAAAAAAGTGTGTGTACTTATGTACACGCAATAGAAGTTATACTTCTTTGGCGTAACAAGATAACAATCTCTTCAATAATTTTATCTTACGCCTTATTCTACGTTTGTAGAAAAACGACACTAACAATGGAGAAAAGGTATTTTATACATTTAAAGTTTTATTATAACGTATTATCTAGTTATGTCATTATCGGACAACCAAGTTTAACTCAAAATAAAAATTTGAAAATTTTGTACAATTGAATTAATTAAATCACCGGAATGACTTTGACAATTGAAAGTGTACAGTGTCAAAACTTTTTTTGGAAAATTAAAAGGTTGTCCATAGCTTCTAACTACGAAGCACCTAACTTCATGGTGTCGGTTTTTTGTGACGATTCCCTCACTCTCATATTCTGACAGAACGGCAGTACTGATACCACCGGAAAGACATCTGGCGCAGTACCGACAGCTGAACGAGGCACGGTATTTTATTATGACAGTTTTTATTTTTTTATTTATGACTTACCTCGACGTTCTAATATTAGTAAGGATAGGTAAGGATATTATCCCTAACTATCCTTACTAATATTATAAATGTGAAAGTGAAATTGTTTGTTTGTCCTTCCTTCAAAGTCAAAGTCAATTTTTTTTTTATTCAAATAGGCACATAGATAGCACTTTTGATGCGTACATTACATGTAAAATATGACATAGAAATGAGTTGGTGGCGATAATCTTAATCCGTCAACTTAAAGCTAAAGCTACAAGCTACGTTGGTACGATTAACGTACGGGATTTGTAAAAAACCGTAAGAAATGCGGAGGAAGATTCTTAGATATTTAAGCTAAAAAAACTTCCATTTAAATCAAATCATCTACATGAACGCTGCGATTGCGCTTGCGATTATTATGCGACTACCAAAGCATGTGCGGACAACCTTTTAATACCCCTCTTTTAGCATCGGGAATAAAAAAATGCCATCTAAAAAAGGAAATATTCGGTGCAGTGTTGAAATAGGTTCCAAAGAGTTCAAACGACTCACGTATGGAGTCGGCAAAAGTTGGAAATACTTAAAAAGTTATTGGCCCGCGAGTCGCGAGGAGCTCTTTCAATTTCGTTTCTATTGGACACTTCTTTACAAATATGTTATATTTTTGTGGATGTTCTTTTAAAAATTGTTACTATATTCAAACAAACTGTAAAAAAGTAGGGGTAGAGTTAACAAACCTGTTTATTTTTCGTACCAGTTAGAGTCATATTTAAAGAAAACAATTGCCTTTAGCTTTAGCTTTATATTAACGGATAAAGTGAACTTTAACGTTAATAACTTTGGAAACGGTATCAGAGAACGTAATCTATCCACCAGCTAGTCAGCAGTTTTCCTTTGTTAGTGTTGACTGGGTTGAATGACCATTCGTTTTCAATCTCATGTTTCCCTGACCCGGATGCAAACGCAAGGAATTGGTAAATATGTTTTAAATTTATTTGGTTAGGTCTGTTCTTAAAATTGTTTGATGGGATATGTAATTATGTCGTAACATCATCGATGATGAACTACGATATGTCTTCACGACTTAAGTAAGTTATACCTTGTCAACGATTATAGTTGTTACAATACTCTGATACACTTTAATACGGTCGTATAAGTACTTACCAGACGTGGTTTCTGATCTGCTTACAAAAGTATTTTTGTTTGTTTTCTCTCATTTATCTATGTGCTGTTAATAAATTAAACTTTTACTTAGCTTATGTTTATTTTCATACGCTTGCAGACCATAATGATCCAATGGTCACAGCTGCAAATCAGCAATTGCTTTTAATTCACGGAATATGCCGAGCTAAAACATCCTTTCTACCGGGAATCACAAACAGACGGTCCGTGTCAATGTTAATATAAAATTAATTGTTTATAAAACTATGTATGAACAAATGCATTTTTTCTTAACTACACCACCTGATTCAAGTTCTAAAACACAAATTATCTTTTAAATTAACTACGAGTTTATCCTACCGCACTTACAATATAATAATAATAATAAGAAATCCTTTTTATTTCCCATCACATCTTGAGCGGGAACCCCTTCTTGGAGGCCACCTCCAGTTTGATACAGATTTCGATTTCTTTACTGCTGTTTTTATGATATCGTCACTCCATCGTTTCAAAGGTCGTCCCTTTCGCCTTTTTCCGCTAGGTCCTTCCTATCTCGTCGATTCCATTGTCCATCGCATGTCGCTGTGTCTTACTAAATGGCCTGCCCAGCGCAATCGACCTACCACCTAAGCTAAAACTGAAACCGCACTTAAAGAAGTTTTATTTAAAAACATCATTAAAATCAAGTCACCGATAACTCTGATGAACTAACTATTAAGTGGTACACCACCAATTACATCCACTCGTAATTATACACGTGGAACACGCTAAAACATAAAATTAAACGTACATTTCAATTAATAAATACTTCCGTGTACAGCAGGGACATATATTACCAAGTATTTATACGTATCTTTGACATGGTACGGTCTAATTAACTCTCGTCCATACCTTGAAGATCTATTAAGTTAATATGAATTCCAAATTCAAATTCAAATTCAAAATTCATTTATTTCAAGTAGGCCTAATATAAGCACTTTTGAAACGTCAAGTCTGTCTGTTTGTAGTGATTCTACCACTGGTTCGGAAGGCAGATTCTACAGAGAAGAAGCCGGCAAGAAACTCAGCAGTTGCTCTTTTCCAAAATCAACAATACGAATGAAGTTTTATTCTTGACGACCTCCCTGGTGCAGCGGTGAGTGCTGGGTTTTAAGTGGAAGTCCCGGGTGCGATCCCGTTCAAAGGCAATTTGGAGTTTATAATTTCTGAATTTAAATAAATAACGGCGAGTCGAAGCTTAATTGGTTAAAGCGCTCAGGCCGCGATTGCCAGAGTCGCAGGTTCAAATACTGTCGGTTCCGAAAATTTTTATATGCGTTTTAAATTTATAAAATTAGTAGTACTGATAAAGACCTGCTCTCTACGACGGGATGCGATGCAGCGTTCTATTATATTCTAAGGTATGGTTTTAATATAACTGCCATACCTCTAGCAGGTTAGCCCGTTACCATCTTAGACTGCACCACCACTTATCATCCGATGAGATTGCATTCAAGAGCGAAATAGTAATAGGATAAAAAAATAACATATTTTTATATTATCGGGTCATATTGAAATACTAGTTCCCAAGTCTGTCTGAGTTTTTTTGCTGAAACCTCTACTCGCTACCGTCTTGTGTCATGGGTCTTAAAATAATAGCTACTATAATAATACACACAGAGGCAAATGAACTCAGCTAATTGTAGGATAATTAAAGTCGTCAATATTCATGCAGCGTGCAAAGACTTTCACGTAACATGTACGTTACTGTATACGTCTGCTTCCACGTAAGTGCTTGTTAATGAAAATGTATTTGCAGTTTTATGTTCGAGTGCAAAATTATTGTGTGTAAATCGCTGATAACTGTGATGTAGTGAGTAGTTTGGAAATCGTACGTGCGCAATTTTATCTGTTGTTTTCGTGTATCAAAGGACTGTAATACAATACTGTTGCATTTTTAAAATATTTTATCGATAACTAGGGTACCCAGCCCGCTTCGCCGGGCTAGTTTTTGCTTTATTTTATTTAAACAATAAATTTACATCATTAAATTTTTAATTGAAGTCTCATAATATATTAAATCATTTATTTCTCTCCGTTTTCATTCTCTTCTATTCTCTTCTCGAGCGGGTGAAAGTCATTATCTACACCTATGTACACCCAACAATAGAATATCATCATAGTAAATAAAAGCTGTATTTGACAGTTCAAAAATAGGAGTGGTCCGATCGTCACCAAACTTTACAGGATTACTTGCCAGGTTATTCCGGAGATTCCCTGAAAGTTTCATTGAAATCGGTCCAGCCGTTTCGGAGCCTATACGGAACATACCCACACTTTCTCTTGTATACATATAGAGATAGATATTCCATTTGCACTGCCTCGTTCGTCTAGTGGGTGGATATTCAACTTCGGATCACGAGGTCCTGGGTTCGAATCCCGGGACATGCAAAGAGTGGTTAGGTCATGTGTATTCTGGAGTGGTGATAGCCCAGTGGGTAGGACTTTAACTTCACTACCCCCCTGGTAGATGAGATGAAGTTGAAAAATAAAATAATTGTATTTTAATGACACTGAATTATCACACTGCTCTCGTATATATATAATGTAAATAGTTGCTGTTCGTTAGTCTCACGAAAAATCAAGACCTACCGATTTGGCTAATTCAGGTCTTGAAATATTCGTGAAAGTGTGGTGAAGATCAAAACGTTGAGAAAAATACCAATATATATAATTCTTCGGTACCTACGTGTTTTTGTCACCTAGCTTCTCCTAAGCAGTTGGACCGATTTTGATCAAATTGTGTGTGTATATGTCAATAAATTAATAAATATACTGCAACAATACACACATCGCCATCTAGCCACAAAGTAAGCGTAGCTTGTATTATGGATACTAAGATGATGAATATTTTTATGAATATAATACACAAAAATACGTATAATATTCGCTAAAAATATTCATGTTCATCACCCAAAAATCTCCAGTTATGGGAATCGAACCCAAAGCCTTGCACGCAGAAAGCAGGGTCGCTGCCCACTGCGCCAACTGGCTGTCAATGTGTTCCTTGTTAGTTTAAAAATGCGATTGGACCAGTTAGGTTTTTTTTTGGTCCGGAAAACATACAACGGGTTCCCCGGTCGTCTACTAAAGCCAACGAGAGGGACATGCCGTGGAGGTTTTTAGTTTGGGTAACCTCCGTCCTGCCCAAAAGGCTAGAGGTAGCCATAAAGCTTTTCCACCAAGACAAAAAAAAAGGTGGCGCTGCTTTACCGGGCAGGACGCCCCTTGCCGGATCCGTAGTCCTATCATATTTTTCATTCGTGAATTCATAACCAATATTCTCCCATATTCTGCAAAACATCGTGGTCGCTTGAGACAGGAAAGAACGATAATATATTATGTAAATAGAGCAATAATCCGGCGCGTGACAAATGGCATTCGCATTCATTGCATGCTCGACACGCAGCAAATATTGAACAGCGTCTTTTATTGATATGTAAAGTAATTGTTTTTTGAAATTTTATAAATAATATAAAATATAAAAAAATCCTCTTTAATATTTAGTTAACTATTTGTTACACATATTATTTTAATTATATAATTTCTTCCTACGTCATCAATCCTACTAATATTACAAATGTACTTATGTTACTTAAGGAATCGGAATCAAATATAGCCTATGTTCTATTCCATGTCAAAGGCTACAGACATGCCAAATTTGATCCAAATCTGTTCAGCCGTTTTTGCGTGTTTGATTTACAAACATCCACACTTTCACATTTGTAATATTAGTAGGATTGATGACGTAGGAAGAAATATTATAATTAAAATAAACAAATAGTCAAATAACAACAACAATGTGCTGAGGGCGGTGTTGAAGAAGCCACGACGCTGCAGCGCGTCAGAGATGTTTGCGGAAGCGCGGGTAGATGATTTCTACGCGATCATCCGTAAGCGTGCGGCGTCTATGATGAGCAGGCTCGTGAGCAGCACCAACACTCTCCTCAGTACACTGGCATTCAGGCTGGACAGCTCTCTCTGGGGAAGCTGGGATGGTGTGCACACGCGCTATAGGGGTGTTATAAGTAGACTATAAGGAATTTTGTGTATAGAATAAGGCTGTTTTTTAGTTGTTAAGTACTAACATAGGTTTAAGTTCTTTGTTCTACTAACACGATATGGACAAATGTCTGAAATAAAGATATATTATTATTATTATTATTAAATAAATTTGCAGCATGTTTCCGATCAGCAGTGCAGGCGCTTTATTAAACCGTGTGAAAATTTAACAAAACGAAAGTAAACACTCGGGGAAATCGGGGGCGATTTGGAAAATAATAACTTCTGAATTTTCTCTGTACTGGTCTTGTGGGAGGCTCAGAGCATGGCTAATTATCGCTGTACATAAACGTACCGCCAAACGTATAAGCGTTACGGTACGATACTGCGTAGAATCGGGTAAGGGATGTGGGGTCATGCCTAAACCGACTCTAAGATCACTTACAGCCAGGTGAGATTGCAGTCAAAGGCTATTTTGTAGTGACATAAAACAAAACGCTTTGGAATATTGTGGAAGATATATCAGTCAATGGGAGTTTTTGATTAAAGCACTGAGAGCACGTTGTGACTGGAGGATGTTCTGAAGGAACCTGAGAAGATGTAGACTCTACGTCTTCTCAGGTTCCTTGTGATCCCCAAAAAAACTTGTGATAGAATTGTAATCTAATATGTAAAGTGTACATATTGAAATAAACTGGGGCGTGACAAATAGGTATCTTAGAGTATATTAGGCAGAGAATGAGCTACTTAGTACCGGGCAACCTTTGTATGCCCAGTGGGCATACACTGCCGTCAATTCGCCGCTATCTTGAAATTAAGTAGAATTTCGGGATTTACGTCTAAGCAATGCTAACATAGGGTAGCGGCGTCACCAACGCACACATTGTAATCCTGTGATGACCCATCCGCTGGTCCGTGGTCGTAATTGTACAAAACTTTCTATACAGCTTTACAAAAGCCAACGCTCCTCCCGGCGCGACAACTATTATGGCAAAGTGTGAAGAACCTACACAGCGTTGGCTTTTCATTTCATTTTCAAGCTGACTCATTATATAGGGAAAACTACACAGCGTTGGTTGGCCACACAATGGGAGATCAGTCGTCGTAAGGTTCGGTGATATGTATTTTTGTAATTATATTGATTAAGCTTTACTCATTTTAAAGGGAAAGTTCTAAATTGGACTTTCGGGATAGGTAACAAAACCATGAAACATGTAACAACATTTAGAAGCGAAGTTCTTAACTAGTCATTCGGAAGCGGACAAATCATAGAGACGCACAGATTACTCAAAATTTTGCTGTCCAAGTCAAAAGTTATAGCTGATACTTGAAAGTCAAAGCTAAAAGTCAAGTTCTAGAGTGCAAGTACATCAAGTAACAGTGTTGATACATACAGGTTCTATCCACACACTACGTTCATCGTAGTCTCTCTATACCACACTTTTTTCTGTTTTCTATGTATGTAACGTTGGTATTCATTGCGTGTTCGACACGCAAGCAATATTGGGCCAGACGTACGTATTACGGGCGCGTGGCCCGCGTTTTATTAAACCCACCGACATATTTATCACATACGCTGGCGTATTAGAGCACTCGAAGTCTAGTGCGTAAGTAGAATAATTTAAATTTTGTGTGGATTTATCTGATTATTCTATTACTGCGAAACCGAGTTGTTACTTTTTTTTTTAAATTAAAACTTCATTAGGCGCGTGTAGCACTTTTTGAGTGAAAAAAATAGCTCGCGTCATCGCCACCGAACGCTTTCCATGGGCTATCTTATCTTATATCTTATATATATATATATATATATATAATTGGAATCTCGGAATCGGCTCCAACGATTTTCATGATCGATCGAGCTTGGAATCATTTATATTGACTATACATTGACTAAAACAGAAGTCGGGTCCGCTAGTATATATATAGACTGCGTAAATATGTACATAGATTTAGTTCTCGCTTCTATCGGCAGTCCCTGAAGACTGTCCCGCCTTTTTATTTTATTCCACGACTAAATGAAGTAGTGATACCTCATTGGGTAAGCTTCGGCCTCCCTTTTGGATCAGAGTTTGATCCCAGGCACGCTCCTCTAACTTTTCGGAGCTATGAGCGTTTTTAATTTAAACAATTAGGAAATCACTTACGTCACCTCATCAAACGAGAAGAACCCTTCTCCAAGGCCGTAGTCTACTAAAGCGCGGCAAAGGGCGGTTTTTGTAGACTAACATTATTATAAAATAATAAATAATGACTTAAGTTTGTTATTATAATAACATACTTATACGATAGGTCGGTATTACAAGTCGCGAATACCGCCATATCGGATCGGTAAAGCTGAAAACACCCTTTCTTTAAGTGGTAATTAAACTGCCGGTGTCTTGTTATCAACATAAGTTGACAATATAAATAGCGAACCCCGGCGTTATCGTCTGAACCAATAGCAGGCATTACGGCTTCCTTCGAGCAACAGGGCTCCGTATAGTCTAAGAGCTATACTATTATTAAGCCTCTACTCTTATTACTAACAATCTAAAGTTGACATAATCTGAGAAGAATACTTAAACGTTATAGCTTTCTTGCAAAGTACACAGTTCCTAGGAAGTACGAGAGATCGCATCCATATTTATATGTAATGGAATAGATTACAAATAATAGAAATATTCACTAATGGCTAAAGTAGTAGACTAGCTGTTGCCAGCAATCTTCGTTCGCGTTTATGACGGTTTTTAAATATCATGTCGGAAGCTTATGATTTCATGGGATAAAAAAGTTGCCTCTGTTACTCTCCGTCCTTTCAACTTATTTTTTATATATGCCAAACATCAAGTTGATGGTTACATAGGGCAAGAAGGCAAGACAAACAAACAAACACACTTACACAACTATAATATTAGTAAAAATAACTAAGAAAAACTTACTCGTAGTAGCTTTAGATTCTCGTTAGAGGTACTTTTGTGATTTTATTCTAAAGAGAATATTTTACCGAATATTGTACCTACCTAAGGCGGAAAACATAAATAAATATACTACGTCAATACACACATCGCCATCTAGCCCCAAAGTAAGCTTAGCTTGTGTTATTGGTACTAAGATAGCTGTTGAATATTTTAAAGAATATAATACACATAAATACTTATAATATAGCGATAAACACCCAGACACTGAGAAACAATCATGTTTATCACACAACCTTTTATCAGTTGTGGGAATCGAACCAACTGCCCAGAGCTCAGGAAGCAGGGTCGCTGCCCACTGCGCCAGTAGGCCCTCAAATATACATAATATATTTGATTCACTGCTAAGAACTGCATACATAATATACATAGCTTAAGTTATTTTAACCTCTTTACGTAATGATTGCATTCACCAAACTGCACTCGCTTCCCTGCATATCCTCATTCGTTGTCATTTTATATCGGCTGGCTAGCTATCTATACTTATATTACAAAGCTGAAGAATTAGTTTGTTTGTAAGCTCTCATCTCATTAACTACTGGTTTGAGATAGATTAATCTTTTAGTGTTGGATAGTTTTTTTTTTTTAAATAATTAATAAATAAATATACTACGACAATACACACATCGCCATCTAGCCCCAAAGTAAGCGTAGCTTGTGTTATGGGTACTGAGATAGCTGATGAATATTTTTTTTATGAATAAAATACACATAAATACTTATTATATACAGATAAACACCCAGACACTGAAAAACATTCATGTTCATCACACAAATACTTTCCAGTTGTGGGAATCGAACCCACGACCTCAGAAGTAATCACCATCCCCTTACAAGTATGTAAACATATATGTATAAACGCTTCATTCGCGCCTGTGATAGGGCTACATGAATAAAGAAATTTTGAATTTTAATTTAAATTTGAGATTAGTTCTAACACTGCACCCTTATGTACTGATACTCTTGGCCTATAAAGTAGGGTGTCAGCTAATGTGAACATAACAGTAATGTACTTGGATAGTGCCTCTCTTAACGACCCATTATATTTTACGGTCAATACAAGCATGCTGCTTTGACTTAGAAAGAAACAATGATAATTAACATTGTTATTCACTAGTTAGACGTACGAGAGCTAATTATTCGTTGCATTTTCAGCCTTACAATTTATACGCAACGTGTAAATAAAACGGAAATAATACTTCACAAGCTTTAGTGGTACATTATGTACTGTCTCTGAGACTTATCTGTGAAGCCGAAAACCTAATAATTTTGAGAAAACCACTGCCAAACTGCAATCAAAAAAATCACATGCAAAATTAATTATGTGGCTCCTGTTTATTTACAAGGTACGCGTCGCGTAGCGTAGGTGCTATGCGCGTCTTGGTCTTTTATCTCCAATAGGGTTGTCATAAGAAAACACTTGAATGTTTTGAATTCACTTGTATGGAAAAATAAATATGCTTCTTTTGATTTCATATCTTTACAGGTTTATTCCTTATTAAATATACTCAGGCGACCTTCAATAAAATTTCGTAATTCTGTTACACGTTGTATATCTATTCATTCCACTACAAGTTAGCCCTTGACAGTAGTCTCACCTGGTGGTAAGAGATGGTAGCGGATATCGTGCCTGAACGCTAAATCACTTAGAGGCACGTCTTTGTCAGTAGGGTGGTAACTAGCCACGGCGGAAGCCGCCCACCGGAACGTACCCGAGGCTTCCGAATTAAAACCATAGCGCTCACCGCTGCGTAAAGGAGGTCGTTAATTTTTTTTTTTATCACATAGATATCGAAGTTTTCAAAAGATTCATCAAAGTCGGTTAAATTTGGAAAAATCATTGCCAATAAATTTTTAAACTTTTTGTTTAAATTGGTCGACAAATTGTGACATATTTCCTAACCACTATGTCATACCTGCGGTCAATTCCACCGTCGCGTACATCACAATAATTATTAGAAGTGATACAAAACGAATACTCACCGGCAGCTAAATATTACAATTTGTGGTATTGAGGTGAATAAATTATTGAAATTTAGCGATGTTTTAATGCAGCCGATATTAAATGTGACATGTGTGTAATTAAATGATTAACATCGGTTTTGTGGAGCTCAAATTATAGCATGGTTTCAAACTGATGTTATAAGTTGGTCAAAGAGACAAAATATTTTTATTCCTTAAAACTCAATTTCACAATCGTTATGAAAGTGACAATCCAAGTCAAGACTTTGTTTATTCAAAGGGACAAATCTGATGCGTCATCATCATCATCCGCAGCTTCTTAACGTCCCATTGCTGGGCACAGTCCTCGCCTCTCATACGAGATACTGTTTTAGAGCATATCCCCACCACGCTGCTCTTGTGTGGTGGGCTTTAAGGAATATATAAAGTAGGCCTACTTGAAATAAATGAATTTGAATTTGAATTTGAATTTATAAATGATAAAAATATTTAAAAAAAAAAACGTGGTATTTTTAAGTAGAAGGGTCCGGGTTCGATTCCCGGCAGGAGCAGTTTGCGAATATATTATTTCCGAATTTTTTAGTCTGGTCTGGTGGGAGGCTTCGGCTGTGACTTGTTACCACCCTACCCACAAATACCTGCTGCTAAGCGATTTAACCTTACGTTACGATGTCGAGGGATGGATGACGGAGGGTTAAATTTAACTACCATACCCCTAATCGGTTTCTACGTGACATCTTGCCGGAACGCTAAATCGCTTAGCGGTAGGTCTTCGAGGATAGGGTGGTAACTAGCCTCCCACCAGACGAGACCAAAGAAATAATAAACTCCCAAACTTCTCCTACCGGGAATCGAACCCGGGATCTCCAACTTCAAACCACAGCGCTAGGGAGGTCGTCATTATGGGATAGATTTAAAGCTCAATTCCGTTATCACTTCTAAATGTTGATCAAATCCGATGTTAAGTATTTTGAAATATTCAACAACAAACTGAAAAGTTTATATATTTTTTTTTTATTAAAAGAAACGTGGACGAAGTCACAGACTTCAGCTTGTTTATTATTTCTAGATGTGTAAGTAATTTATGATGAGTGTTAAAGCTCCTACAAATGTCAGTGGGACAATTGGTGACACAAATACTATTGCTACATAATCTTAACAGGCGCGCGACATACCTAATTTTTGTTTCAAATATTGAACTACCTTATTTGTGTTGGAGATATAATGTTGGAGAACGTGAGGATATGACATAGAATAATACTAGTTTTCACTTATTACATTTGACATATAATCGAGAAGAGTTTCGCCCTACAATTACTTGATACAGAATGAATGCTTGACTGCATCTACTTTTATGCGGCTCAGGTACTTACCGTTTACAATGTTGACAACAAAACGAACCAATAACAATATTTTACGATATTAGTTTCCGGTAAGTTATTTCACAAAATATTTTATTTATTATTATTGTATTTGGAAAACACATTAAATATTTAGATAAGTATTATTATGAATTATAAAAAAAAAAAGAATCTTGTAGTGACGTCACCATGTTTGGCGTAGCGTAGGTATCAGCCAGGTGGGCAACCGCTAACCATAAATAACTGGTATGTTTTTTTTTCTTATTAATTTATGTTGTCAATCTTCACTCACAAATTTTTTTAATTACATTACATGATGCATACTCGTAATGCGGCATTAATAGTTTAAATCTTAACCTCTAACTCCACTCCTGGACAGACTGGAGATTTTATTTCTCTACCAACTAGTTTTGTTAAAGTGCTGTTTTCTGTTTGTAAAGTAATAACTCCTCTGTTTTATTTTTGGGAGGTCTATGATTACTGCAACACAGTTTATACTTGTGCAGAATTATTGTTTTCATGTGTACCTTAATCTCACTATTGTAGTTTGTCCAAGTAAAAACACTTAATATTATAAACTTATTGATTTGCAATAACCAAACCCGTTGATAAAGTTTAATTGTAGCTTCTATAAAAGGCGTTACGCGCTCAAAAAATTCAATTACCATAAATTCTTTACTATTTCAGTAGCATCACAGTAGGCAGGCGCCCCTCTTTATCTTTTGTTCTGGATCGGTTACCCTCCATTGACACCCTTCTGTTTTCACTCCTTTCAGAAAACGTCTTTACATGACTCGATCACGACACGATTGTATTTACGGCAATCGACATTTTAACGGATTCTATTACGCATTGCGATAAAACCACGCCAATTTCCTGATTCAGGGCTGGTACCTACAAATAATTTTTAGGCGGGTAAAATCAAACCTACTAATATTATAAATGTCAATGTAAGTTTGTTTGTTACGCTTTCACGCAAAAACTGCTTAACCGGTCCTCATGAAACTTTGTACACATATTTTTGGAAGTGTTAGAAGTAATATAGGATCCTTTTTATCCCGACATTAAGCTCGGTTCCATTGGGAGAGGGGATGAGTGTTTGACGATTTTACACCAAAACTCGGACAAATTATAACCGATTTAAATAATTATTTTTGTACTATAGAGGTTATATATAATATGTGTTTAATTTTGCCCAAACTGTGGTTGGAGATAGAGGACGAACCTCCTAAGTGGACAGCAGGAAACCCCTCATCTAAGGCTTAGCGATACTGAATACTTTATTTTGCTTTTAGATCTACAACTAAATTTAATGCCACATCAAAAACAAAATCAAACGTCGCGGGCAACAGCTAGTACTTAATAAATGTTTGCGCTACCAACTAAATACTAGATTAATGAAGATTACAAAAGAAACCCATAAGACACCATCATTTTGCAGAAACCGTACGCTTATAGAAAATGTAATTATTATAAAAAGAATTAACGCTCAAATAAATTAGAATTATTTAACTACTACTTTGCTTGGCCATTGAAATATTTTCACAGGATCCGATTACGACACGATTTAACGTCGTAAAGTGAAGGTCGTACGATCTAGGCCTTGTTGCCGCAAGCAAATCTGTAGAGAAGAACGTTGACTTGAGTCTGTAACTATGTGATTATAAAATTTGATTACAAAAGTTATATCGTTAACCGCCTACCCTTAAGTTTTTAAAACTAGTAATGGAGATTTTCTTCATTTTATTTCATCTGCATACCCCGTGCATACCCTCTATCCATACACGCCACTGGTTAGCAGAACCCATCCACTTAGCAATGTTCCAAATATTATGTTAAATAATATATTACTATCACGATTCACGAGAAATTGCATTTAAGAGCTTACTATCAAATAAAAAATAAATAAGACATCATACAGAATAAAATAACATGTAACATCTATACTTAGCTAAAAAATAAATGCTAGGTAATCGCCAACGACTACACGACATATCGCAAACACAAAAGACACTAAAAGGCATACCGATGCTGAAGGAGGTGTAATTTTACTTCATTCCCTATGTTTTACATTCTTCCCGATCCCGAGAGAGCGTTCCGAGTGGGAACCGGTTATTTCTTACATTTTCTACTAAATTCACAGTTAGGAAATTGAATTTTTCGAATACCGCGTCTTGCTTTTACCACCAATTTAAGTTGATCTGCAACATCGCTAACTCTTTCAAAGTATGAAAAGAAACGGGGAAGATCATTCGAAATTGGCAAGAGATCGTATTGTTCGCGATCACTAGGTGGAGAAGGAAGCCGGTGCTTGAGGTATTTTTATGCTTTGTTTCGTATTTCCAGCGGCGTAACTTAAAAAGGCTTTTGGAACTGTTAAAAGTGTTTCATTAATTTAATTATTTCTTATCTCAGTGCTTTCTCAAATGTTTGTTATCAACCGTGTCAAATAAAAATGTATCTCCTTCCAACATTAAATTAATTTTGGCCCACTTCCACAAGAGATACTTAATTTTTAATATGTGTTTTAATTATGTATTTATTTATGGTTATCGATACTTGCCGCAATTGTGAGTCCAGCAATAATTCAATGACGGCCGATTGGCGCTGTGGGCAGCGACCCTGCTTTCTGAGTCCAAGGCCGTGGGTTTGATTCCCACAACTGGAAAATGTTAGTGTGATGAACATAAATGTTTTCAGTTTATTTATGTATATTATTCATAAAAAATAAACATCAGTTATCTTAGTATCCATAACACAAGCTACGCTTACTTTAGAACTAGATGGCGATGTGTGTATTGTCGTAGTATATTTATTTATTTATTAATTTATTTATTAAAGGTTTCTCATTTGTTCACGTGATGCAACATCTGTCATATGACAGGTCAATTTGGTTTTGTCTGGTAAGAAGCTATGAGAAGGCCGTAGTTCTCCACGCTGGTCCAGTGCAGATTTTTGGACTCTACACACCTTTGAGAATATCGAGAACTCTCTGGCATGCAGGTTTTCTGACGACGTTTTCCTACACCGTTGAAGCAAGTTATATTTTAATTACTTAAAACGCACATAACCTACAAAACTTTGAGGCGTCCTGGGATTTGGAACTCGGCCCCCCGAATGGGCTATCATTGAAATTTGGAATCTGAATCTTATAAAATCCAAATTCAAAATTCAACTATCTCAAGCAGGCCTAATTTCAGTAGTTTTAAAACGTCAATACTGTCTGTTTGTAGTAACTCTACTAAAGAAGATTCCATGGAGAAGAAGCCGGTAAGAAACTCAGCATTCTTACCAGAGAAAACCACCTGCCATAGAATGGGGTAGTGCCATGACATGAGCTTACATAAAAAAATATATTTTCATATCATATAGAAATAGGCAAACGAAAAAATAAATAGGTACATAAATATATATTTAATATCTATATTAGAGACTAATATATTAGTAAACCAGCTGTTGGCCGCGACTTCATCCGCGCTTGTTTTTGTTTTTATAGCATATTTCAAGTTGTGTAGAAATCAGGTGTTGTTTTTAAATAGACCTTTTCCAATTATGTGTATCTCGAATAGCTATTTTGTTTAGGTGTAGGTCCTTAAATTTCTAAGCTCGCAATAACTTCTACGTTAAATATCCGATTGGAATGAATTTGTATAGCAGTCAAATACTTTTATTATTTGACTGCTATACAAATACCTTTAATTTAAAGCTATTTATTTGAATAAGAATTAAAATTGCAAAACTAATGTTACCCACTTTTGTTTCTACCGGCAGTCTAATAAAATTTTAGAACTCAAATACTGTTATTGCGACTTACGATTAAATATGGTAGTTTGATATATTCACTTTTTTAAGTAATAATAAATAATAAACAAATAAAGGCATTTTCTCAGGGCATGCCAAGCGAGAAATTTATAGGCAAAATTTTGCTTCTTTTGGTTACATTACTGCAATTTTCTTAAGGCTCTCCATTTTTATAAAAAAACAAATTATGTTACTTCGTGATAGTTAAGCTTTAATTTTGCGAAGAAAAAAAAAGCGAGAAGGTTAAAATCAGTCCACTACTTTTTGAGTGCAAACAAAGAAACTAAAACAAAGTTCTTCTTTATAAGATAAGTATAGGTATGAGAAGCGAATTTTACGAATATCTGCAAGCAGAAAGCAGATCTTCTCTTCTTCGTCGTAGTAGCGATTTTTACTACAGCCTTCCATCCTGTTCTATCCTCGGCCTATTTGATAGCTTCTGTGATAGGGACGCCAGTGAGCGACTTTACCTGGTCAGACCAGCGACGAGGTGATCGGCCACGTGGTCTTTTACCCTCCAACTTACCTACAAGTATTAACTTCTCCATATCACTGGGCAGGCGTCGAGCAATGTGACCAAAGTAGCTAAGAATATTCTTGTAGCACAATGTGGAGAGCCTGGTGTTAATACGTAGCTGCTAGAAAGCAGATATTTGATAAGAATTATTCGCGATTTAATTATTGATTTTCAATGACATTGACATTTTGGTGAACTTAATTACGTTGAGGCTTACATTGCTAAAGTTAATATAGCTAATAAAGATCAAATTAAACGTACGCGGCGGTACACCGCTAGATATACGCAAATTATGAAAATTTTAACTTCCAAACCTTACTATTGCATTTTAGCCTGCCTTTTGCAATTACAATTAATTATTTGCCGTTCAAAATTAAACTGTATTGTACAGTTGTATTAAGGTTCAAACTACTTTGTTAGGAGTTAATACATTTAACAGTGAAGTCATTATGGCCGCTTCGCAAATAGTCGCCGTGATGACAGACTCTATTAAAATTGAAACAAAATTGCATATTGAGAGAAATTATACAAGAGATGTCTGTTAATTAAAAGTTATATTACAATAATTAATTATTATGGATTAATTGTTTTATTTTTACACGATATTATTTCGCAATTATCGCTCCGCTGTTACAACGTAAACAAATTATTGTTAAACTGTAAAATAGTGTTAGAAAAGAGCAACTGCTGAGTTTCTTGCCGGTTTCTTCTCGGTGAAATATGCCTTCTGAACCGATGGTAGAGTCGCTATAAACAGACTGTCTTCTTGAAATAAATTATATTAGGCATATTGTTTTGATCGCACAGATTGTACGATTTCATTTAGCCCTAAATAGGTGACATCTGCAGAAGTACCGGTTATCATCATCATCTCATAGAAGAGGGACTTTTAGGGCATAGACCCACCGCAACTGTCCAACTTGCGTTGGTGGGCTTAAATAATTATTGTCACGTATACCGTCACCGTGCTCTCCAAAGCATGGAGTGGACACTGTCAGTTTCCTAACTCAGGGCTGGTACTAACAAATCTAACAATTCCTTGACCGACCTAGGAAACGAATCCTCAGGACCACGTGATCCGTAGTAGATCAACGGGGCAGAAGAAACAACCGTGTTTCGTTCTCGCTAAAAAAAATTTTCTATCTGAAGTTTTCCTGAAGTTTTACTGAACTGGGTTCTGCATACTCGTACTTATATATCTGTGTCCAATTTCTTAACGTCTAATAGCTTATAAGAGATACTACACTTATAATTATTAGGCTTATACAATGAAAAAATTAAAAATTATTTATTTATTGTGGCAACATGATTACATTTAGTAATACACAAACAAAAAGTATGGACGGTCTCTGCTGCCTAATTTAGGTAACCCTGTGCTATAGGCATCAGCGACCTACGTGGGCAGCGGTGTTCGCTGTTTTATATTCGAGGTCCCGAGTTCGTTTCCCGGGAAACTGTTACACGTTTCGTTAACTCACGTTTGTTGTATGAGAGCCCCCTTAATGTAGAGTCCCGAATACTGTATACTATAAACTACTTATAAAAAAGCATTGTCTACATTTTGTTTAAACGCGCCACCTCTTATTTTGTTTTAGTACTAAAATCAGTTATTAGTTTAAGCTGCTAGTTTTAACACTAACTCGATAATATCTTATTACCACTTCTTCATGTTAATTTTAATTTTTTAACTGTTTCTTTTGAGAATTAATGTCTTTAAACATGTGGCAGTATTTTATGTATTTAGGATAGCTAAGCCTGGTGTTAAATCGTCAAACACTTTAGTCCCCTCTACAAGAGAACTGAGCTTAATTTCAGGATAAAAAGCATTCCATATTACTTCTAATACCCTTCAGGAATATTTGTACAAAGTTTCGTGATGATCGGTTTAGTAGTTTTTGCATGAAAGCGTAACAAACAAACTTACATTCACATTTATAATATTAGTAAGTAAGTAAGTTAGTATAGGGTAGGGATGAACATGTAATTTTCAATCGTTATTCTTATGGCAAAATACCAATTTCCTAATGGTGATTTACAATCTTTACATATCGTCCTTCTGTCATGTCGAAACAAAGCAACCAACCGATTATTTCACCGCGAGGCAGTTATTGTATAAATTATAAAAATGAGCCTCCATATAAAAGGACGGACATAAAAATTAAATAAAAATTTAAAACAGTAATATGATGCAAACTTGAAAACAAAAGCATTTGCGTATGCGTACCCTTTTGACCTTAGTCCTGTAATGAAGTAGGGTCTTTTCGACCGCAGGCGTCTTTGTCAATATATTACACCCTCCGATAATTGATTGGTGTAAGTTAAAGGCTTATGCTATTTAAACTGTACATGCGAAAGTTTGTTAGTTTGTTTGGCCTTCCTTTACGCCTTAACTAAGAAACAAATAGACTACATTTGTGGCATAGAGTTAGTTGAAAAGAACGGAGAGTAATTTAGGCCACTTTTATTAAGAGAAAATAAAATAAAATTAGATACGTGAAAAAACTAATTAACGCTGGTAACATACCAGTACGCAGCCAGTTAGTTTATAGTTAAATAAACAGCGACCCGCGTTATCTCTACGCAATCTTCCTTATAATAATATAATAATAATAATAATAATATTTATTGTTATTTTTATTTTATTTTTTTATAAATTTTTAATAGTGTTTAATGATTATTATCATTTGTAAGAATAAAAAAAAAAATGATAATAATCATTTAATTCACACGTTTCCATCCATAGATTGTTAGTATATTAGTAACAATTTTTCGTAACCACTAAGTTAGTGTTGATTAGTTTAAATAATAAAAATAAATAAAAAAATAAACAACATATCACTAGCCCGATTGCTACTCTCACGCAGTGGCACAGTATAGGTCAGTCGAATCTGGCAGCAAATACCTTTAGAATGCCGTTGTCGCTAACGCTGTACGTAAACGATGTAGGAAAGAGGCTGCTTTGTTACGCATTATGGCAAAAAAGTCATTTTTTGCTGCGTCTGCGAACACTTTAGAGGCGCTACAGCGCTACGGCAGTCTTAACAGCATTCTAAAGGCGTTGTTATATTGAACACGCAGGACATTGTAAGCCCGGCGCTTATGTAAGATACATGAAAATAATTCGCCCAATGGGTATCAACGTTATGTTTAATCGGTGGTTCGACTTCACTTTAGGGGTGCCGTGTTCGAATCCCAGCGCGCACCTCTAACTTTTCGAAGTTATGTGCGTTTTAAGAGATTAAAATATCACTTGCTTCAACGGTGAAGGAAAACATCGTGAGGAAACCTGCATGCCGGAGAGTTCTCCATAATTCTCTCAAATGTGTGTAGATTCCGACAATCCGCACTGGGCCAGCGTGGTGTCCACCTACGGCTTTAACCCCTTCTCATTGGGAGAAGACCCGTGCCCTGTAGTTGGGCGGTAATGGGTTGACATGATAAAATAACATAACCGTGTGGACTGCGCGTCATAAGCCCTAATAATCAGAAAGTTTTAATAATGTGCTAAAACATATTTATTACATCGAGTTTGCTAGATAACAAGACTGAAATTGACAAAGTTGCTTGTTTAATTTTTTTATATGTTTAATGTAAATTGTTGATGTTGGAAAATGGCAACTGCTGAACATCTTGACGGCTCCGATGATTGTCTGAAAAACCAGTGGCAGAGTGACTAAAAACAGACATACGTGATGTTTCGAAAGTGCCCATAGAGTGAACAATTCTTGCGACAAAACCTTATTATAATTGTACAAATGGTGAACCGCGATATCGTCAAAAAAAATATCCGCTACACTCTTACAACTTGAAGTATAACAATCGTGAGAACCCTTATCGCGGTGCTAATGATGGCAACGGGGATGAACTTTGATTACAGGTGACCGAGATCACGTTACTGTGTGCGCGTCATAGCCAAGTCTAAAAAATGATTAAATTCATTTGCTAAAACATATTTACTGCAGCGAGGTTACTAGTTAAGGAGGTACAATTGATGATTTTCTTAGTGGCAAGGCTATTTTGAATTAACCGGCCCCTCTATCATCATTGAAGTCCATCCCATCTGCCAATTTTTATTTAGTAAGACACATGAAAATAATCCGCTACACTCTTATAACTTGACATATGCAATCAAAAGCGCCCTTATCGCGGTGCTAATGATGGCAACGGGGATGAGCTTTGATTACAGATGACCGAGATCACGTTACTGTGTGGCCTGCGTGTTATTCCCGTGCTCTCTGTTTGTACATGGTCTGTACAGTCAAGCGTGACAGTTTCCAGTTACTATTGTTGATTTCACGTCGCGAACGGGGGCAATTATGGTCCGTGCAATCAGGATGGTTTTTTTTAATTTTTTTATTGCAGGTCACATGTTTTATAGAGCAGATAATGGATAAATTAATATTATAGGACAATACACATATCGCCATCTAGCCCCTGATGCAAGCATGAATACATCTGCTGGATGAACCTTGTAGTTAAAGGTGTCTAAGAAAAAAAATACTCAATAAATAATCTAAGAGGGTCGGCCGTAGTTATAAGACATAAGTAACAACTCAGTGCCTCGAAAACGATATCTCAGAAGGTCCATATTTACTCAACGG
Source organism: Pararge aegeria (assembly GCF_905163445.1). Classification (NCBI taxonomy): domain Eukaryota; kingdom Metazoa; phylum Arthropoda; class Insecta; order Lepidoptera; family Nymphalidae; genus Pararge; species Pararge aegeria. The sequence goes on along the minus strand of NC_053184.1, from coordinate 2,315,389 downwards.
GTGGTTGCGCCAAGTTATAATGAAGTCTAAAATATTAATTAAAAAATTTAATTTGTGTTTCTATTCTTCATTTCCAAACCGAAATAAGCATTCAACTATTCTTCACGAAGATGCCGGCGCCCTCATACGCCTTAGAAACACTAGAACGCAGCGCTTTCACTTGAATTAACAAAAGCAAGACGTTTGCGGACTTTAGCTTCCGCTTGCGAAAGTAACGGGCAGTACGAGTTTACTGGCTGCCTGAAATAAATCCGTAAAATTTGATAAAATATCTTAGAAGGTTCAATAAGATCCTTTGAAGCATAAATACTATTGTGTTTGCCAAAAAACTATAACATAAGTGGTGTTTGAGAAGAGAGAACTTTGTGGGGCATATATGAACCAACGGACGGCGTGCTCCTACCGGACACCCATGAAAAATAAGGTTAGTATTTTCTAGCTTTCCTTTTCTCTGATTCCTTCACATCTTTGTTTCTGAACAACAATTTACTTACTTTATTTTATTGTACTTATGTACACGCGTTAGAAGTTATACTTCTTTGGAGTAACAAGATAAAAATCTTTTCAAAAATTTTATCTGTCGCCTTATTCTACGTTTGCAGAAAAAACTACACTAACAATAGAAAAAGGTATTGTTTGAATTATTGAAAGTCAACTGTCAAACCTTTTTTAGAAAAACTAAAATGTTGGCTAACTTCATGGTGTCGGTTTTTTGTGACGGTGTGCGCGCGCAACTACAAAATCTACTCTCACCATTTTTCGCGCGCACCAAACGAAGTATAACTTCAAAAATTCTGGTTATAATCTATGTAAAAGATGGAAGTTATGCTGAATGTTAGTTAGCTCTGAACTCTGTCATTAATAAAACGATTTGAAAAATATTTTTTTTGTTTACGCGGTATACTTCCCATGTGATCCCATTTTCATTCGATCAAGATCTGATGGAGGGATCCTAGGGAAGTTGAGGGAACTCTTCAAATATCATAGTGACCTATAGCGATATGAGTATTTTTTTAAAAGTTACTTGAGCATTTGCTATCGAAACTCAAGTAAAACTGATGATGAAGTCCACGGATTGCCACCGGAACTACACAATAATAAGTATTAGACTGGTTGCGTTTCGATTATTATATATAGGTAACAAATGTACGCTCGTCACAAAAAAGAGCTGATGGTGAAGTGCCGGGAGAACTCCTCAAGCATTAACACCCCGGCTTCGGGAAAAACAATATCTTGTAGAAGGTTATGAGCAGTTGACATTCGGCTATTATTACTTAGATATGATTGCAAAACTTCCCACTAAAAAGCATGAAAAACATTTTTTTTTGGAACAATGAATCAATGACTTTATTATACAACTTAAATGCAAGAAATAAATATTTGCAACAACAGTTTTAAGTCGGTGCCAAGTAAAGAAGACGAAGAAGAAGAAACACTTTATATTTTAACTTCACTTCACTTTTCCTGTATGTTATACGTGCAGTATAACATACAGAAAAAGAAACAGTAAGGAGTATACAGTACACAATATTTATTGGCTTATAAAGTAGGCTTGGCAAAGGCTAGACTTGACACCAACTTAAAAATGTTGTTGAAAATATTTATTTCTTGCTTTTTTTTGTTTTATAACAAAGTCTGTTAAACTGAATCTAACGCATTAAAATTTGCGGGCTACAGTAAAAAATTAAACAAAAAATAGTAGTAAAGAATTAACTAATTTAATTCAAGGACAATTAGGCATATTTCACTTTGATGTTACAATTTCGTTACTCGAAAACGGCTGTACGTTTGAGAGCACAAATCTCATACTAAAGGTTCAGTTTTATAGTCTATCTTGTTATTTCAATACGAGCCATTAAGTAACAACTTTGTCACAAAATCTCACCGTTCGACAAAGTGAGTGGGGGCTCGTTGAAACCGTCCTCACTTTATAAATCCCGAAGCGTTTCGAACCCCAATTAAGTTGAATTTGTAAAATCCTACTTTGATTAGGGCCCGGAGTAACTCTTGTTTCACTAGCGCTCTTGTGGCCTGCGTCGATGAATAATGAATGTAAGTGCGGCGACTGACAATAGGGTTACTGTTTATCACGAAAGTCCGGAGCCTTAAAAAATTATTAAAAAAAAATTCAAAACAACTTTTGCCACTTTTCACAACATTCTTGCTCCAGGATTTAAATCTTAAACTTTTACACTTCACAGTATCCTCTAACCAAATTTGTATAGGCGAGTTGTGGGTCTATAACATAAAAAATATTTTCTAACATGTATAATAAGGTTTCCTATATTTTTATTTATCTACCAATATTTACTATAAACTTTATTAAATCCCTTACATACACCTAATGACGTTAATATAACAGATAGACCACAGTAACTTGGTGAGTTGAAAAAAAATTTTAATAAGAAGCATTCTATGTCGAGTATAAAGGACTGAATTATTATTCTTTAGGTTTCATAATCTAAAGAATAATAAGAGGTCAGTCCGTTAAATAACACAATTTGTGTTATCCCTACCGACGTAGCACTTTTACGAGTTAACTTTTCTAGACGATACCCATCCAAATATACATCGTCTGAGTAGTTATACAATATACTATATTGGCGATAGCTTAAAACAAGTGTCGATTCATATTTTTAGAGTTTTAGCAGACACTTTTAACATAGACAGGCTTAAATGCCATATACAAATTAGTTCTTCTTTTCTGATTATCACATACAGTATTTGTCCTACAAATTTAGAAATTTGGACGTCTGTTATTGTTTCATTCCTGAAATATTGACCTTGGTAAATTTCTATATAGTATGCGGCTATCATATTAATCGAAAACATTAGTCTGGCATATTTATTCCACGTGATATTATTAATGAATAAACGAAATTTTGATAATTTAATTTTTATCCATATTATACAAATTGATAAATAAATCTATTTTAATTAAGAGTATTGGTTATCTTGCTCAAATGTTCTTGCAGGAAATTTCACATTCCCAAAGAGCCTCATCATCTTGACTATTCTTACTTACTTTTTAGATGTAAAATTATCAATGTTTTTGCAGACTAATCTTAGTTATTTATTCCGCATACCAATTTCGATCTTAACTACACAAAATTTCTGAGAAATGGTAATCCAATATTTTTACTCCACGTTGAATATTGTTCGTAACAAGGGGATGCAGATTTTATATCAGGCTCTTACTAACTGAAATCCTACGTTGTTTCTACTTACTGATGACGAAGCTACGGCAACTTTCGCACATAACGACTAGATTCGCCAGAAGACGTCCGTTCAAGCAAACCCTTCTCAGCCACTATTTTCACCAGTCAGAGGCGCTCCCGAACAATAGCACGGCAGCCAACTTGAGGACCGAAATAGGAACGGTAGACAAACTCTCATTCATCACCAAAAGGTCCTCTGAAAGCACCAGGAGCATGAGATGTGTAGGAGAAACCTCCAGGCCTTCTATCGCCGATGGCGAACGAATTCGGGTCACGAGCCATCGGCTAACAATATTCCATGCTAGAGATTGGTAACTGATTTTTACAGGGTGCATCGGCCCGAATGCTGCTCTCCAAGACCAATGCTTAGGCACAAGTGAAGTTTAGCCGACCTACCCTATGGAAATTGGACGTAGCCGCTTACTTAGAAGCCACACCAATCAAAGAACCGTTATAATACTAATAATATTTAAAAAAGATTTTAATATTAAGGTTTTTTTCTCATCAAAACACAAAAACACAAAAGCGCCATCTACGGGCTTACTTTAATAATTTTTTTTGTTCCAACAAGAAACACTAGTTTTAAAACCTTTGTTGCTTTATTGCAGTTCTACTTTAAAAGTCAATAAAATTATCCTCATTTTTATTATATCGCCATTTGCAAAGCTCGTTACTGCATCGCATTAAGGTGGTTTTGCGAAGTGCAGAGGGATGTTACTGCCACTGTTATGAGCTCTTTATTCTGTTACACTGGAAGTTATAAAGATGCTTCAACTCAACACACGCGGCTGCCCCGTAACAGAACCCAACAACTTAAATAGCTAAATACTATAAACTTTGTTTAGTGATCGCTATATAAATTATAGAAGCAAGGAAGGTATGATTGAACGAATGAAAGTATGAATGCGTTCATAATACATTCATCATTCATAAGGTATGAATGCTACTATAGTAAGTTACCTCGTATTTTTTACATTTTGCATATCATTGACCTCAGAATGTTGTGGTTAAATATTTATTTATTGCTACAAAAGAGCGTGAAAATTTTTAAATAAAAAACTAGACTTTCTGAAAATAAGTTATTCATTAATTTTTATCCTCTATTTAATTTAGGAGATAGAACTTACAAAAAACAGTGTAATAAGTTATTCTTTATTTTCAATTGAAAGTCAAAATTATAAGTTGCTAACTCTAGTTGTTTACGTTGACCAGTCAGTAAGTAGGAGTCTTTTCATTTATACGAATTTTGAAAATTCATTCAATGTTCAGCAGTCAAGTAAAGTTTTTTAAACAGTTACGTCTTGTTAAACTATGTAATTTACATTATTACGATGAAACAAATAGAATGCTTGAGTTCCGGATACTTGGAATGGTTGTATACTCTTTAAGGTCTGTCACCACTTTCCTTCACTTTTAATATATTCCATTGCGAGTTGGAGTAGTCTCCAACTTGCAATCGCACCTGGTGATGTAGCTAGGTGATGTAGATGGTAGCGGGCTAACTACCGAATAGGTATTGCAGTTATAACAAACCCTACGGCTTAAATGCTTTGTAACAGACCGCTATTCGTTTAGTGGCACTCTTCGGCAGTACTTACCCAATTTGAATTTAAAAGCATTTACAACGAACTAGGTCACTTACATATTATTGGAAACTGTCAACCTTCGCAAACACAGAGCTAGAGTAAACAGATACTATACTTAGGTTTTATATTACGACAGAGTTCCGGGCCGTTCTGTTTATCGGTTGCCTCACCGCAGTTCTGTAGCCTAAGTACAAGATTTTCTCGCTCGCAATCGAGAAGTAGTTTTCGAATATGTAAATACTAGAACATCAAATCAAAATCGATCTTATGTGCATTGTATTACACCTGAAATTTGCAGTCCTTTAGCTCGGACTTTTGACAGAACGTTTTTAAAACTTAAATCACAAGTACCTACAGGACTTTTCGACTCTAAGACATTAAAAAAGATAGAAGAGACAAATACGCATATATAAAAGATGGCGATACAGTCGCTTTGAGACTGATGTAAAAGGCATATACTAATTTCGGCATTGACGGTAGGGGAGCCGTAGCTTAATCGGTTAAAGCTCTCAGGCCACGATTGCCAGAGAGTCACAGGTTCAAATCAGGTTCAAGTCAGCTCCTTTCTAAATGCCTTTTTAAAATTTTTAAATGTGTTTTTAATTTATAAAAAATGGTAATTCCTCCAAGCTTGTATTTTTTGTAAATTACGTTAGTTTGTAGTTATTATTATGTGTTTTCTAATTGAAATTATATTTATGTACTTTAAAATAAATAAAATTTAAAGGTAAAAACACTAATAAAAAATATCAAATTAAGTGACATTAGGTCCATTTTACCTAGAAGATACAGAGTTCGATACACGAACAGGACTCCTCGATTGCGAGCGAGCGAATTTTGTGCTAAGTCTACTGATGACAGTTATTATTTCGCCCCACATTCGCTATGGCATGGTCACCAGCTATACGGAGACACTTAAATTATCCACACAACAGTCCGTGTGCTGAGGATTGTGCAATGAACTGTTCCAGACATCGCACTGTTTCTGTCTTTGTCAAAGATTATTGAAGTGAAACTTCTTTAGAGTCGTTGTGATTACAAACTCAATGAAACGAAAAAAGTCTTTAGAGATACAAACACATAAATGTGTTGGATTCAGCCAGCGAGAGAATGAGATAGAACACCTTACACATCTTGTTTCCTATTTAAGTTACCAAGGAAACCGAAGATGAAGAAACAAACAAATAAATGTAATAGGACAGAGTGCGATACAAAACATTATACATTTTTTTACCTATTTTTAGTTAGCATGGTAACTAACCATGCTAACTAAAAAATAAACCTTACATTTATCATAATAATTCTAATACTCTACATCCACCAGATAGATAGATAGCCAGACAACGGAGAAGCTCTCCAATATGAACATTGTACATCAAAATATACAGAGCTTAACCGGCAAAGAAATTGAAATAGAACTGTTTGTGGAAAAACTCAATATACACATTCTGTGTATTACAGAGCATTGGCTCACTGGTGCACATCCAGCAGTTATCTTAAGGAATTTCAAAATGTCAAGTGTGTTCTTCAGAAGGACTGCAATTCATGGTGGGTCCTTAATTTTTGTACACAATAATATAACTTGTAAGGAGCGAAAAGACATAGTTAGTCTTTCTGTTGAACGCACTGTAGAACTATCTTGTGTGGAGCTGGAGCGATTTATAATAGTGTGTGTATATCGTCCCCCCTCAGGTGATTTTAGCCTTTTTGAGGATGTAATGGAAGATGTGCTTAAGCGATTGTCTGTATCCACAAAAAAAGCAATAGTATGCGGGGATTGTAATGTTGATATTTTACTTAGTAATGCAACTACGACTAGGTTGCTAAACTTATTTAAATGTTTTAATTTAAATTATGCTTTTAGTGAACCTACTAGAATCACAGCAACCTCAGCATCGTGTTTAGATAATATTTTTCTCAACTGTGATATCTTAGGTAAATCGATAATAACCAACTTAAGATCAGATCATTGTGGCCAACAAATTACTGTTTTGAATAATATAAACAAAGATAAACATATCGTCAAGTGTAGGCCGATAACTAAGAGCAAATTGACGCGATTCAAAGGTGAAATATCATCCAAAATTCCTGCCCTTGTCTTTAAGAACGGTCATCCTGACAGCATTTATGGTACGCTCTTTAATATCATAGAAAATGAATTTAACAAAATATTCAATTTCAAACATATAGATTTCAATAAAAAAATAAAGTTTAGCGATTGGGCAACTATTGGCATATACAAAAGTAGAGATAATTTGTATGAGCTCTATAGTGAAAAACAATATAACCATACTCCAGCTTTCCTACAACACGTAAAAATGTACTCTAAAACGTTTAAGAACGTTTGCTTTCATGCTAAGTCGCTATACTTTAAGGATCAAATCATAAAATCGGATAACAAAGTACAAACAACCTGGAAAATTGTTAATAATGAAACTGGGAAAGCTAAATCTCGCAACGTAAACTTTGAATTAATTATTAATGATAATAAAGTTACCGCTGACAGTGAGGTTGCAAGTACCTTTGAAAACTTTTTTCAGAGTGTTCCTATTTTGTTGACTGATTCACTTAATTCTTCACCTACTGCAGCTCAGAGTTTATTGAGGAACAACGTTAATGAGTGCAACGTTTTATTTAATTTTAAACATATATCTGCATATGATATAATAAAGAATTTTAAGATGTTGAAACAGAAAAAAACCGGTGATTTATGGGGTATGTCTGTAATGGTAATATCTAACATTATAGACGTTATTGCCCCTTACTTAGCCATACTTTTTAATGAATGTGTTGATAGAGGTACTTTTCCAAATTTAATGAAACATAGTAAACTTATACCTCTATTTAAATCTGGCAATAAAAACGACATTAACAATTACAGACCCATTTCAATCTTACCAGCTCTTAGTAAGGTCTTTGAAAAAATTATATTAAATCAACTTTTGAATCACTTCAATGTAAATAACTTACTACATCCGGAGCAGTACGGTTTTACTAAAGGTCGTAGCACCACAGATGCAGGCGCTAAACTTTTAAAACATGTGTACGATGCCTGGGAACGTTCGCAGAATGCCATTGGTGTTTTTTGTGATCTATCCAAAGCATTCGATTGTGTCGATCATAAAACCTTGCTTCTTAAACTAGCCCATTATGGTATCAAAAACGTTGCACTAAATTTGGTTGCCTCTTATCTCAGTGACAGAACCCAAAGGGTTTGCATAAAAGACATTAAGTCGCAGGGGTTGGCTACGTCCATGGGTGTCCCACAGGGTTCAATCTTGGGTCCCTTTCTATTTTTGGTGTATATAAATGATCTACCACACCATGTCAGTGAAACCTGTGACATTGTACTGTTTGCTGATGATACATCTCTAATTTTTAAAACTGATAGAGGTAGAGACAACTCTGACGATGTAAGCCGTGCTATGTCGCATGTGTCGCACTGGTTTACTGTCAATAATTTACTTTTAAATGCAAAAAAAACTAAGTGTGTGGAATTTATTTTACCAAATGTAAAGAAAGTTAATAAAAATATAATAATAAATGGAGAATCACTAAAAATTGAAGATTCCACAGTTTTTCTGGGCATGACCTTGGATGGTAAGCTTCAGTGGGGTACCCATATAGATACACTAGCAGGTAAACTAAGCTCGGCTGCCTACGCCGTCAGGAAAATTAGACAGATTACTGACGTAGAAACAGCAAGACTTGTTTACTTCGCGTACTTTCATAGTGTGATGTCTTACGGGATCTTATTATGGGGCAAAGCTGCTAATATTGAAACTATATTCATATTGCAGAAAAGAGCTGTACGGTCAATATATAAACTTAAATCACGTGAATCCCTCCGTGAAAAATTTAAAGAAATTGGTATACTTACGGTAGCCTCACAATACATTTATAACAATATAGTATTTGTAAGACAACATATTAGTCTTTATAAACAAAAAGTGGATATAAACAGTCGACTTACAAGAAATGGTCATAAATTAGTGACATCTGCATATCGTCTGCGAAAGGTGCAGAAGTCATTTGTGGGATTGAGTATACGCTTTTATAATATGATTCCTAAGGTAATTTTGGACCTACCAATCCATAAGTTTAAAGAATGTGTTAAAACACATTTATTACAGCGAGGTTATTATACAATTGATGAGTTTCTTAATGACAAGGTTGCTTGGAAGCATCCGGCTCCGCTTTCATCTCTCACAAGATAGAAAAATGAATGTTAAAATATAAAATGTAAATTTTTGATGTTGGAAAAGAGCAACTGCTGAGTTTCTTGCCGGCTTCTTCTCGGTAGAATCTGCCTTCCGAACCGGTGGTAGAGTCACTACACACGGACAGACTTGACGTTTCAAAAGTGCTTGTATTAGGCCTACTTGAAATAAATGAATTTTGAATTTTTTTTGAATTACTTTTCAGAAGTTACACTTCTGCCGTGTGTGAATAAATTGCACAGGATTTTTTTTTTTGGTGTTACATTTTTTAACACAAGCGAGAAATAAATTTACTTGAAAATTGATAACTCCCACCGGTACACACGGCAGACAAGGCTGCTTTAAAGCGGTCCGCTCTCATCTCCCACACGATAAAATTATTCTGTAGATTGTTAAACTGTAAAATTATGTTGAAAAAGAGTAATCTGTTTTGTTTCTTACCGGCTCTCCCCGGGAGAATCTGCCTTCCGAACCAATTGTAGAGTACAAACAGACGTACCTACTTGGCATTTCAAAAGTGCTTATAAAGTAGGCATACTTAAAATAAATGAATTTCGAATTAGAATTAGAATTTAATATCAACAAACGAGTATACTCTTCAGCTGTTGATGTTTTAACACATTGTTAAAATATATGCATTGGTAGGTCAAGAACTACCTTAGGAATCATGTTGTGAAAGCGTATACTCAACCCCACAGCCCTGACAGGTTACTCACCAGAAGAGATTGCAGTCAAGAGCTAAGTTGTAGTGGCGTAACGTAGCCGGATCGTCTACTTCGTAGGAACTTATATATTAAATTAGAAATCCAACCACCTCCTGAGCGGTGGTGGAGAGAACGGAAACATGGATTCAAAACAAACAGGATTCATTTATAACAAATGGGTAATAGCTATTGCTCGCGTTTTTCGTTCGCGTTTATGACGGTTTTTGAATTGAATTTTGAATTTGAATTTTGATCGCTTTTAGTTCAATTATAAACTAACAAGCTGTATCTAATTGCAATAAAAAAACAGGACTAAAAGTAGCCCATATTACTATCCGTCCTTTTGACTAGCTCTATGCCAAAAATCAAGTTGATTGGTTCCTTAATCTTTATATATATATAATGAAAATGGTCTTCGTTTGAGGCTCAATCACGCCTAAACCACTGATCGTATCGACATGAAACTACCACCATTCGATGCGAAATTTTTCCTAGATGGTTTATGGCTATCTATTTTTTTAATTCCAACATTCCTTCATTTTTTTATTGCTGTTTTACTTTTATGAACATTTATCCCGCTAATAAAAACAAAAGCATAAGCATTTTCTCTTGATTCTTTTGTTTTCATGGATTTCAACAGAGTGTATTAAACGGATTATGGTTTTTTACATTCAGCTAAGAATCTACTCACGGTAGTGGAGAACGGCTGGACCAATTGGGCTTTTTTTTATCTTCAGAATTGTCAGGAGAAAGTTTTGTATGTAAGAAAATTTTAAAAAAGCCCGATAAAAAGTTAAAAATTTCGATGATAATCGAAGAATTCCCATCTATATAGTCACTCACCACGAAATCTCGGGAAACATAAGACTTAGAAACGTGAAACTTGGTAGGAATATTACTTTTGCTATGTAGAGGTCAGCTATGAATAGATTTTAAGAAATTCATTCCCTAAAGGGGATTGCGGGGGCGTTAACAATGAACAATTCCCGTTTTTAAACTATAGCTCCTATAGACTTCAAATTTGGTAGGAATCTTCTGTAAGAGGTGTAGAAATAGGCTATGAACGAATTTTACGATAGCTCACCCCACAGGGGGTTGCGGGGGTGGGTATTAACAATTAATATTTTTAATTTTCCAGCTTAAGCTCCTATAAGCTCCAAATTTTGTAGGAATTTTCTATAAGTGATGTAAAAATGATTTATGAACAAATTTTATGATATCCCACCCCAAAGAAGATTGCGGGGGCGTTAACAATGAAAATTTTCAATTTCCAAGCGATAGCTCCTATAGACTCCAAATTTAGTGAGAGTGTTCTATATGTAATATGAAAATGATCTTCGAGCGGATTTTACAATGAATCACCTCCAATAAGGTTCGCGGGGGTGGGTGTTAACAATAAAAAATTTCAATTTCGAAATATAGCTTCTAAAAATTCTAAATATGGTAGGAATCTTTTATTATTCACATAAAGAAATGGATTTCAATAAAGTCTACTTCCGACAGGAATTGCGGGGGTGGGTGTTAAAATCTAAAATTTTTATTTCTAACCTGTAACTTCTACAGACTCCAAATTTGGTGGGGATCTTCGTGTATGTAGGGATATTCGTGTATTTCCTTACAACAATCGTCTTTTTGGCAGCGGAGAAAAAGTCATTGAGAGGTTTCAAAAACTTAACTTTACATGTAGCTATCCAATCAACGGACTAAGAATTTTACATTCATTTTACTTTTGCAGACTACATAACCGACGAATTCTTTTATTGCGGGATCGCGGAAATGTAACAGATTAAAATGAATGCATTTTCCAAGCACATGAGATGTGGAAAAGAAATTTAGTTACTTATTCCAATAGAATTCATAAAAAACATGCAATATTAATTTTCTATAAAAAATTGATGTCACGGAGAAAATTTTAGTTAACAGAAAATTCGTCGCACTTGAACCTTGACAGATTTCAACTTCACATATGAGACTTGCAATGACTTTAACTTAAACTTTCAATGCTCATTTCAAATTTTTTTCTTCATGTCAATTATTATTAACTTTTGGAAGAAAGGCACGGAAATGTTATAATGATTGCACATTGAAAGTTACAATGAATATTAGTGAGAAAAATCACCTGGATGAAAGATACAGGCTAAATCGATGGAATTTGGAATTTGAGTAAGTCTAAACAATATCGATGCTTACAGTTCTATCCGCGGGGCCTATTTATGTTCATACAAAAATAAAAAAAAAGGAGAATAATAAAAATATGAAAAAAATAAATAAAAATGAAACATAAAATGTAATTTATTTCCTTTTTCAATTCGCCCAGCGAAGCGGGCTGGAAACGGCTAGTTATGACATAAAGGAAGGAAAAACTAACAAATACACTACACTTTCGCATTCATAATACTAGTAAGGATTGTAACTTGCGGCGTGCAGTTATTTCGCAGGAATATCCCTATTATAAAATTTGGCGTGGTGACTCGTCACAGTGGAATAAAGACAAAGTCAAGTATGACTTTATTCAAAGAGAAACATAGGTGGCACTTTTGATGCGTTGATTACATACAAAATGTGTACATAGTGAGAAGTGGCGATATCTACATTCGTAAACTTAAAACTAGAGCTACGAGGGTTCCACACGCGTCAAAAAAAAACCATACGCTAACGTGAACGGTGATTTAGTTTCACATTTCCATTTGCGAACTTGCTATTTTCACCATCAAATAAAAAACATCACTTGAGGTATGGCTCCTCGATTTCACGTTTTTAATCTTTGCCACCAAAGCATTACACAAGGAAGCATGACGCCCAACGATATTCCTTCTCGAACTCTACAAGTTTTGCCAATAAAATCTTGCGGTTTAGTTGCCCTTATCGCGACTGCATACAGTATATAATCCTATGATTATCTATCCGTGGATTTTGCGGGTGTCTTCCGTAGTAGTTTGACATTTTGCGAATTGATAACATCTTTGCTGTGCACGCGATTAGCTAGTTCCATTACGTGCAGATCACATATCTCTATTTTGTTTACAGTAACTGAGACAACTTTATTTTTAGCGCACACTAAGTAAAATAATAAAAGTTAAAGTTTAAAGAATTTCATAATTTCATGTAAGACATCTATTGGGACGCTTTGGCGGTGTTTAGCTATATACTTCTTCTATCTTTTGGGTCTCACTTCAAGTGTATTTTATGCAAGTTTAGTATGTCTCTTATATGGCAAAGAAGTGTCGTTTATACAAGTTTAGTACGTGTCTTATACGGCAAACAAGTGTCGTTAATGCACGTTTAGTACGACTCGTATGTAGATAGCAAGTGTCTTTTATGCAAGTTTAGTACGTCCCATATAGCGATTTAAACAGTAGCATGCGCAGGGTTTTTGTCTAAAGTATGCATAAAGAAGGAAGAACTGTTTTGCCTAACGAGTTACGTTCAAAACAAAAACTATTATGGCAGCTGAGATTAAATTTCTACATATTAAATAACGAAAAAGACACTTGTCCCTATTAATATTAAATAATAGGTAGTTACCAAAAAAATTTTACCCCAAAGCAATCTGAGGTCCAGCCACAGAGTTAAGAAAATATAGAAATCCTCTACGACTAAATCTAATGTTGTAAACGTTTACCATAAAATGCGGAGAACAGGAAACAATACGCGGGTGTCAAGTGAGACGTGCGCGTTACATTTTCACTGTTTTTGGACACAGTGCATTACATGCAATAATTACTGAATGAGGGTTCTGTATGTTTTTAATTCTGTGCAGCCAAAGCCAAGTTCTAAATGTTTTGCGTAACCGAAATACTAAACAACTTTAACTAAATACCATTTTATCCGAATTATAATATATCTCTGAACTTTGCTCATTAGAACCCTGTATATCATTCATGTAACGCCCAATGGTCAATTTATCTAGCGGCCATTTAAATAAAGTAACTTCATAGCTTAAATTAAGGAATTCATTAAATTTCGTACAGAAGGTTCCTTTGTTCTTAGGGGCAACTTCCTCTCTGGCACAGTGGTAAATGCAGTGGTCCTATAAATGAGAGGTTTTGGATACCATCCTCGGTGGAGATAAATGGGAATTTAGAAGTTCTGTTTTATCCCAAGTGGGAGGCTTCCAGCGGCGCTCAGGCCGCGATTACCAGCGAGTCGCAGATTCAAATCCTGTTGGTTCCAAAAATTATTATTATATGCATTTTAGATTTATAAAATTGATAAGTTCTTCAAGTGGAGGTAAAAACACGAATAAAAATCATAAAACCAAAACGCAGTTAATACCGAAAAGATAGAAATGCGTGCCGGAAATCGAACTTAGTCCCACGAAAAGGAAAGTAAAGTTACCGTGAATGAAAGTTTAAAAGGCACAAGGGTTGAAGTACCTGAATCAAAAGACTAAAAAGGAATGTCAGAAAAACTTAAAATATTTTGGCCCGGGAATCCAACCTAGAACTTCTACACACTACGTCAACGAGGGTCGAAATACAATCAAAATAATACACGAAATAGCAAAACTCCCGTTTAAAGTGAGCGATAAATTACGTCAAGATGAAATTAATTACAGAAATCAATTACAAATAGCCTTGGTCGACTGCTCCGAGCTGATACAATGTACGCGTAATTAATTTGAGACGACGCAAAATGGTCCAAACGTCCTAAAGTTCGGTTATCTTGCTAGATCGCTTTGATGCTTGTGTAGATCTGTGGTTAAGCTCAAGCCAAAGGCAGAAGCGGTACAGTGTAAGTAAAGAAAAAAAAAACTAAACCTCCTTCTTCGCATTCAACCCTGAAATTACTAGGAGTATGCTTCAGATCCCAGAGCCTCCCAATAGGTCCCGGAGCCTCCAAATTTGTTGCTGAGGACGGCAACTCAGATGGTTTTAGTTGGTAGTAATCCCATATAACCGGATTTCCTTTAGGCAATTTTCATTCACGAGATTTCCTCCCCGTAAAAAGAAGAGTACGCTTAACGCTTGGAGGAAACTGAGGAACTGTCAAACATGCCGGTTTCCTCACAATGTTTCCCTTCACCGTTGAAGCAAGTGATGTTTTAGTATAATTAATAAGGTGGGATTCGAATTCGGCACCCCGAAGTAGAAGTCCTACCCACTGGGATACCACCGTATTTCATTCGCTTACAGCCTATTCCGCTTTAGCTGGTCGCCACTCGTACTTCATAAGTTCAATGCTTTATAACAAAATTAATAAAAAAATATCCATTTACTTATTAACATCACGAAAATGTAAAATTGAATTAATGAATTGGCTTCTTAACCTAACTCAGGATGAGACTGAAAACCTTATAAAATAATACATACAATCACACCCTCACCCTCACCCACACCCACACTCACATACACATACACATAATCACACGCGCACGCACATACTCATATTTAATTTTTTAAGTACGATTAATTATATTTAAAAAAAAAAGTGTTATGGGTGTATTTATGTAAATGTAGAAAAAGAAAAAATAATTGAGTTTATCAATGCTTTCAATTGAATTTAATTTAAAAGGTTTTTAGGTTTCTATTTTAATTCATCTCACTAGATTTAATTTAAGTGTACGGTTCTCGCTCTAGAGATGGGCGATAATAACTGCGACTCAGTCTTGCACTATAGCAGTATTATCGAATTTGGGTTTCATGAATACACATTACCTTATGTTTGCCTTATTTTGTACTATTTTTAATTTACTGTGTAACTGTTACTTGAAATAAACTTATTATTATTATTATTATTCAACAAAATTCAGCAAGATACCCGCTTAAGCTTGTCACGAATACCGCATTTGATTGACGAGGAAGTCGGGATTTAGTAATTAATTTATTTGATGCCACCCATAAATACTCCAATATTTGTCAATTAAAGATCTACACGATTCGATATATTACGACTTGAGGATTGATTCATCTGTGAACTCGATAGGATAGACCGAAACAACCTACGGCATACAAAAAACACGAGCTTATTTAATGAATTTCGTGTAGGGACAGTGGGTTTTTCTGAGGTTTACTACAAACATTCTTTGTCTTTCTTTATCCTCAGCAGATAAAAAAGGTTTGAGGAAAAAAAGGCACAGGCCGGCTAAACTGCTCAAATGCGACTTGGCGTGGTTCACAGGTTAGTCATAATAACCAAGTTAATAAAAATTAAGGAAAAAAACCCTGGCAGCTGTGTTTAAGTTAGGCCGGGAACCTCTCACTTAAAACCACAGCGGTAGCATACTTCGACCGCGTCAGGGGCAATTTGAGAATTTATAACAGTAGACAGATAAAAAACCCTATATTGCCCTTAATATTCAAAATTCAATTATTTCAAGTAGGCCTAATAGAAGCACTTTTGAAACGTCAAGTCTGTCTGTTTGTAGTGACTCACCCACCGGTTCGGAAGGCAGATTCTACCGAGAAGAAGCCGGCAAGAAACTCAGCAGTTGCTCATTTCCAACATCAACAATTTACATTTTACATTTTAACATTCATTTTTCTATCTTGTGAGAGATGAAAGCGGAGCTGGATGCTTCCAAGCAACCTTGTCATTAAGAAATTCATCAATCGTATAGTAACCTTGCTGTGATAAATGTGTTTTTACATATTCTTTAAACTTATGCCTTGGTAGGTCCAAAATTACCTTAGGAATCATATTATGAAAGCGTATACTCAATCCCACAAATGACCTCTGTACCTTTCGATGACCGGCAGGACCTCCTAATTATATAACGACTCACAAAAATACTCCACGATTTTATGCCCTGCTAGATTGTCCAGCAAGAGAGTCTTTTGCCGCGTGGTCTCCACTCCAGTATCCGATATACTTACATTATAAATCGTTAAAATCTATTTCAATTAGCAATAATCTAAGTGCCCACAAAGCAGCGTGAGCCAGTCTCGAAGCAGGCGAAGTTTTCCGGAAAGAGATTTTAAAAGTTTCGCCATAAAAGAATTTGTAACGTTTTATGAATACAGAAGTTGCGATTATCGAGAATCATGCTTGGCAAAGATAGCCGGAGTTTAGTAATAAAATAACCATTCAGTATATAACAGAGAGGAGAGAGAGTATCTTTTTTCGTTCTTTACGATAACTTTTAAAGGTAGTGTAACAAAAGCTTCTATTTTCGTGGGTGTTCCTTCGTTCCGTTCTAGGTTCAAAATAAGATATTTTTTTCAAATGACTATTAAATCTGCACATGTAATTAGTCAGAAACAAGGAGGTAATAGGACCACTTTTAGCTGCTTAAATAATGGTCAACCTGCAACCTTCAACGCTAATTATACTTGAGCACTATTGAGACATATCGCTTAATGCTCACTATAGCAACGAATAATTATGTAAAGTTAACAACACACATTATGATGAATTATATGTAGCTAAGAATTAAATTACCTCCAGGGACTATTTTGAGACATTACGAGCTCCCTGTAGCGGGACACAAATAGGGCCCACGTGTGATTTGTCGCGCCGGCGGCAGTTAGCAGGTGACGGGCGACGCTCGCCCGCCAGCGCAAATAGCCATCTTGTAATGTTTTCCACACTAACCATGAACTTCGCACTCTTTACAATATAAACTTTTAGCTAGTGCCCGCGGTCTTTTTGCACATTCACTAAGGTTTTTAACAAATCAAAAAGAAACATATATAAAAAGTAACTTATGTTACTTTGAACTAACTTTATGTAAAAAATCAAGCAGATTTTTTTTTAGTTGTGGCGTGAAGGAAGGACAAACAAACATACAAACAAAGACGCTGTTGTATTTATAATATTAAGTAAAGAAGAAAAAATAAAAGAAGGCTCCATAGGTCTCATCGGCGGTTTTAAGCATAGATGCTGGCAGCGATAGTCGAAGATAGTGGATGATAAGAAAGTGTTGAAGTCCCGAATTAACAAGGACGTGCGCGCCGCGCCGCGTTGTACGTTAGCGAGAATAGTCCGAAAGCGAATGACATTTGAAAGTTGATAGGTAGGTGGCGCTAGCGAACGTTTGGAATCGTGACATTTACATTCCTTTTCAGTGTTAGATAATAAGATACAAAATAAAAAAAATATATAAATAAAATAAAAATAAAGTATTTATGCGGCACTTTGGAAACGTTTGACATACGGAACATTATGTTTTTTAATATTTATTATATTATGTATTATTTTATTTGTGTAATCTAGTTTAAGTATTAGTATGTAGTTATAAATATATATATTTTTTTTTAATATGCACAACCATGCAGTACGTTATCCTTTTGTTTTCCTTATCCTAGAAGAGATCGCTACAAAGCGATAAGGCCGCCTTTTGTATACTTCTTCTGTCTGTGTTTTCTTTTATTCTTTTTCTGTATTTTTATTTGTGTGCAAAAAAAGAGTATAAATCAATAAATAAAGGCAGTCCACGAATCCGCACGGCCTGCGGCCAGAACCCTCTCATTGTGGGCGGAGACCCGTACCCTGTACTGGGACTTCTCATGGAGAGCTCTCGCGCTCGCCACATCTCCCCAGTGACGCTGTTACAACCCTTAATGTGGTCAGCTACTGTCCCTCCAAAAATTATTAAAAAATAATTAATTTTCCGCTTTAAAATTAAAGATTTGTCGAGCAAGGGCGCAAGTTCCCAGTCCACACAGCCCCCTCATAACACGTCGGGCAGTGAAGGCGGCCACGTGCCTCGACTGCGACGCGAATCTAATTTCCTAAAGCATTGTCTCGGTGTTATTCAGCGCCGGACGCCGCACGCCGATACAGAGCCGTGTTACCAACTGCTCTTAAATTCTTCACGTAACCCCGGAGATTCCGGCGCAATTCTCGAGAAGGTACACCGTGTGCTCTGTGTTATAAATACAGTTTAGATTAGGTACTTTTGCCGGTAGTTTTCGTTATCTTTTACTACATCGTCAGTGCTATTCATAAAAAATTTGAACAGCACTTTGGAAATAAATATACAAAGAACAAATTTACAATATGCATCAAGTTTTAACGTCTTAGGGTTCTGCACCCAAAGGTTAAAACGGGACCCAATTCCTATGACTATATTGTCCGTCTTTTCTCTCTGTCCGTCTGTCACCAAGCTGTATTTCGTGCACTGTGATAGTTAGACATTTGTTATTTTTACAGATGATTTATTTCTGTTGCTGGGAACAGAAATACATCATCTAGCAAATACTAAAAACCGAACAAATTCAAAAATTCAAATTCAAAATAAGTACATTGAGTGAGCTTTTTTATAGAAATAATTGACGGACATAGCAGATAGCACACCTGGTGGTAAGTGGAAAAACATCACCTATAAACATTGCAACACTTCGCAGGTGCAGGGACTACGTGCTGCAACGGTGTGACCCTGTGTCCATAAACCTGTGACGTACTTTCCTGGATGAGCTCTGCTCTATTAACTACTACTACAAAATAAGCTTTTGAGTTATAGACAAACGGGGCTGTCAATTTAAGGCCTACAAAAGTATTTTATTGTATATTGTGACTGTCCTTTCACCTCTCGTATTCCCAGTGGCGTGCACTTCATACATGCACAAAAGAACTGCATACCCTAAAATTGAAATATAGCTCATATTTTTTTCCATTTTGTGCAATTTTCCTTCTGTATGCATACCCTGGTAAGAAACCCTGTGCACGCCACTGTGTATACCACAACGATTACAAATCAAAGCTAAAAGCACAATTAAGTTTTTCTATTCAATCGATTTAAATGAAATTATTCCTACCACAAATATTTGTGCAAGTTTGATTTAGCGGAAGCTCTCCGCTACGGTCGCGGTAAATTCATAAAGAACTCAACATTTGCAAGTTAAATTGGAGGCGGGGCGGAGTAGGGAAAAATAAAGAATCCCTTGTCTAGAGAGAATTTGCCATTGTTGTAACACTCCAACGAGGTCCATTTATACATACGAATACGGAATACTTGTAGTCCAAGAGATAGTGACCGATTTTTAAAGCAGCTGACATAGATTTTTTTATAATAAATATACTACGACAATACACACATCGTCATATAGCCCCAAAGTAAGCGTAGCTTGTGTTATGGCTAATATGACTGACGAATAATTTTAAGAATAATACATACAAATACTTATAAAATACAGATAAACATCCAGACACTGAATACATTCATGTTCATCACAGAAACATTTTCCAGTTGTGGGAGTCGAACCCACGGCCTTGGACTCGGCCGTCAAATATAGATACTATATTTATATTTAAAAAAAGAACTGTCGGTTTAATATACAAACTTAGATCACTCGAATCTCTCCGTGAAAAATTAAAAGAAATAGGTATACTTACAGTAGCTTCGCAATATATAACAATTTAATCTTTTTAAAACAAAACATTTATATATATAATAAATAATTTAACCTTTTTAAATCAAAACATCTTAATAAAAAAAAAAGTTGATATAAACAAGCGACTTACTAGAAACGGTCATAAATTAGTGATAGCATATTGCCTTAGGAAAGTACAGAAAACCTTTTTGGGGCTGAGTATACGCTTTTACAACATGATACCGAAGGTAATATTAGATTTACCATCACATAACTTTAAAGAATGTATAAAAACACATTGAATATATCGAGGTTACTATACTATTGATGTATTTCTTAATAACAATGTTGCCTGGAAGCAATCCGCTCCGCTTTCATCTCACAAGATAGAACAATGATTGTTAAATTGTAAAATGATGTTGGAAAAGAGCAACTGCTGAATTTCTTGCCGGCTTCTTCTCGGTAGAACCGGTGGTAACAACAAACAGACATACTTGACGTTTCAAAAGTGCTTTTATTAGACCTACTTGAAATAAATGAATTTTGAATTATGAATTTTTTGAATTTCATAGAAATCAAAATAATTATAAACATATAAACTAACTCAAAAATTAGTTTTCCGAGGTAGTAGAGCTTTTTGTGCTCGTTCGGGGAAGAGCTAACGCCATGCTTATTTCTTGTTGCAATGCTCCGGTCTGAATTACCGTATTGTATTGTATTGATTGACCGGCAGCACGTTGCAGGACTTATTCCTAGCATGGCCTGCGAAGTTTTGCTCTGATTTTAAGCTTTGGTTTTCTACTTACCACTATGTGGACCAATTAAAACTTTAAAAAACATTCACACTCTTTAAGTTCTACTGAAAATTTTCCAACAGTTTTTTTTTTTTCAATTAATAGTTAAGACATTTCAAGTTGGGATAAGCAATTTGAAAACATCAAGAAACCAGCAAAAAACTCAGCAAACAACTCTACTTTAATATTTTACAATCTAGCATTAATAATTAATAATATCTTAATCATAGTATGGTGTGTTAAGTCTACCATTCCTCACTTGGCCCGCATGATATACTACGGTTTAAGCAATTCTCGTTCTTAGAGGAGAGGCCCTATAGTGATCCAGTAATGGGAAATGATATTAACGATGGCTTTTTTTTATGCCACTATAAGTAAGCCCTTGACCGCGATGTCACCTGGTGGTGATGATGCAGTCTAAGATGGTAGCGGGATAACATGTTAGAAAGTATGGTAGACATACCCAATCGGTTTCTACGCGACATTGCACCGTTACACTAAATCGCTTAGTGGCACGTCTTTGTCTCCTCCCACCAGACCAGACCAGAGAAAATTGCCCCTGCCGGTAATCTAACCCAGAGCCGCCTACTTAAATTCACGGCTCTCGCCGTTGCGCCAGGGAGGTCTTCAAATGGCCTCGATGTAAAAATGGTATTAACACATTTCTGAAATCTTCCCACAGGGTACAGACATCGTTCCGGCAGCTCTCGGTGTATTTTTATTTCACTCCTAAATGGCAGAGAATCGTGATTTTATTCAGCTCTAATGTTATGAAAGCGATTTTCAGTCGTCGGCCTTATTAGCTTATGCAAACATTTTTCTGAATGGCTCTCTGCTGCGTCGAAAACATCGTAATTTGTAAGATGGGCTCATTTAAATCACGTTTCATATTAACTCACTTCTCTAACAATAAGTACGTAGGCATCTACCGTGCTGGAATCCGTGGAAGTAATTCCCTTCCTATATTTAAGAGTCGTCAGAAGGACTAATACCTCTTTTTGGGTGTTGTGTATTATGTATTAAAATCTTCTTTTATATATTATGTATCCCTACTAATGTTATAAATGTGAATTTAAGTTTGTTTGTTACGCTTTCATGCAGAAAATTACTACACCGATCATCAAGAAACTTTGTACACATATTCCTGAAGGTATTAGAAGTGATATAGGATGCTTTTTATCCCGAAATTAAGCTCAGTTCTCTTGGGAGAGGCGACGAAAGTGCTTGACGATTTTACACCAGGCTTAGCTAACCGAAATACATAAAGTGCTGCCACATTTTGGAGCAAAAGCGCACGAAGTCGCGGGCAACAGCTTGTATTATATATTTATATATATTATGTATATTTTATACTTTATATATTACGTGTATTTATTTAAATTATCTATGTATACACTCATTACAACACTCTTGGCACTATCCCGTTCTTTTGCTCTAAGTCCTTTCTACAAAAGTTGCCTGTAAGAGATTGCTTGCAGCAATAAGGCCGCCTTTGCATGTCTACATTGTTTACTGTTTCATTAATGTTTCTTTTCCTATAGGTGTGTTATACGCGCAATAAAGTGTTTTTTCTTTTACATTAAGTTAAACAACCGTAATAAACTCGGACAAAGAACGCGGGCAATAGCTATTAAATAATAAAAGCTTTTTGACTTCAACGTCCACCACGGTCGCACGGTGGCACCTACACGGATGGTGCCATGCCAGAATAATACATCAGCAACGCCACGAAAAATAAACACAGTTGTATATTTCCAATTAGTATTCTATAGATCCGTGAGGTTTGGGCGAGGGTAAACAGTGCGGCAACTGGCAGCGAATCAGTAATGTGATGGATTGTTGAGGGAAGGAATATTAGTATCTGATCATTAATGTATAGCGGAGTTGCTTTTGGCATCCTCGCTTCCATACATTATTAGTTGCTAGTATTCATTTTGTAAAATAACTGCTGTAGTATTATTATTATCATTATCACCGCATTACCAGTCCACTACGGGGCACGGGTCTCCTGTCACAATGAGAAGGGGTTAAGGCCACCACGATGGCACAATGCGGATTGGTGGACTGGAGACTTGCCAGTTATATATATTAACGTTAGTTCAAATACTAGTTGTGTCGTTGTTTGTTAATGTTAGTTCTAATACTATTGTACCGTGTTGTGATGGTAGATCAGAATACAGTTGGGCCCATCCTTCCTCTTCACGTGTCGTACTAGGTAACTAAGGGATTATTACGTAGAAAGGGCGGCCCCGTTTTCTATGCTGCTTGTCTATCCCATATCGCAACCTTCTCATAGTTCCGGCTTCTTTTTACTCACCCAACTTTACCGCCACTCTCAACAAGAGGAGGCCTAAACATATTCTTCAAGACTCTGATGATCACAATACTACTGACAATGCTCCCTTTGGGATACACCATCAACCTTTGCACAGCGTCTTCGCCGGCGAAAACGAAGTCCCTGACTTCTACCGTAATCTGGACGTGGACTCACACCACGGCCTTGGAGGCGTGCGGACTAATCACCGTCTGAAACCCCGACACTCAAATCGTCGTCTGAGCCGAGGTTCGGCCTCACATGAGGCGCCCTCAGGCCGACGATCCCTTCGCTTCTTCGAGCCCTAGGGTTCAAACTCTTCCTGGCCGAACCCCATTCTGAGGCAAGAGAACCTACCTGTTACGCTGTTAAAATTATTAGGGTTAATCAGCTACACACAATCCCAAAAAAAGAAATCTGTGCTACTATCAGCATCTACTGTAATCAACAACCCGTCTGCCCGGGTTGGTGATTATGGGCAAAGTCCTTGGCCTTTGGTCTGGCAGTGGACTGATATAGCCTATTGCAGACACTAATTATGTAAGCCCTCCACTTTGCAATGGAGTGCAGTGTGATGGGAATGTTCCGCCACCAATGAATAGTGGAATAAAAGCGAGCAATATAGTGCTATCTCACTCACACTACAGCTCTTACTACCCTGACTGTATATTGTGCGAAAGAGATAGCACAACATCATCATAACTATTGAGAAATGCTTGACAGAAACATTTAAACCCAATCCGGAATTATAGCCTTTGACCTCCCTATCAATATACCTGACGCAGTGAAGAACGCTTTAATCTTATAAGTGTGAGTTCTCAGGTACGACTCCGGCAAATTCATTATAATTCCTGAATTTTCTCTAGTCTGCTCTGGTTCGAGGCTTCGGTCAGGGCTAGTTACCACCCTACTGACAAAATACGTGCCGCTAAACGATTTAGCGTTCCGGTTAGTAGTCATGCAGAAACCGATTAAGGCTTTAGGTTTAATTGAACTGCTTTACCCTAACAGGTTAGCCCGCTACCATCTAAGACCGCATCATCACGAATCATTAAGTGAGATCACAGCAGTCCAAAATACCAGCCGCCAACGAGGCGGGTAAAAATTTATTCAGATTTTCACCCGGATTTTGGCTGCTGATCATACCCTCGGTGAAAATAACCTGTGCGCTACAAATTCAATCACTCTTAATCAATCTAGCGCTGCAAATATTAATAATGTACAGGCAACAAAAAAAATACAACATTATTTAAAATGCTATCTGTATCTTGAAACGTTTCTTAGAAATGTATGATGAATTGGAAACAAGGATCAAACTTTAGAGAGAGTCGTATTTGATTTGAGAAATTTTAAGGAGAAACAGTGCCTCCGTTTATTGTTATGGCGTTACTTTAACCGTTTGCATCGCACGGATCGGAAGCTCCCAAAAGGAATCATTTTCATTGATGCTCCGCTCCGATTAGAAGTATAGCCTTTCTCGATAAATGGGCAATCCACCACAATTTTCATAATCGGTCAATTAGATCCAGAGATCACCCCCTACAGCCTGACACACTTTACCTCTTTATAATGTGAAGTTTAGATAAGTAGGAAGTAGAAAGTAGGATAGGATTGGAGTCGAGGTCGTTGCTGACATTACCTTTCATAACGCACGCTGCAACGGGGTCGCTTTAAAAAATAATAATATTTAGCAAATAGAGTGTCGCCGTACAAATTGAAAACGTGCCTCGCCGCGCTCTGTTTGCCGCCTCACGCCTCTCGCCTCTTGTTATAAGCACTTGCCCGGCTCCTGCTTGATTGCATTTCAGTTCATATCGCTCAACGTTATACGGGATTGGAAGTAATGGATTACCTTACAGCTGTTGATAGGGTGTTATAATGCGTAAAGTCATTTTTTCCCACATTTAAATGTAAGAAAGATAGATATTCATTGTTCTGAGATTTAAAATAGAAAATAAATAAATTCTCCACATAGTGGACATTATTCTACTAGTCAAGGCCCTTTCCTTTGATACCATCGTAAAAAAGGAGTTGTGAAAAAAATATAATCCGCCATTTTGTGGCAGCGGCCATCTTGATGTAAAAAAGATGGCGTCAACGGCAACGAAACCACGTACCCAACGAATCGCTTTTGCTCCGCGTCATCCAGTATTTCTTTATGTAAGAATGTTAGAGATAATTGATAACATTGTGATTAATGATTTCGTATTTAGTGGTAAACAAATTTCATTCATTTGAAATAATCATAGAGAAGATATTGTTATGAAAATAATGACTAAGCAATTTATTATGTAAAAATTATTCATTGTAAAGTCTCTTGTAAATCTGTAAGAACTACCTACTTTAACTAGAACTTTAACACATCTGCCGTCACCACACAGCCTACGGGTAAAATATAAATATACTAAGACAATACACACATCGCCATCTAGCCCCAAAGTAAGCGTAGCAATTTTAATGAATAATATACATTAATATTGTATATATTTATGTATTATTGATATTAATTATATAGGTATATATTAATTATCAGTATCTATACATTTAATTGTAATTTTATTATATATATATATATAGGTATATATGCAAATATATATGATTATTTAAATGCACGAACTACCTCTCTTCTTGAGCTGTGTTTAACGCCTTTGGTAGCCTGGAAGATATCGCTATGTCACTATATGTTTATGTGGTGTACAATAAAAGTGTATTTATTCATTCATTCATAAATAGGTACATAGAATATACATATAAACACCCAGACACTAAAAAAAATTCATGCTCATCACACAAACATTTTCCACTAGTGGGAATCGAAGCCACGGCCTTGGACTCAGAAAGCAGGGTCGCTGCCCAAAGCGCCAGTCGGCCGTTAAGATAGACGTCGTCATGGATAGGTAGACGCGGTAAGCGGCTTTTTTACTATGTAGAGAAGATAAAAAGATTCATATCACACAATGCTACGCAGCAAAAATATCGGGAGATGTATTCAAAGGAGATCTTAAGAATCGTATGATAAGTTCGACATATTGGCCACGTAGCGGTCCGCGCTTTGAACCCTCCGCTACTAATATTGAATACGTGATGATCATATTATTCTCAATAGGAATCTTAAGTTTGTTATACAGTTTGCTGGCTGTATGAATTGATTATTATATATTTACAGCTTGTCATTGACGGCCGATTGGCGCAGTGGCAACGACCCTGCTTTCGGGGTCTAAAGCCGTGGGTTCGATTCCCACAACTGGAAAATGTTTGTGTGATGAACATTAATGTTTTTGAGTGTCTGGGTGTTTATATGTATATTATAAGTATTTATGTATATATTCGTTAGTCATCTTAGTACCCATAACACAAGTTACGCTTAATTTGGGGCTAGATGGCGATGTGTGTATTGTCTTAGTATATTTATATTTTACCCGTAGGCCGTGTGGTGACGGCAGATGTGTTAAAGTTCTAGTTAAAGTAGGTAGTTCTTATATAAGCACTATTAAAATGACAACAATATGTCCTGTAATTACACATGCTAGCAATGCAAACAGGAAAAGTAATTCTTCTAGGTGGTAGAAATAATCATGACTTTTATATTATATCTACAAGCTATTGGCCTCAACTATATTAGCGTTTCAGACGGGAACACATGTAAATAGCATAGCAATGACGCTGCTTGTAAGGAGGAATAAGCATGTCAAAGTCAAAGGCAAAGTCAAAGTCAAATATATATTTATTCAAGTAGCCATAGGTCCTTAGGTGGCACTTTTGATACCTACATTACATGAGAATTACACGGCAGTGAGATGATGGCGATAACCATATTCGTAAACTTAAAACTAAAGCTACGCTACTAAAGCTACGAGGGTTTCCGCTTTGGTCTAGGAAGAAGCCCACAAAAAACTTAGCCGGGTGTTTTTTTTTGTTATCACCATCTCACATTGTCATTTAAAATTATTAGAAGAGCAACCTGGTTACAGCAATAAATCACACCCAAGCTTTTTTATTGATTACGGACTCCTTTATACTATAATAGGACTTTTCTATAAGCTTACGACCTGGCGGTAGTACTTCTCCGGACGAGTTCTGTCACTAAAAGCTCTGCAATTTTTTTTTAAATATCGCAACGAACACAAGTGTACTGCACTTTGAGTAAGTATATGTTACAGTTCCCGTTACGTAACTTCCCCCTTAGTACACGTTGAAGTTGCGTACCGCAACCGAGCTTTAGGTTCGATGTAAGTTGTAGAATGTTCAAGTACTAAGAAAATTTCTTATAATTATTTAAACTAGATAGCCAGACAACGGAGAAGCTCTCCAATATGAACATTGTACATCAAAATATACAGAGCTTAACCGGCAAAGAAATTGAAATAGAACTGTTTGTGGAAAAACTCAATATACACATTCTGTGTATTACTGAGCATTGGCTCACTGGTGCACATCCAGCAGTTATCTTAAGGAATTTCAAAATGTCAAGTGTGTTCTTCAGAAGGACTGCAATTCATGGTGGGTCCTTAATTTTTGTACACAATAATATAACTTGTAAGGAGCGAAAAGACATAGTTAGTCTTTCTGTTGAACGCACTGTAGAACTATCTTGTGTGGAGCTGGAGCGATTTATAATAGTGTGTGTATATCGTCCCCCCTCAGGTGATTTTAGCCTTTTTGAGGATGTAATGGAAGATGTGCTTAAGCGATTGTCTGTATCCACAAAAAAAGCAATAGTATGCGGGGATTTTAATGTTGATATTTTACTTAGTAATGCAACTACGACTAGGTTGCTAAACTTATTTAAATGTTTTAATTTAAATTATGCTTTTAGTGAACCTACTAGAATCACAGCAACCTCAGCATCGTGTTTAGATAATATTTTTCTCAACTGTGATATCTTAGGTAAATCGATAATAACCAACTTAAGATCAGATCATTGTGGCCAACAAATTACTGTTTTGAATAATATAAACAAAGATAAACATATCGTCAAGTGTAGGCCGATAACTAAGAGCAAATTGACGCGATTCAAAGGTGAAATATCATCCAAAATTCCTGCCCTTGTCTTTAAGAACGGTCATCCTGACAGCATTTATGGTACGCTCTTTAATATCATAGAAAATGAATTTAACAAAATATTCAATTTCAAACATATAGATTTCAATAAAAAAATAAAGTTTAGCGATTGGGCAACTATTGGCATATACAAAAGTAGAGATAATTTGTATGAGCTCTATAGTGAAAAACAATATAACCATACTCCAGCTTTCCTACAACACGTAAAAATGTACTCTAAAACGTTTAAGAACGTTTGCTTTCATGCTAAGTCGCTATACTTTAAGGATCAAATCATAAAATCGGATAACAAAGTACAAACAACCTGGAAAATTGTTAATAATGAAACTGGGAAAGCTAAATCTCGCAACGTAAACTTTGAATTAATTATTAATGATAATAAAGTTACCGCTGACAGTGAGGTTGCAAGTACCTTTGAAAACTTTTTTCAGAGTGTTCCTATTTTGTTGACTGATTCACTTAATTCTTCACCTACTGCAGCTCAGAGTTTATTGAGGAACAACGTTAATGAGTGCAACGTTTTATTTAATTTTAAACATATATCTGCATATGATATAATAAAGAATTTTAAGTTGTTGAAACAGAAAAAAACCGGTGATTTATGGGGTATGTCTGTAATGGTAATATCTAACATTATAGACGTTATTGCCCCTTACTTAGCCATACTTTTTAATGAATGTGTTGATAGAGGTACTTTTCCAAATTTAATGAAACATAGTAAACTTATACCTCTATTTAAATCTGGCAATAAAAACGACATTAACAATTACAGACCCATTTCAATCTTACCAGCTCTTAGTAAGGTCTTTGAAAAAATTATATTAAATCAACTTTTGAATCACTTCAATGTAAATAACTTACTACATCCGGAGCAGTACGGTTTTACTAAAGGTCGTAGCACCACGGATGCAGGCGCTAAACTTTTAAAACATGTGTACGATGCCTGGGAACGTTCGCAGAATGCCATTGGTGTTTTTTGTGATCTATCCAAAGCATTCGATTGTGTCGATCATAAAACCTTGCTTCTTAAACTAGCCCATTATGGTATCAAAAACGTTGCACTAAATTTGGTTGCCTCTTATCTCAGTGACAGAACCCAAAGGGTTTGCATAAAAGACATTAAGTCGCAGGGGTCGGCTACGTCAATGGGTGTCCCACAGGGTTCAATCTTGGGTCCCTTTCTATTTTTGGTGTATATAAATGATCTACCACACCATGTCAGTGAAACCTGTGACATTGTACTGTTTGCTGATGATACATCTCTAATTTTTAAAACTGATAGAGGTAGAGACAACTCTGACGATGTAAGCCGTGCTATGTCGCATGTGTCGCACTGGTTTACTGTCAATAATTTACTTTTAAATGCAAAAAAAACTAAGTGTGTGGAATTTATTTTACCAAATGTAAAGAAAGTTAATAAAAATATAATAATAAATGGAGAATCACTAAAAATGGAAGATTCCACGGTTTTTCTGGGCATGACCTTGGATTGTAAGCTTCAGTGGGGTACCCATATAGATACACTAGCAGGTAAACTAAGCTCGGCTGCCTACGCCGTCAGGAAAATTAGACAGATTACTGACGTAGAAACAGCAAGACTTGTTTACTTCGCGTACTTTCATAGTGTGATGTCTTACGGGATCTTATTATGGGGCAAAGCTGCTGATATTGAAACTATATTCATATTGCAGAAAAGAGCTGTACGGTCAATATATAAACTTAAATCACGTGAATCGCTCCGTGAAAAATTTAAAGAAATTGGTATACTTACGGTAGCCTCACAATACATTTATAACAATATAGTATTTGTAAGACAACATATTAGTCTTTATAAACAAAAAGTGGATATAAACAGTCGACTTACAAGAAATGGTCATAAATTGGTGACATCTGCATATCGTCTGCGAAAGGTGCAGAAGTCATTTGTGGGATTGAGTATACGCTTTTATAATATGATTCCTAAGGTAATTTTGGACCTACCAATCCATAAGTTTAAAGAATGTGTTAAAACACATTTATTACAGCGAGGTTATTATACAATTGATGAGTTTCTTAATGACAAGGTTGCTTGGAAGCACCCGGCTCCGCTTTCATCTCTCACAAGATAGAAAAATGAATGTTAAAATATAAAATGTAAATTTTTGATGTTGGAAAAGAGCAACTGCTGAGTTTCTTGCCGGCTTCTTCTCGGTAGAATCTGCCTTCCGAACCGGTGGTAGAGTCACTACACACGGACAGACTTGACGTTTCAAAAGTGCTTGTATTAGGCCTACTTGAAATAAATGAATTTTGAATTTTGAATTTTGAATTTTGATGGATCGCTCGTATTCACAAACATCGAAACAAAATGCTAAAGCCAGTTTATCTCATATGCAAGCCCCGTAAAATATAAGGCAGATATCAAAATAGAGAATTTCCCTAGTGGAGCATATCTCAAACGATGGCGGTGCACCGACTTGGCATGCAGTTCTTTTCAGTTGGCTACACAATTTGCTACAGTTGAACCTCAAAAGTAAATCGATTCAGTATATGTTACTTACGGTAAGTATAGTCAGATTCAAACTATATGTTGTGGTGAAAGTTAGCTATAGCTTATATAAACGGCCCTGCTTCCTGAGTCCAAGACCTTGGGTTAGATTCCCAGAACTGTTTTTCAGTGTCTGGGTGTTTATTTGTATTTTATAAGTATATTATTCATTAAAATATTCATCAGTCATCTCAGTACCCATAACACAAGCTACGCTTTCTTAGGGACTAGATGGCGATGTGTGTATTGTCGTAGTATATTTATTTATTTATTTATCATTTATGATGAAAAATTTGCCCTAGACTGCAATCTCAACTGGTTGTGAGTTTTTATGTCTGAGATGCTAGCAATCTAACCTGTTATATTTAACCTCTAATCGGTTTCCACACGGCATCGTACCCCAACTATCGACTGACGATGGTCGATGGACGGTGGATAGCCACGGCTGAAGCCTTCCATTAGACAAAATGATTTCTAATTCCTGGATGGGCTAGTTTTATAAAATATACCTTCATCTTAACTAGCTTCCTATCGCGGTGTTTTCGCGAAGTTACAAAATCCGGTTGTTACGGGCCGGTAACACATTCTAATCTTAAAAATATCGAATACAGATTGTCATTTTCTCTATTGCAAGGATGCGCGACAAGAGGGTTAGGTCCACCTTACATCTCGTCAATCTTAATAGAAAAAAACGCGAGTGATGGGTAGAGATAGTTATGAGAGAGATAACTCGATTACTCGATTAACTCTCGGTCCTATTCAAATGTATGTCGTGATTCCGCCCACCTCACTCAGTGTGTATAGATATGAATCTGTGTATAAAGATATGTTTTTAAAGTCGATATTGGTGTCACCGATAAATAAAACATTGCTTTTGTGATCAAAATGTGAGACACAAGTCATACTTAGCTCCTTTACAATGTTAATTTTGGCCTATAAACTCGTTTGATATATTAATTTTAGAAAATGTACCAACGTATAGGAGCTGATGATGTCAAGACGTAACGCCAAATACAGCAACAATAAGAATGTATGCACCAACTATCGCTATGATCAGTTTAAAAACACAACCGAATACAAGTTTGTTGCGAATCGTCTCTACGAACTCGAAGGAGTTTGCGACACAGAGCTGACCCAGTTTGACCTTCTGTCTTTTGGCCGACAAGTGGCCATGGGCATGAAGTTTCTAGGTTCGAACCGTAATATCCATAGGTAAGAATTTACCCGCGAGTAACAGACAGCCATAATATATAATAAAATCTATGTATATGGCTAGGTTTTTCTACCATTCAATTTCTTTTTTAAGTAGGCCTAAATATAATTTAAATTATAAAACAAATAATAATAATTACAAACTACCATTAATATTTACGAAAAAAAATAGTCCGTACGTACCTACGTATTAGGATAGTGATAAATTGAACCTCAATTGAAACGTTATTACATTCAGGGTACGTGCAAAAACTACTAGGCGGAAGTTCATCCAGACCATTCCTACAAATTCCATTAATTATCACTATAGAAATATTTCTTTTGTTTTTTTTTTTCCTTACATTATACATTAATTAATATATAATAATCAATATATATTTGTGCAACCCTCTCAAGCGCAAAAATCTTCCATAATGAAGATTAGCGTAATGTAATTGAGATCTAAACAACCATGTATTTTTTATTTATAATAAACAGATTTAAATTTAATTTTTTACTTTTAGTTTAATAAGTAACCAGTGTCATCATCATCTGAACCCCTTGGCATCCAGTGCTTGGTTTTGTGCCACTTGTACTCGTATCAAGCGACTCACTGCAACTTCTTCTTTTTCCTTTATGCATTGTGGACTCTTACAAAACTGCGCTATCAATAAAATATATTTCAAATACGAGTTTGTATTTACTGTACAAAACTCTGTTAACAGTTAAAAAAGTGTCAAAAGAATCAATACCTTTAAACGCTGGCGAGTGTACCGGAATGCTTCCCGCAGCGTCAATACGCCGTACAAAAGGCATTACGACAAAACGGCGGACCAATCGACCGGACATCGCTGGCCGACTGTACCGCGTTTTCAAAATTGTAGAATATATTTTACTTCTATTATATTTTTATCTCTGTAAGAAACAAAGTTATAAAAAACTAGTAACCCGTCCTTGCTTCAAGGGTGTCAAGGCTCTTTCACTTGATACTAATATTGAGTGAGTTGTGGAAAAAAGTTTTGGTGGCGGCCATCTTAGACCGAATATAACTAACAACACTTCCGACTAATTCACCTTTCGAAGCAAATTTTTTGTATCAAATCGGTTCATCTGTTCGGGAA
This sequence comes from Pararge aegeria, assembly GCF_905163445.1. Classification (NCBI taxonomy): domain Eukaryota; kingdom Metazoa; phylum Arthropoda; class Insecta; order Lepidoptera; family Nymphalidae; genus Pararge; species Pararge aegeria. The sequence goes on along the minus strand of NC_053184.1, from coordinate 2,282,400 downwards.
ATACGATGCCACAGACAGACACATACAAACACGAAAAACTTATAACACCCCGTCATTTTGCGTCAGGGTTTTAAAAAAATAAAAGAAATAAATAAAACCGACACGCACTACGACACTATATAATGACGGTCGGGTTCCAAACCACATTTAGACTAACGTATTTCTAACACAGGATCATACTATACTTTTGTTGGAATTAACAAAATAAATAGTCTTATAAAAACTTAAATTATCAACTCCGCTATATGTAGCGGACTATAAAATGCGACACCAAGCTATCAGTCGAGATTGGATCGCGCGCTATTACAAATATTGAAGTAGTAACAACTTTCATCATCTCTAACTATAACCGTTGATATTTGTTCGGAATACAGATTTTAACCCGGATACTTAAAAGACTAATTTAGCTTTTTCAAGCTCCAGTTTATCAGATTTAAGGGCACATTTTGGTAGAATAATGTGAAGTGTCTCATTTTGAATCTCGTTTGTTCTCGGTTTCACTGCAAGTTAGCTTTTGACTACAATCTCACCTGGTAGTAAGTGATTATGCAGTCTTAAACGGTAGTGGGATAATCTATTAGGAGAATGGTAGCTATATTCGGCCATGGCCAGCCTCAGACCAGTGAAAATCCAGAAAATATAAATTAACAATGAGCCAGGGAGACTGTGAATATTGCTCATGCAACTGTCATATTTGCCGTCACAAATGTATTATAAATGCTAAGAAACTTTGTATTGAATTATCAGACCTATTCCATCTAACCGATCTTGATGAATTTGACACGGAGATGGTTTTAGTTTGCATTCCGGAGAGTGACATAATAAACTTTTCATCTCGGCATTAAATCAGTGAACAATTTTCGAGGAATTTAAAAAAAAACCTTCAAAAGCACGACTTACCAACTAATCTGATGTCGAAGTAATTTTGCTTCTGCATAGAGTCAGCCTGCATCCTGAAAACGCAAATAGTCTACTCATATTTTGGGTCTGGGAATTGCTACCAAATTAACCCATTTACACATTCAACTGTTTCCATAACTGTTAGTAAATTACAAAACAAGGTAAACTCATTCAAACACTTTCTTTACAAATTTAACGCCTCTAATATCGCCATTTGGCCGTTTAGACCCTCACTCTGGCAATTGGGCCCAAATTGATTCAGACACCGTTTCACGAGGCGCAAAATATCCTATGCATTCCATAGTGATTCAATAACTGCCCACCGAACCCTCTCATAAGTAATTTTATGGATGTTACCTCGCGTAGGGTCCTCACTCCGTCTAATTTGGTCATCCTACTCGAATCGCCAAAGAATATAAAACAGATGCGTAAAGTTTACACCGAGCTCCCACGTTTAGTATGATTTAACGGACTTCCAAAAACTTATGAAATCGATGCGACTTTGCTTTGAATATAAATAATAGAAACTTGATTGCAACACACAATAGGAAAAATACGCAGTGGGCAGCGACCCTGCTTTCTGAGCCAAGGCCGTTCGATTCCCACAACTGATGAACAAGAACGTTTTTCAGTGTCTGGGTGTTTATATTTCTATTATAAGTATTTATTTATATTAATCATAAAAATATTCATCAGTCATCTTAGAACCCATAACACAAGCTACGCTTACTTTGGGGCTAGTTGGCAATGTGTGTATTGTCGCAGTATATTTATTTATTATTTAATACAACGAAAACAATAATAGTACTTAGTACTAGGGTGCAAAGGCGGTCTTATCACTAAAAGTGATCTTTTTATCACTGAAAGTGGGTGATGTACGTAATAACTACAACAAATAATCAACTAGTAAGTAGATACAACAAGCACGTTAAACAAGACATGTAAGCTCAGATAGATAAACATCTAGCGTAGTTTAGCTTAACATCCTGTACGGAAGCTTCTATAATAAAGTCGGAGCACCAATGTACTCAAAGTCAAAGTCAAATATTTCTTTATTCAAATAGGCACAAAGATGGTACTTTCTATGCGTACATTACATGTAAAATATGACATAGAAGTATATATAGATAACTGAATTCGCCATCATAAAACTAAAGCTACAAAGGTACCAAATGCGCCCTGGTCTGAGAAGAAACCCACAGCAAACTTAGCCGGTTGTTTTGTTTTGTTATTATCATCAGTACATAGTCAAAACTGGAGCCATGGTGATACGCTTGAACGTGAAGGTAGGAAGATCTTCCTCAAAGCTGGTATTCGTGCTCGGTCGTAGTCTTATCTTTGGACTTCCGCAACAGTATAGCCTTTTTTAATCAACATATTTTATAAGTTTTTTTTATTTTAATTATAATAGACTAGCGCTTGACCACAACCTCACCTAATGGAAAGTGTAGATGTGGCCTAAGATGGGACGCGCTTGCCTAGAAGATGCCTACCACTCTTGTTTGAAAGACACCTAGGTTGTAAGAACTAGGAAACACAGAACTTGGGAGGGTGTTCCAAACCCCAGCCCGGCGTATAAGAAAAGAAGATGCAAATCGCTTCGTGCGAATTTTTGTGATATTAACAATAGTGGTGAAACCCCACCCGGTGCCTTGCAGTGCGATGGTAGAATGGTGAGGAGGGGATGAGATCGAACAGTTCCTGAGCACACTCTCCCAATGATATCCTATTAAACACCGACAGACTGACTTCCTTCCGGTGGTGATCAAGACTTTGGAGTTTAGCCAAAAGTGGTGTGGAAAACTCTGCACGAGGAAATGCCTTGCGGTTCCGTGTAGACCTGGAAGTTCTCGAGGGGTTTGTTTTAGTCCATGTGACTGGGACCAGGCAGAAGTCCGCAGGGATTTTTTCCAAGTCAAAAAGAAAAAAATAAAAGAGATGGATACTCTTTGTCCCGTTGATATAGATACTAGATCTCAAGGGCTGAAAAGTGATTTGTCGGCTGCCTCGGGCGGCGGAAGAGACGTTAATTGCAGTCGAGTAGGTATCATAGTTCCGGCCAATAGGACGGCCTCCTGATATTGGATCGCGTCACCTTATATTTATACGACAGAGGGAAATTTGGCAGCGCGTTTTATAGGAGGATATTTACACCTTTACATACTGTTCTTAATAGTACATAAGATTCTGATGGCGTTGGGATTTTAACGGTGCGCTTTTACAATTCCGATAAAAATATTTATATAAGAATACTTTATGATGTTACTTTCTAAATAAAATTAATATATAAAATATACTACGATAGTAGTACACACATCGCCATCTAGCCCCAAAGCAAGCGTAGCTTGTGTTATGGGTACTACGATGACTGATGAATATTCTTATGAATAATATACATAGATACTTATAATATAAAGATAAACAGCCAGACTCTGAAAAACATTCATCACACAAACATTTTCCAGTTGTGGGAATCGAACCCTCCGCCTTGGACTCAGAAAGCCGGGTCACTGCCCACTGCGCTAATCAGCCGTCAAAAAAATTCAATCAACATTAAATTTTTTTTACTAACAAAAACTAACCAAGTGTCTATGGGTATGGGTTTAATATAGCTTCTATACCCCTAACAACTTAGCCAGTTACCCTTTTCGACTGCATCATTACTTACCAGCTGGTGATAATGCAGTCAGGGGCTAATTGAAATTAAAAAAAAATAAGTTTCCTAATTGCCTAACAAGCACCTTACTCGACGATGCCGTAATGATGTCTTCGTTCTATATTGGATCTGTTATCCAATACTTCCATTGGATCGTTTTTTCAGCCAATATTGTAAAACAAACAGAATAGAGTAATATATGTTTCTCAAACAAAATAAAAGATGTTATCTCTCAAAACGCTTGCGCCAGTCCTGGAAAACTAAAGTTTACAAGTTTCTCTTTTACACTAAAAATCACATTTTGAACTCTATTGTTTAAAAATTAAAGGTCTTTACAGACTGGGATTTAAGTTTGTTCAAATTCTAAACATAACAATTACGTGCGACTTAATGCAAATTGAACTTTATAATTGAAGCTATAGGGTTTGTTTGAACGTAAATACATCTTTGTAGTTTTGTAAGTAAACATTTCGAACGGAGGCCAAATTGTTGAGGCTTGTGGCGGCCGACTGTTTGTCTGTCTGTTTGTTGAATAAACATAACTCTGATTTGTTTGTGTGTCGATTCGCGTAATTGTCTCGTGGCAGCAATGCAGGAAGTATCAACAATCAATATTTATGTTAGACGATAATATCGCAGTATAAGATTTAGCAGTAGTAGAGTTTGTGGCAGAACTCGTCCGGGAGAGTACCACCATGCTTATTTCTGAAGCTAAGCATTGTTGCGTGAACGTGTTTGCGGCAGGGTGATTACGTATCTCGCGACAGCAATAATAATAATAATAATAATCATTTATTTCAGAGAAAATTTACAGAAATACAAATACAACAGCACAATAAGGTAGAACGTACAATTTGGCGGCGAAAAACATAGTATATATTAAACATAACATATTAAAGATATGTACAAAAATATAAAACATATTACATACATATATACAAACATATAAACATACAAATACTCTACTATAAATACATAATAAAAAAATAAAAAAAATAAACGAACCCTCAAAAATATGTAGAAAACGAAATAAACAAAATAGAATACAGTGATCATTCCCATCAATGCCCGGCCGATACAGACAAGTAGTGATCCTTCACTTGTTTCTTAAAAATGCCGATCGTTTGCGCCTCACGAATCTCTAACGGCAGGGCGTTCCAAAGTGTAACGGCCTGAACCGTAAAGGATTTGTGGAAAAAAGAGGACTTATGACCAGGCACCTTCCTTCAGGAGGCCCTGTGAATACAAATTTCTCTTTGAGATAAACAGGAGTAGAAGGATGGAACAAGATACAGTACAGAATAGAAAGAATATGCAAATTCCGGCGAAGTCGGATTGGTTAAAATATATACATGGCAAAAATAAATTAATTAGAAAAACTAAACAATGCGACAGGCGTAAATCTTGCAATCACTGCTGTCAAACGTCACTTTTGTTTATTTATTGTATGGAAAAGTGACGTTTGACAGCAGAGATTGCAAGATTTACGCCTGTCGCAAGCCTGTCGCGAGATACTTAATCACCCTGCCGGTTTATTTACAGGCAAATCTACTCCTCAAGTTGATGGACACAGGACGTAGCAGGACGTGTTTTTTGCATGCCCTGCAAATTTTTGGTCTGTCTATAGACGATGATTTCCCATTCACCATCAGATGGCCCATCTGCTTGGTCCATCATCATCATCACACCAACCCATTACCGACCCACTACAGAGCACGGGTCTCCTCCCACAATGAGAAGGGGTTAAAGCCGTAGTCCACCACGCTGGCCCAGTGCGAACTCCACACACCTTTGAGAACATTATGTATAACTCTCAGGCATGCAGATGCACGATGTTTTCCTTCACTGTTGAAGCAATTGATATTTTAATTACTTAAATACACGTAACTTAGAAAAGTTACAGGTGCTGGGATCCGAACTCGGCCCCCCAAGTGAAGTCGAGCTCCTACCCAATGCGCTGTCACCGCGTCAATGCTTCCCAAAAAAAAACAAAGTTACAAGTACTGCTATATTTCGACGCCTTTGATCCAGTACTGGACAGCGACGCGAAATAGTATCGCGGCGGAATTTACCGGTCTCCGTTGTGAGGGTCCTTCCCTGAAGACTCGGAGTCATTTAGCGAGTAGTGAAGAGAGCTATGCTCGGAATATCTAAACGTTATCAAATAGGAGTTTCGTGGAAGGCAGGTTTATCTCATTCCAACCATACCTCGGAAAAACTTCCTCGCTCATGTAATTTGGCAAGCTCAAACCCAAGATTTTTATCGATACATCATATCGATAAAAAAGCTTGGGTATGAACTGCTCTAACTTCGTAGCTAAATATTAAGACTATGAGATGGTTATAACAAAAAAATACCCGGCTAAGTTTGCTGTGAGAGCTCACAGCAAACTTAGCCGGAAACCTCGTAGTAGTAGGTTTTAGTTGGCGAAGGTAGGTATTACTTTACCTCAAAATTAAAGTATGAATGCTTCATATATAGGTATGTGCTGTTAAGGCTCATTATCTCGCTCAGTAAAGACGACTATTATTATTATTTATTATTATTTGTTTATCTACTCAAACTCATATTTAAGTATTTATGGTATATTAGGATATGTATTAGTATATTATTTTTTTATATTTATCAATACTATTTTTAATTTTTTTTTATTTGTGTAGTCTGGTTTATGTATTAGTATGTAGATATTTGTTTGTATGTACTAAATAGTGTATCCCACCTATTTGTTTTCTTTTTAGTTTTCCTAATCCTAAGGTTGCCTGGCAGAGATCGCTACTTAGCGATAAGGCCGCCTTTTGTATCCTGCTTTATTCTTCATGTGTTTGTTCTTTTTTTGTCTTGTTTCTTTGCTTGAGTGGTGTACAAATAAAGAGTATAAATAAAAAAATAAATAAAAATGTCTACCTGTGATATATTTACATAAAGAAAAAATATGTGAATTTGAATTTTAAATTTATAATCTATTATATACTATACTAACTGTACCCCCTAGCCCCTAAGTATGTAGCGTTAGTTGTTTTAGTCAAAAAAAAGTCAAAAATATCTTTATTCAAGTAGGCCCACAGGTGGCACTTTTGATGCGTACATAAGAACCACACGGTAGTGAGATGATGGCGATAACCACATTCGTAAACTTAAAACTAAAGCTACGAGGGTTCCAAATGCTTCCTGGTCTAAGAAGAAGCCCACAACAAACTTAGCCGGGTGTTTTTTTTTATATTTCCAGATTTAAAAGTATTCTTTGTCCACCTCCAAAATGCAATACCTATCTATCCTCGTACTTTACATTATAGCTAAAAATATGTAAAATCTACTACAAACAAATTTTATTAGGAATTCAGTATTTTTTCAGGATAAGAAGAATCCGACATCTGACTCCAGGATGCAAGAAATGTCCGTGCCAAATTTCATTAAGATCGGTGACAAACAAACACACTTTCATATTTATAATATCTCTATGGAATATCCTGAAAATAAATAAAGATAAACGGAATCGTTTCCGAAATCTTCAAATACTTTCCTAACAGAATATCAATGTTAATATTATAAGGCAAAGAAAAGAAATGAAGGTAAATTGGCTAAATTCCGTCGGATTAGAGAGTGAAATATGATTTTTCAAACCCTTTGAATACGTAACGGAGTTATTTTCCTTCCAGCCCCACACTGGGGCCCTCCGCGTGCGCGGTCCTTTTATTAGTGCGCGTTATTTCATTAAGCCGGTCCCTAACATCTGTTGCTTTGAAACTTGACGCTTTGTTTCGAATTTCTTGAATGAGCATAGAATACTGACGGCATAGATAAATCTATGTTCAACCTTTTATTCAGAAGTGGGAAAGCGTTATTTTATTATGAACGTTTGCTTTTTTGCTGGTCCAAGTCCATTTTCGGAAGATTTAAGTCTGTTTTTATAAAAATTCCTAATGACATTGGCTTTCTGAATAATCTATCTTTATTAAAAAAAAAATATTTAAATCTATTTAAGAAAGAAGATAAAAGCTATTTTACTAGACAGCTAAGTTCAAAGATTAAGATTTTTTAGGAAATGTCGCAAAAAACTGTTCCTAATTTCATTGGAACCGAATAGAAAGGCATAAGGGAAGTTTACGTTGTATATTTCAGTAATAATCTAGCCTAAAATGTAGTCACAGACAGAAAATTGTATATAAAATTGCAAGTTGTTGATGTTAGAGAAGAGAAATTGCCGAGTTTCTTTTCCGATTTTTCTTAGTAGAATCTTTAAGAAAGTCACTACAAGACACATGACGTTTCTAATGTGCTTATAGAGGCAAGCCTAAAATGCTTATTTAAAATTAATTAAATTTTAAATAAAAAATCGAGCATAATTTTTAACTGTTTACTTACTTTATTGCCCGAAACGTTATTTGGGTTTTTTTTTTAATTTCAAATGATAATTCGGACACGGTACCCGGTACACTAAACATTGGCGCCATTACTTTAGGTTTTACAAAGCTACTGGCGCATTGGTGAGCGCTGTAGTTTTATGAGTGTATGAGTGAGACGTCTCACATGTAGTTATTTTACTCTACGACACACTACTCTATGCAAATTATTTTCCCACTCGCATCTCTTGTGTTTGTGATTCGACAAACTTTACTTATTCCTTGTGTTGTTGTTAAGTTTAAAACACATAATATGTTTTAAATTAAAGGATGTTGCTGTTCAGACAGTTTTGTTCGCCACTCGCAGTCTCGCAGTATAATTAAGGCTCAACAGCTCAACGGTAAACAACACTGTACAAAGAAGTTACTGAGTAGTTCGGCGCCTTTGATCTTGTGATAAATTCCGATATCTGCGATAGTGTCAATGACCCTTACTAAGGCAAGTAAAGGCAGCACCATTGATCTATCTTCGTCGGCTTTGACGGTTATTTGTGGCGGTAGAGTGGAAACCACGCCAAATGCCACCAGACTAGACACGCGTTGTCGATGGTCATCCATTCATGTCATTCATTCATGGAGTGGGATAGTGAAAACCAATTAATACGATATTGCAAGGTTTGAAGAGGAATCACTGCAATCGCTGTGCATTATGAACTATGTAGAATGCAATCAACCAGTGGCAAGAGGCGTGTTGACAATGGCAGCGGCAAACAGAACGCGGCGAGGCACGTTTTCAATTTGTGCGGCGACACTCGGATTCCTAAATATTAATATCACAAACATCAATAGGTTCTAGGTTGATAACTATAGATACAAAACTAATTGAAGAGGAATTATAGAAATTAATGGTGCATAGTGGGAACAAAAAGTTTTCGAAATTATATTTCTTTCTAATGCGCCAAAAGAAAGAAATAAATTATGAGAGAATTTTTTTACGATGCGCGCGCACACCGTCACAAAAAACCGACACCCTGAGATAGCTACAAGGATTGACACTGTACACTTTTAAATGCCTCGGTCAAGAAGCGGTCTCAGTCCGGTGATTTAATTGATTAAATTGTACAAAAATATCAAATTTTAATGTTGAGTGTAACTTGGTTGCCCGATGATGAGTTATTTAGTATTCCAAATTTAATTATGTTTATTATGTCATTTCTTCAATTATGTAGAAATATTTTTTGTGATATTTAAATAAACTTAATTTAACTTGATAATGCGTTATAATAAAACTTTCAATGTATTAAATACGTTTTTTCTGTTGTTAGGGTCGTTTTTAATACAAATGTAGAATAAGGCGAAAGATAAAATTTAGAAAGGATTTTTATCTTATTATACCGTAGTATAACTTCAAACGCGTGTACATAAGTACACACACGTTTTATTTTTTAATCTCGTAGTTATAATCCCATCTATAGCACGTACATTGTCATTATTCAACGCGTTCTTGAATAATGGCAATGGGATCTATTAGATCTATCTTACTTTGGGGCCAGATAGCGATGTGTGTATTATCGCAGTATATTTAGACAGCCGGTTTGCGCAGTGAGCAGTGATCCAGTTTTCCGCGTCCAAAGCCGTGGGTTCGATTCCCACAACTGGAAATATGTTTGTGTGATGAACATGAATGTTTTTGTTTTTATCTTTTAATAATGATTGTATAAAAGTGAGTTATCGTACATACTAACCAGTGCATGCTGTGGCTACCTATAAGTGAAATTATGTGTCATTAGTAACCTAAGGCTAGCTTTATTCATAACTATAATTCATATAATTTTGTTGGTAGTTCTAATAAAAATAAATAAATAGAAAATAAATAAACGGTTATTGATGTAGATGTATAGTGTGATGTTTAATATAAATTTACAATAAGCATTGTATTATTATGGTTACGAGTCCTAGGATTGAAATTATTAGTATGACATCTTCATTGAATCCCGCCAAATCTTATTGAAGCAGCGTGGTGATTTATGCTCTAGAAAAATCATCTCTCCCAAGAAAGAATAGTAACAGGCTGATCATGGTGATCAAGCGGTGATAGCGCATTGGCTAGGAGCACGACTTCACTTTCGGGGGGCCATGTTGGAATCCCAGGACGCTCTAACCTGTCTAAGTTATGTGCGTTTTAAGTAACTAAAATATCACTTGCTTCAACGGTGAAGGAAAACATCGTGAGAAAACCTGCATGCCAAATCTTATCAACAGTCCATCGATGGCCCACCTGATGACGAGCCTTGATGAGTGAATAAGGTCTATCGATTATAAAAAATAAAAATAAAATCTAGAAAGGGCGTCAGAATTAAGATGTACGCAGCATAGAGTACGAGGGTATATATTATGATCACGTATTCAATATTAGTAGCGAGCGCGAAGATCAAAGGGCGCGCCGCTTGCAATATGTGAATATCCCGACTGCCAGCGCAGAGTTAGCATCCGATTCTTATGAGTTCTCCTTTGAATACATCTCGCGAATAGTAACACTTTATTGCCCGCTGGGATTGAGATCGGAATCGTATTTAAACCCCTCTTGCCTCCCTCAACTGGATTAGTAGTAGAATGTTGTGCCGTGTATCGTAAAGACGTTAATAAAGTCGAACTTTTGAGTTACATTTTACCTATTTAATAAATAAATATACTACGACAATACACACATCACCATCTAGCCCCAAAGTAAGCGTAGCTTGTGTTATGGGTACTAAGATAGCTGTTGAATATCTTTATGAATATAATACATATAAATACTTATAATATACAGATAAATACCCAGACACTGAAAAACAATCATGTTCATCACACAAACATTTTCCAGTTGTGGGAATCGAACCCACGGCCTTGGACTCAGAAAGCAGGGTCGCTGCCCACTGCGCCAATCGGTCGTCAATTTACAACGTCTATTTATTTTACTATCAATATCATCATCGTCACATAAACCCATTACGAGCCAACTACAGAGCACGGGTCTCCTCCCACAATGAGAAGAGGTAAGGCCGACCACCACGCTGGCCCAGTGCGGATTGGTGGACTCCACACACCTTTGAGAACATTATGGAGAACTCTCATGCATGCAGGTTTCCTCACGATGTTTCCTTCACCGTTGAAGCAAGTGATGTAATTGCTTAAAATGCATGTAACTTAAAAAAGTTGGAAATGCATGCTGGATTCGAACTCAGCCCCCTGAAAGTGTAGTCGAAGTTCTACCCACTGGGCTATCGTCGCTTGCCATGTATTTGGCCGTTAGTGGGTTCATAATTGTAATGTACATATCCGCTAGTAATTACAATTACCTGGCTCACTGCTACATTAGGAGTGCAGGCGCAAGTCCAATCAACACCTTGTCGGCACAAGACTCTGGATTGACAGCTACCCCTCTGCTACTGTACATGAGACAATATATGTGTATGTATTCAATATGTGGCGGTCTCCACATTACATAACTAGATGGCGCTACTAAAATCCTACATCGCGCTAGCGAAGTGATCACGAAGAATGCCTATATATACAACTTCCAAAATTGAATGTTCGGATCTCGGTCCCCGAGCACGATCACCCGCTCGGCGGAAGATCTTCCTATTGTTACGGTCGAGCGTATCACCAAAGCTCCCGTACAAGATAAAAACACTATATAATGATATTGATAATAAGACAAGGATGCCTGTAGCCATCAGTAGTAAATGTATACGCTGATGACGATCAGTGGTAACAATTCAACCTTGCCTTTCCATTTGGATAATGGACAAACCTCATGTCGGAAAACATAAAAGGCTCCACAGGGCTACACTCGGATCCCTTTCTTTCATTATCCCATACCGGGCTCGTTAGTAAGAGGGGGTATTAGCGGACCATCCAAAAGATAATCTCCACGAAAAATGTATTATGTACGTCGAGTCGACGGAGTTTGGGGAATTATAACCTTTTGTCTCTTTTTAAGACCATTATCCGCGGATTTGATACCGAATGGCATAAACAGGTCGCTACTAATGCAACTCGAGAGCGTATATTTTTTACCCGTTTGTTTGTTTATTTTGTGTGTGTTATAAACTAAGCTAATCTGTTTAAATTTAGCTTTACACCAAATTAAGGAAGCGACAAATTTTTATGGCGGATTATATATTTGCACTGACCTGCTTGTTTTTACACAGAAGTATGTAATGGCGATACTTCTATGCTCGATAATAACCTTTTTAAAATTGAGCTGTCAGGTCAGGTTCTCGGTTGCCAGGGTCTAGCTTATCAGGTCGTTTCTAGCTGAAGTGGGAATTTCAACAAAACCATGTTACTACGTACTTTTAATATAATTTGGGTCTCGACGATCCTGGCCAAGTATAACATTTTTATAATAGAGTTTCATATAATTCAATAAACTCTGCCATGAAATTGTTTTATGATAAAATCCCGATAATAATTTCCTGGATAAATTTGCTCTCGGATTTCTGAAAATAGCTGAACAGTTTTACGAAAGCGAAACTTAAAATTATGAAAAAAATATTGTTTTTATAAAATATGGGGTTTTTATTCCGCCACAAGTTATATCTTGACTGGAAGCTCGCCTTGTGGTTTGTTATAATAATCAGTCTACGGTGGTAGCGGGCTAACCAGTATGTTACTTGTACGGGAGGTATGGTGATGCGCTCGACCGTAACAATAGAAAGATCTTCCTCCGAGATCCACGATCACCCGGATCGTCCGAACATTCATCTTAGGACGTTGTATATATAGAAAATTCAGCAATTATTTGTTTCCAAATTGTTTCTCCCGGGGATCGCAACCGGGACCTCCCACGCACTGGGGAGGTCGATATAAAATTATGTACTTGGAGATATGGTTTATAGCACAGTAAATGCGGAATAAGTAACGGAAAGATACATACTTTGACGTTTTGGATGTTGTGGTAAATACCGACAATCGAGACAGCGCTGAGACAGTGTATAGTCTGTGTAGGTCTCTCACAAGTAGAAACTTTAGGGGTCCTTTACTTGCCAAGGAATACCACACGATAGCTCTACCGAGATAGCTTCGGCAAATCCCTATACCTACATATAACATCGGATTGATCCTCGATCAGTATGAATGAATGAATGAATGAATACACTTTTATTGTACACCAAAGAAACAAAAAGTAGTTACAAATATATAAATACAAATCAAGAGAGTACAATTTGGTGGCCTTATCGCTACATAGCGATTTCTTCCAGGCAACCAATGGCGTAAAAGGAAAAAACATAGAAAAGAGGTAGGTGGTGCAATAAATAAGATTGAAAAATTATACAAATATATAAATATAAATAAAATATATATATATGTATATAAATATAACTATAATATATATATATATATAAATATATTACATATAACATCCCCAATTAGTATGAAATACATAAATAATTCAAATTACACACTTAAAATGATTCGCTTCAGCGTTGTTCGGCTGAAAGAGACAAATAATGATCCTTCACTAGTTTCTTGAAGGTCCCAATCGATTGTGCCTCACGGATATCTAACGGCAAGGCGTTCCATATTTTAATAGCCTGAACCGTAAATGATCCGTCAGTAATTATATTAAGAATTATTTCTCATGTAATCTTAAGTGGCATCTATGGGCCTTTTCGAATAAAGATATTATTGACTTTGACTTTGAATGTTTTCAGTTCGAAAAAGCAAATGGTAGGGGGAAAAGTAAAGTTTTTAAAAGAAGCGAATTCCTTTTGCCTCGCTAAGACGTTTGTGACATCAGCGCGCATTATCTTGCCATTTTACGACAGTTCCAGAGTTCTTCAGCCGCGGCTTATGTTCAGTCTATCTCTTATACAACACTTCACGCGTATCAAATTAAGGACATATTCATTCCAATTTGTCATATTAAAATATTCAAGCGGAAATATCACGAATTTAAAACAGTGTTTCGAGAAAGAGGTCTTGTGTCTTTTTATATGATTATTATAAATTAAACGTTTATTTCTTTAAATATAACTGCCGATCACTGCATAAATATTTCACGATTGACAAAAGAGCTATTTCTTCTACCCCAATTCCAATTCTTGAAATGAAGGCTAGGTGACGAAAAATTCCGTATAAGAAAAACCCTTTAAAGTTTTCACCTGACCCGGAAGCAAACCTAGGTCATCGTGAACAGACAGTGTAAAGTGGGTGTAGTTAAACTGAAATAAAAGCGCACTACCAAATAGTTTCGTTTCAAAGTCCCCGTCATTATTGGCCGATTGACAGAATTTTGCGTTCGCGTGGATATAGGTTTTTTATTTCCACGGGAACTCTCTTCCCGGGATAAAACGTAGCCTGTTTTTGGTTTTTTTATTAAGGATAGGCCAGCGTTTGACGACAGTCATGCCCCTTAGAAAGCAATGATGAGGTCTAGATTGGAGCACGCTTGCCTAGAAAAAGCCTATTCACTCTTGCCTTGGAGGTACTCAAATTGTACGTGGCAGGAACCACAGTTGCCGGAAGGGTGTTCCACATTCCAGCGGTACGTATCAGAAGCGTGGATAAAAACAAAAAATTGATGGAATATCAACCACATAAGGATGCCACCGCTCACGGTATCTCGCTGTTCTGTGATGGAACGGGAAAGAAGGAACAAGATTGTGAAGAATCCGTTTAGTCGTTTTTGCGTGATTGAGTAACAAACATCCACACTTACACTTTTATAATTGTCAACGCCAATGACAGCAGCACGATTAAGCTGATAGTGTGGACTAACTATGTTTGTTACTAGTAAGTGTGTAAAGTGCCTAATTCTATAATTTTATATTGTTTATGATCAAGAGTTTAAATACCAAAATTTGAATTAAATTCATTTAGTCCGCTGCAAGATTGGTTCGTTTAATCTTCTTCCTAGTACCTACAATTTTTGAGGACCTGCTGATCGGGTTCTCGTATGCTGGTTCAAATAACCAACAATAATGTTAGTAGGATGTTGCTCCTTATTGCCTTAACCTATTTGAAATGTAACTAACAAGTATGATTTTAACCTACAATCAGTTTTATGACACCCCAGTACGTATTTTACAAGTCTTAAAGTTGATCACACAAAGCAGAAAAGGCTGATTATTTGAAATGTGGATGGTAACGAAAGTAGTTGCTTATAGCCTCTGTTCTAGAAACCGACCTTAATTCCCTCTAATCGCCTCCATCCAGAAAATTCCTGGCTACAGCACGCTTGTATGCATATCCTAAATACAGCTTGACCCGAGGACAAAACCGAACACAAAATGAAGTTTAAACTAAAAAAGTTTGCACAGCATAGTTTTACTTCCAGGCAAAACGGCTAAATTCATAAAACATAGCATATTCTTTTTACTTTTATCGTGAAACTTTAAAAATCATTTCGGAATTATTTCGCTTGGTTAATCTAGAAATAGCTGCGTTTTGTAGACATTTCTAAAAGCAATATGAATTTTTAGATTTCATTTCGGTGAAACTGTGAAATATATCCGCATAAAATGCTGGTGAAAAATACGGTATTTCGCTAGTAGTTAAAAGTAACTTTGATAAAAAAATCAACATGTAACTCAATTATTCTGTAAAATGTAGCATTTTTGATTTTTTTCATTGGCTTTTTTAACTTAAAAGAGCGTAGGTGTATCAATCGTTGAATCATTTAAACCTTATATGCCTGTTTCCCACTGTTGGACACAATTTCCTCTCTCATTGAGGGATATATAGCTTAGCCCACTAAGCTGATCCAATAATGCTAAACTGACCACTGTTAAGAAACGTTTATTATCTGTCGACAATTACCAGAATTGACGAAACGTCCTTTATGAGATACAAAGCACAGTTATAATATAAATAGCAGTTGGCTGCGGCCTCTTCAGAGTTATTTTATCATTTTTAGTGTTTTAACCGTTTTAGCCGTGTTGGTCTTGGTGCTACGAACTTTAATGCCGTATTAGCAAAATGTAAGACTTTCAAACAATCTTCCAATTTCTGTTTCATTCATGCTTCAAGAGGTGCATTTTCAAAGCACATCATGTGCAAAGACTTTCAACTCCTATTTCACGCCTCTAATGTTTTCGAAATAACTGTGTCATACTCAACCAGCCTTAGAATGTTTATCCAAAATTGGTCCAGCCGTTTCCAAGATAACCCAAAACAAAATAAACAAACAGGCGGATAGGTAAGCAATACGTTTTTGTAAGAAATACTTGAAATACATTCAGAGCATTTAGTAAAAAGCAGTCATTTCAACATTACAAAACTGGTTACTAATCAACATTTCAATTTAAAAAAAAACGGAGATATAGAAGAGCTCAGGCTGATGCTTTTAGATAAATTTACTGGTTAAAGTTAGTTAGTTATACAAAAAATAAAGAATAGATCATAAATAGTACTAGTAATTATATAAGAGGTTGGGGAAAAAATCTTTTTCTGTAAACATACATGATTTTATTACAAGTTCATACATGTATGTATGAACTTGTAATAAAATCTCTTTGGCTATACTATTTGTGTCCGGCTAGTTTTGGTATCATTGAAAGTTTAAATTTTAAAGAAGATAATTCCGAATTAAAATTAGGAAATATGTGTTTTTTTTTTTTTTTTCGTACTGTGAATATGTGTGAATTTAATGAAGAAATTCGATACATTTGAAAATTATACTACAAAAAAGGTAAAAATGTGCCGAAAAAAAAATTCGATGTTTATTGATCTAGTGCAGCGTCTGTGAGAGTAGCACAAATTTGGTGTAAGCGTTTTCAATCCGAAAATTTTGATGTCAAAGATGCACCTCGCTCTGGTCGCCCTATTACGGATAAAATGGATGCCATTTTTGAAAGAGTGGAGCAAGAGCGGCATTTCAGTAGTTTCAACGAAGCTGAAGAACTGGGAATTGACCACAAACAGTTTTGGCGCATTTGAATAGAGATAGATATTTGGAATAAATATTAATTATAACCTGGGGAAACGTCAATATTAATAAGCAGCCCCTTAGAAGATAACAGTACAGCTTTATTAAAGCGAATATAACGGAGTCCTTCGTTTTACTTCTTCCATCTACTGCGATCACCAACTCGTCTGCTCAACGTGATTATAGACAAATTCTCTCGTTGGGAGAGACCGTTGGTAGTCAACTAGAAAATTTTATTACAACTACAGATTTTGATTATCTTGGCATAGTATGACAACTTTAGAATCAGGTTTCATATTCAATAAACTTCGCCGACAAATTGTTTTATGGTGAAACTTTTAAAATCTTTTGCAGGAGAACTTTTCTCGCTCACTTGCACTGAAAATTGTTGAGCAAGTTACGAACGCGAAGCTCAAAAAACCAATTATTTTTATGGACGATATTATTTTCCTACCTTATCAACGAATATCCGAAATGGGTTCAACGAAATTTAAATGATTTATTACCAAGATAGCAGCAAGCGATCCATAATGCAACAGTTAATGATTTCTAATTTAATTAACTGTGGCTTCTTATTTGATTATTCGTGCAATCGAATCTTTAAAACTAAATTTGGCTGCGCTAGTCATATCCGTGCACACTCCAGACGATAAAGCCAAGGTGTGGCCGTTGACGGATACGTCATGGAGGACAACATCATCAATGTCACCTTGAAATCAAACGTGAATAGCCTTCTGAGCAAGCGCGCTGCATCTTAAACTGAGTCGTCTACTTGGTCATTTGGGGTGAAACAGCAGCAAAATTTTAAATTTCAAATCAGTCAAGTCGTTTTGGATACTAACTGCAACCAATACAGAAATTCAGACAGCTAGGCAGACTTAGTTTCAAAATTGTTTTTCTATGTTTGTACCATACATATATGTTATGGTATGTTTAACCTGGCTAAGTTTGTTGTGGGCTCTTGTTAGACCAGGGCGCGTTTGGAACCCTAGATTTAGTTTTAAGTTAACGAATCAGCAGTTACCACCATCACTAACGTGTAACATGTTAAATGTATGAACACTTCATAAGTGCCTTGGTCTACATGAATAAAACATTTTTGAATTTGTTATAATCATCGTTATCATCAGTTTACCAGTCCACTACAGACCACTCGTCCCATACCAGAACGAGAAGGATTAATTAGGCCGCAGTCCATATTGGCCAATGGACTTCACTTCAGAATGCAGGTTTCTTCGCGATGTTTTCCTTCGCCGATACGGAAAACAAATGCATTCAACCTGGAAACACTTACATTTTATTGATTTTTAAATATTGTCGCCAAGTCGCGTGGATTTAAATCACTGTAAAATAAACTTTTATTATCGCTATCATCGTCAATAGAAACGAGTATCTTTAATGCATTATCGATTTCATCCATTACTCTTGTAAAGACAAAAGACAAAGAAGATAGGAAATGATATTTATTAAAGTATGCCACTAATAACTTCCCAGATAACCTGTCAGCTGCACATTACAGTGGAATTCACCGCGAGCGGGGAAACGGGAAATAATACGAGCAAAGTTTTACACAAACGACTGCCTCCGAGTTGCCAGGAGACCTGAGAAACCTGTCTGTGGGAAAAGGGTTTTAACGCACTGCATTGAGGAGCCAAGAGTATCATGTAGTTTATGTTCGCGTCAATCCAGGATTACCAGCATCACTAATAGTATAAGTACAAGAATGTGTCTGTTTGACCTTCCTTTACGCGCTAACTAAGCAAAAAATCACCTAGTTTTTGACATAGAGTGAGTTAAAATATAGGCTACTTTTTATCCCAAGGAAACAAACGGTTCTTATGAGATTAAAAAAAAACGCGGACTAAGGACGCGGGCTTCAGCTAATTGCAAATAATTAATTCAAAACACTTTTTCGGATCAAAATTATGATTTTAATAGTAAAAATTAAAATATAATACTTCTCAAGATCGTCAAAGTTATATACTCAAAAACCCGACAAAGACGTGCCAACGCCAAGCAATTTAGCGTTTCGATGTAACTGATTATGAGTAAGGCAAACCTCTGAGACAGGTAAGCCCACTATCATATTAAACTGCATCATCACTTACAATCAATTGAAATTGCAGTCGAAGTGTACTTTCTAATGGAAAAAAAACCTTCTCACTTACACTAAAAACGCTCTTATTTGAAAATGGAAGAGAAACGGTAGTGCGTGTAAGGGATCAAGAGGCTGCAACGACCAACTTATGGGTGCGGGTGACACCACAGAATTCAATCTGTTGCTGCTCGTTCATAATCATAATATGTAGTTCAAGCGAAACTTCTAGAGCCTTCTGTAGCCTTAGTATAAGATATGCTCACTCACAATCCAGGAGTCGTTTTCGCACATCAATCTTTGAATAGTCAAAGTAAAATGGAGCTAATGACACGCGTTTTAGAGTCGCAAATCCTGTACTACTGGTTTTTGCTTAACAAACGTTTTGTTAAAAGCCCGAGAGAACGAATTGTAGGCAAATTTGAGTTTTAAACCGATGGAAATAAGATTAATTTTACTCAGATGCTCTATTTCATGCTCGAAAACGACTTCTCGATTGCGAGCGAGCAAATCGAGCAAGCGATTAAGGCTAATGAATATGTAAGAGTGCTTCACTTTACTGAAAAGTGTATTCACTTTATAGAAATGAAAATATGTAACCGCTTTTGTTACACAAATTCAAATTACTTGTACCTTTGGTCTTTTTTATTTATTTCTGTTCTTGTGTGCAATAAAGTATTTTTGATTGATGCACAGAATTCAGAAACCGTGTATACGACTTATATTGAAGCATCAAATACGACTCCACTTAAGATTGGTTTCTGGATCAAACGGTTAGTCACCTCATACTATTTTGCAGTTCACAGTAATTATTTTACCTCTAATGTTCTAAGCGTTCAACATAAAATGGGAAAATGGGAAAAAAAAATTGTGACCTAGCAACATTCCGCGGGTGTAAAGTAAGACTTGCGCGGGGTTTTTTACTGTGTTTGGACACAATTCGCTGCATTCAATACTGGCTGAGTGAGGATTCTAAATGTTCTTGATTCAATGGTAACAATTGGGTTCTCTACATTTATTTATTCACATATTGAGGGAGCTGTGAAAAAAAATTAAGTACGCCAATATGTGATGGCGGCCATCTTGTATTTGTAATTAACCATAATTTATAAAATTCTACTAGTCAATCCCACTTATTATTGTGAAAAAATATGTAAAAATGAATGTTTGTGTCAGTGGCCATCTTGGACAGATTTTCATCAAACGTAGCTGACATTGACGAAGTCAATTGTGCCGTGCAGCATCCCTGCAAAACACTTTGGCAAACAAAGGCATGCCAAATTCTATCCAAATCCGCTTAGCCTATGTTCTTTTCGAAAAGAACTAAGGCTAAACGGATTTGGATAGAATTTGGCTATATGATATGATATGTTTATGTTTATTTTTATTATCTTTATGTTCTTTAGTACTTATGTATGATTGAGTATATATAAGTTCATTATTTTATTCTTATTTGTGCAATATTGTTAATAATATTTGTATTTAGCTATTTGAATGTAGGTTTATAATAATTTTACACCACCTGTCCGCTCTCGCTCATATTGTCCTTATCCAAAAGTTGCCTGGCGGAGATCGCTACTAAGCGATAAGGCCGCCTTTTGTATTCTACTTCTGTCTTTGTATTTATATTGTTCTTTTATTTTTCTAACTTCATAGTGGTGTACAAATAAAGAGTTAGATAATAATAATGACTGACTTTTATTCCGATTCCTTAAGTAGTTCTCGAGGGAAAATATTTACGAGCTAAGCCGCGGGTATTAACAGCTTTGAAATTATGTATGCAAGTTACCTATGCTATGGAAAAGGACATGTACTTTTTGTACCGATTTATCAAATAGTTCCCATGGTAAGACTAAAAATTGATATATAATGATGTCGTGTTTAGGAGTACATTAATTTAAATTATGTGCGTCAAACATAGTAATAGCTGAAACGCAAAACTGTAGTTATTTTTCTCTATTACAGCGTAAGCGATAAAACGGGTGAAAATTTTATTAAATTTTTTATTTCTTTCCTATTTTTATATCTTTTCGGACCCAAGTCTGAAGTCCACGCAGACGAAGTCGAGTGTAGAAGTTAGTAGGTATATAATTCTCTAAAAAGGTATCATTTGTAAAGGGTGCGACTTAGTCTTGAACTATTAGGTAGGTCAGCCATTTGAACGCCTGATAAATGAGGTCAAGCTTTTCACATGTAATCCTCTAAGGACCAATACACACTTCTCACAACGGGGTATCTTCGGGAAACTGCGCTGTGTAATTTATCGAATAGACAAACACCACGAATAATATATTATAGTAATTTACAATAACCCATTTATAATGGGCAATAAATTATGCGAAGAGAAAATTAATTACAGAAATCAATTCCATCTTGCCCGCTTCACCCGGGACTACGAGAAACGGATTCCGATGTGCGTAATTAATTGGAGACTGTTCTCGGACCAGGCCAAGTACTCCCAAACTTAGATTTTATCAAGAATATTTCTATTGTATACGTCAGAGTTTTTAAAATATTACTTACTTATTAAATAATGCAAAATCCGAGTTCGTCAGCCTTTTAAAGTATTTCTATTTTTTTAGTCGGGAGTATTCTTAGCTTCTTCATTTCTTTGGGTTAATGACTTTTAATCATCCCTGCACGGCACAATTTACTTCGTCAATGTCAGCTACGTTTGATGATAAATCTGTCCAAGATGGCCACCGACACAAACATTCATTTTTACATATTTGTTCACAATAATAAGTGGGATTGACTAGTAGAATTTTATAAATTATGGTTAATTACAAATACAAGATGGCCACCATCACATATTGGCGTATTTAATTTTTTTTCACAGCTCCCTCAATATGTAAATAAATAAAAGTAGAGGACCCAATTGTTACCATTGAATCAAGAACATTCAGAATCCTCACTCAGCCAGTGTGTCCAAACACAGTAAAAAACCCCGCGCAAGTCTTACTTTACACCCGCGGAATGTTGCTAGGTCACAATTTTTTTTTCCCATTTTCCCATTTTATGTTGAACGCTTAGAACATTAGAGGTAAAATAATTACTGTGAACTGCAAAATAGTATGAGGTGACTAACCGTTTGATCCAGAAACCAATCTTAAGTGGAGTCGTATTTGATGCTTCAATATAAGTCGTATACACGGTTTCTGAATTCTGTGCATCAATCAAAAATACTTTATTGCACACAAGAACTAAACAGAAATAAATAAAAAAGACCAAAGGTACAAGTTATTTGAATTTGTATATTTTCATTTCTATAAAGTGAATACACTTTTCAGTAAAGTGAAGCTCTCTTACATATTCATTAGCCTTAATCGCTTGCTCGATTTGCTCGCTCGCAATCGAGAAGTCGTTTTCGAGCATGAAATACTTGAGCATCGGAGTAAAAATGTTGCACAAATAAGAAACTATAATAAATAAATATAAAATAATGAACTTAAATATACTCGATCATACATAAATACTAAAGAACATAAAGATAATAAAAATATACATAAACATATCATATCATATAGCCAAATTCTATCCAAATCCGTTTAGCCTATGTTCTTTTCGAAAAGAACATAGGCTAAACGGATTTGGATTGGATTTGATTAAACGGACGGCTTAATTCTATCCAAATCCGTTCAGCCGTTTGCCAACACACAACACGCATCCACACTGTCACATATATAATATTAGTAGGATCTGTATAACCTGAACCTTTTGACCATTATCATCTCATAGCATTCAAATATAAATAAATACATTACGGTGATACATACACATATCGCCATGTAGTCTCAAATTAAGCCGCGCTTGTGTTATGGATACTAAGAAAACCATAATTGATTTCTAATAATGTACATAAATACTTATAATATAAACACTCACACACTGAAAAACCCACAGCCTTGACTCAGAAAGCAGGAGCACTGCCCAATGGATTGTTTTTTATTTATTCGTCAAACGATTTGGTATTATTTAATAAAACATTTTATCACGTTTTTTTTTGTTTTTAATCCGTACCGTAACGCTTAATCGCTTAGCGGTATGTCATTGTGTCCCACTTGAAGCCTCTCACCAGACCAGACCAGGGAAAATACAGAATTTATGCAAGGTCTTTCCATTAGTTATCTATACTTAGTTAATTTTTGCATGATGTTTAATATCAGTTTTCCAATAAAAAACATAAATGCTTAACAACATATTCACGAATCCGACACTGTTGGTTTTCGGTCAAGCAATCCATTAACTACCGAATGTCGACGCATGTCGCTTGTGTAGCTGCAAAAACATTCCAATGACATTTCAACCTTACAGTTTCCACTTCAGCTGTTTTTTTAAAATTGACTTTTTCTTTTCAGATGAATGGATGTATAATGGCATAGAGGCACGATTTGCCACAACTTCGCTTCCGCGGAATCTGGGATTAAATATTCCCAGCGTGCTCCCCTATCATAATTCCCAAACATGATATCAAGAGGCCGCGCAACAAATCTTGGCTGCCAGCATGCAAACTACTGCATTTGCATGACGTTGGGGATATGAAACCAGCGAAACTTGCCTGCTAATATCGGAACGCCTGACGACTATTAGTATCGTAAATATCACCAACAGTTCACTGCTGAGCTTTCTTAACGGGCGGACCTATGATCACTACGCTGGGCATAGAAGTTGGTGTTGGTTGTTCCATTTTAGGTTCAGCCAGAGGACTGTCCTCTGCGCAGAGCATGCATGGAGCTAGATGAAACACCGACACACGTACTGCTCTGATGTAGAGGAGTAGCAGTGCAACGCACAGCATACCTTGGCTCCATCGCATCACTCCCTAAAGTACTTGGCATCCTGAGCGGCCGGTTATGGTTCTGAGCTCGGCTGGCTGAAGTGATCCAAGCGGAGAGCCGTACCGGTGGCACTACGTACAACAGAAGGTTCCGGCCGACGGATACTGGCCTTTGGCTTTGAGACAATCAGTTATAGGATTAGTATCCTTCACAATGTTAAGGGATACTTCCCGTCCGGATATTTCCTCACACTACAAAAGCCTAAAGTTGTAATAGTTTCATGTTTGAAATTTGCAAACAAAATTCTTCAAAAGGCACACTGTATTCCGATCCGGATAACTGCTCACAAGTCAAGAGGTAATTCCTGTCCGGATAACTGCTTACAATACAAAAGCCAAAAATTGGCCTACGCGTTTGAAATTTGCACACAAAATTCTTAAAAAGACACACTGTATTTTGATCTGCCGTCACCAAACGGCCTGTTAGTATGGTAAGCCTATAAACTTTAAGGCACTCAGTGGGATTAGTATCCTTAACAAGGTTAAGATATCCGTCCAGATCTCATTACAAAAGCCTAAAGTAGTTCACCTAGAGGTTTGAAATTTGCGCACCGTACTCCTCAAAATGTTTGCACACTAAACGCCTCAATAAAATGTATATAAATCTTCTGTAACTTTAAAATTAAAGCATGAAACTTAAAGTCAATCAAATCAATCAAAAACCTATAACAGTCCACTAGTGGACTAAAACGCCTCTACTAACGGAAGGGTTTGCCCACATCACAAGGCTAGACGGAAGAGTTGGTGATCGCAGTAAATTGTACTAGTGATAAAGAGGACGCTGCTGCCACTTCTCCGTTGTATACCGTTATATCCCTACATCGCATTCTACGACACCTGCAGCTGTAAGAGGCATGGTGACAACTGTATTCTTATATTCCGTCATCACACTACAGCAATACTACGACAGTACTACGACAGATACACACATCGCCGTCTAGCCCCAAAGTAAGCGTAGCCTGTGATATGGGTACTAAGATAGCTGATGAATCTTTTTTTATTAATATAATAAACGCTTATAATATACAGATAAACACCCATGAAAACATTCATGTTTATCATACAAATTTTTTTTTCCTGTTGTGGGAATAGAACCCACGACCTGGGACGCAGAAAGCAGGGTCTCTGACCACTGCGCCAACCGGCTGTCTACTGCACAGAATTTGAAATAAAATGTAAAAAGTAATACCTCATGATAAGTAACGATTCATTTCAAAACGAAAGTTCGCTAACCTTGAACGGGTTTCGTCACTTTATTTTACCGATTGAACATACCCATTTAGTTCTACGCGGCATCTTAAGAAAACGCTTTACTGATTCGATTTGCCAGCTTCGCTCTTATTTCCGCTAGCTTAGAAGCCTCAACCGAAAACGTGTATTATCTCCACTCTGGGACGCTTTCCGTGAATGTTAATGATAATAAACTAGTGAGTAGCTCCAAGTTTGTTAATTGGTTTAAAAGTTTCGCAGAAGAAGTTCTGTGCTTAACACAGCCTATGCATACCATCAACTGTTACTTTGCTAAGATTTGTACACGATTTCTGTAGTCAGACGGAATTCCTGACAGTCTTTTCAAATCAACTTAAAAAAACGACACTTGGTTATGCTATTCCTATTTTCGTTTCGATTTGTCCACTGGTAAGCTTTTATTGTGGCACATCAAATACTATACATTGAATTCGGTGGATCACCGTGCTAGAAGACTTATCGGCGGCATAGAATAATAAACTCCAATGATGAGGAGAGAAGCACATGTCTATAGGTATTCTACAAGATGAATTTTTGAAGTGTGCTCAAGAACTTATCCCGTTCCCCGTCATAATTTTTCATCTAACTGATAGATACTTGCAATGATTTACACCATTACGTAGTTGATATTCAATAGACACTTAAAAAGGCTTAGCTTCATCGGCTCTAATCCGTATAGCAAGACCTGGAATGCCTTTCGGCCATGAGTTTTCCCCACCTGTAATTTGATTACCTTAAAAATAAGAGTGAAAAGGCATCTTCTGGACGTGAATTAGCAAGCACGTGTCACGTAAGGCGGCATTATGACTTAATATGCTGAGCAAAGTAGTCCATAATTAGGTTCAAACAACATATACTGTTATTAAGTCCCTGAAGTTATTCATAGCAAAAAAGATAAATTATTCTTGACAATACATTTTTTCGTCTGAGAACATATTTTCGACTGAGAAACATTTTTAGAGGTCTAGCCTAGGTCTGGCACAATTTTTATTTATTTAATTATTCATTCACTTTAGTGCAAAGCCAAAAAAACGGTTTAAAAAAGGCGGACTTAATGCTAAAACATTTTCTACGAGCCAATCTTCAAACGTGCGAAAAGTTTTCAGTAAGATTATTTTAGTTATTTTTTTGAATTTGGAGTTAAGAAAAATACTATACATTTATAGTACAAATAGCGATAACTGATTGTTTTGGCGTTATTGAATTTCATTTAGCTAAGAAAAATGCTAAAAAAGTGAAAATGGAAAACTGCACGGAGTGGCCACGGAGCAATTTAAGTCACATTTTAGTTTGCAACGTTCGGAAATCAAATCCGGCCATGTAACGCCCTTAAGCTCAAAAGCCAATAAAAATATGAGAAAAAAACAACGTAAAATAAAACGTCATGGAAAAAAAAAGATCAAAGTTCCGTTCATTATCCACTCAACAAAATATCAAGCGCTGATTGTATTGTACAGGGGCAATAATCAAAAAGGGGTCCACGTCACATGAGTGTGTCCTCACGCTCCGCCCTTTTGACCTTTGTCCCTTAATGAAGTGGGCTCGTGTGACCTCAGGCGTCTTTGCCGACGTATTATTTTTATGGTGGTACAAGTTGTAAGAGATGTTATGCTAGAACATAATTATTTGGAATTACTACAAATAACTACAAACCATGCATAATATGCGGTGTTAACCTAGGGGATAAAGCATAACCTGTCCTGCGTGTGTTTGGATCGAATAGCAGCTTTACGGTATCAGAGCCTAAGATTGTATAGTTTCAAAAAACTAACCTAAAAAGTAAATTAAACGGTGAATAAGTCTGTACACGTTATTCCTTTTCATACAAATTTTTATACATATACAGATTTTTTCCTAGAGGGTATAAATAAAGGGGTGCGGTGCAACTAGTATCTAATTTATTGCAAGGCAGTTTGCTATTACAAACCATAGCTATTTTTATGTTCAGGATAAAAAGTATCATATGTCTTTAGCGTGCAAGCTAACTCTGTTCGAAATTCGAAAGATTTTCTTCGATTGACATTCAACGAGTCTAATGGTGAAAACGTACGTGGTACGTCCTCGGGTTGGAAAGCGCACGCTGTGTTCAGCGTTTGTAGGGGCATTTTAGTATGTCTCAGAGGAGGGTCTGCAAAGGCGGGCGCCGCTAGGTGGGTCGCGGATGTGTGCGAATGCGTTCCCGCGGCCCAGCCACCAGGCGATTGGGTGGAACTCTGTGGGGTTTTAGTCGGTACGAGTCCGACATAATCACCTTGCCAGTCCGATACTTGGGTATCGATGATGATTTCCCCGCGAGAAAAAAAAGGGATAAAGCTTCGACTTCACTTTCAGAGGGATCAATCCCCAGCACGTAATCGTTTCTTTCGTTTCTTACAACGGTAAACGAAAACATCGTGAGGAATCCCATGCCCTGTTGTGGGCGGTAGTTATAATGATGATGCTGATGATAAATAATATGTTTCAGACTTCACAAGTGCCGACACAATTTTGCCAGTTTATCAGTTTGTAATCTACTTTAATTTTCTTTTCACCAACCCCTACAAAAGCTGAACACAGCGTGCGCTTCCCAACCCGAGGACGTACCACGTACGTTTTCACCATTAGACTCGTTGAATGTCAATCGAAGATATTCTTTCGAATTTCGAACAGAGTTAGCTTGCACGCTAAAGACATAAGATACTTTTTATCCTGAACATAAAAATATCTATGGTTTGCAAAATAGCCTTACAATAAATTAGATACTAGTTGCACCGCGCCCCTTTTTTTATACCCTCTAGAAATAAATCTGTATATGTATAAAAAATTCTATGAAAAGAAATGACGTGTACAGACTTATTCGCCGTTTAATTTACTTTTAAGGTTAGTTTTTTGAAACTACACAATCGTAGGCTCTGATACCGTAAAGCTGGTATTCGATCCAAACGGACAAAAACATTCCATCGAGATTTGACCGTAGTACATCGTACAAAATCTGTTTGGACTACGCATGTTGGTTTCAATATGAGGAGCTTGTTTGCTTTAGTCACGGGCACTGCCCTGCTACGATCAGCTGCATTCAAAAGAGAAATTCGCTTTGATTAATGCCCATGTACTTTCCAATAATTCTTCTTTACAATAAAACTGTAAAACCGAAATCAATATAAGCTCAGTTACAAAAGCCAGGTGAACTGAAGTCATAAAAACAGGTTTTTAAAAACGTTCTCGTTTAAATTCTGATCCATATCGTTTGGCTAAAATGTATCGTGAGAGATCTCCGAATGTGTCGTGAGAAAAACAAAAGTCTTAAGAAAACAATATCCTAGATGACTTCTTACGACTTCGAAACCTAACTATAGATCCGTCTATATTAAATAAATACATATACTACGACTATGCACACATCGCCATCTAGCCCCAAAGTAAGCTTAACTTGTGTTATGGGTACTAAGATGACTGATGAATATTTTTATGAATAATATAAATAAATACTTATAAAAGACAGATAAATACCCAGCCACTGAAAAAAATTCATGCTTTCAACATTTTTCGAGTTGCGGGAATCGAACCCACAGCCTTGGACTCAGAAAGCAGGGTCGCTGCCCACTGCGCCAATCGGCCGTCAATAATTAGTAGTAATTGTTAGACTCCGCGATGAATGCAGTGAATCGTGCTCAAAGTATCTCTACATTAATTAAATCTTAAACAACGAGAGCATAGTTTCCTATACCGGCCTCCTCATCTTTGATTACCAAGATTACACACACACACATCGCTTTGGCCAATGACGTCAGAATCGCAATCCTGCAACAGTATTCTGATTGGGTGCTGTATGGGGACAGTCAGAATACAGTTGTCACCACCCCTCCTCTTCTCGCGGATTTTTTTATTTTTTTATATTAATAGCGGGCAAAGAGCAAGAGGAGCCACCGATGCGTTGCCGGCTTTAAATCTCAAGAGGCTACAAAGACATACAACGGAAAACAGCTGCAACTTCCTATGTGCTACTTCGATCACTAACCCGTCCGCCCAGCGTTGTGGTCATATGGGTATACAAATTTCTACATGCCTATCCCCTTCTGTTTTGTTTTGGGTTTGACAATATTGTATATATTTATGTATTATTGATATTAATTATATAGGTATATATTAAATATTATCAGTATCTATATATTTTATTGTAAGTTTATTATATGTATATATTAAAGGTATATATGCATGTTTAATGTTTATTTACCTGTATTCATTCAAAACAGTATGTATGTCATAAAGTTATAAGTTCTATCAAGTTGAAAACTGTGAGATTGCTACGAAATTCTTTAAAACAAATGTAGTGAAAACAAACATTCAAGTTTCTAATTCTAAAAGCCACAACGCGGTCCCAGATCAAGTGCTAAATCACTTTCGCGTTTCAACACCGAATTGAAACGTCACATTTCTCGCTTAATTCTTAGGGGGCGACCAACGAGGAATAAGTTGAGGAGGGGGCTTGCTTCCGACACAAAAAGTTCAAACCGTTAATCTTCCGTTTAAAGGCTACTGAAAATTCGTTGCATTACTTAAATTATAATTTCTCTTAACAAATTTACCAGTATCTTGAATGTCGCTTTTTGAGTCTAAAACTCTGAACTAAAGAACTCGAAATATTTTTTAGATGTCAATAAAAAACCACAACAGATTTTTTTATTGTCGTTTTCTTAGAAGAGGAGAGAAATTATTAATTTTACTGCCACTGACAAGCAGTTCTAAATCGTTTATCTAACATAATCTTACTACTTCTATACTGTTAGTCTCAGCCTCCTCTACTACTTTTCGCTTTTATATCTTTCTTCCACATTTCATTTTAAAATTTTCCGTAGATCCTTTTCCATACAATCTATCAACTTTTTCTAGGTCTTCACTTGAGTATTTTTTCATGAGGCCATTTCGTCATTACCTTGACCCCTCTACATGCCCCACTATAACTAACCAAACTACGGACTAACAACCGAACTGGTCTGTATAACCAAGATGCAATAACCAATACAATCACGCGACCACATGTACATCAGTACGACACGAAAATGAAACAGTACGAAAAAAACAAATCAGTTACGATGGAGACCCATTGGTCCAGTACTTAAGCAGATGAGAACGATAAGTATAGATACTCCACCTTGAAAGGCTTACATTGCTCATTGGAAGGCGAGCGACAAACAAAATATTTAAGCAGTAACTTTGTTGTAGGCTGAACTGAAACTTTCTTTAATTAAATCTTTGGCGACGATTTCAAAACATCTGGCTGCACGGACGAACTAAGACAGCGAAAGTAAGGTCTCAACGCACTACAGTTTTTAAAATGATATGATAGCCAGTTCTTAACCAATCCATTATCCAGACATAGATTTTTTACTGATACAATTTCCCTGAGTAAAAAAAGCAAGTTGATGTAAGATGAAAGAATGTTTCTTTGCTGGTCTAAAGCTATCTCGAAACTTAATAGGATTTATTAAATAAATAAATTTTCTACGATAATACACACATCGCCATCTAGACCCAAAGTAAGCGAAGCTTGTGTTATGGGTAATAAGATAGCTGATGAATATTTTTATGAATATAATACACATAAATACTTCTAATATACAGATAAACACCCAGACACTGAAAAACATTCATGTTCATCACAGAAACACTTTCCAGTTTTGGGGTTCGAACCCACGGCCTTGGATTCAGAAAGCAAGGTCGCTGCCCACTGTACCAACCGGCTGTCTAATCAAACAGATTATCAGTAATAATCTTATCCCGGATATTGGATTCATTTTTATAAATATTTTCATCTTTAGCACCCTAAGTACATCCTTTGTAAAACCAGCTCTCACGGTTTCATCCTGTTTTTTGGTACTTAATAAAAAAAATTGCTGGATGAACCCTATTTTATATTATAATAATATAATAGTAATGAACTATATTCAGCTTCCACGCATAAGAAAACTAATAAAAACTAATAACTTATTACTTTAAAATTAATTATTCTCTTTATTACTAACTAAATTCCTTATAAAAAGGTGCTAGGACTATTCATCTTTTATTTTTGGCATTTTGAATAGCGTTTTTATTATGTAACGTTAGTCTGGAAAATAACACAAATATCACTTTCCATTTACTTAGTTTGCTCCGGGCGGCATGGAAAAGGGATAACAATTATGAGAGTAAGGTTAATAGACACGAAAATCGCTTGCATACAAAACCTCTTTTGCCGAACGAAAGCGGGCAATGATAAAAATGTTTTAAACTGGATTCATTCAAACTGCAGTGAGCGTAGATTATTTTGACCGGTCTCCTTTGTAAACCTCTAGCGTTCGGCACCCCAATTAAGTTGAATTTGTAAAGTCCTACTTTGATTCTCTGCGAGTAACTCTACTTCCGCTAGGGCCCTCGTGGCCTGTGAATAAAGAATTTATGTACAAAAAAACGAGCTTCTTCTGAATGGGTAGGTTTATTTTACAACCTATCTGACCCTACATTTTAAATCGTTAAACAACCATATATTCCCTTGGATATATGGGTACAAACCTTAAATACAGAATTCCTTTTTTTTTATTATCTGCACCCATTGTCATACGTCTAAGGACCTGGCTAAGCTTACTGACTTCTTCATCTTACAATGGCGACCTATTTAATATGTTCAATATTTACTATAATATTCTTGAAGTGTTTGATCGTCTTTTTTGTGAATGATGTGGTGTACAAATAAAGAGTATAAATAAATAAATATATTTCAAAAAATATTGCAAAAAGAAAATATTCTATATATATATATAAAATTATTATATATATATTTATCTATATATATATATATATATATATATAGATAAATATATATATATAAAAAAAAAAAAAAATATATATATATATATATATATATATATATATATTTTTTTTTTTTTTTTTTTTTTAAATAAATAAATATACTACGACAATACACACATCGCCATCTAGCCCCAAAGTAAGCGTAGCTTGTGTTATGGGTACTAAGATGCCTGATGAAATTTTTTATGAATAATATACATAAATACTTAGAAAATACATATAAACACCCAGACATATAATCAGGAAACTGAACGTTTTAAATAAGATCTGGGTTTTATATGACAAACATAAAAAACACGGATTTCTCTAGCATTTCTGAGCCAATTTTCGAAATATTTTTTTAAATTTACAGCCGATAATAATCAAAAAAACCAACGGAACGCATTCTAAGTCCTTAAACCCTATAAGATACGTAAATCAATGCCCTCAACATTAGTACAATAGAGATACACCGTCCAGGCCTACGTAAATCGATTAGAACGCCAATCAGATCCGGATTGCCCATCAATATACTCAAGATGTATGAAGATGTAGCTAAACGTCTTCGTCGTTCAAACACATCGCCAGTGACGCAAGTCAGAATGCTACAACGTACGTCGAGACCTGTTCAAGCATGTTGATTAGTTCATCGGACATGTTCGAGCTTCGCAATTGCATGCGTTCCAGTCTTTGGTCATAGATTAAGGTAGGATTAACCGTGTTACACAAATCTATACTCTACTCTATATACTAATATTATGATGCGAGAAAGTATGTGTTGTATGGAGTAATCTCTGGATCGACTGAACCGATTTTGAAAATTCTTTTAACCGTAGATAACGACATTATTTCTGAGTATCATGCGCTATATATTAGTGTAAAAAATTAAAAATACTTTTTAATGTATCGTTTTTCATTTCAGATTTGCAAACGAGGTCGGAATTAACGGGGGAACGACATCGTGTTCTACGAACGCTGCTTTAACGATGAGATAACTTAGAAAAGTTACAGGTATGGATACAGGCGTGCTGGGATTCGAACTCGGCCCCTCGAAAGTGAAGTCCTACCCACTGCGCTATCAACGCTTCTACGGCACACATCCGGTGTTATATTATGTTCATCATATTAAAAACAATGAACAAAAAGCTACCTTTTACTAACGATTGCCGAGTTACCTACGGCCGTACCAAAGCCAATAAAATGCATCTTCATTCTTATATAATAATGTCAGTTGCAGAGTCCATTACAGAGTTGCTCGGCAGTTGTGCAAAGTGCATAGAGTTGTTACTGCCGCTATTATGAGCTCTTCATTTTGTTAGCAGAAGTTATGGCGACGGGCCGTCAAGGAGTAATATTAGACTGGGCTTACAACTCAAATAAAGTGGTTGTAAACTGGGGCTCTTCGGATATAGAATAACTTAATGTAGCTAAACAATGATAGGTCGCGAACTATTCCCAGTTGTATTTCAATTAATGGAACTAAACGATCGCGCCGCGCGCCGGTGACGCCGGCTAATTGCCTGCTCGCTTTAGCTCAGTGCCTTAAGTACGAGACAACTACGCTCGCAATCGTAGTCTTTATCGAGTACCAAAAAGAAAAATTGGCTTTTTGTTTCTTTTAAGCTCGTCCATTATTAACTAACTAGATGATACAGTGAACTTAGTAAATCCTAAAATATCCGTAGGCGAGCAAAGCGGAAAAAAACCGAGATACGACATTACATTTTCAAGTTTTCTCGAGATAAAGGCGCAGCCATTGATTTATACATAATATGTTCAGAAATAATTGTATATATATGTATTCAAGCGGGGGAAAGCTAGTTTATTTCACGGAAACACAGATGTCCGGAGGGCGTTTAGTGTTCTTGTACGATGTCGCGAGAAATGTTATGACTGCCATACTCCCTTATAGGTTACTCCGCTACCATCTTAGACTGCATCATCACTTACCACTTGGTGAGATTGCAGTCAAGGGCTAACTTGTAATGGAATAAAAAAATAAAGTTTGCTTTGTCCAATTTCTGCTGGATGAATGAAGAAGAGAATTCGAAACTACAAAGTCTCCAGCACCGACTTAATGTTGCCTGTTTATCGGTTTTTTACCGGATATACTTCGGCGAGTGTACTCAGGAACTTCACAATCTTGTTCCTCCTTCCCCGCTCTACCACAGAACAGTGAGACACTGTGGGCGGTGGCATCCTTATTTGGTTGATATTTCATCAACACGCACGAAACGTTTTTAATCCATGTCTCTGATACGTACCGATAAGATATGGAACGCCCTACCGGCATCTGTGTTTCCTGTCGCGTGTAATTTGAGTACTTTCAACTTTTTACTTTTTCTAGGCAAGCGTGCTCCAACCTAGACCTCATCATTGCTTTCTAACGGACATGGTTGTCGTCAAGCGCTGGCCTGTCGTTAATAAAAAAAAATGGATTCTTGTGGTTATTTAAAAGTAATAATTGACGGACCAAACTGATAGACTGCCAAATGGTAATCGGAAAACTATCGACTATAAACAGTGCAATAATTAACAGGGCGTGCAAAGGACGCGCCCTTGCACGTTCACTGTATCATCTAGTTAGTTGCGGCGGTTATCGCGGCGCGATCGTTTAGTTCCATTAATTGAAATACAACTGGGAATAGTTCGCGACCGATCCCTGACACGTTGGCAACTGTTGATAACTCACACTAACTCTTGGTAACTCACTCTCACTAACGATAACTTGTATATAACTAGCTGTTTATTATGGTTCTTAACGCCTTTGGTTGCCTTGAAGATTTTAGCGATAAGGCCACCAAATTGTATTCCAATTTATATTTCTGTAACTACTTTTTTTCCTTTGGTGCACATTAAAAGTGTTTTCATTCATTCAAAAAAATATTGTCGTAATTCATATATATAGCTTAATATAAATTTACTGTGAGATGGTAATAACAAAAAAATACCTGGCTAAGTTTGCTGTGGTTTTTTTAGACCAGGGCGCGTTTGGAGCCCTCGTAGTGTTAGGTTTAAGTTGGCGAACGAAGTTATCACCACCCCTTTCAATTATGTAAGCATATATGTATGAACGCTTTATAAGTGCCTGTGATAGGCCTACATGAATAAAGAAATTTTGAATTTGAATTTAAATTATATTTATAATATATGTATACAAAAGAATATTAGCGTAGTACTATAGCGGACGGAATTATGCGATAGTAACTTTGAAATCAACGCAATAATGCGTTTGTTTCTTTATCGTGATGCATTATCGTTTCATCGAGTTTCAAATCGAAAGTTTCACTTCAAATGAAACAATAAAAATGTTTAATTACCCCGTTAGTCTATTTAATATGTGACTATCAGTTTTGCTTGCAAAAATACAGTCACAACATCCAAATGCGTTTACATTGTACCGGATAAAAACAAAGTAATTAATATCATCCGTGCGAAATGCGAATTCGTAGCGTGGTTAATTATTGTCCACAAAATAATTACCGCGTGCATTATTACGAGAATAAAATGAACGTCCATAACATACTTTGTTGATCTTGCCGCGGGGCGAGTCGCCGTCGCGCCGTCCAAATTATTTTCCCAAATGACGTTTCGGCGGGAAAATGACGGAAACGTGGGTAATTGCCCTCTCGCGATATAAATTGGCTGCAGACTGTGTAACCGGCAGTGGTAAGGGCTATCCGCTACTAATGTGTCGAGAGTCACGACGCGTTTAGAGCCAAAAACTTATGCATCTTAAGGATAAGCCAAGCAAAAAAATCCGCAGCCTATAAATGTTTTTCAGTGTCTGGGTGTTTATATGTATATTCTAAGTATTTATGTGTGTTATTCATGAAAAATATTCATCAGTCATTTTAGTATCTTATCGATAAGTCGATCTCAACATCCGCAGCCTATAAACGTCTTACTGCTGAGCATAGACCTCCTCTAAAATAGGAGAGACTGTTATAGAGCATAGACCCACCACCCAAAAATGATCGTGCATCTTATCGATATGTCAATCCTAACATCCGCAGCCTATTAGCGTCTTACTGCTGAGCATAGACCTCCTCTAAAATAGGAGAGACTGTTATAGAGCATAGACCCACCACCCAAAAACTTATCGTGTATCTTATCGATATGTCATTCTTAACATTCACAGCCTATGAGCGTCTCAATGCTGGGTACAGGCCTACTTTCACAAATAAGAGACGGTTATAGAGCATAGACCCACTACTCAAAAATGCATCATGTATCTTAACGATAAGTCAATTCTAACATCCGCAGCCTATAAGCGTCTCAATGGTACAGGCCTCTTCTCACATAGAAGAAACGGTTATTGAGCATATTCCACCCAAAAAGGGCACAGGCCACACATGTTGAGTCCACTGCTGTCATGTCAATCTCAATATCCATAAATTTTTAGGAAAGTTTGCTAGGAAAGAAATGTGTTAGAAACTTGGTATTTTTAAAATACCCTTCTTTTTTTATATATTAATAGCGGGCAAACGAGCAAGTGGGTCACCTGATGATAAGTGATCACCGCCGCCCATGAACATCTGCAGCACCAGAGGAGCCACCGATGCGTTGCCGGCTTTTAAGGAATTTGTTTATCCGCCCCTTGAATAACCCTAGATCTTTTTGAAACCTTTCATGCATTTTAAAATACTGATAAAATAATTAGTAGCTGTTGCCCGCGACTTCGTTCACGTTTGTTTCTATTTTTAAGGCATCCCGTAGGAACAGTTCATTTGAGATCTACTGCGATCATCAACCCGTCTACCATGCAGCGTGGTAATTTTGAACAAGCCCTTCCGTTGCGAGAGGCAAGTCAGGTCCGCAGTGGACTGTTATAGACTGATAACTCTTTCAAAGAGTACGTTGGCCACCTATGTTATAGGCTGCACCCCTTAAAAAAGTCACCCACTCTATGTCTTTATTCAAGTAGGCCCATAGGTGGCGCTTTTGATATGTACATAAGAATTACACGGTAGTGAGATTATTGCGATAACCACATTCGTAAACTTAAAACTAAAGCTACAAGGTGGTTTAAGAAGAAGCCCACAACAAACTTAGCCGGGTGGTTTTTTTTTTGTTATCACCATCTCACAATGTTATTTTAAATTATTAGAAGAGCAACCAGGTTAGAGCAATAATTTACACCCAAGCTTTTTTATTGATTACGTAGTCCTTTATACTATAATAGGACTTGTCTAACGTTCTTAAGCTTACGTTTAATACAAACTTTGAACTTTTTAAGAGACATCACATCACATATATTTCCGAAGACATCAATATCGAGAGTTCTTAGTACTGACAAACAGCAAGCGTATAAATATGGTTTGGCGACGAAAAGCCCCGCCCCGCGACCACGGCATTACCGTGGGGCGGCTGACGACTGCGATGGAATTTGTTCTTGACAGGTAGCATACCTATGCTCCCCTGGTATCCAGACTGGAGACAATCGAGTTAGACGCCCTGCCAGCAGCCAAATCCTAATCCTGCTAATGTTATGAACGTGAAAGTTCGTTAGGATGTTTGTTACTCATTCACACATAAACTAGGAAACTGATATGACTAAAATTTAGAATGGAGATAAGTAGATTATACCGTTTCAGATAGAAATGGAGGGTTTCAAGTGCATCTTCAAAGCTAATCAAACACACACACGTGTTTGTGCGTGTTTGTGTGTGTGTGTGTCGGGAAAAACACACAAACACATACACACACCCGAAGGGAAGGGATTAACTGATTTTCGATTTTTTAGCAAATAAAGATATTTTACTCTTTTCAATAAGACTCTAATAGGCCCAAAGAAAGCACTTTGAAGCTTACATAAAAAATATACATAACTGATAATAACCGTATTCGTAAACTTATAAATAAAGCTTCAAGGATGGTCTGTAACTTTAACTTTAAAATTTTTGATGCAATTCTAACATAAATTCCACAATCTCTAACTCTAACTTCTCTCTAATGACTTTGCGAACAGATGAAGATCGCAAATCACTTAACGACCTCCCTGGCGGAACGGTGAGCGCCGTGAATATAAGTAATAGGTCCCGGGTTCTATTCCCGGCAAGTACAATTCGGGAATTTATAATTTCTGATTTTGCTCTGGGCTGGTATGTTGGGAGGTTTTGGCTGGGGCTAGTTACCACCCGACTGACGAAGAAACACCGCTAAGCGATTTAGTGTTCCGGTGCGATGTCGCGTGGAAACATATTAGGGGTATGACTACCATACTCCCTAACAGGTTAGCCCGCTACCATCTTACCTCGGGGGCCGACCAACACTGCGTTTACCTATAGAGGATTGCCATTCCAGCACCTAAGGACCCCAACGTCCATCTGTTCTCCGAGTTCCACTTCAGCTTTTGTGTCTCACTGAGCTATATCGGTTCTTCTACGGATCTCCTCATTCCAGATTTGATCATGTAGAGATACTCCCAACATTGCTCTTGTAGAGATACTCTACAAGTTCGCAAAATTGCTCTTGTAGAGATTTGATCATGTAGAGATACTCTCTCCATTTCTCGCTGAGTGACTCTGAGCCTTCTTATGAGGCCAATAGTAAGCGATGTCTGTGTATATACACAATATTTTGGTAAAACATATTTCAATAATATACCCAGGTAACAAAATATAACATCGGAACTTTTTACATTTTAATCAAAAGCCCGATAGAAACGTGGATACACAAATGAAATGTTACAAATATTCGAACCGTGAAGGCATCATCGAGATTAATTAAAGTATTTCCAATTTGCAAGCAAGCCCGACACCGATTTATCCGCTCTCCTTAATTAAAATAAAATATTACTTTTGAAATGTTTTTTTTCTTTTTTCTGTATTCCACTACAAGTTAGCAGTTGACTGTAATATATCCTGGTGGTAAGTGATGATGCAGTCTATGATTGTAGCCGGCTAACTAGTTGGGGAGTATGGCAATTATATTAAACCCAAATCGGTTTCGAGGTAACATCATACCGGAACGCTAAATCGCGTAGCTACTTTGTAAGTAGGGTGCCACAACCGAAGCCTGCCACTAGACCGGACCAGAGAAAAGTCAGATTATGGCTTCCCTAATGGCCTCTACCGGCAATCGAATCCGAGACTTCCACCTTAAAACCAAAACGCTCACCGCTGCGGAATGGTAAGAATTACACAAAAGGACACTTATGTTTTTTTTGTAAAAGAAATATTATAATTTTTTTTACTATCCATCTGAAACTGTTATAAATTTTATTTATATTAATTACATTTAAAAAATATTCGCATACTATTTAATTAGTTGAATGTAAAGGGACACAAATAATTGTAAGAGCAAAAAAAACATCTTTCAGCAAATAAATTTTGGTCTGGTGGGAGGCTTTGGCCGTGGCTAGTTACCACCATACCGACAAAGACGTGCCGCTAAACGATTTAGTGTTCCGGTCAGGTTCCGGTGCGATGTCGCGTGGAAACCAATTAGGGATGTGACTACCATACTCTCTAACAGGTTAGCCCGCAACTATCTTAGAAGGCACCATCACTTCCAGGTGAGATTGCAATCAAGGGCTAACTTGTAGTTGAACAAAAAAATATATATATATTCTATTATATTCTTTTGTATTCTATGTAGTTGATGTCCCATGACTAAATTATAGGGGCACCTTATTTGACTGCGGGACTCCTAAAAGCGACCACTAAGGGACAATTTACATATTTTACCAGAGACGAAGTAGAAAATAAATCCCATAAAAACTTTTGCGATTCACATTCGTATTAAAGTTTAGTTATCATTGCGATTTTAGACGGTATTTCGGGCAAGTTAATTCTCGGTCGCTCATGTGCGAAATAACTTTGCGTCAAGTTTATTTTTTGGAATATCTATTGTGTAATTTTTTGTGACTTTTCGATATTATAACAAAGTTAATTTGCAGGGCCGTAATATTTTACGGTTATTTAAATCTGAAATGTCATAGGTTGCAATTCAAATTGTAAGTATTTGGTCCTACTCGCACCTATTATTGTAGGGAAACATTAGATTCTTTTGGCCG
Organism: Pararge aegeria; assembly: GCF_905163445.1. NCBI lineage: Eukaryota > Metazoa > Arthropoda > Insecta > Lepidoptera > Nymphalidae > Pararge > Pararge aegeria. Next base: position 2,242,582 of record NC_053184.1, on the reverse strand, counting down.
AATGATAATGGCATGTCAGTACTATATTTCTATATATATAAAAATGTTATGTTGGTTGGTTTAAAAAAAATGCTGAATGTGTTGCCCAGCGCCAATCTCGAAAGTAGCTGACCCGACTTCGTTAATTATTTATTTAGAATATTCTTTAAAGTATGAAGATGGTCCTTACGGTGATAAAAATTAAATAAATTGCCTGAAAAAGTCTAAAAACAACACTTTTCTACTTTCCCAAACAAACGATTCGTAATATTACTTAAAAGTCCATTTGAACATTAATACCATACCATAAAGTATAAGTGTTAGTGGAGATGTTAAAATGATATTAAAATCGGTACTAACAGATTTTGTGCAGACGAAGTTGCACAGGTCAGGTAGTCACACAATACATTTGTCCATACATAATTCTTCCCGCGGATGTCGTACGAGGCGTCAAATATGCGGCGAGGCGGAAAACAGGCACCAACCCGTCTGCCCAGCGTGGGGATTATGGGCAAACCCTACTGTTGGGGGAGGCCTTTAGTCCAGTAGTGGACTGTTAAAGGCTATTGATGAGACTAAGTAAACTCTAAAAAATAACAAACTTGAACGATAGTAGAATAAAATATCATCGTATAGAACAACTGAATAGATTGCATTCGAAAATAGATGGACCCCAAAATACCTCGCAGTATCACGCGAAATCGTTTCAATTTTCCGAACAATAACTATTCGCAAACATTTCGCGACAGTCAAAGTCCATCGAATGTGAGGTTATAATCCCAGCGAGGATAATCGAATAATACTCACGCATGATACATCCGAACCCCGCTGCAAAAATATACATGCGAATTCAATCCCTAATATATGAAAGCAGAGGATTAATTTCGCGTGAATGTTTTGTGTATTATAATAATGTTGTGGAGTACTGTACGTATAGATGCGATATGCTAATTCAGTGTTTGGTAAATGTAGTATTCGGTACGGTCATTGCACGGTCGCAAACATTGTCTGACACGTTCTCGATGTTTGTTCATCATACTAGGTGCTCGTGTATGCAGCGTAGCATTTATGGTATAACGATTTCGATCAACTGGTAATTCATTTATTAGCCTTTCCAGGGAAGCAAATAGTACTTTTACAGATAACAGTACTAGTTTAATTTTTTTTATCACGTAAAACAACAAATTTTGCGCAACCACAGACATAAAAAAAAAATTAAAATAATCATCAGTCATTATTATCATCACACATTTGTATAAAAAGGTTACATTTGTAATTTGTTTGAAATAAAATATGTGTGACAAAGGAGCTGGGTCAGTATAGCTGCATACGTCGTTATTAAACAATAACAAAACAATTACAAAAATATAAACGAAAATTGCACATTTACATTAACACAAAACTTATTTACCTATGAAGGACGTAATTAAAAAACAAAATGTTAAAAATCTTTGACAGCCGATTGGCGCTGTTTGCAGGGACCCTGCTTTCTGAGTCCAAGGCCGTGGGTTCGATTCCCACTACTGGAAAATGTTTGTGTGATGAGCATGAATGTTTTTCAGTGTCTGGGTGTTTATATGTATATTTTAAGTATTTTTGTATATTATTTATACAAAATATTCATCAGTCATCTTAGTACCCATAAAACAAGCTACGCTTAAATTGGGCGTTGAATGGCGATGTGTGTATTGTCGTAGTATATTTATTTATTTATATATCTAATTACGAGTTAAGCCAAAATAATATAACCACAATCAAAAGAATAATAAATAATGGTACTAATAGATACCTACTATTTTATAAACAATATTCAAAAACTACGAAAACTAAAGGAAACACATAAACATAAAGGAAAATATGGTGTGCAAATATTTTATAATAATAGTTATTACAATTTATAATTATTAATTAGAAGTACTTCATAATTATTAGTATCAAATTTATGTACAATTAAAAAAAAAAATAGAATAAGATAAATTTTAGTATTAAGTTGGATTTTACATTTTTCTAAAAATTCATTACGACTGTAAAAACATTGCTCAATTAGGTAATCAGTTTTTTCTTAAATTAAGGTACTGTTAGCCCTTCTATATCGTCAAAGAGTTTGTTAGACAACGTCACGGTCATACATGGCAATTTGAAACTCCCTTTTGCTCACATTTTATGGAGTTATTTGCATTTTTTTTGTCACTTGCTTTCACGGTAAAGAAAACCACCGCTGAGAGTTCTCTGTCATCGCAAAGACATGTAAAGCCTAACAATCCGCACTTGGCAAGCCCGATGGCTTCGGCCTAATAACTTCTTATCCCGAGAGACTCCAGGGCACTGCAGTGGATCAGTATTGAGAATTACCGATAGTCTAAGTACTTATATACTTTACTAAATACAAAAGTGGCCTCGAAGCCGCATTGAAGCAGTGTGGGTGGTCTAGGCTCTGAATCCCTCTCTTCCAATTCAAATTCAAATTCAAAGAGGTTTTCATGTATATATATTATTACCATTATTAAATTCGTTTACTTGAAACTGAATTTAGGAGGTCCTAGTCTAAGAAGAACCCACAACAAACTAAGCCGGAGTTGTTTTTGAAAACTCCATCTCACAGGCAAATTAAAATTTAGCAATTAATACCCATAAATCATGTATTATAATTAAAAATAAACTTTGAACTTATTGAGCGACATCTCAAAGATTTCATTTGGTAATTTGTTATAAAATAATATACATCCCTTGATTGAATTACTCTTTTTATGTAGCCAAAAACTGGCCTACAATTTTATTTATTTCTTTCTTGTAAAAATACACATTTGTTACAGTCCACTTTCTGTTTAAATTTTGTAATAAATTTTTAAATATATATGAATTATGCGCGGTCATTTTACTGATACATACGAGTAACTTCTTAAAATTATCTTCTTATTTCAATTCATAATTCAATTTGTCGCTAAGCTAAACTGGCAATGGGCGGGGCAAAATTCTTAGAGAACCGGACATTGGGGTCCCAAGGTGCTGGTATGACGCCCCCTCAGCAGAAAGCGCAGTTGGTTGACCCCCAACGAGTTGGACAGACGACATCAAGCAAGTCGCTTGGTGCCGCTGGAAACAAGCGGCCTAGGACCATGGAATTTAGAACTCTCTGCAAAAGACCTCTGTCCAGCAGTGTACGTAAGTTGGTTGTGTACGTAAATGACGTTAATGAAGTTGATTCCATTTTTCACAAAATAATTCAACATTGGAACACAGAGATGATGCTTGGCAACAGAAATAAGCAAAGAAACTACTTCTAAATATACTGTTGGTTATCATGACATTAATATTTGGAAAAGGGATTGTGCACCACTCCGTCTCAACTGTGACTATACAATTATCGTAGCTATTAGCTTATACGCTCTCAAGCGCTCAAGAGCCCGTCACTTCATTGCAAGTGGAAAATTTACGCAATGTTTATTAATAAGTCACTCAATAAACATGAATAGTGAGGGGTCTGTATAGCGTTTTACACACTTAAGGCAACAAACTATTTTGTAGTTGTTTTGAATAATTATATTGATGGATTTCATTTCAATAAAATACATAAAATAGCTGTCGATGTGTGACAATCGACAGCTATTTTATGACCTCGCTACTGCTGTCTTATAAGTGGGAGTTTCAGGATTCGATTCCTAATTTGGGAATTTTTGGGCCACCCGAGCCCATGTAGTTATTACCAGCCGTCTCTTTCTCAGCACCCATCATATTAGAGTAGTCAAATACATTTATCATCATCATCATATCAACCGATAGACGACCACTGCTGGACTGGGAGTCCCTTATTCCACGGTTTTGTGCCGCTTGGACCCAGCGACTACCTGCGACGTGCTTAATGTCGGCTGTACACCTCGTTGGGGGGCGACCAACGCTGCCGTCGAATACATTTATTATACTTTAACTGTGTTCTGCGGTTTCACCCCCACAAACGACGGAACGCAGCGCACTGCTTAAAAGTCTAAAACCATTCTCAATAAATCAGATACCTATCGTAAAGTTTTTATACACATACAGTAGAAGAGATACAGTGCTGCGTGCGGATTGAATGCCTTTTTTTGCTCTTGGAACTCCAAGAGCAAGAATAGATATATTAGGATGTGATGCGACATATCTATAGTCTTGGATATATATATATATAGATATAGAAAAGTCGAAATTGATTTAGAAGCATTAGATATTGTTATAGGGATAGATGCAGTGCGGCTCGTTATATTAAGCACCTTAAAAATATTCAGGCAAACTTAATCTTTCAAATGAACTGTCCTTCCACGATAATCATATAGTCTTACAAATACATGTTATTGTGTATGTCTGTGATTTAAATCTGCATTGTATCAACAGATTTGATCTAAGCCCATAAACCCTCTCTCCTATGTTTGAGCGGAGACCTGTGCCCATTACATTATTATTATAAAGAAAATGCCATCCACTGCGATCACCAATAAGTCTGCCCGGCAAACCCTTTAATTATCCCTACTTAATATTATAAATGTGAATGTAAGTTTGTTTGTTACGCTTTCACGTTAAAACTACTGAACCGTTCATCATTAATCTTTGTAAACATATTCTTGGAGGTAATAGAAGTAATATAGGATGCTTTTTATCCCGAAATTAAGCTTAGTTCCTTTGGGAGAGGTTATGAAAAAGTTTGACGATTTTACACTATATAAAAAATGTTAGAAATGTTCTTCGTTAACCTTTAGCATATAAATCAACTAACAATGCGATTTCGATTCGTGCTATAACGATTACTATTTTTTGTAAGTGATAGGAGGAACTGAGACTGTTCTTGAGAGAGCTGAGTTCTTTTCAGATATTGTTTATGCGAATAGATTTTTTTTTTATAAGAATACACAACTTAAATTTTCAGTACAACTAGTTACACCTAAATTTAATGTCAAAGTGTCTCCAAAAACAAAAACATACGAAGACGAAGTCGCGGGCAAAAGCTAGTTAATTCATAAAGCAAAAATATTATTACAAGGCCAAAGATGAGGATGATGATGCTAAAGCAAATAATAAATACTATTTGTTACTTTTGCAATAATAATGTTTATTAGGATGCCAATATAAACGTATGCAAAGCCTTCAATTTATTATCACCTTCCAAATCGATATCCTCGCTTCCCAAGACGGAAAATCTTGTATAAGCAAGATTTCTTAGAACACGAACTGCTTTAAATTTATAGCCGATGCCTAAAACAATATCGCAGTATATCGTAACTCCTAATAAATATGGAGTCATCAACAATGATTCACTCCAAGTACATTCCGTATACTGCCTACCCTGCTCATCCAGTAACGGAAGATCGTAGGAACATTTCCCAATACAGAGAATAGCAGCCTGTATTCGGTTAAATATAGAGTTGAAAATGGTGAGGTACAGTTTGTATATGTTATGTACTAGTTTTAAAATAGTTTCAACCACAAGGGGGTATGATATACTGTTATTGGCCTTCCGCTTTTCAGGAATGAATGGTGTACACTCCAGGGCATGAAGGATGATGGTAATCTTAGCGGATAATAAAAATTAAGGCTATTTATCCTTTGCTTCAGATAGTACTTCGGAGACTAAGTTATTAAAAATGGCTTAAATACATTTCGAAGTGTTAATGTTCTCGGAGTATTTCATACCCCAAAAATATGAAATTATCATCATCGTCATCAAATCGACCTATTGACGTCCACTGCTGGACAAAAGTCTTCTGTAGGGCATTTCCAACTCCACGATTCTGGGCCGCATGTATCCAGCGGCTCCCCGCGTCTCGCTGCGTTTACCGGTGCGAGGTTGCCACTCCAACACCTTGGAACCCCAACTTCCAACGGTTCTCCGATCTATGTGCCGTCTCCGAAATATGAAATACTTTTTTTTTTGTAAATGCAATTTTTCTGCTTTTTTTCATTTAAAAATAAACATATAAATAAACATAAGAGGTTTTTATAAATCTACTCATTGTGTTCTTAAATAGCATCGCCTTTTTTCTGTACTTATTTCTCTGCAAAGCTGTACTTACCAATTATTTTTCTTTTAGGTGCTGAGTGCTGCTGAATTAGGTTGAAAGAACTTTAATTATTAATAATCTATATAGTTCTTGACACTGCAAAGAAAGGTATGTTATTCCGTAAGATATTTTCTGACTAAATCTTTACACGATTCACTAAACTTTTCTCGAAAAGAAGTAGTAACTCATTGAAGTAGTTAGATAATAAAATCTTCAGATGAAATAAAAAAGTTATACCTATATTATGTAAACATTAATGAGTTTTGGTTATTTAATATTTTTTAAATTACTAAATATCAATGAAATTTTTTAAAATTACCGGAAAGCAGTTAAAGAAATAAATATATATTTTTTTATATACTGCGCTCCTAGAAATAATGAAAAATTGCCAAAAAAAATAATTGCAAATTGGAATGTTGGAATCGAATCTGACCATCTCAAAACCTTAAGCCTTCAATCACCTCAGTGTCAAAAGGGATACATCACGTCAACATAAAATGACATTGTGTTTTACATAAATTGATGGATGGCTTTATAGCACGTAATAAATCATAATATAACGTTGATTGCAATTTTAAAAATCTACCAGAAGTGATTAGCAATTTTACATCCGCTTCCCGTGCGTGGCTCCCACGACTCTTGTTCGCTGTATGAATTGTTTTATCTCTAAATTTTATACACCCATTTAAACCTACGAATTTTAAGAATGCATCCCAAATAATTAAATAACTCTTTAATATTGTTAAATTTCATGGTTTTTACTTAATCCCGAAAACTAGGACAGTGGTGATTTTATTTTCGCTCGTATTTCATAAGTAATCGTTGGTTGCGATTAAAATAGTTTTGTGGACGCATAAAAATGTACTGGGAGTGATTATGCAAGTTTTCGCATCCACGTGCAGTAACATCCACACAAATCACGGCAACTTCCGCGCTCGCGACGCGCGTAATCTTTATTAGCACTATTTTCCCGTGCATGGCTCCCACGACTCTCGTTCGCTGTATGAATTGTTTTATCTCTAAATTGTATAGAGCCATTTAAAACTACGAATTAAAAGAACGCCAATCCTTAATAATTAAACTTTTGGTTGTTATACATGAAATAACTTGTCTTATCGTTGATTTGTAAACCGTTTTATGTAATATTCCATTAAAGCCTAAGTAAAAAGTGATTGCATTTAAATAATATTGTACTAACAGAGTTAACTAAAATTCGTGTAGCCTCAACGTTTTAATTTTGCTGGTCCATAGTTATTTTTGATTACAATTTAGGAAGTTTGTTTTTATGGCCATTTTAAAATTTTGCGGGAGTGATTACGCAAGTTTTCACATCCGCACAAATCATGACAACTTCCGCGTTCGCGTCGCGCAAAATCTTTATTACCACTAACTTCCCGTGCATAGCTCCCGTGGTCCTCGTTTGCTGTACGAATAATTATTTGCTCTCTAAATTCTATGAAGCAATTTTATCAAATATTCAATTGAAACCCAAGCACAAAGTAATCAGAATACATTATCACAGAATCACAGTAAATTTATTTGCTTGAATAATTACAGTAGCATAGGTAGATGTTATATTCTGATTAATTAAAACGTAGGTGCTGTTTCGCTAGGCCATTTCATTTTCTATCGAAATAAAATAATACCTAAAATTCAAACAAGCGTAACAACGTTTTACTTTCGCTGGTACTTTCGCCTTTTTGACTTCAATTTAGTAAGTAATTTTGCAGGAGTGATTACGCGAGTTTTCAGATCCGCACAAATCACAAATTGTATTGTCTCATGTGTAGAGCCATTTAATCTGGCATAACAAGACATTGCGACTGACGCCAAAATTACAAGACTAGATCAAAGTTTTTCAAAACTGTACCCGTATAATTAGGTTCTCTGAAAATACCACTGTTTCAGTCTCGGTTCAGACATTACAACTTAACATAGATAAAATATAAAAAAATAGTCTTCAGTCATACAGAAGACACGACGCCATAAAGAATTTAAAAGTATTCTCAGATTTGTATAATGTTTATGCCTGTGGTTAATTTCACCACGTCAAAAAAGGTTTGTACTAACTGTATGTCACAGTGAATCCAGATCCAAGGTCGTATACTTATCACCGACAAGCTACGTACGAGACATAAGACATAAACAAGAGAAGCGTATAAATTAAGCAATCTTAATCTTTATTCAGTGGTCCGCGCGGGGACGTCAGGGTAATCAGTATTTAGTGGCGACGCTAATCCGGTGCTCGAGTTATCTGTTATCTGCGCGATCCTAACACATGTGCTGGGGGAATTCGTGTAATTGCCTCCGTTTCTATTTGTTTTAGCTACTTTTAGGAAATGGGTGAGTGCCCTACAGGGGCAATGATTCTTAAGGTCCCGTATCTTCGGGTCGCAGCTATTGATTGCACGCAGATCGCAGCTATCCGTCGCCTTAAAACTGCTGCCCACGTACAAGCAACCGGTCACAATTACCCGGGAAACTATGACTGTTTATGTGGCAATCGCAAGCGACTGATTGTACTCGCATTTGTTTTCGCCTGTATACCTATATGGGCATACCATATACCTACATTGCAGGTGATGTTACAGAAAAATAACTTTATAATGTTAAGGAATACTAAAACGATAAAAAAGCTTAGGTGTGAATTGCTCTAACTTCATATCTTAATATTAATTTACAGTGAGATGGTGATAAAACAAAAAATAATTTACCCGGCTAAGTATGTTCTTGGCGGACGAACTTATCACCATCCCTTTAGAATTATGTAAACATATATGTATGAACGCTTCATAAGTGTCTGTGATAGGCCTACACGAATAAAGAAAGTTTGAATTTTGATTTTGATGTCGGAGATCGAGTGCAGTGTGGCGACTAGACTTACGCTGGTGTCCTCGCCTGTGAGGATGCGAGTACATTCGAGCAAGTCTTGCACAATTTACTTGATATATCGTTAACATATTGACTGCTGGCAAATATAACTTATCATGCACAAAGCTACTTAAAAAAAATCGTACTGGAAGAAGTGAGATGCATATACCTCCTATTTAAACAAGTTACTGACCGCACGTCTAGCACAGGTGACAAAATAAAATTATATTCCTAGATTTTATCCCCTGACTAGAAATAAAATTAACGTGTCCAGCTGTCAAAGCACGGTAACAGGGAATAATAGAAGTTTTCTTTTTAGCTTTCCTTGTCCTAAGGTTGCCTGGCAGAGATCGCTATTTAGCGATAAGGCTGCCAAATTGTAGGTTCTACCTTATCGTGCTGTTGTATTTGTATATCTGTAAATTTTCTCTGGCATCGGCTAGCTTGTGATATGGGTACTAAGATAGCTGATGAATATTTGTATGTATATAATAAATATAAATACTTATTATATAGAGGTAAACACCCAGACACTGAAAAACAATCATGTTTATCACACAAACAGTTTTTCCAGTAGTGGGAATCGAACCCACGGCCCACTGAGCCCACGGCTGTCGAAAGTAATGTAGATAAAATAAGCATTTAAAAAATGTATGGTGATTAGGCACCCATTGTAAAGTTATGTAATTTGTACGTAATAACAAGCAGGGAATTAACTGAATTACTAATTTCACGCAGCCACTTGAAATTCCGAGCTTGTTAGAGCACACGGTGTTGCTAACACTGTACAAGAAGCGACACCCAAGTAAGGTAATTAACTCCGAGCCAATTTGTATAATGTGCTACACGCCTGCTCAAAGAAAGGAGGCCGATGGGATACGCTTCTCGAGAACCTAACAAATTGTCATCTACGTAATTAATATTTCATCAAATAACATTGGAATCGGAAATATTTTTTATTACCATATTTGAACTCTTTAAAACTGATTTAATATAGTTTTGATACATTTGGTGAAATATAAAGATATCATTCTCATATCAGATACCTACGAAGTAAAAATAATGACGGTGCATAGTCAGTACATATATGAAAATTTAATTTATGTCCATAAAAATATATCAAAATTTAAAAAGAAAATGCACTGTAACAATATAAATATTAGAAGCAAAAATAAACTCGTTGTGCAGTTTACTAGGCTACACAAAATTGCAAATTCATTCAAGGGCAATTGTATATTATTTTATAACAAATTACCAAATGAAATCTTTGAGTTGTCTCTCAATAAGTTCAAAGTTTATATAAAACGTAAGCTTACAGAAAAATCCTATTATAACATTAAGGATTATTTAAACGATAAAAAAGCTTGGGTGTGAATTGCTCTAGCTTCATAGCTTAATTTAAATTTACTGGAAGATGGTGATAACAAAAAAATAAATTTACCCGGCTAAGTTTGTTGTGGGCTCTTCTTAGACCAGGGCGCGTTTGGAACCCTCGTAGCTTTAGATTTAAGTTTGCGAACGAAGTTATCACCATCCCGTTACAATTATGTAAACAATTATGTATGAACGCTTCATAAGTGCCTGTGATAGGCCTACATGAATAAAGAAATTTTGAATTTGAATTTGAATTTGAATTTGAATACGTTATCAACCTTTATATAGTTTACAATCACGCGAGAAGGTTTACAATCTAACGGTATTTACATTTTTTGGTTACATATATAAGGACCATCCAAATGCAATGCTAAGACAGGGGTCATGTTATTGTTCGATATTGTTTATAATTTACATGAAAGTAAATAAATTTTAATGGTTATAAATATTATGCTTTTCTACCTATATTCTTAAAAACTTCTTGAATTGCGAAGAAAAATTCTTCTTCAAATGCGGATCACGAGTGTGGGGCAAAGAATTGTTAATTATTCCTGTACAAAAATGTTGAATGATGTTTAATGGTAGGTATTTATTTACTCTAATCTAAGGATTTATTATATTGGTAAATTATATATTATGAGGTTTTTTTTAAATATTTATTGTATATGTTAGATGCATTTGTGTATATTAGTTTATGTTTTAGTTATTCCTATACGAATGCAATTTATATTTTGTACCGACTGCAGTTTGTTCACCTTTTTTTTCTAATTCTAAGGTTGCCTGGCAGAGATCGCTACTAAGCGATAAGGCCGCCTTTTGTATTCTGCTTCTATTTTTATGTTTCTGTTTATTGTACTTTATGTGTAATAAAAAATTCTCTCTCTCTCCCCCTCTGAAATTGGCGGACCCGGGTTATTATAACTTATCGTCAATCTTATAACAGTCCACTGTTTGGCTAAAAGCCTCTCCCAAGAGAGTCTTTGGCCATAATCACCACGCTGGGCAGACGGGTCGGTTATCGTTTTGAAAACTTAAAACAAACCCGGACGATGTCGCAGGGATGGTATTCGATCATAAATGTATTTCTAATCTCATATTATAAATATAAATGTGAGCTTATTTACTTAATTACGCTTTCACCACTTAATTGCCAAACCGATCGTCATAAAATTTTGTATCATCGAACGCGTGAAGTTTTCTGGAGAAAACTTGCTAACAATAGCTAGTTTATTGTACAGAAGCATATTGTATAGTTTATTGTATATAGCTATTAATATGTGCTTAGTTTGCGGTTCGTGTATTAATTATATTAGGCACCTTAATACATAAGGCGGAGTACGCATGCATCGTTCAAGCGATTAATTAGGCACGCCGCGTTCGCGACTCGAGTGTGTACTCATTACGTAATTGTATATTATAATACAATCTAGGGTGATTACCTACAGTGAAGTGTATGACGGTCTTAATATTTTAGTTGGAGGTGGTAAATAGTTTACGCAATGAATGGATTATTCATGATCATCATCTTCCTCAACCCGTTACCGGTCCACCACACAACACGGGTCTCCTCCCACAAAAATATAAAAAAAATATATCAAAATTTAAAAGAAAATGTGACTGCAATAATTTGAACGTTAGAAGCAAAAATAAACTTGCAGTGCAGTACACTAGACTACACAAAATAAGCAATTCATTTAAAGGAAATTGTATACAATTTTATAATAAATTACCGGTTGATATCTTGGGGATGTCACTAAAGAAGTTCAAAGTTTGTATTAAGCGAAAGCTTATAGAAAAGTCCTATTATAGTATAAAGGATAACGTAAACGATAAAAAAGCTTGGGTGTAAACAATTGCTCTAACCAGGTTGCTTCTTAAATATTTTCTAATGACAATGTGAGATGGTTATAACAAAAAGAACACCCGGCTAAGTTTGTTGTGGGCTTCTTCTTAGACCAGGGCGCGATTGGAACCCTCGTAGCTTTAGTTTTAAGTTTAAGATTGTAGTTATCGCCATCACTACTCACTGCTATACACATACACATTTTGTATATAATAACGCATCAAAAGTACCATCTATGTGCCTATTTGAATAAATAAATATTTGACTTTGAAAAAATGTGAAGCGGTTGAGGCCGTAGTCCACCACGCTGGCCATACGCATTGGTGAAATTCACACACCTTTGAGAACATTATGGAGAACTCTCAGGCATGCAGGTTTCCTCACGATGTTTTCCTTCACCGTTGAAGCAAGTGATATTTTAATTTCTTAAAAAGCACATAACTTAGAAATGTTAGAGGTGGCCTCGAACTCGGCCCCCCGAAAGTGAAATAAAAGTCCTACACACTGGGCTATCGAGCCTTCACATACTTTATAGAGAAACATAATTCTCATTATCAAAACCTTTGGATTCAAGCAAACATGACTTTCTTAAAAGACGTATCGAATAATAAGCCGGAGTTCAAACGTTATCAAAAATTAGGTACAACTTCGTTAAGCAAACATAAGGTTTAAAGAGTTAAGTATAGAGTACAGCCAAAAATCTTGAATTATTATAATCAAAGATACGCAGTCCTAAATTGAACTCATTATCATCTCCAGTCTAACTTTATCATGAACGTAACTTTGTATATTCCACTGCTGGCCGCATGCCTCCTCTCTCATAAGAGAGAGAGGGATTAAGAACTTAGGCACAGAATTATCAAAAGAGTGAAGAATTATCAAAGAATTATCAAAGTTGGTCGGGGGTAGGTACTTCTTCTCTTGGTTTGAGGTCTTCATCGGTGTAATATAACTAATGTGACGTAGAGGTCCAATTAAAGTCTCTTATGCCCGTTTTCACTGGTCCACCAATCCGTGGACTACGGCCTTACCCCTTCTCGTTATGGGAGGAGACTCGTGCTTTGTAGTGGGCCGGTAATGGGTTGACGTGATGATGCCCGTTTTCACTAAACATAGAGAGCGCCTTAATGGAATGCCTAGTGATTTAAGTGATTTCTAGAGAAAATTACCTACTCTTATGTGATTACTAAAGACGTTAGGCGCCTTCTAAAGTTACGACACCTATTTGTAATAATGTTAAGGGAATTCGGCTTTGATTGAAGTGCTAACTTGTAGTGGTATAAAAACAATGCTAAGGTGCATAGATGTTATCCTGGTATTTTAAATAATAAATAAATAAATATACTACGACAATACACACATCGCCATCTAGCCCCAAAGTAAACTTAGCTTGTGTTATGGGAACTAAGATGACTGATGAATATTTTTATGAATTATATACATAAATACTTAGAACAAACATATATAAGCACCCAGACACTAAAAAATTTTCACGCTCATCACACAAACATTTTCCAGTAGTGGGAATCGAACCCACGGCCTTGGACTCAGAAAGCAGTGTCGGCTGAAATAGGCATGGCGGTAATACTTCCCGGAACGAGCTCTAAAACAAGAAGCTCTACTACTACTACTTAACCCTGACCTCCCCCAGGAACAAAACCCACGACTTCAAGATCCGTAGAACATGGAAGGTAGTGCGAAATCCATTTCTCCCAACTTTGAACTCCTTTGAACGCTCAGTGCACATATTCGTTGAAATCCATGTGATTTAACAAAGGAATATTTTGTAAAAATAAAGTGGTAGTTCACTTCATGAAATGGAAAATTGTAAAATGTATGTTCTTTGAAACATTTTCATGTAACACGTTGAAGGTGAAGGGAAAAATATTTTTTTTAAATCGTCAGTACTACTTAGCTTTTTGGTTTTGTTATTTTTTATTTATTTAACGTATTTTTGAATGGGTTTTTCCGAAGTCATGTTTATATTTTATTTTATACTTTTAGTTAAGATTCATTAACTTCTTTATAAAAATTATAATCAAAGTCAAAGTCAAAGTCAAATACTTATTTATTCGAATAGGCACATAGATGGCACTTTTGATGCGTAGATAGGTACACATGTAAAATATTGTGAGTTAAAGGGATAACTAAATTCGTCAACTTAAAATTTAAGCTAAAGGAGTTCCAAACGCGCCCTGGTCTAAGAAGAAGCCCACAGCAAACTCAGCCGATTGTTTTTTTTTTGTTATCCCCATCTCACATTGTCATTTAAAACTGTTTAATTTTTTTAAAGACGGTAAATCTCGCAACCTTATAATTTAAATAATGTACATAAGTATTATTATCTTAGGGATTATTGTTGCTTATTTTTAGACTCTAGAGGTCTAGCTCGACAAAGAAACAAGATAAATAAATGAATGTTAAAATGTAAAATGTAAATTGTTGATGTTGGAACGAGCAACTGCTGTTCTTCTTCTTCTTCGTTTCTTGCCGACTTCTTCTCGGTAGAATCTACCTTCCGAACCGCTGGTAGAGTCACTACACACAGATAGACTTGACGTTTCAAAAGTGCTTATATAAGGCCTACTTGAAATAAATGAATTTTGAATTATGAAAGCTACTGTACCTCTGTGATCTACACAATCGCGGGCTATCAAGGCTTATAATGCGGCTGGGGCAATCTTAGTAAAAAGTTCTATGTGCTATAAGTGGACTGGTAATGTTTAGATTATAAAGATATTGTTATAACTGTAAAATATTATTTTAAAATAAACAGTAAGTCAGCCTTAAATATTATTGTTTAAAAATTTCAAATTTAATAAACTCCCGACTTTTAATATTTATTCAAATTCAAAAATGTTTTATTCATGCAGACCTTATCACAGGCACTTATGAAGCGTTCATAAGTTAACAAGTAACAATGTTAAATTTTGTTACATTAAATTTATAAAGTGGGTAAATAATAAAACTTTTGATAACTATAAATTCATATTTGCCAGATATTATACTTAATAGTTAATAGATAGTTTTCAAGAAACAATTTAAATTATATTTGATTAATAACCGATGTTCATGACATTGAGTTCAGTCCTACATGGACTCGAACGATGCAAAAATAATAATAAATACTTAATACCCATATTAAAGGAAGTTGTACACACACACACACACACACACTCAGATACGTCGAATCACCATCGTTTTTGCGTCAGGGGTTAAAAGTGAACTCGGATGCAATGCGAGCCGGGTTTTTTTGTTAGTTGGTTAACAATGCAAGTTGCTACGCGTTGTTAAAACTAACGGCACGTAGAATGGTGCAAACTGCAATTGGCAGTGGTCATAAAAGCAGCCGTGAAACTATCGAAAAATCTATTTGCTTTGGCACCACTTCAGGACTAATACTCTTTAAATCTATTGTTTTGTAACGTAAATAATAGGATTTTTTGTCGACCTCCCAGGCACAGCGGTGATTTTCCCTGTTCGAGTCTAGGTGTTTAACCCGTGGCTAGTTACAACCGATATAAATATACCGCCCAGCGATCCAATACGATGGCGCTTGAAAACCGATTTGATGAAGCTATTAGGCCATTTAATCCTTGTATCCTACTAATCCTACTAATATTATAAATGTGAAAGTGTGGATGTTTGTAACTCAATGACGCCAAAACGGCTGAACAGATTTGTATGAAATTTGGCATGCATGTACATGTAAAAGAACATAGGCTACTCTTTATCCCGATTCCTTAAGAAGTTCCTGAGGTAATATTTAAAATTGTTTATACGCTAAGCCGCAGGCAGACAGCTTTGAAATTTGGTATGCATGTCACTTATGCTATGGAAAAGGACATGTACTTTCCATACCGATCTCTCGAATAGTTCCTGTGGTAGGATTAAAAATTATTAACGAAAACGAAAACCTGCTACCATCTTAGACTTAAACTGCATGAGATTTCAGTCAAGGGATAACTTATAGTTGAAAAAAAATTATAGACCGGTACATCAGAAAAGTTATAGGTTATTAAACAATTGTTGCAGTAAATTTATAAAGTGGGTAAATAATTAAACTTTTGGCAACTATAAATTCATATTTCTCAGATATTATATTAAATATATAGATAGTGTTCAAGAAACAATTAAAATTAAAATTAAAAAAATTCTAATTCATTTATTTCAAGTAGGCCTACTTTATAAGCACTTTTGAAACGTCAAGTATGTATGTTTGTAGTGACTCTACCACCGGTTCGGAAAGCTAGCACCTAGCTGTTTCAAAATCGGTAAGCTGTCTAATTTTCCTGATTGTATATGCAGCTGAGCTGAGTTTACTCGCCAGGCTTTCTATATTATATTTGATTAACAACCAATGTTCATGACAATGAGTTGGTGGGTATTTTGATATAAATACGACTGCATTATCGATGCACCTCAGTCCTACATGGACTCGAACGATGCAAAGCTACCTCCCTGTGTCTTAGTCGTTTATCACTCTCTATCTATCGCTAATGCAACGACTCTAAGATAGGTCGTAGAATGAATGGGACAAATTTATTTGTCAGAAGTTCTACGCGTTTTTAGTTTAAAAAAAGAATTAGTTGTTTTTTAAACAGAAGCGAGCAATTAGCTTTCAAATACAGTATCAAATTATGTATGTCGCCGCGGAGCCTGTGTATCAACAGATGACACCATCAGAAGTAAGATGATTCCAATGAATTTTATGTCTGATTGCCATTCAGATCTAACCTAAATTTAATAAACATTTTTGTAATGATTTTTAATATAACTTAATTGACAATTACTAACATTTAATAAATAAGTAAGATTATCATTTTGTAAGAACTTGCATCCCCGTTTTAATAGATGCCGGCACTAGTTATGAAATTTTAAAAACTCCATGTAAAGATTTGTAAAAACTTTGTAAATTTATAAAGATGTTTCGTTGTAATTTGTAATTTGTTTATTTTACAATAAGTACGTTTCAAACCAATTTGTTACCACCTGAACGAGTACGGTGTTTTTAACCAATTTTCATAAGTAAGATGACAAAGAGGATTTATATTAATGCTTTGGGTTGCCCTATTATAAAAAAAAACTCATAATTCTAATTAATAAAACCCTTGGATTCAAATTAACTTATATAAACATGACTTTTTATAAGAAGTATCGAATAATAAGCCGGAGCTCAAATGTTATCGAACATTCACGTACAACTTCGTTAACCAAACATAAGGTTCAAAGAGTTAAGTACAGCCGAAAATCTTGGATTAACATAATCCTAGATACGCAGTTCTTAATTGAATTCATTATCATCACCAGCCCAATCTTGTCATCAACCCCGTCATCAACGTAACTTTGGATATCCCACTTCTGGATTAAAATAATCCAAGATACACAGTAATTAATTTAACATCATCTCCAGTCTAATTATGTCATTTTTGGACGGCCGATTGGCGCAGTGGACATTGCTTTCTGAGTCTAAGGCCGTGGGTTCGATTCCCACAACTGGAAAATGGTTTTTTAGTGTTTATCTATATATCATATGTACCTATTGTTGGGCACGGACCTCTTATCTCAATAGGAAAAAGTGATTTCGATCTGAGACTTCCTTCTTACTGCAATAAAGGGAGGTTGATAGAATGAGGTTAGTTACTCAAACCTCAAAAGTAACAACTATTATCAGGTTAAAGTGATACAGAGCTGGATCAACAGCTAAACATTTTATTTTTATCCTACTGCAAGTTAGCTCTTGGCCACCAATACACATTTAACCTGGTGAACATGGTCGGATAAACTGTTATGGGGTATAGCAATTATATTAAAACCATACACCCAATCGGTTTCTACGCGACATCGTACCGTTTCGCTTAATCGCTGGGGTGGTAACTAGAGCAACCGAGCCATTCACCAGACCAGACCAGACCACTAACTTTTCTAGCAAGTTGCGCCATCGGATCATCTATGATTTGCGATATAATCACTTAGTACTTACAAGTAATAACAAATAATCTTTACAGTCTGCCAACCACCACTTGAGCAGCGTGGAAACTTTTACTAACATAATATAGCTACTTAGTTTACTTTTGTAACCGTACAACAAAATTTGTAATTGTAATTTATATTTTATTTTTAAAAAACATTTGCACTGTCTGTGACAGTCGATTGTTAAGGGTCTGGTTTAATGAAATGTGTACTTGTTATGTAAGTACCCACAATTTGGCAAATTATTAAATATTATTATTATTATATAATTTTAATCTCTCTCCTATGAGAAATATGGCCTGTTCCCAACAGTGGGATATATATTGCCTGAGGATAATGGTGTTGATGAAAAAACTATATTATAGTAATAATTAACGGACCAAGTAGATGGCTAACCCGGAAAACCATCGGCTATAAATAGAGCAACACTTCTCATGGCATGCAAGAAACACCTACTACAAAGTGTCTATAAACCTGGGTATTACATCTCATGTGCCTGTAATTACACCGGCACCCACGCTCTTCAGACTAGAACACAGTTTATATAAAACGTAAGCTTATAGAAAAATCCTATTATAATATAAAGGATTACATGTATGATAAAAAAGCTTGAGTATGAATTGCTCTTACTTCATAGCTCAACATTAACTAGACTGTGAGATGGTAATAACAAAAAAAAACACGCGTTTTTTTTTGTTATCACCAACCACCAGGGCGCGTTTGGAACCCTCCTAGCTTTAGTTTTATGTTAACGAATACAGTTATCACCATCACTAACATTAGTGTAACATGTTAAATGTATAAACGCTTCATAAGTGCCTGTAATAAGGTCTACATGAATAAAACATTTTTGAATTTGACAGAAATAAGCCTGGCAATATTTCCCGGACAACTCACAATTTCTGTCACAAAGCTTCAGACTGTGCTTTTTATTTCTGAGGCACTGTGTATCTATGTCTTGTCATATCAATGGATAACATATTCCATTCCCAGTCCTGTTTTGTACCGCGTTTCTTTGTCAAATCGCGTGAAGGCGAGCGAGGGCTGTGCAAATATGAACATTCAAAGGAAACAGAAAGTTTACGGACCGTAAAGTGAAGGTAAGCTGCTTTGAGTAGATCAAAGCAGTCTTAACAATATTTGTTTTTACCCGGGCACGGCAAAATAAGGAATGGGTGACGGAGTTAACAGACTATGGATGGTTGATAGCATAGTGGTCAGGCCTTAACCTCAATTTCGGGAACGAGTTCAAACCCCGGCACGCACCTCCAAGTTTTCGGAGTTATGTGCGATTCTGCAATTAATTATCGTTGCTTTAACGGTGAAGCAAAACGTCATGAGGACACCTGGATGCCTGGAAGTTCTTCATAATGCGTGGCTCAAAAACTCAACTGAGTGTCATCATCGTCATCATCTAATGAGACGGACATTGGACATAGCTTGGAAAACCGATGAATGTAGGGATTCTAAGATGAATGAATAATTGTTAAAATGAGTTGATGAGGTGTTGACTTAAGATTATTCATTGTAAAGTCAACATCTCCTGTGGATCCTCTGGTTACGTGCTCAGAGGGGACATTGCCGAAGATCTGTTTGGTGTGGGGTATAAGGATTGAAGAAATGACAAATTACACCATACAGACTCTCCTGCTTTTCGCGGAGTATAGCAAATTAAGCTTCATTTTCATAATATGTCATGGAATTCCGCCAAGTAACGGCTTCTTCTACCCACTACTTTCTTGGGTAAAAAAAACAACTAATCTTTGTCCAACAGGGGAAAGGATTCCACATCTTTCCCATTGCCAGTTGGCGGGCTTACCTAAATAATTACTCTTAATCCCACGAGAAGACGCGAGCGTAAACGTATATTAGAATTAACAGCTCTTCCCAAGTTAGCAAGCTCTCAAGGCGCGAGTCTCCCGAACTATTTATTATTAACGCAACTCCGTAACTTCGTAGTCATAATTTATAGCGTCTTAACTACTCCCAACTTTTGTAACACTCGATACTTCGAAGTGAGTTTGTAACATGAGAATTTTCATACATGAAGGTAGATACTTAGTTTTTAGTACAACATTTTGTTCTTAGTTTATCCAACTTAGACAAGGTTTCGTGTTGATCGTTAATGCCAATGTTCTGTAGAGCATGTTACCTGTCAGAGTAACTACGTTGAAATATAACGAACGAACTTAATTAGTGGGTTTGTCTGTGGCTAGTTATCACCCTATCGACAAAGATATGCCACTATCACACCTGAGTGATACCGATAATGCACAATGTGTTTGTGTTTTTTCTTCCTTCACGCCCTCTATATTTATTTATTTGTGAACAAAAAAATAACATGCATTCAGACATACATTATAGAACAGATAGAATGTATTGGCTAGTTAGAATCCTACAGACAAAGACGTGCCGCTAAGCGATTTAGTGTTCCGGTTCGATGTCGCGTGGAAACTGATTTGGGGTAACACTACTATACTCCCTAGCAGGTTAGCCCGCTACCATCTTAAACCACCAGGTGAGATTTCAGTCAAGGACGAACTTGTAGTGGAATAAAAAAAACTAGTTGTAGATTATATTATTTTTCTCTAAAACTATCAAGCCTATGGTTTTATATACATTTGATTAAAAAGTATTATTACCATGTTTATTATTTTTATGCGAGTTGTTTTGATTCAATATTGTAACGAAATGCCGAAGGTAAGGTCATTTCCACTATTACTATTAAGATACTTAAAAATAATCAAAAATAAACAGGTTAATTAGGTACACTCGAAATGAGAAGTGCAATTGAAAATTGCGAAAATAATCGCTTGACATCTCTCGTCCCGCCGTCCCTTCCCCGCGTCCCGCGCTCGAGATAGCGCGAAGTTTTCTCGTTAAACTTATTTCCTTTTATCTAGCCGCCGCAGGGACGCGCTTGTTAGAGTTATCGTCCGCTTTATTAAATTACTTGGTAATTTCAATAGTTCGCGAGCGGTTTCTTGTTTATTCTTTTTCAACTTTTGCTCACCGAAATTACCTTAGGTCGTACTTTTCAGCTTCGTAATTAGTACAATAACAAAGTGACAAACTTTTTTTTATAACTCTACTGTTGAAAATGTTAACTTTAAATATAAACGCAGATTCGTCTTCACCAGCTTTCCTTTTTTGTACGAGTATCAATATTGCCGGGCTAGAGAATCAAGCCACCCTCGACTTCCACGATATAAGCTAAAGTTTAAATCTAAACGTGAGGAACCTCTTAATTTTGAATATTCGGGATTAAATTGCGAAAAATTATCTCTTTATATCTCGTGCGGGTCCAGCGCTCGAGATAGCGCGAAGTTTCTCGTCCAACTTATTTCTTTTCATCTAGTCGTTGCAGAGATGCGTTTGTCAGAGTTACCGCCCACTTTATAAAATTACTATTTAATTGGTAATTTCAAGAGCTCGCAAGGGTTTTCAAGTTATTGTTTATCAACTTTAGCCCACAAAAGTATTTAAGTAAGTAACTACTAACGACTAAATAGGCTTCTACGCAGAATGCATGCAGAATTATATTCTGATTGACTTAATGGGTGACCATTTCAAAAATCCTACCTTATGACAGACCTTTCATGTTGGGTACGTTAAGCCTTCGGTTTCAGACATTATCATTTACAACAAACAACACTAATAATAATCGTTACGAAAACATTTCATATGTCCTATTAGTCTAAGCTTTACCTTTTCTCTCATCTATTAACAATTTAATAAAATATCTGGCAAATATGAATTTATAGTTATCAAAAGTTTAATTATTTACCCACTTTATAAATTTACTGTAACAGAAGCTTTAATTAGGATGGCCATAGTACAAATAATCTTATATTACACTGTATATTATACATGTCTGTAAAATTCATTATGTAAGCAATATACGTAAATACTTGAATTAAAGGTTGTGATCATATTTTCCTCTTCCTACCCACAGAAGCGTGGGATGATGAGCCCCATTCAGTGTTATCAAAACGGCCAAGATCAAACGATGACAGCCTCAAACAAATTGAAAGTGATTTTGCTATGATAACATTTTCTTTAATACAAAACAAAATTTTAAATCATGAATTCCGTGAACGTTGCCATTGATTTCTGTATTCATGTTTCCCACAGTGCGCAGTAATCTGCCAGTTCATGAATATCCTGACAATATGTTTTCAGCTTTTTTTATATTATGTGAGTCTACAACTTCGACTGAAAATCCCTTTGCGCATTTGACTCCTGCATTGTATGGCATTGCTGCGTAGGCTATTTAAGAATACCTCAGGGAACGGATAAAATCATTTGAGATGTAGGCAATCAGACGCAGGTTGGGTTTTTTGTTCTGCGTCGTTTCGAACAAAACCCGAAATATTTCAAAACATTAAGCCCAGAAAAAATGCATATCTGGGGCACTAATGAAACCTGTAGGAGAGATATGAGTTCCCATAATGATATGACATACAAGTCATATCGTTATGGGAAAAATTGCTGGAAAAAGAAGCATTGGTCGCAAAGTGGACTGGAATTGTGAGTGCAGCTGAATTATTTCACCCTGTATTTAGAGATTGCAACTTTTGTAAATTCGAATCCAGGTTACTGATTTATTTTCAAGGCGCACTCGATCAAAAGATTTTATAGTGCCCTAGGACAGCCATGTATTTAAAAAAACTGTTGTACCATGTGTGTAAAGATTTTCAATACAATCCAAAAATAAATTGCCATACTATCATATCAACAATTTAAAAATACATTGAAAAAAAAGTGGCTATTGAGCAATGTATTTTATTCAATATATAAATCGACCAAAATTTGTATGTCGGATTGCCTGACTGGATATGTAGGGACGTTTTATTTAGTACAAACAAAAAACAAAATAGACCACCACAGGCAGTTTTTCGGGCCATTTAAATTACATACTGGTACACAACAAATAACTAATTACCCGTTCTTGTAGAACATGCTTTACAGACGGTTAAAACCACTCATCATGTGATAAGATATGCACAAAGGGGCTGCTTTGAAGCCCCCAGTCGATTGTCTTTAGACGCTTGTAAGCAAATATTAGCCCCCTAGTATAAGCCTACACCGAGCGATTGATTAGGGTGGCCTCATAATATATGTACCCTTATTTCCCAGTAATTCTCCTGCAAGCGTTCTTATTGATGTTTATTTAATACTACATGCTACTGCGACATTTTATTCTGCATGATATTACGTTTTACCGCGGTACACAGATCCGTCTTGCGATTTTCTAAATCCAAATACAGAGCGTACCTCAGACCGTGCTCGGTCAAAGTTAGTGTTCCGCGTCTAACACATAACTTTACCTCATTTCATAATGACATTTGTAAGCAAATTTGATGTACCTACATTTGGTTACAAAAAAGGTATCTTCGTTCAAACTGGTCAAAATAATTCACAATCTGTGATCGATATAAGTTGGAGTGAGAAGTCAAAATGACAGGAATACAGATCAAAGAGGAAAGAAGAAGAAGAAGGTCATATTAAAATTATAAAAATGGCGGGAATAAGGAGGTACAGAAGAGTACCGACAGAAGTGTCAAATCAAGATTGAAGAAGTTATCTCTTGAGTAATAAAGTTAACTATAAAGTCAGATAGTTAGATGTTTTGAGTTTATAATGTGTTATGCTGAAATTAGATATAAGTACTAAAAAGATAACGCTGTAAGATATGGATATGGGGTTTCTTTTACGTTTGATATTTTACGATGTACGAGTATATGGTGTGTGTGATGAAAATTTAACACTAATCAGCGCCATCTTTTCGAAAAAAACAGTGAATGAACTATGTAGTATTTTTGTCCAAGAAAATACGGTTAAATGTGTTCTGCGTTACACCTACTGACATTGTAAAACTTAATAATGAGGAATTGGATTTGGTGTATACACTATCTTTTTAGGAATAACATTAGATGTTACACTTCAATGGGGCCCACATATACATAATTTGGCGAATAGACTTAGTTCTGCAGCATACGCGGTTAAATAGATTCATCATATGACAGATATAGAAACTGCTAGGCTTGTGTATTTTAGTAATTTTCACAGCATTATGTCCTACGGCATTTTATTATGGGGTAATACTGCTGATATAGGTTCTGTTTTCGTCCTGCAGAAGAGGGCTGCTCGTGCAATATATAAAATGGGTCCAAGAGAGTCAAACATTTTATGAAGTAAGTAATGATGACAGTGCATAGTCAGTACATATTTGAAACTGTATATGGTAATGTTAAGTCGGCATTACAAGGTTATCTTGAGCGCTATTTACGTTACCGATTTATGGTTCTATAGAAAATAATGTACCTAAGATTTTTTCTAAGACCTTCATAATTTAACATATTATTGGCAGTGGCGTCACTAATATGTACGTAAAGTACTTTGTGGCGATTAGCGTGTATTTAGCATGCTAACTCTCATTACATTATGCTAAATCGTGTACTAACTAGGTTCAGAGCGTCAGAGCCGGCACTGTCCGTTAAATTAGTGTTAATCGAATAGCACTTCAGACATACGAAATTCACAGTATTACTTTTGTATTTGGTTTTTTTCTGTATTCGATGGCCCTATTCTGGGGGAAAGATTTACATACGCTGTAAGTTTTGTTTTTTTGTTCATTTTATCACGTAATTTTGAAATGAATATGTACACAAACGGGTTTGGAGCTTTTTTTAAAATTTTACCAGTTACACTTTTTCGCCAAAATCGTTCACTTTCCATTTTTAGGATTATACGCCCGTTTTCAAGTCTGGGTTACTTCATATTTCTCGCTGGCAGTCAGCTAGTATTGTAGCGACGTAGAAAGCTCAGAACTGCGACGTAAGCGATTTCAGCAGCATATACCATTGGAATACGTAACGCGCGTCAACTCAGACGTTTAGTAAATAAACAAGTCGACGTATGCGGACCCTTTCCCATACGGACGGCCCCTCCGTGGAAATATTTAAGGAACACCGACGCCTAAGGGTCCGGGGAATTGTAAATATATTTTTATACAAAAAAAAAGGTACGAGTTGTCTGATAAATTCAACACGACTTTGTGACAAAATTGCTCCATTCATGCGGGGGGTCGCGGAAATTATTATCCTGTACGTGGGTGGTGATGGAAACTCGTGGGTAGTATAATAAAAAAACTACACAATCTAATACAGTTCCCTTGACTGATTTTGGCCTCGGAAATCAATCAGACAGATTTTTTTTTTAACTACGTTCTCTCTATTCCGTCACTTTCATAGTCCGACGGGACGGGGTTCATCGCCAATTTCCGAAATCCGGGCTGGTAATTTTTAATTTTTTTGTAATTTTTTGATAAAAAAACACAAAACTATTTCTAAACATTCAGGCAACTATTCAGTGCGAGACGGGTTCTTATTAGGGCTCCCGTGCATCAATTTGCAACTCGACTGAAATTATAGAATTGCACAATTCTTTTGAGGGACCAATTTCTACTACTTTTCGCTTGCAATTTACTGTATTTACATTTCGGTTCGATACCCAAATGCAACTCCACGATTAAGAAGAAAGAGATGATCTCATACGTAAGTTTAATAAACGTAGCGTCACATACAAACGTAGCGTCTCGAACTTACGTAGCATTGTCCTACGCTCAATCCTATCAAAGTTGTCTGCAACTTTTCAGTGCGAGACGGGTTCTTATTAGGACTCCCGTGCATCAATTTGCAACTCGACTGAAATTATAGAATTGCGCAATTCTTTTGAGGGACCAATTTCTACAACTTTTCGCTTGCAATTTACTGTAGTAACATTTCGGGTCGATACCCGAATGTGACTCCACGATTAACAAGAGCGAGTTGATCTCATACGTAAGTTTAATAAACGTAGCGTCATATAAAAACGTAGCTTGCCAAACTGACGTAGCATCGTCCTACGCTCAATCTAATCAAAGTTGTCTCCAACTTTTCAGTGCGAGGCGGGTTCTTATTGCGACGTCCTTCCATCGCAATTCGCAACAAGACTGAAATCATAGAATTGCGCAATTCATTTGAGGGACCAGATGCAACAAGTTTTCGTTTGCAATTTACTATAAAGTTCCATTTCGGTTCGATACCCGAAGGCCCTACGAAGAAGAGCGAGTAAATTTTTACGTAGGAGTAATAAATGTTGCGTTTCATACAAACGTAGCGCCTCATACTGACGTGGCGTCGTCCTATGCTCAATCCAATCAAAGTTTCCTGCAACTATTCAATGCGAGAACGGTTCTTATTACGACTAAGGGAGATCTGCAAATTGCAATTTGCAACTCGACTGAAATTATAGAATTGCACAATTCATTTCAGGGATCAACTGCAAAAACTTTTCGCTTGCAATTGGATACATTCCGAGCAATGTTATATTGATATTATGGTATGTTAGTGTTACGATACGATTATACGTAACGCTAATGATTTTGTTACCACATAAAAGAAACATTTCTTGTATTTGACTAGGAGTCAGTTTGTATTTAAAATCAAGCATTACAATCAGGAAAAAGATCTAGCTACAACTGTTATGCATTTATTTGTAACTGAACAATAATGTATACCTCTCTTATTAAGTTTATTTCAAACGTATTATATAACGTCGGCAAAATAAATGATTCCGGCGGAATTTTTCAGAAACAAGACACAGATAATATATAAGTTACCGTTAGGAGTTTTTTTTAAATGTAATAAAGTGACATTTAAAAAAAACTTCTAACGGTAACTTATATATTATCTGTGAAAAAATTCCGCCGGAATCATTTATTTTCCCGAACTAAAAATTTTCCTACGACTTGCGTGCAAAGCAGTCAAAGCAGTCTAATCTAATGTAAAAATATTTTATTATATTATGTTCATTAGGCGGCCGATTGACGCAGTGGGCAGTGACCCTGCTTTCTGAGTTAGGGGCTGTGTGTTCGTTTCCCACTACAGAAATAATATTTATGTGATGAACATGAATATTTTTAAATGTCCGGGAATCTATATTATAAGTATTGATGTAAATTATTCATAAATATTAATCATTCATCCCAGTTCCCATAACACAAGCTACGCTTACTTTGGGTCTAGATACCGATATGTGTCATCATCATCATCTCATCAACCTATTACTAATTGCCCTCTACAGAATCTCCTCCCACAAATACAAAGGGTTAAGGCCGTAGTCCACCACACTGGCCTACACACCTTTGAGAACATTATGTAGAACTCTCAGGCATGCAGTTTTCCTCACGTTGTTTTCCTTCACCGTTGAAGCAAGTGATATTATTAAACGCACATAACTTAGAAAAGTTAGAGAGGTGTGCTGGGATTCAAACTCGAACCCCCGAAAGTGAAGTCAAGCTCTTACTTAATGCGCTATCACCACTTTTGTAGTTCCAATTTGAACGAAGTTTTACTCGTAACTATTTTTGGTTCAATTTTAAATTCCGTGACAGCATTCCAGACGCGGTTAGTGACTGCGGCCGTGCGTTAATACACCACCAATTCAAGTGCTAAACCTTACAGCGAAACTCCATTACTCTATTAAGCACTTTTCGATTACTAGAATTGTTCTTATTCCACGGCTTAACGATCGTACAGGTCGCAATCAAATGATGCGATGATACCCAAGAAACGATTGTATTGTAGAGCAATGAGTACGTTTGTAAAAACCTGCTGAGTTAATTTGGAAAAAATCCACAACTCGCGCATCTCACCATTTCGTTCGTACGATTGAACTGAACGATTGTTCAGTGGGAGAGACCTTCAAACGTACTCGTACATTCATGGTTTAGTAACAGATATAATCAGCATATCGTCTTAAGAAAGTACAGAAAACCTTTGTGGGGCTGAGTATATCCTTTTATAACATGCTACCGAAAGTAATATTAGATTTACCATTACATAATTTTAAAGAATGTATAAAAACACATTTTATACATCGAGGTTACTATACTTTTGATGAATTTCTCAATGACAAGGTTGCCTGGCAAGAAGCCGTTCCGCTTTCATCCTACACAAGATAGAACAAAGATTGTTAAATTGTAAAACGATGTTGGAAAAGAGCAACTGCTGAGTTTTTTATCGGCTTCTTCTCGGTAGAATCTGCCATCCGAACCGGTGGTAGAGTACATACTTATATTAAGAAACAGACATACTTATATTAGGCCTACTTGAAAGTACTGTAAGTTACTGCAGATATTGCATAATGAAAAGAAAAAGCATAACAAATTTGTACCACAAATAAAAAAAAATACAACCAAATGTACAACCACTCCTTTTTGTAAGTCGGTTGATAATGACTGTTGTATCACAAAATTAATATTCATTTTTATTGTTACATACGAAATACAAAAATTCAATCATATAGCGTGGAGATGCGTGGCCACGGCCTGTATCTATAGATGTTTCACATCAAAAAACTCAATGAAACTTTAGGTGCGTAAAAATATCCTAGGGTAGCAAATAAATCGAAGGTGTTCTGTCACTTGCACACTGGAAGCGCTTCGGCAATGGCGACGTACCAGCCCGAACCAAATTAAATTTTACGCTCGACGTGTTCTGTAAACATTTCCTCTCGGTCTAATGAGTTCCGAACTTTCCTCCTTTGTAAGATTACGCCAAAAATTGTGAAAAACTTCGCCGCTTCTATGTTAAACGGTCGCTGCCTGGCACAGATCAGAGCGCACGTAGAGAACTCCCAATACAATGAGATGTCTTTGTTGTAGTGACAACAATAGAAGGATGTGGAAACACAAAAAAATGAGGTAAATGCACAGATATGGTCCTGCGAACAAACATTTTATAAAATAATAATAATAAATATACTACGACAATACACACATCTCCATCCAAAGCAATCTTAGCTTGTTTTATGGGTACTAAGAGAGCTATAAATATTTTCATGAATATAATACACATAACGCAGAAAGCAGGGTCGCTGCCCACTGCGGCAACCGGCTGTCAAATTTTATAATAATTATAATAAGAAATAGAAATTGTTTATTTGGGTAAACAACATTACTGTAACAGTTTATAGGTAATGAAACACATAGTGGCTTTTGCATAGACTGACAAATTTTATTAAGCAGGTATTATAGATGCGGGTAGGTATACAACTATGCTAGTATACAAGAGATGGCGCTAGTAGTACATTAAAGACATAATGTCTTTAATGTAGATGTTAGATATTAATTTTAAGAGACCTTTCTTCTAAGGGTAGTATTCATAACCCTGTGACAGAAGACACCGCTCTTCTATGAGAAGATATAAGAACTATGATATATGAGGTTTCCGTAAGAGTTCAGCTCTACGAGGAGAAGTGTTAGAGGATAGAAACAGATACGTAGTGAAACTACCGCAGAGGCCAGGTTCGGCGACATTCGAAAGAATGTATAAGCGAACGCGCGGCGTTGTTGCTCTTATGTCAGAGCGAAGAGCGGCAACGTGAGAAGCGATGTAGTAGGTACAATTATTTAATAGTGGTGATAGCATAGTGGGTATGCCTTTAGCTTCGGTTTCTGGGGGACCAAGTTCGATCCCCAGCAAGCGCCTCTAACTTTTTGAAGTTATTTATATAAACATATCTGGGCACAAAGTTGTTTTTACTAATAAACTTTCCAGAACAACTTAACCGTCGGGTGTATCTACAGAATACCTATTATTTCCCCCCTTGTCTAATGACAAGATAATCTGTGACCACCTTATCCGGCTTCCGTCGTCGTCGTGTCCCGGACAAAGTTCGCCGGACTTTTCCCTCTGTTTACCCAGCTAAGCATGCTTGCAGGAATTAAAACTTAGGACAAAGTTGTTTTTTATTACAATCATTTCTCGTGGGGTATAGCTCGGACACGGCACAAGTTTCGGTTGCAAATTTACATTTTATCGGCGCGTTCTGCGTATTTGGTATTGCGAGCTTAGGTTCAGGTATTGGAACAACTTACTACGCGAACGCTTCAAGCTGTTACTTTTATAAGCACGTACACGTTTGTGGTGAATGCCTACTGATGAGTGATTAGGAATTTGGCTTCACTTTTGGAGGGCTGAGTTCGAATCCCAGCACGCACTTAACTAAGTAAAATGAGTTTTAAGCAATGAAAATATCACTTGCTTGAAGGACGACATCGTGGGGAAACCTGCTTGCCTTCTTTTTTTTTTTGCGTGGTGGAAAAGCTATTGCTACCTCCGACCCTAGGGCAGGACGAAAGTTATGTGGTTCCCCCCTCTAAAGGGGGTATACCAAAACTAAAAAGCACTACGGCATGTCCCTCTTGTTGGCTTTGTTATACGCCCGGGGAACCCATTGTATACTTCCCAGACAAAAAACCTGCTTGCCTGAGAGTTCTCCATAATGTTCTCAAAAGCGTGTGTGACTACACACGCTACTTAACTTGTTCTTAATGACAAGGTTGCTTCTTAATGACAAGGTTGCTTGGAAGCATCCGGCTCCGCTTTCATCTCTCACAAGATAGAAAAATGAATTTTAAAATGTAAAATGTAAATTGTTGATCGTGATCTCATCGGTGATCTACCGTGTGCTTTGGTACCTTCAACTTTCCCTTGAACAACAAAACGCTCATTGGATACATTACGCCTGGACACGTGACCGAAGAAACAGAATTCGCGCTTAAACAACAGAAGAAGCGCTGTTTTATACTGAGTTCGTGAAGAATTTATTTAGTAATTTACCCTTCTATGAAGTGGGCCGGTAATTGGTTGCTTAGATAGGGCGTAAAGGAAGGACATATGACCAATCCATTTACGCACTAATGATATTAGTCAGAATAAATAAATTTACTACGACAGTACACACATCGCCATCTAGCCCCAAAGTAAGCTTAGCTTGTGTAATGGGTACTAAGATCCAACTGTTTTCCGTACCAAACATGCTTCATCAACCAAAGGTTGTCTGTAGGAGATCGCTTCAAGCGATAAGGCCGTCTTTGGGCAAATATATTTATTTAGCTTTTGTTTTGTAAATTTGGGGTTTTCTTCTGTATGTGCAATAAATACTTTCTATCTATCTATCTAAGATGACTGATGAATATTTTTATGAATAATATATATAAATACTTTTAGTATACAGATAAACACCCAGACACACAAACATTTTCCAGTTGTGGGAATCGACCCCACCTTCTTGGACTAAAGAAGCTGGGTTGCTGCCCATTGCGTCATTCGGCCGTCAAAAATAATTTAAGGATATAATTAGTGATTTTGTTGGAATGTTCATAATATATTAATGCGTTTCCTGAAAATCTAGTTCATAGTTCACAATACGGGGGAATTTCATTAAAGTGGCACTAATTCAAGAGGGGTATTCTGGTGTACATTTTGCCGTTAGTGATGCGTGTAGCTACGGGATTATACACAAACAAACACACAAGCATAATATTATCCGCGTCTCGTAACTGACACTGTAAATATTCCGTTATGCTAACGACATAACGGAATATTTACAGTGTCAGCTTATCATTTTGTAGCTACGAATATAAAGGTTCCCATTCACAGGTAAAATCTCTGCAGCGATTGATCTGATTGACCTCGATGGCGCAGCGGTAAGCGCTGTGGATTTAAGCTGGAAGTTCCAAGTAAAGATTTTGCTCTGATCTAGTCTGGTGGCTTTTGACGTGACTAGTTATTACCCTACTGACAAAGACGTGCCTCTTACCGATTGAAAGTCCCGGCCATAATTTCGCCTAGAAACTGATTAGGGCAAACCTAATGTATCGCAGTAATATTTAACCCATACCCTGGCACACCTGTAACAGGCAAACCTCTACTAGGTTTGCCTGGTACCATCTTCATCATCTTCATCATCTCAACCAATTGACGTCCACTGTTGGACATAGGTCTTTTGTTGGGAGTTCCACATACACGGTCCTGGGCCGCTTGCCTCCAACGGCTCACCTGATGTCTTTTATCCACCTCGTTGGGGGCCGACCTACGCTGCGTTTACCGGTGCGGGGTCGCCATTCAAGCAACTTAAGACCCCAACGTCCATCGGTTCTCCGAGCTATGTTCCCCGCCCATTGCCACTTCAGCTTCGCGACTCGCTGAGCTATGTCGGTAACTCTAGTTCTTCTACGGATCTCCTCATTTCTGATTTGTACAGATACTCCTAACATAGCTCTCTCCATCGCCCACTGGGTGATTCTGAGCCTATTTATGAGGCCCATAGTTAGCGACCATGTTTCTGATCCGTAAGTCATCACTGGCAACACGAACTGTTCGAAGACTTTAGTCTTCAGACACTGGGGGATTTTGGACGAGAAGATGTCACGAAGTTTCCGAGTTTGCCCATCCGAGTAGGATTCGGCGATTTACCCCTTTCTCGAAATTGGACCTACCTAACTGGATCGTGTGTCCTAGGTATATGTACTCGTCTACAATTTCGAGTGCAGAGCTCCTAACAATTATTGGGTGGAGCGGAAGATGAGCGGTGACATAATTTTTGTCTTGCTAGTATGCTTAAACGACTACAGTCACTAGTTAGTTATAATAACCGGGACTAAGGTGCTCGCCGAAAAAAGGGGATCGACACCGCCAATTTCATAACTCCGGGCTGGTACTGAAAATTATTTAACAGGAAAAACACAATACTTATCTTTTGCGCGACTCGGGATTCGAACACTGACCCTTGTGATCCGTAGTTAAATACGCCAACCACTAGACCAACGAGGCAGTCCCAACAACAGTCAAGTCACGTCGACATATCAACCGAAAATGTTCCGTTGATAAGAAAAAAATTAGTTGTACGGAGGCAATCAATGGTCGCGCACTGCTCAAAATAAAAAAGGCCAAAGTCTCTCCATTTTTTTCAATTATTTAACTTGTAGTGAAATAAAAACGCATCAGATTAAATGAGGTCTCCGTAATAGTCTGCTATGTGAGACATACACAAGCAATACCAATTTTAATATCCGATGATTTAGTTCTATTTTAGTACAAAGGTTCTTTTAGTTAATTTTTGTTTATAAATTCTTTTAATTAATAATGATTTGTAAACTTCACGTTGGTTGACATGATGAACAATTAGAAAAAGACTTGTTCGTATAATTTTCCCCATACTTTTGAGTAAGTTTACAGAACAATTGTATATATCTAAACACACGTTCTAAATGGGAAGGTTTAAATAGGTTTAAATGTCGAAGAGCCTGCAGTTTTGTTATCAACATCTCCAATACCCACTATTGTTTAATATTTTTCCAGTAAGAGGCAAAAAATAAAAGTTTCTTCGTTTATTTGATTTCAAAAGCCCGTCGATCTTATCCGCTTTTGTTCCCGGGCCGCTTTTATTTCTGCAAGTGAGCTTGAAAGAGATAATAATCACGTGAAATTGAGAATTTTTGACGACCACCCCAGCGCAGCGGTGAGCATTATTAGTGTTACATCCGTATCCTCCGAATCACAATTCACCAATGTACACTGTGGGTGAACGGAACTTGCCGAGCCTTTGAAGTAACCGACGCCCCGAAGTAAGCGCGCTTGATGTGCATTGGGCTGCTCATTAAATAAATGTTCATTATTATGCTCATAGGTGGAAAACTAGAACTGAACTCTCGGAATGAGAAGGGTTTAGGCCGTAGCCACATTGACAAAGTGTGGATGATGAGATGAGATAGACTATGGAAAACTCTCATACATGTAAGTTTTCACACGATGTTTTCCTTAACCGTTAAAGCAAGTGATATCGTTTTTTTATTTGCTTAAAATTTAAAAACCCACCCAACTCCGAAAAGTTACAGGTGCACCAAGATGTATAGATAGACACACATTATTGCACACAAATTCATTAAAAATAAAAGAAATACAACGAAATAATAGTTTCATAAACATTGGTTTGCAAAGGTGGTCTTAATTCTAGAACAATCTCTTCCAGACGACCCTTGGGATATTAATTCAAAAATTAAATGGTAGCGGCGCACAGTACAAAATAAACACATATTGTAAACCTTTTCAAAACAAGCTACCAAATTGTTTACGCAAATCGCGCAGTCAATATATCCGCGGTGTATATTTACGTCAGCATCTGAAAGGCAAAGGAGTTCATATTTTTGCATCTCATACTCGGCAGTCGACAGTAACAGCGTGGCTCATATAAGAAAAGGAATTTGTATGATAATTTTCATTTTGCATTCACTTGCGTTATTCTTCTTGGTAGCTTGTTGTGGATGGCGCTCGGGGGAAATTCTTGGTTATGTCGCGAACATTGGGGACACGGATTGTGGATGTTGGAAGCGTCACGGTTCGCAGACCCAACTGGCACAGCGGACTTCTTTTAATAGAAGATTCTGGAAAGAAATGTCTAGCTCATTTTTACTTTTCGAACCTTAGATAACCATCCTGGGCAATTACTGTCATATACAACAACCGACAATACGTAAAACTAATACCTAATGATGAATACTCGTAATTGCTTAAAACGAACATAACTCAGAAAAGTTAGGTAGTGCTTGGATTCGAAATCGGCCCCCGACAGTAAAGTCGAATTGCTACCCACTGGGCTACCAACGCTTATTAATATATGATTGACAGATCGAGATTATTAATTAAAGATTGACGGATCGGCGGTGGCCTGTAAGTCGATAACCATTGCCGGTAAAAAGCAATATGTTGTAGAGTACGCAAGGAACACGTCCTTGCCACGTCCAAGTGCCGCATTGAGTCCAATTGTCCAAGGCGTAGATAATAATAAGGTTTAGTAGTAATAAGGTTACCTGCCAGGACAAATATTTAAAAAAAAAATCTGAAGCAAATTCGTCCTTTCAACTTACACTATGCCGAAAATCACGTGGATTTCTTAAATATAGTTTAACGGGTACATACCACGATAATATTTTAGATTTGTCGATATTTCGCCCCAGTTGCATGGATCGTTGTCACGACGGGACTGCGTAGGTACGAGATGTCAAGTTCGATGTCACGGGTAAATTCTGACTACCCGCTTTCGTGTTTTCATGTGGATTTGCTTGCCTAATTAGGACGTTAAGGAAGTACAAATTAACAAACAAACGCAACACTACCGAATTTATAATATTAGTAAGGATTAACCCATGGTCAAACAGTAGAATTTAATGGTAAAAATGCGATGTAATTAATTAGTTATTCTAGGTAGATCGTGGCTTGGTAACGAACGCCGCCGGCCACCTCAATGAAGACCTCCGGGCGATGGATGCGGGGAATCCTTCACTCGTTGGATATAAGTCCTCGGGTTGGAAGGCGCACCTTGTGTTCCCGGTGCGCCTTCTGCGATTGTAGAGGCATTTTACGAGTAAGCGGGCTGCGCCGCTAGCTGGGTCGCGGATGTGTGCGAAAGCGTTCCCGTGGGGGTTTTAGTCGGTTCGAGTCCACAATGTCCAAACTATATATTAAAACACAACAACTATAAAATTTATGGTCGAAAAGAGGAATCTGCTGAGTTTCTTGCCGGCTCTTCTCAGTGGAATCTGCCTTCCTGACTGACTGACTTGACGTTTCAAAAGTGCTTATAAACTAGGCCTATTTGAAATAAATGAATTTTGAATTTAGAGTCCGACATAATCACCGTGCCTACCCTTGGCGCAGTAGTACCTATGAGGATTTCAAAAGAGGAAAAAAAGAAAAGGTATTTATTTGCTGTCAAAAAATTTTTGTTCTCCGTACAAAATCTATTCATTTATATCGATGGGTCTATATTAAATAAACACTCGATCTGTTGGGCCATGCTGTGTTTCGACTCTTCTAGGTAACCGCCAGTAGTTCTTGGTACAGTCAGTGAGTAATTGTCATCTCGGCTTATATCGATATCAGTAAGTGTGCGGTAACTAGGAAGTGTGGGCGGGAGGCAACTCGTAATGCCCTGTGAATTACTGCCATATCAATTGACGCGCGAATGTTTCCTCCGGCAGCGTTCCCTCACGCGTCATATTTTCTTATTTTTCTTTATAGGAGTAAATAAATGAAAGAAAATGTAGATACCTTGTTAGTATGAACTCCTACCAAATATTTAGATTCATCTTTATTTTATTTATATCGTCAGTATACTTACAGCTAGGCAAAACGTATACGTAGCCATTTTTAGATAGGTACATTACAACAATATTAAATAAATATACTACGACAATACACACATCGCCATCTAGCCCGAAAGTAAACGTAGCGACTGATGAATAATTTTATGAATAATATACATAAAATACTTATAATATACAGACACTGAAAAACATTTATGTTCATAAACAAACATTTTCCAGTCGTGGGAATCGAACCCACGGCCTTTGACTCAGAAAGCAGGGTCGCTGCAAACTGCGCCAATGGGCCGTCATATCATACTTATCTTATTAATTAAATTGATCTTGATTTAATTATTAACTTATCTAAACTTATATTAATCTATTTATTGATCTTTAGACTACTAAAGCTGACTGCTACTTGAGGCGGGGGAGATGGCTGTAGAGCATAGACCCACAACACTGCTACGATGCGGGTTGGCGGGCTTGACAAGATTATTATCACATGTCAGTAATAATAACCGACTAATGGAATAATGACTTCAAGCCAATTCCCCAACTCAGGGCTGACACTGTGATTTCTTTCCGAGAAAACGCAATACAATTTATTTATAGAAATATCCGAGAATCGAAGCCGGGACCTCGAGATCAAAATATTAACCTGCTAACCTTTAAGCCAACGAGGCATTTAAAACATAGAACCTAGATACAATATTAGTATGAGCTTCGGAAAAATGTTTAGACTACTGAACTGCAAGTTTTTTGACTTGACAACGTCTCATAATTCGATGGAGCCGGCTGCACGCACGAAAAAACATGACGTATGCGGCGTTACCTTGCTCTGAGGCGTTCCATTCAAGGCTTGAAGTGCAAGCGAGAGCGCGGAACGAGCGACAAAGAGGCACAGTCGGCCTCCGCGTTCGACATCTGTCTCTCTCCTACTTGAGTTAGCGATGCGTCCGCGTGGACAGCTTCTATACAATAATACATTTACATGTTTTCGGCAAGGATGAAGTGCAGTGAAAAGTGAATGTGGTGTCAATTGTTTATAGCAACTATAATATCTATGAAACAAATAAATTTAAAATTTTCTTTTGAAAAATGCAACCATTCCATTAGTATTTTCTTACGACGTTGTCACGTTCAACTATCTTCGATTATAAGCCGACTTTACAGACAACCAATATTTTTATTTCTTTACAAGTTAGACCTTGACTGCAATGTCATTTGCTTATCCTAATCTACGCGACATCGTACCGGAACGCTTAGTAGTTTAGCACATCCTTGTCTGTAGGGTGGCAACTCCTGCCAGACGCATGATAGGAAGCATTCAGTTATCAAAGTGCAATATGGAACTAACCAAGCCGGTGTTGTATCGCAAAACGTAGCAGTTTAATCGGGTTAAACTGCTACGTTTTCCGTTACAAAGCCGGCCAGGATTGGACCTTAGACCTCAGTCGTGGTCTAATTGATTAAAGATATTTTTGACTTTGACTTTGTCTTTGACTTTTCACTTCAAAAGCGTCTCAGTGCCTTCGGCTAACAGCAAGGCTAGTATGGGCCAGTGGCGTGCACTTCATGCATGCACAAAAGCTCTGCATACCCTAAGATTTTTGTATAACTCATAAATGCGAAGGATTTTTCCGTTTTCTGGCATCTTCCTTCTAAATGCATACCCTGGTCAGAAACCCTGTACACGCCACTGGTATGGGCAGGTAACAATTATCTCCCCGGGGAAAGAATAAAAGTTTATCTTCTCCCACAGCTTTATCAACTCTCAGAGCACTGGGGCACAAGTGGAAATAATATCCAAATAATATATGTAATGATAAACGGGAGTAAACTTCTCCTATTTCATGTTCCCGTGCTTTAGCAGGTGAACACGTTAAATCGATTTTATATTTAAATCGCTTAAAACTAAAAGGATATAATCGAGTGCTAGCCCTGCAGCGTGCAACATGAAATTAAATCAAACGTCGATGTAACGTGTAAATCTAGGAGTTAATAAAATTAAATTAAATTATGTTGTCAGAAACATCGTACCTTATACCATCGTACTTAAAAGTATTATACAATTGCAGATTGAACCTAAGACCTGAATACAGAATACAGTCCATATTAAGTTACAAGACCATCGAGGCAGATAAACATACTGCGTACCGTATTATTTATATTAGTTTGAACTCCAAATATTTGGATTACTGAACTGTAAATTATGAGAAGCATTCAGCTGTATCAGAGTGCAATATGGAACTAATTCAAACGACGCTGTATTTCGCAAGCGTAGGAGTTTAGCGGAATGAACACGGGACCTTGATCGTGATCTAAAGTAAACTACTAGACCATCGAGGTGGTTATAAATAGTACCAGAATACCATATTAGTGGTATTAGTTCGAACTCCGACCAAATATTTAGATTACTGAACTGTAAATGATGAGAAGCATTCAGCTGTATCAGAGTGCAATATGGAACTAATTCAGACGGCGCTGTACCGCGAAAACGTAGGAATTAGAGGCTTAAGTGTATTTACGGCTCGTGTACCCGAATACCCATATTACCCCCAATACGAGTATGCACCGTGCGCTACGCTAGATTAACTCGCTGTTATATCTCAACTCAATTGCCGTTTGCATATTCTGAAATATCAGACGGTACTCGTACAAATGATAGAGAAATTGTAGAATTATTTCCTCTCTACCTATATAAGTAAGATATAAAACAGAAATTTATTTTCCATTCTCCATTATAATTTTAATAAACTTAATTGAGAAATTTCAATGGAATTGAAATACTAATTCAGAAATGTTTTATTCATGTAGACCTTATCACAGGCACTTATGGAGCGTTCACACATTTTGTTTTATTGTGTTAATATGTATATTATTATATTGAGAGAGTTGTAAAAAAAAAGAATGTAATCTGCCATTTTGTGGTGGCGGCCAACTTATATTTAAAACTAGCTGTTGCCCGCGACTCTGTCTGCGTTTGATTTTGTTTTTTGATGTGGCACTAAATTTAGTTGTAGATCTAAAAAACTGCTTAAGTTTGGTGAAGTTTGGGCAAAGTTAAACACATATTATAACCGTAAAGTACAAAAATAATTATTTAATTCGGTTATAACTTGTCGGAGTTATGGTGTAAAATCCTCAAACACCCATCCCCCCTTTCAAAGGAACCGAGCTTAATGTCAGGATAAAAAGTATTCTATATTACTTCTAACACTTCCAAGAATATGTGTACAAAGTTTCATGAGGATCGGTTAAGTAGTTTTTGCGTGAAAGCGTAACAAACAAACTTACATTGACATTTATAATATTAGAAGGGATAGGGGACGTATCACAGTGTCTAGTATTTTACTAGTCATGTCTTTCCATTCGATACCAATATTAAGGGATCTGTGAAAATATATAAAATCCGCCATTTTGTAAAGGCGGCCATCTTGGACCGATTTTCATTAATTTATTGGTAAGAACCGAATAACAAAAAAAGCAAAATCAAAATCGGTTCATCCGTTCGGGTAGGTACATATTCAAATTCAAAATTCATTTATTTCAAGTAGGCCTAAAATAAGCACTTTTGAAACTTCAAGCCTGTCTGTTTGTAGTAACTCTACCATCGGTTCGGAAGTCATATTCTACCGAGAAGAAGCTAGAAACTCAGCAGTTGCTCTTTTCCAACTGTTTACGTATTTCCTTTTTAACATTCATTTTCTATCTTGTGGGAGATGAAAGCGGAGCCGGATGCTTCCTAGCAACCTTGCCATTAAGGAACCACTAATGTTAGGTGATGGTGATAACTACATTCGTTAACTTAAAGCGAAGCTGAAATGGCAATGGGTGGGGGATATAGCTTATAGAACCGATGGACGATTGGGTCCCAAGGTGCTGAAGTGGCTCCCTCGCACTGTTTATAGATCCTCCACAAGGTGGACCGACGACACAAACGGAGTAGCTGGAAGTAAAAATATTTATTTCACTCATCCCTACAGGCAATGATGGGTGAAAAAAATGTCCTTTCATCCACAATCCACCTTGGTAGGGATAATGGAACAGGATGTTACATATAGGTCGGAGTTTCGCAAAGTTCC
This sequence comes from Pararge aegeria, assembly GCF_905163445.1. Lineage (NCBI taxonomy): Eukaryota > Metazoa > Arthropoda > Insecta > Lepidoptera > Nymphalidae > Pararge > Pararge aegeria. The sequence continues at coordinate 2,202,454 of NC_053184.1, read as the reverse complement.
CTATGAGAGACAAAATACTGGACTCCAATGTCCCCAAAACTTTTAGTACTACTAAAGTTATTGTTCTAGTCCCAAAGCGTAGCTTATGTCATGAGTACTAAGATGACTGATGAACCATCCTAAATAATATATATACTTATAATATACAGACATACAGCCAGACACTGAAAAACAAACATATTCATCACACAAACATTTCCCAGTTGTGGGAATCGAAACCACAACGTTCGACTCAGGAAACAGGGTCGCTGCCGACTGCGCCAATCAAACGTTGCGCTTTGACAATGCTTGCCTTGGGTACTTCCCCGGACAAGCTCTGTCTACCGCATACTTCTGCCACCAATCAGCATTGTTGGATTCCGGTCTGAATGGCATTGTTTATTTACAGACTTGAGTCGAAGCGGTGATAGCGCATTGGGTAGGAGCTCGTCTTCACTTTCAGGGGGCCGAGTTCGAATCCCATGTTAAGTGCGTTCCAGTTATGTGCGTTTTAAGTAATTAAAATATCACTAGCTTTAACGGTGAAGGAAAACTGCATGGCTCAGAGTTCTACATAATGTTCTCAAAGGTGTGTGGAGTCCAGCAATCGGCACTGGGCCTACGGCCTGGTAGCCTGGTGGACTACGGCCTTAACTCCTTGTCATTTTAAGTGGACCGTGCTCTGTAGTGGGCCGGTAATGGGTTGATAGGATGATGATGAAGGTTAGGCTTGACACTTACCCCTTTGGGTGGTAGGACACAGTGCGGCCATTTGTAGGACATGTTACTATAATCCATCCACTATAAGGCCATCTGCTAACGCCGGAAATTATTCCTTTTAAAAAAAAACCAACCGTTACAGCATTCTTCGTAGATCTAGGTCATTGGATAGGCAAATAAATAGTTTAGGCAAACAAACTACAAATATCCAATCCCGTGGCTATCCGCGCGGAACGAATTCAACCTTGCCAATAATGCGTAGCGCCGCGCCCTTAGCACCAGTACCCTTAGTACCAGATATGCTCGCTCGCAATCGAAGATTCATTTTCGAGAATTTAAATACTGGTACATCAGAGTAAAACGGACCTTATGTGTAAAAAATTAAAGCTCAAAATGGTCTGTAATTCTTCACATGGAGCTTTTGGCAGAACATTTGAAAAATAAAAATCAGAATCTTGCTACTCTAACAATTTGCCTTTTTTTCGCTGCGCTGACAAATGTGTTTACGAATAGTTTCCGATGAAGGGTATGTGGGACTCGATGGCGAGCCAGCGAGTGTAGTGTTGGTGGACACCTCGGTGCTAACGGTATACTCCTTGGTGTCTACGATGGTGTGAGGGAAAGTTGATTTGTGTGATTTGTTGTAGAGCATTTTGATGTGAATTGGCGTGTGCACAGAAAGTTAGTGAGTAGAGTGTGTAGTGAGTGAGTTATTTTAAATGCGAGTGGAGGTATGGGTGCTTGGTTTAATGGGTACTAATACAGTATTTTTGCTTTAACAGTATAGAGCGAGCAAAGCCTTTACAGCTAGGCTAAAGTTACAGGCGTAACTAGGCCTCTACGGTTATCGAATGAATGAATACCCTTTTATAGCCATTGACTCAGTTAGAATTGAATTCCTTGGAATTTTTATTAAAAGTGAAAGGAAGAATTATCAAAATTAAAATAGATATAACTAAAGCAATAACACGACCCTACTTTCTGAGCCCATGACTGCGGGTTCGACTCCATATTGAATTATTTGTTATGGAATAGATCGTAAAATATCATAAGCAAAAAGAAAATATCATCAGTTTTCAGCGACCCAGCTTTCTGAGCAGGCCGGTTTCGATTCCATATTCAATTATTTATAAGTTTAAACTTTTTTTTTTTGTAAATTACACACTAAACAAAAGTACAGAAAAATAAGAAAAACCGTACATTACTTGACATTATAATGATGAATGATCGGATACTTGTAACCATGAACGCGTGCGAAAGCAAAACCGTACTAAGGGAGCGAATGTAGAGCAATTTCTTGCTCACAAAGGAAGGGCTGCGATGGAATTTAGATTAAAAATGATCCTAACTGAAGTGCAATGTTACGTGAAATTCCCGCTCGATATTAATTTATTCAACCCCATACAACCTGCCGCTTTGTGTAAGTTCGGAACTCTCCGAAGATTGGATTAAAAGGCCTCCGAAGTAACGAGAAAAGGCTCCTTTGAGATAAACTTCATAGGCGCGTAAGCTTTTCACAGCCTTTTAAATGTTATGTTGTAGAAGCTTGTAGCATTTAGAGAGTAATGAACGTTCTTTTATACGTTGTAAGTAAAAAACCCCGTTTGAAATGAAAGTAAGTTGAAAGAAGTTGGTATTTATAGAAGTTATTTTGCAATAGATTAAACAGATTTTATCATCCTCGTCCATAGCCTATAACCGTCCACTGCTGCAATAAAGGCCTCTTTACGACTTTACTTATATTAATAATGTCGATTGGATTTAAGATAGTATTATTATAGAAAGCAGGAATTAATATAAGTGAACATATATTTTTTTGCATGCGGTCTAAGGTGGTTTTTTGGTTCCTTATACTGATTTGAACATCAGAAGCAAAAATAAACTTGCAGTGCAATATACTAGACTACATAAAATAAGTAATTCGTTTAAAGGAAATTGTTTACAATTTTACAATAAACTACCAGTTGATATCTTGGAGAAGTCTCCGAAACAGTTCAAAGTTTGCATTAAACGTAAGCTTATAGAAAAGTCCTATTACAGTATTAAGGTTGGTGTCAACGATAAAAATGTAAATTATTGCTCTAACCAGTTTTCTTCTTTAATAGTTTTAAATGACATGTAAAATGGTGATGGTGAAAAAAAAAACAACCGGCTAACTTTGTTGTGGGCTTCTTCTTAGACCAGGGCGCGTTTGGAACCCTCGTAGCTTGAGTTTTAAGTTGACGAATTTAGTTATCGCCATCAACTCACTTCTATGTCCTATTTTAAATGTAATGTACGCATCAAAAGTGTCATGTATGTGACTATTTGAATAAAGAAATATTTGTCTTTGACTATAGATTTTATCTACCAACATTGTAAAACAACTCAACAAATGAGCGACTTGAATTGAATTCACGAGATGGTTTGGCCATAATCACAAGCTGGGCAGACAGGGTTGGTTGGAGATCGCACTAGATCGTAATATGTAGTAGCAAAGAAGACGCTGCTGTCCGTTCTCCGTTATGGTCACTTAGTCGCCTCGTACGACACGATGTCAATACGTCGCCCCGCGGGAAATAGGTTGGGGACAACTGCATTCTATTCCATGAGGGCGACGAAAATTAAAACGTCCATTTATTCCTTCAGCTTATAACGTGATAATTGGAATGGACTTAATAAGGTAATGGAGTTTCGTTGTACGGTTATCTATTTAAATCGCTAGAGTATTAACGCGAGCGTGGGTCGACGTCACTGACCGTATAACTTTGTACACACTGTCTGTCATGTTAATATAACCTAACCTAATATATGCTTTCACGAAACACGCTTTCTGTTCGCACCCAACGTTGGATTATAAAAAAAAGCAAAACTGCGCGCCATTTTCCTGAAATTATTATTATACGCAGAATCCTGTGTTTATCATTGTACAAAATATCTAACACTACTATTCTTCTTTAAGTAGAAAAATATAATATACTTAAAATAGAAAAACGAGTTGCGCTTACTTGAAATAGGATATGAGGCATAAAACAGAGAACTGGACTGATTCCACCAAATTCTAGATTTAAATTAATACCTAGCAGTCTACTAAACTTTCACACAGTTTAAAAATAGAAAAATGTTTAGTTATATTCCGATAGCGTCCTATTTGAAAGAGAATTATATTTTTTTCTACGAATCTCCTAATTTCAAATCACTATATATAAAGTCTTGATTTTTTATAATAATATTCAAATTCTAAATTTATTTATTTCGACTCTACCACCGGTTGTGAAGGCAGATTCTACCGAGAAGAAGCCGGCCAATGCCAATGACAATCTCACAAATGACTTCGGTACCTTGCTACCAGGCAAATTTTATGTAGATGTAAAAAAATTATGCACATTTAAAACTTAATCATTATCATCATATCGGCCTTATATTACCGCCCTATATCCGGCCCAGTGCGGATCGGTGGACTCCACATACCTTTTCATTACGTACGTAGGCATGCAGGTTTCCTCATGATGTTATCCTTCACCGTCGAAGCAACTGATATTTTTAATTACTCAAAACGCACTTCACTAAGAAAAGTTAGTAGTGCGTTCTCGGATTCGAACTCGGCCCCCCGAAAGTGAAGTCCAGCTCCTACCCACTGCGCTATCACCGCTTCATTTTGAACATACTCTACACTAACATGTAATGGAAAGATGGTTAACATTACCCGACGATTTAGAAAAAAATGGTCTTCAGGTACTATTATTTGCTTAACATAATAAAATCTCTAAAAACGATTCTGAAAATGCTGAAACAAAAGCGCCATTCCAGTCATTTGAAGCGAGAAGTTGCAATTCGATCATTCGCAAGCAAGTTGCAACGTGGTACCTATTCGCCAGCGAGATGCAATACGGTCCATTTCGAGCGAGTTGAAATAATGGGGAGCTGTCTTAAAATGAAGTGCCGAAGGAAACTTTGATTTGATTTACTGCAGATTGAAGCCACGTTCTGTTGATTGCACTGGAGAGAGCTGCAGTAGTTAGCTTTATGATTGAAAAGTTTCTCTGATCGTATTTTTAAAGGAATTTGCGTATGATTCTTGAATCTATACCTACTTGTTTTTGCACGTTATAAAATCAGATGAGATTGTTTTTTCCCATAGATAACACAAAACATGCGGCCATACTGAAAGATATCTTCATATCAGCAATAGTATAACAAAAATAAGTCAGGTCGTTTTCGGTCGCGTATTAGGCACATAAGTCGTACATTTGTACGTATCGTGTCGTGTATTTGACGCTGCCTTAACGATGAGATAGATAGAGATAAATGATTGAGTTCTATAGAAAAACTGTATGAATACAAAAAAATCCGCGATAGCATATGTATAACTATTATTAATTATAAAGTTTCTATTTACTTTTGATATCTTCGTAAGGTTTATAATTTCTTAAATAATACTAGCACCCAAACGAGATGGACAGACAGACATCAAGCGAGTCGCTGGAAGCCGCTGGAAACGAGCAGCCAAGGACCGTGGATTTCGGAACTCCTTACAAAAGACCTATGGCTAGCAGTGGACGCTAATCGGTTGAAGTGCTGATCATCGAGAGGCTAAGAACCCGACTTTGTTGTCCCACAATAACTAATAACTTTTAGAGCGTCAGAAACAACAAATCACTAAACCAGAGTCACTAAGACGGCCGATTGGCGCAGGATTGGGTCCATGACCGTGGGTTCGATTCTCATAACCGGAAAATGTTTGTGTCATGAACATGAATGTTTTTCTTTGGCTGGGTGTTTATCTGTATATTATAACTATTTATGTACATTATTCATAAAAATATTCATAAGTACCCATAACTCAAGCTACGCTTACTTTGGGGCTAGCTGGCGATGTGTGTATTGTCGTAGTAATAATTTATTAATCTAAACGGATGAATCTTATTGTAGCTAATTAGTTATTTCATAGTTGTACGATTGTTGGCAATTAGGAGAGCGCGCGCTGAATAAACTAAACAAAATTAGGGGTAGTTCCGAATGTGCGATTAAATTTAATTTATTTCACCAAAGCCGTGGGTCAGGCAATAAAGCGGCCCGTGTAATGATTGTTTGCTCCTGTTTCCACATAACGGTCTTTACCAGGGACCTTGATTCCGTTTTCATGGACTGTATGAGTTATTGACGCTTTGCTACTAAGTGGGGTTGTTACATTTAGGCACATGCGTATATATATACTTACGCGTGAATTTGAATTTAAGGACCGATTTGAATCCGATTTTTGAAGAGAAAGTTTCTTCCGTCGCGTTTAGTGTTTTTTGGTCGGGGAAAACTTATGTGTTCGTGTCACCGTACTCGACATGCTCGTAACGTTTCGCGCCAGTTTCGCTCGCTTTGCGGCTTGTGTACATGTATTATGTATACACATATATACAGTACTACTTGGTATAAAAACAAAACACCGACCGGCGGTCAATCTCCAGAGAGATTTTCCAACGAAGTGGAAGATATTATAGTGCATAAGTGTGTGCTTATACCTGTTTATAAATAAATGAAAGATTAAATTAAACATTATAAAGAAATGATATTACTATGGCGTACTCTGTAGTACGACTATTGGTATTCGAATATTTAAGTATAGGTAATTAAATATTCTCATTGTACCTCAACAATTCACGGGACAATGCTGTCCACCCGTAATGGTTATACATCACATTGAGCATGTAAATAACATCAACCCACCCTTGGCCAGTGTGGTGGACTCCCATCTTACAAAATAATTAAAAAAATACAATAGCGATAATTCAAATCAGTCAAATAAAAGCCATTGAACTAGATATTGGATAAAAACAGGCGTGACTTTGCGGAAATCTACATATTATGAAAATTAAGCTTGTTTTGCTATAGTCCGCGTAAAGCAGGAGAATCTGTATGGTGCAATTTATAATTTCTTCAATCAAATTAAGCTTAATTTTCATAATATTTCAAGTACATAATACCTATTTATGTAAAAATGGCTTTTGGCGACATACCAACAAGTCTGAAAACAATAGATAAAGCTCGCAATTTCAGCAGTTGAACGTGCTGCGTGGACCTGCCTAATTGGTCCAAAAGGAACATGCTTAAGTACCTGCTACACTCGGGACGCGTCAAACACTAATTTCGTCCAAACAATATCCGAAAATTAGAAACGTGCCGGCCGGTGCGTGAAGCGGCCATTCCAAATCGAATTTCGGAAATGCTCGGTAGACGCCAATCGGCGACCACTATAAAAATAAAGCCGAGGATACAATACGCCGCGTTGCTTCTTTAAAAACATTAAGTATCTTCTGCCTTTTTTTTCACATTAGATAACCGGTTGGCGCAGTGGGCAGCGAACCTGCTTTCTGCGTCGAAGGGCGTGAGTTTCATTCCCACAACTGGAAAAATGTTTGTGTGATTAACATCTGTCAATGTCTTTCAGTGTCTGGGTGTTTATCTGTATATTGAATGAATGAATGAATGAATGATTATTAGCATTTATGTGTATTATATTCATACAAATATTCATAAGCTACCTTAGTCCCCATAGCACAAGCTACGCTTACTTTGGGGATAGATGGCGATGTGTGTATATAGTATATGTATTTATTTATTTATTTATTGCATGCTTTCTTATCAGGCTTATAGGCAAATGGTATTGGCCTACAGAAACTCAGTTATGGTTCAAATTAAGGATTTCTAACAAATTAGTTATCCTTTGTTGTTTGCAAGATTAATATTAACTAATAGCAGCACTACTGAGGCAGAGAAACTACACTGTGGAAATGATTCCGCGAGCTAAATAATGGCCTTCGGAAACCGTATCAACTCAACATCGACTCCATCCAAATTATGGAATGAAGGCTTTATATTACGAGTAGGTAGGTATGTGAATTAAAGCTGACTTTTCCTGATTTTTTGCTCAGTAGTAAACGACGAGTGGACTATGAGTGGCCCACTCTTCGACCGCAGAATGCAAACAACATATATATCACAAGACATTAATCCCACGTTTCCAATTACCATTGCAACAATGGCTACGAACAGCTCTGTAATCTTTTATTAAATAAAAAACTATTCATCTCTGTAGGATATCTCATGACAACTTATTTTCTTTTCTTCCTATCGCATTGCAAACCAGAACAAATGTACACTCAGCCTTATCTCTTAATGGTTTGATCATAATCGATTCCTCGATTCCAAACGAACGATTAAAGAACAATATAATTTCCATACTTTAAATTGGAAAATCCAATTAAATGAAGAGCCATTTTGAATTGATAACTATTCTGTTATCCACTGTCAGATCACGTATGTACCTACCTACCTACGTAACAACGCCCGATCAATAACAAAAAAAACTCAGATTTTCTTAAAAATAGGACAGAATATTGTTGTTTTTTTAGGGTACCGTATAAAACAGAGAATCCTTATAGTTCCTCCGCGGCTTAGCTCAAAGCATCTTATCCCCGTTTTCACTAAACCTAGGCATCGCCTGAATGGAACGCCTAAACGTCGTCTACACACACTTGACAGAAATAAACACGCTATGAACCCCAGAGTAGGTATGCCGTTAGCTGTGGGATGCCATGACACACGTACCTACACGCCACTAGGGTTTAGTGGGTATTACGTAAGTGGAGTACCAAATACCCACCTGTCCGGTGGGATGCGTAAATATATTCCCGAGTGGCTTAAAAAAAAACTACAAGGTGATAACTTTGGTGATCAGTTGCAGTATGCCTAGGAATCTTTTAAGATTGGGCGTTACTTATTGAGGCAACGTCGTTACTCAAAACGAGCATTTTTTTCTTTAAAGATGCCTGTACCTACACGTAATGACGTAACTCTTTATGTGTAGGTACCTACAGGAGGTTCAGAGCATTGATTTTTTTCTCGTCTTTCTCAAAGCATGCATAGACTAGTTGTTTTTGGCAGCAGTACCTACCTACATAATGAAAACTGTACGTGGCTTAAATAACGAAATTAAAAGGAAAACTATAGCAACCAAGCAAGTGGCGTGCACAGAGTTTTTGACCAGGGTATGCATAAAGAAGGAAGATGCCATAAAATGGAAAATCCTTCGCATTCGTGAGTTATACAAAAACTTTAGGATAGGCAGAGCTTTTGCGCATGTATGAAGTGTACGCCAACTGAGTTGGCTTTAAAATTTAACGAGTAGGTAGGTAGGCACTTGCAGTGTAGGTTTTTGTACCTCGCAGCAGAAAGGGGGCTTCGTGCATGACGCTTTGAACATAATCCCACTCCAATATTTAGTTCATTTTTGACTGATTTGAATTAACGCTATTTTATTGTAGTTTTAAAATGATTTAGTAGGTAAGATAGAAGATTTGACCTTAAATGGCAGAATAACAGGGTAAAAAGTTAAACGAAATAGCGATAGAATAATGCGTTACGTTTACTTGTCAACGTAGGTATAACTAAACTTACGAGCCTAATGCCAAACGCTAGAACCAATAGCTCTCAACTGGCTATTGACGTGAACCAAACTCATAAATTAGTCCGCTCCAATACAAACACTTCTAGGAACCTCTTGGCACTCGACTCGCAGAATTTAAGGGTAGCACGGCTCGTACTCGACTGTGTGAGATGTGTGTACTTACACGGGCGTACCCAGTTTCATATCTAGGAAAGGCCAAGTGAGATTATTTTAGATCAGATCGTCCGCGGGTGTTTTGTGAAAACTTATTTAAAGGGCCCTCTAAAATCGATACTTGAGGCAAAACTATATATTTTTTTTATTTTTGTCTGTCTGTCCGTCTGTACATTTTTTAAGAGAGTTCAGCCATTTTCGCGATCTACATCACGTACATCTGTACGCCCATGTGTAGGTACCTATTTACGAAAACGAGACGGCTTCAGTCGCACGTGATTGAACCAAACAGGTGCTTAATAGTAACCCACATATTTAATTTGAGGATTGCTTTTTTATGGAAGGATATTAGTAAAATCTTTTCTTATCAGATGCCTCCATTTTTAAAAGAACTTACCTACACCTTCTCTAATTGCCAACAACATTGAAAAACATTGCAATTTTATGCAATCTTTCAACCATCATTTTATGCTTCAGACTTATACGCCCCGACATGACACCAATATTTTATAGTAATAATTCACGGACCAAGCAGACGTTCCACCTGATGGTAAGTGAAAACCATCCCCTATAAACAGAGCAACACTTCACAGGGCATGCAAGTAATACGTCCAAAGTGTCTATGGATTAACGGAAATGAGTGTAAACATACGAAGGAGGTCTTTCCAAACCTAAACACACGACTAACAACCAAACTACTAAAACTAAGTCGGAAAACACTAAGTACGGTAGTAAGCGTGATAACAGGGCATTGCCCACTAAACAAACACCTTTTCATTTTAGGTATAACCGACAGTCCTCTGTGCAGGGCATGCATGGAGCCAGATGAAACACCGACTCACGTACTGCTCCAATGTAGAGGAGTAGCAGAACAACGCGCATACCTTGGCTCCCCAGCATCACTCCCTGAAGCACTTGGCGACCTGGGCGGCCTGCTAAGCTTCTGGAGTGAGCTCGGCTGGCTGGAGTGACCCAGCGGGGCGGCGTACCAGTGGCACTACGTACAACGGGATGTTCCGACCGACCCAGTACGGAGACAAGCCCAGAGAGAGAAGAGAGAAGGGAAGAGACGTTCAAAGTGTCGAACCTGTGTCCATCAACCTGCGGAGTAGGTGTTAAGGCTCATGCGCCTGTAATTACACCGCCAAAAAGAAAAATTGGTAGTACTTCCCCGAACGAGCTGTCACAAAATGCGCTACTACTTCTAAAACTTTAACTAAGATTACTACTAGGGATGTTAACACTAATAACAAATTAATGTTAAGTGTTATTTTTATGTATTATTCTAATATCGAAAATCAAATTATTATAACTTAAATAATTTATTAAAAATAATTTTTAATTCTGTATTTTTAATCTGTGGCTCAAAAATTACGTAGGTACATATCGTAACAAACGTTTAACCGGAATTCGTGACGTAAAATTTTGATCTCTTCATACATTGTCTAAATAATTTATGACATAAAATTAAGTTGCCGAACGAAATGATCACCATCCCCTTACAATTATGTAAGCATATATGTATGAACGCTTCATACGTGCCTATTATATGCATATATATGAATATATATTTATTTAATTTGAATTTGTATATAATTTCAGTTAAGACGCAATAGGGTGGATAAGGGTGCAAAAGAAACATAAAAACCACAATAACTTTATAAAATTTATTTTAGTTAAAAAATACATAAAGGATTCATTTTCCTTAAAATACATATAAAAAAATTAGTCTTCTTAATCTAAATAACCTTAATTATAGCTATTAATTATTTATTATTCAAATAAATGCATTAAGTAATATGGAATATTAGTATAATTTAATATTGAATACAAATCGAATCAATATTAATATAACCAAAGAAATATAATTTAATAGTATTAAATAATATTACAGCATTCGTTTCGAATAAAACTTTGGTATAATTATAATTAGGATTCTTAGCTACATATTAAGTTTTTACAATATAAGTAAATAGTAAAATAATTAAGGACGATTTTTAAATCATAAAATTAGAATAACTTCGAAATAAAAGTAACATTTTGGCAGTTTTATATTTTGATAGGAATTATTTTTATGTGTTAAATTTATTCCTTAATTCCTTTTTTATAACTTTACTTTTATTGTTTGGCTCTACTGCTTTCGGTTCTAATCATTTTAGGCCTATTTATTTCTTAATTAAAAGACTTTATTTAAAAAAAAAATGTAAAATCCGCCCTTCTCAGGAGATTCTGTCAGATCTAGTATTAAAAAAATATATTCTGAGAATTCAAAAGCTACCAAATCTTACATAAAATCTAATATGGCAAAAAAAAAGAAAAACAAAACGGATTTATTATAAAATAATCGAATTCACCAAAATAATTAAGTATATTCGCACACCATAGCGACTTTAATCATCAACGAACTGAATCGTAAAGAAAACTTTTCAATACTTTGCGAACAGGTGGCAAAAGAGCGCACAGTTTGGAAATCCCCACGAATGACCTATGTCCAACAGTGGACGTCTATCGGCTTATATAATGAAGTTAAACATTTTTTTTCAATTACAAAAATTGTTCGCAAGGTTACGCAACGTTGTGCAATTCGCTAAAACAGTGGCGTGCACTTCATACAAGCGTAAAAGGACTGCCTACCCTAAAGCTGCGATAACTCATATTAAAGATTTTATGCCACTTTTCATAATTCGTCTACTTGCACGCCATGACTTTAAAATTATAAACCAGAGTGCCTAATGTGAGATTTTCTAACTGCGTTTACTTATTCGATCGCGTGAATGTTTAAAACTACGATTTATTGATCGAAAGAACGCCATCTGGTTGCAATACTGGGAAACCTGCCTGTACAATACTGACGCTAGATGGCGCATTACGATTATAGCGGTTATACCATTCACGCGATCGAATAAGTAAACGTAGTTAGAAAATCTAACACTTGCCACTAAGGTTATAAAGAAATGAGAATATTGTAGAATCGCCTAGAATGAATTTTCTATTAGAACTCGTCGTGCCTCGCCAAAGCTTCGCCGAAGTCCGTGGCCTGGGAGCCAACGAACAGGTCGTATTTATCCAGGATTTCCGCCTTGGTTAACTTCTCGTCGGCGTCGGAGTCCGCCTCGAAGACCAGGTGCCTCGCCTCGGCCTCCGCGTGGTCGAACTCCGCCGGCGCGATCCAGTCCTTGACTTCCTGCTCGTCCATGAAACCGTCTTTGTTTGTATCTCTGGAAACCAAAAAATATTTAAAAAAAAACCTAATTTCAATAGCTTTTTCTGGTGGGAGGCTTTGGCCGTGGCTATAGTCGTAAAAATGTAATAGGCCCGTTTTGACATTTGTGCAAGACCATAGAATATAACTTGGAACGAAACTGAAAGAAACAAAAAAAATAAAAATCAATTACATACAGTGTTTTAAAAAATACGTAAATTTTTTTGGGACGTTAAATAATACGAAAGAATATATCGCGAGTATTCTTTTTGCGCTTACTTCATAGTAGCATGCAATTTATAATTGTTGCGAAACGTTCCGAAAACAGTTACGTTCTCAGTCTTTTTTTTTTTATACTAGAGCTGTAACCATTTTTTTACTGAATATTCCCTTCTATTTTGGACATTAATTTAAACATAGTAATTTGACTCGATTTTTGTGTTTGTTTTTATATAGTACTAACTCTGTTTCAGCATGTTGAAAAGTGGACGTATAATCAACAGCCAGTCACGCGTATTGGTTGTGAAGTTAAAGGAATACTTTGAACGAACGAACACTTTACAATACATAATAATATCAATCCAGTACTGATACAAACTTGAATTGATTTATCGTGAGTATCGAGTACAGAGTCCTATGGTTCCATAACTAGTTACGTCGCGATGACAAATGTCAAAACGGGCCTATTATATTTTTACGACTATAGTTACCACTCTACCGACAAAGACGTGCCGCTAAGCGATTCAGTGTTCCGGTGCGATGTCGCCTATATAGAAACCTATTAGGGGTATGACTACCAATACTCCCTAACAGGTTAGCCCGCTACCATCTTAGACTGCATCATCACTTACCACCAGGTGAGATTGCAGTCAAGGGCTTACTTGTAGTGGAATAATAAAAAAAAAAAAAACTATCAATTTCCTTGGACCCTAGAATTTGTACATCTGCTCGTGTATCTCTATTAAAAAATATATGAAGCTTTCGACCACGGGCACGTGCTATACGTTCGCCTTCACCCGCCCGCGTTTTTGCGTACGACCATTTTTTTTTAGTAATAATTGACGGGCCAAGCAGATGGCACACGTGATGGTGAGTGGAAAAACATCGACTATAAACATTGCGACACTAAGGCATGCAAGCAATGCGTCATGCAACGCCGCCTTGTGTCCATCAACGAGTGTGTTAAGCTTCATGCGTCTGTAATTACACCGAACAGCTTGCGAACCGTGACGCTTATAATTATTTGATAGTGATAAAGAAAAGCTAGGTGAAGGCCAATTTCAGATCTCGAAGGTCGATAAACCATTGAGTTAACAGCCTACGCAGCTTCGCGGAATCTATTACCAAACCAGGCTCCACCATCTTCGATAAAGGCACGCAACTATTCTCAAGACGACTTTTATCCACTCTCACCCAGTGGCGTGCACATCATACATGCACAAAAGCTCTGCCTAACCAAAAAATTTTGTATAACTCATAAATGCGAAGGATTTATCCATTTTATGGCATCTTCCTCCTTTGTGCATACCCTAATCAAAAACATTGTGCAGGCCACTGCTCTCACCAGACCCAAACCCTCTAACCAGGAGACACCGCTTTCACCATGAAATCCAGCCCGAGAGATAGTAGATATTTCGAGATTTACTCTCTCGCCCGTATACATGATGAATATATATAGTGAGCCAACACAACATTAATATACTTACTTAGATACAGAGATTAATTCACTCAAATATACATTACATAAATACCTAATTGCACCGGGCGGAGCAAATTTATTATTATTTATTAAAATGTCTATGTTCAGCAATCACCACTTATACGCCGTTGATTCAGATGATAATGATGATATTGATGATGATGATGATGATGATGGTGATGGTGGTGATGATGGTGATAGTGGTGGTGGTGGTGATGGTGATGGTGGTGATGGTGGTGATGGTGGTGATGGCGGTGATGGCGGTGATGGTGGTGATGGTGGTGATGGTGATGAGAATGATCACGGTGATGATACCTGTATCCATTGAACTGTTCGCGCTCCTGCTTGACCCAGTCTGGCTCGTCGTCTACACTTTCACCCTCCTCCGGCTTGAACATATCCCCGATGTACTCTTCCAAAGACACCTTTCCGTCCTGTGAGCAAGGTGAAACGACAAGGTCAAAAGACAAACCTCATTAAAAGGAAGATGGATTATATGTAACAATATAAATATTAGATACAAAAATTAACTCATTGTGCGGTTTACTAGGCTACATAAAATTGCTAATTTATTCAAGGGCGATTGTGTATTATTTAATAACAAATAACCGAATGATATCTTCGAGATGTCTCAAAGATTTCATTCGGTATGGATTTCCATTGGTACATCGAATTTCATAAATTCAAAGTTTATATAAAACGTAATAAGTTTATAGTGGGCTCTTCTTAGACAAGGGCGCGTTTGGAACCCTCGTAGCTTACATATAGGCCTACATGAATTTTGAATTTATATTTTTAAACTTTTAAGCAGGTTTCAAATTAAGACCTTAGTATCTAAGGATTCTTTTAGCTTCTTGGCATACCCCAAGGATCTTATCTGGGGCCAATCCTACTCTCTCTTTTCATACATAGTTTACATGTCACAGCATACAATTACAGCACAAATGTTCCACTTTCGCCGATGCCATCTTATAAAGCTAAGAGTATATCGTAAAATCAAGAACATTGATAATAAACTTTTCCAAAGAAATATTACCTCTATCAGAGATTGGTGCTTCAAAAATGTTTAATGATTTTAAATAGCAGACAGAATATTTTTAAAAACAGACCACTTGATACGCAATTCCAAGATTGTTTCCATTATAATTATAGATCTAGGTTTTACGTTTGACACTAAGTTTACTTTTAAAGAACACATTATCGTAATTGTCCATAAGATGTGAAAGTGGTTAGGTAGGTAACACCAAAGATTTTAGTGGCACTAATTTCATAACTCACTTATTGAACGAAGTGTTTTGTATATATGTATCTATATATATAAAAGAGAAAGTGTGTGGATATGTTCCGTATAGGCTCCGAAACGGCTGGACCGATTTCAATGAAACTTTCAGGGAATCTCCGGATTGACCTGGCGGGTAATCCTGTAAAGTTTGGTGACGATCGGAGCTCTCCTATTTTTGAACTGTCAAATACAGCTTTTATTTATGATGATATTCTATTCTTGGGTGTACATGGGTGTAGATAATGATCTTCACCCGCTCAAGAGAATAGAAGAGAAATAAATGATTTAATATATTATGAGACTTAAATTAAAAATTTAGTAAAATAAAGCAAAATCTAGCCCGGCGAAGCGGGCTGGGTACGCTAGTTATTCTTAAAATTATTGATCAGTTTTCTTAGTACCCATAACACAAGCTACGCTTTGGGACAAGATGGCGAGGTGTGTATTGTCTTAGTTTATTTAGTATATATCTTTATACAGGTATTTCTCTTAAAGTAGTAATCTTATTGACCCATTACCGGCCCACAATGAGATGGGGTTAAGTTATGTATCTGCTTAGGACACCCTATCTAAAATACATTCATTGTTTATGGAAACGGCCATATCCTCACCTTATCCTTATCGATGTCTTCCAGAGTCTCTATCACGACGACATCCTTCATACCACCGTGGTCCTCTGGGTGGAGGAAACTGGCGAAATCCGTCCTGTTAAGTGCATCGTCTTGATCGGTGTCTGTTGAGAAACCAACGTTTTTCTTGGTATTAGTCTATGGGGGCATCATAGCCCAAATGATACTTACGCCATACTTACGCTCCCGCGATCACCTTACCCTTACCTTACCTTACCGATGCCAAATACCCAAGGTTAAGATAAAGTTGTCTTCCCCAAAAGTTAAGTGCCGCGCAGGTGATCACATGGTGGTGGACGACGGCCTAAACTTTTCCCATTGTGGGAGGAGACCAGTGCTCTGTAGTGGACCGGTAATGGTGATGACTAATCATCACCATTATATATGATGATGGTGATGACTAATCATCACCATCATCATATATACTCACCATCATCATGTCTAAACATAAAAAATTGATCCTTGAAAAAAAAGTAATTTGATCAACAAGACAATCTGTAGTGTTATGTAGATTAATCTTGTCATTTACAGCAAGAAACTATTAAAGGTTCTCTTGCTGTAAGTCCCATCTACAAAGGTTGCCTGTAAGAAATTGCTTGCAGCAATAAGGCCGCCTTTGCATGTCTACATTGTGTTCTGTATACTCCTTACTGTTTCTTTCCCTGTATATTATACGTGCAATAAAGTGTTTCTTCTTCTTAAAGTTAAAACAAGCACGGGCGGGGAGTTTACGTCTATGAGTACCGTACCCGCGTTGCATGATTAAAAATATTCCGTTTCAATCCACAGCCTGAGAAAAGAACTCGTATATTTCGCAAATTGGATTTTTTTAAGTGCATTAACGAAACTATTACTTACCAGCATACACCCAGCGCCTCCTGTCCCTCTTGAGCAAGTTTGAGTAAGTGAAGCCCTCCTGGGTCTTTTTGTCAGTCTCACTCAATTCGTTCATAAACCCGTACACGTTCTTCTTGTACGTCTGAAAGAAAAAGTTTCATATTATTGTATTTAAGTCGATAATTTATGGGTGATTGAAGTCGAATAACAATCTGTAAGAACATTTGTAAAGAGAGTACAATCAAAAAAAATATATTGAAGAAAATGTCGGAGAATTATTTCTAATTAGCTTATATTATCAAAATAGAGCAATTGCGCCGTTTCTAAGTAGAGCAAATGCCGAGTTTTTTGGAACTCAGCATTCAAGCAACTATCAAATATCTTATATTAGGCCTACTTTAAATAAATGAATTTCATTTCTGTTTTCCCAATTTCGAATGCGTTTTTTCGAAATTTAAATTTTTCAATGGAACCGTTCGTTGTCGCGGACTAGAAGTGAAGTAAAATGTACGATGTTAATAACTGCCTCGTTGGTCAAGTGATTATTAGGATGCTGAGCTATTATGGATCACGAGGTCCTGGATTCAATTCTAAAATTGTTTTATTTATATTCAACTATAAGTTAGCCATCGACTGCAATCTAACCTGATAGTAAGTGACGATTGCAGTCCAAGATGGCTAATCAATTAGGGAGTATGGCAGTTATATTAAACCCAAACCCTAACATTTATTATACCTTGATTATGTTTATTTTTATTATCTATATGTTCATATATGTGTATGATTGAGTATATATTAGTTTATTATTTTATATTTATTTATTATATTTTTCTTATTTGTGCAATTTTGTTTATGTATTTGTATTTAGCTATTTGAATGTACGTTTATAATAATTTTACACCACCTGTCCGCTCTCTCTCATCTTGTCCTAATCCAAAGGTTGCCTGGCAGTGATCGCTACTTAGCGATAAGGCCGCCTTTTGTATTCTACTTCTGTCTTTGTATTTCTTTTGTTTTTTTTATTTTCCTAACTTCATTGTGGTGTACAAATAAAGAGTTAAATAAATAAAATAAATATAACAGGTTTATACCCGACATCGTCCTGGAACGTTAAATCGCTTAGCGGCGCATTTTTTTTTTTATATATTAATAGCGGGCAAACGAGCAAGAGGGTCACCTGGTGTTAAGTAATCACCGCCGCCCATAAACATCTGGAGCACCGATCTTTGTCGGTAGGGTGCAGTGGCGTGCATAGAGGGTATGCAGATGATATAAAAACAAGAAAATATTCAGTACGAGTTATAAATACTTAAGGGTAGACTTTATATAACTCTTACAATGCTTATCCTTAAGTTTTTAAAACTCCTACTGGGATTCTCTTCATTTTATATGATCTGCATTTTATTTATTTTTTTATTAAACAAACTACTAAAATTATTATTCTTCGCATCCTGAAACTCACATGAGTTTATTTGGACGCTGCACATTCCTCTAAAATCTCATAAGTTTAAATATATACAATATCATATATTAACCATTAAAAAGCAATACAGTATACAGCAGATAGTACACTAATAAACCCAGTGTAGGTAATTCTGTACTGCGAGCCATCGCGTCGCTCAGTAGATACGAGCGACCGGTTTGGCGCTGCCCCGAATGCATACGTTATACATACACATGTGCATGCCCTCTATGCACGCCACTGGTAGGGCGGTAAGCCACGGCCGAGACCTCCCACCAGAATACACCAGAGAAAATTCAGAAATTATAAGTTCTCAAGTTAAGTTTTTCACTTAAAACCAGCCAGGGAGACCTTCAAAATGAGATAGGTATTGAGTTTTTGTCTCACCGATGAGAGAGGAGGACGATGATGTCCGTATACATAGCTCCAATTATTAATATATTGTAAGTTTATTATATATATGTATGTATATATAGGTATATATGAAAATATATATGTTTATTTATATGCGCCACACTCCGCTCTTCTTGAGCTGAGTTTGACGCCATTGGTTGCCCTGAAGAGATCGCTATGTAGCGATAAGGCCGCCAAATTGTATACTTTTCGTAAAAATTTTATTTACATTTTTTCTATATGGTGTACAATCGTTCATACCTCCCATGTAATAAATTCCTCATTGTCAGGGTTGTGTTGCCGCCAGTGTCTGTCCACATCCTCTTCAATGTACCTTTTCTGTGTGTACCGGATCCAGTCCTTGAGCTCCACAAGGGAAACGAACCCGTCCTTGTCTGAATCTATCTGATCAACGATCATTCTGGAACAAATTTATAAACATAAGAACAGTTATATTCGGCAATACCTAGGAATCTAATCGGAATCTCTAGTACAATGATCGGAAGATAGCGGTGTCATGTTTTTATTGCAGGGCGCAAATATATCACAACTAGCTGTTTCGCGCGACTTCGTCTGCGCTTAATTTTGTTTTTCGATTTCATGCATTCAATTTAGTTGTAACTCTAAAAAAAATACAGTATTCAGTATCGCTAAGCCTTAAATTAGGGGTTCGCTGCTGTCCGCTGAGGAGTTCTATCCTCTATCTGCAACCACATTCAGATCAACACAAAGTTTGAGCAAAATTAAACACATATTATAAACCTCTATAGTACAAAAATAATTATTTAAATCGGTTATAATTTGTCGGAGTTATGGTGTAAAATCGTCAAACTCTTTCATCCCCTCTCCCAATGGAACTAAGCTTAATTTCGGGATAAAATTTATCCTATATTACTTCTAACACTTCCAAGAATATGCGTACAAAGTTTCATGAGGATCGGTTAAGTAGTTTAAGCGTGAAAGCGTAACAAACAAACTTACATTGACATTATATACATAGGGATTAGAGAGAGATATTTCCTCCGAGCAGTTTCCACCGAACGAACATTATTTTGGTTTAGTTAATGTAAGTGCAACTCTTCAATAATAAACAATAAGATAACCAATCATTTTTCTTATATCCTTTCTTTAGACCTGGCTTTACGACTCTAGGTTCTAGCCCTCTTGTGCCCTATAGGAGACCTAGTTCAAGTAGGTTCCTATTTACCTTATAAAATTTAAATTTGTCAGTGGTGTTACTATGTCAAACCATTGAGACAGCCGATTGACGGAGTTTGCAGCGACCCTGCTTTCTGAGTCCAAGGCCGTCGGTTCGATTCCCACAACTGGAAAATGTTTAAATAAATAAATAAATAAATATACATCGCCATCTAGCCCCAAAGTAAGCGTTGCTTGTGTTATGGGTACTGAGATAGCTAATGAATATTTTTTTATGAATATAATACACATAAATACTTATAATATACAGATATACAGTTTGTGTGATGAACATGAATGTTTTTCAGTGTCTGCGTGTTTATATGTATATTCTAAGTATTTATTTATTTAAACATCTTTATTGCGTAGCAAAGAAGTAATTAAAAGCAAAGGGCGATCTTATCACTAAAAGTGATCTCTGCCAGGTAACCTTAACAATAGTACACAATAATACATGAGAGACGGGAAATCGCAAATTTATGTTACATAGTATTAATAAAAATATTCATCAGTCATGTTAGCATAACATAACACTGGATTGGAGCTGGATGGCTATGTGTGTATTGTCTTAGTACATTTATTTATTTATTTAATCACCTCACCGTCACATACTTGCGGATCCGTGGGTTGCTTTGAAGTAGAGCGCGATATAAGCGGATATAAGCCTATACTGCTGGACTGAACGCCTCTCTCAACGAGTAGGTTTGCTCATAATCTACGAACTTTGACGACCTACTGGCCCAGCCCTGAGCATTCCGCCGCATTCTTTCTAATCTGGTCTGGAGGGAGACCACCGCCGTGGCTAGTTACTATTCTAACGACAAACGTGCCGTTAAGAGATTTAACGTTCCGTTACGATAAAATAGAAAAAATTAAATTAAATTTTATTAAAAATATTTAATTAAAAAATAGTTTATTTGGGTTAATAAAATTACTGTTAACGCTAATGGCTGGTGCCTTTTTTTAAGGGTAGTATTAATACCCCTGTAGATAATATGAATAATTAAAAACATATAGAATAAGTTCTTAGAAAAGCCCATACGCCTAAATCAATACTACCCCTGTATCAGAAGACACCGCTCTTCCATAACCAGAAATAAACATAAAAACGATGGCTACGCAACGGGGAAAGATCCTATCGTAAAAATATTAATTGTTGCGATTATGTGCAAGAAAAACAGCAAGCATATGAGTAACACAAGCATTATGAATATGTTTGCTATGATTGACAAAAAAATATTTGCCGGCACGGAAATCGAACCCTCGCGATCTTGCAGTCAATAATGCTCTAATAAACCAACGAGGCAATCATCTGCTATACACATCATGACGTGTTAATTAGGTAACTACCGATAAGAGAGGTCAGTTAACTTCAGATAGAGTATCTTTTTTAAGAACTTTTTTGCGATGTTATTAAAATCAAGTTTGTAAATAGGCATCTAGGTATAATGCGTTCATAGGTACCGCGTAAGTTTATTGAAGCTGGACATGAGTAGCCCGCAAATGAGCTCGAAAAAAGAGCTAGCTAGTAAAGAGTTAAAAGATTTACCTACAGGTCTTTAAAAAAGAATGCGAAATTCATAATTCATTTATTTAAAGTAGGCCTAATATAAGCACTTTCACAAATAAATAAATAAATAAACTTTTGAAACTTCAAGTCGGTCTGTTTGTAGTTATTCTATCACCGGTTCGGAAAGCAGATTCTACCGAGAAGAAGCCGGCAAAAAACTCAGCAGTTGCTCTTTTGCAACATCAACTATTTACATTTTAACATCAATTTTTCTATCTTGTGAGAGATGAAAGCGGGGACGGATGCTTCCAAGCAACCTTGTCATTAAGAAATTCATCAATTATATAGTAACCTCGCAATAAATGTTTTTTTTTAATTATTCTTTAAATTTATGCATTGGCAGGTCCAAAATACCTTAGGAATCATATTATAAAAGCGTGAGATTAGTACACGTTTTCGAGTATCGACGACGTATCAGCGATAACGTTGAAGTAATTTGGGTAAATAAAATTACTGCGAACGCCTATGGCTGGTGCCTTCTTCTAAAGGTAGTAAGTATTAATACCACTGTAGATAATACAATAATTTAAAACGCTTATTCTTAGAAAATCCCATACGACTAAATCAATACTACCCCTGTGTCAGAAGACACCGCTCTTCCATAACCAGAAATAAACATAAAAACGATGGCTACGCAACGGGGAAAGATCCCATCGTAAAAATATTAATTGTTGCGATTATGTGCAAGAAAAACAGCAAGCATATGAGTAAGTCATAGTATTACTCTTGAGGTCCTAAGTAATCTTATACTAATATAAAGCTTAAATTTTGTGTATTTTTTTTTGCAAATTAAGTTTACATGACGCTTTGTAAATGCTATGTGCACTTGTCATTGGCGTGCATATCAGTCCATGTTTTTGTGTGTGTGCTATGTTTAAAAATCCCTAATATGCATGTTGTTAGTGCTCTAAAATAAATATATAAAGCTGAAGAGTTTGTTTGTTTGTTTACTTGAACGCGATGATCTCAGGAACGACTGGTCCGAATTGAAAATTTATTTCAGTGTTGGATATCAAAGAAGGCTATACGCCTATGTATATCATCATGCTAAGACCAATAGGAGCATAGCACCAATAAATAATGTTCCAAAATCGGGTTTTTTTTCCATTTGAGAGCTTGCGCTGCGCTGCGTTAACGCTTACGTTAAAAGTATTGATAAAATCATGTATGAAAAAGTTGTTCACCTCTAAAAGATCTAAAAAAAGTCCGCGACAGCATATATGTCTATCTTTTAAGGTTAAAAGACTATCGTTGTGTGTCTATCGCTTAAAAGTCAACCGTAGCTGTCCCTCATATAAACGCAGACGACGTTGTGAGGGACTGCTAGTTAGGGATAAATATTTTGCTTAGTTTTCTATCTAATACAATAAACAATAATAATCATCCGATTAAGTTTGTATGATAGGATTGCATGGAAACCTCTACTTTATATCGTAACTAAAGGTATTAAAGTTCTTTAAACAATTTATAAATAGCTCTGTAGATCTTAGCCGGCTACCGCATACGCCTAGTTTAACTAACCCAGATTCCTAGTGGGCGAGATAATGCACTGCAAAAGATAATCTACAGGAAGTTGCATGTCACTTATTCTCATCTTATAACAGTGACCCAGTTAAAATTTCTTGTGTCTACAATTCATTCATCATCCTCAGCCTATTAATGTCTCACTGCAGGGCAAAGGCCTACTAACTCAAAGAGGCAAAATTACTATAAGAAACTTGGTGCGTTAAGAAACACCCTAAAGCCAATGCGAGCGACGCAACGCGGCGGTGGTGTATTTATTGTTACTGTTATTATATATATCTACTGTATTTACTAATAGCTGTTTACCGCGATTTCACCCGTATTAACTGAAGGTTGTTACATGTTCTATTAGCCACCTCATTCGCGTGCACGAGTTTTTTGACCAGGTTATGCATAAATAAGGAGGATGGCATGAAATAGAAAAAATCCTTCTTCTTTATGATACATACAAAAATTTTGGGGTAGGCAGTGCTACATATATGCTATATAATGCAACATACATATATGAAGTGCACGCCACTCAGCCACGTTGATACTTGAGGCCCCTTCCATAATATTGACTTTTCATTATCCCCTTAATTATGTGACCCAATAACATGCTGTACTAAGCTGACACTTACTAAGCTGACGCTTTTGAAAGGATTAAAATATATTATGCCTGACAATAATGACAAAAAGGAATGTTTAAAATCAGTTGTTTATTGGTTACAAATAAACATAAGTTGGTTACAAATAAAAAGTAATTAATCATGCCTCTTTATAATATATGGATCGCAACAAAAAAATTGACAAATGCTAATATAAAATAAAAATCACTGGCCAAAGCATAATCCAGAGTTTTGAAGAAAACACATAATTATTTATCTGCTTGAATTATTCAAGCATTTTAGAACACCCCTGGATATACACCCCGCTCTTGTTTTTTAATAACATCATAGTTGATTTTAATAAGCTCAGCACCAACAAATTGATATATTTAATATAAGTTTAGCTAAGTTCCTAAATTATATTCAGACAAATGAACTAATATTTTTGTATTGTATATCTGTAACTGACTTAGTATACGTTTTGGCTAGCTGTAAGTATACTAAGGATATTCATAAAAAATAAATAAGTGGCACAAGACTTTGTAATTTGGTACACCTTACACAACATAACCATTGGTAACCAGCTTACCTGTTAGGGGTATGGCAGTTATATTAAACCTAGACCACTAAGCTGTTTCTACACAACTTTGTACCGCAGCATTAAATTGTTTAGCATCACACCTTTGTCATTAGGTAGCTAGCGATGGCTGAAGACTCCTATCAGATTTGTTGATGCTGATGATTCCAGCACTTCAAAAGCAAGCAGAATAAGACTCCTTACCCCAATCTTCTTTTACTCTCTTCAGGTGGAAGCTGGTCAAATGTCTTAGCCTGGTCTTCACCGAGGAATGCATCATGGTCAAACTGCTTGTTGTGAAGCTCACTCCTGTAGTGCTCTGCATCGGAGAGTTGGTCCATCATACGCTTGGACTCCTCAGGGTTGCGCACACCAGCAATCACGGCTGTGATGGTCAGTGCTATGAATAGTGGCCGCAGCATTTTTTCTGCAAATCAAAAAAGAGAGTGCATTAAATATTAAGCAAATAAGAGAATTATATATTTTTTTTTACATAACTTAAAATCCAGTCCTGCCTATTTAAATAATTTTAAAAATATCTATGAATATGTAGGGTTTAAGTTTTATGCAAGTTCAAATGCAACCCCAAAATTTTAATCTTTTCCTATTTTTATACACAATAGAAAATTTTTATTCAGCAAGAATTAATTCTATTAATTTATTTTTTTCTTCTTAATGACATACAAGTTACTGGTTACCCATTTGAATACCCAGGGTACATTTATTACACACATTCAAAATGGAGATTGAAAATGCTTACAAAAAAAATCTCTAACGTTAAAAGACTTCCAAATTTAAAAACACACCGATTTAGTTATGGTACTAATTATGATACTATGGTATTAATTATACATTAAATTTATTAAAAGTTATTTGTATATATATACTGATCAATGATTTTTCACAACAAAGTTATAACTAGTTGGTTGTATAAATTGAATATATGTATATACTGAATTTGCCTGGTGAATACATACATTGAATTAATTGAATTTTTAAAACTGTTCAGCTCTATTAATTGTAAGCTAAATAAACACATTCTATTTGCGCTTTAACTGAAACTATTTAACTAAGATCACCTAAACAAATATTAGTTAACTATTGTACTTACTTGGATTTGAAATTTAAGTCTACCGCAACTATAATGTTTAGGTTCGCAAGTATTGTACCGGCGATTTCTACCACGATATTTAATGGAGTTAAATATATTACTATCAGCAAATTTTATCAAATAAACAGTATTAGAGAACTTACTTGTATGAAACAAGTTGTAGTCTGCTGAGAATTCCAGCGGCTTTCTGGAAACGGCCACGTCAACACCTCCACGTAACTTGGCACAGATTTTTAATAACCAACGTTTATACAATGTTCCCTATTCCTGTTTCGATTAGGGATTTCGATTCTCGCACGATTCTCGATAAAACAATACCTACACCCCCGTGTGTTCTCAGATGAAAAATGACGGATGAGATATTAAAACAAAACACAGAGTACAGACATGAAACCTAACATGAAATGAAGTCTATGGTCTATCTATATAAAATTACAAGCAATTTCAAAGGCTATTGAGGCTTTATTTTATGTTTATTAAAATTTTGCATTTAATTCCCATTAAATTTCTATATAAACATTTCTGCCTTCTCGTTCCTAACGTTGTCGCAGCATCATATAAGCAAAACTGTATTATAAATATAATTTTATGCTAATCCGTTATGGAGGGATGCTGGTAGTGGAAGAAAAATTAAACTTCCGGATACTTAAATGAATTTATGAATTAAAATTACACTTAAAATCTTTCTAATGCGAGATATTCTGAAGTTGGGAAAGTAATCCTGGAAACAGTTTTTTTACCGCGTTCACAGGTAATCGGTACTGTATATATCCCAATCCGCTAACGCTTACGTAGCGCGTTATACCAGAAAACTCGTAGGTCTACCGCTTCAGGTTAGTGATATAACTCATGAATTTTAATTTATTTCTAATAGTAATCGTAATTTAAAACATAGAAATAGTTTTCTTTTTAGAGACGGCCATAAATTTTATCTTGGGAAAATAAGAGAAATCTGTAAAATCCTGTTAATATTTTTCTCGATCAGGACGTTGGAAAGGTGTGGTAGCAATTTTGTCTATGGAATATGGAAAATCCAAACACGAAATGTCATTTAACTACTTTACTTGCTGTCATGGATGTGAGTTGACTGTGAGTTGACTTGTGTTGTGCTTAATTTGCGTACGCAACGCGAAAACCCAAGTATGCAACTAGAAACAGCCGCATAGTATTCCAATTAATATACGCTTGGCTAAAAATCGCGTGTTCCGTTTGTAAGTTGCGGCAACAGGATTGCAAATGTCAATATGTCAGGATCTCGGCCTTAACTTCCAACAGAGAATGGTAAGCGAAAACTCGATATTATTTACGAAAGGAATGAAAATAAACATCTTCTAATACAGGTAAATAATGATGCAAGAGTTCACACATCCGCAAGTCCATCAATAAATGATATGTGATCTGAATTATAACCTTATATTGCACGACAAATACCTAGGTATCTAATCGGAATCTCTAGTACAATGATCGGAAGATAGCGGTGTCATGTTTTTGTTGCAGGGCGCAAATATATCACAATTAGAGAGAGATATTGGCTCCGAGCAGTTTCCACCGAACGAACATTATTTTGGTTTAGTTAATGTAAGTGCAACTCTTCTATTATAAACAATACGATAACCAATCATTTTTTTGATATCCTTTCTTTATACCTGGCTTTACGACTCTAGGTTCTAGCCCTCTTGTGCCCTATGGGAGAATACTCCTAGTTCAAGTAGGTTCCTATATACCTTATAAAATTTTAATTTGTCAGTGGTGTTACTATTGATAAGATGTCAAACCATTAGATTTTTTTCACATTTCAGTTTATGTATATTATTTAGATTATTATTATTGTTAAAACACTAACATTAGAGTACTCTGGACAGTCTAATTGAATTCTACCGAACAGTATGTTCTAATTGGATGTCCTAAAATTGTGGCTAGCAGTTATATAGGACTTATATAAACACACTGAAGTGGGCTTCAATAATTTAAATTTGTTTTAAAATTAAACTCAAGACTTTTTAGCTCTTACTGATAACTAAACCATCTACATCATATAATGCTAATTTTTTTTCTAAGAAAAAACTTTGTTCTTAGTAGTTTTTTTCTCTTTCAGTTTGGCAACACCTGCTACAGTAATTCAGTGCTTCAAGCTTTGTATTTCTGCCGCCCATTTAGAGAGAAAGTCCTCGAATATAAGGCAAAGAATAAGAGGACCAAGGAAACACTACTAACATGCCTTGCAGACTTATTTTATAGTATAGCCACTCAAAAGAAGAAAGTGGGATCCATAGCACCTAAGAAATTTATTGCTAGATTGAGGAAAGAAAAAGGTAAGTAGAATTTATAACTATTTATTTACATATATTGTTTTAGGTTTATTTAGCAAAGTAGGTTGATATTAACTAAACCCACTTGAGTCTAAAGTTAAAGGAATTAACAAATTTGGAATTTAGAACAATTTTGTTAAACCAGCAGATTTTCTTGAATAACAGCTTTTGATTAAGTCTTCTTCCAAGGGAAAGAAAAAAAATAACCTAAATTAAAATTGGTTACTCTATTTGTACGCTACCATGTTGGGACTAGTAATCACTAGTAACAGCAATTCAAAAATATCTCAGAAACATTATGTTGCTATAACTATACAGGCCAAATCAAATAACCATACTTTTTGGGAGATACAACACTGCTGTATTGTTATTTTATTCAAAATAAAGATTTTTCTTAAGTACTTGTTTTTTTTTTATTAGTGTTTTTACCTATACTTGGAGGAATTATCAATTTTATAAATATAAAAATGTTACATGTACAGTCGCTATAAGACTGTAGTAAAAAGGCATATACTAATTTTGGCATCGATGGTAAGAGAGCAGTAGCTTAATTGGAAAAAGCGCTTAGGCAGTGATTGCCAGAGAGTCGCAGGTTCAAATCCTGTCGGTTCCGAAAATTATTATATGCTTTTTAAATTTATAAAATACTTGATTTTTCTTGGCTACTTGATTTTTGCATAATGTTATGGTGATGTGACGCTAAGCGATAAGGCAATCTATTAAGATGTTGAGTATAAACCGATTACGGTTATGGGTTTAATAAAACTGCAACATGCTTAACAGGTTAGTTCACCATCTTCACATCATAACCTACGAGCAGGTGCAATTGCAAGTCAAAGAAAATATAGTATAATTCCCCAACAATTGAAATGTAGTAGCATAATTGTTATTAGCTTAAACTCAATTTAATCATTTATTTATTTAAATTGTTTCAGAGGAATTTGATAACTACATGCAACAAGATGCACACGAGTTTCTCAATTTTCTTATAAACCATATTAATGAAATAATTTTAGGTAAGTTCCTACAGAAATTCTATTCATGCACATATCTTAATTACGTAAATTACTAGAATTACCCTATCAGTAATGGATAAGGTAATTCCAGCAAACAATTGTATTTATACAGTTTACCCAGATTTTGTTGTGTGAAATTTTGGTGCAAGCTGTATTGCATTTAAAGATCAATTTTGTCTTTAAGTCTGATTAAGTAAAGATATTTGCTTAATAACTCTATGTTTCCTTCTTCACTCCTGTGAAACGCGTCGGCTATGACAATTGGTTATAGAGTATATTTCAAAGTATAGTAATTGGTTAAAGTACATTTGATTATGCAGCAAAAAATACTTATAATCCCATAGGACCCGGTAAATTGCTTTAGGTACTATAATCTAACACTTCT
Organism: Pararge aegeria; assembly: GCF_905163445.1. NCBI lineage: Eukaryota > Metazoa > Arthropoda > Insecta > Lepidoptera > Nymphalidae > Pararge > Pararge aegeria. Next base: position 2,173,382 of record NC_053184.1, on the reverse strand, counting down.
TTTACGGGCTAAACAAAGTCTGTTGGGTCAGTAATATTATATTATGTTTATAGCTGAGAGAAACCAGAGCACTCTAAAGCTACAAAAGACAGATGGTAACAAAGAGGGTGTGACATGCAATGGCACATTACCTCAGAGCCAGAATACAGATCCCACATGGGTACATGAGATCTTCCAGGGTACACTTACCAGTGAGACCCGGTGTCTGAACTGTGAGACTGTCAGCAGTAAGGATGAACACTTTTTTGACTTGCAAGTAAGTTTGTATGAATTTTCCTAATCCCACAGGAAACTTTGTTTTTTTTTTCATTGAACAACATGTATCCTATGGCAAAATTTCAGCAGTCTAGCAGTGATAACAAGTAATATTTTGTTTATTCTGCAGGTAAGTTAGAGACTTTTTAGTTTTGGGATTAATATTCTATGAAAAATAATGGCGAATCAAAATAGACTTTTAATTTTTAGTAGTGGAATAATATATCATCATCATATCAACCCATTACCGGCCCAATACAGGGCACGGGTTTCCTTCCATTATTAGAAAAGGTCAAGGCCGCCATGATGGCCCTGTGCAGATTGGTGGACCCCACACATCTTTGAGAACATTATGGAGAACTCCCTGGCATGCACATTTCCTCACAAATGTTTTCCTTCACTGCTGAAGCAAGATATTTAAATTGCCTTAAAAGCACATAACCTAGTAAAGTTAGAGGTGCGTGCTGGGTTTATAACTCTGCCCCCAAAAAGTGAAGTTGAAGTCCTACCCACTGGGCTATCACCGCTTTAAGATATACTCATGTACTGAAGAAATCATATATATATATTTGTACTAGACCTTATCTTATCTCATTTTCCAGGTGGACGTAGACCAGAACACGAGTATAACCCACTGTCTGAAATGCTTCAGCGATACCGAAACTCTCTGTAATGACAACAAGTTCAAATGCGATAACTGCAGTAGCTACCAGGAGGCCCAGAAACGTATGCGAGTTAAAAAGCTGCCCCTCATACTGGCGTTACATCTGAAGAGGTTCAAATACATGGAACAGTATAATAGGCATATTAAGGTGTCACATCGAGTTGTTTTCCCATTGGAACTGCGACTGTTCAATACGGTATGTATTTGCAAGAGCTTTTTGTTAGGGAATTGAAAATATTTAGGTTTTAATTTAAGAAACATTGAAATTTTGATTTTTTTTTTTATTTAAGGTGTCAATAAATAATGAAAAGTAGAGTAAGAAAATGTATTTAAGTATTAGGCAGACCGCATACACACGTGATATTACTGTCAATATTTAGAGCATTGTCAATATATCGTCTGTGCAGTGTGCTTTATAGTAGAAAAATACTCTAATATCAAAACTTCATTTTCGATTTTACGATCGATCAATGGTTAAAACACTTTTTACTATCGGAGATTAATTAGTAACACCAAACAAAATGCAACAAAAAGTATGTCATTGATTCAATAACTCATGCTCAAGACATACGAAACTTCATGGGCGTGCGTATGTCAAAAGTAAATGAAATGGTTGGATTACTTCGCATTTCTAATGAGTACAGATGAAATGTAACTACTTGTTGTTATTAGACGATGTTTCACTACTTTCTGATAACTGTTGAATAGCTTATTCCCAAATTTTGTCTTTGTCACACTTTCACCATAAAATAGTACAGCAAACGTTAGGTGTAATAGGCAGCCTTATCGCTATAAAAATCTTCTAGGCAACCTAAAACGGTATAAATTTTACAAATCCGACGTCTTCGTTTTCATGAAACAATCAATTTTAATCCGAATTGACATCACTGTATATGGTAATGTTAGATCAATGTTCCGCAGTCGGACGACGCGGTCAACCCTGACCGCCTGTACGACCTGGTGGCAGTGGTGGTGCACTGCGGCTCCGGGCCCAACCGGGGGCACTACATCAGCATCGTCAAGAGCCACGGCTTCTGGCTGCTCTTCGACGACGACATGGTAGACGTATGTACTTCCCAAAATTTAAAAAATACATACACGCAAAGGTGCCTTTATCGCTTGACGTTAACTCTTCCACATAAGTTATGGTTTAATAATCAGCTTTGTACAGAGCCACGGCTTCTGACTGCTCTTCGATGATGACAAAGTGGACGTATGTACTTGACAAAATTTTAAAAACACATACGCGCGAAGTTGCCTTTATCGCTTGACGCTAACTTCTCCACCTAACTTTTGGTTTAATAATCAGCTTTTTACAGAACCACAGCTACTGGATGCTCTTCAACAACTACAACATAAAATAAAATAGACATGCGCACAGGCACCCTTATCGCTTGACGTGATCTCCAATAGCTCTTCATCGAAACCTCTTGCATCCAGTCTATGTTGTAACGGAAAAAACTTCCTATTTTTGCCGTATTCTAAACATATTCTATTTTTGTTCCAGAAAATTGATGCATCTGCTATAGAAGACTTCTACGGTCTAACATCTGATATACAGAAATCATCTGAGACAGGATATATACTATTTTATCAATCCAGAGATGCTAGTTGTTAAGTTTCACTAAACATAGTAATTTATATATTTAACGTATATGCCATATTGTTAAAGTTGGAAAGGCATATGTTATTGAGATTTGTTTGGTTTCGATCACTGAATCGAATGAACTATTATTATTCATCTTATTAGATTTCGTTCATTTGTAAATATTTTTCATAATAAATTAAAAAATTGTGATCTTCTCTGCGTGTTTGTTTTAATTCCTCAACAGCAACTTGTTCCTCAACAACCAAGCGCAGTGGTCGGAAACCCGGTTTGATCCCTGCGTGGCAATTCGAGATCTTATCATTTCTGAATTCTGTCTGGTTAGGTTTCTGAACTTTTTTCCACTTTTCCACTGATGCTAGGTACGAGCCTACCGATAAAGACGTACCGCCAATCGCCATACGCTTTAGCTTTCCGTTACGATGTCGAGTAGAAACCTATGTTATATGGGTAACTTGTTAGACTCCTAACATTAGCCTGCTACCATCGTAGACTGCATCATCACGTATCACCAGGTGAGAGATAGCTGTCCAGGGCAAACTTTTAGAGGAATTTTAAAAAAATGTCCGAGATTTATCGGCTTCAATGACCTTACCAATTTATAGCAAATAATTGCTTCCTTTAACGGTGAAGGATCAAAGGTGTGTGAAGTCCACCATTGACTGAACTCAGTGATTGGTGGACTTCACATCAGTGTGGCCTTAACCCCTTTTCATTGTTGGAGGAGACCCGTGCCCTGTAGCAGGCCGGTAATGGGTTGATATGCTTTCCGTAAATAATTCTACTATTTTATATTTATTTAAATTATAGATGTATTTGTATCTTTACATTTTGTATATCTATCAACAATCTTGGCACTAACCTGTTCTCTTGCTGTAAGTCCTATCTACAAAGGTTGCCTGTAAGAGATGGTTTGCAGCAATAAGGCCGCCTTTACATGTCTACATTGTGTATGTTATACGTGCAATAAAGTGTTTCTTCTTCTACTGTTCAAATAAAAGTTCTTTTATATAGCAAATAACACATTATTGTAGCTATGGTTATCTATAGAACTTGGTCCCCATTTAGTCTCAATTGTTATGCGGCAAAGTCGACAACCCATATTCTTCACTATTTGGAAAATATTTCCTTAAAATTTGGAACATTATATAGTAAATAACAGATTTCATAGGTTTTCCTTTGTAAATTTGGTGTGAACAATGAAATAGCATAAATAAAACAGGCAATAAAAAAATGTATAGCTTAAAAATAGTTTATTCTGCATTAGGCTACAAACTCATAGGGGATGGGTGCAAGCAACATTGGCTTCTCAATACCCTTGACAATATGCGCTGCCCTTGGGAGCTGTGGCTGCCTCTTCAGGTTGACAATTTTTCCATTGGCTTTCGCCTCTTTCAGGAGCCTCTCATTCTCCTTGACCCTCTTGAGGAAGTCCTCTCTGCATTTTGAGTGCTTGACGTGTTCAACGCGGATGTTGATCCTCTTGGGGATGATTCTTCCACGCACCCTCTTGTTCACGATAACACCTAAAGCGTGGGCTGTAACGTTGTAAACTCGTCCGGTCTTTCCATGGTAAACTTTGTGTGGCATGCCTTTTTGAACAGCACCATTACCCTGCAAACGAAATGGGCAAGTTGTAGATTGATAAAGATCAAGATTGTACAGCACTAACATGGGGAATAGGGTAGAATACCCTGGTATTCTACCCTATTCCCATTACTCATACAGGACAGATAACCCGTCTGAAAATGGTAGGCACCCCCTTAATAAGTACATCAAGCACCCATCAATCTGTCCTCTCACCTGTCATGTCTGTGTATTTTGATACAATAAAGTATTCTATCTATTTATCTATCGTCTTATGTTCTGTTCTTTCTTTACAAGGTAAATAACAATATAAATTAAAAAAACAGCCTGGGGGGCTTTTAAACTGAAGAACTACATTCAACTGTTAACATTGATTACAATACAAAAGATATGCACAATAAAGCAGTTAATTTAATTAAAAATAATAACTGTTTTAGCTTGATAGGCCTCAGGGGGATAATTCTGAATTATTGTGTCTTGCCATGGCTAAAACCCCTCTTCAAGAATAACGAAACTTTTTAATAATAATAAAAATTTAATTTACTTTATCACCAGTGTGTACTTACCCTAATGTCAACGATATCGCCAACTTTGTACACTTTCATGTACGTGGAAAGTGGGATAGTTCCATGAGTGCGGAACCTGCGGGCGAACAAGTCCCTCGTACCACGACGATAACCCTTTGAGTTCGTCATTTTGCCTGAAAACAGAACAGCACATTAAAATCGAGGAAGCACTGCACGTGGCCGCAAAATACCAATCACTCAACAAAACTTGAAAACAAGAAACAAAAATTAACTTTACTAGACACTACACACAATTTTTAAATCGTTTAATTACTTTACCAAGCAATTTACGGTTGATTTACAATTTTTATTTAGTTCTAAAAATTAACCACCTTAGCTTGACAGAGCTTGATTCTTCAGAAAGAAAAGGTTATGTTGTCTATGGATAAACTTGGGTGATGTTGCCAGTTATTGTCATTATTCCTAACATTACTCTTAACCCTATACACGACACGATCTCGTTTTCATAAACAACAAACGCGCAGTGGGCAGCGAACCTGCTTTCTTTCCAACGCTGTGGGTTTGATTCCCACAACGGGAAAATGTGTGTGATGAACATGAATGATTTTCAGTGTCTATATACAGATAAACAATCTGTATATTATATTCATAAAAATATTTATCAGCTATCTTAGTACCCATAACACAAGCTACGCTTACTTTATAGATGGATATTTGGATGGATGGATTCATACTAGATGGCGATGTGTGTATTGTCGTAGTATATATATATATATTTTTTAATATCATTAAATATGCAGAATGCAGAGGCAAAGTCACGCTGGGAAGGCTACACAAACGGAGGCTAAAAGTTTGTAACCTCTTAGTTTAGCTGGTGCATCTTAAATATAATTTTTGTATCCTCGTTAGTGTAGATGGATTCGTTATATCTGTTTAGTACCATAAAGTATAAACTTATATCAGTTCGGAAATTGATATAATAAAACAAAGCCATAGAATTAAGTATATTGGACCAATTCCACATAAACAAGAACTGAATGGTTCTATATAAATATTGATTTAAAATTCCTATATTTAGTAATTAAAAATTTTACTTAGATTCTTATTTTCCACAGTTGTAGTGATTGATTTTATTTACAAAGCTACGGGATTTACAAACTGAGTTTTTTAACGTCATTACGTCACAAGTCACAACAAAAAAGAGGCTCTGCAATTTCTAACTTCTTCACTTCTACTAATTTTATTAGAAAATCTCAATGATATGTAGCAAAATAACTAATTCTTTGTAGAAAATAACATTATAAACATTAATGAATATGTCTGCTGACAATATCGTTATGAACTCTTGTCAGTATACACCCGTATACTTCATAGAAGATCCTGGTGTGAGTCAGGTAGTGTTTATTTGCATTTGTGAGCACAATCGTCGAGTTTTTGGGTCTTTCACTAACAATTTCATGGTTTTCAGGCGAGATCCTATTTTATAGCGCCAAACGATCAAAACGCGGACAAACCCGTGAGCGAGAGCTTGAAAAGATTCTACGAAAATAGCGGTAAATTGGAATCTAACCTAACAGTCGCCGATAACTCATTCAAACCGAAAAATATAAAGAAAAATGACACCAATGTCGTCGGAAACAATCTAAAGCTCGCTAGTTTCCTTTTACCAAAATGTGAAACCAAAAATGAATTATGCCAACCAATGTTAACCCCAGTGAACAATGTATTGCTAAAACCAGTATATATCTCAAACAACCTCAATGTAAATAGCGTAAGCAGTCAAAACCCAGTACCTAAGATAGATGTAAACAGTAGGCTTGTTAAACTCAAGGACCTGCCAAACATTGTAAGATCTCAGAATGGAAAAATATTGCCAAAGATTAAACCAAAAGAAAAGTGAGTAAAACTTATTTATTATATTAAATTAAATGTGGCATGATATTAACAAACTCATTATTATGTGACCACCAAAGCATTATTACAACTGTTGCCTGTGTACTTTCTTGGCATTTATTACAATTTTTTACTTATATTATAGAAAATTTTGTAGCTTTATATTTTAGGGAGTGGACTAATATCTTAAACTTCACTACTAATTTGCTTTCGCTTCTGTTAAACTTGGGCCTACCTAATCATTTTTCATTTAAAATGTATTATTAAAATTTCACAGCTACCATACTAAGGTTAACATTAACATTAAAACAATGCTAGTCTATGATAATATTTCTTTTACTACTCAAAAAATTTCCTTCTTAAATACCCTTTAACACTTATTGACACTTTCATATTTCCTAGAGTCCTAGGTGTTATTTTGTCAAACTAAGTTATGGCAATAGGGTATCGCATATAAGTTCTAGATGTGAGGTCTTGTTTTTTGAGTCAAACACAAGTTACCCTGAACAGAAAAATTGTTAATAAAACATCTTATTTTTTTTCCAGCTGTCCTTCAAATAAACAGAAACAAATCACAATGCAAGCTGTACCACCTGTGCAATTAGTCAAGTTTGGTGAGACATACCACAGGTAATATTTATTTTTGTTTTTTATTTATTTCATTAGATATACCAACGATACACTGTATTATTTTTAATCATTTTACATTATAGTTTAATGTCTGAGTACGATCACTTACAGGTATACACAACATTGAAGTAAGTCCGGTTAAAAATAATTAAATTAAGTCAAAAACAAAAATAGTAAGATTAAACAAATGAAAATAATAATTAAAATTAAAATAAAAAACAATTTAAAACAATTAATAAAAAGAATTTGAAAAATATTACTCTAAGTATAATTTTGCCTTAAAGCTAAATAAAGTGTCGTGAAAAATGTCAATGTCAGGGTTTTTTAAGTTGTTAAAAAGATTAGTCATTCGGTTAATAGGTGAGAATTGTCCTAGGTTAGTATTGGAAAATTTAGGAGCGAAGGTTTTTGACTCTGGGTATCTTGGAATACGACGGGGAACATTGATACTTATCTGATAAAGCAGGTCAGGGGCATCCAAAGTATTACGAACAATTTTATAGAGAGTCAAGAGAGATATCCTGAGCCCCAGTATCTCTTTTTGTAATTTTGTATATATGTATAGGAATTGCCACTTTGGATCACAATAATTCATTCATGCATTCAAATGCTTGTTTGAATTTAACTAGTAACTACTTGACAACCTAGTGAACTTCATGATAATGTATGTAAATGCAATTAGTCAGTATCTCTAGAATATTAGTCAAAGTGTATTAAAATAAGCGGTGGTAGCCTAGATGTTAGAGCTTTGGCTTCCCTTTTGGGGACAGAGTTGTTTCCCAGGCATGATTCTCTAATGTTTTGGAGTTAAGTTAAGAAATTTAAAATATCACTTGCTTTACCATTCTGAGGAAACCTGCTAGACTTCTCCAAAATGTTCTCAAATGGTGTGTGAAGTGTACCAATCCGCACTTAATCAGCTTGATGGACTAAGGCCTAAACTCTGCAATCTGAGTGGAGACCCGTGCCCTGTAGTTGGCCAGCAATCGGTTGATCATGATGGATAATAAAAGTAAATACTAAAAATAAAAATTTCATATTTCAGTCTCAACCAACTAAGCAATGACCAGATGAAGATAGTAAATCATGCATTGAAAATGTTTAACAACGCACAGGCCAGTCCTCCTGAAGCCGCCTATGATCCAGCCACCAACACAAAGTTCATTTATAAGTTAGTAGGCCCTAGGCTATATAATATTATTTAGCTTATACATAATATTTTAAATGTTTAATATCAATTTCAGGGTGGTTTCACAAAAGGATTTTGTTGAAAGGAATAAATTGAATAAGCAAATAACTGCGGAAATAAAGAAAGAACCCATTAAGTTAGAACAGCCTGAAGTTATGGAAGAGGATGAACCAAAAATGGCTGTTGAGGTACATATTAAACGTTATTTCTTTCATCACATACATGGCCCACCTGATAATTTGTCAAAACCATTGCATCGTTGTATCCAGGGTCCATTAACCTGAGGTTTAGGTGTTGAGCCTAATATGTCTTTAATTAGACTGACAACCACACCCTTCGGAACAAAGCTTTTCAATAATGCAACGTAGCAGAAATATGCATGGCGATAGTACTATCGTATAAGTTAAGCTTAATTTCCGAGATCAAGCTAATTGTCCTTTTAATTTTACTTTATTGTTATTGTTTAAATTTATAGGCAAAAGTTACGCGTAGTGGCAGAGTAGTAAAGTTGCCAAAGAATATAATTGTAGATGACTCGCCAACAAAACCTAAGAGAAGACCTACTTCGATAGTCTCATGCCTCCAGTGCAACTCTGTAAGTTTATAATGGACTTTATTTATTTGTTAATTCATATCATACATCAGCAATGCATTGTTTGCATTAAGAACAATGAAACAAAGTAAGACTATTGACTATTTTCAATAAAACAACCTGACTATTCTTGTTATGATCTAACTGTTCTTTAATAAGCTAATAACTATGTCAAAGTCAATGTAAAAATTACACACATACATTTACACAGGTACATTGTAGTGCGATGCTAGCAATAAAAATATTCAAACACTTAAAAGTAAAGCTACAAGAGTTCCAAATAGTCTAAGAAGAAACCCAAATAGGCTTAGTTTCTTTTTTGTTATCACCATCTCACATTGTTATTAAGAATTATTAGAAGAGCAACCTGGTTAGAGCAATAATTCACACCTAAGCTTTTTTAATCGTTTCACAAAACTCAAATTCTATAACAGGAGCTTTCTATAAACTGACATTTAATATAAACTTTGAACTTTTTAAGTGGCAATATTTTGCTTCAGGGTATAATTTAGTTTTTTTTTATATTTAGGAAGATGGTGACGAAGAATTATGAGACTTTAGTGATAATACACATCCCATGGTAGCCAATCTACTAACTCTGGGTAAAAACTGAGCTTGTCAGAATACCCAAATATATAATTTTTAGCGCAACCTTGAACCTATAAACAATGTTATAAACCAAACAAGTAGAACCAACAAAGCATTTTTGTTTTCCAGAAATTCAGCAGCCCACAACGTCTACACCGGCACTATGAGAACCATCCGAGTCACCTACCAACAAATCTACACAACAATCTGTTCCACTGCCTCATAGCCATAGTAACAGCTGGCTCGGAGAGCGAGCGAGCTGGTATACTAGTACAGCAGCTAGAACAACTGGTCGAGAAGTTGAAATCATGTGTACCATGCTTGTTGAAATGTGACGGTGTGAAAGACAACATCAGTTTGATTAGTAATGATATAAGCAAGTAAGTTTTGGGCATCATACTGATTCAAAAGTGTAAGCTACCAGCCAGATGAAAAATAAATTTTGATTGGAATAGGGTATTTGCTGGCATTATTTTTTCGTCTAGAATGAACTAAAATACTATACTAAAGCTAGTAATAAGTTTATTTAGGCAAGATTTTCAGTATTTTAAATAAAATTCAATAAATAAATTGAAATAAATAAAAATGTCGCCAAAACGCACGGTTTGAGGTCACGTCGCAAGTATAAAAACTTATAGTAAACTGCAGTGGTCGCTTGTTAAAATCTATTTTCAAAAGTTTATTTAGAAGAAACCATGGTTAAAAAAACTATTTTCGAATCTCCCAGACTGTTCTAAAAATGTTGGAAGTGCGTTGAACCTTCCGAGAAACCGGGAGACCCTACTTTTTCAAGCACAATTATTATATCTCTAGTAATTAAGTACTTTCTAACAATAGCAATACCACAGAGCCAATCGCATTTGCGATCACGTGTACTTAGCTCGGAAAAAATAATGTTATTTCATGATTTATAGAAAATTTATACTATTTCCTTTTGTAACCATGTTGAAAATAAATTTTCCCAATAATAATTACATTTGTATTTTTACAGGCTATTTGGTATAAACCCTGGCAAGTACAATTTCAACATGGATGCTCTCGGTTGTGAAAAGGACAAGGATGGTTACTGTAGTCACAACCCGCGACCGTTAATTACTGTAACGGATAATATTAAACCACATATAATACTAGAAAACATCAAAAATAGTGTTTCCAAAGGTCCTAGTAATATTTTGAAAGTGAATTTTCAAGATCGAAGACCAAAAATCCTTAGAAAAGTAGAATATAGGAAGCAAAAGCTAGAACAAAGTAGTCATAATGTCAACGGAAAGAAAATGAAACTTTCAGAAGATAAAAATAGTAATAGTTTAGAAATAGATGATTTAGTTGCTCTATTAAGTGATACAGCAAAGACTGAAAATAAGGAATCAAAAGTTATAGATGAAGTTATGTTAAATGATCAGAAAGAGATTACCCTTGACACAGTTGCAGAGAACTCAGAAAAAGTGCCTAAACCACCCCACACACACATTCAATTTCATAGTGCACATTTCGATATCAGATCGTCGCCGATTAAACCAACTTCTACAGTATTTAGAAAATTTCAAATCAATCCTGAAAAGATGACAAAATATATTGAAATTATAAGACCAATACAATTAAATCAATTGGCACAAGATGTAGAAATCGCAGATAACACAAGTAATATTGACACACAAGAGATTTTTAGTGACAATAATATAATTTCTTCTAAAGAATCTGAGACTGACACTACCAAAAATTGGTGTCAAGAGCCTACAGATTTCATGAACCCAAACAATTTGATGCATGCCCATATGGATAACTTTATGAAGCCAAATGCTGTAGTAGAACCTGCGTTATTGCATGTTAAAAATAGCCCCACAGCTAATAATCAAGTTGCTAATGAATTAGTTCACGTTGAAAACGACTCCAAAGTAGCAACAAAACATAATGACTTGGCAGACTTTATGAAATCTGATATCTTCACTAAAGAGTTATTACAAGTTGAAAATGACTCTAGAATAAATAAAGATACAAATTCCACAGATTTCATGAAAGAATTAATACATGTTGATACTACTTGTCAGTTAAATAAAGTTAATAATCGGCCAGATTTTATGAAATGTAATATATCAATAGAACCACTCTTACTTGCTCAAGATAACCATAAGATAACAAATAAGATCACTGATCAGGTAGATGATTTTATGAAAACCGATGTCTTAATAGATCAATCATTACCATTATTAGATACTCAAGAATGTAATATATCTGATAGCAATGATTATATGAAATCGAATATTTCAATAGAACCTGCTTTAATACATAATCAAGATGCAAAAGTGGACAAATTTGCTGATCAAACACATAGTTTTATGATGTCAAATGGCTTTATAGATCCAACATTACCTCATAGTAATAATGTTGATAGAGTAACAGATGTCACTGAAAACAACGAAATAGACATAACTAGTCAAGGACAATCCATAATGAGCTTCTTGGAGTCATTAGGCAATGAGCTAGCATACACTGAGACTGATAATAGAAATAATCCAGTAGATTTCCAATTAGATTTATTTTCATTCAACAATTCATAGGCTAATCTGTAATAATGTTTAGAACAATTTGATTTACACTTATTTTTACAAAATGTATTTGTTATTTTAGATTTATATGTATCAGTACATTTTGTTGTTTTATTTTTCTGTCTCATACATAAAACACATTATTATTTAAGATAACTACTTATATTAAATTAACATGAGAGTTCGGGAGGATTTATCTATTTTGTGTCACCAACTCAGATATCTTCACAGCCTACAGACTACGAAAAAAATGTTATGTTTATAATGTAATAGTGAACCAATGCCCAGATACTTTTCAGTTAAGCTCAAAAATTGATCTTATTCTTATCAAAACCGATTCCGCAAATACGACAAATCCTTCTTTTTTATCTTGTATTACAGTGGCTGTAGTCATACTGAAATTAAAAACCTGGGAGATATTAGAATTACTGTTTCAAGTAGCTGCTGACGAAATTGAAAAGTGACTATTTAAATCTATATATGACTATAAACTGGATGAACCCACAGTCCACATTTCATAATCTTAACAACCTATTACAGGCCTACTACACAGCATGGCTCTGCCCCTACAATGTAAAGTGATTTGGCTGTAGTCCACTGTGTCTGTGCTTCACACACCTTTGTTAACATTATGGAGAACTCTCAGGCGGCATGAAGATTTCCTCACTATGATTTCCTTCACCAATAAAGAAAGTGATATTTTAATTGCCTAAAATGCATATAATTTGGAAAAAAGGGGTGCATGCTGAGATACAAACTCAGCCCCTCAAAATTGAACTGTACTCCTAACCACTATGCTATCAATGCTTACTTACGATTATATTATAGGGATTGAAAAATTAGGAAGTAAAGAAATGGGAGCACAATAAAACATGAAATAAATTAAATGTGTATTATCCTGTTCATATAATATCTTTCCATTTAAGAAGGAAACATTCTGAAGAAAAGTAGGTACATATTATTTTCTGTCCTTGTGAAAGTACAGTATTATATTATAATAAATCATCATCATCAGCCTTTTAATGTTGAACTGGTGGGCCCAGGCCGACCATGCTCCTCAATGAGGGATAGGATACTTTAAGGATTATTATAACATGTTGGTGACAATAATCAGACCACTTTGCATGCTTTCCAAGCCAGACATATAGACACTGCCAATTTTCCAAGTCCAGGTTGTTATAGAGATTTTGTTATAGAAATCTCTTATGCCTAATAATCCTTTGCCTGACCCACTAAACCTGGTTATTCCTGGTTCATATTAAATATTTAAGACATCCTTAAAGTATTATTTTTCTTTCCTATGACTAAATCTAAGCTTGTAATACTGGTCTCTCATTCTTCCCCTCCAGGTTTTGATTGGTCAGGGCATAACCAGTACCTCCTCTCTGTAGGGGTATGATATCCTTTTCTTTAAGTTTGTCACCTGTGAGAGGGTTGATCCAATCCTTCTTGATGATTTTCTCTACACATTCCATTGTTATGACATGCCCACTAGTTCTGGAATTAAGACATAATATAACTTTATTATTAAACTACCACCAATCTGTAGTGGGCAAGCGTGGTAGACTACTAGTATTGTAATATTGTTTTTTTTTTCAATCCTGTGAAAGGGATGATGCTGTATTTTGTGCCCACAGTGTTTCCAAGCTCATACATAAAAAAATCATAAACAGGGCTAAACTTGGGCTACAGATAAAGCAATAATTATTAAGTAATGCAAAGAGGGCTATTGCTAGCAATTCTGCTGTCCTTATATTACTTATATCTCTAAATAAACTAAATTGTAAAGACTAAAAATAGTGCCAGGTTCCCGCATTTTGCTTTGGACCTGTATAATAGAATTAGCATGATAGAATTGACCTATTCAATAAAATTTTCACCATTAATAACTTTATTACTTAAAGTATTACCTAATGATAGCACATGGCACAGCATTACTCAAAATATCATGTGTAATGGGACACATATATCTATTCTCTTTAGCAATCAAAGACTTCTTATCATCTGGGTCATTGACTAATGTCCATTTAACTTCAATCAAATCCTTCATTTTTAGAGGTTTGCCGCTTATTGGGCACAACACTGATGCGTCCGGCTTCTCTACTTTGGAGACTTTCGCATCGGGAAGTTGTGAGGGCACCCAGAAACTGGGTAACTCCTTATGTTTACCATTTGCAAGGTTTGAAATGGAGGTTGACGGAGCAATACTGTCTGATTTACTATGTGTAATATTTTTCTCCCTGCTCATGAATTTGATTAAATTGGCCTCACGTTCAGCCGCAGCCAGCTCTTTAACTTCATTTTCATCCTTTTTCAGTTGCTTTTCGTACTGCTTCAATTTGCGGTTGTACTCATTTTTTTTCGATATAATGTATTCCAAAATAGCTTCTTTATCGAACAGATATCCTTCTTTAGTCACTACGGGGTATCTGCAAGGCTGCAAAGTCAAGCTACAGCAGTCGAAACTTTTCACGGAATCTTTCCCAACCCTTTCACTTTGTGTCCCATATCCTGACGCTGCTGCGTCCTTTTTCTTTTCGTGATACGTGTATACAGCACCGGCGGTGCAGTTTCTTGCATGTCGAGTCATATTTTAATATGACAATAATTTAGGCAAAAATATTAAAAAATATAGCACACCGAAAAGAACCACTTGTCAAAAATTCGTCAACAAAATCCGAGAGTACAGTAACGCCAGTTACAAAATACATACTACAGAAAAATACTACGAATATTATATTAATCGGACAGATTTTTATAAATCGAGTTTATGTTAATCGATTGTTATATTTATTATGTTATTTCACATTTATAAATACGCCTGTCATAATAAAGGAGCTTATGGTTAATTTCCGGGAAAACTCCTCAACCATTTACTATTGATAGAAGAAGCAACATTTTCTAAAAGGAGTAAGCAGATGACGTTTGCCTTTAAGCCGCGTCCACACACATGGTTTTGTCACAAACCCTGAACTTTTTTTAGAAATAAAAATACTTGTAGGTTTACCTAAAAGTATTTTTATTTCTAAAAAATATTTAATACAAAATAAGTAATTTTATACTTTGATTAAAGATATACTTTGTATATGGTTCCCTAATATATTGTAGGCTAGTAATTAGAAACTATAACATTTGACTTGGCAACGACTTAAAATTATTGTTTTAGGAGATATTTTTGTTTTGCTTTTTAATTGTTTAAAAAAGTCGGATTTGTTTCAGTCTTAAAAAAATTTTGTCATGATTTTTATAGTGGGTATGTTTGCAACTATCTATTAGCTAGTCACGTCCTTATATTCAAACACAGACGTAACATAGTTTTTTTTTCAAACAAAATGTCATGTCGAACTTTTAGGCTGGAACTTAGAGCTGAAAAGCGGCTTCAAAAAAACATTATACTCGCTAGTCGCTAGACGTTTGGAGACGTCGATGCCAAATTCAGCTGTTATCTGTCAGATGCTGATAGCATTTCAACTCTTGTTTATTTATAAAAAAACTAGTTGTACGTCGGACGTTCTGTGAATTTACATAGTGAAAATCGATGATAACATAGTGTTTGCTAAGCTCTCCTTTGGATTTGTTAAGTGTTTGAGTTTCTTTTAGTGCAAGTGTAGTGTTTTGTTGTACAAAGTGTATCGAATAATTTTCTTTTTACGTTGTATGTGCACATTATAATGAACTTATCGTTCGCTGGTTGTGGGTTTCTTGGTATTTACCATGTCGGTGTCGCAGTGTGTCTCAAAAAATATGCCCCTCACTTGCTAATAGGAAAAATATCTGGGGCCTCCTTTGGGGCTCTTTCGGCATGTTGTTTACTCTGTGATCTTCCCATCGGTGAGTAGCAATATTAAATTACATTTTTTTCACGTCAAGCATTATGCAGTCTCGAAGTTTTGATTTCCACCAGTGGTTAATTTGGTGTTTAATAATTTTAAAT
Source organism: Pararge aegeria (assembly GCF_905163445.1). NCBI lineage: Eukaryota > Metazoa > Arthropoda > Insecta > Lepidoptera > Nymphalidae > Pararge > Pararge aegeria. Next base: position 2,157,371 of record NC_053184.1, on the reverse strand, counting down.
GGACTTTGATTTAATACCATCAGTTTACTGTTCATTGTAATACTAAAGAATTAAGCTTTAGAATAAAATATTCTAGATACTTAGGAGTTAAGGTTTAAAACGCTCATATCTTCACTAGGCTAACACTATAAGCACTAACTAGGCTTACTCTATAAAATCTATTCTGTCTGTTTGTTGTGTCCCTATGGACGGCAGACTCTACTGAAGAAAACATTAAGAAGGCTGCCTGAAACTCCATATTTGCTCTTTTCCAATGGTAGTATCACTAAAAACAGACAGACTTTACATTTGAATAGTGCTTATAGAGTAAGCCTACTTGAAATTAATTTAATTTGAATTTTTGAGTGTTTGTGGTATTCAATGTATATTATAACTTTTATAGTCTCGCCTCTCGTTTTCCTAATATCCCTATGATTTAAAAAAAATTACTATAATTTTTATTTCCCTGCAACATGCTTAAAATTAATGACTAATGCTGTAATATTTTCTTATCAAATTGTACATGTTCTAGAATAATTTGCATATATGTATATTAGATATGTACCCTTTCCATAACATAAGTTTGTTACTCTTAAGTACTTATTTATGCTAATTTTACACTTCTTGAATTTTCAATTTGAAATTTAACTTACAGTAAATGTGCTTTATTTTCTAAAAACATATGTTTTTGCATCAGACTAAACAAAATATGCGAATAGATAAAGAATGTTATTTCAAATATGTTTTCATAGTTATGAATTGTGAACCCAAAAATGCTGTAGACTTTAATAGCTCACACTATTAAAGTCTACAGCATTTTAGAAATCTACATGTTGCATTGTTTCACAAGCTACAGTTGTTGTTGATAATACTATAACTTATGATAAAAGTAATACAGAACTGTTTTCGCAACAAGTTATGCTGCAATCTCAAAGATCACTACTATTAAACCAGTTTTAATATAATTGTACTGAAACACAAACAAAAGTAGTATTTGTGTTAACAATCATTACAAGTACATATATAATTAAAAAAAGGTCAACTATAGAAACTTTACACTTGATTATTTTCAACACCTTCATGCCTTCTCCATCAACAAGATATTGGTGTACCTTGTGCCCAGTTTGAACATATAAAAGCTAAAAACAATAATTGGATTGATTGAATACCTCATAAATCCAAATCTGTACAGGCATGTAGAAGTTATGGTGGAATAAAGAAACACATATACATACATTAACTTCATAAAGAAACATGAATGCATTTGTATTGAGCGCATTGTGTTTTCCGGTGTTGATGTAAAATTCGCAAAAGTACTTATGCTATATTTAACAATCTTAGTTATGATGTTTAAGAATATGAACAACAATATTATGCTACCTAATGAAAATATGAGCTTCGTTTAATATTATTGCATAAAAAAATGGCTGATTTTTCTGTGGTTATGATGCATAACATTTATTGGTTTGTAATTTACAAATATATTTGGTCAACAATGATGTTTTATCTTGTGTACAGCTAATTGTCAATATTATATACTAATATTTTACTTTGATAACAACAGAAACAAACAATAAATTGTATTATGCCATTGTATCTTAACTATAGTGAATTTTGTTAGTACATTAAATATTAAATTTTATATATATTTGTGTAAGTGAGCTCTGTGGTCTTATATATAAGGGGTTCCAGTATCACCGGTAGCCGATTACCCAACAAATAATTCGGATCGCCAAGCAAGTTAGCGTTCGGATACGATGTCGCGTAGAAAACAATTAGGGGTGTGGTTTGACACTTCTTGTCCACTATCATCCTAGACTGTATCTTAGGGCTAAGGGTTTTTTTTTGTCATTATTTGACCATTTTTAGATTAAAAGATAAAATTTAAAATGAGTATTGAGTATCAGCATCAGCCTCGCCCACAGCTGGACAAGAGCAAGTAAACTCTCTCAATTGAGAGAGGGATTTAGAGCTAGACCATGCAACTCCAGTGTGGATTGCAAGCTTTAATAATAATTATCACATGTTAGTTTTCATTTTATTTTAGGGGAAATTACAAGTGATGTTCTAAGGATAGTTGGTGAAGCAAGGGCTGGGTCCCTTGGACCTTTTAGTCCATCTTTTAGTATACAAAACCTCCTTTTGGAGGGTATGCAGAAGTATATTCCACATGATGCACACAAGATTGTCAGTGGGAAGCTGCACATATCCTTAACAAGGGTCTACGATGGCAACAATGTTATTGTAACCGAATTTCCGACTAGAGAAGATTTGTTGCAAGTGAGTTATGTTGCCTTAGTACCTATATAAATGTTATGAATTTTTTATATGTCTATGCATTTTCTTAATTTATATTTATTTACTTATATCAATATATATATAACTTGGTAAACATAAAACCCAAGCGTGAAGGTTCGCAGTAAAAATCTTTACCAATTTCCCCTCATGACTTAAAACAACCAATGTGCCTAGAGAATACTCTAATCTATCATGGCGATTTGGACTTATTATTTATATCAAGGGGAGGATAGACCAATTCTTTCAAGACGGCAAAGCATCACTGTTATTTATTGAATCGTAGCGGTAATCTCTTAATAAACCGAACCGAAATAAGTGCCCGTAATAAATATAAACGACCTCGAGCAAGTTGCTGATACTATAGGCACATGTTTTTTAGAGAAAATAAACTAATACTCAACCAATGCCAACATTTTTTACTTTCCGACACATTTAGATTCCCATTTTTTTTGGATACTTAACACGTTGGCTGCTGAAAACACAACGTTTGTGTTTTAAAACGTTTTAAACGTGCGTACGTAACGCGTGTGCGGCTCGAACACGCTAGGCGTGTTAAAATAAATGTACCTACAAGGATGCGGCCGAACACACTGGGCGTGTGTTTTCGGCGTTCTGCGTGTGCGGCAAACACAAACGCTGTGTTGTTTAAATATACTGCTAGAGCGGCCTTTACGCAACAAGTGTATTATGTGAATTTTGTCCTTCGTTCGCATTACCCGTTCAATTAAACGAAATCGAATATATGGATGCTATGTTTACTTTGAACAAATTATAGATACTTAGTTTATGGTTTAAAAATGTATGCTTACTAAGTGATGTTGTAAATTAATGGCAAATCTGTATAGTTTTGTTTTTTTTAGGCGCTGCTTGCATCATGTTTCGTCCCAGTGTTCTCGGGAATGTTACCGCCGCGGTTTCACGGTATAAGGTACATGGACGGAGGCTTCAGCGACAACCTGCCAGTTTTGGACGAAAACACGATCACAGTGAGCCCGTTTTGCGGCGAAAGCGACATTTGCCCTAGAGACCTCAGCTCGCAGCTATTTCATGTGAGTAGGTAACAAAAGTATGACGGTAGCGTCACAATAGATCGTAACCCGTCGACGTGACCAGTGTATGCATTCATAGATCAAAAATTACCTTTTAAATAAAATAAAATCATACATATATAAACATGACTTGTAGGATGACTAAAAGGATGTATTTCAACCGATTTTCAAAAGCATTCCCTGAAAAATCTCAATAGGTTTAGTAGGTAACACATTAGAACCTAAAAATATTATATTCTATGAGTCATTATAAAACCGGAAGTCATTGTATAATGATGTAAGTACATAGAACAGTCTGCCAAGGTCAGTCGCGGTTAGGTCAAGAGATAACATAAATGAAACTGATGAATTATGTTATTGCAAAACATAAGTCCTACAGTAGGTACACGCGTATGTTGTTTGTAGGTACTGAAATAGGAAACGAATGGTTGCGGTTGTTTTTGAAAATAAAATGATGAATTTATGACATCCCTGACATTAATATCTTTCACGATACCCTAGAAAGTTTTAGGAAGAAAATTGTATGCGAATTAAATATTAATAATCTTCATTATAAATTTTAATTTCAATTTAATATTACTTAACAATCTGTTATAATAGCTTCATTCATATTTACATTATTATTTTAATAGTTTTTATTTTTTTATAATATGACCGGAGATAACAACGATAATGCTTTATACACCTATAATTGATTATTGTAATGGCACTAGACAGAATTTGTAATTCTAACACATTTTTTTTTATGAATGTAGTTGCAATTAATTGCTGGTAAGACACACCACACATGAATAAATAAATAAATGACATAGCACCTACGTCGTGCACAGCGGTCTTCGTCTGCTATTTTCAGGCCATTCATGTTAGATCATGCAATCACGGGCTAACTTGTAGTGTAATGTAAAAAAAAATAAAGAAAATCAACGGGGTAGTCAGCTAGTTAGTCAAAAATCTGAAGAACTGCTTTATTGCAGATCACCTTTATATAAAACTCAATGCAATTTTCAAGCTACTGTTATTATAAATTTTACTATTTAGTATTGGTAAAAACAATAATTGTTTACCATACACAATAATTTTGATACAGGTAAATGTGGCGAACACAAGCATAGAACTGTCGAAGCAGAACATAAACCGCTTCGCCAGGATACTCTTCCCACCGAAGCCGGAAGTCCTCAGTAACATGTGCAAGCAGGGATTCGATGATGCTTTGCGTTTTCTACATCGGAATAACATGATCACATGCACCAGGTATGTTCTAACGCTAAAGTGGGAGCACGAAGTTAAGTTCTGTCTGAAATAGCATGATGGATTCCTGGATAAAGATGTGAACCATATAGAAAAAGAAAGATGCAGATAAAATGAAATGACGATAAGAATCTCACCTTATTCCACACTTACTTTAATTCTCTCGGTCAAGTAGCCAGATTTGTCGGGTTAAGTATGTTCCTTGAGCAGCAATTCCATTTTCGCACAGTACTGGCTCCAGTATTTAAAAGTTTCGGTGTACACAAGAAGAATATTGTAATAGAGAGGCAGGTATATTAATGAGCATCAGAAACCTAATGTGTCAAGACACGTCACACAAAATAAATCAACCTTAAAACCTTGTACTCGTAGACTACGAATCGGTCCAGAAAATCAAATTAAAATGCTTTATTATACCATATAAATGCCAAAGTCTTTGTGTTTATTTATTATCTGTCTTTGGCTCAACCGTTGTACCGATCTTGATTAAATTTAGTACAGAGATAGCTGGTATCCTGGAGGTGGATATTCATTATGTTACTTTTTATCCCGAAAAAGCATCCGGCAGGGTGATTACGTATCTCGTGACAGGTTTGCGACAGGCTTATATCTTGCAATCACTGCTGTCAAAAGTCACTTTTGTTTATTGACAGCAGTGATTGCAAGATATACGCCTGTCGCAAACCTGTCGCGAGATACGTATTCACCCTGCCGGAACCGTTTGCGCAGTATTTCTAAAATTAACCTTTGTAGCCTATGTTCGGCTTAGCATCTACAGATTTTGACGAGACAGAGTCAGCTTACACAATGGCGATAAACATGGGATACTTTGTAAACCCTATAAAATAAATGGTTTGCTCCGTAGCATATACAATACCGCAAAAAATGCGGACGAAGACCGAAAGGTGGTAGCTAGTCCACCGAGGAGGGTTGAGTTTAGACACGCGGTCCGCCGCAATAAATAATTGTCCGTAAATTCAACTGTTTCATACAAATCAAATCATTTACCAAGTATCTTTATCGCTAGGTGTCTCGCAGTCCAGACGACATACCAGTTGCAAGATGTTCTAGACGACACCACGTACGAATATGATCCTGAATGTGAAGAATGCAAGACGCATAGACAGGTAGGTTTTGTGTACTATAATGTTTGTTTGTTAATCTTAAGAAACGGTTAAATCCAGACAAAGTTATGATTACTTTCGTTTGACCACTAACTTTGGCTGAGCAAATTCAAATCATGCTGTGTCGATTTCGGCCATAGGCCAGGATCATTATACCGATGGGCCCGGGGCTTCTCCCACCATAAGAAGAGTGTAGGCCCCCACGCTGGGTCAGTGGCCCTTGGAGAACTCTCAGGCATACAGGATGCATGATGTTTCCCTTCACCGTTGAAGCAAGTTATATTTTAATTGCTTCAAACGCATGTAACTTTAGGCTATCGACGCTTCAAGGCCAGGATTACGACTTGCGAGTCTAAATTTATGTATTTCAATCACTCCTCAATCGAAAAGTTCGACGATATCGTTTCTACTCCACTTATTATTATCCCTGAAGGCTTTACCTTGTTTGCTTGGCGCAGTATTGCATCTATAGCTTGCGAGCAAGAAATCTCTGGTGGCCAGTTAGTTTGCTTTAAATCAGCATTGATAATTTATGTTATATGACCGGGCATCTTGTTACCTAGTGATCCTGGCATTGCGTTTTATGTATGTATAACTTTCAATCACAAGGTGTCGGTTTACTTTAAACAATCGATGCTAATGACTGGTTTGATTCGGACTGTACTTTTTGGGTGTATTTTAATTATTTGACAACTCGATCGATACACGGAGATTCCTTCAATCTCCCATGATTAGCGATATTATCAAGTCAATACAAAGTTCGAAATGACGACCGTACCGATAACGCGGCTTGCGTTAAAAATTTCTCACAATCTGAGTTGGGAAATTTTAGTTTCATACGCAAATCCAAAAGCGTTCTTTAATCTAGGAAATGCATTGTAATACGTTTTGGTAAATGTAAATTAGAAGCGCGTATAGCCTTAAGTGGTTAAGCCGGACCGAGTTCGAGTTTCTTTTACGCTATTAAATATCACTTGCTTTAACGTTGAAGGCAAACATCATGAGGAAAATTGCATACCTGAAATTGCTCCATAGTATTCTCAAAGACGTGTCAAGTACCTACAACATCCGCACTTGGCCAGGGTGGTTAGGCCTTTCTGGGCCGATAATGGGATGCTAACGATTAAGAATACGAACGTCAAATTGTACATTAAAACGATCTACATCAAAATATTTTGGCTTTAGGACGCGCTCGTAGACGATCTCCCGGACACAGTGATGACGATATTCCAGAATGCAATCGATTCAGCTAACACTGGCATTGTGAACTGGGTGATGAGGCAAAGAGGGATGCGGTGCGTGTCGTTGCTCACACTGCCCTATCGAGTACCAGTCGATATCATGTACGCGACGATCACAAAGTAAGTCGATATTTTGTTTTTTGCTCTTTGATGAAGCAATACGTAACTACTTTTACCTGTCAGAAAATTTTATGACTTATTATTTCATAGCATAAGGCTAGACTTATGGTGACGGTAGATCAGAATACAGTTGCCTGAACCCCTGTTCCGGCGGGTGTCGTACGAGGCGACTAAAGGAATATAGGAGAACGTGCAGCAGCGTTCTCTGTGCTGTGGGCAGACGATTTGGTGGTAATTAGGGGCAAACCCTAACTTTGAGGGGCCTTTACTCCAGCAGTGGACAGTCCTAGGTATAGTCCCAGCTAGAATTAAGGTTTTTTTTATTAAGGTGCAGGAATATGAAGATCTTGGCAAAGTGGAGTATATCAAACCACAACGAAAGCTTTAAATTTTTGGCGAATCACTTAATGTACTTAGGTAAAAGAAATTGTGGTGTACAATAAAAGAAAAAGAATACACTTTTATTTTACACCGCAGATAAAATAAGGGAAAAGTAATAATTTATTTTGCAACATAGTGTGTATTTTCAGTCTTATTGCTCGATAGTGATTTCTAACGTAGCTAATTGTGGATGGAAAGCAATAGACTATTGCTTCATCAAATACTTCTACTTTCTTTAGATACATTCAACCATAGAGTTTTACAAAACTTGTTTGTTGTACAAGGAAGGAATTGCGTTTATGGAGGTCACCTCTCTTCATAGTGTAAGATATATTTCCGCGTTTGGTTATCACAAATTTTGTTGCAAATCTACATTTTCAAGTATCGCTATCTACCCATTTAAATATAATCAAAAGATAATATTTAAATTAGGCATAGTTGTATGAAAGATTAAACAATAATCTTTTTAGTATTGATTTCAAACGCTCTACGCAACTCTGCACTTCAGGAATGGGAGTGTGTTAAGCCAAGCACGGAAAGGAAAAGGCGACGCGGCCTTGTTTTATAATATAAGGACTTTTTCAAGCTACTGTTGTCCTACCGAACCTCAAAATGTATTTAAACTAAGTGGTCGCAGTTGTGTGCTCCTTTAGCTCTTGAGGTATTTATCTCAAGAGCTAAAGGATCAATATTTTTATCACTCAATGACTCACTCCTCGTCTAGGCAACAACAGAACTAGGCACATGTTCAGTGACATTAAAATATCTTATAGCAGCCGAAGAAAGTTTTTTTGCAAATCGAAGTATAAGTTAAAAATAGGCATGACGAATAATTTTGAAAAACTTGTCGGTATGATGTTCGGAAATGTCTACTATATCCAAAAAATATCTTATTTTTGCAGCAATTGAACGTCTTGTTGATATAAATTGCAAATTATATTAAAAAAAAAAAAAAAACGTGTGTGTACTTATGTACACGCGTTAGAGTTAGAGATCTTTGGCGTAACAAGATAAAAATATTATCAAAAATTTTATCCTACCCTTATTCTACGATTGTAGGGAAAACGACAAAATAAAAAAAAGGTATTTAATACATTGAAAGTTTTATTATTTAGCATTGTTTAGTGCTTGACATGTTGGTCATTATCGGACGAACAAGTTTCACTGAACATTAAAATTTTGAGATTTTGTACAATTAAATCACCAGAATGAGCCCTCAGACTTTGACTGTCTACCTGTCACTGTCAAATCTTTTTTTGAAAAACTAAAATGTCGACTATAGCTAACTTCCGAGTGTCGGTTTTTTGTGACGGTGTGCACGCGCATCGTAAAAAGTGAGCTGGCGGACGATGTATTCCCCTCTCACTCGATATCGCAAGTACCTTCATCCTTATAAAATCGTGTAACCATGTGCGCGCGCATTTCGTTACATCGTATAATTTCACTCGTACTCGTAGACAAATTACAGATTAAAGAGATCTAAAGAGCTTTAGTAAGTCCTAATTTGAACTGAATTTTGCGTTTTACCTGTCATGGCGGATCGCTAGATTTTGCAGTTGTATTTATTGAAAATAAATACCAATATCAATTCGAATATAAAAATCCGTTTTCAATATACCAGAACTATATATATAAGTATCATTAGATAAATATAATATTTTAGCGATTCTTTGTTACTGTCATTATGCCTATTGTGGTTATCATCATCAATATGAAAACATATACGTATGAACGCATCAAAAGTGCCTGTGATAGGCATATATGAATAAAGATTTTTTAATAACTTCATCTGTTTGAGTAACTAAAGAAAGCTGTGATTATTGTATGACTTAAAAACTTCTACCAAATTTGGCTTTTTTCCACAATTATGTTGTTCTAATATTTTTCAATGGAACTTGAATATTGAAAAATTAGAAATGCGTGTTAGTTTTATATTAACCCCTCCGCTCTGTAAGTGCAGGCGTACTTAGATTGCCCAGTAAGTAGTAATTGTTTACTCCAACCGTGATAATTAATGAATCGCCAATAAATATTGATAGCGCGTATGTTTGTTTACACACGTATAAATTTATTGTCCACTATTAATAGTTGTTTTCTGGACCCCTTAGCCCAGTATTGTAAGCACGCATATCATTCAAGTTTATTTATGTACCTACTCTAACATGAGCTTTTGCGCATTAAAATTAACATTTGAACGAGCAAAAAGTGCGTCCGTCCAAGTCCAGTTTCACTACGCAGCCCGACATCTGTGTTCATTTTCTCAATTGCTAATTACTTACAAGTAACAAGCTCTAAATTTTGTTCATTTTCTTTTCTTACTGTTTTATACGTATTGACCATAATTATAATATCTTTGTTGAAAACGGACTTCTTTTTATTTAATAGTATTTATTTACTATTCACTTGGTAATTCTAATTCCACTCTTAACTTAAACGTAATATGTAACTATTCTGTGCTAGATTTGAGTAAAATTACGAAAATAATGTTGAATTTCGTACGATAACGCAAACTATTTCGTCAGTCGTTAAAGTAGCATCAAAATAATAATATGTTGGTACATACATCATAATTCATAATCTGGAGCGTTATTTCCAAAGCTGTTATGTCAGCTATTGTTCAGTTTGCTAGCGTTACACAAACTTAATGACTAACTTTATTCTTTTTATTTGTTGTTTTTTATCAAAAATTGTGTCACGGTATGCAGTTTATGAAATGATGTAAATCGTAAGTAAATTATGGATTCTCGGACATTGTTTCTAAAAAAAACGACCTTCAAAATTATAAAATTCTAAAGGTTTAAGTTTTTTTAAGGTTTCGCACAAAAATGGTATTCCATAGTTCTGGAAATACGGAATACGCTTTACACGATTCAGTGCATAACTCCAACTTGGTCGTTATTTTTTTACATACGATCGGTCGGTTAGTATATCATATCCTTAACTTAGTACGGCAGATCCTCCAACCCTGTTTGATCCTCTAACTTATCAGATTTATGTGCGTTTAATATTCACCGCTTTAGCGGTTAAGTAAAGAATCGGGAGGAAACTTGCATGCTTGAGAGTTCTCCATAACGTTCTCAAAAATGTGTTAAGTCTACCAATCCGCACTTGGACAGAATGCTGGACTACGGCCTAAACTCTCCTCAGTATGAAAGAAGACCCGTGCTCTGTAGTGGGTCGGTGATGGTCTGATAATGATGATAATGATGATGATGATGATGATGATGATGATGATCCGTAACCTTAATTAGCTGTTTTGTTGTCTTGATAAATGGACAACTCCCTTCACCCTCTAACGATGATCCAACAATGTTAATTATTCCCGGACAAAGTCGCCTCATGATCGACTAAGTGAATGTTAGAGGTCAGTTCAATAATGCGCAACCATTATACTTGTTCACGAAACTTATTATTGTATAGGTATAATGCTCCTGCTAGAATAGGCGGGGTATCCTTGCTCGGATATTGGATAAATCTCTGGGGGGTGAATCCATTCTGTTATTTCCGCTCGGAGAAAATGTCCCTAGCTGTGCAGGCCCGTTTCGATTCTTTCTGGTGACTATTAATTACGAGCATAGCGCATGTGCTCAAGTGGCATAACCACTTTTGGCTTACGACAGTAATCTCCTATCTCCTGTAAAGTTGTATTATTTGACCGCCCATGGTCTGGCTTCAACTCTTCGCTCTTAATATTAAGTTCTGCAAGCCGTTTCATTTCTTGCTCCGATACTTTAGCTTTGAAGAATTCTCTCCATCGCGGCCGATGTATTCCCTATCTCATATTCCCAAACTGACTGTTCCAAACCGCATTTATTTTCGTGAGTTTTGTCTTACTTAAATCAAAATCGGAATCCTCATCTCTTCATTTTTATCAATTCTACTTCAGACTCTGTCAAGGCTTCCTTCTCAGAGAAAATCAATAAACACACCGATACCGCTTCGTTATCAAAACACGCAATACTTTAATCATCGGGACTTTTCATAAAGCTATTATATGAATCAGAAGGTACAGCTTTCATAATAAAATGTTGATATTGTTGTAATTTTATTGATATTTATATAGATAATGAAGCAGGGTGTGCAGAGGAAGTGATGGATTGACGTGAAGTGTTCACTGTACATACGGTAAAAGTTGTTGCTTATTGGAATAAACAAATCCTGAAACTGAAAATCCTTAAACTCCTTAATAGTGTATTAGGAAAATTATCGACTGCGTACTCCCTGTTAGCGTTAGAGTGTTAAATCTATTACTGAGCACTTCTTAGTTTGTTAATCTTCACTGGAGAAGGTAACACATAAAATTTAAGTAACCTTTTTTCTTTACGCTTTTCTAAATTAAATTTTATCATTAATATTTATTTTGTTATCAATTTTTCTTCTGCACGCCTAACCAGACTTGGCACTTTTTTCCATTTTCCTCCAAACAGGTGTGAAATTCTGGCGAAATAATTTGTTATTGGGGTTGTTCTCGAAATTTAGGTTCTTAAGCCCGTATCCTAAATGTTTTTCCTAAATGTAGTACTTAAACTAATTTCATTCATTAAAATTTATTATAGAAACATGATTGGAAACAATTTTAATGATAGTTAGTATTATTTCAAAAATAATTGCATATTTTGGGAACATATTTTATATCTTTATATTTATGTAATTTCTAAATTGGGTTGAAAAGGTTTACTATTTCCAAAATTAGTCTTGCATCTCAGAAAAACACACAAGGTTAAAAAACGACACTTCAATTTTTATATCATAACAAGTACTTACATATGATATAAATATTTATATGTTATAACAGCAGTCTTATTAATAAAGTCCTATCATGCCATCTCTTTCTTGATACTCTAAATTAAAGCACGATTTCTATTTCGCGTCGAAATTGTAAGCAAAACGCACGCAGTGGTAAAATTGTTCAAATATTTATCAAAAAAGCAATTTTAAAACATTTTTAATAATTGTCCAGAAACTCGCACCTGTTTAGCAAAGGTCTTCACCGTTCCGCCTTAATCACCATGTCATCGCCTTTTTAGTTATGTCGGTGGTAAGGTAGAGAAGCACGCGGTTCAGTACGCGGTGGTGGGAAGCTTGCACGTTCGTAGGAAGAGGTGCGCCCGTCACAACAACGTCATGACTAGGTTAGTGTTCATACGTTTTTGTGGTGGTGGTATTCCTTATTTGGTGGTGGCTTATTACTTGTTTAGGGTTTTTTTGGTGGTGGATACTCAGTGCATCACTGCTTAGTTTAGCTTAAGCTAAACATGGTTTGCTCATATGAGTCATGGGGCCGAATGTGGTCGCTTAATACGGGCTTTTATAGATTCTCTAAGCGAGTGATGTACTGAGTATCATATTATATCAGAAATGAGATCCGTTAAAAAACATAGGTCACCGACAGCTCAACGAGTCGCGAAGCGCAAGTTACAATGATCTGGGCAAAAAGCAAGGAGGATTTGGAGTCCAAAAACTGGATTAGCGTCCCCTGCATAAAGCGGAGTGTTGATAGTGACCGTAGTATCACTATCAACACTCCGGCAGAAGATCATGGAGTGTGGAAAATCTCTAGATGTTCAAATCAGAAATGAAATACGTAGAAGAATCAAGGTTAGGTTAGTGAGTTTATATCCAGCAGTGGAACGTTAAATTGGTTAAAATGAAGATGAACCTTCATTTAAATTCATTTTAACCAATTTAACGTTTATGATTAAATAATGAGACTGAGGCAATCTATGAGTTCACAAAACGGCAATTGTACTGCACTTTTTTCCTTTGCTTCTGTCAGATGTCCCAGGACAATCATTTTTCATACGTTACTGGTTTTTGTACATTTTTTCGCGGTCAGTACTTTAGTTTACTTTGGTTTATTAGTAACATTTTCGCTTTTTGATTTATAACAATTGCCAACTGCTTTACTTTAAATGTACATGTACTTTAATAACAATTTCCACAGATTGCTTTCTCTACATGGTTTTATTTTAATATTTATGTATATTACATAGCGCTTTATGATATTTTGGATTCATATGGTACTTGTGACTTCCATTTTTGCTTATGTGCAGGATGAATTTTCTTTGCAAATCTTCTTAGTTATTTTATATCATTGTTTTAAATTAAACTATAAAATAAGCTCTCAACTGTGAGTCTGGACTGTAAACCTATCGTATCCTGTAGCCTCGACAAATAAATATCGCAGTAAACCCCAAATCCTGCAAATGTGATAACGTTTCCTTTAACTGACGTCATTGTTATCACATAATATACTTTTCAATTGACGTATTAGAATTTCCTGTTTTTATATCCATTTACATTTTTTAGGATTTCGTACCCAAAGATCCCAATGGCTTAATATTCACTTTCTGCTCACTTGTCCGTCTGTACGTCTATATGTTATAAACTACTTGTTTTTTAGAAGGTCTTTGTCTTGTAGAAGGAATGAGTGACGAATTTACTTATTTGGATATTTGATGTAGAATGTCAACCCAAAACAGAGTTGGCCATTATAGCTTTACCATTACAATTTTGCCATTGGAACGCCAAATCGCTTAGTGGCATGTCTTTGTCGGTAGGGTGGTAAGTAGCCACTGTCGAAGTCTCCCACCAGACCAGACCAGAGAAAATACTTATAGAAATTATACATCGCAAATAGTTAGGGACCGAATCCGGGGCCGCCAACGTGAAAGCACAGCGTTGAACGCTGCGACAGGCAGGTTGTCTATAATATAATTAAACATCGAAGCGCTATTTCAAACATAATTTCGAGTACCGCGTGGGTGCTGCGTCATACTCGCGAGGTCCAATAAAAAAAAGCTTGTATTTCTTTTATTATTGGTATATCAATATCTTAAGAAACATCACGGCATATTTTGAATCACAAGTTTTCGCGTGCCCGTGACTAGATGCGCCTAAGATGCAGCTAGCTAAAAATATCGTCAACCGATCTATTATTATTTCCTATTTGTGACATCATATTAAACTGATAGGAATAAAATCAATTAATTTATCAGAATAATCAGTTTTGATTAAGTAACTGATAAATAATCAATCAAATAAGTTCTTCTCTTAAAAATCATTGTAGATTTGATTTAAATCGTAGTGATAGAACGGTGATTAACTGAAGAATAAACAAACTGCTACTATTTGATGCGATATTAAGAGTACTCCCACCAAAACATCAACGATAAATAAAAACCGAAAATTATTGCAAAAGTAATCCTTATTTGAGTAGCGGTGATAGCCTAGTGGCTTCGGGGAATAGTTCGGTCCTCGGCATGCACCCGTAACGTTTTGGAGCTATGTGCGATTCAAGCAACTAAATGTATTTTGCATTAAGGTGAAGGAAAACGTCTTGAGGAAACCTGAATGCCTGAAAGTTTTCCATAATGTGCTCAAAGAGGAAGTCGACTAATCCGCACTGGGCCAGCGTGGTGGACTACGGCCTTAACCCTTTCTCATTGTGGAAGCAGACCCGTGCCCTGTAGTGGGCCGGTAATGGGTTGATATGATGATATAAGGACAAATTAGTTGTATCAATTGACCACAGTTAACTAAGTCTAAACCTATCCAACGTTTTATCTTAGTGAGACCAGAATTCACTCTCTCTTTGAATGAACTAAGGCCGTTTAAGAAAACGGACGCTTGGCAAATCGGAAGTATCGCATAGAAACTTTACCGGTTATACCTACTCGCAAGAAAATTATACGTTAACAACGATAAATTACAACTGCTCAAACGAGACTTCCAAATTATATTCGAAACACGCACTTTAACTCGTATGCATCATAATTGAACCGTTATTAAAAACAAAAGAATTACGTACAAAGGAAAACCATTAAATATAGCACAATGACCAAGTATTTAAATCTTGTAAGACGGCAACATAGAACATTAAATGTTCTATGTTGCCGTCTTACATAGTATTCACATACGTTGAAATGAACACATGAATTTTGAAATCACCAGAGTACTGAACTCTACTCTAGCTGACCCAGTTTCTAGTGTAATCTTTTGCAATAAATTGGAAATTACTTTTGAATAGTTTTAAAATTCTAAATTCATTTATAACAAGTACACGTCTACTTTAAGCACTTATAAAATGTTTTTGTATTGATTCTACCGGATAGTCTTGCTCATTTTAAACCGACGCCTGCCTTTGGGCTGGCTGTATCTCTTGAAACGCAATAGAGGTGAAATTTTTACAGAGCGTGCATTTCTTTTGCTGCTATAAGAAGGTACAACGATATGAGAAATGTTGTTTTGCTCGATGTTTATAATACTAGTACTATTTATAATGTAATGTATATTCCACCCTTCGTTAGAAAGTCCAAATCCCACTTAGCAGGTCTTTATGTACTTTTCGCATACGCAGTGGCGTGCCAAAAATCCTACTATATTTATTTCAGGGTAGGCGGTGCTTTTGTGAATGTACGAAGTGCACGCCACTGCGCATACGTTTTACATCATCATCATTATACCTTTTGTTTGTAAATACATATGTTTTGTAACATAAACATTGAACAAACCAATTTCCGATTACACGATATATTTGTAACAGCCTTGCCGTTTGTAACTTTGTACTAATTCACAAAGTAGGATTATTAGTATCCATTTAGATAGTTCAAATTAATACAAATTTAAAATTACAAATTATAATGGACCTATAATGCCAAAGACTCTAAGCCTGAAGCTAAAAAAATAGGTAAACTATGGGACTAATACAAAATGTTGTATATCGTTGGAAAAGTGGTGCACCAACTGAGATCACCATAGAAATGTCAGAGCGTGATAAAACATGAAATAGCTCTTCCCACGTTATTCCATGTTTATTTGTACGGCCCTATGAGTCTATCAATTTTTTTGCACCAAGCATTAAGTCTTAAAGTCAATACGTTATGACTAATTTTTCATGAGATTGCTAGCAATAGTTATTTTTCTCCTTAGATTCGTGACCTGCACGCCAAAGATGAGCAAATCTCTATGGAAGCTAAGCTGGAAACTCGTACGTCAGTTGCACGCGTTCCTATACTCTGCGCATGATCGTTCAGATGCCGCCCGTATTTACTACAAGCTTTCAATGGACCATCGGGATGAGCACCATCGACTTGATAGAAGGTATGTTATCTTAAGTGATTTGATCCCATTTCTGAGATTATAATTTTCTTTGATCGATGCCGTGTTGGTCTCGAAGACTAGACATAATGAATTTATTTCCGATTTGCGTATCTGCGTTTTTTGTTTATATATAGCATCCAGACATGGTCTTGCTCGAATTTGAATGCTGAAACTCTAATAGCGTGGACTAAAAGTTACTTTTTTGTTTTAAATATTGAACAACAATTGAAACATTGAATTGGCGTCTTATCTTAAACCCCATAAAATA
Source organism: Pararge aegeria (assembly GCF_905163445.1). Lineage (NCBI taxonomy): Eukaryota > Metazoa > Arthropoda > Insecta > Lepidoptera > Nymphalidae > Pararge > Pararge aegeria. Next base: position 2,140,561 of record NC_053184.1, on the reverse strand, counting down.
GTGAAGCGATGTACCTTATCGGCCGTCTCGTATCGCAAATTTTGTATTGTTACAATATTTATATTTTCCGATAATTTTGTAATATATTTTGTCTTATTTTACGAAAATATTTTATCGTTTTTATTTATAAAAACAAATTGTAGCCTGCTTATTTTAAATACTTTACAAACTATTACAATATAATAATATTAGAGACGGGTTTTAAAAAAATACAAATCAAACTAAATTACTAACTCTACAGTTTAAGCCTCTTGTTCTAGCTTGGTCTAAATTTTACTTTACTTTAAAAATTTACGATACTCCCAAAATATTACTTTCTTTAAAAGGCAGGTTACAAAAATAAAGTGCACTAAGTAAATGGGACGAATTGCATCCGCTTTGTCGGGCCCCATTTGAAGATAAGATGGCGTATGATTCTTATTATCCACAAATCTACTTAAAAGTAATCTTATCGTACGACCTTCAGCTGACGATAATTTATCAGCTATTAGGATTTTGAACCAAATAGCATAAGAGCACTTTGTTGTCTGTCTGTCCATCCGAGTGTCATGGCCCTTTTTGTTATTCACGGCTTCAGGTATAAACAAGTAGCTTAGATCTTTAATCGCTTATCATTGTAAAAATTTCACGTTTTTAGTTCATCATCATTATGTCAACAAATGGACTATTGTTGGACATTTTATGTAGTTCCAAATTTCTCAATTTTGTGCCACTCGCGTCCAGCGTTTAGTTAACCACTATAACAATAGGCTAAGGCTTCCCTGGCGGGGGGCCGACATCGACCCCGGCACTAACTTACTTTTCGAAGTTATGTTCGTTTTTAGTTTAAGCAATTAATAAGTGAGAGTTTTTCATAATGTTTTGAAGGGCGTGAGAAATCCGCACTGCGACAGCGTGGTGGACTATGACCTAAATCCTTCTCATTCGGAGAGGTCATGTCAACAGTTTGATGATGAAGTAACTCTCAGTCACTGAGGTGCAGTAGTTCGACGCCATGAATCTCGTGAGAAATGCCGACATCAATGAGATGAGACAATGGTCGCGACAGTGTATATTAATACGAAGTCTTAGCTTCGTATAGGATCCTCATTACCGAGGCCAGTAGAGCTTGCTCTTTCTAGACAGCTTTATCGGACCTCTGTTAGAGTATCCTTAGGGACAGTCCAGATATTCCAGATCCAGATTTTAGTGTTAGAGTAGTGTTTAAGTATGTATTAAAATAAAAAAAACAAGTGTGCTAAAATAAATAAAATAAGAAATTATCATGCAGAATTAATGTCATAAAGAAAGCTATCAATAGTGCTTTATTTTTGACAAAAATATTATAATTTAATTTGAGCAGCGCAGTTTTTGTAGGACCATTTTATCTTTGATTTCAAAAGTTTGTATCTTAATAATTTGTATTTCAAAAATTATTGCCAGATTTAGAGCCAAATAAGCCATAATGTTGATTACTACGTAGATAAATTATAACAACATTCGTGAAACCATCTTATAACCAAATAGATGATATTTTAGTCTGCTCATCTTAGCATAGGTAGAATGCCAATGGCGTAAACATTGGCTGTAAATTATTGAGAGGTTGGGTAATCTGCAGACTGTCTTCTTGCAGCAAGAAGACAAGGTTACTATATGATTGCAATGGAATTAGGATTACTCAATTTACCAAAATTCAAATCAATTACACAAGTGGATATAATCCTAAATCACTTTATATCTTAATTGCGTAAACCAACTGAGAAAATTACTAGTATATATACATATGTCTGAAGGGATATTTGAACTTTTTAAAGTAAATACATAAAATTTAAAATAGTGTACTTTTGCTCCTCAGACAATTGTTTTCTGACATAATACAACTTAATAGAGAAACGAGTTCATGTTATTTCAGTGATCCAATTAAAGTATGTATATTAAATACCTAATACCTGAGTTATATGCAATTAATTGAGCTAGAACAATAGAAATAGAATTGATTACATGTCGCCTAAAGCTATCGTATCAAAAGAGCCCGAACGAAGTCCAAACGGCGATACAACTTGGTAACAATGTTGACATTCAAAAATAAATCTTATCTGTATTAATTGAAAGTTTATTGGCATTCGGTCTGTATCGGTTAATCCGCAGATAGTGTCAACAACTTCTGCTGTGTCCTTTTGGAAATAATGTTTATCTTAACCCGGAATTAGCGAGTATTGGGTTTTTCTGTCAATTTTGAAATTATACTTCTTTTGGCGCGTTAGGGAAAAAGGATAAGAGTAATTTTTTACGATGCGCGCGAATACCATCACGAAAAACCGACACCCTGAAGTTAGCTATAGTCAACAACTTTGTTTTTCAGTAAAAGTTTTGACACTGTACACTTTGAATTGTCAAAGTCTGCGGGCTCATTCCGGTGATTTAATTGATTCAATTTTACAAACAAAAATCTCAAATTTTAATGATGAAACTTGGTTTTCCGATAATGAAATAAATAGATAGTGCATTTTAATAAATCTTTCAATGTATTAAATACCTTTTGCTATTGTTAAAGTAGTTTTTCTACAAACGCAGAATAAGGCGAAAGATAAAATTTTTGAAAAGATTTTTATTCTGTTACGCCAAAGAAATATGACTTCTATCGCGTGCACGTATATATACGGTTTTTTTTTAGTGCCAGCTCCAACCTGTTATAATTATTTTGAAGTAATGAGAAGCGTGGTGAATCCCTTTGTTCCCTGTTATCCCAGCAGTGGGACATTCGTCATCATCAAATCAACCCATTACCGGCATGACAAGGCACGGGTCTCCTCCCACAATCAAAAGGAGTAAAGGCCGTAGTCCACCACGCTGGCCCAGTGCGGATTGATGGACTCACTCTCCTTTGAGAACATTATGGAGAAATCTTTACGCATGCAGGTATCCTCACGATGTTTTCCTTCACCGTTGAAGCTTGTGATTTTTTTATTGCTTAAAACGCACATAACTTTGAAATGAAATGAAATGAAAATGAATTTTATTTCATAACTTTGAAAAGTTACTGGTGTGTGCTGGGATTTGGCCCCCCGAAAGAGTAGCTCCTACCGACTGGGTAACCACCACTAATAATATTAGTGAGACATAAACAGGCTGGGATTAGCGATGTTAAATAATGGATATGGAATAAAAGTACTAGGAATACATAAAATTGGACAAATGTACCACAAATTAAGAATTCGTAAAAACTATGAATAAATCATATTAGAGCAACCGAACACGGAATGAATATTAATTCTGTGTATATCAGTTAAGCCAGATTCTGGGCGTTAATAATTAGTTATGATATTTTCCATAAACAGCGTATACAACGTGAAACGAAATTACAAAATACTGTAGGAACCCTGTAAAAATATTAAATTGAAAGAAGCATACTTATTTTTCCATACAAACTAATTCAAAACATTTTAAGTGTTTACTTATGGCAACCCTATTGAATATAAAATACCGACACGCGCATAGTACCTACGCTACGCGACGCGTACCTAATAAAGTGACAGGAGTCACTTGATTTTACTTTTGCATGTGATGAAGGCTGAATCTAATTTCTTTTAGTAAAACTATTGTATTGGTTTCACAGATAAGTCTCGAGAGACGGTACATAATGTAATTCTTGAACCTTTGAAGTAAAATTTCGGTTTTCATTTACACGTTCTATATAATATGTCATACTTAACTTAATTATATTGCATATGAAAACTTGATATCCAACTGTATTAATTTTATTTACTGTTCCACCAAACGCAGACCTGGGAAGTAGGGCACTGGATAAGAGTTGAATGTTATCGGGACCCCAGTTGTTCTTGATTATTTTATCACATTATTATAATATCAGAATTGTAGAGCGAATATCGATGATTAAATTGCACAGCTGACTTGGTCAGATGATGGAAATACCGAGTTCCAATTTTTTCTTAACATCTTAAGTAGTGTGAAATAATTGGCTAGTTAGAAACAAGTTATCTATTGCCATAATAAAAGAGCGTCAATATCAGAATTATAAAAGTCATACGATAGAATTGGACAAATCTAGTTGAAAACTCGAGGACTATAGATGAGGATCGGAAGTTGGGAACTAAGAAAGCTTGCATTCATTAAGTTATTTACCAAAATCTAGGAGTATATTAGGAATAAAATATCCAAGATGACTGCGGATTGCGAAAAATTTGGTCGTTTGTCGTACCTACTAAGTATTTTTTTTACAAAAAAATTGTTTTTTTCTGGTTTTTTAAGACAAATAATAGGTTAATAATATAAATTAAGTAGGATCTTTATAAATAAATAACAGATTATCGATGATGGAAGAAGAATTTTTTTGAGCTTTTTGTGACAAAGATCGTCCGGGAAAGCACAACCGCCATGCTTATTTCTGCCGCTAAGCATTTGCAATGCTGTGTTCCGGTCCAAAGGGCGTGATTGCCAGTGTAATTACAAGCCCATGAGACTAAACGCGCCGTGTGGTGCCGGCAGATCAAAATACAGTTGTCACCACCCCAGCTCGTCCCGCTGGTGCCGTAAGAGATGTTTCTGTTGTGGGCTATATAAAGGTTTAACACCTACACCTCAGGTATAGGTGTTAAGATAGACACGGGGCGGCATGATTTCCGGATGTGTCTGGCATGCCCTCCGAAGAGCTGTAATGTAAATGGGCGATAATTTTCTTATAACCACTATGTCGTACATCTTCTTGGTCCCTCAAATAATACTATGTAAATATGTCAGCCTACAAGTAACATACTATTTTAATCGACAACGGACGATAACGAAATGCTTGATGCTTGAAATCAGATTGGCCTGATTTATGATTCCTATCACATAACAATGATGAAAACATTTACACATTTACAAACATCACATAATAATGATGGAACATTTTAGTGTAGTGAAAACACCACTAGTTTTTTTGTTGTCTTTAAACAGAGAAGTTAGGTATCACTTGAGTATTATTATTATTATTATTCTTAACTACTGCGCAATTGATTTAACTTTATTTTGAGCACATCAAAGATATTGCTGATACCCCACTGGCAGCGACGTCAACCTGATATCATATGATTTGGCGATAATGTGTGTCAATAGGTAATATTGAATTGCGCAATTTTTGGACTGTTTTAAACTATATCTGCTTGCGGCTTCGACCGCGTGTACTATTCGCGTCTATGTAACCCTACATCCCTACTAATGTTATACCTAAATGTAAAAGAAGGACAGACCAACCAACCTACATTTGCATATTCATAATCGACCTATTACCGGAGCAGGGATCTCCTTTCAGAATGAGAAGAGTTTAGGCCTTAGTCTACTATATAGGCCATGTGCAGATTGGTAGACTTCTTTGAAGACATTGTTGAGAACTCTCTGGTACAAGCAAGTTTAAGTAGTAGTAGAGTTTTTTGTGACAAGGCTTGTTCGTGGAAGTCATGCTTATTTCTGCCGCTAAGCAGCATAGTTGCAATGCTGTGTTCCGTTCTAAAGGGCATGGTTGCCGGAGTAATTACAGGCACATGTGGCTTAACACTACGCCTTAAATTAATGGACACAGGGCGGCGTGTTGTAGGACGTGGTCCTGGCATGCCCTGTGAAATGTTGCTCTGTTTATAGGCGATGGTTTTCCACTTATCATCAGGTGCCACTTGCCATTAAAAATGCAATTTTTGCAAAAAAAAATCCTTCTATTTGTTTTCCTACATCGTACAAAACAAGTCATTGCTTAAGATTCCCCAAAAGTTCGACAAGTTAGCCGGATTAGTTAGCGCCGGGGGTGAAGTCAGTCCCGAAAGGGAAGCCGAATGTTTTTCCGGGTAATATACGAGTATGTATCTGGTTCCTTATTCCAAGACCTAAGATACCGTAGTATCTATCCATCACAATAAAATTGATATTTTTTTGCAAAAAGTGGTTACAACAATATTGAAATTTAGATCTATCTCATTAGAACTGTGCATATTGAATTAAAAACTAGTCTACGTGCCTACTTTCTTTAATAATAAAACCAATAACGTAAACCACCACACCCATACACCCACTTAAACAGCAACGACAAATAAATGGACTATAACTATGGAGGGTAGAGGTAAGGAGGATCATCTGTTCATATGAAAAAGTGTCGTCAAAATGTATTAAATTAGGATGGCGCCACATTTGCATCAAGGTAACTCTTAAAAGAAGCGCCAAATATAAATATTGTTAGAGTAAGCTTGAAAAATAAACAAGGAAGTAAGGTTATATTTACCACAATATTTTGTACAACGTAAGTTGTTGAAATTCTCAATAATTAACTACTTTAGTCGATAATGACATTAAATTTTTTAACTCGGCATACTTCAATTCATCTACGATTGCTACATTCATACCATACCCTGTGCATCCACCAGCGACATTGTGGAGGATTGTTGAACTGTTATTTAGCGCATACAACTGGACACTTTTTCAACTTTTCTCCCATATAAGATGACTCTCCTTACCTCTACCCTCCATAACTATAACATAATCCATAAAAACACACTTCCTAAGTACCCTCCAATTTTAATATCGATCAGGTAGGCCACGGTTCTTGTTACTGACCTTGTTGGAATTCGAGGTCCAGATAAAATCAAATTTGGACCCTGCTTCGAGGTCCAACTGGCCGACCACCACCTCTTTTTGCGAAAAAGTCGTCAATGCAAAGCTCGGTTGCCGCATTAAAGACAGGACAAATCAACTCATTGACAAACCCATTTAAATTTCTTATAGTGAGGATGTGTCCTTGAATGGTATCAACTATCAGTGCAACGGTTACGTCGTACGAATTTTTTAATTTTTTTTTATTACGCACAATTAAATGTAAATGAAGATTGATGTGAGGAGCTTAACAGGATTTTGGGATTCATATCAGATCTAAACAGACAATCTTTAAGCCCGAAGAATTTAGCAACTAACATTCTGCAATCATAAATATCTCTAGATAAAAATTATAGCTCTCCATTATCCCTAACATTTAAACCATAATTTTAATGCATTAGTTGTCAAAATCATTGACATCATCAGGCGATTACAATCTTATAGCTGGGCCTCTAACAGTGGCGTGCATATACTCGTAGTTTATGACCAGGGTATAAAGTAGGAAGATGGCATTAAATGGAAAAATTTCCCTACTGTAAGAGTTATATTAAAGAATAACGGTAGGCAGTGCTTGTTCCCCGGGGGTCTAACAAAGCCAACAAGAGGGACATGCTGTGGTGGTTTTTAGTTTGGGTAGACCCCCTTTAGAGGAGTCTCACATAATCTCCGTCCTGCCCAAAGGTCGGAGCAATAAGCTTTTTTACCACGCCAAAAAAAAAGGTAGGCAGTGCTTTTACGAATGTATTAAATGCATGCCACTGGCCTCTAAGTAACAGTTCCTCGCGGTTTTTGTTCTTCCCCCGTTAACAATGAATAATGGGTAATAGCTAAGATTCCATAGTATCCATCCATCACAATTTTGCAAAAAGTGGTCACACCAATATTGGACTTTAGATCTATCCCATTAGAACCGTGCATTTTGAGAATAAAAACTAGCCTATCTGTCTACTTTCGGTAATAACAATACCAATAACATAAACCACCACCGCCACCACAAACACCCATACACCCACTTGAACAGCAACGAAAAATTTTACCTCTGTATAATACACTATTGATATAGAATACTTACAAAAGGCAGATCGCCTGCATCGCAATTCGTTTCATTGAATGCAAATCATAAACGTTACAGATAAACAAATCGTTTGATGCACTGCACCAGGAATCTACGTCAATAGGGTGATTTAATTGATCATGATGCAATGAATATTTGTCTTTGTGCAAAATGCAATACAGTAGGTACCTAAATAATTTTCTTCAAATCATTTTTCAATTATTTATTTATCAACTTACCAGAGAATACTATCTATAACATTTCGTTGTTTAAACATTATTATGTAGAATGTATCTAAACTGTTTTCATATATTCTTATTTTACAAATTAATGTTATCAAGTATAATAGATATACCACAGAGCAACGTTCGTGTGTTCAGTCAGACAACACAAGTTACAACAGATTCGCAGGGTGATTACGTATCTCGCGACAGGTTTGCGACAGGCGCAAATCTCGCGATCACTGCTGTCAAACGTCACTTTTGTATATTTATTGTATTGAAAACTGAAGTTTGACAGCAGTGATCAGTGAGCAGTGATTGAAGATTTACGCCTGTCGCTAACCTGTCGCGAGATACGTAATCACATTGCCGTTCTCTCAGCTATGACGTTAAGGGTGTGAATCGCCTTGTTGAGCAAGTTGGTGCGCGCCTCTTTTATTAACTATAAAATCCTGATTTTAATCTTTTCTAATATTATAAATACGACAGTGTGCATGTTCGTTCGTTTGTTTGTCCCCTCACCCCCTAAATAAGCAACGAATCGACTTAATTTTCGGCATGGAAGGGATGGAGAGTAACATAGGCTACTATTTAGTTCTGGAAAAAACCTCTTCAAAATTCGAAAACATCGTGGGGTGCAGCAAGTTATTCTGAACGATGAAAACCTAGTGGTTATGACTACAGCCTCCAACCGCTTTGAAAAGGAATATTTTTTTCCCTTTTTTGGAGAAATTTTCATTGATTTTCTATGTGTTTTCCTTTTACGCATCGGTTGCCTGGAAGAAATCGCTATGTAGCGATAAGGCCACCAAATTGTACTCTCTTGCTATGTATTTATGTCTCTGTAACTACTTTTTTTCTTTGGTGTACAATAAAAGTGTATTCAATCATTCATTCATTCATTGATGACTGGTGGGTGGGCACGGCTAGGCACCACTGGGTGTGCATACAGGGTATGCACAGGGTATGCAAGCTAAGCGGGTATATAATATAAAATGAAAAAATCTCCAGTAAGGATAGGCTCTGCAAGAGTTATTAAAAGCCTACCCTTAATTTTTTTTAACTCGTACTGTCACCACTCTACCGACAAAGACGTGCCGCTAAGCGATTTAGAGTTCTGGTACGATATCGCGTACTATACTAACTGCTATACCTCTAACAGGTTAACCCGTTACAATCTCAGATTGCATCATCACTTGCTATCAGATGAGATTGCAATTTATTGCAAAGAGTAACATGTTGCTGAATAAAAAAAAATACTCCGTTCCTATTGGTCGTCGCGTGGTGTTATAATGCAGCTTAAAGCCTTCTTCGATTAATGTACTATCAATAACAAAAGTATATTTTTAAATCGAACCACGAATGTTTCTAGGAATAGAAGTTCAACCAAAAAAAATTCTTAGTTTTTTATTCTTAGGGGGCGTCCATAAATTACGTGAGGTGTTTAAGGGGGGGAGGGGGTCGAGTCAAATCTCATCTAATCTTACGTTGGAGAGAGGGGGGGTCTCGGCAAATATCACGCAATTTTTTTTCTGATTGAAACAAAAAAAAATTATACTATTTTTACGGTACAGTGTAACCCGTCCTTTGTTTTCGCGCCACTATCAGCTGAACGCGCGACTCGATGAACGAGAGCGTACGAGCTGAGTGGCAGCGACACACGGGCAGGTTCCAACCTGCTTTGTTTATTCTTGTAAATGTTTTACTCGACTCAGTGCATGCTCTTACTAATTTAAAATGAGTTATCAAGATTTTTATAACGCATACGTAAAAAGATACGTCTATAAGACGAAGAAATCCTGCCAGGACGATGTAATACAATTATGGAATACAGCGAAGCAAAAATTCCCGAAGAAAGAAGAGTTAATACATCACATTCAACATGAGATTGAACGGCTTCGCTATTGCCCAAGTGTACGTGATGATTTAGAGAAAAGATGCTGCGGTATTTACTTTGCATCTAGCACAAGAGCTGCAGAGCACAGGCGATCAGCCCACATTGCACCAGCTAAGCAAGCGCGTATGTTTCGCAAAGTGCGACCCTCACGGATTGTCACAAGACGAGCTAATGAGTTACTTTGTGCAAGTGCCAATGGCTTAGAGTGGCTAGATCAGAACGAAGTTGAAGAAGCAGATGATTTTACTGAAAATCATATGGACATGTTGGTTCCAATAGTCTCTCTTGAGACCGTGCATGATTTCCATGGACTGAATTAGAGTAGATATTCTTTTTTTAATCACAGTAGTTACGATTTAAGTATTCTATTGTTAAATTTTTATTACACTTATAATTAAACTCTCAGCAATATTGATTACTAGTCTTGAATAGTCGTAAATAAAAGCATGAAGCAAATTTGTTTTTTTCTTATTACAATAACAATCCAACGCGTTTACGTAAGAAACTCACATTTTGAAAAATCTCACGTGAGATTGGGGGATGGGGGAGGGGGTTGAATGAAATCTCACGACATCTCACCAGGGGGGGAGGGAGGGGCAGAAAATTTAAGAAAACACCTCACGTAATTTATGGACGCCCCCTTATCTTTATATATATAATTCTTGTGTGCGTGTGTATGTCACTGAACTCCTCCTAAACGGCTGGACCGATTTGAATGATTTTTTTGGTATGCGTTTGGGTGGCACCTTGGATGGTTTAGATTCACAAATCAGCCCGACAGATGGCGCTGGGGTCCGCTAGTAGATGTATAAATTGGGTATCTCACTTAGCAACATTTCCAAAATTACAAACATATTTAAAGTACTCATTGTAACTAATTACCTTACTCTACGGAAATGACAAATGCATATATTATTGTAATCAATTTTCAAGTAGGTACGAAAGGGTTACGTATTCAATTGATATAATTTATATCATATATTAGTTTAAATGTATTATTGTGATATGGTGTTGAGTGATAGATAAAATAACTTATTGTTAAATTTAACTTCAAGTTATGTTCAGTTTAACCCGTACAGATTGTTAAAATAACAATAACATGATTTATAGTAATTAATGAACATCGTATGATCATAACTAGGTATATACCTAATCTATACTTATATCATAAAGAGGGAAGTTTTGTTTGTTTGTTTGTTCTTTATCCAATAGGCTCCGAAACTACTGGAAAGATTTTTAAGCAAAGATACTACCTTTATTTAACGAAGTTCTTTAAATTAGAGATCCGTAAGAGAATATACAATAAGAAAACTAAAGTAGCAAATTTTGGCTAAGTTTTTGGCAGTGAGAAAACTTTTGATAATATATAAAAGTTATGTAGGTGCTACATCAATAAAGTACTTATACCTTCAAAAAATCCCCGGATATATAAACTTAACCCCCAACGACTTTCAAGATAGTGTACATTTTCATACTAGTCAAGCCTTTTTATTTGATACCAATGTTGTGGGAGTTGTGAAAAAATATGTAATCCGCCATTTTGTGGTTGCGGCCATCTTGGATTTTAAATGTATCATAGCATATAGTAATTTAATAGTCAAGCTCTTTCATTTTATACCCATATTGAGGGGGTTGAGAAAAATATGTAAGAACATTCCAAAACCAAAATAAATTCATACGTTCGTGCAATACGAAGCCACAGAATGTCTAACATACAGACACGACAAAGTTAGAACACCCCGTAGTTTTTGGTCGGGGGTTCAAACTAATAAACGCTGACGTTGTCGCGGGCAGCTACTAGTGTCACATAACTTCGTTATTGTTTCTGCAGATATGAACAATTATGTCGACGCAGCTGATTGCACACATATCTGGGTTAAATTTAATAATTTTGCGCATTTCACTTACGCAATGGAAACCTTGGAGAAATTATATAATACGAATAATCGTAGCTGCTTAGATACTTTTAGGATTTTGACGTATACCACTTTCTATGATCGTTATGATGATTTCTAAGATCTTTTTCTGGCGCAGCGGTGAGCGCTGTGAATTTAAGTAAGACATCCCGCGTTTGATTCCTGGCAGGGCCAATTCTGGTCTGGTCTGGTGGGAGGCTTTGGCCGTGGCTAGTTACCACCCTACCTAGTAGGGTAGGTTGTTCCTGTGCGCGTAGAAACATTTTAGGGGGTAAAACTACAATACTCTCTAACAGGTTAGCCCGCCACCAGGTGAGATTGCAGTCAAGGGATAACTTGTAGTGGAATAAAAAAAATTATTATAACTCTTTATTTGTACACCACATTAAGAACTCTACAAGAAAAAAAGAAACATAAAAACAGAAGTAGAATACAAAAGGCGGCCTTATCGCTTAGTAGCGATCTCTGCCAGGCAACCTTAGAATTAGGAAAAAAAAGAGGAGAAGTAACTGCAGGTGGTACAAAATATATAATAAATACATACGAATATCTAAATACTAATACATAAACTAATATACACAAATACATCTGGTTTATAATAAATATTTAAAAAAAAAAACTAAGAATAAACTATAAACCATACAATATATACATAGTTAGATAAAAGTAAATAAATACTATTAAACAAAAACAGTAATACATCTAGTATATAATAAATATTAAAAAAAAACTAAGAATAAACTATAAACCATATAATATATACATACTTATATAAAAGTAAATAAATACTATTAAACAAAAATAGTAATACATCTAGTATATAATAAATATTAAAAAAATAAAAAATAAGAATAAACTATAAACCATATAATATATACATACTTAGATAAAAGTAAATAAATACTATTAAACAAAAATATATTATCCAAGCCTTCAAATCTCTCACAGAAGAGAGTGGAGGCGTGTGCCAGTGGGATGCTAATAGTCAAAATGGCACTGTTGCAAAGGTGAATCCAGTGCTGCACATCCCGAGTCTAATGTCGTGGTGTCGGATTGTCTTTTTTTAATCTTTTAATCCAGTACAAGTTAGCCTTCCGTCTTCTTTATAGCTAAAGCTAATAAATAAATTGTATTAGTCCCCGGATGAGTTCTGTCACAAAAAGTAGGACAGAACTCATCCGGAGACTACCGCCATGCTTATCGCTGCTGTCAAGTAGCATTGCTGTGCTCAAGTCTGAAGGGCGTATTTCCGGTTAATAAAAAAAAAGGAGACGTTCATTGGGATCAGACGGCCGATTGGCGCAGTTGGTAGCGATCTTGCTCTCTGAATCCAAGGCCGTGGGCTCGATTCCCATAACTCGAAAATGTTTGTGTGATGAACATGAAAGTTTTTCAGTGTCTATAAGTATTTACGTACATCTTATCACCAATAACACAGGCTACGCTTACATTGGGGCTAGATGGCGATGTGTGTGTTGTAGTAATATATTTATTTATTTATTGGTTGACGCGATTATGATGATATATTAAGTTGTCATGGTTCCAGGCGGGCGAGCGAGCTACGTGTGACCTACGGAGATGTGCCGGCCGATACAGACACCTTCGAGCACATACTCAACGTCACAACACATAACGACGCTCTTCTGGCCTACTACTACCTCGACAGTGACAATAAGGTATGGTGGACTCTTTTAAAGGACGATATTTTATTTTATTCTTGAGATGTTTCGAGAAGGTTAGTTTTTAGGATTATTTAAACGATAAAAAAGCTTGGGTGAGAATTGCTCTAACTTCATAGCCGAATATTAATTAACTGTGAGATGGTGATAACAAAAAAAGATTACCCGGCTAGTTAGTTGAGGGCTGAGTTAGACCATATGCGCGTTTGGAACCCTCGTATCTTTAGTTTTAAGTTGGCGAACAAAGTTATCATCCGCTTACAATTATTTAGATATATATGTATGAACGCTTCATAAGTGCCTCTGATAGGCCTACATGAACAATGAAATTTTGAATTTGGATTTCTGAACTTTTCGAATTGAATCTTAGCACGCACATCTGAACTTTTTTAAGTTACGTGCGTTTTAACCGTATATAATATCACTTGCTTGCTGCAATCCCCTTTTTTACTTAACCTTGGAATTGCCTTAATCAGAATCCTAGTGATTTAGGTGATTCCTAGAAAAAAAAACTCGATTCCTTATGTGAAGTCTTAAGACATTAGGCGCCGTCTAAAGTTATACAAAACCGATTCCTGCCGAATCGTAAAGTTTAGGGGAGTCGTAAACTGACACTTTACAAATAAAATAAAATATAAACTAGTTTTTTTAATAACCTTAAATCCATACGAAATATGAAAAATATGATAATACAAAAACAAAATACCACACCTTGTGTCAACAACCAGGGACAGTTAGGTTATATGAGTTGCATAGTGAAAATCGCACGGTGGTAGGTAAATGTTTGTCAAGGAATCTTCTTTCATTAGGAGTTTCTTACTTAGGCATTGCCTTGTCCGTTGTTAGTGAAAAAAAAACAAGTATCATACGAAATATCAAGCCTACCGTCTTGCATAATAAATAAACTATCGAATGCAAAAGAGATTTTCCAAATCCGTTTGGAAGTTCCAGTCAGCTTCTCTCTGTAGCTGATTTCAATATTTTGATTTGCTTTCTCGGAAAATAGGAAATAACATCAGGGCATCAATAGTATTTAACCCGCATCGCAATCTTACCCTTTTATCTCCCGCCAATCAACGTGTCAGCAGCTGTGACGTATTATCGCGAGAGATGCTTACACGACGCGACCTGCGGGTTATCTTAACGAGTATAGAAGATATCGCACGATCAGAATCTTCTGGAAACTAAAATAAGAATACCGGTTAAATGCCAGTTGCATTTGCACACGAAGACAAAACAAAAAACATCCTGTGCAACACATACCCGGCCGAAGTGAAACTTCTCTTCTTCTCTCTTCTGAAAAGCATACGAGATGAGAATGAGATTGAGTATTATTTCCCAATATTAAAAAAAAATTTATAACTTTAATATACAATATTATTTTATTAGGAACACTTTACAAATAAAATGATAAATATAAATATTATATAATATATTAAATTTAATAAAATATTTAAAAATACAGTAATAATGATATTTTTTTATTTTAAGCATCCCCAATAAAGTCGGTTTCCCTACTATACAATGTCTTACATATGTTTTAAAGTTCATAAAATTATTGAATTAAAAAAAAATTACTTCGCCCAAACTCACCCCCAGTTATATTATATAATGAATTTATTTCAAATATTGTATTATACAACAGTATGAATTGCGCTAAATAAATTGAAATTACATGTTAGTCAGTTTCCATGGTACTTGAAATACTAAACAAAATGTGTAATCTATTCTATCTCATACTCTCCCATACATTTATCCATTTCTTTCTTTAACGTGACGCATTTTCATTTCATCGAGTATAATCAAAATCACAACGATTCTAAAGAAGTTTCACTTAAAACAACATTTCTTGCACAAACGAACAAATTTTCTGTACCTTCTCTGAAAATCGGGATAAAACAACACATGATGTAAACAAGTATCCTTGATGATAATATCTGAACTACACTCGCATCGAGACATAACGCTATTTCCTTACGTGACGTTTTCTCAACTCCTACCGCAAACTGCGTTCAGAAACCTCATTTCAAACATCGATTCTTTTCAAATTTGTAGTAGCGGAAATATTGATATTAGAAAAATATCGCTGCCACAGACCGACAATTCGAACCCATCAATCAAGTTTTTTCGTGGGGGCAGCACTGTGAGGTCTCGGAACAACCTGGTATATATTGCAGAGTACGCGCTATAGCATACGTCGATAAGTTATCAAAAAGGTAGCTGTTTTTACGCGCAAGTGTTTTTATGTTATATAAATCGACAATGTGGTAAAATTGTGACGTGAGTCGGTGATAACGTTATCGAAGCACGTTTGTTGTTTTTAGGTTTCCGCACCTGTTCGTGGAAAAACGGATCTCTTATGGGATCTGTTTTGTTTGTCTTTCCTACTATCATAATTAAATCTTGAAAGGTTTTGATTTTTTTTTATATACGAGTACCTACTACGACAATACACACATCGCCTTCTAGCCCAAAGTAAGCGTAGCTTGTGTAATAGGTACCAAGATGACTGATGAATATTTTTATGAATAATATACATAAATACTTAGAATATACATATAACTACCCAGACACTGAAAAACATTCATGCTCATCACACAAACATAATATCCTTCTTTTGGAGCTTCAATCATCCACTGTGTCCAACTATCAATTACGTAAACGTTGAACATCACAAGTGACCGTCCCGGGGACCTACTTCAGTTTCACCTTGACTATCACTAATAAGGAGTAAAAATCGTTAAAGGAAGAGTCCAGTTTATACTATGCAGGGGTAACCAAGAAAACTTCATGGTAACCCCTTCAGTTCTAGCCATTCTTCCCCCATAACGTAATACCCCATGCCCTTTGTTACCAAATAGCCATATACAAATCGAAAATATGACGTGGGAGGATGATAACGTTATCAAAACGAGGTTTTTTTTTTGCGAGTTAATGTATTCTCAAAGCCACATTTTATATTTATAAAACAAAGTGTTTTTTTTAATTATTAGGTATAAATATACAAAATGTTTGATTATATCATAAAAAATGTAAGGTTAAGGTTATCGTATAGGTTTTTGTCTTTTTGCATTATTTTTTTCTAATAATATGCAAGTTCTCTTGACGTTATTGTCTTGTCTTTATCATTTATGTTTAATGTACCATTACCTAACTATTTTTAGAAATTCGGTATAGTTACAAACTCACAATAGTGAAAAAAAAACATCAATTTAAAAGTTCACACTGTTTGGATATACGTCCATGTTTATTTAAATAGCAAGTGAATATACGTGACAATTTTTATTCCTTCATTTTATTTGTCCTAATCGAGAAGTATGGCCGCTATACGTACATATAACATTCATACACCTTTGGAGAAAATATTTCACCGATTATAGGTATACAAATTAACGTTGTCTGTATAGGTAATCTTCTACCCGTCAGTGAAAGTTTCCGTCAAAATTAGTTTTCCCACAAATTTTATGTTTTTTTTTTTTTTTTTTCTTTTTATTTGTATTTTGTGGTTGGGTTTCCTCGCGATTTTTTACATCAAAACCAACGACAAAATCCAACGAAATCATTGTTAAATAAATAAAAATAAATTGCTTGAACAAAAAACGCGTATAACTTCGAAAAAATGTAGGTGCGAGACTGAATTTGGTACCCCTAAAAGGGAGATCGAAGTCTTACCCATAAGGCTATCACAGCTTATTTGCATTAATATATCACTAGATTCTGAGGACGCAAATGCAATATTTATAGCTGTTTTTATGCATTAATTGTTAGGTATATTGCTTTGTAAGACTTTGGTCTATGATTAACGCCAACCTTTAACACTGCATCGATAGCGGTCCCTTTGTCGACACCCCGGTGTTTACGAGTTACGTTACGGATGTTTCACTGCGCAGTTAACGTGCCCAGGATTACATAGTTGTGTCAAAAACCTACTTGTTTACCTATATTTTAGCTTGCTGTAAAAAATTGCAGACTTTGGTCTTTACTCTATAGCATCTACAGACGTGCCAACAAGTCTGTGTATATATCTGTGAATCCATTTAAAATGTATAAAAAAAAGCGTCCGGCGTTTAATTAAAATTTTAGCTATCTGTTATATGTTCAAATATAAAATTTATAGTTGTAGTTTGTAGGTTCTTACTCGTCATTATCAATCCACCGGCCTACTAAAGGGCACACGTCTCTCCTCAGAATGGCATATGTGCACCAAGCTTGCGAAGTGCGGAGAACATTATGGAGAACTCTCAGTCATGCAGTTTTCCTCACGATGTTTTCCTTCACCGTTGGTAATATTAAATTGTTTAAAACTCACTTGACTCCGAGAATTTAGAAGTACGTGTCGGGGATCGAACTCGAACCACCCGAAAGAGAGTCCGAAGTCTTAAACACTACGCTGTCTGTAGGTACCCTGGACTGATGTTATAAAACGAGTCGCAGGAAGTCGCTAACTTTTTTCAACGCTGTCTATTTAATAAAACACAGATATATCATGAAATAAAGATTGGATGTTGGAATGTCTGTAAATGCTTTATTGTTTACCAGTCAAAACAATTGCGCAGTAACTAGCTCCAATGCACAGATGTGTCATATTATATTATCATAAATAACATGCTCCTCAGATTTGCATTATACCTATAAACTTTAATACCCTTAAGCGAACGAAACGCAATTGCTACGACAATTTTTGGTTATTTGGTATACTTACTTTTTATTATTTATTAAACTCTTTATTTGTATACCACAACATTAACATATACAAAATATAATAAAAACAGAAACATAAAGAAAGAAGTAGAATAGTTATCTTAGTTATTACAGTACAAATATCATATCAAAGCCTAACAACCTACCTAACATATCAAGCCAAAATATATTGCTAAAAAAGATTGTCTGCTGCTAGCTGCATTTGCCAGCGAAATTTTTTGCGTGGTAATTATTATGGGAGATCGGTTTTTATATCGACTAAAATATAGCTACATAGTAGTTTTAGTTTCCACGTTGTTTTCCTAATAATCACAGGTATATTAAATACTAGATGTGCCCTGCGGCTTCGCTCGCGTAATTTTGGGAGGCAGCGCACTGCTACATAGTATACACCTATATTTGAAATTTTTAGTTTTTTTTACATTTTCTTATATTATGTAATTTTTTTTTCAATAAAAAGTATACTATTTATTTTAACATTCACATTTAAAATATTAGTAGGGATTATAACAACTGTAAGTTGGCACGTCTATATATACTGAACTGTTTACGAGTCGAGACAATTGCGCAGTAACGAGGCCCAGTGCACAGATGTGTCATATTATATTATCATAAATAACGTGCTCGGCAGATATGCATATAAATTATAATGACCTCAAGTGAACGAAACGCAATTGCTACCGACATTTATTGTTATTTGGTATACTTATCTATTTTCTAGGTGCTGTCCGCGTTCTTAATCCGATTTTCTTACGGTTTTTATAAATCCGTTCACAAAGCCGTTTGTGTTTCTGGGATAAAAAGTACCGTGCGTTACTCTCCGTCTTTTCAACTAACTCTATGCCAAAAATCAAGTTTATTGCTTGCATAGTTAGGGCGTGGAGGAAGGACAGACAACAAACAAACAAACACTTTCGCCTTTATAATATTACTAGCCGGTCCCCGAGTTCTCCGTCCGTGTTTATTACTGTTTTTTTTTATAAATCCCGTAAAAACCGTTTGTTTTTCTGATTAAATATGTAGCCGGTTTACTCTCCGTCCTTTCAACTAACTCTATGCTTAAAATCAAGTTGATTTGTTGCAAGGAAGGACAGACAATCAAACGAACATACAAACACTTTCGCATTTATAATATTGGTAAGGATTAGGTAAAGCGTGTGAATTCTGAAAGGCGTGTGAAGTCAACCTATCCGCACTTGGCTAGCGAGTTGGAATAGCTTAGCCCTGCTCATTCTCAGTGGAGTCCCGTGCCTATTGTGGGCCGATAATAAGTTGATAATGATGTTAAGCAAATAACTGAAACATCTATGCAAAAAAGTCTCAAATTCATGACCCTCAAATCATCATCGTCATATAAAGTTTAGTAGTTGTTTGGGCCGTAGTCCACCACGCTGGTCCAGTCCGGATTGGTGGACTCCAAACGCGTTGAGAACATTATGGAGATCTCTCAGGCATGCAGGTTTCCTCACGATGTTTTCCTTCACCGTTGAAGCGAGTGATATTTTAAATAAAACGTACATGACATAGAAAAGTTAGAGGTGCGTGCTGGGATGCTAACTCTGGACTCTGAAAGTGAAACCGAAGCCCTTATTACTAGGCTATCACCGCTTCAGTAGGCTATCCCCGCTTCCAGTTCGGTAAAAAAGGCCGCTAAAGAAGATTTGAAGATTTTGTATTACAACGTTATCATCCCAACGGTTTTTTTATGGTCGTAATCATAATATTTATATTTTTAATGATGTCGCTATAGATTGTGCAGTAGACTTTAGCTGTACCTTACTATTTACGTGGCATAACGTCTGAATCTGCAAAACCATTTCGGCACTATGCGACGTTAATAATACAGTCCTGAGAGCTTTAAGTATTAAGTCTCAATTGGACAGCATCTATAACATCAGAGCGTACCACATAACTATTCCGGCGTCATGGCACGTTGAAAATAAAGTAGTAAAGGCTATAAATATTTTGTAACACTTAGACAGCACCTATATAGAAAGTCAGTGCGTAAGAATTCAATTCAATTCTTGTTTATGGCTTTTGTCTGTGCCAACTGGGAACAAGTTACTTCGCCAAGGTCTTGTAGACGGAAAAGGCACGAAAGAGGTTGATCGGTGAAACTAATGAAAAGTTAATTTTGAATATGTATCAAGAAATAAACAGTTGTGATTAGTGCGTAAGAAAATAACACAACTATTCCGAAGTTATACGTTGATGATATGTTTTTCAAACTTTGACAGAAGCTTTTAAATGAGTCAGGGCGTGAAAAAGTACCGCATAACTATTCCAGCGCCATGCCACGTTAATTAATAAGGCCCATAGGGTCGTAACTTAAAACCGATTTGTTCTTGTTTGCAGATGAAGATGACAGAAATCTATGACGTCACTGACGCGGACACAGACGCAGTGCAGTCTCCCACGGAACGTGACGTCAATAAACAGCTGGAGTTCGACAACGACTGGTCCGGAGAGTTGATGGCTGACGATGGTGAGTTACATACTTCCTCTCTTAAGTTCGAATCTCAGAACGCACCTTGTTGCTTAATAGTCGTAGGCCCGTATGTTGTTCAAAAAAGAAAACTCGGCAACGGCCTCTTTTTTAAATTTATTCTCTAATGATATGGGTTGTACAACAGAGTTGGCACCAGGATTTGTAAGGAATTCTTTACTTCTACCTTTATAAATGATGACAGCAAAATTAAATATTTCAGATGAACTAGACTTGGAAGCTGAAGAAGATGAACTGGAACGCAACATATTCTCCGATCCCGAAAGCGAATGGACGAGACGACAATCTTTCTCAAACGACTCCTTTAGCGATGGCGATCAACCTGAGTCTGATAGACAACAAACATATGTCGCTTACGCGGAATAGTTGTCTGTCTCTTTCTAACAGCCTTGTAGTCAGCGGGACGAGTTATATGATAGGCAGGAATACAGCGCAACGCTCGTCACTCGCAAGCTTTTATCAGATGGTCTTACTCCAAAAATTCCACAAGTGATTGCGAAAAAAAAGCTGTCTCATTCTTACCTTCTTAGAGGGAAAGGATAGATCAAAATGAAAATGAAATGTTTGGACTTAAATTCCGCTATGTTTTCGACCTTGGAGTGAAATGGGCGAACAGTTCGGAAGTTTTGCGCTTCTGTTTAATCTACCGTTATGAGAGAAATTTTGTAAGGGTATGATGATATAGAGGATTATGAGTCAAAGGGATCGTAAGGAATATAAGTCTTCAAACGACATGCTTTTTCGAATAGTATATTTTCTGTCTTCGACTACCTCGTCACATATGAAAGACCATAGTAAAGCGAAGATTTTTGTTAATAGCATTCATCTCATAAAACGATCGCGATAAAACTTTGAATATCTATGTATATTCTCTCATTCTTATCATTGCCACTTTTAAAATATGAAATTTTATAATAAAATTAGAGTACATAATTCGTAATTAAAAAAC
Organism: Pararge aegeria; assembly: GCF_905163445.1. Taxonomy (NCBI): domain Eukaryota; kingdom Metazoa; phylum Arthropoda; class Insecta; order Lepidoptera; family Nymphalidae; genus Pararge; species Pararge aegeria. The sequence continues at coordinate 2,119,023 of NC_053184.1, read as the reverse complement.
GCAGATAAAAATTGCTCTTCTGAAAGGCTGTGAAAGAAAGAGGTGCGGGTTAGTTTTTATTTTTTACCCGCGGTAGAAAAAGATAGTAGTAGGTCATTATTTTATGTTGATATTTATAAGATGAAGGTTACACGCAAAATTTTGCATCAGTTTAGCCCTTAAATCGGTTAAACATGGAACTGGTAGGCAAAATTACCTTCGGCCACAATACTACGAAACATGTCACGTGGACGCTCTGCCGCGGTTTGTGGCAAGGGGTAGTTAACCACTTTTTTTTTATTTGGATAACGCAAAGAACGACGGTAACGGATCGATGGTTAGACGTTCACTACTGCATTCAGTCCAAATAATCAGTCACAAACAATAAATCTGTCATAATTCTGATTTAACGATGGATTGAACTGATGCCAAACAGAGCGTTTAACTTCACTCTAATGGTAGAAAGACTGATCAACACATTATTGATCAGTACCAGTAAATCAAGGCTTACCGCCATCTTAGACTGCATCATTCCTTGCCATCAGTATACCATTAAAAATTGTAATATTCCCCTCATGTTTATAAATACACAATGAAATGAATAATTATATCTCCGAGCAACTGTCGGAGCAGGTCGTTGAATGGTGCCAGCACGTCGATTTCAACCTTTTACCGCGCTGTTAGGATAGCTTTTACATTGACAATGTTGGTGAAGGGAACCTGTACTGACTGACGCGGGTCGGCCAAACGTTGGAGTGTGGTGAGGTCTATGTGTTTCTACCATTAGAAATGTACGCTTTTGGTTCATTTGTTTTATGTATTATATTGTCTTGGGTACCTGAGGACTGAGAATGGATATATTAAATATTTTTATACTATTTATATTATAGACCTAAAAGATTATTTACGAAATTTATATGTAAATGTTTAAAGCATATTTTAATAATAAGGTAAGACGGCTATGTTATAGGATTTAAAGAAAAAATCACTATTTAATTTTTTACTTAGCAGGGTGTTAGGTAATTAATGAATATCGTCTTAACTTACAAAATACAAATGAAGATTCTAGTAATATGGATATAATTATATTATTAATGACTTTATTTTATTTTGTATTACAAAAACATATAAGATTTGAGCCTGAAGACTCACTATTTTTTTTATTGCGGAATGGAATAAACAAAAAATATTTATTTCCAATTGTACACATAATCTATTATTTATATGTGATTCAGATGTTTGTTATATTTTAAAATATTCTAATACCCTGTATTTAGATAACTATACCTTGTAGATTACAACAGTGACTGGACAAAAAAAATTTTTGTACACCGATCTGTGGTCAATTTATTACTAAGGAAATGTAAATAAAGCACTATCAAACATGTTTAAATACACGTGGGGGCTTACTACTACTAAATACTCGTTTTAAGCAGTATTATTTTGATGTTGTTGACGTTCTTTTTCATCAATATAATCCCTAAATGTTCTTGGTATAACTTATTTTTAGAACGTCAAGGTATGTAATATAATCTTTCACTGAAAGTAAAACTGCTTTAAGCGATGAAAGTACCCCTTTAGCCTTCATTAAATTAACGGACGTCATATACACTTTAGCGAAAATCTGTTACTTTAAAACCGTTACAGTAAAATGGACCTAGTAATACTCGGTTTAGAGTCGCAAATTCTGTACTTCTGATATACAAAAATTACGCCAACAGCTCTGGTGGTAGAAGTGTGAAAAATAAGCTTTTAACCAATGTTAATAAGGTTTTTTTATCATCGATGTTGCATATGTCGTTACTCGAACAAAATCACCACGATTGCGGAAATAGGTTACAGCTTTAAAATTGCAATATCGATTAATTTATTGGTTACTAATCGATTTGGTACCTAAGAACTAAATCTTTGATTTCCACGCATTAACGAAATGTGACACTTTTGTGTCTTGTATACATATGCAATCAATATGAAATCACTCACAACCTGCACATAAGTATATAGGCACTGTTCGTTTCGAGTTACTTCCTCACCAATTGCCAATCAAAAAGTTCTATGCAACAAGACAGTTGCTACCTCTTGTGAAATTGGTGTATTGACAACCGAAAAGTTTTAAGCAACAACATTCTAAAATGTACCTTCAAGGCTAGAGTGAATAGGCTTTTTCTAGGCAAGCGTGCTCCAACCTAGACCTCATCATTGCTTTCTAACGGGCATGATTGTCGTAAAACGCTGGCCTATCGTTAATAAAAAAAAAAAAAATGTTTAAAGCACAAGAAACAATAATTTAGGCTAGGAAAATTAGGCTCTCATTCGATTTATCATTAAATAGGAAAGCAGTGCCCACCTTTATATCTATGTTACAAGACACGTCACATTTCGTCGAGTTTGAGAATTTCAAAATATATAATATTTTGAAATTATTATTGTTACCGTAACTATGTCAACATTACCAAGTTATTTAGCGGTTATACTTAGAGATTATTTTGTATAAGTATTCTGTTATTATTTAACTTTATGAATAAAGGTGTTGTTTTATGAAGAGTTTTGTTTCTGTCAACAAACCTGATTTGTGTTATTATCTTTGAGTTAATTACGACAATATGACAATACGGCCCTTCGATCCATAATGTAGTAGATGTGCAATCCAATAAAAAACTAGGAGATAAAATGGCCGACGTTTTTTTTTAGCTAATTCGTTAAGTGTATGATTTTTTTTAACTTAGCCCTTGACTACTCACCTAATTGTGAGTGATGATACATACCACTTGAACGCTAAATCGCTTGACGTCACATCTTCGTCGTTATAGTTGTAATAAGTTAGTGCCTACAAATTTGCTATAGCCTCCCACCAGACCAGGGAAAATTATATATTTAATCCAGGGAGCGACCTGAGATCTCCCTCTAAAAAGACCACAGATCATACCAATGCGCCAGGGAGGTCAAACATTTGATAAGAGCGGGAAGTTGCTTGGACGAAAGCGCTTTAACTGTAGTGGATAATGCTAGTTTTAAAATAACCTCCCAACTAGCAATCCTCAACCCGTCTACCCAGCGTTGTGAACATATTCAATCTCATCTCGCTGTAGTTGGGAGAGAGGTTTAATCCAGCAGTAGACTGTTATAAGCTATTGATGATGATTAATTTATTGCAATTCATATAAAATTACAGGGAAAATTTTAAAATACGAGTTTACATGTTGTACACAATTTGGCGGCTACGTAGTACGTAGTACGTACTTACCGCTACGTAGAGATCTCTTCCAGGGAAACATGGCGTAAAACAGAGTTCAAGAAGTAGGTAGTGCATATACATATTAATGTATATACATTAAAACTATATATGATAAACTTATAAGCAATATTATATATATACATACTGATAATTAATATTTCCCTGTACAATAATAAATAAATAGGAACAATATTGTCAATCACCAAACAAAATAGAAGATAATAGGTATTCCGAAGATTCAGACAAAATTATATTAAACAAGTTTAAGAAGCTAATCGATTTTGCCTCTCAAGATTTATTTTTTTTGATGAAAAATAACCTTTTACATATTGTGAATACTGGGATTGATTTATCCAAGATTAATTATATACGCCGATTTATCAATCTTGAAAGGTGGAAATGATTGTATGGAAAAGTTTGATAGAGATTCCATAACTAGAAAAGGAATAGTCCAAGGTTACATTACAATTTTAAGAAAAAACATTGACATTGTCACTGTCAGCGCCATTCCAATTCCAAAAAAAGGCCTGTCACAGCGTTTTTAGAGCAATCATTATTATATTTTATAGCATTTGTTACCGAATAAAAAAATATAGAAGGAATTTATATTATAATTGCGCCGTTAAGAGCGACCGGATGGTTTTTTCGAGGATATATTTACTTTTTTGAGATATGGTCGGCAAAGGTGACAGCAAGAACAGCCGTATATTTACCCAGTGTTATTTGAAATGTTGCAAGCTCCAGAACCTGATTCCCATAAACAACGTTCTTCCTTCCGGTAACGGGAAAGTCCTCGACTTTTGCGTGGACAGGCTTAAGTACGCGGACTGGCCACCCATCTTAAACGCTCTAAGTTGTGACCTGAGTTTGCATTCGGTATCCATAAAATGTCGTCAACAAGTCAAAACTGGTGAGATTAAGTGTAAAACTAAGAGTAGAACTCGGAGAGTACTAACAGCTAGTGTTTTTAGTGATTAAACATAATGTTTTTTTCCTTTTCTGTATAAAAAAGATTGACCAGCTTGTTTTTCCTAAAAACGCAAAGCTCTTATAGCGCTACATTGAGTTCAATATTGCAAACAATGAAAATTTTAAAAATATACGTAAAGAAACACAAACCACTTATGTAATTTAAGTGCTTTTCTATATTTTTCTAACAAGCTGCTAGCAAATCGCCTAAATATAATATGCTAAATTTGAAAGAGAAAGTTAAACAATGGCGAGGGATATGCTAAGCTGTGTAGCTATGGACATTCGGCTTTGCTATATTATGTATTATAAATAAAAATATTATCAATATAAATTTTGTATCGCCAGTCATACAAGGTAATATGACTGGTGATACAAAATTTTCTCTTTCTGTCATTTGTAATTTGCCATTCCAAACTAGAAGACGAAACAGTGCGTAACTATACAAATGCTGTACAACGTTTATTAGTAAGGGGTAAAATGTGTATAATAAGTATATATATAGTGAGCCAATTACTTTGTATACTCATTGGGGAACCGGGGCGCAAGTAAAGCCGAGCTGGCCTTCTACAAGTATCGCGGGCGAGGGGGGACTGCAAGGGGTACCACACCCATTCATTTATCTGTCGGGTCCGCTGCTCTAATGCGAGTTGATGAGAAAATCTTCTTCGGTCCTTACAATTTTTGGTCATACCAGGAAACAGGTTGGACTTCCTAATCCGAAGACTAAATACGCACGCATACCTAGAATATGCACATTTAAATTCAAAATTCAGTTTCAACTCCCATCAAAAGAAAAAATTATGAATCGTACATGTATTACACTTACAAAAAGTAAGTTGTAGTAACTTACTTTTGGTAGTGTAAAAGAGAGTAAATAAATTATTTTAAACCATTTAGTGCTAGAACAAATAGACTGCGAGCGTCTAGCGAAAACAGTGAACAAGCGGGCAGTTATTCTCACAAACTTTATGCTCAGCAACTTGATGGAAGCAATCTCGCAGTTACTCTCAAATACTACGCTCTTGACGTCGCTGCAGTTAGAGGGCTTGCCTCTGAAAATACCATATTTGAATCCTTTGAGCGAGGTAAGAAAACCTTACCGTACCGTCTCTTACTGTTATGACTTAGTTTTCTAAATTTTGTCCCTTATGTCTTAATGTGATGAAAACATTCATTGCTTACGTAAATATGTTCTCTCTTTAAATCTGATACTTAAAACTGTAAACAATTTCTACTTTCTACGCTACCGTTTACACCAGATTATTTGCTGACTTTTGCCATTTTAAAAAGGAACAATTCGTGAAGTTAAACTGTCGTAAACATTTGACCCGAAGACTTCTGTTAAATAATAAGAATTCTATCGCTGATGTACCTAAATAAAATATACGTGTTTATTAGCTTTTGATTGAACTCATAATGAGATTCGTGAGATTTTGGCTACACGTTTAGGAGGCATTCTTACAGGTATTGCTAAGAAACAGTTCTCTCCGACACATTTACTTACCAAGGTGCTTGATCGGTGACGCGGGCTGTTTAGCTATTTGTAAAGCAGTCAGATGTCTACCTAACATCCTCACTATGGACCTTAGTGGTTGTGAACTTACGCCGCTCGGAGCTGGTTACATAGCTGATTTAATTAAGGTAAGATGTCTATCCAATTGGTGGCAACTAAGCAATGAATCTCTTCCTTTAACGGTGAAGGAAAACCATTGTAAGGAAGCCTTGTATTCCCTGAGAGTTCCACAAAATGGTCTCAAAGACCATTAAGTAAGTCTACCAATCCGCACTTGGCCAGCGTGGTTGAACAGGGCCTAATTATGATGATGATGACGATGATAAAGATGTGGTAACTAACTTAGTGTTACATGATATATCACACGTTTAATCGTCCGACTTATTCTTAATATTAGGTAACTTAAATTCAGCTCGCAGACAGTTTATACCTTATCCCAATCTAATGCTGTAAAATTTCAATAAATACTAAATATATTCTGTACAGTATCAAAAAATCCATCGCTACAGTGAAAACTGGGTGCATACACTACGCTATCGGCTGCCGGAATTGGACACAATGGCTGGTTTGAGAAGAATAACGTTATGCGGGAATCAGCAATTTGGAGATGCAGGAGTCAAAAAATTGCTGGACGTACTGGCAGACGATTTATGGATTAAAGGTACACCATGATACTGGTTATTCTTATAAATCTTATGGTTCTGATCTCAACTCATGGTATTTGGCATAAGGTTTCCTACCTATATGGACTACTTCTTCGGAGTAGAAGAAGTGGAAGGACAGTGGAAGTTTTCCACGACTTCGAGTGTTCTCTCAAAAGCTAGACACTGATTTACATAGGCGAGTCCAGGTTTTGTAGATTTTATAAAGCGTATTTGTGTTTTTATGCAAGCCGTGTGTTAACGACAGATCATAATACTATTGTCACAACCCCTCCACTTCACTCCACTCCGCGAGTGTCGTGCAAGACGACTAAGGGAAGGTAACGGAGAGCGGGTAGCAACGCCCTCTTCAGAGCCGAGAGTACTGCCATCTGCGATCACCAACCCGTCTGTCTGCCTAGCGGCGTAATTATGGGCAAACCCCCCCTTTGGAAAAGGCGTATAGTCAAGCATTGTACTGTATCGATGATGGGTTCTTAATATCGGTTATTCTTCTCAAAGTACTTAAATACTTCTGCATAAAGAGTGGATCGGTCTCACGTGCCGTGATCTATGGAGGAAACATACATTTTCCAACTTTTTAAACAACCTTCGTCCATCAAGAATGCTAAGTGACACTAAAGTGCCTTTGTCTTTTAGATGGATAGTTGATTGGGATGTGTTATTTTTGCTTCAATAAAGTCAATTTACAAAATTCAAAAAATTTAAACATTTAAGCACGATTGAAACGTCAAGTCAGTCTGTTTATAGTGACTTTACCAACGGTTCGGAAGGCTGATTCTACCGAAAAGAGCCGGCAAAAAAGTCAGCAGATTAGTGATTACTCTTTTTCAACATCATTTTACAGTTTACAATCCTTGGAATTTCGAGAGACGAATGCGGAACCTGCTTCGAAGCAGCCTTGTCGTTAAGAAATGCATCAGTCGTATAGTAACCGCGATTCATTTAATGTGTTTTAACACCTTGTTTTATAGTATGCATTGGTAGGTCCAAAATTGCCTTGGGAATCATATTATTAATGCATATAACTCAATCAAACGAATGACTCACTTCTTCTTCTTATTATCAGCGCTGGATCTCCAAAACTGTGGTCTAACGGAAGATTGCGCGTCTGCAGTGCTGCACACGATGACATCGAACATAACTCTCGTAGTCCTTGACATAAGACATAACGCTCTTTTATCAAGCGAGTCCCTTTCTAAAATACGGTCTGCACTAAGAGAGAACGAACGGGGTACTACCGGACAGGTATTTTTTTTTAGATATTTTTTAAGAAAATACTATACCTTTTTATAAAAAACAAACTTTTTCTTCTGACCGTGACGAAAATATAAAAATTTATAAAGCAATTGTGATTTGTAATTTGGTAAAAAAAGTGTGGTTGGCCAGAAATCCCTCCCAAAATCGAATTAGGTCAAAAATAAGCCCAAGTTTAGTTGAAAAACATTTTTGCTTTTTCTGTCAAACTACTTAGAATGAAAATTTTCTACTGCTCTACTCTTTATTTTATATTTTTTTTCGGTGTATCAAATTACACCGATTGATCTATCGACCATGATCGCATGACGTACAAAATATCTACTTTCAATTATGCACTGCTCTTTAACCAATCTATTTAAATGCAAACTACAAAATTTGCTAGATACATCTTAATTCTTGTAACCTTATTTTTCAGTATGCATGGCTTGGCAATCTGTGTAACTCTTCAAGTGAAGGCAGAGTGTCAAAGTCAGTAGCTTCGAAGTCTCTATTTTGAATTTAGATTTCAACCCGGACATTCAAGACAGAGTTTTAAAAAGTATAACTGTTTTCAGGAATGGAATGATTAAAGAGCGTGTGGCATCTAACGTTCGAACAGCACCTAACAAATACAACGTGAAGGCTAATATAGTTAAGAAGGAGAAGTAAGTTTTAAGCACCTTATAATTTGGCTAAAACTGAATTAAAAGTACTCCTAAGTCTAATGAATAGTTAAAAAGGTTTTCAGGAGTTTCACTATAGCTTACTTTTCTATCTGCATCTATGAAATAATCAAGCTAATAGATATTTGTATTGGTGTCTGTTACATCTGTAATTGACAAACATACAGTACATATTATAATAAGATTATTTGATAAGCAGTGTATATAAGTTGTTGGTGTAAATAAATATCTAACAATCTTAGTAATTCGTAAGTAAGAGCACATCTATTTCTTTATTACTTTCATGGTTTTCAGTCTTATAGGATGCCAAACCATAAAATTAAAATCTTTAAATTGTACTGATTGCGATTCCGTCAACAAAGTCCAAAGAAGCACATTAAAAAGTCCGTTGTTCCCAAGAAGCACATTAAATGTTCCATCGTAAATTGAGTACAAAACATAACCAAACCAGAATCCATTATTTGTCATGTTCTTTCGTGCGTTATTTATCATCGTCATCATCATTACTTCAAAAGATTGAAGTGCACTGCTGGACATAGGTCTTTTGTAGAGAGTTCCAAAATCCACGGTCCTAGGCCAGCGGCACCGAGCGACTCGTTTGATGGCGTTTGTCCTCCTAATTGTGCCGTTTACCTATGCGGGGTCGCTATTCCAGCACCTTGAAACCCCGACGTCCATCGGTTCTCCAAGCTATATTCCCCGCCCATTTCCACTTCATCTTTGGGACTCGCTGAGCTATGTCGGTAACTCTGATTCTTCTACGGATCTCCTCATTCCTGATTTGATCACGTAGATATACTGCCAACATTGCTCTCTCCATCGTCCAAGTGATTCTGAGCCTCCTTATGAGGCCCATAGTAGGCAACTACGTTTCGGATCCGTAAGTCATCACTGGCAACACGCACTGTTCTTAGACTTCTATGTCTTCAGTCATTTTGGGCGAAAAGATCACTCGAAGTTATTCGATATGGGAAAACAAAAAAAATGGTTTCAGAGACTACACAGAAGCATTAGAAGAACAATTGCAAGACGAGACAACGCATCGGCGGCAGCTCGAAGAACTCAACGAGAGGCTTGTACAACAAATGCGATCGCTCAAACAGCAGCAGATACAGCTGTGGCAGAACTCTCCCTCCTCCAGTAACAACATACATTATATAACATCTTAGTGATGCCTAAAGAAATTTTAAATAATATGGAACCTTTAGGTTGATTTTTCGCGCTGATTTTGTTTATTTTAGGTGTTTTAAATTGAGCCATTGTTATCTTTGATCGATCTTTTGTTCTTTATTTATTTTTTAATGGAACAAGAAAGGATGAACAAGAAATAACAGAGTAATAACTTTCTAAAGCTGAATTCATGAGATCAGCGTTAAACAACACTACCGACAAAGACGTGCCGCTAAGCAATTTAGTGTTCCGGTGCGATTTCGCGATTTCGGGTGTGACTACCATACTCCCTAACCGGTTAGACTGCTACCATCTTAGAGTGCATCATTACCAGTTTATAATGCAGTCAAGGGCTAAGTTTTAGTGATGAATTAAATTACATCAAACCAATGAATTAAAGTTTTTGTTAATAATGTATACTTCTTAAACGAACTTGATTGAATTTAAGGTTTACGGCGAAAAATCACTATTTTTCTGTTCATACCAAATAAATAGGCCAAACTTAAGACTTTAAATGTTAAACAAAAATTCCAGTTGTTCCACCTGTTTTAAGGTTCAGAACAATCGTTCCAAGCGAGTTCAAGATCTGGAGGCCTGTCGACCAGCTCTGGTTCTACGAGTTCGGTTCCTATCGATCAGAACACACTGTCCTACATACAGCAAGCCTTCAAGGACATATATGCGTTCATTAAGAACAACCAGTGTCAAGGGTGAGATGCCATTATCAAAATTATTTTATTTGCCTAGCCTATCAAACCCTTACCTGCTCACTACCGATCTCCCCTCACAATGTGGACTCCACACACCTTTGAGAACATTATGTAGAACTCTCAGGCATGTAGGTTTCCTCAAGATGTTTTCCTTCACCGTTGAAGCAAGTGATATTTTAATTACTTAAAACGCACACAACTTGGAAAAGTTAGTTCGGCCCCCCGAAAGTGAAGTCGAGCTTCTACCCATTGCCATCACCGCTTTTACCTAACCTAAAATATCTAATTGAACCGTTTTCTACGACTGTACAACCGTTTCAAAGACTTTGACCAAGTGGCGAAGTTTTAAAATAACCATTTTTTTTATTTTTATTCAGTCACTCATATACTTATCTACTCTGGTAAATGTGTGTGTTAGTTCTTCTATAAAATTGTTTTAGCAGTTCTTTGAAAATATTTTAATATTTAAACTGTACATTTTGTATTATAACAAATCGTTTGCAGACAATGTCTGCTCGAGAAATCGGAAGACCTAATAGATGTACAGAAAGAGTTGATAGAAGGAACGGAAGTAGAACAAATAGAGACGAAAGGATTACGCATAGCTAAGAAAGCTCAGAGCACACACTTGAAACTGACAGAGAATGGAAAGGTGAAGAAGATGACGAAATCCGCTCATTTGCTTGGCGATATGCGGCATAGTGTGAAGAATGATATGGTATGTCTATTATTTAAACTATTGATTTGTACACCACTACACAGTTAGAAAAATATAGGACGAATAGAGAGAAACACAAAGACTAGAGTAGAATACAAAAAGCGGCCTTATCGCTTAGAAGCGATCTCTGCCAAGGCAACTTTAGGATTAGGGCAACAAGAGCGAGAACAAATAGGTGGTGTAAAATTATTATAAACCTATATTCAACTAACTACACACGAATACATAAACTAATATACACAAATAAAAATAAGTATATTTATTAAATAAATTTAAAAATAATAAACTAATAGGTATATAGTATGATATTTTATTAGATAACTATATTAATAGATGGATATAAAAAAAACCAGTCGTCTTATTGCGTTTGTAAACATATCAAGCGATTTTGACTGTCGTATGTTCGTAGGGAGAGAATTATAAAAATTATTCTGTTAAAATTGAATTTTAAGTGAGTCTTAAATATGTGTGGAGAGTTTGCTCAGGAACTATTTAATGTGGTTCCTTCTTCACCTTTTTACCATCGAACTGCAAAGTATCATAGAGATCTGCACCGTTTAAGTAGTTGATGTCCCGTGGACTCTTACAAAGCGTTTTGTTTCTTCGTTCCTCATTCGCATCACAAAGATCTGGAATGTTCTTGCAGCTTTCGTATTCCCGTTACCTATAATATGCTAGAGCCTTCAAAGCTAAAGTGAAAAGGCATCTCCTAGGCAAGCGCGCTCCATCTTAGGCCGCGCTAGTCTATAAATAAAAAAAAATGTGCTATCTATTTTACGTATAAATAAATCCCCATCAAAAGAGATGAATATTTGATCAAAGAATTTTACAACACAAACCTAATTGCTAACGTGAATTAACGAGCAAGTTTCGATTCCGAAGCATGTTTTTTAACAATTGAAATTTTTTTTTTCAGAAACTTGAAATGGTTGAGAGGAAAATGGGAGATACTAATGTTATACACGGCGACGATCAGAGTATTGTAAAAGAAGTGATCGCAGCTCAGAAAGATCCTAAAAGGGTAAGCTTCTGATACACGTACCTACGTCTGTTTTAAATTAAGAGTAAAAAAAAGTTTGAGAAAACGTATCCTCTGTGAAATATATAGAAATCCTTTGTTTGTGGGAGTGTACGCTTTTAGAGTCATGAATCGTAACCTTGGAGGTTTAGTATTCGCAGAATGAGTAGTCCAATCTCAATTGCGCGACACGATCAGATTTTCGTACAATGCTCAGCAATACGGCTCGGTTTCAGATTGGACTAAAATATGTTTTTCGATCTGTTTTAATTAGGACTCTAACTCGAATTTCGAAATATCTAATATATAAGTTTTGAATGTCTATACAAATTTCAAGGGAATTGTCTCTGCGCCCATAAAATAGTTATACGTTAACTCATACATCAATTTAAATCGTATACATATATATTATATATGATATATTAATAGGTATAGAAAAGTTAATTGGGATTATTTTTTTCAGAATATACAAGGTAGTCCGTGCAGTAGTGTCGTAAGCGACTCATCAGACACTCTTGTTTACTCGCCGAAATCGCCCTGCCGCGAAAGTGTATACCAGTCACCATGCATAGAGACAGTTTACAGGTCGCCTCGCCTCGAGAACGGATTCAAATCCCCTCGCCAGAGTGCGTGCGACGCCTCGCGCGAGTGTGCGATGTACCAATCCCGCAAAATCAACCTCAACCCGCGAGACGCGATGTATTCATCATCCGATGATGACTCGTGATAGATTCTTTTGTACCTATTGCCTTTGTATGTTACTTTTGTGTCAAGATTAAAGATTTGTTTTTTTTTTCAATATACCTCCATTTATTTTTTTTGACCCTGAAACTGTTTTGCTCCATTATAATAAGGCATCCTGCATAATCGCCTTATGACATCCTAATGGCCTTTGTCCTTAAAGTTGAATTCAAGTATGTGTATGGCCTTTCCAATGCTTATCGAAAGAAAAGGACTATCGTTGGCACTTTTTTTTATTTATAGGGAAAAGGCAAAGGTATATAACCGTACAGTCACAACTAATGTTGGCACATTACATCATAGTCATTCTGACACTTGAGTAGTGGCTATAAGTAAGCATAGAGGTGCAACTGATGGAGTTATTGTGGTTGGATGTTGAGATTGTTCTAGTGGGTGTATGAGTAGTGCAAGATGTTTGTTGTTGCTCCAGTTCTTGTTGCGAGTGTTTGTTATTGCTGTTGCTGTTGCTGTTCACCACCACCAATAGCAGCACAAACAACCACACCACTCATACAACACTAGATCAACAATGAAAACAACAATCACAACAATCACAACAATCACCACAAAAACCACCACAATTTTTGAATAATTACTAAAGTAACAAACACTGAATATAACTAACAATTTTATTTCTACTAAATTATAATTAAACCTATAAAAAAATACATTAGAACTTAGCTTTTTTCACTGAGCTCAACATTCTTTTGCTGCAGCTTGGCTATCATCATTTTCTCCTTTGCCTCCATTTTTGCTTGTTTCTCTAACTTCTTCTGTTCTTTCTCCCTCTTTGCCAGCATCTCTATGAAGCGTTCATCTCTAGGATCCAGAGTAAAGCCAAAGTGTCTTCTTACTTCCTCTACTAGACGCTCTTTCTTTTGCTGTAAAAATCACGTTACTTTAAATTCAAACAAGTTCTATTGTAGTTATAAACTGAAGTGTAATGCGCAGGACAACAAAATTTTAAATTGTATAAGTAATTACCAGGAATCCCTCCTTTTTACAATCCTGTCATTCATTCACCTGACTAATTATAATAATTATGAAAATGTACTTTTACAAATCATTTGTTACGCAAACATAATATTTAAGACACCTTCGAGTTTACAATGTATGAAACAAATTATGTTTCATTGGAGGTTTTAAGATTCAAAGTGTAGTGGTTACAATTCTTGACGATTTTTTTTTAATTGACATTAAAACCTGCACAGACATTTAAACCTGGTAACACCATGAATTACAAACTAGCAACTGTCAGCTAGATTGACATTGATGGATTTACAATAGCAGTCCAAATCACTGTATAAAGAGAGATAGAGAAGAAAGAAGAAAAAGTATCTGATTCTGCAGGAATTTTTGATTCATTCATTTAAAAGAAAAAAAGCAACACTGCTATCAGCTTCATTGACATTGATGGAGATAGAGAAGAAAGAAGATAATATCCTTACCTTAGCTGCTTGCACCTCAGCAGCCTTCTTAGCAACTTTGTCATTCAGTTCCTTCTTCCATTGCTCTAACTTAGCAACTTTAGTGGCAACTTCTATGTCCCTCTGTTCTATTCTCAACTGCTCTTCTCTTCTCTTCTCTGCTGCTGCATCCATCACCTGCCTGATTGTGTATGGAAATGCTACAGCTTCATATTCTTTCTTTTCTTCAATTTCTTTTCTTGAAGGCCAGCATAGACCTAGAATTGATAAAAATTATAATTGTTTAATTTAGATTAGATTTCAGGGGATTGAAATGCTATATTAATAAAGGTTAATAAATACTTAGGTTTATATGGAGGTTTGTTATTCAATCACACCAAAATGGCTGAATGGATCTAGATAAAATTTAGGACAGAGATAGATATTAGTCTGGAATAGTAGAAGCTACTTTTTAGCCCAGAAGTCCAGACAGAATAGTGTGGAAAGATATGGAGGGGGCTTTCACCCATCCTATGGGATCAATCTAAAATAAGGACATTAAAAATCACACGAACCAAGAACTAACAAGTAATATGAAAGGATTGATATTTTTTTGAAAATTTAGATGAAAAAATAAAGCCTTATAATTATTATTATTATCCATTATATCCCAGAAGAATGTATCGTTGTTTTTAGCGTAGTGATAGTTCAGGGGTCAGAGAATAACATATGGATCCATATAAAAATTTCCACACATAGAAGTTGCAGGCAGATTAAAAATATCCTGCCATTGGGGAGACAAAGATAGTTAGTTATTAACCCACCAACTCAATTCCAATGATACAGATTCATATAATCAGGCGAAGAAGGAACTAATGCACGGTAAATGTTTCAGCGAAGAAGAAAAGGCAGACTAACATAAAACAAATCTTACTTGGGTTGACACCGCTTGCAACACCGTATTTTCCATACATTTTCCTGTTATACTTGACAGTCAAATGGGCTAAGCAGTGAGGCTCTTCATACGGTCGTCTATCATTAACCAGGTTGAAGTGCGCAGCAGATAGCCGCGACTTATTCCTCTTCTTTTTTACCTCTGCCTCCCTGGCTTGGAACTCTTCTGTATCGTCGATCAGGACTTGGTCATTTTGTTCGATTTCTGGCACTGTTGTTGATAACCGGTGAAGACTACTCACGAGGCTGGATCGAATGAACTTAGTTCTTACGCATATATTCATTTTTAGTAGCTAAAAGATTGTTATTTTTAATTTCAAAACTGAAATTCTATAGGTTATATTTTGATTATTTTGACACCACAAATTAACACAATTTTTTTTCTTTATTCTTTCCCATGGAAAATAGGCAAAGGTAAATCATCGTACAGCCAAAAAATGTCACCAATGAACACAATTTTTAATAATTCCATCCGGGACAACAGATATGTAAAGCACGTTTACACTTTATCCTTTGCGACTTTAGGTTACCTAAAACCACGAAGTTCAAAAAAGTATTAAATTATTAATATTGCGAACAAACTTGGGCTAAAACCTATTTTATGCTTAATAATCCGTGGTTAAGTGACATTAGCCGTGACGTGAGTTTCGATTTTGAATTGTCTTTGGTATACACTTTATTTATTTGACGTCAACTTTTGTCATCTTTGTTAATTTTTATTTGGAACTTGAGTCTTGAAATATCTATTTTATAATTAATACCATGGACGACTTTGGCGACAGTTTTGTGCAGCCCGAAGTAGATCCCGCAGCAGACTTCTTAGCTCGCGAGCAGAACCAGCTGGCCGGTCTTGAGGATGACTTGGAAACAAGTGCTCCGCCCCCTGTAGCCACCCTCTCATCTAATGGATTTGATGATTTCGTTGGTAAGTCTCATTTATTTACTATAATCAATTAAGTAAATTATGTACTTAACACATTACGTAAGGTAATCAATAACTTCCAATGCAAAATGATTAAATAGGGAGTGTAGTTACGTGGGTCTGATTGGCAACGCTTTTGAATCTTTTGAGTTTTATTTTTACCACACGGAACTTCCTTTCTATAAGAGAAGCGCATTTTATTAAATTACGAAAGAGATATTTTATTAAATGAATCAATATTAAATTTGCCACAGAAGTACCAAGTGCAGCTACATTTGAAGCAAATGGCCTGCTAGATGAGGACATCGCCGTTGCCCCAGCACCCGCACCCGCACCTGCGCCGGCTGTAGCCCCAGTGTTCAGACAGGAACGTGAGGAGCCAGAGAAGATTAAACTCTGGAGAGAAGAGCAAAAGAAAAGATTGGAAGAGAAAGGTATGGGTATGCTTTATTAACTTGACATATAGTTTTTGTTCTTTATTTTTTTATATACAAGTTTTCTGACTTGGGCATAAACGTAAACAGCTGAATAGGTGTGATCTTGTTATTCTTTTGCTCAACTGTTCCCTGCAACTGAAGAAATATAATTTTATTGAGCACCACATAAAGTACATAGAGTAGATAACAAATAAAAAATGCAGAGTATACAATTTAGCAGCCTTATTGCTACTTAGCTATTGTTATATGTGAACAAATACATTATCATTTCAATTTCAATAGATCTCTTCCAAAATCCAAGTGTGTAAAAAAAAACAACAGAAACAAAAATATCCAAAAAGTATTCTGCCTAGGTTAAAAGCAAAATGTGCTTAATTTCAATCAAGTAGTAGCAAACTTTGGTGCCAAAAAAATTTACATATTTTGCATTAACATTGTATGGATGTCACATAAAATTGTTCCAGATGAAGAGGAGGAAAGGAAGAAGCAGGAAATGTTGAAAGTGGCCAAGAAGGAGCTAGAAGACTGGTACAAGACTCATGAGGAACAAATTGGCAAGACCAAGGCAGCTAACAGGTAACATTTTATTCTCTATAGTAGTTAAATAGATATCCCAAACAAAGAAAATTAACACACATTCACAAACACGTTACACTACATCTCAAACACCAATTATCCATCCAATTTAGTCCAAAAATAAGAGTAGGAAGAATTATGACTACTCAATCTAATTTGGCATCATCAATCATGAGGAAGTGCATAAATGCTTGAGATGATAAGATTTTGATCTTAGAGAGAAGATTGAGATCTTCTGATGACTTGATTTTATGCCAAAGCTCATAAACTGTACTATGTACACAAATCAAACTGTCCAACTGAGCTATGATATCTTCACATACATACATTTTGCCCTATACATGCACATAAGGCAAAAATATTTTTTTTAATTTCTGAATTTTCTCAAGGTTAGACCAGATAGTGCGAGGCTTTGACCGTGACTAGTTACTTTACCAAGGTAAAGATGTGATGCCAAGCGATTTAGTGTTCCGGTACGATATCGCGTAGAAACAGGATAGGGTTTAATACAACTGTCATACAGGTTACCCCAATACCATCTTAGACTGCAACATCAGTTACAATGGATTGTAGTTGAGGGCTTAGAAGTAGATGAATAAAAAAAACTTGCAAATAGAATTGTACAAGATGATCATGGGAAACAAAGAGATAAGATTTTGATCTTAGAGAGAAGATTGAGATCTTCTGATGACTTGATTTTATGCCAAAGCTCATAAACTGTACTATGTACACAAATCAAACTGTCCAACTGAGCTATGATATCTTCACATACATACATTTTGCCCTACACATGCACATAAGGCAAAATGTATGTGAAAATGCACATTGCAGAATGTGATGGATTAAGATACACAAGATACTTTAAGGTAATATTCTTGATAATGGATGGCTGTGTGCAACCCTGATATGGCATGGTATGGTAGCAATATAGAGCACAAGTAGTAAGCATGTTTAGATAATGCCTATCACTCGATCATTTTATTATTTTTAATTTAGCAAATTTCATAAAAGAAACTTACTAACCATAAGCCTAATAATTTATGGGACATAGATAATTTAATGGACATTGTGGTTGATTACTATGTCATTAATTCATCATTTTACAACCCATTGTAATGTAGACATACCTAGAATGACAGAACTATCATTACAATTTTTTATTGCCTCGGTAATTTCTACAAGCTAAATCTATACTTAAGTAAAATTTTGATTGATAGATTAGACAGATAAAAAATATTTGTGCATGTATATGCCCTACTAATTCCATGTTTTTTTTTCAATGCTGGCAGGGAGTCTGCTAAGTGAGTATATAAAAAGTTACATCAGTTATGGCAATGGTGACACTAACTTCGGGATTATCATGGTTGTTGGCATTGTTTAGTAGGTCATTCTCATTTTATGTTTAGATGTTTCTATAACATAATCAGAAGCAGAATTTTACGAACCATTTCTAACATGAATGGACATGTTTGTATTTTTTAGTCTGATATTTAAATCTTTTCAAACAATCTGGTCTGATCAGAAGTATATGAGCCATCTTACATATGGGAGGTGCAGGTTTAAATCCACAGCAGAGGTAATTTTGGAATTTATGGAAAAAATATTTTTTTAATTTCTGAATTTTCTCAAGGTTAGACCAGACAGTGCGAGGCTTTGACCGTGACTAGTTACTTGGCATCACATCTTTACCCTACCGAGGTAAAGATGTGATGCCAAGCGATTTAGTGTTCCGGTACGATATCGCGTAGAAACAGGATAGGGTTTAATACAACTGTCATACAGGTTACCCCAATACCATCTTAGACTGCAACATCAGTTACAATGGATTGTAGTTGAGGGCTTAGAAGTAGATGAATAAAAAAAACTTGCAAATAGAATTGTACAAGATGATCATGGGAAACAAAGGAACAACTTTCAATTTAGATATTATAAAAAACTCACTGTACATTGTGGCGACATCTAAATGAATCGCTCAAATAACAATATTGTTTTTACATTTAACTTAAACACTTCACTTTTAACTCATTTTTAACCTCTGTTACTGTTTGTTCGTTTTTGTGCTAAAGAGCACATTGGGGGCGATATTTGATGAACCTTAACTGCAGCATCACATTTTTTTATTTCATTCACATTGTTTTATTAGGATTATTATAATTTGTAAAGGTTTAAGAAACTGTATGAAATTATTTAAATTTTTTATAGATGAGTAAACAAACTAATATTTAATGCATTATCATCAGTTATTACTAATTTTTAAAGTTTCAAGTTTCATAATTTATACCAGATTGATAAAAAAAAAAAAATTTTTACTCTGGGGGGATGTTAAGGTATGGTGTAATGTTATGGAAACTGTTCAGGGCATCACAACTCTCATTTGAATTGATTTATATTAACCCTATTCATCAAATGTACCAGGAATGCAGAGAAGGCCCTAGCGCGGGGCTCAGAGAGTGATCCAGAGGAAGGCAACGAGTGGGCTCGAGTGTCCGAGCTATGCGACTTCGGTCCCAGACGAGGCAGAGACGTGGCTAGACTGCGTTCCATTGTGCTTCAACTGAAGCAGTCCGGCGTACGGCCCAAATACCCGCCAAGATCCACTAGAGTGTAAGCATAATAATAAACTTTTTTATCCATGTTTCTGATGCGTGGCGCTAAGATGTGGAACGCCCTCCCAGCAACTGTGTTTCCTGCCACGTATAATTTGAGTACCTTCAAGGCTAGAGTGAATAGGCTTTTTCTAGGCAAGCGTGCTCCAACCTAGACCTCATCATTGCTTTGAATGTCGTCAAACGCTGGCCTATCTTTAATAATAAAAAAATATATATATATTATTACTAGCTGTTGCCCACGACTTTGTCCGCGTTTGTTTTAGTTTTCATATGAGGTTTTTAAAAGTTGTGTATTCTTGTAATAAAAATCGGGTGTATGAATTTTCTCGATAAAAGAATTTTTCCAAAATAAACGTAGCCTAAGTTACTCCTTATTACGTCAGCTACCTGCAAATAAAAGTCCCGTCAAAATTGGACCCGCTCTGGCTTCGTACGGCGACAATATAGATACTTTTGTGGAGCAGTTTGAAGTGATTAATAACATTATTCAGTGGTGGGTATATGAATTTATTCTATCCACTACTACAAGATAGAACGGTGCAAGCAGCGTTTGTTGTTTGTCCATCCTTGACGCTCTAACTAAGCAACCAATCATCTTTATTTTTGGCATAGAATTTATTGACAGAGAGTATCATCTTTTTATCCCAGCACAGCTAGCATGGGCAGGAGACAATTTTCTCCCTTAGGGATGATAAAAATTTATCCACCCACAGCTTTATCAACTCTCAGAGCACTGGGGCACAAGTGGGAATAATATCCAAATAATATATTCGTAATAATAAATGGGGGTAAACCTCTATTCCCTGTTCCCGTGCTACAGCAGGTAGACACGTTAATTATATTTATTTATTTATTATTTATGTACCATAAATTGTGATTGTGAACATAAGATACATGAAGTGTAAAAAGGAAAGCTTATTTCTATAAGAGATCTCTTCCAGCTACCCCAGGATGTGAGTAAGATGATTTAATTGTGGCATAGGTCAAATAAAGGTAAAATAAAATATCCCCTGGGGTAAATAATATAGAAGGTAATATCCCCTGTCAGGGGATATAATTTTTGTCTCTTGCCTGTGCTAACCTGCTGCAAAAGCAATCGGTTCCCAAGGGATTTATAAAAAAATGGATAAATTGGGAAACTAGTTAGTTGGTTTATAATGATGACACTTACGCGTGTCAGAGCTAATACGCGGATGGACCGGACAGGCGAATCTCATAAGGGTTTATTTTCAAATATTTGAGTTTAATGTTTGTTGATATTTCACCCTTTTAACCTGCATTAGAGACTGTTATTGGACCATTCTATTTTACATTATTCAGTGATAAATGGTAATAAATAAATCACTCAATCATGTCATGTTTCTTTAGAGTTATAACGAGAGGTTATTTCAGTCTATTTCAGAACAATGACATATCTCTACGAGATAAGATGAGAAAGTAGCTATTTAAATATATAATTAATAATTATTAATTTTAAAAAAATCTTCAGTTGTTTTAATAATGTTTTATTGGTACCTGTAATGTATAAATTCATAATAATTTAACAATACCTTTTTCTTTGTTCACAGAGCTTAAAAGGATATACACTACACTAAGGTGAAAATAATTGTTATTAGCCTGAAAATAACTCTAGATCAGTCTCAGTGTTAATAAATCACATATTATTATAAATTAATATTATATTCATAGAAATGTTATTAACTATCAGAGCATGTGATAACAGTGTTCTTGTATAAGGGTAGGACTTAACTAATGGAATTTCATCATTAATAAAAAAATACTTTTGATAAGTGTATCAAAAAAATTATAGTGTGGTTCTATCCTAAATGCACGAAAACTTTTTGGGCCCTGATCATGGCGTATATCTTAACTTCTTATTGCTTTCTTATGGCGTAAATTTGGATCCCAAAGGACTCAATTCTTGTCACAATTTGGGATAAAGAATGCCACAATAATAAGAATCAGGGTCCAAATAACTGTTATGTATTAAAAAAAATTATTTAACAATGTTCATCAATATTGGCTTTAATATTGTGGTTAGAATATTTTTTATTTAAGTATTTAAATAAACATCATTCCAAAATCGCAGTTGCATTTTGATTTGTCAGCCAGCCTCACATAAAAGAACATACAAACTCGCACAGGTGGTTTTAGGATGTTAAGTACATTAAATAATAATTGTGATAAAAATTCTATGCAGATTTATTAATTAATGTTACAATGAATACTCATTGTGTTCTTGTGTGTTTAATGTCAAAGAATTTGCTCCAGTTAACATTTTATCAATCAGCCTCATAAAACAATTGACCTATGTATTAAAAATGTTTAACTTTTCTAAAAAATGAGTACTTTCAAATTTATATACAACAACTTTGTATTCATCTTTCAACAGTAACCCAGTGTGTTCTATTATAGTGTTATATTCAGTGATAACATAATAAACTTCCTATGACTAGTGTGTTTTACACTAATAAATTGTCTACAATTTAACATCCCTCGCTATATCTATGTGTTTCCTTTTGTATAATTTCTCTACTAATTGTAGTAACAAATACATTAAACTTATCACTAAGAGAAATGGCCATATGCCGCAATCTAGATAGCTTTTTAACTGTTGACCGAATACTTTGTTTTTATTTAATAAAATTCGATGGTACACTATTTCTGTTCGTCGTGTTATATCCATCCAGCTGTACATTTTTCTTACCATCTTATTACATTCATAAGGACAGAGAATATTGCCATCTTTTAAATCTTTTATAGCACATTCTATTCCAGCTACTATACTAGGTACATTAGGTTCAGTCAAATAAATCATGCTCTCAGGCAGTACTTCAGGTATGCCTCCAACTTTGGTTGAAACAACTTTTAACCCACAAGAAGCAGCTTCTACTATGGCCATACAATATGCTTCAGTTAAGGAGGTGTTCAAAAATATGTCACCTTTAACTAACACATTCCTAACTTCAGAATGTTTTAAACTACCTAACAAAGTGACGCAGTGTTGAAAGCCCTTCCGCTCCCTAACTTCTTGTAGTAACCACATTTTAGGCCCATCCCCTCCTATTATAAACCTGAGGTTAGGGTATCGTGGACACATATCAGCAATCACAGAAGCCATTAAGTCTACACCTTTCCTATAAACTAATCTTGATATAATAACTATTGTGACAACATTAGGATCTCTTTGGCTTGGGTCTGGTGTGAATGTATAAGCATCAACAGCATTTGGTATAACAGATACTTTGTGCGCCCGAACTTTAGCTCGTAATACCGTGTTTTCTTTGCCAGTGTGAGACACACAAATGCATGCATCACACTCGCATAAACATAGTTGTAAATACTTGTTTGTTAACACTGCAGACATGTCAGCAAAACCAAACAAGCTGTGGTCAGTGAACACCGTTTTTAAACCCATCAGTTTGCCAATCATGGACACCTCATGTGCTAAAACACTAAAGGCAGAATGACCATGAACTATTTCTATACATTCTCGTATTAGTATGTATCGGACAATACCAATGTTGCATATCATAGTTGGCAAGGCACATTGGTGATAGAATACTCTAATTGGTAGGTAATAAACTTTCAAGCCTCCGGTTAAGTATCGCACTCCAACACGATCAGCATAGCAATGAGTTACAACGATAACTTTATGCCCACGTTTGATCAAACACTGCGATAGGTTGTATATGTGCTCCTCTACGCCGCCAGTGTTGGGATAGAAGAAATCTGAAGCCATGCATATTACAAGCCTTCTCTTGGTTTTTGAGGGCTCCTAGAACAAGGAAAGAATTTTAAAAATGATGACTTCAGTAGAACTACAGTATATCATAAGAATAACTTATGTTAACAAACCGTGTGTGTGTTCATTATATAATATAAATTAACATTTGTAATACCTAGCTAAAAATTTATGGGATCATAAAAATCTTGGATTTAAAAGTCCAGTCTTAAAATTTAGAAGTAATCCCTCTAATCAAACTCATTTGACAGATATAGGTAACTGTTTTGTCGAATTTAGGATGATAATTTTGGCACGCGCACAACCGTCAAGTTTCGTATTTTATTCTAGTAAACTATAATACAGATAATATCATACTTCATTGATGGGTACCGCCCACTTAGTGCATGCCGGGCATAAAGAACAACTACAGCTATCGAAAATCGGTTTGAAATAAAATAAATCGAACATTCAAGTAACACAATTCTCCAACTATGTTTAGAAATTTTGTACATAAAAGTTACTTGAAATTATTTATCATGCAAATAAACGGTTACCTTTTTAACAAATTATTTTAGTTAAAAAACAATTAGAAATCATTACACGTGAATGCTACACGTGCCAATCATATAGCATAGATGGGGATAGTTTAATCAAAAAAGAAACTAAATATCCATTTTTTTGTATCATAAATTATAATCGGACCATACAGTATTGCCATGCAACTAACGATTCCAAGTACTATGGAAAGAATAATCGATGGTCGAATATTATACTTAACCTTCTTAACCTTAACCTTCTGTGAGCTGTCAAAATTATCATGCCTAAATTCGATTATATATTATATCGATTTATAGCCCAGCATCGTAGCACAGAACGATACGGTCCATAGACTACAGTGTATATAGATTCAGATGCAGATTAATATGATACCAGGTGTAATACATAGTCCTCGCAGTCACTGTCACGTCACAGTGACAAACCCTTTTTAGGGTTTCTAGTGTCAAAATAAAAAAGTTATTCAAAATTCAGATTCATATTCTTTCAATTTGATGAAGTTTATTTTTTGGTTATGTTTACGTTGAGTTTCAATTTTTTCATAAAATTATGGATGCAACGAAAAAATGTGAACGAAAGAGGAAACGATTCACTGCACGCCTTAAAAGTTCTAAGGGAATATTATGTATAGACCATCCGGGACCTGTACGTTTTATATATAACAACAAAGTTTATCTTCCAATAAGAAAGTTTTAAAACATTTATTTATTTTCAGAACATAGTATTGTGTAATGTGGGTCAAGCAACAGGTTTTGAGAAATTAGATGTTCTGAAATTGTTAGAAGCTGTGCAGTTAAATGGGGACCATTTGAATTTTATAGCTGAGAAGGGTGAATCTCACTCGTACATCGTATTTAATAACACTGAAAGTGCTAAAACTTTTTATGACACATACAATGGTAAAGCACATACAAGCGTACCTATTTATATGAGCTATGTTGACAATGGTAAGAATGATAAAATCAAATAAAAGTCCCTACCTATTTGACTGTTAAAAATGATTCAACAATTTTTTAGTAAAATTTTTAAATGTCCTTTTTCTTGTTTTTTTTAGTTCCAAACAATGAAGTTTTATGCACATCAGACATTCCAAATGGTTTAAAAATCTTTGAAAACATCATAACGGCTGAAGAAGAGAAATCATACATAAAATTATTTGACTGGAGTCTGGAGTTGGACGAGTCTAACTTAAAGAACCGTCAAGTGAAACATTATGGTTATGAATTCAGATATGGTAGTAATGATGTGGATTTGCATTCTCCGTTATCTGAAAAAATTCCACAACAATGTGATGCATTGTGGGAAAAGCTTAGGAGTCATTGTATTGATTTTAGGATACCTGATCAGTTGACTGTGAACAAATACAGCCCTGGACAAGGTATGCAAAGATTTAAATCTTTTACTCCCATAGATAAAACAATTTATGCTTATATCATAACTATATAGTGTATATATCATGCCAAAAACTATCTATTTTGGTTTATTTGTTATTTCACATTAAATTCCAAAAACGAGAATGTGTGTAGTATATTGCTAGGCTGTAGTTGTTGATTGTGCCAGATGTTAATTTTTTCATAAGTGATTGTGATACTTAAAAAGATGATAATTTTTTAGAAAGAATTTTTATGTTTTGCTTGAAAATTCAAAAAATTCTAAATTCAAAATTTAGAATGTTCTTGGTTGAGCATTTAGTTCTTTGGCTTAGTTTGGTTCAGGCGTTTTTTTGGCTCAAACAGTTTTGTAATATGTTCTGGTAATATTGTCCAGTTGGTCAACCATAAGATCACCTAGATCACCTAGAATTGTTTTATATAAATTTAATAACCAAATCTAATTAATTAACCAAATACTTATCTATTGTTTAGGCCACCTGAGGGCATCCATATTGTCTGCTTTTGTCATTTACTGTACGGACAATAAATAAATAATAAATAAATATACTACGACTATGCACACATCGCCATCTAGCCCCAAAGTAAGCGTAGCTTCTGTTATGAGTACTAACATGACTGATGAATATTTTTATGAATAATATACATAAATACTTATAAAATACATATAAACACCCAGACACTGAAGAACATTCATGCTCATCACACAAACATCTTCCAGCTGTGGGAATCGAACCCACGGCCTTGCACTCAGAAAGCAGCCCACTGCGCCACTCGGCCGACAATGTACACAAAATGCGTAAAATAAAAAATTCTAACACTTTATAGGTATTCCGTCTCATGTGGACAGGCATAGTCCATTTGGCGATACTATCCTATCTCTCTCCCTCGGCTCTTCAGTGGTGATGGATTGGAGGCATCACAGTGGTAAATACGTACCACTCGAAGTACCAGCCAGGTCACTGCTTGTAATGCAGGGGGAAGCAAGGTTATTTCGTTTTTTTTATTTCACTACAAGTTGCACCTTTTCTGCAATCATAAAAAAAAAAAAAACCTATGTTGATAAGTGAGGATACAGTGGTTTGAATTTATCAATACTCTAAATCGGTTTTTACGCAGCATTTTATTGGTACGCTAAATGCCTTTGTAGCATGTCTTTGATGGTAGGGTGGTAACTTTCTGTGTCCAGCCACAGTTTCCAGAACAGACCAGTCTAATTTCTCAAATTGTTGCTTCTGGGGATGAAGAACCAAGGACAACTCATTCATGAAGATTTGTGCATTGCCGACTAAAAGTAACAAACTAAAACTGAGGTTGAAAAATAAGGATCATGACAGCTCTATGTTTTTGAAACATTGGCCAAGGTCAAGCTAGTGATATTAACTAAAACCGACGGTTCTACATAGCCCATTCTCTCCTTCTCTCCAATCTCGATTATGCGGATGCAAGTTTTCTTAATTTAACTGAGGACCAGATTAACAAACTTGAGCGTCTCCAAAATCTTGCTATTCGGTTCATATTTCGTCTACGCAAATATGAATACGTTTCCGAATTTGGATAAAAACTCAAGTGGCTTCCTATTTGCCGTCGCTGGGATTTGCATGTACTAACGTTTCTGTACCGTGTATTGTTTCATTAAAAAACTCCGTCTTACCTTAACATCCGTAGTTAAGCATGGTAAACAACATGTTAAGTGTACTTACGTGGTATGAAACTATGTCATCCATGCAGTATCAATGACATACACGGAACTGGGGGCTCACTGCAATTGCTTAAGGCAGTTTTATTTAAAAATGTCAGTTCATATTTAATACCTTGAAGGCATAGGATGTAATACAAGGATTATAATTCTATAGCATGGTCAACAATACCAAAATAATAATACTGTAAGCAATGGTAGTAAACTTCTGACCCCTGATGTAACCACCCAGATACGACTGGCAGCATGGCATCCAACCTAGGACATGGGATCCCGTTATCGAAATTCGAAAAGATGGAGGCAATGAAATACGTGTAATAACAAATGACGTGTCGCAGAGACAAATTCGGATATCACTAACGTTTCGCTCAACGAGGCAGGGCCTGTGTCAATGTGGATATAAAACACTTTGCGACAGCGGAGTGAAGCCTGAGGCCATCGAAGATGAAACTGCTTCTCGATTAGAAGAACTACATGTGCATCAGGTATGTCCCAAGAATTTTGGTTTCTTATTTTACGCACTTTTACGGTACGTCTTTCGCATTTATGATATGATTTTTTTTACTTTACATGTAAATACGCACACACACACACACACACACACACACGCGCGCACACACAACACCACACACACACACGCGCGCGCACACACACACACACACACACACGCATATATACAAAGTGGATTTTTACA
Source organism: Pararge aegeria (assembly GCF_905163445.1). Taxonomy (NCBI): domain Eukaryota; kingdom Metazoa; phylum Arthropoda; class Insecta; order Lepidoptera; family Nymphalidae; genus Pararge; species Pararge aegeria. Next base: position 2,091,413 of record NC_053184.1, on the reverse strand, counting down.
GGACACACTTAACTTGTACTTTTATTAAAAACTTTTAGTTTATTAATTTAAAATAAATTTTTCATGTTATGTTAATGTACAATAAACTCGTTAATGTAAAGGGCAGAGCGCTGATGACTATAATTCGAGTATATATTAATACTTAGTTTAGACATCAGTGGTTAAACCTATTATAAATGTTGTAATTTTTATGGAACTTATTGTTTTTATTTATTATTTTATGTAAATAAATAGTATGTGCGGGCAAAAATAGCATCTTACAAAAATATTGATAAACCTCGATATATTATAGAGTAAGGCTAAAGCGGTAGCCTTAGGTACAGTATTTGCCACCGTGGTATCGAGGAGTCGTTTTCGCATCAAACCCTGTATCCTCAATGTAAAATGGACCTAAAGCTCCTCAATAATAAAGCTCCTCAAGTCGCAAATCATGTACTACTGATTTTTGTTCTACAAACTTTGAGTTGTAGGCTAATTTGAGCTTTCAAACTATGCGAATAAGATCCATTTTACTCCCATGTTCTAGTATTTCCATACTCGAAAACGACTAACCGATTGCGAGCGTGCAAATCTTGTACTAAAGCTACAGAGGTCTGACGGTGCATTGTAAACAGAGCAAACGTTTAGTAAGTGCGGGGTGAGCACAGAGTCTCTACTGACCTCAATAGTCAGGGAAAATAGCCCCTTCGCACTGTAGACAAGTATAGTAGTAGTCAAGACAATATCGGCATTTTCCACGATATCAAGGGCGTCGAACCACTGTCTCTATAAACTATCTCCTCATATCTGATATGATCTCGTAGAGATACTCCGAGCATAGCTCAGGGCCTTCATTAGACCCATAGTTATCGACCACTTTAGGAGCCATAAGGCAATGTTTATGGACGGGGCACGTAGCTCGGAGAACCCATGGAGTTTGGGGTTCCAAAGTGCTGGAGTGGTGACCTCGCACCGGTAAATGCAGCGTTGGTCTACCCGAGGTGGACAGATGACATCAAGCGGAATGAATAAATAAATAAATAAATATACTACGACAATACACACATCGCCATCTAGCCCTAAAGTAAGCATAGCTTGTGTTATGGGTACTAAGATGACTGATGAATAATTATATGAATAATATACATAAATACTTATAATATATAGATAAACACCCAGACACTGGAAAACATTCATGTTCATCACACAAACATTACCCAGTTGTGGGAATCGAACCCACGGCCTTGGCTCAGCAAGCAGGGTCGCTGCTCACTGCGCCAATCGGCCGTCAAACGAAGGAATCTCCTGCACCCAAGCGGTAAAAGACCGAGGTATTTCAACCTGTCTACAAAAGACCTACGTCCAGCGCCACTAGCTGTCGAAATTCGACCAACTGGACATATAAACGAGTCTTCATTCCAGGTGTACGAACAAATTGCGGGTCACTTCAGTTCCACGCGCCACAAGCCTTGGCCGAAAGTTGTGGAGTTCCTACAGTCAACGCCGCCCGGGTCCATCGTGCTGGACCTGGGCGCTGGGAACGGGAAGAATGTGCTGAAACGCGACGATATATTCCAGGTGAGCAATCATCCTCATCACGGTAGCTACTAAGGAATTTTGATTTGAAACAGCAGTATACCTAGATGAGTTTATGTGTCTCTCCCTTGCTTATGTACGCGCGTATACCACCCAGACGACATCGCTTGGCAACAACGCGTCGTTGACGGTGATGTGTGATGTGATCTTATTTATATTTCAATAGACAACGTGTAACAGAATTACGAAATAATATTGAAGGATGTATAAGTATATTTCAAAAGGAATCACTAAAAAAATATCTTTGACATGTCTCTCAATAAGTTCAAAGTTTATATAAAACATAAGTTTACAGAAAAATCCTATTATAATATTAAGGATTACATAAACGATAAAAAAGCTTGGCTCTAACTTCATAGCTGAATATAAATTTACTGATAGATGGTGATACCAAAAAAAAATATTTTTTACCCGGCTATGTTTCTTCTGGGCTCTTCTTAGACCAGGGCGCGTTTGGAACCCTCGTAGCTTTAGGTTTAAGTTGGCGAACGAAGTTATCACCATCCCCTTACAATTATGTAAACAAATATGTATGAACGCTTCATAAGTGCCTGTGATGGGCCTACATGAATAAAGAAATTTTGAATTTGAATTTGAATTTATAAATCAAAAGTAGCATTTTCTGTACAAACTAATTTAAAACATTTTAAGTGTTTACGTGTGAGAACCCTATTGAAGATAAAATACCGACACTTATAGTTATAGTTCGGTTACATGATATTAAAAAAATTTGAAAAACCAAGCGTGGTTTGTTAATTTTTTTTTATACACAATAGGCCAGACTACAATCATGCCCGTTAGAAAGCAATAATGAGGTCTATGGTGGAGCACGCTTGCCTAGAAATAGCCTATTCACTCTTGCCTTGAAGGTGCTCAAATTATACGTGGCAGGAAACAAACTTACCGGGAGGGCGTTCCACATCTTTACGTATCGGAAACTTTGATAAAAAACGGTTCGTGCGTGTCGATGGAATATTAACCACATAAGGATGCCACCGCTCACGATGTCACGCTGTTTTTTTTTTAATATTATAGCGGGCAAACGAGCAAGTGGGTCACCTGATATTAAGTGATCAGCGCCGCCCATAAACATCTGCAGCACCAGAGGAGCCGATGCGTTGCCGGCTTTTTTAAGGAATTTGTTTATCCGCCCCTTGAATAACCCTAGATTGTATTTTTGAGGAAACACATCAGATGGTAGATTGTTCCATAATTTGCAAGTGCGCGGTAGAAATGATCTGGTATTTCGAACAGTAGAAGAATACCAGGCATCCAGATGTTCTGTGGGGAGTTCCTGAGGGACACTCATTGAAGTATCTCCGGTAAAGAACCGACAAACAGGCAACATTGCAATTATAACTATAAAGACTCGTATCCCTCACCAGATAGCGGGTGAAAGAAGCGAGGGTCTGCTCCGGGAGTGCAAGTCGTACACTTCTGACGTGCCGCGCGCAGATTGCATGCGTCTTGATCTACTTCGCACGCCTCTGCGAAGCGAATGCGCGGACCGGGTTATTTGTATAGCCGTCATACATCACTTTAGTAGCCAGGTGAGTTCCCGCGAAAGCGCTAGCCGGGTATCATGACCGTATTAGTGACGTCATGGGCAAATCTGCCTTAGTAAGTCATAGTTCAATAGCGAAAGATTAATGATTTTATATTAATAAAACTAAACTGTGCAACTGATAGTTTAAAAACACAAAATTGACGTACGCAAATAACAAGTGCAGAGATTTTTGGATTTCGATCGGTACAAAATTATGTTTATATAGACGTGACGTCATCCTCCGTTCCACCTGTTATGGCGGATCGATAGATAATATACATACTTCCACACTATCCATACTAATATTATAAATGCGAAAGTGTGCTTGTTTGTCCGTCAATAACGCAGCAACAGAGCAAAGTTTATGAAACGGAGAGTGAAATATCTTATCAGCAAAGCACGTTGAAAGCGTATCTTTCCACAGGAACGTTCGCGCTCGCTCTTGTTCGCTTGCTTGCATTTTTCCGGTATAAAAAGTAGCCCATGTAGCTCATAAAATATCTCTATGCCAAAAACCACGTCTCCTGGTAAGTTTTTCAAATAACCACGCGAGCGAAGCCGCGGGTAAAAGCTAGTAAAAAAATGAAATAAACATAAATCAAAATCATATATCACTAAATAAATAGAATATTTTAGTGATTCTTTGTTACTGTCATCATGCTGAGCCATATGATATTTTTTAGGCTAGAAGACTAGACGCGGTATCCACAATAGCCCGCCTCTTGCGTCCCGGCGGACGAGCGCTGATCACAGTATGGGCAAAGGACCAAACCAAATCCAACTACCTCTGCAAAGACAAGGAGAACAGCGCGTCGAGCCTTCATCACACGGTCGACGGCATCAATTTACCGATACATGAAAACCGAACGCAATTTAAACATAACGACTTGTTAGTACCGTGGAAATTGAGAAAAATTAAGGAGAATAAATTGGAAAATCAATCAAATACGACATTACTGAGGTATTACCACGTGTTCGAGGAAGGTGAGCTGGATCGGTTGTGCGGGGTTCCCGATTTGGTGGTGGAAAGAAGTTTCTATGAAGAGGGAAATTGGTGTGTCATTTGTAGAAAAGTTTGTTTATCCTACTAATCACTACTAATATTATAAATGTGAATGTAGGTTTGTTTGTTACGCTTTCACAAGAAAACTACGGAACCGATCTTAATGAAGCTTTTTATACATATTCTTGGAGGTATTAGAAATAACATATTATATACTTTTCATTGAAAAAAAAAAATTACGTAAGATAAAAAAATGTTTGTAAAAATCTCGTATATGACTATAGGTGTAGACCATGTAGCAGTACGCGGGCGAAGCCGCAGGGCACATCTAGTATTATAAATGTGAAAATGTGGATGTTTGTTACTCAATCACGTAAAAACGGCGGAACGGATTTTGATGATTTTTGGCATGCATGTGACCTCTGTCATGGAAAAGAACATGGGCTACCTTCTATCCCGGTTCCATAAGTAGTTCCCGTGGGAAAATTGAAAATTGCTTGCGAGCTAAGCCGCGTGCAGAAAGCTTTGAAATTTGGTATTCATGTCACCTATGCTATAGAAAAGGACATTCATTGAAAAGTGAAAAGTCGGATGACTTATATTCTTTGTCAATACTATTCTTATTAGGTTATTTTTTTAATTTGTTACGTTTGTTACTATTATTATGCAATATATTTGAAAAATATTCGTAATTTTTACCAGCAAACAACATCGTTTTTTTTAAGTTAATTCACAGCTCAACCATTTAAGAACTATTGAGATTTTTGTAGAAGTCCTCTCTCTCTTCGAAATCGGTTCAGACTTACCCACAGTTAAAATGCTTTGTGAAAATCCAAGTGTGTCCAAGGTTAACCCGGACAAAATGTCAAACGCAAAATTTTATTAAATAGCAATGGGCAGGAGGTCAGGGATAAGGTATTGATCAATACTATGCGGTTAAAATAAAACAAAAAAATATCGCCAACATAACAGCCTTGAACTTTATTACAATAAATCTTCTACAAAACAAAAAAATACTATAAAATTCTATACAAAACAATATGTGATACAATTATGTAACAATGGTACATTACGGACAATATTTAAGTAGGTACTGTGGAATCAGTTGGTTTTAATTCTGTTTAAAAAACCACCACAACTCCATTATTTTTGAATTATTTTAGTTCCACAGATAATATTATAGAAAGGGCTTCATGGCTAGCACGAAACTAAAATTGTCTATACTCTATAACATAACATTTGGTAAAAACGAAAGAATTGTTCAACTTTTGAAAAATATTTTGCTCAGTATGATTACAAGTTTACCTACTTGGATTCCAGACTAGCACAGATATGTTTTAAAAAAATAACATTATTACATATAAGGTACATTTTTGAGATCATATTTTTGGAAATATATTTGTATTTATCAGCATTAAATAAATGCTTTTAATAAAACTCAATAACATTATGTAAATAATATAAATATTAATCTCCTAAATAAAAAAAACAAATTGGTTTGGAAGTTTGAATTCGAGGTTGATTACCATTTTTGCAAGTGGCTTCAATATGTTTTCTAAAAACATGAACACGCATTTGAGTTTTTTGTATTTTACTACCTATTTATATGACAGCTAAATACTGCGCAGGTTCAAGTTTTGTGACGAGAAGTTCTTGTCCGTCTTTAAAAGCTGTTGTTTGCAAAAGTTGTGTTAAAAATGCATCTACAAGATCAATATTTTAAAAAATATTAATAAAATTAGTGCTTTTATTCGATAACTTATTCAAGGTTTCATCAATGCCAACTGTAACAATGGTATAACAGAAATCGTAGACAAATCCGCCAAAACGGCGTCAACATTTTGTAAAGTGTTAACTTGAAAAATGTTCTCTTTTCTAAAACTAAGTATTGCAAGCGCTAGAAGTGGAAGAATTTCTAGGCAATCGTAGCCGAGGATAGCGTCCCAAAGGAGTAAGAGTTGGTCCGGCGGTAGGTGGCCGCTGAATGCTCGCATAAGCCATTTGAACACCACACGAATGCTGCAAAGGTAAAGGTATTTTAGTCTGCGGTATTTTTACCGCCATTTTATGAATTCTGGTTCGCGTTAGAAGCAAGTGTTGCCGTATTTAAAATTAAAATAAAAAACTTTTTTTTTTAAATAACTAAGTATATGCATACGGATTTATGTTGATATTTCTGAAATGTATCCAAAGTAGTGGCTCATTGGCTTCGAGCAATCTCTCGTAGAGAAGACACAATGATACAATACCCTGAAAAGGTAAAACACAATTAAATTATTAGAATCTTTAACATCGAGTTTATTTTAAAAAGGCATCTTAAGCTTAGCCTACAGTGGTGTTAATAAATTGTTAATAATTCTCGTCTTACCTGTGGATGTGTTGAAATATAATGCAATCGATGCCAATAACGCATGTAGAAAGCCCGAAAAATATAATACAACTGTACGGGCTCGTCGAACAAATAACAAAATGGAGTCGCTGAAAATATATTTAATTTATTTAAACATACGTTATTGAATCATTAAATGAAATATGGTCTATACGGTGAAAATAAAAAAAAACATGCACCATGGATATAAGGGAGCTAAAAATTTTATATTTATTTTATACACAAATTAAGCATTACGTACGAATGTACGAATTTATTTAGAACTGGTTTGAGTAGTGGACTTCAATTAAATTTCAAAGTATTAATGGGTTTCAAATACAGACTAACCATACATAGTGAACCCGTGAAATGGTATGACCCCGCTAGGTGGGAATGCAGTAAGGCAGTCTGATCCGTGACGGCCCTTCACTGCCACAGTAAGGGCTGCGCCCGCGAGCGATCTAATGGCGCTCAACACTTCAGAGTCTCGTGAAAAGCACAGCATTACCTGATTGCAAACGCAAAAAGATATATATTTTAAAACTTTTAAGACGGCCTCCCTGGCGCAACGGTCATAGCAATGAATTTATTGGATAGAAGCAGGCGTTACTTTGCGGAAATCCATAATATATAATGAAAATTAAGTTTAATTTGCTATACTCCGCTAACAGCAATCTGATCTGTATGGTGTAATTGTGTAATTTATAATTTCTAATACTCCAGAAGAGGCGTCACATTTGGCAAATTTTTCACTTAACAAAAAATGTCCGTTCGGTGTTGGGTATAGATATTGAAGAAATTATAAATAGCACCATACAGATTCCCTTGCTTTTCATGGAGTATAGCAAATTAAGTTTATTTTTCATAACGCAATGAATTTAAGTAGGAGGTCCGGTAGGGGGGTTCAAATCCCGGTAGGGGCGATTTGGGAATTTACAATTTCTAAATTTTCTCTGGTCTGGTGGGAGGTTTTGGCCCTACCGAAAAAGACGTGCCGCTTCGCGATTTAGTGTTCCGGTGCGATGTCGCGAAACGTTAGAGATATGACTACCATACTCCTTAACAGGTTAGCCCGCTACCATCTTAGACTGCATCTTCACGTACGACCAGGTGAGATCGCAGTCAAGGGCTAACTTTTAGGGAATAAAAAAAGACTACTGTTCTATTACACGTTCAGGGAATAAATAAAATGATTATATTTTATAAATCACAAGAAAATTAGTATTCTGTTTGCACGTTATTAGTTTCACCAAAAAAATAGCTTTCATATTGAAATCTAAAGAAAATTGTATACAAATGACTGAAAAACTAAGCGCTTTGTTCATGTTATTTCGCAAGGGAAGTACATTGCCAACAAACACACACAACAAGCATTGATTTTGCATTGCATTGATGACTGCTCAGCGGCAGCTGTCAACGCATTGACAGCAGACGTCGACAATCGACGTATCGGCGGCAGTAGGCGACGGCTACAGTAGTCTCTGCAGTTAGCAATGTCGCCCACGTAAAATAACCTTGAGTTAATTTGACGGCCGAGTGGCGCAGTGGGCAGCGGCCCTGCTTTCTGGTCCTAAGTCGTGGGTTCGATTCCCACAACTGGAAAATGTTTGTGTGATGAACATGAATGTTTTTCAGTGCCTGGGTGTTTATCTGTATATTATAAGTATTTATGTGTATTATATTCATAAAAAAATATTCATCAGCTATCTCAGTACCCATACACAAGCTACGCTTACTTTGGAGCTAGATGGCGATGTGTGTATTGTCGTAGTATATTTGTTTCTTTATTTATATTTTTTGATTAAAAGACAGTGCACGCAAAACACTTGCTATCCCAGGAAAACAAACGGTTCAAAGGAAAATGAAAAAAAACCATAATAAACGCGGACGATGAACGCTTGCAATAGCTCGCTGGTCAATAGTTTTAGTATCATAACACATAAGAGTATAATTATTTTGATATACAAAGGCCATGCTACAAATAATGATATTTGGTCGTTCGTATATCGTAAAGCATCTACGAATCCCAAGAACAATTCGGCAAAAACGCATTAATTAAGCTGTAAGACTTAAACTGACTTATAAAGTAAGAAATGAATACGATTTCATTGAAGAGTATGTGAAGATGTGAATTAAACTTTACCTGATATAGTAAATCTTCGAAAACGAAGTATTGATCGTCGTTGGATGCCGTCAGCTGCACATCTTTGAATATCAGCTTATCGATCATCAAATCCACTTCCAGGACGCTTTTCTTGAGTTGGTTGAAATAGGTTATTTGCTATGGCAACAACACAATTTGGATATGTAAATTGAATAAACTGACACCCCATTGTAAATAGTAATTTAAGTTATTTAACTGACAAAGATTATGAGGAATATATTGATTTTGCTATATCCATCGATGGATCTAATATTATGTTTTACAGTTTGACAAATAGGAAAATATTTGCTTATTTTGAGTATCCTAATAACTTACTAATATAACATATATGAAAGTGTGTTGGTTTGTTTAGTTCCCTTTAATGTCAAGCATCTAATGATTTTTGGTAAACTTAGAGATATTTGAAAGGATGAAGAGTAACATAGGCTAATTTTAGTCCTTGCAGGGAATAATCGTTTATTTTTGGACGAAGAATAGAACCTTTACTTTTTTGACAGTCGGTTGGCGCAGTGGGCAGCTCAATTCTCACAACTGGAAAAATGTTTGTGTGATGAACATGAATGTTTTTCAGTGCTGGGTGTTTTATCTGTATATTATAAGAATTAATGTGTATGATATTCATAATAATATTCATCAGCTATCTTATTCACAAGCTACGCCTACTTTGGGGCTAGATGGCGATGTGCGTATTGTCGTAGTATATTTGTTTTTTTATTTTTATTCTTTGATTAAAAAACAGTGCACGCAAAACACTTGCTATCCCAGGAAAACAAACGGTTCAAAGGAAAATGAAAAAAAACCATAATAAACGCGGACGATGAACGCTTGCAATAGCTCGCTGTTCAATAGTTTTAGTATCATAACACATTAGAGTATAATTATTTTGATATACAAAGGCTATGCTAAAAATAATGAAATTTGGTCCTTCGCGCCGGATATCAATAATTACTCAGTGTAGTAGGTATTAGTGTTGTAGTGTGCAACATGTTGCTGATAGACTAATTACGTAAACTAAAAACATTGCAACGTGAAAGTTTGTATCACCTGCTGTTTTACTTCGGCTCCTAAAACTTGTGACCAAAGTCTAGCTCTCAAGCATTGTGGGCTGCCTTTCTTTAAATACTCCTGTATGACCGGTGCGTATCCCAATGCAGCTACTCTCTCACCGAGCCCTATTCGCTCTGCTTCTAAGGTAGTGAACCCTGGTACCGTACTTGGCATGTTTGGATTGACGCCTAGTAATGGTTCACCGTTTGTCCATTCCGCATATGTTTTTCGCTGAAAAGGTTAATATGGTGATATAGCGATACGTTGATAACAATTGAAGAGGCGATCAGATAAATCAAAGATATATAATACCAATTGGTCCAAATTTTTTACTTGAAGAGGTAGATGCGCATATTCCCATTTAGGTTCATCCCTAGAAAAAGAAAATATGAGAGCTAATTAAAGTTTTTACAATAGATAAGTCTCTTACTTATTATTATATATCTATAATACTTACTCTCTCGTAAATGGCACATATCCTGACAACGTAAGTAAAACATCTAAAAAGTCTTTTGGTGCGTACACTGGTCTATATTTCGATAAATCTAGAAAAATAATACAATAGGCTTATTTTTTTACAAAATTGAAGGTATTCCAAATTTGTTACTTTAAACAAAAGCGAAATTACCTAAGCTATAAGTGCTGAGTTCATTCCACTTTTCTGCCAGCTCTTCTTGTTCGGTCTGCGGTCGAATTTTTGCTAATGAAGTTTCTAAATCGGAACACATCGAATTTAAAGATTTATGAATCCTTTTCTCCCATTGAGCACTGGCTTTTGACAACGAAGTAAGGGGATCTAATTTCTGCAAATAAAATTAATGATTGAATTAAAAATGCTTAATTGATACTGGTAGAGAGGTGCGTTTGGGTGCATTATTGAAATCAACATCGCGACACGAGCCTAGTGAGCTGGTGACCTCTGGTGAACGACTACGTATTAATTAAAAATCTAACATATGCTAGACACCTCTCAAGTTATAGGTAAATTATGTAATTTATCGGTTATCCCGACAACTACTCGAAAGAAATATAGGTACGTTGAGGCCTGTTTTAGATTATAGACGGCTCTCCTTTACAACAACTCTTAATATTGATTATTAATAATTATTGATTTTTTTAAACATTTAATGTCTGTACCTGCATTGTACACTTTACCCTAAATATATCTACCACCAAGATATTCTATCCAACTCAAGTATCTATTCTATGCAAGTCACATCATATTATTAAAAAAAGAATAATCAGATATAAACATCTATACCCCTATGATTTAACTCTTCTAAAAACCATTATCATAAACAACGAGTCTTACATTTTTGTTCTGTGTTCTAACCCAATGAAAAACTGTATTTCTTAGTTTTGTGTCCAAGCCTTTTTCTTTCATAGCTTGTTGTAACGTTTGCTTGAAGTCTTCCTTTTTAACATTTGGGGAAGAAACCAGTTTCTGTGGAACATTTATTCAAAACAATTACATAATAAGCAATGAATATATTTCAAACTGTGAAACTTACTTGTACATCGCTATAAAATGATTTATAAATTGAAAGATTTTTAATTTCTTCTGCAAGTTTCATAGCTGTGTGATGTATAGCATCATCTTTTATGTCTTCCATTATCACAATAGTACCTATATTTTAATTTAATAATTCCTAACATAAAATACTGTGTTTGCGTTTTTTATTAAAAAAATCATACTTGACATGATAACGGAATAGTACTGAGTAATTTTGTTCCCAAGGTAACCTAATAACAAAATATTTTTTAAAAACTCCTTGGTTTAAATTTTGTTGATGTGTTTTACAATGGCTATAAATGTATTCATAACAGCTATAGTTTTATTCATCAATGGCCTTTAACAGTCCACTGCTGATCTAAAGACATGTTGGTGATCACGAGGTGATCGCATTAGATCATAGATCGTAGTAATAGCACAGAGGACGCTTTTGCCTGCAGTGCTGCCAGTGGTAGATGAATAAATTAAATATATGACAGCTCAAACAATAACATTTTAACGAGAAAAGTAAACGTGGAAAATGATATGAAACTCCTTTGTAATATTAAGTTCGACTCTAGTGACAGAACTTCACAGTAGTTTATTGTAATTCGAATATTGAATATTGACATCAATGTTATTCTGTTATTGTCTTGTATAATTTTAGTGAATTAAAGCCCAGAGCTATGTTTTGCGGCATTACCTGTTTTATTTCAGAAAATGACACTAAAAAACAAAGAATCGAAAAAATGTGGCAATCATGAAACTTTATTACACAAAAACTAAAAACTCTAAAAAGGGTTGGGTTTTGTAATCGAACTGCCTCGATAGAGCGGAGAGGGTATTGGGGAGTTTAGGGTTAACCAACCCCTCTCACACGCATCGGCACAGATGCGTGCCTTTTTATTTTGTTGAAAATTCCATAGTAAAAATGGCTATCCAAACTTAGAATTACAGTGTTTATGTATAAATAACAAAATACAAAACCAAGATATCAAAACACGCTTGCTCGCTCGTCCGAGTAAGCGGGATGAAGATTTAAGTCGTATAAGATGGAGAAATAGTTACGAAAGAAACATTCTGGCAACGCTGGTTGTCTGTTCGATGATAGTTATATTCCTAATCCCTTAGTCGCCTCGTATGACACCTGCGGGAAGAGGATGAGTGGTGACATCTTTTTTTTTCTGATACGCCACCACTACATGGTGTTTGTTGGTTTTATCAATAACTTTAGTGATCGGAAAATAATCAGGTCGTACTAGTAAAAAGAGGGTAATCACAGACTTGCAAAGAAGAACTTTGTAGCAGAAATGTTTGTTGTTTAATGGTATGGTGACTTACAGTATTAGGTATCAATAGTATCACTCACTGCAACACTATCAATAGGATCGATGATATTGACTGCCTTACTATCGTTAGAGTTACTCAAGTATCAATGAAATTATTGATTTAAGGCATCGATTTAAAAAGGGTTATAAGATGATGTTTCGCGAGCTATCATGACCGATTCTCGAGGCCACCATTGCTTCCATAGGCTATTTATTACCATGAATTTTTCCTATCGCACCACTAGTCCACACCGAACCACAGACCATCATAAAACCTATAGAATACGTCAAATCCTATTTGTTATCATTTGTGAATGTGTTGTAATTATCTGTGGTGGTCATGATCATTAATCAGTGTCCTCTTCAAGAAAGTTGGTGCACTTTCGAAAACAAAGAAAAATAAAGAAATGGGAAAAATATTCCTGGATCATATCGGAGGCACCCGTTTATTCTCATGTGCTGCCTGCGATGTGGTGCTGACCAACCGTTCTGAACTTATTAGCACTAGATTTACTGGAGCCACAGGTTTGTATTGTTTTGTTTGGAATCAGCTGTTTGCAATAACATTGATAATTTAGTATTGATACTAAAAATATTTCCTACTTTTATATTATTGAAACAGCGTAGCGTTTTAGATTTACATACCTCTTTTTTATGAAAAAGGAAGGCTGCATTCAGTATCGAAAGATTAAATATTGACGTCAGACTTTCCGCGAGTGAAATTGAACTCTGTCCACGCTAGACTCGTTCAGCTTCTATAAAATATAATAATTTAAAATTGACAAACCCATACTTCACACTATTATTATAAATATAAAAGTGTGTGATTTGTGTTAAAGCTCTTCATTGCTCCAATATTTTAGCGTTTGCGAAAATCGAAAACTAACGCCAAAGCAAAATAGACTTAATGGCAGGCGTTTTGAAGTTGCAAGTTCTGTAATCCTGTTTTTTATTTTACCAGGAGTAAACTTGCTTGCTTGCTGTGGAATTGTGGACGAATTTGAGCATTAAAACAAGTTGAAAAAATAACTTAATTTGACTTGGAAGTTAAAGAGTATTGATAATTGAAACTGCCTGACTGTATTCTCACACACAAATAATTTCAACCTATTTCTTGTCATTGGTTTCTGTTTAGTAGTTTGTCTGCTTGATTAGAATAATTGAGATTGTGGCTGCTGTGTTGCATCTGAATAAGAAAATAAATAAGTCAACCAACTGTTGTGCAACTAATAAGTATAATGAATGTGTTGTTACAACCCTGGTTTCTACATATCTTGAATCTTCCATGCTTGCAGGTCGTGCTTTCCTCTTCCACAAAGTGGTAAACTTGGTGTACTCTGAAGTTCAAGACCGGGTGATGCTAACTGGCAGGCATATGGTGCGCGACGTCTCCTGCAAAAACTGTGGCACCAAACTGGGCTGGGTCTATGAATTTGCCACAGAGGAGAATCAAAGGTGATTTGAGCTCATATGTTTTTACTGGAAGGAGACAAATTTATAGACATTTAACATTACACATTTGTCTGGTTAAATATTTTTTACCTTTTTTGGTAGTTTTTTATGGTGTGTATTGTTGTAGTATCTAATATAACCACCAACCCAAGCCTGGTAAATATGGGCAAACCACCCTGTTGGGAGAAGCCCTTATATTGTGCAGTGGACTGTTAAAGGCTATTGATAGGTTTAATACACCACACATACAATGGACGGTTTCAGGCCAACCAAGTGTGGAAACAGCCCAGGAATAGAAGAAGGGGCTATTGGTGATTTCAGGTATTTTTTACCGCTTAATGCCATAAGGGGCTTGTGCATTAAGTAGGTATCATTTTGAGAAGGTTGATTGATATTGTGCCACTCTAGAAAACTCTCACTGGACATTTTTTGTATTGATAGTGTATATGTGACTTAACTTATGAATTTTGTTTACTTTCAGGTATAAAGAAGGCAGAGTTATCTTAGAACGAGCATTGGTAAACGAAACTGAAGGAATAGAAGAAATTCCCGTAAATAATGATGACTAAAAAGATTTTTTTTACTTCTATTTGTTATTTTTATAAGTATTTGCCACAGTTTCGCAATCATACAGTTGGAAAACCATACTAAACTGATATTTCTCTGAAATTTGCTGTCTAAGTTTTTAATTTGATAGAAATTAAAATGAGAACAATTACTCTCAGGGTAGTCTAAAAATTTTGGAAGTCTGATTAATCTCTCTTAATTGTTTATTGAAAAACCAAGTTAAAGGTATCATTACTAATTTTAATTGCCCTATGATCATAGAAAGTATCTACTATATCCAAAAATGTTGAATTTTTACAAAAATTTGCTACAAATTGCAAATAATATTAAAAAAAAAGGATCTCCGGGAAAACTTGTCATGGCAGCACTATAGACGTTGTAGGTAAACAAGACCTGTATAGAAAGTCCTTGTTTAATAACTAAACTTAATTGATTTTTTATTGATAATACGAAACTGAGAAATTTATAGTTTGTAATCACATAATACTTGATAAAGGCAGTGATTTTCGAAGTTCTTAAGGTTAAAAAATTATGTTTATGCAGACGTGGGGTCATTCTACGTTTTACCTAGCGCATCGCTAGATTTTGCAGTTTTATTTACTGAAAATAAATAACAATCCCGCAAAGAATATAATTAAAAATCCGTTTTTCATTGTAAATACAATAATTTAGCGGTTCCTTGTTATCATGGCTATTATTAACTTACAATAAAGGCTGATTTTTAAATCGGCAGTCGACTTCTGAATCGACGCGCTGTACAAGTAGGAATGTTCCAGAACTGTATGCTTGCTAAGCTGTTAATTTTTTTTTTTGCATTAAAACAAAATTGTTGGGAGTTAAAGTAGTTGTTGTGAACTTTCATGATTTATCTCATTGAATAAAGTAAGTTTTGACTTTGACATTTATTTTCTAGTACCCATTTATTCTATGGAATACGACGTCATGAGATAAAATGTTCCATTTTTGAATACTCTAATTGTTAAAGTTCTTGTCATGTTTATTCTATAGAAATTTGAAAGTTTGAAAAAAAACTTAAAGGAAGTTATGTATACACTCCACTCTCTCACTCTCGGAGTCATATTTATCCAACAGACGATGTAAACAAGTATGGCGGCCGTCGATTGACGATAATATCCGAACTACAAACTGAATTAAAAAACTCGCATATCTTTGTGATAGTTGACTATAAATCTAATCCTAAGCAAACCGCGTTAGGGAACTTCGTTCCAAAGATTAAATTATTGTTCTATGGAACAAAAAGTCTAATTTTCTCAGTGCCAATTGTGAGATTTTCTTACTACGGTTACTTATTCGAACGCGTGAAAGTTAATTACTTTTTGTATGGTCTCGTAAGAGCGCCATTTAGTTAGGATACTGGGAAACCGTACGCACACTTGACGCGTTTAAATAAGTAAACTTAGGTAGATGACGTAGCTCATAGGTCCAGAGACCGAATGATACCTAACTGCTGTTTTACATCATGGAATGCAAATAAAAAGGAGTCGTAATTGTACAATATCACATTTTATTCTTTATTATATTATATAACACAACATATATCTTTTGCAGATAAATTGGTTCTCTCTAATATATCCTTGCAATATACTTAAGCTCAGCTTTACAAATTGGAATATATTACAAATAAAATGCCAACAACGTAAATTAGTATTATTGAATCGTGAGCAATAATTTATCATGGCCGAAAACGTTTTCTCTATATTATTATGGACGTAATCAATTGAAAATAAAACGGGCAGAATCCCCGGGGCATTGCGATTATGTAGACCGCACGAAGTTTATTTCGTGCCATCAAAATTGAAGTAAAAGTAAGTTACACTGACAATATTTTTGTTAGCGCAGAAATGAGTAGGTTTTTTTATTCCACTACAAGTTAGCCCGTGACTGCAATCTCTTCTGGTGGTAAGTGATGGTAGCAGGCTAACCTATTAGGGAGTATGGTAGTTATACGCCTCAGTGGTTTCTACGCGACATCGCACCGGAACAGCTTAGAGGCACGTCTTTGACGGTAGGGTGGTAACTAACCAGAGAAAATTCAGAAATAATATAAATTCTCAAATTGCCTCTACCGGATCGAACCCGGGACCTCCTTAAATTCACAGCGCTCCCCGTTGCGCAAGGGAGGTTGTCGAAAAATTGTCGTAATCTATTGCTGTCTTGATTAAAATTACTTTTAACCCCAATAAAATACACACATTGTTTACATATAGATTTCATTTACAACAAAATACAGCTAAAATACATCTGTGCATATGCGGACCCCACCGATATCGGATGAATTTGTTGCGCGTAGTGATTGGCTTAAATATTTTCGCGCCTACCAAAGAAGTAACTACTTTATGAGTTCTGCACAATTTCAAATAGAGAATGTAGGAGGCCACAACGTGGTTTGCAATATATAAAACAAAAAAAACGCAATTTCACTTGCTTACATTTTTAGTCCAAGCTTTCCAGTAAACAAATAATATAACAGCTTTAGCGGGAAATTATTATAATGGAGGGCGCATTAGAGCCGAATAGATAAATAAGGTAATGCATCGTTGATGATCGTTCTTTGAACATACACTTTTCTCTTACATATATTTTTGTTGTTATTTATTTAAGATTCCCACAAGGTCCTAACATGAAAGAAAAGTGGATGTCTGGGACAGGAAAAATGATTACTTCATTTTACAGGGCAATAAAAAATATAACTTTTGTTTATAAAAAATTTGATACAGGTAAAAGATGCCGAAAACTTCGTTTATCCGCAAAATATAAAAATTTGCGTACTCCAAAAATCTTATATTATGTGCGCTTGAAAAAAGTATTTAGCAAATTATAAACGATCTCCATTTAAAAAATCAGCTGAAATACAGAGAAAAAAGTCTGAATAAACTTTCACATATTTAATGTATAATTATTTTCATAGCATTCAATAAAAAAACATAAAAAATAAATAATACCTATGAATCTCTTTTCAGTTGCACCATACAGCTTACATACATTTTTAGTTGATTGATTGTCAGATTGCCCAAAAATCTTTCGATGAGTCCTGGACTTCTTACTTTAGGTCATTCTTACCGCATATCAGTAGTTGTGGGTAACAGCTTATGTATTTTATTTTACTTGATGTTTCAAACTGGTGTTAAACTGGCCCTACTTGAAATAAATTAAATTAAAATTTTTAATATTTGTTTTGTATTTTATAATAGCAAATATAATTACTATTTTTGTATCTATTATTTACCATTATTATTTTAAAACATAAGTAAGACATCGTATAGTAGGGAAACCGAATTTATTGGGGATGCTCAAAAAAAGAATACAGAATAAAAGTATTGTTTAAATTGCCAAAATTTTTTTTTTGTGCATCCCTTAAATCCCGACATTGTCAAATTGTACAATACTGAAGTCCCTCACTAGTGGCTGTAGTCACTTATACAAGAGATATCGATGAAGAGTAAACGAAAAATGCGACCTTAAACCACTGCACGATGGTTTAACTCTGTTTATGTAGGTGTAATAGAGATTCGGCGACAAGTGTTTTCAATACGTAGTGTGAAAATTTCTATGAGGCCGCCTTATTGTGTGCGCTGAGAAAGAAAAGATCACATTCTCTGTAAGTTTATGTGATTCACAATAAAAGCGTATTCGTTCATTGATATACAAATAATAAGTTCATTTACAAACAGGTACAAAATAAATATAAATTTTTCAAATTGCTAATAATAATTTATTGCTCAACCGACTCAATAGGCTACATATTATCATCTATGTTCAAATAGAAAGTAAATTTCTTAAAATATATCGCACCAACGCCTAAGGCGAAAAAGGGACAAATTCATATAATAATATAAGCACCTCAATTTTATAATTATATGCAAAATATAAAAAAAAAAAACTTATTACATAGATAAACGAAGAGTAGAATATCATTGATTTAGATTATAAAAAAAAAAGAAAAACAATTTAATAAGTGGTAAAAACATTTGAAACCTTACTATACATTATTATAATAAAATAATTTTTTAAATATTTAATTTGGAGGTAATGTGGCCGAAAGATATATAATATTTATGGTAGAAACACATAGGCAAAATCCCACCCGATTTTCGATTTTGATTTAATTCTATTTGGCCTAATTCCAAAAAACATATTACTACTCAGTGTTTTCTCTGACAGACTGTATGATAACGACGGATTGGCAAATTGACTATAAAGGGTACTGAACAGGGCAGCAGATGATAACACCCGAATAATACTGACTTTGCCATAAAGTAGTCCTTAAATAAATGTCATGGATCTCGGAAAATAGGCGTAGCAAGCAATTAAAAAGAATTTTAATTCGATCATTGAGTTTGCTAACGCGAGCAAAGGTTTTTTTATATTTACATATTTCGTACCGTAGATAAGTAATTAGTATAACTTTTAGTGATAAAAGCTGAAGTTTTATAGTTATAATTCAAATTATACATTATGATAATTTGGATGATCTAAAACGAAACCAGACTTCTATTGATATTCAATTCATTTAGCAAACTTCGGCATTACTAGGGTGGATTTGTTTCTACCATATCTTTTCCTATCTGCAACTATAACACTAAATACCAACTTTGTAACAAAATTCTACCAATTTAATAGAAAAATATTTACGCCACTATAATTTGATAACCTAATTCCTAATTTTTTGTCAGATGAGGCGTAATATTTCTCGATGATTTTTGAACATTGTTCTGATATTCTAAATGAAATCATTTCAACTAGGACAGCTGTGTACTGTCATTAATTTGACGTCATAATGGAGCCATTTATCAAATCACATCACACAAGTGCTGATTAATTGGATATACTACTTTCATAATGCAATTCTTTCTAGATCTCTAACTTACAATTTGACCGATGTAAGCCAAGTAGAGAAGTCACTAAGTAAGTTTCCCCAAAAATCAAGTCAGTTGGGCTAGTCACAGGCAGGAGATAAAAATTTACCCCCGTTTATTATTACACATATATTATTTGGATACTATTTCCATTTGTGCGCCAGCGTGCGCGTTGATAAAGCTGTGGGAGAAGATACATTTATATCCTTTCCCCGGGGAGATAATTGTCTCCGTCCCATGCTAGCCGTGCAGTTATATAATTCAATCCCCGAATTCTATGGGATATGCGAAACTGGATGTGCCAGTGTCTTAAGAATTATCGCAGAAGCATATTTCATAATGTTGATCTTCTGATTTATTGCATTGCCTTAATTACCCTTGAATACTCGCAAACGACAAAAAGCGTACCTGTTACATTCAAGCTAAACCTACGTGTGACGTAATCACAAAATGACTCCTGGCCAAAAAAAAATACAATATTACAAAAGCTGTCTAATTCAAAATCGATTCGAGATCATTTTGAAGCCTTACTCCTTTTACGGGCTTCATATTATATTATGTAGTAAAAGTACAATTTTAAACCAACTATTTAAAAGATTTATCAGGTCTCCGTTTCATAGATATATTACTTTTTTATCACCATTTCTAAACAAAGGTCAACAAACATTGGCGGACCGAGGATACTTGCATCACAAAATTTTCGAGTGTCAGCTTTGCAATGGTGGAAAGGTTTTCGTGTCCTGGTGAAAAGCCAAATGCAAGGTGTCCAAGCCGATGTGAGTTAACTGTTATATATATTTTCTTTTCTATACATTATTAAAATCTCAACCTCATTCAGTTCACGTATTCGAATATTAGCATGCATTTACAGATCTTCAGACCGTGTTTGGAGCACAGAACAATGCAGAAAGTAAAGGCAAAAAAAACAGCGTGCGTTCTGTTATAGTCGCTTTCACTTAATATAAGATTTTTAGCGCGCCCTTTCGAAGGTTTGTGGACGATGGAGAGTCGGCAAACTGCAGAACTGGGAAGGAAGTGTTAGTTGAGAAATTACCTCAAGAATTGAGAGATGCTTCTGAACCGGCGGAATATCAAGCACAGGTAAAATATTGACATTGACAGTGAAAATGGATCGAAGTATCTGTATAAAAGGTCTAAGAACCTCAGGACGCGATTTGGATTGCATCCCATCAGGTTCAAACTACTTCGACACCGATACAAATTAAGATGACGGTCTATAGAGTAAAATTTCGTTTCCAAAAAAAATATTGTGTCCATGCTAAATTGGACAGAAAAGAGTTTGTGAGATTATTTCAAACATACTGTTCAAACTTTACATTAATTATGTAAGTATAGAAATATATACATAAATATTTATATATACATATTGTATTGCAACTATTAATAAATCTATAATAATCAAATTATTAAACAGCATAGATTCGAAAGTTACACCTAACAAATCTAACAAGTTACAACACTACCGTTTTGGGAGACCTTTATTATCTACATATATTCCCCCTTTACAATATTTTTGATTGATAAAGCGTTTAAAAAGATTTGTTTTCCTTTCCCGAAATGTACAAAAAATATTATTGGGGCTGGATCAAATTCGCAAAGACTCCAGCGCCTGCGTCGGATTCAAAGCCACTAAACCAACTCTCTGCTTTTCAGTCTCGATGAACTCTAACAAGGCCATATAAATAAACTTGTACTGGGCTTCGTTTTGCACCATGCCAGACCGTTGGTCGCGGACCATTTGCACGGTGCGGTGAATGTCGATTTCGCAATCGAATCCCTCCTTCCGTATCTGATCTAGAATCATATCGATGACGATAAACGTTCCAGTTCTGCCAATGCCGGCCGAGCAGTGCACGCATACGACGGCTTGGCTCGGTGGGTCGCTATTCGTCATGATCTGCTGTAACCTGTAGTTGACGTCTAGCAGTATGTTCAGTACTCGGCCCGGCTCCGAAGGCACGCCGTGATCCGGCCACGCGATGAAATGGAAATGATAAATAGTCCTCTTTGCATTCGGTTCGTCTTTCTTTGTCACTATGAAACGTCTCAACGTGTAATCCTGCGTCGATGACTCTGACTCGTTCAAAATAGTGTACTTCTTTATCACCTCCGTCTTGTTCAGCTCTGGCCAATACCGTTCACATTTTACTTTGCCGCGCTCAATTTCTTTAGTCGTCATTATTATGATACGCACATCTTCCTGCCATATCATGGACCAGAACTGGTAAATCGTAGTGGATAGGCAGCCCTGGGTCGCGATGTAGATTTTATTGTACACCTTATCTGGACCTCCGTTTTCGACCTTCTCCTTGGTTTTAGGGATGGTTGTGTTCACGTAGTTTGGATTGGTGCGTAGAACGCTCGGCTCGTAAGGCGGTAAATGCTTATGAGTACCGTTCCCGTAACCTTTTGTATGTTCTCTAGGGTGTTCTTCTATTATTATGACGCTCGTGTGTGTTGGGGAGGATTTGTCCTTGTTTTTAGATGATGTGCCATCCTTTCCATGTGGTGAGCTGTTCTCGTTTCTCCCGTTTAAATCTTGCGACTCAGAATTGGAATCGATAAAGTCGCATCGGATATAATTTGCATTAATATAGTCTGAGCCTGGCGGTCCGTCCAGCGGGATGTCCCGGAGAATGACACGAGTGTGATCGAAGGGTATGATGTTTTTATACCGATTTTTTCTTATGTTCTCTGGTTTGGAACCTTCCATTCTGTCGAAGAGCTGTAAGTTCTCCATCATCTGCAATGTTTCAAACTCCTCCCAGAAGCCCTGTTTGTAAGCCATGCTCTCAATCGGGCCCTCGTTTTCTTTCTGCAGTTGTTTGACTCGTGTGTGAAAGTGTTGCACCTGAATGCGAGTTGCGTTGAAGGGTTGAATGAGCCTCAGCACATCGCCTGTGGTTTCCACCATGGGGTAGTTGCGATAGTGATCCACGAGGCTGACGAGGTCGTCGAACTGTAAACCGCCACCAACATCGTATTTATTGTCTTTTCTTCTTATAATAACATGCGTCACTCTATCTCGCATCCGAACTGATAGTACGAAATCACCAGGCTGCCTCTGGGACTCTCTAACAAGAAAAGAGCCGTTTCTGCCATTTTCAAGCATGATCCTTTCGGCTTCCTTGGCGGTAAGCTGTCCGTGGTACCATCTTTCAGTCGTCGGATCGGCGCAATTGAGAGGTGTTTTCAAACGAATGATATTTCCGTTTTTCTCGCGTAATTGACCCTGATTGTCCATATAGAACTGCACTAACTCGGATAATGTTGCAAACTTTTCACCACCATAGAGATCGAGAAATTCACCATTGTTTTGGATTTTTATGTGTGTAACCTCAGTTCCTCTTTTGACAGACAAAGTGAAGTCACCCTTATTGCTCATGCTCGGTCGGGCAAGGAAGTATCCATCACGGCCGCGTTCCAACAGAAGCCTTTCTGCGTCCACGCCGTTCAGTGATGGATGGAACCATCTCCGTGTTATCATCTTACACTAACAAAGCACCACTTCAATACTTACTGAATCTAGAATTGCTTCTCAGATTAATAATTTATCTCCTTCAAGTTTAAATCTCCATAAGTCTTCAGTACTCATCTGTAAAACAAATTTTATCTTGTCTCTTATTTTGGCATATAGTAACATGTGTTGTGTAGTTCAGTAGTTGTAGTGTGTGGATAAAGAGGATGATTTGTTTGTTTGTTTATTTGTAATCCATCAAGTTTGAAAAGCATAAAAAGTCAGTTTATTATCAAGACAATCTTATTAAGATAGACCTTGCTCTGTACAGCTTTTTATTTGGTCACATGTTATGTCTGGTGGGAGGCTTGGGCCATGGCTAGTTACCAATTAGGGATATGACTACCATACTCTCTAACAGGTTAGCCTGCTACCATCTTAGACTGCATCATCACTCACCACCAGGTGAGATTGCAATCAAGGGCTAACTTGTAGTGGAACAAAAATATAAAATAAAAAAAAAAAGTTGGAGATATAAAAAATGTACATTACAGGATGTACATTTTTTATATCTTATACACAAGGAGTCTAATATCTGTGAGGCCAATAGACACTTAACTCATTATTAATAATGTTTCATATTTATCCTTAATACTTTCATTACAAAGGTACTCATAATAATGCTTGGGCTGGACCTATTACTGCCTACTAAAAGGCACGGGTTCATGAAGTCTTGACATGCAGCAGTTTTCATAATTTCTATAAATTTGAAATGCATATAAAAATTTTCGGAACCAACAGGATTTGAACCTACGACTTTCTGGCAATTGCTGCCTGAGCACTTTCTCCAATTAAGCTACGGCTCTCCTACCATTATCGATGCTGAAATTAGTATATGCCTTTCACATCAGTTTTATAGCGACTGTATATTGATAATTCCTCCAAGTGTAGGTAAAAAAAACTAATAAAAATGTGACTGCAATAATTTAAACATTAGAAGTAAGAATAAACTTACAGTGCAATATAATAGGTTACATAAAATTCAAAGTTCAAAGTTTGTATTAAACGTAAGCTTATAGAAAAGTCCTATTATAGTATAAAGGACTATGTAATCAATAAAAAAGCTTGGGTGTAAATTATTGCTCTAACCAGGTTGCTCTTCTAATAATTTTAAATAACAATGTGAGATGGTGATAACAAAAAAAAACACCTGGCTAAGTTTTGTGACCACGTGTTTGGAACCTCGTAACTTTAGTTTTAAGTTTACGAATGTGGTTATCGCCATCATCTCACTACCGTGTAATTCTTATGAACGCACTAAAAGTGCCACCAATGGGGGCTATACTTGAATATATATATATACTTGAATAAAGATATTTTTGACTTTGACTTTCGACTTTTAAATAGTTCTCATAATACTTAAATTAGGAAACACATTGCACATAGCTCCAGAAAGTTCAGAGGTTAATGCCAGGGGTGAAACTCAGCTGATAGGGAAACCAAAGCCTAGCCCACCACCATTAGACTATAAATATATAAATAAGATTCATATCTCTACCATAGTACTACTAATATATTTTTTATATCTGAATGAGCTAGCTTTTGGGTAAGCCAGATAATTTTGAGAGGGGGATTCTATAAAATACTACTACACCCCATATTTAACGTAGGTCTAACCTAGGGCACAGTAAATAAATTTTAAAATAAGAATCAAATAATTGGTTACTGAATTTTAAAAAATATTTTGTATTTACACAATTACGTACACATTATATACGCATATAGATCACAATTTAGTAGTAACAGAAATTTGAACTTCAGCGATCACGTAGATATGTGCATTTAATATAGTAAGTAATTCGCACTATACAAAGTTATGCATATTAGGAAGGGGTATCTACAAGACGTTCACACACAAGTGTTTGTGGTATGTGTACATGCTCTTTTGTTATATTTACTAGCATCACGTGTTATTCCATACCTCACAAAGGCACCGCTGCAGCGTATATTCCGCAATATTTCTCAAAATACGATCTAAATCTACACAAGTGTTGTTGCTAGGCTGACTTGAGACTTTTTGTATCGCTGTTTTCAAGGGCGTATTCACGAGTCCAACAATGCACATGAGCGTAAAAGTAAACGCGAATATTAAACAGGAATTGGGCACTGTTAAATAAAAACTTTAATTAAATTATTAGATATAAACATTATTAAAAACGGAAAGTCCAAAACGAATTTCCCTTCATTTCACTAAATGCCCTGCGGAAATGTCAGTTATGTCACTCAATTTATGTCAAATGTCAATAAATTGACTTTGGCAGCTAAGTGAATGTGGTGCTGCTGTTTTCCGTCATAGTTGTACCACAGTGTACAACTTATATTTTGATTAGGCAAAGAGGATACAAATACAGAAGGCAGAAAATATAAATAAGTTTTTTTTTCTAAGCCTAATATTATGTGAAGCTTAGTTGAAGCAGAGAATAAGTAACGGTCACGACGTAAGGTCACGACAGCCATATACAGTGGACATAAATAATCACACATACTTTGTCGGAAATACTTTAATTAAAAAACAATATAAAAAAAAAAAAATTGTATTAATTATCAAAGCTACTTTTCATTTGTATCAATTGTACATTTTTGAGATTTCCCAAAATAACTGGAGATCACTTTTCTAACACCATGGCGTTTATTTTGAGTTGAAGATTCGCTTTGTTGATTTGAAGACTTTGGCCAATGTTCGGCAAAACTTTGTCGCCTGAACACCTTCCCCAACGATTGCCACTTTTGTTCTGGACTAATTTCTTTTTCTTCAAAATTTTCTTTGCTTCCCGAAGGTAGATCACCCTGAAATGTAAATCATTAACATTTACTTACATCTGCTATATAAATAAAATTGAATAACTACTTATTTTAAAGACAGAAGACCTCTTCGGAATGTTTTTTTAAACATTGACCGTATGTTTGTTCAGACTAATATTCGGCATAAACAACTGAATCGGATTTAACGCATCATTCACAATCAGTTACAAGGCTTAATAAAGAGTATTAGTAATGTACACCACAATTTGGTGAAGCTTTTGTAGAAGCAGGTCACTGGGAACTGTAAAATAGCTTCAATGTTTATTTATTATACCTTATTAAGAAATATGCTCTTTCAGCACGTCAAGTCCTACTAGGTAAGCAGGCCTAATATAAGCACTTTGAAACGTCAACTCTGACGTTTAAATATAAAATAGATAGGAACCCAATCGAAAAGTGTAAACAATAAGTAATAAAGACCCAGGTCAATATGTGGAGATCATGAAAATGGGATTCTTACATCATTTGATTTCGTTGATCGAAGTTGGTTTCGAAAAAAGTTTGTAATAGATTTTTTCCAATTCTTTGGGCTTCTGTATGAATGTATCTCCAAACTAGCCGTGCCTTCTACAGGTATTTTTCTGTTCTTCATACTACATGTCTCATCGTCTTCTTTTAGTAAGGTTTCATTTTTAAACGGTGCTCCTTCCGGACCCAACATTTCAAACAGTATATTAAATAACTTTTATATAAATGAATCCAAATTATAAGCAATAATAATTTTTTATGAAAACGAAGCAGTAACAACTGCGTCATTTGTTAATTCTGTCATGATTGAAAAAGGAATATTTTCTATCTTTTTCAAATACGATCTTTATGTTACCTTATTGAAATATTTTTTTTCGTATTTTTGTTTTTCTTTTATCTACCAATGAGACCACTTAGTCCTCTTTATATTATATTATCTTTGTAGAATACTCCAATCGAAGAGGATACAATCAATCTCTTTGGTCAACGCATAAAATTAAGTTTGGTAGTTAAATCAAGTGGGTATTAAATCAAAAAACTACATTACATTCCAATATAGGTTTTAATTTTTGGTTTTAATAGGGAATATTTATAAGATTTTTGTCCGGCTGTATATTCTTTGACCAGCGTTTTTAGAAATCAGCAGTAGCATTGAACCGCATAGTTCAGTGATTTTGAAGCGGTCGACCGGACACTGATTTCTAAAAAAGCTAAAATGTTTATAAATAGAAGGTTCGTATCACGAAACGATTGCCCAATTGAAATTTTTATGAAATAATGAATTAAATACACTTTTTCATTCGTTTTTTTATTAACATATCAATTGGTTTACTACAAATTTACTTATTTTACACTAAATTAAAATAAAAACAAGCATAATATATACATACATATATTAATAAAGTAATTTGTTTAATTTCTGTTTATCTAAATAAAACTGGAAAAGAGTTAAAATGTAATAGAAGTACTGACGTAATGTAAAGAGAAGTATTAAAAAACAAATAATCCTCACAAAAGCAAATCGGAGAAATTGCAGACATTACTTCGCTATTTCGTCTTGCGAAGTTCAACCATTTTTTTTTAATTTTATGATTAGGAACACCATGCTTTAGTTATTATTAGTCTGTGCTCGGGATCTTGTAATCGCGCGGGAAAAATCTTTTAAAGACAAGAGCCCAAAGCTAAACTGCTTATTTAAAGTAAAAAAAAATCCGCGGGAAAGTGGAAAGGGAGCAAGTTTGTACCTTTGCCGTTTCCCTACAGGAAAGAAAGAAAAAAAGTTATAAAAAGAGCAAGTTACTGCTAATTGTATAAAATTATTTGAATTTAACGTAATTGAACAACAAGAAAACTTGTTGACAATAATTATTAGCATTTATCTCTTAACAGTATTTACCAAACAATGAAACCGGCAACGGTGAATAAATTAACACAATATCTACTGTTTAATATTCCCTGAAAAAACCAGGAAAAATATGTCTTTAAATTTTACATTGCAGGACGTGACAAAGTGGTCAAAGTTGTTTCCACTAGATTTGGAGGACTTTACGAACTCTGGTACATTTATGAAGAAAATAACTCTCGTAATTATCAGCAGTATATCGTATTTAAAAGAAGCGCTACCCCCAGGAAGTTTTACGGAGGAGATTTTCCAAGGCATCAGATTACGTATTTTAAGAAATAATTGCGGAAATAAAACAGCCCAGTTCCTAAGTACCGCCTTGGAGGACGCTTTCGATGCTATGGATAAAAGATATGTAAGTGAATTAACTGCCTCCTTGGTCTAGTGATTAGCATCTACTACGGATCATGCGGACTTGGGTTCGAATCCTGGGTCGGGCAAAAAATATATGTTTTATAGTACTTCTATTAGAACTTTCAGTATCAGCTCGGAAGTACGAAATTGGCTGTCAAACCCCGTGCCTCGGAGAGCATGTTAAGTTTTCGATCCCGGATATTATAGTATTGGGTTTGCTTTCAATTACTCTAAGCGTTCAAAAGTGTCTTTCAAGCCCGCCAACCCGCAATGAAGCGGAATGGTGGGTGTATCATTGTTTGCTCTAAAATGGTTTTTCGTATGATAGACGAGGCCTGTACCCAGCTGTGGAATGCCAAAAAGCCGCGGATAGAGATGAAAATTAAGTCAATTAAGAAAATCAAACGATACTAAGTATTACGAAAATGAAAGTATGTCTGTTACTCTATCACGCCTTAACGTTTGTACTGATTGCGATAACATTAAATTATACCGAGCCGGCCGGATTGACGGCCGAGTGGCGCAGTGGGCAGCGACCCTGCTTTCTGAGTCCATGGTCATGGGTTCGATTCCCACAACTGGAAAATGTTTGTGTGATGAACATGAATGTTTTTCAGTGTCTGGGTGTTTATCTGTATATTTTAAGTATTTATGTCCATTATATTCATAAAAAAATATTCTTCAGCTATCACAGCACCCATAACACAAGCTACGCTTACTTTGGGGCTAGATGGCGATGTGTGTATTGTCGTAGTATATTATTATTATTATTATATCTATACTACAGCACCATATGAGGTCCATAGTTATGGCCTGATAAAAAGGCTCAGAGTCACCCAGCGGGCGATGGAGAGAGCTTTGCTCGAAGTATCTCTACGTGATCAAATCAGAAATGTGGAGTAGAAGAACTAGATTTACCGACATAGCTCAACGAGTCGCGAGGCTGAAGTGGCAATGGGCGGGTCACATAGTTTGGAGGGAGGATGGACGTTAAGGTCCCAAGGTGCTGGAATGGCAGACCCGCACTGCTAGACGATGACGAACGACATTAGGCGTCTCGCAGGTAGCCGCTGGATTCAAGCGGCACAAAACCGTGTAATATGTAACTCCCTACAAAAGAGCTATGTCCAGCAGTGGACGTCTATTGGTTGATTTGATGATTGTTAATGAATGAATGAATGAATGAATGAATGACTGAATGAATGATTGAATGAATGTATGAATGAATGAATGAATGAATGAATATACTTTTATTGTACACCATAGAGAAAATTTACAGAGATACAAATACAACAGCACAATAAGGTAGAACGTACAATTTGGCGTATGATGATGATGATACTATAGCAAAGTGATTACCAAGGAAAGGAAAGGAAATCATCGTGAGGAAACCTGCATGCCCGAGAGTCCTCCATAATGTTCTCAACGGCTTGTGAAGTCTAGCAACCCGCATTTGGGCAGCTTGGTAGATTACAGCCTAGCTTACTTATTGTATATATCTTTGTCTGGTGTGAGGCTTCGGCCGTGGCTAGTTACCACCCTACCGACAAAGACGTGCCGCTAAGTGATTTAGCGTTACAGTACGATGTCGCGTAGAAACCAATTAGGGGAGGAGTATGGGTTTAATATAACTGCCATACCTCTAACAGGTTAGTCCGCTACCATCTTAGACTGCATCATCACTTGCCATCAGTGAGATTGCAGTCAAGGGCTAACGTGTAGAGGAATAAAAAAAAGGTTCATCATCGTTTGACGGCAGACTGGCGCAGTGGGCAGCGACCTTGGTTCCTGTGTCACAGGCCGTGGGATCGATTCCCGCAACTGGAAAATGTCTGTGTGATGAACATGAATGCTTTTCAGTGTCTGAGTGTTTATCCGTGTATTC
Source organism: Pararge aegeria (assembly GCF_905163445.1). Classification (NCBI taxonomy): domain Eukaryota; kingdom Metazoa; phylum Arthropoda; class Insecta; order Lepidoptera; family Nymphalidae; genus Pararge; species Pararge aegeria. Next base: position 2,061,545 of record NC_053184.1, on the reverse strand, counting down.
ATACGGTTTCTACGCGACATCGCACCGAAACAATAAATCGCTTAGCGGCACGTCCGTAGTGGTAACTAGCCACGGCCAAAGCGTCCCACCAGACAAGACTTTATGAAACATGCCAGGAAAAATTAACTATACTGAAAAGTTCATTACCCAACAGCTCCACAAACTTGCTCTATGCTTCTATGAGGGTGAATGTAGACTCGGCAATATGCTAGAAAGCCACGTGTTCGAGTACGTCTACAACGGCGATATGGTGACCATGAACATCACGTGTTCAAGGGACAAAGACACGTCTAAACAGACAAACTATACGACCGAGCAGCAAACGGTCAATCTTATACGCGGTACTCTGGTCTTGATGCGCTCCTGCCAAAATATGCTGCCATCGACCTACGGCCTCAGCTTACGTCTTTATTACAATGAAGGTACGTATGTTAGTCTTTGTCAAGCAATCCGATCTCACACTTCACAAATTATTTTTAATCAACAATAATATTGCTAAAAGGCAATGACTGCAAAATGTCGTCTCGATGGTCTTACGATGGTCAATAGAAGTGTCAAAATATTAGCAGACTACCAATACGTGCGATCATTGACTTGTCATTGTGCACGAGACTAGCAAACGTTTCAATGGTCGCCATCGGAAAATCATAATGACCCAACTTGTAAAAACTGACATGAAGTCATCATGAAGTCACTGATGGACATCTGACACACAAGAGGGTATGCACAGGGTATGCAGATGATATAAAATGAAGAAAATCTCCAGTTTGAGTTATAAATTATTAAGGGTAGGTTTTTTATGTCTTACAATGCCAATCCTTAAGTTTTTTTATAACTCGTACTGGAGTTTTTATTATTTTAATTTCATTTGCATACCCTGTGCATACCCTCTATAGCAGACTCGCCCCCAGGCGTCATATACGAGTGACACCTGGCCCCGAGTGATGACCTCTTTCGAAAACTGAAAAAAGAGATGATGAAGTTAAAGAGGCAGTTTCAGCATATTTTTAGGATAAAGACAAAACCTTTTTTTTATGTGGGTATATATAAATTAATTGAAAGATCTGAAAAATGTGTCTTTTTCCAACCTCCATTCCGCGAACATAAAAACGCTCCCTCGTAACTAGCCATGTGAAAAACATGGATTTTCAAGATTGATGCTACAAACACTTAGCGACTGCCCTTGAGTTTTTTTATCGACATTGCGAATGGAAATAATGGAATGAATAGCACTGGAAATTGCAACCGCTTAAAGTCGTATGGTATGTCGTTCGGAATTAAAGGAACCCATGGAATCAAAACGTCTTCGCCCTTGTTTTTCCTTTCGCCCTTGTTCAACTTTCCTTTCAAAATTTGCATGTGGACAAAGTTTAGGGGCGTCGCTTTAATTAAAAAACGATATCCCAGATACACCGGATGACTACCACGCTCCAGGGTTCACCTTCGACGGAGACGCCGACCATTTTGAGAATTTCGCCATCAAAGGTCTCAAAGTTGGTCGAGTAGATACCCCTTTTCATAAACTCAGTCTGCTGTCTTACGTCAAAGAACATACCAGTGGAGATGATCGTGAGGCTGTGAGTATCTTTAAAAACTTTTTTACACAACAATACTTACCGATAAAGACTTGCCACCAAGCAATTCAGCGTTTCGGTACGATGCTGTGTACAAGCCGATTATGGTGAAGCTGCTACCTTAAATAGCATTACCAGTTACCACCATGTGAAATTGCAGTCAAGGGCTATCTTGTAGTGGAATGAAATAAAATGTTTTCTATGGATAAAGTACGTAATGGTACCTAGCGTCGTTAGTCATCATCTAAGAGTTGGTGAAACGTTTTTTTTCCTCTACGTATCACCCAAATCATCCGATTTATGTGTTTTCTAAGTTTAATAAAAACGGGCATGAGTTATAATTTATTTTCACAAAGCATTTCTAGTAGTATGATTATTATATTACACATTTACTTTCTGTACCGATAACATTATTATATATAGTTTTAGTATTATTATTTTACCATATAGTATTTTATTTTATTTTATATATGTACTGTTTTTGTAATTTTTGTAATTATTAATATGTATGTATATTCTTAGAGTTTTGCGCACCGCTATAAGGATTCATATGTGAGCCAATTGCTCATAATGGTTGCCTGGAAGAAATCACTATAAGTGATAAGGCCGCCTTTGTTACACAAATTTAACTGTACCTTTGTTGTGTCTCTTTTATTTTATTTTTTCTTGTGTGCAATAAAGTATTTTTGATTGATTGATTGATTGATTAAACGTGGTATTAAAACGACAGTAAGATTTGGATATTGGATACGTGCGTAGAGGATAACTTGCCGAACATCTGTTTAGTGTGGAGTATAAGGATTGAAGAAATTATAAATTACACCATACAGATTATCCTACTTTTCGCGGAGTATAGCAAATTAAACTTAATTGTCATAATATACTAGTATCAAAAAACATTTTCCTGAAAACTATTTGACCTATTTTGGCGTGGTCTTGTTACACAGAACAGATTCCTTAATAATATTTTTTGGGATTATAGGTGGCCAGTGGGCGATAGGGAGGTTTTTTTTTGAAATTTTTTACTGTAATTGAATTACTGTTTAATCAAGTATTGTCTTTCAGCCATTACGTAATCTCTCAACATCCAAGAATGTTAAAGTGGGTAAGTGATAATTTCAAATTTATTTTATATGCGGTGGGTAAACCTGATTGTTGGCGTGGCGATACGGGCCGTGGCGACGTTTCGCCATATGATTGAATTTTTTTATTTGGTATTAAATAATAAAAATTTGTAAATAATTTTGTAAATAAACAGTCATTATTAACCGACAAAAAGGAGTGGCTATATATTTTTATTTATTTATTTATTTTTTTTATTTTCTATTTCGGTCGTATTTTTTATTTATTTAAGGAATAAATTTGTAATGCTCTCTTTTCATTATCTGATTCCTATCGTAATCTGTTCATATAAGTTATAAAAAACAATTTCGATTTTTCACATCTCCCAGGCGTCCCGTCACACATTATTTTATATAAACAATTAAAATACCACTTGCTTTAACGGTCGTAACCCTGAACATTATGGAGAACTCTCCGGCCTTCATGCCGGAGAGTTCTCCATAATGTTCTCAAGCGCGTGTAATCCTGCAATCCGCATTTGGCCAGATTGGTGGTAATGCTACCAGCGTATGCGCAGTGGCGTGCACTTCATACAGGCGCGAAAGCATTGCCTACCCATTTTTTTTTATATAACTTGTATAGTAGGATGATTTTTTTTAATTTTATGCGACATTCATTACCCTGGTCAAAAGCTACATACACGCTTTGCGTATGCGACGTGAACGAGAATGAAATGGACCACGTCCAGATCGATAAAATATGTAGTAATAAAATAATAGGTGTCGGAAAAAATGTCGTCTTGCTTAGTCTTAGTGTCTGACAAAAAAAGTCGTATTACGCGTTTTTAGACCTACCTCCCATCTGCAAACATTCGTTCGCCGGCTAAGGGTTCCAAATGGGCTATTTAATGTTCATTGTGATCGGTCACATCCCACATCCACCAATCCGCACTGGGCCAGCGTGGTGGACTACGGTGTTAACCCCTTCTCATTGTGGGAGGAGACCCGTGCTTTGTCTGGCCGGTAATTGATATGATGATGATGCGAACATCCCAAATGTAAGACACGATAATGATTTATGACGGCCGATTGGCACAGTGGGTCGTGACCCTGCTTTCCGAGTCCAAGGCTGTGGGTTCGATTTCCACAAATGGTAAATGTCTGTTTGATGAACGTGAATGTTTTTCAGTGTATATCTGTATTTTGATTATTATTCTTCAAACATCTTAGTACCCGTAACACTACGCTTACTTTGGGGTTAGATGGCGATGTTTGTATTGTCCTAGTATATTTATTTATTTATTATATTGAATCGACTTTAATCGTTAGATTCTGAAGATCGTTCGTCGAGAGATCGCCCTCGACTGTCGTGTCCGTGCACGAAGCACGACGACAACGCTCGTCACAGAGACGACGAACTTCTCACTTGTCTGTAAGTCATCGTAATTTCCTATGTACCTTCCAGTCCATGGGCGTATCCAGCGAGGGACATTGCCCCCCTCCCCCCCTCCTAAAATATATTTTCTCGCAGAAAATGTATGAACACTTCTTATCACAAATACATGTTTATAAAGGGCTTTATATGCTAACTTTTGAATAAACCATTCAGTAGGCACAGGTAAAATGCATGGTGCTATTGTCAAAAAAAAAAAACGCGCAGTGAGCAAGTAGTGCAGTCGCCAGTCGCGTATTTAACTACCTGTAAAGCAGGATCATTTGCGGTGCGGCTCTTTGCACCACACACTACATACCTAATGTTTCATGGAGGTCTCTTTGCGTAATGGGTATAACGAAACAGCCGCGGACGGTTTGACCTAAAAAAAATCTGACTTGCCCTTCCCAAGACCAGAAGCTGGGTACGCTCATGTTGCAGTGCATTGACTATACGGCCGACTGGCGCAGTATTATACATATTTATTTGTATTATATTCATAAAAATATTCTTTTACAGCTATCTTAGTACCCATAACACGCTTTGGGGCTAGATGGCAATGTGTGTATTGTCGTAGTATATTTATTTATTTATAACTTGTCCCCTATTTTATATACAACACTATATTTTATAGGGGACAATTAATAGTGAGTGCGGTGTCAATCCCAATATTATCTAGACTCTCTTGAATACCTACCTACCTTTTTAAATGTTAGGTGATGTGCTGTGGTCTGGTAAATGAGGTTGAAAGGATTTAAACTATTAATTATCTATTAAACAGAGAAAAATGGTTTTTATGCCCTTCATTTGCACACCACATGTTCGGGATATAAAAAAAAAAGGACTTTAATAGAAAGTAGCAGTAGGATACAAAAGGCGGCCTTATCTATAAGTATAGCGTTATCTTGTGATGTCATTCTTGATTCTTGGTAAATGTTCTGACTCAACGGTTGTCCACTTTTCTCAACCTCTACCGTTAAGTTGAAGTACATTTATTTATCTTAATTATTCATTGGAAATTTTAGGACAAAATAAACGAAGAATGTCACTTTAAAACAAAAATAATAATAAAGACACTTTCGCTTGGTTGTTAGATCAAGTGTCGGATACAGAAGGCAGTAGTCCTTGAAACGGCGCGTATTGTGAGGAGGTTCCTCACTCTGGAGCCCTGACCACCGGTTGCTTGGGCATTCAAAAGCCCCGCAATCGGAGGGTGGATTTTTTTTTATAAACTTTTAAGTGTTTTTTATTTTTTTTTAAGCATTGTTAAGAATTCAAAAAAGAAATGAAAAAGAATTAATGATAGAATGTAAAAGACACCATTTGTAATAATGAATTTACTTGTTTAGGCTCTAGGTCGAATCACCACTGCACTACCGGTACGGTAAAAGTTCTTTAAAAGTTCAATAAAAATGTCTGTCTGTTAAGCTACTGCAACACGCAACAGCACGCTGCGTGCTTCGGCGTGTTCCGCGACGCGACATCTTTGTCGCGTCACTGTTGCAGCGCCTGTCGCGACGCGGACACAACGCGACAGCCCACCGACCTCAAGCTCATACCGTTGACGCAGATCAAGAGAGCCGTGAGTTATTTCTGTTTTTTTTCAATAGTTTTTCAAAATGCAGTTACCTTGGCCAACGAATTAGTTTGGCCATCCAAAGGGGCAATGCTGCCAGCATCTTAGGAACTGTGCATCGCTGCGGTGGTTTCAAGGACGTTTTAGATTTTATTTAGTTTTAAATAGTTCATTTTAGGTTATATTTTTAAAACAATTATTTTAAAGAATAAAAAAAAAAATATTTTCAAAATTGTATTGTATTGTATATTTTTTATAGTAATTACCAAGCAGATGGTCCACCGCATGGTAAGTGGAAAACCTCCGTCTATAAACAGGGCAACTCTTCGCAGGGCAGGAACGGAATACAGCAACGTGCGAAGTGTAGCCCTGTGTTTATCAACCAAAGGCGAATGTAGTTACACCGGCAACCACGCCCTTCAAAATGGAGCACAGCACGGCTTAGCGGCAGAAATAAGCATGACAGTAGTGCTTACCCGGAAGAGCTTAATCACTAATAAATAAATTAAATAGTTCAAACAAACTAAAAAACACGCTTGGTATAAAAAAACTAAGCTAATTTCTACCTTTTAGTTTAGTTTATTAACAGCGATTTTTTTTTAGTTTTTCTTGACCTATTATTTTTATTAGAGCAAAATTAATCCGTAACCCATTCACCAAGAGATTCATTCACCAGAGAGAAGTTAAAGATAATGGTTGGAAATTAAAATGAACATCATACCTGCCTTAGTGTTTATAGCTGAAAATTATATAAAATATCAAAAATCTTATTTTACAAATTAAAAAAGTAACAGCTAACGCCCTCTACCATCTAGTAGCTTAATGTTTTCTGTGGAATTTGTTAGGTACGCGAACGCCATAGGTTTTTTACATTTGGGTCTAAGAATAGGTAAATAATATTTCGGTTTTCATTTACACGTTGTACAAACACCGAAAAGTTAAATGCTGGAGATAAAACTTGGTCCCGCTAAAGGGAAGCATTACTTCGGTTATAAAAACTGCATTTTGGTATATCCATCAGTGCTTGTGCATATTCCGTCGCACCCTGAAGTTTTGCTCGAGCATCGACTGCGTGGACGTACGCGCCGTCTCAGAGAGGTTCCGCATGTCTGCCGGAAACGCCTCCAAACTGATGAAGATGCTACACCGACACGGCATCATCCAACAGGATCCGACTATTGAGTAAGATCTCCAATATTTACCAACCACCAAATATTTTTCTGTTATTTAAATATCTCCCCAGCCTTAATACTCTCTTTTTGTACCTATTTCCATTTACCTTAAGTTAAACTAATTCTCATATTGCACGCCTCATAAGCGAAGCGTTGAGGTGTCAGTATTACTGTCAGTTTACGCAAACCGAGTGATTCTCCAACTTAAATTGTCACTTTTTTTTTCTTTATTGCTTTTATAAGTGAATATAAATAGACAAATGTTGAGAAAAAACACTATTTTTAACACTCATGATATTTTTAAATCTCTTTTTATTATTTAAACTACTTAATTAAAAAAATATTTAAAAAAAGTTCTGTCTTGGACGTCCGTGTGTCTGTATCTGCGGATCCCGTATCTTGTGGTCACGATAACGAGCGAAATACTTCACTTATCGAGTTGGTTTTTTTTTATAGGCTTCAGTATTTTGAGCAATAGAAGCCTATTAATTATGATTTACAAATAATTGGTGCACTCCCCATATCCTTGAAAACATTATGTTAAACTCTCAGGCATGCAGGTTTCCTAACGATTTTCTCCTTCACCGTTGAAGCTAGTGATATTTTAATAACTTAAAACGCACATAACTTTGAAAGTTAGAGGTGCGTGCTGGGTTTCGATTTCGATTCGAAAAAAGGTATTTAATTCATTTAAGGTTATAAACATAATTACATTTCGAATACTAATAGACTCTTTATCGTACCATCGAGTTTCACTCTACATTAAAATTTTAAATGTTTGTTTAATTGAAACAATTAAATCACCGAAATGAGCCCGCAGACTTTGACAATTGAAACTGTACACTTTCATACCTTATAGCTAACTTCAGGGCACTCAGGGTGTCGGTGTTTGTGATGGATCGTAAAAATTTACTTTTATCATTTTTCCCTGACGCGCCAAAAGAAGTATAACTACAAAAATTACAATCAACATTTTATGGTTCTAGCTCAAACAAATCTCAGAAAGTAATCGAGAAACATCTCAAACATGCCCTCATCAAGTTCTCGAACGAAAGGGAAGAAAACATAACCGATCGCCTCATTGGGGAAATAGAAGGAGCCCTGTCTCAAGAATCTTGTCAATCTACTCTGATTGACGAGGTGCTTACACCTATCGAGAAACAAGATCTGCGCAACACTTCTAATCTTGGCAGGCTTATAGAAAAACCGATGAAAAATACCTTCGTTGAAGATTCCACTCTGAAGCAATATAGAGAGGCCTTGGTTATGGAGGAAGTTAAGGATCCACTTAAAGCTCGTGATGAGAACAATGAGTTAGGTAAAAGAGAGTCAGAACAAACTGCGATGTCTAATACTGGAAATAAAAAGGCTAGACTTCAACTGAAATACAAAAAAAGAAAATAAATCGTTGGTAATGACAAGAATATTTGAAAGATTGATTAAAATATGACGATTTTTATTACGAATTTTATTATAGTTTGTGTGTGGTTACTGTAGCCGTGGCTGGTTACTGTAGCGCGATTACGGTGCGATGTCGCGTAGAAACTGATTGAATGGATTGAATATAACTGCCATAGTTGAACATTAACATCTTAAGACTGCATCATCATGCATAGAGTGATGTGTTCTATCTATGTTTACTTACTCGACTGATTGAAAGTTACCTACCATTTACATTGAATCAGAAGAGCGCCATCTAGTGTACCTACTCACCGTACTACGGTTTCCCAGTTTTGTAACTAGATGGCGCTCTTTCGACTCTAGTGTCAACAAGTATTGTAACTAAATGGCGCTCTTTCGACTCTAGCGAAAATATATATTGTAACTAGATGGCGCTCTTTCGACTCTAGTTACAACCAATATTGTAACTAGATGGCGCTCTTTCAACTCTAGCGAGAACCAGTATTGCAACTAGATTGTGCTCTTTCGACTCTAGTCACAACCAATATTGTAACTAGATGGCGCTCTTTCAACTCTAGCGAGAACCAGTATTGTAACTAGAGTGCCCCCTTCGACTCTAGTCACAACCAATATTGTAACTAGATGGCGCTCTTTCAACTCTAGCGAGAACCAGTATTGCAACTACATTGCGCTCTTTCGACTCTAGTCACAACCAATATTGTAACTAGATGGCGCCCTTTCAACTCTAGCGAGAACCAGTATTGCAACTAGATTGCGCTCTTTCGACTCTAGTTACAATACTGTATTCCAGTATTGTAACTAGATGGCGCTCTGTCGACCCCATACTTATGGTAGTTATCTTTCATGGGATAGATTATGTACACGTAGGTAGAATACCTCACACTGAGCACCCTGCATATTTTACTTTGATGTTATATTATTTAGATACTAGAAAACGCCTACTATTGCGAGCGCAAATCTTTGTTCTATGAAACTTTCTCGCTCGGGAAAGTGGTGCTGCCATCTTTGAGAAGCTTAAAAACTATTGCTTTCATTGTGTTTCTTGTAGCAAAAGATCAAATTCAAATTCAAATTCAAATTCATTTATTTCAAGTAGGCCTACTTTATAAGCACTTTTGAAACGTCAAGTATGCATGTTTGTGTGACTCTACCACCGGTTCGGATCGCACTACTTCAACTTTTATTATTCATTGCTCTTAGGTATTTAGCCATATATGCATATATAACTTGCCAAAATTGTTTTAGTTAGAGATTGGAACACAAAATAAATAGCACCAGTAACTAACATAAATTTGGGGCTCTGATGATTTCTAGAAAAGTGTCGAGTTCACAGGTAGGCACAGTTAATTCGACAGTTTTATAATACAAAGAACTTATCTATTTTTTTTTTTTAATAATTTATTTCTTGTTTTTATTTGTACATAATTTGTACTTATCTAGTTAATAAAGTTGATTTATATTATTCTTTTTCTTTAAATTAAATTAATACAACCTGCATACAACCACTTACTTTCACAGATTACTAATTCTCAGTCTTAATTGGAAAATCATACAATTGTTATCTAATAGTATTTTGTCTTATTGCTAAAGGTAAAAATTGTTCAATACCAAATTTAACAATTTATTAGGAAGCGAAAGGATTACTTAGCATTCGTCTATTAATGATTTGTATTGATCTGTTTTAAATACGAATGCGCATGTTTGTTTGTCCTTCCCTCACACTGTAACTTAGCAACCAATCCACTTGATTTTTGACATAGAGTTAGTTGAAAAGAGTCCCACATAACCTCCGTTCTGCCCAAGGGTCGGAGGTAGCAATAAAGATTTTCCACGACGCCAAAAAAAAAGGGTTGTGATCGGTTCAACTGGGACTAGCAGTCACGTCTTCACCTCTACTTACGACCCCGGGAAGACAGCCGCTTGCTAAATGCTAAAGCAAAGCAACTTGTGTTACCTTACCTTACAGCGACGTACCTACATGAGGTCGGGAATCATTAATCTTTCCGGGACGAGCTACAAGCGTTGTGCACCAGTGCGTTCCCAGGAGATCCCGCAGCCTCCCAATATGTACTGAGGCTGGCTTTAGTGGGCAGAAATCCCACCCGAATTCTACAGCAGAGAATCGTAAATCTTTAAAAAAGATTCTTCCTTCAACAAAAAAAAAGCTAATATAAATGCGAAACTGCTTTTGTTTGTTTGTATGTCCTTCCTTTGAACCCTGACTAAGAAAACAACCAAATGGATTTTTTGTAAAGACGGACAGTTAGTTGGAAAGACGGGGTCGTAATATGTTACTACTTTCTATTCCAGGAAAATAAACAGTACATACTCAAGGACTTTTGTTAAAACCGTAACAAACGCGGACGAAGTAGTCTGGCAACAGTTAGTTAATTAATAAAAGTTTCATGCGTGGCTGCCATTATTGGAATACAGTAAGTCTACGTGTGGCAGACAGTGAGCCTAGTTCCATTCTAAAATATTAAAACCCCGTTTAGTATTCAATATTTAGTGGAGGGTTCTTGTAATCGCCGAAGTTGGTGAAAACGTATCCCCAATACATGGGGTTTCCAGTGGGATCGATGGGTTTGTTGTTTGGATGTACGACCGTCCGGTTCACTTTGGCCAACTCCTCCAGAAGTTGTGCTACCACTGACGGTTCTCTGAAAAGTTATAAAATTTGAATACAACATTGTTTATCGTAAATACATTATCATCAACCCATTAAAAGCCCACATTAAAAGGCACGGGCCTCCACAATGGGTTAAGGGGTTAAGGCCGTAGTCCACCACGCTGGCCCAGTGCGGATTGGTAGACTCCACACACCTTTGAGAACATTATGTAGAACTCTCATGCAGGTTTCCCCATGATGTTTTCCTTCATCGTTGAAGCAAGTGATATTTTAATTACTTAAACGTACTTAACTTACGTCAATATATATCCCAGCCAAAATATATGACTCGATGTCAAAAGGTTATAATATGCCAAGTATTAGATTCTCTATTTATGATTACTTATTCGACCGCGTGTAGGTAAACTACTATTCATATTATATCGAAAGAGAGTGTATGGTTTCCCAGTATTGTAAGTAGATGGCGCTCGTTTAAAACCATATAAATTGTAGTTAACTTTTACGCGATCGAATCTCATGTAAAACCAAGTTTCTAGCTCTACACGCCCTTACTCTACCAGGCATAACTTCGCAAGCTATCCCTTAGTCCAAATATGGACTTACCAACTTTGGGGCAGCCCATAAATGCTCACATAACATTTCTAATCAGTTTACCTTTTATTATCTCTCAATTATCTTCTTATACATTATTTTTAGAAGATTTTTATGAAAGCACAACTGCTTAATTCAGCAGACAGAGTAATCCTTATAAATGCGAAAGTGTGTTTGTTTAGTTGTCATTCCCACTCGCCCTAAGTCAGCAACAAATCGACTATATTGGCATGGAGTTAGAAAGGATAGTTATATACGCAAATGTTTATCCCACGAAAACCAACGGTTTCTAGGGAAAATGTAAGAGACCGTAGCAATAGGTTTAATAACGAAAACAAATATTCGATAGAAGCAGGCGTTACTTAGTGGAATTCCATTAAATATAATATGAAAATTAAGCTAAATTTGCTATACTCCGCGAAAAGCAGGTGAATCTGTATTGTGTAATTTATAATTTCTTCAACCTTTATACTCCACACAAATCTTCGGGAATGTAGCCTCTACGCTCGTTTTGCTCCGAAAGCGGAACATTCTTAGGAGATATTGACTTTATAATGCATAATTGTATAAGAATACAATAGAACTAAGAGTATAGCCAATTAAGCTTGATTTTCATGAAGAAAACAAAGTCGATGGACGTCAACATACTGGTTGGCAAGATTTTTCATTTCGCACGGGTCATCCTCGATGTTGTACAGGCACGGCGCTTTCAGTGGATTGCAAATTATCTGATTTTTCCTGTCGCACTTTATTGTAGCTTCCTCTCTGAAGAAAAAAACATTAGCTTTAGTTTATAGATTGAAGAAATTGTAATCACATCATACATATACTCCTGCTTTTCGCGGAGGGTAGCAATGTAAGCTTAATTTTCATAGTAAGTATTAATTTTAAATTTTTACTACTTTTATATCAAACTTATCTGCAATAATATTCTGAAAAGTGGTTTGAAGCTAATAATTTGGTTCTTTACGGAAAAAACCTAATATTAAACACGTGAAAACCACTGTAGTACTTAATAATGAGGAACTGAAACTGGAGGATACGACCGTTTTTATAGGAATAACGTTAGATTCTAAACTTCAATGGGGCCCTCATGTAAATAATTTATCGAACAGGCTTAGTTCTGCTGCCTATGCGGTAAAGAAGATACGCCATATGACCGACGTAGAATCTGCTAGACTGGTATATTTTAGTTACTTTTACAGCATTATGTCATATGGAATTTTACTTTGGGGTAATGCTGCTGATATTGGACTATTTTCGTGCTGCAGAAAAGTGCTGTTCGTTCGATCTACAAAATGGGTCTGAGAGAGTCATTGAGAGATAAATTAAAAATGAAAAATAATGAGTGTTTAGTCAGTACACATTTGATAACTTAATTTATGTTTATAAAAACATTTCTTAATTTAAGTAAAAATGTGACTGCAATAATTTAATCATTAGAAGTAAGAATAAACTTACAGTGCTACTAGGTTACATAAAAATCATAATTCGTTTAAAGGAAATTGCAAACAATTCTACAATAAACTACACATTGACATCTTGGAGATGTCTCTTAAAAAAGTTTGTATTAAACGTAAGCTTATAGAAAAGCCCTATTGGGCCTACTTGAATAAAGATATTTTTGACTTGATTTTTATTTTGAAAACAAAAAATAGATTTTCGATTACGCTAAATAAACTGTAAAGGCTCGATTTAAATAAATAAATTTAAGCTCTGAAAACATTACGGATTTCACTACTTTTTTGGGTCCTACAAAAATGTGTTTTTATTTAACCTGAGTGCCAATATCTTCTCCTTATCGGGCATTAGACCCATTCTGCTGAGTGCGACTCCAGCGAGCGAGGTCTGTACCCGAGTGACGTCATAGGCCCCCTCGCGACCTGCCGGCCCGTACCAGTAGTCCCACGCGCCCCCATAATTTGTTCCTTAGATAAAAAAAAACAAAAACCTAGAACTTCCTCTTTGGCGGCATGGTGAGCGCAGTGAATTAAGGTAGCAGTTTCTTGCAGGGGAAATTTTAGAATTTTTAATTTCTGAATTTTCTCTGGTCTGGTCTGGTTGGGAGGCTTTGGCCATAATTCTAGTTACCACCCTACCTCGTGCCGCTAAGCGATTAAGTGTTCCGGTGCGGTGTCGCGTAGAAAACCATTAGGTGTATGACTACCATACTCCTTAATTTTTTTTTAAATTAGACTACAAGTAAGCCCTTGACTGCAATCTCAGCTGCTGGTGATGCAGTCTAAGATGGTAACGGCCTAATCCAGGGGTTCGCAACCTTTTTAGGCCCGCGGCGCTTTTAACCGTTTAGAAATTCGTCACGGCGCGGCGTCTAACCTAACCAAGCTTATTATAATAGATTAGGGAGATAGGCGCATAAAATAAATCACCCACCTCAAAGTAATAAAACCGTAATAAATTTTAACAAAGAACCAAGAAAAATAAAACTACCGCCATTTCGAATGGGCTTTGTGTCGATGGTGATCTTTAAACAAGCGGTGACAGCGCTGCTTAAAGACTATCAAAAAAATATTTTTCTCGATTTTTAGAAGTACGCCCAGGTTTGGAAGCCCTGGCAGTTACGGCAGTTATATTAAACCCACCTAATCGGTTTTTTCGCGACATCGTACTGGAACGCTGAATCGCTTAGCGGCTGTCTTCAACAGAACGCGGATAACCATTCTCATGACCCGATGCTTGTAGTAATGGGTAGGTTGATAAAGATAAAGGAGTAAAGTATTTTATACTTTGTAACCTCACTTTTCCACTAATCCGCACTGGGCCAGCGTGGTGGACTACGGCCTTAACCCCTTCTCATTGTGGGAAGATACCCGTGGTATTGGGTAGATATGATGAGGATGAACCAAACTTTTAAAATGAGATAAATACCTACTAATGTTTGCACGTATATTATCTTTAGTTTGAGGTTAATGTACCCACTTGTTATGTCACTTCTGATAAACAAATTCCAAGCTTTGTTTGTATATAAAGGAGCGTTAAAATCGCCATTTGTCCCAGACTTGACGGAAAGGTGAAATAATTACAAAGCCTCTTTTTACACTTATGTGGCGTGAAGAATGGGACGAAAAATTGTTTTTCCAACAATATCTAAGTACCTATTTCTTTTAGTTATTATTTAACGAAACCTTTTTGAAATATTTTGCATATATAATTATGTCAACGAGGTTTTCATCTTTTGTTTATGTTATTCGTACCTGTACGAAATAAGAAAAACACAAAAATGGCTACTAGTAATACAGGAATTTAATACTTAAAATTTCCTTATTGCAACGTTACCTAATGAAAAGAGAAAGTCGGAAGTTCGAAGTTTCGACGCGAACATACGGGTCGAACAGAGAAGCTAACACACATGCATACCTTTATGCAGTTTCCATTTTCCAACGGTGATCGCAGCGCTTCCGTAAATATCATCAATGTTGTGGACTATACTCGTTCTAGATGCTTCCAGATCTTTCGATAGGCTGTCCCATTGGTCTACTCCGTCTATGAGAGGCAATGAGCTGAAATACATTTTTTATACCATACATTATCATCACCAAGCATACCTATAACAGTCGGCTGCTGGAATAAAGGCAATATGACGGATGACGGGCAACAGAGATCTCTGTACTTCTAGCATCTACTTCGATCCAAACAACCTACTTGTCAAATACTCTCTTTGAGAGAGGCCTTTATTACAGCAGCGGACCGTTATAGGCTTTTGATGAATACTCCATCGTCTTATCCTTCCCATAAGCGTTTTATGAAACATTTTACCTAACATTAGCTCCGACAGCGCTGAGTAGTGTCGGCAGCCAGTCCACCAGGTGGAACCTCTGCCTGGCCACGCGGGATTTCTTCTCGATCAGTGGACTCCATATGAGACCGGCACCTCTCACTCCACCTTCCCAGAGGGTATTTTTGACCTAGAATTATTATTTTATGAGTATTTTTTTTTTATAAGAGTTTGGTTTTTGGAAGCAGCCAACTTCGCTCTCATTTTATGTCATTTGACAGCCGAGTGGGCAGTGACCCTGCTTTCCGCGTACAAGGCCGTGGGTTCGATTCCCACAACTGGAAAAATGTTTGTGTGATGAACATGAATGTTTTTCAGTGTCTGGGTGTTTATATGTATATAATTCAAAATTCAAATT
This sequence comes from Pararge aegeria, assembly GCF_905163445.1. Lineage (NCBI taxonomy): Eukaryota > Metazoa > Arthropoda > Insecta > Lepidoptera > Nymphalidae > Pararge > Pararge aegeria. The sequence goes on along the minus strand of NC_053184.1, from coordinate 2,045,934 downwards.
CAAAATTCAAAATTCATTTATTTCAAGTAGGCCTAATATAAGCACTTTTGAAACGTCAAGTCTGTCTGTTTGTAGTGATTCTACCACCGGTTCGGAAGGCAGATTCTACCGAGAAGAAGCCGGCAAGAAACTCAGCAGTTGCTCTTTTCAAACATCAACAATTTACATTTTGTATTTTAACATTCATTTTTCTATCTTGTGAGAGCTGAAAGCGGAGCCGGATGCTTCCAAGCAACCGGCAATAAGTATTCATGTGTATTATATTCATAAAAATATTCATCTTAGTACCCATAACACAAGCTACGCTTATTTTAGGGCTAGATAACGATGTGTGTCTTGTCGTAGTATATTATTATTATTATTATTATTATCTCCCGCAAGTTAGAAAAATTATTGTAATGGTTTAAGTTGGAAAAGAGCAACTACTGAATTTCTTACCGGCTCTTCTCGGAAGAATTTATTCAGTTTATTTCAAAAACAAAAAAAACAGTTTACAATGTTTTTGTAAACTAAGAAAAGAAATATCTATACCAGATTTGATTAGCGTGGGACCCTATCCTCAGCTGTTTACATTTGAAGTATAAGTATTGTATATAATTAGAAAATTTGGATATTGCACTATCCCGTTTTATGTAATATGTTTCTTAAACCAAAGGTTGTCTGGAGGAGATCGCTTCAAGCGATAAGGCCGATTTTCTGCATATGTTTTGTATTATCGTTTATTTTATTAACCTGGCTTTCTATTTGTATGTGCAATAAAGACTTCTACTTGTTCTTCTTAAAGTGTAATACGGATTACGGCGTTATAATGTCAACAGAAAAGATCCTGGTTTGGTTTTTAATATTACAAAAGTAATTGGCACACCTCTTTATACGCACACACATGCACGTGTAAATGTGATTTGTGACGTCGTAATGAGAGTCGTAATTTTTTTCCGTGCTTTCCGGAGATGGCATAGGCACCGCAGGAATTTTTTTTAATCTCAGTTATATTATGTAATTTACGCAGACATAGTATTATTATAAAACCAGAAGATAGAATAGTAAGGCCATGTTTATTGGCCCTCAACTGTCTTATAATCTAGGTAATGCCTTTTTACGTATGATTTTTACTCTTTAAACTCTTTATAAGTCTCCGCCACAACCTTTCTTTTGTTTGTCCCACAAAAGCCAGTCTCGGTTCCCCTCTTTTCCTCTACTGTTCCCTCACTTAAATTCGTAAATATTTTCTCCAATTATAAATGGCCAAATTGCCACCCCCCCCCCCCCCCCCCAATTCGAACCCGGGACAAGACCATAACGCTCACCACTGCGCTAGAGTAAAGAAAAAGTCAAAAAAAATACTGACCCCTCTCAAAGGGTAGTTGGATGCCGCGTTATCGTTGAACCCTTCCGCGGGTCCTCCGTTGTCAGTGGTGAATATCACAATACTGTTCTCTAACAGACCCTTGCCTTCTAGTGCCTCCATCACTTTGCCGACCGACTCGTCCAGTTTCGTTAGAACCGCTGTAAAAAGTACAAAAAAATCTAGTTTCAACACAGCTCTGAAAAACACCAAAAAAGCTTATTATAAGCAAAGGATGAAGAACATACAGAACCCTCAATCGGCCATTATTACATGCAAAGCATTGTGCCCAAAAACAGTGAAAACGCCCCGCGCAATTCTAACTTCACACCCGCGGAAGGTTGCTAGTTCACAAACTTTTCTCTTTTTCCCCATTTTATGGTAAGCTAAGAACATTAGAGATAAAATAAATACTGTCAACTGCTAAATGGAATGAAGTCACTATCAACCTGTTTGAGAAACACTACTAAAGTGGAGTGGTTTTTAATGCTACAATATTAGTCGTGTACGCGGTTTTTGTTTGTTCTTACTTCTGTGATTCTAAGTAGTAATTTCCAACCGACGTTGTTTTAGATATTGTGAAAAGCGATAGTTCACAATATCTAAACTACGCAGTAGGTAGGCTATTTGTTAAGACTTAGAACTCCTTTTCGAGGGACAGAGCTCAATTCCTACGTATGTCTTAGTTTTCGGAGTTATCTGCGTTATTAATTTAAGCAATTAATTATTATTGGTGTGGGAAAACATCGTCCGTGAGACTTCTCGATAATGTTCAGACTTCTCAGTCTGATAAGAGACCTGTGCCTTATGGTGGGCTAGTAATGGGGTGGTAATGATTACGATATGTATGTTTAGAAGTTGTTTGAATTGTGACCCCGTACCGGTATGTGCTGCGTTGGTAGACCCACGACTCCGTGACTAGACTTTATCAAACGACATCACGGAACTCGTGATGACGTTTGATAAATTCGAAACTATTAATTAACCCTTAAGTTTTTGTGGAGATTTTTTCCACTTTTATCCTCTGCCCGCTTACTGCAATACCCTGTGTATAACCCGTATGCTCGCCACTGTAATGTTGTTCATTTGATATAATGATGATATTTTTGGTAACGTATAAAGAATGGCGGTGGAGCAACAAAATTATAAAGTTTCTGATGCACATTCACCAAAGTTTATCCTGTATAAGCAACACTGCGGGAAATATGGGTTGATATTCATGTACGAGATTAGATAGTCAAGTTTTCGACAGCTTTTGAACAGTGTAGTTTGTCCTGGTAGTTACCAGGAGTTATTAAAATGTAGGTACCAGCAAACTTCCTCCTTTGGAAATTGTTGATGTAAGTGAAGTTAGCCAGCAGGTTTTCTGGTGCGCGGATATATTCACTTGGATTGCCGGAATGTACCGCAGAATGTGCCACCATCAAGAATAGTGGTTCAGTTCTTTTGTGTCCATGTATTACCTGTAAATAAGAAAACAAATCGTTTTTCGAAGCAAAGGATCAAACTTTAAAGGTTAGACCTTTGTTTTGGATAACCATTTCATTAAACAATTTTGAGCTTTGCTTCTTTTGGTTGTTTTGCTGGGATCAGGATTTGCAAAATATTTGGGAAATGTCATCCCTGTAAAATGACGACGAATATTTTGACGATCTTCTCGCAACGTTGTGCTTTGTACGAGTATCACGAGATTCGTGGGTTCGATCATTATCATCATCATATCGACCGATAGACGTCCACTGTTGGACATTCAACAGTGGACGTCTATCGGTCGGACGTCTATTGGTCTTTTGAAGGGAGTTCCAAATTCCACGGTTTTGTGCCGCTTGAATCCAGCGGCTACCTGCGACGCGCTTAATGACGTCTGTCCACCTCGTTGGGGGTCGACCAACACTGCGCTTACCAGTATGGGGGTGCCATTCCAACATTTTTTTTGCCGTTCCTGGCTTCGATATGGAAGTTTAATATAATAGTTCAATGAAAAATAAACTAACTTCCATGTATTATGTATATCAACCTGATTATGACGTAATCTGGTATTGTACTTAATTGTTGGTGTTCACGAACATAGGTATCACATTTTAAAATAGTGGTGACGGGAAAATAATTCCCTTCTTACCTTGACCGCTTCCTTCGTGTAAATATCCGTTGCGTATTCACCGAAGAGATCATGAGCTACTGAAAAACCTGGACCAAAGAACGATATTCATTATGTTATGTATGCATCATTGTTTTATCATCGAGTGTAATATCATCGAGATATAGCAATAAAATATTTTGAATTTATTCTAATCAGACATTAAATGTAGTTATCGTCAGATATAAAAAATTAAGGACACCTAAATTAAAATTAATTGGAAAATTTCTAAAAGTACACAACTTAAAAACCTGATTTGTAAACAAAAAAAAAACGCGGACGTCGGCAACAGCTAGTTATTGAATAAAATCTTAGAAACGAAATCGCGAGCCAAAGGTGGTTTTTTATTTTGATCCGATATCCCATTTTCTTCATCGTTCCAATTCAGTAGGTCAACACTATAAGTGGCAGTTGTCTTGGTAAGAACATCAGTCAGGGTATTCAGAGTAGTACAGCTACCAGTATTCTGGGAACCTTGAATCTTTGCACTGCTTTGGAAAGCAGAGCCACTGTCGAGTTTCTTGTCAGCTTCGACTCAATAGTATATCTATCCTCAACTAAAGTGGTAGAACAAATCGGACAAGCGCGTGTCGGACTAGCCCAACGAGGGCTTAAGATTCCGTAGATATTTGTAGGTACTTATTATAAATAGTTTTTTTTTATGATTTAGGTACAAATGTATAGTTCTAGATTTTTCCCTACTGGGCCTTTTAGTAAAAGACGATATTTCTTGCCAAATTTTATAGTTCCAGGTCAACGGAAAGTACCATCTTTCGGATCGGATCGTCGGTCGGATCTTATAAGGAATGCGATTTCCTCTTTAGAAGTGCGGAACCGTAAAAACGACTGCTGGCTGGCAAAATGGCAGCTGGTTTTTAGGTAATTTTAAAGGTGTGACGAAGTTTTACGATTACTGGATTACATATAGATTCTTATACATATATTATATGGATCAGAACACATATACGTACCTCGCCTGAAGTCGAAGCCCCATTGACCTTTTTCCTGATTGGTATGGTCGTACATGTCAATCTTGCCGGTCCAGAATCCAACGTGGCTGTCGAATCTGTGTTAACAAAAGCAAAATTTAAATTCAATTCTTCTTCACTTCTTCACATTACAAATTACCGGCCCACTACCGAGCAAGGGTCTCCTCCCACAATGAGAAGGGGTTAGTAGTCCACCACGCTGGCCCACAGCGGATTGGTGGATTCCACACACCTTTGAAAACATTCTGAACTCTCAGGCATGCAGGTTTCTCCACGTTTTCTTTCAACGTTGAAGCAAGTGGTATTTTAATTACTTAAAACGCACATAACTCAGAAAAGTTAGAGGTGCGTGCTGGGATTCGAACTCAGTCCCCCGAAAGTTAAATCGAGCTCCTATCCAAACCGCTTCATTAGAACTAATTTCAAGTATTAAAATTAGGTACATGAATAATAAGTTTCGACCGATTCCTATTTAAATCGCACGCATTTAACATTTCGAGTTATGTGCGTATTTAATTTAATGAATTAAAATATACTTGCTCTTTTGTGAAGGAACATATTGAGGAAACCTGCGTGTTGACAAATGCGTGTGAAGTCTACCACTTTTTTATTCCACTACAAGTTAGCCCTTCACTGCAATCTCACCTAGTGGTAAGTGATGATGCAGTCTAACATGTTAGCAGGGTAACCTGTTAGGGAGTATGGTAGTCATATCCCTACTAGGTTTCTATGCGACATCGCACCGGAACACTAAATGGCGTCTTTGTCGGTGTCGGTAGGGTTGTAACTAGTCATTACCAACCCAGACCAGACTAGAGAAAATTCGGAAATTATAAATTCCCAAATTGCCTCTGACGGGAATCAAACCCGGGACCTCCTACTCATTCTGGGAGGAGACCCGTGTAGCGGACCTGTACTGGGTTGGTAATGAATGATGATGAATTTATTACAGCTCGACGACTCAAAGAATGCATCAAAAATTCATTCATGACACGATCATAAGTTGTATAATGATATAAAACTGTTAGAATAGAGTAACTTACCCTCTGTACATAGGCAAGTATTCTTTCTTGTAGGAGCCAAGGTGCCATTTACCAACTAAATGTGTTTTATATCCCAGATCCTTGAGGTATTGCGGCAGAAGTTTCTCTGATAGCGGCAAACCACGTGGCTCTGCGCCGAACAATACAGTGTGTTGCATACCTAGAAGTATTCATATGATTGAAATGTTTTTGTGTGTTATTCAAATGAACTTACTCTGCCTCACTGTCACTGGTCTAGTGGTGAGGATGTGAGCATTGGTAGAGCTTTTAGTGACAGAGCTCGTCCGTGGTACCACCGCCATATTTATTTTAGTCGCCAAATTTCATTTATTTAAAGTAGGCCTAATTTTTTTAATAATTAAGCACTTTAGAAACGTCAAGTCAGTCTGTTTGTGGTGACTCTACCACCGGTTCGGAAGGCAGATTCCACTAAGAAGAGCCGGCAAGAAACTCAGCAGATTGCTCTTTTCCAACATCATTTTAAAGTTTAACAATCTTTAGAATTTTTGTGTTTTGTGAGAGATGATAGCGGAGTGGCCTGCTTCCAAGCAGCCTTGTCGTTAAGGAATTCATCAATCGTGTAGTTAAATGAAACCACGATTTGTTAAATGTGTTTGTTGTTGTGATTGTTGAATGTTGTTTAATTGTTGTGATTACGGGCCCATGAGGCTAAACACCTACGCCTAAGGTTAATGGACACTGGGCGGCATGTTACGGGACGTGCTACTGGCATGCCCTGCGAATGGTTGTTCTGTTTTAAGGCGACGGCTTCCCACTTACTATCAGGCGAATCATCTGATTGGTCCGTGAAAAAGGATTCTTTTTATCCTGTTAAAACTAACTATAAGTGGTATTTTTTAAACCGAAAAAATTGTAACATGTTAAGTGAGTTTTAGATACAACGAAAACATGAACCTGAATCAAAAGACAAAATGTATCACGCGAGTAAGTATTTATTTTTCAGCCGGCCAAACTAGCAGTCTTTGTAACATTATTCACCTAATGCCCATCAAGCTTGTTACACGCTGAGCAATATGAGAATTTACCGAGCGCGTTCGCAGCGTGGGATATAAATAATAATAATTATTATTAATATTCACAATTCTATGAACAAAACCTTCCATTTGGCGCTTATTAGATCACGAGCTGCAGCCTTCTGGTTCCGTATACGCAATTCCAAGAACGGAATCCTTGGTGTATGCTCCGAGTACCCGGAGAATCCTATTGTAAAGAGCTGGCTTGCCGTGCATCGCGACGGAAACCATAAATAGTAGGTTATACGGGTACGAACCCTCTTTTGGGGTAATTTATTATATTTTATTTATATTTTATTAATTGTTTTCATTTCATTTATTATTTTTTAGATCTTTAAAAATACTTTGCTACCTTTTTTACGTGTATATTGAGATGGGTTTTACCTGAATTAAACAATTATTATTATTATTATTTACAATTCTACAATAAACTACCAATTGTCATCTTGGGGATGTCTCTTAAAAAGTTCAAAGTTTGTATTAAACGTAAGCTTATAGAAAAGTCCTATTATAGTATAAAGGACTACGTAAACGATAAAAAAGCTTGGGTGTAAATTATTGCTCTAACCAGGTTGCTCTTCTAATAATTTAAAATGACATTGTGAGATGGTGATAACAAAAAAAAAAAAAAAACACCCGGCTAAGTTTGTTGTGGGCTTCTTCTTAGACCAGGACGCGTTTGGAACCCTCGTAGCTTTAGTTTTAAGTTTACGAATGTGGTTATCGCCATCATCTCACTACCGTGTGGTTCTTATGTACGCATCAAAAGTGCCACCTGTGGGCCTACTTGAATAAAGATATTTTTGACTTTGACTTTGAATTTGAATTATTATTATTAAAAGAAAAAATAATGCCACATCGGCACAAGTAGCTCGATGAGGGGTTTTGAACGAGGTAGGCATTAACTAGACATTTAGACAGCCGATTGGCGCAGTGGGCAGCGACCCTGCTTTCTGAGTCCACGAAGCTCGATTCTCACAAATGGAAAATGTTTGTGTGATAAACACGAATGTTTTTGAATTTCTGGGTGCTTATTTATGTATTGTAAGAATAGGTATTTACATCTATATATATAAAAGAAAGTTGTGTTAGTTACACCATTTATAACTCAAGAACGGCTGGACCATTTTTTATGATATTAAATTTTTTTGATTTCTTTTAGACCGGAATAGAATAATAAGTATTAAAATATAATATTCATCAAAAAGTTCGCCGGGACAACTAGTTATTTATTAAAATATTCATCAGTCAACTTAGTCCCCATACAACAAGCTACCTACTCTTATTTTGGGACAAGATGGCGATGTGTGTATTGTCGTATATATTTAGTATTGGCTAGCTTCCGGGCGCAGCGGTGAGAGTTCTGGTCTTGGTTCTAATCCTAGCATTTATTTTTTGTTGACCAATGTTAATCCTATCGACCATCGTACCATGTAAACATTTTTTAAGTAATGCAAGCATCAAAAGTGCCATCTATGGGCCTATTTGATTCTATACTGATATTATATATTTTTTTTCCTGTATTGACATCTACAATCAGTCGATATACTATAAGTAGAGAATATATACTGTACAGACTTAAGGACACTGGCTTTATAAAATTAAAGATTTTTTTTGGTTAAACGCGCTAATCTCAGTACTTAGTTACAAGCTCGAATTTGAAATATCTTTTCGTTTATCGTTACCCATTTATCGAGGAAAGCATATAAGTAATAAGGTTTATGTGTACCATCACACTACGGTCAATAGGACCGAAGCATCAACGAAAAATGTTGCAAAAACGGTAACAATTATTTCTTTTTGAATGCTTCAGTTAATAATCTAGTTAGGGCAGAATGATTTCCCATTAAAGCAGCATATAAATAATAAATAATAATAAATATACTACGACAATACACACATCGCTATCTAGCCCCAAAGTAAGCGTAGCTTGTGTTATGGGTACTAAGATGCCTGATGAATATTTTTATGACTTCTATACATAAATACTTAGAAAATACATATAAACACCCAGCCACTGGAAAACATTTATGCTCATCACACAAACATTTTCCAGTATTGGGAATCGAACCCACGGCCTTGGGCTCAGAAAGCAGGGTCGCTGCAAACTGCGCCAATCGGCCGTCAATGTTATAAGGTTATGTCTATCTGATAAGGTTTATTGGGACGCGGACGAAGTCACGATGCACCGCTAGTCAAGTTATATTTGCCTTTGACTTGGCTCATCTGATCAGTTTAATAGCTGTCATACAAAAACCCTTAAAATAAAATTCATGAAATTTCGTCACTTGCCCGTGTGTATGGGGTATTTTCCGGTCATGAGCGCGGCTCGGGAGGGCGTGCAGATGGGCGTCACGTAGTAGTTATGAAGCTGGAGCCCGCCACCCGCCAGCGCGTCGATGTTTGGCGTCGGAATCTGGTTCGAGCCGTGGTAGCCAACATCGTTCCAGCCCTACAAGAAACATATATCTTCGGCGCAGACGGAAAACTGAAGATTATTTCAGTGATAGTTAAGTGAGATGGTGATAACAAGGTCTAGGTGTTTATATGTATATTCTAAGTATTTATGTATATTATTCCATATATATACCCAAAACACAAGCTACGCTTACTTTGGGGCTAGATGGCGATGTGTGTATTGTCGTAGTATATTTATTATTTATTTAGTTATATACGTGCCAAGTCTTTGAAGTAGCTGACGCCCGCCTTTTAGCATGAACCGTCGCGGCGACAGTAAACTGTTGGAGCAAACTAACTGTAGGTAACTATAGGAACCTACCTATTTAATAATTCCTTCCCCATTATTGTGGAAACCAATACTAATAACCTACTTATTATTATTTATCGAACTATTATCAGTAAGTGCACGTAAAACTAGTCATTTATATTTATCAGAACAAAAGCATAGCATTCAGATAAAATACCTACCTACTGAAATAATTAATAATTAAAAGTAGACCTACCTAGTGGGGATAGCACAGTGGTTACGAGTTCGGCCTCCCTTTCGGGAGAACCTAGTTCAGTTTGCACCTTTTACGTTGTGCTTTTTGAAAAATGAAATATAATTTGATTTAATGGTAAAGGTAAAAATCGTGTGCGAGAGTTCTCGATTTTGTTCTCATACCATACGCACGTGTAGTCTACCAATCTGCACTTTGCTAGCATGGTAATGGGCCGTTTTTTTTTATTCTGACCCACTCTACTTTTTATTATAAATGTCAACATAAGTTCGTTTCTTACGCTTTCACGTAAAAACTACTTAACCGATCCTCATGAAACTTTGTACACATATTCTTGGAAGTGTTAGAAGTAATATAGGATACTTTTTATCTCGACTATAAGCTCGGTTCCTTTGGGAGAGGGCATGAAAGTGAGTGACTTTACACCATAAAAAAAACCGATTTAAATAATTATTTTTGTACTATAGAGGTTATTATATGTGTTTAATTTTGGCAAAACTTTGAGCAAACCTGATGAATGTAGTTGGAGATAGAGGACAAAACTCCTCAGCGGACAGCAGCAAACCCCTCATTTAAGGCTTAGCGATACTGAATACTTGAATGCCAATTGAATGCCACATCAAAAAACGAAATCAAACGCAGTCGCGGGCAACAGCTAGTATTAATATAAAAAAGAAAAACCATATTGCAATGCTCTGACGGGGCTACATGTTCATATGCCTTCTACTCAAAAAGGTGTATGCAATGTGCAATAAATAAATGAATAAAAAATGAGTGATTGGCTGATTATGATAGCATCTTGTTCAACCAATCGTGCATGTTCTTTTTCATGTTTAAACCTACCTAGGTGCCATAATATGACACCCGCTAGGGCCGAGAGATCTAAAGAAAGTTTTGAGCTTGTATTCGCGCGATGCAGGGTATCGGCATAGAATTTGTGTTATAATTCTATAGATATCCGGTTTTCATCCGACAACCTGTTCTGGTCATTAAGCGCACCCCTCTTCGTAAGAGATATTCAAATTCAAAATTCTTTATTAGTAGGCCTGTCGCGGACACTTTCGAAGCGTTCATACATACTTATTTTCCTATAATATTGTGTGGCGAAGGCAGATCAGGATACAATTGTTTTACCTCTTTCCGCGGGAAGGGAATATACCTAACGAAGACAGAGTAGCAGCGTTTTATTTGTTACTACTTCTCATTTACTGTGATCACCAACTCGTCGGCCATTGTGGTGATTATGCCAAACTTTTGCGTTGGGAGAGGCATTTAGCCTCCAGCAGTGGACTGTTATAGAGGGTGATTTTGAGGTGATGGTGATAACGTTACATTCGTTAATTTAATACTAAAGCTACCTATTAAGGTTACATTCGTTATTCGTTTTTTTTTAAATCTAAAGCTACCTGGGCACCTAAGGAGCTTCTAAGAGAAAGCTCAAAAATTTGCCTGCGTTGTTTCTTTTTTGCTCTCATTTTGTCAAACGAAGTTCTTCGGTAATTCTTTCACCTTCAAGGCTCTGGAACAATCTACCTGCTGAAATCCGTGGAAGTAATTCCCTTCCTATATTTAAGAGTCGTCTGAAGGACTACTACCTCTCTTTTGTAATGGAATTTGAAGTAGATTCTTTATATTTCTTTCTTTTAAATTATGTATTAAAATCTACTTATATATTATATTAGATTTGGTATATATATTATTACATGTATATTTTATATTTATATAAGTATTACGTATATTTATTTTAGTTATCTATGTATTCGTATCTTTACATCTTGGTATTTATATATATCTATCAACACTCTTGGCACTATCCCGTTCTCTTACTGTAAGTTCTATCTACAAAGGATGCCTGTAAGAGATTGCTTGCAGCAAAAAGGCCGCCTTTGCATGTCTACATTGTGTACTGTATACTCTTTACTGTTTCTTATCCTGCATGTTACACGTGCCCTAAAGTGTTTCTTCTTCTTCTTCTTCTTCTCATATATTTAATTCCCTATTCTCAATCATCGCAATATCGCTTACCAAATGCACTTGATTGGAAGATAAGCTGCGGAGTTCCCTCCCCCATTTCGAATGTAAAATGGGGCCCATGAAAGAGTAGGTAAATAAAGTTTCAAATAAAATGAAGTTTGAGCAAACTATTTTGATTTGACGGAGATATGAAGTAATATCGTGGGAAAAATGGGGAATTCCGTATTTATCATTAAAAAGTCTTCCTGATAAAATTGAAATAGAAAGTAAATTGTACTTATACGTTGTTTTGTTATACTTTTCTTTTTCTTATGTACTTTTTGTGATGTGCAATAAAAGTATATTTATTCATTCATTCATTCAAAATGCCACATGAATCGTTACGGACTTCAAGGAAATGTTTGAAAAAGCACGAAAAAATATAGGTATATAGTAACTTAGATAAACTTACCAAATCATCAGCAACAATAAGAACGATATTAGGGGGTACTGTACCACATTCACACACGACCAGCAAAAAAAATAAATTATATAAGTTCAACATAATAACATCAGAGTTTAAAATATTGTACTAAATAAAGTTTTAATTCAAATGCTAATAAATAAAATAACAAGTGAACTGCCCAGGTACTTTTAACCACAAGTTGAATAGGAAATAATTTACAGTAAGTGTATAGTCAGCTAAGGTTGGAACTTATAAGTGAATAAAAAAAATGATTTATTAGTTGGGTATGGATTTGTATGTTAAAATATGCATGCTACGTGCTCCCTACAAGTCCTGCGCCCGCGCAGCGTTCGTACAGACTATTTACTATGTGTGTCAATGTCAGCGGCGATACCGGCCGTTAAGTTCTAGTTAAGGGCCTCCCTTCCGGCCGGAATATGAAAAAGCACAGAGTACAGAAATAGGTATTTGTTTTAAGTATTCTTTAATGAAAATGATTGTGTATTCAGAATGTTAATGCGCGACCGGTAATCGTTTAAACCGTCGTAATTTCCAATTTTATTTTTAGCTAGATTTGTTGTTGCTATTTTGTTTTGATGACATTTCGTGTCTTTTTAATCTGTTCATTATCTTTATATTCTTCTCATAGTAATCAATTGACATCCATAGCTTGAGATAGGTTTTTTTGTAGGGAGTTCTAAAGTACACAATACTGGGCCACTTGTTTCCAACGGCTTTCTGCGACTGACCTTATGTCATTTATCTAACTTGTTGGGGTCGACCTTACGCTTACCGGTCCGGTCGTCGTTCAGTTTCTTTATACCTCAACGTCCATCCATTTTCTTATGCAATGTGCCCAGCCCATTGTCACTTCAGCTTCGCAACCCAGATAAGCTTTGTCGGCCCTGGTTATTATGCCTAATATTGATAAACATCGTCCCCGCCCCCGCCCACCTATTCGCATTAGAGCTCGGAACCGGTTCCCAGCTATGGGACATTAGTAGGAGAGAAATTCTTATTTATATTAATTTATATTTTATTATATCCCATCGTAAACGTCATTTACAATCATTGAGGTATTTTGTTAACACAGAATCGATTGAAACACTCAATGCATTATAAATAAAATTAAATATGAAGTTTATAGTTTCAACTTATAATGTAATCATAGGAGTTTTTGGGTCATAACGTTATTCTATTTAGCGAAATATCACGTTAATGCCCCTACCGTACGTATTTTATTTGTGCATTATCTCCGTAATAACATGCTGTAAAGTGCAACGCTTATCAACTTAGTACCATTTAGTCACAGCACGCAGGTAACGAAGCTTGCAAGCTGTTTATTCTTCTGCTTGCTTTACAAATACATTATTTAAGCCTTAAATATTTTTTTTTACTCAACTCAGTTATTAAAGTATGTTCTTTTTGCATCTTTTTACTTTTTCTAATTGCGAAAGATTTATTAAAATCGGTCCAGTAGTTTCACGGTTTATGGATTAAAAACAAACAAACTTTCCTCTTTATAATATAATTGAAGACTGTAGGTATAAATTGGTTTTCAGAAGTAGCTGAAATAAACGATGTGGGCCCTTAAACTTGTTTACAATAAATTATTGAGACGAGACAATGTTCTCAACGTAACTATCGAAAAAAACTGGCTAAGTGCGAGTGGAACTCGCAGACGAAAGGTGCCGTACCAATGCGTACAAAAACACTACATAGACATTATTATCATTATCATGTCAACCATTAGATATAGGTCTTTTAAACGGAGTTCCAAATACCACGGTTTTTTGCCACTTGCGTAAAGTAGCGATTCCCTGAGACTTGCTTGATATCATCCGTCCACCTCATCAGGGATCTACCATCGCTGCCTTTAGCGGTGCGAGGTAGCCATTCCAGAACCTTAGGACCCCAACGACCATGTCAGTAACTCTGACTCTTCTACGGATTAATCCCAATTTTATCAAGTAGAGATATTCAAAGCATAGCCCCCCACATCGCTCGCTGATTGACCCTGAGCCTTTTATCAGTTATTCAGTCGTATTAACAGACAAGGAAATATACATCCTATGAAAATTGTAATACTTACGATTTATAAGACACCGTCCGCTTACAGATGGACGACCGGACAGTGCGGCGGAGGCTCCTTAGGGTCCTTGCACCCTTTGGATGCGGAATACTAATAACCGGCATGTCAAACGCACTGAGTGTGACGTACTTTTGGAGGAAACGCGACCAAACAAACTCTTCAGCTTTACAATATTAATAGGTTAAAATGAAATTCATACTTATTATTAATTAAAAAAAACCCACATCAACATACGCCGTTACACTAAAAAGCAAAAAAAATTTTGATTTTTTAATAACAGCCCAACCGATTTCGATAAAATTTTAATGGGACCACCTGGAAAGTACGCCCATTAAAACAAAACAGAATTTTTCAAATCGGTCCAGGCGTCTTCGAGTATTCGGGTAACATACATAAAAAAAAACGGCGAATTGAGATCCTCCTCCTTTTTGAAGTCGGTTAAAACATATTAGTCAATTATTCAGTTTACAATTGTGATGGGAATCCTGAAGTGAGTTTTGAAATAAAGAACCAATAATGTTATGAACCAATAATTTTTATTTTCGTAATGCTGTTCTGGTTATTAGGTTAGCTAGGTTCCACCAAATAAAAGAGTTTTATAGGAAATATTTATTTTATTATCATTGTAAATTACAGTCAATTGCTTGTACCCTTCACGTAAGTTGCCTCAAAACAAACATTGATTCGCAAACAAAATAATACACTTATACATGAATAATTATATTAAACTAGGATTGCCACCTTTTCTATATTGTAAAATCCACGCAACTGTTTATGTTCTCATGCATATCATAATACTTCTTTTTCTAGGCTACCTTAATGCCAGATTTCACCTAGATTAGTGTTACGGTAGTTTTATAAAGTTGGTAAATAATTAAAATTTTAAATATAAGATCATATTGGCCAGATATTTTATTAAATTGATTAGGATTTTTTTATTGATTAACAACCAATGTTCATGCCATTGAGTTGGTGGGTATTTTGATATAAATACGACTGCATTATCGATACACCTCAGTTCTACATGGACTTGAACGATGCAAAGATACCTCCCAGTGTCTCAGTCGTTTATGAAGAGCACGCAAGGAGCAAGTCCTGTCGTCCTGTGTCCATCAATTTGAGGCGTAGGTGCCTCATATGCCTGTAATTACACCGGCAACCACGCCCTTCAGCTCGGAAGACAGCATTGCAACAATGCTGTTTAGCGGCAGAAATAAGCATGGCGATAGTACTTCCCCGGACGAGCTCTGTCACAAAAACCTCTACTCTACGATGTCGGGTGGCACTCGATTTGGAGTATTTAATATATCTGCCACACTCCCTAACCGGTTAGCCCGCTACCATCTTAGACTACATCATCTCTCACCTTACTGTCAAGGGCTAACTTATAGTGGAATGCAGTCTAAGACGGTAACGGGCTAACGTGTTAGGTATTATGGTGGTTATATGAAAGCCACATCTATATTTGAAGTCTCAAAGTGCCTATATTAGGCATACTTGAAATAAATGAATTTAGAGTTGCACCTCTAAACTTTACGGAGTTTTTTTTTACTTTTTGAGGGAGACAACTCGGTCGTTTATAAATTTGGCGTAACTTTAAACGAAAGGAATATTTTTCGTTGTTCATTCAGCTCCTATAGGTCTCATCCAAAACAAAGAGGTTTTTCCAATTCGAACCAGTAATTCCTGTGATGAGCGTGTTTAACGCAGCTTCTTCTTTGGCTTTATAATATAAGTTTAGATACAAAAAAAGAGGTGGCAAACCTAACCTTTACATATAAAGATTACAATGTTAATATAACGAGATCGTCGTTGATCCATATCACGTAACTGTGATGAAAACCGAAATAATACTTCACAGGCTTTTGAGGTACATTATGTACTGTCTCTGAGACTTATCTGTGAAACCGAAAACCTAATAGTTTTCGAGTAAACCACTGCCATAGTTTTTAGTTAAAGAAATCAGATACAGCCCTAACATCGCATACAAAACTCTTGTCACTTCATTAGGTACGCGTAGGGTTGTCAAAAGTAAACATTAAGAATGTTTTGAATTCATTTGTTTGGAAAAATAAATCTGCTTCTTTTGATTTAATATTATTACAGGGTGATTCTTTATGAAATATACTTATGCATCCTTCAACATTATTTCGTAATGCGGTTACACGTTGTATATGTTACATATAACTATGGGCCTAAAACTATCGCCAAAGATTTTATTTCAAAATGAGAGACCTACTGTTTTAAGCGATTGCATTAAGGGGCCCGTAATGTATCTTAATATATGTGGCGGCAGATCAGAATACAGTTGTCAAGAGCGCTTTGCTTCCCGTGGATGTCGTACGAGGCGACTGAGGGTATATAACGGAGAACTAGCAGCGTGCTTTGTGCTACTACTGCCATGTACTGCGATCGCCATCCCATCTACCCAGTGTGGTGATGATGGACAAACCCTCCCGTTGCGAGAGGCCTTTAGTACAGCAGTGGACAGAATACAGTTGTCAAGAGCGCTTTTTGCTTCCCGTGGATGCCGTACGAGGCGACTGAGGGTATATAACGGAGAACGGGTAGCAGCGTGCTTTGTGCTACTACTGCCATGTACTGCGATCGCCATCCCGTCTACCCAGTGTGGTGATAACGGACAAACCCTCCCGTTGCGAGAGGCCTTTAGTACAGCAGTGGACTCTTATAGACTATTGATGAATGTCTCTTAAATTAAGCTTTCAAAGTACATAGATAAATAATTACGCGATATGGACGTGTCAACTATTCGCTTCTAACGTACATTCTTCATGGAATAAGTACTTAAGATTCAAATTGCTCAATAAATGCGGAATTATCATTAGCCGAATACATATGGATGAAATTAAGTAAACATAAGAAATATTTCCCGAAATATACGATTCCATACGACCATGTGGTTCGTTACAGATACACAATCATTAATATGATATACATACGAGTACATTGAACACATATGTTGACCACCTACATACATCAT
Organism: Pararge aegeria; assembly: GCF_905163445.1. Lineage (NCBI taxonomy): Eukaryota > Metazoa > Arthropoda > Insecta > Lepidoptera > Nymphalidae > Pararge > Pararge aegeria. The sequence goes on along the minus strand of NC_053184.1, from coordinate 2,028,914 downwards.
ATATTATGTTTATTTATATATTAATAAATACTATATGTTCCACACATCATAACATACTAAAGACTGGCGGGCATTTTTGCGAGTGGCATCGTTAACGTGAATATGTAAACCACTTGCGGTATCCTGCGACTTCGATATTTAATATTAGACATGCTGTTTTGGATTATTATTTAGAACTTCTAAAGGGGGACAAGTCCGTTTTACATCATTTTTGCGTATCTTTTAACTGTTTACGAAGGACACGCAAAGGAAACTCACAAGGGGAATAATATTTTCCCGCTATTGCAAGATATTTTATTAAAGCTCCGCTCCTATTGGTCGCAACGTGATGTTAGATATTATATAGCCCTCATCGACAAATGGACTATCCAACAGAAAAATATTTATTGAACTAGTAGTTCCTGAGATTAGGGCGTTTAACCAAACAAATAAACTCTTAAGTATTTCTACAGATTTACTTTGTACAATATTTTAGGAGATACAGGTATAGAACAAAAAAAAGTGAAATTCGCATATTGTCAAGAAAATTACAGTAAAACGTAGTTGGATTACAAGATTTGTTTGATCCGTGTAAAACGTCGCTGGGTTGCTGCGTGAAAATTGGACCCACCAATAAACCCACTAGCATTTACAATAGCCTATGTGACTCTCCGTGGTTAACACGAAAAAACAACAAAACGGATCGCACCGCTCCGTTGCTGCATGAAAGGTTGACAAGAACGAAGCATAATGTACGCTGACAGCTAACGTTGCCACTCACCCCGATACTCGCGTGCCTCAATTTAAAAATAACATAAAATGCACGAGGGAAAATAGCAAAAGATTATCTCACACCCACTACAATCATTATTAATTGCAATAAATTATATTATAATAAATTTAAATTCAAAGTCTTCCTTATAAAATAAAAAACAACTGCATAGAGTAACGAACGCTTTGTTCGAAGCTATAAAGACTAAAGATTGACTTCTCGAAGTTTCTTTGGTGAATATAAAAAATGTCTGGGTGAATTTATATTAGAATCCATTTTTATTTTTTTTAATAATAATATTTATATTAATACAGCAATGCCGTGGGAAATCTTATAATAAATTTGTCAAAATTATCTGTTTTTATTGCGTGACCATTAAATTGCCAGAAACCTAATTCATGTTCATAGAATTAAAAACATACAGAACCCTCATTCAGCCATCTTTGTATGAAGTGCATTGTGTCCAAAAATAGTGAATACGTCCAGCGCAAATTTGACTTCACACCCGCGTAATGTTGTTCAGAAACTTTTTCTCATTTTCACATTTAGATAAAATTATTACTGTCAACTGTTAAATGTTTAGAAGTGACTTACTTGGCCGAGAAACTCTACTGAAGTGGAGTGGTTTTTGAAGCTTAAATATTAGACGTGTACACGGTTTCTGTACATTCTTAATGCTGTGATCATATAGATACACTCCATTTATTCAGACATACCTTAGTATGTAAACAATCTTTGCTTATTAGCGCAAAAATAGTAAAAATTATAAAAGAAGGAATGTATTCATAGAGAATATCTCTTTTGATGTCCGTCTATTTTTAAAACATACTTCACACTAAAAAATTAATGCAAAGATTGTTCACTTAATAAGACAGTTAGAAAAAAAAAATGCAAAATATTAACTACAAATACACAGGCTGGAGGTGACGTAAAGTTATGTTGAAAAAAATAAATAAAGAGATCGTGCAAAGCAAAAAAAAAAACAATGAATAAAAAATATTTTTATGACAAAAGCTAAGCTAAGCTAAGAACTTTCGGTATTAAACGTTTATTTATTTGTGATATTAAAAATGGTTGGCAAATAAAAAAAGATAAGAAATTAAATTTAAAAAGAATATATCAGGCAGTTAAGAAAAAAAACATAATAAAAGGATATTTCTTTATGAAGACCTACTTTACGCCAACTCCGTTTACGTTTAGTTTAAAGCTAAACCTAAAAACTGTGATGCTCTAATTTACCACGACATTAATACTTAAATAATTCGCTAAAGCGTACACACCCGACGTATGAAAAATACATCCTAACGAAATCTTCGCTAACAAAGTACTAACAGGTATATAATGTAACGCAGTAAGATTTTCACCTGAGCATTTAGGACAGTGCCATGACCATAAAATGGTAGGAAACGGGGTGTTACCGGCATTCATCATTACCAACTCATTACGGGCCCTTCAAAGGGCACGGGTCTCTCCTCCCACAATTCGAAGGGGTTAAGGCCGTACTGGGTCATCACGCTGGCTCAGTGCGGATTGGTGGACTCCGCACGCCTTTGAACGTTATGGAGAACTCTCAGGCATACAGGTTTCCTCACGATGTTTTCCTTCGACATTAAAGCATGTGATATTTTAATTTCTTAAATTAAAAACGCACATAACTCCTTAAAAATTTCGAGTTGCGTGCCGGGTCCGGAAGCCCTACCCACTGGAGCTATCACAACTTCTTAGCCGAAAGTAAGTAATAATAACTATCTGTCTTTGATTAATAACGTTATAAAAAGTTAAGGAATGCGAAGAGGCGGATCAGTATCGTCCGAGACAATGTTTGAATCGTCTAACATAGACACGAAGCCTGAATCAATGATACCCTAAACTGCCCACGCAACCCACTAAACCTAGAGCGATATCGAACCAGCGGTCAACGAACCCAGTCAATGTTCACTCAAGAAAACCGCTCACAACCAGTTAATTTTATTTCCCGACTAGCTGTTGCCCGCAATTATAACGTTTTTTCACAAAATCGTTTGTTATCCTGAGCTACATAGAAGCCTATGTTATTTTTGGCATTTGACTTTGAAGGAGGGCTTCATGTCAAAGTCAAATGCCAAAAATCAGGTAGATTGGTTGCTTAGTCATGGCGTAAAGTAACGACACGCAACTTTCAGAGTTATGTGCGCATTTAATTAATAATTAAAATATCACTTGCTTTAACTGAGAAGGAAAACAGAGAAACCGGTATGCCACAAAGGCGTGTGAAGTCGACCAATCTGCACTTCGCCAGTTTGGTATATTATGGCCTTCTCATTCTGACAGGAGACCCATAGTGGGCCGGTAATGAGATGAGATTTACAAGTATCTATGCACCTTTACTGTCATCGCACTGTCCTATACATAAACAGGTTGTAAAAGAAGATAATTATACAATGCAATGTAAAATAAATGAGAAGATTTGTCTATCCGTCACCACGCATTCTCCCTCTCGCTCTAGCAGCTAAACGAAAACAATTGTAATACGCATCGCCGTCTCTCTTTTACTCCTTGCGCGGCTTCCGTTTTCGCTGCCCGTCGCCAGCGCCCTCCGTGTCCACGAGCGGAGTCGTCTGCAAACAATAGTACATTTTACAGTTCCGTATCTCCTCATGGAAAAGCGCAATCCTTATAGAGTCATTATATCATGTGTCTTTAATTAATTTAAAAATAAAGGATATGAAAGAACCGGCTAAGTACGAATTGGACTCGCGATCGAAGGATTCCGTACCATCTATCTATATAAAAATGTTATGTTGGTTTGTGTACGCTTCAAAAACTCAAAAAGTTCTGCACCGATCGAGCTGAAATTTTAGCATGATATATAATCCGCATCAAGGATTGTTTTTATATATTTTTTGCAACAGTCACATATCCGCAACCGTGAAACCACAGTTTTTTTTAACGATCGATGTACCAGTGACCGCGACATCTGCCGAAAGCGAGAAAAACACTCGCTGACATATGTAATGTATTCTTTGTTTTGTTTCTCATTTCTCAACCATTCCGTAAAAATGTGCCACAGCGTAGCGTGGCAGGGTACAACTAGTTATCTATAAAAACGGAAAAAAACCATGTCTGTTGTGTTGGTATTTGATATTTATTTTTTAATGTTTTTAATATGTAAAAATGTCAACTGTCTGACTATCATGGTTCATGAGATACGGCTGGTGACAAACGGACGGACAGACAGATAGATGGACGGACAGCGGAGTCATAGGGGTCAGTAGGGCCACATTTTACTCTTTGGGTACGTAATCCTAAATACCGGTTTGTAGAAAAAGTTATTTATATTTAGTTGTATTTCATGTGGAGGGTACCGTGAGATGTTAAGAGTTCAACGCGCATTTTTCAAATATTTAGTGTGAGTTCTTTTCTTTATTTCACTACAAGATAGCCCTTGACGGCAATCCTGGTGGTAAGTGTTGATGCATTCAAGATGGTAGCGGGCTAACTTGTTAAGGATATGCCAGTGATATAAAAAATCCATACCCCTAATCAGTTTCTTGGCATCTTGGCATCGCACCGGAACGCTAAATTGCTTGGCAGCCCCGGTATAAGCGCAGACCAGACCGAGTAAAGTCAGAAATTACGAATTACTAAAATGTCTATGCCGGGGATCAAACACAGGACCTCCTACTTAAATTCACAGCGCTCAAAAATCTAAAATACAAAATTGACGGCTTCGGCCGTGGCTAGTTACGACCCTACCGACAAAGACGTGCCGCTAAGCGATTTAATGTTCCGGTGCGATGTCGCGTAGAAACCTATAAGGTTGATGACTACCATACTCCCTAGCAGGTTAGCCCGCTACCATCTTAAGACTGCATCATCACCACCAGGTGGGATTGCAGTCAAGGGCTCACTTGTAGTGAAATAAAGAAAAGAACTCACACTAAGTTGAAAAAAGCGCGTTGAACTTTTAACATCTCACGGTACCCTTCACATGAAATACAACTATACGGCCGATTGGCGCAGTTTGCTGCGCCAATCGGCCGTATAGTTGCCGCTGAGTCCAAGGCGGTGGGTTCGATTCCCACCACTGGAAAATGTTTGTGTGATGAGCATGAATGTTTTTCAGTGTCTGGGTGTTTATATGTATATTATAAGTATTTATGTATTATATTCAAAAAAATATTCAACAGCTATCTTAGTTCCCATAACACAAGCTACGCTTACTTTGGGACCAGATAGCGATGTGTGTATTGTCGTAGTATATTAACTATTATTTATTTATTTATATATAAATAACTTTTTCTACGAACCGGTAGATTGACTTCAATCCCACCTGGATTGCAGTCAAGAGCTAAAGAAGATCCCACCTGGATTGCAGTCAAGAGCTAAAGAAGATCCCACCTGGATTGCAGTCAAGAGCTAACTTGTAGTGGATTAAAAGAAAACGTTTTATCGATACAATTAAAAAGCTGCGTTAAAAATAACTTATATAACTTCAAATCCAAACTCACGTCAGTGCTATCGGCGGCCTGCTCGGGCCCCTCCAGGTCCGCCTTGCTGGGCTTGTCCTGCTCGTCGTCACCCCCCTCCCCTTCCAACTCCGCCTCCCCCTCCCCCTCCGACTGGTGCGGGTCGTCGTCCACTAACGCGTCAGTCTTTTTCACCTCCGCGTCAGTGTCCTAAATTATAAAATAGTACATTACTGCAAAATATATAACAGTACATTAGTGATGTAGCGGTGATCGCCCAGTGGGTAAAAGCTAGTACGAACCTCTAACTTTTCTAAGTTATGTGCGTTTTAAGTAATTAAATATCACTTGTGTATCACGGTGAAGGATAACATCGTGAGGAAACCTGCATGCCTGAGAGTTCTACATAATGTTATTAGGTGTGTGGAGTCCACCAATCCGCACTGGGCCAACATGGTGGACTACGGCCTTAACCCCTTTTCATTGTGGGAGGAGACCCGTGCCCTGCAGTGGGCCAGTAATGGGTTGATGTTGATGACATTTCTGCAGCGGACGGCAAATTTTTTGCAAATAATGCGCGGAAATTAAAACTAAGTACTAACTACGCAGAACTTTTTAGTAAAAAATGAAGTTATTGATTTTGAATTATTTTTCAAAATCCATAACGAAAAACGAACAACAATATTTTTCCCTGCGTTAATTTTTTCATTTGGGTTTTCAAGCCAGTTCGAAACTCAAATAAAACCTTTGGTAAGTTACCTCCTTGGTTGCTAGGTTTAAAAACTAGTTCCATTTTTGCATTACAGAACAGATGTAATGTAATTAATTTGTAATGTAATTTATTTGGCTGCCAAACCACGACAGGATTTTCATACAAATTTTGTAGTCCGCTTTTCGCATGTACTTGGCCAGTACAGAAATTTCGAATTATTGCAAAGAAGATTGTCATAATAATGCTCAAAAGTACAAACGATGTTTGAGAAAACTTTAAGATGACATAATACTTACAGCCACTGTACTAGGGCCACAGCACAGGTAAGCGATCAGGCCGACGAATATGAAGGAGCCGATGATCACTACGGCGTAGACCCACGGGTTCTCTCCCGCATATTTCAGCATCCTCTCCACCGCCGACTCCTAAGACATAGCATACTTCTAGCGGCTACATAATCTAGCTGGTGCTACGTACGTACGTATAATAGTACTCCATAGTACAGTATGTTACCTTCGTCTACACTGTTAATTAAAAAGATACTTTAACAACGTAGAGATAAGTTGAAATTTGAACGCAGCCACGCTAAGCGGTGTCCATTATATTTACCTAGCATATGTTAGTGCGAGCTAAATACAACCTTAACAATATAACAAACGGTTTATAGCTGAATGATTACTAGACTGGTTCGGAGGAAACGCTGCCGGCACCATTTAAAGAGCTAACCGGGCAGTTCAAACGAGATTCGTGCTCCACCGATGTAGTCTGCGATAACTAGTGTGTTCAGTGATTTTCAGTAATATCCTAACAGTTGCGGACGTATAGTAACTGGCATGACCATGTTAGTGACGAGTATACAACTGCCACTTTTAAAACTATGTATTTTGTTTAGTTGCCACCAAATAAACTGTTAAACCTATGTAAAGAACTCTTTTCTCGAGTTCATATAACGAACCTTTTCTGAAAGTCACCAATGTTTTTTTACAGTGATAAGTGACATTTAAAAAAGATGTTTAAGAGTTTATTTTAAGAAGAAATTATTTGATTTGACGCAATTTCGTCTTATTAAACCTATATTATGAATGAATGATTGAATAGACTTTTATTGCACACGACAAAAAGTATATAAAATAAGAAAAATATCAAAACAACGTGTACAATTTGGCGGCCTTATCGCTTCATAGCGATTTCTTCCAGGCAACCAATGGCGAAGAAAACAAATACAGAAAATAGTTTGGCGGTGCACATATACATATACCCATGTAATAAGTAATATCATTACTAAAATAAATATATATAATATATTATGTATTCTGAAACCGAAGTTTCCAACTGAGTGCATTCCAACTCGGTTGGCAGATGCAACTACGTAATGTATTATAATGGTTTGGGTGTTATTCGATGGCAACTTTCCACAGTGTCTAGCTTTGGTTTCAACCGAGATACAGAATAGCCCCACTGCCCTGTAATACTAACCAACGTAATACTTTTGGAAGTCGATTGATAAGTGAACATATATTAATGGATTGGTAGCATTGCATCTACATCATAGATCTACACACACAGATATAGCGCACACATATTAAGGTATGGTGACCTCTTTGGCCCTTCGTAACAGATACGTGACGTATGCAGCGACGGGTATCGAGCAATATAGCACGTACAGCGCCCACCACCCTGGCCGGTACCCGGTGGCGGTCAATACTCGACCCCACCACGTCAGCTGTTGTTGTGTTAAGTTTAGTAATCAAAACTCCACTATACCTACACTTGTACAATCTTATAAATTAATAAACCTTTAATATTCTACTATACCATATGTTGTGTTGCAATCAGGTAAAATATTTGTTAATATCACTATCGCAGCAACGGTTGTATGTTGCAACAAAGCTTTTTAAATACGTACTAAAAATAAACATTGTAATTTTGAAACAATAATATTAAAACAACACTGCAACATGCGATGGTAGTAAGCCCTCAGGGCTGGAAATCGGTATAGAAATAACCGATATTTTTTTATTTCATTAACGGTTTCAACATTTCGGTTTCATTCGAGCAAATTGATTTGCGAACGATACTACAATCGCCCTTTAATCAGTTTCTTGCAGTGATACACCAGGTGAAAGTAACTAAGATAGAATTAATGTCCATACCCATGTAACTTAGAAAAATGTCGAACAAGCGGTCAAAGAACCCAGTTAATGTTCACTCAAGAAAACCGCTGAAAACCTGATTTTATTTCCCGACTAGTTTTATCGATTTTTGGTTTTCCTGCGATAAAAAGAAGCCTGAGTGATAAGTAGTAGTAGGGCATGTTACCCTCCTTCCTGTCAAGGTCAACGGTCAAAAATCATGTCGATTGATTGCTTAGTTAGGGCATAAAGTACCGACAAACAAACAACCAGATAGACACACTTTTGGATTTATAATATTATAGTCAGAATTTGACAAATTCAGTGGGAACCGCAGGGTGATTTCGTATCTCGCGACAGGCGTAAATCTTGCACTCACAGCTGTCAAACGTCTCATTTCCATACAATAAATGAACAAAAATGACGTTTGACAGCAGTGATTTACGCCTGACGCGAGATACGTAATCACCATGCCGGTTTGTTTCCTGGGATAAAAAGTAGTCTTTGTTACTCGGAAAGTAACATAGGCTACTTTTTATCCCAGGAAATAACTCTATGCCATAAATAAAGTTGATTGGTTGCTTAGGTAGGACAGTCCTAACCTCTGTGTTTGGGGGTTTCCATTCTGGGGGGCCATTTCCAACTCCAGCCCTAACCTCTAACGTTTCTAAGTTATGTGCGTTAATAAACCTTTAATATAAAGTGTGAGGAGTCACATAAAACACACCACTAACTTTTGTAAGTTATTTGCGTTTTGAGTAATTAAAATGTAACTTGTTTCGACGGTGAAGGAAAACATCGTGAGGAAACCTGCGTGCCTGAGAGTTCTCCACAATGTTCTCAAAGGCGTGTTATGTCTACAAATCCGCACTTAACCATTCTCAATGGGTGAGGATATCTGTATCTGTGCCCTGTAGTAGCCCGGTAATGGGTAGATATGATGATGATGATGAAGGTGGACCCTTCTAGGAAGGTTTAAGGTGCTTACCGCGTCGCTGTTGATCTTGGCGCGCTTAAGGGCGTAGCTCTGGAGTGCCCAGTGCTCCGCGACCGCAACTTCATCCGTGATAATGAGGTTGTCGAACAGTAGCTGCGGCGACATCGACCACAGCTCGAACCCGACCGCGTGCTGCAAGTTTAACATTCCATAGATATTGACTTTTTTTTTTAAATATGTAAGTCAAAAAAAATTGCTTTAGACCACACGGTTGAAGCAAAACTTCTTTAGCTCCCATCTGTGTATGTGTGTATATATATTTAAATTTTCTAAAAATATGTAACTTTAGGTTTTCATTAAAAAAATAATATTTTTAAATTTCTATAGATTTTTTATTTTTATTCATTACTGGCTAAGAAAATGCGTGCTCGCAACTCTCTTTCTTGCCCGTACAGTAATACACGAAACGTAACTCTTTCTATCTTCACTAACTTATATCTCCCTCTCAACTTCTTTTCGCCACGCTCGATCACACTTTTCGTAACGCTCTCGTAACGCATTCTCAAGCTTAATCCCAGAGTCAAAAGTGCGCGAAGTTTTACTTAGAAACAAAATCGTGCATTGGCAATCGTAAATTTAAAACTAAAGCTACGAGGGTTCCAAAGGCGCACTGTAGCTTACGGGCCACGAGAAACTTAAGAAAGTTAAGATTCCACTTATTATCTCGTTCATATCTATCCCTATCGAAATAAAAACTTTAAAAAAACCCGCGACATTACATAACAGTATCTAGAATTCTATAAGTCGAGGCCTTTTATTTGATACCAAAATTGAACGAGCTAAGCGAGAAAAATTTAATCAGCCATTTTGTGATGGCGGCCATCTTGGATTTGAAATTTATCGTTGCGTACAGTATTCTTCTAGTCAAGCCATTTCCTTTTTTTACCCATATTGAACACACACACACAGACACCTCAAACTTACAACACCCCCTCGTTTTTGCGTCCAGGGTTAAAACACGACTAACGGGTCGAGATAATTATGTCGTGGCACGCATGCTAGCATTACTGATCAAATAAAAAGCACTCAACAAATTAATTGGTAGGTTAACACACATACATCTTTGATGGGAAGGTACGTAAGTAAGAAGTACTCACAATGGGCGTCATGCGGAACGGATGCTCATCGTTGAAGTAGTGAGGGTTGGGGATGAGGCGCGGTGACCACTTGCCTTTATAGTTGGGGTTGGGGATGAGAGGCGCGCGCCATATACCCTTAAACAAAAAAAAAAAAATTATAGATATCCGCATAATGAGATGCCACCCTTCGGAAGCGGTGGTAGTCATCAATACAGGTAAATTTCAAGTTTAAAAAGTGCTTATAATTATAATGGCGATGTGTGTATTGTCGTAGTATGTTTTTTTATTTAAAGTGTGCCGTGTGGTATTTAGTATAGTCGACAATTTGAACATGGTACAAAATAGAGATACTGATCTTAAAATTATGTGCGATAGCTCATTGGATCCGGAATGACGCCTAGAAAAATGTGCCAAAAGCGTGTATTAGTACATAAAAAATTGCAAAAGTTATAAACAATTGAAGATGAAAAAAAAGAAATTTCGTTTTTTGCCAACATTTCAAAAATTTTGAATACTTAAGAAATTTCAAAAAAAAATCAGAAAGAGGAGGATATTTCCAATAAAAACTCCCAACTCCCGGAACTCTATCTCCATTATTTATAATTTTAATTTAATGCTGAAAGGTCTTCGCGAGACATTTTTAGATTTCGCGCGCAGAACTCTGTGCAACTACTACCATATACTGCAGCTATACAACGTGTAACAGAATTACGAAATAATATTGAAGGATGCATAAGTACATTTCATTAGGAATCACCATGTAAAAATATTAAATCAAAGGAATCATGTTTATTTTTCCAAACAAACTAATTCAAAACATTCTAAGCGTTTACTTATGACAACCCTATTGAAGATAAAAGACCGACACGTGCATAGTACCTACGCTACGCGACACATACCTAATAAAGTGACGGGAGTTAAAAGATTTTAATTTTGCATGTGATGTTGTTTACTCAAATACTATTACGTTTTCGGTTATACAGATAAGTCTCAGAGACAGTACATAATGTACCTCTAAAGCCTGTGAAGTATTATTTCGGTTTTCATTAACACGCTGTATATTCACCTTGTAACTGGGATTGGGGATGGTGGGTGGTTTCCACTCCCCGCAACCGGGTGCGGCGGTGCACAGCGGGTTGTCAACCAGCGGCGCTTCCCACACGCCGTCCATCTCCTCATCCCAGTCCTCTGGCTTCGTCGCTTCCGGGTCTAAGGACAAAAGAAAATAGTACATTCCAGGCCTTAAACAAAGTCATTGACGGCCTAGTAGTTTTTATTATTCTTTTTACTAGCGGTCCCTCGCGACATCGTCTGCGTATAAGTCAATCTTAAAAGATAGACATATCCACACGCACGCGCGCACACAAAAACATAAACACACCATACACACCAAGAAACACTACTCAATCGTTTTTTTTTAAATCTTGTCTTTGCTATGGAAGAGTGAGGCCTCCTGACACAGGTATTTTTATGCTTACTAGGAGGTCTCCACAACATGTATCATTTTCAATGAACAAACGAAATAAACGATTTTTACTTTATATGCTGTCGCAGACTTTTTTTATAACTTTTATTGCGAAATAAATTTGTCATATATAATTTTATTGAAACTTTAACCGTTTACGCAGCGCACGCTACGAAAGCTCTCAAAACGAGAAATAACCATCCAATTCTGAAACATTCTTCAATGCTACTTTTTCTTAGCGTGAAGATAAATGGGATATTCGACATTAAAAGAATTTTACAAAGCACAAACTCTTCATGCTTCGACCTGCAAAGTAGTCAAGCAAATAAAATAAAAACCAGGCCTGGCAATGCGACGCGTTTGGTAGAGGTATGTTGTGTAGAATAGCGGATGCCGGATATCAGTTTGTATGAGGCATATCAGACGAAGCACTTCGCGGTGTGCGATTAGTGCTCAAATAATTTATTTTTGTTCACTACTGCTCCTAGTTGGGTAGGTCCGATTTCGAGAAAGAGTTGAAACGCCGAATCCAACTCGGATGGGCAGCGTTCGGAAAACTTCGTGACATCTTCTTGTCTAAAATCCCTCAGTGCCTGAAGACTAGTCTTCGAACAGTGCGTGTTGCCAGATATGACATACGGATCTGAGTCGAGGTCCCTAACTACGGGCCTCATAAGATAGCTCAGTCAATCGGCGGGCGATGGACAGAGCTATGCTAGAAGTATCTCTACGTGATCAGAAATGAGAAATCAGAAATGAGAAATCAGAAATGAGAAATCAGAAATGAGGAGATCCGTAGGAGAGAGTTACCGACATAGCTCAGCGAGTCGCGAGGCTGAAGTGGCAATTGGCCGGGCGCATAGCTCGGAGAACCGATGGACGTTGGGGTCTTAAGGTGCTGGAATGGCGACCCCGCACCGGTCAACCCAGCGTAGGTCGGCCCCCAACGCGGTGGACAGATGACGTCAGGCGAGTCGCTGGGAGCCGCTGGAGGCAAGCGGCCCAGGACCGTGTACTGTGGAACTCCCTACAAAAGATCTATGTCCAGCAGTGGACGTCTATTGGTTGATATGATGATGATGGTGACTGCTTTTGAATATTACAAATTGCGAGCGTTCCATTGAACGTTAACGATAACTAAACTAACCTAAACACACGCACCTGGTATCATATCGGGTTCATTGTCGAGCCAACCGTCGGGTTTGACTGCGTTGGGGTCGATGATCTGGGCGGGTTCCTTCTCGTCCCAATCATCAGGTTTACTGGCTGTGGGATCCACAATCTGGAATCATCAATTTACTTTTGTTATCATCATCATCATCTTCCCTTTTTGCGAATTATCTTGGTGGCATTACATAAAGGCACGGGTGTGGATCGACTCTAGACAATCTGCTTGTCCAGTCATTAATTACTTAAAAACACGGACAAGTGCGGAGTCAGACTCATGCCCGGGCGGTTTCGTACCATTAGACGAAATTACCATTCATTACATTTAAACAGCAAAAAAATATGTTGTATGGGATTAAGTATTATTTTTTTTTTTAAATAAATTATTTATTTTTAAAGTGAATTTACAACGTACAACGGAATTATGAAATAATGTTCAAGGATGCATAAGTATATTTCATAAGGAATCACCCTGTAAAAATATTGAATCAAAATAAGCATATTTATTTTTCAAGATAAACTAATTCAATACATTCTAAGTGTTAAAAAGTGTTAAAAAATGTGACAGGAGTCACATGATTTTAATTTTGCATGTGACGTTAGGGCTGTATCTGATTTCTTTCATTAAAAGCTATGGTTTACTTAAAAACTATTAGCGTTTCGGTTTCACAGATAATTCTTAGAGACAGTAAATAATGTGCCTCTAAAGCCTCTATGGTATAATTTCGGTTTTCATTTACATGTTGTATAACAGTTATAAGACACAAAAAACAATATATAACAACAATAAAAAAATCACGTTTGTTGTATTGGGGAGCCCCCGTAAATCATGAAAATTAAGTAATTTATAATTTCTTCAATCCTTATACTCCACACCAAACAGATCTTCGGCAATGTACCCTCTACGAACGTTGCGCTACGAAACCGGAGCATCCTCAGGAGATGTTGACTTTACAATTATTAATGGTTAATTGAATATAATCAGAGGCACTAATGAGGTGGGAGGGGCTTAGATATATAAGGTAGGGTAGGGGGGTAGGGGTAACTAAGGCATAAAGGCGACACATTTGGCTGATTTTCCCCTCACGCCCCCGTGAATATTTATTTTATTCTGTTTTCTAGTATTTGTTGTCACAGCAGCAACAGAAATACATCATCTGTGAATATTCATCTGTCTAGCTATCACGGTTGATGTGATACAGCCTGGTGACAGACAGACAGCCGATACTTAGTAATAGGGTCCCGTTTTACCCTGTGGGTACGGAATCCTAATAAGGTTTTTTCTGGCCTCGGAATCCCCAGAATCTTCCACAGGAGTTTGGCATCTATACAAGTGGGAATTACATTTTTTTGTAAATTAATTAGGAACAATTTACTGGGAGTGAAATTTTTGGACGACTAACCTTTTCTCTCTCGTCCCAGTCGTTGGGTTTCTTGTCGTCGGGGTCCTCGATCTCCTTCGGCGGGTTTATGGGCGGCGTGAAGTCCTCGAGCAGGGAGCCGGAGTTAGCCTCCTTGTTGTCCACCAGTATGGTGAAGGTATTGTCCGGGCGGACCACTAGCGTGTATAGGTGCGGCTCTTTGTCCTTGTAGATGTCGTCGAGACGCTGACTGGAATATCATCACATCAATACGCGCGAATTTCCTTCGTTTAAGCAGAAATTATTATTATTAATTATTAAAACTCTTTATTTGTATACCACAACATTTAAAATATAACAAAAACAGAAACATCGAAAGAAGTAGTAATACAAAAGGCGGCCTTATCGCTTAATAGCGATCTCTGCCAGGCAACCTTAGAATTAGGAAAAAAAAAAAAGAAGAGGAGAATAGACTGCTGGTGGTACAAATATTAAAATACATACATGCAAATAACTACATGCCAATACATAAACTAGTGTGCACAAATAGATAAAAAGTAAATAATATAATAAATAAATAAATATAAAAATAAACTAATATATATAATAACAACACTTACATAATTAAATACTTTAACATACAATAAATGAGTAAGTACATATATACATACTATTAAATTAACGGAATTTCTAATGAATAAAAGTTACCATGCAATTAATATCATGGATAAATGGAGAAATAAATTTGACTTAATTTTTATTATTAATACTATTTTAATTATTATACCTATATGAGCTAACCATAATATTAACGACCTGTATACTAACCCAAACTCGCAAAGAAATAAATAAATACGCCATTATATACGCCACATACGCCTGGAAGAAATCGCTATGAAGCGATAAAGCCGCCAAATTGTATACGTTGTTTTGTCATACTTTTCTTTTTTTATGTACTTTTTGTGGTATGCAATAAAAGTATATTCATTAATTCATTCATAAATAATAAAAGATGTACATTGTAATATTTTGTCTGGTGGGATGGATTTGGCCGTGGCTAGTTACCACCCTACAGACAAAGACGTGCCGCTAAGCGATTTAGTGTTCCGGTGCACATTGCAGTAGAAAACGAAGGGGGTATGGCTAACGTACTCCCTAACAGGATAACCCGCTCTCATCTTAGACTGCATCACCACTGGGTGAGATTGCATTCAAGGGCTAAACCGTAAAATAATAAAAATTAAAAAATCATGTAGGCCTATTGCAGGACTTATGAAGTAGCCATACATACATGTATCCATTATTGTGATGGTGATTACCAAATTCGGTCACTTAAACCTAAAGCTAGGAGGGTGTTAAACGCGCCCTGGTCTTAGCAGAGCCCACAATAAACAAAAAATACTTATGCAAAATACGTACGAAGCGCTTAAAAAAAAAAAATTATTTAACATAAATTTAATTAAAATGGTTCAAATTATTAGTTATATTTCAACAGTGTTCTTTCCGAAGTTAGGAAAAAAATTGACAATAACTTAACTTAAAAGAAAATGTTGTCGTGACCTAAATTCCTGCTTGGCTGCATTGATGGGGCCGTGCTACGTCTGCAATCTTCCTAGGGCTGCTAATTTGCATATAAACACCCAGACACCAAAAAAACATTCTATTCATCATACAGACATTTTCCAGTTATGGGAATCGAACCCACCACGGCCTTGGACTCAGAAAGCAGGGTCGCTGCCAACTGCGCCAATCGGCCGTCAATATCAAGCGCATACATACCTCTAATTGGTTTCTATGAGGCATCGTGCCGGACGCTACAACGCTTAGCGTCATGACTTTGTCTGTAGGGTCGTGAATACGTAGCCACGGCCGAAACGAAAAATATTTATTTATTAATAAATGAAATTGTTCATAGCTTAATATTAATTCACTGTGAGATGTGGATAACAAAATACCTCCGGCTAAGTTTTTTGTAGGCTCTCCTTGGACCAGGGTTTGGAAGTATATTGGTTGAGGTGATGATGACGATGAAAATAAGAAATAGATTATTGTCAATCTCGTGATACTCACGTGGGTTTCTTGGCGTGCTTCTCCTCTATGGTGCCGTTCTTAGGGTTCTTGTGGCGGAAGATGAAGTGCAGCTTGTTGTCGTTGCCGCACTTGTCGGGACCGAACATGATGGTGTAGGGCGTCTGGTCGTGGAACTGGCGAAGGTCTGCCTTCGTGTTAACGCCCTTCGACAGCAGCTTGATGTACGCGCCACCGCAGTTTTGGCCTTCCTGTTCAATAAAAAAACGCTTGTAATAACCCTTGACTGCAATCCTCCCAGAATGAGAAGATTTGACCAAGTGTGGATGATCAAGAGCGGATTGCACCTTTGAGAACATTATGGACAACTCTTAGGCATGCAGGTTTCCTAACTATCTTTACCTTCAATTTCAATTTATTCAGGACAATACATGTTATATTTATAATCTTATATCTTTAAACAAGCAATTCTTGTATATATATAATTGGAATCTCGGAATCAGCTCCAACGAATTCATGAAATTTAGTATTCAGTGGGTTTTGGGGGCGATAAATCGATCTAGCTAGGATTCATTTTTAGAAGAAGTCATTTTATTCGTGTTTTCCGGTAATAACCGATTTGGTGCAACGAAGTTGCATGGGTCAGCTAGTATAATATTTAAAATAAATCTAATTAAATAATGTAACGTACGTACACCCATTTAGTGGCGTGCATAGAGGGTATGCAGCGCATATAAAATGAATAAAATCTCCAGTACAAGCTATAAAAAACTTAAGGATAGGCATTGTAAAAGTTATAAAAATTCTACCCTTAAAAATTTATAACTCATATTGGATATTTTATTAAATTTTATATCATCTGTATACTCTGTGCATACCATACCCTCTATGCACGCTACTGCACCCATTTTGGGCGCAGTAATGAAATGAAAAAAAATTATGACTTTTAAAAACACTAATAAGACATCGTATTTATATAGCTTTATCATCGTCAACCCACTACCGGGCACGGGTCTCCTCCTAGAATCAGTGGCGTGCACTTCTTACATGCACAAAAGCACTGCCTACCCTAAAATTTATACATAACTCGTATAAGAGGTGGACTTTTGCAATTTTATGCAATTTTCTTGCTGTATGCATACCCTGGTAAGAAAACCAATGCACGCCACTGCCCAGAATGAGAAGGGTTAGGCCGCATTCCACCACGCTGGCCCAGTGCGGATTGGTAGACTCCACACACCTTTTAGAACATTATGGAGAACTCTCAGGCATGCAGGTTTCCTAACTATATTTTCCTTCACCGTTAAAGCAAGCGATATTTTAATTGCTTAAAACGCACATAACTTAGAAAAATTAGAGGTGCAGGGATTCGAACTAGCTCCTTCGAAATTGAATTCGAAGTCCTACCCACTGGGTTATCACCGTTTTAATATCACCTGCTGGTCAATGTTATGCTATGCTGCTAAGATGTAACGGGCTAACTTGTAAGTATGACAGTTATATTAAAATAATACCCCTAATCGGTTTCTATGCAACATTGTACCGGAACTTACGGAATCGCTTGATGGCACGTCTTTGTCTATAGGGTGCTAACTAGCCACGGCCGAAGCCTTCCACCAAACCAGACTCGAAAAAATAACATACTGAATGAAGACTATTTTGAGATCACATCGTACCTACTTATAATTGTTGTTGAAAATATGTTTGTGTATACCCAAATAAAAGTTTTCTTACCCAAATAAATGTTATCAAAAGCCAAATAATTTTGAATAAAAATTTCAGGCCTTTCGTATATTTTAATAATTCTGAGAGGAGAACCGTGCCCGATATAGTGGGCCGGTAATGCAAAGCAAAGTTTCTTTGTAAGATAAGCAATTTAAAACAGACTTGACTTTTTAAAATGTATAGTATGATCACCCAATAACTATTTATAAACATTAAACAAAGACCATAAAATGCTGCCTAAACTAATGTTGGACTAGAGCCAAGATCTTGTCTTGCTATACTTACTCATAATGTATAATTTCTTTGTGATATTTCTGTACAATTTTGGATTTTAAACAAAGATTTTCATGGTTAATCAACACTTCGCAAAAATAAAGTTCATGTACCCGTACATACAACGCTAATTTTATGGAATTCGTCGATAAGACCCAGTTGCATAAGATGACATCTCGTACCTCCGCAGTCCCGTCGTGACCCCGCTCCATACAACTGGGTCGAAATATCGACAAATCCCATAATATTATCGATGTATGAACCGTTGAACTATATTTAAGAAATGTTATCCTTTGCGAGAGAATTTGATTTTTTGGTACTTATACAAACAAGTACCTACAGATAAATTATATTAAGTGTCTGATATTTTGATATAACTGCCTCTTGGCAAGGACAACTGGTCTGGTGTGTTTGTGGGTTAAAAAAAAAACGATTTCATATTTTCTTTATCTGTCAAATGACAGTTTACGAGTTCCCTGAAATTGCCGTGGTCGTGGGTTTCGATTCCCACAACTGGAAAATGTTTGTGTGATGGACATTAATGTTTTCATTGTCTGGGTGTTTATATGTATATTTTAAGTATTTATGTATCCTATTCATCAGTCATCTTAGTACCCATAACACAAGCTACGCTTACTTTGGGGCTAGATGACGATGTGTGTATTGTCGTAGTATATTTATTTATTCATTTAATTACGCACCGCCTAGCCGGCCTCGTAACTTTAGATGACGCCTAACGCCGTTAGTCATCATTTAAGGGTTGCTGAAACGTTTTTTTTTATGTACGCATCGCCCAAATCATTAGACATCCGATTTAAGCGTGTCGTACCCAAGCACCTAAGAACCTAAGAATTTTAAATGTAATTTAATTAATTCAAATTTTAATTTTAGATTTTAGTTAATTATTGTTCCTTATTATTTTAAGTTAATCTCTCAATTATGTATATGGGTCCCAGACCTGAAATAAAATGATTTTATTTAACCGTTTAATATGACTGCCATACTGCGAACAAGTTAGACCGCTACCACCTTAACTGCGTCCACCAATTAAAGAAAAAAAATATCTCTTCAAATAATAATAATGAATTTGCCGCTGCCGAGGATAGAGTCCAAAGCAACCCACTTATGAGACCGCAGCATTCACCACTGCGTCAACAGGTCGACGAAAAAGTGACGCAATCATAACTGTTACTATGAAAAAATGTATCGCTGTTTAAAAAGTAACTCGCGGATATTTAAAGTCGTAAAGCCAGTGGCACTAATTGGTTTATCAGTTTTACGTTTCAGGCTGAACGGCTAGCTGGGTGATTGAAAGCATATGCCGATATTGCATCACGTAAGGCGCAAGTCACATGATTAAGACGTTTGGCGTTAACATCCTGCAGTTTTATTTCGAACCCTTCATAATATCCTAATTCTAAAATTATTCTTATGTTTTAAGTTGTCAAATTCTAATATTTTGATTTTATTTTTCCTTTAGTTCTAAGTAGTGTTGCCCAAATTCAGTCTTGGTCTTGCAGTCTTGGTCTTGTTCTTGCGTTTTTGCAAGACCAAGACCAAGAACAAGACCGCGTATTTTTAGCAAGACCAAGACCAAGACTGACCGTGCAAGACTTGAGCAAGAACAAGACATAGCCTGCAAGACTCTTGCGTCTTGCAGCTAGGACTTAGCGCTATTTCACGGAGTAGTTAGGTGTAACAGTTCGGTGTATAGGTAGGTAGGTACGCTTAGGAATTCTATGAGACGCAAAAAACTATATCAAAGAATATGAAAAACTGGACCTATGCGCATTACGACTAATACCATAAACATAGCGAATAAAAAAATATCTATTAAAATCAAACTGAGTGCATGCATAGTTATGTTTTAACCATCGGCACTTTGATAATGCGGCATCAAAGGTTTTGTACTTACTTCTCAAAGAAATTTGCCGCTTTTCGGAAGTACATGGTTATGATACACGCGCCGGCGGCTTCTTTTGAAATCTAAAACAATCGTTGCCGCCGCGCCGAAATCATAACATTTGACACTATTCATGCAAAATAATTTCGAATTTTAAGAGTACCTACAGGTGTTCCAAAGAATAAATAAGTTTCAGATTGGTGATTTTAGATTGGTGGAGGACGCATGAGACAGAGTATCCGATTTTATCGAAAATGGCCCGTGATTTTCTCTCAATACCTGCAACTTCAGTACCTGCTGAGAGGTTATTTTCTAAAGCATCATTAGTAATTAGAAAACATAGAAATAGGTTAAGTGATGAGTCAGCCAGATGGTTACTTTGTATTAATTCTTGGTCAAAAGAATTGATATAAAGTATCATAACCTAATGATAAAGCTGTTGATTTGTGTTGTATTTTATTTTTTATTCAAATAAATGATAAATCGTACAACTCTTTTATTAAATTTCTTATAAGTTGAGGGTTCAATCTCTTTCTAGACAGATAAGTATTGTTCTTTAAAATACAGTCAAGTTATTGTAATTAATTTGTTTTTTTACATGTTTTAGCAAATGTAAGCTTATAAATCATAAATGTTTATTAAGAAACAGTTACTTCCATGGAAAACGACATATAGGTCAGTTGATTTTTCGAATTTCTTATCAAATCTTCAGTTATTTATTAATCTGCTTGATCTTTACTATGGCTATGTTAATTCAAGCTCACAATGTTCCAATTCTAATACGTTTTTCTAAGATTTAAAGTAAACTTTAATAAATAGTAATAGACTAATAGGTAATTGCAAGACTTGCAAGACTCTTGCTGCAAGACCAAGACCAAGACCAAGACTGGGAGCGCAAGACCAAGACCAAGACCAAGACCAGGTGTATTGGCGCAAGACCAAGACCAAGACTGGCTAAGTCTCGTCTTGTTCTTGCATTTGGGCAACACTAGTTCTAAGTTGACATATTTAATATTTAAATCAATTGTAATAATAAATTTTAATTATGATATAAAATTTAAATTAAGTACAGAAATAAAAATTATTTCGACAAATTTTATTGCAATGCCCCGGCGTCATGTCTCTTATGTAAGTGCATGTAGCAATTTATAAACAATAAACAATATTATAAATGCGAAAGTGTGTTTGTGTGTCCATCAATAAGGCAGCAACAAAGTAACGGATTGATGTAATTTTTTGGATAGAGGTAGTTTATGGGCCGGAGAGTGGCATGGGCTACTTTTTATGCATTTCCTATGGGAAGATTACGCTTATATTGCCATAGGAACTGCTTTTTTTTTCTAGCTAGCTTGATTGCTTGCTTTCTTGCACGCTTGTTTGCCTTTTTCCGGGATAAAAGTAGCTTATGTCACTCTCCGGCCCATAAACTATCGCTATATATAAATTCACATCAATCCGTTGCATTTGGGTGATGAGTAGTTGAAAAAAACGTTTCACCAACTCTTAACCTAACGACGTAAGGCGCCATCTAAACTTAAGACGGTGCGTAATGTTTCTGGAACTAATAACTGATATTTGGCAGATAAAAAAAAATATATAATCGGTATTCTTTTATAGCTTGAAATGCATACGAAAAATGAAAACTATGATAATACAAACACAAAACACCACATCTTGTGGCAAGAATTATAGTTTTTTTTTCTTAATGTTCATAGACAAGCGGTATTACAAAGGTTAAATGAGTAGCCTAGTGAAAATAGATTGGTGAAAGGTAGATCTATGGCTAGGAATCTTCTTTGATTAAGCGTTTCTCGTTAGCGGGCATTATGGGTGTTGATACCTTACCTGCATAGTAACTTCATATTGCACCACAAGTGGTTTGTCCTTGAATTCGAATGGCCGATCCAGTAGGGCAGAGATGGCCGCATGCTTTGCTTCTGTAGTCAGTACTAGACCCAGATCGTTCTTGAGGATACGCCTCGCTGGGGTTTGGATCTGAAATAAAATTTGCTGTCATTACATTTTTGACCTATAGATCTATGTGATCACCACAACCAGCGTCAAAGTCAAAGTCAAAAATATCTTTATTCAAGTTCCATAGGTGGCACTTTTGATGCGTAAATTAAATGCGAAGTAGACGGTAGTGAGTTGATGGCGATAACAACATTCGTAAACTTAAAACTAAATCTACGAGGGTTCCAAACGAGCCCTGCTCTAAGAAGAAGCCCACAACAAACTTAGCCGGTTGTTCTTTTTATTATCACCATCTCACATTGTCATTTAAAAATATTTATCATGCCCTTGTTAAGATTTTTTTACGAGATAGGAATATAGCTTGAAGGAAATGGTTTTCACTCTCGCATTAACATCGCAAGAACAGATGACGGAAAGGTCAAAATTTTCTTTTTTACCTTTTTCCTGCCTTACTGCTTTTCTCTTTAAAATTTCTAATTAATGTACTTTTCGGCAATGTTTAGTCTATAACAAGATTGTTATTATACATATAAAGTTAATTCTATGTAATGACTGTTTTTGCAAAAAAAAAAAAAGTAGTATTGACATTATTTCATAAAGACTTTCTTAGAACATAGGCTTTCCTTAAAGAGTTTTAATTTGCTCAAGCTTTGGCATACCTCCCATTTTCCATCGTATTTGGCAATGTTTTCATCCACACCCTGTTTCTTGGCCTCCGATTTGATCCATTTCTTCTTGAAGGCTGCCTCATCGTCAAAATGTTCGCTTAGGAACACTCTTTTAGGATCTACTTGTGGACTTTGATAGTCTTCTTCTTCTTCGATTGTCTGTGGTAGAAATACACAAATCAACAAAATATTTTTTTTAATTAGTATAAGCTCAAAGCTTTTTTTTTTTTTTAATAAGTAAATTAATATAAACATACAACAATACACACATCGCCATTCAGCCCCAAAGTAAGAGTAGCTTATGCTACGGGTACTAAGATGACTGAATAATATTTTTATAAATAATACACTTATAATATTTAATTATCCAGACACAAACATTTCCATTACACAAATATATTCACAGTTTGTTTAAAAATGTTTTAAGGTTTAAATGTTACTGTAGTTATTGGTTTGGTATATAGCATCGCGTACGTTAATATGAGAAACATAACTATGATTTTTTATTATTGCACGACAAGTTAGCCCTCGATTGCAATCTGGCCTAGTTGTAAGTAATGATGATCTAAGATGGAAACGGGTTAATATGTTATGGGTTTCCTTTACGGACCATTAAGGACTCTTTTCAAATCACAATAGTAAACATACTTGTGTCTCCACCAGTCGAGCGGAAAGGTCTGAGCGAGCCGAAAGAGTAGAAATGAACTCGCTCAGTTCTAGGCAGCGGAGCGGAGTCATTACTGAATCCGATAGACTCGCAATGACAAATTTCATTGCAGTGTTTCCACGGAGAAAGAGGCGAGAGGGGCGGATCGAACGAGTAAAAAGTACTTGAAAAGAGCACGCTACGTCAAGGTCACGCAACTGGTTTGCAATTTTCTCACCCCAGCAACCATTTAAAAACACCAACTGAACTTGCTCTGTGTGGAAGTTGAGCTCATATTCCGTTCAGCTCTCTCCGCTCATTTCTCCCCTTTTGTTTGTTTGTTTGAAGTCTATTGCACACACACATTTTATACAAATTAAACACAAATACAGAAGAAACTTAGAAAATAAAATAGTGCGTGCGAAGGCGGTCTTATCACTAAAGCGATCTCTTCCAGACAACCTTTGACGTAAGGAAAAAAACGAAGGAACGGGTTGGTGCAGCAATTTCAGTTTAAAAATATATATTTATACTAGCGGACCCCAGCGCCATCTGTCGGGCTTATTTGTGAATCTAAACCATCCAGGGTGCCACCCAAACGTTATACCAAAAAATTCATTCAAATCGGTCCAGCCGTCTAGGAGGAGTTCAGTGACATACACACGCACACAAGAAATATATATATATATAAAGATATACACAAAATAATTTTAATAAAATAGTTTTGCAGTTGAAAAAAAAGACGAAACTCTGTGGAGTCCGTCCCGCCTAATAATTTCCCGCTCATGATTACCCTTTCGCGATGGAAAACCGGCGGAACGGCGAAAACAAGTATGGCGTATGGCAGTTACATTTCTGCCGTAACCCGGAATGAATGAATGAATATGAATGATATGAATAGCCTGGCGGCACGTCTTTGTCTGTGGTTAATAGCCACGGCCGTAGCCTAGCACCAGATCAGACGATAAAAATTAAGGATTGAAAATATATTATTGTAACGAAGTTATCGTTTCATTAAAGTCCTGCGGCAATTGGAAACTCATATGTTCAGCTATGTCACGAAGCATACTGTTGTCACCACCTCTTCCCGCGGATGTCGTACGTTTCAACGAAGGGTATATAACAGAGAATGGGCAACATCCTTGGTGCTACTACTACCATAAGCTACTGCAATCATCAATCTGTCTGACCAGCGTTGATATTATGGGCAAACCCTACCCTTGGGAGGTCTGTTATAGGCTATTGATGTATTCAGATAATTGTGGTTCTTTTTATTATTATCAAAGAAATAAACTTGTATTCCTATTTCTTATTTTTTTCTTCAGCGGTGCATGATAAAACTGTTTTTATTCAATTATTCATTAATTTCTTCATATGACTGTTTCATAGCATCTGACGACTAACCATAACTTTAGCTACATTAAAATGATCTCAATAGAATCTGCCTCTAAAACCAGTTGTAGTCAGCCAGATATACTTGATGTTTCAAGAGTTTTTACATTAGGCCTAGAAACAAATGATTTTAGAATTTTATCTTTGAATATACAAACACAATTTTTTGCTTCCTGCCACAATAAATGATATCAGGTACTTTGCTTATACCTTGTTTAAATATTCTGTTTATTACAATGATCGAGAACACTATTAGGTGCCGAGCTATAAAAATGAATACAATAATTGTAAACTTTCTTATCTGATTGTGACACTTAGATAGTGAATAAGGTCACATATTAATTCAAGTATTTGACTGTTTTATCAAAGATTGTGAGAGTAAAAAATTGGGATATTACCATGGTGAAGATTGGGTTGTAACCAAATTAAATTGCGAGGTAAAAGATCATTTGGAAAATTGATAGCACTTTGATACATACTATATAGTTTAGTATTATATATAAGACATAGTTTAGTATTTATATAAGACAGATTTGTGTAATGACTGTGCCAAATTAGGGTTTATTCCATACAAAAGAATTTTTTTTTATATCCATCTCAATTAATTATTATTTAGCTATGAAGTTAGAGCAATTTATGCCCAAGTTTAATTGTTTACGATTTTTAATCCTTTATTTTTACTAACCATAATCATAGCCTTTATTCTAACTTTGCATCAGCTTGTCCTCCAAAATAAGCTTCCTCTATGAGACTTCCACACTGTGCTGCACCATGTTGGTCCCACAACATCTTATCATAATCTTCCCACCTTTTCCTTTGTTTCCCTTCCCTCAGATACCATTCTTTACATTGACTTATGTTTAATTACAACTTTTAACTAGAGAAAGAGAAATCTCAAGATTTGCTTTATAAAAACAATTTTAATTAGAACTAGTTTTTAAATTAAACCAGACAGCAAACAATAATGTTATAATAATACTTAAAATGAGAATTGAAAAGAGAGAATACAATTTTTCTATAGTTGGTCAGTTTATGTCCTTGGTTTGAGTATTACTGTGGGTCAAGTTGAATGTAATAGACTGCTAAGGTAAAAAAAGAACATGTTTATTTCAAGTAGGCCTGAATATAATTTCAATTAGAAAACAATTTACAATAAATATAAGCCGTCAAACTGTTCACTTATGGGCATGGTACCCAAAATGCTGGCGCTATTGCCCCTTTGAATTGCTAGACTTAGCCGTTGGGCTAAATAAGCGCCAGCTCTTGGGTCAAGACTAATTTTTGGCATACGATTTTAATAAAATTAAAAACAAAAAAATGTAATATAATAATTTCAATTGGGTTTTAAAAGAAGTACTAAGAGCCAATGAAAATATGACATTCTCATGTTCTCAATTAAACTAAAATAATTTTATAAAAAAGTATTTTATTTCCTGTTCTTTATAAGTTGATCATAAGAGTTTAAGCGTCGTAATTAATGGTAAACAAAAAATAGGTCGCTCATAAACTAACCTCAACAGTTATTCCTTCATCAGCATCCTCGTCCTTAGCAGTCACGTACGTTGATACCAACAGCACTAAAGCCGCACTAACCAACATATGCCGGTAAGCAGCCATCTGAAATAATTTTCACCAATAACCTCCCGAAAGAAACGCAATCATAAACATAAAGTTCGAAAAGCCACGCTATGGATACTTTAATTAAATTAAAACGTAAACCTTAAATGTACGCGTATGCCGCTATGACGAGCGGATAACGGATATCCTCAATGAAAATAAATAAAACTAAAACCAATCATATTCCTATGGGCCAGAGTTAACTTAATTTGTCGGCATCGCTTTAGTGTCGTAGATACCTTGTTTTCCGGGCCGCACTAATTTATCATGAATTATAGTGAACACTGTAACCTTCACAGAACTAACTTTTTAAAGATATTTTATTAAATTTAATCGAATGCACCTAAACGTTACTACTTTTATAAAATGTAGGATAATTTCAATTTCCTCGAGAGCGCAACAAATTGAATTGATGAATTCTCATTTCTCGTCACTCGCCATAGACAAAACACAGCTAGAGTTTGACATTTTCTCACTTTGGAAGTCGACGTTCTCGTAATATTTTTAGACTGTGTACAAATTCAATTGGTGGTTTTTGTGTCAGAGTTCTTCTATCCAACCAATCATAGGCAAACAGTTGTCAGCAGTGCTCTGTGTAGCCAATGGCATTCATTAATTTTATTCTTGTAACTAGCGCAAAGGATTTATTTTTGTTCGTTTTATTCCTGACAACTGACAAGTCTCTACTCACAAGAGACAACTGACATCTGAAAGGTCAATGAATTTTGTAATTGTTGAGAAGAAATATTTAAAGTGGTGACTGTTTGTAGTGTTTTGAAAACTTGTTATTAATTATGAAGCATATTTAAAAGTCATGCGGTACTTGCTTCTCAGTTACCAAATGTATTAAAAAGTCGTTTTGCTTATAATTTAAAGGTATGCCTCTTTTATTTACAAAAACTTGTTTGTGATTTTGCTTAATTAAAAACGATAGCTATGATTAGTTTATTTTATAAATTAACCATGCATTTGTAATCTCAATCCTATAAAGCGTTTTTTGAAGTCCCTATCTATAATTAATACCGTAATGAAGTTATAACCGGTATGTTTTCTACTATCTTATCGCAATAAATAATTAGCTATCCTGTAAAAATAATTTTAGGACCTTTGACTAAATTTGTTATCTACACTTCGATAGTAAGCTTGCACTGTTGGTCGGATATACATATAATAACGTTAAACAGTCAAAGCATTGTTATTCTTATCAATTATCATTTATTAGTATTATTAGTGTTGTATACATTTAAACCAGTTTACTAAGATTCACGGTGGTGGCCTTTAATCTTTAAAACAGA
Source organism: Pararge aegeria (assembly GCF_905163445.1). Classification (NCBI taxonomy): domain Eukaryota; kingdom Metazoa; phylum Arthropoda; class Insecta; order Lepidoptera; family Nymphalidae; genus Pararge; species Pararge aegeria. The sequence goes on along the minus strand of NC_053184.1, from coordinate 2,001,281 downwards.
AAATCAAAAATTGGCCTAGATTTATTTAAGGAAAAGGTACATAACATACCATAGACCATAATCATTAGATTGTAAAATATAAAGAATTCCAATTGGTCAATCCATTAAAGCCTTCCAGTACTACCAGGGAACTGCTAGCTTTCCTGAGATAAAGAGTACCTAGCTGATGTGCTATTTCAGACTAAAGTCTATTTCTGTGTCATTAATTTACATCCAGATCTGCATGTCATTCTGGCGGGGTTGATTACCAAATATTTATAATAGTAGTAAGATTGTTATTCATAATAGTCTAAGCAGCCTCGGTTGGAACATCTAAATCAATTCATGTAATATTAGTTTTTCTGATATTTGTCCAGTATGCTCTTAAATTTATTCAGTGTTCCTGTATTTACCAAGTACATCCTCAGGATTTTTCTTTTTTTTTTAATAAATATCCCACAACAATACACACAACGCCATCTAGCCCCAAAGTAAGTGTAGCTTGTGTATGAATAATTTTTTTTATTGAATAATATACATATAAACACCCAGACACTGAAAATCATTCATGTTCATCGCGCAAACATTTTCCAGTTGTGGGAATCATCCCACTGGCTCAAACACAGAAAGCAGAGTCTTTGCACACTGCACCTATCGGCCATCAATTTCATTTCATAGGTATAATTCTGTACTCTTGAAAAGTTATAGTAATACTCAGTAACATGTAAGATTAGGATCATAGTGTGTTACACTTTATGGAAAATATTTTTTAGTGTCATTATCAAAAATAGATTTAAGAATTGCTATTTACTTACAGAATGGTATCAGTGATGAGGCGTTTTGTCATAAGACTACTAAGGCTACGTAATATAGTGATATTTACACTCATCGTTATATTGCTGTATGCAATCAGAACAGTGGCAGATGTGAAGTCTTTAACTGATGTTGCCAGACCTGTGCGCTCATCCCTTAATAGGATATTGTACAGTGACCATTTTGTACCCTCCAGCTTAAAGGTAAGTAATCAAAAACCTTTTTGTTTAAAAAAAAACACTTAAATGGAAAGGTATAGTATTTAGCAAAGCAACTACCGTAAGTGGGGGTGTAATAGGACCCTTTCATCACTGTCAGAGCCGTTGGAGCTGTCTAAATATTAGTAGTAATTTAATTTTTTATCATACATAAAGATAATCCGACTAAGACTCTTATCTCTCCATATATATGTATGAAATGATTAATTTAATCTCTTAATTTAATGTCTTGGGTTTCAAGAATAGATGTATTATGCTTATATCATATATTTTCTATTATTTCAGAAAATAGACTGGCACAATTTTCAACAAATAGAATATGAAAGACAAAGAGTGGGTAAGTTTTATTTATTTATAACTTTGTTACAACTTTTTCCATCTGGATCTACATTATCCCCTCGTGCATGCTGGGATTCAAACTCAGCCCACCAAAAATGAAACCAAAGTCCTAAGCACTGAGCTATCACCACTATAATCGCAAGCATTAGTTAGCTTTTAATATCAATACTAGGGATGATGAACAGAACAAAGTAACAACATGAATTAGTACTTTAACATTTAATTTGTTCAAGGTATCGGTGAACAAGGCCATCCAGCCCACTTACAATCAAAAGATGCTGAAATCGAAAAAGAGTTGTATTCAGTGAACGGTTTCAACGGAGCATTGAGTGACAAGATCCCACTGAACCGTTCTCTACCAGACATCCGTCATCTTGGATGCCATAAAAGGTTGTACATAGAGTCATTACCGACAGTCAGTGTAGTGGTACCGTTCCATAATGAACATTGGAGTACCTTATTAAGGACTGCGTACAGTGTGCTTAATAGATCACCCCAATTTTTGATCAAAGAAGTATTTTTAGTGGACGATGCTAGTACTAAACGTAAGTGAATGTTACTACATTTTATATCTTACCTTTTAAGATTTCATGTTAAAGATAAGTATTAAGTAATCAAACTGTTTCAGATTTTAATCATACCTAAATGTTGATTGCTATAGATTTGTAAGAATAAAGTTGTTTTCATGTTCTGTTTATAATCGTCTTCATCTTATCATCAATAATTTTTTTCTGCTTTATGTACTTTTTGTGGCAATAAAAGTATGTTCATTCATTCATTCAGGTATTTTTTTATAATTTTCATGAAATTTTGCAACCATCATCAGTCTTCTTGTATCAATCTTCAGGGCCCAGGCCTTTTCTCTCATATACAGTTTAGAGTAGACACGGTAAATATACAATGTGTAAATGAAAACCGGAGTAATACTCTACTGGCTTTGGAGGTACATTATGTTCTGTCTTTGAGACTTATCTGTGAAACCGAAAACCTAATCGTTTTTGAGTAAACCACTGCCATAGTTTTTTACAAGAAAACAGATACAGCCCTAACATCACATGCAAAATTAAAATCATTTGACTCCAGTACTATGCTCGTGTCGGTCTTTTATCTTCATTAGGGTTGTCATAAGTAAACAGTTAGAATGTTTTGAATTAGTTTGTATGTAAAAATTAATATGCTTTTTTTGGTTTAATATTTTTACAGAGAGATAACGTACCTAATCAATCGTAACCTATCCGCATGAAACTTTGTACACATATTCTTGGAAGCGTCAGCAGTAATATAGGATACTTTTTATCCCGACATTAAGCTCGGTTCCTTTGGGAGAGGGCATGAAAGTGTTTGACGATTTTACACCATAACTCCGACAATTTATAACCGATTTAAATAATTATTTTTGTACTATAGAGGTTATAATATTTGGTTAATTTTGTCCAAACTTTGTACAGATCTGAATGTGGTTGGAGATAGAGGACAGAACTCCTCAGCGGACAGCAGCAAACCCCTTAGCTTAGCGATACTGAATACTTAATTTTTTTTAAAACTACAACTAAATTGAACGCCACATCTAAAAACAAAATCAAACGCAGACGAAGTCGCGGGCAACAGCTAGTAATTAAATAAATAGATAAAATTTGTTTTCAGCATTCCTCAAACAGAAGCTGGATGATTACCTAGCGAAGCATTTACCAAAGGTCAAAGTGATCCGACTAAAAAGCAGGAGTGGTCTGATAACGGCTCGGTTGGCCGGTGCCAAACAAGCTACGGCAGACGTCTTGATATTCCTGGACTCGCACACGGAGGCCAATGTCAATTGGTTACCGCCACTGCTAGGTCTGTGTATGTATTGTTATACATTCGATATCTATTTAAATTTCAGAAGTAGAAGTTTTAGTAACTCGTGACGGAGCTCGTCCGGGGAAGTACTGCGTTCGTGATTGTTTTTTTTTTATTCATCTACAAGTTAGCCCTTGACTGCAATCTCACCTGGTGTGAGATTGCAGTCAAGGGCTGTTAGGGAGTATGGTAGTCATATCCCTAATAGGTTTCTACGCGACAGCGCACCGGAACACTAAATCGCTTAGCGGCACTTCTTTATCGGTAGGGTGGTAACTAGCCACGGCCAAAGCCTCAAACCAGACCAGTGAAAATTCAGAAATAATAAGTTCCCAATTCGTCCATGCCGGGAATCGAACCCGAAACCGCCTGCTTAAATTCACGGCGCTCACCGTTGCGCCAGAGAGGTCGTCACCTCGTCGTATATCGGAATTGTCGGAATTGTTTCTTTAAAGTTTTTAAAGTTGAATGATGTATGAAATGATGTATGAGAAATGGTCAAGAAATGGTCATAAATAAGTGTCATCTGCATATCGTCTGCGTAAGGTACAGAGGTCATTTGTGGGATTGAGTATACGCTTTTATAATATGATTCCTAAGGTGATTTTGGACCTGCCAATGCACAAGTTTAAAGAATTTGTTAAAGCACATTTATTACAGCGAGGTTACTATACAATTGATGATTTTTTTAATGACAAGGTTGTTTGGAAGCATCCGACTCCGCTTTCAGCTCTCACAAGATAGAAAAATGAATGTTAAAATGCAAAATGTAAATTGTTGATGTTGGAAAAGAGCAACTGCTGAGTTTCTTGCCGGCTTCTTCTCGGTAGAATCTGCCTTCCGAACCGGTGGTAGAATCACTACAAACAGACAGACTTGACGTTTCAAAAGTTCTTATATTAGGCCTACTTGAAATAAATGAATTTTGAATTTTGAACTCTTCATAAGTGCCTGTGATAGGCCTAAACGAATAAAGAATTAATGAATTTTAAATAAATGGTCTCATTTATTACAGAACCTATAGCCCTGAACTACCGCACAGTGGTGTGTCCCTTCATAGATGTGATAGCCTACGACACTTTCGAGTATCGGGCCCAAGATGAGGGGGCCCGCGGCGCCTTCGATTGGGAGTTCTTTTATAAGAGACTGCCCATATTGCCTAAAGACGAGGCGAACATGCCAGAGCCTTTCGAGTAAGTATGAATGAATGAACGAATGAGCACACAGTTATTGTACACCACATAAACATACAGAGAAAATGTAAATAAAAATTTAACGCAAAGTATACAATTTTGCGGACTTATCGCGATCTCTTCCAGACGTAAAACACAGCTCAAGAAGACAGGAAGGTGGTGTATATGAATATACATATACATTTGCATATACCTATATATACATAAATATTATATATTTTAGACAGCCGACTGGCGCAATGGGCAGCGACCCTGCTTTCTGAGTCCAAGGCCGTGGGTTCGATTCCCACAACTGGAAAATATTTGTGTGATGAACATGAATATTTTTCAGTGTCTGGGTGTTTATCTTTATATTATAAGTAATTATGTATATTATTCATAAAAATATTCATCAGTCATCTTAGTACCCATAACACAAGCTACGCTTACTTTGGGGCTAGATGGCAATGTGTATTGTCGTAGTATATTTATTTATTATATTTAAGTCCAGGATCCATCAAGCTAATTTTCCGTGAGTAGTTTATTTTTGATCAGAGGCCCAACAAATCCCTGTATGAAACTTTCGTTTGTGGTAGCTAACAGGGGGAGCAATGATAAAATATGTCAATTTGATGATTCTCAAAAATTTATTACTGGGGTTTTTTTTTGTTAAATCTCTAGAGAATAATTTAAATTATTCGAAAAAATATTTGTCCTACAAAATGTATGGTTGATCAAAGAGTCCCGTCCTACTAACATGTATTGATAACGAGGTCATCATAAATTACTAGGCCAGCTGATTTTTTTTTTAATTTCTCAAGCGTCACAAAAAAACAAATGGCCGTCTTGGTAGACTTCACTCAACAAGGAGTTTAACAATTGATAATCGTCAAAATAAACATTAACAAAAAAAAATTGGTCTCATTTTTTTTATTCTTTTACAAGTTAGCCCTTGATTGCAATCTAACCTGGTGGTAAGAGATGATGGCCGTCTAAAATGGTAGCGGGCTAACCTGTTAGGCAGTTACACTTAAACCATACCCTTATTGTTTTCGATAACACCCCGGGAACGTTTAATCCCTTAGCGGCACGTCTTTGTCGGCAAGGTGGTAACTAGCCACGGCACGGATAACTTTGCGGAAATCCATGATAAACGTTGAAAATTGACCTTAATTTGCTATACTCCTGAAGATTCTGTGGTGACAGATTTATTAACCCTTAAAAGAAGGCTCCAGCCATTAGTGTTTAAAGTAATTTTATTTACCCAAATAAACTATTTTTATTTTATTTTTTATTTTATTTATTAACACCTAACGCCTTTCAAATGTTAATAGTAAATACGCACGTTTCTCGTTAGTTAAGTATAATTAATAACTTACCGAACGAGGCGAGGTTTTAGAGTTAAATTTTATACGTCCGTCTGTCTGTCAGAGCCCTTGAAACATAGTAAAAGCGTAGTAACATAAAAATCACAAATATTATGTTGGCCTAAAATTCAATTTTCAAGTCAACCAAATAATCAACGCTTATCATCAAGTATCAATCCTGATAATATAAGTCAAAGTCAAAGTCAAAAATATCTTTATTAAAGTAGGCCCACAGGTGGCACTTTTGATGCGTACATAAGAATTACACGGTTGTGAGATGATGGCGATAACCACATTCGTAAACTTAAAACTAAAGCTACGAGGGTTCCAAACGCGTTCTAGTCTAAGAAGAAGCCCACAACAAACTTAGCCGGGTGTTTTTTTTTTTGTTATCACCATCTCACAATGACATTTTAAATTATTAGAAGAGCAACCTGGTTAGAGCAATAATTTACACCCTAGCTTTTTTATCGATTACATTTGGTCCTTTATACCATAATAGGACTTTTCTATAAGCTTACGTTTAATACAAACTTTGAACTTTTTAAGAGACATCTACAAGATGTCAATTGGTAGTTTATTATAGAATTGTATGCAATTTCCTTTAAACGAATTATGAATTTTATGTAACCTAGTATATTGCACTGTAAGTTTATTCTTACATTTTTTCTTAAATTAAGAAATGTTTTTATAAACGTACATTAAATTTTGAAATATGTACTGACTATACACTGTCATTATTTTAAAATCTTTAAATTTATCCCTCAATGAATGCGAAAGTTCACAAAGATGAATGGATGGATGTTTGTTATTACTTTTTCACTCTAACTACTGACCGGAGTGTGATAAGACTTTACCTAATATTGATAGGTGATACATAAGAGTGGGATATAATTTTGAAAGATACTGGTTGATTCGCTCGTGTACTTTATTTACTTAACGTTTTATTTACTTTCTCACTTCAATATTCTTAGAGTATATATAATGTAATTTAGTAAATAAAGCTAGTAAGTAAATGATGTATATCATAAGGTATATATGTGAGTAATTAAAGCAATTAAGTAAATAAAGCTAGTTAGTGTACATGTATAATGTGAATAATTAAGCCAGTTAATAAATAACATACGTAAGTAAAACGCGCTTAGTAAATAATGTAAGTAAATTATTTACTTACGTTATTTAATTACGCGTTTTGTTTCGTTACGTTTATTATTTACCTACACATATAACTTACGTTTATAATTTTCTTATCCCAGTAAGCGTCATTTAAGGAAGTAAGGTTTAGTTTCGAAATCGAAAATTTAATTACAATTCCAAAAGTTTTCAAACTTCGGTCAAGTGAATGGTACATTGGGACGACAATAAATCTCGTTTTGCAACCTTGTCCGCAATCCGGAACATTGTTAAAATTGCAATTAAATTAATTTTTGCTGTATGGTCGTGAAAAAAATTCGCAAAGTTCTGCAAACTTGGGGAAGTTTTCGATATAATATTTCATATCACGTATTAAATTTGCAACCAATCTTAAGTGTACGGAACATTTTTTGTTATTGAAAATTAATGTTTTTTTTATTAAACTAAATGAAAACGTTCCAAAAGATCTGCAAACTTGACACATATATCGGAAAAATATACCTATAACAAAAAATGTTCCGTACACTTAAATTGGTTGCAAATTTGACACGTGTTGTAAAATAATATATTTAACACCACTCCATCTTTGCAGAACTTTTGGAATTTTGGTCTCAAGAACTGAGCAAATTATCATTTATTGCATTTTTTACAATGTTCCGGACCGCAGAACAGGTTGCAAAATTTTATAGTTTGTTTTAATACCATTCCCGACCTTACATCAAAATTTGAAAACTTTTGGAATTATAATGAATTAATTGTCTTGACTGACTGGACTATAACGTCTTCTTCAACCTGAAGAGAGATGCGAATAGTTTGAAGACAGGATGTCAAACTTTCATGAACTTTTTCCAAAAGAGGATGTAAATACTACGTTACTTTTTGCCAACTTTAATTTCATATAAAATTTCATATTATGCTTAAATATAATTTTAAAAAGAGAAACTATAAATATACTTTGACAAGAAAGGGGAAATAAGGGATATAACCTGTTTCTCGGGAAAACGTTGGGGACTAACGTACAGTGTTTATATCTTTACTGGTAGAGACCTAAGGAATAGACAGATCAGGTGTTCTATTGTATAACTTTTCTTATGTGTTAACTTCTGAATGAACAAATAAGATGTTTGATGCATTCTCGTAAATGTGTTAATTTCAGGGATCTGTTAAGAGCAGGTCTTTATTATATACGCACGCGTAGCCACCGTTATAAACATCATTTTCAGCCTATTTTAGAGCATAGACCCGCAATGCGACTCCATATGGTTGGTCGGTATTTAATGATTCCTATTAAGTACCTACATGTTGTGATAAAACTGGGATGTGATTTAGTAAACGAAGAATAATATAGGTAAGTAAATAATATACTTAAGCACGCTATTTACCTACGCGTTTTATTTACGTACGTAAAGTATTTACTACAAATATTATTAACAGTAACGGCATTCTGGAAGCACTAATAGATCGATACGACTCTCCAATATACAAGTTGTATATTAAACTCCACGAAGGGCTAACTGGACGCAGAAATTTTAATTTGTAACTTTTGTTATTTTTTATATTGCATATTAATATTTAATGTAAGTTTTTTATTTTTTTTATTTAGTTCATTTTTTAATTATTCACTTATACCGGATGTTTGGTGCATCGTGTGCCAAATCGAATCTGATGATTGGAGGGGTCTTTGGCTATCTCTTCAGCCCTCGTAAAAAAATCTTGCTCAAACGGTTTTTTTTATACTGATTTTAAATTGTTTTTTTAAAAATTGTAAAAATTCTACATTTAAATTTTAATAAAAAATAAAGTTGTTAAGTATTAATTAATTTTCTTTTTAATCTTTAATTTGTAACGTTTTACGCTTCTTTTGAAACTAGAATTACACGCCAGCAACATCTAGTTTTTGTTTTACAGCCCCGCAAAGTTTTTTTTACGTAAAAAAATAAGCTTGAACGTCAACTTTCGGTTTTAATAAAAAAAAAACTAAAAGTGATCATGTTCTTCCAATTTTTTTAAAACATCTCTGGACTGTCCCCTTTCTAATGGTGTGCAATATGCCATGAAAAGTAATTAGTAACATCACTAATTTTCAAATTTTCTAAACTTGGTCGCAATTTTCTAATATTCAACAGGTGAAAGAAAAACAAGGGTTTGCGTAAATAAAACTCACAAGCAGGTAAAATTTTTAAATTTCGTAGGTTTTACTTGAAATAAAAATAATACATTGCATTTGAAACATTTATTTCATAATTTTTACAAATTCTGCTCAAATTGTTCACCCCTGTTTCGAATGCAGGCCCGACATCTTTGACGTATTGTTACAGTTGTAGTCCGAAGCCGTATTTCGTTCTTAATTGTACCGAAGGCCGCTTCTATGCGTTGTATTAGTACCTCCCTCGTTGGGACTTCTGTGGCGTATACTAGCTCTTTGGCACGTCCCCAGACATAAAAATCTAACGGAGTTAAGTCTGGGGAACGTGGAGGCCATGCAATAGGCCCATCGCGCCCAATCCACGAATTGGGGAACACATTATCGAGGTATTCCCTCACAGTTAAACGCCAATGCGCGGGACAGCCGTCATTTTGAAATACTATGGGCACATCTTCATTAAACACGGGCACCTCGGCCAATAATTCCGGCAGATCATTTTGCAGGAACTCTAAATAATTATCGCCATTTAAGTTATCAGGCAGGTAGTGCGGTCCAATTACCTGATTCCCAATCACTCCTGCCCAAACGTTCACACTAAACCGTCTTTGAAAAGATTGCTGTCTTTTGGCATGTGGGTTTTGCCGTTTCGGTGCCCAATGGTGTAAATTGTGCAAGTTAAGAATCCCTTCTCTGGTAAATTTGGATTCGTCAGTCCACAGTATTCTTTTTAAAAAATCAGGATTATCCACATCTGTGTGTAACAAAAACCGACAAAAGTGCATTCGTCTGTCAAAGTCGCCACCCTCAAGACCTGCAACAACCAAAAATCTTTTTAATTCCCCTTGAGCAGTTCCCCTATGCAAGAAAGGAATAGAAGATAGATTTCGCTTCACTAGAGTGAAAAAACTATTTTTGCCTGTTTAAACGAACAACGGGCGTATAACTTTATGAAAGAGACAGAAAATGTCATCTGCCTTGTGAATTGTGAGTGTTATTTACGCAAACCCTTGTTTTTCTTTCACCTGTTGAATATTAGAAAATTGCGACCAAGTTTAGAAAATTTGAAAATTAGTGATGTTACTAATTACTTTTCATGGCATATTGCACACCATTAGAAAGGGGACAGTCCAGAGATGTTTTAAAAAAATTGGAAGAACATGATCACTTTTAGTTTTTTTTTTATTAAAACCGAAAGTTGACGTTCAAGCTTATTTTTTTACGTAAAAAAAACTTTGCGGGGCTGTAAAACAAAAACTAGATGTTGCTGGCGTGTAATTCTAGTTTCAAAAGAAGCGTAAAACGTTACAAATTAAAGATTAAAAAGAAAATTAATTAATACTTAACAACTTTATTTTTTATTAAAATTTAAATGTAGAATTTTTACAATTTTTAAAAAAACAATTTAAAATCAGTATAAAAAAAACCGTTTGAGCAAGATTTTTTTACGAGGGCTGAAGAGATAGCCAAAGACCCCTCCAATCATCAGATTCGATTTGGCACACGATGCACCAAACATCCTGTATAATTTAGTTACTCACAATATTTACTAACAGGCTTAATTACTTATATTATGCATTATTTACTAACTAGCTTCATTTACTTACGTGCACTATTTACTTAATTGTTTTATTTACTTACATAATTGACTTATGTTATACATTATTTACTTTGGGGTAATGCTGCTGATATTAGCACTATTTTCGTGCTGCAGTAGAGGGCTGTTCGTTCGATCTACAAAATGGGTGCGAGAGAGTCATTGAGAGATAATTATAAGGATTTTAAAATAATGACAGTGTATAGTCAGTACACATTTGAAAATTTAATGTACGTTCATAAAAACATTTCTAAATTTAAGAAAAGAGATGGTGATAAAAAAAAATTTACCCGGCTAAGTTTGCTGTCGGCTCTTAGACCAGGGTGCGTTTGGAACCCTCGTAGCTTTGGGTTTAAGTTGGCAAACGAAGTTATCACCATCCCCTTACAATCATATGTATGAGGTGTATGTACGCTTCATAAGTGCCTGTTATAGGCCTACATGAACAAAGAAATTGAATTTGAGTTATAAAACATGTTCGATGTCACGATAGGTCTTTCGCGAATACGAAGTATTTGACGAGTGAGATAGCACGATGTAGGCTGCCATTTATACATACATTTTTTAACTGCGCGGGCTATAACACTGTTTTTTGTGTGTAACAGGAGCCCTGTGATGGCGGGCGGATTGTTCGCCATTTCGCGAGTATACTTCTGGGAGCTTGGCGGGTACGACCCGGGGCTAGACATATGGGGCGGGGAACAATACGAGCTTAGTTTTAAGGTTTGTATTTTTTATGACAAAACTTAATTTCACACACGTGGTAACAGTTCATGTTACAAAAAAAACGAGAAAATACAATACAGCTGTGTTGCAAAGGCGGTCTTATTGCTAAAGCATTTGTGAAAGTAATAGGTTTACAAAAAGTATAATGGTGAAAACTGTAAATGTACCGAGTACATGTTTTGCCGAGTACCGAATTTTACTCTGCTTCATTGTCGCCGAAACGAATACTCGGTTCAGGTTTTCACATCTAAGAAAAGCGAAACAAGTTCATAAAGGCACGGCAACCCGGACTGTGAGCGAGCTGTCCACCTGCTTCTCTCTTCTAGTGTTTTTTATGCAAGTTAAGTACGCCTCGTATACAGGTTGCAAGTATCTTTTAATGCTTGTTTAGTCCTTTATGCAAGTTTCTCGTAAAAAGGTCGCAAGTGTCTTTTATGCATGTTTAGTACATCTTGTATGAAGGTCACAAGTGTCTTTTATTCAAGTTTAGTACATCTTGTATGAAGGTCGCAAGTGTCTTTTATGCATGTTTAGTACATCTTGTATGAAGGTCACAAGTGTCTTTTATTCAAGTTTAGTACATCTTGTATGAAGGTCGCAAGTGTCTTTTATGCAAGTTTAGTACGTCTCGTATAAAGGTCGCAAGTGTCTTTTATCCAAGTTTAGTACGTCTCGTATACAGGTCACAAGTGTCTTTTATACATGTTTAGTACATCTTGTATGAAGGCCGCAAGTGTCTTTTATTCAAGTTTAGTACATCTTGTATGAAGGTCGCAAGTGTCTTTTATGCATGTTTAGTACATCTTGTATGAAGGTCACAAGTGTCTTTTATTCAAGTTTAGTACATCTTGTATGAAGGTCGCAAGTGTCTTTTATGCAAGTTTAGTACGTCTCGTATAAAGGTCGCAAGTGTCTTTTATCCAAGTTTAGTACGTCTCGTATACAGGTCACAAGTGTCTTTTATTCAAGATTAGTACATCTTGTATGAAGGTCGCAAGTGTCTTTTATGCAAGTTTAGTACGTCTCGTATAAAGGTCGCAAGTGTCTTTTATACATGTTTAGTACATCTTGTATGAAGGCCGCAAGTGTCTTTTATTCAAGTTAAGTACATCTTGTATGAAGGTCGCAAGTGTCTTTTATGCATGTTTAGTACATCTTGTATGAAGGTCACAAGTGTCTTTTATTCAAGTTTAGTACATCTTGTATGAAGGTCGCAAGTGTCTTTTATGCAAGTTTAGTACGTCTCGTATAAAGGTCGCAAGTGTCTTTTATACATGTTTAGTACATTTTGTATGAAGGTCGCAAGTGTCTTTTATCGAAGTTTAGTACGTCTCGTATACAGGTCACAAGTGTCTTTTATTCAAGTTTAGTACATCTTGTATGAAGGTCACAAGTGTATTTTATTCAAGTTTAGTACATCTTGTATGAAGGTCGCAAGTGTCTTTTATGCAAGTTTAGTACGTCTCGTATAAAGGTCGCTAGTGTCTTTTATACATGTTTAGTACATCTCGTATGCAGGTCGCCAGTGCCTTTTATGCAAGTTTAGTACGTCTCGTATACAGGTCACAAGTGTCTTTTATTCAAGTTTAGTACGTCTCGTATACAGGTCGCAAGTGTCTTTTATTCAAGTTTAGTACATCTTGTATGAAGGTCACAAGTGTCTTTTATTCAAGTTTAGTACATCTTGTATGAAGGTCGCAATTGTCTTTTATGCAAGTTTAGTACGTCTCGTATAAAGGTCGCAAGTGTTTTTTATGCAAATTTAGTACATTTTGTATGAAGGTCGCAAGTGTTTTTTATGCAAGTTTAGTACGTCTCGTATAAAGGTCGCAAGTGTCTTTTATGCAAGTTTAGTACGTCTTGTATGAAGGTCGCAAGTGTCTTTTATGCAAGTTTAGTACATCTTGTATGAAGGTCACAAGTGTCTTTTATTCAAGTTTAGTACATCTTGTATGAAGGTCGCAAGTGTCTTTTATGCAAGTTTAGTACGTCTCGTATAAAGCTCGCAAGTGTCTTTTATACATGTTTAGTATATCTTGTATGAAGGTCACAAGTGTCTTTTATTCAAGTTTAGTACATCTTGTATGAAGGTCGCAATTGTCTTTTATGCAAGTTTAGTACGTCTCGTATAAAGGTCGCAAGTGTTTTTTATGCAAATTTAGTACATTTTGTATGAAGGTCGCAAGTGTTTTTATGCAAGTTAAGTACGTCTCGTATAAAGGTCGCAAGTGTCTTTTATGCAAGTTTAGTACGTCTTGTATGAAGGTCGCAAGTGTCTTTTATGCAAGTTTAGTACATCTTGTATGAAGGTCACAAGTGTCTTTTATTCAAGTTTAGTACATCTTGTATGAAGGTCGCAAGTGTATTTTATGCAAGTTTAGTACGTCTCGTATAAAGCTCGCAAGTGTCTTTTATACATGTTTAGTATATCTTGTATGAAGGTCGCAAGTGTCTTTTATGCAAGTTTAGTACGTCTCGTATACAGGTCACAAGTGTCTTTTATTCAAGTTTAGTACATCTTGTATGAAGGTCGCAAGTGTCTTTTATGCATGTTTAGTACATCTTGTATACAGGTCAAAAGTGTTTTTTATGCAAATTTAGTACATTTTGTATGAAGGTCGCAAGTGTTTTTTATGCATGTTTAGTACATCTTGTATGAAGGTCGCAAGTGTCTTTTATGCAAGTTTAGTACGTCTTGTATACAGGTCACAAGAGTCTTTTATTCAAGTTTAGTACATCTTGTATGAAGGTCGCAAGTGTCTTATATGCAAGTTTAGTACGTCTCGTATACAGGTCACAAGTGTATTTTATTCAAGTTTAGTACATTTTGTATGAAGGTCGCAAGTGTCTTTTATGCAAGTTTAGTGCGTCTCGTATAAAGGTCGGAAGTGTCTTTTATGCAAGTTTAGTACGTCTTGTATACAGGTCACAAGTGTCTTTTAATCAAGTTTAGTACATTTTGTATGAAGGTCGCAAGTGTCTTTTATGCAAGTTTAGTACGTCTTGTATACAGGTCACAAGTGTCTTTTATTCAAGTTTAGTACATCTTGTATGAAGGTCGCAAGTGTCTTTTATGCAAGTTTAGTACGTCTCGTATAAAGGTCGCAAGTTCTTTTATACAAGTTTAGTACGTCTCGTATACAGGTCGCAAATGTCTTTTATGCAAGTTTAGTACGTCTCGTATGAAGGTAGAAAGTCCATTTTTGGAAAGTTTAGTATTTCTCGAATACTTTTGGTGTCAGACCTCGTCCTAAGAAGTAAAACCACCATGCTTACCCACTGCCACTTATGCTATTGCTGTGTTCCGGTCCGACGGTCGACTAATGTTGACGGACACAATGGCGTTACGTTGCAGGACGTGTTCCTTACATTTGGGAATTGTTGCTGTGCTTTCTGTCGATGGTTTTGCATTAATCGTCAGGTAGGCTATCGGTTCGGCCCGATAGCCTTATATATATCTTCTATATATATATAAAAAAGAAAGTCGTGTTAGTTACACTATTTATAACCCAAGAACGGCTGTACCGATATGGCTGAAAATTGGTGGGTGGGTAGCTTAGAGCCAGGAGACGGACATGGGATACTGTTTATCCCGTTCGACAGCGTTCCCGTGTGAGTTGACATAAAAAGTCAGTTACACCATTTATAACTCAAGAACGGCTGGACCAATGTTTATGATATTTGATGTTTTGGATTCCTCTTAGACTGGAATAGGATAATAAGTATTAAAATAATAACATTAATCAAAAAATAAAAATGATGCGCGGTACGAATTTTGCCGGGTTTTGCTAGTATATATATATATATATATCAATAACCTATTTTAAAAAAAGGCCGGGGAAGCTTGGTAGATTGATGATATCCGCCCGCCCCCACAGATCTGGCAATGCGGCGGTCGCATGGTCGACGCGCCGTGCTCCCGCGTGGGTCATATCTACCGCAAGTTCGCGCCCTTTCCCAACCCTGGGCACGGAGACTTCGTGGGACGGGTGAGTGTTATTCATTTACTATCATCATCATATCTCTCTTAAGAGGCTGAGTTATTTTTTTCCTCTATTAATCAAAATTAAGTTACATCATAACGTAATCCTTACTAATATTATAAATGTAAATGTAAGTTTGTTTGTTACGCTTTCACGCAAAAACTACTTAACCGATCCTCATGAAACTTTGTACACATATTCTTGGAAGTTTTAGAAGTAATATAGGATACTTTTTATCTCGACATTATGCTCGGTTCCTTTGGTTGGTCGAGGGGACGAGTGTTTGACTATTTTACACCATAACTCCGACAAATTATAACCGATTTAAATAATTATTTTTGTACTATAGAGTTTAAAATATGTGTTTAATTTTGCCCAAACTGTGATTGGAGATAGAGGACAGAACTCCTCAGCGGACAGCAGCAAACCTCATTAAAGGCTTAGCGATAATGAATACTTAAAAGTTTTTTAGATCTACAACTAAATTTAATGCCACATAAAAAAACATAATCAAACGCAGACGAAGTCGCGGGCAACAGCTAGTGCATTATAAAATACGCCATCCTTAGACATGAAATAGTGTATGTAAGATAGCAAGTTCACAAATAGTAAGTTAACACTAATGCACGTTTTCAATAAAGTTAGGCAACGCCTAAATTGAATGCCTAGCGTTTCGGTTTCATAGATAAGTCTCAGAGACAGTAAAAAATGTACCTCTAAAGCCTGTGAATGATTATTTCGGTTTTTATTTAATAAATAAATAAATATACTATGACAATTCACACATCGCTTCTAAGTAAGCGTAGCTTGTGTTATGGGTACTTAGATTACTGATGAATATTTTTATGAATAATATACTTAAATACTTATTATATACGATTACATATAAACACCATTCATGTCCATCACACAATCACACGCCTATACACTCGAAAGGGTCACGCAGACTATTACGACTATTCTAGAGAAGAATTTTAGAAACCGACTTCGGAACTCGGACTTCGACTGTTATAACAACTAAAAAGTACCTACATAAATTTTAGTATAAATTTAGCTTGAACACTATGAGCCAAAATAGCATCCAGTGGCGAAATTATTATTTTTATGCAACTACTACTAACTTTGATAGAAAATGTGTGTGTGCCCCGATATACTGAATACATCTGCGTGACCCTTTCGAGTGTATAGGCGTGTGATTGTGTAAACGATCCGTCTATACAACGTATAAATTACGACGGCCGATTGGCGTAGTGGGCAGCGACCCTGCTTTCTGAGTCCAAGTCCGTGGGTTCCATTCCCACAACTGGGCACTATTTGTGTGAGGAACACGAATGTTTTTCAGTGTCTGGTTGCTAATCTATATCTATATATTATAAGAATATTAAAATTAAAAATATTCATCAGTTATCTTAGTACCCATAACAGAAGCTGCGCTTACTTTGGGACTGGATGGCGATGTGTGTATTGTCGTAATGTATTTATTATTATTATTCCATGTTCCCTAGCTTTGGCAGGTGGATTATATCCCTTGTCAGGGGATATAACAAAGGGATATAACAGGGGGATATATTTTTTGTCTCCTGCCTGCCCTAGCCCTGCTGTATTTACACCAGCAACCACGCCCTTCAGACCGGAACACAGCATCGCAAATTGCTTAGCAGCAGAAATAAACAAGGCGGTAATACTTCCCCGGACGAGCTCTGTCACAATAAGCTTTACTAACACTAAAACTTCTCATTCAGAACTACAGAAGAGTGGCGGAAGTGTGGATGGACGAATACGCTTCGTTCCTGTACAAGAGAAGGTCGCACTACCTGCGGATAGACCCCGGAGACATTTCCGAGCAGAAGGCGCTACGGAAAAAACTTCAGTGCAAACCATTCCGATGGTTTATGACGCAGGTGAGAATACGTTAAATTTTAATCAAATTCAAAATGTATGTATTTCAAGTATGTAGTTTAAAGAATATGTAAAAAAACATTTATTGCAGCGAGGCTACTATACAATTGATTAATTTCTCAATGACAAGGTTGCTTGGAAGCATCCGGCTATGCTTTCATCTCTCACAAGATAGAAAAATGAATGTTAAAATGTAAAATGTAAATTGTTGATGTTGGAAAAGAGAGACTGCTGAGTTTATTGCCGGCCGGTATTAGAGTCACTACATACAGACATACTTGACGTTTCAAAAGTGCTTATAAAGTAGGCGTATTTGAAATAAATGAATTTAGTTTTTTTTTTGAATTTTTATTGTGTCTTCTATTTCTATTTAAGACTACAAAGATCCATGTGTTAACTAAACTAATTCACAGTGAAATAAAAAAATAAGAAATAAAAATCGTATGTTTCGTTTCTTACACTGTAAATGATACGTGTTGTGGAGACCTACTCCTAGTAAGCATTAAAATACCTGTGTCAGGAGGCCTCACTCTTCCATAGCACAGATGAGATAAAATGAAAAAAAATAAAACGATTGAGTAGTGGTCTGTATTAACAGTGGCGTGCATAGAGGGTATGCACAGGGTATGGAGAGGATATAAAATGAACACAATCTCCAGTACGAGTTACAAATACTTAGCTTTTCATAACTCTTACAAAGCCTATCCTTAAGTTTTTTATAACTCGTACTGGAGATTTTCTTCATTATATATAATCTGCTTACCCTGTGCATACCCTCTATGCTCGCTACTGTGTGTATAGTGTGTTTATACAGTAAACTTAAAATATATGTTAGCTAATTTAATTAATGCAGTAGCATACTAAAGCTGACACAGATTTTTATTATTCCACTACATGTTAGCAACTGCAATCGCACCTGGTGGTAAGTGATGATGTCTAAGATGGTAGCGGGCTAACCTGTTAGGGAGTATAGTCGTACCCCTAATCGGTTTTGCACATCGTAGCGGAACACGAAATCGCTTAGCGGCACGCTTTGTCGGTAGGGTGGTTAGGTCCGACCAAAGCTCCCCACGTTACCAGAGAAAATTAAAAAATTATAGATTCCCAAATTGCGCTTGCTGGGAAATCGCTTTGAACACATTATCCTGTCTGTCAGCTAAAACCGTTAGAACACTATTGAAACTGCTCTCGATCCTACGGTTGAGGTAGGAAAGAAAAAGTTTATAAGCATTTCTGGTATATATATATTATATATATTTGGGGGTCTGTTATTTATATGGATTTATTGTAAACTTTTCAGGTAGCATTCGATCTGACGGCCAAGTATCCGCCTGTTGAATCGAACCCGTTTGCATCGGGTCAGGTGAGCATTTATTTATTTATCTATTACATAACATAAGTCAATTTTACAGGCTTCATATAATGCGGTAAATAAACTACCACCACAGATTTAAGAACGTACAGAACCCTCATTCAGCCAGTCAGTTGCAGTGCATTGATCCTACCGCCTGGCGAGCCTTGAAAAGTGAAGCCGGCATAGTTGGTCACGGCTCTTAGCAACGAGGTCACTATGAACAACTAAAGAAAGTTTAATAAATAACTAAACTTGTGAATTGGTGATAAGGCTTCGGCTTCAATTACCGGGGGACAGGATTCGATCCCCGTGTCCAAGTGTCTGGGTGATTATGTGTATGTTATAAGTAGTTACATATTTATATTATTCATAAAATTATTCATCAGTCGTCTTAGTACCCATTAAAAAAGCTACGCTTACTTTGGGGCTAGAGGGCGATGTGTGTGCAATTTTAGCAATTTAAATTAAAAAAAAAACAATATTCTTCATATTTATTACAAGCGGTGATAGCCCGGTGGTTAGGACATCAGCTTCACTTTAGGGCGCCGAGTTAGAATTTCACGCACCTCTAACTTTACTGAGTTATAATATCTATAATACATATATTTTTTTATTTAATTGGTTAAAACGCACGTAACTTAGAAAAGTTAATACTAAATGAAATAGGTGCGTGGGATTCTAACTAAGTCCGAACCACCGGGGGCTATCACCGCTCGTAATAAATGAGTATGCGTTTATTCTCAAGAAGTAGGGATTGAAGTTTGGAGTTGTGTCCGTAGATAAGGCCCGCGACGCACCCGCAGTACTGCGTGGACGCACACCACGGACAGCAGATGGACAAGTTGCAGATCAAACATTGCACCAGTGCTGCGGCCGGCGAGCAGGAATTCACGCTGTCCTGGCACAAAGACATCAAGTACGCATCGCACCCACCTTTATATTTTGTACCATTTCTATAGCCTTATTACAAGAGTTACTCGCTCGCAATCGAGGAGCCGTTATCCGTCAAAGTATAATGGGCCCTAGTCTCTCGATTAGGGCCCATTTCACCAAAAAATGTAGTGCAAGACTAAATAACGAATACATTTCTGGTGAAACTACCATAAAAACGGGTTATACTGTATGCTTTGGGTTTCAATATCAGTTATGTTCTTCCAGAAGATTTGTTAATAGATAATCTAATTATGCTATTCTGCAAACTTATTTTCTTTAGTAAGTAATAATTAATTGAAACGTCGAATTAATAATAATACTAGGGCTGATTTCATCAACCAATGTTTGTTACTTTAACGGCTCGTTAACTGCTTTAACGGATTGTTGGTGTAAACGAGTGTGCCACCACGCACAAACAATGATTATCTTTCCTGACGGTCCGCTAAAGTTAAATGCTGGTTCGTCAAATATAAAATACTATAAGGTACTGCCGGTTCATTGGTAAAGCTGGACATTGGTAGTTGAAAATGAGTATTCGGAAAATTTTAATACTGATCACTTCACTGGTAACTATAGTACATTATCGAGATAGTTCAAGAGCACAGGCCCACCATGCTGCTCCAATGCGGATTGATGGGCTTTAATTATTATCGTCGTCATGTAAGTAATAATGATTGGCACCGGCTCTTCGGATTAACTACGAGGCATGGGGATGAAAAACGATATTTTCCAAACTCCGAAATTAATATTAATTACCAGATGTTGCACGCGGTTTCGTACGCGTTTCTTTGGTTTCTCATAAATCCTACGTACATATTTCCAGAATGAAAAGTAGCCTATGTGTTAATCCAGGATATTTTCTATCTCCATTGCAAATTTCAGTCAAATTGGTTTAATGGTTTTTGCGTGAAAGTGTAACAAACATCCATCCACAATTACGCATCGCATATATAATATTAGTAGGATTTTCGTTATCTCGTTGTCATTTTTGATGCCCCGCTGGCTGAACTCGCAGTCGCAAATCTCGTACATCTGATTTTTATCCTACAAACTTTATGCACAAAAGCCCAAGCTGGTGAACTGTAGGCAAATTTCAGCTTGAATTCAATATGAATAAGGTCCATTTTATTTTGATCTTCAAGTAATACAAACATACAAAAGCGCGTAAAAATGTATACATGGTAGTGAGATGATGGTGTGATAACCGTATGCTTAAACTTATAACTAAAGCTACGAGGGTTCCAAACGCGCCGTGGTTTAAGAAGGAAGAACACAACAAACCGAGCCGGGTGCTCTTTTTGCTCTCACCATCTCACATTGTCATTCAAAATAATTAGATTAGAAGAGCAAGCCTGTTTATAGCAACGATTCACATCCAACCTTTTTTTATAACTTTAAATGATAAAGCACGTAGCACTCGAAAGTGCGAACACCGTTTTTTTATATTCTCACTCGCACAGGTGTAAGAATAGAAACATGTGCTGGGATCTACCGGATTCTTCACCAAAGAGCCCGGTGTTGCTATACGGCTGCCATCTCGGCGGTGGTAACCAACTGTGGAGGTATCACCCGGTGAGTAACTTAAAAAGTTTAACTTCTAAAAGTGCAGTCATAACACAGTTCACTGCTGGACTCTAAGGCATCTCTCATATAGAGAGTTTGCCTTTTTTATTTTTATTTTATTTATGTTTGTAACATTACAATAAAACGCAAATTGATCCGCTAACACTAGATGGCGTTAGTTGTAGTTGCGTGAAATGTAAATCGCGCTAAAGAGATTTTTTCCTACTAGTACAAGAAGGCCAATCACTAGCCGTACCTGCCGGCAGTGCTTTAGTAAACGCTTTCCACTCGGGGACACTTGCCGGACGCTGTAGTTAGGAACCTTGCTATAGTCTTAAAAATGTAATAGGCCCGTTTTGACATTTGTGCATGACCATAGAATGTAACTTGGAACAAAACTGAATGAAAAAATAAAATAAAAATCAATTACATACAGTGTTTTAAAAAATACGTAAATTTTTTTGGGACGTCAAATAATATCATGAAAGAATATATCGCGAGTATTCTTTTTGCGCTTACTGTATAGTAGAATGCAATTTATAATTGTTGCGAAACGTTTCGAAAACAGTTACGTTCTCAGTCCTTTTTTTTTATTCTAGAGTTGTAACCATTTTTTTATTGAATATCGAAAGCCGCCGCGCTTGGTTCTCAAAGCCGCAAATAAAATTTTGAATTGACGACACTGGGTTCGAAATAATGAGTATGAGTTGATGTATCTTACCAAGCGGCACATGACTGAAGCGTCCCCGCGCGCACTGCGCAGTTTTTGGTTCCCCATCTTGTAAAGTTGACCGTGCGCTCGTTTAAATTTGATATATACTGTTTACTAAGTATTACGTTAACTTTTGCTCTTCTACTTTGGATATTGATTTAAACATAGTGATTTGACTCGATTTTTGTGTTTGTTGTTATATAGTACGAACTCTGTTACAACATGTTGAAAAGGGGACGTATAATCACGCGAATTGGTTGTGAAGTTAAAGGAATACTTTGAACGAACGAACGCTTTACAATACATAATCATATCAATCAAGTAGGTACTGATACAAACTTGAATTGATTTATGGTGAGTATCGAGTACAGAGTCTTATGGTTCCATAACTAGTTACGTCGCGATGACAAATGTCAAAACGGGCCTATCACTTTTTTACGACTATAGTGGAGCCTACAGGACGTGCTTCCAGCTTTTGCTTCCACTGCGTGGGACTTTATCCAGGAACACTGTTCTAGACTGTCGAGTAATTCTAAGTGAATTCTAAATACAACTTTGTTCTTCACACGTGTCTTATAATTCCGTCGCCTCGCCCCTTTTGCCCCGTGACGTAGAATTGGTTACATGTTTAATTACACATAAATAAAATAAAAATGATTTATGTGATTTTAACCATTTTGTAGGACACTCAACGCCTCAAACACAGCGCGAACGACAACTGTCTGGACTGGGACCCCTCGACGCGCAATCTGTTCATCAACCCGTGCACAGACACCAACACGCAGGAGTGGCTCATAGACAATGTAGACGCGGAGATGATGGCCAAGTGGGACAACGTCGCCAAGCGTATAACGGGCCCCGTTGAGGACTATCCATAGAATTAATAATTATATTAAAACCAGCTCAATCCTAAAGTTTTTTCCCTGGGATAGAACGCTATGCTATTCTGCATCTTTCCAATTTTTTTATTTTTTTTTATTTCACTACAAGTTAGCCCTTGATTGCAATTTCACCTGGTGGTAAATGGTGATGCAGTCTCAGATGTTAGCAGGCTAACCTGTTTTGAGAGTATAAATAAATAAATAAATATACTACGATAATACACACATCGCCATCTAGCCCCAAAGTAAGCGTAGCTTGTGTTATGGGAACTAAGATAGCTGTTGAATATTTTTATGAATATAATACATGAATACTTATAATATACATATAAACACCCAGACACTGAAAAACATTCATGCTCATCACACAAACATTTTCCAGTTGTGGGAACCCACGGTCTTGGATTCAGAAAGCAGGGTCGCTGCAAACTGCGCCAATCTACTGTCAAATGGTAGTCATACCCCTACTAGGTTTCTACACGACATCGCACCGGTACACTAAATCGCTTAGCGGCACGTCTTTGTCGGTAGGGTGGTAACTAGCCACGGCCAAAGCCTCCAAGCAGACCTTATGCGAAAAGATTATTTTTCAACAGAAAAATCGACTTCAGTACCAACAAAAAAGTATTTTTTTTTGTATATATCTAGCTTCAATACTATGTGCCACAACTAGCTTCCAGACGTGAAAAAATATGTCGTCATCATCATCATATGAACCCATTACCGGCCCACAGGAGACGGGTCTCCTCCCACCATTGTGTGAAGTTAGCCCCATCTCATTAGATGGGGCTAACTTCACACTCTCTCTCTTCAACGTTCTAAGAGCGTTATTTTCCTACACCGTTAAACCGAGTGATATAATGGCTATAAAGCAAGTGATAAGCCTAAATTAAAAACGCACATAGCTCTGGAAGCTCTGGAGTGGTCGGTCGGAGGTCGAAGCTCTAAACAGTAGGCTATCACCGCTAACAAAAAAAAAACTGAACACTGAAAAATTATAACGCTGCCTGAAGTCAGAAAAAATTGTTTTATGTTGTAAAATAGTGTTTATATGATTAGTAGGTTTTACTTTGCAGACTAAGATAAATTCCGCAAAAACCAGTCAATTTCAGCAAAAAAATATAATAGCAAAAGTGTTTTTCTTATTTACGGCCAGCGCCAACCGATAGTCATATTGCGAGAGCATGGTCGAGCAATTTTTAACGTATAGTTCAATAACCTTGTTCAAATAGAGTTGTAAATAGTATGCAAAACTCAAATAAACGAAACGTGAAAGAGATTCTTTCCCAGCAACAATAAATTATAGAATTGTTTAAAAAATGTTTAAAAGCACCTTATTTTGTAACGATGCCGCTGTAGAAGCTTGATAATATACTTATGAGGCTTCGAAGTGTATAAATATATTTTTGTATAAAACATTTATTTTTTATTTATAGAGTGGGCTTAAATTTATAGAGTTTAAGCCGCTTTTATTATATGTTACATGGAGTATAAAGCAGATTGATTTGGACGAGATTACGCGTCTTTTAATTCGTGCTCACGTGTCTTGTTACTCACAGACCCAAAATTATGTAGCCCGTATTAGAAAGCCCAGGGTCCCTTGCGGGCGATGAATAAAGCTATAAAGCCATTTGCTCAGAGTACTTCTATATACTTCCAAATCAGACATGAAATCTGTAGATGAATCAGTGAAAAAGACATTGCTGAACGAGTTGTGAACGAACGAGGTAGCAATAGACGCGCTGACAGCATAAAGGACCATTATAAATAAATTCCCCTGAACCTCGAGTGGTGGACGTCCATAGGTTGAAATCACTATATAGTAGGTTGGCTTGTAAGCCAGGTGATAAAGCCGCCTTTATTACCTTTTCTTTCTTTCTTGTGTTTTTTATTGTTTTTTCTTTGGTGGTAAATGTGTAAACACTGTTGTTGCAAACTGAGGAGCATTTTCACAAACTGTAATATCGAGCTGTGCAATTTTTTTTCCGGTTTTCGACCCTCATTGTATTGCCGAGGACGTCGCTATTAAAAAAAATTTAGTAACCGATATACAACGTGTAACTGAATTACGAAATAATATTGAAGGATGCATAAGTTTATTTCATACTGGGTGATCCCTTCACCCAGTAAAAATATTAAATTATATGAAACATATTTATTTTTCGATACAAACCAATTCAAAAAAATTTAAGTGTATTTATGACAACCCTATTGAAGATAAAAGATCGACGCTTGCATAGTACCTACCTAATAAAGTGACAGGAGTCACATGATTTTAATTTTGCATGCGATGTTAGGGCTGTATCTGATTCGTTTCAGTAAAAACTATGGCAGTTGTTTACTCCAAAACTATTAGGTTTTCGGTTTCACAGATAAGTCTCAGAGACGGTACATAATGTAAATCTAAAGACTGCGAAGTATTATTTCGGTTTTCATTTACACGTTGTATAAACCCTTCATTTTGTATTGCGAAGTAAAATCGGATTTGTATTAAAACTTTAATGCGAAATAAATAAAATATTATGAAGAAAATATTGTTTAATATATAACGTTTTGTGAAAACACTCCTTTATTGCGAACAGAGTCTAGTCTTAAGTTATTGCCAGTAATTATAGCGATAGATATTGGATGGTGATAGCATACCTAAAAATTAACTATTAGTAAGTTATGCTAGCTTCTGCAAGACTGATCTGGCTGGGCCGTGATTGTCTATGGCATTTAAATCGTTTCTCTCTCTTTACCGCAATTTGCCATATAAAAGAAACAATTAATATATCTATCTATCTATCTATTTATATTAATATATATCTTCATTATTAATTATCAATTATTAATAATAGTGTGACATTAAATCCTAATTCTATAATAATTGTAAATCGAATTTATTCTTGTTTTAAGTTGACAAATTATAATATTTTGTTTTTTGTTTAGTACTAAGTTGACTTATTTTAATATTTAAATCAATTGCAATAATAAAAATTTAATTTGGATATAATAAATTAAATTCAGTAAAGTAATAAATATTATTTTGACAAATTTTATTGCAATGCCCCGGTGGGGCGTCATGTCTCTTATGTACACGAAGCAATTAATAAACAATAAACAATTCTCGTATAAGGATATGGCATGTCACAAATTAAATTTCGTGCAGAGTTAAGATTGTAATTCCATAGAGAATAAGATTCCAGATCTGTTTTTGTAATGTTCATAAACGGTCTACTGAAGTCATTTTCAATCTTGATACATTTTGTATAATTAAAATAAATTGATTATTAAAATTAAGTTAATTTGCTATACTCCGCGTAAAGCATGAAAATCTGTGTGGTATAAAATTTATAATTTATTTAACTTTTAATCTCCACACCAAACCGGTCTTCGGCTTCTTCCGCTCCTTCGCTCTGAAACTGGAGCATCCTCAGGGTATGTTATTTAACAATTATTCATTGCATTAAATTACACCATACAGATTCTCCTTTTCGCGAGGTATAACAAATTAAGCTTGATTATCATAATATATCATGGAATTCCGCAAAGTATCGTTTGCTTCTATTTAATATTTAAATGAATTGTATTGAGTGAATTAAATATTCGTAATATAATTGACAAAGCGTTGATAAGCCTATAACTAATCGAAATGATAACTTAAAGTTGAGCCAACTCAATTTGATAGTAAATACAAATAGAGTTCGCTTTTTTGTTTTATGTACGTTATAGAAAAATAAACAGTACGTTATGAAATAAATTTTGGATTGGATTTAGCTTGCATAACACCATCCAATTTTGTAATGTGCCTCAAGGCTGCCCGCACACACGTTAAACATCCTTCATATTGCCAAGAATGTTGTCTGTGTACGGGCAGCCATAAGATAGATTTCTCTAAAATATAGTTAAAATATTACGATAGATAAATGTAATTTGTAAATGAAATCCTAAAAGTATGTTCCACTGAAACATATCACTAGTTGTACGTAAGCACTTAATGGTATGTAATAAATTATTTTTCCGTAATTTATCTTTTTATTACAATCCCCCAATAGACATGATGATAAAGAAATATCTTATTTTTGCAGAAATTAAAAGTTTTGTGGACATAAATTGTAATTTATATTAAAAAAAGGCGTTAGAAGTTATACTTCTTTGGCGTATCAAGATAAAAATCTTTTCCAAAATTTTATCTTTCGCCTAATTCTACGTTTGTAAAAAAAACTACACTAACAATAAAAAAAGGGATTGTTTGAATTATTGAAAGTCAACTGTCAAACCTTTTTTAGAAAAACTAAAATGTTGACTATAGCTAACTTCATGGTGTCGGTTTTTTGTGACGGTGTGCGCGCGCATCGTAAAAATTTACTCTCATCATTTTTCCCTAACGCGCCAAGAAGTATAACATCAAAAAAATATTACCCACGGAAACGCTCGTTTGGTGTCATTGCCGAACTCGATACGTAAAAAATACTTCATACAACGTGTCAATGAAATCCGAAATAATACTACACAGGCTTTAGAGGTACATTATGCACTGTCTCTGCGACTTTTCTGTGAAATCGAAAACCTAATAGTTTTTGAGTAAACCGCTGCTATAGTTTTTACTGAAAGAGATCAGATACAGTCTTAACATCACATGCAAAATTTAAATCATCCGACTGCTGTCATTTTATGAAGTATAAGTAATCGGCTAGCGCAGGTACTATGCGCGTATCGGTCTTTTATCTACAATAGGGTTGTCATAAGAAAACACTTAAAACGTTTTTATCGAGCAGAACTCCTCTAACACATATTCGTTACAAATGGATTCTTTAAAATGCACTGCTTCTACTTTAATGCGGCTCTGATACCGTTTACAATGTTGGCAACAAAACGGACCAATAATAATATTTTGTGATATTAGTTTCCGGTAAGTTATATCATAAAATATATAGTTATTATACTGCTTGGAAAAAATAAAATATTTAAATAAGTATTATTACGAATTATTTGAAGCAAATGAGTACTATTAAAGCAATTCTATATTAATTAATCTTCTCGTGACGTCACAATATGTTTATGGCATAGCATATGTAGGTATCAGCCAGGAGAGCAATAACTTTCACTGGCTTTCTACAACACGTACCCACGAGTGCAGGCGCACGTCCGATCCGTACCTCGTCCGCCACAAGACTACTACAAACTATATTTCGAACATAGTTCGGAGGAGGGATGGACGTTGGGGTCCCAAGGTGCTGGAATGGCAGCCCCGCACTGGTAAACACAGCGTTGGTCGACCCCCGACGAGGTGGACGTACGACATTAGGCGCGTCGCAGGTAGCCGCTGGATTCAAGCGGCACAAAACCGTAGAATTTGGAACTCCCTACAAAGGACCTATGTCCAGCAGTGGACGTCTATCGGTTGATATGATGATGATGATATTTCGAATTCTATTCAGATAAATTAACTAATAAGATAAGTGATTCTTTGTTACTGTCATCATACCTATTGTCCCATTGAAAGTTGATGGACATATTTTTCAAACTTCTTATTCATGTCTGCCTATCACAGGCCCTTATGCAGCCGTTCATAAGGGCCTGTGGTAGGCATAGGCATATACATATATATTTCCATTTTAGCGCGGTATTGGTGACAACTACGTTCGTTAACTTAAATCTAAAGCTAGGAGGCTTCCGAACCCGCTTGTCTTAGAAACGCCCACAAGAATCTTATTTTTTGTTATCACCACCTCACAGTCAATTAATATTTAGCTATGAATCAAGACAAATTAATACCCAAGTTTTTTTATTGTTTAGGAATCCTTAATTTTATTATAATGATAATTAAATCCATAAGCTTAGGTTTTATATATACTTTGAACATCTTGAGAGACAACTCACAAATTTCATTCGGTAATTTGATATAGAATAGTATACAATTTGCCTTGAATGAATTACCAATTTTATGTAGACTTGTAATCTGCACAACAAGTTTATTTTCAATTCTAATGTTCATATTGTGACAGTCCATTTTTTTGTTTAATTCTGTTAAACATATTATAATGGACATAATCAAATTAAATATTCAAATATGTACTGACTGTGCACCGTCGTTATTTTAACTTCTTTTAATTTTTTCCTTTATATATATAGAGGGTTTAATTATTTGGGTATATAGGGAAAGAGTGAAACAAAAGTTTTTTTTTAATTTTTTTTATTACATATTCCATTAGAATACTTTCTATATTTATTATTGTACATGCTTACAACACCTCCCATAGCACGCACGCCGAGCTAGATGTTTGTGCACTGCATATAATACACATAGCATATGCATAGGAGTGACAGAGATGACGAACATAGACACCCAATAGACAATAAGACATAATTATTGTCTATGGTTAAATTAAAACTGACCTATATTATTTACCACTGGATGGGCGGTTTTCACTTTGTTTATGTCTACGATTGCTATTTTGCGTTGTAAGTTGTGAAGCTGTAATACGAGTGTTTAAGGAACTAAAATTTAATTTACTAAAAAACTAATATTAGTTCCAGTTCAGCGATAATAATAGAGGTCGGTCAAATATTTCCAAATTTGAAATGTCTTTTTTCACAAATAGGTACCTTTAAAGCGAGAAATGTAGAATGTATAATACTTATTTTTAGCTTTTAATAGAGATCGCGAAATTAAACAGCCACTGTCTGTGGTGACAAAAGAATAGTGATACTCACTTGTAGAAGAACTCCTTCCATTCTCAATTAATAACACAGACCTCGAAACTTTTGACGAAGTGAATAAAATTTTCCAACCTAAAGCCATTTTAAACCAAACGAACTGTTGAAAGAATTTAGTGTTGTTTTATAATAACGTTGATAATTAATTTGTAACGGTCAGTTGGGATATTCAGAAATGAAGAAGAGATCACTGTTAGATTATATATCATTGCTCTCTGCTGCGCTCCTATTAGTTATTTGCCATTCTAATAAAATTATAGCGACTTAACTACGCCGAAGCTGGCGTACTCAAGCCTTTATGCTACGTATTTAGGCTGCATAAAACATTTTTATTTGATTAATAGTATTTTTCAGCATTGTTGCAAAAAGTAAATATAAACTACAATATAATGTTGCCGTATGTCATGAGCTATTTGTAAAGTAGTTCTATTCTAGTAGTAGTATTCTATATCTAGTTGGAGCGCAGTGGAGAATAATTATTAATCTACTCTTGCTGCATTGTCATTGACGTGGAAAATATAACTCGAGTTTTAGATCTCTAAATAAAGTGACAAGGTTTGTATTCCATTATTTTTTTTAAATTCAATACAGTACACTCAATATTGAAATTTCTCACAAACACTAACGTTTTTACGTTTGCCTTTGTTTAGCACAATTTAAGCATTAAAGACAAGTTAGGTATATCATTGATACATATTGGAAACCGATCTCGTGGGGTCATAGGTACTGTAAGGGAGCTGTGTAATCGCCACTCTCAACTTCTCAAGGGAGAATCGAAAACTGTCATCACCTTTAAAATTACTATGTTGATTTTGGCTTTAACCGGTAGTTATCGTTTTGGCTGCATTTCTTATACTCTCGCTAATGTAGCATGTTAAAGGCAATAATAGATCGGCTGTTTCACTTGGCCTTACGAAGATAACTTGCATTGTGGGTTAGAGTGGATTTTTTGCACCCATCCCTAGGATTCTTATTCTATGACTACCGGCCGATTTTATTGTGATAAGTGAAAAAAAACATATGACTTAGGTACATAATATTCTATATAACTCAAGAATTTAATAAATTTGTTTATAAGAGCTGATTGTCTATGCTATATGTATTAATGCGGACTAACTTTACACAGAGTATTGGGGTCTAATCACCATTATCTACAATAATAAAAATTAAATGCAGCGGAGATTCATTTCTAAATGTAAATGCATTTGTTGATGCATCCGTGAAGCTAAAATGTCTAGAAGATTTAGTCTATGGTATGTTTGATGGTATACTAAGTTTTTACTGATCGATTTTTTAAAACAATTTAAGAATTATTGAAGTAAGTAGATATACATAAAAAATGTATACATAGATTTTTGTTTTAATGCATTTATAAAAGTAACTATACAATGTATATGAAAATTAACTTTTTTTTACGGTTAAAAATAATAAAACGATCCGATCAGAGGTACTGTTGTTAATAGCCTAACGGCCTGACAGTTTGACTCATCTGCTATATATATAGTACAATTATTAATTCTGTATGCTAAAAACCTTAACTCCTTTATAAATTAACCAAGCGTAAAGATATGTACAATGTTTTTTACACGTTACATCATTTAAGTACCTATTTACAAATTAGAATTCTTTATACATCATAAAAAAGATAACTATATGCTCTATTATATATCACCGCAAAATCAATAACTACATTCACAATAGATAATATTATATATACTGTATTGTTATATTATTATTATTTAATTATTAAACTAAAAGTACACCTTACAGTCACTAAATAAAAGGTAAGACGTATTAAATTACAATGTATTGCTTCGTTTAGTCACATTTTGCAAAAATATCACCATGCGTCGGCCTCCTCGGCCCGGAGTAGAAGATTAAAGTTCAT
Source organism: Pararge aegeria (assembly GCF_905163445.1). Lineage (NCBI taxonomy): Eukaryota > Metazoa > Arthropoda > Insecta > Lepidoptera > Nymphalidae > Pararge > Pararge aegeria. The sequence continues at coordinate 1,970,042 of NC_053184.1, read as the reverse complement.
TCCGTTTTTTTTTTTTTAAATTTTATAAACTCCACGTAAAAAATATCGACGCCTTATCACCATCGCTCAGTCATCTAGCATTTAAATTAATACTTCTAACACGGAGTAGACACCACAATTTAAATAAGACATTTATGGACATACAATACCCTAATAAATCTACATTTTTTTTTACATAATTATTCTTCTTACTGACTTACGACATGCTTACCACTATAGCAACTTGCACAAACACCAATGAGAATTTTGAGGTCACAGTCTCCTACTTACTATTATAAAATAAAATTGTTGTATTGCTACCAATTTAGTTGTATAGAAGTCCATAAGTTAACTGACACCGCTTATAGTAGTGCCATCCCTTTTCCACTCTTACCAGCTGTTAAGGACATCATACTAGAAGATTACTAAGTTTAAGTCTCGAATACTACCGTATCGGAACGATCATTCACTTTTTATTGCTTTATATCTGGCAAATAATACATTACGATTAAGTTAGATTCCTTTTTTGTTGTATTTTTCGTATATTGAGAATACATATTATACTTAAATATTTAAATATATTATTTTACAAAAACACTTTTATAATATTGTACATACTATATTTTTTCAGGTATTCAGAGCGCACAATGACCACAGATACAAAAAAAAATAGGGGAAAAAATTGAGTAAAATCAGTCAGTCTAAGATAAGTCAGCAAGAAGTATTGACCCTAGTCGGTTACTGGAAAACTACCGTTCGATTATTGCACAACACACGCAGTGTTACGTATTCACGTTACTTTTTTTTTAATTTTTAAACTTTCCTATTTATTAAAGGACTTACTGTTAAGGGTTACATGAAGCAAATACTATGTCGTGGCAGTAAAAAAATAAAAACAGGCTTTTTTACTTTTTTTTTAAAAAAAACAATATACTCTACTCGAACAGTGTATTTCAATAACAAAAAAATCTATAAAGGTTCTAATAAATGCCCTGTGATAGAACTTGTCTAGAGCTATTTAAAATATTAAATATTGTTCTGAATGCTTAGGTGAAAATTTGTTCTAAGTATCTCTACTTTTGTGATTATGGGAACTTCTTTTAGTTTAATAGTTATCTATAAAATAAAAAATATTGGGTCAATAGAATAATTTTAAGATGCTTAGATAAAATATAAAATTATTGCTTATATAGTATAGTATTGCGAAGTAATAGAAGGACCTTAGGTCTAACAATACAAAAGGAACAACTACAAGAATAAAATATTACTTATTTACAAATACCTAAATGTAGGGATTGAAAGAAATATTTGGCTAAAATACGTTAGGAATACATGAGTTTTGTGAAAAATTACATTAATCTAAGCGACGTACGTATATAGGATTAAAAATAATGTAAAATAATATCAAAATTGATTAGTAGTTAAATTGTGATCGAGTATGAGTATTTTCAGTTTTTAAAATATTATGCTCAGTTCATTATTAAGCGTTATTTTAAATGTTTTTTTTTATGACTCGTTACCCTGTCGTAAGTTATTTCAAGAGATTCATTAAAGATCGATTAAGAGAGTGTATTATAAAACATAGGATTTTAAAAAGGGTATGTTTCTCTAAGATTAAGCAAACCAAAAGTGTCCTACTTCCTAAAGATTCCAATGTAACCATTTGTCCGCTTCACAAATCCTATTCTAGCCGAGCCACCTCAGTAGAATCCTTTCATCAGTCCAGGGAAACCTAAATGCGTCTACACTACTTCCATCACAAGAACTTCACATACATAGTCCACCAAAAACGTCAGTCCTATAAAAATAGTAAATAAAACTTCCTACGCGTATTCGAACGCAAGCGCCATCTTGTTTTGGCGCAGAAAGTAAAATTGCGCGGTTTTATGGCACGTTTAGAGAAGTCACGAGCGATGACGCGCGCGGCCACTCTTTCTTCGTTTCCTTCTACCGTCGCGAACGAACACTATGTTCGCTGGGTCATCTGCCAATTGTGGGTATCTAGAGACGGAGTGGACATCCCTGGCTGCCCATCCATCCACTATACCGTGGGATATGAGTTCCTCCTTTTCCTCTTCGGTCCAGGATCCTCTTCCTTCCCAACCAGCGGCTACTAGAGCCTTCTCTCTTTCCCAAGCTCGAGCAGCTGCTCTTTTATGAGCATGCTTAAGAAGCTTGATTCGTTCTTGTGCTGGATCCACTCCGTACCGCAAGACAATTACCGCTTGGGCAGAACCTTTTCCAACTGCATGTACTCGAACCTAAAAAAAGAAATAAAAAGATAAAAAAATTAAAGGACTAAAGGGATTTTAATGGACAATATTAAAGATTTAAATTCTTATAAAAAACAGCAAGTTTAAGTCAGTGCGATTCTTATCATCTGCAAAAGACTTATCATCTGTGGCTTACAATTGAATACCTTCAAAGTAAGAGTGGCTGAGAATCTCGGAGGCAAGCAAGTAACTAGACCTCATCATTGCATTCAATGAGGAGTTATTAAGTTACGAACAAAAGACTCCAATATAAAGCTCAAATTTACCTCTAAACCTTGATCGTTGGTCTCGTCCTGCGATACATTGAACTTGCCAGACAACCGTCTTAGCTCTTCCATATCGTCTCTTATCTTCAGGGAATTATCCTTGACGAAGTAGAATACATCCTGGTCATGAATGCTGAAGTGGACATCCAAGAAATACGAATTGTTGAACACAGTAGTTATAACGTCTTCTACGACGCTGTTTGCGCCGTCTGCCACGCTTATGAATGCTTTTCCATCAACTCTGGATATGAGAACACCTTCCCCAAAAACGCCACGTTTGTAGGAGACTCTTGGAAGTAGGTTTCTTGTGATTGGTTCCATTTTTAGTAGTGGCGTCGGAACAAATTCGATGTCGGATAGTTTATCGTTCACCTACAAAAAGATAAATATTTGTTAGATTTGCAAACTGTTGAAGATTTTCTAAAGATCTTCAACAAGAAAACACCTGGCACATAAGAAAATTACCAGGAATAAAATGGTTATTACGATAAATTGTTTGTTACATAATTAAAAATATACAGCATGTTCTTACCTTTTCAATAATACATTGAAGGCCAGACATAACACCAAAGTCAGGAGCAAGTTGAGGAGCCGTAACTGATGTCCTCGGTTGGAATATCATATCAGTTATGTATTTTGCGCCCATCATCTTTTCTAAGTCGTAACCGTACAGTTGAAGCCAGCTGGATAAACTTGTCATATAAGGTACATTCTGATCTCGATTAATAGGATCATTATTTCTAAATCTGTATATGAAAATGTCTGTAGGCAAACTTAATTTAGTTGCTAAATGTTCCCAGCTTGGCGTCATCCATTGTCCAACCACGGGATCGTACAAACGGTTCTCCAAATATACCAAATTGGTGTTATAGTCAAATATACCACCTTGGAAGTCCACAGGTAAGTAAAATCCTGGATTTGTATCTTTAACTATCTTTCCGAAAGGACTGCGTTTTATTTCTTTTATAATTTCACCATTCACATCAAATATGACAAGAGGCGAGCCGTTGTGATCGGTAGCCACATAGAAACGTTGATCCTCTGTTTCGATGCAGGTTAAGAAATCTCTTTGGTCGTACAAGAATCGAATAGTTTTTTCTGATTTTGGGTAATGCATGTGCGTAATGAGATTGGGTGTTTGAGGGTTTGTATAGAAGAATTGTGTTATGTTATCCTTATCATCCTTCCAAGCTACCAGCCGGTTTCTATCATCATAGAAATACCACATCTGGAACTTATCCCTTTCAAATGCATGAACAAATTGTCCACGAGAATTGTAACGGTATTTTTGCTCTCCGCGTCGTATGACAAATCCACGGCCATCATAGCTACTGAATTCAATATCCCCGTACTGAACGACTCTATCGCCGATATCGTAGCCGAGGTAACGTTTATCGCCATGTTCAATAATGCCAATGATGTTGCCGTTCTCATCGAAAACGTATTTCCAATCATCCTCGGATCCAACCACCTCCATAAGGTGACCGTCGTAATTATAACTAACTCGTTCGTTAGACGATGTGTCGCCAATCATCATCTTCTTCGATTTAATGCGATTCCTTACATCGTATTCCAGTTCAAGACGGAATACGTCGAATGACTTGATGTTCATGAGAACCGTTTTGATTCTGCCGTGATCATCGTAATCGGTAATCGTAAAGTATTGCTTGCTTGTGTCTTGCATTACTGAACGGTTGAATGTGTTTCTGTAGATTCTCAAATCGCTTACGCCCTCTAAGATACCGAGATTTTGGTTGTACTTCAATCTTAATTGCGGCATTTCCTTGCTATTGATGTTCATGTCTATAGTAGAAAGACGTGCATTGCCATCATATTGATATTTGAAATGAGCATTATTCAGTCCACTCTTTGAATTGAATTTCATCTTCTCGTCTTTAAGAATGCCTGCATGATATTTATAGTCTTGTCTCAATTCGTAATCTGGGTCAGATATTTCTACATTTTTCACGAGATGGGTATTTTCATGGTAAACATATCGAATAGCCGATGCGCCGGCAAGTATGGTTTCTAGCTTCCCAGTACTATCGTAAACGTATAGGATTTTGCCAGATTGATGAGGAAATATTTTAGCCAAAATATGACCGTCATCGTTGTACAGTATTTCGTACGGATGCCTATTCATTGGTGAGAAGTATTGGTACTTGAAATAGCCCAAAGATGTCATTAGAGCAAATGTATGAATATGTCCCCTTGGTGTAGTGAGGTTTTGAAGAGCACCAGAATCATCGTAATCCAAGAGATAGTCACTCCCTCTTGGCGTTGTAACTTTGAGAGGTAAGCTTGTGAACATATCTCTAAACGAGTAAGCCAAAGAAGAACCATCACCATTTCGAATTTCGTGCAATCTTCCTGCTCTGTCATATCCATAGGTCTCATTTAACTCTCCCCAACGCCAACTTGTAAGCCTATTGAATCTATCATAGTCGAGTTCGACTTCTGCAAAGATACCACTTCTAGGTCCCCATTTAACCGGTCTAGCCATTCTGTCATAGGTGACATTCAATAACTCTACTTTATCGTCCATAAATACTGCAACTGTGGACGTGTCTCTATCGTATTCCAAGGTCAATAGATTTTCTCCGTTAACTCGAAGTTTACGACCTATCTGGGCCACTGCCTTGCTGCTCTTTCCTTTATTAGATTGCAGTCTTCGTAAAAAGTATCGCCATTCGAAGCGATTAGCTAAATCACCACCGACTTCAGTTCTTTGTTTAGCTGGAACAGGATAGCTTTCACCCAGTATAGGATCGATTTCCGATAGAATCGTATATGGTACGGTGTCGGTGGATATGATATGACCCCATGGCATGCTAGACGATATACTACCATCAGTTGAAATAATTGTCTTCGTTTCGGCCTCGCCAACCTTTGTATTTACCGATGAACCTTTAATAAGTATTGAAACTGGTTTCCTATTGTTTTCGCTTACAAGAACAGTGGCACCTTTCAGACTTAAATCGAACGTAAGATTAATTATTCTTCCAGTTGGAGTTACAGCCGAAGTCAATCTTCCAAATTCGTCATATTTGTAAATATAACTTCTTCCAGTGCTGTCATATTTTGCTTTGAGTAATCCCGTTGTGCCGTGATAGTCGAAAGTCATATTGAAATTGTCTGGTGTTCGCAATTCTTGGAGCATTTTCATTCGTGACATTTTCAGTCTACACTTCTGTCCCTTGGTGTTCTCAATTGAGTTTACAAGACTAGAGTAATCACGAAGCAAGAAGACTTTGTTGCCGGCAGCGTCAGTCACAGTGCTAAGTTTTCCATTACTCGTGTTAACCGTATAGGTAAACACGTAGTTGTTTTCGCCAGTGAGAATGTTCTTGGTCATTACGTGTTGCCCAAATCTATTAAATATATAAGTTTCTTGCGTGTCTGGTGCGTAAATTTCATATTCTCTTACGCCACTCGCATCCGGAATGCTAGCCATAACTGATCTAATTCTGTAGTTAGCCTGGTCAGCTATATGGACAATACCGTCAGGACTTACAGTTACTGCTGAGATGGTATTGAATTTTGAGTTAGACGCTAAGAAATGATCTGCTTCGAAACAATCACAACCTCTTTCTAAACAATTGCACTTTGATTCAGCACCGGCGTACAAAGAAATTTTTCCATCAGTAGTAATGAGCCTCACTCTATTGATCCTTTGCGAATCGCTTTCAGCTACATACAAATCACCAGCAGCACCGAACGCAATGCTTTGTGGCATTACAAGAGTAGCATAAGTTGCCAGTTCCATGTCATATCCTGTCAAAGGCGATGGGCAATGAAGGGGTCTTCCGGCAATAACCTTTACTCTTCCATCTGGAGCCATTTGTAGAATCATATGGTCATCGATGATGTGTAAGCTGTTATCTAGCGGATTGATTGCTAGTTCCGTCGGCCACCTCAAATGAACTTCTTCTACACTCAACGTTCCTTCACATGGTATTGGTTTCCAATGAGCTCTATGCATATGATTCCCAATGACTGTCGTGATGATGCCATCTCTGTCTACCATTCTTATATTGGTTCCATCGGCGAAATATACAACGTTATCAGTTGATACAGCAACACCTTTTGGATAAGCCAATTTTGCGTCTCTTGCTAAAGCACCGTCACCGCAGTGTGCTTCATCTCCCGGAAGACATCTTTCTCCTGAACCTACAACAGTTTCCCAGTTTCTTTCGGGATCGCTGAAATCATCAGTGTTGCGAACTTTGATGATTTGATGGGACTCTGGATCAGAAATGTAAAGCGTTCCGTCCAATGGTGAAAGAGCCATGTGATATCGGTAGGATACCTGTGTGGCACTGTAAAGAGAAATAAATTAAGTTTAAAAAGAGAAAATGAACATGCTTAGCCACAAGGTTTTTGTGAAAGTATGAATTTCATGATAGTATTTTTTTGCAATACTCATTAATAGTAGTTTTAAGATACTTTTAGGCTATAATTAATTATTTTGTTTTAATTCGACCTAACTAACTTAATTTAAATTTAATGTTTATTTTTATATTTTGGAGTTACGGCTAAAAATATTTATAATAATTGATATCTCGATTATTATTAATATTACTTACTTTAATTTGACAACAGTTCTAACTGTGCCATCGGTGTTGATTTTCCTGACAAGATTAAAATCTCCCACAAAGATGGAGCCATCAGGTGCTGCAACTAGTGCTACGGGGGCAAGTAGTCTTTGCTTTACTGCGGCTCCAGAACATTCGTTGCCGCAGTCAAGTGCCCGCTGACGACCGTCTCCCATGGCGGTGATAATGAGACGAGGTTTGTGTTTCAGATAGATGTTAGTACCGTCACCTTTTTGAAGTATGCCTGAAAGAAGGAATATAAAAATAAATGAAGGTAATTTGATAAAATAAAATTTAACACAATGAAATTCTACACTTTGGGCTACAATTAAAATGTTTTATTAATTTTCAAATACCTTCATGGAAATTGTATCTGTGATGGATATCCAAATTCCACCCACCAACGTCAGAAATACTCATATCGTGACCACTCAATTTCGTCGTCTGTACATTCCAGATTATGTCTTTACAATCAGTGTATTGATAACCAACTTTGACTAATGCTGTAGTCACTCCATATACTCTTTGTCTATACACGTTCAGTCGATTCCATGGATATGTGAACTTAATAACTGGATCTGCTTCAAACGTTTTCTCGAAAAGAATTCCTTCAATGGTAATCCTCAGATGTATTAGAGCTAATGTGGCTGGGACTTTTTCTGGGGTAAGTTGGAGTTGGATTGTGGAGAGGTATCCTGCTGCTCTTGAGCTATGGTAGACTAAATTAAGGCCGGTTCCTGGGATTTGCAGACTTTCTTGGACCACCTGGAATATAAAATTGAAAACTGATAATATTGACTATGTATTTGTATATCTGGGAAGTTTTTTTTACCAAATTTGCAAAAAGAAAGGCTATCTAACGCAGAAAACTTGTCCAATCTTTATGTGAAAATGACAGAATGCACTTAAATGTGGTGTATAATGTTAACGTTCATAAATTTATATGACGATAGCCTTAAAGCCCCAATCAGGCATACAATTGCGGCTTCAATACCTCCTGGATTATCTTAACTTTACAGATGCGAAAGTTCGAGATGATAACGGTATAACTCGAAGTTTTAAAGATCTAAAACTATATTGGATTGCATAAACTAGTGTCATAATTTTCAAAGAAAAACATATCAAATGGCATATGAGTTTAGAACGTAGAAAAATAACAGTTTCTGGTACAGAATAGATTGTTTTATCTGGTCTATTAAATGTTAAAGCGTATTTCTGAGTTCACTTATCTGATATAAGTGTAACACATACCTGAGATTCTGCAAGTATAGCGCTCTTATCAGGACAAGCGCCCTGGAAGCCATGCTTCCATGTGGCCAGGACAACAGGCTTCATAGCATCGTAGTCGTGAGCAAGGCATGCCTGAGGAGGTCCCATGCCACCTTTATCGTCTAATGTTGTCATCACCACTTCATCGATTATCACAACCTGAAAGGAATTGAAATTTTGAATGTTAAGTGTTCAATGAACCGATGTGTGACTATTTTGTTTAACGTGTCTAATAAAATAACAACAACGAATGGATTATTAAGAGATATTTAGGGATCTTTAAAGTTGTTAGAGATTTAAAAACTTGAAACTGCGGATTCTTATATCTGCTATAAATAAAATGCGGTTTATAAAAAATATTACATTTTTATAGATTAAGACTCGTAAAGCATATTCAACTAATAGTTTTGTAATAGATTGTTTTCGCAAGCGAAACAAAATTTTTTAAACTATGTTTTGTACATATTAAAACATACCTAATTTTTAAAGAAATGTTATAATTTCAAGAGTCTTACCTCATTCCAAGGCACAAAAACGACCTGCGTGGATCGTTTGAATGGCGCCCTCCCGAAGTGAAGAGTCACAGCCCCCCCTCCGTTCACAAGGAGGTCGAACCAACCGTCCTCCCTCGTTAAAGTAAACCCTTCCAAGGGCGTGGAAGTGGACACCCTTACACCGACTAAACCGGAACCCAGAGAAGTAACCACTCTACCCCTTATGACCGCAGAACGGCTGAAAGTTTTATAAAACTCGATAAAGGCGATGTTAATAATTTTGATCATTATAAAATAGAACCATTCTCAAATTAGAATTTTGATTAATTATCAGATACGAATGAGTAAAATTTATCTAAATTCACATTCAATATTCAAAATAGGATTAAATCTTGATAAAATCAATTTGACTTTAAAATGTTATGTGATGATTTAGAACTTCATTCAACTACTTAAGAAGAGAAAATTATGTGAGGTAGAAATAAATAATCTTAATTAATATAAATTGGGTTACAAAATTATTTTTACATATTAGGTTAAACAAAGTACAAGTAAATGTTCATGGGTGGTTTAAAATTAAAGTAAGTGGAATTGTTACAATAGTTTATAAAAAAAACAACATTCCTGCTATTGAATAATAAGGTACTCGTATGTGTTTTATATTATCAAAATAAGATATAATATTGCTTTGTTTCTAATAAAATCACAAATCCAAAACCCAAAACTATTCTACGTATTTCTGAATACGACCTGAGGAATCTATGTATATGATATATAAAGTTTTGAACATTTACATAAAAAGCGTAACACAAAACTCACAGGACACGAATATATAAACAAATATACAACATATAACATCATGCAAACGACTATACTTGTACAAAATATGTCTGCTATTAGGCCATAGAGATGCCTAATATAAATGTATATCTAATACAAGTATAACTATAAATATGGGCACACACACCCCAACCTAAATTGGATTACTATGTCTTACCTCGTGTTGAAGTGATTCCAAAACATACTGCGCAGCAGAAAGACGAGAAATTACATAGAATGAGTATCAATGGATACGACATCGTTAAAGAAGAAGAAACATTAAAACATGTTGCCCTTGTACCAAATTTTGATAGTTACAATGATTATCGCAATTAATTCGATACATTGGATGCCAAATTAAACAAGCTAAGCAAGAGGACTGAAATTTTAGCCAATAACATAAATTGCGATGATCGTGATGTAATAATCATAAATTTAGTACTATGGGATGTTAGTAATTAATATTAAATAATAACATATTCTTGAACAAAAATAACATGCAAGTGCCAGTTTTTGTTAGACATTAGTCGGATAATGATCGAATTATCAGTTGGCATGAAAACACAAATGTAAATTTTTTAGGTGTAGAAAACAGAAATTAAAGTGAAAACACTCTTATAAATAAAACGAAGGATTGACTGGGGCACAACATTGCGTATCTTATATATAGATATATTTATTATGTTCCACAATAATATAACATTTAGGATCAATTGATGTATCGGAAATACCATCAAGTGCTAGGTCTCCACTTGCGAACATGCTCGACGTAGTTAAGACATTTAAGACATTTTTTTAAGTTTAGTCGTTTGTTTTCAATAACATTACGTCAAGCTTTGTGATGCTCTATCGTCGAGTATGTATCTTTGTGGGGACTCAGCTTCAAGTCTAATCTGACACTGAACACTTATGTCTTACCTTTCGTTAAATGTTTCCTGTTTGGCGTAGTTTTGGAGGCTGCCTTCATCTATGAGGAACTTCATTCTTTCGAAAAAGGATGCGGTGATTGCTGGGGGTTGCTTTCTGAGGAGAATATCTGTTGGCTTGGGCGAGGACACGCAAAGTTGGCTTCCTTTGCAGGCGGCGCTTTGGCAGCATTCTGGGTCTTCACAATCTACTAAGCCATCTATAGACGAAAGAATAACAACAAAATTAAAAAACATCTTTCATAAATAGAAGATAGTTTTCGCAGAGAATAACAGTTATTAAACTACGTTTTCAAATAGGAAGCATATTCAAAAACATAAGGCCAAAAATAGATTTGGCTTTTTATTTGATTGCTGCCGCTGATCTAAAATTTAGGTATCGATATTTAGATTTTTATGTTGCCAAATGTAATGATCAAAACTTATTCGTTAAAATTACAGATGCATTTAAATATTAACAAGTGTTATAGTATTTAATATTAAAGTTATGCTAGCAGTAGGTACCTTTGTCATTATCCTTGGAATCATCACAGATTTGTTCTTTCAGCGTAGTGCAGTCTGGACCGTCCCATCCATCGAAGCATTTGCACTCCCAATGACCGTCATTCGCGACTCTACACTGACCATGTCCTGCACACCCTCTAGGGCAGCCTTCCAATGTGCAATGACGTCCATTCCAACCAGAGACGCAGAGACAAGTGCCGTTTTTACATTGACCATGGTCGCTGCACCGTGAATCGCAAAGTTTGGATGTGCAATACTCTCCTGTCCAACCTGAATCGCAAACGCAGGATTCTCCGACGCATCTTCCATGTGGACCGCAGTCTAGATCGCAAACCTCTGCAAAAAATAATATCGTTATTAGTGATTTGGAGGAACCAACAAGAAACCAAATTTAAGTTGCGTCTAACTTTCGAAATATTTATTAACCTGAATTTTAAAAAAAGCAACGGTTTATCTCTTTTTCAGGCCTTTTTATTAGTCGAAGTAAATACGCCATATATAAACTACTTAATAAAAACATCAGGCAGTGATTTTATTTCAATGATAATAAAAGAAAAAAATGATATTTTCCACTAAAGAGAGCTGAAATTTTCTGTCTTTTTAGAAATTATGCGTTTACGAAACATTACCTTTAGAGCAGTCATCACCCGACCACCGAGCATGGCACGTGCAGGTTTGAGTATCAACATCGAAGGTTCCATGTCCTGAACAATCCGGCAAGCATTGCAGAGCATCCTTATCCATCGTAGCACAATCTAGACCTTTCCATCCTTTCTTGCACACGCACGCGCCTTCGATGCAAAAACCGTGGCCTGAACATGTTGGATGAGGACAGTCGACTTCTTCACAGAACTTTCCTTTGTAACCTCGGACACAGGAGCATTTGCCGTTAACGCAGTGGCCATGGCCATTGCAGTCTGGGACTTCACATTCATCGTGACGCAATGAGCACTCTTTGCCTTTCCATCCAGGGTTGCATTGGCACTCTCCGTTTATGTACTCTCCTCTTTGGCTGCATAGTACAGGGCACACGCCTGAAAATAAAGTTGAATTTACTTTGATTATTTTTTTTAGTAAAAAGTTTCATTTCTTAAGCGGAACGGCGTCTATTGTCAGCCCATTTACAAAGAAGATTTTTTTAGACTAAAAGCTTAAAATTAGAATAAAAGTTTAGTATTATATGATATTTTGGTTTGATAAGATTTAATTTACATAAGTTCCGAATTGTTCATAGGTAGCGATGGTTCTAATTTTATAGTTAATTAGCAGTTGCAACGTCCTCTGCGTTTCCTTTGTTTTTTTTAAATCCCGCTAGCACCAATTTTTTTTTTCCAGGATTTAAACTATTTATATGAAAAATTTTACCAAGATAAGTTAAGCGGTCAAACTATACCGCAGAAATTATTTACTAGCGGTCTTTTTCTGGGTACGTCATCCTATAGGAAGCGAACTATATTATCGGTGCAACGGTTCAGCCCAACATAGTTACACATAGATACACAGATACACTTTTTTATATTACTAGTATGGATTTACTCACTCTCACTGCAATCATCTCCTCCAAACCCAGGCTGGCATTGACAGTGCCCCATAAGACACTCGCCCTTGCCGGAGCATCCGTTTGGACAGTTGTGCGTCATGTCATCAGCGACCATGGCTATGAAAGAAATTTCCTGAGGATCCCCATCGTCGTTGTATAGAGATAGAAACCAATGACCTTGTTCCATGTAGTGGGTTACTTCTTTCTTTACGGACGGCTGTTGAACAAAAAGGATTAGGATGATTCAAGCATGTGTTTCACCGGAATTTATTTAAAAGTTTATTTGACAACAAAAGTGGCGCTAACCCAATGCGGTAATAAAATAGAGAATATAATTCAAAAAGCCCTCATTTTTGATCGATCGTGAGAAATTTAATGTTAAGTATGAATTTTAAGTATAATCGTCGACATAGCTAAGGGGCCTGAATGTTGCATTGTATGTTTTTCATTGAGTAGGTAAAAGGTATTAGTAGAATTTATTTCTAAGATTTGAATACTTACATGTGAAGCCCTAGTAGTTCGAGCTTTAAATCCGCTTAGGACTTCTAAGAAGTGATATTGAGTATGCGTCGGCAGAGCGTTTCGCCTCGCATAAACTCCTATGGACGCTCCTCGGGGTATCATATAGTCAAACTTCACGTAAGCAGCTTCCGATTGGTAGAATTGCATATTCCAGTAACTATATGGAGGGATTTCTTTTGATAATTTTTCACCTAAAGTAATTTGCTTAAACGTCGTGCCATCAGGAGGAAAAGATTGTGCGGGGAACGTTCGCGCACCTATAAAATAAAAAACAATGTTATCACCACGAATTATGGTAAATTTAGAAATAATTAGAAGCAATGTTTTTGTATCAAACCATGCGTTAATGTGATGATCTAACTGCTACAATAAAAAAATATATATTTAAGTTAATATTTGCAAGAATTACATACGCACTAAAATAAAACTTAATTTCATATCTATTTATACGTAAATCTTGTAGTCGAAAATATTATAATCCATAACGGAGATACATGCAAAACCAAATCTACAGGAGGCAGCTAAGAAGACTCTACAAATGTATTTAGATGAGCATGCGTATTAGTACATTAGACACCAATACTAGAGAAGACCCGTTAGAAAATGGTTTGGCGATCGTTAGTTAATTATCAGAACGCAAATTTTTGAGACCTCACCTTCCAATATAAGTATTGGTGGAGGCTTTACTTTGGGGCATAAACATTTCGGAGCACCTGTAGTTGTAAACATATCCGATTCTGTTGTAAAAATGGTGGAATCTGTTGTCGTCAGGTCATCAAAAGTGTTTGACTCTGAAGAATCTAGTGTAGTCACGTCTTTTGTTGTAATCGTATCCAATTTTGTAGAAAATTCGGTAGTTGCATCCTTACTGGAAACTGTCGTTGAGATATCATCTAAAGTTGTCTCTAGGGACTCTGTGATTCTCGTTTCATCTGTAGTACTTCTTATTAGCACGTCTGATGTTAAATTTTTTCTATAAGTCATGGATTCTGTAGAATCTCTCATAATTCCAGAACTTGCTTTATTGGTAGTGGTTTTATCTACATAATCATCATATAAGTCACCTGTAGTAACAGTATCGCATACAGGACAAGAGCATTCGCAGCTTCCTCCCCAATTCTCTGTATTCGCTAAGTTTTTAGTTGTTTTTATAGGATTCTCTATTGTCACCGGCTTATTGAAATTTGTAGGCATAGTTGGCTCAGTATCGATTGGCGTTATCTTTATAGTCGGTATTTCATTACTATCGCCAACTGTAGGCACTGTTACAGTCAATGAATATAGCGGTTTATAGGAATCATTGTTTGCATCATCTGAAGATATAGTTAGATTAATCAAGACATGTTTGGCGCTTGGTATTGGATCTGAACTTTTTGTTTCAGTAGCAATATTTAGAGTTGAAGGCGCAGTAGTGGAAGGCTTCAATTCAGATTCAGTTGTAGTGCAAGTTTTATTTACAATATCTGTACCGTTAGTAGCACTCTGTGAAGACTGTGTTATTTTTAAAACATGCTCGTCTTTAAGAAAAGCGTTATGGGTGGTAAAAATAACTGGCCTTGCCGTCGGAGTATTTGTTACTTGTTCTGTCGTACTTGAATTTGTTACTCTCACTGGTGTGGAAGGCGTAGTTGGCGGAATGTCTGTCGGAGCACTTGTTTCTATATTAGTAAGGTTGTTACGGTCCCTTTCGTATTGATATATTTTAGGGTCAGCGGCCAATTCAGTGGGATCGTGAGGATAAATATGTAATTCCTCCTTTACTTTGTTAAGTTTTTTAAATAGATTTACATACCGAAGCTTTTGTAACCCATACGCATAAATCGAAGGAAATGAATCGCCTTGCATATCTTTGGGTTCGTAAGCGATATTTTTTTTATTTTGCAGTTCGATTTCGAGAGGTTGATCCACTTTTATTTCGTTGTTAATTTTATATTCATATTTAGGTTTTGTAGTTGTTGTTATTTTAGTAGTATCCCGCGATGTCTGTGTAGTTTCGTTATTTTGCAAGAGTGTCGTTATTTTTTCAAGCGCTGTGTTATTAGTTGTTAGATCACCAGTATTAACCGAAACACCAACACTGCTAGACACAGAAGCATCGTTAGAAACCATGGTGACTTCCGTTTGCTGTGTGACAGTATCCTCCGAAGACACACCATGCACTAAGCTACTAGTGGTCTCAGAAGGCGAAGTGATTAATTCATGCACATCTACAGTAAAAGAATCCGTGGAAGAAACAGAAGGTAAAGAAGCATGCCCATCTATACTTCTACGTGGGCGCGAGTGACTTTCCCCTTTACCTGAGGCTGACGACGTCGAACTTTGATGCGGTCTTGCTAAAGATTTGTTAGTTGACTCGAGTGTCGTCGCTTTCGAAGCTGGGAACTTATCCGTTGAATCACCAACTAACACTGAACAAGGTTTTGCGTTTTGATATGACCAGTTGTCAGTAAAATAGGACGCTGTGAACAAAATTAGTAAATTAATTACATTATTTTTCCATATTTTTTTATTCATTATATTCGTACAGAAACCCGATTAAGCCGAACAATCGTAATTGCTTTTTAATAAAAATAAAAAGTCACACATCTGAACAAATTTATAAAAAGAAGGGAAATGCGAGGAATAAAATATTTCTAATCAAATAAATTTTGTTTAATGTCATCAACATTAAATGTACTTTTTGGGTGCGGTTGAATTCTGCCACTAATAATAACCTAGACCCTCACATATCATATCGCATTAATAATGACAGTGTATAGTCAGTACATATTTGAAAATTTAATGTCCGTTCATAAAAACATTTCTAAATTGAAGAAAAAATGTGACTGCAATAATTTAAACATTAGGAGTAAGAAAAAACTTACAGTGCAATATACTAGGTTACATAAAATTCATAATTCGTTTAAAGGAAATTGCATACAATTCTACCCATCTTGGAGATGTCTCTTAAAAAGTTCAAAGTTTGTATTAAACATAAGATTATAGAAAAGTCCTTTTATAGTATAAAGGACTACGTAATCGATAAAAAAGCTTGGGTGTGAATTATTGCTCTAATTCTAATTTAGTTTTAAGTTTACGAATGTGGTCATCGCCATGATCTCACTACCGTGTAATTCTTACTTACGCATCAAAATCGCCACCTATGGGCCTTCTTTAATACAGATATTTTTGACTTTGACTTGATCCATATATCATACATTACAGATGTATTGAGTATTTGAAAATGCTTTGCCTGTGGCTCGCTTCGTTATAGGCATTGAGCTTAACAGAGATCTGGCTAATCGGGTTTCTTTTAGATTTTATATGCAACGTACCTGACATATAAGAGGCAATAGATAAAAGAAGGACAAATAAGACTATAAACACGATGGCAGTACACTTCCAAGAGCACCTCGACGAGAGCCCCTTTCTGAAGTGGAATCGGGAGGCGGCCGGGGGGAAGTGGGTCGCCCTGAGGTTGTTTCTCACGGGGAGAACGGGCACGGGCACGCCGAAGGCAGGGTGCCGGTCACTCCGGTCCATCCTCTCTAAGGTTCCTTTCTCTTGCTTTCCTGGACTGCTGCACGACGAGTTAGACTTGTAGTCCATAGACGGATTCTTTTGTATGTCCCCTGGAAAACAATAGCAGTTCATTAAAATTTCGTTATGTTTATTGTGTAAGTAGTACGTGGAAAATTAATTGTTTGATATCTTTTTAACTGAGCATAACAGAGTGCTAGAAAATAATCATTATAAAATATTATTTATCGCCCGCGTTCTTCGCTCTTGTTCTTTGCGGTTTTTTACAAATCCAATGTGAACCGTCTGTTTTCCTGGTATAAAAAGTAGGCTAGTAACAAACAGACACACGTTCGTATTAATAACATTAGTAAGGATTACTGAATTTAGATAAAAAAATCCACAATCTTTAAAAGTTTCAAGCATACTATTTGCATCAGATACGTCCTTTTAACGAAAAATTCGACGTTTCAATTGAGAAAATGTAGGAGAGCATATAACTGATCTTATCAACTGAAGGCACGGGAGTTCCTAGAAGGGGTATGTCACGTGAAGTTCCAAATACTTGTTTTGGTGTTAATTCGGTCGTTCCATCGGTACATTCTAAGATTGCTCACCATCATCATCATTCCAAGCTTATGAATCCCCCATAACTGGGCACGCTGCTTTAAAACACATTAGCGGGTTTTAACAATTATGATCTACATGGAAAACGACAATTTTCTTACTCTGGTATTGGGAATGTCTCGTCCCACTTACGATTTGAATCCAGGACCATTTTATCCGTAGTTGAAAATGATTAAGGTAAGATATGCATAATAATTGATCTATTTACCTGAACTCACCTAGAAGTTTCCAGAGGCGAGACACACAGATACGAAGTCAATCAAGGTTGCCGGTGGGCGGCCGTTTAATCAGGGCACGCTGGGTTTGTTTATTTGACTGATCTAATTACCTGAAGGCACGTAGAAGTTTCCAGAAGGTGTGCGCACGAGGCACGAGGGTTCGAAGTCGACTAAGTCGGCCGGGTTGCCGGTGATGCGGCCGTTCAATCGGGACATGGTTGGGTTGCGGGGCGGCACATCAGGCGGCGGCCGGGGTCCGTCGAGTAGACAACCTTCAAAGAGGAGACAAATAGGTAAGTTACTAGTTTCAAAATGTTGATTTACCGTTATCTCATTGGGGCATAGCGTAGCTAGAAAAGACTTGTTTTTTGTTTTATAATATCTTTGTATATTCGAGTATAACCAACCATGCCGGCATCGTTTAGTAATACATCGTTTATTACGAGGAATTTCGTTCAGGAAACTGCGGTGGTAAATTCATTACTCTCTAATTACAGTGGGGCGAATCGTTCTAAAAGGGGCCGCTACAAAGAACCTCCAGCATTGTGTGGGGTACGGAACCCGGCTTTCTTTCCGCGAATGGAGCGATCGGCGGTAAAAAAAAACAACACAAAAACCCTTTTAAAATTAATTGAGTTTTCTTGCGGCTACATCGGCCGCTTCAATAAATTAATTAACGCTCGAAGGAATCCTTAAAATTTGTCGAGGATCAAAAGTTGGCTGGCGGTCGGGAGCTGTACTCGCGGCACGGCTTAGTAAGCTTACAGTTCAGAAATGGGCATACATCGCGGGCAACAAAAACAAAATTACTTATTTCGTGGTCAACCGTAAACAAACCTAAATCAAAAAGGGATTGGAAAGGATGCCGGATTTGAAGACTCGGCGTTAATGTGATTACTACGTTGGTGCTATTTTTGCCAAGTGTCGATACACTTGGCTAAATTAGCAGCTACTCTTGGCTTTGCCGCAGTTCTAAATTTCGCCAAAAGCAAAGAGAGAATCTGTCTGGTGCAGTTTCTTATTACTTCGATTTTTAAAATGCTCCTGATTGACAATGAACCATTGTTAACACATTGTAAAGTCAACATTTGAGGATGCACGGTATCGGAGCAAAACGGGTAGATTCTCCTTCTTTTCGCGGAGTAAATTAATCTTCATGTTCTTTGTATATCATGGAATTCCGCAAAGTAACGCCTGCTTCTATCCTTTTCGTTTAACTACGTGCAGTATTTACAGTTTGAACACAAATTAAATAATTTCGACTTCCGACTGCCGAGCAACAGGCCCGCCTGTATGATTGGTTATCTATGGTCGGGTGGTGGGGTAGATAATGCTTCGATTTTCCATTAACTTATATTAGCGATGGGAGAGGCGGCCGCGCCCGCGGCTCCGATGGCTCCCGATCTAATATATTTCCTTTATTAACTAACCGTCGGGACACGCGATCTTTGATCCATTTCCATAGCCTCCGTAGGCCCGGCCGCTGTTTACAAGCTGTCGACTGGTAGCCTTTACTTCACTGTACCCTTTGTGCCTTTAGGATTACGTAAGCGTAACCTGTCACCTTTTTTTATGGTTATAATTGACGGACCAAGTTGGTCGCCCACCTAATGGTAAGAGGGCACAGGTCATGCAAGGAGCACTTCCTGCATCCATCAATTTGTGCCTGTAATTACACCGGCAACCACGCCTTTCAGAGCGGAACACAGCATTGAAACAATGCTGCTTAGCGGCAGAAATAAGCATAAGTTCTATTAACCACATATATTATTATACCTTTTAAAGATTCATTGAGTGTGTTCTAGCATATTTAGTAGGAAAAGCCTGCTTGGGTACTTGAATGACGTCATCATCATGAGAAGCTTTGATGTACCATACATTTTTTACTAAGTCTGTACTACAGATTTTTATTTAACTTATATTTTAACAAAAGAACTAGCAAGATAATTGTGGACAAATTAGAGCTTTAAAGCAATACTTATAAGCTGTATTTTACGATGAAGTTCCGTTCCGTTTTGATTATCGAAATAGACCCTTATTTTGCGAGCGTACTAGTCTTGTACTAACAGTTTTATATGGTCAGTTTGTGCTTTGTCCGTCCGTCTATCCGTTCATCTGCCTTAAGATATTAAGCTGTTATTTAAACTGAATATCCCATGAGAATAACATAAGGTATAATGTGGGTTGCTCAAATCTTCCTCACTGTTTTTCACTGCTTTAGTAAACGAAATTCGCATGAATACCGCAGAAGGTTTCAGAGTACAGATGGGCATTTTGAGATTTATATATTAACTACTTCAACCCTGCGGTGTTTCTTCTTTCTTTCCTAAGGAAGTTTGTCAACCTCCATGGCGCAACGGTAAGCGCTGTGAATATAAGTAGGAGGCCCCGGGTTCGATTCCCGGCAGGGACAATTAGGGAATTTATAATTTCAGAATTTTCTCTGGTCTGTTCTGTTAGGAGGCTTTGGCCGTGGCCCTACTTACAAAGACGTGCCGCTGAGCGATGTTGCGGTGCGATGTTGCGTAGAAACCCATTAGGGGTATGACTACCAAACTACCTAACGGGTTAGCCCGCTACCATCTTAGACTGCATCATCACTTACCACCAGGTGAGGTAAATTGTGAAGGCTAACTTGTAGTGAAATAACAAAAAGTACAAGATATATATTGGTGTAAAAATCTGAATGTTTCTATTTACCACATTATGGTGTTTTGCCAGGTTCTAAAGAAGCCTATGTTACTCTCTGTCCCTTCACTTAAATCTACCTATGCTAAAATCAAGTCGATTGGATACTAAGTTACATTGTGAAGCAAGGGCAAAAAAAACGAACACAATTTCGCATTTATAATATTAGTATAGATGTTACAAAAAGATTTAAAAAATTTACAGGATTGTGGAACTCAGAATAAAAATCCTATTTGTAATAGTAAATAATTGTTTATTATGAAACACAATATAAGGTAATTTAATTATCATTTAAATTTAAATGGCAATATATATACCGTTAGCAAACCAAGTTTAATATAAATATTTCTATACCTACAGTTCATATTTCATGTTTATTCTTTAACATAATTGTTTTATAAATATAACCTGAAATAAACTATTTAAATAAATTACATTATTTTAATTTCATTCTACTTTATTTCATTATTATTTAATTTCAATTTTATTTTAATTCTATTCTATTCAATTTTATTTTTTAACACTAAAGTATAATTTTTTTATGAATTAGTAAAATATATTTAGACATTCATTTTGTATTTAAAATGAATTTAATTTTGAAATTATTTGCAAACGTTGTGAAAACCAGTATTACTGGTTGAAGCTGAACATTCACTTAGCTCAAACGTAGACAATTGGACAGGAAAAAATGCATTAGCTGTTGGTTTTCCAAAATAAATATATAAGTTTAACATTCCCGTTAGTAACTTTCAAGATCGAAGATGAGTTCTAATAAACAGTAACGAGTTTTGAACCTGTCTAAGCATAGACAATAACGTTGCTAATTAAATAAAATACAAATGCGAATCACCACAGACTGGTTCATATGTAGCCAGTGGACCATAAGGCTTATAAAACTTCCTTTGCTATGTCTTCTTCAGTAAGATTATTACTGAAAAACTCTTACAATTTTTTTTACTGTGCAGGAAATCCTGCATGTCGTAAACCTTACAAAAAAAGAATAGGAGCGTTGTAACGAACTTAAGCTCGTTAGTTATTGCATACATTCTGATTAGCGTTCATTAAACGAGCTGTCCTTAATATAAGCGGAGATGTAACGCGGCAATTTATTTTCCGGCCCGCCTGGGGATGAACTATGGAAAGCCGCGTTAGTGGCTGAAGCAATAAAAAACTATATAAATCATAATCTCCCTTAATTCTGTTCGCTTAGAAATGTTCTATTATGTAAACAAGTATCTGTTCATTTAGAAAAGTATTTTTTTTCTTTTTTTCCATTACAAGTTAGCCCTTGACTGTAATTTCACCTGCTGGTAAGTGATAATGCAGTCTAAGATGGTAACGGGCTAATCTGTTAGCAGCGGCGTGCACAGCGTTTTTCTCCTTTATGAGTTATACAAATATTTTAGGGTAGGCAGGGCTTTTGTGCATGTATGAAGTGCACGCCACTGTCTGTTAGGAGTATGGTTAACCCATACCCCTAATCGTTATGTAAGCGTACTGTAACTTGTGGTAAACGATGATCGTCAGTGAACGAGAGGGACGTGGACGAACGTGGTCTCCAAAGCAAAGCGGAAGAAGCCAAATTAAACTTGCAAAGCCCAAACTCCTCGACATCCAGTTACCAAGTACCAATCAACTCAGCCTAATTAACGTAATCGATTGATTAGTGTTTTAAACAAATAAACTTATCCAATAAGATTAACAATGCAAACATTTAGCAAAGGACAATTCTAAATGACCACGGTAGGTCCTACCTAATTCGGGAGGACAAGCGTTGCCATTAATACACACGTCACTCTGCGCTCAAATACAAAATGGCAGCCATTTATATTGAGTCGGGGAGTGGGAATTATGTTAATCGGACGAGTGTCCTTTGTGTGTAATGGCTAGTTTACATGATTCCAGTAGCATTCTAGTCTAGATACCGCATTGTGTAACCAACACTACAATCAATCTCATCAGCTTATTATTACAATGGAAAAACAGTTTGCCTGACCGTTTTCGGCCACGTTTGTAAATCTCCGAAGAGTTTTTCCAACTACGCGGAAGATATTATAAGATATTACAAGTGTGTGCGCAAACACAGCTGCATTCGCTATTCCCTCACTCTTATAGCCAATGAGAGATCAGCTTCGAAACTACCAGAAAGAGATTTGACAGCGTAATGTGAGCTCCGAGGCACTTATTATTTGTACATAACAAAAAACAGAAAAGCAATTAAAACACAGTGACCAGCGTATACGAATTGGTTGCCTTAACGCTACTTACTACCATATTTCAATTCCTTAGTTCCAAGTCTACTTGACTTAAGTGTTTTCGAAATAAACGCAGTGTATCCGTAGGACTGTATTCAGAATCGAGGGACTGGAATGGTGTGAACCGGCATTTATGTTAATAGGACAAGTGTCTTTTGTGTATAATGTCGGGTAATTACTGGGGCACCTCCCAAGGCTCGCGGGGACACTCTGTCTTGTGGAAGGGAAGCTGGGAGAATTCGGGAATTCGACACTCGTTAACCAAATCGTCTCAACTTTAAGGGGGGACGCGATTTTGAATGTCGCCATGGGATTTGCCGATCGAAAAACTTTATTTTTATTTTTTTCCGTTTCCTTATGTTTTTTCTGTGTAATGATATTGGGGGCACTTGATGTTAGTTTTACGAAGATTTTCTTGCGGTAACAACATTCGATTCAGGGCATACTTCCAGATTTTTTTTGACGGACTAAGTAGATGGCTGTATACTTGACAGGTCCCTGGTGTCCCTGGTGGTCCCAGGTGACACTGACGGTCACAGATGACATGAGCCGTAGGTGTTAAGCCTCATGTGCCTGTAACCATACCGGCATAAACGCCCTTCAAAACGGAACGTAATTTCAAAAAGTCAAAGTCAAAGTCAAAAATATCTTTATCCAATTAGGCCCGGCCCATAGGTGGTACTTTGATGCGTACATGAGAATTACACGGCAGTGAGATGATGGCGATAACCACATTCGTAAACTTAAACTAAAGTTACGTGGGTTCCAAACGCGTCCTGGTCTAAGAAGAAGCCCAACAAGAAACTTAGCCGGGTGCTTTTTTTTTTATTTATCATGTAGTGTGAAAATAATTGCACTTTATTAGTGCAATTATTACCAACGAATAAATAATTATTAGCTAGCTGTGAGGTAAGCGTAATTTATTTATTTATTTATTTATTGTTACTTAACTAAAGCAGACTAAGTTAAACTATTTAAATTAATTGAATTGGAATACTGTTCGGAAAACAGGTACACTTTTTATCTGTGAAAAAAACATAATTTATATAAATTAATGTGTTATGTTTAATATTCTGTTTTGCTTTTCTTTTATTACAAATCAAGCATTTTTTAATTTTTAATTTAATTAAATTAATGTTTTAATGACTAATGTAAGAGGTAAAATAAGTATTTTTTTTAAATATTCTTAAGTCGGTGCCAAATAAAATGTAGAAAGTTATAGTAACTTTATACATGCTTCTAATTCCTTTTTATATAGGAATATATAGCAATGAAAGTTCCAGTAATTATCTACATTTTACTTGGCACCTCCTCAAAAATCTTGTGAAAAATATTTATTTCTTGCTTTTTAGTCACGAACATAGTGTTTTTGGTTATATAACAAAGTCGGTTATTTTTTTTGTTTATTTGCACTTATCAGTGACTAGATTTGCAATCATATCATAATCTCCCGACACTTAACCCTAAAATATTTGAAAAGTCCCCTGCATTTCTCCAGGTTCACACCAGCCGATATTGACCTGATGAAAATAGGACCACATGGGAAGTATACGGTAACAAAAAAAATTTAAACGGTTTACAAATGACAGAGTTCTGAGCTAACAAACATAAATAAATACAACCGAGTTCAGAACCTTCTCCTTTTTAGTAAGTCGGCTAATAACTGTGAATGGACTATGCCAGCAGTTTCTTCTGTGGCACTGACGGTAAAAGTAAACGCGCATGAATCAAACATAAAGGCCAACTGTCAGACATACATCTCTTTCAAGCCGTTTCATACATCCCGACGTTGATGTATGAAGCTGCATTTTGAAGTCCGCTTCAGATGGTGTACATTATGTCACGTAAAATGAGCGCTGGCGATTGGCAGTGAATAAGTTCAAGACAGCATGGAGTGCTGCTACATAAAGTGCTCGTGGACGGCTACATTTGTACTGTAAAGAGTTTTAAAAAAGTACAAAATTTACTTAGGTTTTTCAAAAAGTACAGAGCAATCTTTATACACAATTCGTCCCAGTGGCCAGTATTTAATGCCACAATTTATTGATATTTGTCAAGGTGTTTTATTATAAAGAGGTTAGTAGTATTTCCTGAATACCATGCAAGATGGTGTATGTAGTATTTAAGTCTATTTTGATGTAATTTGTATTACATGTTTTTGTTGCTTTTTAATTTCTGGTTGGAAATATCTTATATAATATATATATTTATATATATAATATATATATTTCTTGTGTGCGTGTGCATGTCACTGAACTCTTAAACGGCAGGACCGATTTGAATGGATTTTTTGGTATGCGTTTGTCAGGGTGCCCCTGGATGGTTTAGATTCACATATCAGCCCGACAGATGGCGCTGGGGTCTGCTAGTAGATTTATATATTTAACTGTGATTTTGCACGTCGAATGAAAAGTTGCCGGAATTTGTTGGAATATCGTTGTTTACTGCACCGCGCAAGTCAGATAATCATAGTTTAAGATGCCCAAAAAAACAATGTTTATCATTTATAAGAAAGTGTAATGATCCCTAGGGCTATAGCGTTAGAAACAAAGATATTCTATACCTATATATAACCTATTATCACGAATAAAAATACTAATAAAAGGGAGACTATTTTTAATATCTCATAAATGCTATATTAATTAGGCTTGCGCGATATTGTTCGATAAGCTACGAAATGATGATGCATGCTGCGCTGATTTTTACGTGACACGACGTATATCTGGATATATTTGGGCAATTTCAGTAGACGCGCAGACGTTGCCATACACGTGCCGACTATCTTAAGCTCGTTACGTGTAGGGCTACCATTTCTGAAGACATTTAAGGACATAAAAAACGAGTACATCATCATCATCATGTCCACTAATTGACGTTCACTGCTGCACACAGGTTTTCTGTACGGAGTTCTAAATACATAGGTCCTGTGCCGCTTGGGTCCAGCGACTTTGGTTTGTTTCAGTTTTTAGTTACAAGACGTAAAAGATTAGGAACTATAATTAGTCTAAGATCGAAATTCTAAATTTATTTATTCATGTAGACCTATCACAGGCACTTATGAAGCGTTCATTCATATATATTGACATAATTGTAAGGGGATGGTGATAAATTCGTTCGCCAACTTAAACCTCAAGCTACGAGGGTTCCAAATGCACCCTGGTCTAAGAAGAGCCCACAACAAACTTAGCCGAGTAAATTTTTTTTTTGGTAACCATCTCACTGTCAATTTATATTAAGCTATGAAGTTAGGGCAATTCACGCCCAAGCTTTTTTATCGTTTTATCATAAGTTTATAGTCTTGTATACTGCATTGACTTAGCAGTCTATGTGCGTTTGTTTGGTCGTAATAACCACGTTAATCTGCACTCTTGTTACAATCATCATCACAAATGAATAAGCATTCTTGTTTCGTTGTTTGCAATCAAAATTCCTAGTGTAAAAAAATCATGTGTGCCTATACCAATCAGAACCGATATATAGCTCAGATATATCATTCACTCCATCGAACTTGTATACGAATATGTTTTTAAATTGTATGCCATTTTTTGCTTTAGGTCAACTCTGGTCAAAAACCCTGTGCACTCCACTCATAGGGCTAAGTTACAGCCGAGGGTGAAATAATTAATATAAATACAATAGACAAATTATATATATATATGATATATTATATTATATATAACATATATAATCATATAATATATTATATATATCATATAATATATCATTAGCTATGCAGCGAAGGCTACCTACACCTAAATAACATTCTAAACTAGGTGAAAAAGACATTGCAATGATGCACGGTTAAAAACTTGGAAGATTGTATGCCGTCTGTTTGCTTATAAAGATCCGCTTGTGATATTTAGAGAACAGTCCGCAGAAACCGGAAAAGGTAGCTATCCTAGTAAAATGTAATTTTGCATACACCGCTTTTAACTGACTTTGTAATACCGTCAAAGTTTCCAATTTATGAATCATTGTGCAAATGCAAACATTCCTTATATACATATATCATTAATTCATACCCAGTTATAATTTTCAATACTACAACCACACACCTCCGGTCCCGCGATCTCCAATCTCCAATTTTAAATTTAGCACCGAAGTTGGCTCATAACACGCAATATTTATATGAGGGAGCGAGGCTGCGATTTATAGTTGGTGAAACAATCGGAAACTTGGTCCGGCGACGTCGTGACTTCGTTTTAATTAGTGCCCATTCATCGTGAAACAATTGAGTCCTCGAGCAAATCCATTATCGGGAACTTTTCGATAGTCGAAAGAGGTGTATTCAAAGTTTGTGATTGTGATGATCGCGGGGCTCTTTGTAGAACACGGGTGCCCGATGCTACCGATCTATCTTTGGAGAATTTCCATTCATGCGATTTCTTAGGTCCTTTCACGTGAAGTCATCAGGAGTGGGTATTCGGCAAGGTATTTAAACTGCTCAGTAATGAAACGGACAATTTATCTTCCCATGGAAATAACTTTTTGAAAGAAATTCAAAAGAGGAATATAGGGTGGGCAGATTTTTCAATCTTTATGTATTTCGTATTATATACCTATTCAATTCTATACTGGACTGAACAGTGAATATCTCCTAAGGATTCTAAGCTGTGGGAGAGAAACGAAGTTTGTTTTGGTAGAATGTGTATAGTACATTGTAGTTTTCATCTTAGTTTTTATTTTACTACTATATACTATAGGTTTGCCCTTCACTGCAATCTCATCTTCTGGTAACTAACCTGTTATGAGAAGGGCAGTTATGGTAAACCGATGTCATTAATCGGTTTCTACGCGACATCGTACCAGAATGTTTAATCGCTGTACGGCCGAAACCTTACAGACAAAACTCAAACTAATTACTTACTTTTTATTGTTATTATTACGTACTAAGCGTTTTAATGCCCCACAGCTGGACATAGGTTTCCTCTCTCATATGGGAGGGTATAGAGCATTGACCTACCGCGCGGCTTCAATACAGGTTAGCGGGCTTTAACGATTATTTTCAAACACTTGGGGGCACGGCGTCGACTGCGCCTTACTACGCCTACGGAATAGAACCCAGGACCCCTACAATCTGTAGTTGAATATGCCAGCAACTAAACACAGATTGATTACACGACTCTACAAAAAAATTTTCGTTGTTTGTCCTAAAGTTTATACTATTATTTTCCAGTTAGTTATGCACAAAAACGAAAAGAAAATACTTTTTTTCGGTATAAAGTTTGCTTTCGTGATAGTTATAATAATAATACTCATTTTTCAATTTTTTCATAAATTTTAATAGATTTTAATATTTTTAAAAAGACCGCGCGGTGAGAGTTGGTATTAACGTTTACACTGTGCTCCTAGATGGCACCCGAGTGATAAACAACCATCAGGTGTTATTTACAAGCCCAGAATAACTTAAAACGTCGTCACGAAAGTGCAAATACGATGCTGATGCATTTTGTTTTATATGTGGTCAACTATAACAGTAGCACAAAAGCAAAGTTTTTCATGCCATATATTTTTTTCCGTCTTATTACGACCTAAACTACTGAAATTTAATGCTTTGCAATCAAAGTCAAATTTCATGTTGACCCGTGTTATTGACTTATTTTTTTGCCACAAAACGAGTCCGAAAATGGGAATTATCAAACAAAAATTTTTGGTATTCAGATAAAATTAACACGATTCCTTTACTTAAAGCTAAAGATACACTGAGCACTGCTTATGCGAACTTCCATTATTTATCGGAAGCGATTTTCAACGGCACCGCGGCCTGATAAGTTGAATTTAACGAAACCAGGCCAACTGAAAGCCATCGATTAAATACCTACATGCGTAATATCATTATGCCGGGTGATTTTCCCCGTAAGACTCCGTTTGAAATAAGTCGTGACGATTTTTTTATCGTTTGGGGGTTCACGGACCGATGGCTTGACTTGTTTTCGGAGGTACAAGTCTGAACAACACCATTTTTTAACGCCGTTCCTTGACAGAAAAAATATCTATAAATTTTTTGGTCACTTGATTCGAAATATGATATTCTTACCGCTATACCGACAAGGCTGTATTATTAACATAGCTAAAACAGTTCCGTCTTTAAATATCTACTTAAATGAAAGTGTTTAAAGCTACTGGTTTTAGCATAAAATAATAGGACGAAAAAAAACTTTTTGTGTTATATAATAATTTATATTTGTAATAATTGATAATAAATTAAGGTATTGTTTTCACCTTTTGAACTCGTCGGGAGATCTGTAAACAGGAGGTCTGCGTTCTATTTCAGCAGACTGTTGTCCAATATTTTGTAAAACTTGTTAATTTAAAAGAAAAATGCATTTTGTGCATATTTCTTTTAAATTAACAAGTTTACTATTTATTAATTTATTTAATTTCAATATCACAGCAAATCACTAGCTAGGCTAGGTAATTAACTGTCGATACGATACAGTGAAAACAGGTTTTAACAAGAGATAAAATTCTACTTCCTTAAAAGGGATTTTTTTACGTTGACGCTGCGGAATTCTTTATTAATATCGACTCTCGGTGTTTAAAAGTTGGCAGAGGTATTCCGAATTTTCGAAGATTAAAAGGCCTTTGATCATGTCCTCAAGTGATTAATATACCTACGAGTACCTGGCTCTTTCAATGATCCCAGACCGGCGATTGCTAAGCTATTTCCTTCCTGAGTGTCATTAAAATTAAAAAGTTAAGGTTTTCTGGTAGTCGGAATTAACGATTGAAGTCTGCCTTCCGAACCGATGGTAGAGTCACTACAAACAGACTGACTTAACGTTTTAAAAGTCCTAATAAACTGGGCCTACTTGAAATAAATAAATTTTCGAATTTTTGAATTTTTAAATGTGCAATGGAAAGAGCTATGTGAGTTTTTCTATGTGATCAATTCAGGAGATCTGTGAAGAACCCCAGTTATCGACATAGCCAAAAGTGCTTAAAAACTGGGCCTACTTGTAATAAATGAATTGTGAATTTTTGAATTTTGAAATGTGCTTAATGTGCAATGGAAAGGGCTATGTGAGCTTTTCTACGTGATCAAATCAGGAGATCTGTGACAAACCCGAGTTATTGACATAGCTGAATGACTTGGACGCTAAAGTGGCATTTCGGATGACGCACGAAGGTCAGATAACCGATGGACGTTTGGGTCGCAAGGTGCTGGAGAGCCGAACTCGCACTGTAAAACGCAGATTATTATACCCTCTGCAAACAACATAAAAGGAGTCGCAGGGAGTCGCAGTACAAAACCACAGCGTATGAAAATCTCTAGAAAAGACATGTTCAGCAGTTCACGTCCTGTATTGACGGCCGATTGGCGCAGTAGGCAGCGCTCTCCAACAGCAGTTTGGGCAAAATTAGACACATATTATAACCTCTATAGTACTTATTTAAATCGGTTATAATTTGTCGGAGTTATTGTGTAAAATCGTCAAACACTCATCCCCTCTCTCAAAGGAACCGAGCTTAATGTCTGGATAAAAAGTATCCTATATTACTTCTATCACTTCCAAAAATATGTGTACAAAGTTTCATGAGGATCGGTTAAGTAGTTTGTGCGTGAAAGCGTAACAAACAAACTTACATTGACATTTATAATATTAGTAGGGAAGTAGGGATAGGGATTGTAAAGGACACTGTGTGTCGCTATCGGTACAGTATCACTGGCCGCATCAGATATTATACCTCAAAAACAGCATCCTTCTAAATGTCTTTTTAAAAGAAATATATTAACACAGGTTGGTTAATTGTATATCAAAGGCACAGGAAATAGAGCAGAAGTCGTTAGTAGCGCGAACACTCCGACTTGGCGTCCGAAATTAATTAAAGAAACTGAGACCGCTTTCATATTTAGGGCTACATAGCAAAAAGTTCAAAAGGAACCTTTAATGGTCTCGTCTCGGTGATCCTTTTTGAACTCGCGCAAGTATAGCACCAATTTAGCCTCGTTATAAAGTTTATGGTGCTAAATCGGTGATTCTGAACTTGCTTGTAGAACTTCTGTGAAGACTTAGGCCCAAATAGATATGAAAAAAGAGATTTTGACGGATTTTTTTGGATACTTGTATTTGCGAGAAAATAAAATACACCTAATTATTATTCAAATCTGGTAAAACATCGAAATTCTCCTATCATAACTGAACATTAAAAATAATAATAACACGAAAAAAATTAGTTAATTATTTTTTTAATGATTTTTGACTCCAGTTAGATTTTTCCTCCATCGCAAATAATTCAACGTGTAAACCCGACTCCTATCATGAAATATAATACAATTAAAATCATGTAAATCCATACCCGCTGCAATGTATCATGTCAAGCAACGCCGCTTGGTGCTGTGATAAGATTACTAGACAAAGGAAGTCCACCCATATCACTACCACTAAATACCAGCCTTATAACTACCCCGTACAACCAACATGTGACTACAATCAAAATTAAACTCTAATCGCTAGTTAGTAGAGTATGGTTTTACAAATCCTTAGTTTATTAGAATCGCAACGTCAACGTCGTCTTCGTTAAAGGACACTCAGCTTTATTAATGTCGACATACAGGCAATGTTGCTTTGTTTTATCCTACTATTGTAACAGTTTTATTTAGTTTAGACTTTATCTCTTATATAAATAGAGTTCAAATCAGTACACCCATGCTATTTTAATAGTGATTCTGTTGAGGGAATTTAGACTTTTTCAGAACGACGTTAGAGTTGGTATTTGATTGGGGATTAAAGGTCAGTCGGGTGGTATCCGGTACGATAAGGAGACGTTGGCTAAGTCAGTACGTCACGCAAGCACTGCACTAAATTATGTTGCGATTTCAGATATAAAGCGAATGGACGCCACCTTGCGCTGAAGGCGATTTTTTTATAGTCCTCTGTGGTCTACAGTAATGTAAATGAGTTGGGAGACACGGAATTAGGCCGTGGTGTTTATACCCTCTTTGGAAATATGGGCTTCGAATTAAAACCTCGATCCTCGAATCGTAAAGTCTCCTAAGAAGGTTTTGCTTACAATGGCCAATTGACATTGAAATATCATAACTGTGTAAAGACCCGACGTGAACATGCTAAAAAATTTATATTGAATTAGGGACCATTTAAAAATACCTATGGCGCTTTTTTATACTATAGGGAATAGTTACGATACTTTTAGTATGGACAAGGTTTTTGTGCTCCGCCCTTGAGCTAAATCAGTGACTCTGGCTCCTCTACCGAAATGAGGAATTTCTAATTTCATCAGAAATGTTCTATTTACCAATAAAGAATTCGAAATACGTACTAACATTGGTAAATACCTAGCAGAACAATTTACTTCTCATTAGCAGAGTTCAAAAGGGAATAAATTTATATCTCGCTATCGAAAACTTCAAAGCAATATAAACGCAGATTACAGCGTTCATAATAAGGATGGTCTCGTTAGACCGGCGGGCGAGAGCCTTCGTTAGAGTTTCCCAGGAAATGGGGAAAAACGGAAAAAAGGAGTCGGCTCCGGTTACAGAGTCGTCCATACCAAGTTCCAGCATCTGGCTAATGGTTTAAACAATGGCTATCCATGCTATAATATCTAATATTAAAAATGTCGAAGATGTTTCTTTTTTCGTTATTGACAACTGCACCTACCAAAATAAAAACATACTACTGACGCAATGTACAGAAATGATAATAAATAATGAACATTAAGCATATCAACCCATTACCGCCCACTAAAGGGCACGGGTCTCCAACCATATATGAGAAGGGGTTAAGGCAGTAGTCCACCACGCTGGCCCAGTGCGGATTGGTGGAATCGACATACCTTTGAGATCATTATGGGAAACTCTCGCACTCTCTCTCAGCAAGTTATATCATTACTTAAAACGCCCATAACTTACAAAAGTTAGAAGTACGTGCTGGGATTCGTACTCGGTCCAACCAAAGGGAGGTCGAGCTCCCACCCACTGGGCTATCACCTCTACGACAATTACATGAAAAACCAGGAAAATTAGTAAGTTGCAATTTATTATTTCTTAAATCTTTATCGTCATTTCATACACGGGCCGTCCACTGCTGGACATAGATCTATTTCCTCTTTTCGAATATAAATCTCTATACTCCACACGGTACTGTTACGTTTATAGATCAGTGCTTAGGACTTTGGATTAACTTTCAGGGGGCCGAGTTCGGATCCCAGCACGTAACTCTAATTTTTATAAGTTATGTGCGTTTTAAGGAATTAAAATATCACTTTCTTGAATTGGGAAGGAAAACACCGTGAGGAAACCTGCATGCCTGAGAGCTCTCCATAATTTTGTCAAAGGCGTGTGGAGTCCATCAATCCGCACTGGGCCGGCGTGGTAGTGTACGTCCTAAAACTTTATGACTATGGGAGCAGGCGTACCCTGTAGTTGGCTGGTAATGGGTCGATATGATGATGATGATACTACACACCGAAAAATCTTTCAAAATGTACTCTCTACACACATTTCGATTCGATACCGGAGCATCCTTAGGAGATCTAAGCAATCGTTCATTGCATAGTGAAAATCTTTCCTCATCAATAAAGCATTGGTGTTTTTTGTACGTTCCGATTTTATTTCGAAAACGTTGCGTTATCCGTTATAGTATATAATACCTAGTGACTGGTGGACCGAGGTGATAGATATTTTCATGGAATTTTCCAATTTGAACACCCTAATCGCCACCGAAGGTTATCAGATCGCCCTCAAATCAAGACAGGAATCAGTCACGGATCCAACTGCATTCTTCGCGAGACAGCTAATTTGGGCCCCCCATTTTCGTGAAACTTTGGCATCCGTCAGCCGGCCCGGCTCCACATAGGGTCACCAAATGGCCGGGGATTTTCTGAATTATCCCGACAAATTGAAATGGTATTTGTAAAGAGTATCTATGTAAAATTCACGCTATAATATTGAATATTAAAACTGTTTAATGTATTCATCATCGTCATCATCACATCAATCAATTTCCGGCTCATGAATGAGCACGGGTCACCTCCCACAATGAGAAAGGGTTAAGGCCGTAGTCCACCATGCTGGCCCAGTGCGGACTCCACACACCTTTGAGAACAATGTAGAACTCTCAACATGCAGGTTACCTCACGATGTTTTCCTTCACCGTTGAAGCAAGTGGTGTTTTTAAATTACTAAAAGTGCTAGTGCTGGGATTCGAAATCGGCCCCCCAAAAGTGAAGTCGAGCTCCTACCAAATGCGCTATCACCGCTTCTTTTAATCTATAAGTGTTAATTTTTTTTACGACAGTATTAAGTGGATTATTATTTTACATCCCCTTGAAAAAACTAAATGGGCCTCACATAAGAAATTTGGAACTTATATAAATAAACTTCACAGCGAGGTAGATGGCGCCAATTTCTTATCTCCAAGCTGGTTTTGAGAAGTTATTGGCAAAAAACTCAGTACAGTTACACTTTATAGCCCGCCCCAGTAGGCCCGACGACCTACTCGAACCCATGTTTTGTAGTTGAATGATTAGACCAAGAAGACATATTTATTTATTTACATTGAAAATTCATTATTAACATTTTAAAAAGTCCGCTCGACTGTATTCGGTAAAACCCGATGTTTTTTTAAATGCATCCAGCCATTTCAGTGTGGCCTGGCAACCCTGCGACGTTTTCTATCGGAAGATTCAATGAATGATAACGACTCTAATAAATACTGTGCTCCTTGGATGGCCGTAATTAATTTAATGGATTTAGACAAAGAAATATGTACAATGAGATAGTGGGATTAATAGTGGACGATAGAACGGGGCGTTACTTAGTAAAATTGCAATCCACTACCAAAAATCCAAGTCGCTTGCCGGTTTTTGTTGTGAAACATCTTTCAGCGCGCCTTGGCAGTACAATCGACCCGTATGCCGACACAGCAAACGGCAAAACACTGTCACTGGAGCGAAGCGTGCGTAGAGGGTACATTGCCGAGGATCTGTTTGGTGTGGAGTATACGGATTGAAGTAATTATAAATTACACCATACAGATTCTGCTGCTGTTCGCGGAGTATAGCAAATTAAGCTTAATTTTCATAAAATATTATGGATTTCCGCAAAGTAACACCTGCTTCTATCCAATATCCAAAAACACTGTCTAGTGCCGTCATGTACTCTCTACGCCACTGCATAATTACTTCTCTTTTTACATAAAGTGTCACGTACTGATACTTTTATTGTAAACAATAATCTAGATTAGTCATTGTTTCAAACTAAATTTTTATATTAATTACATCTAATTAGGTCCAACGACTTATCGTAGGAGTTCGTAATATGAAAGGCATTTATGCCAGTTTTCACTAAGATAGTTATTACCTAATAGTCGATTTTCGGATGGACACGTGCCGATAACCACCTGAGGGGTTGCTACGGCGTCACCGGGGGAGTGGGGCGAGCGCGAAAGCTCGCCATGAGAAGAGCCCCAGGGCTCTACCACATCGGGGGGAGAGTGGGAGACGTCGACCCGAGGGTGCCTCCTGTGAGGGCTCGGACCTCGGCTCAGTTCGACGTTAATCTGAGTGTTGGTTTACTTTTGGACTAATGATTGTTTAGTCCGAACGCCCCCGTGAACGTGGTAAGGATCCACGTCCGGATGACTTCAGAAATCGGGGCCCTCGTCTTCGACGGTGAAGACGCTGTGTTGGTTGTGTGTTTGAGTGCTATTGGGACACATTGTCGGTAGTTAGACCTAAGAGTTTGTAAAACGTTT
The DNA here is from genome assembly GCF_905163445.1 of Pararge aegeria. Taxonomy (NCBI): domain Eukaryota; kingdom Metazoa; phylum Arthropoda; class Insecta; order Lepidoptera; family Nymphalidae; genus Pararge; species Pararge aegeria. The sequence continues at coordinate 1,934,850 of NC_053184.1, read as the reverse complement.
TTTTCTATAGACATCGTCTAAATTATAAAGTCTAAATTATTTAGTAAAAACGGGTATTAGTTCTTGTAATTGAAATACACGATATCTAAAAAAAATTAGCTTTATAACATTAATATACATTCCGACCATATATCACCACATACTGGCGATGACAAGATCGTGATCAGGTATTCAACATAATTAACTATGCCTTTACCTAAATCTAAATCAAAATGCCTACTTTGGATACATCCCTAATATACCTGAGTACTTGCCCAATGTATACCACTGCCAAGCGATTTTCATACATCACAGTATGACATACGTCTCAATTTAGCGTGTAGTGTGTGTTTGACCTTCAATAATCTTGTAGCCTGAGAGCTGAAGAACATATTGTTTCAAATGTCAAAACACGATAATCTTAGGATAAAATATTTACCTACGTACCTAATGCAAAATACAAAATAATAACAGATTCTAAAATATTTATGTATTATTCAGTATTTTGTGTGTTCTGTTAATACTCTAAATGGCAGGTGCTTGGCAATGACTGAACTGTTAGTTGGAAAAATTCATCACAAGTCTTGTTAGTAAGATCTTCTCTGGTTCAAATCGGTTACAGAACCAGGTCTAAAAATTTCGTTACATGAACGCCAGCTGGTTGTTTTTTGAATAACAAAATATAATGATCAACTTATTTGCACAAGTTTTTCTGTTAGATATCTCTAAATCTTTTTATAACACAAGAAAATAAAATTTAGCCGTTTTGAAACGCCTGAAAGATCTTAACTTAACTTTTTCAATATGGTTATAGTTAAAAAATAAATAATTAAAAATCAAATCCACATCTATTCTTTCTCATTCTGTGTTATTATACTTGGTACTCAATGGACATATAAAATATAAGTTTTGTCAATCGTTACCAGCTCTTACACTGCAATGTTCTAGGCGTTTCAGCAGGCTTTCGGTACGCGCCGGTACGAGATGGCCGATAACACACGCCTTCATTAACCTTTGCCCGAAAGCATTAATTACGTTAAACAAAAACAAAGTGAGCTGATAAACGAGGTTAGATAGCCGACTTGTCTCTACAGGGCCATATGGGGAGCCTGGGAATACGTCTGTCTTGTACTAACCTATAAACAAGGAAAGCAAAAAGGGTTTAAGATGTGTAAGATGCTTTGATATTTAGGTAAGTTAGATATTTGTTTTAAATGTTAAAGCTAGATAATTATGTAAGTTTATAATAGCATAAATATATATCATAAATATCTATTATAGTATATATAAATTTATATCGGTATTTGTGTAGTTAATATGTAAATGTAGTATGTTCATGTAAGTTTATCTTATTTTTTTGTGACATACTTTATGCACCATCCACTTTCCACTTTTTTATTGGCTTCGGACGCTCAGGTTGCCTTTAAAGGATCACTTTTGGTTAGTTTTCCTTGTATTTTTCCTATTGTGTTGTGTTGCAATAAAGTTTTTCTATTCTATGGTTATTGGCCTGGACCACTTTGGTTTCATAGTTTTTGCAAGAAATACATAAGTACTATATAAGGAATTACATAGTATGTCTTTACCTAATTACTTTGATTTTTTTGACTTACTAACTACTAACTCTTTTTCGTAGTGTAATAAAAATTCTTAATTCAAAATTCAAATTTATCTTGAAGTCAATCAAGATTTTTTTTTGGCAAAAACAGTCATAATCATTATAATTATCATCATCAAATCAACTCACTACATGGCACGGGTCTCTTCTCACAATGAGAAGGAGTCCACCTCGCTGGCCCAGTGCGGATTGGTGGACTTCACACACATTTGGAACATTTTGAAGAACTCTCAGGTATGCAGATTTCCTCACGGTGTTTTCCTTTACCGCTGAAGAAAGTGATATTTAAATATATAATATTATTTTACCATGAACAAAATATAGCATTTAAAACATCGGGAGTTTTGCTAAACAGTTATTATTTGACGGCCCATTGGCGCAGTTGTCAGCGACCCTGCTTTCTAAGTCAAAGGCCGTGGGTTCGATTTCCAATACTGGAAAATGTTTATGTGATGACATGAATGGTTTTTAGTGTCTGGGTGTTTATATGTATATTATAAGTATTTAAGTATATTATTCATAAAAATAGTCATCAGTCATCTCAGTACCCATTACACAAGCTACCCTTACTTTGGGGTCAGGAGGCTGAGTGTATTGTCGTAGTATATTTATTTATTTGTTTAAAACGGCTGAATTAAAAAAAGAACTTCATTATAAATACTGAAAAATTCTAATTACTTATTCAAATAGGACCTTCGTGTTTCCTCGAAGTGTTTGCGTATCTATCAAATGCTAAACTTCGTCGCCGGTTCTCGGAAGAGGTCATATCTTTCGCTTTTTTACCGACCGAGCCTGATAGAGATTGATTATCAGGCCATCACCCACTAGGGTGAGGCCGGGTGAGCAGGGGTGAGCGGGGAGTGAGCTCACGCGATTACACCGCAAAGGGGATCCCACATATATCCAAATTTACCGTGATGGACGTTTTCTTCTGGATAAATACCCGCGATAATCTCCTGACACTGTGAAGAGTAATTGATCTTTTCAATAGTGGGGTCGAAATGAATGGTTCGAAGTGTAAAACAACATTATTTATATCTGATGATGTTTAAAACCCGAAAACATATTTACATTTTGTATAATATGTATCCTATTAATATAATTACATTTTGTATAATATGTATCCTACTAATATTGACGGCCGACTGGCGCAGTGGCCAGCGACCCTGCTTTGTGAGATATAGGCCGTGGGTTCGATTCCCACCATTGGAAAAATGTTTGTGTGATGAACATGATTGTTTTTCAGTGTCTGGGTGTTTATCTGTATATTATAAGTATTTATGTGTATTATATTCATAAAAATATTCAACAGCTATTTTAGTATCTACCCATAACACAAGCTACGCTTACTTTGGGGCTAGATGGCGATGTGTGTTTTGTCCTAGTATATTTATTTATTTATTATTATAAATGAGAAAGATGCATGGAAGGTAACAACAGCTGGTCTGGCATACTCTAAACATGGCGGAATTTTGAGAACCAGAACCAAAAATATATTATGCAAAATTGTGAAATTTACAAATAGCTGCGCTTTTCCTAATCGTCATTGTAGAATAGGCAAAGCCGCAGGGAGCGGGTTGTATTGCGTGCAATAAATGCGCAATCATACCTATTACATCCATATAGCCAAATTGCGCTTAATTTCGGCGGTTACGCGCTAAATTTCATGCGGACTTAAAATTAATGCTAAAATTTGTGCGCGTTAAATTTTATTGCGACGTTTTATTTTAGCGGCCACCATGCGGTCGGCGGATGGTATTATTTATGTCGGTGTAATGTAGGCGAAATAGTTGGACAAAGCTCAATAATTTATCAATAATATCCAATAAATAATTAGTTTTGTTATTGCCCCGGCTATTATTATAATTAATGCATTGTAAGCGACCAAAACAGAAACGTGCGTTGAACGTGCGTTTTAATCGCACCGTTAATGCAAAAGCGATATATTACTTTCTAATATTCAAACATAACTAATGTCAAAAATGTGAAAGTGTTTTTTTTGTTTTTTTTACACACGTTTTGATCAACCACTGCAAAACTTTGTCATAATGGTTAGCTTGCTTCCTGGAGATGTCCTGGAAAAGCAAGCCTTTCTTTCTTCACCGTTCCTGCGAGAAGTAAAACCAGTCGCGTGTGTCATATTAAGTAGTTATAGGGTTTCTAACAAATGGCATGCCTGATGCCATGAATGTAACGGGTGGCAGTTTTTAACTCAATTCAATTCTTGTTTATGGCTTTTATCTGCGCCAACTGGGCACAAGGTACTTCGCCAGTGTCTTGTAGACAGATTTTTTGAGTGGCACTGTCATAGAGCTGTCAAAAATACAGAATGAATGAGAATCTGATGAAATTGCAAAAAATTAATATTAGGTAAGTTTAAACAACTACTTTGAATTTTAAGAAATTTAAAATATTTACTTATACACTTTAACGGTGAAGGAATCCTGAGAGTTCTCCATCATGCTCTCAAAGGTGTGTGAAGCCCACCACTCCGCACTTGGCCAGCCTGGTGGACTATGGCCTAAACCCTTCTCATTCTGAGAGACCATCATAACCATCCTAAGCTGAATACCTAACAGAACAGAACTGTAAGTGGTCTACGAGCAAAATAAAAGGTTGGGGACTTCTGCTCTAGTAATAGAAAATGACAGATTGTCAATTTTACAAACGTAAAAGTTTCCGCACTGCGATGTGCATTTATCACAAGCGATATGCCCGACATCTTCAATATGGAGGGCTATTCGACACCGACTGAGTGGGCCATTCATGCGCCAACAGACAAGGGTTATTATACAAAGTAAAAAAGCTTGCAGTGTCTTCGACTAATTGGCCGTGAACTTTAGAGTACCCGCAGACTGCAAACTTTTGATCAGCTGATAGTTTTAGTCGATATTAGTCTGAGGGTTTCCCGATTACCATTCGATTTAATCGTAAAAGTTATATAGGTACTATCGGCGGATTTTTAACTACGTTATACTGTCTGATTTTTAGGTGAAAGCTACACGGATATGTTATCTGGCATGGACATGGCGTGGACGCCTCGTCGTTCTATTTGAATATCATACAAAACTAACAGAAATAAGGCTAATTTTTAACAAACTATAAACTATATACTTGTTTTTATTTAATATTTTAAAATCGTATTATTATATTATGAAAGCTCACTCATTCTTCCACCTTTGTTGTTTAGATTATAAGACAGATAATTAAAAATAAACTATAAGCTTACTTCGACAATTAAGAAGTTTAGTCGGTGTGACGTACTCAGAAACAACCCGATCCGACTAAAGTAACACGCGATCGAAAGTCCGGAGTTTGCGGGGCCCCTTACTGTGACTAAAATAACGATTTTTGCGAACGTTTGCTGCAAGAATTTCAGTAGTCCACCCCAACACAGCGTCTACATATAAAACCATGTAAGCGATTAATACCCTCTTGATAAAAGAAAAAAGGGTTAAAATCGCGTGCGCGTCGCAGTAGTTGTTTAACTAAGTGTAGTGCAGCTCGTAAGTAAACGTTAGGGTGGGTAGAGAGTGCTCAATTGCGGTAAAATCATATCGGGTATGAAATAAATCAGCAAGTTATATGCGGCGCCTCGGGACGGCTCACGTTACGCCCCGATTCGTTATCTGCATTTTAAAATAAAATAGCGTCGCAATGGGAGTTGATTTGACGTTGACAGGTGCCAACTGTCACAGCCGTTTATGTTATTAAACGTTCCGTTGATTTTCGGATTAGGTACGATTAGTTTAAATAAAACTAGAAAACCCGCTTTTGTTAGGAATTTGTTTGCATACCTTATCGCTTAATAATGTCGCTGGTATTGTTTCCGTAAATACATTCATGCTTTTTATATGTATGCTCGAGTTAAGTTTTTAAAAGGAAGAAAGTATAAACAGAAAGATAGACTAATTAGTATTAATAGCATAAAAGATGTAACACACACACTTCTGCTTCGTGGTGTAAGCCTAAACCCATGTAATTCTGAGTATTCTTTTGTGGATGATGATAATTATATAGAAGTATGTAGACGTAATTAATTTCATTGGGTTTTTTCATCTTCGGCATAAATAATATAAAGTAAACTCAGCCTTAAAGCACGTGAAGTCAAAAAATAGACACAAGGTCGTAGGTTTTGATCGTAGAAGAAGGAGAACAAGAAACATTTTATTGCACGTATAACATACCGGAAAACTATAAGTAAAAAAGTTTACAATAAAATACAATGTAGACATGCAAAAGCGGCCTTATTGCTGTAAGCAATCTCTTAAAGGCAACCTTTGTAGACAGGTCTCATAGCAAGACAATGGGATAGTGCGAAGAGCGCTGTGATATATACATCATTACCAAAATGTATAGATACAAATACATACATAATTTAAATAAATATACATAATATAATATACGAATATAAAATATATATAATATATATTTATATATATAACCCATAATATATAGAAATATATGAATAAGTAGATCGTATTGGTTGAGACACAGTTACGCCCAACATATTTTCACGGTTAACGGTTATCTTGGTAAACAAAAAAATAATAGTTTTCGTAATTGAATTCATCGGCCCGCATAACTAAAATACGTTAGTAGATAGCTACAGATAATAAGAGAGGTTCGGAAGTAATACCCTTTTATAGTTTATTTAAGCTGTCTTTGGGAGTGATGCTCAAACATAGACCCTGGGCCAAAGCGGCCCGCTCGGAACACATTCGGGGGTCAAGCACACTCGGCCCTTTGTATCCAAACAGATATAACGCCGTACATTAGCGAGGGATCCTTTTTCGCGTTTTTTTCTGCCCTTCGGAGATGGGTTTCCGGGCGTAAGGGGGCTATTGAATGTCATTTTGATTTATACGGGTACCTATTTTATGGATATTCTTATACTTTAATGGGAAACAGTTTTAATTGAAAATAGATTTAATGTATGCCACTGCGTTTTTGTGAAGCGGTGATAGCGCATTGGGTAGGAGCTGGACTACACTTTTGGGGGGCCGAGTTCGAATCCCAGCACGCACTAAATTTTCTATGTTATATGCGTTTTAAGTAATTGAAGATCTCTTGTTTCAATGGTGAAGGAAAACATCGCGAGGAAACCTGCATGCCTGAGATTCCTACATAATATTCTTGAAGGAGTGTGTGATGTCCACCAATCCGCACTGGGCCAGCGTGGCGGACTACAGCCTTAACACCTTCTCATTATGGGAGTAGCCCCGTGCTCTGTAGTGGGCCAGTAATGTGTTGATGTGATGATTAAGATGTGTTTGTTTTTTTTATAAATTCAAAATTCAAAATTCAAAATTCATTTATTTCAAGTAGGCCTAATACAAGCACTTTTGAAACGTCAAGTCTGTCCGTGTGTAGTGACTCTACCACCGGTTCGGAAGGCAGATTCTACCGAGAAGAAGCCGGCAAGAAACTCAGCAGTTGCTCTTTTCCAACATCAAAAATTTACATTTTATATTTTAACATTCATTTTTCTATCTTGTGAGAGATGAAAGCGGAGCCGGATGCTTCCAAGCAACCTTGTCATTAAGAAACTCATCAATTGTATAATAACCTCGCTGTAATAAATGTGTTTTAACACATTCTTTAAACTTATGGATTGGTAGGTCCAAAATTACCTTAGGAATCATATTATAAAAGCGTATACTCAATCCCACAAATGACTTCTGCACCTTTCGCAGACGATATGCAGATGTCACTAATTTATGACCATTTCTTGTAAGTCGACTGTTTATATCCACTTTTTGTTTATAAAGACTAATATGTTGTCTTACAAATACTATATTGTTATAAATGTATTGTGAGGCTACCGTAAGTATACCAATTTCTTTAAATTTTTCACGGAGGGATTCACGTGATTTAAGTTTATATATTGACCGTACAGCTCTTTTCTGCAATATGAATATAGTTTCAATATCAGCAGCTTTGCCCCATAATAAGATCCCGTAAGACATCACACTATGAAAGTACGCGAAGTAAACAAGTCTTGCTGTTTCTACGTCAGTAATCTGTCTAATTTTCCTGACGGCGTAGGCAGCCGAGCTTAGTTTACCTGCTAGTGTATCTATATGGGTACCCCACTGAAGCTTACAATCCAAGGTCATGCCCAGAAAAACTGTGGAATCTTCCATTTTTAGTGATTCTCCATTTATTATTATATTTTTATTAACTTTCTTTACATTTGGTAAAATAAATTCCACACACTTAGTTTTTTTTGCATTTAAAAGTAAATTATTGACAGTAAACCAGTGCGACACATGCGACATAGCACGGCTTACATCGTCAGAGTTGTCTCTACCTCTATCAGTTTTAAAAATTAGAGATGTATCATCAGCAAACAGTACAATGTCACAGGTTTCACTGACATGGTGTGGTAGATCATTTATATACACCAAAAATAGAAAGGGACCCAAGATTGAACCCTGTGGGACACCCATTGACGTAGCCGACCCCTGCGACTTAATGTCTTTTATGCAAACCCTTTGGGTTCTGTCACTGAGATAAGAGGCAACCAAATTTAGTGCAACGTTTTTGATACCATAATGGGCTAGTTTAAGAAGCAAGGTTTTATGATCGACACAATCGAATGCTTTGGATAGATCACAAAAAACACCAATGGCATTCTGCGAACGTTCCCAGGCATCGTACACATGTTTTAAAAGTTTAGCGCCTGCATCCGTGGTGCTACGACCTTTAGTAAAACCGTACTGCTCCGGATGTAGTAAGTTATTTACATTGAAGTGATTCAAAAGTTGATTTAATATAATTTTTTCAAAGACCTTACTAAGAGCTGGTAAGATTGAAATGGGTCTGTAATTGTTAATGTCGTTTTTATTGCCAGATTTAAATAGAGGTATAAGTTTACTATGTTTCATTAAATTTGGAAAAGTACCTCTATCAACACATTCATTAAAAAGTATGGCTAAGTAAGGGGCAATAACGTCTATAATGTTAGATATTACCATTACAGACATACCCCATAAATCACCGGTATAATTAAAACTAGCCGCTGTACTAGACATCAACTGCGTGGTATTTGATTAAAGTTATTCCTTGGGGAAATACTGAATTTTCCTGGATAAAGAGTATGTATTCACGGTGTAAGATGAATTAATAAACTCCAATAATAATATTTTTAGTGATAAGGCTGCCTTTGCACCCTAGCACTAAGTACTATTACTATTAGTACAATGACAAGGTTGCTTGGAAGCATCCGGCTCCGCTTTCAGCTCTCACAAGATAGAAAAATGAATGGAATCACTTCATGGTAGAATCACTACAAACAGACAGACTTGACGTTTCAAAAGTGCTTATATTAGGCCTACTTGAAATAAATGAATTTTGAATTTTGAATTTTGAATTTTGAAAATTACTGTTTTCTTTGTATATTTCCTATTGTGTTGTGTTGCAATAAAGTTTTACTATTCTATTCTATTCCAAACAATCAAACCTCGGAACTTCCACTTATAAGACAACAGCTATCACTACTGCGTTATGGAGGTCTTCAGTTCGAACTTTGTCTATAAGTAAATTACACACGTACATATTCTATGCGGGCTACAGAAAGATTGATCGACGCGCGGTCAAAACGCAATGTATGAAAAATGGTCCGCTCGCCTTTAAACCCATTTACAAATGTAAACTGAGCTAAACCGGGATCGAGAACCCGTGGCCCTGGATGGCCACTCCATCTATCTAAGTGGGCCTGACGGATGGTCCCGATATGCGGGACGACAATGGGGTGACCCCGGGCATATTTGTATGCTAATAGATTTCTTTTGGGAACCGTCAGTTTTCCTAGTAGTGGATGAGGTAGGTATTTACCTAATACATCTTTACAAAATAGGATTTTGCAAATAAAGAATAAATGCCCGTTTTTACTAAACCTAGGTATCGCCTTAATAGGATGCCTATTGATTTATGTGATTCGTGGAGGAAAAAAACGTTTCACGAACTCTTATGTGATGTCTAACGACGTTAGGCACCGTCTAAAGATACTACTCCGATTCAGCGGATCGCAAATACTCGTAAACTGACTATTGACAGATGTTTTTTTTTTTAATAACATTAAATCCATAGGAAAAATTAAAAATATGATAATACAAACACAAAATACATCACCTTGTGGCATGAACCATAGACAAGTTAGGTTCTATAGGTTGTCTAGTGAAAATCGTTGGGTGAAAGTATTAATGTTAATACTACGTAGAGGTTGTAGAATAAGGGGTCAGAGGTAGACATAAAGTCGGAGTCGGAGTCGGAGTCGGAGGTACCTTTTCCACCAAGCCAAGGAAGAAAAATGCTATCATTATTTAGAATGAAAGAATCATGGCACAAATTTACTAACTAAGTTTTACGAAGACAGTCGTAGGGAATGCCTAATACGATACGATATTAGAGGGTAAAGTTTCGGCTTGCCTTTGTTTGGGGGGAAGAAACTGTTAAATATCACACGCTCTAACGCTGTAGGAAAGCATCGTGAGGAAACCTGTGTACCAGAGAATCCTCCATAATGTTCTCATAAGAGTGTGAAGTCCACCAATCCGCACTGGGCCAGCGTGGTGCTTTAACCCTGCTTATTCTTAGAGGATACCTGTTCTCTGTACTGGTTCGGTAATCGATTGATGATGATGTATTAATTAACACATAGGAATCTATACATACACATATTGGTGGAAGTTGTATTGGATGGGTAAAAGTTTTTTATATATTTTAAAAGCACTCAAATATCGGCAACTGCAATGTTCAGTGACGTCACAGCTCTATTCCCCGCAGCGAAATAACTGCTAGTGGTTCTAAAATAGAAACGTATTGATTCCTTTTTTATAATCTCCACCTAACCGCTATTGGCGTTACGTTACGCCTTGTTCAAATATATATTATGTAGCTTTGATTAGGTATGTCAATCAGTTCGGGTCCCTTTTTAACCGACTTTAAAAAGGAGGAGGTTCTTAATTCGTTAGAATCATTTTTTTTAATGTATGTTACCTGATTACTCGAAGGCGCCTGAACAGATTTGAAAAAATATTTTTTTGTTTTAAAGGGAATACTTTCTAGGTGGTCCCATTTAAATTTTATCGAAATCGGTCGAGCATTTTTTCCTACAAAGTTAATTATTTGGCGTGCGCTGAGAAAAATATTGATGATACATAATAATAGTACTACATGATTAAAGCACTCATTATTACCTAAAAAAGTCCGCGAGGGAATATATCTAAGTATCATATTAAGGTCACAATAGTAGCGTTTGTCTTCTAAAATGTAATTAGATCGCCGCCGGTAGAAACAAGTATTTTTTGCTTTTTAGTTCCTGGGCGTATGTTCAAGTCGGTTTTTTTTAGTCAGTCATACTGAATATACTGAAATTCTATATGCTTGTAAAATTTTCAAAACAACAAATAATTTTTTCGGCTTTTGGCCTAGAGACCTTCTACAATTTTTTTTGAAAAGGTTGCCAGCCAATGCCCAGCACTATGTAGGGTATATACCTAATTGCTAAAAATTAAGATTTAGCAAAATAAATAATAAAATAAAATAAACATAAATATACTACGGCAATACACACATCAGAATCACAATCACAGCCCCAAAGTAAGCCTAGCTTGTGGTATGGGTACTAAGATAGCTGATGAATATTTTTATGAATAAAATACACAAAATTACTTATAATATACAGAAAAACACCCAGGCTCTAAAAAACATTAATGTTCATCAAACAATACTTTTTCCAGTTGCGGGAATCGAATCCACGGCCTTTACGCGGAGAGCAGGGTCGCTACCTGGTCGCTATCAAAAAACTATATTCCATTTCATTTACCTAAGATGTGATATTTAAAAATGTTAAGTATATAACCTATAGTATTCGGGTTATAAAATATTACTCAAATTCATCTGGTAGATCCAGGTATTTGCGCAAACAAACAAACTCATCAGCTTTACTATTATTATATTTAAAGAAGATAAGTAAGCAAAAGTAGCACGCTTATTTTCCATCAACAATATTTGTCGGCAGATTGGTAGGCGGCCATTTTGGTTCGATTAAATGCATCACGGAATAATGACGTCATCCATCAAGACAAGTAGACAGTTGCAGGCGACACTGATTTCATTACTTGATACGGGGCCCGCTGGCAATTATAAGTTCTTTAGCATTATAATTAAGCTTTTAATGCAAAAGTTGTCAAGGCTCACCCTGGCGCTCCTTAGCGTGAAATGACAATCGATTTTAAATAAAAGATCACGTTATCTATTCGACATACCGTATGCTTTGTTTCATCTGGAGATGATGAAAAAAGTTGCTTCGCTTGTACAGGATCGTTTCAAAAGGGGATATCACAATAAATAAAAAAATATTTTGACAAAAAAGAACTGACTTTGTAAAACAACTAAAATGCAATAAATATAATAAAATGTAAAGCCTTTTAAATAGGAGCAAGGAAAGTAAGTAAGTATATAACATTACTAAGGATTCCAGCCCAAATGGAATGGCGACCCCGCACCGGTAAACGCATCGTAGGTCGGCCCGCCACGAGGTGGACAGACGACATCAGGCGAGTCGCTGGGAGCAGCTGGAAACAAGCGGCCCAGGACCGTGTGTTTCCTGGTCCTTACAAAAGACCAGCAGTGGACGTCATTCGATTGAATTGATGAACATGATATTGATGATCAGGCTGGTAATTTAGTATAACAACAATGCCGCGGTCAAATTTAGCTATAGATAAATCGATTATAGCACGCCAAAATAGGTTGAAAGTCGGCTCATGCGCCATAAAGTCGTTTCAAATTTCACAGTCGAAATGGCGATTGATTCAGCGTGTTATGAGCAATATGGATTAGTGCGGCCTAAATTATTACCTATAACTACATACCACATACATTCCCTCCACTTGTGACCTTCTGATGGATTACGTTAATTGAATATTGGTTGCGAATCGTTACTCGTTATAATTTTTTGACCTACATGTAAGAGCGAGTGGGTCTCAGAATTTATAATTTCAGAATCCTCTGTGCAGAACACAAGTTCTGGTTTTTGGTGAGGCTGAGGCTAGTAACGACCCTACCGACGTACCGCAAAACGATATCATAATTTTCATAAATAGTCATATTACGAAAATTAAGCTTAATTTGCTATACTCTGCGAACAGCAGAATAATCTGTTTGATGTAATTTTATACTTTCGTTAATATTTATTCTCCGAACCAAACAGATCTTCGGCAATGTACTCTCTACGCAGGATTCGCAACGATACCGGAGCATCCTCAGGAGATGTTGACGTTACAATGAAGTAGAAGGTACATTGCTGAAGATCTGTTTGGTGTGGAGGGTAAGAATTGAAGAAATTATAAATTACACCATACAGATTCAACTGCTTTTCGCGGAGTATAGCAAATTAAGCTTAATTTTTATAGTACGCATTTAATAACGCCATCATACAATTAATATACAAATAAAAAAGGTATTTAATTAATATTAATGGAACGGTTTAAGGCTCTTCACAATAAAAAATAATCGTACAAACTTTTGTCAAGACTCTCGAGATCCGTGATACAAAACCCGGTCAAATTCCCACCCCTGGCTTTGCCGCCAAAATAAAAGAACGCGCGCCTTGTTAGCCGTAATCTAGTGGCTAAATAAAGGTCTGAGTTATAGCCATGGTGTGGATTAAAAGGGGTATTTCTATAAAAATGCGTAACCGCCCCGGTAGGGACCGTGGACCCTTAGAATTTAATTTGCGTTAACTTTTGACCGTGAATATTGCGAAAGGGATTCCGAAATCGTGTTTCGGACATTGTTCAACAATAGACTGGGTGGTGGATGAAGTATTGTGTTCATAATGCGAAGAGCGCATTATAACAATTTATTAAGTTTATTCATCACCAGAGGATGCATGCAACTTTATCTGCATTGAAATTGTAATATAGATTAAGGAATATTAAGTAATATAGATTAACCCGCAGTGTTTGTACCCATTTCCGAAAAGCAAGCTACTGACAAATGTCAAACAATATTTTTTGTTGAAATTACTTGAAAAACATCCAGATCCAGACCAAATAAGTTTGATGAATATGCTTGAATTAAAGAAATGACAGACTTTGATACACAGACTTTCCACCTTTTTTAATGTGGTAGAATTAAAAAGAAGTTTCTCTCAAGATCTCAAATCAATACATTAATCCGGGCTGTGACATATACCTACATATATAAATCTTTAAGTTATATATACTTTGTATCACGAGATATCAGTAATTCTACGCAGATGGAGTTGCTGAAATTCGCTAGTACCTAATATATAATATTATTGGTTTCAAAGATGTTTCAACACATTTCCGAACCGGAGTACGCAGAAGTGCTCCAGCGAGACAACAAAGTCTCATCCCTATAAACTGAGATGCGTCGAGATGTTCTGTAGGCGACTGTCTCGCCTACAAGGGTATTCCATCAGCGGGTTCGCACCTCCGCATTTTTATGTTTTCATAAATTCCCGCTCTGAGCAGGGCTGCCACTTTTTGTTTTTTTAGTTCTTCCCTTATTTGATGGATCTCGGTAGAATCTGCCTTCCGAACCAGTGGTAGTGTCACTACAAACAGATAGACTTGATGTTTCAAAAGTCTTCATATAAATAAATTAATTTTGAATCTGGATGATTAGACGGCCGATTGGCGCAAGCAACCATGCTTTATGAGTCCAAGGCCGTGGGTAAGATTTCTAGAACTGGAAAACGTTTGTGTGATAAACATAAAATATGTTTTTCAGTGTCTGGGTGTTCAGGTAAGTCCATGCGTTCCAGATGATAAAAAAACTTGTTTTATCCTATGTTAAGTTATGTTATGTGTTTTTCATAGAATTGGAAACTTATACATACATGCTAAAGCGTGAAACAATATGTTTTTCTTTTCTTTACAATGCAGTCAAACTCGTACATTGTATTGATAAACAGAAAAGTCGTAATGTTGAGACAGAAAAAGTGAAACGAATGAACGAGCGAGCATGATGTGTTTGGGCAAAAATAATTATATTTTGTAAATATAGTGTCTAAATGTGTGGCACCCCTACTTCTGATCAATATTAATATCCGCGAATGGAGATTTTTTGCAAGTTCTTAGCACCCCCCGCTATATTTATCCGGTTGTGGCCCCCGCGAGGGCACCCGGTTGCCCCGCCGATATATTTTTCAACGGAATTATATTATCACTCTTCGAATTCCATCGCTGTATCGTTTTATGAACCCTTCGAGGTTTCGTTCATTAATTCGAAAGATGCAGATTATTGCTGTAGCATAAGATTTCAGCTATCCAATCGGTTGTTAGTCCTGAAGCAAACCAAGGAATATACTTACAATAAATGTATACGATCACTTTACGTGTTTGTATCGTCATAGGCACTGGCAAAAAAAGTAACAAATTAAGATTGAAACCAAGAATTAAATAAAGAGAAAATTTTATCTGTTATGAAACGTAGGGTTTCCACCAAATATTATATTGCAATGGATCTCGAAATCACTCACGATCGGCGGGGCGTAAATAAAATATACTTCGCCTAAAACTATCAGTAGCAGATGACAAATATTCTTAGCTGTAACCACGGTTTAGCGAGCGTACAGTTCACAAACGAGCTTAGATGCTCTCATTCGCTGTTATACAATATTTATTGAATAGTCCCCAGTGTGATAAAGATTTGTGAGGGAGGTAAAGTGGTAAAGTCTAGGACTTTACCACTTTACCTCCCCTATTAAAATAGGGGTAAATTTAGGGGAAACTTTTTCCTTAACACGATCCTCTAAGTGTATAAGTCCTGACCATAACTTAAGATCACTTTTTGACTAATGCGTTGGTTGGACTGTTGGTCCGCACGCTCTACTACTAGCTGACATCAGAATCAGAGACGTCGATTCCAATGACGTGAATGAGTTTGCGCAGGAAATTAAAATTAGGAATCTTAACAGTCTTGCAGAAATTCATTACATTTTGACAAAAATAATACCGTCTATGCTGAGCAAAAATAACAGGTATTTATTTATAGTCGGCGACATTGCGTGCAAATCAGTATTACTGTGATATAATATTTAAAATCAACTTGGTGGCGAATCTTAATATTTTATTAGCTGTAAGTAATAAGCAGTAATATAATTAAATAATAGGTGTTACAGATTTATAAAACTTGAACATAATAGTTTCTCATGTTAGTTTAGTACTAATAGCATTATCATAAGTTTGGTATAGCGGCATAAAAAATATAAAGTTGTATGTTGTAACTAACAAAATAATAGACTATAACGTGACATACTAGACAAAACATACCAAAAACCGAAAACCGAATCATCTATCGAGTTTCCCAAAGCTCACTCACTTTAAAAATTATGTTACGTAGCTTACTAGCATACCATTTCATATCAGTACTTTTACATATTATGGGCTAGGACCGTTCTACAATTCCCCATCGTGTGGGGATCAAGTTGACGCTCTGAAGTAAACGTTAGCATAACTTTTGGCATACTGCATGCTCGCTATGCTGTGGCAGTAGTGTCTGTAGACCCTAGATATTATTCGTGGTCAATATAATTTATTTGGTGTTGCAAATAGGATTAGCCGCGGGAGGCGGGAGTGGGTCATTTCTTTCTTTTTCTCTTTTTGCCCTTTTTGTCCGGGGACACAAAGCGGTCCGGCGAGGGCCCATATCGATTGTGCCACGCTGCGAATCCCGGCGTAAATGTGTTCAACGGACAACGGACATTGAAAATTGTTGCACTGTATCATTCTTTTGAAATACTCGTAATAGATGATGTTGATGGATGGACGGTTATATTTCGTCGATGAAAAGAATGTGTTATAATACGTACCTACAGGGAAATTCTGTGGGGGAGTGTTGTCATTTTCCCTCACCGGGTACCACACGCTTGTTTAGAGTTACGTAGACGGGGGTTTAAACTACTTTTTCATGGGTTCTTTTGCAAATGGTTCTAAGAGATAGCAGCTGATAATTAAAAAAAAAAAACTCTTGTTATAGGGCTAGCCCACGTTGTCGGTAAGCAACTTACGCTACGCTTCTGGTTTGTGCTTAGTTGGCAGGGAAAAGTAAAATCCGTTTATAGACTGGTGTTACTGACCAAGCATTTACGGGATTCGAAGCTATTCAAGTAGCGATGGGTAGGGTACGGTACGGGACAACCGATGCATGTTGGTTCCAAAATGATAGAGTGGTGACCCGCATCTGTAAATACAGGAGTGGTAGTTGTAGCGGCGCGTCGGCGTTTTATGCCGAAGCAACGCTAAGGGAACGTGTCCCACTGGTATACGCTATTACAATATGATTCCTAAGAAAATACTTGACCTACCAATGCATACATTTAAAAAATGTGTAAAAACGCATGTAGTACAGCGAAGTTACTAAACATTTGATGAATTCCTCAATGACAAGGTAGATTGGAAGCAGCCAGCCTCGCTCTCATCTCCCGCAAGATAGTAAAATGATTGTAAATGTTGATGTTGGAAAAGAGCAACTACTGAGTTTCTTGCCGGCTGTTCTCGGTAGAATCTGCTTTCCGAACCGGTGGTAGATTCACTAAAAACATACATACTTGACGTTTCAAAAGTGCTTATAAAGTAGGCCTACTTGAAATAAATGAATTTGAATTTGAATTTGGGCGATGTCTCAGAACGTAAGGCAGGTATAAGAACCCTGCCTTACGTTCTGAGACAGAGTTGGAGCTCTGTCTCGTACAGTTATAATAATTATTTCAACTACTTTTACTACTTACTAGCTGATCCGTGCAACTTCGTCTGCACCAAATCGGTTATTACCGGAAAACACAAATAAAATGTCATTTTTCTAAAAATGAAGCCTAGCTAGATCATTGGAGCCGATTCCGAGATTACAATTATATACTTACAAGAATTGCTCGTTTAAAGATGTAAGATAAGATATTAATTATTACAATCTAAGGTAAAAGCTAGTCGTGACAGTAGTCGAGGTGGATTTGATGGAATAACTACAATATGTGTGGCACAGACAGCCGCTGGGTGCAGGTGGTACAAAACTGTGTGAATCCATATAAGACACCTCATCATCATAACTTTCAACCTATGCCAATACAGGGCAAGGGTCTTCTTTCAGACTGAGAAGGACTTAGGCAGTGTGGGGACCACGCTAGTCAAGTACGCACCTTTGAGAACATTATGGAGAAGTCATGCATTACATTGCATGCAGGCAAGCAGGATTCCTCACGACGCTTTGCTTCACAGTTAAAACATGTGATACTTTACTTAACTGTTTTAAACGCACATAACTCCTAAAAAGTTAGAGGTTCGTGCCGGGGATCGTACTCATTCAATCAGAAAGAAAGGCGAAAGTCCTAACCAGTAGGCTATCAGCATACCGCACAAGTGACCGTTTGCAGGAAAATTTATATTAATGGAAAATTAATCCCTCAAACATTACCTACACTGATTTTTGGCCCCTGATTTAGGGAAAAGCCAACCGTTATTACATTAAACGAGGAGCCAAGTTAAAATTCAATAAAGCATTGCCTCTAAGTTCGTTTAGCGCTTTTAAAGCTGCTTAGAGATTCGAAGCAGGCGGCCATTAAAAGCGGGCTCTGAGTAAAAATAAACAAAGTACGCAGGCGATGTAGGGCGCGGACGTGACAGGTGGCCCAAAAAGCTCGGGAATTGGCTGTAAGTAATCCGCGCCCTGGCTTATCCGATCTCTTGAGCAAATAAAAAATACTTATCACGTAAAAACCTTGGAGCCTTCGTGAAACTGTTAGCAGTGATATGCTCCTGTAATTTGTGTTGACTTTAACTTTACGATGTTTACATTAGCGACCACATTAAGGACTTCATAGAATTTACTTGTGTTTTCGTGATGTTTCCACGGTAAGATAATTACAAGCCTAACATTTCCCAAAACTCAAGATTGATGTTATACTTTTTTGCACTGATTAATATTTCGTATAACTGTAATTCATTAATTTATTTCTATCATTTATTATTCATATATATTTTTTATTCGACAGTAAACATTATTTCAATCGTTCTTTTTTTATGTAATTTACAATTACATAATACATAATTATTATTCTCTCCCTTTTAAGACACTTGTTTGTGGGCGTGTGCTTCCGTTTTTGCTTTATTTAAGTGAATCTGCGTGTGGCCAATGATTTCAATAATGTCAGAATAATTTCAGAATCGACGCTAATAAGGCTTCGTAAGTCGCAGATATGTTTATCACACAAAAACCGTGGCAAAAGATTAGTAGGTTAAAACAATCGAAATTGTTTATTGACTACTGAAATAATATACATATTTAAAGATTTTGAACTCAGGTTTTCGTGGTTAATCAACATTTCTTGATAGTTGACATAGTTCGAAGGGTACATACCACGATAACATTTTTAAATTTGTCGTTATTTCGACCCAGTTGCATGAATCATGGTCCGGTCGTGACCACGAAACTGGGTCGTAATATCGACAAATCCAAAAAAAATATATATTATCGTGGTATGGTACTCGTTGAATATTTAAGAAGTATATATACTATTTTATTGCGTTTCTCAATTTTGTTATTCCATACAAATATTATTATAAATATTAATATTGATTTTGCAATACAATGTAATCAACGCATTGCTGCAAAATTCTTGTCTCCACTCCATCGATCTTAAGAGCACTTTGTCAAACGACGGATCATGTTCATCTCACACGGCGCGCCGCGCGGTAAACACATATCGTTTACTACAAGGTACCGAGTGTAGCTGTATACTGGTCAGTGGCGTTTTTTTGTATAATATATAAGTAAATAAAGAATAAATATAAATAAAACATAATGTATAATAAATGCTATATAATACATAATAAATTTCCTGCAATCAATTAGTTATTCTAATTCTTAAAAAATAAGATATAAAACTAATTTGAAGTCATAGGGAGGCATTTTTTTCAGTGCCCCACGGCGGCACAAATTTAAATCCGGCCCTGGGTACGATGTCGCGTAGAAACCGTTTAGGGTTATGGATTTACCCCTCTTCTTCCCGCGGGTGTCGTACGAGGCGACTAAGGGAATATAAATAGAACGGATAGCATTTTCTATGCTGCTACTACCATATGCTGCGATCACCATTCCGTCTGCGCAGCTTGGTGATTATGGTCAAACCCTACTGATGGCAGAGGAATTTAGCCCAGCAGTGGACTAAAGGCTACTGCCAATAGGAGCCTGTTGATGGTGATGATAAAACATACAAGTTATCCCGCTATCTAGCAATAGTAGTGAGAATCGAACCCACGGCCTTGGACTCAGAAAACTGCGCCAATCGGCCGGCATCATCTTACCTGCACCAGGTGAGATTGCATTCAAGGGCTAAATTGTGCAGAAAGAAAAAGGATAGTAGTTAACATTTAATTTGAAAAGAAATAAACATGCAATGTTATTCAATATACATTCGTTAAATGTAAATAAAAATGGGTGATTTTATAGTGCAGTTACGGTTGAGTAGTGAGGTCGGATTAAATTGCGTGGTCCTTTAAAATAACTTAATAAAACTCTACCACTGGCACCTGTAATTTGTGTATAATTGCATCAGAGACGGTCGAGTGGCCGCGCTTTATTTATTCACTTTTTTGGAGCCTGCCCACACAGCAATTTAGTTGACTGAAATGCTACTTAGCAATCGAGAAATTGTATATCTGCCGTGTAGCATTTCAATGAAAGCTGAACTACAAACAGATAGAGGTCCGGTACCTCTTTAAAAAGCAATGAAACAAATAAATATACTACGACAATGCACACATCGCCATCCAGCCCTAAAGTAAGCGTAGCTCGTGTTATGTGTACTAAGATAACGAATGAAATGATGAATATTTTTATGAATGATATACATAAATACTTATAATATACCGATAAACACCCAGACATTGCAAAACATTCATGTTCATCACACAGAAAGCAGGGTCGCTGTCCACTACGCCACTCGATCGTCAAAACTTAATGAAAACTTAATTCGTTGATGTATTTTAGTGTAAATAGTTTCAAATTATTTCGACTTCAATAATTCAGGCTTACAGACGAATTAGCACAGCGGGCAACATGATTAAAGATACCTGGGCCAATTATACCCACGCCCTTCAGTTAATACAAAATATGGCTTCACAAACAAACGCAATCAACACACTCGAAGTCTTGAAGAAGAACCAAAGACTAGAAAGAAAGAAGAAAAACAAGACCAAAGATAAACACAAACACGAAGGAGGCTTTACCAGACCTCAACCTACGACTAATAACCAAATTAGTGCAACTTAACCGGGTTAAACTAAGGACAGTTGTGGGTATGGTAACAGGACACTGCCCACTAAAACAACTCCTGTCCATTTTAGGTATAACCGACAGTCCTCTGTTCAGAGCATGCATGGAGACGGATGTAACACCGAAACACGTAATGCACCAGTACAATGGAGTGGCAGAGCGACGCGCAGGACATCTTGGCTCCTCAGCAACACTTCAAGAAGCACTCGGCGACCTGTGCGGCCTGTTAAGCTTCTGGAGTGAGCTCAGCTGGCTGGAGCGATCCAACGGAGAGATCCGCATCAATGGCACACGTATAACGGACGGTTCAGGCCAACCAAGTAAGGAGACAGGCCCAGGTAAAGAACGAAAGAAAGAAAAGAAAGACGTTTTTGGCTGCAATTTCATGATATGTAGGTATACCTTACAATAACTTATTTGAAGTAAATAATAGGTACCATGATATATCTTATAAAAATGCCGATTAAAATTGCACTTGTACCTAAAACGAGAATATAAATATACTATTGCTGTACCATTTAATCAGGAACATTAAAACACTTAATCTAAAAAGCTATAAAAATATCGCAGTTGCAATATGTCATGGCAATATGGCCCTACGCTACTCTTATTCAAACAAGTAAATACGATCAAGGAACGATAACAATTACTATACAGTCCATACATTGCTCACTTTCAAGTGAGTTTACTTCGTTGCTAACTAACAAAACAGCAATGCACTTGGTAACAAAATAGTTATATTATATTCGAGTATGGCAGTGCCGCTCCGGCTTCCGTTTTGCTCCCCCTGTCGTTAGGGTTGTCAAAATTGTAAAAGTCTAAGGGGCTTTTTCTCAAATCGTACTTACTGAATGCCTACGAGCATGTAGTTCAGTGCTACGAAGGCTCCTTCGGTAACGGTGGTTTGTAGCAAAATGCTACGAAAAACGTTTTTCTTTTCTTCTTTAACTGGTAAGAAAATAATAACAACTTATATTTAAATTAATAACCTTTAATTAATGATACTCATTCGTCTTAATTATCTAAGGCATTTAAATTGTAACACAATTGAAACTACGATTTGCTACGTCAAAGAACTATTAAACCTGGCTAAGTTTGTTGTGGGCTCTTCTTAGACCAGAGCGCGTTTGGAACTTTCCTAGCTTTAGTTTTAAGTTAAGGAATGCAGTTGTCACCACCACTAACATTAGTGTAACATGTAAAATGTATGAACGCTTCATTAGTGCCTGTAATGTCAACATGAATATATTTTTGAATTTTAATTTGAATGTATTGCATAAAGTACTCTCACGCTACTACGTATGTATTTGACCATTTTTTTTTAAATGTCGTGAAGAATTTGCTGGATGTTGGCAGCCCTGCCTCTCAGCTACTATCTCACTCCGGGCGGGGCGTGGGGTGCGATAACCACTTTTTATACGCATAATGCGGGATCTCGCGCTAAGCTGATAGAATTGTGGCGGAATCAGCGGGCCCTTTGAACTTCTATTAAATTGTAACACCCGCGAGTTCGCGCCAACGCGCCCATGAAATTGTGGGCTTTATTGAAATCGTTACAATTTTTCTTCCCCGCAAGAATTCGGATTAGAAGTAACTTCAAACGCTGTAGTTACAGACTATAAGACCCATCGCAGTTGTACTATTTCCCAGTTAAAGGTATAAGGTATTTAGTTATTTATTTGCTTATGCATTAGAAATAAGATATTTACATAAATGTAATATTAATATATTTTTTTAATCTTTAATATATATATGGCTATTTGTATTTTTTATCTTCAAACAATATCTCTATATATATAATTTAATACTTTATAATATCATAAGTTTTGTTTTTGTGACAAACACTTGTCGTTCGCAGGTTGGTCGGTAGAAAATGCTTTAAGACCGCCTTTATAAACTGTTTTCTTGGGTTGTGCAATAAAGAGTTTAAAAAAAAAGTAGATCAGTTTTTCTTACATAGTCACACAGCAGAAGATTGACATGTCGACATTGGCATAGTGGTAGTTTAGGGGTCAGAAATATACAAGTACATCAAAATTTTCGTGGGAGCTTCAGACGATGGGCATGTTGTTTATGTAAGTATATAATTATCAATTTTTGCTTTTAGTTTCCTTTGCCTTAGTTTATTAAGATTGACCCGTGTCGAAAGGCCCTTATTACTGCTATCTATTTCATAATTGAATAATTTCGATACAAAACTTCGAAGAAAGTAAATAATATGGTATGATAACAAACAAAATGTACAGTTTAATAAAGAAAAAATCTTCCGTCGCCGATGTTTCACCTGTCTCAGATGTCCTTCACATAAAATTTGTTTGAGTTGAAGTAGAATTGTCCGAGATGTCAAATATGATGGAGTCGAAATAAAATTCTCTGAGGTTAGAAATAAGAAGGAACAATAACATTTTCATAAAAAGTAAATTAAAACGTGAGCATATCTTCAAGTTATTAAAAAAACAAAATAGCATAACGAAAACTGCACATTTTCCCGACAGTTTCAAAAGAAAAGGCTACATGCAAACTTTAAAAATAACACCGCAGAGAACGGCCATTTTGTCGTAGGCGAAAAAGGCGCGAAAATAGCACCGGTGTAAAATGGCGGCGATATTTATAGTTTCAATTAACGGACTTTGCATGCTTCGTCCGGACTTAAAGTAGCTAACCGGTACGTTATTAGAATAAGTAATAAAAATTCTTACGATAACAATTTGTAAAAAGCACCGTTTTCGTTTTATAAAACTAAATAAAGGAAGAAAAGGCTATATTTAGTTTACCATAGAAATATAAGGCTCTTATTACACTGGCTTGTTATTTAGAAATCGTTGCTTTATTTTAAATTATATACTTTGTTTTCTTAAGTACTTTAGTAAAGCACTGCTGCAACATATACACGTGTTCTAAAAGATTTAAAATTTTTGTCAGTTCTGTTTTTTTCAAATCAGCGGGATATGTTTTAAAACAGATTTTCCTGTAATTATTTAAATTACTTATATTTTATCTTTCAAATTAATTGTCCGTGTTCCTTTTTAATAAGGCCAATGGCATCTTGCATCTCGATTGTTCAATTCAATGCTAGAACTACCTACAGCTAGTCTAGCCCCTTTATAAACGCACGCAATAAGAGTTTTTGGCGGTGGAAAAAGCATAAAACTTATCGCATGAAAGTAATGGACGCATAAAGTCGCTCGTCAAAATTAATTCGTCATTCGAAACCGAACGGCTCATTTGGCCGACAATAATCAGAGTGTAAACCGTTTTAATGCGACTTTAAAACCGCAGAAATAAAAGAAGGATAAATTAACTATATAATGGTCGAGTTCCGTGGTACATCTTTGTAGATCATCAGATCCCAATGAAAACAAAGTCCATACGCAATGTCACTATAAAAATTAAAAAAAAAAAAAACTTAGTTGAGCAATGTTTTTATTCAGTAAATGATTCATCTAATATTATAGAGTATCCCTAATCAAATCGGCTGCCCTACAATACTATGTACTACTTATGCATTCATGTACCTATTTATTTTAATATTAAATACTGAACATTGTTACGTTACAATGCATAAATAGTTTATTGCAGTATAGATGAAATCTTGTATTAAATTTATATATTTACCACAAAATTAAAATTGAAATTGAAATCTTCATTCCTGCTCTATAACTGTCCCACTGCTAGACACTGATTATCTTTTTAGAAGATTGGGTTTTAGAGCATCCATAGAGGTTGGTGGGTTTAAACATTTATACCATGACAGCGGCAATAACAGCATACAACGATTGAATGTGCTCACCGACGCAAAGACAACACCGGTTATAAAATGCTGCCCTTACGGAGCGACTTAATCCTATTCAGAACGAAGCTCATTAAAAATAGATTTAAAAAAATCACCATTTTCCTAGATCCAGGTTGGCACTAAGTGGTTACTCTAGTATTGAACCACCTCGCGATCTTCAGTCCAATATGCTAACTAAATTGCCAAAAATGCGTTAAAATCCAATTTAAGTGGTATCAACTAAATGGAAAACTCATTTATAATAAATCATCGAAATCGGCTTCTATAAACACCAACAAAGATATGAAATTACTGCCATAGATATCCTCATATGTTACTTAATATATACCTATCAATTTGGTACTCCGAGCTTTATAATTACTCAAATTATATATTATTTCAAGTGCCTGCTTATAAAGTATAAGCACTTTTGAAACGTAAAGTATGTCTGTTTATAGTGTCTCTGTCAAAGCAGACCTATCCATGTAGGCCTATCACAAGCAGTTATGAAACGTACATACATCATAGTGAAGTAATTGATAACTTCGTTCATCCACTGCCCACATCAAACTTAGCCGGCAAATTTTTTATTAATCACCATCTCACAATCAATTAACATCTTGCTATGAAGTTAGAGCAATTCACTTGCTTTGATGTGTTTTTATGTTGTTGCATAACAATTTCCAAGGGAAAGGAAACACAGGAAATACGTTTCAGGTGTTCCGGATGAAATGTCAAATAATCACATTTGCGATTTGAATTTCGTAAAAATTAAGCGGAAAGCTGAGCTGGCGCGCGTCGTTCCGACAATTAAAATCAAGCGATTTCAGCGCTCGCAGTTTAACAGCGTCTATTTAGGTACAATTACGTCGCGTCATTGCCCATTGTCCAGCAGCGATTAAGCCCGAACTACAATGGGACCAATCCGTGCCCTAACGAAGCGACTTCGGCCATTTCCGCCCCACTTCGGACCTGGCTCAAAGATGTGTAATTTGCGGCCGCCGAATTGTAGAGCGGCGAGTTTTGACGGAATTGGCCCAAGTTGAACGTTTGTAAGTGGACCTTCGGAGGCGTTAAGCGAACTTGGCGAAGTTCCGCAGATTGGTTTAACAGGGTCGTTTTTGACAAGCCTGCATAGTTGCTCGACACAAAGCGAACTGCGATTAAAAGCCAAATTGGTGTGACCGTTAAGTATTAAGAAGGTAAATACTCTGAAATTTACACAAAGTGAATTCTATGTCGTTTTAAATCGGTAACCGTTTTTATTAACGTAGCAACCTTTCGGGTAAATATATAATACAACTCGAATTGCATAGAAGCAGACTTTACTTTGCGGAAATCCATGGTTCTAATTCTTCTGGTACTAATATCTAATTTTCTCGTCACTGTCTAAACGTCCTAGCAAGTATTGGTTACCGCCAGGAATAGCAGCAGTTTCTTTATTGGAAGAAATTTATGAAAATAAGCTTAATTTGCTTACTCCGCGAACAACAGGAGAATCTGTATGGTGTAATTTATAGTTCCTTCAACGCTTATACTCCACACCAGTCAATGTTGACTTAACAATTATTCATTGAAAAGTCAACATCTGAGGATGCTCCGGTTGTGGAGCGACACGTAGCTAGAGGGTACATTGCCGAAGATCTGTTTGGTGTGGAGTATAAGGATTGAAGAAATTATAAATTACCTCATACAGATTCTCCTGCTTTTCGCGGAGTATAGCAAATTAAGCTTGATCTTCGTAAATTTCTTCCAGCAAAGAAACTGCTGCAATTCCTCGCGGCAACCAATACTTGCTGGGATTTCTAGACTGTGACGAGAAAAAGATAGTAACCGGTTGACGTGACATCAGGAGAAGAAGAACCCATTCTTTTATTCCATCTGAAGGAGGTATTACTCTACGTAATAAGATAACTTTTTAGTTTACTGCAACTTCTATCTTCTATCAACTATAGATAATTACTATTGACAAGACAAGTGGGAGAAGCCGTTGGGCGTATGGGTAGCGTCCATAAATCCATTGCCGTTCGTGCTAGGGCGAATAACCGGAACTTTTAATGATAACGCCTTCGCGCCGTGACACTCACACTCGATAAAGGGCGGTGTTTAATAATACCCCAATCGCACTGTATTAATGGACCTGGATAAGCCCCGATGCTTCCACGAGAAACGAGATCGACTTCATCATGTCGACCAAACGGCATGTATTCAATGATGTCTCTGTGATCAACAGGGTTAAAACCGGAAGTGATCACCGTATGGTAAGAGGCACATTGAGTATAAACGTTCAACTTGAAAGAGTCAGACTGGTGAAGTCTACACTCCGGCCTACTCGTGCCCATATTCAAAACCCCGAGAGCTTTCAACTAGAACTACAGAACCGGTTCGGTTGCCTAGCAGATTGCGACACTGTGGACGATTTGAACAACAGGCTGGTGGAAACTGTCCAAACAGTCGGGTCCAAATTCTACAAGGCCCACCGTAGAAACAAGGCCAATAGGTTCTCAACCAATACACTCAAGCTTATGACGGAGAGGCAAGAGATGAGACTACAGTCTATAGCAGACGCGTCCGCTTACCGGCGGATTAATAGGCAGATCTCTAAATCACAGACTCGTGATATGCGGCACTTCAATACAGAGCGTATTAAAAATGCCATCGAGCAAAACAGAGGCTCTAAAGTGTTCGCTAGAGATCTGTCTATCGGTCAGAGCCAGTTGATGCGACTGAAGACCAATAATGGTAGTCTTGTCTCTTCCAAACCTGAGATCTTGGGTGAGGTTGAGAACTTTTATGGACAGTTGTACACCACAGTACAGACGCCTGTTGAAGATTTGGCTAAGGATCCTAGAGCCAAATTAACTCGACACTATACCGAAGATATCCCAGACGTCAGCCTATACGAGATTAGTGTGGCTCTCAAGCAGCTTAAAAATGGCAAGGCGCCGGGTGATGACGGAATAACGGCAGAACTCCTGAAGGCAGGTGGAAAACCGATACTGAAAGTCCTTCAGCGATTGTTTGATTCCGTTATTCACCAAGGCACAACGCCAGAGGCATGGCACAGGAGTGTGGTGGTTCTGTTCTTCAAAAAAGGTGATAATACCTTGTTGAAGAATTACAGACCCATCTCGCTGCTGAGTCATATCTACAAGCTGTTTTCGAGAGTCATTACGAATCGTCTCGCTCGTAGGTTTGATGACTTCCAGCCTCCCGAACAAGCCGGTTTCCGTAAGGGCTTTAGTACCATAGACCACATTCATACGCTGCGGCAGGTTATACAGAAGACTGAAGAGTATAACCGGCCACTTTGCTTAGCGTTTGTGGACTATGAAAAAGCCTTTGATTCGGTGGAAACTTGGGCTGTGTTTAGGTCACTGCAGAGATGCCGAATTGACTACCGGTATATCCAAGTGTTGCAGTGTTTGTACAAAAACGCCACTATGTCAGTTCGTATACAGGATCAGACTACGAGACCAATCCAATTGCAGCGAGGCGTGCGACAGGGAGATGTTATCTCCCCGAAACTATTTACCGCTGCGTTGGAGGACGTCTTTAAGCTTCTGGAATGGAACGGACTTGGCATCAACATTAACGGCGAGTACATCACTCAACTTCGGTTTGCCGACGATGTAGTCATAATGGCAGAGACTCTGGGAGACCTAAATACGATGCTCGATGGCCTCAGCAGAGCTTCTCAACAGGTTGGCCTACGAATGAACATGAGCAAGACGAAGATTATGTCTAATGCTCATGTTCCGCTTCAACCAGTAATCGTTGAGAACACTGCACTCGAAATTGTTGACGAATACGTATACCTAGGACACACGATCCAGTTAGGTAGGTCCAATTTCGAGAAGGAGGTGAACCGCCGAATCCAACTCGGATGGGCAGCGTTCGGGAAACTCCGTGCCATCTTTTCGTCAGAAATCCCTCAGTGCCTGAAGACGAAAGTCTTCGAACAGTGCGTGTTGCCAGTGATGACCTATGGCTCTGAAACATGGTCGTTAACTATGGGCCACATAAGAAGGCTTAGAGTCACTCAGCGGGCGATGGAGAGAGCTATGCTCGGAGTATCTCTACGCGATCGAATCAGAAATGTGGAGATTCGTAGAAGAACCAAAGTTACCGACATAGCTCAACGAGTCGCGAAGCTTAAGTGGCAATGGGCCGGGCACATAGTTCGGAGAAAGGATGGACGTTGGGGTCCCAAGGTGCTGGAATGGCAGCCCCGTACTGGTAAGCGCAGCGTTGGTCGACCCCCAACGAGGTGGACAGACGACATTAAGCGCGTCGCAGGTAGCCGTTGGATCCAAGCGGCTCAGAATCGTGGAACTTGGAACTCCCTACAAAAGACCTATGTCCAGCAGTGGACGTCTATCGGTTGATGTGATGATGATGATGATGACTGTATTAATAAATAATTAGTATTTTCTAAAATATTACCAAAGGTATCCATATCTGTTATAGCCACAGCCGTCATATTTATTACTTAAACCTCGATACTTAAAATTAAAAAATACTTGTAGTTGAATAATAGTATATAAAAGACCTAAATCACTAATACGTTTTATATAACCCTTATCAGTTAGATGTTTTAACCTTTTTCTAGCTCTTTTTAATGATATCTTGGCAACTATATTGAAAAAAAAATCAGCGTGTATATTCGGTGTATGTTTGCGGCTGGTTGTGTGCCTGAGTAAGCACGCAATGCAAATTTCTGCGGAGTGGTGACACTACGTGTACAGTTCGCAGTTTGCGGCAAATTGCTCACTGACCCGTTCAGTCAGCGGTTTAATTGCCGCGAAAATACAGCCACTGTCACTCGTAGCTTCCGAGCACCAACGCTGAATCAGTCTTAGATTAATAACAGTTTGAGGAATAAGATTAGGTCCCCCCCTAATTAGATTTTCTAACAGTTGCTAACTGGTGGCGACCTTTCATCTTCATACAAAGTTTGTTACTTACAAATTATGCGGACAATCGGTTGGCAACTTGTTGGAAAAGTTACGGCAGCGGCAACAAAAATATAATTTCGATCAAGTGGCCAAGTTAGCACACACTTACACAACTAAGTTTCGTATCACGAAATCACATTCAATTTGACTTATGAAAATAAAATATTACTTTTATTTCGATTACGACTTTTATATTTCCAAAAAAGGATGTTCCGGTGTTGGAGCGAAACGAGCCCGAAGAGCCTGCGATATGGTGTATGAAAAAACTATCAAATGTAATATTCAGATATGCCAGGTTTTCATGGAATGTAGCAAAATAAGCTTAATGTTAAATGCCATAATGTATGAACAATTGAGGTGTACTACGCAATGTGTAATTAATCTTTCATCACTACATTTGAAATACATGAACTTTTCTACTCGGGGCAGCAGGTACGGTTCCGGGTCCGCACGGTAAGCAATCTCGCATATCTCTGATGGAAAGGCCGCCTTACTGACTCGCGGGTTGTTGCAAAATTAGTAAAGTTCACGCCGCCATTATTGGCGTCGGCCTCACAAAGGACGGCCTTTGTCAACGCATAATTGCGAAGCCTCGCGCCGTCGCGTCGTCCGCGGCAAACATTACGACTAAACTAACTATCTTCAGATAAAACTTCCCATTTCCAAACACAGGGCTTTTGTTCCAGCGATTGGTTCGCAGAAATGTATTAAGGCTTGATTCCCACTTTAATATCAGGGTCGCAAAGTTTCAATCAGTTAGCTAGTTATACTCTCATTTGCTTAATTACAGTATGTTTTTTTATGCATATAGATGAGCGCTTGAGTGCAATCACACCTGATGTGATGATGCAGCCTAAAGTGGAGGGCGCTGGCCTAGAAGATGCATACTCACTCTTGATTTAAAGGTGCTCATATTGTAGGAACTGGGAAGTAAGAAGGGCATTCCAGATCGTAGCGATGCGAATCAGAAACGAAGTAATTAAAAAAAACACGATTTATAAAGTTCTCTAAAAAACCTAAGGTAAGCCTAAGGTGGCTCTAAGATCCTATATTTCCGGATCATAAGCAGAGCGTTTGGTGTCAGTGGTCAAGGAGTTGAGTAATCTGTAGATTCTCTGTTATTAGCATCAGATAAAAAATATTATAATTGTAAGTAAACTGAATATTATTTTCAAAAAGTGGAATTAATGTAGTGTCTTCTGTATTTCTGAACACATCAAACTCTTTATTTTTATTACACTAAGGTTCCACCTACAGTCACGAATTTGATATTTAAAACTACTAGCAAAAGATCAATTTAAATTTGACCTTTGAGTGTTTCGTTACCTGAAAACGACTAATCTTAATCGACTTATGAATAGCAGGCAGAAAACAAAATGGATAGAATGATCAAATGAACGAAATCGTTTCCGATTTAATGGAGAAATAAAGTGGGTAAAAAGAGTTATTAAAACAATAAAGTCTCAACAAAATCAAAATTATAATGTAACTAGATAGACAAATTAGTTACCTATATCTGAAAGTATAGTACAAAGTCAATATGACTGAACTTCATCGGAAGTTTCCCGATCGTGTCTCAACTAACAATATTAGCAAAGTTCCTAACCTTCGGCAGACGATATTGACAAGCGTGTTTGTTGTTCGTGAGATGTAAGTACGTAACGCTCACGCCGGTACATAACGAGTGATAACTAAAGGGCTTATCGGAGCCGGCAACTTCCGCCTTGAGTTGTAAAGCGGTGCTACAATGGTTTTGAAATTACTTTGACACAAAATGTTTTAATATTTCTGAGTCATTGATGGTACAGGAGTTTAAATAATTTAACGACTTCGAATGAAGTGTTATACGTGAGAAAAAAATATAATGATTTGATGCATTTTAAAATTTAAGAACCAGAAGTTGTTAGTAGAATGCTGACAAATTTGCTGTGTATGCAACTGTTACTTGAGAACTATATTAACTAGACCGCTATTTTCTGATACTGGGGCTAGTTGAGTATCCTTATAAGACAGCGCAAAAGGTGTAATATTAATTAATTAGAAAACAAGAACAAAAAAAAGAAATTTATAATTTTTTTTCACTTATAGCTATTTGATTAGTTAATGACATAGTTAAGTAGATCACAACTTAAAAGTGTTTAGTGCAGTGTATACTAGTTAACTATTTAAGGTTCTTGCTTTATTACTACAGAATAACTATAATATAATAAGTTTTGTTTTTTTGTTACAAACAAACAATTCGAGTAATAATTGATGGTACTAGAACGGACGGACTTACCCTATATACATTTAAGTCTTTTTTAGTTTTTTTTAAATTCCTATTTCCTATTGTTACTTCAGTTACCTGTAATTGATTTAATTCGCATCAAATGACCTGTTAAATTTCTTTAAGCAACGCGCAACGACGCGTAAACGTCGGCTTGTCTATTGTCTTTTAAATGCTTCACTGGCGCTAAGGAAGTCTACAGGAAACTTGTTGTACGAACTCAAACAGAATTCATCATTATTTTGTACCTATAGAACAGTAAAAGTACAGTTATAGTTATAGAAGAGGTTTTTGCGATAGAGCTTATCCGGGGTACAACTGCCAGGCTTATTTCTACCGTTAAGCAGCAATGTTGTGTTTCGGTCTGAAGGGCGTGGTTGCCGGAGTATGCGACGCTGATGGGATTGCCTCGGTCTTGCAGTGTGTCAGGGATGTTTGACGAAGCGCGCGTGAATGTACGTCCATAAAAACATTTCTAAATTTGAGAAAAAATGTGACTGCAATAATTTAAACATTAGAAGTAAGAATAAACTTACAGTGCAATATACTAGGTTACATAGAAATTGCATACAATTCTACAATAAACTACCTATTGACATCTTGGAGATGTCTCTTAAAAAGTTCAAAGTTTGTATTAAACGTAAGCTTATAGAAAAGTCCTATTATAGTATAAAGGACTACGTAATCGATAAAAAAGCTTGGGTGTAAATTATTGCTCTAACCAGGTTGCTTTTCTAATAATTTAACATGACATTGTTAGATGGTGATAACAAAAAAAAAACACCCGGCTAAGTTTCTTGTGGGCTTCTTCTTAGACCAGGACGCGTTTGGAACCCTCGTAGCTTTAGTTTTAAGTTTAGGAATGTGGTTATCGCCATCATCTCACTACCGTGTAATTCTTATGTACGCATCAAAAGCGCCACCTATGGGCCTATAAAGATATTTTTGACTTTGCGCATATAGATTGTCACGATCATGCGAAAACGGTGTGCATCCTTGGTGTGCAGGGTTCGGGCTAGTTCCAGCGACCTCCTGAGGGCACTAGCTGGCCGGATAGATTGTCAGTACATGCGCTGCATAGTACATGTGCTTTCCAATCAGGCATGCCAGAAGAGTTTTATATAAACTATTTCGTTAGGCTAAGTCGGTAGAATCTGCTTTCCGAACCGGTGGTAGAGTCACTACAAACATACATAATTGACGTTTCAAAAGAGCTTATAAAGTAGGCCTACTTGAAATAAATGAATTTGAATTTGAATTTACTAATATTAGTTTATTAACTTTAGATTTTACTAACAATTTATGATCTAAGTCGGTCAAAGTAAATAACTTTTATTTTTTTAACACCTTAGCCTCAGGTTAATGGGCACAGTTAACATGTTGCAGGACGTATTCCTTGCATGTGAAGTGCTGCTTTGTTATAGGAAATCGTTATCCACTAACACCAACAGGTGGACCATCTGCTTGGTGTCAATTATTACAATACTACTGTTAAGTACCTACATGATTAAATTAGGTTTGAGGAGATCAGCAGAAGAACTAGAATTACTGACAGGTCAAGGAGTCGTGAAGCTAAAGTGGCAATGTGCAAGCACAAAGCTCGATGGACGCTGGGTTCCCTAGATGCTTGAATGGCGACGGCGCACTGGAAATCGTGAAGGTAGACATATGCCCGTTTTCACTAAGAAAAGACCTAGGCAATGCCTAATTAAATAACGCCAGAAAATTTAAAACATTGTTAACTGTAAAATGATGCTGAATAAGAGCAATCTGCTGAGTTTCTTGACGTCTCTTCTCGGCGGAATCAGACTCTACCCCCGATAGAGTAACTACAGACAGACTGACTTGACATTTCAAAAGTGCTTATTAAACTAGGCTTACTTGAAATAAATGATTTTTAAACTGATATTTGGAACTAACTCTTTACAAGAGAATCTCCATTGGTTGACATGATTATGATTATGTCCTAGTATTGAATGCATAATGTGCTCTCCGAGGGTGCCTAATTCTTCCGGTAATCGTACCCAGGACCTCGTGAGTCGCAGTCAAACAAGTTTACCACTATACCAACGAGATAGATAACCTAAATATATACACAATTTATTCAAGTGTTCGCCGACCGCCCGCCTTTTGTTCAAAAGCGTTATTTTCTAGAACAAAAGAGGCAAAATAATGAACGACTCCTTAAGTTTCGATAAATTCTGCATCTCAATTATTATCGCGGCCGCGCTCTGGCGGGAGCCCACCGTAATGGCGGCCCAGATTAAACGGGCACTATATACAGTAACCCTGCTATACCTGCTTGTTTTATACTAACTTTAAATAACTTCCCTGGCGTAGCGGAGAGAATTATGACGGCCGATTGGCGCAGTGGGCAGCGATCCTGCTTTCTGAGCCAAGGCCGTGGTTTCGATTCCCACAACTGGACAATGTTTGTGTGATGAACATGAATGTTTTCCAGTGACTGGGTGTTTATCTGAATATTATAAGTATTTACGTATATTATTCATACAATTATTCATCAGACATCTTGGTACCAATAACACCAGCTACGCTTATTTTGAGGCTAGATGGCGATGTGTGTATTGTCGTAGTATATTTATCATTTATTGTTATTACTATGTTTTTAAGTTGAAGGTCCAGGGTTCTATTGCCAGTTCTCATGCACAGAGGCAATTTGGGAACTTATAATTCTAGGCCTGGTGTGGCTTTTCGTCCGAGGCTAGTATACCACCGACAAAGAGCTTAATAATATCAACAAAACCTTTAATTTCTGCAAAATTAAGCTACTGAGTACAAGGTTGTGGGTTCGATTCCCGCAACTGAAAAATGATTGTGTGATAAATGATGAATGTTTGTAAGTGTAAATTATCCATCAGGCATCTTAGTACCCATAACACAAGCTACGCTTACTTTGGGGCTAGATAGCGATGTGTGTATTGTCGTAGTATTTCATATCACTATTATTTTATCCGAAGATCACGGGGCAGTTTTTAAAAATTAGTAAACATACTTCTAATAGGTTTATTCATTAAAGGCCGCTGGGGTACTATTGTACCGGTACATAGTATTAACGAATAAATAATCATTCGGACAGTGCACGCGTATAAAGATAGCATTTTTTCTTCTGGCATGCCTTGAAAATATAGAATATTTAAGGCTGATATCTAATTGCTGCTTTTGGTTATAACAGCTTTGTAATGGTAAAGAAATAATTATTTGAATCGTTTTAATGCTTTCACAGTTAATCCCTTACAAACAAACATACCTTTCCTATGTATATTTTTAAGTTTAGATGAGATGTTCTTAGTGAATAAACTCCAATGAAATATAGTAAATATTAGAAATGTAGTTGTAATTGCAGCACACTACAGTTGCTGCCTCTGGAGGCCCCGGCTGAGCTGTTCAGCGGCGCGGTCGCCGCCATTGGAATTTAAATTGCACCGCTAATAGGATTCCGAGTCACATTCGTGTTATATAAATTAAACATTTGCAGCCTAATTACGTTTTAGGTTTTTGTATGACGCGGTTAAAAGTTGCAAGCACGTTGCTAAAATGCGGACGGGTTTATTTATTTGTTTCTCGTTGGTTTTGACTGCAGACACAGGGATCCATTCATGAAAGTACAGGGTTCAAGCCCCGGGTTGGGCCAGGGAATAGTATTGGCATTTTGACAGATATCAAATTAAATTCAAATTCAAATTCATTTATTTCAAGTAAGCCTACTTTATAAGCACTTTTGAAACGTCAAGTATGTATGTTTGTAGTGACTCTACCACCGTTCGGAAAGCAGATTCTACCGAGAAGAGCCGGCAAAACTCAGTAGATGCTCTTTTCCAACATCAACATTTACAATCATTTTACTATCGTGCGGGAGATGAGACCGAGGCTGGCTACTTCCAATCTACCTTGTCATTGAGGGATTCATCAAATGTATAATAACCTCGCTGTACTAGATGCATTTTTACACATTTTTTAAATGTATGCATTGGTAGGTCAAGTATTTTCTTTATAGAACTTATATGTTTTAATTTATAAACACTCAATTGTAAATGTGTGGAAAATAAAGCTATAATAATAACAATAATATATTTTCAAACACTTCTACTACTAATATCTTTCATTCATTTATTCATAATTCATTCATTCGTTCATTCAATAATATCTTTTCAAACACTAAAAGAATATTCAAAATCGGGTAACAGTTACCGGAGGTAGACAAACATATAAAACTACACACAGGCGAACACAGAACCTCCTCTCTTTATGAAGTCGATAATAAACATACGAGAACCAACAACTTGACAACCACTTCATAAAGTTACGGACAAACAGACTATATACTCGGATATATAAAGTTTCACTATCTCTTGACTAAAAGTATAAATCAAATTCAACTCTTGAGTTTCTTAAAGTTATGTAAATATTTAGTTCGGGCTAAATGTTTACGTAACGTTCATAGCATTAACCGAGGCATAACTTCACTAACTGCGGTCAAGTTCTGCGTATATTGCTTTAGCGAGCTATCCATATTATGAGTTAGTTTGTAAATGAGATTAAACTACATTTATATGTCACTACTGCCCGTTTTCACTAACGACGAACAAGGCAATGCCTAAGTAAGTAACGCTTAATAAATGAAGATTCGTGGGCATACATTTCCCTATCACCAATCGATTTTCACTAGACAACTCATATAACCTAACCTGTCTATGAGTCTTGCCACAAGGTGTGGTATTTTTTGTTGGTATTATATTATTTTTCCTTTTCCGTATGGATTATAATTATAATATTTTTTTTATCTGTCTACAATCAGTTTATGAGTAGCCTAAACGTCACGGCACTGACGAATCTATGTCGGAACTTTATATGGCGCCCAACGTCATCTAAGAGTTGGTGGGCTTTTTTTTCTCTACTCATCACCCAAATCATTAAGAATCCGTTTTAAGCGATTAGAATATTTGAAACGGATAGTCAAGTGGGTAGGGCTTTAGGGGGGGCCGAGTTCGATTCCCGGCACGAATCTGTAACCTTGCAATTTTCTTACAGATTTAAAATTTTTTGAAAATAAATTATAGCCTGTCTTACCTCGAGATAGTTTAACTTTCTGTTGAAAAAACAAATGGTTAAAATCGGTGCAGTTCTTTCTGAGCATATTGGGTTCAAACAATCAAACTAAGAAACAAAAAAAACTTTCCTCTTTATTATTTTAGTTTAGGTAACTCTCGCTTTGAAGATCAAGGACTTATTGTTTAAAAATTATCTTGCAATCTAGTATCACTATTAATAGCCCAGAACCGGTTTAAGCCGGTTTTTTCCGCATAAATTGCACTTTAAACAGCCTGCAAGCTAAACCGCGATGAAGGCATCAATCAAGTGGCGTGGCGAAATCTACCACTTATCAGATCTGCCCTATTTGCTCGACTGGTTATAAGTAATTTCCGCGAATCGATTTGTTTTGTTGGTTTAAGGCTAGTTCAAGATGGACGTCTTTTAACGGAAATCATTGGTGTTGTATAATTTATTATTAAATAATTTATTAATTAATTTATTGTTACGTACAAACAACATGTTATAACTATAGTTTAATCAATTTACAAATAAAATAACAAGTTTTTATCCAGGCAAAAACCCAAAGCATGTGCAAACATTTTGGAATTTTAAACTTTTGAATTAATAATTATTATTAATTATTAAATTGAGACAGTGATTAAAGTGTGTATTAATAGTGAACATTATATTAAAAAAAAAATTACTAATAAAAGCTGAGCTAGCTAGCAAATAAAAATGCTAAACATATAAATTAAGACGAAAAATTAAAACAAAACACAATTTTGCACAATTTTCTGAAGTCAAACTGTCTGATGGTGGGTTAAGGGTACATAAGTTGGAAGTAAAACCCACTAATATGCATCAAACTTCGAAAATGCCAGTCTGTTTTAAAACCTGCATTACATAGCGAAATTATTGAGGAAGTGTTTAAGATTTCTTAAGTTTCTACGCAGCATTGCATTGCGGCACGTCTTTAGCATTAGGGTGGTAACTAGTGGAGCTAACCAGACCAGACAGAGAAAATTATGAAGTAATATTTTTTCCAAATGCCAGCGATCGAACCGGGCACATCCTCTCATAAGATCACAACGCTTGCCACTGCGCCATTGAGTTCGTGATATCAGTGTATAGTAAATTGGCATCAATATCAATGACAGCTACCGAGATAATTAAAACGCGGCGGTGCGCCAGTTCAGTGTGCAGACAGCTTAATAAGCGCGATATCCACGAGACAGGCAATCTATTGCGCGGAGGGCCACTTGTCAAAAGTCAGCGATAGACGTTGATTAAAAAATAATTTCCTTCGCTTTCCCCGACCGAGCCACGCCATATACCACGAGTACGAAGCCACGTATTTACTAGATCGCCTCCAACTAAGACCTCGAAGATGTATTACTTTTTTCTCGTGACAAAATTGAGTGACATGATTATATAACGAATAAACATGTGATTAAGCCTTTATTCAGATTTTTTAAAATCCAGTGGTAACCATTAGATTCCTCGGAATAAAAGTAGAAAAATATATACTACGACAATATAAATAAAATATATACATCGCCGTCTAGCCCCAAAGTAAGCGTAGCTTGTGTTATGGGTACTTAGATGAATGATGCATATTTTTATGAAAAATATACCTACTTATAGTATCATCATGTCAACTCATTACCGGCCCACTACATGGCACGGGTCTCCTCCCACAATGAGAAGGGGTTGAGGCCGTAGTCTACCACGCTGGCCCAGTGCTGATTGGTGGACTCCACATACCTTTGAGAACATTATGTAGAACTCTGAGGCATGCAGGTTTCCTCACGATGTTTTCCTTCACCGTTCACAAGCAAGTGATATTTTAATTACTTAAAACGCTATGTTCGTTTTAAGTAAGTACTTAAAATACGTACGTAACTTAGAAAAGTTAGAGGTGCGTGCTGGGATTCGAACTCGGCCCCTGAAAGGGAAGTCGAGGCCCTACCCACTGCGCTATCACCGTTTCTAATATAAACCTTATCTATACTTATAGTATAGTATAGTATAGTAGTATAGTATAGATAAGGTTTATAGTTTTGTTTGTCTTTTTTTAAATATAATATTGTCCAGTTCTTTACTGCAATAACTGCTGAAGGTAAGTGATGAATAAACAAGATTATGTGCGTCTAGAACATTCTCTCTCTTGATCTAAAGGGTTACATTATAGGTACCGGGAAAGACGGAAGCCGGAAGGGCGTTCCAGATCTTTGCGGTGCGTATCAGAAACAAACGTGCGAAGCGCTTCGTACGTGTCGAGGGGATATATATCGACTACGTAAAGGTGCATACCCTTTTAATGCGCAGTTCAGTGGAAGAAAAGTGGGGGTGGAACTAAATGGAATATTTCCTGAGTCTCGAAAATGTACTGAATTATATGTTGTAGAATACAGAGACAGGTGATCCTTACAGCTTTGTCTGTCAATATAAGATTTCAAAATATTCGTTGAACGTAGATTTGAAGTTCAAATAATTATAAAGGTTATTTAACATCATCATTAGCATTTTAACTGATAGGGTTCCAAGGCTAGCTATAGTTTTCTTGGAAGGACTTCTGCACACAGACCTATTAAATATAATCGGTGTCCCAAAAATTGGTCTTGACGTCTGGTGACGTTGAAGAGCTGGCGCTTATTTAGTCCAACGGCTAAGTCTAGCAATTCAAAGGGGCATGCAGTTAAACGGCTTATATTTTTTGTAAATATTTAGAGAGTGTGAGTGTTTGGTATACTCCGCGAACAGCAGTTCGCAGAGTATAGCAAATTAAGCGTAATTTTCATAATATATTATGGATTTCCGCAAAATGACGCCTGCTTCTAGCCAATATGCATCACAATGTTTTCCTTCACCATTAAAGCAAGTGATATTTAAATTGCATAAATTAAAAACGCACGTTACTCCGAAAAATCAATGGTGCGTGCAGGGCTCAAACTCGGTCTCTACGAAAGGACCTTACTTCCTAGGCTATCACGACAAGTTAGAATTTAATCCAGCTTATCTAACCGAAATAAAAAAGACAAATCAAAATTTGTAAATTCCGAATTTACTTAAAAAACTACAGCGATGACCACTGTGCCAAGTAGATTGTCAAATGTGAATGACCAGACTATCAAGTAACGATTATAATCAAGTACATTTTATAATGACCGAGACCGATGACGTAGCATGCGTTAATGTTTATCTAACTGCAATAAAAAAAAGACAATTCGAAACGAGTGAATAGAAATTGTACGTTAGCAACCCATTCAGTTAAACTGCCCCTTTAATATGACATCCAATTGTTTCTTAACACTGCAGCGAGGGCGGGGGTATAAAACGCACACTCATTAAAAACTTTTGAACGCTTAATGAAAATCTTATTGAACCGACTGCAGTGCACCGGGGCTACGCCCGGTCGGGTTAAGGGGCTGAAATGGCCCGGGTAAGTGTATTACAGACGGATCGCTGCCTTTGATTCGTCACATCAAAGACGATATCGTTCGTTCTGCGCTAAATCGAATCAGAGAGCTTTGTTTCTACACTACGGTAGGTAAATTTGCGAGGGATTGGAACTTTGTAGTTATGCCTACTGCTGGGGCTGAGTATAAGTATGAAAATCGACAACATTAGTGATCATGTCGTAGGTTAAACGCAAGGCGTAAACCTCCCTTTGCGTGGGCTAGATGGAAGACAAGCTATTCGGCAAATAACTTTTTATCTCGTGCGTGCAATGCTTTTAACAACAAATATTGTAAGACGGACATTATTCATGGTAAAATTGGCACGTTTAGAAAATGTATTATGTCAAAATAAGTACTATAGCTTTAAAGTTTTTGTTTTTCATTTTTGTTTTAATTACATTATTATTTTTTTTTTCTTTTTTTTGTATAATAATTGCTTGCTAGGTACTTACTCCTAAGCAATTGTGGTTAATGTTATCGTGTTATATGTATAACCAAGTTGTGGAAACTTCATTGGTCTATGTGATACAAAAATACGGCATTACTTTTATGTATAATTATACTGTTTGGTTCCCTTGAAAAGCTAATCAATAAAAAATAAATATATAATAATAATCATCGCCGTCACATTAATTAAGCTCATATATAAAATAATTACAAATTTAATTGGTTTTTTTTTTCTGAAAAACATTTTATGTTTGACAGAAATAAATAAATGAATTCATAATTCATAAAATTATGAATTATAACCCATTACCGCTCCACTACAAGGCACGGGTCTCCTCCCACAGTGAAAAGAGGTTAAGGCCGTAGTCCACCATGCTGGCCCAGTACGGATTGGTATATATAAAAATCTAATGCAATTATTATAACAATAGTTTATAAAAATCGCATCAGATTTTTCACGTCAGAGTTTTCGCATTTCTGAGATGTTTTTACTATATTTTTTGTTTATGTGTTCTTTCATCTAAATTTTTTTATTCAATTAAGTTATCGTAGGTACATATAACCAAATTATGTCTAATTTGTAACTTTAGGCTAGCTTGATCCATAGCTATAACAATAAAAATATATGAAATGTCTTCCAGTCTAAGAAAAATACTTGTAACAAAGCTAGAAAAGCTCAAGAAATTTCACATGAAATTTCCGTGGATTATATGTTCAAGAATACTGAGAAAGCATTTAAAGTTATGAAGGGAAATGTAGGCCAATAGTTGTTCCGCAAAATAATTTTAAATACGGTTAAGGAAATTTCAAAACAAAATTCGCTTTTTCACCGGTCCGCTCGCGCAACTTTGAATAACGAATTAAATGAGCTACCCAAATAAGACGTAGTTAGTCGAAAAATAAATACAAAAGTTGGCTTGAAGTAAAGTCTGAATTGGGTGGAGTTTTGGAAGCATAACATTTAACACTACACCGCACACTATTTGTCGAGACGACCGCAGAGGAGCAATAAAGCAACTGGGGGTTAATTCTACCCCGGTTGGCAGCGGAGTTGTGTTAAAAACTAAACCAATATACTTCTTAAAATTACAACGGCAGTCGAGGGTTATGTAAGCGCACGTGACCGGAGCTTTTGGCAAGCGGCCGGTGTGTTAAGGCACATCCATTCGGATTTTCAGTGGGATTTATATTTTTAAACGTGTTACGGGCTGAATAGTTATTGGGTACGTTTGGACCGGTTATCGAATTCACGTTTCGGGATAGAATTTTCGATCGAATTGAAATTGTATGTGCTAAAAGTAAAGAGGTTATACTTTTAAGCTAAAGACAGAAGGTATCATTAGATAGCGCTTTCATCTTTAGGCTTACCTGATACTGGCACATGATGACTTCTTATTATTCTCTCTCACTAGTAATGCCTTTTGGTCTACATCTGATCGAATTCACTTAAAAGCTGCTGTAATCAGGGTTTCCCTCCACCTGTTCTCATAATCATTATCACATATAGTGCGTCCACCAATCCGCACTGGGCCAGCGTGGTGGACTAAGACCTTAACCCATCTAATTGCGAGACCTGTGTCCTGTAGGGTTCAGTAATGGGTTAATATGGTCATAGTGTATTCGCCGGTATCAATGAGTTGACAT
Organism: Pararge aegeria; assembly: GCF_905163445.1. Classification (NCBI taxonomy): domain Eukaryota; kingdom Metazoa; phylum Arthropoda; class Insecta; order Lepidoptera; family Nymphalidae; genus Pararge; species Pararge aegeria. Next base: position 1,892,345 of record NC_053184.1, on the reverse strand, counting down.
AATGTTTAAGGTGGATAACTACTGAACAATTACCTAATAACGGGCTGCCTATCTTTATATATATATTTCTTGTGTGCGTGTGTATGTCACTGAACTCCTCCTAAACGGCTGCACCGATTTGAATGATTTTTTTGGTATGCGTTTGGGTGGCACCCTGGATGGTTTAGATTCAAAAATCAGCCCGACAGATGGCGCTGGGGTCCGCTAGTTTTTTATAAACCTTAATACCTGACATTTTTTGGCTCAACCCAGAAATCGAACCCAGGCCTTTGTGATACGCTATCGAACATGTTAAACACTAGATGTAAAACTAAAGTAAATTTGAGGACGACTGAAATCCCATATTATTTGATTTGTGTAGCTCTATACAGACTATTGCCATTAGACGGTGAAAATTTTATAAATTACACTTTTTTACCGCACACCAAACAAAGCATTTATTCATTCATTTAATTGTAAGCCTTTTCTATTAACTGAGTTGTGAGCATCATCATCAACAGTGGCGTGCATAGAGGGTATGCACATGGTATGCAGATTATATAAAACGAAGAAAATCTCCTGCACGATTTATAAATACTTAATGGTAGGCTTTTTAAAACTCTTACAAAGCCTATCCTTAAGTTTTTTTATAACTGAAGATTTTCTTCATTTTATATCATCTGCATACCCTGTGCATACAGAGGGTATGCACGCCACTGATCAACCCATTAAAGGATAACTACAGGGCCCGGGCCCTTTTTCCTCTCAGAATGCGGACCCTATTATACTACGCTGGCTAAGTGTGGATTGGCAGACTTCTCACATCTTTGAGAACATTATGGTGATCAGGAATGCAGTTTTCCTCATGTTGTTTTCCTTCACCGTTGAATCAAGTGTTATTTAAAACACATATAACTCCGAAAAGTTAAAAGAAACCCGATATATGATAGATATCATACTGTACATGTCCTCTAAGTTTAATATATAAAGCAGATTGTTCGAGTAGCTAGATAACTGTTGCTATCAAGGCAGATTTAACGACGATTGTTTATCTGCGCCTGGCATGGAGCCGAGCTTGGGGCAGTCTCGTGGTTCGCCTACGGTTCAGCTTGTCTGCTGCGGCCACTGGCAATCTATCTATATCTATCTTAGTTATTAATCATGGTAAAGACAATTGAGAAGCTTTCGCTTGGTTGTTGGATCAAGGGTACAGCAGGTCCATGTAACGGCGCTTATTTTGAAGAGGTTCCTCACTCAGGAGCCCTGACCACCAGTTGCTAGGGTACTCAAAAGCCCCGCAAGCGGAGTGGATTTTTTTTTGGAGATTTCTAATAGTTATTTTTTCTACATAATGTAACATTGTTGTGTATTAAGAAAAATGTATTTAAATTTTTGAATGCGCTTCACATTGGAACAAACAGTCGGAATTAAAAATTCTTCAAAGGGGCTTACATGTGCGATGAAAGTTTATATGAAAATCCATATTAATTTAGTTATATCAATGATAATGGATTGTTGTATAATAAACCATACTTTGTTATAGAACTAAAAAGCGAGAAATAAATATTTTCTAAAACATTTTTAAGATGGTGCCAAGTAAAATGTAGAAAGTTACTATGTATAGATTATAGACTCAGTAGTGTTCATATTATACTTGGTACCGGCCTAAAAATGTCGTAGAAAAAAAAATGTAGTTATGTATGTTTAAGAATTTCCTTCTTTGAAATCGCTTAAAACATCTTAGTTTCTAAAGATTTTAATCAATCTCCTATTCACTTACAAAAACGAGATCGCAAAACTAGTTCGCCAGGACAGTAATAAGGTGGTATTCAGAACATTCGCTGCTCCCTGTTCCGACCCAAAGATTTGAGGAAAGGATAGACGATTGCGCTGGGCACGCCAGTGGTTTTACCAACATCGCTGATAAGTGTTATTTCGGAATGACAGTTTATTCAGGTCGTAAAGTTATGTCAAAGAAAAAAAAAATACATAACATACATAAAAATATATTTTATAATACAAATTCAACAGTATTGAATAAATAAATAAACTAAATATACTACCTACGCCAATACAAACACCGCCATCCATCCATAGCCCCAAATTAAGCTTGTTTTATTGGCACTAAGATGACTGATGAATATTTTTATGAATAATGTAAATAAATACTTACAGTAATAACATTGAAATAGTATTACTTTAAAATACGGTAGTAGGCTCAGGTTGGCAGATTTTAAATTTGCTATACCGACAATATATCTATACTACTTGCCACTTGTATTGACGAACCATTGTGGTGACATAAACATAGTGTTTCAACCTATGTAAGTTGGTTAGGAGATGAAATGTATATCCCCTGTAAGCCATTACATTCCTTCATTAATTTATTACTCATTTGTAGTCAGTTTTTGAGATTTATGAAGTTTTATCTTCAAAGTAAGCGTAAATTATGTATTGGAAGTGAGTAAGACAATAGTTTAACGAGACGGATATGAACCTACGATTTAGTTGTAGATTATAGTCCATTCCCCCACAGCGTCGACGTTGTTTTGATGATTTCCTGTCTATCCCTTTCGTCTAGTCTGTGCACAAGACCTAGTTTCGTCTGTGCATTTCGAAAGCGCTCAACTCCACGTTAAGCTGAATTTTTTATGCGGCCCGCTTTTTTCCGCTTGCTTTTTCTATAATTAATTAATTAGTAGTTTTTCAGTTAGTTTATTTTTAACGAAATATTTAATGAGGCAAAGCATGGAAATACTTAAATTGAATTGAGTGGAAAACCATATTTCGCTTGACTGAAAATTCACTTGATAGTAAACGCCAATGCAGTTTAAACTGGTTACTCTGCGGATTACATACAGATGTAAATCAACCTTATTTTAATTGGAGTTGCGTGCTAAAATTTTGTAATATAATAAATAATAAATAAATATACTATGACAATACAAAAATTGCCGTCTAACCCCAAAAGTAAGCGTAGCTTGTGTGTTTAGGTACTAAGATGAATGATGAATTATTTTATGAATCATATACATAAATAAATACTTATTAAATACAGGTGACCCAGACACTGAAAAACATTCATTTGGATCGAAGGCTTAACATGCTCTTCGAATCCCGGGGTAGTCGGGGAATCGAACTCAGGACCTCGTGATTTAAAGTTGAACATGCTAAACATTACACCAACGAGGTATTTGTTGTCATTGGATGAGTGATTTTAATTTATTAATACAATAGTACCGTATATAGGTACAATAACAATTCCTTGATTTTAATTTCAACTAGTCAAAAACATTCTCAGCAGTTGCCAGCTCAGACAATAAATTTTTACAAGCGCGTATGCTCTTTAGCACAAAATGGCTACGGGGTGGCTGCGGAGCTACGAGCTACGTAACCGCGTAGCGAACTCGTAGCACCTATTTTAGTTGGGTAGTAGCTACATAATATATTTAGTGAATCCATTTTAGTTAGCAGCGAGGATTTGTAACGACATTAAGCGTGTTTACTTTTAACTGTGAGGTGTTACTTGGAACAAGTTTACATGGTATATTAATTGAATTCAAATTCAAGAAACATTTGACGACCGCTTAAACGTCGACGAACTTGAGTGTTGAAGATTATTGAAATAATGAAATTAGCTTTCGCGGTATAAAAGTATCACACAGCCTTATTTAGGACACAAGCTTCTATCTATGTGCCAAATTTCACTTAAAATTCACACCTTTCTTTTTTGCCTTGGTTGATTCAAACTTTTTTTTTTGTAATAATTGGTGGCCCACCTGAAGGTTAATCGAAAACCAGAGGAGAACCATCGGCTATAAACATTTTGCACGTGGGTTAACATGGAAAACGTCCTACAGAGTGCGATCTTGTGACCATTAACCTGAGGTGCAGTTGTAATAACATGTGTACTTATAATCACACCGGAAACAGCTACATTATGTACTAATGTACATTATGTACTTAAATACATTATATACTTAAGTGAATTATTAACTTAAGTACATTATATACTTAAGTACATTATATACTTAAGTACATTATATACATAAGTACATTATTTACTTATGTACATTATTTACTTATGTACATTATATACTTAAGTACATTATTTACTTTAGTACATAATTTACTTATGATCTTCAGACTTGAAAATAGCCATGCTGTTTGGCGTTAGAAATATGTCTATATAGTTCCCTGGATAAGGATTCTCTATCTTCACAAAAAGTTCTACTGCAACTAAAACAAATAAACAATCATTTACACTTTCCCATTTATAATATTTGTATAAATAAATAAATATACTACGACTATACACACACGCCATCCAGCCCCGTAGCTAACGTAGCTTGTGTTATGGGTACTAAAATGCCTGATGAATATTTTTGTGAATAATGTACATAAAATACTTATAATACACAGATAAACACCCAGACACTGATAAACATTGATGTTCATCACACAAAAATTTTCAAGTTGTGGGAATCGAACCCACAGCCTTGAACTCGGAAAGCAGGATCGCTGCCCACTGCGCCAATCGGCCGACTTATGAAACACATGGGTCCTTGCTAAACTGGGTCAATGAACTAGCAAGGTGGGTTACCCGCGCAGCCATTACTGTGTATAATTAAGTGGCTTAACCTAATTGATGTGTTCGTTTGTGTGTCACTCGGTTAAGAGCTTGCGCATCTAATGTTCATTACGAGATTTAATAGTGCCGTGTGGTGACGGCAGATCAGAATACAGTTGTCAGTTGTCAGCACCCCCCACTTCCCGCGGATGTCGTACGAGAACGTCTTAGGAACTATAACGTAGAATGACAGTAGTACTACCATCTACTGTTATGACGGCGTAGTGGGCGGCGACCCTGCTTGCGACCAAAGCTGGTGGGTTCGATACCCACAACTGGAAAATATTTGTGTGACGAACATGAATGTTTTTCAGTGTCCGGTTATTTATCTTAAATTATAAATATTTATGTAAATTAGTCTATATTCTTCTTATAAATATTCCTCAGTCATCTTAGTACCAATAGTACAAGTTCCGCTTTCTTTGGGGATAGATGGCGATGTGTGTATTGTTGTAATAAACTTATTTATATATTTATCTTATGTCACGTCTGCGCAGCGTAGTGATTATAAGTTGACACACCCGTTAGGCCAGGCCTCTAGTCCAGCAGTGGACAAAAGGCCTGTTCTAACGGGTTTTTGGCGTCCTTCCTGTCCGAGGGGTTTCCGGGCTCGATCCCCGTCAGGGGCAATCTGGAAATTTATTATTTCTGAGTTATCTCTGGTGGGGTCTGGTGGGGGGGCTTCGGCCGTTTCTAGTTACCACCCTACTGACAAAGACATGCCGCAACGGGATTTAGCGTTCTGGTACGAAGTAGCGTGGAAACTGATTATTAGCAGTGAACTAGTGCTTTTGTGCTTCTGCAGTTCAAAAAAATTTGGAAATTGATATAAAGTATATGTATAAAAACATAACCACTTCCGGTTTTGAAAATTCCTACCCACCAAATTCTTATGAAAATTAAGCTTCATTTGCCAAAATTCGCGAAAAGCAGGAGTATCTGTGTGGTGTGATTTATAATCTCTTCAATCCTTATACTCCACACCAAACAGTTCTTCGGCGATGTCTGGAGATGGAGGTGTTGACTTTAAAATAAATAATTGTTAAGTATCTTAAGGATACATATACGCGCTTATATATCATGGATTTATAAGTAATGGCTGCTTCTATCCAACACCGAATTCTTGTCAAAATCTTGAGTCTTGCTTTCTAGGATATTGCTTTTAACAGTAGCTCGTAACTAAAAAAAATGTGGGTATTACAAACACGCACGCTATATTGCCGTCCGACCGATCCGGATCGCAATAGTAAATTTCGCACGGGCCATTTCGCACGGCGTTCGAATTCTCTTTTTAAATTTAGTTAATAATTCACGTGGCGCCATCTGCGTGCCTTATTCCTTTTTCGCGTTTTGTTTTATTTCATACCTCCTTTCTTTTGCTTTGTATTTTTACAAATGGCTCCCATTATTACTCTGTGTGTGAATTTCGCTTAAATATTTAATTATAATTGCTCGTGATTCACAATTATAATCAAGTGGTATTGGTAATGACCAGGAATTATGGCCAACCCCCGGTTTTGCAAAAGTAGAAGAAGAAGAGTGAGATGTTGGGTAAATAACAATTCTGATATTGTTATTTCCACATCTCCTCTCAACGTAGCTTCAACGGACAACATTCCAGCGGTTTCTAGAGATTTTTTATTTCGTAGGTAAGCTCTGCGAAGATGTGAGGTTCTGTATTTAAATACCAAAGTATAAATAAATGTACTACGACAATACACACATCGCCATCTAGCCCCAAAGTAAGCGTAGCTTGTTTTATGGATACTAAGATGACTGATTAATAGTTTTATGAATAATATACATAAATACTTACACAAACATTTTCCAGTTCAAACCCACGGACTCAGAAAGCAGGGTTGCTGCTCACTGCGCCAACCGGCCGCTAAAGTTAGCTCACAGTTTCTCTACCTATGCTGGAGATTACCCAGCCATGCCTAAGTTTCTGCTTATCTCCTTTCTTCTCCACTTTACTCGAAACCCACCGTTAGAGTGCTCTCTAAAGCTTTGAAGAAAGGGGGAATAACTACTGAATCACGACTACACTCGGTAATAGGTAAGTATAATCAGTTGATATGCACTACTGACGCAATAAAGTCAAAGTCTAATTCAAATATTCCTTTTTTATATATGGCACATAGATGTTACTTTTGATGCGTAAATTACATGTAAAATATGTACATAGGAGTAAGTCGGTAGCGATAACTACAATCGTAAACTTAAAACTAATGCTACGACGGTTCCAAACGCGCCCTAGTCTTAAAAGAAACCCCAAACGAACGAATTTTTTTTTTTTGATATCACCATCTCACATAGTGGTGATTGGTTTGAAATGATTTAAAAAGCAACCTAATTAGAGCAGTAATTCACACCCAAGATTTTTTATCCTTAACGCGGCACAACTTTTAGCTCTAAAAAGTTAAGCAAACATATCGGTTAATTTTATTATTAAAATTTCGGCTCGGTCGATTTTGTATGCCACCATTGATATAACTCGGTATAATGAGCACAAAGGCCACCCCCGGAGCCTTTTGTTTCGAGAGCGTATCACTCCCGCGGGACGGCAGGCTCCCGGCTTGTGCCCGAATCGGCGCTGGCCTATTAAAATGTTTTCGAGAAATGAATTCGCTATTTAAGCACCAATTAAGGGCTCGCCGGCGTCAGATAGCGAAAGCGAAATTCGCAACTCAATCGCAATTATTTTCCGCTCGCAAGAAAACTTGAGCGGGCGTTAATTGTGGGCTAGGTAGACGACACAGCGGGAAACACCTTTACAAGCGACGAGAACTTAACGGTTTTTAATTTTTTTCTAGTAATAAAATTGACGGACCAAGAATCACCTAAAACCAAGTCAATTATTACTAAAAATGCAGGGCAAGTTCGAAATGGAAGAAACATGGCCTTCAAACTGCCGCCCCGTGTCCTTCAATCTGAGACGTAGGTATTACACCGGCAGCTACGCCATTCGGACCGGAACACAACAATGGTGCGAGGCAGCGAAAAAAAAAAGGTAGATATGTGGTAATTCTTCAAAGGACGAGCTACGTCACGAAAAGATCTTTGCTGCGAAATTAAGTAATATTTATTTGTGTTGTTCAATGTTTCAAAAAAATGTAAGTTCAAAAATAGTATAAACTTAATAAGTGATCAAGAACAAGTATTGAATAAAAGGTAAAATTCCTTTATTCTATTTATTGATGGCCGATTAGCGCAGTTTGCAGCGACCCTGCTTTCTGAGCCCAAGGCCGTGGGTTCGATTCCCACTACTGGAAAATGTTTGTGCGATGAGCATGAATATTTTTCAGTGTTTATGTGTATATTCTATGTATTTATGTATATTATTCATAAAAAAATATTCATCAGTCATCTTAGTACCCAAAACACACAAGTTTTGCTTATTTTGGGGCTAGGTGGCGATGTGTGTATTGTCTTAGTATATTTATTTATTTATTGCTTATCCCAGGAATGATACGGTTTCCGCGGGATTTGTAAAATACAGTAATAAACGCAGACGAAGAACGCGGGCAACAGCTAAGTAGTACAGAATACGAAACGACATTCGTGTCGTAGTGGATCGTTACGATAAAAACCAAAAAAAGTCTTTCTAAATGTCGCAACATATAAATTCCCGATCATGGACAAGTAAGAGGTGTGACGTCATTAGCAATCTCCTACGCGGCTGTGCTCGTGGCAAATTGAAGCAATTACAATGTACAGTTGTTTTGGTATCCCCTCCCTCCGCACCTCTTTCCCCTGTACCCCCCACTTAAACTAACAATGCGTAATTCCAATTTCGATGACGCTCGAGTGACAGTTTATTAAAATGGGGATAAACTTTTTTTTTTCAATTTTTCATCTGCCCCTGTTTTTGTTTTACGGTGGCTATTTAAGGTCAAAGTCAATGCTTTTTTATTGAAAATTTTGATGGCAATTGTTCCATTGTTAGGATTTTCCTTATTTATTAACTAAAATCGAAAGTTGTAGGGTTCCAAATGGGATCTGTAGGGCTAAATACATGCGCGTGACGAGGTAAATATCTCTAGCCGTTATCTCGTCTTACCTCAAAGAAATAGGTCGCAAAATTGGTAGACATACGTGCACGCCACGACATATATAGTTACTATGTCACAGGTCAAAGAAGCGCATATAATTGAATTTTTAAACAGTAGCTACATTAAATTTACAAATAATATGCTGATAATAATCAATGACAAATAAAAAGAAAATATTAAGATATGCCAAAAAACCTAACGTTTAGATACTCTCGTTTAACATTCGTTTTTTTTTTTTTTTCGCAGCGAGTTATTTTGTGCAGTGTATTTTTTGCAGAAGATCTGGTTCAATAAAATATTTAATAATTTTTTAGTTACCTGGCTAAGTTTGTGGTGGGCTCTTCTTAAACCAGGGCGCGTTTGGAACCCTCCTAGCTTTAGTTTTCAGTTAACGAATGCAGTTATCACCATCACTAACATTAGTGTAACATGTTAAATGTATGAACGCTTCATACTTGTAAGTGCCTGTGATCTACATGAATAAAACATTTTTGAATTCGATAACATGAAATTTAAATAAAGTCTGAAACAAAGATTTAAAAAAAATCTAATTATTCCGCCCATCTTTCGTCTATATTCTAGAAAATAAAGACATTCTAATACAAAATAAAAGTTTTGAGTTCCCATCTATTTACTAGTTGTTCTATAGATATTGCATTGTCATCAACTTCACGGTGTAAAGACTGCAGGATCGCTTTACGTAAGAATTCCTTAATGAGCCTTAATAGTCGAAGTTTAATACAAAACTTGTAAATTGGATGTCTTAATAAGACAAGCGTAAAGCCGGAGAGGTGGTGGAAAATTATGAGGACGTACTTGATAGAAGCTCAAAGTTATGGTATGGTGAGAAGAAATTCTAATTTTTCAAGAAGGTTTCGTAAAGTTTTCCTAAAGTCTTCCTGTGTGATTCTGTATTAAAAAATGTTAATTTTAAAGTCAAAATCTGAGGATACTCCAGTGTCATGTCGTAGCAAATCGAGCATAGAGGGTACATTGCCGAAGATTTGTTTGATTTGGAGTTTAAAGATTAAACATATAAATTACCCTATACAGATTCTCCTTATTTTCGCTGAGTATATATAGCAAATTAACCTTAATTTTCATAATACTCATGAGGCAGTCAAAAATAATAACCAACTGACAGTATTTATGAAGTACGTCCACAAATACTCCCACCAACTCTTGTACCAGTAAGACAAGCTTATTATTTAACTTGGGGAATTTCAATATGGATTAGAATAATGCCACGCTTAAACTAAACTTGTTTTGGAACAAAACAAAACTTTTCAAATTAGATATCGGTAGGGCGGGAGTGGGGACGGGTCGATATCTGTTTGTGAGATCGACAAAATCTGAATGTGTATAAGATTTTTAGAACTGTTAATGTATAAACAAAGAAAAACTATAATCGTAACTAATAATTAATTTTTTTATTGATAGCCGATTGGCGCAGTAGGCAGCGACCCTGATTTTCGAGTCCAAGGACGTGAGTTCGATTCCCACAACTGGAAAACGTTTCTGTGATGAACATGAACGTTTTTGTGCATCTGCATTTTATAAGTATTCATGTTTTTTATTCGTAAAAATATTCATCAGTTATCTGAGTACCCATAACACAAGCTGAGTTTACTTTGGAGCTAGATGGTACACATGTAGTTTAAAAAAAAAAACATATCATTTATATATTTATCTTAAAACGCAAATTACCAGGCACCGACCTCAGTCCCCCCGGAAGTAAGGCTAATGTAACCACCAGTGTTTTTTTAAAGTTATAATTAAAGTACTAAACAGATGATAAGCGTAAAACCATCACCTATAAGAGAGAAATACTTCGCAGGGCATGCAAAAAACACATGCTAAAAAGTGGCGCCCTCTGTCCATCAACCTTAGGCGTAGGTGTTCTTAGGCGTAGGTGTTTAGCTAATGTGCTTGTAATCATCTGTAGTTTAATTAGACGAATGATATCTCGTTTTGGTTTATTAATACATACTAAAATGACAAGGTTGCTTGGAAGCATCCGGCTCCGCTTTCGTCTCTGACAAGATAGAAAAATGAATTTTAAAATGTAAAATGTAAATTGTTGATATTGGTAAAGAGCAACTGCTGAGTTTCTTGCCGGCTTCTTCTCGGTAGAATCTGCCTTCCGAACCGGTGGTAGAGTCACTACACACAGACAGACTTGACGTTTCAAAAGTGCTTATATTGGGCCTACTTGAAATGAATGAATTTTGAATTTTTTAGAATTTAATTTTCGAACATAATTTATTTTTTTCCCTATTTTCAAAAAAGTGTTACTATTAATATTACTATTACTAAAGATTGCTAAATAGTATTGTGCTGAATGTTAGTTGGTGATAGCAAATAAAATACACAGCAAAATTTCTTAAGGGCTCCGTCTTATATCGGGCGCATTAAGAAAGTTTTTTTTTTTCTTCTTTCGCATTCATAGTTTTTTATTCATAGGTACGAAGGGAATTTTAAGAGTACACGCGTTTGTGACAACCGCTTATAACATTGTACTTAGCGTGTTTATAATCAAGGGTGGGGTCCCAATACTGAGAAGTATTTTAGTAGATTCATTAGTAAAATGTCACAATACACTTCTCCTTCTCGGATTAATTTATTGCCGAATGAATTAATTGCGAACATAATACTAATATTACGAGGATTTTGACGATAATATAAGATCAGATACACTCAGTTATTAGCCGTTACTTAATTAATGTCTATTGGTAACGTAATTACATAGCATATCCGGATTTATCACTGAGCAATTATCTATATCTATCTATACGGATGATTTTGATGACTTATGTTTCTATCCTCTTTATAGTTTTCGTAAAGCTCAGTAATACTCAACGGCCTATGGAGAGAGCTAAGCTCGGAGTATCTTCTATCGACCTACCCAGTAGTGGTAGAACTTTTTGTGACCAATAAATAATTTACTTACAGTAGCCTCAGAATATATTTATAACAATATAGTATTTGTTGGTCTGTGTTGTATGAGATTGCAGCCACGGGTTAACTTGTAGTAGAATTAAAAAACGGGTGCCATCTAGCAAATTCCATGAATGTCGTCGAGAATATTTTCTCCGGCTAAGTCTATTATTAAAATGTAATTCAGATTTTTCATTTTATTCAGAGAGAGAATCCAAATAGCTTAAGAATCGAAGCATTCACTTAGTTTTTTTTAATTTTTATTTTACTGCAATCAATGTCGATGAGCACAAATAGTTTAGATCGTAAACTTTTCCTTTTTGAACTCCGTTGGCGGAAGGCATTGTTCATAAGCACTGATAGGGATTGAGAACAAATACACTATTCAATAGGTTTATTGGATAGAAGCAACCTTTAGTTGCGGAATTCCACGATAAACAATGAACGTAAGGCCCAATTTCGTATATTCCCCATAAACCACAACGCAGGTTCGTCCTGTCGGGTCCAAAAATAATAACTTAAGGTATGTCTATTAATAAAAATTAAGAAGACCCCGGACTTTGACTGTAATGTACATTAGTCTACTAGTCAATCCCTTTCATTTGATACCCATATTGAAGGAGTTTTGAAAAAATATGTAATCCACCGTCTTGTAGCGGCGGCCATCTTGGACTGATTTTCATCAAACATAGCTAAGCACACTACCGACTAATTCACATTCCAAATAAAAGTACAAAATCAAAATACGGTGGAATGAAAATAAAAAAATACGACGGATCGTTTTTGCGTCGGGTTTTTAAAAAAGGAATTTTCAGTGCCAGGGGTTAGGAAAATGGCACTGACAAACCCCGTGCCTTGGAGAGCACGTGCTTCCCGGTTATTATTCGTGGTAATAGTCGTTGGAGCAGCGTGGTGGGTCTGTGTTCTATAATCGCCTCTGCTACGAGAGACGCGGCCTGTGTATTTACGTCCCAATGCTAATAGGGTTATGACGCTGCGGATGATGATGATGATATTTGAGATCTACAAACAGACATACTTGACGTTTTAAAGTGCTTCCAAAGTAGTGCTTCCATAATTGAAATAAATTAATTTTTAATTGTAACGAAGCGGGCAAATGTGGGCGACTTCTGATGATGAATTGCACTGCATTATTCCAGTTTGTATGAGCTTATTATACAAGATTAGTAAAGGGTGGTGAAATTACCTTAGTTCCTTGATAAATTAGATAAGCGATTCGAAGTAGGTTAACCATTGGCTTTATAATGGCAATTTAGTGTGCCTTTAGTCGTAATTTGACTGCACAATAGGCGTATATCGTCCGAACGGCCGACAATGCGAGATTGCATCGAATGCAGGACAAGTGGTAGACATTGAACGAAAGGCAGTTGAAATGGTCTCGTTAGTGAACGATTTAGAACACGAGATGCACTTAACCGATACAATGAAATCTATACATAAGTATATATATATATAAATCACTCCACATATATCTACTGCTAATTGTATTCTGGTGTATTATAACCGTCAATAAAAAAATTGAAGAAATTTTTGAGATATATAGTAAAAAAACATACCTAAATTTGACAAATTATAAAACTAGGTTATTATAGTTCTTGGTAAATTATTGTATTTTTTTTTTACCTCCACAAAAATATATTTTGATGGACCAGAATATTTGCATGAAGATTTTTTGATTGTTTAGATTAATGAATTATCGAATGCACAAACATTTATATAATATTAAGAAAATAAAATATAAACGAGTTATCACAATGCGTTTTATGTACATTTTTCGCTTTTTGAGAATAGTTCGATAAACTTTTTTATAATATCGATCTGAATCGAATCGAATCGAAGAATCTAGAGATACCAACTCGCTAGGTAATATTTTAAACGTGTTCAGTTTACTACAAGGGTGATAAAAAATTTGTATAGTTTTTAAATAGTTGATCTAATTAAATAAATAAACAAATATACTACGACAATACACGCATCGCTATCTAGCCCCAAAGTAAGCGTAGCTTGTGTTATGGGTACTAAAATGACTGATGAATATTTTTATGAATAATATACATAAATACTAATAATAAACATATAAACACCCAGACACTGGAAAACATGCATGCTCTTTCCACAAACGTTTTCCAGTAGTGGGAATCGAACCCACGACCTTGGACTCAGAAAGCAGGGTCGCTGCAAACTGCGCCAATCGGCCGTCAAATATTAATAATATATAAATAGTCTAATTGAGTATTGCTTCGATTTTTTGTAGGGAAACTATGGTTGCCACCTTTATCACACAACGTAATGACTCTCAGTATTGCTCATAAGATCAAATCTTTCATGTTACTAATATTTATAGAAGGTCTATAAAAATAATAAACTATATATATATATATATATATATATTCGTTTATTATTTATTTATACTTACACATTATTTTTTCAATTTACAACAGTGTAAATTATAAAATAAAATTTATAAAAAAACCACTCCTCCGCTTGCAAGGCTTTTGAGTACCCAAGCAACCGGCGCGGCGGTCAGAGCTTCAAAGTGAGGAACCTCTTCACAATACGTGCCGTTTCAAAAATAACTGCCCGCTGTAAACGACTTTTATTTTTATTATTAATAATATTTTATATGTGTAATCTGGATAAGTATTAGTGTGTTTTTATTTGTCAGAATGCATGTTATAATAATACACCGGTTCGGTTCGGTTCGGTTTATCTTGTTTTCCTAATCCTAAGTTTAACTAATTAACTATTCTAGACGTCTAAAAAAGGCAAGGCTTATATATGTGCTTAATTTTGTCAAGTCCGTAAGGATGTTGAAAGAAAAAATGGCCAATCTTTAGGAATTTCCATCGAACAAGATGCAACAGTTTAATAATGGACCAAATTTTGACACGACCGAAACCGAGTGCAGCAGCTAGCAATTTAATAAAGCAATTTAACCATAATCGGTCGCAAATGTTATTTAAGCAACGACATTGTACAACAAAAGAGTTTTTACAAAGGCTAACTTAACTGAGCGAGTTTATTAAAGGGAGTCAAAGCGTAAAGTTACCGGCTTTCGGACAATTACCTTTTTGTACATTTTACTTTACATACATAAAAAAAGTAGCTTAAAACCGCGGTTTCAGCAGGTTAAATACCAACAATTATAGCTTATATTATTCAGGGATAGTTTTTATATATAAATACCTATTGGTAGATACATGATATATATTTACAGACAACCGTGGATTGAAGAATAAAGATACACAAAGCGGTATTTTCTAATTGAGATAATTTTGGTGTTGAAATGACATTAAATAATCTATACCAATCTTATAAATGCAAAGTGTATTTGTTTGTTTGTTTTTTGATGTTTGGCATAGAGTTAGTTTAAAAGACGGAGAGTAACAAAGGCTGCTTTTATCCCACGAAAACAAATAGTTCCAATTGGATCGATAAAAAACCGTAATTAACGCGGACGAAGAAAGCGGGCAAAAACTAGTATATTCATAAAGTGACACATACACTATGATAACCTAGTGTAGCGTTCTCCACATTAACGAACTAGATGGCGCCACAAAGATCTTGCATCGTGCTAAAGAAGTGTACACAAAAATTGACGATATATACAACTTCCAAAGATGAATGGTCGGACCTCGGTTCCCGAGCACGATCACCGGCTCGGGAGAAGATCTTCTTATTGTTACAGTCGAGCGTATCATCAGAGCTCCCGTACACCTAGTGACTAGGATTTTAGCTTTCCTTTCGGGTTGACCGAGTACGGTACCCAGAAAGTACTTCACACTTTTGGGGTAACGTAAGTTTTAAGAAATGAAATATCACTTCATTTAACAATGAAGGAAAACATCGTGGTCTAATCTGCATGCCTAAGAGTTTTCCATATTGTTCCAAAGTCGTGTCAAGTCAAACAATTTGAGTGGACTACAGCCTTAACCCTCACCTCGAGGCACACCTATGCCATGATGACGATGCGTTTTTATATGCTCCGAATATAAATAACTCGTTGTTGGAAGTCAGTGATAAAAATAGCGTACGTGGAGGAAATGTTTTAGTTGAAACGTTCTGCAAAAAGAGACGACGTTTGAAATTTGTTAAAATGGAACAAACTACTGCGAAGTAATAAAAGCAAGCAGTCGGAAGTTGACATCACTTGTACATAGTTGGGACACTGTTTAGCTACCGTACAGTTTGGAAACGAACATACATGCAAAATATTGGATAGAATCACGCGTTACATTGCGGAAATCCCTGATACATTATGAAAATTAAGCTTAATTTGCTATACTCCGTGAAAAGCAGGAGAATCTGTATGGTGTAATTTTTATAATTTCTTCAATCCTTATATATTTGTTATGTAATTTAAGCTCAATTTTCATAATTTGCATTTAGCAAAAGGCAAAGTGACCGTGCAACAAACTTTACTACACTTACCTACGCATCACGGAATTTATTATAGGAATTCGCGATGCGAAAAGTTAAGTTAATAATGGAAAAATAACAGTGAAGCCTCTTTAAGTGCGCATGATGCTTTATAATAGCTTCATCTAAGTGCAAAATTGAGCTCTTATATTGAATACGCCATTTGACAGGCACCAAGAGTAATCAATACCTCTACGCGCCTGTCAAGTATGGCAACTATCAGATTATTACAAATTCTATTAAAGCTGTTTAATGACTTTAGTCACTATGCGATCCGAAAATATTTTTACTGTTTTATTATAACTTATTCTTGATAGTTAACATTGCATTGGTTTCTTCTCTTGTACGACAACTCAGAGTCAGACAATACCTTCTAATACTGCATACATTATTTTATTGGCCATACGTGCAAGCTTGCTTAGAATAGAATGAATAGGAAGGAATATATCGGCAAAACTGTATATAAGTTAAACTGCGGTGCAAGGTTGCTCCTATTTTACGCAGTTAGTAGTTTTGAGTGCAGGTGCTTATAGCTCTTAGGTACAAAGTTTTCATGAAATTTTAGCGTATTTTTACAAGACTTCTTTTACTCGTAAATAAACGACCCCAAGAAAGAAGAAGGGTTCTTTAAAATATTTATTTATTTTTGTAAGAAATTTTAAAGGAATTGAGACCTTAAAGAAATCAGCTGCTTTCCTACTACCTATTGCCCGCGTTCTTCATTCTTCATTAATTCTTCGTCTGCCTTTTTTATACGTATACGTGTTTTTTCAGGGATAAAAAGTTACCCTTGTTACTCTCCTAGTTTTTAACTAAATCTATGCCAAAAAATCTAGTTTACTGGTTGCTCACTTAGTCGTTGGAGGAAGAACAGACAAACTCACTTTCGTATTCATAATATTAATCTTTACTGTACTTCGAGAATAAGTTAAATTTCTAAATACCCTCCCAATTTCGTCTAAACATAATTGAAATGAAAGGCGAGTAATACGAGTTCATTATACGTAATTATCACAGAATTTCAAAATCAGTCAACGTGGGCTGATAACCTGACTGAGCAATCCAATTCTTTGATTGTGTTAATTAAACTCATTTTAATAACAGTAATTGTTTCGTCGAGTATCTACTTTGATATTATTTTATTTTAATGAAACTTCTCTTAATTGCTACATTGGGATTTAAATTTGCAGTAAGCAAAAAATGTATAAGTGAATTGAGTAATTTTTTATTTTCATCGCAATTCTACCCTACAGTATTTTTTTTGGATATTCATACAAAAAATTGCGAATCCGACTGGATTTTTGTATTTACTGGCTATTGAATAATTACGTGATAAGACCGCCTTTGTACGCCACGTATGATCCTGATTACGAAGTCATGTCAAGAACTGCTAGGTATTGGATTTTGTGTTTTCTGTTCTACGATTGTTATCTATACATGTGATAATAATATAATCGTTAAAAACCACCGACACGAATTGGCAGCGTGATGGGTCTTTGCTCTAGTCCTGAGAGAGAGAGATAATAAATTGATTATAATCAAACGGTCTTTGGAGATAGAGGACATAATTCAAATCTCTGGGAATTTGCGCAATACTTTGGTAAACGGTTAATTAATAAAATTTTAATTCAGCAGTGAAACAGCAGATTAAAGTCAGTCTTTTATTTCTTTTTAATTATCAATGTTTGCGAATGCTGAAATGATAATATTATTTCTCTCAACTTCGGAATGAAGTTAACTCGACCTCAGGCACAGTCGCAAGATAAACTGTCGGGCCGATACAATAAAGTTCGAGGATGTTTTTTTTTGCGCAAGAATCGTCTGAATATTTTAGAACACTCTGTATTTACGTTTCGACTTTGCGAGTTCGACAAAAATGTTGGCGAACATTTTTTTTGCGAATTTCACGGAGCGTTAAAGTTTCTGAAGTAATGGGATTAGCTAATGGATTTTTCTATTTACTATATGTGAGGTTCACTCATTATCATAGGTTTCTAAATTTTTTTTAATGCTCCATTATGTTTGCACACGGTGTTTTTTTTTGGTGACTCTTGTGTTAAAATGAAACTAATTTTACCATTCTTTACTAATAAATGAACAAAAATGTACACTACAAAGTAGAAAAATAGTTTTCATATATCACCTACAATAATATTTTTACTAAATAAATAACTCACACTTTTCAATTCTGTATGAAATAAGAAATGAATTGGAAAACAGAAAAGTTTCGCTCTACCCCTTTTAATCTCCATGGCCATCGAGAATAGCATCAATTACTAAACTCCGCTCTAGAACTCGGGAATCCATTGTTGCGTTTAACAAAGCAAAATTCCGAACATCAAGTGTCAGACGTCTAAACGACAAAAAATAATGCAAATTCACTTTACGGGGTCCCATCCCGTGAAATAATGACCGATCGTTACATAGAAAATATACAGAAAGCTGTGGGGCAAATTCACTAAGTACTTCATACATATATCCTCGACCCATTACCGGCCCACTACAGAGCACGGATCTCAAAATAAGCAGGGTTTAGACCGCAGTCTACCACGCTGGCCAAGTGCGGATTGGTAGACTTCACACGGCCTTAGGAATATTATGACGGCCGAGTGGCGCTGTTGGCAGCGACCCTGCTTTCTGAGTCCAAGTTCGTGGGTTCGTTCCCACAACTGGAAAATGTTTGTGTGATTAACGTGAATGTTTTTCAGTGTCTCGGTGCTTATCTGTATATTCTAACTATTTATGTATATTATTCATAAACATATTCATCAGTCACCTTTAGTATCCATAGCACAAGCTACGCTTACTTTGGGGCTGGGTGGCGATGTGTGTATTGTCGTAGTATATTTATTTATTTCTTTACCTTTATAGACCTACTTACTAAAAGTTGTTATTAGTTAAAGCTGCTAATTTGTTGTCACACTAACTAGATCACCACTTATTAACGTTTTTTTAAAATTTCTCATTAAGTGAAAGTGTTTCTTTTGAGAATAAATTTGTTTATTTATGGGTTTTGTATGAACTCGTAACTCTTCATTTGAAGGTTCCAGAACACCAATTGTAATCGAGACTTGTATCGGACTTGATCACTTGTTTGTCTACAAGTTGTTTCGCTTCGCTCTCAAAGCAGACTGACTTCGTCGCTACGTACGCATACTTTTGAATCAAAGACAAAAACAGAACAAAGCTCATAGACCAACTGTCAGAGCATTATTTTCCAGTGCCTGTTCAAATTTTACCAATAGCTCCCAGACTATAAAATAATGTCTGATCGTTACATAGATAAGGGAGTTTTTCCGTTAAATCGAGCCTCTTCCGTTCTTAACGACATTGCCCTTCGTTAAACAGAAAAGTGATTCAGGTAGTCGTTTACGTTGAGTGTCTTTTTTCATTTAGCTGGACGTTTAAAACCAACGACGTTTTTTTTTAAAAATGGGAATTTATATTGATATTGCTCTGAGCAAAGATATTTACTTAACAGAGCGGTTAGTCGGAATATTTTCACACAGCGATTTTGATCTCGTATATAAAGCTAGCCTATATAAGCTCAGCTTTACAGTCAAACACATATCATCATCATTGCATCAACTCACTGGCGGCCCACTACAGAGCACGTGTCTCCACCCACAATGAGAAAGGGGATAAGGCCGTTGGCCACCTCGCTGGCCTAGTGCGGATTGGTGGGCTCCACACACATTTGAGATCATAATGTAGAACTCTAAGGCATGCAGATTTCCTCACGAAGTTTTCCTTCACCGTTGAAGCAAGTGATATTTTTATTACTTAAAACGCACATAACTTAGAGGTGCGTGTTCGAATCCTAGATTCGAACCCCCGAAAGGGAAGTCGAGCCTGCCCAATGCGCTATCACCGCGTATCATTTAGTTGGTTTGTATTTATTGAATTTAATCCACTATGTCTCGGCAATTTTCTTATATTTCACTAAAAGTTATCCCTTGTCTAGGTGATAGGTATATCAGTTATATTGAACCCATACCCGCAATCGGCTTCAAAGCGGCATCGTACCAGAACGCTTAATTGCTTGGTAGCACGCATTTGTTGGTTGGATGGTAGCTAGCCATGGCCAAAGCCTCTCACCAGGCAAAATCCTAGTTTAAAACTGCCCCTTTTGAACCTATCCTTTCTTGTCATATCACGCAACACATGTTGAGACAGCTATCTGTCGCGTATCCATCCACACTTAATTTACGTCTATTTTTATATAACTTAAATCTTGACAGCCGAATGGCGCAGTGGGTAGCGACCCTGCTTTCTGAGTCCATGGCCTTGGGTTGGATTCCCACAGTTGGAAAATGTTTGTGTGATGAACATGAATGTTATTCAGTGTTTATCTGTTTATCTGTATATAATAAGTATTTATGTATATTATATTCATAAATCTTAGTTCCCATATCACAAGCTATGCTTACTTTGGGGCTATATGGCGATGTGTGTAATGTGGTAGTATATTTATTATTTTATTATCTTTGTTTAAAAAGTAAAACCGTTTATAAAATGAGAATTTATATTGATATTCTTGCAACTTTATGAGGTGGCGTAAAGTATTCTTCAAACTTACCACTTTCTTAAAAAAAACCTTGCTTAATGTTGATTTAGTATAATAACAAAATGCGCATTTTTAAAGCCGAGAGTTTAGTCGTTCTTCACCATTATGAAAGTTTGGAAAACTTGGGGAAAAAAGTAAATGCTTTTAGAGTTCATTTGCTAAGTATAACCTTGGTAATCGCCTTGTTTGTCTATAGGTTAGTATTGTTCTGATTTTTTTATTCCACAAGCGAGCCCGTATCTCACCTGCAGGTAAGTGAATCTGTTTGGTATGGCAGTTCTGTAAGCGTAGCTTGTGTTATATGTACTAAGATGACTGATGAATATTTTTATGAATAACATACATAAATACTTAGAATATAAATATAAACACCCAGACACTGAAAAACATTCATGCTCATCACACAAACATTTTCCAGTAGTGGGAATCGAACCCACGGCCTTGGGCTGAGAAAGCAGGGTCGCTGCAAACTGCGCCAATTGGACGATGTCGCGTAGAAACTGATTAGGGGAGTAAATTTCGACATCGTACTAGAACTCTTAATCGCTTTTTTGTCGGTGAGGGTGGTAACTAGCCACGGCCGAAGCTTCCCAACATACAAAACACACTGTGGCTCAAGGATTTGGGATATGATGAAACCTGATTCTGATAAGATAAGACTACTCTGATAAGACTTTAATTAGCTTTTAATTTTAAGGTTCCAGAACACGAATTTTAATTGAGAATTGTATCGGACTTGATTATTTGTTTATGTTATTTTGTACAAGTTGTTTCGCTTCGCTCTCAGAGTAGACTGACTTTGCCGCGACGTACGCGTGCTTTTATACCATTTATTTGAGGCCTGGAACCGTTTTTACTCAAAAATCGTAATTAAAGGAAATCGCCTATAAACACAGCAACACTTCGCAGGGTATAAAAGATACACTCCCTGCAACTGGCCGCCCTGTGAATAGACAGGCACATGCCCTACAGACCGGAATACAGCATTGCAACAATTCTGATTAGCGGCAGAAATAAACATGGTGGTAGTACTTCCCCGGACGAGCTCTGTCACAAAAAGCTCTTCTACTACTAATTACATTCAAGTTATTATTGCTAAAAGCATTTTCAATTAAAGATGTAGTTATGGCGTTTTTTTTTTATAATAATAAATCTTTATTTTGGCACTTAAAATACTAGCAAGGGTGGAACTGCAATAGTAAAAACTGTGCTGCATGTACCACCTACGAGTTATAGTACACTAAATCGTTATGTATGTATTCGTATAATAATGTTCCACTAGATTTAGTGTCTTATGGCTTTAATATTAATGAATTTCTATACCTCTACCAGTAAGTGGGCTTACTGGTAGAGGTATAGAAAGATAGACTTAGACGGCATCGTTATTTTTAATCAAATGAGCCCAGCCAACCGCATTCTTGTTAAGGCTAAAAAAAATAAAATTTAAATAATATCCGAGGGGTGGTTGATCGAGTAATTATGGACGTGATAATTTTACACAAAATCAAACTTTTAATTTATTCAATATTTTTCAGGCACTCCGTAGCTCAAACGAATTGAATAGTTAGGTATTGCTAAGTCTGGAAAGTTATAAACTGCCTTGCACGAATAATTTCACACGCAATAACTTCGGTTGCAGCAGAATATTTGTGACTTTATTTTGGTAATCTATACAGTTGTACTTATTGTGCTTTAAATATGATAAAACTGAAGAAGCTATAAATTTGATCTCAGGAATAACTCTACCACTTAGATCACTCAAGTACCTTTAGGTTTTTTGATTAGTTAATGTGTTAAAACACATTGTTACAGCGAGGTTATTATACAATTGATGAATTTCTTAATGTCAAGGTTGCTTGGAAGTATCCGGCTCCGCTTTCATCTGTCACTAGATAGAAAAATGAATTTTAAACTGTAAAATGTAAATTGTTAATGTTGGAAAAGAGCAACTGCTGAGTTTCTTGCCGGCTTCTTCTCGGTAGAATCCGCCTTCCGAACCGGTAATAGAGTCACTACACACAGACATACTTGACGTTTCAAAAGTGCTTATATTAGGCCTACTTGAAATAAATGAATTTTGAATTTAGTGTTAATAAAATCAACTAACACTTGGCCGAAAAGCTATTTTATTGGTTGCTTAATTAGGGTGTGCAGGAAGGACAAAAAACATAATATTAGAAGTAAAGATTAACCAAGAATTACTTATTATTACCGTCAGTTTGTTATTTGTGTCTGGCATCAAAAATCAAACTTTTTTTTTATTCTTCCACTACCATTTGGACGGCCGATTGGCGCAGTGGGCAGTGACCCTGCTTTCTGAACCAAGGCCGTGGGTTCGATTCCCACAAGTGGACAATATTTTTGTGATGAATATACTTAAATGTTTTTCAGTGTCTGGGTGTTTATCTATATATTATAAGTATTTACGTATATTATTCATATAATTAAAATATTTTTTTTATTATTATTATTATTCATATAATTATTCATCAGTCATCTGAGTACCCATAACACAAGCTACGCTTACTTTGGGGCTAGATGGCGATGTGTGTATTGTCGTAGTAAATTTATTTATTTTATTTATTTATTTAGCTCTTGACTTAGATAGTAACGGGCTAACCTGTTAAGGAGTATGGTAGTTACACCCTTAATAAGTTTCTACGCGATTTCGTACCGGAACACTAAATCGCTTAGCGGCACGTCTTTGTCGGTAGGGTGGTAACTAGCCACGGAAAAAGTCTCCCACCAGACCAGACCGGAGAAGATTCAGTAATTATAAATTTCCAATTTGCCTCTGCCGAGAATTGAACCCAGCGCCTCATAATAAATTCAAAGCGCGCACCGTTGCACCAGGGAGGTCGGCAAAGAACTAAAGCTAATCAGTGGCTTCTTTGAACCAGAATTTCCACTCGATGGAGCAAGAATTAGGCATTTTTAATTAGGCTGACTCGCTGCGCCGCCGTAATGAAACTCCTCTCATTTAATAATATCTTATAGTCTGAGAGCTGATAACCGATATCGGAACACCAGAATGATATTTTACTTCGCCATAATTAAAAACCTTTCCTAGATACATTAAAGTTGTTTTTCAAGGCTCAAGAAAACTGTAAAGACACTAAAAATAAGGAAGCTGTATTTTATTATTTATAATTGATATAGAATATTTGTACCGTGCATTTTTTACTATATCTATATAAAAAAGGAAAGGAATTAATTTGATCTTAATATATAAAATCACTCTAAGTCGAGGTTTAATAATATTTATAATACTTTTAGGTATTTTACAGCCAATATGTGGCTGAAATTCATAAACGCAAGCTTAAATACATTCCGGAAACATAATAATAAATAAATAAAAAAATAAATATACTACGACAATACGCACATCGCCATCTAGCCCCAAAGTAAGCGTAGCTTGTGTTATGGGTACTAAGATAACTGATGAATATTTTTATGAATAACTAGCGTACCCAGCCCGCTTCGCCGGGCTAGATTTTGCTTTATTTTATTTAAACAATAAACTTACATCATTACATCATATATTAAATCATTTATTTCTCTCCCTATTCATTCTCTTCTATTCTCTTCTCGAGCGGGTGAACATCATTATCTACACCCATGTACACCCAACAATAGAATATCATCATAGTAAATAAAAGCTGTGTTTGACAGTTTGATCGTCACCAAACTTTACAGGATTACTCGCCAGGTAAATCTGGAGATTTCCTGAAAGTTTCATTGAAATCGGTCCAGCCGTTTCGGAGCCTATAGAAGATATACATAAATACTTTGTAATATACATATACACACCCAGACACTGAAAAACATTCATGGTCACACAAACATTTTCCAGTAGTGGGAATCGAATCCATGGCATTAGACTCAGAAAGCAGGGTCGCTGCAAATTGCGTCAATCGGCCGTCGGTAATAGATCTATGTCAAATTCAATAATAGGGTTTTTTTTTATGTTTATCGACGAGCGCTGCAATCACACCTGATGTTAAGCGATGAAGGAGGAGCGCGCTTGCCTAGAAGATGCCTATTCACTTTTGATTTAACGGTAACGTAGTGGTTAGCGTTGCGGTTTTATAGGAGAGTTTCAACTGCAGGGGCAATGGAGGAATTTTAGTTTCTCAATTTCCTCTGGTATGGTTTGCTGATAGATTATAAACGAGGCTTCGTAACCTCCATCCTGTCTCAAGGGTCCGAGGTAGCAATAAAGTTTGTCCACCAAGCCAACAGAAAGGCTTTGCCCGAGGCTTGCTACCACCCTGCTGGCATAGATGTGTCGCCGAGCGATTTAGCGTTCCGGTACGATGTCGCGTAGAAACTGGGTGTGGGTTTGGGTTTTGCATAACTGATTACCCCCTAAGCACTCATGACGTAGCACCAGGTGTTAAAGCAGTCAAGAGTTAACTTTCAGTGGAATTAAAAAAAATAACAAATATGCATTATATCCCAGCACGTAGGTCTAACTTTTCTAAGTTTTGTGCGTACTATATAATTAAAATTTCGCTTGCTTTAACGGTGAAGGAAAACATCGTGAGGAAACCTGCAAGCCTGAGAGCAGTGGCGTGTAAAGCGTGTAAATAAATATATAAATAAAATAAAATAATGAAAATGTGGTCTATGGGTCAATTCGACCAACGAAAGTTTGACTTTGACTTTGAATGCTACGAAAATGCTCGAAATTATTTATTTTATTGTTTTCATATTGTTGGTGAAACTCTCAACTAAACCGAGCGATTACAGTAACTGGTAAATTACGTTAGCCGGAATTGTTTACCAGTTTGATTGCAAGTTGGCGAATTTCAGCAACTTACCCCGTTGAGCACGAGTACGGCGAAGTTCGCTCAGCCGCCAGCTCGCGCAGGTGCGGAAAATTAATACGCGGCGTCGGAACGTGAAAATTTGTTTACTAACTTTTTTGTGTTGTGTTAAAGTGGAAATAATTCTCAGGGTCGTTATTTCTAATATAATCTATCAAATACTGTGCTCGCAATTAACTCTTTCTCAATAACGATAAATGTAGTATTATATCCTACACCAAGGATAAAATATCCCATAAAATTTAACTACAATCTCTGTAACAACCATGCAACAGTGCAGTAAGGCAGTAAGCCTTACTGCTCCGCACAATGCATTTAAAATTTCTACCAATTTTTATTATGTACTTTTTCGGCAATGTTTAGTCTATAATAAGAATGTTATTATTACATATTTGTTAATTTTAAGAATTAAAGTGATTTAAAAAAAATACTAATACATAAATAACTTCGTTGTAATGACTGTTTTTGCCAAAAAAAAATATAATTCAAGCTCTAAATGTGTTATAATATAAACGTTAACTACAATTTTTGTTGTTAAAAATGACAGGACTTGTACTGAGAGTGAGAGTTAAAGCTTTACAAACGCTATTAAGATTTCTAAGCTATGGCATTTAGTGTGATTTTAAAGTAGTGTTCACATTAATATAACTCATGTCCGTAACTTTATGGGTAACCGACTTTTTAAGTCAGGAATTAACTCAGACACATTTTGATTCAAGTCAGGAACTGGATGGGTGACTTTTGAGTTCTGGAGTAAACGCAGAAATTTCTTTGACGCAAGTCGGTAACTCGACGGGTAACAGACTTTGGAGGTCTCGAATTAAATCAAAAACTTCTTAGACTTAAGTCCATAATTGCATGGGTAACAGATTTTTGAGGTCTGGAATAAACTAAGAAACTTCTTTGACTCAAGTCGGTAATTACTGGATGGGTTACTTACTGACTAACTATATGTTTCATTAGCACTAAAACCTGAATAAATTAAAACTAATATAATAGTAAAATTAAAAAATGTGACTAGCAATACCAGGTATCGGGAGAGAAACGTGCGTAGAGTTTGTTTTGTAGGATCTGTGTGGTTTTGCGGCTTCTCGCAGCATGTGCATTAAACCACAGAGATTTATCTTGTTTTTGCAGATTATAGTAAGGTTGAATTTCCTTACCTTAATGAGTTAGCTTAGAAGTATTATAAGTAAGTGTGTAGATGTGGCAGTTAAACTGAGACGATGCAACCGAATGAGAAAGTTTCGAGGACGTCTCGAAATTGATTTCCGAGATATTGAACATTATTCTCGAACCCGAGTCTCGAGCGGAGCACGAATTAATATTCGCACGAAACTTACGTGGAACATGTGAAATTTAGTGAATACTATACTAGTGGAGAGTACATACGGCTGAGTTTGTGGGGGCTTCTTCTCAGATGAACACAAGTTCGAAGGTAATATAATTGTCGGTAGGGACTCAAAGCTGTAAACGAATTAGCTCGATACCGTTTTTAAAAAAATAAGAATTACTTTTATAAATAAAACAGGATCATAGTGTAATATACAATTGATGAATTTCTTAATGACAAAGTTGCTCTGAAGCATCCGGCTCTGCTTTCATCTCTCACAAGATAGAAAAATGAATTTAAAATGTTAAATGTAAATTGTTGATATTGGAAAAGAGCAACTTCTGAGTTTTTTGTCGGCTTCTTCTCGGTAGAATCTGCCTTCCGAACCGGCGGTAGAGTCACTACACACAGACAGAATTGACGTTTCAAAAGTTATAGGCTATATTAGGCCTACTTGAATTAAATAAATTTTGAATTTTGAATTTTTGAAAATGGTTACCATTTTACATTTTTTCAAATTGTTAATAATTGTAAACGAAATAAGCAGTTCGACGTACTTACTGGTGCGGTGTGGGAACATTGGCAGAGCTAAAACTCAATCATCAATAGCAATACTCAATTGTGGACTAGCTTGTGAGTTATTCGGGCAATGTCACCTATATCTGTTAACACTTATAAACTATGCTAACAGTTGTATATCTGCTACACATAAGTAACACATATAAACCATAGAAGGGGTTATAATCCAGTGGGCAGGATGTCGGGTCGCGATCGAATCCCAGTCCATCCTAACTTTTCATTGTGAGAGGAGACCCATGTTCTGTAATGAGTTGATATGATGATGATGATGATGATGTCACATACGTATGTGTTTTGGATTAACATATTATATGTTAAAATATATTGAATAGTGTATAGTTTTGATTCTGTTACAGATTCATTCTGTAACATACATAATTGTGCTACCTTAATGAGGGTGATTTGAAGTCGCTACATTTGTCGAAAAGTAACCATAGATTTGGGATATATATAAATTTAAATTGTGACATCTTGTCGTCCTAAACTTCTTATGATATTTAGACTACTTCCTGTCTAGTATGTAGCAAAATATCTATGTATTTTATGTGTATGTTTAAATAGTAATATGTATTTAAGTTTGTATATTGATATATATATGAATATTTATATACATATATATAAGTTTTAACTATACATATATGTAGTATTAGTATGTATTGTATATGTAATGTTTATAATTAGCAAAATTTGGGTATTGCACTATCCCGTTTTCTCTAATATGTTTCTTCAACCAAAGGTTGTCTGGAGGAGATCGCTTCAAGCGATAAGGCCGCCTTTGTGCATATGTATATAATCGTTTTTTTTGTTAACCTGGCTTTATATTTGCATGTGCAATAAAAACTATTTTTCTACTACTTCTTAGGGCTTTAAGACTTCAAACAGTGCGTGTTGCCAGTGATATCTTATAGCTCCGAAAGTTGACCGCCAACTATAGTGTAGTTTAATAAAGTGAACTTACACGGTATCTCAAATCACCAATTAGTATAGAAATAAACAATGATTTCTCCTTCAAGTATTTTAATTCGTAGTTACCTTCGGATGGACGATTGTAATTCCTTAAAGTTAACTACACTAAATACTTGCTAAGTATTTAAGTTATATGCGTGCTGTACGAGTAGTTATCTGTTGAACTGAGACGATGCAACTAAATTCGGAACTTTCCGGATATTCCCGAAATTGATTTCCGCGATATTGAACATTATAGAAGGGAACGTGAATTAATATTCACCAGAAACTTGCTTATTATGTAATTTGGAGTATGTATCGAGGTCTTTAATTACATAAGTTCTATTTAAAGCAATAGTTGTGGTTTCTTTAATATAATTAATATATAATAACTAATCAGCCAAGTGCGGATTCATCGTCATCACATCATTCCATTACAGGTCCACTGCAGAGCACGGCTCGTCTCTCATACTAGAGACGGTTTTAGAGCATAGACCCAATACGCTGCTCCAATGCGGCTTGGTGTGCTTTAAAGACTATTAAAACCATTAAGTGACAATAACCGCAACCGGACCGGTGCTCTGCTTTACTCGGGATTCGAACCCAGGCCCTTCTGATCCGCTAAATATGCTACCCACTAGAATAACGAGGCTTTTTGCATACTCCTCAAAGTTACTTTCTACAATGGAGAAAACTGTGCCCGGAGTATCTATCAATGTGATGTAAGATCCGTAGAAGAACCAGAGTTACGTTACGTTACATACGAACAATAACATAGTGTTCTGGTTTTTTAAATTAATGTTGTACGCATTTAAAAGCCCTCTTGAACTCTCAAAGGCGATTGTTGTTAAAGAGCTCAATTAAAAACTGAGGGGATTAACTAACCGAGCAACGATGAACGTTAAATTATTTTCCGAATCAAGCGCGCGATATTGGAAAAATACCTGTGAACCTGAATTGTAAATAGAAAAGTAGGGCGCTCCACATAATCTTGCCTGCAAATTTTAATGTGTTTTTTTTTGTTTATGGTAGTTTTGACTTATATTATAAAGTGTAGCAGACGTATTTCATAAGTTACGCGTAAATATTTACGCTAAAAATATTATTTTTGGAGTTTACACCTTAAGAATCGATTTTCATATATAAGGCGCCCGGTATGAGAAAAATGTTAGGAGTAAAATCTACTGATGAATGACCTCGTTACGTTTTCGCTTTGCAACGTTGCATGCGCAAATATGCAACGTCGCTTTCGTTTAATTAACTTATTTTCCTATTTAAGTTACCAAGGAAACCGAATATTATCTAGGTAAAGAAACAAACACATAAATATATGGGACAGAGTGAGATAGAAAACATTATACATTTTTCCTATTCTTGTTACCATGGAAACTAAATAATAAACATTACATTTATCCTAATAGTTCTGATATTCTACATCCACTCTCCCGTAGGCTACTTTTAAGAAGTTACACTTCCGCCGTGTGTGAATAAATTTCACAGGATTTTTAATTTACCCTTTCATATGGTATTAATCTTTATTCAGCTAAATAAACTCTTTTTGCATATGTTTAGACAATCGTACTTAAGGAGTAAACTCCAGTCGTGCGTCGGAGCTGACACACGCTTTTTATTTTCTATCCTTTCATTGTCTCGTCTTCATCTTTGCTAAAAGTTGAGTTGTTGGTTTATTGAATCTGTGTTCATAAATAGCCTATTTCAAGGCAGTTCAACGGCAACGTTTTGCCCATCACTACGCTGGGCAAAAGGTTGGTGATCGCAGTAGATGTTGTGTGGTAGCATATTCCTTAGTAGCGGCTAACACACGACATGACACGACGTACGACACTCGCGGGATGTTCGTGATGAGAACAATATTGTCATAAACACAAATAACGTTTTGCGTGTGGTTTGCTTATAGGATTACAGATAAAGAGCGCCTGGGTTAATTTCCTAGCTCAAGTGAAACATTGTTAGGCTTTTTCTGGGTTGCCTTGTGTTTTTCTGTTAAGAAATTAGCATTACCAGTCCCAGTAGGACGTTGACGTTGTGCCTCGGATGCTAAGTTAATCTTCGGATTGACCTACCAATACATATGTTTAAAGAATGTTTTAGAACACAGTTATTACAGCGAGGTTACTATACAATTGATAATATTTTTAATGACAAGGTTGCTGGGAAGCATCCGGCTCCGCTTTGAATGGCTCCGGCTTCCATGTTAAAAAAATGTAAAATATAAAATGTAAATAGTTGATGTTGGGAAAGAGCAACCGCTGAGTTTTCTGCCGGCTTCTTCTCGGTAGAATCTGCCTTCTGCACCGGTGGTAATGTCACTAACTTGACGTTTCAAAAGGGCTTGTCTACGGCCTGCGGCCTACTTTGAATAAATGCATTTTGAGTTTTGGATCACGAATGTATGGTAAAGCCCCTCATTCAACATTGGATTTCCTTTTCCCAACTGTGGGATATTAATAAGTTGATAAGAAACAAGTGATGAAGACAAAATTACATTCGTATCAAATAATGTTAATAAAATTTCAGCAAGTAGGAGGCATTCTTGCTGAAATGTTGTTTACATATTATGATTCCAGTAAAATGGAATCGTCCGATACGTTGGCGGTGTGATGGATTTGCTCAATATATTCAGCAAATGGAAAAAATTGACGGCCATTATGTCGGCGCTTTTCTATGTGTTAAGTTTATTTTGCGCCAACTTTCCCGCTTATATCGCCCTAACATTCATTCTGAGCGTACATACGTGTGAACAAGTGATTTGGATTTTAGAGATTGTGTTTTGTTGTAGAAAAATTGTTCGTTTTTGTTATTTTTTAAATCTCAAAGCAAAAAATTTCGACAATAAAAATATGTTTGTTTTGTCATGAGTGATGATAAACGTCGTATGACTCCCTTATCGAGCTCAGCTCCTAATATTTCCTCGTTCATACGAAACTATGAGCACAATGAACTATAAACAATTTTATTTTATTAACTTACGTTCGTGATCTGGGCGGTCGTAGGTAGATCTCAGCATGCCTGAAAAGACGAAATACATATTGTAAATTATTTATCTCTTGACCTTAATTCATTGCTTGTATTTTTTTTAGCAAAATATTTCGTAATACTTCAATTATTGCTGACAAGCAACAAAACTGTTGATATGAAAATTGCAAAAAACGGTGTTAAAAATCATTCTTTGATTGCTATAATTATAACGGGTTGAGTTGAGGAATATAATTTAAATGTTCTTAAGATCGTGACATGACCATTCGATTTCATAACGCAACGTTACAATCATTTAACTTTTAATTTGCCTACAATTTTTGTTGCAAATTAGGGCTCCTTAAACATTATAAATTAAGTTTTAAATTTTCATTAAGGTGTCTGAAGAAATATCATTTTAATTTCGTAATTAAAATAACCAAAATACTCAGTCGTTTCTTTTTGTAATAGTAATTTTAGATGATCCGAAAATTTAATAAATAATCATTGTAATTAACTAACTTATTGAAATTTTCGTTAGAAGTAACTTTGTAATTTATTTTCAATCGAGAAAATATTACTGAATCGTGTAAAATGGACAACCATTTAGTAAGAATTATAGCCAAGAATAACTTATTTTTTCGCTGTGAAACTACACAGATTATTAATGTTTTTAATTATTTGAACCTTATTTAGCAGCACTCAGTACCTTAAAGGTACTTTATATATCAGATATTTCATCATCCTCATCATACCAACCCATTACTGGGCCACTACAGGGCACGGGACAACTCCCACAATGAGAAGGGGTTAAGGCCGTAGTCCACCACGCTGGCCTAGGGCGGATTGGTGGACTTCACACAACTTTAAGAACATTATAGAGAACTCTCAGTTATGCAGGTTTTCTCACGATGTTTTCCTTCGCCGTTGAAGCTAGTGATATTTTAATTGCTTAAATCGCACATAACTTAGAAAAGATAGATTCGAACTCGCTCCCCAGAAAGTGAAGTTAAGTCGAAGTCCTACCCACTGGGCCATCACCGCTTCACACAACTTATAACGAAATCATAGAATAAGAAAAAATAATCACCAACGTACAAAATATAATTGATTGACGCCCTTCAAAGTTTATTCCATTCAGCAATTACAGCCATTGAGATAAAAGCGGTGCCCAATTAGTTTGTTTAGCGAGGTGCGATGCGTTGCCACGGCAACCGGTTTATGAGTCCGCTAATTGTCCGGCCCGCGCATGAGACTGACATTTTGTATCACTTAACACCTCCTGTTCATGTTACATTGCGTGTACAAAAGTAAGGGTGTACGTTTGCGCCCGAAATTGTTGAAAATACATGATAAGCGTTTTAAAAAGAACCTATAAAATTTAAATCATACTCATCATCATGTCAACCAATGGATATTCACTGCTAGTCATAGGTCTTTTGTAGGGTCCTGTGCCGCTTAGATTCAAAGGTGCCACTTTAAATTTGATTATATAATTGCAATATTACTCATATATGCATATTACAGCACCCCTGCTTTCCGAGGCCAAGGCCGTCGGTTCGATTACTCGAAAATGATTGTGAGTTGAACACGAATGTTTTTCAGTCTCTGAATTTTATCTGTATACCTAGTATAAGTATTTAAGTATATAATTCATAAAAATATTCATCTTAGTACTCATAACACGAGCTAGGATTACTTTGGGGCTAGATGGCGATTATTGCGTATTGACGTAATATATTTATTTATATTTTATGTTTATGTATATAGTTTCACAGCGAAAATTCACAGTAATTCTTGCCTATATTTCTTATTAAATGGTTGTCCATCTTACACGATTCAGTAAAATTTTCTCGATTGAAATAAATAACAAAGTTACTCGTAACAAAATATCTATTAGTTAGTTAATTGTAATGATTATTTATTTATTTATAACATGAGGATAATATTACAACTAACAAACTACACGATGTAATTTTTATTGTATACCTGTATTAAATTCATGAACCCCCGACTCGCTCGCTTAATGTTGTTTGCCTATCTGTAGAGCAGGACCCTTGAGCCTGGAATCTCAACATTGGTCAAAGCTATGTAACCTTCCATTGCTACTTTAACATCGCCCATATCGTCTGTCTGAATTCAAACGCAAGATCTAGAATATGTGTATTAATTGAAAGAAAACTTGAAGCAAGTATAAATGACATTATAATAAGGTTTTTCAATATTTGAACAACACAAAAACTAACCAAAAATGATAATCATCATCAGTCTATTAATGTCTCACTGCAGGGCACTCTTCTTTTTAAGGCGAAGGATATTAAGAGCATCAAAAATAATAAATAATTTCGATTTCCGTACGCGACTGTACTACCTCTTACTACACTACTCCTTAGAAGGCGTCTCAATAGATCTTGACACATTGTACAAACATAAAGCCTCAATGAAATCACTATATGAGCATGGATGGATCTAAATTGGTTACTTAACTTCAAATACTGGTTTTAAATTCAAATTTATATACATTTACTTCACTTTTCAAGCACTTCTGCAACATAATATTAAATCAATGACGTGGGAGCGGCCGATACAAAAAAAAGTTGGCGGTCAAAATAAGTCCCGCAGAAACAGTTTTAAGTTAATATTATAATCTAAAGTTAATCAACCTATGGCCGTTCCACGCAGGGCACGTATCTCCTCTCTCAGCAATAGAAGAGTTAAGTCCTTAGTCCACCACGCTGACATTACACGCACTTAGAAGGACGGAGAACTCAAAGGCATGCAGATTTCCTGATGATATTTTTCTTCATCGTTGCAATATTCATCAGTCAGTGTTGTGTTGACCACTAATCTATCCCAGCTATTTATAATTTAAAAAAAAATAGTTTCGTTAATTGCGTGACGGCAAAAAAGATCGTCACGCCAGTTGCCGTGACGACATACGGGTTGCAATAAAATGGCATCATCAATGCAAATTAATCGTGATATTCATTGAAATATCACAACTGGAAAATGTTTTTGTAATGAACATGAATGTTTTTCAGTGTCTGGGAGTATATTTGTATATTATAAGTATTTATGCATATTATTCATAAAAATATTCATCAGTCATCTAAGTACCCATAGCACAAACTACGTTTACTTTGCAGCTAGATGGCGATGTGTGTATTGTCGTTGTATATTTATTGAAATAATTTATTGAAATAATTTATTAAATAACAAGATAAGGAAAATATTTGCGTTTAAATCGGGAACTTACGCACATTATGGTAATCCAACTTAACCGCTGACCGATTCATTTGACCAATTCATTTAACCATAATCCATATTCATTGTCAGGATCATTGACCTGTATCGGGACACAATTTATACAAATACGCTTGATTTTTTAGCAAAATAAATAACATCGAGTGAGGGTAGGTATTTTTTATGTGTAAAGCAAATTTTCCGCGTTCCCGGACAGGAAAGCCTCTGGCGTTGAGTTATAATAATAAATGTGGCCGTCACATTGAATGCGGGTTCGCGCGCTTTATTATATCAGAAACTAAACATTGTACTATTTCGAGCCTTCACCGCCGAATTAGCGTAACCGCCAAAAAAAGCTTTATTTAAATGTGCAAATAAACCTTCTTTTCTAAAATTTTCGATTTGTCGGATACGCCAAGTCGACGGTAAAGGCTCGAATTTTGATTGGTATAAATAATCCATAGCAGTATTAGAAAAGTGTAGGAAAATGACTTTTCTTCTCTTTCTTTTCTTACTTTTTTAGTAAATTATAATATTTTAATACCCTGATTGATCTTAAAATGATAAATTTAAAAAAGTAGGTTAACCTTTAATGACATCCTCTACACAAACCTTAGTCAAATTGGTGTTCATTTTAAAACTTTTTTTTTTTTTTTTTTTTTTTTTTTTATTCTTTATTTATTCGGGACTTTTCTTAACAATAAGAATGTCAGCCCCATCGTTCCCTTTACAAAAATTTATACTTCCTTTCTCTTATCTTAACTTAAAATCTAATAGAATTCTGGCTACCTCTGAATAAGGTGCCGCCAGGATACTTTGCCAAATCCCCACATCATGAAGATTTATTTTAAAATTTTAAAACTTGCAATCAAATTTTCAGTTGAACTACTTAGCGCATTTGTACAAGGACAGTTGGGTGTAGACTAATTGAAACAACAATATGCGACGAAAAAGTATCCAATGGTCCTACATATCTTTTTATTAGTCTTGCGTCAAAATGAATATATGCTGTACTGGAAACGCTCCCAACCCGCGTTAAGTATCGCGACACCTTTATAGTTTAGTATTGGTGTTATTCTTAGCGATATGAAGTTATTTCAATAAATGGCCAGGGTCTGAAGTCGGGACGATGTGGCGTTATTATCATTGCAAATAAGAGTCACGGATGGCCATGGGCTATTGAGCAACAGGGAATTGTGTCGTATGATTGAAGGTTCAGAGTTTATTATTACAGTCTGATTATCTTATATATAAAAATCTCGTGTCACGGCGTTTGTGGTCACACTACTCCAAAACGGCTGGACCAATTTCAATGAATTTTTGATTTTGGTGCATTTGTTATGTGTGTGAATAGGTTAAAACAGCTTAGCCCATTATATAATGAAAAAATCACCGTAATTGTTTACTTAACAATTATTCATTGTAAAGTCAACATCTCCTGAGGATGCTCCGGTTTCGGTGCGACACGTGCGTAGTGCGCAATGTACCCTACATTGCCGAAGATCTGTTTGGTGTGGAGTATAAGGATTGAAGAAATTATAAATTACACCACACAGATTTTCCTTCTTTTCGCGGAGTATAGCAAATTAAACTTAATTTTCATAATATATCATGGATTTCCGCAAAGTAACGCCTGCTTCTATCCAAGCTTAGCCCATTGCCATCTTATCGCTGCAGCATCACTTATGATCAGATGAGCTTGCAGTCAAAAAATAAAGTTGCTAGAAAGTATCATAGCACGTAAAAAGCGCTCCAGCTAACAGCAATAGCGATACAAAACCAATACAAATGGCCGGATAAATGGGTCAAATCGAGTACAATACTACATGTTCGCCCGTCACTGCGCGCGTGAGCGACCCGTCGTCGACTGGGCCCCATGAATAATGATCGTTTAAGACCGACCACGTTCATACAAATGCAGTTCGAAATTTAAATCTCTTGCTACATTGGTTTGGAGATTACAAGAAATGGTCATAAATTAGTGACATGAGCTTATCGACTGCGAAAGGTACAGAAGTCATTTTTAACATTAAATTAGTATATGCTTTTAAAATATGATTCCTAAGGTAATTTAGGTAGAATTTTAAAGAATATGATAAAACGTTTTTTTACTATAGCGAGATTTTAACAATTGATAAATTTCTTAATAACCTTTGCCCTTTCTTTGCAGCTTTCGGCTCCGCTTTCATCCCTCACAAGAAAGAAAACTGAATGTTAAAATGTAAAATGTAAATTGTTGTTGGTGTGGAGTTTCTTTCCGACCTCTTGTCGGTAGAATCTGACTTCCGCAACACTGACAGAGACACTAGAAAGAGACAGACAGACTTGATGTTGCAAAAGTGCTTATAGCGTTAACCGACTTGGAATAATTTTGTTTTTTATGTTTTATTAGAGCTATGATTACAAAATTTGTCTTTTTTATCTTTTCCACGTATAATAGTTCTTTAAAGCGGCCACCAAGATAAGAACTTCGTTAGTATCAAACTAATGAAGTTCTTATCTTTTACCACTATGACTTCATTTCATACTTATTGAGTTCGAAATTTGAATCTTTTAACACTGTGATTGGAAGATTCATGTTTTAATTTTGAATGGTATTAAATGCATAATCTATGCCAATCTAAAAACGCCTTTTTTTTATAAGTTACATTTTTTATATGATTTACCGTCGATTATAAAAATTTATTCCCACCTGCACCCACGGGATTTTAAAAGGTAAAACAAAAGCGGGAAAAGTCGCGGGCAACAGTTAGACTAGCCTATTATTGATCGAAGGGTTTATATATCAACGTGCGACGACAAACTCGTCGTGACATAACGTCGTGAGTAGTCGCACGTGGCCGCGGTCGGAAGTCAGATAGCATCACGAGCTGTAGAAACAGCCGCTAAGTACGTACAATAAGTGGTCGTGACGACGAAAACGGAAATTGTCTCTGCTGCATAAATGCATTTTCAAGCTAGGAATGTCTTTATCGGTTTACTATCTTTTTTTAAGTATATCTATGTTAAATTTAGGGCGGGTCATTCAATGCTGTGCTGAGTAATAAGCGAGGTTGAAAGACCATACACTAGAATTACGTAGATAACATATCGGATATAAGCAGGCGTTACTATGCCGAATTCCATGATATATTATGAAAATTAGGAATAGAATAGAATAGAAAAACTTTATTGCAACACAACAGAAAAAGAAAAAACCAAGGAAAACAGTAATAGTACTTAGTGTTTAATTTGGTATACTCAGCGAAAGGCAGGAGAATCTGTATGGTGTAATTAATATTTCTTCAATCTTTATACTCCACACCAAGCAGATCATCGGATTTACTTCGTAAGAGGACTCGAGAGATTAAAATCTGTGCGAGTCTAGCAATAATTCAACGTAATTAGTCGACAACGACTTGACATTGATGCTAGACCACAGATTGCTTTTACTCTCAATCATACGCCATAGACAAATAAGTAGTACGTACTTTTTTTAGGCATTATAACAGATATTACCTTAGTGGTAAAAACTAAACTCGAAGACTCCTAGAAATGATGGGAAATTGCAAATGCTGTGAAAAATAAAAGCTACGCAACGTGAACGATGAAATCGAATCCGGTCATCTCATACTCTTAACAAGTTGTTACTTAATTAAGTATACATACAGAACATAACAATTATCGTATAGTTGTTGGTCAACGACATCACTTGACTCGCAACCGGTCTGCGCAGGCGCCAGATGGTTGCATGAGTCAAGCGCAACACTTTTATTTACGGCATCATAATTAATATTTAAATGCAATTCTCTTCGGCTGTCGCCATTTATCTCAATATCTGTCTTTATTACAATCGCAATGAATATCAAAATTGTTTTTGTGTTAAATTTGTATTTCTTACGCGTAATTATGAAATGCACAAGATAATTTTAGTCTGTCATATTGTAAAATATCGATTCTCATTCCATCTTCTCATTCGGTATAGTCAGCTTTCCGAAACGCGGTGGTAGAGTCACTAAAAACAGACAAAATTAATATTTTCAAACTGTTTATTACGTAGGGCATAAATGCAACTTGAGGTTTATGAACAGTTTTAACTTGAAATTCTTACACAACATTAAACTCCTAAACTTCTTCTTTTTATATTTAGTGTTTGTTACTTTCTATTAATAAGTTTATACGGATATAGGAACAAAATAGCATATCGGTGTGAGGCTGGTTTATTTTGAAACTGGCTGTTAACCGCGACATGGTCCGTTTTTTTTTTAAAAGTTCGTCTCCTGGATACAAGCTATCTATACGCATGTTTTTTTGAATCCTGGGGAACTATATCCTGCAAATTTGCCGGGATGAAAGTATCCTATTTTAATTTTGAGACTGGACGGTCATTGTAAGTGGAAAACGATTGCCTATAAACAGAGTAAAACTTCGCAGGGCATGCAAGATACACGTCGTAAGAAGAGCTGTGTCCATCAACCTAAGGCGTAGGTGTTGAACCCCATGTGCCTATAATTATATCGGCAGTCACGTCCTTCTGACTGGAATACAGTAATGCTTCTTGGCAGCAGAAATAAGCATAGCGGCAGTACTTCCCCGGACGAGCTCTGTCACAAAAATCTCTACTACTAATATTAAATGATGTGAAGAGGTTAATAAGTTTATACGTATGTAGTTTAATAAGTTTATACGGATATAGGAACAAAATAGCATATCGGTGTGAGGCTAGTTTATTTTGAAACTGGCTGTTAACCGCGACATGGTCCGTGTTTTTTTGAAAAGTTCGTCTCCTGGATACAAGCTATCTATACGCATGTTTTTTTGAATCCATTTATTTCAATTTTTTTAGCTCCATACGTTTATGAATAGAATATGTCAACGACGTGATCATAAGCCTTAACGTTAATATCCGTTGGTACGTAAGCCAATTCGAACTTGACCGACTTTATGATGTAAAAAACCGTTAATGTTTATTTGTATTGCAAAAGTCATCACTTTATACAGCGGCCGATACTTCAATTTCATTTTATGTCTGCCCATATTTGTAATGTAATCAGGCGCAACGCATTGAAGCCTAATTTACCAATACACATGTCGGAATTTTTTACCTGACTTTTTCCGATTTAATTATTTATCCATACTAATTTAAGTTTGACGACTCCCTGGAGGTCCCGGGTTCGATTCCTGGCTGGGGCAATATGGGCCACCGACTAGCAATGAAAATAAAAAAGGAATAGGTTGAAACAGAAAGATTGAAATTGAATACAAAAAGCGCCCTTGTGGCTTAGCGATCTCTCAGGATTATGTTCAAAATCAAACAGGTGGTGTAGAATTATTACAAAACTACTACTATACGAATACAAAAATAAATATTGCACAAATAAGAAAAATATATGGAATCAATATAAAAATAATAAATATAACCTATTGGATGAAAATTAAGCTTAATTTGCTATTTTGTATGGTGTTATTTATAATCTTTAAACTCCATACCAAACAGATCTTCAGCAATGTACCCTCTACGCACGTTTCGCTCCGAAACCGGAGCATCCTCAGGAGATGTTGACTTGACAATAAATAATTGTCTTGTCTTAATATAGAAAATTACTTTATTTTCATAAACATAACCTATGTTACATTCTGCATTGTGTTGGTAAAGAAATGACTAATAACCTGGCTATACATATTGTGTAATGCGTATCCATTTCATAAGACGTCCGACCGTGCAGGTTTTATTCAGGTTTGCAATTAATATGTTGGATGGTTTACAATTATGCCCGTTGGTGGCTCCTTAGTAACTTTCTTTATATGGACTTACCGCTTATCCTTACTGTGGTTGATGTTTTAGATACGGGCCACATTAAATAGTCGAGAGCGATATAGACATTTAACAACCAAAAGTAGCTGTTGCCCGCGTTTTTCGACGACGTTTATTACGGTTTTCTACAAATCCCGAGGGTGGTGGTTAATCCTGGGCTAAAAAGTAGCCTATGTTAGTCTCCGTCCTTTCGACTAACTCTAGGCCAAAAATCAAGAAATGACAAAAAAACAAACGGACTATCGTATTTATATTATTGGTATGGATAAAAGTTCAAAAACTGAAAGGCGATGGAAAAATTAACTTTTGTATCTAAAACTAGAATTAAATAGATGAAAAAAAAAAATTAAAACCTAATTTGTATTTGTGTTAAACGCAAATGGCGTAGTTACAATTGTGACTATATACCGTCACCAATGCCATTTGAGTTAAGTGGGATATGAGGCCAACGACAACCAAATAAAAAACAACAACAACAACCAAGTAAAGTTTCAGAAAAAAGGAACATTTATATTTACATAGACTGTTAAACTTTTTACCCTCGTGTAGTAGGATAAAATAGGAAAAAAAAAAACAACTGTTGTAGCGAATGCGTAATTATGTAGCTTAAAATTTTAAATATTTTAATTCATATTCTTTCATTAATGCAATATTGTGCCTGTTTGTTTATTTCTTTGTGTCCTGCTCAAAATTGATTGATTAAATTTTGCATAGAGATATTTTCCTGGAAACGCCATGGATAGGGTATCCTGGAAACGGATATACGAGTTTTTATCCCGGGCTTAACAGGAAAATAGATCTTGGCAAAATTTTGCATAGAGCTATTAAGTTAGTTTACTTATTAGACATTGCGTAGGTACGTTTTATTTCGGTAAACGCGAAACTTCTCGTGCGCTACGCTTAACGCTTGTTTCTTAATCATTGATTAATCGCTGTCCGATGCTTAATGCAACCTCAGGCTAAATGCATACCGCACCCAAGCTTTCTGTATAACTCCATACAAAGACGGGATTGCATAAGAAG
Source organism: Pararge aegeria (assembly GCF_905163445.1). Taxonomy (NCBI): domain Eukaryota; kingdom Metazoa; phylum Arthropoda; class Insecta; order Lepidoptera; family Nymphalidae; genus Pararge; species Pararge aegeria. Next base: position 1,851,018 of record NC_053184.1, on the reverse strand, counting down.
GAGGTACAGAACTGGACACGCTCGGTTTGGTCACTGTCAATTAAACGTATTTTTTTCATTTAACGCACTTAATGAAAATATAAGTTTACAGATTAAACAAAGTGTTGGTAATTTCGCTTTAATTTATGGCTGGTGTTATCTGTTATACCGGTGATTGAAGGATGCCTTCATATTATTTTTCCCATTTTAAAACCGGTTTCCTTTTTCATACATTAATTTTTTTTATCGTTACACAACATATTTTTGCCTTGCTAATTGGTAGAACGTCGTATTTTAGTGACTCCAAAGTAAAGATTCTTAATTTAAAAGCGTTGCTTTTTTATAAAACTTTAAAAAGAGGTAACTTATCAAACTGTTCATAAAACGAAGTTTATAGGAAACATAGAGTATGCATTCGAATTTACAGTAAAATTTCACTAAAATGGTGTGTTTTTATTGGACGCTAAGTTCAAAATTGGAAATTTTATTTACTTTGTCGACTAAATAGTTACTGAGATTTTGTGTTTAAATCAGTTAGTGACTATTTTGCTTAAATGTATAGCTGGTTAAAAAGTGCCTTTAAACCAGCCAGGAACTCACTGAAATATGCACACTATTCTTCATCCAAATCGTTTGAGCCGTTAAGGTCTTCACTCTTATTTAACGGCTGAACCGAAAGGGTGTCAAAAACGTGCAGAAGTAAAAATATAAGTCTAAGTCAAAAATAATATCTTTATTCAAGTAGGCCCGGCCCATAGGTGGCACTTTTGATGCGTACATTACATGAGAATTACACGGTAGTGAGATGATGGCGAAAACAATATTCGTAAACTTAAAACTAAAGCTACGAGGGTTCCATATATAAGTATTAACAACGCTGAAGCGAATCATTTTAAGTGTGTAATTTGAATTATTTATGTATTTCATACTAATTGGGGATGTTATATGTAATATATTTATATAGATATTTATGTTATATATTTTATTTGTATTTATATGTAATATATTTATATATATATATATATATTTATATCTTATTTATATTTATATATTTGTATCATTTTTAAATCTTATTTATTGCACCACCTACCTCTTTCTATGTTTTTTCCTTTTACGCCATTGGTTGCCTGGAAGAAATCGCTATGTAGCGATAAGGCCACCAAATTGTACTCTCTTGATTTGTATTTATATCTTTGTAACTACTTTTTGTTTCTTTGGTGTACAATAAAAGTGTATTCATTCATTCATTCAATATTAAGATTTTAAAAATCTTTGAATTTATCTGCTATTATATCCTATAATATGCATATTTATATTTAAACTAATAAATAAATATAAATATACTACCACAATACACACATCGCCATCTAGCATCAAATTAAGCGTAGCTTGTGTTATGAGTACTAAGATAGCTGATAAATAATTTTATGAATATAAAATACATACATACTTATAATACACAGACAACTCCCAGGGTCAAAAACATCCAGACACTGGAAAACATTCATGTTCATCACACAAACATTTTTCCTGTTGTGGGAATCGAACCCACGGCCTTGGACGCAGAAAGAAGGTGCCCACTGCGTCAACCGGCTGTCTAAAAATATAAGCATTCCTCTAGAAATACTCTATTGCTAAAAACTGATTTAAAACGTGTGCGTAGTTTAAAATAGTTAAGCGTACAGACAGCGGGTGCGACTTTGTTTTATACTATGTAAATATATAAACCTATACGATGTTGAGCTACGGTTATATGCAGGTATGGTAAACTTATCCCATGGTTTATTCCCATGATTTACGACCCCGCTGACAAGTCCGCATCTTTACGCCCCTTAAAGGTTTTTTCTCGTAAAATAAGAGGTTAACGCATCCAAAAAGGATATTACTTCCAGAGATTACAATCTCGGAGAACCCTTTTTATGGGTCGTGCCCTTTGAGGAAAATAGTTTTGAAATAAATTTAATCTGTTTTCGTACAGAATATTTCATGTTATGTATGAAAATAGATTTAATACTATCTATAACATATCTTTAACAATATAGCTGCCTCGGTGGTACAGTGATTAACATGTTTGACTATCGCTCACGAGGTCTCGGTATCGATAACCTGTTATTGAGGCTTTCTGTTAAGAATTTCTTAGCAGTAGTTCTTAGTCTGGGTCATGAAATTGGCAATGTTAGAATAAACTGTTGGTTCCAGATGTAATCGACAAATCGTGTAATCGTTCAAGTCCGTCAACCCGCATTGGTATAGTGTGGTGGGTCTATAATTCTTATATGTCTATAGGTCTAAAACTTCTCTCACGTGAGATATTGGGCTGGTGCCGTAGGTCCGCAGGTGCCGTGGTGGTGTAGGTCATTAATATGGTGAGGATGATGATGATGATGAGGTTTTATACCTTTGTTTTAAGCACTAGTTCGACGTGATGTTGCTTGAATGTAATGGGCTAGTTTTTAACATATGGACATTGCACTTGAACCTATTGGCGGTCCACTGCATGGCACGGGTCTCGTCTCAGAATGAGAAGCCACAGTCCACCACGCTAGCCCAGTGCGGATTGGTGGACAGCAACATTAACATATGTTAAATTTCTTTTCAAAGTTGGACGTTTCATTTAGCCCCCTTTATCAGGGTAATGTAAAGCTGGGGGCACACGGACAGAGATAAATCACCCGACACTCAGCAGGTGCCTGTGTGCACGCGGCCTAATGGTTTAAAAAAGTAATTAGTCATTGCACTGGCGGCGCGAGGATAAACTTGTCGAGTAATTGTCGGAGGTTTTTTTTTGGGTATTCAGGTCTTTGAGGGTGTATAAGTTGGTCCAATAGTTAATATATTTGATTCTTGGGCCGAGTAAACTATACTAACCTGACCTCCCTGGCGCGGCGTTTAGCGCCGTGGTTTTAAGTGGGAGTTCCGGGGTTCGATTCCCAGTAGGGGGAAAAAAATTAAAAAAAAAAAAAAAAATGTGATCTTATAATATCTCAATATCATTCTATCGTTTTACAATTTTATTACAGTGTATTTAACAATATAACTGAAACATAAAATTTATAAATATGAATTGCCAATTATTTTTAGACATACCTATCTTATACTAAGTCAACTACTTTAAGTCAACCTTAAAAGATAGAAATATGCTGTCGACGACTGTTTACTACGATTTTACTTATGTATTTATATTTTATTTAACTTTAACCATTTACGTAGCGCAAGCAGCTGATTTTGAAACATTCTTCATTGGTGCGATGCTTCTATTGGTCTTAGCGTGCTGATATATATGCCATAGCTTTCCTTTATAAATGGGCTATCCAACACTGAAATAATTTTTCAAATCGGACCAGTAGTTTCTGTGATCATCGCGTTCAAGTAAACAAACAAAAAACTCTTCGTTTTATAGATTAACATAAGATAGTACAGTTATATCAATATGCATAGGTACAGTGACTCAAACAAATGTAATTATGACTATCTAGTTTTTAAATTGTTTGTAAACGTTGTGAAAACCTGTTATAAGCTTAACATTCACTCACAAAGTCAAAGGTAGGTTTTCTTATTACAATTTTACACTAAACTACCAGTTGATATCTTGGAGATATCTCTGAAAAAGTTCAAAGTTTGTTATAAACATAAGTTTATATTATAGAATTAAGGACAACGTCAGCAATAAAAATGCTTAGGTGTAAATTATTGCTCTAACCAGGTTGCTTCTTTAATAGTTTTAAGTGACAATGTGAGATGGTGATAACAAAAAAAAAACCAGCTGAGTGTGTTGTCGGCTTCTTCTTAGACCAGGGTGCGTTTGGAACCCTCGTAGCTTTTTTTTTTATTGACGAATATAGTTATTGCTATCAACTATGTTATATTTTACATGTAATGTACGCATCAAAAGTGCCATATATTTGCCTATTTGAATAAAGAAATATTTGACTTTGACTTTGACTTAAAGTTAATAAATAAATAAAAATTTCGGAACCAACAGGATTTGAACTTGCGACTCTCCGTTAATCGCGGCTTGGGTGTTTTACAGCTTCGAATGCCGAAATTAATATATGCCTTATCAGTCTTATAGCGACTGTAGCTCTTTCTTTAGTCTTTAGTTTTATATATTAGAAGTGAAAAAAAAAAGATCGAATGGTCCCTAGCTCTTTATGTTCAGCAACACAAGCAAAACATGTCCATATTATGTGTCAACCCGTTCGCGGCGGGTTGTCCCGAAGCCGCGTATTTGGTAAGCGTGGTCATTCCGACCCGATACGGCAACCGGTCCCTTCCTTATACGGCGCACCGCTTGCGCCTCGCTCCCCGATACACAATTGCCGGCGATTCTGTACCAGTATCTCGGATCTACAGCGCTCTTTTCTGTTTATAGTCTAAGAGCTTATTTTATCCACCTCTTCAATATGTGAATTGTGACACATCAGAAGCATCCGGGTGAAAAAAAGTTATGTTAAAAAGTAAATAGTTGATTTGGTAAAGAACAACTGCTGAGTTTCTTGGTAGAATTTGCCATCCAAATCGGTGGGTAGCGTTACTATAAACATATAGACTTGCCGCTTCAAAAGTGCTTTCTTATAGAGTAAGCCTATTGGAAATAAATGAATTTTTTATTTTGAATTTTAGCGCTCAATTAGCGCAGTAGTGAGCGCTGTGGCCATATAAGTGGACGTCTCGGGTTTGATCATCGGCGGGGACAATTTGGTAATACATTATTTCCGACTTTCTCTGATCTGCTCTGCTGGGAGGCTCTAGACCTCTAGCTAGGCTAGTTACAACCCTACTGACAAACTGATAAAGGGATAAAGGGATAAAAGTAAGCTATACCTCTAATAAGTTAGCCTGTTTGTTCAATCTCGTGGTAAGAAGCATAAAACACTTGTATGATCTCTATTGCGAAGCACGAAATGTTGTCACACAGGTAGGAAATAACACACTAGTGACAGTATTTTCCCATTTTTTGTGTACTTCCATTAATACTAGATAATGCTAAGAAACTAAAAAAATGAGGTTGAAGTTGCGGGCATCATTTAGCTTACAATTTTAGAACGGATCCTCGGCATGTGAGCATGAAGTTTAAGCAGTTCATACAAATCGATGAACAGCTCTTAAGCTATTATAGTTAACAGGGCTCGTTCCGCAAGCAGCATATACTTTTATTATAGGACAGCGTCTTAAAAAGTAAAAGAATAAAGCATTGGTATCTCAGCGCAAAGGTACTGCCTTATTCGTAACATGGTCTGCTCCAGAATAGGTGTTCCGAATGGTGTCAGTTCTCTTAAGAACAGTGAAAATACAAAGCGGTACAAAATAACTACGCGCGAACAATACCTTGGATACGTTTATGGGTACGATATACTTATATTATAAATATACTACTGAGTTTCTTGGCGGCTCTTCTCGTTGGAATTTGCTTTCCGAACCGGTGGTAAAGTCACTACAAACATCCATACTTGACGTTTCAAAAGTGCTTATAAAGTAGTCCTACTTGAAATAAATGAATTTTGATTTTTTTATGCGAAAGTGTTTGTTCGTTTGTCCGTCCTTTACGCCCCAACAACGCAACCAATGAACTTGATCTTTGGCACGGAGTTAGATAAAAGGACGGAAAGTAATATAATTTATTCCGGGATAACAAACGGATTTGTAAAAAAAACCGTATTAAACGCGGACAAAGAAAGCTGGCAACAGCTATTATGCTGTCGATCTCTGGCGCAGTGGCTAGTGCTGTGGTCTTATAAGTACGACTTCCCGGGTCGTACTTATAAGACCACAGCACTAGCCGTCGTTTGGTCAAGCCCCAAAAGTGCAATTTATAATTACTGAGTATATATTTATTAATTTCGTTAAATATACACTGTATTATCAATTATATTAAATTGTAGTTTATAGTTTGAGTACAGTTTACACTTACAGGTTTTTTAAGTTGTTACAAACATTAGTCATTCGGTTAATAAGCAAAAGTTGGTCTAGTTTGGTGTTGGAAAATTTAGAAGCGAGGGTTTTTATCTTAGGGTCTCGGATCTGGGAATACGACGGGGAAGATTTCTCTGATCTGCTCTTGTATGTGCCGTAGCTTGTTATCACCTTACAGACAAATACGTGCCACCAAGCAATTGACAGTTCCGAATTAAAAACCTATTAGAGACATAGGTTTAAAATAACTGCTATAATGGTTCGAATCATCAGTTACCGCAATCACACACTAACCGAGAGTCGTAGCGTGATGTACAAACAAACTTTTCAGCTTTATAATAAAATATAGATAATAAGTCTATATTATAACTTGAATGAACCCTTACCTGTGATTAAAGCAGCAAAAAGCCCCGGTTATATTCAAGGGTCTTAAGATCCGTTAATTACTGCCTACGTTCGAATTAAATACCGCTCACTTGGCAGAGAGGCCCTATTTAGCAATTTTTCCTTCCGCCATTGCTGGGAAATCTCATTATTCGTTAAATTTTGGTGCAAAAATAATATTTATTAACAAAAAGGTTTTGGTTTAATGTAAGTAATACCGTAATAACACTTTTCGAGTGATGCTGAAGACTTTTAAAACGCTACTATTAAAAATAATAACCGATTACAATATGTAATAGCTAATGAATTTCTTAACGATTTCTAACGAGATAATTCTAAAGATTTTTAAACTGTAAATTATTGCTCGCCGCCTGCCCAGTAATATGGATAAGTTAACACTTGTAGGTAAGGTAAAGGCTAAAAGACAACGTGGCCGATCACCTCGTCGCTGGTCTGACCCGGTAAAGTCGCTCACAGGCCTCCCTATCACAGAAGCTATCAAAAAGGCCGAGGATAGAACAGGATGGAAGGCTGTAGTAAACATCGCTACGAAGAATCTTGAATCCGGACACGACCTTCAGTAATGAATTAAACGATGAAGAAGAAGAAGAGATGTTGAAAAGAGCAATTTGCGGAGTTTCTTGCCGGCTCGTCAGAATCTGCCTTCCGAACCGGTGGTAAAGTCACTACAAAGACACTGACTTGACGTTTCTAAAGTGCTTATAAACTAGGCTTACATAGTTAAATTTAGAATTTTTTGACTATTCTTCTCTAACAGCGAACGAACTGAATAATTTTCGCAAAAAGCAACTAAGTAGTTGCTTTTGCGAAAATTATTCATACTCATATTCTAAACATTTTTGTTTCAAGTGGCTGGTCTGACTATTTAATTCTACCACTCTATGTGACGGTAGATTTTACCGGATAGAAGCTTGCAACGAACTCAGTAGTCCTACAGCTAAACTATTAAGAAAAAACTTACTTTAATTTATATACCTTATTTGATATACCTACTTAGCGTATGTTGTGAATCTTCTTAATGGACGGTTATAATAATAATATAATTCGGGTAAAACCCATCTCAATATACATGTAAAAAAAGTAGCAAAGTATTTTAAAAGATCTAAAAAATAATAAATGAAATGAAAACAATTAAAAAAAAATACAAATTAAATATAATAAATTACCCCAAAAGAGGGTTCGTACCCGTATAACCTACTATTTACGGATTCCGTTGCGATGCACGGCAAGCCAGCTCTTTACAATAGGATTCTCCGGGTACTCGGAGCATACACCAAGGATTCCGTTCTTGGAATTGCGTATACGGAACCAGAAGGCTGCGGCTCGAGATCTAATAAGCGCGAAATAGTCTGGTATTCTGGCATCGGCAAACATGTTTGAAGCACTGCAGAATTTAGGCAGTTTCATCAGAATTCGGTATGCGTTATTATACTGTACTCTGATACTACTACGTGCATTTTTGTTGTAGTTAAAAAAAGTTGTAGTCAAAGCTGACACGTATAGAGGCATTGTCAGTATGCCCTAAACAGTGTCAGCTTCGCCTCTTCACTACACTTTGCAAAACGGCGTGCGAGAATGTTACACCGAACAGCCAAAGCCTTACGTTCATTTTCAATATTATAGAACTTTATATATTTAGTTTTGACTTTGAAAAATTCCAATTACTCATTTAAATGGCCTTTCAGATGTCTAAATAAATAAAGTCTTCGGGTTTATTGATGCAGACGGCTGTTGGCGTGGCGACACACATTGGGCGTAAAATCGATCCCTATTTACAGAGGATTGTTTTCTTTCCAATATTATAGATGTATTTATTTTGCATATTTTATGATTTTATCATTATTTCATGTACATTTTCGATATTGTCAGGCATTCTGCGACATTACCACGTGACACTAAATATTTTTTGTAACTCTTAATTTACACTCGCCTGGTTAAAAGTTATAAAAAGGGCGGACGTGCTTTTCGAAGCACGGGCTTGGAAACCTAACCTAACCTAACTCTGGACTGGTACTGAGTATTTGTAGTGGGCAGCCCCAATACCTAACAGCGCTCGGCCCGTCCCAGAAATCGCACCCAGGGCCTCGTGACCTGTAGTTCAATCATAAGACGAACGAGTTATTTAAGTTGCAGTTTTTTGATATTCGAATATTTCTGACATTGACTATAAATACTCAGATACAGTCTTCACAAAATCCGTTAACACAGGACAAGTTTGCAGCTTGCCTTACCTCCGCTGTAATCTCAAGAAGCCCCTCATTCGCAATATTAAAATATGATTCGACGCGGGCTCCAACTCAATCAGCGATCGCACCTTCCCAATCCCCTTATCCCATAACCCTAAACTATTTGAAAACCCACCTTAAGCCAGTGACTTTAAACACATTTTGCATTATCCAACATCCTTTGTGATGTCCTTAATGCTGAACGTATATTTGACATTGTACGTACGCAATTAATTCTTAAATTCTTAATTTGGAATTCTACGCAAGCGTGCAGATCGATCGGCTACGTTTATTTTATTTTGATGAAGTGTGCACTTGATTCCTAATGTAACTTATCTCTGATTGTCTCGACCACATATACATCTTATATACATCTTCCTACAACAACGAAATTTATTACAACTAACGTAAAAGTATAAATATCGTAGAGAAAAGGAGTGCCACCTTTAAGAAGACTTGAAGGCGATAAAGCTGTTACAAAGCGGAAATCTGCCAAAGTGAAGTTCACCTTTTGTAGTTTTACATTGCATTGAAGTTTTTCTTATTAGTGTAAAGATGTCAAACAAAGGCTTGGAGAGCTAACAAATTTAAGATTTATTTTACGCTGATGACAATCATTCCTGATGGAAAGTAATATTGAAGAAAATAATGTTATAAGATTTCTTTATAAAAACCATTTAAATCGACTAAGGGACGTAAAATAGCAAAAAAAAAATATTAGAATTCGTGCAAGTTGATTTCAACAAATACAATGCGTACGGAAAGCACTATGCGATCGGCTTTATAAGAGCTTCTTTGGATGTGTAATTATGGTGGAATTTTGGTAAAATTAATGCGTAGGTAAGCCAACCTTCAAAATTGCATAAGGGTGAGACCTTGCGAGTGTTTTTGGACAGAGTTCTACATAGAGTGTTAATTATTTTACAACGAGGTATTATATTTGTAGAGTAGGAGATGTTAATACATTTTAAGGGTTTCGTATTCAGTTTAAATACTCCTAGAATTAGGAAGCTATCGGTGTGTGTTTAAGCGGTGATAGCCAAGTGGATAAGGCTTCGGCTTTCCTTTCTCAGAGATCGAGTTCGAGCTCCGGCATGCACCACTGACGGAGTTACGTGCGTTTTTTAATTTAAGCAATTTAAATATCACTTGCTGTAAACGGTGAAGGAAAACATCGTGAGGAAACCTGCATGCCTGAGAGTTCTTCATAACGGTCACAAGGGCGTGTTAAGTCTACCAATCAGCTCTGGGTTAGCGTGGCAGACCTTCGGCCTTAAACCCTTCTCGTTGTGGGAGGAGACCCGTGCTCTGTAGTGGGCCGGTAATTGGTTGATGTGATGATGATGATACACATAATTATAAAAAGTGTGGTTGTTTTCTTGTTTGTCCTTCCTTCACGGTCACCAAAAACACTTGATTTTTGGAAAAGATTTACTTGAAAGGTCGTAGAGTAACATAGGGTTTTTATCCCTGAAAACAAATGGTGTGGCATCGTATTTCCCGAATGGATAACCCAGTTTTGATTTTGTTTGAAACGCGACATGTTCTTAGCTATGTTTGATGAAAATTGGTGCGAGTTGACCGCCTCAACAAACTGGCGGGGCCTGTAGTGGGCCGTAATGAGTTTATGATGTGTGTGTGTGTTGTGCGCGTTTGTGTGTGTATGTGTGTGTGTGTGTGTGCGCGCGCGTGTGTGTGTGTGTGTGTGTGTGGGTATACTTATCAATTGTTCCGATAGAGTATTGCAATGAATGTCCTGATTGTGTGATCAATTCTAATCTTATATCTTTTAACGAGCAATTCTTGTATATATAATTGGAATCTCGGAATAGGGTCCAATGATTTTCATGAAGTTTTCTATACAGGGGATGTCGAGGGCGATAAATTTATCTAGCGAGGATTCATTTTTAGAAAATGTGATTTTATTTGTATTTTCCGGTAATAAACGATTTGATGCAGACAAAGTTGCACGGGTCAGCTAGTATTAATAATTGACGGACCGAGCACTTGATCCAACTGATGGTTACTAAAAATCCATCGCCTATGAACATAGCAACCCTTCACAGGGCATGTAAGGAACACTACGTACTAAGTGCCGCCCTGTATCCATTAACCCGAGGCGTAGGTGCTTAGCCTCATGTGCCTCTAAACACCGTTCCGTTCTCTGCCACAAAAAGTATTACTACAACGGTTGAGACGTCGATACAAAAGAAGGGTAGTGGTAAATTAAGCGTTTGCACATAACTGTGTGTCCGCCAGCCTTAGTTGAGGCCGAGCTTCCAGCAAGCGCGCACAATCGAATGTGCATATCAATCGGATGTGCTAGTGATGCGCATGTTCGTGCTATCGATAAAATATTATCGACTGGTAAATGGCAAACAAGTTTCACTTTATTGGATAGAAGCAGGCGTTACTTTTCGGAAATCCATGATATATCTCCTAAGGATGCTCCAGTTTCGGATCGAACGTACACAGAGGGTACGTTGCCGAAGAACTGTTTGGTGTGTAGTATAAGGATTGAAGAAATTATAAATTACACCACACAGTTTCTCCTGCTTTTCGCGGAGTATAGCAAATTAAGCTTAATTTTCATAATATTTCAGCAGCATGTAATGCGTATGTAATGATTTATTTATGGAGGAAACTTTAACCACCAAAGGCGGTACTTACAACAACTATTAAATCTAACATACTTTTAAGTAAAATTACTAACCTAAACAGTTTATTTTTATTATTATTATTTAGTGAACAGTGATTTTATTGTATTGCCTACATGACATGTGCAACTAAGATACAACTGGAGAATTAGGGTTAATTTATTAAACAAAATTTTTTGTTATTTGCGAAGTATTTATTAGCTCGAAATAGTACTTCGGGGTAGTAGGAAAACTAAAGTTTGAGCCAAAAATCTGTAAGCATATTTAATCTTAAAGAGCTTGTACCAAAGTTCCTTCAAGTTAATAGCGTTGTTCTTGTTTGTGGATGTGCGTTTCTATGAAATTCATATTTGTCTTTTAGTTGAAAAAAACGTGTAGAATTCCGATTTATGAGGCTGCGTTTTCAATTTTATTAATACTATCGTTTTTTTGACTAGACCTATAATAACGTTATCATGATCTCTGTAATTGATATCGACAAAGCGCAACACTATCGCAAATCGCAGGGCTTTAGAACACATTCCGCGGGGGCGCACATTACCATGTCAAACGCGGCGCGGGGGTGCGGGTGCGGGACCAGAAGGCAGGGGGGGGGGACTGGTGAATTTTTAACAAATACTCAACCTAAACGATATGCGTACCCACCTATCGGACTTTATCTATAAATCATCACGAAGAGTTAGTAAAGTGAGCATCATATTTTTACTGTGTAAGTTATAAATTTTATATATTTATTCTATTTAGAGGAAATATAAAATATTTAAATTTATAATGCACAAATTTGTAATAAAACTTTGTAACCGGCAAGATTTGAAACCGCATCTCTTAGTTAATCGCATCCTGAATGTTTAACCAACTTTACGGTACTCATACCACCGATGCCGAAACTATAACATGCAGTTTAATAAGCGGCATCTAGTAGGAAACATTTCAGTTTCCTAAGGCACTTTAAACAAGAGATAACGCGAGATATCGCGGCCTGAGTGGCTCCATTGACAAATCCCGATTTCCAATGAGATGCAGGTTCAGTTCCGCAAGTTCCGCAACTTTGGCGCGTTATGATAATATGATGAAATTGCATTTTTTATAATTAAATACGTGCTGATTTTAAATGAGACGAAGTAAGTCATAATCTCAATTTTTAGTTGGTTATTTTAAGTTTGTATTAGTATTCTTCTTATTTCTATCGCCTATTGTTTAACTTCGATTGTCGGCCGATTAGCGCAGTGGGCTACTCTGCTTTCTGATCCAAGGCCGTGGGCTCGATTCCCACAACTGGTTAATGTTTGTGTGCTGAACATGCTTTTTAGTGTCTGGGTGTTTATCTATTTATCATAAAATTTATGTAGATATATTATTCATAAAATTATTCATCAGTTAGCTTAGTACCTATAACGCAAGCTACGCTTACTTTGGGACTTTATTTTATATATTTATTTATGATGATGATGAAATGAGTATACACACGATTTTTTTTTAAATATCGTCTACATTACAAAGCTCCAAATTCAAAAATATCCCCTGTCACCACTGACTCAGCAAGTGATACCATTCCGCCACGCTTTGGAGGCTATTAATGAAATATATTGACGGCACCCCATTTATCTTTTCTAGTAATTTAACTTTATAAAATGCAAGTCAGACAGTATATGAATGTGTTACCGGGTATTAAGTCGAGTAGCGAAAGCCATGGCTTACATCATAACCACCTCATCGGTTTACGCTGAAGTCAATAATGTACCTAACCAAAAATCTTCGTCCCTCAATCCGCACTAGGCCAGCGTGGTGGACCTGTAGTGGGCCGGTAAAGGATTGGCCGCTTTAACAAACTGGCGGATTACATATTTTTTCAGAACTTCCTCAATCAACTGAAAAAGCTTGACTAGTAAAATAATGTACACTTTATTGAAAGTAGGGGTTTTTTTTTAATTTGTAATTTATATATTGATATAAATTTGAGTGCATTAGCGGTAGAATTCAGTCTTGTATTTAGACTCAGACGGCGGAAAGATTCCTGGTGTCTTAATCGTTTGGTACAAGTGTACCCTACAAGGAAAATGCTCTCCAGTGATAATTTCTTCATTATTAGAGATAGATTTTATGTTTTTCCCTCCACGTTACTTCAAAGCGGGTTGGCGGGCTGACTGAAAAAGTTCTTTAGTGCTATTATAAAACCACGACACCTCTGCTCGCATAATCGTAACTTCTGTAGTGTTAACTCGAGACCTGACAGTCTCAAGAAACACTAAGCGAGGCGGATAGCTCTTTCATTGCTTAGTCAGGGTTACTGGTGCCATTAAGCGCCTTGTACACGGATATATAACGTCAAAGATACACAATATAAACGAACTTAAAAAGATATTGCTTGACAAGCAAAAAGGACTCGACAAGAGGAATTGGGAAGTATGATGTCTCTGAGCAAGCCTTAGTAACGCTTTTCATAGTGACAGAAATAAGTTAACCATATTATTTAGTAGACACAGAGTGCATACACTTGCCACCAAAATAGCAGTTCTTGGCTGGTCCGGGATGTCGAGAGAGGTCGCCTGAAAATCAGCGCTGTAGCAGTGATGGTAAAACCACTGCTACAGCGTAACGCTGAGGCGATACTCAGTTTGGGAGGAACAACACCACAGATATGTAGATGCCAAGAGGGAACTATATTTGTCTGTTTTTAGCTTATTTCAGTTCATTTTTGTTTCCTAATTTTAAGATCCTTTTTTTTTATATATACGAGTAGTTTAAGTTTTCAATGACAAGTTTTTTGTGTAACTCGTACTTTATATTATGTTAATTGCTATGTGCTGTATTTCCCAAATAAAAGATTTTATTATTATCAGTGGTTGGGTGTTTATATGTATATTATAAGAATTTAAGTATAATATTAATAAATATTCATCACTTATCTTATTACCTATAATACAAGTTATGCTTACTTTGGGGCTAGATAGCGCAAATGAGTATTATATTCTATTTATTTATTTATTACGGATATGTTTAAGCCGTACCAATGTCCACGTCAAATTCGCTATTTTGTTGCACATATTTTTGGGATTTTCATTAATTTTGAAATTGAAGGAACTATATATTATTATGCATAGTAATTATTAAGCTAAATATGGCCCACTAAAGAACTCTCTTCTCCCAGAACGTATAACTACGTATACCCAGGCCGTAGACCACCACGTTGGTAAAGTGCGGATTGGTGGAGCTCGCACGCCTTGAGAACATTGTGAAGAACTCTCAAGCATGCAGGTTTCATTCGTCATTAAAGCAAGTAATATTTAATTACCTAAAGACATAACTCCTAAAAGTTAGCGGTGCGTGCAGGGAATCGTACTCCATCCCCTAAAGTGAAGTCGAGCTCCTACGCAATGCGCGATCAACCCTTTTCAATTGTAGGAATAATATTAGTAAGGATTAAGTCTGAAGATGTTTGATCAGAGACTTCAGCGTAAGCTAATGAGGTAGTTATGATGTAAGCCATGGCTTTCGCTAATGTCCCACAAGGCTAATGCTTCAACCGCTTGAATATCTTCGGGCTTTATATATCAATGGTCTCAGTGCTTATTCCGAGATAAATCTACGCGAGCCCGCGTTAAATGTTACGTGACTCGGCGTTTTAGATTTTCATTTATGTAAGCACTATTATTCACAAGCTCGACTTGAAAATGTGACGAAAATTTGCGCATGTCTCTTTAATACTGCGTTGGATTAAAGGAAGATCTCGTATTATTTAAAATGTTGACTAATGAGGTGGTAGACCGACATCAGTGTTTAGAACATCATTTGACGACCTCCCTGGTGCAGCGGTGAGCGCTGTGGTTTTAAGTTGGAAGTGTCGGGTTCGACTACGGGCGGGGTAATTTGGGAGTTAATAATTCCTGAATTCAGCTACTGACTAAGACGTACTGCCATGCGTTTTAGCGTAGAAAACTCGTAGCGGCATGGGTATAATATAACTGCCATACCTACCCCTAATAGATTAGTACTTATTCGGACGAGCTCTGTCACAAAAACTCTAGTAATAATATTGATACTTAAAAAGTTAATTGTTGGCTGGCAAAATATGGTACCATTAACCACTTTTTGCAAACGCGAAATGTTTTAATTTTAAAAACCAACTAAAATTGTGAATTCTGTCTCTAAGAAATTGTACTTTCGCGTTACTTATAATACATAGAATTTGTGACAGTTAAATCTAGGTGGTTCACAGTTCCTTACAACTGAGCGACAGTTTAACGATGTCTCCGAGACTGCTGGAGCTACGTATGGACTATATTTTTTTACCGCGTCAAAAATATCCAACGCACCCATTAAAATGTAATCGATAAGCGGAATTGGTAAAGTCTATTTCCCTTGGAAAGGAATTAAAGTTTTTGCCAGTGCGAAATATTTGAATTTTTATAACTAACTAAAATACAACATGGTACAATTTGGTATCCACGGAATTCTATCTTCACTTTACATAAAATACATAGATTTGTTACAGTTAAATCAATGCTAGGTTGTACGCAGTTCCTAACAACTAACCGACAGTTTAACGTGGTATCCGAGACTGCTGGAGCTACGTTTGAATTATTATTCTTAAGGCGGATCTCTGAAAATCCAACGCACCCATTAAAATGTAATCGATAAGCGAAATTGGTAAAGTCTATTTCCTTCGGAAAGGAGTTAAAGCTCTCTGGCTGAGTGCCGGTAGGGCCGGGCGTGGGGCGAGGGAGTGCCTCTCCGTGCCAGGCACCTTGTAATAACCTTCCTCGGCCCTCAGTATAAAAGGGAATTAAGAGGTATGAATTTGCGGTAAGATTCCATTTAGTTCTTTCACCTGTAATTGGAGTGTAATTTTGTTATAGTTTCGTGTGTTAGCTCTAATTGGATTCGTACCGCTACTCTGAAATGTGTGGTGAGGTTTCCGTGCCAACGATAACGCCTGCCTATCTAACGCTGTTCTGTGCACTAAGTTATGTGGGAGGTTTGCATTCTTTAGCAGAGCAATGTTTAAAAAATATATTTTTTAAAACTTTTTTCATTATAAGTTTATTTATTTATTTACATAACTTTGTTTATCGTTACAGGCTTCACCTAATGTGATGAATCAGCGTACCTTAAAAAAGAAAAAAAATTAAAACTAATGATACCCACAACTTAATAAATATGTAAGTAATGAAATTATTTTAGTATTCGTCTTTGGGGTAAAAATAATAAAGTCATCCTTTTCGATTACTTCGATCGCATTTTTTTTCCGGTTGCTTTATTTTAAAGCTGATTTCAACCTGAAAATATTTTTTAATATAAAATATAATTTTCCAGATTGGTTTCTAAATAGAGTCAGAAATCAGAAGTAATAAACATAAAAAAATTGCTCCTTCTTTTTTTAAAGTCTATTTGGAAAAGACGGATTCTATGGTTTAAAGTTCAATTTGTTTTTACCTTCTCACTACTGTGGCTGAACATATTTTGATAAAATCTGAAGTTGAGATCTTGGAAATTAAAAATTAACATATCTCGGGTCATGCACGGACAGACATAGAAAGCGATAAATCAATCTATCATATTATAACGCGTCAGGTTTAATAAAAAACACAGTCAACACGCCTGATTCCTACGTAAATATTTCACAAACTGCTGAAACAAATCCATTTGAAACTACGGGTAGGTACCTTAAACCCTACAAACGAAACCACAGCTGTTGTGGTGTTTAATAAATCAATCTCCATACCTACGAATAAATGCTGCCTACTTCATACTGCGATGAATATTATATTATGTGATGAAAGGGTGAAAAACACTCGTCACTTCTTTTGTTAGTCTCAACATTTTTATCGTTGCTTCATTAATTCAAAATTGAAAAATACATTCATCTATTTTAATTCACGCAACGCTTTTTCAGCATTTATTAAATGCCCGGTATTGTATCGGTACGATAGATATTTTAGTGGTGAGTCTGTATTTTTTTAAGGTTCAGGAATTTAAATACGCAAAAAGAAATCCTTATATAATTAGTACTTATAATATTAGCTCTCCATCTGTTTGGTGGAATAAGCGAAAATTTTAAATGATTTGTTTAAAAAACCAATTACTTATTTTCTGAAAATTAATATTTTAGTTACATTAAGATGTCACTTGTCAAACAATATTTACAGGAATATTTGAAGTTGAATGTCATTGTTTATATTATACTTATTCAGATGCTATAAATTTAAGAGATAAGCATGATATGCCTTTTCGAAATAGTATGTTCAATCATAACGTTGCCAAATTTATGTCAAAATGCTTCTGCCAAATTTGTCCATTTGCACAGCACACGTGACACTCGACTTCTTCTTGCCATTATGTAAATGTCAAAATGTTTTCTTCAAAAATGAAGAAATACGTGTTGTTTCGGTTTTGGCTTATTTTGATACGACCGAGCGCGTGTATGACCTTTTTGTGGTAACAATAATTTTAAAAGCCTTCTACCCCCGTTGAATTAGCGTAGTCTACACACTAAAAACCTCTCTCCTAAGAGAGAGAAGGTCTATGGCTGAGGCTAGGCACATTCAAAAACACGTATTTCACTGTTGTCAAAGCTCTTCTAACAACAAGACTGTCAGAACAGACAGTGGAACACTACAAGACGTCACACGCCTGTCTGTACGTATGTTTAATTGCATCTCGATTTCTTGGCCACAACACACGACAACGAAGATTAAAGGCCGTCACGGCTAATCAACGCAATTACACTGCACTCCCACAACACTAATTGCTCGACATACATGCTCTAAGGAACCATGTACAACCACGCTACGTATCTACGTATGTGTCAATCTACGACCACATCTATGCTAGCAAGAAAACCGGAAAGGCAAATAGTCAGTCATTAACACGACGTGCGTACAGTTTAACGTTTCCACATGATATTAAGGGATACTTACGATTACAGTGGACGATTACGTTGGGTGCAAGCGACACAAGACAAGGAATTTTGCACTCCCTATAAAATACCATGTCGAGTAGTGGATGGCCATTGTTTGGCACGATAATCACAAAAAATCGCGTTGACCAATAATACAGTGCCTATGATATTAGAACAACAATGATATTACAAATCATAGATTTATACTTTAGTTTACTTTATACTTTAGTTGTTAATACTTTTTAAAGTTGTTACATGATTATTTACTTACTCTAATATACATGTGTAAGCAATGCTTTATAAACAATAGATCTACAACCAGCTAAAGCACATAACGCTAGTAGCATATTAAACTCTTATTGCTAACTCTTCGCAATAATTTAAAACATGTATAATTGGAAAAGAGAATATTATAAAAGTTTGCATTAAAAGTTATTTTTTCACAGAATTTTAAGTCTATCATAAAATTGAATAAACGTTATTTTGTTAACACGTAGGCCAGCGCACAACTGGTTTCCACTGACCCACATACAAACTCAATTTATCTTGATGCCAGCTATAGCTTTCGGCGATAAAAGACATTATAAAATTCATAGGACATTAATGTAAGAGCTGCAAGTTGCAGGAGTCATAGGAGTAACAAGATAAGTAAGAAAGAAACAAAATAAGTGGCGATTAAGGAGGAAGAGCTAAAGGATGGTGACAATGAAACACAAGAAGTCCAGCAAGTTCTTTCGTTAAAGATGTATCAACGTATTTATTGTACTCCTGGATGCTGAAATGCTTGTTTACAGTTGGTTCTAGTTGAACTTCCTCTTCTTGTGGTTCTTACGGTATTCTTATATTAGAAGTTCCTTGTTACCTTAGTTGAAACATCAAACGTCATCTTGACAATATACGTTAGTGTTCCGCCATATGACTTATCGATCTGACGATGCATTATTGAACGTATGTAGGTACGCTAACTTTCGATATAATCCACTTAGGGTTGCCAACTGCATAATTCTTTTACTTTGAAATCTTAAGTTAGGCGAAATGTATTTTGCCACACAAAATTTTAATCTAACATCTTCATTTATTTTTAATACAAAAATTGAATTCAAACGAGTGTTACTAGAGAAAGGCGAAATTTATAGAGACTAGTTTTTATTTTAAAAGGAAGGTTCTGAGATTCAAGTATGGGTTCACTAAACCGTCGAACTTCTGTCATTTTACTGCGATGTCATCGTCATTACATTCTTTGCTATGCCCAAACTTGTCATAGACTAAATAAAAACTTATTTGGTTTATAAACGAAATTAAATAAACACAGTAATATTTAACCGCAAACTTGTGAATGAGACTAGAAACGCAAGAAGACTAAATCTATTCATAGGAGTTAATTGTAAGGACTTCCATTTTTTGGCTGTGCCCTTGACGATAACTTGTAAGTTATAGCTTAAAACATCTTTAAGGATTCATCAACAAGCCTTCTTGATGTTAGAGTAGACAAAAAAATCGAGATTTACTCGTCGTGGTCCCTATTTGGTTTTGAGTAGTTTAGTTTTGCCCAGTGTGTTCGGATGTAAGTTGTCTTATCATCTTGAACTTAATAGAATTTTAGGGTGGGCAGCATAACATTGTGAGAGGCGATAAGTTTGTGGATCTTGGAACTGCACTTCTGAACAAAGAATGAAAAATGCTATATGTGTTGAACAAAAAAAACATGGCCATATAAGTTTGTGCGAAAATGAATTCACTCAAATATATTATTGATCCGGCCAAACGTGTGACTGGTAACCTCAAGAGCCTACCAGGATACCGTTTATGTTATCACTGCCGTTTACAAGATTGTTTATAACAAAAAAAAAAGGTTTTGAGAATGCTTATTGAACACCAGAAAACTTTATGACATTTATAAAATGTCCATTAAGCGTAGGCATTAATGAATATCCTTTAAGTAGCTCCGATGAGGGTGGCATGTTTAGAATTGAACAAACCCTCCATAAAAAATTAAGAAAAAAAAAACAACGAATGTCAGCCCTGCTTACACCGAGGCATATAATATCGCGTTCGCCATCAGCTATTTACCTGCTGGGCTATTTCTGGAAGGGGCATTGTTTATGGAATTCCTAATGCATGTAAAGGCGAGTTAGTAGTGACATTTCTTACAGCCGCCATTTTGTGAGTGTTTTAATGATAGACTATTTCGTTCGCTACTCTGAATTCAAACTAATTTACACCAATTTAGTTTTCCATACGTTTTCTATGTTTTATTCGTACGAATTCTATTAACTAAGTGTTTTCACTTGTTGTATGGTTAAAACCACATATGGCAGACAATACGATTATTAACTTGCGACTGAGGTTGTTATATTTTTCAATGTCTAGTTGCATGAAATAGTGTCAAAGTTTTTGGTGGTTTTCATTTAAAAGTGCATTAAAAATAGGGCTTTGGCATGGATTTAAAATTAATATATATATTTTCGCACATTTTATTGTATTCATCCTTAATTCAACCGATAGACGTTTACTGCTAGACAAAGGCCATTAATGTAGGGATTTTACAAACATCTTTTGCAGCTCGTATTTTTTTATGGTCGACTACAAAAAAAACACCCGGCTAAGTTTGTTGTAGGCTTCTTCTCAGACCAGGACGCGTTTGGAACCCTCGTAGCTTTAGTTTTAAGTTTACGAATGTGGTTATCGCCATCATCTCACTACCGTGTAATTCTTATGTACGCATCAAAGATATTTTTGACTTTGACTTTGACTGTTAGCGCTTGACTGCACTCTCACCTGGTGGTAAGTGGATGCAGTCTAAGATGGTAGTGGGCTAACCTGTTAGGGAGTATGGTAGTCATACTTTTGCATAAGTTAAATCTTCTGTTAAAATAAAGAAATTCATTATTTAAGATATAGAACACAAAGTTACTCTTACTTAATTTAAATATTACTGAATAACTGTGATTATAACATTACTTAAACTATATTATATTCATCCTTGTATACTTTATCCTGGGGAAAGGGCCTGGTGCCGTCTCTGGGTCCCGTGTAGCATTTGCTTGCACATAACATTATGTTACCCCAATGAAACGCGAATGAAACCGCGGGTAACAGCTATCTCTGATAAAAAGTTTTCCACATTGAACTATTAACAGTAACGAAGCAGGTGATGCATTAATAAATTATCCTGATTGTGTTAATTGAATCGGATTTACTCCTCAGTAATTTCACAGGCAAATACGGCCAAGTTAAATATTTACCTTTTAATCGTGTTACGAGCAAAATTAAATGGCAAAACCCGCCCACTGGATTTCACCATTCCTAAATCAAACTTTAGTCCTACAGCTCTATTAATAGGATGCTAACAACAGTTGACTGTATTAGTAAGGGGGTCGATTATTATTCCAAGAAAGTTAAGTTAAAAAAATTGGATAGAAACAGGCGTTACTTTGCTTTGTGTTATTTGTACGAGATACATAAGCGGTGATATCCCAGTGTGTAGGACTTTGACTACACTTTCGGAGGGCAGAGTTCGAATCCCAGCATCTCTAACTTTTCTAATTTAAGTGCGTTTTAACCAATTAAATATCACTTGCTTCAACGGCGAAGGAAAACATCATGAGAAAACCTGCAAGCCTGAGAGTTCTCTATAAACTTCCCAAAGGCGTGTGAAGTCCACCAATCCGCACTGGGCCAGCGTAGTGGACAGCCTTAACCTTTTCTCATTGTGGGAGGAGATACGTGCCCTGCTGTGGGCCGGTAATAGGTTGATATGATGATGATCATACATATATTATTCGACGTGCGATAAGAGTTCAACGTTAAGGAAATTAGTCTTTTCTACTATTAAATTAAAATAATTCGCTGTTTATATTCTAAATAATTAAAGTATTCAAGATCTACGTATTACGAGTATATATCTTATATCTTATGTGCTTCCTAATAAATGATATGTTTGTTTTGGTCGCAGCTGCTTTTGCAAAGGGTAGTTTTTATGCACCCTTTAAATTGAGCAGTCAAAAGACAGAACAGTTACGTAGACTGATAGAAATAATGCATACAGCAGCTCAGTCAGCATCGGTGGGCTGACCAGGATCGTAGCTAAATAACTTTGCCTGGAAGTCAGTCATAACAGTGCTAACTCCAAAGGTGAAATAAATGGATTAGGGTACAAAATAGAAACAAGGGAATATCACAAAGGAGATACTAATCTCCATAACGTCGATGGCAACAAAGGCGTAACAAAAGTGACGGATACAATACATTCGCCGACAGTTATTACATTCTTGAATAATGGGAACAATGTGGCCAACCGAATTTAATCAACGGCTGAGTCGTATGCTGACTTATTAATAGATGGGTTATTACTTGCCGGTTTTATAAGGCGACTCCTGTTTTACATATTTTGGTTGACAACTATGGACACCTTTCTGGCAATGAGGTGAGCGCATTCTTATAAGGGGGTGGTGTTCATGATTTCTGAATTCTCTCTGGTCTGGTCTGGTGTGTGTTTAGTTAGTACCCTAAAAACAAAGAACTGCTGCGACGCAATGTATACAATTCGACATTAAATTACTGGTTGATATCTTAGGGATGTCTCTAAAAAGTTCAAAGTTTGTATTAAGCGAAAGCTTATGAAAAAATCCTATTATAGTTGGATAGAAGCAGGCGTTACTTTTCGGAAATCCATGATATATTATGAAAATTAGGCTTAATTTGCTATACTCCTTTATGCTTGACTTTATAATGAATAATTGTTGACTTGACAATTATTCATTCTAAAGTCAACATCTTCTGAGGATGCTCCGGTTTCGGGAGCGAAACGTGCGTAGAGGTAGAGGGTACATTGTCGAAGATCTGTTTGGTGTACAGTATAAGGATTGAAGAAATAAAAATTACACCACACAGTTTTTCTTGCTTTTCGCGAAGTATAGCAAATTAAGCTTCATTTTCGTAATAGATCAACCTATTATAGTATCAAGAATTACGTAAACGATAAAAATAAATAAATAAATATACAATGACAGTACACACATCGCTATATAGCCTGAAACTAAGCGTAGCTTGTGTTATGAGTCCTAGGATAGCTGATGAATATTATTATGAATATTTAACACATAAATACTTGTAATATATAGATACACCACCCAGGCACTTACAAACTTTAATATTCATCAAACAAACATTTTCCAGTTGTGGGAATCGAGATTCCAGTTTAGGCCTTGTGCTTAGAAATCAGGGTCGCTGCCCACTGCGACAACCGGCTGTCTGAAAAAGGCTTCGGTGTGAACTATTGCTCTAATCAGGTTGCTTCTTAAATATTTTCAAATGATTATGTGAGATGGTAAAAGCAAAAAGAACATCCGGGTAAGTTTTTTGTGGGCTTCATCTTAAACCAGGGTGTGTTTGTAACCTTCGTAGCTTTAGTTTTAAGTTTACGAATGAAGTTATCGCCATCAGTACTCACTACTATGTACACATTTTGTATGTAATCAACGCATCTATGTGCCTTTTTGGGTATAAGAAATATTTGACTTTGTCTTTGACTTAGAATGTAACGTACGATGCCGTGTAGAACCCGACTAGGGGTAGGAAGAGGTAAGTGTACCAGACTAGGTAGGACCTAATCTGGTTTATTTAATAGCACATTGCTTTACTCTTGCGGGAATCTACAGGCCTCGGTTCTACCGGCTCTTCGCTAAGGAAAGGACTGGATACCAAATTGCAAATTGATGGAAATGTTAAAGAAATATTTCCAGCGGCGGTCGTACATCGGTTGAAATTATAATAATGATTCGTTGATGTTTTACGTGTTCGTCACTATGAATTTCATTTTATAGTAATCCGGAAAATATTAATATCTGCAGATATTAAAAGACAATATCAAAAGACTCAACTGAGTCTTTGGATAAAAAAAGGGCGCGGAACCCACCATGCGAGTCCACTACACGTCTCTCACTACTCGTTTGTATTTTTTTTTAACTTTGTAATCGTATTGCAAGCCAAGGTGATACAGATGCTAATAAAAAAATTAAAAACAACGCTTGAAAATAGAGCATTCCCTCCATTAAGAATTTAATAAAAGAAATATATGAAAAATTAAATCCAACTATAATTTACACTTGTTATTCACTTGTCATTAATGCACTTGTGAAAGTGAATGGGTGTGAGTGTGTGTGAGTGTGTAGGCTTGTAAACAGAGAAGGATCCGTCTGTATTACGAATTTACAATTGAATATTGTAGCTCGTACGCTGCAAACTTTGGCCGTCGTATCACGGTACTACATTAACTATTTATGTAAAACTAGTCTTTGTTTGCGGCTCGGTATGTATTTGAGTACGTTAATCCGAACTATGAGATACGAGTCCTTCACCCAGCTGTGGGAAACTAATAGGCTTACAATAATGGCTGGAACATGTTTGTGTGATTAACATGAATGTTTTTCAGTGTCTGGGTGTTTATATGTATATTATAAGTATTTATGTATATTATTAATCAGTTATCTTAGTACCCATACCACAAGCTCAGGCTTACTTATATATTTGACACTTTTTATAAATGATAAAGCCCACAAGTCGACTGCATTTTGTATAGGAAGATAAATTTAAGTCTCTTGCTTGGACTACTAATCAGAAAAATGTCATAGAATGAAAACTTTGGAAGTACGTGGACTTTTGTGTAATATTGTGAGCCATCTTCTTTGTATACTCAATGAGAGTATCGGCGCGCAAGCAATACCGAGCCAGCCTATGAGGGGGCGGGCGAGTTGACTCACTTTATAGCTTATTACACGTATGAGATCGAACAAGAAGATACTCTGGATTATAAAAAGAAATGAATTGAAACCGCTTTTATACCTCACAATATTGGAAACATATATTTAACGTTTCATAAGTGCCTGAATTTAAATACGCCTCAAGAATATATTGCCTTAGATGGAAACTACGCGTTATGTTAGTATAACTAACAGTTTGGACTGACGTGTTTTATATCAATGAGTGAGTTTATAGTTTTTTTGAGCAATTAAACTGAATAATACCTTTTGTATTGTTTCACATAATTACTTTATTTCATTTGCTGTGGTATCAGCAAATGAAATAAAGTTACGATAACGATAATTATTTCATATAAACCATAATAATTAATTCTTTATGGAAACATTATCACCTTAAAGGTTAAATAATAATATATTATAGTATTCGTGAAATTTGCTATCTTTATTAAGCCATCTTCATGAACTCAACTTTTACGGTCGCTTTATTTGAAATAAAAAAATATATATATTACACGGTTCAATGTTTTAAATTGAAACAATTCAGGTTAAATCATACTTGATATTATTAGGTTTAAATCCTTTGTTCTCCAAAGAACATACTAATCATTTACAAGAGAACTTAAAACCAATAAATTAAATTAATTGTTTATTACTTTGATTGGTTACTTTGGATAATAAATTATTATTAATAATTCAGTCTTCTACCCTCTCTGTCTTAGGCAGTCTGAGATCGTCAGTCTACTGGCGGAAACAACTTATTGGACGCGGCCCACGGACATGGCTGGCAGACGCATCTTAATAGGTATCTGCATAATTAATGTACACCGAACAGTGCAATCGTCGTTGAGCGTTCGGACGTCCAGTAAAAGCTGGCCCACTAGATGATTTTTCCTTCACGAATATGACGGGGTAGTCCGTTGATGTTCAGGGTTCAGCGACTGTTTTTTTTTTAATATTTTTTTCTAGGTTTCTCTCTAGGTGGACAACTTAAAGCAGCCAGAAATTTTCTTTTTTTTTGTCAGTTTTTCCTGATATGTTTCCTCGTCAGCAGTTTTTTGTGGACGGACAGGCATACGTCGAGTCAGACAGATGTGTCCGAAAGTTTGTTTCTCCATTAAGGGTTGATATACCTTTAGAGTAACGATCTTCTTGCGCTGATGATACCAATCAAATGAAGAGTTGGTAGCCTAGTTGGTAAGAGCTTCGGTTTCGTTTTCGAAGTGCCGAGTTCGAATCCAAGCAAGTATCTTCAACTTTTCTAAGTAATTTGCTTCATCGCGAAGGAAAGCATCGTGAGGAAACCTGCATAGACTGAGAGTTCTCTTTAATGTTCTGAAAGGCGTGTGAAGTCCAGCAATTCGCACTGTGCCAGCGTGTTTGACAACGGCCTAAATCCTTCTTATTGTGGAAGGAGACTCGTGCCCTCTAGACGGCAGATAATGGGTTAATATGATGAAGAACACAAAATGCGAAGAAAGTGCCGAAATATTTCTACTAGTTAATAAAAAAGATAGTTTTCTTGCGCCCGCAAGTCGAGTTGGGAGGCGAGTCGAGGTGTTTGTCGATCGGCGAAGGTGTGTAACGAGCGTGGCGGGAAAAGAGGGTGGAAGGTGGTTAGATTATAAAAGTTTCTCTGTTAAAATAAAGGCGAAGATGCGGGTGCGCGAGACAGTTGCTTTCAAATTTACTGCTAAGGGTGCTTGAGAACTATTCAACTGTTGCTTCTACTACAACTGATTGCTACCGAAATATAAGTTTATTAGTAGTAACGTACGGAGACCAGGTTAAAAATGGTCGGTGCAGAAGCCGATGAACGACTAGAGAGAAAGAGCTAGAATTAATTTGGTTCTTTTAGGGTCCTTGAGAACTATTCAATTGTAGTTTCTATTAAAAATGATTGCTACCAAAATTAAATTAAATCAAAATACTAGACCAAGTTAGAATAGTCTGTACAGAAGCTGATGAACGTCTTGAGAGAAAGAGCTAGACTTAATTTGTTTCTTTTAGGGTGCTTAAGAACTATTCAACTTTTTCTTCTACTACATCTGATTGCTACCGAAATATACAGAACACTAGACCACTAGGTAGGTTAAAAATGTTCTGTACCGAAACTGATGAACGACTAGAGAGAAAGAGCTACACTTAATTTGGTTTTATTTTCTTTCCAATATTGGTACCTTATGTTTACAAATTATATATTAAAAGCTTGGCATTGGATTCTAAATGACAAAAAGAGACGTTATCAAAGTTTTGACTTTGAAGCTTCATTGTTTGACGTTTTATTTTTATAGCGACCACAGTAAAGTACATTTTCTCACAGACTGTGTTAGTGAACAACCAAAATGTCTCAACTAAGATGTAAATGTTTTTAGTTTGACGGTTAGACTATACAACAGAAATACCTGTGTAATATCGTTTGACAAAGGTAGGCGAAGAGGAGTATCGGTTGAATTACATAAGTTGCTGTGTTTAAATAAAGGCAAAGATGCGGGCTGCTCCAGACAGTTTAAATCTGAATCTTCTGATTAGGGCGAATGCACACTATGAAAACTATTAACACGCGCTATGTAAATAAATCGTCGACCCAGAGCTTTTGGGTAAACGAACTTAGCTTGTCATTAATACCGCTTGCTTGGCGCGCAACGAGCCGATGACGGAAAGGTATAGGGCAGGACCTCCCTGGTGCGCCGTAGAACCTACAGAGGTGAGCCACTAAGCGTTGCTTCTGTGTTTTTCACAGATTTTTGATTCGCCCACGCTTTGAAAAAAAAATTTGAGATCACTAACCTCAACCATCACAGTAATGGTATAGATTAGTTTAATTATTAATAATTCCTTTTTTGTTTTTTATTGAAAATAATTTATTCCTTATTTTTTGTGTCTATCTGCCTAACTAACCAATAGGTACTTATCTTTTTCAACATACTAATTTAAGGCTTGCGCACTGTGACAAATTTCTAAAGTTGTTAGTGTGTCACGGGCTTAAAAAGGTTGGGAGCCCATGGTATAGGGATATAAAATCATTATCATTTTGATATAGGATGAACCGTTTACAAGAATTATCCTTGAATTTGATATATGAATGATATGATTTATTTATTAACCTCCTCGTATTAAGAAACTGAATTTATTAACACTATACCGATATAATTAAACAACACAAACGAAGTTGCATAAAGTTGTTTCGAATGATGAAGCCAATTGTTTCCTAGTAAAGGAAAGGTGGTTTTTCCATAAAAGGTTGCAAAGTGGGTTGCCATCTGACCTTTTCAATGCGTAAAACAAAACCCTATTACATGTATACGTTACGTACGAACATCTCCACCAATTATCACATAATTTTAACTTTCAGAAACATTTAATTAAGGCGAAACAAAAAGGCGAAATGAAAACGTTTACGCAACGACAATTACGTTGAAAACACTTTGGCCAAAAACCTCATTGCCTTCCCTCATTACGGAATAAAAACATCTCCCAAAACTGTAGTAAATGTGAAGTTCTCGTTATAGTTAAGGAGCTCGTGGCAATTTGTATATAAACTTTTTTTTGTATCTTACAACGACGACCAGGTAATTCTTCGGTAATTCTTCGAAAAAAAAAACAGCCTATAACAGTCCATTGTTGGACTAAAGGTTGAGTTGCTCTAGTGAAATTTTTAACCTCTGCATACCTACAACAATAACTACTTTAACTGTTTATAGGAAATAAATATATGACTATTAAATGCAAACTAATATTAAAAAGCGAGTTTTTTCTCATCATACTTCTACTCATAGTTTCTGCGAAGAATAAAAGCTACTTCATAGTACAACTGAACATTTTATGCCGGACATCTGATTAAATGAGACCATAAAAAGGTCTTCATTTTTATGGTCTCATTTAATTCATTTTTAGATTTTATTTATTTAAAATAATTAAACAATGTGTATACCGAAGAGATGGTAGAGCGTTTATGTAAAACTGTACAGTTTTGAAAAGCGCTTGTAAAATAAGCCTCCTTGGAATAAAAAACCCGAGCCGGTGGTAGAGTCACTACAAACAGACTTGACGTTTCATAAGTGCTTATTAATTGGGCCTACTTGAAATAAATGAAGTTTGAATTTTTGACGTGACAACGTCTTATAAATTGGTTTGCCGGGTGACACTTCAAGAAACTGCGTTAGGCTCCGCTCACGTTATGCGCTCACAATGAGAGCGAGTGAGAGGCACGCGTCCCTTCCACTCGGGCATGGTTAGCCCGCCTAAGAGCGAGAGAGACAGACATAAAAAGTGAAAGGCACGCGTCCCTTTGTAGTAAACGCTGTTTCATTGTACGCAAATGTATTGCAAGTTATTGTATGTATATTTGTATATAAATACGTATGTATGTGTAAAGGTAAAAATAAAATTTTGTTAATATGAAATTCAGTGCGAGATTCTTTGTATAAATTAATGTTTTAAATATAATTCTTTGTATAAATAAATGTTTTAAATTGTTACTATTTCATCCTTCTTAATACTATACGAATGAATATTCACATTAAAATTATTTTACCACTCAAAGTCGTTGTCACGTAAAACTTTCGCCCGTATACCGACTTTACAGGTAATCAATTTTTTTTTATATTCTTCTAGCTGTCACTAATAATGAACGCAAGCGAGCGTTTATTTTGGGTTTTTTCGAAATCCAGCAGTGAACCTATTAAACATTTCAACAAGATAAGTTACGTGGTCAAACCATGCATAGGTTACAAATGATATGTTTTAAATCACTCGGGATAATTTTTACAGCACCTTTTCCAAATGTGTATACATATGGGTGCTATATTGTATCAATAGGTAACAAACAAATCGGCACTTATGAATGGATTCAACATCTATCACTTATTTCCACTAGCTCTTTAGCTAGCATAGCAAAGGTAGTAGTGGAAGGATAATGTCGTTGCGTTTAAATTACTTACCAACTAGTTGGTGGCGCAATTAATTCTCCACCACGCAAAATTAAATCTACGAGTGAAGACACAATATACATTTCCACCTTCTAATGGCTTCTTTAAACACTTCGAGCTGCTGACATCTGACTCGCTTCTACTCATGCATGATGTGCAAGCTAATTATACTCATATATCTTCCTATGCTATATGCGTAATGATTTGCGATTGTCTATACCTGCAATATGTGCAAAAATTATAAAATTAAAATGTTTGCGCTGGCGATAACAGTTTATTTTCTAAATTACCTATAGGAGGAAAGACACATTGTCTTTCCTTCTATAGGTAAGTAAGAAAATAAACTCGTGGTGAGGTGATACCACCGGCACAAATCTAGTTTGCTCGTAGATACGCATAAGAGCAGCGTGAAGGTATAACATGTATATGCCTTTGTCTTTAAAAATAAACCGTTCACTATAACTGAGCGGTTGCGCCCACACCTTACATGATGATCGCCGAGTGTTAATAGAAAAAACTCTTTAAGAATAAGAATAATAAGAAGATACAAATATTAACCGCGTGTGTCTCAAATGCGTTGAAGATTGAATCTGTTGTTAGCGTGCAGTATGAACTCACAAAAACAACATGCGAGCTACGATTTTAAAGTCATAGCGCATACGGGCCCAGACCAACTCGCACCGTGTAAGCAAGTCATAAGTACTGAATGGTTAAACAGGGTGTCCATATTTAATCCCGGTGGTATCGGTTAATGCGGGTGTGTATGCATAATTCAGGGAAGTTGGCGCTGCGTCGCGCATAATGTGACGTGACTTGTGGTGGGCAAAAATTTACGTTCCGTGTGTGAACCGTAGATGATATTAGGTTATGTAGCCGTTCAACCGCAGTTATTAGGTATAGGTACCCAATTATTTGGGCGAATCATATCGAATGGCACGTTTTTTTTACACAACAAGTTAGGGGCTAACTTCTGCAATCTCAACTGTAACGGACTAACCTGTTAGGGATAAGTCAGTTATATTTAACCCATACACCTAATCGGTTTCTAGGCGACATCGTACCGGAACGCTAAATCACTCAGCGGCACGTTTTGTCGTGTCGTTAAATGGGGTAGTTTTAATGATGTCTTAAGTTTGCAGACGATCATGAGTAAAAAGAGTAAAGCTTAAGAATATTATAATATTATTTAGCTTAACTCTTTCTACTAAGGGTATATATACCCTTGCGTACAATTTAAGAATTTTTAAAACCGCCTATTTTATATAATCATCATCATCAGCCTATCTCAGTCCACTGCTGGACTAAGGCCTCTTCATTTGCACGCCATCTCGGCTTATTGCTGGTTAGCTGCATCCAGTTCTTCCCTACTGCCTTTACAATATCATCTCTCCATCGAGCTGGTGGTCGGCCAATGCTTCTGTGTCCAGTACGCGGTTGCCAATCCAGAATCACTCGGCTCTACCGCCCGTCCTCCCTTCGACATATGTCTATTAATAATATAAAATTACTAATATTGAATATTATGTAAAATAAGATTAGCGCTGTAGGCGAAATGTTAAATGACTCAAATAAAATTAATTGGTGCTAAGTTACTTTATAGTTTATCCAAACTCCTCGCCAAATTTTTAAAGGAAACCTTGAGTCAGGCCGATTCAGTGTATTTGAGCTATTCTTAATATTTCTCACGTTTCGTGTCGGGTCCGACCGCACGTGTGTGCAATAAATATATTTTGTGGCATTATGAACTTTCTTCTTTATGACTTAAAGAATTTAGTTGTATATTTATAGGTACAATTTACCGCGTAAGTTTTTACAAGGAGCAATTGCTTTCTGACCTTTGGGTACGTGATCTAAGTAACCGTTATTTTTATTCATTAATTTTTCGAAGCAAGTTCGAAATTACACTGTTACGTCTTAGCACCCTAAAACAAATGTATGGAAATATACCAAATATATATGTTGATTAGTCTCTCGTTTAGCCTTAGTGTAACTTTTACGTAACGGCACATCCACGTTAGCGTTATAGTCATTTTATATGGAGGACCAAATGTCAAAATTTGACAACTCCAAGTTTAACAGATTTACGTTACTACTAAGTTGAGTTTACTAACGATAGCCTTTAAATGTTCACCTGAATGAGTGAAATACACGCTGAAACCGTAAAAATCTGATTATTTTAAAGTTATACTGGAATCCGAATATATTATTTATATTTACTGTTATTTTAACATAACCTTAACGAAAATTCGTAATATAATAAATTAAAAAAAAAAACTAGCTGTTATTGAAATGATTTAAATAAGCAAATAATCTCTATACCACTTTTACGTTTGCTGTATTGAATTTAGTGTGAGTTGTTTTTTTCGTATTTATCTCAGCAAATCCTTTTTTAACTAGTCTGCCATATTTAAGAGCCGACCATTTTGAATCATCATAATCACATCAACCCATTACTGGAGCAACGGTCTCCCTCAATGAGAACGGGTTAAGGTTGATGTCCACCACGATGGCCCAGTGCGGACTGGTGGATTCCACACACCTTTGAGAACGCTATGTAGAACTCTCAGGTTACGCACATAACTTAGAAAAGTTAGAGGTGCGAGCTGGGATGCGAACTTGGCCAGCCGAAAGTAAAGTCGAGCTTCTCCCCAATGCCCCTTTTAAAACATAATAACAATATCACCGCTTCGTTTGTTTTTTGACTAGGATTTTATTGTTCATGAAAAATACAGACGAAATGGCGGTCAGATGAATTAACTGAAAATACACTATGAAATCCGCTGAAGTAAATAAAAGAACTTGCTTGCTTCAGTTAATGATTATTTGAACTGACAAATCAGTCAAGTTTAATATTTAACTTCCATGATCCCGTTTAACTTGCATTCTGTTAGTGCAAAGTATATGTTATTCACGTTTCTCGTCCCAAGAGATCAATATAGAAAGATAGATAAGCTGAGACGGTCAGCTGTTTAAATTCCACCTGCAATCCACGTATTTAATTTGGCGATGAACAAAATTTACGATCGCGATGCATCCCACCCCCGGTTGTTAGGCTTTTCATAGCCAAAGCCGCGGGGAAATCTAATGATTTAAAGCGGATATAAAAAGGTAACGGTGGGAGATCGTGCACTAAGATTAAATTTTGTATGCAGGAAAAATTCCTCGGAGATGTATTTTTGGGTGAGTTCAAAGATGTACACAGTTCGTAGTAAATAAGCGTTTATTCCATAGTAACAACACTAGCGGTGATAGCGGGATAGGTGCTCGACTTCACTTTCCGGAGTCCGAGTTCGAATCACGCAGCTCTAACTATTCTTAGTTATGTGTATTTTAGGTAATTAAAATATCACTTGCTTCAACGGTGAACGAATTCATCGAGAGGAAAACTGCATGCCTGAGTTCTACTTAATGTTCTCAAAGGTGTGTGGAGTCCACCAATCCGAAATGGGCCAGCGTGGTGTACGGCCTTAAATTTTTCTCATTATGGGAGGAGACCCGTGCTCTGTAGTGGGCCGGTGATGGGTTGATGATGAACAACAACAACAACAAAGAATGGGATATGGGATAATTACAAGAATTGAAAACAAATTATTTGGCCACTCACTCGCTTTTCTCGCACGTCCGAAGGTTGGCTGGTAGAAAATGCTCTAGCATTAAATCTGAATTTTGTAAACCGTTTCTTATGGTTGTGCAACAACGCGAAAAAAGAAGTGTTCGATTAATATACAGACAGTTATCTTTCGGACGACACTTAATCATGCGAAGAGACTTACTTTGACGGATATATATAATTATATATATATATATATTATGTACCATGAAACCAGAAAATTTTCATTTATGTAAACAGCATGGCGATACATCATACTTTTCGCAATTTAGAAGCAAACAAAACAGCCGTGAGCGATATTTGAGTTCCGAGTATATTCTGTACACATTAGCTAAATGAACAGTGGACGTGCTCTAACTCAATTTATATAACGAATGCCATATATTACCGCGTTTCAGAACAATCTACTACTCGCTACACTCGCCAAGTTTGCGGGAATCCTGCAATGTCAACAGTGAGCGAATAAGGCCATTCGTCGTCGAGATGCAGAGCGGAGAGGACGTCTCATATTTATTTTATTAATAAATATGTTAATTTCCCAGGTAAGTGGCGCGGCTGCATTATTCATCAGCAAAGGTAGCTCAGTTGACATAACCATGGATAGCGCCCATGCAAATTCAATCCGGCGAGATGGGAATTATCATAATTGTAAGTGAGGTTTTTGTTTCTATACCTGCGGGGAAGTTTAATCCGAAGTTTGCCCGACACTTTTAGTTTTATATAAAGCCGTCATCGCGTCGCCATTTGCAATTCAGATAGTAGGAAAAGGCGGACGAGTCGGATCCGTTCCGCAACAACTTTTGCTGGCGGATTTGTTTGAAAAATACACAGGTTTCGTCTTTTTCGGTCGGATGTTACGTAGTCGTCCCCGCTTTTTAGTTAAACAAATTGAATAATCTTTTTCGTAATGTAAACGCGAAAAGTTGCCGCTGGAAGGGAATTGATTAAAAGTTGTGTTGGAACAAGGTTGGCAACTATGTCTTGGAGTTGGGAAAGCGTTGGGAGTGGTCATTAAGGGATTGAAAAACGGGCGATTAATCACCGAGAGATTTCGGGTGAGTAGAGAACTGGGGAAATTTTTAGTTTCATTTATTAATTGCGCTCAGTAGAATTTTCGTTTCCGAAATTAGAATAAACAGACGTACTTCACGTTTCACAAGTTTAAGAAAGCCCACTTTACTAGCCAGTAAAGTGGGTTCATAAATTAACCCACTTTACTGGCTAGTAGGCCAGTAAAGTGGTTCTTAAATTAAAAAACTT
Source organism: Pararge aegeria (assembly GCF_905163445.1). Taxonomy (NCBI): domain Eukaryota; kingdom Metazoa; phylum Arthropoda; class Insecta; order Lepidoptera; family Nymphalidae; genus Pararge; species Pararge aegeria. The sequence goes on along the minus strand of NC_053184.1, from coordinate 1,816,382 downwards.
TAGTATTTGAATAGAGCCTGGTTTTGTTTAATTTAAAAAGATTATGAAGTATACAAAAATGTAAAAAAAATCTTTATTCCATTGGTAATCATTTTTGACTCGCTAATTAATCGACAAGTTTGAAACCGACAGAGAAACAAGGGGCATAAGGTGTAAGTAAATATATAAATATATTACGATAATACACACATCACCATCCAGACCCAAAGTAAGCGTAGCTAACGTGATGGGTACTGAGATGACTGATTAATAATTTCTTTGAATAATATACATAGATACATAAACTTTTAATATACAACACTGAAAATATTCATGTTCATCTCACGAACATTTCCCAGTCGTAGGAATCGAACCCACGGCCTTGCACTCCGCAAGCAGGGTCACTAACCACTTCGCCAATCAGCCGTAAATTAAATGAGACAGCTGGCCTCCATCGGCTTCACGCGGTAACTTAGAAAAAAAATATGATATTACGGCCGGATATACGTACCAGGCTTTGAGTAACTGTATTAAAAATATATATTTGCGCATTTTTAAGTAGGTATACATTGAAACATATGACTTGTTCATGTCGAAGCCCGTACACGGCGAGCGGGCGATAAGAAGCTACCTTAATAAGGCAGCATGCAAATTTGCGCGATAAAGTCGGAATATTGTGGCGCTGATTTACATTTCATTTTGACGTTTTCATTAAAAATTCTATCACAAATACATAGTTTTCTTTTTCGCTCATTCATTACTCTAGGAATATGTGTGTTATCCTAAATAAATAAATATACTACGACAATACACACATCACCACCTAGCCCCAAAGTAAGCGTAGCTCCTGTTATGGGTAACTGTAAGGTACTAAGATGGCTGATGAATGTCTTTATGAATAATATACACAAATACTTAGAGTTAGAATATACATATAAACACCCCGACACTAAAAAACAGTCATGCTCATCACACAAACATTATCCAGTAGTGGGAATCGAACCCACGGCCTTCGGCTCAGAAAGCAGGGTCGCTGCATATAATATAAACAAACAGATATACTTTCGCATTTAGAGTATAAGTATGGATTAATATATTTATAATAATTTAATCTTTATAAAACGAAACATTAATCTCTATAAAGAAAAGTGGATATAAACAATAGAAACGAACATAAATTAGTATTTACTTTTATAACATCATACCGAAGAATTAGATCTACCATTACATAAGTTTTGTGAATACATAAAGTTACAATAATATTGATGATTTTCTTAATGAATTCCTTAACAAGGTAAGGCCTGAAAGCAAGCTGCTCCGCTTTCATCTCACACGAGATGTTAAATTGATTGATAAATTGTAAATTGATGTTGGAAGAGCAAACTCAGCAGTTGGAGTTCCCTGCCGGCTTCTTCTCGGTAGAATCTGCCTTCTGAACCAGTAGTCACTACAAACAGACATACTTGACGTATCTTAAGTGTTTCTCTACTTGAAATAAATTAATTTAATTTTAATAAGTATCAGGTGTCTATTCTCTAATATCGATAAACAGGCGTATTCACTCACAAAATATCTATTGAACAAAAACGTAAGTAATGCTTATTTGGGACTTTATTTGCTACGTTACAAGGCGTAAAAACCTAATGTTTTATGATAAAAAAGGTCATCAAGCATTTAATAATCCGGTAGCCCCCAATAAAATCGATTCTGAATCGGGCAATTTGAAGTATTCGTGCATTTTTACGACGACAAGATTACACGTCAAACGTTTACCGATATTATGTGCTCTTTTATGTCGCCATCACGCTGTAAATACGTACAGGGTGTTAAAGTGGGCCCTTGACTCGTAAATTCCGTTGGATTGCTCTAAGCTCACCGATCTGTTTTTATGTCACGGGGAATTGTCATCTGGCGTTTATGGCTCTTGATATTTTTTAATATGTAGCGTAGGACTTGTTCTACATAATATTACTCAAGTTTTTTAGATCACTTTTATAGACAAGCAGCTTTTGTAGAACAAGCATTAGATTGGGTTACATTTTGGTTTTTTAACCCTCAACGCTGTTCTCTACTTAGAGATATGAAGTTACTAACAAAGACGTGCCGTTAAGCGATTTAGCGTTTCAGCGTTTCCCCTAAACGATGGGTTAAATATAACTGCCATACTCCCGAACAGGTTAGCCTGCTACCATCTCAGATTGCATCACTTATCGTCAGGTGAGATTACAGCCAAGGACTATCTTGTATTGCAATAAAAATAAAAGGTAAATATTAAGGTACTAGAAGTCGTACTCCGGATTTACTGTATTCATTCAACCATACAATTATACTTATTGTTATGGAATTATACCACATGAACACCAAATAAAACCAAATCAATCGATTTTGTAAACTAGATGTTATGTATTCGATTAGAGAAACCGTCAGACTACGTCTGAACTAAGTACAAGCAATACCGTCTGTTGCTAAGCCGCTAAACTAATTCGAAATTTAAAAATTCTGGAGTTCAATTTTCGAACGTCGCTCGGCTGCCAATCAAAGCGGCGCGCGGGTCGCTTATTTCCGTTCCGTTACGATTTTTTTCCCCCGCGTCTTGACATGGACAAACTTGGCGCATTCATCACTTCGGTGGTACAGAGCTACGAATCGTGAGAGATTGTATTGGTTACATTCACATTTATATTTGACATTAGTTTCGGTCAAAAAGGAAATATGGGCAATGTTGTCTATGAAAAATGTATGATGTAAACAGAATAGAGGTTTGACAGTGCAATTGTTGTTTAATTATTTTATAAACTATGTTATATATTATATTGTTATTATAACAGAACCAAACAAACGCAATGAGATAATTTATACTGATGTATTTAGTAATAAGCACGAGTTAATTCCAAAACTAAGAGTACTCAGTAGTTATTTAAAAAAAAAAACTTTTAAATTGTTTTGAATGTATTGAGTAATGAAAATCGGAATGTGTATGTTTCGTAACTATATGGCATGCAGAACAATTTTTGTTTTTATTGTGACCTAAATAAATTTATTTTAGCCATAACAGCAAATCCATGCCATTCCAGATTTCAAATACATGTACCGTATTGAGTATTATTTGAAAAAAAAAACAATTAAAATATCATAAGTAATAAAGTTTATCTGTAAAAGATCTATTCCAGTAATCTTAAAATATGAGTAAGTTGATTTTATAAAGGGATAAAGGTGGTAATAGAGGTTTTGTGAAAGAGCTCATCCGGGGAAGTACTACCGCCAAGCATAAATATCCCGCCGCTGGCATGGTTGCCGGTGTTGCCGGAGAACATGGCTTAACACCTACACCTCTGGTTGCTGGAAAGTTAAAAACTACTTGATCCGTCAACCATCACTAAGATAGGAAATAGGTTCTTTTAAATGACAAATTGTTTTAAGCGCGTTTCAAAAATAACACAAGCTTTTTATTTCGTCCGCTCTATACTGTTCTTGGCTCTGCGTACAAAGCCCACAAAGGTGGATGTTTTAGCAAATGAGAGCCGGCGTAAAGTCGACGAGGTGCCTGAAAAATTTGTAGCCTCACTTGCATAGAGAGAACATCCGTCTTATTCCGACCCGCTTTTCGTAGGTTTCGTTTCACTCGGCGATGAACTTGGTGGATAAGTTTTGGAATCTTATACATACAGTGCTACCAGTGTAACATAAAGCTCTCGGCCTGTAATGTAAAGAACTACATTAAAACTAACAACTTCGTTCTACGATTTTTTTTTCAATAAATATTTGTGAAAGATTTCAAGAAATAGGTCACTAGGAAACGAATAAAGAAACGAAATATTCAAAAAAAAAAAAAAATAGGTATACTAACAATATATTTATAACAGTATAGTATTTTTACGAAAAAAAATACTCTTTTTAAACGAAAAGTGTATATAAACAACCGCCTTACTCGAAATGGACATAAGTTAGTGACATCTGCATATCGTTTGCGAAAGGTGCAGAAGTCATTTGTGGGATTGAGTATATATGCTTCTATGATTCCCAAGGTAATTTTGGACCTGCCAATGCAAAAGTTTAAGCAATGTGTTAAAACACATTTAATAAATCGTGGTTACTACAAGATTGATAAATTTCTTAACGACAAGGCTGCTTGGAAGCAATTTCTTCATTGTAAACTGTTAAATGATGTTGAAAAAGAGCAATCTGCTGAGTCTCTTGCCGGCTCTTCTCGGTGGAATCTGTTTTCCAAACCGTTGGTAGAGTCACTACAAACATACTGACTGGCCGTTTCAAAGTGCTTATAAACTGGGCCAACTTGAAATAAATGAATTTTGAATTTTTTGAATTTTGAATTTTATTCAATATCTTACATACGTACTCTACTTGTTACTACTATGTAACGTAGCAGCAGTACGCGCGAACCACGTACGCGTTTACAGAATTAATATGATGGAAAAATAATACTGAATTTCGAAATGTCGTAGAGAAATCTTTCTGGCCTTTTATATTTAACCACATATTATAATATACAAAGAATATTACTATCGTCAATACCCTTTCTTGGTTCTCCTTTGAGATGAAGATGTGTAAGGAAGGCCTAAGTCCACCGCGCTGGTAAAATGCGGATTGGTAGCTTTCACAGAACGTTATGGGGAATTCACGAACATGTTTTTGGTGCGTGCTGAGATACGAACTCTCTCTCTTTTCTCTCAAAATACGGTACGAGGAAGGACGCGCGTGTCCAGCAAACTAAGCAGCAAGAAATAACAAATCGGACAAACAGTTTCGGACATTAGCTTGTAAATACATACTAATCAGCCTTATATCATGAATCGAGTACAGTACAAAATTCTTTGAAAAATTCTCAACAAACCTCATTATGGCGACATCAATGGCCGCAAGGCGAAGTTAAATTGTGGAATACTTCTTTGACGGATTGATATTGTCACACAAAGCAGAACCCGGAACGGACTAATCAAAGGCCCCTACCACGGTAAGGTAATTCGGCAAGTTTTCAACTCAATCAGTCCTTTAATATTTGCACAAAACGAGAGTAATTTGGTTAAACGGTTTTCATTTGAGAGTTTCTGAAGTTAGGGATATACACGTAGAGGAAAACGCTCCCCCATCGCAACGTTTTGCCACTTGACGGCTCGCTCATGAGTGATTGAACGAACCTCTAAGCTTCTTACAACATGCCGATATGTTTTTTTGACAATAACACTTTCCTTCCAACTTTGTAAATGTTTAACGATATATGAAAAAAAGCTTTATTTTTTTAGTGACGTTACCTAGCGAGAGTTGGTTATTAATTATTACAAAACCATTTCATCTCCAAAGATTTGAAGAATATCTTAGGAGATCAACCACATTTGGAGATTTGAAAACTTCTACTCAATGCTGTAACCACCACAAAAATAACAATCAATATTAAAGTTTGTGAAGAGTCTTGTATGACTGAATTTTAGAGAATTTTTATAAGATACAAAGATCGTGTCTTGAATGAAAACAACTGTAGGTGGAAAAGATGGATAAATTTTTTTCAAAATAAAAGAGAAATTACCCATTATGTCCTAATTTCACAAAAAGTTGGTTTAAAATAAAGTGAAACCCGGAAAACAGTTCAAAGAAAAGCGATCGTTATTGTATGAGTTAACGACACGTATGTTTCCACGATAGGCTGTGTGGTTATTAGCAAGCTGCGTATTAATCCACCAATTAAAACTTTGCTTATGCAAAAACGTTCTCCAAACAACTTGTTAGGGATTTCAATGTTCGCGATTCTTTTGAATTTAGTCGGTTCACCTCCGCTTCCGTTTTCAAATACAACTTTGCCGCGGGAAATTGGAATGCCCGGTGGATAACGATTAATAATTTCGACAAATATAGTAATTGGACACAGTAACACATTAAATCAATGAATTGGTTACCTGATTTCAAAATAAATGTGACAGTATGCATTTAACATATCGTGTAAAATAGCATAATCAATATTTTAGTAATTTCTGTCACATTGCCTGACGCCTGTCCAGTAACTTGGATAAAATCAAATTCTAAATTCAATTATTTCATAAGCACTTTTGAAACCTCAAGTATGTCTATTTGTAGTGACTCTGCACCAGTTCGGAAGCAGATTCTACCGAGAAGAGAAAATTAACCCTCCTTTTTAGTTGTAAACTCTTGACAGAGTGGTCGTGGTTGAAGATGATCAATTTTCTCTGACTAATGCAGCCATCGCGATGCGCCTCCGTTTCGGGAACATTGGACTATGTCGATGTCGTAGTTTTTATAAGGTCTGTCCAACGCATGGGTGTTCGACAGAGCGACCATTTGGCTTTCACTTTCCCCTGGTCAACGCGTCGTTCCATGGAGTGTTAATTCCTAACAGTATGTCCAAAGAATTTTAGGATTCCTATCTGCACAGTCAACGATAATATCTCTTTGATTTTTAGTTCCTCCAGGATAATAAATAATAATGACCGCGTGACCGTTTGGCTTTCACTTTCCCCTGGAAACGAGTCGTTCCATGGAGTGTTAATTCCTAACAATATGTCCTAAGAATTTATGGATCGCTATCTGATCAGTCAATGATAATCTTTGACATTTAGTTCCTCCAGGATAATAAATAATAAAAATAATAATAAATAGTTAGTTATTAACCAAAATAATTTAGGGCATGCCAGTACAAAGTACAGTTTTTAACGCAATTATAAATTTACCTTTAAACAATAAAACAAGATGGTAGATTGACTGACTGTCTTACCTGTGAACAAAAGAAGAACATGTTATTAATAAAGATCAGCTGATACATTAATTAACTGTGAGATAGTGATAACAAAAAAATATCCGGCTAAGTTAGTTGTTGGCTCTCCTTGGACCATGACGCGTTTGGAACGCTCGTTTAAAGTTTTAATTTTAAGTTGGCAAACGTAGTTATCACATTCAAACATTTAAGACATACATTAAACATACATGTACAATAGTGCAAAAAGTATTTTTTTGCTAAAAAAATCACTATATATTAGCCAAAGTCAAAGTCAAAAATATCTTTATTCAAGTAGGCCCATAGGTGGCACTTTTGATGCGTACATGAAAATTACACGGTTGTGAGATGATGGCGATAACCATATTCGTAAACTTAAAACTAAAAAGCTACGAGGGTTCCAAACTGCGCGCAGACATAGACGCAGATTAAAGCAAGTTAAACACAAATACCGGTTAAAAAATTTAAACGTGTAAGTTGAAATTCGTTGTTTTACTCTTCATATGAAAACAGTTCGTAATCGAATGTAAACACGCCGCCACGTATTGCGTCTTGGGAAAACATGCGGCGGAAAAACGATCAATGAATAATAATTTTGATATAACAAACATTTTCATCGTAAAAGGAAACTATTCGTATGATAATAAGATAACTCCCATTATTTTTTTACATATAGGAAATGCCTCTTTGATTTAGTGGTGAGTATGTTAAATTACGAATGATTAGTTTTAGTAGAGTTTATAATTGTTTAAACGTTTAAACTTGTTGGGGTTTTCTGTAAAATAAATCTTAGTACTGGCCCGGACAGGAAGATTAGGTTAGGTTAGGTAAGAAACTGGCTGTGTCAACTGTCATGCCTCAGAGAATTGGTTGTTATCACTAACATGGTATACTATTCGTTAAAGCCCTCCAACCCGCATCGAAGCACGAAGAACGGGTTACAGAGCAGCGTGCTTGTGTTATGGGTACTAAGATGACTGATGAATATATTTATGAATAATGTACATAAATACTTATAATACACAGATTAACACCCAGACACTGAAAATCATTTATGTTCATCGCACACACATTTTCCAGTAGTGGGAATCGGAGCCACGGCCTTGGACTCGGAAAGCAGGGTCGGTGTCCACTGCGCCAGTCGGCCGTTATTAATGGCCATCACAAAAACTTGTTCCAGTTGTGGGAATCGAACCAAGCGCTAATCGGCCGTATGAAAAATCTTAAGGTTGCCTGGCAGAGATCGCTAATTAGCGATAAGGCCGCCTTTTGTATCCTACTACATTCTTTAAGTGTTTGTTCTTTTTTTGTTTTTCTGAATGATTTGGTATACAAAATATAAATAAAATAAATAAATAAATGACATGACGATGTTGGCAGCTATTATAAAACTTTTAAAGAGTTTTATTTAACTCTTACGGAGCTATGTATATTTAGGATGTTACAGATTACAATACATTTTGGGTTTGATGAGCAAACGGAGGTTTTACACATAGATAGGGTATTATTGTGATATTCAAGAACCCTATGCGCTCAATCAATTAATATACGGCAAGAAACGTCTACTAACGTGTTTTGGATTTTAGTGTGTAATACTATCGTTTTACAGTTTATATTTCTATATCAGCTTGTGTTTCCATGCTCGAGCTTGCATCGCTTAATACTCTTAAATTTAAAATGTGAATAGTAGAATTAAACGATATTAACGGTCTTGCATACCCACTGATATACAAAACACGATACATCGATACACAGTTCCTTACTAATTGTAATGTGTCATTTCAAAGTATTCAATTTGACAGTCGTGTCTTTTTAGGTTTATATTAAGTCGATATTTAATATTCACGGAATCTTCCATTTAATTTAATTCTGAAGATACTTTTTTTTTATTCCACTTCAAGGTAGCCTTTGTCTGCAATCTCACCTAGTATGTGATGATGCTGTCTAAGACGGTAGCGGGCTAACCTGTTAGGGAGTATGGTAGTCATACCACTAATCGGTTTCTACGCGACATCGCACCGGAACACTAAATCGCTTAGCGGCACGACTTAGCGGTAGGATGGTAACTAGCCACTGCCAAAGCCACCCACCAGACCAGACCAGAGAAAATTCAGAAATAATAAAATTCCCAAATGGCCCCTACCGGGAATCAACCCCGAGATCTCCTACTTAAATTCACCACGGCCACTGTTGCGCCAGGGAGGTCGTTAAAACCTATCTGGGGCCGGCTAAAGTTATATTCTCTTGGACTTTTGTATATCATTGGTCATCTCCGAAAACACATTAACCCGCTCCGGCTCGTTGGCGCGACGAAATATTGCCGCGCGTCGTCGTTACTTTTTTATTTTTATTAATGAATATTTAATAAATTAATTTATAGCTTCATTTAAACGTAATTAGTAGTCATTGGTTGTGAATCAATTTACATTCATTACGGCGCCGCTGCAGTCGCTGAACGAGTTTCCAGATCAAATTAACTATTTTATTTAGCCGCATACTCAGCTTGCGAGTAACAAGATTACTTGCTAAAGTTTTAAATTAAAATCTTACTATTACTCTTGACCAGATCTGTTTCAGGTCACGAGGTCCTGGATTCGAATCCTAGGTCTGGTCGAAACTTAAATATGCTGTCCTTTAATGTTCGATGTCCAGTTTTGTCCACCGAAACAGGTCCTCACGGGCTCCGCGGGAGGCCCGGAAGCGCAACATACGTAGCGCGGGCTAAATTTCCAGCATTCACTCATCGGCGGTCTCAGTATACATACCACATACGTAACAAATAAATTCTCAAGTCTACCCGCTGGGAATCGAACCCGGGATCTCAAACTTAAAACCACAGCGCTTACCGCTGCGCCAAGGAGTCTACTCGAATTAACATATTTTTGGCGTGGACTTTGACTTTGATTGGTACCTTGGTATTTTATATTCATATTACAATTATTTCTATGGGCCTCATAAGAAGGCTCAGAGTCCCTCAGCGGCCGATGGAGAGATCTATGCTAGGAGTACGTGATTTAATCAAAAATAAGGAGATCCGTAGAAGAACTAGAGTTACCGACAGCTCAGCAAGTCGCGAAGCTGTAATGGCAATGGGCGGGACTCATAGCTCGAAGAACCGATGGACGTTGAGGTCTTAAGATGCTGTAATGGCGACCCCGCACCGGTAAACGCAGCGTAGGTCGGCCCCCAACAAGGTGGACAGATGACATCTGGCAGTGGCGTGCACTTCATACATGCACAAAAGCACTGCATACCAAAATATTTTTTTAATTTTATGCCTGTATTTGGCATATCCCGGTGAAAAACCCTGTGCATGCCACTGACATCAGGCGAGTCTCCAGGAAAATCCACGGTCCTGGGCCTACCAGGCCCAGGACCGTGGATTTTGGAACTCCCTACAAAAGACCTACGTCCAGCAGTGGATGTCAATTGGTTGAAATGATGATGTGCGAATGACATATCGTAGAATATTAATTCAGTCACTTCGACGTTCCAAAAGAACACTTGCCACCCAATTCACACTCGCAGCAAAAGAAAATAGGCGGCCGCAAACATTCGGCTGCCAAAATAAAAAAAAAAATCCGTCAAAATAACACCAGCAATATATTCGCTTATATTACGAGGGGAGGTTCGGCCAAAAAGGATAAACACGTTAAAGGGTGCTGTTGACTGTTCGCTATCCACAAAGAAAACACTTATGATTGTACGGGGGTAGATAGGGGTAGGCAGGGGGTAGGGAGCAGAAGTCAATCGAAATTTCCCAACACTCCTCTCCTTGCTAGATGGAGCGCCAAACAAATGTAGACGTTACAAGAAAATTACAAGAAAATTTTATTTCATTGTGTGTAATTTTTTTTCACACAGATGCCGCGTTTTTATTTTTTTTTATTACAGCAAGGGGATGATATGAGAAAAACAAATGCGAGATTTTATTATTTTGATCTCCGGCTTTTATTTGTATTATTGTCTGTGCACATTTTTTTTTACTGGAATTTTTCGCAATGACAACATTTGATGTTTGGACAATCACTCTCTCGTAGAGTTGTGTGCACGGTGGCCTTGTAAGTATGATTTACGTAAGGAGGATTATGGGCTCGATTATATTATAAACTGGCTTAGGTCTTGTGGAAGGCTTCTGCCGCGCTTAGAACGTTGAAAGTGCCAAGTTATTTGATGTTCATCATATCAACTCATTTCCCGAGGGTTTAGGCCATAGTAATATTAACCCATTAGCGGTTTATTACAGGGCACGGGTCTCCCCCTACAGCGAGAAGGGCTTAGGCCGTAGTCCACCACACTGGCACAGTGCGGATAGGTGGACTTCACACACCGCCACATGTGTGTGAAGTCCACCTACCCGAGGACTAGGACCGTGTATTGAGAACATTATGGAGAACTCTCAGGCATGCAGGTTTCCTCACGATGGTTTTCTTAACCGTTGAAGCAAGTGATATTAAATTTTTTATGAAAAGCACATTACTTAGAAACGTTATAGGTGTGTGCTGGGATTCGAATACGGCAACTCGATATTCGAAGCCGAAGTCTGGTTGGTAATTTCTGAATTATGTCTGGTGACGGGTGGCTTTGGCTTACCACCCTACCAAGAAAGGCGTGCCGCTAAGCGATTTAGCGTTCCGCAACTATGTTGCTTTGAAACCGATTAGGAGTTTCATATAACTTGTAACGAACTGCATCATCACTTACCAGTGGAGGAGGTTGCATTCAAGGATTAACTTAATGTAGAAAATTGGAATAAAAATCTAAAGATCATTCTAATCCATGGAGTAGCATATGGGATAGGTGGGTTAAAGCTCTAAATTCATTTATACTTTAAGAGAGATGACCTGTGTCCAGCAGTGAGATGTTAATAGGCCGATGAAGATTATATTTCCTGAATATTGGCACTAAAAATTTCCTTGCTCTATAGCCAGATAATCAGAGCATAGACACGTAGAGCAGAGATGGAAACATTAAACATTTTGGCGGGAAAGACATCTACTAATTCCGTAATAGAATTGCAGCTTGTTAGCGCGCAACGCGCGTCGAATACATGCTACGTACGTGGTTCGGCGGTGCACTGCGCGGTTCGAGTGACAGCGGGCTCACAAGCGTAGCGATTTTAGTATATGACACGTAACGGCGCGCTCTCCTAACTCTATATACAAAGTATAGTTCATAGCGTGTTCAACTGGGCATCACAACGTTTTGTTCATGTGTTAGGTTGATTCCTGTTAGGTAAAATTAGGTTTCATGTTGGAAAGTGGTCACGTTAAATTAGTTATTATTACGAGTAGGTCGTACTAATTTTTGAGCAGTGTTAAAAGATAACTTTATGAACCCTTCCATCTCGAGGGATGAGACTTGTACAAGTTTCCATCAAGTGTCCCACGACTGGGCGCAGGAATTCCCGCACCCGTATAGAAGATAGATATTTATAGAGAATTAAGTATACTAATAATTATATACTTAGTAAGATATATAAAGAAAGGTGGATTAAACTAGGGGATTGAAAATTAGGGGATTAGGGCGACAGGTTGAAAACCAGGTTGTTGTTACGAATCATCATCATGACATGATAGGTCTTCTGTAGGGAGTTCCACAATACACGGTCCTGGCCCGCCTGATGTCATCTGTCCACCTCGTTGGCGAACCTACGCTGCGTTTACCGTTGCGGGGTCGCCATTTCAGCACCTTAAGACCCCAACGTCCATTGGTTTTCCGAGCTATGTGCCTTGCCGATTGCCACTTCAGCTTCACTTGTTATGAATATTTTGTAATTATTTCAGGCAACTATACCCCCATATAAAACATACAAAAGAACATTGATGTTGTTCCAATGCCAGCTAGTATTAACTGTATTATTAGTAGTTTCTAAACGCTCACAGTGTGGCGGCACAAAATTTAGCGCTGCACGTTCCGCGCCCGAGGCGTTCTCGGATTAAGCGGGTTTCAGGCGTAAATATATGATGTTGTTGCTTGTCAACAATTTCTACAAGTAATACAAGTCGCAGTAGAAACAACAAAACAGCTGTTTAATTTTTAATAGAGCTTAGACAGGGAAAAACGTTTAAGCAGAAAAAATGATATTTTTATTTCAGTTATTATTATCGTCAGCCATTACTGCTGGTTTGACAGGTCTCAGTTTTATAACATGGTATTTATAAATACCATACTTTTCCGATTGGTTGGTAATGTCGCCGAATTGATGTTTTGCGACCAAATCCAGATGTTAAAAAATATGATTCCCCTGAATATCGCTTAGCAGAGACGATAATTCGTTTTAATATGATTTGTTCCCCGGCAAACTCCAGTTCTACTTTGATCTCATAATTTAAGCTCGTTTAGTACTATTCGTCTCAAGTAATCCAATTTGCGTTAAACACTTTTGAAAAACTTTCAAGCAGAACTCCTTAACGGCGTTCGAAATGCTATTCCGATTCCGGCCCTTGTAAGTATTTCAATAGAATCCACGTTCCTCTGCCCCTCTCGAACGTTCTTTGAGTTATTGATTCTTTTACCGGTGCCTTACTTCAAATCTATACAAACGTTTATTGCATACGTTAATAAATCGTACGTGCTTTCAACTTCAGTAGTCTCGGATTTTCTGCAAAAAAATATTTTTACGTGGTCTGTTATTTTAATCACACATTTCTTCACACAGATAAAAAAATTACAATTTTTATTAAGATTCGATGTTGCCATCTGATATTTTTGTCTTCTGTTGTATGGATACAATACCGAAAACAACACGATAGTTTTTGAGATGAAATTATCTGTATTCGTGTTCTGCTGGACAAAGGTCTTTCTTAGAGTGCATAATTACACACAAGAAGCAGTGTTTTGAGCCATATAATTCATGCTTTGCATTACCGTATTATAAACGTGTCCTACGAGATTTGCAAGATGGCTGTCTTCCATCTTCTTTAAGCTATCAGTTCACATGGCTGGGGCTCGTTCAAAGCTATACTTACGCAGTTTCCAGTCTAGAACACAGCTGCCGGAGTTGCTAGTTTTGCTTGCTAACCAGTATTTGGAGTAAAGTAACTGCTCTAGTTACTGGAGCAACTTAAGCGCTAGGGTGACTTGGTGCAGCAACTAGTTACAGTCTGCGTAAAATCAAAACTTTGGTAGGTATTGAAGTGTTCAAAACTGCTAGTTTGGTTTTGGGCCTGTTTCTTTCGTTCATTGCATGTTTTTTAACGATGAAAATGTTAAATTTTACATATCTATTCTATCTGTACAATTTGATGATACGTTTTTCAACCATTCTAGTAATACAATGTAAAGAGATTCAGTAGCTTAGTGCGTATTTAGCACAAAAAATCTTAAGTCTTGGTTTTCTGAAATGTCGTTGTAAATCGAGTGGTGGCAATGGGAACCCTTTGAGCTCATCGTTCTCTTTTTTTAAAGCTTTAGGGCTACTCTTTGCACCTTTTACCCTTGTTACTTCCCCTAGTGATACTGCTAAATTATAAAAAAAAGACCACAAACTTTGGTTATCCTCCAAAATTATTTTAAGTGGATAGCAGAGCTAAAGGATTTGAAAAATTGCTGGAAACTTTTTTTCAAAATACAAGAAGAATATCAAAGATTTGATGTCAGTTCTGGGTAATTTGTAGAAGGTGAATATTTGAAAGCAAACATGTTTCGAATATAAAGATTAATAAAAATTAGCATTTATCAAAAATGTTAATAAGAAAGTTTACAATTAATGTTAAGGAAAGGGTGTTATAGTGAATTTCATACCTTATTTATGCCTGTAGGAAAAAATAAAACATTTCAAAGATCTAATGTTTCTTTAAATACTTAAGTTTTTCAAGCTGATAAAGCAAGATTCATTTGTTTAATAAAATAGTAGTTTTTAACTTTTAATAAGGAGAGAAAAAGCTATTAAAAACGTGACTCAACGACGTTAAATTACTTTTATTTATTTATAAACGTGGACGTTAGTGTACTTAAGTCATGCTATAAATCGTTTCCTACTACCACTTTGTTCACTCTTGTTAGGGCTTTGAACGTTTTTATCATTGACCGCTTTATCACTGCAAGTCACGACATGTGCCCAAGGTCGGATGATAATTATAGCCACCGAATAATTAACAGACGATTTTTTTTAATAATGTTATAATTAAAAATTTACTTTTAAATTTATGTTCAACAAGACCACCCACTTTGCAAATAGCATTAGTGTTTTTGAACGAAATTTCCTTTTATCAAGCGTTACATCAGCTAAAAATAAGATTTGGGAATTTATTAGGTTCTTTCATGAACGTTGAAAGCTTTATTGTTGAAATTTGCTTACAGAGAGACTTTGAAAGGTTATTTAATTTGAAGCGTATTTTCGTTAGCTGTTTTATAAAAGGTCTTTTTTAACATGTGTTCCTTTTATCTGTATTTGTGATGTTCTATTTCCTTCATACATTTTTGTTTAGCATCTTTAGAAACCTACAATACCAATTTTACATTCAAAATTTAATATATATAAATTATATCATTATGTTTACGTATAACAATTCATTCCTGTTCGTTAGTCTTACTAAAACTCGAGAACAAATAAACTGATTTGGCTTATTCAGATTTTTATATTTGTGAAAGTCTAGGGAAAGTTAAATCGTTGAGAAAAATACTGAAAATGACAGTAATGAATATAATTCCTCTGTACGTATTTTTGTCACGTAACTCTTAAATATCTGGCTGATTTTGATGTAATTTTATATTTCAATGGGCTTCTGGTTAGTTAAAAACACTGTAAGAACTGGTAGGTGGAGTGCTACTTTAGTGGGCAGGACGATATCTTCTGGGTCCACTAGTATAATAAATTCACATTTTGGAATGTTTTACAGTAGTTTTTCACAAATATTTTTTTTCGATACCAGTTGTAGTCGACACCCTGGACAATGGTACAAGACTTTCTTTAAGTAGCATAATGCCTCGCCTAACTGCCTCTTCAAGAGTTAAGAGGGTTGGCTGGTTATTTGAGTACAGAATCAGCCAACCTACCAGTAGAGAAATACAAAAGTGCATTGCGGGTATAATTTTTTTATTACTAGCTTATATTAATGAGTGTACCAGAAGTGGCTGAAATAATAATCATAACTTATTTTAAGTCCTGCCCTAACTAAGCTTGATTAGAGAACCAATGAACTTGATTTTTGGCATACAGTTATTTGAAAGGATGGAGAGTGCCAATGACAAAAGGGTTCCCACAAGATTTCTAAAAAGCTTAATAGCAAGTATCTTTATATTTCTTTACTTTGAGTAAGGCGAAATTTATGAGAGAAAGTCCGTGTAAAATAAACAATTCTGACTGGTTTTTGAATATGAAATAGCGCAAATTACTTAATTTCAAGGGCTTTTTTTCAAACAAACCTTTCCTTAAATATTTTATTATTTTCACAAAAACGGACAAAATATAGAACAAAAGCACTTCCTTTGAAACCAGTCATAAAATGAGTTGCAGTGATCATTATATATTCATAGACGACTGACTGCGAAAGATTCTTTCGGCTTTTGCATACTTTCTGGAGTAATTTTCAAAAGTGTTCACGCTTTAGGGAGCTACCGCAGCGTAATAATATAATGGTCCCTGTCTTAAAGGCTGTGGAGAGTCGCGTTTTCACCGTATCCAAGTATTTGAGATAGTTCTTTCACTTTATGTAAGAGATACTTTCCTGTTTCAATAGTATGCGTTTTGAATTTCTTGCGGGGGAAATATAAAAATACATCTTTCGTCCTTAATGCTTTCTTAAAATTCCAAAGTAGAGGTAAATTATTTGAATGCTCTTTTGTAATATTGGGCTTCACTATTTAACTTTTTTTTTTTGCAAATTTTGATAGTAATTAAGGTTGTTTGGATAAATTTAAAGCCTTTAATTATGGTGGAATCAAGGTTCCCAAAACTTACTAAAGGTACAACTTAAATACTTCAGACTAATTGGATTGTACATTATCCTTTTTTATATGAATTTAATTTTGACTTGGATAAATTTGCGAATTCCTTACAAGATTTTAATAACTTTACTTCTTGTGTTCAGCATTAAATACAATGTTACAAGTACGTTTGAACCTAAAATCATTATTCGTGGTGAGCGCTGTGAATTTTAACAGGAGGTACCGGGTTCGATTCCCGATTTAGGGGAAATTTGGGAATTTCTAATTTCTGAATTTTCTCTGGTCTGGTCTAGTTGCAGGCTTCTGCCGTGGCTAGTTACCAAACACACCGACAAAGACGTGCCGCTAAGCAATTTAGAGTTCCGGTTTGATGTCGCGTAAAAAACTGATTAGGGGGGTATGACTTCCATACTCCGTAACATGCTAGCCCGCTACCATCTTAGACTGCATCATCACTTACCAGGTAAGATTGCAGTCAATTTAAATTGATTTTAAACAACTGAATTCATTTAGAATAACTCATCGTAATCGTAACTTCACTGATAGTTATATCACCGATAGTAGAAATAAGTATTATTACTATGGATCTAATCACTTTCTTTATTATGGCAAAAAATAATCAAACTTTTGTGGTCGGCTACACACCAATTTGCTACGAGAATCTGCGCTCCGGAAAGCCCAAGACAGTCTGAATCCCCCTTTATTTATACGCAAGATAACTTATAAGTGCAAAGTGAAAGCTGAATCCGCTAATAATAATACACGAAAACATTATCCCGACTCCCCATTACGAAGCGTTTTACTCCTCACGGATAAATTACAACGTTATGAATAAATTTCACATAAAACTTGAAACTGCACCTTTGCGAAAAGAGAACGGGATGGACTTACACAGTAACGGGGACGTTAGATAGGGAGGAGAGATAGGGCAAGTCGTAATCCGAAAATTTCATTAAGAAGTCTGGCGATTCGAACAGTTCGCTGATATCTAGAATATTCGGCCGTCCTTATTAAGACGCGGCGAAATTTCTTCCATTCCGTGGGAGATTTTAATATAGTCCCGCTTTCGGGGTGCAATTATGCGAGATATCGATGAAGTTTGCACCGTTTTCTCGATTCCGATGAGTCGTTAGTACTTGATTAGTAAGTTCTTTTGGTCGCTGTTCCTTTTTATTTTTATCCATAGTGGTGAAAATTCGGTAAGAAATTTTGTTAGGGAAATGTGATAAAGTTTTTATATGAAACTTTCATATCACAACTTCTTCACAATTATATGAAAAAAAACCAACTTTTGTGTAGCTTTTATCGCGGGCTTAGAGCGCGGCGACCGAATCAAGAAATTCCGTAACAAAAATAAAACCTACCATTTCGGATTGTATAGTAGGATTTTAGTGATGTACTGAGAGCTCTTAAACAAGCTCTTTAAATATGCTAAATTATAAATGAATAAATAAATAAATAGATATATACTACGACAATACACACAGCGCCATCTAGCCCCAAAGTAAGCATAGCTTGTGTTATGGGTACTAAGATGACTGATGAATATTTTATGAATATAATACACATAAATACTTATAATATACAGATAAACACCCAGACACTGAAAAACGTTCATGTTCATCACACAAACATTTTTCTAGTTGTGGGAATCGAACCCACCGCCTTGGACGCAGAAAGCAGGGTCGCTGCCCACTGCGCCAACCGGCTGTCAAATTCAAAGAGAACTCATTTTAGTAGCGGTAAATGACTATAGTCGGTAGACTTGGAGTATCTATTTATTAAAATGGTATTGTTTTATTCATATAAGTAAAGCAATCTTAACAATTATTAAATCAGTTGACAAAAGTACCACACGGTCAAACCGAAGTAAAATTATTAATATGTATGTATATTCTTAGAGTTTTGCGCACCGCTATAAAGATTCATATGTCAAAGTCAAAGTCAAAGTCAAAAATATCTTTATTCAAGTAGGCCCACAGGTGGCACTTTTGATGCGTACATAAGAATTACACGGTAGTGAGATGATGGCGATAACCACATTCGTAAACTTAAAACTAAAGCTACGAGGGTTCCAAACGCGTCCCGGTCTAAGAAGAAGCCCACAACAAACTTAGCCGGGTGTTTTTTTTTTTTTTTTGTTATCGCCATCTCACAATGTAATTTTAAATTATTAGAAGAGCAACCTGGTTAGAGCAATAATTTACACCCAAGCTTTTTTATCGTTTACGTAGTCCTTTATACTATAATAGGACTTTTCTATAAGCTTACGTTTAATACAAACTTTGAACTTTTTAAGAGACATCTCCAAGATGTCAATTGGTAGTTTATTGTAGAATTGTATGCAATTTCCTTTAAACGAATTATGAATTTTATGTAACCTAGTATATTGCACTGTAAGTTTATTCTTACTTCTAATGTTTAAATTATTGCAGTCACATTTTTTCTTAAATTTAGAAATGTTTTTATGGACGTACATTAAATTTTCAAATATGTACTGACTATACACTGTCATTATTTTAAAATCTTTAAATTTATCTCTCAATGACTCTCTCGGACCCATTTTGTAGATAGAACGAACAGCCCTCTTCTGCAGCACGAAAATAGTGCTAATATCAGCAGCATTACCCCAAAGTAAAATTCCATATGACATAATGCTGTGAAAGTAACTAAAATATACCAGTCTAGCAGTTTCTACGTCGGTCATATGGCGTATCTTCTTTACCGCATAGGCAGCAGAACTAAGCCTGTTCGATAAATTATTTACATGAGGGCCCCATTGAAGTTTAGAATCTAACGTTATTCCTAGAAAAACTGTCGTATCCTCCAGTTTAAGTTCCTCATTATTAAGTAGTACAGTGGTTTTCACGTGTTTAACATTAGGTAAAGTGAATTTTATACACTTGGTTTTTTTTCCGTTAAGAACCAAATTATTAGCTTCAAACCACTGTACCACTTTAGCGAGAGAGTTGTTTACGTCGTCAAAAGCTAGTTCACGTCGATTTATTTTAAAAGTCAGTGATGTATCATCGGCAAACAGAACTATCCCGTGTTTATCCTTGGCAAGGTAAGGAAGGTCATTAATGTAAATAAGGAACAGAAATGGTCCTAATATAGACCCCTGTGGGACACCTATTTTCATAACTGATCCATTAGACCGTTTTCCATTCACGTCGACTTTCTGAATTCTATCGCGTAGATAGTTACTCATTAAGTCAAGAGCTACACCCTGAATTCCATAGTGGTGTAGTTTCCTAACTAACGTTTCGTGTTGAACACAATCAAACGCCTTAGATAAGTCACAGAACACACCAAGTGCATCACGTGACTCCTCCCAGGCATCAAATATGTTTTGTATTAGCTCAACACCTGCGTCGATTGTTGAGCGACCCCATGTCCCCATATGTGAGCCAATTCCTCATAATGGTTGCCTGGAAGAAATCACTATAAGTGATAAGGCCGCCTTTGTTACAGAAATGTAATTGTACCTTTGTTGTGTCTCTGTTATTTTATTTTTTCTTGTGTGCAATAAAGTATTTTTGATTGATTGATTGATTGATTAAACGTGGTATTAAAACGACAGTAAGATTTGGATATTGGATACGTGCGTAGAGGATACCTTGCCGAACATCTGTTTAGTGTGGAGTATAAGGATTGAAGAAATTATTAATTACACCACACAGATTCTCCTGCTTTAGTATAGCAAATTAAGCTTAATTTTCATAATATGAGAGTAAGAATGATACGATTGACATTGTATACTCTTAACAAATGAGACAACCATCTTTTATAGCAGTTTTATTTTATTTAAAATGAATTTGGATTCGGATTATAATTCTCATATACTACGTAAAGTAAAAAATAAATAAATAAGTCATTCATTCATCATTAAAGTGATCTTAGTTAGCCTCACGAGAAGAATAACACTAATTCTAAATATAACAGTTTGTTTTAACATAAAAGGTTAATAATAACTAATATTATTAATACGAAATTGTGTTTGATAGTCCCCTCTTTACACACTAACGAGACGAATCAACTAGATTTTAGGCAGAAGCATAAAATACTTTTTATTCCAGAAAAACAAAAGGTTTGAGGGGAATTTAGAAAAAAAACCTTAGGAACCGGGGTCTAAGAACGCGGGCAACGGATATTTATTTAAATAATATCTTAATCACAATCCCCAACAACAAAAATAGCTTAATCACTCCATTTCAACATTCTAAAAACGTACCACGCCATGTTACACACCTTTATTAATTACCCTCATAAAGTACAAATTTTTCGGTTAATCAAAAAAACCTGTCGGAGTTTTGAGGGTTCGTTTTACCCCTCCCTCCCCATCATTAGCAGCCGCAATTGCAGCCGACTCTCACCAAAGTTGATTCCGGTCGAATTTAATTCAATTTACAATTAAAACGGTCTCTGTTTATTTATTTTTTTCTCCTCTAATTTGTCCAATGGATTCTGTGTTGTTTTTAGGTGTAAAAAAGATTTTAGGAAATTACGAACGAAATAAAGACAATGCCCAGCATTTAATAGATCTTACCAGCTAAGTTAATTTGCTTATTTCCATGATTTTAAGCCCTTCTCATTGTGGGAGGTGACCCGTGCTCTGTAGTGGGGTAATGGGTTGATGTGATGATGATTTTAAGTATCTTCTATGCATTTCGGTTGTTTTTATTGATGTGCTTACTGGGGTTCGAATTTGACTATCGGCACGCACTTCTAACCTTTTAGAGTTATGTGAGTATTATTTTAAGCAATTTAAATATCGAATGCTTTAACAATGAAAAAAAAAACCACCGTGAGGAAGCCTGCATGCCCGAGAGTTCACCAAGTCGTGTTCAGTCTACCAATCCGCACTTGGCCAGCGTGGCTAATGCGTGGCTTGCCATGTAGTAATAATAATGCTGATGCACCATCAGATGATGAAGACATATTGATCAGATATCGATTTATCTACATTTTATTACGAAGGTTCCTTAACTACACAATGAATTATCTTAAGTTTATCTTTTCTTCAATATAAATTTTAGTAAGGTTTCATTATGCAGTGAAAACTTCTGTTAAGCAAACCTGCATAAAAACAGTGATGGAATATCAAAATTGTGTTATGCTGAGAATGCCGATAACCGTGTTAAATGTGAAAAGAAACAAGAAAAAGTAGAAAATAAAAACCAAGAAAAGCACGCCGCTCTGCTTTCGAAACAATAAATACATAATAGTGTAACATACCGTACGTGAATGACGTATTCAATATGTTTGAAAACTTCACAGATCAGAAATATTTATTTTAAGTAACGATTTATTATAATAACATTTTTAAGCTCTCAACAGAAAACAATAAGTTAAAAGACAAAAACCGGACACTTTTTTCTGTTACATTTTGTGAATGGACTGCTTAACACGTACAATTTTGGTCGAAGATTAAGTAATTAAACTTGCATAAATTTGATGAATTAAATTGGATTTATAGGTTTTAATTAGTGGACAAAATACCACAAATGTAACCGAATGAAATGCGTACACACGAACACACTCTCATACTATTAATAGAATTATCATATCAAAGGAAACCAAAAAAAAAAGAAACAATCATTGAAACCTTTCATCCTCTTATTAAACCGAAGGGGTTACAAACAAACTTAAATAATGAACTTGCTGCAAGCGATTTACGACTTTAAATCACACTGTGAAGACTTATGTGATGCGCACTGTTTAGTTTGCCACATAACAAGCTTTCGCCATTGCAATCAAAGGTTCGGCCATTTAAATAAATCTGGATTTGAATCCGAAATGTAAAGCGTTGAGGGTGCGGTCACATCTGTTGGAATAGACTATAGAGTAGCTATTAAGTGTCACTAATGGGATACCTACTCTACAAGTGAAGCGTATTAAAAATCCAATGAAAATAAAATCGATTTCCAATGAAAATGCTAATCTAGGGCTGCTAATTGGGATTTACAAATAACTTGTCGTTTCTCGTGACTTGCTGATAGTGAAATGCGGATGCCAGTTATTTTGTCTTTTGTCTTTTTGTAAAATTTCTTATATCCCTCGAAATTAAGAAATGCCTATGCTTTTGTCCAAAAAGCAAACTACAGGCAAGGATAAAAGCAAGTGAGAATTTTAAACTTTTCTCCAGTTTTAAATACTTTTCTCTAATTTTTTACCTTGATTGGTTGACCCATAACGGGGTAGACCGACGACATGACGCGAGTGGAACTCCCCATAAAAGACCTATTTCCAGCAGTGGACGTCAATTGTTTGAATTGATGATGACGATGAACAAGTAGCAAAACTGCTAAAAACCGGCATCTATGACGTCTATTCATTGCATTAAAGATGCTTTGTATTTTTTTTTGTAAAATTGTTGTTGCTATTTGAAATAAAATACTACCTAAAATAATAATAATAAAAATAATTATTTCAAACTTTTATCTACCATTTTGGTTTATTTTCAAATTAAAGGAACCACCTATGGAATGATGATTCAGTATAAAGTGGTAGCGGGTTAACCTGTTAGAGGTGTTTCAGTAATATTAAGTCCAGTTATATTGTACTACAATGGTTTCAACGCGCCATCGTACCGTAACGCTAAATAGGTTTACGGTACAACTTTTTCGGTAGTAACTAGCCTAGGCTAGGATATGCTAGTTACAGTTACCTGTCCAGACCGGAGAAATTTCAGAATAAATTAATTCCAGAATGGTCCCTGGCGGGGATTGAACCAGTGACCCCAGGGCTGACCAATGCGCCACGGAGATCGACCAAAAATGTTTGGTGGTATTACTTTAATGTGATACAAGAATTTGTACAGAGTAGGAAGAAAATTCACAAAAACGCCACTATGTGTGAAAACTATATTAAAGGGCATTCGTTCTATTCGATAAAATATCTGTTAAGTATCGCTGTTTTCATGTGCCCTCCCCGAGCAAGGGAGGTTAGGGAGGTCTGCAAGCGCCGTTTTAATGTACTTTATAGGCTGACCCTTTATAAGCCCTGCTTTAGTATACGCACGTGATATTGGGCGTGAGGAATTAAGAGATGATGATCAACCTACTTAAGTCCTACTGCTGAGCACAGACCTCCTATCTCTTAGAAGAGATGGTGTAGAGCATAAACCCACCACGCTGCTCCAATGTTGGTTGGTGGGTTTTGGCAATCATTATCTCATGTTATTGGTAATAACCAGGGTTTAATATTCCTCCATGGTATGGGGTGTACAACGCCAATTTTATAAATCCATGCTGTAATTTTGAACTTTTAGCTGAAAAATCCAATACACAACAATTTTTGTACCGATCGTCGAATCGAAAGTAGGTCCTTGTGACCGACAGATAACGAGTCTCTTTGCAACTAAGTACCACCGAAAGACGTCGTTACTAATAATCATTATTGCGAATGTGGGTTTTTGTGTTTGTCTTTTCTTCAGGTCCTAACTAAGCAATCGGACGAGAACGGAGAGTAATATAGGCTTCTTTTTATTCCAGGAAAACACAGGTTCCACGGGATTTGTAAAAAAACTGCAATAAATGCGGACGAAGAACGTAGGCAACAGCTAGTGTCTTTATTTTGGATTATGTTGTAGTTAATTTGGTCGCCTACAAATAAAATGTACTTGAACCGCGATAAATCTAACTAATGCACAATAAGAGATGATTTTTCAAAGCAAAACCGGAGGGTGTGTGCGCGACATAAACGCAACAATTAATTTCGCGAGCGTCTCTCGGGTATATTAGCGATTTAAATCATAAACGCACAGCGTGTGCGTTTATGTTATGGATAGTCGGCAAAGTTATAGATTTCTTTTCTCTTTTTTTTTTTTTCTCCTGAAAGCAAGATAACCAACTTCTTTGGTAATTTGTATCAGTCCTGTATCTGTTCTGTTCTTTCTTAAAATAAAGTGTTTTTAATTCGACAGAACGGCGCACATATTGCAGTTTCTTCTGTAAAATTAAATCTCCATCTTTTGTTCAATAATAATATTATAAATGCAAAAGTGTGTTCTTTTGTTTTCTTTACTTTACTCACTGACTGAGCAATTAATTGACTTTTGACGATTTTCAACTTCCGATTGACGATTTTCGACTTGATCTTAGAGTTACTTCAAAATATGGAGAGTAACATAGGTTACTTTTTGTTCTAGGAAAACAAAAGATTCCTACAATATTTGTAAAAAACCTAAAACTGACCTGAACTGAATAGCTAGATTGGTCATAAAAAAGTTATAAAATTGCAATAAATAATATTTTTCGCAGAAACGCTAATCGCTTGTAAATTAAAATAGTTGTAGAGTAAACTGGGACAGAATGGTGAGACATTAATCTTTAGCTCACGAAAAGTATTGTATAGATTACGTGGGGCCTGGGGGACTAAGATGTTTGCCCCGACTTCGTCTGCTAATCAGGGTAGAGCGGGATGGGTTGGCAAATAATGTTCAGCGGTTGTAAGGGTGCAAACCCACTTAGTCAACGTAGTGGTTGCAAAGGGTTCATTTTATATTATTTAGATGCATATCTCATACTAGATAGTGTCAGGCATTAAGTTTGGTATATATTCGATTTTTCTTTTATATGTTATAAAAATGAAAAATCGTATAAATCCAAAGGAAATTGCATTACCAGAAAATTTCGTGAATTTTAATTTCCGTAATCTGCTGGGGATTGAACCAAAAACTTCCAACGTATAAGATATGACTACAGTACTCACCACTGTGCCGGTAAGATCATAGAAAAACATTACAAAAAAAATTGTTTTATTTAATCAAAAGCAACGTTTGGATAGATATCCTGGAATAGATCACATTTTGTGACAAGGTCGCCTTTTGTAGGAAAATTATTGCTAATGTAACTTATTTGTACTTTGACAGCAAATTGGCGCATAGACCCTGCACTCCGAGCTATAAGTATTTATGTATATTATTCATAAAATATTCATAAGATATCTTAGTTCCCATAACACAAGCTACGCTTACTTTTGGGCTAGATGGCGATATGTGTATTGCCGTAACATATTTATTTATTAACTTTTTTTTTCCTTTTGTTGCAATTATGTTGTTTGCTTTGCTGTTGGTTTCCACACTAGGTAGCCTGTATTATGGAGACCATTGGCCTGAGAAAACATTACCCAAATAACTAGTCAATAACATGTATTAGTGATATGTACTCGTAATGTACTCAAAGGTGTGTGGTGTCCACTGAGCTATTAGCCTTAATACACTGGGTGTTAGCCTTAACCCCTTCTCACTATGTCGAGACCTGTGCCCTGTACTGGGCCGGTAGCGGGTTGATATGTTGATGATGATGAGTGATATATAACCGGTTAATACACTATATAACCGGGTAAGTTAGCGAGTGAGTCAAGCCCCCTACAATAAAGGTCTTGTGTGGAGATTAATCAGGTTGCGGCGGGGATTCACATTAAAGTAAATTCCAAACAACATGTCTACATAAATTGTCTTAATGGCCCGCGCCCCCGGATACAGGACGCAATGATTATCTAGGTATGCTCAAGTTCTGTATGATATACATAAATGTATAATATAATGACCTCTTGTATTATATTAGTAGTATTTATTTATTTAAATTCTTATTCTAACACATATAATTATTGAATACTTAAACTTATGCGATAGCTTTAAATACATATATCTATATATATATATATTTTAATTAGTTTTCGGACGAGGAGAACCCATGATCGCGAAGCATGGAAGAACCTGGGGGAGGCCTATGCTAAAGATAAAGCAAGACAATCAAGCGAAACCGGTGTCTCGATATGTAAATAATCAGTAAGATAAGATTGTTGAAAAAGCCATAAATAAATAAATGTAATTTTATGTATAAGTTCAATTTGATTTCTCTGTAAGTGAATATGTAAATTATTCTTTAAGAGAAATAAATGATTCTTTAACCTGATAATTAGTTTGAAAAGTGTATGTTTTTTATTTTATCACTGTAATTAACCTGTTGCACTATCCCGTTTTACCTAACTTAATTCTCTTCCATAAAGGGTTGTCTGGAGGAGATCTCCTCAAGCGATAAGACCGCCTTTGCGCATTTTATAAACATATATTTTTATTGTTTTTCTAATTTCTTGTTCTTAATTTTAATTTGTGCAATAAAGACTATCTATCTATCTACCTATTCACGCCCGCAAAATGTTACAAGCTCACAAACTGCGCGGGGCGTTTTCCCTTCTTTTGGACACAATGCATGCAATAACAGCTGAATGAGGGTTATGTATGTCCTTAACTCAGTGTTTCCCGCTAAACCAACGGGGCCGACAAATATGTAGTCGTTCATTAAAACTTAGTGCTTAAGTGAGGCCGGATTCCTTGTAGATCCTAAGTATATATGTATATTACAAGCTTTATTTACCAGCACTTTCCACGAAGCACTCTCGTTTGGGTCGAAGTTACCGGTCGTAGGGTCTTAGCACGCGCTTACTTATCTAGTAACTATATCGGGAAGCAGGTAGCAACTTGATAAGATACCATATATGGTGGCTTCTTAACCACTCTACTTCCTTGATTTCTTGTTTGTAAGTCGGGAGTGTGCTAGTTTTTAGCGTTCCGTAAGTGACCGTAGGGTGCTAGCGTAACTGTTTCTAAACGACTGTACATCTTTTTTTTATTCCACTATAATTTGAGTGCAATCTGCATAAGTGATAACCTGTTAGGAATATGGCAGTTATATTAAACTAATCGGTTTTTACGCGACATCGTACCGGAACGCTAAATCGCTTGCGCAACGTCTTTGTTAGTAGGGTGTTAAATAGCCACGGCAAAAGCCTCTAACTAGACCAGACCAGAGAAAATTCAGAAATAATGCCAAAATTTCCCGTGACAGGAATCGAAACCATGACCTCCCGCTTAAATCCACAGCGCTCACCGCTGCGCTAGGAAGGTCGTCATTTATATGTTCTTGCATTTATACGTTCGTCTTTCTACCAGTTCCAAACGGGTAGCGAGTTGAAATTTTCCAAGAATTTTAATAGTAAAAAAAATAGTTGATCGAACAAGCAAATAAAAAAAAACGATTATGTTGCTATTGTTACAAACCTAACCTGTCCTATAAACGATGATAATAATAATAGCCAAAATAAAGGAATTTAAGAATAAGTCAAAACAAAAAAAAAAATGGCCGCCATAGGTACGTTTGGACCGATGTAATTAAATACAAAAAAAATACAATTAATTTCATACTGTATTCACGTCACGTTCACGTCTTATTTCTAGTTATATCTCTTAGGAACCCTTTTGTCTTATGGTGTGATGGAAAAGCTTTATTGCTACCTCCGACCGTTGGGCAGGACTGCTTATGTGGGACTCCCCCCTCTAAAGTTGGTATACCCAAATTAAAAACCACCACGGCATGTCCCTCTCATGGGCTTTGTTAGACGCCCGGGGAACCCGTTGTACACCTTCGTGTGCGAGTCCAACTCGCACCTGACCGGTTTTTTGTTGTGATTACTGCAGCGTTCAGATATGTATGTTTTTATTTGTAACAAAAAGTAGAAAGGCTTTTTTACTTCCTCCCGAAAAGGATCCCTAAGCTGTCACATCTAGGCTTTACCTACTTTACTGGATGCCTAATCAAAAATCTATGGTAGAGTCACATAATAATATTCATTATAACAGACAACCATATACGTAGTTTCCAAATGTTTGTAAAGTTTTCTAATACTAGAAACACACATATTATTTTATTTCAGTTATTTCCAGCTCCAATATTATTAAAGTAAGACATCCTGACATATGAACCAATATCAGAAAGCCGAAGCAAAAAGACGACATTATTCCTCTATTTCTCATTTAAGCTTTCAACAACGAATGCGCCTGACGTTGCGGCTTCGTAATATCCTGCCTGACCTCTTCCAAAACAGGCACAGAACTGACTGTGCCGTGCTGTGTTGCCACTGTGCCCCGCCGCGCCTGCCACCGCAATAACTATCAGATTAAAACGGCCGTAGCTGAAAAACACTGATGTAACGTCACTTACGTCTTTATTACAAAAGCAATAAAGGCTATATTTAGCGTCAAAGGTTTGAAATTAAAGCGTCGAAATGAAACTTCGACGGCACTTGGGCGTGTTTGTCTCGTTGACTTGGTGTTCTACTTAATAAAAGGACGTTTTAGTTGTGGTCGCTTCGTTTGTTGCAATGCGGCTTTTCATTTTATACAACATCTGCTTCGCTTGTTCAATGTTGTCATGCAAATATTGTTTTAAAGTGCATAGTGTCTCACTGAAGTTCGCTTTGAAACCGAATCGAATACCTAAAATTGTATTGTTATGTTTACACGAAAAGTAATGTGAGACAAATGTTTAGACAGTTTTCGAATGATAAATAATTAAGTTGAGAAAGTTTATGTACATGTACATATTTTTTCCATAATAATAACTAAATTGAAATTAAAATAAAGCCATAGTCTAAAAAAGGATACAACTAACGTTAACGTGAATTATTTTTGCTAACCCAATTATATGACATTGTCATTGTTATTGCCAGCTATTCAGACTGGATTTGAAATTGCGACTCTCTGGCAATCGCGGCCTAAGCACTATACGACTAAGCTACGGCTCTCATTCCACTATTGTGACTCTACCACTGGTTCGGAAGGCAGATTGTACCGTTAGAGTGCTCACTACAAGTTTATGTTTTCTTCTAAAATAGGTTTTTCAAGTATTAGGACAAAAAAGGTAGCCTTATCGGTAAGCAGCGATCTCTGCCAAGCACTAGGATTAGGAAAAATAAATCAAAAAGGTACGTTGTACACTATTAAAACGTACATACGAATAACTACATACTAAAACATAAGCCAGACTACACACACGCTATTTTGTTTTTATAGACATAAAATTGTAAAAAATGTGCTTACCCACCACACATTGATCTCTTTATTTGACCTGTTTAAATATTTAAAAATACTACACAATACACACATCGCCATCCAAAGTAAGCGTAGCTTGTGTTTTGGGTACTAAGATAGCTGTTGAATATTTTTATGAATATAATACACATAAATACTTATAATATACAGATAAACACCCAGACATATAATACACATAAATACTTATAATAGACACCCAGACACTGAAAAACAATCATGTTCATCACACAAACATTTTCCAGTTATGGGAATCGAACCCACGGCCTTGGACTCAGAAAGCAGGGTCTCGCCCACTGCGCCAGTCGGCCGTCAATTTATTTATCTACGATTCATTAAATGGAATTCTTATAATAAATGCCATTAAATGCATTACAGTAGCACGACTATATATATTATCGAGCCTAAAAACTTACAGGTGTTGGAGAAAGACTATATATATTATCGATACTAAAAGCTTACAGGTGTTGAAGAAAACGGAAGCCAAACGGACTTTCCTAATCTTTGTGTATATAATATGGGGCTATTATAATCAAGGTAGCAAAGCTTTACTTGCGCTCGTACGATACAAGGTATAAAGCAGATAATGATGTATCTTACTTTGAGGAAGTAAATCGAAAAGATATCGGTTTGCAATATCATGCTAATTAAAGAAAATCTTATATAAAAAAATCTCGTGTTACGGCGTTTGTGGTCACACTCGTTAAAAACCGGCTCAACTTATTTTTTATTATTTTCTTTTTGTATATTTGTATGAGAATAGGACGTATCGTATAGTTCATATTACTAGGTGATTATTTTATTATTTATTTATAGAAAAATATACATTATAAATAAACATGATAATGTTTTTAATTCGGTTTATTAAAACCCAATTAGGTTCATCCATACACAGGCATTATCGTTCAGCGATCAGAGTTATGGATATTTTTAAAGCTACATACAAAATATTATAAACGATTGAGTGTAGCACTTAAAAGTTATAATTGCATTGTATGCAAGACGCTTAATACTGTACTTGTCAGTACTACCTATTCATAAAACCGAAAACATGTATTTTTTTGGATTTTGCACCACAAACCTCACTTAAATTTGTATCCCTTTTGTGCTATCCGTATATAACCTTTGATGAAAATATCAGTAAAAAACATGTGATTCGGAATTTTGTCTTAGCCGTCATCTTGGAGCGATTTTCATCAAAAATAGCTTAGAACACTCCCGACTAATCCACCATTGTACAAACAAAAAAAAGAAAATCTAAATCGGTTCAACTGTTCGGGAAATACGATGTCACAGATATACACACACACACATACACACAGCCAGACACGTCAAGCTTATAACCTGCTATTTTTACTTTGGGGATTAATTTATTAAGAATCTTCTCTTTATTGTTTATAAAGTCTTGAAAAAATAGGAAGTATGTGTTAAAAATTAAGCAATAAGTAGATGTTAAAAATCACGTTAGGCCTTTTTTCGAAAAGGCACGCAAACCACTGTGTTGATAATGTGCCTACCTACACCTTTGCCCGCAATAGCTATTAACATTCAAACGGGCGTAGTTAAAAAACGCTGATGTAACGTCACTTACAACTTTATTGCAAAAGCAATAAAGTCTATATTTAGCGTCAAAGGTTTGAAATTAAAGCGTCGAAATGAAATTTTTGACTGCACTTCAGCGCGTTTGTTTCGCTCACTTGGTGTCTGTTTAATGAAATAACGTTTTTTGGGGTTTTTACATTTGTTTTATCATTTTGTTTTATTCTTTATTTATTTTTTCACTATAATTTACGTCAAAATTTATTTACGGCTAGTAGTAGTAGTAGCTACGATAAGAGTTATTTAAAAACACCCCAAGTCGGTTTGAACTCGGCATCGTACAGGAACGCTAAAACACTTGGAAACACTTCCTTGTCAGTTGGGTGGTAACCAGTCATACCAAAGACTCGCCAGAGTAGACCAGAGAAAATATAGAAATAATCAACTCCTAAATTACCAAGAGTCAAACCCTAACCCGCACTTCTCAGAGAACAATGATCACCACTGCGCCATTGAGATTAACAAAGTATACCTAATATTAGTCTTTTAAAACACATGTTCCTGTCAGATTATGATTAAATTTTAATGTAATTTTTGTATTATTGTTAAGTGATTACTTTGAATTATGCATCGATTTTGATGATTCTATTTTGGTTTGTACCTTGCGTTGTGGGTACTAGGATTACTGATGATTTTTTTTTCAAATATACATAAATACTTATTATATACAGATAAACACCCACACCCTGAAAAACATGTTAACACAAACATTTTCCAGTTGCAGGAATCGAACCCACAGCCTTGGACTCAGAAGGCAGGGTCACTGCCCACTGCGCCAATCGGTCTCCTCCCACAATGAGAAGGATATATGCCGTAGTCCACCACGATGGCAAAGCGCGGATTTGAAGACTTTACACACCCTTGAGAACTATATGGAGAACTCTCAGGCATGCAATTTTAAATTCCTAGTATAAAAACGCACAAAGTACGTGCCGGTAAACGAACTCGGTCCCTCCGATTTAGACGGCGAAGCTCTAACCTAGGCTATCACATTTTTTATATCAATCAAAATTCAATAAAATCGGCAGTTTATGCTGTCAATATCCTACTTCATCACATCTTTAAATTAATTGATTTGAATGTTTTACAATTTCAGCAGGATTAGAGGTAAACTATTTGTTTTGTATTAAAAAAATAAAAAGATTATGTGAAGGATCTCTTTTGAACCACAATAAATACCTAAAAAAACGTCCACTGCTTAGCAAAGGTTCTTTGTAGCAAAATATAAAGACAATGCACCGATTTTCTACCGCTTGTGTCCAATTTTCGCGACCTCACGTCCCAAGCCAAGCCATTCCAGTCTTCTATTGAGACTCAAAGGGCAAGAAGATGCATGTTAGTGTCGTTCATATTCTCATTCTAATCCAACATGATGACGATAAAGTACGTTTTACCTACAAGCGTTTACAAAATTGCTTTTACGAATTGCTTTACCAGACGGTGAATTTAATAAATGGTCATTCGTGGGTGCATAATTTCTTTGACCTGTACAGCATTTGTATCCAATACCGATTTGTGATTCGCAAATCGGTATTGGATACAAAGTAATCGGCTACATTACAAGGCCTTTTACTCAGGTCAAGATGTCGTTTAGAATTAAAATAAATATTTTGTTCTCTATTATGTTGCGTGGAAAGGATCTGCGCTGCAACCTCGCTGAGATTCCATTGGCAAGTATATTATAGCGTATGATCGTTTCTAACACACCACGTACAACTTTGGAATATTTTTCAACTTCCATCTCCTTCACTGAATTATACGAGAAAACACAAATCGCCATCGTATCTTGTGTTATGGGTACTAAGATGACTGATGAATATTTTTATGAATAATATACATAACGGTGATGGCGCGTTGGGTAGGAGCTCAACTTCACTTTCGGGGGGCCGAGTTTGAATCCCAGCACGCACCTCTAACTTTTCTAATTTATGTGCGTTTTAAGTAATTCAAATATCACTTGCTTCAACGGTGAAGGAAAACATCGCGTGAGACCTGAATGCATGAGAGTTCTACATAATGTTCTCAAAGGTGTGTGGAGTCCACCAATCCGCACTGGGCCAGCGTGGTGGACTGCGTCCTTAACGCCTTCTGATTGTGGGAGGAGACCCATGCTCTGTAATGGGTCGGTTATGGGTTAATGTGAAGATGATGATGATGACTTATTTTAGTGAAAATTACTAATGCACTATAAAAAATAATCTTAAAAAAATAAATAGGTAGCATTTTATCAAAGCTTTCCAGTAATAGAGCCGCGATTCGGTAAATGGATTTCGTATCGGTGGCGACGTGGTAAATAATATAAAATTGAGACGGTAAACACGACAGCGGGCCCGCACGTGGCCGAGCATTAACCAGGCGAGCCTTACCGGTGACCCACATGCAATGTATTAACCTAAAACAAAATGGCAGCGCCCTTTATCAAATAAATGCCCGTTGGTTTGATTATAAAACCTTTTTGATATTCAATCTTAACTGAGTGCCAGCTTTCAAGCAGTAACGACTCTGAAACATTAACTTTTTGTAGTCGTGGAGTGACAGAGCTCGTCCTGGGAAGTGCTATCGCCATGCTTATTTCTGCCGCCAAGCTTGCATGCCCTGCGAATTGTTGCACTGGCCATTTGCTTGCTCTTTCAATTGCCATGTTTTAGTGCCTGAAGAAAGCTTTCTCTATCGCCCGCTGAATGGCTCAGCGGGCGATAGAGAAAGTTATACTCAGAGTATATTTCTATGTGGTAGAGATCCGAAATTAGGAGATCCATAAAAGAACCAGAGTTACCAACATTCAACGAGTTGTAAAGCTGAAGTAGATATAAAATGAAAGGGCTTGACTAGTAGAATAATGTACCCGATATGGGAAGTCGGGCGTTTTTTAAATAACAAATTTATTGATACACGATCGTCGTCATAAGGTCGTCCTTTATTTAAGTAGCGCAGTCGACTAATCTTCCAACTAAAAACCGCACTACCTCGCAATAATGTAAATTGCAAAACACGCGATAGCGAAGCGGTCGAAACGACCCCCAACTTGCAAGGAGAATTAATGGGGTTATTGTAGCAATAAATACCGAGGCGTCTAGCTTCAACCGCGGTCACGTGGCTGCAGAGCCCCGAGATGTCCTGTGTGACGCTTGCGATGTGAACACGTCAAGTTACGGGTTAATTAACGGCTGTGACTGAGACCTTTTATTGTTTACCGTTAATCCTATCCGTTTTATGGACTCCTGGTAGGTACATTAAATACATGACATTCCACAAATCGAAGTTTTGCAAGCATTCGTTCTCTGTCAAATCTACTGAATTGTGGAATGCACTCCGAATGATCATAAGATGATGATGATGAATGTATACAAGCTTTTTCGGTAGTACTTCCCCGGACGAGCTCACAAAAGCTCTGCTACTAATTTTTTTTTTTATTTTACTCGGCTCTACACGATTTTGCAACTTCTGTTACAAATATACAAACTTTCATCTGATATTCTTTACAAAACACCACCACCAACCGTGTAGCTAGTCTGCTATTCCCGCTACACCTAAGGGTCGTATATATCGATGATTTAATATGTTACTCGTGTGATAAATAACCTACAAACGTCCTCGATAGTTGGACTATCGAACACATCACACGCAGTTCCAGAGAATAGCGCATTCAAAAAACAATTAAAAGACATGGTTTTCAGTTTTATCAAAAGTGAATGGTTATATAATATAGATAGATAAGTAATTACTACTTATCTAGTATCAAGATCTTGATATGTCAAGGTGGAATGCCGCGATATATCGGCCAAGTTATTTCCGACACTTGGACATGTGCAGTGATACGTGCCAGTTTAATGGGACGCCAGTTTGGCAACCTTGCTACGTGTTTCGGTCTAATATAATGGTCCTTGGTTTTCCAATTGCCTACTCAGCGTGACACATACTATATGGAACGATGGACTTACTAGAGGAGTTTGCATACTATTAAAGATAAGTAATATAAGTGTTATGTGAGATCGTCGATAGTACAAGTTATAAGTATAGTATAATTTATCTGAATAAGTGTGAATAATGTGGTTGCCATCGGAAGCAGCACGTTTATATGAGTTAAAACAAAAAGTGAATCGTTTATTTTTGCGTAGGCGTTAATGTATGTTTTAGTTATTGTATTTTTACTAACTCAATGTATATATATGTTTACAAAGGTGTGTTAGCCTGAACAGAAACAAATAGTTGACGTTAGCAATCATACATATTGTCTAACATTTGTTACATTTTATTGACAAAATAAAGAAATTTACAAACAAACGAAACAAAGGTAATGAAACCATTTATTTTAACCTCGTGTTTTCTTCGGGTTTTTTGCCATTCCCGTAGGCATTTATTGTTTTCCTGAGATAAAAAGTAGCTTCTGTCACTCTCCGTCTTTTCAACTAACTATATACCAAAAATCAAGTTGATTGGTTGCTTAGTTAGTGCGTTAAGAAAGGACAAACAAACAAACACTTTCGCAAACAAATACACACACTTTCACATTCATAACATTGGTACGGGTTATAAATGCTTTGCCCGCAATTGATTCAGTTTTTTATAACAAACTATAAAAAGTATCATTTGTCCTTCTAACTCTGCAAAATTGTCAAAATTAGTTACTCAGTTAAGCCATGTATAAGTGAGGTGTCCATCTCTGAGATTCCAGCTATTTTTGTACCTATATGTTATTGATGAAGCTACTGAACTTACGCAAACAAATAAACAAAAAACACATTAGGTGTTTATATTGGATGCATGTATGTATGACTGTCGTGGTATCTAGTGGAAAAATAAATAAATAAATCTTTCAATCATCCTATTAGATGCGTAGAATGAAATATATAAACAAACTAACAATTTTATTTCAAAAGTTTACAAAATCGTAATTTTAAAGTTTTGTTACCGCATAAAACTAGCACCCAGTTTCTGAACCGCTTTGTAATAATTCAGTGAATCAACCTGTTAGTCGCTGATCATTTATAATATGGTTTTAAAAAGCAATATTTTTTTTGCAACAAAATATTACTCCAAGATATGCTCCTTTATGTAAGCCCAGTTATTTTTATCAAACGCCTATTAACGCTGTATGGCTACAGTAATGTCTAGCACTTGCTATGACAGTGGCGCATTGCTTTGAAAACAACATCCTTTCATCTATTTTAAACATTTTGTATATCCAACTTGTTTACAAGGGATTGGCGTGTAAAATTGATCGGTTGTCAATTTTGACCGTTGTTTTAATGGATTGTAACTTGTTTGTTGTAAACTGGAGGTGTAACGTATGGAGTGGACATCAGCGCGCGGTAACCTTCCCCATTCATTAGGAGGTCGCAAAGCTCGAGCGCGCCATTTGTCACCGCCATAAAGACAGGCCCACCCTAAAGGCTACTCACGGGACATGCAAATCGCACCGTAACGATTCTTTCCACCCTTAGATGCAATAAAACAACTTGAATTAACAGCTGGAAGATTCGAATAGGTTAAGCTAGTGTTTTGATCCAGGGCCCTCGATATTTTAATTGCTTAAAAACGCACATAGCTTAGAAAAGATAGAACTGCGTGATGGAATTCGAACTCGACCCCCCGAAAGTCACGAGTGGAAAATGGCCCAGAGAAAAAACAAATATATACTTTACTACGAAAATACACATTGCCATCTAGCTCCAAAGTAAGCGTAGCTTGTGTAATGGGTACTAAGGTGACTGATGAATATTTTTATGAATGAAAGTACCTTCCTGTTCATCACACAAAAATGTTTTCAGTTGTGGGAATCGACTCCAAAGTCTTGGACTCAGCTGGGGGTCGCTGCGCCAATCGGCCGTCAAGAACAAAGCTTACGTACTCGAGGAGGAAGGGTAACTAACGAAGTCGTAGGCCTGAGCCAGTCTTACTTCAATGATGGTGACCCTCCAAAAATCACCCTAGCCCCACAAGGGTACCTGGGCTCTTGACCGTAACAAACAAAATGTTGTTAATGAAATAGGATAAGAAGTGGAATTTTAGGGAGGACTGTAATTGCTGGGTCTCCACGTACCGTTTTGGGGATTTGACATGTATTTTATTGGCTCATAACTTTACGACGACTTTTATTGGCTTTGTGCAAAGTTTTACTGTAATTGTTATAGGTTATAGGGGTTAGGAGTCAGAGATGTCGTTTGGTACCCTTTGTACGAGATTGCACACCTTGAAAGATGGTTTTTGGGTACCTTAAGATCTGTTTGGGAAATATATAATACTAGCTTCTCCCCGGGACTTCGTCTGCGTCGACTCCCGAATAGGGTTTAAATCTGATTGAGTAACAAACATACACAATTTAACATTACCTAAAATTTTACATATTACTAGCTGTCCCGGCGAACTTCGTACCGCGGATCATTTTTTTTATGAATGTTATTTTTTAATACTTATTATCGTATTCCGGTCTAAGAGGAATCCTAAAAATTAAATACCATACAAATTGGTCCAGCGGTTCTTTAGTTATAAATGGTGTAACTAACACTATTTTCTTCTACATATTTAGATATATAAGAGTAGTAGGATTAGTTGAAAAGTATCGACTGTAAACTGTAAAACACTTCGCAGGGCATACAAGAAACAACTCCAGCAACGTGCCGCCCTGTGTCCATCAATGTTTACTGTTGCTTGTATTTACACCGGAAACCATGCCCTACAGATTGGAACACAGTATTGTAACAAAGCTTAAGGGGCATGAAAAAGCCGGACGAGATCTGTCACAAAAGCTCCCCTACTGACAAAATAGAAGTTATCACACATATTCCTATAAATTGCATCAATATTGACGGTGAAAAGTAACCAAGCTTAATGAAGGTTTAATTCAACCTTTTAATTGAACCTCAAGTAGCAAAATGGTAAAGTTATAATTAACGTTTGTCCGAATTTTAACCGGGAATTGGGTTTGATGGCGTTTTCAAAATATTCCAACCCCCGTAGGTTACCTACTATTCTTCATTTACTGTTTAAAGCTTGAACTGCTGCGGTTTCGAGACCTCTCTTTTTATTAGCTTCTGAGATGAAGCTGATTGGGATATTGAGCTCGCATAAAAATTGGTTTAAGAGCAGCTAATTTAAAATTAGCAGAATTAAGCCAAAAGTTGTCTAGTATTTTTTGGAAATCAATTTAATTTGTTTAAGACGTTTTCAAATAATATATTGCTAACGATTAAAATTGTGAGCCACAATAAATATTATATTTTTACCAAATTTGGTGACATACCGATAGTAGCGCCATCATCATTCAATTTTATTTTCAAACCATCAAACCATTAAAATATCCACACATATTTCATATTCAATGTAAATTGTTATTAAAAATTTATGTCTTTAGCAGACGGGCAGATTGACGGACGGACAAACTGCAAATTCAATCAAGTAAACCCTGTAATCTCACTTCGCTCTATTAAAAATTGTAATTCAATAACTTAAATTCGTTCTCAAGCTATTTAAAAAGGTCTAAAAGCCTTTTTAAGATATTTAGCACTCTATGGATTAAAAGGGGTTTAAATAAAAGTTTCGGGTTTGCTTAATGGACCCGACACAAATCTATCATTAATTTTAATTTGTGTAAAACCAAAGTTATGTTGAGGCCGCCATTTTGTCACTAATTACTTTAGTATTAAAAAAAAAAGATATTGATTTTTCCACGAATCCAATCGGTTTTAGTTAGTTACAGATTGCTGCAAGGACTAACAAAAAACAAGTTAACAAAGAAACATCACTATTACCAAACTATTAGCGGCCCACTACAGGGCACGGGACTTATCTCAGAATGACAAGGGTTTAACCCAAATTCTACCAAGCTAGCCAAGTGTGGGTTTGTGGACTACACACGTCCACGAACATTATGGTGAACTATCTGGCATGCAGGTTTCCTGTCGATGTTTTGGTTCACCGATAGAAGAAGTGTTTTAATTACGCTAGCCATGTGTGGGTAAGTAGACATCACACGCCTTTGAGAACATTATGGAGAACTATCTGGCATGCAGGTTTCCTCTCAATGTTTTGGTTCACCGATAGAAGAAGTGTTTTAATTACGCTAGCCATGTGTGGGTAAGTAGACTTCACACGCCTTTCCGAACATTATGGTGAACTATCTGGCATGCAGGTTTCCTCTCAATGTTTTGGTTCACCGATAAAAGAAGTGTTTTAATTACGCTAGCTATCTGTAGGTAAGTAGAGTTCACACGCCTTTGAGAACATTATGTAGAACTATCTGGCAGGTTTCCTCTCGATGTTTTCGTTCACCGATAGAATAAGTGTTTTAATTACGATAGCTATGTGTAGGTAAGTAGAGTTCACACGCCTTTGAGAACATTATGTAGAACTATCTGACAGGTTTCCTCTCGATGTTTTCGTTCACCGATAGAATAAGTGTTTTAATTACGCTAGCCATGTGTGGGTAAGTAGACTTCACACGCCTTTCCGAACATTATGGTGAACTATCTGGCATGCAGGTTTCCTCTCAATGTTTTGGTTCACCGATAAAAGAAGTGTTTTAATTACTCTAGCTATGTGTAGGTAAGTAGAGTTCACACGCCTTTGAGAACATTATGGTGAACTATCTGGCATGCAGATTTCCTCTCAATGTTTTGGTTCACCGATAGGAGAAGTGTTACCTATAACTCCGAAGAAACAGAGATGCGTGCCAGGGATAGATGTCAGTCCCTCGAAAAGGAAGTTTTATTTTTAACCTCTAGGATAGGTTTATTACCTAAATACCTCCCTGACTGTGAATTTGAATAGGAGATTTCTGATTTGGGAATTTATTATTTCTGGTCTGGTCTGGCGGGAAGCTTTGGCCGTGGCTAGTTACCAAAGACTTGCCGCAAAGCGATTTAGTATTTCGGTGCGATGTCGCGTCGAAACCGATTAGAAGTATGACTACCATACTCCCTAACAGGTTAGTTCGCTACCATCTCAGACTGCCCCATCTCTTACCATCAGTTGAGATTACAGAATAAAGGAAAAAATAAATAAAATATAAAAAAGCATTCGAGGCAAACATAAAAATTCGAGAAACACGAAAAATATCACGCTGAAGTCGATAGCAAAAACCAGTAAATAAGAACACCTATTAATAATATTTAATGAGAGCTGCCATATTGTTCTGAAAACTTTATTTTCCGCGCAATTTCAAAAAGTCGAACTGTCAAACTGCTCGCTAAATACGCGATTGCTTAGCTGCTAAACTTGAAATTCGAAAATGCGAAAAGCTCTTAATAAATAACACATCAGGCGCAAATAACGCTAGTGATAGTATATAAATATATATATTATATATATATATATATATATATATATTTTATTGATGAAATTCAAAGGTTCTATATTCATATAGGCCTATCACGGGCACTTATGAAGCGTTCATACATATAAGTATACATAATTGTGAGGTAATGGTAATAAGTACGTTCGCCAACCTAAACCTAAACCCTCGTAGGGTTCTTAACCGCCCTGGTCTAAGAAGAGTCGACTACAAACTTAGCCGGATAATTGTGTTTTATAACTTAGTTTAAAACAATTAGCCCCCGATTTCGTCCACGTTATTTTCGGTTTTATAAGAATCTCACAGCGTCTGTTAGATTTTCCGAGTTAAAAAGCACCCTATAACCTTGTAGCTGTGAAGCCATAGATAAAAAAACAATCCTTTTAAATGTCCTGGGAATGTTACTTTGGTGCTTACCTAGAATAAAAAGTATCGATTCGAACTCGGTCCCCCGAAAGTGAAGGTCGTGCCCACTGGGCTATCACCGCTTCAAAAAACTATAAGTAAATTTAAATTCAAATTCAAAAATATTTTATTCATGTAGATCTATTACAGGCACTTACGAAGCGTCCATACATACACTATATTACAAGCAATGTAATGTGACGATAATAACTACATTTGTTAACTTCAAACTAAATTTACGAGGGTTCCAAACGCG
Source organism: Pararge aegeria (assembly GCF_905163445.1). NCBI lineage: Eukaryota > Metazoa > Arthropoda > Insecta > Lepidoptera > Nymphalidae > Pararge > Pararge aegeria. The sequence continues at coordinate 1,775,323 of NC_053184.1, read as the reverse complement.
CCGGTCTGAGAAGAGCCCGCAACAAACATGGCCGGGGTTTTTTATGTCATTACTATCTTACAGTCAAATAAATATTTACCTATGAAGTTAAAGCAATTTATACCCAAGCTTTTTTACCATCATTAACGTATATCTACTGATATTTGATTAGTTAAAAAATCAATCAAGAATGATCTTTATACCTACACAGGTATGTCAGTCACATTCTTACAGAGGTTTGGCATTTGTTGTCCCGTTGTCCCTTTGAACTGTTTGCCAAAGTTTGTGACTGCGAGGTAAAAGAATCCCCCATTAAAAAAGGACAAACGGATCAAATTGGTTACAGTACCTAAACAATTCTTTCAGTCTTATTGGTTTTATTGGGGCGTGTGTGGATTCCTTGGATTGCTTCGGTAGAAAATCTTTTGTTTTACCCCAAAGTAGCGTAAATCGCGCGAATTGCCGTGTGGTGACAGCAGATAAGAATACAGCTGTCACCAACCCCTCCTCTTACCGCGGGTGTCGTGCGGGGCGACTAAGGGATATAAAAGACGCAGTTTGCAGCGACCCTGCTTTCTGAGTCCAAGGCCGTGGGTTTGATTCCCACAACTGGAAAATGTTTGCACAATGAGCATGAATGTTTTTCAGTGTCTGGGTGTTTATATGCATATTATAAGTATTTATGTATTATGTTCATAAAAATATTCAACAGCTATCTTAGTACCCATATCACAAGGTACGCTTACTTTGGGGCTAGATGGCCATGTGTGTATTGTCGTAGTATATTTATATTTATTATTTATTAAAGAAGACCGGGCAGCTTTGTGCTACTACTACCATTTACATCGATTACCAACCCGTCAGCCCCAGAGGTGGTCGAACCTTCACTTTGGGAGAAGCATTAAGTCCAGCAGTGGACTCCCATAGAAGTGGATTGACGCGTAAATCGTAAATACAAGTAACTTAACAACGTGTTAAAGTACGTTTAGCGATACCTTTGTGATGCGAATGAAAATAAAATAAATAAATATACTACGACATTACAGAAATCTCCATTTAGCCCCAAAGTAAGCGTAGTTTTTGTTATCGGTACTAAGATAACTGATGAATAAAGATAGATATTTAATATACCTACATAAATACAAAAGTTCATCACACAAAAGTTATCCAGTTGTTTAAATCGAACCCACGGCCTTGAACTCAGAAAGCAGGGTCGCTGCCCACTAGGCCCAACGACCGTCAAATCCGAAAATAAACTTGCCAAGTGTAAGTTGGACTCGTACGCGCCGGGTTCCGTATCACGATGCTGTATAAAATACTAAATAGCATTGACATTTCGTGTATGGAGATAATCTTTTATAATCAATTATATATATAGTTTTTATTTTTTATTGCTGTGGAAGTAATTGCAAAACACATACTGTAAAAGGAGATGCAACCAGCCGTCAGACATGAACAGACAAATACACAAGTTTTTTTTTTAATGGTTGTATTTGCAGTGATTTGCATGTTCGCCTACGTATTAGCAGGTGTTAGGTTCGATCCCTATATCAGGTTAGGAATTAGATATCGGTCTTGTTTTTTTAATAACTAGACGTATTTACTAGATTTACATTGTTTTATTAATCAAAAACAATTTGCTCACCAACTACCTAAATTTCTATCACCAACATAAAAGCATCTATACTAATAATATTTATAAAATCATTCATCAACTGAATTAATAACAATGTACACATAAGCTTCATATAATATGTACTATGTTTTGTTAAGTCACTGATACCTAAATAAGTACAGCTCCGTACTAGTGCTCTCCCTCGTATAATACCTATCTAGCAAAGTCAAACTATTTTAAGAATGTCGTTTACTGAAACTCATATCCTACGTGATGGAACAATAAGCGTTCCTTGTTTGACTACGGAACCCTAAAAGGAAAAAGTTAGCAGACGACTACTAAGTCTCAGGAATGCTCAAGTTCTACACAAACTCGAAGGTTTCCATTCAAAACGTTCTAACAGTCAAACTTAAATACGACGTAACATTCCCGCAGTCGCCGATTTCCATGGATGAAGTCTAACCGTTTAAGACATTCCACTCATCTCTCCGTCTAAATTTCTCCGTCTCTCCATGCCTCGTGAAAGGAGAGAAAACTTTCTCCATCTCCTTTAATCCTGGCAATGTATTTTGTCGCGCGCCATTGTTGCCGGCGAAACTTTTTTCTTTATCGCAACTTTTTTATCTTTAATTTTATTTCGGCCCCGTTTTATTTCATGGCTTTTATACGGTACGATTGTCGCAGGTTTATCGTTATTGAAATAGTTTTTTGAAGTTGATTTGAGCTTCGAGTTCTGTAATTGTGATGTTTAACAATAGAGCCACTTTTTTTGAATGGAAGTCTATCCAAGAGGAAAAATTCAGGTAAAAGCATGGCGTAAGAGTGTCAACTATCAAAAACTGTTGCCTTAACTCGCCATCTTGAAGAGCAAAGCGTGCGGTTTAAGTTGGTGTTGAAGCTCTTTATAGCATCTCGCTTTAGTGATAGGACATCTCTGCTCAGCTGTGGAACGTAATAATGATATGAAATTGGAGGTTGTAGTTTATTTAAAGGTTTTCCAATAAATAAACTAAAATATCATGTGCTTATGGTAAATAGATTTTGAGTTATTAAGAAGGTAAAAGTGGCTCTATATAGTTCTTGTAACACGCGAAAGCTGCTTCGCCAATTCCTTATTCTTGGCTAGACCTTGGCTGACACACCATCGTGTGTCTTGACCTCCTTCTCCTTCTGCTTTATTTTTTTATAATAATTATTCATATTAAACATAAAAGTGTTACTTTTCAAACATTTGTTTATAGAATTAGGTTCATGGATGACACTTTGGGTTCTTTTATGGAAACAACAGCACCATTAGTGTCACTAGCAATCATCGATTCGCTTTCGACTATCGAAACACTACAAGGTCAAAGAAACATTAACCAGAAGTCACTGGTTTTAAGGTCGCAAATTCAGTAATACTGATTTTAATTTTCCAATCGTTCTGTCAAGAGCGCTTGCTGTTGAAAAGTATATGAATTAGAAATTAAAAAGTATTTAATTAATGATACGCTGATACCTACACATAAACTTCTCTATCATTGCGAACGAACGAATCTACTATGAGTAAATTCAAATTCCAATTCAAATTCAAAAATGTTTTTTTCATGTAGACCTATCACAGGCACTTATGAAGCTTACAATGTAAACCACATACGTAAACTTAAAACGAAAGCTTAGACTCTGAGTTTCTTCTAAGAGAAGCCTAGATAGTTCCAAACGGGCCCAGGTCTAAGGTGAAGTCCATAATAAAGTTAACCTGGAGAAAACATTGCCATTTTGGTTATAGAAAAATCCTATTATAATATTAAGGATTACATGAATGATATAAAAGCTTGGGTATGAATTGCTCTAACTTCATAGCTAAATATTAATTTGTCTGTGAGATGGTGATAAAAAAACCTGGCTTAGTTCGCTATGGGCTCTCCTTAGACCAGAGCGCGTTTGGAACTCTCCTAGCTTTAGTTTAAAGTTAACGAATGTAGTTATCACCATCACCTAACATTAATGGTAACGTATTGATTAGTAATGTGATTTGTATTGTTGCGCTCTGAGTGAAATCACAAAGATCGCAATGTGAGTTATTTGTTACAGGAATAGATAATTAAATATTATGATGCTAGGATTATTTTAAAAAAAAAAAGCTTCACTATCGCATTAGGTTTAAGAATTCTGTAATGATTAGAATAAGAATATAAATAAATAAATAAATAAAAAAACAATAAATATTATACATATGAACGCTTCATGTATAACTTATCACAGGCTGTAATAAGGTATACATGAATAAATCATTTTTTGAATTTCGTTACTCAATTCCATGTATTTAGAATTATTTTAAAAATTCACTAACACGATACGATACGATAAATTGTGTCCCTAACCCTAAAGACCCTTGTGGTTACAATTCACTTTTGAAAACGAATTAAGCTAGCTGATTTCGTTATTTCTATTCAGTGGTAAACTTCGTACTGTTTTTCTTTAAAGAGACGTAAAGAATGTAGCAAAAAAAAAGAACTTTGCCCTGTGAGATAATATTCAAACGGTCACTTGTTCCATTTGAAATGTTATCTACTGAATTAATTAGAATTCTTTTTGTAGTTGTCTCCCGTTATCAGAAACAAATGGCTCTTGTTGCGACTTTAAACTGGGAAAAGTTCAACATCAACGTTATAAATTCCGAATGTTTTTGCCCTACAACTGAGAACTTTGCCAGTTTTCCAAGCATAATAATATGGCTATACATACAAGCGTACTGTGTTTTCTAACTTCAGATGCAAAAAGCGAGTTGAAGTTTGACTGCTTTCGACGACCGATTGGTGCAGTGGGCATTGGCCTTGCTTTTTGAGTCCGAGGTTGTGGGTTAGATTTCCACAACTGGAACAAGTTTGTATGATGTACATAAATGTTTTCGGTGTCTGGAAGTTTATGTGTACATTGTAAATTCAAATTTAAAAAATTCCAAATTTCTTTATTCATGTAGGCCTATCACAGGCACTTATGAAGCGTTCATACATATTTCTTTACATAATTGTAACGGGATGGTGATAACTTCGTTCGCCAACTTAAATCTAAAGCTACGAGGGTTCCAAACGCGCCCTGGTCTAAGAAGAGCCCACAACAAACTTAGCCGGGTAAATTTATTTTTTTGTTATCACCATCTTCCAGTAAATTTAAATTAAGCTATGAAGCTAGAGCAATTCACACCCAAGCTTTTTTATCGTTTAAATAATCCTTAATGTTATAATAGGATTTTTCTGTAAGCTTACGTTTTATATAAACTTTGAACTTATTGAGAGACATCTCAAAGATGCTATTAATTAGTAGTTTAGTATTAGTAATTAAATAGTAATTAAGTAGTTAAGTATATTATAAGTTATCATTATAGTAAGTACCTACGCATAACACAAGCTTTTGGGTAGATAGCGGTGTGTATATTGTCGTAATATATTTATTATTCGTTTGCCTAATTATGTTTGTTTGAAAGTAGAAGCCTTCACATCATAACAAGTAACTCTAAGTAATCTCTAAGCAGCTTAATATTTTCCTTTCTATTTGAGTTAGGTAACCTCAAATGCGTAATACTATCACGAAATAAGTTACAGCAAAAATAAAACTATCACATTCGCCAGTCCGAAAATGGACTCCCACCAAAAATAAATCGCGCGACGGGAATTTTAAAGCAGTTTTCCGGAAGTCAGTGTCTCGTTAGACGAATGAGCCGAGCCCGTGTGTCGGACACCACGTGTCACACCCCCCTCGCTTTCTTCACCCCCTCCCCTTTCACCTCTAGTTCCCAGGGGATACCCCCGTTGACCCCTCAAGCCTGTCGAACGCAGCCGATGCCTTTGTTAAAATTACGATATGTAGTATACTGGTCCTTCTCGGATCCTAAGTGCTATCTTCGTTTTCCTTCCGGCTTCGCTCGGGTGACCTGAGTTAAACTATGTAAGTATATTATTTCTCTAATTCACCAAGCCATTAGCCAGTGGCGTGCACAGGGTTTGCTGCCAGGGTAGGTAGAAAGCACAAGAATGGTATACAATTAAAAAAAAATCTCCTGTCCGAGTTATAAAAAAAATTTATCGCAGACAATGCTTTTGTGCATGTATGACGTGCCACAGCTATTAGTTGCTTTATGCCGGTTTTTTATTTTATTACCATGCTACTCCAATTCGGGTAAGTGGGCTTTAACAATTATCACCTTATGCTTATATATGTGCACCATAAGTTGTAATAACGATGACTTTACTTGCTCTCCAAAGCATGGGGTTGGGTACCGCCAACTTTCTATCTCTGGATAACTACTGAGAATTTTTAAAAGAAAGTTTTCTTTCAACATTTTTGGCCCGATTTGAAATCGAAGCCAGGATTTTGATATACGCATTTATAAATGCCAAGCTTTAGACAAAGCTTTCCTAATAAAGCAGTAATAAAGTTATTCGGGTTATCCATCCAATATACTAAAGATAGACGTCACCCATTGAACACAAGGATTTCCATTATAAATCCAGTACGAATAAACGACATGGGGGACCCGGCAAGAACTCGGATGTTGAATCAACAAGGTCTTGGGAGCTCGGAACTTCATAGCCCAAGGGCTGGTAGAAAATGTAGCAGAGGTACTTGAAAAAGACGCGCGATTAAGCTCACTGTCGGACACTATTTTAATGCAATGTGTATATCAGTTAAAAAACGCGAAGCTTGCTTGTTAATCTAAAAATGCAAAAAAGCTGATTTTGAAAGTTTTATGTGTTGGCAAAACAGTGCCTGTTTTTTGCCTCAGTCCCGTGTAAAATGCTCATAGTCCTAGTTTATATTGATTATTTAAAAACCTTTCAAATCAAGTGTAGGCTCCTATTTTTTTAAGCACTTTTATAAGCGCTTCTAAAAGGCTGTTAATAACATATTCAAAATATATAAAATTTTATTTATAGTCTTTATTTGTACATAAAGTTGTATGAAAACTGTGACAGTTGATGACCCATTGTCTACTCGGTACTGACTGGTGGTCGATTAGTCGACACCGGTTGACCGTCCTATTGACGAAACGTGGACAGTGAAACCTAAGTTAGAGTTGAAATGGCGGTGAAGCGGTGTTAGAACGGTGTTGCGTCGATGTATCCGCGAAGGCTGACGTTTTTTAAGCATCTCCTTAAATTTTGCCACGAGCTCTCCAGCTTTTATTATTAGAAATCTGCTCCGCGTCCTACAAACACAATATCTCAGATTAGGGAGAATCGGATAGTACGTCGGCGTGCAAACAACGTGTTTTGTACATAAATTGAGGAGCGGACCTCTCTTCTGCCTGTGCCTCGGATACAGGACAAACAACGTAACGTGCCCTTATTACTTTGGATCGATGGCTTCTCGGTTATTGGATTGGCTGCAGCGAAAGGATCTATTGTTGGCTAATGTCAGTTTGCTTTTGAACAGTTTCGTTTTAGTCTCCTTTTAACTTGCTTCATCGAACTTACTACAGAACAGCACCCATACTACCATCGCTTAAAACAGTATTCTTTTTATATTGTTGATGTTTTGTTTGAGAATCATTATCCTTATTTTTAGGACGTCAAGGTATCCGCTAAGCGATGGTAGTAAGACCCGAGAACAAAAACCTGGTTGCCACAAATCATAATCCTCATCTAAGCTTATAAGAGAAGTGACCTAATGCTTGGAACAGGCCTCGTCTCTTATAGAAAAGTGGAATTTAGAGATATTTTCCGCGCTACTCCGACGCGGTTAACGGTAGAGTTTGGCGTTTGGATAGAATACCTAGGAATGTTCCAGAATTGCGTCTTGTCCCGTGCCCAGCAATTATACTTTAATGTTTAGGATTCGGAACACGTAATTGATTTACTCGGAAAGTTTGTTGTGAGCATTATCTGAGGCTTTAGGTTTACGAATGGTCTTAACGCCATCTCAACTCACTAATATGTACATATATATTTGTATGCGATCAGCGCATCAAAAGTGCCTTCTATACTTGAATAAAGAAATATTTGACTTCGACAAAGTTACGAGTATAACTATAATTGCTAATACCGACTGCCAAGTCTTAGTAGAGCTATTAGTGACAGAGATAAACCGTAGAAGTAACATCGCCAAGCACATTTTTGGCGCCTAGCAGCCTTGCTGTGTTCCAGTCTGAACGGCTTTTGTTCATACTCTGTCTTTCACTGACCGAGGAAGGCATACTATTTAAAGAAGGAATAATAAGGAACATGTATAGCACAACTGACAAGTCGTGCCATACAAGTCGTTTTAGCTAACGCTAAGAGCTTTTAGTGACAGAGCTAAACCGAAGAAGTGATACCACGAAGCACATTTCTGCAGCCTAGCAGCCTTGCTGTGTTCCAGTCTGAAGGGCTTTTGTTCATACTCTGTGTTACACTGACCGATAGGACTATGTAAAGAAGAAATAATAATGCAGCTGGTCAGCTGATGTTGACTTCACTTGTAACATCTGTGTGTTCTGTACATATTCTGTGAAATATATATGAAATTGTCAGATTAAATTAGTGGGTCATCCATACAACATAACAAAATACAGTCGCTCATAAAGCGAACCGTGACAGCGTTTCATTAATGACACAGTGTTATCAGTTAAACAATTGGAATGCATTATTTCATTAGCGTATTTCAATCTAATAAAAACATTTTGCCGCTCAAAATATATAATTTTAATTAGTTTGTGATGCGCATTTTGTTGTGTGGTTACGAATATTAAATTCAATTATGGTCAGTAACCGCTTTAAAAAATACATAATATTAAATTACCGAAATGTCACTGTGGTGAAGTGATGAGTCATAGTCGCGTAGTTGGAAAAAGTAACGCGAAAAGTCAAAGAAGATTCCCAGGAATTCATTTACCTATCACCGATTGATTTTCACTAGGCAACTCGTATAACCTAACTTGTCCGCCGAATCGGCCTAACTTTAGACGGCTCCTAACGTCGTTAGACATAAGAGTTTTCAAAACTTCTTTGTTTTACGAATAGGTTTGTCAAAGTCGAAGTCAAATATTTATTCAAATAGGCACATTGATGGCACTTTTGATGCGTTCATCACATGTAAATTAAGACATAAAGTTGATGGCGATAAATAAATTCGTCAACTTAAAACTAAAGCTACGAGGGTTCCAAACGCGCCCTGGTCTAAGAAGAAGCCCACAACAAACTTAGCCGGTTGTTTTTTTTTTTTGTTGTCAACATCTCACATTGACATTTAAAAACTATTAATGTAGCAACCTGGTTAGAGCAATAATTTACACCCAAGCCTTTTTATCGTTGTCGTTGTCCTTAACACTATAGTAGGACTTTTCTATGGAATTACTAGGCATGTGATGCAGGCCCTTCTAGGTTTAGTAAATACGGGCATTGATATATGTCGTAATCTGTTCATATAACTTATATATGACTGATATATTATAACAGATCTGTGACTATATTTTGACTATTCCAATAAAAATATCGAATCAAAAAAAATAAAAACTTATATATACCGTTTAATACAAACATTGAACTTTTTCAGAGACATCTCCAAGATTTCAACTGGTAATTTATTATAAAATTGTATACAATTTCCTTTAAATGAATTACTTATTTTATGTAGTCTAGTATATGGCGCAGCAAGATTATTTTTGCTTCTAATGTTCAAATTATTGCAGTCACATTTTCTCTTAAATTTAGATATATTTTTGTGAACATGAATTAAATTTTCAAATATGTATTGGAATTACTAGGCATGTGATGCAGGCCCTTCTAGGTTTAGTAAATACGGGCATTGATATATGTCGTAATCTGTTCATATAACTTAAATATGACTGATATATTATAACAGATCTGTGACTATATTTTGACTATTCCAATAAAAATTTCGAATCAAAAAAAAAAAAAAAACTTATATATACCATTTCGATGTTTCAGATCTGCCAGGCGTCCCGTGATGGCTAACAAAGGTTATTTCTTTAATAAATTAATACAAACATTTAACTTTTTCAGAGACATCTCCAAGATTTCAACTGGTAATTTATTATAAAATTGTATACAATTTCCTTTAAATGAATTACTTATTTTATGTAGTCTAGTATATGGCGCAGCAAGATTATTTTTGCTTCTAATGTTCAAATTATTGCAGTCACATTTTCTCTTAAATTTAGATATGTTTTTGTGAACATGAATTAAATTTTCAAATATGTATTGGAATTACTAGGCATGTGATGCAGGCCCTTCTAGGTTTAGTAAATACGGGCATTGATATATGTCGTAATCTGTTCATATAACTTATATATGACTGATATATTATAACAGATCTGTGACTATATTTTGACTATTCCAATAAAAATTTCGAATCAAAAAAAAAAAAAACTTATATATACCATTTCGATGTTTCACATCTGCCAGGCGTCCCGTGATGGCTAACAAAGTGGTTATTTCTTTAAATTATTAAAGAAATAACCTTTGTTATTTCTGTTAGCAACTAAAATAAAACTTGCTTTAGCGGTGAAGGAAAACATCGTGGGAAAACCTGCATAACTGTCAGTTTTTCAAAATATTATCAAAGGCATGTACAATCTGCCAATCTGCCTTTGGCCAGCACGATGGTCGTATAGTATGTAGTGGGTATGGGTGGGTCGTATGGTAATGGTTTGAAAGGGTAGTGGGCTACATTTTCATTGTACCTTTTTTTATAGCAATAATTTGACGGCCGATTGGCGCAGTGGGGAGCGACCCTGCTTTCTGAGTCCAAGGCCGTGGGTTCGATTCCACGACTGGAAAATGTTTGTGTGATGAACATGAATGTTTTTCAGTGTCTGGGTGTTTATATGTATATTATAAGTATTTATGTATCCTATTCATAAAAATATTCATAAGTCATCTTAGTACCCATAACACAAGCTACGCTTACTTTGGGGCTGGATGGCGATGTGTGTATTGTCGTAGTATATTTATTTATTTATTTAATTGACGGGCCAAGCAAATAGCCCATCTGATGGTTAGTTGAAAACAACGCCTATAAACAGAGTAACACTTCACAGGGCATGCAAGGAGCACGTCCTGCAATATACCGCCCTGTATCAAATTGAGTCGTAGGTGTTAATCCTCATATGCCTGTACTAACACCGGCAACCACGCTTTTTAGACTGAAAAACAGCATTACAACAATACTACTTAGTGGCAGAAATAAGCATTTTTTTTTAATTCTTAACAATGCTCAAAAATATAAAACACTATTAAAAATGTATAAGAAATACATCCACCCTCCGCTTGCGTGGCTTTTGAAAGGGCTTTTGCCCAAGCGACCGGCGGTCAGGGCTCCAGAGTGAGGAACCTCCTCACAATACGCGCCGTTTCAAGGACTACTTCCTTCTGTATCCGACCCATGATCCAACAACCAAGCGAAAGCTTCTTAAGATGTTGGGCGAAGCTTTTCGCGAGAAGACCATTGACTGAAACGACGATCGGAACAACGGTCGACTCAACATTCCACATGGCTGTGATCTCGTGAGCAAGTTCCAAGTATTTAGTTACTTTTTCCTTTTCGGCTTTCACCAGATTATCGTCATGTGGAATAGTAATGTCAACAATTATTGCACGGCGCACCGATTGATGGACTAGCACTATATCAGGTCTATTAGCTGTAATATACCTGTCAGTGATAATCGTTCAATCCCAGTAGAATGCAAAGATTATTACATAGCCATAATATCCTTACTAGGTCTCTTAGCACTGGAAATATCAGTGTGAATTTAGCTGCGTGCAAGAGAATTAGTACACCTCCAGTTTGAAACAACTATCAAAGAAGGCTTAGCACTTAAATATACAGAGGTGAAAGAGAAACCTTTCTTTCCCCGTGTAATTAGAACACTTAAAAGCACCGAGCACAGAACGCTCGTCGGGAAAAGTCAAGTGTTACTGTGCCAAGTTTTATAATTATTGTAGCTTTAGCGTAACGTTTTAAATTTGTTATGACAAAAGTATAAAGGACAAGTTCCCGCGTACTAAGTCATGTACTTTATTTATTTATTTTATTTTAACTCTGTATCTCTACACCAGTATGAAGTAAGGAAAATAAAAGAACAATAGAAATTCAAAGACGTAAGAAGAATACGAAAGGCGGCCTTCGCTTAGTAGCGATCTTTACCAGGCAATTTCAGGATAGGATATTTTACTCATCGACGTAAATTTCCCCTCCCGTGCGTTATTTATTTATTTATTTATAAAGGACAACCAACAGTAGATACATTAAAACTTGCTTTTTTTTTTGAATGAGTCACATAGTAAATGTTCAACTATTTACAGGTTATCACAGCATGCATTAAAATGTAAAAAAGTCATTCTTATAAATTATTTACAATTAATTATTAGTCAGTTAATATAAAATTTTAAAAGTATAAATATTTAAAGCTAAATTACAATAAAAAAATTAACTTAATCAATTATTAGGAGACAAAACAAAACAAAAATGAATTAAATCGGATTAAAATAATTAATATTAAAAGTAATAAAAGTAATAAATAAAATTAAACTTAAACCTAATAAACTAAAATGTAAGTCAGGTTAATTAGTAGAACAAATATTTGTAACTTTTCGTCTAAATTCAATGTAACTGTCGTGAAAAATGTCTAAGTCATTAAGCTTAATCACACACTTATTATAGCAACCCGAGATACGAGAATTCAATTCATCATATCAAACCATTATCGGTCCACTACAGGGCCCGGGTTTCCTCCCATAATGAGAAGGAGTTCACGCCGACCACGCTAGCGCAGGGCAAATTGGTGGTCTCCACATACATTTGAGAACATAATGGAGAACTCTTAGACATGTTTTTCTTCACCGTTAAAGCAAGTGATAATTTTTTTGCTTAAAACGCACATAACTTAGAAAAGTTAGAGGTGCGGGTTGGGACTCGAACTCGGAACCCCCAAAAGTGTAGTCAAACACCTATCCACTTTTACGGCTTTAAATTAAATTTTTCATTTTCTACTAGCGTATGGCGGGCATTTCTCTTGATTGTAAAATTATATTTTTGGGCCGTGTTTAATATTTTACTACTACTAATGGCAACTGAGAAGCAAGTTTTTCAATGTTTTTTCCTACTCCTAGCTACTGCAGTATGTAGCAGTAGTAGTGTATGTAGTTATACGTAATGTAACATTACAGAAAGCATATTCGCCCAGCGAATCATCTCTTGAAACAAGAATAAAAAAAAAACGTTTTTTCTAAAACCTTTATTAGATCACCTATTTATGTAAAAATAGTCAGTTTAAAGTCAGCGCACGCTAAAAAAGCAGCGTTTTCTATTCTGGCTTGTTTTACAAAACTTTTTAAATGGTTTATTCCTGAAAACTTTTTTAGATCTTGTATTTTGTACGAAGTACCAGAGTTATCTCTTCTCGCTTGCTTTACGAATGCTCGCCAGTTTTGCAGGCTAAAACGCTCACAGCCAGACGCCAGTACATCAATAGTAAAGTACATAAAGGCATAAAGGGTAACATTGTCTCTTATCCCCCCATTATAGCTAGTCTCAAAACCCGCTCCAGACAATGCCCTTCCTGTCACCTTTCAGGCGTCCGCATCCGTCACTAAGCTTATTGATCGGTTACTTTATTATGCAACACCCTCTGTACGAATTAGCAAAAAAAAAGCGGGCAATCTGGCAAGGCTACCTGATGTTAAGTGATCACGGCTATGAACTTCTGCAGTTCCAGAGCAGCCGGCTTTTAAGGAATTTGTTCATCTCTCTAAATCATCATCATTACCATCATCAGGTCTCCTCTGAGAATCAGAAAGGCTGAGGCCTTAGTCCACCACGCTGGCCAAGTGTGGATTGGTAGACTCCATAAACTCTCAGGCATGCAGGTTGCCTAACGATGCTTTCATTCAACGCTAAAGCATGTGATATTTAATAGCTAAAAACCAGCTAAATGCTATTCAGACTCGCCCGCGAAGGTCGTGGCAAAAAAATCACGTCTCTTGTATGGTAGCCCCCTTAAACAACATCTTTATTATTATTAGCTTTGTTAACTTTACTAACAACTTTGTTTTATTCTGTTTCTCACTGTTTTTTTGTTACAGTGCCAACAGGAATGATGTATTTCTGTGAAAATTTGAACTGTCTAACTATCACGCTTCATGGGATACAACCTGACGACAGGCGGACAAACAGACAGATCGACAGCATAGTCTCAGTATTAGGGTCCCTTTTTGCCCTTAGGGTACGAAACCCTAAAAATCGGGCGGCTATTCGGACGATATTTTTTGTGCGAATGAGAAAAAACAAAATTGATTACGATTTGTTTTAAAACATGTCATAGGCTTTGAAATGTTAAACTAGGCCTTTTATCAACAAGTTGTGTGACAATGCCAACACGGTTCGAGGTTCGATGCGTTGACAGAGAACAGAGTTTTTAACATGTTTTATGTTCATGTGCAAACTCACAGTTCATGTGTGTCGATGGATAATAGGAAAATACCGTTTTTTTGTGATCCAGGAATAGATAGATAGGCGCAGTGGGCAGTTAATCTGCTATCTGAGGCCAACGCTGTGGGTTCGATTCCCACAACTGGAAAATGTTTGTGTGAATGAACGTGTTTCAGTGTCTGGGTGTTTACCTGCATATTATAAGTATTTATGTATATTATTCATAAAAAATATTCATCAGTCATCTCAGTACCTATAACACAAGCTACGCTTACTTTGGGGCTAGGTGGCGATGTGTATATTGTCATTGTATATATTATTTATTTATTATTATTTTTAACTTTATTGCGATAAAACACAAAACAAACAAAACAAATATACATATAAACACCCAGACACTGAAAAACATTATTTTAAGAATACGTATTATTTTAATTTTTGTAACATACATTATGCACTATCCACTTTCCACCATTTTATCGGCTTCGCACGCTTAGGTTGCCTTTAAATATCACTGTTAGTGATAAGGCCGCCTTTGCACCCTAGCACTAAGTACTGTTACTGTTTTTCCTGTGCTTTTCCTATTGTGTTGTGTTGCAAAAAAGATTTTCTATTTTATTTTATTCCTAATCTTTATCACACACCAAATCTATATCGTGTGTCGTTAATTCATCTTTGTTAGATTGGTTGGCTTTCTGAAGTCGAACTATCAAATCTGCCTTAGCCCCTGACAGTGGATAGGCAGTTTATACCACTGTTACCCTTGCGTTAAACAATTTACACCCCAACTCGAGCCCCCAGGTTATAAATATCACCTAACTGACGAGACGTTTCCGGAACACCTTTCAAAATGGGGGGAGCCTTAAGCAGCAAAATGTACCACGACTTCGAACCCTATTACCAAAGTCGTAAGGAATATTCAGTAGCTACAACCCTTAGGCTAAAGTGTGGCTCTACAATAATTGCTCATAAAAATGTTGTAAGATTTTCCAACACGAAGTAGAGATATAAATATTTTTATTTAGGAGTTCCTGGCTTCTTGGGAAATGCCCATATTTTTTAATTAGAAGTAACAGTGAGTCAGGTAAATGACCTCAAAATAAATCATCTTCATTAATGTTTTTTTAACCCCCAAAGCGAAAAATTTATATTAAAGCATAATTTTAACCAGGGGTTGTGCCTTGCCAAAATCCGGCTAAGATCCTAAGAACCGGAGAAACTGAAGTGAAAGCACGGATGGTTGATGCGACGCAGTAGGCCTGGGTGCAGAAGAATATCAGATTAAATTGTGTGTGGGAAAATTTACTTATCAGAAGTGTACCTACGCAAGTGAAGGCGCGTGTAGTACTTCTACATACTAGAATATACACCTTCCTTCATACTCATATACCTACATTCCTACTTAAGATCAAAGTAAGAACCTCTTTGCCTTTAAAGTTAACTAAAAAACAATATTAAAATAGTTACTCGTCGGTATAAAACAAATAACGTTGCACCTCAAAATTTTCCTGCACACAAATAAGAAATGCTTCTGTTTCATTTTCAAATAAAAATCATATTAAGTACAACGCTGTTCAGTTTCCCAACTCGGTGGAACGCACGAAAACTTTTCCTATATGCAACTAAAAACTGTAAACTTCCACCGTGCTGGAATTTCAGAAATCGATTCTTGATGCAGGAGTTTATTCGGAACAAAGTTGCGTGTGCACAAACACACTCTTTCATGAGACTTTCGCTTAAAATAGATATTCACAAGAACTTGTGGTTATATTGAACAGCATCTCTTTGCACACTTTTTTGTTATTTATCCCGCCTAGCATGGTTAAATAAGAGTAACAGCTTTATTAGTACTCAAAGCTCCATAATAACGCTATAATGGTCACTATACGATGGATACTAATCACTTATACCACTATACATCGTTAATATTATATGTACTAAAATGTGTCCGTGTTTGTTACCCATTCTCGGCTCAACCGCAAACGATTTTGATAAATGTTTTGATAAAGATACGAGCTTGCATCCTAGAGCCATTATAACATGGGATAGTTTTTATTACGAGAAAACCAAAAAAAAATTATTCCCCAGAGTTTCTACAATAAACTAAAAAACGCGGACGAAGTTACGGCAAGAGCTAGTTGAATAGATATATTAATCTAATCCTAAATCAGTTTCTTTTATTAAATCTCTGCATAAATGTAGCACTCTGCTTGACAGATGTAAAAGTAAAACATAATTTAACTCATAATATTCTTTTATATGATATGTAAATTGTTTTTTTTTCAGGCAAGTCCGTCATATATATAATTTTTATTGGTTGTTGTTCTTATGTTGATTTTATGTCATGATCTGTTTTGTGTGTTAAATAAAAAAAAAAAATTTTTTTTATAATATATATAAAAGATTGGTAGTCGCGGATAAAAACCAGTTTTGATAAAGGCGCGTTTGAAAACTTCTTATCTTTATTTTAAGATAAAGAATTTAGTTATCAATTTATTTAATTTGACGGCCGATTGGCGCAGTGGGCAGCGACCCTGCTTTCTGAGCCAAGGCCGTGGGTTCGATTCCCACAACTGGACAATGTTTGTGTGATGAACATGAATGTTTTTCAGTGTCTGGGTGTTTATCTATATATTATAAGTATTTATGTATGTTATTCATATAATTATTCATCAGTCATCTTAGTACCCATAACACAAGCTACGCTTACTTTGGGGCTAGATGGCGATGTGTGTATTGTCGTAGTATGTTTATTTATTTATTTATTTATTTATGTTTGGGGATGATGGCAAGAGACCAGACGGTATGACTTTAGTACCGTGGTAGATGGGGCGTGCGCTGGTGTGGGATGCGACCTGCGTTGATACGTTGGCAGCTTCTCACTTTCCGGGTACGTCCTAAAAAGCAGTAGCAGCTGCCGAATCGGCTCAAATGCTTAAGCGCCGTAAATACTCCGTTATTTGCAATGGCTACGTTCTTGCGGCGCTTGTATTTGAGACTCTTGGCCCATGGTCTTCGGACACGAAAAATTTTATTAACATCGTGTCCCAAAAATTGGTCTGGTGACCCAAGAGCTGGCGCTTATTTAGCGCAACGGCCAAGTCTAGCAATTCAAAGGGGCAATAGCGCCAGCATTTTGGGTACCATGCCCATACGTGAACAGTTAAATGGCTTATATTTAGTGTAAATATTAATGTTACTTTGTAATTATTATTATGTGTTTTCTAATAATTAGAATTATATTTATCTGTAAATAAAATTTTTACTCACACGAAGACACAAAGCAAAAGATGAAGAAATAAATTACTTTGTTATCAATGTAGTCTCACTAAAAAGTTGTGACGTATCAAAAGCACCTTCCACATGTTTGATGTTATTTGATTCAATATTCAGTGCACAAATTGTTTTCAATGTACATACCAGGAGTAACGTCACTTGTTCAGAATTTGTCCAACACTCACCTGTAACAAAAAAATAAATATATTATTAAAAGTGCCCTCTTTATCCTAATGATCAGCCTAGTGCCTAACAGCTATTATGACAGAGAGGAATGTAGAATTGAAACCCACCACGCTGCTCAAATGATCTGCATCGATTGCTGAAATTACGAAACTCGATCGTAATCATTGACCCATTGCCGGCATAGTATATAGAACGGGTCCCCTTTAAGAGTTTAGGCCGTAGTCGAATATGCTGGCCAAGACCAGGATGGTACCATTATTAACGTTATGGAGAACACTTAGGCATGCAGGTTACCTCACGATGTTTTTCTTCATTGTTAAAGTAAGTAAAAGCGGTGATAGCTAGGGTAGGACTTCGACTTCACTTTCGGGAGGCCGAGTTCGAATACCAGTACGCACTTGTAACTTTAAGTAATGTGCGTTTTAAGCAAATAAAATAGCACTCGATTCAGTGAAAGAAATCATCGTGAGGAAATCTTCATGCCTGAGAGTTCCCACACTGTTCACAAAGGTGTGTGGAGTCTACCAAGCCGCACTGGGCCAGCGTAGTGAATTACGGCCTTAACCCTTCTTCATTGTGGGAGGAGACCCGTGCTATGCAGTGGGCCGGTAATGGGTTGATATGATGATGATGAAAGCACGTAATATTACAATTTTTTTTTTTTAATTTCACAAGTTATCCCTTGACTGAAATCTCACCTGGTGGTAACCGATGATGCAGTCTAAGATGGTCGAAGGCTAACCTGTTAGGGAGTATTGCTAAGGGCAGTTATATTTAACCCATGCCCCTAATCGGTTTCTACGTGACATCATAACGAGACACTAAATCACTTAGCGTAACTAGCCACGGCCGAAGCTTCCCACCAGACAATAATACGCACATAAATCCGCAAAAGTATAGCCGGGCATCAAACTCGGTTCCTCCGAAAGGGAGGCAGAAGTGTTAACCACAAGCCTATCACCGTTTTTCACCGGGCAACACCAAACTGATTTGCCAGCCTCAAGTCAAAATGGTAAAAGGCAGAATTTCTCCCAAGCTGATCTGTCAACTCAAAGATCGTATCCTAGCTTGGTTAAGCCAAAGTACGGGTTTCAATTATCGTTTAAAAAAAAAAATACACACACTTTACAGTTTAATAAAAAAACCCCTGAAACCTTTTACCCAGACGTGTAAACAATGCATCGCAAGCGGAACCCAGTGTTATGCAATTATCTAATTACCGCGCGTCAAACATGGCGGACAAACATGGCGCCGTCGTCACTCGGATTACGCTGTTTGTGTAATTTGTTGGAGTTCAACTAAGATTCCTTGCTTACGAGATTTAGGTGCTGTGGAATTATGATGCAAATTTCCTGCCGAATTTCCCTTTACAACGTTTGGTGGACCAACTTTGGACTGTTAATTTCAAAATCGACTGATCCGTTTAGCCGTGATTCCGTTCAAGCGTGATTTAGGAAGAAGTATTTACGCAAATAAACAGAGAATAATTTTTAATATGTTTCGAAACATAAGTGTGAAAGTTTTAGAGTAAATAAAATTAGTTTGAGGACTTTCTTCTAAATATCCCACATGTATCGATTTCATTAAATGTAACGAATTAAAAATAATTAAGATCACTCGTATTGTGACTTTTGTAAAATTTAAAAATAGGTTAAGTTTATCAATTTCTGTAAAAAGATGTATTTTATGTGAATTGCATTGTTTCCGACTCTTAAAGTCGGGCTTATAAAATAAGTTTTGTAAAGGTACTTTTTAGAGCAATCGGAACATCATTGCTTGTTATGTCACGCGGGGCAATAAACTGTAAACGATATAGATATGCGAATTTACCCAAAGATGGCAGCACTGACGAAGATCACGATAAAAGTGAGATAACATGCTACAGACGATGCAGTTTGTAATATAAGTTAGGTAGCTCTATTTAAAAAAAAGATGAAACAAATGTTAGGTAATTGGTACTTAATTATCATTGGAAATTCATCTTCGCGAGAATCTACATACGTTTAGAAAGTTAAACCTATCTATATTTAAAGTTTTAGTGTTTTAATTTATTTATATTAACACACGCTCGTCTTAGTATAAGATCATAAGTTATTTAAGTAGTTTTAAAAATAACCAGTTTGTTATTCTGTTCTGTTTCTAAGATTCTTACTTAAATATTTTCCTTTGTAATAAAATACAAACCAATCGGCTATAAAAAGAGAGTGACAGTCGCTAAGTTAAAAATGACAGCGGTTAAACTTTTTTCAGTGAAAATGTTAATAATTAAGACGTTATTTTTATCTCTTAAACGCTGAGACATGAATGTTTGCGTGGTTATTAATTATTGTTGCCAGCCTTTCGCCTGCGCCGTGATCCATCCGTCACAATTCATCACGAAGAAGCTCTGGTGTGTACCCTCTTCTAGTGGAAATGTTGAAAATTATATTCAAGCAATTTTTTGTATACTTGAAGAAAGCTCATCAGGAAACATTTTTTTCCTATTTATTTCTGTGTTCCTTAAGAATCTTATGCTTTTACTGTGGTAAGAGCATTTTCTTTAGTTATTTTGCCATACTGTTGGTTCAGAAACATGGTCGCTAACTATGGGCCTCACAAGAAGGCTAAGAGTCACTCAGCGGGCGATGGAGAGTGTTTTTTTTTTTTTTTTTTTTTTTAAAGTATATAGACAAGTGCTTGACTGCAATCACACCTGATGGTAAATGATGATGCAGCCTAAGATGTAGCGCGCTTGCCTAGAAGATGCCTATTCACTCTTGATTTGAAGGTACCCAGATTATAGGTATCAGGGAAGACGGAAGATGGGAGGGCATTCCAGGCCTTTGCGGTGCGGATCAGAAAGGAAGAAGCAAAACGCTTCGTACGTGTTGATGGTATTTCAACCACCCAGTGTTCGAAGTATCTCTACAGGATCAATTCAGAATTGTGGAGATTCCTAGAAGAACCAGAGCTCAACGAAGCTAAGTCTTCACTAGCTGAAATGTAACGATCTTTGCTTAAGATGTCATACCGACTTGCTGGCGTACGCCGCGAAAATGATTGATGATACATAAAAATAATGTACTTACTACATGTTTAAAGTTATCATTATCATCTATAAAAAACTCCGCGAGACTATATGTTTAACTGTTATGGTTAAGTCACAATAACCAATCAAAACGCGGGTACATTCGAAAAATGGTGCAAAATTAATGCTTATACAAATAAATAGTTTTTACAGGTAAATTAGGCTCAATAAGGATTAGGGTCTCCTCTGGCCCAGTGTGGATTGATGGGCTACACACTCCTTTGAGAACATTATGAAGAACTCTCAGACATGCAGGTTTCCTCACGATGTTCTCCTTCACCATTAAAGCAAGCGATATTTTCTTAGAAAAGTTAGAGGTGCGCTGGGCTTCGAATTTGGGCCCCCGAAAGTAAAGCCGAAGTCCTAAGCACTAATATATCAACGCACCAGAAAGAGTTAGTAAAGAAAAAAATCCCTTTGTTGAAGGCAAATCAGAAATTCACGCGGACACGAAAATCTAGGGATCAGCTAGTTTTGTATATTTTGTTTGATTCTTTCTTCTTGAAAGGATTTTTTGCTAACCCTACGAACACTCAGCTGTCTATACCGGAGCATTACTTTGCAATTTCTTAATACAGCCTATTTGCGTTGCTACTGTAGGGGATGAGGCAATCATTTTATTTCTTTACAGCCTTACATTAAGCCTTTATTGTTACGTGAAAAGTTTTCAGCGAAATTCTAACGCAGGTGAGAATATGAAGTCATTTGTTATTCAGGAGAAGGGGCCCAGATAGACGCACAATTTGTGTGTAACGCTTAGGGGGGCTAATTGTACGGTATTTATATGGAAATTCAGCATATTTATGGCCGTAGATCATTTATCAAAAATGTTAAAGGCGTTTTTTTTAATAGAGCTGTAGGATTAGTGGAATTAAATAGCAAATTATGGGTGCCGATCACGTAGCTCTCATTTGTTTTATAACGATTTAAACGACCGAGTTCCGGTGGTAGCTACACTAGATGCTACGAAAAAAGAGCGCTGAAATCTGAATCACGAGGTGTTAATTATATATCTTGATCGAGGTAGACTTAATGACAACGTAGATTGGAAGCAGCCAGCGTCGCTCTCATCTCCCGCAAGATAGAAAAATGATAGTAGATGTTGATGTTGGAAAAGAGCAACTACTGAGTTTCTTGCTGGCTCTTCTCGGTAGAATCTGCTTTCCGAACCGGTGGTAGAGTCACTACAAACATACATACTTGACGTTTTGAAAGTGCTTATAAAGTAGACCTACTTGAAATAAATGAATTTTGAATTTTAGACCAGACCTTGACTGATTGGCGTAGAACTTAAACTGCACATAGACCCATAGACTATGAGGTCTTATAAATAATTCGAAGGTTCTAAATTCGAATCCAATCTGATTAAAATTTGCGAGAGGTATGCAGTTCTTCAGTAAATAATTATCAATGTACTTCGGTACAGAAATTGGTTGTATCTATCAAACGCGTCAAAAAATAAAAATAATGTAATATCGTTTATTGCTTTCATCATTTTTGTACATATTGACGAACTGGCTATCCTAGGTAGATTTTATCTGAAGTATAACCTGCCTTTTCCTCCGGAATATACATAAACATGTTAAAATTAGTGTGCGTGTGTGTTTGTGTTATAATTTTTTTGGTATAGAGTTCATGTAACTCTAGTGGTAGAGTTACTACAAACAGACTGACTGTTTCAAAAGTGCTTAGTAACGAGGCCTAGTTAATAAATAAATTTGCAATGTTTAATACAAAATATATCGCGGCCGTAGGGCACATCTAATAAAATTTATGAAACAATATGCAGATTTTTTAAGTCACCCATTGAGCAGTTTTATCTTCAGCGATCATTTTAAGTGGCACGACTTATACCTTGTTCCATTTTTGACTGATCGATAGACGTCACAAATACTGTTTATGACAAGGTGGACAACAGAAAGCCAAGACACACATGGATTTTTTGATAATTTAAAGAATGGCGCGATGTAATTATTAAATTTTACAAACAGAAAGAAAATCACATTGATGAAGTCGCATAGTATTTGGGTACGTGTTTGGGCATTTCATTATTTGGAGAATCCAGGGAAATTTGTTCCAGGTTTTAAGAAGTATGGAATATTGTATCACAGATGATATACAGAGTCAAAGTAAAAGTTAACAGTTTCTTTAATGAAATACAAAGGATGCGTACATACAAATTAAGACATACGATAGTGCTGATAGATACCTATTTTAAGTACCATTAAGCCTCTTCATAACTCAAAATCTATTTAACATAAACACATGAAATATGGTTTATGTAACTATAACTGAGGTGCCAATTTTTGGAGAAACCGTCTAGGAGTACAAATTTAATTTGGCATTAACATTGTGAATCAAATATAATTTTAATTATTTCTTTTTATTCATTAATTAAATATTAATTTTATAGGATGCCTATACAATAATATTATTTATACTAACGGCCGATTGGTGCAGTGGGCAGCGAATTTAAAAATTAAAATAATTAGCACTTCCGTTACTATGCCTCGCTAAATGAATTTAATAACATTAAAAGTATTAAAAGTATTAAAAGTTATGGTTATCAAATTTAATATATTATGTAAACTTTGCTTAATTTGCTATACTGCGCGAAAAGCGGGAGAATCTGTATGGTGTAATTCATAATTTATACAATTCTTATACTCCACACCAAAAAGATGTTCATTGTAAAGTCATTCGGAGCGTCACGTCGTAGAGGGTACATTGTCGAAGATCTGTTTGGTGTGGAGTATAATGATTGAAGAAATTATAATTTACACCATACAGATTCTCCTGCTTTTCGCGAAGTATAGCAAAATAAGCTTAATTTTCATAATATATCGTGGAATTCCGCAAAGTAACGCCCAATATGTAAAAATTTTATAATTTCCAAAATTACTCTAACATTTGATTTAATTTAAAACTAAACCTGGCATAACGACGAAATACTTATATGATATAGTTCTGTTTATAGGGTCGATTCTATCGCAGATGAACACAGATCTAGTGAACACTCTATCAAGCGTAACGCAGAGATCGCCGGAGCAAAGCGTAACCACATACACTAATCCGCTCGTATCTAGACATTACACGCCTTGTTGAAACCGCTTCAATATCAGTAGCATAGAAATTGATATCATAGACATACATACTCCTATTTTTCTAAATGGTCTTATTACCAGCCAGACCAAAACTGAGCGCTTTCATCAAACCTCTTATCCCTTAAGTGAAAGATTTAGAATTACAAACACCTATCACGCTGCTGCAATACGGGATGGTGGGCTTCTTACGATTATTATAACATGATATCTAGATTAAGCTTATGCTTTAATATGGTTCCCAAGGTAATTCGGACCTTTGGATTTATTACAGCGAGGTTACTATACCATTGATGAATTTCTGAATGACAAAGTTGCTTGGAAGCATCCGGCTCCGTTTCATAGATAGAAAAATGAATGTTAAAATGTAAAATATAAATTGGTTATTTTGGAAAAGAGCAACTGTTGAGTTTCTTGCTGGCTTATTCTCGGTAGAAACCGGTGGTAGAGTCACTACATACAGACAGACTTGACGTTTCGAAAGTGCTTATATTAGGCCTACTTGAAATAAATGAATTTTGAATTTAAATTTGGAACTTAAGAAGACCACGAGCTGACCATCCCAATATGCCAAGTCAGGTCGGGGAATGAGAATTTCTGTACGGAAAAAAATAAAATATTGGGCCTACCAGCCGCAAGGGGATTACGTCTTTCACAACAGTATTGCGACAGGCGAAAATCTCGCGATTTTTGCTCACGTCACTTTTGCATATAAAAAAGATATGTAATGAAGACGAAATGCCGTAGTCCAAGTCCAGTGACTTTCATAGAGGGTACGCACAGGTTATGCAGATGATAAAAAAACGAGGAAAATTTCCAGTATGAGTTATAAATACTTAAGGGTAGACTTTTTATAACTCTTACTCCTTAATTTTATTGTAACTTGTACTGGAAATTTTCTTCATTTTATATCATCTGCATACCCTGTGCGTACCTTCTATGCATGCCACTCCAACATGCTTACTAATGTGCCAGTTAAAATACAACTAGCCATTTTAGGCTTCTAATTTAAGCGGTATCGCCGCTTGACCTCACTTTAGGGGGCCCAAGTTCGAATCCCATCGTCAATCAAATTATTATGAGCGTTTTAAGTTATTCAAATATAACTTGCTTCAACGGTGAAGGAAAACATCGCGAGGAAACCTGCATTCCGGAGGGTTCTACATATTGTTCTCAAAGGTGGTGGAGTACAGCAATCCGCACTGGGTCAGCGTGGTGGACTACAGCCTTAACCCCTTCTCTTCGTGGGAGGAGGCCCGTGCTCTGTAGTGGGCCGTTAATGGGTTAATGAATTTAACCGAGCCGGGGACAAAACCCAGGATTGCTGTATAAAGCTGCTATACACCATTGCCTCGGAGGGGTCAAACAGAGTTCACTGAACGTGACATAACCACAATTACACTCATGCGTTACATCTAATGTGTCTTAGCTTTACGCCTAGTTAAACCCGAGGTAGTTAATATCGATGTCAGGCAAAGTGGGATTACTTAATAGAATACCTATTCTATAATATTATTTATATTAACGGTTTGTTCAGTGGGCAGCGACCCTGCTTTGCAGTACAGGGCTGTGGGTTCGATTCCCAATGTTTTCCAGTAACTGGTTGTTTATCTGTATATAAGAAGTATTTCTATACCTATATTATTCAACAAAATATTGATCAGTCACTTACCCATAGCGAAAGCTATGATACGATACTATCGTATTTATTTTAGTATATTTATACTAGTAAAATAAACACATCGCCATCTCTAAATACACATGGACAAATATATATTTATATTTATTTATTTAGGTTATTAACCAAAAAAAATAATAATATATTAATTTATTATAATATTAATTAAAAAAAATTGTCAAGAACGGTGGTTGATGCACATAGGTAACAAACAAACCAACAGAGGTCATAAATTTTGCATTAATAATATTAGAATGGTTTATACGCGTTTGTTCATAAATCACCAAGTTCTGAGTTAGCAAACATAAAAAACAAATACAACTAAATTTATAATGTCCTCCTTTTTTCTATGGCGGTTAAAAATGTACTGCAACAATGTAATGATAATTCGTAATACAAAATACATTCTCTTCTAAATAAACGCAGGTGTAATTTGAGTTGACTTCCTCTACTTTCCAAAGAAACGGCAAAGACAATAGTTACGGGGAATCGAATAGATGAACTTGTAACCTGGCAATCATTTCACAGATCTTATGTTCGTGCTTGTACGTACACGACCACACCATAGACACGGACTTGAGTATAACTAAACTTTTTGAAGGATTTAAATAATCTGTGCCAGAGACGCGTAAAAATCAAGTGAACATATTTATTTATATGCATGTTAAAATAAAAATAATTGACAACGATATTTGATTGTATCACGCACAGAATTTGAATATCATTTTGTTTACGTTTTATTAGTACTAATATATTCGTACTTAAAATAATTAACAGCAATAATAAAAATGGTCTGGAATTATAAACTTCATTAAATAGATATATAATTATGCTAAAAGTTATTATTGACATTGTTTTGATTACTTCCGGTCTTACTAGGATATAAAATTTTTAGTTTATCAATGCATTCAATTTAATTTAATTAAAAAGGTTTGTAGGTTTTTATTTTTTTTTCATCTCACTAGATTTAATTTAAGTGTACGGTTCTTGCTCTAGAGATGGGCAATAACAACTGCGACTCAGTCTTGAAATATAGCAGTATTATCGAATTTGGGTTTCATGATACACATTACATTATGTTAGCCTTATTTTGAACTATTTTTAATTTACTGTGTAACTGTTAATTGAAATGAACTTATTATTATTATTTTTCAGATCTATCATTTATAATCAATAAATGATAGATCTGAAAAAAATCTGAAAAAGATCTGAAGCTTCAAAAATAAAAAAACACTGTTAAAATGTATAAGAAAAAACATCCACCCTCCGCTTGCAGGGCTTTTGAATGTCCAAGCAACCGGTGGTCAGGGCTCCAGAGTGAGGAACCTCCTCACAATACGCGCCGTTTCAAGGACTACTTTCTGTATCCGATCCAACAACCAAGCGAAAGCTTTTCGCGAGAAGACAATGACTGAAACGACGATCGGAACTATAACGGTCGACTAAACATTCCATATGGTTGTAATCTCGTGAGCAAGGTCCAAGTATATTTCCTTTTCAGCTTTCACCAGATTATCGTCATGTCAGCCATTAGGTATTGCACGGTGCACTGATCGATCGCCTAGAACTATATCAGGTCTAGTAGCTGTAATATACCTGTCAGTGATAATCGTTCGATCCCAGTAGAACAATGCACTACTATTATTAATATTATTAACAGGGTGAGGTGATCGAGTGTTTGGTTGTTGAACAAAAAAAAAAATGGCGAGACTTGCTGCGTCTCTTTGGGCTGCCCTTCTCCTGTAAACGTTATATTAGTGGTGTATTCTGATCTGCCGTCACCACACGGCACTTTTGTGTCTGGCTTATATAACATTGAAGTTTAATAAAGCATCCAATTCAAACAAAATCGCAATGATAAAAATAGAAAAGCGAACAAAGCGCAATTCATACTCTAGCTTTGCATAGTGACCAAATGTAGGGCTTTCTTTAAAAACGTATATTAGCAGTGCACTCCAAACCACTCGCAACCCCCCGCCCCTTCAGCTGAGCTAATATCCTTGTAGTAGAGAGCACTTTAGCGTTGATGATGGAAATCAATTCAATCCTATCGCATTTGCATCCACTGTGAATGCTTTAATCGAAAGATTACGGCATTATTGCTTTGCGATTTAATCTTTTAACGGAGGAAAGGCTGACTTTTTGTTTAATTACTCAATCAATGTGCATTACATTAAACTTAATTTGCTGTAATTTGCGTTAACCAGGAAAATATGTAAGCAAAAATGTAATACGCACATTTCTATTCGAAATACGCCCTCTTAGAGTCCTCTGCTTCAACACAAGATCATTTTAATTAGATGTCGATTTCAACATTATCAATACGCCAGTAGTGGGTACCGGCACGTAAATATAGGTTCTCCTCTTCTTCTCTCCTTTTTTCAAGCATTGTTAAGAATTAAAAAAAAACAATAAATGATAGATAATATTGACGGCCGATTGATCAGTGGGCAGCGACCCTGCTTTCTGAGTCCAAGGCCGTGGGTGAACATGAATCTGAATCTTTTTCAGTGTCTGGGTGTTTATATGTATATTATAAGTATTTTATGTATATTACCTATTCATAAAAATATTCATCAGTCATCTTGGTACCCATGACGCAAGCTACGCTTACTTTGGGGCTGGATCGCGATGTGTGTATTGTCGTAGTATATTTATTTATTTAATATTAATAATATACTACAGACAGACACGTCAATCTTACAACAAACCGTCGTTTTTGAGTCAGGGGTTAAAAGGTGCATTTGGGCATATTTGAAATAAATTAATATCTCTATTTAAACGTAAATTTGGGTAAAAATATAAACTAATACGACTCATGTTCGTAGTAGAGGTGGTGGTACTGCCCCGACGGGTCGTGACGCGGCGTCGTGCTATTGCAACAATTTGAGCGCATTACTAGCGTATCAGTTAAACGTCTCGTGATGCTGTGGGGAAAGTGTTGTAGAGGGACCGTTTAAGAAATCGCACTCCGGAATCCTTGCTTATACTATAAATGCAAGAGTGTGTTTGTTTGTATGCTTTTCCCACCTTTCCTTCGAGCATCTTTCAAGAGATACGAAAATTGCGCGAATTTGATAGCGCTACATCGACCACCCTTTATAAGTCTATTCATTAAATGCACGGGTTATACGCGGAAGCGGTGATAGCCCAGTGCGTAGGACTTTAACTTTTCTTTCGGGAGGTCAAGTTCGAATCAAAGCACTCACCTCTGACTTATGTAACTTATAGGCATTTTAAGCAATTTAAATATCACTTGCTTAAACGGTGAAGGAAAACATCGTGAGGAATCCTTCATGCCTGAGAGTTTTCCATAATAAATAAATAAATATACTACGACAATACACACATCGCCATCTAGCCCCAAAGTAAGCGTAGCTTGTGTTATGGGTACTAAGATGACTGATCAATATTTTAATGAATAATAAACATAAATACTTATAATACACCCAGACACTGAAAAACATTCATGTTCACCACACAAACATTTTTACAGTTGTGGGAATCGAACCCACGGCCTTAGACCCAGAAAGCAGGGTCGCTGCCCACTGCGCCAATCGACCGTAATTAATTTCGAGTTTTAATGCTTTCAAAGGTGTTTGCTGCTACCATTTCAGGCTGCATCAGCGCCGTACATCAGTCAAGTAATGTGTAGGTAAAACAAAATATATTAAAAGTTGATAGTCAGTAAATATATCTAGCGGTGAAAACGCTAAGTTGGCAACGCCGAGATTGGCACAGCCCTTGTGAGTTATCAGTGGCTGACTCCGACAGGGCTGTAAAGCTAAATATTGGGTGGACCCGCGGGACCCGGCGATATCTTTACGACTGTTCGAGTTAGATTGCTTTTTGTTCCCCGCGCTTATTATTGGGAGTGTACTTCTATGGACTGTGTAATAGGTATTACTAACAAAGCATATAATATGCAACTATTTTTGTTGTTTGCACGCATATGCGAGCTAATTTTTTTTATCTTAAATTATGTGTAGCTTCGTAGGTCTAGTGGTAAGCATACTTAGCTACGGATTACGAGGACCTAAATTCAATTATCCAGTCGGTCTAAAAATTGTGGGATATTGTGTTCCGATGTTAGGAAATAAGCGGTGTAAGCCCCCGTGCCTCAGAGCACGCTTGTGCCAATAGTCATTTAAGCCCACCAACCCGCATTCGAGCAACGTTTTGGTCTATGCTCTAAAACCGTCTCGACCATGAGAGAGGAAGCGTATGCCCAGCAGTGGGATGTAAATAGGCTACGGATGATGTCGATGATGGCAATATTTAAAAAGGAAGTCTTGTTTTAAATTGTTTTGCGTTAACCGGTTTATTTGGTTGGTCGATATTTTTACTCATTGAGAATTGGTTCGAAAGTTTTTGTTGATGAGAACGATGAAAAGAATCTCTGTGCTTCATCATATAATAAATAAATTTGATGACTACACTATTTTAGAATTTGAACTTTCGTGTGTAAAGTTCATTTTTACTGTAATGTATGCTGAACAGGTACAAAAAAATTACCTTGGAACATATAAATATGAACAAAAAATAAGCGTCACCAAAATACTTACCTTACGGACATGGTATGGAGTATTGACGGTTGGTTTCGCTAGACGAGCCCTTGGTCACAAGAATTTTATGTTTGAAATTTGAAATTAATAATAATAATAATAATATTTTTTATTGGATCAAAAAGGTTACACAGAATATCAATAAAAAGAAAAACAATAGGATACAAAACAAAAAGTAAAACAATTTCACATGAATTGATAAACAAATTTGTAATGCTGAATGCACATTAAATTGATATTTGTCTCTTATTATTGATAACCTGTGGACCTCACACTGGGCGACCTGTATCGTGGGGCCCAGTTAATTGACTGCCAAAATTGATTGTATTAAATTATTATTTTTTTATTAAAAATTATAAATAAATTTATTATATATTCTACATAATAAATTTTAAGCCTTTACATATTATGGATACCTTTAAAAATTATATCTTAGTGTTTCAGAGTTTTTATGCGTAAATTTTTCAGGATTTTTTGATAAAAAAAGCATACATTGCCTTAAATAAAAGTAACGAGGTTTCAAGTATGAGGAGCAGTAAAACCATTCGGCAATCCGCTATCTAAGTTGTTACGTTTGGTTTACTTCACTCCGTACCTAACGCAAACCTTCTTACACTGCATTGCTATTTACCTTTCTGCATATAAAATGAATGGGTTAAAAATAGCAGGCCCCCATGCTATGCACGACATCTCAAGCGTCGTTCGGCCGTGAAATGTAAGAGGTGACATTTACGTAATAAGAAAGCCATTTAAGAACACGCTGTATTAAAATTCATAGGTAAGTTTTTATTTAAAATAGTCAAGTTTTTACATTTTAAATTCATGTAGAGAAACAAAAAGTTGACGATGTTTTAAGAAGCTTTAGATTTAAATAAGGCTGAATTCAAGCCGTGATAGCTTAGTGGGTAAGATTTCAGGCTCGCTCTCAAGGGGACCGACTTTGGTTCCCGGCATGCACCTCTACCTCTTAGTTATGTGCGTTTTAAGCAATCGCGTATCACTTGCTTAATGTTGAAGGAAAAGATCGTTAGCGATAAACGACTAAGACACCGGAAAGTATCTTTTCATCGTTCTAGTCCATGTAAAACCGAGCTGCATCTTTTCTTTTTCGGATGGACACTTGCCGATAACCACCTGAGGGGTTGCTACGGCGTCACTGGGTGCGGCGAGCGCGAGAGCACGCCATGAGAAGAGCCCCATATATCAAAATACCCACCAACTCAATGTCATAAACATTGGTTTTTAATCAAATATAATTTAAATTTTTTCTTGAGAACTATCTATTTACTATTTAATAAAATATCTGGCAAATATGAATTTATAGTTATCAAAAGTTTAATTATTTACCCAGTTTATAAATTTACTGTAACATTAGATAAACTGCGTGCCTCGGAGTTCTCCATAGAGTTCTCAAAGGCGTGCGAAGTCAACGAATCCGCACTTAGCCAACATGGTTGACTAAGGCCTAAAATCATCTCATTCTGAGATACTCGTACCCTGACTAGGCCGTTAAAGGGTTGATAATGATGAAGAAGGCTGTATTCTATAAGTTTATCATCATACTAGGGAATGGACAGTAGGAAACTACTCGCTATCAGTGCTGTAAGTTAAAGTGTCACTATCACAGCTCTGATGACTAAGGTGTGGGAATAAATAACAAAAGTTGGACAGACGATATCAAACGCGTCAAAGGATATTTGCATCCGTAGCTCAGAGCAATGTATCTTAGTCGTATTTAAGGTGTTGAAATGACCCCCCCATTAGTAGCTGCATTGGTAGGCCCCAAGATATGATGGATAAAATCAAACTAGTCAACCAACAAACAAGCAAGACACATAATCCACAAAACGCAGTCACAGGTATCAAGCCATCAAAGACACAAGGCCCACAAAACCGTGGCCTATGGAAATCCATGTTTGCGTATGTTAACTATTTGACGGGAACACTATTAGTATACGACACATATAAGTTTTTTCATTTATTTTTTAAATCCCACACAAATAAGAATATTTATTGCGGAAGTTCCAAATCATACGCAGTACATTAATTCCCCAAAAACACCCCAACATTCCTCAGTATTTCAGCGAACTTTCCAAGATTGATTCAAACGTCAGGCGTAGAGGGGGTGAATTAAGAGTCTTTGCACATGACGACATTTTCTTGCAGAGTCATGGGCGCGTCGTACTGAGGACTTTTTCTGAATATGTATATCTTCAGCCAGCACGAAAGCTTGCTAAGGATTTAACAGCTGCTTGGTGCAGTGGGCAGTGATCCTGCTTTCTGAGTCCAAGGAAAATATATAATACTGGAAAATATTTCTGGGCTGAACATTGTTGTTTTTCAGTGTCAGGGTGTTTATCTGTTGTTTTTAAGTATGTATGTATATTATTCATAAAAATGTTCATTATTCATCTTAGTACCCATAATACGCAAGCTACGCTTACCCTGGGGCTAGATGGCGATTAGTGTATTTCACAGTATATTTATTTATTTTTCTGCTCAAATTTTGGTCATTTTCTTATCTCATTTTATCATGTGTAAAACGTGACATCCTAACGAAATGTTAGATTAGCGACAGCGAATCATTAGATATAACCGTATAACAAGGGTAATAAGATGGGGTCGATAGAAGTTGCGAGATTGTACTTCTCTAGTCTTTCCTCGGATGTAGAAAGCCTAGGGCAGTATACTTTCAAGCCTATCATTTTTATCGCCACCTCCAACTTTAGCCCATAGTATCAGCCAATCAAAAATTATTGCGATTGTCAGATTATTGTTCATTTCGCGACGCGATAGTCGCGCGTGATATTGTCGTCGTGAGCAAAGGGTCTGAAGGCTTGCGCAATATTTTAAATTTATTTGCATTCGCGATGCAAATTATGAAATAGAGATGGGGAGGAAACTTGGTTTTTTTATATTTTCTTTATATTTCCTTCGTTTAATCGAATAGGGGAGAGTATTGTTAATTCTGAGGGAATGAATGTTTACCTTTTTTCATGCAATGAATTATAATGCATTTATTGATGGTTTTGTACCCTTTGATAGTTCGTTGAAATTCCTTTGAGAGCGTTCGAGAATGTAAAGTACGTGATAAAAAAATTCTTTGATGATATTTTCCATACGAAAATACTCAATTTGTAACAAGGTTTTTGTATTTTTTAAGTACAAAGTTTTGCAACAGCATTACGTCTTTAGCTGTTTATGGATTACAATTCAAATAACTAATTTGTGGTAGTAAAATGTGTATACACGATAGCGGGCCGATAATGTAATGGGTTCATAACGATGCTGACGATTTATATATTTGCAATTGTGATGTTATTGTTATGTGGTGTGGTGAACAAGTAAAGTGTTATAATAATTTATAACACTTTACTTGTTCACCACACTTTATGTGGTGTACAAATATCTAAAAAAACTTTATTTATACACCACATAGACAATATATACAAAAATCTAAAAACAAAAGAAACATGAAGAACGTGGTAGAATACTATAGGCGGCCTTATCGCTTTAAAACGCACTCTGCCAGGCAACCTTAGAATTAGGAATAACAGACGAGAACCGACTGCAGGTGCTACAAAAATATCTACTTACTAATACATAAACTAATATATAAGTAATAAATAAAAAAAATAACTAATATACATTATATTCTCTAACAGAATAAATACTTAAATAAAAGTAAGTATATAAAAAACATATATAATTATTTTATTTATACACCTATTAAATATAGTCAATAAGAATGTAGTGGGCCTTAACTGTTTCTTTAAATATCGCCAGTGAGTTTGATTGCCGTATGCTCATTTATGTCAAACACCAGGCCATAAAACTACCTGTAAGCCAAGTCTCGTCAAACCGCTCCGTTGCTGCGTGAAAAGGAAGACCAAACAACAAATACACTTTCGCTTTAAAATCTTGACTAATAAATAGTAAGGATTTTCAAATGTAGCATCGCGTATTCACCGCGTGTGCGGGGGTGAGTTAGGGGACGCGGAATCTTACGGCATCTTTGAATGACAAATTTGTTTCATCTTTAGTGAGGGGAGGCGATTCATTTCGTGGGTTTAAGGTAAATGTTGGCGAGATTGAGTGACTTATTTGGAAGTGGCTGTTACAATTTGTTGAAATGTTTGTCGCCGGGCAATTTTAAAATATAGCCCGCGTTTCTCTTGCGTACATTTGCGATTTATAAAGATTTTTGCCTTCGCATTTTAAAAATGGAAGTCGCGAGTACTTTTGTATTTGTGTGAAGGTGATAAGTTCTATTTTATGTTTTATAAGGGCCATGCCACCTGAGACCACGTAATTAACACTTTGTCTTACTTTCAATATATTTCATTATTTCGGATTGATAATAGTTACATTCAAATACATTTTAGGTGGTGTTAAGTTATTTTTATTTTGGACTAGCGTACCCAGCTCGCTTCGCCGGGCTATATTTTGCTTTATTTTATTTAAACAATAAACTTACATCATTAAATTTTTAATTCAAGTCTCATAATATATTAAATCATATATTTCTATTCTCGAGCGGGTGAAGATCATTATCTACACCCATGTACACCCAACAATAGAATATCATCATAGTAAATAAAAGCTGTATTTGACAGTTCAAAAATAGGAGTGTTCCGATCGTCACCAAACATTACAGGATTATTCGCCAGCTCAATCCGGAGATTCCCTGAAAGTTTGAAATTGAAATCGGTCCAGCCGTTTCGGAGCCCAGACGGAACTTACCCACACACTTTCTCTTTTATATATATAGATAGATGTACTTTTATAACAAACTAAAGTGTCGTAAAAATTGAGTCAAGGCCAGAACTTATTTTTTTTAATTTCTAGAAGACACAAACGCATACAATTTATCTGCAAAGAAGATTAAAAATAGATGTTGTCCAAGGAGTTTTACTAATGTGTGGCTACTTTAATCGACTTCGACAATCCAAAATCTACTTATGTGAATACCATGATTAAATCATTAAACCAGTAGGTACTCGTCCACTACAGGGCACGGGTCCCCTCCCATAATGAGAAAGGTTTAAGCCGCAGTCCACCATTCTGACCCAGTGCGGGCTGCTATACTTCACACGCATTTGAGAACGTTATAAAAACTATCAGACATGCAGGTTTCCACACGACGTTTTCCTCCACAGTTAAAGCGAGCGACAATTTAATATTTTGAATTAAAAACACACATAGCTCCTACAAGTCAGAGGTAAGTGCCGGGACGGAACTTGGTCCCCCGAAACCCCGAAAGGAAAACCCAAGCCTCATCCACAAGGCTACTTAAATAATACTTTGAGATGTCTCACAATAACTTCAAAGTTTATATAAAACGTAAGCTTACAGAAAAATCCTACTATAATATTAAGGGTTACTTAAACGATAGAAAAGCTTGGGTGTGAATTGCTCAAGCTTCATAACTTAATATAAATTTACTGCGAGATGGGGATAACAAAAAAAAAATTACCTGGCTAAGATTGTTGTGGGCTCTTCTTAGACCAGGGCGCGTTTTAAACCCTTGTAGTTTTAGGTTCAAATTTGCGAGCAAAATCATTATCATCATCCCCTTACAATTATGTAAACATATGTATATGTTTGAACGCTTCATAAGTTCTTGTGATAGGCCTACATGAATAAAGAAATTTTGAATCTGAATTTGAATTTGAAAACACAAATAAAATATCTATTAAATGAATGAAAAGAAAATTATGATATCAATATAGGTGAACCTATTTGCCTATATCTAGTAAGAATAAAAGTATGTAGGAGTATTATATTCTATAAGCTATTATTGCAATTTGCACGGGCCCCCGCAGTGGTCGTGATCTTATCTCTGCGACCACCGTCGGCTACCGACAGATGATACGCCTACCACCCACCACAACGCGGGCACAATACTATAGAGTATATCACAATACTATAGCGTATATTAAAAATAAAAAAATGGTGGTATCAAAGTAAAGTCGTGATAGTTCAGTGGTTAAGGCTTTCGGGCGGATCGAGTTCGAACTTCGGATGGATCCTCTTTAAGAAATTAAAATAGCACTTGCTTTAACGATTAAGGAAAACATCGTGAGGAAATTTTCATGCCTTTAAGTTCGCCATAAATTTATCAAAGGTGTGTGAAGCCTGCCATACAGTTGGCCAGCGTGAAACACTTCTAATAATCTTCTAATAACTGCCAGAAAACTCAATTGGCTGAATGAATAACTTTGAATTTTGAATGAATCTTCTTTGAAAACTAAAAAAAGGACTTTTTTAAATACCACTTCTACTTAGATCAAGGAAGAAAGTTTTAATGAAAGTAAGTATTTTTTCAAGTTACATCCGCTAAACTTGGTATTTGAACGAAACATATGTTGCACAGTTTCAGAAAAATGTGAAATAGTGAATGAAAGTTATGAAATTCCTTCATTTTTGCAAGATATTTTTCAAGTTAGGACTATACATTTCGTTCTTTTATTTGCTTTTAGTCTTCTTTGAAGCTTGCTTTCTATACAAGGGCGTAGGCTTATCTCGAGAAATTCTTAATCTGCGATACATCAGGAATTCTACGCAGACAGAGTTGCTGCCATTCGTTAGTTTAACATAATAAACAACGTTAAAGGGCTATATGACTCGAACCCTTTTAACGAAATATGTAACGTCAAGGA
Source organism: Pararge aegeria (assembly GCF_905163445.1). NCBI lineage: Eukaryota > Metazoa > Arthropoda > Insecta > Lepidoptera > Nymphalidae > Pararge > Pararge aegeria. The sequence continues at coordinate 1,738,786 of NC_053184.1, read as the reverse complement.
AAAGGAAACAAAACGCACGCAACTAAAAGGCTTTAAAATTTTAAAGCAGACTCCATCACAGTCCTGTTCCGGCGGTAGCGGCGAGCAACTTGCGTCCAGAACCGCCCGCAGGCCCAATCAATATAGCGCTGCAATTATGGTAATGCGTTACCGCCGGCCACTGTGAGCCGAGATGCTATTGAAAATGTAAACGAGGCGACCTCTTTTATCCCCTGATAGCCTGGTACAGCGTTTATCCGAAAATATTTATTTTAATCCAGTTTTGTATATTTTTTTATGTCTAGTCAATCTGCCGAGTCTAGCAACACCGGACTAAAAATTAATCAGCGCTCTGAAAAGGATGGCACTTATTTTAGTCGCGGAGTTTTAGTTTAGTCAAGGAATCTTTTCACTACAGAAAATAACTTACAACGTTTTTTATTTGTTTTATAAAGCGGCTGAGATATTGTAGACAGTTTTTTTAATTATTTTATTCTTGCGTACCTTTAAAAAATGCTCAAATTGACTATTAACTTAAGAAGCTACGATTAACAAGGCTACGACCAATTTTATTTTGTACCTAAATAACTTTGAAATATATATATTTTACATAAGCGTGTTCAACTAAAGACTTCTTTATTCAAATAAAGAAGTTTTTAGTTTAAGTTTGCTTGTATATTATATCTGTGGCGTCAAAATTGATACTCCTTGTATGAAGACATATCAAAGTTACCAAACATCTACTATCATCATTACCTATTACAGGGTACGGGTCCCCTCTTATAATGAGAATTAAAGCAATATGTAAAGTGCTTAAATTGAAAACGCATATCACTCAGGAAATTCAGTGGTGCATGCCGGGGCTCGAACACGGCCTCGGTGAAATAAAAGATATCACCGCTTCAACATCCCTACTAATATTATAAATGTGAAAGTAAGTTTGTTTTTTACGCTTTCACGCAAAAACTACTAAACTAAAGTTAGGTACTAAGGTTTCATGATGCCGTGACGATCGGCATCACGAAACTTTGTACACATATTCCTGAAGGTATTAAAAGTAATATAGGATGCTTTTTAGTCCGAAATTACGCTCAGTTCTCTCGGGAGAGGGGACGAAAGTGTTTGACGATTTTACACCAGGCTTAGCTATCCTAAATACATAAAGTGCTGCCACATTTATGAGGCACATGTCTTTGGAAAAACAAAAACAAAAGCGGACAAAGTCGCGGGCAACAGCTAGTCTACTATAATACGGTAAAATTCGTAAGATGAGGCCTTAATTACCCCTCATCGGGAAACATCGCTTCATGCGGCGATATCGACGTCTCGCTGACGTTTTCAAGAAAAAAATCTAATTACCGGGGGTAAAATTAAAAAGCCCCGGTCACTCTGTCTGGTGACGGCGTGGCTACGGCCGCGGTAATTAAAACTAAAATGGGATTTCTCCAAGCCTTCGTTAGGTTCCAGCGCCTCTCCTAACAACGACTCTTCCTGTTTCATTGTCTTGCGTATAGCAGATTAGAGTTTTTGTTGCATTTTCATCTCTATAGAATTCCGTTTGGATTTTTTTTTTTAATGAGTACGCAGTCTGTAGTTTTTTTATCCCGCTACAAATGAGCTTGACGATTATCGCAAACCAAATAAGACAATGACGTCACAGCTTGACGGGCGGAGTTAGATCGGAAGGCCAAAATTATAGGCTTTTTTTTTATTCGTTGATTGACCAAGCAGATAGCCCACCTGAGGGTAGGTGTAAAACCATAAACTATAAACAGAGCAAAACTTCCCAGGCCATGCAAAGATCACATCCTGCAAAGTAAATGATACCTTATATGCGCGTGTGTGTGTGTGTGTGTGTGCGTGTGTGCGTGTGTGTGTGTGAGCGTGTGTGTGCATGATAATGAGAGTGTCCATATTTATTTTAAAAAGAAATAAATTGAAGACGAGCCTCAATAATCAATCAAAATAAATTGACGGACATTGTTCGGCATGTCGCAGTTCAAATTCCTTGCATGCCCTGGGAAGTGTTACTTTGTCTATAGGCGATGGTTTCCCACTTACCATCAGGTAGGCCATCTGGTTTGTCCGTGTTATTACTTTAATAAAAAGGCTGCAACGAGAATTTTGGATTAAAAATAAAGCCAATTCAAAGGCTATTCTTTGAATTTGCTAAAAGTAACATACGGAAGCTGATGTTTTACAATAACGTTTCGATGACTTATTAGCAAAACTTCTTAATTAACTCGGCTTTTACCTCCTGGGGGGCCCTAATCACTCTCAAGTACCTACGTAACGGGCAAGTCAATATTTCAAAGTTTCGCTAATTAACGCAAAACGTACTCTCGCCTCGTTTGAATTAATTTAATAAATACCTATTAGGGCGAATTAAATTTTGTTTTGCCTCGTAATTTGTTTTAGTTCGCCAATAGGTCAACTTTGAATTTTAATCTTTAATGTTCCTACCAAATTGAATAAAACTTAAAAAATCTTATTGTTATGAAGTTTAAATTGCGGTGACAGCTGATCAGTACCTACTGTACTTTACAGTACTACACAATTTGCTAGCTAGCAATCGAGGAGTCGGTTTCGAATATATTTTAGTGATAAGGCCGACTTTGCACTCTAACACCATGTACTGTTTTACTACAAAATTTGCTAGCTCGCAATCGAGGAGTCCATTTTGAATATCTTTTTGTGATAAGGACGACTGTGCACCCCAACACATTGTACTTTTGTACAACAAAATTTGCTAGCTCGCAATCGAGGAGTCGGTTTCGAATATCTTCTAGTTATAAGGTGGACTTTGCACCCTAGCACCATATACTTTTGTCTCTCGTTTTTTGTTGCAATAAGGTTATTCTATCTCAGATAAACCATATAATCATCGTCAACAGTCCACTTCTGGAGTAGAGTTCTCTGTCAACGGGAGGGTTTTCCCCTTTTTAATCACCACGCAGTAGAGAGTTAAATTTCTCTTAGTCGCCTCGTACGATACCCGCGGGTCTTTAGACGAGGGGCGGGGCACTTCGAGGGTATTCTGATCTGCCGTCACACCACCTCACCATATATATCTATCTAGTTCTACCTATCAAAATACTTCAACAAGAAAACCAAGTAAATGAATCTTATTAATATTCCATTAAAGCTCAAATTTGCCTACAATTTTTAAGCTAGGGCTTGTGGCAGATCTTCCTCTGTACTACTAATATCATCTACTGCGATCACAGAACCATCAGCGCAGTGTGGTGTTTGTGGGCAAACTCTCCGGTTGGGAGAGGCCTTTAGTCCAGCAGCAAACTGTTATAGGCTATAGGGGTATTAGAATTCTTGATATCCACAAAAAAAAATAATGCAAAAGTTATCCCAAATTTGCCGCCTTGTTAGTTATCACTTACGTTTATTAAAAAAAGATATGAGTATCAACAAGCCCATACAAGGTAAAAGGAAAAGAAAATTAAGTTATGGATTCATGCCTTATTCCACGCCGGACTTATGCATGCCAAACATGGATATTTACATATAAAACAATAAAAATACAATTTTATAAATATAAAATGTATAATATTCTATATGTAATTCCTCCAAGTGTAGGTAAAAACACTTATAAAAATTATAATATAAATTCATGTCAAAGATAAATGGAATCCTCTCTGACATGAAGCATGCTAAACATTAAAAAGCTACACAAGATAAGACCCACAAAAATAAGATCAGAGACCAACGTAATACATGCACTAAGCTACGCAAACAAACTAAAGTGGAAATGAGCGGGTCACGTGGCGCGCCTCACAGATCACAGGTGGACCAAAACATTAAACAAATGGAGGCCCACTAGGCAAGCGCTACAGAGGCAGACCTGAGCTATTCCTGATGCATAAAAATTATATATAAAGTAATAATAGTTGAAAATTAGATTAAGCAGTACATAATTAATTGTAGCTGTATAAGTTAAGTTTAGGAAATTTATAAGGCGTAATTGCGTATAGTGGTAGATTAAAAAAAAATATAACACAACTCAAAAAGAAAATGGACTGTGATATTAAAAGTAAAAATAAACTCGTTGTGCAATTTACTAAGCTACATAAAATTAATAATTCATTCAAGAGAAATTGTATATTATTTTATAGCAAATTACCGAATGAAATATTTGAGATGTTTCTCAACAAGTTCAAAGTTTATATAAAACGCAAGCTTCTAGAAAAATCTTTTAATAATATTGAGGATTGGGAGAATAAAAGCTTGGGTTTGAATTGCTCTAACTTCATAGCTAAATATGAATTAACTGTGAGATCGTAATAATAAAAAACAAATACCTGGCTAAATTTGTTGTGGGCTCTTCTTAGACCAGGGTGCGTTTGGAACCCTCGTGACTTTAGGTTAAAGTTGTCGAACGAAGTTATCACCATTACAAAATTATGTAAAAGCTTGAAATACATAAGTAAAGAATATTTGAATTTTGAATTTCAATTTGAATTAGCTTTAGACAGTAGTTAAGGCGTTTAAGGTAAAGATAGCTGTATAGGTGTCGACCTTTGCCTTAGTTTATAAAGATTAGCGTTTCAATCAGTTATCAAAATTGCCCCCATTTCGATACTGCTGTCAAATTCATAATAACACGCTAAAACGTATTTAGGAAATCATTAAATCATTATTATAATTGCACATCCGTCGGATACTGCGAGCAGACTGCGGTGCATTATCACATTTTCGGCACAATGCTGTATTGAATTAACATTTGATAACGTTCGTGACACGATCATTGAACGAGTGAACGACTTATTGTGCAAATGATTGAATGGAAAACACTCGTTCATAGAGTTCAGTTTAATAGAGTGTGAGTTTGCAGATCTCGACAATTTTAACAGTTTTTCTTGGGTTTGTATTGTAGGTCATAGTAGTGATTTAGATAATGAGCTTGTCAGACTTATTATCAAAATTATGAATTCTGATAGTAAGTCTGCAAAGAAAGAATAGGTAATAAGTATCTTAATCCTAATCTTATCGTTCTTAAGTGTGACGTTCTGTGTATGTACGAAGAAATAAATACAGTTCTTGTGTTTTTTTCAATTCAGTTGGTTAATTTTATTATATATATATTTTTTTTATTATATTGAATAGTTGAACAACCTCTTTAGAATGGTTCTATCACCCACATTCAAAGTTTTCCTAAAAGAGTTACGACTTCTGATATTCTGGGCGAGTCTATTATAGAGTCAGTAGGTTTATACCTACTGACTCTATAATACAAATATAATGACGGTGATGATAGGAAAGTCAGACTGACTGCCATTTCACTAATAAGTTCTTAATATAACGTGAAGAACTCCCCGTATAAAAAAACAAGACATTGCATTATACTGAATCGTTGAATTACATCCATATAAACAAGAAAAGAAGTCATATTACAGTGGTATAACAGTCTGGCAAAGCCAACGTTTATCCATCTTAAAGTGTCTCTCAGACGCTAGACAGAACAATGTGATAATTTTATAGTATTTCATAGAATCCATATTTTTACAAATTGTCTGCCTTGGAATTGTTTCGAGCGTCTGAGCGCTCTCCGGGGAGAGTTCTCATTCTGTTTCTAACTCTCCGTCATTTTCTCTGGCTTCGAACCCGGTAATGATCGCAATAAAGGGACGGGACGTATGAAAACGTACGAAATTACTTAGTTGGAGAGCAGGCGAACGAATACGTATACGTATTAAGTTATGAAAAATACAATACAGAAGATTAATGGTTTTTTTGGGAATTTAATGATTTTTTAATTAAATACAAAATATAATGAAGCAGATATAAAATTTATGTATTGCAAGTAAATGGTAACACAGCAAAAATTTGATATACGATCGCCGAAAATACTTCGATCCAGTTCCTGTATATAAGTAAAAATAGTTATAAGAACTGCTTGAAAATAATGCGTACATAATTAAAGCAAATATTTTATTAAAATCGACTCATTCATTTGGTCCTAGGTCTCATGCAAATTAACCTAGGGTGAAAGGTCGCACTTATATTCTTCTTTTTGTGTTTGAAAAAACCAAAGTCCTAAAATCTATAGTTGCATCGCAAATAAGAGCTAAATAAAATACATTCGTGGTTAAATGAGAGTTATGGTGTAATATTATCGGAGGTAAGTGGAACATTCAAACCGTGGAGTACCTACTTTGCTTAATTGTAGAACAATAAAGGCAATCGCAGTATTACATATTACAATTAGTTCAAACACATTGACCAAGTATTTCACTTGCTCTTTGAGTATCTAGTCTGGATTTGATTTGTAATTGCACATGTAAGGTTTCAACACAAAGGTCTTTAATTCCGACTTTCACGTCGAATCGAGGGAGGAATTCGGAAAAACGTACGACCATTTAGTGACGTGCTAGTAAAAGAACCATATCGGTATTTTGACATTTTAACGCACTATCGATATTTTATCCTTTTTTATAATTATGAAGTTAAATATTATTAGCTGCTGACGTGGCCTCGTCCACTGTTAATTCTTCTTAGGTAAAAAGTACATTTGTTAATTCAGGGCATAATCAAACTTCATACCAAGTCTCAGTCCAATTTTTTCAGTAGTTTTTCCGTGAAGGAGTAACAAACATTTTTATTATTCTTTCAATAGTCCAATATCGAATTTCTTACTTTAAACGGATTAAAAAATACTAACTTATAATGATGCTACTAGAACTGCTACTGTCTCCATGTAATAAAATGTATTTATTAAACCCCCTTAAAACTTTTCACTTCAAAGTTTGTTTTTGATTCAGTTTTGCTGTTCGTCATAAATATTAGCTAGGCTTAATCCTTACTAATTTACAAATGCGAAAATCTGTTTGTTAATTTGACCTTCCTTATCAACTTCCTTATTGGCCTAGAGTTAGTTGACAGGACGAAAAGTAACCGAGGCTACTTTTTATCCAACGAAAACCCACGGGTTTAGTAAAAAAAACGTGATAAACGTGGACAGCAGGTAGTCATTTAATCAATGAATTAAAAATATATCGATGCTAAAGAAATATATCGATGTATTCGCACAAGCCTAGGATCGATGATCACAGGTTTAATTGAAGAGTTTTCTGTCACAGAAGGAATTTCGTGTTTATCCATTGTTTTGGACTTTGCTCCTCTTACATTTCTAGGGAATCACACTCTGATTTGCTTTGCTATTTAGGTGACTTTTTTTTAATCTCTTTTAAAAAGCTGAGCCACTAAAGTGACTATGTAGCTGATTCTACGTCTACCTACATTAATCTTAAATCTATTATATATTTCGCGGGCTGAGAATAGGGGTTTGATAAACCTTTAGGTGACTCTACTACCCCATATTATTTCTCAGCTGAAATAAAAGTTTGACAAGTCGCAGGTTATTGTAATATGCCAATTAAACATGATAATTAATATGTAGAGGCGATAGCGTACAAATACTAGACGAAAAAACATTGCACGAATATATAAAATAGTTTACGATTTTGAAAGTTTCATTGTTTGTTTGCAGTAAGAACGTCCAGGGCTAAGATGCGTGTCAATTGTCTATTTCCTAGTTTTTTTGTTTTTTGTTTTATTTAGCCTTTTAGAGTATCCCGTGAGACCAGACCAGAGAGAATTCGGATATTCTAAATTCCCAAAGAAGACGCCGAAAGCCAGGAACGAACCCCAGAACTGTCACATTTAAGAAGACAAAGCTCACCACTGCGCCAGGAGTCGTAGAAACTAGGAATAAATAATATTGTATTGTATTGTAGTGATTCTAACTTCGGCCTCCTAGTCGAGTTTGATCTCCGGCACGTACCTACCTCTCAACTTTCAACAGTTATTTGCATTATTAATTTATATTTTTTTTGACGTGACAACGTCTTATAAATTGGTTTGCCGGGTGACACTTCAAGAAACTGCGTTACGCTCCGCTCACGTTATGCGCTCACAATGAGAGCGAGTGAGAGGCACGCGTCCCTTCCACTCGGGCATGGTTAGCCCGCCTAAGAGCGAGAGAGACAGACATAAAAAGTGAAAGGCACGCGTCCCTTTGTAGTAAACGCTGTTTCATTGTACGCAAATGTATTGCAAGTTATTGTATGTATATTTGTATATAAATACGTATGTATGTGTAAAGGTAAAAATAAAATTTTGTTAATATGAAATTCAGTGCGAGATTCTTTGTATAAATTAATGTTTTAAATATAATTCTTTGTATAAATAAATGTTTTAAATTGTTACTATTATTTCATCCTTCTTCCTACTATACGAATGAATATTCACATTAAAATTATTTTACCACTCAAAGTCGTTGTCACGTAAAACTTTCGCCCGTATACCGACTTTACAGGCAACCAATTTTTTTTTAACGGTGAACAAATAAATAAAATGAGTTGATTAATACGCCTACCTATTTTCTCGTATTATCTCACAGAAATAGGACTATAAAACGGTAGATATAATTATCTCGTGACGCGCATCTTAGCCCTGAATGAATATCTTACTTCAAACAAACAGTGTCACCTTCCGAATCGTAAACGATTTCATATATTCGTGCAATGTTTTTACATACATAAGTAAACTAAACTGAGTTTTCAAGTTTCATAGTTCTTTTATCTCTTTAAATAGAGCAACAATACAATGAGATTTTTTTTTTTAATTTGCCTATTTAGTTTAGTTTAATTCTTTTATAGAATCAATCTAGAAAATTAAGCACTTTGATTAGATCTAAAACTATAATCCGTACCAACTAAAAATGGTATGTAATAAAAAAAAACATACGAAACAATTCTTACTACAGTTGTTACTGCACTGGTGGTTCCGATGTCGATATCTGATGTACATACCAGCAACAAATGAAAAAAAAATGATGAGTCTACGTTTTAAATAACCCAAACGAAATAAGAGTTTGGAAAAATCAATAGTCATGTACACTTTTACATTCTGAACTACTAATAACAGATCAGCTTCAATTAGAGATATAACAGATTAGCTTCAAATAGAGATAAAAGCTATTTTCCGTTGACAGTGAAAGTTTCATTGAAAAGCAAAAGTCTCTCATCTTTAGTGTACACGTACTGTACACATATTTTAGTAGTTTTAAGACAAGGGACGCTTTTGTTGACTTAATAAAACTCCTCTAGCTCCCTAAGAGGTCGTAAAATCTCCATTTTACGGTCGAAGCGATTAGCCAAAAATAAACTGTTGTAAAACTCAAGAAAGTATAAAAACTTTTAGCGTGCCGTCTGAATTTTGATCTTTTATTGCACCACGTCTAAAAAAGAACATCACGTCTTTATCAATAGGACGGTTATTATCTACTGCTTTTAGAGCATCCTGTGAGATCAGACCAGAGAAAATTCGGATATTCTAAGTTCCCAAACTCTGCCGGGAACGAACCGAGACCTCCCACATTTAAGAACACAAAGCTCACTACTTTGCCATGGAGGTCGTCGAAACTAGGAATAAATAATATTGTTTTATACACAAATTCACCCTGAAAACAATAGAATTCTCTTCCAGGCAGTCGTGTAAAACTAGTATCAAAATTCAAAATTCATTTATTTCAAGTAGGCCTAATATAAGCACTTTAAAAACGTCAAGTTTGTCTGTTTGTAGTGACTCTACCACCGGTTCCGAAGGCAGATTCTACACTTCCTTTACATCAATACAGGGCACGGGTCTCCTCCCACAGTGAGAAGGGTTTATGGCCGTTGTCCACTACATTGGCCAAATGCGGATTGGTGGACTCCACATACTTTTACTTCACCGTAGAAGCAATAGATATTTATAATCACATAAAACGCACATAAATTAGAAATAGAAAAGTTAGAGGCACGTGCTGGGATTCGAACTCGGCCCTCCGAAAGTGAAGTCGAGCTTTTACCAACTGCGCTATCACCGCTTCCAAAAACGAGTACCAAATGCTAAATCAGAAATAAACAAACAGCGCACATATTTGCAACGAAGCGCAAGTAAAATGCGGAATGTTTATGCTCTAAGCCGGACACCTAATGTAAGTAGGGCAGTCTGCCTGAATAAATTAGTTCGCTGCAGCAATCCTGTTACGCGGAGCTCTCGAGGGTCACGTGACGTGGCTTTTAGCTCAAAAACTGCGTAACTCACACGAAACAAAGAAGACAGTTTTTTAACAAAAAAAAGTGTGTGTATATTAATATAAACATAAATCTGATGCATTGTCCGTGGGATTGTTTTCACTCATTTTTACAATTGTCATCCACTGAATTTGAAAATAAAAAATACCTTATTAAACTATATGTGTATCAAAGCAAAGTAAATGAAATAATGAATATTATGAATTAAAATAGAACAAAAAATACGCACCAAGTTGACTTTCTTTTACGTTATTAATTTTATTTAAAACGTGGTAAAAAGCCATAAAATTTACTTCCCTTATTTATTTTAGATTCTATTCAAAACAAAGAAAAAACACATTAAAATATCACTAGCTGCGGTGTAGGAAAACATTGTAAGGAAACCTCATGCTAACATGACGACAAGGATAACTTGTAGTGGAATAAAAAAAAAATCATCATCATCATATCACTACAGGGCACGGGTACAATCAGATGGGGTCAATCGGCGACCCCCCATAGCGAATTGATAGACTCCACACACCTTTGAGAACATTATGGGGAACTCTCATACGTGCCGGTTTCTTCACGATGTTATTTTTCACCGTTAAAGCAAGTGCTGTATTATTGCCTTAATTATTAACGCACATAACTCCAAAGAGTTACTCCACCATAAATCAAGTCCGAAGTGTTTACTCACCGATCTTATGTTATGTTTGTATAAGTATCATCACTGCAATCGATTGACGTGCACTGCTGGAGACAGGTCTTTTGGTGAGAGTTACAAAATCCACGTTTTGGCCTCTTGTTTCCAGCGGCTCCTAGAGACTCGCTTTATGTCGTCTATCCACTTCGTTTTGGGTCGACCAAAACTGCGGCGTTATCCCATATCTTCGAACCGCAACGTCCATCGGTTCTCCGGGCTTCTCGTATGTGCCCGACGCTGACCTGACCGCTTTTCAATTTTTACGAGTGAAATACAATGGAATGACGATAGAGTTCGATATTTTTGCGAGTTTCATTTTCGAAAACCATCTTATTTGTACTAGGAGTTCAGATATGCAAAAAGATGAAGGAAAGAGGCTCGCAAAGCTGTACCGCATAAGCATAAGATACTTCGTGTTTATGGAATGGAATACAAACATTTCATAGTGTCTAGGAGGTTCACCTCATTCTTATTATGTTAGCGAGTGAGGATTTTCACGACAACGTATCACGTTGCATTATTTATTGGCCACTACCACTGATATACCCAACCCAAGATATAATAAAAAATAAGCACACTTCGTTTTAAGTGCTACTCAAACACAAAAATAAAACAGAGAGACGTAGAGCTAGGTTTCAAGAAACCTGAAATGTAAAGATAAAAGTAAAATTAACATTTTAAACAACTATGTTAAGATTATTATTGTAACAGTGACTCTATCAGTCAAACAATGGTCCATATATTTAAAAGCATAGTATGCCGATTTCAGTTTAGATTAAGACATGAAATTGTCAAAACTCTTTGTAATACTTATATAATTTCTATAATGTAACTACGAGTATGTATCTTTGCTTTCCCAATATCAATGAGAAAAACTTTATATTTCCACAACATAACCTAACAGATGCTTGCTTCACCTGTGGACGAACTACGGCTGCTTTTGTCAAAGCAACATAAACACTAAATTAATTGTAATAAAGCTCATTTTTCAGTGGGGATCTGCAGTTGGTATATTTTTGTTTTCATAGCTACGTAATCGGTCGGTCGACGTAATTTTCGTAGCCTGATTGTGTCCTGTAAAATGTTTTATTCAAATCCGAACCTGTCCGTGGACTGTGAAATAGATTATTCACCCGACTGTGTGAATAGAAGGCAGGGTAAGTTACGCCTAGTCAATTTAGAGCAGGTTTTAGAAGCTTCAGAGTAAGCGATAGGTTTTTTTAAGTTCAAATTAAGAAATTTGAACAGCTTTACTTTTTGATAAGAATGAAGTTATGAAAATAAAACTTAATTTGCAATAGGTCCGCAAATTATTCATTGTGGTCAAGAGTTGTTGACTTTTCAATTATTCATAGTAAAGTCAACATCTCCTGAGGATGCTCCGGTGTCGGAGCGAAACGTGCGTAGAGGGTACATTGCCGAAGATCAGTTTGGTGTTGAGTATCAAGATTGAAGAAATTATAAATTACACCACACAGATTCTCCTGCTTTTCGCGGAGTATAGCAAATTAAGCTTTATTTTCATAATATATAATGGAATTCCGCAAAGTAACGCCTGCTTCTATCCAATAAAAATTATGCGGTAGTTAGGATTTTTACAGCCGGTGATAACCTAGTGGGTTGGCTTCGGCCATATTTTCTTGGAAACCGAGTTCCGACACGCACTGACTTTGCGGAGTTACGTGGGTTTTTTACTCAAGCAAATAAAATATAACTCGATTTAAGCGGTGAAGGAAACATCGTAAGGAAACCTGCATGCCTAAGAGTTCTCCATTATGTTATCTCCAGTATGTAAAAACCTGCACTTGGCCAGCTTGGTAGACTACGGCCTGAACCCTTCTCATTCTGAAAGGAGACCTGTGCCTTGGCGATGATGATGATAAAACTCTTTAAGACAGAGCTCTGCCGAGGAAGTACCTACTACCATCATGCTGATTTCTGCTTAGCGGCAGATATAAACCTGTTGCAATGGTTGCAGTGGTTGCCGGTGTAATTACAGGTGAATGAATCTTAACGCCTACACATCAAGACGATGGACACAGATCGACCCCGTGTAGGACTTGTTTTGATCTGGTAATTTTAACCTAAAAAATAACACAATCAAAGTTTTTAATGCTACCACAATTTCGTCTTGCATAAAAAACTAAAATCTGAAAACCTAGTGTACATTATCTACTAGTTAATCCCTTTCATTTCATACCCATAGTGAGAGTGATGAGGAAAAAAAAATGAATTCGCCATTATGTGGCGGTGGCCATCTTGGAACGATTTTCGTCAAACGTACCTAAGGACACTCGCGACTATTATTCACCTTTCTAACAAAAAATACGAAATCAAAATTGGATTATCAGTTCGGGAAATACGATTCCACAGACAAACACAAACCTGTCAACCTTATAATACCCCATCGTGTTTGCGTCGGGGTTTAAAAATGAATGTAACTAGCTATGAACTACGTTTGGACAAAAAAATCATTCAAGAAGTTTGTAGCTAAGAAAGGAAATAACTCCGCAGTATAAAGAGTGCATACAACTCGTCTCTGTGAATGCATATAAAGTATCCGAACGTTTCCAATATATTTATGAGCAGTAATGCAGTTCAGTTGGAGAGAATCTAAAGACCCACCGACGTTATCGAGAATATTTTTCATCTAAATATCACATGTTAAAATGTGAGCTCTGTAAAATTCCTCAGTTTATTTAGTGCAAGCAAATAGATGGAGGGTAAACGAATTTAAATATCTTAGTGGGAACGTAAATGCCTTTACAACTGTCTTTCTTTGATATTTTGGTCCACGAGTATCTAAGAAAAATATCTACAAATAATACTTTTGAAAGAGCTATGTTAGGACTATCTCTACGTGATGATATCAGAAATTAGTAGATCCGTACAAGAACTAGAGTAACTGACATTGCTCAGCGTCGCTAAGCTGAAGTGGCAACTAGGGGGAACATAGCTCGGAGAACCAATGGACGTTGGGATCTCAAGGTGTTTGAATGAGCAGCCCCCGCGGTAAACGCAGCGTTGGTCGACGCCCAAAGAGGTGTACAGACGACATCAAAAGAGTTGATCAAGCGGCCCACGATCGTTTTCGTCAATCGGTTGAAGTGATGATAATGATGACAATTTTAATCTCGTAGGCCTTACGAGCTAACTTAAAGATACAGGCTTTTTATTAAAATTGGTTTTTTTATAAGTAACTTTTTAAGCTTTTACCGGTGTGGTTTATACATAGCAAGGTGGTCGTGGTAATTAAAGTGCTCTACCCGTAAGTGAGAAAACGACAAATATTGAAATTGCTCTATTAAAAAGTGAATATTTAACAAATTAACAATATCTTTAAAATGGTTTAGAAAGCGGAGTCTTCATTCATCCTTGTCATTTATAAATGAGTTTAGTTCACGGATATTTAGGTAAACAGTAATATAGATTTATCAGATTTTAATTAACGCAGTGCGTTCACTTAAATATTAAAGAATAATGTATTTTATTTATTTTATTTATTTATACACTTTATTTGTACACCACAAATAGTAAAAAAGAACAATGGACACAACAAAAATAAACTTAAAAAGTAGGATACAAAGGGCGGCCTTATCGCTTAGTAGCGATCTCTTCCAGGCAACCTTAGTATCCGTTTCTTTCACGAAAGGATTCATGTGATTTTGTTATTATTATATTAATTACATAATATAAAAAAGATACAAGCCATAAAATCTTGCTTTCGAGGTCATAATCAGTATGTTTCTTAAATTTACATATTTGTTAAACTTAAGATAGCAGGGGCTTCAAAGTCATCGTAATCTAAGAACAAGACCACAATTATCTTAGCCGGTATTTTTTTTACTAGCACCATCTTACATATCAAGTTAAACTAATATTATACCCAAGGATTTTATCGTGTATATAATCCTTAATACCTTATTAGATTTCTCCTATAAGCTTACGTTATATTTTAACATGGAGTTTCTTGGAAGACGTCTCAAAAAAAAAAACACCCGGCTGAGTTTGTTGTGGGCTTCTTCTTAGACCAGGACGCGTTTGGAACCCTCGTAGCTTTAGTTTTAAGTTTACGAATGTGGTTATCGCCATCATCTCACTACCGTGTAATTTTTATGTACGCATCATACGTGCCACTTATGAGCCTACTTGAATAAAGATATTTTTGACTTTGACTTTGACGTTGACTTTGAAAGTCATTCGGTAATTTGATTTAAAATAAATAATAAGTGAAAAAAAATTATGTTCCTTTTCTATTTATTTGATTTGTTAAAAAGTGTTATTTTGTTGCTAAATTTAACAATTGTTGTTTACGACTATTTTCTTCTACATTTTGCTATCACTCAGAAGTCGAGATCAGTCCTGCCTTACGCTACGTGAGTTGGTTTAAACACACGACCCTCTTTTGTTGCGTCAGCTCAGCAGATCGGCAGTTTACGACTCCTTTCTGACACTCCCTTGGAGCGTTTTTCTTTACGACTTCTATATATTTCAGCGTACTCTTTATGTATTCAAGTTACGTAGGTACTATAATTTTTATTTATTTTTACTCGTTGCCAGTTAGTACTTGAGTTGAGTTGAGAGCGGTTATATGATGACATATCTGCCGTGCTAATGAAAAGAGCGACTTCTTGGCATGTAACTAAAACTGAATTTCAGAATGTCCCTACATCTGCAAGCGGAGTTCAAAATCGTTTTTACTATGTCCTTCCATTTCTGGTTTACATTTCCAGATTCAGGTCAGGTCCCACTCTCCAATTATACAATAATTACAATCTTAGGTAGAGCTTTGGTGATGATGATAATATGAGTACTTTTTGATGGTTTTTATATGTGGTTTTTAAAAAATAACAAAATATGTTTAATATATGAATGCAGAAACATTTGACGGCTGATTGGCGTAGTGGCCAGTGACCTTGCTTTCTGAGTCCAAGGGTAAGGTAACTGGAAAAATGTTTGTGTGATGAACATGAATGTTTTTCTGGGTCTGGGTGTTTATCCGTATATTATAACTATTTATGTATATTATTCATATAAGTGATTAATCTATTATCCTAGTGCCAATAACACGAAGTACGTTTACTTTTTGGCTGGTTGGCAATGTGTGTATTGTCGTAAAAAGAAATAATGGTTTGTTTACTTCCAATAGGTAGGTAGTAGGTCCCCTGGTACAAGTATGTTATACGCTTAGAAGGAGATCTCAGCGTAATAATTAAGATATGAATGTAATTGTTACTGAAATAAAATTTATTATTATTATTATTATTATTATTATTATTAATAGACAAATTATATTTGATAAATTTGACGGCCGATTGGCGCAGTGGGCAGCGACCCTGCTTTCTGAGTCCAAGGCCGTGGGTTCGATTCCCACAACTGGACAATATTTGTGTGATGAACATGAATGTTTTTCAGTGTCTGGGTGTTTATCTATATATTATAAGTATTTATGTATATTATTCATAAAAATTATTCGCCAGTTATCTTAGTACCCATAACACAAGCTACGCTTACTTTGGGACTAGATGGCAATGTGTGTACTGTCGCAGTATATAAATATATATATATATATATATATATATATATATATATATATATATATATATATATATATATATATATATATATAATAGGTACATCAGGGTTAAGAGAGGACAGTTACTGAGATGGACCCAGGATTGATACAGGTAATAAATAACAATCACCATCATAGAAAACACGTCACGATGCCAAAGCTCTTTGCATTTAAAATACTGGCAAACAACGTTAACAAAAATTGACATAAATTATTGTTTTTTTCACATACTTTTATGCACCATCTACCCTATTTCTACAGCTATATCTTTTACACCATTGGTTCCCTGGAAGAGATCGCTATGTAGCCATAAGACCGCCAAATTGTATTATGATTGTTTTTTTTTGTTTTTTGTACTTTTTGTGTCTTTCATTCATATTCATTCATAGTTAATATTACCTTGATTTTTTGCTACTATGAAATTTATCCGCGTACTCGTTTAAAATTTCTGAGACACAATCCGCATGTGTAAACATATGCGTAGTTTTCAGTGATTGTTATAAATATCGATAGCAAATTTATACTTCAAAGTCATACGCTACATTTGACAGCCGCTAAAAATGAAATCACCAACCATATTGCCAAATTGAATTGAATTCACAATTCGCGCGAAGTGTTGTGTCACACACACGCGGCTGCTTGCGACATGAGGGCACATTGTAGGCATGGGCCCCACGCGGCTTTTAATGTCGATGTCGATAAACTTTTTTTTTCTCTCGCTCGCTTTTAGATTTCATGAAGAGCGGGACTAAAGGGACTCCCTCAACGCAAGGATTTGCACATAATCACCACACTCGCTGAACAGACGGGATTGTGATCGCAGAAGAAGACTTACTAATTTTTATTCTTCGTGTATTTGTTTTCAATTTATATTATCTTTATCCCTTAATTGTGTGCAATAAAGAATTTATCCATCTATCTAATTCTAGCCGAGACCGGGCACACACGTAGTTGATAGTGTTAACCTCTATATCTTTTTCGTGCACTGTGTATGTAATGGCATAAGCTTAAGAAATATTCACAAAGCAGATTTATAATGATAAGTAAATATTTAAATCTACACTTTAACAATTGTTCTAGCGTAGATTACCATCAAATGCATTGGATGACGTTGTCCTGATAAAAATATTTTCATACTTCAAATTCATTTATTTCAAGTAGGCTTAATTAATAAGCATTTTTGAAAAGTTTTTCAAGTCAGTGTTTGTAGTAACTCTACCACCGGTTCGGAAGGCAGATTCTACCGAGAAGAAGCCTGCAAGAAACTCAGCAGTTGCTCTTTTCCAACATCAACAATATACATTTTACATTTTAACATTCATTTTTCTATCTTGTGAGAGATGAAAGCGGAGCCGGAGGCTTCCAAACAACCTTGTCATTAAGGAATTCATCAATATAAATATAAATATGTATAAATATACAACGACAATACACACATCGCAACCTAGCCCCAAAGTAAGCGTAGCTTGTGTTATGGGTACTAAGATGACTGATGAATATCTTTATGAATAATATATTACATAAATAATTAGAATATACATATAAACACCCAGACACTGGCAAACATTCATGCTCATCACACAAACATTTTCCAGTTGTGGGAATCGAACCCACGGCTTTTGGCTAGCGAAAGCAAGGTCGCTGCAAACTGCGCAAATCGGCCGTCAATTGTAATAAATGTGTAAATCGTTGTAATAAATGTGTGTTAACATATTCTTGAAATGTATGCATTGGTAGGTCCAAAATTAGTATCAGTTAAATTAGTAGTTCAAAAAAGGGATTTTTTTTATTTTATTTCTATCGACAACAGTGTTCAATCGACATCACTATGTCTTATGATGCATTATAACGATGCACCTGACAATGGCATGAGAGGATGGGGGTTCTTTGTGGATGGAAGAGTTCGCTACTCTTTTGGCAGCGATAATTAGTAACTTCACTAACTGGATTATGCACTTAATAACGCTCGGCTACTGAATGTATGAATGAAGAGTAAAAATTTTACATTTATTTATTTTTAAAGTATAAACCCATCCAACTGACGGTTATTGCGAAACCGTCGCCTTTAAGCATGCAAAACTTTGTAGGGCATTCATTGAACACGTGCCGACATATGTCGGGTCTCCTCTACAGTGATAAGTGGTTAAGGCCGTAGTTTAACACGCTGGCCCGCTGAACGGTAGACTCCACACACCTATGAAAACATTTTCTTGACGGCCGACTGGCGCAGTGGGCAGCGGCCCTGCTTTCTGAGTTCAAGGCCGTGAACAATTTTTTTTTGTGTGATGAACATGAATGTTTTATCTGTATATTATGAGTATTATATATTATTAATAAAAATATTTATCAGTCATCTACCCAATAGTACCCAAAACACAAGCTACGATTACTTTGGGGCTAGATGGCGATGTGTGTGTTGTCGTAGTATATTTGTATATTTATTTTCAGGAACTCTCGGACATGCAGGTTTCTCACGATGCTTTCCTTCGCCGTTGAAGCAAGTGATATTTAAATTAATTAAAACGCACATAACTTAGAAAAGTTAGAGGTACGAGCTTGGATTCGAAATCGGCTCCCCGAATGTGAAGTCAAGCTCTTACCCAATGTATCCATCGAAAAGTATTTTCAATAAGGAAAGTTGATAAATAAGACTTCTATAATTGTATACCTATGTACTTTTTGTTAGAGTTTAATAAATAAGTTTTCGTAATCTTCATACATCACTGAAAAGGATAAAAGAGTAAATACTGAAAGAATCCGGCAAGACGTACAATATTGGAGGCTTAATTAAACCCATCAATACGTGCTACGTTAAAACAGTACTCGACTTCGCGATCTATAGGTGTTTAGGTATTTTGCTAATAGGTTGTGAATACCTAGAGTATCGCTGCACAAGTTATAAGATACTGCGGGTAAATCTCTAATTTGACAAAGTTATTAGTGTCTTTATTGTATGTATGTAAGTTGTTTCAAAATAAAGCTGTGATATCTTCCTTTTCGGGGAGACCGATTGCTATCTCCGGCACGCCTATAACTTTCGGGGCGAGGCGCGTTGGAAGCAATGAAATAACTTGCTTTAACTGTTTATATATAACATTATGGTTGATAGACTGCGTAATGTTATCAATGTGTTATTTTAAATCTAAAACTGAGGGACCTGCGCTGTTTTTGGCCGGTAATGAATTGATAGTGATGTCTGGAGGCGTTTCTATGAAAATGATTATTTTTATTGATTAAGGCCAAAACAGTTTACTTAAAAAGAAATCCATTAACCCCAGTCTTAAGAAGCCTATTAAAAATATGGTGGGAAAATCTCATGGAATTGCTAAAAATATTAAAATATCATCAAGATGAAACATAGGTTACAAAAAAATAAGTTATGACAAATCCATACGTTTGCATTTAACTTTAAACGAGTATGGGTTAGTAGAGACGTAGCGCATTGTATATATACGCAACAAGTACACGCGGGCAGGTATTATTGGCTGCACAAATATTATAGCGCCGTAAGAAACTGCTTTCGCTTATGTCTTGTAGCCTTGCAAACGTTTCTTGAGGCGGGTGTTTACTACGGATTCCCGTCTTATCGGGGGCCCGCAGGCGGGGCCTCAGCGTATTTTTGTTAACAACTTCTTTTCAGAAATTTTCACTTGAGGTACATTGTTGCGGGGCGCACTTTGATTTTCTTGTTATCGGCTTATGTACCACATTTCGAATGTAGCTAGAGGGACAAGTTTAACCTTTTTTTTTTTTAAATAAAGAAAGTTTTTATTTAACTCGGGATGAAATGGAGCGATTTTATTTTATTTGACAATGTAGTTGGCACCGAATCTCTTTTGAAGATACTTGCTTTTGTAAGGATTTTGTATTCTATTTTAGTGACTATCCTCACCGCAATCCGCAAGTTTCTAATTATGCCAAGCAAAGACTGAAATATTATTTCGTATTAATATCATGTCCTCTGGAAGGCGGCCTAGTGAATGTCTAGTGCCTTTTCAGCGAGTCCGCCAATTGTACCTTATAATTTAATAAATAAATAAATATACTACGACAATACACACATCGCCATCTAGTCCCAAAGTAAGCGTAGCTTGTGTTATGGGTACTAAGATAACTGATGAAAATTTATATGAATAATATACATAAATACTTATATAGATAAACACCCAGACACTAAAAACATTCGTGTTTATCACACAAAAATTTTCCAGTTGTAGGAATTGAACCCGTGGGTTCGAGTCCAAACACTGCTTGAGACTCAGAAATCAGTCGACCGTCGAAATAGGTTTTCCAGATTAGGCTAAATGATTAAGTACTGGGTTTTAGTGTCAAAGAATTAGCTTGGAGCTAGTAAATTGGTTTTGCCTAGCTCTATGTCTTCGAGAGCATGTAAACCTATAGAACTGTTTGTATTCAAAATATGGGATGATAATCGTTAAAGCCCACCACAATCCACTTTACAGCAGCGTGCATGGTCTGAATTCTTCGCCTTAGCGGAGGCTATGTAGAAACATATTAATAGACTGAGAATGGAGATGATTGTCAATAACATAAAAGTGTCGTGTAACTAATTTTCATCGCAACTTTCTCCCATCTTAAACGATATATAACCTTCAAAAACTTTTCTAGCAGCCCCCTCCGACTGGGGAAAAATGCGAACACAGTATTTGTATTAACGTTACAAATTTATTTCTCCACACGCATTATGCGAGAAAGCGACTTATTGTTCGAGAAATAGAGGTTACATTGCGTTTAAGTGTGCTCAGAGATGTTACTTGCTACGTACCAAAATTGCCTCTTCCCTCAATCTCTTCTTTTCCTTTTGTTGCGACACAGCATTTCGGATTTGTATTTTATTTTCTATTATTTATTGCCGACGAAACGGATGTGTCAATATCAGTTCTAGTTTGTTAGTTCTCGTGTAATTCGAGCTCGATGCGAGCACCGTGACGTTTTATTTCAGTTGTACTTTATGTACCTAATGGTTCGTATGGTACCTACTATTGAAGTGAATTTTATAAGTGCGGTAAAAAAAACCATTGTAGATTTGTTGAGGTATTTGTCATGTATTGACCCTACAGAGGTTTTGGTAGTCAGTTGATTCCCAACCGTCGTTATAAATAGACGTGCGTAAAATTAATAGGCAGTTTTCTGGGGATTTTCTGTATAATCAATAACTTTCTTAGCGAACGCAAAATAATAAATTTTTGCTGCAATTTGCTAAAGGATAACTAATAAAAGAAGGAAAAAAAACTTATGTTACATCGTGATAATGTAGCTTTTTATTGCTATAAAAATAGATTTTCCCTAAACGTCTCACGGATACAGTAAAGGATATGGAGAACAATCAAAAAAATAAGACCAAATGTGCATCAAAGCGAGCGTACCCGCGTGCTATAGCTAGTAGGTACAACATAAAATTGAACACAACCCGTTATACACAAGCAGTCGATCGGCACAAAGACGTGCTGCGAGTTCTCTAACGCCCTATTTACATCGTTAGCTTTCCATTTTGCAACCATTTTGTATCCATTTTGCACCTAAAATTGTTGGTAAATGTGGAAAGGTTCAACCTTTACCCTGTGTAGAGACAATCTACCAATAATAACTGTATCTATACTAATAATAAAGCTATAGTGTTCTGTTTATGTTTCATCGCACTAATATTATGGGCTCAGATAAACTGCCATTACAGGTTAGTCCTACGGGCTACTATGTTATACTGCATCATCATTTGATGAGATGATTTAACAATGCGGGCGGGCGATGTAAGGCGCTTGGTCGGAGTATATTGTGTAGAATGAAAGATGAAAGTTACATCTTATGAATTATTTATCAGATGTAGTTTCCAAACAGTGCTAATAATTGACACAATAGTAGAGTTATTACAAGTTTGCCAGCTTTGTTTGTCTGTTTGTTGGTCTCAACCCCATCAACAATGCCTCATTCCTTAGACAAACTATATGGCTTAGATAACAATTTGGTGTCATATATACATAGTTAGTTGTAACAGTCAGAGTTAGAATTGTTCTAAAATCCATCGTACAACAAAAATGTTTTTATAAAACGGCAAATTCCAGAATTTTGCAATATTGCACAGCTAAATCTGATTCTAGAGCACTGCTTCCAATTAGATTCGTTAAAACTTGCAAAGCGAAAATTGTACAAAACACTGAACATGGGCAAATCTCAAACTAAGGCTTCCCGCACACCGCAGACTTTTGATCTGTTGATAGTACCAGCATCGGTGACGGGAACGTAAGTTCTTTTAAATCCACTCTAAGAATGAGTTAATTTGGTAGTCCCGTGATAAAACAGTGAGTAGGTGACAGTGCAAAAAGTGATTATGACAGAATACAACAATGAGCGATGGTCTGTAGTCTAAGTTTTCAAGCCAATCGACGTAGTGTAAATCTGTTATTATTTGTAGAGGAAACGTCATGATTAGAAAACATAAAATAAATTTGACAAATTTACGTTACTCCTTAGTAAAGTTTGTTAATATAATACAAGGGTCTCTGGATGTCAATGTAGAATGGCAGATATACGGTTAACAAAAATATTGACTTTTTGGTTTGCTGATGCGTTACATTACAACTTACTTTCATACCGTGACACAGTGCGTTGACATCTTACAACTTTGTAAAATTATAGAACGCACATAGCGGTGATTAAGTGTCTATGGATACGACACCATTTGAACACAAGTCAGTATCAGGGCACAAATATAATTAACAAACGCATAATAAATAAAAGCAACTCTCACCTACCATTCATATGTTAACTGTAATGGTACAGTTAACATATGAATGGTAGGTAATGGTAGTACGACATTCATTAATTCATTAATTCATTTGAACGACAATCAAATAAGAAGCGTCGACAGTTTTCACCTAAAATCCTTGTATTGTGCTAAATCAGTAGAATGAAAATTAGCCATGGTTAAAACATCTTTTGTAAAGGCGCAATTTTTTTTTTATTTGTTATATTATATGAAGTCAGAAGAATTCTGATGTCGATAACAAGTAATATAACAAGTAAACTATCACCCGATCAAAAGTCTGCGGAGGTTCTTAGCAAAAATTTAGCGAAGCAAACCACTCGAAAACTAAAATCTCGAGACAAAGGCCATCGGACGGCAGGGGCCTGGCGGTGAAGGCGAACTATCGACAAGTTGCGAAGCGAAAGACGCCAGCGAAAGCGAAAACTCGGCGGTTATTTTCATTTAAGTTTCA
Organism: Pararge aegeria; assembly: GCF_905163445.1. Classification (NCBI taxonomy): domain Eukaryota; kingdom Metazoa; phylum Arthropoda; class Insecta; order Lepidoptera; family Nymphalidae; genus Pararge; species Pararge aegeria. Next base: position 1,715,218 of record NC_053184.1, on the reverse strand, counting down.
AATTGGCGGCGCTTGTTTGCGCAAATTCTATTGAAATAAGTATTTGATGATGGGAAAACAGTCGCAACTCTAAACCATTAAAATACACAAAAAAATACATAAAATATACAAAATCTTTATAGAAATTCTTTTTTTTATTTTTCTTTCTTTTTTGCACCTACCACAAATGTTTTTTTTTTTTTAAATGAAACGAGTGTAGAGAATACTTCAGTTTACTTTAGTGGTACCGTTACAAATCAAGAATGTGAATGATGATGATCTTTTTAATATTTTGTAAAATATAATCCTTTAGCTGATGACCTAAAAATTTAACGTTATTAAATTATTTTATGGACTTTGGTAATTTATTGTTAGTTTAAAAATGTCTATGCACATTTTTTTCTTGTGCAATAAGGTTAAAAAAAGTCTTTCGGGCCAAAATTTAGTCACTGCTCTAATTAGATCTTCCCTCACGGCATGGCACTGTGTATTCCACATAATATTATTGTAAGTAAATAATTTATTGCGTCGTAACAGTCATTTATTTATCATTTGATGGCAGTGGGCAGTAACCCTGTTTTCCGAGTCCAAGGTCGTGGGTTCGATTCCCAAAACTTATTCATCAGTTATCTTAGTACCCATTACACAAGCTACGCTTACTTTGGGACTAGATGGCGATGTGGGTAATGCCGTAGTATATTTATTTATTTAATTTTCATAATATTTTAATTATTACAAGTGATTTTACTTACACTTGGAGGAACTATCAATTTTATAACTTACAGTCGCTTTGAGACGGATATGAAGGCATATCCTCATTTCGGCGTCTTCAGTAGGAGAGCCGTAGCTTAGCGATAAAAGCGCTCGGGCCGCGATTGCCAGAGAGTCGTAGGTTCAAATCCTGTCCGTTCCGATTATTTTTATATGCATTCTGCCATAAAAGCCATTTATTTATTCATGTTCTTGTTTAATTTAAGTTTGTGTAAGTTTTAGTTTTATTGGCTCTCTTTTACAGTTTATTTGGATTTTTATTTTTTAATTTAAATTTCTTTCTTAAATTTACTCGGGCGTCGCGGTTGTTTGCTCAGTCTGATACTGGTGCAGACTGAAAATCAGCGCTGAGCATTGTTCTAATGCACAGCATAAGGCTGAGTTTGCGGCCATTTGCCATATTGTTAATATTAATTGATGATTCTTTTAGTTATTAATCTTGTATTAACAATAGTGTATGGCAATAAAGGATTTTTATTATTATTATATTTTTTGAATTAAATTCAAATCTCTTCTTTACGAAGGTATAATTAACAGAGCACGGGCCGGAACCAAGTGCAAAATCAGGGGAATCATGTCAAAAACTTTCGCACCAGGCGACATGTGTTTAATATAACGGCTTTTTGTAGGAGTGTATATGCAGACTTATGCATATTTAGCGTTTTAAGCCCTAGGTATTACTCCTGTGGATGAAATAATTATAGGGATAGTTTTGGAGCTATTGATTTACCACTGTGTTTTTATTTCTATGGCTAGATCTGTGTATTTTGAGATTTTATCGGTGTAGGTGGTGGTTAAATTATGGGTGTTATAGATTGCAATGTCTATCAAATAAACTGATTTATTTTCTTTATCTAGAATTGTTATGTCTGGTCTGTTGTTGTGTATAGTTTTATATATACTATAGTTCCATCCCAGTAAACCCTGTAACTATTATTTTCTAAGACTGATTGTGGTTGGTATTTATTTATTATTATTATTATTATTATTATTTATTCATTCTAATTTAAGTTTATAAATTTCCCATCTTCTCTTCACGTTGCCACCGTGTCACGAAAATTGTAGTGGAATAGGGATCGATAAGTGAATTGGAGGTGCGATCTTCTTGTAAGATGCGCGGCGTAAATCTTGGCGATGGAAAAATTTCGGAAATTGTCCCCGAGATTTATCGCCTTGCCGTGCCGCGGATGAAATTGTTTTTTGATTTTGCGACACAAGCGAGGGCGAAGGGCACCAGGAAAGGCGTGATGGAAAAGTACGTTTTGATTTGATTTTGTTTAAGAATAATACTAACAATAATTAAATTTGTATGTGGTTTTTTTTTTTATAAATTTTCAATCGCGTCTTTTTATGTTTTACACTGTTGAAAAGTTAAAAAAATGCATGTACATAAATAATAGATACAATTCTACGTTAACAACGTTTTTCGCGATTAAAATATCCGTTGCTTCAATGGTGAAGGAAAACTGCATGCCTGAGAGTCCACCAATTCGCACTGGGCCGGAGCTGTTCTCTGGGTAAGTATGGCGGTTATATTAAACCCATACCCCTAATCGATTTCTACGCGATATCGTACCGGAACGTTTAATCGCTTAGCAGCGCGTCTTCGCCGGTAAGGTGGTAGCTAGCCACGACCGAAGCTTCTTACCAAGACCAGAGAAAATTTAAAAATTATAAATACCCAAATTGCCACTGCTGGTTTTCGAACCCAGGAACTCCCACTTAAAACCACAGCGTTCACATCTATGCCAGGGAGGCAATCAAAAATGTTATTGACAATTAATCTTTGTCAATATACAACCATTGCCAAAGAAATATTTAGTTACTAGCTGTTGCCCGCGACTTCGTCTGCGTTTGTTTTTTGATGTGGCATTAAATTTAGTAGTAGTTCCAAAGAAGTTTAAAGTATTCAGTATCGCTAAGCCTTAAATGAGGGGTTTGCTGCTGTCCGCTGAGGAGTTCTGTCCTCTAGCTCTAGCCACAAATTAACCTCTATAGTACAAAAATAATTATTTAAATCGGTTATAATTTGTTTGGAGTTATGGTGGAAAAACCTCAAACACTTTCATCCCCTCTCCCAAAGGAACCGAGCTTAGTGTCGGGAAAAAAAGTATCCTATATTATTTCTAACACTTCCAAGAATATGTGTACAAAGCTTCATGAGGATCGGTTAAGTAGTTTTTGTGTGAAAGCGTAACAAACAAACTTACATTCACATTTTGACGGCCGATTGGCGCAGTGGGCAGCGACCCTGCTTTCTGAGCCAAGGCCGTGGGTTCGATTCCCACAACTGGACAATGTTTGTGTGATGAACATGAATGTTTTTCAGTGTCTGGGTGTTTATCTATATATTATAAGTATTTATGTATGTTATTCATATAATTATTCATCAGTCATCTTAGTACCCATAACACAAGCTACGCTTACTTTGGGGCTAGATGGCGATGTGTGTATTGTCGTAGTATATTTATTTATTTATTTATTTATTTATTTATTTATTTATAATAGTAGGGATTACATAGCTTGCTATGCTTATTTAAGTTTTATTTCGGTACGCCGGTTATTTTGTGTATTATTTCATATACTCGTATTTATTCAATATTTATAGATTAAGCAAGTAATATTATTAAGCAAGCGATAGAATATTAGTTAGGTTTTCAAATCAGACTATCCGTTTTCAGACATCGGTCGTTGTCATGGCAACAATATGCAAACAACATCAAGCTATATTTCTTGGCTTAGTTGCTCAGTGCAACTTGAGGCTCTTAATGAAGGCCATAGCAATGGAATCGCTGGCACAGCCCGGATATTCGGGATCATCATATCGCCCCTTTACCAGCCCACTACAGTGCACGGGTGTCCTCCCACAATGAGAAGAGGTTAAGACGCCATGCTGGCCCAGTGTGGATTGGTGGACTCCACACACTTCTGATAGCATTATCATGAACTCTCAGACATGCAGGTTTCCTCACGATGTTTTCCTTCACCGTTGAAGCAAGTGATATTTTTATTTACTTAAAACGCACATAACTTAGGTTAGTTAAAGAGGTGCAATCTGAGGTTCGAACTCGGCCCCCGGAAAGCAAAGTCGAGCTTCTACCCACTATCGCTAGCGCTATCACCGCTCCATATTTATATTCGGCATTGGGACCTATGATTTATAATCTTTATTAAAGTAGATTTAAGAAACGCAAGCTTATTTGTTTTCCGTACATTTTTAATAGAAACCTTTGGTATTTACGTAAAAGTTTTCTGGTGTAAACTTAGTCAGAATTTAAAACGTCCAGCCACCATCGTGACGTACGATGTGTAAACGTGGCAGTGACCAAAAAAATATTAAAAGGAAAACCGAAGGAAATATCGAAATAATTCAGCAACTGGAAGACGTAGGAAACGTAATAAATTTTAATCCCGATTACACGGACCTCTTTCGTTTGGCGGACTTTACAAAATTTCAGATTATTTCCCCCGCATTTCTCAGGCCTTTGGGTTTCGCGAGGCAAAAAGATTTACATAAAAAGAAACTTTTCGTCGTCGAAATTATGATTCAATTAGTATTAAAGGATTGGATCCTCAAAGGGCTCGGACTTTTTCGGGTTTGCCGAGTACAACTGATGGAGTCCCCCCCTTTGTGCTTTCGAGCAAACTAAGCAGGTTTCGGCTTTGTATCTCGAGACTGTCGCATAAAGGTATTGGGTACGAATAACGAGTGGAAACATGTTTTAGATGTGTGGACCTTGTGGTAAGACGCAAGCGGATACCAAAATGCCAAATGTTGACTTATAAGAATGCCAATACATACGAGTACTATGGACGTAAATATTTTATCAAACAATCTAAAATGATTAGTCAGAGTGCAGATTTTTCAATGAATTCGAATTTTGATACAAAAAAATTGATTCGGATGTTAGTGGCGTAATAATAATAAAGTTGAGAACCACATAACGATAATCTGGTGAAAGCTGAAAAGGAAAAAGTATCTAAATACTTGGATCTTGCTCACGAGATTACCGCCATGTGGAATGTTGAGTCGACTGTTATTGTTTCGGTAACAGTAAAAGCTTCGACCAACATCTTAAGAAGCTTTCGCTTGGTTGTTGGATCAAGGGTCGGATATAGAAGGCAGTAGTCCTTGAAACGGCGCGTATACCTCCTCACAAGGTTCCTTACTTTGCAGCCCTAACCGCCGGTTGCTTGGGCATTCAAAAGCGGAGGGTGGATGTTTTTTCTAATAAATTTTTAATAGTGTTTTATATTTTTTTAAGCATTGTTAAGAATTAAAAAAATAAATGAAAAGCAATAAGCTAAGAAAAGATTCTCAAGAAATAGTCAATCTACGAGTATGTTTTAACTCGAACTTAATTGCATACGTCACCTTCAACTTTTGTGTGTGTTTTTACTTTATAAAAGACGAGTAAATCTCAAATCATTTGTCTGTTATGTATTGTAAATATATAATAATAATCTTCGGCAATGTACTACTCTCTACGCACGTCTGACTCGACACCGGAGTATCAGGTTGACTTTACAATGAATAATTGTTACGTAAAAAGTGTATTGTAAAGTCAACACGGCCGAGTGGCGCAGTGGGCAGCGACCCTGCTTTCTGAGTCCAAGGCCGTGGGTTCGATTCCCACAACTGGAGAGTGTTTGTATGATGAACATGAATGTTTTTCAGTGTCTGGGTGTTTATCTGTATATTATAAGTATTTATGTGTATTATATTAATAAAAAAATATTCATCAGCTGTCTCAGTACCCATAACACAAGCTACGCTTACTTTGGGGCTAGATGGCGATGTGTGTATTGGCGTAAAAAAAAAAAAAACATCTCCTCAGAATACTCCGGTGGAGGGAAACGTGCTTAGAGAGTACTTATTATAATTTTATTTTATGTAACATTATGAAGATAACTTCTGGTACTGGTATTGAATATGGTTTTATATATCCACCTTGATAGATAATGTTAATCAGGGTACTTTTCTTCCCTTATATCTAATAACGATGTGTGCTTATATCGAACCCCTATTTAAAAGTTCCATAATTAAGTTTTTAGTTTGCTGTCAATTTGTATGTATTCGTATGGTTTATTAGCGGCGACTTAATTGGTGTATGTGTAATAATTTTTTGTATTACCTGTAAGTATTAAGTAGCAAACTGTTTGTGCCTTAGGTTTGAATACATTTATTCTCAAAAGAAACAGTTTCACTTAATGAGAAATTAAAATTAACATAAAGAAGTGGTAATATATTATATAGTTAGTGAGATACAAAACAAAACAAATACAAAAGGTGGCGTAGCGTTTATAAAAAATTTAAACAATGCTTTTTCAGCTTATTTTTAAATGATTTAAAAGATTTCTCGCAAAAAATCTCTTTGGGTAGACCATAGTAAAGTAGTGCTCCCTAAACCTGCATAGTTTTACTGCCATACTTAGTTCCTTAGGCCTTAATAAATAAAATAAAATAACCTGATAGACAATTTACTATAAAAAAAATATCATGGCGTTCTTTTTCCCGGCATTACGTGGTCACAGTTTTCGAAAAACGTTTAATAGAGAATTCCTTATTGAGCACGTAAAACAAATGAAATCTGTCACCGCTAACACTTCGTGTTTGTAACCGACCCTTAACCCAGGGATTAAGTAAAGAATTATACATTTTTCTCTCGCTCATCACAACCCCGCGATTATTCCGACCCGTTCGTTAACTTCGAGATATTCGTCTTGAGGATTACGGCGCTTTGAGTGAACGAATTTCACAGCGCTCCCTTGACGGGTGGATGCCTCAGATCCGCAATTGCCGCTTGCAAATTGCAAAATAGCAAAGGCAATGAAGAATACGACTAAGTGCAACATTAGTGTTTCTTAAGTGTGAATGAGTGAACGTTCATTTTTATAGTTTAGACAGCCGCTTGGCGCAGTGGGCAGCGACTCTGCTTTCTGCGTCCAAGGCCTTTTCGATTCCCACAGCTGGAAAAATGATTTTGTGATGAACACGAATGTTTTTCAGTGTCTGCGTGTTTATCTGTACATTATAAATATTTATGTGTTTATATTCATCAGCTGTCTTAGTACCCATGACACAAGATACGCTTACTTGGGAGCTAGATGGAGATGTGTGTTAAATAATAAAAAGTGGACTAGCTGATGCCCGCGTTCTTTGTCCGCGTTTATTACGTTTTTTATTACTAATTCCGTAAGATCCGTTTGTTATTCTGGAATAAAAAGCCTACGCCACTCTTCGTCTTTTCAACTAACTCTATGCCAAAAATTAAGTTGATTGGTTGCTGAGTTTTAGTTACCTAGTAGGTAACTAACTAACAAGCAAACAGACTTTCGCATTTATAATATTTGTTAGACAGGCGATCCAACCCGACTTCGCACGGGTATAAATGAAGAAAGAGAGTGAAACTATTGCCATGTAAATTTATATATAGGCGACTTAGTGGCCAAATATCTTTTTTCCGTCCATGCCAAAAATCTAGAATACAAAAATGTATGTTGCTTAGTTATTGCGTAAAGGAAGGAGAAACAAACAAACAAACACTTTATTGTTTTTGTTATATTAGTAAGGATGTACTAGACTTAAATTGAAATACAAGGTTTCTTAGTTTAGCATCAGAAGCTTGTAGTAAAATAATTAATTAAGGTGAAAAGGATGCCACATCCTATAAAATAAGAAAACCTCTTACTATATTGTTTAGACTTATTATTATTTTCTAATAATATAAAATATTATTTTCTAATAATATAAAAATATGATAGCTTTCAAAAACTCGTGAACATTCAAGAGTATTCAAGTTATTGTAGGCATCTTTTTCCATTTACACATATTTCAGATAGAGAACCGTGACCCTTGCTTGACAACCCTACTTGTGTCACTAATGACGTCACATTTCCTTCGAAACCCCGTAATACGGACGTCGAATACGTTGAAGTCTCAAAAAAATATACGTCATTTATAAAGCTATAATACAGCCGGGTTAGTTGCAATACGAACTTCTTTTTATTATTGCAAAAAAGTATTTCTAACTCGGCGAGATAGCGTCAAGCTAAGCTGAGCTTCATTTTGTTATGTTTCTTAAAGAAATACTTTTCCGCGGGAATGTTTCACTTCATTTTGCTCTCGCTGGGGCAAGTTTCATTTTAAATAAAGTGGAATTACATAATCTTTTCCTTGCTAACTCGATTTTTCACGTCCGTCTACTGCATAGCTGTGTTATACTAATCTCTTCACAGTTATAAACTTATATAGTATTGCCACAGATTAAGAAGAGAAAATATACGGAGAAAGAAGCTATCCTGACAGTGCAATAATGTGCAAGGTAGTTCTGCAGGGTGATAACGTATCTCGCGACAGGCGTAAATCTTGCACTGCTGACAAACGTCACTTTTCCATATGGAGTGTCTGGATAGCTTCTTTCTCCATATATTTTATCTCCTTAATCTGTGGCAGTACTATATAAGTTTATAACTGTGAAGAGATTAGTATAACACAGCTATGCAGTAGACGGACGTGAAAAATCGAGTTTGCAAGGAAAATATTATGTAATTCAACTTTACTTTTCCATACAATAAATAAACAAAAGTGACGTTTGACAGCAGTGATTGCAAGATTTACGCCTGTCGCAAGCCTGTCGCGACATACGTTATCAACCTTGATTACGTATGTCGCGACAGGCTTGCGGGTCCGGGCTAGGAATGGAACCTTTCTGAACTTGACAGTGTATAATAATGTGTCTATGTAGGTCCCCTAGATAGACTTATACACTGTCAAGACGCCGTCTAGACGACACGTGCTCAAAGTGTAAGCCCATCATCAGCGTCACCAAGAGATTACAGTCCATCAGTAGTAGTAGATATTTTTGTAAACGAGCTCATCTTGGGAAGAAATAAGCTTAAAAATTAAGTATGGCATTAGCACACACAAGATGTGGAACAAAAATCGACATACATATACTGCGAAAATATATTTATATTTATACTAGCTGTTGCCCGCGACTTCGTCTGCGATTGATTTTGTTTTTTTGATGTGGCATTAAATAGTTGTAGATCTACAAAAATTTTAAGTATTCAGTATTGCTTAGCTTAAATAAGGGATTCCCAGTCTCCTAACACAGTTTAGACAAAATAAAATACATAATTTAACCTCTATAGTACAAAAATAATTATTTAAATCAGTTATAATTTGTCGGAGTTATGGTGTAAAATCGTCAAACACTCATCCCCTCTCCCAAAGGAACCGAGCTTAATGTCGGGATAAATATTACTTCTAACACTTCCAAGAATATGTGGACAAAGTTTCATGAGGATCGGTTAAGTAGTTTTTGCGTAAAACAAACAAACTTACATTGACATTTATAATATTAGTAGGGACGCACCATCTACCTCTGTTCTTGAGCTGTCTCTTACGCTATTGGTTGCCTGCAAGAGATCGCTATGTAGAGATAAGACCACCAAGTTGTATAATTTGCGATCAATTTTTATTTACAATTTTTCTATATGTTCATGTGGTGTTCAATAAAAGTGTATTTATTAATTCATTCAAAATCTTTAGTTCTATTGTATTGTTTTCGAATTAGTTAATGTTTAGATCGATAAATAACTAATGAAAGTAGCATGAGCTAAACAGACATGGCATTTAAAGTTCATAACCGAAAGACTCAAAGTTTTCTATTATAATGGGACAACTAAACGGTCGTACACGCATATGGAAATTTAAAAGAACATCCATTCATTAAACAGACACACATAAAAATTTAACGAAGCGTCGCCATATTAACGTACTTCCGGCATACACTTAAGAGTTGAGAAAAAACTATTTGTCTCTGTCGTATGTATAAAAAATGCGTTTCCGTGCAAAGGGGATAGATATATGTTTTGTATGAGAGTTCATCTGTCTCTTGTCGGTCCATCGGGCATTTAATGGGGGTAATTAAGGGGCACACTTGTCTCTCTACGAAAATATCACGGGTGTAAAAATGTCAGTGATGCTGCGTATCAAATTTCGTAACACGTTCCAACGTTTAGCCAAAATCTATAGATACTACTCCAAAATCTATAGATCAATTAATACGGTTAGTATAGCCATACTCGACTGGGTAGAGTAAGAAAAGGATAGCACAATTAAATTTAATCTTCGATATGTACGTTATAGATTAAACTGATAAATATATTGCTTTTTTAAGCACGATCGAGGTAAGAACTAAACTTACAAAATATGAAACGAGCGAACGACCCGAATGACCCGTGAAAATACAAAACAACTCATGACCACTGTATTAGGTTTTAAGAGGGATGTAGGGATTTTTTAAACAATCGCGATAGTCCATAACGTTCGCACGATAGGACAGAAATCTGAGTGTCTATGAAATTTTCTACCCATTGATATATTATGTTACCATCGTAACTTCTAACCTATGTTTGATACATTACAGTATTGTCAGTGTTTTAAATATACGGTGCCCTTTATATTTGATATAATCATAGAACATATGATCAAATAGGTTAAAAATCTAACACTATTTATATTTTTACTCACAATTCACTGACTAAAAATTATAGTACTTAATAAAATATATTATGGATTTTATTAACGATTGTCAATGATATTTTTTTAATTAAGCGACAGGCTATGTCCCGTTCGCATCGCTTTACGACGCCGAACGCCGGTAAAAGTGTTTGTGGGAATGCAAAATGAAGCATGTGATTGCACGGGAATCGCATTACTGAAAAACCAGGATACTCAAGGACTAGAAGTGAATATCTAGATTTTATTCTAGGGTGGAGGCAAAGACGTGAATCCAGAAGAAGAGATATACAAAGTAGCTCATGGGAAGTATACGGTGAAGGTGACGCGAGTTTCACTCTTTTTGTTGCCCCAAATACATTATCATCATGATCCACACCCAATAAACATCCCACTGCTGGGCACACGTCTCGTCTCTCATAGGAAATATGGTTTTATAACATTGATCCACCACGTTGCTCCAACGCGGTTTGGTGGGCTTTAAAGACTATTACCACAATTAAGGTTTATTAATCGGGACCGACGGCTTTACGTGTTCTCTGACGCACAGGGGGCTGACACCGTCAACTTCCTAACTCCGGGTTTGTACCGGAAATTGGTTCTTTAATGCAAAATTGTATCATTTGGCCTGACTCAAAATTCAAACCCAGGGCCTCGTGATACGTAGTTGAATATGTTAATCACTAGACCAACGAGCAGAACAATTTATATCAAGACAATTTTAACCGTAAAAAAAATATATTGTTTAAGCAATGACGCATCTCAGGTGACTTATCCATGTCACTTCCAGATAAGCAGACAGGCTCCGGAGTTGAGAGGGACGCCGTGACAACTCAGCTCAAGGCTACATTAGGCCGGGATACGACTAGCGACAAAGTCAAAAAGTGTGCCATATTTATTTATTTATTTATGAAAAAAGTATTTCGTATAAACTGGAAGTTTAAAATATTTTAAAGCTGTCAGTGATTTTTTTCCAAGAGATTTGTCCCAGGTTAGATTCATGGTAGAGACAATACGGAAATATAAAGTCTTAATTTTTGATACGGGCAAAAAAAACAAAGAAGCCTTCGGACAGCCGACAGAATTGGAAACTCAAAACAATGGAATAACTGTGTTAAGACAATAAATAGATAGATTGATAGATTCATTACCACTATAGAGCACGGGTCTCTTCCAACAATAACAAAGAGTTAGGGCCGTAGTCCACTACGCTAGTCTAGTGCGGATTGGTGGAGTTTATATTTTAAAGTTATACAAACATTGTTATGGAAATGTGGTACTGCTAAAGCAATCTCTTCCAGAAGAAACCCCGATGAAAGTAATCTAAGATTATAAATTTTAGCGGCGTTATAAATAAAATAATACTGAATTTAAACATTAATATCTATTATAAATATTAAAATTATATTAAAAATACTTCAATAATTGAAATAATATTTATCAAAAGCACAGTTATAACAACGTACCAAACAGTATACAAAAACTAAACTTGTTAAGTGGTTATCATAACGTTACTTACTGCTACAGAAAGTCGTTGGTGACACAAAATCACAAGATTTTACCAATCCAGTCAAAAACGCATATTATACGAGTATATTCAATAAATGAGCGTGCCATACGTCGCTTGTCGCACTACGTCTTGAGCATGTCGAGGTCATCAGTGACGCGATTCGGTAAGTTTTGCCGCTACCAAATAGTCGCGCCGCTGGTCGCGGCCTAACGTACCCTCAGCCTCTCGTAGCGTACTCTAATGGATTTTTATCGCGTCGCACTCCATGGCAATTGAATAGGAAATCCAACGGAGACCCGGTTTTAATTTGCCTACCGTAGAACTCTATAATCGACCGAGATTTCATTGAATGCAATTAAATTGGAATTCATGCGATGGGCACTGCCCTCGACTGCAGTCGATGGAGAATCGAATAGAATTAGTGGATCATTGTGGACCCATTAGGAATCTGAATCTACCTATTATGTAATAAATCTGTTTTAAATATAATTTCTTATTCTACCACCAGTTAGCGTTTGCCAGCAATCTAATCGATGATGTTACAGGTTAAGATCGTAGCGAACCCGCTACCACCATAGATCATAAAGATCTTGCATCATAAAGACTCATATATTATTATATTTTTAATAATATATATTTTATTTAGGAAAAACCAACACATGAAAAGTATAATATAAAATACACACAACGCAACAACATGTCAAGGAGTACATAACAAAAGATCTTAAAATTAGGTATATAAATTAAATAAACTTAAAAAAGAAATATAATGCTACGTACCCAGCGACATACTGACGTAACGTTAACGTATCTGTGGTGTTGTTTCTCCCAAACAGAGACCCTCCCAGATTTTATGTATTTATTATTTTCTTTTTTATCTAGTAATATTTTATTGTATTATACTGTTTTCCGACGAATCTCGTAGCAGAAGAGCTTTTTGTGATAGAGCTCGTCTGGAGAAGTACTACCGCCAATATAATAATACGATCAATATATAAACTTGGATCGCGCGAATCGCTTCGTGAAAAATTTAAACAAATAGGTATTCTTACAGTAGCTTCGCAATACATTTATAATAATATAGTCTTTGTGAGGCAAAATATTACTCTTTATAAATCAAAAGCTGAAATTAACAATCGACTTACCAGAAACGGTCATAAATTAGTGATATCTGCATATCGTCTGCGAAAGGTGCAGAACTCCTTTGTGGGGTTGAGTATACGCTTTTGAACATGATTCCTAAGGAAATTCTTAACCTACCAATGCATACATTTAAAAAAATGTGTAAAAACGCATCTAGTACAGCGAGGTTACTTTACATTTGATGAATTCCTCAATGACAAGGTAGAATGGAAGCAGCCAGCCTCGCTCTCATCTCCCGCAAGATAGCAAAATGATTGTAAATGTTGATGTTGGAAAAGAGCAACTACTGAGTTTCTTGTCGACTCTTCTCGGTAGAATCTGCTTTCCGAACCTGATTTGAATAACCTTGCTTATTTAATAAAATATTCAAAATTCAAAATTAATTTATTTCAAGTAGGCCTAATATAAGCACTTTTAAAACTTCTGTGTGTAGTGACTCTATCACCTCTATATTTGTGCCGGGTGTGGGTGCCTTTGAATTGCAGGTACTTGAGGTTTACTACCTCCACTTAAGGTTGATGGACATAGGTCGCACTTCGTAGGAACATCCTGGGAACTGTTTCTATGTTATAGGCAATGTAGCTATTACCACTAGGCTATTACCGCAAAACTAACCAGCCTGTGTTTTCGCAGGCCTGGGACGCCTACACTTGTTTCTTTATTTTGGGGTTTAGGAAGCGCTTTGTAGTAACGAGTTGAAAGACTTCACGTGTGGATCTTTAAGGTTGAAATGCAAAGTATTCCTAAATATCTCAACCAGTGGCTCCAAGAAGCTGGAAAACCGCGTTTGATTCGCGGTTAAACCTGGTGGATGTGACTACGTTTGCGAGTAGAAATGGTTTTCACTTATCATCAGATGGATCATCAGCCTTTTTATTTCTGAATGATGTTAATCGCTTACCGATGCGACACTGGCCTTAAAAAGGTAATTACGCGAAGCCAAAGTGAACATACTATAAATTTGTATAATGTTTCAAAGTTACCTTTTACACGGGAATTTGAAACAGGAACGACCTTGGAAACAGGAGTAACTATTCAACGTGCAGCAGGACGCAAACAATGTAGCTTGAGAGCTTGCGGCTAACTTTGGGAGCGTGCTTGAAAATCGACGTGTTTCACGCTTTCTGTAATATGGCCTTATAAGTAAAAGGTTTTACCGCGATGCAAATTAGACTTTGGCTGCAGTAATACGAGTAAGCGAAGATTTTCTACTATATAAGTGTGCTATCCGCACTGGGCCAGCCTCGTGGACTACGGCCTTAACCCCTTCTCATTGTGGGAGGAGTCCCGTGCTCTGTAGTGGGCCGGTAATGGGTTGAAAGGATAAATTGTGCTAACCTAAAGTGTTGGTATGGTAGTTTATTGAATTAATATCCCAAATCGGTATGTACGTGGCATTTTATAGAAACGAACCCAGCTCTATTGAGATATTATAATTTTCTAAATTATATATAATTAGGACTTAGGTAACGGTGACTGAAGAAATCTGCATGAGCGAGTTCTTTATAACATTCTCAAATGCATGTGAAGTATACCAAAGCGCAATTGGCCAGCGTCATTCAGCGTCATTTGAGGAGACCCCAAGCCTGATAATGGTTTGATGAAATTATACGGACATAGCGCATATAGAGATGTTTATCTATTAACCAATGCATTGTCGCCACCGCAAATAACTTCTAGCTTCGATGAAGCACCTGTCAGAAACTTTCTGCCAGCTCTAAGCCCAATGGTCGTAAATAGTCCCGCAAATATTACGTACGAACTATTCGGATCCCGAATGTTTTCAATGTTTTCCCGGTGGCTCCGAAAACTTTTCCGAAAACCGAGACCCTGTGTTTGTTTACATACATTTGGTGGCCCCAATTTAAACTATCGCTCGTTGATATAAGGTGTCGAGGATACACAGTTAACCATAAACTTAGTGTTGACTTCTAAGCATAATATCTCAATATCGAGGTAGCAAATACTTTTTTGTAATTTTGTGTACGTGACAAAATTAGAAATACTTAGACTGGAGTTTGGGAAGGGGTGGTGATTCACCCACGTGCCTCGGTGAGCACGTTAAGCTGTTTGCCCAGCGCCTGATCTCTTTCCAGTTAAGTCGGATCTGGAGTCCCATCGAACAATAAGAGTGTGGGAATAGAGTGCATCTGCGTCTGCGTGCACACTTGTGAACTAGTAATTTCCCGCGTAGTTAGGAAATCGACTAAAATAGTTTCCCTGATCGGAAAGTATTAGTAGTCTTTGATAAACGGGGTTTGGAATAGTTGCAAAGCAAACAAAATCCCGCATAACGAGGAGTAAGGGCACAAAGAACGTTGTAAAACTTTTGCCACACTTCAACTGACCACTTCTTACAAAGGTCAGAAAGTAAAAAAAAATACCTAACTCTTTCGGCTTCATGCCACTATTGTAAATAATAGGCCTCTTGCGGATTTGTATATCAGCGGTCCCAATTTAAACTATCGTTGCTCTTATTTGTCGTTTAGTGCGGCGTTTGTACTGCCGTGGTCTGTCGGGCCTAAACCTTTGTTTGGGCAAAATTTCGCTTCGACAATGTTTTGCTTCTCTCACAGTTTCGGGTATAGTTTGTCGGGGACATTATGGGAGTGGTGTTAAATCTTTAATTCACTGTGCCACATCCGGGGACTCCGTTTTGCCTCGTGCGCGTTAATTTGTGTAAGTGGCCGCGATAATGCCGCCATGTAATTAATATTAGTCAACCCATATTCGCCCTGTTTCTTACTCGTACACCCAGTTAAAGTTTAGCGCATTCGCCCGTTGCTGTTTTGAGAATGGGTTCCATTAAACGGTTCTAAACCATGGGCCTCATAAGGAGGCTCAGAGTCACTCAGCGAGCGATGGAAAGAGGTATGTTCTTGTGTATATGAGTGTCTCTACGTGTCCAATGAAGAAATGAGGAGACCCGTAGAAGAACTAGAGTTACCGACATAGCTCAACAAGTCGCGAAGCTGAAGTGGTAATGGGCGGAGCACATATCTCGGAGAACCGATGGACGTTGGGGTTCCAAGGTGTTGCAGAACCAACCCCGCACCATTAAACGCAGCGTTTGGCGACCCCCAACAAGGTGGACAGAATTATGATGTATTTATAAATAAAAGTGGATATAAAAAATCTACTTACTAGAAACGGACATAAATTAGTGATATCAGCACGTCGTCTTTGCAAAGTGCAAAAACCTTTGAGGGGATGAGTATACGCTTTTATAACATGAAACCAAAGGTAATATTAGATTTACCATTACATAAGTTTCAAAAATGTATATAAACTCATACATCGAGGTTACTTGATAAATTTCTTTCTAAGCCGCTCCGCTTTCATCTCACATAGGATAGAACAATGATTGTTAAATTGTAAAATGATGTTGGAAAAGAGCAACTGCTCAGTTTCTCAACGGCTTCTTCTCAGTAGAATCTGCTTTCCAAACCAGTGATAGAGTCACTACAAACAGACATACTTGGCGTTTCAAAAGTGCTTATATTAGGCCTACATAAAAATAATGATTATTTTATAAATTTTTTAAACCTCACCGTTTTGAACCAGCAGCGTAGAGTCCCGCGCGAGCGGTAGCTCCGAGTCGGTGAGCGTGGCGTCGGACGCGTTGTCTGAGGCCGAGGTGGGGGTGGTGGGTGCGGTGGGGGAGTCGGACAGGCCGCGGCGCGTGCGGCGCCGGCCGCTGCCGCTGCTCGAGCCGCTGCCCGAGCCGTAGGGGTGTAGGCGGCCCAGGCCTGCGAAAAACATGCTGGTTAGTCTTGCGGTAAAAGCCTAGTGGTAATAGCTACTTAGCATTTACATTCGGGGGGTTAGGTCGAATCCCAGCACGACCATCTAACTTTGGGATTTTATGTGCCTTTTCAGGTATTAAAATATCACTTGTTTCATGGGTGAAGGAAAAAAATGGTGAGGATACCAGCAGCCTATACATTTTTCGGAACCGATAGAATTTGAACCTGCGACTCCATGGCAATCGCGGCCAGAGCACTTTGACCACTTAGCTACGGCTCTCCAATATATCCAATCTAATGTTCTCAATAATGTTCTCAAATGGAAAAACGCAGACAATTAGTCACATGAATACATTCATCACGTTATATCTATTATTACCTATTCATTATCTACAAATTACCTTTTGCCTGCACATGTTAACTTAGATTCTATTCAAAATTGAAACCCTTGTTTTGTCCCCTTAGGGGATAATTTTCTGACTGACCAACGTTAGATATCACTATGCTAAATTTTTTATAAGGAGAATAAATGAATGTTGTTGATAGCCGATACTTCTGCAAACTTGCCCTAAACGCCTCCAGAACTATGTCAGTCACCAATGTAAACAGTCAGATTTATTTAATTTTGCACATAAAAATAAGAACAACTAAGTGCCTCAGTGATCTTGGTTTCAATCCAACGTATGAGGAAAAACATGTCAACCTTTTATGTAATGTCGGAACAAATAGAACCAACATGAAGACAATGCGTCTTAATACAAAACAAAAACAACTTCAAACAGAAAACAAGCGATAGACGGTAAGGAGATAACAATAAAACGACGAACAAAAAGAACGTTTTTAGCTTCGTACTTAAAAAGCATTTTCTCGTGGTCCCATTTAATAACACGGCTGTTGTTTTTTTTATATAATAATTTATCAATTTATAATGTATGTATCTGTTTATTTATAGTCGAAAACATCATATAACGTGCGAGATAAATTAATTGATTAATAAAGCTTGAAATCTAGATCCTTAAGTAAATTAATCCCTCTGGATTCCCCGGTTATCTGTTATACCATTTAAGGTTTTTAAATTTTTATAATATTTGGAAGACATACGTAATGAATTTCATTGTCTTGTAAGTAAATGGAGACCTTATTCATCTGCCCTGTGTTTGAAATAAAAAAACTAATTGATCAAATTAATTAAATGAATAGTTTGAGATATTAGAAACATCCTATATAGAGTGTAAGCGGTGCGGTGCGGGGGTTGTATTAATTCAATCAAAAAGTTTAATGCAGCAGACTTAGATTTGATAAGATGCTACGAAATCTCTAATGTCTTAATTTTTTATCACTGGTGCAGTAAACTTTCACTATTTTAAATAATGCTAAGAGTGGTTGTAGATCGAATATACTGGAGAAGCTGTCAAAGTCAAAGTCAAAGTCAAAAATATCTTTATTCAAGTAGGCCCATAGGTGGCACTTTTGATGCGTACATAAGAATTACACGGTAGTGATATGATGGCGATAACCACATTCGTAAACTTAAAACTAAAGCTACGAGGGTTCCAAACGCGTCTTGGTCTAAGAAGAAGCCCACAACAAACTTAGCCGGGTGTTTTTTTTTGTTAACACCATCTCACAATAAGCGATTAAAATACATTAAGTATGGGGAGGTGTGGGAGGTGACCCGTGCTCTGTAATGAGCTGGAAATGGGTTGATGTTATGATGATGTTCATAAAAATATATCAAAATTTAAAAAGCAAATGCACTGTAAAAATATAAATATAAGAAGCAAAAATAAACTCGTTGTTCAGTTTACTAGGCTACACAAAATTGCAAATTCATTCGAGGGCAATTGTATATTATTTTATTACCAAATGAAATCTTTGAAATGTCTCTCAATAAGTTCAAAGTTTATATAAAACGTAAGCTTACAGAAAAATCCTAATATAATATTAAGGATTATTTAAACGATAAAAAAGCTTGGGTGTGAATTGCTCTAGCTTCAGAGCTTAATATAAATTTATTGGAAGCTGGTGATAACAAAAAAATAAATTTACCCGGCTTGTTTACTTTTTTGTGGGCTCTTCTTAGACCAGGGCGCGTTTGGAACACTCGTAGCTTTAGGTTTAAGTTGGCGAACGAAGTTATCACCATCCCGTTACAATTATGTAAACAAATATGAAGGAACGCTTCATAAGTGCCTGTGATAGGCCTACATGAATAAAGAAATTTTAAATTTGAATTTTGCAAACAAATAAATGCAATAGAATACGTGTATAAATTAGAGTTTTCAAGAAATATAAATAAGATCTCCGTTAAACAGTGATAAAATTAGATAATACGTGCAAAAAAGAGACGATAAAAACCACGACAAAGGCAAAAGAAGCCTTAAATATAGACATCACAGGCGTAATAATTAAGACTAATAAGGCTTCGTTGTGTGACAAAGAGTATAATACAAATTCTCTACGAAATCCAATGTAAATAACGGCGCCGCAGCATTAGCTATTCAATATCTTTTGGAACCATAAGGGGCTGATAAAAAATATTGTAATGCCTATTATCTATATACTCTGACGGCCGATTGGCGCAGTTTGCAGCGACCCTGCTTTCTGAGACCAAGGCCGTGGGTTCCATTCCCACTACTGGAAAATGTGTGATAAGCATGAATGTTTTTCAGTGTCTAAATGTATATTCTTAGTATTTATGTATATAATTCATAGAAATTCATCAGTCATCTTAGTACCCATAACACAAGCTACGCTTACTTTGGGGCTAGATGGCGATGTGTGTATTGTCGTAGTATATTTATTATTTATCTATCTATATAAAACGTTTTCGTTGACCTCCCGGGTGCAGTGGTGAGCGGTGAGAAGTGGGAGGTCCCGGGTTGGAGCCCCGGCAGAGACAATTTGGGAATTTAAAATTTCTGAATATACTCTGGTGGTACCACCCTGTCAACAAAGACATCATCGTCATCATCATATCGAACCATTACCGTGCGACTACAGGGCACGGGTCTCCTGCCACAATGAGCAGGGGTTATGGCCTTAGTCCACCACGCTGGCTCAGTGCGGAATGGTGGACTCAACATACCTCTGAAAACATTATGTAGAACTCTCAGGCATGCCAGTTCTTTACGATGTTTTCCTTCACCGTGGTAGAAGCAAGTGGTATTTTTAATTACTTTTAGCGCACATAACTTAGAAAGTTAGAGGTGCGCGTTGGGATTCGAACCCGGCCCCCCAAATGTGAAGTCGAGCGAACCAATGCACTATCACCACTTTTTTATTTTTATTTTATAACTACATCTTCCTGCAGCGCTGATTTCCTCCGATGTGGTGGTCGGAGACCTTTTGTATCCTTTTAACTTTTAATTAAGTATTTTTAAGTATTATTATTATTAATTCATTAATTTATGTTTTTATTTATCTATTTATTGTTTGTTTATTTATATATTTATGTTTTTATTTATCCATTTATTGTTTATTTCTTTATTTATTTATTTATTATTATTATTATTGTTATTTTATATATTTGTTACAGATTTTGAGTAGAAGTAGAAAGAGATAGGGCACTACGATGTTACACATGTAAATCTTTATATTCTTATAATATAAATTATACACTGCGTCTTTTACTACTGTGTCCTATACTATCACCACTTTAAAACAGTTAACTTAGTTAAAACGTAACAGATCGAGAGATTTATTTTCAGCGAGTGTTTTTGTTTTTTATTTTACCACACGGGATTAAAGGAAATAGGTCAAGCCGCACATTGAACGGAGATTTATAGAATTACGATTACACCATCAACATAAAACAGCCCCGGCTTAATACCATTCGGATCCGTTATAAGTACCGGGAGCTTTCAAAAAATATCTCATTATCAACTTCATAAAAGCTTATCCTGCGACCGTAGTCACTTTAAAGCTGACTTTACACCAAGCGTGTGGCCTAATTCGACTACTATTTTTTAATAATATACCTACTACTTATTTTCAATGGTATTGAAGCCATTATTATTACCCCTTTACCGGCCCACTACAGGGTACGGGTCTCCCCCCACAATGAGAAGGGTTAAAGCCTTAGTACACAACACTGGCCCAGTGCGGATTGGTGGACTCCATGCCGCTTTGAGAACATTATGGAGAACTCTCAGGCATACAAGTTTATAAATAAATAACAAAAATATATATATCGACAATACATACATTGCCATCTAGCCCCAAAGTAAGCGTAGCTTTTGTTATGGGCACTAAGATGACTGATGAATATGTTTTATGAGAATTTAACATAAACACTTATAATATACAGATAAACACCCAGAAAACGCCAATCATTCATGTTCATCTTACAAACCTTTTTCAGTCGTGGGAATCGAACCTAAAGACTTGGGCTCAGATAGCAGGACCACTGTCGATCACGATCAATCGGCTGTCAAGTTTCCTCACGAATCTTTTCTTTCATCGTTAAAGCAAGTGATATTTTAATTGCTTAAAATGCAATGCAAACTTAGAAATGTAATAGGTTCGTGCTGGGATTCGAACTCGGCTATCGCCGATCCAGCGTGTTCTTTAGGTATGTCTACGAAAACAATTAGATTGCCAATTCAAAGATACATAGAAGAAAATATAGTTCATCACATAAACCCTTTACCGGCCCACTACAGAACACGGGTCTCCTACAATGAGAAGGGGTTAAGGCCGTAGTCCACCACGCTGGCCCAGTGCGTATTGGTGGACTCCACACAACTTTGAGAACATTATGTAGAACTCTCAGGTATGCAGGTTTCCTCACGATGTTTTTCTTCACCGTTGAAACAAGTGATATTTTAATTACTTGAAATGCACATAACTAAGTTAGAGGTGCGAGCTGGGATTCGAACTTGGCTTCGAAAGTGAAGTCGAGCTCCTACCCAATGCGCTATCACCGCTTCAGGGAGCTTTAGGGGTAATTTAGTTTAACTAAGGTACCTCGTTTATTTTTGTTTATTAATATTTTACGAAGTAATACTTAACATACTTGCATTCCTCAATATTCGAAAAGGCTGAGGCAGATTGGTGTACACACAATTCGACTTTCACGGCACTAGTGGCAACTTTTAATCCACGACTAAAATCTAATCGTATGAGACCATTAAGGGAAAAATATCAGCGAGGAATGAACCGCCCGCGTCGGAGAGCACTCTAGGCGAGTGAAAACTTTTTAATTTAAGGCAAATAAGGCAAACATCGCAAGAGGCTTCTATCAAAGGACTCCAAGAAAATAAAATTAGTTTGGGCCGTACCTCATTACTGGACTCCGTAATTGAATATGCAAATTGTATGTGAGCAGATTTTATATTGGACTACAGTCTGTTTGTTTGTTACAAAACAAGCAACGCTAGTAGTAATATAAAAAAAAAGCTTAACGAAGCTCTCGTTACGATATCGTGGTGTGTTGCAGAAAATATTTTTGACGCAGGACACTCTGTGAGTTTAAGTAGGATGTCCCGAGTTTGATTTCGGGCAGGACCAATTTGGGAATTTATAATTTCTTGATTACCTCTAGCCTGATCTTGTGTGAGGCTTTGGCCGTGGCTAGTTACTGATAAGGACGTGCCGCTAAGCGATTTAGTGTAGCGTTAAAACCGATTAGGGGTATGACTACCAAAACTCGCGAATAGGTTAGCCCGCTACCGTTTTAGATTACATCTTCATCTACCACCAGGTGAGATTGCAGTCAAGGGTTCACTTGTAGTGGAATAAAAAAAAAGAAAATTATAAGTCGGGCGTAGTTTTTACGACTGAAAGTTGTTTGAAGTCGGTTTAAATAATATCAACTTATTCAATAACCTAATTAGGAATGCAAAGAGAAACCTCCGCGAAAGACCAAACAAAAAGGACAATGAGCTCGTTAAGGAAATTCAAAACCCCCTTCCCTTACCACGGAGAGTTGAGTTGAAGTGGATATTTGGATAAGAAATGCTAATTGGAATTACATAACATACAAGTAATTAAATAATTTAAATTGCCACAACAAAACAAACATGAGCTTATAACATACCTGAACAATATTTATTATATTAATAATAATTATGTGTTAGTAGTTAGAGTATTAGAATTTATAACATGTAGTATATTATTTATTTTAGTTACAACATTTTTATCACCGCGCCAACCTGTTTCTTATTAGAACTACTTTCGTCAAAGGTGATAAGACCGTCTTTACAGCTAAACTATTTTTTGTAAATTTTGTACATTGTATTTGATTTTATGTGTGCAATAAATAATTTAATACTAATAATAATACCGGATCTATCAAAAAGAAATCAATACGTCTAAACATGGTATTGACATGACTTCTGAACTCTTTCACAAAACAGACATCAGCAACATGTGAACTAGATAGATATATCGTCTTTATTGCTCATAATAGGGTAAAGCAAGTTACCGTTATTAAATCAAATATTATCTTAATTATTGCACCAAATTTAATTTACACGTTACATGTTTCACGAGATACGAGCAGGTTTAATCACTTCTACGAAAGAAAAAACTAAACTATCGTTAAATTCTTTTTGCGTTCAATAGTTCGCTAAAAGATCATAGTCTAGTGACATAATATTATGACATCAAGCATACAATTTATAAAATACGAGCGTACGTTTTCAATAAAGGTAATTTGATTACACTTTATTAAAAGCATTGCTTTCTTTACTTCTTAATCTGACTTACGTATTGTTGATATTTTCTTTCCTTCTTTTTTATTCTTATCAGTTTATGCTTCAATGAAAATCTATTAATATTGATGGTCAAAGACACGCAAAGATACACTTTAAGCACAAAGCAAAAACCGTCGTTTAGAATAGAATCAC
Source organism: Pararge aegeria (assembly GCF_905163445.1). Classification (NCBI taxonomy): domain Eukaryota; kingdom Metazoa; phylum Arthropoda; class Insecta; order Lepidoptera; family Nymphalidae; genus Pararge; species Pararge aegeria. The sequence goes on along the minus strand of NC_053184.1, from coordinate 1,691,689 downwards.
AAGCACATAAATTAAAATTAGTAGAGACACAAAAAATAATCAACACAGGGAGTCAAAAACGCGTTCATTGCAAATATTCGCGACCTAAAACTGGACAGTCTAGAATGTACCTCGCCCACGTGGGCGTATGGGGACTAATACAAATAAAAACATTGCCTGTTTCCTCTCGCGCAGATAAGGAGTTTGATAATAACCCATGGAGCAGGATGTCCGGAGCGATAGCTGGTGACCGGTCAATTTTAATGAATTCACTCGGTTTTGCCAACTATTGTAATAATTTACTTATTTTTATGTACTACGCTCAATTTGAGTAACTCAATGGCAAAATGCATACGAGGTTTTATTATTGTAAATAATAAAATAAATAATAAAAAATAAATAATAATAAATTTTTTGATAATACCGATAATTCTTTGATCTGTGATTCTGTAGTTGAACATGCCAACCACTATACAAACGAGGTAGTAGGACTATTGTCGTAGTGTAGCAAAATCTCAATGTTAAATTAATATTAGATACGTGACGTAGAGTAAAGTGTAGCGCAGTAGGAAGACCTGTTGTGAATTCGTAAAGAACTTGCCGCGAGCTTTGTTGTGAGTTGTGATGAATATTACTAGACACACTGCAAAGTTGTGAAGTAGAAATGAAACAGCACTGGGGCAATTTAGGGAGTTATATCCTGAAAATGTCTCTCCGTTATAAATATTTTCCAACAGTAAATTGTACTTAAAGAAGAATAAGTTTAAAGCTAAGAGTCAAATCTGACAGATCCCTTCTTATTATATTCTGATTGAACAACGATGCTGGGAGTTGATGCTACAATTTTCATGTACTTTGCAGAAATGTTTACTTTTGACGGATAAAGCCGATGCTCTACCGAACGGTATATAACCTTCGCCTATAAAAACGTAACGTTTCGCATGATATGTAAGAAAAACGCCCTACAAAGTGCCGTTCTGTGTCCATCAACCGTAGGCCATGAGGCGGAGCAGTAAAGTCTCTCGTGCTTGTGATTACACTGACAATGAGATGTAGACACAAGTGACTGGAACGGTACGGATTGGTAGACTTCACACACCTTTGGTCATGGAGAACAATCAGGTTTCCTCACAATATTTTCCTTATCTCTTGAAATCACTGTTTACTCAGAAAAGTTAGAGGAGATTTAGCTAGACATTTAAGAGACGAATTATAAAAAGAAATGCTAAACATCTTATTGTCTTACAGAATATCTACGGATCAAAGCCTTAATTCAATTTAGAAGGGTCACCCAGTTATCTAACAAACGAATTTTATTAGGTTAACCTTGATTTGCCACATGTCCCTTGGTACAATCAAGTTTGCCTACACAAAAATCGAATTACAACAAAATTCAATCCGGCAAAATAGTGAACTCATAAATATACAATTGTCGAGTTGCTTTCGCAACAAAATCACGTCTTCATGAATAAGGAGTAACCCTCCCAAAAAGAATTCGCGAAAACACACACACGTGTAGTAAACGCAAAATCTGCTTTCCGCACGTATTGCTAGCACTTCGTTACTGGCCCTGAAAGGAAACTACAATTTAAATCGTACAAAGTCGAATAAACGAACCGGTAAACCTGGAATCCCTGAGGGGAACAACCTGTCAGAATTCGTCATTGCTCAAATAGAAAAACCTCCAATGAAAAATAAGCACTGAGTATTGAAGCGTGTTATAGCAGAGAATACACAAATTGATCATCGGTTCAGTTTGATAAGTTCAATTTTTCATGTCTCAGTCTGTAATTCATCATAAATGTGAAAGAGTTTTAAATGAAAACAAAACTGACTTTACTAGTAGTGGTTCAACATAACTTCACTAAATTCTCGACGTTTGCGAGCGATTTTTAGGGGCCCATTGTGGAATTCCATCCTTAATCTTCAAACCGTTCAAATAACTTTTTTATAAGATCAACTAGATAAATTTTTTGAAGTCAACTTTGGACTTCAGGTATACATAGAAGGAGTAGTATCGCCATTAAAAAAATATGCTCAAACTTTCCAGATTAAAGTCTCCGGTACACGGCTAAAACTAGAATAAATAAAACTACTACAGTATGTTAATCAATATAAATTCCCACAGTACCTACATCAGATATAATATTCTAAACACGGCGCCCCGCGTTAAGGCAAACGTAGAAATTTGTCACATGAGCGATGGTTCACCTACGTGTTTCGCCGTTCAAATCCCAAATATAATCCGTTGTCGTACGAATAAAACGCACCTTTATTACTTTAACGGGAGATGTTTAAATTCCGTGCGGCCATCTTCGGGGAATTCACATTTCATATGACAGTGGACCAGGATTATCCACTGAATTTATATCTTACCCATGTTATCAAAAAGATCGTTTTCGATTGCGCACGTGCCTCTCGCCGAACTGAGCTGTAGCATCCAGGAGTGTGACTGCATGATTTCATGCCAGCCAAAGTAAAGAAGGTTGACAAATAGGTCGGGCGTGCCGATGTTCAGTTTTATTAAAATTAAAACGTTCTATCGTGACATTAATAAAAGTCGCTTCGCATGAAAATTGCGTACACCCCTCCGTATAAATTTACAGTAAGAACACGGGGATGAACTGAACATTTTTATTATCATGGCGCTAGTTTATTACGTCTCGAGCTTAAGTATTAGATATTTCTAATTTCTTCACTGTGGACGGAGTACTTGCACGGAAAATAACGAGCTCCCTAACGCAGCATTGTGTGCTGTAGACTTTACATTGGAAGTCTTAAATTAAAATTCAAGGTCATTTCAGGTACACTTGTAAAATTATTGTTTTAAATAAGAGAATGCCAAAATTTTATATAATCAAGCTCAACACGCTGCTCCAAAGAGGTTTGGTGAGTTTTAACGATTATAAGATATAAACCCCCACGTTAGGACTGCAGTATTATGGATCCAAATTCTACCTATGAAGAGTTATCTTTTATGAGAAGATTCAGCAGATTGATTAGGTTGCAAAATCGGAGCCCAGCGTTTCTACGTCAATCCTGGATCTATATACGAACATAACTCTTTGAGCATAAGTAAACAGAAAATAGGAATAGAGATAAAATTGGATCTAAGTAAATCAGCCAAGTAGCGAAGCCCCGTCCATAGCAATAATTCAATCTTAGTCGCACAATTTCACCGACAATTTATTCGGAATGAACTGTAGTTGTCAAATGCTGACGCTAACGTATCGAAGGAATAAATGATAGACATAAAAGAGCTGAAGACAACATTGTCCCTCAATATTGTGATCACGTAGAAGAAATGCCAGACTTGGTGGAGACGCAATCTTCGGAGTAAGAATTACATTTATACAAAGAATGGGAAAATCACTGGTAATTCGATGCATGGGAGCGATGAAACATAAGTAAATTATGGAGGGTAGAGAAAAGAAAAATATATACCTTTATTTTAGCTAGATAGTTTTCGTGTAACTTTTGACGTATTAAATAATATATAATTTCACTGCCTTGCAAACTGTTTTAGTAACTTTGCTTTAATTTAATTGTCTGTTCTGTTAAACGATTTGTTAGAAGATTATATTACGATACACACTAAGTGATTGAGTCAACTCGCTGGATTTTATAAAACCAGAGGTCTCTGACTTTCAATTCTTTCAATTTACGTTAATTCTTAAGTATTTTTATTTTTTCTAAGACACAAATCAAGTTGTGTTAACCTTTAATTGAATCTATAATACAGGAACTTAAACAAGCTTGTAAGCTTACGAGGATCACATAAACAAGTAAATAAGTACAACTATTAGACAAACATGAGAGCTTATTTTTAAATTGAAATTATCTAGGGGGACCCAAAATTACAGTTTTTATGAGATAACTGGACGTCCTAAACATAAACATTATAACTTTAAAACGAAACATCAACTATTTCAATAAAACTGCTTTAAGAAACGTTTAAAAGATGAGGAATTTGATAAGGTTTTAAGCTAAATATCTTGATTACCCCTAAAACTCGAACAATGTAATGAAATAGTGTCAAACTCTGTTAGAAGAAAATTACTACATTTAAATAGGCATTGTCAGAACTATCAAAGTTACAAATTAGATCCGTTTATTGGAAGAGACAAGGGAGAATCCTATTAAGAGACGAAATTGTTTCGCTTAATAGATTTTAATCTGTTAATGTTTCGCGAAAGTCGGTAAATATTTCAAATTCATTTTAGCAAGGTTGCTTTTATTGTGTCAAATAAAGTTTTAGTAGTAAATTTCGTTTTTGTTTTCCCGCATGTTTTTGTGATACTTATTAAAAACTATATAATAAATTAAATTAAATCATTTTTTCAGTCAAAGTCAAAAATATCTTTATTCAAGTAAGCCCTTGGAAAGCCCTTCTTTATTCAAATAAGGCATTCATAGGTGGCACTTTTGATGCGTACATTACATGAGGAGTATGCGGTTGTGAGATGATGGCGATAACCATATTTAAGTAGAAATAGATAAAAATAAAGGCAAGAAGAAGAGCAAGATTGGATTTTATGGGTCAATTAAAGCTAATGATGTGAACTAATAAAATAGTGAAAGATAGAGCCGTGGTTAGAGAATAATAGAAAATAATGCACCAACGGATGAAACTCTTTAATTGAAGGAGAAGAAAAATAAAACATCCTAATAGTGATTAAAATGTCTAAAACCAAGAATAATATGACCGTTGAGAAGTGTTAGTATTGACAAAACAAATGACCTAAGCTCATTAGTTGCTATGCTCAGAGGAATCAGCTAACACAAATACATCAGCCGATGATGTAATCAACAACAAACGGAAAGCATCAATCTTAACCCGACAGTTGTTTTGCTGGAAGATAATGACTTTCATCGACATACTCCACCAATCCCCAAGGTACAATCGGCCACAACAAGCCAAATAAACAGAGACGATCAACACAATCATTGCGATTCATTCGGACTTAGATCCAAAAATCCGTCCTGCGAGTGTTTGTTTTTGATTTTTGTCTAACGAGACAATGGGGAAATGATGAGCACCGCACTGCACGTCGCCTTTGGGAATTCACCCCATACCCACACAGCCCCTTTATATAACAACTTCTACGCGACTTTATTCCTTGCAACGAAGTGCATAGGATATAAATTATGTTGCAGTTCCAGAGGATTAAGTCCATTTTGTTGTTGGGACGGTCACATATGGCGTCAAACGGGCTACGGCGAGTGACGGCATGCCACTCGAGGGAGTCAGATTGGCCTCTACTCGGGACAGGCACTACGTCAAGGCAACTTGGACCTTCAAGATTTAAAGCAATGGTGTTGCAGAGGTTTAAATTGACTCAGTTTTGGTACAGATTTGTTTTACTATAATATTATAAAACGAAGCACCACGCTACGTCTGTCAGTCTGTCTGAACGTCATAAGATTAAGAATACCGAAAAGAATTTTACGTTTTCTAGTTTTCTATTTTTTTATTCATTTTTGTTTACATTAAACCTATATTAGTTAAACATTTAATATATAAAAATATTATAATATATATATATATTTACTAAAACCAATCAACGGGTAGATCAAATCTAAAAAGTCTTGAAACCACCGCAGCAAGGCATAGTGCCTATATACTAACAGCATCATATCAACCCATTACCGGCCCACTACAGGGCACGGGTCTCCTTCGACACTGAGAAGGGTTAAAGCCGAAGTCCACCACGCTGGCCCATTGCTGATTTGTGGAAGCGTGTGAATGCCTTTAAAACATTATGGAAAATCTCAGGCATGCATGATGTTTTCCTTCACCGTTGAAGCACCGACACGCGCATAGTACCTACGCTACGCGACGCACACCGAATAAAGTGACACGAGTTACATGATTTTAATTTTGCATGTGACTTTTGTGCTGTTTCTGATTTCCTTCAGTAAAAAATATATCAGTGGCTTACTCAAAAAATATTAGGTTTTCGGTTTCACAGATAAGTCTCAGAGACAGTACATAAAGTATCTTTGAAGCCTGTGAAGTGTTATTTCGGTTTTCATTTACACGTTGTATAACATTCAATTCATTTCTTCCACATAATATTTTTCTCTCCAGGGTTACAAGTAAACCTAAAAATACTTGGCAAAGCTTAGCATTTTCAAAATTAATAACGATATTTTTTTATTGATAGCGCTACATGATTAATACAAATACAAGCGCAGAATATACAAGCTCCCTATAATAATGAAGTTACAAATTAGCAGAGTAAGATTTAACATTGTAGTTTGTAGTAACCGAAAAGCAGTGTAATCTGCTTAACAAGCCACTAATTAGACGCGTTGTTTATCTTTGTAATGATCTCGGATCAAAGCGAACTGATAGACGGTAGTAGGTACGTGTTATGTAAACCGCTGTTCAGATCGCGAACTCGAAGGACTTGTACCCTAGTTTTTCTTTATTATGACTAGTTTTATGTGATAGCCTAGTTGGTAATGCTGCGGCTTTCCTTTCGTGGAGACCGAGTTCAAGCCCCGGCACGCAAGAATAACTTTTCAGAGTTATGTGCGTTTTTAATTTAAGCAATTTAAATATAACTAAATTGTTATATAGATATTATATATACAAACTGTATATATATTTATTTGTAATTAAAGTATTAATTAATTCCGTCATTTGTAATGACTGTTTTTGCGGCGCTTGCGTTTGAGACTCTGGGCCCGTGGTCTTCGGATACAAAAAAAATTATTAACATCGTGTCCCAAAAATTGATCCTTACGGCTAGTCACCCAAGAGTTAGCGCTTATTTAGCCCAACGACTAAGTCTAGCAATTCAAAGAGGCAATAGCGCCAGCATTTTGGGTACCATGCCCATAAGTAAACAGTTAGACGGCTCATATTTATTGTAAATATTAATTTTAGTTTGTAATTATTATTTCCCTAGTGCCTAAAATATTTTTTTTCGTTGGTTTGTTAAAAAAAAATGTATGTATGTGGTCAGTAAATAATAAATAAAAGAAATAAATAAATAATTGCTTTAAGGGAGGAAGGAAACCTGAATGCCTACGAGTTCTCTATAAAGTTCTCAACGGAGTGTGATGTCTACCAATCTGCACTTGGCACTAGTGTGGTACACCACAGCCTAAACCTTGACCATTCTGTGCCCTTTAGTGGACCCGTAACGGGTTGATGAGGATGATGATGATGAAAGACGAGGCTATCACTAGGCATCAACCTTTAATTATATTTGTATATAAGGTATGTTATGTTGTATTGTAACCATTTATGAAATGAAATGAAATGAAATATTTATTTTGCTAAATGTTTAGGATATAAAGTTCCAACATATTCTGTTAATACATCAACATGCAAAATTTAAACATTATGTTATATTAATAATAATCTTATTTGTTATCAATTATATAAAATTATGTTCTGAGATTTATAGTATCATATTATATAATTGTTTTAGTTATTTAATCACAACTCTAAGATAGATCTTATTTGGATAAATAAATAAATATTTTCTTTCTTTTTTACATATCAAACGTAGGACCTCGTTATCTGTAGTCAGACATAGCACCCACTAGATCCGTACACTGGCAGTTAACTATATTCAATATTCAGAAAACCCTGCAGGAGCCACTCAGTGTAAACGCTAAGCCCGCGATCTTAAACTTGTGATTTATTTAAGTCGTCGGGTATTTATTGATCGCTGTATGACGCTGGCGTTTCAGGGGAATTCACTCCGAAACCGGGTCAACTGGGACGATCTCATGTCGCTGCAACTGTTTGTTTAACGTTTTCTGTAAATAAGCTTGTCGTACGAAACGTTCAAACATCAGGACTCAGTTGCTGACTTCTTCCGAAGTTTTAATGGATTTTAAGTGCGTAGCGAAGGCGACAATTTTCCTTTAGCCACCGGCGGTTTTGAAGCTTATACTGTATTCCATAAGTTTGATTTTGTCGCGGCATTGGTCACTAGTCTAGTAGCGATAAGTAAAAAAAAAACGCCATAAAAACAGACTTTTTTGAACAACTTAATAGCAAGAAATAAATATTCTCTACAATGTTTTCTTGAAAAAGTCTATGTCAACTATGTTGTAAAAATTACTAAAAATTGATATAGATACCGTTCCATTTTATATAATATAAAAGAAATAACCTTTTCTTCATTGGCAGTGATGTTAAAACCCATGAACGGTTTCGAAGCGACATCGTATCGGAACAACTTATCGCTTGGCAACTCGGCTTTGTCGGTATAGTAGTAACTATTCAATACTTTTTTTTATTCCACTACAAGTTAGCCCTTGACTGCAATCTCACCTGATGATAAATGATGATGCAGTCTGAGATGATAGCGGGTTAACCTGTTAGGGAGTAATCTTAAACCCATACTCCTAATCATTTCTACGCGACATCGTACCGGAACGATTAATCGCTTAGCGGCACGACTTTGTCGGTAGCTAGAGAAAATTCAGAAATTATTATTTCCCGCATTGCCACCTCCCACTAAAATTCACAGCGTACACCGTTTCGCCAGGGAGGTCATCAAAAAATTATAAATAAATTAAATTATAAAAGTTTTCCCTCCTCTTAAAAAACCACAGCCCTCAAAACTGTGTTCTAAAACTGTTTTTACACTTGGGGGACATAAATGTTTATTCATACGTTTGATTTTATGTGAACACGGTCGCGGTACAAAACTATTTAAAAATAAAACAATGACGAGAAAATAGTTATTGCGCTTGAAAACTGTACCACTGCGTTTGAACATTTAAATATTCTGTATTTAGAATTTTGGAAATACTAATCGAATCCTTCCAGAAAACCTTCGTGACCCGTAGATGCTAATTATTAGACTAACAAGGTAGTTTTAAGAATAAATTAAGTTAATAAACTTCAATAAAAGTCAACTTTGAATAGCCTTTTAGAACGAGACCACACAAGACTGATACCATCGGTAAGATGCAGAGATATTATAAGTTCCTAATGAGACATTGATAGTTCAATAATTCACAGCAATCCCGGAGTGTCTACAAACCGGCATTAAGTGATTGCGTCGAACCGTAGCTTCGTGATACACACAAACTTCATGTGAAGTTAATGAGAAAATTAGCTCTATCTTACCATCTTAATCTATGCATATAAATAAAAAATATATATATATATACTACGACAATACACACATCGCCATCTAGCCCCAAAGTAAGCGTAGCTTGTGTTATGGGTACTAAGTTGCCTGATAAATATTCATGAATTATTGATTACAATACTAGGTCTCAAAAACCAATGGATCTATGGAATTTTAATCTTGGTAAATGGGTAGTTAGTGAATATTTAAGAGATGTTAAGTAAGAAAAAATAATAAGGCATCCTACCCCTAAAGGGGTAAAAAGTGATTTGCAGTAGAGGGCGCTTATACTTTGTACAGTTATATTTTGTTCGTCGAAAATTGACAGCCATTTTAATCTATCCGATCTACAGTAACTTGAAGCAATATCAATCAATACGTATCAATAGATAAAAAATTAAAGCATTTAGATTTATAAATTTTGAAGCAGCTGATAAAATTAAGTATATAATCGAATATATTAAGAATCGATTTAACTGATACCCTCGCCTTATACATTCGTTCTAGGGTACTTCTTATCCACCTATCAACACCGAACTATCAACACGAATTTGAACCGACAATTAAAAAAGGTGGAACGTACTTAAATAAAGACTACTGGCGGCCAACGGTACTAAACAATAATAAGGATTTTACGAGTTTCGTATCGAATAACTTAATTTCAAGTTCCTAAACAATTTCAGCTTATAACATAGAAGATTATGAACGAGGTGAACTCCTCGACAAAGAACGTTCCTGCATCAGAAAGCAACTTTTCTTTAAAGTTAAGTTTACATTTGGCTACTATAACTGAAAAGCAAACAACGATTTCCTATATAAAAATGCCACTTCGCTTTATTTACGGAGTTGGCATATATTTTTTGTTACTACTGCTGTACTACGATAAAAAAGTCACCGTGCATTTTAGATAAGTAACTATATATTTAACAAGAAAATCCCTTAATCCGAATAAGAAGTTAGAAAGTTAGACATAGCTTTAGTTTCCTTATATTCAAATCTACTTAAACTCTAACAAAGTCACCGACATTCCGCACTCGGTAACGAAATAAACATCTATAGTGCCGTTTAAAAATCTTTCTTCGAAACAAAGATCGTATCGATACGAATAGAGATGGAAGTTTAAACGCTATCGGAGCCCGTATCTGTGTTGGTGATGCAGTGCTTCGGTGAATTTGTATATAACTTAAACGTACGATGCGATTAAACTTTTTTAATAGTCTTTGGCGTCTGTAAAACGAATGACACCTTCGCTTTTAGTAGCATAGGTATTTATATAAGTCAAACTCAAAGTCGAATATTACTTTATTCAAATAGGCAAATAGATGGCACTTTTGATGCGTTGATTATATACAAAATGTGTGCATAGCAGTGAGTAGTGATGGCGATAACCACATTCGTAAATTTAAAACTAAAGCTACGAGGGTTCCAAACGCGCCCTGGTCTAAGAAGAAGCCCACAACAATCTTAGCCGGGTGTTCTTTTTGTTATCACCATCAAACATTGTCATTTGAAAATATTTATTTATTAACATACTTACCCAGAGAGAGGCTTTGGGCGTGGCTAGATACCACCTTACTGATAATGACCTGCCGCCAAGTAATTTAGTGTTCCGGTACGATGTGGCGTAAAAACCGAATAGAGGAATGGTTTAAATTAAAATTCAAAAATTATTTCATGTAGGTCCGCTTATGAAGTATTTATACATATATTGTTTATAGATTTGTAAGAGGATGGGAGAGAGAGAACTTAAACCTAAAGCTACGAGGGTTCCAAACGCGGCATGGTCTAAGAAGAGCCCAGAACAAACTTAGCCGGGTAATTTTTTTTCTTATCACCATCTCACAGTAAATTAATATTAAGCTATAAAGAAGGAACAATTCACACTCAAGCTTTAATTTTAAATTAAATAATCCCTAACATTATAATGCTATTTTTCTATAAGCTTACGTTTTATATAAACTTTGAACTTATTGAGAGACATCTTAAAGATTTCATCTGGTATTTTTTATGAAATAATACACAATTGCCCTTGAATGAATTAGCAATTGTATGTAGCCATACCCCTAAAAGGTTAGCTCGTTACAATTTTACGACTGTATTATCACTTAACAGCAGGTGAGATTGCAGTCAAGGGCTAACTTGTAGTGTAATATAAAAATAGTCTAAACCGAATTACATATCGTTAGAATGAGTTTGCTTAGAAGATTAATAAAACAAGGTTTATTTTCATTGCTTGACTTATAAACGTACGTAACTTCGAAAAGTAAGATGTGCGGGGAACGAATTTGGTTCCTTCGGAAGGGAGACCGTAGCTCTAACCACTAGGCTATCACGCTTGTCTGTTTGAAATCTATTTGATCTCATTTTATGCGTGAGCTACCGCGGTTCACAGCCAGTCACGAATAATTTAAAAAGATATATCCTGGAACACAACTAATTAGTAACCGAATCGATTTGCCCAATGCGTTCATAATTGAAATTAAAGGAGAGCTATCGAATTGCACAGTAACAGTAAACCGGAGGTAAATAATTGAAGTAATTGTTGGGTCAGATCGGGTCAATTAATCATCGGATGCGGCCCGAAGCCACATTACCAATTTATGTCCACCCAAAATACGATGACGTGGCGCAAAGTGTACCTATGTTTTGTTGCCCGGACGACTCGGTCGCTTAACTAGTCAAACATTTTCATAAAACCCAGTAAGCTATTATAAATCTGCCCAATCTGCTTTCTCAGCCCAAGGCCGTGAGTTCGATTCCCACTACTGGAAAATGTTTGAATGTTTTTCAGTGTCTGAGTGTATATGTATATTCTAAGTGTTTATGTGTATAATTAATAAAAATATTCATCAGGCATCTTAGTACCGATAACACAAGCTACGCCTACTTTGGGGCTAGATGGCGATGTGTGTATTGTCGTAGTATATTTATTTATTATTATTTATTAATCACAATTGAAGCGGTCATAGCCAAGTGGTCCAGAATCCGACTTCGGCTTCCAAGCAGTTGAGTCGACGGCTGAGCGGAACTGAGCTCGATTTCTGACGACAAACTTTCAAAAGACATCCTTGTATATTCACTATAACTGAGCGTCAATACATCTATATAAAGCAAGCTGCGAAGTAAATGTAAAAACAGGATCGCTAAAGTGGCACTTCGACCGCCTACGTGTCACATGGAGACTATCGACCATTTGTAATCGAACCCCGTCTCGCTAAGAGACCCCTAGCACGTTACCCACGTTGACAGCTCCCAGTAAACTTGTCAAAGACGATGCAATATTTTTATTTTTCCTTAACACTATCAGAGTTTTATCGCGCCACCAACGTAGAGAACTCCCGTACGGTGTTATGATATTGACACTGGAATATCCTCATCACGGCCCATGATTTTATGGCCGCCATTATTTATCGCTTTTTATGGGAACAGGAAATTTGGAATCACTTTCCTATAGATAGTTGAGTTGATCGGATCGAATTGTTCACCATGGTGTTCGTTAAGGGATGGAGTATTAAGAAGATAAGGTCCAGGAATATATACAAGCGGTTTTCCGTGTCTTCGTGATGTCCGCGTCCCATTTGTAATACGTAAAATTTCCAAAATCGTCTGTTTTCCCGGGATTAAAAATTACCACCAGGTTAAGAATTTCGTTCCAAACCATTGTGATTTTTATGTCTCAACTTTCTTACAAACCCTGTTTCACCCGTTCCCAGATACCGAAGTCCTAACCAGTAGGCTGTCACCACTTTAGGTACTTTAAAATAAGGCCAACAGGACTTCTTGGGCATTCTACTAGGGAGGAATCTGTATCCTACATCACGAGTATTGTATGAAATAAGACTCAGGAACCCATGATCTATAGTCAAACATTTTAACTACTACGCCAACGAGGCAACCAGCCACCTCGTCGTAAATATCATACGGTACAACATCGAACCCGAGTGCACCGCCTAAAAGCGTCCTACAAAAACTTTTGTCGCGTCCGAAACAATAAAACCATTGTATCTATGGCAAGGATGTGTCAATGTTTTTGTTAGCAACAGATAGGACAAATGGATTATACCTTAGTCCAGAAAGAGACTTTTGGTTAATATAAACCTTTTTTTTATATGGAATTAAAAAAATTCGTTATTCTAATAGTCATAGAAAATGCACTTTAGATCCGTTACATTTTTACATGATAGTAGGCCGTGTTGATTTCTATGTTTATAAAAAAAAATAGCCAAGAGGAATATAATGTTATTTCCGTGTGAGTGTTTTATTGTAGCCGTAAATAGTTATTGTTTTAAGAAATTTCACTTGATTCTCGTATAGTGAAAAAATACAAGTATATATTTTGTGGTAGAACCTTTCACAGAATAGATTGAAACAAATCCGTGAAACCAAACTAACACCTTAAGCGCAATTTTTGGAATGTGTGTAACTGATAAAATGAGTAACTAAGCTGATAAATGAGCCTTAGAGTAAGTCTCTCCTAGAAATAAGTTTGAACCCTAGGGCTAAAAGAGGTAAAGGGGTCGTTGGCTAAAACCTCTGCTCAGGTGACGGATAAGAATGACGTGGTTTTGGACCGATTTGTTCCAACCGCTCCTGGCCGTATTGTAAACCCACGTTTGGTTGACGTCAGAACACGGGGACCTCGTCATACGGCGTCCTGTGCGTTTCAGTAGTAATCTTGTCGTCTGAATGTTAAAGTAAGTGTTAAGGCTGTCACTTGTTAAGAGTGGTGCACTAAGGTAGGGAAAGCGCGAAGATAAACAGTCCTGCGATAGCCACTCTGCATTCCAGTTAAAACTCTCCGTACAAACTGGGAGTGTGTGAGAGCAGTAAAGTTATCTTTATGTCTCTATTCCACCAGAAATAGACGGCCATATGTTTACATCCACTCAATACTCACGAAAGTTGAATGCATTATGTCTGGAGCTCCACCACGGGCAATTTACATCAAGGCGTTATGGCTCTATCACACTAGCGTATCGTTACGTTGCCATTTCTAAAATAAAATTCTATGCGGTTTTCAGTATAAAAGTTTTACAAAATAATGTGGACGAGTCGCTGACGGCGTTTTGATTTTTCAGTTAAATAAAATCAACTGTGCAAGAAAGCTGGATCTTATTTGGGTCTTGTATTTAGATATATGTACTTGAAAAACAAAATCTTATCGCTATGTAGCGATAAGGCCACCAAATTGTACCCTCTTGATTTGTATTTATATCTTTGTAACTACTTATTGTTTCTTTGGTGTACAATAAAAGTGTATTCATTCATTCATTAAAATAATACCTATATAATAAATATATAGGTACCTGAATCTTTAGACCATCAGTTAAGTTCAGTGGCTTAGCTTAAAATAACTAGAATATACACAAATAACATATATAGTTATATTATATAATAACATATATATATAATAATAACTCTGAAAATACACACATATCACTGATTATGCGCTAAGTAATACACTTATTTGATGGAAACCATTTGCAACTGATGGTATGATCACGTGACGCATAGCCCACCAACCTGCATTAAAGCAGTGTGGTGGGTCAATACTCTAAAACTTTCTCTCTCCTATGAGAGGTCAACCAGCTGTATAGCATTAATAAGTCTACGCGGTAGGTTGGTAGCTTCTATGGCCAAAAACAGACAAAAGAGTTACATTAATCAAGCGCTAAACACCGATATAGGAATTGGTACTTTATTGGTATTCATTTGTCTAGCGGGAGGCTGCGGCTTTGGCAAGCTACCACGCTACTCACAAACCGTACCGCCAAGCGATTTACCGTTACGGTAGGATACGGCGATGAAGCTGATTAGAGGGTATTTAATACAACTGACATAACCCTCACAGGTTAATCCGCTATCATCTTGTGTGGAGCGTTGGCTTCCCACCATGTAAGTTTGTAGATAAAGGTTTGTAGAGGAACTATGACGAGTCTGCGGTCGAAAATAGTTAATGTGAAAGTACCTTAATACATAACCCATTCATTAGATGTGGTACATTGTGAACGGGCCATTGATAGTTTTGACATGTGTACTCGAACTGAGCAAGGCTACAAAACTTCACGTTTTGGATGTTTTTTTATTGTTATTCATAGTAAAATAAATCTTACATACACAGTATATACACCACAATTACCATTATTATCCTATTAGAAGCGCACGGTAAACAACACCGGGAAAAAGACGAGGTAGCCTAGACGTTTGAACTTCAGCGTCCCTATCAGTGCGACCGTGTTCGATACCTCTCTCCAACTTTTTGGAGTTATGTGCGTTTTAAATTTAAGAAATTCAAAAAATAACTTGCTCACAGTTCTCCATAATGTTTCCAAAGGAGCGTGAAGCCTTCCAATCACAGGGCTTCACACGCCTTGAAAACACTATGGAGAATTCTCAGGCATGCAGGTTTCCTCACGATTTTGCCTTCACCGTTAAATAAAAATAAATATAAATATAGTACGACAATACACACATCGCCATCTAGCCCCAAGGCAAGCGTCCTAAGATAGCTGATGAATATTTTTATGAATTTAATTTACATAAAAACTTATAATATACAGATAAACACCCAGATACTGAAAAACATTAATGTTCATCACACAAACATTTTCCAGTTGAGGCAATCGAACCCACGGCCTTGGACTCATAAAGCAGGGTGTGTGAATGTGTTGTGTAAATTATTAATAATTGCTTAAATTAAAACGCACATAACCTAATAAAGTCGTTAGTTTTGAGGTTTGTTTATCATAATAAAAAATACCTTTACTGACCGCAATAGACATAATACTTTTTTGTACACAACAAACTTTTCTTGTACACGAAATTGGTTTAATCCACTGGGCATGTAGGGAACCTACAGGGAATCGAAGAACATGACGCGTCTAATTCAAATGAATGACAGTTGTTTTCAATATTGTATCCCTTTTTTTTGTAGTTGTAATAATATTTTGACTGATTGGCGCAGTGGGCAGCGATCTTGCTTTGTGAGGTAAAGGCCGTGGGTTCGAATCTCATAACTGGAAATGGAAATGTTTGTGTAATGAACATGAATGTTTTGGTGTTTATCAGTATATTATTAGTATTTATATACACACACCGGCATATTTAGCAGAACACACACACACACACCAAAAGGTTTGATATCAGTATCATATAAGGTTGCTGGCTGGTTTATACGTCATTTAATTTAAAAATATTTAAAAACATCACATTTTTTTCAATTGTTTATTTTATATAATTCATAAAAATACTTATTTGCTATCTTAGTACCCATAACACAAGCTTACTTTGGGGCTAAATGTCAATGTGTGTATTGTCGTAGTATATTTATTTATTTAAAATAAAACGAAAAGTAAGTAATGCATCTACAATGGTTGGCCAAAAGTATAAAGTGGTGTGAATATTTGCGACGTCGTTGAATATGATGGTATTAAAATAACAAGGTCCACGAAGTAACTACATATATGTAATCAAATTACGAATGAGGTAATCTGTAGAAGATAAATACCCGTTTTCACGTAAGCACCGCCTAAATCGAGTGCCTATCGACTTTGGCGACGTTTATATTAGTAATTCTTGATAACTATTGGTAAAAGTCAACCAATTCGCACTGGGCCAGCGCGGTGGACTACGGGCTAAATCCCTTCTCGTCGTGGCAGGAGACCCGTGTCCTTCAGTGCGCCCTTATTTACAGAATTCGCGATGCCACTGTGCCACTAAGAGCAAGTTGAATATTGGGTGCTGGTTACCCATTTGTTATACTTTAAATATTGTGATAATTATCGACAATGCCCGCCACAGCAGCACTAACCGCGCGGTTGGTTTAAACTCTCTATCCCTCTCTCCTAAGAGAGAGATAGCCCAACTGTGGGACGTCAAGGGGCTGATGTACATAAACAGCGCCCCCGGCATGCGATTCTGTGTAAAAACCTACTCCCTAAAACATCAATCACAGAAGCCACCAAGTTAAATACGTCATCACGACAATAAAGATGGCGGCGGGTAATATTGCCGCGTTCAAAATAAGAATGCGATTAATATGGAACTTTGCTCCCTTGTCGACAGTTAGCCGAGGTGATGTAACCTTGCAGCTATCTACGTGACTTTTGAAAAAGTCCTTTTCTTTGTGAGTTCACATATTATGTATGATTTTGACTCTAAAGGTAAAAGATTTAATGACAAAAAGCTTGGCATTTAAAGGATACGTTCCCGAAAGGTCCTTATCGAATGAACTATGTATAATTTAAGTGACGTTGAATAATTGTTAATACATCCACTTATTGTTCTTAAAGTTGATTTAAACTTCTTCTTTCTTCTCGGTCGCAGCGGTACTCTTGCAAGCGTGGTCGTGGCCATCTCATTGTGACCATCCTTGGGAATTTGATGATTTTCAAAGACCAAAAGCAGTCTTACATGACTTCAGTCTGGTCCATGAAAAATTCTCCGTTCTGTTAACTAACTCTATGCCAAAAACCAAGTTGATTGGTTTCTTAGTTTGGGCGGTGAAGGAAGGACAAACAAACCAACAAACTTTCGCATAAATAATATTAGTAATGGATTCAAAATATAACTCTTCTTACTAGAGCAATAAAGAAAGAAAGTTGTATTAATTCCACTACTATTTTCAAGCCATGCTGGTTGTTAAAATGCGAAATATAACACATAAATTCAAAAAAAAAAACCAAAACAATCAAAGGTGCAATCTAAATACGTCATCGCGATAATAAAGATGGCGGACGGTAATTTAATGGCGGTGGAAATAAGAAGGCGGGCAATATGGGACATGGCTCCCAAGTCGGCAGTTAGTAAAGGTAGCAACGTCACCTTGCGCTGGCATTTTAATAACTGCCTTTTTATAGGGCAGCCGAGGTGCTTGTACATGTTGATCCAATCTGAAAATTCACTTTGTTTACTTTATATGACGTTAGTCCATTTACTTTTTATCAACCTGTCTGATGCATTAACGTAGCTATATACTGTAATATTATAGTAAAACTCCAATGGCGTAACTCAAGACTTATTTATTCCTTTATATTAGGTAGTCTTATAATTCGTTTTGTACCCTACAAAACATTACACTTCCTCTCATAGAGAAATGCGGTGCGATGTCACGAGGTGAAACGAGGCGAACAGATGTCATCAGGCGAGTCGCTGAGAGCCGCTGGAGGCAAGCCGCCCAAGGCCGTGGATTGTGGAACTCCCAACAAAAGACCTATGTCCAACAGTGGACGTCAATAGGTTGAAATGATGATGATGATAGAAGAAACAAATCACCATCACGCTAAGCCTGAACTTCTCATGTCTTCTACCACAGAGTGCGATATGGAGAGAGAGCAGAGAGCTCAGACCTATTTTACCGATAAAAATATGATTAGATCCACGTTTCGTATTCTCCTGTTTTCTCATCCAAAAGTGAGCCAGAAGTAAAAGTAACCTAGACAAGTTACTTTAACATTATTTTTAAATGGTTTTGACACCTCCGGCGCAAAAGGTAAATTTTTGGCAATTTTATAGAGACCTATTTTCTGAAGTTATAAACTAAAAACAAAATATAAAATTTTTATAGCGAAATGTCTACACTAGACTTCTAGCATGGAAAAAAAAAGATTGCATTGAAGCATTTTACAGGGCATACAGTAAACAGGATTTCAATAATATTTATCGCAATTTTATTTATAAAATATCATAAACAAGTTGAGCAATAATTGAAACCCTCAATAAAACCGAAATGTCTACACTAGACTTCTAGAATGAAAAAAACGATTGCTCTAGAGGCATTTTCCAGAGCATACAGTAAACAGGATTTCAATAATATTTATCGCAATTTTATTTATGAAATACCATAAACAAGTTGAGCAATAATTGAAACCCTCAATAAAACCGATACACTGCTCATCCCCACAAAGCCTTTAAGAGGGAGAAAATTAAATAAACATCGGAAGAACTCTAAGAGTAAATCATTTAATTACTTTCCGTGAATAAATGGGGCGATGAATTGTAAAATAAAAAGCAATAGAGTAAAATTATCGAAGCTCGGGACACTTTTAACAGTAGCGTTATTTGTCAGCTAGCACTTTTCTTTTTTTTCTTGCTCCAAATTTGTATTTAAAAGACGCTTCTATCTTTATTGATGCCAAGTTTTGCATATAGCTTTATCTTTTACTAACTATCCTAACATATATTATAAATGCGGAAGTGTGTTTGTTTGTCTTTTTTTCACGCCTTAATTAAGCAACCAATTGACTTTATTTTTGGCATAAATTTAGGTGAAAGGAAGGAGCTTAGGCTCGTTTTTATATATATAAATAATAAGATAAATTAGTGTTTCCCACAAGATTCCCATGGGACGAAGAACACGTGCAATTGCTAGTACTTCTTCGCGACCTCCCTGGCGCTGGTTCGATTCCCGGCACGAGGAATTTGGGGGTTTATCATTTCTGAATTTTCTCTGGTCTGGTCTCTTGGGAGGCTTTGGTCGAGGCTAGTTACTACCCTAACGACAAAAACCTGCTTATACGCGATTTAGTGTTCCAGTGCGATGTCGCCTAGAAACCTATTAGAAGTATGACTACCATACTCCCAAACGGGTTAGCCCACTACCATCTTAGACTGGATTACCACTTAACAGGTGAGATTGCACTCAAGGGCTAACTTGTAAAGGAATAAAAATAAATAAAAGAATAGCTGTTTATTATTTTTACAATACATATGAAACATTTCCATATTACATGTGGTACGGCTTCGGTCAACTAAAAAAGGATGCTTCATTCTTTACTAGTTAAAAACAGGACAGAAATACGCAGTCAGAATATATCTAGAAAACTAAACGATAGATATACACCGGCGTTGGGAATATAGGCAAACAAAGTAACAAAACTCTAGTACCGAACGCACAAAGGTTTGATACGACTTTGTGACGCTCGCGTCGGCCTCTATAAAATATTTTTCGATACCGGGGGAAATTGGTCAAAAATGACTGCCGAACAAGATTATTCTGTGCCGTCCAAAACGAAACGCAAAAGAGAGATTTAAGGCCATCGATTTAAAGTTTAATTTCGCCCGACTTGACCTATATTTTCATTCCGCGAAGACTCGTCTACTGTTCTTGTATTATGTAGGTTGTTCTGGAATATTGTTTCCATTAGTCCAGCTTTTCACGGATTAGTCCACTTTCAAGATTCCCATCACGTCTAAGAATTAATTATTTGATATAACTTCTTTAAGTCTGCCAAATTAGGGATAAAGGGAAGTTAAAAACAAAATTATCAAGCTAGGCCGAACGTTTGAAATTATAATTAATTCAAAATACACAAAATGCTTACTATAGCTTCAAACAGTTATAAAACAGAATCGCAAGGATCTGTGGTTTCATGTTTATAACGTTCATTATTATAACCGAATTAGAAACAAAGAGTCGTATATGAGACTTATTTGAATTAAGAAATTTGAATGTTAAATAAAAAAAATCCAGTGGCAACAAGATTTGTAAATACTCTTTTTTTTAAGGTTCCGAATTGATACTCGTGCCCTGTACCCATAGAAATCCTTTGCTAAATATTTGTGGTATCAAAAAATAGCTGCTGAATTTTATCCCGCTGGATGATTTCGGAAATGGTGACCCTAGCCTGGAGCTTGGGTGCTTTATTTATTGAACCTTATTACCTCACTCGGAAGTCGATTTTAAACTTTAAGATATTACACTGTTCACGACGTTCACCTCTGTCTTATAGCAAACCGATCTAAAACATACCTATCATGATTGTCATATTTTACTCCAAAATATCTGTGGACATATCGCTTTCTGTTATATTGTGAATTTCCTTTTAGCTTTTCCTTTCACCTGAAGATTTATTGCAGAGTTAATATAACATTAAAGCCTTACTCCTTTAGATTTATGGGATTCATATAATTCAATTCTTATTTTATTTCCTTCAGAAATACCTGCTGGGTATAAAATTTCTTGCACCAAGATTACGGTAAATGGAGAAGGAACAAAATATGGTTAATAATAGAAGTAGTAATGAAATTAAAATATATAAATATAAATTTAAAAAGATTATATAAAAAAGACATCAAGATAAATTAAAAAAGACATCTTTTTAAAGATTGTAACCACACTTTTACTTAAAATGTTCAATCAAAACAAAATAGACATAATTTGTTCCCATGGAAGTTGTCTTATCCCCAATGTAAAAACGACGGGGTATTCTTCTTCTTCTTCTTCTTCTTCTCTCTGGGCAGTTTCCGCACGTAAGCGCTTCGCTTGTTGTACGTGAAATTTCCCACTGTTGCTCGCTACTCCAGGCATCCAAGCTCGTTCCAGAATCCCAGTATACCGCCCAGGTTGCTGAGGACTTCTGGGATAGTGGCTGGTGATCCCAGGTAGATCTCGCGTTGTTCTACCACGGGGTATTAATAAGTTAACCTTTTTTCTCTTTCTGATAGTTTTGTTTGGGTGTGTGTGTAAGTCTGAGTGTGTGTATGTGTGTGCGTGTGTTTGTGTGTGTATGTGTGTGTGTCCCTTAAACATAAACCGAAACATCGCACATGACGCTTGAATATACTATCTATAAACATAATTTACTAAATATCGGTCCCTCGCGACTTCGTCGGCATATAAGTCAACCTTATCAGATAGACATATTCTGTCTTTTTTTAGAGCTTTTAAAAGGAAGCAACTTTGTCATACATGATTTTATAGAAACTTTAAACGTTAACGCAGCGCCAGCTCTCAAAAGAATAAAAAACTTGATTTGGAATTTGAATTTGATGGTTCATAGCCTTCCTCAATAAATGAACTATCGAACACTGAAATAATTTTTCAAATCGGAAAAGCAGTTCCTGAGATCGTCGCGTTCAAGTAATCAAACAAAACACACCAATAAACATTTCAGCTTTATACATTAGTATAACATGAATTACACTCACCATTTAATTTAATTTATTTATAAGTTGGCAAACCAAATACATGGACAATCAAAACCCTCAAATAATACACTGAATGTGTTTTTATTACGGGAAGAATTACGAGAATGTATAAATTTCTTCGTTTTACGCGAACGTCCTTACACGGACACGTAATGACTCGATATGTTACAGTATAAATGGCTCAGAAAAATAAATGTCCACATTCTCCCCTTGCGAGGGTTTTTATTTCTCCTTTCTGATGATACTGTAACTTTTATATACATATTTTATTTTATAAATTTAGTAAAGTACTCGTTCTTATTGTTTCACTGCTTGGTTATGACCTTTTCTTTCATTGTTATCATACAGCATATGATCATGTTATGATACAACATTTTTCTTTAAATCGTTAACAGAGAAGAGTAGGTATACTAAACAGAAAAGTGTGGGTTAAAGTTAAAGTGTGGGCATATACTCAGATAATATGGTGGCCATCCACTAAGTTGAAAAATTTAGGCTCAAAGTTTGGCAAACGAGTGGCATGCAACCTTGCCTTAAACTGATGGCGTCAAGATGGCTGCTATTCTTTGACAAAAAGCGAGTAAATACTGGAAGTGAATAGAATTTTCAATTTCATTTTATAGTTAAGAAAAAAATTAACCGTATATCATCAGCGCTGGTAACATACAAAATTTAACACAAAGCTGTGAAAAATAAGAGGAAGGCTTATCAGACCAAGGGGCTAGAATTGAATCGTATTTAGATGATTTTCGTTTGTTTGTAATTATATAATTTACAGACACCAATATAGTGCAAATTATTGTAAAGAACGCCCTGTTAAGATAATGTATGCTGATATAACTTGTAAATTTATAGTCAATCATTTTCCATGTGATCCATATTGAATAATTCCATATTAAATAATTAAATGTTGTAAGTCTTACACCATAACAAAAGCTAGTTTAATTTCAGTTTTCAAAAGAGCCGCATAAGAGTAAATAATAAATCCGAATACTCTCGCATGATATTAGACAAACTTATCGTAAATAAAGTTTTATATATTGGAAAATATTATTATGCTTCAACGAAAGAGCTTCAAATTTCTGAGCTCAAAAGTTTACATCCAATGCTCTGAGGTGTCAAATCGCGAATAATAATACAGGAGGTCTCATCTTTACATAGGGCAGTTATAATCCGATCTTGTACTTTTCGACATTAGAAAAACTACCCCCGAAGGGATGCCGTTAGGAGACAGGATTACAAAGTTTTTCCATCTAAAACTTACACTATAAATCGTTACGGTTCAAGGAATGGCGACTATCAAAGCTCTTAGTCCTCTTATTGACAATTTATGGCGGATTTGCATTTCGCAAATAAATTATATGACAGCTATTAAATTTCATTTTATCAATTAAGCAGAATTCTTTGTAAAAGTCATTAGAAATCTTATATCTTTAAACGAGCAATTCTTGTATATATATAATTAGAATCTCGGAATCGGCTCCAACGATTTTCATGAAATTTAGTATACAAGGGGTTTCGGGGGCGATAAATCAATCTAGCTTTTATTCATTTTTAGAAAATGACATTTTTTTCGTGTATTACCGATAAATATATATATATAATTGGAATCTCGCAATCAGCTCCAACGATTTCCATGAAATGAAGTATACAGGGGGGTTTCAACAGGGGGATAAATCGATCTAGCTAGAATTCATTTATATTGGAAACTCAGAATCCTTTATATTGGATATTTTTTAAAGTTCGCTCATTCGCGGACGAAGTCGCGCGGGTCCGTTAATATACTCTATATTAAGATGAACAATGAAAGTGAATTAAAAATGCAGCAATAAATTGATTACATTGAGGCCGTAGCGTTTGACGGCCGATTGGCGCAGTTTGCAGCCACCCTGCTTTCTGAGTCCAAGGCCGTGGGTTCGATTCCCACAACTGGAAAATGTTTGTGTGATGAGCATGATGTTTTTCAGTGTCTGGGTGTTTTTATATGTATATTCTAAGTATTTATTTTAATAATATTCATCAGGCATCTTAGTACCCATAACACAAGCTACGCTTACTTTGGGGCTAGATGGCGATGTGTGTATTATAAATATACTATTTATTATTATTATTATTCCTGTGGATAAACGTAATATGCCAGTGATGCCAATTCAGACTTCTATTAGAGAAAATTTTGGCTACTTCGAACACCTAAAACACTCTTAGCTTTTATTAATTAATAATTAATGTAGGGTTCTAAGAACATAAATATGAATAGCCACCATATTTTCATAATAAATGATTATGTAAAAGTTTATACCTATTTTGTTGTGTAGTTGTTAAAATGTTATACTACTACTACTTTTTTGGCGGATGTCCATGATTATCATGAATATTTATTTTACCTTGTTAGACTCTGACTAGTTTTATAGTGCATTTAAACATAAATCACAATTGATTTACAGTTCATCGTCATCATCGCATCAACTCTTTAACGGCCCACTACAAAGCACGGGTCTTCTCCTCCAATGAGAAGGGGTTAAGACCGTATTCCGCCGCGCTGGCTCATTTGGCCCCGCAGCGGATTCGTTGACTCCAGACACCTTTGAGAACATGATGTAGAACTCTCATACATGCAGGTTTCCTCACGATGTTTTCCTTCACCGTTGAAGCAAGTGGTATTATTTTAATTACTTAAAACGAACATAATTTAGAAAAGTTAGAGGTGCGAGCTGGGATTCGAACTCGTCCCCCCGAAACTGAAGTCGAGCTCCTACTCAGTGCTATCACCGCTTCCATATATTCGATTCGCATTCGATTTTCAGTTATATCAGGAAAAATAATGTTTATATTTTCTTTTTATCGATCCTCAATCATTGTTGTACACAAAATATAAAAGATTGCAAAAGATGTTAGTTTTTGGTTAAGCTGTTGATTAATTAATAAAGTCAATAAGAAAGCTATTTCTGGGAGAGCTTTAAGTTTCAAAGAGCTTGAAACTGTAGATAATCACTTAAACCGCTATATCTACAGTGAGATTTTAATCAGAAGAATCTCTGTCGTGCGCTTAATCAAAGGAAACTTAAATAGCTACGGCGAACGTCATCTAGCGACACCCGAACGGTTGCGTCGTGATTTGATTATGTCAGTTAATTTGAACGTACAAGTTTCTGTTTTATTTTTCTTGGCCTTTGAAAGGAGTTTTCTAAACTATTCGAACTAACACTTTCGTGTTTTTATGCGCTTTATTACTTTATTATCTTGACCTTTATTGAGTCGGAGATAATAATTAAATAGTTCAAACAAACTAAAAAAACACGCTTGGTATAAAAAACTAAACTAATTTCTTTCTTTTAGTTTATTCATAATAGCGATTTTTTTTAGTTTTTCTTGATCTATTATTTTTATTAGAGCAAAATTAATCGGTAACCCATCCACCATTAAAGAGATAAAATATTTTATTTTTTATTTAGTGTGCCCGTCTCTCGAAATGCAAGTTCTAATTATTATTTAAAACAGGCCATTAAAAAGTAATAGCTAACGCCCTCTACCATCTAGTAGCTTAATGTTTGAATTTGTTAGGTACGCGAACGCCATAGGTTATTTACATTTGGGTCTAGATGGCGCTGTAGTAATTAGTAAAAAATCTTATTTTTTATAGTGAAAATTGGAATAATCTTTTCAGATTAGTGTATTGTCATCGGTCTTCGATATGTCTACAAAGTTTGTAAGAAATCTGACCCTTTAAAGTGGGTCAAAATCACGCCCAAAGAAGTCGGTTACAAACAAACATACGAGTGAAGCTAATATAAAGCGTGTAAAAATATAAGTGAAACCTTTAGTTTCTTAGGTACATTGTCATTAAAAAAGTATAGTAATCCATTCCATCAAGTATAGTAATCTCGGTGCAATTAATGGGTTTGAAATACATTGTTTGACGTATGCATTAGTAAGTCCAAAGTAACCCTAGGAATTATATTATAACCATAAAACCCTAACCTTTCAGTACTTACGTCGTAAAGTCACGAGTTTCTTGGAAGTATGAAATATTAAGGTGGTTTTTAATTCACCGGCGTAAGAAGCACGAGAATGACCGGCGGCATCGGTATCGATTTTATATTATCGAGTCGTTATACGACGTGAATCGATTCTATCGCGTTACATTTGTGGACAATGCGGTCGGGCCGCGTCTGTCTGTGGTCGCAGGCTATTTTCAACCTTACTCGTTGGTGAGCCCGCTTTGATTCGTATGAAAACAACCGTACCTAAGTTTGTTGTTCAACAATTATCGAGAACTATATTTACAACAACAAAAATGTTTACCTTTCTTAATCTATGGATCATCTCACCCTGTTTTATTGATTTGGGGCTTAGCTGGGTTAGTCTGGTGACCTAGGTAGTGAAGGTTCTGCGTTCAATTCCCGGGTAAGGTCACAGGTGGTTAGATATTGGGTAGCTGTTAAAAAATTCAGTACCAGTTAGGAAAGTTAAGGAACGTTTAGGAAGTTGGCGTTATCAGAGAACACGTTATTATCAGAAACATGGGGCGGTAAAAGCCACATACCGCATTGAGGCTGCATGGTGAATAAGGGAGCAGGGAGATGGTCAGTTCCCAGCATTAATAGCCTGAGTTAAAAAAATAACTGTCAATCAAAAAACTGTCTTACATGTAGTAAAACCAAGTATTTTGATTTACAGTTATTTTTATAGTCCAAGCAAATTACCCTGATGGTAAGCGGAAAAACATCGCCAAAATACAGAGCAACACACCTCAGGACATGCAAGAAAAAGTCTTACGAAGTGCCATGCGCCCATTAACTTAAGGAGTTAGGCTTAACATCTAGCCACATGGCGCAATAAACACTACTCCAATGAACACACAAACAACCACGCCTTTGAGACTGCATCACAGCAATGCTGCTTTGCAGCAGAAATAAGAAGTTTTCGATTTCGAGAATAAGCGTTAGTGCTTCGGGACGAGCTCTGTCACAAAAAGGTTCTGTCACTACTAAATAACACATTTTTAGTCGGGTTGAAATCTTACCAAAATAAATAAGACATATTTTCCATACTATTACAACTAAATGCTACTATAGCATATCTGCAACATTCAGCTTTTTGCACTTCTCTCTTGTATTTCCTTAACAACCTTAATTTACAATTTTCTACAATTTCATCTATCAAAATTGATGTTACAACTACGTAATACGTTCCAGAAGGTTCGCAAAGCGGAAGCGGACGTGTGCACTATACGGGACCACCCTCGCTGTTGCACGCGAAATAAATAGCGTTGCCCCGCGATAAAAATCATAACGCATAACCACGACTCGTACGTAACCATATTTCTTGGCGCACTGATTAGATATGAAGAGTAGTGCTGTAAGAGCTGGTGGGAAATTTTGCTGAGGAACTGAACAAACTGCGGGGCACATAGCTTTGAAAATCGAGGGACACTCGGGTTGGAAGCTCTTGAAATAGCAACCTGTGACTATGGCTGGTGGTGTAACGAATCGCAGGGACCCGCTGGACACAAGCCCGTATATTTTCAAACCCCGTAAAAATAATCAATGACCAGCTGAAGACATGTATCGGTAAATGATGTGAATGATGATGATGACGATGATGCCGACGCTTATACCGCGTCATAACTTAGCTTCAAGCTAATGAGGGTCTTGATGTATTTGCGGATGAATGTTAGCCTGTAATAGTCAAATTTGTCAGAAAATAACTGCATGTCTTTATTTAACAGAGCAAGGCAGAAAAAATATAAGTGTTTATTTCCTAAAAGAATTGGCGATTACCATACCAGAGACCAAAAATTAGAGTGCAGGCAGATAAAAGTAAGAAATAATAATAAGTAAGTTGGTTGTACGAACATTATATAATAGGTACTTATCAAGCACCGACCCCATGTTTCCCACTAGCCATTGGACTATAATATTCGCGGGTGAAATAATATCCTGATATATGTGCTCCGGGGCGATAACGGAACGAAAGATGGCCCTCTTAATGGTCGGAACCGGTCGAAATTGACCGAAATTGGACGGAACGTGCCGTAGACCATCCACAAACGCGTATTTTTACATAATATTATTATTTTACCTGACGCCATTGATGTGCCAAAACAAAGATCAACACACAGTCATGATAAAAAAAACACATAGTTTATATTACTCCAGATTTTGAGAATTTGTTCTTGAGATACAATTAGCGTTGTAGGAGTTAGAAATTATATTTAAACCACGCTTAACAAATAGGTTACCGATACATCATACGATCATAACACATTCATAATTATTATTCAACTTTAAGGGAATATTGAAGTGAACTATCATCTTTGTGCTGCGTCTCCGAACTGTCAACTTGGTCTTTTCAACCCTTACCGAATGAAGAAAGAGGCTCCGAAGAATGTGAGCAAAATATAGCAAGATAAAATTATGGAATAAAAAAAAAGTTAACATAAATGTTTAATAGAAATTTCAGAGGAAATATTATTAATATCTTAGAAGAACTGCGCATCTTTGTCTTTTTTATATCAACAGCGGGTGCGTAAAATTATGACGGTTTTTTTGCGCAGAGCATATTTCTTGAAGGTGCGCCTATGAAGGCGATCCTTGCTTTCGAGGGTCGAAAAGGTATAATTATTGCACGTAATATTTTATAGGAGTTTGCAGTTTATCCTACTTAATACGATTTCGCTCTGGATCGTCGAACAAAATAGATTTTGTAACACCATGAAAAACCAAGTCCATGAATGGTCCAAGTCCTAAACTAAAAAGCTAACTACTACTAGTTATCTATGCGTATATATTCATTAATGATACATATATATATATATATATATATATATGAGGCTTTATATGTGGCTATAACGACATATATTATATTATAAAAAAAAGGTCCTACTGCTGTTCTTTGGCCTCTACTCATATTTAAGAGAGTGTTGTAAAGGATCACGCTGCTGCTCCAATATGGGTCAACCCATTTAACGATTTTTACACGCTATATCCAGAAACGACAGCTTACCATGCTGTGTCCAACACCAATTTCCGAACTCTGGGATTGTAGCTACTCAGTTTTTCAACAGTTCAAAATAATTTGGCTAGACCCAGGCATTTCACCCAGGGACTCGTGGTTTGTAGTTGATCATACTTTCCACTAGACCAACAACAGAGTCATCAGGTACGTGTGATACAATATATGCTATTAACGTGCAGCGTGACTGCAGCGATCAAGTTGCGCTTTATATTTCCATGCATCTTTTAAGGTGTATTGTGCAAACAATACGTCACAAAAGCACACACGAATGCAGTTAGTAGTAGTAGTAGTTAGTTAGTAACTTCAGCACAAGATTTGAAAGGTAGTTTGTAACGTCAGTGCAAAATGAAACTAACAAGTTCTGCAGCAAGCGGTTTGGTATCATAAAAACAATAAAAAAAAATTGGTGATTCTAAAAAGAGTAACATTAGGTCAATTTTGCTTCAATCTTTCGATATTCGAAAACGACTCCACGTTTGCGAGAATGAAAATCTTAATAATATGCGTAAAGGTGATTGATAGATTAGTTAATATTCGGTACCTTCACCCGTCAGAGCATCTCGTATCGGTGATTGAATGGAACTGAAATGAAAATTTTAAATATTAAATAAAATTTACATATGATTTTTTATAATTACTTTTCAACGCACACAAAATAATTAGGTAATTAATTACTCAATTAAACATGAATCTCTAATACGGTTTTTCATCCCCTATTAATCCCCTTTAGGTGTTCATTTCCGAAAGATATAAGCTAAACTTAGCCGATATTAATCCCTGTATAGTCTTGAGAAAAAAATGAGGTACAACTGTTTCGGAGATTAGACGGAACAAACAGACAAACAGACAATTAAAAATAAAAACGTTAGTCACCTAAGAAACTGCTACGCTACTTTTAGTCAAGCTTTTTTTAATCTTAGACTGACACCTCTCTCTACCCATCAGATGAAATAGCAAAAGGCTTGTTGAAACAAATTATTAACGACCAAAAAAATCTCTCCAAAAAGTCCCAGCAATTTTCATTGAAATTCGCACAACGGATACAAAATCACCACCATTCTATACCCTAGTCGAAACAAATGTGAACGTCGCATTCTGAAAATCGGCTTTCTGCAATCGAATGCATCCGAAAAGGATGGAGGTAGGGTTATTACGGGTGCGAGAGGGATGGCTGCAATGCGGACAGCACCAGACGCGAATGGAATTGCAAATGTGCGAACGGGCCAGTTCGCGACGCAGAACTAGTACACGGGAGCGCTTATTTTTCTTTAGGACACGTCAACGCTAGTATTTGTACGGGCACTACAAAGCGTAGCACCGAAACATGGAGAATAGAGTTTATCTTCAGTTTTCCATTACAAATGCTACAAAAATCTGCTAAATAATCATGTGTACACATTCATTTTTTCCGTTTTCTACAGAACTAAATATCCTACTGTACTACTAATTGTGTTACTTAGCCAACAAAATTTGATTACTTTCCAGCGATAGGAAACAGACAGGGTACATTCCATGCAGAGTCATGTAGTTACCTACCCGCTAAAGTCTAGGCAAAATCAGTTCAGCTGTTCCCAAGATAACACCTTAAAAACCGGCACAAAAGATAATCATTTTAAATTAGGTTATTCTAATTGGCTAACAAAACATAACAAGCTTATAAGAAAGACAAGTTAAAGGGGGAGAATTGGTAGTGATTCCCATATTCCCTAATAAGTTATCGCGACTCGTTTAAGAAGATTTTACAGAAAAATCTTCTATTTTTCCAACCATGTGCCACCTTTTTTTGCAACGTATTGAACTACATATGTCGACAGAATCTGATCCGATTTATTTATTATGTGCTATTCCCACAAATATTCCACCAGTAAAGCTATTGAGCTTTCCAAAGATTTTCAGCTACCAATGGTACTCCCAGTGAGCGATTCCATGACCCCCGAAGGGATCCATGATTCTACAATATGATTCGGCAACACGCACTGCACCAAGTAAAGCTAATGAACAAAATATTGCATTATTGTATTATAAGAGTCCAATCCGTGTGTCCAATGCCAAAATCGAATATAAGGAACGATGGTTAAATTAGAATGAAGTTTTTCTTTTATCCAAAAACACCGCCAATAACAAATGCAAATTGAGGAAGGCCAAATTAAAAAAGTTTCCGAATTGAATTTTTAATTATTTGCCCCGACGATACTTTCTTCACGGTTCAATACGATAGTTATGCTTCGAGAGAAGTTTATTAATTGAGTTAGTGTCGGGTGGTTGGTTTATTTTTACGCTGTCATAGGCAAGGAGGTTGAATTCTTGGGATATATTTTTAAAGGTAAGCCTGACTTGAATTTTTAGAATAGTTAGGTGACTATATCTTTTTATCGTCTTACGTCGGATATTTTATCTGGACTACGTTTAACTATTTTATCTAAACGACTAGTTTTATCTGGTAAAGTATTACAGCGGTGAATTATTAAGATCAGAAACATGGTATCTACTGGTTAACTATATGCCTGATAAGAAAAATAAGAGTAGCTTAGTCAGCAATTTAGGGGGTTAAAAATACTGCCGCAATAACTTTCTGAGTGACTCATCAAAAAATTAGGAGATCCGTAAGGAAACGAGAGCTTGAAACATAGCATAACAAGTTTTAAAGCTTATATGACAATGAACAAAGCTTAGAAGTTAGGTGGACGTTGGGGTCTCAAGGTTCTGGAATGTCGAACATGCACCGTAAATGCTACGACCTCCAAGTATAGGTGGGCATACGACATAAAACGAGTAAGGAGCCGATGGACACAGATAGATCCTAGGATTTGGAACGCCCTAAAAAATAATCTAGTCATCATTCAGTGCTTATTGAGTCTAAAAGTTTTGATTTGATTTGAGATCCATTGCCAGCAGCAGCAGGACGTTTCGTGGATGAAGAAATTTTTGTTTATCATAGATTTAACGAAAATAATTGACCGTTGCATCGAATAGCTTTGCTCCACCCGCGTATTAAGGCAGCTTAATCGTGCTATAGATAAATGGTTCTTTAATAATATTAACATTTCAATTCGAATAAAAGACTGAAGTCCGATAATTAAATTAGTGTCGAGATGCTGGATTGTTTTTAGGTCGGTCGCTTCACTAGCGTAGTCAAAGGAAAAATCTTTTAGAATATTTTCCAAAGGTGAATCTCGGACTTGCAATCTCATTATTGGGCCAAGTTATCCGTGCCGAGTTTGTTTTCGAGAGCAATCCTATCCGGGAGGAATTTTTAATTGTAGTGGTGATTATTATAGTTGCTCAGAGAGTTCGTGCTCTATTTTTTTTCAGAGTTATTTCCAGGTGACAATTATTGGATGTTTCGCTGAATAGCGAGTTGTTTTTAAGCATTCGAAATGTAGATTATGTTGTTCTTTTATTACTGATGGAGTTTTAACATTTCTGGGTTGTATTTTGTACACATAATATACTTACACGTCTTAAAGCTTAATACGGGTGTGTAGTGTTTTTTTTTAATTATCAATAAGGTAGCGCTAGACATCTATCATGCTTGATGGAAAGCTATGAAGAGGTCGAGATGACGCCTGTCTAGAAAGTCTCTATTCACACTTGCCTTGCATGAAACACAGTTGTCAAGAGGGTGATCTTTTTAAGCAATTATGAGGAATACATATTAATCTTGAAGGTATTTTTTTTATTAAATAAGGTATCATTAGTTTTCACAAAGTGTGGGTGTTACACTGAAAGTCATTCAACTTTGAAAGATTGCAAAAGAAAATGTATTTTTTTATTAAATAAATTCGCTCAATCCTACGGAACTTTAAATAGAATAAAGATATATAAATAAAATTAAACTAAATTTCTCAGAGGTCTTAAGCGGGGATAAATCTAAAAAATACAGCACTAGTTTCGGACCTGTCAATCAAGTTGAGTATAGAAATTTGTATACAACAAAATAACCAAAACTGAAGCAAATGATAGTTTTAGGTATAATTTATTTTTCCGTAAATCTTGTGAATAAGATTCAAAGTGCAGAAAAGCACGTTGAAAATAAAAGAATCGTGCAAAGCTGTCAAGAACACACGGTAAACCATGAACTGTTTATCTTTCACTCACTTATATAACTGTAACCGCAGTCATCCCCATGCTGTTGCGACTCACCTGGAAAAAACAAAACTTTAATTAATATTAATATTTTTTATGTTTAAAATCATCAGTATAGGTGCCGATTCTTATGTTTAAACTTTCACTATGTTATTTGTGGAAGAGGTGGATATTTTTAAGAAATATAAAAAGAAAAGAAAGAAAAATTGTCTTGATTTTCACACATTGGTTTAAAATGTTAGATTTGTGTCATAAATTGAAAAGTATAAAAAAAATGTGTGACAAAGGAGCTGGCTCAGTATAGCTGCATACCAAAAAGTGCAGCACTGGTTTTCAGTCAGCCCCCTTATCTATGTCGTCACTGAATCCTCGCGACTAAACAATAACAAAATATTCATAAAAAGGACAATAACATATAATCCCTACTAATATTATAAATGTGAATGTAAGTTTGTTTGTTACACTTTCACGCAAAAACTACTTAAC
Source organism: Pararge aegeria (assembly GCF_905163445.1). Taxonomy (NCBI): domain Eukaryota; kingdom Metazoa; phylum Arthropoda; class Insecta; order Lepidoptera; family Nymphalidae; genus Pararge; species Pararge aegeria. The sequence continues at coordinate 1,658,087 of NC_053184.1, read as the reverse complement.
AGATCCTCATGAAACTTTGTACACATATTCTTGAAAGTGTTAGAAGTAATATAGGATACTTTTTATCCCGACGTGAAGCTCGGTTCCTTTGGAAGGGGGATAAAAGTGTTTGACGATCTATTTTTGTACTATAGAGGTTATACTATGTGTTTAATTTTATCCAAACTGTGGTTGAAGATAGAGGACAGAACTCCTCAGCGGCCAGCAGCAAACCCCTCAATCAAGGCTTAGCGATACTGAGTACTTTAATTTTTTTTTAAATTCAAATTTCAAATTCATTTATTTCAAGTAGGCCTACTTTATAAGCACTTTTGAAACGTCAAGTATGCATGTTTGTGTGACTCTACCACCGGTTCGGAAAGCAGATTCTACCGAGAAGAGCCGGCAAGAAACTCAGTAGTTGCTCTTTTCCAACATCAACATTTACAATCATTTTGCTATCTTGCGGGAGATGAGAGCGAGGCTGGCTGCTTCCATTCTACCTTGTCATTGAGGAATTCATCAAATGTATAGTAACCTCGCTGTACTAGATGCGTTTTTACACATTTTTTAAATGTATGCATTGGTAGGTCAAGAATTTCCTTAGGAATCATGTTGTAAAAGCGTATACTCAACCCCACAAAGGAGTTCTGCACCTTTCGCAGACGATATGCAGATATCACTAATTTATGACCGTTTCTGGTAAGTCGATTGTTAATTTCAGCTTTTGATTTATAAAGAGTAATATTTTGCCTCACAAAGACTATATTACTATAAATGTATTGCGAAGCTACTGTAAGAATACCTATTTGTTTAAATTTTTCACGAAGCGATTCGCGTGATCCAAGTTTATATATTGATCGTACGGCTCTTTTCTGTAGTATAAATATACTTTCAATATCTGCAGCTTTTCCCCACAGCAAGATCCCATAGGACATAATACTGTGAAAGTATGCGAAATAAACAAGCCTAGCTGTTTCAACATCGGTAAGCTGTCTAATTTTCCTGATTGCATATGCAGCTGAGCTGAGTTTACTCGCTAGGCTTTCTATATGGGTACCCCACTGTAGCTTACAATCTAAGGTCACTCCTAGAAAAACTGTGGAGTTTTCTATTTTAAGTGTTTCTCCATTTATTATGATGTTTTTATCAATTTTTTTTACGTTAGGCAAAACAAATTCCAAACACTTAGTTTTTTTTGCATTTAAAAGTAAGTTATTAACAGTAAACCAGTCTGACACATGTGACAAAGCACGGTTTACGTCGTCAAAATTATCTTTGTTTCTATCAGTCTTAAAAATGAGAGATGTATCATCTGCGAACAGTACAATCTCACAAGTGCCCCTGACATGGTGTGGCAGATCATTTATATACACCAGAAACAATAAGGGACCCAAAATTGAGCCTTGTGGGACACCCATTAAGGCAGATGATCCCTTAGACTTTATGTCTTTTACGCATACCCTTTGAACTCTATCACTTAGATAAGAGGCAATTAAATTGAGTGCAACGTTTTTGATGCCATAGTGGCTTAGTTTTAATAACAACGTTTTGTGTTCAACGCAATCGAATGCTTTGGACAGATCACAGAAAACACCAATGGCAATTAGAACTACAACTAAATTTAATTCCACATCAAAAAACAAAATCAAACGCAGACGAAGTCGCGGGCAACAGCTAGTATAATATATAAACAAACGAAAGATATTTTTTACATTAACACAAGCTTATTAACCCTTGAAGGATATCATAAAATACAAAATCATCAAAATCTAAGTAAAAGTAAAATAATAAAAAATAAAACCTCAATCAAAAGAATAAAAATAAAACAAAAATGCCTACTATTATAAAAAACAAAATCAAAATGCAATTTTAGTTTAGTTTGAAGAGTTTGCACACAACTCACAGAGTGGGCACCTGTACAATTAATTTTCTAGTGCTGAGTTCTTGTGTACGTTAATTCTATCATGTATATTAACCGGTATCGATGGCTTAATCTGCTGACCAAGGAACTAAGGACAGACTAAATTTGAACGTCCTAAGTCGTACATTTACACGCCTTTGATTCGGAGAAATAGATTGATTGAATAATATGGTTTTAGCTGTGAAAAATATTCACGATACGTTAGGCAAAACAAATTCCAAACACTTAGTTTTTTTTGCATTTAAAAGTAAGTTATTAACAGTAAACCAGTCTGACACATGTGACAAAGCACGGTTTACGTCGTCAAAATTATCTTTGTTTCTATCAGTCTTAAAAATGAGAGATGTATCATCTGCGAACAGTACAATCTCACAAGTGCCCCTGACATGGTGTGGCAGATCATTTATATACACCAGAAACAATAAGGGACCCAAAATTGAGCCTTGTGGGACACCCATTAAGGCAGATGATCCCTTAGACTTTATGTCTTTTACGCATACCCTTTGAACTCTATCACTTAGATAAGAGGCAATTAAATTGAGTGCAACGTTTTTGATGCCATAGTGGCTTAGTTTTAATAACAACGTTTTGTGTTCAACGCAATCGAATGCTTTGGACAGATCACAGAAAACACCAATGGCAATTAGAACTACAACTAAATTTAATTCCACATCAAAAAACAAAATCAAACGCAGACGAAGTCGCGGGCAACAGCTAGTATAATATATAAACAAACGAAAGATATTTTTTACATTAACACAAGCTTATTAACCCTTGAAGGATATCATAAAATACAAAATCATCAAAATCTAAGTAAAAGTAAAATAATAAAAAATAAAACCTCAATCAAAAGAATAAAAATAAAACAAAAATGCCTACTATTATAAAAAACAAAATCAAAATGCAATTTTAGTTTAGTTTGAAGAGTTTGCACACAACTCACAGAGTGGGCACCTGTACAATTAATTTTCTAGTGCTGAGTTCTTGTGTACGTTAATTCTATCATGTATATTAACCGGTATCGATGGCTTAATCTGCTGACCAAGGAACTAAGGACAGACTAAATTTGAACGTCCTAAGTCGTACATTTACACGCCTTTGATTCGGAGAAATAGATTGATTGAATAATATGGTTTTAGCTGTGAAAAATATTCACGATACAAATTTCGTTATTCAAGAAATAAAAAGTTTTTTATGAATTTAGAAATAAGCTTTATGACTTCTCACGAGACGTTGTAAAAAACTGCAAGTATGCTTCACTGACAAAGAACTTGATAATGGTTGGGTCAATGCAAGGCTATAAAAACGTAGAGAATATTTATTTAGCACTACAGAAAAAATTAAAGCATTCGTAACATGTGTGGCGGCTTGTTTTGTCTTCCCTAGCTTAGAAACTAATCAAGCTTGATTCATGAACATCTGAGAATAAAGTTCAAATTCGGTAGAAATAAATATTTCCACGGCGACCTCTTCACAGGAACTTGCCGTGAGAACATATGTAAGTGCATTACCAGTCGATTTCGAACTTTCTGTTTGGGGACATAAGGTTTGTTTTTGAATGTGAAGAGGTCATCAAATTTCCTATGCAATCGTCACGGCGTATCGCGCTCGATCGTCACGCGGCATTAGATTTGAATCTTGAACTCTTTAAAATGGAATAATGGTGTCTTCCGTGTACCGAGGGGTGCAGTTAACTTCACGCCTTCGATGAGAAACGTGCAATCCATTTTTAGCCTTATAACATTACAGTGATAGCTTATAATCGTTTGTGTTTGTAAAGATTCTTAGGGTGTAATTTAATATTGCTTAATTTTGTCCATTAGACATACGACAACTATCACGAATTGCCGTTTTGAACTGTGCTGTAGAATTTTTGAAATTAAATGTAGTCGTCCCTATTCTCAAGTATCATTTAGAATCTACATTTTCTATTCCTATTTAACTTTTTAGCTTTCACTCTTAAATTTGGGTAGGTACGAAGCTTTACTATCAGCTTTTTAGAAAGCAAGCACATTTTTACAAACTAGGAAAATAAACTATTCCAAGCCAATTTTTGCATTCTATTTGAATTCTCACAAAATTTTAATTAATTTTGCCTTTTAATTAATCATACCTTATTTGTCCAGTTTTCACCCGTAGATCAGACGAACTTATCTCATTACACAAAGGCCTTTAAAATTGACACTTTTTACTAGAAAAATATTTCTCCGTGATCATGACAAAAAAAAATCTCGCAAAGTGCGTAGAGCGATAGCCGAAAATTCTCATCGTCCGTAATGACGTAACTCTATACTTTATGGGCTGTAAGGAATTTAATTTTGGCCTTAATTTTTTACCCACGATATTCTGTAGGAAGCAGGACAGTGTGAATTTTTTTAACGAATCACAAAAGGAGACCCTGTTAACATATTTTTTTGTTGAAAAATCTAAAAGCGGAACGAGTAATCAATCTCCTTTTGTTAATTTTGTGTAATTATAAAATTTATTTGATAAATATTACGCTGTAATAATATGTTTAACACCAGTTTCTTATTACTTTAATTATTTCCACTTTGAATTATTATAATACTCATCATCATATCAACCAATACCGGCCCACTGCAGGGCACTGGTCTTGCACGATGAGAACAGTTTAGGCCGTAGTAGTCCACCACGCTGGCCTAGTGCGGATTGGTGGACTCCACACACCATTGAGAACATTATGAAGAACTCATGATGTTTCCCTTCACCGTTGAAGCAAGTCCAAAGTCCTTACCACTGAGCTACCACCGCTTATATATTTATATATACCAATACTATGTTATTATAATATTTTCATTTAATAATTTTCTTTCTTAACTCTTGATCTTATTTTTCGATTTGGGCTGTGTTTTAACTTCATGGCAAAAATAAAAAGTTATGCCACGAATTTATATTAGAGCAAGGACCTTCCCAAACATTATCAAGTGACAGGAAATGATAATATTTATCTTGCTACTATAGTCACTCCTAGGAACGAATTATAATTGCGTCATAAACATTTTAACTTGGTGACATAAGAAATCATTTACGTATGTGGTGCATATTTATTTTTGATTTAAAAAACGAAAATAAATATCATTGTTGCAATAAAAATAAATACGAACTATCATCAAAAGCATGATACTTTTTAGATGCTTCGAATTCCGTACAAGCCTGAGAACAACGAAAAACAATACACCAAGGTTATGGGATGTGCAAACATACGGGCCCATTGAATTATAAAGTACCACTAACAAGATAATGCGAGGATATTATAACCCTTTACATCCCTAAATTTAATTATTCCTAACTTCGATTATGCGTAAGCGTTAGGAATTTTTATAATCGCTCGCCCTTGCATTTTTTTATATTTATGAAAAAATTCAGATTGAATAACAGATATTAAAATGATGCAGTTAATGATAATATAGATTAGTTGACGTTTTAGGGAAGATCTACTCAAAACCACTATTTTAGTGTCAGTCAGCATACAAAAACACGCGTCAACAGAGTATTTTAAAGTAGTTTCACATATTTAAAAACTTATCATTCAACGAGGCCCTAACCAATTCGTTTCTGATTGACACTTTTTCAAAAAAAATTACAAACAAAAAGAGCGGTGATAGCCGAGTAGGCAAGACTTCGACATGACTTTCAGTAGGCCGAGCTCGAATCCTGGCACGCACCTCAAACTTTTCTAACCTACTGTTTAAACATCTAACGTTTTAAGCAATTAAACTAACTTACGGTGAACGAAAAAATCTTGAGGAAATCTGCATGGACCAACGTGGTGGATTAAGGTAATCCACCACGTCGGTCAGATCTGGTTGATAACTTGATCATGATAAAAAAAATGGTTTCAAAATCCGAGAATAAGTCTATCCAACTACGCTGTATTTAAGGATTACAGCTTGAATTATTTCGGAATAAAATAATTGCTAAAAACATGAAGAGACAAAAGTTCAAGTCAATAAATAAAAGCCTGCAACTTAATGTATTAAGGACGTCTTTTTTCTAGATTAGTTAAATCAAGAATAAAGACGTCCTTGAAACATTAAGTTGCATTCTTGAATTAGGGTTTTTGGCATTAACATTTGAATAGTTTTATCAATTCCGGGTAATATAATCAAAATCTAACGAAAACACAAATTTATTAGATTTAAATGATTCGTAAAGGTATCGTTTTCAGAATATGACTAGCTATTAAAGGGTTTAGAAATCGTCACGAGATTGTATCTTTTAAACCTTTGCCAGCAAAATTACTGAATGGACCCATGATAAGACGGTAACAAACCATCTGTCGCATTGACAGCAAACAGATATTCAATAGAATAACAGAACAATATTTAAAATTGTATTACAGAAATATCAAAAGTTAAATTATAATGATGTAATTATTGTAAATATTGATATGTTTAAATTATTTTCAGAGAATATGAAGCAAACCACTTCAGTTTATTACCTTTGTATGGATAGTGGTGGTGTACTGTGTTGGATGTTGTATAGATTACAGTCACTAACCGATTTGTATAAAAGAGATGAATTTGCGTGCCGTAACGTATTGGCAAATAACGACGGTGGATATGACAGCAAAAAAATATACATAATTATTTGATATATTTTTAGAAACTAGTCGATTACTTTTATTTATTAGTTCAGCTCACAATATTAACTGTGTTCTACGGGGGTGTGATTCTCTTATACAATTGATCAAATTGGAGGAGTTAGATATTCGTAAATAATAAATTTTGTGTTTATATTCCTCGGTGATTTAATATGCTGATATTCTTTCATTCGACGAGGTTTTCATTTTAAGATGAAGAGCCATTCGGGCTATTTTCTCTTTAAGTCTATTTTGTAAATTTTGTTACTTACAAGAAGGACTTATGATTTTCACGTTACAAATTGTCACTAAATTTGGCCCGAATGGCCAAAAAATAAAGCTCTGAATAGAGCTTTATTTTTGTATTAGTATTTTACTTCCATTATACTACGAACCAAACATTTATTGTTCTCTAAAGAGTGAACTTATAAAAGAGTGTGTTGAAATGTTAAAATATTTTTTAATTTAGATACTGACTAAACCACCAGTAGCTGAAGGCGGTAGGGGGCGACGTCTCTTCCGGCCGCGACGTCTGGGAGTTTTCCTAATGATGCGAATATTTCCCCTTCTGACGTTTAATTAACTATCAAAAGGGGGGGGGGGGGGGCGTTAGTTTGAAAAGGCTGCCACTAATGCACTGCCAATCGTGATGGTGGTATAAAAGAAGAAGATGGTTTATAGCACATGACTTAAATTAGCTACCGATTACTAAGCGAAGTAAAAGCAAAAATATATTTTTTGCCAAATTCAAAGAACTTGTATTTAAAAATTATAAACGCGAACAAAATATAACCTAATGGTGACTAAACTCTTGTAGATGATTTGGAATAAGTAAAAGTAAGTCCTGGATATTATTATAAATGCGAAATTATATTTGTTTGTGCTTCCTTCTCGCCCTAACTTAGCATCCAATCTACTTAATTTTTGGCATACAGATAGTTGAAAGGACGGAGAGCTACAAAAGATACTTTGTATCCCAGGAAAACCAACGGTTCCAACGAGATTTGTAAAAAATCCATAATAAACGCGGACCAAAAACTTGGGCAAAACAGCTAATACAGTAGTATATTTAAACAAATATTTCATCGGACAAAATATTGATTAGAAAATTCGATTTGGTTTCAGTGGAAACCAAGATGTATTTAATACTGATCCGTATACTAGATATGACAAAAACCAAGCAATCTATTTTCGTGGTTAAAAAGTAGAACAGCAAACAGGCACGCCAGCAATCGTGCGTTGCAGACCAAAATGAGAATTTTTTCACTTAACTCCAAAGAAAGCTTTTTCCTCAATCAAATAATTTACTGACTTTTTGCGATCATCTTCGTGATCAATTTCAAAAATACCATCTCGCGTTGATGGAATGTAATGGACCTCGAAATGTTTTCTAGAATTCTCAGTTATTTTATGTAACTAAGACAAATCCGTATGTTGTAACAATTATTATTGTATTTAGTGATTGGTTAATTGTTTTTGAAATATAGTTCATCGGGTACATACCACGATAATATTTTTGGATTTGTCGTTTTTTTTTTTTTTTTTTATAATAATAAATAAATATAATAATAAATATACTACGACAATACACACATCGCCACCTAGCCCCAAAGTAAGCGTAGCTTGTGTTATGGGTACTAAGATGACTGATGAATATTTTAATGAATTATATATACATAAATACTTAGAAAATACATATAAACACCCAGACACTGAAAAACACTTAATGCTCATCACACAAACATTTTCCAGTTGTGGGAATCGAACCCACGGCCTTGGACTCAGAAAGCAGGGTCGCTGCCCACTGCGCCAGTCGGCCGTCAATATTTCGACCCAGTTACATGGATCGTTGTCAAGACAGGACGGAGTCCCGTCGTGAATGCACTCGTACGAGTGAGCTATATTTAAGAAATGTTGATTAACGACGAAAATAAGTTTAAAATCTTTGATTGGTTAATTGTTTTAAAAATATTGTTATTAATAGTATCGTGTTATTACTTTAAATAATGATTTATTTTAATTTTTGACTGATGCCGTGTGTGTGTGTGTCTGGCTGCGGCTTTCCTTTCGTGGAGACCGAGTCATGTGTGTTTTCATTTAAGCAATTTCAATATTACTTGCTTTAAACAGTGAAGGAATACATCGCAAGGAAACCTGCATGAATGAGAGTTCTCAGTAATGTTCTGTTGTGTCCAGCGTGGTAGGGTACGACCTAAACCCTCTCATTCCGAGCGGAGACCTTTGCCATGCAGTGGACCGGTAATATATTGATAACTAACTTGAAAAGACAGCCACTACACTAAACTACGTCTTACGTTTATAAAAATCATTTATAACTCCCAGCCTAGTCCGTAAGTATCAGCTTTATTCAAAATATCAACATCGCAGCATAATAACTGTTGTGCGGTTATCCTTAGATAGACACACATTGTTTTAATATTAACATCACCGTAGACCGCTTAATTTCAAGCCCAGCAATACGACCAAAGTATTGCACACTTAGCTATGCTTATGCTAAACATGCCCTATCATTATGCCACTATCATAATCTTGCTTCAAAGCGCTGACAACGAATTTCAACTTAAACGTAAAGAGATAGAGTTCAAAATTCAATATTCATATGTAAAGGCTTGCAGTTTTTTAACCTAACTTGTACGTGCACTTTTATGAAGCTTTATTTCAACAGAGCTAAGGTAGTGTTTAGCTTGGGGTAGTTTTTTATGAAATTTGTCCGCAAACACAAGTTACGCACGCTTGCCTTCACAAAAATAACGAACGATGTCATCGAGACAGTATAGTATCACCTCCTGAATGGATCTCTATTATGGAAAGGGTCTTTTTAACGTTTCAAAGGAATACGAGGGGTTTTTCTAATAGCTAATTTTATAGGGTGTGAATGTCATTATGGCTTATATTGAAGAAAAAAATACTTTTTTCTTTTAATGTTTTAAGCATTGCGCCATCTGTGATGTATTATACTTTACTGGGATTTTGAGAGGATACGATACCGAGGACAGCAAGAAATTTATTTTCATGCTATTCTTCTCTAAACAGTCTCTAACTTTTTTTTAAACGGCTACTAAAAAAAACACTTTTTACCGCCTTAGTAGTATGTGTATTTATTTATCATTTCCTTTTTATTATATTTGACTTTTTTCCGCCTTTTTAAGCTTGTTTTTAAACAGTCTCTTTTATCTTTTTTATTCTTCTTTTCCTTTCTGGCCTCTTTACGACATATAGATCCTTAAAGACCCTGATCTTGCCACTAAATATTATCACATAGAATTTAAAAATAAACAATTAAAAAAAAATAACAATACATTATCGAGATAATAGTTGACATAAAAACTGACTAAAGCCTATGTGAATATGTATATGCCAATATCTTTTGTTATATGAAGGAGATTCCGACATATCCAGGTGATGGAACTGAAAAAATAATATTTGTAAATTAGGCTTCACTGGAATTGCCGCGATTTTGCGACAACTGACAGTTGACACTAAAGGACATTTTTACTCTATGGCAGCTGTCATTATGAGTTAATTTTGAATTTTATGTTCTTTCTTCAGGTAAGATAATTATGTAATTAAGTATATAAAAACCTAGTAATATATAATAAAAATAATATTTAAACAACTCTAGACTTATATATTTACTCTAGTCTTCTCTTTTCAGAGCAACGCAAACCACTTTAATTTCGCTTAACATTAAATGAAAAATTAAGTGTTATTTTAAAATTTCACTTCCTATTATTTAGACAAGATTAAGAACTCCTCCCCAAACCAATAGACACGATATCTGGCAGAGCATAGAGGCATGCATTTTTTGACAGATAAACCCAATAACCTACAATTTTTTGTGTAACCCGAAAACTTGCGATCAATGGTGAAGCATGTTAGCAGGCGTACGGAGCAGACCATTTTATGGGGTTAACCTAATAAAGCGCATTCAATTTTTACCCAACAATAACCCAAGTGTAGCGGTAAATCAATGTAATTTGAAAACTACACGGTACAAAGTACCGGACCTGCACATTACGGCTGCCACTAAACTTGGGAACTGTAACTTTTACAGCGCCAATAAATCTACTGGTTTACTTGCAGTTATTTTATTGAGATTTTTCACGAAAACTTTCTCGGCAATACTCGCGGAAAACCTAAACGTATATATTTTTTTCATCCAACCTAATTCCTATTATTTCATTTTTTTTTTTTTATTTAGCCCTAGACTGCAATCCCACTTGCTGCTAAGTGATGATGCAGTCTAAAATGGTAACGTACTAGTCTTTAAGGGGTATGCCAGTTATATCAGACTGATACCCCTAATCGGTTTCTACGTGACATGGTACCCAAACGCTGCATCGTTTATTGGCACGTCTTTGTCGGTAGGGTGGTTGAAGGCTACACATCGCCATCTAGCCCCAAAGCATAGCTTGTGTTATGGGGACTACGGCGACTGATGAATATTTTTATGAATAACTAGCTGTACCTTGATGCGTATTATATATCATGCTTAAATTTCAGCTCGATCGGTGCAGAACTTTTTGAGTTTTTGAAGCGTACACAAACCAACAACATTTTTATATATATAGATAGATACACATAAATACCTATAATATTTAGATAAACACCCGGACAACGAAAAACATATATCCCTGACGTAAATCCGTAAGTCTCTGTCATTGGTAAAGCATACTAAAACATGAGTTAAAGAAAAGCTTGTAAAAAGGAAAGTTAATGAAAGAATTTTCACGTTCTGCTTCGCCGCTCGCAGTTATTTGTCGCAGCCGTGGATGCACTCGATGTCGGCATTATTTCTTTTGGATTAGTGCAATAAAAGTTTTATTGGTCGTAAATAAATACGATCGGAACGCTTTCCGACCGCCTTCGCACTGTATCTACCCAGTTCAGCGACTGTGCAGTTGAGTATTACATTCATCGCAACAGTCAAATAAGATAAATTGTTTGGGCAAAAGAGAAGCGCTCGCATATCTTGACATGCTGATGAAAGATATAACCAAAAGGGGCAGTAATCGCGGAATTAAATTGGCTACGCAATATGTAGTGTGTGGGAATCTTCAGAAAACAAAATAAATCGACAGGGATTTATAAGTTAGACGAGCGTGTGTGTGTGTGTGTGTGTGTGTGTGTGTGTGTGTGTGTGTGTGTGTGTGTGTGTGTGTGGGTGTGGGTGTGGGTGTGTGTGTGTGGGGGGGGGTGTGTGTGTGTGTGCGTTGTATTTCCCGAACGGATGAATTTGTTTTGATCGTTTTTTTAAAGAATTAGTTTAGAGTGATCTTAGCCATGTTCCATGATCATTTCCAAATTCCACAACTCTCTCAACATGGGTATCAAGTGATAGTGCTTGACTAAAAGAATACTGTACAGTATGATAAATTTCAAATCCAAGATGGCCGCCACCACAAAATGGCGAGTTAAATTATTAATTAAATTATTTATTATTAATTGTTTTACAACTATCTCAATATGGGTATTTAATGAAAAGACTTGATTTTATATTTTATAAATTTAAAAAGCATATAAAAAAAAAAATCGGAACCAACAGGATTTGATCCTACGACTCTCTGGCAATCGCGGCCTGGGCGCTTTCCCCGATTAAGCTACGGCTCTCCTACCATCGATGCCGAAATTAGTATATGCCTTTTCACATCAGTCTTATAGCGACTGTTGACTTTATATTATTAATTTATAAATTATAATATGATCAAAACCCGTAAGTTGGCCTAACAAAGCGGTGTTGGTTATGTGGATAAAACTTCAGCCTTTCTTTCTTGCGTTCCTTGCTCGAGGTACGTAAAACAGTTCGAGGTTATGTGTGGATTCAATATAGGAAGTATACTAACTATGAAGGAAGACACTGAGAGGAAGCTTGCATGGCTGTGGGTTCTCCATAATGTTAAAAGGGGCGTGTGAAGTAGGAAAGAAATGGCCGGTGGTATATTATGGCCTAAACTTTAATGATATTGAGAGAAGCGTGCCCTGTAGTGGACTGGTAGTCTATATATATAAAAATGTTGTGTTGGTTTGTGAACGCTTCAAAAACTCAAAATGTTCTGCACCAAACGAGCTGAAATTTCAGCATGTTATATACTACGCATCAAGGATTGTTTTAATATATTTTTCTTAACCATTTAATGAGAATGTGCCACAGCGAAGCTAGTTAATTGACAATTATAATAATATATAATGCCCATTGTTCTTTATATATTAGCCACATACAAAACAAAGATCAACAATCCGAAAGCTCCTAATAACGAATCGCGTTTATCCTTACAAATGGACCGCTTAATCATCAGACGTGAGAGATGACCATCACTTAAACGACCGCTTTTTGCGGGACCCCTCACGCTAATCGCTGATTTGACATTTGAACCGATGTTTAGGGTTATAAATGTGGCTGGGGATTCCCGGAGTCATGTATCAGGCTAAAAGGTTGACAACAAGTTCATAGAGTTCTACAATTAGTTATAAACGAAAACTATAATCGTGTATCAGTAGGTATATTAATACAATCAAACAAAGAGGGCCAATTTACGTTACTTGGTGAATTATTTTTCCATCCCTCAATTACAAGTTTAAGCCTGGAATTCAATCAGGCTCCATCTCTAAATATATTCAAGAAGCGTTTGGAAAACCATTTGTTATATATGTATAATATTATAGTATGTAGTATACTGCATAAATATGTATATATTATGTTTAATATATGTGTAGTATTAGAATTTATGAGTAAGTAGTTTATAAATTTTTTTTGTATATATGCATATATATTTTAAAATTAAATTGCTGCACCAACCGGTTCCTTCGTTTTTCCTAACGTAAATGGTTGTCTGGAAGAGATCGCTTTAGTGATAAGACCGCCTTCGCACGCTCTATTTTCTATTCAAAGTTTCTTCTGTATATGTGTTCACTTTGTATAAAATGTGTGTGTGCAATCAAGATGTCAAACAAACAAACAGACAAGTTTAGTGAGATTATTTACTTTTGTTTACTCCTTCATTGTATACAGTTATAAGCGGTGATAGCCCAGTGGGTATGAGCTTGACTTCACTTTTGGGAGGGCCGAATTCGAATCCCGGCACGCACCTCTAACTTTTTAAAGTTATGTGCGTTTTAAGTAATTAAAATATCACTTGCTTTAACGGTGAAGGAAAACATCGTCATCTGCATGCCTGAGAGTTCTCCATAATGTTCTTAAAGGTGTGTGGTGTCCACCAGAGCTTGGCCGGCGTGGTGGACTATGACCTTAAACCCTTCTCATTGTCGGAGGAGACCCGTTAATGGGTTGATATGATATTTAGGAATATGTATATGGTTGCAATAAGTTTTTTTTCAAATTTCATCTAAATGTTTATTTGTAAATGAAAAAGTTTATTTATTTGAACATTATTTATAACATTCCGATACTAACTATCATAAATGCGGACGGAGTTGCGGGAACGAGCTAGGTTACAATAAAAGACAGCCGAAGTTAATCATATAAAGTAAAGGTTAGTGCACACACAACAGTTTGTCCAACTCGAACAGTTCAAGTATGGCTGTAAATCTAAAAGTCCGGCCGACGTATTAGCCAACTGTTAGGATTAGCCGAGCCACGCTCAAACTTTACGGCTATAAACTGAGAAATGGTGCTCGAGTTTATTAGTTTATTTGACGTACTACGTTGTAAACTAGTAAACGTGTACCTACTGAGTAACGGAGCTTTATTATTTTGACTTTCGCCCCTTCATTCAAAACCTATTCAAAAAATGTTTAACTTAATTTTCTATGCCCAGCTGAAGCCACAAAGATGAAGTAATATAGTGTTTTTTATAGTATGAAACAATGTCAAAAAAGGAGGATACGAATTCAAGTCGTACATGTATGTTATTTAATTGAATAAACACAATATTTACTTAGGTTAGCAAAATACTTTATGCCTTACTAGCTGTTGCCCGCGACTTCGTCTGCGTTTGATTTTGTTTTTTGATGTGGCATTAAATTTAATTGTAGTTCTAAAAAAAATATTCAGTATCGCTAAGCCTTAAATGAGGGGTTTGCTGCTGTCCGCTGAGGAGTTCTGTCCTCTATCTCCAACAGTCACAGTTCACGGGCAAAATTAAACACATAAATTAATTATTGAAATCGGTGATAATTTGTCGGAGTTATGGTGTAAAATCGTTAAACACTTTGATATTACATAGAAAGTATTCTATATTACTTCTTACACTTCCAAGAATATGTGTACAAAGTTTCATGAGGATCGGTTTAGTTTTTGCGTGAAACAACAAACCAACTTACATTGACATTTATAATATTAGTAGGGATAGGGATGAACAAATAAACTGAATAAAACATATATACATAAAAGTGTATCTTTTTTTTTATTCCACAACAAGTTAGTCCTTGACTGTAATCTCACCTGATGGTAAGTAATGATGCAGTCTAAGACGGTAGCGGGCTAACCTGCTAGGGAGAATAGTAGCCATACCCCGAATCGGTTTCTACGCGACATCGCACCAGAATACTTAATCGTTTAGCGGCACGTGGACGTCTTCGTCGGCAGTAAAAGCCTCCCACCAGGCAAACGCTATGTACGCCCAAGTTTCAATTTACTTCAACTTTGAGAATCATCGTCATCATCATCATATCAACTCTTTTCTGGCCAACTACAAGGTACGGGTCGCCTCCCTCAATTAGAAGGGGCTTAAAGCCGTAGTTCCACCACGCTATCCCAGTGCGTGGACTCTACACACTTTTAAGAACATTATGGATTCTGGGGCATGTAAGTTTCCTCACGATGTTATCATTTACTTTCGAAGCAAGTGATGTTTTAGTAATTAAAACGCACGTAACTTTTTTGAAAAGTTGCGTGCTGGGATTCGGTCTCGGCCCCCGAAAGTGGAGTTGAAGTCCTATCGGTAACTTGAAAAAGCCAGACCCGACCAGAGCAGAGAAAAATTAAAAATTCCCAAATTTTCCCTGCCAGGGATAAAACCCGGGACCTTCTACCTAAGACCAAACCAACCAAACCGCTCACTATTCCGCCAGTTAGATCGCTAGAGCTTAATAATGAAAATGCTTTTTTTATGTTCAGAGTAAATAAAAACCTTTAAAAACGGTAACATTACGCCTAAAATGTTTAAATAACGAAATCAGACATTCATTCCGAACTGGACGCCCAATCAAAATGGTATAACTGGCGAAAATACGTCGGAAATCCTTTAGCAAATTGAACCACACCATACAAACAACACCATCCTTACAGCCTTCAGAATAGAGTAGAAACTCGTTATAAAATTTGAACATACTCTATACAGAATGGAGTGTGCCCTATTCCGGAAGGGATAGAGTCGCAATTTTGTCGAAATATTCACAGCTACACCGTTCCGTCATTAAGCGGCGTGCAAACACGGATAGAGAACAAACAAACAGACAAGCTGTTGTAATCCCTAGGTACACGGCGGTACGTTGAAGGTTACTTTGCTATGATTGACGTTAACTCGTTTATCGGGTCCCTATTTTGCAATTAACAGTTCAAATTATTGCTAATCTAAGTATTTGATGAAGTCCCCGTTGGTTTATAGCCTTGCACGTACAACTACGGATCTCAAGGTTGAGTTTTGAGTTTTTCTTGTAATGCATTTAATAGTAGTAATAAAGATTATAAAGGCGAAAAACCCTTAAACCCTTCTCATCCCGTGGGACACCCGTGTCCTGTAGGGGGCCAGTAATAGGTTGATATTTTTAATAAAAATAAAAATGCTTTGCCCATGCGCCAGGGCAATATGGAGTTTTCCATTGTTATTTTACTGTAAAGACAGCCAATACCCAAAGATATGGCTCGGCAACCCCTCATACAACTCTTTGAGTAGGGTGTTTCACGTTGCTCTGATTGTGTTCTAAAAATAAACATCACTACCAGCTTCGTTTCCAAGTTCGGATTTAAAGTTTAACTTTGATTGCAATTTAAGCAATTTAAATATAACTTTCTTTACCGGTGAAGGAAAAAAATCGTGAGAAACCTGCATGCCTGATAGTTCTCCATTATGTTCTCAACGGCGTGTAAAGTCTACTAATCCGCACTTGGCCAGCGTGGTAGACTACGGCCTAAAGTCTTCTCATGCTGAGAGGTGGTAATGCGTTGATGATGATGATGATACCTGAGAGCCTGTTCTTAGCTCGACGTTGGGTCTCATGTGCTGAGATAGAATAGGTTCTCAATTTTGCTACTAAGCAAAGATGGAGTTATATTTGAGAAACTTGATGTTTATTAATAGTTCGAGCCTCTACCTTATTAAGCATAGATTAGCTCTTATTAAGCATAGATTAACTGATAGTTGGGCTCCTGTTCTTAGGGCCGATGCCTGGCCTCAATTTCGTGTGAGATAGAAAAGTTTCCTAAATATCCTAAACATGGAAAGACTGATTCTCAAGAGCCTGATTGAAGATGTCGATTATTGATACGGGTGTGACTTCCAAAGTATCTTATCAACCTCCCAGTTGAAGAGACTATAAAAAACCTATTTTATTCAGAATGCGGTAGTACGTACTCGTGTAATAGCCAATGTCTGACTCCACAAATGGGATAGTTAGAATCACTGAATGTACGATCATTTGGCAAGACGCACTGGCGCTGTGGCTTACTGGTGATGGAGGGGGGGCATAAAACACTCTTGGTGTCTGAACATTTAGAACTTGGGGGCCCCGGGCACATTAGGCGTCCGTGAGACATTACGCTCTTTAATGGGCAAGGCTTTAGGTATTTATCAGAAGTGGGATTTTGGTCAGCGCCCTTATTCTCTATTACATTCTTATAAAAACTTTTAGCCGCAGTTATTATTTGCGATATAATAACTTAGGGTCTTGTTTGAAGACAAAAAAGACATTTCCTGATGTTTTAGACTCGAGCCTAACAGTACCTTTACCAAGTTAGCGACTGAAATCTGAAATAATGAATAAAGTTGTCCACGTTCTTCTACATGCTAAGGTTACTTTTGGTTATAAAATAAATATTCATCTTCCCGGCCACTCTCAGGTTTTATTTGGTATTTCGTTGACGTAGTATTTTAGTAAGTCCTATTCGCTAATTACAATACCTTTAAAATACATTTATATTCGCTTGTTATAGTGCTAGTGCCGGTATAGCCGAGCTCTGCCAGATTTTTTATTTTGGTAAATAAAAAAGAGCGAGCAAAAAAAGGGCAAAAAATATTCATCTTCTGACATGGATCTTCTGGTTTCATGATAGGCCGATTTCCCACCTAACATTGTAGCCTTGTAGATATTGGCGAAATTTAACTTCGTCCAATGATATTTGTGAATATTTTTCATTGCTTAAAAACACGGAAAAAAACGTTTTCTAAAAATGAAACCTGGCTAGATTATGTATCGCCCCCAGAACCCCTTGTATATTTAAATATCACGAAAACCGTTTCCGAGATTCAGTTTATTGTTACAGTAAATTTATAAAGTGGGTAAATAATTAAACTTTTGGTAACTATAAATTCATATTTGCCAGATATTTATGTTCATGACAATGAGTTGGTGGGTATTTTGATATAAATACGACTGCATTATATTATATGTACCGCAGTCCTACATGGACTCGAACGATGCAAAGATACCTCCCAGTGTAAGTCGTTTATCATTATATACATTCACACAACAATTGCTCGCTTAAAGGTATGAGATAGATAAGTTCTTAATGACACCAAAACACCAATTATAAGTTATGAATCCGCGATTTTGGGATATCCTTCTGAAGAAAAAACAATATGGAAGACGAATTGTCGTACATTTAATATAAATCACCGGATTTACGAGTATCGGAGGCAATGAGATTTACCACATCCCCGAAACAAAAGCCAAAAAGTTGGTTTGCTTCATCGCTCGTTATCTACCATTCGCAGAGGTTTTAATTGGTTTATAAATAACTGCCCTCCTGCCCTTACCCTCCATAGCCACACGAGTTATGACCTTAGGGCGGGTATATTAAAACACGGAAATCTTTAAACAATGCGCCATTCTAGCGGGAACCGTGTAATTAAATTTTCATACTTTGTTTCGTCGAGAAATTTTGTTTATTCCCAAATTTACGGAATACTTAAGCCTGTTTGTAAGCCTTTCGGAAATTCTCGGATTCGACTTGGACCGGGGCTGAGATGGGAAGTCAATTTTCGGGCTTTAAAAATAATTATATCTTAGAAATGTAACTGAATGAGGACTGTTATTATTTATAACTAGCGCCCCCGCGATTTTGGTCACCTAAATTTTATTTCTTATACATACTTTCATTCTACGACGTACCGCGTTGCATAGTCAGCCTTTTGCAAGACAGCGTCGTAAATAGCTAGAATTGGGCCTATCAAAAACAATGCTTTTTTTTTAATCCGACTAGTTTCAAAGATAAGCGCGTTCCAATAAAACTAACTTTTCAGCTTTATTAAAATATAGTTAAATAGTTAAGGGCTGTATTCAAACTCATGAAGGGCTACTCGTATATTCAAACTCATGAAGTGTTAGGGTGGATTCCCAGTTATGAGCAAAACTTTCTCTTTTATTCAGATATTTTTTTAAATTTATTTTACACCTGATATTCTTGTACTATAGCGTGACTCGGTGATAGGCTAATGTTTAAGGCTTATCTGGTGGCTTTTAGGAGTTATGTGCGTTTTTAAATTAAACAAATAAAATAACACTTGCTCAAATTGTCAAGGAAAACATCTGTATGCCTGAGAGTTGCCCATGACGTTCACGAAATGCGTGTGAAGTTCACCAATCCACACATGGCCAGCGTGCTGGATTTCGGTCTAAACTTTTCCCATTCTAAGAGGGGACCCATGCCCTGTAGAAGGACGGTAATGGGTAGACAAAATTGGTAATGTTGATCGAAGTAAAAACTTTATAAAAACAATAATAACAGAAAAAAATGATAATTTGGGATTGCCTACATAAATATCATTTAAATAATCAACAAAACTTTATAAGAGGTTGTTAATACGTTCATTTATTTGTATAGGTATATAAAATAAAATTATATAAATACATGATGATACTTGCTTGAAAACTCATCACGTTTATAAAAGATAAACGATAATAAACATTGGAAATGAAGAAGCCATTATAAATAAACCTTCCTTATAAATACTAGGAATACATCAGTCGGTGTTCGCGGTAACATTGGATTGGCGTAAAAGCCTCCCTAAAAACCTCCCTGTTACATTTAAGCAAATATCTATAAAGTAATTTTACTTTAAGGCAAATTGTCTCAGAGGTAACTTAATGTTAAGTAAAGCAAATAATGTAATACTTATCATTTTTGAAGAAAGAATATGGTTTGTCCTTCTTTACAGTCCTTTTACTGTTTAGGCTTATTATTCCGTGAAAAATTTATATCGCTTACATAAACGTAGAAATTTCAAATGCTAACATTGATAAAATACCTATGTACTATAAAAAAGCTTTTGATACCGTCTGTCACTCGTCAATATGGGACGCTTGACAATCACAGAAGATATATCAATGTATTGAAGCATCTATACAATGACTGTACTAGCAGAGTAAAACTGGAGCAAACAGGGCCACCCATACCTATTAAAAGAGGCGCGAGACCTGGCGACCCATGCTCTCCTAGAATTTTTATAGCGGTACTCGAAATGGTGTTTCGGAAACTGAACTGGCAAAAGGTAGGACTAAATATAAATGTTAAATACCTCAGTTATCTGAGGTTTGCTGACGATATAGTATTTTTCTCAGAACACAGCAAAGCAACCAAAAAACCTTAATCCGCGAACGTAGTCGCGTCTATCAGCTAGTGAGTTGATAACAGGAAACCTCGTCCTATGAGGTTATTATACTCATCGTGTACTTTTATAAGCAACACATGTACGAGTAGTGTTTATTTGTACAACACCATAAACAGTTTAAGTACAATTCCATCGTATTAAGTCGCGAGCTCAAAATGAATTTCAATTGAACTGCCATCATCTATTCGTATGCATGACACAGTTGGATTGGACGCAGTGAAAATGTCACTCACGGGAGTTCCCGCTTTATGACATCCGTTGGAAGGAATCAATTTCCTATAAACACTCAAGAAAATATACTTTATGTTATGACGTAATTTCGCTTATTGTATAGCTGGGTACGGGTATTTTTTTTACAAATTAAATCTTTACACCTGGTTGTAGTATGGTGCATTCTGAGATGGTAGCGCGGTGATTTGTTAAGGGTATTGTTAAACCCAAATCCCTCATCGGTTTCTAAGCGATATCGCCCTGAACACTAAATGGCTTGGCGGCAGATCTTTGTCGGAAGGGTGGTAAGTAGCCACGGACGAACCACCCAACTGCCGGTAATCGAACCCTGGACGTGACATAATCTTTATTTAAAGTCAGTAAAGGACATTGTTAAGAATAAGTGTAGACATTTCGATTCAAAACTTTTTAAACCCCGACGCAAAAACAGAGGGGTGTTGTAACTATGATGTGTCTATGTGTGTGTGCTTTGGCACCGTAGCGCTTTTTTGAAAGGCGAATTAGTTGAATGTGTTGCAAGCTAGCTCTTCGCAGCTGTTTGCTGTAAATCGTATATAATCTTCCAAGATGGCCGCCACAAAATTGCAGTGACGGCCGACTGGCGCAGTGGGCAGCGGTCCTGCTTTCTGAGTCCAAGGCCGTGGGTTCGATTCCCACAGCTGGAAAATGTTTGTGTGATGAGCAACAAGTGTTTTTCAGTGTCTGGGTGTTTATATGTATTTTCTAAGTATTTATGTATATATAACTCATAAAAAATATTAATCAGTCATCTTAGTACCCATAACACAAGCTACGCTTACTTTGGGGCTAGGTGGCGATGTGTGTGTGGTCGTAGTATATTTATTATTATAGGTTTTCTAAATTTTTTTTTTTTATATTTTTGTCTTATCGAATTTTATGAAAAAAAAACTACAGGCTTTTATATAGTAACCAGTAGCCAGTATATACGAGGCATCGTAAACCAGCACTGAAACTCGTAATGGCTTGACCGCACATCTTTGTTAGTAGAGTGACAGTGGCTAGCACTGGAATTATGAATTTGCAAAATGCCACAGCGCTAACCTCTGTGCCAGTGATGTATTGGAGGTATTATAGAATGTTATTTATACGTATATAATACACGATTAAGATTATGATGGCACAACAGTGCACAAAGTGTAAACAGTTTCTAGTAAATAAACTTTTTTTTATAAAATATTTTTTCATTTTTAACTTTTATCTTTTGTGTTTCTCTTTGTATTTTGTTTTTGTGTGTGCAATAAAAAAAAAAATAATAATAAACTGTTTAAGCACGTAATGGCATACTCATGTATTCATTATGTTTACGTGATTTTATATTAGCACATACCTGATGGAATATATGCCCAATCCCATAATTGTAAGTTTATCAGCCAAACTTAAAACTCTGTTTTATGCCACTTTATACCACTACATTATAGAACTGTGTCAGGAGAACACAGACCTGTAAATTGTCCGTGTCTACATTATTTTTCTCTTTACTTGTTTCCACGCCAGCACGTAAAAGTGGTGATCCCAACGTGTTTACAAGACATTTTGTTGCAAGACATGTCGATAGTGCGTCCAGGCTTTATTGCTTTTGATTTGTTGAGGACATAGTTAACGCATTGCGTGTCGCCGAGCATTAATTTGCTTAGCAAATCGGCTCGCTGACTTGCCACCGTTTTGCTTATAATAAATACCTCCTTCCTCGTTTGCACAGTAGTGGTATGGTCTTAAAAGTAGTATCCTAAGTTTGGTCTTTGTAAAATTTTGGGAATTTATAATTTCAGATTATTTTTTTCACTCTACCCACATAGACGTGCCGCCGAGCGTTTTAGCGTTCCGGTACGATGTCACGTAGAGATCGATTAGGGGGTATGTATTTAATTTAACTGCCTTACCCATATCGGGCTACTTCTGTACCATCTTAGATTGCGTCATTACTTACTAAATTAACCTACTAAAAATTCAAAAATAAAAATTTATTGACCCGTCACTTTTGACACGTCAAGCCTCTCTGACAGTTTGCCGATTTAACATAAGTTTTGATTAGGATGCGTTTGTTATAAAGCTAAAGGCGTCAACAGGTGACTATATTATAATATAAACTAACCTTGAGTAACCGTACATTCTTAAGGGTTTCGTACACAAGGGGTATCTGCATGGCCCTATTACTAAGATTTGGCGTTTTAGTTGAGTTACAGATTCTATGCTTAATTCAGTATTTAAAAAATATCAAATTTGAAAATTAACATAGGTCAGGTTATTTGTACAGGCAGTCAGTAAAAACAATTTACTTAACGGTGGTAAAACATCGTGAGGAAATCTAAGAGTTCTCCATAATGTTCTCAAAGGTGTGTGAAGTCACCAATCCACACTGAGCCAGCGGCCTTAACCCCTTCTAATTGTACTTCTATCAACAGTAGTTTTTGTTTAGCAATTGGATAGAGGGATTAAGGGCTGCACTAATGCAGGCTGGCGGTTTAATAAAAAAAAAATGTTCAGTGTGATTAGTTCCTTTCAATTATAAAATGCCCAATATACTGAACATTAGTTCCAAGTGGGATTTGCATTGCCGGGCCTTCGTAATAATAAGTCAAATAAGAAAAATGTAATCATTTCCCTATAACAAAAAAGGGCCCCGTGAAATATGGACCTATCAATAGAGCGCCGACAGATTCCACCCTACAAAACTCCCTTATTATACTTCTCTTGAAATACTGCGAAAGATCGCATAGACAACGTATTGGGTCGCATCGTTCACCACCCCATTCTATAGCGAATGACGTTTGATTAATGGCCCAAAAAGAGGGGGGGTGGATTTAATTTCATGCATAATATTATAGAGGATATTTTTGAAAATTAAGTCGCTCATGTTTACTGTCGTAATTATTTTCTACTTAAATTTCGGTCGTAATTTTTTTTCAGGAATAAATAACTGACCAAGCAGATAGCCTTTTGGATAATAAGAGAAGGGCAACATTTCGTAGTACATGCAAGTGACAGTTTGACAGCCGAGTGGCGCAATGGGGAGCGACCCTATTTTCTGAGTCCAAGGCCGTGGGTTCGATTCCCACACCCGGAAAATGTTTGTGTGATGAACATAGCCGCCGATATAAAGGAACGTGGTTAAAGTTACGGCTGATTAAAGTTTATGTCGCTATTTCGTTTGCTTCACCACAAAGGCAATTCATCCGGCTCGAAGGACCAGAAATACTTTTTATGTGGTGTGTCTAACACAGTAGCTTTAGTTTTAAGTTTTATTTACCGCTATCACTATTATATACACATTGTGTATGTAATAAACGCATCAAAAGTGCCATCTATATGCCTGTACAAATAAAGACATTTTTTACTTTGACCTTGACGTTTTTAGTATCTAAATCATCTTCATCTACTTTACCAAAAAAAACAGCAAGTAAGGCTCAAGATTTCCAAAATAAAACTAACGTCTCTAAACTTGTGCAAAGGCTCAGAGTAAATGTCGACAATAGCTATAATGGTAATGTGTTTATGATGTTCAAATTAACTTCAAACGTCAAGTTGCACGCACGTATTGACCTAGCATTACGTACCTACATCTGATTTGATTTGATCAATCATCAAAGAGCGTCTCATTAAAAATTCCCTCGGGCAAAGACTCCTTTGTTGTCAGCTCAATCAAATGAGTGAAGTTATTGATGTTGATGATTTTGAGAGCATGATTTATAGATGACGTTGACGAAAGAACAATTGTGTGGGGGTTTTATGAAAATTGATGATTTGCCTGGGTGAGTGTCACATTACTTTTGAATGAGACATCTAAATGATAAATTGATTACGTCGATTTGAGGGGGAAAAAATCACAAATATCTAACAAATATTGAATTACAATTCCGTAGGTAACTTTATCTCAACAGTCATTGTCATTTTCATTCGCTGTTGTGTTTTAATTCACGATGACCGATTGTGGATTGGTTAACTTCACATGCTTTTTTGAATATTGTTGAGAACCTACAGGCATGCAGATTTCCTCACAATATTCCCTTCAGCGTTAAAGCAACTGATATTTAGTTATCACCTAAGAGTTGGTGAGAAGTTGTTTTTCTATAGGCATTGCCTAAATCAGGTAGTACAGTCGCAAGTTTTGTGACACTGATATTTATTTTAAAAAGGTTCCAACAAGCTTCCTGTAAAAGAGAAGACAGAATTTGATCTTTAAAAGTAGATAGATAAGATTTATTTTATTCAGGTGTCGCAGTGTTTCCATTGCAAGCGTATAAAGTTGTACGAAGTCTTTGTGACTTAACACCTCAGCAAAAGCACCAATACGTTATATTCTTAGCCGAACATAAGCAAAATTCACTAGAAGCCGCCAGGGAATAGTGTATTCGACCATCGATAGAATTCCACTTGCACGGTCGAATACGGGCGAATAAAATTTTACCAAAATTGAATCGGCCGCCCGACGCCAGTAGACCGTAAAATTGGTTGGGCCGTCCAGCGGAGGTTATACGGTATCTTCTTTGGTGTTTGGCCGAATTATGTTTGTATGCTGGGTACACTTTCAACCTCCTGAATTAAACATGGCCGAGGCGACCTGTGATTTAGTACGCGGTGTTCCGGCGCGGGCTAGCGACACTTATGCCTTATATCCGCTTTCGTTTACATGTTTATGGAGATGCGACGTTGGTGAACATTTTCGGTGGCAGATCGACCGATTTATGACCTATTTATTCGTATGCGTGGTATTCAATTACCTTCAATTGAACGTAAAATGTTTGGAAATTTTTGTAAGTGGTATTATTCTTGAATCTTCTTCCTAACCCTCATCGTATAGTGTACCGTGGTGCAAGACAGATTCCACCACGATGTACCTACGATAAAAACAGGGTTCCAGTTCTACTTTCGTTTCTCATAAGGCAGAAAAATTAATGTTAAAATATATAATGTAAATTGTTGATGTTGGAAAAGAGCAACTGCTGTATTTCAACCGACTTTTTCTCGATAGAATCTGCTTTCCGAACCGGTAGTACAGTCACTACAAACAGACATACCTCGGGGTTCAAAAGTGCTTATACCGCTTTTTTCAGCCGGCTCTTCTCAATGGAATCTGCCTTCTGAACCGGTGGTCAAAACTGCTTATTAATTAGGCCTACTTAAA
Organism: Pararge aegeria; assembly: GCF_905163445.1. Lineage (NCBI taxonomy): Eukaryota > Metazoa > Arthropoda > Insecta > Lepidoptera > Nymphalidae > Pararge > Pararge aegeria. Next base: position 1,632,399 of record NC_053184.1, on the reverse strand, counting down.
ATAAATGAATTTTGAATTTAAATTTGAATTTATAATTTAAGAGTACTTGAAATAAATGAATTTTGAGGGGCATGTAAATAAAATTAGAAATAAATATTATACTGCCTCGATAGTCTAGTTGCTAGCATGTTTAGCAACGGATCACGATGTCCTAGGTCCTCGTAACCGGGTCAGGCCAAAAATTTGCGGTGTCAACTCCCGTGACTCGGAGGAAGTTGTGAGAAAAAGATTAATTCATTTTGTGGTGGCGGCCATCTTGATCATTTGTAATTGTTCATAGGGTATTACAGTATTCTACTGTCAAACATTTATTTGATACCCATAATGTGAGAATTTTGAAAAATATGTAATCTATCATTTTGTGTCGAAGACCAATTTTCATAAAATATATTTTATGAAAATTAGTCCCGAGTAAACTCCCGACTAAATCACCTTTCAAAACAAACAAAAGCAAAATCGTTCGGGAACTACGATTCAACAGACAGACACACACACTTACAGACAGACAAGTTAACTTATAAAACCCCGTCGATTTTGCGTCGGGAGTTCACAAGAAGGCAGGTTAGGCGCAACTCATAGTTAAACACTTCGATTATATTCATATCCGAGTAACGAATAAAAAAGATTGTGTAGAATTAATACCGCGAGGACTCGATTCTTTAGTAGAAATTCTCTTTGTTGTCTTTTAATTCACTAATGGATTCCTATATCTGAGATTAACGTTGAGATTGATTCTGATACCGCCCATGCGATTGAAAACATCTCTATTTTTTCTTACATTTTACTTTTACTGAAACGAACTCATCAGCTAATATATAATAGGTACATTTCTAACGATAATATTTCTGCTACGCCCATTCAACTATCACATACTACCCCTAATGCTGGCTTTGCAATACATTTCCGATTTCTTTCTGCTTCACCCCAGTCATTAACCATTTTTACTGCATCACTTCTTTGGTGCTGACCCCCAGAAGTCTTTTTCAATGGGCGGCATTGGCTATTAAATGCGGGGATCTTTTGTATTTCATGAAACCGGGAAAAATACAACGGTGTATAGGAAGTAGCAATTTGCCCCTCTAAATGCGGTCTTGATGAGTAATCAGATATTAAACAGATTGGTTCTTTTCAGAAAATATAGTATGTTTCATTGCTTTTATTTTGATATGGTAGTTCTAAAATAACTGCTGTCATCCACCCATTACCGGCCCACTACAGCGCACGGGTTTCCTCCCACAATGAGAAAGCGTTAAGGCCGTAGTCCACCACGCTGGCTCAGTGCGGATTGGTAGACTCCACACACCTTTGAGAACATTATGTAGAACTGTGGCACTAGTTTCAGGAGTTGCTCTTTTCTAATATCTTTTGACAATATTTTTACTATTAAATCAAATTTTTTCAGTTGTTACTATAACCTAAAACCACACCTAGAAGATATTTTTAGGAAACCAGTTCCATTTTAAAGTATGAAGAAATAAATATGTTCTTTTTAAGAGCGCATAAAGTTGAATCTAAATTAGATAAATGTTAAATATCAAGCGTTGATAGTACCAGCAATCCATAATTGAATTTAAACTTCGCCTTAAATCCGAGCTGTTGCCAAAAATTAGCTTAAAATGCTCGTGAGCGAACTCGCTAAGCCTCCCGCGCGAAAACGATAGTGGAACGAGCTTTTAAGCTAAAATTATTAAGCCAAACTCGCACAAGCTCCTAAGTACCACCTTAATACAACTTTTGGCGGTACCTCTTAGGCAAGTTTTTGCTTAAAGTTCACGTAAGTTTTAATTGTTAAAAAAACTACTTAAAAAAATCCATTGACTGACGTAATAAAACCATGCCTGGAAAAGTGTGTTTTCTCATTTTCAATTATTAATTCTTGTTTTAGATTTAAATAAAATTATGTCTGTACCTCATTGTTAGCCTACTATCGCACAACTAATAGCAACGCAGTTAACAGCGACCCTGCTTTCTGATTCCAAGGCCGTGGGTTCGATTCCTATAACTGAAAAATGTTTGTGTGATGAACATTAAAGTTTTTCAGTGTCTGTGTGTTTATATGTATATTCTAAATATTTATGTATATTATTCATATAAATATTATCAGTCATCTTAGTATCCATAACACAAGCTACGCTTACTTTGGGGCTAGATGGCGGTGTGTGTATTGTATTAGTATATTTATTTATTTGCGTTTCAATAATTTTATTCTTTTATCTTCTTTTTAATCCTTATTTTAAGAGAAAATTACTCCATACAGTTTTACTGCTTCATACAGCAGTAGCTAGTCATCGAGAAATTAATTATTATTGTCTCTTCTCGATACCAATCCCAACCAATTGCTCTTTTTTCTTGCTGTCATTTTAAATGGGTAGTCCAGAACACTGTTAAAATATCCTTAGCTTAGCTTAGAATCAGCTTATTAAATTACTTATGCTTATGTTACCCTTACGTTTAAATTTAACTAACTAAAGATAAATCGTAAAATGTTTAAAGTTTTTGTATTTTCCTGTTCCTCTGTACGTATTGGCTCTGGCTCGTAGGAAGACAGTTCGCGATTTATATCGCACTGGCGTAGAGTCTTTATCTATTAGTGCTTTCTTCTTGAGCAAAAACTATTTGTTATTGTGCCCCCGGTTCCTTCCTTTGGCTTCCTTTTAGTGGAAATTAGCGGGGCGTCTCGCCCTACAGTTATTTTAGCGAATGCTTTCTTACTTACTAAGAGTAGATAGTGTGGTTCTGTTTAATCTATGTCTTTTAGTTACTCTGTTTTTATGTTAACGTACTGTTTACACTACGAAAATACATGAGGAAAATTCTTTGTAGGTTTCTTCTAAATAATGATCGCTGAGGAAATTGTACCTTAAGATTTGGATGATTATTGATGTGAAACATCTATAGGCGGAGGGTAAACCTGATTTTTGGCGTAGCGACACAGGCCGTGACGACGCATCGCCACGCTATATGATTGAATATTTGTACTGTAACAATAAAAATGAATATTAATTTTGTCATAAAACAGTCATTATTAACCGACTTACAAGAAGGAGTGGTTATAAATTTGTAATGCTTTATCTTATCATTATGCAATATCTGCTATAACTTACAGAAAAAAATTTCGATGTTTCACATCTGCCAGGCGTCCCGTGACGGCTCACACGTTTTTTTTATAGTATTCGATTTAATAACATGATCGTCTACTCACACATATATGCGTTGGGAATTTCAGTGTCTAGTGACTAAGCAATGGTTACCTATATAATTGGCTTTAATAATTTGAATTTTTAGTTTTGATTCAGTTAATTTGATTTAATTTGGAGCTATATCTTTCTAAATTAATAAATTTATTTTAATTTCATTTCAATTTCATTTCGACGGCCGACAGTGGGAAGTGACCCAAGGCCCACTGCCATGTTTCTCATGTTCAATGTTTAATGTTTATGGGTAATACCTGAAATAAATGATGATTATTATTTTAAATATTATTAGCTATAAATCACTGAGTTTTGGTAATTATTCTGGTTCATCACGTATTACCAAAACTATTCTTATCGTGGATCACGGAAAAAGCTCTCTCCATCGTCCGTGAAAGTGACTCTGAGTTTTCTATAAAGCCTAGTTGCCGATATAAAGAGATACCGGAAATTAATTAATTGGTTTGGATTGGGTGGAAGCAGGTCTGTCAGAAACAAATCAGACATGTTAAATATTAATTTTAACAATTTTACCCAATTCAATTTAACACAAAACTCCCACGGGCACTTCGGACGATGATCATTCTCCCGCAGTCTTGGGGTCCGAGTGAAATATCAATTCTCGACTCGCTGACCGCAAAAGTACGTTCATTTATCAGAAAGCGGTGCACTGTTTAAATAAAACATCTTGTGCGGTTACAACTGTATTTGTTGAGTTTGATTTCTGTTGTTTATTTTATTTTAACTAAGTATTTGCTTTTAAGCTCATTCAAACTTTAGTACTGAGACATTCAGAGTATGAATGAATGATTGAATGAACGAATGACTACACTTTTATTGTACACCACACACAGAAAATTCACTAAATACAAATATAATAGAGCGTTAAGGTATTAGGTAAAGTTATTTAATATACAAGTACCTACTTACTATTGTAATACACAAGTGCGAAAGGTACAGAAGTCATTTGTGGGTTTGAGTATGCGCTTTTATAATATGATTCCTAAGGTAATTTCGGATCTACCAATGCAAGTTTAAAGAATATGTTAAAACACATGTATTACAGCGAGGTTACTAAACAATTGATGAATTTCATAGTGACAAGTTTGCTTGGAAGCATCCGGCTCCGCTTTCATCTCTCACAAGATTGAAAAATGAATGTTAAAATGTGAAATGTAAATTATTGACGTTGGAAAAGAGCAACTGCTGAGTTTCTTACCGGCTTCTTCTCCGAAATGGTGGTAGAGTCACTACAAACAGACAGACTTGACGTTTTAAAAGTGCTTATATTAGGCCTACTTGAAATTGATGAATTTTGAATCTTGAATATATATTATTGTATGTAGAGTAGACGCTGCTTTTTAAAATAGAGATTTTGTTTATCCACCATTGCGGTACATAACTCAGCCTTTTCTTAAAAGAGACCCATTTTTTTAATTACAAGATAGCCTTCATTCTCGCCTTTCTAACTTGTTCAGGGAGGATGGGAGTTATATTAAACCTATAACCCTTATCTTACCGGAACGCTTAATCGATTAGCGGTACGTCTTTGTCGGTAGGGTGGTAACTAGCCACGGCCGAAGTCTCCCACCAAACTTAAACACTCGAAACAACAATTAAACACATGGTATTTAGGTTGTTATTAAGATAAGTGGACGCATCTGCATCCAATCAAATAATTATCATCCATGGGCGTTAATAAATCAATTTAGCATTAATTATACTATTTCCGAGACTATCCATATCCCTATCCCAATCCCCATCCCTACTTATATTATAAATGTGAATGTAAGTTTGTTTGTTACGCTTTCACGCAAAAGCTACTTAACCGGTCCGCATTAAACTTTGTAAACATATTCTTGGAAGTGTTAGACGTAATACAGGATACTTTTTATCCATATCCCTACTAATATTATAATTATAAATGTGAATGTAAGTTTTTTTGTTACGCTTTCACGCAAAAGCTACTTAACCGGTCCGCATTAAACTTTGTAAACATATTCTTGGAAATGTTAGAAGTAATACAAAACACTTTTTATCCCTATCCCTACTAATATTATAATTATAAATGTGAATGTAAGTTTGTTTGTTACGATTTTACGCAAAAGCCACTTAACCGATCCGCATTAAACTTTGTAAACATATTCTTGGAAGTGTTAGACGTAATACAGGATACTTTTTATCCATATCCCTACTAATATTATAATTATAAATGTGAATCTAAGTTTGTTTGTTACGCTTTCACGCAAAAACTACTTAACCGATCCGCATTAAACTTTGTACACATATTCTTGGAAGTGTTAGAAGTAATACAGGATACTTTTTATCCCGACATTAAGCTCGGTTTCTTTGGCAGAGGAGATGAAAGTGTTTGACGATTTTACACCATAACTCCGACAAATTATAACCGATTTCAATAATTATTTTTGTACTATAGAGGTTATAATTTGTGTTTAATTTTGCCCAAACTTTGTGTAGATCTGATGAATGTGGTTGGACATAGTGGACAGATCTCCTCAGCGGACAGCAGCAAACCCCTCATTTGAGCATATTATTTATTATTTATCTTAAGAACTACAACTAAATTGAATGCCACATCAAAAAACAAAATCAAACGCAGACGAAGTTGCGGGCAATAGCTAGTATAATTATAAATTATAGTCATCATCATCAACCCATTACCGGCCCACTACAGGGCACGGGTCTCCTCTGAGAGGAGAGTGAGAGGGTTTGGTAGACTGCACACGCCGTTGAGAAAATTATGGAGAACTCTCAGGCATGCAGGTTTCCTTACGATGTTTTCCTTCACCGTTTAAAGCAAGTGATATTAAAATAGCTCCAACTAAAAATGCACATAACTCCGAATAGTCAGTGGTGCGTGCCGAGGCTCGAACTCGGTCTCCACGTAAAGCCGAAGCCACCAGGCTATCAGAGCTTATCAGTACTAGTAACTAAATAAGTGTCAAGTAAAAAAGTTTACAGAAATTGGAAGGCGTGTGACAAATTCTTTTTTTAAATCAGGATGTAAGAAAAGCAATTTATTCCATGTTAACTTTAGAAGAAAGCAGATTTGAATATACTCGTAATACGACGTTAATCTGAGATGAAGACAAATAACTTGTCATCGTAAAAAATACATACACGGTTTAATATTTTCTGTCACATTCGAAAAACTCTCGTGAGTTTTCTCGTAATCTAAACAAAACAGTTTTAAATGCCTTGTTGCTGAAGACTTTTCTGTAGTAAAGGTCTATAAAACCAGAACTAGAAAATATATAGAAAGGAAGTAACCTTTATAGTAGGATTGGTATCCCACTCTGTACTAATATTCTATAGTGCAAAATGCATTTTGTTTAGTCAGTTATAACGCTGTTAAATACTATCAATATGGTAAATAACATTTTTAGTATGATTGGTGACACTCTGTACTAATATTCTGTACTGCAAAATTATCCATTGCAACCTTCAAAGTATCAAAAACCGGATGTCACAACGTACGACTAAAAACTGCCGAATTTTACCTCGTGACAGAAAACTCAAAGATTTTCATATTAGCAAATCTACAAAGACAAGAAAAAATATTCGAAAAGCCCGCTTATGGATGGTTCGTTGTCTAAGCAAATACCATTTGAATAATGCGAAACGGGGAGTTTATTTCTGGTTGTGGATTTCGCGAAATGTGTTTCGCAAATCGAACGCTTTCAATCACTGGTTTATTTATGACGACCGTTATAAGGACGTCAGTTTAAGTGAAATTGCGAAGAGCAACCGTCGATACTACGTTATATTAGTATACAGTAATAATAAATAAATATACTACGACAATACACACATCGCCATCTTGTCCCAAAGTAGGCGTAGCTTGTGTTATGGGTACTAAGTTAGCTGATGAATGTTTTTATGAATAACTGACATTTAAAAACATTCATGTTCATCACACAAACATTTTCCAGTTGTGGGAATCGAACCCACAGCGTTGACTCAGAAAGCAGGGTCGCTGCCCACTGCGTCAATCGGACATCTACAGCTATAGTAGTAATAGACGGTACAACAGAGACAGCGATAGCTTTACTTTAGGGCTTCGACTACCCTTTCGATTTGCACGCTAGGACACTACAACCAGCCGAGCCCGTTAAGTTATACATATTATATATAATCTATAATCTAGGATATATAATCTAGGAATATAATCTAGGATAGTGATTAATCAACGACGAGGGGACCGAGTTCGATCCTTTGCATGCACCTCTAACCTTTGAGGGTTATGTGCATTTTGAGAAACAATTTTCCTTTAATGGTATCGGAAACTGTCGAAAGTAAATCTGTATACTTGAGAGTTCATCATAATGTTCTCAAAGACGTGTGAAGTCTATTTGCACTTGGCCAGACAATAATAATTAAACGCCATTTTTTTTTAACTTCTAGCTCGTACCAACTACATCTCTTTACTGCGAAACCACATTTATAGCCAAGCTGAGAATCTTACCCAAGGCCTTATATCCATAACAGGTCATGCCAACCATATTCATACGCGTCTAGCTAAGTAAGTAAAGTGTATTGACCTTTCAAACAAAAAAGAAGAAAATTTATAACGTTGACAATATAAAGCCTATTACGCGGCGATACACTGTGTATTTAAATATTCATGAGTGTATCAGAGCAAGCTATTTTATGTGAAGGAAGATAAAATACAACGCGATGAAGTTGTAACAAAAACTCGTGGATAAGACAAACATATGTTCGACATATATAACAGTCTGATAACGCTGCCTTCCCTGGTTCTTATCGTAGTTGCGGCCCAAAAAGCTTGTAATGCGTTGCTTAAGGTGGACTTTTAAAAGCAACTGTAGCGTCAGTGATGCCACCGCAGGCAGCATTGCATTTGAATTTTCCAATCAAAATATGATGACAACTGAGAATAACATACCATCATATTCTGCAGTGAGACTCGGTGACCCAGTGAAGATATATTCTTGCGATAAAAATAAGACAAAGCCGCGGGCAACAGCTATTTCATTACAAAGTAACTTTATTAATTACTAGCAGTTTCATACGGTTTAGTCAGCGTTTATTTTGGGCATTTAAAAAAATCCCGGAGGCACACTCTTTGAATATTTTCTATGGCGTATTAATAATATACTGGTATTATGAAAAAAATCTCCAAAATCTTAACTTCATCATGTCAACCGATAGACGTCCACTGCTGGACATAGGTAATTTTAGGGAGTTCCAAATTCGGTTTTACTGCGTTCAGCAGCTTCCTGCAGCGCTTGATTACCTTGTTTGGACTCGTCCAACGCTGGGCTTACAAGTGCGGGACTGCCATTCTAGCACCTTGGGATCCCAACGTCCATCCTTTCTCCGAGCTAGATATTAACTTATATTCTCATATTGAATGCATACATAGATAAATAATGCTACTTTTTTAATCCTGCGAGTAACTTTTAACTAGCTTTGCCGGGTTATCTTCAGGATACAAGCTTCTTATTGTGTGGCTCATATAGATCCATTAAAAATTATATTATTTCAAAAGAGCTATCCAAGAGATATCCGTTAGAAATTCCAACTGGTTGTATGTAGTGGATATCGAAAGTCATCAAAGCGCCTCTGTCGTTAAAGACGCCGGTTTAGTATCGCTGGACTCGAAAATCCACCTTAATAATAAAAAAACAGTATAACTGTTTATCTTTATAACTTAACCATAGATTAACGGGCGGTTACATTAACAAGGGGGTGATATGACCCCATGATTGTTTTACGATGCCATAAAGTACGGCTTTACAATTTGTGTTCCGTGGAACATAAATTGAAATATTATGGATCGTTGTCGTTTGTAACTTTAATGCTTAAGATATTTCGGTAGGTAAATTAATGCCGACTTTAGTTTGAGAAACATGCGATGGAATGAGCTCATTAGATTGTGTAAAAAGTTAAACGATTGAATGAAAGAATTGGAAGCTAAAGAAAATATAAAATGGCTATAAAATGGGGAGCACTAAATATGACTAAAATCATATAATAATAAATTTCCACGTTTAAGAATAACTAGTTATTTTTTTACAATGCTCAGATAATTACTAGACGTAACTATAAATTTGGTTTAATATAAAAATGTAATAAAATGAGCATAATACGTGTAATGAGTGTACAGTGAGTCAATTTCTTTGTATACTCATTGAATGTAGCGGTGTGCAAAGCCAAGCCAGACTACCTACTACAGGTGTTGCGGGCAGAGGGGGACTCTGTAGTCCTTGAGTTGAATTACTATGTAGTCTTAACATCATCATCTTCATCATCATCATAATACTAACCCACGGGTCTGCTCCCAGAATGAGAAGGGGCTAAGGCCGTAGTCCACCACGCTGGCCCAGTGCGGATGGGTTGACTTCACACCTCCGAGAACATTATGAAAAACTGTCAGCTTTGCAAGTTTTACTCACGATGTTTTCCTTCACGGTTGAAGCAAGGGATATTATAATTGCTTAAAACGCACATAACTTAGAAAAATTAGAGGTGCGCGCTGGAATTTGCCCCCCGGAAGTGAAGTTGAAGTCCTACCCACTGGGCTATCACCGCTTCACTCTTTACATACGTGCCATGATTTACGGATATGTTGAGAAAGAAATGTTTGCTTTAAAAGTGAATTATAGAAGACTGACAGCAAGAGTAAGAGTCATGAGAAAATTTTATAGTCCAGGTAAATGTTTTTTGCATAATTATTATGGCACAAGAGCACTCAACCCGAGAACCCTCAACGAAACTGTGATTGATTTAACAATCATATTCAAGCACATTCAAAATCGCCAGTATCGATATAAAAGTTGGTAAGTACCAACCTGTTCAAAATTTAAACTTCGTTTACGTCGAAAACATCGCTATTAAATAATAGTACATCTTTAAATTCATGTTTATTTCTGACTTATAAAATAAAAACTAACGAAATATAATCACTAGTTGTTATCAAAGTCAAAAGTCAAAGTCAAAAATATCTTTATTCAAGTAGGCCGATAGGTGGCACTTTTGATGCGTACATTATATAGGAATTACACGGTAAAGAGATGATGGCAATAACCATATCCATAAACTTAAAACTAAAGCTACGAGGGTTCCAAACGCGTCCTGGTCTAAGAAGAAGCCCACAACAAACTTAGCCGGTTGTTTTTGTTATCACCATCTCACATTGTCATTTATAATTATAAGAAGAGCAACCTGGTTAGAGCAATAATTCACACCCAAGCTCGATATCGATTACGTAGTCCTTTATACTATAATTGGACTTTTCTTTAAGCTTACGTTTAATACAAACTTGAAACTTTTTACGAGACATCTCCAAGATGTCAATGGGTAGTTTATTGAAAGCATATCCGCAAGTGTGTCTAAGTTTTTTAAATATCTCGGGAGAATTAAATATCTCGGGAGGACCATTTCTTTTCCCGGGATAAAACTTAACTTTTGTCCAATTCCAGGACGTAAGCTGTATCTTACAAACATAGTATGCAAAACTTTCTCAATATCAGTGCAGTGGTAGAGCCTGACATAGGTCCAAATAAACGGTCATGGATTTTTAATATTAGAACTGATTTTTATTCGAAACATTAACAGAACCAACCTATTAAAAAATTTAAACCGACATAGTTGTGTTGTACTGAATTCCAACCACGATACAAATCAGATTGACTGACGGTCATATGACGCATTTCCAAAATAATTTCCATAATACCTCACAAAAGATTTCATACATTTTGCGTTGTTAAAAAGTTAAAATGTTGAGCTTTTAAATTAACGTATCCATAATTGCAAAAGGCAAATCAATACCAAAGACATATGATGAGATACTTACCTAACAATTTATTTCAGAGTGTCAAATAATGATGCTAAAATTATGAGACATTATAAACTCTAAAGCTACAGCAATAAGAGTAACATTAAAAAGTTTCCCAACCGAGGAAGGTCCCGTAACAAAGTTTGTTATTGGTAAGCATGTGTGGCAAGTAAACAACCCATAAATTAGTTCGTGTGGACATCCCCACTCTTAGTTGATAGATGGACCGGGAATAGTAAACAGGGCAATAAAAGCTCAATACTTACCCAGAGATGGGCAGTTTATTTATTTTTATTAACTTCCTACCGTTTGCCCGATGTTGGAAGAGTAGAGCAAACAATGCGAAATGAAATTACGTTATTAATATCAACAGGGTCTTCTTTGACTTACTTGAAAAAAAAAAACTTTTTATATTGCTTCACCAGTTCATTACTTATATTATACCAGAACTGGGTTCGCCATAAAGTCGGGTGACCTTAATTTTTTTTTATTAGCGTTTTCTAAAGATGGTCATTGTCGTCTGTTTTAACATTGTACTATGTCTGCTTTATAATTTGCTTTTCTTAAATGACTTACAATTCTAAATTAGGTATGACGCCTAACAGTGGCATAGATGAGGATGTTAGCATACAGTCTCAGTATTTCAATCATTTAATTATTAACTACGCAAAGAGTTTGTAAGTTTACAGCTTCTGAAAGCTGGTCAATATAAATATTAGAAGCAAAAATAAACTCGTTTCAAACATGAAAATCGATTCTTAAGGAGTAAACTCCAAAAAAAATCTACCATTACTACTAAAATATACGTAGTTATATACAACCTTTAAAAGTAATTAACAATGATAATTACTGAAATGTGACACTAGTAACCATGAACGTTTAAAAAATATTGTCGGCCGCTGGCAAAAGTGAGACGTAACAATACAATCGTACTTACGAGTATAAAAGTTTAACCCGGTGGCATGTTATATCAAATCTGGGTTAAAATAATACACGCACACAGCGTTGGTTTAATGTTAGATTGAAAAGTAGGATTAGATATCGACGAAAATTAATTACCAATTAATTTGTACGTACTGAGACTAACAATACCCAAAGTTTCGAGTATTTATATGTACGTAAGTAATTAGGTTAGGTGTATTGTAAAACATCGGTACAATTGTCTTATATTATTCTATACAAATAAAATATGTACAGACTGGCTTCAATTTAATACCATACCTATCGTAAATATTAAGATTTAGTAATAATTACTAAATGCAATATAACGGCTAATGTTGTTTTTTCTACTTATTAAACAATAAACGATAATGCCTTTGCATTATTCAAAAGTAAAAGTATAACATACAAATTTGCAGTTAGTTACTCATTGTGTTGTATTTGGCACAAGGATATTTTTTCTCCATGAGAAGATTTGAGAATTCTGGAAATGGATATAGATTTTTTGGTGAGGTAAAATGTCGTAGTCAGACAATAAAAAATAAATCCACGTAGGCAAATTGTAACACTGTTTTACGTAACACTTTTGGGCAAAAAACCGGGATGAAACCAATATCCTTCAATTACTTTAACGAGTCAAGTTCCTATTTCTTATGTTAACTCGAAGTTCCGTTAAAAAAAACAGACAATGAAACGAAATAGGAAAATAAAGGGCCTTAAATGGCCTCCCTGTTTACTCCTCCGGAGCTCCATAAAAAAGTTCGAAAGCAATTTAAACTGAAGCCCTATAAAATTCAGTAGAGTTATCCTGAGACGCATGGTACATTCGGTGAAAAAGAATGCGAGACAGTCCCGTGTAAATGGCCGATTCAACTTTTTCAATTAAACCGAAAAAATTAAATAATCGTGTTTGGGCCTAAAACTGATAAGGACTTATTTTTCACAAACTTTTAAACGATAGCGTTGAAGCAAGATGTTCAGTTGTCTGCCTAGACAACCATTATTCGTAGAAAAAGAAGTAAAAAAAAAATAGTACCAACATGGTCTACATAGAAAGCAGGAAACATCAGTTTATGAGCCCTAAGTTTAAACGTAGAATTGTAGTTAAACAACTAAATCGTTTGAGTGGAAGTCTTTTGCCAGACATGCCCAGATACCATAGCTAATTAAACCTTTAATAATATTTTCAGATTTAAAAATTTCTTTTTTTTTAATCAAAAAAGTCACTACTAACCACTCTTCACTTATCTCATAATACCTTTAGAATCTTAAGAAAAATCAAAATTATGCATAAAGATGGATCATAAATACTCAGACAGGTGTAATTCAAAACTATAATATTCTTTTAGCTGCCTTGTTCACGGTGTTGTCAGAAAAGATAAGAAATCTTGTTTAGATTCCAAGAACCTGATTGTATTCGATGTAAATGCTAGAAGCACGTGATAGACAGCTGGACAGACAGCATTGCAAACAACGCCTGAACTCTTTGACAACGGTTAGTACGAGTTTGCAAATCTCGAACTCATTGGCGGTTTTGGTTGTTTCGATATAAAACGTTTTATGAACCAATTCTCGTCAGTTGTTATCGAAAAGACTCTAATGGGTTAGTCACAAATTAATTAATGTGTCTAATAAGTCTACATAACTCATATATTCCATGACTACTGACTGACTTAGACGCACTGACTTTTAGTTCATTGTATAGAAGAAAACGACATCGAATTTCTTATTTGTGATATTCTTAATATTTGTACTAAGGAACGGAATGCAAAAATGAATATGGGGGGATCCGGTGAAAATGGGCGATTTAACTTTTTCAATTAAACCGAATACGCGGGTTTATTTCGACCCAGATCCGGATGACCGGAATATGCTCTGATGCGTTGCCGAAATGAAAACGTTTCGATTGTAGTTTGCGGCGAATAATAAAGGGAACAAAACGTGACCTCCGGACCACCCCCAGTGGATTTCTCATTTCAATAGTTTAGTGACTACCCGCTGTTGGCGTTGGCATGTACGTTGGAGATAAAAATTGTTTCAACCGACTTGAAAAAGGAGGAACTCAATTTTATTCAGTGTTCACGCATACATTTTTTTTTTAATTACTTATTTGTCCTTCTCAATCCAGGGAGATGTGTGAACAATATAAATTATGTCAACTTATATCAACATTTCTTATGGTATTCCTAGAGATGGCAAATGGGCCATCTAACTTGAGTTGATAGATTTGATGCAATAGCGGTATTTCATGGCCAGTATACACTGAGTATACAATAATGATAATGGCAGTGTAAAATTAAAAAATCATTTCAAATCCAATAAATGTGAACATATTTATCATAACTAAAATTATTTCAACTATGTAAATACCGACGCATATATAATTAATATTTATTTCAATAGTGTTTGTCAAACGCGATTATTTATCAATTAAATACTGTGGTACAAAGCAAATTAATTAGCAAATTCGTAGCATTAACTAATTCGCGCATATAGCACAATAATTGATTGAATCTAACGGTCTGGAGCGGAAGATATCAGCTATATGACATCGACAACTCAACTCTTTATAAAAAGCTTGTTCAACGGGCGATGGAGAGAACTATGCTCTGCTATGCTGGGGAGTCGTAGAAAAACCATCTTAACGAATCATGATGAACGTTAAGGCCTAAATGTTTTGGAACTGTAACTATACAACAGTAAACGCAGCGTTGGTAGAGCCCCAACCAGGTGGACAGACGACATAATACGGGTTCGGGAATCGAGGAATTTGATAATCCAAAAAAAGGTGTATAAAGACGTTACTCCAATGTGGCATAGCATCCACTAACTCCACATTGTTGAAGCGCCTATAATTATCACTGGATTATAGTCCTACTATACATATGAATATGTATATGTAAGTTCACATATTTGTGTGACACAAAAATCTAAACTAAAAGACATACAGATCGTTCTCGGATAAGCCATTGGTATTATGCATTCGTTTTTGTATGATTTGTTCACAAACAAATTGCCTGCCAGAGAATATAATATATCAGCATACATAAGCTCGAACACAATAGATAGAGCATTCACTGTATATGATTAAATTACGTTCATATAATAAGATATAAATTGCCAATTCAATTCCTATTTCGACATTTTCTCATTTCCATTGACTATAAAAAGGTATACGGCCAAATGTCAATTTGGTTCGACCTTCCAAGATCGAGTTGTCGGCAAATTGTTTAGCCTACAAACATAATACAGATATATGAACATATCTCCGTAATATTTGCATGAGTCGACATCCCAATTTTCTTATATATTTGAGCTTATCAACACAATTTTTCGCCTTTCCGCCCCGAATTGTGTTTCGAGGATCCTATTACAAAATATGAAAACATCTCCCCGACACGGCATCACGAATAATCCGTCTTGAAAATAATAGATTCGTGGGTTCTATTTTTTTTACTGTAAATCATAAGATTGTTTTATTACGATTATTGACGTTATAAAATGTGTTTTCCGTAATTACTCATATAACTTTATCCATCTTTCTGATTGATCATAGGTTATAGATTATTCACCTCATAGATTGAAAAATAAAATTACCTCGAATTTTAATTAAATGCCCAAGTGATGCAAGATGCTACAATGTCGCTATTTTAAGAATATATTGAAAAATATTCATAGAAGCAGAAACATTTGTATAATAGAATTTTGTCACGAGCACATTTTAAATTTTGTCTATTGACAGTTGCACACTTTATCGTTAACCAATTAATACTCATCATCATCACATCAACCCAATACCGGCCCACTACAGAGCACGGGTTTCCTCCCACAATGAGAAGGTTTAAGACCGTAGTCCACCACGCTGGCCCAGTGCGGATTGGTGGACTCCACACACCTTTGAGAACATTACGTTTCTCACGATGTTTTCCTTCGCCGTTAAAGCAAGTGATATTTTAATAACTTTAGATATACTACACACATAACTTAGAAAAGTTAGAGGTGCGTGCGTGAGGATTCGAACTCGCCCCCCCCGAAATTGAAATGGAGCTCGTACCCTATGCGCTATCACTGCTTGAGAATTAATACTACTTGTTAATAAATCAGTAGTGAGTTAATTGCAAACTTATACCGATAACCTTGTCCTAATTAAACTTGATCAAACTCCGTCCAGTAAAGTTGACACGCCAACTGACCGAATAGACGGCAGCCTGTGACCGCGGCAAGTATGACGGTTCTCAAGTGAGTCCGAAGTCGGCCGAACTTTGCCGAATAGGGCCGAAGTGGCCCGAGCGATCAATACCCCGTCCTGGCACCCGCGCTACGCGGCAATTCCGGGGGCAAAAGTCACGCTGCTTTCGGGATAGTCGTCGATTTCTGACGGCCAGGTCCCCATTGAGTACGTGCTACTCTCTAGGTAGGTACAGTAACGTGTGGGCCGCGTTGCAAAATCTTGAAAATTTCAGGCGTTCCGCATTCAAATTTTTCAAATCATGTTCTATTTTCAGTTCGAAACGTTAAATTTGTTCAAACGGATTTTTCAGTTTCAGCATATGCTCCATTGAGATTTATTCTACTGGAGCTGTTTTATCAAAAAAGTAGGCAATGGGACCACCATATTTATTTAGATATGTATAGATTAGTGTTCGGCTGCTAGTACACTTAAAGGTGAGTGATAATATAGTTAAAAGTGAAAGGTGCCTGCTTGTTAGTCATCTATTAGCCCCTGATAAGAATATGCCGGAAACATTTACCTGAACTTAGCGGGCATGAGAAACGAGGAAGCAAAGCAATACGTGAGTGTCCCTGAAATATAAACGACGTACTTTCTTTTGATGAGGTTTCGAGGTTTTATTTTGGCCATAGATTTGACTCATCGTCCATTTAGTAAAACGACACTACGATATACTGACACCAACGTCTAATTCAGTAGAGTTTAGCGTATTCACACTGATATTGATAGACTTGATATTTTAATTATTACATGCAATATGTAAAGAAAGGAGTTGATAAAACACTTTCTAATGTATAGTTAGGATCCATATGCTTCTGATTACCGTTCATTTTACTCGCGTCGAAACAGAGACGATTTTTTTGCATCTGTAAAGATATTGTCATCATGGCTATTAAATAATATACATTTGTAGTACTATTCCATAAGCGATGCTACTTAAAGAATTGAATGTTACTTTTTGACGAGAAAAAGAAAGGTCACAATGCTGTCAATTCTGTTGTAAATCTCTAACTAAACTGACTTATCTGAAAATATTATTCTACTTTTTTCTTCTAGCGGTGCGTCTCCAACTAGCGAAGGTTGGCAGTCAGCTTCATAAATTCCTGTCTATTTTTCGCGGGGCGAAATAATTCTGCTTCACTTGCAATTCTAGTCCACTCTCTGATGTCACGAAGCTTGGACTTTTTCAGCGCCCAATTATTTTTTTTCTGGCAACATTTCCCACCATAATAAGTTGCTCAAGCTCATAAACGGCTAGCATGCCCATGTTAGCTGTTTATGAGCTTGAGCAACAATTATCTCCCCGCGGAAAGGATAAAAAATTATCTTCTCCCACAGCTTTATCAACGTCCAGAGCTCTGGCGCACAAGTGGAAATAATATCCAAATAATATATGTGTATTAATAAACGGGGGTAAACTTCTCCTATTCCATGTTCCAGTGCTTTAGCTGGTGGATAAGTTAATTATATCGTCTGTTAGGGGATTTAATAATATAATATATATATATATACTACGACAATACACACATCGCCACCCAGCCCCAAAGTAAGCGTAGCTTGTGTTATGGGTACTAAGATGACTGATGAATATTTTTATGAATTATATATACCTACATAAATACTTAGAAAATACATATAAACACCCAGACACTGAAAAACACTTATTGCTCATCACACAAACATTTTCCAATTGTGGGAATCGAACCCACGGCCTTGGACTCAGAAAGCAGGGTCGCAGCCCACTGCGCCAGTCGGCCGTCGTATATAATATAATAACAACTTAACAATTATTCATTGTAAAGTCAACATCTCTTGAGGATGCTCCGATTTCGGAGCGAAATGTGCTTAGAGGGTACATTGCCGAAGATCTGTTTGGTGTGGAGCATAAAAATTGAAGAAATTCAAAATTACACCATATGGATTCCCCTGCTTTTCACGGAATATAGCAAATTAAGCTTAATTTTCATAAATTAATTATCTAACGAATTGTTTATATTTGGGACATTAGACAATCGCATTTCTTAATTTCTTAATAGTAATAGTAGTTAGAAGAATAACACGAAACGTAAACAAGATACAAGTGAGAGATAAGGTTGGTAGCGCTTTTAATAATTAGGTCACGAAATAGGAGGCTCAACCGCGAACCTTTCCGCAAACGTGGTGTGTTACACGAAGCTGTAAGCTAATATTATATTTGTTTACTAACTCCAATTAGAATATTATAAAAATAATATTAACCGCTATTGTTCCGATCGTCGTTTCAATTAATGGTCTTCTCGCGAAAAGCTTCGACCAATATCTTAAGAAGCTTTCGCTGGATTGTTGGATCAAGAGTCGGATACAGAAGGCAGTAGTCCTTGAAACGGCGCGTATTGTGAGGAGGTTCCTTACTCTGGAGCCCTGACCGCCGGTTGCTTGGGCATTCAAAAGCCCCGCAAGCGGAGGGTGGATGTTTTTTCTTATAAATTTTTAATAGACTTTTTTTTTATTTTTAAACGCATTGTTAATCATTTAAAAAAAATGAAATCAATAAATGATAGATGAAAAATAATATTGTAATATTGCGACCTGCGTTGATACGTTTGCAGTTTCTCACTTGCCGAGTACGTCCCAAAAAGCGGCAGCAGCTGCCGAATCTGCTCAAATGCTTAAATAGCCATAAATACTCCGTTATTTGTAATGACTACGTTTCTGTGGCGCTTGCATTTTAGACTCTGGGCCCATGGTCTTCGGACACGAAAAATTTTATTAACATCGTGTCACAAAAATTTGTCTTGACCTCTGGTGACCCAAGAGCTGGCGCTTATTTAGCCCAACGGCTAAGTCTAGCAATTCAAAGGGGCAATCGCGCCAGTTTGGGTACCATGCCCATAAGTGAACAGTTAGACGGCTTATATTTATTGTAAATATTAATTTTAGTTCGTAATTTTTATTACTTGTAACTTAAAGTCTGATTTTGAATAATGAATATTGTATTCGACAAAGAATGCTTATGTAAGGGTAGCTTGTTTTATGGGTACTAAGATGACTGATGAATATTTTTATGAATTATATAAATAAATACATACTTAGAATATACATAGAAACACCCAGACACTGAAAACATTCATGCTCATCACACACACACATTTTTTCAGTAGTGGGAATCGAACCTACGGTCTTGGGCTCAGAAAGCAGGGTCGCTGCAAACAGCGTCAATCGGCCGTCAAAATATGATTAAATATCCTGTATATTATTATACTGGTAAATCAATTATAGTCTAGTAGGAAGGACTTCGAGAGACGTCGTGTTCTGTAGTGGGCCGGTATTTCGATGATGATGGTGATTAAACCGAGAAAATATTTTTATTTATATGATCAAATATTATAATATAGAAAGTGTGACTGTTTGTTACTTATATTCGGCGCAACCGTTAAAGCGATCTTTGATAATTGGCAGCCATGTTACTCGCATCATGCTTTGGTGTACAAGAAGCATCTTATATCGTGTGTGAGCTGCGCATTTCAGAAGCACCAATTAAATCGATTTCGCTCGTTTTATACAGTAAAAATATACGAAATTGTACTTAATTTGATAAGCTGCCCCCAATGTAATCGCACGCATCGCACGCAAGCTCTAAAAGGAATTATTTGTTATTGATGCTTCGCTCGTGTTTGTAGCCTTTGTCGATAGCCAAAAGATTTTTCCAATTCGAACCAGTAGTTGCTTAGATAAGCATGTCGGAACTCGTCAGCTTTATAATATTAGTATAGAAATATAGATATAGATCGAGAATATCATTAAATGAAATACCACCATATAAAAAACAAAACACACCAAGACAATACACACATCGTCATCTAGCATCAAAGTAAGCGTAGCTCGTGTTATGGGTACTAAGATGCCTGATGAATATTTTTATGAATAACTAGCTGTACTCTGCCACGCTTCGCTGTGGCATATTGTGATTGAATGGTTGAGAAAAATAGATAAAAACTATCCTTGATGCGTATTATAATATCATGCTAAAATTTTAGCTCGGTGCAGAACTTTTGAGTTTTTGAAGCGTGTGTACGCTTCAAAAACTCAAAAGTTCTGCAAAATAACCTATATAATTTTTTTAAATATATAGTGAATAATATACATAAATACTTATACTATGACACTGAAAAATATTAATGTTCATAACACAAACATTTTCCAGTTGTGGGAATCGATCCCACGGCCTTGGAATTAGAAAGCAGGGTTGCTGCCCACTGCGCCTATCGGCCGTCAAATATAAATAAGAAAGAAGAATTGTAACAATTAATTCTCGCTGTAAGTAGTTGGGACAGTTTTAATCCAATAATAGTTGGTTATTTCAGATCGCTCGCTACAGCAATTGGAAGAGACATGTCTATGACAGAAATCGGCGCCGGTTATACGACTCGTCGTCTGCCAAGACCACGATTGACCTATAAAATGGGAAACTTATAGATGAAATAAAATTTATTTCTGTGTATCCACACATATACAGCGAAATAAATTACTATGCCTTTTTGTGAGACGGTACTTTATATTTATTTATCTAAATAATAACTATAGGTTTTATTATTAAAATAAAGCTTAATTTGCTATACTCCGCGAAAAGTAGCAGAATCTGTATGGTGTAATTTATAATTTATTCAATCCTTATACTCCACGCCAAACAGATCTTCGGCAATGTACCCTCTACGCACGTTTCGCTCCGAAACCGGAGCATCCTCAGGAGATGTTGACTTTACAATTAATAATTGTTAAGTGATTATCATGGATTTCCGCAAAGTAACGCCTGCTTCTATCCAATAGGTGCCGTTGGTAAAATAAGTAACACAATACCTTTTTTGGGATGGTGTTAAAAGTATGAGCTATAAAACGTAAAGAACATGACTGCAGATTAGAGTACATTACGGTCACCACCGCTATACGCGGTTAACGGAGAACGGGCAGGAGCGTTCTCTGTGCAACTACTACCATTCATCCTTCAAACCTTCCCGTTGAGAGATACCTTTAGTCCAGCTGTCGACTGTTATAGAGAGGCTATTGAATGATTGATAGACAGTAAACGATATGCATTGCCTTATACATATTAAAATTATGCATTGGCGCCCAAAATTACCCGAGGAATCATTTGTTATGTTTATAGTCCTATTCCCACCCACTGTTTGTATCAACTTTTTTTTTTAAAAGCTTAAGATCATGTTTATTATTTAGAAAAAGAATTAAGACAAGCAGCTCTAGATTTCATAGCATTAATAATTCGAAAGGATCAATAGCAATTAGTTATGAACGGATATGCCACACAGCGTGGAAATTTGGAAGGCCCGCGGAAAATAGGTCACGGGCGGAATACTTCTAAACAGAGCGGGGGAAAAATACGATTCCCTCGTAGCGCGGAACGACACGAAATTAAAATATGGCCGACGGGTGAAACTAGGCCTTTCATAGAATAAGGACGTCATTATTTCAGAGAGCAGGCGGTGGAAAAAATGTCTTTTTACTCCTGCACGGACCAGCGCGGCGTCGTTAGAAAAATTTGGCGTTGGCGCACTCCATTGTGATCCTCAACGGCTTTTGTTAAATTTACGAAAATTATTTTGTGACTTAGGTCAAAGCTGCATTACGGGGTGGCGCGTTTTTTGTCTTCTTTTTACGTCATTACTTTTGGAGCACTGCAGCGCTTGACGTACTGGATATTGGATTTTTTACAGTTTTATAAAATTAGAAGAATTACATCATCTCTGTGTAACTCTTATGTAGCTGTTTAAATATAATAACAGTAAAAAAGGCTAACATTAGAAGATTTATGTCATTACTTTTGCAGCGTTCTGGGTATTGGGTAGTCGCAATTTACAGCTTTATAAAATTAGAAGACAAACGTCTACAACAACTCTAGTTACATAGAGTAGCTGCTTAAATGGAAGTTTTTTGCCGGCTCATTTTCGGTAGAATAAGCTTTCTGGGCTAGTGGTAGAGTCACTTAGTACAAACAGACATGTCGTTTTAAAAATAATATAGGTAGGTACTAGGACTACATGAAAAAAAAAAATATTTTTTTAATAGAAATTATCATAACAATCAGCAAAATTGCCCATTATTCTGTTACATTGTATATATTGTGATTCTTTAATAAGAGGTGGGTTGTGTGTTTTTCGAAACTATGCAACAATTATTCAGTTTATTTATAGATCTTACATACAATGTTTATTTATATACTTAATCTAGAACTCTGCGTACAAAATATTTTTGCCCTGAATAAAGTTTATTATATATTTATTATTTATTTATTTATTTATTTAATTAGGTATAGACCATAATGCTATTCCCATGAGGGGTGAGAAATTTAGATGGGATATTCCAACTCTCAGTATGTTATACATAACAGCAGAGTCGAAGCAGGTAGAAAACTCAAAGGTTCAAATACAGACCTAAACAGTTGTTCATATTCAGTTACCAGTTACCTATTACTGTTGTTGGTATTAACTATGTTGAGTTAAAACTAACAACAGTCATACACCAACCACAGTCAGTCATTTTGTAATGACAATGTGTGTGATAACAAAAAGGACACCCGACAGATTAAAAATGAATATGACTTATTTATAGAAAGAGCATGAACGAGAAAGTAGAGACCATACATCAATCAATCAATTAATTTATAATTTATAGTCTGTGATAGCTGATAATAGGCAAATGAATTTTTATTTATTCATTTCATTGGTTGTTAATTTATGTCGTGACAAGAATGATCGCGTTGTTTATTGACAGATTACAGCTGACGTTATCTAAATTATGGGCAACTACCACAATCAATCGGATTTCACATTTAGCTGATAAGCCGATCCACATTTGAATAATAAATTAGTTTAAGTTTTAACTTGAAGTTTGATAGGATGATTTTATAAAGGGGATCTTTTTTATTAAATATATGACTCCATCGCCCATAACGAGTAAAACTAATCTATTATTCGATGTTCATATGAAACCGTAAAAGAAACAGTCAACTGTAATAGAGAATACATATGCACAGATGAAGTCTGATAAAACACAAATAGAAAACAAAGATTTAATACTAAACCACAGAATTCAGAGCATGCAGAACCCTCATTCAGCCATTGCAGCGCATTGTGTCCAAAAAAGTGAAATCGCCCCGCGCAAGTCACACTTCAATCCCGCGGAATATTGCTAGCTCACAAACTTTTTCCAAATGTTCCCCCTTTGTAGTAAAACTTTAGAACATTACAGGTAAAAACAATTACAGTTAACTGATAAACTGATTGAAGACTGACCTTCTGTTCGAGAAACACTACTAAAGTAGAGTGGTTTTTGATGCTTTAATATTAGTCCTGTAAATGGTTTCTGTATGTTCTCAATTCTGTGTACTAAACATGATTGAAGAAGATCTAACATAATCTAATAATAACAAGGCGCGACCGCAAGAGTCGTGAATATAATTAGAGTTAAGATTCTCTAACGCTTTCTAATGCCTCTTAATACTGTGTGACACCAATGGTTGTATTAATGAGTTTATCTGTTTAACTTGTAGTTTGCGAATTTATGTTATTAACTGACAGACGACCTAGTTAGTGAATAGTGCGAGTCGAATATATTTTGAAAACAATGACTTGGTATCAGTTGAGTGGTTTGCTTCACGAAAGCCATTTCATAACATATTTTAATGTATTTGATTGTACAGCTGCATTGATAGCAGTAACGGTGAGGAAATCTGCACGCCCGAAAGTTTTTTTTTTTAAATCTTATTTATTTAAAGCATGTCACCCCTATGGAAGCTAAACATCACAAAAAATAAACTATCACTAGTTTACTCTCCGCTTTAACGCTAGTTTAGTTTATAAAGCAGAAAGTTTATGCCAGAAAGTTCTTCATATGATAAATAAATAAATATACTACGACAATACACACATCGCCACCTAGCCCCAAAGTAAGCGTAGCTTGTGTCATGGGTACTAAGATGACTGATGAATATTTTTATGAATTATATATACATAAATACTTAGAAAATACATATAGTTCTAAAGGACGTGTGAATTCTACCAATCCGCACTTGGCCAGCGTGGTAGACTACAGCCTTAACCCTCTCAGAGGAGCAAGTAATCACGGTAATCACTTAATGATAGTAAATAATAATAAATATACTACGACAATACACACATCGCCATGTAGCCCCAAAGTAAGCGTAGCTTGTGTTATGGGTACTAAGATAGCTGATGAATATTTTTATGAATAATATACATAAATACTTATAAAATACAGAAAAACACCCAGCCACTGAAAAAAATTCATGCTCATCACAAACATTTTTTGAGTTGCGGGAATCGAACCCACGACCTTGGACTTAGAAAGCAGGGTCGCTTCCCACTGCGCCACTCGGCCGTCAATGATGATGATAGTACAGCTCTATGTGACGGAGGTCCTGTTATCAGTAATTCAACATGCGAAGATAAAATAGCATAAACTCAGAATCTCAGACTATAGTTGTCACCACCCCTACTCTTCTCGCGGGTGCCGCACGACTCGACTACTAAGGGAATTTAACGGACGGATGCTACGAAAACAATCTACTGCGAACACTAGCCCGTGTGCCCAGCGTGGTGATTACGGGTAAACCATCCCCTTGGAACAGGCCTTTAGTCCAGCAGTAGACTGTAATAGGCTATTGATGACACAATCGCTTTAAAATGTTTATAATATTAGTGTTAAAGTAAATAAAACAAATGAGAAATTCATTATGAATGTTGATTTATGCCTACATTGTGAACTAATTGTATAAACGCTATAAAGTTAGGAGATTTTTTATCGCCGAATTCATATGATTTCGTAGCCGCGCTACGGCGTAGCGATTTACATGATAACTACTGCTTGATTTGCATATGTTTGTATATATATTTATTTATACGTATATATTTCTCAACAGGTTTTATATTGCAAATTTGATTGCAATATAAAACCTGTTGAATTTTTAGTAGGGTAGGGGTGCTTGTAAAGTGCTGATATGTTTCGTAAATAACAAGTTACTAAGAATTTAAAAATAAAAATTGTTATAAAACAACGAGAGGGTTTTTAGGTCATTATCACTACGTTTGGCAGACAGGTTAATAAAAAAAGTTGTATAGATGATGCTTAAAGTATGTCACTATACGGTCCATACAATTTTATTATTTGACTTCAATATACATGTAATTATTCCCAGACTTTACGTGTTCCTCTCCAATAGGAAACAAGTATTATATGCTAAACTTCGTATAATATAGAAAATAAGCTCTTCAGATTATTTTTTTATTTGCAATACCAATGATTTCAACTGCAAGTTTCTTGAGCGTGGAATTTGCTTTTCAGTTTTAGATGCCAAACTTTAAATATACATATTGTTTATAAGTTTCGTCAATTAAGCAATGCTCTAGTTAAACATGCATGTACTTAAATGCGAATGGTTCGAATCGCGATCGTATCGTGGTCGGAGTGTGGAGTGGGCAGCGAACACAGCCTCGGGTGTACATTAACGGGCGTGGTGTACTTCAGGAGATGAAGAGATTCCTTTTATCTTTAACTAAGTTACTGAATACACTTCCAGTGTCTATCACTATGCAATCAAATGATGGTACTAATTATCTTATTCCAAAATAGATTTACAGATCTATGAAATGATGTATTAATAAAAAAAAATATATAATATTATAACTAAGTATTAATTTTGGAATTCATTCTTTGGAAATCATTTTTTTACTAGTCTAGTCTGACCTTACCGACAAAGACGTGCCACCAAGTGCGTACGTTTCATGTTTTGCGATAGCAGGTAAGTCTGCCATCTTGCGTCCTAAGTTAATAATAAATAATCCTATCCAAAAACTTCAGATGGAAGATTGAATATAGCAGTGCTTGCTATCTTTATCTATAGGGAAGATTAGAAAAAGGATAGCACTACTAAATTCAATCTGTGATCTTAAGATATTTGATTAAATTTGTTATTAATTTAATGTGTTAGATTCAGCGTTCTGTTCAGTTTGAGGGGTGTGGTTGCCGGTTTACAGGACATGAGGGTTAATACCTACGTTTTATTACGTGTACCTTGTATGACCGGTAAACTTTTGCTCTATTTATAGGTGATTATTTTCCATTAACCATCAGGCTGGCCATCTGATGCCAAAAATATTATTATCGACTACAAAACAAAAAAAAAGCCTGCATGTTTTCTTTCTACTAGGAGAGTAGGAACAAAAAGCCTGTCCGCTACCCGCTCGCAACTTAGGCCGGGTTGTAAAAGCTTACCGCACTAAAGTACACAACTTACCCTCCTGTGTGCCGTAAATTTACGATGCATGCGCTTCGGGAATTTCGTTACGGTACGCCTTAACCGACTTCGGATTTCATACAACGATTTTTCCACATTAGCAATTTGTTTTTATTACTTACTAGCTACCTAGTTACTTATATATTTAGTCCCTACAGTACTTTTTGGATAGGGTGAAAATTAGAATGTCGATGAAATTTCATCTCCACTCTTTCACTCTCACTCCATCCGATCAATCATCATCATAATGAGAAGTGCCACCCACAGTGCGGAGGGTTTAGGCCCTAGTCTACCAAGATGGCCCGATGCGGATTGGTGGAATCTATACGCCGTTGGAACATTAAGGAAAACTCGCATGCAGGTTTCCTACAGATTTTTCCGTTTCCCGATGAAGCAAGTGTTATTTCAATTGTTTAAAACGCGCATAACTTAGAAAAGTTTGAGGTCCGTGCTAGGATTCGAACCCTACCCCCTGAAATTGAAACCGAAGTCCTAAACACTAGGTTATCACCTCTACCTACCTTTAACAATATTCTCATAGTATTTGCTCGGATACGGGTAAAACTATGAGAATATTGTTAAACTTTTTAATTTTTACGACTTATATTCCCCCTACACGGAATCGCGTATACATACATATCCCAAATGTTTTAAAAACTTCGTTAGTGCGATGTTGAGTTTTCGCTTATTTTTCGAAACAATAAACGATATTATATTTCATTTTTCTCACATAATACCCCTGGTGGTAAATGATGATGCAGTCTTAAGATGTTAGCGGATTAACCTTTTAGGGTTATAATATTAAATCCATAACCCTTGTCGTAGTGGAATACCAAATCGATTTGTAGCATATCTTTGACACCAGGTTTGCAGGTAGGCCAACCCAGAAGATATAAAATTTATAAACCATATAGACTCAAAATACCCTTCCGGGAATCGAGCCCAAGACCTACTTTGTATAAGTACACAGCGATCATCACTGTACCAGCAAGGTTCATTTTTATCTAATTCCAAACAACTTGAATTTTTTTTTTTAGCCATAGACACATCGCAATCTTGCCCAAAAGCAAGCGTAGCTCGTGATTATAATATATGTTAATAATAATAATATTATACAGATATACAGATAAACACCCAGACACTGAAAAATATTCATGTTAATTACACAAACATTTTCCGGTTGAGGGAATCAAACCCACAGCCATGGACTCCAAAAGCAGGGTCGCTGCCCACTGCGCCAATCGGCCGTCTCATTAGTTCGATATTTTATGGACTAATATTATAGTTGCAAAAACAATAGTATATCACAGATAGCACAACAATAACATTTAGAACAAAATAATACAGTTAAGTTAGTGACCTACTAAAACATTTCGAATCTGGATTTAAAATGAAAACAATTTACTCGCATTATTTGTCTTGCTTTAATTTCCACAAACAAACGGTCGGATTACGTAATTAAAGTAAATATAAACGCACAAAAGGGTAAAACGAAACAACGTTACCGCTGGCGATTATAATATTCTAACTGGCCGATGCCCACGACTAAATCCGCGTGAAATTACTGCTTCCTCAAATCTGCCACACAACTTCAATTAATTATGATAATCTAGCCGCTGGTAAGTTAAGATTTGGAATGAACCAAATGAAATCTTTGAGATGGCTCTCAATAAGTTCAAAGTTTATATAAAACGTTAGCTTACAGAAAAAACCTATTATATAATATTAAGGATTACTTAAACGATAAAAAAGCTTGGGTGTGAATTGCTCTAGCTTCATAGCTAAATAAATTTACTGTGAGATGGTGATAACAAAAAAGAAAATTACCCGGCTAAGTTTGTTGTGGGCTCTTCTAAGACCAGGGCGCGTTTGAAACCCTCGTAGCTATAGGTTTAAGTGGGCGAAAGAAGTTATCACCATCCCCTTACAATTATGTAAACATGTATAAACGCTTCATAAGTGCCTGTGATAGGCCTACGTGAATAAAGAAATTTTAAATTTTGAATCTCTTATTATTTCCGGGATAAGTAAATAGAGTTAGGTCCTTGTTCAAGATGCAAACTATCATTTTTTTAAATTGCAACAAGATCAGTTTAGACACAAACTGGTGCATAGATAACTTATTAAATTTCAATTTAATAATTTATCTATGCACTTTTAAATATTAAAATTCAATAAAATCAAAATCAGTGCAGTGGTTGAGCCACTACAACGACGACGAACGATAGCAACGAACATACAAAAAGCAATAAGAAATTTCGGCATTTATTATGTAAGAATGGATAATTAAAATTAGAAGCTTACAATGCGATGTAACCACTTTGACTACTGGATAGAAGCAGGCGTTATTTTGCGGAAATCCATAATATATTATGAAAATTAAGCTTAATCTGCTATACTCCGCGAACAGCAGGAGTTACACCATACATATTCTCCTGTTGTTCGCGAAGTATAACAAATAAAGCTTAATTTTCATAACACCACTTTTACTTACGAGAATTTTTGTTTAATAAGGTACCAATAAAGTAACAATTCTAACCACTCCAATATTGGCAAAGATACACGTATTAATCCATTACCGGCCCACGACAGGGCATGGGTCTCCTCGCACAATGAGAAGGTATTATAGCCGAAGTTCACCACGCTGGCTCAGGGCGGATTTGTGCACTCCACACGCCTTTGATAACGTTATTGAGAACTCTCAGGCATGCAGGTTTCCTCACGATGTTTTCCTTCACCGTTGAAGCAAGTGATGTCCCTGGTGAAGCCGAAGTCCGAACCACTAGACTATCACCGCTTTAAGATACACAGGTAACACATATTTCTAACTAACTGAAAGTCCCTTTAAAATCTAAAGTCAAACCTGAATCCGAACTCTAGGGAGTCTTAAGCTACGCAGTAAAATGGCAGAGAAAAGTGAAAAGTGAAAAATGGTAAAACAAAGTCGATATTAATTACCCGGCGTTGTTTGTGCCTTTTTCTCCTTAATTTTCTCACTTTGCTTTATAATTATGCGAGAAACGTACGATCGTTTGAGAGTTCGTTTTGTCGGCGTTAAAAAAAAAAAAGCTGCCACCATCAATTTCCCGGAGGACTTTTCTTCCGAGATTAATTCCGACGGAAAATAAAATACACTCGACACTGTTTACATACGCTTTTACGAATAAATAGACATTTACATATCGCAATCTTCGTTTTTGATTATGTGATGTGTACACACAGCTTTCTGAATATAATGAACGACGTCGTGTAGTACTCCAAGTACGAGTTTTAACACCTCGAAATCATTGTTCGTTTTTGAAAGTTATGATATTATAGAATTAAGATAAAATTGAGCTAATGCTTATTATTTTAGTGTTATTATGTTTTACTTTTTTTTTCACAAACTCGATACAGGTGGCTGCAGTTGTAGGGTTACTCAAGCTTAATAACATAAGTATGATATGGCTTTGACGTACTCGTAGGATTCTGGCAATAACGTGCTAATATTAAAAACTACTGACAGACCAGGCATACATAATCCCGCTCGGTAAAGCAGTGCCATTGAATAGATCTACTTGTGCTTTTAAACCAACTCGAAACCCATTGAAATATGCACAAAAAATGACATGAAAATTGGTCCAGCTGTTTAGGAGAAGTTAGGTGCAAAACATAGGTTTTTAGTTGTTTTCTAGGAAAGGAATTTAGTTGTTTTCTCACCTTCCTTCACTTTAAAGAGTAACTAAATTAACAAAATTACTCCGTTTTAGTGAGATTAACGAACAGAAATTCATTTTTGTATACATAGAAGATTTTTTTATTTTATAAATAGCGAACTTCTGAAGCGAAATCAATTTTGATAATTTCCCCTGCCAAGAAACATTTGCATGACTAGAGGAGCCACAAATACTTTGCCAATCCATAAACATGTTCAAGGTAGGATGAGCATCTTACCTTAGAATAACAACAATCCTTATACATATTATAGATTTGTAACGGGCAAGCAAATAATATAACGGATAGTAGAAAAATAGTAGCGATAGTAATGTACAATTATTTTTGAGCTATTTTACTTAATATCTTAAAGCTTCTTTATTATAAACTTCTATAAAGAAAATTACATATATTAAATTGTTACTCGGTGTTATGACATCATTGTATCGAAATGCACGAAAACTATCAACATTGGCAAGATGTAGGTAGCATAACTCGTGCTAAGGGAACTGATATTAAAACTCTCTGAGAGATTCTTAATCTGGAATCTAGATATGAAATCACAGACAACACACTTAAAAGCTCTGAGATATTTGTAATTTTCAGAATATTATTTGTGTCAAAATTTTTTAAACAAGTTCGAATAAAGTATGATGCCATCTTAAATGATACGCGTTTCGATTAAAATCTATATCAAGTATTTTCGTGTTTAATTGTTTGATTACTTTTTTGTGCATATCTTCTGAACTGATATTAAAACTCTCTGAGAGATTCTTAATCTGGAATCTAGATATGAAATCACAGACAACACACTTAAAAGCTCTGAGATATTTGTAATTTTCAGAATATTATTTGTGTCAAAATTTTTTAAACAAGTTCGAATAAAGTATGATGCCATCTTAAATGATACGCGTTTCGATTAAAATCTATATCAAGTATTTTCGTGTTTAATTGTTTGATTACTTTTTTGTGCATATCTTCGACATTGTCAGTAGTAATCTAGTGTTGAAAGAGTTTATGTTTTATCTGAGACATTTAACGTGGGATTGATATTGATATTACTCTATTTTAGTTACCAGTATCTACTGGTTCAATATGTTCGGGACATTTAATTACAATTTTTTTTGACGGCCGTTTGGCGCAGTTTGCAGGAGCCCAAGGCTGTGGGTTCGATTCCCACAACTGGAAAATGTTTGTGTTTTTCGCATGAATGTTTTTCAGTGTCTGGGTGGTTATATGTATGTTCTAAGTATTTATGCATATTATTCATAAAAAAAATCATCAGTCTTCTTAGTACTCATAACACAAAATACGCTTACTTTGGGGCAAGATGGCGGTGTATGTGTATTGTCGTAGTATATTTATTTATTTATTTATTTAATTATTTTGCTTCGTCAATATGTGATAGAATGAGCATACAAAAAAAAAATATAGAAATACAATATTTAAAGACAAATAAACCTACTAATACTATCAAACATTTACTAAAAGTATACTACATTTCTACATTTTCATTATTGCCTATAGATACTTTGTATCGGGTTTAAACACAGAGTTAAAAAACGAGTCCCTAAATCGTAAGCGAATTATCGATATCTCAAATAAATTTGACATTTCAACACGAATACCTAAAAGCATACTCAAACGAAACCCGAGCACGAATGACGTCAGCCGCAGCTGTGCGTACCCGACCATCCAATTCCTAGACCCCTCAAAAACAATACACCCTCCCCTCGCAGATCGAGTTTCTCAAACAAACAAGGCAGCAGGGAAGGTCATGCATAAATAGATGGGCGACTCTCTTAATCTCCACTCAGTGACACTATAGATTAGCCGAACCAACGCCTGCCCTGTCAATCAGGGCAAGGAAATGGTTCAGGGGATTTGCATTCGGAGTTTGAAACAAAATGGCGGAGTTGGAAGCTGTCAAAATAAACATGAGGAGCTTTTGCAACAAATCTCTAGAAAATTATTTTGTCACTGGCACAGTTGCGTCTGCAGCTTTAGTTTTAAAATTGGAACACCTTGAGTTGAAATAAAAGTTGGTATCACGAAGTTCTTTAACTATAAAATTAAACTTTGCTGTCCTTTCATTTTAGCTTTTTGATTTATATGTACATAACCAAATTGAAGTGATTATTGGCATGCATTTGTATTACTAATAGTTTTTCTGCAATAGACCTACCTAAACCAACTCTTGTAGGGCCGATTTAGAAGATAACATCGGCTCTACAAGGCACGGTTCTTCTCTAAGAATGAGCTCTTAAGCAAGAACACGGTGTTATGAAGAACTTTCAGGTAGCCAGGTTTACTCACGATGATAAAAAAATAATGAATTTAGATACAATCTTCGATTCCTCAATGATTTCTAATTTCTGAACGATTGCCACACGAATACCCAAATTTAATTGTTTATTCAAAGAATTTGAGTATTGGTATTAAACCAAAGAGCCACTTAGTTCAACCAAAGAACTTGAAATTCACAAAGTAGTCCCACAACAAGGTATTATAACTATGGTATAATTGTATCCGTAATAAATAAGATGTAAAATTTATCCGTAAGGTTGTCGGAAGTCTTAAACCGGTATTGCTAAAATTTGGCAAAGGGATGACTTGGATTCGTTGATACAGAAAATATTAAATTGTAATTCCATAGCAGTACAGAAATAAAATATGATACTTGAGGATTGGGATGACAAAAAAGAACAACCGGATATGTTTCTGGGAGCTTGTCTCTGACCAAAATGCGTTTAGAACCCTGGACCCTCATAGCTTTCGGTTTTAGTAAATTAGATTAATTAGAATTAAACTATTATTAAAATCATCTCACATTAATGTAAAAATATTAAAAATGTACGATTCGTATATGCTTTGGATAAGAATTTGTGAGTTAGAAAAAAAACTGTGCGACACTAAGTTGTGTTAAAAATAAAAATAAGGTTTTTTAAGTAGGTCACTCACGGTACATAAATCACAAAAAACAAGACAGCGACGTCTACAAGGGAATAAATACGAGTATTAATGGTACTCAATACAGCTCCTTATACGTCAAAGGATTATGTAAAGGGACGTCTTAAAGCATCACTTTCAAAAACGGCACCGAATCTGTTGACAGTTACAAATGTAACCACTCTTTCCCTTCATTATTATTCGTATTTAGTGCCGCAATGAATGGCAAATGGATTGAGGTTTCGGAACTTGGAAGGCAAAAAAAAACTTCAAACTTGAAGAGTTGTTTGACAAATAAATCGGTCCCATTCAATTTCTTAGTGGAAGTTTAAGACTTGTTATAGAAAACTTGGTTGCGATACTTATCATTAAAAGGTTTAAAAACATTAATGATGTTTACATAAACTTTCATTGACCAAAATCTGGGTTAAAAATGATATATGCCTAGTAAAAATCCCCTTTTTGTCGATTATGATTAGTACTTATTAACCGTCAATGTATTAGCTATTAACCGTTATTTTATATTGTACCTTTATTTGCCCACAATAAAATCATCTCACTCACATCCTGGGGTAGCTGGAAGAGCTCTCTTATAGAGGAAAGCTTTCCTTTATACACTTCATGTATCATATGTTCACACACACAATGTATGGTATACAAATAATAAATTAATAAACAAATACCGTTGATTATCGAGGATTTATTTATATTTAATAGATTTTACACTACTATTACACATATTTTAAAATTCTTACAAATGCGACTATGAATATGTGATATGTCTGTTTAGACTACTTAACCGATCAGAATGAATATTGCCCGTTTTCACTAACTAAAAACAAAAATTAAGATGGAAAAATAACTTTTAGACAAAGACAATCCGAGTTTATTTTTAAAAAGGCACGGGAAAAAGCCAAGCTCGATATTCCGAAACTATCGCATACTTTCGTCATGTGATACTCGAACAAACGTTTTATTTAGTTCCAAGTTCCACATAAGACGTATTTGGCATTCCTTTGATAAAATTCTACTAAATGTGATCCATTGTTGGTCCTGGCGTTGATAAAGAATAATGGTTCTAAAGTTCGAAAAGGAGTCACGACCGAAAATTTAAACTTACTGATGTTTGAATGTTTTGTAATTTGGTTCTTTTTAGTTACGATTGCGTTTAGGCATTCATATAAAGCAGCCGTAAGGCGCGTCGATAAATCATTAAAAAAATAAGCAAACAATAAATTATTCTTTGTTATTTGTTTCTCCTAGTGCTACTTTTCAAGTTAATCAATTTTCATTGGTGTTAATGCAAATATTTTATGCCTACTTATTTTTCTCAGTCAATCTAGCTTAAGTTTATTTTATAAAATACTATGCTGAAACAAGATACAGATTAAACGGGTTTTATGTGGTATAATAAAAAGCTTCCATAGAATCTATACAAAGCCAAAAAAAATAATCATTGCATTTTTTTTCAACTGTCCAGTAAAAGGTTCGTAAACAAAAACACACTTAAAATCATGATCATCCAGAATACTGTATTTTAGGGAAACTCCTATCAAATCTGCATCGATTGCTTTTCGTAATCACAGAATTAATAACTAATATTGAAGCATCATAAAGCATTCCACTTTAGTAGTGTTTCTCGAACAGGCGGTCAGACTTCACACCTCCCACAAAATGGGAAAAATAAGAAAAAGTCTGTTAGCTAGCAACATTCTGCTGATGTGAAGTCAGACTTTTGCTGTGCGTTTTCACCGTTTTTGGATTACCACCACATTATTGCATTTCATGCAATAATGGTTGAATAAGGGTTCTGTATAATCTTAATTCTATGTTCGTAATCATCATTCATAATCATCTTCATTAAGTTACGATCCGATTATAAAATAGAGATCATGGACTAAATTTAACATCTTGGACTGCATCATCACTTACCAGCAGGTGAGTTTTCAGACACAGGCTAACTTGTAGTAGAAAAAAATAAAAAAATAGTCTTTTATAGGCAACCCATAGCGAATATCTTGTAATCATCGCGTCTATTTTATATTCGATTCGTAGCATATTGAGTCCTCAGAATGCAAGGTCAAAAGCATATAACCACAATGTTAACAAATAGAATATGGAAGCAGTGATAACACATTTAGATGCATGCTAAGAATGTTTTCGCTTAAAACGCTTTCAGTGTAAGAAGCCCAAGAGGAATATAAACGGCGTATAACGAAAAGCGACAGATGCATCTCGGCAGAGGAAACTTCTTAATCCCCTCTGAAAATAATGACAGGACAGAACACCTTTACTAGCGTCGACTCTCCCTTGACTTGTCATGACGGAATTAACCTCTGCAATAATACTTATTCACGTTCGAATTTTTCGAATTTTCGAATTCAAGGATTAAAAAATTTGTAAACTTTTAAAAGTAAACATGAAAATGAAAGGTTCACCTAGTGAAAATGTAAACAACATAAATGTTTTAAAGCATTGCATTCGAGGTCTAGTGGTATAAAAAAAACGGATAAAATAAAAAGTCGATTCTTAAAGCAACGTGAAATTTGTAAATCCGTACGAGAGACCTATCTACATCGGTCATGATGATGAAAGTTAATACTTCGATATTTCTTTTAGAAGCATTCCTAGCCAAGGTATGCAGGAGTTTGCCCGGCTAACTATAATATGTAAGTACGAATAATGAGTGACAGTGTGTCTAATCTCAAGATGAACTAGTGTCTTAATTTAAATAAATTTTAATTTCACTCTTCTTTAAAAATCGAAAAAAAATGTTGGTTACCCCTTAAATACTAAAATAACCAAAACTAACTTACTATAAAATGTTAAGGACGTGTCATTAGATTTTTTACATTTGGTCCGCGGATAACTTGGCCGCACTTTAGCACACGCACATTTCTAATTTTTTACATTCCATTCCCAGTAAGACCTTGACTGTAATGTCACAAAAGGAGAGTGATGATGCAGTCTATAATGGTAACGGGCAAACCTGACGGGGGTGTGGTAGTTATATTCCATAACTCTAATCAGTTTCTACGCAACATCGTACCGTTACGTTAAATCGCTTGGCGGCATCTTTGTCGATAGGGTGGTAAGGAGCCCACCAGAAAAGCAAAACTTAAGTCCTAAACTCATGGCCATGTAAACTTATAACGAAGTAAATATATATAGAATTTTATGTTGAATTATAATTAATAATTATATAAACAATAATGTAAGTAACAGGTTTAATTTTAAAAATTATGTATTTGTAAAGAAATTACATTATGTACGCATGAACGATTTATGAATTGGAAAATAGGGAAACGTAGATTCATGACAGTCACGTAGATGCTATTACGTGCACATCCAAAGCATAATCGTGCGAAAATTACAAGTACGCCTTAATAAAAGTAGGGTATATTGTACTGCATTGCTGCAGGCGATTTCAAGTTGGACCGCCACGTTATCTCGGTGACAGTGTTCGGGTGGAAATTTTTCGACCGGTTTTAAATTTCCCGAGGATGCTTCACGAAGGAAAAAAACATAACTGGGACAGTGGGACGGGTTACGCACGGAAATGTTGGATGAATGGCTATATGTCAAACGGTTTAAAAAAGGGACGATGGTTTATTTCTCTTACATTAGTTCACGGTTTGGCGGTCAAAAAAAATGCGTTCTGCATTGTATGTATGAATTTTGTAATATGCTCATTAACATCACGACTAGCGTTATATTGCTAAACAGAGTCGATTATGAAAATAAAGCTTAAATTTCTATACTTCGCGAAAAGCAGGATAATATGTATGGTGTAATTTATAATTTCTTTAATCCTTATACTCTACAACAAACAGATCTTTGGTTGATCTTTGGACTTCCGCAAAGTAACGCCTGCTTCTATCCAATAAACAAGAGTCAATTATGCTTATCCGATTATGTATTTACACGGACGTTTGCTATGGCCTTAAAATATCTATTTGGTATTGGATCTTTTATTTTTTGTAAAACTTGACGGAGAAAACATATTATGGCCCACCTGACAGTAACTGTAAAACTATCATCTAAGATTATAAACAGAGCATCAAAGTCAAAGTCAAAGTTAAATATTTCTTTATTCAAATAGGCACATAGATGGCACTTTTGATGCGTATTGAGTATTTGTGTACATAGCAGTGAGTAGTGATGGCGATAAATACATTCGTAAACTTAAACGTAAACATTACTAAAGCTACGAGGGTTCCAAACGCGCCCTGGTCTAAGAAGAAGTCCACAACAAACTTAGCCGGGTGTTCTTTTGTTATCACGATCTCACATTGTCATTTGAAAATGTTTAAGAAGCTACCTGGTTAGAGCAATTGTTCACACACTTGCAACTACGCCTGGAATACGTCCTACTTACGGGTAGTTATGTTAAACTCATAGCCTTATCGGTTACAACGCTGAATCACGGCAGCATGTCTTGACGATAGTGTAGTACCTCCCACGGCGGAAGCCTCAAACTAGACATTAGTAACCTTACCCAAACTTCTAATCGCTTTTTACGACTCACTGTGTCACATTACCCGCCTGCGATATTATTATTTTTTTTAGCTCTAGAGAGTCTTCACAAATAAAGCCTTTAACAGTCCACTGCTGGACTGTAGGTTGTGTTATGGACACTAAGATGACTGTGTATTTTTTTAGGGAATAATATACATTATACATAAATACTTATAATATACAGATAAACACCCAGACAGTATAAAACAAAAGCACACATGTATATCACACAAATATTTTCCAGTTGTGGGAATCGAACCAACGGCCTTGGATTCAGAAAGCAGGATTGCTGCCCACTGCGCCAGTCGGCCGTCAAATTCAATGTTTGTTTTTTGTTGTTTGCTAACTGTAAGTCAAAATCGTAGCGGGCTAGCCAGTATGGGGTATGGCATCCCAATCGGTTTCTACGTCAGATAATATCGCGGTCTAGCAAAAACATCTGTGAACTAAAAATAAATTTGTTTATTCATTGCCTTCATGTTACATAAGTCGAACTGCATCGGAAGCATATCAACTACCAAATTGAATTAAAAGCCTTCATTGAAGTAGGGTACATTATACCGCATTGCTACAGCCGACAGCGATTCCAACTCCAACTTATCTCAACGACAGCTTCTGGGGTTAAAAATATCCGATCGGTAATTTTACGGGTCGAAAATTTCCGCGGAAAATCTGGGGCAAAAGCACCAGGGACGATTGCCAAAGATTTATGATATGTCAACTGTAAAATAGCTTGTGCAATCGCTTGGTTGCTCATAAAACTAGTCACGTAAGCTACTAACAATCTAGTGTGTATTAATTTGACTGTGATGGTGATAACAAAAAAAACGGTTGAGTTTATTGTGGGCTCTTCTGAGACCATAACGCTTTTGGAACCCTCCTAGCTTTGTTGATTAATGTAGTTATCACCATGTCCTTATAATAATGGTAACATAAATATAGGTCTACATGTACAAAAGATTTTTCTAATTTGTTATAAATAACTACTTATTTTGATTTGGAATGTGAACAATAATAAATATTTTGCTTATATTAGGATTGTAAACAATGTATATCTGATCACCCGTTTGCTAAAGAAATGCACGGTAGCAAGCACTACCTTAAAAATACTATCAGTAATTTTACGGGTCGAAAAATTTTCGGGAAAAATCTGGGCCATTCGTCCGTACGGCGAAGATTTATGGCATTATGTCAACTGTTTTGACAAAACGGCACTGGATTATTCCCGCTCGTTTTTTGCCCGCAAAAAATGTTTTGGTTTGGGGTTTTGATGATATGAATGAAAAATGTTTATCGTGACGTAAGTTTACATTCATTGAAGTTTAAAACTAACTATATGTATTAACTATTAGAACTTTAATCTAAATTTACCGTTAATAAAGAAAGAAAGCTTAACCTGATCCTCAAGGCTTGGCTTGAATCACCGTCAATTTCCAAACTTTGGGCTGATACTAAGAATTTCTTGACAGACAAATGCTATTCATTTGCCCTACCCGGGGTCAAAAACCATGTGTTGATCTGCAGCCAAATATAATAACCACTTTACCAACGAGGCCCTACTTCCATACTAATATTATAAATGCTTTGCCCACCACGCGCTTCCAATGTAGGTTAGCGGGCTCTAGCAATTATTGTTATTTTAACTGGTATTGTTTCTGAGCTACAGCGTTAATTTACAAAACCCTAACTTCACCATTGACGTCCTAGATATTGAACCGGGGACTTTGTGACACGTAGTCCAACATGTTACTCATAGAAGATAGTACCATGAAGGTAAAGTTGTCACCACCCCTCCTATTCCCGCGGGTGTCGACTCTCTCTCTCTGGTCGTTCCTTCATCACTGAAAATCGCGGTCCTGGTGAGATCTCAACTTCGCGTTGGTAAACTGTCTCCATCGGCTTCTGTTGGAGGCTATTTTGGCGATTTGATAGAAGCGGTCCGAATTTGATTTTTTTCAACTGGTCCTGGCCCATCTTGTTGGGGACCGGCCTCTAGGTCTTTTGCCTTCGGTGTTGCCCGTAACTAAATTTTTTTCCAGGCTATCATTCGCCCGCCGCATTATGTGGGCGTCGACTAAGGGTGTATAACAGAGAACGTGCAGCAGCGTTCTATGTGCTACTACTACATTCTACTGCGATTGAAACCATCTGCCCAGCGTGGTGATTATGGGCAAACCCTCCCATTGAGAGAGGCATTTAGTCCAGCAGCGAACTGTTACAGGCTTTGGTGAATGACCATGTTGGCTGCGCGTCAGCAATAAACATGAATTCCAAGATAAAGAAATTACATATTTTTATAAATTTAAAAGATTTTTTATTTATTCTTTAAAATAATTGTTTTATAAATATAACCTAAAATAAACTATTTAAAAGTAAATAAAATCTAAAACGTCCTCGAAACCCGCTGCGGTGGTTTCGAGGACGTTAGGAGGAGGCACAGTTCCTAAGATGCTGGCAGCATTGCCCCTTTGGATGGCCAAACTAATTTGTTGTATCTGCCCGCTCTACGATCACCGGAAGACTCGATAACCTTTTTCGATAATTCTTTGAAAAGGGCTCCTGCCTCCGGACCCCACGGTCCCAAAGTCTTTAAAATGCATATAAATTTTTTTCGGAACCGACAGGATTTGAACCTGCGACTCTCGGGCAATCGCGGCCTGGGCGCTTTCACCAATTAAGCTACGGGTCTCTTACCGTCACTGCCGAAAATTAGTATATGCCTTTCACATCAGTCTTATAGCGACCTGTCTGGTCCTGTCGGTTCCGAAAATTTGTATATGCATTTTAAATTTATAAAATTGATAATTCCTCCAAGTGTAGGTAAAAACAACAACAACTAATAAAAAATTATAAAAATAAATTACATATTATGATTCACAGAGGAAAATAGGTCAAATTAAGGACCTGCTTTTTGCATCCCGATTACATCTACACAGCGGCGCATCGCTGCAGGCAATTTCAAGTTTGATATTCCCGTTATCTGAACGACAGGTTTTTTGGTTAAAATTTTTCGATCACCGAATTTTCCTAGGTGGAAAAATTTTCGGGAAAAATCTAGGTCACTTGTGCAAGTTACGTAGGGAAAGATTTATGGCGTAATGTCAGTCGTTTGACAAACTACCGCCAAACAGATTGTTTTTATAGCCACAAATGGTATTTCGTGTTTCGTCCAACTAAACGTTTCAAGTCTTCACACAAAGTAGCACATCACAGATTACCGTACTAACCTGTCGAATATCGTACAAACTTTAAGTTAACTAAAGCGGTCGGTATCAAAGAGTTCCGGCAAACAGTGAGTGAAGATAATAACACTCACTTATTAACTCACTGAATAATTACATTTTCAAAATCCATATGAATTAAGCATATATACAGAAAAATCTGAAGAAAAGTCTGTTAATAAAGATTGTGAGACTGTTTCAAAACGCAGAGTCTACCAATAGGAGGTTGGTAGGAAAATCAGCGGTTGCTATTTTCCTACCGGCCAACAATCAAATCATCAAATTAATAAATCATGTTTTATTATTATTTAACTCTTTATTTGTACACTACTATAAAGTTAGGAATATAAAAGAATAATACAAATTCAAAGACAGAAGTAGAACACAAAAGGCGGCCTTATCGCTTGGTAGCGATCTCTGCCAGGCAACCTTTGGAGTAGGACAAGATGTTTTAATCAATAATCAAAAAAAACAATGATCACGCAAAAACCACTGAACATATATGATTGAAATTTTTAATAGAGATAAATTTGACTCCGAATTAATACATAGATTACTTTTCAGTACTAGAACAAAGTCGGGGAACACAGCTAGTAACTTTTAATCTAAAAATCATTATTGAAGCTTACTCCATAATTTTCGTAATTTGATAAGCTAAATTTGTTGTAGGCTCTTAGACCAGGGTGCGTTTCGAACCCTCCTAGCTTTAGTTATAAGTTAACGAATGCAGTTGTCACCATCACCTACCATTAGTGGTAACATGTTAAATGTACGCTTCAAAAGTGCCTGTGATAAGGTCTACATGAATAAAAAATTATTGAAGTTTGACCGCCTTTTTAATTTCCTTTGAGTAGTTCTCATAGTTTTTTTTGTCTTTTGTACGTGCAATAAAGAGTTCATCTATATCTATCTATCTTGTTGTCATTGACTTCATCATATATTTTCCCGGGTGATATATTCAAAATCCTTATCATGGACGATGAGAAGCGAAATTGTGTTTACCGAATCCTTTAATGGCTTATCAAACGTTGCCCTGTCTTTCAAAATGTGGGAGTTTGTGTAGCGTATGAGTAATTCTATGACAAATTATGCTCTTCACAACTTCGGTGCGGGAAGCTTTATAATTTCATAAAACGATAGGGATTTGTAAACAGATTAGCGAGTTGGGTTATAATTTCATTAAAGTGATATGTACGTTAATATTTCATCTGCTTAAGATTTAAGAACAATAGCATTTCTGAGTGGCATTTGAGCAACAGTAACATTATGTACTGTAGGTAAAATTTTCATTTTTTATCATCATCATCATCACATTAACCCATTAGCGCCCACTACAGAGCACGGGTCTCCTCCCACTATGAGAAGGGGTTAAGGTCGTATATTATCAGTATTTATGTATATTATTCATAAAAATATTCATCAGACATCTTAGTACCCATAACACAAGCTACGCTTACTTTGGGCTAGATGGCGATTTGTGTATTGTCGTAGTATATTTATTTAGTATATATAAAACAGGCAGCAGCGTATTCTGTGCTGTTACTAACTTTATATATAACAGACTATTATAGCCTGTTAATGATGACATAAAATTGACTGCGTTCGGCTATCTTAAAAGCATCTAAATAAGATGATGAATATAAAACTAAGTAAGATCAAATCATAAGAATAAACTAATTCATTAAATTGCAAAACTAATTTTAAAATTCATTAAATGGTAACAGTAAAATAAATTGACTCCATGAAAATCACCATATCCACCACGCTGGCCCAGTGAGGATTGGTGGACTCCACACACCTTTGAGCACATTATAGAACTAGGTATGCAGGTTACCTCACGATGTTTTCCTTCACCGTTGAAGCAAGTGATATTTTAATTAAATATTCAATATTTTTGGTAGGTTCAACCTTATATGTCCTCTATCCCGAATTCTACGCTCTCCTATTTGGGAGTAATGCTGTTTTCACTAAACCTTGGAATCAACAATTGGATGCAGTGATTTAGGTGATTCCTAGAGAAAAAAAAAACGTTTCACGAACTCTTATGTGATGTCTAACAACGCTAGGTGCTGTCTAAAGTTACGACACCGATTCGGCGGTGTAAGAGAAAAAGG
Source organism: Pararge aegeria (assembly GCF_905163445.1). Classification (NCBI taxonomy): domain Eukaryota; kingdom Metazoa; phylum Arthropoda; class Insecta; order Lepidoptera; family Nymphalidae; genus Pararge; species Pararge aegeria. The sequence continues at coordinate 1,589,415 of NC_053184.1, read as the reverse complement.
ATAAATATGACAATACAAACACAAAATACAACACTTTTTGGCAAATACCATAGACAAGTTAGATTGTACGAGTTGCTTAGTGAAAATGGTCCTGCCCGGCATCGGAACATTGAAGGTCTTAGGATAATGATAATATTATATGCAGTTATCAATCAAGTGTATCAATCAATCAATCAAATATACTTTATTGCACACAGAAAATAAATAAAAGAGAACCAAGGTACAAGTCTTTTAAATTTGTGTAACAAAGGCGGCCTTATCACTTATAGTGATTTCTTCCAGGCAACCATTATGAGGAACTAGCTCACATATGAACGCTTATAGCGGCGCGCAAAGCTCTAAGAATATACATACATATTTATAATTACAAAAACAGTACATGTATAAAATAAACTAATACATATTTCCCTACGGTAAAATAAATGATACTAAAACTATATATATATGGATGTATGTATGTGGATATTAATTTATAACGCCAACGACGACCTATAATATTAAAGATATACAAATTGGCTGCCCAAATTCTTCATATACATCGTCATTTATTACATTAACATCCTTACATTCGGTCAATATGTTAACTAGACCGAGAAATCAGATCGAATCAATTTAGTCCATTATGAATATTAGCTCTAATGAAATTTTCGGGCAATCATTGCTACAGATATACCAATAGCTGCCGACACTTCTTCCAGATATAAGTATGTAGCTAATGTTTCATAAAAATAACCGCTGGTAATCATTTGTTATGATTTTCATGGAGTCAACTTATTTGACTGTTACCATTTAATGAATTTTAAAATTAGTTTTGCAATTTAATGAATTAGTTTATTCTTATGATTTGATCTTACTTAGTTTTATATTCATCATCTTATTTAGATGCTTTTAAGATAGCCGAACGCAGTCAATTTTATGTCATCATTAACAGGCTATAATAGCCTGTTATATATAGAGTTAGTAACAGCACAGAATAAGCTGCTGCCTGCCTTATATATACTAAATAAATATACTACGACAATACACAAATCGCCATCTAGCCCCAAAGTAAGCGTAACTTGTGTTATGGGTACTAAGATGTCTGATGAATATTTTTATGAATAATATACATAAATACTGATAATATACAGATAAACACCCAGACACTGAAAAACATTCATGTTCATCACACAAACATTTTCCAGTTGTGGGAATCGAATCCACGGCCTTGGACTCAGAAAGCAGGGTCGCTGCCCGCTGCGCCAGTCGGCCGTTAAATTATTATATTCCCTTAGTCACCTCGTACGACTCTCGTGGGAAGAGGAGGGGTGGTGACAGTAAATTGCATGAACTATAAGCGGTATAATAAATCAGAACATGGTCAAACCTTCCGGTACCTACTTACCTAAAAAACGTGTGTGTACTTATGTACATGCGTTAGAAGTTATACTTCTTTGGCGTAACAGGATAAACATCTTTTCAAACATTTTATCTTTCGCCTTTTTCTACGTTTGTAGAAAAAACGACACTAACAATAGAAAAAAGGTATTTAGTACATTAAAAATTTTAATATAACGCATAATCTAGTGATCTCAATATCGGACAACCAAGTTTCACTCAACATTAAAATTTGTGATTTTTGTCCAACTGCATCAATTAAATAACCGGAATGAGACGGCAGATTTTGACAATTGAAAGTGTACACTGTCAAACCCTATTTTTGAAAACTAAAATGTTGATTATAGCTAACTTCAGGGAGTCGGTTTTTTGTGGCGAAATCGAAAAAATATTACTATCATATTTTTTCCCTAACGCGCCAAAACAAGTATAACTTCAAAAATGTAAAACGATACCCCATTTGGTTATCGCCTTTTTATCTCAAGAGTAAGAGAGGTAGATAAATGTGAGAGACCAAATAGGGCATCAATCAGGGTGCTTGTCCACAGAATTGATATCCGCGGCCCCACCATTTATCACTCAATCTTGAAGTGCGGTTACTTTAGAATATACGATTAGGTCCTCGCCTTTTCAGAAAACTGCGTCTCGTGATAAGAGGTAGAACTGTGGAAGTAAAAACTTCCTTTATATAAATAAACATAAATATACTACGTCACGACACACATCGCCATGTAGCCCCAAAGTAAGCGTAGCTTGTGTTATGGGTACTAAGATGATGATAATGGGTATACTTACTCGAAATCCGAGCACCAATATCTTGGGTACAAGTCTACTTAGTTTCGGTATTACATAGTGATATTTATTTAACAAGTAAATTCATAGTCTGTTAAACACATAACCCTCTTGTAGTTAGATAAAAATGGGCAGGTGAACGTCCATCAGGTTCCGTTACTCAACGATAGATGGCGCTACGTGTCCTGTGAGCTACATATCTGCGCGAGCGCAGCGTAACCAATTGGCTCGGCCATTCATTGCCTCTCGCGTCGTTTGTAATTCATTCTAACTGATCGCTTTTGTAGTGAAGCGTACCTAATCGTCAAAGGAGCCGTGCTTTGAAACTCAAGACATCATTTCGTAATCGAAAAACTGACATTTACGGCTCTTTCAGCCTAACATTCCTGTGCGCTTTTAGTTAAATTAGTTATAACTGAAAATATCTACAATATTTTTTTGATAACTGTTATCGGTCGGATGGGGATTATTGTGACTCCTTCGAGGCCGTGTAGTAAGAGCATGTTTCGATGATGTAATAAAACGGAGATCACCTTCGCCAGCAAAGTGTAAACATTGAAGATGTGTATTAACACACCAGCATGTCTTCAGAGGTGGATCTATTGTGACGGTACAGTTTATCTTAATGGCTTCACAAAACTATGGCAGTAAATTTTGCGAATGCGTTATTTTGCGGAATTACATGATCTACTATAAAAATGAAGCTTACTTGGCTTACAAGGTTTATCTGTATGGAGGCATTTAAAAGATTTATTTTTCTACGGTCTTAACAATTATTCATTATAAAGTCAACATCTCTTTAGGATGTTCCGGTGTCGAAGCGACACATGCGTAGACGAATATCATTGTCAAATATCTGTTTCGAGTAGAGTAAAAATATTGAAGTAATTATAAGTAACGCCATACAGGTTCTCTTGCTTTTCTCAGACTACAGCAAATTAAGGTACATTTTCGTAGTTTAGTTGTTTCGTTAAGTAACAATGCTCCTTAAGTTTATTTGATTTAGATGCTGTTATATGCCACGCGACAGTAATATTTCCACTATTCTTCTACAAGGTAGCAATATTACGCAGCTTCTGCAGCTCAGATGAACTCTTAGTATATTGACTTCCAGATAGTGACCACGAGCAAATTCGATGTCCCTTCCACACCCCAAACTTACCGCATAATTCCTTTATCTATACAGCTTCGTCGGACCTCTGTATGACTAACATTATGTTGAATTTCGACTACGAAAAAGAATTCATTACTCAACTTTATCTTATTCCAATGGTCATATATAAAGCTCAAGACACAGCAGTCAAAATTCTTATCATAGAAAGGTATTACCACCAGCAGGACAAAACACTTGTTTGCTACAAAAATCCATTACATAATCTTACAAAAACCTTTCGGAATTCCAAACATACTAGCTCATCAATCAACCTTGCCAGCACAGCTTCATAAGCCTCTCACTGTATGGTAATGAGTATTATCCATTCGGTGTGTATTGTGGTGGAAAATTGAAAAATAGTGGCGGCCTTATATAGAATTCATTTATTCATTGGTGCAGATGCGCCCCAACAATGAGAGGTGGTTGTACGGATTTTCGCATATTTCAGGAGTGCCGAGCTAGTCATATCTATAGGAGTTATTTAAAAAAAAAGAGATGATATTTCTATATAAAATCATCATATACATACAGTTTCCTTGACCAATTTCGGGCAAGGAATCACCAGAAAATTATCCTAACGAGATTTTATAGTGCACAATTGTGTGTGCAAATATAGCTGAACTCTCTATTTCCTCAATCTCATAGTCTGATGGGACAGCAGCTGCTCTGACACAACCGGAGATCAAGCGCCGGACAGACACCTTAACGTGCTCTCCGAGGCACGGTCATGTTACTCACATTTGTGAGAGTGGCTAGAATTGAACCATCTAATAAATTTAAAAAATTAAGATTATTCATTAAAGCTTTTAAATAAAAAAATTAAATAACCTAACTTCGATCCGAAAAAGCACAGACAATCATTGAATACTTATATAAAGGTAAAAGTTGAAGTATAGGTCAAAAGAATATTCTAGCGACCTCTTTAATGGTGATGGATACAGCAATATCCCGTAGATAATGACAAAAAATCTTCATAAGACGTATACTTAGCTTTAGGATTTCTCGCACGATAATATGAATCGTTGTCATTAGTGCGAAATGATTAATGCTTAACCCAATTCCAGCCACCAGATGGCCACCACGCGCTGCCAAACTATCGCATTCACTATCAGCTTAATAATTACCAGAATATTAGCAGTACCTACGTACCAAATTAGTCCTTTGTTAATCTGTGGACTTTGTTGATGTTTATGAAGCTTTCATAGTGATTAACGTGAATTTATTTGCATCATCCAAACATAGGTGCGGCGCGATATCGGTTATAATAATTATGACAAACATTCGTTACCAATATTTGTTGTAATAATATAGAGGGAAATTCATAATTTTATATACACGAGATAATTTAATACATTTTGTAATATATAATAGAGAACACGGACTTGTGTCTAACCTACTAAGTATTTTGTTGTTGTTACCATAGTCAGCGTATAAGATGGAATCGATTCAATTGAGTAGTTACTTTCGAATTTTGCAATTGCTACTGAGAAGTTTAGTATTTTTGAAAAGTGCAAAAACAATTTTTCAAGTATCTTATTCTATTAAAGCTATTTTAGGCTATAAAAGGTTTTTTTACTCCAGTATACATTAAAAATTGTTCTTCAATTACCCAACCTAATAAATACCCAATCATACTAATTGAGAGTATATTGATATCTGTAGGAATTTAGTTTTCTATGCTTAAAAAACTTAATCAGATCCTCACAAAATTAAAAACCGCTCAAAGCTTAGTGGAATTAAGTTTTTATAGTCAGTTTCCTGAACTTAGCTTTCATGAGTCCTCAGTATTAATAATAAAATAATAGAGATTAAAGGGATATAGAACATAGAACATTCATAATATGAAACATTAAGGATGTATCAGAGTCTGACGAAAAACCAAATACATCAACATTCCAAACAGTTAGAATATTAACAAGTTCAAATCTACAAATATGATAAAATAAATTAAGCTATAAATTTCACAGTTTGGAATTGGTGACAATTGCGAACAAAAAACAATGGATATCGAGTATTAAATTTTTAACGTGATTGAGAAATGTACTGCAGTTAAATATCCATTAAATTGGATACACAGGCTCAACAAAGGTAATATTTTGCAAGATTGACAGGCATCAATTGCCTCAGAGCATGATAATAAACCTCACAAAAAGCAATATAACATGCCGGGGTCCTTTAAAACCAATTTGTACTGGCTTTACGATTACTCCGAACCATCAAACAAGGGGAAATATTGTGTTTTTATATCATATTAAGTTTTGATGGCATAAGTTACAATCTCTTTGTATTTAGTACGCAGCGTTAGAGACTTAAATTATTGATTTTGATGTTAATTTTCCCGTTTCCTAACTTCTTTAAAACTTATTTTAAATTTGAGAAATTTCATTTCCAATATATAATAAAATTGTGTCTTTTTCTATAACTTTTTTTAAGCCTCTTTTGATAATCGAGCTACATTTATTAATTTAAATTTACATTCAATACTTATTTATCATTTAAGTGCAGTCCGAAGCAGTATTTGTTATTTCTTTTTAGTTTCGGATTTCAGAATATTTCTCAGGTAACCAGGCAATTGCCATCAAGTGTGGTCCCGAACAGCAACGCAAGAGAAAAGGTTTTACGTTTTGTTAATAAAGATTATTTTTCAACCGTTATTATATACATGAAGTTTTGCTAACATATGTAAGCCTTTTAGCTCCGGAAATACTTTTCTGTACTTCGACTTCTGTAAAAAAAAAGTCGAAGTACTCGTATTTAAAAATTACTCTGTGGCGATAACAAACTAATTCAAATTCATACTTTCTATAACACAAGAAATATTTTTAAAAAAATCAACTGATTTTGCAAAGAATTTGTTTTCAAAAAGTTTCGAGCTTCGTCATATCATATTATGGTATCTGCATAATAGCATCAACGTTATTATTTCTTTGGATTGCTTTAGATCCATTGTATGCTGCGTCCTAAAATTATAGGCCGAAGCTTACAATTGACGTATGATAATTACAGAATATGATTGTTGTAATGGTGTAGGGCAATTAGGGACTGTTTTTGTGCATGATGACATTCTGTTCTCGGAATTGTTTATTTGTTTGTTCAATACACGTGGGAGTTCTGCGCCAGTGCTGTTTGGATGCATGTGTCGACCTCGGGTTAAATTAACCGGAAACCTTAATTTTAAAGGATATTGTTAAGATTCCGTACGGGTATGTAGCAGTCAGTAGTTAAGTCACATCCCATAACATTACATTTCGTTTGTGATATTTCCATGTATTCTTCGTGATCGTTTGCTTTAAAATTGCTAAATAGATGAATTGAAGATCTATCTAGATTTTTTTTCTAATTCTATCTTTTTTAAAGACAACTTTAATTAAATTAATAAATAGCTTTATGATAAGTGAATTGGAAGAGAAGAAGTAGGAATAAAAGTAATTATTATAACATTTATCTAAGGTTTATTGCATTAAGAAAAACATGAGTACAGTTTATAATTGAAATGCTTTTCAATTGGCTGACACTAATCGTATTCTATTTACTAAAATATCAAAATCGCCTACCGTAAATTTAAACGAATAAAAACAATAAGTACTTATTACAATTTTATTGAACGGTGCAATATACATACAATAACAGTAAAGAGTGCACAGTCAATGTTGTACGGTTAAAAACATTGTATGAGATTATGTTGAATGCAATCCTGTTGTATTGAAAGCTGATAGGAATTTAAATTCAAACAAAAACAAATTTCCATTACCGGTAGCAGATAATGTAATCGATAAGATGAATCTCATTTAAACTAGAATGCAACACGGCATGACTCTGCATTTTGCTTTTAAGTCCAAACCAAGACTGACATTTTCATAGAATAGTAGGACATATAAAATATTAAGTATTCCGATCGTTGTTATTTCTGAACATCATCAATAAAATTGAAACTTTGACATGATTTTAAGATTAGAAGTAAAAAACATAATACATAATTGTTTGTCCTTTAAACGCAAATTGTAGTATTTATTTTTATTTCATTCATCTATATTTTACGTTTATATAAGCGTGTTTTATAATAACTGTCAATTAAAACAGTAAAGTATAACTCATAAAAATATAAGATGATAATATTAAGACAGGGCTAAAGATTTTTACTACCATGAATGAACAAAAAACCCTAAAAAACGATCACCGGATAAGAAAAGAAGATGTAAATTATGTAAAAAGTGAATACGAAAGGGCGGAACCAAGTGACTTGATAGTCAACTCATAATAGCATCGTGCGTGCACAGATAGCTACGGCAAGTATCACATGGGTGGTCTGGTGGTTAGCCTATATCAATATAGTTTTTTACTATTTGAAGTATACCAAAGCATGTTTGTCCGAAGGTGTTGGAACAACGTAGAATGATTTGTTGACTCTTTATTGGCTATCGATCTCAATGGACAAACGATGTTTTTTTGCTCTCACTGTGATTTGAAATATGACTTTAAAAATATTTGTAGAGGATCGACGTTTTAAATCGGTAGGTAGGGCAGTCGGTATTTGTGACCAGGGAAAGTGATTTCAGAAGAGCTAACAATTTGAAATGATTTGTAAACATTAGGTTAACAATTGAATGGCGGTGTTTACAAAGTCTGGATGAATGGTTGTTAGACATTAATTGATTTAATCTATATCAAGACAATTAAATGTAAAATTATAAAACAAGCAAGTTCCTAAATGTGATTAATGATAATATTTTATTGACGTTTAGGATTTCGATAAAATACAATCAAAAACCTACTTTGTTTTTTTATGATAGACGCCAAAAAACTTCTTTATTAGTTGTTCTGATTTTGTTATTAACTAGATGCTACCCGCGACTTTGATCGCGTGTAAAATTTGAAGTTGGCCTATTTATCCTCTGACCCGTAAACTACCAATAGAACAGGAATAAAAAGTACCCTGTGTGGTAATAAAAACTATATATATATATTATTATTTTTATTTGATATATGTCATTGAGGTCCGATCTGGCGTAGTTTATTGACAAAAACCCATCCAAATTTTAGCCAGTTACAATTGGCAATTAAAAATAGGCTTATAATAGACATAAAATAATGTTATTGAGGAAAAAAACTAATTAATCACTTTTCAAAACAATGGAAATCATCGAGTGGTGATTCACGTTTTTAAGAAGTAATAAAATTTTGAATTTTTTTTAGAATTTTTTTAAATCACATTTTTTATTTGTTTATTGATAAATACAAATTGAAATTGAGTCATCGTAAACACTTGTTAAAGTTACTTATTATTTTACTATTAAGTATGACATGTAGATTTTTTTTTATTGCACATGTGACTTTTAATATATTTACCTACTATATCTTTTTTACCTACTATAATTTATCAAATTTTTTAGATATTCTAAAAGTGAAAATGGCCTAAAATATTATTTTGAAAAATAAAAGACTTTAACCAAATACTTCATGAAATCACGTCCATTATTCACGAACTTATGAGCGAAGCTTACATTTACGCAGTAATAAATAAACCCCTAGAAAAATTGTATTTATACAAAAACGAAATTGGTCGCATTACTTGAAATTTCTATGCTAAAGCTTCGTTAATTACATTAATTACTTAAACAAATCACGTCAGTCACTACTTTCTTCGTTGGTGATTTTCTAAAGCTCTTAGCGCCTTACAAATCGTGTCGCTCAACTCGTCTAGCCCTTTATCAGCTTAATTGAACGAAATCATCATCAATTTAGTTAAACGGACCATCGTTCTTGTTGGTTTTAACTTTAAAGTTATCTTGGAAAAATAAATAAAGTAGCCACTGTGGTTGCTCATTAGGCGTAACATGCTTATCTTAAAGTGATACAAATGTTTCCGTTTACTGCTGCTTTCGAACACTGCTTGTTTGTTTATGTTGTAATTATGAGATTGCTAGCATTAACGTCGATGACTGCACTAGTTCTAGTGTTTTGATTATATTTACAATATTTTTGAAGATAACTTACCTACCCTGAGATTTGTAGTTAGTAACCATCACATAAAACGTTTATTATTTTTTATTTACTTAATTATTTAGATTTGCAACATATTTTTTCAAATGATTTATTTAATGAGTTCTTATTTAGAAAAGTGCGGCTAAAAATTTAAGGTCCTGATAGTGTTTTAGAAATTCTTACAAGAGTTTAGATTTGAGCTTTCACTTTAATGCAGTAAACGTCTAGCCTAAGATTGTCAAAAAAACCTCCCGTTTGTTGTATCCTGATACTTTGCCCATAGTGCGAGATATTCCTAATTACCACAAATCCGTGTAACAAACCGTAACACTTACGTTGATCGAAGAAGCAGCGGTCCAGACCATTCATAACGTATATAACTGCATAGTGCACTCAATTCACAATTTTTTTATTTGTCACGTTCACAATCACTGTTGGTCGAAACCTGCACTGAAAACTAATCACAGCGTATGTTCGATCTCGTTCACTGCACAACGTCAGGGCGGGTGCGTAGGGCACCGGCACAGGTTTGCCAGGACGTGTTTCCTTGGCGGCGGTCGGCGCGCGACTGGCGTGCGCGCGGCGCTTTAGCCGGCGGGCGGTAGTGGGGTGGGGAGGGGATGCGTGCGTTCGGAATCCGCTTCCCACGTGCTCTGCGCCGTCCCTTTCTTACAGGACGGGTTAGCTTTTTAAAAGCGCGGCCCGTCGACGCATCGATATGCCCGGGGCGATGTTTCTCGGTAACCTTGTTTATGCGTATTGCAGCTAATAATAACAGGCGAACACTCCGCGCGTTTGTTATTGTTTGTTGCGTTTTTTATTGCACTTCACTTTATATGTTTGAGTTGGGTACGGATCTTGTGCAATGAACGGCGAAAAGTTTTCCGATTAAAAGCGTAGTGCTCTTATAAATATTTTTATTGTTAAAGGCGGACAAATATACCGGACCAACACCGAACTGTATATTTTCGGCATCAATTCTGAAGGTGCCAGACTCTATTCAAATAACGAGAAAAGAAAGAGGTTTAACAAATATTATCATAATTATCAAACCCTCCCGTTGAAACATTTAGTCTTTACACTGTTATAGCCAATATGCTATTGATGATCAACCATCCACTGTTTAAATTTGGTCAACAGTGCTAATTAAAGTCAGTCACTAAAAAAATATACCTATAATATTTCATATTCATCAGAATGTCAAACATACTTTAAATAATATTCAAACAATGTTCAAGCACATACAAAAAAAATCACTTAGCAATGCGATAAGGGTGTAACGACAAAAATAGGCCTACTTTAACCGAATGATTAATACAGACTACACACGTTGTTAAAAAGAGACAACCCACCTACCGATATGGTACAAAAGGGGACAAGTTTTGAGATAGGAACACAAAAACCTAATGCGTTTCTCAAAATGTTATTTTTGTTATCGGCTTGTCACTCATCGCGGACTTTTACAGAATTTTACCAATGATTTTACCAGTTACCAAAGATAGATGGGTTTGACTCATTGTTGAAAGCTTGCGTTTTTGATTTACGATCGCAGTGAACGGGTTGAATGTTTTTTTTTCGTTAAGATATTTTTAGGTTAGTTAAGTGATATTTTTCAATGAGATAGATTTATATTTCAATTATTAGTATTTAGATTTTTGGTTTTCTGTCCATATTTATGATAGGCCTATCCCGAGCACCGAAAGAATCACCGTATATTGTTTAGATATTCCTTGAATAGGTACCTATAATTGTTATTTCGAAATTATCAATAGGATCTTACAGTGAAATTGACTTGTCACGCAAACACCAATTGAAACCGAAAAATTCAACCATTTAACCTTGAAAAGCATTAGACTGACGTAAGCTTGAATTTCAATCTTCAAGGTAGAAAGCCGTAAGTAATAGTATTCTTATTGGATCAAATGTTTAAAAAAAAAACCTTTATTTGTGTTTGTTTTTTTTAAATTGATGTCGCGTATTTTTCCTTGATAAGCGTAACGTTCTTCTAGGTTTTGACGTGCTTCAATCTTCTTCTTCTCTATTAGAAATCCAAAAATGTGTCTGCTTGTTTAATTGTCTGTAACCACCGATCTTAATGAATTTTAGCTCTTGAAGCTTGCATAGTTGATATGAACATGGGATACATTTAATCATGGAAAAGAAATCGTAAAAAGCGATGTTTAAAATAATCGCCTTCGTGCACTTTTTAAGACAAACTTATGTTGGCAATGTTTTGCTTTCAAATTGCTGTTCAGTGCAGTGCAGTGGTGAGAGCTTATAGAGCGCTTTATAACAGGGTGGTCCCCGACTCGATTACCGGCAGGAGCAAATTTTGGAATTTATAATATCTTAATTTTCTCCCATCGTGGCCCGTATTACGTACTACGACGTGTTGCGGTTTAGCTTTTCGTTATGATGTCACATAGAAACCGGTAAGGAGTATGGGTTGAGTACCCCGTATTGGTAAACTGCCACAGCCCGAACAAGTAAGCCCACGGCCATCTTAAACTGCAAAGTGACTTACTTATAGAGGAATAAAAAATAAGATAATTTGCATCCTGAAAACAGCCGTAAGATCCTACTTACCTATATCATAAAAGCAAAAGTTTGTAAGGATGGATGGATGTTTGTTATTCTTTCATCCAAAAGTACTGAATCAATTTGACTGAATTTTGGAATGGAGATAGATTATACCCTGGGTTAACACATAGGCAGTGGCGTGCACTTCATACATGCACAAAATCTCTGCCTACCCTAAAAATTTGTATAACTCATTAATGCGATTTCTTTTCCATTTTATGACATCTTCCTTGTGCGGTTCCCGAAGGATTCATAAAAACCAAAAACCTTTTAAAAACAACAGCTAGATTTCGTGAGCAACTGTGACAGATAAAGACAATGAAGTTCCACAATTTTAGATACACGGCAGTATAAAATACCCTAACTACCTCGTACAGTTTCGTTCGGACGACCTCACATTTCAGTTTCAATATCTTAAACCCAAATTCGGTTTCTCCACGAAGACAACCCAACCCCTTAATCACTCCGCGTAAATGTGTCCCCACTGTTTATTTATTAGATTATACTGCTTTGTAATGTTCTTAACACTCCAACGAGGAATCCCTAATGGTGCCCATAGTACCAGACGTGGGAGTCGCTTTAATTGAGATTGTGAGGGGCTTAATAAAATAACACATACATTACTTTTATTGTAGCACCGAGATCGGATAGTGTTTATGTTTTGATAGCGCTAAAAGGGGAGAATGCAAGCATTAGATGACTTCAATTTTAATGGCTACATAAAATTAATATTTCGGTCAAGGGATATAGTATATCATTTTACAACAAATTACCGAATTATGTATTTGAGACGTCTCTCAAAAAGTTCAAAGTTTATATAAAACGCAAGATTATGGAAAAGTCCTATTTATATATTACGGATTACTTAAACAATAAAATACTTGGGTGTGAATTGCTATGAGTTCATATCTAAATATTCATTGAATGTGAGATGGTGATACCAAAAAAAAAACTGCATTCACATCTGACGGCAAGTGATGGTGCAGTCTAAGATAGGAGCGTCCTTATCTACGCGACATTGTAACCGGTAATCTAATTAGCCATAGTCGAAGCCTCCCACCAGAGAAAATTCAGAAATTATAAATTCGAAATGCCCTGCCGGGAGTCAAACCTGGGATCCCCAACTTGCTGTGCCAGGGAGGTAGTCGCTGTGTGCGCACACAAAATGTGGCATCGTACCGGAACGCTAAATCGCTTCGTGTCGTGTTTTTCGGTGTGCTAGTCACTTTCCATCGTCAGTCATAGTTTTAATAAAGGATTCTAAACGTTTTTAGAAGTAACATTTTAATTTCACAAAGATTCTCTCACGAAACACCGAGACATAGGTCTGATTAAGCGCAAAGTTATGATACACTTAGCGAATACTCTTCAAGCAATTTGATACGACAACGAGACGGTTACGTCGGGATTATGCGAGTTCCAAACTTGCACTGAGCTCCGGTCTTACGTTAAGTTGTCAACTTGGAGTTTGTAATGTTTTCTATTGTTGAGTTTAATGTGAAATATTTTTGGATACTCATCATAGCCCATTAGTTTGGACTTACGAATCCCAGCACGCACCTCTATATTTTCTGTGTTATGTGCGTTTTAAGTTATTAAAATGACACTTGATCCAACGGTGAAGAAAAACATCGTGAGGAAACCTGCATGCCTGAGAGTTTTAAATAATGTTCGTAAAGGCGTGTGAAGTCCACCAACCCGCACTGTGCAAGCGTGGTGGACTACGGCTTTAACCCTTCTCATTATGGGAAGACCCTGTAGTGACCTGTATTGGGCCGTTAATGGGTTGATATGATAAGCTTTGTCGGTAGTTGTACTATAATATATCAAAAATAAATAAAAGTTAAACACACTTAAAATATCGTTTCGTCGTACCACCAATAATAAACATCATGTATGTAAGTATATTGCATCCCCACATTAGGCATACATGATGAATGGGAGTCGTTCCGCTAGATTAGTTCACAAATTGTGATAAACATCCCATAGATCTCCGCTCGGATATGACGTATTGTGTACTCAATGCCTTTCAATGCATTGAGATTCGCAAGATTGGTGAAAAATGTTTATCATTCTAACTATAGCTATTTTGCAACCGGTTTTATTTGTATGTGACTGGACAATGTAAAAAATAAACTAATTGATATGTTCTCTTTGAGTACTTTTGATTCTGATTTGTTTTTTCTTATTTTATTTCATATTGTAAACAGTTGCCCACTTGTTTGTCAGCGTTTGTTTTAGTTTTTAAAATTCTTAAGGAACCCTTTTTTTAGGAACAAATTGTATCCCATACCGTCTCCAGCATACAAACTTATTTTATGCAAAATTTCAAAAAGATAAGTTTTAGGCAATACATTGTAACAAATTATATTTTTTAAATCCCGCAGGTAACCAGTAGCTTTTCCGTGATTAATAATATCCCATGTCTATCTCCAGACTACCTATGTGCTAAATTTTATCAACAATCAACAAATGGTTGATTTTATCATAGGTACGAATAAACTAACAGGTTCACTACCGCATTTTTAATACTAGTAGATATGGAAGTACCGATGTCTCTTCGAACACTTTTATGTGTAGCAAGGCATTTTTTTAATTAAAAAAATTCTTAGAAAATTAAACGGTTTATAAGTTCTGAATCTTCTCTGGTCTGGTTTCACAGTCTGGTGGGGCCGTGGCAATTTAATATAGACACTTATTAAGCGTTTGGTACGACGCCGCACAAAAACTTCTTAAGAGGTAGGTAAATGTAACTTCTGTACCCGTATCAGGTTAGCTCGCTACCAAAGTCGGGCAAATTCGTAACTGCCTAACTCCTTAGTAGCCCGCGAATGAATAAGACTATAGACTCGTCAAACAATTCAGTTTGTTGTTTTCGAAAATAAAAACTGTTTGATATGCCTAAGTTTAGTACTTACACCAATTATAAATTCAGTGACTGAAATCCCTTCTCCCTTTTCCGAAAGTAATTTTAACTAAGGATTCCATACAACCGGTTTAAGTAAGCGTCGAAAGCAAGGTAAAGTCCTGACGAGGGTATATTATTTGACGTTGCTTTTTATTATTTTTCGTGTTTCCCGCTGGCGCCATTTGCATGTGACGTCCACGCGCGCCGGCGTCGCGCGCTTTAATGACAAAATTTAAAAGCGAATTGCCACACGAAAAAAATCTATTTCCATTTTTCGCTTCCAAATGCTCCGGATTTCGAGTGTTTTTAAAAGTTAAAATTTTTCTTTTTGGTTTACGAAAACCTAAAAGGACTGACGTTTATCGAATAGAGCATTATTACTTGAAACGGGATTTTAATAATACGTAATTATTGTCTTCATATTTTAGTGATGAGTATGCGTCGCGTATCACGAGGTGTATATTCCTTATAAAATTAAGGATTACATGTATGATAAAAAAGCTTGGGTATGAATTGCTCTTACTTCATAGCTCAATATTAACTATACTGTGAGATGGTGATAACAAAAAAAAACATAACCTGGCTAAGTTTGTTGTGGGCTTTTCTTACACCAGGGCGCATTTGGAACCCTCCTAGCTTTAGTTTTAAGTTAACGAATGCAGTTATCACCATCACTAACATTAGTGTAACATGTTAATGAATGAACGCTACATAAGTGCCTATAATAAGGTCTACGTGAAATTAAAATTCAAAAATATTTTTGAATTTGAATTTGATTTTAACTTACAGGTTCGATTTATTTATTATTTATTTATTAATGTTAGTCCTGGACTGAAATCTCATCTTATGGTAAGTGTTGATGCAGTCTAGGATAAAATCAGGCTTACTTGATAGGGGTCATCATCGTCATCATCATAACTCTAACTGATATGATGATTTCACGCCCGATTGGCGTAGTGGGCAGCGACCCTACTTTCTGAATCCAATCCAATTTAGTTACACCATTTATAACTCAAGATCGGCTGGACCAATTTTTATGATATTTGATTTTTTGGATTCCTCTTAGACCGTAATACGATAATAAGTATTAAAATATAACAATCATCAAAAAAAAAAAAAGATCCGCGGTACGAAGTTCGCCGGGACAACTTGTTAAATAGAAGTAAGCGTATTATGTTACGCTTACATAATAAGCTACGCTTACTTTGAGGCTAGATAGCGTTGTGTGTATTGTCGCAGTATATGTATTTATTAAAAAAGAAACAGGGTTTCTATGCATCCGCTTAAGTCACTCTGAGGTGCACAATACTAATATATGCTTTTATAAACCAGATGTAGGTAATAGTATAAACTTAAGAGTATGTATTTCTGTTAGATTGTTATAACGTATAAAGCATGGAAGCGATTTTGAGGTTCTGGAGACATAAATCAAAATCTCATCGCGGACCAAGTCGCTGGCAACTGCTATTATATGATGTATTCTTTAAACCACACTATAGAGGACATGTCTAACTTAAACAATCACCAGCATTTACGCAAATACTGATCAATGTTTAAACAATTCTGTAACATCACAGTCTACTGGCTTCCATATTTCGCAGGTTTGCCGAAGCAATTTGCTTAGACGCACCTCACGTCAGGTCGGAACCGTTCAAACCTCATCGATTCCTCTAATCAGATTAAATTGGAGCGGTTGTCATCTGACGCGGCCGCCCCCGGGGATTCACCCTTCATTGCTCGGAATTAAGTTATTGTCAAGTTTATTGCACTAATGCGGGGTTTGTTCTACTCGAGCGTGTCGAACGGTGTTCGTATGTAGAGATGGGGCCAACGTTTGTTCAACTGCTCTTGGAACTTACAAATTGATAACTTCCAAAAAACGTGTGTTACGATTGTTCTGCCGCGATACAATACATTTCTGTGAAAAGGCTACATTTTAACTCTAGCATATACTAGTTGCCTTTTACAAAACAAAATATAACATTCATCAATTACCAATTTTATAGTTTTTATAAATGCCTCTGAATATGTTGCTTTTACTGTTACTGTCATATTGTTGCTACAAGATGATCAAAATCGAATCGAATCTCCAGAGGTCTTCTCTCTCATAAGAGTTGGTTTTAGAGTATAGACTGTGACCACGCTGCTTCAATACAATTTTAGCGGGTCAATACATTTGTACGCCACTAAATATTATTATAAACTAGCTTGTGCCTGCGTCTTTCGTCCGTGTTTTAAAAGCTTTTTAAAATCCCCGTAAGAAACGTTTGTTTTTCTTGGACAAAAAGTACTATATTATGTGACTCTCCGTCCTTTCAAAAGTAAGTTATATATGCCAAAAATTAAAGTTAATGCTTAGTTAGAGCGTGAAGACAACATACATAATACACACGCACACACACACACTTAAGTATTTATAATATTAATAAGGCTGTTACATTATATTATTATATGTTATCTGCTCAGTAATACTGGAATCAGCACATCGCTATGTCATGTCATTGTAACGGATGGGGCGCTCCGCTATCGATCAAAATGGCGCCTCGTTTGTTATTGCTATGTTATTTAATTATGATAAAACCTTCCTTCGAGTGTTTGCATTCTTTGTCGTTTTAGCAAAGGATCAACTGCTTGGTAGAGGCCAGGGTTCCCTGAAATTTGGAAGATGCAAAGTTTTTCTTATAAGATGCCCAAGTTCAATCCCCGAGGGATGCAAGCTGTCCTGATCCCCTCCTCGTTAGCGCGGGATCCCCAGCAATCGGTTGGGGTGGTTGATAGACGTCCGGTAGGTATTAAACTAGTTTTTGAGTATAACCCCTTTAAGGAGAAGTTTCACATAACCTCCGTCCTGACCAAGGGTAGCAATATAGCTTTTCCACCACGACAAAAAAATAAAAGAAAAACAGGGCTTGATCGACGAGAATTTTAATCTAATCAGGTAGTGAGAAAAGAGGTGACGACTGGCGCGGGAAGCCGTGTGGCTTGAAGCCCAATGAAGCCTTATATTATTTATTTTTGGCAGCCACTCTATCAAGTGCACAATTAAAAAGAGACAAAACTTAAAGAGAGTGGGAGGCTTCGGTGGCTACCAACCTACCAAAAAGATGTTCCGGTACAATACAACCTGAAGTATGGATTTAATCTAACCATACCTCTAAAAGCAACAACCAATTCGCACTGGGCCAGCGTGGTGAACGGCCTTAACCCATTCTCATTGTGGGAGGAGACCCATGCCCTGAAGTGGGCCGGTAAAGGGTTTATATAATGACCCCTAAAAGGTTAGCGACCATCTTATCCTCAGGTAAGATTGCAGTCAGGGGCTAAATTGTAAAGGAATTTAAAAAAAATATGTTCGTCTTCTTGCCCCTATCGCACGTTAAGTGGGGTCGGCCTGACTTCTTCTCCTTCTTTTTCTTCTCCTTCTCCCACTCACTCCTCTAATATTAATGTAAGTGTGCCTGTTTGTCCTTTTGCTTGTTTGCATGTTTTCTACTAATTTTCAACTCACGGATTGTAATAAAGTTTAACATATGTAGCTTGTTTCCTGGAGATGCATCTAAGATACTTCTTATCTTGGGAAAACTAATGGGATCCGGAGGGTATTGAAATTACCGAAACAATAAAAATTCTTCGATAAACTATAAATACAAACAGCTCGACTCTCTCTCTCTCTTTCCCCTACAGTAATGTCCGAAACGTAACTCTCTCTCTTCTATCTTCTCGAATATATATCTCTATCTATACATATGTCAGGTGTGTAAAGATGTTTAAATTCAAATAAAATCAAATCCCGCTCTGTAATGAGTCGCCAAAAGTGGGGCATTAATAAGTTAAAGAGATAAACTAGAAACACAAACAGAAATAGCAGTCAAACTTCAAGCATCATTCTTTTCTGTGTCGTGGTTAATTTGAACAAAATACTAATTGGCCCGCGTAACATCCACCAAGGCAAGTAGTTCGAGATATTTTCGTTTCCTTTTACTTCTATCACAAACAAACAGACAGAAGCAATTACTTACAATAAGCGTATGCACATGTGGCAAAGTGCATTTAAAGTTTCTGATAATTGCTTTTACGTTCTAATATTATAATGGATAAAACAGGAATGATTCTTATAAAATAAGCAAACCTAAGAGTTGAAACATTTCTTTTATAGTTAAAAACTTTGTTAAAAAGTATACTTATTTGAATCTTTGTCTCTTTTGTAAAAATAATCTCAGGGGAATAAAGTAAAGGAAATAAGGAACAATCCAACCAATTTTTAAAAAAGGATCGTTTTCAGTAGTACTAGAGTTCTTTGTGACAGACCTGGGAAGTACTCCCACAAATAATTATTTCTATAAAAAAATACTCGTGAACTATGTTTATTAAAGAAGGTTATACAATATCAAGGTACAGCTCCAAGTCCAAGAGTCCAAGCCTATGGGATCGATTAGCACAACTGGAGATGTTTGTGTGATGAAAATGAATTCTAATAATTTAAAATGACATTGTGAGATGGTGATAACAAAAAAAAAAAAAACACCCGGCTAAGTTTGTTGTGGGCTTCTTCTTAGACCGGGACGCGTTTGGAACCCTCGTAGCTTTAGTTTTAAGTTTACGAATGTGGTTATCGCCATTATCTCACTACCGTGTAATTCTTATGTACGCATCAAAAGTACCACCTATAGTACTTGAATAAAGATATTTTTGACTTTGACTTTGAATGTTTTGCAGTATCTGGGTATTTTTCTGTATATTATAAATATTTATGTATATTATTCATGAAAATATTCATCAGTCATTTTAGTTACCACATCACAACCTACGCATACTTTGGGGCTAGACGGCGATGTGTGCAATGCCGTAGTATATAAATATAAAATAAATCCTACAAATATTATAAACGTGAAAGTGTGGATGTTTGTTACTCAATCATGCAAAAAACGGCAGAACGAATTTAGATGAAATTTGACATGCATGTAGCCTTTGGCATCGAAAAGAACATAGGCTACCTTTTATCCCGATTTCTTAGGTAGTTCCCGAGGGAAAATTAAAAATTGTTTAGCTAAGCCGCGGGTAGGAAGCTTTGACACTTGGTCATCTATACTATGGAAAAAGATATGCAATTTCTATATCGATCTCTCAAATAGTTCATGCGGTAAGATTAAAAATTGTTAACCAGCGAAGCTTTAGACGCAATTCTAAAGACAACGCAGACGACGTCGCGTGCAGAAGTTAGTTTATAATAAATTTAGCTCTTAATATAAAGTTAATGCGAGAGTTACGAGATAAGATAATTTTTTAATATATTAAGATTTATAATAGGGAGAGAGAAAACGAGGGAACTCATCAAATATTATACACCTAGGAACAATTTGAGTATTTTTTGTAGAAATTTATGCTTCTTCTGTCGAAAAGCGCAGGTCAGGTGGAATTGGTGATGAAGACCATGGATTGCCACCGACAAAATAAAATAATTAGTATTACCTACACGGGTTGCGATTGGATTATGGGATATAGCTGCTAAGCAATTTATGGTGAAGTATTGGGAGAACTCCTCAACCTCAAAAAAATCCTTATCCTTAACATGCCTGCAAAATTTTATAGCCGTAAGAGTTTATTAAGAGCTATTTCTAAATCACAGAGATACACCTAAGTTTTATTTATTTTTGTATAGATATATATAAAAAGTTGATTGGAAACAGACAGCCAGAACGATAATCTCGGATCTTAATTATAATGAGCTCTCAAAGCGAAGACCTATGAACCTCCAGTCCCATTTCAACTGACAAGCGGCGTAAAAATTGGTATTGATTTCCTATCACACCGAGGCGTATCGCTTGCGCAATTTAAATGAAATGAACCCATGAACTTTTGTTTTGTAATGCGTATAGCTGGCTCGTTGGTCTAGTGGTTGACATGTTTAAGTACGGATCGTGAGGTCCTGGGTTCGAATCTCAGGTCAGGCAAAAATTGTTAGGTATCGTGTTATTTCTTTTTCAAAATTTTCAGTTCTAGCCTAGAGTCAGGTAAAAGCGTATGAGAATCCGTTCGGTAGTTTTTCAGTTTTTCAGGCAGACAGACTTTGTTTTACAATATATAAAGATCTTCAATATCGGTAAATTAATATACGAGTATGTACTGAATCTATGAAATGTATGAATGAAAGAAAGAGAGAGAGAAAATGTGTGCTCGCATCTCTCTTTCCTAAACAGTAATATCCGACACGTAACTCTCTCTCTTTCTATCTTCCTGATATTTATCTCCCTCTAAACTACCGAAGGCCTTGCCCAATCACAGTTTTCGTAACGCTCTCGACACGCATTCACCAGCCTACTCCCCAAGTCAAGCGTGCGCAAAATATATTATGAAAATTAAGCTTAATTTGCTATACAAACAAACAAACAAACAAACAAACAAACAAACAAACAAACATATCCAAACATATCCTCGGCAATGTACCCTCTACGTACGTTTCGCTTCGAAACCGGAGCATCCTGAGATGTTGACTTTACAATGACGGATTTTATATTTAGCAAGTTCTATCCAATGTGCGTAAAATAGTTTTACTTCAAAATAATATCAAATCTCACTCTGTTATGAGCCGTCAAAAGTGGGGCATTAATAAGTTGAAGATGATTATCATGAATATTTTTGATCCGCACGGTGTAACTATTAGTCCCTTACAAGTGTTTCCTTTGACCGCGCTTAAAGACCAAAAGCGCCGCTCGAAGCGTCCAGCTGATCGTATCTGTTGGAATCGATATCCTTTGTTTATAACCATCTCATTATTGTATCACTGTATTATATTATGACCAGTTTTGATAACCTCCCTGGGGCAGTGGTTTCAGAGCTTCGATTAATTTGGAAGTTTTCAATTCCTTATCTGGTCTTAAGCTTGCAGAGCAATATCCAGTATATTGCACTGCAAGTTTAAGCTACATAAAATTTGTAATTCCTTTAAAGGAAATTGCATATAACTTGTGCAATAAACTACCGGTTGACATATTAGAGATGTGTCTTATACAGTTCAAAGATTTTATTAAACGTAAGTTTATAGAAAATAGCTTTTGCTCGTAGCTTCGCTCACGTAAAGTTCAATTTTTAATTTGATACTGATGAAAAATATGAACGTAAATTACTTAAATATTCGAAACTAGGAGATATTAGGAGTTGAAATTTTCTAAATTTGCGAAACACATATTTCTTTATTTTTAGTCGAAAACCTAAAATCAAAGTTTCAGGGATGTAACTTGAAAAATAAATTGATAAAATAAGGATTTTATACAAACTTTCATCCCCCATTTAACCCTCTTAGGGTATAAATTTTCATAAACCTTTCTTAGCGGATGCCTACGTTGAAATAACTATCTGTGTGAAAAAATTCAGCCCGATCCGTCTGAGCGTTGATAGATCAGTCAGTCAGTCAGTCAGTCACCATTGCAATTTATATGTATAGATTACGTAAACGATAAACTGAAGTTTTGAATTTTGCTCAGTACACAACAGGTTCAAGATGACCTGATGAGATTAGAGTTAAGCGATATTAGATGATACTCGTTCTTGTGTGGGTGGTGGTACACTACGAACACCCCACGCAACTGGGTGTTATCTGTCCGGGTGGCGGGTGGCGGGTGTAAATATGTTTCCGCCTTAAAGTGTACCGATGAATAATTATTATGTTCCCGGTAACAAAACAAACCGTTGCATAGTTTATACTTCGTTACCGCCTCATAAAAGAGTCAACGAGAGGGCCCCGCTGTTTTATTGCGTTGTAAAAAAGAGTTAGAATATACTCTACGGTCCTGTCTCTACTATACGACACGACATTTCACACGAAAATCTTTATAATTTTCATCTCAGCTTAAGGACGTTTTCTCAGAGCCGCGCCTACCCCCTATAGCGTTGTGCGAAACCTATGAAGCGTCTCTTTCTATCACGAATCTTCATGGATAGAAGCAGGCGTTATTTTGCGGAATTCCATGATAAATTATGAAAATTAAGCTTAATTTGCTATACTCCGCGAAAATCAGGAGAATCTGTGTGGTGTAATTTATAATTTTTTCAGTCCTTATACTCCACACCAAACAGATCTTCGGCAATGTATCCTCTACGCACGTTTCGCTCCAAACCGGAGCATCCTCAGGAGATGTTGACTTTACAAGGCTTTTATTTGCTTAACAATTATTAATTGTAAAGTCAACATCTCCAGGTTCGTCACCGTTAAAGCATATGATATTTTAATTTCTTAAATTAAAACACACCTAACTCTGAAAGTTAGAGGTGCGTGCCGGAGATCAAACTCGGTCTCACCGAAATTTAGGCCGAAGTCCTAACCACTAAACTACTATAATCATATCGACCCATTAGCGGCACACGACACGGTCTCTGCCCACAATGAGAAGGGATTAAAGCCGTAGTCCACCACGCTGGCTCAGTGCGGATTGGTGGACTCCACATACCTCCATATACCTGAATATTCTGAGGCATGCAGGTTTCCTCACGATGTTTTCGTTCACCGTCGTAGCAATTGATATTTTTAATTACGTAAAACGCTCAAAACTTACAAAAGGTACGTGCTGGGATTCGAACTCGGGCCCCCGGAAGTGAAGTCGAGCTCCTAGTGACTGCGCTATCACCGCTTCAGAAATATAGAGATATAGATTAAAGTGCTCTGACTAAAAAAACCCGAAGACCTTCGCTCAGTTAAAAATAAAACACAATGAAATATCGTATCGTTACCGTTAATGACTATAGTCAAATGTCTGTTGGTGCATTATGCATTCGTCGCTCATACACATTGATCTAAAGTTATCGCTCGACAAATTTAATAAAGGCATGACAAAGTATTATAAAATATACAAAAATCTGATATATTCGACTTCCTATTATTTAAATCCTACTTTTGTTTGAAAAACTGCTAGCTTTTTGATACTTCTATATTATCTATTTTAAATAACGGATAAAAGTACTGGAAAACTAGTGAATATTTCATTGGTGTTTTTGTTCGGGGCTAGATTACTCTTTTGTGCGCAACAAAATATAGAGATTTTGATATGATTGATGTCTAAATCGCGTATCCTTCTCAACCTCGAGAGACGAGATCTGTACCTCTTAGTAAGACATTAAGAAAAATTACAGTCACTACAAATAGAAAAATTTGGAAAATCCAAAAGTGCACGCCTCATAATCTCATTTTTTCACAATAAAATTGAATTTTTTTTAACTGAAACTTTCAATGCTCATTACAATTTTTTTTTTTCATATTAATTATTATTCATTTTTTGTAAACAAGACACGGGAATGTCATAATGATTGCACATTGAAAGTTACAATTAATATTAGCTATAATAATTTCATCGAAATTTAACGACAGTGAATTGAACGCTCATATTAACTAAGAAATTATGTCGTGTGTTAGATAATTAAAAAAAAAAATATTCCGTTACGATCATTTTTTCGACCAATTTTGATGCCACATACACCCGTCCATACACGGACGTCCAGAAAATGTTATTATTTACTATGTTAAACAAAAAAATTGTTATTGAAATGTATTTTATGTGCCTGACAAATTATTTGACTTGATATTAGTGTACTCAAATTAACCTGTAAGTGCAATATAAAAAACAAAAAATCAATTTCAGTTTCGAGAAAACTGCTTTTTTTCAAATGTCGAGAGTAGAGCACGCCTCATAAGCGAAGCGTTGAGGTTGTTGACTTGTAATATGGACCTTTGAAAAGGAGATCAAAACTGCAATGTTTCCTACTAGATGGCGCTACAGTCGCTATAAGACTGATAAAGAGGGCGTTTTGGCGACCTCCTTGGCGCAACGGTGAGCGCTGTGAATTTAAGTAGGAGGTCCCGGGTTCGATTCCCTGAATTTGGGAGTTTATATTTTCTGAATTAAAATTAAAGACAATTTAAAAAATATAAATTCCCAAATTCCCCAAGCCGGGAAAAGAACTCGTCCTTCCTACTTATTACTTGTAAAGTTATGTTAAGTTATATGAGACGTTGTGTTAGGTAGTTTTTTCAGTGGTTGTATCAAAGTCAAAGTCAAAGTCAAATATTTCTTTATTCAAATAGGCGCATAGAAGGCATTTTTGATTTTATTTATTTTATTTTATTTATTTATAAAGGACAACCAACAGTAGATACATTAAAACTGTAAATGTTCAACTATTTACAGGTTATCACAGCATGCATTAAAATGTAAAAAAGTCATTCTTATAAATTATTTACAATTAATTATTAGTCAGTTAATATAAACCTTTAAAAGTATAAATATTTAAAGATAATTACAATAAAAAAATTAACTTAATCAATTATTAGGAGACAAAACAAAACAAAAATGAATTAAATGATTGATTATATGATATATCTCACCAATTTCATCCAAATCTGTTCCGCCGTTTTTGCGTGATTGTGTAACAAACTTCCACACTTTCACTTTTATAGTATTAGTAGGATAGAAGGATTAAGGATTATTAAAACGTTTATTCTGAGTAACCTTAAAAAATGTGGAGGTTTTAGTTAAAGTTATTTCAGTATTTATTTACAAAGCGCGGTGAAATCAGCGCACGCCGCGCCCCAGAAAACTTGTGTTCGCAGGAAAATGTATATTTCTTGCACGGGAGCAACTTGGTCTAAGTTGAGAGTTGCAACGGCGAATAATAGGCTGCGGATGTATTACTGAGGCGATGGAGGTAATATAGACAACAAAAAAAAATTAAGTATTCAGTATCGCTAAGCCTTAAATAACGGGTTTGCTGCTGTCTTCGCTGAGGAGTTCTGTCCTATATCTCCAACCACATTCATCAGATCTACACAAAGTTTGGGCAAAATTAAACACATATTATAACCTCTTTATACAAATATAATTATTTAAATCGGTTATAATTTGTCGGAGTTATGATGTTAAATCGTCAAACACTTTCATCCCCTCTCCCAAAGGAACCGAGCTTAATTTCGGGATAAAAAGTATCCTATCCTACCTTCTAACACTTCTAAAAATATGTGTACAAAGTTTCATGAGGATCAGTTAAGTAGTTTTTGCGTGAAAGCATAACAAACAAACTTACATTGACATTTATAATATTTGTAGGGATAATGGACCAAGCAGATAGCCCACCTGATGGTAAGTGGAAAACCATCGCCTATAAACAGAGCAAAAACTCGCAGAGCATAAAAGTGTATTAATTCATTAAATCAAAAGCCGTTTACAGTTTCCACCAATATGAACTCTACCTTACGCCCGCATGTTCTCTTTTCTTTAAGGATTTTTTACATAGAACGAGCGGGAATAGAACAATTTACAACCGTAATACAAATCTAAACTTTGCCGCTACTGTATAAAACGAAAGTAAAACACAGCCCGCGAATAAAATCGGGACAAATTAAACTTGCATCGCTATGGAAAACTAAGGTTTCCTACACATTGAGCAACAGTTGTGAACTATTTACCGATAGCTAAAGCAACCATTGGCCGTGTAAAAATGTTGTAAAGACTACAAATACTAAATAATCCGCTTTTTTGAATATAATCTTCATGATAAACCAATACTGCCTACTGATAATGATAAGATATAATAATTGTCATTAATTAAAGAGTTCTGTGATAAACATGACTGTTATAATATATTAATTTTAAACTTTGTATATTTAAACCTATATGACGGCCCTGTTTTCTTTGTCCAAGGCCGTGGGTTTGGATCCAAAAACTGGAAAATGTGTGTTTGATGGATGTTTTTCAGTGTCTGTGAAATATGAATACTCGTTTTCTAATAGTGAATTTTGTAGAAAATAGGGCCAATGGATATCCAGACGATAAATATACTTAATATCGGTTGGTTCCGTCGGTTTGTCGGTTGCATGTTTTTAGGCGTATGCATAGGAGCTCGTTGAAAATATTGTACAGCAACATGGTCGCTCAGGTATCTTTTCAAATACTTGTCCGTGTGCGGACAACGGATTTTTATTTCTTAATTGGATAAAGGGTGTTGTGGCCCAGTTGTGTCAGCGAATCAGTCAGTCACTGGTTTTTTAGATGCCTAAGCTCACCAATCCGCATCAGAGTAGCATGGCGTAATAACTTGTAAATAAAACTCTCTATGTTTTGAAAATGATGTAATAGAACGTGAGGTCTCACTCGGCATTCGATTTTCAATCAATATACGTGATATAGCTTAGCAAGAATCTACATGTGGGTATACAGTCAAATGTCTATGTATTTTCTAAGTTTTTTTATAGTGATTATTAACTGACGAAGCAGATGGTCTACCTGGCGGTTCCTTATTAAGCCTCATGAGCTTCAATAATGCCAGCAACCACGCCATTAGATCCGAAATCAGTAATTCTTGGCGGCAAAAAAATATTCATCAGCTATCTTAGTACCCATAACACAAGCTACGCTTACTTTGGGGCTAGATGGCGTTGTGTGTATTGTCGTAGTATATTTATTTATTTATTTAAAAATAATCATGGCGTCAATATTTCCACTTTGGGCCTGAGCATTTGGGATCAATTGAACGATTGGTGGTGCAAGGACAGGTTGAACGAAAAAGGGCCACCTCCTCTATGGACAGATGTGGTGGAATCTTTGACCCAGGCAACTGTGAATGCGCGGGAAGCCATGCGATCCAATGAAGCCTAACGCCGTTACGCAGGCACGACCACTCTGTCAAGAGTGAACTTCACGACTACGAAGAAGAACATTTCTCTGTACGAGCTCTGTCACAAAATGTTCTAGTAAAGATTTTATGGTTTTAACATTATTTCTATAAACATATACACGCCTAAGTACTAATGATTTAAAAGAAATATTGAACGGACCTCTTACAGTTTTTAAATCAAAGTTACAATCCCATTTAGCCTGAGACCGTGAGACCAGTTTCTCAGTGTGGCCTATACATTCAATGCGAAAATAAGGCGCCTTCGGCCAGCAAAATAAAACATGCATTTAGAGGAATCTCCTAGTAAGTTTCAGGCTTTGAGGTATAAATTAAAAACGTTAGAAGTAAGGCCTTTTTGAAGAACTTCGCCTTTCGAGAATCTTCGAAAATACGAACGTTCTTGAGAGTACATCCTTGGGTAGCTTTTTTATTAAAAATATAAGACTAAGCTCCAGACCGGCTAAGTTTACATAATATAAAAGAAAAAACTATATTTCTATGACGGCTAATTGGCGCAGTGGGCAGCGACCCTGCTTTCTCAGTCCAATGCTGTGGGTTCGATTTCCAACACTGGAAAATGAGTGTGTGATGAATATGAAAGTTTTTCAGTGTCTGGATGTTTATCTGAATATTATAAATATTTATGTAAATTCTTGATAAATATATTCATCAGTCATTGGTAAGCGATGCGTGTATTGTCGTATTTGCGTTCGATAATTCAATAGAATAATAAAACATGGTTAAAAAAATACAGCAAAGTTTGTAATTAGTTAGCAATTATTTTTTTATTCCACTACAAGTTAGCCCTTGACTGCTATCTTAAGTGATGATGCAGTCTGAGATGCCAGCGAGCTAACCTGTTGTTGTTGTTGTTGCGACATCGTACTGGAAAGTTAAATAACTTCGCGACACGTCTTTTTCGGTAGGGCGGTAACTAGCCAGGGCCGAAGCCTCCCCACCAGATCAAACTACAGAAAATTTTGAAATTATAAATTCCCAAACTACCCCTGCTGAAAATCGAACCCGGAACCTCCAGCGTAAAACCTCCCACTTATAAGACCAAAACGCTCACCATTACGCCAGGGAAATTGCAAATACCAAAACGTTTGAAGTCTCAAAACTTTAACATAATATGCGATTCAACTCGAATAAATACTTAAGGTGAGCCTTGAACACTGAAAAAATGCATTTTCTCAGAAGCTTATGGAATGTACTACATCAATAATTTAGGTCACGTAACATAACATAAAAAAATAAGAACCACCAATTTCACAATCTTAACCAGCCATTGTTGATAATGTCACGTAATCACACTCGTTTGTGACTACAGATCGATTTGAAGTACCGAGCTCATCGATATTATAAATAAATAAATAAAAAATATACTACGTCAATACACACATCGCCATCTAGTCCCAAAGTAAGCGTAGCTTGTGTTATGGGTACTAAGATGACTTCTAACCCCAAAGTAAGCCCAGCTCGTGTTATGGATACTTAGATAACTAATGGATCTCTTTATGAATCTATAGATATAAAAGAGAAAGTGTGTGGGTATCATCCTTATAGGCTCCGAAACGGCTGGACCGATTTCAATGAAACTTTCAGGGAAACTCCGGATTGACCTGGCAAGTAATCCTTTAAAGTTTGGTGACGATCGGAGCATTCCTATTTTTGAACTGTCAAACACAGCTTTTATTAAAAATTTAATGATGTAAGTTTGTTGTTAAAATAAAATAAAGCAAAATCTAGCCCAGCAAAGCGGGCTGGGTACGCTAGTAATAAATAAATAAATATACTACAAGTATGCAGCCCCAAATACAATACATCCAGCCCCAAAGTAAGCGTAGCTTGTGTTATGGGTAGTAGGATAGCTGATGAATATTTTTATGAATAATATACATGAGCACTTATAATACAATATATAAACACACAGACACTGAGAATCATACACGTTCAACACACAAACATTTTCCAGTTATGGGAATCGAACCCACGGCCTTGGACTCTGTCAAACTATAGAAATAGCAAATATACACCCACATTTTTTCACTTCTAACTTTAAGAAATGTAATAAAATAAATGTTTATGTTTAGTTTTATAAATTATATTTTTTTATAAGTTTCAAATACCATTCAACTAAACACAAATTTCACTTCTAATATATATAAGGTAGGACTGAAATAACTGGAATTATAATGCTTATAAGAGTTAAACGAAATGATTATTTGATAGGTTAAAAATAGACTACTTAATACCCCTTAACGTAGTTGGGCAAAAACATAACATAGCAATCATAGATTTCATACCCGTATGCGCACGCGCACCGCTTAGTAAACGTTTTGTTCTAACGAAACATGAAATGCCCATTCAATGGTAAATAATCCGCTTCTGGGTCACGACGTTATAGTGCTGTTCGCACATCACACATGCGATGAATGTACCGAATGTATTGAAGCACTTTAGAAAAATGGAACTTTGTATAAATCTTAAGTCAATTCAGATCATTATTCGAGTTTTGCCAACACCTATAAAAGCTGTTGTTTATCACTTTTGATTTCAATAATATTTTGTCTTATTTCTATCCTATGTAACTTGCTAAGCGGAGATAAATTAATCTATTCTAATAAACATATAAAAAAACAACTTACTTAAATCATTCAGATGTCACTAGCACGCGTTGGTCGTTTGTAATGTGCGACCAGCATTAGTTGGAATTGTATTTTGTTCCAATAATTTGATCAATGTATGTTTTGTTGTGTACGAGCTTAGAATTTATATTGATGTTTACGAACTCGCGGTCAACATTCTTTGTGTTTTGATTGATGATCATTCAGACGCAATATAACATGCGGCGATATTGCGTTCTGTGCACAGAATAGATAACTGTACCAGTCTTATTATTACAAACAGTAAGCCGGCGTGATTACTCATTTTTACCCGACTTACAAAAACATAGCAGGTTCTCAATTCGGTTGGTTTTAAGTTCTATAAACAGACAGTAAATTGCGTAATCTAAAACTTATTTACTTGCTTATGCAAAGTTGCTTATGCAACTATGATTTTTTTACAAAAAATATCAAATCCTTCCTAACGTTATATATGGAAAAGAGTGTTAGTTTGCCCTTCCTTCACATCCTAACTAAGCAACCAATAATAAATAAATAAATATACTACGACAATACACACATCGCCATCTAGTCCTAAAGTAAGCGTAGCTTGAGTTATTGGTGCTATGATAGCTGATGATTAATTTTATGAATAATATACATAAATACTTATAATATATAGGTAAACACCCAGACACTGAAAACAATTCATTTTAATCACACAAACATTGTCCAGTTGTGTGTATCGAACCCACGGCCTTGGACACAGAAAGCAGGGTCGCTGCCCACTGTGGCCGTCAACTTGATTTTTGTCACAGAGTTAGTTGAAAGGACGTAGAGTAACATAGGCTGCTTTTAATCCATGGAACTCTAACGGTTCCTACGAGCACTGTGAAAAACCTTAATTAAAACGGACGAAGAAAGTGGTCAAAATCTACGAGTAGTTGCTTATAAAAAAGAAATAGGCAATAAATAGGTTCTTAGAAATTTGACTCATAGTGACCCGGTCTTGCGGAGCGGAGCGTAAGGCGTAAGCTTCCCTTTTGTGGGCACCAAGTTGAATCCCCAGCACTCACCGTGAAATTTTCGGAGTTATGTGCGTTTTAAGTAATTAAACATCACTTGTTTCAACGGTGAAAGAAACCATCGTGAGGAAACCTTAACCGAACATACCTGAGACTTTTCAGGAATGTTTTCAAAGGTGTGTGAAGTCCACCAATCTGAACTTGGCCAGCGTGGTGGACTACGGTACACCCATGCCTTTTAGTGGGCAGGTAATTGGTTGATATGGTGATAGATTTTTTTTTTTATTATACAATGACTGGAATCTTACCGTCTAGTATGTTATGATGCAGTCTAAGATGGTCGCGGGCTTATACCCGTTTCTAGTAAGTCGATATAAACAATCGATTTACTAGAAACGGACGTAAATTAGTGATATTTAATTTCATCCGAGACAATTACAGACATCCTTGGCCCCACAAAGGATTTCTGTAAATGGATATATGCTTTTATTACATGATACCGAACTACCTACTATTAGATCTACCTTAACCTAAGTTTAAGCAATATATGAAAATACATTTAATCAATCGTGGATATTAAACGATACATGAATTCCTTAATTGTCATTAAGGCTGCCCACAAAACAGAAAGATTCTAGGTTTTAACAATAAACTATAAAATGATGTTGGAAAAGAGCAATCTGCTAAGTTTCTTGGTGGCTCTTCTCGGAGGAATCTGCCTTCCTAGCCGATGGCAGAGTTACTACAAGTAGACAGACTTGACGTTTCAAAAGTGCTTATAAACTAGCCCAACTTGAAATAAATGAATTTCGAATCGCTTTAGCTTCCGCTAAAAGAAAGGAAGGAAAATAAATTCTTTCTATACACCGTTATTATAATAGACCCTTTAACCATGTTGTTACAGTGCAGTTTTATAAATTAACTCAACCATTGTTGTGTGAAGAAATTAGACGAAAGCAAAGTACTGTAACTATTTAGCGAAGCAACGCTAACATGGCTGGCTTCGGCCCCGTTTTAAAATGTGAAAGAAACAAAATAGGGAATTTGAATCAGCATTTCGCATCTCGCTAATGAGTTTCCAATGCAATTACTTGAAATGTTTTTCAACTAGAAACCATTCAGCAAATAGTTTGGAAGTGGGTCGTGAACTGATGGATCTACCGTACACGTGTACGAATCATTTATAAAGGTTAAAGTTAGCGTTTCGAATATTTTTTGAAAGCTTTAGGCGTGGTTGAGATTTGTTTGAATAAAATTGGATTTTAGAACTATCCAAAACCGATACACGCTACTAAGGATATTTGGAGGGTACAATCCTATTAATATTACAAACGCTAAAAGTTTGTGTGTGAATGTATGGATGTTTTCTACTCTTTCAAAAACTTCTGAACGGATCAGAGCAAAGACGGTCGAACGATAACGTTTCTTACAAACGCTGCCTGAACGATGAGAGTTATATGACTGAGTTCTAGAGAAAAAAGTCTGTGAAAAAAAAAAAGAGAAAAAAGGTGTTTTTTTTTTTTATATAAAAAAAAATAATTCAAATCGTTAGGTCATGTTTATTGGTCATATTGTCAAAAGTTATGAGGTCTTCTCAAAATTAGTAATATATTATAAATTCTAAAGTTAATATGAGTGGTCAGATCGGATGGATGTTTGTTACTCTTTCATGAAAATAACTTCTGAACGGATTTTAATGAAACTTTGCAGTTGTGTAGCTAACACAACACAATAACATATAGGCTATTATTTATATAGATATTGTGTAAAGTGGCCAAAATGTAACAGTAAGTTTCAATTAATTTGGAAAAAATGCCGGCATCTGAGAGCTAACTTGGCGCGCGCTAGAAAAACCGTTAGGTTGAGATAAGCTAAGATAGTGTATTCTGGAATTGTTTTTTTTAAATAGTCTTTTAAAAATGTCCGAGATAGCATACATCTTCTTATCTTTTATCAGGAAGCCATTATAGGACGATGGACCACAAATACAATTAAACTGAATTCTATATTAACAATGCACATTTTATATCCACACATTTAATAACATACTCTCCTTAACAAGTTAGCCTTCCACGGCCCTACATTGCCATCTTACACTGCATTTTCACTAACACAAGTAGAGATTTTACTGCGGTTAATGGCTAACCTATTGTAGTAAAAGGAGTGGAAGGCGTCGTTGGCACAATTCGGATTGGTCCACACGCCTTTGAGAATATTATGGAGAACTCTCAACCATGCAGGTTTCCTCACGATGTTTTTCTTCGCCGTTGAAGTGATATTTTAATTGCTTAAATCGTATTTATTTATAGCTAAGATCTGTTAGACGTGCTGGGATTCAACTCGGCCTAGGCCTATCAAAGGCATTTATGAAGCGTTCATACATATATGTTAACATAATTGTAAGGATATGGTGATAACTTTGTTCGCCAACATAAACTCTAAAGAACTCGGCACTAGCCTAGCCTGTTAAAATGCGTCAGTTTTTCAATGTGCAGATATAAACTGTGCAATATGCCAACTCTAGTAGAGGACCGGGAACGGGTCGATATAGAAGGATATCCGCATGATATCACGCCTTACATGTGCTCTTTCAAAAAAATAAACGAGACGGTTATAATAATTGTAAAACTCTTTATTACACCAAATAATAAAAAAAACAATACATGAAACAAAACTTATGGACTAGTATAGGGCGTAAGGGCAGCCTTATCACTGATACTTACCCATTCCAGGCACTCTATCTGGCATCACTCTAGGTAAGGAGAACAAAAAGTTGAGCTGAATGGTGCGCGGTTAAAAAAAAAAGGTAATGAAAACCGATTTATTAATTTTAAAACTTACAATAAACTTAGATACAAACACTATAATTAACATAAGAATGAATATTTTAATCATAAATATTGAAAGTATTGAACTTAACAAATTTATGATATGTAACTGCAGTTAAAAATTAGCTTTTCAGTTAACTCTTTGACATTAACAATGTAACAAGCTGGATGACTAACAATCTGTTCGTGTGTCACATCATTAGTTTTATCGCAGTTATCTGATGTGTTCGACAATATGGCATTTAAAATATTCTCGAAAATGGCAGCGGAATAATGATTACATTATCTGAAATTTTACATTATCAGTGTAGTTACAACTGACTCGTTGGTCTAGTAGGCCGGAAGACCTGGGTTTGATTAACGGATTTGACCGAGAACTTCGAGAAGTGAATTTTTCTGACCACAGTAACATTTTGCGTCACAAATTACGACATTGTAAGTTTTAAATACCTACTGCTATATACTTTTGGGATCTTATCATCAACATTATATCCAGAAATGACCGTCCACTAAATGGCACGGGTGTCCACAATGAACCCACAATGAAAAGGGGATTAGGCCGTAGTCCACCACGCTGGCCCAGTGCGGATTGGAGGATTGGTTTTAAACTAAGATTTTCGTGAATAATCAACATTTCTAAAATATAGTTCAACAGGTAGGTATATACCAAGATAATATTATGGGGTTTTGTCGATATATCAACCCAGTTGCATGGATCGTGGTTACAACGAGACTGCGGAGATACAAGATGTTCAAACACAGACATCTAGTGTTGTTACAGTTTTAAAAACAATGTGAATTTTTTTTTTAACTGTTCACCCCGTGCTGGTTGATCACCTTTACTACGTGAAATCTTGGCTTAGAGTTCATATAATCCGATGCAAATTATCACAATATCTCAAGAAAATCTCTTCCATTAATTAACTCTTAACTAAAGACGGGCCTAAGGAAAAGGATATTAATTCCCTCGAACCAATGGAGCGAAAAATGCTCCTTCCAGGCCCTTTAACCAATTGTTTAACCATGCAAATCGGTTTACTATGATGTGAAAACAAACAGATTCTATTTCTGTATACCAATGAAATTAATCTACTTGTAATTTGAAATTAAGTTAAACGAATTATATTAAAAATCTATCTTATCAAAACCTAGGTGTCGGAGGGATATTATTGTCTGGCTGGGTGCTTATATTTTGATGAAATTTGGTACTACAAAGCTTGCACTAAAATAAAATAATTGCTTTAAACAGTTGACGTTGGAAAAGTGAGTAATATTAATAAGAATATTTGATCAATCTGTCTGTTTGTTCCAACTAATCCCGGGACCTTTGAGGGACTTTCACAGGCAGGTAATTACATAGAATTCCTGATTTTAGATTTAGATATATATTTATTTATTTTAGAAATAACACCACCGCATTTTAAAATAAATAAATCATAATAATATAATAGAAAGAATAAAAACACATAATTTTTTAGCTATTCCAAATGTAAAAATACCTTAATGTTTAAATAAATATTTATTTTACATCTCGTATTTTCTCGCTATTGAAGTGAAAAGTTTTATGTATCAGGGTTTGAAACTAGGCAATCACAACAAAAACATACTTTGCCATCTTGTTGAACAAATAACTATTGTTTATTAAATTGTATCCCCCTGTGCCAACCCTACCAAAATAGGTATAAATTTTGCTCGCTTTATAGAAGCTTTGACTCTGTTCTGTTTCTCCTATATGCTTTGGGGCTTGGATGGCGATTTGTGTATTGTGAATATATGTATTATTATTGTTCATACACAGTATTGTTCATGTACAGTGTACAGTAAACCATATTTACACTTTTATATTAAATTAGGTATTATAAAATTATATTTAAACACTATTTTAATTATTAAAGATTATTATTAACATTAAATTAAATGAAAACACGACGCGCGACGTGTACTGCTGCCCCTGAACTTGAGCATAGGCCGAGCCGGTATAAACCGGTTTCTCTCCGTATGCGACGTAGTGCCTGTGCTCACGCACACACGCGCCTTAAGCTTGTATTAGTGTACCTATCTTAGCGCGCTTGTATGAAGCTTTGCCTCTGTTCCGTTTTTACTCTGTGCCCAAAGTACGCATAACTCGTGTTATGGGCACTAAGATAACCGAAGAATATTCTTAAATTATAAATTCCAAATTGCCCCTACCAGCGATCGAACTTTCCACATAAAAGACTTCAGCGCTCACCGCTGCACCAGAGGTCGCCCAAATCCAAAGATAAAACAAACAAAAATACAAACTCTCCGCTTCTTTATTGTTATAGATATTATACTGGTCAGTAGTCAATTTAGCACGCAATATACATCATATCAGTTGTCGTCATTAATAAGCGTCTATTTAGATAGGGTTACATAGAAGCGCTATTCATTGTTAGCATTATTTTAATAAGAATTAACTAAACTGTGACTTATCATTGTTTCAGAACTTACCACGCATTTGATCCTCGGACAAGTTAAGGTTTTGTTAAATAGAACTTAGATATGAATTCAAATTCCTTATTTTTCAGAAACATAACACATTTTTTTCGTCAAAGTAAATTTTTCCTTACTCAAATAGGCACATATATGGCACTTTTGATGCTTACATTATATGTTAAATATAACATAGTGAGTTGATGGCGATAACTAAATTCGTCTAAAGCTACGAGGGTTCCAAAGGCGCCCTGGTCTAAGAAAAAGCCCACATTAAACTTAGTCGGTTGTTTTTTTTTTTACCATCTCATATTGTCACTTAAAACTATTAAAGAAGCAATAATTTACACCCAAGCATTTTTATCGTTGACATAGTCCTTAATACTATAACAGGACATCTCCTTATAAGTGGAGTGGAGGGTCGCAGGTTCGATCCATTTGAGAATTTAGAACTTATAAAATTATATATAATATATAATCTATAAAGACTAATGGAATATTACGGAGAGCGGGCAGCAGCGTCCTCTGTGTTACTACTACCATCTTCTACGATCACCAACTCGTCTGCCCAGCTGCAGCGTTGTTATTATGGGCAAACCCTTCCCTACGGCTACAGATGATAAAATTACATGTGTACATGATAATAATTGCGTGTAAAGAGAAAGTGAAATATTAAAAACAATGTGGCACCATGTACCGCCAGATGTGCGTGGGCGCGTATTGTCTACATTTGGGTTAAGTGTTCTATTGTTGTACCTACATAAAAAGATTTCGTAAAAAAAACACCGGCAGTGCGAGTTGGACTCGAGCTCGAAGGGTTCCATACCATTTTATACAACGTGTAAATGATAACCAAAATAAAAATTCATAGGCTTTAGAGGTACATTATTTACCGTCCCAGAGAGTACCCCATAGTCTATAGTCCACTATCTCCTTATAGTTAACCGAAAACCTAATAGTTTTTGAAAAAATCACTCCCATAGTTTTTACTGAAAGAAATCAGATACAGCCCTAGCCCATTACAATATGCAAACGTAAAATCAAGTGAAGTGACTCCTGTCACTTTGTCGATCTTTTATCTTCAATAGGGTTGCCATAAGTATATTAAATACTTAGAATGTTTTGAATTATTTATGAAAATATTCTTCTTTTGATTTAATATCAGGGTGATTCCTTATGAAATACACATATTCACTCTTCAACATTCTATTTCGTAATGCCGGTACACGTTGTATATAAACCGTACAGCTCTTTTCTACAAAGCTAATTTTTTAGGCTCGCGTCGCGTAATGTATGTACTATGCGCGTGTCAGTCTTTCATCTTCAATAGGGTTGTCATAACACTTCGAATATTTCAAACGCTTTTTTATGGAAAAATAAATATGCTTTTTTTTATTTAACATTTTGACAAGGTTCATTATGAAATATACTTATGCATCCGTCAATAATATTTCCTAATTGTGTTACACGTTGTATATAAAAACGGCAAAAATATCATGTCTTTTCCATCGAAACCGAAAGGATTGTTTTATTTATATTTAATTATTTACAATTAAAGTGAATATGTAACTAAATATTATGTGTATATTTCAATTGTCTGCCTGTTGCATTGTCAATATTAAATTAAAAGCCAGGTTACGTTTGTTGCATGGGATTCCTCGGATGTTTTTTTATTCTGTTTTTTTAGTATTTGCTGTTAAAGCAGCATTATAGATACATCATAAGTAAAAATTTCAACTATCATACTATCACCGTACATGAGATTCGGTAAGTGGGCAGCGACTCTGCTTTCTGAATCCAAGGCTGTGGGTTCAATCCCCAAAACTGGAAAATGTTTTTGTGATACTCGACATAAATATATTAATTAGAAAACAGTACCCATAACAAAAGCTACGCTTACTTTGGGGCTAGATTGCGATGTGAGTATTGTCGTAGTATATTTTGTAGTGTAGTTAGTAGATACAACCTAGTGACCTACAGACAGACAGATATACAGTCAGACAGACAGACAGACAGATGGTTAGACATTGAATTCTTAGTAATAGGGTGCCGTTTTTCTCTTTGGGTACGGAACCCTAAAAACCGAATGAGTGCGAGTCCTACTCGCTTACTAAGAGAAACGTAAGTAATCATTGATATTGTTTTTTATTCCACTAAAAGTTAGCCCTGGACTGCAATCTTACCCATAATAAAGGCGGGCTTACCTGTTAGGGGTATAGCTATTATATTTAACCAATACCCTACCCGACATCGTACCGGAACGCTAAATCTCTTGTCGGCACTTATTTGTCGGTAGTGTAACTAGCCGCACCTTAAGAGCCTCTCACCAGACCCGAGTCAATATAACAAATTATATATTTCCAAATTATTCCTGCCGTGGTTCGAATCCAAGACCTCCCACTTATTATACCGCTGCGCTCACCACTGCGTGGTCACAATAGCTTAACCGTCATGCAATAAAAACATGCCCCATATTGTTATTAAAAAATGAACGGTTGAATTTCATATGTCGTTATCCGGGAAATCCCCTTTATGTATCAGCCGGCTAATCTCACTAGTGACTATCCAGCTTTCAGGGATTTCCCGTATGCGATTAAATGACTTAATTTCGAAACATAAAAATGCGACAAAACGATTGAAGATAAATATTAAAGCTTACATGTGTACGTACAATAAGACTGACGTCATGGCTAGGTCCTGCAGGCCATAGAAAGGTAGGCAGACTGTATGCAAGATGGTCCGACGATATCGCTAAAGTTGCCGGCATAAACTGGATGCAAGTGGCCAAGGATAGAGACCGGTGGTCATCTCTGGAGGAGGCCTTTACCCTCGCATGACAGGGGTTCTTGCTATAAGTTATATAACACCAGATAATAATTATTAATTCTCTTAAATGCAATTTAGAACCACTTGTTATTTATTTTCTGTTTATTTTCTATTTATTTTCTTTGTATTTAATGTTTACACGTAAAATCATAATATGTATTGCAATGTTATCTATATATTGTAAGCAAGAATTAAAAGCCTTTTTTATTATTTTATTTTTATATTTTTTTACATGTGTACTTGACATCATCATCATCATCACCGATTGAAGTCCACTGCTGGACATAAGTCTTTTGGAGAGAGTTCCAAAATCCACTGTCCTGGGCCGCTTGTTTCCAGCGGCTCCCAGCGACTCGTTTGATGTCTTCTGTCCACCTCGTTGGGGGCCGAGCTACGCTGCGTTTACCTGTGTGTCGCCATTCCAGCACCTTGGATCACCCAGCGTCCATCGGTTCTCCGAGCTATGTACAAACGGTTGCAGAAACGTTTACACGACTAATATTGAAGCATCAAAAACTACTGAGTAGTGTTTCTCGAAATGTCAGTTCATTCTATTTAGCAGTTGACAGTACTTAATTTCCTTTAATGTCCTAAACCTTTACCATAAAATGTGAAAATGTGAAAAAGTTTGTGAGCAACAACATTTCGCGTTTTTGCTGTTTTAGGACAAAATGTACTTTATGCAATAACGGCTGATTAAGGGTTCTGTATGTTTTTAATTCTATACTACACACCTAACTTATTCTTTGTAAAATAGAAAACAACAAGGTAATCGGCCAATTTTTATCTCACGTAAGGAAAACTTAAGCAGCAAATACGGCATTTTTCAAGCGTAACATTTTTAAATGGTTTTTATCCTATTAAAAGATAGCTCTTAACATTCGTTCCAGTAATGCAGTCTTAAATGGTAGCGGGCTAACCTGTTAAGGCCTTGACTGTTACATTAAACAAACCCTGATCAGTTTCTACGCGACTATTGCACTTTACAACATATACAGCGTAGGGTTCATTAATACTTGTACTGTTTAAAGTATCTTAAACTGTTCCCAAGTCTAAAAGCATAACATCAGACTAATTTGTAAACTTTAATTGAATTTTAACTTAAAGAAACTTAAGTGAGCGAGTTTATTCCAACGTACCTAATAGAAAGTTTGAAGAGTGACGTTATTAAGTACC
This sequence comes from Pararge aegeria, assembly GCF_905163445.1. Lineage (NCBI taxonomy): Eukaryota > Metazoa > Arthropoda > Insecta > Lepidoptera > Nymphalidae > Pararge > Pararge aegeria. Next base: position 1,549,051 of record NC_053184.1, on the reverse strand, counting down.
CAGAATGTACTTTCAAATTTACTGAGGTGGTTTAACTGAAAATTTCATTAACAATTCTTAACATCATTCAGTTTTATGTAAAACTGTAAATGAAATTGAAACTCATCTCGAGTTTCACAAGCTACTTCACCATCATCACATCAACTCATTACCGGCCCACTACAGAGCACGGGTCTCCTCCCACAATGAGGAGGGGTTAAGGTATTCCGCCACGCTGGCCCAGTGCGGATTGGTGGACTCCACACACCATAATGTAGATAAATAAATATACTACGACAATACACACATCGCCATCTAGCCCCAAGGTAAGCGTAGCTTGTGTTATGGGTACTTAGATGACTGATGAATCTATATATATATAATGAAAATGGTCTTCGTTTGAGGCTCAATCACGCCTAAACCACTGATCGTATCGACATGAAACTACCACCATTCAATGCGAAATTTTTCCTAGATGGTTTATGGCTATCTAATTTTTTGAATTCCAACATTCCTTCATTTTTTTATTGCTGTTTTACTTTTATGAACATTTATCCCGCTAATAAAAACAAAAGATAAGCATTTTCTCTTGATTCTTTTGTTTTCATGGATTTCAACAGAGTGTATTAAACGGATTATGGTTATTTACATTCAGCTAAGAATCTACTCACGGTAGTGGAGAACGGCTGGACCAATTGGGCTTTTTTTTATCTTCAGAATTGTCAGGAGAAAGTTTTGTATGTAAGAAAATTTTAAAAAAGCCCGATAAAAAGTTAAAAATTTCGATGATAATCGAAGAATTCCCATCTATATAGTCACTCACCACGAAATCTCGGGAACCATAAGACTTAGAAACGTGAAACTTGGTAGGAATATTACTTATGCTATGTAGAGGTCAGCTATGAATAGATTTTAAGAAATTCATTACCCAAAGGGGATTGCGGGGGCGTTAACAATGAACAATTCCCGTTTTTAAACTATAGCTCCTATAGACTTCAAATTTGGTAGGAATCTTCTGTAAGAGGTGTAGAAATAGGCTATGAACGAATTTTACGATAGCTCACCCCACAGGGGGTTGCGGGGGTGGGTATTAACAATTAATATTTTTAATTTTCCAGCTAAAGCTCCTACAAGCTCCAAATTTTGCAGGAATTTTCTATAAGTGATGTAAAAATTATTTATGAACAAATTTTACGATATCCCACCCCAAAGAAGATTGCGGGGGCGTTAACAATAAAAATTTTCAATTTCCAAGCGATAGCTCCTATAGACTCCAAATTTAGTGAGAGTATTCTATATGTAATATAAAAATTATCTTCGAGCGGATTTTACAATGAATCACCTCCAATAAGGTTCGCGGGGGTGGGTGTTAACAATAAAAAATTTCAATTTCGAAATATAGCTTCTAAAAATTCTAAATATCTTCTGCTTTCTAAATCTTTTATTATTCACATAAAGAACATCTCAAAATGGATTTCAATAAAGTCTACTTCCGGCAGGAATTGCGGGGGTGGGTGTTAAAATCTAAAATTTTTATTTCTAACCTGTAACTTCTACAGACTCCAAATTTGGTGGGGATCTTCGTGTATGTAGGGATATTCGTGTATTTCCTTACAACAATCGTCTTTTTGGCAGCGGAGAAAAAGTCATTGAGAGGTTTCAAAAACTTAACTTTACATGTAGCTATCCAATTAACGGACTAAGAATTTTACATTCATTTTACTTTTGCAGACTACATAACCGACGAATTCTTTTATTGCGGGATCGCGGAAATGTAACAGATTAAAATGAATGCATTTTCCAAGCACATGAGATGTGGAAAAGAAATTTAGTTACTTATTCCAATGAAATTCATAAAAAACATGCACAATTAATTTTCTATAAAAAATTGATGTCACGGAGAAAATTTTAGTTAACAGAAAATTCGTCGCACTTGAACCTAGACAGATTTCAACTTCACATATGAGACTTGCAATGACTTTAACTTAAACTTTCAATGCTCATTTCAAATTTTTTTCTTCATGTCAATTATTATTAATTTTTGGAAGAAAGGCACGGAAATGTTATAATGATTGCACATTGAAAGTTACAATAAATATTAGTGAGAAAAATCACCTGGATGAAAGATACAGGCTAAATCGATGGAATTTGGAGTTTGAGTAAGTCTAAACAATATCGATGCTTACAGTTCTATCCGCGGGGCCTATTTATGTTCATACAAAAATAAAAAAAAAGGAGAATAATAAAAATATGAAAAAAATAAATAAAAATGAAACATAAAATGTAATTTATTTCCTTTTTCAATTCGCCCAGCGAAGCGGGCTGGAAACGGCTAGTATTTTTATAAATAATATACTAAATAATCTACATATAAACACCTAAACACTAAAAAACATTCATGCTCATCACACAAACATTGTCCAGTAGTGGGAATCGAACCCACGGCCTTAAACTCAGAAAGCAGGGTCGCTGCAAACTGCGCCAATTTGCCGTCAGTCGGTAGATATCTCAGGCATGCTGATTTCCTTAATGTTTTCTTTCACCGTTGAAGCAAGTGATATTTTAATTGCTTAAAACGCACATAACTTTGAATAGTTAGAGGTGCGTGCTGTCATTCGAACTCTGCCCCTTTGAAAGTGAAGTCGAAGTCGCACCCACTGGGCTATCACCGCTAAACCCTTTATGCAAATCTACGATCTCTATATGTTTAAACGATTAATTGAGTAACAAACATCCACATCATTATCATTGTGAACATATTACCGGCCCACTTTAGGGCACGGATCTTTTCTAAGTATCGGTATATTGTAGGCCGTAGCCCACCACGCTGGCAAAGCATGGATTGGTAGACTTCTCGCTTGAGAAATTCATGGAGTACTCTCAGGCATGCAGGTTTCCTCAAGTTGGTTCAAGCAAGTGATATTTAAATTACTTATAAAGTAAATAACTTGGAAAACTTATAGATGCGTGCTCCTACCCAATGCGTTATCAGCGTTGGTCTGTTACCAATAAATAATAAAATAGTGAGAGATTTTAAAAATCGAATATAACTGCTCCGAACTGTTAGTAGATTATAATACATCAGTGTTTCGGAGCTCAGCATCCCACGCGTTCCCGTTCGATACAGTTCAAATGAATCCACCTTACCTGGTCCCATATCTCATTTTGATTAATTGTCTTACGTTAGTACACGTATTGTTGGTGCCTGTATCTTGTAAAGATTTAGTTGTAATGTCTTTTTAAAATGGGAGCTAATGGTATGCCGCTTGCCCTGTTTCGGTTGTTTTTTTGGAGTAGCCCATATATCGTATTTTGGAATAGGAAAGCCTGTCCTTAAGATACGGTTTAAGATGTTTATTGGAAAGTAGCTGTTCTTTTTAACCGATTTCCGAAGAAGGAGTAGTTTATTTATTTATTTACTCAATAACAATTCCATTACAATGTCATATAGATTACAAAATTATTAGGAGATACGTGCCCTGTAAAGGGTCGATACGATGAACATCTAGGATTCTTGGTATATCGAGAAAATATAGAAGTATTCGGGAAAGCAGATAATAAAAACGTGGACAAAGTCAAGTGAGCACAACAAGCGATATATAAAGTTAAGTTTACGAAGACGTTGCCTAAATTAAGGCTATAATGAATGTCTGAAGCGTTCAAATAATTAAAATAGCAAAATGAGCTTTTCTTATAAAACACCTTCTAATTATTTTCCCAGACTTTAGCCTCGTTAAAGTTTAGTTTAGTGTTCGTAATGAAATTGTTGTGAACTACATTACAATTTAATAGAAAACTGAAACCAGCAAGGACGTTTACGATAGACGAATATTGGATAGAAGCAGACGTTACTTTGCGGAATTCCATGATATATTATGAAAATAAAGTTTAATTTGCCATACTTCGTGAAAAGCAGGAGAATCTGTATGGTGTAATTTGTAATTTCTTCAATCGTTATACTCCACACCAAACAGATCTTCGGCAATGTACCCTATACGCACGTTTCGCTCCGAAACCGGAGCATCCTCAGGAGATGTTTACTTAATAATGAATAATTGTTGTGTCTTAACGCTTTATTTTTTATAACGCTTATTAGTCGTTTGGACTAGACGGTTTGGCGTTTGGTTTTTTTAACTATGATGAGACAGAGCTTGGCGTCGATATCACTTGGTGACGATGTGAATAGAAGTGCGTGCACTTAATAAGTCACTTTTTTTCCACTATAAGTTAGCCCTTAATCTCTGCATCATAAGCTGGTTGTGGGATTTCCTGTAAGGTGTAAGGCAAATATATTAAACCATACTTATGACGACCTCCCTGGTGCAACGGTGAGCGCTGTGAATTTAAATAGTAGGTCCTGGGTTCCGTGATTTCCAGAAGGGGTAATTTGGGTTTTTTAGGGATTTTTTAATTTTCTCTGGTCTGGTCTGGTCTACCTGGTAGAACGCTTCGGCCGAGGCTAGTTACAACCCTATCGACATATACATGCTGCCAACTGCTTGTGGGCCGCTTAGAAACTAGATAAAAGTATTTTTTTTTATTCAACTACAAGTTAGCCCTTGACTACAATCTCACCTGATGGTAAGTGATGATGCAGTCAAAGATGGTAGGGGGCTAACCTGTTAGGCAGTATGGTACTCTTACCCCTAATCTGTTTCTACGCGACATCGTACCGGAACGCTAAATCACTTAGAGGCACGTCTATGTCGGTAGGATAACCAGACCAAAGGAAATTCAGCAATTATTTATTACTAATTTGCCCCTTCCGGTAAACTCCCAGAACCTCCAGCTTAAAACATAGCTTTCACCGCTGCACCATGGAGGTCCTCAAGGTTTTCATCTTACAATGGATTTTAACGTCAAGTGAGATAGCAGTCTAGTGCACTGAATCTTACATACATGGTAAAGTCAAAGTCAAAGTCAAATATTTCTTTATTCAAATAGGCACATAGATGGCACTTTTGATGCGTACATTACATGTAAAATATGACATAGGAGTGAGTTGATGGCGTTAAATAAATTCGTCAACTTATAACTAAAGCTAAGAGGGTTCCAAACGCGCCCTGGTCTAAGAAGAAGCCCACAACAAACTTAGCCGGTTGTTATTTTTTTTTTGTTATCACCATCTCACATTGTCCTTTAAAAACTAATTAAAGAAGCATTTTTATCGTTGACGTAGTCCTTAATACTATAATAGGACTTTTCTGTAAGCTTACGTTTAATACAAACTTTGAACTTTTTCAGAGACATGTACATGTACATAGTAAATGTACGTTGATACCTACAACTGTGGTTCCGATATCGACGATTGATGTACATACCTGAAACAAACAAATCTAATATCAACATCGTTTAATTCTTAGTTTTTTTTTTTTTTTGAAAATGAAATAAATGCTTTATTGTCATAAAGAAAAACAAAACAGAAACAAAAGTACTTAAACATAACACATAAAGTAAATACCTGTAGCGTAGTGTACCTGTTCTCCGAACTAGTTGAGCCTGTGTCTCGGAAAACAGAAACACTATACAGTTCTTTAAAAATATTTCTAATTTTATCATCATCGTCATCTTCATCACATAAAACCATTACCGGCCCATTACAGAGCACGGGTCTCCCCCATAATGATAAGGGTTTAAGGCTTTAGTCCATCAGCTGGCCTAGTGTGGATTGGTGGACTGCACACACCTGGGAACATTATGTAGAACTTTCGGGCATACATTTCCTTCACCGTTGAAGAATGTGATATTTTAGTTACTTAGAACCCACATAACTTAGAAAAGTTAGAGGTGGTGGTAAAGTGGAGCGAGCTGGGATGCGAACTCGGCCCCCCGGTAGTCACGCTATCACCACCACTAATTTTATACAAAAATTAAAATAAAAAAACTTCCTACTAACGTGTAACCTTTTTAAAGACACTTCAGTCTGTGAGCAGTGATTTTAGCAACAGTTTGGAAAGTAGTGTTCAGAAACTGTTTTTCACTTGTTTATTTGTTAGCATGCTTAACACGAGGTCAAATTCAAAATTTCTTAATTCATGTAGGCCTATCACAGGCACTTATGAAGCGTTCATACATATTTGTTTACATACTTGTAAGGGGATGGTGATAACTTCGTTCGCCAACTTAAATCTAAAGCCACGGGTTCCAAACGCGCCCTGGTCTAAGACGAGCCCAAAACAAACTTAGCCGGATATTTTTTTTTTGTTATCACCATCTCACAGTTAATTTATATTTAGCTATGAAGCTAGAGCAATTTACACCCAAGCTTTTTTATCGTTTAAGTAATCATTAATATTATAATAGGATTTTTCTGTAAGCTTAAGTTTTGTATAAACTTTGTACTTGAGAAACATCTTCACAAACTTAAAGATTTCATTTGGTAATTTGTTATAAAATAATATACAATTGCCCTTGAATGAATTTGCAATTTTGTGTAGCCTAGTAAACTGAACAACGAGTATATTTTTGCTTCTAATGCGGTCCTGGGTTTGACTCCCGGTCGGTCAAAAATTTATTAGGTATTGAACTATGTAGGTATAGATTGGTGGACTCCACACGTCTTTGAGAACATTATGCAGGTTTCCTCATGATGTTTTCTTTCACCATTGAAGCAAGTGATATTTTCATTGCTTAAAACGCAGATAACTTAGAATAGTTAGATGTGCGTGCTGGAATTCGGACTCGGCCCACGAAAGTGAAACTGAAGCACTTACCAATCACCTATCTATCTAAAGAAGGCATTAAATTAATAGTTAAAAAAACTAAAAAACACGCTTGGTCTAAAAAACTAAACAAATTTCTACCTTTTAGATTAGTTTATTTACAAAAGCGTGCTTTTTTACTTTTTCTCAATTATAACTTTTTCTCAATTATAATTGGAGCAAAATGAAACCATCAAATTTGTTGATATTAGAGAAATAGGCTGAAGATAATAGTTGAAAATTATTGGATAGAAGCCGGCGTTACTTTGCGAAAATCCATAATATATTATGAAAATTAAGCTTAATATCCTATACTCCGCGAACAGCAAGAGAATCTGTATGGTGTAATTTATGATTACTTCAATCCGTATACTCCACACCAAACAGTTCCTCGACAATGAACCCTCTACGCACGTTTCGCTCCGAAACCGGAGCATCCTCAGAAGATGTTGACTTTACAATGAAAAATTAAAAAAAATTGAAAATTAAAAATAACATCAATCCATCATTTTCGGCTATAGGTGCAAAATTATATAAATTAACAAAAATCTTATTTTGCGAATTGCAAAAGGGAATAATCTTATCAAATTAATGTATTTTCATCGGTCCTAGATATATCTACAAAGTTTGAACGAAATCAACCCGTTTGAAGGGGGTCAAAATCAAGTCCAAAGGAGTCAGTTACAAACATACCAATGGAGCTAATAAAATGCGTGTAAAAAACAGTATTCATCTTTTAAGAAAGTCATTTTAATATGCTTTAACACACGTAGCCCTAATCTCTACATCTAGTTAAGTACAAGATACAAAGCGTGATAAACCAAGTGGGTCAAACTAGCCACTAGTTTGAACGAGACTTTGTTATTTCTTAAACTTGGTCCCCGAGTGGCCAGAACTTGGACGATAATTTTAATGGCTTTTAGTTCATCGGGAAGAGTCATACTATACTCACATAATCACAGATTTTATAACACTAGAGGTATTCATACGACAGTAAAATTATGTAGAAGTACGATGAGAGATAGATAGATAGATTGCAATAAATATACTGTGTATTAAATCAAAATCGTTTATCAGTTCGGGCGCTACAATGCCACAGGCACAGACACACACACACACACACACACACAAACACACACACACACACATACATACACACACACACACACACAAACACACACACACACGTCAAACTCATAACACCCCGTTGTTTTTGCATCTGGTGTTAAAAATACTAAATAAATTGTTAAAACATCATCCAATTCATAACTTTCGCCTTTTTAAAAGTCAGTCGAAACACGCATTACTGTTGTCTTAAGTAGAATAATAAATGGTGGAAGAGGGCGTGTATAAGTAAATACATTAGTTTATAAGTAAAGATCAACACCGACACGAGTAGGTCAATATTATTGGTAGCGGTGTTCAGGGATTGGAAGTATAACATGGATGCTTCAAACAACTGCCTTTATGTGCCACACTTACAACTTACCTTCTTTAAAAATTTCGTCAAAAAAATCATCATCAGTTCAACCGATTTATTTCCACTGCTGGACATTGAGCTGGCATCCATTTAAAAACATACTCGATATGTTAATCACGTTTAAATTATTTTTTTCCCTGCCCATTATTTCTAAGTAATAATAAATTGGAATCTTTGTGAGAGGTATAATAATACTTGAGGAGCGCGTTAATTAAGGGCCCGTGTTTTAGAAGACGAGTGGGCGTGATCGACCCCACAGGGATGCATCGATTGTTAAGGCGAAGATTGCATCTTTCGGATCTTATTTTTTATTATTTTGGATGGTTGGCGATCTCTCTGACTCAACGGTTTATTTTTTAGCATAACATTATGATCCCAGGCATTACCGGCGCGGTCAATAATAATTTTCTATGTTAGCGAGGAGAAAAGGTTTGGTTCGCTAGTGAAGAATTCAATTTAATTCAATATATTCAATAATAAATTTAAGTAGCTTTCGCCCGCGGCTTCTCTCACGTTAAGTTCAATTTTTGATTTGGTAAATTTTAACTACAAAGGTTTAAAAAAAATGTGCGAATAGAAAAATATGAACGTAAATTACTACGAAAATCAGAAACTTTCATATTAATTTTCATCCCCTATTTTCAAAATTCCAACCGCAAAGGCCATCAAGCCTTTGCAGTTGGAAGCATCAAATTGGAGTTTGAAATTAGTGAAACACGTATTTCTTTATTTATAATCAAAAACCTTAAATCAAAGTTTTAATCGATGTTACTAGAAAAATAAATTGATAAATGAAGAATTGTATACAAACTTTCATCCCCCATTTAACCCTCTCTTAGCGGATGCCTACTTTGTAGTAAATATCTCTATGCAAAATTTCAGCCCCATCAGTCAAGTGGTTTGAGCTGTGCGTTGATCAGTGGCGTGCATAGAGAGTATGCATAAGGTATGCAGATGATATAAAATGAAGAATCCTGTCTAAGTTATAAAAAACTTAAGGATAGACATTGTAAGAGTTATTAGAAGCCTACCTTTAAGTATTTATGCCACGTACTGGAGATTTTCTTCATTTCATATCCTGTGCATACCCTCTGTGCACGCCACTGGCGTTGATAGATCAGTCAGTCAGTCAGTCAGTCACCTTTGCATTTTATATATAAAGATAATATTAAGATAAAAACAGTTCAAAATAATTCTAACCATATTGCAATGCCCTGACGGGGCTTCATGTTCATACTTATACCTATCTAATCAATACTGTAAATAATGATGTAAGGCTATTGATTAATCATGAGATGGATTGACCAAATTAAAGTTTGTCACATAAAGTACTGAGTACTACACCGTATTGACTGCAGTTATTAAATAAAGGATTAAGTAAGAAAATCCTCAGTACCAGTTATAAAAAACTTAATGATAGGCATTGTAAGAGTTATAAAAAACCTACCCTCAAGTATTTATAACTCGTATTGGAGATTTTATATCTGTTGCATACCCCGTGAAAACCCTCTATGCACGCCACTGCTTGTAATGCATTTAAAAATAACAAAACCGTACTAAGAAACGCTTCATTTTTAGCAGTGAAGAATTAAAATAGGATAATGTAAGAATGATCTAGACTTTAATACAAATAAAAACTCTTCATCTTATCTTATCTACTCTCAATCTTTCCCTAAAAACTCTTCTTCAGTATTATAAGCAAAGATTAATTCCCATTCACCTCTCGTCTTCCCCTTAAGCCTTACTCCGGCAATTAAACACCTTAATCTGTATAAAATATTTTTGCTTTCTTCTCATTCTCGTACAATATTAATTTTAATTAAACAGGAAACAAGCCGCGCTGTTTCAATTAACGATTATTGTTTTAACGCGCTTTTTGTGTAACTAACGTATCATTATTACGACGAAATTAAGTACTGCCATATATTTATGATAGAGCGCAGCGAAGTTTACGTACTAGTGTACGCATTTACTATGTTATTCCAATCAAAATCACAAACCATCAATATTTTTCTACAGCTTAGCTCCTTAACTCAAAAAAGGTGTAAAAATTGTATAAAGTATTGTATTTTTTAAACATATTATGGTGTATTCGACGGCCAATTTGCGCAGTGGGCAGCTTCGATTCCCACAGCTGGAAAATGTTTGTGTGATGAACATGAATGTTTTTCAGTGTCTGGGTGTTTATATGTATATTATAAGTGTTTATGTGTATTCATTAGAGTATTCATCAGTCATCTATGAATATTTTAATGAATAATACAAATAAATATACCACAAGCTACGCTTACTCTGGGGCTAGATGGCGATGTGTGTATTGTCGTATTATATTTCTTTACTTATTTATAATTTATATTTACAAGCCAGAACCTATTAATCTACAATATGTAAAGATTAGCTACAATCTTAGACGGATAGTTAAGGGCTAATTTTTAGTATAATAAAAACAATAGAGTCTTGGTATCATATAACTATCTGGTAATACTTATGACTACTGCCGTTGCAACCAATCGTGGCATTTTTTTTTAAGTAGGTATGGTAGGTTTATAAAGTAATATCTTTTTTACCAATCATGGGGTCCCAGTAGTAACTGTCATAGTAATACATCGGCGCGAAGATGACAGATGAATATTTTTATGAATAATATAAATTAATACTTATAATATACAGACAAGCACCCAGGCATTGAAAAGCATTCATGTCATACAAACATTTCCCTCAAATTGGAATCGAATCCGAGAAAATACTCGCAACCGCAACCACACCCAGCCGATGGTTTCCATTGCGTTGTTTTTACGGTGTTTTAAATAACATGATCAGATACCATCGGTATTGAACTATGTAACCTTGTAGTATGCTGTCAATTACACCGAAGCGTATTAAACTGCTAAATGCTTTGCTTCTAACTCTTACTTTAACTTGTATTACTCATGAATATATACAAAAATACCTCATGATTTTTTATGTATCTATACAAAATAAAGTCTGAATTTCACCTAAATATTTTGTTACTTACTAACTGTAACTGCTGTTGTCTCGTATAGACGTCTGTTTTTTTCTACAAACTAATGAGCGAAGGTAAATGGACATATTTAACGTATGAAATATTCATACAACATTATTAATTGCAATTAAAAAGTAAACAGACGCCTATCTATCAATTACCCCTAAACACTACCTTCGGTGATTGGACAATTACATCCATCTTTTGGAAAATGATTGTTGTCTACCAAGCTATTTCGCTTGAAATAACTCATTCTATGCACATGAATGTAATTTATGAGCGATCTTATATGTAACAATGGTGTCCGTTTTCCGTTGATATCTACAAGCAGCCTTGCGCTACAGTATTGGTAAGATGCCAATACTATAGAGTTTTGTTATAGTTATTTGAAAAGATTTAACTAAGTTGTTCATTCTTATTTAAGAAAGATTCTAACGTGAGAGTACTCCAACGCATCGCCAGAAGCCGGGAGTTACTGCTTATCATTAAAAAGCGTAAAGTCAAATATCTGGGCCACGTTATGAGACATGAGCGATACCAACTGCTCCAGCTCATAATGATGGGCAAAGTAGAGGGCAAACGACGTGTTGGAAGGAGGAAGAAGTCATGGTTGCGCAACATCCGTGACTGGACCAATATTTTAAGCGTGGAAACATGGTTTCGCTCGGCGCAAGACCGCGAGAAGTTCGCTGAGCTGACGGCCAACTTCCAGTAGTGGAGAGGCACAAAAACAGAGAGAACTAAGTTGTATATTTAACACTCTCACTGCCGTGGGATCCGCTGGCGGGCCCCAAGTTTTCGAGTGCAAAGGGCCGGTCTTATTTTAAAGAAAAATTAACCAGCAGGCCGTGGGGGTCGCCGGCCGTCCCCAAAAGATTTTGTCTGTCACGCCGCTTGTAATTTTCTAGAATTTCATTGTGACGCCAGCTAAAGTAATTGTTAGTTGACCGCCGGCCGCCCCCTTGGCTCGCTGTGTGCGTCGTTTTCCCGCGCTTTCACAACTTTCGGGATTAGAGTTAATTTTTTTGTGAAGAATATTGTTTTAGAGTATGTAAAACATGTCGGACGACTCGGACTATGATCCTGATTACGTGCCTTCATCGGAATCTACTTGTAGTACCGATAGTGATGGATACTCCGATAGCGAAAGCACCGATGAAGATGTCACTGCGCAGAGTTTACATCAAACTCAAAGGGACCGCCCCGTACATCAATCGGTAGACAGTAGTGGTCAATGGAGTATACCAACTGGCTCTCGTCAAAAACAATTCCCTTTAGCTTTTACATCTGGTATAAAAAATATTCCCGACACGTGTAAGACCGAACTGGATTATTATAGTTTGTTTGTGGACGACGAAATAATTAACCTGATGGTGACCATGACTAACTGTTATGCGAATAAAACTATGATACTTAAAGTTTTGAGACGATCAAGTAGACTAGTAGATTGGAAGGATTGTGATCAAAATGAAATTAAAAAATTCCTTGGTCTGCTGATATGGATGGGTATAAAAAAACTGCCTAAGATATCTGATTACTGGAGTAAGAATATATTATACAAAAATCCCGTAGCTGGTTCAGTAATGAGCCGAAATCGCTTTGAATTGCTGCTGCGGTGCTGGCACTTTGAGGATACATATTTTTATTTGTCATCTAATGCTGGCAGACTTATCCGAGTAAAACGTCTGGTTGACTTGATAACCAAAAAATTTCAGAACTATAACACACCTGGAGAATATCTAACAGTGGATGAGACAATGGTTGCCTTCCGTGGCAGGATTGTTTTCATGCAATATATCCCTGGGAAGAAGCACAAATATGGGATAAAACTGTTCAAAATATGTGATGAAAATGGTTATGTACATGATCTGATTGTATATGAAGGTAAGAAAACGACGCCTGGCCAAAATTTGTCAAAAGATGTGGTTATGAATCTGAGCGAGAAATACTTAGATGCGGGCCGAAGTATTGTAACCGATAATTTTTATACAAGCGTAGACTTAGCAAAGTCCCTTTTAAACCGGTCTACGCATTTGCTTGGCACAGTTCGAAAAAATCGAAGAGGGTTGCCGAAAGATATTATTTCCACAAAGTTGCATAAAGGTGAGATGATAGCAAAAGAAAATGATGACGGAATTTTGGTTTTAAAGTGGAAAGACAAGAGAGACGTCCTCGCGTTATCAACAAAACATTCAGTTGGATTCGTAACAGTCCGGAGCAAGCGAAATAGGCGAAAAACTGCTTTGAAACCATCAGTAATTGCCGAATACAACAAATACAAAAGTGCAATAGACTTTTCTGATCAGATGGGCAGTTACTGTAATCCTTTAAGAAGAAATGTACGTTGGTTTCAAAAACTGGGAATTGAATTACTGCTAACTACGTCTGTCGTAAATGCCTACTTGATATACAAGTCTCGTAAAAGACTTACAACTAAAACTTATACAATAACGAAATTTCGTGAGAACCTATGTATACAGTTGATGGATTTACAGCAGCGCCGTGCTACCGACCCTGTCGTAACTAAACATGAGTTCGGAAAGAACCCATTGACTGACCATCGCAATCGATTAATACGTCGTAAGTGTATACACTGCTACGAAAGTTTACGTCAAGAAGGCAAATCAAGCGTAGAGGCGAAGAAACTTACAAAAAAAACAAGTACTGTATGCCTCACTTGCCCAACGAAGCCCAGTGTTTGCGCGTCTTGTTTTGCCAATAAGCATAGCAAATAGTATTTTTTTTTTTCAAAATGCATGTTGTTTCCTCTTTTTGTGCTACAACAATAAAGGTTTGTCAATTTAATGTTTTATTTTTTTATTTTTTCCCCGCCACACAGAAATGTAATTATTGCTCCGATTGACTTGATTTTTTTTTCAACATGTAGCTCACTATATGCGCAAGCCAATGTTAGCCATATTTTTTCGTTATTAGCAGGCCAGTAGTACAAATATCTATTTGAATTTAGGGGGTCACAGCGGATCCCACGGCGTGCTAAAAGCATTCTTTACTAGACGCCGGCGGACCCCACGGCCTGCTGCAATATTTTTTCATTTTGAGTGACGGCCTACCGCAGCGGATACGTTGGGACCCGCAGGCGGACTCCGTGGCTTACTGAACTGGAACAATGCTATATATTGCTGGCAGTGAGAGTGTTAAAAGTATCTTAAAGAAACAATAACGTGCCGCCTTTTATCAATTAACCTTTGGTGTAGATGCTTAGTCTCAAGTGCCTGTAGTGTAGCGTCCTTGAGACCGGAACACAGAATTGAAATTCTGCTTGGCGACAGATATCAGCAACGTAGTAGCACTCTTCTATACGAACTCTGTCACTAAAAGCTCCATTTGTACTAGAATAAGACATTAAAAGCTCCGCAATAATAAAATGTTACTTTTGTGCTGAGAAGCATTGTGGTCCAGTCTGAAGGACGAAGTTTCCAGTGTAATTTTAACAACAGTAATTATATGCAGTGTTTCCTGCATGCGCTCCGTTACAAAAAGCTCTACCATTACACTTAATTCGCCAAATAAGTTGTATGCCAATCGTTGATGTTACTCTACGGTGTAACATGCGGTACCACTAACGAAGGAAACGGAACGGTACAGTTAGAGTAATAGCGTCTAATTGTTTAGCTCGTATCGATAGTTCGGATAGCATCGCGATAACCTTTTACCATTCGACGGTGATTCTTCTTTTTCTTTTCTCTACTGATTCCGTTTATGTGATTCTTTAGATACGTTTCTAGTTGTGATTTAATTATTGTGTAAGCTTTTACTATATTGGTGATAGTATCGAGATATTATAGTAGTACGGTGCCTCATGAAATAGGATTTTTGTTTATGCCACGCATGACTTTGGTCTCATTGGTAAGTGACGATGCAGTCTAATAAAATATATTGACTAATATATACTTTTTAGCACTTTTTTCCTTTTTGCCACATCTTTCTTTTAGTGCAGCATGGACTTACGTTTATAATATTAATTCCTTTTATTTAAATTTAACTATAATATATATATTTATATATATATTTTTGTATAATTTTAAATATTATTTATTGCACCACCTACCTCTTTTCTATGTTTTTTCCTTTTACGCCATTGGTTGCCTGGAAGAAATCGCTATGTAGCGATAAGGCCACCAAATTGTACTCTCTTGATATGTATTTATATCTCTGTAACTACTTTTTTTTCTTTGGGGTACAATAAAAGTGTATTCATTCATTCATTCACTATTTGATTATAAAGCTTATGCTATTACCAGCGCCATAAACTATCTCAATGGAAATACTCACATTAATAGTGATCGAAGGACAAACCATCAATCATAGTTTTATAAATTTAAAATGCATATAAAAGTGTACGTAAAAATAAAATGCTTTCCTTGATCAATGCGATCAGTGCTATCAAACATTGAAAGATTTTTTTTAATTGTACCAGTAGTTCCTGAGATCATCGCAGTAGTAAACAAACAAACGCCTCAGCTTTATATGTAAAACTAAAAACCATCTCAAAGTATGTAATGAGAATACAAACACTACAATAGACAATTTCAAACCGCAATATTTTTATTTACTGACTTTATTTTGAAGTTAAAGCTGAAGAACAAAATGTTTGAGAATTCACACTCGACACGTTTACTTATTCTTTATTAGTATGGGAAAGAATAAAAACTCTACAAGAAAATCTTTGGGTGTTCGCCATTGTTCATAAAAAAACATATAATAATTTTAAAACAGACAGGATTTGAACCTAGATCTCCCCGACAGTGACGACCTGAATGCTTTGCCAATTAAATGTATCAACTTTTTTTCAATTAAATTTATATTCTTTAATGTTTTCTTTCCAAGTTTCAGTATTTTAAAACAATGAGATTAATTAAATTGAACTACTACAAAGAATTATTGTTTGGTCTTATTTTAGTACTTTAATATAAACAATATTATTCGAAAGATATGCTTCATCTCCGTAGGAATCATGTACTGAGTATTTGCAAAACTATACATATGATAAATTTTAATATGAAAAAATTGCTATCCCGTCGGTACGTACGCGGAATTGATTTCGGAGTTCGGATTGAATAATAAATTTCAACGAACGCGAATGCAAATTTCTGTTTCTATGTGTATTTTTTTGTACTTGAATTACGACGATCTGCCAACGGATTTATAGATGCTAAGAGCGAAATAATGAAAGCAGGTGAAGCTAGGTGACATAATAAATTATTAGCTTTTCAATGGAAACAAACAGTAGGGGATGCCGGGGCTGAAAGTTCCGATTTTCAAATAATATAAAATTTAATGATAAAAAAATAAGATTTCAGTTTTGATATTTGATTTTATTAAAAAGTCTTAATCGGTCCATGTAATAGTAAAGTCATTTCGGATAAAATCGGAACTTTCAGCCCCGACCTCCCCTTTTGTTTGTTTCCATTGAAAAGCTAATAAATAAATAAATAACACCTGCATGCCTGAGAGTTTGCCATAATGTTCTCAAAGAGGTATGAAGAACTCTCAGGCATGCAGGTGTTATTTATTTATTTATTATATTTTCAATGAAAACAGTACTGTTACACGTAAGAGTAATGCCGTATTTTATAATCACATAAGCCAATAAAGTTTCCACAACGATATTTTCCATCACCGTTAAACACAAACACAAGTGATATCTAATTCATAAAACGCACGTAACTGAAAAAAGTAAGAGGTGCGTGCCGGGATTCGAACATGACTCCCCGACATTAAAGCCGAGGTCGAAGAAAATTTCGTAAGGAAAACCGGCATGCCTCAGAGGTTTTCACAGGGCGTGGGCAAAGGTCACACTTGGCCACCGTCATCATCATCATATCAACCGTTTAGAATGAGAAGGGGTTAAGGATTGAGTCCACCACGCAGGCCCAGTACGGATTGGTGAACTTTACCAACGTATTACGACCGAAATCCTTACTATACTACCACTTTGGCTCACATTATTGCAATTTTATTAAATAATTCAAATTAAAAAAAAATATATAGCCTATGTGTACCTATGTAATATCTGACAATGTTGCTTTCTATTGGTAAAAAAATATTAAAATCCGTCCTGTAGTTTTGTAGTCTATTCGGTACAAGCAAACAAACATGCCAAAAAAATCTTTCCTCTTTATATAGTAAAGATAATATTTCAATTATATTTATAAAATAAGATTAGTTTTTGTAAGTTAATGTAAATTAAACTAACAGTTTCGAATCTACAACTTCAGTAGGTATTTAAGACCTTTCCTAAAATCATTCTGAAAACACAATCATTTCTAAATTTTTATCTGCAAATATTTACTCATATTGTTATAATAATATAATGTTCGAATTAAACACAGGGAAATCCCCAACATATATGTAGAGTTAATACAAACGTATGTCAATCGAAATCCCGTATTACCCTGTGTAAATACCGTCACATTAGCGCAACCGACAAATTATTTCTGAATATTTAATGCCGCTTCACATTGCCTCCATATTGTTCAGAACATAATACTGACCTGCGAACAATTGAAAATCCAACCCTATTTTGCTCACAATAAAGTCCAATATCAATTATCAATTCATCCTGTGTTGACTGTCCGGTAAATTTGACCTACGAATTTCAACTTCATTTTGTATAACAATAAAGTTCGTTTTCAATTGTCCATACTCATTGTTGACGAATATAATTTATGCAGTAGAGGCGATAAGCAACTTTATTGGCAATGAGTTATGGTTCATTATTGTTAATGGAGGATTTTAAAATTATCCCAAATTTACGTTCGATAAAAATTGAATAAGTTATAAAAATGTGACATTAAAGTTTTATTATATAGTCAACTGAATTCGTTAAAAAAATTGTGCTTACGCCATGAAATTAACGTTATGTATGTTAATTAATCTGTTATAGTTATCGTATAAGAGTGATATATGTATGTACTGTCTGTAAATCTACAAGAGGGTACTTTTGTAATTGGCCGTGTTGCGCTATCGGCATTAAACAGCAAAAATCTTTCGCATTTTTACGCTACCAGCCTTAATGGCATAGCGGTAAACATGTTCAACTAAGGATAACGAGGTCCATTTTCATTGGACCGAGATTAGTTGGTAGGTAATTGATGGGGGTTTTCTATTAAAAATTCTCAGTACAACCCAAGATCTTTAGAGAGAACTTTAAGGTGTCGATCCTGGGTATTGTCTCTAGCGTCAAAGGTGAGATATTAATAATTGAAATCTATCAACCCGAGTTAGAGCAGCGTGATTGGAGAGGAGACCTGTACTTAACAGTGGGACGATAATAAGTTCATATGATTATAATAGTTTTTATATTTTTATATTAAAAAAATAAAAACCACTACTACAAGTTAGCCCTTGACTGCAATCTCACCTGGTATCGGGCTCATTTCTTATTGAAGTATGGTAGTCATATCCCTAGTCAGTTACTTCGCGACATCGCACCGGAACACAAAATCGCTTAGCCGTGTTTGTCGGGAAGGTTGTTACTAGCTACGATCAAAGCCTCCCACCAGACCAGACCAGAGAAAATTTAGACATCGATACAGCTGAACCCTCCCACCAGACAAAATGCTGAAGCCATGAAAGGGTGTGTTGATGAAATTTTTTTACAATCCTTTCTAATATTATAAATGTGAAAGTTTGTTTGTTTGTCCGTCTTTTACGCCTTAACCAAGCAATCAGTCAACTTGATTTTTAACATAGAGTTTTTTGTAAGAACGGAGAGTAACTTAGGTACTTTTCATCCCGGGAAAACAAATGGTTCCCGCGGGATTGGTAAAAAAGAAGAAAAAAAGCTGGCAACAGCTAGTAAAATATAATTGTAAAACAAATGCTTTAAAACGTACGATTACATTCAACTACATTATTAACGACTACACAATTAACAATATTTATTTTAAAGAGGCATGATGTACGGCGGGTAATTTAAATGAATGTCAAATAGGGTGACAATCAAATCAAATTAGGCGAAACTGTCAGGACGGACGGACGTGCGACGGGAGTCGCGGTTTAATTGTACAGGTGAGGTGCGGCCGAGTGATAGCGGAAACACAAGAGTTAAATTTCTTTATAGGAAAAAATATTCTCTTGTTACTGAGTTACGATAAAAAGAGCGTTTTACAGTGCTGCGAAGCTGTTTGGAGTATTTTTTTCTTACATTGTAACATACAATATGCTTAACTATAATTATAAATTATTAAGATCTTTTTTTGCGAAAGAACAGCCCTGCTGGATTTTATAATTTATTAACTTTCTCTGGCTTAAACTGTTGGGGGGCTTCAGCCGTGGTTACAAACCCTTTCGAGGGTTAGCCCCCAGGGCATCCCAGACAGAATCTTGCAACTGCTAAGAGACTACCTGAGCGATCGCACCTTCCGTTACCGGATAGATGGCACTCTGTCATCTACCAGACCCATACGAGCCGGAGTCCCTCAGGGCTCTGTTCTATCACCCCTCCTATACGCGCTTTACACTAGCGACATACCAAAGAGCCCCTACGTAGAGCTAGCCCAATTTGCGGATGACACCGCCCTCTATACAACATACCGAACCATACCTCGCATCATATCCCGCCTCCAAAAGGCCATCGAGCGCTTAGGCGCTTGGTTTCGCCAATGGAGGATAGAGGTGAATCCGGATAAAAGCACAGCAGTGCTTTTCACTGGACGAGCCCGCCCTGACCTCAGGGACAAAAGGGACCTTAACTTATTCAACCGTCCTATACCGTGGCAAAAGACAGCCAAGTACTTGGGTGTAACTTTGGACAGTCGCTTTAACTTCGCAGATCACATTAGCGCAGCCCGTAACAAGGCTGCCTTCGTTCTCGGTAGACTCTACCCCATGTTAAACAGACGTAGCAAGTTGTCACTTCGTCATAAAGTGACACTCTATAAAACCTGTGTCCGCCCCATCATGTCATATGCGAGCGTCGCCTTCGCGTTTCGCCCTCCCTCCGCATATAAGAGATTCCAGACTCTCCAAAACCGCTTCATGCGCAACGCTACTGGGTGCCCCTGGTTCGTACGTAACGTCGATCTCCATAGAGATCTCAAACTCCCCACTATTGCTCAATACTTTAAAAAACTCTCGAAAATCTACTTTGAGAAGTCTATCCGACATCCCAACCCTCTCATAGTTGCGGCTTCTTTTTACTCACCCAACCTTAGCGCCACTCTCAACAAGAGGAGGCCTAAACATATCCTTCACGACCCTGACGATCAGATTACTACTGACAATGCTCCCTATCAGAACACACAATCAACCTATGCACAGCGTCTTCGCCGGCGAAGACGAGGTCCCCGACTTCTAACGTCAACCGGACGTGGGCTCGCACCACGTTCTCGGAAGCGTGCGGATTAATCACCGTCCGTAACCCTTTCACTCCAATCGTCGCCTGAGCCGAGGTTCGGCCTCACATGAGGCGCCCTCAGGCCGACGATCCCTTCGCTTCTTCGAGCCCTAGGGTTCAAACTCTTCCTGGCAGAGCCCCATTCCGAGGCTCGCCAACAAGCCCGCGTTACGCTGTTAAAATCATTAGGGTTAATCAGCTACACACAATCCGAAAAAAAAAAAAAAAAAGAGGGTTAGCCCGCTCCCATCTTAGACTACATTATGAGATTGCAATACAAGGCTTACTTGTAGTGCAAGGAATGAAAAAAAGATTGGAGGCAAATTTGAGCTTTAATAAAATTACAATAAGATACATTTTACACCAATTTTCAAATAACTCGATACTCGAAAATGACTGTAAGTGTTTTCAAGTTAAAAATTAATAAATGAATAGCTTAATCTATCCATGTGATGGAAATGAAGTGTGAAGCTAGGATTGATCTAAAAATGGTTTGGGACATTATAAGTCTAGATCCACTCACTACATTAGAATTTAGTAAATCGACCAAATTTTATAAGCAATAATTTATTCATTATTTTTATAACTTGAACCATAAAGCTAAATAATGCAGCTAAAATTATAGATTAATATCATAGTAATCTTATTAAAGTTGTATTCATAGTTTTTTTAAGTAGTTTTATTTGTGTGTACCGGCAGATCAGAATACAGTTGTCACCACCCCTCCTCTTTCCATGGCTGTCATACAGGGCGGCGGGAATATAACGGGGAACGGGCTGCGGCGCCTCTGTACTACTACTACCATCTACCGTGATCACCAATCCTTCTGTCCAGCCTGGTGGTTATGGGCAAACCTTCCCGCTTGGAGAGGCCTTGTGTTGCAGTGGACTGCTAAAGGCTATTGATAATGATGAATATTTTGAGTTATGAAGGCACGCAACTTTAAGACCGTTTATGATTATAGACCGCTTCCAAAAATCGCTTTCTGCTATCAATTGGCCATCACGTACCATTCATTAATTGGTCCCATTACGCTGGCAGGCGTGGCATACAATTATCGTGTCTATTTGTAGTCCGTTTAAACACATTAAAAAATTACCGACAGCTACGAATAGGACTCTCGCATAAATGGTTCTGTACACAAAA
This sequence comes from Pararge aegeria, assembly GCF_905163445.1. NCBI lineage: Eukaryota > Metazoa > Arthropoda > Insecta > Lepidoptera > Nymphalidae > Pararge > Pararge aegeria. The sequence goes on along the minus strand of NC_053184.1, from coordinate 1,527,380 downwards.
CTTTTTATTTAAAGGTCCAACGGTATCGGCTCGAATAGCAAATAAAATTATCGAATATGAACTTAGCCAGGATTTTTTTTATTATTACAATAACATTATCATTCTCCTGGCGCTTTCCCTATTTGAGGTCGGCCCTCCTGATACTTGTCCGCCATTTAATACGGTCTTGTGTCATTTCTGGTGTTAGGCCCAGAGTTTTCATGTCATTGAAAACGGTTCTAGTCCAGGTGGTAAGTGAAAATTATTACAATAATAATAGAAAAATCCCGGCTAAGTTTGTTGAGGGCTCTTTTTAGAGTAGGGCGCGTTAAGGACCTTAAGGGTTTAGTTTTAAGCTTGAAAACAAAGCTACACTTTTCAGGGCATGCAAGGAATACATCCAACAAAGCGTGGTCATAGGGCGCCATTTACATGAGGCGTGGGTGTTAAGCCTCATGAAACCGCAATCAGAATGCTCTTGGCATAGCCGTAGAATTATAAAATGCATTGCATACTAATTAAATTTAATTCTATATTTATTATTTTTCTACGGTTAAATAATCAATATTGAAACAACAGCAACAACCTTATCTTAATAACATTAAAATAAAATATTATAATTCCTAGAATAGAAGAAAAATATATTTTTTTTCAAAATACACGTTTTAAAGCTGTTACATGTTTAAAATGGTTTTAGGTGACAGTGTATTGCCGTACAGCATCATGAAGATAATGCGACAAAAGTAATTTTGTTGTAAAACCTCATTAAGAGTATAAAAGTTCTTATTTTAACAATTTTTTGAGTTCAGATCAAAATACAGTTGTCAAAACCCGTCCTCCTGCGGTCGTCGTAAGAGGCGATTAGCTTAGTTTATTTTTATTTTGTTTATAAACAGTATTAAAAAATATATATACCTAAACATTCCTATTTCATTTGTTGCTATTATATTTATAACTCATATATTCTCAGGTAATGATCCTTAATATTCTGAATGCGAAAGTGTGTTTGTTTGTTTGTCCTTTGTTTGCGCACTAACTAAGCACCCAATCGAAACCAGCAATTTATTTGTCAGATAGTTAGTTTAAAGGACTGAGAGTAGTATAGGCTGCTTTTTATCTCCCCGGGGATAATTATTTACCTTCTTCCACAGCTTTATCAACTCTCTGAGCACTGACACACAAGTGTAAATAATATACATATAATATATGTGTAAACGGGGGTAAACTTCTCCTTTTCCATGTTCCCGTGCTTTAGCAGGTGGACACGTTTATTTTATCCTTTGTCAGGGAATAGGATTTTTGTATCCTGCTCGTGCTAGCCCTGCAGGACAATAAACGGTTTCCACGGAATTTGTAAAAACAATTCGATTACAGCACTGTTTCTTAGTTTTCCTCTTTGTATTGTGCGTTTATATATTAACGATGTATATATTATGTATATTAAAGGTATTATTGTAACGATCAAAACACAACAGTCTCGTATAATGTCCTCTACAGTTTGGTTGCCTGGCAGGTATCGCTTTTTAGTGATAAGGCCGCTTTCGTACTATTTAAGCTTAATGTGCCATTTTCATGTCATTGTTCTACCTATGTTTCTTGGTGTGCAATAAAGTGTCCTTTTTACGTATTAAATGATTTACCTAGTGGTATTGTCTGTTACCTGTACAGGTATAGCTAGGGTTTTCAATTTTATATTTTTACGTGCGGAATCCTAAAGCTAGTGAAGGGTTCACGTCGACCGTTACATAATTACTTTGTTAGTAATCAAAATTCAGGTCGAGTGTGAAGTGGAATTTGATGGGCTACGATGGACTGATGGGTTTGGTAAATTTTTTTTTGTTACATTTTCTGTGGAGGTTCTATGTTTATCTATGGTTAAATAATCATTTACATTTCTCTATACGGTACGTAATGGCCTTGCAGTGAGTGTTTTAACTTATCCCACACCCTGAGAAAACAGCACACAACAAGAAGAATGTGTAGTTGATTTACTTGTAGGTATATCTTTCTTTAAGACTACAAAACTTTGGAGCGTTGTTCAAACCCAATTTTCTTACTCCGGGCTAGTAAAAAGAATTGTTTTCCAGAAAATAATCGCTTATCGCTTAGTAGCAATCTCTGCCAATTGCAAAATCTAGGCAATCTTAGGTTTAGGATTGAAACAGCATACTAATACATAAATCAGATTACACACGACAAATAAAGTAAAAATCCAAGTCAAAAATATCTTTATTCAAGTAGGTGGCACTTTTGATGCGTACATTACATGAAATTTACACGGTAGTGACATGATGGCGATAACCGTATTTGTAAACTTAAAACTAAAGCTACGAGGGTTCCAAACGCGTTCTGGTGTAAGAAAAAGCCCACAACAAACTCAGTCGGGTATTTTTTTTGTTAACACCATCTCACATTGTCAAATAACAATAATTATTATACCGTAAATACTTATTTACGTATAAGTACTTATTTACGTTACGTGGCATGTGATAAATTCATCCTACGGTCGTCTTCAGTAGTATAACTATTTCACCAAGTTAAGTTGACAAGCCATGCATAAGTAAAAAGCTAGCGCTTGTAGTGGAATTAAATAAACAATGTTTTTAAAATAATATGTATGGGTCACGTGCTACATGTGTAACAAATATCATCAAGATCGGTTCTACAGTTCAGCCGAACATAGGTAGCAAACAAACGAACAAATAAATCACGCATTTATTATTAACAATAATAATAAATTTATTACGACAATACACACACCTTCATCTAGCCCCAAAGTAAGCGTAGCTTGGGTTATGGGTACTAAGATGACTGATGAATAATTTTATGAATAATATACATAAATACTTAGAATATACACATAAACACCCAGACACTGAAAAACATTCATGCTCATCACACAAACATTTTCCAGTTGTGGGAATCGAACCCACGGCCTAGGACTCAGAAAGCAGGGTCGCTGCTCACTGCGCCAATCGGCCGGCGAATCCGACACGAAAATATTATATCCGACCACACTCCTTCTAGCTACTACTATAAGCGTAACTAATGTGCTCTCAAGTGGCTGGCATAACCATTTTTTTTAAACGTGCGATTACATTGACAGCACGTCAGTACTCCACCAATAATCTTGTCATATATGGCCGGTGACGGTCTGGCCTTTAACTCATTACGCCTATCATTTTGTTCTGCGCGCCTTTTAACTTCTAACTCACTTTTTTGTTTGCCGAGTGTCTCCATCGCGGCCGATCTTCTGCCTCAAATTCCCACAGTGATAGGGCCATATCACATCTTTATATGTATATACTCGTATCACATGCAATTCGAAGTAAACTATGCGCTTAACCATTCTTTCTTCACCCATTCTGGATATGGGTCCAGAGATCCGGAGTTGCCCCCTTACTGTGTAAGCCAATCCGGCTGACATTGCTTTATAACATCCGTATGGATAGATAAGAACGGTAAGTTAACTTAGGTCACCAAATACTAATCAGTAAACACGCTAATCTTGTTTGCATGTCAAACCAAATCGCTTAAACATTGGCAAATGCTTCACAATCGGCAACGCAGGAGGAGACCAAACAAACTGTGATACCAGTAGCGGCACCATTCGAAAACGAGCTTTAGGTTATAATATAAACAGAGTTCACAATCGTTCTAACTGTAAACACTGTCAATAGCGGAATTAAAGCACGCACGCTTATATTTACAGAACAGTGTTTTGACTGTGATAATGAGATGCGACAGTGCATTGCGGACATGTAAAGCTGTCATATAATACCCCAGAATCCATAGTTAGTGGCTTACTGCGTCATATATGACTTTCAGAAGTGTGATTAGGTAAGAAAATGCAGTTGAGCACCAGGCACCGAAGCATCGGCCGTGGCCTAGTAGTAAGTTTACGTCTATGAGTTTTATTTTATAAATTCAATAGAGCTTTTTGCAACAGCTCTTCCGGGAGAACCTTCTAACGCCACGCTTGTTTTTGTTGCCAAGCAGAATTGATTTTTGCTAGTGTAATACAAATAATAAAATTGTTAATTAATGTATAAAATAGAATAGAATAGAAAAACTTTTGTGCTAGGGTGCAAAGGCGGCCTTATCACTAAAGATGATTTATTAAAGGTAACCTGAGCGTACGAAGCCGATAAAAAGTGGAAAGTGGGTGGTGCATAAAGGATGTTGCAAAAAAATAGAATAAACTTACATGAACATACTACATTTACATATTAACTACAAAAATACCGATATAAATTTATATATACTATAATAGATATTTATGATATATATTTATGCTATTATAAACTTACATAATACTCAATTACATAGATAAGTAATAATTTTTTAAGCGATGTTTAAACAGGTGAATAGATTCGGATTCGGTATTTCCCAGAGATTTGTGCTATTTCGTATATATATATAAAAATAAAATTAGTGTTTGCTATGGATTTTAGAAATTGCCTTTGGCTGTTGACATATCGCATCCTACATACAAAATATATAAGATACTTTAAGTCGTGAGAAACAACTCAGTTGTAAATAAACATAAAACAGCACAAACATTTTTTTTATATATAAAACCAAGTTTATAATTAATACGGTTAAAGTAAGTTGACTTTACAGTAGCTATACAAAAACATACTACAGAGAGAGCATATAATGTTGGCGGTAAAGACTAAACCCAATAATATAATTTCTGTAATGTGTGGCAATAACAGAAGAAACTTATTCATTATTTTCTTTTTTATAGGAATACCATCATTATCTCTCTGAATGAGAAAGGTCTAAGCAGTAGTCCATAACGCTAGCCGAGTGCGGTGTGGTAGACTTCACAAGCCTTTGAAGATATTATCCTAAAAACTCAGACATGCAGGTTTTCTCACTATTTTTCCCTTCCTCGAAAAGCAAGTATTTAATTTCAAAAACGCGCATAACTTCGAAATATTAGAGATTTGAGGATCTAACAGGGTCTTCCCGATCTGCAGGTAGTCACAACTATATAAATATACCAAGAAATTCCAAGTACCCAACCAATGTCATGTCATATATGTCATTTCGTGTAAAGCAAGTATTTAATTTCAAAAACGCGCATAACTTCCAAATGTTAGAGATTTGAGGATCTAACAGGGTCTTCCCGATCTGCAGGTTGTCACAACTATATAAATATACCAAGAAATTCCAAGTACCCAACCAATGTCATGTCATATATGTCATTTCGTGTAAAGCAAGTATTTAATTTCAAAAACGCGCATAACTTCCAAATGTTAGAGATTTGAGGATCTAACAGGGTCTTCCCGATCTGCAGGTTGTCACAACTATATAAATATACCAAGAAATTCCAAGTACCCAACCAATGTCATGTCATATATGTCATTTCGTGTAAAGCAAGTATTTAATTTCAAAAACGCGCATAACTTCGAAATGTTAGAGATTTGAGGATCTAACAGGGTCTTCCCGATCTGCAGGTAGTCACAACTATATAAATATACCAAGAAATTCCAAGTACCCAACCAATGTCATGTCATATATGTCATATCGTGTATGTCGTATTATATTTGTCATAAGTGGTATTTGTCTAAAACTACTGGATACTTAATTACGCTATACCATTTTAATAAAATTTCAGCCTCTATTATGTTGATGCTAGCGGTGCGCAGTTAATATTTGGTGTATTTTCCGTTAGTACAACGATTTAAAGCGGGCTTTAAAGAGCTTGTGTCGTCGGCCATTTTGCCATGATATACACCATCATTTAATTTACTCCTAATTATTGAACGCCGTTGTTTTCCAATACGCAGTTTCTATGGTCAACCGAAAACTTTATTATCTACACATGCAGTGGTTTGCACAAATCCATGGAATTTATTCTAATGGAATTTACGGATTTTGGGATTGTGTTAGTCTTTTATGATTTCGTTTAAAATATTTCGAAAAATACATTCTTGGGCGGCGATTTAATATCGCTTAAACCACCACTTCTAAACCATACATCGACATATATTACTCTCAACGCAAGTGAAACCGCAGAGAATAGCTACTAAAAATTAATAAATAAATAATAATACCTGATCAGAAGACGACTCTCTTCCATTTGAATTAAAAGAAACGTAACAAAACTTAACAATGGAATCAAACCATAATATGCGATAATATATAAAACAATAAAATAATATGCCAAACAATGTACGAAGGATAAATAACTTTTATTTAGAATTCAAGAAAAATTCTATATACAGGAAATAAAACAAAAAGAAAAACGAGTTCGCCACTAAAAAGTCAAATACACAATCAAGACAACGGAACTGCATTACGGTTGTATAAAATAACGCTATCTAGGAAACCCTCCCTCCAACAAGGTGTTGGGCGCGCAAATAATTTATTTCTCTCTACAAACACAGACAACATAAGCCGCGAGAAAAATAAGCAAACTACCCACTTAAAAGACGCAGCAGTCTCGCCGAGGCGGTTACCAAGGAAATCGAACCTTCTTGCGGTGGTCGAAATTAAAAAGTCAACCGTGCGACTGCGGTTGTGGGGTCTTTACGACACTATTGAGGTGGTAGTTTTCTACAAAGGGGTATAAATTTCGAGCCCCGACGAGGAGCGTCGCTTCGACCTTATTTAATTTCATAATAAATTGCAATAATTGCATTAGACGGGCTGGCGAGGGAATAAATCAGGCGATACGGACGTCGCGCGTCGAGCTCGGTTGTCAAGTAGCAAAAAGGACGAGCTATTGGCTAGGAGTCATGTTTTGGTGCGTTGCCCCGACGTCGTAAACTTGGAAATACGTCGTAAGGAAATAATAGCGATTCTATCAATGCGTTTCGTGTTTGCCGAGTGCATTACACTTTGATATTTGCTATGAATCATAACAAGAGCTGTTGTTAATGTCACAACGTAACATTTAGATAAAATGGCGTGCCTGAAAACATAACCTTTATAAACATAATGATAACATTATTGTAGTAGTATTTGAGTTTAAATAGCGTCATTTAAATTGAATCATTACTTTTATTTTGTGAATAATATGGTTTAAAAAATGGATCGATGTTTCTTTCTCAATTGCAACCGACGGCTTCAAATTTAATTAGATTTACATACATAAATAAAAAAATAACCTGAATTATTTATATAAGATATACACACACAACCGAAATGTTTTACCAAAATTATTTCTATAGTATGTTAATTATAAATATAACTTATATTAGTATTATATATATGTATAAATATATATAAATGAGAAATAACCTGGATTATTTATATAAGATATGGATTATCAATATATATATACATATATATATATATATATATATATATACTAATATAAGTTATATTTATAATTAACATACTATAGAAATAATTTTGGTAAAACATTTCGGTATTGTGTGAGTATAATTTCCATATAGAAAAAGTTGCAGAAATAATAATAAAGAAAAAGAAAACTTCTATCACATTGAAATACTATTCCAAATACAAAATTACTCAATCCTGTTTAGCAGGGCGCTGTCGTAACCAATTAACATTAAACATCCAAGCTTATACCTAATACTATTATTGCATCCATATATCTCCGTAGACAAATAGCAGACTAACATCTAACCCTCGCAACTCAACTAAAAATACCCCAGTACTTATGAAGATTCGATTAAGCCAAGCCAGATTAGGTCGACCCCGATAAAGATACACGGAAAAACAATTAACGAAAATACTGAAACAATGACAATGTATAAAGTTTGTCTTTGTTTTCCTATATCTTAACGTGCTTGCGGTGGGCGGGCCTGGCAGACCCATGAGGGGTTATTCCAAGCTAAAATAGGTGCGGCATTTGAGGGTTAAACAATGTGCGCCGTTACACTTGAATTTATTGTTTTTAGATAAACTTAACTGGAGATTAGTGGAAGAGTTTGTGCGTTAATTAAAACGAACACAAGGCTGTTTATTTGTGTTAAATTTACGACGCGTTTTATTTGCGAAAGGTTTATATTGAAAAGTTTTCAGAATACCATTTGCATGTATTATAACTTGTTACAATAAGTTAGAGCTAATGTTATTATTCATGGCGTACTTCTAAAGCTTGATTTTTATCACATGAATTTTAATGTTAATATTATTTTATTTTTCTGTGTTCAGAATACAATAAAGGCCATAAGTGAACTTCTGGAATTGTTTGTTTGAAATCTTGTATCTCAAGAATTAGCACTGCCTACGATAAGAAACACAATAAACATATTATTTTTGTAGCCCGTTTATAAAAGCGGGTAAAAAGATCTTTAATATGGCTCTGCGAATTAATTTTTAAGGCCTGGAATGCCCTCCGATCTTCCGGCTTCCCTGATACCTATAATCTGGGTACCTTCAAATCAAGAGTGAATAGGCATCTTCTAGGCAAGCGCGCTTCATCTTAGGCTGCATCATCACTTACCGTCTGGTGTGATTGTAGTCGAGCACTTGTCTATATGTTTAAAAAAAAAAAAAACTACAACCTATATTAAACAGCGTTTAAGTCGCGGTAAATAGGATTTATATACATTCTGTTGTGATATCAAAGTAAGTGTGAGAAACTTATGATCAAACAACAAAACTACATACAATTCACCAACCCATTGTTCAGTTGTAAATAAACATCCACACGAGTATATCCTAACAGATAAAATCGAATAGAAAGCATAGGATCTCCAATATAAACAATGCATAAACAAAGACTGAGTAAGAGGCCAAAAGTACCCTAGCAAAAAGGAAATGTTTGCGAAAATGACTCGTATTATTATAGGGTTAAGAGTTTGTATAATCTTAATAATAGTTGCGTTGCAGCGTCGTGTGTAGACGGTTCGTGCATCAATCGAATTCTGCTCCGCATACTAATAAACTTCGGTACGACATGGTTATTAATATCTTAAGAGATAAGATTTTCTACTGGATATGGCTTATCATATAAAAAAACAATATAATGGGAAACATATCTTTAGTCTTATGATTAGAAAGTTCTATGTTTAATTTAGGTCCCAGATTTAATGAATTACCCGGACACATTCACTTATATTATTATAGACTATAAATAAATAAATAAATAAATATACTACGACAATACACACATCGCCACCTAGCCCCAAAGTAAGCGTAGCTTGTGTTATGGGAACTAAGATGACTGATGAATATTTTTATGAATTATATATACATAAATACTTAGAAAATACATATAAACACCCAGACACTGAAAAACATTCATGCTCATCACACCAACATTTTCCAGTTGTGGGAATCGAACCCACGGCCTTGGACTCAGAGAGCAGGGTCGCTGCCCACTGCGCCAATCGGCCGTCTATATAGGTATACTATAGGTCCGAATCAGCAGAGATAGACCAGTGTTTAGGAGTTCAGCTTCACTTTCCGGGGGCCGAGTTCTAAGTTATGTGCGCTTTAAGTAATTAATATATCAGTTCCTTCAACGGTGGAGGAAAACATCGTGAAGAAACCTGCATGCCCGAGAGTTCTCCATAATTCTCTCAAAGGTGTGTGGAGTTCACCAATCCGCACTGCGCTAGCGTGGTGGACGGTCTACCTTTCTCATGTGGGAGAAGACCCATGGCCTCTAGTGGACCAGTTGATATAATTATGATGATTATATTTATATGTACACTTGGGTGCGAAGAGCACGCTTGCTTCGCGCTGTCAGTTGTACATCCACTTATCAGTTATCAGGGGCTATTTTTAGTTTAACTAACCCTTTATTCCAAATGTCACTCTTAAATGTGGTCCGAGCAGTGGCGTGCACTGGATTTCTTACCAGGGTATGCATACATCAGCAAAATTGCATAAATGACAAAAATCCTCCTACTACAAGAGTTAAATATAAATTTTAGGGTAAGCAGTGCTTTCGTGCATATATGAAGTGCACGACACTGGGTCCGAGTTACATATCGTAGATGGCTTAAGGAAAGCGTTCTTGCCTGAGTTTTGCTCTGCAAGACGCTTCCCCCCACCACCACTGATTGGGACCCGGCAATTAACCCAATGTGCCTTTTAGAGAATTAATTATAAATTGAACTATTTGCTATTAATATTACCGTAAGGTTTCAATACATTTCTACTATAATACGGACATATAAGTAACCATAGGTTACCATGCAATGAGGTAGAAGCTAATACCCAATTAGTCGGTAACAACCCGAGAATTAAGAGGTAAAGAGTTCACAAGACTAGATTTACTTGATTTTTCTTTAAATGTGTATGTGTGATCCTAATACTAACGCTACATCATGTGCGATTTTAGACTCTACCAAACACATCCTTGAACTCTTTAGAAGAGCTAAAGTTGCATTCACCTCGTCATTCAATACTTCATAACATATACAACAAAGTTGTAGTGACTGCACTATCACTGAATCAGTTTAAGAATAGACTGAACAAACATCAAAAAGACAAAAGCACAAGAATTGATTTAGCGAAATCAAATAGATCAGCGAATGCTGTTTAGTCTATTATATAATAATAATAATAATAAATTGGACATTCAAAAGCCCCGCAAGCGGAAAGTTGACGTTTTTTCTTATACATTTTTATAAAATGTTTTATATTTTTGTAAGCATTATTAAGAATTTAAAAAAAAAGAAAATCAATTAATGACAGAAAAATAATAATAAGAACTTCATCTTTTTAGGAAGAAGTCTATAATGGAATATTTTTTTCTACTAAATAAAATAACGCAGCGCATCGATCAACGCCTGACTATATGTTTTATTTCTATAAATTTTTATTATTTTATTTTTTTAAGACAGCAAAAAGATTTGATTTCTGGCAAGGGATTATCATGAAACACACAATCGTAAATATAAATCTTATTTTATATGAATGACAATATAAGATTAACGTTAATCCGTAACGTAAATGTTAATTTTTCATATTAAAATTACGTAGGAAATTAATTTCATTAAAATGCCTTCTATGATAAGGATGTTTGTATCTAGTTTGATTTGATTTTTAAGCTAAAGCTATTGCCATATCTAGTGCCTCTACATACAAGTATGATAATTGAAGAATTCCTATTGGATATCGAATGACCCAACCATTGTTTTTGTAATTTAACGATCGATTCGCTGTGGATAATATAATCACAAGGATAAATACCTTAAACGTAGATAGAGCGGCTTTTGGGAAACCATAGTGGATATAGAAATGCAAACAATATCTAATGCATAAAAAATCTCAAGTAGTAGGTATAATATACTTTAGCATAAAACATATTATATGACCTTGATATTCGATATAGCTTAATTATAAAACAACGATATTAGACTTTTGTTTGTAACTTGCATTGTAGCTAGTAGTTTCAAGGTGCTATTGATAAAGATCTGCGAATTTAAACCACAAACTAAACTGTGTGATACTCGTTACTTTTTATTTAATTGGTTCTAGTTAACAATGGATACTAGAACAATAAGCAGCCTTACGGGCTGTTACTATTAGATTAAAAAGAAAAAATCCTTTTTTTTTGTCCGTCTGTTCACTATAACACCTTAGCACCTACAGTAGGTACCTTACTAATGACACTTGAAAAAGTAATAGTTTAAAAATATAAACCAATTAGCAATGCAATCCATAAACAAAAACGTGTCATTTTTTTTTTTATGTTTATAGACGAGCGCTTGGCTGCAATCACACCTGATAATGAGCGATGATGCAGCCGGGAGCACGCTTGCCTAGAAGATGCCTATTCACTCTTGGTACTCATATTGTAGGGTATTGGGGAAAATGGAAGCTAGAAGGGCATTCCAGATCCTAGCGGTGCGGATCAGAAATGAAAATCCAAAGCGCTTCGTACGCGTCTGCGGTATATCGACCACGTAGGGATGCAGATCTTACGGTGCCTCGAGGTTTGATGGTAAAAAGGCGAGGGGGGAACTAGATCAAACAATGCAATGGGCTCAAAATTGAGGTGTCAATTTTAAAGTAATGTGTTTTAAGACTAATATTAATTTCAGTCACTAATGAACTTGCTTTTGACGGCATAATATATTTTGTTTTTGCATTCGTGACTCTCGACTAAATAATATGTATTTAAAAGTTAAACTGCAATATTAATTTTTAGATAGTTGTCACTATTATCAAAATTAAGCTTAATTTGCTATACTCCGCGAAAAGCAGGAGAATCTGTGTGGTGTAATTTATAATTTCTTCAATCCTTATACCCCACACCAAACAGATCTTCGGCAATATACCCTCTACGCACGTTTCGCTCCGAAACCGGAGCATCGTCAGGAGATGTTGACTTTACAATGAATAATTGTTAAGAGTTAAGAATTGTTAATTGTTAAGAGTTGACTTAACGGTTTCGGAGCGAAACGTGCGTAGAGGGTATATTGCCGAAGATCTGCTTGGTGTGGGGTATAAGGATTGAAGAAATTATAAATTACACCACACAGATTCTCCTGCTTTTCGCGGAGTATAGCAAATTAAGCTTAATTTTGATAATATATCATGGATTTCCGCAAAGTAACGCCTGCTTCTATCCAATAGTTGTCACTATGTCCTAACTGTCACCTACATAAAGATTGAATATCTCAGTTACATCAATAACGTCGGCTTATGATGTAAGTCTGTGTTAAGTAGAAATTTAACTCAAACCTTATCTTGTATAGATAAGGCGATACCGTGGTTGAGACAGCTTTAAGATAAATCTGTAAGCAACTTAACAACACCGACGTGTGTGATAGAATGATGAGTTACTTTATACATAACTGATTTTTGTTAGCACCTTAGTCGTGTAACGACTGCTTAGTAACCTGGTTAAACTAACCAACACAATAACAGTTTCCCGATTTCGGACACGGTGGTCAATATCCGAAGATTACACGGTAGATGTTATAATGCACAAATGCGTGCCCGAATACAAGCGCACCTATTTCACGCACGCATAGTCCGATAGGACGGCACTAACACCACCAGAAAGAGATAAGGCGCTGGATTGCTTAACGTGCTCTCCAAGTGAAGTGGGTGAATCACAGTCAATTGCCAAACTTTGGGCCGGCCGATAATGCAGGGCTACAATCTCAATACATAAGGTTGATTAACAATAATGCTTAGACTAGTAGCAATTATGCTCATCCTATTGACCCATTAACGGCCCACTACATGGCACGGAGCACCTCCCACAATGAGATGGGTTTAGGCCGTTGACCACGCTGGCCCAGTGGGGATTGGTACATCGGAGAACATAATGAAGAAATATTAGTTACGCCGGTTTTATCCCGATGTTTTCCTTCAATATAATAGATAGATATATCTTAGATAATATATAGATATATCTTCTATCTCTATAGTGATACTGCAGTGTGTATGGAAACTATTATATCAGTTCTGGTAAGTTAGCAGGGCACTGAACGGGCACATCGATTAATTTCAAACTAACTTGCCAACTATGAGTTGACGGCGCTTCTTAACTACTCCACTTTGATTATAAAATCGATCCGGCGAATATCTGCGACGCAAATAGAAACCCGGTAATATGCTAGTCATCATTTTGTCTTTTAACACTGATCATGACTGGCTGGTCTCCTGTCTCATAAAAGAGTTTAGTAGTAGAGCTTACTGTGACGGAGCTCGTCCAAGAAAGTACTACCACCATGCTTCCTTTATTTCTGCCACCAATACTGATATTGTAGCAGTGTCCACATCACTAAACTAGATGGCGCCACAAAGATCCTGAATCGCGTTAACGAAGTGTTCACCAAAATTAACGATATACAATTTTCAAAATGAATGGTTGGAGCACAATCACCCGCTCGGAGGCAGATCTTCCTATTGGTACGGTCAAACGCATTACCTTAGCTTTCGTACAATATGATGATGACATATAATTCCAGTGGCACGACGTTTGACCGGGATGAACTCCGAAACCGATTTTAACTTAAAATTATTAAATTTCGAATTAATTGTTTTCTTGTATTCCTATTCCGTTCAATTATTAGTACCTAATAATTGAACGGAATACAAGAAAACCACATCAACGCTTGGCGGGGTTTGCTAGTACTAATATAATAAAGAAAGAATGATTTTCGTATCAGAAATCTGGAGATTCCTAGAAGAATCAGAGTTACCGATATAGCTCAACGAGTCGCGAAGCTGAAGTGGCAATGGGCCGGGCACATAGTTCGGAGAAAGGATGGACGTTGAGGTCCCAAGGTCATGGAATGGCAGCTCTGAACAGCGTTGGTCGACCCCCAACGAGATGGACAGACGACATTAAGCGCGTCGCAGGTAGCCGCTGGATACAAGCGGCACAGAACCGTGGAATTTGGAACTTCCTACAAAAGTCACCAGTGTCCAGCAGTGGACGTCTATCGGTTGATATGATGATGATGATGATAATATAAATTTTTATGAATAATATACATAAATACTTATAATATCCATATAAATAAGAAGGGTTGAGAGCACTAAAAAGAATTATTGGGCACGCCGGTCTATCACGATGTTTCCTTCACCGTTAAAGCAAGTGATATTTAATTGTTTGAATTACAAACGTAACGCAAAGGTGTGTTATGTGTATCATAGAAAAATGTAGTGTATTTAACGCAGTTAGTGTGGAAAAATGCCCGTAACACCATATACTTTATCTATTCTCCGACATTCTAATCTAAATAAAGCTTTATTTACCGAACGTGATGCCAATATTTTTTGGAGCCACTATCTACAACTTTTTTATCATAAAGTTGGTAAATTTGTTGAACTCGAAGGAGCATAAAAATTTATCAGCCCCCGCCGTTGATATACAAACCCAAGATATAGATTGAGCATAGTAATTTTTACATTAGTAAATTAAAGTGAAAGACATTTTTTGTATTGCATTCGCATAGATATTTAGACAACATTCCAATATTCACGACTTTTATGAAATCTTAACCAAAAGCGTTTTATTATGATAATCTTGTCAGTTTGCTTATGTTAGTCCATCACCAAACAATCAATAGCCTATACCGCCGCCACCGCTGGACTAAAAGCCTCTCCTAATGGAAGGGATTTTGCATAATCACCACGCTGGCAGACGAGTTGGTGATCGCAAGAAGATGGTAGTAGGAGCACAGAGAATGCTACTGCCCGTTCTCCTATATTTTCCCTCTGCCCCCTCATACGCTTTGTTATTCGCGATTTGTTTATTCGCGCTGTCGCTTTTTTCATTTCAGGAACATCTTTGAGTGTTATCCTAACACTTCTTGATATAGAGCTTCTCGTGATTAGTGCTATACCGATATAATAGAACACACATAGACACAAAAAATGGTATTCTAAGGAAGTACGTAAAATTCACAAAAAAATCGGGTTCATATATTTTATCTTTTCATAACTTCTTTAGACGGCCGATTGGCGCAGTGGGCAGTGACCCTGTTTTCTGATACAAAGGTCGTGGGTTCGATTTCCAAAACTGGAAAATGTTTGTGTGATGAACATTAATGTTTTTCAGTTTGGGTGTTTATATGTTGTACAGCTACCTTTTAAACCCATAACACAAGCTACGCGTACTTTGGGGCTAGATGGCGATGTGTGTACTGTCCTAGTATATTTATTTATTTATTTATTATGTTTTGTAGTAGTAACTATCTTTGTTTTTTTATATCGATAAACTTTACGGTAAAAAGGCACGTTTCATAAAACGTAACGATCGCGCCTGACCCAGTTGGCTAAAAAGAGATCCCAGGGCATATCCCGGTTGCCAATTGAATAATAGTTATTCCACAGGCCCACGAGAATCATCCATAATAAGAAGACGGTATATTTTATTAATACGGCCGACGCACAGCTGAGTCCGGGCGGAATTTAATTTTGGTACTATATTGAACAGAAGGCACGTTCAGAACTTTCGGTTTATCGTCATAACTCACTTGAAGTGAAACGAGCATGAAATCGAGTGAGATAATGAGGTGCATAGGTCGTAATTGGGTGAAATAAATAGAAAATACTTATACTCACAAAAAGTGAAGCGAGTGAGCATCGTATTTGGATTACCGCATCAAGCTCCTAAGACTATAAAGTGCGTAGCTTTTTCAATGACATGAAATAATAACTACAAATAATTTTATCAATTTAAAATGCAAACATAATCTTTCGGAACCGACAGGATTTTACCTGCGACTCTCTGGCAATCGTGGCCTGAGCGCTTTAAACAATTAAGCTACGGCTCTCCTACCGTCGCGTCGATGCCAAAAATTAGTATATGCCTTCTACATCAGTCTAATAGCGACTGTGATTATTCCTCCAAGTGTAGGTAAAACTACAAATAAAAACAAAAATACTACCTCCAAGTTTTAAAATGCCTTTAAACATACCTTTTTTTACTGTAGATATCACACGTATATTGGATAAAAAATAATATTATTTTTTATATAACGGGCACTCTAGTTAGTACTCTACCCTTACTTATGAGTATAGTGAAACGACTATCAAAGCGAGTGATTAGTGGAATTAGATCATTGCAACGCCCTGTTTTATTCCGCAGCTAGTAATTTAATGAACTAAAGGAAAAAAATTGGGTTCATGCAGAGAATTGAACCTGGGACCTCCCGTATAAAACCACGCCGCTGCGCCAGGGAGGTCGTCAAAATAATTTCAACCTTTGTACCAAGAAGTCATTGTTCCATCATACACCTACATCGCCTTTAAGGGCTTTATTATTAAGATGGGGGTAGATCCTAAATAAACAGGCGGCCGGTAGCAGTTACCTGACCGTGCAAACTATAATAAGCTGGGCTAATAAACGACGGGGCACTATGTTGGTACACATTATTGACACTTTATATATATTAGATACACGTGTAGAATTGCGTATGTTATTATTTAATTACGTTTCGAAATTATCTTTATAATACTAGGGGTCTCTTGCCATTTCGTCCGCGTAAAAGTCTACCTTAAAAGATAGACATATGTTGTCCCAGGCTTTCTTTACAACTTTTAAAGAGGAACAACTTTAAAATTCGTGTCTATGTATTTATCTGTATATAGGTATTTATCTGCATATAGGTATTTATTTAGGGAGCTCTGCACTCGAAATTTTAGACCTAGGACACACGATCCAGTTAGGTAGGTCCAATTTCTAGAATGAGGTGAACCGCCGAATCCAACTCGGTTGGGCAGCGTTCGGGAAACTTCGTGACATCTTCTCGTCCAAAATCCCTCAGTGCCTGAAGACTAAAGTCTTCGAACAGTGCGTGTTGCCAGTGATGACTTACGGAACTGAGACATGCCCGCTAACTATGGGCCTCATAAGAAGGCTCAGAGTCACTCAGCGGGCGATGGAGAGAGCTATGCTAGGCGTATCTCTACGTGATCAAATCAGAAATGAGATCCGTAGAAGAACTAGAGTTACCAACATAGCTCAGCGAATCGCGAAGCTGAAGTGGCAATGGGCAGGGCTCGGAGATCCGATGGGCGTTAGGGTCTTAAGGTGTTGGAGTGGCGACCCCGCACCGGTAAACGCAGCGTAGGTCGGCCCCCAAGGAGGTGGACGGATGACATCAGGCGAGTCGCTGGGAGCCGCTGGAGGCAAGCGGCCCAGGACCTTGTATTGTGGAACTCCCTACAAAAGACCTATGTCTAGCAGTGGACGTCGATTGGTTAAGATGATGATGATGATGAGGTATTTATTTATATTATTCATAAAAATATTTATCAGTCATTTTAGTATCCATAAAACAACTAACGCTTACTTTGGGGCTAGATGGCGATGTGTGTAGTGTCGTAGTATATTTATTATTACTCTATTAATTATTATTTTTCTTTTTTTTTTTAATTATTAACGATGCTTAAGAATAAATTAAAAAACACTATTAAAAAATTATAAAAAAAAAAAAACTTCCAGCCTCCGCTTGCGGGGCTTTTGAATGCCCAAGCAACAGGTGGTCAGGGCTCCAGAGTGAGAAACCTCCTCACAATACGCGCCGTTTCAAGGACTACTGCCTTCTGTATCCGACCCTTGATCCAACAACCAAGCGAAAGCTTCTTGAGATGTTGGTCGAAGCTTTTCGCGAGAAGACCATTGACTGAAACGACGATCGGAACAACAACGGTCGACTCAACATTCCACATGGCGGTAATTATTATTAACTTGCTTTTTGAGACATTTAGATGGGCTGTCTAATATCTAAATTCCAATTGCCTTACTCCAATTACCTAGTTCTACAATATTTAACAGGGAAACCCCATAATTTCCTTACAATATTTTGTCCGATGTGAGAAACGATTCCAGGACTTTATGATTCGTTGTTCAACTTCGTTGTTCGCTAATCAGAAGACCACAGAGGCAGTTCCATACTTTAATAGCGGTCAATTCATTTCCGATGCCCGCATCTAATTGCAGACAGCGTCCTCCCAAAGGAAAAAACACACATTAAAAATTAAATTGTCTGCCCATTCAATGCAAATTTAGTAAGTACGCAAATCAAAAATTGCATCCACCTTGTTCACAATAAAATGAACTCTACGCTCTAATGATACGGTTGCAATTGGAATGTCGATATGCATTATCGTCTTTATAATATATTCGATAGTTGTGTATTGATGATGCATCGATGTTAAATTCAGTATTATTATACAGAACTCGATTATTGGACGCGATATTTTTTTAAAAATAAATAATAGTTTTTACTTTTAACTGTAGATTAAATAAAAAAAGCTGGGAACAGAAAATTAAAAGGATAGTATATAAAATTTCGTTTATTAATAAAGAGATCGCTATAAAAAATTTAGCCTATTTTGCACACCTCAAAAATATATGGAGAAAATTTTTTTGACATCAACTCATTTTTTAAGTAGGTATACACAGGAAGAAATAAATGTTGCAAGGAGTATTTAGGTACATTATAGTTCTAGATATTTCATAATGAAAATTTATCGGCATAAAAAGTACCTTACAACCCAGCTACTTTTCTTTATATTATTATTTAATATTCAATTCGTGGCCCAATTCGTGGCCCCCAAAGTATAATACCTAAGTATTATAAAATATCAAATATAATAGAAAAGTATGTTTACAAAGTACTTTTAGAGATAAAAAAATTTGTTCGCTTTAATATTTCTTTATTATAGAATATGACTTTTGACTTTGACTTTGACAAACACTTTAACTCTCCGAAAAATTGTTATTTTCGCGATGGGAAAAATCTAGGAGTATCCACCTGTACCTACCTCTCTCTATTACTACTCCGATATCTACAAGTCATCGACATGAATATTTTCATGTTATGATAATATAATGCAATCCGTTTTCCCATCCCATTTCAATATCTAATTTATATTACTTACCTATTTTATATTGCTTGCAGTACAACCAGTCTCTGTTATCACACAAAGCTTCGAGAATTCCTATAATAGATGACATAAACTAAATAGAAATAATGCACAGAAATAAACTCATATATTTCCCAGAATACAATAATAAATTATAGTCCAATATTATCTCATCACATAATTATGTTACAGTGCGTATGTGAATAATAAAAACATTTGGAACTGTCTGGTTAAACTAATGACAATATTACATCGAACAATACCTTCGTTATTTTCAGCGTGAATGCAAATTTCTACCTTATTCATATAGACTTAGATATGTGTTTCCATTAAAAGGTGGGGGTGTATCAGATTAGTTTTTTAATAAAAATGAAATTGACTATGAAGTTGTTTTAGAATATTTTTAGAGATATGTAACAGTGTTTTTGAGATAGGACACGTGGTACGTGGGCGGAAGGGTGATCGGATGAATGGCTGTTGTTTGAGTTACCCTAGGGCCACGAACTTGTTGCTTAAAAGTTTCAACTTCTTCGTGTGTCGTACGTATGTGAAGAAGTGTTCTCTAAGCAATTCACGCTTACATTGGGCCCCAAGTATGTTATTACAATTGTTTCTCTATGGTCAATAAATGACAACAAGTAAGAAAAAAAGCAAAAAAAAATAAAACGTTTATTAATACAAACAATTTTACAATAAATAAAATGTCCGATGGTACCAACATTATAAGCCTTCATTTACTTTTTGCTGTGTATACTTTGAGTAAGTTTTTTTCCCAATTTATTAATTAATTCATGAAGAATATACACATAAAACTTATTTGATGAAGGAATTAATTAAAGAAACTTCTTTGACGGACGTTTTAAATGTGCGTATTGTATATAGCATATATTGTACGCAGTGGCATGCACTGGGTTCCTTACCAGGGTATGCATACGGAAGGAATATTGCATAAAATGGCAAAACCATCCTCCTATACTAGTTATATATCAATTTTAGGGTAAGCAGTGCTTTTGCGCATGTATGAAGTGCACGCCACTGATTGTACGCCTATGTTGAATGTTGCAGGATGTGCTCGTAGCATGCCCTGTGAAGTGTTGCTCTGTTTATAAGCGAGTTTTCCACTTACCATTTGCTTGGTTCATCAATTGTTACACTAAAAAAAAAAAAAAACTGAATCTCGGAACTTTCAAAGTTATGCCGCTTATGTTAGTAGTTTATGGCCCTGCTGTCAGGTTTGTACTAAGGAATTTGGACGTTCAAAAAAGACGGTGCCTAGTATGGTTACGTTGAAACGGTCAATCAAGGGAACCTAATTTTACTTCACAATATCCGCGAAAATATAAGAAATCGAAAGCAGTGTTGTTTGTTTTAAGTTAATGTTGACGCGTCACTTATGCCGCTTATATGACTAGTTTATGGCCCTGCTGTCAAGATTAAACTAAGCAATTTAAACGCTCGTAAAAGTAGTTTGGTTTAGTTTAATTGGTCAATCATGGGTGCATATCTAATGGGACCTATTTTTACTTCACAACTTAGTTTTGCGTTATGTGTAAATTTAATATGACTAGTCTCTTATAGGGATTCTCACAAAACTTCTCTCAACATTGTGCCTTCGAAGTTCGAGTGCTATTGCAGAAACTTTTTTTAATTATCTTTTTTAAGACTTCACTACGCACGTTGTTTAGTAACCTTCGGCCTACAAGCAGAGAGAGTTTGTAAAGTTTGTCCAACTTTTAATATAACGTTGACTGATCTCTTTCTGATTCTGACTATGCTTCAACATTGTGCCTTCTATTGCCACTCCACTCTTAATTGCAAACTCCCTCTATTCTTCACTACCTACTGTTCAGTATTACTTATACTACTACTACTATTACTTTCAGGGGAGATTATAGTCAAGGGCTAACTTTTAGTGGAATCAAATAATAAAAAAATAAGAAATAGGGTTATTTCCCGATTAAATTTCACCAAGGTCCCAGAACTTAAAATGTAACCATTAATTACCAAACGAGATATACTGTTCTTACAAAGCAGGAATTGCAACAAAGGAATTTTAAAGGAAAAACGATAGTGTAGTCGACCGCCATTGTTCGAGTTTCGCGATCCCCGATCAACATGTGTAAGGAGTGATAACACTTGAACTCGCGATAACAGTGTCTTCTTATGTACCGTTGGGAATAAAGCTTCGTACTTAGAGCACATAAATACAATAGCATGTAACTAACTTTTTAACTTTAACCCGCATTATTTATTGCTTTCATGTTTACATATAAAGCACACGATACCGTAAGTAGGTAGATAGACATATGAACATGAAGCCCCGTCATTGCAATATTGTCGAAATTATTCTACAATTATTTATAACTAGCTTCTGCCTGCGACTTCGTCTGCGTGGACATTGGGTCTAAAGTTTCGCTCATTACAAACTTTTAATCTTACGACGGGAACTGTTTGAAAGATCGGTATAGAAAGAACATGTACTTTTCCATAGCATAGGTGACATGCGCACCAAATTTCAAAGCGGTCAGCCCACGGCTTAGCTTGTAAACAATTTTCAATAATCCCTCGGGAACTACTTAAGGAATAAGATAAAAGGTAGCCTATATTCTTTTCCATGTCAAAGGCTACATGCAGGCCAAATTTCATTCAAATCCGTTCAGCCGTTTTTGCGTGATTGAGGAACAGCTTCCACACTTTGACTTTTATAATATTAAATAGTAGGATAATTCTAAACCGGTTTTTTAACGAAACATATTTTGTTTACCCTAGGAAATAAATCGGTTACATTTGCAGAAAGCATTAAATAATGTCAATTTACAATATTTAATTAATTTAATTAAATAAACGAAAATTAAATGTCATCGTGTCTATCATTGGAGCAGACTAGTGGACCGATGCTCTAAACTCTCAATCTGAAGTATCTAATCTAAAATACATACACAACCTGTTATTCAGAAATTTAACTAGTTAGTAGTTTAAGTATTTCCTAATGATACGAATTTATTAATAGACCAATAGATTCTTAACCATAGAACAACCATAGACCTCCCATCACTCATAAGATCTCTCCTGGGAGAGATGGGAGGTCTGGCCTTCTGCTTGGTCTGTAAATTATAATTAGTATAATAAATCGATTAGGGGTAAAGGTTTGATTTTGAGGGCTAAGCTATTAGGGGTAACTGCCTTACCTCTAACAGTTTAGCTCGCTACCAAATTAGATTCCAACATATTTATATAAGTTAGATTGCAGTCAAGGAAACTTATGGTGAAATAAAAAACCTAGACAGTAGACACTATACAACTGCGTCTTACAGTTTCCTCATTACTTTAAGCGACTCTACCCACCAAGGTAACATAAAGACAATGGTGAAGAGACAATAATAGAAAAGACAGGAATCCTTACTATAATTACGGCAGGACAATTGTTGTGAGCGACCTTTATTATAAGGATTCTTAAGAGGTATTTGTGCTCGTTCATAGGACGTTTACCTCACGTTTAACTATCCTAAGTTATCTTTAATATGCCCGTTTTCACTAAACCAAGGGAACACCTAAATCGGCCTAATGATTGCCTCATGATTTGGATTTGGCCTACGGAAAAAAAACTTTTCACCAACTCATAAGTGAAGACTAATCTATAGGCACGACACCGATTCCACCGTGCGGAATGTTTAGGGAAGTCGTTAGCTGACACTTGAAAGATGAATGATGAAGATATTTTTTTAATAACGCGAACGTAAAGCCGAAGTCACAACCACAAGACTATCACCACTCCTTGCTTAATGGTTATTCATTTTGTTTATGTTACTTGCAGGTGTAAGCAGAGTATACAATACCTCATCATAGGAAGTCACGACCAGGCCAGGTGCAAATAAGTTTGTTCTTATACGGATTGGAAGACGAGCAAGATCTGTATGGGATAAGGTAAGATTTATAAAACCTATCGAATGCCCGTGACTTGGTTTTGTCCTTACTAACTTTGATCCCCCAATGTGGGCTCATCAAAATTGTTTTTATATAATTTTATAATTTCAACTTACTAAAGTACCTATATATTTTACAAAGTAACTAATAAATAGAATAAGGAATACTGAAAGGTAAAATTTTATTTTGGCGCTTTCTATATTTTCTATCCAGTTAACTCAGGAAATATGCAATATTCCAATCAACTCAACCGACTAAAGATTTAAAAATACCCCAAAAAAAATTACACGGCCAATTTTGATATTTTTTATTTAAAATTTTAATAGTCTTGGCAAGTTCTTAGAATTTTTATATGAGTCACCAGGGATTGCTGCGGTGATTTACTCTTAGCAAGGCTACCATACGCAGGAAATAAAGATGATATCCCCCAATTTGATTATCCCCTGACAAAGCACGGAAAAAGTATGGGGCTATTGGTTGTTATTTTGGAGAGTTGATAAAGCTGTGGGACGGGATAAAATGTTATCCTTTAACCGGGTAGAAAAATGTCTGCTGCTGCTAGACGTTTTGGGTGCTGGGTGGATGGTTCTATATTACTTCTCAGCCTACAATACGCTGTTCACGCTCACACCAACTGTTGCTCTAACACTATTCAGTAGGACGTGGGCGACCGGACGCGAAGCCGACAAGTTACGAAGTGGTAACATCAATGACTCAGTGCCCCCGGGTCGAAAGCGTGAACTTGGCACTGCAAGATTACAAGCAACTTTACTACCGTTCAAAATGAACTGAGAAATCCTATTGGTGCCAAACTTTATTTTATTTTAGTTTTCTATTAATTTTATTTTTCATTTCTAGCAAATTTTGGTTCACACAAAACCTCGAAATTAAATTAAATTACCTAAATATTATTAATTCCTAGCTAATACTCGCGATTTGGTTCGCGTGGATTAAGGTGTTTTATTCCCGCGGGAACTCTCTTATTTCCCGGGATAAAAAGTAGCCTATGTGCCATTCCAGACTTCAATCTATCTAGTAACAAATTTCAGCCGAATCGGTTCAACCATTGTGACTTTATTGAGTAACCAACATACAAACTTTCGCCTTTATAATATTCTAGCTTCTGCCCACAATAAGAGAAAGTACATGTCCTTTTCCATAGCATACGAGTAGGTGACATGCATACTAAATTTCAAAACTGCCTGCCCGCGGTTTAGCTCATAATCAATTTTCAATTTTCCCTCTGGAATTTTCTTCGGGAATCGGTATAAAAGGTAGCCTATACTCTTTTCCATGTCAAAGGTTACATGCATGCCAAATTTCATTCAAATCCGTACAGCCGTTTTAGCGTGATTGAGTAACAAACATTAACACTTTCACATTTATAACATTACATATACATATATATTACTTGCTGTTGCCCGCAAAAACAAAATTAAACGCAGACGAAGTAGCGTTTAATTTTGTTTTTTGACGTGGCATTGAATTTAGTTAAAAAATTATATATAATTAGATATATTATTAGATATAAAAAATTTTAAGTATTCAGTATCCCTTAGCTTTAAATGAGAGGCTGCTGTTGGTGTTGTCCGCTGAGGAGTTCTGTCCTCTATCTTCAACCACAGTTTGGGCTAAATTAAACACATATTATAACCTCTATAGTACAAAAATAATTATTTAAATCGGTTATAATTTGTCGGAGTTATGGTGTAAAATTGTCAAACACTCATCCCCTCTCCCAAAGGAACCGAGCTTAATGTCGGTATAAAAAGTATCCTATATTACTTTTAACACTTCCAAGAATATGTGAACAAAGTTTCATGTGGATCGGTTAAGTAGTTTTTGCGTGAAAGCGTAACAAACAAACTTACATTGACATTTATAATATTAGTAGGGATTAAATAGAAAGTAACACAAAAATACAATAATAATATTAGTAAAAAAGGTTGAGGTTTTGGCTAGGTGTGACTTCTGTTGGGATCTGTCGGGATGTTCAAGAAATTCGTTTTGTCGATGCATTTTTATTAATGAATAGAAGTAGAGATAGTTATGACAGATCTTGTCCGGGAAAGTACTACCGCCAAGCTGATTTCTGCCACCATGTAGAATTTCTGTGTTCCAGTCTGAAGGGCGTGGTAGACGGTGTAGTTATAGGTAAATGAGGCTTAACTCCCATGCCTCAAGTTAATGGACACAGAACGGCACATGGCAAGATTTGTTCCTGGCGGTACCTCGCAAACTGTTGCTCTCTTGACGGATTTCCTTACCGTTGCCATACCATCGTTAATAAAAAAAAAAAAAAACCGGTCGGTCATTCCTTACCGTCGGATTTGACGGCCGAGTGGCGCAGTGGGCACCGACCCTGCTTTCTGAGTCCAAGGTCGTGGGTTCGTTTCCCACAACTGGAAAATGTTTGTGTGATGAACATGAATGTTTTTCAGTGTCTTGGTGTTTATCTGTTAAGTGGTTATAAGTAAGTATTTATGTATATATAATTATAGTATACGAGCTGTTGCCCGCGACTTCGTCTGCGTTTGATTTTGTTTTTAAAGTATTCAGTATCGCTAAGCCTTAAATGACTATAGTAGTATGTATATATATATATATATGTAACATGTGACTGTCAAATATAGACAAATAATTTACAATAAAATAAAATTGCGACTATAATTAAAGATCTAAGCTATCCTATCTCTTAAGTTGGACCGGACTGCTCACGGTGTGCCAATTTAATTTAAAATCGGTTAAGTAGTTTAGGAGTCCATCGCGGACAAACATCGTGACTTTATATATTTTAAGATTTATATATATTAAGATATTATCCTTGCCACCTGCTTGGTCAATTAATTAATACTATTAAAAATTAATTTTCATTTCTTGCAAAGCGTTATGGTTTCATACGTGGTACTTGGAGCTTTTGGGAATTTATAATTTCTAAATTAGCTTAAGTTCGAGGCTGTGGAAACTGATGCAGCGGACGCAATCCCTTTTTATGATGAAATACTAATTTAGTAACTAACTACCATAATGAATGCTTTGACTTCAGACCGAATACCCATATGACAAAAATTAAAACAAAATATGATAAAGATAAGCAAATGAAGACTGCAATAATGTAACAGAAAAAACACAATACCTAACATATTTGGCCTGACCCGGAATTCAAACGCAGTACTATGTTATTCCTTGTTAAGAATGCTAACCAATAGACCAACGAGCCAGTAAGAATTAAGAAAAATAGGAATATAAGGCTGATGAAAATGATAATGATAAATATAACAGCTACAATATATTATAAATTGTTGTTTCATGATTTTCAAGTTACAAATTCATGTCCATTTACTTACTTTAAAGGGGTCTGACTCAACTATCATTTCTGTATTCAGGGGTACATTATCGCTATCCCATGCTTAATGGAATGAGACACACGGCCGGCCGTACTGTCGAGCATGAACGAAATATTTTTGACCAGTTAAATATAGCTTCGACAGCCGGTTTGCGTAGTGGGCAGTGGCCCTACTTTAGCGTCCTAGGCCGTGGATTCGATTCCCACAACTGAAAAATGTTTGTGTAATGAACGTGAATGTTTTTCAGTGTCTGGGTGTTTATCTGTATATTATAAGTATTTATGTGTATTATTTTCATAAAAGTATTCATCAGCTATCTTAGTACCCATAACACAAGCTACGTTTATTTTGGGGCTAGACAGCGATGTGCGTATTGTCGTAGTATATTTATTTATTTATTTGACTAAGACGTGCCGCTAAGCGATTCAGCGTTACGGTACAATGTCGCGTAGAAACATATAAGAGGTTATCCCGTCGACATCTTATACTGCAACATAATTTACCAGCTTTATTGTTGTCAATGACAAACTATTAGTGGAATAAAAAAAATCTATTGCGCACCAATCTTTATTTATTTATTTTATTTAAGTACATTTACATTAGTTATACATTTAACCCACTAACAACCATGGTTATACAAATTAATTTATATTATACACGTAAAATTTTTACTTAAAAATAATAATTTGCCATATGTTTTGGTGAATGTTTGACTCCTAACTAGATATCTGTGTCTAGGATATCAATCTTTAATACGTATGTTATGTTTCATATGTACTATGTTTTATGTTAATTTAGTTTAAATGCTAATATTTCACTAATGATTGTTGTACCACCTACTAATTTCGTATAGCATTTTCTTTTATGCCTTTGGTTGCCTGGAAGAGATCACTATTTAGCGATAACGCCGCCAAATTGTACGTTCTACCTTATTGTGTTGTTGTATTTGTATCTCTGTAAATTTTCTCTGTGGTGTACAATAAAAGTGTATCCATTCATTCATTCATTCAATATCATTGCTAAACTATTTTGACACGTCTAAAAGTGGTGGCGTCCTTCTCACGCTAGATTCTCTGAAATAATAGTAGCACGACCTCCCGCTCATTGGAGAGCGATGAGATTTTATATGTTTTTCCGACGGGAGCAAATTGGCAGTTTATAATTTCTGATATTTCATCACATTATCAAAGATAAGATTTAAAAAAAACATTTATACAAACACCATTAAAAACAGAAGTAAGTAATATGTATAACATATAATATATCATTTTCGTAAATAAAGTTCAACGGATACATACCACGATAGTATTTTTGGATTTGTCTATATTTCGACCCAGTTGCATGGAAAATCTTAGTTTAAAATCTTTAATATATCATTTTAGCTATAACATCTTACGAACTGACAAAAATGTCATGCAAATCAAAATTTATGTTCAGGGATACTTCTCAATCTTTATGGCCGCTTGTCTCTTTACTTATGCCGTTGAGTCAGCACAAACAGAGTACCTAACGTGGGGGTGCAAATTTTACATTCGCCGACTGCGTGGCGCTCCAAAATTATTGATTTATTCATTAAGTTGCGACTTAGTTTCGGATTGTCAGGTTTACGCGGGGAATTTATTGGGAGACGCACTCATGCGTACGCGTGAAGTTTCTCCTATGAAATATCGGCTGGAGTTCGCTGAGAGAGCTACCGATTATGGCTATAAATAAACGTTTGTAACGTTTCCCATGGTTGTACGATGTAATAACGAATTCGGCTTTTGTGTTTCCTAAATTATTGGTACTCCAAGGTTGTTTTTTTTTAATTTACCACGAGTTAAAATTAATTTTCTTGATCTCTTCAACCAAATATGGACGTCCATATAGACGAGTATATATTTATCTAGACACACACACAGTAGTGGACCTATTGTACTCGATCGTGTGTCCTAAATAGAAAAATAAGTTAAAATTCAACAATTTAAAATGTATTTATTTCAAGTAAGCCTAATTTAAAAGCAGTTAGCGTCAAGCCTGTCTTTTGCGTAGCTTACCATCAGCTTGTTTGTTTAGCGTCTTTGTTCTTAAATGTACAAGTTATTATTGATATCATAATATCGTAAATACCAACTTTAGAAGTAAAAAGATGCTGACAACATTGTTTGCGCTATGTACTATGTACTATACGTGTTTAACTACTATTGTTTACTACTTTATTTTAGATACTATTATACCAATAAAAAATAATCGACGACAGATAAATATACAAAGCAAATATACATTTACCGTGAGCCTGCCATAAAAAGGGAACATTCATAAGTCTTACTTAAATGTTAAAATTACAATTATTAGATATGAAATAGGTACCTACAGCTCCAACAGCCCTCGAGGTTGGAGAGTAGGGTTTTATTAGGGGCGAGTAATGAGTAGCGATAAGAAGAGGAAGGCCTCTCGAAGCATTCGGTCGATGAAACAAAGAATTTTCTACTAGGTTATCTAAAACAAATCATCGCAGGTTAATTGCGAATAAATATTTTTCGAGGTTTCTCCAAACATGAATATTAAATACAAAATGTCCAATGTAAAATCACTTTAAGATTCTTCAAAGTCAAGCTCTAAAGTACTTAAGCTTTACCTTTATAACGAAAACAATAGTTTTCTATTAAGTAGAAAAAAAAAAGGATTTGCGAAAGAAAATCTAATGAAGATAAGTCTAATAGCCTATTAGTTCTTTCTTTAAAAGACAAAACTTTGCACATTTAATAGTTTTTTATTTTCATTTATAAAAGCTGTTAGTATTAGTAATTATTTGTCGTTCAAACAATTGTACTAATTTATATCTTGCGACATCTCCAATAACCAGATCTTCAGCATATTTAAGTGGAACTGTCAAAGTTCGCATTTAAAAAAGGTCATTTGAAACACGCTTACGAAACTTATGTTTTCAAAATTTAAAAACCCCGGACATAAAATCATTCACTTTAAATGTAGTGGAGTTTATTCTACTAGTCAAGCTTTCATAGTTCCATTTGATACCTTTATTGAGAGAGAAGAGAAATTCAAATTCGCCATTTTGTGATGGCAGACATCTTGGATATGAAACTAATCAATGGTTGCTTAGAAGAAATCATTATAAGTGATAAGGCCTATGTTACACAAATTTAAATTACTTGTACCTTAGTTTTTATTTTTTAGTTCTATTTTGATTTTGTGCGCAGTAAAGTATTTTTGTTTTGTCATAGCGTATTCTACTTGCGATTACTGGATTTTTTTAACGGTCGATTGGCGCAGTGTCAGCTGCTTGCACCCTGCTTTCTGAGTCCAAGGCTGTGGTTTCGATTCCCACAACTGGACAATGTTTGTATGATAAACATAAAAATTTTTCAGTGTCTTGGTGTTTATCTGTATATTATTATAAGTATTTTCATATATTATTCATAAAATTATTCGTTGTCATCGTAGTACCCACGCAAGTTAAGCTTACTTTGGGGCTAGATGGCGATGTGTGTATTGTCGTAGTACATTTATTTATTTATTTCATTTGATATCCATATTGAGGGAGTTGTGAAAAAATATGTAGTCCGCAATTTGATGGCGTGGGCCATCTTGCACCGATCTAAGAATGCATACAATGCATACGAATAAAAAAAATCTAAATCGGTTCAGCCATTTGGGAACTACGGTGCCAAGCACAGACGTGTCAAACTTGTAAAACCCCGTCGTTTTTGCGTCGGGGGCTATTGTCAGAATTAAGTTTAATGAATCTAATGTATACTTTTATAATTTTTTTAATTTTATATTAAAATTGCAGAACCCACACGATTTGGACCAGAGGATATCTAGCAATCAGAGCATGACTTCCAGCGAGTCGCAGGTTCAAATCCAGTCGGTAATTGTTATATGAATTTAAAAATTTATGTTTACTATTCACATAATCTTATTCAAACCCTAGGGAGGATTTTTCCATCCCCAATTTGATCTTAACTTAAATGAAGTACATACTAGAGATCCCCCATTGTACAATATAAAGCCAGCGGTCAACTAATGAATTGATTTAGCACTCTTTACGCCAATTGATGAATGGGAAGATCGATCGTGATAACCTTACCTTTTCGGGGCTCCCTAATTTCTCTGGAGACTTCGTCATTATAACTGGAAATTGGGTTCGAAGGAATAAAAAAGTCCGTTGATATCTTTTGTAGTATTTCACTCGCTATTTTAGTAAAGGGTCGTTTTATTCAAAAACTAGCGGCTCGCCCCGGCTTAACACGGGTGGGCTTAAATTAGAAGAAAAGAGAGTTTTTTTTGTTAAATTTGTTATTATATAATATAAGATATACAATAAGAATATTTGTATGTCGGCGCTCTACCTACTGAGCTAAATAGCCACCCGTGTAAAGCGGTGATAGCGCTTTGGGTAGGAGCTTGACTTCACGGGGCCGAGTTTGAATCCCAGGACGCACATCTATCTTTTATTTATTATAAACTTCTATCATTTATTATTTTTCTTTAAATTATTAACAATGCTTAAGAATAAATTAAAAAACACTATTAAAAATTTATAAAAAAAAAAACTTCCAGTCTCCGCTTGCGGGGCTTTTGAATGCCCAAGCAACCGGTGGTCAGGGCTCCAGAGTGAGAAACCTCCTCACAATACGCGCCGTTTCAAGGACTACTGCCTTCTGTATCCGACCCTTGATCCAACAACCAAGCGAAAGCTTCTTGAGATGTTGGTCGAAGCTTTTCGCGAGAAGACCATTGACTGAAACGACGATCGGTACAACAACGGTCGACTCAACATCCCACATGGCGGTAATCTCGTGAGCAAGGTCCAAGTATTTAGATACTTTTTCCTTTTCAGGTTTCACCAGATTATCGTCATGTGGAATAGTTATGTCAACAATTATTGCACGGCGCACTGATCGATAGACTAGCACTATATCACTATATTATATATATTTATTTATTTATTAAGAGCATTAACAACATGCATATTACACGTTTTTTAAACATAAGCACACACACACAAAAAATGGACTTATATGCACGTCAATGACAAGTGCACATAGCATTGACAAAGCGTCATGTAAACTTAATTTGACAAATAAATTAACACAAAATTTAACTCACCGATAAGTTTTCGGTGAGTTTTTTTCTCAGGTATCTTTTTAGATAACTCGTTGTATTTCGCACAAATACGTATAATAGGCGCTTGTTTTCCATTTTCTAAGTTAAGTGCGCTTTAAGTAATTAAAATATCACTTGCATTAACGGTGACGGAAAACATCGTGAGGAAACCTGCATGCCTGTTCTACATAATGTTCTCAAAGGTGTGTGGAGTCCACCAATTCGCACTGAGCCAGCGTGGTGGACTATTGCCTTAACCCCTTGTTAAATGATAGTAACTAAAATCTGACAAGCTTTTAAAAAAATAGAAATGGAAGCATGGAACGTTAGGCCTATTTATGAACACACAAATATGAGGGTCTTGTTGTGTGTTCACTTCAATCACCCAGTGACTGACTTGGGTCATCAATCACTTGATTGAAGTAACCACAGCCAGGTTATACCACACTCGTAGAAAAACACTATCAGGCATTTTGATATAAATCTTAGTTTATTACCGATAGAAAAGGATTTATTCCTGAGTGGAAGGGAAGGACGATGCACTTGCCTTGTTTTCACTCTTAAATCACAGGGCGAAAGGAATATAAAAATGATAAGACGCTCCTCAAGGGTGGGGGTTGGGTTTTTATTGCTATGCTTAAAACAGGATAGGGTTTTTGAAATGTGAAAGTATCATGCAATGAGCGCCCTCATTACCTTTATCGACAAACAAATTAAAGTTAAATTGTAATAGAGCTTATTTGATGGTCGTTCTGAATCTTACATCTGAGTGAATTTAATGTTAGTTCAAAAAGTTATTTATTATTTGTTTACAGAAATATTTTGTCACCGTTTGCGTAATTCCATGATACATTATGAAAATAAAATTCAATTTGCTATACTTCGCGAAAAGCAGGAGAATTAGAATAGTGTAATTTATAATTTCATATATCTTTACTTCTATCTATACACGTTTCGCTCCGACACCGGAGCATCCTCAGGAGATGTTGTTTTTCATAATACACAATAGGGTATTAGAAATAAAGTTACAGTTGTTTTTACGGCTAACTTTTCTCTATCAACGATTAACTTTGATACTCCTAGACACTGGAGCTACACATCACGTGTAGTACAAGCATATATAAAAACCCAGACACAGAAAAACATGCATGTCCATCACACAAACATTTCCCAGGTCGAACCCACAGCCTTGGACTCAGAAAGCAGGGTCGCTGCCCACTGTACCAATCGGCCGTCTAATCGGATCCAAGAAGCAGTTAATTAATTTTATTAATTTTACAGCAAAATAAGTGTATGTTAAATAAAATATTATTATCAACCTTCCACAAGTTAAATACATTACTGGAATCGCTTACGGAGTGCACTATAATAGGATAGTCACATAAAATAACGAGCTTTCAACCGAGGCCACTGAATTTTACACAAGACACTCTTTCTCCATTAAACTCAGTGAATAAATTAGAGATACAGCAGACTCACTTAAAACATAAACCGAAAGTTTAAAGGATCTAATAAAAATCTTACACAGACTACCAAGTAGTCGAAAACTTAATACAAGCACTTTTAGATAGTTTTAAAACCTTACCTAGTCTGCGTGGGAGACTGTAGCCGGCAGTAAAACAGGGGGCGGTCGTAAAATAAAAAGTGTTTACTTACCCCGGAGATAACCGGGCACAAAGTTCGCTGATAAGTTTTTATTTCCTTTGGGGGAAAGCAGGTAGGCAAAGGAAACGGCATCGCCATAATCCGTATTGTTTTAAGATGTTTCATTTTCTCCAGACTATACAAGAAGCGGACTTTTTCCCCATGGAAGGAAGGGATCAGACACTCATTATTCCTCGATTTTCATATTTCCTTGATTAAGTCTTTCCTGCTATTTTCTTCATTTAAACTTTCCGCTTGATCACGATCTATTGTTTAACTTTTGCTTTGCTTTCTGTCATCTTGATACAATAATTGCGATTAGTTTACGATTACTGCTATACATGACTTGTATGGATGAATGGCGGAAAAGTAATAAAATACGGGTTTAGCCATAATTTTGGTATTATTAATCGATAATTAATCTACTGGACGAAAGAGTAGATTTTCCTATAGGCAAGTAGGTAACACTAAATTCCTTTCTTTAAGTTCTTCTTTATTATTATTTTATCAAGACAAATTAAGCTTGATTTCCTATACGCGAAAAGCAGGAGGTGTTTGGTGTAATTTTTAATTTATTCAATATTTATACAACAAACAGATCCACATCAATGTACCTTCTACTCACGTTTCACTCCGACACCCGAGCATCCTCAGGAGATGTTGACTTTACAATGAATAATCTGTTTCGTATGAAGTATCAAGATTGAGGAAATTATTGAAAATTACACCTCACAGATTCTCCTGACTGAAGATCGTGATTACTGCTGTGGCGAGTAATCTTGTTATATATGATCTCTCTCCATCGGGTCATGTCTTTGGCAATTTGTATTGCCTTATGAAGAAGAAGGCACGGGCACCAGTTTCTCGTAGTTGGTCCACATGGTTGGAGATCTGCCACGGGAACGTTTGCCTTCTACATTTCCAACCACTTCCGCGTGGTGTGATATGTCCAAAAATTAAGCTTAAAGTAACGCCTTTCCAATAAGAAAAAAAAGTGTTGATTTTTTATTGGGACCTATTCGAAAGCTTTTTCTGCCGAGAAAAAATGTGTTATACTTTTTTTTTATTTTAATCGGTAACGACACACAAGAAAAAACTGTAATTTAATAATATAAATTTTTGAAATGATTTTTTATTTTCACGTACACAAGACAATAATAATGTCGTCCACTATTATTAAGTCGAGTGCACACTACAGTGAGTTCTATAAAGGAGAGTCATAAGTCAACCGTTGTAATTAGCCTGTCACACGCTTAAAACCGTTGACGTATAAAATTTCCACATAATAATGGCGACGGCGGATTTAATGACCGCTGCCGTTGATATAAGGAAGTAAAAGAAACGACATTTAGAAACGTTATTCCTTAGAGTCCTCTATTTTTTTTTACTCATATTCCAATTCATCATTATATATATTATATTATTTAATGAAAAATATACATTTTTTATGTTGACATAATAATATCTGTTACGGCGTAACAAAAACCCAGTCGGGTTTAACCGTACACCGGTATTCATCGCTAAGCGCTCGGAATTATAAGTAGGTAAAGTATTTTAAAGCTACATACAAAATATGACGGGTAGTTCTAAAAAAATATAAAAAACAATGATCGCGTTTCAACCAGTTCCACATATCGCACTTTATCGTTTGAGTAAACTTTACACAGGATTTTCCAGATATTTATTATTACATTTATTAGTTTGAAAGAAAAATGTTTTAAGTTTCTCCTTTATGTTTTTAGCGTTTATATCCTGCTTTAGTTTATAAGGCAAGCTGTTCAGCAAAGTCGGCACTAGACAATCCAGGGTCTGCCTTCCGTACAGATTGTTACTTTGGGGAATAATGAGTTGGGTGTTTGACATACTGCGCGTTATTATTGGTAGTTTAATCTGTTTTTGGAGATTTTCTTGAAAAAGTTCTAAGGCTCTAAAGGCATGATTTTACAGTAATCATATCAACAAATTACCAGCTCACTACGAATTACAATGAGAAGGGGTTAAGGCCGTAGTCTATCACGCTGGTCCAGTGCGGATTGGTGAACTCCACACACCTTTGAGAACATTATGTAGAACTCTAATGCATGCAGGTTTCCTTACGATGTTTTCCTTCACCGTTGAAGCAAGTGATATTTTTTAGAGGTGCAGGCTGGGATTTAAACTCAGTCCCCGAAAGTGAAGTCGAGCTCCTACCCACTGGGCTATCACCGCCTCATATTCCAATCAGTTGACAAAATTATCCTTCTTCCCAAAAATCTATTATCAATGAATATTATTTACTGGAAACTGTGATAGCCTATTGGTCAGTGGCGTGAACTTCATACATGCACGAAAGCAATGCATACCCTAACATTTTCATATAACTGGCAACGGAGGTGGTTTCTGCCATTTTATGCCGTTTAACTTCTTTATGCTTACCCTGGTCCAAATTCCTGTGCACGCCACTTTTTCTCCGGCTTTTCCCGCACCAATGACTATTCGGAGTTATGTGCGTTTTTAGTTTTAAGTAATTTAAATATCACTTGCTTTCGGTGAAGTAAAACTGCATGCCTAAGGTTCTCCAAAATGTTCTCAAAAGTGTTGACTGAAAGAACGTTGACTTGTTCCTTAACCCTTATCTTTTCTTGACAGATCATACCAATATTATTCGATAAAACTTGTTGTGGACTTAGCTCCGTGTTCAGAAACATCATTATAATATCTGGCAGAGGTTTTTCTGATATTTCATATCATCAAATTTTGACGTAATATCGTCACTTTTTGATAACCTAATGACATAATATCGACATCTTGCGATAATCGTACGACATTTTATCAACATCTTTGAATAATCTTGAGACGTAATATCTACTTGCCTTCGATAATATGAATTGCTGATTGGTATACCTATGCTTAAATGAAGATTAAAATAACATTAAATATGCTTAAGTTTTAAGCCAAATACTGTTTGTCATCATTATCATAATTATTCCAACTAATTACCGGCCCACTATAAAGCACGGGTCTCCTTCCACAATGAGCAGGAGATAAGGCCGTAGTCCACCACGCTGGCCAAATGGGGATTGGCAGACTTATCGCGCCATTGAGATCATTATAGAGAAATATTAGCCATGCTGGATTCCTCAAGTTGTTTTTATTAGCAATATTCCATTCTTCAAAATAAAAATACAAGCTTACTGTTGCGTCACTTTGCGAAAGTCCCTAGTATGATATAATAAATATAAAGTTATATACATATATGACAGTAAGACAAAACTATACGGTGTAATTTGAATTTGTTGTTTTATGTCACGTAGTACGGTATTGTGATGGCAGATCAGTATACCGTTGTCACCATCCTCTCGCGGGTGTCCTATGAGGTGACTAAAGGAATGTACATTTAAGTGGCAATAGAGCTTTTTAGGACAGAGCCTTATATATTAAAATCGATTCATACGGAGTAAACTCCAAAAAAACTTTACCGAGAACGTTCAGCAGTGTTCACAGTGCTTGTATTAACATCTGATGCGATCGCCAACCCGTCTGCCCAGAGTTATTATTATCAGCAAACCCTCTCGTTGGGAGGGGCCTTTATCCCAGCAGTGGACTATTACAAGCTATTGATGATACTACATATATCCTCTAAAATACGCTCTCTGTGTTTAATGTACATTACGTATCTTCGGTTTTAATACCATTGACCGTTCGTAAAGAAACGTTGGCTAACCCTTCGACGTGCCTTTGCGAATTTGACGGCTTCATTTAACAAAAGGTGGACATTTAGCAAATAATAATGACGTTTTAGTACCTCTAGTACGACCCTTTCATATTTTTACTGCGTGTTTATTGGCCATTGAAGGCGGTTTGGCGGCGACTGCGTTCCGCACAGCCACTAAAAGTGATTCATCTGCCGAGGTGGAAAATATTTGGAAAGCAATTCATATTAAATCAGAACAGATAATGTTACAATAAAAATTCATGCCTACGTGGAATAGTGCCAAGAATACTGGCTGCATTACCGCCTTTCCGCGCTTAACAGCCAGGCTGATCCTTTGCGCAAAATATGAGCCAGCCCTTCGGTCACCAGATGAGGCAATCAACCGCGGTGTAATGCCTCGCAAGTTATTTTTTCATTTAGACCAAGGTCCCAGGGTCACAACAGCGAAAGGAACAACTATGATACTCAAAGTCAAAGTCAAAGTCAAAAATATCTTTATTCAAGCAGAGCCCATAGATGGCACTTATGATGAGTACATTGTGTACCTGGAAGTGAGATGATGGCGATAACCATTTTCGTAAACTTCAAACTAAAGCTACGAGGGTTCCAAAAGCGCCGTGGTCTAAGAAGAACCCCAAAACAAACTTAGCCGGGTGTAATTTTTTGTTATCGCCATCTCAAATTGTCATATATGCTAACAAGAAAATTTCATTCTCAAAGCAGTAGTTGAATCAGCAACACTCTCTCTCGCAGTTCGATTGCTTACATATGTATTAATTAGTCCAAAAGACTGTTAAATTTATTATTTAAAAGTTTAAAAGTTCAAACAAAGTGAATAAGATGCATCGAAGCATGATAAAGTGAGATTATTCATGAAGATCTTAAGTGGAAAACACGAGCGCATTGCCACTTCAAAGATTTTAATATCGCCCTTCTTATTCATTCTTCTAAGATCGGCCAAGAAATTATCTTGCCGAATTAATCGCAATGATATGCAAAGTCTAATTTGGTATCAGACAGGATGTTAAAAAGAAGATATTTGGCTATTTTTATTAGCGTTTTAAATTAGAGAGACATCAATAGGTAATATTTTCGATATTTCATTATTAAATAATTTATTACTAATGCTAATAAACATACATGATGAGCATAAAATAGTAACTATATTATTTTGACTGCAATTTTCTCTAATTCTGCAAAATTTTAAGTTGTATTTTGGTGACCATTATACACATACCTACGTCCTAGGTGGGGAAAGCTCCAGAGAGTAGCGTTATCTAAAGCCCTCTTCTATGACACTTAGGCCTCAACTAAGGGGCTGTTGCGGAACATGGATTTGTTGGATTCATGATTTGCTAGTGAATGTTCATGTCAAGAATCACGTCGAGAATTCTTTGGTGATTTTCCTATCTAGAAGCGATGATTTAAAAATCGGGAAGTATATAATCTAGGTTTTGAAATTGTTTTCATCTTCTTTTATTCGTATACTTATTTTGCGTTTGCTACTTAAACATCAAGTTAGTATCAAAATAAGCCGCTCTAGGTATCATGTGTCATCTCCTTGATTTAATCGCAATATTGGAACTGGCCAACCGTTATTAGTACCTTACATAGTTGCCAAGGTGTTCCACCCCTCGATAAATCTTCTCTAATTTGTGTGTAATTACAGCACGGGCACAGTTCTCGTTGTAACAAGGAGTGCGTACCAGCGGGGAGCCAGTGGCACGTGCTTACGCGTGACTCTACTTATATTAGCTGAAAACGATTTATATTACAACATTATCACAATAAAAAATCTACCTTAAAAGTAAGATTTTAAGATTGAAATTAGAATGAAAGACACAGCATTGTAGATTTTAAGAAAGCCCTTGATAACGATTTTTGCAATTCGCACAACTATGCCTAAAGGTATAAAGCACATAGTTGCAATTACTTGGACAAATGTTTGCCGAATTTTGTCTCACCTAAAAAGTAACTCACCAAAAGGTTGATGCTAAAATGCAGATAGCAATGTGTTTTTGAGTCTTTGACCCCTCGTAGAGATAATTTTAATAGTGAAATTGGAGGGTGCACTATTTGAAGTCAAATTAAAGTTGCGTTATTGTTCTGCAGACCCTTACGTTCTCAGCGGGATCGCGAGAACTAACGATTTAATTAAAGGGGTTCATATTTTTGGAACGAACATTATGCGCGTTTAAGATCAAAGTACTCGTAGATACTTGAAAGACTCTACTCTAAAGATACATTGTACATAAACGGGCATATGAAATAAATGATGGTGAAAAAGGATTAAATTTTTTTTATAGGTTATGAATTATGTTGAGGTATCTCTATTGTAATTGTGCATAATGTTTATAAATAAGTTGTGAATTAAAATTAAGGAATAAATAAATTAATAAATAATGTTGTGTAATAATATGTAATACCAACAATAATATAATCTTAAGAAATATTTATAATTATGGTAGTAGAATAAATGGCTTTTTTCTATTTTTATTTATCTCTAAGGAAATTGAGCTGGAAAGCAAAGTTATTTTTTTTTAAAACATCCGTAAAAATTACTCTGGTGTTTTGCCTACATAAAATAGGGTTTTATGTCCATCTCCAGGATATAACCTCTTTGCAATATATCATCTAGGTCGTTGCACTGGTTGAACCAAACATAGTCACTTCCGTATTTGTAATTCGAAGTATGAAAATATGAATTTCCAGTATAAATATGAATTAGGAGTTTTCCCCCGTTAAAGTCGGGGCGAGACAGATAGTATGTTAGAAGTCCGAAATGGACGTCGTGCTAAAGCCTTTGCGTCCCTGTATAATTAGAGTAAGCGACATCACGTCGTGAATAAATTGAGATGGGATATAATTGGCATTTGAGTCGAGGGTTATCCACTCGGACAAATACTTGATGGGGAAGAATTAAGATTCTATATTTTATTTGACTGGCTGATTGGCGCAGTGGGCAGCGACCCTGCCTTCTGAGTCCAAGGCCGTGGGTTCGATTCGCACAACTGGAAAATGTATGCGTGATGAACATGAATGTTTTTCAGTGTCTGGGTGTATATTATAAGTATTTATGTTTTTATTATTCATAAAAATATTCATCAGTCATCTTAGTACCCTTAACACAACTACGCTTACTTTGGGGCTAGGTGGTGATGTGTATATTGTCTTAGTATATTTATTATTAAATAGCTATTGCCCGCGACTTCGTCTGCGTTTGATTTTGTTTTTTGATGTGGCATTCAATTTAGTTGTAGTTCTAAAAAAAATTAAAGTATTCAGTATCGCTAAGCCTTAAATGAGGGGTTTGCTACTGTGCACTGAGGAGTTCAGTCCTAATTGTAATATTTTGACATGTATGAATAAATACACTTTTATTGTACAACACAGAAATATTCACAAAAATGTTAATACAGGAGGGTTGAGTAGGGGTACAATTTGCAGCCGTAACGCTACATCGCGATCTCGTCCAGGTGATTTGTAAAAGAGATAGAGTACAGAAGTAGAGTTTTCTGTAGTAATGGAGCTTATTGTGACAGAGCTCGTCCGGGAAAGTACTATCGTCATGTTTATTTCTGCCGCTAAGCAGCATCGTTTCAATACTGTGTTTCGGTCTAAAGGGCGTGTTTGCCGGTGTAATCACAGGCAGATCAGGCTTAACACACACACAACACAAAATGGCCTGTACGTCTTGAGAGACGGTTCAAACTCTGTCTAACCGATACTTCTTTGTATGGCTAAATAAGGCGATGCGCAAGCGACTTTTACGGCCGCAAATATCGCAGTTGAACCCTTCGGCGCAATCTTCTTGATGGACACAAGGCGACATGCTGCAGGACGTGCTCCTTGCAAGCCTTTTGAAATGTGGACAAATAAACATTTTTTCTTTCAATTGTGTTTCAAATCAAATAAAACATTTAAATATAAATTAATATACTACGACAATACACACATCGCCATATAGCCCCATAGTAAGCGTTAGCTTGTGTTATGGGTACTAAGATGACTGATGAATATTTTTATGAATAACATACATAAATACTTAGAATATACATATAACACCCAGACACTGAAAAACATTCATGCTCATCACACAAACATTTTCCAGTGGTGGGAATCGAACCCACAGCCATGGATTCAGAAAGTCGCTGCCCACTGCGCCAGTCGGCCGACAAAGTATAGGTTTTACTAATAATTATTATTCTTATTATCATGACACATTTTTACTGGCATGTTAATATACTAAGCAGTCGATATATTACCATTCCAATTCCAAAGAATTTGTAACAGTTCTCATCCAGTTTACGACCCTACCGTACCCTCGTAGTGACATCATTTCCATGTTCCATCAAAGCACGTAGACCACATGGACGCCTTGCTGCGTTAAGCTACTTCATCCATCGCGTGATTAGTGTAACTCAATGTGCTGAATAAATTCAGGCCGGCTACAATTGCCATTTGAGTCATACAAATAAATCTGTGTCATTTGCTATACATTCGTCGCCGAACAGCGTCGCCCTCCATCCTGCCGCGCTCCTATCGAATATATTTCCTATTACCCCGCAATTTAGCGTCCAATTTACTGTGTAGAATAAATCTGCATACCCCGGCATTGCAACCCCAAAAAGTTGTTTCGAGTGTCGATACGAGTCTGTTGTACCATTTACGAGCTTGATTGAAATTTCGCAATCAACAGGGGGAGAATATAGCTATGATCGAATTATTCGTGTACATTTTTTGCCCTCAAACTTGCGGAGGTTATTCCATTATAATGGCCCTACGGAATAGAAAATTTACGGGGGATTTAAGATTGTAATCGCGGGCCACTCGGTTGTTCAAAGTGATTATGCGCGAGATAAGGCCCGGAGCGGAGTGGGTCGTCCCACACGGTGCGATATGTCCTATAATATGTATTGCTTATACTTGTATCCGGCGCTTTGTGCCGTTGTCTGGGAGTACCATTAATTGAACCGCCGTTCAACGATTATTATTAATGTTCGAGATAATTGCTCAAATATTCTCCGATAAGAACGTCTGTACTAATTGACTGAGGTAAGCGCAAAGGTAAAGCGCGTTCTAATCGTTATAAAGATACGACTTTTACATTCTACGTTAACAGACCTATAATGGTCAATCTATCAATTATATTCAATGAATACGTAGCGGCTATCCTAGTGATTAGAGCTTCAGCCTCCTTTTCGGAGGGAGCGAGCTCGATCGCCGGCACGCTCTCACTTCTGAGTTTTGTTTTTAATTCAAGTTTCACTTGTTACGTAGCCGCCATTACGTAGTGTTCTAAAAGGCGTGTGAGTTTCACCATTCCGCACTTGGCTAGCGTGGTGGACTACGGTCTGAATACATTCCGAGAGGAGATCCATGCCTTGTGTCCCGGTTATAGATTAAGTGAGATGATGGTGATAACAATCATCGTAAACTTAAAACTAAAGCTACGAGGGTTCTAAACGCTCCCTGGTCTAAGAAGAAGCCCACAAATAACTCATCACCATCTCAAATTATAAAAAATTGATAAAAGAGCAACTCGGTTAGAGCAATAATTCACACCCAAGCTATCTTATCGATTTCATAGTCCTTTTTACTACAAAAGGAATTTTCTATAAAAATTACTATTATTTTATTCTTTATTCTATTAATTAGGTTTCACCAATAGATTAAACTAGCTTAGGAAGTACAAAATTGGG
Organism: Pararge aegeria; assembly: GCF_905163445.1. Lineage (NCBI taxonomy): Eukaryota > Metazoa > Arthropoda > Insecta > Lepidoptera > Nymphalidae > Pararge > Pararge aegeria. The sequence goes on along the minus strand of NC_053184.1, from coordinate 1,484,700 downwards.
AAACATAAAGTTGTAGTGTAATCCCAATTACTAACAAACCGGCATGATAATAATGTTGAAAACAGAATTATAAAATGGAACTATTATAGTAAAAAGGACTAAGAAATGTACGAAGGTTTGTACTTTGACATTTTATAGAGACATCTCTTAGATGTCATCGAGTAGTCTATTGTAAAATTGTATGCCATTTCCTTCAAACGAATTATTAATTTTATATAACTATTAGGAACACTGCAAATTCTAATGCTCAAATTATAGCAGTCACATTTTATTGATAATACACTCTCAGTATTTAAAATCATTAAATTTATCTTTCAATGACTCTCGAACCCATTTTGTAGATCGCACTAACAGTTCTCTTCTGCAGCACGAAAATAGTGCTAACATAAGCAGCATTACTCCATACTAAAATTCCACATGACATAATGCTTCGAAAGTAACTAAAATAGACTAGCCTAGCAGTTTCTAAGTCCGTCATATGTCATATCTTCTTTACCGCATGATGATACATGCCTATGTAGCACTTGGTTGTTATGAAACCTGATGTTAAATGATATAGAAGCTTCTTAAAAGCGGATTTGCTCTTTGATTTGAGCGGTATCACACGTTATCCTTTAGTTAATTATACAAACAATATCATTAATCTTAGGCAAAAGTAAAAAAAAAATGCAACATTAATGGGAAGACGTTAAGTTTATTGCAGCAACTGCAATACGACAGAGAAAGCCTGATAGAGTCTCTGAGATCTGATAAATTTCAACTGTCCAACTATCACGGTTCATGAGTTCAAGGCTGGTGACAGATGGACAGCGGAGATTTAGTAATAGAGTCCCGTATTCCCGTTTTCGAGTCCCTTTGGATAGGGAACTCTAAAAACATACATTTTCATTTTATTTATTTTAATGCACCCCCTGCCCCCTCTAGAACAAAAATCTTTTTTTTGTTACGTTAAAAACATAATAAAAAATGAATGTTATATAATATAATATTGTTCCAAAAATAAGATAAGTAAGGAGAAATGTACTCGTAGTTAAAGCGTCCATTTAATTTCACTATTTTAAAATCGTGCCTTGTTTATTTCATAAAATCTAATGTGAACAGACAACATGTATAACTTACAAGTACAAACTGGGATTATGATTCCTTGTAATTTGAACAAGAAAACGACTTAACTCAGACACTTGATTGCTTGTTTTGAACTTTATTGCGGTGTAATGAAGTTGTTTTATGTGTAGAAAGTGTGATGGGATGTGACTATTTAGGGGAAGCGAGCGTTCGCAACGTTGCGACACATTTTTCTCATTTTAGATGCATATTTTATAGAGCACGAACATATAATGAAAGGAATCTCGCTAGAAACACACAAATGGGTGTATCTACCAATGGGACCGTTATAGTACGAAGTAAATAAGTTTGATTTTCGATTGATGGGTACCAAGTGAACCTAAATACAAGTATACTAAACGATTAAATACAAGTGAATTTGGTATTAATACTATCTGTTCATGTCTTTGTTTTGTATCTCTGTATTCTAATATCTCTCTCGCTCTACTCAGCTATACTCTTAAATTTTTCCCACCTTATGTGTCCTTTTTATGTTAATGTTTTACTTTAGATACCTAATAAATAAATCATCATCGTCATAAACACATTACCGACCAACTACAGAGCACGGGTCTCCTTCCACAATGAGAAGGGGTTAAGACCGAAGTCCGCGACGCTGGCCCAGTGCGAATTGGTGGACTCCATACAACTCTGAGAACATTATGTAGAGCTCTCAGGCATGCACGTTTCCTCATGATATATTCCTTAACCGTTAAAGCAAGTTATATTTTAATTACTTAAAATATCTCTTGAAAAAAAATTGTTTGTTTGTTTGTTAGTTTGTTGGTTGTATTATATAGAAATAATAGACGGATAAAGCAGATAGTTCAGTTTCAGTTTTGGGAAAATTGTGCAACTACAAACTGCCCATTCTACTACATGCTACTGGACATGCTTCCTTCGTAGCAATATCCACATTTTTATTTTATTCCTCTACAAGTTACCCCTTGACTGCAATCTCACCTGATGGCAATGGTGATGCAGTCTAAGATGGTAGCGGGCCAGCCTGTTAAGGGAATATCACTCGCGGCATCCTTGCCGTTAACCCTAACGGCAAGGATGCCGCGGTAACTAGCCGAAGACTTTCACCATGTCAAAGTCTGGACCAATTTGGGAATTCATACAAATTGTAAATTCCCAAAGTGTCACTTTGGGAATTTACTTCTGGAGGACAACAGAGCTCATTAGGTCTAAACTAAATGCAATTGTTTAAGCAATGCTAAATATCATTAGCTGTCCTTTTAACAAGTAAATGCACTTTTTAAAAATGAATTATTTCCGTATCGCAAATTCATTTATGCGGTATAAATCATACAAATTGTTCGAGCTCAAGATCTTTTTTTTTATATTCCACTACAACTGCCCTTGAATGCAATCTCACCTGGTGGCAAGTGATGATGCAGTCTAATATAGTAACGGGCTAACCGGTTTCTACTCGACATCGCACCGGAATACTAAATCGCTTAACGGCACGTCATTGTCGGTAGAGTGGTAACCAGCCACGGCCAAAGCCTCCCACTAGACCAGACTAGAGAAAATTCAGAAATTTTAAATTCCCAAAGTGCGCCTGCCGGGAATCGAACACACGACCTCCTGCTTAAATTCACAACGCTCGCCGTTACGCCTGGGAGGTCGGTACTTAGTTAAAATTATTAATATTATAGTAGTGGTGAAAGCTGGTGTTTAAGGCTACTTCCTCTTATTCGGGGGGGAATTTGATCCTTGGCACGCACTTCCTATGTGCGTTATAACTTTTGCAATTAAATATCATTTGCTTGAACGGTGAAAGAATAGATCGTGGGGAAAACTACACTCCTGATAGTTCTCCATAATGTTCTTAAATGCATGTGAAGTCCACCAATCCGCACTCGGCCAGCGTGGTGGACTACGGCCTAAACCCTTCTCGTTATGGGAGGAAATCCGTGGGCCGGTAATAAGTTGATAAAGATGATGAGACAACTAACCACAGTGTATTGATTGTTATTACAAACAACCGCATCACAAGCAGCCCCGTTATGTTAATGCAGCATATATTAGATTGACGTGCTCTCTCCATCCTACTCTGTATTTACACCCACATTTCGGCATTTCTAAAGGTCTGTACGGAGCTGTATTTAAAACATCTTGTGTGGTCTTCACGTGTCACTGTCTTAAGATGACACGACAAAAAATATCTCTTACAAGTGGGTAGTAGCGGTGATAGCCCAGTGGTAAAAACCTCGGATTCACGTCCGAGGAGCCGAATTCGAGTCGCACCTCTAACTTTTCTTAGATATATTCGTTTTAAGTAATTAAAATATCACTTTCTTCAACGGTGAAGGAAAATATCGTCAGGATACCTGCATGCCTGAGAGTTCTCCACAAAGTTCTTAAAGGCGTGTGGAGTCCACCAATCTGCTCTGGGCCAGCGTGGTGGACTACGTACCCTTCTCATTGTTGGGGGAGACCGTGCCCTGTAGTGGGCCGGTAAGAGGTTAATATGATGAGTAGCCAAGGACAATGTTAATGATTTTGAATATCACTGTTAAGATTTTGGCCTTATTTTAGTATTATGTTATAAAATAGCTTATAAATTAATTTGTAACACTGTCGGGTTACTAAAAAATAATTATTATTGCAATATTTTTTTTAATACACATTGGCTTTAAAATATCAAAATCGCAAGTACTCAAGCTATCGAACCGAAATTGTTAAAACATATAATTTGTCACAATTTTTTTCAGTAGGTACTCCAGGTACCTATATTATGTACTCCAGGTATATATATTAGTTAGGATTATATATAATTGTTTATTTTAAATTAAAGTAAGTCTGAATTGAACGTTATAACTCCAGAGAAATTTAATCTCTCTTGATTTACGCCCTCACAGCCTACTCGAAGTCATCCTGATTTATTAGGATAACTATTACTGAAGAGATCAGGTCATATATAAATTGTTAGTTACTTGGTAGTGAGAACTTGAGATGTAGTATAAGACACTTATGTCCGTTTTCACTTAATCTAGAAGACGCTTAAATCGGATGCCTAATGATTTGCGCCATGAGTAGAGAAAAAAAACGTTCCACCAACTCTTAGATGATGATTACATACAACGTTAGGCACCATCTAAAGTTACGATTCTGGTTCGGCGGTGCAAAATGAAACGTCACTTAAAATTTAAATACTACGTTGATAACAATTTGCATGCCAATTTGGCGTGGTACAGTTAAGATCTACATATTTTTTTCTATAACACCTACTTACATGTATCAACAAATAAATACAAATTGATTTAAATGGTAAATGAACTCGTGAACACTTGAAAAAAAACAAACATTCTTATACCTTGTGACAAGAATCATAGACAAGTTAGGTTATATGTGTTGCATAGTAAAAATCGATTGGTGCAAGGTAAATGTATGCCTATGTAGATACTTATTTAGGCATTGCCTTATTCGGCGTTAGTGAAAACGGGCAGTAGTCTTGGAATCTTATGAACTGGCTTTCATACAAACGTGTACGAGACTGGCCAAGTTTTGATGCCAAAAAAAGTCTTTCATCGTTAGTAAATACTATTCCTACTGAAATTCTTTGATTACATCTTCTGGCTACAATATGATTGTCAACCCATTACCGCCCCACTAAAGTGCATGTCTCTTCTCTCAGAATGAGAAGAGTTTAGATCGGTAAACTCTTCATGCCGCTGAAGAACATTATGGAGAACTCTCAGGCATGCAGGTTTTCTTACGACGCATTCCTTCATCGTTAAACCAAGTGATATGTAATTGCTTAAAACTCTTTCAGCCTTAAAAAGTTACAGATGGATGCCGGGGGAATCGGTCCACCAAAAAATTTAGGTACCCAACATAAAATTTTTTTGCTATGCTTATATATTATGTCCCAACCGACCATGCAAACGTAGGATATAATATGTGATGCATAAACGTAGGTAATAAATCACATGTCTCATGTCCAGTGTTTATTTTCAATTACTGGCTGGCGTGAATAATGCCAGAACAGCTGTTCCGCTGGCAGATTAGTGAGTTATTGTGGGGGGGCGAGGTTATTAATTAAAAAAGTTGAGAATTTTGACCGTTCGCGCCGAGTTGGTAAACTGGTGACGCGCTTTAATGGAGTCGAGGGTTGGCTTTATATTTTTATAATTGCATTTATTTAAATTTAAATAGGTATAGGAAATTGACCCTTTGCTTCAGTGGTTAGCATGTCAGACTACTGATCACTAGGTCTATAATTTTTTTTTAATCCAATACAAGTTAACCCTTGTCAGAAATCTCACCTGATGATCTCTGGATCTCGCCTGTGGTGATTATGTAGTCTAAGATGGTAACGAGTTAACCTATTAGACGTTTAGCAGTTATATTAAACCCATACAACATCTTTGTCGGTAGGCCAGTAACTAGCCACGGCCGAAGCCTCTCACCAAACCAGACGAGAGAAATTCTCAGATTGCCCGGGACCTTCCATTTAATAATAATATGAAGTATTGCAGAGCACTTAGTGAAAATAATTTTAAAAATAGGCAAAAACAGTGATTGTTTATTCAAGGTAAGTGCGCTCCTATTAAGGCTGGACCGCATATATTTTATCTGTATATTTGAAAACATCTTTTTAGTAGTTGATATTTGAGAGCATTTTTGTAACAGAGCTCGTCCGGGGATGTACTATCGCCATGCTTATTTCTGCCGGCAAGCAGCATTGTTGCATTGGTCTGAAGGGCTTGCCGGTGCAATTCCAGGTATATTAACACCTACACTTCAAATTGCTGGATACAGGGCGGCATGTTGCAGGACGTGCTCCTTGTATGCCCTGTGAAGTGTTGCTCTGTTTAAAGGCGATGGTTCTGGCAATTCATGCCATCTGCTTGGTCCGACAATTATTACTACAAAAAAAACTTCTTTATATTAAAAAAAATCCTATTACTAACATAGAAATTTCAGAAAGCTAAGGGGAAGTCCCTTTGTGAATTCAGCACGATTACAATAGCTTGGAACTGTTACAATTCTGCAATTGTGCAACTTTGCCTGCTTTTAGCGTTCAGCCAATAATTATTATGGCCACTTGCTTGGTAATTATTGCGCCGGGCTGAAAGCTGTTGAGGTTTACGACTTGAAGCCATAGTTTTTACACATTTTTGAATTATTAATAACTGATTTTTCTTAGGTGTAATCAGCTCTGGCTGGTTACCATTCTCACCGATTGTTTACCATCCTTACCGGTTGGTTACGATCCTTACCGGTTGGTTACGATCCTTACCGGTTGGTTAACATCCTTACCGGTTTGTTACCATCCTTACTGGTTTGTTACCACCCTTATCATGGAAAATACGTGACGTATTTGTCGTTAGGATGGTAACCAGCCAGAGGCAAGCGTTTGAGCGTTTCGATACGATGCTATGTTATTAAAACTATCATTATTATCAACTGTATACTAGCCAACTATACAAGGCATGGGTACCCTTCTCGGTTTAGTTCATATCCGCTGGCCAATTGTGGGCGGCTAGAGTTTGCAAGTCTTTGAGAATAATATGGAGAACTTTCAGGCGGATAAACAAATTCCTTAAAAGCCAGCAACGCATCGGTGGCTCCTCTGGTGCTGCAGATGTTTATGGGTGGCGGTGATCACTTACCATCAGGTGACCCGCTTGCTCGTTTGCTCGCTATTAATATTTAAAAAAAAGGCATGTAGATTTCCTCATGATGTTTTTCTTCATTTATTTAAGAGATATTGAATTGCTCGTAACCTCGTTTGTGTGGATAAAACTCGGTTCATCCGAAAGAGAGGCCGGATTGCTATCCACTAGGCTATCGTTCTCTCAATATACCGCATTTTTGCGTTATTATTATACCGCATGTTTATAACAATTTATGTCTGCCTCCAGTAGCCTTAATACAAGAGTTTCTCGCTCGAAAACGAGGAGTCGTTCTCGAGTATGGAAAATTTGAGCATCGGAGTAAAAAAAGATCTTATCTGCATTATGTTAAATCTCAAATTTGGCTTCAATTCTGTAGCTGGCTAGCTTTTAAAAGAACTTTTGTAAAACAGTTAAGAAGAACAAAGGTAGGAAACAAATTAACAAACAGATACACTTTTCCATCCATAATATTATAGATGTGGCTATATAAATAATAGCTTTATGATCATTGTATGAATATAATGGCATGAGGTTTTTTTTCCTTACATTTTTAGGTTTTCCAATCAAGGAAAATTTCTTAGGAAAACGAAGAAGCTCATTTATTATTTTTCTAACATCAATTTCCACGAGCGGAGATGAGAACGAAATTATTATCGACATCTATTCTATTCTATACTGCGGCGAATCAGCCTCTGCGATTACCGTGGTGTATTTCTCGCGGGAGCCATCGCTTTTAGTTTAACGAATTGCGCCGATGCATGATTTAATGGATGAGAATCTGATTTTAACCTACTAACTTTAAATTTAAAAAACGAATAAGTTCGAATCCTTCTGTACCATCCAAATTCTATATTCCTTTAGTAGTAGGCCTATTATAAAGCATTAATGTTTCCATTCTTGTGATTTAAACTACATTCATTTACTTAAACCTGGAGGTAGGAGGGTTCCAAACGCACCCTGGTCTAAGAATTGCCCACAACAAACTTTGCCTATGAGCTATGCTATCAAACCTAAGCTTTTTATACTAGGATTTTTCTATAAGCTTACGCTTATATAAACTTTGACCTTAATAAGAGACGTCTATAGAATTACTTTCGAATGAAAACAAGATAAAAATTGTACAAGACGTGGCCATTCAATTCGACTCGCACTTGGGTTATTTTATTATCAGTTGTTATAGCAGTAAGAGAAACTCACAGGCTTTGTAAACTTTCATCTCTCTTTCATTCATGAAAAACAACACGCTTACTCCGCTTTCAGGCAGAGGGACGGACGGATGGACGAAAGGATGGACGGATGGATTGACGGATGGATGGACGGTTGGTTGGACAGATGGATGGGCGGATTGTTAGACGGACGGAAGGACGGACAGCGGTGACTTAGTAAGAGGAATCCGCTTGTTACATGATTATAATCTGTATTTTAACTTGTTTTTTTTAAATATTATACAATCGATTAGAATGCTAGGCTGTGATTACAAAATAATTGAAACCTCTACTCATATTTTATGAATAAGCATCTCCTACTTTAACTTTTTGTGTAAATTTTTGTACGTCACTCTACTTAAATACTTTACTCTATTTATTTTCGAACATGATATTAGTTTCACATAATTATGTTTATAAAAAATATTGTTTTGTGGTAAGTACCTACTGTAAGAAATATTATAACATTGAGACGGTTAATACTTAGAAGTAAACTAAGTGTTGAAAGTTTAGGCTGAGAGCTAGGTTAGGGTAAACTAGCTCTCAGCCTAAAGATTATATAATCTCATACGTGAAACTTTACTTTTTATCAATCACATATTGCATTTACAATAAATGCCTTATCTGAGTGTATTCGGAACTCGTCAATTACATTAAATTGTAGCCCAGGGCTTGGATAAAAAATATCGATTCTAACAAAGAACAAAAGTACAAACGAATCATGAACTTTTGTTTTTAAATATATAGACTAGTGCTTGACTGCAATCACACCTAAGTGATCATGCAGCCTTGATTTGCAGGTACCCAGATTATAGGTATAGGGGAAGACGGAAGATAAGAGGGCATTCCAAGCTTTTGCGGTGCGGATCAGAAAGCTAGAAGCAAAACGCTTCGTACGTGTTCATTAAATTTCAACAACGAAACGGTTCAAATTCTTTCGGTGCCTCGCAGTTCGATGGAGGAAAGGAGATTGCTTAGCCAAATCGAATAGCTACTGATCACACTCTCCGAAATGTATCTTGCAGAATACAGCTAGACAGGCAACCTTGCGACGGTGTTCGAGACTTTGAAGTCTACTGACTACAGGGTCGTTGCCAATGAGTCTCCTACCACGACGATCTCCTGGAATTAGCGTCAATCCGCGTACTATGTTTATATGCTTCGATCATACATTCATAATGGCGACTTGGCGTTTCAAATTACTGGGTAATCGAAAGTTATGGCGATAAAAATGGCGATTTATGCAGAGCGTCACTAGCTGTAGCGTTTTTAGGTTTGAGTTCCAATAAAAAAAACATTGAACCCTTATAGGAAAAACGTTGCGTTGTCTGCCTGTGAGTCCGTCATCACCATTTTTCTCAGAGACGGCTATAGGTTCCTCGTGGTTCTAGTTAAACGCATGTAATGTGCAGGCTTTAAAAGCGTATTTTCGTACTAGAATTCACTGTCTGATTTACTTGCTAAGTTTCTTATCTTAAAGTTTGGCAGGTAGGTCATTAACACATGTGACGAAAACCAGTGTATACAATGGGAATCTTGTCGATTTTTCATTTTCCACAACTAAAGTATTATTATAGGTTTCATTCCAGGGTACGAAACATAATGTTCGTGCGTAACTCGCATTTCGCTCGTTCTTTTTAACTACTAAAAATAAATTTGATGAAAGGAAATGCAGAAAACCCATGTGGCACAGATAACCTTTCCGTTTTTCTATAGGCAATAGATAGTTCCGCTTTACATAAAAAATTAAATAATTCAACAAAGTTTCTTTTAGAATGAAGCGAAGAAACTTTGAAAAATTAAACGAAAGAATTTGTTTTCATAAATCACGCAACGATATATTTTTTGGTGCCACTGCGTTTTTGATTATATGGAGGGAGTGTGTGAGTTTTGTGGCTAAGAGAATAAGTACTATTTTAGACTAGGAATATTTACTCTTTGGATTGAGTGGTTTATTATGCAGAACAGCAATATTCACTTTACCGTCAAATAAAAAAGTAGTTAAAGAAAACTGAGTTTACAAAAAAGTCACTTGATAATTTCTTAGTCTTTTACCACAATGTTTGGCTTTCGAATTAAGTTTTTTATTCACCGTTTTTTCTCTAAATTTTATGTTTATTATTTTCTATGGCTTGTCTGTGTTATCCTCTAGAACACTGATGAGTGCTGTAGTCTTTTTTTTAGTAGTAGTTGACGGACCCAATTGATGGCATGCCTGATCATGATAAATGATGATGGTGAGTGTAAAACAATGCGATGTCGCGTAGAAACCTATGACTACCATACTCCCTAACAGGTTAGCCCGCTACCGTCTTAGACTGCATCATCACCAGAAAATAGTCAAGGCTTTAGTCAAGGTCCTACTTGTGGCGGAATGAAAAAAAACATCGCATATAAACAGGTCGAAGGGCATGCAAGGAACTCATTCTGCAACGTGCCATATGGTGTCCATCAACCTTAGTTATAGGTGATAAGTCTCATTTGTCTGTACTTACATCTGCAGCAACGCCCTCCAGACCCGAGAACAGCATTGCAACAATGCTGCTTAGCGGCAGAAATAGGCATAGTGGTTCCCCGGACGAGCTCAGTCACAGACAGCTCTATTACTGCTATAAGTCGGACTCACGTAGGGCTTATATTTCTATGCCCTGGTTTGAGTGGAGTTGGAGTTGAGTCGTCGTTGAGTTCAAATGGAGTTCAGAGGGCTTAACTTACCTAAGTCTGTATGTAATATATTTTAAGATCTCTTTGGCGCAGTGATTATCGCTGTGGTCTTATAAGAGAGGTGCCGGGTTTGATTCAAAGCAGGAGGAAAGGATAAAAATGTATCTTCTCCCACAACTTTATCAACTCTTAGAGCACTGGCGCACAAGTGGAAATAATATCCAAATAATGCGTGTGTTTTATAATAAACAGGGGTTAATTTCTCCCGTGCTTCAGCAGGTGGAAATCGTGGAATATAATTTTTGTCTCCTGTCTATCTAGCACAGGCAAAATGTAAAAGTCAAAGTCAATGTCAAAAATATCTTTATTCAAGTAGGCCTAGTAGTATAGTGGTGGTGGCAATTTTGATGCGTCCATCCATTACATGAGAATTACACGGTAGTGAGATGATAGCGATAACCATATTCGTAGACTTAAAACTAAAGCTACGAGCTTCCAAAACGCGTCCTGGTCTAATAAAAAGACCACAACAAACTTACCCGGGTGTTTTTTTTGCTATCAACATCTCATTGTCATTTGAAATTATTAGGAGAGCAACCTGATAAGTGCTGGCGAGATTAGTGGTTTAACTACGGACGTATCTCTTCGGATTACTGAAGTAAATAACTTATTTAAGTCAGTTATGTTTCTTTGTAACTCCTATTAAGCTTAATACCTACAATGAAATTATTCTAGGTGTAGATGTCCATTATAATTAAATCGTCGACCGACGCGTCACTGGGGAGTAACAAGGACGCTCTCAGTTGATACCACGTATTCATACTTTATGAGTACATGAGAAATTAACCGAAATAGATACGGATAGAAGATCATCATCATGGTTACTGACACTTGATAAGCTAAAGTCAGACAGACATACATATTAAATAAATAAATAAATAAATATACTATGAAAATACACACATCGCTTTCTAGCCCCAAAGTAAGCGTAGCTTGTGTTATGGGGACTAAGATAGCTGATGAATGTTTTTATTAAATACTTATAACAAATAAACACCTACACACTGAAAAACATTCATGCTCATCACACAAACATTTTTCCAGTTATGGGAATCGAACTTTCGGCATTGGACTCAGAAAGCAGGGTAACTGCCCACTGCGTAAATTGGCTTTCGAATCATCATCGTCAACGTTTTATATTTCTCCTCTCCTTCGTTCACACGTTAACTTAGCGACCAATCAACTTAATCTTCGGCACAGAGTTAGTTGAAAGGACGGAGAGTAATATAAGCTACTTTTTATACCAGAAAAAAAACATCTTTCTTAACTGTGTTATAATGTAAACAATCTTTTCGTTACTTTTTACCGTAAAGTTTATTTCAAATAGTCAAAAAAATAATATAAACACACTAACATAAAGAAAATCTCTTCCAATTTTTTAGGTTTTATTTATTTTGTCACACTTGTTTTTTTTTTATATTTTAAAAACAAACTCTACACTTAAAAGTTTTACATAAGTTTTCTACATTATATGACAAATTAGAAAAATTTAGTGTAGTGTCTTATTAGCCGTTATCATCTGCCAGATGTCACTTGTCAAGTGAAACTTATCAAAGATAACTCATATGACGCCATCTAGCGTCGACTGCGGTGAACGGCGTGAACATTGCGGTTTATTGGAATTACCTAGAATAGCCTCGTTAATTAGATAATAGTCTATTGCAGTAACAAACACGCAAATAAATTAAACAATACGTTATTAATACCAATTATTAGCAATATTACTGCAACAGTACGTTCATTGCTATAATTTAATACACTTTACTAGGAAAATAGAGAATTATTATTGATATTATAGTGTCCTATTTTACAATAATTATATCATTAGCACTGCCACGTGGTCTTGATCTAGTGAATGGTGTTAAGCGTACTTGCAGAAGTACCTTAGTAACAGAAAGAAGGCCTTACTAATAAACGTGGCGTAGCGTCGGAACAGTCAGTATTTTGTCAGCCTAAAAATGACAGCACCTGTTAAATGTGAGAGTAACTAAACTTAACAGGAAATTAACTTAACGCTAGGAAATTAATTTGCTTTAAAGGTATGGAAAAATCATGAGGAACTGAGAGCTCTTCATATTATTCTCAAGAGCGTGTGAAGTCTAAAAATTCACAATTGGCCAGCGTGGTGGACTACGGCCTTACCCCTTCTCATCCTATAAGGAGAAAATAGAGCGCAAAATCCGTTAGCGTCTATGTTACCTGTACCTGTACCATATTTTTCCCAAACGCAGAATTTGTAATTTTAATGTATAACCAAAGAAATCTTAAAATAGCACATAATTTCTGCAAAGTCAGAAGCTTACCCAAACAATAAATTAAGAGCAAATAAACAATAAAGGGAAAATTGAGAAATTAGCGGAAAATCTTCAGCGCTATGTCTACTTAAATTGGGGTGACCATATTATATCAAAACAATGATTCAGGACTATGTTATTTCTTCAACCAATTAGCTCCTACTGCTTGATATTGGTCCTGTGTAGGGAGTTCCAAGAACCACACTCCTGGGCCGCTTGGTCGCAGCAACTCGTTTGACGACGTATGCTCACCTCGTTGAGGCCAACCAACGGCCAACATTACTGGTGCGGGGACCTCACTTCCATCGGTTCTTTGAGCTATCTGCCCAGCCCTTTGCCGCTTTACCTTCGTGATTGAAAGAAATAAAGAAAAATTTACTTTTGCATTGCACCACACATGACAATATCAACGACACCACGTATGTTTTGTGTTGCACAACTTATAAAAAAGGTGCCAGCTCAGTATCTTGCTGCATTTGCCAGTGGGTGCATACAGTGCTGATTTTCAGTTGGCAACTTGTACCAGGTGACACCACGAAAATGTGTAGCCATCCACTGACCACATTTTAATGTTTTGATTGAGCTATGTCAGTAACTCTAGTTTTTTTACGGATCTCCGGATCGCTCTTAATTATGCAGTGTTGTATTACATTCTATAGCCTATAATAATCCAATGTTAAACTAAAAACCTCTCCCAACAGAAGGGTTTGCCCACCACGCCGAGCAGACCGGTTAGTGAACGCAGTAGATGGTAGTAGAATTACAGAGAACGCTGCTGCCCGTTTTCCATTATATTTCCCCAGTCGCCTACTTGGATACCCGCTGGGATAGCATGGGTGGTGACAATTGTATTCTGACCTGCCATCACCACATGACATACGATATAGGTACACAGCATCATTGCATAAAATATTCAAATAGCTCTAACCCAAGATGGGTTCGTGCTATTTGAATCCGTTATAATTGCTGGGTCGTAATTTCTTTAATGCGATTGTGTGATTGTACAATTAATGGCCATTCACTTGTAGAATGTACCGCTGACAACGTTTCGTATTCTGTACTCTCTAGATTCAATTTAAGGCTTTCAAATGATATAATACCGCTCAAATTCGCCTACACAGCAATCATGTTATGATCCAAAGCATATGTTCTGTTTATAGATTAAGAGACCAACACTGAAAATATATGCCTGATATAATATTAGTCTCGCAACTATACACCAGTGTTACAATAAGGAGTCCCGTAGTCTCACAGGCTTCGTCTTTCAACTGACATTTCATGATCATCATCAACCCACTATCGGTTCAACACAGACCACGTGGCCCCTCACAGAATGAAAAGGGTACTAGGTCATAGTCCACTGCGCTGGCTAAGTGCGGATTGCTAGTCTTCACACGTCTTTGAGGACATTGTAGTAAACTATCAGATATGTTGTTACCTCACGAAGTTGCACTTCGATCACTTACTAAAACTGTGAACGAATTTGAGTAAGTGATTCTTTCGCCACTTTTACTAGAACTACAATGTTTAAAATATAATTTCCAGTGAAGTTGGTCTATCAGATAGTAGTATTATAATTTATGTATATTTTGGTTTCGTCCATATAAACGATTTTATATGGACGAAACCAAAATTTTAAATACCAAAAATTTATTATATATTGCTAAACAAGTCAGCCTGTTTTTTGGTGAATATATATAATTATAATTTTAGCTTCTAATCATAATTGAGAAAAAGCAATCCATCTTGTTATACAAGATATTAATTTTATATTTAGTTTTGCATCTAAATTAAGATATTATAAATTAAGAATTAAGATATAAATAAAAAACTACTAAGCGTTTTTTTAAATTCAAATACCAAGTGTTTGTGTTATTCATATGAATCTCGAGAAATATTTATCCTTTACCCTTATTTATCAATGATAATCAAATCATAGCTTGTTATCAATTAGGGAATTATGGCAGACATCTCCTATACTAGGTGTATAACATACAACCAAGAATCAGCTCGACGCTGCCATAAATCAAAGTCATGAGAGACCTTTTCAATTAATTCTCGCCGGAGGGCCAAGAAATATTTGCATCAGAATATGTAATAGCTGTAAGCGGCCATTGTCGGCTGTTCTTAGCCCGTAAAAAGGGTCAAGATTTGTTCGGCGGCCTATTGTGCGATACAGGACTGTTTGTCTTTTGTACCGTGGATGTTCATATTTGATTTTGGTGTTTGCTGCTCAGTTTAGTTAAGGTTGCCAACAATTTGAATTTTCGAGGATTTTATTATAAAATTAACTTATTTAATTTTTTTACGCTTACTCTTTGAAGCGGTGGGAGCCCAAAGGGTAGGAGTTCGGTTTCGCTTTTAGGGGGGGCGAGTTCGAATCCCAGCACTCACCGATATCTTTTGTAAGTTATGAGCGTTTTAAGCAATTAAAATTGCACTTGCTTCAACTGTGAAGATAAACATCGTCAAGAAACCTGCAGACCTAATGTTTACCTCCATAATGTTCTCAAAGATGTGTGAAGTCCGCCAGTCTACACTGGGCCAGCGTGGTGGTCTACGGCCTTAACACCTTCTCATTGTTGGAGGAGACCCGTGCCCTGTAGTCAGCCGGTAAATGAGTTGCAATGATGATGACGATGATGAGGCTTACTTTATAAGCTCTTTTGGAACGTCGTCTGTTGGTTTGTTGTAGCGATATCACCAGTTTGTCTGGTTAATTCTACAGAGAAGAAGCCGGTAAGAAGGTCAGCAGTTGCTCTTTTCTAACATATAGATATTTAAACATCCGTCCGCGTTTCCGTATGGTGACACGGAAGACAGTGTAGGTAGGCCATTTTGTGTTTATTTATTCACATTTATTAGTTTCTTTTGTTTTTGTTTCTGTACTAAAAATTATATGTGGTTCTCAAGTCAAAAATTATTCTTTTCTTTTTTCAAAAAACGACCTAATAATTCATCCCCTTTATTAAAGAATTATCCGGCTTTCGTACCATAATAGTTTTCGAAAAGCTTTAGATTAGAGATTAAAGAGTAATTACAGCTGTCAGTTACTCAATCCTCATAATAATCTATGTATATATCTTTATTAATATGTTCCTTTAAATAAAGGTAATTCTTAAACAGTACCGTAAAAAATACTAAAAATAATACAATTTTAGGCACGGGTAGGCCTTCAGAAATGATCTTTTGACGAAGGAATAAAAGTGTTATAATCTTTGCACGGTGCACCTCGTCGGTCTCGTGGCATGTTTAACTAAAGATCACATCTTCTAAGTTCGATTCCCAGGTTGGCCAAGAATTTTTAGGTATCATTACTATTATTTTTAGGTTTTTCTATAAATACAAATTCTAAATAGGTAACAGCAAAGATTAGTTACTTAGGAAATTAATGGTGTCCACTATCGTTAAGCCGTCGGTCCGGTTTATTATCAGTATCATGTGATAATAATAATTAAAGCCCACCAATCAGCGATGTAGCAGTGTGATGGGTCTTTGCTCTACAACCAGCTCTACCATGAGAGTAGAGCAGTTGGAGTAATCCTTAACGTAATTGACAACTTAAAAAGAAGTGCTATCCTTTTTATCTGACAGTAGAGGGAAAAGGACTGAACTATCTGTAAACCTGTCAGAGTACTATTGTCAACAAGTCTTAGCTAGCGAAAAGATTTGTTCGGTTGGCCATTCTCCGATACAAAAGATGAACATCATTTGCCATATTTTCTTTTTCCATATTTTGATTCTTGCTCTTTTTTGAAGCACACAAGCCAGAAATAAAAATAGAACATGGTAGTTATTAAATTTTATCACTCTAAAAACTATTTGCTTAACAATTAGTACGGAATTGTTTGTACTGTGGAGATTCATTTTGGAGTTTTTTGGTTGGAAATAAAAAGAAACGGAGAGCAAACTGCTGCTACAGCCGCTTGAGTATGCTTTCATAAAATTTATCTTAGCGTGTTGAACTTGGTCGATTTGTACTTTTGACGTATGAGCCATTTTTAAAACTGTTTTAAGCCATCATCATCAGCAATCCATTACCGGCCCACTACAGGGCAAGGGTCTCCTCCTAAAATGGGAAAGGTTTAATGGTTTAAGCCCATAGTCCACCTCCGGTCCACTGAGGATTGGTGGACTCTACACACTTTTGAGAACATTATGCAGAACTCTCAAACAAGCAGGTTTCCTCACGATGTTTTCCTTCACCGTTGAAGAAAGTGATATTTAATTACTTAAAACGCACATAACTTGGAAAAACTTAGAGGTGCGAGCTGGGATTCGAACTCGGCCCCCGAAAATGAAGTCGCCTACCCAATGCGCTATCCCGCTTCAGTGTTAAACCATACCTCTAACCAAAGAATTTATCAAAATGACTAATACTTTTGATTATAAAATATATAAAAGTTTAGATTGATGACACTAGTAGTGTAAATGACATACTTTTCACATTTGAATAGAAATGTACTCCCCATTAAATATAATTGTATTGTTTCAGTGTCTGGTTTTCAGTGTTTATCGGTATATTATAAGTTATTATGTACATTATTCATCAAAATATTCATCAGTCATCTTAGTACATATAACACATGCTACGCTTACTTTGGGTCTAGCCCCATGGCGATGTGTGTATTGTCATAGTATATTCATTTATTATTAACATTTTTATTGTAACAATTTATTTATAACTGATTGTTTTGCAAATAAAAAAAGTGCTTTGAGGTTGGGGGGCTGAATTCAAGCATGGCAAACTGCTTTAAACTGAATCTTTATACAGTTCACATATCTCCAATGTGAACTTTGAGTATCCAGCAGATGTGCTCGTTGAGTTGAATTTTTCAGTATCATACTTCACTTAATATAAATGAAAGGAGTTTAAAACATTCCACATTAGGTACCTAACAAGCTCCAAAATATCTCTCAGACCCATTACAACTAGAAGGAGAAACCCGGGCATAATATCCCGAATTCCTCGTTCAGGCATCCACTTTATTTAGACCCTCGAAGTTTCCTCGCATTACTGTAGAATGTATGTGGGGTTCGAACACTTAGGGAGGGGTGGAGGCTCATTAGAACTGGTAGTTACATACGAGGCGAATAGTTACGACCGACGATAAAGTTCGCGTTTCGTGAAGAGTGAGAGCGTTTAACTTGATGCTAACCCTACGTTTGTTTTTAATGTAGAGAACATTGATATATTATTATATGGATGGTGTTTTTTTATTGATGTTGATCCTATTTAAGTATAAAGGACTACGTAATCGATAAAAAAGCTTGGGTGTGAATTATTGCTCTAAGTAGGTTGCTCTTCTAATAATTTTAAATGACATGCTGAGATGGTGATAACAAAAAAAAACACCCGGCTAAGTTTGTTGTGGGCTTCTTCTTAAACCAGGACGCGTTAGGCATCCTCGTCGTTTTACTTTTAAGTTTACGAATGTGGTTATCGCCATCATCTCACTACCATGTAATTCTTAGGTACACATCAAAAGTGCCACCTAGGGCCTACTTGAATAAAGATATTTTTGACTTTGACTTTGACTTTGATGCACGATTTGTCAACCTCTGCAATGGAGTACCTACTGTACCTTTTTGTTACAAGGGACGTTACTGTTTTGATTTTTGAAAGGTTCAAGGTACCTACTGCCTTTTTAATTGTATTTGCAAAATATTTAAATTACCAAGAGCTGAACTATCGCGACTTCATAACCTAATGCACAACAATGTCTATATGCCAAGTTTAATTTTTCGTTGAATAATTAGTATGAGACTACCAACTAGTTCTTATTCATAGAAATAAATATCGTTTGACTTGATCTTACTGCTGCAGCGGTCCACACTATAGTCTTATAAGCGCGATATTTCTAGTTAAAACCCTGGTTTTGGGTTTAATTTAAATAAATAAATAAATATACTACGACAATACACACATCGCCATCTAGCCCCAAAGTAAGCGCAGCTTGTGTGTGGGTACTAAGATAACTGATAACTTATAATACTCGTATATAGATAAACACCCAGACACTGAAAAACATTCATGTTCATCACACAAATATTTGTCCAGTTGTGCGAATCGAACCCATGGCCTTGGACTCAGAAAGCAGGGTCGCTGCCCACTGCGCCACTCGGCCGTCAAACTGTTTGACAGGTACAGGTCAGGACGGGTTTCTTTTTTCGGATTGTGTATAGTTGATTAAACCGATTGTAACAGCGTAACGCGGGTTTGTTGGTGTGCCTTGGAATGGGAAAGGACGCTCGAAGAAGCAAAAGGGTCGTCGGCCCGAGGGCGCCTCATGTGAGGCCAAACCTCGGCTCAGGTGACGTTTGGAGTGACAGGGTTTCAGGCGGTGAAAAGAAGAAGAAGAAGACGTCAGAGGTCGGGAAATCGTCTTCGCTGGCGAAAAAGCTGTGCAGAGGTTGATTGTGTATCCTGATTTGTTAAAAATAAGCCGCAATCATCAGAGGGTTGAGATGACGGATAGAGTTACTTACCGCAGTAGAGTTGAAAAGAGTTAATTTTCGAGAATTTTTTAAAATATTGATGGGGAGTTTGAGATCTCTAGAGGTCAACGTTACGTTACACGAATCAGGGGCAACCGGTAGCGTTGCGTATGAACCGTTTAAGGTACTTCCACCAGCTATGTACCAGATGAGATTGTAAAGTCATGAATATTAACCCAACGCAATGGTCAGTTTTTTTTAATTATGTTTTTAGTACATTACTAGTTTAGTCTTGATTGAAGTCACACATGATGGTAATTTAAATGCAGTCTAAGAGGATAAGGGATACACCTATATGGCATGGGTATGGCAGTAATGTTAAACTCATATTCCTGATTGGTTTCTACATGACATCATAGCTATAGCGCTTGTCAGCTTGTATTTGTTTATTCTTTCGAGAATACCAACAAACCTTCCGGGTTGCCAGTACCAAGAAGAAGATACTTAAAACAGTGCATCTTTAAATCAAGCTTACGAGCACTTAGGAACGGCGCGCCTTACGAGTATTTTAATCAACAAAATAAATGTTGCAATTAAATAAGTGATTATCGTGCACTATAGTCATCATACATTACCAGGCAAGTGGTTCGGTTCACCCCCACCCTGCCTGCGATGGGGGGCCGAAATTAAACATTTGGGGGGCTCTAACGGGTTACGTACGTGTTACTCTCTCACCATATAGTTATGCTCTAGATGTGGCAACACGTTGATAAACTTTTAATCGACCAAAGCGCAAAGTAGCAAAATAACTTGTTAATATTTCCAACTACAGTATTTTATTATAACAAAAAGCGTTTCCCGACCCAAAAAAAACTGTTTCGCTTTGTAGAAGTTTGAAAGCAAGTTCAAATACTTATCACGAATTCCTGGAATAGGAAATTAATGGATCATTTTAGATGAAAAAAATGGAAACTACTGCGCCGAATGAGATGAAATTTTGGCGAAAAAGTTTTTCACACAGTTGAAACAATTTTAGGCCATAGCTGTGGGCTTCCTCGCAATAATTAATGGAATACGTAAAATAGTTGAGGGTTTATTATTAGCATATCAATTGTGACAAATATGAATGAGTCGAACCTCCTTAGCAGTTTTAGGGCAGATTGGATACGCTGTCTGCTCTAGGGGACATTGCCCAATTCTTGCGAAGATCGAAAAATTTTAAAGATGAACTCTTGATTAGCTGTAATTTCTGTTCGAGCTGGCCGTGACCCCGATCACCAAGTCGGTCACCAAGACACGCATTGAAGAGAACCTAGACATCTTCAACTTCCAGCTGGACGAGTTCGACCGGTAGCACCTAAAGATCTCCCATAGCAACGACCGCGTCGTCGATGTCAAGTTCTTCAGCGAATCCACTTATTATCTGTTTTAGAAGATTTTTGTTTGATGACGTATGCGGTATTGTAACAGAGCAAGATACAAATCTGCTAACTATTCCAATTTTATTCGATTGATACGGTACTATTTGAGACAATGTATCCAACGAGTAAATAGTTAGATACTTGAAATAAAATATGAGACAGTTTAATTAAGTTTAATTGCTCATTTTATCAAGTTGTTTTTGGTATTCAATTTGCTATCAAGTTGCCAGAGTACGAGAGAAACATCTTTCTGTATCTGAATACATTTAATCAATCGTTACAGTCTCGCTTATTTAAAAGCCCTAACCCCTTACGTTTCATTTTCTTAAATATGAGAGCTAACAAACTTATGCGAGCCTAAAGCATAAACGTAAATTCATACGAGGTCCAAATAAAAGGTAGATATTAGAGGGCTAAAGTTAGGGTTATGTCAGTTATATTAAACCCATTTCCAGAAACGGTTTGTCCGTAGCTTCGTACCGGAACGCTTTATCACAAAGCGGTACGACTCGTCCTTGTCCATAGGATCATAAGGAAGTTAGCCATTATCAAAGCCTGCTACCAGATATATACTTATTATACTGCATATTTAGTTCAAAAAAATGTGTAAACCTATTTAAGTTTTAAACATAAAAAGATAAAAAAAAGTCTATGCCTCGTAACATTATTCGTGAGAGCGGTGGTAGTCTGTTCTCGCAATCCTCTTATTTGGACAAAGTTTTAAGCTGAAACTAGTTCCTAGCAGGAAGAGTACTTTGTGCGGTTCTAAGTATATTTTAAGACTTAGTTTGCAACCATTCTTTCCATTTCTTGAGGTTAGGATTAAAACGATATAGGGATATTGCTTTATTCAAATTTAGAATTATATCAACTACCACAGATAATATGCCTGAAATTAATAATCAACCTAATCGAAAATCTTCAGATTGAAAATCAAATTTAGTGTATTTCATTTATTGATCTTAAGAAATTCGTCATCATCATCATCATATCAACCCAGTACCTATCTTACAGGGCACGGGTCTCCTCCCACAAAGATAAGGGTAGTCCCTCTACCCTTAGTCTACCACGTAGTCTACCACGCTAGACGCACCACGCAGTTGACTGGTGGACTTATGATATGGGATACAATTACTTATTAGCAACTTCGGGCGATAGGACTTTGGTACGAAGCCTCCAAGCAGTCCCGAGAAAATTCCGAAATTATAAATTCCCAGCTAGGAGAAGGCTCGGCTTTGTGAAATTAGTCCGAGAATTTCTGCACTCCGCTTGGCCGAAACACACGCCTAACCCCATCTAGTGGCTTTATATCAATAAAAAATAATGTGTAGGCAAGGTATATTCGCATGTTCATTTTGCTCGGGATATGTTATTAGAAATTCAGATTTTAGCGCTTTGTAGGTACATCGCAGGTACCCGCTACCTGTGTGCCGCTTAGTTTTTACGAGTCACGTGTAATCGTAAAAGGTTACGTTAATAATGGTATTAAGTTACATCGAGATTAAATGTTATGCTATTACGACATAGATATATTTTATAACAAGATAAACAGTCAAGAATTCTACATATTAGGATTTGTCTTGGTCCACACATATAAAAGAAATGAGTAGACGTATGTTTGCCACCATGGGCTCGCTGCGACGCCTAAGATCTATTCTCCCAATCCCGACTAAAGTTATGTTGGCACATTCCCTCCTTCTATCTATTCTTGACTATGCGGACGCAAGCTATCTTAATTTCACTGAGGACCAGCTTAACAAACTTGAGCGTCTCCAAAATCTTGCTATTCGGTTCATATTTGGCCTACGCAAGTATGACCACGTATCTGAATTTCGACAAAAGCTCAAGTGGCTCCCTATTCGCCGTCGCCGAGATATGCATGTCCTTTCACTTCTGTACTGTGTGTTATTTAATCCTAAAACACCTTCGTACTTGAAGGAAAAATTTGATTTTGTAGGATTGCCTGCTGATTTGAGATCATGTCGTATGCTGACACTTCACATGCCTTTTCACAAGACGAAGTTCTATTAACTCTCGTTTACAGTGCTATTGAGTTGTGGAATGCGCTCCCACTAAATATACGTGAGGCAAAATCGCTTGAAACATTTAAAAACGCGGTGAAAGCATATTATCTTGCACAATAATGACGACATTTATTATACCTTGATTATGTTTATTTTTATTATCTATATGTTCATATATGTATGATTGAGTATATATTAGTTTATTATTTTATATTTATTTATTATATTTTTCTTATTTGTGCAATTTTGTTTATGTATTTGTATTTAGCTATTTGAATGTACGTTTATAATAATTTTACACCACCTGTCCGCTCTCTCTCATCTTGTCCTAATCCAAAGGTTGCCTGGCAGAGATCGCTACTTAGCGATAAGGCCGCCTTTTGTATTCTACTTCTGTCTTTGTATTTCTTTTGTTTTTTTATTTTCCTAACTTCATTGTGGTGTACAAATAAAGAGTTAAATAATAATAATAATATTACAGACAGTCATAGTTAAATTGACTATTCGATTTAGTTCCTCCCTCACCCTTACACTCAAGGCATTTTATACCATTCTGGCTTCCATTTATCCAACCACATATAAAATTCAAAATTCATTTATTTCAAGTAGGCCTAATATAAGCACTTTTGAAACGTCAAGTCTGTCTGTTTGTAGTGATTCTACCACCGGTTTGGAAGGCAGATTCTACCGAGAAGAAGCCGGCAAGAAACTCAGCAGTTGCTCTTTTCCAACATCAACAAAAAATAAAGAAAGTGATAGTTCCATTAGATCAATCTTTGGTTTCACAATTACTTTAATAACTTTTTCATTACACTTGCTCGTAACGAGAACCTTATTACATCGATCTAAGGCACATAATCTTATATCTTGGATTCGCGTGTTTCACTTGAAAATTGCCGTACTTATTCTTTGTTTATGCTGTTAAATGTATGTAGATGGATAATTTTTCATTTTAATATGCGGCTAAAAATGTATACCTTCTCAATTATTATAATAAATTAACGTTAAGTATTAACAAATTATTCACAGTTCATAAATAATTATGTTTGAATGTTAGTTATTTAACGAAAATATTTCCTTTATTATATTTTAAATATAAGCAACGTAGCTGGCTGAATATCGGTTTACCTTGGCGCCTGAAAAAAAACCACGCGCCATTTTCCGTTTATATTTTCACTTTTTGGTATATTGTTAGCAGTTTAAAATTTCCAGTTTAAATTGGAAAGTAGATCAATAGTACATTTTACTCCGTCGGGAATAATATTCGAGGCAATAATCGCGAGTGAGTTAACCTTTTTCGACCAAATTCAATAGAGCGGCTTACAAAACTCCATACAGTGGAAAAACAGTAAAAAATGGTCAGTTATTTTCTGAGAGCTTATTTAAACTTTATCCTGTTTTGACGTGACAACGTCTTATAAATTGGTTTGCCGGGTGACACTTCAAGAAACTGCGTTACGCTCCGCTCACGTTATGCGCTCACAATGAGAGCGAGTGAGAGGCACGCGTCCCTTCCACTCGGGCATGGTTAGCCCGCCTAAGAGCGAGAGAGACAGACATAAAAAGTGAAAGGCACGCGTCCCTTTGTAGTAAACGCTGTTTCATTGTACGCAAATGTATTGCAAGTTATTGTATGTATATTTGTATATAAATACGTATGTATGTGTAAAGGTAAAAATAAAATTTTGTTAATATGAAATTCAGTGCGAGATTCTTTGTATAAATTAATGTTTTAAATATAATTCTTTGTATAAATAAATGTTTTAAATTGTTACTATTATTTCATCCTTCTTCCTACTATACGAATGAATATTCACATTAAAATTATTTTACCACTCAAAGTCGTTGTCACGTAAAACTTTCGCCCGTATACCGACTTTACAGGCAACCAATTTTTTTTTTTCTCCTCGCAAGTGTGATGCAAATCGTCGGATGAAACGCGTATGGTACATTACTTGTTAGACTCTCGGCTTTCTTCGCGCTTTCGCTTTTAGCTCTTGCGCCTAATACCGCCTCGACCGCAAAATGCAATGCAACATTACTTGATTCATAATGTACTAATAACACATTACTACTAACACACAATTGAAGAAATCCACAAAAAAAAAACTAACTATATCTTTGGATTTTTTATCTATGTTTTGGTACTGTTTATTGATGATATGAGTTTACCTCCCACCTTCAGCTTTCGAGTAGGTACGTGTTCGGATACTTTAAAAGGTTAATTAATGTATTAGGGTGAAAAGTTCATAACTACTGGTATTTTGAAAACTTTTATTGTTATGAGGTCCAGTTTAAGTATTACCGCAAAATAATAATAGTCGTAATTTGCTTGTTAACAGATAAATACAATACAAGTGTCTGCTTCTAGTTTCGAAATAACTTACTCCTATTAAGGTCATAAAAGTGGGGTTTATTTTCGATTTTAACAGCGGGACTTAAATAGGCAATATTTATCACAAGAAACAAACAGGCAGACAAACAAATAAGACGGAAATTATAAGGTTTAGTATTTGACAATAGATACCTTATTATTTACTTTTGAAGTCGAAAAACTTCTTTAGGCGCGTTGAGCACTTTGTGGGTGAACATTTTTGAATTTTATGAATTTTGAACAAAAAGGGTGAAACTCGCGTCATCGTCACCGAAAGCTTTGTATATAATTTTGTACATAGTTTTAGTTTTTAGGTAGGTACTTCTATCAGCAGTTCTTAAAGCCTGCACCACATGTTTATTTTTTAAATCTATAGAAGACTACCGCTAAGCCTCAATTACGCCTGATGATATATTAAGAAGTGGCCTAAGAGCTTAGAGCAGAGCGCGCTTGCCTAGAAGATGCATATTCACTTTACATTTAAAGGAACCCATATTATAGGTACCGGGGAAGACGGAATACAGAATTGCAAATAAAGAAGCAAATCTTTTTGCACGAGTCCATGGGATATCAACTACGTAACGCTGGAGATTAACACGATGCTTTATTTTGAGCAGAAGTAATGCTTGACACATACCACTCCGTTGGGGAAATGGAGTGGTTGTGTGTGACTTGCACCCAGTTAAAACTATGTGTGTCCTTCGTCGGATCTATAGGCGAGAGTATGGCCCCAAATGTAAGGCCAAGTCCCATTGTCCAGTGGGTGAATCCTTGATCCATCCTTCAGGATTTCACTATTTGTTTGATGACGAACTTCCTTAAATTCGCCATACGCAGGTCTGCAATTCATGGACGCCGGAAGACTCTTGGTGCCCGGTGAGTTTCTTGCGAATCCTTTCGATGCCTCGCAGTTGGATAGTAGTAAAGTGAAGATAGAACCAAATTGGATAGTTCTCGAATAAATTCTATAGTTTATTTTCAGTATTTAAACAAGAATATAATTTTTGAATAGTCATATCCATTACAAGACTAAGTCCAACTAAATGAGATGGAACAGTGTGTCCCGTCGGTCATCAACCTCCATACAATCCCAAACTGACCTCTGTAAACCGGCAGAATAGGAGTGTTTAATATGAGGTCCTTTCCCACCAACGGGTGTACCTTATCAATGCATATATTTAAAGATGCGAAAGAGTTTTGTGTTTATTGGTTCGTCTGTTTGTTTGTTGCAGATGGGCGTGGAGTAACCAGTGAGAAGTGAGAAGTGAGTGAGAAGCGGGAGTTCTCAGTGGAATCTGAGTTCCGGTGATAGAGTCAGTACAAACAGACTGACATGACTGACATGACATGAATTTTGATATTTTTTTTACCCTCATATTCCGAAAAAAAAAATACTATTTAATAACCTTTTCATAGCGGATACAAACATGCTAAAGACCTTCTAAATTAAAAAAAAAAGAAATTGAATAAATATGGGTCTTTAAGTCCCCATTTAACCCTAAGGGTAGATTTCCTTAACATAACCTTAAGCTTGTGTTACTCACTGTACAATGTCTACCTGTCTATGAAAGTTGCATCAAAATCGGCCTTGCTGTTTCGAAGATCAACCATGACAAACAGACAGATTCAACATTCATATTTTAAACTAACTGTGCCCCACAGTGCTACCCACGGCGAATAAATCATTTGCATCAATCATTGGTTGCTTTATTAGGACGCGAAGGAAGAGCGATATTTGGTGTCAAAATGCGAATGTTCCGGTAAACCACCCTTTTTTTTTTGGCGTGGTGGAAAAGCTTTATTGCTACCTCCGACCCTTTGGCACGACGAAGTTTATGTAGGACTCCCCCCTCTAAAGGGGGTATACCAAAACTTAAAACCCCCACGGCCGGTATGTCCCTCTTGTTGGCTTTGTTAGACGTCCGGGAAACCCTGTAAACCACCCGTGGAAATTTAACGTTTTTCTAGTACTAAAAGTCGCCTATGTTACTCTCCGTCCTTTCTACCTAGGGCGTAAACTAAGGACAAACCAACAAACACAGGTTCACATTTACAATATTAGTAGTGTAGTGTAGTGTGTGTACACTTGGGTTCACCCCTCATATACATGTTCTAACCTAACCTGACCTAAATCTAGTTTTGATTCCTTTAGACTTAAGATTCAAGATTTAATATGAATATATGCATTAATAAAAACTCATTACTATTTTAATACTAGTTATGCTGCTGTTGATGCACTGATGAAAGCCAGATAGCTAGATCAGTGTTTAGTTAGTCGTAGTTCCCGGTGGGCTTAGGTCTAAAGGAATCCAAACTAGTTTTAAAAGGTTTGGATAGGTTAGGTTAGGTTAGAACATGAATAAGACGGGTGCCCGGCCCCAGGCCGGGCACTTAGGTTCAGTTCCGTTTAAAAAAAATAAAAACAAAAAACAAAACGTACCACTACAAAGTACTCTTATTTATATTAGAAGATATTGTAAAATAACAATTAGTTTATTTGATTTGCTTGATTGATCAGTCGACATTCAGTGATTCCCACGCTATCTTAATGTAAAGTTAGCGTTATTGTCGATTTTATGCGATCGGTTAGAGCAAAAAAAATTATTTTTTAGCAACTAATTAGCAACAAAAAAGCAACAAATTTCGGTGTTTTTTTTTCAATTTCGCTAATATTGCGTCGCCATTTTTTTAGACTTAAAAATGACTTCACAGAGTGCTTATAAAAATGAAGTGGCTACAATATCTAAGCCGGCAATGCAACGTCTAAAATGCGATTACTGCGTTATCGAATCGGTTGAGATCCATCCACTGGACTAGATCCAGTTGACCCAAATGCATCAGACACGCGGCATGCAGTGACAACCGTGACTGACGGTTTATCCAGCTTAACTATCTAATCTTTGCACCCTGTCTATGTGAAATGTGCCTAGCAAGGTCCGACTACCCTCTCTGGCCAACGGAATTCGGGTCCCAATACAATTTTCCGCTCGGATGCATTTTGAATTTATAACTAGCAAATTGGTTGTGCCAATCTCTACTTTGTGAACATCCTAAAATTAATTGGTAACAGCCTAATAGGGTGACAGGTACAAATAAAATAAATACGAAGGCTAGTTTTTTGCATATTCCTATAATTATTTATTGTTATATAAAATAACGTTTTGATTACACGTTTCACAATTCAGATTATTTTATAGGATCCGGCAGATTCTACGGAGAAAGAAAGGAACTGAGCAGTTCCTTTTTCACAAAATCAGCAATTTATATTTTACATTTTTACAATCTTTTTTCTATCTTATGAGAGATGAAAGCGGAGCCGAATGCTTCCAAGGAACCTCGTCATTAAAAAAATCATCAAAGCTATAAATGTGTATGAACATATTGTGTATTGTATATATAGTTTCTCTAGCTCTTTCTTTCACTCTTTCTTTCACTTATATATGCCCATTTTTTTTAAAGTCGATTTATTTACTACTATATATTTACTACTATATAAAAATTGTGGAGTCAAATAGAATAATGGTAAACAACAACATTTTAAAGATAGTCTCACGCTAGTGAATTCCAGACACCCCTGCTAGTCGTAAGTTAATAAATAAATTGACTACGACAATACACACATCGTCATCTTGCCCCAAATTAAGCTTGTGTTACGGGAGCTAAGATGACTGATGAATATATATATATATATATATATATTTTATGAATAATATACATAAATACTTATAAAATACATATTAATACCCAGACACTGAAAAACATTCCTGTTCAGTCCAGTTGCGGGAATCGAACCCGCGGCCTTGGACTCAGAAAGCAGGGTCGCTGCGCCAATCGACCGTCAAAAATGAAATTAAATATAATTTTTAAAAATGAAATGCTTGAACTGCAAAATAAACAGGACGCTATCTGGCTTATCGTGAAGTGTCACCCATTTGACAGAAAACATTTTTTACAGAAACCTTTTAAACCCATCTCGTTTTACAGACCAAAAACTAATCCTCCTAGAGTAAAGTGCCGCGGTAAAAAAACTCTAGTTAAAATAACAGATTGCGGGATTCCAAAAATAAGCATAATAATACTAATCAGCCAGATAATTTATTTTAAATAAAAAAAAAAACTTGTAAAGGCGACTTGGACTCGTGCGAGTAGAGCATCTAACATTTATTGGTTCTCGTGAGGAAACATTTACGTCATATTTATCCCGTCTACTATTTGTTAATTTGGCTCTTAATTCCATTTATTTAATTTAAAGTAAAAGATTAAATTCGGGATAGTTATTTGTGTTTCTTTCAGTGTTGCGCATAAAGATAAACATAAGCAAAATAAGTAAAGCTCATACTTGCTCAAGCTTTACATACTTACTACATACTTTACTTTACATTAGGTATACCTAATGTTACAGTAGTGTTAGTTTGTTGTAGTCGCGTCGCGTTTAAAGTGTGTTTCCACCCTAAAATAGGACACTGACCGTTGCTAATTTGCGATGCAATTAACTGAAAGCTGGTGTGTTCGGTACTGAAAGGGTGCTTTGTTAAATTTAAGCACTGAAGTTCTGTCATATTGACTTGAGTATCCGTTTACAACTCAAATAATCTGGCGTCCGTTTTATGAAACTTCATAGTCTCAGTCGCAGATTCTGAGGAAATAAAAGAGCAAAACTTCAAGTCAATCTTTGGATCTTTTTTTTTTAATAAATATATACTACGACATAAGAACATCGCCATGCAGCAAAAGCAAGCGTAACATGTGTGATGGATGCCAAGAAGACTGACGAATATTTTATTGAACATAAATGCGAGTACTTCTTCTTCTTCTTCTTCTCTCTGGGCAGTTTCCGCACGTAAGCGCTTCGCTTGTTCTACGTGAATGCGAGTACTTATTATATACAGAATATACGAACACCCAGACACCGAAAAACATTCATGCTTGAACCCACGGCCTTGGACTCAGAAAGCAGGGTCGCTGCCCACTGCGCCTTTGCAATGCGACTTTGAAGCAGAAATAAGCAAGGCGGCAGTACTTCTTCAGACCAGCTCTACTATTTCTTAACTAAACCACATTTGCCTAGTTGCCAGCGGCAATGGTTCAAAAATTCCTGCAATATAATAAGGTTGGCATCTATAGTAACCGTAAAACACATAACTGTTAGTCCCACATGTTATAACTCACGGGGTGGTCGCAGTATGAAAAACCAAACCAACCTACTCACAAGAGTAGGTTGGTTAAGAAAAAAACATGTAAAATACAAATTTTACATGTTTTTTTCTTAAAATCTAGTAACACGTGTATGCAGATACGTCTAGTTTACTTTACTTATGACGTAACGGCAACGATACGATCAATGTTAGCTTCGTCGCCTCGAGTTTTATTCTCGTGTATGGAAGAAAGAGAAAAGTATATAAATAGAAGCCGCATATTTTATTCGTCATACAATATAAGCATGTTATTTTTGATTTACAGTGGTGTTAAATGTTATAACAGATACTGAAAACTTAAACTGTGATAGGAGTTTCATATAAAAACTCTAGGCTGAGAATTTAAATATCGACTCATAGGTAAAATATTTCTAAAATAGTCAGTGACACACGAGGTGTTTCAACAGATATATTATATGAAAATATTCAAAATAAATAATATATAGGTACTGAACCTATTCAGTTGTCAATCGAAGCATCGTATACGTATGGGCACGAATAAAAATCAAATTAAACCTTGCGGGGTACACTGTTCATTTAATGGAAAAAGCATTATTTACACTGTTTCCAGGTTTATGATTAGTGTAGAACACTGATGATTAGTTCAAATAAAATATGAACATTCATTATTAAACTCTAGTAAGGACAGGGCGCGTTTGGAACCATCGTAACTTTAGTTTTAAGATGACGAATTTAGTTATCGCCATCAACTCACTTCTATGTCATATTTTACTAATGTACGCATCAAAAGTGCAAACTATGTGCCTATTTGAAGCCTTGTGCCTTTTTAAAGAAATATTCGACTTTGACTTGGACTTTGAGACTTTAAATGATTTTTTCACTCTTAAAAAACAGTAATATGAAATTGGGTGTCAAATTGTCAAAAGCATCTATGCTTCTATTTATTTCGTTCCATAATATCAAACAAGTTATCTTTAGTTCTAAATAGTATCATTTTGAAATATTAGGTTTTGAGTGGGCCTGATTTATGGGTAGTGTCGTGAGACAAGTGGTTTACTAGGAATGCGCCCTGAAAATAAACGTAGACGTTTTTTAAAATTAAAGCTAACAAAGATACGAGTAGTAAACAAAACCTTGTCTTATCAAAAACCGTCCATAGTTGATCGAACGAAGCATCTTCAGAGTAAATACAGTTAACAGAGTTAACACAGTTAAATTGCACTAGACGGTTAGAATTCACTTTAATCTGTCTTTTAAAAAATTTAAAATTTTTAAAATCTTTATCAATGAAGACTTAAAATCGCTGATTTTAGAAAGAAGTAATTTTTCACTTAAATAAGTTAAGCTGAAAAGCTTTATTTAAGTGAAAAATTAATTAATTTAATTTTTACTTTTTTCATTAATTTGTGCACCTTAATTCAGATGTATATTACAGTTAAAACATTAGATGCGATAATCTATACTTATAATAAAACTGTAACTGGAAAAATTCTGTACATTTAATATATTTTGAAAATTTTGACCGGGGGATGCTTTATAAACGATACTGAGTCCAAAACAGATTTTTATTTAATTTTTGTCTGTCTGTCTGTCTGTCTGCCTGTCCGGGCATCACGTGAAAACTGGTGAACGGATTTAAATAATATTTATTATAGTTGTAGTTGATATCCCGGGTCAACATATAGGATACTTGTCATCCCGATAAACAATAAGCTTCTTACGGGAAATAGAATGAAAGTTTTTATCATTTTAACTTCATATCTCCGTTAAATTTGCACCGATTTTAATAATTCTTTTTTTATTTTACAGTGTGTACTACCAAGCATGTATTGTCTAATTTTTATGAATATCTGATGAATATTGTCGGAGATCAAGGACATAATTTTCACAGACGACAGCAAGTCGCAAGGCATATGGCACAACGATCGAATGCATGCTTAACATCCTACTAATATTATAAACGAAAGTTTGTGAGAATAGATGTATGGATGGGTGGGTATATAGTAGTAGTGGTTATGGATGGATAGATGGATGGAATTTTGTTACGCTTTAACGCCACAACGAATGAACCGATTTGGCTAAAATTTGGCAGAGATACCTACAATATAGTCTGGAATAGCTCATAGATCCATATTGGCCACTAGCTGGCGTGTAATTCAGCAAGCGTGGAGTATATGACATATACTTACGACCAATCCAAATTATTATTTTTAAATAGCGAAAACTACACAGACGTCTGACGTAAGCGTTACTTCCGTCAGAAAAAAGATTTGAGTTACTCCCTAATCGCCCGTAAAGAAGTTTTACTACAATATAAAATAATGCTTAAGTGTGTCTATTTGTTTTTGACGTAGGATCTTGACTTTGACCCAAATAAAGGCATCTGGTGGCAACCACGACCTTCAGACCGCAACACAGCATTGACGGTCAAAAAAGTGTGTAAATAGTAAATCAAGCATGTATTGTTATGAGTCATAATAATAGATGCTTGATTTACTATCATTTATCAGTAACTTTATTACCGCGCGATACAATCTTAGTTTAGCTCAATGTTTGCCCACAAAAGTATACCGTCAGTCACATAACCATCTTACTACGATAAATCTTCCAATGCCATCCAATTGTCCGCAACTAGGTCGTCAGATTGTCCGCCTATTTATTCGTCTCCTTTATCTCAGTAAGTAACACGGATGGGAGTAGACATAGCATTCGTCCAGCTTAAATCGTAACCAATTTTACAATAAACTGTCGGTTGACATCTTAGAGATGTCTCACGTTGACAGCTAGCAACTAACATTACATTGTGCCGTAGTGACGGCAGATCGAAATAAAGCTACCACCACCTCTTCCCGTTCAGGCAGCTATCGTAAGAGGCGATTAAAGGAATACAACGGAGACCAGTAGCGCCCTCTGTGCTGCTAAAACCATGTACTGCAATCTATTGATAATGACGGAATTACATAATATACAGCTCCTTGGACTCAAGGTTATGAAGAACATTGTTGCGGCGACGTACATTTTAATACTTCATTGTTTATATTTGTCGAGAAAAAAGATTGTGGTCAGGTTATTTCTAAATATTCTAAATGAACCATTCCGTATTGTTCTACTAATTAAACAGGAGCTGCAGTCTTTTGTCTCTCAATTTAAGGTTTCAATGTTTTGCATTGAATTTTAAAACTGCATTGACCGAGTGGTCGTGAAGTTTGCATAGGGATACGTTGCATTTAACTTCTTCATTTCAGTGGGAGACGCCGCGTTGCTTTTTGCTTTCGTCGTCGTACATTTTAGTTTTTTCCTGTTTCAATTTTCCTTTGTGTACGCAATTGTATTAAGTTGTTTTGTCTGATAAATTCGTTGGTGGTGCGCTCAGAAGTTCTGTTTTTGAATCAGGAACGAGGTCAGAGCTTATGTCGTTTTCGCTCTTTGAAAAAAGCTAACGAGATTCATACGCTATAATGAAAGTGGGTTTAGAAAAATCCAGTGCACTTACCTGTACAGTTTCAGTAAAATTCATTTTATTTTTTGTGTAATTAACTACATTCATTAGTCATATGAAGTGGTGATAGCCTAGGGGTTAGGACTTCGGCTTCTCTTTCGGGATATCTGAGTTCGAGCCCCAGCAGACACCTTTTGTGCGTTTTAAGCAATTATATAACATTTGATTTAGCGGTAAAGAAAATCGTGAGAAAATTTACATGCCAGAGAGTTATTTACCTTTAGTTAGTTGCCTTGTGTAGGATAGCGGTAAAAAGTTTGTATGGAAAACTTATCAAAAGTGGTACCTACACATACAGGTCGCGGAAACCGCTGTAGCTATAAACAAATGATTAGGTCGCGTTGGTCTGCAAACCCTAATCCCCTCGACAAAGGATCTACAGTCGTTCACAGTACCTACTAGTAACACGCCTCCACAATCTGAGTCGGCCCGGCGCTATGACAGGTATGAATCGACGCCGGTTTCGCCAGGCTGTGGGTCGTTTTATAGGCTACAGCGGGCTAAAAAGGGCAACCGTTTAGAAACTTCTTGCCAAATTTAGCGATGGCTTGGTTTCTAAACGAATAAAGTAAGCAAGCTTTTCATCATTAAGGTAATCCTTAATATTTGAATATGATTTTTCTATAAGCTTAAGTTTTATATAAAGTTTGAACTTGTTAAGAGACATCCCAAATATTTCATTCGGTAATTTGTTATTAAATGATATACAATGTCCCTTGAATTAATTATTAATTTTATGTTACCTAGTAAACCGCGCAACTAGTTTTTTGTAACTTCTAAAATTCACATTGTTATTATTTTGTGGTTAAAGTTTAAAGTTTCGTCTATAACCACAAAATAATATCAAAATAAATTACAATTTCACTCAATGAGAATATATACAATTGATCTTTATGTATGTAATATTAAAACTACAAACAATGGCACGTACAAAACAATCAGAAATTATATAAAAAAAAACTTGAGAGTAAATTTTTAAATACTTCATACAGTCAAACATAGCCAGGGCCGCACTCAGATTTTGTCAATTACAAAGGTTTTGAGTTTTTTCGTTAGAAAGTTGAAATTTTGTTCTATTTTGATGTCGTTAGGTAATTTATTATACATTAATGCTCCTTCAAAGTTTATGTTTTTCTTACCGTAATTTGTTCATATTTTCTTTTTAATTTGTGTTTTATATTCATGTCTTCTTCTTTGTAGTTACACTCTTGACAGAATGGACGTGGTCATCATGAAGCGTCTTTGAGGGCAGATGTCACACGCCCCACGAGAATCCGCCACTTCTCTCGGCTGGCCGAAAGCCTGGTGCACTCGTGCAAAGGACCGCCCACAGCAGACTTAATCTGATCGGTCGATTTGGTGGCGTGGGTGTGATATTTATGTACATAAATTTAATTTAATTTATGCTCAGTTTTAAGTAACGTTCTTGTAAACTACTTTTTAAAATATTGCATTTCACTCCGCTAAAGCTTAATTTTTGCACCACACTTTTACGAAGTTAGGGTCTAGTGAGTGAACCCATTTCATTCGGTATTAGTCATGATGGCTAGGATTTCTTGCTTCGGATATTTTCTCGTTGGACATAATTAATAGGGCACGCCTATTAGCATGCCCTATTGAGTGTCAACTGACCCTTTGACAGGGCATCTGCGATAACCATTCCCCCATCTGTTAGGGTTTTGTTTAAGTATAAAATGTTGGTTAGCTCTGATGGATTTGAATATTACTTGGAGGACTTCTGTATAACAGTGGTAAGCGTTATAGTATTATGATATTGGCACAGTGGGCAGCGACCCTGCTTTCTGACTCAAGGCTGTGGGTTCGATTCCCACATCTGAAAAATGATTGTGTGATGAACATGAATGTTTTCAGTGGCTGGGTGTTTATCTGCATATTATATGTATTTACGTGTATTATTAATAAAAATATTCGAAAGGTATCTTAGTACCCATAACAAGCTACGCTACTGTGAGACTACATGGCAACGTATGTATTGTAAAATCCTTTACTTGTCGAATAAAAATCGAAATATGCCTGACTGGGAGTTTTAACAAAAAAAATACGTTCAGGGCTTTTTACTTGGACGAGAGTAAACTTTTGAATAGTTTTCAACTCGTTTGTAATTATCATTAAATGTAACAAAATAAAGAAATAAATGACTATTTGTATAGCCACGTACTTCAAAGGGCCCATTAAATAAAATAATTGGCATTTAGCATACTCGAAGCATTCCCGAAGCTTTGTTTAATTGCTCAAGTACCAACTAGGCTTAAAGTAGTTCTTAATTTATTTGCAAGAGGTCGCAAACCACTTTAGTTCGCGAGTCCTTTGCCCCGGTTCTCAATAATTAGGGGTTTAAGGGAAGTTTTTTGAAATGAATACCTTCAAGTAGGTCAATTGCAATGGGGAAGGAATCTGGAATTTCCAAATAGCTTCAATTGAATTGGCATAATTTATATATTTTAATATCGGTAACTCTAGTTCTTCTACGGATCTCCTCATTTCCGATTTGGTCACGAGATTACTCGTAACTTAGCTCTCTCTATTGTGACTCTGAGCCTTCTTATGAGGCACATATTAAGCGACCACGTTTCTGATCCGTAAGTCAGCACAACACGCACTGTTAGAAGACTTTGGTCTTGGGATTTGGGACGAAAACATGTCACAAAGTTTTCTGAATGCCACCCATTCGCATCGTAGATAAACCCCCCCCAATAAAGACCCCCTTGAAACCAGCGTGGATCGTGGATTTTTAAAGACCCTACAAAAGACCGATGTCCAGCAATGGATGTCAATCGGTTGAATTGTTGATAAAGCTGATGATATATTTATTTCTAGGACAAACCCGTGCCTCGGAGAGCATGTCATGCCGTCCGTCACGGATAGAATCACTTACATGTGATAATAGTCGTTAAAGTCGTAAAAGTAGATGGCGATGTGTGTAATATCGTAGTATATTTATTTATTTATTTATTTAACCCGCATTATAGCAGCGTTGTGAGTCACTCAGAAACCGTCTCTCCTATGAGACACAAAGGCCTGTGTCCAACAGTATATTAGCTGCAAATAATGATAATATAATTTTTTACCAGCAGGTGGGCAATCTACTTGTGCTGACAATAATTATATTATATAAGATTAAAAAAAAGGTGGTACCTCTTATCAGGTTTTGATAAAGTTTGAACAAGTTTATGACTCAGCTCTTTATAGTTGATACGGATCGTACTAAAATCTCTCAGGTAGAGTTTTTGTTATCGGCCCAAATTTCCTGAGTTCCGTTCGGCGATCCTAAAACCGGTAATACAGATTGTACGTGAGATATTAGGGGACAACATATCTATAGATATTTACCTATAGAGTAGAGTGGATTTGATAGTGTTAAAATGTAATATCTTCAAAATTAACTCAATCTCATTCTTGGTTTATCTGACTACTTGTCAATTTTTTCGTGTTTACGAGACTAATTGGTCCAAATTGGGTTTCTTGTCAAAATTAGAATATTACATAAATATTATTGCTTAAAACATTTTATTACAAATCATTTTTTGGTTGAATTGTTGGTAGGTATTTATCTACTTTCATTTAGTAATTATCTACTACGTACTTTTGCAGCCGTAAGATCTATCAAGGACGGAATAAAACCACTCGTATTGAAACGACAGTTTAGGTGATGTTGTGGCCATAGTCTAGTTTAGTTTTCTCTTCAAAATTCGTTGTCGTCGAATAATGGCTCGTTGTCTCCTTCTTTCTGTCTCATAAGTTGTGTTGCTTTATCCTATCTGTCAAAAACATTTTAAATATCTAACGATAAATCAGATTTAACTGATGCCTTAATGCTAGGCCCACGTCTGCCTATGACCCTCGTTTAGTTGGACCCTCGTAAAAATTGTTTCTAATCATTTAATTTTAAAGTTCGCACATTGGACCGCAGTGCAAAATTGTATAATATGAACATTAAGTTTTGTTTGTGACATACATACATATCTGTATGGTATAAAAATTAGCACGCTCTGCGAGTAAACGCATTCGATTTGAAGCTGCCGATTACCTAGCTATCTACACATAGATGAAATATTCCCACTACGACGCTTCACACGACGTCGCTCTCCGCGAGTGCCAGTATCTATATAAGTGCATTTAACGAAACGTATTAGCGATAATTTCGAAGGATGTTTGTTTGACCAATGTTTTATTTCAAATTTAAATTCGAATTTTTTTTTTATTCAAATAGTGATGGCAGTGAAAACTAGGTTCTTTAAAAAAATTAAAATATTTTACAATAAGATTGTCATACCCAAAAATTAAGAATGTGACAACACTGAAAGCATACAGGGTTTTTATTAAACTTCGCTCGGTTTCTGAGATTCAATTAGAGCCTAATATTGACTTTAGACTTAGCGGCGCACACCGCTAACACCTCGCATTAGCATAGTTGATTAAAAGGCCTACGCTCCGAGGCTGTTAAGACGTAAACGTCAACCTTACATGTCATAAATCATCATAATCATAGCCGCACAACCTAAGGAATTGGGAAATAGAATCAGACGCTCTGCACGGTTCCAATGCAGATTGGTGGATAAGGATAATGAACGCCGAATGTTGTCATAGTATGTATTCATTAATATTTGAGTCAAGAGACTTATAGGCGAGAATTCACCACTAAACTTCAAAATCTTGATCATTGTCGTAAGGTAGCCAGTTTGTCCGTGTTTTATAGGTTATACGATGGAGAGTGTACTGAGGAACTATTCAATCTCAACCGGTTAGGTTTTCATCCCCATGTTACCAATATCCCAAAAACTCAAAAAGCGATTTGCATGCATCTTTTCTTATACGCATGGCCGGAGTTTGGAACAATCGGCCGTCAAATAATATTTTTTTTATTGTTTTTCAAAAAGAGTGTCTCAGATTCATGTCGCATAAGTTTTTAAAGATAGTACCAGAAGTTGTAGTAAAAAAGAAAGTGTGTTTGTGTGTAATCTTAACGCGCGATCGAAGTAAAACTTTTATTATTATTAATTAATGAAAGAGTAAAATAGTCCGAGGACTCCGCCATTTCATTTAATATTCACTGTTTCATTTTATATTCTATTTCAAAATCACTTGCCCATTTTATAAATATTTTCATTTGTTTTAAATAGAATAATTGAGAGTGGCAAATTGAAGGTTAGATCAGCACATGTCAATATAACCTCGTCATTGATAGAATGTCTCAATCGTCAGAATTTTTTTTTTATTACAAAAGTAATAAATAAACAAGTATAAGTATTTAGAGATTTTGAAAAAACTGCAATTTTTTATTTTTTTTTAAACTGTTGAATTTTTATTCAACTTTCTATTCACAATTGATCCGTTTGAAAATATTGGAAATAAATAATCCTCATTGATTATGACATTTGCCACTAGCTGGTGTATAAGTCAAGACGCGTGGAGTATATGGCATATACTTACGAGCAATCCAAATTAATATTTTTTAAATAACGGAAACTACACAGACGTGTGACGTAAGCATTACTTTCGTCAGAAAAAAATCTGAGTTACTCCCTGTCGCGCCTAGAGAAGTTTTACTTCAATAATAGGTTTTTTATTGTTTTTTCAAAAATAGTGTCTCAGATTCACACCGCATGAGTTTTTAAAGATTATACCAGAGGTTTTAGTAAAAAAAAACCTTATAGTAGTCTAGGTACTAGGTAGTCATAAATATAAATTCTTTCATCATATAATAATAAGTGCAAGTATGTTTTATAATATTACTATACCACAATATTTCTTTTATGTGTATGAATACTTACTACAAATAACCTGATGATTGATCACCGAGCCCCGCAGTGCGAAACTATAAGACCAATTACTTATTAATTAACCGTATCGGAAATAGCTGATGAGCCATCTTTAATTGAACAATTAATCATACTCGGAGGTCCAATCGGGTTCATTCACATGAATTTATATACAAAACCCAGTATGTTATAAAGTTTTGTATACGACTTACTCGAAACGGACATTAATTTGTGGCATGTGCATAATATCTTCTGCGAGAGGTATAGAAGTCATTTGTGAGTTTTAGTATATGCTTTTATTAATATGATTTGTAAGGTAGTTTTAAACTTATAATGCATAAGTTTATAACACAGTTATTACAGCGAGGTCTCTATACAACGTGTTAATGTAAACCGAAATATTACTTTACAGGCTTTATGGGCACATTGTTAAAAACTGTCTCTGAGACTTCTCTGTGTGTAAATAGTTTAGCTAGCTTTAGGTTTACATTAATTTGTGACATGTGCATAATACCTTCTGCGAGAGGTATAGAAGTCATTTGTGGGATTTAGTATATGCTTTTATTTATATGATTCCTGAGGTAGTTTTGGACTTTTAATGCATAAGTTTCTGCAATGTTATAAAACACATTTATTACAGCGAGGTCTCTATACAACGTGTGAATGGAAACCGAAATATTACCTTACAGGCTTTAGAGGCACATTGTTAACAGCTGTCACTGAGACTTCTCTGTTAAATTTAGCTAGCTTATAGTATTTAGGTAAACTACTGCAATAGTTTTGACGTTTTTAAAGGGGGATTCCTTATAAAATGTACATATGAACATATACATAAGTATGTATATGTTCATATGTACATATGAACATGTATGTATACAAAAGTATACTATACAGTTGTGTATACGCATATATTCTGCGAAAGGTATAGAAGTGGGATTACGTTTACTTTTGTAATATAATGCCTTAAGTAATTTTGGATCTACTAATGTATAAGTGTTAACAATGTGTTAAAACATATTTTACAACGCCACTACCCGGTATACCTATTAGAACACAAGGCTTATTACCTTACCACCATCGAGTACAAAAATAACCCTTAAAAGTGGTAAAGAGAACAGGATTATAATAATACGACATTTTTTAAATTCTACTACAAGTTAACCCTCGACTGCAATCTCAACTCGTAAAGGACGATACAGTCTAAGCTGGTAATGGACCAACTTGTTAGGAGTATGTTATATGAAATCCATATCCCTAATTAGTTTCTACGCGACATCGTACAGGAACGCTAAATCGCTTAGCAGCACGTCTTTGTCAGTAGGGTGGTAACTAGCGCCGACCGAAGCCTCCCACCCGCCAGAAATTCCGCTTAGAAACTCTAGAAAGTTTAAGAATGCGCAAGCTGTGAAAATAACAAGTCATCAAATTGACCCATTGCAGGCCCACTACAGGACACGGGTCTCCCCCCACAATGAGAAGGCGTTAAGGCCATAATCCACCACGCTAGCCCAGTGCGGATTGGTGAACTTCATGTAACTTTGAGAACATTATGTAGAACTCTCAGAGATGCAGGTTTCCTCACGATGTTTTCCTTCACCGTTGAAGCAAGTGATATTTTTAATGACTAAAACGCACATAAATTAGAAAAGTTCGAGCTGCGTGCTGGGACTCGAACTCAGCCTCCCGAAAGTGAAGTCGAGCTCCAATCCACTGCGCTATCACCGTTTAAAAAAGCAAGTAAAATAATTAAAATAAAACGATATATTTCCGAATTGACCCAAACGGGTATCAAACCGTCGCGCCAAAGAAGTAGTTGTGGCCCACATTGTGTCCCAGTTCGTCCCAAGGAGCGCGAAAGCGTCGTTTGTATAAATATTGGTGCCGCTCGGAGGCTAAGTGCCGTCTTTGTCTCAACAATAAAAGAATAACCTCATTCGCTCGAACAATGGAACAACACTATTGCTTTACTTAGGGAAATTGATGATAAACTATGGCGAGAGGGAAACAGAGGGAATAAGGTTTTAATAAAACTTTGCTATTTCATTTGTGTTTGTAGGGCTCAGAGCTCGGGGTACGTTGGTATGGCGGTATATATACTTAAGGTGTTGGAATGGCGACCCCGCACCGGTAAACGAAGCGTAGGTCGGCCCCCAACGAGGTGGACGGATTACATCAGGCGAGTCGCTTGGAGCCGGTGCAAGCCGGTGGCAAGCGGCCTAGGACCATGTATTGTGGAACTCCCTACAAAAGACCTATGTGCAGCAGTGGACGTCAATTGGTTGAAATAATGATGATAATGACGATTTATTTGTGGGGCAAAACCTGCTGCTTTATTTACATTAATTATTGGCGGACCTAGCAGATGGGCAATAACGTAAGAACCATCGTCTATAGACAGAGTAAATCATGCAAGAAATTATCCGGCAAAGTGCCGCCTGGTGTCCGACAACTTGAGGCGTAGGTGTCAAGTCATGAACCTGCACACGCCCTTATGAAACTTATACAGCGGCAGAAATAAAGAGTGCAATATACTTGAACCTATTGGTTTGGCGCGGAGCGATGGCAAGAG
Source organism: Pararge aegeria (assembly GCF_905163445.1). Classification (NCBI taxonomy): domain Eukaryota; kingdom Metazoa; phylum Arthropoda; class Insecta; order Lepidoptera; family Nymphalidae; genus Pararge; species Pararge aegeria. The sequence goes on along the minus strand of NC_053184.1, from coordinate 1,442,479 downwards.
ACCTGATGGTATGACGTTCATACCTTGGAGGCTTGGAAGGTCACTTCTGTGGGATGCAACTTGTGTTGATACCCTAGCTGCATCACACATCCAGGCCACCTCGTCAATGGTGGGTGCGGCTGCTACCAGTGCCGAGCAGGCCAAGAGGCGTAAATATGAAAACCTGGATAGCAGCTTCATTTTTGTGCCTTTTGGAGTAGAGACTTTGGGACCGTGGGGTCCGGAGGCAAGAGCTCTTTTCAAAGAATTATCGAAAAGGGTTATTGAGTCTACCGGTGATCCTAGAGCGGGCAGTTACCTTGGCCAAAGAATTAGTTTGGCCATCCAAAGGGGCAATGCTGCCAGCATCTTAGGAATTGTGCCTCGCTGCGGTGGTTTCGAGGACGTTTTAGATTTTATTTCGTTTTAAATAGTTTATTTTAGGTTATATTTATAAAACAATTATTTTAAAGAATAAATAAATTATTTAACTCCTAGACTACATAAAATAAGTAATTCATTTAAAGGAAATTGTATACAATTTTGCAATAACCTACCAGTTGATATCTTGGAGATGTCTCTGAAAAAGTTCAAAATTTGTATTAAACGTAAGCTTATAGAAAAGTCCTATTATAGTATTAAGGACTACGTCAACGATAAAAATGCTTAGGTGTTAATTATTGCTAACCAGGTTACATCTTCAATAATTTTAAATGACAATGTGAGATGATGATAACAAAAAAAAACAATCGGCTAAGTTTGTTGTAGTCTCTTCTTAGACCAGGCGCATTTGTAAGCCTCGTAGTTTTAAGTTTAAGTTGGCATACGAAGTTATCACCTAACAATTATGTAAACATATGTATAAACACTTCATAAGTGCCTATGATAGGCCTACATCAAGAATTTTGGAATTTGAATTTAAGTACCGCGTAATCATAGACGTCAACTTACCATTAGACCTCAATGACTCCTAGTCCAAACCGCGCAGAAGCAAATTAAGTTGGCAGATATTGGTACAGCTACAGGTACAGTTTATTAAGCCCCCAACACTTAACTTTTCTACACGGCCAAGCATCATAACAGCTTGGCAGTAGGTGAATACCTAGCGACAGCCTCCCAGAACTCAGTGAAACTATACTGAAAGACAGTTAATTACACCCGGGACCTCCCACATAAAACCCAATATGCATACCTCTGAGCCAATAGGTACCTGATAACTGGCCCGATATTTTGTCACCACATTAAAATTTCACTTCTCATCTGCATACCACGCGATTGAAGCCGCTCGTATGAGTCGTTAAACTTCGGTCGGGTTCGTAACTCGTCGGTTTATATCTTTTAAGCCTCCCAACTTTGAGAAAACCGCATCGTGTATTCTATTATCGTGGAATATACAAATCGTGACATTACTAGAAGTGGCAACAAAATATACGTCCAATAAATACCCAGATCTTTAATCAAATATTTATTTCATGATTAACACAGCAGCTGCTTCGATTTTTGAAATGATGTAAGGCAGTAGTTCCACACGCGTTTGAGAAAATTATGTAGAACACTCAGGCATGCAGGTTTCCTCACGATGTGTTCCTTCACCGTTGAAGCAAGTGATGTTTGAATTACTTAAAACGCACATAACTTAGGAAGGTTAGAGCTGCAAGCTGGGATTCGAACTGGGCCCTATGCCAATGTGTTTAAATATTCAGTTATTTTAATCAATAAATATACTATGATAATCGCCATCTGGCCCCAAAGTAAGTTTAGCATGTGTTATGTTTAGTAATATGACTGATGAATAATTTTTAAATGATATACATAAATACTTATTATATAAAGATAAACATCCAGACACTGGAAAACGTTTATGTTCAACACATAAATATTTTTCAGAGTGCCAATTGGCGGTCAAACTACTTAACTTTATATTTCTCGCCACTTCAGTTGCATTCTTACATCTATGGTCCATCAAAACCCATTATCAACTTCTAAGAACACAAAACACGAACGTTAAGTTACATCATATCATAATAGGTGCGATCGTGCCCTCAAATATCGTTTCAGGGGCACTTAAGGATAACTTTCCAATAAACTTAATATTTTTATGTGACGGCGCGGCTGTAAAAAGCTATGCCCTGACGTTTGTTGGGCAATTTCGCAGAAATTCGCGTTTAGGCTATGATTGTTATGAGTCTGGTAAAAAGCTATGTGGCCCCACCGCTTGAGGGAGGAACTATGAGCAAAGTTTTGATGCGCCTAAGTATTTGGCCATTTGGTCACATTTTTGTTTCTCCGAATGTTAAATTTTGGGAAGACAAAAAGGATCATAAATGATTTATTTATTAAATAGGAACCCAAAGTTATACAATGAATACACATTCATACACAATAAGAAAACTAAAGTAAATGCTAAGAATAACATTTTATAGACACTTAAAGATGTATTCATTTCTATTAAAGGGCTTAACTTCAATTAGCAGGAAACGGTTATTTCCAAAAGCTGCAGGACACAGATCTATGTAGACTCTGTTAAAAGGCTGCAAGACGCCGCTGCACTTAAACTGTTCCTGCCCCGCGCTGATGTATAAACGCAGAACTCATTTGGGGAAGTATATAATACAACCAGAGGATGCTAAACTTTTTCCAGCAAGGAAAGTGCTGCTATTCCTGGCGGCGACCTATGCTTGCTGGGAGATCTAGACAGCGACGTCACAATAGGTCGTAGCCGGTCGACGTGACACCAGGGACCGGGTAAACCTGAGTCGCAAGCAGAAGAAGAAACGATTATTGACAGAGTCTATATAATATTGTTCAATAATTTAGCCGCGTTTGAATTGTAGAGATGATTAGTATTGTGACAGCGTAATTTTAAGCGGCATCATCATCATTATAATTCACATCTGTTTTTTTAAATAGATAACTTTTGACAACTACATGCAAGTTTGACGGATTAACGTAACTTCCGTATCATGTTTGGTAACATAAAAACCAACTCTTGAACAGCCGAAATCGCTGTGTCTTCTCCCAGGCGTGTTGCTTGATTTTATAACCCAAGTATACATTTTTGCGTGGTGATGAGATACACTACATTGTTTAAGTTATTTATTTGAATGTTGAATAAATTTAACTTTAACTCTATGATATTGTTTGCTACCTGGAAATCGAGTAGGTATCTTGGCTTTTAAGTATTTATTTCGCTATTATTTCAAATAGAGGTTTTAGTTATCAATACTATCATTTTATTCGTATCCATTTTAAGTATATTTAGTCGTTTTTTTCGCATGAAAATTTCAAGCAATAACCTAAATTTAAAAAAAAAAAATGTATTTTGGATGCATGAAACCTGAATTGTAAATAAGATTTAACACCAATGAACTTTATCATATGAAAAAATAAATAACTAAATCGATAAACTTAAAATGACGGAAACTTAAGTACCTACACAGCTACATTAAAGACATACTAACTCAATATTTATTAACTTGGATTGATAATAATTGATCTACAGCCTACCTTCCCTTTGAAGTTTGATTAAAAATATAAATCGACAAAACGAGGCACGAGCTAATAAATAAAATAACAAATTACGCAAAAAAAACGCACATACTAAAGTGAAATAATCGCCCCAACTAACTTGATCGGGACAAACAATAAACAAGAACTAAAACAAAAACAAACTAAGCAACGCTCAGTTGACTAATAACACTGTACCAAAGGGCCATCGGATCTCAAGTGCGGGCAAAATTGAGGGGGGGGTTCGGATAAAACAAAAGACGTATAGAATCGGAATAAATTATTGCATGTAGGGTTCGTATTGAGGTAAAGGGTACCGTCTGTCTTTTTATTACTGCTATGCATTTCGGTGTTTATTGAAAGGGTTGGAATGGCTCGAGCCCTTTATAGCCATTTGGTATAAACTTTGCAAATGAATAACGGGTTTACGGTCGGGTAAGTCAATCTGCTTATACACGTTTTGTGCTTAATTTCAACGAGAGATAACGCTGTTTTATTTATATTTTTAATTTGTAGTCTAACCACCTTTTGGAGCAAATACATTTAATAATTCAGTACACAACAGAACAGCGAGACTTACTCGTATGTGGTTGATATTCCATCAACACGCACGAAACGTTATTTATCCACGTTTCTGATACGTAACGCTAAGATGTGGAACGCCCTCCCAGCAACTGTGTCCTGCCACGTATAATTTGAGTACCTTCAAGTCTAGAGTGAATAAGCTTTTTCTATTCGATCGTGCTCCAATCTAGACCTCATAATGGTTTCTAACGGGCATGATTGTCGTCAGGCGCCGGCCTATACAAATTAAAAAAAAAAAATCAGATGCAAATCCAAAATGTATTTATTCAATTAGGTTTATATTGTAAGCACTTGTCTAATGTCAAGTTTGTCAGGTAGATTCTACAGAAAGGAAGCCGGCAAGAAACTCAACAGATGCTGTTTGTGAACATCACCAGTTTACTTTTTTGAAATCATGATTCTGTCTTGCGGGTGATGCTATTGAAGCTGTATGCTTCTAAGCAAAATGGTCAGTAAGAAATGTATTGCTTGTAATGTAATCTCTTAACTATTTTTTCAGACGATATGCAGTTACTAGTAAGTCAATTATTAACCTTTATTAACATTTGTTTTAAATTCCACTGTTTTAGCTGACTTATGACTGTCTTATGACTTAGACTTATGACTTTCTCTTACGATGTAGACTTATGATTTTGTCTTACGACGTTGACTTTGACTTATGACATTGACTTATGTATCACTACAAACAAACATACTCGACGAGCATAGAACAATTCGCCTCGAAGTAAAAAAATATGAATTTAATGAATTATGTGTCAAAAGACTGCTTTGTCTTCATCATCATCATCATATCAACCCATTACCGAACCACTACAGAACACGGTTCTCCTCCCACAATGAGAAGGGGTTAAGGCCGTAGTCCACCACGCTGTCCCAGTGTGGCTTGTTGGAATCCACACACATTTGAGAACATAATCGAGAACTCTCAGTCATGCAGGTATCCTCACGTTTTCCTTTACCGTTGAAACAAGTGATATTTTATTTACTTCAAACGCACATAACTAAAAAAAATTAGAGGTGCGTGCTGGGATTCGAACTCCGCCCCCGAAAATAAGGTCAAGCTCCTATTCACTGGGCTATCACCGCTACATGTTTTGTCTTAGACATACTTTATTATTTCAAATACATTGCTAGGCTACTGTACATAATCCTATACCTCTAAATTATCACGCAGGGATTCAAGTGACCTAGGATTATAAATTAATAATCTTTTTTTTATTTTTCTTAGTGTATTATTAGTTTTGTTTAACTTTTCGTATTTTTATTATATTTTGTAGTTTTAATATCGGTCATTTTGTAGTAAATGCTGTGCTCACCTTTAAGTGGCTAGTCACACAGATTATAAACAAAATATTTGTAATTTTTCTTTACTATGTATTGTGAACAAGCTGTTGGTAAACCTTAAATAAATAAATAAATAAAATAAAATCTTTTCTGCCATATAAATAAAGGTTGACGAATTCACTATAACGCGCTATTACCACTATGCAGCTGTTATAGAACTTTAACTATTGTTTATAACTTTCTGCTTGTACGTATGCCGTGAAGTCTTGCATAAGTGTACTAGGAGGTCATGGGACTCCTAGGGCGTTCGTGAATAATCAAAGGCTTATGTCGCTCACATAAGACAACGGAATTAAAAATTCAGCTCGGATTCGGTAACGTGGTATTCAAACGTCCAGTTGTACGGTCAGCAAGTTAAATTATTAAATAGGTTGCAGATACAATTTTTACCAGACCCTAACCTGAATGGTGACGCAACCTCGTCCTTCAGACCAGAACACACTAATCCTTTGTGGCGGTAGAAATAAGCATAGCGCTAAAACTTCCCCGCACTTTGTCACAAAAATCTTTATAACAAATATGTATTAAAAAAGGCTTTGTGGTTACCACTGTTCAGAATATAGTTGTCATCACCTTTCTTATTCCGCGGGTATCGTACGAGGCGACTAAGAGAATATATACTGCACGGCGAGCATGGGCAGGAGATTTTCTCCCCGGTTAAATGATCAAATTTTATCTTCTCCCAGAACAGAGCACTGACGCACATGTGGAAATAAATAAATATACTACGAAAATACACACACCGACATCTTGTCCCCAAAGTAAGCGTAGCTTGTGTTATGGGAACTAAGATAACTGTTTTTTTTATGAATAAAATACATACATACTTATAATATACATATAAGCAGCCAGACACTAAGAAAAAATTTATGTTTATCACAAAAACATTTTCCAGTTGTGGGAATCGCCCACTGCGCCGATCGGCCGTCAAATAATATTCATATAGTACTAGCTGTTGCCCGCGACTTCGTCTGCGTTTGATTTTGTTTTTAAAGTATTCAGTATCGCTAAGCCTTAAATGAGTATAGTAGTATATATATAACATGTGACTGTCAATTTATTATAGACAAATAATTTGCAATAAAATAAAATTGCGACTATAATTAAAGACCTAGGCTATCCTATCTCTTAAGTTGGACCAGACTGCTCACGGTGTGCAAATTTAATTTAAAATCGGTTAAGTAGTTTAGGAGTCCATCGCGGACAAACATCGTGACAGGAGATTTATATATATTAAGATATGAACATTATTTGACGCGCACCCCTCGTAGCTTTAAGTTGACGAATTTAGCGATCGCCATCAACTCACTCCTATGTATATTTTACATGTAACGTACGCATCAAAAGTGCCATCTATGTGCCTATTTGAATAAAGAAATATTTTACTTTCACTTTGACTTTATAATGATTAAAAAATAAGTATAAATAAATTCTTTTCGTCTGTCTGTACTAATACATCATGCATTATACTCAGCATCGCAAACGCGGTCGGTTCCCATTGTGATATTGTGACCTGATTTCACGTCTCTATTTATAGCGCGCGACTTTTGACTTAGCTCTAGACATGCTTTTCGAGGCATATCTAGGACTTGGATTTGTAGGACAGTGTAATAGAAAATCGAAATTAGAGCAGCGCTCGCAATTTTTTTTATTTGGTTCCTTGTTTACGTTGAGTATTTTTATAACGTGTGGAGAAATTCATAGATTAATATTATTAGTTAAATTATTATTACAGTTCTTTCAACGTCATTTTTTGCTGTGTTTGTTTTCGCTTATTATAGAATTCCTCAAAGTAACGGCTGTTATATCCAATATTAAATGTGTGTGTGGATATGTATGTATCAAGGATATTCCTATGCATATATCTAAATTGGACCAATAGTTATCACCTGAAAGTTGGTGAAACGTTTCTATAGACATCGTCAAAATCGATTTAGGCGATTTCTAGATTAAGTGTAACGGTCATAAGTCATCTATTCGTTTATTTATTAAGTGCATTGAATGGAATCGCCCAAGTTATCACAACGAGTCGTCCCATATAAATGTCTCATCAAAAACTGCGCCTCACTCTAGCTGGAATACCTCGATGTGTCGGGGGTTGATAACGAATGCACCCTTTGAGATAAAATCACCTCTACAGCCGCACTTCTCATTGGGGCTTGCTTATGCTCTTTGTTACTATATGTAGGTTTCACTTTCAACTCTGTGCATGGAGATGTAGGTCAGAGGTCGAATATAGATAAAATGTTAAATCTATTTATTCTTGAACCCTAGCGATTTATCCTTCTTTTTTTCCAGGACAAGTTAGCCTGCTGGTAAGTGATGATGCAGTCTAATATGGTAACGGGCTAACCTGTTAGGAGTATGGCAGTTATATTAAAACCATACGCCTAACCGGATTTTACCGGAAAGCTAAATCGCTTAGCGGTATATCTTCATCGGTAGGGTGGTAACTAGCATCGGCAAAAGCCGAACCAGACCAGACCAGAAAAAACTCAGAAGTTATGAACTCCCAAATTTCCTCTGGAACTAAATCGAACCCAGCTCCCGCTTAAATCTGCAGCGATCGCCGTTGCGCTAGGTACGCCGTCTTCTTTCGAAATATGACGGCAGATCAGAATACAGTTAATGTCACCACTTCTACTTTTACTGCGGCTGCCGTAAGAGGTGTTTTAGAGACGGGCAGCAACTTCCTCCGTGCTGCTCACCAACATCAACTGCGATTTCCATCCTGTCTGCCCACTTTCATGATCACGGGCTAACCCTAACATTAGAAGAGGTCGTTGGTCTAATAACTGTTATAAGCTGATGATGATGATGATTATTGTTGTCTCATCATCATCATATCAACCCGTTACCGGCCCACTACAGGGCACGGGTCTCCTCCCACAATGAGAAGGGGTTATGCCACCACCACCACGCTGATCCAGTGCGTATTGGCGGACTCCACAAACCTTTGAGAACATTATGGAGAACTCTTAGGTATGCAGGCTTCCGCACGATGTTTTCCATCACCGTAAAAGCAAGTAATATTTTAATTTTATAATTTTTTTTATTGATTTTTTTTATTAAATGCAATGCGATTTAATGTGGATAATATCTGGGATTAAATAGCTTAAAAATTATATCGATTTCAAAAGCGACCTAACTCAGTATTATAAAATAATACTAAATTAGTATTATAATTATAAAATAAGTTTTAGTTTACGACGGCACTGATAGACAGTCAAAACGGTCAAACATGGAACACATCTATTATTGCATCGGTGGTAAATTAGCAATGTATCACATTTTTGCTTTTTCACTTTGTAATTTTAAAACAACCGACTCTGCCCTTTGAAATATTCATAACTTCTTTAGAACTACGTTATGAATGGCGCACCATTTGCTTTGTGGCATTTTAATCAAAGAGGGCACCGAGAAATTAATAGACACCGTGAATTTGATGGAAATGTCCCATGGGTGATATAGTGTTATTATTCCACGAAATATGTGGCTTTGTGGTGTTTATGAGGGTTCCATTTTTGACATAAACTTAGAGATCATTCACACAGTTAGCTAAGTTTATTATCATTAAAGCTTAAACCTATCAGGCTAAATAAAAGCTATAAAAAATATGGTTGCACATATGGGATATACCACAGAATGAAGAACAGTCAGAAACCGTGTACACAACTTATATTAAAGCATCAAAAACCGCTCCACTTTAGTAGTGTTTCTACAAAAGGTGATTAGCCACATTCATTCCATGTAGCAGTTACCAGTAATCAGTTGATATGAAGTCCTCTACTCTCTACAAATAATTTAATAATAATATAATATAGTCTATAGTAAAAGTCTCATATGAATTAATTCAAACAGGCCTATAAAAGCTTCTTTTGATGCATAAGTAGTAAGGATAAATTATGTTTTAGTGTGATAATCGAACTATTAAAATAGGTACTGTAAATAAAGTGTAGAGTTGCATAGTCCTTTTTAGCGCAGCAAGGGAGCAACATATCGACGAGATTGTATCAAATTAAAAAATTCTTAATTCATATAGGCTTATCACAGGCACTTATGAAGTGTTCATACATTTGTTATGTTTTCATAATTGTGACGTGATTGTGATAACTACGTTCGCCAATTTAACTTACAGCTACGAGGGTGCAAAACCCTGGTTTAAGAGAGTGGATATATTATGGAAATTAAGCTTGATTTCCTACACTCCGAGAAAAGCAGAAGAATCTGTATGGAGTAATTTATAATTTCTCCAATCGTAATACTCCACACTAAACAGATCTTCGGCAATGTATCCTCTATGTACGTTACGCTCTGCAACCGGAGCATCCACAGGAGATGTTGACTTTACAATGAATAATAATTGTTAAGAACTTAGCAATTATTCACTATTTGGACTAAAGACCTCTCTAACGATGGGGTTTGCCTATAATCTCCCCGCTGGGCTGCAGGACAGGACGGACTACGCTTTCTCCGTTATATTCTTTTAGTCACCTCTATATTTATCGGTAGTGGAGGGTTGGTTACAACTGCATTCTGATATGTCGTCATGGACTAAAGACCTCTCTCCCAACGATGGGATTTGTCTTCACGGATGGACAGCACGGGTAGTAGAAGTGTATAGAAAGGTACTACCCGTTCTCCGTAGAGGGGTAGTTACAACTGTATTGTGATATGTCGTCATGGACTAATAACCTCTCCCAACGATGGGGTTTGTCTCCACAGATGGGCAGCACGGGTAGTAGAAGTGTATAGAACGGTACTACCCGTTCTCCGTTGAGGGGTGGTTACAACAGTATTCTGACAAATGAAAGGGCCCCACTGCAGATTACGCCTTTGGGACATTATGGAGAACTCTCGGACATTCAGGTTTCCTTAGCATCTTTTCCTTCACCGTTGAAGCTAGATATTTTGATTGCTTAAAACGCACATAACTAAGGAATGTTAGAGGTGCGTGCCAGGGATCGAAGTCCACTGGGCTATCACGGCTAAAATAAATATATCAAGTATAAAATCCCGTCATTTATAATCTGTCCTTCACACCAGAAGTAATCAGGTGTTAAAAGCGAAATAAAGCGGGTGGAATCAGTACGAAGGGCGGTCGAGCGTTGACCTTTAGGGTAGACTCGGGAGAAATTAAGTGGACAATGAGAGAGATTTTCCCAGAAACTAACTTTTGTACTCTTATTAATATTATTTGATTAGCGATAAATAATAATCTTCAGCTGATACTATAACAAATATATCTGGAGTGAAATCTTTGTACCGTTATTTACTAGATATTCAAATAATTTCAGTTATAATGAAAGTAGAATAAAATATCAATTTTCTCAGCGTAGATCTTAAGTTCTTTTAACAAACAGGCGTAGTCTGGGGCCATCTATCCCACTAAACTCGAATAACGGCACTGATTGTTACAGCATTAATTTGGTGAGGTGGAAAGAAAATAGACCCAACTCGACTTTAATATAGTAAACCACAACGTTAATATATCGGGTTACCCAACAAAGCTCAGAAATCTAAAATCAAATCTATGTGGCTATTTGGTAGGGAAAGCCGACGGGTTTTGTCAGTTTTTTTTATAAAAAAGAAATTGTTCCATAGCTCTTTCCTGAGATGAACTTTCAGAAACATAACGAATAAAATTAATGGAAATGTCACGCAATGAAAACCATAAAATTTGATTTGTCCACCGGAACACATACATATGTTTAATTCATTGATAGTATAACTTCGAAATTAAAATCAAAACAAGAAAAACATTTTATATATAATTGTATTTTGGTAGATAAATTTTTTAGGTATTTTTTATTTTCACCAGACAAAGTAAAACATTATACGAAAATACAGAAATATTAAAATAGAAGCAAAAATCATAAGGCGGCCTTATCGCTTAGTAGCGATGTCTGCCAGGCAACCTTAGGATTAGGAAAAAAGTGAAAAACAAACTGCATGTAGTACAAAATATAAAATACATACATACGTGATACTTTAACAGACTACTAAAACATAAACTAATATACACATACAAATGCATCTAACATATGATAAATATTTAAAAACAACCTAATAGTATATACTTTACCATAAAATAAATACTTAGATAAGAGTATATAAGTACTACTAAACATCACATATTCAGTAGGAAATATAATAAAACTCAACCACTTTTGTTTTATATCGCCAGTGATTTAGACTCTTATAGGAAGCGCATAGGAAGCGCATTCCACAATTTGATGGCGTGTACGGTAAATTAATGTTTATAAAATTGATTTTTGTGGAAGGGTAAATACTACCAAACTTACTGAATAAATACTTATTGGTAACAACGTCAATAAAATCTTTCAGTAATTATATGAACTGTATCATTTACACTATGGAGTAAAATATAAATTCAGAAATAATACAGTAGTCAAATACCTAGTAATCTATTATTTACCTATACGTATTCCCAAAACGTATTCAGCACTCGTTCAATACAGTAGGTAATTTACCTGAAACAAAAATGGTCGAAGATTAAAAACAATCGCAAAAGATGCTTATTCTGAAAAACATAAAGAATTCTCTGTCAAAAAATCATAAGTATCCATGCGGCAACACGAATAAAGAGTGAAAAGCTAACTCAGAATATATAAGTAAATGAATAAAGAGTTATTCATTTACTTATATACATTCTGAGTTAGCTTCGGACTAAAAAAAAACATTTCGTGTCCAACCTAGATATTTTATGTATAAGGCCCCTGTCACATAGATATCTCCCACCACACCGAACTTACTTTGGAATTTATTTATTTATTTCATAGGAACCCAACGTTATATACAATGCCTTAAATCTATTATAAACATAATGGTAATATTATAAATTATACATTGTATACCCCCTTACAGGCTAACACTGCATGAAATTTAAACGTTCTTCAACAATATATAGAAAATAATACTTAAGATATAAATTTAAAACACTAAATATACTAAAACCACATAATAAAAATCAAAATAAAAATTATAGAGAATTTCGTAATAAACAGTTTTCTTAATTATGCGCTTAAAACTCAGAGCAGAATTATGAAACATCTAAATCCGCTTTTTTTAAAGGCACAATTGTAGGCTGAGACGATTCTGTATCTATCTATCAATCGGGCGGCTGCCCAGATAAGTTTTTGTGAATGTAAGTAGGCCTAAAAGTTTGCTTATTCTTAATATAAGATCTCGTATTATATTTAAGTACTGCCAATCTTACCCTGTCCTCTAATAATAGACTGCCTCTCATTAATAATTATTATTCTAGGACGCCGTAGAGTCTGCAATGTGGTCGAAGATGTTGTACATATTGAATGTGCCCGGAACAAATATTACAGACGACGGCACTTTAATTAAATAAATTAATAAGCTAATTCTAAGCTCCTTTGGATATTTTAACAGTGTCCTGGCCTACCCACATTCAATGACAGCAAGAAAACTGTTGCGATTGGTTAGAATTGGTGACGAGAAGAGACAAAAATAATTCCTCTCTCGATGACCGCCGTAGCTACTGCTTACTGTATGTAGTTGTCGGATACATCTCTGGAAAAGTATCATTAATTTAGCATTACAGACAGGCATATTTGCCCATCGAATCATCTCTTAAAATAAAGAAAAAATACTCATTAATTGCTTTCCAGCACTTTGGGTCCCAAAGTGCTGGAATGGCAACCTCACACCGGTAAACTCAGCGTTAGTAGACCCTGACATAGACAGATGAAATTAAACGAGACGCAGGGACCCTCTGGACCCAAGTAGCAAAAGACCGTGATATTTGGAACTCCCTAGAAAAGACCTATGTCCATCTGTGGACGTCCATTGATTTACGTGATGAAAAAGATGATGAATTGTCATGAATGAATTTGGCCTATTTCTTCACGCGAAGGAAATAAATACTGGGACCCCGAATGGGTTAACTTTTTTCTTCATTGCAGGTCAGCCATGATGCAGTTTAAGATGGTAGCGGGCTAAGCTGCAGGGTATAGCAGTTGCTGCAAACGTATAAAACTAATAGTCATTTTCTACGCGCTATCGGCTACCGGATCGCTAAGTTACTTAGTGGCATATCTTTGTCGATAGGTTGGTAGGTAGCCCCTACCGAATTTCCTCCCACTAGATCAGATAAATATTTAGAAATTTTAATGCTTCCCAATGCCTATAATGCCTCCTTGGCGCAACGGTGAGCGATGTGAATATAAATAGGAGGTCTCGGCTTCGATTCCCAGCAGAGACAATTCGAGAATTTATAATTTCTGAATTTTCTCTGGTCTGGTCTGGTCTGGTGGGAGGCTTTGGCCGTTGCTACCACCCTACCGAACAAGACGTGTCGCTAAGCGTTTTAGTGTTCCGGAGCCATAACGCCTAAAAACCGAAAAGGGGTATCACTACCATACTCCTTAACAGGTTTGTCTACTACCATCTTGGACTGCATAATCACTTACCAATTTAGTGAAAAAAAAATCGTCTAACTGGTATTGGACCCCGGACCTCTCACTAATGACCACAGCACTCTCCACTGCGCCAGAGAGGTCGACAAGAAACTAGTCGGGTATACACCACATCGTCTACCTAATTTCCTTCGGGTGCTTACAATTACTTTATAGAAAAACATATATACCTAAATATTATTTAGTATAGTTGGCTAATCACTGATAGTTCAAAATAAATCGCTTAATATTTCTACAACTTTTAATTCCTTATTCGTATTTTACAATATTATTTTAATTATCACTTTTCGCTTGGAACTTAACACTTCTAAAATTATATCCATTCCAAGTTATTTGAGCGTTCGCGCCTGAATCCATAATTGGCGCCATATTTTTCTTCTTTTTATTGTTTTTTTTTTCGGCATATAGACCAAAGACTCCTCTTAAACAACAAACATACAATTTATATTCAAGCTAATATAAATTACTTAATTATTATTGTAACTGTTTAAATAATCTATATTAAATAATGATTGTCTAAATCATATTGTAAATCTTATTTAAATAGGTTTATATACAATTAGGTAGATTTAAATATAAGACGCCATCCTTCATATAATGATCTTAATTAATATTATTCTATATATTTCAATAATATCATAAACGTAAATAATGTTATCATTTTAAATAACGCTAGCAGTATGTAAGGGCCCTAAGTAAAAGCCGTAGAAGATAAATTTGGTAGCTAGCAGATGATAAGCGCCTTTCTGAACGAGTGACCCACATCTGGATTTACATTTCACGGTCATTATGTATTTCAGTGGAAAGTTCTGGAAAATTCTGGCAAAAGTTCCTTTGCCGTTCGCTTTCACAGTTCTTTAAACCGCCACAAATTAGAGTGCATTTTGTATTCTGTGCGGATGTTAGTTAGTTAGTTAGTGTTGGAGTTAAAACAATTTTTACAGAGAGCAGAAATTACGTAACTGCACACAAAACGTACAAAGTAATTTCAACATAGGTAATTTTTCTCAATGGTATTTTTATGAAAAAACCATTTCCATGCAAATGCACCTTTCAAAATAATGTTATTTTAATAGTCAAGCCCTTGTTTTTTTGTTTGAGCTTCATTGCACACACACATTATACAAAAAGTAAACACATACACACACACTTCTTCCGTCTTTGTATTTCTATTGTTTTTTTTTATTTTCCTACCTTCATAGTGGTGTACAAATAAAGAAATATACAAAAGAAACTTAGAATATAAAATAGAGTGTGAAAAGGCGGTCTTATCACTAAAGCGATCTCTTCCAGACAACCTTTGTCGTAAGGAAAGTCGAAAGAACGGGGTGGTGCAGGAATTTAAGTTTAAAACCATTCCATGTGAAACCCATATTAAGGGAGTTAAAAAAATATGTAAGCCGCCATGTTGTGACGTCGGCCATCTTGGATTTTCATCAAACATAGCCAAGAATACTCTCAACTAATTCACCTTTCAAAGAAAAAAAAACAAAATCGAAATTCGTTCATCCATGCAGAAAATACGATGCCACTGACAAACGCAAACACACAAACACAGATACGTTAAACTACTAGCTCTCCGTCGTTCATATGCGCCACATAGAGAATTAAAATTCTGGCGCATATTGCAAGAAAGCTGAAGTAGTTTTGATGTAAAAAAATCTATTGGTGCAATTGGAACTATAACTGGCTCGTATGCCGTCACGGAAAATGGCATGACGCTCTCTTGTTCCGTTACATTGTGTAGCATTTAAAAGAAAAATAACTTATATCATTCACGTTTATACTCAATCATCATCAAAACATTAGCTGCCTAATAGAGAGCACGGATCTTCTCTCAGAATGGGATGGGTTTAGGCCTGAGTCCACGCTGGCGAACTGCGGACCTTTGAGAAAATTGTTGAGTTCTCTCAGGCATGCAGGTTTCCTAACAATGTTTTTCTTTCACCAATAAAGCAAGTGATTTAAATAACGTAATCAACATCATTATTAACCCTCATAATTATTTTAATTGCATAAAACGCAGAAAACTCCCAAAGTTAAATGTACTGGGGATCGAACTCTGGCCCCCGAAAGGGAGGCTGAAGTTTTACCCACAAAGCTATCACAGCTTAATAAAATCAGTGGAAGCAAGAAACACGGAAACTAATAAATTGAGGTTATAATATACGAGTACTAAGAGACGCAAGGTATATTGAGACTCAGCCAGTAATGCATTAGCAGCACAGCATATGGAATTTAAATGAAATTGAGGACTTTTTGCATTCCCCCCTCGATCCCTTCTCCCGATGCATGATAGAAATGGGGGAGAAAGATGCGGATTACTTAAAATGTAAATCCTAAGTTTGTTAGCATATTCTATTAGGTTATCCTTTGCCCTTTTCATGTGGATATGTGCGGTTTAGAAATACTAAGTAAAATAGTTATTACCCCTACAAGTTTATAAAAGTAGTATGGAATTCTGAACACAAAAACTTAATGTATAGAATATCTTATGGCCCGACCTCGTAATCTAACTCAGAACCTTGGGATCCATAGTTTGAGCTGGCTAACTACCAAACCACAGAGTCAATTAAATAAATAAATAAACTACGACATACTACGACAATACACACATCGTCATCTAGCCCCAAACTAAGCCTAGCTTGTACTATGTTAGCTGATATTTATGATTATTACACGGGTCTCCTCCCACTATGAGAGAGGGTTAAGGCCGTAGTCCACCACGGTGGCCTAGTGCGGATTGGTGGACTCCAAAGACCTTTGAGAACGTTATGTAGATCTCTCAGGCATGCAGGTTTCCTCACGATGTTTTCCTTCACCGTTGAAGCTAGTGATATTTTAATTGCGTGCTGGGATTCGAACTTGGCCCCCCGAAAGTAACGTCGAGCTCCTACCCACTGAGCTATAACCGCTTCAAACACTTATAATTTACAGATAAACACCCAGAAACTGAAAAACATTTATGTTCATCACACAAACATTTTTCCAGTTATGGGAATCGAATCCACGGCCTTAGCAGGGTTGCTGCCCACTGCGCCAACCGGGTGTCAAATTATACAGGGGCACTTTATATTGTTTACAAACTATATATTTTACGTAGTAAGCGTACTTAACACGTTGATGCGTCTCAAAGCCTTTTTGATGGACTGTATATCACATGTTCTTTGACGACCTTAATTTTTTAAAGGAGCGTATGAACATTTAAGCATAAAAATTTCAATTTATCACGAGGTCTTATAGGTCTTTGGGGTGAAAAAATGGCGGCGCTTTTAACGCGGGTGTAAAATAATTAATCATACATGTTTGGCGTGGCTCCGTAAGAAAATTTGCATATGTGGTGATCTTTTTTAGAATTTTATATTTATACGAAAATAATTTCCATACTTTTATGTCTACTAATTGATAACCGTTGAGCGGTGATAGCTTAGTGAGTAAGACTGTAGTCTCTATTTCGGGGAACCGAGTTTGGTCTCGCATTCACCTGTAACTTTTCAGAGTTGAGTACGTTTAATAGTATAATTTAGGCTATTAAATCTTATAAGGGTAAAGAAAACATAGTAACCAACCTTAGAATTTTTTCTATTTTTCTAATGCTCTGAAATGTGTGCGAAGTACAGCAATCTACACTTTAAATCGAAAGAATATAAATAGGAATATGTTTTTCATAACACCTAAATCATATATCTTTATTTAAGCGATTCTTCGTTACTGTCTACTTCGTTACTGCTACCAAATGCGTTATCACCGCTTATTATGAAAATTTAATGTTCACAAATT
Organism: Pararge aegeria; assembly: GCF_905163445.1. NCBI lineage: Eukaryota > Metazoa > Arthropoda > Insecta > Lepidoptera > Nymphalidae > Pararge > Pararge aegeria. The sequence continues at coordinate 1,424,816 of NC_053184.1, read as the reverse complement.
ACCATAACGGTTAAGACGTAGACCTTAACGGATAAGACGAATATCACAATGAAAGGGTCCAGAATGATATGCGGATGCTCTGACTTCTTTGGGAGACTGACTGACTCTGTGATTAAAAGGGGATTACGACCTTAACCATTGGAACTGACAGGACGCCTCCTGTCAGTTCCAATGGTTAAGGTTATTTGAACAACAAACATTCCCAAGGAGGGTTAATATTAAGCAGGCAAACGTTCGTCAAAAATATCCCAAAACCCAAGTACGTATGTCTTCATTTTTGAAGAATACACTTTTTGATTGTTTTATATAGGTATATATAAACAAAGTCACTTCCGCTGTTTGTACACGTAGATCTTTTAAACTACGCAACGTATTTAAATGCAGTTTCCAGCAATAGATAGAGTTGCTGAATAGGAAGGTTTATATAAATAAATAAATAAATGTACTCAGACAATACACACATCGCCATCTAGCCCCAAAGTTAGCCTAGCTTATGTTATGGGTACTTAGATGACTGATGATTATTTTTTATGAAAAATATACATGTATATAATAAACCGATAAAAACCCAGACACTGAAAAACATTCGTGTTCATCACACAAACATTTAACAGTTGAACCCACCTTGCACTCCGAAAGCAGGGTCACTGCACACTGCACCACAGCCTTCAAAACATGCACATTATAGAAGAGGTAATCCAAAACAAACATACTTCCGTTCGCTTACATTGCCCGTGCGAATCTTGTGCGGGTCACTAGTCTAAGACGTGTGAGATAAAACGACAAGAAAAATATCTTCTCACATTATTACAAAATTATAATGTCCTTAGATATAGATGACGAATTATTAATATTAAAACCGACTTCTTAACTTGTATCCCAGAATAGCCTACAGACTTTAATCAAATTTCGGCAATAATCATGAAAACGTTGATAGGAAAAAATTCTATAGAAAACTTATTTAATATAAAAAACCAATAATATCCTTTCACAGGCAGGGCTGAGTATATAATATTATTAGCAAATATCCTTTAGGAATATAAGATGAAGTTATATTAGCTACAATAGAGATCACTCTAGTAGACTAGAATGTCAAATAAAGCGTTGGATTTAATCAAAAAGTCCCAAGTAAAAATGCGAAAGCCTTTGCCTTCGATAACTTAATAAGTAGACAATTTGGAGATATTCCATATTATTTTATTATGCACCTCTCATTCTGAGACTGACTGACCCCTGCCCTGGTTTGTTGATGATGATGACGAAGTTACTATGAGTTCTAAGAGCTGAAACAAAAACTCAATGAATGAAAAATACGAGCTCTTTTCAGCAGCAATAATTGAGCTTGCTACAATAATAAACCATTGACGCATCAATGATAAAATAATCATATCCTAAAATATTCTAATTAATGAAAGTCTGGCTCAAAAATATCATCATATTTATCATCACATTACCGGCCCACTAGGAGCGGCACGGGTCTCCTCCTACAATGAGAAGGAGTTAAGTCCGTACCACCACGCTGGCCCAGTGCGGGTTGGTGGACTCCACACACCTTTGAGAACATTATGTAGAACTCTTAGGCATGCAGGTTCCCTCACGATGTTTTCCTTCGCCGTTGAAGCAAGCGATATTGTTTATTTTATTTTTGATAACTTTACAGAGTTCTTTATTAATAAACCAACGAAAATATTTTTGTAGGGATTACAAACTAAAATTAATATTTACAATAAATGTTAGCCGTCTAAATGTTCACTTATGTGCATGGTACCCAAAATGCTGGCGCTATTGCCCCTTTGAATAGCTAGACTTAGCCGTTGGACTAAATAAGCACCAGCTCGTTGGTCACCAGACGTAATGACCAATTTTTGGGACACGATGTTAATAAAATTTTTCGTGTCCGAAGACCATGGGCCCAGAGTCTCAAATGAAGGCGCCGCAAAAACGTAGTCATTACAAATAACAGAGTTTACGGCGCTTAAACATTTGAGCAGATTCGGCAGCTGCTGCCACATTTTGGGACGTTCTCGGCAAGTGAGGAGCTGCCAACGTATCAACGCAGGTCGCATCCCACACTAGCGCACGCCCCATATACCACGGTAATAAAGTCATACCGTCTGGTCTCTTGCCATCATCCCTGAACAAACCGGGAGGTTCCAATTGTGTCGGAATTGACGCAGAGGCCGAGCGCAACGTACTATATCATTGATAGCGCCGTGACGATACAAACGGCCAGCACTTCGATTACAACTGAGCCCATGGTGACCCAATTGATCTACACGAATGCCAGAAGGGCAGTAATGAGGCTCGCATACCGATATTTTGATTACTTAAAAAGAAGGTGAAGGTAAAAGGAAAAAAAAACAAAAGAGCATAACCGTATCACGACAATCGTGGCCTATGACGTGAGCAAAAGTTGCATAAAGAAGGTCTCTGACACCATGTCAGAGGATAAATGAGTGGGAAACAAAAAAAAAAACAACCCACTGATGGACTAAAGGCTGATGACATACGTCAGGCAAAATCCTTGCCTCTTTTTAAAAGTCGTTTGAATAACTATTTTTTATGTATGTAGCGTTATAGTATGTAGTTTATTATAATTATATGTATGAACAAGATATATTATATATAATAATTATATTATAGTATTAGAATTTATACTAGTTTAGTTTGCAATATTTTTATGTAGGTAGAAATTTTTATTGCTGAACCAACCCGTTCCTTACAAAAACTTCTATCGCCAAAGGTTGTCTGGGAGAGATCGCTTTAGCGATAAGACCGCCTTTGCACACCTAAACTAGTTTTTTATTGTTTGCTATTTTTAAATGTGTTTCTTTTTATTTTGTTTTTGTGTGTGCAATAAAGAATTTAATAATAACAATAATAAAGGCCTCTCCCAAAGGAAGGGTTTGCTTATAATCCTCACACTGGGCAGGCGGATTGGTGATCGCAAGAGATGGTAGTAGTAGCATAGAGGACGCTGCCCGTCCTCCGTTACGTTGCCTTAGTCGTCTTACGTCGTATCCCTTACCTCATATACGGAACAGCTTGTATAAGGCATTTCATTTACTCTACCCTGTTTTCTCGTATACCTATTGAAGGCCTAGCACCAGGAAAACAGGAACTATAAATAATTTTCCACAACTCTGATTTTAACACATCTTATATTTTGGAATTCCACCAATCGTGCACACAAAATATCGTCTAATCCCACGTCCAACCGCCTCATTGTATGACCACCTCCCACCCGCAATAAAAAAACTACCGCACAGATGTACCCTCAAAAAGTATCGTTGATTGATTATTTTATAACTAGTTTGTGTTTCTACATTATATATATTAATATAATTCACACGTATATTTATAGGAATTTCGAATAAGAAAATAACAAATATTAGTGCAAAAGTTATCAAGATCAATTACTGCATATAACTCAATATCACAAATATACGTAACTTTTAATGTAATTATTCGCTAATACGCTAGCTATAATAATTATTATAGTCGTAAAAATGTAATAGGCCCGTTTTGACATTTGTGCAAGACCATAGAATGTAACTTGGAACGAAACTGAAAGAAACAAAAAAATAAAAATCAATTACATACAGTGTTTTAAAAAATACGTAAATTTTTTTGGGACGTTAAATAATATGAAAGAATATATCGCGAGTATTCTTTTTGCGCTTACTTCATAGTAGCATGCAATTTATAATTGTTGCGAAACGTTCCGAAAACAGTTACGTTCTCAGTCTTTTTTTTTTATACTAGAGCTGTAACCATTTTTTTACTGAATATCGAAATTATATATTGTGTAGTTATTTTTACTGCAACGAATGAGCTTGGTTCTCAAAATGGGTTCTAAATAATGAGTCTGAGTTGATGTATCTGACCAAGCGGCACATGACTGAAGCGTCCCCGCGCGCACTGCGCAGTTTTTCGTTCCTCATCTTGTAAAGTTGACTGTGCGCTCGTTTAAGTTTGATATATATTGTTTACTTTTACGTTAACTATGGCTCTTCTATTTTGGACATTAATTTAAACATAGTGATTTGACTCGATTTTTGTGTTTGTTTTTATATAGTACTAACTCTGTTTCAACATGTTGAAAAGTGGACGTATAATCAACAGCCAGTTACGCGTATTGGTTGTGAAGTTAAAGGAATACTTTGAACGAACGAACACTTTACAATACATAATAATATCAATCCAGTACTGATACAAACTTGAATTGATTTATGGTGAGTATCGAGTACAGAGTCTTATGGTTCCATAACTAGTTACGTCGCGATGACAAATGTCAAAACGGGCCTATTATATTTTTACGACTATAGTAGGCTTACACTACATTGCGAGCATGATGACTGTTGTTTCGTTTTATTTTAGTATTTAAGTACCTATTAAAGATTTTATACTAAGATTTTTGTGGTCAATCAACATTCTTAATTATAGTTCAACGGGTGTATACCACGATAGTATTTTTGGATTTGTCGAGACGGGACTGTCCCGTCGTGACCACGATCCACGCAAGTGGGTCTAAATATCGACAAATCCAAAAATATTATCGTGATATGCACCCGTTGAACTATATTTAAGTAGCTCATCTGTCATTTAAGAGGAACGTGCAGTTGACAAGTCGAAAAGGCTTATGGGTGCGAAGAACCTACAAAATATGTTATATTTTTGTTTCAATAAATAAATAAATAATAAATAGTCGACTCTTAAGACACCCGCGGCCGGACACCCCTCCTTGTGACAACTGTATTCTGATTTGCCGTCACCACACTGCAGCAGAGTATATATCCCAAGATGGCAAATAACGGCAATTATACGCACAATCCAGCGTCATCGTCGCGTTCTTTACAATAAGAAATAGGTCGAGTAATTCCTATATACTTTTAAATATATGTTAGTGTAATAATAGTCTTTATTCTCAAGGCACTAAGACATGTTTTTGAATACAAACACCTTGTATTGGATACGGAGCACTCAAGGGAACAAACTTTTGCATATGAATAAGAGCCTGATTGAAATTTTACGCTCCTGAAAATTTTTACGCATACGTTAGTATACTTTGCGCCCTTAAAAAGCAGGTGTTTTACGACTATCCCAGCCGTTTCCCCCGGGCATGTTTATAGATGTCGGATTTATCTAGCTTTTATGTAACATGAATATGTTTTTGGCAATTCTGTAGCTAAAGTTGGTAAGCAGTCAAACCGCTTTGTTTTTTTTTCCGCTTACATTTTCACCGTTTTTCGTATTTATTATAATTTGTAACTTTCGTTTTGTTGAACTTATTGCGGTTGAGTATTTTGACAGTTACATATACACGGTGACTTTTTTCTTCCAATCATTGGTAAAAACTGAACAAATTAAATCAATTTTTTTGGTGTATAAAAAGCATCTTATATCAAGTGACAGCGGCGCGTTGCGGTGGTAGGTTTGATTCAATCAGATGCGGTCGTTTCATGCAGTGAGAAAAACAAAATAGGTACTGAATTTGATCTCTCAAATGCTTCTTATAAATTTCTATGTACAGAAATTAATGTTTTTAATAAATCTGCTACGACAATACACATCGACATCAAGCTTCAAAGTAATTGTAGCTTGTGTTATGGGTGCTAAGATGACAGATAAATATTTTTTGTACGAATTATTTATTTATATTACATATATACTTATAGTATTAAATTAAACACCCAGACACTGAAAAACATTCCTGTTCATCACACAAGCATTTTCCAGTTGCGGGAATCGAACCCACGGCCTTGGACTCTGAAAGCACGGTCGCTGCCCAATGCGCCAATCGTCCGACAATATGTTTTAATTATTCATGACTTGTGTAGTAAAATTCTACTATTTTTAATATCGTTTTGAGTTACTTTAGAGTGACTAGATAAAAGGCGACACAAACATCAACGTATATACTCTGAAGCCGTATATAAAACAAGTTATAATTGATAAGTATAGGTTTTAACCCGCAGTGATAGACTAGTGGGACAGACTATCTTTACTTTCGGAGGTACCATGAGTTTCAAAAACCCTCACTTCGCAGTAAAAAGTTCATTATACTGCTTCAATTTTAAATTTACTGGCACTCCCTATCAGCACCGTTATTGGAATAAATATCGATTCATACTTTGTGAGATTGTAGCACAAAAACTGCTTAGTAAATGATAGAAACATATTTTCGCCAGGGAGTGGCGCAGAGTCACGGGAGTGCCGAGGTATTTTAAGTAGATATTTTTGTACTTCCTGGATTATCCCGTTACCATCTTCGATTGCATCATCATCACCAGTTGAGATTGGAGTCAAGTCAAGAGATAACTTATAAATAAACACTTCGAGGAATAAGAAAAAATTAAACGGCACATTCATGATTAATAGCTTAATTGATAAAAGGGATATGATGAACCTGCCACGATTTAAGAGTCACGTTTTAAAATCGTGCAAACCTACAGAAGAATTGAGACAATTTCCTCCATACTGGGCAAAATTACAAGACTCGAAACTAGTTCGAATCTTGAAAACATAATTCATTAATTCAACTTTAACTGTTTTCTTGGTGAAATGTCTATTTACCATTCCGCTGCGCTAATAAAATGGCGACTTTTTGACATTTTGATAAACCAGTATCTACAAAAGGATACCTACATATATAGCTAATATTTAATAAGATATGTACACTCTATTTTTTCTTACTTGTCTTACAAGTCTTAAAACAATATTTTTTTTAATATAAAATAAACAATATTTAAATTACTATTTAATGCCAGGTTTTTTTTAACATAAAAAAACAAGTGGTATAAAATAAATGAAAACTAACACAATAAAATGAGATATTCTTTATTTAGGTGTGTTTATTATTTTCTTAGCTTAAAAGTAACAAAAAGATTCTTTACGTTATAATGCAGTTATAACAATCACCTAACAAATAGTGTTAACATGTTATACGTACAAACGCTTCATAAGTAGGTACCTGTGATAAGGTCTACATAAATGAAACATATTCGAATTTGATTTTGGATATGAATAAGAATGTACCAGATTAGAATAAGAATGTACCAGAGAACCACCTTGCATTTGACTTGGACTTCAAAATGTCAAGAAGTCACCTTGAATATCTAGATTGTTGAGATGTAGATTGGTGAGAGGCAGTTTATGAACGATATGGGATCACCAGCTGTGGACGCCTAACTCATTCAAATTCTATAACACCACAACACTCCAACAGAAGCTGGTTCAAATAATTCACTAGCCCCAGAAATGAGGGAACTAGCTTCTATCGTCTAGCGAATGAAGGAACTAGCGACCGCGTTATTCTTCTGCGTTTATTACTGTTTTTTACAAACCCCGCGGGAACCGTGTGTTTTCCTGGGATAAAAAGTTACTCTCCGTCCTTTCAACTAACTCTATGTCAAAATCAAGTCGAATTGTTGCTTAGTTAGGACAAACAGACAAACACACTTTCGCATTTGTAATATTAGTAGCAAGCTTCAGGTTTAAGTTGGCGAACGAAGTTATCACCATCCCCTTCATAAGTGCCTTTGGTGAGCATGAATAAAGAAATTTTGAACTTGTATTTGAATTTTGAATTTGAATTCAAGCGGTGATAATAATAATAAATATACTACGACAATACAGTCATCGCTTACATAAAAACTTATAAAATACAGATAAACACCCAGATACTGAAAAACATTTATGTTCATCACACAAACATTGTCCAGTTGTGGAAATTGAATCAACGGCCTTGGACTCAGAAAGCAAGGTCGCTGCCCACTGCGCCAATCGGCCGTCAATATAATAGCCCAGTGGGTAGGAATTCGACTTTACTTTCGGGGGATCGAATTCGAATCCCATCACGCACCTTTATAAATACCGATTTTCGCAATTGCTATATCACTTGCTTCAACGGTCAAGTAATAAATAATAAATAATAAATAAATAAATGTACTACCACAATATACACATTGCCATCTAGTCCCAAAATAAGCGTAGCTTGTGTTATGGGTACTAAGATAACTGATGAATACTTTTATAAATAATATACAGATACATAAATACTTTTAATATATACGAGTAGATAAACACCCGGACACTGTATAACACTTGCTTCAAGGGTCAAGGAAAACATCTTGAGGAAACCTGCATGCCTGAGAGTTCTCCATAATGTTTCTAGAGGTGTGTGGAGTCTACCAAACCGCATTGGGCCAGAGATTGGGCCCTTCTTATTGTGGGACCAATCCCGTGCCCTGTTGTGTGTGGTAGTAGGTTGATGTGAAGAATAATATGTCTACTCATCAGTACTTAAAATACAGAGAACATTATTTTAACTTGCTCTTTTGGTAGTAGCAAAAAATATAAAGGGCGAGACATCTTTAGATGCACACAGAACTATATAACCCGGAAGTTAAAAATAAATTCAAGTAGGAGCCCAGTATTAACATTTTCATTGTTTTGCCCTCCAGCGAATGCATTGAAGCCGAGGGATATTATAAGTTACAGTACTTAAAGGTAAACTTGGCGTATACAAATTACTATCACGACTCTTCGCACCCGAAATAAGTTTATAATTCTTATTATATGCAAAATAAGACGTTGATTCCTTTAAACTTCAGTTATTAAGTGGTAAAGTTTAGTTGGTTTTCCGATGAAGAAAGCGTTCATTCATAGACGAGGGATGCTCCCTTATTTTACTCCCCCTCGCAGGTTGTCGACGTAATTTTTTTAATCATGTTTTATACCCGTATTAATTTACTTAACGAGCATCTTAGTCGGGAGGTTTTTTTTGAATGCCCCGTCGCGTTTTTCGATGAATAAGGAATGAGCCGCGGGGTCTGACATGTTTTGTAAACTGATCATTTGGAAAATCACTTGTGATTATGAAATTGGCTACACGGCAATGTAATGCGATCGCATTATGATCTTATATAATGCGTTATTGTTGTTAAACTGAGACTACGCAGCTTTTCAACTCATCATCATCATCAATAGCCTATAACAGTCCACTGCTGGACTTAGGCCTCTCCCAACGGAAGGGTTTGTCCATAATCACCACGTTGGGCAGACGGGTTGTTGACCGCAGTAGATACTAGTAGTAGCACAAAGAACGCTGCTACTCGCTTTCCGTTATTTCTTCTCGTCTTCTTATTCTCCCTTAGTTGTCTCATACAACATTTGCGGGAAGAGCGTGGGTAGTAACAACTGTATTCTGATCTGCCGCCATCACACGGCCTCGCTTCAACCGTGTGTATTCTAGATACAAATATGGGGCAGGTTGGAGTGACTATGATTACTAGAGGATGTCTAACACATAGGTATCTTTGATTTTCTTGGCTTTTCTCTACTTTATAATATGCATTTAAACCTTCCTGAAAACTGCATTAAAGATCTAAGTATAAAAACGGTGGGAGCGAATTTATTTATGTATGGATTCATATTTTCTTCAGCAGTAGAGCGGACAACATTAAACCATGACACATTATCGACATCATCAGCAACCCACTACCGGCCCACCACAGGACACGAGACTCCTCTCAGAATGAGAAGGGTTTCAGCCACAGTCTACGCTGGCCAAGTGCGGATTGGTAGAAACGCCGTTGAGAACATTATGGATAACTCTCAGTATTGCAGATCTCCTCGCGATGCTTTCGTTCACCATTAAAGCTAATGATATTTCAATCGCTTAAATTAAAAAAGCACATAACCCCGAAAAGTCGTAGTGCGTGCCGGAATCGAACTCGGTCTCTACAATAGGAAAGCAGAAGCCTTACCCACTAAGCTATCACGGTTTATTACCAACATTGCAAGTTTTTTCAAAGTGAAATGACGTCATGTGAAGTTATAAAATTGGCGACTAAAGTTTAATTGATATCCAGCTTTGTGTAATTCAACATGTGATTAGAAAGCTAAACAATTTGATTCGCGGGTCACTTACAAAAATTCATCGCCACTAGCTTAATATAAATGTGCCATTGCTGTTTGATGCCACAGGCTTTTTGTTTCATTATTTTTTAATTTCCATCAATTTCACCGTCTCCATCCATCACCATCCCCCAGATGGTAAGAGACGATACGGTCTAAGACGGTAACGGACTAACCGTTAGGGATACGGCAGTTGTATTTAACTCATACTCCGTAATAAGTTTCTACGCGACATCGTACCGGAACGGTTAGTGGCACGTCTTTGTCGTTAGATTGCCATGGCCAACACCTCCCAAACCAAACCAACCAGACGAAACTAGAGAACCAGGGATTAAACCCGGGAGCTTCCACTTCAAACCACAGAAATCATCATAGATATTTCTACTATCAATGTTATCGAGCACGAGTATTTCATTTATTTACTTATTATAAAATAATAGACCTATTTTGGACGGGTTTCGTTAATTATTTTGCATGATAATTAGATATAGAAATGAAGGTACATTTCATTCCGACTTTATACCTTTTAGAATAACAGTAAGTAACACCTTGGAAATTCGGATGGGAAGGTAAAAATGTGAACATTACAAAAGGGTTACTGAGTGCTATTTATATATAAATTATTAAGTCTCTTATAATAAATGTATGACACTTGGGGAATAAAACAGTGCAAACTTCACCTTAAAACATGAACCCATGAATTGTAACCATTTCCTTTCCCCATAAAAAAATACATCGAAAGTTAATGCAACCCTTTATTTTTATGAATCCCATTTTAGGGTAGGTAGTACCTACTAAAGTTTCAATAATTCACAAACAACTTGGAAACTGCAATAAAAAACATATAATCTTTATTCTAATAGTTCTATAAAATTTTATCAAAAAACTTTAATAAAGGGTGTTACAGACTACTCTTAAAGTTAATTTCCAAAGTTGTATCGAAATGAGATGTAAATTTGATATTTTAATCCTACGATTTGGATGCAAACTGCGCTATTGTGAAGGGCGCCTAAAGTGCAATCACTTTTACTAATGACTGATATACACTATTCCAGCAGCTCCAGTCAGTAAATTTATAAACTGACATGTTATTTTTGATGGCAAGGCGTCTGACTTTGAAGACTTTGGCAGTCGTATTGTACTCTTCATTTTGCACGTTTAAACCTATAAAGTCATTTACGAGTATCAAAGTTATATTATCAGAACAATTAACTGTGTGTAATACAAATAGTTATATAAAATGTTGAATGAACCTAATTATTGTGAATGAATCCATTGACAATAATTAGGTTCACCATACTTAGTTGTGTGACGTACATACGTACAAAAAATTGCATACTACAATAATTACGTTTAAACTATGAGTAGTAATAAATCGGATACGGAAATATAAATTAATTGGTTAATAGCTATTTGCTGCTGGAGTGGTAACTATCCGTGGACCTAGACTTTCACCACACCAGTCCGGCACTTTAGAAAATATAAACTTTCAAATATAACTGAGCCAAAAATTAAGCTAGGGACTTGAACTTTAAATTTGTTCGCTCACAGTCATACAAACTATATTTTAACCAAAACAACCAAACAGATTAATAGATAAAGTCAAGCTAAAATTTAAAAAAACAATTCATTTCTATGAAGGCCTAAGGTATAAGCACTTTTTAAATATGAAGTTGACCACTGGTTCGGAGATAAACTTGGGTTCAACCGTATTATGTGTAAAAAAAGCTGGGGAAAATACCTAATAAATATTTCTTTAAAATAATAAGTACGCCAAATAATAGCTTCTTACAATATTCTATATGCAAAAATGTGCATAATTAGTAGGTAAATAAATTCTATAAAGTATATTGTTTTACTGGAACAGTGTAAACTATCAATAATTTTTCGGGATAAATTTGATAACCATGTCAAAACATTATCCAAATTTCAAGTATAATGTTTAGACACCATCAATTTTTACGCACTTTTAGGGTGCATAAGTTAGTCTCGTGTTTTGCTAATAACAGCAACCCGTAGGAATGGTTTATTTGGGAGATGTGTGGCATTCAAATAAAGAATACTCCTACAAATATTTTTTCGGTTCTTTATAAATCGCATGGTAACAACTGTTTGTTTCCCCGAGATAACAAAAAAATATGTTTAAGATTGCTTTAGTTGTGAATGAGTTACAAAGGCCATATTGAAATCGTGACGATGATTAGATTTAGGCAAGTAGCGTCGGCTTGTATCCAATATTATTAAGGAAATTCGCTCTTCACTTGTTCCTTAAGCCCGTTTACACCTTCGTGCGAATTCCGGAGGTGTTGTTTACCCTTAAGGCGATTTACTCCCAAGTATCCGCTAAGCCTATAATTAGAAAAGTTTTTCAATTAGTTTAAATTCGCCTGTAACTTGGCGAAGATTTTTGAAGCTTAGTACATTTTCGCGCGTCTGATAAAATAATTTCACTCGCAAATTTTACCGAACAATGGAAAACTGAGTACAAGTAACTAAGTTGTTGCGTTGAAACTAACGTAATTACGCCTTTGTATTGAAATAATAATGGTAAGTAAGTTGGCTACTAACTAACTTTGTAACTTTAACAAAGTTGTGATAATGTGAAAAAGTCGATATCGTAGAAGTAAATTAGCTGAGATTTCATTGTAATGCCAACCAACCTGGATCCCAAGTCTAATATTGCAATTGTTTCTTACCAATAACATCGTAAGTTTTGTATTAGTATGTAGATATTCGTATGTATGTACTAAATAGTGTACCCCACCTATTTTTTTTCCTTTTAGTTTTCCTAATCCTAAGGTTGCCTGGCAGAGATAGCTACTTAGCGATAAGGCCGCCTTTTGTATCCTGCTTCATTCTTCATGTGTTTGTTCTTTTTTTGTCTCGTTTTTCTGAGTGGTGTACAAATAAAGAGTATAAATAAAATAAGTTTTAATGAAAAGATTGATACCAAAAATAATGATTACAAATGCATATACAACAAATATAGAAATAAAACAAATAAATACATAAATAATCTGAAAAGAAATACATGAGGTATGAAATTAGGAAATATTTTAAAAGTTGCAAGACAATATGGAATTTAATAAATTTATTAAATGAAATAAGTGGCAAATTTAGGATATTAGGTACAGAATAAAAAAAAAACAACAATAACAGTATGTGCAACACACAGTAAAGTTTGTTAGTAAAGTTATTTATAACAGTAGAACAGCTTTTTGTGACCGAGCTCGTCTGGGGAAGTACCTAATACCGCCAAGTTTAGTTCTGCCGCTAGGCAGCATTGTTGCAATGCTGTGATTGGTGACACAGACAGACTTGACGTTTCAAAAGTGCTTATATTAGGCCTACTTGAATTTTAAATTTTTGAATTCACCTAAGTTGTCACGAAGTTTACGAAATTACTATTTATACGTGCCCTCCAGTGCGCGAGTGTAACTCACTTGGGTGTGTTATTTTACAAAGTAACACTTCACAGAGCTTGCAAGCAACACGCCATACAAAGTGCAGCCTTGTGTTTTTAAACCTGAACCGTGAGTAAATCTGTAGAAATAAATACGGCGGTAGTACTTCCCCGAACGAGCTCTGTCACAAAAGCTCCACTACTACTTAAGTTTATCAATTCATTAAGAAATAAATCCATATTATATTCTACTTAAAAAAAATTTGCTCAATACACAATTTTAAAAGTTTTATTGAGAGTCTTAATATTAAATACTAATATTTCCTTCACTTCGGGGTGGCAATCGAAAGAAGTTGAGAAGGAATGTGAGGTACAGTTACCTGGTTCCAATTTAAAAGCTTAGCTTCGCAACCTGTCATTCTATTTTACAAAGCTGCAGTGGATAGACGGCTTTATCGGGCGAAAACTTCTTCAAGATACAAATTTAAATCGAAATCAGTAAAACACGACGTTTCGCAAGACAAAGTTAGTTTTTCTTGCGCCACTAGTTCCGGAAGAGTTATTGTGCAGGCAGACGCGACGTGACGTCACGCTGGAGTTTTAAATTTAATTAAAGACTGCGCCGCCGTACGCTTTGGTAAACATGGAATTTTTGCAAACGAGCAGTTAAAAAGCCAATTTTCATATTTTAGACGGGCCATTGGCGCAGTGGGCAGCGACCCTGCTTTCTGAGTCATGGCTGTGTGTTCGATTCCTACGTCTGGAAAATATTTGTGTAATGAATTCGAATCTTTTTCTGTGTATCATAATTATTTATGTACTCGTATATTATTCATAAAAATATTCATCAGTCATCTTAGTACCCATAACACAAGCTACGCTTACTTTGGGGCTAGATGACGATGTGTGTATTGTCGCTGTATATTTAAATTTATTTATTATATTTATGTCAGTAACACTTGTGACATTGTACTGTTTGCAGATGATACAACTTTAATTTTCAAGACTGACAGAAGTAAAGACAATTCTGACGATGTCCTATGTCGCATACATCTCACTGGTTTACTGCTAATAACTTAGTTAAGAAAACGAAGAGCGTAGAATTTATGTTACCAAATATAAAGTTGATAAAAAAGTAATGATAAATGGAGAATCATTAGAAATGGAGAATTCCACAGTTTTTCTAGGAGTTACCTTGGATTGTAAGCTACAGTGGGGTGCCCGTATCGAGACACTAGCGAGTAAGGTCAGCTCAGCTGCTTATGCTGTCAGAAAAATAAGACAGTTAACAGATGTTGAAACTGCTAGGCTTGTTTATTTTGCATACTTCCATAGTGTAATGTCGTATGGAATCTTGTTATGGGGTAGAGCTGCTGATATAGAAACTATATTTATACTACAGAAAAGAGATGTGCGATCGATATATAAACTTGGATCACGCGAATCCCTTCGTACCAAATTTAAAGAAATAGGTATACTTACAGTAGCCTCGCAATATATTTATAATAATATAATCCTTATTAAACAAAACATAAGTAATTTTCACAAAAAATCGATAAAACAGTCGACTAACTTGAAACGGACATAAATTAGTGATATCTGCATATCGTCTGAGAAAAGTACAGAAATCCTTAGTGGGGATGGCTTCTGTTTTATTTTTTCCCTTTATCTTATATTTAGTATGTGCAAGAAGGACTCAAACGAAAAATTAAATAACAGCGTTTATAAACAGCCCGTCTGCGTGAGCCGGGGCGCCACGTGTTGTTTCAACCCAGATGCGAGTAAGAATTGCACGCATGGCCCTGTGCAATTTTGCATCCCGCCCGGAGACATATTGCGCTTTATGATTTCTTTAGAGAAGGGGTGATAAAACACGTGATATATTTTTAATATGTCTGTCTGTTTCAATTTTTTTGAGAGTTTGCACAACATTATTAATCGTACCAGTGTTGCTATAATAACTAGAGCTTACTGTTATATTTGTTAGCACTGACTGCCATTGATTCTGAACCTCTTTAAGAAATTCTAAAAGAATTATTACTTATCTATGTAATTGAGAAGTATGTAAGTTTATAATAGCATAAATATATATCACATATATCTATCATAGTATATATAAATTTATGTTGGTATTTGTGTAGTTAATATGTAAATGTAGTATGTATGTTCATGTAAGTTTATATTACATTTCTTTTTTTTTTTGTTTTTTTTTGTAACTTACTTTATGCACCATCCATTTTCCACTCTTTTATCGGCTTCGTACGCTCAGGTTGCCTTTAAAAGATCACTTTTAGTGATAAGGCCGCCTTTGCACCCTAGCACTAAGTACTATTACTGTTTTCCTTGTATTTTCCTTTTTTTTGTTGTGTTGCAATAAAGTTTTTCTATTCTATTCTATTCTATTCTCTTTGTTTCTATGCTATTTATTGTTAAATATTATATATTAACGTATTTATTTAAATTATCCATGTATTTGTTTGTATCTATAAATTTTGGTATTTATGTATATATATCAAAACTCTTGGCACTATCCCGTTCTCTTGCTGTAAGTCCTGTCTACAAAGGTTGTCTGTAAGAGATTGCCTGCAGCAATAAGGCCGCCTTTGCATGTCTACATTGTTTGCATTATACTCCTTACTGTTACTTTTCCTATATGTTATACGTGCAAAAAAGTGTTTCTTCTTCTTCTTACATACCTGTGTCTCAGTAATGTGTATTTTAAAATTGGAGATCAACTTTCATGACATTGATTTCCTCGACAAGTTTCACGTGTAGGTAATACATGAATTACGAAATAAGAAGTTAACACGTAAAATTTTTAGTGAAATTAATGTCATGAAGCAAAAGTTATAACGAATTTTTTTGTAATGTTAATCCGACAAAGAGCTACGATTTTCTAGGGGAGTGAAATCTTATTTACTCAAGGTATATGTTTCATTACTTTATTTTTGACACCTGTAAGGAACTATGAGTTAATGAATGAATGAATACCGTTTTATCGTACACAACATAAAATATAGGGAATAATATAAAAACCTAGTTTACGCGATGCATACAATTAGGTAACTATACTGTAGTTAAGGGTTTGTGAGGAGTTAAGCAAAATGCTTCTAATATTTTGGATTTTTTAAACGGCTGAGAAATTATTATAAGGATTTATATGTGAGCCAATTCCTCATAATGGTTGCCTGGAAGAAATCACTATAAGTGATAAGGCCGCCTTTGTTACACAAATTTAATTGTACCTTTGTTGTTTTTGTCTCTTTTATTTATTTATTTTTTCTTGTGTGCAATAAAGTATTTTTGATTGATTGATTGATTGAATATTGTATATAGACAGCCGATTTTTGAACAATGTTATAAATATAAAACCACACTATGACTTTAATGCGGGCGAAACTTATAAAACTTAAGATTATTAGTTAGTTTAGTCTCGAAGAAGGGGCATGATAGCTGGTGAACAATAAAACTAAAATAATATGTCAACAACAAAGGAAAAGAGTTAACTTACCACTTTAGAACAAAGCAGATCAAACGCTATACAATACAGGCGCCTTATTTCATTTCTGTTCCCATCTATTTTATTACTCCATAAATAAATGTAGTGACAGTTTTTATTGCACCGAAACTCAGTTCCGGAGCTTGCGGGGAGGTGATTAACATCTGTACACGCATTCGGAATACGAATAAGTGATAATCCACTGTTTCCGAGACCAACACTATGATTTGTTGTTTGAGGAAATGTGATTTTTGTTTATTGTTCCTTGTTCGGAAAAAGACAAATTTACTATAACATACTTTCACATTGAGAAACTATTGAGAATTTTTTTGCAAAGTATAGTTAGTGTGATAAAGCACCTGGTCACACAAAATTAATTATAATAATAAAGAAATCGCAGTAAGGAACCTGAGACTTGGCACGACTTTATATAGATTTAATTACTTTTCAGAGATAAACAAGCAGCTCCATCGAGACTTGGCTAGTTTTTTAAAGAATGTTTTTGCTGAGATACAGTTACTTCATAAATAAATGTAGTAACAATTTATTTTGCACCTAAACGCCATTTAAAACCTTACAGAGTCCTCTATTCGGAGAATGTATTTATTATATTCGAAGAAAACGATAGTCAACCATTTCTGTGATCCCTATTATGTTGTTTGCGGAAATCAGATTGTTGTTTAGAGTTCCTTGATGGCCAAAACGACAAAGATATTTTTCATTATTCGCGTTTACAATAAGATTCATTTTAAGATTATAATAATAATATACTACGGCAATACACATATCGTCATATAGCCCCAAAGAAAGTGTAGCTTGTTATGGGTGCTAAGACGACTGATGAATATTATTATGAGTAGGATACATAAATACTTATAATATACATATAAAAACCCAGACACTGAAAAACATTCATGTTCATCACACAAGCATTTTCCAGTCTTGGGAGTCGAACCCACGCTGTCGCTACCCACTGCGCCAATCGGCCGTCAAATGATAGAAAATAAAAGTAACACATTATATTTTTTCTGGGCTGTTTATACATATTGGATAGTATAGTGATATCTGCATGTCGTCTGCGAAAGGTGCAGAACGCCTTCGTGGTGTTAAGTATACGCTTTTACAACTTGATTCCTAAGGTAATTCTTGACCTACCAATACATACATTTAAAAAATGTGTAAAAACACATCTGATACAGCAAACTTACTATACATTTGATGAATTCCTTAATGACAAGGTAGATTGGAAGCAGCCAGCCTCGCTCTCATCTCCCGCAAGATAGAAAAATGATTGTAAAAGTTGATGTTGGAAAAGAGCAACTACTGAGTTTCTTGCCGGCTCTTCTCGGTAGAATCTGCTTTCCGAACCGGTGGTAGAGTCACTACAAACATACATACTTGACGTTTTAAAAGTGCTTTTAAAGTAGGCATACATGAAATAAATGAATTTTGAATTTGTTTTTTTTTGATTTTTGAATAAATATTAAAAAGACGAGTATAGTAAAAGATAGCGCAGTTTTCTCTCTTTTAAACTTAGTGTTAAGTACGAGTAGTCAAGCTCCTAACAACCCACTAAATGCACAATTCTAAGTCATAGAATTTTGCTAAGTTATTTTTTTTTTATAAATATTAATAGCGGGCAAACGAGCAAGTAGGTCACCTGATGTTAAGTGATCACAGCCGCCCATAAACATCTGCAGCACCAGAGGAATCACCGATGCGTGGCCGGCTTTTAAGTAATTTGTTTAACCACCCCTTGAATAACCCTAGATTGGATTGTGACCCAAGAGACGCCTGCTTCTTTCCAAGAGTTACTACATTAAAATGGTGGAATTATCGGAACTTAGCAAAATATCGGCCGCGGCTCTTCCGTACCCCCATAAATTCCCTCGATCGCCATAAAGTAATGAGATTAACCCTCGCATTCGCTTTTACGACATGCGCTTTTTGAATCGATCGAAATATATAACATATATTTTGGGTTGTATATCAGTAGTAGCAATAAATGCCAGACTATGCAGCATCATAAAACCGGGTAATATAGCAATTATTTGGATTAGAATGGGGCATAGCGGGTATACAAAGCGGTGATAACCTAATGGGTGGGCCTTCGGCTTTCCTTTTGAGGGTACTGAGCTTGGAGCCTCCAGCTTTCCGAAGTTATATCCGTATTAAGCAATTTTATACCGCTTACTTTTAACAGTAACAAAATTCAGAAATTTTGAATTCCGAAATTACCCTTACATGGGTTCGAACCCGGGACATATAAGACTACAGAACTCACTACCACTGAGCCAGAGAGGTCGTTAAAAACTATTGCTGAACAGATATATATAGATATAAATAAATAAATATAATACGACGATACAAACATCGCCACCTAGCTCCAAAGTAAGCGTAGCTTGTGTTATGGGATAATAAGATGACTAAGATGACTGTTGAATATTTTTATGGATAATATACATAAATAAATAGCAATATTCATATAAACAACCAGACACTGAAAAACATTAATTAATAATCATAATATTGACATAACATTAATTAGTAATCATAATATTGACATTTTTAACAAAAGGATAAATATTTTTAAAAATCATTTTATTAAGCACTATTCCACATAATCTTTAGGGAAATAATATATATATTATTATTTAAGTGTTTCTTTTTTGTTTCAACTTTAATTTTATCTTTACTTTCTGTTTAATTTAATTCCAAGTTGTGTACACATACTTTGGGTTGTAGCTTAGAACAAAACTTGTTATTACTTATATTTAGATCTACTTTTAGTTACTACCTGTTTTGTGTACCTAATAACAATAAACAATAAACAACATTCATGCTCGTCACACAAACATTTTCTCGTAGTGGGAATCGAACCCACGGCCTTGGACTCAGAAAGCAGGGTCGCTGCAAACTGCGCCAATCGGTCTTCAAATATAACAGTTGAAACCAATAGATCTCCGTTCATGGTGAAGGGTAGCAGTACCGGACCCACTAAAGGGGTCGCTTCCTCATAACCTCCGTCCTATTTCAATTTATTCCGCACAATACATAACTTTACATTTATAATACAATATTTAAAATAAATCTAATTATATAATATAACATATGTACACCCAGTTTGGGCGCAGCCATTTTTTTAAATTAAATAATTTTATTAATTTCAAAACATAAGTAAGACTTAAAGAAGGGAAACCGATTTTACTGGGGATGCTCAAAATAGGAATAAAAGCTATAAAGATTTTCCATCATAAAATAAAAAAGTTAAAGATTTTCACACTCTAACCACTTGGATACAGATCCCAAGTTGTGTTAACTCGTAATAAGTTTGGACAATATATGTTTATCTAATAATAACTGTACGACATTCAATATAGTAAGTAGATAGGACGTTGCGTGAGAAGTGGAACCCATGTTTGGCTTTTTGGTGGATTGAGTTACAACAAACCGATGTCCGATTTTATTAAGTACCAGTCATCTTCTAAATAACGCTTTGCACATTGCTGCTTTATGTACATTATCCTTTGACTTTGACTTACCCTCTGTCCTTTCGACTAACTTTTGCCAAATATCAAGTTAATTGGTTGCTTAGTTAGGGCGTTAGAACAAGATAAAAAAACAAGCAAGTATACTTTCGCATTTATAATGTTATTAGGGCCTAGACGGTGATAAATTATAATGATTAGGACATTGATCAGGGATTTCGAGGCGATCAACTTCAATCCCTGGCAAGAACTTGTATCTTTTAGGGTCTAAACCCTTCTCATTCTAAGAAGAGACTTCTCGTGCAAGTGATCTTTAATAGCTTAAAAAACATCTCGGCCCCGTTAATGATATTTAGATCCATCTTTACCTAAGTTTAAACAATATATTAAAACACATTTGACAAATCGTGGTTACTATACGATTGATGAATTCCTTAACGACAAGGCTGCTTGAAAGTAGGCCACTCCGCTCTCATCTCTCACAAAACAGAAAAATTCTAAAGATTGTTAAACTTTAAAATGATCTTGGAAAAGAGCAATCTGCTGAGTTTCTTTCCGGCTCTTCTCAGTGGAATCTGCCTTCCGAACCGGTGGTAGAGTCACTACAAACAGTCTGACTTGCCGTTTCAAAAGTGCTTATAAATGACGCCTACTTGAAATGAATTAATTTTGAGTTTGAATTTGAATGCGGGGCCAAGATTTTAACCATTGCACTATGAGCGCTCGTAGATTAATTTAGTAAGTAACAATAAGAAATGTAGAAACAAACAAAATATAAAAAGGTAAATAATAATTTCAAAATTATTGCAATTGGTGCTTAACGCACTACAGCTCATGTAATGTTGAAAAAAATTAACAATTTTATAAGAATCGATGAAAGTAAAAAGACGAAAACCGTGAATAGGCTTCCCCTTAACGAGGTATCAAAACACCGTGAGTAATTGATACGACTTTTTTGTAATATTTGTGGTTTTTAGATCGGCGGCCCTTGTTAGAGTTTAGAATCGCCAGATCTACGCGATAACCTGAGAAACTCTCTTATTTCTAGCCTAAGAGCCGGTCACTACATTATTTAATAATAAATCAAAAATATAAAAAAAATAATAACACACCGACTAATAATAAAGGTCTGCGTTACAAGTTCAATTGTACAAGCGTGATTTTTTGTTGTGATTTTAAGTTGGTTAACAAACAATCGCTGTTGGTTTGATGTTATTTTTTTATGAGTTTCTTTGTGATTTTCCAACACTCTTCATCAATTCTATATTTAATTCTAATGGGACGATTTTGGAATAAATCCCTTTCAAACGAAAATAACTTTGCAAATCCGTCAAGGCATATGGCGGTGTTGAACCTGAACATACGAGTATATAAAAACAAACAATCGCATTCATAACCTCCTCCTTTGAAGGAATGTGTTTTAATAAAATTTACTTGAATAACTCTAACTTTAAATAAATAATAGACTACAAACTAACCTGCGCCTTTCAAGATTACGTCCAGCTTGCGATAGAGAACAGAAGAACGCGTTCGGGCTGTCTTGTGGTTATTGGCTTGTCGAGCCTTGACTAAAGTCGTCTCTGACAGTACGCCCTTTTCAGAAACTTTGGTGCCTGGACATCTGAATATAGTGCTATCTTTTTCAAGCTTCGGAAGTAATACTCGAGACTTATGAATTTACTGAAACTTTTTTTTTAAGTAAACCTTTATTTATTTATTATAATATAATAATATTTAGTGAAACTAGATTATTTGGGTTTCAATATTTTTACAAAAACAAATAAGCATCAATATTTTATGATCAAGTAATTTTTTTTTTAGTTCAGTAGCTCTTAGACTATTTGTTAGGGACCGTCCAATTTCACGGCTCCTATTTCATCTTTATGAAATAATTTGGAATTAAAAGGCTTGTCGATTCCGCTTCCTTTTTTACGTTTATCAGCTTTTATTATTTTGTTATTTAAATGAGCTTTTTATGCGCTTATTAATATCATTAGTATTGTGACGGCTTAAATGAAAATTAATGTTTCATTTTGAAATATCATGATCATTATATAATAATTATTATAATAGTATGCGAATGAGAAATAAATAGTATCAGCGATGCTTGAAAACACAGAAAAAGATGCGAAAGAATTTGCGGGCAAAAGCTCTAGTAACATAAAACCTAATACAAATTTTAAGCTTAACCCGGGATTCGAATCTAGAACACGTGGTAAGTAGTTGCACACGTTAACCCGAAGATATTTATTATCATCACCATTATATCAACCTTAACCCACTACTGACCCACTACAGGGCACCGGTCTCTTCCCACAATGAGAAGGGTTTACGCCGTAATCCACCACGCTAGCCCAGTGCGGATTGGTGGACTTCACACGCCTTCGAGAACATTGTGCAGGTTTCCTCACGACGTTTTCCTGAACGATAAAGTGAAAGTGATATTTGAATCACTTAAAATGCTCATAACTTGGAAAAATTAGAGTTGCGTGCTGGGATTCGAACTTGGCCCCCGAAAGTAAAGTCGAGCTCCTACCCACTTGGATATCACCGCTACGCTACGCTAATAAAAACAAATGAATAAACAAATATTTCCTATTTATAATATTATTAAAGAAAAAACTAAAGCATTTAAACTATTTTATAAAACCCTTATATCAATAGAGTATAGACGAAGTGAATGTCATCGATTCGGTCGTGATATGTCAATAAATTCTTTATTTACCGATCGCCGCGCAATGACATACGATCAACAATACCATCGCAATCAACGATAATGCATCGGCTATATATTTAGTAATAAATATCTAGAATGAGGTATTATTAGTATATTATTTGAGAGCAAGCACCGAATTTATACTTATCTATGATATATTATTAATCATAAAATTGAAAAAAATGTTGTAACGCGAATAGGGGATGAAAGTTTGTATGAAAGTTGTAAATTTCTAAGTCTTCTATATAAGTTGAAAATGGATATTTAAGTAGTCAAATAAAAAGATAAATTACTCGTTTAACAGTTAATAAAAATCTACCACCTTCAGCTTTCATGGAGAATATTTGTTCTAAATTCAGGACATTTCAGTCCAATTTTTTAAAAAACTCTTTTGCTTTAATCTATGGTATCTCCATTGGTTTTATTTTTGTAATTAAACAGCACAATAAAGAAGTAAAGAAAACTTAAAACGATACTTAATGCTATTTAACGTTAATAGTGTTCGTATTTAGCTTAAAGTAAATACTACAGCCATTCTATATCACCCAAAGAATTTTTATTGTTCACTCTTCGTTCTAGTTGGATGTTGTTTGATAAAAGTTTGGACAGACAGAAATCTATAGAAGTTTTAAACTACGAGTGCTCGGTAGTGGAACTACAAAACTGTATACTAAAGGAACAATCACATTTCGGTGCCGGCAGTAATTCAAATAAACCTTTGTCAAGCGTAAACGCTTTATAACAGTAAAGGAGCAAACTTCATCTGCGAGCGTCTCAGACTCACAATCCAACAATGAGAAACAGTAGCCTTATTTGCTACACAATAAATAAAGGACGAAACACATGAGAAATTACTGGGATACCCTTATGAGTCCTCATTATTTTAATAGTGTAAATCAAACACTTACAAGACAAACTAATCTTTAATTTTAAGGTGTCAGAGTTGAAATTTGATACAACGGACTGTGTTGAATTTCTGCATTGACAAGATTTTGGTTTGTTTTAAATTTTGTGTCTTATGTTGTGGGAAGTAAAGTTTCATTTTGATTGGGCAGTAGATCAATTTCTCGGTTGGCCGGTATAAAGACCGCACACTGTGTCTTGACGCCTACGCTCTTATTACCGGGACCACTCAAATACCACTAAGATATCGACGGGGTCGAATAATTAACCACGTATAGAAGTTAGAGGTATTATTTATTCATGCCCCTTTTCTTTGTGTAGGTAGGACAAAAGATATTACATTGTTTGTGAGATGTTTTACTGTTCTCGTTTTGAATTGAGGCTGTATTTTTACTATGGTTACATAATATATTGTTATGATGTTATAGAAATGTGGTGTTTAATCTGGCTTGGGTGGCACCCGTTAAGGAGTATCAAAGGTGTAGCCCCAATTCCAAAATGCATGAGGCAAGCAAAGGGTTTGAGGGAATCCCCGAACGTACCCGTTAGTGTCGACAACAATTCTACAGACAAAAAAGTATACAAACGTCTAAATGAAAACCGAAAAAATACTCCACAGGAGGTACATTATGTACTGTCTCTGAGATTTATCTGTGAAACCGAAAACCTAAAAGTTTTGAGTAAACCACTGCCATAGTTTTTATTGAACATACAGCCCTAACATTACATGCAAAATTAAAATCATTTGACTCCTGTCACGAAGCTTAGGCAATACACGCATGTCGGTCTGTTATCATCAACAGGGTTGTTAAAAGTAAACACTTAGAATATTTTGATTTCGTTTGGATGAACAAATAAATATGCTTCTTCTGATTTAATATTTTTACAGAGCGATTCCTTGTATCTTGTCGTAATTTTTTTACACGTTGTAGGCTTTGCTCTTTATCTTCTGCTCTTATAAGAATGGTCTTATAATGCAGAAATATATTAAAAAAATATTTTAAAAAACCGAAATATTAAAAGTAATAAAGGTTTTATCAAACAATTATATAATAAAATGGCAGCTATTATCAGTCGATTTTCGAGATCCAACGTCCGAGAATCATGAGCGAGATATACTTGCTGTAAATCCTTTACCAATATTATTTTTGTAAAATTGATTTAAGTTCACGCGGCTAAATTTAGCTAAACTTACCATCTCAGAGAGAAATATAGTTTTATGTATATTATATTTTCTTTTTTTTTTAAATACTTTACAAATTTCAATTAAAACAATATAAAAATTTAAAGTTTATTGGTATAGTACT
Organism: Pararge aegeria; assembly: GCF_905163445.1. Classification (NCBI taxonomy): domain Eukaryota; kingdom Metazoa; phylum Arthropoda; class Insecta; order Lepidoptera; family Nymphalidae; genus Pararge; species Pararge aegeria. The sequence continues at coordinate 1,399,579 of NC_053184.1, read as the reverse complement.
GTTTCTGAATTATCCATAAAATCTTAACGAAGCCCTTATCCTTTGCAGAGCTACACGGTCAGCTTAACCAGTCATGGCCGACAAAATCGACCACCAGTCACGTTCGGAATAAAGCTATCGAGTTACTCCGTGAATGTTTATCTGTTTGTTTATTGCTTTTTTCAAACTCATAAATAGAATCGGATTAAAATATCCGGTTGAATGTATAAGGGTTTTGGAGTTTTATATGTGACGTAGTGGCTCTTATGTCAATAACTAAATTTTAGTACGTGTGTATGGAATAGTTTATGTTTTTTTTTTTTCGCGCACAAATAATTCACATCTCCAAACTGGAAAGTTTAGTTGAGTTTTCGTTTTTTTTTGTCATCTTTAACACTATATTTAGTTTGCCCATAGGAATGTTTTTATTTCGATGTTTGTTTGTTTGCTACTTTTATGCCGATTTTAATGAAATTTGGCATACATGTAGCTTGAATCCTGAAGATAGATAAAGGATACAGGAACAGCTAGTCAAATTTAAAAATAATATGAGATGAATTTGGAAACTTTTTTTTAATTTTAATTCCCTTGACTGCAATCTTACCCTGTGGTAAGTGATAATGCAGTCTAAGATGGTAGCGGGCTAACCTGTTAGTTTTATTATTATCATCCATCATATCAAGAACATACGTCGAATGCTGGTCTTTTGTAGAGAGTTCCGAATTCCACGGTTTTGTGCCGCTTGTGTCCAGCGGCAACGTCTGCTGTTGTTGTCCGTCCACCGCGTTGGCGTTCGACCAACGCTGCGCTTACCAATGAAGAGTTGCCATTCCAGCACCCTGGGACCTCAATGTGAAAGTCAATGTGTTCTCCAAGCTATATGCCCCGCTCTTTGCCACTCCAGCTTCGTGTCTCTTTGAGCTACGGTAACTCTCATTCTTCTACGGATCTCTTCATTTCGTAACGGAGATATACTTCGAGCACATCCCTCCTCATCGCACGCTTAATAATTCTCGATAACATTATTTCTCATTCTTTCCATAATATTTACCTATAATTGGTAAGGTTAGTGAAGCCACAACTTAACGCATGTCATTTTGACAACCGATTGGCGCACTGTGACCCTGCTTTCTGAGTCCAAGACTGTTCGGTTTCCACAACTAAGAAATTTTTTGTGTGATGAACATGAATGTTTTTCAGTGTCTAGGTTTTAACCTGTATGGTATAAGTATTTATGTATATTATTCAGAAAGCATTCATCAGTCATTATATTACCCATCACACAAGCCACGCTTATTTTAGGGCTACATAGCGATGTGTGAATTGGCGTAGTTTATTTATTTATTATTCATGAAACAATAAAGAAATCCCAGCGTCATGTAATACAGTACAGTGAAGTAGGAACAGCCAACAATTAAAGTGCTTTGCTCTAGATCCATAATTTGATTACCATCCCGAGTCATGTTGGAAAGTAATCCGAGTGGACTTTACTCCGCACTAACAATATTACGGGTTTTAGGATTTTGAAAATGTGATACACATTTTTCAGTTCACTTGAATTTACAGAAGGACATTCGAATCTTTAAGCATATTAATTATTATATAAAAATCATGAGAGATTTATTTTGAAATGGTCGTCAGTTGATTACTTGATTTATTTAAATAAATCTTTGGCAACCTGATGACTGCCTTTCATCCACAAAAGAAACACAATACACGAATTGTAACACTGGTTTATTTAAAAAATATGAGTACATATCATATATATATGTCTGACTTTTCAAGTGAGAATACATATGTCAATATCGGTACTTATATTTTGGGAATAACACAACGATAGCGCGATCTCAGAGGATGATCACGCCATCTGTCGACAATGGTAAAATTCGCGAACAATCTTCATCATCAAAATTATCAACCAAATACCGGCTCACGTGTATACACTCAGAACAAAGCTGATTCCACGAGCTGGCCAAATGCGGTTTAGATTAGACTTCACATACGTTTGAGAACGTTATGGAGAACTCCTAGGCATGCAGGTTCCCTCACGATGTTTTCCTTCAACGTAAAAGCAAGTGATATTTTTTTAGCTAACTTTGATTATTAAAATAGCTTGTTTATATTAGATTTTTCTGGCCATCGCACCTAAGCATGGCTCATTGTCACTTTAACTTGCTGATGAAGAAGGCAGAGGACCGGATGTGGTAAAGCTTCGTGGGAAAGGTTATGTCAACTAGATACGGGTGCTGAGTTGAACTTAACTTAAACTGTTCATAATAAAAGTTGACAAATAAAATTTCATCGAAATTTAAATGCACGCTTTTATTAGTTATAAACTATTGAGATAAAATTAAAAAATACAATGTATACACACTATGAGTTAACATAACTGAGTATTTTGGTTGTTTTAATTTTTTTTTATTCCTAAAATGTATACTAAGTTTTTGTCCGCGTTTATTGCGAACCGTTTGTTTTCCTAGGATAAAAATTAGCCTATGGGACTCCTTTTTATTCTGTGCCATAAAAAAAGTCCACTGGTTGGTTTGTTAGGGCGTAAGGAGAAACAGACAAACAAAACACTTTCGTCTTTGTAATATTAGTATGGAGATTAGTGTGGAGTTCTTCCAAGTGTAGGTATGAACCATTAAATAAGAAGTGTTCTTCATCAACCCGCATTGCAGTATAGAGTTGTATGCGAAATTAATAAACCTGACGAAAATGATGATGGTATATTTTTTTGACAGCCGAGTGGCGCAGTGGGCAGAGACCCTGCTTTCTGAGTCGAAGGTCGTTGGTTCGATTCCCACTAGTGGAATGTGTATTTTATTAATAAAAAAATATTCATCAGCTTCGTTAGTACCCATAACACAAGCTACGCTTACTTTGGGGCTAGATGGCGATGTGTGTATTGCCGTAGTATATTTATATTTATTTATTTATTTATTAATTTATATGCCAAGTTAACTTTAGTATTCTGAATTTAGCGTCAAATTTCCAAATTTTTAAAAACTCTTGATTGGTACTCCGTAGACTCCACTTAGATTACTTTACAACACGAGTCAGAAGCGTAATCAAATTGTGTCCGGAGAGCGAAGCGCTTTAATTGTTCAATGGTTACCGAAATTTGTAAGAACTTGCATTTATGGTATACATTATATAATTTTCAAACGATTACAAAATAGTTGTATCTACTGCTGCTATGTATTAATGCAACGTAAGCACTTATTACGAAAAGTTGCATAAGATTCAATAAAAAAAAAATCAAAATTAATCTATTTCACGTAGGCGTTGTTTATAAGCACTTTTGAAACATGAAGTCAGTTTTTTTGAGTGATTCTACCACTGGTTTGAAGGAAGATTCTACCGAGAATAGCTGGCAAGAAACTCATCTTTTTTTTTTTAAATTTTCTATCTTGTGCGAGATCAGAGCGGAGCGGCCTGCTTCCAAGCAACCTTGTCATTAAGAAATGTATTAATCGTGTAGTAGTTTATAGTTATCTTACATTGTTCAAACTTAGGTACCTAAAGGAAGAATTAATATCATTTAGTAAATCATGGTATAAAAGCATATATTTACCCTAACAAAGAATTTCTGTACTTATCTCAGACGATATACAGATATCACAAATTTACGTTTGTTTCTAGTAGGTAAGTACCGAGTAGTAGGCTGTTTATATCTACTTTAAGTTTTTAATTACTAATGTTTAAATAAACATTATATTGTTATAAATATGTTGCGAAACTACTGTTAGTATACCTATAGCTTTCAATTTGGCACAAAGATATTCGCGTGATCTAAATCGACGTCATCGATCGCACAGCTCTTTTCTGTCATATTATAGAAATATCAAAGTTCATAAGCAACCTCAAAGCAAAATTTTCTTTTTTTTTATATACGAGCGCTTGACTGCAGTCACAGTTGATGGTGAGTGATGATGCAGCCTAAGATGGAGCGCGGTTGCCTAGAAGAATAGGCAATCACTCTTTATAGTAGTAGTGGTCGAGCTTTTAGTGACAGAGCCAGGAAGTTTAGACGGCCGATTGGCGCAGTTTGCAGCAACCCTGCTTTCTGAGCCCAGGGCTGTGGGTTCGATTCCCACAACTGGAAAATGTTTGTGTGATGAGCATGAATGTTTGTATATTATTGTTGCTCTGTATATATGCGATGGTTTCCCACTTAGCATTAAGTACACCATAGGCTTCCATCTGCTTGATCCGTCAATTATCCCTATCCCTATCCCTATCCCTACTTATATTATAAATGTCAATGTAAGTTTGTTTGTTACGCTTTCACGCAAAAACTACTGAAGCGATCCTCATGAATCTTTGTTCACATATTCTTGGAAGTGTTAGAAGTAATATAGGATACTTTTTATCCCGACATTGAGCTCGGTTTCTTTGGGAGAGGGGATGAAAGTGTTTGACGATTTTACATCGTAAAATGAAATTAAATGAAACATATGTGCGAAAACCAATAGGTTCCCATAAACAAAACGAAATGGGACATAAACATAAACGGGGTAAATAATTTACCCCGGATTTATTTTCACGATAAAGTTTTAGTAACCGATTACATACCTATTTGCTTGATGATTCACACATAACGCCCCCCATACTTAGCTCATAGAGCTACAAAAGATCACTAATAGGTATTAAGTATGGCTGTAATTAATCTCACCCCTTTGCTGACTTGCACTGACCACAGGAAACGGGGCCTGAGTTGCAAGTCATCCATATAGGAAGTAGACAAATCTCGTTTACATTACGTCCACACGATTTTAACTCTCGACCACAGATACTCGTATGTTCTAACAAAACAGCCTGATTGTTAACCACACAGATCTCAATAATCATAAAACAACAGTAGAATTTTAATAAAGATCACTCATTAAAACGTCTTGTTATTAATTTTAATGTCACATTAAAACCAGACGCCTCCAGAATTTAGTTTTTCAGCTTTATTATTAGTATCTAGTATAGATATCATCGCGAATCGCGGACCGGCAATGGGTGGAGCACATAGCTCGCAGAACCGATGGACGTTGAGGTCTTAAGGTGCCGGAATGCCGCACCGGTGAACGCAGCGTAGGTCGACCCAGAACGAGGTGGACAGACGACATCAGGCTAGTCTTTGGAATCCGCTGCGGAGGCAAGCGGACCAGAACCGTGGATTGTGGAACTCCCTACAAAATACGTATGTCCAGCAGTGGATGTCAAATGGTTGAATTGATGATGATGATGATGATAGATATTATAATATGAATAGAAGACCTAGTTATCCACTACGCTGACTTCACCAGCCTTTGAGAACGTTACATGGAACGATTACGTCTAAAGCAAGTGATACTTAGTTGTTCAAAAAACGCACATAGCTCCGATAAGTTAGAGTTTGAAGTCCTATCCACTAGGCTGTCAATGTTGATGACGATAAAAACATCGTTAGTGAATTCAATTAAAACATCGTGCCGACGTAGTGTAAACGAAACCCGGGGATCCCATTACCCACTAGCGAGTGGATTGAAGTCAACAAAGGCAGGAATCAGTGTACAATACACAAACCCGCCGATGTATGGAAACGGATTACGTCTTAATGGGCACACATAATGCGTTTATTGCTGGAATAGTATCGACTGTTTGTAGATGACAACACACTATATCGGTGGGACGTCCGAATTGATTTCAAAGTTTTTTATTGTTCTACTAAAAGTCATTGTCACTGCAATCTCACCTGAAGGTCGACGAAAAAGTTATGTCTACTCATCATTGTCTATTTTTAGCTTTCAGAGTCACCCGCCGCGCTGCTCCTATGCAGCTAGAAACGGTGACTTATTTTTCTTCTTATAATGGTGATCTCATGGACGTTGGGGTCTCAAGGTGCTGAAGGCGACACGGCGCAAGAAACCGAAGTGTTGGGAGACCCCCCGGAGTCACCAGATACAAGCGGCACAAAGCCTAAGCGAATGGAAAAACATATGTCCATCAGTGATCGTGAAATGATGATGGAGATGATAAAATTTCAATCAAAAATACGCACTTAGTGGAAAAAGGTTTTTTTAATATAAATAAGCTCCTATTATTTTTAATAGTGTATGTAGATCAGACAGGGGATGTAGGACAAATGTAGGACGATAAAAAAAATACTTTATATATCATATAAGCATAATAAGACGTTTGAAAAAAAACCAATGCCGTAGATGCTCTAAAATACTCTATGAAACTAAAGTGGAAATGAGATAGCCATATAAACCGGGTATTCGGATAAAAGATGGACAAAGACGCTCACGGAATGGTGCGGTCCAGTGGGACAACGAAAAAGAGGTTAGAGGCTAGGTAGTGGGAACTAAAAAAGCAAAAAATCGAGAAAACTTTTACTTGGAGAGATCCTTAAACAATAATATTTTTCCCGAGTTAATTTGTTACAAATATTATCATTAATTCAATTAATTTAATACTGCTTTTATTATAATACCTAATAATGTGTCACGTAAAGTATTAACTCATCCAATTAAACTGTTTGTCAACCAGATATTAAGGATAATAAAAAGGCTTCTTTATTTATTTTTTATTTTATAATAGGACGTTTGAATAAAGTTGCAGTAAATGTGACTGCAAACTGTACATATAACAATTAGAATGGCCGACTCTCGGTCTACAATTTGATTACCGTGGCGAGTCAGGTTAGAAAGTAATTTATGTGGACCTCACTGCAAAGTCTGAGTGTTAGGGACTTAACGAAACTCGTTTTACAAATAAAAGAAATTGCACAGGTGATAAATTAAAACCAAAATATAACTTCACAGGATTTAGAGAAGCATTATTAACTGTCCCTGGCACAGACTGGATGACAAGTGTAGGGATCGGGGTCTTTGGAAAAACTTGGGGGAGGCCTACGCCGATGAGGTGACTTCTACCTTAAATTAGACCTAAGAATTAGACATTGAAAGACATAACAAAATTAACTTTATATTATTTTTATCAAATAAATTCAAATTTGTAATAATGATTAGTAAAAATTTTATAAAAGAAAAATGTAATGATGTAATAAATGGTAGTAGAATAAAGACTATTTATTTTTATTTTATTTTTATTATTAACTGTCCCTGAGACTTATCTGTGAAACCGAAACGCTAATAGTTTTGAGTAAACCACTGCCATCTTTTTTACTGCAAAATTAAAATCAAATGACACTGGTCACTTTATTGGTTACGCATCGCGTAGCGTAGGGCTTAAAGAAAGAGTAGACAAGCCAATAAACAAACTCACTTTCACATTTATGAGCTTCCTTATTCGGCCCATTGTTAGCGATTGCGTTTCGGAACCTTAAGTCATAATTGGCAACACGCACTGGTCGAAGAGAAGTATAGAATATTTGATATGAAGTTAAATATTACACTATTAATGGAAAACTCGGCGTCACTGATAAAATCTGCATAATAATAATAAATGAGTGGCAATAAATTTGTATTGTAATCCTTAAATAAACTGCAAGATAAAAAGTGTCATCTGCCGCAAAGTTTACAAATGTAATCCCATATCTTGTTTTCAATAGCCATTTAATGTTGTATTGACCACGTTTTATAGTCTAAGAGCTGGTAAAATATTTCTTTACCAAAGCGTTGATAGCCTAGTGGTTAGTGGCTTTGGCATTCCTTCCGGGGAGACCGTGTTCGATCCCCGAATCAAGTTTGATCACCTCTAACTTATCAGAGTTATGCACGTTTTTGATTTATGCAAATTATAAAGATTCCTAATCAAATCTGTATGCCGGAGAGATCTCTATAAAATTCCCAAAGGTATCTGAACTCTACCAATCCGCACTTGGCGAGCGTGGTGACCAACGGCCTAGATTCCTAATTTCCCAAATGCCTGAATCAGTATGGTTTTAACATAGAAAATTACATTTTATTTCTTAAGAATGTAATAATACGTGCAGCATTTTTTTTTATTACTTTCAATCAGTTTTTGGCAATTTATTTATTAACTAAAACTAAGTGACACAAATCAGTTAAAATCAAAAATGTAGCAGTCCTAATACTAAAGGCTATTTATTGCAAGTTAATTATTTTCTATGTTACACTGAAAAAAGTTGTGCACATTAATAAAGTTTCTACAAAGCAAGTCTAATATGAATTTGAAATATACTGGTAGTATCAAATACATTGCAAGTAATTTTTTTGTACAGCCAAATCAATACTAATTAGATTTTATTTTATAATTCCTTTTTGATCTTTCAGTTTATATGCTTTGCACAAATCATGTACCATCTCTTACATTATATAGAGTATCGCGAGCTATTCACAACTGCATTACACACGTAACATAATCCGATGTGTTAAACGCCAATATATTTCCAACTTTACACTAAAGTATTAAAGTTTACTTTTGTACATCAGTAGCGATAATAGCGCCTACGCGAACTAGATTCTGTGATATATTTTTAGCATCGCATAAATAAAGTTTATTTTGATATACAATATTAAAACGAAATTGTTCGAATAAATCTTTATTTAAATGGAAATTTTTAACCATTCTTTATATTATAATAATCTCTATTTTTGTATTTGTATTGATATATATTATATATATATTTCTATTGATACAAGATTATATGGTGTAACTTCCATACTACTTTAATACAATAGAATAATATGTGCAGTTTATGTAACTAATTAACACTGATAATATAAAAAAAATTGCGGTCAAATCTCGAGGTCTTTTACGCATACTATTTCTACCATACACAATATTAGTACGTATAATGATTACTGAAAAATAAATTTCAAACTGCCATGTTATAAGTTAGGCCACCAAAAAGTATCTTCGTAGTTCTGTTTATATCCTCTTTGCCTAAAAAAATTTTTCTTTGTTTTTTCTAATACCATTTAGATGAGGAAGCAATATAAATATATATAGTATCAAAGTCTTAGGGCCTTAGTTTCTAAATATAGTAAGACAACAAAACATACAAACAGACAGTAAATTTATAGTATTTGTGAGGAGACGTTATTACCACCACCTCGGTATGACATGCCGGGCATAATGGCCCGATAAATTCGTCCTGCCCGTCCCTAAGCTATTTTTGCTTTTATTCCCATTTTGTTTGTACTCTGTGTTCCCGTTTAGGGCGTGGGCGCTACTATACAATATATTTTAATCCGTCTTTTTTAGCTTACTTCATTGTTTGTATGAAGTTTGGATATATACTTCCATATATCCTTACTAATATTATTAACGCAAAAGTGTCTTTGTTTGTTTGTCATTCCTTCATCACTTCCTAAGCAACCATTCAAATTGACTTTTGAAATAGAGTTATTTAAAAGGACGGAGGGTAACATTTGTTATTTTTATCCCAGGACAACAAACGTTTGTCACGGGATTTGTATAAAACTCTAATAAGCGCGGGCGACGGAGACGTGCAACAATTAGTATATAAAAAAACAAATAAATAAAAGTTTATATTAAACGTAAGCTTACAGAAAAATCCCATCATAATGTTAAGGATTACTTAAACGATAAAAAAACACTTGGGTGTGATTGCTCTCACTTCATAGCTTAATATTAATTTACTGTGAGATAGTGATAACAAAAAAAAATACCCAGCTAAGTTTGTTTGGTAGCTTTAGGTTAAAGTTGGCGAACGAAGTTATCACCATCCCCTTACAACTATGTAAATATATGTATGAATGCTTCATAAGTGCCTGTGATATGTCTACATGAATAAAGAAATTTTGAATTTGAATTTAAAAATAACTGTGTCTGTTAGTATCTTGGCAATATTATGCAAGGAGATAGCTTTCATTTTGGAGACTGAAATAAGGTTTTTATCGCGGGAAAATAATCAGTTCCCGTGGGATTACAAAAAAATCGGTTACAATACGGGCGATAACAGCTTGTATTCGAATATATTGGAAGTTCGAACCGCGGTTCCGAACGCGTTTATTTCGGTTTATAAAAAAACTCTTCCAGGGGGTTTCCATTTAGAATTCCCGGATCAAAAATATCTGTGCCAAATTTCAACAAAGGGCAGTAAACAAATAAACATACATACGCACTTTTGCATGAATAATATTAGTAAAGTTGAGAAGCTGGCAACTTTGCGAACGTTCGTGCTATTCAGTGATCACTAAGAGCTTGAAAATTATTTTAAGAACGTTGCAAAATAATACGCTATTACTAAAATTCTACGAGTTTTAGTTATTTAAATTAGATACACATTACCAAAACGATCAATAATCTCTACATATAAAAGTATTTATTATGTTGTCCTGAAATTGTTATAAATATCATGAAAAACCTTCCCGCGTTAGAGGTTACTTTGACATTATTTTCTGTAGAAACATTTGTACTGAATTATGTATATTAGATAATCATAAGGTCAGGAATGTAGTCAGGAATAACATTTCTTGTTTACACTGTGAAAAACTTCATAGATCCACTAATAGTCTATGTTATCATCTTGGAGATGTCTCTTAAAAAGTTCAAAGTTTGTATTAAACGTAAGCTTATAGAAAAGTCCTATTATAGTATAAAGGACTACGTAAACGATAAAAAAGCTTGGGTGTAAATTATTGCTCTAACCAGGTTGCTCTTCTAATAATTTAAAATGACATTGTGAGATGGTGATAACAAAAAAAAAAAAAACACCCGGCTAAGTTTGTTGTGGGCTTCTTCTTAGACCAGGACGCGTTTGGAACCCTCGTAGCTTTAGTTTTAAGTTTACGAATGTGGTTATCGCCATCATCTCACTACCGTGTGGTTCTTATGTACGCATCAAAAGTGCCACCTGTGGGCCTACTTGAATAAAGATATTTTTGACTTTGACTTTGACTTTGTTATTCACAATCTGGATGGTGTTATCCTAATATGTTCACTACTGTGGCCAAAAACCTTATGTTAACGTTAACCAAATAACCAATCAATCTAAATTCAACCTATATATTATTTCCACTGAAACCGTATAAGCTGGTAACTACACCAGCCCTTTCAGTGAATGCAGTTCGGGCCACTACCTATCTTCATTTTTTTTCAGTGTGATCATGTTGCTATCTGTCGCTTCGAGCTCTCGGTAACTAATTTGCATTTCCTGCGTTTCAACTGCCGCCATATTTATTCCGGGAATAATCCACACCTGTGCCGTTCACATCAGATGACAAAAAGCGCCGCTTTCTCCCACATAGAAGAGCCGACGTTCTTCTCTGAAAAACTACAGGACCAATTCCAAATAGCGTAAAAGGAAATTGTGTAAAATAGCTCTACAATATATGTTGAGCATACGACCAGAGAGCTATTTTATAGCTGTTATATGTTTTAAATCTAACTGTATTGTTGTTGTATATCATTTATTTAGTATTAAAGTTCATTTGTATCTCCTTCCGTGAGAACGCAAATCAACAGTAGTATTTAATATGTAAATACACAAAACCATGGGAAAAGTTGCTACTTCATCTTAAGTGACCTATAGCTTTGTACTCATAATTGAATACAGAATTTTTGAATATTGAATTTGTTAAAATACTACATGGCATCCGTTAATTTAGCGTATTTATAAGATAAATGTGCAAAAGTTTTTTTTTTATTTTATCTTATGAATGTGCCGTATGTCTTTATTGGTATGTTCATATGCCGAATTGCCATTTTCCCCGCATGAATACCAAAACTTTTTGTTTAGTGCGTGAGCTCTGTATCCGCTCTCAGCCGTGTAGTTTGTTGTCAGTTGGTTTTCCATTTCCATTTGCACCTCTGTCTCTATGTGGTTGGGGGTTTCATTTATAAATTTCTTTGTTTTCCGCGAAAATAGAAATATAACAATCATTCTGCGGTAAATGCCCCGAATTTTTTTATCTTACACGTTACATATTTGGTGGTATCTACAAATAGCTAATCCAGATTTTGGTAATTAAAATACATGCAAGTGAGTTAAAACTTCCCGTGCACGAACTGACATCCTACTATCCTACTATCCTACTATTATATATTATATTTATATAATATTAAAGACATGAAAGTCAGGATGTTTGTGACTCAAAAACAGCTCAACGTTTTTGGATGAAATTTGGCATGCATGTAGCTTTTGACATGGGAAAGAACATATGCTACCTTTTATCCCGATTCCTTAAGAAGTTCCCTAGGGAAAATTGAAAGAGGACAGGTAGCTTTGAAATTTGGTATACATGTCACATATGCTTTGGAAAAAGACATGTTCTTTCTATACCGATCTCTCAAATAGTTTCCGTGGTTGGATAACACATTGTTAACCAGTGAAGCTTTAGACCCAATTCTGTAGTCCACGCCGACTATGTCACGGGCAGAAACTAGTTAATAATATAAAAAATAAACGAGCATCTAGTCCGTGCTAATGAAAAAAGTATAGATCAAGCAACGTGAGCATGAGAATAATCATCCATTCGACTTACAAGAACCTTATATACATTTACGGTTATAACATTATTATTTAAACGATATCATTCTTAACTGAAACGACTTTCATCTGGATGTCTTCACATCATTGGGTATAAACAGGGAACTTCAAACCGACATTGGCGGTTCAGTTGAGAAGTTAGAGCATTTCTGTTCTAATTTCTCAACTGAACGTCCAACCAACGTACCAAAACGGTAATTCAAAAAAGTGGACTGACTCAAGAATATGTCTAGTTTAAGAAGTGGAAGTGTAAATAATTACAGCAGACCCAAGCAACCGCATTATAAGCCAATTCCTAAAGCCATAAGTAAGAGTGGGTGGAAACAAAAAACCAATAAGTCAATATTCAAAATACCATACCAATGCATCTATTCGACGGCTGATTGGCGCAGTGGGCAGCGACCCTGCTTTCTGAGTCCAAGGCCGTGGGTTCGATTCCCACTACTTGAAGATGTTTGTGTGATGAACTTCAATGTTTTTCAGTGTCTGGGTATATTATAAGTATTTATGTATGTTATTCTTAAAAATATTCGTCAGTCACCTTTGTACCCATAACACAAGCTACGCTTACTTTAAGGCTAGATGGCGATGTGTGTATTGTCGTAGTATATGTATTTATAATTATTAGTATATTTATCTAAAATTTGCAAGCTTTTCTAAGCTAGCTGAACAGATTCACGGTTACCACACACAACTCGATGTAGCTCCCAATCTATTTACCATTCCACTTGGATTTACTTCACGCCTACAAAAATTTGCATAATAGAATCCACAAATAAACATAGGTAGTACAAGTTTCCTAATTACTAAACGGGCGAAGCTCGCAACTAGCAGCACTCCATAAAACACATTACTTTGCTTAACTGGGCCACGCATATGGGACGTGGCAGTGCCGCTGCCTATACGACATGGACGTTATCCATAGGAGTCGCACAGTCTAAGCAAAACAGTCTATTTACCACGTGTTCTTGTTAAGCAAAGTAGGCGCGATTTAATTTGGCTGGACGGTAATAAGTTTTTATGAGTATAACATAACATACAATATAACGCGACATAGTGAAAGGATTCGCAATCATATTGTCCGAATGAGATAGCATGAGTTTTCACGCGGACCAAGTAACATATTGTGAATAATGAGTGAAATAGAATCATCATCCGTAGCCAATTTATGTACTACTGCTGGGCATATACCTCGCCTGTCATAGAAGAGACGGTTTTAGAGAATAAGCCCACAATGCTACTCTGATGAAATAATGAATGGCAGAGAATAAAAGGTATCTACTAATACATGTATATCTGATATAATAATAAGCTGATATATGCAATAATTTCATTTACATCATAGAGTTAAAGGGAGACATGAACTGACGTAATAAACCAAAACCACCTTTGTTAGAGCAGTTCTGCACTTCATTAGACGTAAGCATTATAAATTCATACCAAATTCAAAATTCATTTATTTCAAGTAGCCAAGTTTAGAAGCTTTTTTGAAATGTCAGGTCAGTCCATTCGTAGTGACTCTACCACCGGTTTGAAGGCAGATTCCACCGAGAAGAGCCGATACGATACGATACGATACTGCTAGTATGACTTTGCATTAGGGGTATATTGCAAAGTTGTGGTGAAAAAGCTGTGGCTCTAGGCTGTGGTAGGAGTGTAGATTAATGTTAGTGGGTAGGACAGTCGCACGTTCCCGATAACAAGCCGGACGCATCTATATTTGGCGCGCTGTGGACTATAATAAGCCATGATGGACTTGAGGAATTCAATGCAGCGGACAATTTTCAATTCAGTGGTTTAACTGTAAACGGTACGCTATGGATTTATCCTTATAGCATATAAATTTTTGGTAATGTACCCTCTACGCACGTTTCGCTCTGAAACCGGAGCATCCTTAGGAGATGTTGACTTTACAATGATTAATTCTTAAGATGTCAACATCTTCTTGACAAAGTCAAGTCAGTCAGATTCATAATATATCATGGATTGGAGCAAGTAACGCCTGCATCTATCCAATCTGACAACAATCTGCAGCCCAAACGTCTAAATGTAGAAATTAAAATTTTCACAGAATTTTAGTAGAAGAATGTTTTTTTACAAAGTCTACCACTAAGGAGGGTAAGGACGTGGTTGCCGGTGTAACTAAAGGTACAGGCTTCACACCTAAGCCTCAAGTTGATTGACACAGGGTGGCATGTTGCAGGACGTGTTTTTTGCATATGACGTGTTACTCTCTTAATACGCGATAGTTTCTACTTACCTTCAGATGGGCCATCTACTTGGTCCAGTATTACCATCAAATATAGGGGGTGAAAGTCTGTAATTTTTCAATTAAATGCAAATAAACTACACGGTATCTGGTACACTACCCACAAACGAATTAAATATAGAATGAAAGTTTGACATGAAGAGTCATCAAGTTGCTGGCATCCGCTAGCTGTCATAAAGGGTCAATGTCAGGAATTCTCTCAGCAACCGTATTCGGTCACAGTAATCATTAGGCCGCTAATCACACCACCACTTGGTCCATTTTTAATTCCACTCAAAATTCCAATTACCAAATCGTATGCCTAATCTCCATTTTCATTGTCCGCTCAAGACAAATAGGCGCTTCAGTGGGAATGTAGTTCAAGAGTAGGTATTCGCGATCAGAGCTCCCATTCGCCTCTCTCATTTCACGCCTATTAGTTAAACTTGTTACGTACGCGTGGCTCTCCATTAAAATGCAAATTGGACGCCCCTGAAAATGTTTGTATAATTTTTTTTTTCATTTATTTTCCCGCTCGCGGCTGTTTTCACTACTTTTTTTGTGTTTAAAGCTATTGTGTTTTATTTGTAGCGCTTAAGATTATTTTGCATTCACCTGCGTCAGCGACTTTCTTCACTAGAAAAAGCATAACCAACCATCTCCTCTAAAATAAGGTTTAAAAATTATAACAATTTAAAGAGCGTTGGTGACCTCTGACCAAATAACAAATAAATAATCTATTTATCAGCTCTAAGATAACTCTGTAATTAAAACCGCATAAAAAACTGTGCAGAAGTTTCAGAGTAGAAACATAGTCGGCGGCCTGGCTGGCTGGACTGGCGCAGTGGGTAGCGAGGCCGTGGGTTCAATTCCTACAACTGGAAAATATTTGTATGATTAAAATTAATGTTTTTCCGTGTCTGGGTGTTTATCTGTGTTTATATATATATATATTATAATTATTTATGTATATTATTCATAAAAATATTCATTAGTCGTCTTAGTACCCATATCACAAGCTACGCTTACTTTGGGGCTAGGTAACAATGTGTATAGGTAAATAAAAATAAAAATAGGATATACATAATTTGTTTATATACATTTACATGTGTTAAAGGCACGTTAAAATCGGCCCAGATGTACAATCCTAAGCCTGGATTAAAAAAATTACAAACAGGCACATTTCGAAATTTAATAGGTCTTATGTATTTCCATCTCTTTTTCGATACGCAAAAACTTATAAAAGCTATACCTATCACAATACTTCGCATAAAAAGTAGCTCCCTATACACCATTAGTTACATCTGGTGCAAACATCCAAACATTTGCACATAAAAATTCACGCCAAGAGAAATCGCAAAGAAATCTCGGTTGGAAGCGTATTCCACAACACGATACATCTTGTAATTCCACAAATACAACGTGAACTGAGTCTGGGGCTCCGTTCCCACTGAAAATATGTTTTTGTGGCGAAACACAGCTCAGGTTATGCACTTTTCATATGCGACTGCACGCCGCAATATGCCAAGATAACGCTTCGGACAGCTTTATGTGGCGACAAGATGGAGATTTGGTAACGCGCAGAGGGGTTATTATTTTAGAAGTTTATGCCTAACAATTCTGAACATATCAAATTTAATACCTAGAAATAAACAGCACATACATCTAAGGTACATTAAGTGAACGTACATTTTAAGTACTTTTAAAGTCATGTTGCTAAATATAGCACCGTTCAAAGATTACTTTAAAAATAAGGCAAGGAAGTAATTTACATAATATTTAACAAAAGTGCGCAACCAGCACTATACACGGAATAGTAGAGAAACTTGTTGAATAAATGCTAACACTATGCTATAAAATATAAATAAACAACAATAAATATTCAATAAATAAATATATTACGACAATACACACAACGCAATCTTGCCCCATAGTTAGGAAGTAAGTTAACGCAAAAGTTGTGAGATACACTTCTATGCAAGCAAAATGTGCCTTGAAGTGTTATCAAAATTATAAACTAGCGGCCTTAAAGGATCTTAAAAATAGCAATATATAGTGACCATTCAAATATCTCCCATCGTTTGACCCCATTCAAAATACAATTCAGCCATAAATAGTGAACCATCTATTTCAATACAATATTCTTTGTTATGCGAAGATCTTCCTTTCTTATTTAGAATCATATTTCGTCTGCGAGGCCGATTGTTCTGCCAGGATCAGCACAACAACACTGTCCTTTTACTGACTGCACAATATCCGCTGAACGATGAATGTTGCCACTTGGAACACTAAATATTTACTTCCAAGCATGAATAACAAGAAATATACTTTTGCGGCCATCGCCATGAGTTCTACTTTTAAAGTAATATTAAATATACCATTTATGATTTGTATTCATAAAATGGGTTGACATTTTATGCCTTCTGCACGGCTAGCATAGGCAGTAGACAATTATCTCGCCGGGGAAAGAAAAAAAATTATCTTCGTGCACAAGTGGAAATATATCTATATCCAAATAATATATGTGTAACAATAAAAGGGTATAAACTAAAATTACATGTTCCCGTTCTTTGCAGGTGGGCACGTTAATTATATCCCCTGTCAGGGGATATAAACCAGGGGATATAATTTTTGTCCCCTGCCTGTGCTAGCCCTGCTGCTGGGGATATAATTTGGGGATGTTGATGTTTTTATTTTTTTATTTTTTTAATAATAAAATCCCATTGGAGTAGCGACATAGAATATATAAGCCTTTTCTGGAAGTGAAGAAGCCATGGGTCGTAATAAACTGAAGATGTTGATTAAATTGAAATTTGGATTTTTTTTTCTTTTATGCACCATGACATAAGGTACGATATAATTCTTATTTATACGAGATGCTTTGGATTTCTTCCTAAGATGACTTCCTTAGTTGATACTAACTCCACTGGAAAAGAAAACAAAAGCGATCATAATTATCCACTTAAACACCACGATGGTGGATGTGGCAATAAAAAATATAAAATATCCTGGTACATTAAAGAAGTACATAAAATTCGCTCTTTATGAACCCCATATCACAAACAGGAACCTTGACTTTGGTGATTCATAATTAACATTCCTTCGCGGAATTCCATAATGCCAAACAGACGCGCGAATTCTGAAACAAGAACAAAATAAACGAAGCAGGAACGAATGCGTCATTTTACGCTTAATGAAGGGTAATTATTGTACGCTTGCATCCAGCACGATAAACAATTTGCCTCAGTTTTTAATATCGAGTTTTAACATCATTAATCGCGTAAACAAAGTGGGTGAATGACCATCTCACTGTCACGGGAGGATCAATTTGTGAATAAACTTTTTTACAGCTTAAGCAGAAAAAACCCTTTCGAATTGCACGAGTACATTATGAGATAGAAATACGAGTATCTTTATTGAAACAGTACCTACATTTTTGCATCTTTTGTCTCTCTTTTATCTTATACTTTATACTAATATATAAAGCTGAAGAGTTTGTGTGTTTACACGATTTCAGGAAAAACTGGTCCGATTTGAAAAAATATTTCAGTGTCACATAGTTAATCAAAAAGCCTAAAGACTATATATTATCAAGCTAAGACTAATTATAAGAGCATAGCTCCAACGAAAATATGTTTCAAAAACTTGTTTTTTTTCCTGTTAGAGCTTCCGCTGCGTAAGCGGTTAAGTTTTGATAAAAACATGTATGACAAAGTTGTTTCACTTCAAAAGTTCTTAAAAAAAATCCGGGACAGCATATGTCTATCTTTTAAGGTTGACTTATACGCATTTTGCGAGGCAATTGCGAGGGACCGCTAGTCTTAACTGATATTATAAATGCGAAAGTGTGTTTATTTGTCCTTTCTACGGGATTTGTAAAAAATTACCAATACTAAACGCGGACGAAGAACGCGGGTATCGGCTAGTATTTCATAAAATTAAACCTCTGGGGATTCAAAAGGCGCCCTGCTTTAGTGATTTTTTCAAGTAGATGCCAACCAGTCCTGTTTAAACAAACGGCGAGTTTACAAGCCAACTCACATTCTAAGCATGGTGATTTTTGGCAAAACTTTCCAATGGGATTTCTTAATCATTAATACACAATATAAATATTAAAACATTGTGTGTTATGATGGGTAGAGCCCTGAGACCTTTAACATAATCAAAATTTATTTTTACAAAATATCGCACTAACACACGCAGAAATTTATCTCTCCATATATAAATAGCTTCCCCCGCCCACAAGCATTCACGTGTGGCAAAAGATTTGCACTCAGGCGCTCGATTTATTGCGCGGGCAATCAAAACATGGTGGTCAAAAATGGCGAACGGTTCATAAAAGGTAGTCAAGTGGCGCCTGCGCATTGTTGGAGACCTTATATGGCATGAATTATTTATTATCACAATTTGTTTATTACCCTGTTTTCTAGAGAAAGAAAAATCAAATGTAAGGGGCCCGTTGGATAATAATCATCAGATACCACTTGTAAAACAAGTAATAAGAAAGCGAATAAGAATTATAACAACTTGACTTGATCTACGGACTCACAAATAATAATCGAGCTTTTGAAAAAGGAACAGCTTCTTTAGTTCCCTTTTCTTTAAATAGGTTATTCTTTCAACGCGACTTTTAGATTCGGGATGAACAACTAAAATACATCATCATCATCATTTTAACCATAAGACGGCCACAGCTGAACATAGATCTTTTGTAGGGATTTCCATTTACAACGATTCTGTGCCGCTTAAGCCCAACGAATTCCCGCGAATCGTTTTCTATCTTCGTCCACCTCGTGTCTCTAACTCTGCGCTTTCCAGTGCGGAGTCACCACTGCAGCACCTTGGGTCTCCAGCGTCCATTGGTTCTATGTACCCCGGCCATTGTCATGTCAAGTTCGCGACTCGTTGAGCTAGCAGATCTCCTTATTTCTGATTTGATGACATAGAGACTCCAAGAATCTCTACATCACCCGCTGACTGGCTCTGCACTCCGAAGATATAGAGCTAGACTGGTCTTTGTACGTTCGGGAGGTTTCGTACTAACACCTTCTTGTCTAAAATTCTTCAGTGCCTGAAGACCAAAGTCATTGAACAGTGCGTGTTGTGTGATGGCTTATGACTCTAAAACGTGGTCTCGAAAATACATATAAGTAATTAAACTGTATTTATGTTGAAAATCATTAGTGCGCTTTGGATCTCTACATTTCTATAATTGTTTACATTTGGAGAAAAATACTTAGCCCTGTCCTCCCATTTTGATGTCGTATTTATTTTAAACATCTGCTCTACGTCAAGTGGGAGTCGTAAAAACTGTAAGGGGGTTGGACGACACAAAGAGCGCTTTGTAATGTAAATCCATATCCACACTAATATTATAAATGTGATGTTGATGTTTGTCTGTCTTAAGTTCAAATTCAAATTTAAAATTCATTTATTTCTAGTAGGCCTAGTTCATAAGCACTTTTGAAACGACAAGTCAGTCTGTTTGTAGTGACTCTACCACCGGAAGGCAGATTCCACTGAGAAGAGCCGGCAGGTAACTCAGCAGACTGCTCTTTTCCAACATAATTTTATAGTTTAACAATCTTTAGGATTTTTCTGTTTTGTGAGAGATAAGAGCGAAGTGGCCTATGTTAAAGCAACCTTGTCGTTAAGGAATTCATTAATCGTGAGCAAGAGATATTTTAGTTTTAAGTGGTAGTAGATTTTTCCATCTCCTCAATTTACCTAGACCACAAACAATCTTACGGCTCAAATCAGAAGTATGAGGGGCCCAGGACAAAGTATTGTCAAAAGTAACACCTAGATTTTTTACAGTACTACTAAATTCTAATTTGGTACCATCGTACATAACTGATGGGAGCTACACAAAATGTATTTACTTAGTATGTCATCTGCCATTTTGTGGCTGCGGCTATTTTGGAACGATTTTTAATAAACATACCTAAAAACACTCCCGATTCCATCACATTTGAGACAATAAAAAAATCAAAATCGGATACAGACACACACGCAGACACGCACACACGCACTCACACTCGGTAATTTGTTATAAAATAATATATGAATAATTTCCCTTGAATGAATTACCGATTTTATGAAAACTGCACAACAAGTTTATTTTTACTAATAATATTCGTACGTTTATAGTCAAATTATTTCGTTATATTTTAATGGACATAAATTTAATATCCACTGACTTTGCATCGTTATTATTTTAAACATCTTCAAATTTATCCTTTAATTTTAGGTGTAATAACCTGATGGAAAGTGTAGATGTGGCCTAAGATGGGACGCGCTTTCCTAGAAGATGTCTCTCTTGCCTAGAATGACCCACTTGGGCCTATCCATATTAATGTCATAGTGGTAATAAATACTACAATTACTTGGTATGTAGAAGTTTGCACGGTATGTTTTCGCAGCCGCTTGAATCAGCGAAGAGTTGCCGAGTGCTGACTACAAAACCGCTGTATGAAACAGAGAAATAGATTCTTGTTTGTTTATACCCCGCCGCTTGTTAACCACATGTTAGTTTATAGACTAAGAGAAGATGAACAACGTAGGATTCGAAATTATATAAATTGAAAGTAAAATTTAAACTCATTATGGCTAGATTATTATTGTCACATTATTCTGGTTCATTGGTTTAGCGGTTAGAATATTTTAATAAGTTTTTTTAAAGTTTCCGGTCTTCTTCACGCGGTGAGCCAGGAACTATTAGGTATATCAATTCTTGAAGTTCTGTTTGGTATATCTATGCCACTAATCTTTATTAGAATGGCTTTCCCGTTAAGTTCCATTTACATTTGATTAGTATCTGAGTACTGCTACTACTTTTAAACGATATAAAAAGCTTCTCGCAGCAAATGCGATATTATAGTAAGTTTTTAACAATGTAGGTACCTATATAGAACAGTTATTAAAACCAGTTTTGAATTTTGTAATACTTTTACCTATAAAATATTAGTATCAGTAGTGGTAGGCATATTCACCAACAGATAAGAAGTTCGCATCTCAGGTCAGGTCAAGAATTATTAGGTACCTATTGGATTTTAGTTTTAGTTTCACGAGAATTTTCAATACAAGCCCGGAATATTAACATTGGTGGTATTCAAATTCCTCAGAGGCACGTTAAGCCATCGGTCCCGGTCATTATCAAATACACCTCATAATAATCTTTGAAGCCTACAAACCCTTCTTGATACTACAACTCATTCTCCTGCGAGACATAAAGAGTAAACCCGGCCCGGGGACGTTAATAACATCGCCTATAACCAGGGCAACACTTCACAGAAAACAAAAACTGTGTCCATCAACCTGAAGCGAAGGTGTTAAGCCCCATGTGCCTGAAGCACCGGCAACCACACCCAACAGACCCCCGTCTTTGAAGATCGGACAGCATTGCTGCAAACAGCAATTGCAAGCAGCAATGCTGCTTAACGGCAGAAACAAACATGGCGTTCTTCCCCAGACAAGCTCTGACACAAAAACCTTTTGTGCATATTACAGTATAATAGATGTCAGTGATTTTTATTATCGTTTATAAATATTTGAATCGATATAATTTTAATTGTATTGTGTATAAAAGAAATTTTGTTGTAGCTCCTAGACTACTCCCGCCTCACTATTGGCTCATACCGTCAAGGTCACAAGATTGATTCCTAAGATAACCATCACAAAATCTCGGCTGTAAAGTTTTACAACGTTTTTATGAATATGCCTTGCCTACAAATACAATTTCGAAAGTAGATAACATTTTATGACTTTTTTATGTTCTATTGCAAATTATTTTGTATAATGCTTTATTTTTTTTATTAGTTCCTTTACTTGCAAATAGCAAGTTAATATATAAATATTTTTACTGAAGTACAACTTATTTAGGGGTAAGGATGAATATAGAATAGTTAATCCGTCATTAAAGTGGAAATAGTTTGAACACGGCAGCCATTTTTTTTACTACTAGTTAGACCTTGACTAAAATCTCGCATCATCTCATATCTTATATCAAATGATGATGCAGCCTAGACTGCATCATCGGTAGTGGGCTAAACTTTAAGGGGCAAAGCAGTTAAATTACAGAACAAAACCAACACTACGATTATGGGCAAAGGCTGAAAAGGGCTGAAAAGACAGTTGGAGATCGCTGTAGATGCGCTAGTAGTATTATAGAGGATTGTTGTAGTACGCTGCTGCTCGTTTTCCGTTATATTTCCTTTTATTCTGACTTGTCGTCACCACATAAAAAACCGCAAAGTTTGGATCGAGCAAGCTTATTTCAATTTTAACCACTGCTGTCACAAATCATTACATTCATACTATTAATCTCAGCCATATTAAATCGAAAAAGCAAACAATTTGATGTACAGTCTGCCAAACAAAGTGAAAACGGGAATAAACAAAGTCAATGCATAAGTTAGATTCATGGTGTCCGTTGGTACCGGAAATCCACCGACGCTCGCTAACCCAATTTTTTGTGTCCAAATCTGTTCCAAAAATACACACAATATATCGTAGCAGAAAGCAGATGCTTTCTGTTTTATCATCCGACAAATAAATGTAATAAAGTATCTACCTTGCGTACTTCCTGTGCGATTAAGTTGACATTTGAGTTATTTTTTTACTTTTTGTTACAATATTAAGTATATTATGTAGATCATCGTAAACTTGAGCCTCGTCATCATTGTCATGTCAGCCAATGAAGGTCATAGTTTTTTTGTAGGGAGTTACAAAATCCACGGTCCTTTGCTCCTTGATGACATCTGGTTACCGCCTTTGTTACCTCTTGGTTTGGTTTCCAGTCCATCGAATTGAAACCTCCTATTTCGTAAGAAAATGGAACTTGGCTGTCACATTGAGTCTTGACTAATATTTTAGTAACGCTGAATTGTTAAGATTTTAGAATTTACATATTATATAATTTAGGAAGATTGAAAATACTCGCAGCCCAGAAGTTATTATTACTATCGTATTTATTTCTACCGATGAAGTCGATAATAGGATGTGATGCTTTTTTTTCTCACCCTAAGATAATGCTGTCTCATTCTAGCACGATTTGACAAGTATCACTTACACGGTTTATGTGAATAGAATCGTAAATGCAATACGATACTCTGGATTTGGGGTTCCGATTCACAAAATAGAAACTAACCAATACAAAACATAAAAATGAATAAAATCTCTATCTTTTTACTTTGCCGGATATGAATTTTTTTTTCAAACATTAAGTATTTCAGGTACTTTATTTGCTGAAATACACTATCAGACATTTTGAATTCCCCCTGGCAATAGCTTCCAAGTTCTTTACCCTGAATGTTACAATACTATACACAGCTTTTTTAACGTTATTCAAGGCTGGATTCGCGTGAATTCTAGTCGGAGTAAAGCAGCCACGGTAACACAAAATCGATCTTTCCAACAATGCCATGAGTTCCTTATAATAAGTAGTGTGTATTTCTTAGTAAAAAAAGCTATGCATATACCATGAGTACCCACACTATCACTATTGTCAATCTATTTAATTGAATATAGGACCTCTTCAACGGCAGACGGGTTGGTGATTGCAGTTTAAGGTAGTAGTAGCACAAAGTACGCTGCTGCCCGTTCTTTTTTATGTTGCCTTAGTTGCCATTGGTGATCTGATGGCCATTTGGTGATCTGATGTCACCAAATGGCCCATAAGTAGCCACACTTATATTTTGTTGACTTTAAATATCAAATACGTAATTAAACATAAAAAGTCACGGGCAACTACTGCATTATTATTTTTGCCAGCCAATTGGTGCAGTGGGCAACGGCTCTGCTATATGAGTCCAAAGCCGTGGGTTCAATTCCTAAAAGTAAAAAATGTGTGTGTGATGAACTTTAATGTTTTTCAGTGTCTAGGTGTATATGTGTATATTATAAGTATTTAAGTACATTCAATTTATAAAATATTCATCAATCATCTTAGAACCCCTAACACAAGCTGCGCTTATTTTGGGGCTAGATAGCGATGTTTTTATTATCGTAGTATATTTATGTATTTATTTATTTTATTATAAGCAGAAAAAGTCACGAGCAGCTACTGCATTATTATTTTTGCCAGCCGATTGGTGCAGTGGGCAGCGACTCTGCTATCTGAGTCCAAGGCCGTGGGTTCAATTGCTACAACTAGAAAATGTTTGTGTGATCAACATGAATGTTTTTCAGTGTCTGGGTGTTTATATGTATATTATAAGTATTTTAGTATATTCAATTCATAAAATATTCATCAGCTACCTTAGTACCCATAACACAATGTTTTTCAGTGTATGGGTGTTTATCTGTATATAATAAGTATTTATGTGTTGCATTAATTAGAATATTCATCAGTCATCTTAGTACCCGTTTACTTTGGGGCTAGATGGCGATGTTTGTATTATCGTAGTATATTTATGTATTTATTTAATTTAATAAAAGAATATCGAGACCTGTCCTATATATCCCAAAGAAGAAGAAAAAAGGGCTACTAAATGATGAGGCCGCGACATAATATTGTAGCGATATATTTTATTGTTTCTGGAAAGGTGGCTACGGAATCCCTTGCACTCAAGCTTTTCGCACTTGACCGGTTTATATATTTTTTGTTCCACCTCGAAGGCCTTTCTATTTGAATTGGTTTCGACTTGACCATCACTCCAGCATGTGAGGTGAGGGCGCTGTTCACTTGATAGTGAAATTGATACTGTTTACGTTTCACGTGTTTTGCTTTCTAATGAAAGTCAAGTGACCGTTTTTTTGTCAATCGTTTTTTAAATATGTACTTAGAGAATTTTTATGATGGTACCTCGAGTGTGTTTTATCTTTTTATTATTCAAGAAATGGTAATACTGACATATTAGTGAATATATTGAGATGTTATGTTGTCAGCATTAAAGCTCCAAAGCGAGAAAAATCCTTTTATAATATTAAGACAATGAACACAAGGATGGTAAACGAGCTTGGATTTGAATTGCTCTAACTTCGTAGCTAAATATAAATTTGTCTGTGAGATGGTAATAACAAAAGAAATAGTATATTTTATGTTATCATTAATGTTAGGTGATGGTAACAACAACATTCGTTAACTTAAAAGTAAAGCTAGGAGGGTGCCAAACGCGCCCTGGTCTAAATAGAGGCCACAACAAACTTAGCCAGGTTTTTTTTTTGTTATTACCATCTCACAGTCTATTTAATGTTGAGCTATGAAGTAAGAGAAATTCATACCCAAGCTTTTTTATCATACATGTAATCCTTAATATTATAATAGGATTTTTCTATGAGCTTACGTTTTATATAAACTTTGAACTTATTGAGAGACATCTCAAGGATTTCATCTGGTAATTTGTTATAATAAGATATACCTTTTTACCCTTAAATTAATTACTAATTTTATGCAGCCTAGTAAACTGCACTACAAGTTTATTTTTACTTCTAATATCAATATTGTTACAGTCCACTTTCTTTTTAAAATTTGTTATATTTTTATGTACATAAATATGTTCGTCACACAAATATTTTTCAGTTAAGGAATCGAACTAACAGCTTTGGACTGAGAAAGCAGGGTACTTGCCACTGCGCCAATCGGCCATCAGAAAGGTATCCTATGTTACCCACCGTCTTCTCAACTAACTCTATGCCAAAAATCAAATAATAAATATATGAATAAATATACAACAACAATACACATATCGCCTTATATCCGGCTGACTGATGAATATTTACATTCATATATATAATATACAGATCAATACCCAGCCACTGAAAAAAAATTTATGTTTACTACTGCAAAAAATGTTTGTGTTAACACAAACATTTTTTGCAGTTGTGGGAATCGAACCCACAGCCTTGGACTCAGGAAGCTGAGTCGCTACCCACTGCGCTAATCGGCAATCGCAAAAATAAGTACACATGCACTGAATAAAAATATCAATACTGCATAGAATTGTTTTAATGCTCGATTCGGAAGTTTGAACAATGGAGTCGCTGGTTGGCAAAATTATTCGTTTTCGGCACCTTGCTGACATTTCGGAGGCTGCATTGCGGAGGTTCGCCCGCTACGGTGGAAACTCGGAATTTGCATTTTGATACATTTAAACTGCAATTCCAAATTAACGCTTCTCTGTTAAATCATGTTCTTGCATTTTATTTATTTAATGTTTTAAATTACACGGAGTTTGCTTGTATTTAACTTAGTTTGTTTGTAAAACATTATTGCACAAACATTTGACATCAATTTTTTCCGGTGTCTGTGTGTTTATCTGTATTTTATAAATATATATTTATATTATTCATTCAATTATTCATCAGTCATCTTAGTACCCATAAGACAAGCAACGCTTACTTTGGGGCGATATGGCGATGTGTGCGAACAGTTAAAAAAACTTTACCATAAACATTTTGCGTGCAAAGCCGGTCTTATCGATCTCTCCTAGACAACCTTTGGCGCGAGGAATCTTACAGTGCGTCAGTTAACTACAAATAAACTACTTAAAGTCCCCATTACTTAAAAAAAGCGGTGATAGCGCATTGGGTAGAAGCTTGCCTTCACTTTCGGGGGGCATAGTTCGAATCCCAGCAAGCACCTCTAACTTTTCTAAGTTATGTGCGTTTTAAGTAATTAAAATATCACTTGCTTCAACGGTGAAAGAAAACATCGTGTGCCTGAGAGTTCTGCTTGATGTCCTCAAAAGGTTTGTGGAGTCCACCAATCCGCACTGGGCCAGCGTGACTACCGCCGCCGACTAACCCCTTCGCATTGTGGAAGGAGACCTGTGCTCTGTAGTGGGCCAGTAATGGTTTGATGTGATGATGATGAAACTACTTACTATTAGATAATACTAAAATATACATGAGATAAATTCTAAAACTATCCCTATCCCTATCCCTATCCCTATCCCTATCCCTATCCCTATCCCTACTAATATTATAAATGTGAATGTAAGTTTGTTTGTTACGCTTTCACGCAAAAACTACATAACCGATCCTCATGAAACTTTGTACACATATTCTTGAAAGTGTAAGAAGTAATATAGGATACCCGATTTTTATCCCGACATTAAGCTCGGTTCCTTTGGGATAGGGGATGAGAGTGTTTGACGATTTAACTCCGACAAATTATAACCGATTTAAATAATTATTTCTTTACTATCGAGGTTATAATATGTATTTAATTTTGTCCAAACTGTGGTTGGAGATAGAGGACAGAACTCCTCAGCGGACAGCAGCAAGCCCCTCATTCAAGGCTTAGCGATACTGAGTACTTTATTTTTTTTAGAACTACTGCTAATTTTAATGCCACATAAAAAAACAAAATCAAACGGAGACGAAGTCGCGGGCAACAGCTAGTATAAAATAATAACTTAGTTTAGTAGTAGCAGATTCTTTTGTGACAGAGCTCGTCCAGAGAAGTACCACCATGCTTATTTCGGCTTGAAATATCGACGCTATGTTCCTCCCTTACAAAATGCCTATTTAATATGTATGGATGTAATGAAATAAACTAAAATTATTAATGCGAAAGTTTGTTTCTTTGTTTCTCCTTCGTTCACGCCCTAACTTAGCAAGCAAATAACGTGATTTTTGGCATAGAGTTAGTTGAAGTCAGAGTCAAAGTCAAATATTTCTTTATTCAAACAGGCACATATATGGCACTTTGGTGCGTATTTTATATTATGTAAAATATGACAAAGAAGTGAGTTGATGGCGATAACTAAATTCGTTAACTTTACGAGGGTTCCAATGGCGCTCTGGTCTAAGAAGAAGCCCACAACTAACTAAGCTGGTTGTTTTTTTTTTTTTATCACCAACTCTCATTGTCATTAAAAACTATGAAAGAAGCAACCTGGTTAAAGCAATAATATTTACCCAAGCAGTTTTATCGTTGACTTAGTCCTTAATACTATAATAGGACTTTTCTATAAGCTTACGTTTAATACAAACTTTGAACGTTCATTGTAAAATTGTATACAATTTCCAATAAATGAATTACTTATTTTATGTAGTCTAGTATATTGCACTGCAAGTCTATATTTGCTTCTAATGTTCAAATTATTGCAGTCACATTTTCTCTTAAATTTAGATACATTTTTGTGAACATACATTAAATTTTCAAATAAGTGTTGGCTAAAAACTGTCATTATCTTAACATCTTTAAATTTATTTCTCAAACTTATTTTATAGACCGTACGAATAGCCCTCTTCTGTGGCACATCAATAGTGCTAATATCAGCAGCATTAACCCATAGTAAAATTCCATATGACATTAGAGAACGGACAGTAACATACTACAATTTATCCCAGAAAAACAAACGATTCCCTAGGGATTGGTAAAAAACCGTAATAAACGTGGATGAGGAACGCGAGAAAAAGCTAATATATACGCCACGTAGTACATCAACTAGCGATGCTTTACCCGTTACCCCCTATGCCGCGATGGGTAAGAAGTGATCATCAAACACTAGATTATATACTAAAACGCATACGTAATAATCGCAAAACCGACATTATTACCGTTCACTCACTAATTAAACAAAATCAGATAATGAATAAAAAAATAAAATGAATCCCACTTCTGATATTAAAACGTTTCATAAAGTTTTGATTATTAAAAACAGTAACAAAAAATAATGCTATCGGGTAAAGTTACATACGTTTTAAAATTTAACTCGATAGCATAATGGGAACAAAAACTAAACTCGATTGTTATTTATATGGAAGCTTCCCGTTTATCAGCGATGGCTACCGACGGGTATCTTAACGCTTTCTATTTTGATAATTAAATTAAATGTTATCCTTCACACCCAATTACGTGTCTTATTACAATGTGTTAAGATCTTTCACACGCTACATACAAAGACAATTTGGAAACGAAACAAGAGTTGGGTGTTCCGTAGCTTTAGTATTTTTTTTTTATTGCGACGATGTTGTCACTTGGTTGCGATTAATTCGCATTCCACAATTATTTATTCATGCGAGCATAATATTACAGACACACAACGAAGCTTTAATACATATTTAACCCTTTCATTCATTTATTTTCATTTCTTTAATTCTTACAAGTTAGAGTGTTTTCGGGTTTCACACATGACGGACAGGAAAATTTTTTGACCTATTTTGGTGTTTTTTTCCAATTCTATTGCAGTAAATAAATTTTTTAAAAGTATGGAATTAAGCTCCATTAAATTATCTCGACAATATGCAAAATATCTTGATTCCGTGAACTAACAAGGCTATAATAATAAAAATAGCCGCCGAAATGAGGCGAAAAAAATTTTAGGCGTAAAGCACTCTCTGATGCTTCGCATCATGAGTTGTGCAAAAATAACAACAACAACCATACATATTATGTTTACAACTACTATTATGTTAAAATAATTGTGAGGTGATGGTGTTAACTAAATTCGTCCACTTGAAACTAAAGCTTAGCCCACAACAGACTTAACCGTTTTTTTTCTGATCTGCATTTCACGACCAATTAATATTTAGCTGTGCGCTGGTAAGCAATATTTACCTGAGTTTATATTTTTTAACTTTTTCCCGTCTTGGGGAGCTAAGCTACACTACGCATACGGTCTCAAGCTAGCCATCATAAACCATGAAGTGCAATACCTCAGGTTGCTATCCCACGTTGCACCAGTGTACTGTTTCAAGGCTATGTAATCTCCATTTCCTAGTTAGAAGTGCCTTGCGGTGAAACTTATGGTACCAATTAACTTTTAAAATCTTACTAGCAATTATTACAGTCATAATCGTTTATATGTTTACAGAATGTTATTTTATTTAAAACTAGCTGACCCGTGCAACTTTGTCTGCACCTAGAAAAAAAACCTAGAAACTAATTGCTAGGTAGACCAGGTGGACATGTTTTATTTCCAAACTATGTTATTTGCGGCCGTAAACGTGTTATTCTATACCCGTCGGAACTTCTAAGCGATTGGTTCAATTTGAATGTTTTAAAACTGATTTTGCAGGTATATAATCAAACTTAATATTTATATTACTTTATTTCTTTCGCATTTATAATATTAGTATTTAGTAGGATGATACGCATGCATTCGATCGTTGTCCCATATGCTTCGCGACTTGGTGTTATCTGTGAAGAATGATGTCCTTTATCTCCGACAATATATTAAATCTCCATTAAAATTAGACAAAACATGCTACTATACACTTTCAAATAAAAAAAGAATAATAAAAATTGGTCGAAATTTAACGGAGCTATGAAGTAAAATTGATAAAAAAATTCATCCCATTTCTCGGAGGAAACTTATTGTTTATCGGGATAAAAAGTGTCCCGGTATATCAGCTACCACTATACCAAATTTTATTTAAATCCGTTAAGTAGTTTTCACGTGATGCCCGGACAGACAGACAGAAATAATAAAAATCTGTTTTGGACTCTGTATGGATTATAAAGCACCCCCCCGATCAAAATTTTCGAAACATATTAAATGTACAGAAATCTTCCAGTCACAGTTTTATTATAAGTATAGATATTCCAATAATTGTTTTTCAATCAATATTTAATCAAGATAAAAAATCCCAAACCACTTTATAGTTTTCACCTTCTGGGTTAGTAGCTGTCGCATTTATTTTGAACTTTAATTATTGACTTAGTTAAGTACACGGAACCCTAAAGTTTACCGAATTTAAACAATATCATAAGTGTGATATTAACCTAAAAACGACGTGGTTGAGGAAGCAATTTATTTAGAGTATGTTTTTTCTCTTTCTATTTCTGGATGCGAGATAGGGACAGATTCCTGAGTAATGTGCACGTCATAGTTAATTAGCATCAGCTAGTGTTAAGGGGACAACACAATAGTAAGAAACTTAAATCAATATTATATGAAGGGGAGTGCGTAATGACTATACTGAGAGTTAAGGCATGAACTAAAAATCCAATTCCAAATTCATATTTTTTATATATAAATAAATAAATATAATACGACAATAGCCATCCCAGCACACCCAAAGTAAGCGTAGCTTATATTATGGGTACTAAGATAACCGATGAATAATTTTTATGAATAATATACATAAATACTTATAATATATAGATAAACACCCAGACACTAAAAACATCATCACACAAATATTGTCCAGTTGTGGGAATCGAACCCACGGCCTTGGACTCAGAAAGCAGGGTCGCTGCCCACTGCGCCAATCGGCCGTCAATAAAATATTTAAAATCTGTCTGTTTAAAGCGACTGTCGACCTGTCTTTAGACAGAAAGGCAGGTTCTACCAGTTTCTTTTGAAATTTGACAGTGATTTTCATTTAACTAAGTTAAATGTTATATTTTTTTGAATACAAATACAACCGATTTAATTTTTTTTTAATGAATAAAATATAACATAACTATGCAACAAACATATTATATACATTTAGTATGTTTGTAAAAGTCATAGAATATTTAAGATTATTTTTTATTTATTGAAAGAAAGTACTATAACATATTTTAACGGTTCTTCGCACCCTTTAGCCTTGTCACATTAATTTATTTATGTTATTTTTTCATATGATTTTGATACTACGATACGATTATCTCTCAAGCTGATAAATAAACTATCACATAGTTTAACACCTTATTTTTTGCAATCTCACATAGCTTTGATTAAAAAGGCGGTTATCCACACTATAGTAGGAACAATATTATCTTACAGATTATTTTATACATCAAAGTGTCTCTTTTTCGAAGATATACAAACATAACTTACCAAAGTTTATGACTATTTTTCGATACTTCGTTAATTTATTCTTTATGTACACAACTACAAGTAAAAGAAAATAAAACAAAACTAGAAGCAGAAAAGAAATGGCAGTTTTATATCTGCCAGGCAACCTAAAGATTAGGAAAGCATTTTTGATCTTAGATGCAAACAAAAGTTAACCAATTGACTACTAGAGAGAACTTACCCTTAACATTAAAAGCTCTTCACACGAGCCAAACAAGCCAGGGGCCATTGCGTATGGCCGAGCATTTTTCGTTGTAACTTTTCTTAATTGAGGCCACATGTCCCCAATATCAGATGGATCGGAGATCACAGATTGCATTTACAACACTTTATCGAGAGCGTAATACGTGCAATTAAAATTAATTAGTTTTTGTTTTAACGTGGTTTTTATTTTAAACAGATTTAAGAAGGAGGTAATCGATTTTACGTTTTCTGAATTTGCGATGCTTCTCATATTTACAATAAAGCTTTAGACAGCCTGACTACCTCGTGGTCTAGTGGTTATAATGTTCAAGTTAAACGGATCACGGATTACGTGATCCTCGACTGAAATGCTGAGTTGGGTAAAAAAAAATTGCTTTTATCTTTTAACCCCCGACGCAAAAACGACGGGGTATTAAAGGTTATGTGACCACGTGTGTGTGTGTGTGCGTGTGTGTGTGTGTGTGTGTGTGTGTGTGTGTGTGTGTGTCTCAGGCACTGCATTTCCCAATCAAATGAATTATTTTGATTTTGGTTTTATTGTTTGAAAGATGATTCGGGGGTGTTAGCTATGTTTAATGCAGATCGGTCTAAGATGGCCGCCGCCCTAAATGGTGAATTACATTTTTTTTATTGTTTTTGACAAAAGATCATGTTGATTGGTTGCTCACTTATAGCGCGAATGGAAGTATAACAAACAAATAGGTACACTCTCGCATTTGTTAGATTAGTTATACTAGATCAGCAACGTGAATACGAGTAATTCTGTTCAAACCTCAATTTTGTATATAGTAAGTAACCATATATGTATTAAAAGCCAACATTAAAACTTACACCTATTTAATTAATGATTTTAAACTAAGACTTTCGTGGTTAAACAACATTTCTTAAAAATAGTTGAACCACGATAAAATTTTTGGATTTGTCGATATTTTGACCCAGTTGCATGGATCGTAGCCACGACGGGACTCATTCCCGTCGTGGTCCGTCCCGTTACTATCACCTATTTAAGTTTATGTACTTAAATGGGTGTTAGCTTGTAAAAGCTTATTTTTTTATGTTCACTTTAATAATATCAGTAACTAAGGTATCACTGAAATGGGCGTTAATAAAATATTCAGGCGTCAAATTGATCAAACAGGACCAACGATTAAAGGGACACATCGAAAAATATCGAAAAGAGATCTTATCGAGGCAACCCTATATACCCTAAAACATGTTATTGGAAAATTTACTTTAATTGTAAAGATATAACGTTCATATTTAAGTGGGGCGGGTTTATGTTGCGGGTTACCTACGCACCAATTTACGGGAATCGTCCGAGTCACAGATAATTAAATAACAAAAAGAATTGAAACAAAAAGCGGCTGATTTATTTCGTGTTTGGACAAAGTGTGGGTGAGCCTTTATATTCTCGTCGTTAGGGCCCGTAATCACTTAATTACCGTGTATTGTTGGTACTTTTCGATGTGTAAAGTGTGTCACTTATAGTGATAAATTAATTTGTCGACCATGTTTCTGAGATTTCTTGATGTTTTTTTAACCCGCGACGCAAAAACGCGAGTGTCTTAAGTTTGACGTGTCTGTTTGTGTGTGTGTCTGTCGTGTGGCATCGTATTTCCCGAACGGACGAAGCTTTTTTGATTTTTTTTCTTTTATTTGAAAGGTGAATTATTCACGAGTGTTCTTAGCTATGTTTGGTAAAAATCGGTCCAAGATGGCCGCCACCACAAAATGGCGAATAACATTTTTTCACAATTTATGAGTATCAAATAAAAGGGCTTGATTAGTAGAATAACGGTGAACATTTTGAGGACAGTAATAATAATATTTTAAGCCTAATAAGGTAGGTAAGGCTTCAGCTTTCCTTTGAATGAGACCGAATTCGATCCCCGGAACGCAACAGTGACTTTTTGGAGTTATGTGCCTTTTTTTATTTAAGCAATTTAAATATCAATTGCTTTAACGGCGAAGGAAAATATTGGGGAAACCTGTATGCCTGAGAATTCTCCATAATACTCTAATCGGCGTATTTATTTATTTTTTTATAATAATAATATGATAATAATAAAGCTTTATTTACCTTTCTTACAATCAAGTATCTTACTGACTAAACATAATAGAGTTAAATATATTTTTTTCTAATCCTAATTTCTTATTTTCTATTTCTAATGTTGTCTTAACTAAGTAATATATAGCCCTAATAATAGCCCTAACGTATACTATCTAATTTATACATTTACGCAATCACCGCCAGCGGCGGTGAAAGCCTCCACGTCTTACCCGCAACTTTCGTGATGTCGTCCTTCCATCTTTTCAATGGCCTACCGGATCTTCTCTTCCAATCCATGGGGTGCTAGTTAGTAACAATTTTTGTCCATCTACTATCTTGATATCTTTGAATGTGACCCGCCCACCTCCATTTAAGTTGCAGAATTTATTTATTTATTGAAACAAAAATTTAACATATTTTATAGGTTCTTCTTCTTTTCGACTTGTCAGTGCACTGCACATTCCTCTTAAATGACAGATTAGGTACTTAAATACTAAAAAAAAAACGAAACAACCCTCATAAAAAAACAGTATGTATTTTATTAACCCGTATTTAGCCAGCGTGGTAGAATACGACCTTAACCTTTCCCATACTGAAAGGAGACCCGTGCCCTGTACTAAGCTATACTATTTCGAGGAAGAAGATCGATCAGTGATTTTCCACAATAATTATGATATTAAAATGTATAGATACACACACATAAACAAACCTCGGCCGCCAAACTTATAAACTGCTTTCGATTTTCCGCGGGTCAATACACTTTTTATTATTTCCAAACTCGAACACCAGTATCGTAATAACATGAAATCCGCAAACATTGCGGCAATATTAAGTATTTTCCCGACTGACCGAAAAGCCTATTTAAAAGTGGCCATGATCAACAGTTCATGTTACAGGCCAACGCGGAGAACTTTTATTCATCAACATGGGTCGAGTGGGACTGGCATGCTCAGAAAACAATTGCTCCACATATAAAAGACAAAATATTTTTTTCGGTGTTGGATAGCCTGTATATATCATCACGTTATGACCAATAGGAGCATAGCACCATTGAAGAATGTTTCAAAATCGTGTGTTCTGTGTCCTTTTCAGAGCTTTCACTTCGTGCGCGGCGTAAACCTTCCATTCAATCATGTATGACAAAGTTGTTGCCCGTTAAAAGTTCAAATCAGTCCGCGACAGCATTTGTCTATCTTTTAAGGTAAACTTATACGAAGATAAAGTCACGAGGGACCGCTAGTATCACATATAAATGCGATAGTGTATTTGTTTGTCCTTCCTTCACACGTAAGCAACCAATCAACTTGATTTTTAGCACATATTTAGTTCAAAAGACGGACCCCTATTTTCGAGGAAAATAAATGGACCAAAAGATTTTTTTTAAATAACCATAAAAAACGCAGTCCAGGAACGTGGGCAACGGCTAGTAAATAAATGTAATTGTTGATTTAATGTGTAACTGATCTGACTGAACATAATATTTTCGTGAGTGGGACACTCCTCGCTTCCTTCTACAACTTGTACCACGCGCAGGTATCAGCATTGTCTATATTATGTATGTCCGTCAGCGGTTTCCTGGCTCGGAATTCAAACAGAACGGATTAAAACACCGCTAATAATTCGCCGATCGAACTACACGGCTCACAAATCCCGCTGGCTATAATAATATTAATTGTTTTTGCATTAAAATGGCCGCCAACACAAACACACTGGGACGTGTGTTAACGTGCTTGGACTTGTGCAAGCGTTGGGGCAGTTATAACTTAATTATTAACGTTTCAATATCGGATGTGCTCAATGAAATTGAATATTGTAAGAGATAATGCTTGTAATATTCGATGAGAGCTGATATGTGACGCCATTATGTCGTATAATTGGACAAATTGTATACAACTGGTAATTTAATATATCGTAACCTGGCCAAATATGTATTAATTTTGTTAGTCGAACATACGGTTGCATGATATAAAAGTGTAAAACAATACAACATAGGTCCAGCGGGACTAGCATGGTCAGAAGACAGTTGCTCCACATCATCATCATATCAATCGATAGACGTCCACTGCTGGACAGAGGTATTTGGTGGGGAGTTCCAAATTCTACGGTTTTGTGCCGCTTGCATCCAGCGGCTTCCTGCGACGCGCTTGATGACGTCAGTCCACCTCGTTGGAGGTCGACCAACGCTGCGCTTAACACTGATGGCGGACTGCCATTCTAGCACATTAAGACGCCGACGTCCATCCATAAGATATGGGGTAACTCTAGTTCTTCTACGGATCTCCTCATTTCTGATTTGATCACGAAGAGATACTCCGAGCATAACTCTCTCTATCGCCTGTCAGCACTAGTTAATTTGATATATCGTAAGCTGGCCAAATATGTATTAATTTTGTTAGGCCAATATACGGTTGCATGATATAAAAGCGTGAAACAAAAGAACAAAATTATGCGTTGTATTTGGGCACTACATTGTGGTTATAGATATGGGCAGGTAAAACAGTTATGCTGTCTTTCTCACTCAGTATCCCCTTGAAAGGGATAGCCCTATTCTTATCTCAAGTCAGTTTATATATTTGAGTACGGAATATGTATGTTTTAATATAGTTGCCGGTGTAATTACATGTACATAAACCTGAGGCTAAACACTTACGCCTCGGGTTTACGAATATAGAGCGGCATTTTGCAAGACGTGTTCCTTACATGCCCTGCGAAGAGTTGCTCTGTTTATAGTTAATGTTTATTCTCTTACCATCGGGTCGGTTATCTTCTTTAGTCATCATGATGTTAAGCCTTTTATGCCTATAATTAAAACTCCTTTTAGGCGCGAAAGCAATTCTGCTTGGCAGACTTCCCAGCCGTCACAAAAAGCAGTCATCATAACAACCCATTACCGTCCCACTACATGGCACGGGTCTCCTCCCACAATGAGAAGGGGTTAAGGCCGTAGACCACCACGCTGGCCCAGTGCGGATTGGTGGACTGACAAAAGGCAGCACTATTAGGTCTCTACTAATAATTTTCGTATTAGTGGAGTTTTTTGTGACAGAGCTCGTCCGGGGAAGTACTATAGCGATGATTATTCATTTATTTATTTAATTCCAGCAATTAATTGTGACTGCATTCATAAAAAAAAAATATGTGTTAGAATTACAAATTCTGTCCAGTGCCATTACACACACAATAACACAATTTAAAAACTTAAATAAGTATTTAACTGAAGATTATTAAAAATAATAATATAAATGTGAATTATGCTATTACAACAGATTGATTAGTTATATTAAATTAAAATCAAAATTTATAATTAAGATAATTTATATTTAATTTACATACAATTTTCTTCCAAAAACTTTCTAGGGTATCGTGAAAGATATCAATGTCAGGGTCGGTCAGGTTGTTATAGCGGAATAATTGGAGCGAATCTGCGTAGATTACTTTTTGCTTAAATGCGGTGAGAAAATATTTTGCTTATAGTCTCTGGGAATACGGCGCGGGACATTTATGTTAATTTGATTGAACAATTCAGGAGAGTCTAAGGTATTATTTCTGCCGCTAAGCAGCATTGTTGCAATGCTGTGTTCCGGTCTGAAGGTCGTGATTTCCGGTGTAATTCTAGGCACATGAGGCTTAACACCCTGTTTGTAGGCAATGGCATTCCATTTACCATCAGATGGCCAATCTGCTTGGACCGTCAAATATTAGTTGAACTAGTTGTACGATAGATGCACACAAGTTGATGACACCTTATTATAATCATTGAAATCCACATTAATTATTCAAAAAAAAAAACAACTAACTAATATTCCGGGTAATAAAAGAAAGTCGAAGTTATAAACGTTAACATAAAACGTCGGATTAATTTAAACACGCAGCGATCACTAAAGTATTCATCCCATCAGAGTTACCCACGAATGAAGCCATCAGTGAGGAGTATAAATTATAGAATCAATCCGACATAAACACTAACAAGCACAATGTGGGGAAATTAAACGTAATGTGATTAATTTTTAGTGTGTGATATAAATCTTTAGATAGAAATGTACAGTCGCAATGAAAAGTAAGTTTCGAGACATCTAAAGCCATTTATCTTTTGATCATCAACATCTTTGTCATTTCAACCCGTTACCGGCCCTCTACAGGGGTCTCCTCCCGCACTGAGAAGGTTAAGGCCCTAGTCCACCATGCTGGCACAGTGCAGATTGGTTGACTCCACACATATTCGAGAACATTATGGTGACTCTCAGGCATGCAGGTTTCTTCACGATGAAACAGCTAATTTATTATTGCAATTATTATAAGTATATCCAATTATTTTGTAAATAAATTTTAGCTTATGTTACTTCATGATAGTTTAGCTTTCTTTTGGCGCAGAAATCGTTTAAATCGGTTGGGTACTTTCGGAGCCGATTGCAATAATGTAACCCAAAGTAGCGAAATTTTACCTATAAAATTCATTACTTGGCTTGCGCTGAGAAAACTATTGATTGCGTATATAAACCCTTCTCATTCTGTAGTGACCGATAATGTATTGTTAATGATGTTGATGATGATGCGGTTGATACTTTCGTTTCATCATTTCCTTAATCCCAACAATATAAAATGTACCCTAATGAGTACAGCTTTAATCGCATGGTTGAAGCACTCAGCGCATAATACAGTGAAAACACGAATATATTGTCGAGCACTGAAATTTTAGTGCCGTTAACTAGTTTACAGGATTTTCACGTTATGAAGGCGCGTAGTTCGACCGTGACACTGGTGAGGCAAATGACGTACAAAATAGACGGCTAAAACGTGAAACAAAACGTATTGTTTAATAGTAGGAGAGTTTTTTGTGACAGAGCTCGTCCGGGGAATGCTATCGCCATGCTTATTTCTGCCGCTAAGCAGCATTGTTGCAATGCTGTGTTCCAGTCTGAAGATAAACAACTAAGACACCGGGAGGTATTTTTGCATCGTTCGTGTGCATGTAGGACTGAAGTGTATCGAAAATGCACCCGTATTTATATCAAAATACCCACAAACTCAATCTCATGAACATTGGTTATTAATCAAGTATAATTTAAACTGTTTCTTGAAAACTATCTATTAATTAACTAATGATTACTTGGTTATTTGTAAAATCCTAATCAATTTAATAAAATGTCTGGCAAATTTGAATTTATAGTTATCAAAAGGTTGGATATTCACCCACTTTAAAAAAATACTGTAACACGTGGTTGCCGTGGCGGCTTCATCTCTACGCATCAGGTTGACGGACAGGGCAACATTTGCAGGATATATACCTTGCATGCCTTGCGAAGTGCTTCTCTGTTTATAGGCGACGGTTTTCCACTAATAACTGATACCTACCAGATAACTCACCTGTTATCTGGTTGACCGATACATAATCAGCCAATTCCTCATAATGGTTGCCTGGAAGAAATCACTATAAGTGATAAGGCCGCCTTTGTTACACAAATTTAATTGTACCTTTGTTGTTTTTGTTTCTTTTATTTATTTTTTCTTGTGTGCAATAAAGTATTTTTGATTGATTGATTGATTGATAATCCTACTAATATTATAAATGTGAAAGTGTGGATGTTAGTTACACAATCACGCAAAAGCGGCCGAACGGATGGATGAAATTTGGCATGCCTTTGGCATGGAAAAGTGTATAGGCTACCTTCCTTAAGTAGTTCCCAAAGGAAAATTGATTTTTTTTTACGAGCTAGCGAAATTTGGTGTGCATGTCACCTATGCTTTGGAAAAGGACATGAACTTTCTGTACCGATCTCTCAAATTGTTCACGTGCTAAGTGATAACAACCAAGACACCGGGAGGTATCTTTGCATCGTTCGAATCCATGTACGACTGAAGTGTATTAAAAATGCACCCGTATTTATATCTAAATACCCATCAACTAAATGTCATGTACATTGGTTGTTAATCAAATATAATTTTAAATGTCTCTTGAAACTATTTATTAATTAAATAATAATTATAAGCGCATTTGTAAAAATCCTAATCAATTTAATAAAACATCCGGCTAATATGAATTAATAGTTATCAAAAGTTAAAGAAACCCCATATTCATATCTTGACATGGGACATTATAAACTCAAACATTAATCTGAACTTATATCCTACTGTTCATTTACTACCAAGAGATAACTTCCTAAGTTCTTCAATCTTCCCTTGACACTTCTGTCGGTACTCCTCTGTATTTCTCGCCATTTTATATGACCTTCCTTTTTGATCTGGGTTCCTGTCATTCTGAATTTCTAGTCCAACTTATACCAACCTCAGATTATGCATAATTTTGTCTAGTCTGAACGACGATACCTTTTTATCTTTAACCAAATGTACATAAAAGCCAGATTAGCTAACATCTGTAACATAAGATTAAAAATTGTAAACGAAGGAAGCTTTAGACCAAATTCTGAAGTCCACGCAGACGACGCGGGCAGAAGCTAGTTATAAAAAAAAAATGCTAAGGATTGTTTCAATACAACCACTCTATTCCGGGCTCCACTATACCCAGCCTTAAATTTAATTCCTCCGCCGGTACATATTCATGTTTACAGCATATTACCCGGTGAGTGCTGCAACCGCTCCGCTATTAGTGTAACTGTTTTATTGGCCATCATTAAACTAATTGACGTATCACACAATCTTCCAAACTCGCAGTGCTTTTATGGTTTATTCTTTTTACTTTTAACTCGGTGCTGTTGGTTTATGACTTCGGTTTTAGATTTAAGGCGCTATTTATTTTGTTGGTTGGTGATTTTATCTCGCGACATTTCTTTCCAATTCCCGAATGTCCCAAATGTGTGTCTGTGTATCTGTAGGGTACCATCTATTTTTAATCTTTGTTTCTCAAAATGGACAGTTGGACCATCATCATCATTATTTCAACCAATCGCCGTCCACTACTGGCAGTGGCGTGCATAGAGGGTATGCAAAGGGTATGCAGATGATATAAAATGAAAAAAAATAACTCTTACAAAGCCTATCCTTAAGTTTTTTACAAATGGTACTGGAGTTTTTTTTTATTTTATATCATCTGCATACCCTGTGCATACCCTCTATATACGCCACTGACTGCTAGACATAGGCCTTATGTAGGGAGTTCCCCAATCCACGGTCCTGGGCCGCTTGGCTCCATTGGCTCCCAGCGACTCGCCTGATGTCATCTGTCCACCTATCTGGGGGCTGACCTACGCTGTGTTTACGGTTGCGGAGTCGCAATTCACGCACCTTAAGTCCCCAACGTCCATCGGTTCTCCGAGCTATGTTCCCTGCCCATTGCCACTTCAGCTTCGCGACTCACTAAGCTATGTCGGTCTCTCCTGTACCTATATACCTGCTACATCATTATACCTACCTCATGAATAGCCTCTGTCATGGGAGAGAGATTCAAGGCTTGTATAAATAAACGGGCATGGACCGAAATTTGGTACACTCAAGTAATCAACGACAGCCTACAGCAAATATTATGTTACTTATAGTTTTCATGCAGATTTTTTACAATGGATATGGCTGATTTAATGTTATTTTTATTGAGGTGGAACTTAAAATTATAAAGTAAATAATATATACATTAAGTTGAGAATTCTCTATTAAATTAAGGCAGTCATTTTGAAGACCTCCCTGGCCCAGTGGTTTTTATAATAACCTAACTTTTTCAAAAAATTCAAAATTCATTTATTTCAAGTAGGCCTAATATAAGCACTTTTGAAACGTCAAGTCTGTCTGTGTGTAGTGACTCTAACACGGGTTCTGAAGGCAGATTCTACCGAGAAGAAGCCGGCAAGAAACTCAGCAGTTGCTCTTTTCCAACATCAACAATTTACATTTTACATTTTAACATTCATTTTTGCATCTTCTGTGAGATGAAAGCGGAGCTGGATGCTTCCAAGCAACCTTGTCATTAAGAAACTTATAGGAGAATAAAATAAAATATAAAATAATACGCAAATAACTTCGTAGTTAAATACAACATTGAATAAAAAAAACATAGAAGACATGTAGCCTATAAATTAAATCCTGTCTGAGTCTACCTTTATTGTTTCGCTTACTATAAATTGCATAGTTAAGATGTACCTTCATTGACATTTATAGTCTCTCCAGACTAACCAGCGTCTGGACTCACTTATTTTTTTATTAGGGAAATAGGCATACTGGTAGCTTTGTTCCGGAATAAGTGAACCTACATATACGTCCGGCGCAGTTAAAATATGGTATCAGACCTTGATTGGTCTCTCTCTCTGTCTCTCACTGTTCCGGAACATGCCGTGATGTTTGTATGTTCCGTCAACCTTGTTCTTCAACGATGCCTGATGAATGATGCATTTCATCATCATTTTGATTAATGGGTTAATGAACCCATTAAGTAGTAGTAGTAGCCCAGTAATGACTGGGCTACTGAGAATGGTTCAGGAGTCCACCACGCTAGCGAAGTGTGAATATTTGGGCTTCACACGCTTTATGAGAAAATTCTGACGGAATAGCGTAGTGGGCAGTGATTCTGCTTTCTGAGTGCAAAGCTGTGGGTGATATACATGAGTGGTTTTCAGTGTCCGTCTGTTTATCTATAAGTTGAGACGTGGTTTCGTGGTTTTTCAGGACGATCTCCCTGGCGCAACGGTGAGCACTGTGAATTTAAGTAGGAGGTCCCGGGTTCAGGGGCAATATGGGAATTTATAATTTCCGAATTTTCTCTGGTTTGGTCTGGTGGAAGGCTTTGGCCGTGGCTAGTCGATGAGATGTCACGTAGAGACCAATTAGAGGTAAGAGTATGACTACCATACTTCCTAATAGGTTAGCCCGCTACCATCTTAGAATGCATCATCGGTTACTACCAGGTGAGATTGCAGTCAAGGGCTAACTTGTAGTGGAATAAAACAAAAGTATTTCATATAAGTATTTATGTATATTATTCATAAAAATATTCATCAGTTATCCTAGTAACACAAGCTACGCTTACTGTGGGGCTAGTAGCGATGTGTGAATCGTAGTAATGTATGTTTATATTTAATATATATTCTGGAGAACTTACAAAACTTAAAAGTGTCAGTCGAGGTTCGAACTCGCCACCGAAATCGTGGCGTTTCCCTGAAGAACTGCATTGACATTGGAAGTATGGGAAGAATAATGCCCAAATCACTTTGTTCTAAACTTATTTACAGACCAAAACTTTTTTGGATCTAACTTAAGTTTTTTGAATTTATGTAAAAACATCGTTAACAAGAGTATTTTAATTAGGACTATTCCGATATTACAGTTCCAGTTTACCGAAACCAGGCACCCGGAAAGTTGTGATACGGTTATGTCTGAACAAACCCTTACAAGGCAGGTTTCAACTGCGGTGTCAAATTTCAATAGTTCATGTAGTTTTCGAACAAGCTCG
Source organism: Pararge aegeria (assembly GCF_905163445.1). Taxonomy (NCBI): domain Eukaryota; kingdom Metazoa; phylum Arthropoda; class Insecta; order Lepidoptera; family Nymphalidae; genus Pararge; species Pararge aegeria. The sequence continues at coordinate 1,355,554 of NC_053184.1, read as the reverse complement.
TATTTCTTCGGAGTCAGTACTCTATAAATTACCAACATACAAAGTTTACCTTACTGATTTAGAACAAGATAATATGTCTATCTATGCAGCCCCAGCACGTTCGAGTTTAAATTTATACAAATTGTGGAACCGGTAGGATTTTGACCTTCATAAAAAGCCATATTATATTAATTTTGGCATTGGTGTTCTGTATGACATCCGTAGCTTAGCTGAACATTTTAAAATTTATAACTTTTATATATCCCCCAAGTGTAGGTTTTACCTAGAAGTATATATTTATTTATTTATACACTTTATTTGTACACCACAAAAAGTAAGAATAAAAACAATGGACACAACAAAAATAAACTTAAAAAGTAGGATACAAAGGGTGGCCTTATCGCTTAGTATATAAAAGAGTTTATTTAAATTATAGCGGAGATAGATAGTGGGTAGTAGTTCGACTGTACTTTCTGAGTGATCCCAGCACGAACTTCTAACTTTTCTAATTAATGTGCGTTTTTTTTTAGCCCCAAAGTAAGCGTAGCTTGTGTTATGGGTACTTAGATAGCTGATGAATATTTTTTATGAACATAATATACATAAATACTTATAATATACAGATAAACACCCAGACACTGAAATACATTCACGTTCATCACACAAACATTTTCCAGTTTTGGGAATCGAATCCACGACTTTGGACTCAGAAAGCAGGGTCGCTGACCACTGCGCCACTCAGCGGTTAAAATTAAATAAAATATCACGGCTTCAACGGTGAAGGAAAACATCGTGAGGAAACCATGCCTGAGAGTTCTCCAGAATGTTCTCAACGGCGTGAGTACACCAATCTGCACTAGTATCATTGTGGGATGAGACCCGTGCCCTGATATGATGATGAATTATTTTCTGGATGGCCGATTGGCTCAGTAGGCAGCGACCCTTTTTCTGAGTCCAAGGCTGTGGGTTCAATTCCCACAACTGGAAAATGTTATTGTGATGAACATTAACGTTTTCCAATGTCTAGGTGTTTATCTGTATGTTATAAGTTTTAATGTACATTATTCATAGAAAATATTCCACAGCCATCTAAGTATTCATAAAGCGATGTATGTATTGTTTTATTTGATAAAATAGCTATATATTGAAATTTAGAGAACGAGATTTATTTCTAATCAATACAGATTACGCGGTGTCAACCATGAAATAAAGGTATTCGCCCGTCTACAGAATATGGTGCTTCAATCATAAAAACAAACGAATCAAGGCCGAATCCATCGGTTTAAACCTTTGTTTTCAGCCCTAAATTCGAACAAAGTACAGTCTAACAAACAAACTTAATTGAGTAAAGGTGAGCCGTCCTCCTAAACTAATTAAGCGAAAGAAATCCACTTCTCATTCCTCGGGCGTCAGCAAAAAAAAACTTTATTTTTTCTCTCCTTAATTTGTCCCTTTATAAAATTCATTCATTAGAAAAAAACGGCAAATAAGGTACGCGAATAAGATGTCCGTCATAAAAAGCAACGATCCAGCTCTAATGAGGGTGAAACGTGTTTTTATAAAACAAAATCAATTTGCTAAAGTGTATAAAATGTAGCTTGTGCTTACATCAAATTGTTTTATTACGTTTGATTAAAGCGGTACGAATAAAGCATTGTAAATTGTTCACATGGGATCAAATTCTGATGAACTTTTCCCGTTTATTTGAGGAATTCATCTCCATAAGCCTATTAACGTCCGACTGCTCTGTACAAGGCAGCTTTCTCATAGGAAAGAGGGTTCCAGAGCATAAACCCACCACACTGCGGGTTTTAACAATTTTTAACACATGTTGCCGGTGTGATTACCGGTGTTGTATGAGGCACATGAGGCTAAACACCTACTCCTCAAATTGATGGATTCAGGGCGGCACGTTTCAGGATGTGGTCCTTGCAGGTTGTGTGTAGTGTTGCTCTGTTTATAGGTGATGGTTTCCACTTACCATAAGGTGGACTATCTCCTTGATCCATTAGTTATTAATATTTAAAAAAAAATCGGGTTCGATAGCGCCACTTGGCCATCGTGGCAGGGCGCGGCGGTTCAATAGCCTTCTCCCAACGGGTTTGGGATCGCTGTAGACGGTAGTAGTAGCATAGACGGCACTGCTACCCATTCTCCGTAATATTCCCTTAGTCGCCTCATACTACAACTGCGGAAAAACGACGGATGGTGACAACTCAGTTCAAATTCAAAAATTCTTAATTCATGTATCCTATCACAGGCATTTATGAAACGGTTATGTTTACATAATTTTGAATTGGTTGTGATAGCTACGTTTGCAAACTTAAACCTACAGCTACGAGGCTTCCAAGACCACAACAAACTTAGCCGGGTGTTTTTTTTGTTATCACCATCCCACAGTGCTGATCTACCGTCGGCACCACGGTACTGGGGTGGACACTGAGAATTTAATATCTTGGTTAGGTGAACTTCTAAGTGATATACTTTTTTAAATATTATTATCATCGTAAGTAGATAAGATACACTGTGAAGTAAAATCGTCAAAAAAAAAAATTGGTTGAAAATAATGTTTGCTCAGTATACATACCTTAGACCTATTCAAGTGAAATACCCTCAACCACAGGTCACAGTAAAATGTTCAATCCGATTTGGGAGCTGTATTGAAAATTCAAATAAATGAAAAGCCACGTCGCATATTTCGGATATCGCTTAACTCGCTTAGTACAATCCATCACTTGCGAGATCCCTGGAGCATATTCTTTCATGTGAAATCCCATTTTATTTTAAGCAGATTAGAGTTTATATTCCTGTGAACCGTTTTAGTTTGTATGATGTATGGGACAATAGACAACGTTGAGTGACCGGATCGGTCATTGTTTGCAAGGAACAATGAGGACACGTCGTGTTGGAACGTTGGCATCTCCCTATCGTTTTGCTCAAACCTCGGTTATGTATGGAATGTCCTTAGGACTATATACCCAGATGTTACTTAGCACTAAGAAATGGTTGAGTAGCCTTATGATTACGAGTCTTACATAGTATAGTATTTAATAAATAAATAAATAAGTATATTACGACAATACACACATCGCCATCTAGCCTCAAAGTAAGCGTAGCTTGTGTTATGGGTACTAAGATAGCTGATGAAAATATTTATGAATATAATAAACAAAAATACTTATAATGTACAGATACACACTCAGACACTGAAAAACATTCATGTTCATCACATAAACATTTTCCAGTTGTGGGACTAAGAAAGCAAGGTCGCTGCCCACTGCGCCAGTCAGCCGTCGCCTTAATTAAGGACTAGTTAAAATGCTTAGGTGTAAATTATTGCTCTAACCAGGTTGATTCTTAAATAGTTTTAAATGACAATATAAGATGGTGAACAGGACGTGTTTGGAACCCTCATAGCTTTAGTTCAAAGTTGACTAATTTAGTTATCGCGACCAACTCACTTCTATATCATATTTTACATGTAATGTACGCATCAAAAGTGCCATCTATATGCCATGAATGAATGAATGAATGAATGAATATACTTTTATTTTACACCACAGAGAAAATTTACAGAGATACAAATACAACAGCACAATAAGGTAGAACGTACAATTTGGCGGCCTTATCGTTAAATAGCGATCTCTTCCAGGCAACCAAAGTCATACAAGAAAATGCTATACGAAATGCCATGCTATACGGAATGCTATATGCCATTTTGAATAAAGAAATATTTGACTTTGACTTTGACTTATAACACATCGTATGTTATATAAAAGTGGAATTTTTTGTGCGATAACAAGCTTGACTATTACCGGATGACCTTTACTGAAAGTCATTGATTACTTGGGAGATAATGTACTGGTACTGGTTTTAGCATTTTAGTTATATTATTTCAGTTTTATTAGGGCTCCTTTAGTGTATTACATTCCAAAGAGACTAGAATAGAAACGTAATTAAATAGCTAAAAAGCATCACGATATGTTATTTTTATCTAATGTGTTTCTCTTTGTATTTTGTTTTTGTGGTTGCAATAAAAAATTTAATGATAAAATACTATTACAGTAACAGTTTATAAATCAGCTACTCTTATTGAGCGCAATAATAACATAAACACACAAAAACACAGATGAAATGATAAACTATTCCTGCTTTTGCTTCAAAGGTTAAAAAAAAAATGGAAAAGGGGAATATTACCAGCAAAGGTTTAGGTAAGCTAGTCTTTGTTGTATGTGACAAGAGTGAAGCCGAAAGTTCCCGACAAATTAATGGCAACGTACCAGCAAAGCCTCTCCATAAAGCCGGAGCTGCCTTTAGCGTACATTTTTATTAGTGCCAAGGAAAAGGTAACTTTCATTATGACGTAGAAAGAAAGGCCCTTATTACCCGTAACAAGGGCGTAACACTTAACGTTTAATAGCAACTTAAATCCAACGGGCAAAATTTATATCAACCCAACGATTTAAGCTACGAGTACACACTCGAGCTTGCTCGCTCTGAATTACTCAGTGAACATGTGTAAGTGGTAAAATAATTATCGGTCTGATAATTATTGAAAGTATTAAGATCATTTAAAAAAATCTAGAATGATAAAAGGAAAGCTGTTTGGTTGTCCAGCAGTTTTAACCAACTAATATTAAGGTGCTTAGTAAATTACTTGTAGAAAATTGCGTGGCGTGGAAAATTTTACAAACCTGTGACATTTCTTTAGTTGATGATGACGGTATTCAATCGTTTGACGGCCGATTGGCGCAGTGGGCAGCGACCCTGCTTTCTGAGTCCAAGGCCGTGGGTTCGATTCCCACAACTGGAAAATGTTTGTGTGATGAACATGATTGTTTTTCATTGTCTGCGTATTTATCTGTATATTATAAGTATTTATATGTATTATATTCATAAAGATATTCAACAGCTATCTTAGTACCCATAACACAAGCTACGCTTACTTTGGGGCTAGATGGTAATGTGTGTATTGTCGTAGTATATTTATTTATTTATTTATTAGCATTCGAGGAAAAACAACGTTATATTAAGTGTCTTCTTCATTACCTTGACTTTAACTTAAGGTATACCCCCTAAATGGTTTTTAATAGGAGATAATATATCGTTAAACCTCGGACCACGACTTTGGTCGGCGTCAGATAGTTTGGGTTTGTTGAACATAGAATTGGTCTTTTCGCCCCCGTGACCTTGTATGAGACCCCGGTCGAGATGACATCCCCAGTCAGGTTCTCATCTTCACAAGTGTGCTGTGCACAACATGTACAACGCTGTGCTGTTCTATCCGTTGACGATTTGATAACGAACTATGACTCTTTATTTATACCGTCTGATGTTGAAGAGAATAGTAAACCTAGCGTAATCAGTGTTGGTTAGTTATTTGCGTCTATTATAACACTGTCGTATTCATTACTCGATGTTGTCATAGCAATGCTTAATGTTGCGGCCAGCCAGACATTCGTTTTTGCTTGAATAAATCTAAAACGGTCGAGCATTGCGTATATGAATAGTGTTGGATCTGTAGGAGGCTTTAGTTGCAAAAGCCAAAAACAAAAGCTAATAACATCGTTATGGACGGAGGGCACTAAGTGCCGTCATCTGCATAAGTAATTGTTACTTTGGAAATTGGTTGAGTGGCCTACGGCCTTCAAGATTTCTTCTTTTTCTTAGCTTTCTTGGGTTTTAAATGATGACAACTCACCCCTTGAAATCGGTGTCCATTTGATATCGTGTAAGTGACACTGCAGTCTAAGATGATTTTTGATAGTTGTTAACTGGTGGTGATCTGTTATTTCCTCCGAAATAATAACAACCTTCGCTTATGTACATTGTTTGGTAAGCTTTCTGCTTTCTATTCTATTTACCTGCTTTCTTCGTGATATACCGGAATAATTTGACATTATGTTTTGTTGGACGGTAAATAGGACCTGAGTCAATTCAAAAATAAAAATTCTTGAATCAATTCAAGATTCCAACCTGGTTGCCCAACCAATGAACCGTCTCTACTGGATATATTATTATTTTACTATGGATATCCAAATTTCACTCACTTAAACTGCTTGCGACTATCGACTCTCTGCGATGTCATCTGTTCATATAATTTAAGGCCAAGTTTCCTGACCCAGAGTCACAACTCCTTAACATTTTCATCAAAAATAAGTTCACTTGTAAGGTAAAGGCCCTGGCGCTTTACACAACCCGTTACACTGCTCCAGGGTTACCAACAGGGAGCAAGATATTATTGAAAACAAAAAGTTGGATCAATTTAGGAAAAGATCTTTTTGAAATAGAACCAGGAACTATTCCAATAAGTTAATTTAACGTATTCAAAATAACGAATTCGATTCGGCAATTGTATGATTGCGCGCACAGACTTTTGATTCCAGTGTTTTAGTTAAGGAAATATGGTAACGTAGGGCGCGCGGGTCAGCGGGTCAATATACCGCAAGGTACTGATACTGCGATTGCTTTCAATGTATGGTCGGCATAAAAGATTTGAAAAAAGGAAAAGTGACAAAAAGCTGATTGCCTAGTAAATAAGGCTTCTATTTCCCGAGTTCGATTCTCGGCACGCACCTTTAACTAAACTACTGGAAAATATTTGTGTGATGAGCATGATTGTTTTTTAGTGCTGGGTGTTTATCTGTATTTTAAAAGTATTTATTTAACTTTATAATTCATAAAAATATTCAGTAATCTTAGTACCTACCTATAGACAACGTAAGGCAAAATACGTAATATAGGTTACTGGATATTGAAAAAATTTAAGATGCATGTTTAACTGTAATAACTAATGTAGAAAGCATTATTTGCACTCCGATGAGTATTTTTTTATCATTATAACTTTTTTCATGCCTATGATATGCATTACCTGCATTATTCTCTATTTAAACTGCATTCATATAAACATTTACCTACAATTAAACTAATATAAATGCAAAGTCGTTTTCAATCAAACACCCAGTTATATTATGCACCAAATATTGACCTATTTATTATTCAATATAATAATTAATATTCAGTTTTATTTCATACAACTGGTCTGTTTATTATCTACTTAATTATTTCGAAATCACGGATCTCTACAATGACATCGGCTACTAAACTCATTTAGGTACACCAAGGCTCACAGAAGCAAACCTTTGAAACTTTAGACAGCCGGTTGGTGCAGTGGGCTGGTGGGTTCGATTCCCACAACTGGAAAAAAAAATGTACACCTAAGCATTTTTAACTAGTCCTTAATTAAGGACCTTGCTTTCTTAGTCCCACAACTGGAAAATGTTTATGTGATGAACATGAATGTTTTTCATTGTCTGGGTGTTTATATGTATATTATAAGTGTTTATGTTTATTATATTCATAAAAATATTCATCAGCTATCTTAGTACCCATAACACAAGCTAAGCTTACTTTAGGGATAGATTGCGATGTGTGTATAGTCGTAGTATATTTATTTGTTTATTTATTACTATTAACTATAAGTCTAAAAAGATTGTCGATTATTATTTTAATTATCTGTTTCGAACGAGGTATTATGTTATGTAAATAAAAATTGACTATAATCTGTGTTTGTTAATATTCTTATGAAAAAGGTACTTATACTAACAAGTCTGTAAATGTAAAAATGAGAGAAGAGAGTCATTTTTCTCCTACACATTTCTGATTTGATCACGTAGAGATACTCCGGTCTCCGGGCATAGCTTTCATCGTCTCGACCACATAACATTATTAGTGAAATAATTATGACGGCATTAATAAAATATCAAACAAAACCACCTGGAATTTGCTAACGCTCCATGAAATCGTCATAAAACGCGATGCACCGGTGTTATTGCAACAAGTTAATTTATGCTCACCGCGTGAACCGATTCATCAGTGCTTTGTAATGCAGCGTTGTTCCAGGCCCGGGCTGCCCCGGGGCGGTCGAATGCGTGCCCCGTCGATACCAAGGTAATTCATGGGGTCCGACTTAGGATTGTACTGAAATAAATCGGCCGTCGAAAAATAATGTACTGTTTTTGCATTTGATGTAAAAGACTACGATTCCCACAGCTAGAATATTATCTTTTAGGTATCAATACACTCAATCATCGAAACAACAATTTAAGGAGAGCACTGTCGCCTGTAATACAGGTTTTTACCTAAATCAGGGACAGTAGATTTTAAATGGCACCATTACATACATGTATTACATACGCACCAATATAATTTGTGAGGCACGCATTTGTTTGTATAAATATTATAATAACTACTTTACATTATAAAAACTGTATGTACCTACATTCTTGTGAATAAATTATTATTATTATTATATTATTATAGTTAGAAAAAAAAATAATAAAAAAAAAAAAAATCTATTCTTATATTAAAAAGAGGAAATATTATCTTTGTTTGTTCCGAATAGACCCCGAAAACAGTTGGTCCAAACATTTCTTTTTTAAAGAAAGCTAAACTATTACAAATTAGCAAAAGGCTATATATTTTTTTATTTTTATTTTAATGTATTTCGTTAGATTTATTAGCGGCTACTTAATTGGTGTATGTGTTATTTTCTTTGTACTAATTTTAGGTATTAAATATACTGTTTGGGCCTTAATAAATAAAATAAAAATAAAAAAATAAAAACCATAATTTTTGTTGCCTAAGAAAATTGCAATAATGAAACACAAACTAGCAAAATTTTGCCTTTAAAATTCTATGAGAAATTTATTGGTGATACATAAAAATAAATTAAGTACCTACTACACGAATGAAGTACTCATTACTACAAAAAACCATGGAGGGAATATATCTAACTACAATACTTAAGGCGCAATAGCAGCTTTTGTGTTCTAAATGCTTATAAACTAGGCCTACTTGAAATAAATGAATCTTGAATTTTTGATTTTGAATTAAAAAATTTATTGGATCGCCGGTAGAAACATAACTATTGCAGTATTAGTTCTTATTCAACAAAATAATTTATCATCAAGGGTATTTATATAGCAGTAAAATACTTTATAATTCATTACAATCGAATATTTAATTTTAGATTATATCGAGTTTAAAAAATTAATTAACCTAAACATACAAACAAAACAATTATTTTCGAGATGAATAAGTTATTCTTAAAAACTTTTAGATTTTTTTTAACAAAAATACACAAGTTAAAAATATCTGTATTAAACCTAAATTCACACATCTCTCAAAAATAAACTGTTCCTACAAGATTCCTTAAAAAACGCGCAACGCGCACAAAGTCGCAACACCTAGTTTGTTAACAGGTTACCTCACGATGATATTTGAATTACTTAAAACGCACATTACTCAGAAAAGTGAGGCCCCCGAAAGTAAAATCGAGCTCCTAACCACTGGGCTATCACCGACTTAGGCTACCTTTTTATATTATTACGTTATTATATACCCCAAGAGAGTATCAAAACTGCCTTCCACAAAAGCAATTCGCCATGACCAAAACAAATCGCAACGCCTGACGGGCCAAATTCAAGTTCCCCACCTCAACAAATCCACGGAATTAAAAACCCAATCTAAGTTATCCCATACAATTACCACTCACTTACCACACCCTCCTGTTTAAGGGTGGGTAGTAATAATAAGGAGGCGTCACGTAGAACGATTCCTTCGGGATCTTGCTCCGAGGGGTGGTGCAACCTGCATTTGTTGGGGGGTAATAGACTTGCCGGTAAATGGAGTCATTTTATAAGGTAGGAGGAAAATTATTGTCTGTTACAATATCGGTAACTAACTTTTATTCGGTACTTGCAGATACCGGATGAGATCTTAGAGACGTCTCAATAAGTTCAAAGTTTATATAATTAGAAAATGAAAGCTTATGGAAAATTCCTATTGTAATATTAAGGATAAAAAAGCTTGGGTGTGAATTGCTCTAACTTCGTAGCTAAATAATAATTGACTGTGAGATGGTGATAACAAAAAAAATACCCGGCTAAGTTTGTTGTGCGCTCTTTTTAGACCAGGGCCCGTATGAAACCCTTATAACATAGTTTTAGGTTTAAGTTGGCCAAGGTTGTTATCATCATAATTTCACAATTATGTACGCACATAGGTACCTGTTAAAAAATTTAAAATTTTCTATACGATTTACATATAAGCTTTCCCTTATTAAAAACTTTGAACTTTTTGAGAGACATCTCCAAGATATCAACCGGTATTTTATTGTAAAATTGTATACAATTTCCTTAAAATGAATTGCTTATATTGTGCGGTCTAGTGTATTGCACTGTAAGTTTATAAATAGATATCAGAGTACGGACTAACCACAGGTTTGACGTGCTCTCTGAGATACGGGATTAGACATTGAGAAGCGCCATTTTCTTACCCTAATCCGGAAAGTTCCAGAATTCACTAACAACGAGGCTATTATCCGTAACAATTACATTACATTTCCACGTGACCTCATGTTATTAAAAAAAATGCGAATATATATACGATAGGTAGGCTATTTTGTACGACGCCACCTATTTTGGCATGGCAACCGTTACTTTAAAGATGATATCTTTGGAACCCCAACCAATGTCTAATTGAAACCGATTGAAGCATGAAATCCTCAAAATGGAGGGTTTTTTTTAAGAAGATGATCGCCTAAAGCCCATCTATTAATGGAGACAATAAAACGGTTGTCGTAACTCGAGGGTTGCCAATAAACTAAAAAATCATTTCGAACTTCAAAGTATAAAGTAACATGTATCTTAGAATATTATAAGTTTCCTGTCATTAATTTCATTTCATGCTATGTATCTTTATGTTTTTATATTTCTTTTATTTCCTTAGCAAGAAAGGCCTAGTTTATAAGCACTAATAAAGATTAAACTCAAAATATTGTTTTTCGCTGATCTCTAAATTTCAGAATAGCATTTCCTGATAGCACATAGCTTGGAGAACGGATGGACGTTGGGTTCCAAGGTGCTGGAATGGTACCTTGCACCTGCAAACGCAGCGTTGGGAGACTCCCGACGAGGTGGACAGATGACATCAAACGAGTCGAAGAGAGTCGCTGGATACAAGCTGCACAAAACACCTATTCCCAGCACTGGACGTCCAGTAGTTGATATGATGATGATTATCATGATTTCGTGATACAAATCTTTTTTTTTTCTTATAAACTCATTGAATATTTAAACGCTCGCAATCGTGGAGTTGTTTTTTGAGTATCGAATCACTGTAACGTCAAAGCAAAACATACTTTATGTGACTCAAGTAAGAGTCGCTAATACTATAGTTCTCTTACCAGACAACTTTGAGCTTTAAAACAAGGTGCTTAAATTAAATTTTACGAATTAAAGCGACCTTTGATTATGAGCGTACGAATCATATACGAAGGGAAGCCTTCGCGACGTACCGAGACTGCATATCATATGCGGCCATGATACGCGGGACGTCTGGCGATAACTCAATTTTTTTTGATACTTTTTAGTGTTTTAATAGATGAAAAATGAAGGTGTTGAAATAAATATAAACAATTAAAAATAAAAGAGATATTCTTTTTGAATTAATGAATAAATTAATAAAGTTACTTTTATTTTATTTTAGCAAAAAAGCAAAAAGAAAACAGCGTATACAATTTTGTATCGCATCGCAATACAAATGTACCAACGCTTTTATTATTTTTTAATATTTTCAAAGTACGCCTAGTTTGGGGCTAGATGGCGATGTGTGTATTGTCGTAGAATGTTTTTTTTATTTATTTAACGATATTTAGGCCATAAAGGAATTTACAGGTGCTTACATTACAAACATGTTAGAAGAAATGTAGTGTACGGATGATAACTACCTTCATGTTGCGGGCAGAATCAGTAAACCATAACAGAATTAATTCTGGAATTTAGTTATTTTTTTTAAATAAAACACTAATAAACATTAAAAGAGAAAAAAATAAATGGCTACTACTAAAACCCTTGACTGCAATCTCACCTGGTGGTAAGTGGTGATGCAGTCGAAGTTGATAGCGGGCTAACCTTACAGGGACTATGGCGGTTATATTTAATCCATACCCCTAATCGGTTTCTACGCAACATCATACCGGAACGCTAAACCACTTAGTGGCACGTCTTTCTCGGTAGGGTGGAAACTAGCCACGGCCGAAGCCTCTAAAGCCTCTTCCTGTTATAATGCAGCAAAAAGTAATAAGAAAGAGTAAATCGAAAAGTCTAGTCGCGAAGTGCAATAAAGATTTAACGATCATATTAGAAATTCAACTTCGAGTTACGACCGCCGTGACGAATCGAGGAGGGAAATTAATAGTACCAGTTTCTTGTAACTTAGACGTTACTTTAATTTTTTTTTATGTAATAGTTTTTGACCGCAACTTCGTCGGCATGGATTGGTATTCCCTGGACCAAAGTCTATCACTCTACAGCTCTCTAATTATCAGTAAATGCCGTCGATACCTTTTTGGGTTGCTGCGTGAATAAATAACATTAACACTGAGCATCGTTAGTTAGAAAGAAGCAAGATTTTAGCTAAGTATTCTAACCGAAATCTCTTAGCAAAGAGAATATTATCCCTACGTTTTATCAAAATTCAAAAATGTTTTATTCATGTAGACCTTATTTCAGGCACTAATTAAGCGTTCGTACATTTAACATGTTACCAATGTTAGTGATGGTGATAATTGCATTCGTTTACTTAAAACTAAAGCTAGGCGGGTTCCAAACGCGCCCTGGTCTAAGAAGAGCCCACAAAAAAATAGCCATTATTTTTGATATCACCATCTCACAGTCATAGTTAATGTCGAGCTATAAAGTTAGAGCAATTCTTACCCAAGCTTTTTTATCATACTTACATGTAATCCTTAATATTATAATATGATTTTTCTGTTAGCTTACGTTTTATATAAACTTTGAACTTATTCAGAGACATCTCAAGGATTTCATCTGGTAATTTGTTATAAAAAGATATACAATTACCCTTAAATTCATTACTTATTTTATGCAGCCTAGTAAACTGCACTACAAGTTTATTTTTACTTTTATCGATGAGAGTAGCCACAACGTTACCTGTATTTAAAATTGGCAAGAGTTTTTCAACTGCATTAAAATTGCATTAAATGATTATATTATAAAAAAAAACAAACCGAGTACAAATGTTTTTACGGGAACATGAACAAAAAGGGATAAAAAAGTGTTATGAAATTATATCCTAAATTTCCTAAAGTCATAGGACATATTAATCGAAACCGGACCGTCTATTTATAAAATAACAACGGTCATTCCCGCACCAGGGAAGTGTTGTTGAAAAAATGTATAAAACAAATAAATAATAAATATATTACGACAATACAGACATCGCCATCCAGCCTCAATGTAAGCGTAGCTTGTGCTATGGGTATTAAGATAACGGACGAATATTTTTTATTTTGAATAACTAGCTGTAGCCACGCGTCGCTGTGGCACATTGAGATTGAATGGTTTAGAAAAATAGATAAAAACAATCCTTGATTCCATGCTAAAATTTCAGCTCGATCGGTGCAGAACAGGTTGAGTTTATGAAGCGTACACAAACCAACGTAGCATTTTTATACATATAGATATACATAAATACTTACAATATAGAGATAAACACCCAGACTCTGAAAAACATTCATGTTCAAAACACGAACATTTTTACAGTCGAACCCACAAAAAGCAGGGTCGCTGCCCACTACGCCAATCGGCCGTCAAATATATATTTTTTAAATTTAGCAGCGTCAACCCTACGTCAAGTGAAGTATCGACGTCTACATAAAACGTTTTGTCTGGAGATTTCTTAAGGCTCACGACATGTCCTCATCCTTTTGTACTGTCTATTAATGAACTATAAACCCGTATTTTGTAGTCTTAAAAATATCGAAATCTTCAATACTATTTGCAACCTTACTGTGAACTCTTAAGCCTTAAAAACGCTCGTCGTGTTTTTTCATCTCCTTAGTAGGATAATCCGATTAAAGTTGATTACATTGAAAATTTTTGAGCACCTTTTTTATTTTATTTACAGCTTATAGCTGAATAGCACGTGGGAACAAGTTACTTGAAAGTTAAGCTTTATTTCCATTTCAGAAGCTTAACTATTTTTCTGCAAAGTGACAGTTTATTTTGTGCAAATTAAGGTTATAATAAACTAGTTGTATTACTAGCTTCATCCCCACTAAAAAGTAGCTTATGTTACTTTCTATTTTTGCAGCTAACTCTATGCTAAAAATCAAGTCGATTGTTAGCTTGGTTAGGGCGTTTAGTAAGGACAAACGAACAAACACACTTTCACATCTATAACATGAGTTAATATTTTTAAGATGGTAGAGTGGCTTAGTTAGCGTAAATCAATTGCTTTAGTTAAGCAATGTTAACCTAGGTAAGCAACTACTGTACTGTACCCCAGTTATGAAGGACTTGGTAGTTGAAGAGGATTTGTATCAGATTAAGGTTTTCATTAGATATATATATAGAAACCATAATACAGATATCAATCTAAAAAAAATAACAAAAAATAATTGACTATTAGAATGCCTAATTTATAAGTAGGTACATTTGCTGGCTGTAATTCCAATACCAGTTAAAAGAGGGGGTTGATAGTCATCAAACGGCCTAAAAAATATTCAACAAACCTTGCTAAAAATGATTCAATATAAAAACGGATTCAAATCAGTCTATCCGTTGGTGAGTATTAAGTTAAAACAGATACTCAGTTTGCGTTGCGAATAAAAAGTAAAAGAAATAAAGAAAGGTGTAAACAAAGTAGTAGTGGCTTGAACATTATTGTTCATGATATTATTATATTTTTTAAAACGAGAGCACAAAAACATAAATTTTAAAAAGCGCCCGGCATAATGAAATTGTTATTCCTGTAATTTCCCATCGAGCTCCCGGTATCAAAGCAAAGATTTATGCAGTTTGAGCAAGTTTATAAGGCTGTGTATTTTACGGTTCGCCGACAGCGCCGAGAAAAACCGAGCTCATTTTATGATGAGTTATTGCGTCACAGGTGGCTGTTATTATGACTCTAGCATGACGCTTCTGACTTTTAACGTATCCAAAAGCGTTTTTTGACTACGTATATCCAATACTGTGAAGCGAACTAGTTACATAGCTTTGTTGTTTGTTCCACTACAACTCAGCCCTTGACTGCAAATGCACCTACTTGTAAGTGAAGGTGAAGTCCAAGACAGCTAACCTAATAGGAGTATAATAGTAATATTATGTTAATCGGTAGCAATGCGAAATCGTTCGGGAACGTTAAATTGCTTAGCAGCACGTCTTTTCGGTAACAAGAACTCGAACGAACGAAGCACTAGACAAAGTTCAAATTATAAATTCCAAAATTGCCACTATCGGGTTGTCATTGGTTTAAATGGGTCGATCGACCGATCTCCGTGCCAGAGAGGTCTTGTAATTGTTTTTGTAATTGACAGCTAATCTAATCAGCCTATGACAATCTTTTTGCAATTTTTAAAGCAAATATATACCTATGTACAATTCAAGCTATTTTAACTATGTATCTTCTGGAACAACCACGGGTGAGTGTTTGCGTCACAAGGACCTTATTACTTTGGCTTGAAGCTTATGTTATTTAACATATTCAAAAATGTGATAAAAATGTATCTGATTAAAACTAAGGACACAGTTCATTAAATAAGTGATAAGACTCACAATAAAAGAAAGAAAATAAATTAAGAAAACCTAGCTTCATGATAAGTTATTGTGTCATAGGTAGCTGTTATTTTCACTTTAGTATGATCTCCCCCTTAACTTTTAACGTATCTGGAAAAGTGAAAGAATTCTGTTTTACCAGTGCTAAAAAGCCGACTATTTAGTTATCAATAAATGTCAGAATAAAAACATTATTCAAATTAAGTTGTGTTTAAAAACTTTAAGTACAAGTTGTGTATTTTACGGTTTCCAAATAATAACTTCAAGAAAAAACCGAACTCTTTTTATGATAAGTTATCGTGCCAGCTTAAATCGTGGTTCGTAACAACATACATGCAAGCAAGACTTTTGGTCCCCGACAATATCACAAGCAAGTTAGCTATAAGTAAAGTGCCAACTTAAAATCAGCGCTGTATGCTCCCACTGGCGCATGCTGTACAATTCTGAGCTGGCGCCGTTTTCTAGGTTTTGCCACACATAAAATACGTGATGAATGTGTTTTCTTTCTTTCAATCTTTCTTTTCTTTCTATTTAAGCCATCCTGAATTGGAGCAACGTGATAGGTTTAAGCTGATGTTCATCAGCTTAAAACTATCACGTTGCTCTTAAGATGATGAATTAATTGCGGTGAAATTTGAGCTTTTTGTATCTGTCCCAACAAATGTTTATGCAGCGCGAGCAAGTTCATATAAGGCTGTTTATTTTACTGTTTGTCGACAGTGCCGAGTAAAACCGAGCTCATTTCATGATGAGTTATGACGTCACAGGTGGCAGTTATTATAATAAACGATACGTAGATGTGTTTTGAGGTCGCATTTTAAAGTTGCTCTGTGTTTCTTATTGCGCATTCAAATATTTAAGTGGGTCATAAAGGTTTAACTCAAACGTACCTTCACATCAGTATTTTACACAGGAACGACTGACGAACACTGTTTTATTTTATTTTATTGATAGTCCTAGTAGATAGCCCATCTGATTGTAAGAAGAAAACTTCGCAGGGCAAGGAACCCATCTAAAGCTGTTATTACACTTGAAAATAGTTTGTGTTTTTAAGAGAAAAACGGAATGATATTAAAATCCTAACGGTAATTCGTACATCCGAATCTGTTTAGGTATTTAGAAGTTTTAATGATACAAAAAAAATCACATAGGTACATATATGCAAATGTACGCCATTTGCATATATGTATGTGATTACATATTATTTATTAGATTATATTACATATTTGAAATTTTAACTCATCAGGTAGAATAGCCTGGTGGCCTGGGCTAAAAAATACTGTCTTCGATTATAAATACGATACAAAGTAAATTTAAATAAAAATTAAATGTATTCGTCAAGTTTATAACACCACTAACGTTGATAGAAAATGTGGGTATACCCGACATTTCGAGTGTGAAACCGTAATTTTATGTTGTGTGATTGCGTAAGCAATGCATAATTATGCGAGAGCAGCTATCTCGATATATTTGCTGTAATTTTTAAAGAGTTCATTTAGAACATTTACATTCATTTCAATGTATTATTTTGCTGTACGAAACGAAATAAATATTTTTAATTTTAATTTTTTTTTAATTCATGTAAAATTTTAATAGGACCGTTTCAGAGTTTATTCTGACCTGATCTGATCTGATACTATTTGACCGAGTTATGCCCGAACATACGTTAAAAAATCAACCGAATCAAAAATCTCCTGCTCTTTGAAGAAACTAAAAACGCTGAGTTGGATGTGTTAATTTCCTATCAAACATACCCCGAAAATGTTTTTTAATCACTCAGGTTAATAAAATATTACGGCCACTCCTATACCAACAGTCTTAGTACAAGTATTTGCTCGTAAGCAATCGAGGATGCTTTTTCGAGTATTAAATTCTGTTTTAACAAAGTAAAATTGACCTAATATCACTCCACTTACTGTCGCAAATCATGAACTTCTGTTTTTGTTTTACAAAATCTCTCACATTAGATCCAATTCGATGTTCAACCATTTCCGTCATCGAAAAGGACTCCTCGATTACTAGCCAGCAAACCTTGTAGTAAAGTACTGTAGCATAAAATAAGATTAAAATGGATCTTATTCGGCTTATATAGGCTCAAATTTGCCTACAATTATTCGGCTAGGACTAATGGCAGAACATTGGTTCATAATTAAAATCAGAGTTACGGGATTGGCGACCCTAAATCAAGTGAAATAAGGGCCATTTGAATGGGACCGTATACAGTTTTATATGAGAAAACGTCTCCTCGATGGCGAGCGAACAAATTTTGTACTAAGGCTATTGTAATCTTGTGACAGGCGTAGGCTCGTGAACATCTTTATTTTCAAAAGACGCGCTTAAGATTGGCGCTCACCTGAATTTACGACGCGCCGTTATCATATACTCGACGAGCGGGAGGCGGTCCCGCTTTCAAACATCCATCGTGAACTGTACACTTACTTTGACTTTATCAATTTTTTACACTGAAATAATACCGGTTTATTACAGGATAAACTTCAGTGGGTGTGCTCCGGAACTTCACAATTTTGTTTTCACTCTCACCAGGCCACAGAACTGCGAAATGCCGAGAGCAGTGAACATTCTTTATTTAAAAATTTGTTTTTATTTAAATACAATTTATTACTACGCTTTTATTAGCTTCAGACGTATGTATGTTAGTATGTAACGGAATCTTTGAACATGATTTTTACCCCCTTCAAAACCATCAAAACTCGAAATTTGGCATACTTATTAAGGACCGGTGACGTCCTCTCGACGGTTCGATATTTGAAATATTTTGACCCGTTATCTTTGTAAATTTTCTTTAATAATTATTGTGTCATGATTTCCTATATAATAAGATATGTAGATTTCATTCGGGTCAGTGCTATTTGGTTCTTTTTTCTAACATATAGTTCTTGTTGAGTTGTCTAGTCTGGTGTTGAAGGAGATTATTTAATATTCATTGTACCTAATATAAAAACGAAGATAAAGTATAAACGGTACGAAAGATTTTCGCTCTTCGCTACGGATTTGATTAACTCAGAACCATTTTTTTTACTAAGGCTTCGATTGTTTGTCATAAAAACAATGATTATTAAAATAACAATGGAAAAATCTTAAACCTTACCAAAAAAAGCTACTCGAAGATGCTGATGAAGGAGTACACAAAATCTGGTAGTTACCTGTAACAAAAAAAAAGAACATTAGTATTTTCAAGTGTCAGGTAGGTTTTTCATATTAGCCATAAAATGGGAAAACGCTTTTGAACTAACAACATTCTGCGGGTGTGAATCGAAAAGTGCACGGGGCGTTTGTACACAACACACTGCATGCAATAATAGCTGAATGAGGGTTCTGTTTTTTCTTAATTCTGTGTTTTAATGCCTAATTAAAAACGCACATAGCACTGGAAAGATGCGTGTGTACGCATCGACCCGGTATCCTCGAAAGGGTAGCGAAACCTAACCACTAGGCTATCACCGCATCATGGATATAACTTAATAATTATAGACTTTAAGACAAACATTCTTTCCGTATTTAACCCCTTTAGGGGTAAAATTAAAACAAACCTTCCTACGGGTACTAACCCGTCCACGGTACACCCCAAGGATAATTTCTTAAAAACTTTAACTTTCTACGTGCAGGTGTAAAGTTAATTTTCATTGAATATTTAAAATTCATTCGAATTCGAAATTCATTTAATTCAAGTAGGCCTAAGTAAGAAGATAGAAGCGGTGATAGCGCATTGGGTAGGAGCTCGACTTCCTTTCGGGGGGCCGGGTGCAAATCCAAGCACGCACCTCCAAGTTGTATGTGTTTTAAGTAATTGAAATATCTCTATAATCAACGGTGAAGGCCAACATCGTGAGGAAACATGCATGCCTGAGAGTTCTGCATGCTGTTCTCAAAGGTGTGAAGAGTCCACCAATCCGCACTAGGTGGCCTTAACCCCTTCCTATTCTGGGAGGAGACCCTCTGTAGTGGGCTGGTTATGGGTTGATGTGATGATGATGATAATGAATGAAATTATGCAGTCTAGTAAAATATTTAACTATACATCCAAAACACCAGTTACCAAAATAGATGTATTTCCAGTTAACTTATAACCGGTAACTATCTAGAATCTAGGTCTCAGTATTACAATAAACGGCGGTATCAACATAACAGATAATTTGCGGTACTTTAGCTGCATTACCGCCAACAAAGCAGACGTAAACGGTTTTATGGGTTCCCTTGTGCGGCCCGACTGATGCGGCCGTAATACTTCACAAGCACCTATATCTAACTATAGAAGGCTTTGGTCTGACTGACAAACAGACAACCTACAGCTCAAAATTAACCCTTGATTTCTTTTATTAATATGACTTTTTTTTTTTTTTCTATTTTAACATTCCTTCACCTTTAAAGAAAGTGATATTTAATTTAAAAACCCCCACATAATTTCGAAAAGTTAGCAGAACCACCGTACGTGTCGGGGTTCTATCTCGGTTCTAACTCGGTCCCTAGCGATAGAAGCCTAAGTCCTACATGACTCAATAACACTTGTATTGTTAAAAGAGTAGAAATGAGTCATAAGCTCACTTGTTTTTCAAATGAGTTAACATATAAAAATCAAAGTGATCGCTTAGCCGGTCGTTTTGACAGTACCATTGTTGTTGCGCTCTTGTTCAGCATCGATATGTTTGACGTGCTCAGATAGTTAATGAGATAACGCCCATGTCATAATGTACTGATGTGAACGACGCTTTACGCTGCGAGTACCGTTCACATAACAAGGGTTGTGGAGAATATAAAGAGAAAGAAGAATTTTAACTTAATTGAACTTTAATATGTCCTTTTTTCACTCGTTTGGTATATACGTTACGTTACACTGGCACTGGGTGAAAAATTAGAAAAAAAAAAAAATTAAATTAATGAAAACAGGTACACTTTTTATTAGTGCAAAATAAAACAGAATTTGTTTAAATTTATGTTTTTTGATTGTCTTTTTTGACAAATTAAGCATTTATTCATTTTCAATTTATTTCACGTCGGGTTACTCTTTCACTACTGTTGAAACGTTAAGACTGTACCACTGCTTGGAAGGCAGGTTCTACCTTCCAAGCCAGCAATGAACTCAACAGTCATTTTGTATGACATATTAACAACAGACATTTTATAGAAAACCATAATGAAATCCGTTCTGTAATTTTTCAGTCTTTCGCGCTCAAACAGACAAAAGACATCTTTTTTTGTAATGCAAGGAAGATAAATATATAACTCTTAAAACTAAAAGAAGGCCAAAAACTTTAAAATAAAACCACCGGTAGATAAACGATTCACAGAATTACACGTCAGTTAACCTGCTTGAAGATAACAAGAAAAAATTAAATCAAATCCCCTCGTCAATGCCATGGCCTAATTAAAAGTTTTAGTGAATATTTTTCTAATTTCCTTGCGGACGCTCCCCGAGGTCGCCGGTTGTCCGCTTCCATTTTTACTTTTTCTCTTTTTCCCATTAGTTTCTTAATTAATACCCCGCGCGAGACCCGAGTGTGAGACGAGTCGAATCAATCATAATCACCCGTTATAAAATATTTTAATTTCCAGAGCTGAATTCATCAGAGTTCAAAATCAGTCTTTATGGCTCTATAAGAGACCGTTTACATTTTGTTCCTAAACGTTAACCTATTCGGTGCCTGATGCAGGAACGGTGGAGCAGGTTACTTTTGAGTTTTATAAAACAATTACGTTAGATATTAAAAAGAAATATACTATCTTTTTTCATTATTAAAAATAATGAAAAGAGAAAGAAGAGTGAAGGCTTCGTATATTATTTTGAAGTTATACTTCGTTTGGCGCATTAGGGAAAAATGACGAGAGTAAATTTTTTAGAGAGATAAAATACCAACACGCGCATAGTACCTACAGAACGCGACGCGTACCTAATAATAATAACTCTCACAACACTCTGAGTTTAGCTAAAGTCAACATTTTGGTTAAAAAAAAAGGTTTGTCAATGTACACTTTCAATTGTCAAAGTCTTCGGACTCATTCCGCTGATTCAATTGAACACAAATCTCAAATTGTAATGTTGAGAGTTACTTGTTTTTCGATAATGAAAAATCAATATAATCGTTATAGTAAATTTTTCAATGTATTAAATACCTTTTTTCTTTTGTTAGTGTCGTTTTTTCTACAAACTAAATTTCTACAAAGGCGAAAAATAAATTTTTGAAAAGATTTTTATCTTGTTATGCCAAAAGATAATTTTAACGCGTGTACGCTCTTTTTTTCATCATTTTTATCATTATTACTTCAATCGATAGACATCCACTGCTGGACATAAGTCTTTGTATGAGTCCAAAATCCACGGTCCGGGCTACTTGTTTTCAGCGGCTACCAGCGACGCGTTTGACGTCGTCTGTCCACCTCGTTTGGGGCCGACTAATGCTGCGTTTACGAGTGCTGGGTCGCCATTCTTGTACCTCAGGACCTCAAAGTCAATTGGTTCTATGAGCTATGGGCCCCGCCCATTGCCACTCAATAATTTTCTAATTTTCAACTGATAGTATTTCTAGTGATAGCGAAGGGTATAATTCGGATATGTGGTCACTGGCACACTAAATTTGGCATGTTTTCTCCATGTATTACTTTAAATACTTAAATTAATAAAAAAAAATTGTTTAATAAGTAAATTAATCATAATAGAAAAGTCAACTTACGTACTTCTAAAAACAAGTTACTTTCTGAACCACTTTTATATCAGATTAAAAGTGGTTTAATTCAAATAATCCCTTCCCTAACCCATTTAACTTACTAAAAGATCTTTTTAAAAATGAAATAAACAAAATGGTTCTTGTACCTAATAACTTAATAAGACTTTAAAATCATTTTTAATTAGTCTAAATAGGTAACTTATGGACTAGTGTATAAGGTACTTAATAGTGCAGTATTACTAATTGTTAACGTGATTATATGGTTATAAATGTACAATAAATATCGATTATAATTAATTATATTGCTGCTATCAGCCGTTATTTAAAGTATTACAAATTTGGTTTCCGTTAATCCTAACCAATGCTTCACATTATAACGCTTAAAATCACGAGTTTTGTTATTAAATCCACATAAAACTATAATTAAAACTAAACAGGTATGATAGACTGAATACCATATTAATATTCACATCAAAGTATCTACATACTTTTTGTATTAAATACAAAAGTAAAAATATTTGTTTGTTTTCTTCTTTCACAAGCTTAAACCAGAAGGCAATAAATACCATGGGTATAAGGATATCCTTAGGACACCAACAATAATATTTATTTTATGTAAACAAAAGACGAGCAAATCTGACAAGCAAAGGAGATTGGCCGAAGCTGCGACTCGGTGCTTTAAGAAAATCCCGGGAAAACCTCTTTGTTCCTCTGATATTCCGGGAAATGCAGAAGATCGAATACTAAAAACACTCGCTCAGCGTTCGACAACCTAGTGTAGGAGCTGATGAACAGTTTTTTTCACTTGTTACAAATGTTTTACACATTATTATTGTAAAGTTAACTGTCTCAGAGCTGAGCCTCATCTGTTAAGAAAGTAAAGATAGCCTTAGATAATATAGAGAGTTACAGAAGCATAGATCCACAATGCTATTCTAATTTGACTTCAAGATGATAACGCCCGACATAGTCGAAAATATAAAATATTATTATTAGTAAGTAATTTTTATGGCTTTGGGTACTTACTTTTGTATGGTAGAAAGACTCAGACTCAAAACGAAGGTCAATCTCCAAAATTCGTTTTCTTTACTTAATATTAATAATATTATTATTATTTGACGGCCGACTGGCGCAGTGGGCAGCGACCCTGCTTTCTGAGTCCAAGGCCGTGGGTTCGATTCCCACAACTGGAAAATGTTTGTGTTTTTCAGTGTCTGGGTGTTTATATGTATTTTCTAAGTATTTATGTATATATATTTCATAAAAATATTCATCAGTCATCTTAGTACCCATAACACAAGCTACGCTTACTTTGGGGCTAGGTGGCGATGTGTGTATTGTCGTAGTATATTTATTTATTATTTATTTATTTATATTATAATAGTTGGACGTTGGGGTCTTAAGTTACTGAAATGGCGACCCCACACCGGTAAACGAAGCGTAGGTCGGCCCCCAA
Source organism: Pararge aegeria (assembly GCF_905163445.1). NCBI lineage: Eukaryota > Metazoa > Arthropoda > Insecta > Lepidoptera > Nymphalidae > Pararge > Pararge aegeria. The sequence goes on along the minus strand of NC_053184.1, from coordinate 1,331,798 downwards.
CGAGGTGGACAGATGACATCAGATGAGTAGCTGGGAGCCGTTGGAGGAAAGCGGCCCAGGACCGTGCATTGTGGAACTCCCTACAAAAGACCTATGTCCAGCCGTGGACGTCGATTGGTTAAGATGATGATGATGATGATGATGAATAATATATCCCAAATCTCCACGCACAACAACGTATATAAAATCTAACATCTTATGATAATGTACAAATTTTGCGGAACAGGCGTAATACTTTTTTTACATACTATTTTTTATTTCTATATTATATGCTGTTAAAATAAGTAAACTCTTAGTCATTTTATGTGGCATTTAGTACTCTGGGTTCATGGTAGACTGATACGAAACAATTCTGAACCGATTTAAAGATTTATAGTTTAGTTAGACTTTTTAAACCAAAAGGTGCACAGTACCTAATTAAAAATGAATACATACATTTTAAGAAAAATGATTAATTTAAATAAATACAAATTTCTTGCGGCAGTTTGAGCTTAAGCTGATTAGTCAAGTTATTATTGACATGTTTGAACACCGTATACAAATAATTCACTTTCTCGTCGCCTATCCGTAGTAGTAACCACGCCGGTGCAGCGGTTGCGTTTTTAAATCGCCATTTATTTTCGCTTTTATTGCAAATTTTTATTACGACTTGAATTAAAACCACGTTTTCGTACCGCCCTGCATTTTACAGATACATTCCAAATGTAACTGTAGAACATTTCATTTTAAGACCTATTTTCGCTTAGCAACGTACATATTAATGGGTATAGGGGAAAATTAGGTTGTATGAAATTTCTTTGAAGGCATTTAAGACCCGACATTACAAATGCAAAAAAAAACAATGTGTTTTACGAAAGAATAATTAACTATCTTATGATTATAAAAACAAAGGAATACAGTACTTAATTATATTGTTTTTACGTGTTATATAAAAATCAAGAAACGCATGTACAATTAATATGTCGTCGAAGCTAGTAGTAAAATATATTGCCCTAAACCAAAATAAGGAAAGATTGAATACAAAACTGTTTTAAGAATTGTAGACTATAGAAGTTGTTCTATACATCGACAGTTTTATTATATATATATTATAGGTTTTTGTAGTGAATTGTTGTTCTACAGATTGCGGGGTCCCCGGTTTACATTTTGAAACCGTTGGTTTTTCCGAAATTAGTTTTGTAGAAAAGAGTTATAAGGTTAATATACAACGTGTACCGGTATTACGAAACACTTTTGAAGAGTGCATAAGTATATTTCATAATCACCCTGAGATTAATGCAAAAGAAGAAAAATAATATTTTCATAAAAACTAATTCAAAACATTATAAGATAAATAAATAAATAAATATATATACTACGACACATCGCCATCTAGCCCCAAAGTAAGCGTAGCTTGTGTTATGGGTACCAAGATGATTGATGAATATTTTTTTATGAATAAAATACATAAATACTTATAATATACAGATAAACACCCGGACACTAAAAAACATTCATGTTCATCACACACACATTTTCCAGTTGTGGGAATCGAACCCACGGCCTTGGACTCAGAAAGCAGGATCGCTGCCCACTGCGCCAGTTGGCCTTCAAAAGAAAAAGGTCCGATAAAAAGTGACAGGAGTCACTTGATTTTACTTTTGCATAGTATAATGTTAGGGCTGTATTTGATTTCATTCCGTAAAAACTATGGCAGTGGTTTACTCTTAAACTATTAGCGTTTCGATTTCACGGATAAGTCTCAGAGATAGTAAATAATGTACCTCTAAAGCTTCGGAAGTATAATTTAGGGTCAAGTTGTATAAACAAAAAACCACGCGAATCCCTCAGTGAAAAAATTAAAAGTAATAGGCACACTGAGCTTTATTTAGCTTCACAATATATTTATAACAATATATGATTTGTAAGACGAAACATTTTATAAAACGAAAAGTGGGTATAAAACCGCCTTACTCGAAATGTATATAAATTAGTGACATTTGCATATCATCTGCGAATAGACAGAAGTCATTTGTGGGGTTCAGCATGTGCTTTTATAATATTATGATTCCGAAGGTAATTTTGGCCCTAACAATGCATAAGTTTAACGAAAAAATTTCTATTTTTTTTTAAATAAAACAGTGTGCAACATTGTGCCGGGGTTTTTGAAATCTCCTAGGAGCGTGACCCTTGTGCTTTTCTGGATAAATTGTAATGATGTATGACCATCTCCAGGTTGCGAGCTATATATTTTTTTAAATTTTATGAAACGCACTATTTCATTTAAAATATAATAAGTGCGGATAATTTTAAAGGCATTTTTGGTATATATTATACCACAGTATGTTCCTTATACTAAGAATGCTTACATTGTTGGCTCCTGAGATGTCACCATATTTTCATACCGGCACCAAACAATGTTGTTGCACTTTAAACGGGTAGCACACTAACCTTCTTTTTTTTCTTTATTCCACTACAAGTTAGCCCTTAAAATAATTATTGCATGATGGAAGCGGGCTAACTTGTGAGGGTATGGCATAAAATGGATAGAATAAAAATATAAATTCCCAAATTATAACTACTGGGGGTCGAACTTGTGATCTCGCTTATAAGAACTTAGCGCTAAACACTACGCCAGTGAGGTTCAATCATTACTAGGTAAAACTATGACTCTATCGTAAATAAATGCGGTTTTTTATTTGCTCAGCCTCCAGCACCAATGTTTATTCGACCAAAAACCCATTACCGATAACTTTGAGCTCAATCCATTAGGCGGTTCATCAAAATGTGCGAAAAAAACTGACATTTCGCACGGTTACAGGAAATACCTACCACATGATTATAATATATTCACCTATCATTAAAGTAATGATCATTAATCATGTTAAACGCCGGGTCCACATGAAGCGGGCTGCCTCGCGAGGCAAATGCTCCGAAGCACCGATGCAGAGCTGCCTCACCCGACGCAATAAGAGCATTCCGATATCTTGGCAGAACAGTGTTCGAAATAACATCAGGTATATCAAATATGGTTTGGTGAGCATCTCACATGCACTGGGGAGCGGGTTTATAAAATTATGCTGCCATATTGTACTGTGCGACATAATAAAGTAGTCTCGTTAAGAGTTTTACGTACCTATTTATATCTATACTAGCTGTTGCCCGCGTCTTCGTCTGCGTTTGATTTTGTTTTTTGATGTGGCATTCAATTTAGTCAAAGTTAAAAAAAAAATTAAGTATTCAGTATCGCTCAGCCTTAAATGAGGGGTTCGCTGCTGTCCGCTGAGGAGTTCTGTCCTTTATCTCCAACCACATTCTTCAGATCTATACAAAGTTTGGGCAAAATTAAACACATTTTATACCCTCTATAGTACAAAAATAATTATTTAAATCGGTTATAATTTGTCGGAGTTATGATGTTAAATCGTCAAACACTTTCATCCCCTCTCCCAAAGGAACCGAGCTTAATGTCGGGATAAAAAGTAACCTATCCTACCTTCTAACACTTCTAAAAATATGTATACAAAGTTTCATGAGGATCGGTTTAGTAGTTTTTGCATGAAAGCATAACAACCAAACTTACATTGACGTTTATAATATTTTATTAAATTAAATTAAATGAGTTACATATTGGTTTATTTTCGTTAATGTTGAGTTCGAACTAATTAACCTGTTTAACAAAGAACAATATTTTAGTTTTATAATTAAAACCTGGTTCCATCAAACTGCGTATGTCTAACTTAAATGTGTCCGAATTTAAGTGTCAAGTTTTTCGATTATGTCAAAGGAAATTTCCTCAAGAGGCCGTTCGACGCTTGATGTGGACCCTGCTAATGATAATGACCGATATCGGTCGACATCGTGCATAATATTGATGAGGGACGGTTCACGCTTGACCGCCTTTTGACCCCTGTTTAAGTTTAAAAGCCTTCCAGCTAAGGTCAAGTGTCAGATTGGACTACTTTGATGTTTGAAGGGACGTTAAATTTAACAAAGTATCCGTACATTTTAGTTAATACTATGTAATGTTTTTGGTTGCGCTTGCGTTTGTTTGTTATTGTTTTGCTAATAATTGCTACTAGCTCAGTAGAAACTTTTGATTTTGATTTAAAATCTAAATCTAATTTGACGTTTATGATCTAAAATCATAAAGGTCCTCCTTAGGAGAATAGTAATTTCATAAAGTGGGTAAATAGTTAAACAAAATAGTTGACAACTATTAATTCATGATTGCCAGGTAATTTACACATTTATTACAACGAGGTTATTATATAATTGATGAATTTCTTAATGTTATTGCTTGGAAGCATCCGGCTCCGCTTTCATCTCTCATAAGATAGGAAAATGAATGTTAAAATGTACCTAAAATGTAAATTGTTGATGTTGGAAAAGAGCAACTGCTGAATTTTTCCGGTTTCTTCTCGGTAGAATCTACCTTCCGAACCGGTGGTAGAGTCACTACAAACAGACAGACTTGACGTTTTTAAAGTGCTTATATAAGGCCTACTTGAAATAAATTAATTTGATTTTTTTTGAATTTTATGGCATTGATTGGGATTTTTGAAAAGCTAATAGTTATTATTTAATTCATAAATAGTTTTCAAGAAACAACAACTAAAGTTATATTTGATTACCAACCCAATATACATGACATTGAGTGGTTGGATATAAGTACTACTGCATTATCGATACATTTCAGTCCAGTATGGACTCGAACGATGCAAAGATACCTCGCGGTGTCTTTATCAAAAGCCTAATTTTCATTGTATAAAAAGGAAATCCGCTAAGTAACGCTTGCTCCTATCCAAGTTTATTATCTCATTAGATACATTATCATTAATTATTAAAATGTCAAATATCGTTCAGAAATGATAAATTCCAAAATTGATCCTGTCAGGAATTGAACGCGGGGCTTTTATATGACCTCGCTTACCAGGTTCCCAAAAATATCTTAATATAATTTATTATTATCAATTAATTAGTACGGACAAATCCACTTACACTAATTAGCAATTACATTATTATTCTTATTATATTTATGAACAACACAAACAATTTTTTTTTCCAATTACGGTACAAAGATTAAAAAGTGAGAAACACTAATAATAATGCTAACAACAATAAAAAGAAACACAAACAAAAAAAAATTAATAAAACCAAAAAATTAAATAGAATAAAAAAAACACATAAATAAATTAAATAAAAACAAAGTAGGTGGCCAGTTAAATTCTTTCTGAAAAGTGAAGTAACTGGCGTAGTAATTTATTCCAGTATAATATGTTATTCTAAAATAATAAATAAATAAATTCTAAAAACTTCTAAACGGCTAGACTGATTTGGATGAAATTTTGTTTGTTTATGCAATGGGTTCCTGAATAGTTTGAAAACACTATTGTTATAGAAGCATAGAGGACGCTGCTGGCCGTTATTCGTTGTATCCCCTTATTTATTTATTTATTTATACACTTTATTTGTACACCACAAATAGGAAAAAAAAACAAAAATAAACTTATAGAAAAACAAAAAGTAGGATACAAAGGGCGGCCTTATCGCTTAATAGCGATCGGCCTTATCGCTTCCAGGCAATCTTAGGATAAGGGAAACCGATTGGTGGGGTGTATTATTATTATATACATACTTAAAAACAATTACACAGTACAATTACAAGATTACACACATAAAATACTAATAATAATAAATATAAAAAATAATAAACTATTATATACTAAAAAATACTTAAATATGAGTAAGAGTTAATCACTGTCGTCTTTATTGCTTAAGATAATGGGCTTTAACTGCATTTTTGTATATGTCTAGTGACCTTGACTGTCGTATGCTTATTTTTAAGTCCCTTAGTCATCTCCTAAGTTGTCACCACCCCCACAAAGAGTAGGGGTGGTGACAACTGTATTCTGATCTGCCATCACCACACGACATTCATTAAGCAAATAAACATAATTACGAACTATATATTTACCTTCCAAAGGATTCCATGAGATGGAAAATGCGTTAACTTAACTATAATAACAAAGCTCGACAACCGTGCAACATAAAATACGACTGATGACGTAAAATACCTTCCATTACAGCTCCGAATCCATAATAAAGGGTCCCTCTGCCTCTGTAATCAGTGACCATAACAGTAAACGATGACAAAAGTGCTCTTTGAGTGACCAACAATAATTACAGAGTCTCTTGGACCTTAATCTTAAGGTAGCCGGTTGAAATTCGACGAATTGTTGTGCATACCGAAGCAAACACGCTACTTCTGGTTCTCGATTTATTATAGCCGAAATAATGTTACTTTTTTAATACAAGACTCCATTCTAATATTCCAAAGCTTGTCAGTATGTTTCTTTTTTGTTTGTATGTTTCCTATATTTGGCTTAACTATTGCACAGATTTTGATTAAATTTAGCAGATGGTGTGCAGTCGCAACCTGAAAAGGTCATAACATTTTCTGACGATGTCTATTGCAGTAGTGAGCATTGAAGCCTTATAAGTGAGAAGTGCCAAGTTTGATTTCCGGCAGAGAAAATTTGGAAAATTTGAATTTATATAATTTAAGAATTTTCTCTAGTCTGGTTTGTTTAAAGGCTATGGCCTTTAAACAATCACATGCCGCTAAGTGAGATTGCAGTCAAGGGCTAAGCGATAGTCAACTAACAAACTGGTTTATCAAAAGTTTAATGACATTTTTAAACTCTCCTTTCAAAAAAAGATTTGTTTTGAGGATACATATTAAAGATAACTAATTTTGCAAAGGTTGAGCCAAGTGAAGATACCAAACCAACCAACATTCACACTCTCGCATTTGTCAATCCAAAAATTCGACTTTTAGCAATAAAATTGACAACTTACAGACGAAATAACTAATGTGTGATAGGTATAAAACATCAAGTGAAATAGCTTCGAGAACAATTAGTACCATCCAACGAATGTACCTGTTGATCAAGGAACGGTTAATACCTGTTATTATTCCTTTGTCCCTTCCGCCATTTTAACAGATGATGCGCCCGCGCAACCGTTACTACTCACCTGTTGCCACTTTGTTACTGAACAACCGTTTAATTTGATATAATGAAGGGTTAGTTCTGAGTTATCAAATGACTTCGAAATAAAACTGTTTTTCTCTAAGTTATACCCCCTGAAAGAAAGAATTACTGGTCGCCAGTTGGACATATCAACAATAATAAAAAATTGACGTAAGCTACTAGCTTATGTGATTATTATAATATATACCAGCTGACCCGTGCAACTTCGTCTGCACCAAATCGGTTATTACCGAAAAACACGAATAAAATGACATTTTCTAAAAATTAATCCTAGATCGATTTATCGCCCCCGAAACCCCCTGTATACTAAATTTCATAAAAATCGTTGGAGCCGATTCCGAGATTCCAATTATATATATACAAGAATTTCTCGTTTAAAGATTTAAGATATAAAAAAAATACAAAATATTTATAATAGCAATATTTCAAAAGTTGCTTTAGTTGCGGAGAGAAATGCAATAGGCAAATACTTCGAATAACTATATAAAATGAAAAAAAAAAAATTATTGCAATGCCCCGGCAGGGTGTCATGTAATCTTTTATGTATGTAAATAAAGCAATTCATAAACAATAAATTAAATTAATATATATAAATTAATAAACTAAATTTTCGAAGTTTGTGACAAACTAAGTGAAAAGATCAGCTTCTTTGATGACACCTTTGACAAATTTGAGTTAAGGTGTAATAAAAATAGTTAAATTCTATCTACTCGAATTAAACTTATTTAAATTTAAAACGTCTTGGGAGCACCACCGCAGCGAGCTTTTTTTTTGGCGTGGTGGAAAAGCTTTATTGCTACCTCCGACCCTTGGACAGGACGGAGGTTATGTGGACTCCCCCTCTAAAGGTGGTATACCCAAACTAAAAACCACCACGGCATTGTCCGTCTTATTGGCTTTGTTAGACGTACGAGAAACCCGTTGTGTAGACTCAAACTAAACTAAATTAAATTTAAAACGTCTTTGGAGCACCACCGCAGCGAGGCGTAGTGCCTTTTTTTTGGCGAGGTGGAAATGCTTTATTGCTACCTCCGACTCTTGGACAGGACGGAGGTTATGTGGACTCCCCCTCTAAAGGTGGTATACCCAAACTAAAAACCACCACGGCATTGTCCGTCTTATTGGCTTTGTTAGACGTACGGGGAACCCGTTGTGTAGCAGCATAGTGCCTAAAATACTGGCAGCATTGCCTCTTTGAATGGCTAAACTAATTATTTTACCAAGGTAACTGCCAGCTCTAGGATCGCTGGTAGACTCGTCAGCTGTTTTGAAAGTTCTTAAAAAAGAGCTCGAGTACCCACGTCCCTAAACGGTCTACTCCAAATGGCACACACATGAAATTGCTATCAATATTTTCGTTTTTACAACTCTTGGCCTGCTCCGCACTCATGGTAGCAATCGCAAAATAAATAAAAATAAATAAGTTCATAAAGAAAATAACATTATAATCCCACACAGTGAAAAAGTAACGATAAAATCGGCGGAGTGCACACAATAACGAGTACATACGCGGTTTATACGGCCACTCGTCAATTTGTGCACCTCATACATGTATGCATGAGCATGGAGAGAGAAAAGAGAAAAACGCACGCCAGCCTACCATGCATATGTTCCATGCGACTTTGTTAACATTGATTAGTGTGTTCAGTTTGCAAAAATGTTACAAGTTTATGATTTCTTTGCGCCCAAAAGACTAGTTTTCCGCCGTGACGCCGTGAAGCCATGACGTCGAGACGCCGTGACGCCATGACGTTTATTTTCTGAAAATTACTTTTCACTGCCCTTTTCCAAACGATTCGTTACGGAAGCACATAGTGAGGTGGTGCTGCAGGGGAGGCGGGGGGGACCTCATGTGTTAGTAGTGTCCGCCCCAGAAAGGGGAGAAGTAAATAAAGAGACAAGGACGTAGATCAAAGAACGTGTAGGTAGTCAAGAAGGTGACCAGAAACACGCCACGAGCAATACCGGGCACCCTCCCGCAGGTTCGGCCCATATAACCGCGAGATTGGTGGGGCCATGGGAGGTTGTGGGTTGCCCTTTTCCAAAGAGCTTTCATGTTTCATATTAAGCTATTATCACCAACTTTGCTAACCAACATAGCACAATATTAACAGGCGCGGGAATATTTTAAATTCAAAATTAATTTATCTCAAGTATACGTAACTTTTGAAACGTAATTTTTTTTTTTATTAAAGTGCTTGTAGGTGAGAAGTCTAAGATGATAATGGATTAAACTGTTAGGTGTAAATATGTTATATTATACCCATAATCGGTTTCTTTTATTCACAAACTACTTACTTGTAAGTTTGAATATTATCAAGGTTCTATTGTCAAAGACTACGACCGACTAAGACCGTGGTATATGATTCTTTAATCACATACCACGGTTACAGTGTCAATTTGTCTGTTTTTTTTTTTAAACTAATTATAATCAAAAAATAATATTAATAATATTATACACATGCGTGTATGTATCGAATACATGGTGTGTGACAATTTGAGGGTAGTTGGATAATAACGTTGACCGAGTTATTAATTCCAAAAAGAAACTTATAGTTGGCGTCAGCAGTTACGGTCGAGCGTACCGCCCGCGCCACAGCTCCCGTACACGTCCCGTGACTTCAACACAAACCCCATAAAAGCACAAAATCGGATTAGTAGTCACATCATTGATAAATAGATGCCATTTGAATAGCGCACTAGTATGGGAACAGTCGTGAATATCCAGCGGAATAGCGCATCGCTTTCAATATGTCAGCGCCGCACCTGCAGGTGAAGGCTTCGACGCAATAGCGGCGACACTGATGGATGCACACTATTTGAATAAAATACTCGCACTGAAACAGTTTTAAATATTTTGAGTTAAACAATGAGTACAGAGCGTAATATGCTTTTTATTTTTTTATTTATTTATTTCTATAGGAACAGTGAATAGGAATGGTGATATGCTTTTTTTTTTTAACAGAGAAAATGCCTGACGCATACCACTCTGTTGGGGGAAACGGAGTAGTTAAGTGGGACTTGCGCCCACTAAAACTCTGTGTGTCCCTCGATAGACCTCGGTATATAAGTGAGAGAACGGGATTCACTTGCGTATTCACCGCACTCTCAGTTTTGACCCCCCCCAATGTATGGCGGGTCTTATCGTCAATGGCCTGATCGCTGCCGAATCCTCCAGAGAAGCGTGTAGTACACGGCATGCCACCTTCTTAGGCATGTCATTAATTGGGTGACATTCAACTTCAGTTGTAAGGGCTTCGTTAACACTTTCTAGGTGCCGAGTTCGAATCCCAGCACGCACCTCTAATTTTAAGCAATTAAAATATCTCTTGCTTCAACGGCGAAGAAAATCCGCCATTTTGTTCTCCTTATACGGCCGACTGGCGCGGTGTCCAGCGACCCTGCTTTCTGAGTCCTAGGCCGTGGGTTCGATTCCCACAACTGGAAAATGTTTGTGCGACAAGCATGATTGTTTTTCAATCTCTGGGTGTTTATCTGTATATTATATGTATAGATGTGTATTATATTCATAAAAAAAATATATATATATTCATCAGACATCTTAGTACCCATAACACAAGCTACGCTTACTTTGGGGCTAGATGGCGATGTGTGTGTTGTCGTAGTATATTTATTTATTATTATTATTTATTTATGATGTTTTCAAAGGCGTTAGGTGTCCACCACTCCGCAGTCGGCCGGTAAGTAGGAGGAGACCCGTGCCCTGTAATGGGTTAATATGATGACGATATGAGAAAAAATAAAGTCTATTTGGGTTAGTAACAATAAAACTTATAACTATGTTAGCACTTATCTAGTTTAGTGGCAATCAAAAACTTAATAGGTTTTTATTAGTATCTTATAACTCAAATCGGTCGAGATTTCTGATTAAGTGTATACTCAGCGAAAAGCAGAAGAATCTGTGCGGAGGAATTCATTATTTTCTTTAATCTTTATATTTGATTCCAAAAAGATGCTCGTAAACAATTATCGCTAAGTCTTAGGAATTGTTCAATGTAGTGAATGTCGAAGTTCTGTTCGGTGTGGAGTATAAAGATTTAGTAAATTATAAATCACACTGTAGATACAGTTTTATATTAATATTATTGAGCTTTATATTAATTGTACTCGTACTTTTATCATGGAACTCCGCAAAGAAACACTTCTATGCAATATTTTGAGATATGAAAATTTATCTTTAAAATGTCCCTACCTAATGTTTACTTTTAATTAAGTTATATAAATGTGAGAGTTTGATTAGATGCTTGTTACCCAGTGACGTCTGATCGGATCTGGATGAAATTGAGTACAAAGTGATGCTTAATTTTATGCCCATTGAGCGTCTCCACGCCAACAGGTCAGACCATTAAGTGTTCATGTCAAAATAACTCACTTTTTGAAGTAATTTCGTAATATGAGGCAAGCACGTAACGCAACCGAATTATCGCTATCAGTCGACGTTTCAAAACGACGAAATAATTACGTAGCTTAGATTGTCCCGAGCCTCTGTGTAATTAGTAACAGTAATCTCTCGTCGAACGACCGAACGATTGGAGATCCCATTTAGGATAATGGCCGGCCGTAGTTGACTGATGACCGTGTTCCAAGCTCTTTCATTCACTCGCTCTCAACCATTCAGCTGTTTATAGCTACGTTCGAAATAGTCTAGTAACCGATTCCGTTGCATGTCGCGATGTATTTTAGCGCCCGGCGTTTTCGTTTTGTTCTTGTATGCATTACTAAGTGAGATATTTGCTTCTAATATAGTGTGACGCATAAAAGCATTTGCACTAATTCTTGTCTCTATAATGTATAAAAAGTTTAGAGCTGTTCGCATGATGATTGATGAAGCAAGACTCGAAAGAAATGAGTTGCCAACGTGATATAGTCGGGTCAGTTTGTACAGTATTTCTTGCAGCGTTAACCTACCAAAAAAAGAATAGGATCATTCCGACGCTAGTGTGAGTATCATGGCTAGTGGGAAGAGGTATCTGTGTAAAGCATACCTACTTAAAAAAATAACCGAGCAGTTTTCCAGGAAAAAACTAGTATAAACGTAGCTACGTTAAACGTAAACAGAGCAAGACATGCCAGAAAAAAGGTCCTACAAAGTGCGGCCAAGTGTCCATCAATCTGACGCGATGGTGCTGACCTCGTGTAGCTGTAATTATACCGGCAACCAAGCCTTTCAGATCCGAACACAGCACTAGCAGTTTTACTACATTATTAACAATAACCAAAAATATTAGAAGAAAAAAAAAATTTTTTTGAAGATTTACTCAGTTCATAAGATTTAAATAATTCAAATAACCTTTTTCTCATTAGCTACTGTCATTAAACTAGCCATCCTAAAATATACCGAAAGATAAAATAAGTAGCCCACGGATGAACTAGAAGTTGACATTCAAAAATTTTCTGACAATGCAATGTATTCAAGACTATAAAACGACGAAACTTCTAGATAAAAGCAGCGCTCTAGGCTTTTACCTTTACAAAGGCATTTCGCAATCGCTCCAGGTATAAGAGCCTCATAACAATTGTTCAAATAGATAAAAGAACGGTATCATTCACTGCTCATTCGCGATGAAACACTTCAGTCAGCACTTGAATGAGGCAAACAAGTCTCGGACCGGATCGAGTACAATCAGATAGAGTTGGAACGAAAAATCGATTCAATTCACATCACTATTTAAATGGACTGTGTTGGTCTATTCAGGGATTTGAATTTGGAAAGTTTAAAGCCTATTGTGCCTTTGATTTGCGAAATTGCTCCGAATCCGATCTCCTTTGGATTGCGAAATCTTCGTAATTTGTAGCTTAGTATTATAATATCACCAGTATGATATGAGCTGTCCTATCATAAACTTTGGTAATATCCATGGGCCAGTTTAGCATGGGCATGTGGTCACTGGAAGAAAACGCCAAATTTTTGTCAGGTTTAATGAGACTACTAAGCTATCGTGTTTAGCATATTTTTTTTAAATATTGAGACAATATCATAATCTTAAATTATATTAAATAGCCTTGCACAACCAAGATGGAGGCGCTGGTAAATATACAAAATTAAAAGTTAAGTACCTTTCGCTAAGCTAAATAATATCATCGCATTATTTCACGTTCAGCTTGCATACTATAAGGATATAAGAAACAAAGTGTTCTGTGTCTTTTAGGTAAAAGTTTGCTTTACATATGTAAGAAAAAATCCTACCAATGAGCCTTACCTTTTGAATACTTAGTACTTATATATAATTATATATAAGTGTATAATGATAGAGCCATGAGCTATATAATTATACACTCCACCGATGGAAGCCTTATTCCTAAGAAGAAATCGCGATAAGGCCGCCTTTCTTTTCCTGTCCTGTTTTTTTGTCATGTACAAATAAAGTGTATAAATAAATTAATATTTTACCTCCTTCATTGTTTTAATAATTTATGCAAATCGGCACGTAAATCGGCGATATAACTGTATGTCTATTTAAATTTCAAAAGCTCAGCCGCTCGTCAATGTAGGTTAAGAACTGACGCTATGGCAACGCATAAAAGCAGTAGGTAAGCCGTCACGCGAATTTAACACGCGAGAGAAGTGCCGCCTTGCTAAGGCGAATGCTGATGTGTTATTTATGAAACTGTTGACTTTATAAAATCATGATCATGTAGATCATGATTGTATAAAGTTTCCTAATTTTAGACCTAACAATGCTTATGGTTAAACAATGTGTTAAATAACACATTTATTACAACAGGTTAGGTTCAATACAATTTAATGAATTTCGTAATGAAAATGTTGAGCATCCAGCTCCGCTTTCATCTCGCACAAGATAGCAAAATTTATTTTAATTTGCAAATGTTGGAAAACAGCAACTACCGAGTTTCTTGCTGCCTTCTTATCGATAGTTTGCCTTCCGAACCGGTGGCAGAGTCACTACATATAGACAGTTTGATGTTTTAACGCTAACAATGTAAGCCTATCTATATATATAAAAGAGAAAGTGTGTGGGTATTTTTATTTACTATGATGATATTCTATCGTTGGGTGTACATGTGGTGTAGATAATGATTTTCACCCTCTCGGGAAGAGAATAGAAGAGAATGAATACGGAGAGAAATAAATGATTTAATATATTATGAGACTTAAATTAAAAATTTAATGATGTAAGTTTATTGTTTAAATAAAATAAAGCAAAATCTAGCCCGGCAAGGCTGCAGGTATGCTAGTTTGAAATAAATGAATTTTGAATTTCGATTCAGATTTTTTTACTTTTTTAATCTTTAGCTAAGGGAAGCCCGCGCCATGCTTATTTGTGCCGCCAAACACCATTACAGTTTTCCGATCTTAAGGGGGTTGTTGCTGGTGTAATTACAGGTATGAGGCTTAACCCCTATGCTGCAGGGGTTTTTTTTTATTTATTTTTTTATAGTTAGTAATTGATGGAGCAAGCGGATGACCCACCTGCTTGTCACTGGGAAACCATTGCCTATAAACTGAACATGCAAGGAACACGCCAGATAGGTCTTCGAAACCCAAATCACTATTCTGATCATCATCATCATATCAACCGTTTACAGGGCTTGGGTCTCCTCCAAAAAAGAAAACGGGTCAATGCCGTACCCGTGCCGTGGGGTCCACCAATCCGCACTGGTGGATTGGTGGATGGATTGGTGGACCCCACACACCTTTGAGAACATTTCGTAGAAGTCTCACGATGGAGGAAAATTCCTTCACCATTGAAGCAAGTGATATTTTGATTACTAAAAACGCACATAACTTAGAAAAGTTAGAGTTGCGTGCGTCAACTTCGACTTCCTACCTTCATCTGGTGCTGCAAATGCTCCAGGACGGCGGCAATCATTCACCATCAGGGGAACCGCTTGCTCGCTTATTCGAGAATAACATTCGCCGGTTATCGCCGATACGTTAGCCCAGCAAGTACTGCGAGACATATGAAAGCTCGGGTATGTACAGTGTACATATTTTCCATGCAATTATGTTTCTCCGCACGAGACATTTCAGCGGGCCGTAAAATTGTTGTATAAATCGTTAATTGCTTTGTGTTGTTTATTTTTATTTAACTACACTCATACCTAGAAACCTGGTTATGAGTCCGAAGAGACGAAGAGGTCGATAATGACTAATACCAGTTTACATTAACATAACGATGCCTAAATAAGTGGAACCGTTGACCAATAGTTATCATCTAGAGTTGGAAAGTTGGTATCTGCTATCAAAAGGTATATGCAATAAGGCCGCCTTTGCATGTCTACATTGTTTACTGTATACTCCTTACTGTTTCTTTTCTTGTATGTTATACATGCAATAAAGTGTTTATTTCTTTCTTAAGTTTAACTTTTACAAAACCAAGTCATCTTTTATGCGTTACTAAAATATTGGAACTAATGTTAGAATAGTTGAATAAGTTGCTTATCTAAATATTTGATTGAACTTAACTCCCGCATCATTAAGTTTATTAATTAATTGTGAAAACTTTATGGGCTTGTGTTAGATCTATAATTAATTTTCCTTTGTTATTGATTTGTTTCGAAAAAAAAAGTGTGTGTGTGTTAGTGTACACACGTAAGAAGTGAAAATTCTTTATGAAATCATATTTTTCTTATTATTACAACTAATTGATGTTTAGTATATTAACAATAAAATTATTTACATTCACGGATATTTACAATCAAAAAGTTAGGTAAACCAGATATACCATAATCATACCCACGTGTAGAATTTATTAGAAATAAATACGGCCCGTAACGGAAAAAACGTGACTTAAAAAATAAAGATGGCGCGTAACAGAAAACGTAACATTGATATAAAATGTCTCCCATACGTCGATAAAGAATGTTAGAGGAGAAGTGAATTACAGATAGCTTCCCAACTTTAAAAGAAAACACCAGAAAAATTAAACTTTTAGTTTTGAATTGCGTTTGAGTAATTTCATTTTCATAAAATAAATTCTTGTTCAATATTTAAATTCTTGCAGCTCCAATAATAATTTGAATGCCACAAATCAATAACCAAATACTTAATATACCTACCAGTACAAATAAATTCATTGCCGTCAAACATCAAATTAGTTCTATAAACGAGTAACAATAGCCTAGCTGAAGAATTTTACCTATAGCACGGGAATAAAGCCTCTATGTTAAATGTTTTAAGCACGTTAATCCCTTGTCATTTCTAAATTCTACAGCCCGATAAATTTGAAGAGGCACTTGCCTTTTCAAAACCGAATCGGAATGCCCGGAGTGGCGTTCAAATTTAGCTTGGACGCAGAAACACAGCCGTGTTTCCAGTTCCTAAATTTAGACGGTCTTATTCCAACAATACTGAGTTCAAATTCAAGGTACTTTTCAAAATACGTATGCAAACATTCCGTTTCGTATCTTAAACTTATCTATATTTATTTTGTTTGTAATTTAATAAACGATGTTTAACTAATTGTATTGATTTTTTAGCCGACATAGCTCAGCGAGTCGCGAAGCTGAAGTGGCAATGAGCAGGGCACATAGCTCGGAGAACCGATGGACGTTGGGGTCTTAAGGTGCTGGAGTGGCGACCCCGCACCGGTAAACGCAGCGTAGGTTGGCCCCCAACGAGGTGGACGGATGACATCAGGCGAGTCGCCGGGAGCCGCTGGAGGCAAGCGGCCCAGGACCGTGTATTGTGGAACTCCCTACAAAAGACCTATGTCCAGCAGTGGACGTCGATTGGTTGACATGATGATGATGATGATTATTGATTTTTTAACTGCGTACTTTATTTCTATAGTGTTCATGATTAAACATTAATGAGATCCTGGATTCGATTCTCGGGCCGGACAAAAATCGTAATGCATTGGATTTTAAGATTGTTAAAAATAAGGATATTAGCATCCTACACATTGCCCCAGAGATTAAAATAGTGAAAAAAAAAAAACGTGTGGGCCGTCACGGGACGCCTCGCAGATGTGAAACATCGAAATTGTTTTCTTTAAGCTATTGCAGATTTTGCATAGTGAAAAGATTAAAGCATTACAAATTTGTTCCACAAATAAAATAAAAAATACAACCAAATGGCTAACCACTCCTTTTTGTAAGTATTTTATTACAAAATTAATATTTTTATTGTTACATACGAAATACAAAAATTCAATCATTTAGCGTGGCGAAGCGTCTCCACGCCAAAAATCAGGTTTATCCTCCTAAATAAAATAAAAAGAGACATTATTATAAGATCCTCTCATAGAATGGAAAATTTTATTTATAACTATAGTATATTGTACGTAATAATATCATATGTTCTATATTATAACTGGGAGTTACAAGAATTCACATTTAAAAAACAAAAGAAATAAATACCGTTATACAAAACAACTATAAAAAGACACAAACCAGTCAGTATTCCCGTTTCCGTGTACCAAAACGAAAAACAAAATAACCATAGATAACATCCACTGACAGAACTGAACCGTACGTCACTAAATCCACTAATTTATCACCTAATATATTAACGACTAATCTCGAATAATACCCGGTATAAAAAACCCGGTTCCCGTTACAAAAGAAACTCCAATCTGATTAAATCACTATTCGGTAATGTGGTACATTAAAAATAAACTCAGGAATACCGGAGCCGTTGACTTATAATTACAGATTTCACTGAATAGGTTACTCCCGACTGCCTTCTTGGTCTAGTGGTTAGTATGCTTGACTACGGATCACGAAGACCTAGGTTCAAATAAAAATTATAATTACAGATTTCACTGAATAGGTTACTCCCGACTGCCTTCTTGGTCTAGTGGTTAGTATGCTTGACTACGGATCACGAAGACCTGGGTTCAAATAAAAAATAATAGGTTTTGATTGTTAGGCCAAAATATTCTCTGTTACAACGCCGAGTTACTAAAATGTCGTATGACCCCAAATTAGGTTCATTGAACTAGAGTTTTTGAAGATCTCTTTATCGCACTGGTGATCACTTTGGTCACAGGTTCCATCGATTAAAAAACGACGATAGCCTATTAGTTAGAGCTTCAGCCTCCTTTCCGGGGTGACCAAGTTCGATCGCCGGCAACGGCATCTCTAACTTATCGTTTTTTTTAATAAATAAATTTTAAATATCACTTGCTTTAAAGTGACTTTAACAGTCAAGGAAAATTCCGTGAGGTGCCAATCTTGCTATTTTGACGGCCGATTGGCGCAGTTTGCAGCGACCCTGCTCTCTGAGCCCAAGGCCGTGGGTTCGATTCCCACTACTGGAAAATTTGTATGTGATGAGCATGAATGTTTTTCTGTGTCTGGTTATTTATATGTATATTCTATGTATTTATGTATATAATTCATTAAAATATTCATCAGGCATCTTAGTACCCATAACACAAGCTACTTTGGGGCTAGATGGCGCGTGAAGGTGCGCTGTGTGTATTGTCGCAGTATATTTATACAAAAAAATAATAATGGGAAAGTTGCAACGAGATACATAATCACTCTGCCGAATCCAAAAAAACTCTTTATTTGTCGTTTTGAAGTTAGGGAAACAAAAGAAGAAAATAAATACAAAGACGGAAGGATAATACAAAAGGCGGCCTTATCGCTTAGTAGCGATCTCTGCCAGGCAACCTTAGGATACGGACAACATGATCCATAATAAAGAGCGGAGCCAATCAAATGCTGGTATATTATTTGCATTAAGAAACGGCAAGTGTACTTATCTATATCTGAACTGAAATACAATAACTCCACGGATTCCTGTTATTATTTCTTTCGTGACCTTTCCACATTTACGTAGCTACTTGTCAATATAAAAGAAAATGGAAATCCCTTTGAGTTTGGTCTTAATGAAAGAAAGTCTTTTGACTCTTAAAAGGCTATTAGTTTCTGATGGCTCCTGAAATATTGAAGTGGTGAATATATGAGATAGATTATTTGTTTTGGTTTATCTATCTATACCTTTTCAAAAAAGAGTAACCCCAGATTAAGAGGCTACCATGGCCTCTTAATCTGGGGTTACTCTTTCTTTCAAACTTGGGTTTCAGCAGGCACCGTCAAATCCTAAATGTTACTAAACCCACGAGGCATGATTCTGGTTTTACATTTCATCAAAAATTAACAACACCCATATCCTAACTACAATATAATTACTTTTTCAAAAAATATTTATTCCCAAAATTTTCCTGCTGGAGATCGAACTCGGAAATTCTACCAATAAGACCACAAAGCTCACCACTATGCCACGAAGGTCTTCAAAAATATGCATAAATGCATATTAAATGTCTGGTATAGAGCCATTTGTGTAAATAAACATTGCTATTTGGGCCGACAGCTAGAAATAACTTACTAAAGTTAATCGAGAAACATTAATAATTAAAATATATCTTATGTGAATAATATAATAATATCTAAATTTTAAGGTACGTATATAAACCGAGTCATTAGAGTCAGAGTCAAATATTTCTTTATTCAAATAGGCACATAGATGGCACTTTTGATGCGTTATTATATACAAAATGTGTACATAGCAGCGAGTAGTGATGGCGATAACTACTCGTACAATCGTAAACTTAAAACTAAGCTACGAGGGTTCCAATCGCGCCCTGGTCTAAGAAGAAGCCCACAACAAACTTAGCCGGGTGTTCTTTTTGTTATCATCTCACATTGTCATTAGAAAATATTTAAGAAGCAACCTGGTTAGAGCAATTGTTTACACCCAATCTTTTTTATCGTTTACGTAATCCTTTATACTATAATAGGACTTTTCTATAAGCTTTCGCTTAATACATTATAATACAAAGAAATCATTATCATCATTCTCCTGGCTCTGTCCCTATTTGGGGTCGGCCCTCCTGATACTTGTCCGTCCTCTGCTTTTTTTACCTTCATCAATAGCCATTCTCTGTGTCATGTGGCTTTTGTCTCTACGCATTATACGCCCATACCAGCACAATCGGCCCAACTGCATCTTAAGTTGTACTTTCTTTAAAAGAGGCTCGGATGAACTCATTCCGAATTTTGTCCAATCTTGTAATACCCCCAGCCCACAGCCCAGCAGCAACATCTTCATTTCAGTAACATTTAAGTACAAAGAAATAAATTTAAATAATACTAAAAGTTGTTCTTTATAACTGTTATATAAAAAACCTCGATATTAGATAAGGTAGTCTGGGAAAAAAATAAAAAGTAAAGCCTTATTTTTACCTCGTCCTCACTGCAAAACCGATGCATCTGAAGACGACCCCCTGGACATAAAACCCCGTAATAGCACCTTAAAGGCACTAAAAAGGTCGATCCTGTACACCTGATAATAAATCGCTGGAAACAAAAAGAAAAATCCCCCATAAATCGGACCTCAATGCAATATACGTCTATTAGGTTCGCACTTGAAAGCCTTTAAATCTTTCCCTACCCCCAAAATACCCCCCGTTTTACAGCTAGCTAATACCGGGACTAGAGAGAAGACTAAATTTTTCCATACCCATCCATTTACAGTACATTAGTGGTTCGATAAGGGCAATTACGTATAGTTTAATACACGTCGCGCAATGGATACTGTCTTATTCGAGAGTGCCTTAATATGTATGCAAGTTGCATGTTTCGTAATAGCTTTATCGTATATTGTTGCAGTGGTGGAATATCCTCTGCAAGGCATTTGATAAATTTTTAATTCTGTAACAGTACCCGAGGGGTTTAATATAGGCCTGAGGTATTGCTTATCTATGGAATATATTATAAACGAGGGTTGGTCCTTGAATTTTGCACGTTTTCTTCGGATTTAAACTTTAACCTTTCTTGGAGTTTCGTTTATTTTGAAACATGAAGCCTAGTTGTTAGGCTTTCGGCCTCCCTTTCGGGCAGACCTGAGTTCGATTCCCGCCACGCAACTCTGAACTTTTTGGAGCCATGCGCGTTTTTAATTTAAGCAATTAAAATAATATCACTTGCCTTGACGGTGGAGGAAAACCTCGCTAGGAAACTTGCATGCCTGAGAGTCTATTCCTTCCTAAAGTCGTGTGAAGTATACTAATCCACACTCCTTCATTAATCCACAATCCAAATCCTTCTCATTCTGAGAAGAGAACGGGGTCCAGTAGTGGGCGGGTTTATAAATAAGTGACTTGACACCATTGGGCATTTTTACTCTATCACATGATTTTATTAATAGTAGAGTTTTTTGACACAGAGCTCTTCCGGGGATGTAGGTACTACAGCCATGTTTGACTGTCGCCAAATAGCATTGCTATATTTCAGTCTGAAGAAATACTGTGGTTGCAGGTGTAATTACTGATATATGAGGCTTAGCACCGAATCTTCAGGTAGGTGGACAAAGGGTGGCAATTCGGAGGACGTTTTCTTTGCACGCTATGCAAAGCCTTCCTCTATAGGCGATTTTCCACATCGAAATTTGACCGGCTAAGAATAGCCGATCAACTTTCACTCTAAAAAATGCACCTGTCATGAAAAGTTTTTCTTACTTTCTAGTTCATGTTTTGGGTAAGTAACTTGGATCGTGTCAAATACTTATCTTCTCTGTAAGTGTACAGAATAGAAATTTTGTGAAATGTGACCAGACCAAAAGGAATACCCGTCTTAGTTTTTTGTGGGCTTATTCTTAGACCAGGGCGCATTTAGAACCTTCTAGTTCTGGTTTCAAGTTTACAAATGCAGCTATCGACATCATCTCACAAATATTTCCACATTTTAATATTATGTAGGTACGCATCAAAGTGCCATCTATGGACCTATTTGGATAAAGAAATTTGACTTAGACTTTTGGCCTTGTTGTGAGTCGGAAAAATCAAATGTAAGTAAATAACAATACAGATAACAGCAATAACTCCTCACCGAGTTGACATCTCACGCATTCATTACACCGGAATGTCTTTATTAACTCCGCGGCATTTGTCTCATATCATATCTTATCTTTATCTTTTACCCCCTTTTGCTCCCTATTACCCCATTTTCTCCTCTCCCACCCCGAGTGATGTACGTAATCTCTAAATACTTACTCTTTTCTCTGTCCACATAATTTATCTTCGTATACAATGCTGATTTAATTAGAGCAACATAACTTTTGTTAGGTCGTAAACGGGAATGGTTAGAGTTTTATATTGCTGTCCACAAGTTTGGAGCTTTAAGCATGCAACTACAAAATACTCAGTTATATTAAAAAAAAAAAAATTATGGCCCAGTGTGTTATGATAAGTGGGAAGTCCTGAATTCGATCCTTGGCAGGAACAATTTCGGAATTCACAATTTCTACTGACAAAGACGTACTTATATTACTATAAGTACTTAAGCGAGAGAAGAGTAGCGTAAGAAGTAATTAAGCGTTTCGGTGCGATGCTGCAAAAAATTAACAGGTATTGCTTTAATAAAACTTTCATATCCCTAACTGCTAATTTCGCTAGTCTCTCAGACCTTATCATCATACTTAATATAGGTACTATTTATGTTAGAAATTTTAGAATTTTTTATAAATACCAGTTTACTGTTATGCTAAAGGGCCAATCGAGTGGTTTTGCTCATAATCACCACGCTAGGCAGATGGTTTGGTTGTCACATTATATGGTAGTAGTAGTACAGATTACGCTGCTGCCCGTTGCCAATCATATTCCCAAAGTCGCCTTGTATGGCACCCGCGAAGGGGAGAGGTGGTAACAACTGTGTTTTGTGGGCACAGAATGCCCAAATTTTCTATTCTCAAATTTCTGCGGCCATGGATAGAACCAACTTCCATTCCAGTCCACTGCACTCACCACTGGAACATGGAGGTTGTCGAAAACCTACTTACCAATTAAAATTTGGAATGGTTATTAATTCTTCCCCACTTTACATTATTTTAATAGTCAAGCCATTCATTTGATACCCATTTTGCGGGAGTGGTTAAAAAATAAATTAATTCGCCATTAAGTGGTGGCGGCCATCTCGGATTTGAAATTTGTTACAGTTTATATTATTCCACTAGTCAAGCCCTTTCAGGGCCAACTCGGGTCGATTTTTTTCAAACGTAGCTTAGAACACTCCCAACTAGTTCACCTTTCAAACAAAAGAAACAAAATCGAAATCGGTTCACCCGTTCAGCCGCTACGAAGCCACAGACAGAATCGCACACACACTCTCAGACACGTCAAAGAACCCAGCACCTCGTAATAGGTTGCAATCCATGCTAACTACTGACACAACTACAAACGACAGAAACTGCCGAACTCAAATAATATACTAAATTGAGAACATTGGAAACGCTTTTAAATCAATCATCCGTTTGTAAACGCCGACAGCTCGTTCAGGAGTTTCAAATATAAATGGTTTTACGTTTCGGGGCATTGATAAATTGACGACCTCTTGACGTGGTGGTACGGGTGCGGTTACGATATGTCTCGGATTCGAAGTATTTTACCGACAAAACCATTGTTTACTTCCTCGATTTACACGCAAATATATTAAACATTTAAACGACGAAATAAATAATATATTAAGTGATGATGAAAAAAGTGTTTGCGTACTGGTAAGAATGTATTTGTCAGGTGTTTATTTTTCTGGGATAAAAAATAGCTTATGTTACTTCCCCCCTTTCAACTAACTCTAATAAAGTTATCTCTATAGAGTTTATCGATTGCTTAGTTAGGACGTGAACGAAGGATAAACAAACAAACAAACACACTATGGCAAATGTAACATTGGTAAAGATTACAGCGCACAAAAATTTGATACACGCGTTTTTCAAGTTTTTTGAAGAAATCGGGTTTGAATAATGAAACAATTATTAAAAGCATAACTAAGCGAGCAACAATGAGAGTTGTGCACTCCAAAGACATTAAAACATAACAAGGGCGGCCGAAATACGTTAAAACAGTGTTTAACATTAAAAAGTGATTTGGTGGAGCGGCCGTGACGGCACTATCATTTGTTTTGAGACTCCCGGTCGCGAGCGACATCTGTGAGTGAGCACTTAGCACCGGCCAAACTGAGGTAAGTATGAATAAACTTTTATTGTATGTCGACACAAAAAAGTACAGAAAACAGTCTAACAGTTTTCCCCTGACCAATTAAAGCCAATACTCGGGAAATATAATAGTGCACAAGTGTGTGCGCTAACATAGGTGCACTATCTATTTCCTCAATATCGTAGTTTGATGGGACGGCAGATCCGACACGACCGGAAAAAGATCAGGCGCAGGACCGAAAGCTTAGTGAGCTCTCCAAGGCACCCAAAAAATTGTGGTCATGCTCACCACTAGATCAACGAGGCAGTAGACCAATGAGGCATTAGGGTAAGTACAGAAAACGCAGGAACAGAAAAACAATCAAAAAACACAATTTTGTTGCTTTATCGCTACTAAGCACTTCTCTAGGCAACTCAAATTCCATTAAAATATCATATGTGTATAGGTTCCAAGCTTTGTTTTACTACTACAAGATAGCCCTTAACTGCAATAACACCTGATGGTAAGAAGATGCATTCAAAGGAATATGGCAGCTATATTAAACCCTAATCGTTTTCTAAGCGGCATCGTAGGGAAATGCCAAACCATCAGGATCAAAATCGAAATTAAGTAATAATATATTCCAAATTACCTTTGCCGGGAATCGAACCCGGGACCTTTCACACATAAGGCCACAGCGCTTATCACTGCCCCAGAGAGGTCTTCTAAATGATAACATTACTAGAATAATTAGTACAAATATTTTGACTTACACCACTTTAAATCGGCGGCAGTGATATTTTAATCTGTTTGACGATGCTGCATAAATATTTATTTAAATATTAATCCCGACTGCATGTTTGTAGAGTCAAGTGCGACATGGCATGAGAAAGAATCGTAGGGTTGGTTTTACTAATCCGTGTCACTTTGGCTGACAAATCGTGGCAAAAAGGCAACGTTTTTACATTTTAAAATAGTATTTTGGTATCCTAACTCTGTGATGCCAGTAACGACTTACAGATCTGAAACGTAATCGCTTCCTATGGGCCTCGTAAGAAGGCTCGAAGTCACTCAGCGGGCGATGGAGAGAGCTATGCTAGAAGTGTCTCTACGTGAGGAAGAGGATCAAATTCAAATTTAAAATTTATTTATTCACGTAGGCCTATCAAAGGCACTTATAAAGCATTCATACACTCCAAACGCACCCTGGTCTAAGAAGAGCCCACGACAAACTTAGCCGGGTAGAAGAACTAGAGTTACCGGCATAGCTAATGCCGGTAACTCTAGTTCGCGATGCTAAAGCGGGGAGGTTACATAGCTCGAAGAACCGTTGGATATTGGAGGTCTGGGATTGGCGACCCTAACGAGTTGGGCAGACGATATAAGGCGAGTCGCTGGGAGCGGCCCAGTACCTTAGATTTTGGAACTCCCTATAAAAGACCTATGTACAGTGGACGTCAATTGGTTGAATTGATGATGTTGATGATAATCTTAACATTGACGGAGAGAGCTGGGAGTTTTGCTATAGTTTGATATAGCCTGTCAGCAATTTGGGGATCCTTTAAACGTCATTATCATCCTATAACAGTCCACTGCTGGTGTTGAGATCTCACCAGGACGAGAGAGAGAGAGAGAGAGAGCTGGACTAAAGGCCTCTTCCTTCTTCCGCAGATAGTAACACAGCATTGCAACAATGCGGCTTTTAGGCAGAAATAAACATAGCGGTAGAAGTTAACCGCACGATCTCTGTCTAAAAAAGCTTTAATACTCCTGGCGTAGGTGTTCAACCAGCGACACACGTAATGAGGATAGGAACACTGGGAGTGAGCCGCAAGTTGAACGGACTGGAGTGGCAGAAGTCCGTGTGTATAAAGTTCCTTTTGGCGCGGTGTGCCCCAGTAATGGTGTGTGCTGTATATTAATCGAGTGCGTAATCATTCAATCAACATAACGTTAGCAACATTGACCCTAATAAATAACTGGGTGGTCAATCAAACTAGTGATTTTTACCTTGACCAGGCTTAGGTAATATTAATTATTGTTAACTTTGTATGCAAATAGTTATATGCTTCTTAAACAAAATATGGAGTCATTCAGCGGGCGATGGGCAGAGGTAAAGTCGGGTACGTGGTAAAGTCAGAAATGCGGAGATCATTAGAAATATCAGCTTGAACGACATAGCTCGGTGAGTTGCGAAGATGCAAAAGGGCCGACATAGCTCGGAGGACCGATGGACGTTGGGGTCGCAAAGTACTAGAGTGATTACCAAGTCTGAAAAGCGCACACCCGCAAAGTGGACATCATATCAACTCATTACTGGTCCACTACAGGGCAGGGGTTTCCTCTCACAATGAGTAGGGGTTAAGGCCGTAGCCCACCACACTGGCACAGTGCGGATTGGTGACCTGAAAGTGGACAAATTATAACATAAAACATCCACAAAACCGTAACATATCGAAGTCCGTAGAAACATCTATGTTCAGCAGTGGATGTCCCATAGAACTTATGGCGATCGTGATGCCATCATGATTATCTCTCATCCTTAACTTAGTTTCAAGATTCAACTGCCCATCAATCAAAATACTGTATAGCATACAAGAACAAAACAGAAAAAAAAAAAAAAGTACAAGTAATTTAAATTTGTGTAACAAAGGCGGCCTTATCAGTAAGACTAGCTGGCGTAGGTATAGGTCAAGAAGCGTGGAGTATGTCATATACTTACGATCAATCAAAATTATTATTTTTAAATAGCGGAAAATACACAGACGTCTGACGTAAGCGCTACTTCCGTCAGAAAAAAATCTGAGTTACTCCCTAGTCGCGCTTTAAGATTTATAATATTATAGCTGACCCGTGCCCACTTCATTGAACGAGTTAAACACCTGTACTCGTGATTAAATTTTTAATGGGGTTTGGTTAGTAATTGAGTGATTTATTTCCTGACTTCCAAAAGGAGGTTACATTTTTACTGCAAATGTACCTATTGATATATTTGCACACCAATTTTGCTATATTACCAGGTTTCAAATGAGAGAATGAAGTTATTAGGATTTAATAAATAATGTTTTTACCGTTAAAAACTATTCTATAAACAATATTAGTTGTAATGTTATTATTTGCACAAACTTTTGCACGCCTCATAAGCGAAGCGTTGGGGTTGTGCTCTACTCTCGATATTTCAAAAAAAGCAGTTTTCTCGAAACTGAAATTGATTTTTTGTTATTTATATTGCACTTACAGGTTAATTTGAGTACACTAATATCAAGTCAAATAATTTGTCAGGCACATAAAATACATTTCAATAACAATTTTTTTGTTTAACATAGTAAATAATAACATTAAACATAATCTTTTCTGGACGTCCGTGTATGGACGGATGTATGTGGCATCAAAATTGGTCGAAAAAATGATCGTATCGGAATATTTTTTTTTAATTATCTAAAGTAACACACGACATAATTTCTTAGTTAATATGAGCGTTCAATTCACTGTCGTTAAATTTCCATGTAATTATTCTAGCTAATATTAATTGTAACTTTCAATGTGCAATCATTATGACATTCCCGTGTCTTGTTTACAAAAAATGAATAATAATTAATATGAAAAAAAAAATTTGTAATGAGCATTGAAAGTTTCAGTTAAAAAAAAATCTATTTTATTGTGAAAAAAATGAGATTATGAGGCGTGCACTTTTGGATTTTTCAAATTTTTTTTTACTTCTTTATAATTTTAGAATATTATTTTAAAGTTATTCCTTTGATATAATTATTATTAAAGAAACAATATCGGGCGACCCTTAAGGATTCCTTGAAGGTATCCAGATCTTTTAGTGCAAAAATCCGGGAAGCTAAGCTCTCTATGCAATTTAACACTCCAAACGATACATAGGCATAATTTTGGAATACGAAACCAAACTGAAGTGGGTCAGTAATACCCAACACAAACGGTTATGGAATAGGTAGTGTCAGTGCCAAAGCGATGTCCAAATATGTAAATAGCCTGAACGGGTCACTGGGACCGAATGCGGAGAGAAATTAATTATATCGGTATACACCATCTGTCGTATCAATATTCAATCCGATTGATGGAGAAGTGTAGCGAGGGGTATATTTAAACCTTGATTAATAAAATAACTAACAGTGTAGTACCATATTTGCCAGATATTTAATACAGATAAAATACTTTTATTAATAAAATATATTGCCACAGATCAGACTTATTATAAGAAATAATAAAGACTTAGCCGTTGGGCTAAATAAGCGGCCAGCTCTTGGCTTACCAGACGTCAAGACCAATTTTGGGACACGATGTTAATAAAATTGTCCAGTGTACTAGATGTTAATATATGTGTTATACACTAATACTAATAAAATTGTCCAGTGTACTAGATGTTAATATATAATATGTTATACACTAATACTAAAACTATTTAATATATACCTACTTATTTTATAAGTGATAATATAATTCGAGAGATAATAAAAATATGACCACCGTTAATGGGATACAGTAATACTCAACCATGCAACATTAATTTATTTATGCGAAAAATTAGAAAAACTGGGTGAGCGAATTTTATACCAAGTAAGCGACGATAAAAAGCAATTAAATAAACAAAGTGTACCAACAAATTCTCGTAATTGCAGTCGTATTTCTAATATCTAAAGTTAGTTAAAGTTACTTTGGAACATAAATTTTCATGGTTAGGCCTAAATTAATCAGTGTTTTTTTGAGGATTAAAAGTTGCCACAATACATTCACTCACTTAGTATTTCAAGTCATATTCCATAATAACCATACCTCT
Organism: Pararge aegeria; assembly: GCF_905163445.1. Lineage (NCBI taxonomy): Eukaryota > Metazoa > Arthropoda > Insecta > Lepidoptera > Nymphalidae > Pararge > Pararge aegeria. The sequence continues at coordinate 1,303,056 of NC_053184.1, read as the reverse complement.
AAGAAACATTCATATTCGCTCGTTTAAATTCTACCCATAAAGAGGATAAACTTTTTACTTCGGGAACTTTTTGAGTTATAAGCTTACGATAAAATTATCACCACAAACAATAATAAAAAAAAAAATGAAGTGTCAATAGTGCCATCTATCGGCTTCATCATCTATAGCCTATAACAGCCACTGCTGGACTAAATGCCTCGTTTGACCTTAATCACTACGTTGAGCAGACGGGTAGGTGATTGGATTGCAGTAGATCACATTAGTAGCACAGAGGACGCTGCTGTTAGAGGGGTAGTGACAACTGTATTTCAATCTGAATCGCCACATGGCACATCTTTAGTATTAAAAGAAAATCTAAAAAATACATCATTTATTAATTTAAATGAATATGCAGGTAGGTAAAATAATGTTCTTTTAGCAGGAGTTATGCAATACATATTTATAGAATGCAATTGATATATCTGAACATTAAAATAAATAGGATGGTACAGGAATAACCGTTTGTAGGACTACAAAATCCAAACTGCTCCAGGCTCAATACGAACGGTAATATTTTATTAAATAAGCTTTAATACAATACCGAGGATACTGATATATCGAGTACTGGTATATCAATATCGAGTCACTACGAATGCACTTCTCCTGCTGTCGTTCCGCTAACGTTACTCAATCACAACTCAACACCTATTTTTCACAATACGCTTACATCATTTTTTCATCGGGCCAACTGGCGGGAAAAAAGTCACGCCTTGCCGCCATTTCTACAGCCGTCGTACCACCCGTTTCACGTTAAAACACTAGTCCAATGCTGCCACCCGTGTGACACAGATAACGCACGATATCCATGGACGAAAAAATCAGGCTTAAAAGAATAAATAAAGTTTTTAGTTCATTTGATCTAGTAAAATTGCCCAAAGTTACGACTTAAGGAAGGTAACCAAGGCGCTGGCACTATGGACCCTCTGAATTTAAAGCTTATAAGGTGACCTAAATAGCCCAGCTCTCGGGTGATATGTAGATACAACTAACTGACTCAACACAAAAATGAGTCAGTATTAACGCAATACTGTGCATACATAGATGTTGTTGATAAATGATTCTGTCTGACCACACGTCGCGAAGACGGATCACTCATGCTTTAGTCATTGTTTTAGCTTGTAATGAATAATCAATGAGTACCGAGTAAGGTAGAAACTTTGCGGTGTTTTCCTGTACCTACTTTTTAGGTGCTACATCCTACTATCCATATTCCATACGTAAGTAAAATGTTAATAAAATCATCATCATCATATCAACTCATTACCGACCCACTATAGGGCGCGGGTCTCCTCCCACAATGAGAAGGTGTTAAGGCCGTAGTCCACCACGCTGGCCCAGTTCGGATTGGTGGACTTCACACACCTTTGAGACCATTATCAAGAGCTCTGAGGCATGCAGGTTTCCTTGCGATTTCCCTTCACCGTTAAAGCAAGTGATATTTTAATTGCTTTAAACACACATAAATAAGAAAAGTAAGAGGTGCGTGTTCTGGGATTCAAACTTTATTTCAGCAGTGGACTATAGGCTATTTATGTATCCATACTACCATACTATTCATACTAGCGGTGATAGCCCAGTGGGTAGGAGCTCGACTTCACTTTCGACTTGTCCGAGTTTGAATCCCAGCACGCACCCCTAACTTTTCTAAGTTATGTGCATGGCCTATGCCAGGCAAAAATCAAGTCGATTCTTTGAGTAGATATGGTTTACGAAGACTATAAGGCACCCCATAAATCGTTACCAACTAAGCGACGGATAACTCAATATAACCCTTCTAATCGATTCAAGATCAACCAATGGCTTTGCTAAACTGCTTTACCCTTCGGAGGGTAGTTTTAATTAATTTCAAGGACATTCGCCAGTTTACTACGCTCTGACAGGTTTAGGGCTTTACTATTGCTCTAAGATTGAGCTATCAATCGGGGGAAGTTCTTTTAACTATGTGAGTCCGTTTAGCTAAGGTTTATATAAAGAAAGCATACATTGGCGTAAGCATTTATTTCAGACTAGTTTCTAGTTTCTGCCTGCGCTTGCGTGGATTTCAGAATTGGGTCTAAAGTTTCGCTTGTTAACAATTTTTAATCATACCACGGGAACTATTTGAGAGATCGGTATAGAAAGTACTACATGTCCTTTTCCATAGCATAGGTGACATGCATACCAAATTCAGAAGCTGTAAGGCCGTGGCTTAGCTCGTAATCCATTTTCAATTTTCCTTCAGGAACTACTTAAGGAATCGGGATAAAAGGTAGCTTATGTTCTTTTCCATAAAAAAGGCAACATGCATGACAAATTTGATCTAAATCCGTTCAGCCGCTTTGGCGTGATTGAGTAACAAACATACACTTTCACATTCATAATAAAAGTAGGATAAGTAGGACTGGCTGACCCGTGCAACTTCGTCTGCATCAAATCGGTTATTACAGGTTTTAATATCTTTAAAAAACCAAGAACCTCATTTCAGCGCCACCTATCGGGTCCACCTTTATTACCAAACGATATTATACGCACCCGGGCGGCCCGCGGCATTTTTCTTGCTTTTAGCATTTCTAATTTAGTACATTTTAATATAATATCAATCATACTCGCGGCGTACGCCAGTAAAACTCCAAGTCAGTATGACATGTTTAACAACCATCGTTATATTTCAGGCAATTAACGAAAAACTACGATAATAATAATAATATACTACGATAATAAATACATCGACGTCTAGCCCCACGCTGCGTCAATCGGCCGTCAAACAACACAACGTTATCATAACAAAACAAACGATTAACAACAAAAGACATAAGATATAAGCTAAAATTTTCCGCTATAGTCACTGTGTTCATTAGTAAAAACCGTATGAAAATCATTTCGATAGTTTTTCAGTTATCTGCGCTCAAGCAGACAAACAGACGCGGCGGGGGAGTTTTTTTATAATATGTAAAGATCAATTATACTTTAATGTTGTAAATATTGTAAATGCAGACGTGTCTCTACATGCTATTTACGTTTAGTATTTGTAGCAGTAGATGCGTTAGCTTTTGTGTCAGAACTCATCTGTGGAAGTGCCTCTGACATGCTATCAAGCATCACGGCTGTGTCTCGTTCTGAAAGGCGTGGTTGCCAGTGTAATTATAGACAGATGAGGCTTAACGCCTTAGCCACACGTTGTTTTTTTTATATTAAAAATTGACGGACCAAGCCACGTGATGGTAAGTGAAAAACCATCGCCCATAAACAGAGCAACACTTCACAGGGCATGCAAGGAGTGAGTCCATCCACAAACGCCCTTCAGACCGAAACATAGCATTGCAATAATGCTGCTTAGCGGCAGAAATAAGCATGGCGATAGTACTTCCCCGGACGCTCTATTACAAAAACACACACACACACACACACACACACACACACACACACACACACACACACACACACAGGCAATCAACCGCAGTGTATTGTCTCTCAAGATTTTTTTGGAACTAAGACCCCATGGCCCCAAGGTTTCCACGACAAACAGAACCAATATGTGACTCTCTATAAGACTGGCATACTTACGCCTTTTGCCGTTTTAATGTTTTTGATCGTCAGAAAATCTGGGACCGGTTTTTGCATCGAAGGTTAAATTCGTAGCAAGTAACAATACATTTTGATGAAAATGAGCAGAACAGAAGCAATGAAGATAGACTCCGTCAATTTCCTCACTCTTAAGCTGGTAAGACTCACCTTCAAAATTATTCGCTCTCTCCCAGGAACTGTAAAAACTAACCAATTATAAGAGCATCTAGACTCCACGGTGAAACTAATTCCAACTCCCACGTCCTACGACATATGGGATGCCTTACATTCATACATTCATACAAAAGGGAGAACTATTCGACGGTCAAATATGTCGGTAACGCATTTACATCATCCAATATTACGGGCGTATTTTAGGCTTAGACTACACGTAAAACCGTTTGCAATCCGATCCTTACTCGGTGACAATCTGGTCTGTGGAAGTTTATTTATTCTTCACAACGTAAAGAATTGTAAGTCGTGCCCAATAAAACTCAAGTTGAATACTAAAAGTAAACTAACTAAACGTTAAAGCTCAAATGTTTAAATCGTTTCCTGTATAAACACAAACGTAGAAACAATATATATTAAATAAAACTTAGCACTATAATACACAACATAATAAAACAACGACGTATAAAAAATCAAGTTGATTAGTTGAAAGAAAGAAAGAAAAAAATATTTTTACTATACTCACAACACCACATATGTTATGTGTGGCACAACCTAGAAAAAAAGGTGCCAGCTCAGTATTGTGCTGCATGCGCCAGTGGGAGCACACAGCGCTGATTTTCAGTTGGCACCTTGTACCAGGTAACACGACGGAAATACGTAGCCATCCAATGACCACATTTTAATATTTTAATTTAAATGCTTAGTTTAACAAAAAAAAATACAACAATAAAACGAATACTACTAAACTAACTAAATAAATCCACAACTATAATAATAATAAATTAAACTAACATATATTTATATAAACTTGAAAATAAAAACGTACATATATCAATAACTAATTAAGATACACAGTGTAAAAGGTGGTTACATAATTGAAACGTCCTACAGCTATATATAATAATAAAATTAGTAAGTGGTTAAGTTAAGTATAGTAAAGTTAACAGACTGTATCTAGAGAAAAGATGACTCCGCCACATGTTATTGGAATTCCACCTGTTTCGCCAATAAATATTGTTTAATTTGGTTCTTAAACCCAAACTTACTTTTAAAGTTCTTGATTAGCGGAGGAATGTTATTCCAACACTTCTTGGCAGAGTTGCTTAGTTGACGCGTGAAGGAAGGCCAAACAAACATACTTTCGCATTGGAAATATTCGCATTTCTCTCAGAAGGGTTAAGGCTAATCGCATTAGTAAGAATTAAATCCTAATTACTAATCGATAATATACAATGTATATAAATTAGGTGAAAGTAGTAAAAGTTGTGTGTTTAAATATTATTTTAAGAGTTAATTTGATTATCTGTAACCTTATTTACTACACAATTTAGAAGTCCGGTTGGAATCAAAGAAAGCCGTTTAGCCTAGCTATATTTACTATTAGGGCCTGTGTTGGGTTTTATCACTTTTATGAGAGAGGATAACTTTACTTAGCAGATAGAAAAAAAATAGCTGATTACATATGTATTATTGTTTGTTTGTTTTATTTTAATTATTTCCATATGTATTTTAGCTATATGCACAAAACATGTGCTCGTTAGAACAGAACCAGTATGTCCGTGTAGTCTGCGCCTAACGTTCACCCTTTATAGAGGTTACCCCTAAACTCTAAAACCCGGTATTTCTTAAATTGTTCCATGAATAAAAATGCAGCAATAACTCTTAATAGCGGTCAAAATATGACCGGATGCGTTTTAGGCGTATAAAGGTGTGTGTACCATAGGCTCTCTTTCTTGCCTTATGAATATGAATGCTATAATATTCTGGGGTAGTGGTTGCAGATGAGAAATGTAACCATTTTTATTTTTACTAGAAAACTTTATTTTCATTTGCTTGAAAGTATGATAGCTATATAACTCTGGCTATATTAGATGCTAGGGATATTGCGACTAACGGTGAGGGAAATCATTGTGAGGAAACCTGCGTGCTCGAGAGGTCTCCGTAACGTTCTCAAATTGATGTAAAGTCTACCAAACCTCATTGGTCCAGCATGGTGGACTACTGCCTACAGTTTTCTTATTCTGGGGGGGACCCATGCTTGTAGTGGGAAGGTACTGGGTTATATTGATGATGACACCTTAAAAAGAATTACAGCTATATAATTCTTGCTATGGAGACTTTCCAATAAAAAGAGAATTTGTAAACAATAAGCCAACACCAAAACAGCAAGTCTGCCTTTAACTTTAAAGAAGAGATCCTCTGTCCATCCTGCATAACCTAGGATAAGAGAAAGAGAAAGAAGATTAACTTCTGATTATGTAACATTTTGTATTCATATAATTTTTTTTCCCTCATCTCAATGTTATTTTTCCAAATAAATCGTTATTGATCTACATTATTATTAGATGTTTGTTTTGGGTGAAAAGAAATAAGGATGAAAGAAATTAATACGCCGTTAATCCTTATATTGTTACGTTAATTCATTATTTAAGGCAGGCAAACTTTATAATGACATTGTGCTAGTTTTCAGCGCTATGTTTCTATATCCAGCAATTGAGATAGGCAAAATATGTATACCTACTTTGAAAAGTAAAATGCTTTAACTAATTAATGATAGTGAGATACTACAGCCATTGGATAGGTGCCCTATCGACGAAATCGTATCGGCACGTGATTGATTCAGGTACACATGGAAATGTTGTACGTGAGCTATGGTCACGCGTCCTAAAGTACTAATAGGAACTACGACGCCATAGAGCTGCTACTGTGGTCCATTTATCTTTCGAAGTGGTTTATATGGCGCGCGTGTGTGTTATACTTCGATAGCGAGATGTAGGGTCTTTTATTTTCCATATACGCGGATAGGTGCTTGGACCGTGGAAGGCAAACGCTGCTTTATGCTAAGGTCATTGAGAATGGATTTCTTTTTCTACAGAATGTTCCAGGTAACTCTCAACATTCGACTTCAGCATCAAATTTCGAGAGCGTCTATTATATTATTTCTCGCAGGGTCCTTTTTTTAAGGCATAGAGAAATATGGGAAATATTTTCTGACTAGACTCTAAGACGCCTTCTTTAGGTTTTGACTATTTTGTTTCGTTATGGCCAATTTCTAATACGTAATATTTCTAAAGTAAATAAAAGTTAAGTATATTACAAGACAAATGTTATCGTAATCCCGACTGAACCATTGTGCCCGCACCTTTATTTTATCCGTCCAAGCGATGATCCCTCATACAATATGTATGAGCACGCATTTTGTACTTAACTTTATAGTATAGAAAATGCTATAAACGCGTTACTGTGATACGCTTACCGTACAGTGTGTGAGCTGTGTCTAAGGTATGTTTAATAAAACTTCTGTGGAAAAAAAAATCTCATAAAAATGACGAAAATAAAAACTTCAAAATAAGTGAGCGAACAAAAATGAGCACTTACTTTGTAGACGTTTATGTGGGTGTTATGAAAGTAACTATCGACAAAGACGCGCTGCTTTGGTAGACTCTGGGTACGTAGACTCTCAACGAAGTTTACAGATAACATAAAACTTGTGAAGGGAGCTTTTGAAACCAAGCGCACAAGACTTTGGTGTATTAAACTTCCTACACAAGACCTATGTCCATTAGTCGACAGGTATTAAACACTAAATACCTTAGAAATCAATAGCACGGCTTTACAGCTTAATAGTTCAAAACTTTGCGAAAAATTAGGTAGGTTTAATTCCTCGGTAAATGAAAGTTCGTGTGCAAATATCGTGGGCCACAGCTAGTATAGTTCTAAAACAATAATACACTACTGAAACTTGTTTATTATCTATGCACGCTGCATGCTCTCTCCTCAGCCAATCAGTTACATTTAAGCTTAATTTTTACCGCTTGTCATACACCGGCGGAACATTTGTTCCACGTCAGTTGGAATGCTACACATTTGGGTATTCCGAGCGGGTCCCGACAACGAGCAAACTGCGGTAGATTAGTACGTGACTCGCATCGCGTGCTCGCGCAAACAACCACACATAACTAGCGCGGCCAATGCTGGATAAAGGAGTTAGCGCAACTATCGCCGCGTGTGTAACCCGCCTTTAGGGAGTCACCCACGAACACTGTATGTAGCGATTCAATAACGAATTCTGGTGGTTCAGTCTCGTGGGTATAGTCTTATGGTTCAGTTAGTCACGGATCTCTTACTTTAATACCCTTGCTTTAATAAAGAAAGTATAGAAAAACATTGTGTGGAAATCTACATGCTTGAAAGCTCCCCAAAATCTCGAATGAAATAAGGCGTCAAATCCGCACTTGGCCAGACCCTCCTCGTTCTGAGAGGTAATCCGTGCCGTGTAGAGAGTTTATAATGATTATAATATTGATGACGATGTCTGTCGCGAAGCAGACGAGAAGTAGCATCAACACAGACATGTACTACCGACTATGCATCTCAGCCCCATTGTTTTTTTACCCGATATCGCTCCAAAAAGTCACACGTTTGCGTTTATGCAGAAACGATGCAGTTGTATCCTGGGCATTGAGACCCCATGGTGCTCGAATAGCTACCCCACACCGGTAAACACAGTGTTGGCCGGCCCTCAGCAAGTTCAGCTCCAGACGACATCAAATTATTTGAACCGCTAGAAACAACAACCCAGAACCGTAGTTTTTGGAACTCCCTACTATAAAACTATGTCAAGCAGTGGACGCCAATCGGTTGAAGTAGAAATGTCGAATGTTATTGCTACTGAACTACTTTGGTCGTTCGGTACAAATGCTACCAATCTCCAGATGTAGCGATGCAGATGCGCTTTGTTGAAAAGACGAGTCGCCACTGCCGTAGCATAAAGGAAGTTTTGCAACAGTCGCCGCGTGTTTAAGCCACCTTAATACTTACCCCATGTATGGACTAGACACTATAGTTACCCCTGACACTAGATGTTCGATGTACAAGTAAAATTCTCTTCGATTGTGACATTTATTACGACACTGTGTGCTATAGAGCATGTAACTGAGTTGGATTGATTTGAAAACTTAAACTTTTGTTATAGATACATGGAACTGTCAAGTCTAAGTTTAATAACCCATTACTAACCCGATTAACCCATTACGAACCCATTATTATCACGATATCCTAGATTTGATTTAAAAACTTGTGAGTTATTGGGCTCTGCGGTTAAGAGATGCTCTGAGACAGACCAGAGTTTCGGAGTTGGCATTATTTCACCTCCTGCAAAAATTATTTTTGTGTGTGCTGAAAACCTTGGTTGTTCGATAGAGAGTTAGGGCTTTAAAAAAATGTTTTCTCGTGGGAAAGATGAAGCCTGTTTTGCTGTGTGGCAGATTTTTTATCGTACCTGAACTCTGAATCATTTAATCTATATTCGAATTAGAGTTTTTGTTCATTGTAAAAAAAAGTGATGCATTTGCGACCATATTGTTGTACAAGTTGTAACTATTATTTTGGACACCAACGTACACGTGTCGCCGGCGGCTGTGTTTTGGTAAATACATCCGCTGTGTGTTTGGATTAAATAGTTCCATTGGAAGACACGTAATCGTAATTTTTAGTCGAATATAAAACAAAATTGGTAATTCAATTTTCAGAGACTTCGACATCATCATCATCATAATGATCGCTTCAACCAATTGGCGTCCACTGATGGACATAAGTCTTTTGTAGTTCCAAAAGCCACGGTCCTGGACCGCTTGTTTCCAACAGCTTCCGACTCGTTTGCTGTCTTCTTACCACCTCGTTGTGGGCAAACCGAAGCTGCGTTTACAACTGCAGCATCTTGGGACTCCAACTTCCATCGGTTCTCAGAGCTATGTGACCGTTGCCCTTCAGCTTCGCGACTCGTTGAGCTATGCCGGTAACTTTAGTTCTTCCACGGACCTCATGATTTCTGTAGTGATTTGATTTCTGAGCCTTTTTATAGGGCCCATAGTAAGCGACTACGATCTGTTCATTGAAATTAAGGCAAACGGCAAGAATTATACTCAACAGCTGTTGTTTTTTTGTCTTTATACTGTATGGCCGTTATCCATAAACTTAATCGCTTCGTGGCACATATTTGTCGATAGGGTGGTAACTAGCCACAGCCAAAGCTAGACCAGACATAATAAATTCAAAATATAAATTACCAAATGCCAAAGTTAGAGCTGAGTGCCACGTGTCTGGTATCGCACTTGATACCACCGAAAGGAGAATCGAACTCTTATCCATTATTATTTAACTTTTAATTAAATGTATTAAATACATTTATTACTGCATCAATAAATGCATTCCTAACGTCGTCTAATTATTCCTACAATCCAATATCACTCCATAAATTTTCCAGGTAACAAGTTGTAAGGTATTAATTTGTCTATCAATTGTCGCTATTAACCGCACAGCGTTCAAGAGCCTTTATTTATTCATACGCGAAGTTCGCCCGTACTATGTATTTCGAATGACGTACTTACAAATTATTCGCTAATTATGTTCGATTAAAAAGTTTATAAAGGCCATTATAGAATAATACCTACTCAATTGAATAGCACTCGGTTCTTATTAAAAGTTGCTGCTTGTTAATAACTTTTGTTAGATTTTCATTGCTATAGAAGTTTACTTGGAAGAACTCGCGTTTTATATGTCCATCAGTCCGTCTGTTTGTGTGTGCACGCATGTTTGTTTGTTGGTTTGTTCGTTACCTGTCTTTGGCAAACCGCTGCACCGAGCTTAATGAAATTTGGTTCAGAGATAGCTCACCACCTGGAGAAGGACATAAGATATCCCGGGAAAAAATGTTCTTTCGTATCTAACAAAGAATCTAAATATTAGTAAGGATTGATTGATATTAAAGTAAAAGTAAATATATATACTACACACAGCGCCATCTAGCCCCACAGACAAACACCCACACACTGAAAAACTTTTCATGTTCATAACACAAACATTTTTCCAGTTGTGGGAATCGAACCTATGGCCTTGGACGCAAGAAGCAGGGCCACTGCCCGCTACGCCAACCGGCTATCTAAAAATTGTAAGTAAGTTACCAATTTTTAATAAATTTAGTTTAAACAGATTAAACAAGCCTAATTTACATTTACGCGAAGAGATAGCCAGTATTATTATGTTGACCTATTTTAAAGCTTTGTAACGTGGTAAAGTGTGAAACACGTCAAGTGACTGCACGTTGCAAGTCACTGACTCAAACTCGACGTTACGCTGAGCGAATTTTAATGCGCGCCATGGGCCCTGATTCAAGGCCGTTTCCCAGAAAATGACGCTTGCAGTTTTTTAAACACTCCCCGTTGATATAAAATCTGGTAAAACATAGATACATTATCCCTACGTACAACGGTTGGTGGCAGTATAGAAGCGGTTATAGCCTAGTGGTAAGGTGGCTCACTTTCGGGAGACCGAGTTCGAACCCCGGCATACAACTCCAACTTTTTTAAGTTATGTATCTTTTGTTCAAGCAATAAAATATGACTTGCTAACGGTGAGAGAAATCATCGTGAGGAAACCTACATACTTGTGAGTTCTCCATAATGTTCTCAAACGTGTTTGAAGTCCACCAACCAGCAACTTGGTTAGCGTGGTGGACTATAGCCTAAACCCTTGTCATTGCGAAAGGAGACCCATGCTCTGTTGGTAACGGCTTATATGATCGTCTTCTTCTTGCGGTGCGTCTCCGACTAGCGAAGGCTGGCAGTCAGCTTCGTAAATTCTTGTCGATATATGTTCCGCGAGGTGAAATAATTCTACTGCACTCGCGATTCCTCCACTCTCTGATGTTACGAAGCCAGGATTTTTACGGCCAACACCTCTTCTTCCAGCAACTTTTCCCATCATAATAAGTTGAAAGAGCTCATATCTCTCATACTTTACGTGCCCCATATATGCAACTTTTCTGATCTTGATGGTGTGCAAAAGTTCGCGTCGTTGGTTGACGCGTCGCTGAACTTCCTCATGGGGTACTTTGCGAGTTTGACTAATGGCCAATATACGTCTAAATGCCCACATCTCAAATGCTTCTATGCGTTTGTTTGCTTATATGAAGATGATACAAATATCGAATAAAAACGAGCACAAGCGGTGTCCTGTGACTTTGTCGCGTTCAATAAGTAAAGATTGAGGACAACGTTACTTTCGTACTAAGTAGGGAAGAGGTGTAATACTATCTAAGGTTTAGTATATCAATGACGTTTCCCTATAATTTCTCGCGAAAGCCTTTAAATTCGACGACAAGTCACAAGATGCTTAAGTAGGCTCAAGTTATTTGTGCAATTTCCTTCGGGCGCACCCGCAGTGGTTTTTAAACCATATTGACAAACGGAACTGGTTACTCACCCTTCCCACGTATAATTTTCCTTAAAAAATGAAGAATTTTATCAATTTTGAGAAGCCAGATGTATAAATGCGTAGATTTTTTGTGAACTCCAATGGTCGGAATCAGAAAACGTATTCTGATTATTACCATTTTATTGTGGTTATAGCAGTTAAATCCCACCAACCCGCATCGGCGCAGTGTGGTGGGCTTATGCTTTAAAACTGTCATTAGTAGGATGTGGATTATTATGATGATGTTTTCTGAAAATCATAAATAACTTAAAAACGTGAAAGGAAGATAAATTTGGACGTATTAAGTAAAATCCGCCAACCCAGTTTGGTGATTATTGGCAAACCTTAGCGTTAGGAGATACTTTTTGTCTAGCAGTGGGCTGTTATAGGTTTATGATATTGATTGAAGTTAAATTAAAAATATGATTAAATTTAACTCAAAATTTAATGATAAAGGCTGACTAAGAATATCTTGTCGAAAGAATAAATTCCAGTGGTATAAATATATATTTAATAGCTTAAACAAAACGCACTTAACTTAGAAAAGTTAGAGTTTTGCGCCGGTGTGAACTCGGCCCCCGAACCCCCGAACCCCGAAACTGAAAACAGAGTCCTTACCACTAGACCAGAACCGCTGTATCATTGACGTACGTAATGTTTAAGAGCTGGTGTGTGAACTTAGTCCTCTTGAAAGGGAAGCCGAAGCCTTATCCACAAGGCTATCGCCGCTTTCTAGTAACATACAACAAGCATATCAAAACTTTATTGTAACTCTAAAAAAAATCTATCACCGTCTACTAATCACCGTGTTATCACACATATATCACCAAAGTCTCACCCGATACGAATATAGAACGTAATGTAATGAAATAAATGGCGTTCCACGTGAAAAACACAAACACATCAAAAACCAGCGTTTCATTAAGCTAACGTACAGCCTCATTAATTTAAAACACGACAGCACGAGTTAAAAATTAAACCGCCGCATATAGGTGTCGTGAAATATATCTCGTGGCTAGACAAGGCTTGCTACGATCGAGCGGTTAAACGAATTAACTTATTGTAAACGGTTCCGCCAAGAACCGTCTTAAGCGGTGATAGTGCGGTGACAACCCCAGCACGCACCTCTAACTTTTCCATCTTCCCCCTCTATCAAAATATCACTTGCTCCAACGCTGAAGGAAAACATCGTGAGGAATGCCTGCATACCTGAGAGTTCTACATTATGTTCTAAAAGGTGTATGGAGTCCACCAATCCGCACTGGGCCAGCGTGGTGGACTACCCCTCCTCATTGTTGAAGGAGACCTGTGCTCTGTAGTGGGCTGGTAATGTGGCATGCTATTAAAACTAAAGTTGATTATGGGCAAGACGTATTTTTTTTTCCATAGATGACAGCACTGGCGCATTGACATGAAAAAATGGTAAGAATTTAGATAAGTAATACGACTTCATGATTTTCAAATAATAGATATCCAAATAGAAAAAACCAAAATTGTAAAACTGTATTCGTCAGCGACTCAAATTTAATCACCATTCAAAATGAATATCAACAGGTATCTATAGACCACTTTAAATTCATGTTTTACCTGTTTGTACTTATAATGCTACTAGTATTTCTATTAAAACATTTTGCAAGTACAAGTTATTCTTGCGCATTACTCATCTGTTTTCTTCAAGTTAAGTTTAAAAAGAAATAATCGATCGCTTTAACGAGTAAAGTACTTACTTGTGCCTTAAAGCAATTACACGCGCCGTTCGCGGTCACCCTAAGACATTTTGATGTATTCGAACGCTTGCGGCGCGGATCAGAAATAGAGTATCCAATTATGATGGCCGCCTCCACCAAGTGGGTAGGGTTTTAATCAACTCGTGAGTTCACGACGAAGCTAAGACGATGAGTTCGCATTTTATTATCTCTCTTCGGAAGGCTTACTGGTTGCTGAGCTAGACTGCGATTTTATTAATATCTACGTCTCAAGAACTTGCTATAGGTTCATAATATTATAACAAAGGTAAACTTTAAGATAAACATTATACAACGTGTAACCGAATTAAGAAATACTGTTGAAGTGTGCATAAGTATATTTCATAAGGAATTACACTTAACTGTAAAAATATTTCAGTAAAAACTATGGTTTTATGTTTACTCAAAAACTACTTATTAAGTTTCACAGATAAGTCACAGAGACAGTACATAATGTACCTCTATAGCCTGTGAAGCCATAATGTTTTTAAAAGCATGTGAAGTTCACCAAATCACACTCGGCCAGTGTCCAGGCTGTAGGCCTTTGCCTAAAGCCTAGACCTTTCTCACACTGAGAGGAGAGCCGTACCCTATAGTGGGCCGCTAATGATTTTATGATAATGAACAAATATAATTACTTTTAAAACGTTAAGTGTACTGTTTTTGTGACTCTACAACCGATAATACTGAAAAGAATCTGGCAAGAAAATCAGCCACAGTGTGCCATTGGTTGGTGTTCCCAAAAGATTAAATTATATAAATCATTTTATCCCTTTTCAAAGAATTATCGAAAAGGGTTATCGAGTCTACCGGTGATCCTAGAGCGGGCAGTTACCTTGGCCAACGAATTAGTTTGGCCATCCAAAGGGGCAATGCTGCCAGCATCTTAGGAACTGTGCCTCGCTGCGGTGGTTTCGAGGACGTTTCAGATTTTATTTAGTTTTAAATAGTTTATTTTAGGTTATATTTATATTTTAAAGAAACAATATTACTAGAAATAAATGAATTGGGTATCTTTTATGTAATTTGTTGTGTTCGTTACTATTTTTACTCAGTTAAAAATAAATGTAATGAATACTGTGTAATCTTAATAACTTTAATTCCTTATCTTAATAACTTTAACTCCCAGTTAACTTAATAAATTATTTGTAGTCGAGAAAGCGAAATGTTTCAGTCCAAGAAGTACTGACTTCTAACTCAGCCTTGTCCAGCTGGCGGCCGGACGTCCGGTGCCTCGAAACTTATTAATTGCGAGATCCTAAGGCCGCCGCAGATTTACTGATGTAATGCAAAATAAGATTATATAGTACTGTATACTAGTTCTTCGTTCTCGTGACTAAGGCATTTATAATATAAGTATATTTTCTTTTATTTATTCTAATTTAAAGAAGACGAAACCAAATTTTCTCAACTATTTTTAAGATCAAATACCTAATGGTGATTTGTATGTGAAAAGAGACCTATTAAAGCCCTATACGTTAGTATAAAATACAGTTTGAAAGTCTGGCTATTTTTACTATGTGTGTTAATAATTGAGCTATATTTATGTCAAAGTCAAAGTCAAAAATATATTCAAGTATGCCCATAGATGGTACTTTTACATGAGAAATGTGTACCAATAGTGAGATGACGGCGATAACTATATTCGTAAACTTAAAGCTAAAGCTATGAGGGCTTCTAACGCGTCCCGGTGAAAAGAAGAAGCCCACAAAAAAACTTAGCCAGATGATTTTTTTTGTTCTCACCTTCTCACATTGTCATTCAATGAAATTTGGGGTTTTAGTTAAACTAAGAGGTTTTACTACCAACCAGTCTTTCAAGACTGTAAGTCTGGCAGACTGGTGACGTGGTCGTCAACGGGGTGTTGTAGCTTGCTTTACACCACCCCTCACCACCCTTCTCTAACGGTTGCCTTTCTTGCTAAATTAATGTAGAGGAGCCTCGATTGCAGCTTTCACTTGTTCCGTCCATCTCATCGGTGCTCTGGTATCTTCTACTTTTCCTTGAACCGCAAGACGCTCAATGGAAACGTCATTACGCCTGGACACGTGACAAAAGAAACTGAGAACTCGCGCTTGAACTGCAGAAGATAGGCGCTGTTTGACGCTGAGTTCGTCGAGAATCGATTTATTAATACGAAACATGTTCCCGGTCACTGCCAACATTCTCCTCCATCACCACATCGCAAGAGCATCCATTCTTTTCATCTTAGTCTCCCTCAGGAAGAACTTATGACCTTATAAGTCTATCTTGACCAAAGTGGTCTCGAATCGGTCTCATTAAAAGTCTCTGAAGTTATTTCTTTATTCAAATAGAAAAAAGAATACAGAAGTCACTTTTGATACTGGTATTGAGTTTATGGTGATAACTACATTCGCATAATAAAACGAAAGCTACGACTATCCTAACTCATTACAATATACAACAGTATAATGATATTCTTCGGCCGGAACATTTCACAGTAGCTCCATTGATTAATATAAGCGGACTCTAGCCCCAGGCGAGCTGATAAAACCTGGGGAGCCAGCGCAATTCGCAGGACCACTTTCCAGATAAAACCGTTCGATTTCCTTGTCTTTGCTGATAAAAGTTGTACTATTATTTCTGCGGCGTATCTGCGTTGCTCGAGGCGTTTATAAAGAGAACGAGCGACCGGTAGCTACGGCGTCCGATTATCGAAGGAATCTTGTATGAATTATGTATTTAGTTGAGAGAAAAATTTGTTTCGCGATATGAAAGATTTATACGGAAAGTTTTATTGCTTTTTGTCTTATTTATTGTTGACGTATAATGCGAGTGAGCTTATTTGGTATAAGTGTTTATAATAGAGAGTAATGTGGAGCAGAGGTGGCATGACGGCATAATTGAGTGTAACTCCATTTTTCGTGACGCCATACAAGTCAGGGCTCTGTAAGACTATATATATTGCACTTGTTTGAATGAAAAATCGGTAATTTTATAAATATTGTCAAATCATTGACATTGACTTACATCAATAAACTTAAATCAATTTACTATTGTTTGTGATATGGACCTACAAAGGACCTTTCGGAATTATGTGCTTTTGTCCATTACCAGCTAGGCAGCAATTCGGCTGCTACCAGAAAGACTGATTGATTATTGGAATTAAACTGCATTATAAAGGGATATATTATTGATTCGACTTTATTATTACAAAAATCAATAGTAGAGTGTAATGTAAGCAATATGTATGTAGTATTTTTACTCACCGAAGCGCAACTCTCAACAAAAGGAGGCCTAAACATATCCTTTGCAAACCAGACGATCATATTACTGCTGGAAATGCTAGAAAGGACACACAATCAACCTCTACCTCTACCTCAACCGCATCTTTGCCGGCAAAGACGAAGTCTCCGATGACGTCATCTGGACGTGGGCTCAATTCACGGACTCGAAGGCATGCGGACTTATCACCGAAACTAAACGTCGTCTGAGCCAAGGTTCGGGCTCACATAAGGCGCCCTCAGGCTGACGTATCCTTCGCTTCTTCGAGCCCTAGGGTTCAAACTGTTCCCGGCACAGCCTCATTGCGAGGCCATCATGCCCCGCGTTACGCTGTTGAAATCATTAGGGTTGCAACAGCAACACACAATCCAAAAAAAAGTACTTTTTATTAGACTTCAATTCTTCAATTCTTTAATTTATTTAATGAAATTTTTTCCAATTAATATTTTATAATGATTTTACTATTTGACATTCAATTTCACTGACATACTAATGCCGTCACATTAAATTTACATTTTATAATTTTTTTATGAATTGTGTTGATTTTAATTAATAAATTTATGTAATAATGAATTTGTTATCATTTAAAATCTGACATATTTTCCTACTGTTTATAAATAATTACCACCGTGAAGTTAGATCTCACCACGACCCCGATCTTCAGTGATGAAGGAACGACCAGAGAGAGAGAGAGAGAGATAAACAAAATAACTTAAGCTAATCTTAGGTAGTATTTAATCTTATATATAACAAATAAAAACGTTAGTGTGTTACACTCAGAATGTTTATCGTAATTTCTCTATTTATTATTCAATATTCTTAGTGTATCTATTGACGAAACATATTGTACCATCATTTTACAATGTTTCTTGCAAATAGATTTTATTATTAAACTCTTTATTTGTATACCACAACATTAACATATTTAAAATATATAAAAAACAGAAACATCGAAAGAAGTAGTAATACAAAAGGCGGTAGAAGTAGTAATAAAAAATATAGATTTTATTATTATTATTGTTAAAAAAGAATGTCAAATAGAACGTACAGAGGCAGAAATAAGTGTAGCGGTCTCCACATTACAGAACTAGATGGCGCTACAAAAATCCTGCATCGCGCTAGCGAAGTGTTCCCAAAGAATATAAATAAATATATACAACTTGAAAAATGAATGTTCCGGAGCACGATCACCCACTCGGAGGAAGATCTTCCTATTGTTACGGTCGAGCGTATCACCACAGCTCCCGTACATAAGCATAAGCGGTAGTAACCCACCCAGACAAGCTGTGCCGACTAATATAAGTTTGTATTGCGTATAAGCGTAAAACAGCGTGTTAAAAGTGTCGTTAAATCAGCAAACTGGAACCTCGGACACAAACGCCCGGTAATTGAACATTGCTGCACTCATTTATAGCGAGCACGCGATTCCAGATAATGACTATAATGACGCGTAATAACATCATTCGTGTCATCAGTTTACTATGAATTAATGGCTTTGTCGATTTAATATTATGTTAACTATAAATGGTTAACTTCTGTGTATTCTATACTAGCGGTACAACGCGACTTCTGAACGCAAGTATGAGACTTCCTACCTACGTTTACTTGTTCGAACGCATGAAAGTTAAGTATGTTTTGTAGATGGCAAAGGAGCATCTAATTACATCATCAGCATCATATCAACCCAATGCCGGCCCACAACAGAGCACGGGTCTCCTCCCACAATGAATTCAAATCCAAGCACGCACCTCTAACTTCTCTAAGTTATATGCGTTTTAAGCAATTAAAATATCACTTGCTTCAACGGTTAAGGAAAACATCGTAAGGAGCCTGAGAGTTCTCCATAATTTTCTCAAAGGTGTGTAGAGTCCACCAATCCGCACTGGGCAAGCGTGGTGGACTACAACCCTTACCCCTTCTCATTGTGGGAGGAGAACCGTGCCTTGTAGTGGGCCGGTAATGGGTTGATACGATGATGATGAAGAACTGTAAAGTAAAAGTAGGCACTCTGATGTATAAATTTATCTCATACAATCTTTAGTATAGCCTTTTTGAGAAATTATTATTGTCAATTATAAAAACAAAAAGCTATATCAGCGATATTATTTTACTAAAATTAAGCTTAATTTGCTATACTCCGCGAAAAGAAGAGGAATCTGTATGGTGTAGTTTATAATGTCTTCAATCTTTATATTCCACACAAAACAGATCTTTAAAATTAAAGTAGGTATTCTCTACGCTCGTTTCGCTCTGACACCGGAGCATCCTCAGAAGATTCTTTTTTATTCCACTACAAGTTAGCCCTTGACTGTAATCTCACCTGGTGGTAAGTCTAAGATGGTAGCGGGCTAACCTGCTAGGGAGTATAGCAGTTATATTAAACCCATACTCCTAATCGGTATCTACGCGACATCGTATCGGAACGCGAAATCGCTTAGCGGCACGTCTTTGTCGGAAGGGTGGTAACTAGTCACGGCCTAAGCCCCCCACCAGACAGAATGTTGATTATTCTCCTGCTTTTCACGGAGTGTAACAAATTAAGCTTAATTTTCATAATATTTCATGGAATTCCGTAAAGTAACGTAAGTAAGTTTTTTCACATTTTCATCATCATATCGACTCATTACCGGCCTACTACAGGTTACGAGTCTCCTCCACCACGCTGACCCAGAGCGCATTCATGAACTCACACATTTAAGTAGACTTAAAATTGTAGTAGACTTTATTTTTAACAAGTTGTTGCCTGCGTTCTTTGCCCACGTTTAATACGTTTTTTTTTTAATCCAGTGGCATTCAGTTGTTTTCCTGAGATAAATAGCTTATGTTAATCTCCGTTCTTTCAACTAACTCCATAAAAATATCAAGTTAATTAGTTGCTTAGCTAGTGCGTTAATGAACGACAAACAAATAAACAAACACACTTTCGCATTAATTATATTAATAAGTCATATTAATAAGGATAGTACTAGTATAGATCTACAAATCGTTTCTGCATTTGATAGCCAAATTTTTGGGGTTATAATCATTTTACTATCTTACGATTATCTATAATGAATAATTGTCACTTGTATATAAGTTCAGGTCAATTATTCAAATCGCGTGTAATTCGCTGTGTACAAAATTAGCATATCACTACATGTCAGGTTATAATTATACACACTTCACCAGTGACTGTTACGCCTAGCGACATGTCAGATTTAACGCGAAGATAATCGATGCGGCGGTCGGATTGTTATCAGATTAGCCCACTTTTATAAAAACAGCTTTAAATTAAACTGAAAGCAACCTTGTTTCACTCGCTTAAAGTTAATTTTCAATTGGCGGTGCTTTTCATGAACATTGGTAGAAAAGCTTCTAATTACACCGACTCTCATTTTATTTAATTACCTTTTTAAGTATTGAATAATTATTGTGTTTAAAGTTACAATTCAATTGAGGGTAAATTCAAATTCAAATTTAAATTCAAAATTTCTTTTTTCGTGTAGGCCTAACCGCAGGCACTTACAAAGCGTTCATTTATAATTGTAAGGGGACTGTGATTACTTTGTTCGCCAACTTAAACCTAAAGCTACGAGGGTTCCAAATGCGCCCAGGTCTAAGAAAAGCCCACAACAAACTTATTAGGTAATATTTTTTTTGTTATCACCATCTCACAGTTACTTTATATTAAGCTAGAGCAATTCACACCCAAGCTTTTTTATCGTTTAAGTAATACTTAGCGTTATAATAGGTTTTTTTCTGTAAGCTTACATTTAATATAAACTTTGGATTGCCCTAGTATCGACCGAAGTAGACTGCGTCGGGGTAACATGGTTAATCTAAGTTGACTGTTGATGATACCCAAAGAAGTCCATATCTATACATGAAAATAGTTGATAAAGCCCGCATGGGGCGGTATGGTGGCTTTATGCTCTAAAATCATATTATCTTCTATCAGAGACTAAATCTTTGATAAATATCATATGTATTTTTTTTCATTTATAACGCGCTTGTTGCAATGTGCTATTGCTGCGTGAAATAAGGACAAACCAACAAAAACTTTCACATTTAGTATTAGTGCAATGTTGCTGCAGTTAAATAAATAACGCTGTAGAATATACAGCGTGTTCCTTAACAGCTTTATCACGGTCTGCCGCGCCGTGACCGCCAGGCGGAAAAGTTGATAACTCAGGCCCGACACAGGCCTCTTTGTCGCCGAGCCATTAATTAAGGCCTTCGGAGTTGCGAGTCATCTGAGCGAGTACCGCGGTGCATATGTAGATAGTGCAAGTAAAACCATCTCAAGTAAAACGATGAGTTCGCAATATGAGTTCAAACGCTGTAAGAGCTTATAGTACCCATATACCCAGTGGTGAGCGCTGTGATTTTAAAAGATGGAGGTGGCTTACTCACTTCCCGGCAAGTGCAATTTAATAATAATAATAATCATTTATTTGCAAGAACGTTTGTACAATATCAAGATGATGGTATACAATATAGTTAGTTTAAAGGTTCAAGGATATTAAAAAGATCAACCTTAATTAAATGTAAAATTAAATTAAAGTAAACACTTACAAACACATGATAAAATTAAAAATGACAGTAAAAAATAAATAAATAACCAAATCGAAATAAATGATCCATAAGTTATATTTAAAATTATTTAGTTTATAATAAATATTCTTTTACATCATAATAACATTTTTCGGGAAGCATTTTACTTAATTTATTCTTAAACATATTAAGATTCATGATTCATGATTCATGTCGAAATCGGTTGGTAGTTTATTATATATTTTTACAGCCATACCGCAAGCACATTTCATATTTAGGAATTTAACAAACAAATTTTCGAATTTTCTCTGAACTGTTGTGATTGGTTGTATGTCTGAATTATTTATGGCACATACAAAATAGATACGATACAAAAAAAAACCGTATGTTGTGGTTAAAAACAACAACACAAACAACAAACAACACAAGACCACTGCAAAAATAAAACCCCCCACAAGGTTGCCATTTTGGGGTAAATCCCTTCTTGAGACCTTAAGGTTGGTACTAGGTGCCCTAACTGCTACTTTAGTTTCGCAACTCACTGAGGTATGTTAGTATCACTGACTCTTGTATCATGAACATATTCCGAGCATGATTTTCTTTGTCGCTACCGAGCTGGCTGGCTGAGTGATTGAGAATTCTCTTGACGAGTGATTCATTACTCCAAGCATAGAAGTTTTGGACGAAAAGATATCACGCTTTTCCGTACGTTGCTCATTTAAAAGAGTTGCAATAGATAAAACGTAAATCCTTAATTTTTACTTAGATTTCTATATGAAAACTTTGGTGTTTACACTCTTAAGGCACTGAGGAATGACGACGAGACGTATCTAATCTAAAGCTAATAATACTACTAGCGGAACTGGCATACGTCATACTACTTGGTAAAGCAACGCCATCTACCGAGTCCAATTGTATTTTCAAACCATCGTGTAACCCATTGAAATACATACACAAATTTTAAACCAAATCGGTCGAGCTGTTAATATGCCAAAAACACGTAAAGAAGAATTACAAACATAGCTCGCGGACGCCGCAGCGCAAATGCAAATTGTGTCCAAATTGTGTCCTCAATCCATCCAGTAACCCATAGAAATGGAGATGACCCGTACTACCATTGAAATACACACAAAGTTTCATCCAATTTGGTCTAGCCGTTTCAGCAAGCAGGCGAATAATACGTAGATACTAAAATAACTTTGCGTCGGAGTATAAACAGGGTGAATACATTAGATGGAGAACTTTAAAAATGTAATCCAACACAAAATGTGGGGCAGATCTTGATTCCAGCTAAACAGCACGTAATACTATCTCGGCAGACGTCATGTACACGGAGTATTTTCCGCACAGAATTGGGTTATCATAGCACAATGGAACGGCCCGGCTCAGCTCATCTGATAGGCGTCTTGCCAGGGCTCACTTGGCAAGAGACGAATATGAGCTGTTGTTATTTTTTATTTCACTATACAAGTTATCCCTCTACTGCAATCTCACCAAGTAAGTAACTACTACATGGGCCTACCTGTGAGTATATACATTTGGTTGCTTTAAAAGGTCATCATTGTCATCATCACATAAATCCTTCCACAATGAGTGGCACAGTGCGTAACAAACAAACTTACATTGACATTTATAATATTAGTAGGGATTATGTACAAAAATAAATAAATTGTGTCCACTATCTATTTTGCTCTTTTGTATTTATATTTTTTTTTTTGTGGTATACAATAATAAGAAAATAATTACTAAAATTATTTTTAGTTTCTCCGCTTGTGTCCATTTAAACCTATTAAGAGCTTCCAGAACAGTTTACTTAGTTTAAAATTGAAGTGCATTCATCGATTAAAATGAAATGAGAGGAAAACAAACAGATTAATACATTATTTCCCTCGCCGCGGTAATCGGGTAAAAATTACTTAGGCATTCACAGAGCGCGGCGTGAGCATCCGTGTCAAAGATTACGATGAAATGATGTCAGGAACGGCATAAATAGCCATTGTTTTACACCAATACAATGGCTCGAAACGTCATGTTTTAGTCAAAATGAATATCGTTAGTCATAGCAGTCTGGCTTCGCGAGGCGAATAGCAGACTTGGGGCTCTGATTTAAGGCATTGATGTAAGGTAGGTACCTTACATCAATGCCTGCTATTGCAATTTTGATTCGGTGATCGAACAACGTACTTTCTACTATAGTGGGCCAAGAGTGGGGTTTATGTCGCTAAGAATCTGTAATAACCTCCTTCTTTTTCGTAATTCCCCATGAGAGAAACAAGGGGGGCTAACTGACTCCACTTAAAGCAGTACTATTATAGTAAACTTTTGACGACCTCCGCACGACGTAGTGAGCGCTGTGGTTTTAAGTGGGAGGTCCCGGGTTCTATCCCCGGTAGGGGCCATTTGGGAATTTGACTAGTTACAACCTTACCGACAAAGACGTGCCGCTAAGCGATTTAGCGTTTCCGGTGAGGTGTTTAACATAACTATCATACTTTCTGACAGATTAGCCCGCTGCTATCTCAGACCAAATTGCAGTTAAAGTTAACTTGTGGCGGAACAAAAGTTGTGAGAGAGAAAAGAGGTGATCAGAGTTTCGGCGTTTCGGGGGGACTGAATTCGATTCCCGGCACGTACCTACCTCTTAACTTTTGCGGGTTCATTTTTGAGAGTTATCTGTTACGTTCTCAAAGCTGTGTATAAGTCTATCAATCCGTACTTGGCCAGCGTGGTGGACCGTGGCCCAATCTCTTTTCATTCTGATAGGAGACTCGTGATCTGTAGTTGGTTATAATGCCACAGGAATCGTTCGTTTTCCAGGAATAAAAAAGTTCTCCAGAAATTAAGTTATCTCTCTGCCAAATACAAATTCGAAATTTCTTTATTCATATAGGCCTATCACAGGCACTTACGAAGCGTTCATACATACTCGTATATGTTTACATAATTGTAAGGGAATGGTGATAACTTTGTTCGCCAACTTAAACCTACAGAAAGCTTCGAGCTACCAAACGCGCCCTGGTCTAAGAAGAGCCCACAAAAAAATTAGCCGGGTAATTTTCTTGTTGTTATCACCATCTCACAGTAAATTAATATTAAGGTATGATGTTAGAGCAATTGACACCCAAGCTTTTTATCGTTTATGTAATGTTTAACATATTATATATTTTTCTGTACTGTACTGCAGTTTACGTTCTATATAAACTTAAAAGTTATTGACGTCTTAAAGACTTCATTTGGTAATTTGTTAAAAAATAATATACAATTACCCTTGAATGAATTAGCAATTTTATGTAGCCTAGTAAACTGCAAGTTCATTTTTGCTTTTAAAAAATATTAGTAATTGCTGTCAATATCGATTTAGCTGTAAATCCTTGCATAGGTAACGAAGCGTATTTTACTAAACCAAGTAGGAATGTAGGGGATTAAAAGTATGTCATGTCTAACTTCAGGATTTAAGCTAACTATCTGCCAAATTTAATTAACATCAGTGCAGTAGTTAAGCCAAATCTAGGTAGCGAAAGTAAACAAAGAATCAAACAAACGACCAGACAACCATATTCACCCCTCACTTTTTTACTTCGTACGGTTAATAGAGCGGTTAACAGATCAAAGGATTCTATTATATTATAGGAGAGATTTGAAACTACTGGATGCAATAATTGCAATAGTAAATAATATACGTAATAAATAATGTAAGTATAATATAATTTATGTAAGTAAATAATATATAAAATATAATAAAGTAATGAATGTACGTAATTAAGGCAAGAAAGTAAATACGTAATAACGTAACGTTAACGTTAGTAAATAATATACGTAAATAAAGAGCGTATCTAAATACGTAATAATATACGTTAGTGAATAATGTGCATAATTTAATATTATACGTAAGTGAAAAGTGTATGTAAGTATGTAATGGAAATAATTTAGGTGAGTATATAATAAAATTACGAGAAAAATGTGAGTATTTTATGTACATAAGTAAATCATAATTATATGCGTAAAGTAAGGCATGTAAGTAAATACGTAATAATATACGTGAGTAAATAATGTATGTTAGTTAATATTGTGAGTATATAATATACGTAAATAAATAATGTAATTAAATAAAGCGTGTACGTAAATAATGTACGTAAGTAAATTATATAAGTAAGCAATTGGAATTTCCTACACAACTATGCTTAACAATCCACTAGTTGCGTCAACTCTTATCATCCAGTGTGATCGAAGCGAAAAGTGAGTTTATATTGTAAAAAAAATATCCAAAATTAACTAACAACAAAAATCACTTTTTTGCGCATTTAAAACAAAAAGACAGACCGTTAGAATCGAATTCTAAATTTTTTGCGCCAACATCCATAAATAAATGCATTGAAATGGTTGTGGAAAATGATTTTCACATCGGTACGCGAAAAAAACAGCTGCAATCCTGGTAGTTGGGTGTTGCATTTTTGTCGCACGGAAGCGGGTCGTAGGCCGCACCGCGCGTGCATTATTGAGTGCCGCTGAGTGACGAGACGCGTCACTGCGGACCGTTCCGACGTGCCAGTGCAGTGGAAATAGACGCTTAATCCTTACTAATATCATAAATGCGAAAGTGTTTCCTTTTTGTTGTAGTAAAACTTCTTTAAGCGCGACTATGGAGTAACTCAGATTTTTTCTGACGGAAGTAACGCTTACGTCAGACGTCTGTGTAGTTTCCGCTATTCAAAAATAATAATTTGGATTGGTCTATGTCATTTACTTCACGCTTCTTGACTTATGCGCCAGCTAGGGGCCAATATCATTATCAATTAGGATTATTTATTTCCAATATTTTCAAACGGATCAATTGTGAACAACAGAGTGAATAAAAATTGAACAGTTTAAAAAAAATATTAACTTGCAAAGTTTTTTGAAAATCTCTAAATATACTTGTTTATTTGTTACTTTTGTAATAAATAAATTATTAAAAAATTTTCTGACGATTGCGACATTCTATAATATTCAATGACAAGGTTATATTCATTTGCTGATCTAACCTTAATTTTCTGCTCTCAAATATTCTATTTAACAAATGAAAATATTTATAAAATGTGAAAGCGATATTAATGAACTTTAAATAGAATATAATATGAAATATTGAATAATAAATGAAATGGCGGAGTCTAAGGAACATTTTATTTTTTTATCAATAAATAATAATAAAAGTTTAACTTCAATCGCGCATAAAGGTTACACGCACACCCTTTTTTGTATAGAGTAGAAAGGGTAAAGTAACATAGACTACCTTTTATCCACGGAAAACAAAGAGAACAAACAAAGAGAATTCTCGTATTTCCAGAGAATTTGTACATTTGTATAAACGCGCCATTTCCACGAGATTTTTACAAATACCTGTTTCCAAACACGGATGAAGAACGAGGTCTTAGATAGGAGTTTCGATCGACGAAAGCATTGCAATTTGGAAATTTATAATTTTTGAAACCACGCTGGGCAGATGGGTGATTGCAGTAGATGGAGGTAGTACCACAGTCGACGCTGCCGCCGGTCTTTGTTATATTCCTTTAGTCGTCTCGTATGAATTCACGGGAAGACTCGTGGTGACTAGTGTATTCTAATCTTCCGTCACCACACTTCAGACATAATATATACAGTGTTTATAGTAATTCAAATAGTTCCTTAAACACCCGTATTTTGTCTGGCTGGAGGATTCGGTCGTAGCTAGTTACCACGTGACAAAGACGTGCCGCTAACGTAGGGTATGGGGTAATATAACTAACATACCTCTAACAGGTAAGCCCGTTACCATCTTAGACTGCATCCCTTGACCAGCTGATATTGCAGTCAAGAGCAATAAGGCAAGGACTTTGAGTCGACTTTAAGATGTCTCTCAATAAGCTCAAAGTTTATATAAAACGTAAGTTTATAGAAAAATCCTATTATTATATTTGGGTATGAATTGTCCTAACTTCATAGCTAAACATTAACTCGACTGTGGGATGGTGTTAGCAAAAAAAATCTGGCTAAGTTTGTAGTGGGTTCTCCTTTGGCCAGGGCGCGTTTGGAACCCTCCTAGCTTTAGTTTTAAGTAAACGAATGCAGTTATCACCATCACCTAACATAAGTGTTAATGTTAAATGTATAAACGCTTCATAAATGCCTGTAATAAGATCTACATGAAAAATCCTGTGCAATTTATTCACACACGGCAGAAGTGTAAAGAAAAGTAGCCTACCAGAGATTGAGGTAGACGTAGAGTATCAGGACTATTAGGATAAATGTAAGGTTTATTATTTAGTTTCCATGGTAACTAGAATAGGTAAAAGAATGTATAATGCTTTCTATCTCACTCTGTCCTATACATTTATGTGTTTGTGTCTCTATGGATTTATTATTTCGTTTTATCGAGTTTGAAATCACAACGATTCTAAAGAAGTTTCACTTGCAAAACATTTTTGAATTTGGAATGAAACATTTAAAAAAAATATGTAAATAAAGCGGCAAGCTAAGCAGGCGAGTATGTAACGCGGTGCGAACGCGCCGAGCTCCACTCAACGCCCCCCGCGCGCTCGAGCCAGACGCTTTTCTAACTGTACAAGTATCCGCCTACCGACGTGCAAATCCAAAAGGATTCAGTTTCATATGAAAATAATTTGAAAACACCACGCACGCTGCATACACACTGGCTGGATGCTGTTACTACGCGCTGTCTGCACGAACATTATGTTATGTTTTATTATGAAGGCCCACTGTATTAAGAGCTTCATGTATCGTTAAATGTAATAGTAACATTAAAGCAAAATGGGAGTTCACAACTGATATAATGTGAGCATTGTATAGAAGCAAGCGTTACTTTGCGGAAATCCATGATATATTATGAAAATTAAGCTTAATTTGCTATAGTCCGCGAAAAGGAGGAGAATCTGTATGGTGTAATTTATAATTTCTTCAATCCTCATACTTCACACCAATCAGATCTGCGGCAATGTACCCTCTACGCACGTTTACGCTACGAAACATCTTTTCGCGGACTATAGCAATATTTTCATAATAATAATGTGAGTAAATCAAAACTTGTTTTCTTCCCCTCCTAAAACATAAAAGAAAAGAAAAATAAATATAAACAATTATTTTACATGTTATGAGTTAAATCAATCGAAAGTAAAGTATTTAATGCTTACCTAGTTGGCTAACTAACATAAATATCGAGGTTCAAAGTAAATAAATAACTTCTAAAAATATGCACTCTATTTTATTTATATGATTCTAACCTATTATAACCGATGGCGCAGTGGGCAGTGTCCCTTCTTTCTGAGTCCAAGGCTATGGAGTCGATTCCCATAACTGAAAAATGGTTGTGTGATGAACTGTATATTATAATGTGTATATTATAAGTATTTATGTATTATTATTCATAAAATATTAAGACGACCTCCCTAGCGCTGTTAATTTAAGTAGTAGGTCCCGGGTTCGATTCCTGGTAGGGGCAACTTGGGAATTTATAATTACTGAATTTGCTATTACCAACCTACCGACAAAATCGGGTCGCTAAGCGATTTAGTGTTCCGGTGCGATGTCGCGTAGAAACCGATTAGGGGTATGACTACCATACTCCCTAACAGGTTAGCCCGCTACAATCTTGGACTGCATCATCACTTACCACCAGGTGAGATTGCAGTCAAGGGCTAACATGTAATGCTATAAAAAAAAACTAAATATTCATCAATTATCTTAGTGTCCATAACACAAGTTACGCTTACTTTGGAACTAGATGGCGAAGTGGTTTTTACCAATACAATATTTATTAATTTATTTGTTTAAATAACTCTCCCAGACACGTGTGGTGGGCAACACCAATATGTTAACATCGGACTAGTAACGCGAATTTCGTTCATTTAATATTTAGTTTAGTTAATTTTACATTTTCTTAATACAAATTTAAGAAGAAATAAGGCAAATATAAATTTTATGAAAGGGACTTTAGTTGTATGTACGAGATAAATTCTAGAAGTTCAATACAAATTTTATTTGAAAAACAGCTTAATGAACTACATGGCTTATCTATGCAGGTACCTACCAAATGTTTTTTTTTTTTAAATAAAGGTAATTATCAAACTTTCATATAACCAAAATGGTTTTTGAAGCATCCTTAAATACCGACATGATGCTTTATTAAAAACACATCATCCACCATATTTGAATTTTCATATCTACATCCACTATCCCCCCAGCACTTGAGACGGCTGCAGTCTGCGAGGGTGACGGCTAAACAAGTTCAAGGTTGCATGTAACCAGGTATTAAATAGCGTACCTCACTTCCTATACGCTTTGAAGTACTTTCATAGACAGACATGAGTACGTAAGAGACCGAGTTAGTTTATAAAGCTGTAAAAGTGTTTACTTCCAACTCAAAAACTTTTATTAGACACTCTTGAAACATAGGACTTGGAAAGACAGGAATATCTCAATCAAAGCGAAAGTGCGTCTTGTTCGCGCACTTGTTTTTTTCTATATTTACGTATGCAGCTGAAACATAGACCATTAAAGCAGGTGATAGACAACGTATAGACGCTTTTGAGATGTGGTGCTGGAGGAGAATGCTGCGAATCCCGTGGACGGCACACAGGACCAAGCATAGATATTGAGACAGCTTAAAATTACATGAAGGCTATCAACCACCTGTCTTCAGAGGATTCTCGAGTACTTCGGTCACATTGCCAGAAGAGATAATAATAAGTTTATTTCAATTAACAGTTACACAGTAAATTAAAAAGAGTACAAAATAAGGCGTATCATGAAACCCAAATTCGATAATACTGCTATAGTGCAAGACTGAGTCGCAGTTGTTGTCGCCCATCTCTGGAGCGAGAACCATACACTTAAATAACATCTAGTGAGATGAATAAAAATAGAAACCTAAAAACCTTTTGAATTAAATTCAATTGAAAGCATTGATAAAATCTATTTTTTTTTCTTTTTTAACATTTATACAAATACATCTATAAGATTTTTTTTTAAACATAATTAATTGCACTTAAAAAATTAAATATGAGTGTGTGAGATGGAGACTATCTTGAAAATATAGTGGACACTGGCAAAATGGAAGGAAAGTAGTAGACGTAGCCCGATTCGTTGGTCGAATCAAATCCGCACTGCTCTCAACACCAAAGTGCATATTGCTTTACACGTTGCTAAAAGCCAGCTCAAATGGCACAAAATCGTCCGAAAGGTTGTAAGTGGAAGGAGTCACGACCCTCAGCAATGAGGAAACCGACTTAGAGAGAGAGAAACATTTATATATCTTCGACATCGTGATGTCAAACAGTGGACGGCTACTGCTGGACTTATATATCTTTTGTAGGGAGTTCTAAATACCAAGGTCTTGCATTCAGCGGCTCTCTTCGAGTCATTTAATGTCAGCTAATGTAAGTAGTAGTAAAGTGGCTTAGTTCTAGTAAAGCTTTTTGAGACAGAGCACGTCCAAGGAAGTACTACCGCTTTGCTTATTTCTGCTGCAAAGCAATGATATGTTCCAGTCTGAAGGGCGTGGTGGCCGGTGTAATAACAGGCACATGAGGCTAAACACCGAGCCGAGTTCGAATCCCAGCATTCACCTCCATCTTTTCTACGTTATGTGTGTTTTAAGTAATTAAAATATCAATTGCTTCAACGTTGGAGGATAATATAAAGGAAACCTGCATGCCTGGGAGTTCTACATAATGTTCACAAAGGTGTGTGGAGGCTACCGCTGTGGTCCAGCATGGTGGACTACGGCTTTAACCCCGTCTCATTGTAGGTGGAGACCCGTGCTCTGTAGTGGGCCGGTAATGGGTTTATGTGATGAGGCTTAACACCTACGCCAAAACCGATTGCCACCCTGTCCACCAAGCGTGGCAATTGGTACGACGTTGATTGTTCAATAGTTACAAATAAATTGACACACACACACAAACACACACATACACAAACACACACACACACAAACACACAAACACACACACACACACACACACACACACACAGACACGTCAAACTTATAACACCCCAACGTTATAGCATCAGACGTTAAAAATGCATATACCTTACTCAGAAAAAACTTTGGTGCCGGGCATCGTACTCGGTCCGTCTTAAAGATGGCCGAAGTCCCAACTGCTAGCCTATTACCGCTAAGCCAGTCTAGTACACTAAAATCAAGTAAGACTATAGGTATGTAAAACTAGAAGTGTTAAAGTGAACCCAAACAAAGTGTCTCGCGTGTCGACGCTGACGTGAGACGGCAAACAACGCACCCCGCGTTTTATTATGAAACTAGTTGATGCCAGTAACTTTGTCTGCGAAGAATTATTTCCCGTTATTTTTCATTACAAATCCTGCTGTAGTTGTGAGCACGGTGGTATTCTATGTCCGGGTTCGGCACCAGCAGGGGCAAATCGGTAACTCATAATTGCAGATTGTTTTTCGTCCTGTTTAGTTAGCTGTTTCTGGCTACCATCGAACCGATAAAAAACGTGCCACTAAGCGATTTAACGTTCTGGTATGATGCAGCTTAGGGGGTATGCATTTTATATCAACTGCTATCTTCATTAAGTAAAGATTACAGAAAAGAGCTAATTTTAAGGGAAAGGAGTGAAAAAATATTTTATTCCCCAATTTTCGGGAGGTTTTTTTGGAGGTCGTACATTACAAAGTAATAAAACAATTATATCATAAAGGATAAGCTACATGAATATAACTTGAAAAATGACAGATTTTTATAGAAATTTTTAAATCGCGGGTTAGTATTAAACTTTTCTTAGACACCAGACATTGTAAAACTAAATAGAGAATTGTTTTTGAGTTCTACTCAAAAACAATTCTCTATTTATTTTTAAAATTCAAAGGTCAGCCGTTGGGGGTGTAGGTTGTCTGTCAGTAACGACAAAGCCTTTCATAGTTACAGATTACTGTAATAAACCCCACGGGAGCGCTGGCGCTTCATTTTAATCCTCGTAGGCATTTTGTAATTGCCACACAATTTATCACACCTGGCATGTTGACTAAACGTGTTTATTAAATACGTACCAACATACAAGTATTGTTACCTTTCCTGGTGCAATGGTGAGCGCTGTTTTATAAGTGAGAGGGTTCTAGGGTCTACGTATTTCACTACCTATCATCTTGCGACAGTCATAAATCTGGCGATTATTGTTGTCAATCGCCACTTTTGCATACAAAAAGAAATATTAAAGTGACGTTTGCCAACAAAGTTTGCAAGATTTACGCCTCTCACAAGCCTGTCGCGTAAGATGCCTGGCACAGGAAATTTTTGAATTTATAATTCTCCGGGTCCCACATTTTTTACTGGAGGCTTTGGCAGTGGCTAGTTACCACCCCATTGATAAAGACGTGCCGCTGAGTGATTTAGTGCGTGTTATCTTACAACCCCATACTCCCTAACATATTAGCCCGCTACCATCTTAGACTGCATCATCACCACCAGGTGAAATTGCAGCAAAGGACTAAATTGAAGTGGAAAAAAAAGTGTGGCTTCGGCCGTGGCTCATGGCTGGCCATCTTTTTGGAATGAATATAGTTAATGAAATACAGTGCGGATTGCTGGACTTCACACAACTTTTGAGAACAATATGGAGAACTCTCAGGCATGCAGGTTTCCTCACGACGTTTTCCTTCGCCGTTCAAGCTAGTGATATTCTAATTGCTTAAAACGCACACAACTTAGAGGTGCGTGCTAGGATTCGAACTCGGCCCCCCGAAAATGAAGAAAAACCCACTGGGCTATCACCGCTCTAAGAATATACATACATATAAATAATTAATAAATAAACTAATGCATATTTCAGTAGTACACTACTGAAATCTAGCTATCGAAGCAAGCTTTGAATATTTTGGATCAACTTGCCTTTATACATTGCACATCATCCGAACTGCCATTCAAATATCTCTATATCAATTAAGGCTATAGAACCTCCCGTCCAATAATCAACGCATCACATACCAAAATTCACAACCAATTAATTAAACCTCAACGCGACAAATCAAGTCCCAGTTAGATATTAAATTGATATCTAATTACCTAAGTGTGGACAAACAAAAGGGTTCGATTCCATTCGTTTACCCTTCCACAGGGCTGTTTAGGACGTGATCAGGAGATAATTGCTGTCCCCACCTGGTAGACCTCCCCCAACAATATGCATTTCGATTTAAGGGCACCCTGGTAATGCAAACTATGATATGTAAGGCTACCAAAAGCTATAAAATGGAGATAATAAGGTCCTTAAAAAAGAACAGAAAAGAACACCGTTTGTATTAACGTGTGTGGGTTTGCATTTATGTGTGTGTGTATTTAATTATGTGTGCATACGTGAAGTTGAAGTATAAATGACTTTTCTGTTTATATAGAAGCAGGCAGAAGTATTCCATGATATACAAAGAATATTATCTTAATCTGCTATACTCCGCTAAAAGCAGGTGAATTATAACGGTTTCATTGATAATTTCATAATTCATTTATTTCAAGTAGGCTTAATATAAGCATTTTTGCAACGTCAAGTCTGTCTGTTTGCAGTGACTCTTCCACCGCTTTGGAAGGCAGATTCTACCGAGAAGCAGCGGGCAAGAGACTCAGCAGTCTTTATACTCCATACCAATCAGATCTTCAACAATGTACTCTTTAATAAGGTGTCTTAAATCCAATATTGCGGATATAATTACAACCAGTCTAAAGAGAGCCCTAGCCTCTTCCCTCGTAAGTACATATAATCTTTTAAATTCTTAACATTCTAAGCAGATTGGTGAGCAATGAATTACAAACTATAATATGTTAAATTAAAAATTAAAAAAACCCCGAATTGGTATATAATGTACATTATTCTACTAGGCAATCCCTTTTACTTGAGTTCTGAAAAAAATAACTAAATCGCCATTTTGTGATGGCGGCCATCTTGTGTTGGATTTTGTGATAGGGTATTGTCTCTATTAAAGTCCACGCGCAAGTGCAAGTCACCTCACGCGATATGTCATACTGTCTGAGGTGACTAAGACTTACGCTCGAACTATCCATATTGAGTGAGTTATGGAAAAATATGTAATCCGCCAAATAGTGTCACAAAAATTGGTCCTTACGTCTGGTGACCTGGCGCTTATTTAGCCCGACGGCTAAATCTAGCTATAGAAAGGGGCAATAGCGCCAGCATTTTGGTTACCATGCCCACAAGTGAACAGTTAGACGGCTTATATTTATTATAAATATTAATTTTAGTTTGTAATTATTTTTCCATCCATATGTATTATTATGTATATGAACATGCTTTTCACTAATAAATGCATCTCTTAAAGAAAAGAAACAAAATCCAAATTGGTCTATCCATTTGGGAAATACGATGCCACAGACAGACAAACATACACAAAGTCACAAAAAGTAAAAACTTATAACACCCCGTTGTTTTTACGTCGGAGTTCGTTTTAGTATTAATCGACATTTATGTACCATAGTGACGAACTTTTTAAATAGTTTAAAGTTTTACCAGTGCATGTACAGTTGAAATATTCAATTTTAAAAGAAAACTTTTTCAATAACATATACTGGAACAAAGTAAAACATTTTGTATGCACGCGGGCCGTCAGTCGAGGCCGGTTATGCACTTCGGGCGCGTTCAATAGGTATGGCGAGCGCACGAACGTTTACCTAGTTCCTCGCCTTATTAATGAATTACCCACTGATGTACGAGACAATATTAATCCTCGTAATATTAAGAAAAAACTGAAGTCCTTCTTTTTAAGTAACTTGTGATCATTTTTATACACAACATGGTGAACTGGCAATAATGTTCTGTAGTTAACGTACCTAGACTTAATTCCCTGTTAGCATATATTACAAACCTGGGTAGTTTTCTGATCTATAGGTATTTTTTATTTTTTTGGAAACTTTATGTAATAAATAAAAAAATGTCCTAAAAAATTAGCTACCGCCCCTCGTGAAGTGAGATTGCGCCTAAAATCACCCCTAATTGTGACAATATATCGCCGCTGGATTGCGTGAAATCAACCAGAACGCTCCTGTCTGGCCGGCGGCGGACGCATCGTGGCGTGTCGGACACTGGTACACGTTACAGCCTGTGACGTAATAGCATTAGGCTTTTTACAAGGCTTGTTTACGTCCTATTGATTGAGATACTCTATTGTTATCTCGTCTTCATCCCCTTGAAGCACTTGATAATAATAATAATAGTTTTTTTTTTTTTTTAAATTACCCTGGACCCCCAAACTAGGATATCTCGTGTCTTGGGTCTGTGTCTTTCTTCCCATATGTGCATGGAGATTAGAGAAAAAAAAGAGAGAATACATACATATTTAGAAGTGAACATTATCAACATTCAATTTATTATGTGTATAAGTGTGTGTGTATGTGTGTGTGTGTACATTCAATATAATATGATACATATTTAGTAAATTTATGTATCTTGATAATTTTGATGACTCAGTATATTCTTTAGTTTATTTGTAACGTTGTAAATATTTGAATGTGTAATATTTAGTTTATTATTAATGTTGATAATTTAGTAACACAAATATTGAATGGTATTTTAAAGAATTTGTAAATATGTAATGGTTTTAACAATTTGTTGCTTCGGTTCGTCGTCTGCGTTTATTACAATCCCATAAAAACCGTTTGCTTTTCCTGCGACAAAAAGTAGCCTTGGTTCAAAATATAAAAAAGTACTCTCCGTGCTTTTTACTAAATAGTGTTGATTGGTTCCTTACTTGGCGTGAAGGAAGTACAAACAAATAAAGAAAACAATATCCCATTTAAATGATATCAATAGAAAAAATACTGAGTATCGACATTGCTCATCGAGTCGTGAAGTTGAAGTGGCAATGGGCGGGGCACATAGTTTGGATAACCGATGAACGTTGGGATCCCAAGGTGTTGGAATTACGACCCCGCACCGGTAAATGCAGCGTTGGTCAACCCCCAACAAGGTGGACAACATCAAACGAGTCGCAGGGAGCCGCGGCGCCAGCGGCTTAGGATCGTGGATTTTGGAACGCAGTACAAAAGACCTATAACCAGCAGCGGACGTCAATCGGTTGAAGTGATGATTGTGATGACCAATGATAAATAAAAGGTCGTGAAAAACTTAGATTAACATGTTATACATTATTTACATACCTTGGGTATAATACATAATATTAGTAGAACATTCGTTGCTTTGACTCCGCTTGCCAGGTAACACCCACGAAGTTAACACGACTCACCTAAAACAAATGAAATAAAACGTTTTTGATGTTCTTCGTACGAGCTTTGCATACAAAATAATTAATTACTTGCCTACCTATTTATAAATAAAAATCTACTATGTTTTGCAATGACAAATTTGGTAACTAGTGTTGTTCATTCACAGAAATAGAAATATATCGATAAAGAAATTGGTTAAACTCAAAATTTTAAGTCACAATAACATTAACAGAACACAATATAATTTATTTTTTTCAAAATCCCTTTCAAAGTTTTTAAGTTAATTGCAGGTTTCGAAGTTCCTAAAGTGTATAATATATAAAATGCTAATTACACATGAACCCTGTGTTAGTCAACGAAATTGATTAACTCCCTGTAATATTTGAGAAGCCTTCAGCCTAATAATGGATTGTCTTTGAGAATCGTATTAATATTAGCTTCATATCACTCATAGCTTTAAACACAATAAATGTTTCATGCATATTGCGCAAAAACCACAGCTTTCCACAATGCAATACAAAGGCAAATCTCTCGTCGCTTTGTTGAACAATCGACAAGATTAATTTTCACATACATAGCTTGGTTTAGCAACGCACACACAAACAGGTGTACCAGAGCCAACTGCATGGCATAAATATAGCATAACACAAAGTTATCGATGCCCACTAAGCCGCCTTTATTGACTATCGTTACATCACTAGTGGAACGACTAAAGCTCAGGTCATTTTTAATATTTTGAACTCTATCACGTTGAAATAAGGTTGCGGTTTGTGGCTATTGTTTGATAGGGATGTTTTGTTAAGCGAAAACCGAGTACGGTTCTGCAATAATGACACAGTGACAGCGTTGTGTGCTGACTGCGTTTCATATCGTTAATCGATAAGCTGGTATCGTATCTGAATATAAAGTGCTTCAAAGTGTTGACTATGAGGCGATTTAGTGGCTGCTTATGTCGCTTGAGCGAATCTAATTCGGACTCTAGTGGGTACGTATTTTGGTTAGGCTTGAAATACAGGTTAGTGAACCGCAATAACGGCAGTCACCTTCATTTTAATGGATACTTCATATTTCTTAGAAAAATATAACTCATTCGTCACGCCCAGTACAAATAACCCGGGTAAACCATAAACTGAGTAAATATTCGGCACGCATATGACGTAAACATAAAAAAAAATTACTCACATCATAAACTCATTCGGTATTGAGTGAGGATGCTTAATAAGCAATATTATTTACGTGAAATCAAACTTTGGACTTTTTAGCAAATTTTTGTAAGTTATTTTTTAATGAATGTGTAACGATTTAACTACTGTTTATTTATCGATGGCTTTATTTTTTTTTAGGCTATTGAAACTGAACTACCTTTAATAACAGGTTTAATAAAATTGCTTAGGTAACAAGGCAAAAAAATCATACCTAATGATGATTGTAACTCCCGTAACTTTTATATAACTTCAAAATACGAAAATAGGTACACTTTTCCAGAGGTATTTGATGCGTGTTTTTCGAAATGAATTTTGGCGCGTATCTTTGTAAGAACCAGTTAGTCAAATAAGTTAAATAGTCCCAGTACCTACAAATTATTTAGTTGTATTCCCAGAACGATTTCATTTATATTACTATCTTCCCGACGAGCTGCAATCTAAGTTTGCAGTGCACTCCGCCCCCCACCTCCAATTTAAGTAATACAATAGACGCTACAAGAGTTTGTATCAATATTTCATTCTTCCTTATTGTTTGCTCTCTCTTTTCACTTCTTTAATACTTTTAGTAATAATTCCTTTACAGATTCTTTGACTACCTTTATGGAGCGTCGGTGAACGTTTTCATAATTTCAAAGTTCGCAAAAGTACAATGTTAAAATGTAAGTTTTGACGGCCTAGTGCAGTGAGCGTTGTGGTCGTATAAGAAGAGATCCTGGGTTCACATCAACCTATTACCTGTCTATGAGAATGGCTTAAGCAGTGGTTAAAAAAAAAAAACATTAAGTTAGTAAGCGTTCATTCTTTTTTTTATAAAAAAACAATATTAAAAAAGAGTGTGTGTAGTTATGTACACGCGTTAGAAGTTATACTTCTTTATTAAAATTAATCAAAAAGATTTTATTTAAATAAAAAATTACGTTTTATTAACGTAATATTATTTATTTATTCACACTGTCTGTACTGTTCCGAAATACGTGTACTAAATATAAAAATACTAGAATATACAATATGAACATAGTTTTCATGCCACCTAGAACCTTTACGATGTAGAATTCAGTGTCGGTGTGCGCTCGCATGCTAAAAATTCACTCTCATAATTTTTCTTCCATCGCGTCGCGCCAAAAGAAGTATAACTTCAAAATGAGATCTAATTAACTCAATTGCATGATAAACTTATGAACTTAACCTCTAATTTTATTTGATTATTTTATTTTGATAACTTTATTTCACGTCATCACCATCGTATCAATCATTACCGGCCTACATCCTTCCGCAATGAGAAGGGATTAGGCAGTAGTACACTGGCCAAGTGCAAAGTAAACTGTCAACGGTAAAGAAAAACATCTTGAGTAAATCTAAGAACTCTCCATAATGTTCTCAAAGGCCTATCTATTAGGCTATCACCGTTTTTTACATCATTTCTGTTTGTAACATCCATATATATACTAATAT
This sequence comes from Pararge aegeria, assembly GCF_905163445.1. NCBI lineage: Eukaryota > Metazoa > Arthropoda > Insecta > Lepidoptera > Nymphalidae > Pararge > Pararge aegeria. The sequence goes on along the minus strand of NC_053184.1, from coordinate 1,263,649 downwards.
TATAAATGTCAATGTAAGTTTGTTTGTTACGCTTTCACGCAAAAACTACTTAACCGATCCTCATGAAACTTTGTACACATATTCACTCCATGGACTCCACACGCATTCGAGAACATTATGGAGAACTCTTAGGCATGCAGGTTTCCTCACAATATTTTCCTTAACAGTTGAACAATTGATATTTTAATGGCATAAAACGCACATATCTTAGAAATCTTAGAGATGCGAATTGTCCCCGAAAGTGCAGCCGAAGTCCTAACCTAGGCTATCAACGCTGCACTACGGTACTTAGTAATAAGGCAAGTTGAATAAGGCTTGACGAAAAAAAAAATCAATGCAATGAAACAGCTGACAGCGAGTCTTGTATGTGAGGACATCCAGACAATACTAGCTAGGGCACAATTAGCCCTGTCTCGCCGAAGCCTTACACACAGTATAAGCCGGTGTCAGACGCCTCCGTCGCCACTTTTATCCCGCCTATATCTACAACTCAGTATCTATAACATACGCAGACGTTTTGTAACTCAAGTTTTTGTTTTATACCACAACAAGATTGCCCTTGACTACAATCCTACCTGGTGATGATGCAGTCAAAGATGCTAGTGGGCTAACCTGTTAGTGAGTATGGAAGTTATACTAAAAACATATCTCACTAATCGGTTTCTACACGACATCGTACAGGAACGCTAAATCGCTTAGTGGCATGCCTTTGTCGGAAGCCTCCCACCAGACCAGCTATGGGTGCCACTGGCTTTAATTGCTTAAATAGTATTCAATGATAATTGAGTTCTATGATGCAAAAATTAATTTTTCTTACCCATTTTACGGTTCCTGCGATTAACCCGTTCATACATACAAATAAAGAAACTCGACTTAAATTTTTTAAATAAATGTAGATAAGTAGAATAGATTTATATTAAAACAATGCATACAAAGCTGGAACTGGTTCGAATATAATATTTAAATTAGTCAACTGACAAAAAGAAACTGGCAACATTAGCATGATATAAAAAGAGAGAAGTTTGCGCGACGACATGTGCTTTTCCCCTGCAAGGAGTTTAAATGTAGGGTATTAAAAAGAAATCCACTGTGTAAGGAAGTGCCGCGTCTTACTTCGAGCAAGTGATGTGCCACGTCTTTAAAAATAAAATCTTATCGTAATACCAATCCAAGAATTCATTCTAATTCCACCCAACAACCAGCGCTGACCACTGTGCCAACCTCCTTGGCACAGTGGTCAGCGCTGTAGTGTAGTTTGTGAGAGTTCCTATATTCGATCCCTGACAGAGGCAATCCGGAAAATTATTGATTTCACCCTACCGATAAAGACGTACGTGCTACAAAGTCATTTAGCGTTCCTGTACAATGCCTCGTAGGAACCGATTAGAGGTATGGGTCTAATATAACTGCCATACCCCTAACAAGTTAGCCCGCTAGCACTGTAGACTGCATCATTTCTTAGCACCAGATTGATTGCAATCTCATTGTTAGGCTTATGTCAAGGTCGTGGAATTAGTGGAATAAAAAGTGTGTATAATTATCGGTACTTCACGCCGTAACTGAACCGAACGCGTTTTTTGGTATGTGAATTTTCAATAGTCTGTCGTAAAAATCTGTTTATCACAACTTTATCGATAAAGTCCCACCACTAGTACGAAGACGATGAAGAGCTGCGGATATAATGTAGTGCTTTCAAACATTGAGGCAAAGTTTGCCTACAGAGCGGCGGACAAATGACAACGGGCTCCAGGCGGGTGCTGCGATATTAGAAGCCTTTAAGATGGGAAAAATAGCAACTTTTACTCGCTAGTGTCGTATGAGTTGTGCGACCTAAGTTTTAGGAGTGCGGAATATGTTAATGGGATATGTTACTCGGATGAAACTTTGCAAAGATTATGCCTTTGGTGTTATGGAGTTTGCAAGGTTTTTGTGAAGTATGTAATTCACCTTTCCTCCGTATCCTGGCTAAGACCCACTAACCTGCATTGGAGCAATGGAGTCAAAGCTCAAAACTCTTTACTTCTGTTAGAGGAGGCCTGTTCCCAACTGTGGCTTTTTAATAGACAGTTATATATCTCTAAGTGGAGTTTCAGGACATCAAGTCACCTATGTATATCAATGGCGTGCATATAGGGTATGGACAGGGTATGCAGATGATATAAAATGAGGAAAATCTTCAGTACGAGTTATAAAAAACTTCAGGATAGGCATTGTAAGATTAATAATAAAATTAAGTTAAGTATTTATAACATACCCTGTGCATACCCTCTATGCACGCCACTGATGTATTACTACCTACAGATTTGGAGAAAAAAATTTATATATAAATATATATAATTTTTTTTCTTAAAAGCAGAGGTTTATTGCATATGAACCAATATTGATGTACTTCGGCAGAAGATTACTTGTATCCGAGAGTATTTCATGGAAGGAATATTATTATACCAGGAAAACATAGGACTTGAAAACTCATTCAGTCCTACATTTTAATAATTTTATTTACAGCTATCGAGATGCGGCGTTGCCCGCAAAATATTTGCAGCGAGGTGCCGAAACGTACCATGTGTTTTGTTTAGTTTTAGGTACAAAAATGACGGAGAACGGGCAGTAGCGTTCTCTGTGCTATTGCTAGCATCTACTGCAATCGCCACCCGACTGCCCCGCGTGGTGAATAGTGAGTAAACGTTGAATAGTTTGCAGTATCTCTAACACCGCTACAGAACGTAACTTACACCGCTAACCCCGGCGATGCTCACGCGCGACGGAAAAAGTAACGACATTTGCTGCACAGAACGACAAACATTGTCAATGAATAAAATTAATTACATAAAGATGATAAAACTAATCGAAATAAAGATCGATTAAAGAGCTTTTGAAAACAGCATTTCAACAATGCAAAGCAGCATTATTGCTTGATCCAGAAAACAGCATCGTCGCAAAGGGCAAAACTCAGCAGGCATTAAATATTACTTCAATATCGGAAATAATATTTAATAGTTTACTTGTCATGGGATGCCGGCCCGATGATTCTAAATATTAACTTATTATTTAAAAAAAATACGAGGCAAATAAAATTGGAAATTCTTTTACGATGCACAGCGTAACACAAACATGCGACGAACTGCAATACCTCGCTTTTAAACGAAATGCGCAGCGCGTCGTTGTAGTGGACTCTAAGGGTAATTTGCCTAGGAAGACGATTATGTATTATTCCATATTCAGTCTCTTGTATAAAGAACAACACAATATATCACTATAATATCAAACCGCCTCGTCGGTTTAGTGGTAAACATGCTCGACTGCCACGCACGAGGTCCTGGTTTCGATACCTGGGCCAATTTATTGTATTGGATTTTCAATTCAAAATTCTTAGTACTAGTTCCAAAATTGGTGGTTATATCTTGGAGAGCATGTTAAGCTGCCTGTCCACCACCTATTCTTTATACGGTCGCGTCAGAGCTGCCGTCGGACAAAGAGAGTGAAGAAATAGAGCGTGCACACACACAGTTTGGGTACACACTTGTACACTCCCGCGTAGTTGGAAAAAAAGATTGACCTCCTGGAAATTGTATTATTAACGGTTACTAAGAAGGTACAGAGGGTTACTGCAAACACAGACGCGATCACCTCGCTCCGAACTGTCGTACAATGACAAAATAAAAAGTTTTTTGATTTTATAAATATACTCGAAGTATATTTATAAAAACAAAAAAGCCCCAAAGTAAGCGTAGCTTATAGATAAATAGAGAGCAATAAACATATAAACACCCAGACACTGAAAAACATTCATGCTCATCACAAATTTTCCAGGAAAATTTGGGAATCAAACCCACAGCCTTGTACTCAGAAAGAAGGGTCGCTGCAAACTGCGGCAATCGGCCGTCAACGTAAAAGTTTTCTTTAAAATTTTATTTACATCTCTCCTAAAAAATAAGCCCCATTAAGAATACAAACAGTTGTATTGCAAGACACAATCTGAATTATACGAATTAAAGTGTGCTCCACTAGGAGAAAATAGGAATGCTTTAAATATTTTATTTGAAAATGTTTCCAAGTTAATTCCTTTAACCACCAAGTCGACACTCGGCCACCTAGACGTTAGGTCTCTAGAGAATAAAGATATCCAACTCGAAATATTCTTAAAGATTTTCACCTCTCAGCCTTCATTTTATTAATCACCGAAGCAAAATATTACATTTTACCTCTCTGCCTATCTATCTGTCTGTATTATCGAATTGCTTAAACGGATGAACCGATTTGAATACCATTTTCTTTATTATAATAGCTGAGGCCCGTGTTAATTACGGTTTTATTCTAGATTCGTCAAATTTAAATCAAAGCTACGAGGGTTCCAAACGCTCCCTGGTCTAAGAAGAAGACCACAACAAACTTTTTTCTATCAAAAAGCCGAGATCCCACAGCTGCAAACTTCTCGCAGTCTTTATAAATCTTATTTCCCGTGAAAGAATCTCGCTATCGCGGGACGCGAATAAATTTTTAAATTCTAACAAGATAATACTAAGCCAACAGTGGGCCGCACTAACCGTCCAACGTTAACGACTTCCCGGGAAGGATGGAATAGAAAACGCTCGGCGACGTCGCCCGAGAAATGTTGGGAATATTCTTAAGCTGAATGTATTATGCATTTTATTTGTTCACAAATAGAAAGGCAGAGCTCTATCCTTACTAATATTATAAATGCGAAAGTTTGTTTGTTTGTCTTTGCTTCACGCTTTATCTAAGCGATCAATCAACTTAATTTTCGGCATAGAGTTAGTTGAAAGAACGGAGAGTAGCAAAGGGGATTTCTAAAAAACCGCAGTAAAGGCGGATAAAAAACGCGGCCAACTGCTAGTAAAAAATAAAAATTAATGAAAGAATACTCTTCTACTGTACACAAAAAATATATATTACAGAGATATGCACATAGAGAGTACAATTTGGTGACCTTATGGCTACATAACGATGCCTTCTGAAATAATTATAGAAATCCCTACATATATTCAAAGCTTGCTGCCCGTTACTTTTTCCGTGTTTCTTTTTAGTTTTTGTAAAATCTCACGTTCGTGATTCTAGGCTAAAAAGTAGGTATCCTATTCTATTCTGTCCTACCCTGTTTTCACCCTTAGGATGAAAATTTTGCAAAGGTCAATTAAACAATGCAATCGTACATAGATAACAAATTTGTGGTTTGACGACCACCCTGGCTCAGCGGTGAGCGTAGTGAATTAAAGAAGGAGGTCCTGGGTTCGACTTCCGGCAGGGGCAATATGGGAATTTATAATTTTTGGAGTTTCTTTGGGCTGGTCTGGTGGGATGCTTTCGCCGTGGCTAGAAGTAGAAACCGACTAGAGGGAATGTCTACTATACTCCCTAACAGGTTAGGCCGCTACCATCGTAGACTGCATCATCACTTACCACCAGCTGAGATTGCAGTCATGGGCTAACTTGTAGTTAATAAAAAAATATGCTCGTAATAGTCGGTTCTCAAAAAAAAAAAAAAAAGAGGTACTATATTAGTATGTATTCTGCCAGACGTACGTCTGAGGTCATTCCCCGTCCCCGAACCCCCTGGAGTCGATCGACCTCTGACAGGGCACCATAAATATACATCGTAGGCCCCGGAGTGACTGAAGGCAGTCTGATTTCCCATGCGACGTCGCACTATATACCGGATTGCTTCATTTTAGTATAGGTTCTTAGATTTGGTGTTTCTTTTTGGGTCAAGGACGTAGGTTTTCAGCATATGTCAGTCAATGGCGTGAACATACAGGGTATGGACACTAAGCGAGCAGATGATAATATAATATAGATATAATCTTCAGTACAAGTTATAAAACTTAACGGTAGGCATCAACAATATTTTGGGTATCAAATATCACCCATTTGCAATGTTTGAATGAAAATAACCAATATTTTTAAGGAACATTTTTTAGCCAACAGTTCAAAAACTACCACTGTTCGATAAAGAATGCCTTAACGTAAACGTTTATAGTAAGCTGTTTAAATATTCACACAATCATAGACACATATACTTGCGAACTCGCCATCACCTCAAACGCAAAGTTTCTAAGAGGATGATATACAATTTAATTTGAACAACATTAAAAATAAATAATAAAAAAAATAGGCACTGTACTGGTACAGGACCTTCTACTTCAATTGACATTTTAAATATAATAAAAATTTGATTGATACAGTAATCCATAATTTTATTTTTGTTTAATTATTTAATAGTTAATGCAGTAAAGCTATACAGACGTATATATATTATGTCACTTAATACAGTTATTCAGAGATAAATAATAAAAATACCTTTAAATACCACTTACTATAGGGGCTTCTGGAAGAAATCTCCTTAGAGATAAGTTGTTCTCGTATGTGTACGAGAACATCTGACCTGAGTTTCTTATACGCATTTTTATTTTTATTTATTACTAAAAACTGCTACAAAGGCACGCAATGGATTTTGTCACTGTTTTTACCATAGTTTAGATATTTTTTAAGCTGGTTTTTATATAGATTTTTTGTCAATACAAAAATAGAATATCTTTGAAACCAAGTCGCTGAAAAAGAAATTTACAGTGCAGTAACTTTCACTCTTTTATTTCCTAATTTATTTCCGTACGATGTCGGTGCGGATATACAAATGCAAATGTGATTTGTAGACTTTTGTTTATTAATCTTCAAGTTAGCACTTGATTGAAATCTCACCTGCTTGTCAGTGATGGTGCAGTCTAATATGGTAACGGGCTAATCTGTTAGGGGTATGGCAGCTCATAGCATCATACCGAAATCGCTTAAACTAACTAACTTAACTGGCCGCGGCCGAAGGAACAGACCAGATCTGAGAAAATTGAAAAATTATAAATTCCCAAATTGCGCCTGTCGCGGATCAAACACAGGATCTCCCACTTAAGTCGTCAAAAAGTAACAAAGTCGCTTACATTCATAAAACTATATTGGAAAATCGACATCGGCGCGTGGGTGAATTATTGGCATAGCACTCCAGCCGCACTAGCCAGGGAAATGCAGGCTGGAATCCCACCGGTTATGCAACTTTGATTTGTTTCAAATTTCAAATTTTATGCAACCACTTAGTTTGAAAAATTATTTCTTAGAAGTTACAAAAAAAATCTGGGAACAAAAAATTATACATCTAAACCCACTGGTTTATTTACGTTGTGCCACGTTGTGCGTAAAAATATAGTAACAAGATGACTCGCGCACGAAACTCGTTGAAGTCATTTGATGGCACCTTTCTTTTTTTTTTTTATACAACAAATTAATGAATGCTTTAGAACTAAATTTTATTAAACATCTTTTATATATTTTAAGGCTGTAACATAAACTTTACTTTATTTTAATTGTTAATTATTGATCATTGTAGTTTTTTTACATTAATATAAGTGTTATTATTATATTTATTAAACGAAAAATGTATGACGTTCATATGTGTTGTAACTATAGCCCAAACTGAATAAAGATGTGATTGATTGATTGATTCAAAGAAATAATTGGTGGACCAAGCTAATGTCCCACATGCAGGGCTAGCACGGGCAGGAGATAAAAATTATATCCCCTTATTATATCCCCTTATAAGGGTTATAATTAACGTGTCCATCTCATAAAGCCCGGGAACATGGAATAGGAGTAGTTTACCCCCGTTTATTATTACACATATATTTCCACCTGTGCGCCAGTGCTCTGAGAGTTGATAAAGTTGTGGGAGAAGATAAATTTATATCCTTTCCCCGGGGGATATAATTGTCTCCCGCCCATGCTAGCCGTGCTGATAATCACTGATAACCATCGCATATAAACCGCACAAAACTTCGCAAGGCATGCTAAAAACATGTCCTGCAATGTCCGACCTAGGTGTAGTTGTTAAGCCTGATGTGCCTTTAACACCACTGTCGACAACATCCTTCAGATTGGAACTCAGCATTGTAACAATGCTACTTGGCCGAAATAAGCATGGCGGGAGTAGTTCCCCAGGCGAACTCTGGCACAAAAAGCTCTCATACTATTTAAACTACGAAGGAAACTTGTAAACATTATTTGGTAAAATTATTCAACCGCTTACAAAATAAACCAAGCCTTTTATGTGCAGCATAATAATTAGTTTCGTTTGTAAGCAACCATTATATTGCTGAGATCTAAAAAACTGTCCGAGTTAGTTATTCCATTTCTTTTCCATAATTTATTTAAACGTTTAAAAGAAAAAGAAAAATAGGATTATCTTTTATAGTATACTAAATTTTAGCAAACTCAAAAATATAAAAAAAAACCAGCTGTTTCACGGATTCTTCGCACGCGTTTTTTACGATCTCTTACAAATACTGTGGAAACTGGGATAAAGTTGCATATGTCTACCCTCCGTCCTTTCAATTAACTCTATGCCAAAGATCAAGTTGATTCGCTGCTTTGTTAGGGCGTGAAGGTAGGACAAACAAACGAACACAATTTCGCATTTATAATATGAGTAAGGACTTGTAACCTTGTACACTTTTACTTGTACGTGAGGAACATGAATCTGTATGATGTTTTAAAACACACTTGTAAAGAAATAAAAAATCTCAGCACGATCTACATTTCACTCATCTACCACTAATGCCATCTAGTATTGGCGCGGGTCGACTTTGCTTTTGTTTATATATACACATAACACACATATGGAGCACTCACTGCCCACGTATCATTATATTTATTTGTTTTTAGTTTATTTAATTTTATTTAGGTTGCTAATTTTAACATTTTCTTTTATGTTTTCCTATAAGTTTTTGTGTTGCGTGTACTTTATATTTTGTTGTTTAATGTGTTCCTTTTTCCAAATAAAAGATTCATTATAATTATTTTTTTATTTAGTTACCTAATTTTAAGATTTTTTTTTTTATGCTCTCCTTGATATTTTTCTTGTGTTGCGTGTAATTTATATTATGTTGTTTTATGTGTTAATTTTTACCAAATTCATTATAATTATTAATGTTGCAGTAAGCATTTGGAGTGTTTCATAAAAAAATAATTGTTTTCGAAAGTAGATACAGAAAAATAGCCCGCTACCATAAGAGGAATCCGAAATTTCATATCTGTTAACAGAAAGGTGGGTCCCCGGGAGTTGTGAACTCGTCCGTCTCATGCTAATTGGCTAAAATGGGCCATTTTACAGCCAGTCTATTTTATGCGATATTTCACTGAAACTTTGTTAAGCAGGTTTGCTCTAAATAAAATTATCCACGCGGAGTTTGCTAAATTAAATTCGTTGAGCCAACAATGAAGCGCTCACGTACATGTGACGATACTTCGTAATTTAAACATTATTATAAATGCGTATGTTGCGTCTTTTTAAGTCACGAATAAAAATATTTGAGAGTTGTCAAGTTGCCAAGTTCCGACGTCACGAAGCAGTAACTAGTTAAGAAAAGCCCTAAGTATGATAATTAAGCTTATTTTTCTATACTCCGCGAAAAGCAGGAGAATCTTTACGGTGTTATCTATAATTTCCTTAATCTATGTACCAATCAAACCAAACCAAACAGATATTCGGCGACAACTCTAGAAACTTTTTTTTTAAATTCTAGATAGGCTTGCGCTAGACAGCTATCATGCCTGTAGCAATAACGCGTAAGTTGGGGCGTGCTTGCCTAGAAAATGCCTATTCACTCTTGCCTTGAAGACATTAAAAAATATATATATATTTTACATTCATTTCAAATAGGCCTATTATAAGCACTTTTGAAACGTCAAGTCTGTCTGTGTATAGTGACTCTACCACCGGTTCGGAAGGCAGAATCTACCAATAAGAAGCCGGCAAGAAACTCAGCAGTTGCTCTTCTAGAATATCAACAATTTACATTTTACATTTTAAAATTCATTGTTCTATCTTGTGAGAAATGAAAGCGGAGCCGGATGCTTCCAAGCAACCTTGTCATTAAGAAATTCATCAATTGTATAGTAACCTCGCTGTAATAAATGTGTTTTAACAAATTCTTTAAACTTATGCATTGGTAGGTCCAAAATGACTTTAGGAATCATGTTATAAAAGCGTATACTCAATCCCACAAATAACTTCTGCACCTTTCGCAGAAGATATGCAGATGACACTAATTTATGACCATTTCTTGTAAGTCGACTGTTTATATCCACTTTTTGTTTCTATAGACTAATATGTTGTCTTACAAATACTATATTAATTTTAAATATTAACTATATTAATTTACATTTAAGTTGCATGTAACAGGAAACACCGATGCGTTCCAAAATTTAACGCTACGTATAAGAATCGTAAGTGAAAAGCGCTTTGTACGTGTTATAAACATCATCATTTCGAGGCACGCCAACAAGCTCGCGTTACGCTGTTAAAATCATTAGGGTTAATCAGCCACACAATCCGAAAAATGGTATTCATAAAAAAGTGTAGGTACATACAGCTTTAGGTAGGCTCCTATTTATCGGAATTATGTCCTTCGCTCCTTCTTTAATTAAAATAACAAAAAATAAAAGTCGAAAGGTCGCATTAATTTGTTTATTGTCACAGCACCTAAAGAAATCAACGTCCATTTAAATATTTATGACGAAGTCAACAAGAACCTTTCGTAAAACATCCGCCATATTGATTTTGCGACTTAGGGCCCCATTGCATAATGCGATCCGCTGAATATTGTATTGGGCTTCGAATTCGTTTGAATAAGACTCAATTCTACATCTTTTTGTTGTATTTGCACAGTAATCTCTTATTACGTTTATTTATGAGACTACTGTTTAAAAAGACTTTCAAAAGCAGTAGTAGAGCTCGTCCAGAGAATTACAATCGCCATGCTTATTTCTGCCGCTAAACCACATTGTTGCAATGCTGTGTTCCGGTCTGATGGGCGTGATTGCCGGTGTCATTACAGGCACACGAGGTTTAACACCTACACCTCAAATTATTATAATAAAAAAAACACTGTGGAGTTATCATGAGTTTTGATTTAAGAACCTTGATGTACTCTGTTTGTCAGATGCTCGTCAACCATACAGTTTGGATCAGAATGATGTCGTAAAACAGGTGTGAGCCAGGAGAGATATTAGGGGTGTGAGTAAGTGTAGTAGCTATTCTATACTGGACTGCAACAGTATGAAGCTGAGAATGATAAAGTAGTTCAACGCTCTTTAGCGGCTCCTTGCAGAGCTGGCAGATACGTGGAGGGTATTTTAGTCCGTGTAAGTCTACATACCCTGCCATCGGGCAAAAGTCCGAAGGTTTTTTTGTTGTTTTTTTTTATTCCTGCAATCTCACCACGTGGTAAGTGATAAGTCCTCTTCCATAGCACATTAGGCATACAAAATTTCAAAACTGTCTTCTCGCGGCTTTGCTCGTATACAATTTTCAATTTTCCCTCGGTAATTAATTAAGGAATCGATAAAATGTAGCCTATATTCTTTTCCATGTCCAAGGCTACATGCATGCCAAATTTCATCCAAATCCGTTCAGTAGTTTTTGAGTGATTAAGTTATATAATATTAGTAGGATAAAAGGATAAACTTAAACAGTGTTAGCAGCACTGCATTGGGTGTATCTACATAATTAATGATTCTTTGCCACATCTTGTGCGGCGCGGGCGGCCGGAACCGGATGCGTGGCGCTTTTATCGTCCGTGCAGTTGTTTTGGAAGCAGCGTCGAGTGACTCGCGACGAATTGACAACGCCGCACTGATGGCTCTGACAAATTGATTGGCCTCCTGCTAATGGCTTGAGGAAGGTCCTGCGAGATGCTTCTTCCTTCTTCCTTTTCATATGAACAGGAATTTGGATTAAAGGAATGCAATTTTTTGCTCTCAATAATTCTTTATAGCCTTAACTGTTTAATTAGGTGTGAATGGACAATGGGTGTAACTAACACAAATTTATTTTATATACTCGTATATAGATGCTACGAAACCATTTGTGCGCGAGTCCGTCTCGCAGTTGGCCGGTATTCCTTGTGAGGTACGGAACCCTTAAACCCTTTCCGCCAGTAGCCTGTTACTCGCGCGGGTTTCACTCGTCTCTGAAGTGAGCCTACGCCGGTACGAGTTGGGAGTTGTACCGTGCTCCCAACTTACTAATTAAGTTCCACAACTCTTGAGTCAACATTTAGACATGTTGATTAACTGGCACCGAACACTGTTTGGTGGAAATTGTTACTGTGACTTGACATATTGTAATGTAGTAGCATTCATGCCTTATACCATGTCTGATTTTTTCAAATACAACATTAAAACAATATAAATACGGGTCAAAGGGGGATGGAACAGAGCATGCTAAACATTACTACAGCGGAAGGTCTACAAACAGACTATTACAAAAATCTACCACTAGTAAAATTCAAGCGAGCAAATTTTGAAACTCTCAACAAAAATATATTGTAAAATAATACCTTAGTGACAGTAATTACTACTTAGTTAACTTTAGTAACTGTATAAAAACATTTGTAATTGTATTATCTGCCTAATTCATTTAAAATGACAGTATAAAGTACAGCACTACAAATACTCCGTTATTTGTAATGACTACGTTTTTGAGGCGGTTGCGTTTGAGACATTGGGCCCATATTCTTCGGACACGAAAATCTTTATTAACATCGTGTCCCAAAAATTGGTTTTTACGTCTGGTGATCTGGCGCTTATTTAGCCCAACGGGTAAGTCTAGCAATTCAAAGGGTCAATAGAGCCAGCATTTTGGGTACCATGCCCATAAATGAACTGCTTGTATTTATTGTAAATATTAATTTTAGTTTGTAATTATTATTTCGCTACAAAAATATATTTCTCATTCTTTAAATTGTAATGTTACTTATATTTTATTTTTTAAAATCTTTGCACACTGTCTGTGACAGTCGATTGTGAAGGGTCTGTTTAATGAAATGTTTACTTGTTATGGACCCACAATTTGGCAAATATATTATTAAAACGCTGCACAAGATTACAAACACAAAACTAAGATCCGAGAGGAAAGCAATTGATGCAAAACCACGCAAATAAAAACTAACGTGGAAATGGGCGGATCGCGTGACACGCCTCACAGATCACAGGTGGAGCAAAACAACATGGAGAGGCCCACCAGGCAAGCGGCAGAGGCAGTCCGTGCACTTAAGGATGATGATGATAGTAAAATTACGGGTCCACAATGTTTGAGAAGGGTTCAGGTCGTTGTTCACCACGCTGACCCAGTGCAGATTGGTGGACATAATAATATACATAAGTACTTATATATAGAAAAAAACCCAGGCACTAAAAACATTTATGCTCATCATACAAAAAAAATCCAGCTGTAGGAATCGAATCCTTTCCTTGGACTCTGAAAGCAGGGTCACTTATCAGATGTTGTACGCGGGCAAAGTTACAAAGTAGCACTCGTAGATAACGATACTATAACAGCAGGTCACCCCCCACCTTTAATTCCCCCACCACACTATTAATAAGTCAGTGCAAATATTATCCACCGAAATGGGATTAATTTAAATTAATCGAACAAGCTGGTTGGATTACGCTCGTCATGTCTAATGAATTCATTAATAATGACGCCCAAATTGCGAATACCTGTTCGGGGAGGCATTTAAGTGTAGTCTACTAATAATTCAATTGGGTTTTTATAGACGTCTCCCCTGGTGCAGTGGTTAGCGCTATGGTTTTATAAGTGAGAAGTGCCGGGTTTTATATCCAGCGGGTTGCTTTGGGAATCAATGTTTATTTTAAATTGGCTTTACACAATCTGGCGATTGCGCCAATGGTGACCGCTATGAATTTAAGTACCAGGTTTAGTTTACCGGTTCGATGTCGCGTAGAAACCGATTAGTTGACTCCCTAACAGGTTAGCCCGCTGCCATCTTAGACTGCATCATCACTAAGAACCAGGTGAAATTGCAGTCAAGGGCCTACCTGTAGTGAAATAATAAAATAAAAAACCCTACGGACCGTAAAGAACGATTAGGGGTGTGGTTTAATATAACTACCACAATGGGTAGCGTGGTGGACCTTAACCCCTTGCCAGTGGCGTGCACAGGGTTTTTGACCAGGGTATGCAAAAAAAAGGAAGATGCCATGAAAAGAAAAAAAACATTCGGATTTATGAGTTATACAAAAATTTTAGGGTAGGCAGAGCTTTTGTGTATGTATGAAGTGCACGCCACTGCCCCTTGTCATTGTTGGAGGAGACCCGTGATCTGTAGCGGGCCGGTAATGGTTTGACTGTGCTTAAGGACACAAAAAAGTACGCCTTCGAAAGATTACGATGGATATAGAGTTTTAGGAGTATGAGTATAAATGTAAGTTTTATTATTTATACGAAGCTTGAAAATTATTTAATGTGAAATAGACCCACACTTTGCTGTGGTTTTCTAGCTTCCGTTCAATTATTAGGTATTTAAAAATAATTCTCAATAAAATAACATTGTATATAAAAATTGAGATATAAATAATTATCCTATCTCTTAAGAGAACTTTAACACCCATTTAAAAAAAAAGTTAAAGTCAGTTCAGTAGTTTCGGAGCTCATCCCGGATAAACATCGTGACATTGGAATTATATTATTTCATTATATTATTTATATTAAGTACATATATGTTATTCAGTTTTCATGGTGTTTTAAACAAAATGTGTAATCTATTCTATCTTAATCTCTCGCTGACTTACCGCCGTTTTCCTAAACCATGAATTGCCTATATCGAATGCCTATGAAAAAAACGATTCATCAACTCATAGGTGACAACTATTGGCAAAAGGTTGATGAACGGCTAGGAATATCCTTAAATTATGCGCTACTTCTTGTTTGTATTCATTTTAAGAGTTTGGAAGCACAATTATAATAAAGAAGATTCACTTCAAAAAAATAATTGCTCGCTTCGAATTGAGCACTCGCGGCAAAGACAATGTAACAATCAAAACTTTTCTAATCAAACGGTATATAAAATGTACCAAGCGTCATCACTATGCTTCGCTGTCAAAGTCTGATGATTGTGAAAATTCGCATTAATGCCAGTTATCTCATTGTATTACCTAAAATCGTAGGTACATAGGTACGTGCAACAAACAGCGCTTATTGAATCGAGTCACCCCCACACAACTGGGCGAAGTCACGTCTGTCGCGGTGTACGTTAATATGTCGTACGTGTGCAGCCTGCCTAATGCGTCATGGCCGTATAAAACGTGTGCACTGCATCCGACTTTATTCTCCTTTTGATTGTGTGGACGTGCGTGTCGTGACGTCACGTTGCGACGCGATTTTATTTTCGCGTACAAATTATAGCTTTAAAAATTTCGCTAGCGAACAAATCACGTTATTTTAAACGAAGTTTACCCCCATATATGAAAATGAAATTTTATAGTTTCCGATTCACGTAGATATCTAGATACGCTGAATAACAATAGAGTGTTACGGTTTTCATTTCTAATTTTTTCTGAACTTTTAGGTAAGACTTAAAATAATGAATTTGAAATATTGTGATTAATTGATCGACCGACAATATTCGAAACTAAACCGTATAACAATCAGAATTCTACGTTTGATCACATTTTTTTTGTTTTTAACAGGAACTAAATCTTAACTGCTTGAAGTCAGCATATTATACTGTAGACAACAAAACACAAAACAAAGTTTTTTGTCTGTTTCTCACGCTGCTTTCTGACAACAATGATGGTGATGATGATGTGGCTTCCAGGCAGTATGAAATAATATGCTAAGCTCAAAAATAATTAAGCATCGTGTAAAGTGTGTTACCACCTTTAACACGCTGTAAAGTCTTGCGTAGGAGGAAATAATATTGTTTTAATTAGGACTTCATGGTAAAACACAAGCGAGGTTTAATTAATGGCACCTTCACACAGTCCCTATACAGTCCTACCAGGTAACACGACCCGTTATCCGGCTCGGAGGACCATGTTCCATTATGTCCTAGGATCCAAGATGGCCGTGATAACGTTATTATCGGCCTCGCAATAAATCACCTCGCTGTCGCGCCGGCGGAGAATTTAGATTTTCGATCAGCTAAATCTCAATTTGTGTCCACGAAAAAGATCATAACGCTTTTGAGGCATAATATTAAACTTTTACGTTCGGTACGTGAGTTTTATAAATCTTCGAGAGTAACTTTTTTAATCGGAATTCAGAGAAATAGCGTGATAAATATGTCGTAAGATGCGACCAGTTTAACTTTGTTCTCTCTGATTTTCTTTACTTGTACCACAGTTAAGATCTTATTTTAGTATTATATCGTTTATTCTTGTAACACGTGGATCTAGGTTCTGTCCTTAGATTAGCTACCTAAGTTGCTTTTTGTTTGCTTTTTAATGTACTTTTACGATATTTTCATAATCTCGAATATGGAGTTATACGTACAACATCAACATTTTACAATTTCTTTTATTTTTTAATAGTTATTACGGCTCACCTACGAGGGCTAAATGAAAAACCATCTCCAATGAAAAGGGCGTCACCACGTATTATATTCATTTTCATCATTATCAACATAAAAACCCATTACCGGCCAACTACAGGAAACGGGTATTTGACAATGAAAAGGCTAAACCCTTTTTATTGTCAAATACCCGTAAGCCACGCTAGCCTATTGCAGATTGGTGGAGTCCAAACGCCTTTGAGAATATTATAGCGAACTTTCAGGCAAGTTGTTTTTTTTTAAAGCAAGTGATATTGTAATTAAACTAACATCACTTAGAAAAAAGGAAGGAAGGAAGCGGTGATAGCCCAGTGGGGAGCACTTCGACTTAACTTTCGGGGGAGTGAGTTCGAATCACAGCACCAGGAAACCTGCATAATGTTCTCAAAGGTGTGTGAAGTCCACCAATCCTCCGCACGGGGCCGGCGTGGGGGACGATGGCCTTAACCCCTTCTCATTGTGGGAGACCCGTGCCCTGTAGTGGGTCGGTCAAAAGTTGAATGGTGCGTGGTGGGATTCGAACTCGACCCCAGCGAATGTATAGCCGAAATCCTAACCTTGTGGTTAGGATTTCGGTGCGGATTATGAAGCGGTGATAGCCTAGTGGCTATCACCGCTTCATATCATTATATTTATGAAGGTAGTTAGAAATAAGTTGCCAAATTTAAATCATGTTCCATTAACAATACAACGGTGTACATGCATCATCATCATCATCACTTCAACCGACAGAAGTCCACTGCTGGACATAGGTCTTTTGTAGAGAGTTCCAAAATCCACGGTCTTGGGCCGCATGTTTCCAGCGGCTCCCAGCGACTCGTTTGATGTCGTCTGTCCACCTCGTTGGGGGCCGACCAACACTGCGTTTACCTGTGCAGGGTCGCCATTCCCACACCTTGGAACCCCAACGTCCATCGGTTCTCCGAGCTATGTGCCCCGCCCATTCCCACTTCAGCTTTGCAACTCGCTGAGCTATGTCGGTAACTCTGGTTCTTCTACGGATCTCCTCATCAGAAATCGCCCGCTGAGTGATTCTGAGCCTTCTTATGAGGCCCATACATAGTACATTGAAATGCACTGAATTGAAAATCCCACTTTTTCAAAAGTTTGATAAGTATAAAACAAAATTGAGTACCTAGAGTGAGATTTTCTAAGTTACGTTTACTTACAACACTGGGAAACCGTATTGTACTAGATGGTGCTCTTTAGATTCCTTACAAATCTTAGCTAACTTTCACGTGATCGTATGAGTTAACGTAGTTAGAAAATCTCACACTAGGCACCCTGAACCCAGAAATCGGTGACCAATCGATCAACATCACGTTTAACCCGCGCCTTGGTCAATGACGCGTACTGAATGCCTGAATAGAATATATGCTCCATTACACCAAAACTAACACCATACACCATCGATATACGACACCTAAAGATATTACCTTAAGAGCCGCATAATGAAGTGTTTGTAAATATTATTATACCTATGAAGAGTTTCAAAAAAAAAATTGAATGCTCTCCCCCGAATGGAAATTTTTATCCAACTTCTTTTAGAGACCAATTTAGAAAAATCGATGGTTAAAAAATTATAAAGAAAAATTTAAAGGATTTTAGGAAAATAAAAAAATATACGATAGGTATAATATAGAGTCGTTACATTGGTTATTTTAATTACTAATATTTACTGATATTTCTCTGAAATGTAATAATAATAATAATAATGATCATTTATTTGCAAAAAACATGTGAAATTATAGATGTTAAAAAAATTATACAGAACAATGTTTAGCCCATTTCAAGGCATGCAAATCTTAACTTAAAAATAATAAACAACATTCAGGATTAGATTATAATATAGAATTTTGAATAATAACATTTTTCAATAAGATATTGTTTTAATTTCAGATTTCTTTTATTGTTTTAGTTCTTTTATTGTTTTAGTTTCAGATTATAAAACTAAAACATAACTAATTAAATACATTAATTAGTTATGTTTTAGTTTATTTAGCTTAGTTTATTTTACTTATGAACAGTAGGTTATATTAGGAACACATTTATAAAAACATAAAGTTTTTTTAATACTCAACGCATAGAAGTTATTATAAAAAAAATACATAATACTTTATAATTATTTAGATTATATATACATATCAAAAAAACTGAAAACAATATTACATAATCGTTGAGGCATTTTGATCAATTTTTCAATTTTTTTCAATCAATTATTATATTATCAATTCCAACTTCATCATTAGTTTCACAGTTTATAAATATAACCAATATTTTATGGAGCACTGGCACAAATGAGTAATAGTATATACACTACACGGTCCGGATAAGACAGAGAAAATTCAGAAAGTATAAATTCTCAAATTGCCCGAGATTCGTAACCGGGACCTCCCACCCAAAAGTGGCACTGACCATTGCGCCACAGAGGTCAATAATCCATGTAATTTATCTTCGATGTCTAGTTTAACATATTATATCTACGGCGTTTACATCAATGGCATGTATCAACGGACCCAATAGGGTCCATGTCGACTCGATCAATCATCGCTATCAGTTCCATTCAAAGCTTATTTATGTACAGGCGGACATTTACATTGAGGGATGCAAGATTTACATAAAAGCACCCCGATGATATTACCAGCGTCAATGTTCGTTACGCCAATATCAGCTAACTAAAACGCGGGTGTTAATGTTTGTATGTTATCAAGTCTTTTGGACAACCTCCCGAGTGCGGAGATGGGCGCTGATGCCTTAATTGATTGCCTATGCAATTTTATTTTTTAGTATAAAACTGTCATTAGTATTTGATAGCCGATGTATGTAACTTTGCGGAATTCCATGATATATTATGAAAATTAAGCTTAATTTGCTATACCTACTCCATGAAAAGCAGGAGAATCTGTATGGTGAAATTTATAATTTCTTCAATCCTTATACTCCAAACTACACAGATCTTCAGCAATGAACCTTCTACGGACGTTTCGCTCCGAAACCGGAGCATCCTCAGGAGATGTTCACTTTACATAAAATAATTGTAAAGTCAACATCTCCTGAGGATACATACAGATTCTCCCGCTTTTCGCGGAGAATAGCAAATTAAGCTTCATTTTCATAACTGTCATTAGTACATCTTTAACGTTTCGGAGCTATGTGCGTTTTTAATTTAAGGAATTAGCCTAGTGGTTCGGCTTCGCTTTCGGGGGCCGAGTTCGAATCACACCAGCACGCACCTATTACTATCTCGAAGTTATTAAAATATCACTTGCTGATCAACGGTGAAGGAAAACATCGTGAGCAAAACCTGCATGCCTGAGAGTTCTCCATAATGTTTTCAAAGGGGTGGGCAGTCCACCAATCTGCTCTGGAACAATAGGTTATTACGGCTTGAAAAAAAAAACTGAGTTTTGTTGAAATATCTTTTTATCACAAAAAAAACTTTTTGAGGTTTTTGTAAACCATCCATAGTTATTATTTTTATTGTATACTAGCTGTTGCTCGCGACTTCGTCTGCGTTTGATTTTATTTTTTGATGTGGCATTAAATTTAGTTGTAGATCTAAAAAAAATTATAGTATGTAGTATCGCTAAGCCTTAAATGAGGGGTTTGCTGCTGTCCGCTGAGGAGTTCTGTCCTGTATCTCCATCCACAGTTTGGGCAAAATTAAACACATATACCTCTATAGTACAAAAATAATTATTTAAATCGGTTATAATTTGTCGGAGTTATGTTGTCAAATTGTCAAACACTCACCCCCCAAGTCTTAACCACTAAGGTATCATCGCTTGAAGCTGCAGAGTGTTGCGCTAAAGAAAGTCGTCAAAATTACTTGAAGAATAAACGATGAAATAGTTTCCAAGATACTTGAATAAAAATCATATATCCGAACAAACTATAAGCCTTTATAAATAGAAGGCACAATATCAACACATAGGGTAAAATTTTACGACAGAAAATATAAACCAAAAAGAAGGAATTTATTTCACAAACTATACAGTATCTCATGACAAAGCTACAAAGTATAACCCGTTTCGCAAACACGCACTTTTATAAAAGGAGATTTGTTTATTCAACAAACGTATTATCCAAGGTCACGTCCTAAGGGCCAGACCTTGTTTGTAGGGGTACCATAATTTAGGTTCTAATAGGATATTTGGTGTTTTATTTATTTTACTTCAAATTTTTAAGTTTCTCGAATTACCTACTCAACATTTTGACAATGTTGAGTAGATAATTCTGATGGTGCCTTACAAACCGAGGTAGACGACATAAAGGATGATGGACAAAATTTACAATCATCATCATAATATCAACCCATTAAAAACCCACTTCAAAGCACGGGTCTCCTCCCAGAGCGAGAAAAGTTTAGGCCGTAGTCCAACACGCTGGCCCAATACGAATTGGTAAAATTTGAGAACGCTTTGTTATTATTTTTTGTAATACAAGGTATAATATAACCTTAGGGAACGTTCATTGGCCATAAATAAAAAAATGTAATACAATATTTCCAAGTAAGCGCGTGTTTATTCTCAACTATTTAATTTATTATTATTGCCGGGTATTAAAACATGAGTCGGAAAAGCCTAAGCAAGATAACAAGAGGAAGGAACTAAATGACTATAAGTGTATTGAAGCGGAAAGAAGAGAAAAAGTCCAGTTTAAAGTGTTTTGTTTTTAAAATTTAGCAAGACTCAACCAACGAGTTCAGTCCTCGTTCAAGGTGACCTGCAAATGT
The DNA here is from genome assembly GCF_905163445.1 of Pararge aegeria. Classification (NCBI taxonomy): domain Eukaryota; kingdom Metazoa; phylum Arthropoda; class Insecta; order Lepidoptera; family Nymphalidae; genus Pararge; species Pararge aegeria. The sequence continues at coordinate 1,242,502 of NC_053184.1, read as the reverse complement.
TTGTCTTGCTCAAACTGGCACGTTAATAAATCGGGTCATGTACACAGAAAGTGAAAATGATAGTCACCGTACCGAGGCTGAGCAGTTGTTTCGTCACACTTACAAATTCTTCCTGTTTAGTCTCCCCTTATTTTGTCGCGAATTAAATTAAGATTTCTCAAAGTCACTGAAAGAGTATTTTGAGTAACGGCCTGCGATCCTTATTGAGTTTGCCAAGGGACAGGGTCTGTGTACAAGCTTAGACACTACCATTGATTGTCTCTGGAAAATTCAGTCGAGTATGACCCTTTGCTGACGCTAGCGTTCGTTGCACAAAGACGCAATGTTTGCCTCTTTTGGAGCCTTCGATAAACATTTGCTTAGTTGTTTCGATGCTTTTGTGATTCCTTAATGAATCGCTTTATACAATATAGAAGGGAATTCAGTGGCGTGCCTAGAGGGTATGCATATGATATAAAGTGATGTGTTATTTGTATAAAATAATACACTATAAAATAAAGTGCAGTAATCTACTTGAACGGATCTATCTTTCTGTCCCAAGTAGATATCCCCGAATGTAAAATTCCGACACGAAAAACCTTTCATATACCTTTTGCTAGGACGCATCATACAACGTAATATCACGATTATTACCTGGCATCGACATATTTCACAACCCTTCCCGGTATTTAAAAAAAAGCTTATCGCTTACCTATAAGATAGATATTACATATAAAACACCTATTTCTTCCTATGTTTATGATTATTTTTGCTGTGACTACATGTCATTATTATAATTTTTTGTGAATGTCATGGTCACTTGTTTTCGATGTACATATAAGTGAATGTGTAGAATATTGTACAAGTTTATTACTGTATATTTACTATTACTCAATTATTTATTGAGTAATTTACTTTCATTTTTTTCTATCATCAGCAAGACCTTTTTTAAAACCTTTGTAGTTAAAATTTACCAAATCAAAAGTTTTACTTAACGTGAGCGAAGCCGCGGGCAACATCTAGTATTATATATTACGTTCAATATAAAATCAATAAGGGATTTTAAAAAAGACACATTCCATTGCAATTTCGACAAAACGCCTATGGAATTTGTATTATTAAATTCCACTACAGTTGTTGGATGTCCCCGGAATATTGTACTGAATAATAGTTTTTCAGGAATATAATATTTTACCATAGATCATGTGTCGCATCTGATATGTTTTATAAATAAACGTGGTATAACGTCAAAATGTTTATGCAGTGTTTTGTCTCACATTAAAATACTGTTAAAACACAATTCCCGCACGCTGTCGGACGTCGATGTCGGAATATGCCATCATATGAACTCACTACCAACCCAATACAGGGTACGGATCTCCTCCCACAATGAAAAGGGCTTTAAGGCCGTAGTCCACGAAACTAGCCCAGTGCGGATTGGTGGACTCCACACACGTTTGAGAACTTTATAGAGAACTCTCAGGCATACAGGTTTCCTCACGATGTTTCCCTTCAATTTTGAACAAGTGATATTTTAAATGCTTAAAACGCACATAACTTACAAAGTTAGAGGTGTGTGCTGGGATTTGAACTCGGCCACCCGCAAGTTAATCCGAAGTCCTAACCACTGGGCTATCACCGCTTCGGAAAATGTATAATATGCAATGATGATTGCTTACAAAGCTAAGATCAACTTAGCTAGAATCGATATGAGCCATGGTTGCAGAATCTTTACATCATCTTGAAATGATCCGTAGAAGAGGTTTTTAGTATAGCTCAACGAGCGAAGATTATGTAGCAATGATCAGGTCATATATACGTCGCTTCAAGAAAAACCTCGTGAGTAGTAGTATAAAGGACTACGTAATCGATAAAAAAGCTTGGGTGTAAATTATTTCTCTAACCAGGTAGCTCTTCTAATAATTTTAAATGACAATGTGGGATGGTGATAACAAAAAAAAAACACCAGCTAAGTTTGTTTTGTGGGCTTCTTCTTAGACCAAGTCGTGATTGGAACCCTCGTAGCTTTAGTTTTAAGTTTAAGAATATGGTTATCGCCATCATCTCACTACCGTGTAATTCTCATTTAATGTACGCATCAAAAGTACCACCTATGGGCCTACGTTTGCATATTTTGGTTTTGTCTTTCTAACAGTTAACGAAACAATCCGTAAGCAGCCCTCATAAGACAGAATTCGAATGTCCTGCGGAATAACTACTTAGTAAAAAGATACTTGAATAAAGATATTTTTGACTTTGACTATGACTTTGTACGCCCGAGAGTTCTCCATAATGTTCTTAACGGCGTGTAAAGTCTACAAGTGGCCGTAAACCATTCTCAGTCTAAGATGATGCCTGTATAGTAGTGGGTCTTTAAATGTTTGATGATGACGATGGTCAAAAATTTTAAATTCCTTAATAAAGAAACACCAATTATAATGTAAATATAATTCCACCGTAATTGGCGAAAACAAGGAATATTTTATTTCCTTCATCAGCGAAAAGTGTTCCATACCTGCACTTATTACCATCTGTTGTGTAATCAAATCATTGTTGCATGAGTCCGGATACTGCATACTGTAATAACGTAGACGAAATTATTTTATTGATATTTATTACTTCGGTTCAATCAGGTTATGACTACGAAATTGTTTTTTTATTATCATCCGCAGATTGGAAATTCAGTTGTTAAATAATAATAATAAATGTACTACGACAATACACACATCGCCATCTAGCCCCGAAGTAAGCGTAGCTTGTGATATGGATACTAATATGACTGATGAATATTTTTATGAATAATACACAAAAATATTATAGACACCCTGAAACATTCGTGCTCATCAAACAAACATTTTTCAGTACTGGGAACCCATGGCCTGCGACTCAGAAAGCAGGGTCGCTGCATACTGCGTCAAATATTGCTCTTTAATTTTTTACTCCACACTTAATAGACCTTCGGCAATGCATTTTCTACGCACGTTTTTCCGACACTGGAGCATCCTGAAAAAATGTCGACTTCCCTTTTTCACTAATCTGTTTATATTTTTTTTTTATTCCACTACAAGTGAGCTCTTGACTGCAATAACATCTGGTGGTAAGTTATTATACAGTCGAAGGTGGTAGCGGGCGGTGTTAGGTAGTATGGTAGTCATATCTCTAATCGGTTACTACGCGACGTCTTACCGGACCACTAAATTGCTTAGTGGCACGTCTTTGTTGGTAGGGTGGTAACTAGCCACGGCCAAAGCCTCCCACCAGACCAGAGAAAATTCAGAACTTATTAATTCCCAAATCTATTTCAATTTCAATTTATTTATTTGCAGATTGAGTTACATAATTGGTGGGTACAATAGTATTGCCGTGCCATCAAATCGAACCCGGAACCTCCTACTTAAATTCACAAAGCTCACCGTTTCGCCAGGGAGGTCGTCAAAACACTAATTCTTCGAGGGATAATTAAACTAAAAATTACTCATTGTAGGTGGAAAATCTCACACGTACGTATTTGGAAGCCGAACATAAGTAGCACTAGGCCGTGCGAAACTAAAACGCGGGCCGCAAACAGATCGTTAATAAGGAACGAGCAATCCATCAACTTCCCAGGTTTTTCCAGAGACTCCCTGATGGAGGACGTGTTTACTAGCGTAAGATTCTCTTTTGCGATGTTTTACTTTTTTCCTTCAGCGAATTTTGTTTAAAACATTGGATGAGAAGGCAGTTTTTTTGGTTTTTTAAAATTAAACATCTATTGGTGCTATTTGGAAGAAAAATCAACGTGTATGTCGTCACGGCGAACGACACGACGCATCATACCGTCATTTACGCCACGCCTTACTTAGTTTGTAATAATCACTTGTAAACTTTCATGTAATCCAGTGCGAGTAAAGTGTTTTTTATAGTTATAACTGTAGTTAACCAGATGTTAAGTAGATACTAAATACTAAGCCACCGGTGTTTATTGTCTTTCAAACTGTTAGCATTTACACTTGATGCTTAATCACTTTTCATTATCTTTATTATCATCATCTACATCAGCATCACCTATAAACCGTTATTGTCCCACTGGCTACTTATGTTAACCAGGGTAGGCATAAAGCAGAAAGATCGTTTAAAATTGAAAATTCTCGTTATAAAAGTTGTATGAAATTTTAAGGGTATGCAGTGTATTTGTGCTTATATGAAGTGCACGTCACTGACTGCAGGGCACGGGTCTCCAATCAGAATAAGAAGGGTTTAGTCCACCACACAGGCCAGGTGCGGATGGCTGCTACACACATCGTTGGACTCAGTGAACGATAAAAATGCTTGGCTGTAAATGTTTGCTCTCACCATACCTGGTTTCTTATATAGTTTCAAATGACAATGTGAGATGGCTTATGAAAATTAGCTATACTCCGCGAAAAGCAGGAGAATCTCACTCAATACCAAACAGATCTTCGGCAATGTACCCTCTACGCACGTTTCGCTCCGAAACCGGAGCATCCTCAGGAGATGACTCTCAGGATTGACTTTACAATGAATAATATTTAAGACAAAAACCATTATTCATTGCAGAGTCAACATCTCCTGATTCTCCTGCTATTCGCGGACTATAGCAAATTAAGCTTAATTTTCATAATATATCATGGATTTCCGAAATTTTCCGCGAGATGGTGTTACCAGAAAAAAAACGGCTAAGTTTGTTGTGGGTTTCTTATTATTAGACCAGGGCGTATTTGGATCCCTAGTATCTTTAGTTTAAAGTTGACGAATTTATATAGTTATTGTCATCAACTCACTTCTATGTAATATTTTACATGTAAGTAATGTACGCATCAAAGTGCTATATATGTGCCTAATTGAATAAAGAAATATTTTACTTTGACTTTGACTTTGTTGATCCATTATGGATAACTCTCAGGTGTTTTCTTTTACCGTTAAAGCATGTGATATTTAGTTGCTTAATTAAAAACGTTCGCGAAAATGCAGACGGACAAAGCAGGCGTTGTCTGTAAGTATTGCAGGCATTTACAATAGGCAGATAATACCTTTCTTAATTAAAATCATAAAACGTAGAACATATGATTTCATCTTGAATAAAAATTAAACAAGAGAAAAGAGATAAAGGTCGGATATTAGGAAGATGAGATAAATCATTCGCTGTTGTCATGGCGACGGTGACAATCGGGGGACGAAATTAGAAATAAATTACATTCGATACGCAGGGGTTGAGTCGCAGCATTTTATTGGTGTGTTCCAACTCAGATGCAGGGCATCAGGTGTGAAAAATGGTGTCGGTTTGCGCTTGATGGGTTTTTCTTATAGCTGAAGAGCTGGTGTCCATTTTCACTATTCTGTTCATACACTAGTTAAATGCAGTGGCTGTCCCGAAGGGTGGTTTTTCATAATTCACTCCTTTTTATTTATTAGTGTTTTTTATTTTTAAATAATTGACATGCCAAGCAAATGACCTACCCAATGGCAATAGGAAAACCATAGTCTTTAGAAACAAAGCGTTCCTGTGTATAAACACAGGTTCATAGGACATGTACAGGTCCAACAAAGTGCCGCCATGTTTCCATCAACTATAAGCCTATGTGCTGGTTATTACACTGGCAACCGAACGAAACAAGGGTGACAGTAATACTTCCCCGGATGAGCTCTGTCACAAAAAGCTCTTCTACAACTAAACACACTAAACGTAACTAACTACACTACAAAATAGTAGTAAATACACTACCTATATTTAGTTGCTGTCCCAATTCATGCGTGTGTTAGGAAATAGGGAATTACAGCACTTTATCTATGATAAACACGATGATTATATTAAATATATCAACAAATCATAGTTTGTATACTCATTGATAATGTATTGAAAATAGAATAATGGACTTTTAGTAGACTGTCAAATAAAAGTATAGGATCTATGGCGGGAGACGCGAGTTTGACAATATAGATTGGCGGGAAAGAAAAGTGAGGACGGATTTAAAGTAATGAATTGAGAAAAGGAGATTAAGTAAAGTATTGTGGATTGAACGTTACAAATTGGGAATAGATGATTTATAATGGAAACGATAAACGTACCGAAATACTGTTGTGGCGGAACAAGAGTTGTATATACTGGTGATGGAGTTGAGATAAGTTGTTAAAAGTTGTTGGTATTATGGTTGTACCTGATGTTGCATCAGATAAGTATATCTCATCCTTTGGGTTATTTATTGGTATCATATATGGAGCCCTAGCATTATTTTACACACACAGTTTATGTAGCAGAGGTTGCTCTATATAAACAACTTGTTCCAAAAGTCCTGATGTTATAAGTGATCATAGTAGTTATGTTTTAACTGTCTTAAAATATGTCTTGTATCAAAGGGCCTAGCGTTATTACATATGACAATGTTGTAATTGTGTTTATAAGTTGTTTTAATTGATTGAATAAAAGAGCAACGGTAGAGTTTCTTGCCAGTGGTCTTCTCTGCCGAAGACAGCATTCCGAACTGGTAGTAGAGTCCTTGGAAGGTAACAAGTAATATGAATTATAGAGAAGCCTAATATACATTATTAGAGCCAGTCTAGTTGTTTTATTTCACTCCTTGGGAAGTCAGGTTTATAGAGTACAGACCCACAACACTGCTCTAAAGCAGGTTGGTGGGCTTTAATGATGTCTTTTATAAAATTAATACTTTAATATGAGAAACTAGGTATTTAGCTTCAATAATACTGTTAATTAATGAAAGATCTAAGTGCCATCCTTAACATTGTTGGTATTGAAGTGAATATCTGAATACCTTTGCCCCTCATTTCTCTATATTTTTTTAGCACGTGCGTCGAAAATCCCGTGCGTCGTATTAGATGGAGAACAACGAATTCAATACGTTCATACAATGTACCGTTATAAAATTCAAGAGTTGGTGCGTATGTATATCTTAAAAAATATCGGCCGTATTTGCAAAATTCAAGATGGATACTACGGACCTGTTTACTGAGGAAGTTTGTTTTTTTCCTTCTTTTATGCCCTATCTCAGCAACCAATCAACTCATTTCACTCATTGGCAAAGAGTTAGTTAAAAGTGTTGAGAGGTTACTTTTAATCCCAGTAAAATTAGCTTGTTTGTAAAAAACCGTAATAAAATCGGACGAAAAACGAATAAAAAGATTTGAATAAACCATGTATGTATAAATATATTGAATAAACCGTTCACCAGCTCATAGACTACTCCCGATTGTGCGAATTTCTTATTGAGAGTTAAAGTGGCGGTATTTTTAATGTGGATGCTGTTTCTTTGGTTTTTACGTTTTGGGAACATTTTATTGGATTTTGAGTTGATAGATCTCATAAATCGTGTCCTCTTTGATAATTTTTAGGACGAGTGTGCATGTGTAAGAGATAAAATGATTTTTGAATGTGAAATTTATTTTACGTTTATAAATGAAATTATGCGACTTCGATTGTTTTGGGGTTTTAATAATCACACGGCAACTGTTTATTTCTCAGAAAATAAAGTATCTTTATATATTTTGGCGTAAATTGAAAATATTATGTTGATACATAACAACTAGTTGCTACCCGAGACTTTACCTATGTTTTGGGGTTTAAAAATCCCACAGAACTGTTTTTTTGTCATGAAAATCATAATTAATGTCAAAAGTAGGCCTGAAATAAAAGAATTTATTGTTATTATTATATATCCAACCTTGTATTTATACGGGATATACTTGTAATATCCTTGAACGTAAATTATTATCATGTGCGAATGCTTCACATCGCCCATTATATCATATTGAATCTTTGTTTAATCGTTCCTACAAAAGAGAGTTCGGAATGGTTATAAAAGATAAATAAAAAAGGAAAACATTTAACTTTGAAAAAGCCAATACCATAAATCACGGCTAAAATAAACGGAGTCATAAAAACACGATTTTGCTCAAATATTTTATCTGGGCAAGTTTTTCTGCTCTTTTTCCGAACAACTAAATTTTTTCATTGGAAAAGTGCAGCAGCTACGGCCTCGGGGACAAAGTTGACACAACTTCGATGACCACAGAGGCGCGTTCACATTGGAACTAAGCAGTAAATAGTCTTGTTTATTTTTTAGCATATATAGAGTTTTAGTAACTCGAGTGTGAAGTCGAGCGAGGAAAGAGAAGTCGTGTTCGAATCCCAGCACGCACCTCTAACTTTTCTAAGTTATTAAAATATACCTTGCTTCATCGATGAAGGAAAACATCGTGAGGAAACTAGCTTGCCTGAGAGTTCTCGATAATGTTCTCAAAGGTGTGTGGAGTCCACCAATCCGACTGAGCCAGCGTGGTGGATTACGGCCTTAACCCCTAGTCATTGTGGGAGGGGACCCGTGCTTTGTAGTGGGCCGGTAATGGGTTGATGATATTTTAACATTTGTGCTTGTAATATGTTTTTCTCTTGGTTTCTATGTCAGTCCATCTGTTTACGCAACTGTTTCCATGTTTTTATTTGTCAGACACTCCGTTCACCAAGCCAAACAACAGTACCTTTATAAGTTTGTCAATCTGATTATTTGTTTGTCCAACCTTTTCTCTACCCATACTCTTTGTCCTGCCCGTATGTTTTTCCATCTGTTTGCCTGATTCTGTTTTTATTTTGAAACAAATTAATATGATAATTTCATTTAGTTAAAAAAAATATATCAAAATTCAAAATTCAAATTAAATTAAAATTCATTTATTCTAAGGAGGCCTAGTTTATAAGCTCATTTAAAACGACAAGTCAGCCTGTTTGTAGTGACTCCGGAAGAGTAAGTTTAACTGACTATTCAATCCTTAAAATATAAATTCTTTATGCTAACTAATAATCTAAGAATTGTAGTTAAAAAACTAGGAATCTTCTTAAAATTTAAGTTGCAGTAATTTAAGTTGTAGTATTGTAAATACAAGCCATAAGAAGAGTTAAAAGTCAAATATTGGATTGAAGCAAGAGTTACTTTGAAAACATTTTTCATTGCAAAGTCAACATCTCTTGAGCATCCTCAGGTGACGGAGCGAAACGTGCGGAACGCGGAAGATCTGTTTCGTGTGAAGTATAAAGATTAAAGAAATTACAACTTTTACCGTACCGTATTCCCCTGTTATTCGCGGTTTATAGAATTATATAAATAAAACTCTATGTGCATTGAATAGTTAAAAGAGAATTTATTACATTCTGTGAGATAGAAAAGTGTTCATTGTGAGCAGAGCTTTACCTCAGCTGTAGTAGCAATCCAACAATGGCGCGACATTGCCCGCGGCGGTCTCCTACCAAACAACATTTTGACTATTTGACAAGCATTTTTTTTTAATATTCCTGACTTACAGTAAAATGTTCAATCTATATTATCTTCCATCAGCGCGTGAACGTGCATCCCAATTGGTATTATGTCAGTAACAAATAATCCCTAAAATATTTTATTTATCTAATGATATAATATGATTCATGTTATAAGAAAAACATTAATATTCCATGTGAAATTGGTATTTATATTCAATAAATAAAATTGTAAAACGTAGCGATTGGCCATGACAGATGAAACGCCGAATTCAAAGTTATGACGTCACGTCTATATAAATATAATTTAGTACCGCTTGAACTTCGAATCGAATCTCCCCGTTTATTAAATATTTTGTTACTTCAAACTATCAAATTGCTAAGTTTTTTGTTCCGAAACCAAAATCTTTAGCAAGGACTTACTAAAGCTCTAATTTGTCTATGAGTTCATGAGTGACCCCGGCGATATTTTTTTTTTCGTTTGCGCTGGATTTTTTTTTGTAATATATGCTTATTCGTATTGTTTAAGTGTTATTTAATAGTTAAAAGACTGTAATACTAAACATAAACAGAATTTATGTTATAGTTATCACGTTGAAGCTCATTATAGGTAGCGGGCTAACCTGTTAGGGAGCTGCATATTGCAGTCATATTTAACCCACAACTTTAATTGGTTTCTACGCGAATCATACCAAATCGCTTAGCGGCACGCTTAAATCCTTAGGGTGATAACTAGCCACGGCTGAAAACCATATCAGAGAAAATTGGGCAATAATAAATTTCCAAATCTCCCGTGTCGGGATTCGAACCCGGGACCTCCACGCACACCGCTGCGCCTGGGATGTTGACAGTAAGTAGCTGATAAAATAAATCGAAAACAGTTCAAGTACAAAAGACAAATGCGTAAAATGTTACCCCCATAATCTGTCCATCCATCACAGGGTACAAAATGCAACGAACATGCGAAATCTTATTATTCATAATAATTTGTCGCGCTTTCAACTGTGACTATAAATTACCGCGGCCGGGTGATCGATCAAGGTTGGGAAACAGTGGTTTAAATTATGCCACGTTTGGGATTAGGGGTATGATCGCACAACATTGCGTTGATCGCTTAATTTTACTGACAGTAAATTATATTTACCTACTGCGTTTTAAGTTTTATGGTGAATTAAAAAATAGTAAATTTAAAAAACCCACAACTTTCAATACCTCTTACGTTTACCTACAAGTCAGAAAAGATGATTTTTGTCATGGGGCTAGATAAATGGACGGATAGTATTATAGGTCATCATCATCATATCAACCCATTACCGGCCCACTATAGGGTACGGGGCTCCTCCCACAATGAGAAGCGGTTAAGGCATTAGTCCACCACGCAGTCCACCACGCTGGCCTAGTGCGTATTGGTGGACTCCACACACCTTTGAGAACATTATGTAGAACTCTCAGGCATGCAGGTTTCCTCACGATGTTTTCCTATACCGTTGAAGAATGTGATATTTTAATTACTTAAAACGCACATAACTTAGAAAATTTGGAGGTGCGTGCTGGGATTCGAACTCGGCCCCATCGAAAGTGAGTCGACACTCGGCTATCACAGCTTCAACAGATAATAATAAATAAATATATATAAATATTTTATATATATACTACGACAATAGACACATCGCCGTCTAGCCCCAAAGCAACCGTAGCTTGTGCTATAGGAACTTAGATGACTGATGAATATTTTTATGAATAATATGAAATAAATACTTATCATATACAGATATACAAAGTGAAAAACATATATGTTCATCACACAAACATTGTTCAATCGTGGGAATCGAGCCCACGGCCTCGGACTCAGAAAGCGGGGTCGCTGCCAACTGCACTAGTCAACCGTCAAAATAGTTCATAAAATGTGGCGTTTTCACTGTGTACTATAAATTAACGTGAGCGTGCAATCAATCAAGCCGGATGGGGCGCAGAATTATAAATTAAGCATCGTAGGAAATTAGTGTTCAAAATCTCGTTACATTTTTTATTTATTTATTGAAACAACTTTACTGCATACAGTCGACTTACAAGAAATGGTCATAAATTAGTGACATCTGCATATCGTCTGCGATAAGTCATTTGTGGGATTGAGTAATTTTGGACCTACTAATGCAAAAGTTTAAAACATATGTTAAAGCACAATTATTCCAGCGAGGTTACTATACAATTGATGAATTTCTTAATGAAAAGGTTGCTTGAAAGTATCCAGCTCCGCTTTCATCTCTCACAAGATAGAAAAATTAATGTTAAAATGTAAAATGTAAATTGTTGATGTTGGAAAAGAGCAACTGCTACGTTTCTTGCCGGCTTCTTCTCGGTAGAATCTGCCTTCCGAACCGGTGGTAGTGTCACTACACTCAGTCAGACTTTACGTTTCAAAAGTTCTTATATTAGGCCTACTTGAAATAAATGAATTTTGAATTTTGAATTTTTGAATTTTCCCTAACATAGGAAACACTCACAGGAAACACTTACTTAAATATAAATATTAGCAAAGGCGGCCTTATCACTAAAATTTATCTCTTCCGGGTTACCTTAATCAACGGAATATGGTAATGAGTGACGGAAAAGCGCAATTATATACATACAATTACATAGGTTTACCAAAACCTATTAACAAATAGACCTTTCGATGGCACTGTTGAAGCGTACATTACATGAAAAAAAATTAAGTACAAAACACATGGTAGTGAGATGATAGCTATACCCATATTCGTGAACTTAAAACTAAAGCTATGAGGGTTCCAATCGCGCCCTGGTCTAAGAAGTAGCCCACACTAAACTTCGACGGGTGCTCTTTTTCTTATCATTATCTCACATTATCGTTTAAAATTAATAAAAGAGCTGGTTAGAGTAATAATTTACACCCAAGCTTTTTAATCGTTTATGTAATAAATTATTTATCAGTCAAAAAAATAAACAAAATATACAATCACATTTTTCATAGTATATCAGGTTTTCACTATGTACTATAAATGAAACCGTGATAAAGCAAGTTGGATGGGATACAGTGTTATAAATTAAGCCTCTTTGGGAATTAACATTTACAATTATTGATACTTATATTGTTTTATATTCAATATAATTATTATTAAAAGATTATAAAAGATATCACATATTAAGTTTATTAAAACGTAGTTACGCCAGTTATATCACCTGCACGGAACTTTCATATTCCCACGAGAGTCATTTATTTTACCGGGATAAAAAGTATTTAATGCTTTAATACAGGACATTGTTATTCTATGTACTCAACTTCCTATCGTCTTAACATATTTGCAAAGTTTCACGTATTTTTTAGTCTAATTTCTGAAAGGTATGCGCAATGCCCAGGCAGTAGGCAAGACTTATAGATGTCATAAATCTTTATTAATTTCTACATAGGTACCTACCCTCTTACTTCCTACTACTCACTAACTAAGCGGTGTATTAAACATTTATGCCAAAAAATAATTTATTTATACACTTTCCTTGTATTCGTTAAAAATTCAGTATTGATCTAACAATGCGTTATTTTTAACGATTGCTTTATTAGAATACTACTGTTATTTATAAACAGTCGTTAGAAATTAAGAGTACATGTTTCATCATCATCGTTATTATCGACCCACTACCGGCCCACTACGGGTGTTCTCTCAGGATGTAGGCTCCGTCATGCTGGTCAAATACGGATTGGTAGGCAGGTTACCTCATGATGTTTTCCTGCACCGTTAAAGCAAGGGATATCTTTAATGCTTCAATTTAAAACGCACATAACTCAGAAGTGCGTACCGGGGATCGAACTCAGCTTTTCGCTGCATTATCGCTGTTTGCTTTTTATGATGAATAAATAATCTTCTTTAGGTTCAAGGAATTGTACCCGGGACCTCCTACTTACATTCACAGCGCTCGCCAGGGAGGTCGTCAACACAAGAACTTAAGAGCTAAACTGTTTTCGGTTTAGGCTCTTCCAACTCTATTTATCCAAGGACCTCCTATCTTTTCGTTTCATTTCACCCACAAAACTCACTCTTGCTCGTCCTCTTCCCCTCTTACGTTTCCCTCAATTAAATTCGTTATAAATTCATTACGTCTTATTACGTGGCCTATCATTCTATCTCTTTATATTTCTTAAGTTCTAATAATATTGCTCTCTTCAATGACTCTAGTTAAATAAATAAATAAATATACTACGACAATACACACATCGCCATCTAGCCCTAAAGTAAGCGTAGCTTGTGTTATGGATAGCTGATGAATATTTTTTATGAATATAATATTCATAAATACTATACAGATAAACACCCAGACACTGAAAAACATTCATGTTCATCACAAAAACACTCTCCAGTTGTGGGAATTGAACCCACGGCCTTGGACTCAGAAAGCAGGGTCGCTGCCCACTGCGCCACTCGGCCATCAAGTTAGTACTTCTTATTTTCCCATTTTCTCAGTCCAACTTATGCTCTCATTTCGGCGCCAACACCACATTTCTAATTCTTTCGGCAGTTCAATTTATGTTATAGTAAATAGTATTTTATTGTATGCTTTACATAAATAAACTCGCGTTTGATCACATTCTTAATAATATGTTGCGTTTTCGCTGTAGACTATAAATTACCGTGAGCGTACAATCAATCAAGCCGGATGGGAGACAGTGTTTTAAATTAAGCCTCGTTGGGAATTAGGGCTCAGATCGCACACGGCCTGACGTCGATCGCTTAATCTCGTTTAAAAAATCCTTTACACCGTATTTAAATTTTTAAACGCTAGTTTTCGAATTGTTTTTCAGATTTTTGAATGCTGTGTGAGCGATGTATTGTTTGACTATCTGATCGTAATCTAGAAGTGATTGTTTTGTTTTTTTTTGCATTTTCATTTAAAGGACACGGATAACATAACATAACAGTATTTTTTAAAATATAAAATAATGGAAAAATCTTTTTAACTTATTTAAATTGGCTGTGTTATGTTAATGCTCTAAAGTTTTACAAAATTGAGAATCACTATTCTTTCATAAATTAGTGTCATCTGCATATCGTTTGCGAAAGGTGCAGAAGTCATTTGTAGGATTGAGTATACGTAATATGATTCCTAAGGTAATTATGGACCTACCAATGCATAAGATTAAAAAATGTGTTAAAACACATTTTTTACAGCGAGGTTATTATACAATTGATGAGTTTCTTAATGACAAGGTTGCTTGGAAGCATCCGGCTCCGCTTTCATCTCTCACAAGATAGAAAAATGAATGTTAAAATGTAAATTTTTGATGTTGGAAAAGAGCAACTGCTGAGTTTCTTACCGGTGAAACCGGTGGTAGAGTCAACAAACAGACAGACTTGACGTTTCATAAGTGCTTGTATTAGGCCTACTTGAAATAAATGAATTTTGAATTTTGAATTTTTTAAAGGTCACTTTGATGGAGCCGAACTCTTCACCGAGTAACTTACATTCGTGCAATAGCCGTCGCGGGACACAGAATCCAAAGAGGTATCCAAGTGGAAATCAATGGTTAAAGTATGCCTACATAAATTGAGTTACTTAAAATTATAATAAAAATCTAGTCTGCATTCAATCAATCTAGTTCTGCTAGTAGGTCCTAATTGTAATTGTACATTTACATATCTAGTGAACGAGTTAAGACACATTGTTTAAACTCTAGTATATTAAACATTGGATAATATATTTCATAATATATTTAGTTGCCAACAAGATTCTCTTCTTTTTATAGTTTTAATTGACGGACGAAGCGATGCCCACCCGATTCCTTGTAAACTTCGCAGGGCATGGGATGGAAAAGTCCTTCAAAGCACACCCTGTGTTTATCAACTTGAGGTGTAGGTGTTAAGGCAACCAATTACACCGGCAACCACGACCTTCCGAATGCTGCTTGGGGCAGAAATGAGCAAGGCGGTACTTTTCCAAAACAGCTCAGTTACGAATAGCTCTTTTACTACTCTCTCTCTCTATTTTAAAATTATCTTAAAATAAATTTATAAATTTAAAATTCATAAAAAAATTTTCGAAACCGACAAGATTTGAACCTGCGACTCTCTGGCAATCGCGGCCTAAGCGCTATAACCAATAACCAATTAAACTACGGCTCTTCAACCGTCGATGCCGAAATTAGTAGCTTATAGCGACTGTATCTTAAAATAAAGCAGCCGAGCGAGTCGCTCATGTTGGTGGTTCAGTAGCTTCGGTGTAAACACTCCTTCAGAGATATCGTAAAAGAAAAAACCAAGTAAAAAATGTAACGTACATACCAGACACGCCGAAGCTAAACTTGGTACAGCTCAAGGGTACATACCTGAAAGGAAAAAATCCAAGCATTAGTCGAAACGTAACAAATGCACTGACCTACGTGAGGTGAAAGAAGCAAACGTACGCCGGCTTCCGGATACAAAAAGAGGAGCGATAAATTTTGTTCAAACGCCGACAAAAAGTGAACGTTAGGGTAAGTTCGACGTGCATACTTGCTCGGCGAGCAAGCTTGCAGCAATGTTATTCTTAGCGTTTATCTTTTTTGCTTTATATCATCATATCTTTTTTGAGTATTGAGTTTTTAAGTGTAAATATATCATCATTATAAATCCATCACCGGCCCACGACAGAGCACGGGTCACCTCTCTGTATGAGTAGGGTGTAGGCCGTAATCCACCACGCTGGCCAAGTGCGAACTGGTAGACACAAGTTTGAGAAGTTTACGGAGAATTCTCAGGCATGGAGGTTTCTCACGATGTTTTCCTTCCCCCTTAAAGCGAAAGGTATTTTAAATTAATTACATAAAAAACGCACATAAGGTTAATTATAAAGATCATTTATTTCAGGCTTTGCCCATAAACATTAAACGCTGTACCACAATTCTGCAAACAATTTACAAATTAAATTAAATGAAACTGAAATAAATAATTTAATTTAAAAAAAATAAACAACAGTTCTTTATATAATAACTGTGAACTTCTAATTACTTTAAGAACGCCATCTATTGAAAGGATTCCCTTTTTTATATTCCACTACAATAACGTGTAACGGTAAAACTTTTAGGGGTATTTTAGTTATATAAAGCCACTGGCATAGTGATCGGTTTCGGTACGCTAAATAACTTAGCGGGACGTCTTTGTTGGTTGCGTGGTAACAAGTCAACAAATTTCCCCAGCCGGGTATCCCCGGGTATGTACCCGGGACTCCTATTACCCGGGTATAAAACCACAACGCTCACCGTTGCGCCAGGGACGCTGCCGTCAAATGGTTTGGGATATATCAGTGACTTTGCGGTTCTCCTGCAGATCTTTTCGTTAATATTATACTAGTAATAAATAAAGCTGAAGAGTTTGTTTGTTTACTTGAACGCCATGATCTTAGGAACCACTGGTCTGATTTGAAAAATTATTTCAGTGTTGGATAGCCAATTTATCAAGAAAGCTAAATGCTATGTATCAACACGCTAAGAACAATAGAAGCATAGAACCAATGAAGAATGTTTCGAAATCGGGTTTTTTGTTTTCTTTTCGAGAACTTTCGCTGCGTGAGCTGCATGAACGGTTAAAGTTTCGATAAAATCTTGTATGACAAAAGTGATCCCCTTTAAAAATCCACGACAGCAGGTCTCTTCTGTTTTAAGTAGACTTGTACACGGACGAAGACGCGAGGGCCGCTTGTATTTCTATATTTATCCTTGTACCTATTCGATAAACTTAGTTGTTAAAACATTCGAATTTACCCTGACTCAGACAAAATAACTGAGGTAAAACTGGCTTATGATCAATAGTCTACAAATGCTTATGTACTAAAATATGGGAACGACCCATGCACCCACCACTTTTTTCCTGCAGCATTATATCCCCAATCAACTCTCCAAAAAATTATATGTGTAATTTTAAACGGGGGTAAACTTCTCCTTTACCCTGTTCACGTGCGTTTTTCGTGCACACGTTAATTATATACCCTGTCAGGGGATATGATCAGGGGATATACATTTTTTCTCCCGATATGAATTCGTATTAACCCCAACGGGAATTCTCACTAGGCCTCTTTTAGTGTGTATCAGCCCTTATAGTAATTAACCTATGTTCCGAAACGCATAAATCGAGTCCAACAGTACATCTCTCTTCGTTACGTGTACTTGGGCTATTTTTTCGGTATCTAACCTATGTTTGTTTGTTTGTTTTTGTAATTTATTTCGCCCCGTTTTGATCTGTGATAAACGGCGCTTTAATTTTTTCACGATCATTTACATTTTTGTAACTTTACATTTATGTTACTTTTTTTTTATTCCAATTCAGAAATCTCAATTCAGAGCACTAGTTCTAGTTCTTATGAACATAATTATAACGCCCAATTACCGATACAAAATTAAGATATAATTAAAAACATAAACACTTAGTTACAAGTAGTACAGAAAAAAGAAATCCTTTATTTGTTGTCATTTTTAATTTTATTGATTTTTAATCTAATTTCACATTTAATTTAGATTGATTTGTTATTTTATATTTAGTTATCTTACCATTCAAAACTTTAGTAGAATTTTATAAATATTCAGTGACATTCAGTGTCTGTATGTTTACATAACATAAACATACAGACACTGAAAAACTATCATGTTAATCATTCATAAGTCACAAACATTTTACAGTTATAGGAATCGAACCGAACCGAACAGTCTTGGGCTCAGAAAGCTGGGCCGCTGCCCACTGCGCAAATCAGCATTTTCAGAATAAAAGTTACTTTACTTTATTTTAATTTTTCTTTGTTTACTTTATTTTAATTTTTCTTTGTTTTAGTCTTTTTGTATTTAAGCAAACCCGGAGGTGGGCGTTAATAGCTGTAACACAGTTTCTAACTAACACAGTTGTTACCGTTCCTTAGATTATAAGAATCAGTTGTAAATGAGACACAATAAAGACAATTATTATTATTATTCTATGTGCCAAACTTCATTTAGATAAGTTCTCCGAACATAGGTATTATAACCAAGATACACACAGACACAGTTACGGATTTATAATATTAGACTGTAGTGACATATATTGAAAAGTTTTCCACATAAATCACGTCAATCGGCTTTACATTATATAATTTTGTCTTTTTGTATATTTCAACTTAAAAGCAAAGCAATGATAGCCTAGTGAATTCAAATTCAAAATTCATTTATTTCAAGTAGGCCTAATATAAGCACTTTTGAAACGTCGAGTATGTCTGTTTGTAGTGACTCTACCACCGGTTCGGAAGGCAGATTCTACCGAGAAGAAGCCGGGAAGTCACTCAGCATCACTGAAGCGGTGATAGCCTAGTGGTAAGGGCTTCGGTTTCACTTTCGGGGTATCGGGTTCGAATCCTAGTAGATAGTATTAGACTAGTACTAGTAGTAGATTTCGCATCTTTAACTTTTCTAAGTTATGTGCGTTTTAATTAAAATATCACTTGCTTCAACGGTGAAGGAAAACATCGTGAGGAAACCTGCATGCCTGGGAGTTCTCTATTATGTTCTCAAAGGCGTGTAGAATCCACCACACCGCAATGGGACAGCGTGGTGGTGTAGAGCTTAAACCTTTCTTATTACGGGAGACCCGTGCCGTGTACTGTACCGGTAATGGGTTTATAATATGACAAGCTTTTGCCCGCGGCTTCGCTCACGTTAAGTTGAATCTTTGATTAGGTAAATTTTAACTACGAGGGTTCAAAACAAAACGTAAATTACTTTAAAAAATCAGAAACTTTCAAATTTTCTTCCCATATTTGATGCCTTTGGAGTTGGAATTTTTAAAATTTGTGAAACACGTATTTCTTTATTTTTAATTCTATACAAACTTTCATCCCAAATTTAACCCTCTTGGGGTTAGAATTTTTAAAAACCCTTTCTT
The DNA here is from genome assembly GCF_905163445.1 of Pararge aegeria. Lineage (NCBI taxonomy): Eukaryota > Metazoa > Arthropoda > Insecta > Lepidoptera > Nymphalidae > Pararge > Pararge aegeria. The sequence goes on along the minus strand of NC_053184.1, from coordinate 1,223,374 downwards.
AGCAGATGCCTACTTTGTAAAAACTGTCTGTGAGCAAAATTTCAGCCCGATCCGTCAAGTGGATAGGAACTGTGCGTTGATAGATCAGTCATTTAGCCAGTCAGTCACCTTTGCTTTTTATATATATATATACTAGCTAATTTGTATTAATAATTGAAAAAAAAACATCCTGGGTGCCCCCCAAACTTAAACCAAAAAATTCATTCAAATCGGTCAAGCCGTTTAGGAGCAGTTCAGTGACATATACACGCACACAAGAAATATAGATATAAAGATAGATATATTCCAACTTAAACACTCCAGTTTCTAAGGTTCCTAGCACGCTTTAATCATGAACTTGCAGTATACTATTAAAGCATCGTGATGTAGTCAGGATATTATGATAATAACGCGAATGAAACAGATATTATATCGTCTACTGGCCACATACGTCACTGATTGTACATAGCTAACATACATAATTAACGTCGTCGTCGCAGTAATGAGATAATACATTCAATTTACATGCGTACCTAATGCCATATTCAGTACCCTCAGTTAGAGGTCCTCACAATCACGATTTCGACTATCGAAACACTATAACGTGAAAATAATTTTTACCTACCTACTTTGTAAACCAACTAAGAACTGTAATGAACAGGAATGTCTTTCAATGTCTGGGTATTTATTATTTATGTATTTTATAAGTATTTATTTATTTATTATTCATAAAAAAAATATTCATCAGTCATCTTAGCACCCATAACACAAGCCACGCTTACTTTGGGGCTAGATGGCGATGTGAGTATTGTCGTCGATGTGAGTATAGTACCTATATTTATTTATTTATTTATTTTCTACTAAATTTTTAAGACGGTGCCACTTAAAACTCCGTAATTTAACAAATCATTTCCGAATCAATATCGCGTACGATTCGGACTTGTTATACCAAAAATGTAATTTCCCATCCCCACGCTAAGAAGGGATTGTATGAAATTACCTTCAGCTCAGGTTATTCAATCACACATGGGGGCTTTTTCGACTTCGTATCGATCCTAATTAATCCGTAATATTTAGGGGGACCCTTCGCTAATTTCTTTGAGGCATCCCTCGTGTATTGTTACTTTCCATCTTATTTAATTAGGATTATATATTTGTGTCATATTGCTTGTTGGTACGGAAGTCAATATCCAGGTCGAGCCAAGAGTTTTACCGCAAGTTAGCTTTGACTGTAATCTCACATGGTTGTAGTTGATTGTGCAGTCTAAGATGGTAGCGGGCTAACCTACTAGGGAGTTTGGCAGTTATATTATACCCATACCCCGGATCACGCAATATCGCACTGGAACGCTAAATCGCTTAGCGCAGCTCTCTCTAACTCTAACTCTTTGGCAGTAGGGTGGTAGCCTCCCAGGGAGGTCGTCCAAAAACCCCGAGTAACTCTGGTAATTCTTCGGATCCTCTCATATTTTATGATTTAGCTTTATAGAGATGACAGGCCAATGGTCCGGACTTCGGCTTCAGTTTTGGGGACTGAGTTAGAATCCCAGCACGCACGTCTATCTTCTCTAAGTTATGTGCGTTTAAAACAATTAGAATACCACTCGCTTTAACGGTGAGGGAAAAAAAGCAGGTTTTGTCATCAAACATGCATGCTTGAGCGGTTTCCATAATGTTCTTAAAGGCGTGTGGAGTCCATCAGTCACCACCAACTGGCCCAGCGTGGTAGACAACGGTCTAAACCCTTCTCATTGTAGGAGGAGACTCGTGACCTGTAGTGGGCCGGCAATGGATGTATATGATGATGATGATGATGATATAGAGGTATCTCCAAAAACTATAACCTTCTTGGTGAAGTAATATTTTGCGTTTACATTCCAAATGCGAATGGTACACAAAATATGTAAACGTAATGACACGAGCGTCGGATTAATGGAGTGACAATAATCTTATGGTATCACGTTCGGAGGGCACGGGATTATCCCGAATTTAATCAGTGGGAACCGCACATCCATTGAAACCGACTTGCTGATGCAATTCAATGGATTGGACGGCTTTTATGATACAAAAACATTGTTGGCAGACTTACTGTTGCATATGGGGACAAGAATTGTTGCTCAGTGAATTTAAAATATCATGTTTTATTTTATAAAGTTTATGAGATTTTATTCGCCATTTATTATAATTATAGCTGTAAAAGCGGTGATAGCCCAGTGGGTAGGACTGAGACTTTATTTCGGGTGGCCGAGTTCGAATCCCAGCACGCACCTCTAACTTTAAGCTATGCGCGTTCCAAGCAATTATAATATTACTTAATTAAACGGTGAAGCAAATAATAATAATAATAATAAAACCATTTATTCACACGATTATTAAATTGTGACAGAAATCATAGCTTAGTACTATGTATGGTTGAATCACTGGTACCTAAACTGAGTAAAAACTCATACTATAGATATCAGTGCACTCCCCTATATAATTTTTGATACAACAACATAAGACTACGACAAGTATATTTTATTTTGGATATAGATTTAACATGCAACATGCAAAAATATTAAAGAAAAATAAATAAAATGTTTATTTTTGGAGATTGGGTAATTAAATGGTGATTTAAATTTGTATGAGTGTGTGCATGAGTGTATGTGTGTATGTGTGTGAACGTATGTGCGTGCGTGTAGGTGCTGCGTGCGTGTTCGTGAGGCAAATAAAGTGTATGTGTGTGTGGGTGGATGTGTGGGGGAAGTGTCATGGATTTATGTAGTACAAGGTACATGTGAGATAATGTCATTTTTGAATGGATAGTAGATTCTCTGTGCTATCATAATCCAGCGCAAGAAGCCAGTCATGGACCTGCTTTTTACATCTATAGGATGATAGTGAGTGAATGGAAAGAATTTTATTGGCCTTATTGTATATGATTCTACCAAGGAAACAGAAAAATTTTTGTGAAAAGGAAGTGCAGAATTTGGGAATATTACATAAGCTGTTTTTGCGACGTTTATCTTTAAATTTCATAATTGACTCCTGATTAATGAATTTGTGTTGTTTTAAAATTATTTTTAAAAGAAAAAGCTGTCTTACAGTAAGTACCCCACTTTCCTTATACAAAGATGAAGTAGGATATCTGTAAGGAAGAAAGGAGCTAACTTTTAGAACAGCTCTTTGAGCCCGTTCCAAGTTAAGAAGACGCGTCTTTGCTGCACCTCCCCAAGAATCGATGCAATAAGTCAAAAGTAATAAGCAAAACATTATAAGGAAACATGCAAGCTTTAGAGTTTTCTATAATGTTCTGAAAGGTGTGTTGAGTTCACCGATCCGAACAGGGCCAGCGTGGTGGCCCTGTAGTGGGATAAATAAATAAATAAATAACTACTACACTAGACTTCTTATAATGATAAGTTTTACAGCTACCAACTTAACTTATTACGGTGTATTTAGATAAATTTTTGCAGTGTATTTAGTATCATACGTGTGCATTTGGTTTTACGAAGAGATCTGACGCAGCTATTAAATCCTATTTTTATTTATGTTGTTGTTTTGATAAAATATGGTGGCAGTAAAAATCGCGTTGAATGAAATAAAATATAAATATTTAATAGGATTCCCTAAATATTGTATGCAAAAATTCATTATTCTACAAACAACGTGTAATCGAATTACGAAGAATGCTGTAGGATGCATAAGTAGGTATATAAAATACATGCAAAAATAAGCATATTTATTCATCCATACAAACTATTGCAATACATTCACATGGTACATTATTTACTGTCTCTGAAACTTATCTGTGAAACCGAAACGTTAAAAGTTTTTGAGTAAACTATTGCCATAGTTTTAGTGAAAGAAAACGGATACAGCCCTAACATCACAGGCAAAAGTAAAATCAAGTGACTCCTGTCACTTTGTTACGTTACGCGTCGCGTAGCGTAGGTACTATACTCGTGCTGGTCTTCTATCTTCAATAGGGTTGTCATAAGTGAACACTTAGAATGTTTTGAATTAGTTTGTATGGAAAAATAAATATTCTTCTTTTGATTTAATATTTTAACAGTGCATTCCTTATGAAATATACTTATGCACCCTTCAACAGTATTTCGTAATTTTGTTACACGTTGTAAACCTTTACCTTTTACTAAACTTACAATTAGTTTACCAATAATTATAAAATTCAAAAAGGAAGCGATATAGATAATAACAAAGCCAGTTCAATGTAATAACAAAAATTGTGTAGTAGGTTTCGCCAAAGCTCACGATTTCAATCAGCCAAACCATCCGTGTCCGCGCTGGTCCCTCGTAGATACCATTAAAATTGTAACATTGTAAACTGGGGGGGCCATTTTATAATGGGACTTGTATGAGGGGGCCTTTTGTGTGTGACTGGGTAATTTACAAAATGTAACCTTGGCGAGGACAATTGCGCGAGGGGTACTGCAACATAAATAGTTACATTTCCATTGTGAACGGCAAATTATTGTGATTTAGCTTATACTATATATTGGGGAGTAAAAAAATTGTTATTTGGTGATGACAAGCTAGTTTTGTTATCGATCGTTATTATAGTTATGACCTTCGCAAGCCATATCGACTTAACACCGACTCGGCTGTAACTAAAACATTGGATGGTATTCTTCATGTAATTCTACTAATATTATAAATGCGAAAGTGTATTTGTTTGCTTGTAAGCATCTAATCCACTTTATTTTTGGCATAAAGCTAGTTGTAATAACGGAGTAACACAGGATACTTTTTATCCCAGGTAAACAAACAGTTCCTATGTAATACGAACGTTGGAAACTGGTAATGTAAACTTTTACAAAATAATAATAAAAATAATAATAAATAAAAATAATATGAGCTCAACACCCCTGCGAAGGCGAAATCCTAGTCTTAAATTCATCAGTAAGTTTCTAAGAGGATTAAGAGCTAGACAAAATGATAGAGGACTCAGACGATCACCCTGGAAAATTCCCCGCCTTATTCCTATAAGTTCAGTCAATTCAGAGTTCCCAGCAGCTCCTGGGTGACGAAGGACTGTCATACACTGCCTCATGCATGACTCACGAAAAGAGCATAGAGTTGCATCGACCTTATACAACCTAATGACTTCCATGAAGCCACGAATGAGGTACTCCAAGCAACCGTGAGGTTTTTCTGTTTCACCGAACCTGATGGTCAGCGAATGTGCAAATAGCAGTCAATAAAGACGAGCTTCTTTTTACTACGAGACCGGGCCTTACATCAATTTTGAGTAATGCCCGAAATATTATTTGCATTTTTATTTAATTTATTTCGCTAAATAAATATACTACGACATACACACATCGCTATCACCAGAAGCAAGCATAGCTAGTGATATGAGCTAAGATGGCTGATGATTTTGTGTGAATATAATATACATAAATACTTATAATATACACGTAAACACCCAGACACATGTTCATCACACAAATATTTTTACAGTTGTGGCAATCGAACCCACGGCCTTGGACTCAGAAAGCAGAGTCGCTGCCCACTGCGCCATTTGGCTGTCCAAATTATATAATATTACTACGCTAGTCAAGTGACTAAGTTTTTGGTTCTTGGGCAATACTCAACTTATAATCTGATGGATAGCCTTTTTGTGTCCACTACTTTGCATAGGCCTTCCAGAGGTCTCACCAAATCTGACCGCCACCTGTATCATTAGTATTGAGCCTTTACCGGCCCACTTAAGGACATGGGTCTGCTCTCAGCATAAGAAACGTACCTGTAGTCCACCACGCTGGCCCAGTGTGGATTGGAAGACTTCACACGCCTTTGAGAACTCTCAAGCATGCATTCACTCACTATGTTTTCTATTACCTTGCATCGTTAAAGCAAGTGATATTTTAATTGCATTAATTAAAAGTCGAATATCTGGGCCACGTCCTGAGATATGAGCGATACCAACTGCTCCAGCTTATAAAGGCAAACGACGCGTTGGAAGAAGGAATAAGTCCTGGTTGCACAACATCCGTGAAAGGAATAATATCGATAGCGTAGAAACATCGTTTCGCTTGAAGCGAGACCCAGAGAAGTTAACTGAGCGGAACCTTCAGTAGTGGAGAGGCACAAAAAGAAGTAGAATTAAAAACGTTTGTAACTCTGAATACTACTAATGGTGTTTGGGATAGTACTCGGTCCCCCGAAAGGCTAGCCGAAGCCTTAACCACTAGGCTATCGCCGCAATAACCATAACCCAGTTGCCTAGTGAATCTTCACCCGACTGTGTACATAAGCCATTGCCAGCTGACGTGGACCGCGTTGGGTGATGGATGGCGTGGCGTGTCATCGCAGTTACAAATAGGGGCGCCCATTGAACGGGACTCGTTATTGTGTTAAAATCAATTTGGCTCATCCCTGTCGCGTGTGCGCTAGTGATGCGACGTGGGTAAATATCGATGTTTTAACTGTGTTGGGTATCCGCTTGGAAAAATTATGTCTATAATTTCAAAAAAATATTAAAAACTCCTGCCTTTCTTTAATTATAGTACGCATTATTCTTCTAGTCATCATTTGATATCTATATTTTTTAATTATCTATATTAAAAAAATTGAAATTGCCATTTTCACAATATTCGATTTGAAAATTATATAGTACTCTACTTGACAAATCCTTTCATTCGATAACGGCCGAATCCATTCGGTGAATCCCTTCGGTGAATATGATGCCATAGACACACACCGCAAATTTATAACATTCGCCGTAGATCGAGTTTACATATGTATTTTTAAACAGGACTACTGAGACACATTGTTATAAGGGCCTGAACACCCGTATTTATATTACTACACCAATACTATATTTGAACCAGTAAAGACTCATCTTTATCATCATCATCATGTCAATCAAATGACGTCTACTGCTACACATAGGTCTTGTGTAGGCAGTTTCAAATACCACGGTCGAGTACCGAAATGTTCCGGCGGCTTCATGCGACTAGTTTGATGTAATCTGTCCAAGCCGTCGAAAGGTTACCAGCGCTTTGTTTACCGGTGCAATATTGCCTTTCCAGCATTTTGGGATCCTAACATGCTATATCGGTAAAAAAGCTCTATCGATATTTTTTGTCAAGCCACATACACTTCCCTGCCAAACAAACGCCTACAGTTGCATCAAAAGAATAGTTTTTAGGGCTTTTCACCCCACAGAGCAACAATGACCGATCCAAAGCGATCCTATAACAAAAGTCACACACAACCCCAAAACTCGGCTAATACGAAACAACCAATTTTTTTTTATATTTATCAGAGATCCCTAGGAAAAATTTCAAATACCTAATGTACCTTCGAATATGAAGACAAAAAATCGTCGGAGTTACTAACTACACTAATTATAATGGTACACATTATTGATACCTCATATCAAGTTACTCTACGTGAGTTGATTCTAATTAATTCATAGTATTTTTTTTGCGATGCGAAGTTAATCGTAATTTTATTTAAATTTAATTTTATAACGACAATTTTGCTTTTGATTACAATGGTAAAACTTTACAGTAATTTCGTGTCGTGTAATTAAATTGATATCATGATTAATACATGCGCCTAACAGAGCATATATATTATCTAAATACATAGGTAGTTCATACCTATGTGGAATAGGAAATCTCTTTATAGGTGGTCTAGTTTTTGTCAGACTTATACAGTGTCAGCTATGCACATCCCTATCATATTTTTTTATTATTGTTACTGAAGGACTAAGAAGATAGGTGGGCTATCTTCTTTGATTGTAAGAAAAAAACTATCGCCCATAACCAGACCAATACTTCTTATAAAGTGCAACCGACTGACTGGCGCAGTGGGCTGCGACTCTGCTTTCTGAGTCCAAGGCCGTGGGTTCGATTCCCACAACTTGAAAATGTTTATGTGATGAGCATAAGTATTCTTTAGTGTCTGGGTGTTTATTTGTATATTATAAGTATTTATGCATATGACTCATAAAAATATTCATCAAGCATCTTAGTACCCATAACACAAGCTACGCTTACTTTGGGGCTAGAAGGCGATGTGTGTATTGTCGTAGTAAAAAAAAAATAACCCTCCATCGAACTGAGGTAGGTATTAAGCATCATGAGCCTGTAGTTCCAAATGTAACCAAGATCTTCAGACCAGAATACAGCAATGCTACTTGGCGGCAAAGTAAGCAAGGCGTTTGTACTTAAAGTAAATGTTATTTCTTATTCTACTTCCATGAATCAGGTCACAAAAAGCTCGTATGCGGAACCCTCAACATCTTAGACCAGTTCGTAATTTACTGAGTATTATTTTTTTATTTCCAAGGGTGTCCGGTTGCGATTTAATAGGGATTTGTTTTGTGGGACGGCGGGTGTTTCGTTAAAGGGTAATTTTGTATGATAATTTGACACTCGATGAGTGCTAACAAGCAAAAAATTATTATATTTTTTTACTTTTTTAATTTTAATTGCGGACCCCGAGGAATTTACCGAATGGTATTCTAAACGATCTCGTTGGTCGAATGCTTAGTTCTCTTTGTTATACTCAATTAACTGATTTAGTTGTTAAAAGTGCAAGAAACTGTTGTTTTTAAAATTGATATTGGAAGAAAAAAAGGTCAAAAAGTTTTAATATCCCCCACAATATTCAATTAGAGAACGTAAAAAAATAGTGATTGATAAACAAAGATTCTTTTAATTTGACGGCCGATTGACAGCGACCCTGCTTTCTGAGTCAAAGGCTGTGGGTTCGATTCCCACAATTGGAAAATGTTTGTGTGATGAACAGGAATGTTTTTCAGTGTCTGGGTGTTTATTTGTATATTATAAGTATTTATGCATATGACTCATAAAAATATTCATCACCCATAACGGATGGCGGTGTGTGTATTGTCGTCGTATATTTATTTATTTATTTATTTAATTATAATAATAATTGATGGATTTCAAGCCAATACATTTACAAAATATTAATTATATCAAGAAGCAGTGATAGCGCATTGACTTTACGGTTGACTTGAGCTTGACTTCACCTTCGGGGGGCCGAGTTCGAATCCCAGCCTCTTACTTTTCTAAGTTATGTGCGTTTTAAATAATTAAAATATCAGTTGCTTCAACGGAAAACATCGTGAGGAAACGAGCGTTTTACATAATGTCCTCAAACGGTGTGTGGAGTCCACCAATCAGCACTGGGCCTGCATGGTGGACTACGGCCTTAACCCCTTCTCATTGTAGGAGACCCGTGCTCTGTAGTGAGCCGGTAACGGGTTGATGGGATGATAAATAATCATAATCCTGCTAACGTCATACTGTTGGGCACACCACTGCCCTCATAGAAGAGAGGGTTCTACAGCACGGACCTACCACGCTGCACCAATGCGGTATGGTGGCCTAATGCGCTGTAACTTCTTGTACTTCCACGGACGTACGACGAACGACTCGAATACAAGGTTAAGTTTATCAAGGTCAAGCTACGTCTAGATTTCTTTACTCGAGTAGATTCTCGCGTGAAGCTGAAACTCGAACGGTGCTTAACCTTTAAGTGTTCTCAGGTCAAATAACGATATTTTTAAGTAGAAACTCTTTAAAAAGTTACATAACATACCAAATTATAATCTGCCCTGATTGGCATATTATGATATAATACGGTATAAGCGGATATTCACCAGAGTTAACGATATAGATCGCACCAATAGATCTCACATTGCTCAGTCAAACTACCGAATACATAAAAGTTCTTTACCTATTTTCACATTTAGAACATCATAAAGTAGACCTACTAATTAAAACATCGTGCTATTTCTGTGTGGTTCCGATTAAAACATCGTCTTCATCACAAGCCAGCAACTGGCATAACATTTTGAGAAGAGCGCGATGTTTCTAAAAGCGTCCACGGAATTAGGTTATTAAAGAAATCTCTGAGCTTTCAACGTTCCGAGATATATTCACCTTAGCGTTCATTCATATTGGTAAGAGATGAGACAGTCCTAACTTAAGACGACTTAATTGTCGGGCTTTTGTTTTTTTTTTAATCTATAAAATTAGTTAATTACAGGAATCTATGAGCTTTTAACTGTGGAACGCTGTAGATATAGCTAGTGTTAATTGAATTTGATTTTATTGATCTTATTGTTGTCACTCCTTTATTTATTTTTACTTTACTGATGGCTTAACTTTTGACGTAAGGGCATTTATCGGGCTGAAATAAAAATACTAATTATTATTATTTATTATAAATAAATATTCAGGGATATATTCCCCCGCCGCTAGCCTTTATGGTATTTGGCACTTTATATGAAGGTTTATCGAAGCAACGTTCATCTAAGACCTACTGGGAAGGTACTAAATCTACTACTGGATAGTTAATCATAATTATTCATCAACAAGTATTTAATTTGGAATATGTAATACTAATGCCTTGCTATATATTTAAATAATTAAATATATATTGAGTTATTAAAATTACACTTGCTTCAACGGTACAGGAAAACTTCGTGAGGATTCCTGAGTCCTGCATACCTGAGTCCACCAATCCGCATCCAGCGTGGTGGACTACGTCCGAAACCTTTCTCATTGTGGAAGGGAACCTAAATCTTTCCAACTTTTTCTTTTTTAGTTTTTATTACTGCATTATGTTTGTCTTATTTTTGGAATCTCTATCTGCACACGTCCTAATGCAACAACAAGGCCGGAATGCCGTCCATATTGATCGGCTCCATTATTGCATTTTTTCCTAATCGGTTTATTTAAACATTAACCGAATGGATTTATATTTACATAAACTTTATATCCTTATGATATTAACAGTTTTACACTAAATATGAAAGGTTGTTTAACATAAGTAGACGTTACATTGCGGGATTCCTTCTTTTACAATGAAATTACGATAAACCTGTTATAATCCGCCGAAACCAGGGAAATTTGCACATTCCAATTTTAAATTTCTGCAATTTTTGCACATAACACCTTCTTCTAAAATAGAGATATATAAGCAGATGATCCGAATAATAGAACGCTTACTCGCTTAGCTCGCCTAAACTAGCGACGACCGATGCCTTCCACCAGACCAGATGAAAGAAAATTCAGAAATTTTGAAATGCCATACCACCCCGCTGTGTATGGAACCCAGTACTTCCACATACAAGAGCGCTAACCCTGCGCCAAATGTCTCGTATTTCAGTATCTTTAGTCATTCTAGAGATAATGAAATACGAGATTAGATTTAATCCAACAAAATTGATTGGATTTAAGCACTCTGGTAACAGACAGTGCAATTTGTACAAGAGATTAACTATTTCTTCAGATTCTTCAGACTATTCTGATGTTAGAACAAATTCGTAAATTTTAAGATGGAGTGTAAGTAAACAAGTCAGGGAGTGCTGCGTTTCCATTCTATTTTACGGTTTTTGTCTTGATATCCGAAATTCGTTTTAGAATTAACAAAAGAAAAATCTGAAGACTTTTTTAAATTAAATTTGATGGTTTCTTGTCTAAATCTTCAAATTAAAATTAAATTGCTCTGTAACCTTAGAGTTTTTAAACGGTTTACTGGAACTGTTTTGACATTTTTATACCGGAAAAATGTACGGTTCTTGCAGGATTCATGTAAAAAAACGCGTACGAAACCGCGGACAGCATCTTTCATGAAGATTTTGTCTTTAATTAAAATGTACATGTTTAACGCGTTTTTATTTTCGCTGGGCACTGTTTTCATTTTAAGAGAGAAACATTTCAACGTTGTTACAATGCAGGTTGGCGAACTTCTTTGTAAACTATATAGTGGTAAAAGCAACACATTTACAAAAATTGGAAATCGTGACGTACGCAACAATGAAAATGAACGCAGCTAAGTAAGGAGCCAGTTCCCAAATATTTGTGTAGCAGAATCATCCGCGGGCTACGGCGTAATATCGTGATGGATGACGTCAGTTATCTCAGCTTCCACGGGAATTATTATTGTAACCCCCTTCCCGACTTACTTATGAGCATTGTTTGCTGGGGGCTGAAGGTATGTTATCAGTGTCATAACCTTACTATCTTAGGCTTTGAGGTTCGTGTGGCCCAGTTTATTATCATCATACTCATCATGTTACTCTTATTGCTAGCCTTAGTCTCCTGACTCATAGGGAAGTGAGATTTAAAGCGTCCACGTTTCTAAATCGATTTAAAGTTTTTTCCCAACATGATTCAGTTGTTAGTAAAAACACTCGTTTAAACATAAGAGATGTTTACGATGATAATCTACTCAGTGGAATCCTTGCCACGCATTTTTAGCTTTTTAGAGCTATGTGCGTTTTAAATTTACGAAATTAAATCTCACTTGCTTGAATGGTGAATGAATTTGTCGTTAGGAATCCTGCATGCCTGAGATTTCTTCATGATGTTCCGTAAGGACTGCTTTTTAGATAGAAAGTTTACCAATCCGTACTTGGATGGTGGGCCTAAACCCTGCTCAGTCTGAGACTAAATTCGTGCTCTGTGTCCGTGCTGGTAATGATGGTTTGCACTGTTCGTCAGAGTAAGGATTAGGTTCAAAAATTCAAATTCAAAAATGTTTTATTGATATAGTTCTTATGAAGCTTTTATATAAATAACATGTTAACACTAATGTTAGGTGATGGTAGTAACTCCATTCGTTAACCTAAAACTAAAGCTAGGAGGGTACTAAACGCGCCCTGTTCTAAGAAGAGCCCACAAACATAGTCAGGTTTTTTTTTGTTATCACCATCTCACAGTCGAATTAATATTTAGCCATAAAGTTAGAGCAATTAATACATAAGCTTTTTTATCATACATGCAATCCTTAATATAATAATAGGATTTTTCTATAAGCTTGCGTTTTATATAAACTTTAAACTTATTGAGAGACGTGTCAAAGATTTCATCTGGTAATTTGTTATAAAAGGATATACAATGGTTGAAATATTTCACCAACCTCCTTAGTAGAGCTACTTCAATGAATAGTGGCAAAAAGATTATTATTTCATATTAGTTTGAATAAAAGGAACCGAGGGCTATTCGAAGCATGGAGAGACTTCTAAAATATCTTAACATCGGTTAAGATGAGTTAAGAGTACTGAGAATGTCTTAACAGAAAACCCAGTACCTTACCATATTAATTGGAATTGTTATCCGTTATTGAACTTAAAAATCTCCATCCTATATTAACTGAGATATTTATTAGATAAAAAAGAGCAACCCAAAGATATAACCAACCAATTTATTAGCTATACAAAAGGCCAATATGGCATGTCAATCCAGCTTTTTTTTCTCCACGATATATATTATGAAAGCCATTATATGTGCGAATACGCTTTTAACTCTGACGTTTTCATTACACTTACTATGGGCTATTCAGGGAACATATTCTTAAGTTACCAGTGGCAAACAAAACCCACATTTATCATATATATAAAAGGCAAAGGTGACTGACTGACTGACTGACTGATCTATCAACGCACAGCTCTAACCACTTCACCGATCGGGCTGAAATTTTGCGCACAGATAATTATTACAATGTAGGAATCTGCTAAGAAAGGATTTTTGAAAATTCAAACCCTACGAGGATTATATGTGGATAAAAGTTTATCAATTCATTTTTCAATTGAATTCCATGAAACTTTGATTTTAAGTTTTCGATTAAATATAAAGAAAACACACATATACACATACGTGTTTCACATATTTTTCACACATTTTAAAACATCCAACTCCAAAGGCATCAAATAGGGAATGAAAATTTATATGAAAGTTTCTGAATTTTAATTATAATTTACGTTGATATTTTTCTAGTAGCAGCAAGACATTTTTTTAAACCTTTGTAGTTAAAATTTACCAAATCAAAAATTGAACTTATCGTGAGCGAAGCCGCGGGCAAAAGCTAGTTTGACATAAATGCCTATGAATTGTTAATATGCTATGTGCTCATTTAAAGTTGAATTAATTTAATTTCGTTGAAATAATTTTATTGTTTGTTTAGTTCATTTCTTTTTTTAGTTAATATGACTTATTTTAACATTGTCTGTAATGTACTTTTCGATATATTGTTATAAGTAACAATGGAATATTTAATGAAGTTAATATGGAAGAGTATTTTTCCCACATTAAACATATCATTCTTTTGATTATTTCTACAATAAAAGTAAAGAAACCTCAACTACTAAATATATACTCTACCGAAGTACAAAAAACAGCTCCCAAACTATTTGTGGCACAAAAGTCAAAAGCACGCCTTACAGTTTAGTTTAAATTCCGAACATGTTGACAAAGCAAGTAATAATTTTTGCTAACTACAAACACATATCCCGCACGGCGGCGAGCGACAGACTTTTGGTGCCTTCGTCGCAGCCTTCATTTGCAAGTTCACGCATTGCTGCTCAGCGTTGCCTATTCTGTAAACACACATCCTTGCTCTCAACGCTGACGCATCGGAGACTATAATCATAATATCAAGTGTCCATAATTAATTGAAAGCAAAATTGCATAGTTCAAAAAATTGTTGCGATGTTGGCCAGCAAAATCACGTATGTCTGTTCGGCAAATTCATAACGTACGTTCATGGTGCCAAAATTAGCTGTTGCTCGCGAGTTCATTCGAGGTTAATTCGATTTTTTACAAATCTGGTGGAAATCTTTACTTTTCTCGGGCTAAATATCCTATGTCCGTGTCTATGGAAGCTATCTTTTGCAAAATTTGGCCAGGATAGGTGTAGGTATGAATCTATGGGTAGGGTAACAAAGGCTATAACTATCAGTCTCAATATTCAGAGGGAAAGCCCATCTTCAAGATTTAAGCATCGAACTCTTTGTTTAACACACTTAAGATGAGTATAATATTTATTATTATCTATTCAGAACGGCGGTGTACGTCAGGGAATCTTTTGTTTTAGTCTCGATTTGGAAGTTAATGCATCAGTGTTCTGCAGTTCTATTCAGTTAGAGCGTATCCTTACGCTGACGACGACAAGAACATATTTGACACTATTTTATAGAAAAACATTTGCGCACAATAATATCCGGGACGGCGGCATGTGACAGTCTTTTGCTGATGTCGCCTGGCTTTCATTTGTAAGTTCGCGCATCGTTGCACAGTGGGGCTTATTTTATAAGCGCACAACCTTTTTTCATCGTTGTCGTACCGCTACCTGTCCCATTCAAAATTCGATAAAGACAAGAGGCAAGGGGACGGGAGAGTATCTCAAATACATCTCAAATCATTCACTGGCAGAGTAATATAAATTATATATATTATTTTTACTACCACATTAAAATCAGTGGATTTTCAATAAATAAAGCTTTATTCGCAATGATCCGCTATAACCACACAAATGTGGGGTGCGTTTAATATTTTAACTATAAAATACACCACTCATATTTCAATGGTTTTTCAATGGTTGGTCAAATTAAGGTTCTGAGTACTCCAAAATGAGGTTGTAAGAACTTAATGACTATCAATCAAAAATGTTATCTATGAATTTCTTCTCAGCATATTTCTGACTAAATGGCCAATGGTTTTAGTAAAAGTTTCTCGATAGAAAAATATATCAAAGTTACCTGTAACGATGAGGTACAGTTTATTTACTTATTTTATAAAATTTTGGGATTACATAAAATTGCTATTTAAATACTGGTAACTAAAATAAGTAGTAACATTAATAATTTATATATAATAATAGGAAGTCGTCGACACCTACAAAATGAAAAAAAAAACATGGCAATAGTCGCATAATAAAATCGGCGGTGTCACGATTTTAAGATTATAGTCGTAAATATCATGGATTTCCGCATAGTAACGTCAGGCTTTATCCACCATGTCCGTAAATTTTTCTATTTAATCTATAACTTATTTCAGTTATTATTTTATAGAAAAAAAGCGCATAAAGAATAATTTTCCGTTAGATTGTGTATGGAATTTCCATTTCTAACTATGGTATCGGCCTGCATGAATATGGATCTGTATGAATAGAGGTATTCATACAGTGCGTCAATACCTAAAGGTACCGACGTGTTAGTATACGTTTTGATTCATTTCAAAAGCATACGTGTATTGTAGAAAAAATATTTTCTCGGATGCAAACATTTATTTATGGTATTTACAGGTGAAGTTTAAATATTTGATGATACTACCACATGCTTTGGGCAGTACTAAGAGCGGCATGAATATTAAAATCTCTGGTCCCCGTATAAACTAAAATATTGCAATAAAATTAGGTTTTTTTTTTAATTCTGATGTGATTCGTGATGACGGCCGATTGGCGCAGTTTGCAGCGATCCTGCTTTCTGAGTCCAAGGCCGTGGGTTCGATTCCCACACCTGGAAAATGTTCGTGTGATTGATGTTTTTCAGTGTCTGGTTGTTAATATGTATATTCTAAGCATTTATGTATATTATTTATAAAAATATTCAATTTACAGTAAGTAAGTTTATTCAAGTAAGCTACGCTTACTTTGGGGCTAGATGGCGATGTGTGTATTGTCGTAATATATTTATTATTTATTATTACTATTATATTTTTAAAGAGCGATTTTGCTTACAATCTTAATATATATAAATCTCCTGTCACGATGTTTGTCCGCGATGGACTCCTAAACTACTAAACCGATTTTAAATTAAATTGGCACACCGTGAGCAGTCTGGTCCAACTTAAGAGATAGGATAGCTTAGATCTTTAATTATAGACGCAATTTTATTTTATTGCAAATTTTTTGTCTATAATTAATTGACAGTCATATGTTATATATATATGTATAAGTATAGTTTATATATATATATATGTGTATATATATATATATATATTTTCTTATATATATATAAATATATATATGTATATATTTATATATACTAGGTACTATACTCATTTAAGGCTTAGCGATACGGAATACTTTAAAAGCAAAATCAAACGCAGACGAAGTCGCGGGCAACAGCTAGTATTTTGTATAACTACATTCGTTTTAATTTTTCATTCCTCAATAAGTAACCAAAGTTTGCTGCTTTATTCATATAATCGTCCAGGTCGCTGCATGTAAGATACATGCTTTCTAACGGGCATGATTGTCGTCAAGCGCTGGCCTATCGTTAATAAAAAAAAAAATATTTGGAAAATCCAAAAGTGCAAGCCTATAAGGCTTGCACTTTTGGATTTCTATTAATTATTATTCATTTTTTGTAAACAAGACACGGGAATGTCATAATGATTGCACATTGAAAGTTACAATTAATATTAGCTAGAATAATTACATGGAAATTTAACGACAGTGAATTATAAAAAAATTCTATTAAAAAATTATTCCGATACGATCATTTTTTCGACCAATTTTGATGCCACATACACCCGTCCATACACGGACGTCCAGAAAAGATTATGTTTATGTTATTATTTACTATGTTAAACAAAAAAATTGTTATTGAAATGTATTTTATGTGCCTGACAAATTATTTGACTTGATATTAGTGTACTCAAATTAACCTGTAAGTGCAATATAAATAACAAAAAATCAATTTCAGTTTCGAGAAAACTGCTTTTTTTGAAATGGCGAGAGTAGAGCACAACCTCAACGCTTCGCTTATGAGGCGTGCAATATAACAACAACCTGGGACAGATAATTTAATTAAAGGCGTTTCAAAAGTGGTTTTCTTGAATAAACTATATATAAAAACTTTTAACGTTAAGCAGTTCAGAAGGCAGATTCTACCGAGAAGAAACCGGCAATAAGCTCTGCAGTTGCTTTCCAATGACAATAATATACAGACAATAATATTAATATTCATTGTTCTATCTTATGCGAGATAAAATAGGAGTCGGATGCTCTCTAGCAGCCTTGCCTTGCAATACCTTTAGTTAAAGCCCACCAAGCAGCAGTGGAGCAGCGTGGTGGGTGAATGCTCTAAAGCCGTGTTTCCGAGAGAAGAGTCAAGAGCCTGCGCTCAAGAGTACGACGTTCATAGGCTGCGAATATTAATGTAGTATAAATGTGCTTATACATTGGAGTTCCAAATCGACCTTAAGAACTCATATTAAAAACATATACTCAATGCCATAAAGTAGTAGGAGTAAATAATGTAGACGAAATGAAAATGTCACTAATTTATGTATCTTATACCAAAAAGAGGTTACTACTAAAACATTAAACATTCATAGTATATCAAGATTGAAATAGCTTCATAATATGCAAGTCATACAAAGTCATGGATGGGAAACCCTCGTAGAAAACCTAGGCTAGTGTATAAAATTAAACACATTCAGTTATTCAACATGGTTTGATGTCAAGGGTCATTTTGTAGATGGAGGCTTTTAATATCTGGTGTTTTTATTGGAAGTGGCATTTGACCTAGATTTTACAGAACTAGAAATAGTCACGCTATGCTATGTTAAAGCTAAGTTTTATAAACACTTACTGATTTACCCTGTCTTTGCACAGTCGATGAAACATTGTGGTACATTTTCCGTAATACTGTCTTCTGATTGGGGAAAACATTAATGAATTTGTTTAGCACTTTCAGATATTAAGAACTTTGAAACCTAAAGACTTAGTCAGCTAACTTTATACCATGAAGTATTTAACTTCTTTTATAAATCCTGTATACTATACCTGCTAAGAAAATACCTTAAACTTTTACGGAGAGAATAAAAAACAAAATCTTTTTTCTACTACCAACTATAATATAACAAACACATTTATTACAGCGAGGTTATTATACAATTGATGAGTTTCTTAATGACAAGGTTGCTTGGAAGCATCCGGCTCCGCTTACATCTCTCACAAGATAGAAAAATGAATGTTAAAATATAAAATGTACATTTTTGATGTTGGAAAAGAGCAACTGCTGAGTTTCTTGCCGGCTTCTTATCGGTAGAATCTGCCTTCCGAACCGGTGGTAGAGTCACTACACACGGACAGACTTGACGTTTCAAAAGTGCTTGTATTAGGCCTACTTGAAATAAATGAATAATTTTTGAATTTAGAATTTTTTTTTAATTAAAAAAAGTAAGTAAATTACTTACTTTTTTATGTGTTATGTTAATAGTTATTTTACTTATGTGTACTATACAGGGTGTAATTGAACTTCGAAATAATACTTCAGAGGCTTTAGAAGTTATTTACCGTCTCTGAGACTAATCTGTGAATCCGAAATTGCTCTAACCAGGTTGCTCTTCTAATAATTTTAAACGACATTGTGAGTTTGTTGTGGGCTTCTTCTTAGAACAGGACGCGTTTGGAACCCTCGTAGCTTTAGGTTTAAGTTTACGAATGTGGTTATCGCCATCATCTCACTACCGTGTAATTCTTATGTACGCATCACAAGTGCCACTTATGGGCCTACTTGAATAAAGATATTTTTGACTTTGACTTTGAAACGAACATTGTTTTAAAGTAAACCATTGCCATAGTTTTTATTGCAAGAAATCAGAAACAGCCCTTACATAAAGTTCTAAAGAAAAATCAAGTGATTCCTGTCACTAAATAAGGCGTCGAACTTTTAATTTATATGGTTGTCATAAATAAGTAAACACTTAAAATGTTTGGAATTAGCTTTTAAGGAAAAATACACATGGTTCTTTTGATTTAATATTTTAACAGGGTGATTCTTTAGGCCCGCCAAGGGGCACGGGTCTCTCACTGTTGGCCAAGTGCGGATTGGTAGACTTCACACGCCTTTGACAACGTTATGGGGAACTCGCAGGCTTACAGCTT
This sequence comes from Pararge aegeria, assembly GCF_905163445.1. Classification (NCBI taxonomy): domain Eukaryota; kingdom Metazoa; phylum Arthropoda; class Insecta; order Lepidoptera; family Nymphalidae; genus Pararge; species Pararge aegeria. Next base: position 1,203,727 of record NC_053184.1, on the reverse strand, counting down.
TCCTAAAGATGTTTTCCTTTAAATTTAAAACAAGTGATATTTAATTGCTTAAATTAAAAAAGCACATAACTCCGAACAGATCCACGATCTGTCCATCAGACTCTCTGTCGTCCTGACTGTATCTCATAAACTCTAGATAGTTAGACAGTTAAAATTTTCACAAATGTAATTCTGTGGCTGCTATAAAAATAAAAAAAATCTAAATAAATATTTACAACACCCATATAACAGACATGGTTTTATTGTTTTTATAGATAAAATGGTACGGAACGAATCGCACTTACTCGAACGAAATATATGTAAAACAAAAACTATAAACATTTTGATAAATTGTTGGTGCAGAGTTTTATAAATATCTCGCTACGCATATCTCTTGTCTAAACAATAAAAATTCAGCTTAGTTTGCTGTACTCGGCGAAAAGTATGGGAAACTGAAAAAAATATAAATTAAACGTCACAAATTCGCGTGCAATTTTTATTTTTTATTCCACTACAAGTAAGCCCAGTCTAAAATGGTAGCGGGCTAACATATTGGGGGTTATGTAGTCATACCCCTAATCGGTTTATACGCGACATCGCACCGGAAGACTAAATCACTAAATCCGCGGCACGTCTTCACGCCTCCCACCAGCCCAGACCAGAGAAAATTCAGAAATTATAAATTCCCAATTTGTCCCTGCCGGGAATCAAACCGGACAAGAGCAACAGAGCAAAAGAGCAACTACTGAGTTTCTTGCCGGCTCTTATCGGTAGAATCTGCTTTCCGAACCGGTGGTAGAGCCACACAAACATGCATACTTGACGTTTCAAAAGTGCTTATAAAGTAGGCCTACTTGAAATAAATGAATTTGAATTTTGAATTTGAATTTGGACCTCCTACTTAAATTCACAGCGCTCACCGTTGCACCAAGGAGATCGTCAAAAATCATGTTTCATTGTATATCATGGAATTGCGCAAAGTAACGCATGCTATCCAATAGGCCTGCCTAAGTTTCAATACGGGTAGGCGTATAATGCATTTGGTGGAATCCTTTCGAAAGAACGATCAATACAGCTCAATTACATGATTGAAGCCCGACCATGAAAGCGGAAAACTGCTCAATTGCAATGTTGGTACGTATGCACTTGTATTCACAACGCATCATAGACGTATATAAATATACGTTGATGTAAATAGCTCTATCTGTTAATCGAAGTACCTAAGGATATAGTAGGATTGGTAGGGGGATAAGGACCTCGTGTAGCTTTGATAGCCCAGTGGGTGCAATTAAAGCAATTAAAATATTACTTGCTTCGACGGTGAAGGAAAACAGCGACTTTTTTTTACTGTGAGATGGTGATAACAAAAAAAAACACCCGGCTAAGTTTGTTATGGGCTTCTTCTTAGGCGTTTGGAACCCCCGTAGCCTTGAGTGTTAAGTTTACCAATATGGTTATCGCCATCATCTCATTACCATGTACTTCTCATGTAATGTACTCGTCAAAAGTGCCACCTATGGGCCTACTTAAATGAAGATATTTTTGACTTTGACTTTAGGAAAATACCTGGTAATAAAAGTACAATACGCGGGAAAAAATAACGCGATTAAAAATGGGCACGAGAATTAAAACAGAAATAATAAAACATAGCTGTTAAAATCTGAACAGCAGCTAGTTACACTTTATGACCGTAAGTGCTACTCAACGGGAGGCGTTGGGATAAAGAGTGGCGGCACCTTTATTCAATAAACCCACTCCTGCGCAATTGGTTTATACCGGCGTGCTACATAAGTGAGCACCCGTGTGAACGTTGTTAAACTAAACGTTCTTATCTCATGGTTACCTCATAGTTTTGGTAAACCAAAAGAAGCATATTTATTTTTCCTTACTCCATTTTCAATGACAACCCTATTAAAGATAAATACAGACACGCGCATAGTACCTACGCTACGTGACGCGTACTTAATAAAGTGTCAGGACTCAGGAGTTACTTGATTTTATTTTGGTATATGATGTTAGGGCTTAATCTGATTTTTGTTTAAGATCTCTAACTGTTTCGGTTCTACAGATAAGTCTTAGAGACTTTTGTTATATGCATTTTAAATTTATATGATTCCTCCAAGTGTAGGTAAAAACACTAATAAAAATTATAAAAAAGCAATGTGTCATCTCTTGTTTCAAACGTGTCTCATTGTAAAATGGACCTTTGAAAAAGTAGATCGAAACTGCAACGTTTCCTACTAGATGACGCTACAGTCGCTATAAGACTGATGTGAAAGGCATTCGGCATCGACGGTAGGAGAGCCGTAGCTTAATTGGTGAAAGCGCTCAGGCCGCGATTGCCCGAGAGTCGCAGGTTCAAATCCTGTCGGTTCCGAAAATTTTTATATGCATTTTAAATTTATAAAATAGTCTTAGAGACAGTAAATCCTCTGAAGTATTATTTCGGTTTTCATTTACACATTGCATAGCGCGGGTACCGGAACACACAAATTATGCGTAGAAGTCCCGGTAAAGATTGTGAAGTTACATAGTAATATCCTCAAAGTACAAATGTTCACAGTAGAAAAATAGCCGTCCACATAAATCGCGAAAGGAACCTCAGAAGAGTCGCGCAGAAGCGATTTGTCTCTATTTAATTTTAAAATAAAAATGAACGAGCTATCCCCGTTTCTGGGCCAACTGAATATGATGACAAACGATCTAACAGTTAAAGTTTAACTAGCTAACGAGATTCCCCAGAACTTGCTAACTTTAATGCGGTCCGCTAAGTTACGCGGCAACGCATTTAGAATTCATTTGGAATATTCAAGTATCAGTGAAAACAAGATGAGTGGCGCAAGTAGATTTATGAAATTTAACTCTGGTTTACATCATTCCAGTCTAGTGACATGAGCAACTGCTGTTTTATACTTCCAATACTAATAACTGACTTAATGTAAATGTTAATCATTATCAACATGTCAGGTCTCCTCCCACAATGAGAAGCGGTTAAGGGCGCTGTCCACGCTAGCCCAGTGGGGATTGGTGGACTCCACACACCTTTGAGAACATTATGGAGAACTCCCAGGCATGCATGTTTCCTCACGATATTTTCCTTCACCATTGAAGCATGTGATATTTTAATTGCTTAAAACGCACATAACTTAGAACAAACAGTTAGAGGTGCGTACAGGGTTTTGAAAAATCGAAGTAGATACCAACTAAGCTATCACCGCTTCGATGTAAATGTTGCTCAAGGAGTAACTTTTACGTATAATAACTTCATATTAATTAATGTGTCAGAACTGGAAATGAACTCTAATTTCTTTATGCTTTCGGCACGTTTGAGGAACGTTTTGGTGGATCTGCACCTGGCCCTGAAATTAGTTTCTGCGAAGGAGGTATCAGCTTAAACAACTCTTCAGAACCTCCTGTTTAACGACCTCCTTGGCGCAGCGGTGAGCGCTTTGGTTTCAAATTGGAGGTCCCGGGTTAGATTCCTGGTAGGAGAATTATCTCTAGTCTGGTCTGGTGGGAGGCTTCAGCCGTGGATAGTTACGACACTACCGACAAAGAGGTGCCACTAAGCGATTTAGCGTTCCGGTACGATGTTGGGTAGAAACCGATTAGGGGTTAAATATAACTGCCATACTTCCTAACAGGTTAGCCCGCTACCATCTTAGCCGACATCATCACTTACCGCCAGGTGAGATTAATGGCTAACTTATAGTGTAATAATAAAACCCCTCTCCATTATACAGACGGTAAAAAAACACAGTGTCCCTTGTCGTCTCTATAAACAAAATTATAACATAAAGAATATACCGAAAATATTGAATTTCTAATCAAATAACGGTAAAGACGTATCAAATTACAAAATCAAGGCTCGGTATAATAATAATAATTATAAAGCCTTTATTCAGACACAGTTTTTTTGTGGTTTTTACAATTCACACTAATATGAACGACTTTGGTGAGTCTAAAGACACCGACAACTTTGTTTGCCCAACGTTGGCAAAGGAATAAAGGCTCGGTATATAATCATTAATTATTTTATTAGTAGGTATAATTTTACGACTCTGCCATTTCTAATCCTTTAGCGAAACAAAATATTTAAATCCACCTGAATGTCTGAATAAATATTTATTCACAATTTGGTACGACCTTGAGTACAGATTAGTGAGAAAAACATGGATTACGAATACCTTTGAAAATTCAGAAGGCAATTTATCAAGATTGTCACTACTTAGGAATTGCGGGAGAAAATGAAAACTAAGGTAATACCTGCAAATTTTCCATAGCAACGGTTGTTTTGCTACATAAAATCGATTTTGACTTTGAACTGAATTGAAATCGTGAAAGGTAACCAAAGGTATCTTTCAGAACTCATCATATCGCTTCACGGGCTACGTGGATTGCGCTGTGCGCTTTGCGGAACATTACTTTAACAATTTGATATGCCAACGTCCATCGGTCGGTCATTACCTACTCATTATTAGGTCACCTTAAAAGAAAAGCTACAAAAAATTAAAAGGATTTCCTTAGTTTAGAAATAATGTCTGCTTACAGAATTTAGAATATTATTGAATTTAGAAATATTTATGCATCAAGAACCACTCCATTTTATAAATAAATAAATATACTACGACAATTCACACATCGCCACCTAGCCCCAATGTAAGCATAGATTGTGTTGTGAGCACTATAATGACTGATAAATATTTTTACATATAGAATGATAGATAAATAGAGACTGAATAATATACATAAATACTTATAATATACAGATAGACACCCAGACACTGCAAAACATTCATGTTCATTACACAAACATTTTCCAGTCGTGGGAATCGAACCCACGGCCTTGGACTCAGAAAGCAGGGTCGCTGCCCACTGCGCCGATCGGCCGTCTATAGTTATTTAACAGATAAAAAAGTTATTATTTTTCCTCTAATTTTTTAAACGTTTACCATAAAATTAGAAAGTTTGTGAGCTAGCAACATTCCGCGGGTGTAAAGTGAGACATGTGTGAGGCGTTTTCACTGTTTTTTGACACAATGCATGCAATAATGGCTGAATGAGGTTCCTGTTCTAAATTCTGTTGATCTGCTAAATTATTGAACGATTTCTTCGCTTTTAAAACAACACAATTCTTAACAAATTTTGGCATACTTGGTTTTGGTATATTGATTACTTTACGAAAGTCAGTAATTAAATTTTTACGGACTTTGGACTAGATTGCTTTTTTAGTCAATACGAAATATTAGGGAAAAGGACTTCATGGCATGCCACAACTGTAAAAATTCTGCCAGTTTGGTTTAATTCTTGATACGTTTATATCTGAATTAACACCTATGTCCTAACATACACTCGAAACACTTTTCACCGTCGACCAAAATAGGCAGGTATTAAAATAAGAATCAAACGGAATCCGCAGATTACGAAAGCGCTTACGTAACGTTTCCGTGTAAACGGAGCGGACGTAACGCTTGCCAGAATCTGCTTACTTTCAATTTTTTCTTATTGTAATTTTCTGAAATCGGAATTGAATTCGATTCGGGACGTTTTCCAAGGCGGCAGTTTCGGCCTTGAAAGTATTTTAGTGAAATGCAAATTGGAATCAATTGAAAATTGTATGTAATGGTGGTGTTCATCGATGCAGAGATATGGCTTTGAATTTTGGTTGACAAATTCACCATAGTGTCGGGTGGGGATGGCAGATCAGAATACAGTTGTCACCACCACCTCTGATCCTGCGGATGTGGTACGAGGCGACTAAAGGAATGAAACGGCAAACGGGCAGCAGTTTCCACTGATGATGGGAGGCCCAGAATTCGCCCAAAAATTAGTGACACCTATTCGAACTACGCCAAACTCCCTTCAGGTAATCTATAAGTCTATAACTATGTTTAATAGGAAATGTGTCCTTGATCCCTCAGTGCCTGAAGATCAAATTCTTCGAACAATGCGTGTTGCCAGTGATGACTTTCAGATCTGAAACGTGGTCGCTTACTATTACGTGCGACCACGTTTCAGATCCGTGTCAGGGGCTCAGTGTCACTCAGCGGGCGATGGAGAGAGCTACGTTGGGAGCGTCTCTACGTGATCAAATCAGAAATGAGGAGATCCGTAGATGAACCAGAGTCACCGACATTGCTCAGCGAGTTACATAGCTGGGACAACCGATGGACGTTGGGGTTCCAAAGCGTTGGAATGGCGACCCCGCTCAGGCAAACCAATCGCTGGGAGCCGCAGGAAACAAGCGGCCCAGGACCGTGGATTTTGAAACTCCCTACAAAAGACCTATGTCCAGCTGTGGACTTAAATCGAAATGATGATGATTATGATGATAATGTGATCGTGTACTATCCAAAATTATAGGACAGATAATCGCCGCGCCGGCCTCGAAAGAGGTGAAAAGACAACATCAAACTATTCGCTGGGAGCCGCTGGAAACAAGTTTTGCCGTGAATTTTGAAACTCCTTACAAGGAACTACTCCCTTTAAAGGGTTGAAGTGCCCTTCTCTCATATGCCCAGTAGTGGGACGCTGACAAGCTGATTACGATTATTTGAAACGTTGACGTGTTTATTGGTTAGGCTTTTCAGCAAAGCCTCAAAATACATACATTTGTAACACCGATTGCAGCGATCCATCAAAATCGGTTGCATGTGCTCGCATGACAAATGCGTACTTAATCTCTCAGTTAGCATATAAATTCAATGTATAACAATTTGTCGTCAACACACAAGCGTTTCAACTTACCGGTAGGTACCTATAGTAAATCACTATACGAATATCTGATTTCTCACAAGCAGTAGACCAAATAATATATAATTCTATCTATATATATGTATGTTTATCTTATATTCTAAGGGTTTCCGAAAATCCAGTTTTCAGGGTTCCGTACACAAACGGTAAAACGCGACTAATACTCCGCTGTCTTTCCGTCTGTTAGTCTGTCTGTCTGTCCGTCTAGCTGTATCTCATGGACCGTGATAGTGAGACAGTTTAAATAATAAATTCACAGATGATGTAGTTATGTTGATACTAAAACAACATAAACTATAAACTAGTTCTTATTAGTATAGCACTAATAACAGAATTATATAAATAGTTAAGGTTATCTTCTCGTTTTTGCTAGATACGTCAAGTAAGTATTGGCAGGAAATGAATTTCACGACAAAGAAATTCTTAGTTTGGAAATCACTTACTATTATTTTAAGCTATTTTCCAACAAGTTATTAAGACTGTAATCGTGTAGTGTTTAAGAAATTCACAAAAAATAATACACGTATTTTGCTTAACTACGGTGATGTGGTGTGATCTGATAAAGTGGGCGGGGGCCAAATGAAAATCCATAATTTCTGAATTACCTCTGAATCTATCTGGTCTGATGGAAAGCTTTGGCCTAGTGGCTAGTTACCATCGTACTGGCAATGATGTACCGCCAAAACGATTAAGCGTACCGGTACGATGCCGTGTAAAATCCGTATGGGTTTAACAAGTCCCGTTACCATCTTAAACTAAATCAAGGTGAGATTGCAGTTATGGGCAAACTTGTAGATGCAAATAAAAAACACAAACGTACATTGAAAGAGTAGCATGGTGGGTCAAAGCTCTAACTCTCTGTTTTCTATTAGAAAAGAGTCCACATTGATACATTAATGGACTGTGGATGATGAAGGTGATAAGCTAGGTGACATAATTCGATTGCGATCAGCTTAACAAAGAAGTAAGTATTACGTCATACGTATTATCTAAATTAAGCTTAATTTGCTATACTCCGCGAAAAGCAGGAGAATCTGTGTGGTGTAATTTATTATTTCTTCAATCCTTATACTCCACACCAAACAGATCTTCGGCAAAATACTCTCTACGCACGTTTCGCTCCGAAACCGGAGCATCCTCAGGAGATGTTGACTTTACAATGAATAACTGTTAAGAAACTGTTAATAATTGTTACTTAAAAATTATACCACACAGATTCTCCTGCTTTTCGCGGAGCATAGCAAATAAAGCTTAATTTTGATAATATATCATGGATTTCCGCAAAGTAGCGCCTGCTTCTATCCAATATTTACGTCATACGGTTTAAAATTAGCATAATTTTTTGCACTTCCTTGCGGTCAATGTCAAACATATTAGAAGCAAGAATATTTTGGTGCAAAGATAATTTTAAATTTGTCAATTCAGTCTTGGCACCGGCGGAAATTAGGCCGGATGTTGTTATTTCATGTTATTTTGTGAGCCACCTCATCTGCGGATGATTGTGAAATAGCCCTGGACTGTAATCCTGTTGTTAGGAGTACGGCATTTATCGGGTGACCATAATCGGTTTTCTGCGAGACATCGTACTGGATTGCGAACTTATAATATGACCACAGCCCTAAGAGCTGCGCCAGGAAGGCCGCCAAAAAATGAGGGAAGGACGTCATCGGCTAAACTTCGGGTACAACATGCAACGAAGTTTTTCCAAACGCTGCCCATTCCATAATAGATTTGACAGGCAATACAAAGGAACTACAGACACTGTTAATATTACTTTTAACAAATAAAAATAGAAAACAAAACGTGTAAACTTGTGACGCAGTCGTAACAAGGTAGTAACACAAACGAAGCTGGGTCAAAACTAAATAATAATCCACAAGAGATGCACTGAACAGTTATAGGGTTTAATTATCCCGGGAGCGGTGTCACGGGGGATTTATTACCATAATATACGACAAGGAAAAAAGGGAATACGAATGAGTAATATCCCGGAGTTAGAATTAGCACAGTTTCTTCTTATACGCCGACTTTCTCGGCTTATTTTTGCAGCAAAATTGTGTTACATACGTCCACACACTTTTCTTTTTAAATGAAATATAGTAATAAATATACGTTATAATTACAACGTTCTGCCGCCCGGAAAACTATATTGCACGAGAAACTATTTCGTCCTGGACCAAGTCTCTAAAGGGAAATCTGCCCCTGGACTACCTATATCACAGTAGACATGGTAGGTATCTAAAATTGCAGGTTGAAATATAAGTTGCTTCTTACCTACCCACCATTTCGTAAACAATTAAAGAATAATCATAATACGCAACAATCTACGTAGGTTTAGATGCAATTAAATTTAAAAACAGTTATCCCCAACTGCACAAATCCATCTTTATTTGGATGACATATTGCCTTAACTAGTTTTATATGTACATTTGGACTATGACAATACACACATCTCCATCTAGCCTCAAAGTAAGCGAAGCTTGTGTTATGCGTACTAAGATAACTAATAAATATTTTTATGAATACGAAACACAATTATATACAGATAAAACCCAGACACTGAAAAACTATCATGTTTATCACATAAACATTTTCCAGTTGTGGGAATCGAACCCATGACCTTGGACTCAGAAATCACGATAGTCAGATTGAAGATAAAACGTTTTCTATTCTTTGCTGTTAGATTATTTTTAAATAAGTTCCAAATTTGAAATTCCAATATAAAGACATTACACCATGATAAACTAGCTAGATTTTACTTTCGGGGGCCGAGTCGAATCCTAGCACGCACCTCTAACTTTTATAAGTTATGTGCGTCTTAATTGAAATCACACTTGCTTCAACGAAAAAAAGGAAACCTGCGTGCCTGAGAGTTCTGCATAATGTACTCAAGGGCGTGTGGGGTCGCCTATCTGCTCTGGGCCAGCGTGGCGGACTACGGCCTTGTGAGAAGAGGCCCGAGCCCTGTAGAAGTCCACTAATGGGTTAATATGATGATGGTAGTTTGTTGTGAAAGAACAAAGTCACGTTTTTAATCGAATCTTAGCTCCTTAAATGGACCCTTTAGGTCCAGATTCATGAATTACAAATCACCCTTTAAGTCACTTCAGTCCTGAAGGTGCGCCATGTGTCCCGAGGCAATTGCTCGTGATATGCGATGTTAATAAACTCGCATATGAATCACGATGCATGCGCGCGCGTCGTTTTGATTTACGCGTCCATTCGCAACGTCACTCATTCGAGAGTTAAATCTGTTAAATGAATGCGAGTGCAGTTGTTACCGAGTATTTATTGCACTTTGTTCGTTATATTTAATCAAGTGCGAATGCAGCAAAATGTTTTTGCAAGCTTTTATTGAACTTAATTTGTGTTATATGTTTGTGTTAATCAAACTTGCGAGTTAATAGTAACTTAGATTATCAGAATAGTCTTTAATTTTGTAATTGTATTTATTAATATGTTTTAAAGTGACGACCTTTCTGGCGCAACGGTGAGCGCCGTGAATTTAAGTAGGAGGCCCTGAGTTCGACTCTGGTAGGGGCAATTTTGATTTTTTTTTCTGAATTTTCTCTGGTCTTGTCTGGAGGGGGCTTTGGCCGTGGCTAGTTACCACCCAACCGACAAAAACGTGCCGCTAAGCGATTAAGTGTCCCGTCATCACTTACTACCAAGTGAGCTTTTTTAATATACATCTGTATGTGAAGGTTTTTCTGTAGAAAAACCTCAATACTATTCCGAAGTTAGGAAATTAGAAGTAACCATCCAAATGGTTCTTATCACTTACATCATTACTATCATCATCAACATGAACTCATTACCGGCCAACTATGGGGTCTGGGTTTCTTCCCACAATGAGAAGGGGTTAAGGCCGTAGTCCATCACGCTGGCCCATTGCGGATTGGTGAACTCCACACACCTTTGAGAGCATTGTGGAGAACTCTAAGGCATGAAGGTTTCCACACGATTCTTTCCTTCTCAGTTAAAGCGATTGAAATTTGAATTCCTTGAAACGTACTATGAAAAGTTAGAGGCGCGATTACTAACATATTATTTTGATAATAATCGTTAAAGCCCACAAACCCACGTTGGAGAAGCGTTTGTGCTCAAAACCCTTTCTTCTATAATAGAGAAGGCCTATCCATATGTGCTTGCATGCAAGACTCATGCATAAGTCCACAAGATTTTGGAAAATATAATATTGCTGGTTTTTCCTTAGGGGAATACGACGCCTTGTGGCCAATGCGACAGGCGGCGCAAGCTACGGCCAAAAACTAGTGTTCATAATAAATTCAACCCGGTCATCGACTTGAACGATAAAGTGGACTCACAATCGACACCGTTCACTCATAATCATTCATTCACTTGAGCTCGTTAAAGTTCCCGAACAACGATAAACACGACGACCCCGCGATGAATGTGAAATAAATGTGTTAAGCTTTTGAAAATATGCGCTTGTAAAGTGACTTACTATAAGGTAATAGACGCTTGAGACAATAATTAAGGTATGCTGTACAATAAAAGTATTGCCAACAAACAATGTCTTTTAATATTTGTGGTTAAAGACGTTTATTTTCTCAAAAGAAATTACAATTTCACTCAATAAGAATATTTACAACTTATTTTATGTAATTTTTAAGATATTTTTTAAACTATAAACAACAGCACGTACAAAACAATCAGAAATTATATAAAAAACTTGAGGGTAAATTTATAAATACTTCGTACTGTCTTACAAAGCCAGAACCGCACTCAGATTTTGTCAATTACAAAGGTTTTAAATTTTTTCTTAAAAATATTGTAATTTTGTTCTATTTTAATGGCGTTAGGTAATTTATTATACATTATTTTTTTTATGTTTTTCTTACCGTAATTTGTTCGTGGTTTGTTTAGACAAATGTTTTTAGCCCTACTAAGTTGTGATCCATGCTCCTTTTTAGTTAGTAATATAGTTGTTGTATGTACACCAATTTAGTTTCGGTATAATTTTTTTTTGTTGGTGTTAGAAATTTATAGTTGTAAAGAATTTTGATTATTTTATTTTGAATGATTTGTAGACATTTTAAGTTAGTTTTTGCAGTACTGCAATATTTAGGTATTTCATTTCAGTCTTAAGTGACTTCTGATACCTGTGTTAAGAAACCAGTAGCAGTCATCGTTATCTTAAGCTTATGAGTGTCCCATAGCTGGGCATAGCCCCGCGCTTTTATAAGGAGCGTGAGATTTACAGCTAATGTCATCATGCTGCAATTTGTATTTATTTTATTTTTTATGCGTTACTTGTATTCAGTAGCAAACTGAAAATCATTTAGGTATGTTAATTCAATACGAATATACACACAAATAATAAAAAAAAATATACCTATAAAGGATATATACTCAAAATTTATTTTATTATTAATAATAACGTACTAGTAGAACATAAGTGCCAGTATATGATACCAACAAAATAATATATCCTATTAAAACAATTATGAATTGTACTGATTGTTTCTCCTACCAAAGATATTCGTGGTTATCCCCAAAATAACAATCCACTCATAAGTTATGATTTTATCAAATATTCACACATATTATACACAAAATCCCCAAATCAGCTGACCGCCAAGCAATAAGAAATCAAATCCAAAGATATTGTTATTGTCGTTAAAAAAGTTCAAAAATATATAAAAATAAAAGTACTATGTGTATCCATAAATAAATAATTTATGCATGAAATGTAGATTATTATATCTCGCTCAAAACAAAATTAACAACATAAACAGAATAAACATAATACCAAATTATAACAACACTAAGAAAACATAAGAATCGTAGATGCTTATAAAGCTTCTACGATTCTTATGTTTTCTTAGTGTTGTTATAACTTCTACTTCATAATATTAAGGTTTAAAACTTACCTACACCAAATAACACAACAATGTTCACAAAACGTAGCACAATAACAAATCACGTCAGAATCAGCTGTTACGCGCTCACAACACAACACTGCTCACAATACACCGGCCCGGCAAATACCCGGTCCGACCGGCGGCTAGCCGTGGACTGCCGCCCGCCCGCCTTAACGCGCCGCGGAGCCTACTGCGAGCCTCAGAAAAACTTTTCTGCACTATGCAGTTGTGTTCAAGCTGTCTGAAAACTATATGCAGATCTCACGCTCTGTAATCTCTGCATAGTACAAAATTGCTTTCCGCATATATCCACTACCTCCTCCTAAATCATGCCATAGATTTTTACCATCGTTTAGATATATATTTTTGAAGATGGTTTGTGTATATCAGAAAGTCTAATCAAGTTTATTTTTTAATAGAAACATTACAATTGCTGAAACACAATTTGCATGGCAGAAATTTCACTCTTTTTACACCCGTGAGAAGCCAGGTAGGAGTGGGACGTTATAATGTAATATTATTTTTTTTTGGTTTTATCCTTAACCAATGCTAAGTGACATGGCATGTCAATATAACATGCCTTTTTTAAGGAAGAAGTATGGTAGTCATGCCCCTAATCGGTTTTTACGTGACATTTCACTGGAACACTAAATTGCTTAGCGGCATGTCAGTAACTAGCCACGGCCAAAGCCTCCCACCAGATAAAAAAAGTCTTCAGTTCCAATCACTTCTATTAGTCCTCATCTCACTTTCCTTTTAAATGCATATCCTCTTTCACCTAATTCATCCATTTCTTCTTTGTTCTTCCTTAACTTGAATCCTTCCAAATAAATATTTAACATGATGACTTAACCATCCATATCTTTTTCGTCACTAACGTACTTTAAAACTGCCCCTTAGATATTCAATACGAAGGTACGGAGATATTAATAAAATAGGGATTCATTTATGCATATGACATGACTTATCTTATAAATTTTATAACTGTACGTTTAAATCGTTATTATTACTAACATATTGCGATAAATTCGCTAACCTGCATTGCAGCAGCTTAGTGGGTCTATGCTCTAAAGTCCTCTCTTTTATGCGATAGGGAGGAGACCTATGCCCAGCAGTGGGATGATAATAGGCTTATGATGAGTGAAGATTGTCTAGAAATCTGCCTTTACGTATAACCTCCAAGTACCGACTTTGGTCAACGTTGCTTAGCCAAGGCAATCGAATTATTCAATGTTGTCTTAAATAGGTAATATTATTCAGCAAAAAAAAAACATTAGTTGAAACGTGCAAACTCGTACTACAGGTTCGGATATAAAAGAGAGTTCATAGTAGGTCTTCCGAACGTAAATTTCGCACGACACTGAAATTTTATTAAGGCTTCTTGCTGAACGGCTGTGTGGAGTTATTGTGTGCCACTTGGCATTCTTCTTTTTAACGTCTTCAGCGGGATCAAGTGGAGCGGATCGGGTTATCTAGGATATCTTTCTTTTACTGTTCCGCTGCTGAGTTATCTAGATACCTAACTATGTTTATTCGTGAGACGGATTTAGAACTTTTACTTTTGAAAACTGTGGTTTATATTGCATGCTCTGTTTTAGGTATTTACGAGATAGGGTTCTGAAATGGAATCGTTAAAAGACATGGCCAATTCCAGTACGGGCTTACAGTGTACACCAATGATTTTTAGTGTTATAAACTCTTAATTATAAGCACATTTAACCGCTATAAATATAAACTGGCCAAGTTTGAGTCAGAAACGCTCAAAAATCATTATTTTTCTGTCACATACGCATATATTTACACAAAATTTTGTCGTAACTATTTAAAAAAAAGGTGAGAATGGTTGATAGTAAGTTTTATTGATTTTACTGATGTTGAGCATAATAAATATATTTGTAGATCAAGCAAATATAAGTAATTTAAATTTGAAAATTATTTATGCTCCCTTCATTCAGAACTAGATAAAATAATATGTTGTTTATGCCTTATTTACATTTTTCTATTCGCTGGATTCAGTCAGTTCAGTACAGGATCAGAATGTTTGATATCACCGTTGTTGTCTCTTAATAGCTCAACTCGCACTTAGAGTAGTTAAATAATTAGACTAGCGACTCTATTTAGTCGAATGTTATAAAAATCAACCTTTTTTTACTTTTATGGCTCTATACAGCGGTGATAGCCAAGTGGTTAGGAGGTCAACTTCATTTTTATAGACAGTGTGGTGAACTGCGGCCTAAAGCCTTCTCATTTCAGACGAAAACTCGTGCCCTGTAGGAGTCGGTACTTAGATGATATAATGGTTATACTCTAAAAACATTTTGTTAACTCTCCGTGTTAATTGTGCATGTACACTACGTAGTATGTAGCCCTGAAGAACTATACGGTTTTAGTAGCTCTCAACTATAGAGTAGACTGTCAATGCAGTTATTTACTGGCTTACTCGATTCAGTTAACTTTAATAGAGTAAAAAATTGTAAAGTTATAACAGTAGCACTAGATTAGATCATTGGACTGGAACGCGACTGGTAAAATATAAAGTAGAAATCAATCTTAGTCTCTTGTAGAAATAATATTTTATTTGCTCTATTTGTGTGGTAAATGGTTGAAATCTATTCCAAGCAGCAATTAGTGCGAGTTCTCATTAAGAGGTACTTTCTACAGAATTTAATGTTAAGGTAATATAATAAAAGCGATGTTTAAAGGACTCAAAGATTTTCATAGACTCGACTTTTCATGTGTATTTTAGTTGAGGTATTCTTGTAAAATAAATAAATTTGACTATAGGCTGTTTTCTTACACTAAAAGTTTGCCCTTGATTAAAATTTCACCTGATAGTGAGTAATGATGCACTACGTCTAAAGTGGTAGCGGGCTAACCATCTTCGGTGGGTATGTGTGTGTGTGGCCGTACACTCTTATATGTAGGTAAATCAATTACTACCCCTGTGTCATTGTTGCAATGTTCTAATCTGAAGAGAATAGTTGCCAGTGTTATTACAGGGACATGAGGCTTAACAACTACGACTCAGGTTGCTGGACACAGAGAGGCATGTTGCAGGACTTGTTGTCAGTGTCGCTTGTAGGTGATAGATGAAAACGTGCACAGTGACGTCATCAAACATCTAATTGTTATTCCACACTTGGAGCAATGTCGGCGCTGTGCTAATGTCGAGCGAAAGCATTCGCTTCTTATCTGCTTGATGTATTGGGGCGGTTACTGCACGCTAGCTGAAAACTGTTTCCGTTTATATCTTACTGATTTCTGCTTATGAATCTATACAACTTCTGAAATATAAATAACATTTATTATAATAAATAAATGATAATAATAATACTTCAGAGGCTTTAGAGGTATATTATTTACTGTCTTCGAAAATTATCTGTGAAACCGAAACTCTAATAGTTTTTGAGTAAACCACTGCTATAGTTTTTACTGAAAGAAATAAGAAACAGCCCCACATGCAAAATTAAAATCAAGTGACTCCTGTCACTTTATTTACTACGCGTCGCGTAGCGTAGGTACTATGTATGTGTGAAAAATTTAAAGAAATAGGTATACTATCGGTAGCCTCACAATATTTTTATAACAATATAATATTTGTAAGACATCATATTAGTCTATATAAACAAAAAGTGGATATAAACAGTCGACTTACATGAAATGGTCATAAATTAGTGACATCTGCATATGGTCTGCGAAAGGTATAGAAGTCATTTGTGGGATTGACTATAAGCTTTAATAATATGATTCCTAAGGTAATTTGGGACCTACCTAAGTATAAGTTTAAAGAATATGTTAAAACACATTTATTTCAGTGAGGTTACTATATAATTGATGAATTTCTTAATGACAAGGTTGCTTGGAAGCATCCAGCTCTGCTTTCATCTCTCACAAGATAAAAAAATGGATGTTAAAATGTAAATTGTTTATGTTGGAAAAGAGCAACTGATGAGTTTCTTGCCGGCTTCTTCTCGGTAGAATCTGCCTTCCGAACTGGTGGTAGAGTCACTACACACAGACAGACTAGGTAGGCAAGCGCGTTAAATCCTAGGCCGCTTATTTTTGGGTGTGATTGCGGACGAGCGCTAGACTATGGATATAAAAAAAAAAAGCAAAGCGAGAAAAAATGAGCAAAAGAAATATTACGATCTCCTTTAACTGATCATAATTATATTTGAGTTAAAATTCATTAAATTATTTTGAATGCCAGCTAAGCTTCACCAATACGGTCAAACGCGTTTTAAAGAATTATTTGTTAACAGAACTGGTATTATGGATAATAGGCAATAACATATTTTGTAATTTCTATCTAGTGAGAGAATAAAACGCACATAACTACTGTAGTAAGAGGTGTGTGCCGATGATCGAACACCCACTATAAGCAAACTCGAAGCCTAGTATCAAGGCAATCACCATTCTCATACGCAGTAATATATAAGTCTGTAAAAGGTTTATACGTACAGCCATGAATACTACGACTTCCCACCTCGGGGCTGTTTCGCAGACGGGCACAATGGCTTGGAGACAATAGAGCGACGTGCGTGACTGCGGCGTGCTTGACTCACGTAGCGCCAGCTGATGCGGTAATGAACCAGAGTGACTTGAAGCTATGCATTTTAAAATTTAATGAAAGGAACAAATGAACAAACATGATTACGATAGATGGCATTTATAATGTGTCATCATCAGCTCTTCAACCGATTGAAGTCCACTGCTGGACATAGGTCTGTAGCAGTTCCAAAATCCACGGTCCTGGGCCGCTTGTTTCCAGCGGCTCCCAGCGACTCGTTTGATGTCGTCTGCCTACCTCGTTTGGGGCCCAACAACGCTGCGTTTACATGTGCGGGGTCGCCATTCCTTGGAACCCCAACGTCCATCGGTTCTCCGAGCTATGTGCCCCGCCCATTTCCACTTCACTTTGCAACTCGCTGAGCTATGTCGGTAACTATGGTTTTTCTACGGATCTCCTCATTTCTGATTTAATCACTCCCAACATTGCTCTTTCTGCTGAGTGATTTTGAGCCTTCTTATGAGGCCCATAGTTAGCGATCAAGTTTTGGATCCGTAAGACAACACTGGCAACACGCACTGTTCGAAGACTTTGGTCTTCAGGCACTGAGGGATTTATAATGCGTACAATACATTAATCGACAATCGATTCGACAGCCGACTGGCGCAGTGGGCATCGACCCTGCTTTCTGAGTCCAAGGCCGTAAGTTCGATTCCCACAACTGGAAAATGTTTGTTTGATGAACATGAATGTTTTAAAGTGTCTGGATTATTTTATGTATATTATAAGTATTTCTGGGTATTATATTCATAAAAATATTAATCAGCTATGTAAGCACCTATAACACAAGTTTCGCTAATTTGGCGCTAGATGGCCATGTGTGTATTGTCGTAGTATATTTATTTATTTAAAAAAATGTTTCCGTGGTAGCGAGCTTATGGCTTTAACTACATTTATAGACTTAAAACTAAAGCTACAAGGCCCGAGTATTCAAAACGCGCTCTGGTCTAAGAATAAGCCCAAATCAAACTTCGCTGGATGTCTTTTATGTTACCACTATCTTAGTCACATTGTCATCTAGATATTCCGAGAGATTGAGAAATTTGATTGATTTCCTGTGCCGCCTGTCTCCAGAAATTAAGCACAGGCAAAACTTAATGTAAATGGACTTACAATCTCACTCAAGAACTCAGCTATCCAAAGCCAAAGGATTTTTCTTGAGCATCATTATTGTAAAATTTTATTTTGTAATAATCGTTAAATCTCACCAAATTCAATTTGGGCAGCCTAATAGGTCTATGCTCTACAACCTTCTCTCTTGTAAGAGAGAAAAAGAGAAGATGAAAATTACCGCTGGCTATCGCTGCTTAATGGATGTATTACAAATATAATATTCCCGGTTCCCGTTTCGAGTCATCATCGCAGACACCTAAGCAGGTACAATACCCGGAGACAATGGACCCGTCTGAGCGCGTGGCTTCACCATAAGCACCCAGCAATGTTATGTACGCGTTAGTTTGAATCTGATGTTTTATTGAACGACCTTTTATTTATTTCAACTTAACAGTAAACGGAATGCCGTCGTCTTAAAAAACACATTAAACTATTTTAAATGAAAAACTGTTGTTAGTTTGTTCTTCGTGCAAAAAGACAATTACTAGATGAAATCTTTAAGATTTCTCTCAATAAGTTCAAAGTTTATATAAAACGTAACATTATAGAAAAATCCTATTATAATATTAAGGATTACATATAAAATACAATATATATATATATATATATATATATGTATATATATATATATATATATATATGTATATATATATATATATATATATATATATATACATTTAATATTTATCTTAGTATAATTAAACAACTAAACTATTATTCAAGCTTGAAACAAAACATGATTTAAGAGCCAATAAACTTGAAATATCTTATAATTATAATCATTATAAGATATTTCAAGTTTAGGCCGGTGTCCACCACGCTTGGCCAGTGCGGATTGGTGGACTCCAAACGACTTTGCGAACATTATAGAAAACTCTCAGGCGTGCAGGTTTCCTCACGAAACGATAACCGAAGAAAAGCCCTTCACCGTAACTTGAAGGAAGCGATATATTAATTGCATAAAACGCACATAACTTAGAAAAGTTAGTTGTGCATGCTGGGATTTCAACTCAGCCTCCCGAAGTGACACCGAAGTCCTAACCACTAGGCTATCACGGCTTCGTGTCGTATAAGAAGAATTCATTTCAGAAATATTATATAGATCTTTGGCCTAGTCGTGAATCTGTCTATACATTAAAAAAAAAGGTGACTGGCAGATTGACTTATGAATATACCGCTTGAACCACTAGAAGAATCTGAAGTTTGGCACGCAGCAGTACGGCAACTATTATAAAATTAGTGTAAAAACTTATTCTAAGGGGAAAAAAGGGTTCAAAATTTGCCAATCAATATCGAACTTACTGTGAGCTCAGCCTCGAGCAAAAGCTACTACAATATTTTTATGAAAATAGGTGGATATTTACCATTGTTTACTAAATAATAAGTCAGTCGTGTATTTAAAAGTGAGAATAAAATATTCGTAATAGCCGATCTCTCTTTTAAATATCGTAGCCGCTCGGCGGGCCGGCGTGCCCAGTCCATTGCAATGGTATTACCATACAGGGCCGAACGCTGATTCAATTTGCAATACCATTCACGTTGCTTTGTTTCCTTTCATTTTATTCGCCGTTATGCTTAAATACTGGCTCTTTGGGTTAATTTTTTGTATCTCGATTTCATTCGAGAGGGCCGTTTGGTTTCCACTGTGCGATTTTCAATCAGAAATGGATGTTTCACAAATACTTTCTGAATAGTAGTTTTTGTGACAGAGCTCGTCCGGAGAAGTACTACTACTACGATTCAGGTTGACCGGTACAGGGTGGTAATTTGGTCATGATCTTTGCATGCCCTTGAAGTGCTTCTCTGTTTATAGGCGATGGTTTTCCTGTTATCATCAGATATGCTTGGTCTGTCATTTTTTTTTTTGTATACTTCGACAATACAGACATTGTCATCTAGCCCCAAAGTACGCTTAGCTTGCGTTATGGGTACTAAAATGACTGTTTATTTGTTAATAAATAATAAATAAATAAATAAATAAATATACTAAGACAATTTACACATCGCCACCTAGCCCCATAGTAAGCGTAGTAGCTTGAATAATTTTTTATGAATATTATTATTTATAAAAAACACATAAATACTTATAATATATATATATAAACACCCAGACACTGAGAAACACAAACATTTTCCAGTTGTGGGAATCGAACCCACGGCCTTGGACTCAGAAAGCAGGGTCGCTGCCCACTGCGCCAATCGACCGTCAATTATTAATTTAAAACAAAAATGCCAGTTCATTTGATCGCTTCACTCAATAATTCGGTTCAAGTCAATTTAATTGTTTTGCTGTTCCATCTATGCTCAAAGACTCTCTCTTCTATGTTAGTGAAGACCTATGTCCAGCCAAGGGGCTGGCTGGTGGATGATTTAGTTCCAGGTCAGATTCGATTTCATTGCAATATGTGATTTCGTTTAATTTTGCCATTTTGATGATTTCTTAGAACCGTCACGTCAGTATAAATTAAATTTTATATTTTGATTAAAATTATTTTACCTACACATGGAGAGAAGAGTGACGATATAAATAAAAAAAATAAAAAAAATTAAACACCACCTTCAATATGGTCAACCCAATGCCCGCCATCTACAGAGCCCGATCTTCTCTCAGAATAATAATAATTAACTTTATTTGGGCCAAAAATAGTTTGTGCGCAGAGTTCTATATTAAGTATATAAAAAAAACATTGCATTTAAGATTTTTAAATAAACAAAACTTCTTAAAACATAAAGTTTATTTGCTGGTGCCTTTATCAGGTTTCACAGTTTTATAAGTACCAGCGACCTTTAAACCAAAAATTAATACCTGCTTACATAATAAATGAGGTTAGTAATTGCAAATATATAGGAATGTACAAAATGTTTGTAAGACCAGGTTCCAGTTACGCCAACTCTGTTGAATGAGAAGGCTTTAGGCCATAGTCCACCACGCTGGCCAAGTGCGGATTGGTAGTTTTTACAAACTTTTAAGAACGTTATGGAGAACTCTCATGCAAGCAGATTTCCTCACGATATTTTCATTGACTGAAAAGTTAGAGGTGCGAGGATTCAACTTGGTTACCCAGAAAGGCCGAAGCTCTAACCACTAGGCTTTCTCGATTAACATAACCTTAATGATCAGCGATGTTTATATAATTACGGTTTTGACGGCTCATTGGCGCAGTAGCAGCGACCCTGCTTGCTGAGCCAAAGCCGTGGGTTCGATTCCCACAACTGGACAATGTTTGTCTGATGAACATGAATGTTTTTCAGTGCTGGGTGTTTATTTATATATTACAAGTATTTATGTATATTATTCATATAATTATTCATCAGTCATCTTAGTACCCATAACACAAAGTATGCTTACTTTGGTGCTAGATGGCGATGTGTGTATTGCCGTAGTATATTTATTTATTATTTATTATTTATTTAATTATAATATTTTTTGTTTAATTGAAAAAAAATTGATTATTTTTCACTTCACTTTAAAATTTTCTCTAGAGTTAAATTTTCGTATAATCGTATAAAGAATCGTATAAAGCGGACAACCCGAAGCTCAGTAAAATGGTTAAAAAAAAACCTTGCGGCGCAGAACTCCAAAGATTATTAATAGTTTAAGTTATTTTAACCTTAGCACTTAGCGCTGCGAGGAGTAAAGGTAGAAATCTGAGAAGAAGGACGGATCCATTTTAACAGGCAACAGTTATCCTCGCAATTAGTGCAACAGTGAAATTTACAACAATTAGAAGGCAAGATAAGTGGTGATAGCCCAGTGAGTAAGACTTCCACTTCACTTTCGGGGGCCAAGTTCAAATCCCAGCTCGCACATCTAACATTTCTAAGTTTTGGGCATTTTTTAAGCAAATCAAATATCCCTTGCTTCGACGGTGAAGGAAAGCATCGTAAAGTCAAAGTCAAAAATATCTTTATTCAAGTAGGCCCGCCCATACGTGGCACTTTTGATGCGTACATAAGAATTACACGTTAGTGAGATGATGGCGATAACCACATTCGTAAACTTAAAACTAAAGCTACGAGGGTTCCAAACGCGTCCTGGTCTAAGAAGAAGCCCACAACAAACTTAGCCGGGTGTTTTTTTTTTGTTATCACCATCTCACAATGCCATCTCACGGCCGACTGGCGCAGTGGGCAGCGACCCTGCTTTCTGAGTCCAAGGCCGTGGGTTCGATTCCCACAACTGGAAAATGTTTGTGTGATGAGCATTAAGTGTTTTTCAGTGTCTGGGTGTTTATACGTATTTTCTAAGTATTTATGAATTATATATAATTCATAAAAATATTCATCAGTCATCTTAGTACCCATAACACAAGCTACGCTTAATTTGGGGCTAGGTGGCGATGTGTGTATTGTCGTAGTATATTTATTTATTATTATTTATTTATTATTTATTTAAAATTATTAGAAGAGCAACCTGGTTAGAGCAATAATACAAGCCCAAGCTTTTTTATCGATTACGTAGTCCTTTATACTATATTAGGACTTTTCTATAAGCTTACGTAAGGAAGTGCCTGAGAGTTCTACAAACAAAACACTCATATTTTCCTGTATAGTATGAAAGTTTGATTATAATAGGGATTGGAATTGAGATTTTACTTAACGACTTAAGTATATTAGGTAATTACACGGGTATGTATATTCAAAGGCTCATTATACGGTAAAATATACAAGGCTCGAAACTTCCGGAAGGCGGTAAACATTCCGTAATTCCGCATCTTTGCTAAACAACTCCGCGTTTTCCGGAAGATTTATACGTGGCTACATATCAGACGATCTCAATTTGTTTCCCGCCGTAACTAAGACAAAGCTCTCACCCTTGACCTTACGCACTCAGCGCAATTTGGATGCCTTAGAACCCTTTTTACGCCTGTCATGTTTAGATTAGTTTGTTGATAGATAATGGATCCAATTTTATTATACACAAATCTAAAATATTTGCTAAAATGACAAGCTTAGTTATATAGTCGAGTTTTCTGTGATAGAGCTTATTTTAGCAGCATTGCACACACACATGAGGCTCAACACTTACGCTACAGGTCGATAGACATATGCAGTGGCTTGCACTTCATACATGCACAAAAGCACTGCCTACCCCAAAATTGATATATAACTCGTATAAGAGGGGTATTTTAGCAGTTTAATGCAGTTTTCCTGCTTTATGCATAACTTTTTAGGTCGTGCTCCTTGCATGCCCTGCGAAGTGTTGCTTTGCTAATAGGCAATGATCTTTCACTTAGGAACAGGTACGCCATCTGTTTAGTGCGTCAGTTATAACTAGGTATTAGAAAAAGTTTAGAAATTTCCATTGCTCCTTACCTCGGAGAGCCATCAGTTCCAGTAAATATAAGCAACAAGGTAAAACGCCGCATTAAAGTAGCGTGATCACATCTCAAAATTTAATTTTCCTGTGATGACGAACTCTTAACCCATTTACCAGCATGGCATTTCACGAACTTAGAATATAAAATGTATTTTAGAGAGTGACATGACAGGAGCCGATTTCGGAAAGTTTCAAACTAAAGCGTACTAAAATGCTACGTTGCCGATCCGGGCAGTTTTCCATCACCAAATTGATGTTGCAATTTTTAGTTGCGTAAATAAACTTAGAAAAGTCAAATTCATTTTTCTGTCTTGTGAGAGATGAAACCGGAGCCGGGTGCTTCCAAGCAACCTTGGAATTAAGAAATTCATCAATTGTATAATAACATAACATAACAATAGACGTAACTTAGAATATCAAGTGTTTTACATAGAGGCTCTCACATTACTTTATTTAACTTACATGGTAGGACTGCGACTCCACTATCGGGGGCCGAGCTCGGTTCCCAGCACACTTCTAAACTTTCTAAGTTATGTGCGTTTTTTCAGTAATTGAAATATGACTTGCTTCAACGTCGAGGAAACCTGCATTCTTGAGAGTTCTACAAAAATGTTCTCAAAGATGTGTGGAGAGGTTGACATGATCGGTTGTTATCACTGTTTCGCTGTCATGTCCTTCACAGATTTAATATAGTATAGTTGTACTATTAGGAATATAGGCTAAATTTAACTGCCATGAACCTCAGGTTAGCCCACTACTTTCTTAAACTGCATCACAAATAACCATCAGGTGATATTGCATTAAATGACTAACTTGTAATGTAAAAAAAAAAGTTGTATGATCTTTAAGAAACTTTCCATCGCAGTGACAACTACTATTTATTTAGTTGTAATGTATTTTATTTATAAAAATATTCAACAGTCATCTTAGTACCCATAACACAAGCTACGCTTACTTTGGGGCTAGATGGCGATGTGTGTATTGTCGTAATATATTATATTACTATTAAAAAAAAAAAAAAATTCTAAGCGTTGTCTCGACTATCTTGAGTTTAAAACAAAATTATCTCCTTAATAATGTGCACAGCTTGTTTACGGTTCCAATAAATCTGGCCGTAAAGAAGCACCATCTCCGGGCCATCCAGGGCCGGCAGCTTAAACTTTTAATGGCACTTGACGCGAGAAAACGGGGTTAAACTACATTAAAAGTACTTTATCTCGATTCTTGGTTCGCATCGAGACCACTCGTCTTAGGCCCTCCACTCGCTTTGTGTGAAACGTTATACGTTGTTGTGTTTTGTGAAACGGAAGCGGACGGAAACAGCTGTATGTGTTTTGAATTTCATCTTTATAATTAGACTGATCAAATGGTATAAACTCACAGGGATTTTATATGGGTACGTGTGTGTATTACACACAAAAGACAGAGAAGGTAAAAGGATACCTTTTGCTTTCGTAAAATTAGCAAGAAATAGAGTTCAATGACCTCAAAGAATGGATTTGTCAAAAGGATAATATTAAGGATTACTTAAACGGTAAAAAAGTTTGGGTGTCAATTGCTCTAACTTCATAGCTTAATATAAATTTACTGTGAGATGGTGATAACAAAAAAAAAACCCGGGTAAGTTGTTTGTGGGCTCTTCTTAGAGCAGGGTGCGTTTGGAACCCTCGTGGCTTTAGGTTTAAATTACCGAACGAAGCTATCACCAACCCCCTTACAATTATGTAAACATAATATATGTAAGATCGCTTCATAATTGCCTGTGAAAGGCCTATATGAATAAATCAATTTTTAAATTTGGCCACCTAAACTAAATAGGATTTGTTTTCAATTAAAAAAAAACGTGAATTGAATGTACAGAATGTATATTTGAATGATGTAAACAGAACTGAAGCTAGATTTACATTTTATAGCGTGCCAAAGAAATAGGCCACTAAGATCTTACTACTATTCTATTATTATCATAATATGTCATTGACTTCCATTTTTTATTTTGTTTTATATTGTCAAACTCTAATGATATCTATCTAGATGTTTCACGATACTTTGAATGTTCTAGTCTAGTTAAACCTGAGTAAGTCTATCCATTACATTGGATAAGTGACTGCGACCCACGTTAGTGGTATGTGGTGGTCATAGGTGGTAATCAAACGTCTTCAGCGGACCAAATTAAATCATAACGTTACCACAATGCCAGTTAAAGCGCCTTTAAATTTATTATAAGTTTAAAAGTGCCTATTTTTTATTTTCTTTTTATCAACATTTGGTACCAATTACATTGATGAATTGAATACCGGAACATCAATAAAAATTAAAACTCATAAATCCCAACGTGACTGTCAAAATTGGTACACGTGCGTCAAATTATCGAACATGACATCGGAATGACTGCAGTCGTTGCATTTATGCCACGACTTGTTATAACGTACGGTAAAGTTGTCCTTAATTAAGTATTTTATAACTTTTCAAAATCATCATCTCAAGTTTATTACAAACCTTCGTATAAACATAACAGAATTCAAATTAGAAAGATCACAAATCTTTATTTTAAGTTGTTTCGATGTTTTGAAAAGTAGTAGCGTCATCTGTCGAGATCAATAAACGTTTCAATTTGCCTTTTTTAATTTAGGAACGAGTCGACGGAGATATGTTGGATGCGCGCGCGCCGTCTTTTTCCTTTTTTTCTTCTTTTTTAACGTCTCGTAACAAACTCGTCTGGAATTGCATTTGTCATGTACATCTCGATTGAATATGGCTCGGTATTAGTAATATTAGTTTTCATTCGAGTACAAAGTAAATTATGCGACTATTTTTAAGAAGACGCGTGTAACTAAACTGTTCGTAAAATATTATGTTCTCTTCTGGGATATAAGTTCGGAACACTATATTGAGATGATTCCGCTTGTTTTACACAAGTATAATATTTGTGCTCGTAGTTTTTTTTTAATCATTTATGATGAGTTTGGCAATAAAGTTTATAAAATTTTTATTTCACTTACATTATTTTCAACACGTTTTGGATGTCAATTTATTCTCCTCTATTGACCTTTTGAATTTTGTTATTATTTATCAAGATATGACCAGTAGCCTTGTATTTCTTGATGTATCGGCGAAAACCGAAGCTGTCTGGAAGATTTCTGTAGTAAGCTTTGAGCAAGCACTCCAGAGGAGATAATGTTTGAAGTACAAGAGCAAAGAGCTTGTGCGGAAAAGCAAAGAAGACGTGCTTCGTAATAATATTATAATATGGGTTTAAGCAAATGGAAGTCATTACAGATATTTCCAGGCATAAAGGTTCGATTGAGCTAATAGTTGACCAAAACGACTTTTGTGGAGTTATCTGAAACAATCCAAACAAAAATGACGACTAACGACAAAGCTCTAGAACCGATGGTGACTGATGTCATGTTCAAAAACAATGAATCCTCTGCCAGGAATGCACGTTTTAGAAAGAGTCCTGAATAATTCAATCTTAACCAAAACAAGAAACGTATGTAAGGAGGAATTTTTTCCTCCTTTTTATCAAAACAAGACCCTGCCACCTCCGCAAAACTCAGTAGTACAAAGGCCCTCTAGGCCCTTTATAAGAAGAAATATTTATTGTGTACAATAAATACTTCTCTAATCTTCACATCAACATGAACCCTATTATAATCTTGACTCAGTAATGATGCAGCTAATAGCCTCAATGCACATAAACTATCCAGTAATTGAAGTCTATTAAGGAGATGGTCAACAAAAAAGGATGCAAAAGAAATATCAATGCATCAAGCCCGGACGAGGTTTGACCGGTTAGCCAAGATTGTCTGAATATAGATGCTCATTTAATACTAGGGATGGTCTTACACTCAGACCATATACTCGTACATCGTGGATGAATATATAATCCAAGCATTAGTATTTTAATGTTTTAACAGACTTTAAAGAAGAATTTGGAGATAACTATTTTAGATATTAGCAATAAAGAGAGAAAATATACTACGATAATATACACATCGCCATCTAGTCCCAAAGTAAGCGTAGCTTGTGTTATGGGTACTAAGATAGCTGGTAAATATTTTTATGAATAAAATACACATACATACTTATAATATACAGATAAGCACCCAGACACTGAAAAAAAATCACGTTTATCACACAAACATTTTCCAGTTGTGGGAATCGAACCCACGGCCTTGCACTCAGAAAGCAGGCCCACTGCGCTAACCGGCTGCCGAACAACAATGGACAGGATAGTTATTATTATTATTGAATTCTTTATTGCACACACAAAAACAAAATCCGAAGAGAAACACAAAAGATAAAAAAAAAATAAAAATCAAGTTTAGGTGTGCAAAGGCGGTCTTATCGCTTAAGCGATCTCTCCCAGACAACCTTTGGCGAAAGTAGTTGTTATAAGGAACGGGTTGGTTGTTTAGTTACATTTTTCTCATCGGTTTCAATTAAAACTATTAGAAAATCAATAAAAACTTGACTTGAATACTAAGCCAACGAACTTAGTTATTATTTATTTTCTATATGCTGTGATAATAAATAATCGGAAAAGCCCGCCGACCCACTCCGTAGTCGAGTTGTGGGTCCACTCCCTCAATCCATTTATTCCAGAAACGAAGAAGCTTGTGGTACCCCCCTGCTAATACACAAAGGGCCACCACTTTCTGACACGTATCAGCCTAAAGGTAAGTTTTGTCCCTTTCTTGACAAAGTAAGAAAGTTAATAATTTAATTAATTAAATGAAAAAATATCATATTTAGGTAAAGTATGATATTTTATTTAATTTTATTACAAAAGTAAATGAGGAGGGATATTTAAGGTTACAAGCGGTTGCGTCGAGTTTTCCTCTGTCATAACAAAGGAGACCTATACTCGGCAATGAGACATTATTCTGGACAAAATTCGGGAACCCCGGCAACCGGCTGGAGTGGTTAGCAGACGAGAAGTATAGGTACAACGGGTTCCCGGGCCTCTTATAAAGTCCATGACATTTCGTAGTGGTTTTTAGTTCGGTACGATTTAAGTAGACGGGTCAGTCCCACTTAACCTCCGTTGTCCAAGGGTATGTGCTTTTTCACCAGACAAAAAAAAAGGCCTTAAATTCAAAAAAGTATCGAAGTTCTCGGTACATCCCTCGTTGAAACGATCATTAAGTACACGTAGTGGCTGCGCGTGCGCGCAATGGCTAACGATTGACAACTTAGCTCGCATCCATCCGTATAAATATAAATAACTGTTATCGTGTAACACAGTTTATCTGCCATTACCTGAGTCGCTCTGTTTTTGCACTTCGTCTCGACCGTTCGCCGATGTATGATAGCTTAAACAATATCAGTGCTTCGAAAAACTAAAACCTTAATGTTTTATTTATTTTTTTATTCCATTACAGGTTAACCCCCTTGACTGCAATCTCACCTGATAGTAAGTGATGATGCAGTCTAAGATGATAGCGGGCTAAACTGTTAGGGAGTATGGTAGTCATACCCCTAATTGGTTCAAACTCGACATCGCACCGGAACACTAAATCGCTTAGCGGCACGTCTTTGTCGGTAGGGAGGTAACTAGCCAAGGCAAAAGATTTCCACCAGACCAGACAAAAGAAAATTCAGAAATTATAATTTCCAAATTGCTCCTGCTGGGAATCGAACTCGGGAACTCCTACTTAAATTCTCAGTGCGCACAGTTACGCCAGGGAGGTCATCAAACTGTATTTTTCGTTTTCGTGTTGTCGTATTTTTCGTAACACAACGTAGCCGTTGCCCAAATTTTTTGTTCATTCACGTTTTCCTGGGATAAAAAGTCGCCTATATTACTTTACTTATTCAGCCAACTCTTTGCCAAAAACAAACGAATTAGTTGCTTAGTCAGGTCATGAAGGAAGAACAAACAAACAAACACACTTTCGCATTTAAAATATTAGTAAGGATGACTTACAAAGCAAATGAGATAAGGACTCGATCATCTTCAAAATTGAAAAAAAACTTAACGATGTATGTTTTTTTTACTTATAGACAGTATTATGCATGATGTGAGAATTACATTACCTCAGGACGAGCTGATGGCAACTAATACGGCCCGTTATAAAGTAGACCAGTAAGATTAACTATTTCGCGTACAAGTATCGGCTGCGCGTGCGCACGATTGCTAACCATTAGCAACTTTGCTCACGTCCGTATAGTAACTGTTATGGTGAACAGTCTGTCTGTCATTGGGGATCACAATTATTCTGTAATGCTAAAAATTTTTGTTTTGATCTTACTGTGTGGTGACGGCAAATCGCAATACAGTGTCACCATCCCTCTTCTTCGCACTAGAGTCGTAAAGAGCTAATAAAGGAATACAACCGAGACCGGGTAGCAGCGTCCTCTGTGCAATTACTACCATCTACTGCGATCACCAACCCGTCTGCCCAAAATTGGAATTATTGAGGAACAAAAAAGATGGTCTCCCCTCGAATAATAGTAAATATACTAAACATACAACGACAATACATACATCGCATCGTACATAGAAGTGACGGTTTCAGAGTATATACCCACCACGCTGCTCCTATGCGGTTTCGTGGGCTTTGAAGACTATTATTACAAAAGGTGTAGACCACAATTCCAGCTAAGTGCAACTAAGTGTACTCTCTCTTGAGAACTCTCAGGCATGCAGATATCCTGTTTCGTTCGCCGTTTAAGCAAGTTTAAATTTCTTAAAAAGTACATAACTTTAGAAAGAGGTCTGTGCTGGGTTTTGAACCCGGCTCCACCAGAATCGTAACCACCAGGCTATCCACCACTGAAAAAAAATCTCAAACAATATTGTTGGTATCGCAGTCCGCGCATAACTCAAAGCAGTTAAAAATAAAACGGCACTTAAAGTTGCCGATTAAACACCTCCAAAGGCAGTAATATCTGAAACTTTTGATTAATATGCAAAATCAGCGATAGCAAAGGTCGAGATAGTGTCGGTCACAGTCGTTATCGTCGACACGCGCCGCGAGGACACGGCTATCTTATCATTCGTTTCTTCGCGTCTCGTGCGTACCATTCTTTTATCAATAGGCTAGATTTTGTTCTTGGGGGCCACAAGATGAGCGGTTAGTGGACATGCTTTATTTAAGTTTGAGGAAAATTTTTCCTTTGCCTTTTAAACTAATTTTAGTTTTGTGACAGGGCTCGCCCAGGTGAGTACTACTATAATTCTTATTTCTGCAACCAATGGTAATCTTCTAGGCGTGACTGCCGGTCTCATTACAGGCACATGTTGCTTAACACCAACGCCTCAGGTTGATGGGCTGAGGGCAGCAATTTTCTGGACGTGTACCTTGCATTCTTTTTTTTTTATATTAATAGCGGGCAAACGAGCAAGTGGGTCACCTGATGGTAAGTGATCACCGCCGCCCATAAACATCTGCAGCACCAGAGGAGCCACCGATGCGTTGCCGGCTTTTAAGGAGTTTGTTTATCCGCCCCTTGAATAACCCTAGATTGCATGCCCTGCCAAGTGTTGCTCTATTTATACTCGTAAGTGATGGTTTTTGACTAACTAGTTTGGTCCTTCATTTTTTAACCATTACAATATAAAATTTAAAAAAAACTGAAAAAAAGTTATGTACTATTAAACTTGAAAGTACTCCTATGAATCTATGAGTATATCTCTTTAAGAAATTTATTAATAAGAAAAATCGAGAAAAAGTCTTAAGACAGCATAACGCTCATAAATCTTGTGTTTCACAACCATTGGCTTCAACTAATTATGTAAGCCTTGGGTTTATTTTCGAAATTAGAAATTTGTTTTAAATCATAGTAACTATGATTTAAAACAAATATTCACGTAAACCATTTCCCTAACATTAACTTTAATTTGTGCCTGCTCATTTTTAAGCTATCAATTGAAAGCCAGCTTTCAGAGAATAGATCTACTACTCTGCTATAATGCGGACTATGTTAACTTTAACTGTATTTTAATGTATTTGTCTCTCTATTTCAGTGGCCACAACGTAACATCTTTATTGATCGCCCACCATACAGCCTAATACGAGAGTATCCGTTAGGCACGGACGTGTACAAATGGTGCATCCAAAATTGCCCAACGAGCGATACATCTTGATACGTTATCGTGCCGGGCCTATCACCGATACTCTTGATTACTGGTATCTTCTGTCATTCGTCATTCTGATTGCTTTTAGCGTCGGTTTCACGGGCGTTAAGTTTCACTACAATATTTCCTTCGAGCTATTTTTGACAACAACTTTGCTGTTTCAATAGCGCTCCCAATAACTCAACGTTATGCGACTCAAATCAGAAGTGGGATTTGATTTATACAACTTATGAGTATATCGAATAAGTACTAGCTCATACTGCACAGATTTTGCATCAAGGAAAGTTAATATTAATTTTAAAATATACTGCAGTATCCAAGCTGATAAGTTTCAACGATAGTCTTGATTACTGGTATCTTCTGTCTGAAGTCATTGTGATTGCTTTTAGCGTCGGTTTCACTGGCGTTAAGTTTCACTACAATATTACTTTTGAGATATTTTTGTCAACAACTTTGCTGTTTCTATAGCGCTCCCAATAGCTCAACGGTATGAAACGGACTCAAATCAGAATTGTGATTTGTACGAGGCTGTAGGTTCGATTCCCACTACTGGAAAATGTCTGTGTAATGAACATGAATGTTTTTCAGTGTCTGGGTGTTTTCATGTTTATTATATGTACCTTCACTATTAATAAAAATAGTCATCAGTATCCATAACACAGGCTCAGCTTACTTTAGGACTAGATGACAATGTGTGTATTGTCGTAGTATATTTATGTATTTATATATTTTACCACCAGAAACGTTCTTGGCTTTTTACTCCGTATTAGTATAGTATTAGTATTTTCTGTGTTGAATAATATTGTATCTGATTTTAGCGTTGGTTAATTAGTATTTAGTTTCACTAACTATTGTTTATGATACCTCGTTTTAAAAGACTTTGCTGATTTAGTAGAACACTTAAGAGAAGGTATGAGTGGCGGACTCAGAAGTGAGATTAAACCTTTTCCATTTCTGATTGAGCCGACCCTTTACGCCTCTTAATATCTCTTTTGTCCACTATTCAATTGTAATCAATCCAATGATTGTTTCAATAGCTAACGTTAAAACGTTATTAAAGGTAAATTAAGAAAAAAAAACCCTGCAAAAAAATAATCATAAACAGCATAAGTTTTTTTATAAAAGACAATAATTGGACTAAGCAGATGGCCCACCTGATGGTGAGTGGGAAACCATTGCCTATAAACAAAGCAACAGACATTATTCAAGTTTTGAAATGTAGTTTTGCAATATTAGCCCTTGGTTGAATGTCTGTACTTCGCGGGTAAAACCGTGGGTAACAACTAGCATGCAAATGTATGATTGAACCTCTCACATTCGTATAGGCAAAGACAGGTCGAGTTTCTTGAGGTGCAAGATGTCCTAACGTTATTTTATCGTCACTGGCGTAACGAAATATTTTTATTTAACGATTGCGAGTGAATAATATATTACTAGTGGCTGCCAGCGGACAGGTGGGCCCACTACCATCTTAGACTGCATTAACACTTACACCAGGTGAGAAAACATTATGAAATTAAACCTAACAGATCTTCGGCAACATACCATCTATGCACGTCTCGCTCCGACACCGAAGCATCCTCAGGAGATAAATCTGTTTACGAAGTATAAGGATTGAACAGATCATAAATAACACCATACCGATTCTCCTGCCTTTTGCGGTGTATATAGCAAATTAAGCTTAATCTCATAATACTGCTGCTATCCCGAATTTACGTGAGATTACAGTCACGGGCTAACTTGTAGTTTAATGAAAAAAAAAATCAGCTTTATTAATCAGTATGCTACGGGACACCATGTGAACCACAGCTGCACATGCGCATAAATCGATCACAATTGGTGCGGTAGGGGAGGTCAACTCGCGACCGCACAATTAGTAAAAGCGGTTCAATTGATCGCTTTTAATCTCAAATTAAGTATTCGCGACCAGCTAATTTAGCAATTCCCGGTGATAATTATTGCGGTCCTAATGTGGTATTATTTTGTTATCCGACTATAGGTTCAACTACTCGTGCAGACTTACAATTTGTTGACCTCCTGGCACTGAAGTCAGGTCCCCGGTTCGGTTTAACGGCAAGGACTATTTAGGAATTTATATTTTTAGCATTTTCTCCAGTCTGGTCTGGCTGGCTTTGGCGGATGCTAGTTACCAACCTACCGACAAAATTCTACCGCCCAACGATTTAGAGGTCCGGTACGATGCCATATAAAAATCGAGTATGGGATAATATAACTAATATACTAATATAATATACTCCTAAAAGGTTAACCCGCTACCACAAATCATCATCAAAGGCAAAGTTGCAATCAAAGGCACTTGCTTTATTTTTTATCAAGCATAAAACTATAAGTATTTATTTATTTATTTGCACACTACAAGCTAAAAAAAACAGAAGAAAAATATGAAAAAAAAAACAGAAGCATATAAAAAAGGTGGCCTTCTCGCTTAGATACTTTCACTAGCGATTGGATATTAATTCTATACAGATGGTTTATATACTACCTTTAACAACGTGCTAGTTTTCTTGAAAGTAGAAAAAATAATATCGTCTTAATATAAATTAACATTACAGTAACTTCACTGTGTGTGTATTGGCCTTGCCATCTACAAGGATTTGCCAACAATTACCACGCTTGGCTTGTGGGTTGGTGGCGCAGTGCTGGTTCTTATACACCGATAACGCAAGGTCCACAGCAAGAAGACCAAGGTCTTCGAAAAATGCGTGATGCCAATGATGACTTACGGCTCTGAAACGTGGCCTCATAAGACGGTTCAGTCACTCTGCGGGCGATGGAAAGAGCTCTGCTGAGAGTATTTCTACGTGATCAAATCAGAAATGAGGAGATGTGTAGAAGAACTAGAGTCACCGACGTAGCTCAACGAGTCAAGAACTTAAGTGTCGGAAAACCGATAAACGTTGTGCTCCCAAGGTAGACAGACGACTGCTAGACGACGAGTCGCTGGGAGTTACTAGAAACATGCGGCCCAGGACCGTGGATTTTGGAACTGTCTACAAAAGACCTATGTCCAGCAGTGAACTTCTGTCGGTTGAAGTGATGATGTGAGGAACTTCATTCTTTATTTTCAAATTTGGTTCCCATGCGAAGTCGGGGCAGGTCGCTAGTTCATAACATTGCCTATGGTATATATATATTTATCACGCTACATTTCCCATTACATTCGGTACTTTAACAGTTCACATTTTTATAACCAAGTTTAATTAAGCTCGCTAAATCACTTATGTTGGGGTTACAGGGTCGTTAATTTAGTAAATTATACGACTTTACAGTGGTTGGATGTGAGTTTTTCCGTGTGATGTACTCGTACGTACTTCTTGGATGGTGAAAATTGCAGTGATATAATTATTGTGTAGGTGTTAAGCTTTAAATTGATGGACACAGGGGGGCTTATTGCAAGACGTGTTCCTGGCATGCCCTGTTAATATATGTAATAACCTTTATAAATCTTGAAGAATATCTCGGAAAAATAGACGGATATACAGACAGACGAGCATATAGTCAGACATATAAAACATAAATGGGGGCGGTAACTTATTTTTTTTAAATATTAACTTTGACGTCTTTTTTTTTATAAACGTGAAATTACGCTGTATTGGAAATATGGACATGGCTTTTATTTATCAACCCTTCCTACACCCCCTACAAGGCAGGGTCTCCTCTCAGAATAAGAAGGGAAAACTCATAAATCCCGACGTGACTTGACGTGACGTGCGTCAAATTATGACATCGGAATGACTGCATTCGTTGCTCTAATGTAACGACTTGTTATACTTTATAATAAAGTCCTAAATATGGTATTTTATAAATTTTCAAAATTGTCGTCTCAAGTTATTACAAACCTTCATATAAACATAACGTTGCTTACCTAGCGCTATCTACTAAACAATAATTAAACTAGTGCTGCAGTTATGTATTTTAAATAAGGAAAACCGGGAGTAGGTCCTCGGGACAGGCATTGGCGATTGTCAATGTTTACGTCATTGTACGTTTCGAATATTTGGTGACTAAAGCTTCAAGAGCAAGAACAGATATATTATTCGCACACCTCACCTCTTCCGATTAACCACATGTTGAAATACTATCTGAACTTATCATACGTTTGTATATTTGGCCCTTCCAATACGATTCAACAAAATTGCAGTTTGGTATCTGAATTATTGATGAATATGTAGTATGCTGCTTCCTGTAATTAACGCGGGCGAAGCCGCAGGGCACACGTAGTAATAATATAAATGTATAATAAATTAATAATAAAATAAAATAAAATTGAACCTACATATTTATTTATTTTATTTATTTATACTCTCTTTATTTGTACACCACTCATTAAAACGAGACAAAAAAAGAACAAACACATGAAGAATGAAGCAGGATACAAAAGGCGGCCTTATCGCTAAGTAGCGATCTCTGCAACCTTAGGATTAGGAAAACTAAAAAGAAAACAAATAGGTGGGGTACACTATTTAGTACATAAATACGAATATCTACATACTAATACATAAACCAGACTACACAAATAAAAAAATACTATTAATAAATATAAAAAATAAATATACTAATACATATCTTAATATACCATAAATACTTAAATATGTATTTGAGTAGATAAATAAATAATAATAGTCGTCTTTACTGAGCGAGATAATGAGCCTTAACAGCATTTTAATTTGGTTTGAGTGATTAAAAAATGCAATATTTTCCTTAACCGTTAAAGCAAGTTTTTAATAAAAAACGCACAAAGCTCTGACAGATTAGAGGTTCAAACTCGACTTGACTCGTTCGAACTGAAGGTCGAACTCGGTCCCTCCGAAAGAGAAGTCGAGGTATTAATCTATCGCTGCTTGTACATCAATATGCCATAAATGAATCATGTCTAGTTTGATTACCGTGCTACTTTGGACGTTTTACCACCGGCAAAGTCGAACTGAGAAACAATTCATTACCATCAGCACTGAACCTTTAATAGCCTGGTTTGCTACAGATCTCTCGTAGGAGGATTTGGAGCTTAGACCAATGGGTTTAACCCGCATTGGAGCAGTTTAATGACACTGCTCCAATGCGGGTTGGAGGGCTAAAAGAAAAAAAGAGATTTTAAAAATGAAGCTAAACATATTCTGCCTTGCTAATGAAAAAGGCAGTTCGGTCTTTTTCTACATCTCTGAACATAGTTCTACCTACGTAGCATACTCATGTTTTCTATTTAACGTAAAAAAATAAGTAAGATGAAATAAGATTTAACAGGTAAAGTTCTTTTTGCAGATAATATGGGACAAGTCTAAAACTAAGTTTTGGCTACATTTCAAAAGTCGTCTATTTCTTTAGCACAGTAGATTTTTTTTCCAAGGTTAATTAGGTCCTCTGTAAAAAATTAAGAAATAAAAAATAAGATCCATGGATCCATGGGATTTCAATTACAATTCATCATCATCAACTACCGGCCCAATACAGAGGACGGGTCTTCACCCACAATGAGAAGGGTAAGGCCGTCGTCCACCACGCTGGCCCAGTGCGGATTGGTGGACTCCAATTGATAACATTGTGTAGAACTCTCAGGCATGAAGGTTTCCTGACGATTTTTTCCTTCACCGTTGAAGCAAGTGATATTTTAATTACTTAAAATGCACATAACTTAAAAAAGTTGGAGGTGCGTTGCTGGGATTCGAACTCAGCCCCCGAAAGTGAAGTCCAGCTCCTACCCAATGTCCTGTCACTGCTTCCAAAATATATTAATATTTGCATTCTTGTTTATTGTTTATTGTTATTAGGTACACAAAACAGGTAATAACTAAAAGTAGATCTAAAAATAAGTAATATCAAGTTTTGTTTTAAGCTACAACCCAAAGTATGTGTACACAACTTGGAATTAAATTAAACAAAAAGTAAAGATAAAATTAAACAAAAAAGAAACACTTAAAATTAATATATAGATTATTTCCCTAAAGATTATGTGGAATAGTGCTTAATAATTTGATTTTTAAAAATATTTATCATTTTGTTAAAAATGACGATATTACGATTACTTGATACTAAATCATTATAAAGGCGGCACATGCGAACGATGGGATTCTAAAAGGAAGTATAGTTCTTGTAGACACTTAGGACAAATTATATTTCGATTGAAAAAAAATGTATCCAAAACTGCATCCTATAGTTTTGACTTTGAGACTTTGAACTGACCCAATTCATAACTTTTTCAAAGTTGACTTAAATCCTATTCGACAAGAGTTTGGAAAAATATTCGGCAAAATCAAACTGCAATATGCAACTTTCCAAGATGCATAAGAGATACTAGCGCCTCATGACGCAGCGGCGCCTGAATGAAACTACTATGTTGCATTTACGATGCAGGCTGATAGATGGCGTAGGCTGTTTTATTTTACTTTAACGTTTCTCATAACTCATAAGTTGGTTTAAAGTTTCGATTGAATATTGAATATTGTGAATGTTAAAGTGTTTTCATTAGTTTTTTTGGTTTCCTTTCCTTCTTTCATCGAGCTTAACGTTTAGATCAACATGTTTTTTTTGCAAATATATAGTTTACTTGCTGCCCACGCCTCCACCCGCGTTTCTCTTAAATAAATGTGGAAACGTTTTTTCCGGGATAAAAGTAGCATTTCTACGGCTCCAAAATGCTTATTATACAACACTCTGCTATCGGAGTAGCTTAAAAAAATAAGTTATTATTAAATAGTATGTTTTTGAATGCCGCGGAAACCTTATTTCGATGCTTTTTTGAATAAAATACATTTCCTTCAAGCTTTTAATGTGCTATGAAATAACACAGGGACACTAAGATGTGAGATGCAAGATTTGTTAAGTGGTATACTCGTACCGTGATAGCCTTGTGGTTAAGGCTTTGATTTCTCTTAGGGGGCCGAGTTCGTATTTTTCTAAGTTATGTACGTTTTAAGCAATTACAAAATAACTTGCTTTAACGAGAGTCCGAGTGAGAGTTCTCCATAATGTTCTCTAAGGCGTTTGGAGTCCAACAATTCGCACTGAGCCATCTTGGTTAACTACGGTCTCATCATTGTGGCAATTATGATGATGATAGGTCAATTGAAGCTAGTCATGACAAAAAATAAAATATGACACATACACAAGATTGTACATAACTACAGATACTGAAACATTTGACAAACAATCCTACAGTAAGCTTACAAGCTATTGATAAACAATATTTCAACACTAATATGAGTTTAATAAACCTCCCAAACCTGAATAAACAATATGACAGACGTTAATCCGGGGAAAATTAAACATCGCACCCCCGGTTTAATATTTAAAATTTGAGGCAAGAATTCGCGGCCAGGTGTGCTCAAACTTGGGTAATACATATTCACGAAGCTCTCAAATTGTTCAGGATATAATAACGCTCAAGGAAAGTAGGGCTTTGTTTTTGGATATGATAATTAGCCATGTGCTAGTTGTGCCCAACGGTTGCACCTGGATTATTTCCGCTAACAAGTTATCGCTTGTCTGATGACGGCCGAGTGGCGCAGTGGGCAGCGGACCTGCTTTCTGAGTCCAAGGCCGTGGGTTCGATTCCCACAACTGGGAAGTGTTTGTGTGATGAACATGAATGTTTTTCAGTGTCTGGGTGTTTATCTGTATATTCTAAGTATTTAGGTGTATTATATTCATAAAAAAATATTCATCAGCCATCTCAGTACCCATAACACAAGCTACGCTTACTTTGGGGCTAGATGGCGATGTGTGTTGATGATTGTGTATCGTCGTATATCGCTGCCATTCGCTCGTTTCGCTTTTCATGACGAACACACAGTTAGAAACTTTTCTAAAAAATCATCAACATAATAATTGAACCGTTACCTGCCAACAAATCAAGAGCCTCTTCCCTCAGAATGAGAAGGGTTGTCCACCATGCTAGCAAAGTACGGATTGGGAGACGTTATATGCCTTTGAAAACATTTTGG
This sequence comes from Pararge aegeria, assembly GCF_905163445.1. Lineage (NCBI taxonomy): Eukaryota > Metazoa > Arthropoda > Insecta > Lepidoptera > Nymphalidae > Pararge > Pararge aegeria. The sequence continues at coordinate 1,164,063 of NC_053184.1, read as the reverse complement.
GGAACTCTAAGGCATGGAGGTTTTATTCACTGTTAAAACAGGTAAGTGAATTAATTAATTTGAATTGTATTGTTTTTTAATCAAAAACTCATATATGTAATTTCAAAAAATAGGTATGTATCAAAAAAACCTGTAACTTCAAAATATTATATATACTACCTAAAACAAGATATTTTTGCACGACTCATGATGCGAAGCATCAGAGAGTGCTTTACGATCGAAAAATTTTTTTCGCCTTATTTCGGCGGCTATTTTTATTATTATAGCCTTGTTAGTTCACGGAATCAAGATATTTTGCATACTATTGTCGAGATAATTTAATGGAGATTAATTCCATACTTTTAAAAAATTGATTTACTGCTATAGAATTGGAAAAAAAACACCAAAATAGGTCAAAAAAATTTCCTGTCCGTTATGTGTGAAACCCGAAAACACTGTAACTTGTGAAAAAATCCATTATTTGAGTTAATTTAAAAAAAAAAAAAATTCTAATCGACGATTGTAGGTCACTGAATGCGAATGATTAATTAATTCAGTGTCGTTTAATTACAATTAATAAAAAACGAAAACTACAAGACTGTATACATGTAAAATTAACATGGATGGTGATATATCTATATCTATAGATATTATGTACATTTATTCCACCAGAGGCGCTTGTGCAGTACCTTCCTAGTACAGCTGTTTTTCGGCAACTAATTTTGAACGACTTGTGTTTTTTTTTTTTTTCAATATGTGATAATTAAATGAGCATTATGAGTCGTGTACTTTTGGATTTTCCAATTTTTTTTAATTTAGTAGCAATTTATGAAGCGCAGCGCGTGATAGCGCAGTGGGTAGGAGCTCGACTTCACTTTCGGGTTGCCGAGTTCTAATCCCAGCACCTCGCATACCTCTATCAGGCACCTCTAACATTTCTAAGTTATGTGCGTTTAAAGTGCGCTTCGACGGTGAAGGAAAACATCGTGAGAAAACCTGCATGCCTGTTCTAATGTGAGTTTTCTACATAATGGTCTCAAGTTTATGTAGAGTCCACCAATCTGCAATGGGCCATCGTGGTGAAACTTAACCCCTTCTCATTTTAACCTTGCCATGTAGTGGACCAGTAATGGGTTTATATGATGATGATGATATAATTTTGACCATCATAAAGCAGTTTTTCAAAATTAGGCATCATGCCTTTTGTTACTCCTTAACTATGAATGAGTGAATGAATGAATGAATACACTTTTATTGTACACCAAAGAAAAAAAAGTAGTTACAGAGATATAAATTGACGGCCGATTGGCGCAGTGGGCAGCGACCCTGCTTTCTGAGTCCAAGGCCGTGGGTTCGATTCCCACAACTGGAAAATGTTTGTGTGATGAACATGAATGTTTTCAGTGTCTGGGTGTTTATATGTATATTATAAGTATTTATGTATACTATTCATAAAAATATTCTTCGGTTATCTTAGTACCCATAACACAAGCTACGCTTACTTTGGGACTAGATGGCGGTGTGTGTATTGTCGTAGTATATTTATTTATTTATTATTTATAAATACATATCAAGAGAGTACAATTTATAACTATTTTTCTCAGGAGTAAATAAAACAATAAAGCTTCGTAAATATAATCGTGCATTATCTTCAAGAAAGTCAGCCAAAACTGAAAAGGCAACAAATCACGTTAACTTAGCAACATTAGGCCAAACTAAAACACAACAATCATCCCCATCCAAACGGCACTTTATTTAGCCCCGGGCATTAAGACCGGGATCAGCGGGTGCGATTCCCGCGTTGAGCCATTGGATCTAGTTTATCGACCATTAACCGGTTCAACCGCGCACTGTCGTCGAAATAGTTAGCCGGGGTAATAGTTGGCGCAAATTGTGTTAATATCACGCGTATTTAATGACAGGATCATACCGGCTTTACGGTGGATTAGGTATGCAATGGGATTAGCTTCCTAGTAGTCATTCGAAAGGCTATCAAATACAGCGGGTCAGTTTGTTGAGAGCTTCTTCGCAGACCACGATACGTTTATTATCCTCGTAGCTTTAATATACAGATAGTGCAGTGCAGCTGTCGATAGTTCTAATATCGTAACTCATTCTAAATTGAGAAACTCTTTTCATTCTTTTGTTTTATTCATACTAGATAGACTTGCGACTTGACAAATATCATGCCTGATGTATAGCCATGATGCGGTCTTAGTTGGGGCGCGCTGGCCTAGCAAATGCCTTCTTGACTTCAAGGCAAGAAAGAAGAGGCATTTGCCTGAAGTTGTATTCATCGGGAAACACCGAAGCCGATAGAGCGTTCCAAACGTTACCGTTTCTAACTCTCTTTTACGTCGGTTTATTTAAAAAAAATTGAGTTTCTCAATTCGAATCAGTTTTTTTTTGTATATTTGTTACGCGATTATACCGTCAATAATTATACATCGATTTACATGAGTCTTTTTTTGTATGGTATGTCATACCTCAGAGGTGGTCCCATTGTAATTTGGTGAAGATCTTTTGAAGGGATTCTGGAAGTATCGAGGGAACTCTTCAAATATTATAGCAATTGGAGTATTTTTTTATGTAACACGAACATTTTCTTACGAAAAGTACCATTTAGTCTCGTCAGACTTATGATAAAGAATATTACAATAAACAATTTTTAACAAAAAATCACCGAATTTGTTATAAAACTACAAAGCATGAAATAAATATTTTCTTCAACATTTTTAATTCGGCGATAAGAAACATAAAAAGTATTTATTTCATGCTTTTTAGATTTTGACGGTCGGTGTACTTTGTGCAATTTTTTTTGTTTTAATTGACTTATAGCTACCTAAAATATATACCTATTCGCATAGATGAGCACGTTAGGTCTAAGGTCTTGATCCCTCTCTTATGGGAGAGGAAGCTCGTTTACCTCCTCAATATATTGTATTGATGAAATAATACGTAGAGAATAATGGTGGTAAAAACCGTAAGCAAATGAAAATTCCGATAAGCTCTGAAAAAGTTTTATGGCTTCACGTTGATTTTGAAAAAGAGCAGCTGCTGAGTTTCTTGACGGCTTCTTCTCTGTAGAATCTGCCTTCCAAAACGACCTGGTGGTAGAGTCACTAAAAATTTGACATTCTCCCTGGCGCAGCCGTGAGCCTGTGGTTTTAAGTTGGAGGTTCCGGGTTCGATTCCTGGCATTGGAGATTTGGGAAAGCATTATTTCAGATTTATTTAGTTTCGTCCGGTGGGAGGTTTCAGCCGTGGGAGGCTTCGGTTGTGGCTAGTTACCCTACCGACAAAGACGTACAAACTGGTATACGAATTGGCTTAATATAACTGCCATATTCCCTAACAGATTAGCCCGCCATCTTAGACTGCATCATCACTTTCAACCAGGTGAGATTGTTTGTAGTGTAATAAAATATAAAAAAAAGTTTTCAAAAGTGCTTAAAAAGTAGGCCTACTGTAATTAAATAAGATTTAAGCTGCCTGTAACTGCGCAAACCAGCGTCACAACTTGAGATTAGCGTACTATTTAGCGAGTACTATACATGGAGTAGCTAGGTACTGAAACTGCTGAGCCACTAGCAGGCGGCACCGGTATTACATAAATATGAGGTTTCTTCATATACCGGCTTCATTTGTCACCCGCCAGCTGCCAAGTGCGCTGTGTTAATAACCACCCACTGGCACCGCTCCAAGCTGGGAACTTAAGAGGAGAAATATTTAACGCCCACGTTACCTGGTTAGTATGAATAGTTATTACGGAGTACTAAGTGCTCCGATAGCCTTTGGAAACTTGCATTTTGTGGGACTGCCATTGTTTTCAGATATGATTTGGATTAGAACTAATAATTTATAGTATCTGTACATAATATTGTAAGTTTATAATATGTATTTAGTATTCATGTATATATTGGTATATTAGCAAAATTATATGTACGTATATTTATATGCACAACATTCTTTAGCTGTGTTTTACGCCATTGGTTGCCTGGAAGAGAAAGCTATGTAGCGATAAGTCCGCCAAATGGTAAACTTTGCGTTACATTTTTATTTAAAAAAATTCTGTATGTTTATTTGTTCAATAAATAATTAGTGACTTTATGTTTTTATGGGGTTATAAACTTCATACCTGAAGTAAAATGATAAAACACTGTTACCTTTATGAGAGAGAGTTCATCTTTATCATCAGATAAACCCATTACCGGCCCACTACAGAGCACGGGTCTCCTCCCACAATGAGAACGGGTTAAGGCCGTAGTCCACCACGCTGGCCCAGTGCGGATTGGTGGACTCAAAACACCTTTGAACCAATATGTAGGACTCTCAGGCATGTAGGATTCCTCACGATGTTATGCTTCAACGAAGCAAGTATTTTCATTACTTAAAATGCACATAACTTGAAAACTTAAAGGTGCGTGTTGGGATTCGAACTCGGCCCCCCCGTAAGTGAGGTTGAGCGCCTACCCAATGCTCTATCACCGCTTCAATACGTGAGTGAGTGACTTTGGTCTAATAATGAGCAACAAAACGAATAACTAATCTTTGTTACGCATGTCTACGCAAAACGTTATTTTACCTTTGCAAATTGTTGGCAAAAAAAAATAATAGAAAAAAACATGCGAGATAGATAGTCCTTGGGAAATGTAAACTAAATCTATATACATACACAGTACATATATAGCTCATGTGTTTGTTAGCGATAGTAAACTTAATACTCGTATTTACTCTTCGAGTTGAGTGGGAGAAAAGTAAAAGCGAATCAAAAATTTGTATATCCAAAATCGGTCATTCATCCAGTCTTTGATTTCGTCAACGTTAATAAACTAGAACAATCGACCGATTTACGTTAAGAAATGACGTTTTATCATATGAGGACTTCATTTATCATTCCACAGCTGCCAAGAGCTCTGTGTTAATAAGTGGGAAACTGGAACTGCTCCAACTAGAGCCTTAAAGTTACGAAGTTCCATATTTTAACTTGTTTGTTACTTGTGATGAAAACATTAAATTCAAATTCAAAATTTCTTTATTCATGTAGGCCTATCACTGGCACATATGAAGCGTTCAAACATATATGTTTACATAATTGTAAGAGGATGGTGATAACTATGTTCGCCAACTTATACCTGAAGCTACGAGGGTTCCAAACGAGCCCTGGTCTAAGAAGAGCAGTGGCGTTCCTAGGGTTTTGAATTTGAGCAAGCCCAGTTACCTAAAGGACAAATTTAATGATCTCTAAGTCAACATTCTCGTTGTGCTAAATGACAAACCATATCAACAAATCTTTGAAAAACACTACGGTTAGGGTCAGCACGCGAAATATGATAAAGAAGTTTCTATGCAATGTTTGCCAAAATTAAAAAGTAATCATAGTAATCCCAAGTGTTTCTTCGAGTTCTGCTCTCTTTCATTCTTATGATGCCTGGTAATTTATGTCGTAACCAGCCGCGTTCCAAACATTATTTTCATTAGATAAAAATATGCAAAAATTTACCTGTTGTTCGCCAATTATTTTTTGATTTCGCCACAGAAACAATTTGCACACAAATTGAGCTCATATTTAACATCCTCATATCCTCATTGCTATCAAGTTTTAATTATTTTGTTAATTTCATTTCGGAATAGTCGAGAAAAATTTAAAAGAGATATTTATTGTAACGCAAGCCCGGCTTTTCGGCTTGTATGGTAGTACCGCCACTGAAGAAGAGCCCACAACAAACTTTGCCGGGTAATTTTTTTTTGTTAGCACCATTTCACAGTAAATTTATATCAAGCTATGAAGTTTGAGCAATTCACACCCAAGCTTTTTAATCGTTATAAATAATTCTAAACATTATAAAAAGGTTTTTCTGTAAGCTTAAGTTTTATATAAACTTTGAACTCATTGAGAGACATCTCAAAGATTTCATTCGGTAATTTGTTAAAAAATAATATTCAATTGCTCTTGAATTATTTAGCAATTTTATGTAGGCTAGTAATATGCACTATTGGAGAGCTGCAGGCGTTACCTGACGCAACTCCATGATAAACAATGAAAATCAGCCTTAATTTGCTACTTTCGTGGAGTATACAAAATTAAGCTTCATTCGAGTAGCAAAAAACTGTAAAATTATTAAAACTCCTCTCAAAATACCTTACTTACTTACCGTCTACTATCAGTAAGCGGTCCATTGGTTAGTATTATATAACTATGATGATTTCAGATATATAATTTAAATTTATATTACTTCCATTTGTCTTTATACAAAGTAATCTTAACACAAATAAAGCCAAAACATGGTAAACTTGATCGGATTCAGGAAGTTGTTTTCTGCAGACTACCCAACTCCTAAAAAACTTACTTACAGCAGATGTATTGGAGCTAGGTGGAAGTTGTCGCACAGACTGTCTGGTCGAAAGCTGATGATGAAGAGCTTTCACATTATTTAATTATATTTATTATTTGTGTACCATAAACTGTGATTATAAAAATAAATACATGAAGTATACAAAAGAAGGCTAACACATTCAGTAATAATCAAGACTTTGATAGTTTGAAAACAAGTACTAATTGCCCATTTATAAAGTTATTATTAGTTTTTATTATTCAAAGTTAAAACCAAAATTCGCTGCTATAATACCCGCTTATTTGGGCAAACTTAAGTACTAAAAGCGACCACGTGAATTTAATAGTTGAGAGTTATCAAAGAGGCGTAAAATTTGTCAGATTATCCCGACGAAAACTCACTTTACGAGTTCAGTCGCTGCTCTAGAGATACTAGATATACCATTAATTAAAACAATTAATTCTAAAATTTTCGAACGGCGTTTAAATTTTGTCCTTGAAAAAGCAGTGACAACCCAGTGGGTAAGACTTCGACTACCGGGGGCCGAGTTCGAATTCCAGCAGGCACCTCTTACTCTTCTGAGTTATGTGCGTTTCTCCATAATGGCTTAATCCCTTCTCATTGTGGAAGAATACCTGTGCACTGTAGTGGGCCGCAATGAAAACTTCATCTGATAAAAAACATTTATATACGTATCTTATACTCATACTTACACGTATTGCCATTGCCACAAACTGCGTTATAACTGGTTATTTACTTTTAAAATAAATGATTACATTGTGAAAATACTAAAACCTTAAATTGTTTATGATTATTTAAAAAAAACGCCAAAGAAACAAGAGTTTGCAATCGTCCGTACGTAAAACAGAAACAAGCATTTTTGAAGTGAAACTTCTTTATCGGGGTTGGAAAAAAATTTAGTGTAACATTTTTCGGTTACGCGTCACATTTTTTCGTTACGCGCCATATTTTTCTTGTCAATTTTCACTTTCAATTGTCAAAGTCTAAAATCTGAAACATGACTGTACAATGACAGTGAAGTAAACATCACTATCTTCAATGCATCGCAAAATTTAAACGGCTGAATACGAGAGCAGGAGGTGTAGGAATATATCATAATTCTAATAATTTTGTCAACATTGTAACTTCCACAATTAATTTTTCTGTTCTTTCTCCTGACTTTCATGGTTCAAGCTTCAGCATTTGGTGATTTATGTATGGCTCAATGGCAAGTGGAAAATGGGATGAAAATTTTGATCGTTGCACTATCTGTATCTCCTAATCAGAAGTTGGACGATATTATTAATGTTCTTCACCATTCATTGTAGTCATACACAAGTGGAGGTGCCTCTTTACTCGGTAACAATAATGATATAACACCGATGATTTTAAGTGCAGACAATTGATGGAGTTTTTACTCGGTTACTAAATTTTGTGGAATGTAAACAATATATTACATACTAGCTGTTGCCCGCGACTTCGTCTGCGTTTGATTTTGTTTTTTGATGAGGCATTAAATTAAGTTTTAGTTCTAAAAAAAATTAAAGTATCGCTAAGCCTTAAATGAGGGGTTTGCTGCTGTCCGCTCAGGAGTTCTGTCCTCTATCTCCAACCACATTCATCAGATCTACACAAAGTTTGGGCAAAATTAAATACATATTATAACCTCAATAGAACAAAAGTAATTATTTAAATCGGTTATAATTTGTCGGAGTTATGGTGTAAAATCGTCAAAGACTTTTATCCCCTCTCCCAAAGAAACCGAGCTTAATGTCGTGATAAAAATTATCCTTTATTACTTCTTACAATTCCAAGAATATGTGTACAAAGTTTTGTGAGGATCAGTTACGTAGTTTTTGCGTGAAAGCGTAACAACTTACATTGACATTTATAATATTAGTAGGGCAGTAGGGATAGTAGGGATAGGGACAGTGGCGTACACTTCATACAAGCACAAAAGCTCTGCATACCCTAAATTTTTGTATAACTCTTTAATGCGAAGGATTGTTCCATTTTATGGCATCTGCCTTCTTTATGCATACCCTGGTCAAAAACCCTGTGCACGCCACTGGATAGGGATAGGGATAGGGATTTCAGTTACCATAAGCCATTATTAACAAAAATATATAATAACGATAACAATGATAGTAATAATCAATGAAATGATGTAATAATTTTCGTAGTAATAAGGTAAAATGAAATAATTGTATTATTTGTATTCATGTCTATGAAAATAAAAGCCTTTTGCTAAATTTAATCTATTTTAACGTTATTTAACAAATTTCTCTAAAGTTGCATATAGAAGATCATTTTTCGAAAAATAAGGTCATAAAGAAGTTTCACTTCTTACGAGTGTACGCTAGTACACGCACACATTTATTTTAAATGGTTAAACACAAACGCATAAATCTCACACTGACATTCCCTAACGCCAAACGTTTTTTAACTCTACGTTCCGTCGTTGGTTAAAAAGGAATCTTTTATTTCTGAACCGACTACTCTTAGAAACGAGGAATTAATTTTAATGCTATGAAGATGCATGGCGCTTCCAGACGGCAGTAGTCGTATATATCTCTCGAGGCAAGGTTATGTCGACTAAGATTATTGCGAAGAACTTTGTTCCTTCCTACTCTATTTGCGGCGATGTTTATGGGCCATTAGAGCGAGAAAACTAGTCGTTTCAGTAATGAAAACAGAGTGGACCCGGCTCGTTATCATGGGATAATCTGACACTGTGGGGCTGCTGAGTTTCAGGTGCTTAGCGATCCTGTAATCAGAGTTATTAAAGTTAAATTATTGCTTTGAAGCACTATACTCGATGTACCTACTCGCAGAACCATCAGGATGCAAATGTAAGGTTTTCTACCTAAGTTTACTTTTTTGATCTACTTAAAAACGTCACTAGATGGCGCTCTTTGAATACCATATGAATCGTAGTAATCGTATAAAACTTTCACCTGATCGATTCTAAACGAAGGTAGAAATCTCATACTTGGCATTCTGATCAGAATCTGATGGAAGGCTTCGGTGGTTACCCCCACACCGACAAAGCAGTGCCAGTAAGCAATTAAGCATTCCAGTACGATGCCACGTAGCAACAGGTTAGGGCTAAGGGTTTAAAATAACTTCAGGTAGACCTCGAGGTCATAGTGAGTTTTCGAGCATATAGTTATCCACCTCAGAGTTCTAATGCAACATGCATTGCTGGAAACTAATATTGCTGATTTCTGAAGATATGTGCTATTATTTATTGAAATCTTTTTATTTTAACTTTCATTTCCTTTCAATCGTGTTATTTTTCCGTTAAATCTATTCATAATTGCAGCTATAGTTGGCGTAGCGCACGCTATGCCAACTAAGCCACGGTGACCATACAACTGAAGACAAAATTATTATATTTATTATTGAAGTATACGCATTTTAAATTTATATACGTTGGGATAGATATATACCACGTTCATTTGTTGGTCCAATTAATTTTATTTTGACTATTCATCCTCAAAACCGCAAAACCACCAGACCTAATGCTCAGCAATAACCAGATGTACTTTATATAGTATTATTTCATTACAAACAAGGAACCTCGCAGCAGATGTCGCCGCCACGAGTTTGGGTTAATTATAATCAAATACGTCTTATTAGCTTGTTATTCGTAATGGGCGTTATTACGCGATTGGCAGAGTTGCGACACGACCACGATTTATTTCTCAAATATTGTTTACCGAAAATAAATGAAATGAGATAAAAAAATACCAACCATAAACCATAAAAAAATGCTTTTAACGTTTAAGACAAAATAATCGTAAAATAGCATATAGAAGTAAATCGAATAGAAAAAAAAACTCAATAATAATAGAAAAAAAATATGTATCTATGTAATTAAGTATTGTGTAAGTTTACGATAACATATATTTATCATAAATCGGTATTATTGTATTTAGTACGTTAATATAGTATGTAAGTTTATGGACTCGTAAGCATATTTTATCTTAATTTTTTTTTTTACTTTAGTTACCATTCACTTTCCACCTTTATATCTGCTTTGTACGCTCGGGTTGCCTTTAAAAGATCATGGTAGAAAAGTTAATAAGGACAAAATCTTCTACCATAAAGATTTATCATCATCACACAATCCTCCTTATGTATACACGTCTTGGTTAGACATTAGAAATGTCGTGCGACCGTCGTGTATTATGTCTGCACCTGCGAGTATTTCTTAATCGCGTTGTGTGATGTGGTACCGTGATTGCGTTCGTATACCAATTGATTAAAATCATGAACATGTCATTGACATTAATAGCCCTTCGAATGCAGTAGGTGTTTTGATTTAAAATAAATATTAAGAACTTTGAGCCACTAGCCTTAAGCAACATCATATGAAGCTCAGCTAAGAAGCGATGACAGAAGTCAGTAAACGGAGATCTATAATTTAATCATGGATGGTTGATTACAGTTATTTTTTTCTTTTCTAAAAGTCATCTCTGGTGGGATGACGCAGTCTGGGATTATAGATTATAGATAAAGATTTAGGGCTATGGCAGTTATATTAAATCCATAGTCCTTATCGGTTTCGATGCGAATTTTACCAGATCGGTAATTCACTCAATATAGATAAATATAATACGACAAATGTACACATCGACATCTAGCCCCAAGTAAACGTAGCTTGTGTTTTGGGTACTGAGATGAATATGTTTATGATTAATATAGGTACATAAATATTTATAATATACAGATAAACACCTAGACACTGAAAACACGCATTTTCATTACGCAAATATTTTTCAAGTTGTTGAAATCGAACTCACCGCCCTGGATTTAGCGCCAATTGGCCAGCCAATTTGATTTGACCTGGAGAGTCCCATTTATTATAGCTACAAATAATTAATAGAAGTGTGGTTGTGGAGCAAGAATCGTGTTTTTATTCCTCTAATCAAATGTTAGGTCTACTACCTACTATCTAAGTATTAATTAAAAGAAATCTTGTATGTGTCTTTGTGCGTGCGAAGCCACAGACACGACACATAAAAGATTTGATGTGCCTACAGATTCACTCGGCCATTTTTAATCCGATTCACGTACGTTTTTACTTCCAAGCAGGATCTTAAGTGTTAGCCTCAAATATTTGATTTAATTTTTTTATTTTATTTAAGAGTAAGTATACAATTTATTTCTTTTCCATATTGTATCTAGATATTCTAGTTCGAAGAAAGCTCTCCATACAAAATTAAAAACAAAATTAAACGCAAGTTAGTGGGTATTTAAAAGGCAGTCGGCTGCAGTTTCATTTGCTGTAATCCCGGCTTCCCCGATGCTATAAACTGGTTGACTTAGCCAGACTAAAGCTCCGTTACGCAATTTAGTTGCAACGCTAACAATAATAGCAAAAATGTTACACCATTACCATACTGGAGCGGTTATGCCACATACAATCTATGCGCACGGAATTGGTCACGTAGGTGTCAATAATATCACAGAACAATGAATTCCCTCGAGTAAAAAATTATATGAATTCAATTCATATCCCTACAAATATTATAAATGTGAATGTAAGTTGGTTTGTTACAATTTCGCGCGAAAACTACTGAACCGATCTTCACGAAACTTTTTATACACATTCTTGGAGGTATAAGAATTAATATAGTATACTTTCATTGAAAAAAAAAGATAAAAAAATGTTTGTGAAAAAACTAAATATTGCATATATTATAGGTGTAGATTATGTAGCAGTACGCTGCCTCCCAAAATGACGCGGGCGAAGCCGCTGGGCACATCTAGTATTCATATATTTTTTTATAGTTCACAGGAAGGCGGTAAGATATTTGACGGCCGATTGGCGCAGTGTGTAGCGACCCTGCTCTCTGAGCAAAGGCCGTGGGTTCGATTCCCACAACTGGACAATGTTTGTGTGATGAACATGAATGTTTTTCAGTGTCTGGGTGTTTATCTATATATTATAAGTATTTATGTATATTATTCATATAATTATTCATCAGTCATCTTAGTACCCATAACACAAGCTATGCTTACTTTGGGGCTAGATGGCGATGTGTGTATTGTCGTAGTATATTTATTTATTTATATATTTATATTGAAAATTACTGACTGTTATATTATGTTGATATAACATCTATTAACAACGTTGTCCTTAGGATTAGAAGAACACGACTGAAAATATTACTTTTTTTTTTATTCCACTACAAGTTAGCCCTTGACTGCAATCTCATCAGGTGGTAAGTGATGATGCAGTCTAAGATGGTAGCGGGCTAACCAGTTAGGGAGTATGGTAGTCATACCCCTAAACGGTTTGTAAGTGAAATCGCACTGGGACACTAAATCTCTTAGCGGCATCTCTCTGTCGGTAACAAGCCATGGCAAAACCTCCAAACCAGATCGTGGAAAATTAAGAAATTATAAATTCTAATATTACCCCTGCCGGGAAGCGAACCCGGGAATCCTTCTTAAATTCACAGCACACACCGTTGCGCCAGGGAGGTCACACAATTCACAAGTGATAATAAATAGAAATGCAGCGGATTTTGTGGGCTTTCTGGCGCGTTTTGAACTGTATTAAAATAGTCATGTATAAAATAATGTATTTTAGTAGAAGTAAAGCTTTTTGTGACAGAGCTCGGGGAAGAAATTACCGCCAATGCTTATTTCTGCTACCAAGCAGATGCAGATTATTGCAATGCTGTGTTGGGGTCTGAAGGGCGTGGTTGCCGGTGTAATTACAGACACATGGGGCTTAACATCGACGCCTCAGGATGTTAGGCACAGAACAGCACGTTGCAGGAGTAACTCCTAGCTTGTCCTACGAATTGATGCACTGTTTATACGAGTGGTTTTTTTTTTTTTTATCAAATAAAACAATCACATTAAAATGTTTAGTATTAATAAAAGCACCGTAAAAACCGCAGAGATTTGTCCTCGGTGCCTATCTTCTATATCCTATATCTTGGTTACTATCAAGCAATACGTAAATTATGAAGTAATTAAAAAGTAAATAAACAAATAGTAGGTATATTTTAATCGGGTATATTTAAATCGATATTTATTTATTTATTTAACTCTTTATTTGTACACCACAATGAAGTTAGGAAAAAAAAATAATAGAAATACAAAGACAGAAGTAGAATACAAAAGGCGGCCTTATCGCTTAGTAGCAAACTCTGCCAGGCAACCTTTGGATTAGGACAAGTTGAGCGAGAGCTGACAGGTGGTGTAAAATTATTATAAACCTACATTCAAATAGCTAAATAAAAATACATATTTGTTTTTTGAAACTGCCCCGGCGATGTAAGAAGTTTCTAGTTCTGAAAATATTGTGATAAATAAACCCAATTAGCCTTACTTTGCATGAGCGAGGACTTGAATTCAGGATCTTATGGTTTGTAGTTAAATATGCCAACTTCTAGACTTCAAACTCAAAGCTTCAAAAGTAAATAAATTATTGACAAGACACCAGAATTAATTTCCGAAGTAAGTACAACCAAAGGTGACCCCACGCGGTAACAGTTTCAAAATTATAAAGTCTGCCTCCAAGTTCAGAAGTGCAGCGTACCGCCAGATGGCGCCAGTGAATTAAAACCCTCCAAGAAAGACAAACAGGACAAAGTTTGTTGTTTTGCGAGTTTATTAAATTTGTATCCGCAGTAACTTTTGAGCGCGGGGTGGGCTTTCTCGAATTACTTAAATGTTAAATGGCTCTTCTGCAAATGCTGGAACTGTAAATATCAGAGTTCCATCAGATGAAGGCAAGCACGGTTTTTTTACAGGTCAATCCCTGATTAACCACAGAACAGTGAGACGCCATGAGCGGCGGTATCAGATTGATATTCAATCGACACACACAAAACGTTTTATCTCCACATCTATGATACGTTCCGCTCTTATATTATTATTATATTGTTGTAACTTTAACCTTCAAGGCAAGAGTGCATAGGTATTTTTAGGCAAGCGCTCTTAGCTAAACCTCATTGCTGTTAGAAACAGGCAGGACATTTCGCAATCGTTACGTACTTTTGCGTACTTACGTAGAGCAAGATTACATGAGAGCAAATAAATCGATATTAATTAATACAAATGGTCTTGTATACTAATTTGTAACCACAAATAAATCAGCGCCATCTCTAAGAGTAAGCGTGAACTACTACGGACCACAAATAAAATCACTTCACAAATAGTGCTACCTACAGATGAGAGATCGCTTGTTGTATTAAAAGTTGTATTGTACTGTCAAGATGGCAATACAAGATTAACTCGTGCACTCACCTTGACATTTATATTAGTATCAGTCCATTCACACGTTGATGTTATTGTTTATATTGGTCAAATATACAAAATTTTGGTCAAATAAAGCTTTAATTTAAATTGATTTCATACTCATTGATTTATTTATTAATAGTAGTGTGGGGATAAGATGAGCTTAACGTTTTTAGTGCAGATTTGTTAAGTGCACTTTAGTTGTACGATAATTGTAGTAAAATTGAGTACACGAACATTTCTTACAACTGGGCTAAAAATGCTTTAATGCATTAAATAGGGCAGATTGATATAACTTAAATTAAAGCAAAATTTTGGCAAAAATAGACATCTACGTGCAAAACACGAAGGCCTCTAAGTACGCAAGTTATTTTCGAGTTTATTAAATTTGTATGGAAAACTGGAACACTGAATGGGCACTCAGTGGAGCGGATTAGTTAAATGGTCCGTAGGTCTTCTTCCAGTGGAAGGGGGAGAGGTCTATAAATCGTAAATACTCGGCTGGGGTCAAATTTCCGTTTTGTTAAATATTACGATACCGTTTTGATATTGCCGTAGCTACTTCATAAGCACTGAGTAGACCTAAAAAGCAAGATGGCTTTCCATTAGAACAGTCCAAGGTTTAATTGTGATCGTAACTTGGGGGTAGGCAATGCTTTCATGCATATATGAAGAGCAAAACCCAAGGAGCTAGATAGCCCTTTTGGGAATCTGAAGCGGTGGGCCACATCTAGAGTTTGTGGATGTTCGCTGTAGGTAGGTTAATAGTTTGTTAGAAGTATAAATGTATAATATAGAAGGACGGGTTTTTTTTAATTATTTATGGACTGTATTATAGGTATAGATAGCATTATACCTAAATATTTATTTTTAAGGTTATTATTGACTTAAAATTATTTAGCTGATTTTGCTATTGTTATAAATAATTAATCAAAAATTAATAAAACAGTAAAATGCCTTCGAAATCATCACTCAAGCAATCTACCGAGTTTTTACTCGAAAATGTATTACATGAAAGAATTGAAATCTCTGGCCAAAGTGGACAACTGGAAAAAAATATCAAAGTATTATTTTAATAGGTTTAACATTATTTATTATTATTTTGAAAAAAGTACTGTAATATGTAGTTTAAATCAGATGACAGTAAATAAACTACCATTATCAGTTTAAACTAAACGAAACGTGTACTTAAAAACCATGCTTTCATTCACACAGTTTTCAGTTTAGAGATTCCGGTAATAAAAATGTTAGTACACTCATAAAAGCAGAAGGAAAAGAAAAAAAATACCGCAAAGGCTTTTACATGCATAGAGAGTGCACAAACTATTTTCCTCACTACTAACTACTATTCAAACCTATTGCAACAATTTTCTATTCATTTACTAAGAGCGCTGTTAACAAACGAGCTAGGTTTTGGCATTTTCTACGTGAGGTTTAATATCATGGCATAAAACAGTTTTGTTTAAAAATTACAGTTTTATATGACAGACCTTGACGTCCTGAAACTAAGGCCCATAAAACTGAAACCAGAGCGTCAAAAGAATTAAAATAATACTGTTTCTAGGGAAGATATAAAGAGAGGCTTTCATTGCAAGGCGATTCTCAAAAATCCAAATAATTTTGAATTTTTTTTTTTCGTGTATTTTTGAAGAAAAATCCGTCAGAATTTTATGTTTTTGTCTGTCTGTCAGTCAGTTAAATGCTAATGACACTTAAATAGATTCACTATTGAAATTGAGTGAACAAAGAGCTACTAGTGACACTGGTGTAAAAACTGTAGTAGCCAGTTAGAAGGTAATGTTTGAACAATGCATTTTCATCACTCAAAATAAGAAAGAAGAAAGGAACAACTACTGAATTTCTTACCAGCTTCGTCTTGTTAAAATCTGCATTTCAAACCGGTGGTGGGTCACTAAGACTTGACGTTTCCAAACTGCTTATAAAGTAGGCCAATATGAATTAATAATAAATTTGCTTTATCAGGCATTGTACCCATAGTTTATGTTTAATTTTTTTAAGTCTGTTGACACAAAAGCAAAATTACCTTTTTTTTTACATTGATGTTGTTTTTGATTGAAATGTAGCACATTTTAATCTCTATCTATGTGCATACGTTGTTCAAACAAAAGGCTAAGCTATCGTTAACAGAATTAAATTTATTTTCATCTGTTCAAGATGTAACGTCTACGTTACAGCGCTCATCGACAAGTTTTTTGTGCCACGTGACCAGTTACATATTTCCAGGTGAAGTAAAAGGTAAATATGAACTTATTATTGACAACTGTAAAAGGTAAATAGTTCAACCCTTATTGTCACTCTTCAGGATATCAAATTTATATTGCTTGGCAATATTTAAAGCCAGTTTGCGAGCCACGTAAAAGCACTTCACTATACAGACTGAGACAGAAAAGGTTAACGAGCTAACCGAATTATGAAGATCCGTCCTGGAAACGTTGAGTGTAAGGTCTGATTGATTAGATTTTGCCAACTAATAAACAGTTGCGGTATAACATAGGTCATTTGATGAACTGCCTAGTTGGCATAGTAGTTATTAATAATTTAACCATTAATCAATAGTTACTAGGTTCGGTTCCCGCGTCGCGTCGGTAAAATAACTGCTAGGTACCTATGAGCTATGTTTCTGTCAAGAAGTTGACAGTTCCAGCACCGAGTCAGCAATATCCGTGCCTCGAAGAGCATATCCAATAGAAGACAAGCAATATAAAACTCTTAAAATAATAAAAATATCCCGCCCGCCCGCATCGAAGAAGCTCTGAGGATCTAATTTTTTTGAGGTAGTAATATTCGTGCTCTGTTATTTCGAACGATACAGAAATAACTGTAAATTTAAAATTTAAAACCATCGACTTTCAAAATAGTGTGCATTATTCTACTAGTCAAGCCCTTTCATTTGATATCCATATTGAGGGAGTTGTGAAAAAATTATTGGATTTGATCACGTAAAGAAATTCCAAGCTCTCCCCATCGCCGCAGAGATACCCTGAGCCTGCTTTTGAGACCCGTAGTTACCAAAAACGTTTCAGAGCATTAAGTCATCAATCGCAACACGCACTGCCCGAAGAGTTTGATCTTCAGGCACTGATGTATGTTGATGTCGCGAAGTCTCCCAAACGCTGCCCAAACTCAGAACCGGTTACTTTTACTGAAATGCAATAATATCCTTTAAAGCCCACCAACCCACATTGGAGGAGAGTTGTGGGTCCAAGCACCGTTTCCTTTTCTCCTAGGTCAAAGGAGGGTTGGGCCCAACTGTGTATCTTTTATAAGCTAGTGATGCAAGCAAAAGGAGTATGATACATTTCTATAAAGTCAGAACGTAAATTTGTAACGAATAAAAACTCGGGGTCCATACAGTTTGGTTGCTATTACACTACAGCGTTGGGTTGTAAAGCAACGAGAAAAGTTGGCTTAGCAACACTAATTACGGTAAAAAACAACGCTTCCCGCTCAAAGCACGAGCTACGAGTCTTGACCTGCATGTCTATTATATCGGCCTTTAGGAGTGCAAAAAAACTTTTTTTTGTAATAAATATTGACAGATTCAGCCGATTTTCAGTTAAGTAGAAAATACGCCTGTAAACAGAGAAGCACTTTCACACACAGCAAGCAACAAGGAACACGACCTCGTCCTCGAACGCGTCCTGTGTCCATCAACCTGAGTCGGTGCTCAGCCTCTTGGGCCTGTTATTACACCGGCAACCATGCCCTTAAAACTGAACACAGCAGTACTTCCTTAGACGAGCGCTGTCACAAAAAACTCTACTATTTCCTATCAAATCATTAGATTTACGCACTATTTATTCCTGCATTTTACATTATATATAAACATCATCCACAAGTTTCGATAATAATGATAATATGAACCCTTTCATTTACCAATGCTTCTGAAATCCATACGAATTACATGTCATATAGAAAAGTCAAGAGTTTATTGGAGTACCCATAAGTGCGCAAAAGTGTGCTAGTCGCGGCCAGGTTGCGCCCGCAAGACGTGCAATACAACGGTGTTCCCCGGGCGTCTAACAAAACCAGCTAGAGGGAAATGCCGTGGTGGTTTTTAGTTTTGGTTAACCCTCTTTAGAGGGGGGAGTCCCACATAACCTCCGTCCTGCCCATGGGTCGCAGGTAGTCCAAGGCCGTGTGTTCGATTCACACAACTTTACAATATTTGTGTGATGAACATAAATGTTTTTCAGTGCCTCAGTGTTTATCTATATATTATAAGTATTTCATCAGTTATCGGTTATTGACTGCCGAATGGCGCAGTGGGTAGCGACCCTGCTTTCTGAGTCCTTGGCCGTGGGTTCGATTCCCACAACTGGAAAACGTTTGTGTGATGAACATGATTGTTTTTCAGTGTCTGGGTGTTTATCTGTATATGAATATAATACACATAAGTATTTATATGTATTATTTGTATGTATTATATTCATAAAAATATTCAACAGCTATCTTAGTACCCATAACACAAGCTACGCTTACTTTGGGGCTAGATGGCGATGTGTGTATTGTCGTAGTATATTTAGTATTTATTTATTTATCTTAGTACACAAGCTACACTTACTTAGGGACTAGATGGTGATGTGTGTATTCTCGTAGTATATTTAGTATTTATTTATTTATCTTAGTACACAAGCTACACTTACTTTGGGACTAGATCGCGAAGTGTGTATTGTCGTAGTATATTAAAAAAAATATATATAAAAAAAAAACAAATTCAATTCCATTTAAATTGGGATCCATGACATAGGTCTCAATGATAGTAAATATGAAAGCAGCTCGAGACTATAGTTTTCGGTTTCCATGAATGAAACGCTCAGAAATTTTTTATCTTTACCATCTTACCGGCAAAGACGCAAAAAATGTTGATGGCTTTGCAAAACTTCTTTATTAGGAAAGCTTTCTGTATTGGTTCTATCCGAAACCCCACTTTGACATAAGCGTTACCATGTCAAGAACGCCTTCCTTTTAGCTTAAGAAGTTAAAAAAATAGAACGAAAACGCAACCAAGATTGCTAATAACTGAAAATATAATTCAAAACTCAGTTAGCCCATTGTGATAAAGCGGGGATATCCGTAAAAAGAGGTTGTTTAAGTAAATTAGCTGGGCGACTGCAGCGGGCAACTAAGTCTAATTAATTTACTGCGATCCGAGGTTAAGATAGGAAGATAAGAATTGAATTATAGCTAGGCCAGTTGCATCATGAAGCTTGCTTGGCTTTTAAATAAACTAACAACTCCTTTTATTTCTCTGTGTTTGTTTTTTAAATGTTTGAATGGAACTAGGCAGTTTGAGAATTAATAATTTCTAAATTTTTGCTGGTTGTCAAAGCTATTTAGCATACTGGTACGATGCGCAGTAACTGATTAGGGGAAACGAGGACGTGCAGGGCACTGAGGTAAAAGTGTGTCCCACACTTGTAGAAGAAACTAGACTATTGCGAATATTAATGTTAATATTACTGAAACAATAAATGGAAGTGCACGGGTTTTTTTTTCTATAAATGGAAATCTAGTTGAGCGTCTCGTGGATTTTATTTTATCGTTGATGTCCGAGTGGTGCAATGGCTAGCCCTGCTTTTTGAGTCCAAGGCTGTGGGTTCAATGACAACAACTGGAAAATGTTTGTGGGATGAGCATGAACGTTTTTCAGTGTCTAAGTGTTTGTGTATATTATAAGCATTTATGTATGTCAAAACAACAGACATCTTAGAACTCATACCACAAGCTACTTTGGGGCTAGACGTCAATGTGTATATTGTCGTACATTTATTTATAAAGGGATTGAATTACATTAAAGACGAGATA
This sequence comes from Pararge aegeria, assembly GCF_905163445.1. NCBI lineage: Eukaryota > Metazoa > Arthropoda > Insecta > Lepidoptera > Nymphalidae > Pararge > Pararge aegeria. The sequence continues at coordinate 1,143,655 of NC_053184.1, read as the reverse complement.
ATAGTTTTAATTTTCAGGAATAGTTTGGTCTATGTAATAGGTATGGGGTATGATGGTGTATAGGGAGGCAGGATTACAGTATATCTGAAACATAGGGAAGAAGTAATGGCTTTTTCGACTAGCATCTGTCAATTTGAGACATCTAACATAAGAACTGAGAGTGAAAAATGGTAAAACGTACTCGTACGTGATGGTAAAGGCTTGCCGCATGGATGGCGTTGGAATACCTTACAGTCCTAAAACTATACTGAGTTATGAATAATAAATCATACTTTTATTAAATTATCTGAAGATAAGGGAGGTCGGGTTAAAAGGTGGATTAAGAAGACGCCGAAGAAATTGTCATTATCGTTATTTTGATAGTACTCAGCTAACAGCACTACAGTTGCCCCTTTCACACTATCTCATATTACCCCATAGTGGGAAATGGTTTTTTGCAAGTTCCTTTTTAATGAATATTAGCACATATCCATTAATAAATAAGAATAATTATGCACATAAAATGTGCTGTATTTGAGCATTTGTCACCCCATCATGCCCTTCCTCCCACCATACCCTTAATATATCATACTATGTTTAATAAAAAATAAGTCACTTGTAAATAAGATACTTGTAAACACACGTTAATCTAAAATGTACATACTAGACAAAAAATACCTTAACCGTGACAAAACTGCGCTTTTACTCAGGGTGTGAATGTTTGAAGTTTAAAATGTAATTACTACAGCCCAGGATTCGCCCGCGCCCCGCACTCCGCGTTAATCTCATAGAGGCATGCGTACAAAGCAATTTTTAATTACGTCCTGGCAAGCCTTTACTATTGATTAAAAGATTTCCCAAAGGTTCCGGCAGTCTGGCGTTATGTCTTTAGGATTAAAATGTTACATAAGGCTGGCTGCGTTGCTAAGCTAGATAAACTGTTCGCCGAAGGCTCTGTTAAACTTCTGTCCAATATTTGTGTAAAACTTGTAAATATATAAAATCAAATCAAATAGTTAATTTCAAAGTAAACGTAACTGTAAACTTTCTGAACGTAATATAAAGCCGACGTTATATATTAAAAATATATTATAAAAATTTAATTGGGATATAATAACTTATATTCAGTAAAGTAATAAAAATAATTTCGACAAATTTTAATTGCAATGCCCCGTCGGGGCGTCGTGTCTCTTATGTATGTACATGAAGCAATTAATAAACAATTATTTCAACAATAACTTAAGTTACACTAGTTGTCTCCCGCGACTCCCTTTTTTATAATTATGATTGGTGGGCCAAGCAGATGGTACGCCGGATGGTAATTAGAAAACCATTGACTTTAAATTAATAAATAAATATACTACGACAATTAACACAACGCCATCTAGCCCCAAAGTAAGCGAAGCTTGTGTTATGGGTGCTAAGATGACTGATGAATATATTTTTTTATGAAATATATACATAAATACTTATAAAATACATATAAACATCCAGACACTGAAAAACATTTCTGTTCATCACACAAACATTTTCCAGTTGTGGGAATCGAACCCACTGCCATTGACTCAGAAAGCAAGGTCGCTGCCCACTGCGCCAATGGGCTGTCAAACAGAGAAACACTTCTCAGGACATGCAAGGAGCACGTCCTGCATCATCCCGCCCTGTGATCATCAATTTGAGGTGTTGATGTTTCGCCATGTGCGTGATTACACCAGAAACCACGTCCTTCAGACCGGAACACAGCTTTGCAACAATGCTGCTAAGCGCCATTATTGCAAGCATACCGATTGTACTTCCCCGGACGAGCTCGTCACAAAAAGCTCGACTACTTTAAAAACTTACTTGTGTCCTCATCCGGGAATAGAACCTAGCAACTCGTGGTCCGCAATCGAACATGCATAAGCCAACAAAGCGGTTACACTGTAGCCCTGGCATATTCAAATACCATGAACAGTCATAATTTTATGACATTTACAACAATATAATCATCCCCCTGTGTAAAATTTATTTGCCTACCCTCCACTTTTATTGCGACAAAATGTTAATGCAATCAAATTTCCACATTACGACGTCAGGAGAAATGTTTTTAGAATTTACAACATTCACATTTTTCACGTGCGAATTATGCTCATATTTAACATTCGCAAAATTTTATATGGCCAAGTTAAGTGAGAGGCGATATTTTGATTTAGTTAGAGATTTTTTTACACTTTCATTTAGTTAAAAGAATTCCATATATTTTTTTAACTACCCAATGTACTAAGTAACGAATAGACAACATACTGTTTACTGACCTAACGATTCGTTCAGGAATTCGTTTCGAATATGACTGCAATTCTTTATTAACGTAATGTCTGGTAATTATGTTTCGGAAGTTTCTACCGAAATAAGCCGTCAAGACACTCAGCCGTTGTCCTTTATTCTTTTACCGATATAATTTTTTGCTATCTATGAATTTCACTTTATTATGTTACAAAAAGGTTAAGGAGATAGGTACCAAATTGTCATGTCGTATTCATCATCAACATCATGTCAACCAATCGACATCCACCGCTGGACATAGTCAAGTCAAGTCAAAAATTTCTTTATTCAAATAGGCACATAGATGGCACTTTTGATGCGTTATTATATACAAAATGTGTACATAGCAGTGAGTAGTGATGGCGATAACTACAATCGTAAACTTAAAACTAAAGCTACGAGGGTTCCAATCGCGCCCTGGTCTAAGAAGAAGCCCACAACAAACTTAGCCGGGTGTTCTTTTTGTTATCACCATCTCACATTGTCATTAGAAAATATTTAAGAAGCAACCTGGTTAGAGCAATTGTTTACACCCAAGCTTTTTTTATCGTTTACGTAATCCTTTATACTATAATAGAACTTTTCTATAAGCTTTCGCTTAATACAAACTTTGAACTTCTTTAGTGACATCCCCAAGATATCAACCGGTAATTTATTGTAAAATTGTATACAATTTCCTTTAAATGAATTGCTTATTTTGTGTAGTCTAGTGTACTGCACTGCATAGGTCTTTTGTAGGGAGTTCACAATACACGGTCCTGGGCCGCTTGCCTCCAGCGGCTCCCTGCGACTCGCCTGATGTCATCTTTCCACCTCGTTCGGGGCCGACCTACGTATGTATATGTCGTAATACTCTTGTATTATGAGATTCAAGAAAATATTGTATATCAATTATCTGATAGTGATTGAGTTCTAAGCAATTTTTAAGTTAAATCATAAAGAAAAATTTCGGGAAATGTTTTTTTTAATTTTTTATTTCACTGCATGTAATATTAAACCCACACCCCTAATTGGTTTTTAAAAAAGTTTAATCAAGAACCGTAGTAAGGCTTGTATGTTTTTATTTTTCTCACGATGTTTTCCTTCACAAGTTATAGTTTAATTATTTAAAACGCAAATAACTTAGAAAAGTTAGAGGTGCGTGCTGCGATTCGATCTCGGCCCCCGAAAATGAAGTCAAGCTCCTACCCAATGCGCTATTAGAATTGTATATAATATCAGTATTATATACCTTTTGTGAAGAAACCATTATAGCAAAAATAGTGAACCAAATATTAGGTATATATTTGTTTTTTTTTAATAAATAAATCTACAACGACAAAACACACATCGCCATCTAGCCCCAAAGTAAGCGTAGCTTGCGTTATGTATGTATGTACTCAGATATATAGATGAATATTTTTATGAATATAATACACATAAATACTTATAATCTACAGACAAACACCAAGACACTGAAAAACATTGACGTACATAACACAAACATATTCCAGTTGTGGGACGAAACCACGGCTTCGGACTCAGATAAGCAGGGTCACTGCCCACTGCGCCAGTCGGCCGTCAATATTGTTGATTTCGAGTATGAAAACTAGATACCAAATAAGGCAGTATCGTTGGGCCTATTAAAGGTGCGTGAGTAATAAAAACAAACAGACTCAATTTACGATAATCATTTTTATAATATGCTTAAAACTTGTCCCCTCAATTCACATAATACACAACCGAAACAAGAAACATATCTTGACAAATCGCTAACAAATGAAACAACAATGTAAAACAATCAAAAACAAAATCGTCCCCCATTAGAAGTTAGGGCGTGCCGTATCACACGACAGTACATCTGATACAAACTCGCTATCAACTAAGGAAAGTTATTAAAGCGCTTCTCAATATTTTATACGAGCGAAATCTCCAAGGGTCGATAGCGAAGTTTGAGGACAATTCGTCTAAAAGTTTCAGGCGGAACAATAAATCAATGTGTCGAATAATTGCTCCTCATCGGAGACTTGGGGAGTCGGAATCAAAAGTTACTAATCACCGACTTGGTATTAATAAGGCGCGGAGGAAAATACATTTCAGCGAAAGTTTCTTAAGGCTTTGGGACTTTCGAGCCCTAAGTGTTACTGGGTAAGGTCACGCACCTTTTTTTTGATGCTTTGAGTTTTTTCAAGAAGCTAATCTTCCCAATTTGGTGATTGATTAATGTTGAAAATAAAATTATAAATTAAAAAAAAAAAAAAATTGAAATCCCCCACTTTGTTACACACACACAACACACAAGCACGCGCGCATTTATACACGCACACACACACACACACACACACACACACACAGCCGCACACCCGCATACACACCCACGCACGCGCACATATACACACGCACGCGCAACACACTACACATACACGTCCGATTTATAGACACTCGTATATATACTATAAATTATATACAGTATAATTTAACGTAAATTAAATATAGTAATAATTACATAATAGTATATTTATAAATATTAGTTATAGCGTATTTAGTTTACCTAAATATATTTATAAATTGCAAATGTTTCGAAGCATCATATAATGGCGGTATTCAAACCTTAAAAAGAAGTTTACCAGCTCCCAGACTGTTGGATAACGAGCGCCATCTATATTATTCATCGGAAACAAATTGTCACGCCGCGCCTTCTAATTACCTGTGTTCTGGTCCTCCCGACCCGCGCCGGTGAAGGGTTAAGCTACGCCATTTTTCATACGGCTTTGTGCCCCCGCCGCTCTTATCGATGCTATTTGTACGCGATTTAAAGTATTTATTACATTATCAACTGTATACTGAATCATTTGTTGGGATTAGTTTTTAATTTATTGCCCTTAATAGAAAAACAGAACTTGGACTTTATATAATGTCCGCACTTTTTACCCCATCAACTTACAGTAGAGCAGCGTGAAGGCCAGTTCTAAGTGTTTTCAATTAGGGAAGAAAACTTTATCTCTGCCATAAGAGATGAGGGCTTTACCTAACACCATGCACTAATACACTACAATATGCAGGCAATTAAAATTTTGACATAGATAGTGAGCATACTATCGGTATTGGTTCAATAAAAAAATGGATACGTGACAGTGCGACACTAATAAGAAAACCCGGTGATAGCACCCGACAGATAGAGGTTAGATGCCCGGCTCGAACCTCTAACTGTTCAGAGCTATCATCATATCGACCCAGTACAGATTGGTGGACTCCGCATACTTTTGAGACCATTATGTAAAACTCTCAGGCATGCAGGTTTCCTCACGATGTTTTCCTTTACCGTCGCAGCAAGTGATATTTTTAATTACTTAAAAAACACAAGACTTAGAAAGTAAGAGGTGCGCGCTGGGATTCGAAGTCGACCCCCCGTAAGTGAAGTCGAGCTCCTACCCAGAGCGCTATCACCGCTTCAGAGCTATGTGCGTTATTTATTTAAGCAATTTAAATGTCAATTGCTTAAACGCTAGAGGAAATCATCTTGAGAAACCTTTGTAGGTTGGGGTTAGGGTTATATCCCGGCAATCCAGACGAGACGGCCGGGAGTTAGTCAAACTATCCTAGCCTAGGCCAGCCCCTTAATGCATGTTAGCTGCTAGCTACGGACTACTAGTTCGTTTCAGTATTATTATCCTCTACAGGAATTGGTAAGCGGAACTGTAACCTATACTAATATTAAAAAAAGACTAACTCAAATGGTTATATAATGACTGAAACCTAATGTAACGATCATTACTCAAAAATATAGGTAAATAAACCTTAAAGTTCGAGACGCAAACTCCCCCACACCTTATAAGAATTTGCAAAGTTTCTGTAACATTGTAATAACAAGAAAACTGAGGGCAAAAAGGGCCGAAAAGTCCGGCCTCTCAACCGTTGAAACAATAGGGCCACAGAGTTTGTGGAGAGAAAAAATATTTTATCCCTCTTTATTCATAGCCTCAAGTTCTTTATAACCAAATAAACTCTCTTCGTATAAATCTACATAATAATAATGTTTCGAATGAAGCGAGGTCTTAGTTGATTGGATAGAAATTAGACGAATTCTTTTCGTTACGGTTTTCTGAATATAATACTTTCAAAGTATAATCAGAATCTTAATCTACAGTATTAAAATTTTTAACGTCAGCTTTGTATGGTTCAATGGAAATTTTTATATGTGTAACATCTGAAACAGACTTTTTCGAAAATATATATTTTCTTTGATAAAAATTGGAATATTCCATATTTTTATGACCATGCCATATTTATTTATTTTAATAACATACCATTTTATGCTAAGTACAAAGTTTCGATGGGTATCAATAGTTTTATTTGACAAGGCAATAATTCGCATTACCCTGCATTACATAACCCGGATATTATTTATAAGTCATAGCCCAACATCGCGTTGAGAACAGTTACATACTATATTCCTCGTAGTTACAGGACAAATGAATAGGATGATGATGAGAAGCTAACTGGCTATAAGGGTACCAAACGATCTTGTATTATGAAAATTAAGCTTAATTTACTATTGTATGTTTAGGAATAACTGAAGTTAGGTACTTGATCTTTCGAACTGAATGACAATAAAAAGAGGTCAAAAGTGACATAACAGATGACACCGAAATAGTTTTTTTCTAGTTCTTTTTCTTCTTTGTTAAGAGAAATAACAATGGAATTGTGGTGACAAAAAGTGTGTTGTATCCTTTAAGGCAGAGTACAAACCCATCAACTTTGATCTCGGAGTGGCCGCGACTGACTAACTGCAATTGGCTTATTCATGATACTTTTTAACCGACTTTTGGTTAAGAAAGTTCTCAATTCATTGTTTATTCTTTAAGAATGCACCAATTTCTGTATCGTTTTTTGACAGGCTGTTGTTATAACGTCTCATCCGTGTAGGAAGCTTTCAAAGAGACCGTATTTATAGCTCAGTTAGATTGTAACTAGTTTGACCAATAATGAACAGTTTTTTAAAAATATAAGAAACTACCGCAAATTTATTTTTGACACCTTTATTGGCAAATTTATTTTTTACAATTGAGCAAATAAGAACAGCCAAAAGACCTAATTTCAGGTAGCAAACGTAACTTATTTTCGTATTTATGGATTTAAGTGATAAACCCAGTGGTTAGTGGCTTCGATTTAACTTTCAGTGTGCCGAATTCGAATCCCAGCACGCACCAGTAACTTTTATAAGTTATGTGCGCTTTAAGCTATTTAAATATCACTTGCTTCAACGGTGAACGAAAACATCGTGTGGAAACCTGCATGCCCGAGAGTTCTCCCTAATTTTCTCAAAGACATGTGGAGTCTACCAATCTAAGCTAGGCCAGCGTGGTGGACTAAGGCCTAAATGTAGAACAAATTTTAAGACACTATGTAGTTTCTTTTTATCTCATCATATCAAGCCATTACTGGCCCATTACCCATCACGGGTCTCCTACACATGAGAAGAGAAACCTTCTCTGGAATTATTTAGACCCAATTATTTATTATTTATCGATTGCTGAAATTTTTCATAAAAACTAACATTTCATAAATATTGATCAGTTTCTCGGATTACTTACTTATTTCCTCACAATATTGCTACTGAGCATCCTATCATGTGTAGTTAGTTTCTTCCGTAAATTAAATTCCAACTATTTTCTTTATCACACTTTTTTCAACGCCACATGTACACATTTACATACTGAGAGTTGCAGCAACCTTATTGAAATAACCTTTTCGTTGCTTTTTATGATATAATTTAAGGAAAGTAGAAAAAAAATACAGTTATTTTTACTAAAATCGCTACGTCTTCGAGAAGCCTAGTTATAAAAACCGAATACACATTATTTTATACCTTCATACTATGTGGGACCGGGGCCCGGGGGTTGGCATTTTGGAGGCTTATTGTTGTATTGTCAAACAAAATATGTAATTGTTATCTTTGAATAGACGTATTGTTTTTATTTCATTGTCTAGGGATGGCATTTTATTTTTAGCTTCTGGGAATTTGCTGCCACAATGGTGTTATACTTAACTCTGGGAAGAACTTTATCTGGGATTCGATTAGTGTTTTTGGTTTTTTTATATAGGAAATTCTGCAAATATTTGTAGCTAAAGTACCACTTAATCTACGTACGTGTCATAAGCCTATCTATTATCATTTATCTTATTTACCTAATACTCGTGCAAAAGGTAAGATTTTCATCAAACAAGAATGTAATTTTTATAGTTGCATCCGTTTTATTGGGATTATTTTTCGGATTAGATTAAATGAATAAAAATAAATAATATAAAAATAAATGCACCCACATTATTATTATGTACAATTTTTGGATAGAAGCAGGCGTAACTTTGCGGAAATCCATAATATAATATGAAAATTAAGTTTAATTTGCTACACTCCGCGAAACGCAGGAGAATCTGTATGGTGTAATTTTTAATATCTTCAATCCTTATACACCACACCAAACTGATCTTCGGCAATGTACCCTCTACGCACGTTTCACTCCGAAACCGGAGCATCCTCAGGAGATGAATGAACCTTACAATGAATTATTGTTAAGAACTTAACAGTGAATAGCTACTACACAATGAATACAGCTTAATAACAAAATTGTGCGGGAACGATATAGGTACTTGTTTGTAACGCACGGGAGGAGTATGTACACTATGTAAATAAATCAAAAGCAATGAATAACTTAGCTACATACAATTTGCGGTCACAGGGTCACTTTCTACTGTAGTATATAGGAAATACAGTAATGCTAATTTTTGGGATACTTATTAGCGAACTCTATGTAATACTATACAAGATGAAATATATTCAGCACCGTCAACAAATAGATCATCACGAAGCGGATGTTACAAAAACAGTAACCTATTATCTGGCTCGGTTAAGACATAATTCAACACATAACAGCTTGTCTCCGCCGTACGGACAGCTCATTCATTTTTTCATCTATTTTTAAATACGCCGCTTGCAGGAGGTGCTTATCTACTTTGGTACCTAATTAAAAGTTGATATACATGATCCCGGTACTGTTATTGTCTCTGTTTTACCCCGTAGGTATAGAGGTTTGGGAATCGTGACGATGCGTGGTGATAGCATAGTGGCTAGGACGTTGATCTCACTTTCGGGGGGACCGAGTTCGATTCCAAGCAAGCACTTAAAATTTTCTGAGCTATGTGCATTTTGAGCACTTAAATATCACCAGCTATAATGACAAAGGGAAATGTCGTGAAGGAAATCTGTATGTTGAAAACGCACACAAAAGAAAGTGAGAAAGAATAAGTAGAAAAGTTTGTGATGCGTGCTGGGATTCGAATTGGGCCCCCTGAAAATGAAGCTGAAGTCCTAACCACTAGGCTATCATCAATAATCGTTACTAATATTATAAATGCGAAAGTGTGCCTGTTTGTTTGTGCTTCTTCCAAGGCAACTTGATTTTTGGCATAAAGTTAGATAGCAGGACGGTGAGTAACATGGGATACTTTTTATCAAAGAATAACAAGCGGTTACCACGCTTTGTTTAAAATTTGTTAAAAATCGTTATAAACACGTACCTACGCAGAACGCGGGCAGCAGCTAGTTATAATATGACGTAGTATGCAAAAATTTAAAAAATATATATATTACGAGACCTTTGCAGCAACAAATAAAAAAATTCAAGTCAAAGTCAAATTTAAAAATATATTTATTCAAGTAGGCCCATAGTTGGCACTTATAAAGCGACATGATGGCGATAACAATATTCGTAAACTTAAAACTAGAGCTACGAGGGTTCCAAACGCGCCCTAGTCTAAGAAGAAGCCCACAACAAACTTAGCCGGGTGTTCTATTTTTTATCACCATCTTACATTGTCATTTAAAATTATTAGAAGAGAAATCTGGTTAGAGCAATAATTCACACTCAAGCTTTTTTATCCGAGTCGCTCTTCAAAAACTTTTATGGTTATCAGCGACAGTCAATACGAAACGATAACGCGATAGGTACCAAAACACAGAACTTATATCGGAACTACTCTCTTTTACATATTAACTTGGATCTCACAAAGGAACTTCTCATAAACAATATTATAGAGCACTAAAAATTAAACGATAAACAATACAATAGTTGGGCGAGAGTTCATATTCAATAGACGGAACGGAACAAAACGCCAACGGGCATTTCGCATTACCAGATGAAACTGGGCCAAACTTTACGTGAAAGTTAAATGTTCAATAGATGTCGAAATATTGTTCAATAAACTTTGATTCGGAAAAATAAAATGTACTCCAGAACTTAAGAACAGTAATCTGAAATTTTGTTTTGTGTTAGTTATAAAACAGGGCATTGTGTTCCAAGAAGTACGTTAAAAATACTATGAGTTTTCAATTCTAATTATGGTACAAAAACAATCGTTAAAATTAAACGTTTGGAAACAAGCACCCAGTATATTCAATCGGCTTTAAAATTGAATCTTTTACATATTTCTTTTGCGTTATTCTATAAAATTAAAGGCTGATTGACTAAGATAAAGGACTCCATATACCGGAGCAAATTATTTATTTGCAATAAAATATATACCTTAATAAGTATAACACTTTATAATACACTACAAATTTGGTATGTTAAATACTACAAAAGAAGAAAATAAAGAATAATGAATTATGGGAATTTTTATTATCTGAACTTTCTCCAGTCTGGTCCGATTGGTGGATTCGGATTACCACATTACCGGCAAAGACTTGCACTCAAGTGATTTAATGTTCCAATACCATGCCGCGTAGAAACCGATTAGGTATATGATTTTAACTATCACATGTAGTGGAACAATACAATTTGTAGTCTTAACTGCCGTCAAAAGCACAATAAATAAATAAGTAAATATACTACGACAATACACATATAACCGTTTAGCCCCAAAGTAAGCGTAGCTTGTGTGATAACTAATGAATATTTTATAAATAATAAATCATAGACACTGGATTTTCATCACAAAAACATTTTCCAGTTGTGGGAATCGATCTCAAAGCCTTGGAATCAGACGGCAGGGTCGCTGTCGATTGCGCTAATGAGAAGTATAAGCCCACTTAAAATAAGCGGTTCTTTCCATGGCAACAAATCTCTAATCAGCATCCTAAACATAATGAAAAATGTTGTTAGTTTCTTCATCGAAATATTAATAGATTGACGCCTCTCCATTGTTCCTCTGTACCGTCGTGAGAACCAAAGCAATAAATCTGATATAACCTGCGTTTGACAGTCCATTGCTGCCGTGTTACGTGCACGCCCGCTGCACATGTCAAGTCTAGCGAGCAATATGCAACGTGGCGCTCGTAAATCACAGCGTACGACGAAGATCGATTGTGACGTGGTAGGCGGGCTATTTGTCAGTTTTGCGTAATGCAGTTCCTGCTACACAGAGAATATTTGTGATTATTAAGGCTAACCACACCGGGTCGGAAAGGCAGAGCATTTAATTTAAGACTACAAAAACTTAAATGGCAGTGGGCCGGTCACTTAATGAGAAGAAAAAAAGGTATTTGTCCATATCCTAGAGCAAGTAAGAGTAGAAGGGGAAGACCATTACGAAGGTAGCAGCACTTAGGTAGCACGGTAGGTACCGCTTTGAAGCAGGAAACACGCGAAGTATATGAGAACCTGGGGAAGACCTATCCTAAAAAGCAAAGCGATCACGCGAAATCGATGTCTTAATATTTGAAATACTTTTACTAAGTGTTAAGATTGTTTTAAAACAATGGGCAATGGACGGGGATGTAGCTCGGAAACCCAATAACGTTTGGGTCCCAAGGTGCTCGGTAGACCCCCGACAAGGTGGACTGATGACATCAAGCGAGTCGCAGGGAGCCGCTGGACTCAAACGGCTCAAGTATTTGAAACTCCCCATTAAAGAGTTATGTACAGCAGTGGAAATTCATTGATTTACATGATGATGAATATAATGATTGAAATTAGACCTACCTTAACCTAAGTATAAACAATGTATTAAAATTTAAAACACATTTCATCAAACGTGGTTTCTACACGTTTGATATTGATAATTTCCATTACGACAAGGCTGCTTGAAAGCAGGCCACTCCGCTCTCAGCTCAAGAAGGTAGAAAAATACTAAAGATTGTTAATCAATAAAATAATGAAAAAGAGCAATCTGCTGAATCTCTTTAAACTAGGCCTCGATATAGATGTTTTTTTTTTGTCAAATTTTGTCAAATTGAGAATTTCAATAAAAAATCCCCTTGTAGTTAGATTTGGTCTGTGATGAGTGTCAGTAGTCTGTTTGCTATAAAATAATGCCAATAGCACGGCTAGCATGGGCGGCAGACCCCGGGGAAAGGATATAAATTGATCTTCTCCTATAGCTTTATCAACTCTCAGAGCACTGGCGCAAAAGTGGAAATAATTTCAATGCGTAATAAATAATAAACGGGGGTTAACTTCTCCTATTCCGTGTTACTGCGCTTTAGCAGGTAGACACGTTCATTATATCCTGTCAGGGGATATAATCGGGCGAATAATTTTTGTTTCCTGCCCGTGGAAATACTACCATATAGACACTACCGTAGATCAGAAACAGTTCACACCACCCCTCCTCTTCCCGCAAGGGTCGTACGAAGCAACCAGGGGAATATAACGTAGCACGGACAGTTGCGTCCTCCGTGCTACTTCTACCATCTACTGCGATCAAAAACCCATCCGCCCAGCGTGGTGATGTAAAGGAAAACCCGGTGGGATCTAGGTTAGATACTTCTGTATAGTTCTACATAAATAAATTCAACTTTTAACTTTGACGTAGAATAACCCAGTTCTCAATAATTAAGGAATTGAATTTGAATTTAATGAAATTATTTTCTTTTTATATCCAACCCGGTTTCGATCCGCACCGCGGGGAAATTTGGGAATTTATAATTTCTGATTTTTTTCTGATCTGGAGTGGGAGTCTTCTGCCGAGTGCCGCTAAGTTACTAATCGTTGCGGTACAATGTCGCGTAGAAGCCGATTAAGGTTTGATATAACTTTCAATGACAAGTTATCTCCTTACCACTTTAGACTGGATCATCACTCACAAGCAGGGAAGATTGCCGTCGAGGGCTAACTTGTAGTGGAATAAAAAAATGATTAAAGTATACATTATGATTTCGTCATTTTGCGACAACATCCAAAGCAGTTGTCGTAAACTTTTCCAAAAATATGATTCTCCATTACGTCCGTTCAGTGAAATATTCGATATTTACAGCGCGGGGGCAATTCACACCCGCGCCCCGAATATGGCGAGGTCTATCGTAAATAAGAATTTACATTTCATATCGAAAATATATTTCGCTTTCGACGGCGCCGCCGTAATTTTGTAACCCAGATACCCGTAAATCTCGGGTGCAATTTGACGGAAAATGCTGGTTGACGCGAGTTTCTTTTAAACAAACTTTGCATAGCTAGGACTAAGCCATTTTTATTCAGCCTTAGTTACTTCTGTATCCATTTTGATGGCACGTTATGGTTATTTAAATTTCGTAGACGGCCGACTGGCGCAGTGGTTAGAGACACTGCTCCATGGCCGTGGGTTTGATTCCCACAGCTGAAAATTTGTTGTATGATGAACATGGATGTTTTTCAGTTTCTGGATGTTTATGTGTATTATAAATATTTATATATAATATTCCTAAAAATTTTATCAGTTATCCCCGAGGTCCCGAGTTCGATTCCCGGCAGGGGCCATTCGGGAATTTATAATTTCGAAATTATCTTTGGCCTCGTCTGGTGGGAGGCTTTGGGCGTGGCTAGTACCCACCCTAGCGACAAAGACGTGCCGCTAAGTGATTTGGCGTTGCGGTACGATGTTGCGTAGAAACCGATCAGGAGTATGGGTTTAATATAACTACCATACTCCCTAACAGGTTAGCTCGGTACCATCTTAGACTGCATCTTCACTTACTACCAGGTGAGATTCAAGGGCTAACTTGTAGTGGAATAACAAAAAAATATATGTACCTACGAGTTCATAAATTATTGTATTTAGCACATTTTATTGTGACGGCAAATCAGAATACAGTTGGGTGACCCGGTGGGATATAGGCTAGGTACTTATTTAGTTCCTACCTAAATAAATTCAACTTTACTTTTGACTTTGACATCGAATAACAGTTCTCAATAACTGAGAAATTGAATTTTTAATTTAATGACATTGTTTTGTATTTATGTGTAAATTCTGAAAATTTCTATCTTGCGAAAAACTCCATGGTAGTAATTAAAAAAAAGTTTCTATACGAATATCCTTCGTGACAAATCGGGACGAAGCGGGCGCCGAAGAAAAAATCCGTAAGTCTCTTTTAAAGGGGCTAAGTTGCGAAATAGTGGGCCCCGTAGATGCACCCACCGGGGAGGCGAGGGCAAATTGAAACTGGACTTGATTCACACACCGGTCACGGCCGCCCAGTCGGACGGTCAGCATAAAACTTCTCATCGTTTGTAATTCCATTATGTTATTTATTTAGACCAAGATAGGTTCAGCGTTGAAGTAGCACTGTAAAAATAGTTGTTAAGGATTACTTAAACGACAAAAAAGCTAGGGTGTGAATTGCTCTAACTTCATAGCTTAATATTAATTTACTGTGAGATGGTGATAACCAAAAAAATACCTGGCTAAGTTTGTTCTGAGACCAGGGCGCGTTTGGAACCCTCGTAGCTTTAGGTTTAAGTTAGCAAACGAAGTTATCACCATCCCCTTACAATTATGTAAACATATATATATGAATGCTTCATAAGTGCCTGTGATAGGACTACCTATAATTTGGAACTGTATCAGCATAAAGAAGCATATTGATTCTTCATCGGTTTCAATGTGTCATCGTCAATAGAGTGAAAAACACTAGACATGACCGAAGCCAGGTCAGATCGAAGAAAAATATGGAAAGATATTTTTTATTCTGATTAGTGCCATGTTTCAGAATTAACGTTATGTGATCTGGTACTGGTAACACGTATTTAGACATTGCAACGTTTAGCATAATTTATGAATATAGAGGTTTTCTTTCTTTATTACATACTTAGTCGATCGTTTAAGAGGACAATTTTGTTGTGTGTAAATTTTACATACTTTTTAAAACAAGTGGTTATCCACTCCCACAAGGACTTTCTAAGATAACATAAAAGAACACCCGGATTCTTCTTAGATGAGGACGCGTTTGGAGCTTTAGTTTAGCTTTAGTTTGAAGTTTAGGAATATGGTTATCGCCATCATCTCACTACCATATTCACACTATTCATGTAATGTGGGCATCATAAGTGCCATCTATGGGCCTACTTGAATAAAGATATTTATGTCTTTGACTTTTACTATTATACATTTAAACTTTGATTTTCTTCAGCTTTTTAAAAATCGGTACAAATACTAAACATCACTTGTAGCCGTATAAAATAAAAATCTGATTAGACAAAAAAAACATTTAACTTTTTTTTGCTGACGGTACCCCAACCGTCGCGTCCGGCACTGTCCGGTGCGCACGAATTGGCATGCATTGCGCCCCGGCTTTTTACACGCCTATCCCAAGTCTTATCCCTCAATGCAAAGCACAGGCGAATAGCGGGAATTTAATTTATACTTAAATTATTATAATTTAAATTACGGACTAAGCAGATGGTTCACCTGATGGTAAGTAAAAACCCATCGCTGATAAAAAGACCAACACTTCGCAGGGTATTCAAGGGAGATAACTGCAGAGAACCGTCCTTTGTCCATCAATCTGAGGCGAAGCTGTTAAGCGTCATGGACCTGGAATTAAACCGGCAATTACGCCTTGCTGTTTCACGGTAGCATTAAGCATGGTAGAGAGACTAACCCGGATGAGTTCTATCACAAAATGGTGGGCTTAAAATAAAGATACATAATACTGAGCAAGATGATTGATTATCACATATACAAAATTTATTTATGGAAATAAAAAAGCACGTTTTCGAGAAACTAGAACAGACTTTATCATATCATATCAGTATAAATTTAAAATCCTCCATCCCTTAAACGATTCCAGGACGTATCCACTGCGCTAGGGAGATCAAAAAAAGCTAAGTACAATTTATAATATCATAATCATGTTCAGGCTTTAATATACAGTTGGATATGGGCCTTCTAAACTAGGAACTAAAAGCGATCCTTTATAAGCTCACATTATTACTATCTGAGTCATTTTATTAGTATAAAGATGCTTGAATCATATGAAGTCTGATTTTTCTTGTGACTTGGACCATACTCAAAAAACTGCTACGCCCGTAATAAGCACGTCCGCCTAAAACGATATCAGCAGATCATCTATTTACTTATATTGTTTGTTATATTTGATAACGCCACGGACCTCGCCTTCCCTTATCAGATGTATCCGCACCAGTTCAGAATAAAAAGTAGGAAATAAAATAATATGGCATATAAAACCATCGGTCTAGTAGTAAGTATGGGGTAAAGAAACGCGAAAACTTGGTTGCATGTATGGATAAAAAAATAATAATAATAATAAATAATAAACTTTATTAAGGCCAAAAATAGTTTGTACGCAGAGTTCTAGATTAAGTATATAAAAAAAAAAACATTGCGTTTACGATTTATAAAGTAACAATACTTCTTAAAACATAAGATTTGGTTGCTGGTGCCTTCATCAGATTTCACAGTTTTAAAAGTACCAGCGACCTTTAAACCAAAAATAATACCTGCTTATATAATAAATGAGGTTAGTAATTGCAAATATATAGGAATGTACAAAATGTTTGTAAGACCAGGTTCCAGTTACGCCAACTCCTGTACTAGTTAAAACTGTATCACAGTGAGTTGCCATTCCTCGTGCCCAAGTACTTACTATAAGACTAAACGTTTTATTCTATATTATGAATAGGTAAACAATATGTGTGCAGTTTTAAGATAATATAATAATAGTAATAGCGGGTAGGTGGCTAAAATCTTATGAGACACGTTTAACCATCCACCCGCCACTTCACTATTGCAGAATTTCTCAGTACCTATTGACGCGGAGTTATTAAACTGGCACTGTCCACCCCCCGCAGAAAGTTGCATTTCGAAGCGACGTTATTTTCTCGATGATTATGATTTAATCACCGGTAAACGTTGCGTTGGTAGGTCCCGACAAGGTCGACAGATGACATCAAACGAGCCGTAGGGAGCCACTGAACTCAAGTGGGCAAAACTGTTGCAGTGGGCAGCGACCCTGCTTTCTGAGTCTAAGGCCATGGGTTCGATACCCAAAACTGGAAAATGTTTGTGTGATGAACATTAATGGTTTTTCAGTGTCTGGGTGTTTATCTGAATATTATAAGTATTTATGTATATTATTCATAACAATATTCATCAGTCATCTTAGTACCCATAACACAAGCTACGCTTACTTTCGGGCTGGATGGCGATGTGCGTATTGTCGCAATATATTTATTTATTTATTTGGAACTCCCAACAAAAGGCCTATCTCCAGCAGTGGACATCAAGCGGTTGATATGAAGATGATGATAAATAGGTGCCAAGGCAACTAGGTGCCTAAAATACTGTATAAAGTTTACCTATTCTTAATGTTACCAGGTCGATGACCCAAATATCATAAAAGCCTTTAACCGAATACCTACTAACCTAATTCGTACACGTTAATGCGCACCGCAAGAGCAATGATCACTGTGCGGCCGGGCTGACACGTCCATCCGTCTAGTCTAGAATTATCCAGTAACACGACAAGCACTAAGGGACAAAGAGCCGTTCTATGCAATCAGCGGATTAATTGTGCAGATTAGGTGCGCCACTTGGGCGCTCTGAAACATGCATTAAATGTGCCGTAGTGACGTCTCAATACGTAGCCATCTATATTGTTATACAGGCACATACAACCCGTAGCTACCGTAATGCTTTACTGTTAAAAATATAATGACAATGTGAGATGGTGATAACAAAAAGAACAGCCGGCTAAGTTTGTTGTGGGCTGCTTCTTAGACCAGGGCGCGATTGGAACCCTCGTAGCTTTAGTTTTAAGTTTACGATTGTAGTTATCGCCATCACTACTCACTGCTATGTCCACATTTTGTATATAATCAACGTATCAAATGTGTCATCTATGTGCCTATTTGAATAAAGAAATATTTGACTTTGACTTTGACTTTATTGTACACCTTATTGTAGCATAGGTAAAATATTAAGTAAATAATAATCCACTTTACCGGATTACCTTTTACCGTTACCAGAATGCACTTTTTTTTTTCTTTTTTTAATCGACATTACACACATCGCCATCTAGCCCCAAAGTAAGCGAAGTTGTGTTATGGGTGCAAAGATAGCTGATAAATATTTTTATGAATATAATACACATGTATACAAATAAACACCCAGACACTGGAAAACATCCATGTTCATCACACAAACACTTTCCAGCTGTGGGAATCGAACCCACGGCCTTGGACTCAGAAAACAGGGTCACTGCCCACTGCGCCAACGATTTTCCTTTGTCAGATTACCGTACCAGGCATTACCAGGATAATGGGAAAACAAGGCATGTAATAACATATTATCTCAGCAGAACCTACTGAAGTTTTATTAAGTACGCCAGACCGTGGAGTGGTGACCGACGTGATGAGCAACTTGTGACTTCAAGAAAAGCCAGTAACAGTTAGCCCAAATGGTCATCGTTCAACTGTAAAGACAAGATATCGATATATTATGAAAATTAAGCTATAAAAAGCAGGAGAATCTGTGCGGTGTTATTTATAATTTCTTCAATCCTTATACTTCACACCAAACAGATCTTCGGCAATGTACCCTCTACGCACGTTTCATTCCGAAACCGGAGCATCCTCAGGAGATGTTGACTTTACAACGAATAATTGTTAAGTGCGGAGAATGCGTTAATAGGATCGAAACTTGCGTAGGTAGAGGGTACGTTGCCGCAGATCTGTTTGATGTGGAGTATAAGGATTGAAGAAAGTATAAATTACACCATGCAGATTTTCCTGCTTTTCGCGGACTATAGCAAATTAAGCTGAATTTTCATAATACATCATGGATTTCCGCAAAGTAACGCCTGCTTCTATCCAAGATATCGATATGATATATAGATGATGGGAAAACATTGCATTGCAGTCTAAAATTTCAAGATTCCTACTATAGGTTACAAATAGTTTGGCGCCATCTATTATATAATATTTGGTGATTGGTTCAGCGGTTGCGCAGTGCTACTAACAAACAGTCACATTTTTATATATTTCATCAAAAACATAAATGAATTTTCTCTGGTTTGGTCTGGTTTGGCCGTGGCTAGTTACCACCCTACCGACAGAGACGTGCCGCTAAGCGATTTAGTGTTCCGGTGCGATGTCGCGGTGAAACCCATTAGGGGTATGACTACCACGTTCCCTAACAGGTTAGCCCGCTAACATCTTAGACTGCATCATTACTTACCACCAGGTGAGATTGCAGTCAAGGGCTTACTTGTACCAACTACTTAAATTTGGGTGGTTGTCAGTTCCACCCAGAAAATAATTGAGATCTAATTTTTAGACGTAAATATCTCAATAACAGTTTGAGCTATACTTATGAAATTTGGGATTCTGTTTAAATCTAGGAAGTTTCAATAAAAAACAAAATTGCATGTATTTATGTTAAATATATTTTGAGTTCTTAAGAGGGCAAAAGTGGCTCTAAATGGTACGTGTAAAATAACACACGCTAGCTTCGTCGCTAGTTCTTTATTTTTTGCTGGAACTTGGCTGACACGCTTCGTGGATTGATATTTCATTCCATGACAAGTAGTATGGTAGTTGTGAAAATGATTGTGAAATCAAAACTCATTAAACTACTTTTGTTATTACTGACAATAGTTTTTGTTTTCTTTCTAGTTATTTTTTTTTGGAACATTTTTTAAATTAAGATATTGCTGCATCAAAAAAACTCATTTGCATTTGTTATTTTAGCTGAGACCGTATTAGAGTTAGTCAAGATATGGACATTACATTAGAACCCGGATATATAATCTAATATGTGATAACCGTATCCTACAGAAGTTCCTGAGCACCGTCCCCCGTTTGCTCCAGACAGGAATGGAACCGCAAACGCAAAGTCGATAGGTAAATTGTAAAGTACGCAGTCAGCGGTTCAACGGCCAATCGAATATTCCGACTACCGAGAAACACATCTTAGAGAGGATAAGACGTTATTTCAATATATATAAGCAGATAAACTACCTGATGGCAAGTTGGAAATGGCCCATGAACTTAGCAACACTTCGCAGGGCGAGTAAAGAACACGTCCTGCAACGTGCCATCTTGTGTCCATCAACCTAAGGTGTCGATATTAAGTAATATTTGACGGCCGATTGGCGCAGTGGGCAGCGACCCTGCTTTCTGAGTCCAAGGCCGTGGGTTCGATTCCCACTACTGAAAAATGTTTGTGTGAAGAACATGAATGTTGTTCAGTGTCTGGGTGTTTATATGTATATTATAAATATTTATGTATATTATTCATAAAAATATTCATCAGTTATCTTAGCACCCATAACACAAGCTACGCTTACTTAGGGACTAGATGGCGGTGTGTGTATTGTCGTAGTATATTTTTTTATTTTTTTATTTATAAGTTTCATGTGCCTGTAACCACAAGAGGAACCGCACCCTTCAGACCGGAACACAGCATTGCAACAATGCGATTTGACAGCAGAAATA
Organism: Pararge aegeria; assembly: GCF_905163445.1. NCBI lineage: Eukaryota > Metazoa > Arthropoda > Insecta > Lepidoptera > Nymphalidae > Pararge > Pararge aegeria. The sequence goes on along the minus strand of NC_053184.1, from coordinate 1,122,689 downwards.
AGCACGGTGGCAGTACTTCTCCGAACGAGCTGAGTCGCAAAAAGTTCTACTACTACTCGTACTAAAAATAAATATTTAAGAGCACTAGGTGTAAAGTTATAAAGTGTCTTAAAAAACACGATTGATATTTACTTTACTGCCGAGAATTAATATGCAAAGTTAAGCATTTAATATTGCTTAACCGACAAAGAGAACCTTTCGTGTAGGATTTACATTAAATTTGTTTGAGTTACGATGTGATATTGTCGCGTTAATCGCACAGTTAGAATTAAAAGATAATTTCAGATATGCGGTGATGCTACATGTCTTTTGAATGCCGCTATAGAAAAATGCACTCTACATTTTCTTTGTTAAACTGTATATTGAAAGGTCATTGGTTTTCTATGAAGCTAGCACTAGGGGAGGAAATTATTGGAAAATACAACAATATACTGTATTATCTTCTAACATAGTTATCAACCTACGTGGTTACACCATATTATGAACAAGTATAATTCTTATTCTAACATTTTGTCGACCCATTGGGCTGGTACGTTGGCAAAGACAGCCCAGAGGTAGTAATTCTGGTTTCACTAAGAGAAGCCCCGTTCCTTTATTACTCAGACCGTCTCCAATTCTCTGATAACTGCGGCCCTAAACATTTTATTATCTCTATAACTACTTCTAGGGGACACTTGAAGGGTCACGGTACGTCTGGCCGATGTACTTTGCGATTGGATAAAGGTGTGAGATAGGTACGATAAAACGTTTTCATTAGGTACGAAATATATAATTATAACGAGAGAGTGAATGCTAGAACTCAGGATGTGTTCCCCCAGTTTTAATACAGCATTGTAGGGAGAGAATAAGTTGCTTGACGATACCAGTTGTGTGGTAAAACATCCACTTTAGTAAGGAGTTTAATAATAAACTTTATTCAGCTTCCACACATAAGTTAACTAATTAATCATTACTTTAAAACGAATTATACGTTATATTACAAACCTAGCCTTATCGATATGTGCTACAAACGTGGTGGACAAAATGCCACGGTCTTGTGTCTCTTGAGCGGCTCCCTGCGACTCGCTCATTGTCCTCCGTCCACCTCAAATTCAAATTCAAATTCAAAATACTTTATTCATAGACTTTATTACAGGCACTTATAAAGCGTTCATACATTTAACATGTTCACACTAATGTTAGGTGATGGATAACTGCATTCGTTAACATATAATTAAAGCTACGAGAGTTCCAACGCGCCCTGGTCAAAGAAGCCACAACAAACTTAGCCAGGTTTTTTTTGTTATCACCATCTCAAAGTCGAGTTAACGTTTAGCTTTAAAGTAAGATCATTTCATACTCATGCTTTTATCATAAATATAATCCTTAATATATATGTATATTATAATAGAATCTCGTCGACGGTCTACCAAGTCGCGACTCCAGCTCCTTGGGACCTCGGCTTCCATCGGTTCTCCGAGCGATATGATCTAATTCCTGGATTTATCACGTAGCGATACTTCAAGCATAGCTCTTTGTATCGCCCGCTGAGTGACCCTGAGCTATCTTATGAGATCCACAGTTAGGACCATGTTTTTGAGCTTTACGTCATCACTGGCAGGACGTTTGTTGCCAGTGCGGTAAACAGGCGTTCAAATGGGGGTGTAAATGAATAATATACATAAATACTTATAATATATATATAAACACCCAGACACTGAAAAACATACATGCTCATCACACAAACATTTTCCAGTTGTCGGAATCGAACCCACGGCCTTGGACTCAGAAAGCAGGGACGCTGCAAACTGCGCCAGTCGGCCGTCGATCGCCCGCTTGACGCAAAATTAAACGCCGCTATGGACGCAACGGTTTGACCTTGCCTTTAAAGGGTACTAGCGTACCCAGCAATTCTGCTGTTATGTCCGAGAACAAATTAAAATAAGTAAATTAAAATATATATTACGACTCAATAAATAAACTACGACAATACACAAGACTGGAATAAGGCAATGAGAATCATTGCCTTATTCCAATAGTTAAGGTAGCCTGGAAGAGATCACTGTTAGTGATAAGGCCACCTTTTTCATATAATTTATGTTAATGTAAGTGTTCCTGTGTGTGTTTCCTTTATTATGCAATAAAGTTGTTTAAATAAAAAATAAATACACACATCGCCATCTAGGAGTGGGAGGAGACCCGAGGAATGTAGTGGGCTGGTAATGTATTTATATGATGATGATGATGATGATGTTCATCACAATGGCAATCATATTAAACCCATACCCCTAATCGGTTTCCTCGCTACATCGTACCAGAACGTGAAATCGTTTAGCGGCACTTCTTTGTCGGTAGGGTGGTAACTAACTACGCCCGGAATCTCCCACCAGACGAAATCAGTCTAACCACGAGATGAACAAAGCATGTCAAACAAACAGTAAAGAACAGATAAAATGGATTCATTTACATTATAAGCATTTACTAGAGATACCACTTACCGTTAATTAAAGCAAATATTTCCATTTCAGAGAACAAAGTTTACATTTCAAAATCCCTTAGCAAAGTTTCGTGTTTGTTTCCAAATTGCACAAATTGAAAAGAAAACTGGAGTCTTTTATTCGGTCCCCTAATGATTACTTTGATTTTTGCTATATTAGCACATTCCACCCCATTGCAGTCTATTCCATTTAATGATTCATCATCACGAAATTCGAATCATTGCGAAATTGGTGGTACTTACCTACTGTGAAAGTTTATGCCCTTTATTTGTGGTCCAAGTGAATAGGCGGTAGAGATATATGTTGTACCAGAACAAGTTGATGAGACGTTATTAATTAAATAAATAAAATAAATAAATTAATATAATACGAAAATACACACATCGCCATCTAGCCCATTAGCATATTTAGGAAGTTAGACCCATCTGCGTAATGCATGAGCACTGGTCGAAACGCGTTTATCGAAGGTTTTGTATAAAGATGCTAAGAATAGGGGCTACATCCGACCTATCAATCTACGGTTGAGAGCTAAGTTTGTAAGCAAATCTTACTTTCTCCGCTTAACTACTAAGAAGTAGTAGTAGAATCCAATGTAATGGAGCCGGTTACATATTTTTGTAGCAAGCTTTGACAACGCTCACAGCTTAGCTACATCACACAGTTCTGTTGGAAAGGCACGGTAAGACTAGACTTGCCATACTAGAGTTACAAAGAACCTTATCCCTTGAGTCGTAAAGTTCATAATCGCGCGTAACGTTTTAGGTACAATAGAGAGAGAGAGAATAGTAATTTTATTTACAATTTCCGCAAAGTAAAGAAGATTATTTTTCTCCGATAAGCAATATAAAAAGGGGCGCCCGCCGCGACTGAGTCAGTCTGCTCTAAGAATGAAGTAAAATCACTTGAAAACGTTCTAAGTATGAAATTTTGTGGCCTCGGTTACAATTCTGGACTTAGTTTGAACTGCAATTGGTAGTGCGTTTTCGAACATTGTATTAAAGGGAAGTCTCACAAGAGTTATCAGGTATTTTGGCTGATTTCCTCTCGATACACTCTGCATTCCGAACCTGTGGTGTGACTTGACATTTCAAAAGTGCTTATAGAGTACGCCAACTCTAAATAAATGAGTTTGGAATTTCTTATTCCAAATCTTCGAACTCTAGATCGTAAATGTGTTATTTATGACATCAACTGCCAGCTGCTTATAGGCAGCGCACATTGAACAGTTTCTACGTCAACCCAAAGCCTTTTCCCGCTCAAAGCTTCTGCCGTGAGACATCCAACTAACTTGACATTTCTATCCCCTTCACATTACGCGGCATTTTGCTAAGACGTCATTGTTAGCGAGGAATTTTAATTAAGCTTATATATCTAATGTTATATGCCGCGATAAATTGCTTAAGTATGAAAATAATTGCTGTATTTCGAATTTATTTGAGAAACGCAAACTTTGTAGAAGGCAGGCGTAATTATTCTGGATCCTAGATTGAACATTTTCTCGTAAGTATTTTCAATTTATATTTAGCCTTTAACCTTTGAAATTTCATTTTCTTGACTGCTTCTTTGTTATTTGTGTTCACGTATATGCTTTGGATAAGTTTATAAATTTGTCTCTAAGCTGAGTTATTTAAGGAAGTATTGAGATTATTTTGTCTGGTAGGAGGCTTTGGCCGTACCCCGTTACCGCCCTACGGACAAAGACGTGCCGCTAAGCGATTTAGCGTTCCAGTACAATGTCGCGTGGAAACCGTCTAGAGGTATGGGTTTACTAAAACTGCCATACTCCAAACAGGTTAGCCCGTTACCATCTTAGATTGCATCGTCAGAGGCAAAGTCATATTATTTTGGAATTAAAAACAACCAGTAAGCGTTTTGTTGTGACTTCACTTCATCGTCCTCAGCCTTTTTAAAATGCACAGGCTACTCCACTATCATAAGAAAAATTTTTTAAAGCATAGATCCACCACGCTGTTCCAATGCATGCAGGTGGGCTCCAGCCAATATTAGCACGTTATTAATAATAGCTGAGATTGACGGCTTAACAAGTTCTTCAAGGCACGTGAGTTAGAACCATCAAATATCTACTCCTGATCCTTAATTATCCTTACGGCTGGTATTGGGAATTCTTTATCAGGAATCTCAATGTCGCAATATGTCAAATATCCCTCCCGCCTTAGTCGTTCACTATTGACAGAGTGGTCCATTTTGAAGTGGAGTGACGATAATCCATTTTCTCTGGCTCTTGCAGCCCCGCGAAGCTCCTCCAATTGTTACGGACATCGGTATAATATACTCTAAGATACCTCTAAATGCCCAGTTGGCTTTGAAGTATTTAAGCTTTTTGTGATAGAGCTCGTCCGCGTAAGTACAACCGCCATGCTTATTTCTTTGGATATAAATCACTAGTCCGCGTCACATATTCTAATATGTGATATCCTAAATACAGTAATAACTAATTAGGAGGTAGATACTCACCCACACCATGGCCAAATTAGGACAATTTACTTTTACGTATTCAAATATTTGTGGGTCATAGTGAACCTTGTTTTTACATATGTAAATAAATAAATAAAACAAAAACTTAAATCGCGGATTTGGTTATTTTTGTGCTACTAAAGATTGTTATAATTAAGATACGGTAGCATCAATGTAAATATAATAATTACTGCAATAATTATCCTGATTCTATTAAGAAATACTTATGTTTCCCTAATAGAGCCAAACTAAGAATGGAAACTTGGATGTCCAGCTTAAAACCAGCGCTCACCGCTGTACTAGACAGATACATCAACAACCCAGTATAAAAATAGCCATGTAAAATTTTTCAGAAATCAGGCAGCCTTTAATGGATGCAAAAACTTTATTTTCCCAAGTTTCTTTTACTTACGAAAACTTGTTGATGTTTATGGAAGGAACACGTATCGATGTCGTAAACGTGAACCGGTTTCCGTCATAAAATCATAAAACCCATACAGTAAAGTGTCCTAAAACATTGGAATCAATATTCAGATTGGACAGCACTTGAACAGTTTAGTGTCGACGCACCTGCCGCAGCTTTACGAGTTGTTTCCAGCCACCGCCCGAGTGGGTGACAAATTGATACTATTTACTGGTTTCTCTATCCTCGCCAGTGGCGTGCACTTCATATATGCACAAAAGCACTGCCTACCCTAAAATTAATTTATAACTCGTATAAGTGGAGGATCCTAAACACAATGTAAAGGAGCATTATCTATCGTTGTCATAGTATATTTATCACTGTTTACTTATTATAGATATTAATTTATATTTATATTATATAAATATTTCTTATATTATTTTTATGTATTTTGTATATATAGTATATTCAAATGTTATTGTATTTGTATGTAGAATTTTGTTATTATTTAGATATATTAAATATACTTAGTAGTTATGAAGTATATTGTCCCTTTATTTGACCTATAACACAATTAAATCTTCTTTCTCACATCCTGGGGTAGCTGGAAGAGATCTCTTATAGAGATAAGCTTTCCTTTGTACACTTCATGTATCTTATGTTCACAATCACAATTTATGGTACATAAATAATAAATAAATAAATAAAAAAATAAGGATTTTTGCCGTTTTATGCAATTTTCCTGCTGCATGTATACCCTGTTAAGAAACCCAGTGCTCGCCACTTATCCTCGCCATAACCTTGTTGTAAGTAGTCGCTTACTTTACTGAGCTTTTTGGGATAGAACTTGTCCAGGGAACATATTTCTGGTTATTTCTGCCGCCTAGCAGCATTGCAGTATTTTAGACTGAAGAGCCTGTTTGCCGGTGAAATAACAAGCACATGAAGTATTCTATCAATGCCTTATCAAGATGGACACAGGGCGTCAATTTGTAGGACAAGTACTTTCATGATTTGCAAGATATTTTATTTTCAAAAGTAGCAACCTCTACAATTCACTTATGTACTTGGATTATTTAATTATCTCGGAAAAATAAATTAATTAATTGTCAAAAAACATTTAATTATTTTTCACTGTACGGTTAACGCAACGAGTGAACAACGCGTAGTCGATTTTTTTATTCCACTACGAGTTAGCCCTTGACTGCAATCTCAAATGGTAGTAAGTGATGATGCTGTCTAAGATGCTAGCGGGCTAACCTGATTGGGAGTATCGTAGTCATACCCGTAATAGGTTTCTACGCGACTTCGCACCGGAACATAAATTGCTTAGTGGCACGTCTTTGTTGGTAGGGTGGTAACTAGCGGCCAAAGCTTCCCACCAGACCAGACCAGAGGAAATGAAGTAATTATAAATTTCCATATTGCCCCTGCCGGAAATCAAACCCGGGACTATCCTACTGAAACTCAAAGCGCTCACCTGCACCAGGAAGGTCGTCGATGAGTTGAGATGTTGACTCGTCGAAAATTTTTCTACAGTTTTAATAACAACTTACTTTATTTGAACTACATAAAGCTCAAAAATAAAGCTAAAATGTAAATTTTTGATGTTGGAAAAGAGCAACTGCTGAGTTTCTTGCCGGCTTCTTCTCGGTAGAATCTGCCTTCCGAACCGGTGGTAGAGTCACTACACACGGACAGACTTGACGTTTCAAAAGTGCTTGTATTAGGCCTACTTGAAATAAATGAATTTTGAATTTGAATTTTTGAATTTTTGAATTCAAATTTCCATGCTCTTATTTGAATGAATTGGTATCAACAAAGCAACGAATAATTTCATCAATTAAAATTAACGTAGAAAGCATAATATGTTGACATTATAAAACAACACCGCCATTGCCCAGTAAGGCGGCGAAAATCGCAAAGCAAATGGCAACATTTATTTTAAGCGCCCTAATAAAATCGAAATCGAGTCGTTCGGGGAAGACGTCAACAAATAATCAACGCAAAAACTCAATAAACAACGCGCTTCAGTGGAAATTCGGTGAAAATTCGGCAAAATTAACGCGCCATCAGATACAAAACATTAATTCCGAAATAATTAAAGAAACGATTAAAGCGCCTCAACCCTATCCGGGGCCGAAAATTGTTAGCGTACGAAACAGGGCTGTCTCCGGCAATAAACTTTGCTCAGGAATTTCATTAGTTTCGTTCAATAAATTAAGAGGTTATGCTCGCGTGTGTCAGCCCTGCAATTACCTCGTCTGGAGGTGTAATGAAGAGCCCTCCGCTAAGGAGACTGTTTGGGAATTATAAATGTGATTAGATGTGTCGCTACAGCGTACCTACAGATATTTATTTGCGAAGCTTAACTTAATAACGTTACTTTATAGATAATTTCTATAGAAACGATTTTTTTCACTCACACAGTTATACATCGGTTAGCTGATAAATTCACCTCAAACATTATTTTGTGTAAGTACTTAATTATTCATGAGTACCAAAAAGGACTGAATAAGCAACCATTTAAACTCAACTCAATATATAACATGTGATTCCCAAAATTATAAGGTCGCAAAAAATATTGTCTTAATATTTATAGGTTACTAGCTGTTGCCCGCGACTTCGTCTGCGTTTGATTTTGTTTTTAAAATATTCAGTATCACTAATCCTTAAATGAGTATATAACATGTGACTGTCAATTAATTAAAGACAAATAATTTTCAATAAAATAAAATTGCGACTATAATTAAAGATCTAACCTATCTCTTAAGTTGGACCAGGCTGCTCACGGTGTGCCAATTTAATTTAAAATCGGTTAAGTAGTTTAGGAGGCCATCGCGGACAAACATCGTGACAGGAGATTTATATATATTAAGATAGCGCAGTGGGTAGGAGCTTGACTTCACTTTGAATCCCAGCACCCACCTTCTACTTTTCTAAGTTATGTGCGTTTTAATCAATTAAAATATCACGACAGCGAAGGAAAACATCGTGAGGAAACCTGCATACCTGAGAGTTCTACATAATGTTCTCAAAGGTATGTGGAGTCCACCAATACCAATACTGGGCCAGCGTGGTCTTGTGGTGGATTATACCCGTGCCCTATAGTGGGCCGGTAATTGGTCGAAATGATGATATGATGAATAGCAAAAAATAAACAAACATTATAAGTCCTAGTGACTTAAGATTGTATAATATCTCAGTGTCAAGTCGCACATAGTAATTTGTATATCATGCGAACAACGCATTTTATAAGTTCACCTACCGCTATTACTGGATATTGTTACTCAACAACTGACTGATAATACAAACCGTTTAAAATCAAACACAATATGGCTCTATCCGGTCTTTGGTAACATGGCCGACTCCTCACCAAAAGCGACCTTTGACCCTTCAAAAAAGTGTTGTATTTTTGAATAAATAACAACAATTTGAATTTCAAATTTCAAAAAGAGTTTATAAATAAAATTATCACCTCGTTCAACGTGAAACCAAGTGACTTATCTACCACCATGAGACTCTTATGTTACTGCCCAAGTGAGGTAGGGTGAAAAATTCTACACTGTCCAATTAGAGTAAAATTCGTTTAAAGGAAATAGTATTTACCTGGAAATTCCTTTTTAAATTATTCAAATTGAACCTATCGGTTTAAAGGTGCGATGGGTATAGAAATTCAAATACAATAATAATGTCGCGGGCCGCCTGGGCGCGTATAATATAGTTTGGAAATAAAACTGCACCTGGTAGGTGGCGCTGTTTTTGTAAGATATTTGTAATAATTTTTTATAAGAATTAGTTTCTAGGTTTTTATAAGATATTAAAACCTGTTATAACCGATTTGGTGCAGATAAGTTGCGCGGGTCAGCTAGTTATACTCTAAATTACCAGTTGGCATCTTGGAGATGTCTCTTAAAAAGTTCATAGTTTGTATTAAACGAAAGCATTTAGAAATGTCCTATTACTATAAAGTATAAAGGATAAATAGCTTGGGTTTGAATGATTACTCTTATCAGGCTACTATTGAAGAAAGACCAACCGGCTAAGAATGTTGTGACAGCTTCTTCTTTGACTAGGGTGCGTTTAGAACCCTCTTAGCTTTAGTTTTAAGTTTAAGGATGTAGTTATCGCAATCATCTCACTACCATGTATACGTCTATTTATGTTACACATGCATCAGAAGTGACATCTATGGGCCTATTTCAATAAATTAATATTTGACTTAGACTTTGACTTAGACTTTGAGTAGATTTTTATGGTACCTCTGGTAGGACTCCCTCAGTCAAAATTGCAATGTATAAAATTGTAAAAATTGCATAGACAAACTACTTCGTTTATTAATGTAATTGCAGCCTTTACTTATTAATAACTTAAATCACCTAATAGCATAAATTTTAAATTACTGAGGGTTTGCTTATACTTTTCAAATTTGAAATTATGCGGTCGTTCAAGTTAATTTATGCAGATTAAAAATGAGGTAACGTTTAGTTAAAAAATATGATACAATAAACTCTGACTATTGACCAATGGCGGTTTAACCATTTCATGTCCAGCTGGTCAAATTGACTGGTAACGGGCAGCAGCGCTACCAGTGCGAAAGGCTGGTCCTTTCACTGCGATCACCAACCCGCATGCCAAGCGCGCTGATTATTGGCATAACTCTGGCATAGAAAGATACATAAAAGTAATAATTAATTAAAAGTCAATGCATGAATATTTTAAGTTTCACAGTATAGTACTGCTAAGCAAATTGCTTGACATGTTTTTTTCGGTACAGTGGTAACTAACCTAGAGAAAATATAGAAATTTAAAATTTCCTAATTGCCCCTGCTAGGAATTGAACGACTTAAGGCCCACAACGCTAATTTGAAAAACAGCACGGCTAGCATGGGTAGGAGACAATTATCTACCCGTGGAAAAAATAAAAAAATGCCTGTGCTGCAGTTGTGCTAAGTCTGAACTCACGGCGCACTTCGGCTGCGACACGTATATTTTTTCACTATCTTGAGTTATTAGATAATTCTTGTCTCATGGCCGGTGATTTAGTGCCGGGGTCGGCCGTGGAGGGCGCTGGCGACGCTAAAAAACCACAGACGTCATTATGATTAATTGCCACCAGTTATCTTGTTTCTTGTAATTTCATACTTCTTCGTGTCCATTGACCGCGTTCCACGCTATCTTTATTAATGAGGACTTTAGCTGTTTTATGAGTGGAAAGATCAAAGTATTTTTTATAAATAACTACTAATATAAAAAATGTTTCGACAAAAGAAAAAGTGACTTTGTTAAACAACTGAAAAAAGCAAGAAATTTAAGAATATACTTCGACAATACACACATCGCCATCTAGCCCCGAAGTAAGTATATTATAAGTATTTCTGTATATTTTTATAAAAATATTCATCAATCATCTTAGTACCTATAACACAAGCTGCGCTTACTTTGGAACTAGATGCCGATGCATGTATTGCCGTAGTATATTTATATTTTATTTATTAAGTACCCTTTAGAAGTCTATTAGCATCTAAAAAGATCTTCGGAGATAGAGGACATAACTTCTCAAAAACTAACAGGAATTCTCTCATAAAGTAGTTAATTCCACAAAGTTATAAAAATCACATCCTATCAACAATAAAAAAAATACCGAAATAAATAAATTTCTGTGGTTTTATTGACTAGCGGATGCCCGCGACTTCATTCGCGTAGAATTTCTCACTACCCGAGATATCAAAAAGTTTTTTTTAGAACTTTTAAAATAAAACAATCCCACCACATAACGTATGGTGGAAATGTTTTATTCATCGCCCAACTCTTAATATCTAGACACCGCACAGTAAGATAGCGATCAGGTAGCAGAATCATATCCGACATACTTGACACTACTCACGTGTTTTTTAAAAATGTAAAATCTATATTTTACAGTGGTGTTTGCGTGAAGGAGTAAAATAAATCCCTACATCCACACTAACTTTCACGTTCATAATATTAGTAAGACAGAATCTGTCATAGGTATTGTGACAGATTCTTCAAAAACTTCACTAATCATTATTGTAATATTGATATCAGTTTTGTTGAGCTCGAACCGCTAGTTTCTACATATAAAACCACGAGCAACTCAAGCCACCGTGTGCTCTGCATAAACTTTTCATTTTCGCTCGCATTAACTTTCCCCGATACAACGCGGCACAATATGTCGGCGAAACTTCGATAGGGCCGACACCGAAATATTGTGTCGAAATTTATAGCTACCGCGGTCAACCGTTGCGACGACGGTTTGAGTGGTAGCGTCCTAATTCTAGCGAGTTATGATTTAAGGTAAAATCTATTTTTTCTAACCTGTGTGATGATGTAAATAATCTTTTCATTAGTTTGTATTGTGAAGTATGTTTTAAAAATACACGAAAAATAAATGTTTTGATATAAATAAAAACAAATGTAATTAAAAGAGATATTCTCTATGAATGCATGCTTTTATTATATTTTCAAATAATCTTTACAAAAAAATGTCATTAAAAGATTGCTAACATAATCAAAACATAAAAGAAAAATTGCGTGTAGCTTAGCCTTACTAATAAGAAGTTTCTATCCTGAACCTATGAGAGAAGAATAAGCCGTCGGTCTCGTTTATTTCAACTAACATATTGTGATTGAACCTATTTCAGTAGTTGATGTTTCTTAAAATTTCTAGTTTTCTTTCTTTCTTTCTTACATTGAAATATCACTTGCTTTAACAGTGAACGAAGACATCATATGGAAACCTGCATACTATTTTTTTATACAAGTTAGCCCTTGACTGCAATCTCACCTGGTGGTGAGTGACTTTGCCGGGAATCGAACGGGGACCCCCTACTTAAATTCACAACGCTCACACATTAAGCGGTCGTCAAAATAAAAAACAAAAATTACTTGAAAGTTCTCCATAATGTTTTCAAAGGTCTCAAGGTCATCATGTCATCATGTCATTAAGTTGACAATAATCATGATGAACATGAAACTAACATCGAGTATTTAAAAGCTATGGCCCGCTTACAGTAGGAGCACGCCCCACACTTTGAAAACTGAACAAGTTGTCTTCTAGCGGCGAAATCGTCTATACCCGCAGTAGATAATTAAACAGCTGCGACGCTGAAGGGCCGCCCTCAATGAACCAGACCGTAATATTGGAGAAGCGAAATTAAAATTTACAACACAACTTACTGATGCTGAAACTGAAATAGTTTCAGCTATATAATGCTAGCCTGCATTATCATGGCGATTAAAGTTTATAATTATAGGTTTATAACATAAAACTTCTAATATTATTATTCTAATCTCAGTTGGAGACAGTGTGGGGTTGACGTCTTTCACACCTCACCGCTTTAGCAACAACGCAAATCAAATTAATGTTGAATATATTGAATTTATGCAACATTAATTTGATTACATATGACTGAAGCGTTGAGAGCCCAGTGGGTAGGACTTCGACTACACTTTCGGGGGAGCAAGTTCGAATCCCGGAAAATTAAAATATCACTTTATTCAACGGTGAAGGAAAACATCGGGAGGAAACCTACATACCTGAGAGTTCTCCATAATGTTCTCAAAGGTGTGTGAGATCCATCAATCCGCACTGGACCAGCGTGGTGGGTTACGGCCTTAACCCCTGCTCATTGTAGAAGGAGACCCGTGCTTTGAAGTGGGCCGGTAGTAAACGGGTCGATACGATGATGATAATAATGATGCAAAGGAATTTTTGTTTTTTGATTTACAATTAATTATAGCGTGAGTGTGTTTTTATTTTTCTATTTGCCCTTCAGTTATTTGTAATAATACTTAAAAATTGTATAAATTTGATATGCATATAAAATTTTCGAAACCCACAGGATTTCAACCTGCGACTTTCTGGCAATCGCGGCCTGAGCGCTTTTTCCAATTAAGCTACGGCTCCTACCATCGATGCCGAAAACTAGTATATGCCTTTTATGTATTAGAGCGACTGTAATTTATAAAATTGATAGTTAATCCAAGTGTAGGTAAAAACACTAATAAAAAACCTATAAAAATACCTTAAAATGTATTAAAATCAATATACTTAGCTTTCCGACAATTATCAGCGTATATTATACGTTGCGAAATGTTTAATTACAATATTTTAATGTGCCAGAGGCGGTCCGCATATTTCCCAATATTAAATTAATTTGCACCAGTGAAAAAAGTTTCATATTTCACGGAATTTCGATACGTTTTTATTATTTCGAACCATCACGCAAATTAAAACCTCTCTTAAAAAATGAGTTGTATAAAAATACCAGCTGTGGTTTAACCCGCCGTTAAATGAAAAATAAAGCTTTTACTCGCGATAGTTTAGGTTTTTTAGAGTTACGTACCTAAAGGATGCTAACGGAACCCTATTTGTAAGACTCCGATTTCTGCCTGCCCTTTCATCTGTCAGCGTAATTGCTAGAGTTGAAATTTTAACAGAATATGTATTTTGCTGATGTTGTTATAAAAAAATAATAAATATGTATTTATTTCGTTTCGTACGGTTGAAAAATAATACTTTGAAATTGGGGCCATCCCAGTAAGTAACTAGTACTTTGTGGCAGGGCGCTCTCTTCCATATCATCATATACAAATTGAAATAAATAAGTAGATCCTTCTGTATGTGTAATATAAAGTAATAAAGGTTTACCATAAATAATTACAATATGCGTGTCTACTTGTGGTGCGTTTGTGTGTGTATGTGTGTGTGTGTGCGTGTGTATATGTGAGTTAAAACATAAGGCCTAATATAAGCACTTTTGAAACGTCAAGTCTGTCTGTGTGTAGTGACTCTACCACCTATATAGAAATTGTTAACGAATTTATTAATGTTAAGACTATTAAGCCATATACGCCAGATATTTCATCACCCCTCTCTTCCCACCGTTGTCGTACGACTATGAGAATGTAGCGAAGAACGGGCAGCAGTGTTCTCCGTGCTACTACTACCATTTTCATTATTTGACGGCCGATTGCCGCAGTTTGCAGCGACCCTGCTTTCTGAACCAAAGGCCGTGGGTTCGATTCCCACTACTGGAAAATATTTGTGTGATGAGCATGAATGTTTTTCAGTGTCTGGGTGTTTATATGATTTTCGATAATCATACTTAGTACTTACAGTGATAAATAATAATTCTTTAGGCGACTCTTAAAATATTATGTGATTCAGCGTAACGATTGTCACGTGGAAGACAATTCCACAATTTTACTACATTGTCAATGAGTTATTGTAACAGTGCGCACGACGCACGATCTTCAAGATAGGTCGGAGTATGAAGATAAAACAATAGTGTAAAGAAAACCTAAAATATGATAGTCCCGTCGATATTTAATAGTGAGCCATTGGAGTTATTGGTGCAAGTCCAATTTGTTTGGATCTATAGAATGTTCCTTTGTAGTTAAAATTGTCTTGTTTTAGATCGGTTAAAAATGATACTAGGACGGCCACACGTTCAAGCTCGAGAGAAGATGCTCATATTTCCCTTTGCTTCCAAATTTAATAAGCGTTTAACACTTCAAAGCCTGCGTGTAAAGCAATTTGGTAGTCGAAAAACAGCGAGTTTTCGGCTGGCAACGTAATTGGTTTAGAGTACCGGGCCTCGGTAAAAGATTAATTAGCGCTGCAAACAGCGAAGGTAGCGCTTTTAGGCGCTGCAGAACGCTTGAGTACGTAATGGCTGCGGCAGGGAACAGACAGGCTGCGATCACAATAGCCTTTATTCGTTTGTAGATAGAGTCGAAAATGAATTTTAAATTGTTTTGACGAGCTAGTAGGCGTAAATGCAAGGATGGTAGGCGTTAAATGTTCCCTTTTCAAGATTTACAGGATGGTGTGGAATTAGGATAAATTTTTGTGACGAGTTTTACCTACTTACCCACTTGCTGTTTGCTAGTTCTTACTCGTTATGTCATCTACTTGACCCTCAAAGAGGTTCAAAGAGGTTCAAAGAGAAATAAAAATGTCAGGATATTAAAAAATTAAAATTGCATGTAGGTACTAGCGGTCTCTCGCGACTCAGATATACATGAAATTTGTGAAACTTTAACCGTTTACGCAGTGGAAAAAGGAAAACTCCCGATTTTAAAACATTCTTCATTGGTGCTATGCGCCTATGCGTCTTAGCGTGGCCTTAATATAATATAGCTCATGGCCTTCCTCGATAAGTAGGCTTTCCAAAACTAAAATATTTTTTTAAATCGGACCATTAGTTTTTGAGATCATCGCGTTCGAGTAAAGAAACAAACAAACTCTTCAGCTTTATATATTATTATAATAAAAAGATTTGATATTTTTATAATTTATATAAATATGTTTTTGATTGAAAATCGATCTCCTGCTTAAATTCAGAAGGAAATATAAAAATGTTTTTGCCACAGATAATTAATTCATCCGCATGCCCGTCACACCCCCGCCATCCAATCTGGAAGTTATCGCCGATTCGCATCCGATAGACGGCACACGTGCGTCTTGCAAAATTTACTATAACAATACCAGCGGAGGGGTGCTGAGAGTAAATTATGTATTTTATTGTCCACGGGTCCATTTTCATAACGTGCGGGTAAACGTAATCGATAATGTAACTCGTGTACTTGTAGCGGTTTACTTCTGTATAACCTTTGACGTAAAAGCAATGGTTTTATAAGTCTTTCACACGACTTGCTCGATAATTACAGCCACATGAAACGAGTTGGTTCTTTTCTTTTTTTTTTTTTTTTTTAATTCAAAATTAATTAATTTCAAGTAGGCCTAATTTATAAGCACTTTTGAAACGTCAAGTCAGTCTGTTTGTAGTGACTCTACCACTCTTTGTACGACGTGTTTCTCGCATGCCCTGCGAAGTTTAGCTACTCGTATGTTAATAGGCGATGGTCCGTCAATTATTATTCAAAAAAAAAAAAAGTGTGCTCGGGACGCCCGACAGAAGTTATCACTCAAACGAATCTAAGTTGAACTTGAGAAAAGCTTAGGTTACTTAACAAGGTAATGCCTAAATAAGTAACTCACATCTGAGGAGATTCCTAATCATAAAGTAACCGTTCACCATTAGTTATCACCTAAGAGGTAACATAATTTAAATCATTAGGCATTCGATTCAGGCGATGCCTATGTTTAGTGAAAACAGGCATGAATATGATACTGTAAAGAAAGGTTATTTATTAATAAAACAAATAAAAATTTATGATTACGGCTAGCGCTGTGGGTTAGAGTGGAAAAGGAGGCCTGTGTAGCTCCCTTTTCTGGCGCTGGAACGAGTTACGTAACGAAGCAGTTTACCATCCCAAAAGAAGTTATCATTTCAAAACCATGCTATATGACATAATTAATACAAACATAAGAAATGTTATCTTCATGGTCGTCGGCAGCGTATTCACACTGAGGAATCTCATTCCTCATGGTGTGATATTACTGTTGGCGTACCTCAAGGCGGCGTGCTATCTCCATTACTCTTTTCTATTTTCATCAACTCCATTACTCGGAATATATCTTCTCTCTACCATATGTATGCTGACGATGTCCAAATTTACACCCAGTCAACCTTTGATAATCTTCCAATCGCAATAGCTAGCATTAACAAAGACTTGCGCGTTATTTCAAATTGGAGTAAGGCGCATGGCCTTAACGTAAATCCGAAAAAAACTCAAGCTATTGTTATTGGCAGTCGAAGGCAGATTTCTAGGATTGACTGGTTTTCCCTCCCCCCCATTGAGTTTGATAGTGTCACAGTCCCATACTGTGAAATTGTAAAAAACTTGGGCATTTATTTTGACCGAACCTTAAGTTGGACGTACCATGTTAATGAGATCAGCAGAAAGACATTTGCAGCTCTAGGCTCTTTTCGTCGTCTTCGGTATTTACTTCCTATACCTACCAAAATTATGCTCGCACAGACTCTACTCCTTCCCATTCTTAACTACGCTGACGCAAGCTATGTTAACTTAACTGAAGATCAGTTAAATAAACTTGAGAGACTCCAGAATTCTAGCATTCGTTTCATATTTGGGTTGCGCAAATATGATCATATTTCTCAATTTCGGTCTCGTCTCAAGTGGTTACCTATCAGACTTCGCCGGAATTTGCACATTGTTTCTATTCTGTACTGTGTTTTATTTCATCCTTCTACTCCTCTTTACCTGAAAGAGAGGTTTCAATTTGTAGGACTCCCAGATGAACTTCGTTCTACGAGGAAGTTAATCTTGAAGGTGCCTGGTCACAAAACCTCCTTCTTCAACGGATCATTTACGGTTCAGGCTATTAAATTATGGAACGCCTTGCCGTTAGATATCCGTGAGGCACAATCGATTGGGACCTTCAAGAAACTAGTGAAGGATCATTATTTGTCTCTTTCAGCCGAACATCGCTGAAGCGAATCATTTTAAGTGTGTAATTTGAATTATTTATGTATTTCATACAAATTGAGGATGTTATATGTTATATATTTATATAGATATTTATGTTATATATTTTATTTGTATTTATATGTAATATATTTATATATATATATTATAGTTATATTTATATATATTTTATTTGTATTTATATATTTGTATAATTTTTAAATCTTATTTATTGCACCACCTACCTCTTTTCTATGTTTTTTCCTTTTACGCCATTGGTTGCCTGGAAGAAATCGCTATGTAGCGATAAGGCCACCATATTGTACTCTCTTGTTATGTATTTATATCTTTGTAACTACTTTTTTTTCTTTGGTGTACAATAAAAGTGTATTCAGTCATTCATTCAAAAGTAAGTCATACTATTAATTAGGCTATATTTCTTGTACATGCGCTAAACGGTAATCTCGCCTGCTCTTAACCTACTATAACTGTCTTCCGTGTTCAGCTGCTACCATGTTGGACTGCAACATCACCTACCACCATCGCAGTTAGATTGCAGTCAAGGGCTAATTTTAAGCGATAATAATAAAGAAGTCCGCATTCATAAAACGTGAGTAACGTAATGCGTTACCATAATTTTTAAGTTTATTTAGCATTAGTAATAAAATTGACATCTTCTTCTTCTTCTGCTTGCGGCTCAGGTTCGCCTGGTCCCTGGTGTCACGTCGACCGGCTACGATCTATTGTGACGCCGCTGTCTAGATCTCCCAGCAAGCGTTGGTCGCCTTCAGGACCAGCAGCACTTTCCTTGCTGGAAGAAATTTAGCATCCTCTGGTTGCATTATGTGCTTCCCCAAAAGAGTGCTGCGTTTATGCATCAGCGCGAAGCAGGAACAGATCAAATGCAGCGGCGTCTCCGCAGCCTCCTTACAGAGTCTACATAGATCTGTGTCCTGCAGCTTTAGGTTGAACATGTGTCTGTTAAGTCCACAGTGCCCCGTAAGCGCTCGCACTAGGATGCATAGGTTTTTTCTGTTGAGAGCTAATGCCTCAGAAGCGGCCCTTTTGTTGAATGATCTTATTAGCACTCGAAATTGACATCGCTTTAGGACGAAATGCGATCTAAATTTTTCTTTTTTAAAACCGATCTTTTGCTTATTCCGTGACATGAGAACAACGGTTAGCTAAAACAGAAATAGCTATAATTTCAAACTACATAGACTCGCGAACGGCGATTCATAAAATATAGAAGAGTGGGATATAAAAAAATGACTTACCTTTAGTATCTGAGTAAATATTTGAAGAATCTGAAACAAAAAAATCTGTATTCAATCTTTAAGTCCACAAAATAATGAAAGAGAAGGCTTTAACAACTAGAAACTAATCCGAGCAATTACTTGCACCACAACATTTAACAACCAACAAACTCAATGCCAGACCAATTTTTCTATCAAATTCAAATTCAAATTCAAAATTTCTTTATTCATGTAGGCCAATCACAGGCACTTATGAAGCGTTCATACATAATTGTTTACATAATTGTAACGGGATGGTGATAACTTCGTTCGCCAACTTAAATCTAAAGCTACGAGGGTTCCAAACGCGCCCTGGTCTAAGAAGAGCCCACAACAAACTTAGCCGGGTAAGAAGTATCGAAGCTGGTACCTTGAAAAGAAAAGTTACGTTGTTTAATCGCAAAAAACAGCACTAAATATTTATATGTTTTCGCTTAAATAAAAACCAATATTTTTGATATTTGCATGAATACATAATATAATGATCATCATTATCATCACCAACCCATTTACGGCCCACTACAGATCACCGGTCTCCATTATTTTTAATTGTTAAAATTTTGCTTCCTTTTTTGGAAGTTTTTACGACATACAAACATACTTATATAGATATATAGACGGGCAGACACAAGATGGAAAGCAGAGCTCCTTTTACAGAAAAGAACCCTGGAAGCAATTACGAATAAAATGTTAGTACAAATAGTCTCCATGCCTCCCCAGTTCCCCGTACGCCATAGAGCGACTGCACTATGATTTAATTCTTTTTTTCTAACGTCACAATTGTTAAGACATTTTCATTCGGAATTACAGAGACTATCTCTCGTCCCTACATCACAATACACCCAGTCTCCATACAAATTTCACTAACGATATTAAAATGAATGGATTCTCCACAGTAAAGTCTAAAGCATTCGTGACGCATTGTTTTAAAGAGAAAAAAAACTAAATGCATTTTATAAATATAAGTATTTTGGAGAGGGAAAAAACACGTGTGTTCTATAAGGGCTTCCTTTGATGCGAAATATAAGGATATAGATTTATTCACTTCGTGTTTTGCAAAAACGCCAATAACGCTGGAGATCGAAATTAATGTCGGTAAGTGTACCAGAGATAAAAAAAAATTTAAAAACCTTCAACGTACACTTCTCTAGCGCCCCCTTGTGATATTTCATCTTAAAACATGTCTATGGAATTGCACTGACTTGGTCTATAATGCAAAAAGACATATCAACCGACTCGTTTGGTGTCTCTCGCTTTTCCTAATGCAAAGATTCCCTGGAATAGATTGCTACTCAGTGATAAGGCAGCCTTTTGTATCCCACTTTTTAAATTTCTTTCTTACCTGTCCAAGGTGTTTTTGTGGTGTACAAATAAAGGGTATAAATCGAAAGATACATAAATAAATTCTTGTGAGCCAAAACACTATCCGACTCATAAGAATGGTTAAAATTGTAGCTCATATGAATGGTCAAATCTACTGCTAGTTTTTGAGGAGTTGAAGATGACGCAAACGTATTTGGACATAGAAAAGCAAACTTTTTGATTAGTAGCATAATTAACAATATAAAAAGGGTTCTTCAAGAGAAATCATCAGCATCATCATGTCAACCTATTATCGGGAACTCACGGGCTTCCTCCCACAATGAGAAGGCCGTACTCCACCACGCTGGCCCAGTGCGGATTGGTGTGCGGATTTGGGAACATCAAAGAAAACTATCAGGCAAGCAGGTTTCCTCGGAGTGATATTTGAATTGCTTAAAACGCACGTTACTTAGAAGAGTTAGAGGTGCGTGCTGGGATTCGAACTCGCCCTCCGGAAAGTGAAATCGAAGTCCTACCCGCTGGGCTATCACCGCTCTCCTAAAATAGAAATATGACCCCTCTGAAATAATTTCTAGACATATTTCTAGAGCACTGTCATATTTTTTTTTAATAAAGAAGTTAAAGTCATTTTCAATGTGAGAATACCAGTGGCAAAATGTATACGACATAGTTATAATATCCATATTAGTAAATAATTTGCAATTATAAGATGGGAAATAAAAACATTTTTTGAATATCAAAGCCATTGTGTTAACATTTCTCAAGTTACGGTTAGCAAAGGTCGCTTAAAAACGCTTAGGTGTGCCCTTAAATATCTCATACTCAACGCACGGGTTCATTTACTAGCACCGAGTTCTTTGAATGGTTCATTCATATTTCATACGCGGTTCATACAGACCGAGCCGGGCATGAGAATATGAGCCCGATTCATTTACAAGCGTCTCGGGGGCTCCTTATTTTAAAAGAAATTTCTAGAAAGGCCGCCGAGACGTGCGCTCAAGTGCGAGCTCATTATCGCATTTCATTTCTTTGAATACAGGTGGCTTCGTTAGAGACGTGTGAGGAGCTGGAATTTTTCATTACCGGGACCGAGTATTGAGTTTTCCATTCGTGTATTGAAAGCTCGGAATGGATTTCAGTCGAGATTGAGGGCTCGGGGTTTGCTTGAACATTAATTACCGGCAAGGCCAGTGTCGTTAACGTATCTAAGTGCAGTATTCATTTTTATATGATAACTAGCTGACCCGCGCTACTTCGTCTGCACCAAATTGCCTATTAATGGTTTTAATATCTAAAAAAAAACCTAGACGCTAATTGCAGCGCCACCTACCCAGTCCAGTTTTATTTCCAAACCATATTATAAACGGCTGGGCGGCTCGAGGCATTTTTCTTGCTATTATCATTTCTATACTCGTCGTAACTTCTAAACTATAGGTCCAATTTGAATAATTTGAAAAAGAATTTGCAGGTAGGTACATATCAATCTTAGTTATAAAACTATTTGTTTGTATATAGATTAATATCAGGATAGGGATGTCACCATCTTTGATTGACAAATAAAAACAAAAAGCGGTTATTGTGACCACTAATAGAGTGAGACATATAGGCTCGCGTACCTTTTTGTCAATAATGATTACTTTAAACACGAAGTATATTATTTTAGTTTTATCTAGTATCATCAAATATTTTTTTATTTTACTAAGTTAATGTTATGAATTAGATTGATAACACTTACTTCGAGAGTAAGCAAAAAAGAAAAAAAAAAGAAAGTAAGGATTTGCACTGAGAGGTTATGTGGGAGGTACAGATCCTACTCCAGGCATATGCTGGCTTTAAGAGTTCTATAATGCCAACAATTGCTATCGTCTGTTAGGAGGCTCTGGTCACTTCAACCCACAGACTTACCATGTTTGTCTGGTGTGAGCTTTTGTCTGGTGGGAGGCTTCGGCCGTGGGTAGATACCTCACTACCGAGAAAGAAGTGCGGCTAAGCGATTAGGGTTATGGGTCTGCCATGCCTCTAACAGGTTATCCCGTTACTATCTTAGACTGCATCGTCACTTATTAGCAGGTGAGACTTCAGTCAAGGGCAACTTGTAGTTGAATTTAAAAAAAGATACATATCATTTACCATTTTGTTATGAACTAATTTATTTTTAAGTGACCTGTATGAGTTCCGAGTTTTCCTATTGAGTTTCATACCGGTAAAAATGAAACCAAAGCCGTTTTTTAAATTTAAAGTATATTGGAAATCCTTACGAAGCTATTTTATCCAAAAGAGAGCCTGTTAGATCAAAAATAAAGTAAAGAAACCATCCTCTCACAAAGACTGTCATAGATTAAGTAAACTAGAAGAAACGGTGTGTAAAAAGTAGGTAAAAAGCGTGCTCGTACCGACGTAGCGATCCCATCGTCAATTGCACCCCGGCGAGTATTCAAAGAGATCTTACTATTCAGAGATCACGACCGTAGCTTATAGTGTATGGTTTGACTCATAAGAGACTAGCTGTTGCCCGCATTCATTACAGTTTTTTGGAAATTTCCTAGATCTGCTCCTTATATAAAGAGTACTCATTCGATGTATAAAAATATTAAATTTTAATGACAAGCGATATCCAACAAATGCCTCTTAAACGTTTTAAGCCTGCACTCAAAAAGGTGCTCTTAAATTATTTGTTTTACTCCATCCGAGAAGTCCTAACTTATATATAAAACGTGAAGAAAATAAATCTTCCATTATAATATTACATTTTATATGAGTATTGTATTTTATATGAGATTATATGAACTTATCAAGTATACTCATGGAATTTACTTATAATTTCAATATATTGTTGTACGCCAAAAATGGTTGGATGGATATCTAATGTATTCACAGCAAATAAATAAATTACTAAGCACGCGAAAGCGTATGTCATAGCCAGTGGCGTGCATAGAGGGTATGCACAGGGTATGCAGATTATATAAAATGAAGTAAATCACCAGTATGAGTTATAAAAGCTTAAGGGTAGGCTTTTTACAACTCTTACAATGCCTATCCTTAAGTTTTTTATAACTCTCATTGGAGATTTTGTTCATTTTATGTCATCTGCATACCCTGTGCATACCCACAGTACACACCACTGCTCAAAGCCGATCTTACTCTCCGTCCTTACTAACTTTATGCCAAAAATCAAGTTGATTGGTTGCTTATACAGCTTATAACTATTATCAAATTAACGCAAACCTTCTACATAATCGCACCAAAATATATAATCTAAAAGCGTTAACTTGAAAGCGTTCATTTATTTGTATGATGATTATGTTGTTTTAAAAAAAACTTTCTTCTACAATGTCGCAATTCTTAGCTTATGACTTGTGCCAAGCCGGAATCGGGTAGGTCGCATGCGGTAAAGGTAAAAAAACCTGTCTAGAAGAGAGGTAACAATGGTAAGGAGGTGGTGTTCGTGAGACAGACGTCGCGGAAGCGATCTGAAAGGCCTTTCTTATTTAGTTTTCTTATCTTTCCCCGTACCTTACCTTACTACTGATTTGCAAGTTCCGTTGAGAAAGTTCAAATACACTAGTATGAGATTTAATATTTTAGAATTGTAAATGAGAATGTATATACAATCTCTCTGTATAGTGTACATCTCTCATCGTCATCATCTATCGGTAAGTGCGGTGGAAAGTGAGAGAGAAACCCTACCGGTCTTTGTAGCTAGGGTCCTTCTTATATACTGATGTGCGTTTAACACGAGATCAAAAGCGTCGAACTTCTGTATCTCTTATTTATCTATCGTTGATATAATCTGAGGGTGCTAGACCCTCAGAGCTTTTTTTATAGTTATTATTATTCATTTTTTTTTAATACACAAACCACTAAAATTAACAATCTTCGCATGCTGACACTCACATGAGCTTCTTTGGTCGCTGCACATTCCTCTAATACCTAATAAGTTTTAATAGGTACTACAAAATATTATTTAACCTTTAAAAAAGTAAAACAGTAAACATCAGGTTTCACAATAATTGACCGATCGAGCAGATAAGTGGAAAACCAACTCCTGAAAATAGAACGCTAATAATTATGCCGGCAATAACTTTAAGAATGGAAAACAGCAATACTGCTTGGTAGCAGACATAAACATAGCGGCATAACTTACCCGAACGAGCTGTCACAAAAAGCTTTAGTATTACGAGCTCACCTTCAGGATGTTAAAAACATTATTTTATTTATTGATTCTTTATTTGTATACCACAACATTAACATATATAAAATATAACAAAAACAGAAACGTATCGAAAGAAGTAGTAATACAAAAGGCGGCCTTATCGCTTAATAGCGATATCTGCCAGGCAACCTTTATTTTTATTTTATTATGAGTTTTGTTTGAGAAAACCTTTTAACAAAAGTCGCAGATAGAGAAGCTAGCGCAATATATAAACAAAAAGTATAATTATTTATGAAGATATTGAATTTATAGTTTATCTTTGTGTTTGAAATTTCATCAATATAACTCCGAAGCACGTAAGCATGTGTTAAGAGCAGGTGAGACTGGAATCAATTAGAGGCAGACGACTAAGACAATTGTTGAACGATATACGTACCGTCAGCAAATACATTTCAATAGATATATTGAAACTAAGCTTATTATAGGCTCATGAAGCTTAAAACCTGCGGCTAATTTTATGGACTGTGCATGAGACCTTGTAGGACGTGTTTCTTGTATAGTTTGTTCAAAGCATAGATGTGTTGCTCTTTTTATAACAACTAAGAAGACCTTTTGAAGACCAATGGCGTCAGTGTCTTGGGTAAATTCTTGTTGACGGCCGTCAATACTAATTATAATTTCAATGGCTTTAAACTGTGCAGGAAAACATCGTGAGGAACCTGCATGCCTGAGAGTTCTCCATAATGTTATCAACGGCGTGTGAAGTCCGCATTTTGCCAGCGTGCTACGGCCTTCTCAATCTGAAAGGAGACTCGCGCCCTGTAGTGGGCTCGTATTAGGTTATATTATGAAATTCAAAAATTCAAAATTCAAAATTCATTTATTTCAAGTAGGCCTAATACAAGCACTTTTGAAACGTCAAGTCTGTCCGTGCTTAGTGACTCTATCTAAATATCTTTTAATTGTATCAGTGGATAATTTCTTGTAAATTTTATTTGTGAATTAAAACATTTCAATTCAAAAATTGTTGCAATGTAACCTGTAGGCAATAAAAGTCTGATTATTTCGTTATAATTTGCGATTATTGTCAAAAATTACTTTAAGTACTTTTTACTTAAAAAATTGTGATAATAATAATATATGATAACATTAATAGTTTTAGACCAAATTATCCAATGACAGATTATTATATTAGCTATATTTGTATTGTGTTGTTATATTGCTTAGTTCGGTGTTTTCGTTATAATTATCAGCCTTATAAATGTTACACTGCTGATCACTAAAGTGCAACGGTCAATATATAGGTATCAGTCTATACATTACTGTTATTGTGAAATAAATACTTATAAATTACTTTTTATTAATAATTTGAAATACATTATATTCGAATACATTGTTTTGCGAACGCTACTAAGGTGAGAACACACTCGCGCATTGAAACGCGACGGGCACGTAAGCCGCAGGTGGCGCTCCGCAATAATATGCAAACTGTCTTCACCCGCCTGATTGCGCGGGAATATTCGAAACACTAGTGTGAAATATTAGAACACATAATATTTCCAAACGTCAGACGAATATTCGGTGTAAAATTTTAGGTTTGTATTAAAATGTTATGCATTGGAATGTGTTGATATATCAAAAACTGAAAATGCAGCTGCTTCTAATTCCGCTCGAACATTTGCTCTATTGCAGTAACAATTTCGAAATTGTTTTGTCATTAGGAGTGATTGGTAATACGAATAATAGAGTATTGTGTTTGACTTTAATAAAGGTAGTAGTTTCAGTAACAACAGCTCCCGTGAGTTATTTATAGACAAATAGTCCTACTTTGGATAAATACACTTTTATTGCATACCACTTTTTTATTATTTGGCGGTAAGATGCTGTTTATGATGAAAGCGGGCTTACCTTTTATAGACGTTTGGGTCAGCCACAGCAATAAGCTGGGAGGTCAAGTCACTAGACAGAAAATTCAGAAAGTATTAATTCCCATAATTGCAACTGCTGCGGCTCGAGCTCGACACCTCTTCTCATAAGATTACAGCCCTCTCGACTACGCCACAAATATTGTGAATTATTTAGGAGTAACAGTAATATAAATCCATAAATGCTTTCGGAGTCACAGGCTGCGGGTTAGATTCCCACAACTGGAGAAATTGCGTGTTATGAACATGAATGTGTTTAAATTTCTGGGTGTTTTTTTTGACTATCCACACATCGCAATATAGTCCCAAACACAGTGCAGCTTGTGTTTTGGGGACCAATATAACTGATAAAAATAATTTTTACATGTATAATATACATAAATTCTTATTTTATACATATAAACACCCATACACTGCAAGACATTCATGTTCATCGCACAAACGTTTGCCAGTTGTGGTAAGTGAACCCACGGCCTTGGGCTCAGAAAGCAGGGTCGCTGCCCACTGCGCCAATTGGCCGTCGAATTATATGTAACTTCTATCTGTATATTATAAGAATGTTTGTATATTATTCATAAAAAAACATGCTTACTTCGGGGCTTTATGTCGATGTGCGTATTGTCGTAGCATATTTATATGTTTATTTTATTTATTAATATAAAAACACCTGGCTAAGTTTGTTGTGGACTTCTTCTTAGACCAGGATGCGTTTGGAACCCTCGTAGCTTTAGTTTTAAGTTCAAGAATATGGTTATCGCCATCACTACCGTGTAATTCTCATGTAATGTACGCATCAAAAGTGCCACCTATGGGCCTACTTGAATAAAGATATTTTTTACTTTGACTTTGAATGTCAGGCTATATCTACTAAACACAACAAAAGAGACACTGCTGCATACTACCCTCTCAATAACAAAGATAATATTGATCTCAGAATATAATAAAAACACTCAACCGCAGGGTAGGTAGCTGTACCCCGCGCAGCTCATAACGAGGTATCGCCGGTAATAACGATTTGTTGTGATAACAGACAGCACCGCGGGAGATCGGTCGCCGCGCGGTAATTGGCAACCCTGCTGTTTGAGGGCTAATAGCGTCGAGAAAACACGAAATATTAGTACGCTGTATAAGATGTAGGCGGTGTTAGCCTAGTGGGCAAAGCTTTGACTTCTCCATTACTACTAGCCTGCAGGGCTACAATGCATAGATAGGAGACGATAATCTCTTCGGAGAAAGCATAAAAATATATCTTCTCCGAGGAGATAATCGTCTCCTATCTTTCAAGTTAGCGCTTTCAGATTATATATTTTGGTGCAATTATGTAGAAGGTTTGCGTTAATTTGATAATAGTTATAAGCTGTATAAGCAACCAATCAACTTGATTTATGCATCACAAGTGGAAATAATATCCAAACGATATATATGTGTAATAATAAACGGGGGTAAACTTCTCCTATTCCAGGTTCCTTATATCCGTATTCTGTCAGGGGATATAAACAGGGGATATATCTTTTGTCTACTGCCCGTGCTGCTGGGGAGGAGACATTTTCTCTTCGGGGAAAGGACAACCTCTTTTATCGTTTTATCTTTCCCTCAGTTTTACTAACACTCGCAGCATTGGCGCACACTCGTGTAAATAATATCCAAAAAAAATGTAAGTGTATTTACACGTGAATAGTGAAACTTCTCTCTGACATCATTTTGACGTGACATCGTCTTATAAATTGGTTTGCCGGGTGACACTTCAAGAAACTGCGTTACGCTCCGCTCGCGTTATGCGCTCACAATGAGAGCGAGTGAGAGGCACGCGTCCCTTCCACTCGGGCATGGTTAGCCCGCCTAAGAGCGAGAGAGACAGACATAAAAAGTGAAAGGCACGCACTGACCATATTAAACGCGTCGCTGTGCTGCCGGAAACAAGCGGTGTAGAACTGGATTGGAGTGCATTTTGGAACTCCCTACAAAATACCTGTTTACCTTAAAGTTCTGCAGCGGACGTCACTCAGTCAATGAAATGACGACGTAGAAGTGCTTGCAGTGGAAGTGTGGTCGAATTGTAGTTTTATAATAAATTGCATAAATTCCATTTCACTCTAGATGAGGAGTTCACTGTTGCGTCTGCAGTGCAAGATTATTTTTCACCATTAGTCAGTGCTGTTTTGTTTGTTCAATGAAGCAATCAATACGCAGAATAAATATTCTGTAATAAAAATACAATAAAATACATTGTTACACAGCGCCATCGCGCCAGGAATTAAATGGCAGCCTTTAATCAACCATAGCTCAACGTTAAACTGCAGATAATTTCATCGCTAAGCCCGCATTTCACACTCCAGTCGGCAATTAGCCGTGATCTGTCTGATTAACATGCGTTGTCGGAACGGCACGGGTGCTTAGGAACGTCGTCAGTGCGAGCGATAAGCGGATTATGGAAAAGTTTTTTTAATTGCTACTGGTTAGCTTATGACCTCTATCTCGCCTGGTGTTTATGGAGATCCGAGACAGTCAAGACTAGTCATATCGTAATCGGATTTATACTTTTCTATAGCTTGCGGACGATTTCTGCGGTAGTGTCTACTGTGTTTTATATATTGTGTGTGATTTCTGAACTTCTTATGGTCTGGTCTGGTGGGAGACTTCGCGCGTATCTAGTTACCACCTTACCGACAAAAACGTGCCATCTATATATTATATAACTGTTATAACCCAATGAGTTACCATCATAATAAGTGGATTAAAAATGTTAGCAGATGAGATAGATAGATAGATAAAGTCACGTGAAACACGTCTTTGTCACGTAGTTGCAGTGGTGACTAGCCATCCCAACAAACATTATAGATATTCTTGAGAATACGTAGGATAGAAGTGTAATAAGAGAAGCATTGACACTTATACTATTAATGGATTTTCTAGATTACTATCTATGGATATTATTTTAAAACTATATCCGATAGCCCGCTACCGTCCTACACTGTATCATGACATACCATTGCTATTGAAATTGCATTGTAATGGAATAAAAAAAAAACAGAATGAAGTATATTTTAGTATAGCTGTAGTTTAAAAAGATACTGTCTGATGGTGATAACAAAATGTTTTCCGATTAATTTTGTTGAGGGCTGCTTTTCACACTAGAGCGCGTTTGGAGCATTTAAGTTTTAGTTTTCAGTTATTAACTATATTTATCAATGCCCAAAAGGCTACAAAAGTGCATCTACTAGAATGGAAAAAGTATGTAGATGCGCATAAAAAGTACCTTTGAGAGAAGGTGACAAAGACGTGCCGCTACGCGACGATGACGCGTAGGAAGGACAGGAAACAAACGCCCATTAACATTCATAATATTATAATGAATGAATGAATGAATACACTTTTATTGTACACCACACAAACATAAAAAAAATGTT
The DNA here is from genome assembly GCF_905163445.1 of Pararge aegeria. NCBI lineage: Eukaryota > Metazoa > Arthropoda > Insecta > Lepidoptera > Nymphalidae > Pararge > Pararge aegeria. The sequence continues at coordinate 1,092,874 of NC_053184.1, read as the reverse complement.
AAATAAAAATTTAACAAAAAGTATACAATTTGGCGGCCTTATCGCTACATAGCGATCTTTTCCAGGCAACAAAATTATATTCGATACCCAAATATCCAATACATTTCCGCTTACTATTTGGCGTACCCTTTAGCCCGACGGGCGAGGTCGACGCGTGATCTTTCAGGTGTTAGTACTGCTGATTAATACGATGCGGTATTTTGAATTATTGTGATGCTGTTTAGCGGCTACATTTGTTCAAATAAGGCTCCCGTGTATCTCACTACCATTCATATTTTAATGTTCAAAAGCCAGGAGATTACTCAATTATGTAAAGGCCAAACTGAATAACTACTTTATAGGCAAGCGTGTTGTGACTTATAGTTGGCTAGCTGTTGCCCAAGACGATGTTCGCCTCTATTTTTGGTTTTTGAAAATCTTGCAGGGATGTCAAGCGGTCAAGCCATGTTGGAAATAAATGATTTTTTTTTAATTCTGCGAGCTAGTTTTAGCAGCAGTTTTACCGGGATCACCTATTACCTATGTTCATCTTCAGGGTGCACAACACATTCTACATGTGTGATGACTTTCATCAAAATCGGTTAAACGGCTGAGCGGAATATAATTAGGAAAAAAATATAAAATCATAGCCCATTTATTAATGAAGATAAAAGAAATAATAGACGTTTCACATCATAATCAAAAATTCTTATTTAAATATAAAAAATCTTCGTAAAGTGAAAATAGAGTTTAATTTCTTGTTGCGCTTGACTACAAGTCTGATACAAATCCAGGCTAATATTATAAATGCGAAAGAGTGTCTGTTCGTTGGTTTGTGAAAATTGTAATGTGTAGATTAATAAATTGATAAAGATTTTCATTCCTTTCTTTTCATTGTTGGTTTGCGGCTCAACCGTTAAACCGATCTTTATGATCTGGCATACATATAGCTTGCATCCTGTTGATAGACAAATCATAATATTTATCCCATAAATACCCCAATAGGATACAATTTATACTGGGGCAAAAGCTTTCTTGTGGAATTTTTAATAACTCCAAAATAAACGCGGGTAATTAATAAAAAAAAAAGCGGTGACAGTCCAGCGGAGCTCAACTTCAGCTCCGGGGGGCCGTGTTCGAATCCCAGCAAGCACCTCTAACTTTTCTAAGTTATTTGCGTTTTAAGTAATAAAAATATCCCTTGCTTCAACAGTGAAGGAAACCATCGTGAGGAAACCTGCATGCTCACAATGATCTCAATGGTGGGTGGAGTCCACCAATCCGCATTCGCGGAGGGGACCCGTGCCCTGTAGTGGGCCGGTAATAGATTGATATGATGATGATGCTGAATAAATAATATTTAAAATTAATTTCCCTGAAAAAAAGAGTGCTTACTACTAGGCTATAATGGCTCGTAGGAGGACGTTCTAGGATATCCAGCTAGTCATAATTCTCGAAGCGACAAATGTTTGCAAAGGTCGTATATCAGAAAGGCCGCTGTAACTGACACCGACCATAGCGATACCTATTACATAGCATGTGACATAGCATTTTTTATGTTGGGCATCCTATTTGCCGTCTGTAGAGGAACTTTTTGGGGGGTAATCAACTACGAAAAAGGCTGAGGGCACGCAAGACGACAGTGACGCAGTTTAGCATTGATACAGTTCGGCTTCGATTAGTTTTAACACCCACGCTAAAACGGCTTGATGTAACGGATGCACCGATTTCAATGAAGTTATATTATTTGAAAACGACATAGATGCCTGCTGGTTAATGGAAAATCATCGCTTATAAACAGAGCAAAACTTCGCAGGGCATGCAAGAAATAGGTCCTAAAATGTGACGCCCTGTGTCTGTCTACTTAATAACCTTTTAAGCCACATGTGCTTGTAATTACCGACAACCACGCTCTTCCCACCGAACAGTGGCGTGTACTCCATTCATGCACAAAAGCAGTGCCTACCCTAACATTGATATGTAACTCGAATAGGAGGAGAATTTGTGCCGTTTTATGCAATTTTCCTGGTGTATGCATACCCTGGTAAGAAACTTAATGCACGCCACTGCTACGCCACGCCAAAAATACTTGAAAAATTATTTATTGTTTTTTTTTGCTTGAACATGGTACAAATACTATGTTAAGTGTAATTCATGGTCTACATATTCTGCCAAGATTGGAGTGCAAAAATCATTACCTTTATTTTAAACTAATAATTATTGTAATATTACGATGTTATGATAACGCAATAAATTTCAAATACAATTTGGTTTCCATAGTAAGGGCCTCTTGAGGATGCTCGCTCTACGAGGAGATTTATCCTAAAGGTGACTGGTCATAAGTCCTCTTTTTTCCACAAATCCTTTACGGTTCAGGCCGTTACACTTTGGAACGCCCTGCCGTTAGAGATTCGTGAGGCGCAAACGATCGGCATTTTTAAGAAACAAGTGAAGGATCACTACTTGTCTGTATCGGCCGGGCATTGATGGGAATGATCACTGTATTCTTTTTTGTTTGTTTCGTTTTCTACATATTTTTGAGGGTTCTGTTATTGTATTTTTTTTTTATTTTTTTTTAATAAGTATTTATAGTAGCGTATTTGTATGTTTATATGTTTGTATATATGTATGGAATATATTTTATATTTTTGTACATATCTTTAATATTTTATGTTTAGTATATACTATGTTTTATGTTTTTTATGTTAATTTAGTTTTAAATCCTAATATTTAGTTATGTTTGTTGTACCACCTACTTATTCCTTATAACATTTTCTTGTATGCCTTTGGTTGCCTGAAAGAGATCGCTATTTAGCGATAAGGCCGCCAAATTGTACGTTCTACCTTATTGTGCTGTTGTATTTGTATCTCTGTAAATTTTCTCTGTGGCGTACAATAAAAGTGTATTCTTTCATTCATTCATTAATAACTAAATTAAATACAAATATATTAATACATGTCCTCAAATGTCAGGCAACACCAAAATGTTAAGTCGGAAGGTCACAAAAAGCTCCATTTCTAGTTATACATGCTTACTACTAGATTAAGGAAGCAGTACTATAGTATGAAATTACAGAATTTTTCATAAGCATTCTGTACGATCGTGAAAGTGTGACAGCATCCGCCGGGGGCGGGAAAAAAGTATAAAAAACTGATTGAAACCCGAGATAAAAGCCGCGTCGAACAAGACGACCCGCACGTCCCCACGTTTAGATGCATTTAAATGTATAGTTGATATGTCGGGGAGGCTGCTTAGGACCTTTGTCGTAGGTAATTGATTTTCAGTCTGCTTTAGTTTGGAGATAGACTTTTTGGTAATACGTTGCAAACTCTATAACCTTTTCAATAAACGAGTTTCCAACCACAATTTTTTCTTCAAATAGGAGCTTTTACTCTTTCAATCTAACAAATCTTTTAAGTTTATATATTTTTATATTTTTTACAACACTCTTGCCGCGGTGGTGGCGTCGTACCTACTATAAGTCCTTGATTCGATTTCCAGCGAGGGAAATTTGGTAATTTACAATTTCTGAAATTTCTCTGGTCTAGTCTGGAGAGAGGCTTCGGCCGAGGCTAGTTACCTACCGGCAAAGAAGCGCCAAGCGGTTAAACATTCCGCCACGATGCTGTTTAGGAATTTAAGAAGGGGAGAAAGTTTAGAGTAAGTATTGAATACCATTTTTCCTTGCCATGAATTGAACCTAAACCTTTAACATATAAAACCATTGTCTAAAATGGAGCTGTTTACCTAAAGTGTCCGTGTGAAATTCCAGGGCAGCCTTGGTCCAGCTTTTGCACATTAATAACTCTTTGGATAGAAGCAAGCGCTACTTTGCCGAATATTCTGTGAAAATTTGGAGAATTAGTAGGGTGTTTTTTATAATTTCTTCAATCTCAATTCTCCACACCCATCTACGTCATTGTACTCTCTATGTACAAGCATCCTCAGGAGAGGTTGACTTTACTTAACAATTATTCATTTTAAAGTCTAAACGTACGTAGTGGATACATTGTCAAAGATCTGTTTGGTGTGGAGTATGAAGATTGAAGAAATTATAAATTACACCACACAGATTCTCTTGCTTTTCCCGGAGTATAGCAAATTAAGCTCAATTTTCATAATTAAGATATTAATTATCAAAATTGAGCTTATCGATTATTGATTATGATGTATTAATTTCCCAATGGATACATAATATTGCCTGCGTATATGCGTATCTACTACTGAACATAGGTATATCCCAAAAGGTGCTGCCACATCCGGAGTTCTGTCTTCTTCATCCACCAACAACTTCCTGGCGATGAACTCCCGGGCACAGCTTTGAGCGCTGTGGCTTTGAAATGGAACGTTCAAGGTTCTCTTGTTTGGTGTGGTGGGTTCCGAATGTGACTAATTTCCAACCTACCGCCAAAGACGTGCCTCTAAACAATGTAGCGTTCCGGTACGATGTCGCGTAGAAACCGATTAGAGGTATGTGTTCAGTGGCGTGCATACCCTCTATGCACAGGGTATGTGGATGATTTAAAATCAAGAAAAATCTCCACTCCGAGTAATAATAAACTAAAGGATAGGCATTGTAAGAGATTAATAAAAGCCTACGCTTAAGTATTTATACCTCGCACTGGAGATTTTCTTAATTTTATATCATCTGCATACCCTGTGCATACCCTCTATGCACGCCACTGTACGGTTTAAATATAACTGCAATACCATATAAGCTGTTACAAAACAGACTGCTTCGTCACTTAAACCCAGGTAAGGTTGCAATCAAGGGCTAACTTGTGATGGAACGAAAAAAATCGAACGTTACTTTACTCTCTGTATATCGTCGGTCCATCGTGCTGGAGGACGTTCAACACTATGCTTGCTGGTTTCGCGATCTCCACTCTAAGACTTTTCTGATCAAACGGCCATCATACATAGAACGAGCATGGCCTGACCGTAGACATTACAACTTACTGATGTAAGATGTAGACAGCAGAGTGGCGCAGTGGGCAGCGACCCTGCTTTCTGAGTCCAAGGTTTTGGGTTCGATTCCCACAACTGGAAAACGTTTGTGTGATGAACATGAATGTTTTTCAGTGTCTGGGTGTTTATCTGTATATTTTAAGTATTTATGTGTATTATATTCATAAAATAATATTCATCAGCTATCTTGGTACCCATAACACAAGCTCCGCTTACTTTGGGGCTGGATGGCGATGTGTGTATTGTCGTAGTATATTTATTTATATATTTACTGATGTTTTAGACTACTTCAGTAGATGAGAGAGTGTGGTCTTCCTGGAGATCTCTTCGTATCAAATTTTATCCTTTGGCAAAAGATCTAACATATACCTCCTTCTCCATAGTTTGTCAGGCGATTATTAATTAGTAATAATAATATTACCAATATTATAATCTCGTGTATAATGCAGTAACTGTACAAACATACATAGTATATCTGCATGTGTGTAGGTATATGACGTAATAGCAGGTATTTAGGTGTAATTAGCATACGTATGGCTGATTGCAGCGGGACATTAACATTACTGTTAATTGTTATACCTTATATTATGCAAAGCCTCCTGCAAGGCTGATCCGCTCCGGTTACGTAATAAATGCTAAGTATCTGTGTATGTAGCGTAATAAATATTAATCAGTAATATAATAAAACACCTATTCCTCCACCGTTTTTATTTTTTTTCATTTTTGGGGATTGTTCTAAGATTTTATAAATTTAAAATGCTTATAAAAATTTTCGGAACCGACAGGATTTGAACCTGCGACTCTCGGGCAATCGCGGCCTGAGCCTTTTCACCAATTAAGCTACGGCTCTCCTACCGTCAATGCCGAAATTAGTATATGTATTTCACATCACTCTTATAGCGACTGTTCTAAGATTGTTCTTGAGTTTAGAAAGCCAGACATATTTCGAATAAGAGTTGATATAATTGTGACACTATTTCCTATGTTCATATTACACCAACGTTAATGAAAAATACATAACTCTTTTATTTCAAGCTAAACGTTGCAAAACTGTCACTGTTTTAATGGGTTTTTTTATTATACTAAAGGTTTGCCTTTGTTCCTACGCGAAATCACACCGGTACACTAAATCATTTCGGGGCACGTCGTTTTAGGTAAGGTGGTAACTAAACACGGCTACAGCCTTCCACCAGACCAGACCAGAGATAACATGGAAATTATAAATTCCCAAAATGCCCCTTCCGGGAATCGAAACCGAACTCCTACTTAAATTCATAACGCTAACCTTTGCGCCAGGGATTTGCGTTCCGTTGTGCAGTGATTGCCAGTATTGTCTTTAATTTTTAAGCTAGGAACTTGAATTAATATAAGGGTAGCAACTTCCTTCCGAACAGGTGTTCTACCGAACAGAAGCCAGTAAACCTACTTGAAACATTTTTTTTTATTTTTTATTTCTTTCTTCGTTCGTGTAAATACTGGCTCCAACGTATTGTCCAACGGGCCTCTTACAATTCACTCGAACGATTACCATGCGGTATCTTATCAGAAAGCTAGATCTCTTGGCAGTACGACTTAACTATTAGGAAATACAATCCATCAACTTGCACGAAACGTTTTTCACCACGTTTCTGAAACTGACTATTAACCGACGACACCCGTATTTACTATAAATAGTCATATTCTAGGTAAGCAACTTAATCTTTACCTATTAAAGAATTTAAATTATCGTGAGTAAATTTCATTCTAAATGTGTAACTGACGGCTGAATTTTGTTTGGATATAGCCCGACTTGCTTCAAACCCATTCGGAGCTCTTAGTTATGAGCTAGTCGTTGTGTTGTTTTTGTGTGAAAATAGTCGGGCAATCTCCTACAAAAATTGACGCGAGTTCAACGATGTGCCTCACCATCAAATACAATAAAAATTCCACCTCTCCAAGGGCTAGGCTGTAAGCTCAGCCTTAAAGTTTAGCGTGAAAATGCAACTAGCACTTCTGTGACTAGTTGACTTGGGCTGGTAATGCATAATAAATTGTTAGTTTAGCATTTCAGGTTACAAAAAATATTTATATGGCGACCCGGAATATCACCTCGTTCGTAGACAGTGCATCGTTGCGCTGGGTAGGTTATCATAATGGTTTGTATATTTAAGCTGACCTTGGACTAAATCTAAAGACAAACTGTTTAATATGTATTAAGAGGACAGCAGACAAAACCAATTTGAATTGCATTCAGCTGTTTCGCAGCAACAATGATTTGAATTTAACAAATCAAGATGGCGCATTTTGAGCTCTATTAGTTACCCTACTTTTTATTAATGAAATTAGGAAAATTCATATGGATGTCTTAAATTTTCGGAAAACAAGATAGGCTAGGAATACTATCCATTCTTTGCTTTTATATTATTATGAGTCCAGTCATTATAATAAGTTCACCTCGGAATTCGAGATCTCCCAGCTGTAAGTCTGTAAATACTTGTATATTGACACCATAAAATTTTTCTCAAAACCTACACACGGTAGGGTGTACGCAACTATTAAATTTCAAGGTCAAAGGTCACAAAAGCACTCCACACCGTATGAAATTTTTCTTAAAAACAAATTTTATAGGGAATTTTGTATTCTACAATATTGATAATAAATACAAATAGCAGAAAAATAGCAGAAAAATGAGATATTTGAAAAAAAAAGCGCAAAAAACCAATTTTTGTGACCTTTAACTATGAAATTTAATAGTTGGCCTACAGCCTACCAAATGTAGGATTTGAGACAACTTTTAGGGTGTCCATATACAAGTATTTACAGACTTACAGCTGGTTATCTATAATTCCGATATTCTTACCTAATTTAAGCTTAAATGACTGGACTATAGCATAAAATCTGGCATAGCGTATTTATGTTAGCTCCGTTTTTCTCTTGCCTATAAGTTACGTCTCTGAGTCTTATTCTCACAATACAACGAAGCTTTCTCAAGCATGTATTCTGTTCTCCTATTTCCGTACAGTACAGTGCGTATTGAAATAGTATTTTTTTCTGAGAATTGTCTCCACTGTACCAGATTGAGTTGATACTGTATCAACTCATTGTGGATTTATAACAACTTCGGAATTAACATGTATACTACTTTTTAGAACGTTACACTCATAATAACCAAAATAAAAAAGCAAAGTAACAAATATCAACGATATGACCTGCGACCTGCGATAATGACTTTTAAAATTTTAAATGCATTCTGTAATTACTAAGTGACCCATGTTAAAAAAAATTATTAAATCATAATGTGTCTACTTTGGTAGTACTTTATGTCGCACGATAAAAAATCTTTTATGCTCTAATGAATGTAATTTGTGTGAAGTGTGGAGTCGATATGGTATGCGAATGCTTTTTATAACCTACGATTATAATATATAAATTCTTCATAAGGTTATGTCAACTTTATAATAAGTTTAATATTGTAGATATACATTGTGGTTCTCTGGCCGAATTCCGGAGATCAATGGAATTAGCTTTAAGCAAAGTATAATAATTTAATTTTTTTTTTCTTTCCTACACTGTATACACTTTCATCTTGTTTGTGTAGTTGTAAGCTAGTTTAACGCTATTTATTGCATGCGGTGTTTACCTGTTAGTAGATTTACATTTTGTCTTCATACAGTATAAGCTAGTTTAAATTGTTTTTTTGAAATGTAAAGCTGTTTGTAAACCAAATAAAGAAAAAAAAAAAAAAAAAAAATTAAAAGTTTTGCAGTTATGCTAGTTTTTTATAACCCATTAACGCTTACACAAGTACAAAACAATATATAATTCCTTTTAATGCAATCGCGTAAATAGGTCGAGGTCATATCGCTTAACTACTAATCGATAAAAAAATCATATTATTTCTCGATGTAAAATGTTACGGTACCGCGATTCCACATCCATCTATCTAGTTTATGACCCACATAGAATTGAATTGTTGATTTTCGGAGGATTTTAAGGAGGAAATAAAACATTTTATCGTATCGTAGATTCATCGCTTCGTGAATTTATCGTTCTTTTAGATATTTGTCTATTATAGCATATCGGTTTTCAATCGTAGTATATTTACTACGATATATTTACATGGCATTCGCATACCATATCGACTCCACTTTGACTCAACATCCACTTACCTAATTTCGAGTATGTAAAGTAAGTATTTTATTTTTTTATTTATGGTGAACACATAGTAGTTGTTTAAGTATTAACTAGTTGATCCGTGCAACTTTGTTGCACCAAATCGGTTATTACCGGAAAACACAAATAAAATGTCATTTTCTAAAAATGAATCCTAGCTAGATCGATTTATCGCCCCGAAACCCCCTGTATACTAAATTTCATGAAAATCGTTGGAGCCGATTCCGAGATTCCAATTATATATATACAAGAATTGCTCGTTTAAAGATATAAGATTAAAGGTTATGCAAGGAACACTTCCTGCACCATACCGCCCAGTGTCGTTCAACCCATGGCGTCCAAAACCTCATGTACCTGTCATCACCATGGCAACCATGTCCTTCAGACCAGAACACTGCATTGCAAAGATGCTGCTTAGCGGCAGAAATAAATGCTTAATTGGTGGCAGTACTTACCCGGGGGAGGTCTTTCACAAAAGTCCACTACTTTCTTGATTAATGAATGATGCTTGTATTCTCAAATTTTCTTTTTGCTCTTATTTATTCTTTTCGTAAAAATGCAAGCAAGTAAGCAGTTTTTCTTGTTTCTTTGTATAACATCACCGAGTTTTAGTTTAAAATATTTTAGGAACAAAATTTACTCCTAATATTTTCCAAAAAATACGAGAGGAGATTTTAACAAAAGATCGTGACATTAAGGCGGTTGACGAAGCCATTACTTCCAATAATTTAAGTCATCGCGAATATTAAAGGAATGGAACTTTTCACTCAGAACTTCTAACCAAATTCCCAGCGACTAATGAGATTACTAATTATCGATTTGACTCAAAAGACCGACCCTTTGAACACCGTGAAAATAACTGTAAGGCCACCTACAGACCACACTTTTTGATCGTCCGACAATGTAGTCGGATCGTCCTTTACCACACTGAGACTTTAGCGTAGTGTAGTAAAGACAACGATAGAAATAAACAAACTTATAACGTTCATAAGAGTTAACTGGTATTAAATAATCACGAGGTTTATAAATAATCTGAGCTTTGTTTTCTGTTCATCTAGGTTTGAAATATATGTTTTAAATATTAAGCTTAATTTGCAATACTACGCGAAAGTAACTTAACAATTATTCAATGTGAAGTTAACATCTCCTGAGGATGTTCCGGTTTCGGAGCGAAAAGTGCATAGAGGGTACATTGCCGCAGATCTGTTTGGTGTGGAGTGTAAGGATTGAAAAAATTATAAACTCCACCATACAGATTCTCCTGCTTTTCGCGGAGTATAGCAAATTAAGCTTAATTTTGTGAAACTGGCTACTCTACTCGTTATACTTCTCTTACCAAAGCATGTTCTTAGACCAACTGACTAAACTACTCACCGATCATAGTCTGTGGTCTGAGGGAGCCCTAACGCTAAGTAATTAATTCCAATACTTTGCTTTTTAATTTTGTGTACTTCGTTAAAGATTCAAGGGAATCGCTTTGTACATTTAATTATTTATAAAGTAAGGAGAAAATTGTTCAGAGGAGGTTAACTAATGGTGTTAGGTATTTTGTTACGTGTTAGCTTTTATAAATTATTTTCATTTTAATAGGTTACAATACTGAACTACATTTATAAGAAATAAATTGTTTTATTTCAGCTAGTATGTAATAAGACGCCTGGGCTTATTACATACTAGCTGTTGCCCGCGACTTCGTCCGCGTTTTTTTTTGTTTTGTAGCATCTGGTAGGAACCTTTTATTTAAGATGAGAGATGTCTGTCTGTAGGAGTAGCAGCGGCAAACAATTGTAGATTGTTCTGGGGCACTGAAGATATGTTAGCTCCCTTTGTGTGTTCTATCGACTTTAGAATGGAGAGTGTTCTGAAGAGTTGTTTGCTTTGATACCTCCTTCCCTGTTCCCTGACCGCTCCTTACGCCGTAGAAATAAATTCCATCCTCATCATCTGGATGCCTGATATTCTTCTACTATTCGCAGTACCAGATCATTGCTACCGCTCACTTGCAAATTGTGGAACGATCTCCCTTCTGATGTGTTTCCTCTAAAATACAATCTAGGGTTATTCAAGGGGCGGATACTCCTTAAAAGCCGGCAATGCATCGTGGCTCCTCTGGTTCTGCAGATGTTTATGGGTGGCGGTGATCACTTTACATCAAGTGACCCACTTGCTCGCAAAGACCTCGATAAATTTTCGAAAATTGTTTTGTAGCAGGCGCGGCGAATGAGCCTTAGAATAGCCGAATTATGAGAGCCCATAAATCTGCCACACGTCAAACAAAGCAACGTATCGAGCTATATAAATAATTTAAATACATGTTCAGATATTAAATATGTGAACTTTGAATTATACTTCTATCAGGTAAGTATTTCAAAAAACAAACTTTAACACAATTAAAAATAATGAGTACCTATGATTTTAACGTTCCTAATATTATTAACATTTTTATACATTCCGACTCGGAAAATTTACGGAAAATGTTTTTGTCGCAGGCCCGGCGAATGAGCCTTAAAATGGCCGAATTTTGGAGCCCATAAATCTGCCACGCGTCAAACTAAGCCACGTATCGAGCGGAGCAGGCGGCTTAAATTATAGACTAACTGCGGGAGCGGCGCAAACAATAATATTAATAAATCATATTATTAAGATAGTTCGTCTAAAATCGGATTGCTGTAATAAATTTTCGTTTTCCGTTACCCAGTGGCGTTGCTTTTAATATACTATCTAAGGCTAGCTTTTTATGATTTTCCTTAAATTTTTAGGCTCCCGCTCCCAAAGGTAAAACAAGACCCGTTTCCAAAACTCCGCTGTACGTCTGTCGGTCTGTTTGCCACCAGGCATGAATCGTGAAAGTAAGACAGTTTATATTTTCACAGAGGATGCCTTTGTGTTGCTGCTACAGCAGCAAATATCAAGAAACGAAATGCAATAACTATAAAATCCATCGGGAACAGTATCCCGATAATTTTTCGGTCCTAATATTCCATGTTCACCTCTAGGATACAATCCAATACAATATGTTCCAAATTTAGCTAGGTTATTATTACTTAGTTTTTTTAATAGCCCACAAACCCGCGTAGGAGAAGCGTGGTGAGTCGGTTCTGTAGAACCGTCTCTCCTATAAGACGAGGCTAATGCTCAGAAGTGGGAAGTTAATAGGCTACGGAAGATGGTGATATCAGTATCTATAGCACCGCACCACTTTCAGACCTTTGCTGACACTCAATATAGGATGCTTCTTATACACCAAACTATTATTTTTGAAAACACGTATAAATTGATTCTAAATTTTCAACCATTGCAAAGGAAGCGTATGTAATCCGGTCCCAGCGTTACAAGAGTCTCTCTGACTGATTATAGAGCGTGTTCTGTATAGATTATAGCTATAGAGTATCAAAGTGTCTAGAATAATATAAGAGCTAGGTAGGTAAAAAACAAGCGACATTTAACCCTCCTAGTAAAAAGGTGATTGGTGTGTTATTATAAATTATAGATATATAGGTTTAAATAGGGTTCGATTTCGGGCAGAAGTGATTAAGGAATTAATATTATCTTAATGAGCACTCTCATGCCTTATGTCTCTATGTAAAGATAGATATTTATAAATTTAAAACATTTACAAAATATTTCGGAACCGATAGTATTTGAACCTGCGGCTCTCTGACAATTGCGGCCTGAGCGCTTTGAACACTAAGCTACGGCTCTCCAACTGCCGATGCCGAAGTTAATATACAATATAAAATTATAAAATTATAAAAAAGCTATGTGTCATCTCTTACTTCAAAGTGTATAAGACGAATAAATATATCGTATAGACGATATAAACTGTAATAAGACGGCCGAATGGCGCAGTGGGCAGCGACCCTGCTTTCTGAGTCCTTGGCCGTGGGTTCGATTCCCACAACTGGAAAATGTTTGTGTGATTAACATGATTGTTTTTCATTGTCTGGGTGTTTATCTGTATATTATAAGTATTTATGTGTATTATATTCATAAAAATATTCAACAGCTATTTTAGTACCCATAAGCTACGCTTACTTTGTGGCTAGATGGCGATGTGTGTATTGTCTTAGTATATTTATTTATTTATTTAATATGAGCCTTCGAAAAGTAGATCGAAACTACAATGCCTTCTACTAGATGGCGCTAAAGTCGCTATAAGACTGATATAAATACACATACTAATTTCGGCATCGACCGTTGGAGAGCCGTAGCTTAGTGATCTAAGTGCTCAGGCCGCGACTGTCAGAGAGTCGCAAGTTCATATCCTGTCAGTTCAGAAAATATTTATATTTATTTTAAATTTATAAAATTGATATTGCCTTTAAGTGTAGATAAATACACTTTATAAATTATAAAAAGGTAGATATGATAAAAAATAACTCAAGCTGGCTTGTATTTATTATAAGCTGTACCTAGAACCTACTAACACTGTTGGATGTTAAACAGAAATCACAGGCACAGTCATAGAAGTGTCTTACTAGCATTCAACTCAAAGCAGCACACACGTTCCGGGTGTGGGTGACGATGTGATACAGGCACGTGAGGCTTGACACCTCTGCCTTAAGTTGGCAATTTCTAGAAAATAAATAAATATATACTACGACAATGCACACGTCGCCATCTAGCCCCAAAGTAAGCGTAGCTTGTGTTATGGGTACTAAAATGACTGTAGGAATATTTATTTTTAGGAATAATATACATAAATACTTATAATATACAGATAAACACCCAGACACTGAAAAACATTCATGTTCATCACACAACAAGAAAGCAGGGTCGATGCCCACTGCGCCACTCGGCCGTCAATATTCTTTGCATCCTGCGAAGTGTTTCTCTATAATTATGGGCCTGGTTTGTCAATAGTTACTATAAGAAAAATATAAACAGCATAACAGTCTCTCTATTAACTAAAAATGTAATGAAAAAAATAAAAATTAAGTTTCCACTGGCTCTCAGCCTACGGGCATCCTTAGACAAATCGCTAATGAGATGAGGCTCCTAATGATTTATGGAGAGGAATCGAGAACCATCCAAATCGGCTCTAAATTCAAGTTGATCCTCGCTAAGCGTGAATTAAATGTAATTTGTTCGAGAGATCTATGTGTTTTTTTTATCTGAGATTCTGGCTACGGTGAATTCTTGATAGGTTCTTGCATGGAGGCAGTATTGTATTGTATCGATATATTGTATAAAATTGCTTTCAATAATCGATATGTACTCATTCAATACATTTTATTTAATAGTTATGTTTTTTTTATTTTTTATTTATCATGAGTAACGTAAAGTAATTATAATAATTATACAAACAAATGCGTACGTCACAGCTTATATTGGTGCGTATGTAATAAATGTATGTAATGGTGCAATTTAAAATCTACTGTCCCTGATTTAGGTAAAAACCTGTATTACAGGCGACAGTGCTCTCCTTAAATTGTTGTCTCGATGATTGAGTGTATGATTGTGCGTGTGTATGTTTGCGTCGTGTAGGTAATTGTACTCGCGTATATAATTGCTTATAACAATATAGGAATATATTGCTTATACAAGATAATTATTATATTAAATTATATATACATATATAAATTTGTTTTGCAGGTGTGTGTGTGTGTGATTGTATGTATGTATGTATGATGCTGATGTTGGAAAAGAGCAACTGCTGAGTTTCTTGCCGGCTTCTTTTCGGTAGAATCTGCATTCCGAACCGGTGGTAGAGTCACTACACACAGACAGACTTGACGTTTCAAAAGTGCTTATATTAGGCCTACTTGAAATAAATGAATTTTGAATTTAGAATTTGAATGTATGATACATGAAGCAGATGGCCGATAAATGGGAAACCATTGCCTATAAAGGCATCAACACATTGCTGGGCATGCAGTGTAGCTCTCCGTCAACCTGAGCCTGAGTAAGTCCAACCAACCATGTGCCTATATTACACCGGCAACAAAATATCATTATGATTAAAACATCCTCATCAACCCAGTTCGGCCCACTACAGAACACGGGACACCTCTCAGAATGAGAAGGGTTTAGTGGGCGTCCATAAATTACGTGAGGTGTTTTTTTTTAATTTTCTGTATGGTGAGATGTCGTGAGATTCTATTCAACCCCCTCCCCCATCCCCCAATCTCACGTGAGATTTTTCTAAATGTGGGTTTCTTACGTTAACGCGTTAGATTGTCATTGTAAAAAGACCAATGGACGAAAATAGTATAATTTTTTTTTTGTTTCAATCAGTAACAAAAATTGCGTGATATTTGCCGAGACCCCCCTCTCTCCAACGTAAGATACAGACTCGACCCCACTCCCCCCTTAAACATCTCACGTATTTTATGAACGCCCCCTTAGGCCATAGTCTGCCACGCTGGCCGAGCGAATTGGTAGAATTCAAACGCCCTTGAGAACATTATGGAGAACTCTCAGGCATACAGGTTTCCACACGATGTTTTCCTTCACCGTTGAAGCAAGTGATATTTAAATTACTAAAATTAAAATTTGTTTAATTATAGTTAATCGATAATAGCCCAGTGGTTAAGACTTCGGCTTGACTTTCGGGAATCCAAATTTGAGCCCCAGTGACTGTGACTTTATTAAGTAATGTGGGTTTAGACCAATTTAAAACATTTGCTCGAATGGCGATCAATCCGCACTGGGCCAGCGTGGTGGACTACGGCCTAAACCTTTCTCATTGTGGGAGGAGAATCATGTCTTGTAGTGGGCCGGTAATGAGTTAATATGATGAAGTGATCGCAATCGATTATACGTAACGACTGTAGTGATTTAGATGGGATTTTTTTATAGTAAACTAGCTAGATTTTGCTTTACTGTATTTAAATAATAAACTCATTTATTTCTCTCCGTATTCATTCTCTTCTATTCTCTTCTCGAGCGGGTGAAGATCATCTACACCCATGTACACCCAACAATAGAATATCATCATTGCAAATAAAAGCTGTATTTGACAGTTCAAAAATAGGAGTGCTCCGATCGTCACCAAACTTAACAGGATTACTTGCCAAATCAATCCGGAGAATCCCTGAAAGTTTCATTGAAATCGGTCCAGCCGTTTCGGAGCCTATACGGAACATACCTACACACTTGCTCTTTTTTTATATATAGATAGAAGATGGATAATTGATGGACCAAGCAGGTAACCCACCTGGTAAATAAAAAACTAATGGTGTTGCGTTGTGTCCATTAACCTGTAATTACACCAGCACCCTTCAGACTGGATCACATGTTGGTACAGAAAAGTTTTCTAATTCTCTTTTTTATAACTCTGTGTCTCTCTCTCTCCCTTCCGTGGAGTTATCCACGAGGAAAAGAGAACGCATAATTACCCCGAGGTGCTGCACCTTAGCCCTACTAAAGATGGACGTCGTCCTTGTCCATCTCATATTTGTTTTTTTTTCTCGCCTTTGTATGTTTCATTGTTTGCACCGTCCCTCTTTCATGTTTTCTATTATTACTTACACCAAGGGTTGTCTGTAAGAGATTGCTTTTGCAATAAGGCCGCCTTTGCACACAACTGCATTTAACTTATTTATTATTTTTTAAATTGTTTTAATTTTACTTATTTTTTCTTTTCTTGTGTGTTTCTTGTATTGTTTCTAAGTTTGTGCAATAAAGTATTCTAAATAAAATAAATAAATGTTTCTGAAAGTAAGTTCCTTGTTATAAAATGGCTACAAGTAGTGGTGTGCTCTAGATTTACTTACCAGGGTATGCATACGGCAGGGATATTGCATAAAATCGAAAAAAATTGAGGGTAGGCAGTGCTTTTGCACATAGATGAAGTGCACGCCACTGGCTACAAGTCCACCTGAAACTTACAACTTAACTCACAATCCACTTACTCAACGCTCATTTACCCACTGATATCAACGGTGAACACCAAAGAATATTCTTAGCACCAAGGATTATTAACAATACGATTGTAACGAGTATTCATTCTCCAAATAACGAATACAAACGAGTACTGAACTTGTCGTTACTTTTATAGCTATATATAAATTATCAAAGGAGTTCGACAAGCGCGTGAACGGTGGCGCCCTAATGAGACTTCAAGTAAACCTGGCGCCCCGCAGTGACCGTAGGGGTCGCCCGCTGAGCTTCGGCAATTTATACACTTTCTCGGCAATTTTTCTATTTTCACTTGCATTGACAGCAAGCAGACGCATGTGTAATTTCCTAAAAACTTTAGTTTAACATTTTGAGCAATACGAACCTTACTCGATCAAGAATATTATCAAACGTAAGCTTAATTTGCTATACTCCGCGAAAGGCAGGTGAACCTGTATGGTGTAATTTATAATTTACTCAATCATTATACTCCACACCAAACAGATCTTTGGCAATGTACTCTCTACGCACGTTTGGCTCCAAAACCGGAGCATCCTCAGGAGATGTTGACTTTACAATGAATAATGCTTTTCGCGGAGTACAGCAAATTAAGCTTAATTTTCATACTAAATCATGGAATTCCGCAATTCTTCTATTTAAGAAAGTTTATAGAAGAAAGATAGTTAATGATGACTAGCCTTTGCCCATGGCTTCGTTTACGTTGAGTTCGATTTGTATACAATTTTGACTGAATTTCTTTAAGTTGTAAGTTAAAAAATCAGTCAGTCAGTTGTTTTCTCTTATTTAAACAGATATTTTAGTAATTATTCAAAATTCTAAATTGAAAATTAACTAGCCCAGGCCCGCTGACGGATTTGACGTTACAATAATCAGTTTGTTTGTAGTGCACCGGGTCGGAAGGGAGATTCCACCCAGGAGAGCCTGCAAGAAACGTATTGTACGTATTGCAAACGTATGTTCATGATGACTTTAATATAATTACTATTCTTCTGGTCCAGGCAGGTAAAACATTACTAAAGTCGGCTTTACTTAAGTATGTTAAGTCAGAAAGAAGTCGGGAAAAGGAGTGATAAGAGCAAAAGAAAATACAGACCAAAAAATACAATGTAGTAAGAAAATCGACGAGGTTAAACAATCATTATTCATACATTCGGCCGCCTAATCTCTCAACCCGGGTGTCGTGACCTCACACCGTAACGCAAAAACTCCGGCCCGTACTTTGAATAATGTTGTTAGTACCACGGCCTGCCTGCCGATGCCTATGTAAATGCGGCCGAATTGAGTTTCCATAGCCTTGTAACTTGTAGAGGAACTATTTGATCCGTTCCTAATAAAAACCTACTGTATTTCAACCGAAATAAAAAAAGGAGGAGGCTCTAAATTCGTGTTTGTTTTTTTTTATCACTGTTACGCGGTTACTCCGCGAACTATACACCGATTTTGATAAAACTTTTTTGTTCAGTCCATCATATCTCAGAGGTGATCCCATTTTACAGTAGCCTCGCAATATATTTATAATAATATTATCTTTATTAAACAAAATAAGTAATTATAAACAAAAAGTCGATATAAACAGTCGACTTACTAGAAACGGACATAAATTAGTGATATCTGCATATCGTCTGAGAAAAGTACAGAAATCCTATGTGGGTATATGCTTTTAAAACATAATACCGAAGTTAATATTAGATCTACCTTTACCTAAGTTTATAAGTTTAAACAATATATTAAAACACATTTAACCAACCTTGGTTAACACGATTGATAAATTCCTTAACGACAAGGCTGCTTGGAAGCAGGCCACTCCGCTCTCATCTCTCACAAAACCGAAAAATTCTATAGATTGTTAAACTTTAAAATTATGATGGAAAAGAGCAATCTGCTGCGTTTCTTGCCGGCTCTTCTCAGTGGAATCTGCCTTCCGAACCGATGGTAGAGTCACTACAAACAGACTGACTTGACGTTTCAGAAGTGCTTATTAATTAGGCCTACTTGAAATAAATGATTTTTGAATTTGTAAGGCTTCGGCTTTTCTTAAATAGCGACCAAGTTCGAGCCCCGGCACGCACCATTAACTTTTCGGTGTTAAGTGAGTTTTTAATTAAGGCAATTTAAATATCACTTGCTTTAAACGGTGAAGGAAAACATCGTGAAACCTGAATGCCTGGGAGTTCTCCAGAACGTTCTCAAGACGTGTGAAGGTATGCCAATCAGCGCTTGGCCAGCGTGGTGATTATAGGCAAACCCTGGGAGGGTTGGGAGAGGCCTTTCGTCGAGCAGGGCTTTCGTGACTGTTATATTGAGGCAATTGTGGATGATATATGATGATCAACACCAAAGAATATTCTATTAGCACCAACGATTATTCCATTGGTACTAAGATGTCCACCTAATTCACATCACACTCGCTGGGGTAAGTAGGGTTTTCGGCTCGCCATTGAGTCCCAAATACCTTCCCTACAATGGTAGCTGGATGCTTTAATGCAAACTTGGCCCAGCCGCATTGGAACAGAGTTTTATCATTAAAGCGTAAACTCTAAATCCCTCTCTCTAAGGAGAGAAAAGGAACTCACGTAGACTACGGCCTAACCCCCTCTCAAGAGGAGACCCTTGCCATGTAGTGGGTCGGTAATGATTTTGATGATAATGAGGGTATATCCCTAGTAGTAGGTAGTATACCTTTGCATTTCCTATAGTCTCTTTACCTTGGTCTCTGAGCCAAGGCCGTGGGTTCGATTCCCATAACTCGACAATGTTTGTGTGATGTACATGAATGTTTTTCAGTGTCTGGGTGTTTATCTATATATAATAAGTATTTATGTATATTATTCATATATATATATATTTTTTTTTTATATTAATAGCGGGCAAATGAGCAAGTAGGTCACCTGATGGTAAGTGATCACCGCCGCCCATAAACATCTGCAGCACTAGTGAAGCCACCGATGCGTTGCCGGCTTTTAAGGAATTTGTTAATAATTATTCATCAGTCATCTTAGTACCCATGCACAAGCTATGCTTACTTTGGGGCTAGATGACGATGTGTCGAGGTTCAACTCCAGTCCAACCCGCATTGGCACAGCGTGGTGGGCCAATGCTTTAAAACTCTCGGAGAGAAGGGATCAGCGCTTAGCAGTGGCACTGTTATAGGTTGGCTATGATGATGATTACATTTTACTGTCTCAATTCCTGTTACAGTTGTGTTTACAGTCTCAATTCCTTCACGAGACCATATATTATTAAAATAAATGGTTTTCGAGAAATTCCCAATGACACATCGTTTCTATTTCTATGAGATATGACGAGAAAATATACATAATTACCCAGTAGTGGTGGTTACCTTAGCCCTACTAAAGACGGAGTGTCCGCGTCCATCTCATGCTTCTGAAAGCAAGGCCGTGGTTTTAAAATGGCTACAAGTCCACCTAAAACTCACAACTTCACTCACAACTTAACTCACAATCCACTTACTCAACACTCATTTAGCCACTGCTACATTTAGCAGATCAGAATACAGTAGGCAAACCCCTTCCCCCCCTCTACCCGTGGGTGCCGTACGAGGCGACTAAGGGAATATTACGGAAAACGGGCAGCACCGTTCTCAGTGTTACTACTACTATGTACTGCGTGGAGCGTACATGATTATGGGCAAACCCTGGGAGGGTTGGGAGAGGCCTTTCGTCGAGCAGGGGACTGTTATATTGAGGCTATTGTGGATGATTGATGATCAACGTTGAACACCAAAGAATGTTCTATTAGCACAAAAGCTTATTCCATCGGTACTGAGGTGTCCACCTAATTCACATCACACTCCAGCGAGTGTAGTGATAAGGGAGAGTTTTCGGCTCATCATTGAGTCCCGAATACCGTCCCTAGAATGGTAGCTGGATAATTTAATGCAAACTTGGCCCAGCCGCATTGGAACAGAGTTTTTGCATTAAACCTTAAACTCTAAATCCCTCTCTCTAAGGAGAGAAAAGGATCTCACGTCGAACAACGCAATGCCTAAATAAGTAACGCCGAAACTAAGGAGATTCATAGGCATACAAAACCGCCCACCAATAGTATCACCTATGAGATGTTGAAACGTTTTTTTTTTTATAGACCTTGCCTAAATTATTAGGCATTCGATCGATTTAGGTGATTTGATTTGACTTCATCGCACACAAGAAAAAAATAAGCCCGAACGGAAAAGTTATCATATCATAGGATATCAACTAAATAAATAAAAAAATATATTGAGACAATATACACATCGCCATACAGCCAGCGTTGTATAACGGGTACTAAGACAACTGTTTTTTTTTAATATAATATATACATAAATAACACCCAGAAACTGAATAACATTTTCCAGCTGTGGGAATCGAACCCTTGGACTCAGAAAGCAGAGTTACTGCCCACAGCACCAGTCAGCCGTCAATTGCCTTAGGCGTAGAGACGAAACGATTTTATTTTTTTATTTTTTGTTTAAAAGGCCTAGTCGGGTCTGTTCTTAGACTTTGGAAAATCGGTCAAGGTTGACCGTGTCAAAATGGCGGATTAAATATTTCTTCACAACCCCCTGAATATGGGTGTCCAATGAAAGGGCTTGACTAGTAGAATAAGGTAAACTATATTGAAAGTCGAGGTTTAATTCATTTTCAATATATGTCCTTATGTACAGTAAAGTCAAAATAAGTGTCATAATAGGATCGCCTTCCCCCCTCCAGTCCCCTCGAGGGCGGCTCGTAATGAAGCGCGGTAACGAACATGAGCTGACGTCACCTGCTGCCACTGGACCAGTGGCTCCCAAACTTTTAATCCTCTTATTACATTCATAGTTAAATTACTCCTAGAAGATTATCATTACTCATCTACTCTCTAGTTTGACTTCACTTCTGCTCTTTAGGAATAAAGTAAAACTCAATTTTTATAACTCTTTAGTATTTCGTGTAAATTAAGAGAGACTTTTTATTTATGTGTATTGTTCATGTTATTTTTATATGTTTTTAAAAATTTACTCTAAAAAGTAACGTAACGATTTTTTACGTTACACGAGAGGTTAGAAAAAATGAAATATCAAAATATATTCCATAGAATAGCTGTTTCTTTTGATGTGTACATACGAAAGTTGTTCATGGTGATGACGTTCTTAAACTTAAACAAATGAATTCAAAATATCGCAACTTTACCTTTACTTTTGCTTTATAATTTTCCCACAGATCTCCTAGTTACTGTTATGATCACACAACGAGGCTAATAAGTATTTTTTTTAAGTAACAATCGAAAGACCGAGCATGTGGCTCACCTGATGGTAAATTAAAAACAATCGCCTAAAACAGAGCAATGCTTCATAGACTTAATGCGTGTATGCATGGAAAACGTCCTACAAAGTGCCGGTTCTTGTAGTGTGTTTTACGCCTCTGGTACCTACTTGTAATTACATCGGCATCCTCGCCAAAGAAAGCATGGTAGAAGTATTTTGCCCGGACGAGCTGTTTTAAATAGCTCTATTTCCAAACTTAAAATTATATTAGGACTTAATTTCCAGAAAAGACCCATCAATCCACAATAGTTCAAATGAAACATAATACACAGATTCAGTAAAAATAAGTAATTCCGAAGGTTAAATTCCACACATTTCTTCTCCCAACCGCAGCATTATTTTGTTGTGCTAACAAAAATCCTTTGTGGAAAGTTTGAGGAGCGCTCGGGAGGGCCGGGAAAGAATCGTTTTGTAACTCAATTTGCGGCGAGTGCAGCGGCTTTGTGCATGTACCCAGTGCTGTAGGTATTCGCGATTTAGTTGTTGAATGCCTCTCTACTTGCTGCGACAGTCATATACTTAGACCACTAAAGCTTTCTATTAGGACCTTTACTCGTCGGTACTTACGCGATCGATCTAGTTATAAAATGAAATGAAATGAAATGAAATTTTATTCGCTGAATATGAGCTTACATAGGGGTCCTATTAGAATATAACATTCCTTCATATTCTACTATTAAGCGTGCGAAATGTTAAGTGAGCATCAAGAACAATCATTACACATGTCTACAAAATCTTGTAACATTGAAAAGTTAATAATTAAATTATGCAGGTAATATCAATGTTATCATAATAATGTCAAAAAAATATTTTTTTTACTTCATAAGATATCTATAGTATAGAAACATTTTGTACAAAGCCAATGAGCCAAATTTTTCTTAAAAAAACGCGTAGGTTGACTTTTTAGACCTGCATCTAATTTATTGTAGATTTTAACGCACATAGCAAAGGGGGATTTTGCGGTTTGTTTTAACTTATTTTTATTGTTGCACAGAGTAATTTTACTCCCCGTTTTAAAGTGGCTTACGTACGAGAAAGTTTTAAAATATGAAGCGATGAAATTGGGCAGCGACCCTGCTTTCTGAGTCCAACATCTGGACAATGTTTGTGTGATGAATATGAATGTTTTTTAGTGTTCATATATATATTATAAGTATTTATGTAGGTATATTGTTCATAAAATTATTCATCAGTCATCTTAGTACCTAAAACACAAACTTCGCTTACTTTGGAACTGGATGGCGATGTGGGTATTGTCATAGTATTTATTTGAATTTTATTTATCTATCTATAACAGTCCACTGCTGGACTAAAGGTTTCCTCCCAATGTGAGGTTTTATGATCACGCTATGGTTGGTGATCGCAGTAGATAGGCGTAGAGCACTGCCTGTTCTCCAATATAATCCGTAGTCGCCTCGTACGACACCCGCGGGAAGAGGTGAGGTGGAGACAACTTTTTTTCCAATAACGAATCAATAACGAATCAAAAGTCCAAGGATCGATTCTCGGGAAGTGCCAATTGTTGGATATTGGGTTTAATGTGAAGAAATTCTCAAAAATTGTGAATTAAAAATTTACTTCGATAATAAACGTAATACCAAATAAAAAGCACGATAAATATTTTAAGCAATATCTTTAAGACAGTGCCCAGTTAAATGCGATCCGAAACTTGCATAAAAAAATACGTGGATTTAAAAGCAAATCAATACCAATGGTGTTAAATCGGGAATAAAGGTTTATTTGTCAGAGCAAACGAAACTCTTTAAAACCCGACAGATTTAATTATTTTCTTTTAAAGTTGATAACCTCAATAATTTCAATGAATAAAAATTCTTGAGGGAGGCTACTGGCTATTTTACATTACGCTACGACAGCGGGAAATTCAACGCGGTGGGTCGTAAAATGTGTCTTTGTATGGAACATAAGTTGTTTATACGCGGAAGAAGTCAGAGGCAACGAGAAAATAAATGAATAAATAAAATAAATAAATATACTACGACAACGCACACATGGCTATCTAGCCCCAAAGTAAGCGTAGCTTGTGTTTTGGGTACTAAGATGAATGTTAAATATTTGTATGAATAATATACATAAATACTTATTTTTATAATTTATAACAGTGTTTTTACCTACACTTGAAGGAATCATCAATTTCATAAATTTAAAATGCATATAAAAAAAAATCGGAACCGACAGGATTTGAACCGTAGCCGTAGGTGAGCCGTAGCTTAATTGGAGAAAGCGCTCAGGCCGCGATTACCAGAGAGTCAAATCCTGTCGGTTTCGAATATTTTTATATGCATTTTAAATTTATAAAATAAATACTTATAATATACAGATAAACACCCAGACACTGAAAAACATTCATCATACAAACAGTTTCCAGTTGTGGGAATCGAACCCACGGCCTTGGACTCAGAAAGCAGAGTTACTGCACACTGCGCCACTCGGCCGTCAAAAAATACAACCGAATTGAGAATCAAAGAATTATGAAGTCTTTAAAAAAATAAAAGGTTTGCAGGAACAAAAATACAGGGCCACAGTCCATTTCTTGTTGGAGCAGGGTTAAGATAAGGGCTGCGGGAAACTCAATTCCAGCGCATTTACATAGGCATCGGATGATGGACCACGAAGCTAACAACATTATTCAAAGCACTCGCTTGAAGAACTCACGTAGTTTTTATGCCCGACTTCCCTAGCCGACTTTCTGTACAATATCAAAAAAGGACGACTTTTCCAGTACCCACCACCCAGATCAAGTATTTATTTATACTCTTTATTTGTACACCACACAGCAAAACGAGACAAAAAAAGAACAAACACATGAAGAATGAAGCAGGATACAAAAGGCGGCCTTATCGCTAAGTAGAGATCTCTGCCAGGCAACCTTAGGATAAGGAAAACTAAAAAGAAAACAAATAGGTGGGGTACACTATTTAGTACATACATACGAATATCTACTTACTAATACATAAACCAGACTAAACAAATAAAAAAAAATACTATTGATAAAATGCTTAAATAAGTATGTCAAAAACAGAATGATAATTTGCTTTGCCATAGGTGTAGCAAACAAGAAGTACGCTTTATAAGCACTTTTGGAACGCCAAGTATGAATTTCTTTAGTGACTCTACCACCGCTACCGAGAAGAAGCCGGCAATAAACTCAGCTGTTGCTCTTTTCCAACGTCAACGTTTACAACAATTTTCATACATTTAACATGTTAACACTAATGTTAGGTGATGAGTATAACTGCAGAAGATCACTTAAAACTAAAGCTAGGAGGGTTCCAAACGCGCCCTGGTCTAACAAAAGCCCACAACAAAACTTAGCTAGGTTTTTTTTGTTATCACCATCTCACAATCGAATTAATATTTAGCTATGAAGTTAGAGCAATTCACACCCAAGCTTTTTTTATCATACATGTCATCTTTGATATTATACCGAACTTTATTTCATAGACCCGGAGGAGGCATTACCGCG
Organism: Pararge aegeria; assembly: GCF_905163445.1. Classification (NCBI taxonomy): domain Eukaryota; kingdom Metazoa; phylum Arthropoda; class Insecta; order Lepidoptera; family Nymphalidae; genus Pararge; species Pararge aegeria. The sequence continues at coordinate 1,067,119 of NC_053184.1, read as the reverse complement.
TCAAAGATTACATACGTACGAGGATTGAAAGAAGGTACCAGAGCGCGCGGTAGATAACCAATGAGATGGACGAACCAAGTAAACGGCACAATCGAGGCTCCTCTACATGAATGCGCAAGAAAGGCAACCGTTAGAGAAGGGTGGCGAAGGATTGTAAAGCGAGCTTCAACAGCCAGATGACGACCACGACCAGTCTGTCAAGACTATAAATACTAAGAAGCATTATACGAGGAAAATAAGATTTAGTAAAAGTAGTTCCATAACCCCCATGCCTTGAAAAACACGTAAAACTGTAGGTTCCAGCTAATATTACAAACATGTCATTATAATCATCATCATTTCAACCGCTAGACGTCCACTGCTGGACATAGGTCGTTTGAAGGGAGTTCTGTGAGGTGGACACTTTATTTGCTAGACCAGCAACATAATTTTATCATCATGACACTTATGTCAACCAGATTGATTACAAAGGCGATTGTCTGTTTGTTGGATACAATTTTCTGTCGGAAAAACGGAGCCATTGCTCGACATTATTTTCATTAAGAAATAAAGTATATTTTTGGAATCTACATAATGAGTGCTTTCATATAATACAACACAATACATTTCTCTCGATGTGAATATTTTTACCTGACACTTGTGAAGTCTTCGATAATTGGTATTAGACGGCATTTTGAGATGTAGTGAATTCATATCTCAAAATCTGGTGAAACGTGGAACAGGACATACATTTTGACGTTTTTTGCTTTGATAATAGATGCTGAAAATTAACTTGATCAACATTGACACATAAACCGTCAATACCCATTGATTCAACTTAATGGTTCAGATCTTATTTGGAGCTTCAACCCACCACTCTTATAAGGAAGGCTGTGCCCAATGGGATGTATGATGTAGACATTGTAACTGGCTGGACTTCTCAAGACTTGCACTGTTAATTGTTTAGTGTCGGGGGATAGTCTTACTAAAAGCATACAAAACTAAATTATAGGATCCGACACGGTCCTATAATTCGTACTCGCACGTTAGGATCAGGCACAGCGTTGTATCATAGGTACATATCGGTAAGTGACAATGCAAATTAGAATAGAATAGATACAAACTTTTAGGAAAAGCATAATTTCTCTTAGATTAAAATCATTTCGCAAGTACAATCCTATTCGTAAGTACAAGCCTATCCTTAAGTTTTTTATAGCTCGTACTCGAAGTTTTCTTCATTTTATGTCATCTGCATACCCTTTCCATACCCTCTAGGCACGCCACTGTACCCAGCTATGATATTGACAGAGGATGATGATGCTGAATTTATTTAAGATACATTACTACACGCTGATCACTTGAAGCGGTGACAGCGCATTGTGTTTCAGCTCGACTTTATTTTCGGGGGGCCGAGTTCGAAGCCTAGCAATTAACTCTAACTTTTCTCAGTTATGTGCGTTTTTAAGTAATTAAATATCACTTGCTTAAACGCTGAATGAAAGGAAACCGGCATACCTGAGAGTTCTATATAATGTTCTCAAAGGTGTGGAGTCCACCAATCCGCACTTCGTCAGCGTGGTGTATCCGCACTTCGTTTGCCTTAACCCCTTCTCATTATGGGAGGAGACCCGTGCCTTGTTATGGGTTTATGAGATGATGGTGATGACTATATGAATTCATTGTCATTATATAGCATCGGACATAAAATTGACATTGTAATTAATTAATTTATATTATAATTGACGTAATCTAATTATGAATGTTTTTAATTATTTTTAAGTTAAGATTTGCATGCCTCTAAATGGGCTAAAACACTGTTCCTTTTAATATTTTTAACATCTATAATTTCACATGTTTTTTTTTGCAAATAAATGATAAATGATTATTATTATAAATTTAAAGTCAAGACGTATAATATGGTAAATCATCTCTAAGGTTTAATACCTTTACTGACCCTTAAAACTCTAGCGGCCACTTTGAATATTGTTAGTTCCACAGTCCATCATCCCCTATGTAAATATAACGGAATTGAGTTTGCCGCTTTCCATATCTTTACTACACCCTGTTCTAGTAAGTTAGCTTATGTATGAACACCCCTTTTTTTTGTCGTGGTGGAAAAGCTTACCCGAACGCAAAACCACGGCATGTTCCTCTCGTTGGCTTTATTAGACGTCCGGGGAACCCTTTGTATACTTCCCAGGCGGCTACCAACCGCCCCAACCGAGGTCAGCAAGCCAGCCAGCCGTCCTTAGTAGCCCTGGCTACTAAGATGACTGACTGACTGGTCTATTAACTTACAGCCCAAACCCCTCGTAAGCTGCGTAATAGTTTTCCAAAAATTCATTCCGTAAGGGGTCAAAATTTGGGTTCGAAAATCGAACTTAACGTAAGTCTCGGGACAAAGCTAGTCATCTATGACCATCCCTCTTCAATAAACCTTGTTAAACAGATACCATCATATCAATGTCTTCTTGCAACGTTAGGAAAAGAAAGTGATATTTAAATACTTTTAATTAAAAACGCACAACTACGAAAAGTTATTCGTGCGTGCTGGGAATCGAAGTCTGTCCCCTCGAGATGGAGTTTGAAGACGTTAGCACTTGGCTATCACCGCTTAGTAGTTATGTAATAAATAGGTAATATATCAGTCAGTACAACACGTAAATATAAACCCAATATTTGTCGCTACATATTTGAAAATTTAATTTATGTTCATAAAAATATAACAAAATTTAAATTGAAAGTGAACAATTGAAGTATCAGAAGTAAAAGTATACTCGTAGGCCAGTTTACTAGGCTACATAAAATTAGTAATTGATTCAAGAGAAATTATTTTTTATTTTATAACAAATTACCGGATGTAATTTTTGCGATTGCTCTTAATAAGTTCAAAATTTACCATATGAAACATATATATTATAATATTAAGGATTACATGAATGGTAAAAAAGCTTGGATGGGGATCATTACTCTAAATTCATAACTAAATTTTAATTTCACTGGGAGAACAAAAATAACTAAGTTTATATTGCGCTTGGGTACTTGTGGGCTCTTCTTAGATCAGGGCGTATTTGATCAGTAGTTATTGCCATCGACTCCAAATAATGGTAATAATACACGTATAAATGCTACATAAGTGCATTTATACTGATAGGTTTACATGAATAAAACTTTTTTGAATTTGAATTCAAACTCAAATTCCAGCAAGAAAATCATTAAATTTAGTTACATAGTCTTTATACTGCATGAATATTAGCACCGAAACAAGATATAATTTTCAGAAGAGGAAACAAAACTTTTAGCTTTCTATCACAGCCGTAACGTTGCCGTGAGCACTGCCACCTTTAAGAGTTCGATATCTATACCTAATTCAAGTTTTTGATACGACCATCTTAGGAATGGAAGTCCCTTTACTGAACGGAAAAAAATAAGCTAAATTGACTTAAAATTTGCATCACAGCTCCTAGCACATAATCATGAGTATAGAAAGCCCGGGTGACTTAAAACTTGGGCAGAAGTTTTCAAGAGATTTCAGCACAGCTTCATTACCCACTCGCCGCCGAAATGAAGCCACGAATCGATTCGACTTTGAAACAAAAGAGATATATTATCTTGAAAGTTCGCTTCAAATGCCTTCTGTGGTGTAAGGCCGCGTTCAGGGTTCGTGTCATTAATTTTGTAGCGACAAACTGCGACAGGTTGTATGTCAATAAATGTCAAATACGTTTTGAGTCAATAATGATGCGATTTAAATGACAAGTTGGTAAACTTTATAAAAGTTCTTCACGCTTGTAAAATTATTGACCTCGTTGTCTTTTTTGCAAGAAGCAACGGAACATGTATAATTTAAGATCCTAAAACATAGTCTGCTTTTTATCCTGATGAATGAATGAAGTCGCAGAAAAAAACTAGTGTTTGGATAGAAGCAGGCGTTAATTTACGGAATTCCATGATATATTATGAAAATGAAGCTTAATTTGCTATACTCCGCGAAAAGCAGGAGAATCTGTAGGGTGTAATTAATAATTTCTTCAATCCTTATATTTCTTCAATTCTTAATAACAAATAGATTTTCGGCTGAGGGTGCTCCGAAACCGGAGCATCCTCAGCAGATGTTGACTTTACAATAATTGTTAATAATAATAGTTATTATTGCTAAACTAGTGTTTGGAGAATGGAACCTTTGGAAGAGTATTGTGAACACGGCTTTGCATTTTAAAGTAGAGTCTAGTTTGAACTACTCTCGGGAGCTCTCAGATGCCAAATGTAACTGTTTCTGAATTGGTCCCGAGTAAAATAACTTTATTTTTGCGACTAGCATATTCTCTGTCGTGTATATGAGTTACTTTTGAAGATTAAACAGCAGTTATTTTGAAGTAACTGTCGCGTCTGCTATGAAATATACTATAGAGGGTTTTAGAACATAGAACCACCACGCGGTTCCTATGTGGGCTCGCGTACTTTAACGATAATTCTTATATGTTCACATAAACCCATTACATGCCCACTACAGAGGACGGATCTCCTCCTACAATGAGAAGGGGTTAAGGCCGTAGTCCACTACGCTGGCCCAGTGCGAATTGGTGGACTCCAGACACCCTTGAGAACATTATCTAGAGCTCTTAGGCATGCAGATTCCCTCACGGTGTTTTCCTTGGTATTTTAATTATTTAAATCGCACATAATTTAGAACAGTTAGAGGTTTATGCTGGGATTCGAAGTCGGCGCCCCGAAAGTGAAGTCGAGCTCCTACCTTATACACTTTCACTGCTTTACATGTTAGTTATCATATAAACTGAGACAAACAGTGCCCTCTGAGGTACATCTTCTGGTACTTAACTATTTTTCAGAGAAACACCTGATACTATTTTTATTATAAGTCAGAATTACTGTCGTAATTGATAAAAATTATTACAGTTATGCGATTGCAAACAAATGCAGCTAGCTTCGTATTTTAAATGCTACGTGTTCCAGTCAGGAGTGAGCATAACCGCAGAAAAAAATTAGTTACTAACGAAGTTCAACGAGTCACAAAACTGAAGTGGCAATGCAAAGCACATAGCTTGAAGAACCGATGGACGTTAGGGTCTCAAAGTTTTGGAATGACAACCTCGCAAAGTTAAACTACGCGTTAGGAAGATAATTAGATAGGTGACTAGGTTACCAGACGACAGAATCGTGTAGATATTATTTTGGATAAAAGCAGGCATTACTTTGCGGAATTCCATGATATATTATGAAAATTAGGAGAGAGATTCCCGGGCGCCTAACAAAGCCAACGAGGGACATGCAGTGGTGGTTTTTAGTTTAGATATACTCCCTTTAGAGTGTATATCCAAACTAAGTGAGTCCTACATAACCTCCGTCCTGCCCAAGGGTCGGAGGTAGCAATAAAGCTTTTCCACCACGCCAAAAAAAAAAAGATGTTGACATTACAATGAATATTTGTTAAGATCATAACAATTATTCATTACACCATACATATACAGGAACTTTTCGCGGGGTATAGAAAATTAAGCTTTATTTTCGTAAGATATTTTTTACAGACCTTCTAAAAATAATTTCACTCTACCCATGCTCCGGTTAAAAGTCAGGATATATTTCTACAACCTTTTCAGTATCTCAGACCCCATTTCCATGTATATTATAATAATATGTAATAATTGACGAATAATTGAATTTGAACGGCCGATTGGCGCAGTTTGCAGCGACCCTGCTTTCTGAGTCCAAGGCCGTGGGTTCGATTCCCACAACTGGAAAATGTTTGTGTGATGAGCAATGTTTTTCAGTGTCGGGGTGTTTATATGTATATTCTAAGTATTTATGTATATTATTCATAAAAATATTCATCAGTCATCTTAGTACCCATAACACAAGCTACGCTTACTTTGGGGCTAGATGGCTATGTGTGCGTTGTCGTAATATATTTATTTATTAATTGACGGATAAAGCTTATGGCCCACCGGATGGTGAGCGAAACCTGAGGCGTAGGTGTTGAGCCTCATGTTTCTGTTATTACACCGGAAACAACGCCCTTTAGATTGGAACACAGCAATGCTGATTTAAGCATTACAGCTCAGAAAAGCTCTTCTTCTGGTAAATTATTAAACAGTTAACACTATGGGTTATTTTAAAGATATATTTATATTTTTAAAAATATTAAATTCACAGAATTCCACCCATCACTGCTGAACCAGGGCCTTTGCCAACACACCCGGTACTTCCTCATCTGAGCCAGTGGCGTGCGCTGGGTTTCTTGAATAAACTTACAGTGCAATATACTAGGTTACATAAAATTTATAATTCGTTTAAAGGACACCTTGGAGATGTCTCTTAAAAAGTTCAAAGTTTGTATTAAACGTAAGCTTATAGAAAAGTCCTATTATAGTATAAAAGACTACGTAATCAATAAAAAAGCTTGGATGGAAATTATTTCTCTAGCCAGGTTGCTCTTATAATAATTTAAAATGACATTGTGAGATGGTGATAACAAAAAAAAAACACCCGGCTAAGTTTGTTGTGGGCTTCTTCTTAGACCAGGACGCGTTTGGAACCCTCGTAGCTTTACTTTTAAGTTTACGAGTGTGGTTATCGCCATCATCTCACTACCGTGTAATTTTTATGTACGCATCAAAAGTGCCACCTATGGGCCTACTTGAATAAAGATATTTTTGACTTTGACTTAGACATTGCATAAAATGGCAAAAATCCTCCTCCTATACGAGCGATATTTCAATTTAAGGGTAAGCAGTGCTTTTGAGATGTATGAAGTGCACGCCACTGATCCGAGCCCCCATGAAGTCTCTTTATGTAATCAGTCGATCGTGCTGTCCCACGTCCCTGCTGATTACGTTTGCTTGTTTGAGGTCTCCACTCCAGAACTTTTCTGATCCAACGGCCATCACACCTATAACAAGCATGGCCTACCCATTGCCATTTCATCTTGCTGATACTTTGGGCTATGCCATGAAAGCATCCCTAACTTCTTAGTAGAATTTGTTTTGTTTCCAAAACGACGACCTCTCTGACGCAACGGTGTGCGTGTCGAAGTCCTACCCTATGTGCTATCACCGATTTTTTTATTTATTTATTCGTGCATATATATCTTAAAGGTATATGTTTTCATAGAAACCACCTCGATAGGAAATCTTATAAATAATGGTACATGTGCTTATTTATAAGTCGAAAGTTTCATAATCTATATATTTTTATATACTTTTTTACGAAAACTCCGTGGACGGAGGAGTATGACATTTCCCACACTTATATTTTAAATAGAGGAATGCAAAATGCTTTTTTTTAACTTTGCATATCATTTATTATATTAAATAAAAACACACACTATATATTTGATACATACACGCATAAATACCCTTTTTTAATCATTTTTTTGGATTATTATTTGATTAAAGAAGTATACATAGTCTTTGACAATGAGTTATGGAGAAATATCGACAAAAAGCCGATCACTGATAAGATTAAGTAACTTTTTATGTAATCTTATGATTAAGTTTAATAGCGGCTAATTGCTTGGTGTATAGGATGCTATTTTGTCAATGTTAAATTCTTAGTTTAAGTAAACTGTTTGGAAGCCCCAAACAGTTTACTTAAACTAAGAATTTAACATATAACAATAAATATAATAATCGTCGTAAATCTCTTCGTTTCTAATTCTATCCTTCTGAAAACTCCCAACATAGCCCTCTCCATAGCTCACAGTTTATAAGTATAAATAAAGATGCTATCGTTCGACGGCCGATTCAGTTCGCAGCGACCCTGCTTTCTGAGTCCAAGTCTGTGCGATTCCCAAAACTGGAAAACGTTTGTCAGTTTTTCAGTGGCTGGGTGTTTATCTGTATGTTATAAGTATTTATGTATATTATTCATAAAATTATTCATCAGTTATCTTCGTACCCATAACAGAAGCTACCGGTTACTTCGAGGCTAGATGGCGATTTGTGTACTGTCGTAGTATATTATAATTATTTTTTTCTTATCTAGAACCTGTAGCAGTTAATTAAATCATAGCGATTACTATAACTGCCCTCATCACCGGTAATCACGTCTCATATCTCGCGATCAACGGGCAATGGAGACGCATCGCCTTCCCAATAGACGTGTAATCACTAGCGTCTAGTAGACGGTGTTATTTCATATTAGACGTTATCCTGGACGGACGTTATGTAGACAAACGGGTTTCATTACAACCCCGACCGGCCCATTACGGGCACCTATATTTCCAACAGATTTATCGTGATATTCGCTCTTTAATGCGAACTACACTTCAGCGGGGGTGAATCAACCCATTACCGACCCACTACAGGGCACGGGTCTCCTGCCACAATGAAGATAAAGGGGTAGAGGCAGTAATCCACCACGCTGGCCAGTATGGATTGGTGGACTCCACACACCTTTGAGGCAAGCAGGTTTCCTCACGATATTTTCCTTAATCGTTGAAGCAAGTATTATTTTAATTGCATAAAACGCATATTACTTAGAAAAGATAGAGTTGCTTGCTGGGATTCGAACTCGGCTCCCCAAAGTGAAGTCGAAGTCCTACCCACTGGGCTATCGTAAAGTTACTCGTACTTAAACCTTAATAATAGCTGGATACAGACAACATAAGACCGTGGAGTACATACACGATTAAAATGAAGATGGCAATGGTGACTATTTATTCGAAAACCTACTAAATTGGTATCATTGGAATTATTTTCACTAGGCTTAAATTTGAGCATTAGAATGTGTATCTTATGCTATTGGCACGTACGCCATAAAGCAAACTTTTCGATACTTTAGTTACGACAAGTGAACCACGCGACCACGCGTCGCACACTTCAAACAACACTTTATGACATAAATTTCACATTTTAATGTTTTAATTAGAGTCTAGTTGGTGTGCAACATCCACTAAACGGGCCTTTTAAGGCAAAGGCAAACCGTGATGGCCCACTTACTTCCGTAAGCGGCATTCAAGATATATATTACAAGACGCGTAAATGTGATTGGTCGCTTTCAAGACGCAAATTTAAACGCCGCTGGACGCAGACTATAACTGGCAGTATGGCGGTATGGCCCTCGCTTTGCATTCTGCGCCTTGCATTATACAATACAAACCTATAATACTTTGGGTTGTAGCTTAGAATAAAACTTGCGATTACTTATATTTAGATCTACTTTTAGTTATTACCTGTTTTGTAAACCTAATAATAAACAATAATATCAAATAATGAAATACAACAAGAGTGCTTAACTACCTTAACTTATTTACCTACAAGTTCCATACTAAAATTTATAAAATATGCTCCTATGTTAGTATTAATAGGTCCTCCTCCCTCATAGGAGGGAGGGTTTTTGAGCATAGACCTACAAACGATGCCGTTTCACATGGCGTCGGACGTTGAACGGAAAATACTGCAAAACTTATCCAACGTTTGTTTGTTTGTTTGAAGTCTTTATTGCACACACACATTTTATACAAACTAAACACAAATACAGAAGAAACTTAGAAAATAAAATAGAGCGTGCAAAGGCGGTCTTATCAATAAAGCGATCTCTTCCAGACAACCTTTGACGTTTGGAAAAACGAAGAACGGGTTGGTGCAGTAATTTAAGTTTAAAAATATATATTAACCCAACCAACGTTATGCCACGTTTAACAATAAGTTTAAGTTTTAATCAGCTTACAATTTAATTTTGAATTCACGGCATCTATTACCAGCTAAGAACATTAAATGCGCCAGGTAGGAATGTATCGCTACACAGGTCGAGTCAAACAATATAGAAGGCTGCCTAGAAGCTGATTAATAGCATTGCACCGTCAGTCCGCGTTCCAATGAATACGAACACGGTTCAGATCTCGACTTTACCTCGCAGATGGAGAAACTGTGATAAATGAGCTCACAGCTGGTTGCGTTTGAATTTCGCACTGCTGCCCTGTGCATTTGTATCGTTTACTAACTGTTGTTTGCATTTTTTGTCCTCATTTACTTAGTTTTTTAACAAATACCACGTGAACCGTGAACCGTGGCAAGCGGTGATAGCGCAGTGAGTAGGAGCTCGACTTCACTTTCGGGGTGCCGAGTTCGAATCCCAGCATGCACGTGCGTTTTAAGCAATTAAAATATAACTTTCGGCGGTGAAGGAAGACATCGTGAGGAAATCTGCATGCCTGAGTTTTCTAAATGATGTTCTCAAAGGTATGTGGAGTCCACCAATCCGCACTGGGCCAGCGTGGCTACGGCTTTAACCCCTTCTAACTTCTCTTTAAACTGTGAGTGGAGACCCATGCCCTGTAGTGGGCCGGTAATGGGTCGATATTCTGATGTGAACCGTATGTTTTCCTGGTATTAAAAGTAGCCTTTGTTACTCTCCCTCCAACGTTTCGACTAGCTCTATGCCAAAAAACAAGTTGATCGGTTGCTTAACCAAACAAATTTATGATATTAGTAAGGATATGTTGAGATTTTACTGATACAGAAACTTAGCTATGTAATTTGGCACTTTTAACCATCATTTTAGGTGTAACTGGCAGTCCTCTGTGCAGAGCATGCAAGGAGGTAAATTAAACGCCGACACACGTAATGCTCCGATGTAGAGGAGTAGCAGAGCAACCTCGGCTCTCCAGCATAACTCCCTGAAGTACTTGGCGACTTGGGCGGCCTGCTAAGCTTCTGGAGTGAGCTCGGCCGGCTAGAGTAACCAAGCGGAGAGCCGTACCAGTGGCACTACGTACAACGGAATGTTCCGGCCGAACAAGTACGGAGACGAGCCCAGGGAAAGAAGAAAAAGAAGCCTATATCACGCAGTGATTACATTGTTTCGTATTATTTTGCATTCAAGTGTCCTTAATTTCGTATCAAAGTCCGCTGCCAGTATAACCTCCATTCAGTCAACACCCGCTCGTGTTTGTGCAGTTCAGCGATAAGAGGCATGCAAACAAAGCGCCGAGTGACCTGACAACGCTCGATAGCTGAGTGATTGTCGCTCAGTGCCAGCTATTGACAGTTGCTGCTGTAATCTAATGCGCACTCGGGCCGTGATAAGCGCTGATTGGTCCGACTGTCGCACTGAATTGTGATGGATATTGATGATACAAGTTGTTTGTTTCGGAAGTGTCAGAGGTAGTTTCCTGAATATTTAAAGTTCTTTACATTGTTCCTAAACTGAAAATTTATTATTATTAAGTTTTTTTTTTGGGCCCATTTAATTCGGCTTATGTATTTTTAATATAAATTATAAATTTACCAGGTAATCTATTTAATAATAATAATAATAATAATAATAATAATTTATTCACAAGAATGTAGGTACATACAGTTTCTAAAATGTAAAGTAATTATAATAATATTTATACAAACAAATGCGTGCCTCACTAATTATATTGGTGCGTATGTAATACATGTATGTAATGGTGCCATTTAAAATCTACTGTCCCTGATTTAGGTAAAAACCTGTATTACAGGCGACAGTGCTCTCCTTAAATTGTTGTTTCGATGATTGAGTGTATGATTGTGCGTGTGTGAGTTTGCGTCGCGTAGGTAATTGTGCTCGCGTATATGTTTGCTTATACAAGATAATTATTATATTAAATTATATATACATATATAAATTTGTTTTGCAGGTGTATGTGTGTGTTTGTATATATGTATGTATGTATATTTGTGTGTGTTTGTATGTGCGTGTGTGTGTGTGTGTGTGTGTGTGTATATGTGAGTTAGAGTTTTACATATTAATTCGATCCTAAGACTTCCAGAAGTTTTTCAGTTTCAGCATATGATTATTTTTTTTATTAATTAGATTTACTTTAATGCCCCCACTCAAAAGAAGGCTTGCATAGAAAAATATTTTTTTTGTAAGTGAAACTTCGTTTGGCGCGACTAGGGAGTAGCTCAGATTTTTTTCTGACGGAAGTAACGCTTACGTCAGACGTCTGTGTAGTTTCCGCTATTTAAAAATAATAATTTGGATTGATCGTAAGTATATGTCATATACCCCACGCTTCGTGACTTATACGCCAGCTAGTGGCCAATATCATTATCAATTAAGATTATTTATCTCCAATTATTTTTCAGTTGTGAATGACAAGTAAATAAGTTAATAAAAATTCAACAGTTTTAAAAAAATATGTTTAATTGCAAAGTTTTTTGAAAATCTCTAAATATACTTATTTATTTATTACTTTTGTAATAAATAAATTATTAATAAACTGTCTGACGACTGCGACATTCTATAATATTCAATGACAAGGTTATATTGACATGTGCTTTCTATTTAACAAATGAAAATATTTATAAAATGTGAAATTGATAGTAATGAATTTAAAATAGAATATAAAATGAAATAGTGAATATTAAATGTAATGGCGGGGTCCCAGGAACATTTTACTCTTTTAACAATAAATAATATTAAAAGTTCTACTTCAATCACAGTTCAGATATCCCTATCCCTATCCCTATCCCTATCCCTACTAATATTATAAATGTGAATATAAGTTTGTTTGTTACGCTTTAACGCAAAAACTACTAAACCGATCCTCATGAAACTTTGTACACATGTTCTTCAAAGTATTAGAAGTAATATAGGATACTTTTTATCCCGACATTAAGCTCGGTTAATTTGAAAGATGAAAGTGTTTGACGATTTGACGATAGATGTTATAATATGTGTTTTATTTTGCCCAAACTTTGTGTGGATCTGATGAATGTGGTTGGAGATAGAGGACAGAAATCCTCAGCTAAAAGCAGCAAACCCCTCATTCAAGGCTGAACGATTCTGAATATTTTAATTTTTTTTAGAACTACTACTAAATTGAATCCCACATCAAAAAACAAAATCAAACGCAGACGAAGTCGTGGGCAACATCTAGTAGAGAATAAATAAAAGCGTAAAAATAACTTTGTTAATACTACTTACCTATCTAATTTATTCCTGTTGATTTAGGAAAGAGGTTTTAGTTTCTTGCCATTACTTTACTTACTACACTTCCCCACGATATACGAGTACCTACGCGTTCTTATACCTATCCTCTTGATGGTTTAAATAAGTATCATTCCCGATGATTTACGTTCATGTTTTAAATATATCTGGCGATGTTTCGCATTAAGCAGCAGTGTACGAGCGGGGAAGGCGAATGAGAGAGCGATCATACATTATTATGAACTATTCCATGAATAATTGAATCCGACAGGCGCACCGAACAAATCCGGAACAAATAATGTGCGACCAACCATTGTTCGCGTAGGGATAGGCAATTTATCGATGAATTAAAAATGATCCATCGATAAAGTGCAGCATCAATAATTTATATTTTTTTATTCGAAATAGTAACAAGTTTAAATGTAATAAATTCTTAGCAATAAAACTATTTATATACAAATTATATTTTAATTTTAATTTAACAATTAAATATCACTTCCTTGAACACGGTAAAGAAAAAAATCGCGGGAAAACTTGACTCGCATGACTGAAACTTCTCGACAAAGGTGTGCGAAGTCTACCGATTTGGCCAGTAAACTACGGCCAAAACCCTTTTCATTCTGAGAGGAGGCACATGCCCTGTAGTCGGCCGATAATGGGTTGATAATGACAATGGAGTCTGAATTCGTATAGTTTAATGTTTATTATATCGTCATTAATACAGTTTACTCTGAATTAATATAATATAAAAGCGTCACTTCACAGCTAAATTATCTCAGATGAATTTTGGATACTAAGTAGGAATTTAAATTTAAAACCTGCTTTTTATAACAGGCTCGATGGTGAATTACACATGTTATGTAAACTCAAAAGCACTTAGGGCATTAAAATATCCGCAATACTTGCATGAATATGGAATAGCAAAATCCAGGTCATATTTTCCATTAGTTGATCAAAGCGTTTGCTCTTGCATAGGTTACGAATTTTGGTTCAGTTGGCCAGAATAGTGGAATAGTGGAATGTTATAAAATATTTTGAAAATGTTGCTGGCGGATATTACCTGTATCATTCCGTAATTAACCACTTAAACCATCTGACTTTATAGATATTTTTATTCTTACACATTTGTATGTGTAAGAATAAAACTTAAATAGTTTTCATTAATAATTTGTATTACGTATTAACCAAATTTCAAAGCAATCATATCAGGTAGGAGACTGTATCGAGGGTCCATTGGTCACATGTTTCGGAAGTTTTTTTTAAATTTATTAGTAACAATAAATCAATTCCACAAAAATGTATTCATATTTTCATTAAACGAAAACATTATTTTATAGCTAAGCAATTTTACTTGTTCAGTAGGAGGTAATTAAATTACAATAAAACAGTCAAAAAGGTATCTTATATATATAGTATAACAAAAAAAAAGGAATAATTTGATACGGATCACCAAAAAAGTAGGTAGTAATTATAGTTTATCCGATGCTTCTTCTGAAAGAGACTCATTTAGAACCCACATTGCTTTAGCTTCAGCTGCAGCTAACTGATCTCTTAATCACCATATTATACTACACTGCAAAAAATGTTATGAATGTATTTAAAGTACCTTCTGACTTCCGCCTATTTAAATAAGGAAAACTTTGTTATTGTCTTTGACTTTATCGATATGAGTTAAGATTTGTGAGTCACGTCACTAGCGTTCGCAGTTCCACAGGGGCGCCGAAGACTTTCCTCGCTAAGTTTCTTCGCTGATGGTGTTTCGGTGTAATCTACACTATTTAGTCTCAGCTTCGCCACACTGTCATACGGGATTTGAATAAACCCGTGTAGGTGGTATTGTGACTGTTTTATGTTCCACTAGCGTTCCCCGCGGTTTCCCTCGAGTTAACTAAGGTCGTATGACGTATCGTAATGTTATGTATTTATTTATTGAATAACCTAGAGAGACATAACAGGCAGGCACAATAACCACGTCTCTCCAGGCTTCATTTATAACACAAAATTACAAGAAAGGAGTGTGTGCTGTGTTTTTATAATCTTTAATGTTTATAATGATAAAATAATTATTATAACGTACCAATGATAAATCTTAAATTAACAAAGACCATTTTTATGACCATAGGTATGAATTGAATGTACTAAAATGTATCTTTCTACACACACTCGACGGTCCCGAGTTCACCCGATGTATCTTGTCACCTCAGAGGGGGACGGTTCAGCTTAACTTACTACCTAGGGAAAACCTGTGTGCGGTTTGCCAAAAGAAGTGTTCGCTTCAAAAAGTAAAATTACACTCACACAAATAAAAATAACAATAAAAAATATACAAATTACCTTAAAAATTTTAATTCCTAAATTAACCCTCCCGGGGTTCGAACCCAAGACCTCCCCACATAATATAAGAACACAGCGCCAGCCACTGTACCAGGGAGGTCTTCAAAAACCGTCGTCAATTTAGTTAAGTTATGAGATTTCCGTACTACAGAATCGGCGCCATTATCATTTCAGTTATTCAAGGTGCATTCGGCATGATTAACACAACATGAGTTATATAATATGTGTAGCAAGGACTAAGAAGCACGGACGTGTAAGCGCGGGGGAGCGTGTCGCGTTAGATTTGAATAAGCTCTTCCCGAACAGCGGATCTAGTATTAATGAAGCGTGTCTCTCGAATATTCATTGTTTAGTACTTACAGCTATTTTTAGGAATTTGATCCTACAAATGTTAAATATACTATAGGCCTTATAAGAAGGCTCCGAGTTACTCAGTGGGCGATGGAGAGAGTAATGCTAGGAGTATATCTACGTAATCAAATCTAACTCGTGAACTAGAGTTACCGGCATAGCTCAGCGAGTCGCGAAGATGAAGTGGCAATGGGCAGGGCATATAGCTCGGAGAACCGATGGACACTGGGGTCTTAAGGCATGGGAACCTGGCACAGGTTAATGCAGCGTAGGTTGGCCCCCAACGCGGTAGACAGACGACATCAGGCGAGTCGCTGGAAGCTGGAAGAGGAAAGCGGAACAGGACCGTGGATTGTGGAACTCCCTATAAAAGACCTATGTCAAGTGGACGTCAATTGGTTGGATTGATGATGATGATAATTGTTATATGAAGCGATAGTATTAAATCATCACACCATTAGCCTATAACAGTCCGCTGCAGGTCTAAAGGGACTTCTAGGAGGATTTGCAGATAATTACTACACTGGGAGTAAGCTGACGGGTTGGTATTCGCAGTAGATGTTGCCCGGTCGCCGTTATACTGCCTCAGTCGCGTCGAACTATTTGGAAGGGGAGGGGAGGTGATAGCTGTATTCGATTCTGCCGTTACCACACGGTATATGCGGTAACATTAAATAAATAAATAGAAAAAGATATTTCCCACCATTTAATTTAAGTCATACTGGTGCCATGACTTCTTTGGACTTTTCTGGGAGTTTTAATTATACATTTAAGCGGAGAAAATATTTATTTTGAACTTCTATTTGGTAGCATTTTTTTTTTTGTTTTTTCATATGTCATCATCATCATCAATAGCCTATTACATTTCACTGCTGGTCCAAATGCCCCTACCAACGGAAGGGTTTGCCTATAATCACGCTATTTCGGTTTTGTTTTGGATCTTAAAACCAAATCAATAAATAGAATGTATGCTCACATTCACAATGCAATCATACAAAACACAATTAATCAAAGCACGAAAGAGATATGCATGTCAATCGTCAAGCTTCGCACATCATTAGCCCATGCAAATATTGAGATGTATATCACAGTGGCGGCGCGGCGTCATCACCTCACGCACACTGTGCACTGACACGTTAGAAAAATGACGTGTCATCCGTGAAAGATAAATCTTAGGTCATAGTTAGATGCACTCTGAATTTGTTGCGATTTATCAACCCTTCCTGTTGAAGCGTGACGCCTGTGTACAGTCGCGAGCGGAGTGCTGTTCTTTATTATTCAATACATATTAGAAAACTTTATTTATGTACATAAAAATATAAAAAATAATTAAAACGAAAGTGAACTGTAACAAAATTAATATAAGATGTAAAAAAAAACCTGTAGTGCAGTTTACTAAGCTGCATAGAAATTGTATTTAATTTAAGGGTAATTGTATATCATTTTATAAAAAAAATACTAGTTGAAATCCTTAAGATATATGTAAATAGGTTGAAAGTTAAAAAATAAAATTTAAAGATTACATGCATGATAAATAAGCTGGGTATGAATTCCTTAAACTTCATAGTTTTTTGTTTCAAACCGAAACACTTATAGTTTAAGTAAACCACTGCCATGATTATTACTGAAAGAAATCAGATACAGTTCTAACATCAAATGGAAAATAAAAATAAAGTGACTCCTGGCACTTTATTAGGTAGGTACGCGTTGCATAGCGTAGGTATTATGTACGTGTCGGTCTTTTATCTTCAATAGGGTTGTCATAAGTAAACAAATAACTAAACATATACTCGACTGCGAGATGGTGATAACAAAAAAAAACCTGGCTAAGTTTGTTTTTGGCTCTTCTTAGACCAGGTCACGTTTGGAACCCTCCTAGCTTTCGTTTTAAGTAAATGAATGCAGTTGTCACCATCACCCAACATAAGTGTGTGATAAAGTCTACAGGAATAAAACTCTACTACTACTGAAAGCCTAACATTTTCAGGCTTTTTGTGATGTATTTTATTGAAAGTGTAAACCAGTATAATAGCAAGTTATCCACTTCAGTAAGCGACTGTACACATCGCCAACGTGGACAGTGGCGGGCGACAAAAAATATTATAAACGATATCCGAACTGAAAATGGCGAACCCATCAATAATGGTGCATTGCCTCCCCGTGATTTTTTACAGCTCGCCAAGTTTATTTAACTTCCCTCTTACACACGTGGGTAACTCCATTATGGCCAAATCGTTTTATTCCATTTCGGATAAGTGCCTACGTTTTATGTAGATATTAAAAGATGTATTTTTTTGTATTTGTACGTGTATTCTTATAAATAAACTTTCAGAGGAAACAGAATTATAAACAGAATATTACGTATTCTGTTTATAATTCTTTATTATATAGAAATAATATTATAAATATGTCCTCTCCAATCCTTTCTAATATTATAAATGCGAAAGTATGTCCGTTTGTTTGTCGCTCCTTTACGACCTAAGTAAGCAACCAGTTAACTAACTCTACTCTACTCTATCGAGTAAGTTGAAAGGACGCGACGGAGAGGAAAATAGGCTTCTTTTTATTGCATGAAAATAAACAGTTTCAATAGGATATGTAAAAAACCATAATAAACGCAGACGAAGAATGCGGGCAACAGCTAGTACAAAATACAGATAAGTTCAACTTTCTAAACTCACGTCTCGGGTGAAGCTGAACATGACAACTCGGCATGTATGTATATATAAAATGTACCTGATATTATCCGAATTCAGTCTTAGCCAGATCTTTAAATACATAATATTAATTGAAAGCATAAGTGTAGTGAGTTGTTTAAAGCTGTTGGGGGATGAATAATTGATTTGTCTAATGGCCGACCAAACTTTCCCTAATTATTTTATTCTATACGTAAACGTAGGGAAATAATGAGTGAAAATGTGCCCTAGGGATGTGCACAGCTCACCAATTATTTCTCTATTCTATTGAATCTATTCACTATCAGTAGCCTTAGTACGAGGTTTGCTCGCTCGCAATCGAGGAGTCATTTTCGAGTATGGTAATACTTAAATATGGGATAAAATGGATCTTATTTGCATTAATTGTTTAGCTGGTTGGTTTGGCAGAACTTTAGAAGTAGGTACAAGAATTTTGAGTCTAAACCGAGTGGCAATAGTTTAGCTTTTTGTGACAGTGCTCGTCCGCGGAGTACTATCGCCATGCTTTTTTCTGCAGCTAAGCAGCATTGTTGCAATGCTGTATTCCGGTCCGGAGGGCGTGAATTCCGGTGTTATTACAGGCACATGAGATTTAACACTTAAGCCTCCATTTGATGGACACAAAAAGGCATGTTGCAGGACGTGCTCCTTGCATGTCCTGTGAATTGTTTTTCTGTAGACAATGGTTTGCACTTACGGTTATCAGTTAGGCCATCTGCACGTTCCGTCAATCATTACTATTAAAAAAGAAAAACGTGAAGTCCATTTTAAGAGCTTGAAACTCGAAAATGACTACTCGATTGTGAGCGGGCAAATGTTGTGCTAACGCATACCTCCAGCGCAACCTCGTAGTCGATATATCCCAGCAGTAATGCAAGCAGTATATAATCTAGTTTCGAGCGTAATGTATCGTCTTAATGGACAAGAAGGCATCATGGTAAGCGTACACTATGTTTGAATAAATTACGTACGCATAACGTTTGTACTCCTACTGTGTGAAATCTTAAGAGAGTGACACGATAGGATTCGATATCAGAACGTAGCGAATTAAAATGCTATGTCGCTGCTATATGCATTTTTCCATTTTACCAAATAGCCAAATAGGGGGTAAAAGTTTATTTGATAGTTTATTTTATATGATATCTAAACGAAAATTGGGATTTTATTACTAATTTTTTTAGGAAAAAAAATGGCTATCACAGTTTATAAAATTCCAATTCCATAGGGGTTAAGGTTTGTATCTAAGTCGTTAATATTTCAAGTTATATCGATGAAATTTTGTATTTAGGTTGAAATTAAATCGGACAAATAGGATATCAGATTATAGGTTTTAGGACTTAAAAAAATGCTCGTCCCAAAAGGGGTTGAATAGAGAAAGAGAGTTTGTATGGGACTCATTTAGTTAATAGAAGCTTGTAGGTACGCGGACTAAGTCGCGGGGGACTGCTAGTAGTTCGTAATCAAGAAATATCTGTGCTGACATAACTAATAAAGTTGGGCATAACTAATGGTTGTCTTGAGTTTCTTTTTAATTCTTGTACAAAAATAAACTTAAATATTTATTATCAATATGACATAAATAACAATAACCAATTGGTCTTTAGCGAAATAAATTAGACTGGCTGTAGGTACCCTCCGCTAACACGGGTGTTAACCGTCGGTTGCAGTTTAATATAACGGAATCACTGCTTCTAATATAACTATATGAGAAGCAGTTATCTCGTCATTTATTTCGTCCCTACAGCTAGTCTAGTTTATGTTTTCGCTCAAGTATAAACAATCACAAAAACAGTGCACTTATCAAAATAATAATCGACTTGTATTGTGTGGCCGGACCATTATACCGATAGTATTGTCCACGAACTATTAGTTTGGATTGCATCCAGATCCAAAGCGCATTATGTCCGTTGTGGGGCGGTCGTGCGCGACGAATCGAAGAATGGATGGCACTGAGTGAGTCATTTGGATTTATCGATAATTCGATGGCCCATCTCTATTACATTTTCTTAAACAATGTTTCGTAGGTAGTGAGTGAGTTTTGATACAGTAGCGGATCGATCCGAGATTATTCTTTTTTTATTATTACATGGGGACTGACTGTGGATCTGTTCAATATTCAAAGTGGGCGATGGAGTTTTAAGGGTTAGCAAAGGTAATCAACCTAAGAGGTAACTTACAAAAGTTTTTAAGTAAAACTTCTTTAGGCGCGAAAATCTGAGTTACTTCGTAGTAACTCAGATTTTAGTTATAATACGTAGATAAACACCCAGCTACTGAAAAACATTCATATTCATCACACAAACATTGTCCAGTTTTGGCAATCGAACCCACAGCCTTGGAATCAGAAAGCAGGGTCGCTGTCCACTGCGCCAATCGGCTATATAACAGGCATACTTTTGTAAAAATATTGTTGGGATTTTAATGTTTTTAATACAGTTCAGTTTACTATTGTAACAAAAGCCATAATCGTTTTGCAACGTTTTATAGATCACGAAAGCGACCTATTGTTTACAATATACATTCCTAGAGTGACCTGTTTACGCAGCACTCGACGCAAAGTATACCATTAGTAGATACAATTAATCTGCTAATGAATGTTTGTCTGTCCACTCAATTCGCCCAAACAGCTGCGCAAACTTCAGTATTTGACACACTCTCCATGTCTAATGATCTCGCATTGTGTAACTCTGTGCAGGTATAATACACACAAAATTGTATTAAAATACAGAAACATTAAATTTTATGTATTGTAATACATACCGTTACTGTTTATATATTGTGTTACTGTCTAAATTATATTTGATTACTGTAATATCTAAGTTACGGGCCGTACAAAATATAAATTGGCAGAATTATGTTGAACACAAAACTCTAAACTAAACTAGTAGATCTTAAGTAGTGCTGTCTTATTTTAAATAAGTCTCTTTTAAACACTATTTTTAGACCTTTAAGTTTTGCTTAGTTTCGATTAGAGGTAGACGACAAAATTGGCACTGTGGCCGCTGCAGAAAGGAATCGGTTTTTGCAATTCTCGCAAAAATTACTCGGGTTATTTTAATAAAGTTCTAAAATAACTGGCGGGCCAAGCAGATGGCCTTCCTAAGTGGAAAACTATTGCCTATAAACAAAATAACATTTCGCAGGACTAACGTAATAACTGGCCCACGACAGGGCACGGGTCACTTCCTAAGGTGAGGAGGGTTTAGGCCGTAGTTCACCACACTGGCCCAGTGCGGATTGGTGGACTTGCCTTTGACACATGCCGTTGAGAACATTATGGAAAACTTTCAGGCATGCAGGTTTATTCACAATGTTTCCCTTCACTGTTGAAGCAAGGGTGTTTTTTTTTAATTTTACATGCTTTTTAATTTTAAAAATTTGATAATTGCTCCAAGTTTTGGCAAAAACACTATTGAAAATTATTAAAGTGATATTTTAAATACTTAAAACGCACATAACTTAGGAAAGTTAGAGGTGCGTGTGGGGATTCGAACTCGGCACTCCGAAAGTGAAGCCGAAGTCCTGACCCCTGGGCTATTTGGAAATTGCCCCCTGCCAGGAATTTAACCCAATTTAAGGCTTCCCACTTAAAACCAATAGTTCACATCCACGGCAGGGAATGGAAAGGGCGTTGTATTGGGAATATCGAACGCTTAACAAAAAGAGGGAATAATCTAGAAAGATATGTCACGGACATACCCTGGTGTAACAGCTCCCGTGGCGATGCGATCGATTTCGACAACAGCTGTAATTGCAACACTGTTTGTCGAAAAACAAAAACGACGCACAATCAAGAGTATCAAATAAATTAAGTTGATTGTATCCGAATACGATACGTCCGTCCGCGCAAATCGAATCTTGCAGCGAAACAACATGGCTGCCGTATACTAAAATATTGTTAATCAAAATCGAAAAAAAACACTGGCCAAGTGTGTTTTAGAACTCCAGTACTGCGACCAAATTACAAAAATACAACGTGTAAATCGAAACCGAAATTTTAATTCAGGGTATACGCTAATAGTTTTTGAGTAAATCACTGCCACAGTTTTTAATAAAATAAATCAGATACAGCCCTAACATCACATGCAAAATTAAAAAAAAGAAACACTCCATTAGGTACTTGTCGCGTAGCGCTGGTACTATGGGCGTGGCGGTCTTTTATCTTCAATAGAGTTGTTATAAGTAAGCACTTCGAATGTTTTGAATTAGTTCATATGTGCTTCTTTTGATTCAATATTTTTATGGTTGCGGTCACGATGCCGTGTTAAATATACTTATGCACCCTTCAACAGTATTTCGTAAGTCGGTTACACGTTTTATATTAAAAGTATTTAAAATAATTGAGTTAAACTCGCTAACTCATTTAACCACCAACTTTATATAGAGCGACGCTTCGCAGAGCGTGCCATGAACATGGCCTGCAACATGCCATCCTGTTAGGCGTAGGTGTTAAGGTGCTAAGTCTCATGTGTCTGTAAAGACCCTAACACAGTAAAGCTGGTCGGCACCAAAAATGCAAGCATGGCGGTAGTTGCAAAAAATGCAAGCATGGTTAACGTCCTAGGGGACGAGCCCACGTTTCAGAGCAACCAAATGCGGAAACGGCCTAGGAACAGAAGAAGAAGAAGATGGATAAGATACACAGACAAGCACTAACTTGTGGTCCTTTATAAATAAAAATTATAGTTCTGCAGCTCTATATACTTCATTAAAATATCATATTTAGACGACAAAGTACGATGAAGTTTGAAATTATTCTCTGCAATCCCATAGCATTATGTGCGCTCACTTATCTCGACTGTCTCATTTCCATCCAGCATCCAGTTAACCCCTGACAGATGCGTGGGTGTAACGAACTGTAAACAGTTTAAAGGAGCAGAAGTGGGTTTCATAATAATGTTGTGAGTATTATGTTTTCTACCTGCATGGTTTTGAACTCTCAGAGGACTTATATAGTAGATAACATGATTAAAGAATTGTAAAGCGGAGTTTGCTATATATACTGTTACACTTATAGTTTAAAAATAATGCACAATACAACAGGTAGAAACATTCGACAACTTAAAACTGGTGAAGGAAAATATCGTAAAGAAACCTGCATGCCTGAGATCTCAAGTAGCCCTTTAGTATGCCGGAAATGGGTTGATAATAAGGAAGATACGATGAACTAAACGCGCCTCGGTAGACGAATCCTACAACTAACTTAGCTGGTTATTTGTTTTTTTATCATCTTAATTTTCATTACACTTAAAACTGTCCAAGAGTATCGGATCGTCCACGAACTCTCCAGCTCCTGCAACCTAAAAAACGACGACGCAAACTATATCAACGGATGAGACAGCACTCCTACACAAGGCGGTGGCGAGTTCCTCACCACCAGCGCAGGGAACACCAATTTAACAACACACCAACCGGTCCTAAGCCACGATCGCAGGCCTTAGCATTGAATGCTTTAAGACCAACACCAATGTAGATTATCTCTCCTGTGAGTATCAGCCCGGGCAAACAGGCAAAGCCGCGATGCTTTCATCCCGACAGACTTCGGCCTGCCGAGAGGATTCCAAAACAAAACTGTGAGATAGTTGCACGCCTGCGCCGTACTTAATCACAGCAACAGAGCGATATAAATCTTCAAGATAATTGTGAAGCAATGACAGGCCGCTATGTAAAACTATATATTTTGTGGTGAGTTATGGCAAACCGCACGTTTGAGAGCAAATTAGTGGGACACGTGCTCTGCGGTCAGATTATCAATCTTTATATAATTTCCTCACTGTCAGCTAATCGTGATTCATTGGTCATTAAAGCGATCTTTATGCTCGTTTTCACTATACAAGGCAATGCATAAGTAAGTATCGCCTAATCAAAGAGGATTCCTAGGCATGCATTTACCTTTCACCAATCAATTTTCACTAGGCAACTCACGTAACCTAATTTGTCTATGATTCTTGCCACAAAGTGTGTGTATTTTGTTATTGTATCATATTTTTACTGTATGGATTCAAAGTTATTAAAAAAACGGAATTAAGTCTTTTTTAATCCGTCAAGAGTCAGTTTACGAGTCTTCTCAACTTTACAAACCGCCGAATCGGTGTCGTAACTTTAGACGGCACCTAACATCGTTACACCTCACATAAGAGTTCATGAAACGTATTTTTTCTTTAGAAATCCCTAAATCGCTAGGCCTCCGATTAAGGCGATTCCTAGTTTTAGTGAAACGGTTATTACTGTCTCATTATATTGCAGGTACAAGAGATCGTAGGTTGGGTAGCTGTGTAATTTAGCTATAAGGATTGTGTAGCTTAGGAATGGAATTAAAACATCGCTTGCTTCAACCGTGAAGGAAAACATGGTGAGGAAACCTGAATAAATTAGAGTTCTCCATACGTTCTCAGATGTGTGTGAAGTCCACCAATCCGAACTGTGCCAGCGTGGTGGACTACGGCCTCAACCCCTTCTCATTGTGGGAGGAGACCCGTGCTTTGTAGTGGGCCGGTAATGGGTTGATGTAATGATGACGATGAACATGAAACTTTTAGTAAAATTTAAAGTGATTACTTACAGTAGGTACTTACTGTACTGACACTTAAGCGGTTACAGAGTATACGTAGCTATAGGGCTGCAGGTATATAGTGTACAAGCGTTTGGTATTGACGTGTTTAATGTCCTAGGTGACCTAATTGTGGCCTGGATATATGGTTTGACATGTCCAACGCCATTACACCAATCGGCGAAACGCATTACGCTGCAGTCAATTATGTATGCCGATGTAGTAAATAAAGCTTGTATTATTTACGCATGATCACATATCAATCAATCTATATCAATGTTTACTAATATTTGAACGCGCTAACTTTTGTCTGCTGAAAGGCTTCAGTCTTAATTACCGCCCAACTGGCAAACATGGGACGCAAAGCTAAATAGTTGGAAAATCCAAAAGTGCACGCCTCATAATCTCATTCATTAGAATAAAATTGAGATTATAACTGAGAAGACCTGTACCCGATGCCAAAGCCAATGTGTGTATTTTCTGATTGATGTACCTCGCCATTTAATCGAATCGAATCGAAAAATATAAATTTTGTAAAGACGGCGATCAGCACACAGTTGTCACCACCCTTTCCACTTCCCGCTAGTGTCGTACGAGGTGACTAAGACGGCGAGAACGGGCAACAGCGTCATCTGCGCTAATACTACCATCTACTGCGATCACCAACTGAGACCAGTTGGTCTGTCAGCGTGGTGATTGAAACCCAAACCCTTCCGCTAGGAGACGCTCTTAGTCCCGTTGTGGGCTTTATTAAGCTATTGATGAAAGGCGTTTTGAAGCCTTGGACTTGACGAAATGTTCTATCCCACCAAAAACATTCTGTAAAAAACTAGCCAAGTCTCGAAGGACCTGCTTGTTTATCTCAAAAAACTATCTCTGATATCTAGTCAAAGTCGTGTCAAGTCTAAGGGTCCTTACTGCGATTTCTTTATTATTATAGTTAATGTTGTGGTGACTTGGCCATTTTATTTGTATGCGTTTTAAATTAATTAAACTTTGCTTTCTCTTAACTTCTGAACTAAATGACCTACAGACTTGAAATTTTGGATTTTAAGTATGTGATTATAACTTACTGAATGACGAACATTTCTGCGTTCTGGTCTTATCCAGAGGTTCTCAAATAGCGGTCTGAAAATGTGGCGAAATGGTTCCAGTAAAGGATAGTACGGCAGTGTTTGCTCAGCGCTCGATTTGGCGGGAGCATTGCCGTGCCCAATATAATTATGATTTATTCTATACAATAAAAAAGTAAGAAGTTATTGTACGGATAGATTTGCAGATTGTGCAGTCAATTACTTTTACTTAAGGAGCCATTAACGTGAAGCGTGTTAACAGGATGGCAGATACAAAAATAAATATATTATTTGGCAACAATGGGCATTAGGTTAAAACAGGGGAACTCGCCGCAATACCGCTAAGTCGGCTTGATCCACTCACAATTGGGCAAATCTCTCTTAAGTGAGCAAATAGCACGAATACAGACAAATCAACTGACTGCCATTGCCTTGTACGGGAGTTAAGTACGAGCTTAACCATTTAAACCAACGGTTCCGTTCCATCCAAAAATATAATAATGGCACTAACAGGCGCTATAAGACGGATAAGAAGGCTGTTCTTTACTGTTTGTTCGTTCATCCTCCCATTACGCCCTAAGAAAACAACCAATCAACTTGGTTTTTGGTATATAAGTAGTTAAAGGACAGAGAGTACATATGCTACTTTCGATCTTCGGAAAACCAACGGTATGCAGCACAGAACAGCATTTGCGAAAAACCGTAACTAAGGACAAAACCGCGGTCAAACGCTAGTTTATAGTACTTTCGGCATCTGTGGTTCATGTACCATGGCTTAATTGGCAAACCAATGAGATTATAACAAAACCTACAAAGGTATTAGCGAGTTGGTGAAAACTCACAACAGTTTTCATCAAGTCGCAAATACCACTTCATACCTACTTATTAGCTATCTAAAGCAATTCACACCCAATTTTTTGTATCGGTTTTAAGATATTAAGTGACATAATAGGATTTTTGTTATAACTATAACCTAAAATAAACTATTTAAAAACTAAATAAAATCTAAAACGTCCTCGAAACCACCGCAGCGAGGCACAGTTCCTAAGATGCTGGCAGCATTGCCCCTCTGGATGGCCAAACTAATTCGTTGGCCAAGGTAACTGCCCGCTCTAGGATTAAATTGTGGTATAGGTAAAAACGACCTTTGGCTTATGGACTTTCTTTCAACTTATTGAGAGATATCTTCAAGATAAGATCTCCAGGACGTTTATTTTATTTATTTCGTTTAGTGATCAATAAAAATTTAATACATAATCGTTATTTATATCGTGTTGGACTTTAACTCCGAAGGATAGCGTAATTTTGCCACCGTGTCTTGCAGATCCCCAAAATAGAAGCACAGAACGTCAACGCGACAGTAAAGCTTCCTAATTTGATGTTGCCGCACGTATGGACAAGCCCAATACATCATTATTTGAGGTATTTTCTGCTCAGGCCGCATGGGGAGGGTAGAGGGGGGTAAATTGACATTGTTGTCAATTCCTTTTTGTTTGTTGTCTTGGATGCGGGCGGGCCTTTCATGTTTGTCTTTTTCTCGTAACGTATTTATCGGAATCGCTTGATTGCTTGATTTTAGGTTTAATCAGCGAAGCGGTATATAAGAAACTTACTTTTCTTTGTAAACTTTATATGCAGGCGTATGAGATTATGAAATCGCACATTTCTAACGTGTTTTTGTAAATTAAAGCATTTTTTTCATTTAATATATTTCGACAATACACACATCGCCATCCAGCCCCAAGGTAAGCGTAGCTTGTTATATAGGAACTAAGACAACTGATGAATATTTATGAATAATATAAATACTTTTAATATGCAGAGAAACCACCCGACACTTGAAAAAACATATAAACTTTAAAAACAAATATTTATATTTATATTTATATTATTTGTATATATTTTGTATCTTCAAATTGTATTGTATTAGTATGTAGAATTTTGTTATTATTTAGATATATTAAATATCCTTAGTAGTTATTATGAAGTATATTGTACTTTTTTTTACCACTTACCACAATTAAATCATCTTACTCACATCCTGAGGTAGCTGGAAGAGATCTCTTATAGGGATATGCTTTCCTTTGTACACTTCATGTATCTTATGTTCACAATAATAACTTATGGAACATAAATAATAAATAAATAAAACATTCACGATCATCATTTCTAGTTGTGGGAATCGAACCCTCAGCCTTAGACTCAGAAAGCAGGGTCACCGCCCACTGCTCAAAACGGCCACTAGATAATAAATTAATATAGTAGATAGGAGAACTTTTTTTGATAGAGCTCAACCGGGGACGTCTACTGCCATGATTTTTTCCTATTATGACAATCAAAGCAACATTTTGCAGTTAGTTTCTCAGAGCAATATAATCTATCTTCGTTGGGGAACATAGTCGATACCAACTGATGGCACTTAAAAGACCAAATTGTGTTTAAAACAGAGCAAATATCATTTTTTTAATATACTTCGATTATTGGTATTTTGACCCAGAATCTATTTAATAAATAATAGCTTGAATATGTGTGGATGTATTTATGTATTCTTAATTTGTCATTTATTCCATTCCACCAGTCCAGACCCGAGAAAATTTAGGAATTATTAATACCCAAATTGCTTCTGCGGGGAATTAAACCCGGGACCTCCTCCTTAAAACTACAGCGCTCGCCTCTACGCCTGGGAGTTCGTCTAAACTGCCTTTCCTTGTTCCTTTTACCTCAACTCAAATTCGTAAATACAGACGCCAGATAGGCGTTCAGTGAGTTGAATATTATTAAATTTTATTTTATCAATATTTTATGAATTATTTAAATATACTTTATGAGAATTTATCGCCAAACTGTAAAAGCAAAGCAATAAAACCTCGCTCAAACGTCATTACCCGGTGGGATTTCAATAAAATTAGAATTTTAAACTTGAGTGTGCCAGATCGCCGCCGTGTAAATATTTATCTGTTCTCGAACGGAGGGTGGCGCTTTGGCTGCGTTTACACCGAATAGAGCAAGGTAACTAGAGCAAGACAAAGTAGTACGTAAGGCCAAGATCCAAGGAAAACGAAGCGTGTGACGAAGAAGAACATCATGTCTGAAATACCTACGCAAATGGTTGGGCAAAAGTACTCGGTCCCTATTCAGAGACGCGGCATCAAAGATTCAAGTTGCCTTAATGATTTCCGACCTTTGAAATAAGATGGCACTTTAAGAAATGAGTAAGATTACTAAAGTCTAGAAAGTTGAACAACTAAAGTTTCCTAACTAGAACCAACAGTTTCCAAAACAGTTAAAAAGCTATACGAGGTTTATCATGGGTATTATTTATCATTATTATATATCATGCTAAGTTTATCGTGTGTTTAATTTTGACCGTAACGCATATAGAGTCAACGCCTGATTTTTTTTTTATTATTCTTCTACAAGTTAGCTGGTGGTAAGTGATGATACAATCTAAGATGGTAGCGAGCTAACCTGTTAAGGCGTATGGTATTTATATCACTAATTTTTTTTTTACTTGTATGGACTGTTTAAAGCAATTAAACAGCTCAAAAATGCCAATCAACATTACGATCAACCCATTGCCGGTCCACTACAAGGCACATGTCCCCATTCAGAATGAGAAGAGATTAGGGCTTAGTCCACCACACTGGCCTGCAGGTTGGTGGACTTTACACATCTTTGAGAACATTATGGAGAACTCTCAGGCATTTCTCATAAGGGGACAGGGTTACCTCATGAAGTTTTCCTAAACCGTTGAACCAAGTGATATTAAAACTTCTTAAATTAAAAACATACATAACTTTCTAGGCAAGGGTTTTTCTAGGCAAGCGTGCTCCAACCTAGACCTCATCATTGCTTTCTAACGGGCATGATTGTCGTCAAACGCTGGCCTATCGTTAATATAAAAAAATAAAAAAACTCCGAAAAGTCAGGGGTGCGTGCCGGAGATCAAACTGTGACCGGCAATAACCACATTTTTAAATGTTCTAATAGATAATAATTCATTATTGTTTACTCTTCAAGCTATTATA
The DNA here is from genome assembly GCF_905163445.1 of Pararge aegeria. Taxonomy (NCBI): domain Eukaryota; kingdom Metazoa; phylum Arthropoda; class Insecta; order Lepidoptera; family Nymphalidae; genus Pararge; species Pararge aegeria. The sequence goes on along the minus strand of NC_053184.1, from coordinate 1,037,190 downwards.
GTGTTCTTATTTACCTTCATACAGCACCATTTTGCGGTTACCATTTCTCAGAGCAATATAATCTATCTTTATTGGAAAAAATAGTCGATACCAACTGATGGCACTCAAAAGTCCAAATTGTGGTTAAAACGTGGCAAATATAATTTTTAATATACTTCGATTATTGATATTTTGACCCAGAATCTATTTAATAAATAATAGCTGGAATATGTGTGGATGTAAAAATTTATATATGCTTCGGTTTAAGTACTCCTATACTTAAACAGGGATACTTTTATTTAAAATTAATTAGCGATAATAGAATTATAGATAAACCGTAGAAAGAGTTTAAAAATGCTGAAAGGCTTTACGTAAGAAACTGATTTCGTTCGAGACGAACCACATTTGGTTTCAAACGATCAGTTCGGTGTAAACGCAGCCTGTGATTCTCGACTATAGAATTAACATTTATTAGCCGCTGTAAGAGCTACGTTAATATTAGTTCATTTTATACCTTCAGCTAAATCTACAATTGAAATTCAATTTTAGCCATGTTTAGTCGACGCTCGGGATTCGGTGAGAAAAATGGGTACAGATTTTCAATAATTTATTTTCCGTATTACCATTTAAGGTAGTACCGACTTAGGTTTCTATGCCGTCATACTTAACGTCAGTTTTAAAAGAGCTTTAACCGACATGAGACGCCATCGTTGTAGTGAACTGTTATAGTACAGTGCTTATTCGTAGATTCCTATCATTAGACACAATAAACTGTATACAAAATTCGTTTGTGTGACATTTGCATATTGTCTGCGAAAGGTACGTAATTTGTGGGATTGAATGTTTGTTTTTTAATATTATTCCTGAGGCAATCGTGGACCTACTGACACATAAATTTAAACAATGTCGTTTAGACGGCTGATTGGCGCAGTGGGCAGTGACCCTACTTCCTGACTTCAAGGCCGAATGAAAAACGTTCATGTTCCTCACACAAACATTTTCCAGTTGTGGAAATCGAACCCACGGCCTTTGACTCGTAGGGTCGCTGCCCACTGCGCCAATCGGCCGTCAAAATATTTATTTGTTATTTATTTATTATGTGTTAAAACTCATTTACTTCATAAAGTTTTAAATACAACGAGCTGTTACTGCTGTTACTATTCGATCTTTTACGTAACTCTATGGCAAAAAACCAGTTGCTTGATTGCTTAGCTAGATCGAAATGAAGGATAAATCGACAACTAAATAAAAAATACACTTTTGAATTTAAAATACATTGAGGATAAATGATTTTTAATGACAACGATCTTATAATTATCGCGTTAAAATCTGTCTTCCAAACTGGCGGTAGAGTTTTATTATAGGCTCCATTAATGCTTATACATATTAGCGCTACTTGATTTGGATACCTCATGATTTAGATAAATTCCAAATTTGAATTCGTATTAGTATGATTGTGTGAGTAGTTTTTCCACAAAACGTTGTTGTTTTTACTACTACGTACAAATCACAAGAAATAAATAGTGTACACAATTATGTATATATGGATATTTATTTATACACTGTGGAAGTCAATGATAAACATAAATTTTCTATAAGTCGAGATATGGATTCGGTGGATCGTCGTGCTAGGAGACTCATTGGCAACGACCTTGTAGTCAGTAGACTTCAAAGCCTTGAACACCGGCGCAAGGTTGCTTGTCTGGCTGTTTTCTACAAGATACATTTCGGAGAGTGTGCGCTCAGGAGCTATGCGATTTGGTCAAACCATCTCCTTTCTACCATCGAACTGCGAGGTACCAAAAAAATCTGCACCGTTACGTGGTTGAAATACCATCAACACGTACGAAGCGTTTTGCTTCTTCCTTTCTGATCCGCACCGCAAAGGCTTGGAATGCCCTCCCATCTTCCGTCTTCCCCGATACCTATAATCTGGGTACCTTCAAATCAAGAGTGAATAGGCATCTTCTAGGCAAGCGCGCTTCATCTTAGGCTGCATCATCACTTACCATCTGGTGTGATTGCAGTCAAGCACTTTTCTATATATTTAAAAAAAAAAATATGCGAAATATTTGGGTCTTTAAATTTATATATTTTTATTTTAGGCAAATATAACGTAAATGTCATGTAATTCTTATGTATTTGTTATATACAACAATATAAGGGTCAAACATTTAATTGCTAATTGTTTTTAATTAAAAAAACGGATTGTGCAAGTTTTTGATTTATCCTTGTATCTTCTATCAAAGTTTTTATTAAATTATTTTCGTTTAAACCAAGTTAAATTTTAAGGTCCTTAAAGGTTATTATCTATAGGTAAAAATGAAGAAGAAGAAGAAAAAAAAGTCTTTATTGCACATACAAATAAAAAATCAGGTAAAAATAAAAACTATACATATGCACAAAGGCGGAAATGAAATAGTGTCCGTCGGCACATCGTCTCATCTTTTACCCAATTAAAATACTTCTATAATTTAAGTTAAACAACATACCTCTACCAAGCAGCGGAACAGCAGGCTAGACCATGTATCTGGAGAAAAGAAAATATAGTTTGTATTATTTTGAAACACAAGCAAAAATTTGAGAAGCTAGCGAACAAAATGGAGTTATGGCACCGAATCTTATCTTATCACCGAATTAAGTTTTGAATATCCAATTTATCGTGGAAGGCTTAAAGGTTATGTATTATCAAGCTGAGCATCCGCTGCATTAACGTTAAAATTTCAACAAAATTAAAATGACATAGTTGTTTCCCTTTAAAAGTTTAAAAATAAAGTCCAAGACAGAATATGTCTATCTTTTAAGTTTGAGTTATTCGGACGAAGTCGCTAGTTGAATTATATACGGTGCTAGCGGTTATTGGCTAGTTAATAAAACTTCAGCTTCCCTTTCAGGAGAACCTAGTTCGATTCCCAGTACGCGCAACTCTAACTATTCAAGTTAAATGAGCTTTTTAAGCAATTAAATATCACTTGTTTGGTCGAATGTGGTACATTAAGAAGAACTCTTTGGCTTGCAGGTTAACTCACAATGTTTTCCTTCACCGTTAAAGCAAGTGATATTTAACCTGATAGTTAGAGGTGCGTTCCATCGAACTCGGTTCCTCCGAAAGGGAGGCCCAATCCTGACCACTTGGATCAGTATTTCCTTTTAGTTTGTTTATAAAGAAAAAATCTTTTTGAAATACTATACATATATACGAGCATTATGACGACCGTTTGGTGCAGTGGGCAGCGACCCTACTTTCTGAGTCCGAGGCTGTGGGTTCGATTGCCACGACTGGTTAATGTTTGTGTGTTTATGTGTTTATTATTATTATTTGTGTATATTATTCATCAAAATATTTATCAGTCTTCTTAGTACCCATAACATAATCAGTCATGAATCAGTATCTACGCAAGTGCATTGGGAAATTCCTGTAAACTAGTCGTAAGTTGGAAACGCTACGCTTACTTTGGGTCTAGATGCCGATGTGTGTATTTTCGTAGTATATTTATTATTTATTATTATTATTATTATTTTGAAAACAATAATAATTGTACTGTTGTTGTTGCTTGACTTTGATTGAACTTGTACCGTATACGTACCTACTTTTAAAGGTTTTCCTCGATTTAAATTATGTAAGCTTGCTGTACCATTTAGTTTAGAATGCAACCTAAAATTAACCGCATTAAAACGCGAACCTGTCTCCTTTGAAGGCGGTTAAAAATACAACAGTATTCGGAAGTGGAACGTCGTACCAACTTCAAAGAATATGCCCATGCATCTACAGTTGGAAAACTTTGAGCAGTTTTCGATAGGCGAATTAAAGTTTGCTAAGGCATGCGACTCGCCTCGACAGTCGCTGTGCTATCAAAGCGCATATACGGCCTGCATTCCAGCCATTTGTTTCTCCAAGTCTTACTTACTTCGCGAGATTTAAATCCAACCAACAAAATGGGGTTTCGCAAAGATGCGATTCTATCAATAGTTTTATTTTACCAGCACTTTCTCGCACTATCTGTGTTAGGGATTCTAGAAATTTACTAAGAATGTGCATGAAATTGATCTCTCTCTTTTCTATTAGATCGTAATTATGGATTTCAGATGGTTATCACTATAGCTGAAAGCAGAATTGTTTCAAATGACAGTTAAATATATTATGACACACATAATTAAGAACATACAGAAATCGCATCGCCATCATCATCATCTCACATCAACCCATTACCGGCCCACTACAGAGCAAGGGTCTCCTACAATGAGAAGGGGTTAAGACCATAGTCCACCATGCTGGCCCAGTACGGATTGGTGGACTCCACACACCTTTGAGAACATTATGTAGAACTCTCAGGCATGTTGGTTTCCTTACGATGTTTTCCTTCACCGTTGAAGCAAGTGATATTTAAATTACTTAAAACGCACATAACGTAGAAAAGTTAGAGGTGCGTGCTGGGACTCGGCCCCCCGAAACAGAAGTCGAGCTTCTACCCAATGCGCTATGCGGTCCCGGGGCGTTTTCACTGTTTTTGAACAATGCACTGCATGCATTAATGGCTGAATAAGGCTTATATCGTTTCTTGCCGTACCCTAAAAATCCCTAAAATTTAAAAAAGAGCATCAACAATAATGAAATTATACTGCTTTGAGCAATGCGTTAAAGTAAGCCTCAACAGTAGTTAAACTAATTACTTCGCTATATTTCACTGGCTAGTTCAAATAAAACATTCAAACAGGTAATTTTTAATTGACTTTGAAAGCGCAAAATATCTCGCTCATTGCTAATTTTTTATCAATAATTTACTGCTTGGCTGAAAAGAAAAGATTCAAATTCAGTTTAAATTTAAATTCAAAATTGATTTAATTCAAGTAGTTCAATATAGGCTCTTTTGAAACGTCAAATAAAAGGTTTGTATTTTCCTGGACTAGCTCTTTCACAAGAACCTACTAATTCTAAATTGTAAAATAATTTGTATAAATACACAAGCCATATAATAATCAAAACACAGATTTATTTTCAAAATTTAAGCGGATATCTGCGTTCGCTTAAGATAATTACAAAAGAAAAACGTCTAGACAGATCCTATGCCTTTCAAATAACGAAACATAAAAGTTTAATTTAGAAAAAGCATTCGATAGTATCGAGCATCGGTGTACGCACAAACTTGTGTACTCTGTGTTACTCCCGTATCGTATCAGAAGTTGTATCTCCAAGGCTTTACCGCGAGAGCACGATAACGACTTGTCGCTAGACAATGATTTTTGGCAAATAAAGTATAAATATTAAATTATATTATGAGATTCGTTGTTATATTACCTAATTTTTTATTCCTGATGCAAACTTTTAGGCAATAATATTTTGCACATAATTATTTTTTATTATTGATTCTTATACTTTAGAATCATTGTAATATGAAACTCGATATATTGCAAATGTGTCACAATAAAGAAAGAAAGTAAGTTTAAGTTTGATTATTATATTCCACATTAATTTCTGTCCTGATTTTACCATATAGTATTTTATTGAATTTTTTTAATATTTACGGTTTTTGTAATTTTTGTAATTATTAATATGTATGTATATTCTTAGAGTTTTGCGCACCGCTATAAGGATTCATATGTGAGCCAATTCCTCATAATGGTTGCCTGGAAGAAATCACTATAAGTGATAAGGCCGCCTTTGTTACACAAATTTAATAGTACCTTTGTTGTTTATGTTTCTTTTATTTTTTTTTCTTGTGTGCAATAAAGTATTTTTGATTGATTGATTGATTGAAATGTATAGGAGAGAATGAGTTAGAATACATTATATTTTGTTTTCTATTTTAGGTATCATGGAATAATAATGAAAGTCATAAATCATTTTAAGCTTGGTAAAAACAGGTCTTGCAGTAGTTATACGACTTACATTTATCATTACACTCCTGATACTCTTTATCCATCTTAATCTCAGGCAGGCTAAATTTACTTTTTTTTAATTACGACACATTTTAAAGACATCTTTCAATAAGGTACACATAGTTCCCATGCAATCAAGTCATATTCATTTTAGTTTTAGGTATATAACTATACCATATCATGAGTTAACCTATTCTACACTGCGTTATTTTTGCCTACAGCGAGTTGAATAAATTATGTTTCACGGATAAAGTATCGTTCGGTCGTTCGTTTGTAAAATTTGCAATAATTTCAAAATTATTAATATACCCATTTTTAATATATTAATAAGTTCATTTGACAGTCTTATAAGTTTAATAATTGAAATCATAGTGTATAGTTATTTAAGAATTGATCATAATTACTCGTTTATTTTACAGTATAATAAACAATTACAATCAGGTTATTTAAGAATCAAGTTACCAAGTTACCAAACCACAGATAAAGAATTACATGTTTAACTTTTTACACGTTTAACTGAAAATTCGTAAACTATCACAACAAAAAGTCGATACTCTGGTTTTATCTTTACCCGCACTGCCGCGATCTTTACAGTCGAACTAGGAAACTCTCGTACGAATGGTAACTTAGACAAAAGCGTGGCGGAATCAAAAGTACTTTCCAGGGGTTCAGCAGGGTTCTACCTTAGGCCCTGCACTGTTCGAATTGTTCAAACTTTCCCACTTTCGCCGTTTCCTTTTATTCGTTCGGGGAAATTCGCTCGCATTGATATCAATGAAACAAGATACGCAGTGAAAGATATAAAAGTAAATACGTGCGCAACTTTCAACAGGGTTTCTACCAACTGGGTATTTGTAGTCTCGCCTGCCTCCTTGTTTTCATCATCAATCATCAACCACAGTGGAATAGCCACATTAACAGTCAACAGCTGGAGTTAAGGGCTTTCCCAACTGCTGCCCTTTATTAATTAAATTTTCTTAGTCACCTCGTACGACAAACGCGGAAAGAGGACGGGTTGTGAGAACTGTATTCTGATCAGCTTGTTTTCTGGTTTACTATTATTTTAAACTAATATTTTTTACACATTAATTAATTTATGTTTAGAAAAATTATAACTAAAAGTAAGTAAAGATCAGCGACTTACAAGTAAGATTAAGAAGCTTATTTTCTTCACTTAAAGCAGAATTATTATAATATTGTAGAAGTTCTTGTTTTAACTTTAATTCTAAAGTACGGTGACAACATCCTCGTATGTCTAAATACTGTGATTTGTTGTATTATGTACTGTTACTATAAACATGTAACATGAATAAATGTATTTTCTTTTTTTCTTTCTTTCTATATTGTGATCTAAAAATTCCGTTTTCCTAGAGACACTTTAAAGAGGAATATAAGTTTTATATTCGGGTATCTATATCATTGACTTCGGAGTTTCCTTTTATTCGTTCGGCAGGAATTCGTCTGTTAAATTATTATTTCAACTTTTTTTTTCTTCGCATCTCTTCGTGCGTGGTCTGAGGCGGACCGAGTGGGGGAATACTTTAGGAAGAGCTGTTAATCTTGCTTTCATCGCACTTTCTGGAAATAAATAAGTTGGGCGTGAATTTTAAGAGTCACTGTTGTATACTATTTCTACCTGATAATCTTTTTCTTTATACTATTGGTTCCCCAGGAATATATCCACGTAAAACTTCTAATGGGTTAACTATTCCTGTACAAATTTTCATCCTCATAAAAGTCAAAATTCCTCGTTGGCCTAGTGGTTTATGTTCAACTATGGATCAAGACGTCCTAGGTTCGAATCCCGAGTCAGGCCAAATTTAAAGAATTTTCAGTACCAGCCCGGAGTTAGGATATTGGCGGTGTCAATCCCCTTGCCTCGGAGAGCACGCTCAGCCGTTTGTCCCGGTTATTAGTATTAGTTGAGATAATAGTTGTCAAAACCAATTAATTCGTTTAAGAACAGCGTAGACTATGCTCTAAAACCAACTCTCCTGTGAGAGAAGAGACAAGGGCTCAGCTTTGGCACGTAAATAGGCTGCAGATGAAGTAAGCTTAATCTTTAAGCATTTGTAAATCTTTCTGTTTATTGTGCCACCACCAGTTTGACATTATACAATATACCCCGACCCACTTCGTCATATCACCCGAAAGAAAACCTAGAAAAGAAATCAAAAGTTCAAGAGGTTACAGCGTTCAAACCCAAAAATAAACTCTTTATCTTTATTTTGATCTGGTGGAAGGGTTCGGTCGTGGCTAGCTACCAACCTACCAACAAACACGTGCCGCTAAGCGATTAAGCGTTCCGGTAGAATGTCACCTAGTAACCGATCAGGGGTATATTGGCGGCCGATTGGCACAGTTTGCAGCGACCCTGCTTTCAGAGCCCGAGGCCGTAGGTTCGATTCCCACGACTGGAAATGTTTGTGTGATAAGCATGAATGTTTTTCAGTGTCTGGGTGTTTATATGTATATTCTAAGTATTTAGGTATATTATTCAAAATAATATTCATCAGTAATCTTAGTATCCATAACACAAGCTACGCTTACTTTGGGGCTAGTTGGCGATGTGTGTATTGTCGTAGTATATTTATTTATATATTTAATATAACTAATAGGTTAGCCCGTTACCATCTTAGACTGCATAATTACTTACCACCAGGTAAGATTATAGCTGATAGTGTTCGAATCATTACGATCGAATCATAATGAGTATAGCTAATAGTGTTCGCTTGGTTTATACTTTTTTATCTGACGGAATTTGCATTAGATATACATTCTATATCTCGCTTCCTTCTTCTCTTTTCGTTTCACATCTTTCATATCTGTCTTATTACGAAATCAGAGGCATCCTTGAAACATCGCTTTTAATTTTGAACCCAAAAAAAAATATTGATACGATTGTCCTCTAGAAAGTTTCACCTCAAAAAAGTATAACAAAAAGATGGGACCATATGGCACGGAAAGTTTTAGTAGGCAGAGTTTATTTCAAAATGATTACGCGCAGTTTCATCTTAAATTCCAATCAAAACCGTCAGGTATCTCACGTTAACATCTCTTCCTCATTACGGCGTAGGCTCTACGATATAATTAATTAAGATATACAGCATCCCGGTGACAGATTTATACCTCTTATCGCGTCTTGCCGTATTGGATTGAGCAAACAATCTTATAGGCGCTAAGTAACTGGAATCTATTGATCTAAAATTACGTAGTGAAGACGTTGTTACAATAAGTACATATCAGTTTAAATAATAAATAAATAAATATACTACGACAATACACACATCGCCATCTTGCCCCAAAGTAAGCTTCTGCTATGGATACTTAGGTGACTTTTTAATATTTTTAGGAATAATATACATAAATACAAACATTCATGTGCATCACACAAATATTTTCCAGTTAGGGGAACCGAACCCACGGCCTAGGACTTAGAAAGTAGGGTCGCTGCCTACTACGCCAAATGGTCGTCGTTTCTAGTGTCATGATTTTAAATATATTATCAAGTTTGTCTGGTTTCAAATATATTAAGATGTTATTGTAATTTTAAAATAATTAAGTAAGTAGTTTGATTAAAAATATTTGTATATTGACTTTTAAAAATAAAAGGATTTCGTCTGAGTTCGCGTGGTCTGTTCGGTATTCATTCGGGTCAGTGCTGGGGAGGGGATTTGAGAGACCGAGCGGAGAACGCGATGTTCGAAGCGGCTTCCTTATTTTTAAAACACTTTGATTGGAACTTCGGTACCGAGAGGTGGTGTTAAAGAGTTGTATATTAATTTAGCTTGTCTATAAAGTGAACTAAAATATACATTATTTACTGGTATTGGATACGGTGTTTTCATTTCACTAGTGTAGTCGTTAAATGATAAAAGACAGACTGATAGTCCTCCTAGTTGGAGGCATCGTTACAAGTTGTAAGATATAAAATTTATGTAATTATTCATGGTCATCATAAAAACCCATTACCGGCCCACTACAAGGCACGGGTCTCCTCCCATTATAAGATGGGTTTTGGCTGTAATCCACCACGCTGAGTTAGTACGGATTGGTGGTTCACGCCTTTGAGAACATTATGGAGAACTCTCAGGCAAGCCGGTTTCTTCACGATGTTTTCTTACACCGTTTAATCAATTAATATTTCAATTACTTTAAACGCACAGAATAGATATTTTTAATATATTCGTTCAACATTTTTAGATGTTTTTAAATTAACTAGTTATTGTATAAATGAATTTTGTATATTAAGATTTGCTTTTCATAGATTATGACTAAACATATATACCTACCTACGAATGTTATCTTGTAAATACAAGCATTGAATTGAATTTAATTTGTCACAAACGTCACTAAACAGTTAATTAAATGAGAAGTCTAAAACCTGGGTCTATTCTATTGCCAAAAAAGAAAATAATTTATATTGAAATAAAAATTTTCTCTCACCAAAGAAGCGATAAGTAATAAAAAAGAACACCTCGAAAATTCCGTAAACTAGGGCACGAGTTTTTCATTAATTACTGGATCTTCGTAAAACAATAAAGGCTACAAAAGGCCAGCCTTTTACAGTCGAGCCCTCAACGCGCAGTCGAGAGCAAAATTAATATTGATGCCTCGCTCAGATGTTATCTTTGGCTTTTAATAATAAAGGGGTACTTTATCGATAACAAGATTCCGTAATGTGTGCCTCCAAATAGTTGGTAATTCAAATGTTTGAATTATACTCCAAAGAACTTGTAAAGATAAGTTCTTAGTAAATTATATTCTTCCTAGAACTTAAAATGCCTAATGTGTTCTACTAAAACAATTTCTATTCTAATTCATAATATACTAGGTATATACTAATAGTATAAATGCAAAAGTGTGTTTGTATGTCCCGAATTCAGGCCCATAAATATGCAACCAAAAGTCTTGATTTTTGGCACAGATTTAGTTGAAAGAACGGACAGTAAAATAGACCTTTTTTTGGTCTTAGAAAAACATTGAATTCCTAAAGGTGGTTTGCAGAAACATTTGTATCTCCACACCAAATATCGTCCTTTATTCACGTCCTAACCAAACGATTATAGGTATTTTGTTTTCTTCGTTAACATCGATAAATTGTATAGTGTATACGGAGCTACAGGGGAGAGGGGGGACCTAGAGAAACAGGTTTAGTTGTAAAACCTACTTCAGGATTCCCAACACTATTGATAACTAACTAATATTTTCATTTTCAAACTATGAATTCTCAGCTGGTAAAACTGCGACGCGCAGGTAGTTTAAAATAAACTGTAGTCCACACAGATATTTATTTCACTGAGAGTTTAACAATTAAACCATCGATAGTATCACAGTGTCGTTAATAAAATAATAAAACCTTATCACTGCATCTACTCGGTTATTTATAGCTTCAAATTGAATTTTATCTGAACGCAAACAAATAGTAATTAAAATATAATAATTGTTCACACAAAGTCAACTTGTATGTTATTATGAACTAGCCCATGTTCGCGACTTCATATGCGAACGATTTGTAATACGTGAAATTTTCCCTTACGGTATTTTCATTTATTCTACACCTTTGAGGGGACACACATACAAACATCGGCCCTTATTTAATTGAAAATCCCCAACAGTAGTAACTTCTGTCCTGTGTGTTGATAAGAAACAAACCTACCTACAGACAGATGGCAAACCATTAAAAAAAAATGATAAGTTCCATCGGTCGGCGTATTCAACGTATAAATGAAAATCGAACTATTATTTCACAGAAGGAAGATTTTTCCATTTTATGACTTCTTCCTTCCTTATGCCACGACGGCCGATTGGCGCAGTTTGCAGCGACCCTGCTTTCTGAGTCCTAGGCCGTGGGTTCGATTCCCACTACTGGAAAATGTTTGTGTGATGAGCATGAATGTTTTTCAGTGTCTTGATGTTTATATGTATATTCTAAGTATTTATGTTTATTATTTATAAAAATATTCATCAGTCATCTTAGCACCCATAACAAAAGCTACGCTTACTTTGGGGCTAGATGGCGATGTGTGTATTGTCGTAGTATATGTATGTATTTATTTATTATTTATTTAACTTCCGACTTTATGCCTACCCTGGTCATTAACTATATGCATATGGTTTAGAGGTACGTTATTTTCTGTTTCTGAGACTTATCTGTGAAACCGAAACGCTAATTAATGAATGAAATCAGACACAGACCTAACATCATATGTAAAATCAAAATCAAGTGACTCCTGTTACTTATTTAATCTTTTATTAAAAGTATCATCACGTAGCGAAGGTACTGAACATGTCGGTCTTTATACTTTAAGAAGGTGGTCATAAGTAAACACTTAGTACTTTTTAAACTAGTTTGTATGGATAAATAAATATGCTTCTTTTAATTAAAAATTTTAAAGGGGGATTTCGTTTGAAATATACTACACCCTTCAACAATTTTTCGTAATTCGGTTACATTTTGTACGCTTACTAAAAAACGGTTATCTTAATATCACAAAAAGACACTATTATTGTTTTTCGACTAAAAAATGAATTAAGGATCTCGTAATCTGGAGTTCAGCACTACGAGTTCAAATTCAAATTTTCTTTATCCATGTAGGCCTATCACAGGCACTTATGAAGCGTTCATACATAAATGTTTACATAATTGTTTACATAATTGTAAGGGGATGGTGAAAACTTCGTTCGCCAACTTAAACCTAAAGCTACGAGGGTTCCAAACGCGCCCTGGTCTAAAGAAGAGCCCACATCAAACTTAGCCGAGTAAAATTTTATTTTTTTTGTTATCACCATATAAAGATGAAATAGTGCAGCGATTATTGCTAATGAAAAAACCGAATCAAATGCGGACGATGTCGTGGGGCAACAGCTAGTTTTCATCATCATCATCATTATATCAACTCATTACTGGCCCACTGCAGGGCAAGGCTCTTCACTCAGTATCAAAAGGGCTTGGGCCGTAGTCTACCACTCTAGCCAAGTGCAGGTGAAATGAAATAAAATGAAATGAAATTTATATTTGCCCACAAAATCGCTTACAATTGTAATACAACAATAGATCTAACAAAAAGCATGTGAACAAATAGGGTTCCGCCTCAGCACGAAGACGCAGCGAGCTGCGGCGCTGGTTTTCAGGGGGACCCTGTATGCTCACAGACGTGTTTGTGACTGCTTCATCCGTGTCAAAACCTTCAGTCTATACATAATAAAAATAAAACACGGTACGGAATATAAAATTGACAGAGCTAAACCAAGAAGCTTACCACAAAGTCTTGTCCATGGAAACGCTAGATACGCCCTCTGTACATACGCTATAGAAATAAATTACAGCCCGGCTACTATAGTGTTTTTCACACACAAACGCATAGGGAAAAATAACTGTTTCAAAGAAAAGCCTCATTAATGTTGGTTTAAGAACTATAAATTTTTTACTAACTAACTATAAATTATTGGTTAGGTGCACACGCTATTGTGAAGAACTCCTCACGGTTTCCGCCGCGGATCGAACTCGCTATCCCCGAGAAGGAGGCCGAAGCCCTACCCACTAGACTATCACAGCTTCATGTGTAGAACTGCGATCAATTCATTGCAATTCTCGCAAATTGTAGATTTTACAAATAAAAAAACCGGGACTAACATACTTCAATAGCATTCATCTCCACAATAAGTTCACATAATCCAGTGGATTTATTCAGCACGCCTCACTAGTAGGGGCCCGCGTGTCTTTTTTTTTTATTATTTGACTTTCCGCTCCCGTCTCCCAGATCGGGAGGCTGCGAGTGACGTATTGGATCTATGTTTTAAGATGACTCATGTGACTTTGTTTTATGAGATACGGGAAAATTGAAGATGGATGTGGATGCGACGCCAAAATTGTGATTTTTCCTTACAGTTTTTTTTTCTATGTTTAATTTTCAATTGAATGAAATCATAAGTACCTTTGGGGTCATATAACTTTGAGTCAACATCCCCGGCGCAGCTTTCTATACTGTACTGTCAGTAGTGTGATAACCAGCCACGAAGGCCGCCTTCCACTACACAAAAGGCTTATATCATCATAGTAACCCATTGACGGTCCACTACAGGGCATGGGTCTCCTTCCACAATGAGAAGGGGTAACGACCGTAGTCCACCACGCCGACCCAGTCCGGATTGGTGGTCTCCACATACCTCTGAGAATATTACGTAGTACTCTGAGGCATGCAGGTTTCCTGACGATGTTTTCCTTCATCATCGAAGCAAGTGATATTTTAATTACTTCAAACTCACATCATTAGAAAATTTAGAGCATAGGATTTCTAGGATTCGAACTGGACCCCCCCGAAAGTAAAATCGAGCTCCTGTCGAATTATGACTTGGCCACCGTGCTTAGTAAGTGGGGGATTCCCCTTCAGACTGGAACTCAGCAAGGCTGCTAGCTTGCAGAAATAAGCATGGCTTAACTTACCCGGATATGCTCAGCTCACGAAAAGATCCTAACTACTACTAAACTAATACTAACTTTTAAATATAAAATACAACGCACATAAACAAAAACGCAATATTATAAACATTTTACCTCACACTGGTAAATTTCCAAAAGGGAACCTCCCCCTGGACAATCTAACGCCGAATCTATCGAGGCGCCTTCCATACACCATAAGACGGTTAAATGAAGTGGAAAATTAGGGGGTTTACGGCATTGACCGGCGGACGGGCCAATAATAACGATAGAATCTTCCCCGATCATATAAATAAAGCGAAAATATGAGGCGAAAAGTGAATTCAGATGTCGATTTATTGTTTTCTATCCCGCTATCTATCGGGATACGTGAAGTATAGGATTTATGTGAGGCTCCAATCGATAAAAAAATTAATGAAAAACTGGTCTCACAGAGTAGTGCAAGAATTTTTGGAAACAAATATGTTTTGTGATGTTCAAATTTCTACGACCCTAAAGAGTTTGTTTAAAGTAGACGCCGTTGTAACTGGCGATGGTTTTCCATTTAACAGGTTGTCTGCTTGGTCCGTTAGTTATTACTATAAAAAAAAAAGTTTAATATAATAACGATCGGACGACATTGACATCTTGGAGATGTCTCTTAAAAAGTTCAAAGTTTGTATTAAACGTAAACTTATAGAAAAGTCCAATTATAGTATAAAGGACTACGTAATTGATAAAAAAAGCTTGGGCGTGAATTATTGCTCTAACCAGGTTGCTCTTCTAATAATTTTCAAATGACATTGTGTGATAACAAAAAAAAAACACCCGGCTAAGTTTGTTGTGGGCTTCTTCTTAGACCAAGACGCGTTTGGAACCCTCGTAGCTTTAGTTTTAAGTTTACGAATGTGGTTATCGCCATCATCTCACTACCGTGTAATTCTATGTACGCATCTATGGGCCTACTTGAATAAAGATATTTTTGAATTTTTAGACTTTTTAACGTATAATATGTGGAATACAAAAAAAAAAAATTTAAACATGACCAACGGTTAAGTAATGGTACACTATTGACGTGCATTGTAACAAATATTTTTTATAAAAAATTACAATAAATAAAATACGTTGAGTACTAAACTAATAATATAAAAAACTCAGAATTGATGTCAGTTTTACGATAATATAGCCATATTAGAATTCAATGTTGGAGACTATAATATATTTATATTTATTATTATTGATATTTTATGTGTGTAATCTTGATAAGTATTAGTGTGTAATTGTTCGTAAGTATGTATATAATAATAATACACCCCACCAATCGGTTTCCCTTGCTTTTCCTAATCCTAAGGTTGCCTGGAAGAGATCGCTACTAAGCGATAAGGCCACCCTTTGTATCCCACTTTTTAAGTTTATTTTTGTTGTGTCCATTGTTTTTTTTTTTTTACTATTTGTGGTTTACAAATAAAGTGTATAAATAAATAAAAAAAATAAATAAACTCACGGTATTAGTGATTAATATAGATGGTTTAGTTCCAGTGGGTAAGTAAGACCTTGGAAGTAATAATACCTGCCTATAATTTGTTACGTAATATGTATGCTGAGGAGGTCGATCATTAATGCAGCTATTATAAAGAGTTTAAAGACAGTTTGCTCTTAGCTTGGTCGTGCCATTTAATAATGTGTCGTGCCATTTTTATTAGTAATGGCCGTGATAATATAGGTTTTTTACACCCAATAAAGTTAAATAACTAAAACCATGATTGCTGGCCTATCGTTAATAAAAAAAAAAAAAAACCCGGATTTAGTAAACAAACTTCTAATATTTTAAAAATATAATCACTTGGTTGTGCCACCAACTATATAATTATGATTTCATATAAAGCTAAAGCCCATTTCGGTGGTGATTAAACGGTTATATTTAGCAGTGTCGGAACGCAACCATATAATCAACACGATTATCCTCTAAGTTTTGTAAAATGGGTGGACACCCACCAACTACGCTTATTTTTCGTTTTTAAACTTTTATTATATTTATTAATTGCAAGCTTTTTTTAATTTGGTAAAAAATTAACTTGTCCTTGGCATCTTTCGTTTTAGGGCTTTGCAGTAGGGATACCGGTGGTGAAGGAACCTGTATGCCTGTGATTTCTCAATAATATTCTCAAGACGTTTCGTGACGTGGACTAATGGATTGATGGTGATGACTAGTTTTTATACTTATTTTTTTAAATGTTTTTGTTCTGGCCAATTGGACCTCGCTGAATATATACAGTGGTGAGCGATGTGGTCTCGTGAGTTGAAGTTTGATTTCCGGTGGGGGCTATTTAGAAATTTATAATTTCTGGTCTGGATTTGAGGCTTTTGCCGTAGTTATTTGCCACCGTGCCAACAAAGATGTAAGCGATTAAGTGTTCCGGGACGATATCACGTAGAAATCGATTACCCATACACCTAACAGGTTAGCCCGCTACCATCTTAGATAGCATCATCACTTTCATTACATTAAAGGTGATTTTCAGTGTTGAGCTAAGTTGTAGTGAAATAAAACAGTAACATAATATATACTGCTGCTAAAACCAAATTCCTTAAAATGGTTAAAAATCCTTATATTTTTGGCATACAATAACAAAAGGAAATCCCAACTTATAGCGTTGCATACGATACAGATGGGCACATATCAAGTAGCCCTCTACGATTTGGCGTAGACTGACTTTGGGGCGGTATTATGGCGAATTTCCCGCGAAAGCGATCACCGAGCGTTAATTATTAT
Source organism: Pararge aegeria (assembly GCF_905163445.1). Taxonomy (NCBI): domain Eukaryota; kingdom Metazoa; phylum Arthropoda; class Insecta; order Lepidoptera; family Nymphalidae; genus Pararge; species Pararge aegeria. Next base: position 1,020,142 of record NC_053184.1, on the reverse strand, counting down.
AGTCTAGTGCACCTACGAGAGCCCGTCTACCAATAAAACCTCCTCTCGCATTACAATCTCAATATTTTCCTCCTGCAACGCATACATTGCGCACTTTTGACACAAGGTTTCTCATTTCCTCTTAACAAAAATATCGTTGTACATCGTTGCTACTAATTAATGTGATGTTTTTGAAGTAGTAAAGAAATAAACCCACAGAATTACAGCCTCTTTCCCCGTATTACGTAGAAAATCTTTTGTATCAATTCAAAAAGCAAACTACAAGTGGTCTAATTTAGTATAATATAATGAAGGGCTTTTGTATGAAAGGTCAAGGTAAGAGTCTTATTTCGTTGAACAACTTTCTGTAGCTTTTATATTTATTTCTAAGTCCAAGGTTATAAGAAATGCTTTTGTTATCTAGGTAGGTTTGATGGAGCTCTTTATACAGGGCAGATATTATTAGGTATAGCTCAATTTATCTTATTAAATGCTTGTCTTACGCCCTAGTGATTTCCATATTTCATCAGGACCATGTGTCCAGCGATCTCCTTAAGGTAGACCTTATCACAGACGCTTATAAAGCGTTCATGCATTTAACTGCATTCGTTATTTAAAACTAAAGCTAGGAGGGTTCCATACGCACCTTGGTCTAAAAAGAGCCCACAACAAACTTAGCCAGGTTTTTTTTGCTATCACCATCTCACAGTCGAGTTAATTTTTGGCTATGAAGTTGGAACAATTCATACCATAGCTTTTTTATCATATTGTAATCCTTAATATTATAATAGGATTTTTCTATAAGCTTACGTTTTATATAAACTATGAACTTATTGAGAAAAGATCTGATCAAGTAGAAAATATACTGGGTCTAGCGTTTGTCCGCGGTCTTCGTCTGCGTTTTTTGCAAATCCCATCAGAACAGTATGTTTTCCTGGGATAAAAAGTAGCTGATGTTACTCTCCGTCCTTTTAACTAACTCTTTACTAAAAATCACACGCTTTTGAGAAATTTAAAATTACGAGGCTTATAAGTTTTTGGGTATACCGATATAAACGGTGAATGCCTGCTGCTTCGTTATACTCGTACCAGTATCCACCTTTCACCCCTACAATTCGGTTATTCGATACATTTCCTTGTAAATATTTGAATCGGAATGACAAATAAAATCTTTTTTTCATCTCGCGGTTGCTCGATATTCAAAGCACACCTCAACAAAGAATTTCAATCTACCCTCCCCCATTTAATCAATTACAAATAAAAAATCGCTCGTCACCTCGTGTATAGCATGAGAATTGAGCAAAAAAATCATTAAATCACTCCGCACCACAAAACCTATTTAAAAAGGCTATTTTTTATTCCGCCCCCGCGTTCAGCCTTGAAACTGCACATAACTTTGATACTAGGGTGACCATACAGTGCTTTCCATTGAGTACATTCGAATATATTACTTATTTTGTGAAGCGGTTATATCCCAGCGTGTAGGAATTCGACTTAACTTTCGGAGGGTCAAGTTTAAATCCCAGCACGCACCCCTTCCTTTCTTAAGTTTTGTGCGTTATTTTAAGCAATTAAAATATCACTTGCTTCAACGGTGAAGGAAAACATCGTGAGAAAACCTGCAAACCTGGGAATTCTCCATAATATTCTCAAAGGTGTGTAGAGTTCACCGATCCACACTGGGCCAGTGTGGTGCCAACCCCTTCTTATTGTGGGAGGAAACCTGCGTCCTGTAATAGGTTGATATGATGATGATGATGATAATATTATGACAAAATCATGCTGAACCTGATTTGCTGTGGCCTACCTTAACCTTGTGACTTTTAGACCTTTTTTTTTACTTGGTGGAAAAGCTTTATGGCTACCTAGCTAATCCAAACTAAAAACCACCGCGGCATGACCCTCTTGTTGGCTTTGTTAGACGCCCGGGGAAGTGACTTTAGACCTATTAATAGGTCTAAAAATTAAATGAATTAATTTTTTTACGTTATAGAATGTAGTTAATAGAATGTTCTTTTTAAAAGCATGTTGAATTATTTTTTTATTTGTGCCATACAACGTGTATTGCACAGTGTTTGATGTTTTATTTAAGTCACAAACATATTTTGCAAATTATCGGAACAAACACTTTTTTTATTTCATTTTGGGAGTGGGACTTTGTAAAAGTGGGAATAAGTATGAGTTAATACTTAAAACTTTGAAAATATGTTATAAGTCTTAGTATTTTAGTCTTAGTAAAAGTAAAAGTAACAAAATACATGCAAAATACCCACAAAAAATTTAAAGGAAAATAACCCTTAAATGCTGACCAATATGGGTTGATATTTTGTTTGTTAGTGATAGTAGGATGAAAGCATTTTTTGTAGGTTTCCTATTTTGGAGTCTAAAAATGTCAGCTCGATGGCAAATCATAAATTGTATTGTATTACATACATAATTACAAAGTACATAAATTGCATTGTTAATCGCAAGCTTAAGTTTAATAGATATGTTAAGGTAACAAGTGTTGCAAAAAATATTACAATGCCATGGTCACCCTAAAACGTCTATTTCAGCTTAGCGCCGAGTCTTCTAATTTATTTCCAAAAGAATGTTAATTCGAACCTTATTTGGTAAGATACGGCGAAGTTTCCGCCATTTTATGCAAATGCGGACATTTTTTATAGAATGTAATTTTCAGTTAACGACAGGTTCCTCCGGTACTCGGGGAAAACCCGTGGATATTCAAATCACACCTTTATGTATGAGATATACAGATAAGACGTCTAAGGATGGTCTAATGCAGGCGCGAAAGCGTTTTGTTAAATCATTGCTGAAACTGGAAAGGGATTTTAGTCTCGCCACGCTGTGTAAATGCGGTATGACGGTTGTTAAACGTTTTTATCCACGTTTCTGATACGTACCGCTAAGATGTGGAACGCCCTTCCGGCAACTGTGTTTCCTGCTACTTATAACTTGATTACATGCAAGATGCAAGAGTGAATAGGCTTTTTCTACAAGCGCACTCCAACCTGGACATCATCGTTGTTGTCTAAGAGGCATGATTGTCCTAAAGCGCAGCGCTATCCTATACTAATATATAAAGAGTAAAAGAGCTAAAGAGTTTGTTTGTTTATTTACTTGAACGCGATGATTTCAGGAACAACTGGTTTGATTTCAAATAATATTTAATTTTTTTTTAATTAATTGAATAGCCCATCTATCGAGGAAGGCTATGGGCTATATATCATCACGATAAGATCAAAAGGAGCATAGCACCAATGAAGAATGTTTCGAAATCGGGATTTTTGAATCCTTTTGAAAGCTTCTGCTGCGTGCACTGCGTAAACGGTTAAAGTTTCGAAAAAATCATGTGTCACATAGTTGGTCCCCTTTTAAAGTTTGCGGCAGAAAATGTCTATCTTTTAGAGTTGACTTATATGGGGAGGAAGTCGCGAGGGACCGCTAGTCTAGTACATTATGTTAGTGATAATAACGGGCACCGAAGGATTCACTTTTTCTCTTAGATACTCTGAAATTAATATAAGTGAGTAGTATTAGGGTTTTCAGTAATTATAATACTTATTATTGTATAGTTCGGTGGCCATCCTTGGTCTTTCTTCATCATCAGTTTGACGTGACTAAATGGTACTTTTCGAAAGAAAATTCTCAAGTTACATGAAAATATACTCAAATACCTCGATTTTTCTCGGATCCCTCCAATAGATCATCACCAAATTAAAATGGGACCACCTCTGAGGTATGACATACCAAACAGAATGTCAAAATCTGTGAATAATTGGCGAATTAAAACCTCCCTCTTTTTTTAGATCGGTTAAAAATGTTAGTTCCTCGAACACTCGTATTACATTCTTGTAAATTGAGAAATTTTTAGTTTGAACTCGTTATAGTTGACTCTTGTTTACGTAATGTCGATGGAACTGTACGATAATGTTTATAAACTCAGTATTAGCAAGCTTCTAGATAGGTTTGTGGTTATTTGTGTCCTGGCATAGAAGACAAAAGGCCACTTTAAGCTACGGTATGTTTGCTTGGGAACGAACGCTGGACAAATCAAGCCATTATGGGAAATAAAAAAATTAAAAAAGCTATCATACACATTTAGCTAGGCCATTTGGTTTAATGGACTCAGTATTCGTGTTAGAAATACTTAATATTTGAATAATATGAAAATTAAGCTTAATGGGCTATATGTACTCCGTGAAAAGTCATGTTTCTTTTTGCGAAGTCTAGCATATTAAGCTTAATATTCATAACATTCAAATGATGAAAATTAAGCTTAATTTGCTATACTCCGCGAAAAGCAGTAGAATCTTTGTGGCGTAATTTATAATTGCTATAATGCTTATACTCCACACCAAACAGATCTTCGGCATTGTATCATCTACGCACGTTTCGCTCCGAAACCGGAGCATCCTCAGGATATGTTGACTTTACAATGAATTATTTTTATAATATGTCATGAATTGCTGCAAAGTAACGCCTGTTTCTATCCAATAACATTCAAATACACAACATCTGCGAAAGGTGCAGAAGTCATTTGTGGGATTGAGTATACGCTTTTATAATATGATTCCTAAGGTAATTTTGGACCTACCAATGCATAAGTTTAAAGAATGTGTTAAAACACATTTATTACAGCGAGGTTATTATACAATTGATGAGTTTCTTAATGACAAGGTTGCTTGGAAGCATCCGGCTCCGCTTTCATCTCTCACAAGATAGAAAAATGAATGTTAAAATATAAAATGTAAATTTTTTATGTTGGAAAAGAGCAACTGCTGAGTTTCTTGCCGGCTTCTTCTCGGTAGAATCTGCCTTCCGAACCGGTGGTAGAGTCACTACACACGGACAGGCTTGACGTTTCAAAAGTGCTTGTATTAGGTCTACTTGAAATAAATGAATTTTGAATTTTTTTTTGAAATATTATGTTTTTCTTATACGAATATTGAGTCCATTAAACCTAGCTTAATATGATAGTGTCCATTACTTGAAACCGCACTCCTCCCCCGGGGATTATCTTTCTGTGCAACTTCTAGATAGATAGAAGGATTAGCAAGCTTATTCAGGTATTTCCATCAGGTCGTCTTATAGTTAAGCGTAGCAGAACTTCTTGTGACAGAGCTCGTCCTGAAAAGTGATACCGCCGTACTTATTTCTGCGCTTAGCTTTAATGTGTTACAGGCAAATAAATAATAAATAAGTAAATATACTACAACATTAAACACATCCCCATGTAGTTCCAAATATTAGCTTTTGTTATGGGTACTAAGATAACTGATGAATAATTTTTTGATTAATATACATAAATACTTATAATATACATATAAACGACCAGACACTGAAAAACATTTATGTTCATCACACAAACAATTTCCAGTTGTGGGAATTTAACCCACGGCCTTGGACTTAGAAAGCAGGGTAGCTGCCCACTGCGCCTATCGGCCGTCTACAAATGATATTTCTTACAGAAATTTATTGCTTATATTATTTATAGCCGAAGCCACTTTTTATTTCCTAAAAGGTCACGCTTTTTAGTAGGTGGCAATCTTAGTCTAATACCCTAACTGTAACTGCTCGTCACTTTTTATAAAATATTGCCTGATGAAGGGACGTTAATAGTTGAGTTCTCTTCGTATTTCACCGTCAGCTAAGGCCCTGACATGAACCTGACCAGAAGAATGTGACTAGCATAAATTGTATTTAGAACTGAAGTAGACGTCTGTTTTTAAGTCAATAAATATTTAAAGAAAATTCGTATAAACGCTTACAAAGAGATCTATTTAAAAAAATAACTTTATTTTGATTTTTTTATTCCACTACAAGTTAGTCCTTGACTGCAAAGATGATGCAGAGTAAGATGGTAGCGGGCTAACCTGTTTGGGAGTATGATAGTCATGGTAACTAGCCATGGCCAAAGCTTCCCATCAGACAAAAAGAACTTTCTTATTTTTTCCAAGACGCAGAGTTTCTGAAGCACAGTATACACGTTAAAACACTTAGAGGTGGCACACCAAGGCGGTGAAAGAGGTCTGCGGTTAGCAATTGAAATTAATCCCGTGTACTGTAACTGGAGTACTCAAGTTCTGAACTACGCTGTTAATATATTATTCAAGTGCCGAGGTAGTGGAATAACATGCTTTAAAGATACTTAACCCTTTATGCGCACCCCTTTACACCCTAATGCACCGTACACTCAGTCTTGCGCTTGGTGTTGTGGCGACTGTGAAATGTCACATGTATGTCATGCTTCCCTAGTCCCTAAGATTGGCTTGGCCTAGTTGGGACAGCCATTGAGTTGAGTTGATAAAAGTGAATAACGGTGGATGAATACATCGCGAGAAAACCTGCATGCCTGAGAGTTCTCCATAATGTTCTCGAAGGCGTGCGATGTCTACCAAATAACAATATTATACAAAAAAATACCGTCTTTGATTAACAACTAAAAAGCAAGGAAAAAATATGACCTAGAATAAGTATTTTATGTCGGTGCCAAATAAAATGTAGGAAATTACTAGGTTCTTTCCTTGCTATTGTATAAAAAGGTACCGTACCTATACAAAATATATCTATACTTAGTAATGTAACGGTTGTAATTTTTTTTGCCTCATATTATCTTGAACTGTTCTGCGTTCTTTCCCAAGCAAACATGCAGTGAGTTACAGACTTCTATCATCACATCATCTCATTACCGGCCCACTACAGACCACGGGTCCCTTCCACAATAAAAAGGGGTTAAGGCCGTTAAGGTGGACCCCACACACCCCACACCTTTGAGAACATTAAGGAGAACTATCAGGCTTGCAGGTTTCCTCACGATTTCTTCTTAATCGTTAAAGCAAGTTATATTTTAATTACTTCAAACGCACATAACTGAGAAAAATTAGAGGTGCGTGCTGGGATTTGACTCGGCCCTCCGAAAATGAATTCGAGCTATTACCCAATGCGCTATCACCACTTCATCTGTCTCCTATGCTAGGACATAAATAACCACAAACCTATCTAGAAGCTTCCTAATACAGAGTTTATAAACCTTATCGTACAGTTCCATCGACATTACGTAAACAAGCATCAATTATATCGAGTTCAAACTAAAACTTTCTCAATTTGCAAGAATGGGATAACCCGGGAACGTAACTTGCAAACGATAAAATTCTTTATAAAATCTTAAAAGGCCATTAGTTATATTGGAATCGTTTTAATTTCGTATCGGTTTGAATCGCCCGCGGCCGTCCGACGAACTTCTTGGAGGGAAATGTAATTGGTTTTCGAAAATACCTATGTGAAATAATATCTCTAATTGTCTGTTAAAAGGGGAATTTGTATTGATACGTTTTCTTAACAGAAGCTATTAAAGTCTCTTTGGCTATATTGGGCGAACCATTTATTCGTGGAAAATTTTAGCAGAAAATTAAATGAAAACCTTAAATAACCTTCAGCCGTTTTTCAGTACACTAAAAATGCACTAGACCGCATTGTCAAAAAGCAGAAGAAATCAAACAGACATGAGTATTTGAAACCGTACACTAATAAATAATACTGCATAAACAAAAAAATAAGTTACAAACAAAAAAATATTTGCTGGGCTGACTGGACAAAAAATAAATATTCAAGTTTTTAGTTTTCCCACCACCACTTCCACTGCCACACCCTTAACCACTGCCACACCCTTAACCACTGCCACTGACACACCCACAGCCTTGTTTACAGCCACACCTACACTCACTGCCACTCCCACTGCCACGCCCAAAGCCGCTCGCACTCCCACTGCTATACATTACAACCACACCTAAAGTCAGGTACAGTCACACCCACAGCCATACCCACACCCACAGCCACAGCAACACCCACAACCACACTCACTCTACCATATTGTAAAGTAATTTTCCATTATTTGGTGGCGGCCATTTTCGATATACAATTTGTCACAGTGTATAGTATTCTACTCGTCAAGCCCTTTCATTTTATATTGAGGGAATTGTGAAAACATATGTAACCCAACACACAGACACACACACGTTTCGTTCCTGCGTCGGGAGTTCAAATAAAAACGCAAGCATTAAATAACACCAGAAAAAACTATCTTCTTAGTTTACCATTCCTAAATAAAATCCAGATAAACAAACCATACCTAATAATAATAAAACCACTTGGGCGGAAATAAAAGTAAAAAAAAAATTGCACAGATTGCCCGAATCGGTTGACACCGCACTTTCCGGGAGAATAGTAAAAATGGGAATAGTAAAAATTTAATTTTGCACCTTAATAACCGGCGGTTTTTTCCGTTTCACCGTTTTTCCCCACTTTTGTTCCAGTATCCTATAAAAGATGCACCGGAAGAGGAAAATTAATTTCTGAATGCGCTCGGGGAGGCGCGAAACAGGAGAAGTCTAACCTATTTACAAAAGTGGAAAATTCTCAATTTTGAATTCTTTACGAGTAATTTTTCTAGAAGTCTGAATTTTGTCTGAATAATAAGTATTTATTTTATTAAAAATAATAGTATATAGTTTTCTATGTTTTTTCCTTTTACGCCATTGGTTGCCTGGAAGAAATCGCTATGTAGCGATAAGGCCACCAAATTGTACTCTCTTTATATGTATTTATATCTTTGTAACTACTTTTTTTTCTTTGGTGTACAATAAAAGTGTATTCATTCATTCATTCATAGTTTTTTTGTACTCTTGGGCCTTTCTTACAACCACTAGGCAATGTGGAGGGTCTAAGCTTTCCGCTATGTAATTCATATCCCTGTGGCTCCTTAAATATCCTTCAGTTCTACAATCGATTACGCTTAGTTTTCGACGACCTCTCTGGCGCAATGGCTCACCGCTGTTAATTGAAGTGGGAGGTCTCGGGTTCGATTCCCGGCAGCGCAATTTCGGAATTTTCTCTGGTCTGGTCTGGTAGGAAGCATTGGCCGTGTCTAGTTACAAACCTATCGACAAAGACGTGCCGCTAAGCGATTTAGTGTTCCGGTGCGATGTCGCGTAGAAACCGATTAGGAGCATATTTACTCCCTAACAGGTTCGCCCGCTACCATATTAGACAGCATCATCACTAACCATCAGGTTAAATTCAAATTCAAATTCAAAATTTATTTAGGCCTATCACAGGCACTTATGAAGCGTTCATACATACATGTTTACATAATTGTAAGGGGATGGTGATAACTTCGTTCGCCAACTTAAACCTAAAGCTACGAGGGTTCCAAACGCGCCCTGGTCTAAGAAGAGCCCACAACAAACTTAGCCGGGTTATTTTTTTTTTGTTATCATCATCTCACAGTAAATTTATTTACCTACGAAGCTAGAGCAATTCAAACCCAAGCTTTTTTATCGTTTAAGTAATCTTTAATATAATAATATTAGATTTCAAAATATATATATATATGCACCACTTCCTCTCGTCTTGAGCAGTTCCATCGGTTGCCTGGAAGAGATCGCTAAGTATAGCGATAAGGCCGCCTAACTGTAAATATCGTGTAAACTAGTTATTTATATTTTTTTCCTGTGTGTACGATTTTTATGTGGTGTAAAATAAAAGCGTAATCATTCATTCATTCATTGAATATATGAAATTTAAATTTAGTGAAACCGTATTTAAAAGCAATTAAATATAAGCAAAGAAAAACTCAAAAATTTAAACAAGTTTATTCTTGATGTCAAAAATATAAAGTTTCTTGAAATAATACCTCTATCTTATTTCATCTTTTTTTCTTATAAAAAAAAAGTTAATAAAGTATTAATAAAATAATTTGAATTCAATGATTTCAGAACATCTTTCCTATAAATAAAATCACAAAAAAGGGGTATTTAATTCACAATTGAATGTACAAATTAAGAGATCCTCCCAATCGAGAGTGCTCGATACAAGAATCGAATCGGCTGTAATATTTAAATCGGCTCCATTGTACGGGATCGAATGTCTAAAATTGCCTATTACCAGGCCTCGAGTGCGCCAATATTGCTGCTTTATCCAATTTATTGTTCGTTCTTTACTATTTCTTCAGACAATTGCGATTTATTCCCGAAGTCTTTGAGCGGAGCTTTTGGCAGTCAATTTCAAGTATTTTTCTTACCTTTCCATACTTTAATATGGCGTGTTCAACGGAACCTTTTGCTTAACTTTAAAACGAATAATTTTAGCTGTAAGTATGATAAAATATTTAATTTAACGAAGTCAAATTGTCTGCGGTAGAAATAGTTTCGTTTTTGTAAAACCAACATGCTACTGTTTTTTATTTTACAGCTTCTGCCCGCGACTTTATTGCGTGGACTTTTCATCTATAGTCGATAAGGCAGGAATTATGTTCATTTTAATTTCCAAACATTATCTTTAGCCGATTTTTCTATATTAACAAATTATATGTTGAATGGTTAACCGACTAATTTTGCAATCGTAAAAAAAGTGGATTAAGAAAAACTAAAAATCACGACACGACAAACTAAACTAAAAGGTAGAAACTAGTTTGGTTTTTTTTACTAAGCGTGTTTTTTAGTTTCATTGAACTAGTTTTTAAAAGCGATCTGGTGCTTCGAATTTCCTTGACCAATGTATTTGGTAACTTATGATTTTTGTCACAACCGAATTGAACCTTAAACTTCATAATCCGCAGCCGATCATGACAACCACTCGACCAAAAAGCAATTACTTAAAGATCGTATCTTCCGAAAATTACGCCCGCCAATTATCATCAAATCCGGGACCTCTTATCTTTTTTTTATATTCCGCAACAAGTAAGCCCTTGACTGTAATCTCACCTGGTGGTAAGTGATGATGCAGTCTAAAATGGTAGCGGGCTAACTTGTTAGGGAGTATGGTTTTCATACCTCTAATACTTTGACGGCCGATTGGCGCAGTTTGCAGCGACCCTGCTTTCTGAGTCCAAGGCCGTGGGTTCGATTCCCACTACTGGAAAAGGTTTGTGTGAAGAGCATGAATGTTTTTCAGTGTCTGGGTGTTTATATGTATATTCTAAGTATTTATGTATATTATTTATAAAAAATATTCATCAGTCATCTTAGTACCCATAACACAAGCTACGCTTAAATTGGGGCTAGATGGCGATGTGTATATTGTCGTAGTATATTTATTTATTTATTTTTAATAGGTTTCTACACGACATCGCACCGGAACACTAAATCGCTTAGCGTTACGTCTTGGTCGCTAGGGTGGTAACTAGCCTTAGCTAAAGTCTCCCATCAGACCAGACCAGAGAACAAACAAAAGTTATAAAAAAAAAAAATTGTCCCTGCCGGGAATTGAACCCGGGACCTCCTACTTAAATTCACAGCGCTCGCCGCTGCGCCAGATAGGTCGTCGAATACCTACTCGTATATTAAAAACAAACAAGATTAACCACGCCACCAATGAGATCTTCAAATAGTTTTAAGGTATTCAATATCACCCGCTCATAAATTTAAAAGGTGTTGCACCATTAGGGTTAGAAGTTATAAGATGCCCGCACACTAAACGGGGGTGGCCTAATAGGCAAATTGTTTTATAGCACTCATTATCAGAGAATCTGGCAGCCAAGCGAGTATTGTGTAATTTGCGTTAGAAGGGAGAATCTTTGGCTTTATTATCTTTTTTTGTAATACGAGGAAATTGGAGTTTCCGAATTATTAATGGCATTTACTGCATAAATAACACGTTGACAATAAATACTTGAGAGCGTTAGGTAATAAGTTATAGCACCCGGTTAGACCAAAGCTTTTATATCATCTATATATACGTATAATAAATCAGTAACTAGAAGATTTCTGTACATTTATTATATTTTTAAAATTTTGACCGGAGGATGCTTGATAATCGATTTTTAGAAGACAGATTTTTGCACGACTCATGATGCGAAGCATCAGAGAGTGCTTTACGATCGAAAAATTTTTTTCGCCTCATTTCGGCGGCTATTTTTATTATTATAGCCTTGTTAGTTCACGGAATCAAGATATTTTGCATACTATTGTCGAGATAATTTAATGGAGATTAATTCCATACTTTTAAAAAATTGATTTACTACAATAGAATTGGAAAAAAACACCAAAACAGGTCAAAAAATTTTCCTGTCTGTCATGTGTGAAACCCGAAAACACTCTAACTTGTGAAAAAATCAATATAATCATTATTAGAGTTAATTTTATTTTTTTTAATTCTAATCGACGATTGTAGGTCACTGAATGCGAATGGTTAATTAATTCAGTGTAGTTTAATTGCAATTAATAAAAAACGAAAACTGAAAGACTGTATATCTATATATATCCATGTAAAATTAACATGGATGGTGATATGTCTATATCTATTATGTACATTTTATTCCACCAGGGGCGCCTGTGCATCACTTTCCTAGTACAGCTGTTTAATTTTTTTTTTTTTTTTTTTAATATTTGATAATTAAATGAGCATTATGAGTCGTGCACTTTTGGATTTTCCAAATTTTATTTCATTTTTGTCTGTCTGTCTGTCCGTCTGTCCGGGCGTCAAGTGAAAACTACTGAACGGATTTAAATAAAATTTGGTATAGTGCTAGCTGATATTCCGGGTTAACATATAGGATAATTTTTAAATGCGAAAGTTTGTGAGGATGGATATATGTATCAACTAATATAATGACTACTAACTCAGTATACCACGTAAAATAATAGTAGGTACACCACACGCCACGATGATTATGATGTTAGCATCACATCTATTCTAGGTTCTCGATTGACTCGTACGCGGACGAAATCGCGAGGGTCCGTCCGCTAGTTTAAATAATATATTTAATACCGAAGGTTAACATGTGGTGACGGCAGATCAGAATACAGTTGTCACCACCCCTGCTCTTCCCGCGGCGGTCGTACGAGGTGACTAAGGGAATATAATGGAGAATTAAGAGTTATTACGCGTGTATCCGCTCAGTGACTTTTAGTCCAGCAGCCGACTAAAGGTCTCTCCCAGGCTATCGAATGCGTTCTTATAGTATTGGATAGAAGCAGGCGTTACTTTGCGGAAATCCATAATATTTTATTAAAATTAAGCTTAATTTGCCATACTCCGCGAACAGCAACAGAATCTGTATGGTGTAATTTATTATTACTTCAATCCGTATACCTCGTCACCTTAACAATAATTCATTGTAAAGTCAACATCTCCTGAGGATGCTCCGGTTTCGGAGCGAAACGTGCCTAGAGGGTACATTGCGAGGATCTGTTTGGTGTGGAGTATACGGATTGAAGTAATTATAAATTACACCATACAGATTTTCCTGCTGTTCGCGTAGTATAGCAAATTAAGCTTAATTTTCATAATACGTTCTTATAGTGTATTTATGGAACCTCAGTGTATTTAGATGAAAGTTTATTTATCTATACTTGTTATACAACTGTAACGGGTCGAATTCTGTACACTGAAGATACTTTAAATTTTATTTTTGGTCTGTGTGTGTGTTTAGTGGCATGCACTACTAACTTTTCAGGGCTATGTGCGTTTTAATTTCAGAAATTTAAATATCATTTGCTTTAAACAGTCAAGGAAAACATCGTGAGAAAGACTGCATACCTGAAAGTTCTCCATATTGTTCTCAAGGGCGTGTGAAGTCTATATTTATATTTACTTTAAATAAGAAATAATTAATAGATAAAGAGTTTTGAAAAACATTTCCAAAAGGGAGGATGAAAGTATGTCCATGTTAAAATGGGTTGTAAAATATAAGATGCGGCTCGCACACCACTAAAGGGGGGCTTAATAGGCAAATTGTTTTATCGCACTCATTATGAGAGAATCTGGCAGCAAGGCGAGTATTAATTTACGTCGGATGGTAGTCTTGGGCGGTGTAATACGAGAAAATTGGAATTTCTGAATAATGAATAGCCTCTCAAGGGTTTCGGATATCCCATATCCAACTATTCAGCTAAACTCTGCGTACGTTATAAGTACAGTTTGAACTTTGAGCAGTAAAATTCTGTTTAGTTAATGAAGAGGACTGTAATGTTACAGTAATTAGACTTTTCACATGTAGGATTGAAGTAGGTTCTAGCAGAGAATGGACAAAGTATTTGCGTAATAGTACATTATGTAACAAGTACGGTTACATTGCATTTTATGCAAGTTGTGAGTGTAATAAGTTATGTAACATACGCGTTTCATACGAAGATTTTCACCACACTTGCCAGGATAAAAATAGGCTAAAGTTTTAAATACGTTATTAGAAAATAACTGATTCTTTTTCGTCTCTAGATTTTGATGGAAACAGATTATTCACTCGCGATTCGTGCCTCGATTATTTTTCACCACACCTACCAGGATAAAAACAGGCTAAACTTTTCAATACGTTATCAGAAAATAACTGATTCTTTTTCGTCTCTAGATTTTGATGGAAACAGATTATTCACTCGGGATTCGTGCCTCGATTATTTTTCACCACACTTGCCAGGATAAAAACAGGGTAAATTTTTCAATATAATTGTTGTAATTGTTGATGTTGGAAAAGAGCAACTGCTGAGTTTCTTGCCGGCATCTTCTCGGTAGAATCTGCCTTCCGAACCGGTGAATCACTACAAACAGACAGACTTGACGTTTCAAAAGTGCTTATATTAGGCCTACTTGAAATAAATGAATTTTGAATTTTGAATTTTGAATACGTTATTAGAAAATAACTGATTCTTTTTCATCTCTAGATTTTGATGAAAACAGATTATTCACTCGCGATTCGTGCCTCGATTATTATTCCCGGCGGATCGAAATCTACTATTGCTCTGCTTTCCAAGTTAAACTGGACATTTTAAATTATTAATAATCAACCACAAAGCAAAAATATTAGGAAGATATTAATTACCGATAATCATGATGAATTGCGAAAAATTTGTTCAAAAACTGCAGCAGTGAGGTGCAAACTTAACTTAATTGGGACATCATAAATAAAACACAAGTGCGGTAATGTTAAATAAAACACACGTGCGTGGATTATAAGCTTTATTTCGATGTTATAAGGTCAACGTTACGAGCAAGTATGATGAAAAATTATATGATGATACCATAACAAACCAATTTATTTTACATCATAAAAATTGTATGGACAATATAATTCAAAAATTAAATATTTTGTTTAAGTTTTTTTCACATCTTGAACATATGCTCCTAAACTAGCGGTTTCCCGTGACATCTTCCACGCGCCGTGAGATTATAAAAAAAATACTTTGTCACCTATGAACGGCTTAGTAGGATACTAGTAGAAAACCGGTCATGACGATTTGGTGGACCAAGCAGGCGGCTGATGGTAAGTGAAACAGCATGGCCTATAAATAGAACAACACTTTGCAGGGCCTACAAATTGCCGCCCTCTGTCCAACGACCTGAGGTGTATTAGACCCGATTAAGTCTTATCCCACTAAAGGGCAAGGGGCTTCTCCCACAATAATAAGGGGTTAAGGCCGTAGTCCACCACGCTGTCCCAGTGCGGATTGGTGGACTTATACGCCTGTGAAGGTTAAGCCTCATGTGCCTATAATTAAATTAACGAAATTTTGTAGTTACGGCCATCTTGGATAACAAATTTTAATTTTTCATCGTGTTTCGTATTTTACTACTCAAGCCCGTTCATCTGATACCCAAATTGCGGTAGTTGTAAAAAATATGTGATCCGCCATTTTGTGGCGGACCGATTTTCATCAACATAGCTAAGAACATTTCCGACTAATACACCTATCAAACAAAAAAAAAAAAACAAAATCAAAATCGGTTCGTCCATTCGGAAAATATGAAGACACAGACAGACGCACACACACATACACAAAGAAATACACGTCAAACTGATAACATCCCATCGTTTTTGCGTCGGCGGTAAAAAGGAACGAAAAACACAATATAATTCCCACTCTGGTCCTTGCTGAAGCCAATCGCGTGGCATTACTTGACGCCGTAATAACAAAAAAAACTCAAGATAAAAACGGAGCGAAAATTGTTATCATAGGATGGCGTTGGAGGTGAGTATGGATGGCTTTATGCAATTGGAAAGTGTCTCCTCAATCTAACTATTTAAACCGATGCCAATCGATAGATTACCTAACAAAGAAATACATTTTACATACACAACGATTGTCATTATACGTTAAATTATTTTTTCAGTTAAATAGTCACTACCCACAACAAACTTCCACATAAAATATAGATAAATGTTTTCTTAAAATGGACCGGTATTCGTTAGTCTTTTAACAGTTTATTTTTGACGTGACAACGTCTTATAATTCGATGGAGCCGGATGCACGCACTAAAAAACATGACGCATGCGGCGTTACCTCGCTCTGAGGCGTTCCATTCAAGGCTTGAAGTGCAAGTGAGAGCGCGGAACGAGCGACAAAGAGGCACAGTCGGCCTCCGCGTTCGAGATCTGTCTCTCTCCTACTTGAGTGAGCGATGCGTCCGCGTGGACAGCTTCTATACAATAATACATTTACATGTTTTCGGCAAGGATGAAGTGCAGTGAAAAGTGAATGTGGTGTCAATTGTTTATATTAACGATAATATCTATCAAACAAATAAAATTAAAATTTTCTTTTGAAAAATGCAACCATTCCATCAGTATTTTCTTACGACGTTGTCACGTTCAACTATCGTCAGTAAGCCGACTTTACAGACAACCAATTTTTTACTTTATATTTTCTTCACTTCAAAGTAGTTCGTGTGAGGACAGCCTTATTAGTACGCCTTAGTACAACTTTATTATAATTCGTTATTTATTGTTATAGCGGCGATTCTATATAATAAAAAAATAAGCACCCTTTACCAATCTGCCCATGTCCATTAATTCGCAGCATAGGTGAAGGTCACACAGCAAAGTCAGCATAGTGGACTATGGCTTTAACCCCCTTCTCATTGTCGGAGGAAACCCTGTAGTGGGCCGGTAATGATATGATGATGATGATACCGACTTAGCAAATTATTGTAGACCCGCCTACGAATATTTATATTTAGATTCATAAGCATTTTTTCATATTCGAGTAGTGCTATCTCGCATAAAACCATCCTCAAAGTAAGTTGTATTCTTTTGCTGATAAAATGCAAATTCGCAAAGATTTGTCTGAAGTTTTTTATTACTTTCGCTAATAAACGTTCTCGGGTAGAAGCAGGTTGCCTATACGTGGTTTTATAATCAAAGAAATAGGTACTATAATTGCGTTTGCCCAGAGAGTGGCTTCGGCCAAGCATAGCTACAACCCAATAACCAACTTACTGCTTGTCTTCTATCTTATATGGAAGATATAGAGCCAAAAAAGTCCAATGCAAGCTGGTGGGCTTAAAAAACTAAATATAAAATTTCATCATCACCATCAGACCTTCTATCTTAGCATTATTTTTTTTTAAGTTAGTGGGCTTTGGCGACCATTTCCACGTGTTTATGGTAATAAATAGGACCGAAAGCTAAGCTGGTAAGTAATGAGGTAATGAGCTAAGATGCTAAAACTGTTACCATACACCTTACAGGTTACCCCTCTACCATGCTAGACTCAATCAACAGTTACCTTCAGGTAAAATTGTGGTCACTAAAAAAGCATTTCATGTAACATATAAACTATAAAGATAATTAAAATACTTAATTTTACTAAAAGTTGCAATACCCATCAATTAAAATAAAGAAAGGTAGATAAATTATGCCCTATACTTGAATAGAATACAAATCTCTCATGAACAATGTAAGTTTAACATCCAATAAATAACCGCTTTTAATAGTCTTTCGACACTGAAATGGGTGTTAGAGTACTAATTTGCAGGCAGTAGACATCGGGTGTAAATTTTGCGCCATAAAGATGCTTTATGGCGCCGTAAATGGAGAAAAAACACTTGAAGAGTTTTCACATCAATAATCGTTATTTAAAAAATAATTAGTGAAGCCTTTTTAGCTAAATGTTTTTGAGAGAATCAGCTGTAATCTTGAAGGTCTAAGTTTTAAATCTTGCCGATAATGTTTTTAGATTAAGTATGCAATGCAAAAGTGTGTTTATCTGTCCTTCCTTCACGCCTTAAATAAGGAAACAATCTACTTGATTTCTGGTGTGGAGTAAGATGAAATGGCGGAGAGAGAGATAAACTTTTTATCAAAAAAAAAAAAGTAATAATAGCGGGCGAAGAACGCGGGCGACAGCTAGTAATAATAATATTTAATTTGTTCTGAACTCGTCGACTTTAAAACATGATCAAATAATTGCAAATTGCCAAATCTTTTATTAAAATGACGACCTCCCTGGCGCAACGGAGAGCGCTGTGAATTTAAGTAAGAGGTCCCGGGTTCGAATCCCGACAGGGGCAATTTGGGAATCTATAATTTCTGAATTTTCCGTGGTCTGGGACGCTTTGGCCGTGGCTAGTAGCGCTTAGCGACAAAGAGGGATGCTAATCGATTTAGTGTTCCGGTGCGATGCCGCGTAGATACCGATTCGGGGTATGACTACTATACTTCCTAACAGGTTAGCCCGCTACCATCTTAGACTACACCATCGCTTACCACCAGGTGAAATTGCAGTATAGGGATAATTTGTAGTGGAATAAGAAAAAAAAAATGGAATCCGGTCATGTCATTCTCTTAATAAGATCGTCCTTATATTAAAAATGCGAAACTTTGTAAGGATGGACGGATGTTTGTTACTCTTTCACGTAAATACTACTAAATACATTTGACTAAATTTTGCAATGAAGATAGATTGTACACTGGATTAACACATAAGCAATTTTTTATCCCGGGAAAATGTAAGAGGTCCCCGCAGGATTCCTGATAAACCAGAAAACTTCGTACGAAGCCGCGGGAAACAGCTGGTTACGTAATAAGTTCATATAAGTAGGTACAATATTTAAAACGAAAGTACACGTAATTGCATAATGTGATTTGAATAAATTGAAAACAAAAATTTTTGAACAAAAACGCTACTATTGTGACCTAAACATGATACTTAGATATATTCCCTCGCGGGCTTTTTTTGAAGGTAATAATGAGTATATTAATCATGACATATTTTTTATGTATAATCAATACTTTTCTCAGCGCTCGCCAAATAATAAACTTTATAGGCAAAAATTTGCTACTTTTGTTTGTTTGTTTTAAGTCTTTATTGCACACACACATTTTATATACATTAAACATAAATACAGAAGGAACTCAGATTACTTTTTGGTTACATTATTGTTGATTTTTTTATAACAGCTCGACCGATTCCGATAAAATTTAATTGGGACCACATGGAAAGTATCTCCTTTAAAACAAAAAATAAAATCAAATCGGTTCCGGCGTCTTCGAGTAATCGGGTAACGTACACAAAAAAAGATTCTTACGAATTGAGAACCTCCTTTTTTTTAAGACGGTTAGTAAAGTAGTAAAGTGACATATTACAAAATATATTTATTAGCGTCCCGCTTGTAAAACGGGTGTTATAACACTGATCTGCGTGCAGTAGACACCGAGTGTGAATTGTGTGTCGTAAAGTTTTTTATGGCGCAGTAAAGAGTGGGATCGGCACTTGCGGTTGTGCGCTACAAGTGGGATAAGTGGTTTAAATAATAATGAGCCGTAGCATTAAGTTGTGGTTAACTTTTGCGAGCATATATTTTCTTCATCATCAACAGCATCTCCTGAAGATGCTCCGGTTTCGAAGGGAAACGTGCATAGAGGGTAAATTTCTTAAGTTCTGTTTGGTGTGGAGTATAAGGATTGAAGAAATTATAAATTACATCATACAGATTCTCCTGCTTTTCGTGGAATAGGTATAGCAAATTAAACTTAATTTTCATAATATGTTATGGATTTCCGCAAAGTAACGCCTGCTTTCATCCAATATCCAATATCATCATTTCAACCAATTGACGTACACTGCTGGACATAGGTCTTTTGTAGGGAGTTCCACCATCCACGATCCTGGGCCGCTTGCCTCCAGCGGCTCCCAGCGACTCGCATGATATCATCTGTCCATCTCGTTGTGGGCTGACCTTCGCTACGCGTTTACCGGTGCGGGGTCGCCATTCCAACACCTTAAGCCCCCAGCATCCATCGGTTCTCCAAGCTATGTCACTTCAGCTTCGCGACTCGCTGAGCTATGTTGCTAACTTTAGTTCTTCTACGGATCTCCTCATTTCTGATTTGATCACGTAGATACTCCTAGCATAGCTCGCTGAGTGATCTGAGCCTTCTTATGAGGCCCATAGTAAGCGACCACAGCAAGGCACTGGGTGATGAGGATGATGAAATTACAGCAGAACTCCTGAAAGCGGGGGGGAAAACCGATACTTAAAGTTCCTTCCTTCAGTGGTTGTTTAATTCCGTCATTCACATTTCCATTCGTTCATTTACTTTCTTAAACATATTAATTAAATTTTTTGGAACTTTACACTACATAGTAAGTGGACGTAGTGTGGACAAGTTTAACTTTATATCATTATAATCCCATTGCTAAGCAAAGCCCTTCATTCCTATTATAATATTAAGGATAACATGACTGATAAAAAAGCTTGGGTATGAATTTCTCGTTTCATAGCTAGATATTAATTTCACTGTGAGATGGTGATAACAAAAAAACCTGGCTAAGATTGTTGTGGACTCTTCTTAAATAAGAGTGCGTTACGAAATTTCTTACGAAGATATCTTAAATAGAAACTAGTCTTGAAAAAGATAACAGCTGCCCAAGCGTTCGACAATGGACAAGTGAATTTTTCAGACAAAAGTGAAACTATCCGACTTCAAAAAGTGACCCATATTCGTGCCGAACAATAAAAGAAATATATCCACGAAACTGTTCCCTTTCAAGAGTTAATTTTCCTGTTTGCCGGCATTTGGCATTCAGTCTTTGGCCTCATTAGGGACCTGAATGTACGTTCGTTTGGGCCCAGTACCCCGCCGACCCAGATACCTCTTTACGCAGAATTGCTTCATAATGACGTATTATTCTTTCATTCTCTCCTTTCCATTCAGTCGCAATGTTGTCACTAGACTCGGTTGAGATTTAATAACTTTGCTTTCATCATTCTAAGCTGACTTAACGAAATAGTGAAGTAAGCTACATTTTTCATTTTTCATTATACAGATCCATTTTCTCTCATCATCTCAAAATCATTATGCTTTCTCTAGCATTTGTTCAACGAGCCCTTGGGGGTCTGTTACAAAACCTGCTTTAATTTTTATTACCGTTTAATATATTCTAGGGAAATGTGATATGACCAGCACTTAATTCAACTGAGTCCTTAATTATACATTTATTTCAAACAGGCCCAGTTTGTTAGCACTTTTGAAACGACAAGTCAGTGTGTTTGAGGTGTTCTACCACCGGTTCGGAAGATTCCACCAAGACGAACCGGCAAGAAACTCAGCAGATTGATTTTTTCAAAATCATTTTATGCTGGAAACAAGGTTATAATGGTGATAACAGAGGCGCGTTCGGAACCCTCATAGCTTTAGTTTTGAGGTAACGAGTCTTTTTAAAACCATCACTTCACAATAATGTGACGCGTGGACGTTTGAAGTGCTTTGCATCTTCGTTTCTGATTCACAAGGATCTGGAGCACCCTTCCAGCTTCCATTTTCCTTAGTAGCTACAATATAAGTACCTTCAAATCAAAAGTGAATAGGGATCGTTTAAGCAAGCACGTCCACCTTAGACTGCATCAAAAAAAATGTAAGCAAATGTGTATAAGCTCCTTCGAAAGGTATATATGAATAGAGAATTCTTGAATTTGAATTGAAACAAAAGTTTATCGTACATAAAGGCCGTAAGAACGTTAAAGCATATTACATTACAAAAAAAAAGTGAAATAAGATAAGGGCGCCATTGCACATTTTTTTTTGTAATGTAATATGCTTTAAAGTTCTTACGGCCTTTACGTACGATAAACTTTTAATAGAAAATCACCCAGAAACAAGGTTCTCAAACAAAGGAA
Source organism: Pararge aegeria (assembly GCF_905163445.1). Taxonomy (NCBI): domain Eukaryota; kingdom Metazoa; phylum Arthropoda; class Insecta; order Lepidoptera; family Nymphalidae; genus Pararge; species Pararge aegeria. Next base: position 998,272 of record NC_053184.1, on the reverse strand, counting down.
AAAATTTACTATTTTGTCTTTGCCTGCTGATATAGAGAAAGAAAAATTAAATAGACATCAGTTGAAAACACAATTATTCGTCAAATACGAGTTCTAGAGAAAAAAAGCACTTTAGGGCTTCAATTGTGGAGGCTGGTTGGATTACAAAATAAAAGAGATAAATGACATTCAAATGAATAATAACTCGACGACAGCGCAACATTTCGGCAGGGCAATAATTGCGAGAATTATTTTGGACGATTTTGGGCTTACATCAAGGAAGGTTCTTGACGATACCTTTATGTCATACGACTAGTAGTTGTCTATGCACACACAAATTGCGGAACCAACTGCCAATCGCAGTGTTCCCACTTGTTTTAAATATGGAATTATTTAAGGGATATATGCGGAAGCAAATAAACAAATGTTCCAAATATCAGCTACGGCGATGGTGCTATTCATTTTCATGGGCAGCGGTGTTCACTTAATATCAGGTGACTCGCTCGCTCGTTTGCTCGCTATAGTCTATCTATATATATAAAAGAGAAAGTGTGTGGGTATGTTCCGTATAGGCTCTGAAACGGCTGGACCAATGTAACTTTCAGGGAATCTCCAGATTGACCTGGCGAGTAATCCTGTAAAGTTTGGTGACGATCGGAGCACTCCTATTTTTGAACTGTCAAACTGTCAAATACAGATTTTATTTACTATGATGATACTTTATTGTTGGGTTTACAGGGCTGTAGATAATGATTTTCACCCGCTCGAGAAGAGAATAGAAGAGAATGAGCGTAGAATTTATGGTTTTTTTTATTTTGTGGAAGGCTTCTTAGTTTAGCTCTGTAAAGTTTATATTTCGTACCGTGTTTTATTTTTAAATTTATTTTTAATATGTATAGACTTAAGGTTTTGGCATGGATGAAGTCTCCCTGAATACCGGCGCCGCAGCTCACTGCGGCTTCGTGCTGAGGCGGAACCCTATTTGTTGCTTATAATATGCGTATGCTTTCTGATAATTTTTTTGTTAGATATATTTTTGTGACCAATTTTGTGGGCAAATTCTTGCTAACTAATGTGAGTTGTTAGCTAATATTTAGCCACGAAAAATTTAGCCCAATTGTTGTTTTGTTGCGACATCTTAAAGGAATATTATACTTAACTATAAAATTAGGGATATTATCATGTTTTTTATCTAATCCTTAAGATTATAATATGACTTTTACATAAGCTTATGTTTTTTTTTCACTTCTCTACAAGCAAACCCTTGACTGGTGATAAGTATTAATGCAGATGGGGTAAGGCAGTTATATCAAGCCCTCACGACTATTCGGTTTTTTGTTTTGCAACTATTTAGTTGCGTCGCAGCGTGTCTTTGTTGTCGTTGGTTGGTAACTAAACACGGCCGAAGCCGAGCCGAGACCAAGAAATTATAAACTCCCACATAAAAGGCTACTAAGCTGATGGTAAGAGGAAAACCAAGTGGTAAACATAGCAACACTTCGCTACTTATGTAAGTAACACGTTCTAATTAGTGCTGCCTTGTGTCCATCAACCTGAGGTCCGTCACACCACTGTGCCAGGAAAGTCGTTTTATAGAGTCTTATCGCAGTCGTGCTGTGTAAATTGCCCTTAAGGTAGTTTAACGAGTGTCATTACAAATAGCCGGATTACGCTGTATCGCGCTGCGAATATGTGCTGTGCGCTAATAAATAGTGCTTAGCTGTGCGCCTGTGTGTGTGGGATTGCGAGGCTGGCTGCTTGCCATGGCCTATAGGTTAGCTTTAGTTTTAGGTTTCGGTTTGCTTATTAATGAAGAGCTTTGTTACGGGTAGATTAGATGTGAAAGTGTATAGATCAGTCTTTCTCAAAGTTGGCGATAGCACCACAATGTGGGCTTTGGAGACCGAGAGGGGACATTAGGGGCCCAGAAAATAATAGGGGGCGGTAGTTGATTTGTCATTACATTAAGTTAAATTTAATTTTATTAAAATGTATTCTTAAACTTGCTCTCACTGGTAATAATGTGTTACAGTAATTTTATAAAGTAGATAAACAATTAAACTATCGACCCCGCTTTCTGAGTTCAAGGCTGTGAGTTCGATTCCCACAACTGGAAAAATATTTGTGTGATGAACATAAATGTTTTTCAGTGTATGGGTGTCTATCTGTATATTATAAGTATTTATGTATATTATTCATAGGAAATATTCGTCAGTCATTCTGGTACCCATAACACAAGCTAAGCTTACTTTGGCACTAGATTGTGATGTGTGTATTGTCGTGCTATATTTATAAGGCTCAAATGTATGGTAGACGTAAGATAATTACTATCCTGATACAGTTAAAACAAAATACCTGATGAAATCTTTAAGATGTCTTCTCAATAAGTTCAAAGTTTATATAAAACAGAAGCTTATAGAAAAATCCTATTGGGTATAGTATTAAGGATAAGGAAAAAGCCTGGGTGTGAATTACTCTACCTTCGTAGCTAACTTTTAATTTGACTGTAAGATGGTGATAACAAAACCATCCTAGCTTTAGTTTTAATATTACAAATGTAGTTTTCACCGTGACCTCCCAATGATGGTAATAATATATGTATATACGCTTCATAAGTGCCTGTAATAGGTCTACATGAACAAAATATTTTTGACTTCAAATTTGTTCCCGCTTTACTTTAAAAAAACCGAAAGAAATGTGGACAATGTCGCGAACAAAACATATAGTTGTTTATTTCAACGAAAACTCACTTTTTAAGACCGATATTTATTTCTTTAAATCTTTTAGTATTTCCAACTCTTAGCACCGACGCCTTAGCATTTATATCAAAGCATTTTATAACAGCAATATTAAACATTTGAATGATAGCTGAAAGTAAGTGAAGGTAGCTGCTAGCATAATAAATACGGTCGCCATTTTTCGTTGACAGCAAAAATGGAAAATATCCTAAACCCCTGGTAGCACTATCTCTTTGCACTCACTCGGGTTTAAGCGGCTACGGAATATAATTTATATCTACACCACCCATTTTAAAAAGGATTTATATCGTGACACTACAATCGAACGAAATGCAACGTTAGAATGAGTGCTCTAAAGTTCATTTTTGAAATGGCCTGTGACGTTTCCGGTACGGGACAAAGCAAAGTGCATGCATTTTATAGTTTAGTGGGAATGAAATGAATCAAGATGGTTGGGAATATGACAAATCTTGGGTATTATTTGTTGCGTTGTTCTTTGTTTCTCCAAGTGCGTTTGTTTTGTTTACTTTTTTAGTGCCTCTCTAAATTCGACGACCTCTTTCACGCAGCGTTGAATGCTGTTGTCTTATAATAAGGAGATCCCGAGATAGATTAACCGGCAGGGTTAATTTCGAAATTTATATTTTTTGATTATTCTCTGTTCTGGAAAGCTTCAGCTGCAGCTAGGGTACACCCCCTACTATCCGTTACAAGTTTGACCGCTACCATCTTAGAATCCATGATCATGAGTTTGTAAACAAGGGCTAACAAGAAGTGGAATCTAGCTAACAGATAAACCTCTTATGAATAAATTTTACCAAATCTAGTCTGTTATATTTTAAGCCCGTTGACGACAAAGTAGGTAATCTTAACATAAACTTCACAACAATAAAAGAGAAAAAATTAAGGTGGTTTTGTTTCATAATACTAATTAGCAGACCAACCAGATGGCTCTCTTGATGATAAGTGGAAAACCATCGCCTATAAACAGGGCTACTCTTCATAGGGCATGCAATGAGCACGTCCTGTTACATGCCGCCCCATGTCCATCAATTTGAGGCGTAGGTGTTAAGCTACGCCCTTCAGACTGGAACACAGCATTGCAACCATGCTGCCTAGCGGCAGAAATAAGCATGGCGATAGTATTCCCCTGACGAGCTCTGTCACAAAAAGTTCTACTACTAACTAGTAGCGGTACTGCAATTATTTTGAACTGAAGGAAAAACTTCCACAGAAATGAATGTTACCTGGGTTGCGCCTGTAGTCTCCGCAATCTGAAAGAAAATAAACACTTATCAGTAAAGTTACACATTTTTCTTAAAAAACTTTAAATTAACATAGTTTTTTGAGCTTGTAAGTTTTAATACGAAAAACTAGCCAAGTGAGAGTCGAAATGGTGCATCGAGAGTTCCGTACAAATTTATGGGTATTTTAATAGTTTCTCCATGATGGAATAATTTGTACTGTATTGTATTGTGTGTATTGTGTGTAAATATTTGTTTGACACGATTGTACAACAATCGTATTTCGTAGCAATTATACAGTTCTTCTTTTAGATATAAGTACAAGCATACATTATAAAATATATAACATATGATATTTTGAACATAAAGCCAATTTCAAGATACTGATTGAAAATAGGAGATAACAATACTTCTTTCAGGGATAAACTGAAGTTTTTCAAAACCCATTTCGAAAATCAACAGTTTTTTATTTACATAACAGGTAGTTTTAGTCGAAGTCTACTTTAAGAATAGTTTAACCTACGTTATACTCCGAAATATTTAACAGTAAATAATGGACGATATAAAGTCGTATTACGTTTATACTTTAATAAAAATGATTTTTTTTTTCTATAACAACATTAAATTTTCTTTCGTTTTGTTTTTCTTTTGTCATGTAATTAATGAAGAAAATTTCCCTCATCTCGGTAGTACTGATAATAAGCGTTGTGGGTACATTATTAATCGCAGCATTCAGCTGGAGCCTTTTTATTGGCACGTCATATTTTATTGGCCTGACTTAAAACTATTAATAAATAGATATAAGATTAGAAGTTACTCGTTATTTCAGTCTCTATGTATTTTCTTATAAATACTTATTTAATTGTAAAAAAAGTATCAAATAAAAAAATATTTGATAAAATTTCGAGAAAAATCACTAGGATCACTAGGATAAACATTACTATTCCTGTAAATAAATCGGCCATTCCGCATTATAGACAAACGATTGGTCCTCGGGCCGCGTCACTGGCGCCCACTGGAGCGGCAAGCTGGTCGAAAAAGCCAAAATAAATCCACGAGAAGGGATATCTCTGATAATATTTATCTAAGGCGGGATTTATCCTTTATATTTCTAGACGTGTCGCGTTTATATGCCCTACTTTTAGGGGTTTCGCTTAGGATACGTTAGACTTCATGTAAATTTCAAACCCGTATTTTGTCCCCTTAGGGGGTCCTATTTCCAAAAAATCTTCCTTAACGGACTCACCATTATCATTATATCAACCCTTTACCGGTCCACCACAGGGCACGGGTCTCCTCGAACAAAGAGAAGTATTGTCTACCGCGCTAGCCTAGTGCGGATTGGTAGACTCCACACGCCTTTGAGAATATTATCGAGAACTCTCAGCCGTAGATTTGCCCACTATCTTTTCCTTCACCTAGTGATATTTTGATCGCTTATAACGCACATAACTTAAAAAAGTAAGAGGTTCGTGCTGGGATTCGAACTTGCCAAAAGTGAGACCGCAATCCTAGACAAAGTTATTACCGCTTAATTTATATTTTATAATAGCTATCTGTGATTCAGTCCAACGCGTCCAGTGGTTTGAGCCGTGCGTGAGTGCGTGCGATAGATCCATCAGTCATACTTTTCAATTTACAAATATAAATTATTCAGGAAGAGACATTCAAGTAAGATAAAAAATTAAGATATCCAAAATGTTACTAGTTTATATAAAACGTAAGCTTACAGAAAAATCCTGTTATAATGTTAAGTATTATTTAAGCGATAAAAAAGTTAATTGCTCCAAATTCATAGCTTAATACTTATTATTAACTGTGATATGGTGATAACAAAAAAAAAAAATTCTCGGCTAAGTTTGTTGTGGGCTCTTCTTAGACCAGGGTGCGTTTGGAACCCACGTAGCTTTCGGTTTAAGTTGGCTAACGAAGTAATGACCATCCCCTTACTATTATGTAAACAATAAACATATTTGTATGAACGCTTCATATGTGCCTGTGATAGACATTTAGTTTTTTTTTAAATTTTATATTAAAAACAGTTTCATTAACATTCCAGCTTGCGGATGTCCACTGCTGATTAAAAACTACCTCCACACTAGATCCTCAACCTTCCTCATACAGCCTACCACGTCACTCTCTTTATATCATCAGTCCATCGTGTTGGAGAGCGTCCCACACAACGTTTGCTAGTTCCACTGACCATCTTACCTACCACAAGCATGGCCAGCTACGCCACTTTAAGCTTTCTGGTGTTTTGAGCTACGTCAGTGAATACAGTTCTCCTACTCTCTAATAGTTTCGCTTCGTTTCAAATTTTTCTAATTTCACCCCTTAGGAAAAGTCTTACTCTTACACAACATAGGAATCTCCATAGCTCATGTAACGACTTTAATTTGTGGATCAGTCCGCAAACCATAATAATTGTTACCGCGAGATAATATATACATATTTTTTATTCCACTACAAGTTAGTCTAAGATGGTGGCTGGCTAAACTGTTAGGTGATGATGGATGCTCATCACCATTTTAGTCTAAGATGGTAATGAGCTAAACTGTACCCAAAAGCGAATCGGTTTCTACGCGACATCGCTCCAGAACACTGAAACGCTTAACGCCACCTAACTAGCCACGACAAAAGCCTGCCACCAGACAAATATCAACACACAAATAAAAAAGTTTATTTTGTTTGTTTCGAATCAACTTGATGTATTGCGTAGAGGTAGTAGAATGGATGCAGAAATACATAGGCTACTTGTATCCCAGGAAAACCAAACGTTTCCAAAGTGATTTACAACAAAACCGTAGGCTAGTCAAAAATAATGCGTAGATGAAGTCACCGGCAATGCACGTACCTTTTTAATGTAGAGACCAATAAACGAGAGTTCAAAGAGAAATTGGTTGTGATTTAAAAATAGATACATATTGTATTACAGAGAATTCATGCATCACTAGATAGACAATATGTTGGCGCGACATATTGAATTTAGCATTGATATATTTTTTTCCATAACAAGTAAGCGGGAAAAAGTTATTGGAAAATTTTCGTGACTCCTTTATTATATAATACAACTACCACTTTATGTACTATTTGGATTTTTTCTAGTGTGATTGAGTTGAGTTGCCATATTGTCGGAAAACATATGAAAATAAAGGAAATACCTAATATTATCAAAAGGCGAAATGTCTATTCACTTGACATTAATGCTGGCAATAAAACAAATGAACAGTGAAAGCGATACAATCAGAACGATACTTCCATCGCATTTTATCATATTAGTGTGACTGGTATTAAATTTAATATGTGACAATCTTATATTATGTGAAATAAAATGTTTTAGCGGTCTCCACATTACTGAACTAGATGGCGCCACAAAAATCCTGCATCGCGCTAGCGAAGTGTTCACAAAAATTTACTACATATACAACTTCCAAGGATAAATGTTCGGACCTCGGTCCCTATTGTTACGGTCGAGCGTATCACCGTCAGCTCCCGTACAAATGTAATAAAATTCATCACGCAATAATATTATTAAAGCGACAGTAAAATTAATACTCGCGGACGTATGTAATTGCTAAACCAAAACTATCTTACAATGTGAATTTTAATTAAAACAATAAATTTAATACAGCCGCGCCAACGGTTGGCGAGCTATGAATATGTCAAACGCTGTACGACACAGGTCGCCTATTAAAGGCATAATGGACCGAGAGACGGCTGCTGAAATAACTAGTATGATTATCCATACTAATATTATAAATGGAAGGCGTCTTGTTTATTTCTTTGTTGTTTATAGTCATTAATTAATTAGACATTAATTTAAAGAAGTTAAAATAAAGACGATGCATAGTCAGTACATATTAGAAAACGTAATCTATGTACATAAAATATAACAAAATTTAAAAAGAAAATAGATAGTGAAACAATATTAATATAAGAACAAAAATTAGCTCGTTGTGCAGTTCACTAGACTACATAAAGTTGCTAATTCATTCAAGGGCAATATACTATTTTATAATAAATTACCGAATGAAATCTTTGAGATGTCTCTCAATAAGTTTAAAATTGATATAAAACTTAAGCTTACAGAAAAATCCTATTAAATGTTAAGGATTACTTAAAAAATAAAAAAGCTTGGTTGGGTAACATTAAAGTTAAACACTTTTTAATTTAGTAATTTTTTTATCCTTATTTTAAGATATGATTCGCTGGGCGAAGATGCCTCTCTGTGATGTTACATTACGTATAACTGCATACACTACTGTTGCTACATACTGCAGTAGCTAGGACTGATATCGAGAGAGGAATTATTATTGTCTCTTCTCGATACGAAACGAATCCGAATCCTAACCTACTTACTTAGGTAAAATTCATGATTGAGTAATTTACAAATATAAAAAAAATATATGAAAAATAAAATACTTGATTTTATAAACTCTCCGTAAATTATATAATGATATAATTGAAGATATACTGTGACTATCTCCGGAACTATAAGACGATGGCAATACAGAGGTCGGGAACTATTTGAAACAGGGGTGCGCTCCTTTAAACTGTTATAAATTTTGCCATCAATTGTGGCTACGAAACTTATTGCGGTTTAATTAAATTATTTGTCGCGCGTCGTAAATTAATTTTATTTGTCTGTTCATGCAATATTCACACTATACCAAACTGGTGGATGCCACCAATTTCGTGTGCCCTTGTGCCTCAATGCAAGCAAAGAACGGGCTAAACTTAATACAATACATAACTCGCAAAATAAAATACCTATCTTTAAACTTTTATCCACTATTTAACCCTTTTGTACCCTTTGAGAGTGTTATTTAAAAAAACTCTTAAACACTTACTTCTTTATTTATAACCGAAAAAAATTGAAAATTGACAGACTTTCAAACAAACGATGTTTAACCTTAATACACATACGGGTGCACTATGATGCGCAAAGAATATTATTGATTGAATATATTCTCTTCAAAGTTCAAATTGGGCTATATTTGGCAAATGTGCTATAATATATTTAATATAATAAAAATGTAACTTGTACTCATATCAAATCAACAACAGGTTTTACCCCAGGGTTTCCACTTCCTTAGAACTGAATAATCACCTAGTTATTGTAGACTCATTGTATTTTTCGTGCATATATACAAAAGCAGTGGATCTGCTTATTTAATGGCCTCATTTCCATAGTGCGGTGCGATGTAGAAACGTCTGATTCCAAGCAATGTGCCGTGCAAAAACTAATTCCACATAGGCTGGGAACTTGTGGTCGAAATTTCCAACCGACTACTAAAATATGTATGTTTTATCAAATCAAACTACTAAAGAACATTAATTGAAACATCATAATAAAATTCGCAAATAGACTGATATTGAAAAAAATAGGCCACGTGGTATCAGAATACAGTTGTCCCCACCCCTCATCTTCATACATGTCTGTTTTGCACAACGGCGACTATAAATGTTTTAGAGCGTAAGAGGCAATGCAGTTTAGTAATAAAGACGATAACTGTTACGAATGTTTTTCTAGTAGGTATCACATACCAAACGGTATGCTCTAAGTCACGTTTGCAGATGGTGACGCCTACACAACATATCTAGTGTCTTGTTATTTTATATTGTGCTATTACTAACACCTAGTGCAATCACCAGCACTTTTACATAGCGTGTTGATTATAAGCATACCTTCCAGCAGAGCTGGCACATTTATATCCCCCGATTATAACCCCTGACAAGGGATATACTTAACGTGTCCACCTGCTATACACGAGAACATGGAATAGGAGAAGTTTTAACGTTACATATATTATTTGGATGTTATTTGCACTTGTGCGCCAGTGCTCTGAGAGTTGATAAAGCTGTGGGAGAAGATAATTTTTTATCCTTTCCCCGGGGAGATAATAGTCTCCTGCCCATGCTAGCCGTACTATAGTGGACTTTTCTATGCTTCTGATTATGATTATAATCTCTCTTTTACAATTATTTAAACAAATTGTCTTGCGAAAAAATAAATCTTTTTCTGTACTCGCCCATGTGGCCCTGGTAACCGTTTTAAAATGCAAGAAATGACTGTGCAAGTTCCCACCAGCTCTCTGACTATAATGAGCTGAAGCCATAAATTCCTCCTCCTAGGGAGTTGTGCACTTGTCACAACGTTAAGTACACATAAACTGGTGTTTAAGGTGCTCACTCTATAAATACAGTCTTATGGTGTTACAATCAAATCTCTACGTCTTTTGAGTAACTACACTAAATTATTTGAGTTCGTGTAGTTGGGACAAAATTTATTTGAAATGGAGACTGAATAAGCTCTTTCATAAAAAAGAATTCAATCGTTGATAAGTCTGTTTATTATTTACTAGCTGTTGCCCGCGACTTTGTCTGCGTTTGGATTTTGCGTTTTGATGTGGCGTTCAATTTAGTAGTAGTTCTAAAAAAAATTTAAGTATTCAGTATCGCTAAGCTATGGGGGTTTGATGCCGTCCGCTGAGGAGTTCTTTAATCTATCTCCACCCACATTAAGATCTTTACAAAGTTTGGGCAAAATTAAACACATATTATAACCTCTATAGTATAAAAATAATTATTTAAATCGGTTTTAATTTGTCGGAGTTATGGTGTAAAATCGTGAAACACTTTCATCCCCTCTCCCAAAGGAACCGAACTGAATATCGAGATAAAAAGTATTTTTTATTACTTCTAACACTTCCAAAAATATGTGTACAAAGTTTCATGATGATCGGTTAAGTAGTTTTTGCGTGAAAGCGTAACAAACAAACTTACATTGACATTTATAATACTAGTAGGGATAGGGATTATTAATGCTATTTGATCAAATATTTCTTGGAAGATAAGATATAATAACAATGATAATCATCATAGAAATTGCAACCAAAGGTAGTCCGCAATAGGCCGCTTTGACTCCAGGGTTTTTTATTTGATAGGGTTTTTCCACTTTTGGTCTAGCTTATAACGTTTGTCAATTATTGTTAGTCATATTCTTTGTTATATGAATTTATTTTCTGGTCCAAGAAAACCACATGTTCTCTATAGCCAAAAAATAAATTCAAATCCCACATAACAGGTTGGAGATATCCATTCCGACTAACGACCGTTCGAGATGTAACGTTTTTCTCACCCGCATATATCTCCAGGACACGCGGGACGGGCCAATTGAACTGTTTTCTTACTTCAAATTTATAGAGGTTGGACCGAAATATGGCCAGGTTGAGTGTCGGTATGGAAACGTGTTTTATCTTCGATTTGTTACTGAATTTAGTTTGAATTCACGAAACAAATTCATACAATCTGCTGTAACTTTTTGTTTTAATTTAAGAGCCATGGTTAAGTGATAATGCAGTCTAAGATGGTAGCGGGCTTAAACTGTAAGGCTGTATATTTAACCCAAAATCCTGATCATTTGCTATGCGCTTGCTGTCGTATCGGAACGCTAAATCAACGCTACTTAGAGAAGCTCTGATTGAAACTCCCTCCGTCACCTGCCGAGTTTTTTAAGAAACCCTAAGAAAATTAATGACCATGTTTCGGAATCTTATGTTACAACTGGCAACACTCACTAAATTGAGACATTTTTATTTAGGCACTTTGCAATTTTTAGTGAAACGTAGCGCGAATCTTCAAATGTGTCGAATTTTATCAGAATCTTTTCTTTATTATTCTGAGCATATAAACAAGTTCCTTCACAGACAATTCAGCAAACACTATAATATCTCGGTCTTACTTAGTACTTCTCTGTCTTATTTCTTAGTGTTAAAATGCCTATAAAGGATACTTTTTTGGAAAAGCGATCAGGAATCAATGTCGCGGGATTTTATAGTTTATACGTGCACAAAAGCCTACCCTAAAACTGATATATAACTGTGGAGGATTTTTGGAGTTCTATGCAATTTTCTTGCTGTGTGCTTACCCTGGTAAGAAACACAGTGCAAGCCAATGGCTACATTTATCACTTATGCACAGGTTAACAGCAAAACTGATACAGAAGGAACTTTCAGTAAAAACAGCTTGTATAATGACGATAACATGGACCTTCCAGTGCAATGAGTTAGTATGAGAATGTACTACCGCTATTCTTATTTCTGCTGCAAACAGGCGATGTTGCGGTATGAAGAGCTTGGTTGCCGGTGTGATTGAAGAAAGATGAGGCACTTAGGCCTCTGATTTATGGTCATAGTGCAGCAAGTTGCAGAACGTATTCCTGGCATGCCTTGTAAAGTGTTTCTCAGTTTATAGGCGATGGTTTTCCACTAATCACCTGCTTGGTCCATCAATTAATACTATAAAAAACATGCAGGGTTTTCTTTGCGGACTGCCAAGTGAAACTAAATCTATGTACATATTAGGTATATAAACAAAATATATAAAGCTCGTGGAAAGCGTTGAAGATGAGGCGAGTTTCATGATTTTTGTTCAAGAGCTCAATGCGCCTAAAGAAGTCTTCACTTCAAAAAACGTAGCAGTCTTTCCCATTTCTATGTAAAATAGATACAGAACACCTATTTCTACATCTATGCTATATTTATAATTATTGTTGCTGTGTTTACATGTCATTATTATTAATTTTTGTGAATGTCATGGTCACTTGTTATCGATGTTCATATAAGTGAGTGTGTAGAATATTGTACAAGTTTATTACTGTATATGGTAAATATGGATATTGTTATAAATAAATGAAAATAAAAAAAGGATATCTGCTTCGCAACCTCATTTGTTGAAAATAAAATCAATCCAGAAATGAGTAGATCCGCAGAAGAACCAGAGTGACCGACGAAGCTCAACTGAATCTGAACTGGCAATGAGCGGGGCACATAGGTCAGAAAACCGATGGAAATTTGGGTCCCAAGGTGCTGGAATAGTGACCTCGCACCGGTAAACGCAACGTTGGTACACCTCTTCTTGTTCTCTTGTATGTGCAATAAAGACTTTTTCTTCATCTTCTTTTATCTCTTCACAGGGTGGGCGAATGACATCAAACAATTTGCAGATAGCCGTTAGACCCAAGCAGCGGCCAATCACCGTTGTATTTGGAACTCTCTACAAAAGAGTTATGTCCAGCAGTGTCCAACGTCAATCGGTAGATATGATAACGATGACCCACCTTTATCGATACTAATAGTTAATGTTTTATAGATGACGTAATCAAGCTATATTGTTAGCTATTAAACAACGAGCGCCGATATCGCATCGGTGTCGCTTACCGGTGATTGCGCGCAGCGCTGCCATCAATCTGCGGGGATCGGACCGGCTCCGGATACCGGCTGATTAATTGAACGTGTGCGCACATCCGTTACTTCGCATGGACATTATTTGAATAAATTATCATCAAAATCACGTGTTATTTATTTTCCATTTATACAAATAAACAAAATATAAACAGCTGTGTGTCATGATAAAATAACAATTATTTGCGTATGGGAGTTTGTTTATAGGAAAAATCGATGGACCAAGCAGATGGTCCACCGGATGGTAAGTGGAAAACTATCGCTTGTAAACACTTCGTATAGTATGCAAGAGACAAGTTCTTCAATGTGTTAAACCTCAAGAGCCTGGCACCGACAACTACGTCGTTCATTCCGGGATAAGCCGCATTCAGCTGCATAACAGCATTGCAATAGTGCTGTTATGCGGCTAAATTTTCAAATTCAAAAATATTTTATTATTCTAGACCTTATCACGGGCACTTATAAAGCGTTCATACATGTTCACACTAATGTTAGTTGATGGTGATAACTGCATTCGTTAACTTAAAACTAAATCTAGGATGGTTCCAAACGATGGTCTAAGAAGAGCCTACAACAGACTTGGCCAGGGTTTTTTTTTGTTTTTGTTAGCGCCATCTCACAGTCGAGTTAATATTTAGATATAATAAGCTTATACTTCAACCGATGTGCTGTGTGTGTTGTCACATAAATCTCTACTAATATTAGAAACGTCCCAAACGACCGAAAATGCATCCAAATGGGACACACAGATGCTACATCTGCACAAGTCATCGTCGGCGGAGACGAGGTTCCCGATTTCTAAATCATCCGGAGCCTATTCCGGTCACGGCGGTTCGGTCAAGCCCTAGGCCAAAAATCATTCAACATAATTCGAAGTCTAGTTCCGAGCCTCTCTAAGGTACCCTTAGAGCTTATATCTCGTGCCTTTTTGTAGCTGATATTACACTGGCAACCATGTCTTTCCGACCGAAACACAGCAATGATTGGGGGCAGAAATAGGCATGACGGTCAGTGGCGTGCTTAGAGGATATGCACAGGGTATGCAGATGATATAGAATGAAGAAAATCTCCTGTACGAGTTATAAATACTGAAGGGTAGGCTTTTTATGGCTGTTATAATGTTACTGTTACAATACATACTGGAGATTTACTTCATTTTACGAGTCTGCATACCCTGTGCATACCCTCTATGCACGCCAGTGATGGCGGTAATCATAACATCCCCGGACGAGTTCTGTCATAAACAGCTTTAAGACGGTAATCACCAAACGATGAAACTGATTTCTTCCGGGAATTTTACATGCAGGTTTATACCGCAGGTAACATAGGCTACATCTTATTTTGCATACTTACCCGAAAGGGGTTGAAATGTGGGTTCAAAGTTTGTATGAGTGATTATGAGAAAACCCTCCCTGGGACCTTTTGTCCAGCAGTTGACTGTTAATTTTAGTTAGACGAGATAATTAATTTTATTACAAGCTACTTAAAGTTTAACCATTCGGGCTTACCCCGTTAGTCTACTGATTAGTATATTACACGACGGATCACGAGGTCTGGGTTCGAATCCTGGATCGGGTCAAATTATATAAGGTATTGTATATTTTCTTTTAAATACTTTTCGGTACCAGCCCGCAGTTTGGAAGTTGGCGGTGACAGACCCCGTACCTCGGAGAGCATGTATAGCCCCGAAGACTTTATAGTACGGTTTTTCCCGTTTATTATCACTTAATTGTGGTAATGGCCGTTAAAGCCCACCAACCCGAATTGCAGCAGCGTGGTGGGTCTATGCTCTCATACCATCTCTGCTATGAGAGACGACGTTTGTGCCCAGCTGTGGGATGTTAATAGGATGCGGATAACTTATTAATAATATAAACATAAGTCGTGTTAGTAGTATCTGCAATAGACATTACGTGATATAGGACTTTACATAGTGCATTAAATTACCTAGTTTCAAAAATAGCAAGTTTACAATGCGTGTCATAGCGATCCGCTACCGCTTACCTTTACCGGTAGCCACCCCTCACCCACCGGAATGCATAAAAAAGATAAGAATAGATATCCGGTGGATCCAAGATATAGTTCTACTTCTACCGTACAGTAACGTAGGCAGAAATTCCAGTATAATATGCAAAGCAAGCGTTATCTCGGCAAATGTATCAAGTGCTGTCGCATTGTCGCCGACGTGATATTCTAGCTGCCATTATTAATATTCATACCTGAAAACCTACCTACTATATACCGAGAAATTAGACGAAATTGGAAAACCACGTATGAAACCTTTGTAGCTTTAGTTTTCAAGTATAGACATTTTTTAGCCTATTGACTGATCTATTGACAGAAGAATGATCGATAGAAAGGCTTGGGTGTGAATCATTGCGCTAACGAACTAACCGCTAACCGCCTAAGTTTGATGTGGGCTTAGACCAGAGCGCGTTTGGATCCGTCGTAGCTTTATTTTTAATTTAACGAATATGGTTATCGCCATAATCAACAATACACATTTCTCATGTAATGTACGCATCATAAGTGCCATCTATGGGCGAACAAATATATTCTTTACTTGGACTTTGACATTAATGGGCACATATTGAATAGAATTTGTGGAAATCCATAATATATTATTAAAATTAAGCTTAATTTGTTGTACTCCGCGAACAGCAAGAGAATCTGTATGGTGTAATTTATATTTTCTTCAATCCTTATACTCCACACCAAACAGATCTCCGGCAATGTACCCTCAACGCACGTTTCGCTCTGAAACCTCTGGAGAAAGTTGTTTCTTAACAATTATAGTCAAAGTCAAAGTTAAAAATATCTTTATTCAAGTAGGCCCATAGGTGGCACTTTTGATGCGTACATAAGAATTACACGGTAGTGAGATGATGACAATAGCCACATTCGAAAACTTCGAAATTATTCATTGTAAAGTCAACATTGTTAAGAAAATTGTTTCTTAACAATTATTAAATGTAACGTCAACGTTTAACTACGTTCCAGCCGCCACGCGCATGTTATGTCTGGGCCTCATTTTTAAAACAATTCATATTCTAATTGCTTAAATTGAAAACGCACTTAGCTCCGAAATTAAGAATGGAAAGGGAGGCCGAAACGCTAACCACTGAGGCATCAATTCCGAGAATAGTCATAAATAAAATAAAATTGAATAAATAAATAAAAAATAAAAATAACATTGGATCACAGTTTTTTGTGTGTGTTCTTGTTCCAAGTCCCCGAGCACCAGTACATAAACAATTCTCTATAGGGCAGGATTCACAAAACAGAGTGAAATTTCTATAGTTGTAGATGAAACTATAGAAATTTCGGAGAGTGTGCTCAGGAGCTATTCGATTTGGTCAAACCATCTCCTTTCTACCATCGAACTGCGAGGCACCGAAATAATCTGCACCGTTACGTGGTTGAAATACCATCAACACGTACGAAGCGTTTTGCTTCTTCCTTTCTGATCCGCACCGCAAAGGCCTGGAATGCCCTCCCATCTTCCGTCTTCCCTGATACCTATAATCTGGGTACCTTCAAATCAAGAGTGAATAGGCATCTTCTAGGCAAGCGCGCTTCATCTTAGGCTGCATCATCATTTGCCATCGGGTGTGATTGCAGTCAAGCACTTGGCTATATACTTTAAAAAAAAAAAAAAATGAATTTTGATGAGTGCTGACCGTATAATATAGGTTATAACTTATAGTGGGTTCGGTAACAAACGGTAATAATGTGCGTACGAGCGATAAATCCCCTTCTATCGTTGCCCTGCTGCATAAATAACGGAATAATTGCTATTTTCACTAGCACCGAGTGATCTATGGGATTAGGTTTTACTGAATTTTAGGTGTGGCGATATTAACTTTACGTCCAATATATATAATTTTCATTGCAATGTATTTAATCATTGGTATTAAAAAAATCTTTTCTTGATGGCCGATTTGCACAGTGGGCAGTGACCCTGCTTTCTGAGTCCAAGGTCGTGGGTTCGATTCCCACAACTTGAAATAATTTTTGTGATGAACATGAATTTTTTTCAATGTCTGTGGGTTCCAGTCCCACAGCTGCAAAATGTTTTTATGGGTGTTTAGTACGTCTGGGTGTTTATTTGTATGTTATAAGTATTAATGTATGTTATTCATAAAAATACTCATCAGTCATCTTAGTAGTCATTACACAAGCTATAATTGCTGCGCTTACTTTGGGGCAGTGTGTGTATTGTCTTAGTATATTTATCTTTTTTTTTTATTTATTTGTACCATTAAGAATTAACGGCCGATTGGCGCATCGGGTATTGACCCTGAATTCTCAGGCTGTGGGTTCGATTCTTACTACTGTAAAATGTTTCAGTTTCTGATTAATTTGTATTACGCTCACCGTTGCGCCAAAGAAGTGTTAAAAAAAGTAATAATAGATTATAATATTATTATGGTAATCATAAATTTTATTTAGATATTTATTAATTAAATAATGTTGTCACTATATTAATAACCTTTAATAACCTGTCTACCAAAATAAAACTAAATTAAACCTAAAACGTCTTCGAAATCACCACAGCGAGGCATAGTGCGTAAGATACTGGCATTGCCCCATTGCATGGCCTAACTAATTCTTTGGCTAGGGTTGCCCGCTCTTGGATCACCGGTAGACTCTTTAACCCTTTTTGGCAATTATATATTAATTATAGATTATAATAACTTTAAACGATTTCCGTCTAAAGTTGCTAGAGGAAAACAAACAAGCAGCATGGCGGTTTTACTTAATAGATTTGTTTAAACTATTACGGACCATGCCTAAAGTGACCAGAAGCAGGACACGTCTTGTTAAAGAAGACTGACTATCTACCCCACAACAAATTTCAAAAAAATATTTATCTACCTTAACTTATGACCATTTATGCCAAATTACCGCTTAACTTCAATGTCATCTGTTTGTCAGTAATGAAAAGGTCAGTGCTCGCGATACAGTCAAAATCGTCAAACAAGTTTTTACAATATTTAAATAAAAACCCGTTTTATTTGTAGGACTATAATTAATTGTCATTCTAATATGACCAATAATATGATCCCAATTGGTTTAAAAATTGTAAAAAAATCACATTTCAGTATAGAACTGCGCTCCTTATTTAATGGTTAATTTAAAAAAAATGGGCCATCGATTACTTTTTCGTGAGTCAATAAATAAATCGATGGACCTACATAATATATGTTCAAGTAATTTTGTAAAGTGGGTATATAACTAAAAAAATCCAAAAAACTATATATGTAGCGAATTGATAACCTTTTTTTAAATAAGTTAAAAAGGGGGCTATCCCGCCGAACCTGAGTAGGATGGTCACTTTACCCATCCCCTTATTAACACAGCCTCCCAGACGCTTATTACATATAAAAATATTTGCCCGGCTTTTAAAGTAATTACATCATTTCGTGGTTCATGGGGTTTTGTTATTCGTGTTTATTTTTTTGTATGTGGAATTTGTATGAATGAGTGTACTTTGTGCAGCTTTAGCGAGTCTGCGGGGTGAATGAAAGATGCTATATGATGTAATGTAAAGTGAGCTGAGCTACGTTGGTTTCGTTAAGTCTACATCGTAAGTAAGTAAGTGGTAAGATCCATCGTTTGAAACCATTGGAATAAACGAGTAGTGGAGAAGGGGTTAAAATAATCTCTAATTAATATCATAAAAGCAATGTGCGTTTTTCATTTTGATTGCTTAGCCTTCTACAAGTAGAAACGAATTCACGAGATTTCTTGCAAAGAGATTATGGCCTTGATAATATCATTAGCTACTTTTTGTTTTGGCTAAATAAAGAAAAGAAGAAAACACATTGCTTCAAACTGTCATTGAGAATAATTTTGTATATCACATCAAAATGCGTGTACAGCTCAGCAAATGTATATAATAAACATATATTATACAATACACGATATTGAATTATACATATTGAGGGGGTTATTAAAAAATATGTAATCCGCGATTTTGTGGCGACAGCAATCTTGAATTTACATATGAGTATAAAACTTAGAACACTTGAAATTGTCATCATAAGCGTTTTGAGATCATTTTGTCTGTTTGTATATCTGGAATCAGCCATATACCATCTTAGAGTGCATTATCACTTAACATTAAGTGAGATTGAAGTCAAGGGCTAGTTAGACGCGGCACAAAAAAGGGTTGTTTAAACCACACAAGTATGTTTATTAAAGTAATCATAGTTACACGGTAAGCCAAAAATATGATATTTTTAGCCAAAATTCCTTCTTAAAATCATGAGCGACCCCTAGTTTTATCAAATAACCATTGAAATATCAAAAAAAGTATAATACTTTACGTGGCATTTGCATAATATCCAGACGTTTCCACTAATGAATATTGACACTGATTGAAATGGGAGGCAGTGGCGCGTTCATTCGCCGCTTGCCGGTTACTCCAGAAGGGTTTAATCGCTAAATGGATTCCGAGATTTTTCGCCGCGTTTCCATATCTCTTCACTTCTCCTGCCTTCCTAGTACCTACCTCGCGGTAGTCTCGCCACTTACTCTCGATGGCTTTATAACTGTGCATTAAATTACGGTTTCATTTCAATTTTTAATGGTGAGCACGTACCTAGCGATTTATCGTTCCGATACGATGGTTTGTAAAGAATGACCACAAATTATCTACGTAATAATGTTAAACTCTTCTTCGAGATTCAAGTCAAACCTTATCTACCTGTTATTACTATAAGTTTATTTATAAAGTGATGACGCCGCAGTTACATATTTTCCTACATTCCCTTGCTTATCTGAGTAGTGGATCATTTTTGAACCCACCACGCTAGTCTAATACGGGTTGGTGGGGTTTGAGAATTATTATCACGATATTAAATATCAGTACCGATGGCTAACGACGTGCTCTTTGAGGCACGGGGAGGGTGGGTGTTCGTCGCCAATTTCAAACTCAACGTAGAAAACTTAGTTACAGCCCGCTGTAACTAAGTTTTCTTCACAGGACAACCCAACCCTATTTCTCTCCCAATTCTGGAGACCAAACCCAGAACCTTGCGATATGTACTAACCACTAGAACATAGGGGTAATCGCTTAACTACATATAAAGCCCACCATATCAACCCGTTTATGGCCCACTACAAGGCTCGGGCCTGCTTCCACAATGTGAAAGGGTTAAGTCCGTAGTCCACCACGCTGGCTCTTTGCAGATTGGTGGACTCCACACACCTTTGAGAACATTCAAAGAACTCTCAGGCATGCAGGTTTCCTCACGATGTTTTTCTTTACCGTTGAAGCAAGTGAGTCTTAGATGTAATGAGCTAAATGGTTAGGAGTATGGCAGTTAAATTAGACCCTTATTGACGGCCGATTGGCGCTGTGGGAAGCGACACTGCTTTCTGAGTACAAGGCCGTGGGTTCGATTCCCACAACTGGAAAATGTTTGTGTGATGAACATGAATGTTTTTCATTTCTGGGTGTTTATATGTATATTATAAGTATTTATGTATATTATTCATAAAATATTCATTATTTATCTTAGTACCCATGACACAAGCTACGCTTACTTCGGGGCTAGATGGTGGTGTGTGTATTGTCGTAGTATATTTATTTAATTATTATAAAAAAAAAATCTTTTAACAGTCCCAACGCGGCATAGTACCGAAATGCTAAATCACTTGGTTTGCACATTTGTATCGTTATAGATAAAACTAGGTACGGCAGAAGCCAGACCAGACCAGAACACAGTATAAACTCAGAAGTTATATTTTCAGAAATTGGTGTCAGGTATCGAATTCACGACCTCTCATTTATAAGAAGACCATCGAGGTAACCACAACGCTAAATTAACGATTTCATACCACTTTATTAAAATAGAAAACAAAGTACTTTCACGAATACCTCCCCGGCGCAACGGTGAGCACTGTGAATTTAAGCAGCACGTTCCGGTTCGATTCCCCACAGGGACAATTTGTGAATTTATAATTTCTGAATTTTCTCTGTCTGTTCTGGTCCGGTGGGGACTTTAGCCGTGGCCGCTTAACGATTTAGTGTTCCGGTGCTATGTTAAAAGTTAAAAGGTTAAAAGTTTAGGCCACTGCTATCTTAGACTGCATCATCACCAAATGAGATTGCAGTCATCTTGTAGTGGGAAAAAAATACGTTCCCAAAAATCCTTTTGATGATAGCAATTTATTGTATATTGTAATTTATTGTATTAAAACAATATTCTTAAAACCTAACTTTAATAATTTCTCTTTTTTATGATTTATTAATGGTTATACCATTAACCAAAAGTAGTAAAAATTACTCATTGTACAAATATCGAGTACAACTGTCAAAATTTTATTTAATACAAATAATATAAAATCAAGCCGCAGTCGTTTGTTTACATGTTGAAAAATTCACCGACACTAATCTCAGGACTCTTATTAACATTAGCGAAGATACTTTGATCTATGATCTCCTTGCGACTCTCTGGTCACACCAGCTGGTTGACAACATTGGCATTGGCACACCAATATATTATAGTTATCAGCTTCTAAAGAAGTTCTATAGTGGCTTCCAATGAGCTCTCTCATACTTTAATTTGTGAAAACAACAATATAACTTGCAAACCAAATGGAAATGCCGAGCCCTACCCAAAGGGTGCCTTAGGGACCCTAATACTAAGTTTTCGTTGTAGACAGTTACAATTTTCACATGTATAGTCTAGGACCATGTGATGACTGTAGATCTGAATATTGTTTGCATCACCCTTTGTCATTTATAACAGAATATAGTAATAGTCTCAGAGAAAGGTATTGTATAATACGCAATTATTAAAAGTTGTATAACTAGGATGTGTCGTGTCAATAAAAAGGTTTTGACTCAGCCGAATATTGATACTAATGTACCCAAGCATATGTAAAATCGTGTAGCGTATTGTGTTACGAAAACCTTCAGATTAGACTTTAACACTTGGCCAATTATTATTATAAAAATTTCTACATGACTAAATAACTAAAAATTTGTATAATATATTTGTGTAAAAGGGCTTGCAAATAGGTTTCTAAACTTGAATTACACAAAAGTGTTAATAATAACTAAATGTCTGTTAATTACTGTTTCTTAGACTTATCTGTGGAACTGAAATTATAATAGTTTTTGATAATAACTTGTAAAAAATAATGTTTAGAAAGTTTATAACATATCTTAAATCCAGAAACAAAGAGTGTATAAATAATAAATTCGAATCGGTTCGGAACTTTCAGCGCAGAGTCTAAAGTTTACTTACCACGTAGTGTACAGAAGACGACTAAATTGCTTTCTAAAGTTCAACTTTACACTGAGTTACTAACTGCTACTATACTCGAAACACACAGATTAAATATCAGTTTACAAAAACCTACACTAAACTACACATGCATCTACACTTCACAACCAACTGAGCGGCTTTTTTTACTTTTAATAATTTTTAAACTACAATTATTTACATTTAAAACTATCTTTTAAAATATATTTCGATAGACTAAAACTTGGAATTTAAAAATTAAACTTTTTTTCTATTTCATCTATAGCATTAACGTATTTTGGTAGATTAAAAAGTTATTCGAAATTTAAACTGTTTTTAAATATTAATAAAAGTTAGTCAGAATTATAAACTAACACTATTTTTTTAATGTTATTGCGCGCTACAAAGGCGCATAAAAAGTTCGTTTGGCTTTAATTTTAATTCTCTCTTACGACGAGCGCGTTTTTGTAAAGTTTAATGGAAATATAAAACTTTTTCAGTTTTTACGTATTGTATAAAGTTTTTCGTGTTGTAAAAGGTTTGGGCGCGTGCTCCGGGATGCAGCGTCGGTCTAGCACTGCCGGGAGACTATCAGACACTGGCTGATACCGTAGGTCTAGAATAAATGCAGACAGCACGGAGGTATGCCACCCCGTGAACGTTTATTTTACTGCGCGACCGTATTCTATATAGTACTGTAATTGTTCAGTTCGTATTTTGAATACATGTTATATCGGTTTTATGGTAATAAATTACTAGAAACATTCAAGGTCAAATATTAAGATAAAGCCAATATTTGTTATTTTGGGGGTGTTAGCAGAAAAGCAATCAAGACTTTTTTTTTAAATGTTATCAATCGAAATTCGAAAAAATGTGATCTTAAAAAAAGTTTCTTTTAAATACAAAATTAATTATAAAAGTTTGAAAAGGGCAATATGATGTCGGAGTTTAATAACACATAAAATTGACAGTATTTCATAAAATGGACAAGCTCTTATAAACATACATTCTTTGGATGATGAGTCAAGGGTATAATAAAATGTTCGAGGGTGTCCTGGAAAGTCCTGGGTCCGACTTCCAGGTTTGAACCGAAATATTGTTAAGAACTAGGGTCTTTCTGTTCGAAGTTTGAAAACTTAAGTATAGGGTTGATATAGGGCTCTACGGTATGCTACGAATAAGCTACGACGTAGCTCAAACTTAACGTTCACAATTTTAACTGCCGACGCTTGTATAATGCCTGTGTATCTATGAAATTGTATATTTTTCTATGGTGTCGTTACGTGGCTTCCAAACGAATGGACTAAATTTAATCGAGGTAGTTCTTAGCTCCAATTCACAAGGGTTCTCAGCTATTCCCTTCTTGATAAAAGAGTATTTACAACATTCTCAGGTTTATTCCAAGACATGATAAACTTGACCTGATGCTGCAGCCTCAACTAGAAAGCAGAGTACCTAAGCTGCTTACAGCAGATATATGGTGTTTATCGAGGTCCTATAGTAAAGAAGCAAAAATAGTTACCGATATTCGTTAGGTGTATTGTGTAGCTAATGTAATTTTTTCTTTTTATATAAAATATAACTAGAAACTATCACTGAAGATAGTCTATATTTATAAGTGAAGTTGTAGTCTTATAAGGTAGCGCACTCCCATAAAAAGTATCTAGCAATATATCAACTCCCTGCAGTTCCTACACCACCCCTATCGTGATATAAATAGTCTCATGGACCACCGTTTTTACCAACGACGTGAACCTAACTTTGTACGTCCTACTTATAAAGAGACTGTGCACGCCGCTACGTCAGAGAGTTTGTCGAAATGGATTTGCTGACAATAATCGATTAACGTTTTATTTACTTCCCATTTTAAAATATATATTTGAAATTTCCACCTAGTGAACAGCCCGCTTAGTTTGTTGTGGGTTCTAAGCATGCCTTGGTCTAATCTATCGCATGCTTAGAATCCTCGTAGCTTTAGTTTTGAATTAACGACTGTTGACACAATCTTCTCACTACCTTGAAAATTAGTATGTATAGGTACATCAAAACCTCCTGTAGGCATTTGAGTACCTTGGGGTAAATAAATATCATTTATTTATGTATAATATTTGTTTTTTACTCAAAGAGTAGTTACAGTTTGATAAAAATACAAAATTAGATTATCAGCACTATGCTTCTATTGCGTAAATATATTAAGGTACTTTCTAGATTTTTTAAATTCCATTAATACTAAGCTTTACAAAGATAAATCTATCAAATCTCTATCAAATGCCAGTTGAAATCACCCCGTTATTGGTTTCCACATGACCACCCAAAGAAATTGACGAATTCGCCAACAAGAACGCTACAAAGCGGGCGGAATCGAAATAAAGGCCGGACCTGGCCGGAAGGGCCGCACAAAGTCTGATTGCGCCTCGAAACTGACCATCGGTGCAGCGCCATCTAGATGCGGAAATGCGAACCGCTTAGTTGTGCTGATTGGAGCGCAGCTGAGGCGTAAATCGGAAACAATACTTTTTGTGAATTTAGTTGAAGACTTCTTGAAAGGAATTGTTTGATATTTTGAGTGTTTTTCAAATAAGTTTCCCATGATTTGTCCGACAAAATTTTATAGCAATGAACGGTTTTTTATTTCATGGCTTGTATGTTTAGTGCGCTGTAAACAGGGCCGTAGCATCGATCAGCCTTTTTAAACTGCACCATTGGTTGAAAAGTAGATAAAAATATAGGTTACGTTCAAAATAAACAACATTGGAGTCTATACTGTTAATTTTCTAAAGCTTAATTGTTTGTTTATTACTCCGATTGAAAAATAATGCGTTACTATTTTTATTTTTTTTATTTTGTTTGTTATTTATATTTGTCACAACCGTGGTTTTTAATGAAATGTATGTGTCTGTTTATTTGTTCGTTATATATGTTTGTCGTTGTGATGAAAATTGGAACAGATATAGCTTGCATCTTGGAGATGGACATATTGTAATATTTATTTCAACAATAGCATTTGTTACTTTAGCGTGGCTTGATCGCTTAACTTATCATGGCATACAAATAGTTAACATGCTGGAGACGATCTTAAGATTATTTTTATCCCATTGATACAAAACTTTCCTGCGGAAATTTTAAAAACAATTGCTAGCTATATTAAAAATTGAAAGAGAGAAATTTTATATATATAAATACTCTTAGCATGGAAAAGTAAGTAATTCTTGCAGAATTGATAAAAAAAACCGTAACATAGATGTAGTCGAAAACAAGTAATAAATAATAGAGTTAAGAATTACTAAGCATTCTTTTGTTTTCCTTATCCTGGGTTTTCCTGGGGTTGCCTGGAAGAGATCGCTACTAAGCGATAAAGCCGCCTTTTGGATATTGCTTCTGTCTGTGTTTTTTTTATTCTTCTTCTGTATTATTTTGTGTGCAAATAAAGAGTGTAAATAAATAAATAATATAAGCATGGGTCTCTATCACGTAAGAGCCTACTCTAAGAATTAACTTAAAATATATTATATAACTTACAAATAGGCCAAGTTAACTTTTTACCATAAGTAACATATCACAAGGGTCTGTATGAAGAAGCTAGCTAATATATTAAGAGGGTGAGCACATAAGAGACGCTGCGGTAGTGCGGACGGCGCATTTGCATAACAAATAGGAAGATTCCGCCGCGCTTCCGCTAGTGATGTGCCAAAGGGACCGCTAAAAACTCGATTATTCTTTATCGATTAAGAACGAAATCGATTTTGTTAATTATGTATTTATTAAGGGTCTTCAATTACGTGTATTCAAATTTCATTTATTTCAACTAGACTTACTCTTTAAGCACTTTTGAAACATTAAGTATGTCTGTTTGTAGTGAATCTACCACTAGTTTGGCAGGCAGATTCTACGTTTCTTCCAACGGTAACAATTTAAACATTCATTGGTCTATCTTGTGAGAGATGAAAGTAGAGACGGATGCTGCTTTGCAACCTTAAAGATTGTAACCTTGGCGAGTATTGCAAATTTATTACAATAAATAGGGAAGACTTTTCTCCCCACTAGCAGTCCTAACTTAAATAAAATAAAATAGATAGCAAGATAGAGACAAATAGCAATATATTACTTGGTTAAGAAGACAGAAGTTCAATGGAAAATAATCAAATTTGGATTAAGAAAATATCGAAGTGGCTTGAATGTTTTACTTATACAAGTATGACTCTAAATTATCCTTATATAGTTCTGTTTTGTCTGATTTACGATTTTGTGCGGCCTATGCGTAGTCAATTTCCACCATATCTTATTCTTGATAGAGATTAAAATCAGTCGAAACACAGTTTAAAATATCATGAAGTTGAAGTAAATGCTTTAAATGCCATCATTTGAGGCCCGCTGTAAACAATGACAGATTTAGGTAAATTACTGTTATGTTGTCTGTATAAGGTAAGAATATGTATTTTTTACTTTAGCTATATTCGATATATGGAAAACGATTGTTAGAATGAAGTATGTATATACACACGTATGGGATTTGAATGCTGGCATTTGTAGCATTTGTATTTGTATCTCAGTTTATCTTGTAGATTAGAATGCTACGGCTAAGAAGCATCATCGTAGCTGGAAGCCTACGATGTAGCCATCGCACGTTACTGCCTACATCCTTGATTATAATAAATACTAGTTCCTTTCCGGTCAAAATAGAACTGTAGTTAATATACTCGTACAAGAACAATCAACTTACAAATTTTAAATTGGATAATGTTTGTATTACTTAATTACCTTTCGAATAACTGCTCATGCAAGCTCTCGCAGTTCTTCGCTGACTATTGGAACCAAATAATCTATTACTGAGTTTACAATAATACTTTGTCATGTTTAACCAACTAACGTCCCACTGCTGGGCACAGACCTACTTTCTCATAGAAGAGACGGTTTTAGACTATAGAACCACCATGCTCATCTTAGATGGATCGTCTGGCGTGTTAGAACATTAATATATTATGACCGCAGATTGGCGCAGTTTGCAGCAATCCTGCTTTCTGAGCCCAGGGCCGTGGGTTCCCACAGCTGGAAAATGTTTGTGTGATGAGCATGAATGTTTGTCAGTGTCTGGGTGTTTATATGTACATTCTAAGTATTTATGTATATTGTTCATAAAAATATTCATCAGTCGTCTTAGTACCCATAACACAAACAACGCTTACTTTAGAGCTAGATGGCGGTGTGTGTATTGTCGTTTAATTATTTATTTTTTTATAATATAAAAAAAAAATATATATTATGTCAATAATATATTCACAACAATTTTCATTATTTAAAAAAAAAATGATTTAATAAGTAATGAGAAATATTTTAATTCATTGTAGCAACCCATTACCGGCCCACTACAGGGTACGGGTCTCGTCCCACAATGGGAATGGGTTACGCTGTTCCAATGCGGATGTGAGAACATTATGGAGAACTCTCGGGCGTGCAGGTTTCCTCACGAGGTTTTACTCATAATTAATATACTCCTAATGTTATTACTGATACAAAAAAAAGTTAAAATATTGGAACTACTCTTTATCGATGGATAATTTTTAATTGATGGATGTGATATTTAATTGCTAAGGTCCAGTCCAGTCTATGATGAAACATCTTGATTATATTCGGGTAGCATTGGCCTTGCACATCACTAGGTCCCAAGCGATTTTTGTAAACACGAGTTAGGGATGTTAGCGTCAAGCGGGCAGTTTATATGTTATGTTTGTTCGCGGTGATACGGTCCGGGCTTGTTTCATTGTACCTGCTCGACATAACAATGTTGATCTCGAATCTTTCGAGACAGGTACTGTAATCCTTTGCTCAAATAGTTTGCTCGTTTTGAAATCGGTCGCTGGCAGATGCTAAAATGCGGTTGCGGCTACTTCAGAGACTCGGCACATACTGTATACCCGTAGTTTTATTGCGTTTGAAAGATTCGGAGATCTAGTACCTACTTAGTATTTTGATTAATTGTTTTTTTCAATTAATGGAATAACTTTTTTATGTAATAAATATATAACGAATACTAGCGGACCCCAGCGCCATCTGTCGGGCTGATTTGTGAATCTAAACCATCCAGGGTGCCAGCCATACGGATAACATAAAATTCATTCAAATCAGTCCAGCCGTTTAGGAGGAGTTCAGTGACATACGCACGCACACAAGAAATATAAATATAAATATATGCCCATTATTTTAATTATTTAAAAACTATTTATTAATAAAATAAGAATTATCAGCACATTTGTTTAAATTCTAATCAAATTACAGTTATCCAAAGTTTAATTATTTTCCCTCTTTTTAAAATTATTGTAACAATAAGTTATTGAAGATACGTGTGGTTCTTAATAACACCAACTAAACCCAAAGTGCCATACTTTGCGTTCTTGTTGCACACTCAAATTATCTCTTTATATATCCCATTAAAATAAATCCATTCGAGAGACATGTGAACAATCCGAATATAAACTATCAAGTCGGAAAACAGTTTACACGGGCCGCGCCGGCCGCAGGAGCAGTTGGGTCGATTTCCATAACTAATTAAATTGCGGACTAACTGGGGAAAGTTGCCCGCAGGTGTCGCAACTTCCTGGGCACTACAGTTGCTGAAATACCGCGCAGTAGGCATGCCGGCTTGACACTCGTCCTCTTTACGGCGGCTCTTGTACTATATTGCATAAGTTAAATGACTTCAGGAGATAAGAGGACTCTAACGCAGTGGCAGAAGTTTTTCCTTTAAAATTCTTGCAATTCTTTGAAAAATACATTTAACCTTCAATAATTTCTACCCAATATAAAAATTTTTGTTAATGTAGACCTTATCACAAGCACTTTATTTATAATTATAACATGTTACCACTAATGTTAGGTGACAGTGATAACTACCGATAGCTTCAAACGCGCCCTGATCTAAGAAGAATTAATACTAAGCTATAAAGTTAGAGCAATTCATACCCAAGCTTTTTTTATCATACATGTAATACTTAATATTAAAATAGGATTTTACTATAGATTACGTTTTACATAAACTTTTAATTTATTGAGAGACATCTCAAGGATTTCATTTATTTAAATAAGAATTAGCAGCATATTTGTTTAAATGCTAAATAAATTACAGTTTTCGAAAGTTTAATTATTTTCCCTCTTTTTAAAATTACTGTATCAATAAGGATATCTCAAGGATTTCATCTGGTAATTTGTTATAAAATTATATACAATAACCCTTAAAGGAATTACAAATTTTACGCAGCCTAGTAAACTGCACTGCAAGTTTATTTTTACTTCTCATACATATATTGTTACAGTCCACTTTCTTTTTAAAGAGCAATAGAAAAATATACCTACTTATTTCTTATTTTAACACATTGTTTAAACTTATGCATTGTTAGATCGAAACAGTGAGTAAGACAGCATTCGAGCCCCGGCAAGCACCACTCGGAGTTATGTGCGTTTTTAATTAAAGCCATTGTATATATGTGAAGGAAAACATCGTGAGGAAACCTGCATGCCTTAGAGTTCTCCACAATGTTCTCAGCTGCGTGTGAAGTCAACCAATCCGGACTTTTGGCCAGCGTGGTATACGGCCTAAACTCTTCTCATTCTGAGAGAAAACCCGTGTCCCGTAGTGGGCCGATAAATTTTGAATTGAACAATCATCATCTTCATCATTGGTATTCCAATTATAAAAGCATAAACTCAATCCCATTGAGAGATGTAATAACACTTTAAATAAAATAAAGACTTATAATAACTCTGCCTTTATGAAAGTTGCAGCCACTGAGGGAACTTCCCTCATAAACGTTAACGGACCAGTTGCAGTGATCCGCTGGAATTGAATCGGTGTCGTAATGAGCGCGCCGCCGATTGAGACTATCGCAGCAATCGCAGGCTCGGCCCAGCGATAAACGGAATCCCCCAGATGATTTCCAATTTTATATATTGCAAGTTATTTTCAATAAAAAACTATTGGCCACAATCGGTTGGTAACTGATGATGGGAACATTGCGACGGAATTTCAAATTTTTCATTTGACGGCCGATTGGCGCAGTGGGCAGCGACCCTGCTTTCTGAGTCCAAGGCCGTGGGTTCGATTCCCACAACTGGAAAATGTTTGTGTGATGAACATGATTGTTTTTCAGTGTCTGGGTATTTATCTGTATATTATAAGTATTTATATGTATTATATTCATAAAGATATTCAACAGCTATCTTAGTACCCATAACACAAGCTACGCTTACTTTGGGGCTAGATGGTGATGTGTGTATTGTCGTAGTATATTTATTTATTTATTTATATTTAATATCTTCACATATACGGGTCTCCCCCCACAGTGAGAAGGGGTTAAGGTTGTAGTCCCCCACACCTTTGAGAACATTTTGGAAAACTCTCAGGGCGAGTCAAGAAACAATTTTTTTTTGTTTGTATATTGGGTCAATGTTTAATGTCACAAATAACAATTTACCTAGAAGCACCCCTAAGAATAAAGTTTCAATAGCTCTGTAATTTCAATAAGTGTAAGAAGCTGCGTTAAAATAAGGCAAAAATCGAAGGAATAAACGTAAAAAATTACTCTGCGAAGATATCAGTCTGTACGTCGGATGCAGAAGCTAAACGATAGTCTGAATCGATGCGGTGCTCATTAAGCGAGCGACTCCATCCCGACAGCTAACCCGTAGGTTATGTTGGTATCACCTTCGCGGAGGGCATTAGAAATACCTTCTAGAGTTATATTGGTAACAATTTGAATTACATGATTTCAAGTTAAAACACGTCAACAATGGAGACTTAGCGAAGTCTAGTCTAGAAGGGATGTTTACTATAATATCCATGCAAGTTTTTATTCCACCAAAAGGAAGAGTTTGACAGTAATCTCATCGGGTAGTCAGTGATTATGCAGTCTAATATGGTAGCGGGCTAAACAATTTGGGGTATGAAAGTTATATTAAACCTGTTATTGGATTCCGCGCTGCTTCGTATCGCGCTGATCATATATATAGAAGGGTTTAGGCCGGAGTCCACCACGCATGATGTTTTTCTTCACAATTAAAGCAAGTGATATATTTATTACTTACATAATAGATAGGGGTAAGTGCTGGGATTCCAAAGACCCCCCCCCCCCCCCCCCCCTTATAGTAAAACATAACGTGCAACTTTGGGAGACGAGTAATTTGTCGAGTTTCGCTTGACAAAAACTTATCATGCAACTAACATAAGCGAGTACAAAAGTTTATCTTGCTGACAGTGTTGCAAATAACAATGCAAGCGGAGTCACCCGCGAGGTCTAGTCCGCAATAAAGGTAATTCCCGGCTTATCCGCTGAAATGAATCGCTTATTGAGTACTGAGCTGCGACCGACGTATCAAAGCTATTGCGTTCGGATCTATTATGCCTGGCCTTCTGCCTATTATGAATGCCTGACTAATCTAGTGGTTTACCTGCTTTCTACGTATCATGAGGGCCTTGAATCGATTCCCGGGTCAGGCTGAAAACTGTTAAGTATCCGGATTTTATGACAAGGTTTTGATGTTATCTGGTGGCTAGATACCACCCTACCGATAAAGTTGAATTTAGAAGGCTGCTTGTTTCACTGGGCAGCGACTGTTTTTCAGTGTCTGGGTGTTTATTTGTATCATCATATTAACCCATTAACGGCCCACACAGGGCACGGGTGTTCTCTAACAATGAAAAGGGGTTAAGGCCTTAGTCCGCCACGCTTGGTGAACAAAATGGTACTGGAATATGTAGGAATTTTAATAATTATTCAAATGAAAATTTGAGAAGGTGATAACAAGACGAACACCCTCCTAAGTTTGTTATTTCTTCTCGTAGCTTTAGTTTTAAGTTTACGAACATGGTTATCTCCCACATCTTACTACCATATATACATTATTTATGTTCCGTATACCTAAAAATGTCACCTACTTGAATAAAGATATTTATTACTTTAACTTTAATTTAAAATAAATCGTTTTACTTTACTTATTCCGTGTTATATGTGATCGTTCGTAACAAGGGTGTTAAAAATTTTAATACATCTTTGAAAGGTATTTCAAACCAGAGACACGTAAACATATAATCTCGATAAAAGGCAAAATATCTAAAATATCATTTTTGATTCAGAGCAAAAGTTACAGAGAGCCAAAAGACATTATCAACTCTAAAGCAATCTAAATAATACCGGTCCCAAACAAATGCACCCCCCAGGAACTCTGCGTGGTTAAATGTTACTGTTATCAGGCACTGATAAGGCTCGCGACGCCTTTCGCGCTTATCGGTTACAACTTTACCCATAACCCGCGTGTATCGTGCAAATTGTACAGAAATATTGTAGATATAGGACACCTTGTATTTATCTACGGAACAAATAAATCAAGTAAATTTTATGCAACAACGGTTTTGATATTAGATAGACGCAGGCGTTACATAGCTCGGAGAACCGATGGACGTTGGGGTCTTAAGGTGCTGGAATGGCGACCCCGCACCGGTAAACGCAGCGTAGATCGGCCCCCAACGAGGTGGACAGATGACATCGGGCGTGTAACTGGGAGCCGCTGGAGGCAAGCGGCCCAGGACCGTGTATTGTGGAACTCCCTACAAAAGACCTATGTCCAGCAGTGGACGTCGATTGGTTGAGATGATGAAGATGATGAGGCGTTACTTTGCGGAAATCCATGATATATTATGAAACTTAATCTTACTTTGTTATACTCCGCGAAACGCAGGGGAATCTGTATGGTGTAATTTATAATTTCTTCAATTCCTTACACTCCACACCAAACAGATCTTCGGCAATGTACCCTCTACGCAAGTTTCGCTCCGAAACCGGAGCATCCTTAGAAGATGTTGACTATACAATGAATAATTGTTAAGTTTTTAACTTAAAAGCTTAATTTTCATAACGGTTTTGACATTCTAGATTGCTTGCTTATATTGTAAACTCGAGTAACAAGAGTTATAAATACTTAATGGTAGGCTTTTTATAACTCTTACAATGCCTATTCTTAGGTGTTTTATATCTCGTACTGGAGATTTTCTTCATTTTTTATCATCTGCATACCCTGTGCATACCCTCTATCTACGCCACTGGGTAGCACCATATTCCACTAGACGCCAACAATGTTGGCGGTTTTTACACAGTCACATTTATTGACAGTGTTTGAAAGCTACCGTATAATCAACATTATTACGGTGGTCACCAACTACGCCTGTTTTTAAAGCAGATCTTTACTATAATATCAGAACTTAAAGCTTTTTAGAGGTAGGTACTTTATACAGCCCAATTTTAAATTTCTATGAGAATTCAATTTTTCCTTACTCCGGTTAGTTTTTTTATATTTTTTTTTTTATAAGATAGACCTAAGTGGAAAACCATCGCCTTTAAACAGAGCAACACGCCACAGGGCATGCAAGGAGCACGTCCTGCTACATGCCGCCCTGTGTCCATCAATTTGAGGCGTACGTGTTATTGCAACAATGCTTCTTAGCGGCAGAAGTAACCATGGCGATCTATCGCCACTTCCTCGGACGAGCTCTGTCACAAAAAGCTCTCCAACTACTTTATTAGTGGTATCTGCATATCGTCTGCGAAAGCTGCAGAACTCCTTTGTGGGGTTGAGTATACGCTTTTACCATTGCATACATTTAAAAAATGTGTAAAAACACATCTAATTCAGCGAGGTTACTACACATTTGATGCAATTCTTATTGACAAGGTAGATTGGAAGCAGCCAGCTTCGCTCTCATCTCCCGCAAGATAGAGAAATGATTGTAAATGTTGATTTTGGAAAAGAGCAACTACTGAGTTTATTACCGGCTCTTCTCGGTAGAATCTGCTTTCTGAACCGGTGGTAGAGTCAAACATACATACTTGACGTTTCAAAAGTGCTTATAAAGTAGGCCTACTTGAAATAAATGAATTTTGAATATTTTTTTTTGGTGCTTTTTCTATTTTGTTATATTTGAACTAGGATCACCTAAATAGTACGAAACACGAAACGTCCAGGGGGATAGCCGATAGCTCGATAGCGCAGCGGCAACAGTATACAAAATGATAATAAAATAAAAGTCTATCGCTCGGAAATAACCCGGCGATTGTGCTAATGAAACTACGGGGCTCGCTTTAATGTGACGCCCTGCGTGCCGCTACTAATGCTTACGGCTTTATATACTGGGAAGTACTTCATATTCTGCAATAAGAATGTTCCATGACATTCAGATCTATTGAACCGATTAAAAAAACACTGAAATATAGCTGACTTAGAAAGGAAATCTAGGAGTATGAAAGGCATGCCTCAAAAAGTGCAAAGCTTATAGAAAATAAATATTTTAGTATACAGGACTGTAGGTTGGTCTTAATAAAAATCTAGGTGACATTGATGATAGCCTATTGGTTAGTACTACGGTTACACTTTCGAGGGGCCGAGTTTGATTCCCAGCACACACCTCTTTAGTCACATGACTTAAAAAAGTGCTTCAAGTATATTCTCAAATGCGTCCACCAATCCGCATTGGGCCAGCGTGGTGGACTACGGCCTTAACCAATGTGGGAGGAGACCCGTGCCCTTTAGTGGACCGGTAATGTGTTGATATGATGAAATGCGAGTGTGAAATGGTGATTAAAAAAAACCTAGTTGAGTTTACCGTAGGTTTCTCAAAATACCAGTTTGGGCGTGTTTAGAATACAGTGGTAGTTATGATTAAAATCCCAATACCATGTAAACAACAACGCATCCAAATATTTTTTTGTCTCTAGGAATCACCTAAATAACTAGGCATCCGCTTAAGGATATTCCTAGGTTAAGTGAAAACGGGCATAAGTCCCAGTACCTTACGGGTGAGTTCAATAGGGGACTATTTAACTCTCCCCTAAGAACTAAAGGCTTTGCTATCAAGGCCTAGTACAATCGCAATAAAAAACGTATTCTCTGATGTATTACAATATTACTCGCAGGAACAGTATGAAATTGACTGTGTAACTGTCGGTATTTCAACAAATTTATAGAGTGGTTGTGCGGACAAAAGGTACATTTACATAACAAATTGAAGGGCAATGGATGGACCAACGCAACCTGTGTTATATATATCGTAACTAAGTCCATATATAGCATAGTTACGTAGGATTTAGTACAAAACCAAGCCCACTGCCGATATGCGCAGTGGGCAGCACTTTCTTAGTCCAAGGCTGTGGGTTTGATTAACTTTACTGAAAAATGTTTGTGTCATGCACATTAATGTTTTTCAGTGACTGGGTATTTAACTGTTATATTAAATCTATTTATGTAAAATATTCTTCAGTCATCTCAGTACCCATAACACTAGCTACACTTTCTTTGGGGCTATATGGCGATGTGTGTGTCGAAGTATATTCAAAGTCAAAGTCAAAAATATCTTTATTCAAGTAGGCCCACAGGTGGCACTTTAGATGCGTACATAAAAACCACACGGTAGTGAGATGATGGCGATAACCACATTCGTAAACTTAAAACTAAAGCTACGAGGGTTCCAAACGCGTCCTGGTCTAAGAAGAAGCCCACAACAAACTTAGCCGGGTGTTTTTTTATTTATTTATTTAACAGTTTAACTTAAGAGGTAGCCATCATACCAATAGGATGGATATTAATTCCAACCGCCTATTGAATCACCCGGCAATCATCAAATCAATGATTCCCGAATAGTTACCATCGATATACCGTCAGAGGGCGCAACTGAGCGATCCAATATGTAAATTGTTTCCGGCAAAGCCTAACTGACCATTGTGTATGTAGCTGAATAAACGGCTAACTATGATAAGGTGACTAAGATTCGATATCTGACTATGTAATTATTGTAATTCACTGAATTACAATGTGCACCGCTTAGCGGAGGAAACACACTTACAACACCTGACGCAACCGGAGTATTATGTTCGCGCCGATGATTTATCCTCAATACTGATTATCTTTGCCAATGTTTATTTTATTTAAACTCTTTATTTGTACACCACTACACAGTTAGAAATATAAAGGACGAATAGAGAGAAATACAAAGACTCGAGTAGAATACAAAAGGTGGCCTTATCGCTAAGAAGCGATCGATAAGGGGATGGTGATAACTTCGTTCGTCATCTTAAACCTACGCTACGTTCGCTTCCTTTAATCTACGAGGGTTCCAGAAGAGCCCACAACAAACGTAGCCGGGTAATTTTTATTTTGTTATCACCATCTCATGAATAATCTGTGGTCTTGTATTGTAGGAGGTTTCGGCCGTGGCTTGTTACTACCCTACCTATAAGAAGTGCCGCTTAGAGATTAAGCGTTTCTATACAATGTCGCGTAGGAACCGATTAGGGGTATGGTTTGATATCCATAACAGGTTAGCACGCTACCATCTTAGAATTCATTATCACTTATTATCAGGTGAGATTGCAGTGAAGGGCTAACTTGTAATGGAATAAAAAAAACGATGAAAATTTAATATTAGAAAAGGTCACCCCACATTGACTGTCAAAATCTATATAAACCTATAAATAACTTACCGAATCTAGCAAAACTGGGGACAAAAGCTAACAAACATCATCAGCCTATTAAATTCCCTCTGCTGGGCACTGGCCTCCTCTCTAATAAGAGAGTGGCCCACCACGTTGCTTCAATGCGGGATGGTGGGCTTAACTATTATTATCGCATGTGAGTGATAATTCTTACTGAGAAATTGAATAGATACAGGAATACATCCGCTCATTGTCAGCACAATACGTCAAATCGGTTCATTACCTCAGACTTAGTGTATCAGTCCGAACACAAATTTCACACCATAGAGTTCATAGTTACCATTTTGTTTAATAGAAAGAGATGTCATTTGAAACCCACCAGTCCAAAATACAAACAATCCCATCCATCTAAGTTACAGTACCGAATTTACATTCCCGTCTCAAGAATTATAAAAGTTTAAAAATTGTTTTACATTTTTATTTGATTTCTTTGTCCGAATCCCCAAGTATTGGAGGGCCTACTTTAAATAAACATGAAACACAACTTAATATTAAATCAAAAAAATGTATTTGAGGAGTTCTTTAAAAGCATTCCGAAGTACATTTTCGGTCATTCGCTTTTAATCATTTGAATTGTTTCAGAACTTCTACTGTATATAATATGATGAGAATTGTTTATACTGAAATATGAAGACGTTTCCCAAATACGTTCCATAATTTGGTGTTATTATCTGACTTTATTGACCACAGAAAATTAATTTTATTTTCTTCGCTAGTAACAATCCGCACTAAAACCAAGTGTATTTTGAAAACGAATACAGAAATTCCACAATAACCATCAAAATAAAAAGGAAAATGGAGGAAATATATTTTTTTTTGTTTCGGACAAACATTTTTATTGTTAGGGCAAAGATGGCTTTGTTTGTTTGACCGCGTTAATCACTGGAACTACCAGTGGGATTTGAAAAATCTTGATATTTTAAGTTAATTGACATCATGCGCTCTTAGGTGCTGAGTTAAAAGATAAAGAACGCTAAGCTAAAATGAATTTAGAGAACGAGATGTGAAACGAAAGAGTTTGATGAGATGGGTTTGGGGCTGAAGGTGATTTGTGATTGTTTTTATTTCCTTAAATGAACGGCGGGGGAAACTACGTGGTATTGGTAATTACTATGGTAATTTACGAAGAATTTGTCTAGATAAATAGCTCTAGATAGTACCCAGGTTAGTTTTAGTGATAAAGCCAATGTTCTTACTAAATAAGACGGCATCTTTATAAATTAAAAACATATTATGAAAGTTACGACAATCGCGACCTGTCCGCTTTACTGAATAAGCTGTGGTTGTCATACTACCGATGCGCGATTATAAATTTCAAATTTATCAATGTGAAAGTGCGGATACAACTGTTCAGTAAAAATATAAAATTATGAGATAGCATCTTGTTTGGATTTGTCTGTAGTTCCAATAAAATGAGACATGGCAAAAAGTGAGCATCAAAAAAAGCTATTTACGGGGAACATGGGGACACGCGATTTATTTTTTATAATAAACAGAATTTCGCTGATGAAATTTATAACGCGGCGAGGGGAATGGGGCAAAATCACATTCGCCCTCTAATGTCCCATAGAATCTCATCTTCCCAGGCATATTGTGAAATTGAAATGATTAGTCTTTGTGATTGCTCATTTTGTCATTCGATAATGAAGAAAATAAAAACGAAAGAATAACGCAACAGAATCAGGCTTTAATGTCGCGTTGCGGTGCAGTGATCGATGTTTCCATAAACGTCAAGATACAGGGTTACACTTCCCAATTTCGGACATTAAATAAAATGTTGTACTAAAGAGAAAGGAAAAGAGGCAGCTTAAATATTGGAAAGAAGCAGGCGTTACTTTGCGGAGTTCCATGATATATTATGAAAATTAAGCTTAATTTGCTATACTCCGCGAAATTATACCCAATCCTTATACTCCACACCAAACAGATCTTCGACAATGTACCCTCTACAATAAATTATTGTTAAGAATTAACAATTATACCTACATTGTAATGTCAACATCTCCTGAGGATGCTCCGTTTTCGAAGCGAAACGTGCGTAGAGGGTACATTGCCGAAGATCTGTTTGGTGTGGAGTATAAGGATTGAATATAATTTGCTTTTCGCGGAGAGCAAACGATAATTAAAAACCTTAATGGCCATTTTCACTAACGACG
The DNA here is from genome assembly GCF_905163445.1 of Pararge aegeria. Classification (NCBI taxonomy): domain Eukaryota; kingdom Metazoa; phylum Arthropoda; class Insecta; order Lepidoptera; family Nymphalidae; genus Pararge; species Pararge aegeria. The sequence goes on along the minus strand of NC_053184.1, from coordinate 959,122 downwards.
AACTACTTAAGGTATTGCCACCTTAATAAGTAACGCCTAGTCGAAGGATATTCGTAGACATACAACAACCTTTACCCGATAGTTATCACCTAAGAGTTGGTGAAACGTTACGATTAAATATTTAAACACGGAGGAATGAAAATATGATGGTGATGGAAAAGTGACACATTAAATACATATTTGACAATTTAATGTATGTTTATAAAATATTTCTAAATTAAAAAAAAAATGTGAATGCCATATTTTGAACATAGAAGTAAAAATAAACTTGCAGTGCAATATACTAGGTGACAAAACATTCATAATTCGTTTAAAGGAAATTGCATACAATCTTACAATGAACTACCCCTTAACATCTTGGTGATGTATCTTAAAAAGGTTAAAGTTAAAGACGACCGGTGATGGGTTGATATGATGATGATGGTGACATAAAAAAGAAGAAAATCGCATCGAATAGAGAGCCTCCGTATTTGGAAGTAGTTGAAATACTCAACATACCCGTACGTCGAAGATGATGCAAGACGCATGACTTTTGAATTTTATTTCAACGAAATAGGGGCATCAAGTAGATTTATCCTGTACTCGTGAAAGTATTCTCATGTACTGAGCGACGTTATTCAGGATCACTGTGACTTTGATGTCACATACTTTACGTAGCTGGAGTAGGTATATTGGCACTTTAGATATGTCCTTAACCTTTGCAGTTAACTCCACGTTCTACACAGAACTATCCAGTTAAAGGCTTCATTGATACAACTACGGATTACGACGTCTTGGGTCCCGATTCCCGGGAATCGGGACTCAAGACGTCGATCGGGAAAAATATTTTTAAGTATTAGGTTTCTATGAATTTTTTTTCTTATTTCATAATTCAACTAGAAGTTATTCAAAATTGGTAGCGGACAAACCTATTAGCGGTATGGCAGTTCTATTTAAGCCAATAATTACCTTTAATTTGTTTCTACGTGACATCGCACCAACATTTGTTTTAGTCACAGAATTAGGAACATGCAGAATTCTTATTTAGCCATTATTGTATGCAGTACATTATGTCCACTTTTCTTTTTTTTAACCCGCGTTTGTGTCACTTCACTATCGTGAAATGTTGCTAGCTCACAAACTTCTTATTTTCCCTTTTTATAGTAAACATTTCGAACAATAGATGTAAAATAAATACGCTTAACTGTTAAATGGTATGAAGTGACTAACCGCCTGTGGTTTTTATCCCCCCCTGCCCCACACCTATGATAGAGAAGGCTTGTGTGTAGCAGCCCCAATAATAATAATAATATGTTTTCTTTATTTAACCCAAACAGCACAAAGAAGTATAAATAAACATGCATCATCATCATACCAATCCATTACCGACCCACTACAGGGCACGGGTCTCCTCCCACAGTGAGAAGGGGGTAAGGCCATACTCCACCACGCTGGCCCTGTGCGGATTGGTGCACTCCACACACCTTTGAGAACATAATGGAGAACTCTCAGGAATTGAGGTTTCCTCACAATGTTTTCCTTCACCGTTGAAGCAAGTGATATTTAAATTGCTTAAAATGCACATATCATTTAGAAAAGTTGTGCGTTCTGGGATTCGAATTCGGCCCCCCGAAAGTCGAAATCTTACCCACTGGGCTATCACCGCTTAAAATAAATGTCTAAATAAACATTAAACATTCATAATTCTTATACATAAATAATGAGCTGAACCAAATCATTTTAGCGTTCCAATAACTATTCCTAAAAACCGTTTACAGGTCAGCCTTAAATGAATAAATAAAATACTAATAATAAATAAAGTTCCACACCTACATTGGCGCGGTGCCAACAGTAGATTTTATGTAAATCTAATAAGCACGTGTCCAAATACAAAGCAACTCGAGGAGGCAGGCCAGTGAATTTGAATCCGGGATCCTCTTGGCAAAACTCTCATTGATATACTGCAACAGTGCGCTACGCCTTATCAACGGCCAGTGCTGGCGATTTGAATTTCAATACATTTTGTGCTGCGGAGTTTAGAATTCGCGTTGTAGTTTTGTTATGCTGAATCAACTTCTAGTTAACGTTATACGGTAGCCGGTACGACATATACTTGTAATATTGAACGCTATCTGCACTCATCCTCTATTATTCCTTACCATTATACACTTCTCAATGTAGGAGGAGATCCGTGACATGTAGTGGGATGGTAATGATGGAGACGATCATTACTAATATTATAAATGCGAAAGTGTGTTTATTTGTTTGTCCTTCCTTCACACCTTAACTAAGGTACCTAGATAGATACCTTAACTTTTGATTTGTTACTTGAAAAGAATGAGAGTAACAGGCTAATTTGTATCCCAAAAAAACTTGGAAACAATGGTCCCCACGGTCAAAAATGTCAAAAAAGCTGATTAAATTATAAAGTCAATAGACAAAGTCAAAATAATCTTTATTCAAGTATAACGACTAAGTTTGTTGTGGGCTTCTTCTTAGACCAGGGCACGTTAGGAACCCTCGTAGCTTTAGTTTTAAGTTGCCAAATTAGTTTTCGCCATCAACTCACTCCTATGTCATATTTTACATATAATGTACGTATCAAAAGTGCCATCTATGTGCCAATTTAAATAAAGAAATATTTGACTTTCACTTTGACCATTGAAATTTGGTTTTACTTAAGTTTAAATTTCATCGAGGTGCATGGAACCCTGAAAATAAAATCAAAGCTGTATATTTACAAAGCTCGCTGTCCATACGACAATCTGAAACAATAAATCTATCGCGAGCAGGCTTAGCGTCTCTTTGTCTCAGAAAATTCCTTATACGTATCTTTTCGCTCGAATGGAGCTTTTATCTAACCCTGTTGCCCGCTGAGCGCCCTACCATGAACTTTATGAAAACCATTTTTATCGGAATCATCTTCTACTCCTCGCGAACTATCTTCTAGCGCGTGATCATATTATATTACTAGTTTATGCCCAAAACATCGTCCGCGTTTGTTGAGCTTTTGTAGATCGCGTTTTAATAGTTTATTTACCCAGGCTTAAAGGATGCAAGCGTTATGTCTATGCGAATTTTTCTCAAGATCGGTCTTGCTGCTAAGCCGTTTTAAAATAGCACTTTTTTTAAACATCCGGAAAATGGGAACTGGGATTACAAGGTGTCCTATGTCCTTATCCTAGATTCGTGCCAAACTCTATCACATCGGCGAAGGTTGCGCCAAGCAACGGTTATAAACAAACAGACAGACAAATAAATTTGGATATAAATTCAAAATTCAAATCAAAGGCTCTTATAAAACGTTTATACATATAAAATATTACCATTAATGTTAGGTGATAGTGATAACTACATTTGTTAACTTAAAACTAAAGCTGATAATGTAATACTAGCGGCCTGGTCTAAGCAGAGCCCACAACAAACTTAGCCGGGGATATAAATGGAAGTAATACAAAAATACAGCGTTTCAAAGCATATCTCCGTACTTAGTCCCATTTACACTAACTAGACTAAGAGATAAGAAGACTAAACGTTGATACGTTTGTGCACATTCTGATCCAAATCCTATTATTATGCTGAAAAAATACCGATTTCTCTGCATTGGGCCACTGTAGACCTTAACCACTTCTCAGTGTGGAAGGAAACCCGTGCCTCCGGTAATGGGTTCCGGTAATGATATAAGTAAATTCTTAGGAATGGTTTACAACAACCACTGTAGCTGAAAACAACACATGATGTTGTATGAGGTAAGCTTAATAAACTCGTTTACGCTGTCAGGGGACTTCGCCTGGTATCAAAGGAAGACGCGGAAACGGCGTAGCATCCGTTCTGCCATACGGACTTCCCATCTGGGGGAATTCCATATGACACAAGCTGAGAAGTGCATTCAGGCTATTTTTAGCATTGTTCCTCCATTATTTAAAGAACTAAATGTGCTTCAATTTCCGTGAATGTATATTATAGATCTGTGTATTATGATCAAAAAATATCCAGAGTATATTAAGCGGAATCTGCTCAAACTACTTGAAAAAATGGGCAGATAAAAAAGCATCCGACTGAGAGCTACGAGTGTACAGACAGACATAGTTATCAAATATTTAACTCCTTTTCTAAGTCAGGGGTTAAAAAAATATTCCTCTATAGCACTTAATTCAGTGTAACTCTATGTTTATTAATAAGGCGGGGAAAGAATAAAAATTGTTCATTATCCAATGAATGTTTCTATTTGAAAGTTGTTGAAAAATTTACATGATAAATGGGGAATGAATTCGTCAGCGAATGGACGGCGCAACTTTTAAAAGTCCTTAAGATATTTCTTGTTTATATTTCTCGTTACTTTAAATGGAATGTTAATTGAGCCAGTTGTAAGATTGTCGTGGCCTAGTTGCGACAGAATTAATCAATCGCTCAAGCTAGTTAAGCAATATAACATATGTGGGTAAGTAAATGAGTAGCTTTTGAGGTATTTTGCCATTTACCTGCTGACAATGCGTAGAAGTTTAGCTGCCCAGGATAGAACTATTATTTATTTTCATAAAGCTTAGCTTATGCAATTGATTAATCTTGATTGCTATCGACACCTCCAGGATCAAATTCCAGCAAAATATACAAACGCTATATATATAGAAACGCGTACAACGAAATGCAAGAAATTAGTAATATACACATCCACGCAACATAATTAAAAATCCTAGTGAAATATTTAAGGGTATTATACAATTCCTCAAATATTTCTTGCATTTTCGCAAATGTAGTTAAATGCCAACGAATTTAAAGTTAATAAAGTAAGATAATTATCTATCGGTGACAGTTAAATTGTAAGATTGTAAACCATTACACAGAAGAAATAACATAAAATAAAAATTGGATAGAAGCAGGCGTTACTTTGCGGAAATCCATTATATATCCATTATATATCATTAAGCTTAATTTGCTATACTCCGCGAAAAGCAGGAGAATCTGTTAGGTGTAATTTATAATTTCTTCAATCCTTATACTCCACACACAACAGATCTTGAGGAATGTACCCTCTACGCACGTTTCGCTCCGAAACCGGAGCATCCTCAGGAGATGTTGACTTTACAATGAATAAGTGTTAAGTGTTACTTAACAATTGTAAAGTCAAATTTACGGAACGAAACTTACATTGCAGAACATCTGTTTCTAATCTGATCTGATCGCTAATTCACCTCAAAAAAAAAATCACGTCAAACTTATAACACCCCGTCTTTCTGGTTTGGGGTTCAAAAATTGGGTCTGAATATTGTATTCTAGGGTTTGTGTATACAGCATGTTACATTGGCTGCCATACACCTTAATACGATGGAGCCTTAGATGTTAAAAGTGGAGAACTACATCTACATACAATTACATCTAAGTGTAAATATAAGCCACGGAATAATATTATGTCTTGTTTTAGAGTTATAATTGATGGACAAAGCAAATAGACCTCCTGATTAAACTTAGAAAATCATCGCGTATGAATAAAGCAATACTTCGCAACGAAAACGACCTACAAAATGCCGGCCTGTGTCCACCAGAGGCGTAGTTGTCCAGACCAGAATTCAATATTCAAAATTCAAAATTCATTTATTTCAAGTAGGCCTAATATAAGCACTTTTGAAACGTCAAGTCTGTCTGTGTGTAGTGACTCTACCACCGGGTCTGAAGGCAGATTCTACCGAGAAGAAGCCGACAAGAAACTCAGCAGTTGCTCTTTTCCAATATCAACAATTTACATTTTACATTTTAAAATTCATTTTTCTATCTTGTGAGAGATGAAAGTAGAGCCGGATGCTTCCGAGCAACCTTTTCATTAAGTAATTCATCAACTGTATAGTAACATCGCTGCAATTAATGTGTTTTAACATATTCAAAATTCAAAATTTATTTATTTCAAGTAGGCCTAATATAAGCACTTTTGAAACGTCAAGTCTGTCTGTTTGTAGTGATTCTACCACCGGTTCGGAAGGCAGATCTTGGAAGTATTAATTGGAAGTATTATTATTCTTTAAACTTATGCATTGATAGGTCCAAAATAACTTTACTTTACTTTATAAAAGCGTATACTTAATCCCACAAATGACTTCTGCCCCTGCAGACGATACGCAGCAATACTTCGCAGGGCATGTAATGAAAACGATCTACAAAATGCCGGCCTGAGTCCACCAGAGGCGTAGTTGTCTTCAGACCAGAACAAAGCAATCCTGCCTTTCAGTATAATAAATAATAAATAAGCATGGCGGTAGCTACTACTAATGGCTGAGTTTATAGCTCCTACCACAGCCCCATGAAAGACAAATCCTGACTATTACTTAGGAAAGTTTTAAGACTGAGTCGTGCTCCACATTTCGGTGAAGTTTGTTGAATGTTCAATTTTGAGCAGTCATCAGTTCTGTTCAGAACTTCGTTGTAAGCAGTCGAACATGTAAAATAAGCTTAGCTATGTCTTTAACTATTAACCCTATCAATATTTAAAAAACGAACGTTTTGATTGGTCGTTCTTTTTTCCAAACGCAATTTGTTTTAACGGTCGGAGGGTGACTTTCTCAAATATTTTTAAATGACAATGGGAGGTGGTGAAAACAAAAAGAACACCCGTCTTAGATTCTTGTGGGCTGTTTATTAGACCAGGGTGCATTTGTTATCCTCGTAGCTTTAGTTTTAAGTTTAAGAATGTAGTTATCGCCATCACTACTATGTACACATTTTGTATATAATAAGCGCATCAAAAGTGCCATCTATGTGACTATTTAAATAAACAAATTTTTGACTTTGACTTTATTTCATGTATCGTTATCCGTTGACTGCAATCTCACCTGGTGCCTACAATCTTAAACTTTATATAGCTTTATGATGTAGACGTAGATGAACCTATTAGGAGTATCGCGGTTATATTAAAGATATACTACATACTAATGTTTACTAGTTTCGGTACATTGTTGCATACATACCTAATGGGTTTATATGCAACCTCGTACCGAAATGCTAATTCGCTTGGCAGCACGTCTTTGTCAGTAAGGCAAAGCGTCCCACGTGAAAAATTCTGCAATAAAATAATTCTATTTCAATCTACAAAAACGGAACTGATCTGTTGTACGTACAAAGTATCTTAGATCCCGGAATAATACACAGGATGCCTTAATCCCGAAAAACGCACTAATATTATAGTAAATGTGAAAATGAGAAGTTAATATTTCTTTCAAGAGTCAACCTTTATATTTAAAACTTAAATACAAAGGTTATACAAGGGTTACATAAGGGGGAATATGTAAATAGTTGTACTTTTCGAGAATGGATCTTGTCGTACTTCAACATTATTAATAAATAATTAATAAAAAAATACATCAATACGTAATGTTTGGTCGGCGGCTTATACCAATCCTGCATAACATTCCCACACGTCAGAGGCGGGCGGAAATGACGGCAGCGCCAATATCCGGTCCATCGATAGTGGAGGAAATTCCTTTACCCGCGCAGCCCCCGCGAAAATATAATTCGTTGACAGTTTTCATTAAGCTGCATGCGGGATTGCACTGTGACTTTGCTGGGTAAGAAATTTTTGAAATGAATTATTTGAATTAATATTCTGCCGTGAAGAACGTGGTTGCAGGTTTGATTTGTTAAATTTGATGTGAAAACTGCTTAAGCCCTTTTGGTTAAACGAAAATATGGAACTCGCATCATCGGCACCGAACGTTTTCCATAAGCGATATGTATACATGTATTTTTAACTTTCACTTCTATCGGCAGTCCCCAAAGATTTTTGTTGGCCCCTCATGTTTTTTTCGAAAACTCTCAATTTCGATAGCCAAATATATTCGTATCAATAAAACTCATATTTTACTAGAGCAACTAAATAATGACTGTGATATTGTAATATTAATGAAAAAAAATCCTCAAATATGCAAAGGGTCCCGATTCTTAGTTTTAATATCAGTCTTGCATGAAACGGTTTGTTACCTGTGGGACATTAATTAGCCGAAAATGTTGATGAAGACCCAAAAACTTTTACTAATCGTCATCACTGCTGGCCGGGGCCTCCTCCTTCATACGAGAGGAGTTTTATTTGTTTGTTCTCCACCTTAAGCAAACTATGGCATCATTTTGGCACAATTGTGTACATAAAATACAGCTTTCATAAGTTACTCGTTATCCCGGAAAACCAACGGGATATCGTATTCCCGCGGGATAATCAGAAAACAGTAAGTGTAACATAAAATACTAACTCTCAGAAAGAGTAACACAAGTGTGAAATCCTTAAAACACGTGTATCTACAGAAATTCATCACAAAACCCCGCTGCCATGTAATTGAATGAATATTCAGGCATCTTAATCAATAGAAGCATTACGGAGGTCCTATAGAAGCAGCCACCGGCCTGTGAAATTGGACTCGAATGGAGTAGGATGGAAATATAAAAGGGGTAAAGGTAGGAAAGAGAGAGAAGAGCTTAGCGGGTTTTATAAATCATTTTTCCTGGCACGGTAGAGACTTAGGGCTAGCACACACGTGAGACAAAAGTCTTGGCCCCAAAACTGCCTCGATGCCTTCTAGCTAGCATGTTCAACTATGGATCACGAGGTTGTGAATTTGTTCCCGGGTTGGCCCAACATTTATTGGATATTTTTGTTAAAAAAGATCTGAGTCCCACACGGAATCCTCCTAAGATATTGTGTTGGCCATAAAAGTTAATACCCGATTCTCTGAAATCTAAATCACTGTTTGTTCCGTATGGATGTTAATAGACTTGTGATGATGATGATTAAATATATGTCACTGTCCATACGTTATCTATACTGGGAATGTTTCAACATAACCGTTTCTAGCGGACAAAGCACAGCTTGAACAGGTAAATCTAGAGTCTTCAAATTCAGTGTAAATGTTCTTTGAGTACAATAAAATAGCCAATAGATACCAAATAGGATACTCAAATTTTTGTTACAGGGCTTGTCCGGGGAAGTACTATCGCCCAGCTTATTTCTGCCGCTAAGCAGCAATGCTGAGTTCCGGTCAGAAGGGTGTGGTTGCCGTTGTAATAACAGGCACATGTCGCTAAACAACTACGCCTTAAATTGATGGACACAGGGTTGAAGTTTTATTATAGGCGATGGTTTCCACTTACCATCAGGTTGGCCATCTGCTTGGACCAATAATTATTACTATAACAAGAAATGTTAGAATAGAGACAGAATTTTGTATTTTCATTCAAAGGCTTACCATTTAGTTCTAAGAATGAGATAAACATTAAATACTATACAATGAGCATCAACCTATTTTGCTATACTCCGCGAAAAGTATATTTTCATTGTACACTGTAAATTGATGTTTAAAAAGAATAATCTGCTGAGTTTCTTGCCGGCTCTTCTCGGTGAAATCTGCCTTCCGAGCCGGTGGTAGAGTCACTACAAACAAACTGACTTGACGTTTCAAAAGTGCTTATAAACTGGGCCTACTTGAAATAAACGATTCTCCTGCTATTCGCGGAGTATGATATTGATTGTATATCATGGAATTACGCAAAGTAACACCGGCTTATATCCAATATAAAATACTAGTTTTTGGGAAATAAATCAATTTAATAAATAATAAATCTTTCTCATTAAAAAAAAAACATACGAGTAGAATATAACTAAAGATTGACGATTACATAAACAAATAGATATATCACGACAATACACACATCGCAATATAGCCCCAAATTAAGCGTAGCATTAATGGATGGACGGATACTAAGTTAACTGATTCATTATTTTTATGAATAATATACATAAGTACTAATAAACACCCAGACACTGAAAAACATTCATGTTCATCACACAGACATTTTCCAGTTGCGGGAATTGAACCCACTGCCTTGGTCTCAAAAAGCACAATCACTGCCCGCTGCGCCAATCGACAATGTAACTGTACTCAATCATCGTCAACAGCCTATGACAGTTCACTGCTGGACTAAAGGCCTTTCCCAACTAGATTATTTGTCCAAAATCACCACGCTGGGCAGGCGGGTTGATGATTGCAGTAGATTGTAGTAGTAGCACAGAAGACACTGATGCCCGATCTCCGTTAGATTCCCTTATTTGCCTCGTACGACACCCGCGGGAAGAAGAGTGGTGGTGACAACTGTATTCTGATCTGCCGTCACCACATGTATGTTTTAAAATAGTTGGGAAATCTAAAAGTGCACGCCTCATAAACTCATTCATTACAATAACATTGAGAGTAAATAATAATTAAAGTACATCTAATTATACCGTGAAAAGTAATAGGCTTCTAATCTTCAAAATACTGAAGCCTATAAAAAAAACCAACTCGATAAGTGAAGTATTTCGCTCGTTATCGTGACCACAAGATGCGGGATTCGCGCATACAGACACACGGACGTCCAAGACAGAAATTTTTTAAACAATTATTAATTAGTTTAAATAATAATTTTTTAATGAGTTTAAATAATAAAAAGAAATTTAAAAATATCGTGAGAGTTAAATATAGTGTTTTTATGAACATTTGTCCATTTATATTCACTTATAAAAGCAATAAAGAATAAAAAAGGTGTCATTTTAAGTTGGAGAATGGGTGTGCGTAAACTTACAGCAATACCCCCCTCAACGCTTTGCTTATGAGGCGTGCAATAAACGAAATAAAAGATGCCAGTTATTCAGTGTCCTTAACGAAGCCTCGTCTTTCGTGCCTCGGCAGCCTTAGTTAGTAAAACGCTGAATCGCGATTATTTCTCTTTGCGTTTAGTTAATCAATTATTCTAACATTGTTGGCGGAGACGTGTTCATATTTGTGCTTTCTGTGTTTCTGCCTAACGAGACAAATTGTGTGCTTTATTTCAATATACAGAACTAGCTGTTGCACCGGACTTTCGTTTGTTACTGTATTTAAAGTTCCCACAGGCACCTAATATTTTTTGTGATATAGTGGCTTAATTTCATAATATAAAAACTATTGTTAAAGAGAGCGTATTTATGTGCTGAGAATCTGAATATATTGGTATGACGTTTATTTTCAAATTCCGTTGTTGATGACTACAAATAAGACCACTTCATAAATATATAATGATGGGAATGTTAATTTTTTAAGCTTTCTAAAACATGGCTAACAACTATCTAGTTTGCCACTGAGGAACAAATTAATATGCAAGTTGTAGAAAAATGTTTATGATGTGGGGATTTGGCAAAGTATTCTGGCTGCAGCCTTTATTTTAAGTTAGGATTTAGAGTGAAGAAGGAATAATGAATTTTCAAGGGAACGATGGGGCTGACATTCTTATTGCTAAGGAAAGTGCCATATATATAAAGAATTAAAAACAAAAGTAGGCCTAATATAAGCACTTTTGAAACGTCAAGTCAGTCTTTTTGTAGTGACTCTACCACCGGTTCGGAAGGCAGATTCTACCGACAAGAAGCCGGCAAGACCCTCAGCAGTTGCTCTTTTCCAACATCAACAATTTACATTTTAACATTCATTTTATTGCTGACACCGGTGCCCTAAAATATTATAACGTGTCTCAATATAAATGCTATCTGACCAGGACAAACTGTCATTTAGACTTCATGCTCTAAATGGTTGAGTTAGGAACCTGATGACAAACTGCTATAGTTGCCTGGTCGAATGCACCAATTGGTTTTAGCGGCTTACTTACAGCGAGCAACCTGCAACACTGCAACACAACGGTAAAGAAAAACAAAAGTTGCATTATAAAAGAAACAGTATGGCAGGCCGCAGGGTTTCAGTGGGCAATCTGACATACCAGGAGTATACACTCTTTAAGAGTCAGTGCGTAAATGCATTTCCCCACGGAATAATGAAAAAACCATAAAAAAAGAGCTATAATCTTTACAAATATCGAAATCGAAGTCGGCTATACGATGATGTGTCAATGCATTTACATAAATACTAACTGTTCCTGTTACATCGTTCGCGTTATCTTCGGGTTTTTTCATCCCGCGCAACTATCCTATTTCACCAGGCTAAAAAGTATCATTATATCACATACTGAAATCTGTCTACGAGTACCTGCCAAAATTATTGATGTATTATCATTGGTTAAGGCATTATAAGACAGCATACTTGATGCAATTTGGCACATATATAGCTTGTATCCTGGAGATGAATATAGGATGTATTTATTCACAGAAAACAACAAGGGCAACGTTTCCGAGGATATAAAAATAATTTTAAAATAATTATGTTTTATAGCTTTTCTTTTATCATCATCGACCGGTTAAACACGTCCGGCTACAGCCATTACTGTCTGTTGGGAAGCATAGCCGAGCAGATTGTAGAACGATAGTCAAAAGTGCTGTCACGGACGATTTTCTGGTGTGCGTACAGTCACAGTATTCACATGGAATGAATAACGGTATGTCTATTATGTAGTAGTTCGAGGTTTTCGTGACTGTGCTCTTCCGGGGAAGTACTGCCATTACAAATGCCATGCCATCCTATAACAAGAGCTCTATAGGATTTACGTCCCTATCCTATCAATAGCATAGCAAACTGATATTGCTGAAATTTTAAGAGATAGCTTGCATGGTGACGAACATCGTTTTTTTCACAGTTATAATTGAGGCACCAAGCAGATACCTAATGGAAAGTGGAAACCTCCTGCAAAGTGCCGCTCTATATCCATAAATCTGAAGCTAGGATATTAAAGTATGGTCATGTACCTACCTGTAATTCCAAAAAAATTAACTCTCAATAATAATGTCTCACTGACGACTTCCAATCAATTCGAAAGTTAAAACCCAAAACGTCATAAAGATATCTAATAACGAACTAGAACCTTCTATCGGAAAATGTGAAAATACTAGAAAACGGTAACTAGAACTCGGATGACGAGAAATGAGTCACAGGGGCAGCAATCAATCCAGCCCCGATCACCTGCAAAAAGTAAAGAAAGCTTCGCTGATAACCGATCCCTCACTAATAAGTTTGCTCGCTCTTGCATAGCGAAACGAGATTGGACCAATTCGCCTCTTAAATTCGCAATCGCTAGATCGAAATACCCTTTTTTTCTAGTTTACGCGGGGACGTGGTCTTTTTATGCCCCACTTGCAACTGGCAACGGGGACTAGTGGATCAATGTCTATGATTTTTTTTACATTTACATTGCTTTCTGTTCGTCTACGTCAAGACGAGATCCAAGCGGACTATTGATTTAAGTCTTATCACTTATTTTAATTTATTGATTAGCTCAATTAGTCGCCTCCTATTCATCTGGCCCAACTCCGCATAAGGGAACATTCTATCTGTGAGTGTGTCCTGGATGAGGGCAATGTACATACCTGACACATACCTTTTACCGTCCTAACCTCATCTGTCTGCGCTCTAAAGTCCCCCGTCCTTTGAGTGTTAAATGTTTGTTAATTTTTTTGTTTAGTTCATATTGTTGATTTTTATGTAAATAAATATAAATTAATACAATTTACGTGTAATATAAGTATTTTTTTCATAAACACGAAACGGTACCTACTTAATAAGATTATTGTTCCTATTAGTCTGTCTGCTGTCTAAGAATCCCTACTAATATTATAAATGTCAATGTAAGTTTGTTTGTTACGCTTTCACGCAAAAACTACTTAACCGATCCTCATGAAACTTTGTACACGTTTCTTGGAAGAATTAGAAGTAATATAAGATACTTTTTATCCCGACATTAAGCTCGGTTCCTTTGGCAAAGGGGATGAAAGTGTTTGACGATTTTACACCATAACTCCGTAATAAAAATAATTATTTTTGTGCTATAGCGGTTATAATATGTATTTAATTTTGCCAAAACTTTGTGTAGATCTGATGAATGTGGTTGGAGATAGAGGACAGAACTCCTCAGCGGACTGCAGCAAACCCCTCATTTAAGGCTTCATCATCAGCCATTGTGCGTCCACTGCTGGACATAGGCCTCTTTCAAGCAGCGCCAACTTTTCCTATTTTCGGCTTTCCTCATCCAGTCGCTGCCTGCCACTTTTCGGAGGTCTTCGCTCCATCTAGTAGGGGGGCGTCCGACACTCCGTTTACCGACACGCGGTCTCCACTCGAGAACCTTTCGACTCCAACGTCCATCGGTCCTCCGACAAACGTGACCAGCCCACTGCCACTTTAGTACGCTAACACGAAAGGCTATGTCAGTTTGTTTTAAGGCTTAGCGATACTGAATACTTTAATTTTTTTTAGAACTACAACTAAATTTAATGCCACACCAAAAAACAAAATCAAACGATGACGAAGGGCAACAGCTAGTTACTAATAATCTTATTTCTACTATTTATTTTTAGGTGGAATAAAAATTAGCTTTCGATTATTTTCCACGATCATCTATAGGACATTGGCGAAGTACCTTGTTCCCAATTGGCACACTTGAAACCGTAAACAAAAAATGAGTTGAAATTACAAAAATGTAATGCTGCACGTTTGGGCACAGGTCTCCTCTCGCCTATATCTTGCTTAATTAAACCTTTCACAATATAAATCTTTTATTTTTTCAAATAAATATTACGTATTAATATTAACGTGGATTATTATGTTAAACCTGTTTTGAAGTCAATATTTTAATATGGAGTGAGTAAAAATTGTAAAACATTAAGAGTAGACCAAAGTTATTTTGAATATTCGAATCTGTACGTACTTTTGCACGTTTATAACACGGTATGCTTACACGGGCAGATGTCATAAAAATAAACTATAGTAAAAAGTTAACTGATTGTTTTTTTTTTTAATTATACATAATGACCCGGTGAAGTAGTAATTCCTAAACAAAAATGCCCATTTCGATTATTCTGTTGTTCTATTTATTGTGTTACCTTATTGAATTTTATCCTGACACTTACAAAACAAAAAATATTTTTATATAAATTAAGCTATTTTAGACTTTTTGTGAGACACATGCAGTAGATTTGTTTATATGTAGATATTTATATTTATACTAAACTTTGACGGATTAAAATATTATCTTCATATGGTTTGCTGTAATAGCACAACGGTATACCTACTTCAGTACAAAAAAAATCAGCAAGGTAAAGTTACAGTAAAATTGGCTGTGAATTTCCCGGCATTTCAGCAAATTTATAGAGTGGTTGCGCGGACAAAAGGTACATTTACATAACAAATTGAAGGGCAATGGATGGACCGACGCACGCTGTATTATATATACATAAACGTTCGGGAGCTGTTAGTTACGTAGAACAATTACGGGCGAAACTTTATCTATACAAAAACACAAAATGCACTTCCATTTTGTTTTGGTTTGTAATGTCTGGGATTTTTAATCAACTGCTTCCTATAAACCTAAATTGTCTCTTATTAAATAATTAGGTCCTCTTTTTTTAACCCCCGACGTGAAAACAATGGGGTGCTATACGTTTGACGTGTGTGTTTGTGTACGTGTGTCTGTCCATGGCATCGTAGCGGCGGGACCGATAAACCGATTACGATTTTGTTTCATTTGTTTGAGAAGTGAATTTCATTTATTTGGGAGTATATGTTTGATCAAAATCGGTTCTAGATGGCCACCGCCACAAAATGGCGGTTTACATAGTTTTTTTACTATTCCCTGAATATGGGTATTGAATAAAAGGGCTTTACAAGTAGAATACTATAACTTCGCCAATATTCAAATCCAAGACGGCCGCCACAATTTTTTTTTTCACAATCCCGTCAGCATAGGTATATTATACTATTGAAAGACGGGAGTTAATAAATTTTAAATTCATTTGAAATTCTAAAAATATACAAAATGGTCTTATTTTCCAGCAACAATACCCGCTAAGTGCCAAGCACTGAATTACCAAGATAAGGGCGTGTAAATCATTGAGCACACGTTGGGGACAAATAATCTTATCTCAGCCAGAGCGGCCCATGAAAACGTATCGCTTGAATTATGCCGCCGCGAAATTATATAACGTAATGCCTGTTAAATATATAATCGATTGACCTAATGACACAGTTTTCAGAACCAAAAAATATGTGTATTTAATATGATCTAAATCGATGCCCAAATATTGAATAAATACTTGCGAGGTTCAACAGAAGTTAACCAAGAAGACATTCCATTCTTACTACTTCTTTGGCTGCCGATTGGCGCGGCGGGCAGCGATCCTGCTTTCTGAGTCCAAGGCCGTGGGTTCGATTCCCACAACTCGAAAATGTTTGTGTGAAGAACATGATTTTTTTTCAGTATCGGGGTTTTTATCTGTATATTATAAGTATTTATGTATATTATTAATTAATATATATACCAGTCATCTTAGTAGCCATAACAAAAGATACGCTAGATGGGTCTTGGGGCGATTACTTTGGGGCTAGATGGTAAAGTGTTTATTGTCGTAGTATATTTATTTATTTATTTACTACCTATTCATGCACTTTAGTCACTTTCAATACCCGATCATATACAATAGTTAAATTACAAAACCAGTTATTACTGACTGTTATTTCTTCCGTGCAACCACCATAATGGCAATCAGAAATGAGATCCGTAGAATAACTGAGTTAGCAAAGCTTGAAGACGCAATAAGCGTGTCACATAGCTCGCAGAACCGATCGACGTTGTGGTTCCAAGGTGCTGGAATTGCACGATCAAAAAGAGTCGTAGGGAGCCGCTGGATTCAAGCGGAGCGTAGGAAAATACGGTGGAATTTGGAACTAAGTACACACACATCGCCATCTAGTCCCAAAGTAAGCGTAGCTTGTGTTATTGGTACTAAGATAACTGATGAATATTTTTAATGAATAAATTACATAAATACTTATAATATATAGATAAACACCCAGACACTAAAAACATTCATGTTCATCACACAAATATTGTCAAGTTGTGGGAATCGAACCCACGGCCTTGAACTCAGAGCAGGGTCGCTGCCCAAAGCAGAGGACTGTAAAAGGCTGTAGATGATGATGCTGAAACATAAAAATCGAAAAATATTGAGTCAACTACTGTAATTACAAGCAGGTGTAGGATCTTGGCGGTATTCAGTCTTATCTCGGGCTAAGCCGTTTATTCAGATATGGCGCCTCGTTTGGCCCACACAATAGCCAGTTAGGCTCCCCTGGAAGCAATTTACATATTAAAGGGCTCAGCGGCGCCCTCTGCCGGCGCAGGCACTACTCGGGAATCAATGATTTAATCATTGCCTATCACGCGATTCAATATGTATTATTCGAATGAATATTGACGATCATTGATTCGCGCCATTATTGGAAATGGCGTGTAATAAAAACAGTTTCGGGGTTATTTGGTTTTATTGCTTAATCTGATTATTTGGTCGGGTTGTACGGCTGTGATAGTATACGTATTTTGATTTTGGGTTAATAATGTAAATGTTTTCGGGATATTGAAATTTGTTATTACTGAGTTTGGGTTTTAATATTATGTAAATTGTCTCCGAAGTTATTACTCAGTTCAGTACGCTGTTTCAGATACAAATGTTCTGTATTTGATGCTTGGGTTGTTTATTTGGATATTACCTATCTTTATCAACCCCATATTAACTGTTCTGTTTTGAAATAATCTAACGTGACATGACATTGATTGTACCTTTATAATTTCACTGTTACATACTCAAGTATCGCTTGAATCTACAAGTGTTTAGAATTCTTATAGTACTTTAACTTTTTTTTTTCACTTTGTTTTGTTTCTTTAATTGATATTTACATATGAAATGCAACATAATTTTATGTTACATTTCATATGTAAATATATTTTTATGAGCTTTCTACACAAGGCGATGTAACAAAAAAAAACGTGTTTTGTTAGTATATTCTCCATACGATAAATGCTATCGTTTATGCTACTCGTATATCTAAGAAGTGGAAACTATATTGATTGATGTAATAGAAAATAGTGTACAACTTTTATAATATTTTTTTTTTTTTTTATTTATTTATTAATATTTTTTTTTTGTTTAAACATGGTACAAAAAACATAGATGTTAAGCGTAATTCATGATCTACATATTCAGCCAAGATTGGCTTTACATAAATTACATTATTTTTAAAATTAACTTAAATATTCATCTAAATCATAATAACATTGATTCAGAAGATGCTCTTTCAATTTATTTTTAAATATATTAAAATTATTTGTCTTATAACTAGATCCAACGGTAGTTTATTGTATAGCTTAGGTAACATAACAAATGAACTTTTGCTATATTTAACTGTTTTTGATGAAGGCATAAGAAGCTTATGTTTGTTTAAGCTTTTATGTGTTGTTTCCCTGGAAAAAGCTAATAAATAAATTTCCGTAACAGTAAACCAATCAATGTTCCTCATCATCATACAAATAAACGGAAGAAGAATATAGAACAGATTAAACATTATTACCCAAAATACATAGTAATACACTGGAGATACAAATTCAAAATTAACTTTTCATTAGTTTCACCGATCAATCTCCTTCGTGCCTTCTTCATCTACAAGACATTGGCGAAGTACCTTGTGCCCAGTTGGCACAGACAAAAGCCATAAACAAGAATTGAATTGAATACACTGGAGTCGTATGAAACGATTTCAAATATCCTTCGTACCTATCTGGGAGCGCACAAAATATTCATCGCGTGGGAAGATAAAGATTTTCTTTAGCGCAATATGTACCTAGCGGCAGAGGCGAGGCGGCGGCGAGGCGGAGGCGAGGCGAGGAAGGTTTCCACACAATCTATCGTTGGTATAATGGCGCTGTTAAAGACAATATTCTCGGAAACATATTGGATGCAGCTCGACGAATGTGTAAGCGAGCGCGCGACGAGCGCTAGGCCCGCTGTACACCGAGTACCTACCAAAGAGTGGGTATATTTAATCAACGACTGTCTTAAGTATCGTGACGTCAAAAGAACAGGTAATCAAATTAGCGAGATTTTCCATCAGAGCTGTAGACTGGACTGGATGCAGAAAGATCGCGCCAGAAGCTTTAGCGAGACTACGTCGGCCTACGCCGTAGAGACGAACTTAACGAAAATGTTTTTTTGATTTCGATATGTATAAATTAAAATTTTCGATAATTAAAACTTTATACAAATAAAACCTCTTTTATTCTTATCATTTTATTTATCTTGTGCTTGTGTTGTGTTTAAATGCCTGGATTACTTTTATAAATCGCTTAGAAAGAAAAAGAAGTAGCCGATGTCAATTTCAGAATATTTATATATTAATAATCATAATCTTTATTCCAGGCATCAATGCTCATATATTTTGATATTAAAAAGACATTACTATAGAAACTTATCAATATAGAAATATTAATAAAAGATAGTAAATAAATAAATGTATAACATTTGTATATGCAAATCACGGCCGCTCTGTAATAAAGCAGAAGTCAGATGACTTGAATGTGGGAAGTAAGTATATGCCGCATAAAGTTAAGAGGTCCCAATTATATTTTATATTCCAAAGTTTATTTTAGAATAAAATCAAGTACAAAGGTGCAGAACAGGGGATAGAATCAGTAAATTATGAATGAAAGATAACTTTTATAAATAGAATGCCACTTTACACTTTACGAAATAGAAGAAAGTAGTGTGATAAAGTTTCCAAGCGCTATTCATTCTTGAGTTTCCTAAAAAGATAAATATATCGCATTTTTTTATCGATCGTACTAATATGAGCTACCGGAAAGAAAGCGGACACAGAATAAAATCTCTAACTCAATAGCTGGCTCAATTACTGAGCAACGCAGGATTGGTATTTAAATCAGCTGCGATTAAAATAGCTGAGTGCACCCACGGGTTTAGCGAGCGATAAATCCGTAGCTACATCTGGGCAGGCGCTCGATTCAATTTTATTACTATTCTCTGCCGACGACTTATTTGATTCAGCCGTCAAAGCGGGCCGCACTTCGGTTACATTATCGACTCTGCGAGAGACTTGCTTATCGTCCGAGACGGGGGCGAATAAATTGTCTTGTCTTTAAATGCTTTCAAAAAACTAATGTACTTAACTATATCTATGCACCAAACGCTAATATAGACGGCCGATTGGCGCAGTGGGCAGCGACCCTGCTTTCTGAGTCCAAGGCCGTGGGTTCAATTCCCACAACTGGAAAATGTTTGTGTGATGAACATTAATATTTTTCTGTGTTTGAGTGTTCATCTTTATATTATATCTTTATTATTATCGGTACGACGCGACTTATGAAAACTAGGTACTACGCACTGATTTTTATTCGCTCGTTAGTAATGTCCCATTTGTAACAATATTAATAAAATTCTTCGAATATATGATTACTATAATTCTCCAATTATAAAACATTCGTCAATTATGAGAAACTTAAAAAATAATTTTAATAATTTGTAAATAAAACCGGCTGGGTGATTACTTATCTTGCAAAAGGCTTGCGACAGGCGTAAATCTTGCAGTCACTGCTGTCAAACGTCACTTTTGTTTATTTATTATATTGAAAAGTGACGTTTGACAGCAGGGATTGCAAGATTTACGCCTGTCGCAAAATACGTAATCACCCAATCTGTTTTATTATCGCTACGATGCTACTTATAGAAAACAAGGTACTACGTACTGATTTTTATTTGCTCGTTGGTAATGTCTCATTTGTAACAACATTAATAGAATTGTTCAAATATTTAACACTAAGATTCTCCAATTATAAAACCCTTTGCGGTCGAGTAAACACGAAGCGAAAAGTTATCCACTTGTAAAAAGAAATCAACGATCAAATCGTTTAACTATAAAATTTTATAGTTGGCTTCCGTAACGTTATACAACGTAAAAATGTTTTGCTATTTTATGGGGAATAAAAGAAGACTTAAAATAAAACACAAATATAAAAATGTTCTTGAAATATTATGTAGTCTCAAGTACACATAGTAACAATATTATAAGAAATGTAAAGGTGTTGTGTCGGGACCCACTTAATCCAAAACATCTTATCTGTTTTTGTAGGAACGAAAATCTAAGATAAGTTTACCTACACACCACCTAGCTTATAAAGAAGTAATCTGTTTATTTTGGTGCAAATTAATGGCTCAACTACGTAAGTTTTACTCTTCAAAATTTAGAAAGGGCTCAACCCATAAAATTTATTATTGTTATTTATTATTTAACTCTTTATTTGTACACCACTGTGAAGTTAGGAAAATAAAAGAAGAATAGAAATAAAAAGACTGGAGTAGAATACAAAAGGCTACTAGCGATCTTTGCCAGGCAACCTTCGGATTAGGCCAAGATAAGCGAAAACGGACGTTAATTACGTTGTATTCTTACGTGTCGTAGTGACGGCAATCAGAAGCTCTAAGAACAAACTAAGGAAAGATTTTTAATGAATGGGTAACGCAGGTATTAGTAGTAGTAGTAGTAGTGGAGCTTTTTGTGTCAGAGCTCATCCTCCAGGAGTAGTAAATGCTTATTTTTTTATTGGTTTAAAGATTGAAGGATCATCGCTTAAACGCATATCTGATGTACTGAATTTAACGATGTGGAGAATAATACATCGATTCTTATCGTCAGCGCTGCGTATTTGTAGGTATTTTGCATATATTGACATCCGTTATTATTTATACGCTTCTTCGTCTGCTTCTGCTTTCTTTGTTTTCTTCTTTGTTGTTGCTATCTGATATTAATTATTATAATTATTTTTTACCCTCATAAGAGCAGAGTGGTGGTTCAATATTTTAATTCCTCCTTTTCTATTAAACTTGATGAGCATGACACTTTTTTTCAAACGCAATTGCAACGCATTTTACGAAACGATACTATTACCGTAAATGGATTCATGGAATCGCCAAACTTTTCAAAAACTTATTTTACTAAACAATTTAAAAAATACACCCTTAGTAAGTTGTCAGATAAACAAAGGTCTTAATTGTATTTTGTATCTATGGGACAAGATTCTCGTTTTGATCCATAGCGTTTCACTCGACTTCACGTTTCATGGTCATCATAGTGAAAAACGGAATTACCCAAAGTGATCAGTTTGAAAATAAATCGTTAGTAAAGTGATATTATGTTAATTTTTATCGGGGAAACAAAAATATCATAATGTTCTATGAAATAAAGAAAATGCCTAATTTTGTCCGAAGACGTCATGTGCTACGGAAAAAAATATGAAACTACTAAAAGTCAGGCTATAGTTCTGTTTATTTGAAATGTTACAATAGTGTCGTACACGAACAAAAATCATTACTATTATTTGTACACACTTATTTTGTTAATTAATGCCATACTAATACTCAATATTAGCTATTTTGTTTATATATAATAACGTGTTCTGAAATGTAAAAGTAAATGTCATAACTAAAAGAGGGCAGCAGTTGGTGGTATGATCCAAATGAAGTATATTTTATGTTTTACTGAGAGTGTTTACTTATAACCACTTCTGAAATATAAAAGTAAATATTATCACTTAAAAGTGGAATAGAGTTAGTTGTTATTTCTGAATGTGACCTATATAATGTGATATAAGTATATATATATATATACTTATATCAAAGTAAATGTTAAAAGTGGAATAGAGTCAGTTTTTCTAGCGTAAGAATCTCATGTCTTATTTTTATACTTTAAAAATGGTGTGTATCTATTCTTAAATTAACTTCAGTACATCAGTGATCTCTGACAATATAATTCTAAACACTAAACACATACATTATTTGTTTCACACGTCCTCCTTTCTTTTTATTCATCCATTGTCGTGTAGTTTTTCCCGATTCTTCTGTCTTTTTTATTTTCGACAATATATGCAATGTATAAATTGCAGCCAAAGATGGATGCGATAACAAACAAGAGTTATTAAGTGGCAAAAAGTTACTCTAAATGGCTCTTATAACAGCTCTTTTTCTTGGCTTGAACTTGGCTGGCACGCTCACACGTGCTCGTAATTTTTAAAAGTATATAAACATAAGTTTACCTTAGGTTTAAGCCGGCTAAGCTGTAGTATATCTGCTATAGTAACAGATATTATTATAAATAAAATTTAGTAAAAACAATAAGAAAACTGGTTTGGTGTTTTTCATTCAACTTTAACTTCTATTTTAAAGAATTACTCACGGACCAATGAATGTATAAAAGCTAATAAAAGTCACCAAATGTAATTACACGCTCGAATGACTTAAAAAATCGTCGTAAAACTCACAATGATAGCTAACTATTGCTCACGTGGCAGTCACGTGCGACACATTTATACAACTACAGCCTTTGTAATAGGGCCAATTAGAGCCAATCTCAAAAGACTTAAAATTACAGACCTTAGCGGCAATTACGTAGCATTATTTGAACTAAATGAAAAGGTTATTGAAATGAATAATGGTGATGCAAATGAACTTACTTAAGTGGGTACAGTGTTGGTACTATTATTTTGACGTGAAACTTTAAACGTTATTGGTTTGTGATAAGGTTTTAAGTTGTGTATTATTATATAGTACCTATTGAGAGATTCTGCATGTGAAATTGCTTCTGCAGTACTGTAAGATGTGATGTGTATACAGATAAAACTTTAAAGTGTTTTAACGACTTCCCTTTTAAGCATTGTGGCTTTATAAAAGAGTGCTAGGTTCGATTTTCAGCAAGGGATTTTTATTAATAAGTTTACATTCGAACAAGAAGATTCTGGCAGCGGCTAGTTACCACCGAAAATACATTCAGATTTTTGCTACGATGCTTTGTAGGAACTGACTTCTGTTGGAGCCCTTCAGATAAGCCAGCTTCCTTTTTACACATCGCTACATACCGCCAGGATGATATCGCAGCAGTAAGAGTTCTGCACGTTCAATACCAAAGTAAAATATTTGTTTAACGTATCCCAAATGGACATAGACATTTTATGTTTAAGTTATAGAGAGTTTAAAAAATTTGAGGACTACACTAAAACCAACCTTAATTTAAAAAGTTCTTTTAAAAACTACACCCGATTTTTGTGGTCAAGAATACCCAAATTAAAAGTCACGGACGAAGTCGCATCATCATTGTCAACTCATTACAGGCAGGAGACAAAAATTATATCCCCCTGTTATATCGCCTGACGAGGGATATAGTTAACGTGTTCACCTGCTAAATCACGGGAACATGGAATAGGAAAAATTTACTCCTGTTTATTATTACACATTTATTATTTGGATATTATATCCAGTTGAGTTTATAAAGCTGTGGGAGAAGATACATTTTTATCCTTTCCCCGAGGAGATAACTGTCCCTTGCCAATGCAAGGGTAGAAAATTTAAAACTTCTTTGATCAAAATGAGAACTCACAGCATGTGATATTACTTATTATTATCGTCATCATGCGCGCAGGTCTGATGACGATTTGTTCCTTCGCTGTTAAAGAAAGTGATCTTTAATTGCTTAAAATGCACATAACTTCGAATGTTGGAACTGGAATGTGAGCCGGGGATCGAAGTTTGCTCGAAAGGATGCCCGAAATCCGAACCAAAAGACAGTGTCCGCATCATTGTAACCCAAATGACCAATAAACTCAGCATGCGCATATATTTCTAAGCTCTAGCAGCTTAAAAGAGAGAAATGCTTCAGTACATAGTGTAACATTATCAATCAATAAAACATAATATAGTCAAATTGTTTCGGTAAATTCGTTTCAAGATCACTTAGACAAGCGCTTGTTTGTAACTAAATAATAATTGCGTCCCGAGTGTATTTGGCTGTCGAATAGAGTTGTAGACGGAACTTACGGTGTTGTATTACAACGGAGGGTTTATTTTACTGATTTTCGATTCTTAGTATATGTTTGGTAGTACCAAAGTGTCTAACACCGAAAATATTTATACGAAGATATACTGTTTATGCTGTAGTGGAAAGTTAAAAAGATTATTTTATTACTACAGTGGTATTTTAACGGAGCTGAGACTGATGGATACCAAACTACCTTCCAAACTTCCAAAGCTACCAATCCAGCTATGAACTAATATATATAATATGTATAGCTGCTGTTATGCAACAGCAAGGGCTGTTCATTTGTTATAGTTAATTCAAAGTAGGTATATTAATTATTATTATTATAGATTAGGCAAAACGGGAATAGGTACTCGGGACGGGAATTTGTGATTTGCAATGTGTGTCGTCCGATTGGCGCAGTGGGCAGCATGCTTTCTGAGTCCAAGGGTTCGATTCCCACTACTGGTCAAAGTACAAACATTTGATGAACATGAATGGTTTTCAGTGTCGGGCTGTTTATCTATTTTATAGTATTTCTGTATGCATATTATTCATTAGTTATCTTAGTACCCATAACACAAGCTACGCTTACTTTGGGACTAGATGGCGATGTGTGTATTGTCGTAGTATATTTATTTATTATTTATTAAAAAAACAAAATGCTTTAATATTTTATCGCTCACACCTTAGTCGTTTGTTAAAATATGTTCAAAAACTATCTGTACTTGATATCATGGGCTTGTATGATAGAATAAACTTTTGGCATCTGATTTATTGAGGCAGGTGTAGACTATGCAGCAGTACGTTGCGTCCCGTTATTCATGCGGCGGCCCACATAAAGTATAATAATATAATATGAATATAAGCTTACGTGTAATAAATAAATAAATAAATAATAAAATAAAAATAAAATTAATTTATTTCGAACGACTTGGATCATAAATGGTTAGTAAAATACAAAGTTAAAATTAAGTTAAGTTGTTAGTAAACTTAGCCTAAGGAAATAGTTTACATTCCCTTCGAGCATGCCCGATTGGAAAGCACGTGTACCATGCAGCAATGGCACAGGTACTGACAATCAGTCCTGCAAGTCAGTCCTGTGTAATAAAAATATGTAACTTAGCATTAGATTAATTGATTCTCAAGTTTAAACATCGTTGAAGTGATAGATAAAAAGTAACACATAGCATGGCTGATATTCGCACTCCCCTTAACAACTAATCAAGTCATAACGTCGTTTATCCCCTGCACTGAATGGAGCGATCGTTTGAAAATTATTCACCGTCGGCATTCTGTATGCATGGCAATTTAGATTTTAGTAGTAGCTGTATTCAAATCGCCAGAGAAACAATCACAAGCAATTATTAAGATTTAGGGCTCCGAGCGTCAGAAATATGCAAAATATTTCGGGTGATTTAAATTGACACCTCGCAATCAAGAAGTAGTTATAAATTCGGGGACAAAAATAAGAGCAGAAAATGGCGGCGGAATTTTATTGTATATTCGATCTGAATTACGGGTCTACTGCGGCCTACGGCCTCTCATAATGAGAAGGGTCTTAGTCCACCACTTTAACCGAGTTAGGAATGGTAGACGATACACGCCTACGAGATTATTAAGGAGAAGGTTAAAGCAACTTATAATTTATTGCTCAGCCAAGTTTGAGGATTAAACTCAGTCTCCAGGTAAGAGAAGTCAAAATCATACCCACTGGGGTAGACAAAGTATGTTTAAAAAAAATATATCAGGGAAAAATCTCTTCTTTAAAATTAAGAACTTAATGAAAATATTATTTATATTATAAGACAGATTAAAAATAAACTAAGAGGTATAGAGTATCTTCACTTCGGCCAATAAAAACTATTTATACACAAATCGGTACCTTAGCAGACCTGGCCATGCTGTGATGTTCTTATATTTAGTTGAATATTATTAAGGAAGTAATTGGCAAGGAATGATGTAAAGCCAAAAATATTGCAACTTTAAATTGAGATATCTTATCTTATATCTTTAAACGAGCAATTCTTGTATATATAATTGGAATCTCGGAATCGGCTACAAAGATTTTCATGAAATTTAGTATACAGAGGGTTTCGCAACGATAAATCGAGCTAGCTGGATTCATTTCGGTAATAACCGATTTGGTGCAGAAGTTTCACGGGTCAGCTAGTAAACTATTAAGTAGGAACGCAACACACATTTAAATAAAAAAAAGTTAACATCGGCTCAGTAGTTTGAACAATCGTCGTAAGACTGGAATCTCACACCAATATATAAAGCTGCAGAGTTTCTTTTTTTGTTTGACTGTTTACTTGAACGCGATGATCTCAGGAACTACTGGTCCGATTGAAAATTATTTCAGTGATGGGCTATAGCTGAGTAGGTGACCCGTTAACCGCAACGATGCAACACACTCATAAATTATTGTATTTTTTTTTCTCTTTTCTCATAGTTGTAGAATGTTGTAATTTATTGTGTTTAATAAAAATATTTATTTATTATTATTATTATTATTATGATATATATTATAGCCCATTTGTTGAGGAAGGCCATATATTCATCACGTTAAGACCAATAGGAGCATAGCACCAATGAAGAGTGCTTCAAAATAAGGCGTTTTTTGTTGCGTTAACAATAAAATAGTATTAAAAGTTCTTAAAAAACCGCGCCAGCATGCCTATCTTTTAAGGTTGACTTATACGCGGACAAAGTCGCGAGACCGCTAGTTATAAGATATAATAGATTAGATAGTATATAAACCTGCACGAACTTGGGGCTTGGTCGTATGAAAAGCCTAGGCGCTTTCCCCTAAGTCATAATAAGGTCCTATGAGTATGCAAAGCCTCCCATACAAGGAATACGCTCATCCCTAATTATTCACCGCCACCATTCTCTATGCATGGCGACTCGGATTTTAGTAATATTCAAATAGGTAGCGATGCCATTGCAACCAATTATTAAGGTTTGAGGTCTGGGAGCGGTGTTAAATATTATGCAAATGTTTGAGTTGTACAATTATTGCTTAAATTAAGATCTAACTGAGTTTCCAAGTCCCAAACTTTCACTGGCATCGTAAACTGGTGTCAAGTCCGTTTTTATCGACAATACTACATCGTCTAAGTATTGTGACAGCCATTTGGAGATTTTCGCCTTCCTAGATATTTTAATAATCAAGTTATTAACACACGCATTGAGACAATTTTCAAAGTTAACAGGTAATGACTCCTCAAGTCTTAGTTATCATATTAATTTATATGTCCTAAATGACCTGCAGACTTGAAGTTTTGGATTTTAAGTATGCGATTATAGCTTTTTGGATGACGAAAATGTCTGCGTTCTGGTCTTATCCAGAGGTTCTCAAATAGGGGCCTGAAAATGCGGCGAAATGGTTCCATTAAAGACGCGTCGTCGTCGTCGTCGTCCAGGTGGCCGCTGGATCCAAGCGTCACAGAACCGTGAAGTTTGGAACTCCCTACAAAAGACCAATGTCCAGCAGTGGGCGTCTATCAGTTGATATGATGATGAAATATATATTAAAACACCTAAGACTTTGAGTACGATACGATTGAATATGTTATCTAAGCTCTTCAACCAGACTTGTAGCAATGTGGAGTGTCTAAGGTTTATACCTTTTTCTCCTAAGACGGAACATCTCTGTGTTAATAAATAAACGTTTAAAAGGCCGATGCGATTGCTGCAATACAAAACTCTCTATAATTCAGCGGAGCACAACTAAATTAACCTTTTACAAAGACTAAAGAGTAGCCATTTAAACCGAACAGTACATTCTGCTATTTAAATAGACCTTTATTTACTATCACACTATCTACCATTCCAAGACGCATACAGTTTTATTAGTAACAGAAAGGATAAAGGAAAATATATCGGCAAAGAAATTTTATAATTTAGACACTTTAAAAATACGTGACACACTACGCAATCATCTGGTTTCAGTTAGAATAGGCTGCTAGAATTGAATAACGTTATCACATGAATCTACAGCGAGCGATGGAAATTTCGATGCTGCTTTTAAGGATTACTTTGTCAGTGATAGGAGCTAAAACTGACGGATACCAAGTTCTCATTCAAAATTCAGTGCTTACCCAGGGCTATCGAATATGTAGGGCTGCTATTAAGCCACATACTATTCGCAGTTCGATGTATGGAATTAAAAGTATTTTAAGTCAGTTAGTTAGTAGTTTCCCGGGATAGTCATTAGCGATTGTTGTAGCAATGTTAACGTGATTGAAGATTTCAAATAGTAAGTGATTACAGCTCCAAGAGCAAGAACAGATAAAGAAGTTGCATCACTAACTTACATAAAAAAAGTTTATATACCTATTTGGCACTAGGTACCTACGATTTAAAAAAATCTTTACTTTAGGTATCTGATTTATTGAGGAAGGTTGTGGACTTGTATGGATGAAGCCGCAGGGCACAGCTTGTTTTAAAATCCTTTAAGCCTACAAACCCTCTTTGAAGCAGCGTGGAGGGTTTATGCTCCCAGTAAGAAACCTGTGCCCAGCAGCGAAACATTAGTACGCTGAAAATCATAATGATGATAGCCTTTCTACGTTTTAGATATGCGTGCCGCTATTAGTTCAAGTAGCGAAGCATCAACCGCGCCTCCATCAGGTAGTTAGGTACGGTGTGCAGAAAAATCGCACGCCGTCCTGCCTGACGTCCGCCATTTGTTAATTCGTTGAAATATCGCGGCAGGCGACGGCCATTCATTATAAGGCCGGCTCGTTTGTGCACACGTGTGACCCGGTACCGTCAGCACGCGACGATTTATTGCTTGCATTTGTGCAAATTATTTTAATATGACTTGTATGATTTAATATGACATGTATGGGTAGGTTTTTATTTTCTTTTAAGTTCTACCATTGGATATTATATTATTATTGTACTCTAAAGGAAGATTAAACATAGTCGCTAATGTTTTATTTGCGTAGTTATAATTGAGATATTGGACGAGTTGCACGCGCACCTATTGGCTCTTAATCGAATATAATCTTATGTAAGACAAGATACTTAGTTTTATAGTATATTAAAAATCATTTCATCACATGTATCATTTTAAGATTTCTGATGGCTACACGCAAACTTTGGATGACAATCGCCAGTATCGGTCTAATCCCACTTCTGATTTAACAGCATGATTGTTAGTTCACAATATGTTACGCAACTTAAATTATAAAACCTTTACCAAAGTATTTTAACAAGACTTACCTTGACCTAATACTGACCTATTTTATGGCGGATTAAAATTCAAAGAGTCCATTAAAATAAAAACAGATTTTTTTTAGGGAATGTTAAGAATTCAAAAATTTGTCAGCAAAGAAATTGTTTAGGTAATGTTACCTAATACGGAAAAAAGTTTTAAACAAACAAGCAACGGTAAAATATATAATATCAATACGTAGGTATCCCTTCCATCCAAATAGGATCTGTAACGTAATGTAAAAAAAGTAATGCAAAAACCACATGAAAATGTACCCAGGTTTTTTCACAAAAATAATTTTCTTCGTCCCTACGCCGCGTCGTAGGTGAAAATATTCATTTAAAAAAATATGCTAACGCTACTAATGCATTTACTCAGGGCAAGGGCCCTGACACTTAGGTGACACTACATATTTCGTCTATTTCCTACGTGCCACAGTAACAGAATATATGCTTTCCTTATCACACTGTGACCTATGACTAAATTATCAGTACCTCGCACTATTTCGTTGAATTTATAATTACAGCAAGTATTCACCTCGTTCGTCTAGTCGTCAGCATGTACCTCCGGATTGTGAGGTCGTTAGTTCGATTCCCGGGCCGCACAAATAATAATTTTAAGGTAATGAGATTTCAACAGCTTGTAGTTATCTATATATATATTTAATGAGGGGACGCCTGCCATTGCCAGATGGGAGATCAGTCCTCTGTAAGGACTACTCCACCCTATTTCCCATTACAGCTCGGAGTTAGGAAATTGGTTTCTTTCTAAATAGGCTGAAGTCACCTTGTTTTGGTCTCGATTGAGCCATTCATTCTCTATTGAGCCATTCACTCGCCATTCTGGCGCTGTATGTATTTAAGCTGTAATGCGAGTTTAAAAAGGAACACAATCTCACCTGATGGAAATTGTCCATGTGGCCTAAAATGTGACGCGCTTGCCTAGAAGACGCCTATTCACTCTTGTTTTAAAGATAATATAGGTTGTAAAAATTAGAACACAGAACTCGGAAGTGTGTTCCAAACCCTAGCCATGCGCATAAGAAAAGAAGATGCAAACCGCTTCGTGCGAGTTTTTGGGATATTTTACCTTATAAACTTAATTGTACATCAAAATATTATAATAAAAAGTCTAACACAAATATTAGGTTATTTAATAAACTCAAAGTTACAGTATAGGGTTAGGTATATTTAAATTATAAGCGGTGATAGCCCAGTGGATTCGACCTCACCTTCGAGGGGCCGAATTCGAACCACGCATCTCTAACTGTTCTAAGCTACGAGTATGTTCGTTTTAAGTAATTAAAATATCACTTATTTCGCCTACAAGAACCAAGGAACATCGTGATAAAACCTGCATGTTGGAGAATTCTCAACAATGGTTTCAAAGGTGTTTGTGGTCCACCAATCCGCACTGGGCCAGCGTGGTGGACTAAGGTCCTAACCCCTTCTCATTGTGAAGAAGACGCGTGTCCTTCACTGGTTGATATTACTTTTACTTCGATTACTTTGACACAATTTGTCATACGACGGCCGAGTGGCGCAGTGGGCAGCGACCCTGCTTTCTGAGCCCAAGGCCGTGGGTTCGATTCCCACAACTGGAGAGTGTTTGTGTGATGAACATGAATGTTTTTCAGTGTCTGGGTGTTCATCTGTATATTATAAGTATTTATGTGTATTATATTCATAAAAAAATATTCATCAGCTATCTCAGTACCCATAACACAAGCTACGCTTACTTTGGGGCTAGATGGCGATGTGTGTATTGTCGTAGTATATTTATTTATTTATTTATTATTTATTCCTGATTTTACACAGTATGTAACATTTTAAAAATTTGTGACTTAGCCAACTCAATTGACTTGCATGGTACTCCCAAGCAACACCATCCATGGACAAAGCGATAGAAATACATACATTGTATAGTAATCCTATTGCACATGAGATTCACGTATCGTCGGCCAGTTCCACGGGTCATACTGTATTCAGCGGCGGCCCTCTTAGCTTATTAGCTTCGCATAATTTGCTTAATAATAAGACAGTGTGTGTACTGTTTTGACGGCCGATTGGCGCAGTGGGCAGCGACCCTGCTTTTTGAGTACAAGGCTGGGAGTACGATTCCTACTACTGGAGAATGTTTGTGTAATGATCATGGATGCTTTTCGTTGTGGGTGCTGTGTGCCTTACAAGACAAAGTCCTGAGTTCGATTCCCAGGGGGGGTCTATTTGGAATTTAATATTTGTGAAACAAACAACAAACAATATTTGTGAATTTTCCCTTGTTAGGTCTGGCTTTGGCATTTGCTACCACCCTACCGACGAAGACGTGCTGCCAAGCGATTTAGCGTTCTGGCACGATGCCGCCGATTAGCCCGTTACACAATGAAGAAATCAGCCCACTACTCACTACAAGGTGATATTTCAGTCAATTCTATGCTTTTGTTTGGACCAAATATGGCAACTACAGCAATTTCTATACCAAAAGAAAATTACAATACCGGGAAGCCTGAAAAGCTAATTTTTTTTTAGAATATCAGAGATCCTTAAGAAAACCGAAAGTGACCGTAACCGAAAGTGTGAAAATGTTGACTATAAAATAGATTATTGGGAGAAACTGCTGATAATATATAAAAGTGATGTACTAGATGATTAAAAATCTTATTATTATCTACAAAACGTACCAACGTAAAGAAATTGCCAATATAACATTACGAAAGACTTTATTAGGTAAACTTCACACGCCCTTGGGAACATAATGTAGAACTCTTAGACATGCAGGTTTCCTCACGATGTTTTCATTCACCGTTAAAGCAAGTGATATTAAAATCGCCTAATTTAAAAACGCAATTATTACTATGAAATTTAAACTGTTTCTACTTATTGCTGCATTGGAAATAGATAATTATTGTGAAATCAGTTATGATCAGGGGTGGTAATGACACAAACGCCATCTGTCAGCTTGTTACCGACCGCAAACTGGGGGAGAGGTGTGAAGCCCCCAATCGGCGATTTTGTTTCAATTGCTAAATTCAACTGTTACATTATAATATGAATGAATCTATACACTTTTATTGTACACCACACAATTGAGCAGAAAAGCAGAAAAAGTAAGAATCAATGCAATGTATAACTAAAAATAATCGACGATAAATAGAAACGTATTACAGAAAATCAATCAGGTAAAAGACGGTTAAAGAAAACATTTAAGAGATCCGTTGAACCAGAATCAAACCAAACCGGCGTAACCGACATAGCTCAAGCATTTTTTTAAGCTGTATTAATAATGGATGGGCAAATATGTCCTAGGGCCAATAGACGTTGGAGTTACAAGGTTCTGGAAGAAAGACCACATACAAACTAAGCGTTGGCACTTGTTAGAAACCTGACTACAGTGGGGTCCATCACTTCACCGGTAAATGAAAACATTTCGATTAAACTTGTAAGCCTGAAAGTTGTCTATAATGTCGTCAAAGGCGTGTAAAGTCTACCAATCCTCACTTTGGTAGCGTTGCAGACAACGGCCTTAAACCTTCTCATTTTGTGAGGAGACCGGGGCTCTGCGTGAGTTATCCAGCCTGCGTGCGAATGTACGAAGGAGGGTGCTCATGCTGCTCACTAGCCTGCTCATCATAGAGGTAGCACGTTTGCGGATGATAGCGTTAAAATCATCCGCCATTTTATTATGGCATGCACGATGTACTGTACCAAAAATGTAAAGTTTTCAATCAATCATCATCATATCAACCCATTATCCGCTACAGGGCACGCGTCTCCTCCCACAATGAGAAGGGGTTAATGCCGTAGTCCACCGCGCTAGTCCAATGCGGATTGGTGGACTCCACACACCTTTGAGAACATTATTGAGAACTCTTAGGCATGCAGGTTTCCTAACGATGCTTTCCATCACCGTTGAAGCAAGTGATATTTTAATTGCTAAAAACGCACATAACTTAGAAATATGTCCTACCCACTGGGCTATCACCGCTTCTTTCAATCAATAGTAAACTAAAAAAATCTGCCAATGAGGAAACTTTGAAAACATATTTGAGTTAGAAATTCTAGGTGTTATTGACGATTTTCGTGGTACAGAGATTTGAAGGCAGTGGAAGTGGCTTTGAAATAATCTGTTAAATACAGTGAAATCCTTTCAAAATTGATTAAACCATCGTTCACTAACACATTAAAGGTGAACGCCGAAAGTTGGCGCAAGAGGTAATTTGGCAGGTTTAATCGAATCAACTCAGATCGCTCGGAAATCCGAGTTTCACGTTAGTTGAAAATTTTGGATAAATTTCGGCCACTTACGTGCGCTAACTCTGCAGGTTAGAGCGAGTTGGGAAGTTTTAAGTAGATTTTATTTTATTCGAGCCAAGTGCCCGCGTAGCTATGGAACGTGGGTAGAGAGATTTTTTATTAATTTTTAGGGTTCCGTATCAAAATGACGAATATGGAACCATGGAACCAGCCGTCACAGCCGATATTTTCACGAACTACTCAAGCTCAAGAAGCGGTGATAGCCCAGTGGGTAGGAGCTCGACTTCACTTTTGGGGGGGCCGAGTTCGAATCCCAGCACGCACTTCTAACTCTTCTAAGTTATGTGCATTTTAAGTAATTAAAGTATCACATGCTTCAACGGTAAAGGAAAACATCGTGGAACCTGCACACCTGAGAGTTCTCCACAATGTTCTCAAAGGTGTGTAAAGTCCACTGGATACTGGACCAGCGTGGTGGACTACGGCCTTAACCCCTTCTCATTGTGGGAGTAGACCTGTGCCCCGTACTGGGATGCTATGATG
The DNA here is from genome assembly GCF_905163445.1 of Pararge aegeria. NCBI lineage: Eukaryota > Metazoa > Arthropoda > Insecta > Lepidoptera > Nymphalidae > Pararge > Pararge aegeria. Next base: position 924,509 of record NC_053184.1, on the reverse strand, counting down.
ATTATGAGATAAAGCTGAAGTAATGCATATTAAGGTTCGGGTTTTTTGTAATTAACATAAATGTTTTTCAGTGTCTGGGTTTTTATCTGTATATTAAAAGTATTTATATAATATATTACTCATTAAAAAAATCCTCAGTCACCTTAGTACCTACCCGTACCACAAGCTATTCTTACTTTGGGGCTAGATGGCGATGTGTGCATTATCGTAGTGTATTAATATTTATTCCGAGCGGTGTATGTTTAAGTGGTAAAAAAAAATATTTTCTGATATTGTACTTAACGAAATCGCTATACCTACTAGAAACTTTAAGTTATTCTCAAACTTTATTCAGAATATAAACATATTCAACTACACTACAGGGCACGGGTCTCCTCTGAGAATTAGAAGGGAAGGGGACCGTTACGGTAACTGAGATTTTAATTGCATTAGATTAACAACGCACATAACTCCTAAAAGTCAGAGGTGCGTCCGAGGTCGAACCTGGTCCCAGCAAAATATGGGCCGCAGCTATAACCACTATGCTATAACCGCCTTTGGAGAACTTATCATACCGTTACACCGTTTTTGGTTTTTTTATTTCTCTGAAACTTAGCCCTTGACTGCAATCTCACCTCGTGGTAAGTGATGATGCTGTCTAAGATGGTAGTGAGCTAACCTGTTAGGGAGTATGGTAGACATCCCTAATGGGTTTTTACGCGACATCGCACGGGAACACTAAATTGCTTAGCGGCACGTTTTGGTCGGTAGGATGGTAACTAGGCACGGCCAAAGCCTGGGAGGCAGACAAACAGGTATTGTAGTTACGTTAGAGGTATTCAAATCGTTTCCCCCAAAATGGAGTCTGTACCCTTATCACTATGGTATCACTGCTTGTCAAATTCAAATTCAAAATTAATTTAATTCGAGTAGGCCTACTTTATAAGCACTTTTAAAACGTCAAGTATGTATGTTTGTAGTGACTCTAACACCGGTAGTTAGTCGATATCTACGTATACTTTTACAATATAACCAAAGTACGTATCTATACGTAGCATAGTTATCTATTCTGTGGGTTGGGTCCCGAAGCAGTCGCTTACCGAATTAGGCACCTCGCATGCTGCAACTGCTAACTAGTAGATCGTGATTAATTAAACGCATTCCAGACGGCCTGTCCCGTCTGCGGAGTTATTATTTGTTACACTCGGCAGCACAGGGGAAAGTGTCCAAAGGTTTCGTCTAGGAATTAATTCTATGTCGTATGAGTTTGTTAGGTTAGGTTAGGTTAGGTTTTATCTGGACTCTATTTCACGACCTCCCTGGTGCATCGGTGAGAGGTGCGGTCTTTAGTGCAAAATGAAAAATTAAAAAAAAATGCTTTATGCTACTTCCTACTAATATTATAAATGCGAAAATGTGGATGTTTGTTACTCTTTCACGCAAAAACTACAGAACTAATTTCACTGAATTTTGGAATGGAGATAAATACCCTGGACTAACAGATTCTTTATATTATCATGAAAAACCAAAAAACTGTGTACGATGCCGCGGGAAATGGGAAAAAGTTTGTGTTGTTCCTTTCTTCCCATGCCCTCCCATCTTCCGTCTTTCCCTATACCTATACCTAATCGAGAGACCTTCAAATCAAGAGTGAATAGGCAAGCGCACTTCATCTTAGGCTGCATTATCTTACCATTAGGTGTGATTGCAGTCAATGATGGCAGTAAAGCACTTGTTTTTTTATTAAAAGAAAAAAAAGAGCTAGAAACATTCCGCGTGTGTTTTTGGACACAATGCACACAGTGGCGTGCATCTCATAGATGCAAATAAGCAGTGCATACCCTGACCTCAGGGCCTCTCAGACCATAAGGACGACCTAAAATTTAAAGATTAAAAAAAATTAAACAATTAATAGAAAACTATAAAAGCGCCATCTAGTTAAAACCGGCCGCACTTCTATGTAAATCAATGGACAAGTCCCGTGTCATGGTTTGGAACTAAAATAGACAAACTGCATAATATTTCGATTATATTTAGATTTTTAATTGTAAACAGTTCCCTAAATAAAAAGTAACGCTTGAAATATAATTTAAATCTCATAATATTAGCTGGGGTTTTTTATGTTAAATAAATAATTAACGTTTACCACGTGCCATTGGTAACTGATGAAGTAATATTCTTTTTATTTATTGTTCAAATGACAACTTTGAATAGCATTTGTGTACTAAGAAAATATTACGGACATATTTTGACTATGATATTCTCATTATCGCTGGCGATCGCTAAGCGCCATTATTGTTTACCTTTTACCTTCTGTCATAACAACTTATATTCACTAGAAGAATTAGAATTAAATACTGTTTTTTTCGTTTGCTGTACGGTTGTTTGTATATAGTTACAATTATTATTGTTAACCTATGTGACATTGTACTGTTTGTAAATGATTGTGAAGAATATGCTTAGTGTAAGAAAGTTCTTATATACGGCGTGTGATCTGATGGCTCTGTGTGCTTGGAAAATGTAGGTAAGTTTAGAGCTAACTAAGGTTTTATTGAGTTTATTCGTAAAGGAAGGAATGCACCTACAAGGAGCGGCACGTAAAAAGTGCTCTGACTGACTTACATAAACAGGCGAATAGCAGTGATCAGTTTTTTGTTTCATTATTTATAATAATACCTATGTTTGTTTATTGTTTACATTAAAAAAAACATTATCATAGCTAATAAACAAACATCAAAATAGCATGTTCAGTACATATTTTCTTAATGCATACCCTGACCGAAAACCCTATGCACGCCACTGAATGCACAGAATATGTTTAATTGACAACGGCCGGCTGGCGCACTGGGCAGTGACCCTGCTTTCTGAGTGGCACCCAAGGCCGTGGGTTTGATCCCCACTACTGGAAAATGTTTGTGTGATTAACGTGATTGATTTTCATTGTCTTGGTGTTTATCTGTTTATTAGAAGTATTTATGTGTAAACATTATATTATTCATGTATTACACTTATTTATAAAAATATTCATCAGGCTAGAAGGCGATGTGTGTATTGTCGTAGTATATTTTATTTTTAGTTCATTCTTCATTGTCATAGAAGTCGGTTGTTTCTGTAAAAAAAATCTCTTGTATGTATAATGTCCTTTTTTCATCGCCTTAATCGAATACCTCATGATTTGGGCGATGTCGATAGTAAAAAACACATTTCACCAACACTTAGGTCTTAACTATGGGTGAACCGTTGTGTATGCCTAGGAATCTCCTTTGATTAGGCGATACTTATTAATGCATTGCATCGTTCGTCGTTACTTAAAAGGGGCATCAAAGTTACAATTAGAAACAATTGTAATAGCAGACTTGGGGCCCGTAGGTATCGCAGACTGATAATGGTAATATCGATACACAGTTATAATGGCGTCGTAACGAGGCTGGATCGCGAGTCTGTCAACTTGTTAGCCACCGCAAACTGCTCGCTGTACCGTGCCGCGTGGCGCGCGCCACAATCAGCGACTGTTTGATCTGCCACACCTACGGCCATAATCAGCAATGATGTAGGCGCACACTACTTCATACAATATTCATTTCCATACAATCATCGATTCTCGAACCCTTTACCCGTAGTTCATACTCGTTTAAAATTTCGAAGTTACCTACCGAAAATACAAGAGCTTTGTATCAAAAATATTGTGTGTGCTTAAGACCAGACGGCAGAACATATGTTTATAAATTTTTTCCCGCTAACAACACTAACCTCACAATGTAAACCAAATAATTAAAATAACTATGATAACGTACCAATAATAGCATAAAAGGCATCGAGTCGGATACACGCTTTAAAAGTGAGCTGCAAAAGATACTTGTCCAGAGAAGCCACCGATGCGTTGCCGGCTTTTAAGGAGTTTGTTTATCCGCCCCTTGAATAACCCTAGATTGTATTTTGGAGGAAACACATCAGAAGGGAGATTGTTCCATAATTTGCAAGTGCGCGTTAGAAATGATCTGGTATTGCGAATAGTAGAATAATACCAGGCATCCAGATGATGATAATGGAATTTATGTCTACGGCGTGCGGTCAGAGAACAGGGAAGGAGATATCAACGCAAACAACTCTTAAATAGATTTTTGTTGTGACAGTTAATACCGTGTGTTTACGGCAAATGTTGAAATAAAATAATAATGCTGAGTACTTCGCAGTCCACAATTAACTATAAAAGGTAAATAAATTTGAGCGGCGCGCATTAAAAACTCAATCAGAAGCCGTTAAAGCGGCGGACGTGCGCGCAATACAAATGATAATAGGTTAAGCTGGAGGCATACTTATGTACGCTCACGCCGCGATTAGGAAAATTACCGTGTGTCGGAAATCCAATCCGTAACGAAAAGTTTTTTTTCGGTCGTGAGCCGTGTCACTCTCAATGAAAATTCTTATCATATACAATAATACCTTACGTTTTGTAACTCAAAAATCACCCTCTCTAGTTTTTCTCACCTGTTCGAAGGTTGGCTGCTCGAAAAAACTTTAGCATTAAGTCAGCCTTTTGTAAGCCTATTTTTTGGTTGTGTCATAAAGACAAATACATACATGCACAAAAGCACTGCATACCCAAATTATTTTATATCAATCGTTTTGGAGGGGAACCCTGGTCAAAAACCACAATGCACTACTTTTATGCACGCCACTGGTTGTACCCGAAGGCTGAATCGGCGGCACTCGTCACGTCTTTGTCAGTAGGATGGTCAGCTACGTACAAAATGTCTTCAGACAAAATGCTTGATGGTTATAACAAAACCTTTGCATCAAATCCTGCGTTAATGTTCCATAGTGTCGCCCTGTCTTAAAGTGGCTATTCGGCACACGTAGCACGGCATTCAAAAAGCGACGAATAGCGGCAATTATAATTTGCGAAATCAAATGAGGTGCATTTGTGGCGCACACACACACATAGTCGCGCAACGCGATTATCTCTGTTTTGACGAGATTAACGTATTTTGTTGTTTTTGCGGCGACGGTTTTTATAAAAGCTCGTGATGGCGAGCCAACACAGTAATACAGAAACAAGCGAGCGGACCTCATTTCACATGGAACTGTTAAAACAGTTATTTTTTGCATGTTTAAAAAAACTGTTACTATTTTTTTCATAATTTTTTTTTTGCAGCGTAGCTCGTTTTGGACAGTTGGGTTGAAGAGCAAACTGAATAAAACAGAAACGAGCGAGCGAACCTTAATACATGTTGTTTGGTGCATATACATTAAGATTTTTTTATGCATGTTAAAACTGGTATTTATTTTTATAAATTAGAGCGGCATGAATCCAATTACACAAGTAAAAGATTAAAACTTGTCAATATTAAAAACAAGGTAGGATAACCATTAGGTACCATGGACATAGATCTTTTGTTAAAACTTACACACTAAAGTTTTGTGCCGCTTACTTGTATACAGATACTTTCTGACATTGTGATAAGATGATCATCATCATCACATCAACTCATTACCGGCCCACTACAGAGCACGGGTCTCTTCCCACAGTGAGAAGGGGTTGAGGCCGTAGTCCACCACGCTGGCCCAGTGCGGATTGGTTGACTCCACACAACTTTTGAGAACATATGTAGAACTCTCAGGCATGCAGGTTTTCTCACCATGTTTTCCTTCACCGTTGAAGCATGCGATATTTTAATTACTTAAAACGCACATAACTTAGAAAAGTTAGAGTTGCGTGTTGGGATTTGAACTCGGCCCCCGAAAGAGAAGAAGAGAAGAAACTCCTGCTCAATGAGGTATCACCGCTTCTTCCGATACGAGGATATTCTAACGAAATGAAAAAACTTGAAAATGAAGATATTACAATAAAAATTTCATACATTTACCTTATTAAAATAAAGCCTTCGGCTGAATCTGGCAGGAAACCTCGGCCTTGGCTAGTTACCACTCTACCGACAAAGATGTGCCGCCAAGCGATTAAGCGTTATGGTATGAAAACGCGTAAAATAAAATAAAACGTGTGAGCCGTCACGGGCCGCCTAGCAGACTGCAGATGTGAAACTTCGAAATTGTTTTCTGTAAGTTATTGCAGATATTGCATAATGAAAAGATAAAGCGTTACAAATTTGTTCCACAAATAAAAAAAAATACAACCAAATGGATGGCCACTATGACTGTCTTATTACAAAATTAATATTCATTTTTATTGTTACATAGGAATACAAAAATTCAATCATATAGCGTGGCGATGCGTCGCCACGGCCTGTGTCGCCACGCCAAAAATCAGGTTTACGCCTATAGATTTTTCACATCAAAAACGATAAGGTTTGGGTTTAATATAATTGCCATATTATGGCATATACCATAAATGCAGAGGCCCTACCATGACTGAAGAGACGGATGGACAAGACAAAGGACCCTAAAAAAAAACTTCAAGCGTAATCTATCAACAAAAAAATCATTATCGCCAATATAAATCCCGCTATCAATAATGCTGCACGCGTCTTTTCTCACGCTCCCCCACCAGCGGTACAAAGCTCAAGCTTTAATCTCGTGTATAGTAAGTTACACTGTTTGTATACGGGATTATCACAACCCATTGCCTTTGCAACCAACCCAAAATTTGATCGCCGTTACCCTTATATCTCTCCCTCTCTCTCTCTCTCTCTTCCCGCGGGTGTTGTACGAGGCGACTAAGAACATAAAGTGGAGAACAAGCGTCCTCTGTACTACTACTGTTACCTACTGCAATCACCAACCAGTCTGTCCATCGTAGTGATTATGGACAGACCCTGACGTCGGGAGAGGCCTTTAATTTAATTTATTTAGATATACTAAGACAACGCACACAGGCCATCTAGCCCCAAAGTTAGCGTAACTTGTGTTATGGGTACTGAGATGACTGATAAATATTTTTATGAATAATATACATAAATACTTATAATATACATATGAATACCCAGACACTGAAAAACATTCACGCTCATCTCACAAAGATTTTCCAGTTGTGGGAATCGAAATCACGGCCTTGGACTCAGAAAGCAGGGTCGCTGCAAACTGCGCCAATCGGCCGTCCGTCTTTGGTAGAAACTTCCACTCAAATGGAAGATGAACTATAACGCTTCTCGAATGTGCTTTTTTTATTGCATTAATTTACTGACCAAATTGTTAGCCTACCTGCTAATAAGCGGAATCCATCGCCGATAAACAGAAATGAAATGAAATGAAATGAAATGAAATGAAAAAAAATGGGTGTGAATTACTCTAACTTCATAGCTTAATATTAATTTACTGTGAGATGGTGATAACAAAAACAAAATACCTGGCTAAGTTTGTTGTGGGCTCTTCTTAGACCAGGGCGCATTTGGAACCCTCGTAGCTTTAGGTTTAAGTTGGCGAACGAAGTTATCACCATCCCCTTACAATTATGTATCCTATGAACGATAAATTTAAAGAAGCTAAAATTAAAGTGGATTATAACATTATTAATATTAGAAGTAAAAGTAATTTTGTAGTGTAGTTTACTAGGCTGTATAAAATTTGTAATTCATTTAAGGGTCATTGTATATCATTTTATGACATACAACTTACCAGATGAAATTCTTCAGATGCCTTTAGTTCAAAGTTTACATAAAACGTTTCACCAGAAAAATCTATTTATCACCACGAATAAACGAATATTTTTATCACCACTATCTTATATTAAAGGTAACAGGTTAGAATATTATATGTATAAACGAACGCTTCATAAGTGCCTGTGATATAAATTTTAAATTTCGAATTTGCAGAAAAATCTGGAAAAAGCCACATTTAAATTTTTTTCTATTTTTGCATCTTGTAAAATGTAGTCGAAAATGCTTATCACTGGACCAACGAGGTTCTATACCTACAATAGTTCATTAAAAAAGAAAACTGTCACTAACAGGTCGGTAATAGGCGCTCTCAGTAGTAGTATGGGGACGGCGGGCGGCGCGGCGTTTCAAATAAAAAGGCTCAGTTATCAATTCTCTATATCGCGAGATGAGTTCCCGTAACGATGGCAATACCGGACCTTCCGTGCTTGCGTCTCGTCCTCTTTGATTGCTTGCCGTAAGTTGAAGATAATAGCGGTTTCGAAAGATTCCATTTAAATATTTAGTGCTAACGATTAAGTAAAATTGTATGATGCTTTGTAATATTATTTATTTCTTCTTTTCTTTGTAATAGAATTAAGATCGTTGGGAAGCGGTAATAGCGCATTGGGTAAAAGCACGACTTCACTTTCGGGAGACCGAGTTCGAATCCCAGCACGTACCTATAACTTTTCTAAGTTATGTGCGTTTTAAGTAGTTAAAATATCACATGCTTTAACGGTGAAGGAAAACATCGTGATATACCTGCATGCCTAAATAATGTTCTCAAAGTTATGTGGAGTCCACCAATCCACACTGAGCCAGCGTGGTGGATACGGCCTTAACCTTTTCTCATTGAGGGAGGAGACCCGTGCTGTGTAGTGGGTCGGTAATCGGTTGATGTGATGATGATGAATACAATCATCGCCATCTAGCCCCAAAGTAAGCGTAGCTTGTGTTATGGATACTTAGGTGTCGAATTAATATTTTTATGAATAATATACACCAATAATATACAGATAAACACCCAGATACTGGAAATCGTTAATGATCAACACACAAACAGTGGAAGCGGTGATAGCCCAGTGGGTAGCACTTCAACTTCACTTTCAGGGGGGCTCACGCACTCCCAAAGCGCACGTGTCCTACTCAGCGAACACGCACCTCTAACTTTTCTAAGTTATGTGCGTTTGAAACAATTAAAATATCATTTGCTTTAACAGTGAAGGAAAACATCGTGAGGAAAGCTGCATACCTGACAGGTGTCAATCATGTTCTTAAAGGTGTGTGAAGTCCACCAATCCGCACTGGGCCAGCGTGGTTAACTACAGCCTTAACCCCTTCTTATTGTGGGCCGGTAATGGGTTGATATGATAATGGGATTTTGACAAACCAAACCCACGGCCTTGGGCTCAGAAAGCAGGGTCACTGTCCACTGCGCCAATCGGCCGTAAAATATGAAAATAAGCTAAACTCTATTCAACTCCCACGCTATTTCTTCTGACTTAAACCAAAAACAGAAGCTTTAAGACGGTCATTTAGCCGTAATAATCGCGTAGTGGGAGTGAAAGAAACAAGCGCCCCGCTCTTTATTATCCTCCTCACGTGTAATTGGAAACGGTTCAAAAAATGTGCAAGCGACGATGTATCTCAGAACATTCAGACCCGAAAATAATTGTTCTTTATATATTATTTAGGAAGGTAGTGGGCCCTAAGATACGGGATTTCCTAGTTTAGGGGTTAGGATTCAAAAGATTTATTGTACTGAGTTTTTCTAGTAAATATTTTCCATATTATTTTGTATTTTACGTTATTAATGCTATTCCCTCAAAAAAATATTATATCTAGAACCTGTGTATTTTGAAGACCTTTCAGACGCAGTGGTGAGCGCTATGGTTTTTAGTTAGAGGTCCCGGGTTCGATTCCCGGCAGGGGCATTTCGGGAATTTATAATTCCTGAATTTTGTCTGGTCTGGTGGGAGGCTTCGGTCGTGGCTTGTTACCGCTTTACCGTAGAAACCGATGAGGGTTATGGGTGATATATAACTGCCATACTCCTTAACAGGTTAACCCGCTACTATCTTAGGCTGCATCATCACTTAACACCAGATGAGGTTACAGTTATCTAAGATGCTAGCGGACCTGTTACGGGTTTGGCAGTTACATTAAACATGTGTTTATTACATAGCCCTTATTGGTTTTATGTGGCATCGTACCAGAGCACTGAAATGCTTGGAGTTACGTTTTTATCGATAAGGTGGTAAATATTTATAGCCAAATCCACCCATCATACCAGTCGAGAGAAAATTCATAAATTATAAATTCACAAATTACCTCGGCCCCGGAATAAGAAGAAAAGCGAACACTATTAAAACAAACAACACTTTATTGCCCGTATAACATACAGGAAATAAACAGTAAGGAGTATACAGTACACAAAGTAGACATGCAAAGGCGGCCTTAATCCTGCATGCAATCTCTTACAGGTAACTTTTGTAGACATGACTTACAGCAAGAGAACGGGATAATGCCAAGAGTATTTATATATATACATAATTACCAAAATTTATAGGTACCAATATATTATAGATAATTCAAATGAATATAAGTAAAAAATAAATGTAACATACATAATATATATGACGGCGCGTCAAAGTTTAGAGTGAATACGGCCTGTCAAATTCACTCTAGCGGAGCGTCGCGTTTATGGTAGCGGGGAAAAGGATCGCCATCTTGGTTTTTTTCGAGAGGCGGGAAGAACCAGCGCGCCGTTTTTGCGACGAATCGCCGCACTGTTTGTTAACTTAAACAAATTACTTTATTATAATCTTTATTGAAATACTGATAATTAGTAATATAGATTGGAATAATTATTATTGTGATATAATACATACTAGAGAAATATAATAATTTCGTGTCTGTACTGACTTGTGTTGTTATTTTAAAAGAAGAGTTATTAATTTACAATGAGTTCAGAAATGAGTTTAGAAGAAGGCCCTTCTGCGCTTTTATATATAAGCTGATTTTAATACATAATTTCCAAACAATAATAAATAATCTACTTCAAATGCCATTGAATCCGAGACCTCCACATAACCTTCACAGAACTCAAAGCGCTACTTAGTGAGTAACGGTGAAGGAACCTGCATGACCGAGAGTCCTTCATAATGTTCTCGAAGGAGTGTATATTCTACCAATCTACACATGGCAAGCGTGGTGGACTACGGCTAAAACCCTTCATATTCTAAGGGCCCGTGCCCTGTAGTGAAGCGGTAATTCGGTAACAGAAACCTACGCTGGCAAAATCGTATCAAACATGTATAGATAAGTAAACACATAGGTTTCGCCGAATTTCTCATTGTGGTGCTGATATGAAAACGGCACCAAAATTAAAGTTTACATAACTATGGCGTTGTTTGCGTCATCTCGCAGACCTCGGGGCGTATGCTAATATTACACGCCACAGAGACGTTTAAATAGTAAATTAGTGACAGATGGAACAAAGTGCTCAACGCAAAAGTCAAGAAGAAAGTACCCATTGGCTTTTCGGAAACAGTGTTTCGTGGATACGGTTACTATATTGGGGAAAAATAGCTCTTTACGAAATCCCGTGATGCACAATGATCATTACTGTTATTTGCTCATCCGTGACAGCCAAACAAATCTTGATAGTGCATTCAGTGTGCAACCCGTATACTCGTATTAAGGCACAATAATCATTTGTTTTAGAATAGATTTATTTTGGATCCTATACGAATTTATCTACATCAGAAGTACCAATTCTACGTTAAATCCGTTGAGCTACGCAGTAATAATAATAATAACAATTTATTTCAAGAATGTTTGTACAATATCAATAATAATATAATAGTAGTATAGTATAGTAGTAAAATTTGGCACAAAAATAGGATATGGACGTAGATTACTTTTTACACCTAAAATACACAGGGGTACAGTTTCCGGATGGTAAAATAGTATAATTCTTAAACTGCTTATAGCTTGCGTCCTGGAGCTAGATATTGCATAATTTTCATCATCATCATATATAATAGAATAGAATAGAATAGAATTAGTTTATTTACCAAAACAACACAAACAGGCTTACATACGGAGTAACTTAAAAATTTTGTACTTAATTATTAATAGCTTAAGTGTATGATGTGTCGTGCCAATAAAAAGGTTCTGACTCAGCTTAATGTTCTGGATACTAATGTACCCACAACGCTGGTATTCTGTCAGTACCTATTTAGTTGACAACCCGTTACCACAATAAGAAGGAGTTAAGGCCGTAGTCCATCACGCTGGTTCTGTGTGGATTGGTTTGTAAGGACTCGTGGATTCAAGTGTTCCTATGCGATTTATTAAAATCCGTAACAAACGTGGACGTTAGTAAGTAGTACTTTAATATAGTTTCCAGTACAAAGTACGCAGATCTAAAATTAGCGGCCTAAAACTCCGCTTATACGCTCAAGAGAGAGATAACTTTAAGAATGCCAGCATTAAATGCAATACGGTTATTGAATATAAGACTTCTTTAGTCCATCGGACTCTGCCGTGGCGTGCACATAGATGCACAAAAGCACTGCCTATCCTAACATTTTTGTATAAGTTATAAAGGGGAAGAATTTTTCAATTTTTTGCCATCTTCCTTCTTTATGCATATTCCCTGACCCAAAACCCCTTTGTACGGCACTGGGACTCTGTTACTAGAAGTACATGGAATAGTTTGCCTAAAAAAAGTATGGTACTCGTTTCTTTCATGCAATATGTAAACCTATTCAAATGTAAGACGTTTAGGTAAATATAAACTCTCAAATTGAAAGTAGCTCTTTTATTTTCTAAAGGGAGCTTTGTGAAAAAGATAGCTATGCATTCGTGCTATCCGGAATGTTCTCAATAGCCGCTCTATCGCCGTGTAGATATCTACACGCTCGGCAATTGCGCCGAGCTAACTTTGATGATCTCAATGTGCTACAATCACGGGTGACGCGCCTGTGTCAATAGTGCGGATCAGGCCAATTAGATGCTACACACGGCGCTGTCGGAATGACACTGTAACGCGTAAGCTGGTTTTTGTCTGCTACGTCGTGTCAGATTATTATCCCAACACATAGTATGCGTGCCTTAGAGTTCTTCATAACGTTCTGAAAGGTATGTGAGGTCTACTAATACGCACTTAAACTTCACCGTTTATCTTCACCGCTGAAGCAAGTGATATTTTAATTTCTTAACTAGCAGTCAGGCTATTCCCGCTTTATTGACCCATGTTATAGTCAGTGGCGTGCATAGAGGGTGTGCACAGGGTATGCAGATGATATAAAATAAAGAAAATCTACAGTAAGAGTTATAAATACTTGAGGGTACGCTTTTTTTAACTCTTACAATGCCTATCCTTAAATTGTTTATACCTCGCACTGGAGATTTTCTCCCTCCTTTCTCCCTCTATGCACGCCACTGGTTATAGTCCGTACAAAATGTACTAAAGCCCTGTGTACACTAACCTTAATAGCTCAGAAGTAGCTAGATGAAGGAATACTGAAGCAAGATAAATACAATCTTGTGTACCATAAGATATTCAATTCAGCATAAGTAAAGTAAAATTCCCGTAGCGAGGGTCCGCATTTGAGACACTCGAAGATCGGATTTGAATGTTGGAGCAGCTTCCAAATTAACATAAGCCGGTATTTGCGCCTAAAGTTCTCGCTGAATTATTTGTAAGACGTCTCCGTGACACCCCGGAAATGATCGTTAGGTAAAAGAGGTTCAAAATTGGCATGCGAATCTGAGAAGCTTGCTTTAAGTTTTAAGTAGACGGTGTTTGTTTTTGTTAATGCAACTGCATATTTCTCACCGTTCTTTTTATTCCATTACCTACTAGTTGAGCCCTTGAATGAATTCTCAACTGGTGATAAGTGCAGTTTAAAAAAGCGAGCTATAGAAAGCAAATCTTTAAAAGCCATGATGGAATATTTATTTTTTTATTAATAACACTAACAACATTCATATATACCATATACAGTAATACAATTTATACAACATTTTACACTTAAATATGACTCACGTATAACAAGTGACACTGACATTCACCATAAAGAAATGATAAAAATAATTTTCTCCAACATTTTCAAGTCGATGCCAAGTAAATATAGATACAATATGTATTATATCCTTTTTAACAATACCTCACAAGGAAAGTACCTAGAAATTTGGTACGTTTTACTAACTACAACGTTTAAGTCGATTCCATCGACTTAAACGTTGTACAAAATATGTATTTCTTGCTTTTTTGACGCTGCTGCATGTTTTTCGTTTTATTATCTTAGTCGCATCGTATGACACTCGCGGGAAGAGGAGGGTTGGTGACAATTGTATTCTGATCTACCATCAAAACACGACTATCAGTGACGTGCATAGAGGGTATGCACAGGGTATGCATATGATATAGAATACAGAAAATCTCACGTACAGAACGAGTTATAAAAAATGGCATTGTATGAATTATAAAAAGCCCACCCTTTAAGTATTTATAACTCGTACTGGAGATTTTCTTCAGTCTATATCATCTGCATATCCTTGGCATACCCTCTATGCACGCCACTGACGGCTGTGGTCTGTTTTTGCTCAGCAAAAAAGTTTACATATTGGATTCCATTTTTAAATTTATTGAGTCAAACAGTACCTCCGAATATGACTACAAATACGAAAATGCTGTCACATTTAAATATCAGGCAAGAATCATATTCCAAGAAAAATATCAAGAAAGCTTATTTGTCTACCCCCAATTGGAGACGTGTGACGAAGGTCACCGGCACAGCCGACCCACGTCCGCCCTTTCGATAGCTCTATTCAACATGTACTACGGCCCTTAGCAATTTGAATGCTGTAATCAACTTATAGCAAGTTGTCGTTAGGGTATTCAAAGAATTGAATGTTATTATTTCTAAATCTCGATGTTTAATGTGTAAAAGTAATTTGAATTGCTTTATAAAGGAAGAAAGGAATGAATGTATAAACCTTTATCATACACCATATAATAATACAAAAAATAGAGAATTTAAATAAATCCCTATCTATATATATAAAAGAAAGTTGTGTTAGTTACACCATTTATAACTCGAGAACGGCTGGACCAATTTTTATGATATTTGATTTTTTGGATTCCTTTTAGACCGGAATAGGATAATAAGTATTAAAATATAACATTCCTCAAAACAAAAATGATCCGCGGTACGAAGTTCGCCGGGACAGCTAGTATATGCATATATCTTTAAAATTACGCAACGCATTTTGATGTAGTTTGTTTAATAGATAGAGTGACTCGAGAGGAAGGTTTAAATGCTTAATACATGCATAATATGGTAGAAAACACGTTTTATAGATTTCTAATGTGATGTAAATAAATAAATTTTTTGCACTTACATTACAAACGCTGGCTGAACTCTACAAAATAGATCAAAAAATAAAGCCAAAGCTAAAGATCAAATTAAAAACCTCAAAAAAGTCTACAAAAAGTCCGCTGTGAGGGGGTATATCTCTGAGGGATATCCCACAATAACCATTTTTTATCCTTTACTTTTTACGAGAAATAATGGCTTATATACGTAGCTATTTTAAGCAGTATAGTTATTTTTATCTAATTGAGTACCTTTAATACATTTCACATTTAAAATAGACCACAATATGGCCATTTACAGTTTGTGATTCAAATTAATACTCTCGTAGATATTACAAATTTAACATGCAGGGACATAGCGGTTGCGGCAGTACCGGTCGGGGAGCCAGCGGCAAGTGTGTATAAAAACAAAGCTGTGAACGTTGTATATAAACACATTCTGTAGCATAATAATATTAGTATCAGCACTGCACCAGTGCAAAGCCAGGACGGGGCGCTAGTAACGTACAAAAATCTCCTATGATATTGAATATTTCATTTAATTTTACCATACATCGGCTGGGGGGAATCCCCGCTAGCTATCAATAAAGTTATAAATGAAAATGCCCTTACTGTTTATTTGAAAGGTAAGCCAGCTAGTTTTCTCTTAATACACGGCTAGCAAGCGAGAGGATGGTACAACTAGTGTTAAGTGATTACCACCGCCCAGTAGTATTTACAGTAGTAGAAAAAATGCCAATATGTTGCTGACTAGAGTCAGTGGCGTGCACTTCATACATGCTCGAAAGCACTGCCTACCCTAAAATTTATATATAACTCGTATAGGAGGAGGATTTTTGCCATTTTATGCAATTTTTCTGCTGCATACCCTGGTACCACTGACTAGATGGTTTGTTTATCGAGCCCTAGAATAACCTGAATAATACCCGTAGTTAGGAAAATATATAACCGCAATCCTAACAAAGTTGCAAATGAATTACAAAATCGCATCTCCACAGACTATAAAACAGAACGCCGTCGTCTAGAAGCAAGAAGACACTTTCATTTGCGCAGCTCAAAGCCAAAATTAAATCTTTAAATCGAAACCTTCACCAAATTGAATCAGCCGGGTGGATATTTGCTGAGGTAGTCAAACTGATCGTGAAAGTGCTAGGCGAGATTTTAATCGAATCTATGGGGATCATCCCCGCGTAAAGCACAACTTTGATTGCTTACCGAGATAATGGAATTGCTTCCCAGTTTAACATTATAGCCTTCAACGAACGCCAGCATTTGAAGCTTTTCCTAGAACACTGCTAAGCTAAGCACACGGTTAAGATTCTGAAAACTTACTTCTCAAAGGTACAAAGAAATTATTAAGTTAGTTTCATAAACTAGGAAAGTGGTGTCATCCCACTTCTGTTAGTAGAAATCGAATCAGCGATCAATTTAATAATTTTAATTCAGAAATATCCAACAGATTATATATTTTTTGAATCCACCCAAATAATAACTGTTTTAAATTATAAGCGCCAATTATGAAATTCCTTAGAAAAGGCAAAAGTTTGAGTATTTATTTGAAATATTTTTACCCGTATTAAAGAAGTACGTATCAAAGAAATCTAAAGATGTCTCAAGCTTCAAATTGTATTTTTGGTTCGCCACAGAGATATTTACACCTATAAGCAAAACCAAGAAACGGAAGCGTTGATAGTGAGTAGGACTTCGACTTCACTTTCGGGGGGCCGATTTCGAATCCCAGCAAGCACCTCTAACTTTTCTAAGTTATGTGCGTTTCAAGCAATTAAAATATTACTGGCTGCAATGGTGAAGAAAAACATCATGAGGAAAACCTGCATGCCTGCCCTCATAATGTTCTCAATGGTGTGTAGAATCCACCACCTCACGCCGTAGAAATAAATTCCACCCTCATTCTTCTATTGTTCGAAATACCAGATCATTTCTACCGCGCACTTGCAAATTATGGAACAATATCGCATCTGATGTGTTTCCTCAAAAATACAATCTAGGGTTATTCAAGGGGCGGATAAATAAATTCCTTAAAAGCCGGCAACGCATCGGTGGCTCCTCTGGTGCTGCAGATGTTTATGGGCGGCGGTGATTACTTTTCATCAGGCGACCCACTTGCTCGTTTACCCGCTATTAATATTAAAAAAAAAAAAAACCAATGCCACCAATGCCTAATTGTGGCAT
Organism: Pararge aegeria; assembly: GCF_905163445.1. Lineage (NCBI taxonomy): Eukaryota > Metazoa > Arthropoda > Insecta > Lepidoptera > Nymphalidae > Pararge > Pararge aegeria. The sequence continues at coordinate 907,352 of NC_053184.1, read as the reverse complement.
TGGTTGATTGGCAATTGGTTGTTTTTTTTTGGGCAGCGTGGTGTTATGGGAAGATATTTCGAAGCTGAGTAACTATACTATTGGGCATCCATCTCGGCTCTACCTCATATAACTAACTACCTTATTAACTTTGAAATTTAAATATTAAAATGGATTTTACTCTACAAATGTAGAGACAAGTTATAGTAGGTATTTTCTACATCTAGTAATTCATTCCTTACCAGACAAAGTTTTTTTCTTTCTTCCACTACAAGTTAGCCCTTGGCACATCTTAGACGATATTATTATTTACCACCCGGTGAAATTAAAGTCAGAGGCCACCTTGTAGTAAAATTAAGAAAAAAACTAAAGATTGGCCTAGAGCAAGCGATTACTTTGATTAACCCAAACAAAAGGTAACATTTCTTTTATCATAGATATATTTTTTTTACCTAAGTTACCTAAGGGATAAAGGGGCTGGCATAAAAGTCCAAAATAATTATATGTTAAAAAAAGAGGCAGTACTGGATTTGTATCTATTAAAATTGACCTTTCTACCGTGCTTCATTAGAACAATTACTATAGATTTTCTCAATTTCCTAGCCCTTGGCTGGACTGGTAATTTCTAAACTCAATAACTACCTTGGTTTGATCCAATAATCGAACCCGAGTCCTCAGCGTATAGTCGAACAAGCTAACCGCTAGACCAACAAGATAGTTTAAGTACATGATACCAATACAAATTCGTAGACACGCAAACAAAACAAATGTTGCTGCTTTTCGAATGGCCGTCATATTTCGTGATGTATTAAAATGTATGGGCAGGGAAAACTCATTTCATGGCCCTGACCAGCAAACCGGTTCGTTGGCTCGCCATTTGTTTGGGAATCTCATTCTGTTCGGACCTCCATAGGTCTGGCATGATTCGATTTTATACACTCAATTGAACCAAGTCAACCATTGTAACTAGGGTGTAGAATATTCTGTTGACACTCGAAATCAAAATGAGTCATTTATTTGGCTCGACATCAACAATTGTTTCAATTTTTTTTTATTCCACTAAAAGTTAACCCTCGACTGCAATCTCATCTGGTGGTTGCAGTGATAATGCAGTCTAAGGTGGTAGCGGGCTAACCTGTTAGGGAGTATGGTAGTCATACCCCTAATAAGTCTTCACGCGACATCGCACCAGAGCACTAAATCGCTTAGCGGCACGACTTTGTCGGTAGAGTGGTAACTAGCCACGGACAAAGCCTCCCACCAGACCAGACCGGAAAAAGTTCAGAAATTATAAATTCGTAAATTGCCCCTAGCGTGAATCGAACCCGGAACCTGCTTAAATTCACAAGATTTTATTATTTTGTCGGATTTTCAAAGTTTCTAAACCGACTTCAAAAGGAGGAGGTTATCAAATCTAATACAACTCCCGACATATTTAGAAGGATTTGCATCATTATTTTTCGGTTCGAAAGGAATTTATCCCGAAATGGGACCACCCATTTAAATTTCATACACATATTTTGATGAATTTTTTGACGGCCGATTGACACAGTGGGCAGTGACTACTTTCTGAGTACCAAGGCTTTGCAGTTAGGGCCGTATATGATTTCTTTCAGTGAAAACTATAGCAATGGTTTACTCAAAAATTATTAGCATTTCGGTTTTACAAATAAGTTTAAGAAACCGTAAAGAATGTACCTCTGAAGTATTATTTCTGTTTTTATTTACACGTTGTATATAAATAAATAAAAGTAGGTTTTTCATTATACATGAATCATATTTCATTAGATAAATACAATATTTTAGCGATTCTTTGTTACTGTCATCTTCTTTTTTTTTTTGGCTTTTAGGTGTGCCAAATCAGCACGTTGAAGTTCGCCAAGGTCCAGTACACTAGAAAGACTCGCAAAGGGGATTGGCAAAACAATAAAAATTATATAAATACAGCACTATACGCTATATAACAAATCGTAATAGGGTATTTATAGCATAATTTTGTTAGATTGAAACTATTTATACACATACAGTAATTTATTTAAAAAAATACGAGACGAGACTGTCAACCATACAACTTGCAAGCTACACGAAGGTAGATTTAAAAACCCTGCACACGAGTCTTAGATTAAAGGTAACAATATCCCATGCATTATGTAAAAGAACAGATAAAAAAATGGGTGTCTCCATCAAACGTATTTGCTTGGTACACGTAAATCCCGCAAACAAAGGGTGTGCGGCAAAAAGTTTGACATCTCGTTAGGGCGGGCGACGCCGGGGGTCCTAATTGGCTACCTGGGGGACGAAGAGCGATCACTGGCTTTTGGTATCAAATGGAATAGGTATAATATGTATTCTGTATAGTTCCCAAATTTTGTCATACCTCAAAGGATTTGTGGCTATGTATTCTTATGTAAAAACGACGAACTGAGTCCAAATGTATCATACAAATAGACGAGTGATCTGTGTTATTTTACATACAATTCATAATTCGTTTAAAGGAAATTGCATACAATTCTACAATAAACTACCCATTGACATATTGGAGAGGTCTCTGAAAAAGTTCAAAGTTTGTATTAAACGTAAGCTTATAGAAAAGTCCTATTATAGTAAAAAGGACTACGTAATCGATAAAAAAGCTTGGGTGTGAATTATTTCTCTAACCAGGTCGCTCTTCTAATAATTTTAAATGACAATGTGAGATGGTGATAACAAAAAAAACACCCGGCTAAGTTCGTTGTGGGCTTCTTATTAGAACAGGACGCGTTTGGAACCCTCGTAGCTTTAGTTTTAAGTTTACGAATGTGGTTATCGCCATCATTTCACTACCGTGTAATTCTCATGTACACATCGAAAGTGCCACCTTTAGGCCTACTTGAATAAAGATATTTTTGACTTTGACTTTGAACTATAAAGGAACTATATAGGACTATATAGGAAACTAATCGCGGGATTCCTAGTAAAATTTTACTGTGAAAATGATTAGCCTTACGGAATAAACGTGGGTATTGTCGGTAGTAGTTTAGTGGAGCTTTTTGTGACAGAGCTCGTCCGGAGAAGTCCTACCGCCATACTTATTTGCGACACATAGAAGCATTGTTCCAATGCTGTTTTACAGTCTGAAGGTCGTGGTTGCCGGTGTTATTACAGCCACATGAGGCTTAACATCTACGCCTCAGGTTAATAACACAGGCCGGCACGTTACAGGACGTTTTGACGATACCCTGCGAAGAGTTGCTCTTTTTTTTTTAGGCCAGCGCTTGCCCACAATCATGCCCGTTAGAAAACAATGACGAGATCTAGGTTGGAGCACGCTTGCCTAGAAAAAGCCTATTCACTCTAGCCTCGAAGGTACTCAAATTATACGTCGCAGGAAACACAGTTGCCGGAAGGGCGTTCCACATCTTAGCGGATAAAAAACGTTTCGTGCGTGTTAATGGAATATCAACCACATAAGGATGCCACCGCTCGCGGTGTCTTTCTGTTCTGTGGTAGAGCGGCGAAGGAGGAACAAGATTGTGAAGTTCCTGAGCACACTCACCGAAGTATATCCGGTAAAAAATCGATAAACAGGCAACATTGCGTCGATGCTGGAGACTATGTAGTTTCGCCTGTGTTATTGTGTGTGCTCTTTTTAATGGCGAAGTTTTTCCCTGTACCAGAAGGGCAATCTGCTCACACCGTCTTTATAACTATAAAAAAGCAGGTGTTACTTAACGGAATTCCAGATATGTTTGATAATAATTAGTTTTAACAATTGTTCATTGTAAAGTCAACATCTCCTCCTCGAAACCTGCGAAACCTGCGTTTGGTGTGGAGTATACGGATCGAAGAAATTTTAAAATTACACTATACAGATTCTCCTGCTGTTCGCGGAGTATAGCAAATTAAGCTTAATTTTCATAATATATCATGGATTTCCGCAAAGTAAAGGATTATATTATTTTTATTGATAGTTTCTCTCACGCCCGTTTACAAGATAAATATATATATGGAGCCAAAACAACATTAATATACTTACTTAGATAAATAGAGATAATTACACTTACATATACATTACATAAATACATATTTGCACCGGTCAGAAGATGATTATTATTATTAAATGTGTCGTGGAATAAAAAAAAATCTACATCGAATATATTTAAAAACGTAAAAACTTTTATTTTCATAACCATGTAAATTTATTTTCCGGCGAAAAACAAAACTTTGCGGGCAGACTGCGCTACACGCAAAACGTAAAAGTTCTCCTTCTTCAGCAATATTGCGATATGTTTGCGGATGCGATCACGAAACTGACAGACGTGGCACACCAGCCACTGGGTAATAATATGGTCATTTTTATTTATTTATCTATACTCTTTATTTGTACACCACTAGGAAAACGAAAAAAATAACAAACACTTGAAGAATGAAGCAGGATACAAAAGGCGGCCTTATCGGTAAGTAGCCAGATAACCTTAGGATTAGGAAAACTAAAAAGAAAAACGAATAGGTGGGAGGTACGTGATAGGTACTATTGAGAACATACATACGAATAACTACATACTAATACATAAACCAGACTACACAAATACAAAAATACTATTGATAAATATCAAATATAAATATACTAATGTATATTTTAACATACTGCACGACTTATTGGTCTGCACGACTGATGGACCGTGGAATGCTTCATCGCTTCTCGATCCAATACAATCGTTCGCGTAGATTAGAGGTATAAGTTCAATGTAACTGCCATACCCCTAATAATTTAGCCCGCTACCATCTTAGACTCCATCATCACATACTGCCAAGCGTAGAGTAATAAAAATTATTTCGCTGTGCATTGTTTGCAATGCACATCAGAGTTTTTTTCAAATAGGTTTTCTTTCAAATAGTTTTGGTGGCCTGAATAAAATTATTTTTATTATACATTGCCTATTTTATATCTTGCTTACACTGGATACACTTCCATCTTGTTTGTGTAGTTGTAAGCTAGTTTAACACTATGTATTGCATTCGGTGTTTACCTGTAAGTAGATTTACATTCTGTCTTCATACCGTATAAGCTAGTTTAAATTGTTTTTTGAAATGTAAAGCTGTTGGTTTGGTTTACCAAATAAAAAAAAAAACTTATAATGGAGTAAAGGATGGCAAGACTGGCAATAAAGGATTTAAAAGTATAAAAATTTAATTTTAAAGTGCCATGAATCGGCCTATTTGTATGAAGAAATATTTAACTTTGACTATCTGTTAAGTGATTGCTACTCTTTGACGTAGCTTTTTAAAAGGCGACGAGTTTAAGGTAAGCTGGTCGGTTCGACGTAATTTAATTTCATGAGTGGGCCTGCCGCGCACCGCCACCCGCCTATACCGCCGCGCGGATTCGTAACAGGCAAACTTCTACTGCGATAGCATCCAGCGATTGCTTAAATAACTTTTAATAATCTAGTAATGTGATGTTTACCCTGATTTCATTTATCTGTTAGCTTCAGGTAAATAGGTCCATATAAAAATGAAAATATAGACTATACTTATGAGCTGTGCAAATTATAGAATATATTTAGCCGAACATCGTGTTCTCTTTTGCACGATAAATGGGCGTGCGAATGAGATTAGCATTACCCGCCTTTTATCTCTAAAATAAGCCGCACCATTAAAGAATGGAATCTTTATAATAGATTTAAAAATAAGTAAAACTAAGATTTTTCAAGTCCACACTAAGGAACACCCTGTCGCAAAAATAACCCTCAGACTCATTACTTTGCTCGAATGCGGGTACTGAATTAAAAAAATAATCAAGTTTTTATTATATACTGGAACGGTCCGGACTGATTTATTTGCTCGGAAGAAAGTTAAACGGCAAATTAAAAAGAATAGGACCTCTGAAGATTCAAACATATTATAAAGGACGCGAGTTGAATCTTAGAATAAAGGTCTTCCCTCAGGCGAAATTTAAATCTGTGACAGAAAAAAATACACGCACAATTAAAAAAATTAACAAAAACTATTCGGACAGTGTTTCAAAAATTCAAAAAAGGAATTCAAGCATCCCATTGGCGAATGGCGTCTGTTTCCAGCCGAGAGGCCCGCGCGCTCAATACCAGGCGCCAATCACTCGGGTTCGAAATTTAAAAAAGCATTGATGTACGCCACCGTGACTAATTTGACACGTGACGTCACGTTTGTTCGGACGGTGACGCAGACAAAGAAATCTATAGACCGCGCTGCTTATTTCGCTATCTTTAACCACGAATCAGGCGGCTTCGTGGTAGTCTGTCTTAATGGCTCAATGGTTTTTAATTAAACCGAGGCAACATTATATACCAGCAATTAATTTCTAAATAACAAAATATTTAATTTTAAATATATCCCAAAAATACTACTACTGCGTTATGCTTCGCCGATACTCTGTTTGGGAAAACCAACACCATAATACTATGTCATCATAACTTATTATATCGCGATTATTTATTATATGCACAGCATTTTTTACACAGCATTTAGACTTGCTTTACTTCATTTTTATTTTTTAGTCACTATATTTTCTGTTATTTACTATTCGGTATTGTGTATCATTTTTAACTTATAAAATATTTATTACTATTATTAAACTTATAATTTTGGTAAATCATTTTCCATTTCGGTAGATTCATTCTTTTGAACCGGTGCGGTGGCAGGGTCACTTGACGTTTCAAAAGACCAAGTAAAGTTGGTTGACTTGTAATATATGGATTTTGATTTGGATGACGCGATGTTACATTGGATTTAAAAATATTACAGTCTCCATAGATCAATTTCATACACAGTTGGTTTGTTCTTTAAAAAAAAAGGAAGTTGTCTAAAGGTTTTCTGTGTCTATGGCGCTACTATTGTAATGCGCGGAAATTAATTGGTTGTTAAAATGTTAACATGTTGCTTTGACTTTTTTTTAACTCTGTCATTCACGCTTGAGTTTGTATTGTCAATGTTATTGAGAGATACAATTGTTTGACTTATTAGCGTGATTGAAGTATTTTGTTTTCAACTGACTGCAAAACTGAGGTGTCGTCCATTAGCTGCAAGTTTTGAAGTGAAAATTTCTTTAGCCGCGTTGGGCGATGGACGATAAAGCTGTAGGGACTTCAGAAATGGGCAGCGACCCTGCTTTCTGAGTCAAGGCTGCAGGTTCGATTCCCACAACTGAAAAATTTTTGTGTGACTAACATGAATATTTTTCAGTGTCTGGGTGTTTATTTGTATTTTATAAGTATTTATGTATATTATTCATCAGTCATCTTAGTACACAAAACACAAGCTACGCTTACTTTGGGGCTTTTGGCGAAGCATGTATTGTCTTAGTTATATTTATTTATTTATTAACAATACTCTTAATGCATTTTGTAATTATTTAGATATTATTATTAGTGGACTGTTTTTTCTATTAGGTCGTTTTTAGCGTCCCAAAAAACGGAGAAAGGAACCAACTGCCACTGCTCACAAATTTCTTCTGTGACGCGATACCTAGACACCAACGCGGAGACACAAAATATCACCTTTACACTTCACCTGGAAGATGGCCGAGATCTATTTAATGTGCTTATGCTATCTTAGAGTTAATTTACGAATGATTAGTTCGGATTGCACTTCAATATGTTGAATGCCCGCGTTCAAATCGTCTTTCACTTAGAAGGAAAAACACGAGGTTTGCCTTGCGCGGGTTTTGAATGTACTAGGTCGTGGAAGACAGTGGAGGAATAAGATACTAGGTATGAATGAACATATAAAAGTAAGAAGGAGCGCATGCTAGTTTGAGAAGAAACAGATTCACAGAGTCACACGTCATACGTAAAATTTCTGTCAATTATTTATCTACTCTCAAATTAATTTATATGCGCTTGAGGTACATCAAGCGATTTTTTTTAGGGAAAAAATGTTTGAGTTCGCGTCACCGATGACCTCGACATGCTCGTGATGTCTTGCGCCAGACCAGCGACGCGTAGTATAAAAGTCTTCTATGGTTCTTTGATCAAGACTACACTATGATGAATAGAATAAAGTTATTTTTCATTCCATTATGAAGAAGCCGTAGTCAGTAGTCAGTGATGATGCTGTCTAAGATAGTAGCGGGCTAATCTTTTGGCAGTTATATTTAACCCATACTCTAAATATGATGACAGTTACATAGATTGTTTAAGATCCTGAGTTCGAAATTTAAAAAAGAGGGTTGGCGGGTGACTATATGTGTCGCGGTTTTCTGTTTCTTATGATTGTATAGAATTAATTTACTTAAAAAAAATGTACACCTAAAAATTTACTTCAGTAACTAATACTGAAGTAAATTTCTAGGATAGTAATATTCGAGGATATAAAAATAAAATTCCAATCAAGAAAAGTGCCATACCTAATAATAGAAGGTGAAAAATCGAATATTGGATTGAAAAAGCGTCACCAATTATCAACTTAAGCACGACTCAGAGAGGCTAATGGAAATTTAAACACTTGCTTCCTGAACGGTCTAATTGTTGCCGTAGAGATTAAACAGATTAGAATGGATATTTGACAGTTGGTTCATAGTTGGACATCACATATTTCGAGCCACTGACCTACATCATCATTAAAAGACAGTCTCAGTCAGCTGGTATCACTTGGTTTCTGCATTTTTTTTTTCCATTTCAAGTCAAGGGTTATGAATGTATTCTCGACTGGTGGTACAGGATGTAGCAGTTTAAGATGGTAGCAGGTTTACAATGTTAAGTGTAGTTATATAAAACCCATATCTCTAATCTGTTACTACGGGGTATCGTACCGGAACGTCATAGCGTTTCTTTGTCGCTAGGGATGTAACTATCCACTGCCGAAGCCTCCCACTAGGCAATGGCTTGACACAACGCTTACGGGTCGTCAACTGCTAGATAGGCGTTACTCAAGAATTTCTTTTGACGGCCGATTGGCGCAGTGGGCAGCGACCCGGCTTTCTTAGTCCAAGGCGGTGATTTCGATTCCCACAACTGGAAAATGTGTGTATGATGAACATGAATGTTTTTCAGTGTCTGTCTGACTGTATGTCTGTCTGTCATCTGTATTTTATAAGTGTTTGTGTATATTATTCATAAAAATATTCATCAGTCATATTAGTACCATAACACAAGCTACGCTTAGTTGGGGCTAGATAAATAATAAATAAATAAATATACTACGACAATACACACATCGCCACCTAGTCCCAAAGTGTGTATTGTCGTAGTATATTTATTTATTTATTATTATGCTTGAGGTTGAATATTGGGGCTCGGTCAGTGGGCATGAAAGAATGTTTAGCGGTACCATGCATACATGACAGGCCGGCCAGGCAGATACACGGGGGTTGTTATAGTCCATGCTGCCATAAAACAGAAGTTCGAAGGGATTTTTCCCTCAAAAGAAAAGAGTTATAGTTCATAATACGCTTCGAAAGCGGGTACAGAGAGAGGTAAGCACAATGACGGTTGGCCAAAGCCCTTGTACTCTGACATTACCACTCGCTTCATACTCCGTGGAAGTAATTCCTTTCCTATATTTAAGAGTCGTAAGGGCAGTAACTTCCTATATTTGCCAGTTGAAGTTGTTGGTTTATTACTGTCTGTAAATTATGTATTAAAATCTACTTTTATATATTATGTATATTTTAAACTTATATATTACGTATATCTAATTAAATAATCTATTTATTAGTATCTATACATTTTGTTATTTATGTATATATTACAACACTCTTGGCACTATACCGTTCTCTTGCTCTAAGTCCTTTCTACAAAGGTTGCATGTAAGATATTGCTTGCAGCAATAAGGCCGCCTTTGCATGTCTACATTGTTTACTATTTCATTAATGTTTCTTTTCCTATATGTATGTTATACGTGCAATAAAGTGTTTCTTCTTCTTCTTCTAAACTACTCGAGCTGAGACGATGCTGATCCGTTTCTGAGTGGATCATAAAGGGCATTTTTGGGACAAATTCAAATTCAAAAATTCTTTATTCATGTTAGCATGCACTTATGAAGCGTTCATACAAATATGTTTACACAGTTGTAAGGTGATGGTGATAACTACGTTTACCAACTTAAATCTAAAGCTACGAGGGTTCCAAGCGCGCCTTGGTCTAAGAAGAGCTATTTATTTTGGTATCACCATCTCACAGTCAAATAATTTTATGCTATGAAGTTAGAGCAATTCACACCCAAGCTTTTTTATATTTTAAGTGAACCTTAATATTATTATTGGATTTTTCTGTAAGCTTACGTATATAATAATAAACTTTGAACTTATTGAGAGACATCTGAAGGATTTGATTGGGTAATTTTTATTAAAGTAATATTAAATTTCCCTTGTATATTACTAGCCTAGTAAACTGCACAAGGAGTTTATTTTTGCTTATTGTTACACTGCATTTTTTAAAATTTTTATGGTAATAAGTAAAATTTTCAAATATGTACTGACGATGCACCGTCGTTATTTTAACTTCTTTAAATTTATCCTTAAATGACTCTCTTGAGCCCTTTTTATATATTACATCAACAACCTTCTTCTACGCTACGCTTACTTTGGGGCTAGATGTCAATGTGTGTATCGTCGTAAAATATTTATTTATTTATTAAATACTCTGCAGTACGAAAATATAATCAAATCAACAGCATTACTTCATAAAGAAATGCCGTAGGACATAACGCTGTGAAAGTAACTAAAATACCCAAGTTAAGCAGTTTCTATACCTGTCATATGACAAATCATTTTAACCGCTTATGCTGCAGAGCTACGAGTAAGTCTGTTCGATAAATTATTGGGACTGTTTTTATATGTGGGACCTATTGAAGCTGTGGATTTAAAGTTATTCCTAGAACCTAGCGTTTATCGTATCTATGACTAATATATAATGTTTCAATATCTTTGATGGTCAACCATTTTAGCCTTTTTTTTCTCACTTAGTGTCGAATTGGCTATTGTCGAGGCGCATTCATGTGAGAGACCGGGTGCTCTTTTTGGCAAGGACCTGCCCGTGCGTTAGGACATTTTTGCTTTGTACCATTTTGATGAAGTTTCGCCGACGTAATTGGCGTGGACGATTGAATTGTTGACGCTTTTTTGATGGCGTTTTTTTCAATCTAACTTTTATTAAGTTAGCAAATTTTTTTTTAGGGGCAGGAAATATTATATATTGTGAATTTGTTAATAAGAACCGGCTGTTGAGGACCTGCAGGGTTATTCTGTATATCTGTAGACGCCAGATTAGCTAGCCACCGACTCGTCAGCGTGGTGATTTTTGACAAACTTTCCTGTTGAGGCTTTAAGTTCAGCAAAGTACTGATCTCCAGACGGATCCAGTAATTGTATCTTGCAACCGAGTTAATATGAATTCAGTTGGAACTTTGAGTTAAACAAATTTCATGCATATTATGAAAATGAAGCTTAATTTGCTATACTCCGCGAAAACCAGGAGAATCTGTTTGGTGTAATTTATAATTTCTTCAATCCTTATACTCCACACCAAACAGATCTTCGGCAATGTACCCTCTACGCACGTTTCGCTCCGAAACTGGAGCATCATCAGGAGATGTTGACTTTACAATAAATAATTGTTAAGTAAAATGAATAATTGCTTGTAGAGCTTGTAAATTAAGCTTAATTTTCATATTATATCATGGATTCCCGCATAGTAACACCTGCTTCTATCCAATAATTTCGTGCCTTTTTATTAGTCTTATAGCTTATGTAGAATATATAAAACTTTGTAAGAAACACTTCAGTTAAATTTATAAAAATATGTAATATTTAATTTATCTTTAAAAAAAAATCTATGTACCTACTACCCACTTTCAGAAGTTTCGCATAGCGCAAAAAGTTGATTTTAAATCATGAATTATTGTTAATTGTTATTTTGCTGTTATACACGCGGCATAGGGTCCAGTGCCTCGCGCGGTCCCCCGTCGGCTTAGCTAACATTTTTGTAATTCCCCCATTGTGCCGAGATTTAATTAGCGATATACGGATCAGCTCGCATAAGTCGAAACGAAGCTGTCACTCAGTGCACTTTTATATCACACCCTTGATTAGCTGTGGAAATCTATTGCAACTTTTGATTAAAACGCAGTTGTCCCAGAACGTTCAAATTGTATACTTGTAAATACTTCCCCAAGGGTTGTCTGGAAAAGATTGCTTTAGTAATAAGACCGCCTTTGCAAACCAATATTTGTTTGTGGTGGACGGCCTTAACCCCTTCTCATAATGGAAGGAGACCCGTGCCTTGTAGAGGACCGGTAATGGGTTGATATGTTGATGATGATGATGATTTGGTTTAATTTATTTAGTTTTCTTTTTTTTTGTATACCTACCTATAAGTATACCTATAAGTGTTTTATACTCTTTGGGAGTGAATTCTCAACATTTAACATTTCAAAATACATTTATTTTTGGTAGGCCTATCTTTAGCACAAGATTAGCACTTGCTCTATCTGTTTGTAGTGACTACCACATTTTTCATTTCAATTTCAATCTTTCATACTAACTTATTTTATTTAAACAATAAACTTACATCATTTAATTTTTAATTTAAGTCTGATAATATATTAAATCATTTATTTCTCTCCGTATTCATTCTCATCTATTCTCTTCTCGAGCGAGTGAAGATCATTATCTACACCCATGTACACCCAACAATAGAATACCATCATAGTAAATAAAAGCTGTGTTTGACATGCTATTGAGGCTGTATTTCAAAAATAGTAAAGCTCCGATCGTCACCAAACTTAATAGGATTACTCGCCGGGTCAATCCGGAGATTCCCTGAATGTTTCATTGAAATCGGTCCAGCCGTTTCGGAGCCTATACGGAACATACTCACACACTTTCTCTTTTATATATATAGATTTAATAAAAAGATTGATTAATTCGCGGAAATCTAAACCTTTGGTTAAGAATCTACGTTTCTCAGTGGAGGGTTATAAGCAGTAGAGTTAGCCAGGCTAGCAACAGGGCATTATAGGAAGGGAGTTCATAAGTGAACGATGGACATTTCTGTGGATATATCCAAGTAGTATTAAGCAATAAAAATAGCACTTGCTTCAACGGTGAAGGAAAACATCGCGAGTAGAACCAGAGCATGCCTGAGAGTTCTCCATAATGTTTTCAAAGTTGGGTGGAGTCCACCAATCCCCACTGGACCCCCTGGGTGTGGTGGACTAAATCCTTAACCCCTACTCATTGTGGGAGGAGACCCGTGCCCTGTAGTGGGCCGTTAATGGGTTGATATGATGATGATGAATATTAAACGGGGTAAACTCCTTTGTGCTTTGGCCGGAGGACAAGTAAATTTATCACTTGTCAGTGGATATAGTCGTGGGATAAAACATGTGTCCTGTGCTAGCCCTGCTGAGAGAGCTCACGAGACCTCACTGTTTCGATGACAGTTGGCTGTATGAAATCTGTTGGTAATGAATCCACGTGTCTCATTGGAAGGGTTATTAGCGGTAAAATAAGCCAAGCCAGCAGCAGGGCCGTGAGGTCGGGGATTTCATTAGCAGCATTTAAAGGAGGTCCCGCGGGAGGCGTGCCGCCAGTCCGGACATCGCCGTGCTACGATCCCATTACAGATTGTATTTTAGTGGATGAATTGACACATTTACTTAATAAAAATTAATTAATTTCTGTTTAAACTCGTACGTCTGGTGAGTATAAATTTGAGTTTAAAAATATAGTTAATCGAAAATATAATTGTGCTATTCTACTAATATTAAAAATGCGAAAGTTTGTATGGCTGGATGGATGGATGTTACTCTTTCTCGCAAAAACTACTGAGCCAATTTGATTTAATTTTAAAATGCAGATAGACTATACCCTGGATTAACACATAGGCTTCTTTTTATCCCGAAAAATGGACGGTTCCCGCAGGATTCATGAAAAGCAAAAAGACCGCGTACCAAGCCGCGGGCAGCAGCGTGGTCCCCATAAACGAGTCTTGCCTGATAAAGCAACTCCTTTGTGGATCCATTTGAGTTTAAAAACCATCCAAAACTAATTTTAATACACACGAAGGTTCTTCCAAATAAGGCTGTATTTTGTATAGGAGGAGTTAGGTGTCAAAAATACGAATATAAAAATTACATATTATATATTATACTAAGATAGTACCTATAGCCTACCTTACGCAATTAAGTCCAACCTTTGAAAAGCTGTAAGAAGAAAAGATGGGAAGACGAAAAGGCGAAAGTTTCACGGAAGACATGGATAGCGAGAGAAAGGTGCCACTAAAAACATATACCCAGACAGGTTCTTACTTAAATCATGATCATCATCGACCCATGGCCAGCCCACTACATGGCACGGGTCTCTTTCCACAAAGAGAAGGGGTTAAGGCCGTAGTCCACCACTCTGGCCCAGCGCGGATCGGTGTACTCCACATATCTTTGGGAACATTATGTAGAACTCTCAGGCATGTGTCAGGTTTCCTCACGACGTTTTCCTTCACCGTCGAAGCAAGTGATATTTTTGATTACTAAAAACGCCACTGCGCTATCACCGCTTCACTATCTTACTTAAATGATATAAGCTTAATAAATAAACAAATATACTACGACAATACACACATCGCCTTCTAACGCCCCAAAGTAAGCATAGCTTGTTTTATGCGCACTAAGATGACCAATAAATATTTTTATTAATAACATACATAAATACATAATATAATGTATACATAACTACCCGGACACAGAAAAAACATTCATGTTCATCACACAAACATTTCCCAGTTATAGGAATCGAACCCACAATATTAAGTTCAGAGAAAATGGGAAGTTACCTATAAAACAAGGAATTAGGATCAAGAAACTATTCTCAGATAGACTTTCATCATCCGCAGTCTATTAAAGTCCCACTGCTAGGAACAGGCCACCTTTCGGTCTCTCATAGGAGAGACAGTTTAAGAGCATAGACCCACAAATCTGCTACAATGCGGGTTGATGGGCTTTAACAACAATTTTCACTAGTTAGTCATAATAACGGGAACTGGTGGCTTAACTCTTAGGCTTGGAGGTTAACACCACCAATTATCTAGCTCTGGACTGGTAATGAAAATTCTTTTAACAGAAAATAGCTTACCTTGTAAAACTTTTGGCCCAATCCAGGATTCCAATCTAGGACCTCCTGATCCGTAGTAAAACATGCTAACCAATAAGACAACATGGCAGATCATTTATCATTCCAAAATTTTCTTTGAGTTAACGCGCCGGTTATGGATCCATTTATGGTTGATTTCAACGTAACTTAGGGTAAACGAAGCCATTCCTATTTTAAAGTCGGTTAAATCTGCTTTATGCGACGAAATAAGAGAAGGTCAAATGTTTTCTGGTATTATATGTCTCGTAAAATAGATAGGTAAGTACAAAGCGTAGAAATTGTAGTTCCAATTTATCTTGGCAATATTTAAGTTTACAAGGAAAATATCTCGATCCCGGGACAATAATAAGGAAGTCCATTGTCAAGTATTGAAGGGTTTATCAATCTGTAAATTGCCCCCATCGTCCGCCATGTTGTCAGTGCGCGCCCCCTTTATTCCGCTGCCAAAACCAAATGGAATAATATTGTTGTTACAAATGTTAACAGGTCTTATTTACATTGAATGTAACGTTGAGTTGTCTTGGAGCACTCAACTAAAGCGAAGTAGAAAATGGGATTCAATGCTCGATTGATCATTTTCGATAATTTACATTTCGATATTAATAATCGTTAATATTTAATGAGACGAAAAGAAAAATTGGGCCAAAGATATAACCGAGTGGTATCCTAGAGACGGTAAGAGAAGAAGGGAAAGACCATTCCGAAGGTGGGAAGACGATTTAAGAGCGACAGCAGAACCTCTGGGCATAAGGAAATTCCATGATCGCGAAGCATGATGGAATGGAAGAATGTGGAGGAGGCCTTTGCTAAAGCAAGACAATCAAGCGAAACTGGTGTCGTGATAAGTAATCAATCAATCAATCAAATATACTTTATTGCACACAAGAAAAAAAAAAAAAATAGAACAAAGGTATAAGTCAATTAAATTTGTGTAACAAAGTAAATATTTAGTAAGATAAGATAACATTGTTAAAAAAATATTAGGAAGAGTAATATGAGTATTTCGATGGCCGTTTGGCGCTGTGGGCAACCCTGCTTTCTGAGTCCAAGCCGTGGGTTCGATTCCCACAATTGAAAAATGACTGTGTGGTGAAGATGAATGTTTTTCAGTGTCTGGGTGTATATTGTATATTATAAGTTTTTATGTATATTATTCATAAAAATATTCATCAGTCATCTTAGTACCTATAACACAAGCTACGCTTACTTTGGGGCTAGATGGTGATTTGTGTATTGTCGTAGTATTAAGAAACGGGAACAAAAGTATTTTGTGTTACTCTCCGTCCTTTCAACTAATATAATATATTAAATATAATATAATTGTCTTCGTAAGGATATTAAAATACTATAATTAACTCTGGGGTTCTCCTACAAGTAAATAGGGGTATTCAAAGTCAAAGTCCAAAATATCTTTTCAAGTAGGCACTTATGATGCGTATATAACATGAGAAATGTGAATACGGTAGTGATTTTTTTTTATAGATAGTTAGACGTTTTATGACAAAATCTAGTAACCTATATTTTCAAATCAATACGACTCAATTGTGAAAAAGCTACAGTGATACAAAACATACAGTCAAGTATTACCCTCTGCTATACCCTCGTAAGGTAAAAATAACTCTACCCCTATTAGCAATCCATAAACAAACTCGGCTACCAAGAGCAGCAACAGTAACAAGCGTCATTATTCCCGCGTTCGCTCAAAATCAGCTTAGTCTCGTAATTGTAGGGGTAGGTGTGCGATGTGTCCAATCAGGCCCCGACACGTGTCATTTCGCACCCCTTTTTGCACGCATTCCTTTGATTTGGTGCAGCAGACGCGCGATTGTAACGCGGTGTTTTTATTTTATTTCTAGTTTACACGTTGCTGTACGTGCTGTCACAAAGTTCTAAAAAATGTAAAATACTCCCAACATTCAATAAACTGTACATTATTGTACTAGTCAATTTTTTTTATTTGATACCCACAGTGAGGAAGTTGTGAATAAGAAATGTAATTAGCCATTTTGTGGCGGGGCCGCCTTGGATTTGGATGTTGTCATAGTGCACAGTATTCTATGAGTTTACCCTTTCTTTTGATACACATATTGAGGAAGTTGTGAAAAAATATGTAATCCCCTTAAAACGGTTTTCAGTTAATATAGCTAAGACACTCCTTCAAATGAATAAACAAAATCAAAATCGGTTTAACCGATTGGGAAATACGATACCCGTTGTTTTTATTCGGGGGATAACAAACATTAAAAATATAAAAACCAATATCCGCTAAAAATTGTTTATTCAGTGAACTTATTTCAAAACAATCAGCAGTCAAAAAAACAATGCCCGATGCCTGATGCCTTCCTATAGGAGAGGAAGTCATTGTGATGTATATACATATACCTTAATATATTAAACGATACATATATTTTATACTTTAACGTGTTTTACAGTTAGAAATATTATTGTTATCCATTTGGTCTCTTCATAAATTACGACCAAACACGACAGTTTGAATCTTGCGTCAAGCGGCGGTGTTATAAACGCCCGTCTGTCGCGCAACATAAACCTCGTGGGACAGAACAGCGGCGCATTGCATGTGACGGATTAACATTATCATTTGACACTGCATTTATTTAACGAGACTGCCGCCGGCTCTGTTTGTTTACGGATGAATTTAACACAGTATTCAATCACTGTATCAAAACTTATTTGCTGACCGTAGTTGCAAATCTTAAGTTAAAGTCTTAAAAACCACAGGTATCTTATCAATATATTTTAGAAGTTATACTTCTTTTGGCGCGTTAGGGAAAAATGATGAGAGTAAATTCCTACGATGCGCGCGCACCCCGTCACGAAAAACAGACACCCTGAAGTTAGCTATAGTCAAAATTTTTGTTTTTCAATGAAAGGTTTGACACTGTCCACTTGAATTGTCAAAGTCTGCGGGCTCATTCCGGTGATTTATTTGATTCAATTGTACAAACAAAAATCTCAAATTTTAATGATTAAACTTTGTTTTCCGATAATGAGATAACTAGATAATGCGTTATAATAAATGTTTCAATTTATTAAATAGCTTTTTCTATTGTTCGAGTAATTTTTTCTACAAACGCAGAATAAGGCGAGTAATAAAATTTTTGAAAAGATTTTTATCCTATTACGCCAAAGAAGTATAACGTCTATCGCGTGTACGTAAGTACACTTTTGTATCTCCAATACTGTTTCGGCTTACATTGATACAAATAGATTTTTACGTTGGTTATAATATTATATCTATGTAACACACACCTTTGAGAACATTGTGGAAAACACTCAAGTATGCAGGTTTCCTCAAGATGTTCATTCACCATTGAAGCAAGTGATATTTTAATTTGAAACCGCACATAACTTGGAAAAGTTAGAGGTGCGTGCTGGGATTCGAACTCGGCCTCGGAAAGTGAGGTCGAAGTCCCTCCCACCCACTGGTCCTACCCACTGGGCTATCAGCGCTTCTTATCACTTATTCGTGATAAAGCCCACCAATCCGCATGAGAGCAGCATGGTTGGTCTATGCTCTAAAACTGTGTCTTCTAAAGAGACGAGGCCTGTACCCAGCAGTACGAAATTAATAGGTTTTGGAGGATGATAATTACATACCTTTTACGTTATAAAGACAACAAAACCATACAATTAAAATTTCCAGCGGCACCGAAAATTAGTTCGTACTTTAGGATACCTTACAACCGCAGCGGAGTCTCTAATCCGTTACGAACTAAAAGTTATTTCGACTTAATTACATTTCCTATCAGTGTGGAGTTTTGTCAAATTTCAGTTCCATGTTACAGCTTAAAACTGTACAAATGCAAAATCATTTCCATTGTGTATAACTTTGGATTAACCAAATATTGGGCATAATGTTATTTTCACAGTAAATTTACTTACTCTCTAGTCTACACTATAAGTACGCATAGTTATCACCGAAGAAACGAGTGGGCGATTGACGTGTGTCTATGTGTGGTATCGTATTTACCAAACGGATGAACCGATTTTGATTTTATTTTTCATTTGAAAGGTCTATTATTTCTTATTTTTAGCTATATTTGATGAAAATCGGTAAAAGATGGCCGCCGACACAAAATTTCGGATTACATATTTTTTCACAACATAAAAAAAGGGAGTTTTATACATTTTTAAGACACCCGATTGAAGCCCAGGATTTCGTGCAAGGTTGGAAACGATTGCGTTACTAGGAAGTCCCGGAATAGAGGATTTTAGTAAATAGAACTGTCACATAGCTCGGTCTCTCCCCTAGCAAGTCGGGTACGTTCACTTGGAACGTTTCACTTGTTTGCTTGTTACAAAATTGCTCAGTTTTACAAATTAATCCATCATAACCCTTACCTCAGCCGAAGGAAGCCGCACTGGACTTAAAATGAATAAATAAATATATTATACTACGTCAATACACACTTGGCCATCTAGCCCCAAAGTAAACTTAGCTTGTGTTTTAGGTACAGCTAAGATAATTGATGAATATTTTTATGAATAATATACATACATACTTATAATACACCCAAACACTGAAAAACATGTTCTACATGTGGAAATCGAGCCAACAGATTTGGACTCAGAAAGCAGTCCACTGCGCCAATCTCCATTCCCACAACTGAAAAATGTTTGTGAAATGAACATGAATGTATTGCGGTTTCTAGATGTTTCCCTATCTGTATATAAGTATTAATGTGTATTTATTATTCATAAAAATATTCGTCTGTCATCTTAGTACCCATAGGAAAAGCTACGCTTACTTTGAGGCTGATGGTGATGCGTGTATTGTCGATACATATTAATTTATTTATATATTTATTTTATTTATTTCTCTTTTGATCACGGAGAAATACTCTCGAAAATAGAACAGAATTATGCAGAACAACACAAATAGACCCATATACGGAGTAGTTTTTAAATTTTGTCATCATCATCACAAAATTACCGGCCCACTACAGAGCACGGGGGTACTCCTACAATGAGAAGGGGTGGGGTTAAGGCCGTAGTCCACCAGGCTGTCCCAGTGAGGATTGGTGGACTTAATTTTATATAATACTTCATAATTAATAGTCTATAATGTGTCGTGTCGATGAAAAGGTTCTCAGCAGAAAGCTGCGGATTCTAATATATCCACAACGTTCTTCCCATAACCGTAAATTCGTAAAGCTGATAATTTTGAATTAAATCATAAATGTTTTTTTACGTGACATTAAACACTGCGATCATTAAAAAAAATGCAAACCACCTAAATTCCCTTCGCTGTCAAATAACTCAAACCCGCTCGCCCAGCAACAGGGGAGGCGGGGGCGAAATGAGCAACGTTATGGAAATTTAATTATTTTACAATTGAACAATAAAACAATGAATTTTGGGGGAGATGCGGCCTGACTCATGTAATGTATCGCTTAGTACCTACTATGGTTCATTTCTCACGATATAACTAATTGGTACAATAACAATATTTCCGTCATAGTGACGTCATCATTTTCTTTACTGAAATATTTAAAAATACATCAAATAAAAATGTATGAACTTTCAACGTTGTCGTTTGACTACCGTGCTATTAAACATTTCTTAAATACAGTTCAACGGGTACATACCAAGATAATAATATTTTAGGATTAAATAAATAAATAAATAAATATACTACGACAGTACACACATTGCCATCTAGCCCCAAAGTAAGCGTAGCTTGTGTTATGGGTACTAAGATGACTGATGAATATTTTTTGTATAATATACATAAATACTTATAATATACGTCATAAAGATTTGTTGATATTTCGACCCAGTTACATGGATCGTCGTCACGACGGGACTGCGTAGGTACGAGATGTCAAGTTGGATGTCACGGGCAGAATCTAAACTGCTATTAAATATAATCGCAACACTAGTATGTACCAAGTCCCCACTGACAAAAATATGAACAGGAATAAAACACCGTCGCAGGAATAAAACCGTCTTAAAATCGCGCAGATCCCCGCAGCATCCCAGCGGGCAGCCGGGTAATTAAATGAAACGCCGTCAGGCGGAAGAATAACCGGACCGGACGCTTTCACATCCAGTCTTATCTGGGACGAATCTTAAAACCTCTACATAATAAATCAAATCAAGAATTCTTTATTCAAATAGGCCCGTCACAGGCAACTATAAAAATCTTAGTAATACCTTCTTCTTTAACTAAAAAGCTAAGCTATGACCGGTGTAGCCCTTTCCTACCTTCTCTAGCCCCATCTTTAACCTCTTTAAAACGTTGCGTGGGTAAGAAAAAGAAACTTTTATTTTTTAAAAGCATATACTCAGCCCCACAAAGTTTTTCTACACTTTTCTGAGATGATAAATATTTATGTCTTCGATTGCTTATATCTACTTTTTTTATAAAGATTAACACATAAGTGTGTGATAATAAGTATTGAAGAAATTTTAAATTACACCTGCTTTTCACGAAGTATAGCAAATAAAGCTTAATTTTGATAATATATCATTGAATTCTGCAAAGTAACGCCTGCTTCTTTCCAATATTTAGAACGGACCGAATTTTTTTACTTATTCTTTCTAATTAAATAAATTTGGCAATATTCATTGTCCAAACAAACACCGTAAAGCAAACTTAGGGCAACTTCAAGATGCATTAGCATTTCGATATAAGTAGCGAGACAATGTATTCAATTAATATAAATGTTAATCCTAGCGGGGTTCACCACCCCCCCACTTTCCGTTTGTTTAAGAAAACCCCGACTTGACAATCCAGATTTGAAATTTATATCGGATGAGTTATATAAATTTCCGTTGAAACTCATCGTACTGTTTACCTTTGCCATATTTAAGATTTTGTA
The DNA here is from genome assembly GCF_905163445.1 of Pararge aegeria. Taxonomy (NCBI): domain Eukaryota; kingdom Metazoa; phylum Arthropoda; class Insecta; order Lepidoptera; family Nymphalidae; genus Pararge; species Pararge aegeria. The sequence continues at coordinate 885,425 of NC_053184.1, read as the reverse complement.
CCAACGTGGTAAAAACGTACCCCTCATGATATTACTTTATCAGACTCTCGCAAATTTTTATTTTAGTAAGAAAATACTATTATACTAACTTGAAATAAAAAAATCCGTAGATTTATGATTTGAAAGAACTCTAAAATGGGTTTTTTAGACCACTTAGATCCTTTTAGACTTCAGATGAAAGTGTAGATAATTAAACTACTGGCTTCTGTAGAGGTACCTTTGTTTTCTACCTACTACTTATTTTTAATGTTGAAAAAATTTTACTTAATTGTGTACAACTGTTCGGCCTTCTCACCAGGTCAAGTCAACAGTGACAATATTTTTTTAGCAATTTAATATATGTAGTAATGAATGTCGTTAATTACCCTTTACAAAGTGCGACAATTACACCGTATGACGTTCATAGCGCACCGACGACGCGTGAGCTCTGACGCGGCAAATTTGATCGCGCGGTTTTGGCTTACGGTTGCGTTTAGTTATGGCAGTACAGGGTGTTCTGAAACCTTACCAAGAGTTGGTAAAAAACGGATGCGGTCGTAACTCTCCTGTCATAAACGAAGTTCGCTGCAAAGCAATTTCATTTAAAACCGTGGCCATGGGAAAAAGTAACATCGCTTGTCGCTTGACATCTGGATAAAAAAAACTTGATCACTTGCATAACGCTTTTAAACGTGACGATTTGTACCAGTGAACTCCTATCACAAACCGCATGAAGGAACTCTATAAGTTTTGCTAGAAACTGACAGCGAAGCCTGCATATAAAATTGAATATGCTCAGAACACAATCAATGATCTTAGCTAAGAATTTATTTTAGGGGTAAAATTCTTTCTAATTTTATGTCACTTCCTATGTAATTAATTCCTCCGATGCACAATTAAAGACTGTCATGCAATAATGATAAAAGGATGATGAGAGCCAATTATTATTTCAGTATAGTAGTCCATTTTTCGAGTCCTATACAAAATTTGAACTACCTGATCAAATAGTTTAGTTTGCATAGACATCCTGACAAACACACAGTCTTCATCAAAATTGAGCTACTCCCATTCAGAAAATAGATTAAACTGACTGAGTATGCAGGATGTATAAAAGAAAGAGATATTTTCGCTACTGTGTGCGAAATATGAGAAAGGAAAATACCTAATTAAGTGACACAGTAGATTTCGATCTTGCATTTGCCTTGTTACTATATATATATATATATGCCTAATATTATCAAAATTAAATCCTGATAAAAGTTCATATAGATAACAGTGTTGAGCAAGAGAATGAGAAGAACGAAAAGTACTGGCAATATTAAAAATCCCAAAATGCGTTTCGTGAACACTCTGTGTAAGCCACAATAGCGGCGGCTACGATTCGCGAGCAAAGAAGCGTGAAATTGGTTTATTCGCCCGATCCGATGAATAATTAATATCGTTAGTGCCCTCACACACTCGCTACTTCGTCACGACTGTCTTTCATGTGGCTCATAACTCCTACATTTATTAGTAGTAAAGCTTTCTGTACAGAGTTCGTCCGGGGAAGTACTACAGCCATACCTATTTCTGTCGCTAAGCAACATGGCTGTGTTCTGGACATGCTAGTCCGAAATGTGTTTGTTTTTTTTTGTATGTTTGTCCTTCCTTCACGCCCTAACTAAGTAACGATTCAACTTGAATTTGGCACAGTATTTATTGAGAGGACGGAGAATAACATAGGCTACCCTTTATATCAGGATAAAACGTTTTCTACGGGATAAGGGAAAGTAACCTTTATTAAGGCAGACGAAGAACGGGGCCAACAGCTAGCCTTTGTGAGTACTATAGATTAAAAAAATGGATACATCGATGCGATCGTTCAGGTAAACGGCTCCATATTTCACCTGGCATTACGGGCTTAATCTGTGCCATCGGTCGCCGCGGCGCCTAATGACACCCATGCGTTTTATTGCAGCGTCGCTTTATACATACGTTCCAATAATGTATAGAAGCAGGCGTTACTTTGCGGAAATCAATTGTATATTATGAAAATTAAGCTTAATTTGCTATATACTCTGCGAAAAGCAGGAGAATCTTTGTGGTGTAATTTATCATTTCTTCAATCCTTATACTTCACACCAAACAGATCTTTAGCATTATACCTTCCACGCACGTTCCTCGTGATCAGGAGATGTTGACTTTACAATAAATAATTGTACATTTACATTGCCGGAGATCTGTTTGTTATGGAGTGTAAGAATTAAAGAAATTATAAAATTCTCCTGCTTTTCGCGGAGGATGGCCAATTAAGCTTCCATATTATTTAATTATATATAGTTAAATAAATAAATATTCTACAACATAGTACTCGTGTCTTTGCATCACGTCCAGATAATAGGTATATTAAGTTACATTCGTATTTTATCTTTGCATAAGTTCAAATTCAAATTCAAAATTCATTCATTTCAAGTAGGCCTAACACTTTTGAACATCAAGTCTGTCTGTTTGTAGTGACTCTACCACCGGTTCGGAAAACAGATTCTACCGAGAAGAAGCCGGCAAGAAACTCAGCAGTTGCTCTTTTCCAACATCAACAATTAACATTTTAACATTCATTTTTCTATCTTGTGAGGGCTGAAACCGGAGCCGGATGCTTCCAAGCAACCTTGTCATTAAGAAATTCGACACCAACTTAATAATATAATAGCAACTTCTGCTTAACTTTGTGAAAGCACCTTTTGATAGACAGTTCGCGCAGTGGGCAGCGACCCTGCTTTCTGAGTCCAAGGAACACACATGAATGTTTTTCAGTGCTGGGTGTTTATCTGTGTATTATATATATTATATTCATCAGATATCTTAGTACCCATAACACAAGCTACGCTTACTTTGATGGCGATGTGTGTATTTTTGTTGTAGTATATTTATATTTACCTTTTCTAAGCTGAAGGAAATCATCGTGAGGAAATCTGAACGCCTGAGAGTTCTCCATAATGTACTCAAGAGCGTGTGATGTCCACCAATCCGCGTTGATCACGTGGTGATAAGGAAGGCTCTACGAACTTCATTATTCGACTTTAAGATTTTGTGTTACGTTAATTACAAATGCCGAGCGCAAAATAACTCTGCAAGGTGTAGAATACGTCATGAATATTTCACCAGTCCTTAAAAAAAATTTTTAATTACACGTTTTATGCAAATTTCGAGTACATGCAAGTATCAAGAATGAAGAAGCCGAAATCCCCCTCCCAATTAAGCAAAGAAAGGGGTTGGAGTGAAGTTGTTTAAACAATCAAAGGAAAATTCAAGATTTCATCGCCTTACGGTGAATTTTAATGCCGCCATTAAAACCGTTTCATTTCGTTCACTACTCGGAAGGGTTTCTATCTAGTGATTGTTTACGTGGAGCTAAGAAAAGAATGATAGGTCCAGTAGAGGGTCACCCTAGTGAGCGTGGTAGCTTTTAGGTACAAGGTTCGATTCCTGGCTCGGGTCGGTTTTAGTCTAGTTTATAGTTAGAAGCAGTGACTGACACCTCCTAACACGGCTAGCATGAGCGGAAGACATTTATCTCCTCGGGGAAAGGATAAAACATGTATCTTCCCACTGGCGGACAAGTGGACATAATATTCGAATAATATATGTGTAAACGGGGGTAAACTTCTCCTATTCCATGTGACGGGGCGTTAGCAGGTGGACCCCTTAATTATATCCCTTGTCAGGGTATATAATAAGGGGATATAATTAATGACTCCTGCCTGTGCTCGCCCTGCAGGCATCAGCTAAAACTATTACCACTTCACCAATAATAATAAGTGTGCCTAGGAATTCAGTGGTCCATAAAGACACACTCGGTCAGTACTTTATTAATGAATCATCATATCAACCTATTACTGGCCCACTTCATGGCGGATAAACAAATTCCTTAAAGCCGGCAACGCATCGGTGGCTCTGGCAATAGAAAAGATAGCAAAGCCAATAGTCAGCAAATTTGATATTTTCCATTTGGTGTGATTGAGTAATATTCGTATTAATTCGGCATATTTGTTAAGTCTGTCTATAATTATATATATATACTTGTTGTAGTCGTAAAACTGTTATTAATGTGTGATACAAACAGATAGCTTGCAAAATACCAAGAAAGAAAACTAGCTACATCAGCGTAGTCAACGCGTAGAGCTTGTGTAGCACAATAAAATAGTAGTACCGTGTAGCAGTATGTACCATATTTTTTTTCTTTTTGTTGTGGTCTTCTTCTTAAAGAAGGGCGCGTGTGGAAGCCTCGTCACTTTAGTTTAAGGTTTACGAATATGGTTATCGCTACATCTCACTACCGTGTACACATTTCTCATGTAATGTACGTATCATAAGTACCATCTATATGCCTACTTGAATAAAGATATTCTTGACTTTAACTTTGACTTTAGTAATAAACATAGCGGTAACAAACAAACTTCTCCAAACGAGCTCAGTAACAAAAGCTCTTCACTACATCGTTCACGCCACGTGATTATGAGCATGTAACCAATAAATCAGTAAATGCAAGCTTTATGTGAGGAAAAATAAGGGTCTGATAGAGGTTGAGATTTTTGTCAGGCGCTTAGACGAAAATATGTGCTTTCCAAGAAGAATCAAGCATAGAATACCAAAATCATCAAAACAGTTCTAGTCAATAATACCACATCAATTTATCCATACATCCACACAAGTTCCGATTATTCGGGAACAAACAAGAATTTAATAAGGCATTGAACAATAAACAGCAATATTTAAGCGGCGCCTACTACACGGGAAGGTTCTATTCGAGGTAATGTTGTTGAACAGACCGCTTCACTGGTGTTGTTGCTCTTAATTGGGACATAACAAGAAGTTAAGACAGCGGGGTAATCGGAACATTAGTAACAAATCAATGAGATAATTGAAAAGGGGAGAAATGGACTTCAAAAATTAGGCTCATTATGCAACCAAAAAGTACAGTTATGTTCTTTTAATTTTATCTTACCTGTATATTCCCTTCCACTGCGTACCTAAAGCTCTCAACAACTAGGTAAATCTTCTGTATATATATGTAAAAGGCAAAGTTGGCTGATTGACTGACTGATCTATCTTCGCACAGCTCTAACCACTTGACGGATCAGGCTGAAATTTTGCATACAGATAGCCATAACAACGTAGGTATCTAAGAAAAGTTAAATGGGGGATGAAAGTTTGTATAAAATCCTTCATTTATCAATTTATTTTTCAAGTTACATCCATGAAACTTTTATTTTAGGTATTCGATTAAAAATAAAGAGGTTTCCAACTCCAAAGGCATCAAACAGGGGATTAAAGTTTTTGATTTTTTAAGTAATTTTCTGTTCGTTAATTTTTTCTATTAGCAGCAGGACTTTTTCTTAACCTTGTGGGTAAAATTTACCAAATCAAAAATTGAACTTAACGTGAGCGAAACCGCGGGCAAAAGATAGTATTTTATATTTCTTCAGACTAGCCAGTAAATTAAAACGTTCTATCATAAAAATGGCCTGTGTTGTAATTTGTGAGGTGGCAGATTAGAATACATTGATCACCAGCTCTCCTCTTTCCGCGGGTTTCGTTCGAGGCGATTAAGGGAATATAATTTCTCTGCTGTGTCTGGTGAAAGGCTTCGGCCGTGGCTAGTTATAACCCTTCCGAAAATGATGCCGCTAAGCAATTTCGTGCGATCAGGGGTATGTGTCCAATATTTTTTACCAAGGTACGGTAGTTTACACGGAGCGGTGATAGCCCAGCTGGTAGGACTTTCGGGGGAGCGAATTTTAATCCCGGCACGCACCTGTAACTTTTCTGACTTATGTGCGATTTAAGCAACTAAAATATCATTGCTTCAGCGGTGAAGGAAAACATCGAGCGGAAACCTGCATACCTGATAGTTCACAAAGGTGTTAGAAGTCCACCAATCCGCACTCGGCCTGCGTGGTGTACTACGGCCTTAACCCCTTCTCATTGTGGGAGGAGACCCGAGCCCTGTAGTGGGCCGGTAATGGGTTGGTCGCTTCTACTTTAATTCAGTTATCTTAGTACCCATAACACAAGATACGCTTACTTTGGGACTAGATGGCAATGTGTGTATTGTCGTAATAAATATATTAAATTTATATATTTAATGTATTTATTTAGTAGGTACCAAGGCTCTCAACAAGGCCCATGAAATTGACATTCTGTTCGATCGTAGGCGCGATACTTCGGTCACTCCAGCTAGGCTAATACACGCTGTAACCTCAATGCGGCCATTGAAAACCCATCATTAAATCGGAGTGGTTATTATTCACAACAAAAGTGTACACAGGCTGGATGCCGGAGGAAATAGCGTTTTTGAAGCGGACCTTTTTTGTGAAAGACTCCATTTTGCAGCCACAATAAGACTAAATACCCAGCGGAGATGGAGAGCGGTGTGCCCCGGCCGAATAGAAACTTCCATTATGTAAAACGTAAATAAACGTAGTACGAGATCTAACGCAACTATACAGAATACGTTTTTACATCCATCCGAAATAAATGCATAAATTTCTGTATTTAGATAGAGGGAGACGTTAATTTACGGAATTCCATGATATGTTATGGAATTTAAGCAATCTGCTATACTCCACGACAAGCAGGAAAATCTGTATGGTGTAATTTATAATTTCTTCAATTTTTATACTCCACACCAAACAGAACCTCGGCAGTGCACCTTCTACGTTTCAGAGGTTGACTTTACAATAAAAAGTCAATCAATATCTGAGGAAGCGTAATTTTCATAATATGGAAATTTCTGAATTTCCTATAGTGGGGCTTAGTCGAAAGCAATTTGGCCGTGGCTAGTTACTATGTTACTGACAAAGCAAGCAATTAAGCGTTACGGTACGATGATACGTAGAAACCGATTAGGGGTTTATGACTGCGATACCCATAGCTGATTAGCCGTCTCCCATTTTAGATGACAACATCACTTAACTAAGTTTAAAAAATATGTTTAGCGAACGTCATTAAGGGATTGTTATTGTAATTATAACTTATAAAAATCGACCTGATATATATTATATATAAAGCGATGTTAAAAATTCGTATTAATATTCAAAAGGATGTCTCTCCTCCTTCAAAAATATAAATTAAACCTAGTTTGTTTAATTTATATTTTTTACATTTTTCGTACACGCAAAATATTTAAATAAGCATAAAGAGGATAAAATATATTCCCTGCAATGTTGGTAAGTGGATTGGGCATTTCTTTTTGACCAGAGTATATTCCCGGGCGGTGTCGGGTAGAAGAGAAGGTGACAATATTATTTGAGCCAAAATTGGGATCCGACGCATTTATTAAAGCGAAAACCGGCAACAAAGGGATGATATTGAATTGTAAGGAAAGGGAGCGCGGATTGCAGAAATCATCACATTTAGGATATGGCGTTTTATTGCGCAATGAGTCCGTCTATGGCTTTAATTATTTCAACGTATAAAACTGACATCACAATAATAATTATTTTTTTATAAATATCACAGACAAACATAACTTAAATAATTTTTTTTTTAATAACTTTAAAAAATTATATCGCTATTATCTACTGAACATTCAAAAATCTAATGTGGCACTATCTTACAATAATAACTACTAAAAACTAAAAAATATTATCTGACTAACGTACTTTTCCATTACTACTTAAACAAAAATGAATTTTCATCTTCTTTCCATAATGAAGTTTACTTTCTTTTATAAAGTTTATATATATATATATATATATTTTTTTTTTTTTTTTATTGTTTTTATATGTGATTTCATAACTGGACTTCCCTCAACTAAATAGGTACGGACAGAATACCAGCGTTGTGGGTACATTAGAGCATTAAGCTGAGTCAGAACCTTTTTATTGGCACGACACATCATAGACTTAAGCTATTAATAATTAAGTACAAAATTTTTAAGTTACTCCGTATGTAAGCCTGTTTGTGTTGTTCTGGTAAATAAACAAATTCTATTCTATTCTATTCTATTCTAAATAGAACCTTTCCTTAATGCCAGAACACCAATGTCCTGGAATAGTCCGTGTAGTCAGTGATGACTTTAAGTTCCAAAATGAGAATAAGATCGCTTAGTATCGGCCAGATAATAAAACTCAATGTCACTCATAACAATTGAGTATGCTCGGAATAATTACATTAGCAGATTCATTGAAAAAATTTATTTTAACATTTAAAATAAAAAGATTTTTTTTTTTTACATTTAAAATAATGACAATGTTTAGTCAGTACATATTTGAAAATTTAATGTACGTTCATAAAAACATTTCTAAACTTAAGAAAAAATGTGACTGCAATAATTTAAACATTAGAAGTAAGAATAAACTTACAGTGCAATATACTAGGTTACATAAAATTCATAATTCGTTTAAAGGAAATTGCATACAATTCTACAATAAACTACCAATTGACATCTTGGAGATTTCTCTTAAAACGTACAAAGTTTGTATTAAACGTAAGCTTATAGAAAAGTCCTATTATAGTATAAAGGACTACGTAAACGATCAAAAAGCTTGGGTGTAAATTATTGATCTAACCAGGTTGCTCTTCTAATAATTAAAAATGACATTGTGAGATGGTGATAACAAAAAAAAAAAACACCCGGTTAAGTTTGTTGTGGGCTTCTTCTTAGACCAGGACGCGTTTGGAACCCTCGTAGCTTTAGTTTTAAGTTTACGAATGTGGTTATCGCCATCATCTCACTGCCGTGTAATTCTTATGTACGCATCAAAAGTGCCACCTATAGGGCTACTTGAATAAAGATATTTTTGACTTTGACTTTGAAAGCTCAAATTTACAGCAATGGATGTTGGGGATGATGTACTAATCTGCATTGGACCAGATCTCCTCCCACAATGATCAAGTTAAGGTCGTAGTCCTCCACGCTGGCCCAGTGCGGATAGGTGGACTCCACACACATATTTAAGAACGTTATGGAGAACTCTCAGGCATACAGGTTACCTCGTGAAGCTTTCCTTCACCGATGAAGTAAGTGATATTTTAATTGACTAACTTAGAAAAGTTGGAGGTGCGTGCTGGGATTCGAACTTGGCTTGAAAGTGAAGCTATAGTCCAACCCACTGGGCTATAACCGTTTCTCTTTTAAATTATATTAAAGCAATGAAATCGCGTTTTAGTTCACAAAGTTCTTAAATTGGATCTAGGAATATATAGCACTTCTACACAAACTTTATATTATGACTGCCATATCACTGTGACCCTATAAGTTCGCACATCCTGCGAACCGCTACGTTCCTCGGCCGGGCGCTAGTGACACGCACAAAGAACCTCCGACTTCTTTCATTGTAGATTAAATTCTTTGCTTCCCGCACACCTAGTGGCGAGTGTGCGATCCAGTTGAAGCGAAGCGATGCCGTAACATAGATGAATGAAAAAATACAGTACATTACACAAAATACAAACAAAAAGCTCAAAACACCGAACAATATATTGTGGTATTCAGCAGATCCAATTAAATGAAAAATAGTATATAGTAATAGTTATGTATTTTTGCGTGTATGAGATTTTACGTTACTGTTGTACCTAACCTAACCTAATACTTAACTCTGCCTGTAATGATTTGAGATGGTGACCTCTCTAGTTTGATCCATTGATGGCCTGAAATCGCCGCCATCTTGTTAAGTTGCCGAAATATTTAGTTTAACGCAAATAAATATTGGTTTAGTGAGACATAGAGCTTACTATCATCACTAAATGCAATATTATATGAATAGTGTTGGACTTCAAGGAACATTCCTTGATATATTATATTTATATGATAAAACTATCATTTTAAAACTATACTGATATAGGCGACTGAAGTGATGCCTTTCACTATATCTGTTGACACCAATTTTAGCTAGCTACTAAATAGCCTGTTAAATCCATTTTATGCAATCTTGTTTTTAAAAAACTTAATTTCAACTCGTTTTGCAAAGTTTATATTAGTGGTTTTCGTGTTATTTGACGGAAACTTGAACAGGCGCTAGCTAAATGACGTGTCAACTGAGATAGTGAATCGGCCTGCAGTTCTCCTAAAACAATCTTTAGCTTAGCAAACTGCGGTGCACGGGCACGCTTAATATCCGATCTTTCCGTAGCTTAATCTTGCCGGCCGCGGTTTTAATACATATTTCATTGGAATATTTCGCGAGGCATTAACCTCTTGTTTGTTAAACACAGTTTATTACGAACGCTCTCTACCATCGAATTGTGCAAAGTTCCCCATTTAATAGCCCGCGCCCCGAGATGCGAATAAAGAAATTTCCCGTTATAAATTTCGCGTTGATGAGTTTTGTTTCAAGGTTTTTTTTATATCACATCATTTGTCACAATAGGATTTGTTTTTATTTACAATTTTTAATTGGGTACTCTTTATCTAAAGCCCATAAAAAGTTGCTTCACTGATAAACAGAGCCACAGCAAAGAAAATAAGAAAGCTAAACTCAAAACTGTCCGTCCGTCTGCCATTAGGAGTAAAGCTTGAAACTTAATGAGTGGACGTATACATTTTTACACAATAAGGGTGCAAACATTTTATACGTCAAAGTGATATGTAGGTATTCAAAATTAAAAAAAAAAACAATATGATACCCAAGGAATACGAAAACACGGTTTACCAAAACATTGAAAAAGCAACGTTTTTGTATGTATAGCACACAATTCTGTACACATTATTGCATAAACAATCATTTGAACACCACCATAGCACTATTGTTAAAATTATTTAATAATAATAATAAATATACTATAACACACACATCACACATCGCCACCTAGCCCCAAAGTAAGCGTAGCTTGTGTTATGGGTACTAAGATGACTGATGAATATTTTTATGAATTATATATACATAAATACTTAGAAAATACATATAAACACCCAGACACTGAAAAACACTTAATGCTCATCACACAAACATTTTCCAGTTGTGGGAATCGAACCCACGGCCTTGGACTCAGAAAGCAGGGATGCTGCCCACTGCGCCAGTCGGCCGTCAAAACTGCTTTTTTTAATAATATTGTTAAAGTTATTTTGTGAGGGTCTGTAGTAAAATCCTACAGAAGAGCTCAAATAATATATTATGTAGAGTATAAATAATCAAAACAAATATAATAAAAATTACAACATACAGGTGCCAATTTTTTAGCCAAATAGAACCATGTTATATAATTTTTATTATTATTTATAAGGAAATTTATATTCGTGTAGACGTACGGAACAATTAGTGCAAGAACCAGGTTCACACTTAACCAGTTTAATTTTGAATCCTATCATGTGAAATATTTTGGAATATAAACTTAATAATTCAACTAACAAAGGTAAACACTAAACACTCTCCACGAAGCCAGCTCAATAAACAAAGGGCCATTAACAGAATCAGTTGCAAGTTTTATCTCCCCAAGTCTATGTGTATGTATGTTTGTACGGTGAGCTATAGCTCGTAAACACAATTGTTGCGACTTTAAATCAAACAGTTCGCGCAGTCGTTTGGGGCACGTGCGACTGCCGTGTAGTTGGTGCGCGTTTTCATTCTCATTCACGATACGATAATATCATTTCTATAAGAATAAAAATTATGTTTAATGGCACAGTTCATATTAGTTGCAAGGAGATAGGTTATTGTTTACTCTAGAAAACACTGTGCTTACTTATATATTAGAACTTCTTGTGACAGTGCTTGTCCGGGGAAGTACTAACATTATATCTGCCGCTAAGCAGCATTGTTGCAATACCGGTTCCGATCTGAAGTGCGTGGTTGCCGGTGTAGTTACATGCTCATAAGGCTCAACATGGATAGATCATTAGTTTCGCATTCTGCTTCACTTTCGGGGGCAGAGTTCGAATGCACGCTCCTCTAACGTTTCATATGTGCGTTTTATGAAATTAAAGTATAACTTGCTTCAACAGTAAAGAAAAACATCGTGAGGAAACCTACATCCTACATTGTGAGCTCCACAATGTTCTCAAAGGCGTGTGGAGTCCACCAGTCTGCACTTGACCAGCATGGTGGACTACGCTTAAACCCTTCTCATTTTGAGAGGAGACCCAGGTTGATACGAAGGCTTGACACCTACGTCTCAGTTTGATGGTCACTGAGCGGCACGTTGCAGGACATGTTCCTTGAATGCTCTGCGAAGTGTCGCTCACTTTATGATAGCGCGATGGTTTTCACTTACCATTCATAATATTAGTTAGCGACATTTTTTTTGTTTGTTTGTTCTTCTGTTACGCCCTAACGAAGAGTTAGTTGGTAGGACGGAAAGTAGCATAGTCTACTTTGTATCCCAGGAAAAGAATTAATGGTTTCCACGGCATTTAAAAAAAATCAGTCATAAACGCAGACGAAGAACGCGGCTAACAGATGAATAAATAAAATCGTAAAACATTGAAAACGCACTCAAAGAATAATGAAAGTACAAGTGAATGGACACCCTCGTGCAGTAATTATAATAAGTTTCGTAGCTCCGCGTCCTGATTCATGCCCCTGACTCGTGGATGGTAAACAGGTGCCATCTTTGTTCCTTCTTCAGAATACATTGGACTTGCCTCGTATTTGACAAATTTGTCTGGCCTTGTTTTCGTAATAGTGTATCACTTGTTACGTAGGCATATCAGCGGAATAGCAATAGTATGTCTGCTAACGAGTAAGCGGCCTTATTATGTTCAAGATACGTCGGCGCAGTGAATTCCGATTTCCGAGGTTCGATACCTTCCGTGCCAATCTTCCTTTGGGTATTAATCGTAAAACCTAGGCTAAGGAGCTCCACAACAAATCTTCTGAGCATAGTTAATAGGTTTACTTTTAATATTATATTAATATAACTTTTAGTTCAATAAATTTATATTAGTGTTCACATCTTTTTATCCTGCACCCTCAATATAAGTCACTACATAATGACCATACAGAGGTCTGACGCCGTCTCGGAATTCTTTTTTTTTCCACTAAAAATGAACCCATGACTGCAATCTAACCAGTTGTTAGTCATAATGTAGTCAAAGATGGTAACGCGCTAACACCTAACATATACCATACCATGCCATATCCCCCCCATGAATAATATAAAACGCGTAATCAGTTTACGCGATATCGCCGGAACGATAAATCGCTTGGCTGCACGTCTTTGTCAGGAGGATGGTAGATAGCCACAGCCGACGCCTCTAACCAAACAAAGTGTAGAGCGGTGCGTTTCGAGGAAAGGACCCATAACCAAGAGCCCCAGTGAGAGTTCTTCCCGCGCCCCTATACGCGTCATTCTTTAGACGATGTCGGCGTTTACTACTAGATGAGAGGCGTCTAACTGCTTTTACTCTTCTTTACGGTATACTATTAAGCTACCTTTCATGCATCTTTTACCTAAGATTTGATCCAACACAAAAAAGTCCAACTGGTACAATTTACCATTTATAGTGACAATATTACGATCATGCGTACAGCATAGAGTATAGTATGGTAACACTTGGGACTTCTAACTTGAAGCTATTTCTCATTTGACTGAAGTAAGTAAATATTACTTGCATTAACGGATAAATAAAACATCGTAAGGAAACCTGCATCATTGACGATTCTCCATTATATTTTCAAAGGCATGTATGAAGTATCAATCTGCATGCGTGTTGGAACACAGCCTGTACACTTCTCTTTCTAAAAGAAAAATGAAAAGGATGATAATAATGATGATTATATGGTCAGTGGTAAACGTGGTTGCTATCCACGGCCCTGAGGGCCATATCCTGAACTCAGGGTATCCGTAGAAGAACCAGACTTAAAGACATTGCTGAACAAGCTGTGAAGCCGAAGTGGCATTTGGTGACACGTAGCACGGAAGGCCAGCCGAAAGGTGCTGGAATTAAAAACGAGAGTCTAGTGAAGAAGAGTGCAGTATTGATAGACCCCTACCTAAGTTTCAGACTACCTCATGCGACTCGCATTACATGAAATAAAAAGAAAGAAAGAAAAATAGTCTTTATTGTCACACATTTGTGTAAAATAAAAACATTTTTATACGTTTAAAATAAAATAAAAATGTGTGACACAAAAGCGGGCTCAGTCTAGCTGCACGCTAAAAAACCCAACACTGGTTTGCAGCCAGCCCCATATATGCTTGTCGCTACGACACTGCCAGCAAGTAACAAGCCACGGCTGAAGCATCCCACCAGACAAAAGATGACTTTAACAAACTATAACAAGCTGTTACCAAAAAAGCAAACTTCCCGCGCTTGTTTTATTGATAAACCCATTTGTCCTAACAAACGGACCCGATAAAATCGCCCCTAAACGAATCTGGGTGCAATTTAGGACACACTGTCGAAATCACGCCGCGCGGGAATTGTGCGACCGCGGCGACATGGTTTAGAGCTAACGACTTCGTTGCTTTTTTATACAGACGTAGTAAATTCGAGGGAAAGTATACGGTGCGGTTTACTAAGCGGAAACGTGCAATTGTAGTCAAAACAGCTGCTAAATCCGAGATTGTAAAAAAAAGAAAGCAATATTTAAAATAATATATTTAAAAGTTACAAAAAATTAGAAGGTTAACTAAATTATTACACTGAATTTAAGTAATTTGCATATCGGTGGGGCATTTGGCGTGTGTCTTTATTTATTTCACGTAGGCCATAACAACGGTGACTTTTGAAAAGCCAATACAGAAAATTTCAATCGGTAAACCTATTAAGAAAATATGAGCAACAAACACCCCTTTATTATAATACCCTACGAAAGCCGGTTAAAATAAGGAAAAACTTCTTCTTCTATTTCTTTAGATTTGGCAGGGGAAGCTAATTGTGGCTAAAAACCAATTATTTAAATTATGAGTGAACCAGGTTTCATTGCTTTGATGTTTTATACGCATTGAGTAAGTCAAGTCTAAGTTAAAAATATCTTTATTCAAGTAGGCCCCTAGGTGGCACTTTTGATGCGTACATAAGAATTACACGGTAGTGAGATGACGGCGATAACCACATTCGTAAACTTAAAACTAAAAAATATTTATTAGCGTACTTATATTTTAAACTACTTATTAGTATTTCAGCACGAGTAGTCATTGTGAAGACGATTAAAAATTGGTAGTTGCTTTTAAAATTTTCTGTAAAACTCTTAGAACGTTAGAAATATAATGCAGATATTAAAACTCAAAATATTATTTTGATAGCGCCTAAGAGCCATTTAAACTACCACATAAATAAATAAATAAATAATACGATACACACATCGCGATCTAGCCCCAAAGTAAGCGTAACTTGTGTTAAGATGACTGGCGAATATTTTTATGAATAATATACATAAATACTTATAATGTACATATAAACACCCAGACACTGAGAAACATTCATGTTCATTTCTAGTTGTGGTAATCGAACCCACGGCCTTGAATTCAGAAAGCAGGGTCGCTGATCTTGCTCCACTGACCACTCGGCCGTCAAATGTTTCCCATGTAGAACATAAGCAATGACATCATAATTAAAGAAATGAAGGCTAGAAACATTGTTTCGATAGCGTCTACGTGTCATATACACTACCGTGTGTCTCCAACCTGTGCGTTAACGCAGCGCATCGCAAATCGTGCTCAATGTGCCGTCACTAACTTTACGACTAACGCGCATGACGCGCTCGCAACCTGCGGATACTATCCTCTCGTTAATTAAGGAATAGACCTATGCTATAAACATAGTAGAAGCGGTGATAGCCCACTTAGTATGACTTCGACTTCACTTTCCTAGAGCCGAGTTCGAATATTTATTTACTTACGTACATTATTTTTTTATTTGCTTTGTTTACTTTCTCTTTAATTACTTCAGATAAATTGTTTATTTATATAATTTACTTACATTATATAATTATTTATTCACTTACGTGCATTACTAATTACATTATACACTCATTCATTTACTTAAGTACATTATTCACATGTTTACATGATTTACTTAAGTACATTGTTTACTTTTATACATTATTTATTTACATATTTTATTTACTAACATATACTCTTTACTTATTTGCATTATTTACTCCTGTACATTATTTACTTACATTCATTATTTACTTAAGACAAATCATTTACTTGTATAATTAACTTACATTATATACTTATATGTTTACTTAAATACATTATTTACTTATTTGCATTATTTACTTAGGTACATTATTTACTTTCATATATTATTAACTTGAGAGAAACTATTTATTTAAACAATTAACTTACATTATAAACTTATTTATTCACTTACGTGCATTATTATATTATTTACTTACATTATATATTTTTTTATTAAGTTACGCATTTTATTTACATACATTATTTACTCATATTAATTACTTATATTATATAATTATTTATTTACTTCGAAGAAGAAGTCGAAGTTCTACCTACTGGGCTATCAACGCTTCGAGTCCTTTATATTAGGAGGATATTATTTGTTTGTATGTTATAGGATATGTCTGTATTAGTCAAGATGGGTGCGAGGCGGAGGGGTATAAGCTGCACCGGACACCAATGGATTTATCGTCACAGGTTTAGCCAAGGAAAGCGGCTTTGTCTTTGAGACAACAAACGAAGCAAAGCTACGTACATTGAGGCGAGGAAGAAATTTTATTTCGAACCAGGATTCAGGAAAACCTACGAGGAACTGTTTGTGTTTACTATGTATATTGTGATAAGAACGCTGGCAATACTACAAGTTTTACAAAATCGATGTAATTTTCATCGATTTCTTATAGGCTACACTTTTGTGAGTGTACTCAGAACCTTCATAATCTTGTCTCTCCGGCACCATTCTACTACAGAATGGTCCAGAAAAATCAAGTCAGTCAAAATTTTATAAGCGTTTTTCATCTACGTTTCTGATATGTAACGCTGAGGTTTTTAACGCGCTTCCGGCATCGGTGTTTCATGCCACGTACAACCTGAATGCCTGAATTTTCTAGTCAAGCGCGCGCCAACTTAGACCTCATTATACACGTGTGCATTTACATTATTAGCAGATCTCGAAATATATCAAAAAACATTGCCAATTACCTACTAGGGAGTTACGACTCCCACATATTTCATTTTGAATTTTCAATAAACCTTCACGAAATTATTTCATGATTGGCATTTGATTGGAACATTAATTATGAAATTTTTCTATTTTATCATTAGGAACGTATTATCTATATGTATATCTATATAGATATATTATAAATATCTCTTAAAATTAATAAATGTGATTGTATTTTTTGCTGTATTCCAATTTTTTTTTTTAAATGTAAGAATTTAAAAAATCCAGTTGGCATTATATTGTTATTCTAGTGATTTTAAGTATATTTGCGGAAAATTCTTGTTGTGTTTACTTTTATATGATTTTACACTCTGCATGTTCGAAAATTTAATGTGTAACATATTACAAAGCTTATAAAATTTGTTAGTAAACCTTAAAAAATACATAAATAAACAAAAAAATTGAATCTTATTCTGTAAAAGTGGAGTAGCCATATTTGCAAGAGATCCGTTATCTCCTCAACATAAAAATATATAAGTGTCGTAATCACCCGAATCACATGACGAACACACCAATAAATAACAATAATAAATATTCTACGACAAAACACACATCGCCATCTAGCCCCAAAGTAAGCGACAAGCGTAGCTTATGTTATGGGTATTAAGATGACCGATGAATATTTTTATGAATAATATACATAAATACTTATAAAATACAGATAAACACCCAGACACTGAAAAACATTCATGTTCAACAGACAAACATTTTCCAGTTGTGGGAATCGAAACCACGGCCTTGGACTCAGAAAGCAGAGTCGCTGCCTACTGCGCCAATCGGCCGTCGATGCTACTCAGCAACATAAATAAGCATGGCAGTAGCGATTCCCCAGACGAGCTCTGGCACAAAAAGCTCTACTAGGTACTGCAAAATGAACCTAATGAATTGAAATTCAAAATAAAATGCTGGCTGCTTTCTTCTTAAAATTCACAAGACTTACTCGTTTACATTTGATTTTAATTTAATATCTACCCTTATTTTTGACCCTACTGTTGACCCTTCGCGCACACCCAACGTGTATAATCCTGTCCATTTCAAAAACAAACAAAAGCTAAAATACCATTCAAAACTACCCCCTTCACGAGTATTTTAACACATTTTATATTGTCCACTTGGTCCGCAAACAAAAACACATTTGGCCAGGCCGGTGACAAATTGGGTTGCATTTTTCTGGGCTACTGAGTGAAGGGTTCCGAATGATTATTTATTTATTTATTTATATTCTTATTCTAAAACTATTCTAAAATTCTTAAGCCTAATGCGATAGTGTAGCATTTTTTTACAAAAATAATATTAACATCATAATGTTTAATTATCTATTCCTGTAACAAATAACGTACATTGCGATCCTTGTGAATTCACTCAGAGCGCAACAATACAAATCACATTGCTCTGATATGACATTGTGGATGTCCAATCGGTACATTTTAAACTTTAATAGTAGTAGGTAAGTACTTAAATAAATAAATATAAACTATACTAGATACAAAAGAGCCAGCCAACTAATTTAGCTAAAAAATATTCTTCAGTTTACGCTTAATGTTTTTAATATTTACTTTTTCGATCAACGTTGAAGGTAGGTAGTTCGTTTATGATTCTCAGAACCATAAATATAATAAGTTAATCTTCTAGTCAATAATTTTAACTGACTAGAAGTGTTTGTGTCAATTTTAACACTAAGAAGTTTCTTTGCTGTAATAA
Organism: Pararge aegeria; assembly: GCF_905163445.1. NCBI lineage: Eukaryota > Metazoa > Arthropoda > Insecta > Lepidoptera > Nymphalidae > Pararge > Pararge aegeria. The sequence goes on along the minus strand of NC_053184.1, from coordinate 866,692 downwards.
ATATGTCGTGCTTTCTGAGATGGATGGTGATAACAACTGTAAAAGTAAGTAAACACGCCAGTGTATTGTTTAATAACAAAAATCAATATGTCCGTCCGACCGTCCCGTCCCCGGTCGGCGCGAGGTGAGGGAGCAATCAAAGGGTGCCGATAGTAATGAGATTATTATGAATTTCCAATGCAAATACTTGACCGGGGGACGCTTTAGTTACTACAAAGGGTTTGGCAGTCCGTTTAGCTATTTGACGGCTGATTCAATTTCTATAATCATTTTATTAAACTACCAAACAAAAGCCATAACAGCCCGAGTCATATACCATTCCCATGTTAGCTTTGGTAGCCATATAGAGATAAGACGAGATAATGGGTAGAGATAATTATCTCGTTTTGCACACCCCGGGGAAAGTAAAAAATCGTATATTTTCCCACAGCTTTATTGAAGCAGTGATAGCTCAGTGGGCAGTAGCTTGACTTCACTCTCGGGAAGGCGAGTTCCAATCCCAGCACGCACCTCTAACTTTTCTAAGTTTTGTGCGTTTTAAGTAATTCAAATATCACTGTTACAGTAATTTTATAAAGTTGTAAATTAAATATTTGAAAACAATAAATTCATATTTTCCAGGTATTTAATTAAATTGATTGGGGTTTTACAAATACACAAATAATTATTCATTAGTTCATAGTTAGTTTTCAAGAAACATTTAAAATTATACTTGATTAATAACCAATGTTCATGACATGGAGTTGGTGGGTATTTTGATATAAATACGATTGCATTATCGATACATTCCAGTTCTACATGGACTCGAACGATGCAAAGATACCTCCCGGTGTCTTAGTTGTTTATAACTTGCTTCAACTTCTTCAGGGAACCATCGTGAGGAAACCTGCATGTCTGAGAGTTCTCCATAAAGTTCTCAGACGTGTGTGGAGTCCACCAATTCGCACTGGGCCAGCGTGTTGGACTATAGCCTTAACCCCTATAGCCTTAACCCCTATTCATTATGGGTAGAGACCCTTTCCCTATAGTAGGCCGGTGATGTGTTTATATGATGATGATGGTTACAGCTTTATCAACTCTCCGAGCATTGGCTTTCTAGGGGAAATAATATACAAGTAATAATGAACAAGAGATAAACGTTAATTTTATCGTGTGTCTGGTGGGAGGCTTCGGCCGTGGCTAGTCACCACCCTACCGACAATGACGAACCGCTAAGCGAATTAGTGTTCCGGTTCGATGACGCATAGAAATCGATTAGGGGTATGAATACCATACTCGCTAACAAGTAAGTCCACTACCATCTTAGACTGCATCATGACTAACCACCAGGTGAGATTGCAAACAAGGGCTTGTTTTGTTAAAAAAAAAAATTGTCATGGGATATAGTTTCTGCTTCCTGCCTAAGCTAGCCGTCTAGCGTGATGGAGGCCTAAACCTTTTTTTTACTTAATCACAAAGTTGCTTGGAAGTAAACCGAGGAACAGAAGAAATCACTCGCGAGAAAGAATAACAATAGTTTATTGCTAATGTTTATATAAGAACAACTGTTTAGTTTCTTGCCGGCTTCTTATCGGTAGAATCACTACAAACAGACGGACTGGGCGTGTCAAAGGTTCTTATATTCGGCCTATTTAAAATAAATGAGTTTAAATTTGATTTAATAGGAGACCCGTACCTGAAATATCGTCCATAACATATCAGTCAACCCATTAATAGTAAAAAAAAGATAACTGGACATGTAACCGATATTCTTGACAATGACACCGTGGCTTGGTTTCAGTCCAATCCGCTTTTATCTCTGACAAGATAAAGTATTTACTGTTAATTGTAAAATGTTTAAAGGTTGGAAAAAAGGAAAAATTTGCCAGCGATAACATCACTACAAACGGACAGAATTGAAGTAATTACGAATTAGGCCTTAAAAATAATCATTTATTTCAACCACTGGACGTCCACTGCTGGACATAGGTCTATTGTAGGGAGTTCCAAATCTTTGCATCGTTCGGGTCCATGTAGGACTGAAGTGTATCTATAATGCAGTCGTATTTATATCAAAATACCCACCGAATCAACATCATTATAATCATTAACATTGGTTGTTGATCAAATATAATTTTAATTGTTTCTTGAAAACTATTTATCAACTATTTGATAAAATATCTGGCAAATATGAATTTAAAGTTATCAAAAGTTTAATTATTTACCCACTTTATAAGTTTACTGTAACACTCGAATGCGGCCTTCACTTGGTCCGTCCATCTCATCTGTGATATGCTGCGCGTACCAAACAGCTTACCTAATACTAAAAATTTATACAAATAAAGTATGACTGAAAATTAAAAAAAGCAGACTGGAAGAATAATGACACAAACTGCCGTGCCCAGCTTATTCTATCGCACTAAAACCACAAAAGCCCGCGGAATAACACTGCGAAGTTGCAGCTGGCACAAGTTTACCGGGAAGTCACAAACACAGTACCCTAATGAAGCGACTTGGCAAGCGTTTACTGTTTCAACAATTTTTGGTTTCGCGACGCGACGTGGACGTGACGAGACTGTAACGAGTGGCAGCTTAAAATAAATAGAGCACCAGCTTAAAATCAACCTTTCAAACGCCTTGTGGAGGAACGTGTGCTGTATACCTAAGAGATGCTGGCCTAGTTTTGGATCGGGCTCAGTAGCTCAATGTTTGGTTTCTTGGTCTCCCATCAGTAACCTATAAGTCTAAGGTTGATTACAGCCACGAATACAGACAGTGGACGAGTCTCCAATGCGTTTAGTAACAGTGGTTAAAACCAAGAACTCGTGCTGTAAGGCAAAAAAACTAAAGCAATAACATTATATTTTGACAGCCGAAGGGCGCAGCGCAGTCAAGTTCGTGGGTTAGATTCCCACAGCTGAAAATTGTCTGTTATATGAACATGAATGTTTTTCAGTTTTCTAGTGTTTATCTGTAAATCATAAGTATTTATGTATATTATATTCATAAAATTATTCATCAGCTATCGTACCCTTATCACAAGCTATTGAACGTTAAAATACATATACTGGAATCGTCAAAAAGTTATCACCAATTAACAACGCTCTTTGAAAAAGCCTACATACTAAGTACCAATAATTTATTGCTTTTGTAAATTTATAAAAAATTACCTCGATTTACTTGTCATTAATAATAGCCTCATTTTATAAATTTTAACTTTTATTATTTTGCATAGATTTCCAATTAGGATGAACCGTTACAAGTTGCTGGAAAGGCGATCCCATATCGGAACCGCGTTGGTCGTTTCCCAACATCCAACGACTCGTTCGAACCCGCTGGAAACAAGCGGCCCAAGACCGTTGAAATAGCATGTCTAGCAGTGGACGTCAATTGGTTAATATAATGATGATGATGATGCTGACCTACCTATATCTACATTTTTCTTAATTTATATATCAAAAATAAAGCTCGCTCTATCTTGGGCCTTAAATACCAATGTTTATAAGTCGTCTTTGTCATCGGAAGTGGGAGTTTTTGAAACAATTCTCATCTATCGGCGTCGAGGCCCGGGGCTTATCGGGTTTCGTCGGAACTTTCTCGAAGTGTAATCAAAGGATAAACCTTCTGTAGCAGAGTCAAGTGGGTGCATAAAGCGAAAATTCACTTACTTCCTATAGCGGACGTCGCGTCATTTCAAACACTGAGAATGGGCGGCACTCCAGTTATACAAAATGCATTTCATACAACTTTTCTAACGTTTTTCTCAACATGGCACTTTCTATTAATGAGAATTCAGTTTATAAAGGGTCTTTTGAGGGTGCACGTATGTAATGTAGCCCCTGACGCAGGTGTAATTAAAATTGTCGAAATATAGGTACCTAACCTTGCTGTTGCTGTTCAGGTAAGCACAATAGTTAGTTTTAATTGTTTCCATATCAAATTATATGATTTCAATTAAATTCAGTTTGCGGAGTGAATTTTAAAATAACTATTATTATTTACCTCCAATTTCACCTAAGACTCTTTCTTTCTGTCAGCTAATTTCTCCGCGTTTTTTTTTGCCTTATTAAAAATGTAATACTGTACTTCAGGGTCTAAGCAATCTCTAGGAAAATTTTTGCCAAGACTGTATTAGCTACGCAGCACTTTAGGGCGCGTTTTAGATTCCATTGTGTTACAATTGAATCCGGTCATGTTAAGCTCTAACCGGCCTCTTACAGGTCGAATGCAACGGCCTCAACGCCAGGGACTTCTTTATATAAAGTCATAGTTGGTGCAGCGACCGAATTTGCATAGGAATGGCAGATTATAGAGCCACCATAGGCTAACCTAGGTTTAGCCAGCCAGGTAGTCTACCGAATGGCAGTTGGCTTTAAGTTGAACTGCGGCGGTTACTGCAAACAATATAGCCTTTTCACGGTTAGAACTGCTTGCCTACCGCGGTAATGCTCTGTTCAATCTTTTATAATATTATGTTAATCAAATACAAGATTCAATCTAAAGCACTCCTGAAATAACCAAGAGTTTAAATAGTTACTTTTGCCCGTTTTTACTGAATCTAGGTTATTGCCTTAATCGGATGCCTCGTTATTTATGTGATTCCTAGAGAAAAAAACGTTTCACGAACCCTGAAGTGATGTTCAACGACGTTAGGTGCCGTATAAAGTTCGATCGTAAAAGACTCGTAAATTGACACTTGACAGATGACAAAAATATAAATTCGGTACGAAAAATTTAAGACATGATATTAATACAAACACAAATACCACACCTTGTGGAAAAAACCATAAACAAGTTAGGTTACATGGATTGCCTAGTGTAACGATTCATCATCATCCATTATCTTACAAACCTATTACTAGGCCACTTCAGGGCACGGGTCTCCGCCCAAAATAAGAAGCGGTTAGTTTAGGTAAATCGATTGGTGAAAGGTAAATGTATGCCTGGGAATCTTCTTTGATTAGGCGTTATTTTCTTAGGCATTGCGTTGTCCGCCGTGAGTGAAAAAGGGCATTTATTTTGTAGGAGACTTCAACAATGGTTAGTTACCACCTTTTCGACCAAGGGATAGCGCGTACAACAAACTATACGCTTGATAATGATGATATTTTTTCCGAATTCAACTATATGACGTCCTGCAGGGCTAGCAGGGCAGGAGACAAAAATTATATCGCCCCATTATATCCCCTGACAGGGTATGTAATTAACGTGTCCACCTGCTAAAGCACGGGAACATGGAATAGGAGAAGTTTGGATATTTGTTACCCTCTCTCACAGCTTTATCAACTTTCAGAGCACTGGCGCACGAGTTGGAATAATATCCAGGTCCCTGGGTGCTATGCCAAATTTGGATCAAATATTCAAACATGTTCAATTGGAGGTTGTACACAATCTAACAAAACCTAACTCTAAAAGGTGTGCGAAGTAATATATAATTTAAGGGATTACGGACCCCCACATAATCCAGTCTTTTTCTGGTGAAGTCGAGTATATTTTCAAGAGATCCACTACATAAAAAATATAGCCAGTTAATCAAAACAAACGGTCACTCTCAACTGTCAAATCTAAACATATATAGAACAAAAAAACAGATTCAATAACACATATTCAATATCGGACGTTTAGCCAATCAACAAATCCTATAAAACATCCTTTCGCAAACAGGAGTCGTACCCGCTTCCCATTGACGAGGTAATTAGCTAATAACTAGCGCAAACATGAGTGCGGCATCAAAGAGACGTGTATCGAACCGTTTTAGCGATATTAGTCTTTTGAGGGATCCGTAACATATAGATGAAAACTTCTAATCGCGTTTTTGTACCTACATGTGGGACGTAAATGGCAAGTCTTTTTCGTTGGTTGGAATTTCATAGGAAGCCGTGTCTGTAGTTTACGAGTAAGATTAGTGGTGTTAGCTAATGAGATGCGTATGGGCAAAACATCTTTAAGTTTATACAAAAAGTGATTGTACAAAGTGTTTATAGACAGCGTTTAATTAAAATTTATAAGGCTTTTATAAGCTATGGTTTTATATAGACACCATTTTCGCGTAATCCACTGAATCGATTTTGGTGTAGTTTTTTTTTACATTGCACAGATACCCTACATCAAAGTAACGTTAAGTAATGCTTAACGCTTGACAACATAACCCCCTCCTGGGCAAAATTTTTGAAAAAAATGAGGGGGAAATGAAATTTTTGATTGAATTTAGGGCTACTTTATCGCAGTGCTAGGCGAAATATACGCAAACTGTCTAGCACATCATTATAAAATCCAGTTTCATCATCATCAACAGCCTATCACAGCCCACTGCTGGACTAATGGCCTCTCCCAAGTGTAGGATTTGTCCGGAGAATTCTATGGAGTTTCTTACAGATCAGTTTTCGGTACAAACAGTTGCAAAAGGAGTTCTTAAAATAAAATAAACCGTCGGGCACCTTCTCATTAGACCGCGTGGTTATAATTTGGCATATATACAGAACCCCTTCATTTTATCTCATATTCGATCTTACGGAGGCTGCAATTAAGAAATGAGAAATCCGAGATTAAATGGACGCTCGGAACAAATAACTGAGTCCCGATAGATCACAAATTGTTAGAAGTTTTGCCATCTTGCCGATGTCTAATACTCTTCGGCTAACACACATTTTCACAATAAATTTAACGAGAAACCAATTACAACAAAAACCTACAGTGCCCAATTAATCATGATCTGAAACCTTTAGAATTAAGTAAAACATTGCTCTAAACCAAACCTGGGTTAAGTCCGATAACCGCAAGGAGTATTTAGGTATACCATTTTCCTTATATCATGTTTAAAATAAAACAAATACAAAAAAATCCATACTTCCTCAATTATTTAGTTATTTAGATCGACTTTTTCTAAACCCGCGGTATACCATTCTCTTAACTGAAGGAAAAGCACATGTACTCTCTGTGAGACCTTTACCTTCCATAGTTGGCTAGAGACGTCAGTATCATCTTCATTATCAACAATCCGGACGTGCTAATACAAGTAAGGTTCTGTGTCCCCGAGGGGTATGTGAGGCGGAAGCGACGGCCGACACTTCTGGAAGTACCTTTTGGGCGGACAAATTTATTTATTAAGGCACCTATGACGCGCGCCCTCCGCATCCACAATGTCATATCAGAGCAATGTGATTTGTATTGTTGCGCTCTGAGTGAATTCACAAGGATCGCAATGAGGGTTATTTGTTACAGGAATAGGTAATTAAATATTATGTTAAGATTTTTATTTTTAAAAAGCTACACTATCACATTAGGTTTAAGTATTGTGTAATAATAGTTTTAGAATATAAATAAATAAATCGTTATGAAGCCATTACCGCCTCACTAAAGGGCACGGTTCTCCTATCAGAATGAGAAGGGTTAAGTTCGTAGTCCACCGACCACCAGGCTGGCCAAAAGCAGGTTGAAAACTGTTAGGCAAGTAGATTTCTTCACGATGGTTAAAGAAAATGAAATTTCAATCGCTTAAATTAAAAACGCACATCACTTAAAGGCACATAAAAGATAGAGGACCGGGGACAGAATGCCGCCCGCTCGAAAGAGAAGCCGAAGTATTAACCACTGGGCCCCCACTTCAGTTTAAGTACATACGTTTTGACTTAATATTGAATGAATGAATGGTTCACGACGCTGCCCAATTTCTCGCGTCACTGCGCGCAGTGTGTCCGGACATTATCCGGACCGGATAACGTAACTTTGTCTGGACAGTTATTATAAGTGCACCTCTGTCCATCGGTACCCCTTTGTGACTAATGGAAGAGGCTTTTGCAACTGTTATAAGACGGTTTATCCATTAAGAATTGACCAAAAATCGGTAGTCTCTCCCTGGTGAATGGTGAAAAAGGTACCTACTTATCTAGTCTATTGTAATGCTCTATCAAAAAATAAATCCCGCCAGTTACTTAATGTTCAATCAAATTCAGTTTAGCCGGTTTAAAAAAAAACCGGCCAGGTGCGAGTGGAACTCACGCACGAAGGGTTCCTTCGCCATTATCTGTAAAAACGACAAAAAACATGTCTGTTGTATGGGAGCCCCTGTCTGTTTATTTTATTGTTTTTTTTCGCCTCATTTCGGCGGCTATTTTTATTATTTTAGCCTTGATAGTTCACTGAATCAAGATATTTTGCATACTATTGTCGAGATAATTTAATGGAGATTAATTCCATACTTTTAAAAAATTGATTTACTGCAATAGAATTGGAAAAAAACACCAAAATAGGTCAAAATATTTTCCTGTACGTCATGTGTGAAACCCGAAAACACTAACTTGTGAAAAAATCCATTATTTGAGTTAATTTTTTTTTTTTTAATTCTAATCGACGATTGTAGGTCACTGAATGCGAATGATTAATTAATTCAGTGTAGTTTAATTGCAATTAATAAAAAACAAAAACTGCAAGACTATATATATCCATGTAAAATTAACATGGATGGTGATATATCTATATCTATAGATATTATGTACATTTTATTCCACCAGGGGCGCCTGTGCATCACTTTCCTAGTACAGCTGTTTTAAATTTTTTTTTCTTTTTATTTTGCACGACTCATGTGTTTTTTTTTCGTTATTTATTGACAAATAATTGGATAGCTATTTTATTAATGAGTCGTGCACTTTTGGATTTTCCAAATTTATTTAGTATTTATTATTATAGTGGCAACAGAAATTACATCATCTATCAAAACTGTTTATTTGTCACGGTTCATGAGATACAGCTTGGTGACGCACCGACAGACAGATGGAAGGTTAGCGGAGTACAAGGGTCCCGTTTTTACGCACTGGGCCAGGCGTAGTCCAACACGTTCTCATTGTGGGAGGAGACTCGTGTCCTGTAGTAGACCGGTAATAGGTTTATATGAATATGATGATGATAAACTAATAATTACGACACCCTCACCCGATGATTTAAATTCCGAATTACCTACACATCCTGAAATAAGCAACGGCTAAATAGATACAGCTCTTTAGCATAAACTCAATGGGATATTATCGCGATACTCGCATTATCTATTCCGCTCCTCGCTGGATGCTGATCAGCACTAATTTATTCATGATTAGCTGTTGCCTGCGGCGTCACCTGCGTGTTAACTTATCATATTATGCCACTGTATTGTAGTTTGTAGCCTGTCAAATAATTATGGATAGAGCTGGCCCAATTTAGAAAAAGAAGTAAGTCGTAGCCATGAATTTTCATTCTCTTTATTTACTGAATTTATCAATAAACGGTTTTATATTTTCAAGCCAGTTTGAAATTTAAATGAAACCTTCCCATGTCATTTAGTTGGCCGCTAAAACACGACAATTATGGATATTTATACAACTTTTTTCGACCGCCGCTCGCCTGTATTGACCTGCAGTACAGCAATTTCGTTGTATGTAGGAGAAGGCTGTCACAATAATGCTCAATTTTCCAAGCATGATTGAGAAAATGTATTTTATCATCAATTAGATATTAATAAGGCCTGCAAGCGGCGCACGCACTTCAGGAGCTACGAGGTACGAGGAGGTAAGTTCTGAATTTTCCAACCAATTACTCGACTCGCTTTACGTACCGGAGCCACTGTGCTCGAGCGCAGCCGCTCACACTGGGACGCTGTGCTATATTAAATCATCTTTGATTGTTTGTAAGCACCAATCTCAAAAGTTATAGTATAATATGAATGATATAGTTATCAAGACAGATGGAGCGGCTAATAAGCAAATAAAAATAAAAATGAAACAGACTAATTATAAATTAAATAAAATATTTAAATAATAAATAATCGGATTTTTTTATATTATAGAGCATTTCCAATAAAATCGGTTTCACTACTATGTCCCACTTATGTCTTTTAAATTAATTTCATTATTTAATTTTAAAAATGGCTGCACCGAAATTGGATATTGATAAGTTACATTGTACTTTTAAATTTATTTTAAATCGTGTGTTATAAAGGTAGCATTAAAGATTGTGCTGGGTAAATAAATTGAATTTGAGATGGTAATACAGTTGTAACCATCCCCAAAGAAGATTTGCCCTGTTGATAGGTCATGTTCTTGGTCCGTCAATGAAAATGATAAAAAACGTATTTTTTTTGCAATACCGAGACTTTTTTTTTAAATCAAGATTCGCAAAACCTTTGAGTTTAAGAACCTTGGACCTTTTATCTGATAAAATATCGCTACTAGAGGGCATCCCAGTGTGAGCGGCACTCGGTCCGAGCCACTTGAGATGTAGCGAGCGCAGCTTTCCATGTTTGTTCAAGGAGCCTGTAATGGATATACTTACTGCACCTCGTTCCGAGGTACCTTTGCGATATTCGGGGCTGGACGAAGTGCTTGTTAGTTGGTAACATGGCGGTTTGAATACAGACCACGTTGTGAGGAAATTATATATTAAGTCTTTTTTTTATTTTAAGCGCGTAAGATTATGATGAAAAAAGTAAATAAGCCAGTAAGTAAATAATATACATGAGTATATAATAAACGAAAGTGAATAAAACGCGCCAGTAGTTAGATTAATTTAATAAAGTGAGTGAGTTAATAATGTCAATAAATAAAGTAAGTAAATAAAACGCGTACGTGAGTACTTTATTTATTGACATTATTTACTTATGGTGTACATTATTACTGACTTATTCACTTAAATTATACTTTATTTAGTTACATACATTATTTACTTACGTTTTACATAATTTACCTACTTGCTTTATTTACTTGAATTTCTTAAGCACTTTATTTACTAAAGTATGTAAAAACGTTACTATTTACATACTCACGTTATTTAATTCGCGGCTTATTTACTTGCATTAAACATTATTTATTTAATAGCTTATTTACTAACATTATTTATTAACGTTATTCATTATTTACTTACTTGATATACCTAATCACTTTATTTAATTTCTTACAAGTATTATTCAGTATTTAATGTAGAACATTACTAAATAATGTAAGTAAAAAAAGTGATTAAGAACATAATATACGTAAGTAAATGAAACGCTTAAGTAAATAACGTGAGTAAGTAAATAATGCACAGAAGTAAAGTACTTACGCGATTTATTTACTTACTTATATTATTTACGTAAATTATCTACTAACTTTAATTACTGTAATTATTTAGTCACTCACGTTATATTTACATACGTACATTATTTACTTACTTGCATTAATTACTTAATCGCTTTATTTACTAAATAACTTTATTAACGTAAGTAAAGAACGTGAGTAAGTTAATAAAGCTAGTAAGTAAATAATGTTATTAAGTTAATAAAGCGATGAAGTTTATGTACGTACTTTATTTATTGAAATTATATATTAAGTAAACAACATATAGTAAGTAAACAAAGTGCATTAGCAAAAAATTACAGTATGTAATCAAATCGAGAAAGTAAATCATATAAGTTAATAATTAACGCGCGTAAATTAATAATCCAGTCAGTAAACAATGTAAGTAAGTAAATAATATACGTAAGTAAATAAAACGAGTAAGTAGTAACACAACATGGGCGGCACGAGTTCCTTGAATGCCCTAGGAAGTTTGTTTGTTTATCATACGAGTCATTGTCAGTGTTCGATTTCCAGACTGACAGACAGTAACTACACATACCTCCTCTTTATTAGAAGAGGGGAATTTATAGATGGACAGTCAACTGGAACAGTTACAGTCTTAATACCTATGTCTCAGATTTATACACACAGGGCGTCACTTTGTAGAACGTGCCTTGTGCAGTGTTGCTCTATTAAAAGGCGAAGGTTTTAAAACTCTGGGAATTATAAAACACACTGGAAACATTCGCTCTTTCTGGTAGTACCTACATTAAAAATAACGTCATTTCGATCAGTAAATATTTGTTTGTCTGTGACGTTAATGTCGTATTCGGCGTGACGTTTAATGAGCAGCCGCCATCGCGGCAGTGCAAACAATAACTATATATTCAACCGTTATTAAAATTTAATGTTACAGTATTAACGGATATTTGGAAGGATTTAAGCCTCGGCATTAAAATATACGTTTTTGTTGCTATTGGATAGTCCGGTGGATTATCTACGCCTATCAATAATTATTCATTTATTGACCACTTTATTTATGCAAATAAGGTTCCAGTCTTTTCGCTGCCCTTTTTTTGATACAGAAATAAGAGCTAATTTTTTTGCTTGCTTGCTGTTCGTGTTTTTGTAAGTTATGTTTTTGTATACAATTGTAAGCAAATACAAAACTTTATTGCTTGTTTTTCTAATTTTAATGTTTGAACGATAATATAATAGCAAAGTTAACGGCGAGCGCTTTTATTTTATATGTGAGGTCCCGGGTTCGATCTCCGACAAGGGCAATTTTTTTGACGGCTGAGTGGTGCAGTGTGTGATCCTGCTTTCTGAGTCCAAGGCCGTGGGTTCAGTTTCCACAGCTGGAAAATGTTTGTGTGATGAGCATGAATGTTTTTAAGTGTCTGGGTGTTTATATGTATATTCTAAGTATTTATGTATATTATTCATAAAAATATTCATCAGTCATCTCAGTACCCATAACACAAGCTACGCTTACTTAGTAGTATATTTATTTATTTATTTATAAATTTTGGAATTTATAATTTCTTCATTTTGTCTAGTCAGGTGGAATGCCTCCGTGCCTCGGTCTACGGAATACTCTTGGAAAATTAAAACAGTAAAAACTTCGCCGTATAATCATACATGAATAAAGAGAAATACTCCAACAAATTCCAATTCAGCCAACAGTTTTGCTGTAACAAAAGAAATAAGAATCGTATTACATTACGTGTAATCTTTATACAATTCTTTAATACAATGGAACGCGTAGAAGTCGGAACACCTACGTTGAAAAGGAAAGGAAACCGATATAAAATTAAGTCAACAAGATCCAACGAAAAATTATTCATAGAAGAGATCCTGCGAGGTGCGAAGTGGGTGAGAAAACGAGGCTCGATCAAGGGTTGCCACCCTTTGTGATCGCAAATATAAGGTGTATTGGTACTAGTATTAAATCTATATATTTTTTATTTATTTATTTTTACACCACAACACCGTAAGGAAAAATAGAGAGAAACACAAAGACTGGAGTAGAAACAAAAGGCGGCCTTATCGCTTGGAAGCGATCTCTGTCACCTTAGGGTCCGTTCACACAGACCGGCTCGGAGAGGAGAGCAGATTTTTATCACGTTGGAAACAGTGTTTTGAGTGATTGTAGTAAAGTTTATTTTTGCATTTGCACCTTTTTTGTCATTAAAAATGCCTGAACGCGCTTCGTGTGAAGTAATAAAAGGAGCCGACCGGCTCCGCTTGCGTGCTCTTTCTCGCTCGCGCAGCCGCACCCGCTTTCAGATCTCTTCCAGCCGGTCGATGTGAAATAGTTGGCGGCTCCGCTCCGGCCAATTCCAAGCGTATACGACCCGGTCTGTGTGAAAAGAAAAAAGCAGGCCGATGCTCTCCGAGCCGGTCTGTGTGAACGGACCCTTAGGGTAACGACAACTAGAGCTAGAACTCAAAGGTGGTGTATGGATTAAAACCTTAATTTAAATAACAACATACGAAAGCATAAACAAAAATTACATAAATAAAAAAAATGTATAAAAATAATAAACTAATATATATTATGATAAGCTATATTAATAAATACATCGAAAAAAAACCAGTCGTATATAGTATAACCAGAGGAAATTTAACCATTTTAGTTTTCTGCAACTATAAAAATGTACCTATTACTAATTAACTAACTACTAATAAATGCCTCTTTCTAGCATCAAAATAATTTCAACCAATGTCTAATAGCAAGTTTTTACGCAACACTTTTTGTACACTCGAGAAACTCTCGTGGGAAAGCCTAATTATCTATACTAAATAAATAAATAAATAATAAATTAATATACTACCACAATACACACATCGCCATCTAGCCCCAAAGTATGTATACTAATATTATAAATAGAAAAGATGATATACATGTGTATTTCTGTATGATTGTAATGCAATAAAACAATCTCTGAAGCGGTGATAGCCCAGTAGACAGAGAGTTAGATTTAACTTTCGTGAGGCAGAGTTCGAATCCCAACACGCACCTCGAACTTTTCTAAGTTATGTGCGTTTAAATTAATAAAAATATCACTCGCTTCATCGGTGAAGGAAACATCGTGAGGAAACCTGCATGCCAGAGAGTTCTCGTTTATTTTCTCAAAGGTGTGTGGAGTCCACCAATCCGCTTTGTGATAGCGTGGTGGAGAGGAGACTTGTGCCTTGTAGTGGGCCAGTAATGGGTTGATATGACAAAGACAACCTCAATAACTACCTGACCGATTAAAACATTCTTTATATCGTTATAAGTTATCTTAAGCGAGGACCGCGGGAACAGCAAATTACTTGTATACTAACAGTTACTTGTGACTTAATGTTTATACAACAAAAAAAAGGCGTCTTATAGAATCGACGAATTTACACGCTGACAATTTGAGGATATAACATACAGCTACAAGATTGCAGTAGCCGCCTTTTTCCGTTGACAATGATCGCTACCACTTCTGATCGGATAAAAGCCTACGAGAGTAAGTAAACCCAAAGAAGTTTTACCCTTTTCACGCGTGTTGCTGCTTACGGATACAGGCAAATATTATTGTCTTATATATAATTTCGAGTGTCTCAGAAACTATTTGATGTTACGTTCCCCCTCTATCGTTAACATTACAACGCAAGACACTGGTCGACTTTTTATCAACGTACTACGTACTATTCAGTATCCTTAAAACTCGCACAAAGCTGTTTGCGTGTTTTCTATTAGAGAAACTAGGGATTAAAACGCTCTTCTGAGTTCAGATTTCCTTATTCATTACCTGGGTATATTTAAAAAAAAAGGGTACAGGCACGCACGACAAATCTTAGGCCACATAACAATCGAGTGTAAAATCTTTACATTTGAGAAACTAAACTTTGAGATTTCAATGATTGTTCCTTTTTCACATTTTTATGTAACTTATTTTTATATATAAATAAATATATATACTACGGCAATACACACATCGCTATCTAGCCCCAAAGTAAGCGTAGCTTGTGTCATACTAAGGTAGCTAATGAACACTTTTATGAATATAATGCACATTAATACTTATAATATACAGATAAACACCCTGAAAAACATTCATATTCATCACACAAACATTTTTCCAGTTGTGAGAATCGAACCCACGACCTTGGACGCGTAAAGTAGGGTCAATGCCCACTGCGTCAACCAGCTGTCAATAAAATTTAAAAACGTCAAGACATTGTTCAGGTTTCAACCCTGATAATAAGAGTGAAAGAGAAGAGAGGTGGATAACTGCCTTCATGAATTGGAAATGCAATTTGGCCGGGGTATATGTGGGCAATTGTTTTCGAGAAGTTACCGATTTCGGTGATAGACGCGCGACGTAACAGGTCCTGTTGGATAGTTAACTGCTTTTTATATGAGACCGGCGTTGCCCTTTCGTGTTTAAAGACGGCTCGTTTTATTAAATGTTTAAGGGAATGGGGGATTTTATTTAGTTGATTTATCTCATTTTCATCTCACAGACGATTATCGTTTAAGGGGACAATTGGACTTTTAGGATGGGATATAAAAGTAACCCTTATTTTTTATTGAAATTTAAAGATAATTTTTAAGATATAATTATAAATAGTACAAAGAATCTCTTCCTTTTTTGAAGGCGGTTAAATAAATTAAAAACTAAATATACTACGACAATTATTTATTAATTTATTTATTTTTTGAAGGCGGTTTAATAGGTACTCGTATATCAAAAAATAAATTGCTTTTGTTTTAACTTATGTAAAAAAATTGCCAAGTCTAAGCTCGTTTGCTAGGGTCTATACTTTATGGCTTTAATGGGGTTTTCTCTACAGAGTGTGTATGTACCTTTGTTCATAGACATTCTTTTAGCTTATTGGATTCTTATTTTTCAGATGTACTAGAAAGTTTCGGCATAAATGGGCTACGATCTTTAATATTCACTGGAAAGGAGCCCTAGGCCACTTTTAAATCTACGGGAGAAATTTTACCAAGTGTGGTCCCATTGAAGATGATTTTTTCCCTAATACGAGGAAATATGAAAAAGGTTAAAAATTGAAGGTGGGGCTTTTTACGCGTGTATTAAATAAAAAAATGTATTTTCCTAAATGTGAGATGATGGCCATAACTACAAATATAAGACTAAAGCTACGATGATTCCAAACGGACCTTGGTCTAAGAAGAAGCCCAACAAACTGAGCGTAACTTCGTGAACACCATCTCGCAATTTTGAATATCTAGATAAAAAAATATATAAATTGTAGAAAATAAGTTGTAAATTAAAAATTTAAAGAACAAAAAGGCACGTCATTACGTAGCACCTACTCGAATGTGAGATGAAAAGCGTTTGCACATATGACACAGGTACAATAGAGAAGGTAATCTAATTTCATAGACAATGTGCGACAATCAGCTTCGCGACTCTAGCTTCATGTCGGGTTTACAATCAGCTACATTATTTTGTTATTTCTCTGATTAATTATGATGATGTGCGAAAGTATCTCCTATATCAAAAAATAAGATATTTTTGCAGAAACTAAATGTTTTGTTGATGCGAATTATATTTTACAAAATTATTTCCTGCGAAAACGCTCGCCGTGTCAATGCCCGCACACATGACATCGTAGGAAAATTAGAGCTATATAGAAAGTCCTTGTTCCGTAACGAAATATTACTGATTTTGGTATTGATAACATAGAACTGAATAACTGATAGTTAGTTATTACACATTACTTGCGATACGCAGCTATTTTAGAAGCTCAAGCGGTACGAAATTATATTTATATAGATGTGACGTCATTCGGCGTTTCCCGCTAGAAGTTTCACGTTTTTCATCTGGTAAAGTAAGCCTTTGGTTGAATCCCACAAAAATTTCATTAATTTTTGTTGAACTTTTAACTAAGCAAGGGAGGCCAAAGCCAACTACCGCTTTAAGTTGTGCAAATAAATATAACTTTTCTTAACGTCCTAAAGGTCATGTTATGTCTATCCAGTTGGCAGTTGTTGGCCAGCGTGGTGGACCACGTCCCAGACCCTTCTCATTCGAAATTACCCGTGCCCTGTCGTTCGTTATGATCTTTGCTTGGTCGTTATTATATTTTAATAGAATAACAAAGTCAAAGTCAAATACTTCTTTATTCAAATAGGCTCATAGATGGCACGTTTGATGCGTAGATTACATGTAAAATAGGACATAGAAGTGAGTTGATGGCGATAACTAAATTCTTTCAACTGAAAACTAAAGCTACGGGGGTTCCAAACGCACCCTGGTCTGTGTTTTTGTTTTTTTTTTTTAACATAAAGAAGAGATACAGTAGTTTAAGTGGCAAAGACCAACTCCTTCTAGACAGTGCCACAAACGCATATAGAAGCTATGTAGGGCCCCTACTACTCAAGCTAGTAAGGGTTTTTTTATCATTGCACTTACGTACGATTGCTCTGTCCGGACGACTCCGTCTGATTTCTGTAAGACTTTTCTATCATTGAGTAAGACAGAGTGACATAATTATCTCAAAAGTAAGAAACGAATGATTTAAATTACCGTTTTTCTAGGTTTTTAATGAATTATGTTCGGACTTCGCATAGATTTCGGGTAAAATGTTCTGTGGAATACGTTTTAAACTAAAAAAAATAGAACGAGGAGCATGTTACCCACCCCTTAGCTCCAGAACATGCCAGTGTCATTCGCGCGTCGTAAAAAACGTGTTTTACCGCGGTATTATACGAAGGAGGACATTCGCCCTCGCGCCCCGCGCCCCGCGCCCTTGCTCCGAATCCAAATTGGTGAAAATTTTATGACAACTATTTAGCGAGGCTCGTTTACAGTTTCATTTGAGCATACAATTTTTGTTATGGTTTGCTTAGAGTGCAAAAGTGAATTTTTCTGGCTTTGTTGCCATTTTCATATTTCGCTGTAAGTGTTTACATATTCTTACTTGTATATTAGAGGATGCAAGCTGACACGTATCAAAAGACCGTTGTATGCCCAAAAACCCTACTACTACCGCCAGTTCCAAGTGAGTTTATATATTAGGAAACCCTGGATAAAAAGTGCGTAAAAATTAAAAAAAAACTTACAAACATATTTTAAGAACAATAAATAGCAACACCCAAGTTACATTTTAGGTCTAAGAATTAATGTAATTTAAAGAGACAACACACAGGAGCTGTGGCCGAGCCTAACGTAGGTTCGACTTTCGAGGATAATACTCACTATGGTTTATAGAATGACGGAGTCCTACGGCTTTATTCATAATCATCGCCAACAGACAATAGCCCTATAACGTTCCACTGCTGGACTAAAGGCCTCTCGCAACGGGAAGGTTTGCCCATAATTAGCACGCGGGGCAGCCTAATAGGTGATTACAGTAGATGTTAGTAATAGCACGGAGGTAGTATTTTTTATGATTTACACATGCGATATGCATATCTAAGAATCGGCTAGTGGGGAAAGTTAATACAATTGTATTTTCAATTACCACACCAAAATTGGCTCAATTATTCTTGAGAAAAAATGATAGCATAGTAGAAAAATATATTAAACCACGAATGCACTTTTAGCACTATTAGTACTAATTGAAGAACTATATTTGATACCTGTGTTACACAACTTACCGCAATTAGATATAATACAAATCTTGCGTAAAAGTAATGCTGATACAAACTAATTAAAATTAAATACCCCTGTTCGCGTCTAAGGTTGAAAATAAAACAAATCTCTGCTTGCCTACGCCCCGGATTATGTGTGTTCTGCGCTTTATTACAGCGTATATGGTACTTAGCAGTTCAAATAGTGTAACCGCCGCCTGATTACAGACTAGCTTGTGTTTGCGCCTTGTCTGATTGTCTGGCTGTTGAGTTTACTGCTTATGGTGATATTATGTGGATGGAGAGAGCGATGTAATTCGAAACGAGAGGATCCAAAAAATAAACTGACTTAACTACATGACACAACCAGTTGAGAAGCAAAGGCGGACGTAATAACTCGGATCAATGCAGCTAGGGTTATTTACAATACCTACTAAATGCATAACAGTTCTAAGAGAAATAGTTTCCAAGGTTTTGACAAGTGAATAAACTAATCAAAAAGCCATTGACTCCAAGAAGGCGGTAGTTCTCCAATCAATGCGTTTTTCAACTTAGGTAATATAATATAAGCTTATATTTCAGGTGTTGCTGATGAGGTTTAAACAACTTAAACGAAAAAAAAGAAAGATAAAGGTATTTTTGACAAAACTGTTATCGGCTTCAATATAAAGTCAATTTTCTCGGTAGAAAAAAATTCCAAAGTTACCTAACGAAAATTCGAATTTTTTTTTTTTTTTTTATTAACGATAGGCCAGCGTTTGACGACAATCATGCCCGTTAGAAAGCAATGATGAGGTCTAGGTTGGAGCACGCTTGCCTAGAAAAAGCCTATTCACTCTAGCCTTGAAGGTACCTAAATTATACGTGGCAGGAAACACAGTTACCGGGAGGGCGTTCCACATCTTAGCGGCACGTATCAGAAACGTGGATAAAAAACGTTTCGTGCGTGTTGATGGGATATCAACCACATAAGGATGCCACCGCTCTCGGTGTCTCGCTGTTCTGTGGTAAAACGGGGAAGGGGGAACAAGATTGTGAAGTTCCTGAGCACACTCACCGAAGTATATCCGGTAAAAAACCGATAAACAGGCAACATTGCGTCGGTGCTGGAGACTATGTAGTTTCGCCTGCGTTAACGAATTGTCGCCTATAATTCTCCTGGCGCGACGATCCACCGAATCCAAAGCTTCAAGTTGGTACTTGGCAGAGCCACCCCACAGGTGACTACAGTACTCCATGCAGGTTCGCACTTGAGCCTGGTACAGTGCGAGGCGTTGACCTGGCGTGAAGTACCGCCTAACCTTATTGAGGATACCAAGTTTTTTAGCTGCCACTTTGGCTTTGGACTCGATGCATTTGCCAAAATTGAGATTGGATGAGATGTTGACACCCAAGAGCTCAATATGGTCGCTAATTGGTACGGATACACCCCGGAAAGTGGGAGCCAAGGTGAAAGGGCTCTTTTTTGCGGAAAATAAACACGACTGCGTCTTGGCAGCATTGAACTTAACCAAATTGGCGTCACCCCAATCAGACACCTCTTTTAGAGTCAAGTTAATACGCTCCACCAAGGACTCTCTATGCTCAAGGATATCATTAGCACTGGCCCTAGGGCTGGACCAGTACCTCTCCGTAACGGTGCTGTCATCAGCGTACCCAAAAAGATTGGGATTCAAAAGATCGTTGATGTGTAGCAGAAAGAGAGTAGCGGAGAGGACAGATCCCTGAGGAACACCGGCATTGACAGCCATGAGGTTAGAAGAGTGGCCATCGACAACCACTCGAAAAGACCGTTCCCTCAAAAAATCAGATATCCAGCTGCAAAGGCCAGCAGGTATTCCGTAAGCAGAAAGCTTACTGAGAAGGCCGCCGTGCCAGACCCGATCAAAAGCCTTGGAGATATCCAGAGAGACAGCAAGTGCCTCACCGTGTTTCTCAATGGCTTCGCCCCATGTATGAGTGGCATACACTAGAAGATCACCAGTAGACCGGTTCTTACGGAAACCATACTGTCGGTCTGATATAAGATCGTTTCCTTCTAGGTATGAGTGGAGCTTGTTATTGAGTACACGTTCCATAGTTTTACAGAGTATGGACGTGATGGCAATAGGTCTGTAATTGGCCGGGTCCGCACGACTACCTTTCTTGGGTACTGGCTGCACATTCGCAATCTTCCAAGATTTTGGGACTTGAGCAGAATTTAGAGAGAGTCGAAACAAGCGTGTCAGCACAGGAGACAACTCAGGAGCACAGTTCCGCAGGACAACTGCAGATATACCATCTGGGCCACTGGCTTTACTCACGTCAAGGTTGCGAAGTGCTTTTAAGACCTCGTGCTGGTGTATATGGATCTCAGACATGACTGAGTCGCACGGTAGAAGGCGCGGTGGGGGGGTACTTCCAGCATCCAGACGCGAGTTTTCCGCAAACAGAGATGCAAGGAGATTTGCTTTTTCTGCTGCAGACACTGCCAATGACCCGTCAGGTTTCTGCAAGGGCGGCAGCGAAGAACGACAAAAGTTTGCCTCGACCGACTTCGCGAGTGACCAGAAAGCTTTACTACCACTGGGAAGAGCAGCTAGTTTACGTCCAATGCGATTGGTGCGGCCGAAGCGAGACTTTTTGAGGACCCGCTTGTAGGATTTGGCGGCAATATTGAATTCTTTTTTCTTATCCCTGACGTCCAAAGCCTTATGAGCACGAGCATCCGCCCAAGCTACAAACGCAGACTGTTTTCGTGCCTCTGCACTGGCACATTCAGCGTTGTACCACGGGGGAGTTTTGCGAGCTAGTGATACGTCAGAGAATGGTATGAAGAACTCCATTGCCTGACGTATCACGCCTGATATAGCTTTCTCACAGCTCGAAGGGTCTTTGGAAGAGAAACAAATTTGCCGCCAAGGATAGGATGCAAAGAAATGACGCATCTCATCCCAATCTGCCAACCTGTATCGCCACACTCGTCTCTTAACAGTGGAATCAGAGGCGGGAGGGTAGTAGTTTGATACAGACTTCACCAGACAGTGGTCGGAAGTACCTAAGGGAGCTGAAACTGACACCGAAAAACTGTCTGGGTCGGTTGTTAGCAGAAGGTCCAAACAATTGGGTGTATGACCGTTAACATCAGGTATCCGCGTGGCTACGTGAACGAGCTGAGAGAGATCTAACGATAATGCAAATTTGCGCGCCTCTCTCCCAGCATGATCGGTTTTCTGGTACGGGTATAGCCACTCTTGGTGGTGGGCATTAAAATCCCCCAGAAATACAAGCCTAGCAGTCGGATACCGACGCTGAACGGTATCTGCCCTTTCGCAGAGATAGTTGAACAGCTGAGTGGTCTCCTGGTCGCCGCTATGCGAACGATAGACGCACGTGTTAGGAAATAGGGAATTACAGCACTTTATCTATGATAAACACGATGATTATATTAAATATATCAACAAATCATAGTTTGTATACTCATTGATAATGTATTGAAAATAGAATAATGGACTTTAGTAGACTGTCAAATAAAAGTATAGGATCTATGGCGGGAGACGCGAGTTTGACAAGTTAGATTGGCGGCAAAGAAAAGTGAGGACGGATTTAAATTAATGAATTGAGAATAGTAGATTAAGTAAAGTATTGTGGATAGAACGTTACAAATTGGGAATAGATGATTTATAATGGAAACGACATACTTAACGAAATATTGTTGTGGCAAAACAAGAGTCGTATATACTGGTGATGGAGTTGAGATAAGTTGTTAAAAGTTGTTGGTACTATGGTTGTACCTGATGTAGCATCAGATAAGTATATCTCTTATATCCTTTGGGTTATTCAGGTATCATATATGGAGCCCTAGCATTATTTCATACAGATAGCTTATGTAGCATACGTTGCTCTATACAAACAATTTGTTTCAAAAGTCCTGATGTTATAAGTGATAATAGTAGTTATGTTTGACCTGTCTTATATGTCTTGTATCAAAGGGCCTAGCGTTATAACATATGATAATGTTGTAATTGTGTTTATAAGTCTTGTTTTAATTTATTGAATAAAAGAGCAACGGTAGAGTTTCTTGCCAGTGGTCTTCTCTGCCGAAGACAGCATTCCGAACTGGTAGTAGAGTCATTTGAAGGTAATAAGTAATATGAATTATAGAGAAGCCTAATATACAGCATTAGAGTCAGTCTAGTTGTTTTATTTCACTCCTTGGGAAGTCAGGTTTATAGAGTACAGACCCACAACACTGCTCTAAAGCAGGTTGGTGGGCTTTAATGATGTCTTTTATAAAATTAATACTTTAATATGAGAAACTAGGTATTTAGCTTCAATAATACTGTTAATTAATGAAAGATCTAAGTGCCATCCTGAACATTGTGGGTATTATAGTGAATATCTGAATACCTGGGCCTTCCATGTCTATATTTTTTTAGCACACGCATAAATCGTACGCTCTAAACCCGTATCTACCAAGCACCACAGAACAGAGAAGTTTGGTACCTCCAAATTACGGAGACGTTGGCAGCAGATGTTGTCTCGAACGTACATGCAGACCCCTGCGCGAGGTTTAAAATTGTGCTCAAGCGAGTACCCGGGGTACTGCAGGTATCCTACATCTGCAGGACTGACTATTTGCGTCTCCGTAAGGAAAAGCATATGCGGCTTAGAGGTCTCAAGATGGTGATGAACCGCGTAGAGATTGGAGTGCAGTCCTCGAATGTTAGAGAGGTGCACTGTGAATGAGAGGTAGTGCAGCCGCTGTGTAACCTTACTTCTTTTTCTGTTTTCTTACTTGAATTATTGTTTTCTTACTTATTTTTTATTTATTTACTTTATTCCACACACAAAAAAACCGTTTATAAAAGACTGACGTAATTCTAATGCATTATCTACCAGCCAACCTTCGGACGTGCGAAAAAAACAAGTGATGGTGTGGCCGAATACTTTTATATTTTACATGTGTATTATATATATGTTTTGAAGTAAAACTTTTTTAGGCGCGACTAGGGAGTAACTCAGATTTTTATTACGAGGTTATAAAAACATATAAATATATATATATATATATATATCTTAATATATATAAATCTCCTGTCACGATGTTTGTCTGCGATAGACTCCTAAACTACTTAACAGATTTTGAATTAAATTGGCACACCGTGAGCAGTCTGGTCCAACTTAAGAGATAGGATAGCTTAAATCTTTAATTATAGTCGCAATTTTATTTTATTGCAAATTATTTGTCTATAATTAATTGACAGTCACATGTTATACATATACTACTATACTCATTTAAGGCTTAGCAATACTGAATAATAATTAAAAATCAAACGCAGACGAAGTCGCGGGCAACAGCTAGTATATATATATATATATATATATATATATATATATACAAATGTCAAATATATATTTGACATTTATATAAATATATGTATAATAAATATATTTGAACACAATTTATAGACATACGTGAAAGTGAATGTGAACGTGTGTTCTCAGCAAAAAACTTGTAAAGAAACATGAAGACATGAGGTCTAAGTTATTTTTCAAAAAAAATTAAACTTGTGAATTTCATCGTCGCATGCTCAAATCGAATACAATCATCTCAATATCTTAATTTGCTTAATTTGCATGTCTTGATTTTAAACTCTCCAAAAGTTCAAGCGAAGTTAGCTTCTTTGCTTAAATAGCTTTACCGCTATTTCTTGAGAAAATCTACAATAATGCCAAATAGTATGTTAGTTCCAGGCAGTCCATTTTTATCGGCGCAGCTTTTTTCACGGTATCCTGAACTTTAATTAAAAGGAAAATTACCTGAATCAAGCACATACGCTTACAAGGAAGATACACTT
Organism: Pararge aegeria; assembly: GCF_905163445.1. Classification (NCBI taxonomy): domain Eukaryota; kingdom Metazoa; phylum Arthropoda; class Insecta; order Lepidoptera; family Nymphalidae; genus Pararge; species Pararge aegeria. The sequence continues at coordinate 842,228 of NC_053184.1, read as the reverse complement.
AGTTGCAAAAATAGTTGTTACGCTTTGAAAGTTTTAATTACTAGGTATATTCATCACGTTATTTCAACTAGCAATCTTGCCGTGTTGTGATGGCAGATCAAAATACCTTAGTCACCACCCCTCCTCCTCCCACAGGTGTACGTGGCGACTTTCACCCGGCTAAGTTTATTGTGGGCTTCTTCTTAGACCAGGACGCGTTTGGAACCCTCGCAGCTTTAGTTTTAAGTTTACGAATGTGGTTATCGCCATCATCTCACTACCGTGTAATTCTTATGTACGCATTAAAAGTGCCACCTATGGGCCTACTGTAATAAAGATATTTTTTACTTTGACTTTGACTTTGACTTTGACTAAGGGAATATAACGAAACAAGGCAGCAGCGTCAACCTATGTCCCGAGTGGTTATAACGGGTAAACCCTCTCATTGGGGGCCTTTAGGCTTTTAAATCCAACAATAATTCAACTCTGCATCTGTTTTTAGCGGTATTATTGCAATGCTGTGTTCCGGTCTCGTGAGTGCCGGTGTAATTACAGGGTAGGTAGGTACATATTTTAGGGTAGGCAGTGCATGCATGAAGTGCACGCTACTAAATGTCGCATTTGTAATATTGTGATGGCAATAAATCAGCACTATATTCATTACCTGGACTTAAGCTCTTTCCTAAGAATAGGCTAAGGTTACTGATCTGATTGCATGTTTAAGTTGAATTATTCACAAATAATTAATAAATAAATAATTATAATAAATATACTACGACAATACACACATCGTCACCTAGTCCCAAAGTAAGCGGAGTTATGGGAACTAAGATGACTACTGAAATATTTTTATGAATAATATACATAATTACTTATAATATAAAGATACACGCTTAAACACTGAAACTAATCATGTCCATCACACAAACACTTTCCAGTTCCACTAAGTTATAAAAATATACAAATTATCTGCTTGACCGTGTACGCAGTAATAATGACCCTCGGAAATAACCGGAGCGGCTCTATCTATCTCAGTACAGCGCTTCCCTGAGGTAAACTGATCTGATCGAATGTTTAACAATAAACATTTGTCTTTTCTTTGTTATAGTAATTGACATTTGACGGACCGTAAATAAAAAAGCCTTGTAAAACCCCACATTTAACATGCAGCCTTTAGTATCTCGTAGTAGAACTTCCGAAGTCTCCGGGCTACATCGAGGCTATTTATGAAAAGGGTAGCCATCAAAGTTACGGCAAGATTTCCACCGAGCGCCGCACCTCGCGCAGGCCCCAACTTAGTTCGTTTGCATTTTTATTACTTTTTAATTTTATCACCGGCGGGCGATAGCGCGAAGCACTGGCTACAGATAACGCTGGGTTTACGACAATCGCTCAAATTACTTTTGGTTCCTTTTGTGTTTTTGCATACCTAACGTCTCAGCTGATAAATTGCCTAGCTGGACATTGGGATTTTCACTCTCAAAATTCAAATTTGTTTGCTTCAAACATGACAAAATATTATACATAAACATGTATAATGGCATGCAAATCTTAAAGTAACTATATTAACCAGTGGGTTAATGATTAATTTACATTAAAAGCTTGAACATTATTAAGGTTCTGTCATCAAAAACTATACTTCTTTAGTCATAGATTTTCGTCTACAGGCTACATTTGCTTATATTTTTCAAACAAATTATATTACTAATTGTGGTTAATGTTATCGTGTTATATGTATAACAAAGTTGTGGAAACTTCATTGGTCTATGTGATACAAAAATACGGCATTACTTTTATGTATAGTTATACTGTTTGTTTCCCTTGAAAAGCTAATAAATAAATAAATAAATAAATTACAAAAAATGATAAATAAAGAGTATATATAATATATGAAGTGTATGCGTCAAATGCATGGTAGTATATGTTATATTTTTTTATTGATTTCATGTATGTTTTTTTTTGTATGATAAAAAAATAGCATTTTGCACTTCTTCGATATATAACGCAAATTTCGTAAAAAGGGATACAAAGTTTTTCTTCACGTATAATATATATAGATTCATTATACATGTTAAGCAGTAAGCACTCGATTGTAAATGTAATTAAATTAATAAAAATTATAATGCTAAGAATGTCATGTACACTTTATTAGCATTATTATATTTGCTATATGTGAAAAGATAAAATAAAAAAAAAGAAATAAAAAATCGAAATTATGTTTCGTAGCAAAGTTGCTATTTAACAGAGCCATAACATTTATCAACCAACCAGTCATGTAATTGAGCTTTAAACTTGAAGATCACTTCGTCGCCCATCATCGCGTCAACCAACCAATGGAGGTCTTGCGTCCAGCGGCTCCTGGCAGGATGCGACGCTGATGTCGTCTGTCCTCTTGCTTGAGGGTCTACCAACACTGCTAAACGCACGCTGCGACACCTTGGGACCCCAACGTCCATCGGTTTTTCGAGCTATGTGTAATAGGAGGGTAGTTGGATAATAATGTGTACAATTGACCGAATTTTAATTCCAAAAAGAAGGCAATAGTGTGCTTCAACAATCCTTACTAATATTATAAATGTTTATATAAGTTTGTTTTTTACGCTTTCACGCGAAAACTACCTAACCGATCTTCATGAAGCTCTTTATACATTTTCTTGGAGGTATTAGAAATAATATGGTATACTTTTCATTGATAAAAAAATGATTGTGAAACAATCTAAAAATCTCATATATGACTATATACTATGTAGCAGTACGCTGTCTCCCAAAAATACGTCTAGTATATTACAAAATAGCTACATTGACTCAAACGTTAATACTATTTTTATACGTTGTAAAAACCTGTAAGAAGCTGAACGTTCACTATAGCTCACAACGTAAAAACATGGAACAAGAAAATATATATTAGATGGTGGTTTTCCTAAATAAATCAAAAAACAATCATGTAACGCGGTGGCATGTAAATCTACAAAACAGCCCGTTTTATTTAACTTTTTGGCTAATGAGGCCGATTGGCGCCGTTAGCAGCGACCCTGCTTTCTGATTCCAAGGCCGTGGGTTCGATTCCCACAACTGGAAAATGTTTGTGTGATGAGCATGAATGTTTTTCAGTGTCTGGGTGTTTATATGTATATTATTCGTATAAGTATTTATGTATATTATTCATAAAAATATTCATCAAACATGTTAGTGCCTATAACACAAGCTAAACTTACTTTGGGGCTAGATGGCGATGTGTGCGTTGTCGTAGAATATAAATTAAAAAAAAAAAAAATTAATGAAGGCTTACAACAGTCATACCACAGACTAAGGTAAAGATCATTCGAAACGTTAGATCATACTGCGGCAAGCTCATACTTTTTTTATTAAATTCACTCTACAATAAGTCTGACGAATAATTTAAAAACTCTTCAACATAATCCGTATAATTCGTTAATTAGGAGATTTAAATTGAAATAAAGTAATAAAGATGTCACATTGTCAACGGAATGAAAACGGCAGCATTGCGTATTCCTGGATGCGCATAAAACCATTACACGGCTCCGCGCGCTCGCCTCTCGCTCCAGTATCATCCACCCTCCCTCGGCGCGGAGAAGCTATAAGCGTAGCTCCCCTCGGCCAAAGTATCTGACCAGTGGGGCAGAATAGCGACTACATAAAAAATCGTAGGTTTTTTCAAACATACACATTGTATGCTCAAACTATAAAGCACTCTATTTGTAATCGTTTAACAAAGATAAATAAGACAGGTGGGGGCCACTCTTATCTTTAACTTTATATAAAAAAAACAAATACTTAATAGTGCGTTCTACATATAAAATCTACATATAAAAACTCTATTAAGCAAAAGGTTATAGCTGTTGGTTTTTCTAAATAAATAAAAAAAACAATCATCGCGATGGCATGTAAATCTACGAAGTGTATTTAAAACGACTTTCCTGCTGTAAAGATCATTCGAATTTAATAATAAGTTTATAATAAGATATTTTCTTAAAAGTTCTACATCGTTGGGAGTACCTATCTCATACATTCAGGTTGAATCGTGAAATGATGCCTGGCAGGTAGATTGGCTCTGACTCTTAGAATTAAGCTTGGCCTTCGTAACTCCCAACAAATTATTTGTTTACGTATGTTGTCCTTTTTGACCAGTCTTCCGATCTCTACGGCTGAAGATACAAAGCGAACTTTTTTATTGCTTCTACCGGTCCGAAGTCACGGCTTCAATTGGTAGAAAAATAGATCTTCGACGTCGCTTAGGCCTTGGTTTTTTGTTTTTCTTTTTGTCACGTCAGTGTCAACTATCAATGTTTGTTCAGTTCCGACGGCTGGTAAGGCGATGACTACTGCAACCCTTGCTCCATCAAAACTATGAGAGCGCTAAGTCTACTCCTCGGCGTGTACTTGCGCAAGGCTCCATGGGAACGGCCGGGTGCGGCCAGCGACGCCTTTAATCATTCCATTGATGATAAACGCTCTGATTCCATTTATCACGGTAATTTTCACAAAGACGACTCACCTTTATAAATATTAATTAAGAAATTTTGCGCTTTCCATAGTAAATATATGGTAAATGCATCACATTAATTTTAAAATTATGCATTGGTTTTCATATTAATGCTAATACGTAAATAAATAGCTGTGAATTAACTGCCTCGATCGTTGGCAATTTCAACTAAGTCCCTCGGTTCGGGGTTTGACTCTCAAGTTGGATCTAGAATTATTAGACATTGAGGTTTTCTATTCAAAGTACTAGCCCGTAGTCAGGTAATTGGAAGCGTCCACTCCCGAGCGTAGGTGTGTGTGTGTATGAGCTGATTGGGATTTTGTTTTTTTTTATCACCTTGACAGATGGACAGATAGAATCCAAGATGGACGCCACCATAAAAAAGGCGTATTACTTTTTTCGTCACAACCGTCTCGATATGGGTATCAAATGAAAGGGCCCTTTTTAAGTCGGGGTTTTTTTTAGTTTGTAATTTATATAGTATTATTGCTTTGATTGCGTATGTGCAAGCATAGTGTGAGGCGCCCTCCAGCGCGATAGAGTGACGATATAAAGAGAGAGACGGGGAGTGGATGGATGAGGAAGGCGGGTGTGGTGGCACTGCTTGGTAAATGCCTATGTTCAGCAGTGGACCTCCACAGGCTGAAATGATGATGAACGAAGATAATGATGAACACGTCGTTCACTTTATAGCTTGCAATTACCTTAAATAACCAATCATTTAGTTTACATTATCTTCCTACGACTTTTAGAGTTTTGAAGTACTCTGTGGAAATATCTAGCATATCGAGGGTATAAATCGTATACTAAGGTAATATCACGGCAATAATATGCTTTGAGCTGGCACTTGACGGAGCCATCTCACAGGCAGTACTTAATGCCTAATTGAATAATTTGCAGCGATAGGATAAAGCGAAATGGCAACGAGACTCCATATTAAAAATTGGAATGCGCCACGTAACGGTTATTGCGTAATAATAGAAATTCCATATCCCATTTGTGTAACTGTTTCCAGTTACGGTGAAATGAACCGTGGAACTGATCTGGAATCGAATTTATTGGAAGCTTTTAATCTCCATACGGCATATGCGTGGAACTGAATGCTGCGATGCAAAATGTTCGTTTAAAACAGATCGCACATTCGGGCGCACCGTATGCGCCGTAACTAAAGAATTTGGTGTCGTTGCAAGACTAAAAATATTTTATTATTTAGATTAAATATATTTCAGACTTAGTGGTGATAGCCTTGTGGGTAAAGCATCGTCTTTCGTCACTTTAAGACAGTGTTCGAGCCCTGGCACACAGCACTTACCTTTCGGAGTAATGTGCGCTTTAATTTTAAGCAATTTAAAATATCACTTGCTTAAAACGGTATAGAAAAACATCGTGAGAAAACCTAAGGTAAGCCTGAGAGTTCTCCATAATGTTCTCTAGGGCGTGTGAAGTCTATGCCATTAAAACGCAGATAACTCCGAAAAGTCAGTGATTCGTGCGTTAACTATATTATTAATGACAAGCCAAATAACTTTGCATCGTGTTTTGCTATTTGCAAACAGAGCTTTCCCCTGGGAATTACTATTACATTCCCACGGAGGCATTTGATTGATTAAGACAACAAAATCCCGTCTTTTCATGAATCTTGAAAAAATCACATGTCCGATGTAGATAACTAAATTTTATTTTAACAGTTCTATTGATTTTATGTTTTTTTTATAAAACTAGAGGTAGGGTGATATTTTTTTAAAAATTCACCCATACCATACAAGATTAGTAAAAAGTTCGCATATGAATTTAATCAAATAAAGTTCATTATTTAATATTCAAACCTGAAATATGTAAAGGACACATAAAAATAAGTTCGGCTAAAATAATTATTTATTAAATTAAGTCACAAAATTATTTTAGACGCCTCCAAATAATGCTCACGTATAATACACCATGGATTGGAAGAGAAGACCCGGTAGGCCATTGAAAAGATGGGAGGACGACATCGCGAAAGTTGCGGATAAGACATGGACTACTCTTGCAAGGGACAGGTGCAAATGGAAAAATATGGAGGAGGCTTTTACCGCCGCTGGCGGTCCTTACGTAAATTAGATAGTATAAGTACAATAAGGGCAATATATTACTTAGCTATGAAAACATTAAAATAGAAAATAAGAATTTAGGATTAAGGAAAATTGTATTTAACTCTATTATATTTAGCCAGTAAGGTACTTAATTGTAAGGAATGTAAATAAAGCTTTATTATTATTATTATTATTATTATTATATAATACACGTGCCAATGTGCTTTTATTTCAGCGGGTCCTAATGTGCTATCAACTTTTAATCTCGTCCGGAGATTTAAACGCTTCGATACAAAATGTACGCATAAGGTTTAAACGCTCGGGAGGTGATGTAACGAGGTTTAAATTGAATGCATAATGCGATGGACGCCTTGACGTTGCATCCCGATGCTACATTTAATGATTCCACTCGATTGCAATCATTAATGAGAAATCGGATTCCGTTAAAACAATATTTTTTTCACCAAAGCAAACACCTGCATACATTCTTGTGTGGATTTTTTTTTGCCACCTTCTGGCTGCGTGGGTCACTACCAAGGTCAATCCAACGTTTAACGGAATTATGAAATACTGTTGAAGGGTGCATTAGTATAGTATAAATAGAATCATCCTGTAAAAATAATAAAACGAAAGAAGCATATTAATTTTTCCATACAAACTATTAAAAAACATTCTAATTGTTTAATTATGACAACCCTATTGTCGAGAAAAGACCGACACACGCATAGTACCTACGCTACGCGACGCATACCTAATAAAGTGACATTAGCTACTTAATTTTACTTTTGCATGTAATGTTAGGGCTGAATCTGATTTTTTTTTTGTAAAAAACTATTGCAATGCTTTTCTCAAAAAACTTTTACCGTTTCGGTGTCACAGATAACTCTTAGAGACAGTAAATAATGTACCTTTAAAGCCACTGAAGTATTATTTCGGTTTTCATTTACACGTTGTATAGCACTTGTTAAGAAAAATTAAGCAAGCCCATATTATAAAGTAACTTACTTGACCTGTAAGTAGCTATATTATTTTTAAGTAAGTGATGATGCAGCGAGCTAACTATTTAAGGGTATTTAAGTTATATTAAACCCAACCCCTAATCCATTTGTAACTAGCCCCAGCCGTACTTTTCAACCAGCCAAAACCAGAGGAAATATAGAAATTATGTATTCGCAATTTGCCCCCGACAGGGTTTGAACCCTTGACCTCCCATTGATATACCACAAAACTCACCAATGCGCCAGGGAGGTCGTAAAAAGGTATGTCTCGGTTTGACTACAATATTACAACACGATAATTCATATATTTAGCCGGCTTAAAAAAAGAAGGAGTTTTTCAATTCACATGTATGTTTTTTTTTTGTATATTTGTCACTTGATTACTCCGCCAATTATTAACCGATTTGAGATTCATCAAAGTAGGTTAACAATTGGTGGAGTAACCGGCGTGGTTTTATTTGTGGTATCTCACACCTCAGAGGTAGTCCCATTTTAATTTTACATTTGACTTGCGATGCCAAGTATTATTTCTTACAAATATTATTTCTTGTTTTTTAGTAGTTTTTTTATAACCATATAACCTCTTGGTACCTAGTCCTACAAACCACTTTCGTCATCACCATCATGTAAACCAATGGACTACACAGGTGTTTTGCTCCAAATGCCATGGTGTTGTGCCGCTTGGATCCTGCGGCTCCCTACGACTCGCTCGATGTCATCTGTCAACCTCGTTCTGGGTCTACCAACGCTGCGATTACCAGTCCGCCATTCCAGCACCTTGGAACCCTAACGGCCATCGGTTCTCAGAACTATGTGCCCCACCCGTTGCCAGCTTTGCGACTCTACGTCGGTAACTCTATCTGGTTATTCTACAGATCTCCTCATTCTTTATTTGATCACGTAAAGATATTCCCAGCATAGCTCTCAAACCACTTTACAGGCTCGGATTTAACTTATCTTAATCCACACGCTGTTAAAGTCGGACATAGTTAATGGTCGAATCATTGAACGCAGAGGGTTGGCGTATTGGAAATGTGGTTCGTAATGAAGACTAACATTTTCACTGTAATAGCTTCAGAGACTTGTTACGTTAGAATTAAGATCGACCATTTCGAGCCACCCACTGCCAATAGTTAGTTTACGGTAAATTAGCTGAATTTGCTATAAATCTCGAAAATTAGGCAGATCTGCACTGTGCTCTTTATAATTTACTTAACCTTACATAACACTATTTATGTAAGGTTTAATTAACTCACAACCAAGTATACATTTCTTATGTAATTTACACACCATAAGGCCATCTATGGGGCCTAATTGAACAAAGATATTTTTGACTTCGACTTTGCAATATATCTCCTTGAAGTCAAAGTCAAAGTAAAAAATATCTTTATTCAAGTAGGCCCATAGGTTGCACTTTTGATGCGTACATAAGAATTACACGGCAGTGAGATGATGGCGATAACCACATTCGTAAACTTAAAACTAAAGGGTGATATGAGGGTTCTAAACGAGTCCCGGTCTAAGAAGAAGCCCACAATAAACTTAGCCGGGTGTTTTTTTTTGTTATCACCATCTCACCAGTCTGCAACCTGGTAAGAGCAATAATTCACACCCAAGCTTTTTTATCGATTACGAAGTCTTTTATACTATAATAGGACTTTTCTATAAGCTTACGTTTAATACAAACTTTGAACTTTTTAAGACACATCTCCAAGATGTCAATGGGTAGTTTATTGTAGAATTTTATGCAATTTCCTTTAAACGAATTATGAATTTTATGTAACCTAGTTTACTGCACTGTAAGTTTATTCTTACTTCTAATGTTTAAATTATTGCAGTCACATTACTTCTTAAATTTAAAATTTTTTTATGAACGTACATAAAATTTTCTAATATTTACTGACTATACACTGTTATTATTTTAAAATCTTTAAATTTATCTCTCAATGAGTCGTCGGACCAATTTTGTAGATCTAACGAACAGCCCTCTTCTGCAGCACTTACCTTGTTAAGTTACGTTAAGATTTGTTCATCACCTGTAAAATACCCATCATGTAAAATATGCTACAAAATAAATGTTATTTTGAATAAATATGTGTGTTTCCTATGTCCATCTAGGTTGCAAGCTACCTGTGTGCCAGATTTTAAGAATTAATAATCAAAATAATTACCATAATAAATTAACGGCAATAAAGTTCCGTTCGATTACCCCAGCTGACTTCATTATTGATAACTCCTTTTGACCCGTTTGTAAAGCCAGGTTCAATCGCCATTCTTTACGAGCTGCCGCACCCGGGTAAACTTCCCTTCGATACCCGGACAGCATAGATACACTGCGGGCGCTGGCGCGTGAAATTGGGCAGCGTCGCCCGCTCGCCGCGCCTCATTCATAAAATATGTTTGACACATTCATAATGTATGGCCCAATACTTAAATGTCGGTGATATTTATACGGAGTGAGTTTTAAATCGGACATCACGGTGACCCGCTCATAGGAAGATAATTTGTTTTTAGAAATCCGTCAAGCGGTTAACATATCTAAGGTTTAATTGTTTTAACCTAGGCTAGGCGGCTAGGTGGTTGCCATATGGCTATTTTTTATAACTCCGAAAGAATTGTTACTTCTCCCGGCATAAAAAATTTCCTATGCCCGTCCCCAAGATCGGCGTAGCTGCGAAACCGTGAACAAAGGCAAAGGTGAATTTAAACCTCTGGGATAGTTTCCCTGGCGTTTTTATTCAGATTCATTTATTCCGCATGACAATGTCAAATACAAGTCTATATATAAAAACTACATTATACTTATTGCATAATAAGTCTTCAAGCATTAATATATGTTTGTTTGTTTGACCTTCCTTCTTCTTCTTGAAAAAATAGAGTTGACTCGATTTTTTACATAGAGTTATTTGTAAGGACGGAGAGTAACATAGCCTCATAGGCTATTGTACAACAGCTATTACTTAGAAATACTATACTATGACAATACCCACATCGCCATCTAGCCCCAAAGTATGCGTAGCTTGTGTTATGGGTACTAAGATACCTGTTGAATATTTTTAAGAATATAATAGACATAAATACTTATAATATACAGATAAATACCCAAACTCAAACTCGAAAGACAATCATGTTCATCACACAAACATTTTCCAGTTTTGGGAATCGAACCCACGGCCTAGGACTAAAAAAACAGGGTCGCTGCCCACTGTGCCAGTCGGTCGTCTAAAATAAAGAGCATTTCCTTTCCTTTTAAATAAAAGGAAAAACTATCGTAAATTGGATGGTACGTAATCGTTAAAATACGATTTCAATTAGTAAGTACAGGCCTGGCATCCAGCTCTGGCCCTAGTTTGCATATTATTCCTTTATTACTCAGTCTGAATTCATATGTTAATGTTTACGAGATATTCTAATCCCGGCGGCGTTGTTCGCCCTGAAGTCTGAAGCTGTTAAATCATTGGAACAAGCAAAGTTACGGGAAAGTGAATAGTTTGTTTGACATGTTGTATGAATTTTTAATTATGAACCGTCCTATATATGTGTAGTTTGTATATTAGTAAGAATCTTTGTATTCAGACGTTCTGACAAGCTGCCTAGTGCAGCGGTGAGCGCTGTGGAAAACCACATACTTCCAACTTTAAAAAGTTGGATTTTCCCGGGTTCGAGTTCCGACAGGGGCAATTTCATTATCATCCATTACCGGACTACTACACTACACAACGGTTAAGGCCATTATAAATTCCTAAATGGCTCCTGCTGGAATAGCCCAGTGGATACGACTTCGACTTTACTTTCAGAGGGGTTCAAATTCCAGCACGCACCTCTAACGAGCCTTAGTTATGTGTTAAGCAATTAAAATATCACTTGCTTCAACAGCGAAGGAAAACATCGTGAGGAAACATGCCTGAGAGTTCTCCATAATGTTATAAACGTCGTGTGGAGTCCAACGATCCGGGCAAGATTGCCAGACTACGTATTATTGTCCGAGAAGGCCTGGATCCTGTAATGGTCCGGTAATAGGTTGATATATGTGTTTCGGGGCGCCCGACAGAAATGATAACTTAGACTAAGTTGAACTATTTAATTTCACATGAGAAAAGCTTAGGTTATAACTTAGATTAATATGATAATGTAAGGAAAGGTTGTCTATCCTTATAATAATTTAAAATCTTTTGTTGATTATTAGAATGTTCCACAAGGGGTTACAACAATGTCTTACGTTACGGGAGCCGAGATAAATCCCAAGCAAACGTGGTATTAGAGTAATTCCCGAGCGTAGCGAGGGTGTTGTTTCTAGAATCCTGAGTGTAGTGAGTGTTTTAGGGGCTCCAAAAACGAAGGCAGCTTTAACCCTTAGTTGAGTATTCTACTTACGGGCGCCGGGATAATATCCAAGCAAACGAGGTATTAGAGTAACTCCTGAGGGTAGCGAGGGTGTTGCATCTAGAATCCTGAGTGTAGTGAGTTGGCATTAACGAGCGAGTGGTGTGAAAAAAATATTTTATTCTTAGTTCAGATTTTTGTAGTTTCTATACAAATAATTGTACATTAGAATTTTGTGTATGTACATTATTAGAGTATTCTTCAATCTTATAAAAGTAATAATCTGCCTACCGCTGCCGTATGCGTGAGAGAAAGGGAAGCTAGACCTACTATCGCAGTAACGCGTTACGTAACGAAACGGTTTATCCTTCCATAAGAAGTTATCACTCCAAATATTATATTCATACACTCCATATATTATATTAACAAAAATATCGTAGTTTGTACTCGCGTAAAATGAAATGTAGATATATTTAAAATCAAATGAATACTTAAATCATAAAACACTCGGAAATCTTTACGACCGCGAGCGGTCCGTACAGTGCTCCGAGTGCTGAGGCTCAGTGAGTAGCCTTAGCAAGGTATTACACATCTCGTAAGCATCGATCGTTTTCGAGTATCTACACACGAAACTCAGAGTAAAACGAACCTAATTCAAACTTCAATTTCTTCTTCTTTTGGTGCCCGTCCACTATTACAAAATTGACCGTCATCTCGGCACCGGAAATTTTATGAAAACATATCAATAAGTTTTCAGCATCTTATCCCTACTCTGTTATTATTGCAGTTATTCCTGCATAAAAATAGTTTAGTCCGTAACCTGTAGCTGCTCTAAAAAATAATTGTTATTTTTACCGAAATGGGGACTGTCTGTGACTCGAACCTACCGCTGTTCTTAAATGGAACCTACTTAAGGACATTGCAACTACCAAGTTTTATGATTTTTACGATTATTTGATCATTTTTGTTTGTTTTTTTTTTTAATTTTTTATAGTCATTTTGTTTTTTTTAATTTTCAGATTTTTGGCAAAATCTACTGTTTCTGGATACAATTAATGTCTATGAGTGCAAAGTTACAGTTTTTCATAGGCAACAAACATTTAAATTGGTCTCTTTCGAGACAACTGTCTTCGATATTCGAAAACCAACGATATTTGTGGGTTGATGTCGTACTACGATTACAAAAACACCGCAAACATTACCATGTGAATTTTCAGAGAGTTATAAAGGAATAATATGCAAATAAAGGCACGGGCGGGACGCTCGTACGTCGTAAAATATATTGTGCCGATTGCGTGTGTGTGCCGTGCGTGCGGTCGAAGCTGCTCGCACATTGCTACACGCGCTGCAAGCTATCGTAAAGTATGTGGGGATAACTTTAATTAACTTTCATTTCACCTCACGTCGTTTTGAAGTTATACTTCTTTTTGCGCGTTACGGTAAAATTATGAGAGTAAATTTTAAGATGCGCAATGGTGTCACAAAAAACCGACGCCCCGAAGTTAGCTATAAGGTTTGACAGTGTACATTTTCAATTGTCAAAGTCTGGGCTCATTCCGGTGATTTAATTGATTCAATTGTACAAAAATCTCAAATTTTAATGATGAGTGAAACTTGGTTGTCCGAAAACCTAGTAATCCAAATTTAATTAAGTATATTATATATATTTAAAAAAACTATATAAAAAATATAAAATAATTATATATATAAATTTTTTTTTTTTATTTCATATATTTAAATAAACTTTATTTACCTATATAAAGCGTTATAATAAAACTTACAATGTATTAAATACCCTTTTTCTATTGCTAGTGTCTTTATTTCTAGGAATGTTGAATAAGGTGAAAGATAAAATCATCGCCTATATACAGAGCCTATATCCATTAACCTGAGGCGTAGATGCTTAGCCTCATGTCTCTGTAATTACACCCCACGCCTTTCAGCCAAACACAACAATGCTGCTAAACACAGCAATGATGTTTAGCGATGGCTGTAATTGGCACGTAATGCTCCGATGTAGAGGAGTAGCAGAGCAACGCGCAGCATACCTTGGCTCCCCAGCATCACTCCCTGAAACACTTGGCGATCTGGGCTTCTGGAGTGATCTCGGTAAGCTGGAGTGACCCAGTGGGGAGCCGTACCAGTGGCACTACGTACAATGCCACAGCATGGCGGTAGTACTTCCCCGGACGAGCTCTGTCACAAAAACTCTACGACTACTACACTTGTTATGGGACTATTTTTATCCTATTATACGTAGGTCTATTCTCATGAGAAAGAGGGATTAAGAAGACCCATCACGCTGCTCCAACACCTATTCTCGGAATTACAATTAATGTATATGACGTTCGTTACGGCTTTTCGCGCTCTCTGTAGCTCAAACACATTCAATTTTGTAACTCATCGGCGCAGTAATTACTTAACAGAAAATTTTATTAAGTTATCAATATGCATTTCCAACTTTAATGCCAACAAAAACATTTTTATTTTTATGTCAAATTACGTGAAAGAGTTTTCTATACATATTGTATTTTACAAAATAGAATTGCTTTATTCTAATCTCTTCTCATAGTGGGAGGAGACTCGTGCTCATTAGTGGGGGGGTAAGTGGTTGATGTGGCGATGATAATGAATGGTTTTTATATAAACACAGCATTAAGAACATACAGAATCCTCATTCAGCCATTATTGAATGCAGTGCATTGTGTTCAAAAACAGTGAAAACGCCTCGCGTGTCTCACTTCATAATCGCGGAATATTGCTACCTCACAAACTTTTCCCCATTTTATGGTAAGCGTTCAGAAAATCACAACACAAAATAATTACTCATCATCATCATCATCGTATCAACCGATAGACATCCACCGCTCGACATAGGTCTTTTGTAGGGAGTTCCAAATTCCACGGTTTTGTGCCGCTTGAATCCAGCGGCTACCTGCGACGCGCCTAATGTCGTCCGTCCACCTCGTCGGGGTTCTACCAACGCTGCGTTCAGCACCTTGGGACCTCAACGTCCATCCCTCCTCCGAATTATGTGCCCTGCCCATTGCCACTTCAGCTTCGCGACTCGTTGAGCTATGTCGGTAACTCTGGTTCTTCTACGGATCTCCACATTTCTGATTTTATCACGTAGAGATACTCCGAGCATAGCTCTCGCCATCGCCCGCTGAGCCTTCATACGAGGCCCATAGTTAGCGACCATGTTTCGGGCCGTAGGTCATCACTGGCAACACGCACTGTTCGAAGACTTTGGTCTTCAGGCATTAAGGAGTTTTTGACTTAAAAATTACTATCAACTGCTTATTGAATAAAATGACTAACCACTTGTTCGAGAAACACTACTAAAGTAGAGTGGTTTATGATGCTTCAATATTAGTCGTGTGCACGGTGTAACAACACCCGGCTAATTTTGTTGTGGGCTTCTTCTTAGACCAAGGTGCGTTTGGAACCCTCGTAGCTTTAGTTTTAAGTTTACGAATTTAGTTATCAAAATTCAAAAAAAATCATTTATTTCAAGTAGGCCTAATATAAGCACTTTTGAAACGTCAAGTCTGTCTGTGTGTAGTGAATCTACCGTCATCACTACTCACTGCTATGTATATATTTTGTATATAACAAACGCATCAAAAGTGCCATCTATGTGCATATTTGAATAGAGGTATTTTACTTTGACTTTGACTTTATCATATTTGAAAAGAAATCCTTACTCCGTAGATCATTATAACCTTTACTACAGATTATCCATGATCGTTTTGGACGCTACGTTGGCCAAGTGCGGTTTGGTAGACTTATAGACTTTTCACGCATTATGGAGAACTCTCAGGAATGCAGACTTCCTCACGAGGTTATCCTTCATCGTTAAATCAAGTGGTAGATCATTGCTTAATAAATAAATAAATAAACAGAAAGACACAGAAGTAAACTGTCAGGGAGACAGTTCTACATCCTCAGCTCTAGACTTTATAAAAAAATACATGAAACCATTAACATATATCCAATAAATGGAAATAAATGTTGAAATTGTGTCAAAGTGTGGTTGCTCACACAAACATATGAAGAAACTAAAAAGTTGCTTGAAGTTTTATCTTAGTTTGGTAAAATACACACATACACACTCATTCGCACACACACACACACGCACCCAACCACGCACACGCACACAACCACGCACACACTGATATGTATAAAACGTTCAAATTATGAAACCTAGTACTGTAAGAGATTGCTTGCAGCAATAAGGCCGCCTTTGCGTGTCTACATTATGTACTGTATACTCCTTGCTGTTTCTGTTACTGTATGTTATAGGTGTATATAAGTGTTTCTTCTTCTTCTTCTACAAATATGATTACCAGCGTTACCTGCGAATTCATATCTTTCATTTTTTTTTTTAGTTTTAAACGAGCCATATTTATAAGGAGTGCACTGTCGCCTATAACACAGGTTTATACCTAGCTTAGGGACAGTTGATTTCTGTATATCCGTGTAAATTATAACATTAATATAAGTTATCTTATTGTGCAGATGTAATGTAACTTGTACCTATGTTTTATTGAACAATAAACAATTAATATTATTATTATTATTATAATAAATAAGCCAAGCTAATATTGGATAAATACAATGCGGTCCGTTCCTAAGTGTGTGAATTTTAAGGGCTTTACTTACTGAAGTTAATATTTCAGCGAACTACTCGTACTTTGGTAGGTTCATATCCGATTCGATATTCAAATGAACCTATTGTCTCACTTTATAAACAAACTAAAACTTTCCTGAACAGACTAATTTGGGATTCACAATGATAGTGCTATCACAAATACATTAGTCGTGTAGGAGTATAGTGGAGGGGCGTGGAGTGGAGCGGTGCAGTGGTGGGCAGTATGCAAACGAAATTGAACCAGAGCGCCGTCTCAAGTGACTCCATAATGCGTTCTAATATTTGACTAGAAATAGCCTGTCTTGAGCACTGTAGAAGCCACGATAGTCCTACTAGTTAAAAAGGCACGATAAAAATATTTAAAGAGATTTTTTATCAACTCTTCTCAACATTGCAGCTATTTTGTTTTCTTTGTACTAAAAACACAGATATACAATACAGAGGACACACACACACACAGATACATTGCTGTAAATCAAGATAGAATAAGTAGCTTTTTATCGAGCCCGTTTAATTTTAGACAAAATTATGATTAGGTATGATTTCAGTTACATGAGCATATTCAAATAAAAGCAGCCTAGTGCGAGTCGGACCACGATATATCTTATAGGCCACGAGTGCAGTTGGTGCTGAAAATTTACTGACAGCCAATACGGATCCGATATGTGGAGGAAGATGGTTCGTCCACATTAGCCGTAGCGTTGAATCCGGCCCTCGACGAGCTCGCACCGCCAGCAGACAAGACGATAGAACCAAGTCCAAATTCGCAAGTCTCAGTCGTCGAAGCTCCCACGTCGCGAAATCAGAGTAACGAAACACAATTCCTCATAAAAGAAATACGCAAATGTTCACTAGAAGTCGCTGCACTCCAAACCACACATTATTTCAGCAGAATCTTCTGATGTTTTATTACGTACGCCAGACTGCTTAAGTAATTATATTACGTCTATCGTTACTTCTATTTCTGCTTCATCAACCAAGCTATTCTGATGAGGTGCTAGTTCACCAGCTCGCAAGTTTCGCATTGTGTCCTTAGAAACCTGCAATTTGTTATTGGGTCACTTAGATCGTTCTTAGCGATAGAAAGACTCGGTAAGTCGTATTTTGCTGCATAAAATAATTCAACATGTTTAGCCACCCAGTACCTACCTCTTAATAATTTTACCATACTAAACTACGTTATTACCGTAAGGTTTGATAGCAGCTATTTGTTCTTTTTTATTCCACTACAAGTTAGCCTACAAATAAGCCCTCGACTGCAATCTGCCTGGGGGTCAATGATGATCCAGTCTACGATGGTAGCGGGCTTACCTGTATGCTAGTGACGAAACTAAATCGCTTAGCGGCACGTCTTTGTCGGTAGGGTAACTTAACCACGGCCAAATTTCAGAAATTATAAATTCCCAAATTGTCCCTGCAGGGAATAGAACCTGGACCGCCTACTTAAGTTCACAGCGTTCACCGTTGCGCCAGGGAGGTCGTCTTATAAACCTTGTTAAATTGGTGATTTATGACTCAATCTAATGTAATCATCACGGTATCGCGTCCTATTTTGGCTAATTCCGAGATTTGTAAAAACTTCCACCCCTCGCGGCGAGACAATCAGAAGTTTGAGCCTCAACCGCTGCCCCGAAACTTGTTATCGTATTAAAGGTCTAATCAAGGTGGTAATGTGATGTTAAGGTGCATGTACATACCACAACAATGACTTGAAATCCATACAAAATATTATTATAGAAAAGTTCTATTACAGCATAAAGGACTGCGTAATCGATAAAAAATCTTGGGTGTGAATTATTGCTCTAAACAGGTTGCTCTTCTAATCATTTTAAATGACAATGTGAGATGGTGATAACAAAAAATAAACACCCGGCTAAGTTTGTTGTGAGCTTCTTCTCACACCGGGACGCATTTGGACCTTCGTAGTTAAGTTTATGAATATGGTTATTAATTTTACCAGATTAAATTTTTTTTAAACATGATTCCAGAACGAATTACTCTATTTGCCCATACTCAATTTAGAGCGCCACATGACACTGACCACTTCTTTTGAAACATTATACCTACCCATTGTAGATTATGGTTATTGTTAGTTTGTTTACTAAACATTCGAAATTCAAATTCAAATGTAAATTTATGTAGGCCTATCATAGACACTTATGAAGCGTTCATATATATATAATATGTTTACATAATTGTGAGTCGATGGTGAAAACCAAGTCGTCAACTTAAATCTACAGCTACGAGCGTTCCAAACGCGCCTTGGTCTAAGAAGAGCAAAAAACTAACTTGGCTGGGTATTTTGTCATTATCTCTTGCCATCTCACAGACAATTTGCAATGACGTTAGAGCAATTCATATCCAAGCTTTTAAATCGGTTAAGTAATCCTTAACATTAAAACTTGTTGATAACGGTTTCAATCCGTCTTCAAAGATTTCATTTTATTCGTGACATGGAATTTAAACAAAACAAAAACGACACAGACACTTTAAAAAAAATCTTAATCCAATTTAATATTCATACAGGTAACTATGAATCTTTCATACATATTATTTCCATTATTCTAATGTGTACTCTGATAACTTGATTCGTTAAATTAAAACTAAAGCTACGAAGGATTACCAATGTACATGCTCCCTAACATGATTGCATCTTATCTAACTGTAAATAATGGAAGTGTCTTTCAAAAGGGTCTCGGTCCCTTAATTCGAAGTCTAAAATGTTAGTTCAAAACAAATTTTGATTATAATTCATTGCTTTCATATTGTCAAGTTAACTGTCTCTTTGGTGGGAAACTTGTAAGACTTTATTTTTCGATTTCCCTAACTTTTCTAATGAAAGTTGTCAGTTGAAAAGATATCTAAAACGAGATTGGTTTGTCACCTTCGCCGATTGCGCTGTCCGCATATACTGTATTCTTATTTGCCTACTTATGAAATAAAAGCGAATTGGCTTGAAGTTTTTTGATTTGATTAACGGTCAAAGCAAATGGCGCACCTAATCTTAAATGTGAAACTATTGCCTGTGAACAGAGCAACACTTAGCGGGCCAGGAGCACACAGAGTATTTGACCACGTTAGGCATAGGACATGAAGTTGGCATAAAATTAAAGGAGCCTTTTATGAAAGTTATAAATATGGTAGGCAGTGTATTTGCGCATGTATTAAGTTCCTTTTTGAATAATACAAGAACATATATCTCCCATATTCTTAGATATAAACTAATGTGTAAGTTTGGTTTAAAAAAATGTTGCTAATTAGTCTTAAGACTAAGATTGTAATTTAAATTCAAAGTCTCTCGCGTATGAGGAACTTTATGAAAGGAAAAAAAAATAAAAAATTTAAGGACTCAGCAGTGCAATTATGGTAATTGTAAAACTACCGCCTATAAACAGAGCACATTTCGCAGGGCATTCATCTCTTCCTTCCTTAAGCCTTTCCCAATGTCTACAATGTCGATGTTTAATTCGGTCATGTTCCTCTTGACTTATAAAAAATACAAACAAATAAAAAACATTCAGATTTCCGGTAAATATATTAAATTGGTATTGTGCAATAATTTTCGGTATCTACCAATAAAACGTCTATTTTATTTACTATATATCGATTTTATATTCGCGTTGCACCAGTGTGGTGCATCGGGCCGTAACGGTTCTGCTGGTGAATAGACACAATATGATATTTTAATAAGTTAAAAGCTATGAAAATTGGAGTATTTTGAAAACAGATATCTAATAATGGTAGTGATCGTAAATCCCCGGTCGATTTAAAGCCAATTGAAGCATATACCTAGAGGGGATGCGGGGGTGGGGGACGATAAAAATGCGGAATCCTTTACGGCGAACGGAATTGCGTATTGGAGCTCAGACAGGGTGTAATCTGCCTGCCTACGGAACCCAAACGTTCCCGAGAGTAGCGCTTGCACTCACTAGCCATAGATTATGCGGCGTACACCTTCCACTGCTTTACCTTCTCTCATGGCGGAACCTCACTGCGTTGTGCCTCACTGCATTTTTCTGTAGGTAGTAAGTTAGGCTGAACTGTCACTCTCTGAGGTGAAAGGCTCAATCGGGTGAACTCGGGACCACCGAATGTACCCGAGCTAGAAAGATATAGAACATTCAATTCACACCTAATAATCGTCTTTGTTAATTTAATAGATATAATTGGTACGTATTAATAATTATTTTTACAATTATTTGCTTTGCATTGTGAGTATAGTGTCAAAAAAAAGTCAAAAATATCTTTATTCAAGAAGGCCCATAGGTGGCACTTATGATGTGTACCTACAATACGTGAGAATTAAACGGTAGTGAAATAATGGCGATAACCATATTTGTAAACTTAAACTGAAGCTACGAGGGTTCCAACGCGTCCTGGTCTAAGAAGAAGCCCACAACAAACTTAGTGTGTGTAGTTAGCGGCTCATCGTGCAAAATTATGCATTGAAAAAACATTATAAACTTTAAAGATTAATATAAAAAACACAGTTATTGTTTTCACTTTCGCCGTGCGGTCTTAAGCAAACACTCTTTTTTTATATATATTAACGATAGGCCAGCGGTTGACGAAAATCATGCCTGTAAGAAAGCATTGATTGGGGGACTAGGTTTGAGCATGCTTGCCTAAAAAATTCCAACTCTCTCTTGCCTTGAAGGTACTCAAGTCATACGTGGCAGGAACACAGTTGCCTGTTGTTGATTTAATATCAACCACATAAGGTTGCCATAGCTCATGGCGTCCCGCTGTTCCGTGGTAGAAAGGGGACGGAACAAGATTGTGAAGTTTTTGAGCACACTCACCAAGGTATATCCTGTAAAAACCAAAAAATAGGAAACATTGCATCGGTGCTGTAAACTGAGTAGTTTCGCCTGTGTATTCGATATGCGCCAGGATAATTATAGTTGACCTCTCCTGGCGCGTCTCCGTCGTACTTGCAAAAATATTTGTTGTGTGTGAACAAGCCCGTCTACACTGCATCCTCACTTCGTGCCGGTCGCCGCAGCCGAATGCTCGAGTAGTAGTAGAGCGTGACAAAGCAGGTCTGGGGAAGTACTACCGCCAAGCTTATTCTGCCTCAGCTTTGGACAGACATTGGAGGACGCATTAGGTAGACAGAAACAGTGCGGCAATTTGTAGGACATGTTCTTTGCATGCCCTGCAAAGTGTTGCTATGCTATACTTATTGGCGGTCGTTTCCTAATAATAATTGACTGACCATTACTCTGGTCCATCAATTATTGTGCGAATTAGTGATGTTCTCGAATCATGTCTGTACCTACCAGTTATTATTACAAGCATTGACTTTATATTGGTCGCAAGTGATCAAGTAGTTGTGAACAGTAATCGGATTGTTTATCACTAATTACATCTACGTATTCGTGATATAAAAGGTACCTAATTTTTAATACTTATTTTATTTATCTTAATAATTCGTAAAGTTTTGATATATTTTCAATTGCTATGTGTACGATATGTTAAATAAATAAATAAAATTAATTTTGCTGCATAATTTAAAAAGAAACTTAAACACGCAAACAGTTTTTTTTTGGTTACTCTAAATCGACGTAATGGCAGGATATTCTGCCCTGTGGCACCGCTGTCACATCTCCTGGTACCTATTCTTTGGCCGGTGCATGGAATCGCGCCAGAACTAAATGAAATTGAAATTAGCTTTCTCTCCCCAGAGCCACTCGCGGAATTTTCCAAAAATAAAAGCGTATTATATTTTAAAATAGATTTCAGTTTCGCTCTGGTAAATGGGGGAGCGGAGAACTCACCAAGACGGAAACGTAATTAAAAAATCTGTTTTACGTGAAGGTGAGTGTAAAAATTGTATACGTTAACGAGCCACGGATTTAATGATGGATCTGGCTGCTTTCGAAATCTGAATACAGAAAATTATGCATTTGCATAGGTAGACGAGGAAACGGTGATAGCCTATAGGACTACGACTTGACTTTCGAGGGCCGAGTTCGAATCCAACGCACCACTATCTTTTCTAAGATACGTACGTTTTATGCAATTAAAATATAACTTACTCTAACGGTAAAGGAAAACATCCTCTGAGAGTTGTCTATAATGTTCTCAAAGGCGTGTGGAGTCCACCAATTCACACTGGGCCAGCGTGGTCGTGTAGAGCCTAAATACTTCTCATGTGTGGGAGACCCGTGGCCTGCAGTGGGTCGGTAATGGGTTGATATGATGATGATAGCTATACAAGTTGGTTGATTTTGACGACCTACCTGGTGCAGCGGTGAGCACTTTTAAGTGTAACAGTAGAAATTTGGGAATTTATAATTTCTGAATTTTGTCTGGTCTGGTCCGGTGGATAGTTACCACTCTACTGACAAAGTGGTGCCGCCGGTCAGATGTCGGGTAGAAACCGATAAGGGGTGTGGCATGTGGGTTGAGTATAACTGTAAAACCCCTAACAGGTTAGCCCGCTGCCATGAGATAAGATTGCATCAAAAGTGTAATCATCATATCGACCCATTACCGGTCCATTACAGGACACGGGTCTCCTCCCACAATAAGAAGGGGTTAAGGCATTAGTTGACCACACTTGCTCAGTGCGGATTGGTGCACATACCTTTGAGAACATTATGTAGAACTCTCAGACATCGAGAGCCGGTTTACTCACGATCTTTTCCTTCACCGTCGAAGTGCACCGCAAGTGATATTTTTAATTACTTAAAACGCACATAAATTAGAAAAGTTAGAGGTGTGTGCTGGAATTCGAACACGGCCCCCCGAAAGTGAAGTCGAGCTCCTACCCATTTCGCTATCAGCGATTCAAAGTCAACGTATATTTGAATAAATAAATATTTAATAAATATTAATATGGTTTTGACTTTGACTTAACGTAATATACGTTATGTATATGATTAAACATCGCTTCGGTTTCCGGTCGGATCGTTTTGAATGCGAAAGCCTCCTTGTTTATATATTTTTTCGCCAGTTTGTTAGCTATGTTAGGAATTTGAAATTATTTACATCCACAAACCCACGTGCACTAAACATCTTGGGCAAAAGCTGAACATAAATATTTAAGTCGCCTAAAATGATATGCGGCGAGAAATGCTGCCGATATTCCTCAATCTTCAGGACCACATCGATTTCGCAGCTCTCAATACATCATTCGGTATTTTGCATCCATGAATACCGAGCGGTATGATGTACCTATCACTAAATTCACAGCGTACTTTACACGTGAAATTCGAAATTGTGCTAGAAAAATTTCCGATACGGATGAATTTGTTTCAATATTTTTCAGGGTTCTGAAAGGGGCAAGGATTTGCTAGAATGATTTATATTATACAAGATTTCTACTTCACATTTGACATTGCCTCGTTTCGAAGCAGTACGCATATGAGATCGAATAACCGAAGATAAAATGTGTACCTACTATGCGAAACTTCGCTAATAAAACTAAATAGGTGGACAATAGCGGTGATAGCTTAAAATTAGGACTTCGGCTTCACATTCGGGGGTCCAAGTTCAAATCCCAGCACACACCTCTACCTTTCTAAGTTATATGCATTTTAAGCAATTGAAATATAACTTGAATGAATGAATGAATGAATATACTTTTATTGCACACCACAAAAAGCACATAAAAAAAGAAAAGTTTAACAAAACAACGTATATAATTTGGCGGCCTTATCGCTTCATAGCGATTTCTTCCAGGCAACCAATGGCGAAGAAAACAAAAACAGAAATTATTTAGGTGGTGCAAAGATACATTTACCCATAATAAAAATATTTTATTACTTAAATAAATATTACTTAAATAATATACTCATTTGATTTATTATTTGGTTTATTACTTAAATAATATATATAAAACAATATTTGTAACTAAAGACAAATAGATAAATAAGTAACTACCAGTATAAATATAATATATAAAAATTATATATTTACTTAAAACTTCAAATCAAATGATATTAACTTAACACTTGCTTCAACGGTGAAGGAAAACATCGTGAGGAAACCTGCATGCCTAAGAGGTCTCCATATGTTCTCAAAGGCGTTTTGAGTCCACCAATCCGCACTGGGCCAGCGTGGTGAACTATGGCCTTGAGCGTTCTCATTGTGGGCAGAGACCCGTGCCCTGTCGTGGGTCGATAATGGGTACATATAATGATGAGGATGATGAACTAAAATCACTGTTGTTTGACTAACTTCTTTTCAAACGTCCTTGAAAGAAACTGGCTTTCCAGAACTCTGGCTTTTAAGGAACAAACCGCAGATAACGGTTTTCGAAGTAAGTAGATAGTAGAGTCGTAGTGCTGTTTTTGTGACATTGCTCTTCCGGGGAATTACTACCGTCACGCTAATTTCTAGTAAGTTACTAGTATTACTACTAGCACTTGTGGCAGGCGGCCCCGCTCTTCCATAACATAATATACAAATTGAAATAAATAAGTAGATCAAAGTTATATAAATCAAAATTAAGTATAATTTAAAGTTATAAGGTTAACCAAAGATAATTACAACATGTGTGTCTACTTGAGGTGCGTTTGTGTATGTGGGTGTGTGTGTGTTTGGTCGTGTGCGTGTGTTTGTGTGCGTATGTGTGTGAGTGAGTGTATGTGTAAACGAATGGATGTATAAGTGTGTTATAAACGTGTGCTTGTGTGTCTTTTCGTGACAATGTATGGGATGCAAAATTCATACGTACATTTGTTGCATCAAATCCTCCGTTTCGTAATAGTTTAATTTATGTAACCACTCAGTAAGCACTTTTTTGCAATTATGTAGTGCTAATGGATAAATATTGAACTTACTGTTAATTATGTTGTAGAGATAAGTCGATTTTCTGGAAAATTGTTGTGAAGCAAATTTAGTCCTATTTGGAATTGAATGTAAAACCATATTTCTTCTCCTCGTTTTAAGTTTGCCAGTATTGTAAGGTAAATTTTTATGTACTCTTAGTAATGATGAAAGTAAATGTAATTTTCTTACCGTTAGTAACTCACAATGGTTATATAGGTCTACAGTTGAAAATCTGTATGGTTTGAAAAAAATAACTTTTAGTAAAGATCTTTGACCTCTTTCCACTTCTAGAAACTTTGTTTTTGAAGCAGCACCCCATGTTGAAATGCAATATCCCAAAATGGATTGACCCAATGTTATATAAATCTGAGTCAATAATTTTTTTGTTGTTACGTGTCTCAGCGTTTTATAAATCCAGACAAGCTTCCTTATTCTTCCATCCACAAATTCGGCGAGTGTTGTCTGAAGGTTTCCAGTAAATAAGAGGTACATGTGGCTAAACACCTACGCCCTCTTATCCTGTATATAAGCGATAGTTTTCCACTTACCGACACGTGAACCATCTGCTTAGTCCGTCAAACTTTAAAAATATAACTTAATCGCCAAATTGCCCCGTTTATGGACCCCTAATATGATCGAAAGCGTATACTACAGAGTAGTGAACTAGTGGATGTCACATTCGCTGCAACACTCCCACTGATCATCAAATATTCGCACCCGTGTCGAGCCGGAGCGAACATGCATCGGGTGCATTTCACGAGCATTTCAGGCTTTCACCCAGATTTCAGCTACATTTCATTTTCACCAACGGTTTGTTAGACTGTTTTTCTTTTAATACCCAGATGCAAAAAGTTATGACTGCTTTTTTCACCATCGTAGAGCATCTTACGTGTGCAGGGCCAATTTCACAACTCAAGTAGTAGTAATCTTTTTCTAAAGTTGGCTTTTATTATTTACTAGCTGATATCCGCGACTTCGTTCGCGTGGATATAGGTTTTTTTTTTCCCGCGGTAACTCTCTTATTTCCCCTGATAACATGTAGCCTATGTTCTTTCTTATGTCAAAGGCTATATGCATGCCAAATATCATCCAAATCCGTTCAGCCGTTTTTGCGTGTTTTATTAACTAACATCCACATTGTCACATTTATAATACATATTAATAGGATTGACCGGGCAAAGCATTGAATGGGAGGAAACTTTTTTTTTAAATATATAGACTAGCGCTTGAATGCAATCACATCTGTTGGTAATTGATGATGCAGCCTAACATGGGGCGCCTAAAAGATGCCCACTCACTTTCGATTTGAAGGAACCCAGATTATGTTAAGAAACAAAAGAGATCTTTACTAAGTGAGTTCATACATTATGTTGCCTTCCCGCTCCGCCCCCCCACACGCACGGGCGCGCTAAAAGCCCCCTCCCCTCCAGAGCCAACACACGCCGTTTGCTGACCATACGTGCAGCAGACACCCGCAGATACGAAACTATTTTTCTCCATGGAGAAGGATTGTAACGTACCTAATAGTCATGGTAGCTAACCTAACTTAACAGTGCTAATACTTGGTAATTTTACAAGCTTTCGAATTCTCGTCTTAGCATGCTATTGGTTTGTGTTAAATACTTTAAAAAATAATCCTCATCATTATCAAACCATTACTGGTCCACTAAAGAGCTGAAGTCCTCTTGCAGCATGAGAAGGATTTAAAAAAAAAATTTAAAATTATAATGTAGGTTTGCGGGCTTTAACAATGATTATAATGTCATTCAGAAACCGCCGGGACCATATGTTCCCAGAGGCACGGGTGTTGACCACGCCAGGCCGCCAGCCAGTGAGACTTTATGAATAAATATTAATAAATAAATAAATATATTACGACAATACACACATCGCCATCTAGCCCCAAAGTAAGCGTAGCTTGTGTTATGGGTACTAAGTAAGTTTTGGCATTATAAGTCAATATCTCTTGAGGATGCTTGAGTTTCGGAGCGAAACGTGCGTAGAGAGTACATTGCCGAGGATCTGTTTGGTATGGAGTATACGGATTAAAGTAATTATAAATTACACCATACAGATTCTGCTGCTGTTCGCGGAGTATAGCAAATTAAGCTTAATTTTCATAATATATTATGGATTTCCGCAAAGTAACGCCTGCTTCTATCCAATATTTAGGCTATAGTCCACCAAGCCGGCCAAGTGCGGATTGGTAGAGCTTTGAGAACGTTATGGGAACTAAAGTTTACAGGGTTCCTCCTGTTTCCTTCACCTTTAAAGCAAGTACCTACTTTTAAAAAACGCTCACTACTACAAAAAGTACCTACACAGATCAGAAGTATCACAGATACTAAAGTAAGTACTACGGGTGATACTAAGAATTTCTGTAAAATCCAGTACTATTCGTAAGGCCGACCCGGGTGTTGAACCGAAGACCTCAAGATCAGCAGTCGAACATGCTAACCACTGAACTAACGAGGCAGTTATTTAAAAACCAACGATTACTATTCATAAAATACCGCATCAATCTCTGGTTCTTTCCTCACTCAATGCTATATAAAAATGAGTGCGTTCTCAGTAACTCAGTATTCAGAGCGTAGGTGGCGTGTTGATTTTTTCCCGCTGAAGGCCGATCGTGCGCGATTCAGATATCTCTGCTCTTGTTGCAGTTTTAAGCTGCACAGGAGGTTCTTTTACAGCAAAACAAAACCCGCCATTTAACTGAGCAAATTAAACGTTATAAAACTATAAAATCTAGGAAGAATTTAACATAAAATCTTGTATAATTAATAGTATGTACCTACTTCCTCTCTTTAGATTGTAAATCTTTAATAGCTTAATCAATAGCTTATAGAAACAGATAGCGGGGGGCGAGTTCGAATTCCAGCACGTACCTCTAACTTTTCTAAGTTATGTGCGTTTTAAGTAATTAAAATATCTCTTGCTTCAACGGTTAAAGAAAACACCGTGAGGAAACCTGCATGCTTAAAAGTTCTCCATGATGTTCTCAAAGTTGTCTGAAGTACAGCAATCCGCAGCCAATCTGGGCCTGCGTGGTGGACTACGGCTTAACCCACTCTCATTGTAGGAATCCGTGTCCTGTAGTGGGCCGGTAATGGGTTGACATGATGGTGATGAGTTAGTTCTACATAATGTTCCCAAAGGTGTGATGGACTACCCATCTCACTTACCCATGCTCTCCATTTCTTATATTCCCTTAGTTGCCTCGTACGACACCCACAGAAAGTGGGGTGGTGACAACTGTATTCTGATCTGCCGTCACCACACGGCACGGCACGTTATTAGCTACAGATATTTAATAATAGCGGTGCTCCGTGACTTCATCCAAATTAAATTTGTCTTTGTGGAACCTCACGCCGTAGAAACAAAATTCATCTCAGCATTTGGATGCCTGACATTTTTCTACCATACGTAATATCAGATCTTTTGGAACACGCATCTGAAAATTGTGGAACTGTGTTCTCTCTAAACTATGAGTTGGGGCTGTTCTAATGGCTGATAAACATATTCTCCAAAACGTGGCAACGCATTGCTTGCTCCTCTGAAGCTACTTAGGATTAAGTGTGGGCGTTAATTACTCTGCATCTGATTTGCCCGCTGTCAATCTATACCTCCTTACTAATATTATAAAGAGAAAAGATTTTTTGTTAGTTTGTTTGTAACGAAAATCTTTTTGTGATACATAAAAATTATGTACTACATGATAAAGCGGTGTAGCCCGCACATTTCCTAATTTGAATTTGGAATTACTTTCTTTTAAACTTAAACTTTTAATGATACCAAAACCAGCCAGATACAAGTAGTATAGCCAAAGAGATTTTATTACAAGTTCATACATAAGTACTATAATGCGAAAAGACTTTTTTCCCAACCTATTATATATTTTGACTTTTCGGAACTAAGTTTCAATAAACTAAATTTACCAATTTTCTCACATTGCATTTATAGGATTACTTGCACTTAGTAAAATGCAATTGTAGGCTGTTTTTTGTCTCTTCCTACATGCAATGTAATTGGATGATTTGTCATTGTTGCCACAAAATATCGAAAGAAATAGATTATGGCTGGAAATCTAAGTCGTGGAATGGCGGGGTCAACCGCTCTTCTAATATTATATAGAGGATTTTATGTTGAATATAATTTAAAAGTAAAAAAGGGGCTATTCGCAAATAGCCAAAGAAGCTGGAACCCCTGTATTCTAATCTATATAAAACTGTCAGAAAGGAAATAATCAAACGAAATATCATTAACAAAACTTTTATTGCTCTATTAAAAATTACATATTTACAGAAACATTAAAATGACATTAATAACCAAAAAAAAAAGTCACTATTTTAATGAGATTATGTAAAGAGCTAGTTACCAATGCGAAAAGAACGGCCGATTTTTCTTTGCTAACTAACACTATTAAATCATAATAATTGCAGATTGCGATTAAAATTCGAGCAGTTAAAAAAAATCTATAGTTCGTTACAATTTTTACGCGGTTAATTCTTATATTTTGTGCATTTTTCAAAAGGCTGACGTTTCAGGTGACATTCCGTAAGTGTAAAATAAATAGCGAGAACAAAAATCACACAGAAATCTTTCGCATTGCGGGCTAGCTCTAATCACCATATTATTAAGGCATATTCAGAAGACAGGCGTTCATGGCGTTATATGTTTTTGTTCACAATAAGTATTCCTCTGCCGGACACTTCGCCAAAAATGGACGTGGAAACAGCATCTGTTCGTAGATTTTACAACGAAGATGGAAACTGGTTTATAAGTTTATTGTTATCCTACACTTAGGCCATTTATAGCCAATTTCTTTGGCATTTATCAACGCGTTTAAGGCGCGCGCTTGTGTTATATTTTCCACTACAAGTTAGCCAGTGATGATGCAGTCCAAGATAATGAGGCTCGCCCTTATGGCAGTTATATTTCTACGCGGCATCGTACCGTAACGTCAAATCAATTTCCTGGGCACGTCTTTGGTGGTAGACCAGACCAGAAAAATTAAAATTTCCCTAATTTTCCCCGCCGGAACCGAACACCGAACCCGGGACTTACCACTTATAACACCACAGCGCATACTACTGCGTCAAGGAGGTCGTGATGGTGATCCATGTCCACTACGAGTAATTAATGATAAAAAGAGCGCGCTATGCTAGCGCCTAACGCGTTTTTAAAGCCTGTAATGTGAACATGCCTTTACAGCAAGTAGTATGTAAAATGAGTGTTTAGCAAAAGCGCGAGAACTAGTCTGAACTTGACCCTTATTTTAAAAGGTATCAACGATTGAATGTTCTTTTATTCTTTAATACTTTTTTTTCATAATGAGACCAAGATTTGCTGGCGATTTCGAATATGAAAATACTAGAGATCGGAGTAAAATGGATTCTCTTTGCATTGTATTAATGTTGAAATTTGCGTACAATTTTTTAGCTCCGATTTTTTACGGTATTTAAGTAAAACAAAAATCAGAAGTATAGGATTTTCTACTCTAAAACGAGTGGCATTAGGTTGATAGATTGCAAGCGAGCAAATCTAGTACTAAGGGTGGACCGAGCAACGTTGAGGTCCCTAGGTGCTATGCAATGCGAATGCAATGGCGTGTCGAAAACAGTTTTTTTTTCTTCTATTTTTTATAGTATACTATAATTAACGGACGAATCAGATGGGCCACGCGAAAAACCTTTGCCTACAAACTGCCGCTCTGTGTCCATCTATCTGGGCCGTTAATGTTAAGCCTCATGTGACTGTAATTACCGCCCTTTAGACCGGAACATAGCTGCTTGGCGGCACGAACATGCATGGTGGTAGTACTTCCCCGGACAAGCTCTGTCACAAAAAGCTCTCCCACTAATAAAAAAGTTAATCCTGAGTGCAATTCATACACAACAGAAGTGAAACTTCTGAAAAGTAGACTATTAGAGATCGATTATTTATTAGCAAGTTTAATAAATATTTTAGGTTTTAATGTGTAACAGAATAATATGTAATATTAAAACCTAAAATTATTACCATGGAGTTTCCATGGTAAATCATATGGGAAACGAAATGTGTAATTTATTCTATCTCATTCTTCCCTATATACATTTTACGGCCGATTGGCGCAGTGGACAGCGATTCTGCTTTCTGCGTCTAAGGCTGTAGGTTCGATGAACATAAATGTTTTAAAGTGTCTGGGTTTTTATCTTTACATTATAAGTATCTATGTAAATTATCACATCAGTCATCTTAGTACCCATAACAAAAGCTACGCTTACTTTGGGGCTAGATGGCGATGTGTTTATGTCGTAGTAAATTTATTTATTCATGTGTTTGATTCTTTATTTACACATTAGTTCCCATGGTAACTAAAATAATTATATCTCATTGTCTCCCATACATTTATGTGTACTTGACCGACAACGATTCTAAAGAAGTTTAACTTCAGTAATTTCTGATTGTGGATATAGGACTCGACTAGCACTTTACACATCGCCGTGTCTCTCATCGTATCATAAGCTGCTGGCCTTCTTGTCCCGCAGTAGGCTGGCGATGAAGAACTCCCCAGCTCTGTACGAGGACCTGACCAGCGGCCCGCTGGCTGTGTACAGGAACCCGAACTGGTTGCCGTACTCCTCCCACTGCTTGAACTTGGCGGGGGTGACGTATTCGTGCACCTTCAGATGCCGCTTGGTTGGCTGCATGTACTGGCCCAAGGTCACGCAATCCACGCCAGCGGACTTCAGATCTAGAAATACGATTCCAAGGGTTATAAAGGTACGCGACTGCCAAAGAAAATATTTATCCTCGCATGAGAAAGGGTTCATGCGAGAAGAAATTTTTAATATAGGCAGTTAGTAAATTATTTATTTATTTATTTATTCATAAGAACCACTAGCAATTAATTGTAACTACATGCATAAAAATAAAAAAAAATTATGTGTCAGAATTACAAATTCTGTCTAGTTACATTACAATAATACATTATAGGTGTTTACAGCATTATCGTTGTTAGCTCCGGTCACAATTTGAAAAAAATAATTATAAACTTAAATAAATATTTAACTAAAGATTAATAAAAATAATAATATAAATATGAATTAAGCTATTATAACAGATTGATTAGTAATATTCAATTAAAATTAAAATTTATAATTATTATAATTAAAATAGATTTCTAAGTAATAGTAATTATAGGAAACGGTCATAAAATACGTGATACGTCCAAGGGGGGGAGGGGGTCGAGTGAAATATCCATAATCTTACGTTAGAGAGAGGGGGGTCTGGGGAAATATCATGCAATTTGTTTTCTGATTCAAACAAAAAAAATATATACTATTTTGGTCCATTAGTCTTTTACAATAACAATCCAAAGCGTTTACGTAAGAAACCCACATTTTGAAAATCTCACGTGAGATTGGGCGATGGGTTGAATAAAATCTCCCGACATTTCACCCCCGGGTGGGAGGGACAGAAAATAAAAAAAAACACCTCACGTAATTTATGGACGCCGCCCAAATTATAATTTCTTTATAAATCCAATTAAAAATTACTAATTATCCAAACTACTAATTAATTAGTATCCTATGTATTGTAAGCAAGAATTAAAAGGCTTTATTGTTTTTTTTTTTTTTATTGCCTCGTTGGTCTAGCGGTTAGATT
Source organism: Pararge aegeria (assembly GCF_905163445.1). Taxonomy (NCBI): domain Eukaryota; kingdom Metazoa; phylum Arthropoda; class Insecta; order Lepidoptera; family Nymphalidae; genus Pararge; species Pararge aegeria. The sequence goes on along the minus strand of NC_053184.1, from coordinate 809,270 downwards.
ACAATAATGGATCAAGAGGTACTGTTTTTGAATCCCGGGTCGGGCCAAAACTCGTCAGGTGTTTCTTTTAGAGAATTCTCAGTATCTTGTCAGTAAATATTATTGTTATTATTACATTTATATTTAAATATTCGCGTAAAATGCCATCGGAAAAGGGTCCAAAGCTATGTCTGACGCCGAAGTCTGTAACAAATTTCATCAAGAACGGTCAAGGTTAAGCGAAACATAGACAGACACATTCGCAATCAATATTGTCAGTCGTAAATGACCGTCCCGGGCTCTACACTTACCCTTCATAGTCTGTTCCACCTGTTGGTCGGTTTCCCCTAAGCCCAGCATAATAGAAGACTTGGTGAGCAGGTCTGGGTTGATCTCTTTCGCTGTAGATAGAACTTTGAGGGTTTGCCGGTATCTTTAACAAAGAATGTAAGTATTGGTTTCCGACTCAAGTTTATATAAATCAAGCAGGCAGACTAACCTGCCTGGTTTGTCTAATGATAGCATGAACAACCTCGTGATCCATGGTTATTATATAGGTTCAAATCCCTGGTTGGGTAAAACATTATTAGGTATCGTGTTTTTCAGTCCAGTCATTAACAGACCGGAGTTATTAAATTGGCGGTGTCAACCCCCGTGCCCCGGAGAGCACGTTAAGCCGTCCACGTTATTATCACTAACTTTCGACTAACAAAAATCGTTAAGCCCACTATCTAGCATTGGAGCAGCGTGGTGGGTCAACGCTCTAAAACCGTCTCATCTCAACCGTCACAGGCCTCCTCACAAATAGGAATGTGAGGAATATGTGAGGAGGCCTGCGCCCACCAGTGGGACATTGATAGGCTGCGAAAGATGATCCTAGCCTACTCGTAACGGCTACGCGACAAAAACTACCTCAAAACTATATTTTTGAACGAACTCCAAAGTTAAGATGGAGTAAACGGGAACGACTCTCTGCGTGCCAATTTCTTGGTCTTGGTCTGGTCTGGTTTGAGGCTTCCGTGGCTAATTATAGTTTGTTGTTATCATAGCCTGCCATGGAGTTTTCCGTAATGTACGAGACGTGTGAAGTTCACCAATCCGTAATTGGCCAGCGTCATTGAAAGAAGAAACCCATGCCATGTGAGCCGCTAATGAGTTGATAGTGACGATGATGTTTGCCATACCCGATTCGCAAGTTATCTATAAGGTTCTCAAAGGCGTGTGAAGGCGTGTGAAGTCCACCAATCCGTACTTGGCAAGCGCGGTGGGCCACGGCATAACTTTTCTCACTCTCAGGGAACACATAGCTCTGTAGTGGGCCAGTAATGCGTTGCTAATAATAATGGTAGTTGGTCATACCCGGCCCGTTTGTCCCGCACGAAGGGCGTGAGTCGCTCCACTGTTTCAATGTTGTGCGCGAACACGTCCAGTCCGCTCGCCGCGACAGTCGCGATGCAGGCGCGATCGCCGCGGAAGTCGGGCGACAAACACTCCACAAGGATCTCCTTGCTCCTGGAACAATAGTGCCGATCAGCCGGTTGGACACCTTCGGCGGAAATCCGTTCCAATTAGGGCTACCTAAAAACCTTGTTTCAAGTTTCATCCATACTTCCATGCTCATATTATAAATGCGAGTGTGTATTTACTTGTTTTGTCCTTAGTTTACGCCTTTAAGACCTCTCTGGCGAAACGGCGAACGCTGTGATTCAAGTATGAGGTCCCAAGTTCCATTCCTGCAATTTGGGAATTTATAATTTCTTCCGGTGCGATGTCGCGCAGAAACCGATTAGGGGTATGACTACCATACTCCCTAACAGGTTAGCCCACTTACCACCAGGTGAGATTGCTGTCAAGGGCTAATTTGTAGAGGAATAAAAATAACTATAAAAAAAAATTATAGATGTTTTTTATATACAAGCGGTCCCTCGCGACTTCGTCCGCGTATGAGTCAACCTTAGGTTGACATATGCTGTCCCGGACTTTTTTTAGAACTTTTAAAGGGGAACAAATTTGTTTTACATGATTTTTTTTTTTATCTTCGGATTGATTGAATCTCTATTTTTTTAAATTGAGGATTCTCATTCAGCCATTATTACATGCGGTGCATTGTGTCCAAAAACAGTGAAAAAACCCCGCGTACGTCAAACTTCACACTTGCGGCTCACAAACTTTTTCGCATTTTTCCATTTTATGGTAAACGTTTAGAACATTGGTAACTTCAAAGATGGTATGAAGTGACAAATCATCTAAATAAATAAATATACTATAGTCGGAAAAATGTAATAGGCCCGTTTTGACATTTGTGCAAGACCATAGAATGTAACTTGGAACAAAACTGAAAGAAATAAAAAAATTCAAATCAATTACATACAGTGTTTTAAAAAATACGTAAATTTTTTTGGGACGTTAACTAATATGAAAGGATATATCGCGAGTATTGTTTTTGCGCTTACTTCATAGTATCATGCAATTTATTATTGTTGCGAAACGTTCCAAAAACAGTTACGTTCTCAGTCTTTTTTTTTTTATACTAGAGCTGTAACCATTTTTTTACTGAATATCGAAATTAAATATTGTGTAGTTATCTTTACTGCAAAGAATGAGCTTGGTTCTCAAAATGGGTTCTAAATAATGAGTCTGAGATGATGTATCTGACCAAGCGGCACATGACTGAAGCGTCCCCGCGCGCACTGCGCAGTTTTTCGTTCCTCATCTTGTAAAGTTGACTGTGCGCTCGTTTAAGATTGATATATATTGTTTACTATTACGTTAACTATGGCTCTTCTATTTTGGATATTAATTTAAACATAGTGATTTGACTCGATTTTTGTGTTTGTTGTTATATAGTACTAACTCTGTTTCAACATATTGAAAAGTGGACGTATAATCAACAGCCAGTCACGCGTATTGGTTGTGAAATTAAAGGAATACTTTGAACGAACGAACACTTTACAATACGTAATAATATCAATCAAGTACTGATACAGACTTGAATTGATTTATCGTGAGTATCGAGTACAGAGTCTTATGGTTCCATAACTAGTTACGTCGCGATGACAAGTGTCAAAACGGGCCTATTACATTTTTACGACTATAACAATATACACATCGCTATCTATCCCCAAAGTAAGCGTAGCTTGTGTTATGGGTACTAAGATGACTGATGAATATTTTAATGAATAACATATATAAATACTTAGAATATACATATAAACACACAAACATTTTCCAGTAGTGGGAATCGAACCCACGGCTTTTAACTCAGAAAGCAGGGTCGCTGCAAACTGCGCCAATCGGCTGTCAAATCTAGTTAGTGATAATCTGTTCGAGAAACACTATTAAAGTTGTTTTTGATGCCTCACTATTAGTTGTGTACACAGTTTATGTATGTTCTTAATTCTATGCCTATAACATGCTTATAACATGATATAAAGATTTTCTGTCACTTTAATTCAAAAACATTCAAGAAAACTAATGAAACCAGTCTCCTAATATAGGAGTGAAAATTTATTTTTTTTCAGATACTTTTTGAACAATAGCATGAGTAAAAAGTAGATTAATTTAATATATATAATTTAAAAATATAGCTCAATACACATAGTATTGTAGCATGGAAGAAATCGCTATGTAGCGATAAGGCCACCAAATTGTACTCACTTTCTTCTGTATTTATATCTCTGTAACTACTTTTTTTCTTTGGTATACAATAAAAGTGTATTCATTCATTCATTCATAGTATACAATAGTGCTTACAAACAATGAAAATTACTTACCGAATTTTAATTTGTCTAACAGTCTCCGCAAAATGTGCGGAACCCCCGTCAGGCAGATCTGGAAACAACAAAACTTGCTAATAATAAATAAAACATGGGTCTTCACTAATGACGGACACGACAATTCCTGAGTTATGATCGCCTAATCATTTCCTAGATGCCTAGGCATACATTTACCAATCGATTTTCAACTCATATAATCTAACTTATCTATGGTTTTTGACAATACGTGGTATTTTGTGTTTGTATTATCATATTTTTCATTTTTATTATGAACTAGCGTACCCAGCCCGCTTCGCCGGGCTAGATTTTGCTTTATTTCATTTAAACAATAAACTTACATCATTAAATTTTTAATTTAAGTCTCATAATATATTAAATCATTTATTTATCTCCGTATTCATTCTCTTCTATTCTCTTCTCGAGCGGGTGAAGATCATTATCTACACCCATGTACACCCAACAATAAAATATCATCATAGTAAATAAAAGCTGTATTTGACAGTTCAAAAATATGAGTGCTCCGATCGTCACCAAACTTTACAGGATTACTCGCCAGGTCAATCCGGAGATTCCCTGAAAGTTTCATTGAAATCGGTCCAGCCGTTTCGGAGCCTATACGGAACATACCCACACACTTTCTCTTTTATATATATAGATTTAAGTTAATTAAAATAAACATTAAATTAAATTAAAATGGTTATGGTTTTTAGTTTTATAAAATTACTGTTACATTTGCTAGTCCATAATGTTCTCCAAGGCTTGTGAAGTCCACCAATCCGCACTGGGCCAGCATGGTGGACTAAAGCTTAAACCCTTCTCTTTGTGGGAGGAGCCCCGTGCCAGTGGGCCGGTAACAGGTTTATATGATGACAATACAAGTCTAAAAAGAATGATGTTGTTATATACAACCTATATAGTTTTCAATATTTGTTATGAGTCCAAGAGTTAGCTAAATGTTTTGATATAATTTAAGTAAAAGATGTCTACACTTGCCGTCTCTATCAACAGAAGTAAGTACAATATAGCCAACTCCCCATTCGTGTATAGCTTTCGCTGTATTCACAGGTTCGTCGGGATCTAGAGGTGGGGGTGCTCTGGACGTCTTCACTGAACAAAACATACATCCTCGTGTGCACGTGTCTCCCATCAACTGGAAAACAACATGTGTTTATGATTACAATAGGATTAGCTCATTTATTTTACCGCCTATATGAATTCCTCATCTAATATTAAGATGTTATAGTTACCAATGCATATGCTTAAACAATGTGTTAGATCCCATTTATTACAGCAAGGTTATGTTATAATTGATTAATTTCTTAAAGACAAGTTTGCTTGGAGGCACACCACTCCCCTTCATCTATCGCAAGACAGAATTATTATTGTAAGATTGATGATGTTGAAAAAGAGCCAGCCAGCTTCTTCTCGGTAGAATTGCATTCCGAACCGGTGGTAGAGTCACAAACGGACATGATTTACACAAAAATTATTATATTTAGGCCTGAATGACATACCTAAATGAATTTTTGAATTCAATGTTTATAAAACATAGACGGTTTGCAAAACATTGTATGTGACGAAATTGTGTGAGAAAAGTAATCCTTAAATTGTAAGATATCTAGATATAAGTTTGGTTGAATGTGTGTCCTAGGTATATGTACTCGTCTACAGTTTTGAGTGCAGAGCTCCCAACACTTACTGGGTGGAGCGGAACATGAGCGTTAGACATAAATCAGATTACCATGATGGTAGCAGTGGAGGTGCCATTCTTGCCTCCACTCCAGCATTCTCCGATATTTGGACATCGGGCTTCCTCGCAAACTGTGCTTAGTTTCATACTCCGTAATTGTTCCTTTAGTGCACCAAATTTAGAACCTGTAATGTAATAAATGTTACTTAAGTTCAACTATCTTATATATCAATTTTCGTGTCCCAATGTTTGTAACAAGTCCTACAAAATGTCTCCACCAATTCTGTGTATTTCAGTAAGTCTGAGAATAGGATGTTATCGATTCTCAAACCTAGAAAAGGGTGGCCCCCACCCCAATTTTTATAAGTTTTTTGGTTATAAACATAATTTTTTTTTTTATGATGCACCTTAACATTTGTTGAAACTCATAATAAGCACCGACAAAGTCATGGGCATCAGCTAGTTACATATTCAATTTCTAGAACAATTTGTTATTTTGTTTTTGTAAATAAGTTATAAAATAAATGATACCTATGGTAGCTGTGCAGAATGATCAGTAAAATTGCTTGTGGAAAACCACCTTAGCTTAGCATTTGGGTGGATTCAAGACTGTTTCAAAATTGGTTCAACTCTATCTCACAATAAGTCATGATATAGTTAAATTGATTAGGCATAATTGATTAGGCATAATTGAAGAAAATAAATAATATATTACCTGTAGGTATGGAAGTCTTGAGCCATGGTGGCAACCTTAATCTCTCTGACTCTCCTCTTTCCCTCTTTAATTTACCCTCATACTCATCCCAGTTCTTTGGCCTATCATCAGGTATAAAGTCAGATAAACCTGGGCCTTCCCTTAGCTTTTCTCTTATTGCATCTAACTTGCTTGAGTATGCACATCTCTGGAGCTACAATAAAACAAAACATCCAATTAAATAAAGCCTCTAGGGTCTAAAGCTTTAATACAATATTGAAGATTGCTTTGGAGTGTGGGACTGTGTGATATATCATCATAAATAGCTTAGAAAAGTCCACTGCGGAACTAAAGGCTTCTCCCAATGAAGGGTTTGCCCATAAGCACCACGCTGAAAAGGCAGGTTGGTGATCACAGTAGATTGTAGTAGTAGCACAGAGGATGCTGTTGCATGTTCTTCTATAAATTCGATTAGTTGCCTTGTATGGCACACATGGAAAGATGAGGGTGACAACTGTATTCTGATCTGCAGTCACCACACTGCTAATAATTGTATGTCTCAAAACTCAACAATAGCAATAAGGCCTGATAAACAAATGCCGAAACAAATCATAGAACATATCTATGTTGGTACATAATATTATCACATTGGCATGTGATTTAATCTACCTGATCCTAGAATGTGCATTTTATTAACACTTATTTTTACTTTTATAGAGTACAAGGTTCAATAAAAGTTAAAATAAACACTCAGATACCATTTTTAATATTAAAGGTTTCCTTTAATATTTAAGATCCATTTTCAAATAATTATGAGTATGGAAATTGTCTCTCTTATAATCTGTTTGGAATTGCACTGGCACAGACAAGCTAATAAGGAATTCAAACTTATAAAGCTTTTAACAATACAGAATATAAATTTTACATATTCAAAAAACAAGAAATCCTCATGGTTTTATATCCTTTATAGACGTAGAGGCTTGATCAAGTATGTCAAGGTGAGGAATAATTACACATTAACATCATTGATAATGGTGCCTTTGATTTTATGTACAGAAAACACTGAACTAAATTGACAGGTTTAATGTAGTGTCATCCTTTTCACAATGCCCTGCAATACAGGATAGCACTATTTTTTGACAATTTAGTTTAGTAATTTATGTAGGTAGGTACAATAGAATTAGCACCATTATCATAATATATTTAATGACTTTGTTGTAGTGGTAACTATGGGAACCTTTTTTCTTATTCCACTATAAGTTGATAGCCCTTGACTGCAATATGAACTGGCAGTAAGTGATAATACAGTCAATGATGTTAACAGGCTAGCCTGTTAAGGGTATTGTGGGTATTTCATCATTCTGGACGCAAAATTGCTTGGTGGCAAATCTTTGTAAATAGGGTGGTGATAAGCCACAGACTGCCAACAGACAAAAATATATAATGCTAATTAACAGATTCTTTACCATGGAACTTGAATGGAACGGATTTTAGTGTTTTTCCAATACCCTCCATGAGGGAAATTTGTCACTCTTGAGAAATTGAAAATTATCACACTTTGCGGTAGACTTCGAAGCTCTTTATCTGTCGATTCTGAGGAGGACCATTGCCAACAATAAGCTCGTAAATGATTATTTATTTAATTTGTACAAGAGTTATTCAAAAGAAAGACGTAAGACGTAGTGGAAAATTTTCGCTTCATCATTTTGGAAAATAGATTCATCAACACTGTATTCCAAATTGCGTATAAATAGTTTATTGTATCAAAATTAAACAAATATTTACCTCGTGACATTTGGGCAACAAGTGTGGTTTAATTGAATTTCGTAACATCTTTTAGGATTACTGTAGGGACTGATATACTATACGGCCACAGAAGGAGCTCATTTCACGATTAATTAATAAAATTATTATTGAAATCCAAATAAATTTAGGTTTATCAGTGAATGTCAAAGTTACGTGATAAGCGGCTGACATTGACAAGTTAAGACATCTGTTAACAAATAGGTATAGTGATGCATCTGTAGATGCAAGTTATATTTGGTTATAGGTACCGATAAATCTATATTTTGAATCACAAATTGTGTAATAATAGTTCATGAATTAATCCTGTAAATTAATCATAAAAAAGGAAAGTTTTTCTATACTGTATATATAGTATATATATAAGTATCCACTGTTCTAAGCCTCAGATACAGATCCTTAGACAGTGAGCTTACAAATAGATATTCATTCTATATATGGAGGGTAGAGGTAAGGAGAGTCATCTTATATGGGAGAAAAGTTGAAAAAGTGTCCAGTTGTTGCGCTAAATAACAGTTCAAAAATCCTCCACAATGGCGCTGGTGGATGCACAGGGTATGGTATGAATGTAGCAATCGTAGATGAATTGAAGTATGCCGAGTTAAAAAATTTAATGTCATCATCGACTAAAGTAGTTCATTATTGAGAATTTCAACAACTTACGTTGTACAAAATATTGTGGTAAATATAACCTTACTTCCTTGTATCTCCATACTTCCTTGTTTATTTTTCAAGCCTACTCTAACAATATTTATATTTGGCGCTTCTTTTAAGAGTTACCCTGATGCAAATGTGGAGCCATCCTAATTTAATACATTTTGACGACACTTTTTCATATACACAGATGACTCTCCTTACCTCTACCCTCCATAATTCTATAACAGTATGAGAGTATAGTATCCAATATTCACGTCTTCATGTCATTGTTGCACGCAAAATATACCGTAAATTAAATTAAATAATTACTTCTATGTAAAGGAACTATTAAAATAGTACCTCTATGTACGTATGTAATAAAATTATAGTTCTTAAATATTTAAATGCTTATAAACTTTAATAATCTAGCAACAAAAAAAGTTGCCTTATAAAAAAATATCTATAAAGAATTTGATGATCGCTTTGTGTGGGAGTTCTAGGGTTTCCTAAAATGTAATCATTGTGTTTCTTACTTTAAAATCTTCGTAAATTATTGCGTCGAATACAGGAAATTAGTATCATAAAGGATTTGTGCAGATTGAGGAAGAATTCGTTGAATTTGTGTGAAATGTTTAAGTGACCTTGAGTAAGCAACAGCTGTCAAAAGAACCTAACTAATTTGAGAGAATAGGAAATGGTTTGAAAACAATTCACAACAAATTATTCCATCATGAGGAACGTGGAAGCACATCTTCTGGAAGATAAGATGGATGAAGCAGTGACGCATTATATAAATTCCCACCAACCTCCAGAGGTAAGAATGTCAATTAATTAACGAAAAATTCTTAATTAACCAAACACCGTTGACTTTCTACGTTTATTATATAGGATATGAATATTAATGTTTTTGTTAGGAGAATGCATAAGTACTGGCCGCTTTCATAGGTCAATAGAAAATTCTTAGTAGTTAAGTTTTGACGAATACGCTACGATTAAACTATAATCTTCGAATCTCTGTATTTAAAAAAAAAGTATGTGTGTCAGCTCCGACGCACGACTGGAGACTCCTTAATTACGATTGTCATACGCAAAAAGAGTTTATTTAACTGAAAAAAGATTAATACCATATGAAAGTAAATTAACAAATTAATAAGATAATTATGTCACAAAATCTTTTATGTACAATAATAAATAGAACATAAACTAAAAAATAACTTTATAAAAGAAAATTTTATAAAAACATAATTATAATCAAGAAATTATGTTGATTTTTCAGATAATATTATCAAATTATTGACTTGAATTATTAATACTTAAAAATTATTCATAAAATAAATCATAATAACCTGGAGGAATTTATAGACATTGAAAACAAAAAAATATTTTGGTTAGGTTAGAAATTGTCTATTTTATGTGGATGCACTTGATAATTCATAGTGGATTAAATATCTAATTTTATTTGTTGTTCTCAAATCTTTATTTATACATGTGTAATGTATACTTCGATAATTATGCAATATTTAATAAATACAAATCGCACATGCTCATGCATATAATAAATGAATTATAACATATCTTGCACCCACATGTTTGTTAGATGTTCGGGCAATATTATCTAAACCCCCCCCCTTTCTGCCATAGTTATTTCAAAATTCCTGTGCAATTTATTCACACATGGCGAAAGTAGCCTACGAGAGAATGAGGTGGATGTAGAGTATCTGAACTATTAGGATAAATGTTAGGTTTATTATTTAGTTTCCATGGTAACTAGAATAGGTAAAAAAGTGTATTATGTTTTCTATCTCACTCTGACTTATACATTTATGTGTTTGTTTCTTTATCTAGATATTATTCGTTTTCCTTGGCAACTTAAATAGGAAAAATAAGTTAATTCAAAGAAAATGATGTTGCATGTTCGCGCATCACAGTTGCTGGGCATGCAATATTGCAAAGCGAATATGTAATGAGGTCATTCATCAGTAGATTTTACTTCTCACATTTTTCTCATACTGGGCACCTTATATATGAAAATCGATTCTGAAGGAGTAAACTCAAAAAATCGAATAGGCTTTTTAAAAAAATCATCTAGTCAGCCAATCAGTGTCAAGATTTTCTGTTGTTCTAGGCACAGTCCTTCCATAGGAGAAGGGAGTTAAGAGCTATTTATTCCTCTATAGACTGCTACAATGTAGTTTTGCAGGCTTGTGCGATTATTCATAAAATATTGTCATGTTTTCCAATTAAAAAAGAATAGTGTCTCTGGGCGAGATATCCTCAGGTAAAGGGGGATAGCTAACCCCTATGTCCAGTCACCTCTCCCCCTGTTTTCCACTGTTCTATGAAAGCATCATGTTTCTTGACTTATAGCATAACATCCTAAGCCTTTTATAGACCCCAATGCAAGAAGAGATGTATAAAGTAAAGTGTGTGTCCAAGTGATTGATGGATTGAAATGCAATTTTTTGCATTTCATATTCTCCCGGGCAGATTCTTACAATTTCTTACTACCAGGCCACAACTATAGGGCACTGCAATAGTGACTATTCTAAAGCCTTGTTTCAGTTTCTCTTTGTTATAAAAAAAAATTATATCCATAATATTCAGACTTTAAGACTATGTGTAGTCTAAGCTGTGTCAATAAGTCAGTCAACAAGTAAGTATATTAAGAAAACCACAATTTCAATGTTGTAAGCTAATTAGACCTACCTCAAGAATCCCTCAATCCCTCAAATATCCCAGATATCAAATGAAAAATATGTTTCCGGAGACTAACGCATTTAAATAAAGAACCAATGTATCTATAGACCAACCAAATTCAAGTATTAGTAGTAGTCTTCCAACATTTTGACCACTATAAAGTGGGGTAATACCCAGTTCAGGTTAGTCAAAACAATTGCAGACTACTGATGCATATTCAGATGATTTAAAATAAATTGTGAACTATGGTTATAGTCAACTCATTTTTGTATCCATTGTAACTAAAGTTGTAAAGTTATAATGTTTTTTTAAATCAAATTATAATATCTGTGTATGATATGCGATTTTTTAATCATTTTAATAAAATATTTTTACTATTATCATTGTGGTTTGTATGATAAACAAGTTAGCATTGATGTTATCTTGAAATTTGTTTATCACTAATATAACATCAAAATACTTATCTTTAAAATGATACACTCTTTTGAAGTGTGCATTAAGTTTATTCTATTCTGTTTATGACTATGGCATAACAGGGTTTGCAAAATAAACTGTTGAAAACAACCTGCTTATCTACATAAAAATATATGCTTGTATGTACGGATTTCTGCTGCAGCATTGCCCTTATGGATAGAACAAAATAGTATTTTAGAAATAACTGTACCAAGTTGTGATGGCTATACAATCAGTTGTGTTTACATTGAAGGTTAAATGAGGTGAAGGTTTTCTATGGCAACAGAAAAAGTTCCTGAATAATATTGGAGTTTACTCCTTAAGAATCGATTTTCTTATATAAGGCGCCCGGTATGAGAAAAATGTGAGGAGTAAAATCTACTGATGAATGACCTCGTTACGTTTTCGCTTTGCGACGTTACATGCCCGTCAACTGTGATGCGCAAACATGCAACGTCGTTTTCGTTTAATTAACTTATTTCTCCTATTTAAGTTATCAAGGAAACCGAATAATATCTAGATAAAGAGTGAGATAGAAAACATAATACATTTTTTTACCTATTCTAGTTACCATGGAAACTAAATAATAAACATTACATTTAGGGTCCTTTCGCCTTTTCGCGTCCGACGCCCAATTCGCGTCCAAACGACGGTACACTGTTTTACAACAGTGAAAAATAACAATACCGACACACCAATCTAAACAAGAGCGGTTCTAATGATGTTCAGACCTATGACAGGTACTCACACACAAACAAAAGATCTGTGCGTGCAACCCAAATTTAATGAAAAATAAACTAATCTTGCGTGTGCAACCAACAAGTGCTGACGCGCGAATCTGTTGTAAAAAAAATAGTGAGCAGCTGTACTTTTCACGGTAAGTATTTAAGGTGTTTATGTGAAATTTAGAATACTTTGTTATCCCTAGACCTTAATTGTGAACCTTAATTTGTAACCTTGTGAACCAAATAGGAATAACGATGTTTGTGCTTATATTTTTCTACTGACAGTTTTATATAAGGTGGACGCGAACTGGTACATAATATTTATAAAAAAACCACTTTGCGTCCGCTGTGGACGCAGATTACTCTAACTATTTCTCAGTAAGATGATTAATTAAATACGATAACATGGGAAAAACAATATAAACTTCCTATCAATTTTAACAACATTAACATGCACAATATGATGGCCGATTTGCGTCCATATTATTAGAAATATAAAAAAAGATAATGAATGTCAAAAATCAGACTTGGACGCACAGTTTTCCTACATAAGAAACCCTATAACATTTTGCGTCCATCTTTTTATCACACGAAAATAATAGAGTAAAATTTATATAATTTTATTTAAATATACTCTTTATAACCTACCTAACCTAAAAATATACAATTTTTAATGTTTAAAATTGTCGAAAATTATTTTATGTTTATATTTGAATTTTGTTCCATTTTTAGGGTTCCTTACCCAAAGGGTTAAAACAGGAACCCAGTACTAAGACTTCGCTGTTCGTCTGTCACCAGGCTGTAGCTCATTAATCGTGATAGTAAGATAGTTGAAATTTTCATGGATGATGTATTTCTATTGCCGCTATAACAATAAATATTAAAAAATAAAATAAAACACGGAACGCGCGAGTCCGATTCGCACTTGGCCAATTTTAAAGGCTTTGTACCAAAATGGTAAAATGGAATTGTATAAAGCCATCGACATGATATTCGAAATAATAGTGAATCTATTAATGGAGTTAGTTGGAGGAGAAAAAAAAAATCCTGAAGTGCAATTTATGTTAACTTTTATGATATCAGCAATTAGGTATTAAATAAATGTTTTGATTAAAATCACAAGCTTCCCTTTTTATTTCCTATTGCCCTTCCTAATTATTTCTAAACAGGTGGACGCCAATTGGTCCACATGCGGACGCAATCTGGATTTTGTGGACGCAAAATGGGAAAATCGCCTGTTTCAGCTATTTGGACCTGTGTAGAATAAAACATCAGATGCGTTGTCCAAAACTGTGCATTAAACTTGACAAGACTATATAGGGACTACATTACAACCACGTTTGATTAAAAACTACCGCACGGACATTTTTTTTTTCACGTTCAAACCTAACAACTCCACTAAGTGGACGCAAACAGGCGAAATGACCCTATCCTAATAGTTCAGATACTTTACATCCACCTCAATCTCTCGTAGGCTACTTTTCATAAGTTACACTTCCGTGTGTGAATAAATTGCACATGCTTTTTTAATTTACCCTTTCATATGGTATTAATCTTTATTCAGTTAAATAAACACTTTTTGCGTATGTTTCGACAATCGTTCTTAAGAAGTAAACTCCAGTCGTGCGTCGGACACATACTTTTTTTGTTGCATGTTGCATGTAACTGTTAAATATTATTACAAGTTATTACAAAAAGTCACGATTGTGAATTTATTTTTGGGAGCATGAAAACACTGCTTAAAATACATATTATTCATTTCCCGAAATCACAACTAAGGATCAATTCAAACCCTTACTTGACAATTTAAAAGTATTTCAAACAATTAAATATAACTTGCTGTAACAGTGAAAGAAATTATTGTGAGGACACCTACATGCCTAAGGCTAACAGTTCTCTATAGTGTTCCATAAGGTGTGAGAATTCCGTCAATTCTACTACGGACTACGGCCAAAACCTACTGTGTTCTAACTTATCTTTTGAACTCAACAATGTTATGTTTCAGTCAGTCCATGTGGATGCAAGCTCGCTGGCTCTCAACGTGCAGGAAGACGCGGGCGGCAGAGTGGTTACTTTGATGCATCCACAGAATTTCTCCTCGCAGATGTGCAGGTAATAGTGAACTCTGGTGTATCTCAGCTTAGTTCCAGTATTGTACCATACACTCACTATAGTTTTTAGCGAATATATGTTTGTAAATTTATAAAAATATATCTAAATTTAAGAGAAAAATAAACTTGCAGTGCAATTGGCTAGACATAAAATAAGTAATTCATTTAATGGAAAGTGTATACAATTTTACAATAAATTAAAGGTTGGTATTTTGGAGATGTCTCTAACAAAGTTCGAAGTTTGCATTAAGCGAAAGCTTATTGAAAAGTTCTTTAAGAATATAAAGAATTACGTTAACGATTTCGACAGGCTTTCTTAAGTCTGTTTAGGAGACTAGCGTTAAAAGAGTTGGGTGTACCAACCTAACAAAATCGTACCAGTCTAGGTGTCAGTTCACAGAAAAGCAGCTTTTATTATAATAATAATTGACGGACTAAGCCGATGGCCCACCTAATAAAACAGAGCAACACTGCCCAAGGTTTATCAGGAACACATCCTGCAACGTGCCACCCTGTGTCCGTCCAGGTTGACGGACACAGGGTGGCACGTTGCCTGCCTGATGTGCCTGTTTTTATTCCAGCAAAATACTGAGTCTTTTGCCGGCTCTTCTCGGTAGAATCTGCACTCCGAACCGGTGGTAGAGTCACTACAAACAGACATACTTGACGTTTCAAAAGTGCTTATAAAGTAGGCCTACTTGAAATAAATGAATTTTGAATCTTGAATTTTTTGCAATCTAGTGCCTGAGTCACAGCATTGCAAACAATAGTGTTAGTACGTCCGCGGAGGAGCTCTGTGACAAAAAACCTCTAAAACTACTAAAAGTGATAAAAAAGTTCTTTTTTTTGTTACCAGACAGGTGTCACTGGGGGATCAGGTGGGGGAAGGAACCTGGGTGGAAGAGCTGCTGGATCAGGAAGGTAGACTAGCCGCGCTGGTGGCCCATCTTTCACGCGCCTCGCATCATTCACACACCGGACATCACAAGGTTCTCTTCGATTTTTGTTCTAATACATTACTGGCAGTTGCCCGCGTTTTCCTGTAATAAACATAGCCTTTATAAATCAAATCACTATGCCAAAAATCTAGTGAATCAATGGCTTAGTTAGGTTGCGAGTGAAGGATGAACAAACAAACGTATTTTCGCATTTATAGATAAGGATTTTCAACTAATATAGAATCAGACATCCAAGTTTGAGAAACGTCGCAGATTATAAATTATTGTATGTAATAACAAACACATGCTTTTGATCGACACCATAGAAATCTCAATACCACTAACAAACAACTACTCAGCGTAACAAAACTATTTTAAACAATGCAGTATTATTCCTCATCCAATTAAAAACTTTAATAATATACTACGATAATACACACATCTCTATCTAGCCCCACGGCAAGCGTAGCTTGTGTTATGGGTACTAAGATGACTGATGAATATTTTTATGAATAATATCCATAAATACTTATTATATACAGATAAACACCCAAACACTGAAAAAATCATGTTCATCACCCAAACATTTTCCAATTGTGGGAATCGAACCAACGGCCTTGGACTCAGAAAGCAGGGTCGCTGCCCACTGCGTCAATCGGCTCTCAACAATAGATACGTCGTGCATTTCATGAGGTTCAAAATTGTCCTTAGAGGATATCGGTGTTTTAAAAAGCGGGTGGTGGGCGCGACATTCAAACTCCCGAAAAACAAATTCAGATTAGATACACACTTCCATACGTTGCACCCGTGCAAAACTGGGGGGGTCTCTAGTTTTAAATATTTGAAGATTTACTTTACTTTCAATGTGACTTCAAAATAATTTTCTATACTTACCAAAAGCTAAGAATTTTATTCCTGTCTTAACTAAATCTAATTATTTAGATATATTAAATATACTTAGTAGTTATGAAGTATATTGTACCTTTATTTGACCTATACCACAATTAAATAAATCATCTTACTCACATCCTGGGTTAGCTGGAAGAGATCTCTTATAGAGATAAGCTTTCCTTTGTACACTTCATGTATCTAATGTTCACAATCACAATTTATGGTACATAAATAATAAATAAATAAAATAAATCAATAAAATCATATATTTTTGTTCGCAGGTATCGTCTTTGAGGGGAGACATGGACGCTTCAGTCATTCTTGATGCTCCTATGAGATTGTTTAATGGACAACAAATGGTAAGTTAACTCTGAACATATACAGGGTTCAATAAAAAATAAAAAACATAAACTCGATACTACTCTGTAATGTAACATCGGCAATAGCGCGCGAAACACGTCTACGCTGCTTTGTCTAACGTATTTAGTTTCACAGTGTAATGACACATTACAGAAATAACACGATTTATTATTATTTTTGTGAAAAGTTGCAGAACAAAAGTTCTTAGTTCTAATAATAAAAAGTACAAGGCCGAGAACTTTCTGGTATTTTAAAATTAATTGTGTGGATTATATAGGGTTAAATAACCCTATATAATCCACACAATTAATTTAAGTCCACATAACCAGTGTTGTCTGGTGGGATGCTTGGTTACCACCCTACCGACAAAGATATGCCGTTAAGCGATTTAGCGTTCCGGTACGATGCCGCGCAGAAACCGATTAGGAGTATGGGTTTAATATAACTGAAATCCTGACAGGTTGGCCCGTTACCATCTTAGACTGCATCGTCACTTACCATCTGGTGAGATTGCAGTCAGGTGCCAACTTTTAGAGGAATAGACAAAAATCTCATCACACTATTGTCACCTTGAATATATTAAATACTTCAACAATCGTTATGTTTTTCCTATTTTGAAATCGTTTGAGATATACTACATGTAAATTTAAACCGAAATAACACTTTAGTTGCTCTGGAGGTACATTATTTACTGTATCTGAAACTTAACTGTGAAACCGAAACGCTAGCAGTTTTTGAGTAAACCATTGCCATAGCTTTTACTGAAAGAAATCAGATACAGCCCTAAAATCACATGCAACGGTAAAATCTGTGGTTTAAGATCTTTATTTCTCAAAAGAATTACAAAAAATTCGCTTAGTTGAGAAAACATTAAACTTTAAAATAACACATGTTGTGAACGTACACTATAGAAGGTACATATAAATCTATAAAGCATAACTTAATGCAGCTGAAAGAAAATGTTCGTGCAATCGGGTAGTTTCACTAATATTACCGAGCAAAAACATACGACTTAGACAAAGATCATCGTTTACTGGAAACGACTTATACTGACATATTATTTATCAAGTAGAACTTTAATTTATTCTTAAAAATAAACGTAGATTTAGCTTTGTTAAGTATCCGTAACGTGGCGTAGGTACTATGCACGTGTCGGTCTTTAAACTTCAATAGGGTTGTCATAAGTAAAAACTTTGAAAGTTTTGAATTAGTTTGTACAGAAAAATAAATATGCTTCTTTTGATTTAATATTTTTGCAGGGTGATTCCTTATGAAATATACTTATGTAGCCTTCAACAGTATTTTGTAATTCCGCTACACATTGCAGTGGCGTGCATAGCCCTTGGACCCAGGGTATGCACAAGGTGTTCAGCACAAACATAAAGTAAAATTAAAATTTAGATTTTAGATAGGTATGTCGGTTTATAATCAAATTACTTTACGAAAGTTATATTTTTGATTGATTTAATACTATCGTCTATCTACTGCTAATTGAATAAAAGCACATACCCTGATTTTCGTCACAAAATTATGACACACCATTCGGCAACATTTTCTAAGCTAAGATGATGATAATATTTTTCCAACATATCATGTTTTTAGCGTCTTTATGAAAATTATTAAGATCACAATATCCTTTATAATTCCACACTTTACGTATATTGGACAATAAAACAAAAGGAAAGCAAAATAATCGATTGGTGTGTACAAAGCCGCTTAGCCAAGAATAGTTTTCGTAATATTTATTATTAAACATACGTGTTACTTTATCACCTTTTTTTGGGATATTTGTAACATTGCTACACTCGTTCCTTTGCGAATGATTTCTAATTTTACGATATAGGGATAGAAATTAAAGTTTTCTCTAAGTACTTTTTCCAGGCACACTGAACCCAAACAAAGACCGCACGAATATGCTTTCATTATAAAATGAATGAATAAACTATAAATTAACCTTAACACATTAAACTATCACTACTCAAACTTTTATAAGTTACTGAATTTATGCACTTGAACCGTTTATTTATCACCAACGCCATACAGCATTGTTCGAAGGTAAACAATAATGGCGATTGAATACGCTAATGATAATATTGCAATTGAAATTAGTCAAAATATGTCTTTAATTTTTTGTAAGTATGGGTACGAACGCTATTTTATTTTGATATGTAAACAATAAATAGAAACCATATTTATTGTTAACTCTCTCGCTTTCCAATGATTCCTGGAAAACCTAAATTATTCATTTTTCAAAATTTAGACAGCGTTTGGTTTCATAGATTATTTTCAAAACGAAAGACTAATTCGATAATATTAGTTCCTTAATTTTCTTTAAAGACACTAAAAGGTATTTACATTTGTGAATAAAGTTTTTAATTCTAAAAAAAGAATAAAGACCGTTAACAACAATAACAAACTAAGCAAATCATTTTGTTCATAAAAAAATCAAACACGTAATTGATTATCCACTTCCGTAGCAGTGCTTATAGACATCCACACTTAAAGAATTTATGAATAAAACTATCCACACAAGACCGATGCTGATCTTGTAAGTACAAGCGCACGATTATAACATTACACGACACACACTACTAACTTGCTCGCACACATCTAGCAGAACGATTCTTTCTTTGGGCGTGCTTATTTTATTTGATATTTCTATGCAACAGTAGAGGGCGTCATATGTCAAGTGATTCATAATAATTGATTTACCCTGTAATCAATAACATGAGATTTAAATAATAATATAGGTATTTTTACGTGTTATAAAAGGTAAATGTTTAGCGTTTACGGTTAAAAATTAAAATACGAAGTAGAAGATTTTATTTTGTACGCTATGCGCCTCGCGCGCGCTGTTTGCGCTGTGGCCTGTCTAGCGACAATTGACCTAGAAGTTTGTCCACTCATTACTAGATGGCGCTTTCATATATTTTTTACTTAGTATTTTTTTAATTACAAAACTTTAATGGTTCTATCTGAAGGCCCTTTAAGACCCTGAGGGTAGGGTATGCACTGCTTATTTGCATATATGCAATGCACGCCACTGACACATTGTATATGTTGTATGATGACAGGACCAACATCCAGAGTCGATTGTTGTGCAAGCACTGCCGCCCCTGCAGGACATGAAGAGATGCCCCGACGAGGACTGGTTTAATAAGGACAAAGCTAGCTTAAAGGTATTTTGTGTTGAGGAAATTCCAGTTTAATAATACGATTTTAAAAACAAAACTGGTAAGACTGAAGTGTACTGTCCCTTTTTAACCCACAATGCAAAAAACGACGGTGTTTTAAGTTTGACGTGTCTGTGTCTGTGTGTTTTGACACTAAGACATATGGGTGTCAAATCAAAGAGCTTGATTATTAGAATACTATATACTATGACCAATGCCAACTACAAGATGGCCGGAACCATAAAATGGCGAATTAGATTTTTTTTTCACAACTCTTTCGAAATGGGTTTCAAATGGAAGGGCTCGTCTAATAAATAAGGCAGGCTATATTTCTTCAGCCTTTTCCGGCCACATGGTGGTGTATGCCTCCTTCAACATCTTCCACTTCTCGCGACATTGAGCTGTGTAACATGCTAATTCGAACCGGCTACGTTCTTCACGTCGTCTTTCCAGCGCATTTGTGGCCGTCCTTGAGGGCGCTTTTCTTCCCATGGCTTCCAAACAAGGAGACGTTTGCACCAAGTGTTCTCCTTTTAGAGCTATGTGTCCGACCCACGTCAATTTAAGAAGCGCTGCTTGTCATGCTTCATTCAGTTGTTATATGGTCCCTCAGTGGCACGCCCCCCATTTTTCTCTCCACTGCCCTCTGGGCCACTTGCAACTTGATGATGATTTCTCAGGTTTCGGCATCGAAAAAAAGTTCAAACGTTAAAAGTCCTGGCTTTTTGTTCTGCTGAAATGAAATTTTCATCTTTAAAACAATGTCGAATTTTGAGTAGGCCGCCCACATTTTCATTTTATTTTCATCTCTCAATTTTGAATATAGGTCCTAAAATAAAATGTTTTTTTTATTTCAGATAGTTTGATAGTAGTTAATCAATTTTATGGTTCGTCTGAAAATAAAACTACACAAAAAAGGGTTGCCAATAGGAACACGATTTGCGTGCCACGCCAACAACCAGTTTCATCAATCAGATATAAAAAAAATGCATATTTCCTAGGACGGTACACAAATCCTGACGGAGCAGGACAGACAAGTGCTGGAGATGGGTCCGGGCGCGTCCCCGGCACAGCACAAGCACAACAGGAAGAGTCTACCGCACAAGAAGAGGATATCCAGGAAGTTGAAACGCACCAACGGCAGCAGTACGCCGCAGCAGGTGTGTATGATACCTCTGAACAAGATTATATATAATGTTTCGGACCCCTAACACGACCGGTTTGCACTACGGTATATTTTTTTTTTATTTATTTATATAAATAGTGCTGTGTGCCGAGTTGTGTATATTAAGTACTAGCTTCTGCCCGCGACTTCGTCTGCTTGGACTTCAGAATCTCGTTCGCAATTTTAATCCTACCACGGCAAATATTTGAGGGATCGGTATAGAAAGGGCATGTCCTTTTTCAAGCATAGGTGCCATACATACCAATTCAAATCACTCTGCCCGCGGCTTAGCTCGTAATTAATTTTCAATTTTCCCTCGGGAACTACTTGATGAATCGAAATAAAAGGTAGCCTTTTTTATTTTTCATGGTTCGGAAGGTCGACTTTACTAAACAGAAGCAGAAAAGAACCTCGGCAGTTGAGAATCCAAATTCTGATTCGTTAGTTCTGGATGGCAAATTTTGGCATAGAAAGACGTTAAAACGATACATTTTCCATCTAATGTACCATCTGAAATATATATATCTATTGTTCGTCATTATAAATTCAAATTCTTACTACAAAACACTACATTTTTCTATAAAAGAAGTTTTTGTAATCATTCTAGGGGGCTTATTTATAAACGTGGCAATACGTCGGAACTATTAATAAGGTTTAAATTGCTCATGGGAATGTACTTTAAGATTCGATACAGGTTGTACAAAATAAAATACAACTTATTAGAAGTGGAGCTTTTGCCTGTGTAATTGACAGGCACATGGATGGGTAAGTAAGTGTTAAACACTTACGCCTCAGGTTGATAGACACGACCGGACCTTGGTAGGACTTCGTTTCTTGTATACCCTTCTCTATTTATAGACCACGATTTTCAATTTAATGTCAGGTGGACCATCTCCTTGGTCCATGAATTCACAAAGAAAACAAAACAAAACATCTCTGACCCTGGCTGTTGTTACAGGACATAGTAGTGATAAACTGCAACGATGAAGTCCCTCAGGAAGAGATTTTGCCCGACAGCTTCGTCAACGGCGTGGCTCATCAGGAGCACTTGCCCGAGGACCCGCATCACATCACTCATGAGGTGAGACTACCATTTCTTAAGACAACTCTGCCGAATCTGTTATACAAAAATGTTTCAAGGTCAAAAGTATAGCAGTACTTTTCTACAGGCAGCATTGGGTAAAAGGATACCTATCAATTAAGGCTGATAAAAAACTGATTTATCAGTTTGTATTTTGGTGAAAAATTGTAGTATTGAGACTTTAAAAAAGTGTTTTGAAGTTTATAATGTTGAGATTTTTATCAGAAGGGGATTATCGCGTATTTGAATTCGCTTATAATTGTAAAGTAATTACTAGTATGGTAACTGAATATTTGCGTCAGCAAAAATGTAGCAGCAGAGGTCCAGTCCAGCAAAACAAGTATTGAAAACTTAGACAAAAAAGTTTTGAGAACCACTGGTAAACCAGATCGATTATACAACGTGTAACGGAATTACGAAAGACTGTTGAACGGTGCATAAGTATATTTCACAAGGAAACGCCCTGTAAAAATATTAAATCAAAAGAAGCTTATTTATTTTTCTATACAAACTAATTCATAACATTCTAAGTGTTTACAACCCTATTGAAGATATGAGACCGAAAAGTGCAGATTACCCCTCACAGTAGATTTCACTTTTGCATGTGATGTTAGGGTTGTATTTGATTTCTTGCAGTACATTTTTACTACGCTAATAGTTTTTAATTGATTGAACCATTGTCATAGTTTTATGACAATGATTTACTCAAAAACTTTAAGCGTTTCGGTTTTACTGATAAGTTGTCAGAGACAGTAAATAATGTACCTCTATAGCCTGTGAAGTAATATTTCGAATTTCATTGACGCGTTGCATATCGAAAACCGGTAACCGATTTTTATGAACATAAAGCGGTAGTTAGGATATCAATAATGAGCGAACACGATCTCTTAATTATTAATTTTTTTTTCTCCTGCTTGTGGAAGTTGATAGACAAAGTCAAAGTCAAAAATATCTTTATTCAAGTAGGCCCATTGGTGGCACTTGATGCGTACATAAGAATTACACGGTAGTGAGATGATGGCGACAACCACATTCGTAAACTTAAAACTAAAGCTACGAGGGTTCCAAACGCGTCCTGGTCTAAGAAGCAGCCCACAACAAACTTAGCCGGGTGTATTTTTTTTTGTTATCACCATCTCACAATGTCATTTTAAATTATTAGAAGAGCAACCTGGTTAGAGCAATAATTTACACCCAAGCTTTTTTATCGATTACATAGTCCGTTATACTATAAAAGGACTTTTTTATAAGCTTACGTTTAATACAAACTTTGAACTTTTTAGAGACATCTCCAAGATGTCAATTGGTAGTTTATTGTAGAATTGTTATTAGACAATAAATATAAATAAATAAATATACTACGACAATACACACATCGCCATCTAGCCCAAAAGTAAGCATAGCTTCTGTACTAAGATGACTGATGAATAATTATTATAAAAAATAGATACATAAATATTTATAATATACAGATAAACATCCAGACACGGAAAAATCACAACAACACTTTCCAGTTGTGGGAATCGAGCCCACAAAGCAGGGTCTAATGTTTGTGAACTCTGCAGCAATTTTCGTTCGGCAGATGCGTGCGCTGTTCATGTGCCAGCTGTGCGGCGAGTTCTACGGCGACGAGCAGCTGAAGTTCTACCAGCACCTCAAGCAGCACTACGAGCCGCACGACACTATCATCATAGAGAACCCGGTGCCGGTGCCCGACCTCGGCATCGATAAGGTCAATCTACTTCGTTATGAATTTGCCAGCTATTTCGATATGACAAGGTAGATAGGAAGCGGCCAGCCTCGCTCTCATCTCCCGCAAGATAGAAAAATGATTATAAATGTTGATGTTGGAAAAGAGCAACTACTGAGTTTCTTGCCGGCTCTCTCGGTAGAATCTTCTTTCCGAACCGGTGGTAGAGTCACATACTTGACGTATCAATCGTGGAAGTGTTTGAAGTAATATGGGATACTTTTCATCCCAACATTAAGCTCGGTTTCTTTGGGAGAGGGAATGAAAGTGTTTGATGATTTTACACCATAACTCCGACAAATTATAACCTTTTTAATTAATTATTTTGTACTATAGAGGTCATTATATGTGTTAAATTATGCCCAAATGTGGTTGGAGATAGAGGACAAAACTCCTCAGCGGACAGCAGCAAACCCCTCATTTAAGGCTTAGCGATACTGAATACTTTACTTTACACATCAAAAAACAAAATCAAACGCAGACAAAGACGCGGGCAACAGCTAGTAAAATATATAAATATACTACGACAATAAACGCATCTAGCCCCCAAAGTAAGCGTTGCTTGTGTAATATTTTTATGAATAATATACATTAAATACTCATAATATACAGATAAACACCCGGATACTGAAAAACGTTCATGTTCATCGCACAAACATTTTTCCAGTTGTGATTATCGAACCCCCACTCGAGCCTTGGTTTCAGAAAGCGTGGTCGCTGCCTTCTGCGCTAACCGGCCGCCAATTATGAACTCATTTCGATCGTTTCTAAATAACTAAATAAGTTAACAACGTTTTTTTTTTCTTCTAGATGACAAACACATGCATTGTGGACAACGCAGCCAATTTACCGGACTCGATTGTCGAGCTATCTCTCGAAAACACCGTACCAAAGACAATGTACCAACCTATAGACAAACACATCCTTTACACGTCAAGCGACAAAACACTCAACTACCATAGCAATAAAGTGCAATATTCCGAGGCGAGTATGGATAAAGAAGTACCTGAGAGCGAGAAGGCGGATATGTACGAGCCACTGGATAAGCTGGAGAATATGTATTTCTGTACAAAGTGCAATAAGTCGTTCAGGAAGCAGAAACAATGCGAGGTGCATATAAAGGAGGCGCATTCGAATCCAAAGGTGCGTATGAAATGACAAGCTATAAATATCGTATTCATCCAGAGCCTGCGATTTAACCTTTATTAACCATTTTAGTCTTATTTAACCATTTTAGTTCATGAATTTATCGATTTTAAGCTTGTTTCTGTCGTTTTTATCAAAATCGATCCGGGTAGTTTTGTTGAAATTACCATGTCAACTTGCGGACTATGTATGTTGGGGACTAGGCATGAAGAATTAACAGTTATATTAGGGCTGTATTATTTCCCGGAATTAGTCAGTAACTAAGCGTGTTCGATGCCAAGGAAGTCAACGGTCTCGGTTTTTTAGTTAGACAGCCTTAGTAGTAGTACCAATTGTAGTTATTCATATTGCAGAAAATATATTGCATACTTAAACCACGTGAATACCACTGTGAAAAATTTAAGGAAATAGGTATACTTAAGGTAGCCTAATTCATATATCAATATAGTGTCTGTAAGACAAAACATGACTCTTTATAAACGAAAAGTGGATATAAACAACCGCATTACTCGAAATGGACATAACTTAGTGACGTTTGCATATCGTTTGCTAAAGGTGCAGAATCATTTGTTAGATTGAGTTTATGCTTTTGTAATATGATTTCCAAGGTAACTTTGGACCTGCTCATGCATACAATGTGCTAAAACACATTTAATAAATTGTGGTTACTATACGATTGATGAATTTCTTAACGACAAGGCTGCTTGGAAGCAGGCTCCGCTCTTATCTTTCACAAAATAGAAAATTTAAAAGATGTAAACTGTAAAATTATGTTGAAAAAGAGCAATCTGCTGAGTTTCTTGCCGTCTCTTCTCGGTGGAATCTGCCTTCCGGACCGTTGGTAGAGTCACTTCAAACAGACTGACTTGTTCTTTCGAAAGTACTTATATTTAACCTACTTGATAAATGAATTCAGAATTTAGAATTTTATAAATTGCCCTTGCCGACTATCCAAGTGGACCTCCCACTTCTGAGCACGTGCTCACCACTCCGCCGGGGGGTCGTCACGACGAAATGTAGCGTCCTTGTGTGGTTGCAGCTGGACGACATGGGCGAGTTCAGCGAGCCTGAGGACCTGATGGAGGGCATCCACGTGGCCGTGGACGATGCGGCCGAGCCTTACGAGCCGCCGCTGCTGCCGCACCTCACCGTGGACAACGGCCATGTGCACCAGGAACACGTGCGCACCTGGTGAGCCCACGTGCTCGATGGAGCACGGCCGTACTGGCTTACTGGCAGGCGGCCAGCGCTCTTGATATTTCGTATCTTCCCCGGTACAAAATTACGGAGAAGAATTTTAGTTGTAGACCAGCGGTGATAGCCTAGTGTAACTAAGTAGGAACTCGGCTACATTTTCGAAAGGCCGAACTTGTGTCCCAGCGCGTTTGTGCGTTATGTGCGTTGTGCGTGTCATGTTTGCGTTATGTGCGTTTTACGCAATTAAAATATCACAGTGAAGGTAAACATCGTGAGGAGACCTGCATGCCCGAGAGTTCTTCATGGTATTCTAAAAGGCGTGTGGAGCCAACCAATCTGCACTGGGCCAGTGTGGTGAACTACTGCCTAAACCCTTCTCATTGTGGAAGGAGATCTGTGCTCTGTAGAACGCCGGTAATGGGTTGATATGATCATGATGAATGCGAATGAAATGTGTCGGAATCTACTTTTAGCATATAAATTTTAGAGATAGCCACTTTTGTTGAATGTTAAACCCAGAGTGCCTAGTGAACTGAGATTTTCTACCTATTTGACCGCGCCATAGTTAACTCAGATTGGTTTGGTTAAAAAAGAGCGCCATCTCGTTCTTAACAAAGAAACAGTATTGCTACTATATGACGCTACCGTAGAAGCATAGCTTCCACGCGAACACAAATGTTCGTAACGGCTTTCTATTTTGTTAAAACCTTATCATAGATAAATACGAATATATAAATACGAATTTCGATACCAAGTACTTTTGTAGGTAATGGATAAGGAATGTACAAATGTCATAGTACGGGTATCGATGGATGGATGGATGGATGGATGTTTGTTATTCAATTATACAAAAACTACAAAAACTACTACACCAATTGGACTGAATTTTGGAATGTAGATAGATTATACTCTAGATTAACACATAGGCTGCTTTTTATCCCGGAAAAATGTAAGATTCCCGCAGATTTCATTAAACACCAATAAATTGCGTACGCAGCCGCAGGCAACAGCTGGTGGATGATTAATTCTTCCATTGAATGTGTTTTTTTTTTAATAATAAACGAATTCCCGTAAAGCCAACGATGAATTAGTGGCTCTACTGGTGCTGCAGTTTATGGTTATCATGTCTCTAATCACTAACCTTCGAGTGACCCGCTTGAGAATTCGTCCGCTATTCATGTACCACAATTAATTATAGAAAACTCATTCACAGGTATCTACGTAACGGCGCAAGCCCTGGCGCAGTTTCACCCCTTTGCGGCTGCGGCGGCGTCGGCTACTGCCCCGCCTGCACCCATCCGCCCCAATCACCCTTACACCCCTCTATGCACCCACCGGGTATCACCCCACAGAGCCATCCCCCAAACCAAACCACCCAGCCGTCCCAAAGCACCCACGTTCCGCAGACGAGTCAGACGCAGGCGATTATGCACGCGAGCAGTCCGACGAACAGTCTCGCGAGCACTCACCCGACCAACCACGCGTCGCATCATCAGCAGAGTACAAGCAGTCATCGGCCGCTTGACGCCAAAGGTATGTTAATTATCAGGCTGTATTTGTTTATGGGCCTAATAAGAAGGCGCAGAGTCACACAGCGGGCGATGAAGAGAGCAAGGCTGATCAAATCAGGAGATCCGTAGAAGAACATACCGAAATAGTTTAGCGAGTTGCAAAGCTGAAGTGGAAATGGGCGCGGCACATAGCTCGGAGAATTTATGGACGTTAGAGTTCCAAGGTACAGTTAAGCGCAGCGTTGCTCGGCCCCCGGTGGACAGACGACATGAAACGAGTCGCTGGGAGCCGTTGGAAACCAGCGGCCCAGGACCGTGGATATTGGAACTCCCTGCAGAAAGAAGGCCTATGTCCAGCAGTGGACTTCAATCGGGTGTAATGATGATGATGTTGACGGTTTGTTTTTTTTGCATGAATTTTTACTTTGCTTGTCAACCGATGATTTATTTATTAATTTGGCCAATCAACCAATCGACAGTAGCAACAGTCATTTACATTTATACATTGAATGCTAATACTAGGAAAACAATTAAGTTACTTACTAAATGTACTGACCTTTTAAACGTAACACTACATTAGCAACATGAGGACTAAAAATGATACATAAGTAACGAAAATAATTCTAAACTAAAACTAAAGTGAGAATCACTTCTATCGCAGTTATATCGCAATTTGCAATATAACAATGGTTTCTTATGAATGTCAATGAGTGCTGTTGCGGTTCAGGGTCTTACATAGTCTTGACACAGGAGAATTAGCAAATAGGGTAATGGCTTTCCGTAACTGACGGACAGGAGCCCTAATATTAAAGCAATAAAATGATAGCGAAACAGGGGCATACAGTTAGGTGTTTCATCTGCGTACTGCTTACTTTCTATATTATGTCTTATGGGATATTGCTATGGGGCAAAGCAGCTGATATAGATACTATTTTTTCATTACAAGATAGAGGTGTTCGATCGATATATAAACTTAGATCACCGTGAAAAATTTACAGTATACTTACAATAGCTTACAAAAGTGAGTATGGACAACCGAATTCCTAGAAACAGACATAAGTCAGCATATCGTCTTAGAAAAGTGCAGAAAACCTTTGTGGGGCTCAGTATATGCAACATAATACCGAAGGTCAAATTTAAGGTATAAAAACACCTTTAATACATCGAGGTTACTATGCCATTGATGAATTTCTTAATGACAAAGTGGCTTGGAAGCAAGCCCTCAACTCACACAAGATAGAACAGTGATTGTTAAATTGTAAAATGATGTTGGAAAAGAGAAACTTATGAGCTTCTATCCGGCTTCTTCTCGGTAGAATCTACTTTCCGAACAGGTGGTAGAGTCACTAGAAACATACATACTTGACTTTTCAAAAGTGCTTATTGGCCTACTTGAAATAAATTAATTTAGATTTTTTTTAACTAGATTTTAAATATTGCTTTAACTGGTATAGCCCAAATGCATTGGAACAGCGTCAGCTTGTTAAAGATCTCCAAAAGTCAAACATGTTATTAACCTTTGAAAACTAATGCGTTAATAATAACAAATCTAATTCCATTTACAAAAATCACGCGACAACCCCATTTTAAAACTCTTGTGTTACAATTTGTTATTATTTCCATCAAATAGAAGAGGCGCTCCAAAGGATATTCGACAGCAATGAAGAACCGCCGGAAACTGCTTTCCCAGACAACGAGATCTTAGGAATACACTCAGGGTTACACATAGAGGAGGAAAATTCAGGGAACGAAAGGTCTGACAAGAAAAAAGCCAAGTCGTTCGAATGCCCGCACTGTAGGAGAGTGTTTCAACACAGAAACAGTCTACTTTATCACGTTTTGATGCACAGTGAGAAACAACAAGTGTGTCGAGATTGTGGGAAGAGCTTTTACACGCCCAGTGCCTTGAAGGTCAGTACTCACATGGTTTTCGAGTTTCAATTTCGGCAGTAGCGGAATCGAGCTTTAGTGATACGTTTTCCTAGTTCCATTTGCCAAAATGACCTTGTAAACTAATTCATCTTATCAAGATTATTTTATTTACATTTGGTTAAATACCTAAAGATTTCAACTGACTATTAGAAGTAGCAGACCTTTTTACCGCCATGCGTATTTCCGCTGCCAAGAAGCATTGCTGTGTTCCGGTCTGATCGGTTTAGCGCCGGGGCAGAACCCGGCTGAAACCTACGCCTCAAATCGATGGACACAGGGCGGTTTCTATAAGGTGTTCCTTTCATGCTCTGCGAAATGTTGCTCTGTTTTTAGGCATTGTTTTTCCATTTACCATTAGGTGGGACATTTGCTTGGGCCGTTAATACATCATCAGTATCATCATCATCATCAACCCATTTCCGCAAGGCACGGGTCTCTTCACGGGTCCACCCTGGATTTGTAGACTTACACGCCTTTGACAACACTGAAAGACTTTTCAGGTATGCAGGTTTTATCACGATGTTTTCCTTCATCATTTAAGCAAGTGTTTTTTTAATTGCTTAAATTAAAAACTCTTTAAAGTCCTGACCACTAGGCTATCACCGCTTCGGTAATCGTTACTTGTTTGCTATAAATGCGAAAGTGTGTTTGTTTGTCCTTCCTACACGCCCTAACTACGCAATAAATTAGTTGCAAAGACGGAGAGACATGGGCTACTTTTGTATTCCAAGAAAACAAACGGTTCCCACGGTATTCTGAAAAAACCGTAATAAATGCGTACGAAGATCTCGGTCAGCGCGGACTTTAAAAAAAGTTAACCTATTGAATGCCGGTTTTCGTGTGCAGATTCACAAGCGAGTGCACAACGACGACCGGCCGTGCAAGTGCGACGAGTGCGGCCGCGAGTTCCGCCAGTGGAGCGACCTCAAGTACCACAAGGCGTCCATACATTCCAACAAGGTACTGTCTACACAACGCCTAACACTACGTCTAATTCGCTATACTCCGCGAAAAGATCTTCCGCAGTATACTATCAAACCGATGAGCGAGTATATCATGGAATTCCGCAAAGTAACGCTTAATTCTGTCCAACTTATTTCTCCTTCTTTCTCATCTTGGGTGGTAAGTAAGTCTTTACCCTTCTTTGCAATCAACAACAGATTACCAAAACACTACAAGTTACGGATCTCCTCTCGGAACGAGAGGTGTAATACACAAAAATAAAAGTGCTGTGGCCGGTGGTCACATTAGTTTTATATCTTGCCAAGGGATATAATCGCGGCAAATGATTTTGGCAGGATGGCCAAGTGTGGATTGATAGACTTCACACGCATTCGAAAACATGACAGAAATATCAGGCCCTCGCGATGTTTTCCACCACTTTTTCAGCAAGTGATATTTAACTTCTTAAAACCCTTTAATAAAATAATGCAGCCCTTTCTACTAAGCTATTTCCAGTCGTATTTCATCTGGGAATCTTAGGCTAAATAGTTCAGTCGAAGATTCGGAGAACCTGACCGGTGAAAATCAAATAATTCCAAATTCTCAAATTATCTCGACTGAGTATTAGAACTGACACTACCACTTATAAGACAACAGCGCTTACCAGTCTGCAAGAAAAGCCTTAAAAAAATTCTAATCGTCCATCACGGGCACTTATGAAGCGTTTATACCTAATACGTTTCCATTATTGTGAGGATTTGGGGATAACTATGATTCTTAACTGAAGCATAAAGCTTCGAGGTTTCCAAACACTTTAAGAAGAGCCCAAAACCAACATAGCAGGGTTATTTTTTTTTTATTATCACCATCTCACAGTCAATTAATAATTAGCTATGAACGAGTTATAAAAACTTAAGGGTAGGCTTTTTATAACTCTGACAAAGCCTATAATTGAGTTTTTATAACTCTTACTGCAGACTTTTTTCGTTTTATAATATCTGCCCGCTCAGAGCATAACCTGTATGCACGCCACTGGCTATGAAGTTAGGCCAATTCATACTCTCCTTAATATTTTGACTTTTTATATAAACGTTTAACTACGAAACAATACATATACTCTATATGTTATTTTTCAATTGATGGTTTGCCAATTGATGGTTGCAGAAGAACTTCAAGTGCGAGTTTTGCGGCAAGGAGTTCGCGCGGCGCTACTCGCTCAGCGTGCACCGCCGCATCCACACGGGCGAGCGCAACTACAAGTGTGACTACTGCAGTAAGACCTTCCGCGCGTCTTCCTACCGCCTGAGCCACATGAGGACTCACACTGGTGAGAAGTCTTCTTATAAAAACGTTTAGCAAAATATACGTGCGACTACTGCAGCAAGACCTTCCACGCCTCATTCTACCGCCTGCGCCAGAAGTACTCACACTGTTGAGAAGACTTCAAACCATTATTTTAGGGCTATATACGTTTCCTCGTAGAACTTTTTCCAAATAAATTATAGTCTATGTTACTGTCTGATTATTAAATTTTCTATTGGTAAAGAAATTGATAAAAGGTCCAGTAGTGTTTCCGACTATGAATATTATAAACAAACAAGAAAATATTACTATTCCTTTGCTAACGCTATTTGTATACTTGAGCTTTTTAAACATCGCAACGGATTTTCGGCAATAAATATAGTGATTCCAGAGGAAGGTTTATTTGTAGATATTCGGCTTTTGTTCCGGATCGCGTGAAGCTGATCAATCCCAATGATTTTAGGAGCGTAACGCGGGCTTTTTGGCGTGCCTTGGAATGAGGCTCTGCCAGGGAGAGTTTGCACCCTAGGGCTCAAAGAAGCGAAGGGATCGCCGGCCTAAAGGCGCCTCATGTAATGCCGAACCTCGGCTCAGGCGACGATTGGTTTGACGGGGTTTTGGGCCGAGATTAGTCCGCACGCCTCGTAGGCCGTGGTGCGTGTCCACCGGATGACGTCAGAAGTCGAGGACCTCGTCCTCGCCGACGAAGACGCTGTGCAGAGGTTGATTGCGTGTCCTGATAGTGAAGAGGAAGTCGGGGGGGGGTCGCTAGTCTAGTATACTATGGATAACTAGTATATTTGTGTTCTGTATGTATTGCAAATAGATTAAATGTTTTATGTTTTTAGGAAGCAAACCCTACAAGTGTACGCAGTGCGAAAAGTGTTTCCGCGTTGCGTACGACCTGCGACGGCACATGCTCATACACGACAAAGTGCGAGTCCGGCTCGACGAACATAAAGGCAAGACGAAAGACATCAAAGACAAGAAACCCAACTTAGACATAAAGTTGGAACACAACCCTAAACAAGAACCGAAGTCGCCCGAGAGTGAAGAAATGAAAACAGACAGCAAACTACCCATATTGAAAAGTCTACTCGACAAAAAACCGTCCAAATCCAAAAAGAGTCCGAAAAAACCGCCTAATGTTACAGTGCAAAATAAGGAAGGACATTTCAAAATCAACTACGAAGCATTCGATTCGCGAGAGCATTACATTCTCGGCGACTTCAAACAGAAGGAAACTGATGAGATAATTAGGCTACAAGAGAGGCACGAGGAGAGAGACATCACTAACTTGAGGTCTTTGAAAAGCCAACAGATTTGCGAAATAGTGGATAGTGATAGGTTAGTTTTTAACAGAGAGAACACCGATGGGAAACTGCAAATTTTCACTCAGATCGAGAAAAATAAAGACTATAGTCCCATCGTTGGGAATGCCATGACTCTCAACGATATAAGGAATCTAGAGAGGGAGGTGGGCAGGGAGGTGAGGAACGACTTACAAGGGGAGGGCATCGAGACTGTGTTCTTCGAAAGGCTGTCAGCTTACTGCAATAACATACCGGCCGTATGAGACAAGTATTGGAGGACTGGTAATCTACCAGTCAGTTAGCTGTGGACCATTTAGTGAAATTTTCTTCTGTTTATTATACTTTTTTTTTTTTTTGTAATTTTGTTCGGATTTGGCGTCGAGTCGGAATTTCCAGAAATCGCAATAGAATTGGTAGGTATATAGACGTGAAAAATCGAAACGATTTTGTTTAAAGAAATACTCAAGATTTATGGTTTATGAAAATAACCGTGGTATAGTCAAAAAAATAGAACAAAGTATTCACATTTTTAGTAACACTAAAACTTTAATGTAATTTTTTGCATTGAATTTGTATTTAAAAATTTAAAAAAAATGTTTTACTGTACTCTAAATTGTTATCTGTAAGAACTAAGAACAACATATTGTACAAACTTACTTGTCTAAAATTACTTAAACTTAATTAAATATATATAAATGGCTGCATTCACGTAGGTTTTCGTCGCAGTACGGCCGACCATTATCGAAACCGTTCGGAGCTCTTCAGAAGCTTGTTTACAGGGCGCGGCTAGTTCAAAACTAAACAAACTTCAAACTTTTCTATTCTTATAGATAATAAATAGACGTCGAATAAACACTCTCAAGCTATTTTAAATTAAGAGAAAGAAAATTGTTATACCATATTTTGTTGTGGTCTTTTGTAACTCCGAAATCGGCACTGAATTTGACTTTTGCTAACATTTTCCAATTGTTACGTGTATTCGAAATATTTTCGAGCGGTTCTTAATATGCTACCTAATGCATCTGTGATAGCGTTTACTTATATAATAATTATTATGTATTTATACCTTTTGAGGCCAAATACTTATCACAGCCTCGAGTGTTACACCCGCGTTCACAAGTCTCACTATGAAGTCTCATAGTGCATCCGAACTCATGATGTAGGTTCCTCTATTCAAGAGGCGTTGTTACACGTCGGAACTTGTCATACACTGTATAACACTTAAACGCCCGCAATCGTGGAATCATTTTCGAATATTTCATCGTATAACATCAATGCAAAATTGACCTTGATATTAATAGTGGTAGAGTCGTTAATCCTGTAATTTTCTCCATGCGCAGTTGACGAATTTGAGCTTTAAAACTAGCAAATTAGATCCCATTTTACTCTAACGTTTCATAGTATCATTACTCGAAATAGGCCTTAAATACGAACGTACCAAGCCTCTGATTAATGGTGAACCTACATATTCATGACCACCGAGTCTTTATAGTGATTTAGTTATATTTGCTTGTGAATACGGGTATAAGTTTTAGTGTAGGCAAACCTCGTCACTAAATTTAGCGTTAATCTGACAACTTCTATGGTGAGCCATATGAGTTTTATTATGTACTGAGACATCAGAATGCAAGCCTGCAAGTAACAAATGTGTCTGTATCTGACAAATACATGTAAAGATACCTTTAAACACTCTAGTTAAACAGTTGGCAGAAGGCTACACCCTATAGTCTTATAAAGAAAAAAAAGTTTTTTTTACTTTTCATTGTGAAGTTTATTTCCAAATTGTTAAGGGAATAATCAAAATAAGTAGGTGAGTCTTTATTACTCTCTTAACAATTTGGAAATAAACTTTACAATGAAAAGTAACAAATTCTCATTGCTTGAAAATGTTAAATAAAAATGAGATGTTAAGCATAATACATCTCAGGCTGGCTTCGAAAATAAATATAATTATTTTAAGCCAAAAATGATTACTTATAATATTATGAAATGTCAAGTGTACATTTCACAAAGTAAATATTAAAATATGTCTCGAAATGTCAGCCTATGGCAAAATATTGAGAGTCATAATCACAATCATTTTTTTATATTTCTACTTTAAGCTTTGCACGAAAAAATAATGAAATTATTATGAACATTATATTACAAGTTAGAAAAAATGGTACTTTCGTCTCACCTTTGTCATAAAAGTGTCTCGTACGTACGCTAACTTCAGTGAGAGAGTTTTCCCTACGTTATACGATAAAGTCGAGGCTCTGTTTTTGTATAGTTGTTTGGAATATCTACTGTATATATTAGTTGTATATTACATAAGATCAAGATTGTTGTAAGTTTGTTACATTTTTATTTTAAATTGACTTATTACTCTAATAAACTTTAAAATTTAACAAATTTTTTAGAAGACTAGTTAATTGTAAGTTTCCACTACACCTGCCAGGTGTTTAGCGTGCCTTTTCACCAGGGATATCCTGTTATTAAAATATTGTTATAATGCTTTTTGACCAGAGATTTGATGCCTTTTTCAACAGGGATGGTATGCCTTTTTGTCCATGTATTATATCTTTTGAACAGGGTAATGATGTATTTATGTGTTTTGACCACTGTTTTTTTTTGGATCGGGGATACGATACCTTTTAACCATGGATATGAGTCCTTCTGACCAGAGATATGATTCCTCTTGACCTCCGAGTTTTATTGACTGGGGATACGAGTCTTTTGACCAGAGATATGACCTTCCTTGACCTCTGACTCTTTCGAACCGGTGAAATGATTCCTTTTGATCAACGAATTGGTTTATATGAATCAGAATCATTTATTTTCAGTTAAAATATGGTATATTTAACATGTTTACAGTCCATTGTTTCATTACTTTTTAGTCTAAAATATTATTCAAAAAAGGTTTACCCACAAAAAAAACTCTTTTTATATTTGTATTTATGTCTTAAAAAGTAATTTACACAAACATTTTTTTAAACATCACGATTTTAGGTAGTAAAAGATATAGTTGTTAGTTATTGGGGCCCCTCGGTAGTTGTTTCATATTTTGAGGCCCTCGATCTCCTAAGAATATACAGTTACCTCCCTTGCACCCAGTCGCCCGATTCAGTATCTTTTTCCAAGTTGCCAACTCTTCATACAAACCTCATAATAATAGACAGGGGCAGTCGGATCATCCTGTTCACATCCCACTGCTCCGCACAAGCCTCTTATAGGAGAGGAAATCAGAGCATGAACCACCTCGCTGCTCGTATGTGGCAAGGCGGGAATTAACGATTATTTATTATACACAATATTATGTGAGTCAAGGACAATGCCCATTTCCTAAACTAGCTATTGATTTTTTTTTGACAGAAAATCTCGAATGCCATTTACTTACTTGAACCTAGAATCAAAATCGGGACCTTTACTCCAATACGCTGCTCACAGTGAACAAACTTTGGACCAACGAGACAGTTGTACATTCATCACAATTGCATGGAGATGACAGTCAGACGGCCTTCGGTTTGAACCGTCATACGAGTTACCGAATCGGGTGACTGGTCGGTGTAGTGGCAACCAGCCTTTGAGTACCTAACTGTAAAATAATCAACAAATAACCATCGTATGTTCTCAATACAAATATATTTATACGGAAACAGTAAATTATGTCGAATTATGTGTAAAGTATAAGGCGCTTCGCAAACGTAGAGCCTTGAATTGTTGATATTGAAGACTGCAACTGACAAATGTCTTATGCATCATAGACTTCGACTGCTGGATCAAAGTCTTTTGAAGGTCGTTCCAAATTCCACGGTTTTGTGCAGCTTGTGTCCAGTGTCTTATGTATATTAATAATTTATACAATTATTGTATAAATTATTAATATGCAATTGACGGCCGATTGGCGCAGTGGGTTCGATTTCCACAACTGGACAATATTTGTGTGATGAATATAAATGTTTTTCAGTGGCTGGGTGTTCTATATACTATAAGTATTAATGTATATTATTAAAAAAATTATCCATCAGTTATCTTAGTACCCATAACACAAGCTACGCTTACTTTAGGACTAGATGGCGATGTGTGTATTGCCGTAGTATATTCATTTTTTTTTTTTTTTTTTTTTTAAATAAATGTGTAGTGACGGCGGTTCAGAAAACAGTTTTCTCTCCTCGACTAACTAATGCAATCCCGTCCGTCACCAACCCGTCTGCGCAGCAGGCTGATTATAAGCGAAACCTATTGGGAGAGGCCTTTTGTCAGCAGTGGACTCTTATAGGCTATCGATGATGATGAACACAATAAACTGCTGCTGTTGTCTGCAACTACGTCCACCTTTGGTTCCCTTTTTTTTTTTAAATTTCTTGCGAACCGCCAGTTTTTTCCCGGTTTAGAGAATCAATCATACGTCCGCCTCCAGCAGGCAAGATACCTCTGTGACAAATCCAAGGTCGGTGCAATGGTTGAGGGGAATATCGGTTACATACAAACAAACGTTTTTAATGCGCCTAAGGACACCTACAGACTATAACTTCCTATCAGATTCGCGGCTGTAGTATATATAGTCTGTAGAGAAGCTTCTTTATGTCAGACACACAGGTTCGGGTGGCTTACACAGTGCGTTTAAAGCAGTGATGTTGTAATATTGTTTTAGAATTATAATCCTTTTAGGGATTTAAGGTATTCTATTTATGGTTTCTTCACCTTCACTTGTAATTAAAATATACCTTATTTAATTTGTGAAATTCCCCTTTTTATATTAACTATATTGTTTCTATGAATTGAGTTTTGTATTTCTTTAAACTTCTACGATCAATATCGAAGTAAGTGATTATTTCAGCACACTCACCTAGATAGATAGGCATATGCCTATGAAAAGAGATTCATGGCATGCATTCTCAAACGGGTTGTTGACCTCCAACTGTCTGTCTATTCATATCCAATATATAAAGCTGAAGAGTTTGTTTGTTTACTTAAACGCGATGATCTCAGCAACTACTGGTCCATTTGAAAAATTATTTCGCTGTTGGCTAGCCTATTTATCGAGAAAGGCTATAGGATATGTATCATCTCGCTGAGAACAATAGGAGTATAGCACCAATAAAAAATGTTTCAAGCTTTTTTCCCCTTTCGAGAGCTTCCGCTGCGTGCGCAACGTAAAACGATAGCATATGGCTATCTTTAGGTTGACTTATACGCAGACGAAGTAGCGAGGCTCCGCTAGTATCATATATTACTGTTATTTTAAAATATTCCAGCTTCAAACGACGGTGGTAAGCCTTAGGTCTTTTTAAAGTTTTTAATAAATCTGCTTAGATGTAAGATGTTTATATAAAGATGTTAATTCGGTTGTACATTAAACTAAACTGTTGATAGCACTAAACTATAATCCTTATGCGGGAAACTCCTCATCATGTATTTTGTACATAATGTATAATATGAATTTTAATAAATAAGCATAATCAAGTTAATTTGGTCTACATCACTTACCCTTACTTATTTAACTGATTCTTACGTCGTTTCTATTGAAATCTAGATAACAAGATGCTAGAAATATTGTGTACGCATCACTTTGTCGCCGCGAACAAGACTCGGAGCACTCTAGTTTTAACAATACATTTGTAATAGCTAGCGACTTGATTGTAATTTGTAAACTACGTTGCCTCTTAGGTACTAAAACAAATAGGTACGCGGTTGTGAAAAGCAGCAATGCATGACTCCCAGTTCGTTCGGGGACAGTGTTTTCTATACTTAAAGTGCTAAACGGAATTTCTAGTGCCTTGTTATTAATATTTCTATGATCGTGTCTTTCAGGTTCATTCGGAAATCCATTACAAACCCTCGACGGGAAAACGACGGGATGTTATAAGTTTGACGTGTCTGTGTGTGTAGCAACGTGTTTCCCGAATGGATGAACCGATTTAGATATTGTTGTTTTGATATTGCTTGAAAAATCGGGAAATGTTCTTGGCCATGTTAGAAGAAAATCGAACCAAAATGGCCGCCACCACAAAAAAGTGGACTATATATATTTTCTGTAAAGTTTTATCAAAATCAATTCGGTAGTTTTAGCTTGAAGGAGTAACAAACATCCATACAATCTTTCTCATTTATTTTATTAGGATTTTATTATGTTACATAAAAACAGCCGTTACGGGGTGCCTGCAGATGTGAAATTAAAGTTGGTAATAAGAATAAGGGAAAGCGTGGACCAGCGTGGTGAACTACGGCCTAAACCTTTCTCATTGTGATTAGACCCATGCCATGCACTGGGCCAAATAGGTTGATATGATGATAATGACAGTAATAATAACTAATTAGGTACCAATAGATTATACTAATTAGAATTTAAAAAAAGTATTTCTATTCGAATTCTATATCTATATCATATTCATGACGGCATAACCGAACGTCATGCCGTTAGCCGTGACGGCATTAAGCTCGATCGTACTGAAAAGGCGCCCTAATATAAAATGTTAGCCGTATAGTCTGCCTCATCACGAATCTTCCAAGTCCAGAATCTAACTAAATCTGGTTTGTGGTATTTATACCTACGTGGTCCCTAGGACCTTGTTTAATTTCGGTGACATTCCAAAAATATGGTATCCTGGAGATATGCGATGCGATTGTGCGATTGGTGGTCATAAAATCGTAAAGTTGGAAGAAAGTTTAGCTTTGATTACCTACCTTAGTTTAACAAACTATGTACTCGTATTTGTGTGTATTATATTCTTAAAATATTCATCAGCTATCTTAGTACTCATAATACAAGCTTCGCTTAATTAGGGGCCAGATGGCGATGTTTGTATTGTCGAAAGTCCTAGTATATTTATTATTATTTTTATTTACTATCATTTATTCTTTTTCATTTTTTTTTTAATTCTTAACAATGCTTAAAAATAAAATAAAAAATACTATTAAAAATTTAAAAAAAAAAACATCCACCTTCCGCTTGCGGGGCTTTTGAATGCCCAAGCAACCGGCGGTTAGGGCTCCAGAGTGAGGAACCTCCTCACAATACGCGCCGTTTCAAGGACTACTGCCTTCTGTATCCGACCCTTGATCCAACAACCAAATGAAAGCTTCTTAAGATGTTGGTTGAAGCTTTTCGCGAGAAGACCATTGACTAAAACGACGATCGGAACAATAACGGTCGGTACAAGTATTTAGATACTTTTTCCTTTTCAGCTTTCACCAGATTATCGTCATGTGGAATAGTAATGTCAACAATTATTGCAGGGCGCACTGATCGATCGACTAGTACTATATCAGGTCTATTAGTTGTAATATACCTGTCAGTGGTAATCGTTCGATCCCAGTAGTTTATTATTTTTTATTATTATCGTATGCAGAAGAGACGTAACTCTGAAACAGCCCTGACCAAGTAGCTACTGAGAATTCATCATTAGCCAGTGACTGTCCACTGCTGGACTAAACAAGCTCTCTCCAGGTTTGCCCATAATCACCACGCTGGGCAGGCGGGTTGATGAGCGCCTACTGCGCTCATCAACCCGCCTGCCCAATGATAGTACCTAGCTAATAGCACAGAAGACGCTTTTGCTCTTTCTCTGTTAACCCTCAGACGCCTAGTACAATACACGCGGGAAGCGGAGATCTGGAGACCACTGTATTCCGAACTGCAGTCACCACACGACACGGCACGGTACTCAGAATTATTTTGATATATTTGTAAATCCACCACGTGGTCTGAGATACGGACTGAGTCAGCTAAGCAATAAAATTGGCTTGAGTTCAAATGATCAAACGATTTTTACATTTCGGCATGAAATATCAAACAATATTGAACCGCCACTTGAAATGATAATCAAGTCCGGCAGATTCATACAAATATTTGGAATAGGAAGTTGGGATGAGAAATCGGATAAGACTTCCAAATATTTGACTCTTCCGTTTGAAATCCGGTCAAGAATTCAAAATGTACTTGAACGTTCTTACTGATATCATTTTGGAGTTTATCCTCGTTTTGAAACCTTGGTCGACCTCTTTGGCGCAGAAGTGAGCGAAAAACAGGGTGAGTTTGCATATTTTTTTTTTTTAATTATTCGATCAATAAACTGGTAACAATCAATGACGTTATCATGAGAATAACATAAATAAAAGAGAAAGACAGGCGATTAAAACCTTCTAGAAATGACCACAGCATGCTTAATTATAATAATCTAAAGATCCAGAATAACATCTTTCAGGACGCTTACTCTAAAGGAATTTGTTTTGTAGGCGACCCGCTCAGGCGTGGGTGTGGGCTAACTAAAATTAAATTATTTTCCAGTACAGTGTAATTTAGTTATTTACATTCACCTGATGGAATCCGTTTCTGGTTGAATGAGTAACAAGTGAAATATTTCTCGTGGGTTACAAAAAACGTGCCTACGTGCAGCACTGTTACAATTTCCGGGGGGATTTTCCTACAGCATAAACTGCTGCGATGGACAAGGGCGTAGGCCGCAATCTGAAATTTACTAGCTTAGTTTTCAGGATTTATTGTGTATGTGATCTAAACCAGAAACGGAATAGATCAGCTGTGAACTCAGTTTTATCCTGACAACTTTATACACTAATACAAGTTTTCTTTGCGCAATTGAGAATTATGAACATAAACTAGACAGCCGATTGGCGCAGTGGGCAGAGGACCCTGAGTCCAAGGCCGTGGGTTTGATTCCCACAACTAGAAAATGTCTGTGTAATGAACATGGATGGATGTTTTTCAGTGTCTGGGCGTTTATCCGTATAGTATTATTATAAGTATTTATGTATATTATTTATGAAATTATTCATCAGTTATCTTAGTACCCATAACAAAAGCTACGCTTACTTTGGGAATTGATGGCGTTATTGGCAATCATCGTTATTGCGATGTGTGTATTGTCGTAATACAAAAAAAAACTAATTATTTGTTGACTCTGGGATACTATAAATCTAAAATTGACTCGTCAATTCTCTATTACTCACCCAACTATTATGTTCACGTTGATAATCCTTCTCGTCCTAAATTCCGCCCGAAGACCAAGGTAGTACCTACTTTGGTCTACTGAAAGAAAGAAAGAAAAATCGTATTTATTGTCACACATTTGTGTAAAATGTTACATTTCTGAAATAAAATAATTGTTAAAGTATAAAAATTAAAAAAAAAATGTGTGACAAAGGAGCTGGCTCAGTATAGCTGCAAACTAAAACGCGCAGCACTGGTTTTCAGCCAGCCCCATTATCTTCGTCGTCCCTGAATCCTCGCAATGTTGCCAGGGATGACTTACGGCTCCGATACTTTGTCTCTAACTATGGGTCAAATAAGAAGGCTCAGAGACACTCGGAGGGCGATGGAGATAGCTATGCTTGGTGATCAAATCGTAAATAAGGAAATCCGAAGGAGAATCAGAGTCACCAACGTAGATCAACGAGTCGCGAAGCTGAAGTGGTAATGGGCGGAGCACATAGCTCCGAGAACCGATGGACGTTGGGTTAGGTTAGGTACCTTGTTCTGGAGTGGCGACTCCGCATGGAAGGCGC
The DNA here is from genome assembly GCF_905163445.1 of Pararge aegeria. NCBI lineage: Eukaryota > Metazoa > Arthropoda > Insecta > Lepidoptera > Nymphalidae > Pararge > Pararge aegeria. Next base: position 766,501 of record NC_053184.1, on the reverse strand, counting down.
AGCGTTGGTAGTCCAATGCAGTGGACAGACGACATAAAACGAGTCTCGAAAGTAGCTGAATACAACTTTAGAGAGTATTTCCACTCGCTAAGTTGTATCCAGCGACAAAAGCCCTACAGAAGACCTTTGTCCAGCAGTAGACACCTACGTCCAGCAGTTGAGATACTAGTGATTATGATTGTTATTAGTCTGGGCGTAGTGAAGAATTCTCCTTCTTATGCCCGTAGGATCGCTGATGCAGTGTCCTGGGCCATTCCAGCCAGCCGACCTTACCCATCAGGTTGTAGGAGGTCATTCTGAAATAGTGTTCTGACTTTGCCTCTTTTGCATACCGAATAATAATTTAACAATTTTCGTACACACAGTAGTAGCCAGGTATCTAGGAAACAAATTTACTGTAATAAATTAACAGCTAATAGATTACCCATGGAGTTAGCGTAAACATCATTGCGAAATTTTCCGCGGTTGAATGAATCTATCGCAGTCTAGAAACACGATTTTTTACAAGTTTACATCAACATTGTGGGAGAATAACATTCAAACCAATGAGAAGTTTGCGTGTCGCAATAAATTACCGACCATTTACCGATTAGGCATTCATATGTTAAAAACTTAAGGAGCTATACGATTGACGTTGATCTACAACTGTGGAATGAATTTCTACAAGAGTTGCTTATTTTTTAACTTTTTAACAAGATGACAGCAGAAATCGGTAAGATAATACCTATGCTACATAGAGAAAGACAAGGCTGTAACTATCTGGTTAAGTAGGTAGTAGAAAAGCTTTTTGTGACACTTGTCCGGGGAAGTACTATGGCCATTTCTGCCGCTACGCAGTATTATTGCAATGCTGTGTTCCGTTCTCAAACGCGTGGTTGTCGGTGTAATAACAGGCACACGAGGATTAAAACCTACCTACCTCTCAAATTGATGGACACAGGGCGGTATGTTTGCATCGTTGGTCAATTATTATTATAAAAAAAGAGTAAAACACCTTTGCAACTTGTAGGTATATAAATGCTTTATAGTTAAGTAGGGACTTTTTCGACTCTTTTTTGGACTCGGCTCGTTTTGTTACGTTTGAAATACATTTTTAAAATATTTTTTGTGTTGATACAGATTCAAAACAATTCTATAAATTAAAGGTGCTCTCACGCATTATGAAGTGGTCAGAGATCGAATTCATGAAGTCAGAGCAACCTGTTATGTAAAAAAACCGACATTGTGCGAGTCTAACTCGTGCACTGGTTGAGTCGTTCCTTGGAAAAATGGAGAATTTTATTACCAATCTATTTATTTTCGGAAATACGTATGATGGGATAGATGGTTTTATTCGAAAATTTAAGGGTTAGTGACAATATTAAATATAATAGGTATACGCCGTTAGGTTCTAAGAAGAGCAAAGGAAGATGGACGGATGGACAGAACAAATTCTTGAGTATAAGGATTCCGTTTTTCCATAACGAGGTTAACCCTACATAAAGTGTAATCAATAGAAAGAGCTCGAATAAAACTAAATTAAACACAAATGAATGCACTCATACCGGTTGGAAATAACAAGTCTGTCAGCGGCCGTAGTGAATTTTCACTAAATCGAAGTTTCCGAACGTTAGAAAACAAACATGTCCGAATTCCCGCCGATGCGCAAACATTCAAACTAAATTAACAAAGCATCAATCTGCCACGGTATCCCACGCGCATGCGTAACTGTTCAACTGTTCTTAATTTAAACTGCTTGTTTACTTTTTAAGATAATATACGAACACCGGTGAACTAAATCTGGCCTTTACGAGCTTAAAATAATTTCACGTACGCCCTGCCGCGTGCGCCGAGCGAGTCATATCCATGCGGGCACTCCTCCGGAGTTCCGACATTTTGCCTTTTTTAGTAATCGCGCTTTTCTCAATGAGTATTCTCTTAGATCCCTCACTAAGATGTTCATGACATAGGTTTTTTAAATGGCCTTTCATACGCCACCGTCGTATGGCGCATGGTTATAGTGACTGCATGAGTACAGATACACCAACAAGTACCTACTTTTCAGTGCGCAATCGCAACTCTGGCCCGTTGGAGCACCGACATCTATCAATAGTATAACGTCCATTCTCCGAAATACGTGACCCGCCCAGTGCCACTTTAGCTTCGCAATTCTTAAGACATACCTATCGGTATTCAATTAATTTGGTTCTGCCGTAGTTGTCCTCATTTCCGGTTTCACAAAGACAAACTCCGCGCATGGATTTCTTCGCTCAGTGACTCTTAGGATTCTAAGTCTGCATTGTTAGCGATTATGTTTTGGGCCAACGTTCCCTGTTCAAAGACTGATCTTCGTCACGAAGCCTCCCAAATGCACGCTATCCAAGTTAGATTATCTTTTTGTGGAAATTGTACCTTCCTTTTGAATTGCGTGTCCTAGGTATATTATTTCGGCTACAGATACGAGCGCAGGATTGTGTTCGCTGGGCGGAACTCTCTCTCTCTCTCTCTATGTCATGTTCCTCGTTGCTGGAATGAAAACCTGAAGGTCGTGACCCCTTCCATTTACAGTCTTTCGGACGTAGCTCAAAATGCTGGAATCTGAATGGCTCTAATTAGTTTCAAAGCGGCAGTTACAAATGTGTTACACTTTTTAGACTTATTGATGCCGCAATTGTGACATTATTTGAATTTATTTAACGCCACTTTTATCTTTACAGTCTCGACTGTGCGGTTCATCGTATTAATCGAACTGCACAGTTTGTACAATCTTAGCCAAGCTGATTTTTTGCCAAAGGCATTCTCAGAACCAGCTTGGAGTGAGAATTACAAGAGAATGGTCATAGTCCACCCCATAGGTAATAATGGCTGAAGTCGCCAATTGGTATTAGATATATGTGTTTGGGTCAGAGCTCTAAATCCCACTCTCTCAAAAAAGATAACGAGTTATATAAAACTTGAGGATAGGCATTGTAAGAGTTATATAAAGCCTACCCTTACGTATTTAATTCGTACTTTAGATTTTCATCATTTTATTTCATCTGCATACCCTGTGCATACCCTCTATGCACGCCACTGGGTATGATAATGATATCTTATCTGGGTTTTATAAAGGTAGGTATAGTTTTGTTTTGTAGTATTATTTGGAACCATCACCTATAAACAGAACAACGCTTCGCAGGACATGTCAGGACGTCCTGCAACGTGCCGCCCTGTGTCCATCAACTAGGGCATAGGTTCTAACCCGTAGTGCCTGTAATTAAATCGGCAACCACGCCGTCAGACCGGAACACGTCATTGTAACAATGCTCTCTGCAGCAGAAATGAGTATGGCCATTCGCCGGACGAGCCCTGTCACGAAAGTCTCTACTATTATTTAAATATGTGACGTGTGTAAGACTATGTAAACCTACCTGCATTTGTAACAACAAAATGAAATGCTCGTCAGAATGACGTCTCCGCACCTTATGATGATCCTAAAGATAACAATGCAGTATACCGACTAATCATCGCGGAATTCAGCCTACGTAGTACGTATTAAACCTATAAAAGTAGGGTAGCCATCTATATTGGATAATCAGGACAGTGTTTTTCTCTTAATAGGGCTTCGTTATAAATTAAACAAACATTCAAGATCTTAAAATTAAAAGCAGAAATATTTAGTAGCCTACATGTAGTGGCAAGCATTATATATATATCCTTATCTAAGGAGATAAGCTGTTTATTATAACCATCAAGCCATTAATGTCACGCACCTAAGAACAGGTCTCTCGCTGCTGCACTCACCACGCAGCTTTAATATTGTTTGGCGGGCTTAGATTATTAACTTCTAAGTAATTATTATTATTGTTATTATTATTTGATAACGATCCAGATCATTTTTCGATGAGGCAGGGACGGAAATAAAAACCTATTTCACTTCTCCAAAAGTGGGTCGACGACCATCTCTTTCGTGATCTTTTCATGTTTTGGTTTATACTGGCAGTTAGATTTATATGATGTTTAAAGTACGATACGAGAGCTTGTCCCAAGATACCTTGTCTGATGTTGGCTCTACAAAAAGTAAGCATTAACCTGTGTATTATAAACATTGAATCACGACCACGTGAGCCGTTAACTTGGTGCTGTTCCACTGAGGGCTATTCGTGGAGCTCCAGTACGGATTCCACACGACTTTGTAACGAGCTAATTTAATACTTACACACACCCACTTCCTGCAGCCCAGTGGCATGCACAGAGTTTTAATCAGGGTTGCCAAATAAGGCAGGCAGATGATTCCAAAACGTAACCGTGTTTATTCAATGCCAAATGGGCTCCATTTCTACTGGCTCAGACGTTTCAATGTGGATCTGTAGCAATAACTAATCATATTGAGCTTCCCACAACTTCATTTGAGGTCACACGTCAAGTTCAGACCATACATGGACTCCAAATAAGACCAGCTGGCCCTTGGTATTCATAATAAGGTCTAAGCAGGTCCAGCGGCTACACTCTAGAACAGTTTCATACATTTTACTCACATGCTTGCATATTATGTACAATGGGTCTGCGAACTACCAGCTAGGAGCAATCCATCTGGGCGATCGATCTAATCCAATGCATTGTCTTCAGTAGATCGCCGATCTAGGAGACAGAGTCTTAATCAATACAAAACTTTAAAGTTTTGGGGATTACCGGAATTGCGGCAAGGTTCCATCGATATTGAATGAATGAATGTATGAATGAATGCACTTTTATTGTATACCAAAGAAAAGAGTAGTTACAGATATATCCACATACGCCACAATTCGGTGGCCTTCTCGCTACATAGTAATTTCTTCCAGGCAACCCAAGACGCAAAAGGTTATATATATAAAAGAGGTAGGTGGTGCAAAATCACATATAAACATGCGGTATTCAATAATATATAATTGGGAAAACTCCCTCACCTTTTTACCATCGAACCACCATTCATCGTTTCTAATGTGCACCAATCTGGAATGCCCTTACGGCTTCCGGTTTCCTCAAAACCTATAATATTACCTTCAAATCAAGATTATCTAGGGTCTAGTAAACAAGCACGGTTACTATGTGGATGGCTTTGTGGATGTCAGAGAGAACTATATTTGTGTACAAAACTAAAAAACTCGCCCATTAACCCATTTTGTACCCATCATTTTACTACTACAACCCACGTTTCTTTTAGGGGTTTTTTGCAATTCCCGAGTTTGTGCAAATTTTCTAATAGCTACATAAAATGAAAACAACTGAGTGGAAAACTTTTGCAAATGAACACTCCGGATTTTCTGCGGTTTAGACTACTGCCACACTAAAACCAAACGAGAGCCTTCTAAAATTTATTTTTTCAATTTATTTTTATATAACTTGCCACCGTAGAATTTCATTTTACTTTTATTTATTTTGTTGCGCGAATTAATTAGTTAAATTTGCACCTAATAAATCCGCGCGAACAACATCTTGTGATGACCAAATTAGTGGTTTTGAAAGAAAAGTAAAGAATGGGTAAATGTAAAGATTGAGTGACCTTACAAAAAATTCAAATTATGTCACAAATGCGTCATTAGTAAATCTTAAAAACTCCAGCACATTTGATTATATTTGAAGAGAATGTGCAGGCCAAATTCTGAATAACCATGATTTAATTGCACCTTTGTTGTCAAATGTTAAATCACTATCATCACGCGGATTTAAAATATCAGACGTTAAAGACTAACCAGTCCTACTCTGTACAAGAAATACAATATAAATAAAGAAAGCTTAATAGACAATGTCATCACGCAAAATTTCGGTTGGAATCTTGTATTAAAGTTCTATCTGTATCTTTTGAAGGCAGGTTCTGTTTAGTGTTATCCGATCGTTACGAAAATCCACTCCTTGCCTCCTCTATTTGACCCCTGAAATAGGGGTTGGTACGTTCAATGATCTGCCGCCACAACGCGATCTGCCTGCTCTTTCCGTTGACTAAGGAAATTGGTACAACGATCTGTTGCGTCCACCAACCCGTCACCCCAGCGTCGTGATTATGGGTATAGTATGTTATATTATTGGCGTAATAATCCCCCCTTGGGAGAGCCTTAAGACCAGCAGTGAACTGTTATAGGTCATCGAAATTTATTAAAGGTTTATGAAATGTATCTAAAATGAATTCGCATTTATAATATGAAATATTAGGATTAAGTATACGATCCGATATCGGGTCGGACAAAATGGAGGTTCTCTTAGTCCACGACACCATATAGTTAGTCCTAATGGTCACGAAATAATAGGTTAAGATTACGTAATTGGCGAACCTCTGGCGCAGGAATAACCCACTGACACAGTTCCGTGCAAAAAGTGCGATTCGTTGCGACCGGCCACTTAGTTGCTTATTGTTTACGAATCCGCGGCCGGTGATAATGAGATAATGAGCCTTCGTCATATTTAACAGCCGGAACATGACTCAAATTATGGTCTGTATCCTTTGACACTTTTCGACCACACTCTGGACGAAAGCAACCCACACGGGTGTGACGCTAGAATGCTAGCTAGAGCATAGCCAGGAGAAAGATAAAGAAGAAGAAGAGCCATGGACACTCCAAGTTTATCTCTTATTGTGAGACAACCACCCAAATCAAAATTTATATCGGGGAGGTGCGGTCAAAGAACGGGAAACATTTTTTATCATAATTGAAGGATCAAGCGGATGGCCTACCAGACGGTGAGCGAAAAAACCTTTGACTACAAACAGAGCAACAGTTGGCAGGGCATGCATTTTTCTCGGTACAATCAACTAACAAGAAACCGCGCAATTGCTCGCTCCCAAAACCTTTTTGCAATTTAATAATAATTTGTCTATCTTGTGTGAGATGAAAGCGGAGCGGCTTGCTATCAAGCAACCTTGTCATTGAGAAATTCAAAATTAATTTATTTCAAGTAGGCCTAATATACGCACTTTTGTAATGTCCATTCTGTCTGTTTGATCTGATTCTACCACCGGTTCTACGAAAAGAAGCCGGCACTCAGCAGTTGCTCATTTCCAACATCAACTATTTACATTTTACATTTGATGAAAGCGGAGCCAGATGCTTCCAAGTAACCTTGTCATTAAGAAATTCATCAGTTGTATAGTATCCTCGCTGTAATAAATGTGTTTTAACATATTCTTTAAAGTTATGCATTGGTAGGTCCAAAATTACCTTACAAATACTATATTATTATTTTAAATCTGCCAAGATTGGTGCAGCGAAGCAGTTCAGCCATTTGGGTAACGAATAGACCTAGAGTATTTTTTGTATGAATCTATCTTGATCAGGTATAGCGTAACACTTTCGAGAATACAGGCGTGATCGGTGATGTCATGGTATGTGATTGCGTAATCAATGCATATTTATCCGATATCGGATTCGGGGTTAATTTGCTGTAAATTTTTTAAGCGTTCCGTTGTTTATCATATCCAATTCCAAATGAAATTTAAATGTCACCATTTCGGAATAAACTTCTTTCGAATAAAAAACACATCCATATTGATAACTTCCTTTTTGAAGTCTTCCGTCAAAAGTAACAATAAAAAAGAAAATAATAAAATAGAATATTATATGGTAATCTTCAAAAATCTAAATCCTCAATGATATAAAATACGAGACATTGGCGAAATACCTTGTGCTCATTTGGCACAGACAAAAGCCATAAACAAGAATTGAAAAAAAAAAAGAATATTATATATATAAATTTTTATACCAGAACAACTCAAACAGACTCAATTTAGCGGATAATAATGTACCGATAACGTGTGTGTTCTGTCAGAACCTGACGAATTTAGGGAAGTTCTGTAAAAAAATTACATTAGAAGAACTATAAATACATATACAATCATTTTTATCATCAGTACGTGCGGAATGTTTTTATCTTTTTATGGAAATTTATCGTTATAATCGCGATCGTTGCGCTCTTTAGTCTTTAAATTATTCCGGATTTTACGCAATCGGGGAATCACTGTTTTTTTATTTAAACTATGTTTGAACGTATCTCTTAAATTCGTTTTGTGTGACGTTTGTTGGTTAAAGCTGAACGTGCATTGGATGGCGGCGAATGCGCCGTAAGCCACTTTATTTAAATATCTTCACCGAGCTTACATCAGCTGGCTCAAGAAGTTAATTCTATAAAATAATAATTATTAATATTGTTCTGCAGGAAATCCGTTAGGTATAAATACAATAAAAGTTAGATCGTCATCATAATCATCAAGCGCCTACAAGCGTCCGCTGCTGAATTTAGGCCTTTCCAAGAGCGCACAATCACACACGTGTTGTCAAAAATAAGGGTCTTAGACATCAATAAAGCAGTTAAGATTTTCCTCCTTTAAGTGCTTAATTAACCGAATATTATATAAAAACGTACCTAATATATTTTAATGATATATACATACAATTCAAACATAGTAACAATAACACTTGAGGTGAGAGGTTCAGCCGTCTACTGGGTAAGATGTATCAATTAGATGTAGTTATTGCGGTGCATTCGACACGTACGGTGCTGACAAATGTGCGTTCACCATCAATTAATTCACTCACTAGGATGTGGTTACTGATCTAACGGTAAGTTATTATTTAAATGAGACGGTTATTATGATTTATGAGTTAAAACCGGTTTGTATTATCATTTTATTTATAGCGTTTTAAGTAATTAATATGTTTACATCCGTGATGTTACAAATGATCTAAATCCTGTTGGTAACTGAGACAATGTACTTATTTATATTAAGTCATTTGAAAGCATAGCACATTTAAGCTTTTATAATCTTAAGTTTTTACTTACTTTTCTTACACAATATATTTTTTGATGACCTCCCCTGGAGCAGTGGTGAGCGTTGTGATCTTATCAGTGGGAGGTTTAGGCAGGGGAAATTTGGAAATTTATAATTTCGAAATGTTCTCTGGTCAGATCTGGTGGAAGGCATTGATTGGCCTTGGTTTGTTACTATGCCCTATTGTTAAAACTGAATTCAATACATGAAGCAAACTGTCCTTAGGTTTTTCGTATAGTAGCCGTTGATACAAGATTATTTAGAGCGACTTAATAGCCGAAATACAATTTTCCTTGTTCATTGACCCGGTCCATAATAAAAGTAATTATCGTAGCATATACTCTTACATATTACTTCGTTTCATTAGGGTGTCGTTTTTCCACTTTACACTTTTGTAAGCATTTAGTATTTTTGTTATCGCAGGATTATTCCTGCTTTTATAGTGTCATGAAAATTGCTACGGCCGTAGCTCTGTAGAGGCGCTACGTTTATCGGTGTTTCCAGATTCATGCGCTTTCATCTTCATTTTTCACCTTCAACTGTCTGTTTTGTTTTACACGTTAAAGTATAATCCCCTCCAATTTAAATTTTTCCCAAAGTAAATAATTTGATCAAGAATAATGTAAGTTTTTTGAATTTAGTTTCAGTTTAACTTCCGCGAAAAATGATTTCCTGAGCTAAATTAACCCCTTGTTTAAGGGAGTCTGCTAAGTTAGGTTTAGTGCTTAGCTAAGTTAAGTCTACCTCTGGTGGAATGGAATAAGCAAGCTTAACTTCTGGTGGGAAAAGGTCAGCTAAGTCAATCTCCGGTGGAAGGAAAGATTAGCAAAGTTTACCTTTGGCGAGAACAGTCCGCTTGGCTATGTTAACCTCTGGTGGAAATAGGCTAGCTATGTGTACCTATGGGGGGAACAAGCCGCTGGGCTCTGTTAATATTTCGTGGAAAGGTCAGTTAAGGTATGTGTGCTTTATAGAAGACCTCTCGCATATTTTTGGCATGGCTTCTTTGCTTATCTTTTCGGCTCTGATACGCCTCTTAGCATGAATGAAAATATTCATACTACTATTATACATGTAAATACAAAGTACACAAATGTTTGGACGCCATACAATTATTTTTATTTGTTTATTTTTTAAATAAATAAATAAATATATTGCGACAATACACACATTGCCATCTAGCCCCAAAGTAAGCGTAGCTTGTGTTATGGGTTTTAAGATGATTGATAATTTTTTTAAGAATAATAAACATAAATACTTATAATATACAGATAAACACCCAGCCACTGAAAAATATTAATGTTAAACACACAAATATTTTCACTCAGAAATTAGGGCCGCTGACCACTGCGCCAATCGGCTGTTTCATTGTTACATTGTTAAAGCAGTGTGATGCTGTATTAAGTTAAGAGCCTGTAGAAGCCGGTATGCATAAATTTAGAAGCGCTTCGATCTTCCCTGGTGTCTCTATTCCGCACCGGGGCAGATGGGACAGAAATAATGTGCAGTCGTGTTACGAAGTGGAGAGGACTGGTATGCGCAGTGTAGAATGACCTCCGGCTTGCTTGATAGAAAACTTTGAAGAAAAAGCTTGAAATGGCAGGACTCTATTTAAGAGCGTTGCAAAATAAAACGCTTCTTAAAAACACTCTTAGTTTTTTTTCATTAATCCATTTCCACTTTTTTACATTTTTCTCAAATAAAATGAAACCTTACCAAAATAATCTGTATATATTGATGTTTGTAAAAAAAGAAATAAAACACTTTAAATTTCTAAAGATTTATATTATTTAAGATGCTATTCTAAAGATTGAAGAAAGAAGACGGGACTCACGGGATGGGTCTCGTCGAGACCACGATCCATCCATGTAACTAGGTCGAAATATCAACAATTCAAAAAATATTATCGTTGTATGTACCCGTTGAACTACATTTTAGAAATGTTGATTAACCACGAAAATCTTAGTTTAAAATCTTTGACAACGGGCAGCCGTTTGGTTAAAAAAGATTTGCTATTCTATACCATATCTTATTTCACTGTGAAGAGCTTCATAGTTTACAGTTTCCAGCAATGAACGTTTGTCGGAGGATTGTATCTGTATAATTAAATAATGTAGATAAATCTAAAACTTAGAATCAACTTGATCAGACTGTTTTTTTTAATTTGTTTGTTTTTTTTTAATACTGTACAACCGTACAGTATCAATAAAATATACTGAAAGTTCGGAAACATCCAAAGGAAATGTCTAAAAAACCTAAATGGTAATTTCGTATAGGAGAGCAATGCAAGCTTTGAAATAAACACTCGGATTTATTTACATTTCGAAAGATTTCAATTTGCTGTTAAGCAAAATGGTTGCAAGTTGCATTTCATAATGAAACGCGCATTCGCCGAAAGGTCGTGAGTTCAATTAATCTAATACCGATAGTTCCGAGAAAACCGCGCGGCGCGGCTGGAATTGGTAATCATTAAGCGTAAGTTTTATCTCCTAAATACGCAATTTATAATCAATTATTAATTTACGATGAAAGAACATTTTTTTTTTAAGTATATAGACAAGTGCTTGACTGCAATCACACCTGATGGTAAATGATGATGCAGCCTAAGATGAAGCGCGCTTGCCTAGAAGATGCCTATTCACTCTTGATTTGAAGGTACCCAGATTATAGGTATCAGGGAAGACAGAAGATGGGAGGGCATTCCAGGCCAACATTCATCAATTATAACGTTTTTATTTTGATGCGAGTACAATCGAGGGGCAATTCCAGTGCATAAGAACGGTGACATCTTAGTGGCTAGGACTTTAGCCTCCCTTTTGGGGAGACTGGGTAATGGTGTCGATTTCCGGCACGTCTTTCCCGCTTTTGGAGAAATCTTTGAAGATAGGTTGGTTCAAGCTATTGATTATCACTTGTTTTGAAGGAAAACATCTTGAGGTAACATGCACGGCTGAGAAATATCCGCAGATTAGTAGATTGTCACGCCTTTGACAATATAATATTGTCACAGGCGTGTGAACTCTACTAATCTGCTCTTGAAAAGCATGCCGGACTACGGCCTACACTCTTCTCATTCTGAGAGGAGACCCGTGTCCTATAGTGATTCGCTAATGGATTGGTAATGATGGTGATGGTGATGACCATGAGGTAACCTGCATGGCTGAGAGTTCTCCATAAGGTTGTCAGTAAGCGTTTGAAGTCTTCCAATCTGCTCTTGACGAGCGTGGTGGACTACGGCCCTACCAATTCTGAGAGGTGGCCCCTGCCCTGTTGTAGACTGGTAATGAGTTAATATGGTATATGAGATTTATATATGTTTCATACGAAGGTTTAAATAAAACAAAATGTTTATCAAAAAATAAATGAAGTACAAATGTTTATTCATCGGCAGACTCTTAGTTTTAAAATTTAAACTAATCACGTGATTCGATCACTAAAAGCTTCTTAAGCTGTTAAAATTGAATAATAAATAAATTAATTAACTATTTTACATTTGAGATTCAATGCCTTTGGCACTAGCTAGACTAGTCCGTACACAATTACCTACTTAGTATTTAGTTAGTTAAATATTACAAAAGCAACACACACTATTTACAAATTTACAAAAATATACATTTATTACACTCACGTTTAGTAAAATAAGAGAGCTAGTTACAATAAGTCGAGTCCAATATTTACAATAACTTACAATATTTAAGTACATTCAAAGAATCGCTTGACTAGAAGCAAATTAAATTTGTTGAAAATATTAAGTACATTCTTGATTAACTGTCCCTATATTATTTACCTACCACAATTGACTTAAGTTTAAAATCGATTTTACCACTTTGCATGGGTTGTCAGAATATGCAGTCAAAGAAATAAACTAAAAACAAATATGAAATCCTTTCCAGGATTTCTTGTTGATCTGGTACAGATTTTAATTGGTAATTAATATTTCCCAATGGGAAGATATTTACCTTACATACTTTGTCTGTACACCTTACTTAATACAACAATACTTTAGTATGTACTCTCAACTCTGTATAGACGATACATTGTGTTTATTTTTTAAGGAGATAAATAGAGCCCCTTTTTATTTTGTTTAAGTATTGAATTTGATTTAGAACAAGCATATTATGGTAAGATATTCATTAAATGCTAATTATCCTTTACACTAATAGTAAAAAAACGACCATATCTATCACAATTTAGGAATTGCGTTTATCTCGAAACGCCCTATGCTAATGAAACAATACTGAAAAAGTGATGTCGTTGTACCTAACCTAAAATAACTTAAACAAAAAAATAGGATTGACTTATAAATTAATTAAGTACAATAAATTAATTAATAGGACTAAGTATTTTTTATGGAACATAAAGGCCAGTCAATTCACAACACCATTTGGTCCCATTTTTTTACATTAAATACATTAAACAAATAAATAACTTATTCGTAATAGTAATACTGCTTAGTTTTCTTCAATACAATTAAACTACGAGTTTACGACACATGGATCAGTCATATATATTTTTTAGGTCAATCTAGGTTCAACGAATTGGAGGGTTGACCGAGTCAGAAGATCGACCTAGGTTGAAAGAAGTCTGGTCTATATTTAAAAATTAATGAACTGGCTGATAAAATCGAATTTAACCACAATAATTGGTATTGAGAATTTATTTGTTATTTCACTGAATGGTGGCCTACGATTACATTCGGCCAAGTTACACAGTGATTCAGTAAGACGTATAAGCCCTACGAGTATATATCTTTACGGCTCGTATGGGTACGAAACATTTTTCTCCTCGAGGAAAGTACATAATATTTATCCGAGTATGGACGCACGGGTGGAAATAATAGCCCAAAAATATACCTGTAATATGAACAAGGGTAAACTTTTCTTTTGCCTTGATGCGGTGGTTCGACAGTTGAACAAGTAATTGTACCTATCCCTTGGCAGTGGATATAAATGGAGGATAAAAATTGTTTCTCCGGCCTATACTAGTAAATAGCCAAATGGCCTCAAATATTAAATATGTTTTTTAAGATTATACACAACTAACAATGATCTTTCATGAGATCATTTTAATATTTCAAATTTACTTATATATTTTGGAAAACTATTTAAGTTCATCAATCAAATCGTGTAACCTAGGTCGGCCCAGGATAGTAGGTCCATGTGCGCGACAAAACTCCTTATGTATTTACTTATTCACAACTTTGTTCTCTCACTTGGTTAAACCATTTGTCTTCTATAAAAAAGTTCAATATTTGAGTGTAAATAATTGAGTTAACTCGTCCATTGATGCGACGATTCACGTGTCTGTTTGTATGGGTCTCCATACCTACACAACATTAGCCTTGTTCACTAACTGAAGTGAATTCTTCAACGCAAAGGTCACATCCAGTGTTATCAATTTGAAGGCACCATCGATGACGTTAGGCCAAGGCACTTTTATGGTTTCCTCTGATTCTTCACAGAGTTTTCCGAGTTTTCGTAGTTCACCTTCTTCTCCTCTCACAGACGCATTTAGATGGATTCCACCTCATAGCCGGGTTCCGCTATAACAAAAGAAAATATCATTCGATCTATATACTCTCACTTGATTGAAGCGAAGATAACTTAAAGTTTGGGGGTAGGCTGAAAACTGAATGGCCATAGGTTCGAATCCATTCTCTTGGAATACTGTCGTTTTTTGCCTAAACAAGCTTTATGCTTAATTCGAGGTGAAATAAGAATTGCGCGCCTTGAGCATGTTAAGGTCAGGGGAAGTTCTCTAATGGAGCGTGCAGGATCTTAATACTAATGTCTTATCAAAGAGGTGGTCTTTGCACCTCATATCAGAGTGCCTTTAAATACAAATGATAAATTGAATATATATTTACAGAGATAAGAAGCTGAAAGTGTGAAATAGAAACGATGGATAATATTAACAAACATACAAACATAGCCCCATAAAATCACAACCCATCCCAACTAAGTCGGGAGTAAGTAATAGCAATCTATAAATGCATGAAATATAAGCCTACCTACCTAGTTCAGTTTTTATAACGCGAGATAAAAAACATTTAACGCTCTTTTAAAATATGATGTGGCTGGGACAAGTAATAGAATTTGAATGAAACAAAGTACCAAGCTAGCCTTCTAATGGTTAAAAGTATATATTTGGCGTTTTTGGAGTAGTAGGTACAGCTTATTGTGACAGAGCTTATTCTGGGAAGTACGCCAGGATGCATTGTTACAATGCTGTGTTCCGATCTGAAGGGCGTGGTTGTCGGTGTAATTATAGGCACATGAAGCTCAACACTTTCCCCTCAAGTTAATGGTCACAGGCGGCATATTGCAGAACGTGTTCCTTGCATGCCCGACGAGGTGTTACTCTGTTTATAGGCGGTTTTCTATTTCCCATCAGGTGGACCAACTGCACTAATTCCGTGTGATTTCCTGCTATACGTTGATGAGGTGTAGCATATTAAAAAGTATTATTTTATCACACCGTCATTTCAGTTCCAGGTTGAATTTCCACCTTAAACAGCATAATAACTGACTATCAGAAGAGATGGCAGTCAAGCGCTAACTTTAAGCCCTAGCAGTTCTGAAAGGTGCTACAGACGAACATTTATCTACTATATTACAATAATAAATGTATTGTCAATAACACCAAGTAAAAATAAATGAATGTTAGATATTCTTTCCTAAAAAAATAAAATAAAAATGGAACGTACAGAACAAAAAACAACAACAATGAAAGCTGTAAGAATCGAGTGTAACTTTTACATTTCTGCTGATTATTGTTAACTTTTCACGACATTTAGATACTATAGTCGTAAAAATATAATAGGCCCGTTTTGACATTTGTCATCGCGACGTAACTAGTTATGGAACCATAAGACTCTGTACTCGATACTCACGATAAATCAATTCAAGTTTGTATCAGTACTGGATTGATATTATTATGTATTGTAAAGTGTTCGTTCGTTCAAAGTATTCCTTTAACTTCACAACCAATACGCGTAACTGGCTGTTGATTATACGTCCACTTTTCAACATGTTGAAACAGAGTTAGTACTATATAAAAACAAACACAAAAATCGAGTCAAATCACTATGTTTAAATTAATGTCCAAAATAGAAGAGCCATAGTTAACGTAAAAGTAAACAATATATATCAAACTTAAACGAGCGCACAGTCAACTTTACAAGATGAGGAACGAAAAACTGCGCAGTGCGCGCGGGGACGCTTCAGTCATGTGCCGCTTGGTCAGATACATCAACTCAGACTCATTATTTAGAACCCATTTTGAGAACCAAGCTCATTCGTTGCAGTAAAAATAACTACACAATATATAATTTCGATATTCAGTAAAAAAATGGTTACAGCTCTAGTATAAAAAAAAAAAAGACTGAGAACGTAACTGTTTTCGGAACGTTTCGCAACAATTATAAATTGCATGCTACTATGAAGTAAGCGCAAAAAGAATACTCGCGATATATTCTTTCGTATTATTTAACGTCCCAAAAAAATTTACGTATTTTTTAAAACACTGTATGTAATTGATTTTTATTTTTTTGTTTCTTTCAGTTTCGTTCCAAGTTACATTCTATGGTCTTGCACAAATGTCAAAACGGGCCTATTACATTTTTACGACTATAATAACTAATAGTTGATCCGGGCTCTGGTCACAAAATAATCGAACCATGACAAATGCATGAGAGGACAGATGTGACAGATTAGCAAATTATAAAGCAATTATCAATAAATCAGTACCTGTCATCGCATACAAATGTGTCACGTTGACAGCTCTGACTGCCAAGAAGTATGAGACGAAAAATGGCTAAAAAACTTAAAGTATCATCCCTTGAGCTTTTAATGATTCTTCAGAGGAGCATTTTTCGCATATATTGAAATTTACGTTAACTCTAGTGAGACAGTTTTTTTTTATGTAAAAGTTACACTGAAATCTTTGTAAGACAAGGGATGTCAGCACTCAGCACGGCATTCAGACAAAACGCGACACGACGCGACTCGGCGACCATCGGAAGAAAGTACACCAACTACCGATGGTTACTCGTATTCTAACATTTTACAATATGAACTATTATTTTAAAAACATTCATGCAAGAAAAAAAAAGTGTCAATAAAAAAAATGCAAAAAATAAATCGAATGAAAAAGAAAAAAATGCAAGCTAATTGTACTGATTTGTTTATATACAAAACTGAGCCTTAACTTTAACTTATTACATGGTTGGTATACGTGGATGATTCTCAGATACAGCCTGGAGTTAAGAAATAGGCTTTATGAGGCCCTAGTCACTTTTTACTACAGCCGCATTGAAGCAGCATCTTGGGTCTCTGCTCTAAATCTATCACCATTCTATGAGAGAGAAGTCCTTTGCCCATCAGGGAAATTAAACAGCTGAGTAAGAGCGAGCGATTCCAAATTATCAGACATTCAGTGTCCTGGGAGTTTTCCTGTAATATTTTGATTAAGCAACTTAACAGTCGCTAATCCCGTATCCCATACAAACTGTCACGCTGACAAGCTCGTGTTGGTAGCACCACGTATGCTGTAGTCGTATGCTTAATGCTAGACATGCCAACAACTAAGCAGGTCTTTAATGGCAACACTATAATTTTAAAGTGTTTTAAAGTTACAACAAATCATTAAAGAGATGTAAGTAGGTATTAACGCAACCAACTTTCATGGGAATTACATACTAATCATACTAAAATTACATACTGTCATTATTTTATGCTGTAACTAAGCAACCAATTGACCAGATTTTTGGGTATACCAGGAATGAAACGGTTCCGAAGGGATCTGTAAAAAACTGTATAAATCGCGAACAAAAGCTAGTAGATAATAATAGGACCTTAAATATTTTGTACGAAACAGAATCAGCACATATGTTAAAAAAAAGATTAAAATAAAAAAAAACGTTAACATCGAAGTTGTAAAGTTAAAAGCATGCGTGCCGTACCACACCTACGTTAGTGTCACAGACATCCATCGTCTTACGCACCTGCTTGAGGCAGCTCCGCCTTTCCTTCATGTTGGGGCATTGACAGTTGCACTTACGAGGATTGAACACCCTCGGCGAGGAGCACTCCCGGGTGGGCACGGCGCACCCGCAGCCGCAACTGTGGTGCACCTCCACGGGGTATGTGGCGCAGGTCTCCTTGAGCGTCTTCAGGTTTGATATTCGCACCTGTACCGAACAATTACACCATAACATTAAAAAATTTAACATTTTAACTCTACCGTCTATACCTATACATCTTTGAAATCTGCACTAAAATTTAAGAAAAAGAACGGCATTGTTCTCGAAATAGAAATTAAATTTACGCATTCAAAATTAGCACTCATATTTTATGAGTGCTAATTTTGAATTCAACCATCTTTCAGACTTTATTAGGAATATATAAAATAAAAAAGAAATTTAATAAAAGTTAAAAAAAATACTGGAGCAAAATAAAAAATGAAGTGAAAATTATTAATCTAACGATACAGTATTAATATTAATTAATATTAATATTGGGCTAAAACGTTGTGTAGTCGTTATTTTCGTTTAGATTTTTGAATTGAATATAATTGACTTAAATGAAGTAATAATAAACTAGGTCGACGACCTAACGTGCTATTCTAGGCACTGAAGTGTAAGCGAGATTCGTACTTCTGAAGTTAAGTAGTTTTAAGTTGTTTCAAATACATTATACGATGATCTGGATGGATATAATGATGTTATCTAAACATAGTACTGATAATACATAATAGAAAACAAACATCATAACCACCTGATTGCTTGAGTCAGTGATGTGTATGGGAATTATGTCATTATTATCATTAGTGACATAGCATTGCGCAACCCATTACCAATAGAGCAAGAGCAACCGCAAGCCACAGACTTTTGATCGGCTAATCTAAAAAAAAATGAGCCGTTACCGGGCGCTTGGCAGATGTAACATGAAAACTATTTTATAAAATATAAATGGTTTGACTGATTTAATGAATTAAATATTGCATAATCAAACACAAAACATCGTATGAAAAGGAAGCCAACTGGCGTCGTATAAGAATTAACCCCGCAGAAGTCTGCAGTTTGCGGTTGCTTGAAGACGGATTTTCAATGATTCAAATATGTTAATTAATATTATCATATTTAAATAAGACGTGACATATTATCAAAATATATTATTACTTGTTTTGCGTCTCAATGACGAATTGCATCGTAATATGTGCGTTATGTAACTATATACGGATAATATAATATTACGAGTAGGTACGTTACCACTAACTGACTTTTTTGAATGACTGATGTGACTAAGGAACGATAAAGTTACAAGTTAGTAATATTTTTTTTAGTCAAAAATGATGTTACAACTGTAATCAATATTATCGTACACCAATATTTTTATTTAATTATTTATTTTACGAAACGCATCGTAAAATACATATGGCTGGTTCCTTTTATCCCACTTCTGATGTTATAACTTCAGATGTGGTAAAATGCATGGAAACAATGTAAAGCAATATTAATAACTAAAATGGCCGGGGCTTTAACACAAGTACGGAACTCAGATTAAGATCTATTTCTGATAATTGCCTTCTTAAGACTAACAAAGTAGCTATTAAAGAGATAAGGAGAATGACCTCTCTTTCTTACCCACTGTGTTAAAGAAAAGTCGCTTACTTGATATCGTGTGCACCTGGAAATATTGTGTAAGACTCATGAAAGGTTGTAGGTCTGTTTGTATATTTTTATTATATCTAATTAGGGCCAAATGAAAAGGGCATTTTTTTTCATCGCGACATAGTACCTCCTACCTACTGAGTTTATTTATGAAATAAGAAGAGTACTTATAGAAATTGAATTCGAGGACACTCTATATTTATCTTATTTTAAATTTCAAATGTGTTTTTGGGGACTAGTGTCCGTTTTATTTTCCAGTGACTAACTTGTAACAAAATTTATCAGATTTATACCCGTCTATGGTCTAGCTTAAGGAATAGAGTGTCTAAGTGTTCCCATCGATAGATCTCACGGTTGTCTCTGGGACTACTTAGAAGCAAATGAGCAAGTGTGTCAAGGATGCACTTGAACGAGCCAAGTCGAGACAAACAGATATCGTTTGTCCATTTGGCTTGATTACTTTGTCAAATAGTAGACGAACTATGAAGTGTGAACTTTAGTAAGACATCAAGTGATTAAGTTATATGCTATTTAACGTTCTAACACTACGCTTTCACAAGTTAATCTAACTTTAGTTCGTTTTTAAAATATGCTCAGAGATGATGATAACCTAAAAAAAACTCGGCAAATTCTATTGTGGGCTTTGTCGTTTAAACCAGGGCGCGGACCAAGACGATGACCCATCTGATGTTTTGTGCAAAACCTTCTTCCATAACTTTCCCTATCGTTGCCCATCAACAGAGCAACACTTGCAGCAGGGCTAGCACAGGCAAGAGACAAAAATTACATCCCCCGATTATATCCCCTGACATGGGATATAACCAACGTGCCCACCTGCTAAACCACGGGAACATGGAATAGGAGAAATTTACCCCCATTTATTATTACATATGTATTATTTGGATATCAATTCCACATGTGCGCCAGTGTTCTGAGAGTTGATAAAGCTGTGGGAGAAGATAAATTTTTATGCTTTCCCCGGGGATATAATTGTCTCCTGCCCAAGCTAGCCGTGCTGATGTTTTGTGCGAAACCTTTTGTCTATAACTTTGTCTTTCATTGCCCGTAAGCAGAGCAATAATTACAGGGCATGCTAGGAGCACGTTCGCCAACTTGCCGCAATGCGTCCATCAATCTTAGGCGTAGGTGCCTGTAATACAGCAACACACAGTTTTCAGCAACTTACCGGTATGTGCTCTATGGTTTTGTTGGTGCCCACGCAGCGGGAGCCCTCGGGTCCGTGGTCGCACAGCCCCACGCAGCGCTTGACCCACACCGCGCTCGGCACCACCTGGGGAAATACGCACACGTCACTAAAGCTAGGGGTGTCGCCTACAATCTTCGAATTCATATTACAAGCTATGAGCGAGCGATATATACTCGTCTACTTTCCAAATATAAAGTGTTTTTTTAGATTGCCTTCTTCACTTATAGGCGGATCAACATAATTGTTGACAGTAAAAAGACACTTAAAACGCTGAAAGTTGCCCAGGCTACTTTTTAGCCTGGGATTACTAACACCCTCAAAATAAATACAAAAGAAAGTTGTTTATTGTTTTTAAAAAAAATGTTTCAAAGTTAATATTATGTTTTCATTTTGATTCAATATATCCTCTCTCGAACGACTGGACTGATTTTATTTTATTTATGGTTCCTAACAGTATGTGATGAACGCCAGCTAAATCTTTAATAGCCATTTACCATGTTTCTATTTGCCTGAAAACTTTGCTAATGTATTTTTTACTATACAACCAATCACCATGTTTGCGAGGCAAATTGTCTCACCAGTCCTGTAACACTTCAAGTATTGGTGAGGCTTTGTAATAATTACTACGTTTTTTTTTGCCTTTTTTTATGATATACTAACAGAAGTTTTTTGGTCTCGTTGTTTACTGTGGCACTAACATCATTATAAGGCTCAGTTAAACAAATAAAAAAAATATATAAAAAATAACACCAGGGTAGGTTTTTAGAATCGTTTATGTTCAAGTTGTGATCCTTATAAGTGATAAGACCGCCTTTGTTACAAAAAATTTAATTACTTGTTGCTTTGGTCTTTTTTTATTTATTTCTGTTTTGTTCTTGAATGATGTATGAGATATTTCTTATTTGATTTGATTAATTTTATTGTATAGTTCTTGTGGCAACCCTAACCCATCGTTTCGGAAGCGGATTTTCTCACGCATTAATGACTGCCTTCACGGATGTAGGCGACATTGTGATGGTCCACGTCTTGAATAATCAAATATTTGAACCTCGCGTCAGTTAATTAAATTTATTAGGCAAATTACTCCATTCTATTACTTAGATTAGGGGACCATACGTTAAATAATTCTTTAACTCTCTATATAGCGTTAAACACCGTAGGATATACTTTTTGAACCTATTTAGGACTTACTTATAAGGTTCCAACTCTTCATTCAAATAATGTCAAATATAATGCTATAAAAAAATCTATTTGATATATTTTTAATAATGTTTTGTATTTGTCTGTATATAAAAGATTGTTAAATTGTAAAACGATGTTGGAAAAGAGCAACTGCTGAGTTTCTTGCCGGCTTCTTCTCGGTAGAATCTGCCTTCCGAACCGGTGGTAAAGTCACTACAAACAGACATACTTGACGTTTCAAAAGTGCTTATATTAGGTCTACTTGAAATAAACGAAATTTGAATTATGATTTCTTTCAACGAACCTATTAAGAAAATTATTCCCGGTAGGTGAGCTTTTTTATTGGGGAAAATAATTAAAGTACATCTGTTAAAGTGTACTGTTGTTACGTAATTAATGAGCATTGATTTCATGAGATTATCAAAGGAGAGTTACTACAAAATTGAAACACTACGCTACTCGGCCGGCACTACACACTGCGCCAATCGGCCTACAAAAGTGTGGCATGAAAAAGCAGTCTCTTCCAGAAGTAATGCATTGACGGCTCCCGAACGTTCAATGAAGATATGGAGAAGGTTTTTAGTCGGTCAACATTTCCAATGGTGTCGTGAGAACAAGTTGCTGCAATCTATTTTGGGGACGGATTTCTTAATGAAGTGTTATCTTTGTGCAAACATTTGCGTTATTGCTAAATCTACTTACTACGTAGAACACTACGTAGGTTAATACGTGCGTTGATTCGAAAGTCAATAGAATTAAGTCCGTTATATTAAAACCACATGACTCAGCGGCGTTCATAGGGTTATCAACCAGGGTAGGTAATAGAGAAGCGAAAATACTAAACGGTAACATATCTCAAATGACGGCCGATTGGCGCAGTTTGCCGCGACCCTGCTTTCTAAGCCCAAGGAAATGGGTTCGATTCCCACAACTGGAAAATGTTTGTGTGATGAGCATGAATGTTTTTCAGTGTCTGGGTGTTTATATGTATTTTCTAAGTATTTATGTATATAATTCATAAAAATATTCATCAGGCATCTTAGTACCCATAACACAAGCTACGCTTACCTTTGGGCTAGAATGCGATGTGTGTACTGTCGTAGTATATTTAGTATATTTTATCTCTCTAGTATTGTATTTAGTAATCAATGTTTTATGAATATAAGAAGTAAGCGACACTTCAAGTACTTAGGTACTGAGTACCTAATATTATAAATATGAAAGTGTCTTTTTTGTTTGTCTCTTCAAATCAGTCAGTAATGTAACAAAAGATTGTCAAAATTAGACTTAGCCCTCGACTGCAATCTCACGTGGTGAGAGTGCAGTCGAGTGGCAGTGTTAGATGGTAGCTAAGGTAGAAGTATGTTACGGTATGGCAGTGATTTTTAAACCAGTACGTTTAAATATAACCCCACAGTTTCTAAACGGCATCGTACCGGAACGGTCGTTATCAGTAGGTAACTAGCCACGGCCAACGCAAAAGCCTCCAGAAATTTCATAAATTATAACTTCCCAATTTGACCTGCCGGCAATCGAATCCGGAACCTTCCGATTTTAAGACCACAGCACTAACCACTGCGGGAGCATACGCTTCAGCTAATCCAGCCTGTGCACCCTGGGATATTAAAAGCCTGATGATGACGATTATGGTTGAATGGACTCATGCTTATAAGGCCACTATCAGAAAGTAGATAAATATTAGCTTAATTACTATGAGTTTATTACTACAAGGAATCTTTATACGTAATATCGAGTTATCTTAGAAGTAGGTACTCGTATCAGTAACAATTTGAGGATATGATTTCATTGCGAGCGTTGCGAAATATCAATTATAACCACTCTCATTAGATAAGTCCACGTTATCAGTACATTTAAAACAATTTACTTGCGCTCATTTGTGGGTTTTTCGAGTCATAAAGTAATTGATAATTATCATCGCCTGCATCCATTTGATTTAATTAAACCATTTTGATAATTACAAACATGTGTACCATTGCATTAACATTAACTGGCGAAACAAGTGGGTGAAAAAAAAGTACATGAAAAAGTCTAAAATTAGATAGCTATATACAAGGTTAGCATGGGCTGTGGACATTTTTTTACGGGGAAAGGACAAAAGGACAAAATGTATATCTTCCCTCTCTGAGTTAGACACACCGGATATAATAATATCCTAATAGAAGTAAAGTAAAGGTAGAAGTTTACACCTACTCGACATTACACGCCTGTTACGTAGACGTCAAACGGGCGTAAACTTCTATTTCTGCATTAAAATATCCATCCAGTGGTTTGGTTCAGTTAATTCAGGAAAATGCAATGAAAGCAACCCAATATCGTTATATTTTAAGACTTAATAAGCTTTGATTTGAAACGTCATTTGTCTATTCGTAGTGCATTTACTGTTGGTTTGGACCGCAGACTCCAAAAAGAAGAAGCCAGTTAAGACAGTCTCACTTCACAACCACGGAATGTTGCTAGCTCACAAAAGTTTCCCGTTTTCCCCATTTTATGTTCAACTTTAAGAACATTAGAGGTATAATATAGGTAAATAATGAATGTCAACTGTTGAATGGAATAAAGTGACTCTTCGAGAAACACTACTAAAGTGGAGTGGTTTTTGATGCTTCAATATAAGTCGTATACACGGCTTCCGTATGTTTCTAATTCTGTGGTTATAAATATAGAAGTTACTTAAACCTTGAAAGTTGTGTTTTCGACCGTAGCTTCGGTTTTTAAATTGACCGATAGAATATTGAACAAGTTTCACCGCTCCATTTATCAACAATAGAAAAATCAATGGTCGATTCAAAAAACATATTTATAAACACTGAAACAGGAAAAAGTTTAGGAATAAGATACCATTGTCATTCTAAGCGAAAGGTCCTGGGATCCTTTTCCATTTGGGAAATTGGCAAACAATGTTGGATTTGGTGAAAAAAACTCACTTGCATATACGAGCTTTGAGGCTTCAGCTCAACGAAGACGTCTTTAGGTTCCCCGCATTTTGATTTACTGAGAATTTCATTTCTTCTGTCTTCATGTGCACCGCACGACACTGCAGACAAAACCATCGGATTAATTTTATCATCATCTGCATTGATATTATAAAGCGGAAATGTTTGTATATTTGAGAGCAAATTCAAACTCTTTATTTGGAAAAAATATGGTAGGTACTAAACACTTATAAACAGATGTTTGACATTTTGTCTCACGCAAATTTTGTCGTTCACTACGACGTCCAAATATTGAGGTTAATTAAAAAGCATAACATTAAATATAATGTCAGTATACGTAATTAGGTATATATCTCCTAATTACCTAAATTCCTATTTTTTTTTATATTAATAGCGGGCGAACGAGCAAGTGGGTCACCTGATGATAAGTGATCACCAAACATCTGCAGCACCAGAGGAGCCACGGATGCGTTGCCGGCTTTTAAGGAATTTCTTTATCCGCCCCTTGAATAACCGTAGATTGTATTTTTGAGGAAACACATCAGATGCGAGATTTTTCCATAATTTGCAAGTGCGCGGTAGAAATGATCAGGTATTTCGAATAGTAGAAGAATACCAGGCATCCAGATGATGAGGGTGGAATTTTATTTCTACGGCGTGAGGTGCGGTCAGAGAACACGGAAGGAGGTGATTACTACAAGTCCTAATAACTAAAAGTGCTTATAAAGTAGGCCTACTTGAAATAAATGAATTTTGCACCCGTTTATTAGGATTGCTAGTGAGCCTACTACTCGGACCACGGCGATCATAGTAAAGATAGATGAATTATTGCTCTAACCAGGTTATGACGTGAGATAGTGATAACATGCTCGTAAGTACACCCGGCTAAGCTAGTTGTCGGCTTCTTCTTAGACCACAGGCACTTTCGGAAACCCCGTACCATGTACTTTCGCTTACTACGCATTCCTTACGATTTTTATATATTTCATTGTAGACTTATACTTCTATAAATAGCACTATGATAAAGATAAATTATTTAGAAAGCCAATGCCGCTTACAGAATCATGAAAGGTGGGATGGATATTTTTTTATACGCAATTCCCCAAAAAGTGTCGTAAATGTCAAAATTTAAAAAAAAGAACGGCTTCCAAATATGAACTTTTTGAAACTGACATTTAGATTTCTTCGTTAGTTGAAAGTTTTTTTTTTTACGTTTCTGAATTATTTGATAATGCATAATATTAGGCAGTCATTTATAATTTATTAATTAAAATTGTGCACAATCTGTATTATTATAACAAATGTCTATAATTTTTTTTTTATTAAGATATTTTTTTTCATGTAAATATATTTTTATATGTTAAAAGGTTAATAATGCAAGCATCAAAAGCGACATCTGTGGGCCTATAATGGGTTATAAAGAAACATTTGGATGCGTTTGTAGAGCTCCGTTGAGTACTGTAGTATTATTTATCTGGAAAGCACCTGGTTTGATTCCCGGCGTGGGCCATGTAGGAATTGACAACTGATCGGTCAAGTTAAAGATTATTTTTTATTAGTTCTTTTTATAACTAGTGCAATTTAGTTTTTATTTTCATAAAACTAAATTAGTGAAATGCAAATAATTTAAGCTGAACCGTAATGAAAGTATTTTCATTATCACTCACTTTTGAAAAGGGAATTTCTCTAAAGACCATCTAATTTTTGTACTGATAAGATAAGCTATATATGGTGAGCCATCCGTCAGCCTAAAGTGGGCCAGCGGGGTGGGTCTATACTCTGAACTCCTCACTTCTGTAAGCGATTAAGCCTGTGGGACTTTAAACGCCATAATGCTGATGATGATAATAATTTACTGTAAGTCATTTACTTAAATCTGTTGAGGAGTTCGATCAGAGGAGAATCAATATCAGAACTGTACTAAACTTATATGAAACTTCACTAGAAGGAATACCACGGATTATTCAAATTAAAAGGATTATTCGCATAAAACATCGATAAGCTTAGTCGTTAAATAATCAAAGTCAAAGTCAAAGTCAAAAATTTTCGAATAGGCACATAGATGGCACTTTTGATGCGTACATTACATGTAAAATATGATATAGAAGTGATTTAATGGCGATAACTAAATTCGTCAACTTAAAACTAAAGCTACGAGGGTTCCAAACGCGCCCTAGTCTAAGAAGACGCCAACAACAAACTTAGCCGGTTGTTATTTTTTTTGTTATCACCATATCACATTGTCATTTAAAACTATAAAAAAAGCAACCTGGTAAGAGCAATAATTTACACCTAAGGATTTGTATCGTTGACGTAGTCCTTAATACTATAATAGAATCTAAAACTAAGTTCTGAATGTTAAAGAAAGCTTATTTATTCGTAATAGTTGATACACGAGCACAATGTTTGTAAAAGTTAAACCTTTAAAGAATTCGGTACCACAAAATTGTGCATGAAACTGGTTTATGAACAACCTCGATGTCGCAATAGTCAACTTATCGCTTATCGAACAATTTGACGCGGCTATCATAAGTAGCACACGAGTTGCATCAGCTACTGAGGCTACTCTACTTGTCGTTTATACTCATTTAGTAGTCAGTCATTAGTAGCAATTTTCCCATCGAACTTGAGGCAAGGGATGATATGCTTATAAAAAATTCACCCTCGTAGATAAATTTATGCGGCACGTGACTGTTCGAGAAAATCAAACAAAATGCACCACTAAATGTATATAAAATGAGTTCATTTCAAGATGACCTATTTTTGATGTTGAAGATTTTCCTGGTGCAGTGATAACGAGGTTCCGGGCTTATAAGAAATTCACTTAGATTTTTTTTTATATAAAAAGATTTTAATGAAATTTGGTACAAAGCAACTTTAGGTTAGTTCTTACTATTCTTCTTAGTTAGTTCCCCGCAAATCTCAGTTTCCAACGCACGAAGTTGCGGGAATCAATTAAGTTGTCAAATTTCTGATAAGGCTTCAAGTTCATCCCAAAACTTTATGTAAAACAATTTGGAACGACGCAAGTTGTCTAGACATTCCATTTATGGGTATACAGTATGAATACCTTATGAACTTTCATACCCTTGCCCCTTTCACTTAACGAACTTCCTTTTCAGATTTCATGACTTATCATCAGGTAAGTACTCAACCAAGCGCCAACTTGTTGATTATTTCCTAAATTTCAAAATCTAGAATAAGAAAAGTTACTTTTGCTGATTGAACGAAATCTCAGAATTTCATCAGATATATTTTCAATTAATTAAAAATTCGCAAGGGTTAAAGTCGCACCTTTTTTGATTTGATTCTGTTCCGTTTCCTCCTTCGGGAACCTCGGGTTGGGTCTGAAAGCGGTCACTGTCACCACAAAAACCAGGAGCACTAATATTCTCTCCATTTCTTTTCACTTCACTTATTTCACTGATATAAACTTTTTTAATTGCACTAATTAAAAACTGTTGCAAATTTTGTATTTAATCACTTGATTATTTTTTTTTTTTTTTTTCTACACACAGGTATTTGATTATTTCGAGTTAAAATGAAAGTTACGCATCGACAATCCGCTGGTAGGTTCGCACACGTGCTGCTCGTTTGGCGGTCTAGTGATTAGTGGTTGGTGGTGCTGCGATTGTCTATTATAAAGCCTGACTCAACGGGTGTAGGCTTGGCGGTCAAGCCCGCCGCGGTGACGTCACGTTGCGTGACGCCGCCGACGTCGCTATTTGCACAGCTGACTCGCTACGTCAGGTGACGTTCGCCGAAACCCACCGGAATCTCTGCATACCTTGCAAGGTGCAAAAAGCACCTCTCATCGAAGGAGAGAAGCGATAGCTACCTTTTTAAACGAGTGAATGTAATTTTATTTTACACCACGGAGAAAATAACTGTAGTGCTTGTAATGCGAACCAGTTTAATGAAAGAGATTAAATGTCTCTACTATACTTGTAGAGTTACTACAACCGGCTGGGTAAGAACTAAGATTTAAATAGTTTAGGGACACTAGTCAATGTTGAGGACTGCCGGACTGTCTTCCTCGACTACGCTTTGAAAATATTCAAGAGGGTAGCTGGGGCTAATGGGTCCTCTATATAGCTCATTTTTTGATAAGTTAGTTAGTTGTAAAGATTAGCTTTAAATTTAATATATATATATATATATATATATATATGTTAGAGTAAAATATGTTACATTATAAATAGTACCTAAATATTAATTTTGATTACACACACGTTTCCCGTTTGCAGCATTATGAAGAACCCAAGACCGCTCTTTGCATATAAAGTCCTACTTAATGAAAAAGTGCCGTAGGACAAATTCTACAGTCTTTCCGGGGACGAGTAGCTCAATTTATTCAATTATAGTAGGTACAATTGTTTTTTTTTGTCGTCGTCGTTGTGTCGTCTAAATTTGTTCCCTCAACAAAGGTAGTGTGCCACAGATCTCTCTAGAGATCTTGCAAGCTACTGTGTTTCCAGGCTCTACTTACATCTTACGTAACTATGTATCAAAGTTTTCAACAAGCACGTTTTCGTTCAAACAAGTATTTTAAGTGAAGAGGCTCTATGTTAAATTTCATCAAGATAAGCAGATAGGTTCAGCTTTGAAATGGAACAGACAAACGTGTAGATACTTTCGCGTTTATAATATTCGTAAGGATTATCTTGATCGTAAACCTTTCCAAGCCCGGGTTACAAAGAACGATTGTGTTAGGTTTTACAAGGGGCCTTTAAGCATCTCTTGATTTTAATAGTTTGTAAAAAAAAAGACATTCATGACACTTACAAAGAGTTTCAAAGCATGAATTTACCTGTCATTTTTCGCTGCGGGACTTTGGGAGGGTCCAATCTACGGAATTCGAACCCTTGCTAATAGGGGAGGCGATTGCCGTCAGCGTGACTCTAATAGCTCGCCCCAAAAGGTTTTTAATTTTATCAATAAATTTATGTAAATTATTTTTCTTCTGTGTTCATTTGATACTTTATTAATGAAAATAAAAGTGTCATTGGTAACGTGTTGTGTTGATACGCATTTTATGCTTAGTGCTTTCAGCGGCGTGGCGTCATGGCGTAGCGGTTCTGTGTCGCGGTGATCCGGCTCCATTTCACGTTATCACTCACTTCCCACCCGCGTCTGCTTTGTCACGCTGTGAGTGACACGCAGTGAGTTGGCTATTCTTCATCATCTCATCGCTACATTCAACGGTTTGGAAAGAAATCCGAAAGGGTTTAAATTTTACTAGATAAAATGCTGTAACAAACTCCTACCAATGTTTCATGAAAGGGAAATGGAATTAACTTAGAATTGCATCCCTCTGGTAAGTTAATATTTTTGTATTCGACTAGTTCGGGGTCTTCTCCTACGCGTGTCGCTTGAAGCCTTTAAGGCTTTGCTTAACGGATACATTGCAGTTCTGCAAGTTAGAGTGTGTAACATTGGGATTTACCGTTACTTAACCTTTCTTACTCAATTATAAATACGGATGTATGTCTGTTCGTTTCTTCATAACCTATGTTCTGATCTTGAAGAAATTTTAAACTTGCATTCTAAGCTCAGTGGTTATGACTTCAGCTTTACTTTCGGGGGGCCGAGTTCGAATCCCAGCAAGCACCTTTAGCTTTTCTCAAAATATGACTTGCTTCAACGGTGAACGAAAACATTGTGAGAAAACCTGCGTATCTGAGAGTTCTCCATAATGATCTCAAAATGACACTGGGTTGATCATGATGACGAATTTGTAGGTCCAATTATAGGTCTTTTTAAAGAAAATTCTCGGCACTATAAATTAACTCTACGGCAGAGTCAACAAAGGTGAATCCGCGGGTAACAGCTATAAAGAATACTTAACTTTGAAACATTGTTTTGCACACTGGCGTGCAAAAATTTTTGTACACCATTACCATATAGACATTTTAACTTCCGATTAATAGGTATAATAACTTCCAATATGCAAGTATTAAGAGAAAAAGTTTGTAAGAATTGGTTTAGACTTTACGTAATGAAAATATTTGATAGGATTATCGATTTTGATATCTTTTCAGGTAATTTTACTGTTCCGGGGGAAATCCTTATGTATCTATTACTATCATCATATCAATCTATTACCGGCCCACTAGAGGGCGCGGGTCCTTCCACCACGTTGGCCCAATCCGGATTGGTGGATTTTACCGAATAAAAAAACAAAAATTGGCTAATCATTGTCTATTCTTACGTTTATCGTTCAAACAATATTACCTGCCTTACATTGTCAGTTGTTACCTACTTATTATATTAGCGGCAAGTTTATGATACGCTAATCATTCATCAAAATCGCTAATCGGCTTATTTCCAAATTCTGTTTAGGAAACTGTTGATAAATTTTATTAATAATAAGGTGTATAGTTGGAATTTTTTGACGGCCGATTGGAGCAGTGGACAACGATCCTGCTTTCGGAGTCCAAGGCTGTAGGTTTGTTTCCCAAAATGTTTGTGTGCTGAACATTAATGTTTTTCAGTGTCTGGTTTATCTGTATATTATAAGTATTTATGTGTATTTTTCATAAAATTATTCACCAGTCATTGTGGTAGCACAAGCCACGCTTACATTCGGGCTGGCTGATAGCGATGTGTGTATAGTGGTAGTATATTTATTTTATGTATTCATTTATGGGAAGTGCCAAAAAGTTGATTGCAGTCAAGGGCTAGCTTGTAGTGGAATAAAAAAAGATTTTAGTGTATTGGCTGTGTTTTCTGGATCTTAGTAGTATAAAAAAACGTGTGTGTCATTATGTACACGCGTTAGAAGTTATATTTCTTTGGCGTAGCACGATAAAAATCTTTTCAAAATTTTAAATCTTCTCTTTTTTTATTATTCTATCTACGTTTGTAGAAAAAACGACACTAGCGATAGAAAAAAAGTATTTAATCCATTCAAAGTATTATAATAACGCATTATCTAATTAAATAAAGTTTATTCAAATATTACAAAAAAATAACATAATTAAAGAAATGGACATATTAAATTTGGAATACTAATAGACTCATTAACGGAAAACCAAGTTTCACATTAAAGCCGAAGTCTAGCCTTTAAAAGCCTATAACCGACCACTGCTGGACTAAAGGCCTCTTCTCCCAACGAGAGTGTTTGCCCATCACCTAGCTGGGCAGACGGGTTAGTGACCGCAGTAGATCGTAGTAGTAGCACAGAGGAAATAATTGGCGATTGGCGCAGTGGGCAGCGACCCTGCTTTCTGAGTCTAAGGCCGTGGGTTCGATTCCCACAACTGGAAAATGTTTGTGTGATGAACGTGAATGTTTTCAGTGTCTGTATTTATATATCCTCATGATCATCATATCAACCGACAGACGTCCACTGCTGAAAATAGGTCTTTTGTAGGGAGTTCCGAATTCCACGGTTTTGTGCCGCTTGAATCCAGCGGCTACGCTTAATATCAACTGTCCACCTTGTTGGGTGGGGGTCGACCAACTCTGCGCTTACCAGTGCGGGGCTGCTATTCCAGCACCTTGGGACCCCAACGTCCAACCCTTCTCTGAACTATGTGCCCCGCCCATTGCCACTTCAGCTTCGCGACTCGTTGAGCAATGTCGGTAACTCTGGTTCTTTTTCGGATCTCCACATTTCTGATTTGGTCACGTAGACATACTACGAGCATAGCTCTCTCCATCCCCGCTGAGTAGCTCTGAGCCTTCTTATGAGGCCCATAGTTAGCCCATGTTTCATAACTGTAGATGTATTTACTGTAATCAATACAGTGATGTATTTATGTATATTATTCATAAAATTATTAATTAGTTATCAAAGTACCCATAACACAAGCTACACTTACTTTGGGGACCAGATGAC
Source organism: Pararge aegeria (assembly GCF_905163445.1). NCBI lineage: Eukaryota > Metazoa > Arthropoda > Insecta > Lepidoptera > Nymphalidae > Pararge > Pararge aegeria. The sequence goes on along the minus strand of NC_053184.1, from coordinate 733,885 downwards.
GATGGATTTATTATTATTTATTATTCTGATCTGCCGTCACCGCACGGCTCAAGTTATTAAAATGACTCAATTTTTTTTATATTTTACAAAGCATGACGTATTTCCAATTGTGACATAAGCACCTGGTCCCGGCGCCTATACGATAACGCTATCAGTTACAATACCTGATATCATTATTAGTAACTATTGAAATATTTGAAGTGTAATCCGATCAAACTTCAATTAGATAAGCCTCACCGCAATTCACTTGACAGTAATTGTCATAAAAATAAACCTAGCGCCATCTTTTTATAAGTTGGAGATTTTGCGAAATCGCTTTGGTAGCGTAACCGATATGCATTATCATCATCATTCATCATTACTCTTACAATGGAAAAATTATTTACTTAAAAAACCGACCTCTGAAATATATGCAGTGGCGTGCATAAAGGGTATGCAGATGATATAAAATGAAGAAATTCTCCAGTAAGAGTTATAATAAAACTTAAGTATAGGCATTGTAAGAGTCATAAAAACCTACCCTTAAGTATTTATAACTTGTACTGGTGATTTTTTTCATTTTATATCATCTGCATACCCTTTATGCACGCCACTTCATATATGTATTTCAGAGGGTAGAGGGTATCTCCATGCACGCCACTGAATATATGTTATACCGATCAAGAAATAAATATATTTTGGTATAAAATAAGCTTAAATACTATGTGCTACAGTTAGCTTCTAGTCGCGAAAAAGTATCCAATTACTTCGAAAGGGAATGTGGGTGTTCCAATCGCGGTTGTTTTTTTTTTTTAAGGGTTCCGTTGTGTATCTCCAAACTCTTCATCAGGTTTATACAAAATAATAATGAAAAACAAACCCCTTTTTAACAAAAAATTGAAAATTCGTCGTTAGAGTTATGCGCGAACATATGTTAAACAAAAGATCCGAATAATCCGAACTCATACGAACTTACTTCTTTTTTAAGAAAATCGGTTAGAAATAGAAATAAGCCAACTCTGTGCTACTAAAGAAATAAATAAATTCGACCAAGTAATATGACGTCAAAACTATTAATCGAAAAATCTCGCCCCAGATCTTATATGACCCAGTGTTGGCTTATATTATTCTGTAACCCCAATTTACTATCGAGTTTCGAGTTTTCTAATCTTTTCCGGTCAATTTGTGATCCGAGCTGTTAAGTGACGACATAATAAGTGTCTACTCACGTTGCAGTCTAATTTAGATATCAGTTAACTGAACATAGCAGTTTTTTTGATCCCTGAGTCGATTTTTCAGAGAAGAGAGAGTTTGTCGGAACTTAAATTCTAAAATCATTAATTTAAATGGTACACGACTATTAAAAGATAGAAGCTGATGACCTATTTATGTTTAAAGAATGAATGAATTATTATATCCCAAAAAAAGAAAAAAAACTCATGCAGCGTACTTAGTTGTAAATTTTAGCAACCTTATGACTACATTGTGATCTTTTCCAGGCAACCAATGGTTGTTAACAATATAACTACGGGAAAGAGTTAGGTGGGGCACAAGTACATATTTTGGTTCTACATTTTACAATCAAAATATCAATATAATAATTTTATAAGCAATTAAATATTATAAGCCAAGTAACTATTACTTGCTGATTCTTAGAGCGTATTGAAATTTCGCTTAAATATGAAATATTGTGTAATAGCTACTAAACAATAAAAGAGAAAAACCAGATACTCACTGGCAACCTGACTAATTGCGAAATCTCAAGAACTATCAAGCCGACAGATTCGGGTATTAGATAATCAATACCTAAGGTGGTGACAATTGGAGTTGGAAGTTTGCATGGAAATACTTTTAATTGACTTTAAAGTTGGATATAACATGAAATCCCGCATTTATAGGTCATTCATATTTTTTATTACCAAAATATATTCTGAATAAAAGCGTTTTCTCTCTCCTCGTCTCGGTATTAAAAATGGGGGTAAAAGTTTGTGTGGAAAAATTATTTACTTTTATCCAAGAACTGTTCTACTGTACCACTATTTGATATGTGGTTATAATATTTTGTTTCTTTCACGGGATTCCTTAGAACATCTTAGAAATAAGTACATCTAAACAAATGTTCTTTACCGCAGATAAAAATCTTATTGTCCCGGAAAAACTGAAACAACGCGAGGGAAGTCGCTGTTAGATGCTAGTATAACATAATTGAGAAAGAAATAACCAAGGATTGTAGGCGGGGTAATGAATTAGTATGGCCCAAAGTAAACCTCACTTTATATAAAAGAAATGTTTATTGTATGGCAATAACAATTTATAACAAATTACCAAATACTTTAATTGACATACCTCTGCCTAAATTTAAGATTAAAATTATTGAATGGCTTATGTTTCATCAATTTTATTCAGTAGACGAATATCTAAAATCAAAGGCTTAAATTATTGTATTGCTAGGTTTATATTTTGGTTTACTTTACATTATTTAATTTTAAGTTGACATTGTAATTTAATTTCATAATTTTTGATACCTTAATATTCTGACATTTTGTATAAATTGGAAAAATAATTTTATAATTAAGGTGTTATTATAATTTGCATGCCATAGAATGGCAGATTGTAGCACGTAACTTGTTATGTTTTAGTATAAGATCAAATTTGTTAACCTGCAATCACGCAAATAAAGATTTGAATTTGAATTTGAATTTGAATGTGTCAGCAATGAACTTATGAGTTTAAGAAAGTTAGGGCAAGGTTAAGGTTCTCTAATCTACAGTTTTGATCATCGATTAGTCATAGTCAATAGTCAATAGTCAATAGTCAATAGTCATTTATTCATAAATATTAATATTATACGTCACAAAGTAATTATTCAATAATAAATTGTCTCATGCAAATGTATATTGAAATTTTATAAATTCATTATAATATTATTCTATAATAACAAATAAGTAAAGTCAATCTTCACAATATTTTACTATCCAAGAATTCATTATAACTGTAGAAAGCCTTCTCGACAAGCCAAGTCTTCAGTTTTTTCCTAAATAAATTATTATTTGGTGCATCTCTTATGCTACTTGGTATCCTATTAAAAACTTCTGGGCCCATGCCTGCTACAGTCTTTGTAGCTTTTTTAAGGCTGTGATATTTTGATAGAAGTCTATGAGGGTATCGTAAGTAACAATGACTCCTTTTGTTAAACTCGTTTCTGTGCTGCTCTACGTATACTGCTACATTATAAATGAGTAGGCAAGGCAGCGTTAAAATACCTAGTTTAATAAAGTAGGGCCGAGCTGGGGTGTCTTGCGATACATGAGCAAGTATCCTGACTGCCCGCTTCTGCAATTTAAAGACGCGTTCCCAATCGGCACCGCGTCCCCACAAATCAATTCCATACTGAAGAAGGCTTTGAACAGAAGCAAAGTAGCAAGCATACGTTGCCTCCGCTGACAAAGTATGTGTAACGCGCTTTAGAGCGAAACAAGCTGTAGAAATTTTGCCACATAATTTGTCGATATGCAAATTCCATTTTAAGCCTTGATCTATCTGGAAGCCCAAAAAAGTAGTTTTATCGACCTGCTCAACTTTTTGGGCTAGAATGGAAACAGACAGGCACCGACGCTTACGACCGGCTAGATTAAATTGCATAAACTGTGTCTTTGTGATGTTGAGGGCTAGACCATTTGTCAGAAACCATTTAAAAGTAAGTTCAGCCGTTCTGTTTAATTTATTTTCAAGGTCATCTAACGTTAATGCTGTTATTAGAATTGCTACGTCATCAGCATACATATAAATTTCACAATTTTCTATACCGAGAGGGAGGTCATTCAGCAGCAGCGTGAATGCAAGGTTCGACAGAGACGATCCTTGTGGAATGCCATTGTATGCGGTTTGGCTCATTGATTTTAACGATCCGGCTTTACTTACAACTGTTTGTTTTCTCTCTGAAAGAAAGTCAACTAGTAGGTCCAAAGCGGGACCATTTATTCCATAGTGCTGTAACTTCATTTTTAAGATGTTATGATCCGCAACGTCAAATGCTTTTGAGAGGTCGCAGAAGAGGACTGCGACCTCGTTCTTCCTCTCTCGAGCTTCCAATACCTTTTGTACTACCTCGCGTACCATCATAGTGGTTGAGCGTCCCGCGCGATACGCATATTGCCGGTCTGAGAGTGCGTTCGTTACGTTTAGAAACTCCGTTATCCGTGTGGTCAATCCATTTTCTAATATTTTAGCCACCGCAGGGATTATTGCTATCGGTCGGTAGCACCTTGGGTCCGTTTTACTACCTTTTCCTTTGTATAGGGGACATACTTTAACCTCTTTTAGTGGCTTGGGATAAACACCTTCCCGTAAGCATCTATTAAATAATATTTGCAACGGGAGGCATATTATGAACGCTATAGATATAAGAAGGTTGGTTGAGATTTCGTAAATATCCTTGGTTGGTTTATTGGCAACCTTTGTGTTTATGATGGTAAATATTTCCAAGGCCGTGAAAGGACGAAAACGCAAGGATCTATCAGCACTCGGTAGAGCGTTGGCTAAACTCATTCTCGAGAGGTCAATATTGGGGGAAAGCAGTCCGCACTCGGAGGCTGCATTAATAAATTGTGCGTTGAGATAGTTGACAAGCTCAAGCTTGGTCTCGAATTCGCAGCCATCAATATTCTTTAGTATATCTACAAATTCTTGTCGCGGTCTGTTCGTTTTACCTGTTTCACAATTTACTATACGCCACATTGTTTTAGTAGTATTCGAGCTTTGTACGACCATGTTGTCATAGTACTTAGATCTTGCTTGAGTTAACCTGCTATTATAAAGTGTAGAGAATTTTTCTAGTTTTTTTTGTAGCAAAGTGTTGTTAGGGAATTTAGTTGTTAGGTATGTCATCGTGAACAAAATCACATTTAGGTTAATAATTTCGCTCGTCACCCATGATTTCTTTGGTATCCTGCAAACAGTTTTTCTTTCAGGGAAACTTATGTCAATTTTGGTTATTATTATATTAATTATTGAGGTTGCTAGGCCCTCAGCTGATTTTCTTTGCGTGAAAAGACAGTCCCAGTCTACACTTTCAATTCATAATCATTATAATTTCGTCAGTTCGATGCTGGTTCAAAATTATAACTGCCGCATAGATTGTTTAATGTTGCATTACGCTCTAAGGGATATTATATTTCCTTATCTGAATAAAAACAATGTCCTCTCAGAACTAAAACAGTTCCCCCTAAAAAGTAGATCTTTTGAAAAATCAGAAATGCCTATTTTAAACTGTTTATGTATATCCCAGGGGCAATATATAAGACTGTTTATCCTTAACACAAATATGTTATAATGACAGCTCATCAATATATAAAATTTTGAAGAAAAAAATAAACGATATTTTATTTTTATTATATAATATCTATCGCGAGATCTCAATAGAAATTAAACGTTCAAGTTTTTAAAATATACAAAACATTCTATGCAATCTTTTTTATACCCTGAGGGCGAGGGAAAACTTTTATATTTTAACCTTTCAATCTAGTTTGTCCAAATTTTATGTAAGATGTTATTGCCGGGCTGGGTATTTTTGACCGGGAATATCACATAGGTTTAGATATAAAACAAAAATATAGTCATAAGTCTTACATAACATTATAGATTTAAAGAAACATAGTGTTAGTATAAGCATTGTTTTAACATTGCAAATTACGACACATTACGATGCGCAGTTAAATAATTAGTTTAATTGCAATAATAATTGTACATATAAATAATTATGTCTGAACTATGTAAAGTTATTTGAACATTCTAAATATAGCGCATGACTTTATTAATTAATCTAAACGAGTGACCCTCTCAACTAAAATGAATGCCCTGATATATAAAATTATTTATTAGACTCTCACACTTTTTACATTCTAATTATATATGTTGCATGATAATATATTGTAGTTCCTCTACCGCTGGACGCAAGTGGCACAAGGCCATAAAACATAAGGAATAAAAGACCTAGATCCAGCATTGGACGTCCATCGGTTAATATGACGTTAGTAGGAGTGTATCTTTTTGTGACAGGTCATCAGGCGAAGTACTACCGCCATGCTTATTTCTGCCGCTAAGAAGTGTTGATGTAATGCTGTGTTCTGGTCTTACGGACGTGGTTGCTTGTGTGACTACGGGGACAAGAGGCTTAGCACCTATGCCTCGAGTTGATGGACACACGGTGTTTCTTGAATGTCCTTACCATACCACATACATGGTATGCAGTGGCGTGCACTGGGTTTCTTACCAGGGTATGCATACAGCAGGAAAATTGCATAAAAATCCTCCTCATATAGGTTAGTTAGAGTTATATATTAATTTTAGGGTAGGCAGTGCTTATGTGCATGTATGAAGTGCACGCCACTGATGGAATGATACCCCAGCATAAGCTTTATGATCAAGGGGACTCACCATCATTTATACTAAATGGGAGTATAGGAGTATCAGTGAAACACTACGCAAATAGAGGTTACTGAGATGCGATCTAGCCGCGAGTCACGGCCAGACGGATAGTGATAATGTGACTTGCATATGTCAACGGCAATCGATTAAATATCGCGCACGTGACAATAACATGTCGTTAAGATATCTGCTTAATGTGTTCAGAATAAATGTAAATGACCAACGTAATGTAACGAATAACTTTAAGTTGCAAAATTAATTGAAAATTAGTATTTGGTTATAAGTTTTAATTATTTGATTTTGAAGCGGTGATAGCTAAATTGGTAAGGTTTCTGCTTCCATTACGACGGGTATTGAAACCCGGTACGCACTTCTAACTCTTTGGAGTTATGTGTGTTTTTAATTTAAGCAATTTAGTACCACTTCCTTTAACTGTGGAGGAAAATATCGTGAGGAAACCTGCATGCCTGAGAGTTCTCCATAACGTTCTCAAGGTCTAAACCCATCTCATTCTGAGAGGAGAGCCGAACCATGTGGTGGACCGGTAATGGGTGTTGATGATTCATTTTGTATTAACCTTAGGTATCAGAGTCGCGCAAGAAAGCTCAGTTGGCGAAGTATCTCTACGTGATCAAATCAGAAATGAGGAGAATAACCAGATTTTCAGACACAGCTCGGCAAGCTGAAGTATTAGTCCAAGGTGCTGGCATACCGACCTTGCGCTGAAAACTGCGGATTTAGTATACCCCGCACCAGGAGGGCAGAAGATATGAAGAGAGATGCATGGAGTCGTGCTCAAGGGGCACACGGCAGTGAAAGTCTCTGCAAAAGACTTATGCCAAACTTCTCTTTCGTCTACGAATAAAAAGACACATTTGTTATAACGAGGTTACTAAAAAGTGATATCGCTAGTATCGAGATGTGATAATAGTGGTTGAAGCCCGCTAAGCGCCTTGGAGCAGCGAGGTGGGACTAGGTTCTAAAACTCTGCTATCGGAGAGGCCTGTGACCACCCCACGAGATTCACAACATGTATAATGGATTGTTAATACTAGACTAGAACAACTGTTGAGTTTCTCACTGACTTTTTCTCAATAACATCTGACTTTCAGACCGGTGGTAGAGTCGCTAAGTACATACTGACGAAACTAACTTGAAAAAACTAGAGTTACTTGAAATAAATGAATTTTGAATATGACATTTAACGAGAAAAGTGGTTTTAAAACGTACAGGAAAGCTCGTAATTTAAGGAGAAATGAATTTAGTTAAATTCTTTATGCATGAAAATTATAGAGAAACTAAATTACGTCAACGAATTATAAAGCCTTTGACGCAAACGACCTAGTATTTTACTAGTACAAAAGTTAATCGCGATGTAAAGTAATTGAGTGATTTTATTAAACAGTTTTAATTGAATCATTAACAATTTCTATGTATCCTGCAAGCCAACATAAAATAATAGGCTTCGTCCACGAGGTTCATTGTTTCGTATTATCGTTGATATTCGCTTACAGCTTAAATCTTGCTGAAATGTTTATTATACTATCTGTTACCCGCGACTTCGACCGGGTTTGTTTTTGTTTAAAGGCATCCCGTAGGAACAGTTTATTTGAAATATGTGAGGCAGTAGCATCATTCAACCGTAATTAACGCGGACGGAGAACTTACGCACCAGCTTTGACGGCCGATTGGCGCAGTTTACAGCAACCCTGCTTTCTGAGCCCAGGGCCGTGGGTTCGATTCCCACAACTGGAAAATATTTGTGTGATGAGCATGAATGTTTTGTAACATACTGACTTAGTATGTGCCTAGCAGACGGTTGACTTGTGTACAGGCTTTCTCCGCGTTTTTTTTGGTTTTAAGGACATAAAAAGTCTATATATGTTAATCTGCTATCTCCTTTCCAAATTAGCTACGCTTACTTTGGAGCTAAACGGCGATGTGTGTGTTGTTGTAGTACATTTATTAATTTATATAATAAAATTAAATAAAATTACATGCCTCTAGAAAGGTTGTCGTGTGAACATACCCTAAAGGTTTCATTAACACGAACAGTTGGCATATTTTAAAGAAAAGTAGGTAAAATTGATTTTTATACGTTTTCGCGGAACACGTCACGGCCGTGACGTCACCGTGACTAGCGGAACCTAGAAGTTTGAAGTGCAAACGAATCACATCGTTAACCGTTTACCAGCTTATTACCATGGAGGTGCTAATTTCGCGTGTTCCGATTAGGATTTTTTTTTAAATTAAATTTTCAATGATGTAATGTGGTACAGTTCCGTTTTCGTGTCACGAAATATGACTAAGTAGTTTTTTTCCATATGTAACCATTTTTTCTTATTTGACTATAGGTTAACCCTTGACCAGAGCTGATCAGAGAAAATTCTGCATTTATGCATTTATCTAAATTGCCTTTGCCGGGGATCGAATGCGCGCGTTTGCGTGTGCGTGTGTTTTTGGTTTGACAGCTGATTTTACGTTTATTAGTAGCGAGTGTTCTTATGCTGTTTTTGATGACAATCGATCCAAGATGGCTGCACCTACAAAATTACTATTACATACTTTTTCCAAACTCTCTCAAAATGGGTTTCAAATGAAAGTATTTAACTAGTACAAAACTTTACACTATGAAAAATTTCAACTCACTTGGTTATTTATTACAATGTGCTGCAGAGCGGAAAGGTTTATACTGAATTATTTCAATTTATCGAGGATAATAAATAATTTAATCCTTATATTTATTTACGCATTTTAATAATACGGGATAACCCGATAACAGAATGGCGCAATTTAGCCAATATGATCATAATTATTTAATAATAGTCCTTCATTTTATTGCATCAACTTCACAATGGCGGCATTGTATAATAGTGTTTACGTAAATGAAATCCCCGGGAATTTGTTATTTACATCGGGACAGGATAATACTTATAAGGAAAATAACAAAAAATAATTTTTCCAATTTGCCTAAGCTAAATTCTATTTTTCAGGGATCCGTTATCATAATGGATAAAACGATCCATATTATTCCATACTAATAATTTCTTTATGCTTTTTAACATATTATGTAAAATATTATCCTACTATAGCATAGTAAATAAGATTTTCTTTAGCATATTTTTATTATATATACATTGAAATTACCATTTTAAAGAAATACAATTCATTGACATTTAAAAAAACACAAATGAAATAAAATACAATTATAAAAATAATAAAATAATTACGAAATAAGTATTAAAATAAATATTAAATATTAAAATTTGTTAGTAACAAAACATAGGCTACCTATTATCCCGATTCCTTAAGTAGTCCCCGAGGGAAAATTGAAAATTGTTGACGAGCTAAGCGTCGGGCATACAGCTTTGAAATTTGGTATGCATTTCACCTATGCTATAGAAAAGACTTTTATACCGATCTCTCAAATAGTTCCCGTGGTAGGATTAAAATTTGTTAACGAGCGAAGAATTAGACCCAATTCTGAAGTCAATGCAGACTAAGCCACGGGCAGATGCTAGTTTTAAATATACAAAACGATTATAACGTTCGGAAAAAGTAGTAAGAAAGAAAATTTCGGAAGGAATTTTACATTGACAAAAGAATCTTAATAGTTATAATTGAGGTAACTTGAATCATTAGCTGTTTTCATTTAAAGTCATCAGTAACGTATGCCATTCAACTGCTGGTGCTAGAGGAGAAAGCTGCGAATCCCGTGGACGGCACACAGGACCATCGACATTGAGACAGCTTACAATTACAAGAAGGCTATCAACCACCTGTCTTCAGAGGATTCTCGAGTACTTCGGTCACATTCTCAGAAGAGATAGAGACAATCTTGAAAAGATTGTGGTCACTGGCAAAGTGGAAGGAAAGAGACCTCGCGGACGCAGCCCGATTCTTTGGTCGGATCAAATCCGCACGGCTCTCGACACCAAAGTGCATATTGCTTTAAACTTTGCTAAAAGCCGAGTCAAATGGCACAAAATCGTCCAAAAGGTTGTTAGTGGAAGGGGTCATGACCCTTAGCAATAAGGAACACGACGTAGAGAGACAGAGAGTCCACTGCTGGACTTAAGGTCTCTACCATAATCACTACGCTGAGCAGGCGGGTGGGCCATCGCAGTAGATCGCAGTAGTAGCACAGAGGAAGCTACCCTTTCTCCCTTATATTTCCTTAGTCGACTCGTACGACACCCGTGGGACGAGGAGGGGTGGTGATAATTGCATCTGACAAGTATATCTGCTATCATCAGATGACAGGTTACCTATATAAGTAATAGCTGCTTATCAATAAGTTTACCGCATAATTGATAGGGGTAAGAATGGTATAAAAGGCGACACATTAGGCTAATTTTTCACATAACAATTATTCATTGTAAAGTCAGCATCTCCTGAGGGTGCTCCGGTTTCGAAACGAAACGTGAGAGGGTACATTGCAGAAGATCTGTTTGGTGTGGAGTATAAGGATTGAAGAAATTATAAATTACACCATACCGATTCTCCTACTTTAAATAAAATAAATAGTTTATTTTTTCCAAATTTTTACAGTTTTAACAAGATTGCAAGTTTGGAACCTTCTTTTAGATGTAGTAGTACTACACCTGTATCAGAAGACTCCGCTCTTTCTTCTATTATATATTTAGGCAAATTAACGTTGTGCGTGTGTGTGCGTGTGTATGTGATATGTGGGTGAGTATGTGTGTGTGTGTGTGAGTGTGTGTGTGTGTGTGTGTGTGTGTGTGTGTAATGAGTGAGAGTGTGAATGTGTATAAAATAATAGAATACGAATAATAGATGTGCTTCAAGTGATTATATAATCCGCTTTAAAAGGGTTTCCACATCTTCGTAACTAAGAGATGAGAGGTACTCAACAAGAATTTTTCTGCAGGCATGTACGTTTAAGGAATTTATATTGAGTTTCTTATTAATCAAATTATACAAATAATGAGATTGCCGTTGGAATTGATTACGGGCAAATTTAGTCCTGGCAGGATGTGTTTTGGCTACAATATCTTTACGACGTTTACGAAGACTGTCAATTGAGTGTGGCAGGGTTTTGTGCGTTTTTAGAACTGTGCGCAAAATGTACAGGCTTCTTACTGAAAGCAGCCCAGATAAGCTGTACAGCTATGTTGTGGGAAACATATAATTTTTAAAAAGCATTACTTTGAGGCGTTGAGCTCTCTCTAGATCTAAAAACCTTGTTTTAGCAGCCCCGCCCCACGCAGGAATACAGTAGCTGATAACAGATTGAGCTAGTGTAAGATAAATGGTGTTCAGTAGTTTTTAAGATGAAATATGCCTTAGGTTTTTAAATATCCATATGAGCTTTCTTATTCGGTTGTCTACTAGCTCGATTTGAGAAAACCAAGTCAGTCGATGATCCAACATTACACCGAGATACTTTACGGTAGAAACTTGTTTTAGAAGGGGGCATTCACAAAACCCATCGTCCTGCAATTTGGAACAAGTGTGAATCCAAAACCTTGTTCCGGCTGAGATCGTTCACAGAGGGTAAAGCACATATAGTTCGATTTAGCTGCATTTAAAGTCAGGAGGTTCCAGTTTAGCCACTTTGCTATTATACCGAGTCCAGTTTCAGCATGATTACGAGCTTCTTTCCAGGATTTACCAGTAAAGACAACGGCAGTGTCATCTGCGAAGGAAAAACTTTTCCACAGTGAAGCTTTAGATTACATAACTCGTTAATATATATTAAAAATAATGTCGGTCCAAGAACACTTCCCTGTGGAACACCGTAAGTGATATCAATATCATTACTACAGTAATTACCAATTTTTACCCTCTGAGTACGTTCGCTTAAGTAACTACGAAACAAGGACAATGGTGTATCTCTAATCCCTATTGATTCCAGTTTGTGTAGAAGAATAGGGACAGAAACAGTATCGAAGGCCTTTTTGAGGTCTAGAAATACTGTGACACATTTGTTTTTTTTTATCTAACTGCTCTGTTATCAAACCACTGAGAGCTAGGATAGCATCTTCAGTAGATTTTCCACGTCTGAAACCATATTGGGAATAAGATATGATGTTACGTTGATCAAGATAGTTAAGGAGCCTGTTATTAATTATTTTTTCTAATATTTTTGAGATAGCAGGCAAGACTGAGATGGGTCTATAATTGCTCACATCATCACTGTTCCCACTCTTATAAACTGGAGTAACAATTGACTTTTTCAGCGCAGCAGGAAATACACCCCTGTTAAAACAAAGATTAGCAAGATGAGCAATGATTGGAGAAATGAGCTTCTTAGTAATTTTCAGATAATTTGTTGGGATGTTATCCCAACCAGATGCACTTCCCGATCTTAGGTTCATAAGAATGGCACTGACTTCATGAGAATCAGTGTCAAAGAGGCCAAAGGATGAATGATGAGAGTAGGGTGTTGTTAGATGATCATATGAGCGATTCATGGGATTACGCTGTAGGATTTTTTCTGCCAGATCTTTTCCAACGTTAGTAAAATAGCTATTTATATGATTAACTGACTCAATTGGGGTTGCTTTTACACTCAGAAGATCCATATTTTTATTATTAAAGCTATTTAAATGAGTAAAGCCTTTTATGTTTTTCCAAAGATCTTTATAATTTTTAGCTGATTTAGTTAATTGCTCTTTTTCATAATTACGCTTTAGTTTTTTTAATAATTTATTGCAATAATTTCGGTACTTTTTATATATATACTTAGATGTTTCGTTTGTGGGGTCTGAACGAAGGTCCTTTTGTAATTTATTTCTGTGTTTAATGCAGCGTAAAATTCCTGGAGTAATCCAAGGTTTGATTATACGTTTACTCTTGGGGATAGGAATGTTTTTAGTATTTTCTTCCAGGGATTCCTTAATTTTATTTATTAACTGGTTAACAACAACCTCAGGATCGTCACAAAAGAGTAAAGAACTAATATTTTGGTTGGCCAGACAATTAAATTGCTTTTCGCGGAGTATAGCAAATTAAGCTTAATTTTCTTAATTCCGCATAATTCGACTATTCGCTTTTGTTTTTTTTCCTCACAACAAGTCAGCTTTTGAGTGGAAAGTTCTAGCCGTCTTAGGATTGGCCTGCCTTCGTACTTACTGGTGGAAGAGGAAGAAACTTTAGAGTGCAATCTAACCTGGTGGTAAGTGATGAAATAGGCGAATATGGTCGCAGGATAACCTTTTAGGGGTATGGCGATTATATTAAACCCACACCCCTAATAATACGCCTAATCATAAAGATATACCCAGCATCGTACGGGAACGCTCAATTGGTTGGTTGCAACTCTTTGTCGGGTGTCCACTAGCCACAGCTGACGCCAACCATCAGACCAGATCAGACAGAGTTCAGAAACTTTAAAGTCCCAAATTGCTCTTATTAGGAATCGAGTCCGAGACCACCAAAACCCAAGACTGGATGATCGCCCTTTATTATAATTCTCCATAACTATTATTCGCGGCATGTTTTTAAGATATCAATGCCACTTGTTCTCCTAAAGTTACGCGGTTACATCGTTCCTATAACAAGAAAGTATGCGAGATGATTATTATACATTTGACTCACGCGCTCGGAATGTTATTTTCTGTAGGAAATGAGACAAATATCTCGAAATATCACGAGAAAAATGCCGGAATTTTAATTGTATCAAGTATGCGGCTAATGTATTGCCATTCTGTACATTAAATAAGTGATATTAAATATAAAACGACATTTGAGGGTCATAGTTTGGTGGCCTAAGCATAGATATTTTGTAAAGATACGACGCTGCCGCTATTAATGGAAAGTTAGTAAATAGCAGCTTTTTGTGACAGAGCTCGTCCGAGGAAGTACTACTGTCACGCTTATTTCTTCGCTAAGTAGCATTGTTTCAATGCTTTGTTCCAGTCTGAAGACAAGCACATGTGGTTTAACACTTACGCCGCAGGTTGAAAAACACAGAGAGGCGTTTTGAACTTATTTGGACTTATTCCTTACATGCTTTATGAGATCCCCATGCATTAACTTTTTATTCCTAATAATCATTTTGCTCTACGTATCAGTTGTATCATACCTTAACATAATTTATCATTTTATGCACAATATAACGTAACATCTTTGAAATAATAAAATCTTAAAATCCAGCACAATAGGCTACACTCGAATCATAACTTTAACAATTTGAACACCTTTATAACGTTACCTTTTCCCGAGTTGTACGGCTAGTCCTTTATATATACCAATGGGTCTGAGTGTGTAGGACTCATTTAAATTTGTTGTTTTGGCGTTGAATCGACGAAGAATTTCAAAATAATAAATAATGGGATCTCAATCAGTTCGTTTCCTACGTCAAAGTTCTATTTTGCAACGCTTTATCAAACCGTTAACTCGTTTCATCCACGTGGTTCAAAAAACCTAAAAAGAAAGTAACCTAAAAGTCAATTCGAAGCTACTTGTCATGCAATTTAATGAAAAACTTCAGCCCAAAATACCACATCATCATTATTACCGGCCCACAACAGGGCACGGCAGGATGATTACGTATCTCGCGACAGCAATGTGACAGGCGTTAATCTTGCATTCACTGCTGTCAAACGTCGCTTTTCCATACAATAAATAAACAAAACTGACGTTTGACAGCAGTGATTGCAAGATTTACGCCTGTCACATTGCTGTCGCGAGATACGTAATCACCCTGCGGGTCTCCTCTCTGAATTAAAAGGGTATAAGCCGTAGTCCAGCTTCCCTTCCTTTCTCCACATGAGTTTGAGAACGTTATCAAAACAATGAGGCATACAGGTTTCACCATTACAGGTGATATTTTAGTTACTTAAATTAAAAACACACGTTACTTCATAAAGTTAGAGTTACGTGCAGAGAAGATGAAGCCTTAAAACAACAGTTTGCGTTAATTATGAAACCGTTAATGAAAACCGTTTCAGTGTATTTTTCCCCTAATATCGTTTGAAACTGTTTACTATTTGGTCCATATAAACGATTTTTTATAGCATTAATTAACAGATAGTTTCTAGATGGCATCCTTTCGATACCATATGAATCGTAGTTAAAATCTACGTGATCGAAAAAGAAAACGTAGGTGACAAATCTCACACTTGGCAGCTCTGGTCAAATACTGGTTCCGATAACTTTAAACTATAAAACTATGGAAAAGAGCAATCTGCCGAAGTTTCTTGCCGGCTCTTCTCAGTGGAGTCTGCCTTGTAGACCGGTGGTAGAGTCACAACAAACAGACTGACTTGACGTTTCAAAAGTGTTTATAAATAAGGCCTACTTGAAATAAATGAATTTTGAATTTGAATTGAATTTTTTGAATTTGATATTCGAAAACGGCTGTATGGTTGCGTTTCGATTGAGCAAGAGCAAATTTAAAGGTTACTACTATATCTAAGAAGACAACCACAAATAATTCAGCAAGTTATTTGTTTGTACCATAACTCACTGAATCATCATATCCATCGAGCTGAATTACGACACTATTAAAGTATTATTAACACAAGTAAAACTGTTCACTGTACCTTAAAGATATTGCTCCATTGCTGCGCACGCTTTGCACAGAAAAGTGGTGGTTCGGTCCCAACTTTCCAAGACCGCAGCATCTCATACGAATGAATGACAGTGGCAGCAAAAATAAGAGATGAGAGAGACAATTATTTTTTTATAAAAGGAATTGATGTCTAACTTGTCTATCAATCGTAGGCGTTGGTGTTAAACCTCATTTGTCTGTAATAACACCGGCACGACGGCCTTCACACTGGAATAAAACAAAGGTAGGTACTTACCAGGACGAGTACTGACATAAAAAGCTCTGCAAAGTGTAACCGAACTAGAAGGAAAAATCACCCTGAAAAACTAATTAATCAAAAGAAGCATATTTATTTTTCCATTCAAACTAATTCAAAATATTCTAAGTGTTTACTTATGACAACTCTATTGAAGATAAAAGAGTGACACGTACATACGAGTCGTACCTACGCTACGCAAAGCGTGCGTAATAAAGGCAAAGGAGTCACATGATTTTAATTCTGCATGCGATGTAAAAGCTGCCTTATAGTAGTGGTTTACTGAAAAAACTATCAGTTTCGGTTTCACAGATAAGTTTGAGAGACTGTAAATAATATACCTCTAGAGCCTATTTCAGTTTTCATACACACATTATGTATAACTAAATAAATAAATAAAATTAATAAATGCTACGACAATACACATCTAGCCCCAAAGTAAGTCGCGGGCAAAGCTAGTAAAAAATAAAAGAGACTAATTCGTGCGCTGCAGTGAAATAGCCTCCTTAAAACTTCAAGTCGGGTCAATTTACGTTCAAACATAAACAAACTATCTGCGCTGCGGAGAAATGCCCACGCGCGGCAGATTTGAAGCGATTTCTGGAGAAATGCGTGTGTTTACACATTACTGGACGATGAGGTGGAGCGCGCTGCCTGGCGTTTACATAATCGTTTAAATAAGTACTTAATTTTTGACGACCTCCATGGAGCAAAGGTGAGCGCTGTGAATGTAAGCAGGAGGTTCCAGGTTTGAATCCCTGCACGGGCACTTGGGAAATTTATAATTTCAGAATTTTGTCTGGTCTGGTCTGATGGGAGGCTTTGGCCGTGACTAGTTACCATCCTACCGGCAAAGATGTATCGCTAAACGATTTAGTGTTCCAGTACGATGTCGCGTAGAAATCGATTAGGGGTGTGGTTTAAATTTAACTTTCATTATTATTCTGTTATGTGGTCATAGTTACCAAATAATAATAAATAAATTAATAACTGGCATACAAGTTAGCCCGCTCCCATCTTGGATTGATTGATTATCGATGATGTATCATCAATCAGTAATCAGGTGGCATTGCAGGGCTTGTAGTGGAATAAATGAAAAAACAGAAATTACAAATACAAAATCATTGTCTCTGGTCTCGTAATAAAGATTGCTTCTGCGGGGGATTGGACCCACGTACAAGACCACAACGCTCTAAAGCTCTGTCAATTCCTTTCTTCTAAAGATAGTTCATGTCGCCTCCAGTGACACACGAGGATGACGATTTTGCATCGGTAATTTAATTCAGTTTTACTTGCTTTCATGAACATTAAGAGATATCATTTACCATAAATCTATGTGATGTACATGAGGCCCTGTCGGAGCCGTTCATCATCATCATCATCATATCAACTCAATACCAGCCCACTGCAGAGCACGGGTCTCCTCCCACAATGAAAAGGGGTTGAGGATACATCATCAATAATCAATCAATCCAAGATGGGAGCGGGCTAACTTGTATGCCAGTTATTTATTTATTTATTATTATTTGGTAACTAAGACCCATCTACACTTTTACATAACAGAATAATTTTTATATTTAATAAAAATGAAATAAATAATAATTAAAGTTAAACTTAAACCACACCCCTAATCGATTTCTACGCGACATCGTACTGGAACACTAAATCGTTTAGCGGTACATCTTTGCCGGTAACTAGTCCATTAATTACGCTGTCCAGTGCGGATTGGTGAACTCCACACACCTTTGAGAACATTATGCAGAACTCTCAGGCATGCAGGTTTCCTCACGGTGGTTTCCTTCACCGTTGAAGCAAGTGAAATTTAATTACTTAAAACGCACATAGCCTAGAAATTGTTAAAGGTCCGTGCTGGGATTCGAATTCGGCCCCCCGAAAGTGAAGTCCCACCCACTGGTGTAAATTGAATAGTGTTCACCGGAAATAAGTTCTAATCTATCTAAATGTATTAATTAGTTGATTCTATCTTCCTTTCATTCATTAATTATGATTACCATCAGATTAATTTCTAAAATAACAGTTTCAGGTGTCCCATACAAGCAAGTGGCGGAGTGTGACAAATTAGGGCTTTCCAACATGAGTATGTTGAATGAGTTCGGCGTAGTCTTATCGAGTAGTCTAAATTCCAATTCTGATTGATAAAGAACTTCTCACAATCAGATAGGTAAAACGAAAGGCAATTAAATAAAACAAAAGCCCGGCTAAGTTCGAATCGAACCAAGATATCCAACACACTGTGTCAACTTTAAATATCTTTTGCCAATATACCGTTGTCATTGCACCATTCTTATAATAAATTTTGTTAGATTTACTTTAAGGAGAATAAAGTTAAAATATTCATCTTCGCCCCAAAGTAAGCGTAGCTTGTGTTATGGGTACTAAGATAGCGGTTGAACATTTTTATGAATATTATACACATAAATACTTATAATACACAGATAAACACCCAGACACTGGAAAACAATCATGATCATCACACAACCATTTTCAATTGTGGGAATCGAACCCACGGCCTAGGACTCAGAAAGCAGGGTCGTTCCCCACTGCGCTAGTCGCAGGATTGCGAAGATATTATATGTATTTAACACTAAAAAGAATTATAAGAATCTGGCAAAAAACACTAAAATCACACGTTTCTTCTATGTCAACTTTTTTATACAAATTTCAACTCTTCCTTTTCATTACGTACGGTTAAATAGATATTGCCCACCCGGTTTCTTACCAAATCGATTTCGATTGGTAGGACAGAAAAGGTGAAAAAGAAGATAATTTCGTTTTATAAACTATAATTAGCTCACTATAGTAGAGTGGACTAGCATGTCCTACCCTTGAAGTATTCAGTATCCTGAGGTGAGGATTTCGCTGCTTTTTGCTGACGAATTTTGTCCTCTATCTCTTATCACATTCAGTAGATCCTCACAAAATTTGGGCAGAACTAACCTGATAGTATAACCTATCCCGTACAAAAAAAAATGATAAAATTTGATGGAGCTATGGTGTAAAATCGTCAAACACTTTCATACCCTCTCCCAAAGGGATTGAGCTGAATTTTGAGAAAAAAACATTTGAATTCATTCAGTAGTTTCAGCTTGATACAGATGGACAAAGTGAAAAACCCGTTGGACCCGTTACAGTTTTATTCAAAGTTCAGTAGTTTTATTCAATTTATAACCTGTTTTTAAAGATATTAGTGTATCTAACAATTCAAAAATTCCAATTAATACAACATGGCAAGGTTGGAACCTTTGATAGATCCGCCTATTAGATATGAAGCCGGATTTCTTTATGCACGAATTAATTTCTCTTTATAAAATAAGTGGTAGGAAGAAAGGTGTCTGATTCAACTTCTACGAAAAGTTGCCTGGGTGGAACCTGATTTATGAACGCCGCTGCATACAATGTCTTATTTTCATTAAGAGAGTTGATTCATTTTTGAACATACTATAGTTATTGATTAAAGTTGATAAAATAAATATGTTTTTTAGAACCATTGTATATTAAAGAAAGCGGTGTGGCCAAACTATGTTTACTGCACTGATTAGTTAGTCTACCGCACTAGTCCGACTACGTTGTTAACATTTAAGTATGGAACACTGATTTGGAAGGTATATCATCGGCTACTACAAAAAATTAGAGAAAAATCGTTACCTATGTGTCGATTTTCCGTAAACATTAATTGCAGCAGCGTGGTAGCTATTACCTTTTTCGTTAAAAAACCTGTGCCAAACAAGAATATGAATAAGGTATTAATACCATGACTTTCGCTAAGTTAAGCTTAAAGCTTGTACTAGACCTTAGGAGTACCGTCGTAGCTTTAGTTTCAAGTTTACGAATCTAGTTCCATCACCTCACTACCGTGTAGTTCTCATGTAATGTACGCATCAAAAGTGCCACCTATGATATACTTGAATAAAGATGTTTTTGACTTTTACTTTTGACTTTGAGTTACCATAAATAGACAGGTCAAAAAGTTCTCGTCACAAAACAGGCGAAACACTAACTACGTGTAAATAAGGCTTTATGTAAAAAGTACCAGGTGAGTCAGTGGAGAATATCGTTTATGATTAGCCGTGAAAATTGTTCTAGGAACCGCTTAGATCATGGAAAGGCTTTTCCATTGTTGACACACCTTATTGTTTGAGTATTACGTCAGGCCGTTTGGAGACTGAGAAACAGTTCAAGGAAGAATTATGTCTGGCATTTTTTTTGCGATCTTTTCTTACGTGATTATACTTCTAAAACTTAATTAAGTCTCAGTCATCAAAGTTGCTATCTTCTTTCTATCTACGAGTATATATATAAAAGAGAAAGTGTGTGGGTATGTTCCGTATAGGCTCCGAAACGGCTGGACTGATTTCAATGAAACTTTCAGGGAATCTCCAGATTGACCTGGCGAGTAATCCTGTAAAGTTTGGTGACGATCGGAGCACTCTTATTATTGAACTGTCAAACTGTCAATTTCTTATAAAAATAAGATCTATGGACAGATTTTATGGATGATATGATTTGACCAGTAAAGTTCTAGAGAAGAACCAACAAGCAAGCGTAGAGTGGGCCCTCTAGCACGATGGATCGACGGCGTAAAGAGATTGACGGCGAGTGGGGGATAAGGAAGGCGGAGTACCGGGTGAGGAGGCGCTGCTTGGCAGCGGATGTCCGCAGGCTGAAATGATGATGATAATGTTCCATCCGTGGTTTTTCCATTTAAGTTCAATATAGGATTATTTATAGGCCGATAAACAAGTGTCTCAAAAATTGGAAACACATTGGCCGTTCCTCTGGTGCTGTTGATGTTTACAGGCGGCGGCGTTCACTTTATATTGCTCGTTATTCATTTATTTGTTTATTAAAATGTGC
This sequence comes from Pararge aegeria, assembly GCF_905163445.1. NCBI lineage: Eukaryota > Metazoa > Arthropoda > Insecta > Lepidoptera > Nymphalidae > Pararge > Pararge aegeria. Next base: position 712,829 of record NC_053184.1, on the reverse strand, counting down.
TCTGCGTGGTATTTCTTTACGTAAGCCGCTATTGACGCCTGCAAAGTTACCTGTTACCTCTTACCAAACATTCTGAATAGAAAATTGACAGCTCATACGCGGTATGTAGGTCAATTTGAACAAAATACAAATGCTTTCATACTGCGCGATATTTCATCATTGATACCTTTCTACGGCGTGACTTTAACATTCCTTTGTCGATGATTTTCGATTTTTAACACACTTTATAGGTCAATGCCTTGCGAGCTGTTGTGGAGTAGAATAAGTGAAACACATTTCTTGTCTTTGCGTCAATGATAACTTCGCAAATTTTCGTGTTTTTAATCTCATTAATGTCCATTTTCAATATTCATTTTATACTTAATCTAAGATTTATTACTTAGCATCTTTGTTATTGTCAAAAAATATCCCAACAATTTTTAACAAATAACTACTTTGCTAAGCAACTTAACAGCACATTACATTTACAGTTAGATTGAATGTAGCAAACGGATGTTAATGAGTATGTATCCCAGATGATAGGTATAAATTATTGAGTTTTAATTTCCAGAAAAATGGCTTCACTATCATTTTCAATCTTACTACAGGATAAGTGCCTGCAGCCTCAAGTGCCTGTAATTAGGGGTTTCTAAATTCCCCGGTCTTGCGGTGCCTGTATCCAGCAGCTCCCCGCGACTCATTTTATGTCTTCTTCCACATAGTTGGGGATCTGCAATCACTACGATTTCGTGTGGGATCGCCATTCCAGCAACTAGAGACCATCAGTTCTTTGACCTCTTGACAAATTATAATCCAAAAGAAAAAGCCTGTGTACTTATTTATGAACACACGTTAGAAGTTATATTTCTTTAGCGTAACAAGATAAAAATGTTTTCAAAATATCTTACGCCTTACGTATGCAGAGAAAACGACACTAACAATAGGAAAAAAGGTATTGTTTTAATTATTGTTAAAAAAAGGTTTAACAACCTTTTTTAGAAAAACTAAAATGTTGACTATAGCTAATTTTTGTGGTGTCGGTTTTTTGTGACGGTGTGCGCGTGCATCGTAAAAGTTTACTCTCATTTTTCCCAAACGCGCAAAAAGAAGTCTGTGCCCAATAAATGATAAAAAAGAGTAGGTACGTACTATATATGCTTGGATGAAAATACGTGGTAGTGTGTTTAATCTTTATTTATTTTTTTAATGTATTTTCTTATTATGTATCATAAAAAAAATGTTATGTCATACAAGCTGTATTTTAAAATAACGATTCGATGTCGCGTAGAAACCGATTAGGGGTACGGGTTACATATAACTTCCATATTCCCTAACAGGTTAGCCCGCAAACATCTTATCGTCATACCACCGTGAGATTGCAGTCAAGGGCTAACTTGTAGTGGAATGAAACAAATACACCTTTCAGCGATAGTAGTGAGTTTCACCCTATTGACCTATCGACTATAGACTATCGTTATCGATCTTCAATAACGCGCAATTTACTACAACCGTAAGTGCGACCTCATTTGCCTGCATGAATGAAATACCACAGTTACCTCCTATCTTATATCAAAAACGACGTAACTATATTTTTCTTGCAATCAATTTTCAGACCTAAATGTTGAGCATTAATGTCAATATTCCTTTGAGGCGAAATTTTCATCATTTGCTGCTGGAATGGAAATCAATATCAAAATCGGCGCAACTAAAATTACAATTCAAAGAAATTTCTACCTTGATTATGTTTGCAGTTAAAGTCTAAATTTCCTTATGTTTAAAAATGTATGTCTCGTTGTTAAAATATGAGTTGTATTAGTTTTGGATAAGGTTAAATTTTCTTTGTAATTAATGTTTCACTCGAAACGGTTGTAAGCGGTGCGGAGTGGCCATGGTTAAGGCACGTGGTCGGAGCGTGCCAATGTCATCGCTCGCGCCTCGACCGTGCTACGAACAGTGTAGGAGCTGGTGGCATAAAGTCCTCTACTTGGAGTAGCGTGAATCCGGTGAACCTTAGCAATGTGTGCCGCGCGTCGCGTCATAAATTTGCTTTTTTTACCAAATTATGTGTATATCAGCTCCAAACGTGACGATCAATACAGCGAAAGACAACGGTAGTTAAAAATTATATTACATACGTTTTGTACGCCGGTATGCGTAGCTAAGACACTATTAAAGGCATGAATATTTATTTATTCACATAGGCTATATAATACAATTAACAAAATAAGCTATAACTATATTCGTAAACTTAAAACTTCCATAAACAAGAAGCCTTCAACAAATTTAAATGTAATTTATTAGCCGGGTATTCTTTTTGTTTTAGCCATATTGGTTTTGGTATAACAACAATGGCCTGTACGTCTTGAGAGACGGTTCAAACACTGTCTAAACGACACTTCTTTGTATGGCTATACAAGCAAATGCGTGAGCGTCATTTACGGCGGCAAATACGGCAGTTGAACCCTTCGGCGTAATCCGAAGATCCCGTGGTATGCCTTCGTATCTTTTTTGAGCAAAAACACCAAGCCAAGCTTCGTCATAATTCGGCATCCCTCATTAATACTCTTGCACCATTCATCTCTTCCTTCCGCCAGCCTCTCCCAATGTCTATGGTCATTGCTGAATTCGGTCATGTTGCAGTCTTTAAACCTTAAGCGCAGTCGTTAGTTATATGCCTATCAATTTTACCGTTGTTTTTTTGCGACGCTAGAGTCCTGTACAAGTAACGTGTAGTTAGTGCTTAAAATAATACTTATGAATATAGTTCTATGTATTCCCACGAATTCGTTACAAATCGGGTATTTAAAAGGGTTACACGGGGACAGCTAGCTAACATGTTATCTCCTAGACTATAAATATTACCATACAAATGTCAGACATAGACAGTGGTAATTGCATCAGAATTGAGCCGGCGGGTGAAAGCGTTTTTCGGAAATTGTTCTCAACGCTGTACGTGATTGGTGAGTGGTAGGTGCTACTGGAATGTCACTGGAATATTGAACAGCTCTGCTGACGTGATCTAGATATCGTAAGCGGACACTTTGGTCACGTGAGGTTTAGTAGTAGTAAGAGCATTTTGTGGCAGAGCTCGTCCGGGAAAGTATTACTGCCAATTTCCTACCTAGAGATTGAGTTTAATTTTTAAGTCACATCATCATCATATCAACCCATTATAGGCCCACTGTATGGCACAGGTTTTCCACATATGAGAAGTGTTTAAACCGTAGTCCACCACGCTGGCCCAGTGCGTATTGCTGGACTCTACACGCTTTTGAGAACATTATAAAATTTCTGGTATACTTACAGGTTTCCTCACGATGTTTTCCTTCACCGTTTTACAAGTGATATTTTAATTGCATAAAATGCACATATTTTTGTAACGTTAGTGGCGCGTGCTGGGAGAGTCGGAGAGTTTTCGTGCAGCGACTCTGAAGGAAATTTAACGCCTGATGCCAATTAGGTACAGGCGAAAAATCTTTTTCCATAACTTAAAACTTTACTAGCTAGCGTAACTTTTTCAGAAAAAAATATTAACGTTTTTTTATTTTTATATATAGAAAGTAGTAAAATCAGGAAAGCCACCAATTCTTACCACAAAACTAATTGTTTAATGATCAAATTGTAGTATTAAAAACTATTTTTTTTATTTATGGAGACCTATCACAGGCACTTATGAAGCTTTCAGACATATATTTTACCAATATTGTGAGATGACAAGGATAACTATATTCCTTAACTTAAAACTAAAGCTACGAGTAGGTTAGGTTAGAAGAGTCCGCAACAAACTTGGCCGAGTTTTTTTTTTGTTGTCACCATCTTACAGTCAATTAATATATAAGTAAGAAGTTAGAACAATCTACTATACCTTAATAGTCTGGCTTACACATTATTATACACATTGACATACCTACACTGCATTCAACGGAAGATGGTGTCGGATAGACCTTACCTTGGGGTTTACTAATGACGCTACGCGCTCATGTTGGGTTAGAAACCGGATGAATTTTGACGTCACCGACCTTTCACACCATACCTCTAACTACGGGTAAAACCACAGAACTTTTTTGTATTGTCAGGATTTCTCGATCATCAATAAATTTAAAAGCTTTATCAATTGTAAATTAGTTTTAAAGGAGGTCAATAAAATTGGTATAAGAATTTAAAACAGCTTATCTTAAAAGTCCAGTATTCGTCAGAATCTCCTTTTTTATTCAACTACAAGTTAGCCCTTGGCTCCAATCTGACAGGTACGTGATGATGCAGTCTAACATGGTAACGAGCTAACCTTTTCCGGAGTATGGCAGACACCGGAACGTTTAATCGCTTAGGGGCACATCTTTGTTGTAAGCGTTATTTTAATAATACAGTTTATATGACATATCAAATACCTAGGTTTCCTAAAAATAAGTATTAGAATGATTCTGCTCATTCAAAAACCAACTGTCTGCCAGAATATCAAAATAATACTGCTTTACGTTATGATAGTAAGACCCTAAGCTTTCTCCATTGGCTTGGCTAACCGGTTAGGGGATGTCGCAGTTTTATTTAATCCTTACCCCTAATTGGTTATTATGCGACATCATACCGGAATGCTAAATCGCTTGGCGGCACGTCTTAGTCACTGATGTGGTCACTAGCCACGGCCAAAGCCCACCAGACTAAAAAACTGTTTTCTATAATAATAATAATAATAATATATCTGATCAAACCAGCTGCTCTGCATAATACCATCCTTATGCCATCATCATCATCGTGTCAACATCAACATCGTGACGTCCACTGCTGGACATAGGTTTAGGTGTCTAGGGCGTAGGAATTTACGCCACGAATTCAGTGTGCAATAATTTAGTAGCCTATCTCACCAGTAAGCTTCAGTTTATTTAAAATATCTTAGTGATATAGTTCAGCTGTTAAAGTTTATGAGATGTTAATATCACTGAGCGCTGATGGCTGTTTCATCCGAGCAGTATTTTTTGTTACAAAGATGTACTCCGGCGCCGGGCTGGCTGAAGATAACGCGTGGGTTTTAACTAGTTCTATATTTAGATCGTTGTTTGATTAAAAAATATTTTATTTATGTAGACCTATCACTTATGAAGCTTCAGTTGTAGCTGAAGTTGTACTTAATATAAATGATGGGACAAAATTTTATTTTCCTTTAATCTGAATTTTATTAAAACGAAGATCGATAAGTGTTACGTACTAGTAGATTACATTAGAGAAAATTCCTTTCACACGCTTCTTAGTAATACTGGTTTATTGATTTTCCTGTTAATTTTTAGAGATGATAACGATAGTAGGATGGTTTATAAAAATCCAACAAATCTTTATCTAAGGATGACTTCAGCGTTTCAGACGACACGAATATTCAGTGGGCCGCTTCGTCGACGGCGTGCAAATACCAAAATATCTACTGCACTGTTATTCTCATAAATTGATTCATTCATAATATAGCGTGACGAACTTTTATGACCTTCGTATCATAACTATGAGGTACGTGAAATTTTCAGATCTGTCCAAATAAGTACATAAAAAAAGAAACTTCAGAAGTTTATAAATTGTAATCACTAGCGTTTCATATTTTGTCAGTGATTGTAATACATTCACATGTCTTAGAACTAAACTACAGTTTAAGTCAATGCAAGCAACTCGCGACATTCAAATTTAAATTTTCAATACGAATACGAATTCAATACGAACGATTATAACTTTGCGATTTAAATTCAGAATCTCCTTGCTATGCTCAGGTATTGAAGCGAAGCGATTAAAGAAACAGCTAGTTTTGCTTATCGCTTCATTCTTAACCTAAATTTTCGGATGGCAGATTGAAATTAGTACCTCTATCCTTATCTACTTTATGTTTTTACGCTAAATTCAATCTGATCCAAGATCTTCCGATGACGATTTTGCCTCCGATTGATTTTGAATCCAAATAATTTTGAATTTCGGGCGTTATTCAGTAAATATGTAAACGTTTGTTTTAAATTTGAATTTACCGTAAGTTAGCTTAGCTTAGTTACGTTAGCTTTATCATTTTTCACGCGAACTTTTTTGTTACACCAAAGTTGCTTTCGTTTAAAAGTGAACGTTAAAGTGACACATGCTTAACTTTGGCTGTACTAACAATTTCTTTAACAGACCGAGCCACAAGGTTTCGCTTATAGACAAATAAAATGATCCCCTTATGTTCATCAGGTACTTAACCTTATCAGTCATGTTAACATCCTCTGATAGCGGGTACGTGCCGTCAAGTATTTGTAGCGGTCAAATTAAATCATGACATGTCGTAACATGTCTGAAGAATATTAAATGGTAGGTATACATATTATTTGTGATACGGCACTCAGAAATATTTGCATAAAATTTGTCACTTAGTGAATATACTTTACATCTTATTTCTATTTTGACAACTCATCTACTTGAAGAGGCACTGACCTATCTACCTATTTCAAGAAGTACGACTAACAAATATATATATATATATACTAGCTGTTGCCCGCGACTTCGTCTGCGTTTGTTTTTGTTTTTTCAAACACATGGACCTTAAATTTAGGTGTAGTAATCAGTCTCAGCTCCTCCTATCACTTACAAAAAATAGTAATCGTTATAGGATGCATCGAAATCGCATTGTTAGTTGATTTATATGCTAAAGGTTAACGAAGAACATTTCTATCACTTTTTATATAGTCCTTGTGTAAAATCGTAAAACTTTTTCATCTCGCAAAGGAACTGAGCTTAATTTCGGGGTAAAAGTATCGTATATTACTTCTATTACCTCAAAGAATATGTTTCCAAAGTTTCATGATGATCGGTTAAGTAGTTTTTGCGTGAAAGCGTAACAAACACTTCCATTCACATTTATAATATTAGTAGGGATATATATACATATATTATATTTATTTATTTATTATTTATGTACCATAAATTGTGATTGTGAACATAAGATACATGAAGTGTATAAAGGAAAGCTTATCTCTATAAGAGATCTCTTCCAGCTACCCCAGGATGTGTAAGATGATTTAATTGACAATAAAGGTCAAATAAAGGTACAATATACTTCATAACTACTAAGTATATTTAGTATATCTAAATAATAACAAAATTCTACATACTAATACAATAACATTTGAATATACTATATATACAAAATACATAAAAAAATTATAATAAATATTTATATAATATAAATATAAATATATATCTTTAATAAGTAAACAGTGATAAATATACTATGACAACGATAGATAATGCTCTTTTACAATGTGTTTAAAAGAGTGCACCGATTGGCAGTGTCTAATATGTTGTGGTAGTAAGTTTCAAAGGTGTGTAGCGTGGACGGAGAAAGATTTCTGGAAGAAAATAGTATTATATGAAGGGACATCAAGAGGATTTTTTGACACGCAAGACCGCAAGGGTCTCGTAGGCGGAAGACATAGCTTTATACGCTCACACAAATATCCAGGAGAAGAAGAATTATATAGGATGTTGTAAAGGACAGTTAAAATATGCACTTTAATTGACGACGAAAATCAGAAACGTGATCGATTTTGCGCAATCCGAAGATAAAGCGAATGCACAAATTCTGAAGTCTTTCAAGTTTGTCAAGTAGCTCTTCAGTGGCATCAAAATAGCAGACGTCGGCGTAATCAAGTATTGGAAGCAATAAAGATTGGGCCAACATAATTTTGGTATGAAGCGGAAGAAAATTCTGCAGCCTCCTCAATGAGTGAACGACATAGTGCATACGTTTACTTACCTGGTTTATATGAGCTGACCAAGTTAAATTACTGTCAATTATAAGTCCTAGATTTTTAGAAGTGCACGAATACACAATTGGTATACCGTTAATACCGTACCGTACCGTACTATTATATTTATATTTGTGTATTGTCAAATGTAAGGGAGCTGTTAATTAGGGGCCTACTTATTGGAAACAGTGCAGCAACTACAACTGCTCTAATACAAGGTCTAACTAAACATATAGCATATGAAGCTAAAATGCCTTGAACGTTAACCTAATCGTTATTCGCCAATCTCAACATTATCAAAACAAGAGCCGAGACAGAGAGGCGAGGCTTATTATGTTTTAGACTTCTAAATGGCATTTGACATGGTTTTCCACTCTGTTATGTTTATTGGGAATAAGGAGCTTTGTTTATTAAAATAAGATTTTGGTAAATAAAATAAACGAAGTAGAAAAGTATCTTAGGAGGGCTGATGTGTCTGTGTGTGCCTTTTAATCTTCATGTGAATGACTTGATTGTTGAACAAAGCAGAAGGCATGTTGGACGCTGGGTTGACACGATAAGTATTAATAGTCTTTATAATGCGGATGACATGGGTCTTTTGGGTCCAGTGGTTACTTCAATAAGAGAGATTTTAAACGTGAGGTTTAGCATAACTGAGGTTCAACTTTAACACAAGCCTAAAAAAGTTAAGTTTTTAGTAGCAGTAGAGCTTTTTGTGCACAATGGATCCAAATAGCTCAGGATAGGGAAAGATGGAGGGTGGATGGATGGATGGAAAAGTCTTGGAGGAGGCCTTCACCGAAGAGGGTTCGTGATACATAAAAGTTATACATAAAGCAATAATAGTTGAATCATAGATTAAGTAGTACACAATTCACTGTAGTTGAATAAGTTAAGTACAGGAAAGTTATAAGGCTTAAATAAATAAATAAATAGAACTTTTTGTGACAGAGCTCGTCCTCGGAAGTACTATCGCCATGCTTGTTTCTGCCGCTAAGCAGGATTTTTGCAATGCTATGTTCCGGTCTGAAGGGCGTGGTTGACGGTGTAATCACACACGAGGTTAACACCTTCGCCTCAAATTGATGGTCACAGGGCGGCATGTTGCAGGACGTTTTCCGTTCCGTTGGTCTGTTTATAGGCGATTGTTTTCCACCTACCATCAGATGGGCCATCTGCTTGGGCCGTCATTTATCACTATAAAATAAAAGCTCAAAACGATGTGAATATCTTTACTTGCATTAATATATAGATTATTGAATCAGGTACTACTATCAAAAACTTTTACATTTAGTATACTAATAATAATTGTCAGTCGTACATAGTAATTAATTAATTTATTAATTGTAATTTTAGTCAGTTTGTGTATGTCAAAATTTTACAATCGTTTGCTATCTTAATTGTAATCTTATTTATTTTTGTTATTTAATGTCAGTGTTAAGTTTTTTAAGTCAATTGGAATGCCCATATTAGGGCATAGGCCTCCTCCATCCTTTTCCATCTATTTCTCTCTCTCGCTAGCCTTGTCCAGGTAGCCCCAACAGCCTTGATAATATCGTCAATCCAGAGACGCTGCGGCCGTCAGACATGTCAACATTTAGCATAGGTACAAAAAGTTAAAACAATTTCTGTATCTAATTTTAAAAATTGTACGTAGGTATTTGACAATCTTGGACCAACGGACTAATAAAATGATTTCTAGAGAATTAAATTTATATTCCACATTGAACAGCACTGCCGTAGTTTACCGCATTAATTGAATCGATAATAATAAATGGTTCTTGGAGGCAATTCTCTTGATTAAATATAAAGACACAATAATGTCATCGATGTATAATAATTATCTTATTTCGCGGAATCAGTTACATTTTACATTAATAGAATATGATAATGACAAGGAATTCTTCCTACGCAATATGGCTAAATATTACGAAAAGTTGTAACAAAAAAAACCTTAAAATATCAGTAAAAAGATGCGCTCTAATTCACACTCAAAAACAAAACTTTTCGAAGAAAAAGTTAAATTTTTTAACAAAAATATCGACTTCGATTGTAAATTTTACGCCAAATTAAAAGTAAATACATTTTTGTATAAATCAAGTACGAATACTATGTGTGCTACAAGTTACATATGCAACTAACTACAAAGTAGGTAGGTACTTAGAAAATGGTTGTGAAGCCCGATGATCTGGTCTGCGTAACCCTTTTATGTGTACAGGCTTGATGTTATTTTGTGTGATTGCGTAAATAATGCATATTTAGGTAAATGGGAGCATTTCGGATTAAACCTCTGTCGAAGAAAAAAATAATTTTGCTAGTCTCTAGTCTTAGTTTGTCTGATAATAAAAAAACAACCGAAATGATGAACCCCTTTATGAAGGAAGTCGGTTACAAAAACAATATTAGGTAATTTCGTGTAAATCAAGAGCTGTTCTAAATATAGCTGTTATCTGTTAATATAAACGTTACGCAAAGCAGTTGGTCATTAATCAATTATTATTTACAGTTCATCGCATCCCGTTGGAACATTCCGTTTATTTTTCACCGCCCCTTGACCTATACCAAAATCGGAGCACACGAGCTGTCGGTAGGGTTGCCTACCATTTATGAGTACTGTTTGGCAATAATAAAGCTCTAATTATTTTATGGCCCCGTGGCAAGGAAAAGATCTGTAGATCGCCTTATTACTGTGAGCCGCGTGGAGGGAAAGAGAAGCAGAGGAAGAGTGCCACATTGCCAAACAGATGAGAGAGACAACATTTGTAAATGCTCACGCTCTAAAATCCAATAGGTCATTCAGAAAGGCTCAAGCCCCCCTGGAGAGCCTCAATATAAGTAAAGCTGGCATAGCCATTGCCACGCCCTCAGCTACGTTGTCATGACGAATAAGAAGGAGAATTACATTATATAGGTTTTATCTATTCTCATCTCTTATAATTCTTTTTCTTTTATGGAAGGACACTTGCCGATAACCACTTGAAAGGTTGCTACGACGTAACCGGGTTAGTATGGCGAGCGCGAAAGCTCGCCATGAGCTATGATTTGTCTAACTTTGTTTTTGAAACATAAGTAATACTCAGATTTAAATTTTTTGGAAAAGAAAAAGTTTTTATCAATAAGTATTGAGCAAGTTGCTATAGTAGTTTATTTATCTGTTACATACTAATAAAACAAGAGTGTGGAAACAAGCCTCTGGTCAAGTTTTTATTGTATAGTTCATCGTCAGCATCATCACCATCAGCCTATAGATATCTCACTGTTGGACAAAGGCCTCCTCTCCCAGGAGAGTGAGACAATAGGCCTACCATGCTGTTCAAATGAGGTTTGGAGATTTTGAAGATTGTTAATTATATTTTAATTTTTAAAAATTAATTTTACAATTTATTTCAGGTCGTAATCTCATAATTACTGAAATAAAATATAGCCTCTTTTACTTGCTGTATCATAATATTCAATAACCTATAACAGTCTGCTGGACTAAAGGCGAGAGGCCTTTAGTCCAGCAGTAAAAGTGAGGATTTGCCTATAATTTCACTCTAGGAAACTGAACTACTAGCATCGGAATAGATGGTAGTAGTAGCACATACGACTCTGCTGCTCGTTCTCTGTTATTTCCTTTAGTCGTCTCTTCTGACACCCGCGGGAAGCAGACGGGTGGTGACAATGTCGGTTGGGTCATGGGTGGTTTATAGTGATCTACCATCATGTATAGCTTTATATCATTGAAAAAATGAAACTGGTAAGGTTGTTTTTGTTTTTATTCACACACATTTTATACAGAAAATCTATTTATATTGTAGGGGTTTACTTCTCTTAATATTTAGGGGGATGAAAAATAGATGTCCGATTCTCAGACCTATCCAATATGCACACAAAATTTCATGAGAATCAGTCTGGCCGTTTCGGAGGAGTTAAACTACAAACACCTATAAAAGAGAAAGAAAAAAAAAATATAAAAAGAGATGTGAAGGATACAAGCTGATAAAGCAAAAGGCATATATATTTTCAAATAGTTGACAAACAAGACAAACGCTTTTAAAAAATGTACCTCGGCGCCCCTAAACTACAACGGATTCTGTCGGTTTTATAGTCGCTATGGAGATTGTGCAATGTATCAAATATGTGAGTCACATATTACAGATATGGCGTCTATTTTTACACGGGGGAATACAAAATAACCTTGACGATAAATAACTTAGCCCAATATAAACGACTGGGTGATTTAACTCTTACGCAACAATGATATGCACATTCTTCTTATTTAAAATTCCTTAGAAATGAAAATTTTAGCGGCAAAACAAATTTATGTGCGTATCAAGAACGCATCGTTTTATTCATATCCCGGGTAAGTTTTCATAAAAAGTGCCATCCAATTATACGAAATTAGCCTTTGATTTCTAACTGTTCTACTAGTTCTTCAAGTAAGGAACTTTATTTTATGACCTGTGTTTATGAACATATCTAGATATACAATTATTTACTTGAAACTACTTATCTTATATTATGAAACTCGTCCAAAATTGAAATGCACCTTTGACTTCTTAATTCCAAGGTGCAGGAACTTTGGCCTGTCCATAAAATCAAACTTTGGTATATACTCTTTCATATGCCCGCCTCAAAGATATTAACATACATACTTTTCTAAAGATTTTAATAAAATGGTATCTTATTAGTATCTCATGTGCCTTTTTAGAGATAACATGTTAACTGACACTGATGTAAACGGCGAGGGGACGCTGCAGTTAATCAAGCTGTTTTGAAAACAGCTATAAGGGTAGTGGGCTTAAAAATTCACCATTTCATATTGAGCTTTGCAAAAATCTTCACGTGTTTAGGAAGTTGGATCTACACTGAAATTAGCATCTATCAAATACCTAGCAAACATCCGATTGAATAAAGAAAATTCGACTATTGGTAAAAATTACCTCTAAGTAACAACCAACATCATCGTACCGGAACCGTAGATCACTTGTTTTACGACACAATGTTATGCAATGATATTAACATTAGATGAGCTAACTAGCCGCTCACACCTGTATGAGCTGTGATTCATACCATTTCACAACCCACCTGCCGTGTTTCAAACCGTTTGACATTTCATGACTATTTATTAAGGGGTCATTGACTTACAGGAATTGCCAAGATAAAGCCCCCACGGTTTAGCAGAGTGTCTCGCTTGAATTCAGTCTACAGAGTCGAGGTTCACGTCAAAAGATTTATTAAACAAAGCATATGCTGAAATCTTAGACATCATCGTTGTTATCAATCCATAACCATTACGTGAATCAGAATGAAAAGGTGTACGCCGTATGCCCAGCACACTGGCCTTGTTCGCATCGGTAGACTTCAAAACCCTTTGAAACCCCATGGAGAACTTATCAGGCTGGATACCTGTAAGAAAAATACAAAAACACTGATAAATGTAACTACTGATGCGTTTTTTTCCGACTTCGTCTCGATAGTGTCCGCCGAACCGTTCGCGTTTATAGAGTCACTACAAACATAGAGACTTGCTTAAAGTACTGAGGCATGTCTCATGTAAAAAAATCGACTAATGAAATCAATATATAATGAAGAAACACGGACATAACTTGAATTAACGGTGAATGAAAACATCGCGAAGTAACTTGCCTGTTAGTTCTACATAATGTTCTAAAATGCATGTGTAGTCTTCTAATCCGCACTTGGCCCTTCTCATTCTGTGAGGAGACCCGTGCCCTGTTGTAGGCAAAAAATCATTATGTCACTACTATAGTTATTAGTAACTAAACTTTTTTTTAAGAGATACTAACATAATGCTTTTGGAAAAATGCATTAGATCATCGCAAAGAAACTCCCGACTCCAATCTCTTTATATTTAGTTTCCAACAAGCCCAACCGGACTGATCTTAGATAATACAGGGAAAATGCTCTACGGCGAACCGATGACGTGTAGAGGTGCAGTGAACTGGGGACATTATTACACAACCAGGGTTCCGCATAAACTTAAAATCACAAACTTGAATTGCAAAGTAATTATAAATATTTAGTTTTGGTATTTTACAATCTCACGGGAACCGTTATTATTCCTAGGGAAAAAAATTTGCTATCTGTATCTGGAATGCAAGATATTTCCGTGGCAAATTCCTTCAAGAGCGTTGCAGAAACATTTTCGCATTTATTATAATACTACTAGGTATTGATGCTCTTCTTTATGAAAAAGAAGTTAAAAGAAGTAACAAAACTAAGGGAAATGATGGGGTTTCACAGTGGGATACAATTTTAAAGGTGTCATCACAGGTTAGTTAATAATTGGAAGGAGTTGAAAATATTAAACTAATAATTTAGAAATACGTACAATCTTACATCTTGGAAATACACCAGGTCTGAATCATCCAAGGCTTGGAAACTGGTTAAAATTTCAAACTAGTTATCGTCTGACCTCGTGATGCCTCGATGGGGTTCAGACTTTGATTTTGAGTTGGACTGTCTGGAATTTGGACTAGGGTTTAGTCCGAACGCCCCCTACCGTAGATAAGACCCACGACCGGGTGAAGTCTGAAATTGGAGACCTCGTCTTCGCCGGCGAAGACGCTGTGCAGGCGTTATATCTGTGTGTCCTACTTGGGTTGCATTGTCATTTCCTACCTTTTACACCTACTAAAGTAACGTGTGTAGGTTTCTTCAATCTGGTCGATCGTTGTGAGTCGACATTTATTATTCCAAGGGCCGAGTAAAAGAGTACGAAGTTTTGCCACTTTCTTACTCTATGTCAAGCGACAAAACTTACGAATAAGCTATCTGAACCTTATCAGAACTTCAGAAGGTGGTGAAATATGCTCTTAGTGACTTAAGTTCTTTAATACCACTTTCACATTTGTTTCATAAATATAACCTAAAATAAATTATGTAAAACTAAATAAAATCTAAAACGTCTTCGAAACCACGGCAGCGAGGCACAGTTCCTAGGATGCTGGCAGCATTGCCTCTTGGCCAAAGAATTAGTTTGGCCAAACTAATTCTTTGGCGTAGTAGGTAGTAGGTAGTGGCGTAGGGGTGTAAGTGGGTGTGGCTAGTACCAGTCAGCCTCCCAAATTGCCAACCTCACCTGCACGTGGTGCACCCTGCCGTTTAACCGACGAGGCTCTGGCGACCGACAAGTGGCGGTATAACCACTTCGAATTGGCTAGGCTGAACAAATGCCACAGACCGGTGTCGGGCAGCAGCGACGCCGGGGCGATCAGTCTAGCCCTGCGATGACCAACCCGCCTGCCCAGCGTGGTCATTATCGGGCATATCTTTAATGGGAAGGAGAAAAAAACCACAGCCCCTAGTTCCCGGCGGCCCCGCTATTCCTGGCTCTGGCAGCGGTTATGGTAACGGCGGGGCAAGGGGTGTTAAGAATCTCCGGCAGAGATTCCGCTGCCAACCCCGACGACTTGACCTGGCAACATACAACGCACGCACGTTGAGGACCGATGGAAAGGTGATTGAGCTGGAAGAAGTGGTGAGCAAGTTGCGCTGGGATATTATAGGATTGTCTGAAGTCCGGCGAGAGGGGGAGGACTCGATAATCTTGGAATCCGGCAACTTGTTTTACTACCGGGAGGGTGACCAACAGTCACAGGGTGGTGTCGGGTTTATCGTCCACAAGTCTCTCGTCAACAATGTTGTAAAAGTCGAAAGTGTGTCGAGCAGGGTAGCATACCTTATACTCAGAATTACCAAACGGTATTCGTTGAAGGTCATACAGGTATACGCGCCGACTTCGGCACACCCAGACGAGGATGTAGAGGTTTTGTATGAGGACATTTCAAAAGCCATACATGCCTCGAACACCTACTACAATATTGTGATGGGGGATTTCAACGCGAAGCTTGGCGAGCGAACTGGTTCAGAGTTGAGGGTGGGGCAATTTGGGTATGGGCAACGGAACCACAGGGGTCAAATGTTGGCTGACTTCATGGAGAAGGAGGGCCTTTATATGATGAACTCCTTCTTCAAGAAGCGGCCACACAGGAAATGGACCTGGATAAGCCCCGATGGTTCCACGAGAAACGAGATCGACTTCATCATGTCGACCAAACGGCATGTATTCAATGATGTCTCTGTGATCAACAGGGTTAAAACCGGAAGTGATCACCGTATGGTAAGAGGCACATTGAGTATAAACGTTCAACTTGAAAGAGTCAGACTGGTGAAGTCTACACTCCGGCCTACTCGTGCCCATATTCAAAACCCCGAGAGCTTTCAACGATTTGAATAACAGGCTGGTGGAAACTGATTAATAGGCAGATCTCTAAATCACAGACTCGTGATATGCGGCACTTCAATACAGAGCGTATTAAAAATGCCATCGAGCAAAACAGAGGCTCTAAAGTGTTCGCTAGAGATCTGTCTATCGGTCAGAGCCAGTTGATGCGACTGAAGACCAATAATGGTAGTCTTGTCTCTTCCAAACCTGAGATCTTGGGTGAGGTTGAGAACTTTTATGGACAGTTGTACACCACAGTACAGACGCCTGTTGAAGATTTGGCTAAGGATCCTAGAGCCAAATTAACTCGACACTATACCGAAGATATCCCAGACGTCAGCCTATACGAGATTAGTGTGGCTCTCAAGCAGCTTAAAAATGGCAAGGCGCCGGGTGATGACGGAATAACGGCAGAACTCCTGAAGGCAGTTGGAAAACCGATACTGAAAGTCCTTCAGCGATTGTTTGATTCCGTTATTCACCAAGGCACAACGCCAGAGGCATGGCACAGGAGTGTGGTGGTTCTGTTCTTCAAAAAAGGTGATAATTCCTTGTTGAAGAATTACAGACCCATCTCGCTGCTGAGTCATATCTACAAGCTGTTTTCGAGAGTCATTACGAATCGTCTCGCTCGTAGGTTTGATGACTTCCAGCCTCCCGAACAAGCCGGTTTCCGTAAGGGCTTTAGTACCATAGACCACATTCATACGCTGCGGCAGGTTATACAGAAGACTGAAGAGTATAACCGGCCACTTTGCTTAGCGTTTGTGGACTATGAAAAAGCCTTTGATTCGGTGGAAACTTGGGCTGTGTTTAGGTCACTGCAGAGATGCCGAATTGACTACCGGTATATCCAAGTGTTGCAGTGTTTGTACAAAAACGCCACTATGTCAGTTCGTATACAGGATCAGACTACGAGACCAATCCAATTGCAGCGAGGCGTGCGACAGGGAGATGTTATCTCCCCGAAACTATTTACCGCTGCGTTGGAGGACGTCTTTAAGCTTCTGGATTGGAACGGACTTGGCATCAACATTAACGGCGAGTACATCACTCAACTTCGGTTTGCCGACGATGTAGTCATAATGGCAGAGACTCTGAGAGACCTAAATACGATGCTCGATGGCCTCAGCAGAGCTTCTCAACAGGTTGGCCTACGAATGAACATGAGCAAGACGAAGATTATGTCTAATGCTCATGTTCCGCTTCAACCAGTAATCGTTGAGAACACTGCACTCGAAATTGTTGACGAATACGTATACCTAGGACACACGATCCAGTTAGGTAGGTCCAATTTCGAAAAGGAGGTGAACCGCCGAATCCAACTCGGATGGGCAGCGTTCGGGAAACTCCGTGCCATCTTTTCGTCAGAAATCCCTCAGTGCCTGAAGACGAAAGTCTTCGAACAGTGCGTGTTGCCAGTGATGACCTATGGCTCTGAAACATGGTCGTTAACTATGGGCCTCATAAGAAGGCTTAGAGTCACTCAGCGGGCGATGGAGAGAGCTATGCTCGGAGTATCTCTACGCGATCGAATCAGAAATGTGGAGATTCGTAGAAGAACCAAAGTTACCGACATAGCTCAACGAGTCGCGAAGCTTAAGTGGCAATGGGCCGGGCACATAGTTCGGAGAAAGGATGGACGTTGGGGTCCCAAGGTGCTGGAATGGCAGCCCCGTACTGGTAAGCGCAGCGTTGGTCGACCCCCAACGAGGTGGACAGACGACATTAAGCGCGTCGCAGGTAGCCGTTGGATCCAAGCGGCTCAGAATCGTGGAACTTGGAACTCCCTACAAAAGACCTATGTCCAGCAGTGGACGTCTATCGGTTGATGTGATGATGATGATGATGATGAATTCTTTGGCCAAGGTAACTGCCCGCTCTAGGATCAACGGTAGACTCGATAACCCTTTTTGATAATTCTTTAAAAAGAGCTCGTGCTCTAAGTTATAATCTAATATATTTATACTTGTACGGAATCCTTGGTGAACGTCGCACCTGGCTATTTTATATTAATATTAGTCACCGATTAGTGGTAAGTGGCCTTTCTTGATGGCCGAATTCGCTTTGACGTGATTTATGCACGTAGCGCCTTTTACCTTGTGAGATATAAGGTCTGTAAAGTGTGGAACGCCCTTCCGGCGATCTTGCCCTCTGCATTCCTGCCGCGTACAGCTTGCCATCATCAACCAGTGATCTCGGGCCTCCGGGCGAAAATCGAATTAGAATCCTATTTGAATAAAATTGTTTATCGAATTGAAAGGTATGGGATTTATTTATTTATTCGTAATCAACAGCGTTACAATAAAAATATATTTATAAATACTTTTACTTAAATCTAAGGCCACCAAGATTACATAAACATAGCATTTTGAAATAGTCTCGGATTTAACATAAAAATAATTAAGTTTTTAATTATAAATATTTAAAAAAGTTAATAACATAAAAGTGTGAACAAGAACAAGACGTAAAGAAACAAAGAAAGCTATTAAGACTAATCTAATAATAAACTAATAAAAATGTATTCGTCGCAGCATTTGAAAAAGCACAAAGGACAGTCTAGTTTACCGGTTAAGATTGTCTGCAGTAACAACATATCACTCAAATTTCTGCGCATTTCTAGAGTGTCTATTTTATAGTATACGCAAGCTTCCTCATAACTATTAAATTTCTTAATATCTTTAAAAGCTAAGTATTTAAGGAACTGTCTTTGTATGGATTCTAGCCTCTGTATATATATAATATAGTATTTACCGTACGTATTCTCAGGAAATTGGCGGTGTTAACCTCTGTGCCTTGGAAATCTTGTTAAGGTCTATTGCCCAGCTGTGGGAGTGATGCTCATAGGCTGATGAAGAGGATGTTAAACTCCTTAAAACTTTCGTGATTTGAGCCGTTCGAGATTGTTGCTCAAGGTCCAAAAAGTTAAAATTTTTGGGGCTTGAGCAACAATCTAGGATTTTATGTAAGTAATTTGTACGATCACTGTATCATGGGGTGAGGGAGCCTTTGAGCTTAGGGGCCCGGGAACTGCACTATCCTCAACACACTTTTTTATAAGTTACATGTATCATTCAAAAAAATCAGCACACAAACGTGCTCGCTAGTGAGAGTGCGGTCTGAGTGTAAAATGTTAGATTTTCGGCGGAAAAAAAAATGTCTATTTTATTTCCAAGGTTCAGACAGTCGAGTTCTCTACATACGTTAACCTATTCAGATGCCTGAAAGTTAACCTTGATTTATATGGTATCGAGGGACATCGCCATCTAGGGACTGAACGGTTTACCAGTATTGAAACTAGATGGCTTCTTTCATACCATATAAATATTAGCTTATGTTTTGATGATAAATTATTATTACTAGGACCTAGCTACTTAGCACTAGGTACATTATTAAACACAGCTATCTGGAAGTTTCATTAGATATAAGTATTGTTATTGTAGACATTAATTTAAGGTACTAAATACAAACAAGCAATAAATGCTATCAAAAAGATAATATGCATAAATATTTGCAGTGGTATGTCATTTCTAACAAAAAAATGTGCAAACATTATCACTATTTGATTGACGTCAAACTGATCACGAGTTGTGCAATTTTGTTATTACTGCAATCCCGTGACTTCTATCATTAAAACCCTGGATTGGCTGTTCAGTTCAAATTCTGCCCCCATTTGTAGCGCCAAGAATGACATAGGTACCTACGAGTGTCTCTAGAGTCTGGACTAGTAATGATGCAGTCTAAGATGGTTACCTGATAGGGAGTACAGTATTCATATCCCTAATCGTTTTCTACGCGACACACCGGAACACTTAATCGCTTAGCGGTACGTGTTTGTCGGTAGGGTGGTAACTAGTCACGGCCAAAGCCTCCAGACCAGACCAGAGAAAATACAGAAATTATAAGTTCCCAAATTGCCCCTGCCGGTAATCGAACCAGGAACCTTCTACTTAAATTCACAGCGCTCACCGTTGCGCCAAGGAGATCGTCAATTTCAAACTTTAGTTCCTTCCGTCACTAAATATCACTTGCTTTAATGGTGAAACGTCGTGTGAAAACCTGCTTGCCTGAGAGTTCTTTAATTCTCGTAATTTAATGTAAAAAATAAATGTTTCTTCTTTCTTTCTTTCTTTCTAATTTGAACTTTGCCAGGGCTTTGACAGCCTAAATCCTTATCATTCTGAGAAAAGACCAAAAATCAAAGGGTAAAAAATTTTCAATCTCAATTCACTTTGGTTATAATAATTTTTTACTTGAACCAAAACTCAAAAATCCATTATGCAAAAAAATTTTTTTTTCTTAATCATCATATTATCGTTTTTTTAATAATGCAAGATATTAATCGATCTGCAAAAAAAGTTTTTCCCGCCATTTGTGGAAAAATTTAAGAAGCAAAAGTTCCTGGTGTATTGTCCACCTAAGTATAGGTACTTATCTATTGTGGTCCCAGTTATTTCCGTCTTTAACCGATCTATGTTTTTTTCCCGGATCTACCTAATTCTACTTAGACTTAACTGTGATGTCTATGACTAATACTAATATCCAAATCTCTTTCAGACGCTGCGAGTGTCATTGGATGGAAATCCCACTGCTTTTATTTATCAAGAACGCTAGAATTCAATATTCAATAAATAAAGCTTTTACCGTTTTGAGTTAACTTTTTTTAATGTTGGATAGAAGCAGGCGTTACTTTGCAGAAATCCATGATATACAATCAACATTAAGCTTAATTTGCTCGTACTAGCAGTAACTCGTAGTAGCAGTATCGTAGCAATTGTTCATTGTAAGATCAACATCACCTAAGGATGTCTGGACGTATGATGATAGAAGAAATTTTAAATTATACCGTATAGATTCTACTGCTTTTCATTGAGTATAAGAAAACTAAGCTTAATGTTCAGTGTTAACCTTTTTTAGAGTGAGTATTTTTGTAGTGACTCTACCACGGGTTAGTAAGGCAGGTATCGACGAAAATTGGCTAATTCGACCGCGTTAGTCTAGTATCTGAAAGGCTTGGGAACTATTTCATTCAGTTCCTCTTCAATAACCTTTCTTTCTTTGCATAAGGACCTCGTAGCAATCAAAAGGACCTGCATGATCATGGACAAATGCAAAGTGATTTTTTAATCACTTTTTTCTACTAGTTAAAAGGCAGCCCTTGACTGCAATTTTACCTTGTTCTAAACAATGATGCAGTCTAAGATCGTAAAGGGCCAAACTGGTATGTTAATCTCATCAATTTTATCGCGAGATCGCACCGGGACGCTAAATCGCTCGTCTACATCTATTTGTTGGTAGGACGGTAACTAGCCTGTAAAATTGTTCCTGCCAGGTATCGAACCTGTTATTAAACACAGCGCTCACCGCTGCGTCAGGGAGGTCGTCAAATCTCGTACCTTATCTCGTAGGATTGAAGCGCCAGTCAGGTCACATTTTATTGGCTAACATCGTCGAGAGAGATTCAATAATTAGCTTACTAGTTATTATTATTACCCGCTTTTAACTCACTCATTATACGCCGCCACGGCCAGACCACAGAATTAAGAACATGCAGAATGAATGAATACACTTTTATTGTAAACCAATGAAAAAAAGTAGTTACAGAGATATAAATACATAGCAAGTGAGTAGGTACAATTTGGTGGCCTTATCGCTACATAGCGATTTTTTTCAGGCAACCAATGAAGTAAATGGAAAAAATATAGAAAAGAGGTAGGTGGTGCAATAAATAAGATTTAAAAATTATACAAATATATAAATATATAACATAAATACCTCTATAAATATATAACATATAACATCCTCAATTTATATGAAATACATAAATAATTAAAATTACACACTTAAAATGATCCGCTTCAGCGATGTTCGGCTGATAGAGACAAATAATGATCCTTCACTAGTTTCTTGAAGGTCCCAATCGATTGTGCCTCACGGATATCTAACGGCAGGGCTTTCCATATTTAAATAGCCTGAACCGTAAATGATCCGTTGAAGAAGGAGGATTTGTAACCAGGCACCTTCAAGATTAACTTCCTCGTAGAACGATGTTCGTCTGGCAGTCCTACAAATTGAAACCTCTCTTTCAGGTAAGGAGGAGTAGAAGGATGAAATAAATCCGTGTACACACTGTTTCTCAAACAGGCGGTTAGATAGTCATTAATTTAGCAGTTGACAGTAATAATTTTACTGTCAACACGTTAAATTAAGAAAATGGGAAAAGCTAGCAACATTCCGCGGGTGTGAAGTGAGACGTGCTCGGGACGTCTTTTCTGTTTTTGGACACAACGCACTGCGTGCAATAATGGCTGAATGAGGATTCTGTATGTTATTAATTCTGTAGGCCAGATATACATTTCTGCGCTCAAATAATACGTCTATAAAGGAGATATGAAAATAAATGAGCCGAGTTAATTACTTCTGTGATTCATTCACAAAATCTTAGTTGCCAGATGTGGGACACATTACTAAGTGAGTTTATACGGATTTAGTAGTAGTAGATCTGGGGAAGTATGCCATGCCGCCATCCGCCATGTTTATTTCTGCCGCCAAGCCGCATTGCTGTGTTCCGGTAATAATAAGGGCGTGGTTGCCGGTATAATTACAGGCACCTGAGACATATCAAATACCTAAGGTTGTTGGACACAGAGAAGCTCTTTGTATTAGGCTTTTTTTTTTCATTTAGTACCATCAAGTGGACGATCTGCTTTTTTTCTCATGATTATTCACGAAATATCTTCCTATACACCACAAAAAACCTGCATAACATACGCAAGCAAGCAAGACTAGTTCCTGAGATTAGCGCGATAACAAACGAATTCGGTGGGAGGCTGCTTCTGTTGCTAGTTACCACACTATACCGACAAAGACATGCTGTCATGCGATTTAACTTTCCTTTAAAACCTATTAGGGCTATAGGTTTAATAGGTATAACTGCGATACCAACAGGTAATTTTACAAATCTCGTGGAAATCGTTTCTTTTCCTGAGATAAAAAGAGAGGGGAAAAAAGCTTCAGATATCAGAGCTACTACGTTGCTCTACTTTGCCTGAACATTTATTATGAATAATATACATAAATACCTACTTGTAATATTGGTTTTCAGTGTCTGGCTGTTGATCTGTGAAGACCCAGACACTGAAAAACGTTCTTGATACAGATTAAGTCTATGACAATGAGAATCGTGTAATGTCGTAAGACACGCACCTAAACCAGATGACGAATCTTTCGTGTCGTGTGACTCTCGTAAAAAGCTCGGAATAGGTAAGAGATTGGTGATGTGTGACAAAGCTTAGATACCTTCACAACCTATTTTTTATTTCCCCTATGAATCACTAACACGTAGATTAGATAGATAATTTAAAAAAAAAGGTAGATACATCTACTTTTCTTTTTGTTTAGGAGTAAATAATTCTGCATAAGACTTTATTATTTATTCAAGTGAAGCATCAAATTTTTTTGGCATAGCACACTTTTATGCCGATCTCCCTGGCACAGTGGTGAGGCCTGTGAACGCGTCTTCCCAGCTTGGAGATTATGGTCAAATTATCCTGTTGGGAGATGCCTTTAGGCCGGCAGTAGAGTGTAATAGGCTATTGATGATGATAAACAAATAAGTATTCGGGATGTATCCTTTGTGAGCAAAATTATTGTATATTGTCCTCTGTTAAGTACTATTCATTTTTATCTCGTTGAGAAAGTTTCCGGTATCTTTCAAAGCTATTCACATATTCACCCTTAAAATATATTTTATTCTTTAACTAAACCGTACAAGTGCTTCCTGAGTAATTATTAAACTGAAGAACCTCAATCAAAATAAAATCAAAATTGCATAATATAAAATTTGCTCGAGCAATTTATCAGGGGTCTTATCGATAAAAATAAACGTTTTTTTTTTAAATTGTATTCACTTTATTTTGTTCAAAGATAAATGAATCTAAAAATTTAAAAAAAAAATAATAAAATTAAAACAACGAATTAAAATTAAGTTACATAATCTGTTTGTCTGTTTAATTAATGATGACAAGTGACTCAAGTGACAAATGGCAACATTTTTGAGTGCTTGCTTACACGTCAAATGGTTGGAACGATTTCTGAATAAATGTTGCTAAAAAGGCTTTAAAATTTTATAAATATTGTAAATAACTGTTTATTAGGAATTATTAGTAAAGTAGCTATTTATTTGGATGTATAAGGCAAAAGATTCCAACATTCCTTAGTTGTAGAAACTAATGTTTTTCTAGGCTAAGCTCTAACACAATAATGGGTGAGTGAATTTACAAGTTATGTGCTATATTTACGTGATATTTCTTAGATATTATATTGTAGGACTGTTAATTCTTTCAGGCGGTTTATTTAGTTACTTCCGAGGGTTGTTGGGGGCACGGGAAATGAGGATTTTGATCCTGGGTTTGGACGGCGCCGGGAAGACAACAATATTGTACAAACTACAGGTTGGCGAAGTGGTGACGACCATACCGACAATCGGCTTCAATGTGGAGCAGGTCACATACAAAAATTTAAAGTTTCAAGTTTGGGATTTGGGCGGACAAACTAGCATCAGGTAAGTTGAGGTTACATTATATCGAAAAAAGTTATAACAGCAAAAAGTATAACCTTGTTTGTAAAGATTACCGAGTTAATCATGGATGGAAATAATGTTTTTACATTCAGCTTCCTCCGAATAGTCTTGGTGCCCTGTTTATTTGTTTGCAGACTTTTCAGTTTTTAAAACATCTGAGATAACTTAGTAAAGACTGAATGAGCCAAAGTATAGTCTTAGCACATAATACAGGAGGATTTTTGACAGTTCAATTTAATGACTATCGCTTAAACAAATACTAGTTAAAATACTAGGTATCATCATCATCAATAGCATACAACATTCCACCGCTGGAATGGCCTCTCCCAACAAGTGTTTGCCCATATTCACCATTCTAGGCAGACAATCTGGGTTGGCAATTGCAGTAGATGTAGTAGTAGCACAGATGCTGCTGCCCCTTCTATATATTCCCATAGTTTCCTTGTACAACACCTGCGGGAAGAAGAGGGCTAGTGACGATTGTATTCTAATCTGCTGCCAAATATTGGTATTGACATGGCATCCCATATATTGTATATCCATCCCATATACAGTGTAAACTCTTTATAACGAAACCCAAAGGACTGAGCATTTTTTGTCATTATAGAGAGTTATTGTTATATGGAGTGAACAAAAAAACATGGATTGACTTAGTTTAAAAGGCTTTCCAATGTTACTTTTCTTTTCTCCCTTTTCAATCGCACATATCACACAATCCGTTTACTGGCCATGTTAACAGTTTCAAAGTAGGTGTAAGTCGTAAGACTGATAATACGATAGGTACCCAGGTATGCTTGGTCGAAGACTATCCCTTTGGTAAAAACAATGCATCATACTGCACGTGTTCAAGGCAATTAAGGATAACAAAAGCTAGACCAATCTCGCATGTTTCGGAGCTTCCATGTCTTTTGTTACCTGATAACATCACATAAACAATAATACCGATAATAAATATTTACTGTCTACAAATATGAACACATTTCTTCATAATAGAGAATGGCGTATCACTATAAAGAGTGTTTTGATATGTGGGTCTTAACGCAAACCAACCAAGTTGGGCTCAGGAGTTTATTGTTATAAAGGACCGTTATAAAGAGTTTACACAGTATATAGTAGATGAAAATGAAGAAAAACACATTTTTTACAGGCACTTTTGCAATGTTAACATTAAGAAGAAGCGTAAAAGACTCTTGTTACTCAAATGTATGAAACCTTGTATTACTGTTAGAAGAAAACAGTTTTCAAATAAATCATCGTCAATAGCTTAATCAACATTCCACAGCTGGGCATAAGTCTCTCCTCTCCAGTTTAGTAAATCAACCTTCCATATTGCTTGAATGTAGGTTAGCATTAACATACTTGTATATTATCACTTGAGTGATAGTACGTAAGCGGTGATAGTCCAGCAGGTAGAAGCTGGACTTTACCTTTGGGGGGCCGAGTTCAAATCCAAGTAATTCAATTATCACTTGATTCAACGGTGAAGGAAAACATCAAACCTGCATGCCTGTGGGTTCTAAATAATTTTCTCAAAGATGTGTGGAGTCCACCGCTCCGCACTGGGCCAGCGTGGTGGACTACTGCTTTAACCCCTTCTCATTGTACGTGGAGACCTGTTGCCTGATAATGGGTTTATATGATGATGATGATAGTACATGATAGGAGTGAACGTTGTTATTTCTTACCTTTGGTTTGGCTGAAAAACCCTAACAATGTTTAAGTCAAGCTAACCATAAACCTTGTGAGCAGTAGTTGAACATGCGAAGTATTATATTAAATAAGTATTACAACGTTCCAAATTTTGAGGAAACATTTTCAAAAATCAGTAACCCCAGATTAAGGGGCTTATGGCCTCAAACTTGAATATCAGCAGCCAACGTCATATCCTTCCAACTTCCACTTTATGGGCAATAGAGTAATACAAATGTGGAATGCCTTGCCTGAAGATGTCTGCAGGATCACTGAATCAGATTAAGAATAGACTGGATAAATATCAAAAAGACAAAGAGCGCAAGAAATGATATAGACGCATCAGCGAAAGCTGCTTTAGTCTATTATATAATAATAATAATAATATTAAACCCTTTACCCTATACTTAGTTCTAGTTTAGGCCACACCTATTTTTTAATATATATCAATTACTATCATTTACTTATGTTTTTTGATAACCAAGTGTGTAGTTATCTGATTTTTTTACACAATGATTCATGCATATAACAGAAAGTTAATTTGTTTCAGACCTTATTGGCGATGTTACTATGGCAACACAGATGCAATAATATATGTTGTTGACTCAGCGGACAGGGATCGAATAGGAATATCTAAAGATGAACTAGTACATATGTTAAGAGTGAGTACTTCATGTTTATCATACCTTAAAATTAAAAGGAACAACCTAGTTTACTAGGGTGAAGTATAGAAACAAGTAACAGTGTATGTAATTGTGTATATTTTCTCTAAATCCTGACTTTTTTAACTTTTTAAGAGTAACAATCCAATGTAAGGCATACATTGTTTTCATCACGGCCGAGTGGCGCAGTGGGCAGCGACCCTGCTTTCTGAGTCCAAGGCCGTGGGTTCGATTCCCACAACTGGAAAATGTTGGTGTGATGAACATGAATGTTTTTCAGTGTCTGGGTGTTTATCTGTATATTATAAGTATTATGTGTATGATATTCATAAAAAAAATATTCATCAGCTATCTCAGTACCCATAACACAAGCTACGCTTACTTTGGGGCTAGATGGCGATGTGTGTGTATTGTCGTAGTAAATTTATTTATTATTTATTTATTATCTACCTCTAACGATTTATGCAGCGCACGCCGAGATAGCTTTCAGATGGCAGATTTTATTCCGATTTATTTCAAACTTATAAAGATATACCAAGCAGTAGTTTTTGCGTGAAAGAGTAACAAACATCCATATACACATTCAAATTTCGCATTTATTATATTTGTAAGATTTCCAATCATATTTCAACTGCAGTGTCTCGGATTTTGACGGCCGATTGGCGCGGGCGCAGTGGGCAATGACCTCGTTTTCTGAGTCCGAGGCTTTGAGTTCGATTCCCACTACTGAAAAATGTTTGGGTGCTTATCTGTATTTTATAAATATTATTCATAAAATTACTCAGTCCTCTTACTACCCAGTGGCGTGCATAGAGGGTATGCACAGGGTATGCAAATAATATGAAATTATGAAAATCTCCAGTACGAACTATAAAAAACTTAAGCATAGGCATTGTAGGAGTTATAAAAAGCCTACCATTAAGTATTTATAAACCATATAGGAGATTTTCTTCATTTTATATGATCTGCATACCCTGTGCCATTGGCGTGCACGGGGTTTTTGACCAGGGTATGCATAAGGAAGGAGAATGGCATAAAATGTAAAAATCCTTCACCTTTATGAGTAATACGAAATTTTTAGGGTATGCAGGGTAGGGTATGCTTTTGCGCATGTATGAAGTGCACGCCACTACCCTGTGCATACCCTCTATGCACGCCACTGTTACTACCCATAACACAAACTATGGTTTGGGGCTAGATAGCGATGTGTGTATTGTCGTAGTATATTTATTTATAAATGTTCAAATATTCTCATTTATATATTTCAGGAAGACGAGCTAGCGAACGCCATCCTAGTAGTCCTAGCCAACAAACAGGATATGGCGGGCTGCCTCACCGTCGCCGAGGTGCATCAGGCTCTAGGCCTGGACGCGCTGCGCGATAGGACCTTCCAGATATTCAAGACCTCCGCAGTGCGGGGGGAGGGGCTCGACCAGGCGATGGACTGGCTGTCCAACGCGTTGCAAGCTAGGAAATAACATTGAGGTACATAGTGTTTCATATATAACCAAATTGTTTTTTTAATTATAAAATGAAATGTAAATACACTTTATTGTACACCTGTTAGGTGTACATGTACATGTATACATGAAATTATATACAATAACACGAAATATAAAACAGTCGTAAACAAACAGTCATTGTAGGTACAATGAAATCGGCCTTATCGCTAAAAAGCGAGCTCTGCCAGGCAAAAGAAAAAAAAACTTTACTCAAAGTCAAAATATAAAATTCAAAATATCTTTATTCAAGTAGGCACATAGTTGGCACTTATGATGCGTACATTACATAAAAAATGTGTACATGGTAGTTAGATGATGGCGACAACCATCACAAATTCGTAAAACTAAAGATACGAAGTCAAGCTACTACCACTTATTCTATAGGGTTAGGTTGAACACAGGTAATATCAAATACACAAATAAAAAATATAACCTAATTATAAAATACCGATCATTATATCATGCAAACTATAAGTCAAAAACGGAAAGCGAAAAAAAATCAAGTTAGGGTGACATAAAAAGCTTTTTAAGAAGTCTCTTGAATATCAGTAGTGACTGCGCCTAATTTCAAAGGGAAGAGAGTTCCATCTTTCCAGCTTCAACCGAAGAGGAATAAGAAAGGAAAGAAGTACGAAAGGAATGGATTGAACAGAACCCAGTAAAGGGGAAATAATTGTCTACGGGGTTAAAAATTAAATATTAGTTATTGTCTATTGTATACAGTATAAACATTTAAGAAGGTTTAATGTAGAGTAGGAACCTTTTTATAATTTTTATTAGTGTGTTTTTACCTACACTTGGACATACTCACAATATATTTATAACAATACTAGTTGTAGCCTGCCACACTTCGCTGTGGCACATTGTGATTGAATGGTTGAGAAAAATAGATAAAACAATCCTTGATGCGTATTATATATCATGCTAAAATTTCAAAAATTAAATTTGTAAAATTTATTTAACAAACATGAAACTTTTATTAAATTTTAAGTTTGTGGGAATTTTAGTAAAAAATTTTAATTTTTTTTCATTAGCACCCCCGTAACCGATTTTGTTTAAACTTCATTCAATACATTCTTGTTTGCTCATAACATAGCCCTAAGCCCTTTGACTTTGACTTTAACGGAGCAACCGTAAAAATCTATAGATTTATATATTAGAAGGTATTTGTAAGACAACATATTAATCTATATAAACAAATAGTGGATATAAACAGTTGCCTTACAAGAATTGGTCATATGTGTCATCTGCATATCGTCTGCGAAAGGTACAGAAGTCATTTGTGGGATTGAGTATACGCTTTTATAATATGATTCGTAAGGTAATTTTGGACCTACCAATGCATAAGTTAAAGAATATGTTAAAACACATTTATTACAGCGAGGTTATTATACAATTGAAGAATTTCTTAATGAAAAGGTTGCTTGGAAGCATCCAGCTCCGCTTTCATCTCTTCCAAGAAAAATTAATGTTAAAATGTAAAATGTAAATTGTTTATGTTGGAAAGGAGAGCAACAGCTGAGTTTCTTGCCGGCTTCTTCTCGGTATCATTATGTTATGTATGGGAGCCCTCATACATAACATAATGATGTGTACAGAAACAATAATTAAGTGTAATATAAATGGATTGTATACGTTTGTAATATTCCGTTTCAGATATGCAGTGGTTTGAATTTGAAGACATCAAAAACAATAAATTGAACGCGTTTGTGAAGGTATAGTCAAGTTAACGCATTAGGGTAGCGTCGGCGCCGACACAACTGCAGTCACCTCTTAACCCACCCCCTTGTTAGTAAACGTGGCGTAACGACGGAATACGCAGTGTTGGCCAATGAATAAGAAATATTAAGGAAGAGTTTTTTTCTAGTAATAAGCCGTTGCCCGCATTCGTGTTTTTTTTACGGTTTTATTCAATTCCCTTGAGAACCGTTTGTTGTCCAGCAGGGCTCAGCACAGGCAGGGGACAACAATAAAACATAAAAAATAAATAAATAAATATACTACGACAAGACACACATCGCTAACTAGGCCCAAAGTAAGCGTAACTTGTGTTATGGGTACTAAGATAACTGATGAATAATTTTATGAATATAATACACATTAATACTTATAATATATAAACACCCATACACTGAAAAACATTCATGTTCATCACACAAACATTTTTCTAGTTGTGGGAAACGAACCCACGGCCTTGGACGCGGAAAGCAGGGTCACTGCCCACTGCGCCACTCGGCTGTCTAATTAAATCCCTCGATTATATCCACTGACAGGGGATAATATGCCCACCTGCTAAATCTCTGAAACATGGAATAGGAGAAGTTTACCCCACTTTATTATTACACATATATTATTTGGATATTGTTTCCACTTATGCTCCAGTGCTCTGAGAGTTGATAAAGCTGTGGGAGAAGATAAATTTTTGTCCTTTTCCCTGGGAGATAATTGTCTCCTGCCCATACTATCCGTACTGGGATAAGATATGGATAGCTTATGTTACTCTCCGCCATTACAAACACAAAGAACAAAAAAACACACTTTCGCATTTATAATATAAGCTAGTACTAGGATTTTTCAAAAA
Source organism: Pararge aegeria (assembly GCF_905163445.1). Lineage (NCBI taxonomy): Eukaryota > Metazoa > Arthropoda > Insecta > Lepidoptera > Nymphalidae > Pararge > Pararge aegeria. Next base: position 681,854 of record NC_053184.1, on the reverse strand, counting down.
TAGCTAAAAACTGGCGTAGTTCTCTCTTTTAGTATCGACTTACTTTAGGGTGGCGTTTTTTTTTGGTAGCTATTAAAGACGGACCGAGTTTGCTATTACAATAAATGTGAAATGACAAATAGTTAAAATAACAAAAAACTTTAAAGATTTTGTTTAATAAAAGAGTTTGTTTTCAATCAGAAGTGCACGATTTTTTAAATAATTCATTGTAGAAACAATTTTTGGCTGTCGATGATACGCTTTCCTGTAGGTGCAAACAGGAATTTTATTTTAAATATTAATCACTTTTTTCCATTTGTACTTTTTGTCATTGATTAACACAATAATTGTAATAGAACTTGACCCCCAGGTCCCCCACGTTCTTAGTCATTGGTTTTGGAATACTTTATCGCTTTCAAATGTCAGAACGTGAATGCGTTCATACTCCAAGTTCATTAATAAGGGGGTTGAAATCCTAAGGTTGCCTGGCAGAGGTTACCAGCGATAAGGCTGCCTTTTGTATCATAATTTTTAAGTTTCTGCTTTTCCTGATTATGTTTAATTAAATAAAAAAATAAGCGTTAAAATCGCGATGAATTTAGAGAACAGATGTCAAACCATAAACAAAAACCTCAGTTTGCCGCTTATTGCCTCTATGCGTGTTAAAAGAAATCAAATCTCGGTGTTTTCTATAATGAGAGTCATACTATAGACACCAAATATAACTTCGTATAATATGTTTCTCAACTAAGGCCAACCAGAATAGATATTTAATGTAAACATAAAGTTTATTTAAATTAATTATCTGTTTTCATTGGCCTTTGTCTACCCCAAAATAATTTCGAATGTCCGCTTAGTATAGACATTGAATGTAAAAATCTTTAGGCAATTTTGTATAATAATTGGAATTATTCAAGTTAAATAATTGTTATTTATGCAACTGTTGTTTTAAAAGTCGCTATTAGAACACGAATTTGGGTATTATACAAGTCATTATCTACACCCATAAAACGAATCCTTAAGTTAGCCACACTAACAGCTACTTTTCTACTAAGGCATGCGAAGTTCTAAAATGAACCACGCCTGAATGATAATGTTCTTTTTTCAAAATTCGATACCACGCATCGAGCAGTAAAATAAGGCTGTCTTTTGAGTAAACCCTTTGCGCAGAAGGATCGAAAAAAAAACCAGAAGGAGTGTTATTATGAGAAGAATCGAGTATAGGATTTGAAGCATTGGGGTAGATAAAATACTATTAAAACAGCTTTCATCTGTGATCTGCTATTTGGTTGATGCGTCCTTGGCATTGAGGCGATTACTATATTAAGTGAGATAGCATGCGTCTCTTGTTGTATTTTAAATGTAAATCTAAAGCAACAAGGTCTATATTTCACTGTCGTTTACAATAGAAGTTACAGCGAGGGCATAGCTACGATTTTAATATTTGCAATGAATTGTGATATTATGGTTTTTTAGCTTTGCGCTATTCCTTTTACTGTATAAAACTGTACTGTATAAATAAATAAATTATTTTAACGGATGCATGGATTTTTATTTTAGCTTTAAAATTATATTTTTAGTTGGAAGGACATCCGTTAGAATAGTTTTATTTGGGGTGAAAAGTAAATCTAGTATTTGCCTTAGAATCTGGTTGCAGAATTTAAGCGACAGCAAATACTAGACCAAGCCGCTTACTCAGCGTCCGCGATGGCATGTAAATAAATGACCAATCACAAGATGCGCTGGTTTAGGATATTCTTATGATTGGACGTGCTTAGAAAGAAAGAAAATGAGCGCCGCTTTCTTCACTCCATATTTCTCTATCTGACTTGTCTTATAATGTTCACAATACTTTCATTACCTTTTACTGTACAGTATGTTTAGAAACGTTAAAAAAAAGTAAAAACCAAAGATTTTTTAAAGGTTTAATTATTTTCTTAATAATTTAAAAATAAACTATACACTAAAAAGTAACAAAACGATTGTTTACATTATAAGACAGGTAAGAAAGAGACTTTATTTCGGACTTTATATGAAGACGCACCAGTTTATGAGAGTCTTGTGATTGGACACAAGAGAGACGCAAAGTTATACCCCATCGAGGATGTAGACGCATTATATCTTTGCCGTAAGCGAGGCCAGCACTGCCGCGTCCAAACTGCTTCCTTAGCGACGTTAAAGTTTGCGTTCCGTGAGTGACCAATCACAAGGCTTCCTCGAAATTTGCGCTTTTGTTATTGGTTGCACGTTGAGCCCGCAATTTTGAACGCTGCTTAAACGTTGTAATTTGTGTCTTTACCGTTACCTAAGGCTAGCTAAAGCCATTTACTTAAGCTAAGGCTTTCAAATTAGCGTCCTGGTAACAAACCATGTTGTTTGGTTTTGCTTTAACCCTGCCTGACCGCTGGTCGCCTTTGCCTTTGGCCTCTCACCACTAGGTCTCACCAGGCAGGGGATGACCGCAACGGCGAGTAAACCAATCTTCCCACAACTTAACATATCTTCTTCCCAACCAGGGAAACCCCTACTTCACGAGAAATGGCAAAACCCAGTAACAGTGGGCGGTTGAAATCGCGTGAAGGGGGCTAAGCATCGAACACGCTTTCCCTGCGAGTGTGAGTGCAGAATTATGATGATTTTTTTTTCTTTATTTAGAGTTTGCAGTTGTAGGACGGCTCTGCGACGCATTTTATGTAGATAATTGAAAACCAATTGTGTAGTAGGCGACGAATGTACTTTATATTATGGTGCTTGTCGGTTTTACACGAGTCTGTAAAATAAACTAAATTAACTGTAGTACGTGTTGTCAGTAATGACTTACAGCCTGGAAACTAACTGCGATTGATAAAAGAGCTAAGAAGCCTGAATCATCAGATTTATCTTATATCGCGTTATACCAGGGGTTCTCAACCTTTATTAAGCTCGCGGCGCACTTACAAGTTGAGAAATTTCAAGCATTTACCTAGTCAGTTGAAATAGATAGGTAGATAGGCATAGAAATAAAAGTCCACATTATGAAACTAGCCCATAAATGCGATGGCTGTGCTTAGTGATCTCCACAGATTTGTCAACGCGTGGGGCAAGCTTATAGCGATGCGACACCGCTGCAGATTATTATTGTAGAACTCTTTCAACGATGCCCAGGTCGGGAAGCCCTGCGTTATACAGTCCCTTACATCTATGACCCTCAATACCCGAAGACCAGTTTTCAAACATTACGTAATTACTCAAATTTGACTCCAAATCATAAACGACAGCCGCGGATCTAGGATGGGCTAAACAAACTAAAACACCATCGTAATAAATTATGATTATAAATAAAAATCATATAATGTAATATAGTATAATGAAATAATGCCCGAATGAAGGTTCTGTATGTTCTTAAATCTGTGCCAGTCGTATTATGTATTTGTGAGTTTTAGATGTAACTTATCCCCAACGCTGGAGAGACGGGCAACACTAACCAGTTTCTGCCACGGTTGGAACGAATCGTGGATCTGGGACTGAGTGTCGTATTAATGTGTCTCTTTATACTATGGTACCTATCCTCTGTTCTGGAATAAGACTTACTTAATGCTCTAAATAATTGCTTAGTTTGCTTATGGACTAATCTGGAACTTACTATATTTTTCCAATGGATGAAAAGAATAGCAATACTTATATACTGGTCAATTTAGTTTAGTTTACGTGATCTGTGTACGGTCGAACTAGCGCCATCGTAGTTTAATACGGTTACAATAAATTAATTTTAGTTATTAAAATAACAATTAATTAATATATATTTTGTATCTGTGACGTTAAGCAGGCTATCGGTAATTTATATTGTATCGCAAGAGAATATTATTGTTCTATAATATTATATTATTGTTGTTTTATTTCAAAGCTGGGGCTTAAGTCTGCTTTTGCAATTGTGACTCAGTGGTATTAGCAGACTTGGAGCCCTGGTTAGTGGCACCTTTATTGTAAGACTAGCGGCCCCTCGCGACTTCGTCTGCGTACAAATCCTTGAACAGAAGCCGATGGAGACAGTTCCCAGCGCGAAGTTAAGATCTCACCAGGACCACGATCTCAAAATAGCATGTTCATTACCAAATGTTTTTATTTATATAATACCCTGACCGAAAACTATGCATTCCACTGGCTATAAGGGTTCTAAAACGAGTCGAAAATTTTAATTCATAAGTATATTGTTTCCATTATTTTTAGGTGATGGTGATAAATATTTATTCGTTTACTTAATACTAAAACTAGGACGGTTTCAAACGTGCACAGATCAGGTAAGGATTCTAGCTAGTAGTTAACATTTCAACTCCGGACCACGAGGTCCTGGTTTCGATTCCCGGCTGTTAGGTGTTGGGGTTTTCTGTTGATATATTCTCTGGTTGTTAGTTTTGCATTGTTCAACCGTCTTGCCTCAGCAAGCACGTTAAGCCGCAGTTCCCACCAACACAGCTAGCATGGGCAGGAGACAATTATATCCCCGGGAAAAAAATATAAATTAATCTTCTCCCACAGCTTTATCAACCGTCAGAGCACTGGCACACATGTGGAAATAATATCCAAATAATATATGTGTATTAATAAACGGGGGTAAACTTCTCCTATTCCATGTTCCAGTAATTTAGCAGGTGGGCAAGTTAATTATAACTCTTGTCAGGGGATCGGGGGATATAATTTTTTTCCCCGCCCGTGCTAGCCCTGCTGAAGAGATAAAATGCGTTGCACTTATAGGTTATAATAGTTATTGGTAACGAATGCCATCGAGAATAGAAAACAATAATTTCAAAGGGCATGTAGCTGTCACGTGCCTGTAATTATACCGGCGCCGACTCCCTTAAGACCGGAACACAGCATTGCACCCATATGGTAAAAATAAGCATGGTGGAAGTATTTCTCCGGAAGAACTGTCACAAAAAACTCTACTCTACTACTGCTTAAAACTACTACCTACTTCTAGTGAGTATCCGTGCTAATTATTTATAGAAAAAAAGGTTATTGTAGGTAGGTAATCGTTTAAGCCCGCCAACCCGCATTGGAGTACCGTGGTGGGCGTAGATTGAGAGACAACTAACCAAAAACCACTTAAGTTAACATCTCAGGCATGTTTCAAGTATAAAATGATATGGTTGTGTTGAGGCTCATCAGATAGAATCAAATTCATTACGAAGTATAAATAGTAAACACGAAACAAATATTAAATTGTTAGATTATACAGATAGTAATACAAATTAACTTGTTTGCTAGTACAAGAGCCGGTAGGACATATTTAGGAGCAATTGATTACAGCAAAGGTTTAATTTTCTTTCGTCTAGACCAAGGTGTTGTAAATAAATATATCAAAATAAAAAATAAGTATACAAATTCAAGATTTTTTATTTACACATTAGGAAATTACCCTCGCGGATTGTCTAAACATTCGTGCGGGCTATAACTGTAAAATGTTATAAGTAGTAATAGTTAAAATCACCAAACCTTCGAATGAGAGATGAGTTCTGAGTCTGACCTTAGTGAAGGAGACAGTTTTTGAAAACATGTATGACCCAATGTCGATTTCCCAACTTCCTCGGCTGTCTATCATTGAACCGTGAAGAGTTTCGATAGTGAAGAAGTGTATTCTAGGCAAGCGCGCTCAAGCTAAGGTTGCACCAACGAGTATAATGGCAGCATAGCACTGGCCTATGGAAGAAAAAAGAAGCATTACCTTACCAGCGCATTGCATTTGAGATGTCGATGGTCACAACTAGCTCAACCATTTCTCTCAACATTTGATGCAGTACCTCCCGTAGCTCTCCGCACATAATGGGTTGCAATGCGTTGTGGGCAGTGGCGTGCATAGGAGGCATGCACAGGGTATTCAGATGATATGAAATGAAGAAAATCTCCAGTAAGAGTTATGAAAAACTTAAGGATAGGAATTGTAAGAGTTATAAAAAGCCTACTGTCAAGTATTTATAACTCGTACTGGAGATTTTCTTCTTTTCATATCACCTGCGTACCCTGTGCATACCCTCTATGCACACCACTGGTTGGGGGTACATTAGTATCCGGAACATTAAGCTGAGTCAGAACCTTTTTATTGGCACGACACATCATAGACTTAAGCTATTAATAATTAAGTACAAAATTTTAAGTTACTCCGTATGTAAGTCTGTTTGTGTTGTTCTGGTAAATAAACAAATTCTATTCTATTATTGCCACCGAGTTTACTGATAGCAGAATCTGCCTGATGAAATAAGTTTGTAATTAGCACGTTTGTGTGGATTCGGAGGCAAATAAAAATAACATTTAATATCATTAATCGTACTAACACGTGTGTCACGGGGTTCGCACCCTTAATAGTAAGAAGGTAACATTTTTTTGCTAATCGCTCCAGTACGACCCTCAAAATTCCGAAAACATCTTATCATTATCAACCCATAACCGAACAAGGCCGCGGGTCTTCTTTTTAAAAACTTAACACCGAAAGGTAGGCCATGGCTCCTACCACCAGTGACATCCATGGAGGGTAGGCACAGGGTATGCAAATAATATAAAATGCAGAAAATCACCATTACAAGTTATAAGTACTTAAGAGTAGGCTTTTTATTTACTCTTACAAGAGATTTCATTCATTTTATATCATCTGCATACCCTCTATGCACGCCACTGCTATAAACCTATCACCGCTATCTAAATAAATTATATCTATAATTTATCTACACTCTTCAACTTTATAAAAACGGTTGAATCGATGTCGATGGGAATTATTCATTCTAATAGAGAATATTGCAAGTTACCTAAGTAATTTAGGATTTTGAGAAGTCATTCGGCATAGATGAAGGTCGTCCGCGAAAAGCAGGAGAATTTGTAATTTCTTTAATCTTTAATCCACACTAAACAGATCTTCAGCAATGTGCCCCCTATTTTTACGCCTGCCCAAGCATTCATGCATTTTTATTCCCAGTGCAGTCATAATAACTTAAGGACCTTCCCGTTAACGAAGAAGAAGGCAATGCCTAAATAAGTAACGCCTATCTAACGCAATTCCTAAGCATACATAAATCCTTTAATAATAAGTAGTTATCACCTAAAAATTTGTGAAACAATTTTTTTTCTATAGTGTTTGCCTAAATCTTTATGCATTCGATTTACGCATTGCCTAGTTTTAGCGAAAACGGGCATAAGTATTTCCATCGGGGAGGACGGGAATGACGATTAATATTTTCACATGTTAGTTATAAATCCGGGAATCAAACCTAGGACATCGTTTACCGTAGTAATTAATAATTAAGTACTGACCACTAGACCAACGACTATAAGTACCTATATTTAATTAATTTAACGGTTTACCAATACTATAAATAATAGATAATAGTTCATTAAAATGTTAACATTAGACATCGGTGAGCGGTGACAGCCAGGATTTACCTGCCGACACGTTTCAATAAATCTTTGCTTGGTTTACAAATACATGCAAACTTTTGCCCCTAACGGGATACGAACCCGCGACCTGATGTAACCTGACTACGGATACCTACTTAGAGATTCATTATAAACACGTATGTTATTAAGTCCTCGAGATTTAGTGATTTGTATGTTCGACTCACGAGGTCCAGGATCGATTACTCAGTCGGGCAAAGCTGCGCAGAAATTTAGTTGCGGTCTGGGGGTTTCCTATTGTTGTTGTTTGTCTCTTTATAAGCCAATACAGAAATTGAAGCACCTTTTTGGTGGTATCTATGGGTGATGACTTTGCAAACAACAAATTACTTATATAAATTTTGAGAATATGAGAAGGAATTTGGTTTTTGTAATTGTTAAAATCATGCAAGGACGGAATCCTGGAATAAACAGAAGCCTTTGTCTCTCCTTGTACAAGTTGTACAATCATCTACCTTATTGGGAATGTCTTTTCAAAATCGGTTCAGCCACTCCAAAGATTTGCATGGAAAAACAGATAGAAGTCTTTCAGTTTGTCCATAATGTTTGAAATCATAACAACAAACAAACGTTAACGCATAACCTAAGTATATGAAAACGTTCCATAATAATTTATTATTATTATTCTTCAAATAAGAAGTAGGTTATATGTAGGTATTATATATCCATATCCACCTATAGTTTATATGTAAGCAAAGTATCTACCTATGCCCTTATATGTGGATAGTTTCTAGTTTCATAAGCATATTTAATTATAAACGAGATCGCTAGATTTATGGACACCATTAGCGTACAGGGATACGGCCGGCGCGGGGCGGGATGCAAATGATAACAGAAATGATAAGCGACGACATGCCCGCACTTTAACTGGACTGTCCGGGAGTGGGTCGATTGATACACCATAAATATCCCTTGAAGCGGTCATAGCCCCGTGGGTAGGACTTCGACTTCAGTTTCGGGGGGCCGAGTTCGAATTCGCACGCATCTCTAACTTTTTTAGTTATGTGCGTTTTAAGCAATTAAAATATCACTTGCTTCAACGGTGAAGGAAAACATTGTGAGGATACCTGTATCCCTGAGAGTTCTCCATAATGTTCTCAAAGGTGTGTGGAGCCCACCAATCTGCACTAGGCCTGCGTGGGGGACTACGGCCTTAATCCTTCTTCATTATGGGAGGAGACCCGTGCCATGTAGTGGGTCGATAATGGGTCCCTCGCTAGTTCGTCCGAATATAACTCAACCTTAAAAGATAGACATATGCTGTCGCGGACTTTTTTTTAGTACTTTCAACGGGGAACAACTTTGTACATGTTTTTCTCGAAACTTTAACCGTTTACGCAGCGCATGAAGCTCTCAAAAGGAAGAAAAACCAAATTTTGTGACATTTTTCATTGGTCCTATGTTTCCATTGGTCTCAGCGTGATATAATGCCTATAGCCTTCCTTGATAAATTGGCTATCCAATACTGAAAAAAAAATTCATATCGGACCAGTAGCTCATGAGATCATAACAGAAATATAAAGAATTACGATTTAATGGCGGCCTTATCGCTTGGTGGTGGTCTATGCGAAGCAACATTACGATAAGATAACCAGGAATAAAACAGAAAACAGGTGGTTTATTATCGTCAATGATAGACCTAGACTGTCCTAAGCTAAAGTGCAGATTTCAAAGTATCACTTATTAAACAGTAGCTCTTGAATATAGACCCATTATTCCTGTGCGGAAGGATGGAGATAGCTAAAAAAGTCTAAAGGTACGAGTGAGACTCAACGTTTTGATTATGGGTTTAGGCCATAGTCCACCAAGCTGGTCAAGTGGTGGTTGGTAGACTTCACACGCACTTGAATACATTATATGGAGAACTCGCTGGCAGGCTGATTTCCTCACGATGTTTTATTCTTTGGTGATAAGGCCGCCTTTGCACCCTAGCACTAAGCACTATTACTGTTTTACTTGTGTTTTTCCTATTAAAGTCTTTCTATTCTATTCTAAGCTATGAGCGCATAGCGAGAGATATTAAAGGTTTTCTAAAGTTGCTTTTTAACTTTCGGACAGCCTATGTTTGCCGTACCTAGACTGTAGAGTAGGTACGTTTGATTATAAAATACTAACCTCTACCTATATGTAAGTACTTAGTGCGATTGCCTAGATAATACATATTTGCACTACTTATGTGCTACCTATAGAGTATGCTTAATGTTGACTTCTTAGTGTCCCGGATACGAGCCACGTGTTCTACTGATCGTATTTTAACATCTATACGTATCAGTAAATATTATTGTTGTACCCCGCCGTAATGATTGCGAGGCCCGGTAGCTCAGGTGCATTCCACCGCCCTTTTGCCGCGAAAACAGTCTTTAACTCAACCCAATAGAGTCCGAATTGTGCACGTTTTGGGCAAATATGTAAACCCTGCATGTTCATGTTGGAGTAACTTTGTTTCGGGAATGGTCTAAAGTTGGCCTTTTGTTTATTGAAAGTGAGCTTTGGTGCGCGTGATTTAGGGTGTGTTTTCGGGTGCGTGCGGGTGTCGGGTATGGGTGCGGGTGCGGGGGGAGGCGCATGCGGTCCGACTGGTTGCGAGCGACGACCGGAGGCTGCGCGCGCGCCGAGTGCGTACATTCGCATGGATAATTTTATTAGTCCACGTGGCCATTATGTTTTAGGTGTCTTAGCTACCGTGTGCTCGTAAAACTATATAAAGAAAAAGTATCTTTAACTATTAATTCAAGAGTGTCGAGCTTTTTTACAAAGTAGAAGTTATTTAACTTAAATATGTAACTTTACCTGTCAACTCACTTCTATTAGCGAATATTAAAGCTGGAAAGCTTTAATCATTTTCGTCCACCCTAATTGACGCCAATTAAAAATTCTGTTATCAATTATTTTGAATACTTAAAACGGTAGGTAAACTGTTATTTTTAAATTTAACGAGGATCTGTGGTGATGCAAAATGTCTCGGAATCAGCATTATAGTTAAGTAAACAATAAACTTTCAAGCACTATAATTGTGCGCATAATGATAACCTTTTTAGAATCCTATATTTCGTTTGGACTATTCCGTTTCGGGTTTTTCGTCTCACTTTACGGTGTTTCAAATTTCAATAGCGCTGCGCCAATCAAGCAAAACTGTTTCTTTCCTAAAGGATATAGTCGTCACCCTATTTTTCGTCTGAGCGCTTCAAATACACCATATAACAAATAACGGCAAATACTAGGTATAAAATACTCAAAAACTTAACAGTTAGGTAGATAGATGCTACAAAAAGAAGACTTCTAAGTATCTACAAAAAGATGTTTTTTGTGAATACTTAGCCGTTTTTTAGTTCAGTAACATTTTAGAATATATTTTTAGCTATTATGTACAATCAACGATAGCTTGCTAATTTGCACATTTTAAACGTGCGTGCGTATTTTTTTAACGTTACTCTACATTAAGATGACCAACATAACAAAATTAGGCATGTCATATACCTACTCGACTTTATTCAAACTGACTAAGGTTTAAAATACAGTCTACTTCAAGACACCAATAGGTTTATTCTGATAAACTATTTTAAGAGCTTCTTAAAATTTGCATTTAAGATATACGTAATAAGTAATTACCTGCCGATAGTTACGGTAAAAAAAAGTACAAATATTTTCAAAACTATATTTACCTATGTACGGAATAAAGGATTAAGTTATGTATTATGTGGCAGTAGCTATCAATGTATACGAATAAATAACATGAGTTTATATAAAGGTAACCAATAAGCAGAAGCGATACGAGCTTTAATTTTTTTTTCATTTCATTATATTTGCAAGCAACTGAAAGCTTATATGAATAAACAACTCACTTGGCTAATCAGCCGCGTTCTTGAAGACACCAATGACCCGTGAGGTAATAAACTGAAATTCTCTTACCATAAGCACCTACCAACCAAGAAAAATAATGAAATCCTAAATAAAATCAATATAAATGAATCCCAAGAATTTCTCCCCTTGCGGTAAAAAATAACTACAAACGAAGAAAACAAACCGACACAATTTCTGAACCGCATTTCCACCCGACAGTACCGTAAACTGATTTACACTATACAAGTTCTAGGCTCCCAATCAGAAATAAAACAGTACACTGCAGGCTCCGAGCCGAATCGAAGGGCTCCGTGCGCGACTGTACCCAGGGCCTGCGACGGCTTCGGACAATTTATACTTTATTTATACTGGAGGCGCGCGACCAGTGCAGGCCGCGGCTCGGTGGTGACCGCGGGAGGCGAAGTTCAGTGCAGTGTTAGTGTGTCCTTCTGGAATGGATGGCTAGGTAACGTGACCTTTCAGGCTTTCATTACAGGAGCTTCTGGGCCCGGTCGTGAGTTGTGCATGCCTTCATTACCGTGAGTTACTACTTTGCATGAGCCTGCATTTTGCATCTATTTGTGACAGAACTTACCTACTTAATTGACTGCGGAAGTATTTTTTAAAAGATGTTTAAAATATAAACAAAATATATTTTTCAAAATCCAATAATGAATTAGGTTTATTGCTACATCAATTTGGTTACCTATTCTATTTAAAGGTCGCCAAATTATTTCTTGTATAATACGGATCTTATTGTATTTACTTTTTTTGTTTCTTTGTGATATAATAAAAGTGTATTCATTCATAATTAGATACAGTTTAGCCTATAATGTTTCGCTGTCGAAGATCTGTCTGTTGGTAAAGACTCTATGTAGGGATATAATTATTTAATAACTAACCTGCTATGCAACTAGTTGGCTGATGTTGGAAGAGAGCAACTGCTGAGTTTCTTGCCGCATCTTCTAGTAGAGTCCGTTCTGGTAGAGTCTGGCTCTCTTACCTTTGGTAGAGTCACTACACAATTACATATTTCGCGTTTCATGAGAGCTTATAAAGTAAGCTTACTTGGAATCGAATTATCATTAAGTTAACTTGTATATAATAGCTACAGTGTTAGTGTCTCTTCTGCAATGGATCGCTAAGTAACGTGACCTTTAAGGCTTTCATTAAAGGTTTTTGGGTATATTAGGCATGGTAATTGTGTATGACATATTCGTAGTGTCCTTTCGTTTAGTATCTTTCTGAAATGAGAAGCCAGGCTTTAATTACAGGAATTTGTGCAATTTTGCCTTTATTTTCGAGAGTTATTGTCTGCAGCTCAAGATATATATATAACAATTGTTGATGAGGAGACTCCTGTTTTGGAGCGAAAAATTATAAATTACACCATAGATTCTCCTGCTTTTCGCGGAGTATAGCAAATTAGGCTTAATTTTTATAATATTACTTGGAATTCCACAAAGTAACGCCAGCTTCTATTCTTCTTCATGACATTAATGTTGCTCATCATGTTATGTCATGTTGCAATCCTTATCTTTATTTTGCAACTTTTTTACATTATTAATTGATGCACTTATTTGATTAATACAAAGTTCTAAATTCCACTAAAAGCTAACCCTTGACTTGATGTCACCTGGCGGTAAATAGCGGGTTAACCCGATCTTGATATGGCAATTAAAATATTCAACCTAAGTATAATACCTTTTACCTCTAATCGGTTTCTACGCGGCATCGTTCCAGAACTCTAAATCGCTTGGCGGCATTTTGTTATCTTTCACAAATATTTACGACATCTTCAACCTATCAATTCACTCCTTTAATCGGTAAATAAATAAGTAGGCGATAAGTAGGTTCACATATATTATAATGGTGTCTCAACATTTGTGATTGGCGACTTACTCATAATATGTTTTAATTTTTGCAAGATCTATTGAATAATCAAGCATCTATCCATTGGTAAAATACTTAATTTATTTGTACTCTTTATTTGTACACCACTTAGAAAAACGAGACAAAAAACAAAAGAACAAACACATGAAGAATGAAGCTGGATACAAAAGGCGGCCTTAGGATTTGGAAAACTAAAAAGAAAAACGAATAGGTGGGGTACCCTATTTAGTACATACATACAAATATCTACGTACTACTACATAAACCAAACTACACAAATACAAACGTACTATTGATATATATAAAAAATAAATATAATATACTAATACATATTTTAACATACCATAAATACTTAAATATGAGTTTGAGTAGATAAATAAATAATAATAGTCGTCTTTACTGAGCGAGATAATGAGCCTTAACAGCATTTTAACACTTAATACCCAAGTTAAATAATAATCATCGGGCATGGGTACGGGTAGTCCACCACGATGGCCTAATGCGGATTGTTGGACTCCACACGCCTTATGGACCTATACCTTGAACATTATGGAGAACTCTCAGACATTCGGGTTTCTTTGTTCAGGGAAACACTAATTAAAAAGGTAATTCTAGCTTCAGATTTCACCCCAGCCACGATGTCCGTCTTTTGGATGTCAAATGTAAGAAGAACAGTAGGAGTAAGTGATAGTAAAAAGTAGGTGGTACAGTAGGAGTAGCTTTTGGGACAGAGCTCATCCAGGGAAGTACTACAGCCATCACCATGCTTATTTCAACCGCTAACTGCATTGTTGCAATGCTGTTTTCCTGTCTGAAGGGCGTGTTTGCCGGTGTAGTTACAGGCCCATGAGGCTTAACACCTACCCCTAAGGTCAATGGACATAGCGACCCTTTGCACTTACCATCAGGTCCATGTGGTCCGTCAATCATTACTGTAAAAATAGAAAAGAAAATTATGAGCCTCCTCGACGTGTCCCTCAAAGGCGGACCAGACTAGTCCCGGACATGTGAGCGAATGTAATTGGCAAATCGAAGTTTGGTTTTGGAAGAGCCGTAAGTCTATCTAGTATCTACAGCAACAATCATAAAATGTAGGGCTTAATGTAATATTTGAATGCGGCTTCGAAGCCGGTCCACGCGGAGCTATGTGCAATCTAGAGTGCGCCATTACGCAATAAATAGCAGCCGGATAATAAAGCGGCTGTTTGGACTCGAACCTATATCAGGCTTAGTGTGGCCTAGAGTTTGGTATATGCAGCGACTTTGCGATAAACGCTGGCTAATAAACCTCCTTTTAATAAACCATAGGTACGATTGGTGAATTGACAAGATAGATAAAATTCTAAAGATGTCGAAACTGTAAAATAATGTGGAATAAGAGCAATCTGCTGAGTTTCTTGCCTGCTCTTCTCGGTGGAATCTGCCTTCCAAACGTGTGGTAGAGTCACTATAAACAAACGTTAAACTAGGCCTACTTGAAATAAATGAAATTTGAATATTACTACTACAAACTACTGTACCTACTACAAAAACCTGCCCAGCATCATTGGAGCTTGCAGCGTAGAGAATATAGAAGCGGTGATATCTTATTGTAGTTAGAGCTCTGGCGTTACTTTTGGGGCGACCGAGAAGTATGGGGATCTCCGGCTCGCACCTCTAACTTTTACTGAGTGCGATTTTAATAAAATCAATTAACGGTGACAAGAAACATCGCGTAGAAATCTGCGTGTTGTAAATTTCTCCGTAACGTTCTCAAAGGTATGTGAAGTCTACTCCGTAAATTTGGTGGAATATGGCCCATTCTGAGAGGAGATTGGACACGTAATACATACGTAAATAAAGATGATCATGATTCTTCCATAACAGCCTTTAGGACATTGATAGGTTGAGTATGATGATTGCAAAATAAGTACCGAAGAGACAAACAGACGGACAAGAAAGCGACACGGCATTGCATTAGGTACCTTATCAGATTCGTAGAAAATCTAGAGTCCAATACGTAGAGCTCTGGGTTATGTATCATACTCTGTTAATTCTACGAATCTTGAATTTCGAAGCTTCAATAAGAATTAAGACTTTGAAAAAATATAAAACCTTCCAGTAAGTATTGCTATCTATTAATCTATGCAAATAAATAAGACAGAAATGGCTGTCTGTTATTTTGAAATAACTGCGTCTTATTAAGCTCCTACTACCTAATCTAAGATGTTGTGAATATCTTATTTTCTTTATTGGGTTGCTAATGATTTGAATAAATGTTTGATGAATTGTTGAATTTTGTCTACCGTTCGTTAGTGGACGTTCGGTTATCAAAGTTTTTTTCTGAAATGGCGCGTGACGCGTGGTATATATATTCAAAGCTTTGTTTGCTTGATTGTCTGTCTACCTATAGTCGCAGGTCGACCAAAACTGGTATTTCCAGTACTTGGTCGCCACTCAAGCATCTTGGTATCCGAAATAACATCGATCTTAAGAGCTTTACGTACCCGGGCCATTGCCACTTTTGCTTTGCAACCAGTGCATCCAAATCAGTTACTCTATTTTGTCGTCCCTGCATCTCCTCATTTCTGATTTGAGCACTTAGAGATGCTCCGAAGTATCTCCATCGTCCACTGAGTCCCTTTGAGCCTTCTTATGAGACCCATTATTAGCGGCCATGTTTCGGAACTGCCATAATTGCCAACTCACACTGGAAAAATAAACAATAATTTGGATGGCAATGCAAGAACCATAAAATCGGGGTAACAATAGCGACATTTTTTGTTATCTTAAATCTAGCAGAGGTATTTTAATTGATAAAGCCGCAACGTTTTCATTGAATCAATCGAGTGATGACATCATACTTATTCACAAGAAGAAATTCCTGTCAATGATTTGTTGTTTATTTATAATTTTTTCAATGAATAGCGCTTCCACATTTTTCGATCCGATATTTGACTATTCCGCCCGAATGTGTTAACGCTCATAAAAAGTATCCTATTTCCATTTCCAGCTATCTCTTTGTAATGTCAATATAGATGCACCATACCCGTGTAACTAAAAAAATAAAGAAAAATTGACTTATATTGTGACATTGTACAAGTATATAGGATTGTTTGCACGAGATACAATAATGAATATTTAATTGTAGAAATAAAATCATGCAGACCATAGCAAATACTGAGTTTTGTGGAGGCTTCTCTCGCGTTCTGAATTGTGTTTGAGTGACTAAAGACTATTATTGAATATAATCTATCTCTGTGTCTTAAATTCATTCAGATCTGTTCATCCGTTCTGGGGTGAATTAGTATTAAAGACCCATATAAACTTTTGCATTTGTAATATGAGTTGATAGTAGAAGAAAGTGTAGATTGAAATTATAATAAAAGAGAATAATGTAATCAATTTATTAAATAAGATTTCCATCCGATTCGATATTGTATCGGATGGAATGGATCTGGAAACGTTAGTAGGTACTGCCAGCAAAAAGTGCCGACTGCCAGCGCGGCGTCCCTCGGATATCAAGAATAACTGTAGTAGGTATCCGAGTTGTTGGTAACATAATACTGTGTGGGTTAAGCTAGGTTACGTTAGGTTCAAGTTAGGTTACCCAGGTTGTCCTGTCGACTGTCGCCATGAGAAATATATATCCTGTATTTGCAGGAAATTTATGACGTTCAATAGTAGGAAATGTTATTATCTACTTCTATATAGCACTGCCCTTCGACATACAATTTAACTAATCTTAACGGACATCATTGCTTTATTGGTGATTCTATCTCTCCATCATACCCAAGCTCAATGATTTTTCCACACCGAGATAATACGAAAGATTAAAAAAAGTCATAATGCATCCACGCCACTTAGTATCCCTAATAATATCATCAATGTTAAAGTTTATTTGTTGGATTGTCTTTCTTTCAAGCAGCAAAAGAAAGATTGAAGTATTTTTTTTGCATAGAGCAAATGAGATGAGATATGGCTCGGATAATGGGATAGGCTACTTTATATCCCGGAAAAAATACGGGTTCTAAGGGTAGGTATACCTATGTTTGGAAAAGTTTGCTATGTAGCGCCACTAAATTATACCGGGCCTCTATATAACTTGCGTTTCCTGAATTTATACATCTAAATTGTTTTCTGGGGACGGTAAAAGTGCATTTATTTAACTTGGCATTTATAACATAAGTAAGGCAAAGTAGCTATAAGTAGAAAGCTAGCAATAAATAAAAAATAAGTTTCGTATTTCAAAGATAAATGTGGTACTTAAAATAAATATAAAAGGAAAGTAAAAATAATAATTTATTTATCACAATGGGCTCGACGTTAGTTTATTTGCTAATAGTTAATTTAATGCTGGAGTAGGTGCATACAGTTACGTTAATTTAATTAACTGCCCCGCAGAATTAGCTAGGCAACGTTTAACTTGAATATCTCCACAAACCATAAAGCTAGCTAAATGCCCAGTGAATAATACAAACTTTATAGTCTGTTCATATAACCACAGTATACCGAACATAATTACAGTTCAGAAACCGCCATACGGACGGGTAACCGCTATTTTCCTATTCCTATTTCCAATTTTAAATTTAAATTTAGTTCCCACATTTGTTTAAATCTTAAAAGTAAACACATCGCCACCGTTACCGGCCCACTACTGGGTCGGGTCTCCTCTCAGAGTGAGAAGGGTTTAGGTCGTAGTCTACCTAGCTGACTAAGTGCGGATTGATAGACTTCACATAATGTTGAGAACATTATGGAGAACTCTCAGGCATGCAGGTTTTCTCACGATGTTTACCTTCACCGTTAAAGCGAGTGTAAATTTGAATTGCTAAAATCAAAAATGCAGACAACTCCGAAAAGTCAGTGGCTCGTGCCCGGGCTCGATCTAGGTCTCCACGAAAGGAAATCCGAAGCCTTACCCACTAGGCTATCACCGCTTCAAGTCTTCACATCTATGTAACAAACATGTATATATCTACATTATATTTCTATATAAAAATTATTACCGTGCGTGTATTTAAAAAAAAACATGAAAATGACTAAAACCACTTGAAATTTTTTTGTTCAGTTCGCCACAATAAAGTAGTGGCTTGAAAAAATAAAATTTGAAAAAACATAAAAGTACAGCTGAAAAATCGAAAAAAATATAAATTGCATATTTTGTATGGAATTTATAGGAAATTCACTGGGACATCTGATACTAGGTACGAATTTTACAGACCAGGCAACTACTATGGTACGTTTCGATTTATTTAGAAGAAGTTTCAGTTGCGCAAGTAAAATAAAAGAAACATTAAGAAAAACCAGAGACAAGATTGGTTATAGACGCGTCTATAGAGACGCAATTGCCTGCGCTTTTATTTTGCGATTAAGGTCAATACCATAGGACTACTAGTAGTATCAGCGTTATAGCTAGTATGACACTAAAGAGCTCCAAATCGTGTCAGTCAGCTTGAGCCAAGCGCAAGACAACGCGCGGCGCGGGTGAGGTATCCCTACACTCTATCTAACCTGTGCGCTCGCTAAACTGCGGTATAATTTCAGCGAATCAATCTTCCTAAAGGCGGGCTCTTTCTAATAGCAAACAGGTAATTGCCAGCTATTTAATTATTGCCCATGCAAGCCAACAGTAAATGCCTTTTTAACCCCCGACGCAAAAACGGCGAGGTGTTATATGTCTGTGGGTGTTTTTTGTGTGTGTGTCTGTCTGTGTGTCGTATTCCAGGACGAATGGACCGATTTTGATATTGTTTTTGTTTGACTGAAGGGGGAATTAGTCGAGAGTGCTGTTTGATGAAAATCGGTCCGAGATGGCCGTCGTCACAAAATGGCGATTACGTGTTATTGCACAACTCTCTCAATATGGGTATCAAATTAAAATTAAAGGGTTTGACTAGTGGAAATACTATAGACTGAGATAAATCTCAAATCCAAGAGGCTGCCACCACAAAATGGCAAAGAACATGTTTTGTCGAGGTTTTATAAATTTTTAATTTAAGTTATTGCTTTTATTACTTTATTACTATATCGGTACATAGTGGTCAACTATAGTTAAGGCAAGTTATGCAAGTTTTACGTCTCGTGCAACGGTATAGCGGTGAAAGCCCAAGAGCTACATACGTTTTAGGCAATAAAGTCTCACTTGCTTTAATAACGGTGAAGGAAGACAACGTCAGAAACCATAGTGGCTGAGAATTCTTCATACTCAAAAGCGTGTAAATTCTGCTAATCCGCAATCGGCCAGCGTTTTTTTGGTCTATGCCCAAAACTCTTGTTTGTTTGTTTGTTTTAAGTCTTTATTGCACACACAAATTTTATATAAATTAAACACAAATACAGAATTTAAAATGCATATAAAAATTTTCGGAACCGACAGGATTTGAACCTGCGACTCTCGGGCAATCGCAGCCTGAGCGCTTTCGCTTAATTAAGCTACTGCTCTCCTACCGTCGCTGCCGGAAATTAGTATATGCCTTTCACTTTCACGTGTTTATTTTATAAATTTATAAAATTGATAATTCCTCCAAGTGTAGGTAAAAACACTAATAAAAAATTATAAAAATACAAAAACAGAAGAAACTTAAAAAAAAAAAATAGAGCGTGCAAAGGCGGTCATATCACTAAAGTGATCTCTTCCAAACAACCTTTGACGTTAGAAAAAAAAAAGAAGGAACGGGTTGGTGCAGAAATTTCAGTATAAAAAATATATATCTTCTTTCTCTGAGAGGGCACAGGGCATGGGTAGGAGACCCATGCCCTGTGCCCTCTCACTCCTGTCCCGCTCCTGTGCCTGTGTAATGGGCCGGCAATGTTTTCATTGACAATGATGTCCACAAAAATTATACTGGATACCAGTGTCTTATCTTTGAATGCCAGAGCCTGCAGAGTCAAGAGGCACGTAAACATTAAAATAGGGAGAGCTGTTGAGAGATCGGAGAGATATAGCATAGGTATATATACTTATTTGGCAAGCTTATCACTTTGCAATTTTGCGTGATGCTCCGGCAAAACGTGTATACCTAAACATCTAAACAACTAAAAAAATCTTACTTGTATGTCTTCGTTTTGCGGATGCATGTTATTTTTAAAAAGGAGGTTGTTAAAAAATTATTGTTACCAGTTTCTAATAAGAGCAATACAAAGTCCGTTACAAATACGATATCATCGATTGCATCAAAACATGCGCAATCAGCCTCAGGTCAAATGTTCAAAATGCTAAATCAAAAAATCTGTCACGTTATACAAGCTTAATAATGTATTATCATAATGCAGCAGAATTGCGCAAATTATTATGTATTCCATTAAACAGATAGCTTCCGCTATCAGCCCCATCGGGCTAGTGTTTTAAAATTACATTAATTACTGACATAAGTAAGTACCAGCATAATATATGCTAGAATCTTTAGCTACTGTGTCACATTATTGAAACCGTGTTATAATGTACCTTCTTATCCATTTTCTCTAAAATTCTTTATATTCTTGCCCGTATCTCATGCTAAGTGAGGTCGGCAGTCGGCACAACATGTCTTTTTCTTCCACTCGACCCCCCTGGCTTAGCGGTGAGCGCTGCGGTTTTAAGTTCGAAGTCCCAGGTCAGTCTTCCCGGCAGGAGCAATTTGGGAATTTAAAATTTCTTAATTTTCTCTGGTCTGGTCTAGTGTGAGGCTTCAGGCTTTGTGGCGTACTGCTAAGCGATTGAGCGTTGCGATACGATATTGCGCAGAAATCGATTAAGGGAATGGGTTAGCCCGCTACAATCTGCATCATTACTTACCACCAGGTGAGATTGCAGTCAAGGGCTTACTTGTAGTAAAATATAAAAAATCACAATATATAGTGCAAGTTTCTACATTGGACTTTCTCTCCTTGGACCTTAGCACATGCATATTCCTAATTCTTCTGATTACATGATTTTCTTCCATCGGAATCTCATTGGAGTTAGTTAGTCGGGATATTTGTAGGATCAAAGCTACTTAAATATTTTGAAAGGAGGACTCTGCCAGTCATGGGGTCTAGTGGGCCAATTTGATGATAAACCTGTGGAAGTTTATTTAAATCATAGGCTTAAAACAACTTCTTCATTCAAAATTAATTTATTTCAAGAAGGCCCAGTTTATAAGCACTTTTGAAACGTCAAGTCAGTCTGTTTGTAGTGACTCTACCACCGGTTTCGAAGGCAGATTCCACCGAGAAGAGCCGGCAAGATACTCAGCAGATTGATCGTTTCCATCATTATTTTATAGTTTAACAATCTTTAGAATTTTTCTGTTTGTGAGAGATGAGAGCGGAGTGGCCTGCTTCCAAGCAGCCTTGTCGTTAAGGAATTCATCAATCGTGCAGTAACCAAGGTTGGTTAAATGTGTTTTAGTATATTGTTTAATCTTAGGTACATTGTTTAATCTTAGGTACATTGTTTTAAATTAGGTTTCATGTTATAAAAGCACATTCCTATCCCCATAAAGGATTTCTGTACTTTTCTCAGATAATATGCAGATATCACAAATTTATGTCCGTTTCTTGTAAGTCGATTGTTTATATCTATTTTTGAATGTTTTGTTTCATAAAGATTATTATAAACATATTTCGTGGCTACAGTAAGCACTTTAACTTGTTTAGTCTTCCTCAAGTCTTTTTTGTTGACCGTAGCTATCTGCCAGTTATGTAGCTGTTTAGACTCTTTAAATTTCAAGACTGAATATTCCGTTACGATTCCGTTTAAATCGAATTTGCCTTTAGCTATCAGCAGTAGCGTAGAAACGCTCGTAAAAGTCATGTCAACATTGATTTAGTGTAGAAGTCAGTGTTGATACTGCGTACCTATTCCCAGTAGGCCATGATTGCAATTTGTCTAAGATATTAGAGTATGTATGAAGGTAGCACAATCTTAACTCATCGTAACGAATCTTAATGGATGGCTGAATGATGAAAGCCCATTAATTTTCCAGTTATATCATTGGCAATTATAATGGTGTTTCAGAACTTATAAATACTGTACCCCAAAAAAAAAGTGTATGGTTTTATCAAAAGTTTTACGCCAATGAAGTCGCGGAGTACCGCAAGTCCTAAATATTGGAATCGTCACGTCGCGTCGCCGGCGCACGCGCCGCGTGAGATGTTGCCTGTATAAGCTTTTATTGGTCACGGAGCTTTGACAGCTCCGGGTATAAGCAGGGCCCTTATTGAGTCTGACATTTAAAACGTTAATTCAGATCTTCATGGCAGGCATTGACAGAATAATCTTATTTTATATTTCTATGTCGCATACAAATATTTTTGAGGGACCTCTTTTCCTCCTCTTAAACTGACTTTCGAAATGAGCAGGTTATCAAATCAGGTTAGGTATTTCGACTTGTGACAAAGTTTTACGCGACAAAAACGTAAAACCAAATTATTTTCATCATAATTTAGATAGATGTTTAATAATAATTCAAAAGCAAATTCTAGAATTTAAATTAGGGGATAAAATGAGACTGGTATGACGGCTAAGGTTCATGTTTGTTATTAATTAAGAACACTTTATTAAGAAAGTGTGTTTGCTTGTCCATCAATAACGCAGCAACAGAGCAACGGATTGATGTGAATTTGGCAGTGAGCTTTCTGAGACCAAGGCCGTGGGTTCGATTCCCACAACTGGAAAATGTTTCTGTGATGTACATGAATCTTTATCTGTATTTTATAAATATTTACGCATATTATTCATAAAATTATTCATCAGTCATCTTAGTACCCATAACACATGCTACGCTTCCTTTGGGACATGGCGATGTGTGCATTGTCCTAGTATTATTTAGTATATTTATCCCGGAAAAATGCACAGTGGTGTATTACACAAAATATACAAAATCTACAGTTATATATTTTTTTTTACTAGATATCTATGGTCGTAAAATAGGGAATAAAAGTTTGCATGGCTAAGTTAGGTACGGTCTACTTCTCAGAAATCGTTCTCGGAAACCTTTAGGTAAATGGTGCAAAGTGCCTGTTTTAATTATCAACATTGGATTCATCTGTGTTTTAAGGATAAGTAACTAGTATTCAGGTTTAACTAGCCAACTTGTACGGGGTTGTAACAAGGAAATTTCTCTGATACTCCTTGTAAACCATATTAGGCTGTCAATTTTCTAAAGTTAGCCAACTAACAGGGTTGTTACAAGGAAATTTCTCTGATACTCCACGTAAACCATAATAGGCATTATGTAGTGATATAATTATTGCGTAGCGACTAAAAACAGACACAATAGTGAAAGTGACAGAACATACTTACTTATCTATCTGGAAACACCAGCGATGCTTGTAAACTGAAATTGATAGTATTTTAATTTTTCTAGAAACTTCTTTGGCGCAACTTCATGCCCGCCTGTTTGAAATAAGTATGTATATTTTAGTAATACTATCCGATAGTGTCGCCATGTAGAGTCCAACAGTGATTCGCTGCGCACTGTTGGTATTTCATCAATTTGGCTTATTATTATAACTCCTTAAAAAACACTTTCAAAACGTTAGTGTGTGGACTGAGTATATCATACTCTACAGGAAAGAATCCGGCAATAACGGTTGTATTACTTCCGGATTTTTGTTATCCGGAGGTTTGTTATTTCCTTATAAGTATGAAAACCGCGTTTATTGTAAAATCTATGCAGTGTGCAAAAAAAAGCAAAACCAACTATTTGCAATCATATTTAAAAAATGGTATGGTAAACGTTAGCCTAAAAATGTGTTTTAACCACAGATCACAGATTTTCTGTAGGTATATCATTTATGGGTTTATACACCTACAATGTCACCACACAAATGCGAGCAACGATCCAATTTAATCACTTACAGCTTTCTCTTAATGCCTTACCTTAACAAAATAACAAATGCCCACATTGGGCGAGTTACTTAAAATAAACTTTATAAATGGTGATTGATGACAACGAACATTAAAAGCTTCATTTACTTTAATTTGCAATTTATTGCTTCTTCAATTAATACTTTATAAAAAACAGATCTTCAAAAATTTACCCTGACCAAGTATCTAATAAGTATAATATAGCCAATAAAGCTTTATGTTTATCATGGAATTATGTGGAATTGAAAAATTAACGCCTTTTATCTAATGATTGATGAAATAACTTGACTTAAACTTGTAGTGGTGAACTAGCATAAAATAGCCTCAGTTTACCCTAATAGTTAGCCTTTAGCGGCGCAGAGTCCGTTTTCCTCGCTAGTATTATTTTGCTCTGAGGTCTTAACACAACAGCAGGGCTAGCACAGGTAGAAAATAAAACTTATTTCCCCTCACAAGGGATAGAATTAACGTGTCCACCTGCTAAAGCACGGGAATATGGAATAGAAGTTTACCCCCGTTTTTAATTTATCTATCATTTATTCTTTGTCATTTTTTTTTTAAATTCTTAACAATGCTTAAAAATAAAATAAAAAACACTATTAAAAATGTATAAAAAAAAAACTTCCACCCTCCGCTTGCGGGGCTTTTGAATGCCCAAGCAACCGGCGGTCAAGGCTCCAGAGTGAGGAACCTCCTCACAATACGCGCCGTTTCAAGGACTACTGCCTTCTGTATCCGACCCTTGATCCAACAACCAAGCGAAAGCTTCTTGAGATGTTAGTCGAAGCTTTTCGCGAGAAGACCATCGACTGAAACGACAACAATAACGGAACAATAACGTTTGACTTATTATTATTATGACCCCCGTTTATTATTACACATATTTGGATATTATTCCAACTTGTGCGCAAGTGCTCTGAGAGTGATAAAGCTGTGGGAGTAAATAAATTTTTATCCTTTCCCCCGGGAGATAATTGTCTCGTGGCCATGCTAGCCGTGCTGATGTAAAGTTAAATCCTTAGAGCTTGCCTAGTTAGATTATATAAAAATGATCGCATGCTATTTTATTAAGTTAACGAACATTCACGTAAATCAAATGGCCTATTCTATCATGTTCAATTAAGAAGATATATCTCAAGAGCAATTACAGTCAGTCGGCCCTTCCGTCGGTAGCTCCTTGAGACAAGATCTATTCACTTGGGGCCTGGCTTTGATTCTGGTTCAATTATTTGCTATTACGGTTCGCAATGTATTACGATAGGATCATAGAAAAGAGAATTCTTTGCTCAGAGGACGCGATTCTTATCGGAATCACAATATTTCTGTTATCATAGTATCTATCTTCTATGTACCTCTTCTGTCTATATATATTTAATGTCTCAAAAATGGCTGGAAGGTTAATATATCTAAAAAAAAATCTTTATTTTGTTTTAAATATCAATACGAAACCATAAATTGCAACCTCGGATTACTTTCAATGGGTACATCCGTTTTCTTTCTTGCTTGGAGGGTCAAACTTCCCTCTCTCCTACACAATAATAGGTTCAGAATATTTATTATTATAGATATTATTATCACTATTTCTATTTGAGGTATTTTAAGACCTTTTTAGCAGTTTCTGTATATGAGATCTAATCTGCGATAAGATGTCTATTCACATTAAATTAAAAATTTCGTGTTTTTACCTACTTCCACCTATTAAGATCGCTTAGTCTCTATAATTCGTGTGTCCAAAACAAGGTTGGAAGTCAGAACACTGGTCGATAACGTATTGTTTTTAAAACCAATTGGGTACTTAGATAAATTAGATTACCCCAATTCTGTTTTCCCCTTTGGAAATGACGAAATTTGGTGTTTTATAGAAATAGATCTGGGTAATAGTAAAACCTATGTGTACTACTTAAAACGATGGTTGCGAGAGTATTTTATAGGTATCTAACCTATAAAATACTGAACGTGGTCGAAACAATACAAAATTTAATGTCTTATCCCATGGGGCATTCCTAATAGGGTTATTAGGAATGCCCCATAATCGTGTCCTACGGCCACAAACCTTTGGAATGCCCGGCGCGTGGATCGGGGCACCATAAATCGTGGATAGATGTTTTTTTGTGGTGACGAATTCCGGAGTGCAGGGCGCGGGAGCGGGCGGGCGATCCTTGCTCGTTTTGCGCGAGAAACACCTGCCGCGACTTTGGCTTGACATTGCGGGTAGGCTCACCACACTGATTAGGTTGTCCTGATTTGTGAAAAGCTTGGCAGGCGTGGTGATCAAAATATAATAAGACGTAAAGATAGCAGTTTAATATAACTGGCACACCCTTCGCGGTTTAGAACGTTCGATTCATAAGCGTAACAACAATCAATATTATATTTGAGTAGACTAGTTCTCAGCCACTATAATATTGCTGTTCTGTTTTAGCGGCAACCAGTATTGGTTGGGAACTAGGTACAAGTGTAGGTACCAGTCGACGTGCGGCTGGCTCTTCTAGTCATTCTTACCCAGGACTAGTTTATAAATGTCACTGCTTGCGATATTCAAATGAATGAGCGATTTACCTTTTGCGTTTTTAGAGTGAAAGAGCGTAATTTCTTATTTTCGGTTCAATTCTCCATGATGTTTTCAAGGGGGTGTTTAGTCTACACATCCGCACGTGGCCAGCGTGGTAGACTAACGGCCTTAACCCTTTTCATTTTGAGAGCAGACCCGTGCTTTGTAGTAGGCCATTATTAGGTTGATGATGATGATAATGATGAGAAATCTAGACAGCCGATTGGCGCAGTGGGCAGCGACCCTGCTTTCTGAGTCCAAGGCCGTGGGTGCGATTCCCACAACTGGAAAAGGTTTGTGTGAAGAACATGAATGTTGTTCAGTGTCTGGGTGTTTATATGTATATTATAAGTATTTATGTATATTATTCATAAAAATATTCATCAGTTATCTTAGTACCCATAACACAAGCTACGCTTACTTTGGGACTAGATGGCGGTGTGTGTATTGTCGTAGTATATTTAATTTATATTTTAAAGAAATGAAAATATACCGCTTGCATCTTTATTTCAAATTATGTGTTCTAAATAAAATCGAACTCTTCCGACGAAGTTAAAAGATCTGTCCGTTAATATCTGTATTCTTAGTCAACCTAATCGCTAGTAAGCGCTCTCTGTGACGAAGATGTACCAAAAACTAGTTTAGCTTTGACATCCGGTGGTTTATTAAACTAATTGAATTTCAAAGAGGTTTGCGTCATCTTGCGTCTAATTTATCGGTTCTCGAGCTAAAAAGTGTATAATCATCATCCTGTTATTGCCCCACGGCTGGGCGTAGGACTCCTCGTAGTAAAGTAGGTTTTAGATTAAAACCTTCTTTTAAAGCAGTAATACATTCCGAAAATGTGCTTTTATGTTTTTTTTAATTATCCTCACGTTACTCCGTAACTAAGCAACAGCTAGTATTTAAACATTGATGACGTTTCGTTTTAGAATAAAATTATTCTAATTTTAGGACGTCGAGGTAGATATGTCATTAATAGTGCCATTTTAAGCGATGTGAACTTAGATCAGTGGTAAACTTAGATACAACAAAAATCTGTATTCTGTGAGCAGTGGCAGTTTATTAGACAGACCTTTTGACTTTCTTTATATTCTTCTTTTTTTATTTGCTTTATATATCTATATATTAAAATAATACTGGTTTGAGCGATAACGGGCTAACCTGTTAAGGAGTTCAAAAAAAAAAAAACAAAAATCATTTAACCTAAGAAGAAGAAGGCCTACTTTATAAGCACTTTTGAAACGTGAAGTATGTATGTTTGCAGTGACTGTACCACGGGTTCGGAGAGTAGATTCTACCGATAAGAGCCGACAAGAAACTCAGTAGTTGCTCTTTTCCAACATCAACATTTACAATATTTTTTCTGTCTTGCGGGAAATGGGAGCGAAGCTGGCTGCTTCCAATCAGTATGGTAGTCATACCTCTAATCGGTTTCTACGCGATATCGCACCGGAACACTAAATCGCTAAGTGACACGTCTTTGACGGGAGGGTAGTAATTAGCCACGGCCAAAGCCTCCCACCAGACCAGACCAGAAACAATTCTGAAATAACAATTCCCAAATTGCCCCTGGCGAGAATCGAACCCGGGGCCTTCTAATTAAATTCACAGCGCTCACCGTGGCGCAAGGGAGGTCGTCAATTTCTCAACGCATTATGTCTAATCTACGCACATTTACATCATACAACCGTTTTGCTGAAAATAATATTGGTTTGTTATACTTAGTATTGAACTTGTTTACGCTTCATGCGTGTCGGGCCCGCGCGCCGCTCGCGGTAGTTCGTAGAACCGATCATTATATCAACTTAAACGGGTTTCGTCTTAAAACCTTTATGATAAACTGTCTTTTACAACGGGCAGGTCAACGCACTAATTTGGAATGTATGTTTGTATAACCAACTTTTATAATTAGGCAACTTTTTGTTGGATCACTTTATAAATTACAGAGTGCGGGGTTAAGGTTTAAAAGAAACAAATTGAACAAAAAACCTGTTTTTAAAAAACAAATTTAAATTTTGCCCCATGCAATTCTTTTTTTTTTACCATTTGCAATACTTGCTCTGAGGTAAGGTATTTGTAAGGCAACAAAACGCATCAAAACCGTCCTTTTTTTTTTAAAAACAAAAAATGGTTTTTTAACTTTTAAAACGCTACTCAAACGCCAAACGTATAGTCATAAAAATATCACTGAAATAAATCAAAAAACAATTTTGAAAAATGGTAAAATACTAATTTAGTTTATAATACTTTTTGTATAAACGTGGAAAAATCCGTGGAAAGTTACGATCTGATCAAAGTATATAAAAAAAATCAAATAAAAAATGAAATAAGAAGCTTATAAAGATGTGAAACAGCACAGGTACTTTGAGGTGAAATATCATGTCAGTAAATTGAGAGGGTAATAAAAAATGATCATTATAATATTATGCTCCATAACAATATCAAGTTTTACATCGCTGGCCAACATAAAAAAAAGTTTCGGGGTCGGGTTTTAGCATGAAAGTATTCAACCTCTCCAAAATGAAGTTGGAACTTCAACTATTAATAATCTACGAGTTTGTAGTTCTTGTTCTTCTAGAAGCGGTGATTGCCAAGTGGTTAGAGCTTCGGCCTTCCTGTCGGGGTTACAAATCGAGCTGGGAATTGCTTTAGTTATCACCATCCCAAATTGTCACTTAATAACTTAATAATTGTCACTTAATAATTTGACGGCCGATTGGCGCAGTTTGCAGCGACCCTGCTTTCTGAGTCCAAGACCGTGGGTTCGATTCCCACTACTGGAAAATGTTTGTGTGATGAGCATGAATGTTTTTCAGTGTCTGGGTGTTTATATGTATATTCTAAGTATTGATGTATATTATTTATAAAAAAATATTCATCAGTCATCTTAGTACCCATAACACAAGCTACGCTTAAATTGGGGCTAGATGGCGGTGTGTGTATTATCGTAGTATATTTATTTATTTCTTTAACTATCAGGAACCAAGTTACAGCAATAATTTTTACTCAAAGAAATGTACTTTAATAAGACTACGGCCTAAAATCCTTCTAAAACGGGAGGAGAGCCACGCACTGTAGTGGGCGGTAAAGGGTTGATATGATGATGATTTCAGGCAGACAAGACGGTGATCGCAGTATATTATAGTAGCACGGAGGACGCTGCTGCCCGTTTTCTGTTAGTCGCCTCGTACGACACATTAATTGCAATGCTGTGTTCCGATCTGAAAGGCGTGGTTGCCGGTGTTATATCAGGCACATAAAACTTAACACATCATCATCTCAACCAATCGAAGTCCACTGCTGGAGTAGGGAGTTCCACAAAAAACGGTCCTGGGCCGCTTGCCTCCAGTGGCTCCCAGCGATTCGCCTGATGTCATCTGTCCACCTTGTTGGGGGCGGGATCGCCATTCCGGCACCTTAATACCCCAACGTCCATCTGTTCTCCTAGCTACTTGCCCTGCCCATTGCCACTTCAACTTCGCGACCTACGCCTCAAATTTATCGACACAGGGCTGCATGTTGCAGGACGTGCTTTTTGCATGTCCTGTGAAGTGTTGCTCTGTTTATAGACGATGGTTTCCACCATCAGGTAGACCATAAGCTTGGTCCGTCAATCCTTCCTCAAATTATAAATGCGAAAGTTTGTTTGTTTGTCTTGGCTTCACGCCCTAACTAAGCAACCAACTTGGTTTCTGCCATTGGGTTAGTTGAAAGAACTGAGAGACATAGGCCACTTTTATCACAGGAAAATAAACGATTCCTACTGGATTTGAAAGCAGAAAGAACGCAGGCAACAGCTAGTAATACTATAAAAAATATTAATAAGTGAAAACGAGTTAAAGTTCGTGCCCACGTTTTCCGACAATTGCGTAGCGCAGTCAGCGGTGTGGCCACGGCCGGTAGCCGCCGGTCATTAATCACGCTACGAAGTTCGGGAGGCACCCGCCCATTACAGCGGCAATTTGTCCCGACGAAAGCTTTTTGTGGGACGATTTTGTCGAAATCTCATTTTAATAATGTTTCTAAGACCTTGGCATTTACTGTTCGGTTTTATTATCGAGTGCACAAAAACATGGAATAGCTTCTTGTACATATCTTAAGTTAATAATGTAATAGGATGGGATTAATTGGCAATATATTGCTGGAATTGAATAGTAAAAAATTGGGGTATATAACGAAAAGTATTTTGACGACATCCCTGATGCTTATAATTGTAACGTACCCGATTGGATCACCAGTAATTTGTGATTTGGTGTTTGGCGGCTTCAGCCGTGTATAGTATACCTTACCAACAAAGACGTGTCATCAAGCAACTTAGAGTTCCGTTATGACGTCGACTAGATATCAACTAAAAATATACGAGTAAGTTTAATATAAGCGCCATACTCCTAATAAGCTAACCCTCTTACATCTGAGACTGAATCATCACCACCAGTTGAAAATAAGCGGGGGAAATAAGCATGACAAAAAGCTCAACAAAAAATGTTGCTTTGACTCAAACCATGACTGCTACAATTTGTTTTTCTGAACCTGCCGCCCTCCCGACCTCACTGACGCAAAAATCCTAGGGTATGCCACTCAATACAGGCTTGTGGCTTCCGATACGGAATGCCAAGAGCCTTTTACCGACGAAGTATGAAATAAAATGCCCGGTAGTTTACTTAATCATTTCATAGGTTCCATTCCAAGTTTGAATTTATCTACTACTACGATCTTAGCCGCACTTCTGTGACCTGTCAGACATAATAAAAATAATAACTGTTATTAAGTCTATCAATAAAGATAAATCTGCGAGACAAAACATATTCGGTACATGGTCAAAAACTATATATCTAGTAGCTATTACTACACATTAGGTGTGTCTTAAACATTTGGTTTTCAACGACCACTTTATCTTGATAGGGAGATATTGTTGATCGTAAGATAGTTAAGTTTTACAATCGTTGTGCCTCTAGTTATTTCAAACGGGCACCCGGTCGGTAGCTGCCGACGATTAATTGCTTGAACCGGACCACATTTAATATCGTAATGAAGTATACAGCAGTGTATTGCATTACATTGGAAATAAATCTTTTACTAAATAAATAAATAATAAATAAATATACTACGACAATACACCCATCGCCACCTAGCCCCAAAGTAAGCGTAGCTTGTGTTAGGGGTACTAAGATGACTGATGAATATTTTTATGAATTATATATACATAAATACTTAGAAAATACATATAAACACCAAGACACTGAAAAACACTTAATGCTCATCACACAAACATTTTCCAGTTGTGGGAATCGAACCCACGGCCTTGGACTCAGAAAGCAGGGTCGCTGCCTACTGCGCCAGTCGGCCGTCAACTGTCAACTTACTATTCAAACTGTCGCAATATTTCTATAAAAATGTTGTTTTAAAAAATGTGTTTTATACATCTGTTGTTGTTATTGTCTTGAGGGTAATAACTCGCCACGACTAGAGAAAATTCAGAAATTATAAATTCCAAATGGCCACTGCCGTCAGTCGGACCCGGGAACTTCACTCATAAATAGGAAACTATAAAACCATTATCAAACCAAAAACCAACAAAAAACTCTAACGTAAGATATAGAACATGCAATAATGATTATTGTTGTTTTTGGTACGATAGAAATCTAAACTTTTTACAATGTAAGGTATGTATAACGAATATCGATATTAATTACTTTAATTGCCGGCCGAAACCACTTCATCATACACAAAGAAATTCGTGATCTTTAATTTTTATCCTTGAAATAAATTACTCTGTAGCAAGAGTAGGTACAATAGAGTGGCCATGCGATCATTTTAAGAAGAGATTAACAGTTTCTTTTTTTTACTATATGGTATTAACAGTCATGTATAAAGCAGAATGCTTACGAGGTGCTAAATGAGTTTTTTTCGGAGTCCTAAGAAAACAGGTGATTTGTCAAGATAAGATTTGTGAATTGTGTAATTGTGTATGTTTACATATGACTTAGTTTAAGTTTATTCCCTAGCGTTAAGGAATTCCTCTTAATTTAATTATCTTTAAAGAAATATTAAGACATTACTTTATTTACATACTTTTATTTGTAGCTTTAGTTATTTTTTTATTTGTACCTCGCGTCGTTAACTTTTAAGTTATTGAGATCTGTACCTACCTTTCAGTACCATATATTTTCAAATATAAACTATTGATGATCGAATCATTGGTCAAGCGGGTCACCTGATGTTATGTGATCACTTGTTACGAACATCAGCAGGTATAGGTTTTATGTGGCTTAACTATAATATATAGTTTAAGAATTTTACTGATGTGATATTGAAAAAGTTATGACTTTGATTATACTGCTATTTGCTTTTACTGCGTTTATAAAATTCATGATATTACAAACCAAATCGCCAGAGATAATTTAGAAGCTGACATAAACATTCTATACAATATATGAGGCTACATAAAATTAGTAACTCGTTTAAAGAAAATAGTATACCTACAATTTTCTACATAAGTTCAGTTTGTTTGAAAAGTAAGCTTATCCCTGAAAAGTCGATTATAGTATATAGGATTACGAAATACTTACTAATATTATAAACGCGAAAATGTGTTTGTTTGTCCTTCCTTGGTGCCCTAACTAAACAACCAATCAACTTAATTATGGCATAGAGGTAGTTGAAATGTCGCAGAGTAACATAGGCTACTTTATATATATAAACAAACGTTTCCAACGGGATTTATTTTACGAATAAATTTATCGCCATCATTTCAACACTATGTACACAGTTTTTTGATTTAATGTACGCGTCAAAAGTACCATCTATTAAAAATTTAATACAGAAATATTTAACTTTGACCAAAAGCTAATTTCCATGATAACCGTGCCGTGTGGTCCCTTCAAGTACAGAAGCAATTCGCCAGCACCTCGTAATTACGTCGCCTCGCTCCTTGCGGCATTCCTGCACAAGGAACAAGGCGCAGCTACACTGCAGCCTACAGCCGACGCCCGGCAAAAAGTAAAACACTTTTGCTTTTCAAAACAGGTGATCTATGTGCAGTGTTCAACATAGAGCGCATAGACAAGGCCGTAGCCAGGAATACACTTCAGGGGGGTCAAGCTTTGGACCGGAGACAATAAGCAATTATATTATTCGTGACAAATATTTCTGATAATGATGAAGTTCTTTCAGTCAACACGTCCGAAGGCTCGCTGGTAGGCTTTAGCGTCCACCTTTTGTTAACAAGTATTTTAGCGTCCACCTTTTGTTAACTTGTACATTTACCGCCGGATCCGATTTGTCCCTTAGGTGCTACCAACGATTTGGTTTATTTACCATGTCTGCCTCCAACGACAATTTCGTTTAAGAATTAAATTTAATTCAAATGCATTAAAGACTAAATATACAATCTTGGTTATTTTCAGTATTTTTTTTATGAATTAGGTACAAAAAAAAAAAGTAAGAATTAAGTGATTATTTATATTCCCATGAACGATCCAATGAACAGGCACTGGTTATAAGTTTTTAATATCAGTGGCAATGAATTAGGGGTCATGCAAGGGGCTTATAACTGCCATACCTCTAACAGGTTAGCCCGCTACCATCTTAGATTTTATCACCATTACCATCATAAACCACCAGGTAAGTTGTGGCTTCTCGTAAAATAAAAAAAAAAGGTCTTAAAACACATTTTCTGAGGGTAATAATGACCAAAATAACAAAGATATAACAAAAATCAAAATTATTTTAGGAATAGGTACATTTGAATAGAATGATGGGTGGGTGGAGGGTTTAAACCCGCAAAACTTCCCCCTGTTGACGGCCTGACTTGTATGTACTAGCTGCGGTTTTTATGGGGAATAATTGAAATTCTATACCGTCGATAAATCAGCTTAGGCGTGTTAATTGAGCGAAGAAAAAAGTAATAGACTACTGCACAATTACTAAACGTTTAAAAGACCGAAGAAATTGTAGAGCAATTACAAAAGAAAAACTTTTCGCACTTGCGAAGTTCTGTACCTTCAAACACGTTTCTGCACTTACTGTATGGGGAACGCATTTAGTATCGTACTGCAGTATACTTTCGATTTGAGTGCGGAGTTGAGGTTTTCAACAGATGTCACATACAAGGATGCCATTTGAATCGTTAAGTAGGTCATACTAGGCAACGAAAAAATATCAAATTCATTGAACTGAAATTAAAATTACCAAAAAAACACTGCATTACTGGTTCAGATAACTGTATAAAAAATGTGGTTTTCCATTTGGTGTTTGTCAGTTTTTAAGGTGCTGTCTCGGTTTTTCTGTTTTGTTCTAACCTGTAGTGTGCAAATAAAGAGTGTTAATAAATCAGGCCAGTAAGCTAATACCAAAGGTGGGTGAGGTATGCCGTATAATGTGATATGATATTGTGCTAATAGTATAAAAAATAGGAACCACGTGCACCCCGAGGCACTATCGTAACACGAAATATTGCATGGAAAATCGAATAGTGTTTTTACCATTTAAATAATAGTAAAAACAGTAATCGATAGGTTTAAAAAATTTTCTCTGTGCCTCGGCAAATATTTTAAGTTTTAGCCCGCCAAACTGCATTAAAACAGAATGGTAGGTCAATGCAAGGTACTTTCCTCCTTCCTATGAGAATTAATGCCTTTTAATTTAGCAGCAATTTTTTTTTTTGGAATGTCGATAACTTTTTTTACCTATTATTTAAACCTAAGAAGCTTTTTCGTACCCCGGAAAACACTCTAAGGTGCCAATCACAATTTTTGTCACACGTGAAAGCCCACCAAACTGCATTGAAGCAGGGTGGTAGGTCAATGCTACAATTCCCCCTCTCCTATGAGAATAAAGGCCTGACCAGCCTTGAAACAAATAATTGAGATGACTATGTTGATGATTGTTAATTTATCAGCACAAAGACTTAACATACGGATGTAGTCAGCGCGAAAGAATTTAAACACAAAGTCAAGGTATATACCAACTAATGAACATAACACATTCTCTAAATAACTAACGCTCGCATTCCTGAACCCTTCTAAATTCTAAGTAACACGGAATACCGCCGCACAAGCCTCTGTAATTGCCGCTGGGGTAGCATCATCATCATTATCATATTTTCCTTCGCGCCACTTATCCCACGAGCGGATAGCGTCACTTATATTTATATACGGAGGTCTCGATTACTTCTAGGTGTATCCAATAAAAATTTAATATTATATTCATGTGAAACACGAATCCCCCTTCTGAAATGGAATCATTTTCATTTAAAGTATTCTTTTAGATTACCTTTAAAATTTATTTGTATCGTCAAGGAGAAAGCGTTTAACGAGAGCGCCGATGCCTGTCGTAATGTTCGGGGTTCGAACCCCGCCATTGTTCACCGCCAGCCGCCACGCAACGTCGCGCTGGGCTCGGCTTCCTTACACGCCCATATTGTCTGTCAAATTGTAAATGCTAAGCCGGTGAAAGTGTTTTAAAATGAATCTCTTATGTTTTCGACGTTTCGACTCAACGATTTGCGAAGATAAAGTGGCAGTGGGCGGGGCACATACCCTGCGGCTCGGTGCTGGAATAGCGACAACGCACAAAAAACTTCAGTTTTGGTAGTTCCCTCCACACGGTGGGCAGACAATATAAAAGAAGTCGCATGGAGTCGCTGGATTTGAGTGACAAAAAACCGTAGCGCTTGGATCGAAAGACTACGTGCAGCTGCGTTTTTAAGTTGTTATGATGATGATGATGTTTTTGATTGCCAGCTCAGTTCAACATTATTGTCACCATCATGTCAATTGAGCGATGTTCTCTTTTTCGGACCTCTTACCGATCCAGCGACTCCTTTCAACTTGCTTGATGTACGTTTAGGACCACCGCAGTCAGTGCTCTGCTATCGCTGCATTGTCTGGGCATCATCTCCAGACGCCGAGATCCATCTGTCCTGTAAACTAGAACGATAAATAGTTACTAGGCTAAGTAATTAATAATATCGTACTTCAACGTATTTCTACATTTTTTATTTGGTTATACGGATTCGGAGAAACTCTTAGTATCCATTTCGAACATTCACTATAACATAGGTCATAAATAACTTGAATTTAAAATTACTAACTCGAGTCTGATGTAAGGGAGATTTCGGCCGGAGCTGGTTACCAACCTACCTGCAAACCAGCAGCTGGTTGGTCAATTAACTCTATTCTATTTGGGCCCAGCCGCACTGCCGCACATTAATAGAATGATGAAGTTTGTCAAAACTTGTTCTCGTTGCCTCAAGAAGTATAGAGTGCAGTACAGCACTAAACTATAATAAAAAATTACATTTAGGTATTTAATGCCTTCGTTAGCTGCCTTTACAAGTGTACTGGCAATATATTTTGTAATGTACCTTATTCCTTTATGGATATAGAGTGTCGACTGTCGATCCTGCACTTAATATGTAGGGCACAATATAGAACTAGTCTAGATGGCAAGGAATGGGAGCAATTTGATAGCAATGCAATCGTACAGGTTCTAAAGTAACGCCGTATTTGTATCAGGTAAAGTAGGGCTTAGATGTCGGCTAGTGTCGGCGAACGGTTTATAATCCGTGATTTAAATGAGATAAACGTAACATATATTGAACAGGGTTTAAATAGCTCGATGATTGTATGTTCTGTTTCAGTTTAAACAAATGCTATAAAGAAGAGACAAAGAAGTACATATTTCTCACTATTTTCTGCCGATATTATATCACATAAGAAAGCTAGATATCAAAAATAGGTGCATAGCATTAATGCAGAATTTTTCAAAATCGGGGGATTTATTTTCTTTCCAGTGCTTCCGCCTGCGTTCGCTGCGTAAACGGTAAAAGTTTCGATAATATTAAAAGTATGACAAAGTTATTCGTTTCCCTTTAAAAGTAAAAAAAAAAGTCTGCGACTGCATATGTCTTATCTTTTAAGTTAGTTAATACGCGGTCGAAGTCGCGAGGGACCGCTAGTAGGAAATATAAATGGCATAAAAAAGTAAAAATCCCTATTTTAATAAACCTACGTCCAGCAGTGAAGGTCAATCGGTTGGAATTTTTTTTCTGCCTTATGTGTCAGTTAAAAATGATAATAAAGTAGTGCAAATGTTTAACAGTTAAGCCTTGTCACGGTTGATAACAAAGACTGGTAAAATTGCCTCATTACAATTCTTACTCACACAAGTCAATTGCAATGCAATGCAACAAATATGTGAGATGACTATCTATGTTCTAATGTTTTCTTGGTAATCAATGGCAGGATTGATTCATGGCCCTTTTAAAAGATAACTCCACACGTGTACAGAGTACAACCGAGCTCTTTGTGCGCGTATTTGCGTACCTACCTTCTATAAGTAGCCTAGTAAGTTGGGGTCGACTCAATAATTAGTGTAAGACAAGCCTTTCTCCATTATTTTTTCGAAATGTGTATGTGTTGATTGCCAGTGAGTTATAGTTATAGTTTTTACCTGGTGGGAGGCTTTGCCCGTGGCTAGTTACCACCCTACCATATAAGACGTGCCGCTAAGCGATTTAGTCTTCCGGTGCGATGTCGCGTAGAAACCGATTATGATAATGATAATATGTGTGTTGGATCAAATAACTTCCTTTCGCCTTAAAGAATGTAGTATTTTCTTTTTCGCAGTGAGAATGCACGCACGCCGGCGGAGGCGGAGCCCGCGGTGGCGGCGCTAAGCGGCGCGGCGGGCGGAGAGCGCGCGTGCGCCTGCGCCGCCTGGCCGCCGCGCCGCGCGCCCGCGCCGCACGAGATCCTCAGGCCAAAGCCACGCAGGTCAGCTACTGCCATTTGCTATTCCCCTAGCGCAGGAGACGTTTGCAGCGCCATAGAGGTCCAGGACGGGCAACGGCTAGTAGGTAAAAATTGTCTCGCGTGACAAGATATAAAATTTTCGAAATATACCAAAGCACGGTAGCACGGAATATGAGAAGTTGACCGCCTTATACAATTTGGATTTTATTTCCACACGTGCGCCGATGCTCGGAGAGTTGATAAAACGTGGATAATACCATTTTCTCCTTTCCTCCACTAACAAAAACACGCCTTCAGTCCAGATAACCCCACAATCGATTTGGTATTTCGGTACGAGATTGCAGTCAAAGGCTAACTTGTAGTTGAATAAAAAACTACCGACTACTAAATAACTACTACCACTGCTATAAACTGGTACAAAAAATCAGCCCTCAGAAGAGATTTCCTAATATAACCGCGTCTATTAATATTGCGTTTTTATGTGGATATGAGAGTAGAGCCAATGGCATCCAAGCATTTCTCATCATTAGTTTTCCTCCTTCACTTCAAGATTGTTAAAATACTATGTTTGAACTTACGCACTGGTAAGTCCAGAATCACTTTCGGAATCATATTATTAAAGGCAGCTTGCCTTTTAGGGTTTATTACTCTAACCCGATTTGACAAGCTACAAGTATTTACACGCACAGATCCGTATCAGATCACTGCAACCGGTTAAGGGTAAACGAGTAGCTCAAGTTTATATCGATTATTGGGTTAACGAGACGTTATGGGTCTGGCCGACTTCGGATAACTATACTCGAAAGGAAGGCCAGGACCGGATGATAATTTAAATAATAATTTGAAAAATTAAATAACATGGGGTATTTAACAAAAAGGCTAACGTTGGCAACCCATTCCAGGAGACTTAAGGAGTAGTAAAATGGATAAAACAACTTAACTTCTCCGCTTTTGCCTACTAGATTTAGTTTTAAGTTAACGAATGTAATTATCACCTTACATTAATGGAAAAAATATTCATGAACTTAGGTGCCTGTGATAAGCCATTTTTTTTGGCGAGGTTGTAAACGAGGAAGGAGGTTAAGTAGAAACCCCCCTTAGAGGCCCCCTGAACTAAAAACCGCCATGCTTGTGTCATGATGACAGCTGTAATAAGCCTTTACAAATAAATAATTTTCGGATTTTAATTGAGAGAATTGGACATTGTTAATACTGCAAGGTAGTGGGCCTTCCACAGAAGTGAAAAAATGGCCGAACCTATTAATATTGTAACATACAAAACGATGTCGAGTGTTTTTGGTACTGCTACGCTTTGATTCAAATTATTTGGCTTTCAGCTTTCCGAACAATTACTAGTAACTACCTCCTTTTTTCTTTTTTTTTTAAACTGACATTAAGTAGTGATGAAGATGAAGATGAGAAGATGCTTAGGTATGCCCGGATTGTGTCTACTAATACGTAGAACTTAGTCAAAAATTGCCATCATTTTCAGGCAATAATTTTTTCTCTCACATAGGAGATAATAAATTTCTGCTTTCTGAGTCCAAGGCTCGATTCCCTCAACTGGAAAATGTTTGCGTGATGAACATGAATTCGTTTTTCAATGTCTGGTTGTTTGTCTGCATATTTTTAGATTTTTTTTTTAATTGCTCTGTGAGCCTGTGAGGCTAGGAAACCTCAATTGCTAAACCATGAATTGTTAATTCCATAAAAGGAGGTGGCAACCTCAATTTCAAAACCTTGTGCTGATAATCTATACTTATAATAATGATATTATATAATCATCAAAAAATCCGAACCGAAATCGAACCCGTGTCCGCGAATTCCGCAGTCAGACATGCTACTCACTAGATCAATGACAATGTTGTTCAGAAAACGTGTTAAATGTAATCGCATCAGACAAATATCTTTTTTAATTGACTCTTACACGGGAGTTTAAAGAGCCATCCGCGTCAAAAGAGAACAAGTCACCGGCGGCGGGTATGAGGCACCAATTAGCGGACATTTGTCTCGCCGACGCTCGCCTGATAACATTGAGACGCATTCCAAGTGCTCGTGATATTCACAATGTCGCATGCGGCGGAGATAGCACTAATAAACGGCTGCAACCGACAGAGGAACGTTCAAAAAGTAAAGACAAATTAAAGATTACAAGTAAAAATAAACTTGAATTGCAGTCAATAGGCGTAATTGTAATACTAGGCTTCATAAATTCAGTAATTCGTGCAAAGGAAATTGTACGCAATATAAGATACAGTTACCATCTGAGTAAAATTGCAGAAACGTCGAACATGGAGCCCACATACAGCCAGAATGGACCCAAAGCCTGGCCCAGCGATGGGACACGGCTGAGAATGATTCACAAGTCGCTCTCAATACGTGGTCTTTTGAGCAGAGCAACATATATAACATAAAACAAACATCCAACAATCCATCCTCTCTTATTTAATCCACTTCAACATTTACCTTTGTAAGTTCGCCGGCCAGATTGCCAAGTGTAAGATTTTATAAATTTCTGATACCTGATCTCGAAATGTTATACTACGTTTACTTATTCAAATACTTGAAACTTAAACTATAATTTATATGATATCCTAATAATCCTGGGGAACCGTACTGTCGCTAGATGGCGCTCTTTCTTCTTTGACTCTCACGCTATCTGTCAAGTAAACGTAGATCGTTACGGAAAAAAATAAAAGAATCACTTGGCACACTGTATCTATTGTAGATTACCCTTAGTCGCTTCCTACCGGAACACATCTTTATAGTATCTACGATACTGCTTCGCCAGTGTTGAATAGTCGCAGCCGAGGATCACACGGCAGAGGTGGAATTGTCCTGAATAACTTTGATAAATAATTAGCCGATATGAGTAATAAAGTACACCAAGCTCAACCCACTTTCCCCGTTTAGTCACGAGGCAAGCGCGACACATCGAGCGTCCGACGTGTCGCGTGATCGATGCTGCGACAGGCTAACGGAACGACTCGCACCTGACCTATTTGCACTCCTTGCTACTTTAAATTCTGTCGCTTTTGACCTTTGAATAATGTCGACTGACTCGTAGGCCTAGTGGTTAGTATTTTCAACTACATATCCCAAGGACCTGTGTTCGAATCCCGGGTCTGACATAAAAATTCGGGTATTGTGTAATTTATGTTAAAGAATTTACCATATCACCCCGAAGTTAAGTTTGCAGTGTAAACCAGCCTTGATCAGCGAGTTTAGTCATTGTTTTCAATTAAATAAATAAATAAATATATTACGACAATACACACATCGCCATCTAGCCATCTTGTGCACTAAGATAATTGATGAATATTTTTTATGAAAAATATACATAAATACTTATAATATATAGATTAACACCCAGACACTACAAAACATTAATGTTCATCACACAAATATTGTCCAGTAGTAGGAATCAAACCCACGGCCTTGGACTCAGAGCGCGGGTCGCTGCCCACTGCGCCAATCGACCGTCATCAATTGTAATAATAGTCGTTATAGCCCACCAAACCGTCTGCAATCAGCCTTGTGGGTCTATGATCTATAACCTCGACCATCTACATCTACCATCGAAAGTGCAACCGATCGTATCGTAAGGATCGTCAGAGTTTTAATATTAGTAGAGCGTTTTGTGACAGACCTGCTCCGAGGAAGTTCTCATCTTTATTTCAAAGTTCTAACATACATAACTTCATATAATAGCCGTTAACAATTTCCTTACAAATATATTAAAATAATAAAAGAAGATAAAGTCGAAGAAAGTGTAAAAAAACTTTTACGAGCAAAACATGTCAGTTATGATTAAATTAACGATGAGGCATAAATCACAACAAGTTGGCCCGGGACGCACTGACCACTAGTGTAAGCAAAGTAGAATAATATATAAATTAAAATTATAACAAGAGTATATTATGTTCATTATTCTACTAGTCAAGCGTTTTCATTCACCAAATCCATTTTTAGGGAGTTGTGAAATAATATGTAATTTGTCATAGTGTATATAGTATTGTAGGTTAGTTCGCCATTTCGTGGCTTCGCGGCGGCCATCTTGGACCGATTTTCATCAAATACAGCTAAGAACATTAACGACTAATTAACCTTTCAAATAATAAAACCAAATCAAAATTTTCATCCGTTCACCAAAAGGATCATCCGTTCCGAAAATATGATGCCACACAGACACGTCAAACTTTTAACACCCCGTTGTTTTTGCGTCGGGGGTTAAAAACAAATATATTTATTCCGTACCAAAGTATAAGATTTTTTATCTAACTACGTTTACTTATTCGATCGCGGAAAGACACAACACAATAGAAAAAACACAAGGAAAACAGTAATACTATTAAATGCTAGGGTGCAAAGGCGGTCTTATCACTGAAAGTGATCTTTTTGGCAACTTGAGCGTGCGAAGCTGACAAAAAGTGGAAAGTGGATGGTGCATAAAGTACTCGTATGTTACAAAAATAAAATAAACTTAAGTAAACATACATACTATTTCTACAAAATAACTGCAAAAATACCGGTATAAATGGATATATACTACATAATAGATAAATTTATGATATATATGTATGTTATTATTAACTTACATAATACTCAATTACATAGATAAGTAATAATTTTATAAGCGATGTTTAAACAAGTGAGTAGACTCAGAATGACGTATTTCCCAGGGAAGCGACTTTCACAGTGTTACAGCTTTTACAGTGAAAGACTCCTTATAGCGCTGAGAGCGAGATAAGGGTTCCTCAAGCTTGTTGTCATTCGCCGACCGGAGACTGAAAAGTTTTATTTTTTTCGGATGGACACTTGCCGATAAGCCTGAGGGATTGCTACGGCGTCAAACGCCATGAGAAGAGCCCTAAGGCTCGACGACAGGCTATTTAAATAGTGAATATAGATGTTGCGCCATCTAGCGAAATGCCTGTTTACAAATTCCCAGTATTGTGGCTACATGGCGCTCTTTCGCTTCCATACAAATCGTTGTAAACTTTCACGCGATCGACTAAGGAAACACAGGTAGAAAATCTCACACTTGGTACTCTGAATTGTACGTTAGTTTTCGTCATAAGTTTTAATACATCAATACCACTAACACGCATTATCCAGCAGGAGAGCCGGGCACTGTCGGAATGCCCGGCAGCCGATAAATCCAGTTTGTCGAATGTTTTTTGGACGTCGGTAGCCGGATGCCGTTCGCAAATGACTATATAATGCACTTAGAACCCGTTCGCGATAAATTTATTTCGTGCTCACTTTTGAAATGCGCTGATTTTACATTGTCCACTTCG
This sequence comes from Pararge aegeria, assembly GCF_905163445.1. Lineage (NCBI taxonomy): Eukaryota > Metazoa > Arthropoda > Insecta > Lepidoptera > Nymphalidae > Pararge > Pararge aegeria. The sequence goes on along the minus strand of NC_053184.1, from coordinate 638,300 downwards.
GACTGTTGAGCGTAGTGTGGGTGGACGTTCTCTATCCGTAGATAGAACTACATTTGATTTATTACCAAGTTCATGTAAGAAACCTCAGACATCAAGTCTCATAAATAGCTTCTTCTAGCTTTTCCAGGTTTCATTACGGCATATTTCTTCTGGTTTCGATCACTGATTCTTTAACTGTTGAAATATATATTTATTTATTTATAAGCTTTTCAAGGGAAACAAAAAGTAGGTACTAGGTACACATAAGAGTAATGCCGTATTATATGTAATGAGTATTCTTATATCACATAAACCAATGAAGTTTCCACAACTTAGTTATACATAAACGATAACATTAACCACAATTTCTTAAGGTTTAAGTACAAAGCGAAAATTATAGCTACAACAAAATTAAATTAAAACAAAAAAAAAAACTATAACTTTAACAGCTTATAACACTTATTTTGCCATAATTATATTTCTAAAAGTACCAATTTTGACGTGAAAATTTAAAAATAAATTCATATCGAATCATTTTTATCAACCCATTACCGTCCTCCCACAGGACAAAATGAGCTGGGCTTTTGGCCGTAGTCTGGCAAAGTGCGGATTGGTAGACTTCTGAGCAAACCATCGTATGATATAGTCAAACATAATATCGGTATAGATAAGCTTTACTTAGGTTTGGTAGATTACTATTTTCAAATTAGGAAGGTTTAAAGACATTTATTCCCATAAAAAGACCTAAGTGTGCAAGTGGCATAGGAAACTTAATTTTCTATAATAAATCAATACACTTCGCCATTAGACTAAACTAAATTCAATTTTACTATTATCTACTCATTCAACGTATTTGTCTTTAAATTTAATGGTATTAGTTAATATATAAGAAGCTAATTTAGTTTTGTATACATTGAATGTTACAAGTTCAAGTTTACATTTTTTATAGGTATAGGTATTTTATTATAAAATTTGGCACCTTCAAAGGTAAGGGATTTTTTTACCATAATTTGTTCTAGTAAGGTAAGGTAAGGAAACTGGCTCGACAAGTTTTATTTTTCTTTTTTGTGAAAGTGATATTAGTGTGGATTGTTTTTTTATTGATTTTCTAATAAAGATGCACGTGCTATATATCATTGATGAATGTTCATTATTTTAGTATCACTATAGATTTTTTTCGAGGAAGGTTTTCCAATATCCTTTTGGATTTTGGAAAAGAGTTTTTAGTATTTTATTTTGAGCAGTTTGTAGATGAGCTAATCTTGTTTTTAAATTACATTGTGAATATGGCTACCTATACCTTAATTGAGAATTAAGAGAGTTCAATTACATTCAAGCAATGTAAAAAAGTTATGTGTTGCGCTTCCTAACTTATGGAATAAATTAAAAGCCTTTTCTTCAATTATACCTAATTAATGTTCCGGCAAAATAAATAGTATTAAATATGAATTTTGAACTAGCAAAACTTAATTCTTATTAGAATTTATCATATTAATAACTAATACACATGTTAAAGGCAGTGTGCACTAGGAATTAATTAATAGCATATACTCATATTGCTGCAGATTTTACTTCAAATATTTGACTGGTTGGTTATCATTATCATCATCATCATGTCAACCAATGGACGTCCACTGCTGGACATAGGTCTTTTGTAGGGAGTTCCACAATGCACGGTCCTGGGCCGCTTGCCTCCAACGGCTCCCAGCTACTCGCCTGATGTCATCTGTCCACCTCGTTGGGGGCCGACCTACGCTGCGTTTACCGGTGCGGGGTCGCCATTCCAGCACCTTAAGACCCCAACGTCCATCGGTTCTCCGAGCTATGTGTGTGGTTGGTTATGCATAGATTTAATTTTTAAATATGATTTCATCTCGATGATTTTTAATGTTGAACAAATTAATTGCATAAATGTTGTATTTTTAATATTCCAAACGGATCTATTATAAACAATAATATATTCATATGGACTTGAATTGGGTGACCATTTAAATAAATGATGGATGGAATTCTCCAAAACCGGTTTGCGAACGGGAATTTTAAGTAGAATCTCTGCAGAAATGTACGAAGATACTTTTGCGTGTTTTACACCACTTGTTTTAATTGCATATCCTGTAAAGGGGCACTAGTCAACTATTAGCATGTCATTATTGTATATTTGCTGTATAATTACACAGTTTTTCAAAATTACCCATTCTTAGTACAAGCAGCCATGCTTATTATTATTAGTGTGTATTTCTACTAATTGTAATGTATGCATTATTAGTAACATTGGTACCTCGTTTGTCCAGTTGACTCGGGCTTGTTTCTTCCTAACTACCTATGGTATTAGTGTAATCGATCTCTAAGCATCATGACAGCAATTTCGGTAATGGTTCACTACGAGACAATTGTTGAGTTTGCTTCACACGGAATTACAGTACATATTTGTTGATAATTCACTGATTCACTTGACTAGTGGCTATTTTTCAATATATAACAAGAATACCAATCAATACATATTAATATTTATTCATAGGACTTATTTTAAAGGTTATTTAAGGGCGCAGATTTTACTACTCTTTGCTAATTTACAGTAAAGTTTACAGTAAAATTCATCGATCTTTAACTATTTTTTCTTTTGTACGGATATAAGCGAAGCCGATTGCTTTTATTTGTCAATGCGAAAGCAATAGCTCTCTGTTAAGACTAGTTTTTGCTATAATGCTACCCACTATCGGAATGAGAAGGGTCCAGGCCGTAATCACGCTGGAAAAGTGCGGATTGGTAGACTTCACATGCCTTTGAGAAAGTTATAGAGCAGGTACGCATGTTTCCTTATGATGTTTTAAAAGCAAGTGATGCTTATAAATATTGCAGGTGATATAAGCAGGCGATACTTTTCAGAATCCCATGATATATTTTGAAAATTAAGCTCAATTTGCTATACTCCGCAAAAACAATACTTAAGTCAACATCTCCTGATGATGATGCTCCGGTTTCAGAACGAAGCGTGCTTAGGGTACATTGCCGAATATCTGTTTTGTGTGGAGTTTAAAGATTAAAGAAATTATAATAACACCAAACAGATTTTCCTGCTTTTTGCATAATATAAGGAAGTGACATATAAATTGCTTAAATTATAAATGGGGATCCCAATAGCTCCTGTCATTGCTACTTTTGTTTAGCTGATCTGATGGTAGGTATATGTGCTCTACAGATAATTTATAATTCAATCACATAAAATAAGAGATGCTCCGATCACAGATCTCTTCATCACTCACTAATCAAGCGACAGTCTAAATATCAGAATTTGTAACGATAGTAATTAATACTCATTTAGTACTTAATGCAATATCTGGTGTACAATAGCGAAGCTCGGTGGACTTTCTCCGCGCAACCTTGGGATGGGAAACAACATTTAATTGTGATCACGGACAATCATGGGAGACGTGTTTTATGCAACGAAAGTAACTGTTACTTAAGTAAAATCATCGACGAAAGTAACGTTACCACACTTTTTAATTATATGCTAACAAAGAAAGTGTATTTGGGGTGCTTTTGTTTATCATATCTTGTTCTTATTATCAGAGCCTTTCATTTATTCGTTTCTTCTCCTTTTGGCCTACCGCAATGGGGGGTGTAGGCCTCGAGGGCCTGTTTAACCGGGGTTTTCCTTTTGGGAAGTGTTTGGTGGTTGATGCCGGCCTTAAAAACAATACAAACAGACTTCTCTTTTCAAAAGTGCAAATACTAGAAATATTTTAATTTAGATATTTTTTTAATTAAAGCTTTCTATATATATTTCAGTGCTCATCTTACTGTGTAATAAGTTTGAAATAGGTTGATTAATTTTTTTTTATCTGTTTCTTTGGAATCCTTTATTACACAGTTTCTCTATTTGTCGGATTGTTTGTAAACAAAGGCTGTTTTAAAAATATTCCTACGTCTAATAATATTATAAATGCGACCCTATAACTAGGGAAGCTTGATTAACTCTTGTACAAACGAGCTCACTCTTGGATTACTATCTGTGCATTTACAAGGTATTAACTTTACACTCTGCGATGGGCAGCTATCGGTAATAACACGGATTTAGATTTAACTGTGAACAGCGTAACGGAAATGCGTAGACACTAAAATAATAATACCTTGCGTAGGTACCGACTACAGAGTGTTCTTTTCATCATGCGAACAAAATTTCGACAAAAGAATCATTAGCAACTTCTGACAACCATTAGCACTATAACCTAAGAACAATGTAGTGCATTCATCAAGTAGTAATAACTAATATTAAAACTTTAACCAGTTACTTAAAAATAATAAATAAATAAATATACTACGACAATACACAAATCGCCATCAAAGTCAAAGTCAAAGTCAAAGTCAAAAATATCTTTATTCAAGTAGGCCCACAGGTGGCACTTTTGATGCGTACATAAGAATTACACGGTAGTGAGATGATGGCGATAACCACATTCGTAAACTTAAAACTAAAGCTACGAGGGTTCCAAACGCGTCCCGGTCTAAGAAGAAGCCCACAACAAACTTAGCCGGGTGTTTTTTTTTTTTTTTTGTTATCGCCATCTCACAATGTAATTTTAAATTATTAGAAGAGCAACCTGGTTAGAGCAATAATTTACACCCAAGCTTTTTTATCGTTTACGTAGTCCTTTATACTATAATAGGACTTTTCTATAAGCTTACGTTTAATACAAACTTTGAACTTTTTAAGAGACATCTCCAAGATGTCAATTGGTAGTTTATTGTAGAATTGTATGCAATTTCCTTTAAACGAATTATGAATTTTATGTAACCTAGTATATTGCACTGTAAGTTTATTCTTACTTCTAATGTTTAAATTATTGCAGTCACATTTTTTCTTAAATTTAGAAATGTTTTTATGGACGTACATTAAATTTTCAAATATGTACTGACTATACACTGTCATTATTTTAAAATCTTTAAATTTATCTCTCAATGACTCTCTCGGACCCATTTTGTAGATAGAACGAACAGCCCTCTTCTGCAGCACGAAAATAGTGCTAATATCAGCAGCATTACCCCAAAGTAAAATTCCATATGACATAATGCTGTGAAAGTAACTAAAATATACCAGTCTAGCAGTTTCTACGTCGGTCATATGGCGTATCTTCTTTACCGCATAGGCAGCAGAACTAAGCCTGTTCGATAAATTATTTACATGAGGGCCCCATTGAAGTTTAGAATCTAACGTTATTCCTATTAAAACTGTCGTATCCTCCAGTTTCAGTTCCTCATTATTAAGTAGTACAGTGGTTTTCACGTGTTTAACATTAGGTAAAGTGAATTTTATACACTTGGTTTTTTTTCCGTTAAGAACCAAATTATTAGCTTCAAACCACTGTACCACTTTAGCGAGAGAGTTGTTTACGTCGTCAAAAGCTAGTTCACGTCGATTTATTTTAAAAGTCAGTGATGTATCATCGGCAAACAGAACTATCCCGTGTTTATCCTTGGCAAGGTAAGGAAGGTCATTAATGTAAATAAGGAACAGAAATGGTCCTAATATAGACCCCTGTGGGACACCTATTTTCATAACTGATCCATTAGACCGTTTTCCATTCACGTCGACTTTCTGAATTCTATCGCGTAGATAGTTACTCATTAAGTCTAGAGCTACACCCTGAATTCCATAGTGGTGTAGTTTCCTAACTAACGTTTCGTGTTGAACACAATCAAACGCCTTAGATAAGTCACAGAACACACCAAGTGCATCACGTGACTCCTCCCAGGCTTCAAATATGTTTTGTATTAGCTCAACACCTGCGTCGATTGTTGAGCGACCCCGTGTGAAACCAAATTGCTTAATATGAAGTAAATTATACTTATGAAAATGGTAAAGTAATTGATTTAAAATGAGTTTTTCAAAGATTTTACTGAAAGTGGGTAGTACGGATACTGGTCTAAAGTTAGTGGGGTCAGAAGTACTACCCGATTTAAACAATGGAACTATTTTACTAAGTTTCATTAAGTCAGGAAACACACCACAATCTATACAATTATTAAATATTAAGGCTAAATCGGGTGCAACAATATCAATTAATGATTTGACAACGTTTACGGAAATGCCCCACAGATCATTTGTTTTTTTATTAATTAATAATTTAAAGGCTTTAATAACGTCAGAGCCACTAACATGCGTGAATTTAAAAGAATGGTTACACTCAGGCACATTTTCCTTTAATAGAGAGAGAGCCATATCTGGTGAAGAGTTTAATGATTCTGTTGTGGAGACGGGAATGTTGGTAAAGAAGGTTTCAAAAGCAGTAGCCACCTCGAAATCTGTTGTTAAGGCTTTATTATCTACATTAAGTTTAAAATTAATATTTCGTGGTGTTACTCTTCCCGTCTCCTCATTAATTATGTTCCAAGTAGTTTTGATTGCATTGCTGCTATTTTTAATTTTATTTTTGATGTATCGCGTCTTTTCTAAGTGGCAAGCGCGTTTAAAATTCTTGGAGAACAATTTAACATAATCCCCAAACTTATCACCAGTGTTAAATTGACGTTCAGCATACAATTTGTACAGCTTTTGCCTATTTTTATGAAGTTCAACTGTCGCCCACTCACTAAAATTTAATGTATCAGTAATCACAACCGACTTACTAGTAAATATAGAATGAAATAGTCTATTAAAGGTATTGAAAAAGGAGCTGTACATTGCATTTGGAGTCGCCCCTGAGGGTAGGAATGGGAGGTCATTTACTAGGCTATATCTCATTTTCTCTATGCGGTTGGATGTTACAGGAACAAATGTTATTTTACGTTTAGAAACATTTTTCTTCACATTTTCAAATTGAATAATTTGACCACAATGATCAGAGTCTAATTTACTAATAATATTTTTGCTTATAGGAATTATATTTGTAAAGATGTTATCCAAACAGGTGGCGCTAGTAGCAGTTATTCTTGTGGGCTCCATGAACATATTTGATAGATTGTAAGTTTTAAATAAATTCAATAACTTGATACTTAAAGAGTTATTTTCTAAAATGTTTACATTAAAATCTCCGCATATTATTAACTTTTTATTACACTTTGATATTTTAAATAACACTTCATCCATTACCTTTTCAAAAAGTTCAAAGTTTGACAAGGGTGGCCTATAAACAGTAACAATTATAAATTGCTCTAGTTCAACCGAGGCTAGCTCTATTGTCCGTTCAACAGAAAGGCTAACAATATCGTTTCTGTTTTTAAATTTTAAATTTTTATTTAATAAAATTAAAGAGCCTCCATGAATCGCTGTAACCCTGGTGAACGAACTACCAACCTGGTGGTTACCAAAATTAAACAAATATTCATGGGTTTTCAACCAGTGCTCAGTTATACATAAAATACTAATGTTAAAATCATTTAAAAATAATTCAATCTCTAAGTCTTTTCCTCTAATACATTGAATAACATCTGGCCCCAAAGTAAGCGTAGCTTATATATAGTTCTTATGACCACTGTAAGGTGTTTTTTCGGATAAGTGCCTTTTATTATACTTATATTATTAACACCTTAGCTCCTAATGCGTAAAGAAGATATTATTGGAATTGCAAAAAATAAGAGGTGAATTGTCGAAAAGTGAAAACTTATAGCAAGATATCTAACTTCCTACTTAAGAGCTGAGTTAAGAACTCAAGAGGCGGATTTCGTTGAACCTGAATCATGGCAACGTGGTTTTATTCCCACCAGACGGAGCAAGGTGGACTGTACGTCACCTAATACTAATACAAATGTAACTAATATAACTTTAACTGTAAATATGTATAGTAGATATGTAAGAATTACCCCCCGTACATGAAACACCCTGTACTCAAGGAACGATCACCCGTAGTCGGTGCGGAATGTTATATCACTCGAGATGATGTCTAACTTCATTGCTGTAAACGTATATCATTCCATTTCAGCTTATTGCAAGATAGCTTATAACAATGTGCATTGCAAAATAATTATTGGATTAATCTTAATTCATTTAGCTTATTCATCAGTGGCAATTATTGTTATCAACTGAATTCTAAAAGGACTCCATATTTCCGCAAACTGTCTACATTTTCTGTTGTTATAGTTGCGCGAACGGTATTATTTTCAACAGATCAGATATAGAACCTAAGATTTTGATTTAAGATCTTATATATAAAAACACATCAAAAGTGCTATTTATTTGACTTTGACTTAATAGTATTTTTAGTAGTAGTAGCTTTTTGTGACAGAGCTCGTCCGGGGAATTAGCTTCTACCGCCATGCTTATTTCGTTCATTGTTGCAATATATGCAGTCCCATATCGACGGAGATATTATAGGTATCTGGTGTAAAAGATGTGGTAGATTTCTCACTTGAACCTTAACCTACCCGCTGTGCCAATCGAGACTGTACATATTCGTTTTACATTGACATTATAAGCGACATGCAATGTTATTGTGTTTTGTGCTTCCTATTTTAATTTGCCCAATTATGACCACGCTAGGCCCTTAACCCTATTTGTTCTGAGAGGAGACAGTTAAGTGTGCTCCGAAAGTGTAATAATGATATTGTAATATCGGGGCTATGCGTGGAAATAGTGTGTATTTTGGTCCTTAAATTTTTTGTTTATCAATTTTTATTACCAATGTGGGCCACTGTGGAGGACCACGGCCTTATCCCCCTTCTCATTGTGGGCATAAACCCGTGCCCTGTAGTGGGTCTGTAATGGGTTGATATGATGATGATTATTATTCGTGTTAGTTTGTTAGTTAGTTTGTAAGTCCTATAAATGTTAAAAAATCAAGTAACGAGTGCCGTTCAATACCTAAAAAACGTGTAACCAAATTACGAAATAATATTGAAGGATGCATAAGTATATTTCATGAGAAATCACCCTGTCACAATATTAAATTAAAAAAAACATATTCATTTTTCCATACCAATTTAAGCATTCTAAGTGTTTGCCTATGACAACCCTGTTGGAGATAAAATACCGACATGTGCATTGTAGCTACGATAACTGACGCGTACTTAATAAAGTGACAGGAGTCACATGATTTAAATTTTGCTTGTGGTGTTAGGGCTGTATCTGATTTCTTTCAGTAAAAACTACGGCAGTGGTGTACTCAAAAACTATGAGGTTTTCGGTTTCACAGATAAGTCTCAGATACAGTAAATATTCCAATTCCTTTAAAGCCTGTGAAGTATTATTAAGGTTTTGATTTACACGTTGTATAATATTGAGTGAAAAATAATGTATACATGAAGGTGCGTTTAAAAAAGATATAAAGCGGAGAATAATATTTTAAAAAAGTCTGTATTTAGCTGGAGTGTATAGAAGGCAGATATCAAATTAATAATGATCTCGATTACGATTTAAAAAGGTGTAGGTAGGTTGTATGGAGTGCTGTTGATGCTTTATATTTAGAGCCGCCCGCAGAGGCGTTCACCCCGCGCCGCTGACGATGTGCAGATCCACTCCAGACGAGATGCAAATACAATTATGCATCCATTAGTACTGATTAACTTTTACATCTCACCAGCGGCCATTGAGCGGCCGACCGACCTCTCAGGCCGGCGATGCTGTGGCATTTCAAGACCTCCCCGGCGCAGTGGTGAGCGCTGTGGCTTTTTGGGGAGGACCCGGGATCGTACCCTGACAAGGACAATATTAGAATTTATAATTTCTGAATTTTATCTGGTCTGGCTTGGTCTGGCCGGTACGATGTCGGATAGTACACAATAAGGAGTACGGGTATAATATAACTGATAACATACCCCTAACAGGTTAGTCCGTTACCATCTTAGACGGCGTCATCACTAACCAGTAGATGAGATTGCAGCCAAGGGCTAACTTGTAGTGGAATAAAAGCAATGGTAGATCCCGGGTCCTCGGGAATCTATCTAGATTGGCTCATGTCTGATGTCAATAGGTAGTTTATTGGAGGTATTATTTTATGTAATTTAAGTAAAATTTTAAAGTATTCAGTATCGCTAACCCTTAAATGAGGGGTTTGCTGCTGTCCGCTGAGGAGTTCTATCCTCTATCTCCAGCCACATTGAGATCTACACAAAGTTTGACCAAAATTAAACACATATTATAAGCTCTATAGTACAAAAATAATTATTTAATTCGATTATAATTTGTCGAAGTTATAGTGTAAAATCGTCAAACACTTTCATCCCCTCTCCCAAAGGAACCGAACTTAATGTCGGGATAAAAAGTATCCTATATTAACTTTTAATATTTATAAGAATAGGTGTACAAAATTTCATGAAAGATCGGTTAAGTAGTTTTTGCGTGAAAGCGTAACAAACTTACCTTTATAATATTAGTAGGGATAGACATACTTTAATATAACTAGAGCAATATAGAAGAATAAACATTATATATTTATGAACTAACCGTGATAAAAAGTGATTCTTCGGACGTTTAAATATTTTAAAAAGTATAAGTTTTTTATAATAATTAACTATAAATAATTAACTCGTCAAAAAGTTTAAGATGATTAGGTGAATTTATACTAGAGCTCGAAAGCCGCAGTGTTAACCAGCGCGACGGCGCGAACATATTTATGATACAGAAGTCTTAGTACAAGATTTGCTCGGTTGCAATCGAGGAGACCGTTTCGCATATCAAACTCTGAATCGACAAAGCAAAATGGACCTAACTACTCTTATTTTAGAATCACATATCCAGTTGGTACTTCTATTTTTTGTTTTACAAACGTTCTGTCAAAAGCCCGAGCTAAAGAATTCTAGTTAAATTTGAACTTTAATGAAATACTCCGAGTTTCAAGTATTTCCACACTCGAAAACGAGGAGCGAGCTAGCAAATCTTGCACTAAGCCTACAGGTTACGGTAATACAATTTGTACGAAACAAAAGTTTCGTGTAACCATAATATGGAGTTACACAAATAACTTGAGCTCTGAACGGTATCGCTAATTTATAAATGCATGCTTGGGTTAGGAGAGAGCTACAAAAAGTGACGTCGGATAACTGCATAACTTCTAGGAACCTTTTTTTTCCGTTTTGACCTTTTTTTTCCTTTACGTCTTTCCTTTACGTCTAGCCCACGGGTGGTAGACCCTTTGGCAGGACGGAGGATGGAATGGAAGTGGACCCGAACTAAAAACCACCACGGCGTGCCCCTCTTGTTAGCTCTGTTAGACGCCCGGGAACCCTTTGTATACTTATACTTCCCGAAAGACTCCTAAGAACGCGGCGAGACATAAATAGATATAGGTGTGTAGGAATCACATATTTTTGTTTGTAAGATTCTGTAGCCTAATGTAAAAATGAAAATCACCATCCTTATCAACCCATAACCGACCCACTACAGGTTAAGAGTTTCTTCTGAGGGTGAGATGAGCTTGGGCCGTAGTCCCACAAATTAGTTAAATGAAGATTGATAAACTTTTTAAAACATTATTGAGAACTCACTGTTATTTCTAAAGGTTCGAGTTGCGTGCTAGAGATCGGACTTGGACCCCAAAGTAAAGGATATAAAAATATGATGAAGGATGAATATATCCTTCGCTTCGATTATGATGATGCGATCTTTCGGATCTCTCTTTTTCGTAGCTTTGGTCAAAAACATTTTCATTTAAACTCTTAAGTAGGTAAAAGGTGAGGTAAAAGGCTCACTGGCGTAAAATATCTATTTTGAATATGCCTTTGATTTTACTAATCAATATCAACAAAAACTTGTGAAGATTATTAAAACTTGTTAATCAGGCTTTGTTTGTGTCGTAATCACCGGATGGCTTGTCAATAACCGTAATAACAACACATACCTTAGTTCAGAACGTGTTTCACCAATTTGAATGCATATTAAAGCTATCCCTCAGACTACATGTAGGTATCTACGTAGGTAATAGGCGGGTGTAGGTAGATGCGTTAATAGTGTATGTGTGTAACAACAAAGTTATATGATCATAGATATTTTATTGGCGTTAGATCGTGTGAAATCTTCTCTCGTCTCTTCGACTACTCGCGCGGTGTATGTAGGCAAGTAAGAGGCGGCGGTAGCGGGGCGTCAACAATGGCTGCTTGCCCAGCCGGCGCTGCAGTGCGGCCGGTGCGCTGACGGAGTCATGCTGTGCTCCGCGCGTTGCTCGTGCTTTCTCTGCCGCGAGCTGCAGTCTTGCCGCGCTGCAGACGCGAGGAAACCGCCTGCCAAGATGTGCGACAACTTCATACTCAAGAAAGCAGAAGCATGGGAGCCCATGAAGTTCATCCGTGGTGCGGCCAGGCTCTCAGTGCGCCACTGGCAGAGCCGAGAACCGCTCGCTCCGGCCAAATCGCGTGTACCCCCCAACAAATCCACCAGCTGCGAGCAGCTGTATCCCCAACCGAAAGAGGACGTTGGTCCGTATGCCATGCGTAAAGCACCGAGCTCTGATCGGGTTAAGCAAACCGAACACAAATCTGTGTTCAAAATCCTTGGGAACTCTCGAAAGAAGGCAGATATCCCAGACTCTAACGTGCGACGAAGTGTCCTTAATTTTAGGAGAAATGAACCTCCGGGTTCGAAAAATGTTCACGAGAAATACATTCCGTTGCCGCGAGCGACGTCACCACCGGAGCACATCTATAGTGAACCCAAACCCTGGAACTCGCAATATGATGATTGCTGTCGACCTCCAATATACCAAAGTGTTGAAAAGAAAATCGCAGCGAAGGAAGCTGCTGCTGATAAAAAAATATACAGCAATCGCCCGCCCTGCTACGACGAGTTAGCAGAAAGGCTTTCTCATGAAAAGACTAGAAAAGTTAATATTCCATCAGATGGAGGTTTAGCGAATAAGATTACTCAGAACAATAATAAGGTAGTTATATATTTTGGCGATTCTATTATAAGGAAACACAGTGAACAAAAGAAAGAGGACAACAAACAGAAGGAAATAATACCTCCAAAAGAGGAAGCAATTTATGTTAATCGGCAGTCGATTGAATCTGAGAATCTGGCGCCTAATAAGGATGTCGATAAAGGGGGTGGAACGCAGCTTGTGTCTGAAATAGAGATCCCGGAAGCAGTTTATTCCGAAATCAAATCTCCAGGCCCAAAAGAAGAATCCGAACTAGTAAATTTTAGTGATGCAACGTACAAAAAAGACATTTTCGAATCTGTGAGCCCTGATGGGTTTCTTGTTGTGGAGTTTGAAGGTAACTTCGAAAGGGCGCGCCAGTTAGTGGAACTAGTGTACGGAGGTGGCCGGGCTGAACATAATGAGGCTACCGTATTGGATGAGGATGAATTATGTGACTGGAGTTTCATCCAAGACTGGAGAAAACGGTGAGTTGCTCTGCATATTTTTGAAACATTGTTGTTGCCCGCGTTCATACCGGGTTTTTTACAAATCCCGTGGCAACCGTTTGTTTTTCTGGGACAAAAAATATTACTCTGCGTCCTTCTAACTGTATGCAAAAAATTAAACAAAAACAAACAAACAAACATAATTTGCATTTCTAACATTTAGGATATTTAACTCATTTCGACCTCGTTTCTAGCTGCGTAACTCAATTTTAATGATTGAAATCTACCGTTACTGTGTGACTTAAGACTGTTAATGTTTAATTATTGTGGGGCCAGGAAACCGTGTTTTAGTGGAACACATTGTGTTAGAAGACGCTCTGTTATATAAAATACTTTATTATTTTTTTAACCTTATTAAGAAGTTTTGCAAGCGTCTGGGAATACTAGTATAACTTTCAAACTCATGACAAAGTATGCCTGCTTTGTATAATCTCATGCATAAAGTATAATAATTAAAATACAAAACAGATTTACATGACTAAGCCATCCCAGCGGTTTCGCCTGCGAGTGTCGTGTACCCTGATCCCCTTCTTATGTATAGAGTAAATGCAAACGTTGAAAAGGGACAAATCAACGAAAAATTTGGGTTTGGTGATAATATTTTCTGTTGTTGGTAATAGTTATGATTCGCCCGTTTACTTTGTAATTTGGTTAGGATTTGATGATCTGCGGAGATTTAGCAAGGTTCGTCAATATTAAAAAACCCTTTTTACATATTTAAAAATTGCTTTTAAAACATTATTTATTTGAAGTTATTGTAAATGTGGTATCATATTAACAACACACGGTGGTATGTGTTGCGACCTCGCTGGCGTAGCGGTAAGCGCCGGGGTTTTATTTGTGGAAGATCCCAGGTTCCCCCTGGGACGGGCAATTCTGAATTTTAATTTCTAAATTTTCTGGTCTGGTGCGAGGCTTCAGCCGTGACTTGTTACCACCTTACAGACAAAGATATACAGACAAAGAATTTAGCGTTCCGGTACGATGTCCGATTAGGGATATGGGTTCAATCTAAACTGGCATACCCCTAACAGTCAGAGCATCACCATCTTAAACTTCATGATCTCTTGTCTCGTCAAATAAATATAAGATTTAGTATAATATTATATAGTATAATATAGAAGAAAATATAATATAAAATAGCAAAGCTAACTATGGTAAGAAAAAAAAAATACTCTGAGATAAGAAAAAAAAAATTGATTGTAAATACACTTATTTGGAAATCAGGCGAGCATAAAAACCAATGTAATAGTTAACTGACTATATAAAATTTTAATAGTCAATACTATAACTACCTACTTTCCAACCGTTATAACATCATAGTAGCATAAATGAAGCTAACTTAGAAGCGCCTGAACTAGTGAATACCCTATCATTGTCTGCTAAGAAAATACCAAGATTTGCTACTCTTAATGAACGAAAAGTGGATATGAACAACCATAACTTATTCATATCGTTTGCAAAAGGTGCAGAGGTCATTTATGAGATAGAGTATATGCTTTTATAATATGATTCCCAAGGTAATTTTGGTCCTACCAATGCATAAGATTAAACAATGTGTTTAAACACAACACATTAAATCGTGGTTACTATACGATTAATGAATTTCTTGACGACAAGGCAGCTCGGGTGCAGGCTCCGTTTTCATCTCTCACAAGATAGAAAATTTAAAAGATTCCAAACTATAAAATGATGTAGAAAAAAAATTATCTGCTGATTTTCTTGCCGGCTCTTCTGCGTGGAATCTGCTTTCCGAACCGGTGGTAGAGCGCTATTATTTCTGTTTTATCCAACAATCCCAACTGCACTTTTAAGTTATAATTTTTGATTTATTATTTTTCTTATTGTAGTTTATTTATGTTTGTTTTGTTTTGTATCTTCTTTATAATGATAAAATAGGTAATTTTGTAGCACACCTATAATTGGTTAGTCAAACTAATTAGAAACAAAATATTCGTAACATTTCCATAAATATTTATAATAGTGAACAAGCTGTTTGTTTTCCTTTAATAAATAAATAAAACAATGGCTATAATATATGAATACACTGGAGTTGAGAAAAATTTTAGGCATTTTGCAGCCAGTAAAAGGTTACGTAGGTAAAAGGTAGATTGCGGCGTCGATTTGTTTAGCGATTGGCGCTTCCGAAGAGGCAGTCGCGGAAAGGCATTCGTGTTAATTACATTGCAATTCCCTTGATAACAATCGGCTGGCGGTCGTCGACCCCTGCTAGCTTCTGCGTAGCTGCGAAACATTTTGTAGTCAATAGACACATTCGTCTTTTCAAGAATACCACATTTACCTAAACTACTTATCTACTACCACTTTTAACAGATATTTTATAGAGTAATATTTAATCTATTTTTATAAACAATTTCCTATGAGTTGCTTATAAAAAAGATATTTTTTTAAAGAATTAAATACCGACATCTGATATAAATGTTAGGCCAACTAAAAAGTAAATACACATATTTGTAAATCAAGATAGAATTCTATATCCTTAAACTAGCTTCCATTCGCGAAGAACATGAAGCTACTAACTTTATTTGGATTTAATTTGATTTCATAATTTCGTTAACACACAAAGTTGAAAAATTTCCTTGAAGAGTAGGTCAACACTTTAAATAACTGATAAATAAGAAAGTTGGTATAAATGTTAAAACTTCTTCATACATATTGAACTCTTCATAATATCCAGCTTTTGTTTTACTGTTACTATGATAAAAACGTCGATGTTACTGAGCATATGTGTTTGTCTCAATATTGCAATGCACAGAAGTATGCTATTAGCTTCTTTGAAGATCTCTCTATAATCATTCATTTGACATAAAATGTTCATACATTCGATGAATGTATATAGAGAGGACTTCAAAGAACCTAATAGCATACTTCAAATTCTATTTCACTCTTTAAAGGCCTTTTTTTGCAAAAAAAATATGCACTATTAATGTTTCTGTGTTTCGCAATTTACATTGCGCGTTGCCTTCTATCAGTTAGACAGGAAACCGTAACATAAGTATATAACATAAAAATGTAGGTACAGAATAGAGATAGACACAACACTATGGTGATAGTATCTTAGACGAGTAACTATCTTCATGTAAATAAGGCTTTATTGTTTTATAATCGCACGTCTTCCTTGGGAATTGTCTGCGTTGAAAAAAAGATGTTTGAAATCATTAGTTTCATAACGCAATAAGTAGTTTATCTTTGCTTTCTCATTTGGGCTCGTTGAGCGAAATTAATGCATTTGTTTTGTGGCCGTGGTGAGCAATAATTAAACTCAACAGGTAAAATTTTCAGTGCACTAGGCAAGTTGTAAACAAATACTGAATACAACGTGCACTTTTATTGGTGAGCACAGTGAGCATTTGCATTGGAACTCAAAATTAAATTGTACTAATCTAAACAAATCTAAAACCCTTAAGTATTCTAAAAAAAACATTCTAATTAAATCAAATATGTGCGTGTGTGTTTTTGTCTGTAGCATCGTATTTACCGAACAGATGAACCAATTATGTTTTTTTTTTATTCGGGAGTGTTCTTAACTATGTTTGACGAAACTCGGTCCAAGATGGCAGTCGCCACAACATGGCGGATTACATATTATTTCACAACTTCTTCAATATGGGTATCAAACTAAAGGGCTTGACTATTGGAATAACGAAACTATAGTGAAAATTGAGGGTTTTTTTTACTTTATTAATTCATATTTCATTATACAAAGAAAATGTCAGACGCATGATGACGCGTCCACTACGTTGGGGGAAATGGAGTGGTTATGCGAGCCTTACACTTGTAACTTTGTGTGTTCCTCGATGAACCAGTGGACGAGAGTACGGGATGCATTTGCGTATACATCGCACATAGACCCTCGAATATATGGAGGGTCCCATTATTGTCCTCCAGGGAGCCGGAACTTGGCACGCCAGAAGGTACTCAGCATGTTCTTTGTGTAATAATAGTCTTACCTTTAAAACTTTTATGCGAGACTTGGTTTCAATTTACATCAAAAAATTATAATATGTGTTATTAAAATATGAAATCAAAAC
Source organism: Pararge aegeria (assembly GCF_905163445.1). Lineage (NCBI taxonomy): Eukaryota > Metazoa > Arthropoda > Insecta > Lepidoptera > Nymphalidae > Pararge > Pararge aegeria. The sequence goes on along the minus strand of NC_053184.1, from coordinate 620,975 downwards.
ACCGGCAGTGTGCCGCTGGGGCGTTTTGTTGGTTTAAATACTTAAAATTTATTCAGAGTTACGTAATTAATGTTAATAGATACAACGTTCACTTTCTCTAATCGATTTAAAACAAACTATACGATTTCAAGAACAGCTGAGTGTTTATTTAGTTACGCTTTTGTGAGAAATTAGATGCGGATAACTACCTATCGACGTAGGTACGAAGAGAAACAGTAGGTTTTAGTTATATATGAATCGGTTTAATAGATCCAGAGATTACCCTCTACATCCTAACAAACTCAGAAACTTTACCTCTTGTCTAACTATTTTACTGTTAGGTCACATTTATATGAAATCTAGAATATACACTTTACTTTTTATGGGTCGTGTCTTTTATTAATTAGCCGTGTATATTATTTGAAATGTTATAAAAAAAAGTTTTTAAAATACAAGTTCTTAATCAGTTTGATTATACGGCGAAAATCGCAATTCGCAAAGCTGTCTTCGTACCGGTGCCGATTATAGAGTCAGACGAACGAACGAGTGTACGAACATACAGACTTGACGTTTCAAAAGTTTTCATTTTAGGCCTTCTTGAAATAAATGATCATTTCAATGATCACGCTTGGAGGTTTAGTAGAGTAGAGGTCCTTTTGTAATTACAGGACATGGCTGAAACTCAGTTTTAGTAAAATTATGAAAAGTCACCTCTTTATGGCGCAGTGGTGATTGCTTTGATCCCAAGAAGGAGGTCCCGGGTTTGATTATCGGCAGGGGCATTTTAGATATTTATAATTTCTGAATTATCTCTGGTGTGTTCTGGTGGCATTCTTGGATTTGATTGATTATTATTGTTAACTTTGTTGATAAGTACTTCACATTGCTTGCTTATTGAACTTAGTTGAAGGGTCAAACTTAAAACATTAAACACCCATATTTTGCGTTGTGGATTATAAATACAAGATGTTTTAAGTAATTTACGTTCAGCTTATTTGTTTAGAAACGAAAAGTGGGCTCGCGCACTCGGAATTCCGTACCTCAGAATAAAGTAGGTACATAATTGTTTGGTTATTTTTCGGCCATGTGTAAAATCTAACAATTATCTATTTTTAGCCATAACGTACAAACTTTATTTTAATAAGAACTGATATTACTTGTTGCTCCGATACTAGGTAGAATAGAAATAGGTGGAGACGAGTATAAATTCCAAAAGCTTATTTTGCATATGGGGGCATTTATTTTCTCTAAGATAAACAATACCTATTAACACAATTTATCAGCTTTTTTCTATAAGTAGGTACTTGGACTCACGAAATATTGATTTTTTAAATACCAAACACCGTATATCCAAACTCAATGCCCGTCAGTGATTCCATCTACAATTCCAAAATCCGTGTCATAACGACGGGTAAACAGACAGCGGAGTTACATGAATAAGGTGCTGTTTTGCCTTTCGAGGTACGGAACCCTAAAAAGTACCTTCTTATGGGCTATGTTTTGGTCTGCATCATATTGGTGTTACGCACGGTTGAGAAAATAACCTTGGTCTAGGCCTGCTGGAATACAGATATACCTACAACCAACTTTAAGTCCATAAAAATAGAGTCTATTATAAATGAAATGTCAAAAACTGTCCCAATATCGTACAATGTTTGCTGCATAAGAAGTTAAGTTCTTTATTTCTATTGTAATAATAGTTACATTCGCGTGTACGAATCGTGATGAAATTGATATGCATCTTTATACTAACAGAGCAAAGTTATTGCTGTACATTACGCAATGTTGTTTGGTAAACATTCTTTAGGATCTGCTCCGTGATAATTCGCACTAATAATATTATGAATGGGAAAGTTGTGTTTGGTTTAACATGTCTCATCTTACAAACAAGTCCATCTGGTCTTATAAAAGCTAACGTATCAAGAAACAAACATAATCAAACGCACAGATTGCACATCAAATAAGTTGACACTTTTTGTCAACAAATTAGTACCAACAGTTCTGTATGACTTGATCATTTTTTGTTAGAATACCTAGGTAGCTGACTTTCCTAGGTGGCTTCTTACTTACTGTCTTCTGATACAGTATTTTTTTTATTAAAAAATAAATCCTTCGATCAAAGTACTATTTTATATCATCATGGGGTCACCTATTATTATATAAAATAGTATATTATATTATTATATACAAATAAGTACTTTGACTTTAAAATATACATAATCTCCTTTAAAATTGGACTAGTAATTTTCAGGGAAAATTAATATTATACTATGCTATAATAAATGAACCTCAGTTCCGTTAAAACACGGGTCTCATAGATGAGAAATAGGCATGTATCGGTTTCGATTACCGGTGGGTAGCAGTTTTGAAAATTTGAGTTTGAAGATAGTTGATAAAGCCACATATGAATGTTCATATATATACTAACATTCTATTCAACATAAAAATCTTAACCGATTGAACATAGGATACAGATAGGTGTAGTTTGCAAACTCGTGTAGATTCCCCTTTTTATCAATGATGAAAAAAGTTGCATTTAAACCAACGCGCATCACTCGAAATACCAGTCCGCTTGCGTTTCTTTTTAAAATTGCTTTTCACTTTGGATTTCGGCTGACATTTTAATTTAACAAGTGGGACGGGATGCGATTTCTGAGATGATGTCGAGGAAGACAGCTTATTTATTTGATAATCACGCTGAAATTATAAGAAAAAAAGTAGAGGCCGGTTCGGATGAATTACGTTGACTCTCCACCGTACTACTTGTGCTATTAACATACAAATATAGGCAATGAAGAGACTGGAAATGATTAAAGGATTGCATCATCATCATGTCCTCAGTTGGTTCGTCAGTCAGTTAAACCTTTTTTTTTTATTCCACTACAAGTTAGCCCTGGACTGCTATCCCCTGATTATATCGCCTGACAAGGGATAAACATAACGTGCCCACCTGCCAAAGCAACACAAACGGGAATAGGAGAACTTTACCCCCGTTCATTATTACACGTATTTTATTCGGATGTTATTTCCACCCGCGCACCATGCTCGGATAGTTGATAAAGCTGTGAGAGAAGATAAAATTGTACCATTTCCCCGGGCAGAAAAAGGTCTCTCGCCAATGCTAACTGTGCTGCTGCTAAGTGATAATGCAATCCAAGATGGAAGCGGGCTGACTCTTAGGGTTATGGGTTTTCGTTTTCTGGCAGTATAGTATCAAAACACTAAATATCTCGGCGGCACGTCTTTATCGATAGTGCGGGCAGACCAAATTAGAAAAAAAATATCTGAAATTATAAATTCCCAGGGATCGAAACCGGAACCCCCCACTCAAAAGACCACAGCTTCACGCGCTGGTTCTGGTATGGTCTGGGTTCTTGTTAAATATGGATATCATTAAAAAAACCACCAACCACGATTTACTAATTTATAAAATTTTACTCCTATAGAGATAAGTCAACATAGGCATTGTTCTTCGTTTACACTTTTAAGTGGAGTTATTATTACAATTATATTAAGTGATTAAAAAATACATTAAAAAGATATACCTAATCACAAAATATCATAACATCATCGTAAATAAACTCATGTTCTAAAAGATGACGTTTATTCTAGGTGTAAGCGAGCCGAAATTTATATTTATGCACGTGTACTTGATAAAATGTAATCGGACGGAAAAATAAATATGTATTTGGATGGAATTCCTATAGTGCGTAAAAGAACGAAAGCGGTACACAAGTGTTTCTTTTTAGAAGTATCTATTTAAATGTTTTGTTATTTAAATTTGCATTATATGAATAAATAATCAAGGAAAGATGAAATAATACTTGAATACGTCTAACGCATTTGCTTAAGTTTGATATGAAATTGCTCAAATTTCACTTAGCACTTAATATAACTAAATGAAAAGTGAAATTTCCGTTGTTTTTGGTTCATCAATAGTCACTACTGCTGGACTAAAGGCCTCCCAACAGGAGCACGCTCTGAAAATTGTTGACTGCAATTTCAATTAATTTTCTATGCAATTTACATTTGCTTAAATTATTATTATTTTTTTTTTTAATTTAAACGATATAAATATCACTTGCTTTAAACGGTGAATGAAAACATCGTGAGGAAACCTGGATGCCTGAGAGTTCTCCGTACCAATCCGCACGTGGCCAGCGTGGTAGAATATTGCTTAAACCCATTCTGAGAAGAGACCTGAGCCCGGTATATATTAAAGGATTAAGGTGCGTGCTGGGATCCATACTGAGCCCCCCGAAATTGAAGCCAAAGCCCTTACCAATAGGCTTTCATCGCTATACATTTACAAATTAAAATAATAGTTTATACCAACGCATGAGCAGTCAAACGTGAGCATCACGATACAGCAGCAGATATCCACAGGTCTCCTCTCAGATGGTATTATTCAAAATTCATTTATTTCAAGTAGGCCTAATATAAGTACTTTTGAAACGTCAAGTCTGTCTGTGTGTAGTGACTCTATCACCGACTCTACCATTAATATCACAAGTCTAGCAGTCGATGTCAATCACAAAAACAGTAATAGCAAATGGAGTAGATACAATAACTAATAGTAAAGTTGCTGATATAAATCGCTTACCCAACACCCAACAGTAGCAAATTGCAATGGAAACTTTATAACGCGCGAGCTTTATTTTTCAAATAGGAAATGTTAACTCCTACCTGATGATCTCTTTTCTCGATTACGCAACAATGTTCACATAGCACGTATCGCGTATGTACCTACTAGTTACTGTTGCCTCGCAAGGTGACAGCCGACGTTTATGCTTCCGGCTGGTGGTGATGATGGTTCGACATTTCGTGTTATTCCACTTTCCGTTTCATCCGGCATCGGAGTAGTAGTGGGAATGGCGTAATTTCGTTTTCTATATTTGTACTCACGTCTCGTAGGAAACTATGCTTACGTACCTATATTTTGTCTTATTTAGGATGATAATTTTGGCAGTTGTTCGCCGTCAAGTTTCGTATTTCATCATATCAACCCATTACCGGCCCACTATAGGGCACGAGTCTTCTCCCACAATGAGAACGAGCTGAGGCCGTAGCCCACCACGCTGGCCCAGTGCGGATTGGTAGACTTCCCACATCTTTGAGAACATTATGGAGATTTTCGTCCTGCAGAAAAGGTCTGTTCGTGCGATATGTAAAATGGACCCAAGAGAGTCATTAAGTGATAAATTTAAAGAAGTTAAAATAATGACGGTGCAGTACATGTATGAAAAATTTAATTTATGTCCATTAAAATATAATAAAATTTAAAAAGAAAATGGACTGTAAAAATATAATTATTAGAAGCAAAAATTAACTCCTTGTGCAGTTAACTAGGCTACACAAAATTGCAAATTCATTCAAGGGAAATTGTATATTATTATATAACAAATTACCAAATGAAATCTTTGAGATATCCCTCAATAAGTTCAAAGTTTATGTTAAACGTAAGCTTACAGAAAAATCTTATTATAATATTAAGGATTACTTAAACGATAAAAAAGCTTGGGTGTGAATTGCTCTAGCTTCATAGCTAAATAAATTTACTGTGAGATGGTGATAACAAAAAAAAATAAACCCTGCTAAGTTTGTTGTGGGCTCTTCTTAGACCAGTGCGCGTTTGGAACCCTCGTAGCGTTGGCGAACGAATTTATCACCATCCCATTACAATTATGTAAACATGTATGTATGAACGCTTCATAAAAGCCTGTGATAGGCCTACATGAATAAATAAATTTTGAAATTTAATTTGACTTTTGAATTTGAGGGTTAGGAGGTTAAACTCTTGGGTTTCCTCACGATTTTTTCCTTCACCGTTGAAGCAAGTGATATTTTAACTGCTTAAAACGCACATAACTTAAAATAGTTAGAGGTGCGTGCTGGGATTCGAACTCCTCTCTTCCCCGATGCACTATCACCGCTTCAAGTTTCGTATTTATTCCGGTAATAAAATATCATGGATATTACCATTAAAGTACATGGCCATAGGACCATAGCTGTGCATTTAGTGGTGTGTTATTTCGCTCACTGGTTGGCACACATTTGCATTTAAAGCTACTTTATACTAGTGCTTCATATCGTTTGCCGCGGCTGCTGTACTGACAAAGTGAGAGTAATTTTAGTATCTGTTGGTCTTTGAATATTTATGTCAGCTATAATACCAGCCTTACCTCTCTTAAAAAAATCTTGCCACATTCCCTTGACATTGTATCCTTGCATCGAGACCTCTATTTTAGAACGGTCAGTAATAACAAGGCATGATCCAAAAGTAATACATGCAACGCTTTGACGCTTAAATCGGATGGCATAATGGCAGTGCATCAACTATTCTACGCAATCGTAGAGTAGGTAATATCTGACAAAGAACAACAGAACCCCAGAGTCTTTCTCTTGTGAGCCAGAAATCTTGGAAATTTCTCTTGACATTTTATACAACGTGACCTCTTCATTGGCAGAGTCAGCCAGCTAACAGCACTGTACTCTCAAAATTCAAAATGCATTTATTTCAAGTAGGCCCAATATTAGCAATTTTGAAACGTCAAGTTTGTCTGTTTGTAGTGACTCTACCACCGGTTCGGAAGTCAAATTCTACCGAGAAGAAGCCACCAAGAAGCTCAGCAGTTTCTCTTTTCCAACATCAACAATTTACATTTTACATTTAAACATTCATTTCTCTATCTTGTGACAGATAAAGAAATGCCGGATGCTTCCAAGCAAACTTGTCATTAGGAAATTCATCAATTGTATAGTACTCTCGCTGTAATAAATGTGTTTTAACATATTCTCTAAACTTATGCATTGGCAGGTCCAAAATCACCCTAGGAATCATATTATAAAAGCGTATACTCAATCCCACATATGACTTCTGTACCTTTCGCAGACGATACGCAGATGACACTTATTTATGACCATTTCTTGTAAGTCGACTGTTTATGTCCAAGTTTTGTTTATAAAGACTAATAAGTTGTCTTACAAATAATATATTATTATAAATATATTGATAAATATATCACATGGCTAATTCCAAAATAAGACATGCAACGCTTTAACGTTTAAATCTTGTGGCATTAGGATAGTACACCAATTATATTAGTACAGCAATTGTAATTAAAGACTAGATGATTTCTGACAAAAAAAAATGACTCCAGTCTTATTACTTTTGAGTCGGAATTCTTGGGTAATTCTCTTTACATTGAATCAAACGCGACCTCTACATTCGAAGAGTCAGTACAGTAATCACATGTCACGTTCCAAAAGTAAGACATGCAACAGTAAAGCGTGCGGACAGGACATTAGACTGATTCGCTGCGGACATCGGTTGCGCCACAGCTCATGGCGGATAACTCGGGCAAACGCAGCACCAATGAATTATAATACCATCGATCACCGTTATAACGTACTAGCGACCCACCCAGGCTAACTTTTGTAAAAAGGTTAAAAAGCATACATAATGTGTTCCTCAATTCCAACTCTTTAAGTTACGATCATTATGACTAACCTGATAATAATCTTGAGTCAAAGTTGACTACCTTAGACGGACTGTGGCTGACGATAATGTGGATGCAGATGTTGTTCCGCAATAACAAAAAATATATTAATTTTTCTCTCTGTCTAAACGCTTAAAACTCAAGTCTAATCAACAGAGTGCTTCACGAGGAAAGTTTAAGTAAATAAAATATTATTTTAGTCTGTAAAAAGGCAAATGAAATGAAATGTATTTAGTCGTATGAATATGTGATAAAATGTTTAAAATTTAAAATCCAAGCTAGCTGCCACCGCAGTGGCGAATTACATTTTTTTTCACAACTCTCTCAATATGTTTTTAAAATGAAAGGTCTTAACTAGTAGAATAATGTACACTATAATGAAATTCCGTTCAGCCGATTTTACATTTTATAAGTTTTAATAATTTCAAGTTTCATTTTGATGTAATTCCACGCATTGGGCCATTACGGCCACTCGAGCTAAACTTGTTCACATTAATTACAAACATTATGTACTTGAGAGTTAAAACAGCAGTAGGTATAATCGACGTCAAGCATTAAGATATCCAGGTGGATCGTTAGTTCTCGATCGTAAGCGCTGATCTTCATAACCAGACGTTTGACCTCCATATCGGTTCATGTGGAATTTATTGAAATTATATTTGCGAAGGATCAAGACCATCTCTGTACCTAAGTTTTTTATGCTGGCCATGTGTGCGTTATGTATTAAAAGATGTAGGTATACTTTAAACGTTTGCGTAGAAGACTCTTAATTCACTGACCATCAACTTTCCATAAACCTATTTCAAAGCAGCAATTTTCAAGTAAACATTCCTTTGCTTTTAGATGAACTCAACAATTTCTAGTAGCTGTTATTTGCTATTTAAAATTACATTACGATACAGAACATTTAAGAACTTAATGCTTTTATATTAATTTGTTTCCTGGTCATAGATAAATTATTGTATGCAACTGTACATAATTAGCAAATGTACTCTCGTGCTGTCCTTTTAAATAAACAGTACTCGTGTTAAAATCCTAACACAAATTGCACAAATAGCTAGTACCTATTCTTAATTTTGTGTCATCCTCGGCAGACCTCCCAGCGGCTGCCGCCCGTCGGAGGAAGCTGTGTGGTGCGGTGCGGCAGGCGCGCGTGCGTTGCGCGTGCGAGTGGCGGGCGCGCGCCGCCTATCGCCGCCGCCGCACGCGCACCGCGCCACCACCCCGCCGCCGCCCAGCGAGCCGCCCGCCAAACGTAAGTCCCAAATTTGGCAATAATGCCAAATGTGAATAAATGTATGGTTCGACACGCCACACGCCGCACGCCACTGCTCGTGGCATGCTTGGTATATTTCCAACCACATTTGTTTCAGTCAATAGATCTGATCGCGCTACACGAATATCACAGTTGCCAGCACGTTACATTGCTTAGTAGTGTATGTAGATCTCTCTTGGTTTGCACTTTTTTTTGGGCATGCACACGGACACATCTTCAAGGCTCTTTTTTGGAGAACTCGCCTGGTGGTCGGGCGGAACACAATAATTGAAGCATTTCGTTTGAGGCTTCGGCCATAACTAGTTACCCTCCTTACCGACAAATATAACGAAAACACCAAGTAGTGCTACGGGATTTTTACAGACGTTATTTCGATTTTATCATCAAAAGCCTTTGACAGTCCACTGCTGGAATATAGGCCTGTCATAACAGCAGTGCTTGCCCATAATCACCACGCCGCGCTGGGCAGACGGGTTTGTGATCGCAGTAGATAGTAGGTAAAAATGCCTTTCAAATTTATTTTATTTAGTATCTCCTCCGGATAAAAACGTGTAATTAACTTAAATCTAATTAAAACTTAAATTGAAATAGAAAAGGTTTAGTTAATTGACACTAAAAACTGGTGCCGTGCAGTCACGGAAATAGTAAAAATAGTAATAAATTCGGTAAAACGCGTAACCTGAGAACATGACAAATGAACATATTTTTTTTGTATATCATTCCTTATTTTACGGCCCTAGCTCTTGTAGTCTTCCCAGGCCTGCGAATTGCGTTTCAATGAAAATCGATGTTTTCCATCTCATGGAAATCTTGCTGTTTTTATCGTAAATCTCAATCTCGATGCGCAAGTGGATTCATACGATCAATAGGTTTGGTGGGAACCAATAAAAGTGTAGAAATAAGGACTCACAGCGATGCACGATGTGGTTTTCTGCAATTGAAACTGAGGAATTGAATAGATTGTTTTTATGATAATATAGGTACCTAGCTGCTGCCTGTTACTTAGGAGTTACTTAATTTGCGTGGACTTCAGAATTGGGGCCATAGAAAAAATATAGTATTGTAGTCGTAAAAAAGTTATACTTGTCATATATATAAATTGAAAATTAAAAACACCCACACCTTCAATATCGTATATATTATTAGAAGTATTCTACTAGTCACCTATATCGAGTGAGTTGTGAAAAATATGTAAACAGCCATTTTATGGCGGCGTGCTTAGGATCCTGAGGATGACCCTCGGGATGGTCCGGTGTTGGTGAAACCTTATTAGACAGTACATTTCGGAAGTTCTATTTGGTGTTGAGTATAAATATTTAAGAAGCTATAAATCACACCGTACATTTTATCATGGAATCCCACAAAGTAACTCTTGCTTCTATCCAATATCTCGTATTTTGATCCTGTTGTAGAATAAAGGATTACGTAACTGATAAAAAAGCTTGGGTGTGAATTATTGCTCTAACCAGGTATTTAGGTTCCAAAACAATAAAACTAATTTTAATTGACAATGTGAGATCTCAATAACAACAAAGAACACCCGGCTAAGTTTGTTGAGGGTTCTTTCTTAGGCCATGACGCGTTTGGAACCTTCGTAGCTTTACATGAGACGAATATTATCATCTTACGCCCATGCACACATTGTTCATGTAATGTACGCAGCATAAGTGCCATCAATGGGCCTACTTGAGTAAGATATTTTTGACTTTGACTTTGAGTCTATCATAATTTGAAACCTGTCTTAATTCCAGCAAGTGCCGAAGACCAGGCGCCCATGTCCCCCGAAAGCCCGAGCGCCGCGCAACTGAAACCGGTCGCCGCCGTGTCGCAGACCACTGTCGCCAGCTCACCGGTGCGCTGTGCGCCCGTGCAGAGCAGCTACGCGCTCGAGCGGCGCGCCAAGCACGAGCACCGGCCCGCGGACACTGCGCCTGCGCAGGTCAGCTCATCATTAGTCTGTAGCATTGAACCACTACGTGCGCTGGGTGTCATACATTTCCGATTTTCACAACGGCGTACACTAGTTGTCTTAAAGTGTAAGAGGCGATGTAGTTTATAAATTACAATAAATTCGCTAACTGTTACAAATGTTTTGTTAAAATTCGAGTGCTCTGACTCGTTCGCGGCTACAAAGTCACGCATACATAAAATTTCTATAGTCTTGTTGTTAAGATTCTAAAGAGTCGAAAACAACTCCTCGATTGCGATCATTCATTTACTATTGTACACAATATATCCCGACCCGACCGAATTCATTCATCAGGTCAAATGTGACTGGTAGTTCTGAGCGTTTTCAAACAAAACAAAAACTGATTAACATTGTTTTTAGTATACATAGATAAACTACCTCTTGTAAACTGAAGATGATCCCAAGGATAAGCTCTGAGAAAAGGGGAGCTAAAAGAAAACCAAACTAAATAACTACACACTATGCACTTACTTATCTTATAAACAAAGCAAAATACATATGACGACAGTAATTTTTTTCAAAGATAAAAAGGAGAACGAAAGTCAAAGAGATCTTATCGACCGGTAAGCATAAATCCTATTCAATAAATGTAACATAACACCGACATAATAACATTTCGGCAACGGTCGATGACGGTTTGTGAGAGTGCTCATTTTACTTACTGTGATATCAATTTTAATTCGGTCTCATGCTTTCTGTACAAAAAATTCCACAAATAGGTACATCGTTTCGATTACCACTTCAATTTTATATTACGACCAAGCTTAGTATTTATTGACACTTCACTGTTTATAGCTGGATACCTAGTTTTCAATATAGCTACAAATGTTACCACCTTTCTCTCAACGCAATATTATAATATGTAGTTAAATTTATTTATGCTACTTGGAAACGAAATAGATTCTGGCTTTAGAGGAATCCAACTCGCTGCAGCTTACTTTCTAAGATACAGACAATCAAATATCTTTATTCAAAAATATGCTTTTTTTTTAATCGCTCATATCTACTAAAAACTTTTTTTTTAATTGTATGATATATTAATATTTCTGTTCGCCAAACTAGAAATTTAAAACTAAAAGCAGTCTTAAGCCTCAATCGACTATTATAATTATTATTTTAAAAAGCTCTATTCTGTGCATTTGTATATAGAATTTTATGCTAATTTATTTTCTTCAATCTTGATCAAACTATCGTCTATTAAATAGATCCTTTCTTGACTTAAAAAACACCTCTCTTATATTCAATTCCACAATTTTAAGTCTTTCAATTAATGAATAAATACAAAACAAAATTACAGAAAAAATTCAAAAAACAACACAAAACATTGTATACAATTTGGCGGCCTAATCGCTATATAGGAATCTCTTCCAGGCAAACAATAAATAATGAACGAATGAATCAATTCATTTCAGCTAGCACTAAAATAGTATTTGAATTAATAACTATTAAGAGATACGATAAATCCACTTATCTAAATTGACAAATTTGTTTGATTAAAAGAATCTTAAATTGATTTCAAGAATGTTTTAAATAAATGATCAGGAATTTTACATTATAAATTTGCTAGCCAATTGTTATAAATGGTACATTTATAACAATTGGCTAGCATTTGAATGCGCCAGCGCACGCTACACTGATATTAATATTACGGGATTTCGTACAGCGGTCTTGCAATCACGCCTATAATAAACCGCTTAACATGTTATTTGATACGGTAGTAGAGACTCGCCAATCTATCTTGATAACTTTTTCAAGGTTATTCCACTTATGGAAAAAGAAACTTAAATGATGCAACCGTTCTGCCACATTTTATTATGGTAAAGTTTAAAACGAATTGCTTCAACCACCAGTAATATAATCATGAATTTCAGCCTATCAATGCCTCATCGTTGTATCTACTTCGATATAATTAGGGTGGGTATATCCAGGGTCACCAGTGTAGGATATTGCAAAATGCTTTTCGTGATTTATCGGGCTATTTATCGGCCAGGTGTCTTTTTTAGTTTCCGGCATACAAAGATTTTGTATGTATTTATTATAACAATATACCTCAAAACTTTTGACCTTTGTTTATGTCTGTAGCTCCACAAATTCTGTCACAAATCCTTAAGGACTGTAAACTGTAACTAAAATATTTGAGTAAGGTTGTCTTTCTTTTGACAACAACACTTAATTGAGAGGTTATTTCAAATCTAGGATAGAAGAAATCCGGTCAATGTTTTTAAAACATCTCCACATAAGATAACCTTTTAGCCACTTTAAACCGTTTTGTATTTTAAATTAACTAACCGATCTCGTGTTATGGTCATAAAGGGTGGGATAGTAGCACACTCTTGATTATATCCTGTTCTATAACACCGACCAACTACATTTCGCTACATTACGACGATGATGAGAGATAAGACTTTGGAGTTTTGACAAAAGTGACAATCTTCACATGTTAATCTATGAAGCTGCCAAGCGGTTCGTGGCACTAACAGCAGAGCTTATCTTAAGCAGCCAAATCGTACTTAGTAGAGCAATAATATACTGACAATACAAGACTGCAGTACCTACTCCATGCATAAGCGAATCTGAGCTTTAGGTATCATGTAACCAGAGACACACATAATCTAAAAAAATTTTGGTACCTAGCGATATTAAACGGAAATCTTATTTTACTCTGAAAAAATTGCAAAATCATGTTCCTCAATACAAAAGAGACAGCAGACCACAATGATAGCGTAATTTCAAGCACGTCAATCATCCTTTGTTCAGCTCATTAATTAACTAAGAATGGAATATGAACGCATCGCAACTTATTACAAAAATTACACGAGCACGTTATGCAGCGAAAGTGTTATCTAAAAAATAAATAAGCATTGTCTTTAACGGAATCCCACGATCTCTTGATAGGGAAAAGTGTAATGGGTGGGAAGTTACGAGATTGAAAGCGAAAGCCTTTGACAATGGCCACTTGTGAGCGCATCTGCTGGCTCGATGTCACGGAGGCTCATTTCGTAAGGCTTTTTTAAGGTTTTTTTAGTTAAATTTGATGACTCAATTCGTCCCGCTTCCGAAAAAGCAGGTTGAATGCACCACGCGCTATAATCAAATCAGATAAGTATTTTAAAACTGTGACAAATACAAAGTTAGGCCTAAGTATGTCTCACCAGATGCAGATTTTATCACCAAATGTAAAGCTCAGTTTTGACAAATACATTAAATTGCTGATGAACATTGTACTACAGCATTTAGTTAAGTAAATGGAACCATGACTTAAGCTTTAAGTTTTAACTTCCTTTTTATATATATGTACCTACATACAACAATTTTCTAAAGAAAATAAAATAGTATCTAAGATACTAAAAGGTAGGGTAGGCCAGGTGTTCCAAATCCACCCTGATTTTTTTATAAACATTTATTTTGTATTCACCCTGACATGTTTTATGACGCACGTTGTGTGTGCACACTTTTAATAACGTATGTAATGTAAAAGTCTTAGGGTTTCACAACCGTCCGATAAACTTTAACTGATACATAAATTGTTACGAGAGTATGATTAAATCAATGGATAAATTAGATATCTTGACAGAGTTCCATTACAAAAACGATGAAAGCATCAAATTTATCATACACTTGGCCTTATCACGAGAGTGTGAAAAAGTTATTAAGTAGCGCACACTTTACTAGTTTATTATTTACATGTATATGGACTTAAATGCTATTCATCAATTCTACAGAATGGTGTACGGGAGTGCAATAGCAGTTCCGACGAAAACCGATCGTCGGGCCACGCGTCCATGTCGGACAGCGGAGGCGGCGAAGCGGGTCGCGACGAACCACGACGAAACCGGCAACCACCGCACGCTAGGACCAAACATCGACCACACAATAAGGTGCACTGGTTTACTACTCACTAACAGTTAATTAAAGTAATGTACTTATAACTGAAGTTCTTGATGCCTTATCAATCGACCGCGGTCTGCGACTTTCAAAGAAAGGAATTCAACGAAGGAATATTATTTTGCTGGTATTTATTTTCTTCACCATTTTGTTATATTGATTCAGCATGTAAGTGATTGATATGACCCCTTTGGTTGTAACACAATTTTTAATGTTTAATTAAAATTGTAGTCAACGCCAAGTCCATTAATATTTACCACTTTATGTCTAATCTAGCTTAATCTGTCTCCCAGTTGCAGTCCCCCTGGCCGGGCGGAGGAGGTCTGGAGGACATCAGATCAGCCATTAAGCAGCTCACTCTTCGCTCCAGAGACAGTAGCAGTACGGCAACCAGTGGCGCTTCCAGCGCTGGCGGCGGCAGTAATAATGGAGCACCAGGTATATACCAGAAAAATCCATTCCAAACTGAGATCCAAAAAGTTTAAAAAATTGGATAATCATCATCATCATTATTAAAACATTACTGGTCCACTAAAAGGCATGTGGCCCCTGTTTAAATGAGAGTGGTTTAGACCTTACACCGTAGACCTTGACGCTGACCACGGATTAGTAGAATTTATACGCCTTTGAGAACATTATGGATAACTGGCAGGCATGCAGGAATCTCCACGACGTTTTCTTTCACTGCTAAATCAATGATATTTGAATTGCTTAAACACATAACTAAGAAAAGTTAGAGGTGTGTTTAGAGAAAGAGTTTTATAAGATCTACCACTAGGCTTATATATAGTCAGTGTATGCCTTAGTGTTGCCCTGTTTATAGGCGATGGGTTTCCATTTACAATCAGGTGGACCATTTGCTTGGTCCACCAAATATTACTATAAAAAAAACCAAAGAAAACGAATCCAAAGTATCCAAAACCACTGAGCTATCACCGCTTCAAGAACCTCTATGTTACAGAGAGTGGCAGCGCGGCCGAAGCTCGCCGGAGACGGGCCCCGCTGGTCCGCCAGCCCTCCCTCGACACGGTGTGCACCAACGTAACGAGCGCGGACGAATTCGTGTGGGTTGATTCACATAATAGGTACATCGATTATTTTAATTGCACTAATAGCGGTATTTGATTGTTCAAATGTAGAACGAGATTGTTTAAGAACAGTTGTCGTATTTATCAAAATTAGTAGCCTAAACAATTTGAAAACAAACTTGTACAAGATGACACTGCTCTTAAATTAATGCTCTTTATAATAAGGTATGCTTTGTTGTAAGTTAAGTGGAAGTTTCTTAAAATTAGACTAAGAAGAATTAGTTCTTAAATCAGGAGGATTGCTCAAGGCCATGTAGGTACATTAATTGGTTTTATCGGTTAGCTTATTCTATCCAAAACACCTCTAGACCCAGAAACTGAAACTGTGCAATGCTTTTGCTAAGCTTTACTCCACAGACGTAAAGTAATGTCTGAAAGCTCCACTTTTAAAATCTCGTAAGACGCTCCAAAATAAGCGTAGCTTGTTTTATGGGTAGGTTGATAAGATGACTGAGGAATAATTTTATGAATAATATACATAAAAACTTATAAAATACAGATAAACACCCAGACACTGAAAAATATTCATGTTCAGCACACATACATTTTCCAGTTGTGGGAATCGAACCCACGGACTCTGAAAGCAGGGTCAGGCAGCAATTTGATGTTGTATGTAGGCCACCTTTATCGTGGCGATGGAATGCGTGACACGCCAATAGTTCATTTGCGCTCTCCGCAGGCTCGTGGAGCTGCGCTACGTGCCGTGGACGGCGGGCGACGTGACGCGCGCGCTGCACGCGGGCCGCTGCCGCGAGTTGGCGGCGCGCATGGCTCCGGACGCGCCGCCGAGACTCGCTTATCTGTTGCAAAGGTTTGCTTACATAATCATAATCCACGAACAAAAAAATGCCTTCGTGATATACAGAACATCAGGTGGTCCGATCTCGCTAGGAGCACCGACGTATTACGGCGGGCAAGAGTCAGGCATCGAGACGTATTTAATGCGAAAACAATTGCGCTAGTGAGGTCATGTCATGAGAATGTCCAACGAGAGGCTAGATAAGCGTATCTTCTACTCTGAGCTCGAAAACGGGAAGCGCAAACAAGGCGGCCACTTCTTAATATATAAAGATGTGCAACAGTGGCATTTGTCTAGGTGCAATGTAAACGCCACGCATTGTGAAATTCGAAGACTAAAGGAGGAGCGATCTGGATGCTTTTCGTGACAATCTTAAAGCAAGGCCACCATCCTCTATCCTCCGTTTTGGATTTAATCCACCATGCTGGCCCAGTGAGGATTGATAGAGTTCATACGCCTTTTGAGAACATTAGAAAGAAATGTCGGGCATGCAGGTTTCGCCACGATTGTTCGCAGGACTGTAACTATTCATATAAATTGATTCTAACCTGTAATTCTGTTTACAGGGCATTAGTGCGGATAGCGCGTGAAGCTCAGCGTCTGTCGCAGAACTTCGGTTTCTGCTCCAAGCACGAGGTGGCTGGCGCTCTCCGGATCGTCCTTAGTACGCCGCTGGCTGATTCCTGCATCAAGGTTAACAATTTAAGCTTTCTGTAAATCATACCAGTATAACTTCCATTTCAACGGATTCTAAAAAATCAGGCATTTAAAGTTGTAGATCCTAAATTAACAAGTAAGAAAATAACTTGAGACTCTATGTGTGTGTATGTACTTCGTTATACGGTGTTTCCTTCGTTACAACAATAATATAATTGTAAACTTGCGAACCCGCACTTGTGTTTTTTTCAGATACGCAAGCCGGTTTGCCAGTAATTGGGTTTACACTACAACTTTATGTTTCTCAATTTTGTAGTTCCTAAGCTTGTTTCAGTGTATAATCTGTTAGTGAACAGCTAATAAATAAATAAATGTGTGAGCTGTTTGCACGACAGTGAATTGCTCGGGACCTTGTGCTGTTCGCTATTATTCTTTTACTATCGAAAGCTTTTTGCTTTAATTATTGCCGTTTCAACTTGATTTTAGGGTTGTCAAAGAGCAGCCACAATGTACGCAACGTCAGGCAGCGCGGCCAGGAGGCTGGGCTCGGCCGCTCGGGCTCGCACCAGCTTGGCGCCCGGCAGATTCCAAAGATGGATGCTCGATGTGCGCGTCGCTTCTTTCGTCCATGAGTGAGTCAAATGTCTTCATCTTATTTTCATATCCCATCTTAAACATGACTTTTCCCTGTAACCTCACTAACTGTGAACCAGCTAGAATACAGATATTGCCGTAACGGTGTAGGAACTTACAATCTAAAAAAATTTAATTTTAGATTGTTTTCTTTGGGCGTTTAATTATCTTAATTACTATAAAAAACATACCCCGGGAAGACATTTTATATGCACAAAAAATTATCTTACTCCCGCATGTTTTATTCTATGTTGCTGTGAATCGTTTTATACTGAGTGAAGAAAACGCAAAGTGAAGAAATCTATCTACTGATAAAATAGACGAGGTTAGAGAAATGGGTCTGTGACACTCGCGTCTGTTTCTGTTTTAATTATCTTAATTACTATAAAAAACATACCCCGGGAAGACATTTTATATGCACAAAAAATTATCTTACTCTCGCATGTTTTATTCTATGTTGCTGTGAATCGTTTTATACTGAGTGAAGAAAACGCAAAGTGAAGAAATCTATCTACTGATAAAATAGACGAGGTTAGAGAAATTGGTCTGTGACACTCGCGTCTGTTTCCTTCTGTACATATCAACAGTCTAAATTTTTCAATTCTTCTCCGTTAATGATGAAACTCACTCCCTACAGATACGCCGCAATCTACCTCTGCGCAGGCATGGAGACACTCTTGGAAGAAATAGCACTGATAGCTGCAGGCACTGCTGTCACATCGCCCATAACACCAGCCACCATCGACCATGCAGTGGCTAACTGTGCTGATCTGTGGGGCTTGCTCCAGCCGTATAGTCATTTAAATGCTGGAAGGGTTGCCTCAGGTAAGAGTAATACAACAAAGAAAATTCTTAATAAAACTACTATCACTTATCAAAACGAAAAAACTGGAATCTACAGCCGTCATTCAATTATTTATTCTCATTATCTTCGGCGTGGTCCTTTTTACAACAATGAGCTGAATATTATTTATGTCGACAAACAACTGCAATCAAGAGCTAATACCATATAAAATTTAAATCGTACCTACCATACCACTAAGTTGAACACCACTTCACTCAAGGGCTGCCACACATTTACGTATGTACGTTTTCGTTATCGCAGATAATTAAAGCCGGCAAATAATTAAGCGGCTATTCATAGAACCAACCAATAAGTCTTACATAAACTTTCTTACTTAAGTGAGGAGCTCTCATTGTTGATAGATTCATATGCCTGGTTAATAAATTTATTTATATTCTGATTAAGTCATACCTACTATTTCATTGAAGAAGGGTGTCTTCTGCGTGTCTTCATTAGTCGTCTTATGATAATTATTGACAGGAGCCCTGTCGCTGTCAAGATGGGAATCCATGAGCTCCTTAGGTTCGGGCTCGTCAACCGGAGCGCCTCGTCCCGAGAACAGGGCGCTAGGAATGAGCCATGATTCCGGAATTACGACGAATGGTTCTGGTAAGTCCAGAATTAACATTTCTCTGATATTATATTTAAGGTCATACCATCAAGTTAGTCTGTGAACTGTTTTGTCTATTGCTTGAGTTACATGCAGCCAGTTTTTCCACAATATTGCGTTACTATGTGCTAGTTATCGAAAAATCAGGGATTTTGAAAGTCACCAGTTCACTTATTCTAAAGGTTATCATGAAAGAATCAAATCATATTTGTATGAACTTAGTGCAGTATTAATAGCGCTAAAAAGCGCATATTTAAATATCATGAATGCGATTTTTGCTTCCATCAACCAATCAACCTGATTTTTGGCATAGAGGTAGTTGAACGGACGTAGGTTCCAAGGGATTTGTAAAAAACCGTAATCAACGCGGTCGCGGGATGTTAACCTGTTAGTGGTATGGCCTCCATAAGCAACATCGTACTGGAACCCTTAATCGCTTATCGGCACGTCTTTGTCGGTAGATTGGTAACGAACCACGGCCAAAGTCTCCGACCAGACCAGATCAGTTGTAATTTAGAAATTATAAATGCCAAAATTTCCCCTGCCGGGGAACAAGCCCCGGGCCTCCTATGTAAAACCACACAGCTCACCGCTGCCCAGAGAGATCGTCAGAATCTACCAACAACGAGCTAGAAATGGAGATAGAGAGTGTCCTAACGTTGTGTATTGCTTAAGGTGGCTCAGGAACGTCAGCAGGGTCCAACAACAGCGGCGGTTCGGGCGCCTCGGTGCTGCTGACCACGTGCGCGGGCTCCGCGGCTGAGTTGCGCGCAGTTCTGCGACAGGTCAACCCGCGCCACCCGCCACTGTCGCCCGCCGCTGAGCGCGCGCTGTACTACTTCATGAGATGCTCCCAGGTATGTAGCCCGGGGTCAAACAGCAGTCGGGTCAACACCAGCGATAGGTCGGACTTCACTTTAGCTCACAATGTGTTCAGACTATCTATGATAATAATAGATAATGATGACCGCAATATGCTTTTTAATAGGATGTCCCAATTCTAGTTTTTGTAAAAAATACGCCATAAACAACCACTAACAACAATAACCACGATATCATGAGTATTTTTTTCAATACCACTACAAGCTATGCTGGGCTAACAATGACTACAATCTGACCAAGTTAGGATGGTAACGGGTCAATCTGTTAGGGGGTATGCTAGTTATATTAAACCTGGTTTCGGTTTTGAAATCGTACCTGAACGCTAAATTGGTTGACGGCACGTCCTTGACGGTAGGTGGTAACCACCCAAAGTCAAAGCCTCCTGCGGACAAACCAGAGGTCTTGCTAGTGCAGACTTCTTTCTAATTGCTCTACAAAAAAATTACCATTCATGAATGTCTATAAATAAGGTGCCGGCTCAGTGTCCCTTTACAGTCCATAAGTCTTCATTAGGGGCAAGGCTGCCACACAGAGTAAATAACACACTTCATTCCATTTAGCAGTTGACAGTAAATTATTTATCTCTAATGTTCTTAACGTTTACCATAAAATGGGGAAACTGAAGAAAGTTTGTAAGCAACATTCCGCGGAGAAAACGTACGCGGGCGTTTTTACTGTTTTCGGACGCAATGCACTACATGCAATAATGGCTGCATGAGGTTTCTCTATGTTCGATGGGATATTCTGATATTTTTTGAATTATGCTGGACTGCAATAACTGCAAGTGTGTGCACTCCTCAGCTGGAGCACACGTCAAGCGGCGCATCGGGCACGGGATGCGGGGCCGGGGCCACGGGTGGGGCGGGGCTGTGGGGGGAACGGGGCGCGGGCGCTTTGCCGCCGCTCGGGGAGTGGGTGCGGGTGGCGCGGGCGCACGCGGCGCTGCGACCGCCGCCCGCGGTGCCGGATGCGGACGACATACTGCAGTCGGCGAGGCTTCTGCTGCCCCACGCGGACTGCCCGCCCAGACCTGTCACGTAAGATTTTATAGACGGTTCCCGAAAAGAGATCGCTATGTATAAGGCCGCCTATATGTATACGCTGTTTTGTTTAACGTACTTTTTATGGTGCACAATAGAAGTATGTTCATTCATTCAAAAGATAGCTAGATACCTACCTATACTTTCCTGTAATCGATATATTTGCAGCAGTGGAGTGTTAAAGGCTATGGACTTCTCTTGATTTACATCACAGGTAACTAAGGGCTTCCTACTATCGTTTGAAGCAGTATTGTTTTAAAATGTCAATTAATTTGATGGACCTTGACATTATATAGGTACATTAGATTTCTAACTCTGAAAGAAATAATGCTATTACTACAGTAAATCAAAGCAAATTCATTGTAAAGTCAACATCTCCAGAGGATGCTCTGGAAGCAAAAGGTGAGAGTACACTGCAGAAGATTTGTTTGGTGTGAAGTATATAATTTGGTGTGTGTCAATAATTGTTCGGAGCTCTGCACTCGAAATTGTAGACGAGTATATATACCTAGGACACACGATCCAGTTAGGTAGGTCCAATTTCGAGAAAGAGGTAAACCGCCGAATCCAACTCGGATGGGCAGCGTTCGGGAAACTTCGTGACATCTTCTCGTCCAAAATCCCCCAGTGCCTGAAGACTAAAGTCTTCGAACAGTGCGTGTTGCCAGTGATGACTTACGGAACAGAGACATGGTCGCTAACTATGGGCCTCATAATAAGGCTCAGAGTCACTCAGCGGGCGATAGAG
Source organism: Pararge aegeria (assembly GCF_905163445.1). Lineage (NCBI taxonomy): Eukaryota > Metazoa > Arthropoda > Insecta > Lepidoptera > Nymphalidae > Pararge > Pararge aegeria. Next base: position 599,066 of record NC_053184.1, on the reverse strand, counting down.
AGAGCTATGTTAGGAGTATCTCTACGTGATCAAACAGAAATGAGGAGATCCGTAGAAGAACTAGAGTTACCGACATAGCTCAGCGAGTTGCGAAGCTGAAGTGGCAATGGGCGGGGCACATAGCTCGGAGAACCGATGGACGTTGGGGTCTTAAGGTGCTGGAATGGCGACCCCGCACCGGTAAACGCAGCGTAGGTCGGCCCCAAACGAGGTGGACAGATGACATCAGGCGAGTAGCTGGGAGCCGTTGGAGGCAAGCGGCCCAGGACCGTGCATTGTGGAACTCCCTACAAAAGACCTATGTCCAGCAGTGGACGTCAATTGGTTGAGATGATGATAAGGATTAAAAATAATAATAAATTAGGTAGGTACACCGTACAGATTGTCCTGCTTTTCGCGGAGTATGGCAAATTAAGCTTCAGGTTTATTGCGTATCAAATTCCGCAAAGGAACTCCTGCTTCCATACAATGCTATTCATTTCAAAATGTCCCCCACGGAAAAGAACAGCACTATTTTTAGACCTGTCAATTTAGTTTAGTTCAAAGAAGTGTGTATAAAAGAATTGACATCAGTACTGTATTACATAGTTGACGGCCGACTGGCGCAGTGGGCAGCGACCCTACTTTCTGAGTCCAATGCCGTGGGTTCGATTCCCACGAGTGGAAAATGTTTGTGTGATGAACATGAATGTTATTGAGTGTCTGGGTATTCATACGTATATTATAAGTATTTATGTATATTATCATAAAAGTTCATCAGTCATCCTAGTACCCATATCACAAGCTACTCTTACTTTGGGGCTAGATGGCGATGTGTGTATTGTCGTAGTATATTTATTTACTTTTATGATCCGTAGGTTAGAAGAAGCCATAGAACCGGCGTGGTCGCGTTGCCAGCGGACGGCCGACGAGCTCAGTCGCGCCGCGCTCGGCCTCGCGCAGCGCGCACTGCTGAGCGGCCGGCCCGAGCTGGTCGGCGGGGTGCGAGCACTGCTGCCGCCCGCCGGGATAGACGCAACCGACGCCTCGGGCCTCACCGCGCTGATGAAGGCAGCTTTGGCAGGCGACGAGCAAGTCGTGGCTGTGAGTATGCTTCTCCTAGTCGGCATCATCGTGCCAAATCGCTACTATCCCCCTAAAGGGCACGGGGCTCCTCCCACAATGAGCAGGGGCTACCACACTGGCCCAGTGTGGACAGGTGGCCATGGATTTTAGCACTTGCTGCATGCCTGGATGCCTTGTTTGCAGATGCTCATCGAAGCAGGCGCGGATCCCAACATCGAGACCGCGGGGGCGGCCACGCAGCACTGTGCGCTGCTGTCGCCGCGCTCGCCGAGCCAGCCGCCGCACTCACCCCCCACCCCGCCGACCCCTACTCCGGGGTACACGCCGCCGACTGCGGGTAAACACTAACACCACTAACGTTTCTTGGATAACATAACTGTTAATGTATTTGGCAAACATAGCTGGACAAAAAGAGGAGTAATATATAAAAAAAACATTGGATTCTCCAATATTGCCTACAAGTTACATTGACTGTACCCTTACAAGTCCCCACTGTGCACGCATATTTAGTACTTAAACAGGGTATATAAGTCACATGAGCAAAGCCCTTGCATGGAATTTATAGTATTGAAAAAAATTATAAAAAAATCTGAACCAAACGCTAACATTGTTAGTAGGTAACAAACAACAATCCTTGTTATTAACACAACTACAATCATTGTTAAATTGTAAAATTATGTTGGAAAAAAGCAACTGCTGAGTTTCTTGCCGGCTTCTTCTCGGTAGAATCTGCCTTCCGAACCGGCGGTAGAGACACTGCAAACAGACAAACTTCTTTTGTTTCATCGTATTAAAACCATTGGTGCAAAACGCAGGTTGGACAGCGCTAGTGTACGCCTGCAGTGGCGCGGGAGCCGCCGGCGCCGTGGAGGTGGCGCGGCGACTGCTGTCCGCAGGCGCCAGGGTCGACGGCGCGCCGGCGCGAGGAGATGACGTCTGCACTCTTACTCCTTTGCAGGTAAAGTTTTCTGGAATACTTATGACTGTTCTAAAAGAATTTCTACTCATTGCGAAACTTAACTGCCTAACACAACAGGGTCCTGATCAGATGATGCAGTGCGCATGACTGGTGTCCTTTACAAGTTCGCGCGTGATTGGCTTATAGAATGCATATAACAATGAATCTATACAATAAGAATATTCCTATACAACCTCCTAGAAAACTCTATCTAAATATATAAAAGAGTAATCACGAAGACTCTCTGACTTGAAATTTGAAAGGGAGGTTTCATTTAGGACGGAGATGTCAGCTAAGAAACGATTTTGAGGAATTACTACCCTAAAGGGGTAAAAAAAGGGGTTGGAAGTTTGTGTGAAATTTACATATTCCAAAATCTAGTTAATATTAATGAGGAAAATTTGACTGCTCCCACATAAGCAGGTTGATCAAACGCTGATATCGAATCCGAATGTTAGTGTATGTACATACTCGTAAAACAGTGTCTTATAAAATTTCCAGATGGCGTGCGGCGTTGGGAATTTAGAATTGGTACAACTGCTGCTCGCGCACGGAGCTGATCCCTTTCTTTCCACACAACTGAACGACGCCCTGTGCTACTCCGCTGCAGCTCAGTATGGGTGCTACAGGTGAGCTAGTTTCAATCCCCTTTTTTCGCTTGGACAAAATAACGAACTATGCAAAAAGTTTCGGAATCTTTTGTAATTTTACTTTAATAACAGCACAGCACTTCTCGGGGCCTCAATAACATCCACATCAAGTGTAGTGGAAAGGGCAGTAAAGTTAGCATATACTCAATTTCTTATTCATATCCAAGACTTACTATGGATAAATATTATGTTGTATTTGATAACATTCCTCGACGTATACAACCAGTAATAACATATTAAATAAATACAACGCACGAAATCCGGCACAAAAGTTGAAAGGTGGTTCAGTATACCACGTGCTGGATGAGAAATTTAGTAACAAGATCTCATTGTGCTAGAGTAACCTATAAATATAGTTTGATTTGTAAGTCATTATGATTTGTGTAGTAATAAAACTCAACAATTTTCCTTGGATTGACCTTATTGGTTTCTGCCACAATAGCGCTGTAGCCGTCTGCTGCACCCACGGTCGCAGAGCGTGTCTCCGAGCGGCAGTGCGAGGTGGGGCGCGGGGGGCCGGGGGAGGTGCGGTGCTCTCTCTAGAGGAGGTGCTAGCGGAGGGCGCTCCGCCAGCGTCGGGCAGGCCTCCGCCTTTTACGAAACAGCAGCAGCGAGCGTTGCAAGACGCTATGTACTATGCAGCCGAAACCGACCATTTAGGTATAATTCTTTCCTTTATAACCACAAAAGTTTAAGTTTGTAGGGCATATTTACATTTTTACATTTGTCTTATTTATATATATCAATTTCTGTACATGCAACTAGTTCCCTGGATTAACATGGACGTCTGTCTCAGTAACTCAAATTCAGAGCGATTATTGAAATGTTTTAGTCGGGGCTACTATTTCGAGTTGAGAGATCGCTCGCGTTACTAGTAATTATTTTATCAATCGGGTCTAGTTTCCATACTGCTTTAGATTATATATTTAATTTGGTCCACGTTGCTATCCCATATTTAAGGACACTTATGCAATGGGAGACTAAAATTAAGCTGTGTCAACTTAAATTACCTATATGCAAGCATACAATTTTACTATTTAAAATTTATTTTCCAGACATAACTCTCGAGCTTCGTGCACTGGGAGTCCCCTGGTCGCTTCACGCGTGGACACTGTCACTGGCAGCGGCCGCCGAAGCCTCGCTTGACCACGTCATAGATCAACTGCTTCAAGATTTCTTGCAGGTTGGTAACATTTCTCGCGCACTATCGGCGTATACCTACTTCAACTCATCAAGGCAACATTCAAGGAAAACGGAGCTTGGGATGAAGAATAACATGTTGGCTGAAAAATCCTACGCCAATGGTTTGGAAAAAACACTCTTTCCTTATTCAGAGCGGCGGCAACAAAGATACAAATTGCCTTAATGATGTCGACCCACGAAAGAAGATAGCACTTTAAGAAGAACTGGAAACTACGCATGTGTTATCGTCACAGTAAAACTGGTTAAGAGAGCTTGTTTGCACGAGCAATCCAGTTTGTTTAGTGCCGGTATACAAAAAAAAAACCCTTCTACTTATAAGTCGAATATCTTCTTGAGTTCATATGTTTGTTTTATGAAGATAAAGGAAAATGGATGGTATCCACTTCTTCTTTATTACGACAAAAACTGATTTGCCGATTTATGTTAACTTTTGTTTCCAGGTGTGTCCGTCCGACGACAGTCACTACAGCAAGCAATTCATATACGAGTGCCTCCCTCTGCTTTTCAACATTTTACGCTACAGCAAGGTATGTAATGACTTAAGTTGCAGAAACTAAATTATAATGATCACGAAGTTCGTTGATACGTCATGGAGGCCCCAATACATGTATCCGTAAATAATGGCAGCTTTGCGTGACAAGGGCTTACTTATGACGGCCTAGTGGCGCAGTGCGCAGCGACCCTGCTTTCTGAGACCAAGGTCGTGGGTTCGATTCCCACAACTGGAAAATGTTTGTGTGATGAACATGAATGTTTTTCAGTGTCTGGGTGTTTATCTGTATATTATAAGTATTTATGTGTATTTCATTCATAAAAAAAAATATTCATCAGCTATCTTAGTACCCATAACACAAGCTACGCTTGGTGGTTTGCATGCTGTTAAGCGGAATTTGTTTAAGAGCGAACCACATATATATTTAAGACCTGTATATCAACCCAAATTCGTAAAGATTTTTTTTTATTTTTTTTATCTGTTTGTGATCAATAACATAACTTAACCGCTAATAAATGAAGCGATGATCACTGTAAAAGTATGAAACTGCGTAACAGCGATCACACCACTGTTCACTGGATATTTATCAAGAAATCTAAATACAATCAAAAATATTAATTAAAATAAAATAAGATTAAAAAAACAATGATCAAAAGGGATACATGCAACATGCTAATCTTAATTTCGAGTGTGTCTGTTAGAGCATATGTATTTTGTGTTTAATCTTGTGTGTGTTTATGTGCGTGTGTGCGTGCGTGTGTGTGAGTAATGTATAGTAAAAAAAACGGTTATCAATAATGCTAGTATCACATGTTGTTCCAACGGAGATGAATTGTTTCTTTCTGTTTGCGATCAGAAGGAAGGCACAGTTCTACTGCTGGCCGATATCTTATGCGCCTGCTACGGCTGGGAGCCCGTGCCCGGCGTGCTGGAGCCGCCGCCAGCCGCGCCCGCGCCCGCGCGGGTCGACCCCTCCTACGTCAACAACCCTTCACTCGCAGACGTTACTTTCAGGTATACTCTTCACACCTAGAGTTTACGGCGGTTAGTCTATTTCGAGATCAATTTCATCAAATATCTACGCTTATTTTATTTATATAAATAGATATTTGATAGAAACAGGCGTTACTTTGCCGAAATTCATGATATATTATGAAAATTTGGCTTAATTTGGTATACTCGTCGAAAAGCAGGAGAATCTGTGTGGTGTTATTTATAATTTCTTCAATCCTTATACTCCACACCAAACAGATCTTCGGCAATATACCCTCTACGCACGTTTCGCTTCGAAAACGGAGCATCCTCAGGAGATGTTGACTTAACAACGAATAATTGTTAAGTGAAAAATTCGCCAAATGTGTTTCCCTTTATAAAAGGCGACACATTTGATTTCGGACTTACATAAACTGTTTCGTTTCTAAGGATGGCGCATTATATTGTAGGTACTTGTAAGGAAAATTTACCTAAGGGCTATATATTTATGGAAGGTAAACTGGAGATTTACCATGAAACCGCAATAATGCCTGGGTAAAACATAATTATCTTTCCTAATATTGCCAACATGAAAGTGTGTTTGTTCGTTTGTATAACTATCACGCATCAGAAAACACCTGTCCACGTGTGCAAAGGCATGCACTTCATACATGCAAAAAAGCACTGCCTACCCAAATTATTTTATACAACCCGTATTGGAGGGGAATTTTTCCATTTTATTTATGCCTAAAATTGCTTTATGCATACCCTGGTCTCGAAGACTCTGTGCACGTTACTGCACGTGTGACAGGCTACTTTTTATATCGAACTTTATCGCGGATGAATGGTCTGGCAAGCCGTGAGCTAGTCGTAAAGAAACGGATATGTTACACAGGGTGGAGGGCCGCCTGTTCTACGGGCACAAGATCGTGCTGGTGTCGGAGTCGTCCCGCCTGCGCGCCATGCTGGCTCCGCCGCGCACGTCCGCGGACGCGCTGGCCGCCAACGCGCCGCCGCTTGTGCAGATCAACGACATACGATACCATATATTTGAGGTTAGGCTTCATACTCAAAATTAAAATTCATTTATACCACCGGTTCGGAAGGCAGATTCCACCGAAAAGAGCTGGCAACAAACTCAGCCGATTGTTTTTTTTTTCAACATCATTGTACAGTTTAGAATCATAAAAATTTCCTATCTTGTAAGAGATGAGAGGTGAGCCTGCTTAACCTTAATCACTAGGCTATCACCTCTTCATACTTTAAATAATCTATTCATATCCAAAAACAAGAGGGATGAAAAAATGTATACGCTACCTAACAAAGTAAAATGCCGGATAGTAAGCAAAACGAGAATATCTTCTTCTACATTTTGTATATTAAAAATTTCCATAGCTGGGAAACCTCCTTTGTGGCAGATAGATAAATGATAACTGTATGGCAAGCAATAAATATTTATATCCCAGAATTTCCTTAAAAAATTTGCATTTGCTCTTCTAAAACTTTGCCTACGATTAATTAAATTGAAGTCAGATAAATGTAAACTTCTAAAAGAGCTATTTAAACCCACGATGTTGTGCAGCAAGTGATGAAGTACCTGTACTCTGGCGGCTGCGCCGGGCTGGCCGTCCCGGAGAGCGACGTGCTGGAGGTGCTCGCGGCGGCGTCCTTCTTCCAGCTGCTCCCCCTGCAGAGGCATTGCGAGGCGCGCGCGGCCAAATCCGTAGACCTGCATAACTTGGTCTCAGTCTACATACATGCTAAGGTATTTCTATATTTCATCCATCACTTGTTGGTTGGCGGTTCCTGGATATTAGTTATACGATTTTAATAGGATGAAGGTAGTTGCGAAATCGAGTGAGAGGGAAATACATTGTCCGCCAGCTCACTTTTTACGATGTACGCGAACACCGTAAAAAACTGGCACCCTAAAGTTTGCTAATAGCCTAAGCTAGCTTCACAGTGTACACTTTCAATTGTCAAAGTCTTGGGGCTCATTACGGTGACTTAATTGTACAAAAATCTCAAATTTTAATGTTCAGTGAAACTTGGTGGTCCGATAGTGACATACCTAGATAATGCGTTATAATAAAACTTTCAGTGTATTAAATAACTTTTTTCTATTGTTAGTGTCGTTTTTTCTACATACGTAGGGTAAAAGCGTAAAATAAAAAAAATTTAAAGGTGTAATAGTCAGGAGTGTTCTAAGCTATGTTTAATGAAATTCGGTCCAAGTTAGCCGCCGCCACAAAATGGCAATCACAACTTTTTTCACAACTCCCGTCAAATTATGTGGCACATATTTTGACGAGATGATTGGCTAGTAGGATAATGTACGTGTATGTCTATATTGAACGTGAGTGAGCAGTATACACTAAAATCTTTTGTCAGGAAATTACTCGGTGATTTTTGTTTCAGGTGTACGGCGCCACTCAACTTTTGGAATACTGCCAAGGGTTTCTCCTACAGAACATGGTGGCTTTACTAACATATGATGACTCTGTGAAACGGTTACTGTTTGGAAAGCGACTGCCCGGCCACAACGTGCTCAGTGCTCTACTGACCACCTTGCAAAAACGAATCGAATCCAGGAAGAACCAGGCGAAGAGTAGGTAGCAGGAATGAGGCAACAACTTCTAGAGAAAACTAATTTTAACATAATTCTTCAAATCATACTACTACTTCGGTGTGAGCGATTGTCAGTGCTGACAATCGTTGGTGACTCCACTCGTCTCCAAAGAGGATAATATATACCATGGTCTAATTAACGGACAACTTACTATAATCACATACCAGTCTCCCTTCTTCACTCACCTTTTTTAGTAGTAGAGTTTCACTTATTTAAGTCATAGTAGACGTTTTTCGGCATAGCTCGTCCGGGGAAGTACTACAGCAATGATTATTTCTGCCGCTAACAACATTGAGATGCTCCGGTCTGAAGGGCGCGGTCGCCCATGCCCATGGGGCTTAACAGCAACGCCTCAGATTGATGGACACGGGGCGGTATTTTGGAGAACGTGTCACTCGCAATCTGCTTGGTCCATCAATTATTACTATAAAAACCCGATAAGTTAGTAAGATTTATAAACTAGGCAAACATGGCAACTATTTTTTTTTATTTTAATTAAATAACAGTAGCAGTTAATTCGACCGTGATATATAACTTAGCTCTTGTTATTCTGTATTCTAAATGTATTTCTATGTGTATTATCAAATGAATGCTTTAATCCGTATTTAAAAAAATTATAATAGTTAGTAATTTTTTTATGTAAATCGCACATAATAATATATGATACCGTCAATAATTCGTTCTACCCGAACATTTTTCAACATCGTAGTCGCATCGATACTTCGAGACATGCTTACTTATCATACGAGTAAGTTTTAATAAATACAAATAGAGTGCAACAAAAAAGCATAGAATCGTGTTATGTAGAAGAAATATCCACAAGAATCTATATAAATAGGACTGCTTATACACTTGAACTTGGACTTTTCATTCTTTATATTTTCTCTCGCAAATTATTTAATGAATTGTAACTAACAAATATCATTTAATTCTAGGTTTGTAAATAACTCTTATATTTTACTAAGGTTAAAATAGGAATAAGATTTGGCTAGTTTAAACTAATCATAATAATTTTATATAAAAACTAATTACAGTATGATTGTGTAGATAATATTCAAGTCGACGTTCTAAAAAAATTGAGGCTGTATCCGGGCTTTGTAAAATCTGCAGTAAAATAAAAACAAAATACGCAGTCCTGCCGAAACATATGTAGTGAAAGATGTGCCGTTACTGCAGTAGCAGCTGTCACGAAACGTTTCCGTACTGTAAAGGGCAAACGACAAATTTCTGTTTATTTTATTTTTAATCAGTTCAATCAAACTGCGTTATTTTTAAGGTTTTTACTATTTTTTTATGTAGCAAAACCTGTAGCACCTACAACTCAAACAGTCATCATCATCATCGTCAGTTTGATGTCGTCTGTCCAACTCGTTGGGGGCCGACCAACCCGCTGCGTTTACCTGTGTGCATTCTAGCACTTCGGAACCCCAACGTCCATCGGTTCTCCGAGCTATGTGCCCCGCCCATTTCCACCTTTTGCGACTCGCTGAGCTATGTCAATAACTCTGGTTCTTCTACGGATCTCCTCTTTCCTCATTTGATCACGTAGAGATACTCCCCAACATTGCTCTCTCCATCGCCCGCTGAGTGATTTTGATACTCAAACAGTACGAAAAGTTATATAATATACTACTTAGCAAATCTTCTTCTTCTAAGTCGAGTAAGTCTTCTCTCATCAGAGCGGTCGTGGTCGTAATTTACTTAGCAAATAGGACTTGAGAAAGTGTTCTCAACAAAACTAGATAGGTGCTTGATTTGAAACTAGAAAATAATAAAAAAAAATCATTTTCTGGTGGATTATCTGGTGAATCAATTAAATTATTTTTAATATAACAAAAATAGTTTCAGGATTTTCCCTTTATTTGTGCTTTAAGATAATATTGCTTCTTGACTTTTATGATTCTAGGTTATTTTGTCTTTCAGGCAGGCAAAAAGACACCAACGAGACGTGATGCTTTAAAGGCTTTTTTTTCTTTTTAAGTAGGTACGGAACTCTAAAAAGTCTTTCTCGTGTATAATCAATATAAAGAGCCCGGATGTGGTTTTAAAATTTTTGAAAAACATAATTTTATTTCATGTCTATCACGTCAGTGCACAAATATTTTGACTATAATATTTTGAAAGTATTATGTAACTTTTGTAATTATTGTTGAAATAAAGTTTTGTATTTTATAACTCATTTTTGATTTAATAAACAACCCTTTTTATGTTACTATAATAGCGGTTCTTATAAACCTTCAACAGTTCACTAGATTTAAAACTCCTTGTTTATTACCCACTGAATGAGACAGTTGTAAATGCCCTTCATTGCGGACACTACCTGCACTGTCATCTGTATTGCAGTGGATTATTAGTATGCAGAATGAATAGTGTAGGTGATAAAACCTGAGGAACACCTAATGCTGCGTCCATTATGGAAGCTGACAATACAGTTTGTCGGTGCCTACATTTCTGTTGAGGGGTCCTGAACTCTGAGGGTAAGGGTACAAAATTGGTACAATAAACATGGTGCCGCGATAATGGTTGCAGTTGTCTAAACTGTGTCAACCTAAATATTTACGAAAAGAATATTTAACTGAAGTCTCTTTCTAGCAGCCTATTCAGCTCATTAACAAACAACATACCTACACGCAATTCTAAAATGAGTACAAATTAATGCATTTCTACTGCAACTGATTCTATGTTTTCTTATTATAACTAATATACTCATTACTCTGGATAACGAAATTACAGTCTTTCACTATAGCGAAAAGTTGTTCCAACATAACTAAGTTGTTCCAACAAAATCCAGTTTATAATCGTCTGGGCACCGCGCGGCTGGGTAACTTGTGCCGTCTATGGCTCTTCTTGTGAGTACAATTGGCATGATGGCAGTAGGTAACAAAGAATGGCCAAAATATTGTATTTATCCTATGTTTTATTCATTATGAAAAACGTATTTTTATTTATATTCCCAGTTAAATTCGTATTTATACTATAGTATTAATATGATAAATAAAACTGCTTAATCTAGCGAGCCGATCCGTTATGATAGATGAAACACTTGATTATGACGTCACGTCAATATAAACATAATTTTGTTCCGCTTGAACTTCGAAAATATCTGAGTATATCAAGTAGATATTTTGTTATTTCAAACTATCAGTTGATAAATTTTATGTCACGAGGCTGCCAAACAGGCTCATCACATACTTGGTATGGTTACTGAATTGCTACTGTGGAGCTGGTTGGTAAAGTATTGGTGTTGGCGCGGGAGACAAATATCCTCAGACCGGTGGATTCCAGTCCCGTCTAGCACTAGACACGTCATGGGTGATTTCCCAAACTTTTTTCGTAGGTGGCGGGACTATTAGCACGGGACAACCCAGGTTCTGATCCAGCCGCTTTCAGTCCAACGAGTGGCCACTGTTTGTATCCTCTTTGGAATTTCTGTTATGTAGATAAAAATTCAATAAATATATTTTATTATAAATGTAGTATTAAAATACCCAGATATTGTAATCACTTCGGTATTGATAAAGTTATAGCTATTAATAGTATTATTACACTATTCAATTCATATGGCTTATGCATATAGTTTATGGCTTTTGTCTGTGCCAACTGGGCACAAGGTACTTCGCCAATGTCTTGTAGATGAAGAAGGCACGAAGGAGATTGATCGGTGAAACTAATGAAAAGTTAATTTTGAATTTGTACCAAGAAATATTTGTTATTAGCTAGTTAGCTCTTTAACCTAAGGCAGCACAGACAACACATGCATATATATCTAACACAACACATGCATATATATCTAACACGGATATTTTTTGTACATTATACTTTAATTTTATTACTTACTATATATTTACATAAAAATCTACAATAAGGACTGAAAACAAACATTAAAAAACATTTAACACTCAAAGGACGGGGGACTTCGGATTATTACACTATAAAAAAAAAAATATAATCTGACCAGAAAGAACAAAAATAATAATCTGTAGTGCCAACATGTTTTTTAGTGGTCTATGGTTGTAAATCGGAACCCAAGGCAGACAGAATTTTTTTCATAAAAAAAAAATCAGTTGTCTCTGGTTCACATATAATGATGTAAAATGAGAGATCGTGCAAATTTTCCGACCAAAATTTTGCAAATAGCTTATTAATGTAGTGCTAAGTGTAGTGTTCATAATTAAACAAATCCGTTAAATGACGTGACAGTGAGTAAACATGCAGTTCTACAAGGAAAGGATTCTAAACGCTGCCCAGTTAAAAAGACTAAGTGAACATAAATATTCGTGTACCAGTGCGAGTATATTAGATGCCTGGCTCCAGCCGTGGTGGTGCTGGCTGGTGTCGAAAACGCCGCTATGGCTGGCGCCGAATCTCATTACAATATTAGGTTTAATAGTCAATATCGTCACCACACTAATTTTAATTTGGTAAGTGTTGTCTGTCTGTCATTTTCATCTCGTTGGCTCATTAGAATGTTGCAAATATTGTGTCATGCAGAGTACCTACCTAACTAGCGGAACTACTTTCATTTTTGCCTCATAAGCCTCGATCAACTTTCTTATAACCTACATTTTTATTATTTTCCTAAGAGTACACACTCCGTGAAATTCGGCCTCCGAAGCGCGAGAGTCGTATGGCAAAATAGACTATGCTTTCCGTTACATGAAGACCTCGTATGATTGGCCGAAATAGTCGCGCCACTTCTGATAAGATTACATACATGAATAAATTATTGTTATGAGAAAAATATTTAACCATCCGAGTTCGATAACTTATTCATCATTATAGTTTTTTGGCTTTAACAACTATATTTTTCTATATCTATAACTATTCTTTAAAATGTAGGTTTTTTTTTTACAATATATTCATTGAAATGATTTTATCACAGGCACCTCTTATTTTTTGCATTATTGTAATTACATTTTCATTTGATACTAAAGTAGACTTGTGACTATAATTCAAAGAAACAAGACAAGAAAATAACATTTACTATTACTACTATTGTATTGGTGCTCTTTCTCACATTTGAAGAATGATGAATTATGGTAAAACTAATGGTAAAATTATATTTCATATACCCAGTTACTTATTAGTATTTGAGGCTCCTGATTACTACAATGCAATTAAAGATCTTATTTAGGAATCATTGATTTGCAGTGATAATAAAGATAATTCTGATATAATTATGGATTAACATTATAATTCTATATCTAACCATGATTGCACAATAATGTAATTGTTTGACTAAATTCCAGAAATATATGAAAGATTAGACCAAATATTAAAAAGTGGTAATAGCCTAGTGGTTAAAGTTTTGGGCCCAGAATGAGGAGGGAGGGATCCCTCCTCATTCTGGGAGTTAGGCTGGTTCTGGAAGTGGATGGGCAGTGTGTTGATCTTTATGATGTAAATATCAAATAGTAAATAAGTACAAAAAAAAAATAGATTCAAACTCTTACAGTAACTCAGAGTCAGAGGAGACCTTTTATACATAGTTGCTAAGAGTATGACCAGTAGATTTTAAAGTTTAAACAAAGTAACAGCCAAAAACATCAATAGTCTATGCACGCCACTGCATGTAGACTGTATGCAGGTGATATAAATTGAAGAAAATCTCCAGTAAGAGTTATAAAAATTAAGGGTAGCCTATTTATAACAACTACAAAGCATCATTTAATATTTTATTACTTGTATTGGAGATTTTTTTTAATTTTATATTTCCCTTTTCATTTTTTCTGTCCCCTTAGTGCATACCCTGTTCATACCCTGTGTGCATTTAGGCTTTTCCACAGTATTGGGCCTTAACCTTCTAGCCAAAGGCATGGTGCCTGCTGCAGGTGGGAGGACACAGTCAATTTCCTAACTAATACTGCATTTTTGCAGTAAAACCCCAAACTTAATAATTCTTTTAAAGTATTTACTATTCAGTCTAGAGTAGCCCTTGATCCCAAGGAGTAAGTCTTACAACATGCCACACTGATTTATAAATTTGAGACTTAGGTGGTAACCGTCAAGTTTATGAAAACAGGGTGGCTGTAAGTACACCAGTAACCACACCCTTCAGTATTGCAACAACTGCTTGGTGGTAGAGATAAGCATGCCTATAAGACTTCCCTGTAAAATGTACACAATAACTAAAAACGTCTCTTAACACTTAGACTATTTATTGGATTAAAGGAGTTTCTATCTATAATCTAGGAACTGTACCAGATGGAAGTCAACTAAAGGATATTTTGCCGGGTTGAGGTTATAAGGATCCTTGTAATCTCCTCCTGGTAGCTTACAATGTCCACTTTAGTAGTTAAACTAAACCATTGGTTGAAAGCACAGTTTTGTACCTAACTTAGCCTATCTATTTCATGCACATAATAAATGCTGTATAAAATGCACATCACTAAAAGTAACAATATTGTAGTTATTGTTTTTTAAATGACAAACATTCTAAGTTGTATAATATATTACAAACATTAGTCACAAAATGGTAATGAAAGGTTGTTGAACGTGAACTTCATAATATCAAGGCAAGGCAACACAGATGTCGCTTCATAAGGCAGGCTACCTTTGAATTAAACATAGCCTTCATACAATGTTAATGTTTGACGATTTAATATGAATCTCATTAGCTTTTCATATTTCAAGACTAAACAATAACTACTTTTGCTAGCTCTTATTTTATGTTGCTTTTACTACTCTTAAAGGTATGCCAAGGTGGACATCCTCCCCTTCCGCCTCCTGATGTTTATGTTCTTTGTAAAACTAAAAATACATACATATTAAGTGTAATAAATATAAATAAAAAAATGTATTGCTGAATAAACTTATAACACCCTTTCCTCATAAGATGCCACAATTTGATCATAAGGTAAACAAAACAAAAGTGATGTGTTTTGTTAAAACTATTTTTTCTAAATTATTTTTCATTGCAAAACCAGCTAATAAAGATGATTATGAATCAAAAAAGTAATTGTTGAGTTCACCTTATGATCAAATTGTGGCATGATTATTTTTTCTGTTTGTGGCTGATTAAATTTCATTTAATGTCTTTTGATAAATTAGTTTCTTTTCAATCTTTGTTTTGTGTGTAGTGCAAATAAATAATATTATTGGATTATTAATGTATTTTTCCCGCA
Source organism: Pararge aegeria (assembly GCF_905163445.1). NCBI lineage: Eukaryota > Metazoa > Arthropoda > Insecta > Lepidoptera > Nymphalidae > Pararge > Pararge aegeria. Next base: position 583,972 of record NC_053184.1, on the reverse strand, counting down.
ACTGTAGTGCTTGTTTATAAACCACCACACAATGGTGTTACCAGGAAAACATGTATAAACCAATGCATTTCTTGAAATTCCATATCTTTAACTAAAGTAGTGTTGTGGTGATTAAAACAACTAAGGCCATAATAATAATTTCTAAGTCCATGTTGTAACTGTGACTTAACATTTACTTAAGTATGCTTACTACTAAGTTCCTAAGCAAAGTACCTATTTAATAAGATATAAATAGTGAGTTTGTTGTATTTAATACTTATTCAGTCAGACAACATTTTATGTCCCCACAGTAAAACTGCAAATGCTATTGCTATCATAACAGTGAAATATTTATGTTGCTGTTGGTTTTTTACCTTCTTTAATAGCACAGTTAAGAACCAGTTTGGCTAGTGTATACCTTTAAAAATGGTTAAAACATTACAGCAATATTTATAAGAAGTAGAATCTTTTCAATGATCATCACAACATATAAAAGATAAAATATTGATATATATAAATAAGGTCCCAGTGTCGTAGCACAATATATTCTGAAAGTTGAATCTCCGCCACGCACAACAGTGAAGGATACCACTCTACGATGAACCACCTGCATTCCTCAGAGATCTTCATAACAGTCTCATAAATCAGTAGGCATTCGATTTACGCGATGCTTAGGGTTATTGAAAGCGGGCATAAGTTTCCAATGCTTTTTTTTCCAGGTATAGTCCAGACGCACGGCAAGAGCCGCCGCGATGGGCCTGCGCACTGTGCGCGTTAGGAGTATTCGTGTACCAGAGCCTGGACGCCATAGACGGCAAGCAGGCACGGCGGACCGGCAGCCAGTCGCCGCTGGGTGAACTCTTCGACCACGGCTGTGACAGCATCTCCACGGTGTTCATCGCCCTGGGCGCCTGCATAGCTGTCAAGCTCGGGGACTATCCCACGTGGATGTTCTTTCAGGTTGGTGGATCTTTAACAATTAGTAAATAATGGTAAGAACCTCCCTCTTCGTAACTTGGAAATAAAAAGTAAGAATATACAACGTGTAAATGGAAGAGACTTATCTGTGAAACCGAAACGCTAGTAGTTTTTGAGTAAATCACTGCCATAGTTTAAACTGAAAGAAATCAGATACAGCCCTAACATCACATGCAAAATTAACATCAAGTGACTCTTGTCACATTAGGTACGCGTTACGCAGCGTAGGTACTATGCGCGTGTCAATCTTTTATCTTCAATAGGGTTGTCATAAGTAAACACTTAAGAAGTTTTGAATTCGTTTGTATGGCGACATAAATTTAATTTTTTATTTGGAATACTTCATAAATAAGCTTCTTCAATATTTTTACAGGGCGATTTCTTATGAAATATACTTATGCTCCATTCAACAGTATTTCCTTATTCGGTTACACGTCGTATAGAACAGCGGTGATAGCCTAGTGGTAGGTAAGGGGCTACTTTTGGGGCGCCGAGTTCGAATCGCAGCACGCACCTTAACAATTAAATATCACTTGCTTCAACGGGGAAGAAAAAGTTCGTGAGGAAACCTGCATGCCTGAGAGATCTTCATATTTTCTCAAACCCGTGTGGAGTCCACCTCTCCGCACTGGGCCAGCGTGGTTGTCTAGGGCCTTAACCCTTTCCACTGTGGAAGTAGACCCGTGCCCTGTGGGCCGGTTATGAGTTGATGTGATGATGATGATATACAATACTCCACTCCACTTCCCGCGGGTGTCGTACGAGTGATATGTAATACTTCATATACTTGATTATCTGCTACTGCCGTATCGCTAGATTTTGCAGTTTTGTGTATTGAACATAAATACCAATCATACTTAGAATATAAATTAAAATAAGTAGCGATTCTGTCATCATGTCTATAATAATTTAACGGTGTACTTTACAATAATGATGAGTGTATCCAATCAATGGGATCGCTAGTTAGCTATATATAGAATACCTTCAATAGATTAGACACATATTATATGGATTGCAATGATGTAGTTGAAACTTGAAACGTTTGAATCAATCATTAGCCTCGCGTTGATGAATTACATCGGACGTTGGACACTTGTTTAGAATACACACTTGGTAGTTAGTTAGGTCAGGTTTGTTCGTGGCTTCGAACATATTTTACGTTGTCACTAATGCCAGTTTACTTTTTAGCTATGTAGTATAAGAAACCCCACTTGTACATAACTTTGATCACCTCTTTCCTTTCTTCTCTGAGAATTGGGCTATCAGGTACAAAAAAGTTTTTCAAATCTATTGATTATTTCGTAGATTAGTGGGATCGAACAAATAAACTAAAAAATAAACTTTCCAGCTTGGTATGTATAAAAAAGAAATATATATGGAAAAGGGGGTAGCGGGAATTTATTCAGTAATATAAACAGCACTTTTGTACATAAGAGTGATATTTTTTCATTATCACATAAAGTAATAAAGTTTCTAAAAGTTAGTTATACGTTAACCACAACATGCTTTATTTGTAATGAAAAACTTGTTCCACAACATTTTTCTTTAAATATCAACACTCAGAGAAATAACTATACCCAGTTTGCAACCTGTTGGAAAACCAACTGAACCGTGTATAAAAATTATATTATTTTAGGCTTACTCTATAAGCAATTTTTAATACGTCAAGTCTGTTTGTAGTTACTCCACCATCAGGGTATTTTATGCGTTCGGGTTAAAAAGGGAGAGAGACTGAGGTACATTAGGGCGCGTTCTGCGATGCGATGCTTTCATATCGATTCAGCGGAAGTAATGTCGCGACCGTGAACCCGTTCCGCTGAATAGACGCAAGGTCTCGGGCGTCGGGACTAGCCCGGCCACTTGGCAACTCTCCGAAACAAAGATCGGGCAGATGTGTGCTCGAGCTCCGGCGTTGGGATGCTGCCAAACTTCAAAAGAGGTGTATTTAACCCAAATAGGGTGTTCTTTTAATATTTTAAATAACCTAAGTAATATTATAAATGCGAAAGTGTGTATGTTTGTTTGTTTTTCTTTCCTTCACGTCCTAACAAAGCTACTAATCAATTGATTTTTTTTCACAGAGTTAGTTCAAAGGACACAGAGATTAACAGATATTCTTTCGTTTTCGTTTTACAAATGTTCCTTCAAAAGCACTGGCCTTAGTAGGTGTTGTGGACAAATTTCTTGGCTTTAAAACAGTTTTCACAAGTTCGATTTTACGTAGTTCCTTCGTTTTTATACTCAAAAAGCTCATACTAATGAATGGTGTAGCTTGAAACGCAACTGTGAACGCATTTCAAGTTTACCGTAATCACAATAAAAAAAGAGATCCCTACAGTGGTTCAGCGCCTTTGATCTCGTCGTAAATGCCGACATCGTCTGAACACCGTCGCGTCGTATATCGATGCGAGGAAGGACCCTTACTAACATCGCCCGTCGTTAGTTACGACCTTAGATGTCTGTATGACTATCATCCTTACTCTTAAGGTGGTAGACAGCTTGGTTGTTTTCGCAACAGCTCGGAGGTACGTCAACGACGCCCCGTAGGCCGACCAACAGTGCGTGAAATTCCTATTCTGTGTTACACCAATTGCGTACTTTTGCGCAAAATATAGGCGAGCATTACTTGCCTTGCAACAGTAGCGTCGTTTTACGCAAGGCAAGTTGACGCAGCGATGGCACAATCACTAACAACAGTTTACCGGGCAAGAGTGCCTTAATGATGTGAAGCTTCATTTACTAGTAGTTGCGGTTCCCCGCCACTTTCCGCTTACAACTTCTGATAAGTTTTGTCCCGACAAAATTTCATACGTCTTATTTCGTCGTATCAAGTAGTGGCGGTACTACCATAGAAGCCGAAAAGCCAGACTTATATTATCTATCGAAATTTTTAATGATAATTCGCGTTTAGATCATAATCATAGTCTTTCAAAGATGAGTTGATGTTCGTCATTAGGCACAAAAGGCACTGCCTTATATTGGTCATATGATGAGTAAAATTTTTCCTATATGTAATTGGGCTTGCTCTAATTCCCCTAAAGACCCTAGGAACGCCACTGGTATCAAGTACATGAAACGTTACACCTACGTCTCAAATTGATGGACACAGGGCAGCATGATGCAGGAAGTTCTCCTTGTATGCCCCGTAAAGTGTTGCTCTTTTTATAGGCGTTGGTTTTCCACTTACCATCAGGTGGACCATCTGCCTGGTCCATCAATTATTACTATAAATTATCCACCCTTCCATCATTACAAACTTTCGCATTTATAATATTAGTAGGACTACTTATCTGTTACCCGCGTAATTCGTCTGCGTTTATTAAGTTATTTAAAAATCCCGTGCGAATTTATTTTTTTTCCTAGGATAAAATGTAGCCTTTGTTACTATCCGCCCTTCCCAACTAAATCCGTGCCAAAAAACGAGTGGAATGGTTGCTTATTTAGTACGTGAAGGGAGGACAAACAAACAAGCAAACGAACACATTTTCGCATTTATAATTAGTAGTAAGGATTTATTATTTAATTTGCAGTGCTTCTGCGCAATGACGCTGTTCTACTGCGCGCACTGGCAGGCCTACGTCACTGGCACGCTCAAAATGGGCCGCATCGACGTGACCGAGGCGCAGTACGCCATCATCGTGATACACCTCATATCCGCCATCTTGGGCCCCGACGTGTGGACCACTCAGGTAATGTAGTCCGCCTTATTCCTTACACTAGTACGTTAAATTATAATTCCATTGCAATGATAACTGTACGCGTCACGGAAGTTGTAGATTCGGGTGTTTAAATTCAGTGTTTGGGCAAATTTTCACTTTGTCCATCCGCCCGTCTGTCAGACGGTGCTCTGGAAACGGTAAAATTAACAGATTATAAATAAAAAAGATTTTAAGAAAACCTTATCACAAGAGTACTTAGTACTTACTACAAACAAATATGAATTTATTTGTTTCTTCTCCACAAGTCTTTTTTTATTTATTTAAAGAATTTTGCCGCTCTATTACATATTATATAAATCAATAAAATTTTTAGATAATTTTAATCGTATTGTTTTATTTGAATTTCTAAATAGAGCAAAAATCTTTTTTGACCTCATAAAGATTACATTTATTTTAATTTTTATATGTGGATAACACATAAACTTACCCTTACTTAACTTTATAATTCATATTTCTACAAACACAATAATTATCTTAAATAAATTAACGAAAAAAAATTGACAATAATATAAAACAAACGTAAAAGATTAGGGCGAGCTTTAAACAAACAAACGACACAATTTTCGTGGCACGTACCCGAAGTGAGTTTTGCGTTATATAATCAGAATTTCGCTTATATAACGTATCATTGCAATGTTTTACGTTAGGCAGTTTAAAAAAATATAAAATCGATTTCTCTTAAAAATACCCACATGAATTGTTTTTATTTATTTTATATATGCGTGCGGTCTGATCGGAGCATAGATAATTAACAATGGTAAATGGTAATGCATAATTTGATATGATATATAGCATGTGCAGTTATGCATCAATAATGATTAATCGCTTTGCGGTCAAATGCTTTCTTTTAGTCCAGTCAGTAGGGATTAAAAAATATAGTTCTAGAAGAGATAGATAGGTAGATAAATTCTTTATTGAACACAATTAAGGGATAAAGGTAATAGAAATTGAAAACATAAATACAAGAAGAATAAAAATGCGCAAAGGCGGTCTTATCGCTTTAAGCGGTAGAGGTTTAGTAGTAGTAGAGCTTTTTGTGTCGGAGCTCGTCCGAGGAATTACTACCTCCATGCTTAATTCTGCCGCTTAGCAGCATAGCTGTGGTCCGGTTTGGAGGGCGTGGTTGCCGGTGTAGTTACAGGCACCTACGCCTCAGGTTGATGGGCACAGGGCTGCACTTCGTGCTCTGTTTATAAGAGATTCGTTTCCAACTAAATCAGCTGGGCCATCTACATTGTCCGCTTATAATTATTACTAAAGTTCGAATTTACATTCCCTATTTTTGCTTTTGTCTGGAGGTACCGGAGATTAATAATTTTTCACAGCTTTAAAAGTTGATTTTTTTATAAAAACTCTTTCTATTACTTACTACTTCTTTAAAGTATGAGAGAAACCCGCATTGCAAATTTTATCAGCTTCAGCGGGTTGTTCTTAACATTTTTGTCACAGAGTTAAGATTTCTTTTGATTGCATTGCTCGCCTAAAAATACTCAAAATGTTGTCTTGTACAACTTTTATTTGTTACCCAAATGTGAAATTTAATAACGTTGCATTTTCCCCTTAAGCATTCTTGATTAGTCCTCCACGTAATTTTTTCCAGAAAACCTCAATTCCCCCATAACTTGAAGAAATAATCCTCAACTGGCTGGACTATCTAACGAAACGTTCTAAAAACATAAAAATTTGGGCCTGGTGATAACAAGTTAAAATGCACTGTAAAAGCCTATAATCGATATATTCGAGCCGATAAATCTTCGGAATTAGTAATACAGGAGATTATAATTGTAAAATCTCCTTAAAGAAGAATCACTGTTGAAAGTTCTTAATATGAAATCTTTATTTTAAATGAATGAAACTTATCCAGGATTAACTGCTTGCTGCCAAATTATGTATTGTTACGAAAATTAAAAATTTTCACACTAATACTAGAAAGATTAGAAATTATTAGAAAAACAAAAACTGGTAAAACATAGAATGTGTATGTGTTTTTCCTTGAATATATATAACGTTACACATTATACAGGGCTTTAGGTAATAATCTACGAAGTTAATTAAAATGTACATGCACTATGGTTTTATATTTTACAGAGATACAAAGAATTCAAGTTTTTTTCAACACTAATAACTCGTTAAAGAAATGCAGGTGAAAATGTGGTCACCAGCAGCTTTTTTAATCGATTGGTGTAAAAAAGTGATGTGAGCTGTGCCTTCGAGCGTTAGCTTAAAAAATCCCTCACCTAATTCGTGAGCTCTAAGCGAATGCGATTCTGATTCTAAGCGCAAATGCGATAAACAAATGTTACAAAAATAAATAAATACTTTTTTAATTTTTTAACGTTTATTACTAACGTTTTTGTTAAAAACAGAGCACGACTATTTTCTACCAAGTTCAAAACAGCTTGTTTCAGCTTGAACCTGCTTAAATTATATATTAACGTAAAAAAATATAGTTGTTACCTAAAACCCTGTATATGTAGCTGCTCTGATTGACGTTCTATTTTCCACCGTATATGTTATAACAACTACTGTATATTTCCCTCAAAGCGGTCGCTCATTCGAACCGCGCCGCAAGAACCGCACATGCAAACTGCAACACATTTTTCGCTACTGAAAATCCGAATGATCTCACCGCCTGCCATTACCTGTTTTGATGTGTTAAAAACACTTATTAGTTCAGGTGATGATATATTGAATTTCGTAGTGACAAAGTAAAATAATCATCGATTCAATTTTCCCCTGCACACATTGTATACATTATCAATTAATATAATCATGGTATATAAATATCTAGGCTAGGCATTGAAAATGGCATTGAAAATGGCAATGGAGTCACTTTCTTAGGAATTTGGTATAGACACGCCACTCTGACTGACACCGACCAACTAACGTCAACGTTCGAAAAGTGACTAATGTAGGCGTACTTAAATTGAATAAATATGTACTTGCACTAATTACCCAATTTCTATGGGGCACCATAGGAATTGGGATGACGGCTTGGGTACAAGTAACATTGCTGTATTCCGTTCTTCAACACAACAACAAGCGTATAATACGATCGTAGGACGTGTTCCTTGCATGCCCTGCGAGTGTTGCTGTTTAAAGGCTAAATGGTTCACCATCAATAAAAAAAGTAGTGGAAAATAAGCGTGTGCGGTTGCTGCGGCGCGTGCGTGCGCGGTCAGCTCCAACGGCTGTGACCGCGCAAGTGAATGGGTGGGTCCAGGTGGGCTCGCTGGAGATGCGTTACTCGCTGGGCGGGGTCGCGGTGGCGGGCGCGGCGCTCACGCTGGCCGCGCTCGCCGCCGCCATCGCCGCGGGCGGCGTCGGCAAGAACGGCTCCACCGTCGCTGTGAGCGAGACAGGGTACCCGCGCCTGGAGGCTCGATTGTCACGCCCGCACGCGTATCCCACTTCTGATAGCAAACCACAGTTGATGACATTTCGTTCCGTTAACGTAACGCCGCTTAGCTAACACGACCGTGGACTTGAAATTACCAAAGTTTTCAGGGCACACAAAAACCTTACCTTATTATGCAAAAATGAAATATTTACATAGTATCAAACAGTCATTCCCGCTATGACGGGACTCTTATGTAAATTTTTTAAGATACAGTTATTCAAGAGGGTTTATATGTGTGTGTAGTAGAGAAAACCTAAGAAATTCGTCGATTTGTAGTTTGAAATCGTAACAAACATAGTTTTATGCGCTTAGAAAACCTTTTATTTATAGCATAACAGACGTTATATGATGCGATATTTAAATAAAAGACAAAGGGAGCAGTATCTCCTAAAAACTATGTTAGTTTGACTTGCTCGGTATTGTTAGCTAAGCGACGATAATTAACTACAATATAAAAATAACTATAATAGATCTTAACTATAATAGATCTTAAACTAATACCGATCAAATTTTTTTTCGATTTCTGACATCTATTGTCACAAAAACTCTCCTAAAACAATTTTATTCACTTGTCTTCTTACTGTGCAATAAAAAAAAATACGAACTTATAAATGCGAGTTAAAATATTCAAAATGCTTACAACTTTGCACTAGTCCCAAGCTGCATTCTAATTAGGAAATGCAATAATTTTCTAACACCAAAAACATATACCTACTGGAAAGTATTTTTTATAATTAAAGATATTTGAAATGTTATCAAATGTTATAAATAAAGAAGTATTTATTCAGTGTGAAATGTTTTTCCATCAAATCGAGCTTCCAGGCCAATTTCGCCGTCAGTACCTAAGCACCATGGATTGTTGGGCTTCTATCTAATTCTTTCTGTATCTAATCTTTTGTACTACTGAGTATATTATGTAGATTTGGTTTGTCTATACTGTCTCCTTACACACTTCCTGCTTTTGTTCCCTTAATTATTCTCCTTGCCTTAACTTAAACTGTGAAACTGGGTGTCCACTGTGCTCCGCGAAAAAAGCGCCGCCTACATGCTCAACGGCTAACATTGCTCGCTGTTATAGCATTACAATGGTAGTGTGTTTTGGCTTAATTAATTTAGGTAATTTATGCAAGGTTCGATATTCACTATTGATACTAACCCAAAAACCAAGCTAAACTCAGTTTACGCGCTAAAAAGCCTTTAGAGCTGCAGTTTGTACATTTAAACGTAAAGCAAGGTGTGATTTAATTAAACTTGGTTTAATAACGGTGAAATCCGCTCTTAAGTTAGTCTTAATCTGGAATCTGGCTTCTCTGTTGAATCTGGGGGTTGTTGATTCCGCTCGTGTTTCCAGACAACGTCCCTGATCCTAGTGACATTTAAGTTATAACTGCGAGCGAAATGCGATTTGTAACGTCAAATTGGACAACTGTTCCTATAATAACTGCCATGATTGGAGATACAAATTGCAGCTCGTATGTTAAAATTTCAATGTTATAGAACATCAGGGTCTAGGAGCGTTCGAGATCCGTAATCATACCGGACACCCAGTGGACAATTCTTTTTGATCGGTGATGTGTGTAAGGGCTTTATCTTACTTACTTAGTCCATGTAATAGCTTTATTTAATTGAGAAGCGATGATGTAGCTTATCATGTGGGTTTTTTTAATAGCATGTCCTTAATCGTACGTCGTAGGTTGGTCTACATACGCACGCGGTCACCCGCGCTGCGGCTAACCGTCCGGCTGACCGCTAGCAATTCTATCTGAACGTTTTTCAAAATGTGTTGTCTTTCATCGGAAAATCTATTTTAACACACATATTAAATAATAGTTAAGATACAATTGTATGAAATTTTCAGCCTAAATCGTACTTAAATCTCTCTTAAGCAAACGCTAAATGAGCTTGGCACTATGTCTTAGAAAGAATGTATAATTCATTACTTCTAAATTGGCTCAGGTAGGTACGTGACCTAGAGAGGGGCTTCTGCTTTTACTCGTTACCACCCACCCTACTGCCAAAGACTTATTACCAAGAGATTTAGAGTTTCAGTAGGATGGCGCGTAGAAACCGATTATTTAGGGCATGAGTTCAGTAAACTGCCAAATCACTTTCAGGTAAGCACACTTCTATCTTAATTAAGTAGCATATCACAGGTAAGATCACAGTGAAACAGTTTTAAAATATAATGTTTTAAAATGAAATCATACAGTTGTATTTTGACGTTTCTCATAACGGCGTTTAGCCGCGCGGTCGCAACATTCGTTTTGTTTGTGAATCGGATGTTGCGTTTGCGGATACAAAGGCTGTGGTCAACCGGACGGTTACCGCATCGCGGGAGCGTTTTAGTGCGTACGTATCCAAGCTCTCTGTTACATCACTTTCTTCCCCGTAACATTGAGCATGGTGCTGTTACTGTTATTTTGATCTACGGTAACCGTTAGCATTGTGTTAGACTAAGCATTTTCGATGTAATATTGTTGTGGTCGATTTACTTTGTACTTTTGCCATGTGGGTCTTCACTCATTCATGTCCAGTGTAGTGTGGACGGAAGCCTTTACCATCATTGCTGTCATTTTGATATAAAACAATCACTCGATCAGTTAATACATTTGTATCTAAAATATATTAACACATTTTAAATAAGATTATTAAAATTTAATTATTTTTTGAATAATATTAGTACTTTGTCCGTTATTGACTAAACTTGTTTCTAAATCTAAAGTTTTAGCCATATTATTTGAAGACTGTTAAGAGTTTCTATAAAGACGGCAAGTTATTACAAACAAACTGTTATAAATCAAGGTTTAGAAAATAGACTGCCTGTGAACGAACGTCACATCGCGTTAAATTTATCTGTCATTCGATATGGACGACCAAGCGTCATCGTTTGGAAACTCCATAAAGATTAGTCGGACTTAACCTAAGTTCTTCTAATATTTGTTAACACTAGTGGCTAGTCAAACACCGTAAAGATGGTGACACACAAAAGTACATCCAGCCACCGTACGCTTTTGCGTTTAATTTTGCGTCCACATTTGAGCAGGACGCAATCTTAAACACGCTTAAGGGCAGAGATTAGATGTGTTTTAGCTTCACACGGCAACCGATATACGATTTTGTTTGGCCAATACTTTAAAATATGGCCGTCATTATAAAGATCCTTACATGTGACATTAAGTATCATTTCAAATTTCGTCCATACTCGCTTAAGCATATAATGTTCTGCTTTAACTGAATACCCAAAGTGATACTCGCATCTAAAACTAAATCGAATTCAGGAATATTTCTTTTTCATTTTTTTTTCTGTTAATTTCCCGCGCCACAGATTACAGGCGTCGAATTTCCGTTGGGCGTCCACGCGACCGCGTTTACCGTCACGGGAGCTTTGTACTTTATCGCCAACTTCACAGCTACCTTCCGGGATAGGGGATGCGGCAAAAATGGCTCCACAGTGGCCGTAAGACCCGTGTGATACCATACCTGTGTACTGCATACTATATGACAAGCTACCGGACTGCGGATATATATACGGTGTGGGAATTAAAGTATTTGAGCTTACGAAATGAGTGCTGGTAATTTGGTTATAAACAAATTCTGAACTAAATAACATTTGCAACAGGAAGTGTATAATTCCAACGGCAATATTAGACTGCAATGCCACTGCACAGGTTAAACTTAAGTGCAAAAGCGCTATTGCAGGTTTTTATACAATGTCGTTGTTTTAATAAAAGCGAACGCCTTTCAAGTGCAGAAAGAGGAGTTAAAATGGCTGCTCAGTACAATCTTCTTTCCGAAACAATAAGACACAAATGACTGACTTGACGTTTAAAAAAGAGCCTTTTAATGTATGTTATACCTATTTCACGATCGTGAAAAAACGAGAAACGCAAAGATCTGCCAATTTAGTTTAGTTTGTATACATTCGAAATAGTAACATCAAATTAAGTACTTGCCAGATTCGAGTATATTCTATATATATATATATATATATAGAATAGCCCAATTTTAAAGCCCAATATTTTCTAGGGACTTAAGTTTCACATAAGTTTAATTAATTCATCCTTTTCATTCAATTTTCCCTAATGCAATCCATATTTATAATAATTTTGTAGATTACCGATTACAGAACTAGATGGCGTTGTATAGTATTCCCCGCGCTTTTATCTTCATAACATGGATGTTTAAATATTAATCAATAAATAACCATAACTTAGATTACATTTGTAAATGTAGTTTCCCCAATATTACATTAATTTCCATGCCGTTTTCTTAATATATTTCTTCTCTACAGTTTGCGCTTTGTAAATATGTATTAGTTTATTTATAATTTCTTCACGCCCTACTTCTAATAATATAGTATGTAAATAAATGCACGATTAACCATACTATACTGAACGCAAAACACAATAATTCTCTCTTTTGAATTTACAATTTAACCTCTATAACTAGCATGATTTAGTTAAATATGCGTGTTATTTCAATTTTGAATCAATATATCGAATTCCATATGTTGTTGCAGGATTGAAAGTTATGAAAGTCTGTAAATATCATGGGGAAAATTATAAAGCAATTTGTTGATACATTTCATACAAGTCCGGTTCGAAGGACCAAAAAAATGTGCAGCTGACCTGAGATCAAATAACCAAGGCTAAAATATAATTATAAAATACATATTTAAAAAAAAATATATTTTTTTTGAACGGTGTGTAGGAATTAGCAGATACAATACGTTTAAATAATAAGTGAGAAGTTCTTTCTAAGTATCACCAACTTTAAAATAGGGGCGACATAGAATTAACATAAACTAACAATTCTCAATATGAAACGGATTGCATAACTCGTCGATTAAGCTGGTTCGAAATAATTGGACGCGTAAATCCAAACTTGCAGTATCTATTAATGAGTGAAGATATCACATTATTTCAGTATAGTAGGTACTCTATCCGTTTAGCTCGCGAATATTTTGTATTAATGGCATGTGTTTTTTTACTATTTTTTTTTATTAATGGCCGCCGCCCTCGTACGCTGCTGCGCCGGACTTACCGCATGACGCGAACCATATCAGATCCCGACCATCAACATCTGTCTGAATCTAATATCGAACTACGGCGTGGTGTTGTTGACGATGACCTTAGTCTTCAAATACGTTAAAGTGATAATGAAAGGCGGCGTCGGCAAGAACGGCTCCACGGTCGCAGTAAGAGTTTGAAGTTTATGCTTTGTGCTGTCGCCCCGGCGAGTGCTGGAGTGCAACGACGTCACCACACGCGTACACGGGACTGCCGATGCATGCCTGTACAGTGCGCGTCACGAAACTTGAAACAGTCGACGCCTGACCAGTGGTGTGCACGACGCAGAGCGATGCTGAAGTGCTTTTTTTCAAAGATTTCTTTTAACTTAAAAGAAATCCCAAGATAGGCAGTGCTTTCTTGCATGTATGGCGTGCACGGCACTGCTCAGAAATTAACAAGTCTATCCACGTTTTGGAGTTGGCAGACACATAGTTTATATTTATAAGAAAGTAAGGATGAAAGTTGTTCTGTCAAAATCCTACGGATATCACGCTAGCAATCCTACGATAGCCGCATAAAGAGCCGAATATAATAGGTTTCAATGACTAAACACTCAAAATTTTATCAGAATCTGATGAGGATGTTTATAGACGGAAATACACTTTTTAACCGATAACTTTGATATTCTTTTTCCATTAGACTGCGGGCTATTTAAGTTAGCAGCCAAGTAACTAAATTTAGAAGTTTTCTTAAGTAGATTCTGATTTCATGCTACAATATAACACTTTAGGGCTACATCAGACGGTTTATATTCTGGTTCATTGGTTGATTTCAATGCGTTCGATCTAGTTAACAAGGAGTGTTACTTAAGAGTTACTTAAACTAATATCCATATTGTAAATGCCTATTGTCTATTTCTCAATCGCTATACCAATAAAAAATCTTACAAAAAAACTCTTGTGTTTCCGCTGATTCCAATATGAAGTTACCCAAAAGATGTATAAGCCTGCATGCAATATTGTTCATGGGCAACAGTTTCGTAAAACCAAGTGACGTATGGTCGTCGGCTCGCTTATAAAAATGTTCGTGATATCCCAGGGTTTTTCGCAAAAACACTGTCCTGTCGAAGGTTAAAATATCGTGATTTTCCAACTTAATATTTTAACGTCAACTCCAATATACGGTAATACCTATATTTTTGAACAATTAGTAGTTCCAACTTTCGTGACGCTGGCTTAAAATGCTCGTGATGTTACTCGTCCTTACGTTACTTATATGTTGTACGTTGTGTTTAGTGCGATGTTATTCATTTACACAGACTATAAGGAAAAAGTAGACAGTACTGGCAATCAAAAAATTCAACGTTTTCATAGAAACATACTCTTTAACGAAATAAAGTAAAACAACCGTAACCAGAATGAAAACTACATGACCAATGAATCCTTATGGGTAACAAACGCGGGAACGAATTGAATCGCACTGCATTGCAGTAGTCTTTGATTCAGTAGACTGTGAAGTACCAACGCTAATGAAATATAGTCGCCGTCGAAAAATTATTATAAGGTAACATTTGCAACGCAATGCAATCACTGCGAAACGTCCCCGGTCACGAAATTTTTATACATGATTGGTTTGTTTTTATCTAAGGACAGTGCGAAAAGAAAATTATGAATGAAAAATATTTAACAAACCAATACTCAATACTGAATTCGACACTGAAAAAATCATAATCGTGAAACAATAGTATATGTGATTCTTTTACAATTGGGGCTTCTATTGCTGTAACAATAATTTAAATTTGGCCATTCGTTTAGTTTTGTTTTTGCTTAAGTGTCTCGAAAAATACATGTTGAATACAAAGCCGCTTCTTTGCGTCATGCAGTTATTACCTGACTACCTTCACAACCTGAATGCTTACGCGACATAAAATTTTTGAGCAAAATACCTTGAACTACATTCGATTTATATCTGTTGCAACACAGCCCGTATAATTTTTGTCTATTTTTTTCTCTTTAGTCTGTGATTCGTTCATTAACATATATTGACATAAACACACTACAGCCTTTGCCTGCGGCGACAATTTCATGCGCAATTGCAGCGCGTTAGATGCACCTAAAACGTTCACTCTATTTTCCTAACTTGTCTTATTATGTAACCAATCTTTTCAACACTTTTTAGTGTAAAATATGAATAAATAAATACTGTTATTGTACACGACACACAGAAAATTATATATGTTTAAAAAATTAAAGAAAAACAAAAAAATAATAACTAAATCAAATAATATATTCTTTATGAAACGAACTTTACACTAAAAAGTAATTGAAAGATTGTTTTTATAGTAAGAAATGTAAGAAAAAATTAGGTGTTATACAGTTACATTATGTTCTCATAAACTTACAAATCCTGTTTTCCCCGGTTGTAAATGTCATCGTGGCAATTAGTGTAGTAACCTCAACAGTCATTCTATCTCACGAAAACCGCGTAGCCTCAGTTGTACCTGCGCATTGTACCGATAGCGTCTTTATCCTAAGTCGGGTACATCTCAAGTGAACGCAATAAGCCGGGCGAATGGCTGCCCGCACGCAGTCAAAATACTTCAACTCTTCAGAGGCCCTCACACGCAATATTATTGACAATATGCAGTATATTGACAATAATATTAGCGTGTGCGGGAAACCAAACAGTGTATGATGTGCTACAACTTTTGCCAAGCGGTCTTTGTGAGATAGTTCTTCCACAATATTATACTCTTGGCAATGTATTCCATTTATGTATATGTAATATCATATGTTATCATTTTCTAACTTTCTTTTTCCTTACTAACTCGCATGTTGTAGCTTACTTGTAGCTAGACGTGTACATTGTATGCATGTGTTGTTTTGTGTTGCCTTGTCGCCAACTGTGTTTCAACAAACAAACTTGTGTTTACAGCTTTTGTGGTTAACTTAATTTGTAACCATAATCAAATAATTAATTGAATTTGATTTAAATTAAATAAGGAATATCCGCTGCAATTTTGAAAAAGCTGGGTTTAAAATTGCTCTTCTCGTTTTTTTCGGCAAAAAAAAAAAATGTAACTTAAAAAGAAAAATATTTTCTGTAGTCTTAACCCTAAGCAAATTGCCACCTGGCATATACCAATCGCACCAAAAGAGAATAGGTGTCAACAAATTTTTAGATTGGCGCGCTTCTATTTAAGCACCGATTAAGGTTGCAGTCAAACGCCCAAAATTAAAATGAAAATTTGCACTAAATAATGATTATTGTGAGAGAATATTACAAAAGTTGTAAAGCAGGTTTTGTGGATTATTCCGACCAAGAACTCGCTACAGCGTCACCTCTCTCCAGGGCACCAGCATCCTCTCCCCGGTGATACCGTTCTCGCTGGTGGTTGTCCCGGCGTTCATCATCTTCCAGAAGAGCGAGTCGCACGTGTATGAGAATCACCCTGCGCTGTATATTCTCGCATTCGGAATGGTCGGCGCTAAAGTCACTAATAGGCTTGTGGTGAGTTATTGTAACATATATTGTTGACTAGCATTAAAAAACGGGAGGCTCAGTACACCGATTACATATTGTTTTTGGAATGTTACATACATTGGATAGAAGCAAGCTAAGATTTATACATTGTGACGTTCAGACGTATAGTCTGTACGTCGCAATGTATAATTTCTTCAATCTTTGTATTCCTTCTACCGCAGATCAGTACACCGTACAGATTGTGGTCTATTCAATATTCACAAAAATGTGTCTCAAATTCTACCAGTTGCTTATTTTTATATACAAAAACTCCTTAAATACATTCGGTCGACCATAAACCATTCTCTTTTTAGGTGGCTCACATGACCAAGAGCGAGATGGAGCTATACGACTGGTCGCTTCTCGGGCCGGCGATGCTCTTCCTCAACCAGTATTTCAACAACGCAATACCAGAGTACTATGTGCTTTGGCTATGTACAGTAAGTATTACATCCCTTCTTAAACACATATATTTTTTTTTATTCTGGATAAGTTACTAGACATTTCTAATAATTTAAGCCATTAAATTATGTTACTGTAACTTGGTAAATCAAGGTGAATCCTCACGATTTATATTTAACTTAACTGGCTACTTCGTCCGTGTGTAATTCGTACATTAAGACACTTAATATTTTCCCATAAAAATATTTATCCCTTATTTCATACCCATAAGTGTTTGGTGCGTGCGTGCGTGCGTGCTTGCGTGCGCGCTTGCTAGTTTTGATTTTGTGTGTATCGAATGAAATGTCTTCATTAGTAGAATAATGTGCACTATATTGAAAGTCGGGGATTATCTTAATCTTAAATTTGTATATTATTGGCCTCGGCATTGAATCTGCTATTGTTTCAGCTATGGGTGTATGCGGATCTCATGCGCTACTGCGGACAGATTTGCTTCGAGATCTGTGAACATCTGCACATCCGCCTGTTCCGCATCCCGTACCCGCCGCACGCCGCGCAGCCGCCGCCGTCGCCCAAGCCGGAGCGGAACGGTACGAATCGGCGCCCCTCCGCCAAACACAACAAGCGACAACAGCCCAACGTTTGAACCCACGTCCCGCACCATCAGACGTGACCACTCCTAACACAAACTTTGGTTGGCAGCCGATTTATTGCCACGTCTATAGATACCTACATGTTTGACTCTCATACGTTGGACTACTGTCGTAGTAACGCCACATTTACAACACTTCGAATGAAACTTGCTTAGCTCGCGTCACGAACGTTGAAATGTCGACCTACATAATTAGTAATAATGGCCCGAGATTCAAAAGTCAAATTCAAACGCAAACTGCAAAGTATATTTCCCATCCTCACTCGTTAATACAATTAGTAGTAGGAAGCCTGAATTTCTTAGCACTTCCTAGCATCCAATTGGCTAGAACTATATTCAGACTTAACTTAGATAACTGATAAATAAATTGATCAATAAATGTGAAGTTTAAAACGCTTCACGCTTGAAGTACCTACTAGAGATTTATATAACTTATTTTGGTTATTGTTTTAGATCGCAATAGGGGATACAATTGTTATGAAATTTACGTGGGGAAATACGGAACGTAAGTTGCGTGTGTTGCTAGTGGTAAAATATAACTCGCCATACACCCTGCCCATTTCTCCTCAATTGTAGTGTGCATCGTGACGCATCCAGACAAGAGAGTTCTTTTTTTATAGTAGATATAGTTTTCAGTAAACTATAACAATGTCTTGATTGTTGTATTACTAAAGTGAATTATTATAATAGCGCTGATCTATTTTCCCTATTTGTAAAAATGTTCAAATTTTAGGATATGGAAACGTTGGTTACTCAGTTATACATAAAAGGCTTAACGCGTTTGACTACATTTTTACGCGACCTAAAATGCTACAATCCATGTAGGCCTATCACAGGCACTTATGAAGCGTTCATACATATATGTTTACATAATTGTAACTTCGTTCGCCAAGTTAAACCTAGAGCTACGAGGGTTCCAAACGCGGCCTGGTCTAAGAAGAGCCCACAACAAACTAAGCCGGGTGTTTTTTTTGTTATCACCATCTCACAGTAAAAATGCGCATGTCACAATGTTTTGTTGCTGCGCCTTCTCCGTTTTGATCCCTTAGCCTGAAAAATTAAACATAACCAAAATAATCAGTAATCCCTGAAACCAAAATTTTAATAAATAACTTTGAAAATCTTTCAGTAAATTTATGTTACAGGTAACTTCAAAGATTGAATAATAGACTATTTTGTTTGAACCTTATGTTAAAATACTCAGCATCTTAAATAGATAAACGTCATACAGGAGACATATTTTCTGACACTTACACAGGCAATGTAAGGGTCTAATGTTTTGACCCTTACATAAGGATTGCTCGGAAATGCTCTGCCGCCTTTTCAACTTTCGTGGCGCGAACGACACCTATATTGAACTGCATAATGCACACACTCTACCTATATCTTGTCTTATAAAATAACATGACCCATGAAGACTTATTCAATACAATAAATCCTGTATGAACTAACTGTAAGCTTCTCTAGTCTTGATATGCAGTAAAGAATGTACTGAGTTGTACCTAGCTTAGCTGTGTGATCTTTGATTCCACCGCTATACGGGGAATAACTATATGAATATCTTAATTTAATATATCCAATCAGCTTTTAAGTTTTCAAATACCGGAACAATTCAAGTACGGAAAATTTCAAATATAGGAACCATTTGTTCTCCTGAGATAAAAAGTAGCCAATGTTGCTCTCCGTTCTTTCAATTAACTCTATGCTGAAAATGAAGTTGATAGGTTGCTTAGTTATGGCGTGAAGGAAGAACAGACAGACAAACACGCTCTTGCCTTTTGATATTAGTATTCATATAACCTTGCGCACTGTTGAGTCCTTCCATCAGTTTCTAATCTACTAAACACAAAGAAGAATCTAAATATCTAAATTTATTTATAAAATAATTACGGATCTGAGGATTTGATAATTTTACATTGCTCATGTTAGGTAGGGGAGGTCCGATGCCAAAAACCAATTTCTACTTGTTGTTAATACATAATAATAATAAAAAAAAATCTTTTTTAAAGAACTTTATATTAACAACACAGAGTTGGTTCTACTTATTAGATCATTAAAAACTATATCTCATCATCTTAAAGAATGAGATGTGATGTCAGAGTTCTCAGTAATGGGTGAGAATAGGGATTGACGTTGATTTTATAAACTAATATTATATATTAGATATATCATTATGTTCTCTTTTTTTTATTTGAAAATTCAAAATGGCTGATCGGTATAGTTAAATAAGATTGCTGTACATTCGAAACTGTCTTGACTTGTGATTGTTGTATATTAGATACATATACAAGCTATTTATCTATTATATCTGGTGTATATCTTTATGATTTGTATGTATTTAGTCTATGTATGATAATAATTAGGGTTGTAACGAATATTTCAGAAGTGTTGAATTCTCATAACCTGAATTTTATTATACGGCAGATAAAAGTCAATATTAGAATTAATAATGCATAAAAAAGTTAAAGAATTTTAAACAACCCCTGGGTATTAAAATGGTTCCATATGCCGTCATGGCATGACAGTTTCTTTTGTCGTCAAACGGGCAACGGATGTCGATTTTATTTTATAATTCTTTGAATATTTTTTTTAAGTTCATGTTTTCTATTAACATAGGCATATCCACAGATAATGATGGTATGGAAGCATCAAAGCCCAAGTTATACTGTTCCTGTGGCGCGTTTCGCTGTCTATCGATAACGTTTTTTTTTTTCGTGGTATCCCACATACCTGATACCAACTATTTAACTAAGTGTTTTACTTCACTTTTATCTCGAGTGATATACGCCATTGGAAGATCATGTATCCCCATTTGCATGATTAGAATAAGAGTAAAAATTAAAAAATAATAATAAGAAAATTAAGCAGTAAAACTGAGTTTCTACGTTCGTTACAACCCTAGTATATTATAAATGGTAATATATTTATATAAACGCTAAAACGCTTCTTAATAACACCTGAATCCTAAATACTATCATAAAAGCATTGTCTAAAGCTAATGAGAAAGAATTGAAAATATTGATGTGTGATTGGATGAATTATGTTGCAACAATATTGGTAAATAAACGGGTAAGAATGTTGATTTCAAACTTTCTTTGAAAATTAAACCGTGAGTGGCCATATAAAGAGCCAAATACATAGAGCAAAATATACGTAAAATGATATATAAATCTAAAAACATCTGAATAGTTCTTTGTCAATTTAGTCATGCCCAAATATTTTAAGCGTTTAACGACTTTAAATCTATTTCAATTTTCAATTCTTCAAAATATCCATCTAATTATGCTATTTCTATGTAGAAACATATATGGGTGTTATATATTATTAGAATAATGTATGCTCAATAGATTACATGCTATATAACTCGTTCTTGATACTACACTTTCTTAACATACCTAAACTGATGCTAATTTGGCTGTATAATCTTACACTAAATTGACAGTTTTGTTATTAACTGTAACTTTTATAAGTGTAGGATTTGTATGACACCAAATTGCACTTTTATCTTCAATATATAACACTAGAAAAAACTGTTATAATAAGAATAACCATATTCTTCATGGATACCAAATAGATTAAGTCATTGGCCAATTCGATTGTTCACGAATCCAGAATTAAATAATTCAAAGGATGTGCTAATTTAACTTGACAGCTGTTTGTTAGTTTAATTGCTGATAAGTGGATAAACGAATTTGCACTGCGCTATCAAAACATATGTAACTAAACTAATATATCTATCTTTTTGATAAATCCTGAATATCTTAATACTTTGATTGATAATGCTCAGAATTGTTCCAGTCCCCGAAATTTTTATATTTTTGAAAAATTAAAACAACTCAATACATATAAATACAGGTGTTTCAAAATTTATACAGAATCATTTGTTACTTGTATCAATGTAGTGCACTTTACGTGCGGACTGCACAATGTAAGAGAAGGAATGTATGACTTTTTTTGGTTATATGATGTCGATTCCTACTTTAACTATGATATTCCGTCACTATTATTTTACTGGACGAGAAGCGCAATCATGTGGTTTACTTTCTAGGAAAGTAACGAAAATAGCTTGCCAAATCGCGGGTGAGATCTTATTATTTTGATAGATTATCTAGATATATAATATTTCAAGATTTGCAATCTCCTACTATCGCATACTGGAAAAGCGATGCAAGCAACGCGTTCCCGTCTAACTGAATGCCGTACATGCAGCTGACGTCATTAGAACCTCTTTTGCGTATGGTATGAGATGCACGCTCGCGATTTCTCTTTCGAATATCGCCATTTTAATGTCAAAGTAAACTGCACCATAAGTGCTTCCTCGTGTGCTATATGCTGCACTTCGGATTTAATTTCCAATCGTTCCGCTAGGGGCGCTTGAGAATGCAGTACATTTTACTCTGAAGTGCAGTTTTGATATTCGAAAGAAAAATACGAATCACGTCATCTTTTCGTAATTTGAGATGGCATAATATTGTATTATATCTATGACCTATTTAAAATGGACTACGAATTAATACTAGAGGTAAAGAAGAGCGAAAGATGTTGTTACATAGTTACCCCCTGTTCGAACATTGTTTTATTGTGTGAATATGAAATATTAAAATAGACTTGTTAATTTCAAATGTTTTTAACTGTCACAGATTGAAGGAAAATGATAGTCTGCGTACTTACTGGCGAACAACACTATGCGAGAATATTTTTATCGAAATCTGTCAATAAGTTGGACATCAACTCATATTTTCGCCTATTTCTTACAATCCTTTTGTTAAACGTGTATTTTATTGATGTTATAATTAAAGGTGAGTGTTTAATTCAAATGAAAATTTACGATCCCCGATCATTAATAATTTTTCTTTCGACTGTCCCTTTAATGAGTTGAAGAATCAGGACACACCTTAAGAAATAAAAACAATGTCACAGCAGGATGTTGCTGAAACCTGACTACAGTGACGAAACGAATTTTACTAAATCGGAATACGTGTATTATAACTTTAAGGAATATTATCGCTTTATGTTGCATTCGCCCGTAATACTGCTGCAGAGGTTTGTATATTTTAAGTAACGCGTATAAGTTGGTAGGCTTATGGGCTACTTCTGTGCCGTTTCATCTATCTTTCTCCTTTAGTCTGTGTGGTAAACATGATTTGTATTAGAGTAATTTGCGCCTTTAGCGGAAGGCGGTGTACATATGTGTTAATATAGTTTATAAATGTTCACGCGACAGGACTGTATAGCACTGTGGAGTGTATTTTTTATGTCAAATATAAGCAAATGTACATTTTAGATACTTGTTTTATTTTGCTATATAGACCAAGTGACTTTTATTCGTATTAGATCGGCATGCAATCTGCGGATTCGATCAGTATACTAGGTCAATATGTTAAATGTGTTTACTTTCTAAACTGCACATCGAATGAAGTTCGTATTGGAATAAAAGTGAATGAGCGGAATAGGTAACTATGCTGCCACTGCGGTGCGTTGCTCGCATTCGATATTGAGAGTTCCCTATGCACCGTACTTAAAGTTAATTTTCTTTAATACTGTAACAATGTACACTTGTCGAAATTCACTTTATTTTCAATAGTTAGTAATCTTCCCTTTAACTGCAGCGTCGCGTCGTTGTAAGACTAAATAAAGTTACTTTGTGCATTTTGTGTTTGTTAATTATATAACGTAACCTTTTGTCAAAGAATAAGTACGTTAAATATAGACTGGGCAATCTCAATATTAAATTATGTTGGAAAATATAACATCATCCTGATTAAATCTGATAGGGTCTCGTGTGGGATTTCCTAGCTTTTTTTCGCGTTCTAGTTAACTACGATTTGTATGGAATCAAAGCAATGCCTTCTAGAAACAATACGACAAAGACTTATCGAAAGATTCAACGTTCCGTACGTAGCCAGGTGATATTGCAGTCCAGGAACTTGTAGGAAAGTAATAAACCTGTGTTCCAGGATTGTAATTCTTCTTCTACTCTTTGGTTCCATTCAAATACACACATAACCCAAACGGGCCCTAAAAGTGATGAGTGCACATAAACAGTGTTGATTGCAAACTTGTTCAGCACTTCATAATCAAAAACAAATTCAGTTGCACGCAACCAAACTAATCTGACAGACGAAAATAGCCGCGTCCTTTTCCCACTGTCCCTTGTTGACAAGGATAGCACTATCAGCTCAGCTGTCAGTTTAGCTAAGCGAAGGCAACGCTGCCGAATACTGTGTACTTAGCGGCTTTCGAGTTTGTGTGCTGCGGGAGACCAATCACAAGACTTGCGCAAACGCAGGCTGCTTCTGATTGGTCGTTCCTTAGACGCTAAGGACGCAGGTTTGACGCCGTTATTTGGCCTTGCCTTTAAGTTTATGTATTCATTTGAGTAACGCAGTCAATGTTATGGTTTGCTTGATTATTTCTAGTTTATAAATATTACAAGTTTTGTGGATGTTCAGGTTAGTGCAGTTCATTTGCGTTTTATTTGATTAATTTGTTTTATATTTATATATGTATAAAAAAGGGTAATTATTTCATATTTAAATTTTTTTTTTAAATAGCGGAAAAATATATTTTTCCCGTTTTAAAACTTGATAACATGTATATTCAGACATATCGTGTTCAGTCTTTCCTGATTGTCTTTTCGTGCGTCCGTCGGGGTATACTCCAAAGCACTGAAGGTGTGCCTCATTCTAGTAGGTTTATGCCCCTGACGGTAGTGTCACTGATAAGTCTGCATAACCCTTTAATTCAACATATGAAATAATAAAACCTAGAGTTGTTGCGTATATTTTCAGTTTTAGTTTAGCGCGTGTCAGCATGAAGTTTAAAAACCTTAAACTATAGTGGATTCAAAATTGTGTACACCTTTCTCAATATTTACTGTAGGTAATGGCAACTAAAAATAATATAGTTATTGCAATTTAGTTTAGGTAAAGTTCATGCAATGAAAATTGTGAATAACTATTTGTAGAATGATATTTAATTTTTCCATCATACATACGGCTTGTCTTAGTGATTCTGAGTATTGCTTCATATCCATTTGCATGTCCATTTGTATGTTGTACACATTTTAGTTTTCCATTCTAACAGTTGTTTAGTGTATTTTAGTACGTAAATTATATTTTATATTTTTCTTACAGTGACCAGTGACAGTGAGAAATCGGAGAGTGAGGACTCTGCACCATTGTTGAACAACAACAGTATTAGTTAACCGTAGGAATCAAAATGCATTTTAAAAAACATGGAATAAAGTTCAAAATTGAGTGTCGCTAGTGTATAAATAGCAACACATTACTTGGTAACAATAAAAATTGAAATACTCGATGTATGCCCTTTCTATATCTGTAACTGTTATGAAACTAGTGTAGTTTAAACTAAACAAATGCAAGAAAACCTTAAAAAAAACATTACAATATATTGAATATAAACACATTCGTAACTAGTTATTGGTTATTAGTGTAAACATTGAAGAATAAGGGTTAAAAGATAAGTATGTTAAGGTAATTTTTTGTCACATGTACATAACAAGATCTACGCAATGTTAAAAAAAATTGTACTAAACTACCTAATTAAAATAATTTATTCCACGTTTATTAAAAGTGTTATAGTATTATGTTGTTTAAATAAATTCATGCTTACCACTGATATTTTAATTAAGTAACATAAGGTATTGGGTATAGTGTTATAAGACGTTTCATTCAGATAAATTTAACTTTTGCGTCAACTGGAATAGGAGAATAACGATTGAATTGAATGTATGCCTATATAAGAACTATACTTTAGCCAAATTCGATGTGGAGTTTATATAAACAGACCACAAGTCACGATTTATAGGGTTACAACACTTATAATCAATTTTTAATTTTATCACCATTCCCAAGTTAAACGGTAAAAGTGTAGCACCGTTCTCTGAAAGTGAAACGCCCAGTGTAATTTACAAATTTTCAATTATTACTACATGTCTAAAATACCTATATTATAGTACTCACCATAGAATATCACGGATTTGGACATTTGGTTTTTTTTATGATCAATCGTCAAATTGACTACATAGTCATTATGATAGTTTTTTGTCGAATAATGACCTTGGTTACGATGAGTAATCGGCTCCAGTGCGCTTCGAGGCGTATTGAAATTTTAGAAGTATAAATAATACTAATATTATAAATGTCAACGTAAGTTTGTTTGTTACGCTTTGACGCAAAAACTACTTAACCGATCCTCATGAAACTTTGTACACATATTCTTGGAAGTGTTAGAAGTAATATAGGATACTTTTTATCCCCACATTAAGTTCAGTTCCTTTGGGAGAGAGGATGAAAGTGTTTGACGATTTTAAACCATAACTCCGACAAATTATAACCGATTCAAATAATTATTTTTCTACTATTGAGGTTATAATAAGCGTTTAATTTTGTCCTATCTTTGTGTAGATCTGATGAATGTGGTTGGAGATAGAGGACAGAACTCCTCAGCGGACAACAGCAAACCCCACATTCAAGGCTGAGCGATACTGAATACTTTAAATTTTATTAGAACTACTAAATTGAATGTCACATCAAAAAACAAAATCAAACGCAGACGAAGTCGCGGGCAACAGCTATTATATAAATATTTCTAATAGTATGATTTATTTATTCTTAAAAATAATGTAAAAAAAATTCAATAGGTTCATAACACCTGCGTATTATTGGTTGCCGAGCAAAGTTTTGTTGGTAGATATTCCGTATCGAATTTGGCTAATGTATAGATATTATACTTAAATACAGCATAAACACATAGAAGCCGCAGCTTTGGGAGTAGTGGCTGCAGTGGAAATAATCTAGGCTGAATTATTCCTTCAAGCCGATTTACTTTTCCTTAGTGCTGTAATAGCTAGTTAGTAATACACATAACTAACTTATACATTTGACGAAATCACATACTTAACTATTATTTAGCTCATCCATTATTATTTAATATTATCTATATTGAAAAATGTTCGATATTAAGCTGGCAAAATTACTTCTTTTTAGTATTTTTAAGTATAAGTTTCTGTACAGTAAAATTTTATTATTTATTGCTGTAGAGATGTGCAACATTATTTAAAACTCGTTATGTCAGAATAATTAGCGCAAAAATAGTGAAGAGTTACAGATGCTAATTAGTTCTTATAAATAGTATTAGATAGTGTTTTACTGAAGCTCCCAATTTGCTTGTACAACCCTGAACCAAAATGGCAGTAGGTAATATAACCTTCCTTTTTAATGTTAGTTAAAACGTTCCAGACTGGCCCCACGGCAAGGCTAGACATAGGCAGGAGTCAAAAATTATATCCCTTGACAAGTGATAAAATGAATGACCTGCAAAAGTAAGGCAAAAGGAATAGGAGAAGTTTACCCCCGTTTTATATTACGTATATTATTTGGATATTATTTTACCCGCCAATGTTCGGAGAGTTGATAAAGCTAGGGAAGAATATAGAAATTTGTCATTTCCCCGGTTAGAAAAATATCTCCTGTCCGTGCTAGCCGGCACCACAATGAGCTATCAACTTAGTTCATTATAGGATTTCCAACAATTAAATTAAGACATAAAAACGCTTATTTTGATATATATTGTGATCCGCTAATAAATACTTTGATTAAGTTAAGATGATGTTTTTCTTTAATAAACCTTCATAATTGAACTTGATCATATCAGTTAAGATCGCACTATCTAGACCACGTATCTACTAGGTAAGGATGATGGTGACATATCATGCAGGGGATGTATATCCAAAATGGAATGGAAGTCGATTTTGCATACATAGCATTGAAAGAGGTTTGTATGGTCGTTCTCTCTCGTTCAAGCCAGATCAGATTTATTATAGTAACATAAACTATAGGAAGAGAATGCACTGCATAAACTGCAAATTATTCTCGGGATGAGAGCTTAACGGTATTTCGTTGCGCCAAGGAACAGCTTAATGGGTCTTCGTTATATATGCCCTCCTGTCAGAAGTTTCTGCCGAGACATTATGTAATAATGCCCAGTTTTATAAGGTAAACTAGGTGGTAAAAACAGAAGTGTATATGTTTGCGCGCATCCATCATAGATTACATAAAGTGTTAGCTCATTACGAGTAAAAAACGCTAACATCAATAGCCAGATAAAACTACATATCAATTTGAACATGTAAATGGGTATGCACAGGCTACCGATTGGAATATGTATCGCCTGTTATCAGTTCATAAACAAATAAGTAGGTAGGTACGAATCTTCTAGCCCGTGTCCAGTAAGCGTTGTATTACGTTGCAGATAGGACATACAGACGGACCTCGTAGCCAATGTAATATTATACTGATACCTAGATACATAGCCAGCTAACTCATAGTTGAAATTCCTAGGAAGATATGTATACTTTCCAAGGTATATACTTTACACGGTTGATACAGAAGGTATAGTGGTGATCTAGAAATGTGTAGGGTAATT
The DNA here is from genome assembly GCF_905163445.1 of Pararge aegeria. NCBI lineage: Eukaryota > Metazoa > Arthropoda > Insecta > Lepidoptera > Nymphalidae > Pararge > Pararge aegeria. The sequence goes on along the minus strand of NC_053184.1, from coordinate 555,859 downwards.
AATTTACAACTAAAAGTAATAAGTTCGTGAAAACAATGTTACATTAGCCAGTGAAGTGAAGTGTAAAAAGTGACCTGGAAATGTTACCGCTGAGAGAAGTGAACGGAAGAAGTGCTTATGAAGAACTCGCTACATATGGTTTGTATGCATTTACATTATCATCAAGGAATCCACGTTTAAATAAAATACGTATTTGCCAATTAGTTGAACGGCCGGAACCTACGAAAGACAATACACGACTTGTTAACTTATATGTTTGTTTGTCCGGGCAACTCTTTGCAACGGCGGTAACAATTATGCATGAATTTTCACTGGCAGAAAAATGATTATACTTACAGGGATTCATTTAGGCTACACATATAAAGGACCGATGAAGACATCTTTTAATAGACTAATCGTGCGGTAAGTGTGGGGCAAGAAGAATAGTACCTTAGTAGTAGTTAGGTGTTCATTGTACGCGGACGGAAGTCGCGAGCAACCATGAGAATAAAGTAGTATAAAGGTACCCAGGTAAAAGGTATAAAGGTAACCTACTTAAGGTATTTAAATCTTAAGCCAACGAACGTCACATCGATATTTCGCATTTAGGTCTCGTTAACGTTAAAGTCGTAGGTATACCCGAAAAAGTAAGGCATATATCTACCTCTATGGCGTGAATCAGTTCATTTGATTTGGAATCGGTATGGACAACAAATACTATGATTTGACAACTCCATTAACAGAGACAGATTAACGTACCTGCAGCGTCACCTTTGTTAACTCGAAAATATACCTAATCTACAGGAGCTGTTCATCCTATGGGATTTAGCGAGGGTGTTACTATTAGTAAAGATCATGCTTTCATCACAGTTTTGCAATCGTACAGTTGGCTTAGGGTGTCTGGACTTTACGCCTCTCGCATCGTATCTAAAAGGGTAGTCTTCTGTGTTATGACGTAAGTAGTCATCACATAGATATTACATGTCTTTTTGCGTGGCAGTTTTTTTTAAATAAAACGACGAGAGTATGTACCTAAGTTCCTAATCACAATTAAAAGGCCCTTTTGCGTATTTGAGACAGTGTCACGAATGAAAAAAAAACATTCAAATCCTACCTACATCATTCAACTATGCCATTTTATTTAGGCTCGCCAGGCGGTATGATACCATCTTGAGCCTTGCATCCAGGTACCATATTCAGATTTTGCTTGCTGACTTTAAATCTTCCTGTAGATGGTGGTGTTCGTCCATCATTCACCCAGTTTCTGCGAGGAGCCTGTGGATACGCTGCCATACACCCTGTTCATAGTGGTTTCCTTAGGAAAATGGTCAGGGTATTTATGCATATCTTCCATCTATTGCATACCCTCTATCCACGCCCCACTAACTATACTCATAAATACATGCTTTTTTAAAGAATTAATTAATTGAAGCAGACAGGTCAACTCTTACATGTGCTTTACACGAAAGTGACTTAAAATCCAACTGTATGGTTGCTATACTATACCTACTTAATTTAAATGTGTAGTTACCTAATTACTGACATTGTTATCACAGTTTATCGTAGCTATTATTATTTGATATCGACTATGAATAAGTTGAATTCACCTAATTATTTCGATAGTTACGCAAAAGTGCAAAATACATTTGTTTTCCCTTTAGTCACCTAATATGCAATAATATGTTATCAGAAAAAATGGGCGGGAACAGGAACTTTCATGGCGGGGGCGGGGCTGCGCGTTTTTTGGATCTCATGAAGTTTTGGTTTTAAATAATAATAATATGTTCAGTAATCGTGCCTTTGGAGAAGACATTGGGTCAGGTTTTTTAATGCTGGTAAGGGCATGCGATATTTCAGTGCTGATTCTTGCTTCAAATAGGGTCATTTCCATTTTCGAGACACTCTCGTTACGAATGATGTGTAGCTCGCATTTCATAGCAGTTAAGTCTTTTAGTAGACGTGTCACGTCGACATGTTCAAATGAAGCAGGAAGTAGGCGGTTTATGTCCTTTGCAACAAAAATTGGTTGCAGTTTCGGGTCGGTTTCTTTTAACCGTTTTATAACATCTTTGGCATTCTTTTTATTCTTGTCTTCCCCCTTCCTCTGTATATTTCTTGTTATTTCTCCCGTGTTTTCAAATAGTAAATTCTTTCCGGATTCGATTTCTTCAGTAGTAAAATTTGAAACGCATATTTGCACTATCGACAACTCGTCGAGAACGTCCGCTTTATTTTGTACAAAGGTCAAGAACTCATTTATAATGAGGTTATTCGCTATAGCGTACCTACGCACTTGGACCACAGACCACATTACTTGTAAAGAGAACGCACCATTCCGCGCAGACACACGGAAGAAGACTTAAATGTCGATTTGGGATGGTTTTATATGTCTAATTTCGATTTGATTTCGTTATTGTGGGGACAGGCAGTCTGGAGAAACGTGGAGGGAAAGAGAAGAGAGTGCAGGAGTCGATCGAGTCTTCAGATGCCGAGGGTGTCTTCGCTGTTCGCTGAGGCTACGGAGGGCGAAAGTATCAATAGGAACAGGGGACATCGGGATTTGATGTGTGAAATTGTTGTGTGTGGATGTTTGGACGCGCTTTTCCATTCACTGACAAATTGTCAAATATTAATTATTTATACACCACCAAAGATTTTCTCGCGCACTATTCAAGAGCTTTAAAGAACACAGAAGCTTACAAAAACTTATAAGAATATATTAAATCAAAAAGAAATTCGAATTACTCGAATTAAAACAATTACTCTACTGGAGACATGGCTTTATGCCTTACAATCAAATAAGATAGGTAACACTGAATACATGGCCGTACGGTAATATACCTTTGCGCTTCTTTTAAGAGTTACCCTGATGCAAATGTGGCGCCATCCTAATTTAATACATTTTGACGATACTTTTTCATATACACAGATGACTCTCCTTACCTCTACCCTCCATATTCGGAGGGTAAAGTGATAATTTACAGTACTTATTTGTAGTGTAAACTTGTAATTAAAGGTACGGAGAGGTATAAAAGTGCATGTGGATCACGTACAATTGCCTATAGATATTGCCTTCCAGTTAGAATCTCAATTATAGATGTCATCGTAAGATGAGTTTGCAGTGAAGCGCAAAGTTGTTTACAGCAAAAATAAAAATTGTCATAAAAACTGCCAATAAAATTGTGCACTACATTTCCGTTAAGAGTATGATGCACAATTTTATTGGCAGCTTTAGCGTTCGCAGAGGTATATTCTCATCTTACTTGACTAGCGACTTAGTCCGTGTGCAATTCGTAACTAAGGTACGTAATAATTTTCCATAAAAACCTTTTTGTCCAATTCCACACCCATAACATAAGGGTTGTTTTAAAAAAGAAAAAAAAAACAATAAAAAAAAGAAAAGATGACGCCAATTGTGGAATTCAGGCGGGAACGCTCAACGAACTTGGAATAAGTAGGTATAATTTTAAAAGTGTTAAGTTCGAAGCGAAGGGTGATAAGTAAGTTTGTTTGTTACGCTTTCACGCAAAAACTACTGAACCGATCATATTCTGAAACTTTGTACCTACACATATTCTTGGAAGTGTTAGAAGTAATAAAGAATACTTTTTATCCCGACATTACGCTCGGTTCCTTTGGGAGAGAGGATGAAAGTGTTTGACGCTTTTAAACCATAACTCCGACAAATTATAACCGATTCAAATAATTATTTTTGTACTATAGAGGTTATAATATGTGTTTAATTTTGCCCATACTGTGGTTGGAGATAGAGGACCGAACTCCTCAGCGGACAGCAGCAAACCCCTCATTTAAGGCTTAGCGATACTGAAAACTTTAAATTTTTTTAGAACTACAATTACTTTTAATGCCACATCAGAAAACAAAATCAAACGCAGACGAAGTCGCGGGCAACAGCTAGTATATTATATATTCAATCTAATATTTACTGGGCAATGTCGTTATTTTAACGTACTTAAAAGATTCCATCCGGAATGCCCACTGAGCTGAGCACAGCAATTGTCTCACTGGAGAGGGGCCTGATGAGTCAACTAACGCTTATCCAATGCGATTGCGAACTAGAATTTCGTTATGGTATTTCAGATGAGGAAAGAAAAAAGCCACCCTGGTACGAGATGGTCTACGAAATGTGCATTCGTTTCATTTTTCGCTTCTGGCGGCGGATACGAATTGTCACGAGAAACTGGAAGTTTTTGGGTAAGTTTTTAAATATGTCGTCTTTTTCATTTCCCATATGCATTGTGTTAAACAGATTAGTTTTTTTATTTTTAAACAATACCTCCGTGAACAAGCAAGCGCAGAGTGGGACGCTGTTCAGCACGATGGATCGACGGCATAAAGGGAGGCTGAGGATCTAGTGTGGTGGTGCTTTTTGGGACAGGCCTATTTTCAGTAGTGGACGTCCGCGGGGTTAAACGGTGATACAAATTTTAATCTAATTGTATCCACAATATACGACCCGTGCGCCACTTCGCAAGCCAATGCTGATCCTTTGGTTTCAGTTAGGCTTCTTTTTCTGACTTCTTAAGGAGAATCGGTGATGCAAATAGGTCATTACTATCGTTGGTTTTGTAAAAAGATTTTCTTCATATCCTAATAATAAATACAGAGAATAGCAAGTTCAAACTTTTAAATAAAAAAAACTCTTCAGCTTTATTACCTCAGTATCGATTAGACTTCGTCCGAAACGTACTAAGTTCGAAAAAGGCTTTTCCAGAGCGGGCGATGGACTAAGCTACTCCCGTTGTACCAGGGACACTGACATAGATTTTGATGATCGATTGGCGCAGTGGGCAGCGACCCTGGCAGTCTAAGAACGTGGGTTCGATTCCCACGTCGGGAAAATGCTTGTGTGATGAAAATGAATGCTTTTAGTGTCTGGGTATTTATGTATATTATAAGGTATTTATGTATATTATTCATTAAAAATATTCATTAGTCAAGTTAGCACCCATAACACAAGCTACGCTTACTTTAGGGCTATATGGCGGTGTGTGTATTGTCGTAGTATATTTATTTTTTATTTATAGTTCACCGAATTGCGAAGCTTAAGGGCAGAGCACGTAGATACGACTGCTAGAGTCATAATAATAATAAAAGCTTTATTTATCTCTTAAAAACCACATACCTTTTACATTGTAACCATCACAATAATTACTAAGTACCTTAACAAAAATGTTTCAAAGTAATAGTGTTCAGTGATTTCCACACTAGGATTCCCTGTGGCGTGGAATCCAATTATGAACCAGAGCCTGTGCCACTTTCGGTAGTAATGTTCTTAAAAATAAATATTTAAACAAGAGAACAGCTTTAGCTTACTGCTTAAAACATTAACCTTGCTACATTGTAAAGAAGATATCAAGTGAGTCGAACGTATGCTGCATAGGACATGGAATGTAGAAATAACCACAAGATACCTGTCGAGCAATGGACACCAATTGATCAACAATTTATTTCGAGAAACTTCTTCCACGTAAACATAGCCATAAATTAAATTTTCAAATATGTAATGACTATGCACAGTGGATTTATTTGCGAAGTTTCAAATAATCTATATCCAAACCTAAAATCGGCGCACCCATCTTTGAATTGAACCTAGTTGATATTTCGTAGGTGTAAAATACACTAAAGATGACTTAAGTAAACTAACTGTTGTAGAAGTTTCGTAGGAATAGATGTTCGTAGAGAGTGGATCTACGCCGTAGACTATGGAACCTTCGGGTGATACATCGTTGGTACAAGCATTTTTATGTCGTATTTACCAAATCTATATACTTAATATATAGTTTTGGTGGATACGACAATCTTTTTAGGAATAACGTTAGATCCTAAACTTCAATGGGGCCAACATATAAATAATTTCTTTGATACGTGAGTAAACAGGTAACGCTCTTCCCCTACGTACGAGTATCACTTTTTTTTATAAATATCATAGGTGTATTTTAATTTTAATGTTAATGAGTACGGGGGAAAAAGCCAGGGTTTCGTAGCAAAGTGGTAAAAACGAACCGACTTAGTACATTATCACAACATCTTACTTCACTAATGCTTACTACTTGACTATATATTGATGACTAAGTGCATTTTAATGCAAGGGAATATGTTGTGAGCATCATAATCATGTCTCCAGAGGAGATTATGTTGAAGGTACATGTTATAATTAACTAAAAATAAACTCGTTGTGCAGTTTACTAGGCTACATAAAATTGCTAATTGATTCTAGTATATTATTTTATAACAAATTACCGAATGAAATCTTTGAGACGTGTCTTGATAAGTTCAAAGTTTATATAAAACGTAAGTTACAACTTACACAAAAATCCTATTATTATGTTAAGGATTACTTAAACTATAAAAAAGCTTGAGTGTGAATTGCTCTAACTTCATAGATTAATATTAATTTACTGTGAGATGGATATAAGAAAAAAAACCCGGCTTAGTTTATTTTGGGCATTTCTTAGACCAGGGCGCGTTTGGAACCCTCGTAGCTTTAGGTTTAGGTTGTCTAACGAAGGTATCACCATCCCCTTACAATTATGTACACATATATGTATGAACGCTCCATAAATGCCTGTGAAAGGCACATATTGGTTCAGGTTTATATATGGAGCAAGTTTTGCATTAACCTGTCTCTTGTTTCCAAAAAGTTCTTAATCACACTTGACCAATATAATTTACTTACCTTGTAGAAAATTAACCTTAACAATTAGAACAATAATTAGGCCCTAGTATCTTCTGGAAACAGAAAATAACAATAATCACGTAGAATTGCGTAGGTACGGCTCCACACCCTGCAGCGTAGTTAATTATAAACGAAATGACTTCGTGAAAATGAAAGTTCAACATGTCGCGTGCACGTCGCGTCACCTACGCCCTCTTATTTCACATGTCACGCTTAAAAGCCCACAGGCCTATTTACATTGTGCGAAATGAGCGAAAGTTTGCGCACGCAATACCTATTTGCAATGCGTTTATGCCATATCTGGTTTTATACTAGAATCTGGATGACAAAAGCAAAAAAAAACATTTTGAATTGTCTTCTGGTTACAAGAAAAAATAAACTGGACTCGCCTGATTTCCCACCTGAGTTATTAAAATCTTGCAGATGGTGGAACAATTTATTTATGTATTGTAATTATATGGTAGCAAACTTTTTAATGCCCGAAAACAAGGATAAAACCAAGTTTTCTAAAAATAAAACCTTGTTATTAGATTTATCACCCCGAAATGCATACTGAAACTAATTTCATGAAAATAGTTTGAGCTGTTTCCGAGATTAGGTGCATAGGTATATACAAGAATTGTTGTTGCTGGTTTAAAGGTATTGGATAGACTCTTATAGGTTTTTATTGCCAAATTACCCATTGGAATTTCCATCAAAAGGTCCCGAAGGCTACACACGCCACATTTTCTGTGTCGAGAAATTTTAAAATAACAATCCGCCTCAAATATCATCCTTGCACGAAACTTTTTAAATGTAACTTTTTAAAAATAACATCGTTTTACTACACATTTTTTTATGTGTAGCACAACTATTTAATTTTACTCGGTAAAAAGTTTTTATTAGGTACTGAAAAAAAAAGTAAGTATAGAGGCAAAAACGACCACGAAAAACGGAAACCAGGTGTAAATATTTAACGTAACCAGTCTACAGGAAAAGCTTTCAATTAAATTTTAATTAATCGCAAAGTGGCAGTTCAACTACTGGATGTTTTTAGATTTAAACTCATCGGTTTACGTGGAACCGACTTGCCAAGGTTGTGGGCTAGCATTGCCTGCCTCATAATAAGTCACATAAATCTTTAGCACCCACCTCCACGCTCCGGTGACCGTTTAATATCATAAAGTGCACGCGAGGCGGGCGCGGTCACAGATTACGCGTAATCACCTGTTTCATTACAAGTATCAACCAAAGTACTTTATGGCCATACGAGCTGCCCGCGTTATTCGTCTGCGTTTTTTACAAATCCCGTTGGAACCATTTGTTTTCTTGGGATAAAAATAGCCTATGTTACTCTTTGTCCTTTAAACTTACTCTATGCTTCGTAAGTAAAGCTATCTAATATTTACCAAGTGGGTATAACAACAAAAAAGTTATAAATAAAATAGTAGCCTAATAGGTATTTTGGCCTTTGCACGTGTCCAAATGCCGTCGGGCCGCGCCGCGCCAACCTTGGTATTTACTGACATTTGAGGGAACAACCGCCGGTGCAACAGCAATCCTGAAACTTTTATAAATCTTTACCTCCGCTTAGAAGGCCAGTGTCGCTGCTAAGGAGCGCTCTCCACTTATACCCGTTGAAGAACCTTTGACTACTCAATCTAATTTTTGATTCACTTTATTTTATTATTGATTCACAACAGGATTCAAATTTTAAAAGAAAGTAATTTAATTTTATTATAAATTTAAAATTCATATTCATTCACTCTCTTCCTGATTATAAAATAAAAGAACACACACTCACACAAACGCAAATACACATACACATATTCAACACACACAAACACTTAAACACTCGCATATTTGCATGCTTGCATGATTGATTTTGAGAATTCTAATCATTAAACCAAAAAAAGGATACAATTATAAAATGTAATAAATTGGTTAAGTCATGTTATCAGTATATGTGTAAACTTTGTATCGGAAAGAGCGAGACCTCCAAATACCGGGTTTTTCCAAACTTAAATGGAGGTCCTTAGCCTATTGGCTTGAGATAACAAATAATTATTTTTCATTTTCAAATAAAAAAATCTGTGTAAATTGGCCCTGAACAATAATTAAAAAAACACTACCCCGATACGGTTACTACTCTTGCCGTGCCAATTGCTAGTGATTGGAGGAATAGCTGTACCGCTTATGTGTATAGCACACCTAACGGGCAGCGGCAGTTTGTTAACTATTGCGACAAAAATTTAGTAACATTTATTATTCCCAGCTTTTTATAGACAAAATATAGAAATTGGCATTCTATATGTTCCTAAGTATCGTGCCGCTAAGCGATTTAGTGCATTACTACCATACTCCCTCACAGGTTAGCCAGCTACCATCTTAGACTGCATCATCACTTATCATCGGGTGAGATCGCAGACAAGGGCTGACTTATAGTGGAATAAAAAAAACAAATATACCTATTCAATAAGTACCCAGACGAGTTAACAGTTAGGGCATCTAATAAGCTTAACATTGGGCATGATTCCGACCAAACTAGAGTGTAACATTAAGCATTTATCACTTTTCGTTGTCTGTTTTTTTTCTTTATTAATCTGCTGTAGGGTGTCGAGGAATTGAGAGCAGTTGGCTAGTCTGCTAAATGTCATGCTGACGTATTCTGAAACTTTTCTGACAGATTACATACAAAGCGAGTACAAAAGCACACTTTGAAAGCGCCGGACTGAATAGTTACGAATGAAGGAAAAAATAGTATGTAGGGTGTATGTTTACTGGAAGCGTTCTTTTAAGTATGGGTTGAATTTCTAAATACAGATTAATGTCAAACGCTTATCAACGCTTCGTGATAATATGACGATGAAAGGCGTTTTGTCTAGGCTATGTCAGTTGCTTGTCGATAGTAGATTTCAGAAATTCAGGAAATAATTTAATGAACTGTTATTAGCCATTGTGTGAGTTGATCACTGTCAACCGGCCGGATCTCGAGGCACGGGTCTTCTCTCAGACTGAGAAGGCCCTAGTCTCGGCCAAGTGATATTTCAATTATATGACATCAATTAGTTAAGACCGCACTTTTACATAAATCAAGACTCAAACACGCACCCATGCCAATAAACAAACTTACAGAACTCACACACACACAGACACACACTCACACGTCTCACTCGTCACTGCTAAGATTTGTAATGTAAGATTTGGCGTTATTTTAGTATTAAGATAAACCCTTAACCAAAATAAGGTGTAACGCTGTATTATTACTAATCTTATACCTACTAATATATAAAGCTGAGGAGTTTGTTTGTTTACTTGAACACGATGATCACAGGAACTGCTGGTCCGATTTGAAAAATCCTTTCCGTGTTAGATAGCCCGCTATATATATGGTTATATATCACGCTAACACCAATAGAAACAAAGCACCAATGAAGAATGTTTCAAAATCGGGGTGTTTTTCCTTTTGAGAGATTCCGTTGCGTTCGCTGCGTAAACAGTTACAGTTAAAGTTTCGATAAAATCATCTATGACAATGTTGTTTCCCTTTAAAAGTTAAAAAAAGTCCAGGACAGCATATTATGTTTATCTTTTAAGGTTGACTTACACGCGAAGTCTCGAGGGATCACTAATAAATAAATAATTGCTATAAGCGGACATAACACGGAAAAGTAAGAGCCAGGAATCGAAGGGAAGCCAATTCGCCGCTTCGTTATTCTTTTAGTTGTTTGTCAAAAAGTAGGACATAATAATGCTGTTATGTCCTACTTTTTGACAGACATGGAAAATGAAGTAAGACGCTCAAAATGCTACACAAACCAACCCAAACATGTTTTGATTTTCTTTGTTTATATGCCATCCTGGTTACGACGGGAACCTCTAGGTAAAGGAATCTATGTCACGGAAAAAATTAGCGATTTCGATGGCTACTCCTTTTTCACGAGATAAAAGTAATTCTGCGAGGACAGAGTCGCACGTCACTGCTAGTATAGCCTTTGCAATAAGTAAGAAGTATACGTTACTAATAACATTACCTGATTAAATATAGGACTAACGTCATGGCAAATACTGACTTGGTGGTGGCGCGTCATTACCGTACCAAACAATAGAAACCCATTGGTTGAAGTAGTGATGTCGGAAGTGTCGATGGTGTCGATATACAGGGTTAAATAAATAATAACAGTAAGCCCTCGGCCTTTAGTTGTTTACATTGAAACTAACAACTTTTGTTTTATGACGTTTTTTAAATCGAAAGTTTGTGAAATATTTAATATTTTACATAGATACACGTCTTGTTACGTATTTGTAATGTAACATCGGCAACAACGAACAAACCGAGGCTTTATCGTTCGTGCTCGCAGCGGATTTGGCGACAGGGACATGTGTTTGGATGGTTTGCAATATAGGGCAATTAGGGCAGCGCCTTCCTAGGTGTTACTACTACCAGCTGCTGCGATCACTTACCCGTCTATTCTTTATTTTCTCTGGTCTTGTCTATAGTGGGAGGATTCGGCTGAGGCTAATCACCACCGTACCGACAAAGACGTGCCGCCAAGCGATTTGGTGTTCCGATAAAATGCCACGTAAACAACGATTAGGAGTCCGGATCGAATGTAACTAACTGCCATACCTTATGAGGTTAGTCCGCTACCACTTTAGACTTACATTATCAGCCACCACCAAACTTGCAGTTCAGAAATAGCATGTACATATTTGAAAATATGAAAGCTAGGCCGACTAATTCCAAGTAAATGACACAGGGTAGTTATTATCTCGTCCGGGAAGTATACAACGGGTACCCGGGCGTCTAGTAGAGCCAACTAGAGGGACATGCCGTGGTGGTTTTTATTTCGGGTATAAGACACCCACAAAACTTGTGTCCTGCCCAAAAGCACAGGAGGTAGCCATAAAGCTTTTCCACCGCGACAAAAAAAAGTTTATTAATTATTATCTAATACAAAATATTGATATATCGATATATGGATACAATTTTTCAGCAAGCCTAGACTAAACCTATAAAGTATTGGTCAGTTATTTACCCTTTTAGCGTGTTCGGGGCAGCGGGCGCTTGCGGCCAGCTATCTCTGGCCGGATATAGGTAGCGCCGCGCCCTCTTCCGGCGGGAACGGCTGACAACGGCATCATTTGTCCGTTCGACCTAATGTAATTTATTTTCGTTGCCCGAATTAACCAACTTCGTATTTCTGGACTGGATTATGCAGAAACTTTTTTTTAAATAAAATAAGCTTTAGACACGGATTTTTCTCAAATACACTGAACTGAATAAGCAAAACCAACAAAGACATTTTTGTATTTATAAATTTGTGATGTTAAGTCTATTCAAGAAGACCTATTGAAACAACACAAAGACTGCAAAATATAGCTGCACTATAGATACTGAAAGAGTGACTAAAAGTACCTATCAGGCTTATACTTTAAGGCAGTTATTTGATATAACTACTTTGTTACATACATAATATACATGTCACTCATTACATCATTAATCATGGCTTACGTCAATGTAATTATTTGATTTTATTTTCAATCGTTCGTTGGTAATATTTTATACTGAGTTTTGTATTGGGCACATTTATGATAAATGGAACGCGGCAAGCTGTTTATAATTTATATAAGTAAGAAAGAGGACTAGGTATACACTGCGTACGCCATTTGATTTTTTCCTGCTGCAAGTTTGCTTCGAGTGAAAATGCAGTTTATGGGAGTGACCTTACATGTTACGAGTAAAACGGTTAAATAAAATATTTTATAAAATTATACCGAAGGTAATATTAGATTTAGCTTTGCATAAGTTTAAAGAATGTATAAAAACACATTTCATACGTCGAGGTTACTATACTATTGATGAATTTCTTAATGAATGAATGAATGAATGAATGAATACACTTTTTGTGTTATTAATAGTACACCACAGAGAAAATTTACAGAGATACAATTGCAACAGCACAATAAGGTAGAACGTACAATTTGGCGGCCTTATCGCTAAATAGCGATCTCTTCCAGGCAACCAAAGGCATACAAGAAAATGTTATAAGAAATAAGTAGGTGGTACAACAAACAAAATTAAATATTAAGACTTAAAACTAAATTAACATAAAAAAATAAATAATAAAAAAAAAAAACATAAAACATAGTATATACTAAACATAACATATTAAAGATATGTACAAAAATATAAAATATATTCCATACATATATACAAACATATAAACATACAAATACGCTACTATAAATACTTAATTAAAAAAAAAATTAATCAAATAAAAGAACCCTCAAAAATATGTAGAAACCGAAATAAACAAAAAAGAATACAGTGATCATTCCCATCATTCCCATTAATGTCAAAGGTTGCTTGGAAGCACGCCGCTTTCCAAAGGCTTCCAACAGATCAAACTAAAGAGAGATCGGGCAGGGGCAATTAAAAAATAATAACATTTCTAAATCACCCATACCCGACCTGACTCTTAAAAGATATACACGCTCACTGCTGAACGCAGTCAAATTTTTCGCGACTTAAAACTTTTGTTAACTCCCTACGTTTTACCATCTATTTGTGATCTAAATATCTTTTAATCGGGTGAATTAACTACAACTGGCATTAGAGTATGCATTTACTGGCTGTCACTTTTTTCTTTTTCTAGAAAATATATGCTTAATATACCTATAGCAAGGCACACCACTGACTTTTCGGAATTATGTGCATTTTTAATTATAGCCATTTAAATATCACTTGCTTTAACGGTGAAGGAAAACATCTTGAGGAAACCTGCATGCGTGAGAGTTCTCCATAATGTTCTCAACGTTATGTGAAGTCTACCAATCCGCACTTTGCCAGTGTGATAGACTACGGCCTAAACCCTTCTCATTCTGGGAGGAGACCTGTGCCCTGTAGTGGAGCGGTAAAGGGTTGGTATGATGATATGCTTATTTCCTATTATTGATTTTTAGTAGAATAAGGTAAATAGGCATACATACGTGCGCTGTACAGTGTGCTCATAGATAACCGCTCATTACTCCATCGTTAGTTATCGATTATTTTGGATTCGAGGACGTCTCCGCGCGATGATGACGTGGCATCATCCTTTTAAATAGAATCGGGTGTTTAGCATTCGTTCGGAACTGAAGGTGACGTCTTAGTCATACCTGTAGAATGAGACACCTACCCAGGAACGTATATAGATTTCCTTCAATGTTTTGAATAACTCATAACTAACCTATTATCGTTATGTGGTAATCGTAAATACCCGCTAACCCGTAATAGTGTAGCATGGTGAGCCTATGTTCTAAAGCTTGCTTCACTTTTAAAGGGAGGCGTTGCTGTATTTATACTAATCACTAACGGACCAAGAAGATGGGCCATCTCATAAGGGAAATCCATAGTCTATATAAACAGAATAACTCTCCATGTGCTTATCAATCTGAAGCATAGGTGTTAAGCGTCAAAGCCTGATAAGTTAACACCGGCGCTCTTCAAACTGGAACACATTACACATCACTGGTACTTGGCGACAGCAAAGCTCCTTGCGGCAGGAGGCAGGGGCATGGCGGTAGTACATCCCCGTACAAGCTCTGTCAGGAAAAGCACACCTACTACTTCCTTTGTTCTGCGGAGGGAGCCCTGAGAACCTCCGCAGAGAATGCTATGCTACCTTACGCAAATTATTAAAGCAATCCAAATATTAAAACATTATACGTATTTCACAGTGAATTCTATCACACACTAGTGACTTTCTCCGTTTCTCAATGGGTAATAGCAAATTAATAAAAAACATGCGTTACTGCTTTTGATCATATTTCTTAATAAATATTGTTTGCAGCTATTTTAACATTGCAGAATACGAACAAAGACGCGGCCGATCGACTTCATCCGTAAATATTTGTTTCGGTTGCTTTTACTGAAATTATTTGTTCTAAAGTATGTATCACAATGATAAAAGTACAGGACAGTTCAAATCGACACTGTTTCACGCGTCCGCGTTTATTACTTATTCCATGGAAAGCATTTGTTTTCCTGAGATAAAAAAAAGTATATGTTACTTTCCGTCCTTTCAACTTACTCTATGTCAAAAATCTAATTGATCGTATGATTAAGGTCGTAAAGGCGTGTCAAACAAACATTTCATTGAATTCTCAAAGTTACTATCATATTTATTTGGATAAGGATCTATACAATAAGGGCGAACAGAGTAGCCAATAACGCTATGTTAGCCTACATAAGCCATGTTTATTTATTTTGCGGCGACTGGGTATAAAATATTATTTTTCATATTTAAAACGTACCTTACTTAATTGGCTTTTATTATATACCTAAGTACCTATATAAACAAACTGACAAATTGACAAAAAGTGATCAAAATTAGTTAGGTACATGGTTTAAACCTACATATGCGAAAAGCGATTTAGTTTTACTCTTTTCTATAGGAGTCAATGCTCGGTATTACGCCACGTGACTTCGTAATGTTTTACGAGATGGACCCGATTTACTTGCTCTGTTCAATTTTAACGATGACGCCGTTAAAATTTTATTCGTTTAGGTAACTATTCTTTATTTAGGAGGCAGAAAACAGGTCATTGCTTCAACGGGATAAACTTTGCGATTATAATTGAATCGCGTGATATAAAGGTTAGTCTATCTAGAGAATGTATGATCTTGTTCACTTCACTTTTTCATTTCCTCTCGTATTGTACTTGACTTGGTTGACTGAGATTAAACAAAAATTTACAAAAAAAGGCTTTGTTTAAGAGTTAAAAAGCAAGAAATAATTAAAATTAATAAATAGAATTAATAAAAAGCAATAAACAGCAAAAAGCAGAAAATATTTATTTTCTGCTTTTTACCTGTTAAACAGTCGGTTGAATAACGAACTGAGATTTTGCTTAGACTATCGTGTACCTATCATACCTACTTACATATAGCATTGAAATTATACTGAGCGTAAGCTAAGACTAACTAGACTTCAAGTGTCCTTAAATTTTTTTTACAGCTTGTCGGTCTAAATTTTAAGGTGCCCTAAAGTTTAAACATAGTAGTTTCACTCATTTCGAATAGCGTTATTTGTTCATGGTACGATAACATAATTTATACGCTTGCCAACATTTTATAATTCATCAATTTTGTAAAATTACTTACAGACTTAAACATGGAAAGACATACACATAAAGATTGGCAACACCAGTTGCAGATTAGTTTAACATTATGTGGCACCCGCCGCGTCCACTACATCAATAACATGCAGAAGCGCCGGGATAATGCTTTCCATTTGTGGCACAACCTAGTAAAAGTTTACAATGTGTAATGGGATCGTCTAGAAAATAATCATGACTGATGAAAACTCTGAGGTTTTCATAGTGTAGATAAACATTGGTGTTGTGTCAAAAATTTCACAAGGCTTGACTGCTCGACGCGCTTATTAACCTTTCAGTTTATAAACGAGACGGGGAGAGAGTTATTATATTGCGGTTACATACATTATCTAGTGTTCTCGAATAATTAAATGATCCAAAACATTTGCGAAATTATACATAATCTGTATTCTTAGGTTTTATTTATTTATTATTTATGTACCATAATTTGTGATTGTGAACTTATGATACATGAAATGTACAAAGAAAAGCTTATCTCTATAGGAGTTCTCTTCCAGCTACCCCAGGGTGTGAGTAAGACGACTTAATTGTGGTATAGGTCAAATAAAGGTACAATATACTAAAGGATAATTCCTAAAAATATACAATATATCTAAATATTAACAAAATTCTACATACCAATACAGAATAAAATTTCTGACTGGCAAAAGTTTTTAGAAAGCCTTAAGCCTTCTCTGTTTTTTTAAATATACTGTTATAATCATGACTGTAAATAAATTGTTATAGTGTGTGTGTCTAGGGGTCCCATCTTTCGTTGTCGTTTCTGTGCAATTTTCTATTCAACTACTTTTTTGAATTCCAGTACAATTTAGTCCTTAACTGTTTGTTCCTTAACTAGCCTATAACCTATTAGGGGTAAGGCATGTATATATTAATCACATGACCCTGAAGAAAAAAAAAAGTAATTAAATGTACATTTGCTATACAATGACCGTCTGACCAGCATGACGACTCTTATTCTACTATCTAACTACTCTTTTAAAATTTAATAACACTATTATATATACTTATGATATCTACCTAAAAACAAAAAGACCATAGCAACACTACCGTATAAAAACTTAATAGGAAACACTACGATCTAAAAGTGCAGCACGAATTTTTTCAAAGCTAAAATAATAGCCCTCTTAAAAACACGGTTTTGGCAGAAATAATGTTATTTGCGCGGGCAAGATTGTAAATACGCTTTAGGCTATTTAGCGCTGGGGTCTGGGTGCCTATTCAAATTATTTCTACGGTCCACAAAAGGTTTTTCTAGTAAAAACTAACCTAGTTTGTATGTAAATCTCTTAAGGGAGAATGACAATGATAACGGGAGATCATAGGGTGATTGCTAGTTACATATCAAAAGCCTGGGCACGAAGAAGAAAGATACATAAACGACCCGATGACTGCGAAAAATGTCTTTATACCGAAAATTGTCTTTGGCTCGCGGAAGAGATTGCAGAAAAAACCAGTAAGTATACCATTTCCTTAGAGGTAAGAGGTTTGCAACCCGCACTGAGTTACTAATAAAATTAGAAAAAAAGAAATAGAAAACAAAACTTATTTCAAGTAGCCTAATTTTAAAAGCTCCAAGTCTGTCTATTTTTCTGACTCTACTACCAGTTCGTAGCGGTACGCAACGAGATGGACAGACTACAACAAAATAATAGCTGGAACTCCCTACAAAAAGCAGCGGAGCCTATGTCCAGCAGCGGATGTCAATCAGTGGAAGTGATGATGATGATAAAGATTACCAGTTCGGAAGTTAGTTTCTACCCAGAAGTAGTTGCTCTTTTCCAAAACCCCACTTCATCAATATTTAGGCTGAGAAGGAGTTCACATACGTACGTACTTGTTAGCAAACTAACAAAATCAAAATATGCAAGCGCGCTTAGCTCGTAGGGATCCAGCCAAGTAGAAGCGCACAGATTATACAATTACATTACCACAAAGTAATTAGCTAACTGCTGCAGCTATCTCTAAACACAATGCTGGAGCCCGAAGTATATCAGTGCCTACTTGCGATACCGTGCACTGCATACATGCATACAATCTGTGCCAACCGACTGATTTTTAACCAACTTGCGAGAAAACTAGCCTCCCCAATTATTTTAACCCATACTAATATTATAAATGCAAAAGTATGGTTGCTTGTTTGTCTTCCTTAACGCCTTAGTCAATTTCTGATCCTGGAAAAAAGTCAAATTCCCAATTTATTTTTACATCTATAATAACCATCCATATTTTAAATTTCAACTCGGCCGTCTTTGAACCAGTTAATATTTTTTATCAGTTGCGTCCAGGGCTCGAAACCCCAGTATCGGAATAATTTCGTTTCGTTATGTTAACCGGTTAAACAGGGAATCCGGTTCTTATTTAACTTTTGACGATTGAAATCATCCCGTTTTACGAACTTCAATTTCAGTTCTTTTTGTGATTTGCTGCATGCTTTGCTTTAAGTACGAGTAATCTGAAGCGGCAGGCCGTTTAAATGGTCATAAGTTATTCCATGCACAACATTTTTCTTACATTACTTGCTTTTTCTTTTAAGTTAGTCAAAAGTGTCGTCATATTTAGAGTTTAAAAAATTAAGCTTTTATCTTAATGTTTGAGATCCGACGTGAATTTATGTAAAAAGATGTATAATTTATACCATTTGCGTTCTTTGTAGCGTAGTAGTCCGCGTGCTTCACGACTTAGGCTAGGCATTAATCCAAATTTTCCGGTTAATTGTAACCGGTTCCGAGCCCTGCGTTGTGACAATCTGACCATCCATTTTATTCGCCACTGCTTTTAAGCGTTTAATCTTCAGTACGGTTTAACAAATCAACTCATTCCGAATGTATCCTCCCCGCGACAGGCTTGTCCATATTTTACCCGATAAATGTGTTCGTGTCATAATAAGCCGACATAAATGTAAACGGTTTGCAAACATTCCAACAGGCAACGCGGTGGGATATCCATAGCCCTAATACGAGGTAGTACAGTATCAAAAACTAAATTCGATGTCGAGGTCCAGAATACAACGCCCTTTAGCGATAATACGATAAATTCGCTATTTTTAAATACTTACATCTTTAAAACATGTCCCATCTCTATTTGCACAGTAATTATAATTATAACCCTGACCATTTAACTGGTTGTTAAACTGGCAGTAAAGGCCTGCGGTTAATTAAGTTTCGTGTAATATGTTTTTTTTACGTGGCAAAAAATTTAAACAAACGAACGTTTCAGTCACTTTCAATTTTACACTTATTCTTTAATCGATTTTTCTTCATAAGTATGGTTACATTTACAAACATATCGGAATATACCTACCTATATTTATGTGTTTATTTCGGGAACACTTGACACGTACGTATATAAATATTTAATTCGGGCAAAATAAACGATTTTAGTGCATCATTATTCATTAATGTCCCAGTTATTGGATACAGATCTCGTACGAGAGAAAGATATATAGCTCAACCCCACCACGCTCTAATGCAGCTTGGTGGGGTTGACGTTAATGCCTGTCATTACCAAACGATAATGACAGGCATTAACGTCAACTGCCGAGGCACTAAATGATTTTCGTTTATTCCAAATTCAGATTTCTACAGCCAACTAAAATCGACTGATTTAAGCACCTGCAATATTTACGCATTTTTCTTTCACCCTGATAGAGTTGTCTTCACCCTCACTCTGACGATACACTATTGAACGCTACCTAAGTTTTCGAGACGAGCAAATTGGTACTAGGGACACCTATGATCACCGTCCGGCTGACGTGCGCCGATAAATTCATTATCGATAATGTCCGTATTATTCGAATGCCGATGTTACATTAATATGCAAAACTGCGTATTGGCAATTAAACCTCTTTATTTTTGTTTCTTTTTAAATAGCGGATTTCTGGCATGCGCCTCAAACTTTTAGAGATCTGTGCATTTTTATTAAAGCAGCGGTTGGTCAGCGTTGTGATAGTCCACGGCCTAAAAGCTTGTCGTTCAGAGCGAGACCTTCACTCTCTAATAGGTTGATAATGATGACGATGATTTTTGCGCTCCTACGAAGTTCAAATTGATTGTACCTACCCTAATACCATTGAAACCATTTCCTCACCTTTAGCCTATTTACGTCCCACTGCTCCTCAGGCCACAAAGGACAGAGGGGAGCACGACGCTGCTCCAACGCAGGTTGGTGGGCTTGAACGACTATTTTCTCCCGTAACTTAAGGCATTAGATTTAAATTATTATAAATGAAATAAGACAGTGTAGATTAACTTGGAAATTTCCATTCCTTTTCGTGGTCTATGTCCTATGCTTTCGTGCTTTCAACTAAGTATACCAAAAATCGAGTAGATTGATTGCTTAGTTATGGCGCGAAGGAAGAACAAATAAACACACTTTAATATGAGTTGGGATAGTATTATAGGGTAGGGTAGGGTAGGATGAAGCTAAATGTTCATTGTATTCACTACCGATCACACATCGCGCTGATTTGAGCAAGATACTGATTCAAAGCACGCGGCCGCAGCCCACGAGCTGGCACTTTGGTTTGGCCACACGCTAGTACTATTAGTTATTGTGTGGTTTGGCCCTAGTTTCAGACCTCTGTGTGTCATACGCAACCTATGTGAGGCCAACTCCAATAAAACAAAAAGTTTATCTGACCGATTTCGGTGCACAAGCCTGTTCACAAACACAGGTGTATTCTCTAATCGCTAATTCAGTCAGTTCCGAAACGACCGGAAAGGCATCAGGCGTAGGAACGACAGCTTAACATTCTGTCCGAGACACGGGGGTGAATCACCGCCAATTTTCAAACTCCGGGATGGTACTCAGAATTTCTATACAGAAAAACAAAATGCTTTTCATTGGCCCAATCCGGGATAGAATCCCGGGGTTAAATTGAGTTGAGGCCAACTTCAACTCAACTTAACTAAACTTAATTTTGACGACCTCCCTGCCGCAACGGTGAGCGCTGTGAATCTAAGGAAGGGTTTACGAGACTAAGACGTGCCGTGCTAAGCGATTTAGAGTTCCGTTGCGGTGTCGCGTACAAACCGATTAGGGTTAGAAATACCATACTCCCTAGCAGGTTAGCCCGCTACCATCTTAGACAGCATCATAACTTACCACCAGGTGAGATTCTAGTCAAGGGCTTACTTGTAGTGGAATAAAAAATAGCAATCGCTCTTGTGGATTATAGCAAACTCAACTAAATAATACAATAAAACCTTGTTAATTAATCTTTATTTAATGTTAAATTTTAAAATGAAGTTTGGAAAGAGCAACTGCTGAGTTTCTTGTCGGCTTCTTCTCGGCTGAATCTGCTTCCGAACCTGTGGTAGAGTCACTACAAGCAGACATACTTGTCGTTTCAAAAGTGATTATATTAAGCCTACTTGAAAAAAAAATATTTTGAATTAAAATTTGTGTTAAACTTTTTACATTAGGTACCTCTAATTAAAATAAATGATTTACAGAAAAAAATATAGAAGACGATTCAAAGAAAAGTTAAACTTAATCAGAGTAATTAAAAGAACTTAACCGTTGCCTACTTGAAATTAAAATAATATCAGCTTAAGAGATAAAAGTGTAGAAAGACTGCGAAACTTTGACGATGTTCAAGTTTTCTTATAAGAAAGCTGTGACAAAGTTTTAGTTGAGTGAATTCCTGCGGGACCATGCCTTTATTTGCAGTATGCGAGAAAATATGTTAGGGAAAATTTAATTTTCCTACCGCCGTAAACATCAGTTTTTGTGCTTTTGAGTTAAAGCAAATCTGTATCAAATCTGAATCTAGAAATTCACCAAGATTCAGATTTTAATGAATTAAAGATGAAAATTTGATAAAAAATTTGGAGATAGAGCACGGAACTTAATCAATTGAATATCCTCCGGGCTCCCACTAACCAAATGCTTACCAATGGGGAAAGTAGGTATACAAAGTATGTCCGCCAATCTATGCCTAGGTATTAAACAACTATTCGTCATTTAACCAGGAAACTAAAAAGCTGATTGCACAGATAGAGATCCCTTTAAAAGATCGCTATCATATTGAAATGGTACCACCTCTGATGTATAACATATAATTGGCGGAGTGACCGAGTATAAAAAAAACATAGCTACAGTCTAATTAAGAACCTCCACCTTTTTTTTATAAGTAATTAATAATTAAAATTGAAATATGTGGGGGGGCTAAGCTACCTATGTTTATGAGTAAGGCACGCCGCATGACATTTTGTTACGATCCATAGTAAATGCGGGTAAACCTTCGGCAAAAGGCTCGTAGAAGTGAAGAAAGTTATAGACATGAGATACAGTTAATATTTATTTTTAGGAAAAAACCTGCACATAGGCTAGATGACAAAAGTTGAAAGTCCATTCAGGAGACACCTAAGGAGGTGTCAAGGCTAACCGCAATTTCTTGGCTCGCTCGATGCTGTCGACTTGTGCAGCTGACGTCATTAGCATTTTTAGTATTGAATATGTCGTTATGCTCAGCTCTTACGAATCGAACTGAGGCCAGTCTAATAGCACACTCATTTCTAACCTACCATTTATTCTATATCTTCGTCTGTCTGGGCTTTTCTTTGGAACGTGTTAGGTGGTTAATAATATATGGGCTACTCATTACCTAAGGCGTGCTAAGCGATTTACCGTTCCGGTACGAGTTGCGTACAAACAGACTAAGTATGGATTTACTATAACTGCCATACTCCTGACGGTTTAGCCCGTTACCACCTTGACTGGATTATCACTTACCAACAGATGAAAATTGCAGTCAAGGGCTACCTTATAGTGGAATAAAATCGAAATAAACCTCTTGATAGGTAAACTGAAACGATTTCGGCTGAAATTTTCCAGTTAGTAAAGAATAGCGCTATGTAACGACTCTATACTGATTCCATTTCATTCTATACGTGCCCCGCGCACGTCTGACGTCAAACCCGAGGAACGTTGCTAGCTTACAAACTTTCTGTCGTTTTCCCCATTTCATGGTAAACGTTTAGGACATCAGAGGTTAAATAATTACTGTCAGCGGCTAAATGGAACGAAGTGCCTGTTCGAGGAACACTCTAAAATGGAGTGGTTTCTCAATATTAGTCCACGACTAATATTAGTACACGGTTTCTGTAGGTTTTTAATTCGGTGTCTACAAAATATTAGACGACATACATGTAATGTACGCATCAAAATTGCCATCTTTGTGCCAATTTGAATATATAAATATTTGACTTTGACCAGACCAATGAAAAATCAGAAATTAATACATTTCCAAATTGCACCTGCCGAACTGATCGAACCACAGGCTTTCCATTTATGGTACCAAAATGCTCACCACTGGATGGATAAAAAACCGTAATTAATGAACGCGGACGAAGTACACGGACAAAAGCTAGTAGATAAATGAATGTACGGACTAGCACAGTTCCATTGGATACAACAGCAACGCGTCACAGCCCGCCCCAGGTGATATCGACACGCGAGCTTTGAGCTTGCCGCTTTCCCGCCCAGTGCGAGGCGGCCGCGCGCGCGACTACCACGTCGGCCGCTGCCACGCAACACTGGCGCGGAAACTTTCCCGACTTCCGAAAGCCTTGTGAGATACTCGACAAACTTATCAAACCTTCTAGTGTTACTCTCTACGTATTACACGTATGTATACTCTAGTATACATATTCTGAACTCGTGATAACAGGTTTTAAAGACACTTTGAAACAAATAGCTTCGCCAATCTAAATCTAGTATTAAAGTGTCTTAGAACTAGTGTTCATACGTTTTAAATATAAAAAAATAGGTTACAACTTTGAAGTATATTTACATCTAACTTTATTTACATTGTACAACGTGTAATGGAATTACGAAATAGGTACTGTTGAAGGGTGCATAGGTAAGTATATTTCATAAGGAGTCACTTTGTAAAAATATTAAATCAAAAGAAGCATATTTATTTTTCCATACAAACTAATTCAAAACATTCCAAGTGTTTACTTATGATATTGAAGATGAAAGACCGATACGCGCATAACCTATTTTACTTTTGCATGTGATGGGCTGTATCTTATTTATTTAACTAAAACTATGGCAACGGTTTACTCAAAAATTGTTAGCGTTTCGATTTCATAGAAGAATCTCAGAGACAATAAATAATGTACCTCTAGAGCCTCTGAAGTATTATTTCAGTTTTCATTTACACGTTGTATATCTCTAAAAATCTAAATATAGTAGTACAGTGCCTTAGAATTAGTGTTATTAAGTTTAAAACGCACTTTGAAACACATAGGTAACAACATACAACTAAGATATAGTACTAAACGACTAAATAAAGTACAAAACGACTTTGTATACTCAGGTTACAAGTGTGACAAATAATGACGTCAATCAGTTTATATTGTTTGTATCCACCAATCTAAATCTAGCGCTAAAGTGTCTTAAAACTAGTTTTAATAGGTTTCAAAGAAACTAAAAAAATGGGTTACAAATATGTTGAGTATTTACGTCTCAGTATATATTGCTCCGTATATGTCCATCTATTTAAATAAGTTTCAAAGTCTCTTAGAACTAATATTTTTTTGTTAATAGGTTCAAAATACACTTTATAATATAGTACATATCTATGAAGAGTATATGACGGTGGGTCTTAGTTTATGTTACTGTTTATATATTCACCAATCTAAATCTAGCATTAAAGTGTCTTAGAACTTGGAATGAAACTAATAACACGTTTGCGATTCCAGTGTAGATTTTCGGCACTTAGGTATGCAATGACCTAGCTACGCTAAGCTATACCTGTCACTTTTTAAAACCTACAAACATCCTTTTTGGTCACACTAATATTTATCACGACTCCGAAAAACTTTCCTAATTTCAAATAACCGATGCAAATAACCTTATGAGATACTCGAAAAACTAATAAAAGTGTTACTAAGCTATATAAAACTAGTGTTAAATATAAAGATGAAGGAGGGTATTTATACCGTATGTCGCGTATGTTTTTGATTGTGTCTAAGAACGATGATTATTCATTGTTAATGTGTACATATACTCAATCATCATCATCGTCATCATATCAACCCTTTACCCTTTACCCATAATGAGAAAAGTTTAAGGCCGTCCACCACGCTGGCCCAGTGCGGTTTGATGGACTCACACACCTGAGAACATTATGTAGAACTCACAGGCATGCAGGTTTCCTCACTATGTTTTCCTTCATCGTTGAAGGAAATCATAGTGAGGAAAATATATTAATAATTCAATTGCTTAACACGCAACTTAAAAAGTAAGAGATTCGTGTTGGGATTTCAACTCTGCCCCTCGAAAGTGGAGTCGGGCTTCTACCCACTGGGCTATCACCGGTTTCTATTTCAATTATTTATTTGATAATTTAAAGAGTTCCCGGTGTAGTTTGTTTCATTTAAATTTTATAGGAAGCTAATGAGGTCTAAACTCCTCAAAGGACAGCATAAAATCACTCGCAAGCAATGCAATGATTAAGTAAACCACTGGTTTATTGCTATTATTACTACTAGTTTAATTTTATGAGCTGCTACTTTTTCTTCTAACACACTAATTGTGCAACTTATCCGACTAAGGTTTAAAAGATACCAAACAAAATCTTGCCCCCGCCACAAACAAGATTGATAGTTTCTGCGATACTAAAACTCTTTGTAAGAAACAAAGTTTTTAGCTTTGTATAACAGTAAAGCTGTGATACTTAGACTGTTTTAGTAATATTAGTAATATTAGTAGTAGTAGTAATATTAGGTACCTTCTAATTTGATAAATTACGGATAAGAGGGTGTTTTCATTCATGAGAATGAGATAAAAATGCGATTTAAAATCGGTGCCACGCGGTGTCATCTATGTTATTTTATGACTGATGTTATATTATGTATTGCCTACACGCATAAAAGCTTTTTTGCGTAGGTATCACCTTGTTAGTTACATATAGACTCATCATGCTACTCCAATACGGCTTGGCGGGGTTTAACGACATTATTAAATGTCAGTCAGAATAACCAGGACCTCCGGGACACGGGGTGCCCTAACTATTATATGACATTTTTTTAACAGGAAAACTAAACACCTGACAATTTTGGCCTGATCCGGGAATCAAATCCAGTACAACTAAGGTACCTACCTCGCCGATCCCTCAGATCCTAGTTTATATGGGTAAATGTACGCGAAAGTGCACATTGCAGGGCGGATTAGATATCTTGCCTTACGCACTCTTTTTAACAAAAAGATTTTAATTTAAAGCCGCTTTTTTGTAGTTTTTCGTAGAGCTGTATTTTAATATATCCGGCCCCTTTGAAATATAAAATAACTATCACATTGTACCACGTTTATCAAACAGCGATGATTAACGATTTTCATCTTTACTTTCCGTAATTTCATGGTATCAAGTTTCAATCGTAATTGTTGTAAAGTTACGCACAGTACCTATAATTAATGTATTTCTTTTGTAATCTCCAACTCATGAAAGCCGGACATCGATGGGAAGCAATCATATAATGTGCTGGTTTGGCCCACTGAAACTCCACATTGTTGTTTGGTGATGTTTAAAAATAATATGCAGCTAAAGTTGTTGTGGGCTTCTTCTTTAACTTCGAAAGCACCGTAGCTTCCGTCTTTAGGTGAGTAGGTAGAAGTTTATAGGTATAGGTGCAACGGGTTCCCCGGATATCTAACAGAGCCAACAAGACGGACATGCCGTGGTGATTTTTAGTTTGGGTATACCTCCTTTAGAGTGGAAAAAAGTAAGTAGTATAAAGCACACAAGAAAACAGAAAGTCGATTTCGTTATAATTTTAGTAGCTACTATTCACAACCGGAAACAACGTTATTCCCTGAGGCGTAGCCTTCCGAGGTAGAGAAACCAATAAATAATAAGGTAAATACCGATTAGGTAAATTGAATAGATTCGAATCGTAAAACTTTATATTAGTTGGTTTCCCCACTGGATTTTCCCGCCCGCTCGCGTTTATTCATAGCTCATTCATTTCATTCACCGCTCTTTCAATTTATCGTCAAAATATACTTGTTGTGGCTATTTGTTTTCAATTTTAATTTACTAGCGCTTACTCGGGAATTCATCCGGTTGCTATTGTATTCCCAGGGTAAAATGAAGTCTGTGTACGTTGTATCCAGGACGTACTACTATTCAAAAACCGTCCTCTGTGCTATTATAGTATTTATGTACTAACGCTATTCTTACTTAAACTGTTTTCAATTTTTCAATTTTCAATGGCGCATTTTACTCGGTTATGTATTTAATTTAATTTTGATCAATAAAGGAGACAAAATCACATATTTCCTACACCCTAATATTATGGTCATATCTACCTAATACCGGTCCACTACAGGGCACGGGTCTCCTCCCACAATGAGATGGGCTTAGGCCGTAGTTCACCAAGCTGCTGGCCAAGTGCGGGGTGGACTCCTCACGCCTTTCAGAACGTTATGGAGAAATCGCAGGTATTCAGGTTTCGTCACGATTTTTTCCTTCACCGTTGAAGAAGAAGTGATATTTTAAATACTTAAAAAACGCACATAACTTAGAAAAGTTAGAGGGCGTGCTGGGATTCGAACCTGGCCCCCCGAATGTAAAGCCGAAGTCCTAACCACTGGGCTATTTTTGGTCGCTACAAGTGAGCCCTTGACTGCAATGATGATGCAATCTGACATGGTAGCGGGCTAACCTGTTTTGGAGGCTCCTCTCTACGCGGCATCGGAACGGAACGCTTAATCGTTGATGACCTACCTACCTCATATACCTTTGCACTATATTGAATGAATGTATATATATTAATTCATAAATTCCATGAAGCAAAATAAGTAAGTTAAGGTGAAATAGTGTTTCATAGACGCAGTGAAAGCAGCTGTTGTGAGTGTTTACTTTCACTGGCTACGGGACTATTTTAATTATTCTCAGTTCTCTCAAACATACAAAGCGCTAAGTGGATACTGTTATTAGAAGGTTGTGAAAACTTTAAAAGTCTATTTAACAACTAGCTTGTTTTTTTACTTCAGTCAATGTTATTGTGTTTGGCAGTCTGAATAGGAATCAAGATTTATCAAATGCGAACAAAATAACAAAACATTTCCAGTTAACAAGATTACTTTAAAAAGTATAATAAATTATAAATAGTTAATAAATATAAAATAATCCATCGAAATTTTTTAACTTACTACATGAGTACAAGATACGCATAGATTTAACATTGTTATTTTATGTACCTACGTCATCTAGAAACCGCACATCACGATATAAATAATAGAGAATTTTCGCTAGACCGCCGCCGCTTCGCGTCGCTCGCATTCACTATAAGGTGTATCTTAATACATCAAATTAATAATGGTTTACGGGACATAGCGTTTTCCACCCCTGTTCCCTCGAGAGCACCCGTCCATCCCCGTTACAGTATCAAAAATGTAATATTAACAATTATTTGTGTAAGAAAAAAAATTGCACTGCGCCAAAAAAAATATTTACTTGTATTTCAATGATAATAAACTTTTTTTTTATTGGTAAGTAGGAAATTTTTGGTGAACCAAGTCTTTCTTCCTTTGGCCCTTGAAATAGTCGGTCAAATAAACAGTCCAATTTAAATGTCTTTATACATACGTAAATATTATAGAAAGACTAACAGACAATCATTGATGCCGACAGGAAAAAACCCGCGCGAAGTTATACCCGCTCATTCCAAGTGTAGAGAGAGGAGATGCGGCAGAGAAATACGGTCGGCGAATTAGGCATTGCAAATTAGAATTATTCAGTGGAACATTTTGAGGAAATGCATTATATTTGTGGGCGAACGCTCGTTCTGTTTTAGAAATGAGGTGGTGCGAGCACGAATGGGCAGAAATGAGCAAGCGCGCCTGTTTAATGCAAATGGACGGAATTAAATATGAGAACTTCGCCAACTCACGAGCCCGTACTCAGTGACATATTATTGCAGCCGGGAATGTTAAGCTTAGTTACTTTTCTATAGTGTAGCGTTTAAAGTAAGTATAGCGGTCTAGCCTACGTAGTAACTTGGAGTATAGTTATGTTATTTTAAGCCTTTGGTTTATAGGAGAGCTATGTTACGATAAGGCCTTCAAATTGTACTCTATCTCACTTATTCTATGTATTCTTGTTTTCTTTTATTTCTGTTCTATTTTATTCTGTGTTATTTATTTAATTGTTGTCGTGTGCAATAAAAGTATGTTCATTCATACATTCAGTCATTCATTGTAACTCTCCATTTGGTATAGACATGAAGAGTTATTATGTAAGCTGAGACCCATTATTTTGTTAACATGTGCAATGGATTGATGTAAAGATGAATGACTCATTATTACATCAATCCATTACTGAACCACTCCAGGGCACGGGTCTCTCCCACCATTGAAATGTTTAGGTCGTAGTAGGTACAGTTAGGCTTTCCAAGCGCGGAGTGGCGGACTTCACACGCTTTTTACAAAATTATGAAGAATTGTAAGGTTTTACTCACGAAGCAAGTTAATTTGAAAGAAAGAGGTGCTTGCCGGGGTTCAAACTCTGCCTACTTCGCAGTCAAGGGTTTATGTAATTCTGTAGTAGTTCTATCGTTTATGAAGCAAAACTTAGTGAAGTAAAGTTAAAAGCACACTTTTACGGCCCATCTACCCACAGCGGCATTAGGTTTACTGCAACGTTCTTAATGCACTTCAAAATATGGGCGTAAGCCGCAGTTAACTGGGTTTAATGTTCCTACACTTGGCTCGGTTCGGTGTGTTCTAACCATTATAACCCGCTAACTTTTACGACCTGCCCCGCGCATTGGTGAGCGCTTTAGGTCTTATGAGTTGGAGTCCCGCATTCTATCACCGCCAGAGCCAATTTGGAAATTTAGTATGAATTCCTAAATTGCGGTTGGGTGGACAAAAAAATTGCAAAGTGAACTTAATTTTAGTTAGTTAGGTACTCTTATTTAATCTGCGGTCCCAGTATATAAATAACTGGCTGCGCCTCAGGGTGTTACCAGTTACTGTCTGTACACTTACCTAATTGCAATAAAAAAAACATGATTTTCAGGACTAACAGCAGCTCATATTAGATACTCCTTCTATTTAAGTACCCGTAAGCTGAAATCAAAAGGGTTTCCTTGCTTTATCAAAATCGGTTAATCTGTTCAGGAAGTACGATGCCCACACAGATACATCAGACTCATACCACCCCGTCGTTTTTACGTCGGGGCTTAAAAATATTGATGCTCCTGTAATCCACCAGTAAGAATTCAATGTTTTTCCGTGACCAAAAGTAGCTATACTACCTACGACTGCCGACTGGCGCAGTGGGCAGCGACTCTGCTTGCTGAGTCCAAGGCTGTGGGTTCGATTCCTACAACTGAAAAAGGTTTGTGTGATGAACATTAATATTTTTCAGTGTCTGGGTGTTTATTTATATACATATTATTCATCAGTCGTCTTAGTACCCATAACACAAGCTACGCTTACTTTGGGGATAGGTGGCGATGTGTGTACTATCGTACTATAATTATTTATATTTATTTATTTATTTACTCTCCGTCATTTCAACTTCCTCTAATTGGTTAGTTAGGACGTAAAGGAGGGGTACACAACCGACAAACAAAAACACTTTTGCATTTTTAATATTAAAATAGTAAGGAAAAACATCGCAAAAAAGTACGCGTCGATAAGAACAACCTTTTGGAAGTATTAAAATCGATGGTGCGCTGGTAGCCCGGCCGTGGCGCATTACAGTATTCCAAAGGGAGTGTAACTCATGTATGAAATGAATAAATGATGAACTGACTGACAAAAGGAATACGCGAGCGAGCCCTTTGTATCAACCCTTTTATGAGGAATGGCCCGCAAGTTTGTACATGGCTACGTGCGCCAGCAATTGGTAAGCACGTTATTAAGTCTTACAGATATGCTACTACGTCTGCTTACTTCGTAAGCCTATAAATGATCCCGAGGTTGAAATGTATATAGGAACTTCGACTCCCCACGCTGCTGCAATACACGTTGTTAAAATCACTACATGTGATTATAATCATCTTATTTTTTAATTACTGTACCAACCATCACACAGTAAGTACATAAAATAGAGAAACAAACCTAACACTGCATATTCTATTTATTACAGAAGGGATTAAGAAGCTTTGAGCTGAACTGCTCTATCCATACTAAAATTTTAAATTCGAAAGTGTGAATGCTTGTTTGTTTGTCCGCCCTTCACGCCCTAACTTAACGACCAATTGACTTGATTTTTGATACACCCAAAATTACCCCAAATTAGTTCAAAGCACGGAAAATTATATCAACTACTTTTGGTCTTGGAAAAACATAAAATTTCTAGAGGTTCCTCGAACATTCGTATTTTTTCACCACCAAATACTTATCGTCCTTTCTTGACGTCCTAATAGAGTAACCTAACGACTCATTCACCCCGGGTAAAACTGCGGGGCTTTGCTAGTAACTGAATAGTTAATTGATTTTTATTAAGGCAAAATGTATCAAAATCTTAAAAAGACACAAACGAGAACCTCTAAAGTCTGCCAAAACTATCTCTCGACCTCTGATTCGCAACTAGGTCACCATTCTCTCCTAAAAAATGAAGCTCTTTTGTAATCTTAAGGTTTTCAATGAAACACAGTCATTCCGAGCTTAGATATCTTCACATACCCCACCTACTATTAATGCCAAGCGTGAAATGGAACCTTATCACCTTGATTAAAGTACTTCCTCTAGATATAATCCTCGAGTCGCGTATTAGAGCTGCCTCGATGCTTTAGTGGTTAGCATGTTCAATATACGCGGTTAGTTTTTTTGAGTTGGGCCAGAAATCTTTAGGTATTGGAATTTCCTGTCCAGAAATTAATTATTAGTAGGTATGTAACAATGTTAAGCCAGCTTCTATCCAATATCCAACCTTAAGCGATGAAAGCCTAGTGGCTAGGACTTCGGTTTCACTATACCTGTAAATTTTCTAAGATATGTGCGTTTTTAAGCAATTACAATATAACTAGCTTGAACGGTGAAGAAAAAAATCGTGAGGAAACCTGCATGCCTGAGAGTTCTCCATAATGTTCTTAAAGGTGTGTAAAGTCCACCAATCCGCATTGTGCCAGGGTGGTGGACTACGCTAAAGCTTGTAGTGGTTTTGTGCCCTGTAGTGGTTTTTGAACTCGTATATCAAAGGTTTCACTTACTCGTATTGAAGCAAAAACCCGTGACTTATCAATTTCATTGCCCGGCGACGGAAAATAGACTATAAGAAGCTCACGGCTAAAAGAGTCGCCAAGATTACCTTAATAGCTGTATTGTAGTGTCGGCGAAATAAATTATTATTTTTCTTTTGTCATCGCCGTGCCTAATGGTGGCAGACAATAGCCGCCTCAGTCTGGCCCGCAACTTAATCAGAACGCCGTCCGCCCGGTGCCCAGTTGCCACTATCACGTTCACCCTGGCTAGGGTGACCAGTGGCGCTCCTTCAGTACCTGTATATAATCATATTATATTTGAACGTATAACGAGTGGTGACGGCATAACAGAATACAGTTGTCACGAGCCCCCCTTAACGCGGGTGTCGTACGAGGCGACTAAGGAAATTTAACTTAAAACGGTCGGCAGCGTAGTCTCTGCTACTACTAGCAACTAGTGCGATCACCAACCCGTCTGCCCAACGCGGTGATTATGGGGAAACCCTCCCATTGGGAGAGACCTTTAGTCATGCGGTGGACTGTCACGTACTAGCTTTTGATGTTGATGATGATGATTTGAACGTTACTCTTAATTTTTCATTCAGTGCTTCATTACTATTTTTTGCGTAAAAGCTATAACTTTTGTACTAAATTCAGAGTAAATTTGTTAAATTATTTGTGTTCTTGTTATGCCAACTATTTGGCGATTGGCAGCGACCCTGCTTTCTCAGCCCAAAGCTGTTGGTTCGATTCCCATAACTGGAAAATGTTTGTGTGATGAATGTTTTTCAGTTTTTGTTTAATATTATAAGTATTTATGTATATTATACATAAAAATATACATCACTCATATTAGTACCCATAACACAAGCTACGCTTGTCGCTTACTTTGGGCCTAGATGGCGATGTGTGTAGGTCGTAGTAGGTTTATTTATTTATTTATGATTCCCTTCACCACGAATATTAAAATTCTGAAAATCGTACAAATATGAAATATGTTATTTCAAGTTTTTAAAGTGAGCTCTACATGACCATTATCGAAGACACTCACAAGTATTTTAAAAAATATAAGGTACAAATCCATATATTTGACCCTATTAAACCCTTTTAAATAAAAGAAAAGCTATTGAAATCGTCATGAATTCGACAGAGGATTTATGCGAATTGTCGAAGACGATACGATTAGAATTATGATGTCCAACTGTATCAACATCGATTAACAATTATTATAAAATTTTGACAACGTAAACCGTGCTTTGTCACATGTGTCAGACTGGTTTACTGTTAATAACTTACTTTTAAAAGCAAAAAAAACAAGTGTTTGGAATTTATTTTGCCTAACGTAAAAAAATTGATAGAAACATCATAATAAATGGAGAAACACTTAAAATAGAAAACTCCACTGTTTTTCTAGGAGTGACCTTAGATTGTAAGCTACAGTGGGGTACCCATAAAGAAAGCCTAGCGAGTAAACTCAGCTCAGCTGCATGTGCAATCAGGAAAATTA
Source organism: Pararge aegeria (assembly GCF_905163445.1). Lineage (NCBI taxonomy): Eukaryota > Metazoa > Arthropoda > Insecta > Lepidoptera > Nymphalidae > Pararge > Pararge aegeria. The sequence continues at coordinate 522,360 of NC_053184.1, read as the reverse complement.
GACAGCTTACCGATTTTGAAACAGCTAGGCTTGTTTATTTCGCAAACTTACACAGTATTATGTCCTATGGGATCTTACTGTGGGGAAAAGCTGCAGATATTGAAAGTATATTTATACTACAGAAAAGAGCCGTACGATCAATATATACACTTGTATCACGCGAATCGCTTCGTGAAAAATTTAAACAAATAGGTATTCTTATAGTAGCTTCGCAATTATCTATAATAATATAGTCTTTGTGAGGCAAAATATTACTCTTTATAAATCAAAAGCTGAAATTAACAATCGACTTACCAGAAACGGACATAAATTAGTGATATCTGCACATCGTCTGCGAAGGGTGCGGAGCTCCTTTGTGGGGTTGAGTATACGCTTTTACAACATGATTCCTAAGAAAATACTTGACCTACCAATGCATACATTTAAAAAATGTGTAAAAACGCATCTAGTACAGCGAAGTTACTATACACTTGATGAATTCCTCAATGACAAGGTAGATTGGAAGCAGCCAGCCTCGCTCTCATCTCCCGCAAGATAGAAAAATGATTGTAAATGTTGATGTTGGAAAAGAGCAACTACTGAGTTTCTTGCCGGCTCTCTCGGTAGAATCTGCTTTCCGAACCGGTGGTAGAGTCCCAACAAACATACATACTTGACGTTTCAAAAGTGCTTATAAAGTAGGCCTACTTGAAATAAATGAAATTGAATTTGAATTTGATACAGCCAACGTTTTCATTCAAGGCAATTCAATTTTTTCATAGAAAAAAATGAGGATGATCTGTGGAAATCCGGATTATTTACTATCTTGCAAAAATGTTTTTTCAAATACTTTTATTACATTTATCTTAATTCTTATTTTATTTAGTAAGTACGAGAGCCGCTCCTTTTATTTAATAAAATATATAGGTATTATTTATATGTTTTGTGTCTTGATTGCATTGTCACTTACTATCACGTGCTAACCTGTCTTCGATTAAAATTAAATTAACTACGAACGAATGCATTACAGAGATAACAAATTAGTCATCCAACAACTACTATTAAGAAATTAGTCACAAGTTGCAACGGAAAGTTCCTTACTATTAAGACTAAAGTGTCTACGTATGATCTAGATTTACGTCCTCGATTTCTGCGTGCTATGGCCACCTTATAAAAGGCGTGCTTTAATTCCCTATATGGGCCCGTGTGACGTCATCGCCGTAGGCCAAGAGGTCACCGCTTGTAGGCACACCTTTTCCGCACCCATTTTTCGCTTCTGAAAGACAGCTTTGTCTAGTCTCTATAAATACCCCGGTCAAATTGAAACTTCCGATTCACTTCGTAATACCATATCGCCTTTTATATCATTTTATATCCCGGACTGTACGCTATGAGTACCTACTCAGTACTCGATATAACAGGTGATAATTGAGTACGTATATTTATTTTACTACTTCTGTTAGCTGATGAGAATATAAAAAGCGCCTTCCTAGATACGTCAACTATCCAGCACAATAAGATTTTTGCTTAAACTCTTCAGGTTTATAATATATAACAGTGAGATATTAACAGTAATATTAACAGTAAAACAGTGATAGCACAGTGGTCAGGACTTCGGCTTCACTCTCAGGGGGCCGAGTTCGATGCCCAGCCCGCACCTCTAACTTCTCTAAATTATGTGCGCTTTAAGTAATTAAAATATCACTTGATTTAACGGTGAAGGAAAAACCTCGTGGGGAAACTTGCATGCCTGAGACATCTCCATAAAGTTCTCAAATGTGTGTGAAGTCCACCAATCCGCACTGGGCCAGCGTGGTGGACTACGCTAAACTCTTCTTATTGTGGGAGGAGATCCGTGCCCTGAATTTGGACGGTAATGGGTTGATACGATGATAGGTTCTAGCGGAGCAGTTACATCGACATAAATCAATAGTGTATTTAAATATTGACAATTTCGCTTTGGAAATGCCGCCCTGTTATTTGTTTACATAAATAGATATTTCTATTTGACCACGGCGTGCGCTGTGCCATTTTCCCACAGCCGTAGGGCGTGTGTTGTTTGTTTTGGGAAAAGACTTAATCTTATCAATCGCTATAAACTATGAAGTAGATAGTATAATGTCGCAACGTTATCATTATGCGGGAACATCTTTAGTTGACATCCACGCTTTATTAACGCTGGTCGACGTTCTAGTTAACCGTTGACGTGTTCGCGATAGGAAACGTATGTTTGTAAAGTTTTTTTCGTTTTTAGAATAAAACCCCCTCTAGTTTATCGGTTGTAGAGGCGTACCCGTGCTAGAATGGTAGAGATGCCTGCCCACAAACTTAATCTAAACATTTTGAAACTTTTTCTGTTTTATTTTTTAAATAGACTACAATCCCACCCGACGATACGTAGTCATCACGACTTTACGACAATGAGCTATATACCTACATCGTAGTAGTATGTATGTGAGATGAGGCGAGCTTAAAATTAAAAGTGATAGGGAAATAAAAATCCGGACAGGCATTAGGTATGTTTTCGGGTAGGGTTTCCCGTATACCCCAGTAGAAGCAAGTGATAGAATTTAATTATGTTAAAAAAAACTCAATACAAAGTTCTTGTTTACGCTAGTTGTAAGCCGTAATTTATATACTCGTGCGAAAAGTGTTAATTTTATCACTTGACAATATACCAGAAAATATTCAATGTTTGACGTGCCTAAAAATTATTTTTATTGATAATTGGCGAATCAAGCGGATGGCTCATCTGATGGTAAGTGGAAAACCGTCAAATTACTATAAACAGAGCAACACTTGGCAAACGGACGGAAAGGACATGCAAATAACAGATCCTGTGGATTGCCGCCCCATGTCTGTCAACCTGAGGCGTGTTGGTTATACCTCGTGTGCCTGCAATAAAACTGGCTTCCACGCCTTTCAAACCGGAACTCAGCAATACTGGAACACGGCAATGCGTATATTACGTATAATATATACGTGTATATATCTCTCTCTCCAGTCGCTCCTTCATTGGTGCAGGCCCGATGGGATCCGAGGCCAGCCTAGCAATGGTGTAATATTTGCACTTGGGATCTGGTCTGCCAATCTCTCTCAACCTCTTGCCTTCGGTTTTTCCCGTGGTACCTAATCAGTTTTTCTAAACCCTCATTCCCACGTCGCATGTCATTTCCGAAATAAGAGAGCAGGCGTTGGTAGCGCAGGGAGTTTCTTTGTTGTGACTAAATAGACACGTGTGTGCGCTTGGCTGTTCAAGGAATCCCTAACATTCACCTCCAGCACCACCTCTCGAACGCATCTATTCTTTGCCTTTCTCTCGCCCTAATGGTCCATGTTTCTACTCCGTACATGAAAATTGAAAAAAAAAGCACTGACTAGACGATTCGTGTTTTTGCTTATACTGCGATTTCTCAATTTTCCGGTAAGGCTTGACATGGCGTTTTTGCCATCGCAATGCGTCGTTAATTTCTGGAACACAGCATTGCCTATTAGAGAGCCTAGATAGGTATACTCTTCCACAGTCTCTGTAAATAAATGTAACCAGAAAAAAATATATACAGTATACGAAACGTAACTCTCTCTCTTTCTATCTTAACTAACTCTCAACTTCCGTTCGCCTCGCCCAATCACACTTTACGGAAAGCTCTCGTCACGTATTTATTAATTGAGCGTAAAGAAGTTAAACTTCAAAAACACTTGTCAAGATGCATAATGATTTTTGTGACTTACTCAACACTTTTACTCTTCGCAACGAATGGAGTACCTGGCCCTTGGAAGACTCGCACTTGTGTGAACGACGTTACCTATCTATCAATTACAGTTTCGTTTTTTTTAAGCCATCCACTGAGACATTGAAATGCGTAAGACGAGATTCAAGAGTGTTATCACTAAAGGTGAGATCGAAACACAAACATTTTTTTTATAAATATACGTACTGTTAAATTTTTTCGGATGACACTAATACTTACCCAATGCACATCAAGGTACTCTAGTTAAAACATTCTACAAGCCCCGTCCTGGCGGTCGTTTACTTATAGAACTTGGTTGGCACATAGCGACCAAAAACGAGTACGATGCAACTAAGTTTGCTTGATATATCTGTCTCGGATGTTTCGTCAAATGGCCAAGAAGCTGCTATTTAGACCTGCTAAGTATGTACGAGTATGTAGTGTAAACTCCTGCATGTCGCTACACATTTTATTAGCTTTCATTCTATGAGTTTCGTCATTCACTTCCAGTGCTATGTGACTTGTATAAATATTAAATATAGATAATATAGATAAGATAAGGAATCTAACATTTGTAGTTATTTGTAACTTTCTTTAAGTTACGATTAACCGTCAAGATTTCCATTTTTTTGACGTCATTTTATACCTAAGTGCTTAAGTAGATACGCCTATTTATATAAAGAAGTTTTTGGAGAACTGCTAAAAATAAAATGAAAATGCTGCTTACTGCAAATTTAAATTTGTTGGAACTTGGCTGACACACCATCGTGTGTCTTCATAGAACCAATTGGACATTATTCTCGTAAATGAAAAACTGAATTATAAAAAAATGTTTAGGTTTGTAAGCGTTTTAAATTTTGATTTTTGAGTTTTGACAAAGAATAGCATATGGTACGCTCTGTCCTTTCAATTAACTCTGTGCCAAAAATCAAGTAACTTGGTTGCTTAGTCAGGGCCTAAAGGAAGGTCAAACAAACAAACACACTTTCGAATAATAATAAAAGTAAGGACTAGCTCTTCCCCGCGGACAACAGACTGTTCAAAAAATTAAATTTTCAAAACCCCGACCGAGCGTACCGTATTTCTAATGATAATATAGATAAGGATCTTATGAAACATCAATAAAGCATGAAGTGACGTCACATTTGTAAACCTTATAATAAGCAATCATGAATAAATTAATTTTCATGATTGCATGCTGAATTTAATAATTAATGAAACATTGCTAATTACTTATTATAATCATCGTAATTAAAATCATCAGGCTGAGACTTGCTAAATGGCGGTTCTAGAAAAGGCTGTCACTACCTGTCAGTTGTCAGTGTCTTTATTCAGTCTAACATTTTCTACCACGATTAGTTATTTCCAGAGTGGAAGCTTGTTGGAGTTGTTCGTAGTAATAACAGGTCCAACTTTCCTTAATCATTGTAAAAATAACATAAGAAAGTTTAACTTTGACGTAGGTCATGTGCCCCTAACAGTTCTTAAGCAAATGTAGAGCGAGCTACTTAGGCAGCAGACAAGAGGCCTAGAGTCTGCTCCAGCAAGCATTATGCTCTAAAAGGCCACTTTGTGAGCTTTTTATCTCACGTAGCAGTTTAAACTCATAAAAAGTTTTACCGCAGTCTTATGAATTTTCCACTTACTACTTCTAACGATGATTTAGGTGACCAAGTTTAAGAATTTATTTTAAAAAATGACACTAATATTCCTTTTTATCCTAACTACGAGTGCGTCCCGAGGAATTTAATTTTTTTAAATTAAATTTTGACTCATAAGTTATTGGTATTTTTGACTGGCGAAAAATTTGTACAAAATGCAGAACTACAAACCCACTTATTAAATCAGTTCTTTTATAAAAAAAAAAATACGCGGTCATTGAAAGTTTGTTGACGTCTAAAGTACCTAAGACACGCTTATTTGAATAAAGAGAGAATAAGAAATTTTATTTGATTTGACTACTAGGTAGGTATCAATTTATGAATTAATCTCGACAGCTAATAAATTAAAATATATATGTTTTTATAAGACGAGTTCTAAGTAACCATCGACTTAATGGTGCTATAATAAGTGCATACCCTAAAATGCCTTTTGGACTTTAGAAAATTAGCTTAAGGGTGTTTGAGTCTAAAACAAACGTAGTTTAAGAGTGTCTGAATCTAAAATTTCTCGAGTGTTCAATCTCAAAGCGAATGATAAGCGCTAATGACAGTATCTCAATATTTGCAAAAAATACCATAAGGTTTAATATAAAATGACTAGATGAGTTATAACGTTAGAGAAAATGATCGTAAAGTGTTGAAACTAAGATAATTAGTAGCGAGTACTGGGTAATAGTGATGGTGATAATGTTTGCGGGCGTGTGGTGATGTGATGGCGTGGCCCGGGGGCCCGCCTGGCGCGGTGGAGCTGCCGCTGCACCAGCTGCCCAGCACTGACACCATCGACAGCATCGTGCCCGCTGCTACCGTCCTTGATGGACCAAGAAACAGTAAGTGCGAACGGAGATATTTTTTTATTCGAAAACAAGTTGAAATTTGCATTTTGTAGCAATAATTGACGGACCAAGCACGTGGAAAATCATCGCCATCGCCTGTAAACACTGCAACAAAGCGCATGTAAGGAACACGTCCTATACAATGCCGAACTGTGTCCATCAACCGGAGCCACATTTGCCTGTAATCGCAGCGGCCACCACGGCCCACGCCATTCAGACCGGCTATGTTGCTTGGCTGCAGGAGTAAGAATGCGATACGTTGAATGTCATCGCACCTATAACATTAAAGCTAGTGACTGCTGTCTAACCTACGGCCTTTGCCAGTAACTATCCACTGCTGAAACCGCCCACAAGGCCAAACCTAAGCTAATGTAGAAATTATCGCAACCAATTTTCCAGAGAGGCCATCAGATAGTTGTAAAACTAGCTGGTTGCCCTTGCCTACATCATCGTGAACTTCTTTAACTTTTGCGTTGATGGAGTGATTGTAATATACCCATAAACATTTAATTCGACCCAACACGCGTTCAAAGTCAAAGTCAAAGTCAAAAATATCTTTATTCAAGTAGGCCCACAGGTGGCACTTTTGATGCGTACATAAGAATCACACGGTAGTGAGATGATGGCGATAACCACATTCGTAAACTTAAAACTAAAGCTACGAGGGTTCCAAACGCGTCCCGGTCTAAGAAGAAGCCCACAACAAACTTAGCCGGGTGTTTTTTTTTTTTTTGTTATCGCCATCTCACAATGTAATTTTAAATTATTAGAAGAGCAACCTGGTTAGAGCAATAATTTACACCCAAGCTTTTTTATCGTTTACGTAGTCCTTTATACTATAATAGGACTTTTCTATAAGCTTACGTTTAATACAAACTTTGAACTTTTTAAGAGACATCTCCAAGATGTCCATTGGTAGTTTATTGTAGAATTGTATGCAATTTCCTTTAAACGAATTATGAATTTTATGTAACCTAGTATATTGCACTGTAAGTTTATTCTTACTTCTAATGTTAAAATTATTGCAGTCACATTTTTTCTTAAATTTAGAAATGTTTTTATGGACGTACATTGCGTACGTTGCACCTACGTTGACCTACGTTGCGTAGTTAGACTACCTAAATATGTTTTAATGTAAAAGAAAATGATACTAGTGTTTCCATCTAAGAAATATGATGACTGATGACTGATAGATACCATTTAAAAGTGTTAGCAGCTTTGACGTGTTCACGTAAGAAAACATTACATGAGTGTTTAGTAAATGCAACTTAAAATATTTTTTCAAAAAATTTAAAGGTTAGCTTAGCTTTATGCCAGTTATTCAAATTAACACGAGTAGGTTAAGGTCGAGAAAGAAAAGTATTCCTTAAAGAACTTTGACGTAACTTACTTATTCAACAAGAAGGTTCTAAGTCGAGCTCTACACACGATTCCCTAGAAGTGTCGCACTTGCGCGACGTGCCTATTAGGCAACGACGTCACAGCTCCCAAACCACCTGACTGCACACACTAGCAACATGTCGCTCGACAAAATGTGGTTTTATATTCTCCCCATCTTGATCAAACAAACATAAAATATATCTCTCTCTCTCTCTCTCTTAACATTTATAATGAAAGCTAACCCAAATTTTATATTAACTCATCTTCATCATCTACACAAATTTCTAGCACTTGGCTACAATCTCACATATAGGAAAGTGATGATACCTGCAGTCTAAGATGGTAACGGTAACTACCCTGTAATCAATTTCCATGCGGCATCTCACAGGAACAGGCTCAGCAAAGCAGAGATAATTCCAAAATTGCCCCATAAATACATTCAAACTGAAAAAAAAATCAAAAGCGTTTTAAATAGTGACTATTTAAGACTAGATTCCAAATTAAACTAAGAAAGTTATATTAGAAGAACCAGTGAGTACTTTGGTACGCCTGCTAAGTATGTTTATTACTACTCTTAGTGCATACTGTATGCAGGGTCATCATCACTAGCCTATAACAGTGCATGGCTGTGCTAAAGGTTCCCAAAGGAAGGGATTGCCCATTATCACCACGCTGGACAGAGGGGTTGGTGATTGTGGTAGATGTATTTTGTACAGAGGACGCTGATGCCCGTTGCCCACTACATTCTATTTGTCTTTTCCTACGAAACCCGCGGGTAGAGAAGTGGTGGATGCAACTGTATTCTTATCTGCCTTCACCACACGGCACGCAAGATAATAAGTCGCGCAACAAAAAGTCTTCGCTGTGGGCTGTACGCAGTTTGCGTAATAACACAATAAGATTTAGGCATCCGACATTCACCTTGCTAGGGCTTCCCCAACCTCAGTCAGTCCACAGCGAGCGCGGCGGGCCATCATGTTGGTGCAAATCCTGATCATGATGTACATCGCCACTTGCCTCATGTTCTACGTCGCGCACGTCATCGACTACTACTTCACGGTGCTGTAGAGCGCAGTGCGCAGGAGATGTAGGCGCTCCAGCCATGTGGATATCGTTGCGCGCCATCATCAACAATGACAGTTTCGAGTACCTTGGTGAGTAACTGCATCATCAATACCCTATAAGCACAGTTTAACTGCCTCGTTGGTTGGACAGCAGATCACGGGGTCCCAGGTACAATCCCCGGGTCGGGACAATGGGTTTTTATATCAAGAAATTCCAGCCCAAAGTTTTGAAATTGGCGATGATTCACCCCCGTGCCTCGGAGAGCACGTTAAGCTTAAGTCCTGCGCCTGATCTCTTTCCAGTCGTGTCGGAACTGCCGGCCCATCGAACTATCAGAGTGAGTGAGTGAGTTATTTGCGTACACACTTGTGCACACTAATATCTCTCGCGTTGTTAAAAAAATCTCTGAGGATTGAACACCGAGGCCGTAATCGATTAAGAAAACTGTATGTATTAGCACAGTTTACAGAATGATATAACCCTAGTTTTATATCTGTAGGACAGTGGGACAGCGTCACGGCAGTAAATAGAGGCTTCGTAGGTCCCTTACTATGGGGTCCAGTATGGGACCTCGCTCTGTGCTATTAGTACGTATGACCTATCCCACTGCTAGGCACAGGCCCTCTCCTAAGAGGGCAGACTAACCAGGTAAGGAGTGGCCAGTGTCCATTGCCGTACTTGAATTTCGTTACAGTAAAAACCAAACAATTTGTGGTTCAATAAGAGAATCGAAGTATCAAACCTGGAGCCTCGTGAACCGCAATCAACAATGCTAATGCTCAGTGAATGTAAATGTGGCTACAATAGTAACTGTATGATTGTTTTCATTTACCATGTACGAGTGCAGATACCGGGTAATGGATTCGATGCCCGAGTCGGTAAGAAAACCTGCATGCCTGTTAGTTTTGCAGGTTCTTAAAAGTCAAACAATCCGCACTGGGCCAGCTTGGTGGACTACGGCCTACGGCCAAATCCAACTAATTCTGGAAGAAAACCCGTGAGCCGTGTTCTGTAGTGAGCCGGTAGTGGGTTGGAAATGATGAAACAAACTAATTTATTGATGATCTGAGTAAACGCAAACCGTTAATGTGAATTAAATGTAACTTTATATCTAAAACACCGCCAGATACGCAACTGATAGCAGCGACAGAACCTACTTATCGACACTCGACTAATTACAAACACAGTGTAACCAGTATCGATACGGATTAGTTATCAATATTGGATCTGTGTGACCGTCGATAATATCATATATTTGAGATGAATATTCTATCGCACGATTACAAATCAATTTTCAACTATACACACTTTTCAACTTCAAAATACTTAAGCGCCGATAACTTATCTCGCGTAGAATATCGATGAATCATTATTAATAGCAGCCGAAGTAAAAATAAAAATATAATATCATGATATTCGTTATCGATAGTTATAGCGGTCGTGAGGATCTACCATTATGAATGCAGATTTTTAATTATGTACGTACCTACCTAGGATCCGTATAAATTCGAGGTCCATATGATATCTATACCTTCCGATCGTATCTTTCGTGTATAAACAAAATTATAAGATATTTTATTCAAAACGACTTAGTATATACTTACACATTTCAATGTCCCGGCTTCTTATATTTACGTTTAATGATGTTAGGGCAAAATTTAAAATTGCATTCAAATTATTTAATATGTAATGGATTTCATATGTCTTACAATTGTAATTTACAATAGTCATCCTATATTCCTATACCTCTCTAAGTTTGTTCGATCGCTAACGATATAATGCTTCAAAGATGAAAATATTTGCCTTTCTAGGTTTAGTTGAACAAGTAGTTCGAGGCGACCCACTAGTTAAGCCAAGGGCTCGGATTCTCTATGACATTGACATCGCAACTACACATGAAGTGCACTCCGCGACGTCACGCTTGATGTCTCTTCATGCAAGATGAGTTCACGGACGTTCTGACTAGGTTAACAACTAGATTGCTATGAACCACTAATAATTAAAAGTGTAGGATTTGTTGTAACTTAAGGGCGCGTACTCACTACTCAAGCCAAATTTATAGTTTACCATGCACAAGTATTATAAGCGGCGCTTTACGAGTAGGTACGAGCTCGACTACACTTTCGGGGGGCCGAGTCCGAATCCATTTACCTAGTTATGTGAGTTTTAAGTAATTTAATATCACTTGCAACAACGGTGAATGAAAACATCGTGAGTAAACCTGCATGCCTGAGAGTTCTACATAATTTCTCAAAAGTGTGTGGAGGCCACCAATCCGCACTGGGCTAGCGTGCTCGACTACGGCCTTAACCCCTTATCATTCGTGCCTCATGCCTGGAGGCTCGTGCCCTGTAGTGGGCCTGTTATGGTTTGATATGATGATGATGATGCACAATTATTAGCACACCTCTTTGAGTAAATGGTAGTCAAGTTGCTGATTGTTACTAATTACAATATATATGTATCGCATAACTGACTGAACATCCCGACAAACAATGTTTCCTAAACTATGACCTGCCTAGCCTTCTATCTTTTTCTTCTATCTGGGCCGTCCAAACTTCCCCGCTGCTAATTACTCCAACCATACAAGCTATTTCAAGAAGCCAAGCAGGCCACCCAGGTTGTCACGGACCTCCGGAAATATAGCTAGATATCTCAGATGTATGGTGCTACATGCAAGATGACCATGTACTGGGAATGGTCGTAAAATGATCGTAAAATGACAACGAATAAGTGAAAAGCACAATGCTTTATGATAAGATGGTAATTTCACTACTTGTCCTTTAAGCAAGATCAGCATAGATTCAGCCAATCAAAACAATCGCGACAAATTATCAAACGACTTGCATTTTGCATGCTCCATCAAAAAAACTAGCGGCTTTCATAATTGCGTCCAGCATTAAGCATGCAACCAATCACAAAAAGTGATTGGTTGTACGCTGTCTTGTGTTAGGTCGCTCGCAGTTTGCAAACTGGGACGCTGTTAAGGACGCAAGTTGACGCCACGGTATGGTCTTCTATTAAGAACGTGCCCTTATTGTTGGAGGAAGTGATCGCCCCGGTCAGGAGATAATGAGCCGAACAGGTGCACGTCTCGACCTTGAGGAGCGATCGATCGTCTGCGGCTGCACGTGGCCCGACGCACACCGCACTCGCCGCACTTGACACAGGTTGGTCAAGTCGTCACAGCTAAGACTGTGCCTAAGTAATCCAATTTCATTCTCCTTGCAATATAATTAGTAAAAGTCTACGACGTTTTCTAAATAGACGGATTGCAATGGCATTGACTGCTTATAATTCAAGTGTAGGTAAAAACGTATCAAAGCGCCACTAAATTAACAAATCATAACCCTTAGCTGTTCGACAGGGAACATTACAAAATTGCACTTATAGATTTATGAACAGAACCTCGACTTAGTTTAGTTAATAACTGACATAAATAAATGTAAGCGATTATCTTTAATCCATCTAACATTGTGTGACAATGAAAGAATATTTTTCTATGGAAGACCAAAAGTTAAAATTTGACAAATCTATGGAAATTTGACGATTGTACCTACTCCAAAGTAAACTTAGTTAGCAAAATAATTGCACATTTCCCAGGCACTTGCTATGCTCGGAGTGTCAGATGATAAGTAGAAGATCTAGAGTTACTAACATAGCTCAACGACAAAAAAAAAGAGCATAGCTCAATGCAAATGGCCTAAGGTGTTGGAATGCCGATTCTGCACCGGTAAGCATAGCGCTGGTAGAACGACTAGGTGGACAAGCGATATTAAAGGAGCAGCTGAACCCAAGCGAACTGCATAACGCACATAACTCTAAAGAGTAAGAGGTGCGTGTCGGGGATCGAACTCGGTACCTCCGGAAATGAGGGCAAAGTCCTAAATCCTAGGCTATGGCTAAGGAAACTATTGATGATGCTGTATATACAGCTGCAAAATATGACGGTGCATGAGAATATCAGAATGCCGGGCAGTTACCCTGTTTTTAACACCGCCAATGCACATAGCGGGCACCGCATCTACAATTATCAAAACGTCTCAGTTTAATGTATTTTTATTGCTTGCGGAGGTCAGGTGGTAATCGATTCGTGTAAAAACTTTTTCCTTTAATTTTATAGCCTGTTCCATTATTAAAATATATATTTTTATCTGTCCTATCCAATTACTAAAAGCTGACACTTTGGTTACATACTAAGTATATTGTGTCTTATTTGTGACCTTTTAGCTTTAGTTCACCAACAAATATCAAATTATTATAAAAACAATTTTTAATATGCAATTCAAACAAATCTTGAATAATGTATTCGTAAACCTTGATTACTCGATTTGCAATAAAGTAACAAAACCATATTTTCAATAATTTAATTTGCCGTGAAATAATAAAAAAACCTATTTTCAATAATTTGTTATTTGCCATAAAGTACCTACTTACAACAACAAATCCAGTCGATATATATTAACCAGCTGTTGCCCGCGACTTCGTCCGCTTTTGATTTTGTTTTCGAACGACATGTGCCTATTTAGGATAGCTAAGCCTCCTAAGAGAACTAAGCTTAATTTCGGGATAAAAAGAGTCCTATATTACTTCTTAGTAGTTTTTGCATGAAGGCGTAACAAACAAACTTACATTCACATTTATAATATTAGTAGGGATAGGGATAGGGATAGGGATTATATTTTTGAAATACTAAGCTGTGACACATAGACAAAGTTAGTAATTACCATTTCGGTTTTTTTGTCTGTTTGTTGGAACGCGTAGATCTCTGGAACATTTATCAAATCCGACACGTAGTCAGATTTGTTAAATGTTTTTTTATTCGATAAAACAACTCTCAAGAAGGTAAAAGATTAGTTAGCAAAACGCTTTTTGGAGCCAAGTTAATTAAATAATAGCGTGAGCGGGCGATGCGTCGTGGTGAATCAGAGTATAATCGAATGTCGAATAGTGCCTGAAAATTTACCATGCGAAACTTGTACTTATCAGAAGTTGTATAGTGTTTAAGTAGCGGGGAACCGTATACATAATAATTATATCTACGACTGATTCAATTAGTTCTAACGAGAGCTGCTCCAATTAATTTATAGATTAGATTGACGGTTGACCACGCGTGACCTATTTTATGGCAGCCTACTTAAACAAACCTACTACCTACCCTAGTAATAAAGTTAACCCTACTGTGTTTTACTGTGATCGTAACGTGACCGTTCATATTATATAGCAGTTAGCAGCAGTGCCTATAACCATTTCTTGCGCTGTAAAACAGTCTAGAATTCGCTTCGTTTAAGTTCTGTCAGAACTCATAGGTTCAGTCTTACCGAGGTAAAAACGAGTTAAACTACTTCTTAAAAATGCCTATCTGCCTATTATATATTATTTGGTTTTTTTTGGGGCAAATAAGACTGCCCTCTGCAGGTATTACATGGCTGCGGTGTTTGATCTGCGTCACAGTGTTCGCCTTGATCTCCCAGAGGTGGAGCCACTTAACCACGCCTAGGGGGTTGCATTTGTACTATGTTAAATCTCTAAGAATCGATCATCAAAAGAGCAGAGTAAACTATTTTTATTCAAGGTATTGTCGTTGGTAATGCCGCTGGTGAAGAGCGCATACAGAAGTGGGAAGAGCGTAAAGCCATGAGAGACTCCCGCTTCGATCGTTCTTGGAGAGAATAGAGTACCGACTAGGCAGTGACAGAAGGAGCTAGCGATAAGGAACGCTTGTAGTAGTCGTACCGCGTACGAGTCTGGCTAGCACGCCAAGGTGAAGCTTGTAAATCAAGCCAGCGTGCCAGTCTTATCGCAAATAGTTGCCTTGGTGCTGGGTCTCGGGAGTGACGTCGTACACGTCTGCGATCTAGCCAAACTACATTTTAACTTAAAAATACACACTAAAAGAGCACGCAAACAAATTATCGGTTGACATTATTGTTTTACTCTGTCATGAATTTTCCTAAAATGGGCCGTTACAGTCTTTTACCTGAGTGTCATGAATAGTCGGGCCGGCGACGATGTATTCAGTGAACCTTTCCCCGGTTGAGCTTTGTGCGGCTTTGTTTGTCAGTGTGCAGCAATTAACGCGTCGTGTTTGTGTCCGCGAGACGGAACTTCGTTGGCACAGCGTGCATCGCGCCTGTCACTGGAGCGGATATTGCACATGGCACTGCCAAATCAAAACAGCGGAAAACAATAGTTGAATAGATCCCCTACATTGACGGTAGTTCTCTACTCCCTAATAATTAGCGAGGCCTGTTCTGATAATTGATGTGTTTGTAGGTACCAAACTGTGATACTGACGTACTCCGGCATTGCTCCATCCATTCTGAGAGGCTTGAAAATATTATACAGTCGAATTACTTACCTAGAAAGATTATAAAAATTTTCTTTTAAACATTTTTAAGCTTATATACAAATTCATTGCTAATCATCTCTTTGTCCTATGTGGATTTAAAGATTATTATGAAGGTACATAATATATTCCTATAACTAAGTATTATTAAACTTAGGTTCAGGTATATAATATGTACTTTCATAATACTTAATCGTTAAATCCACTTATGAACTGCGTAGAGCGTCTAATTGTCGTAATTCTTCTCCCCTAAAATAAAAGAGTCTTATTATGTTTAATACACCATATGCATTTGCCCAGCCCTGAATAGGCTCAGAATGGTGAATGAATGAAACATGATAATAACTTATTGGTTTATTTCCTAGATGAGGATTTTGTTAGCTTTTTCTTTCGGCATGTTTAAAGCCCTTGTTAAGCTCTCGTTGGTTTTAAGTTTACGCAAATACTTAGGTATATAGAAATCGTTTATATGTACTTCCATAACAAAAGTGCCTTCTACAGGTCTGTTTTAAATTTTTTTTTGTTTATTCATTCAAATAGGTACGAAGAATTCAGAAGCTAAATCCAATTCAGTAGTATTTTTCGGGCTACCAAGACAATACTAAAATGTAATAAAACTTTATTCAGTCCAGGAGTAGGTAGGGGTACCATTGAGCCATATCATGAATATATATACATAAATAAATAATGAATGTTCCGACGAAATCAATCAAAATAACCATAATATCAAACATTATAACAATTCCTGTAAAATTATTAATTTAACTTTTCCCACTTTGCTCAGTTGTCTTAATACTAAAACAGTAGAAATTATCATTTGATGGCAACATTTCCATGCCTTCTTGCCTTATGTCAGTTGTCATTTTAGTGCGTTTACTGTCCGCCAGTCGCCTAGTGTAGAACATTTAGTGATTTCAAAACTAAATATCGATAAAATGGAAAATTGAATGTGGATGAAATAGAACCTATTAATATTGAATTCTAACTTATTGATTGATTTTTTATGTGATATTTGAGTTAATAGGAAACAATAATTTTCCAGGCTCAAATAATTTTTATTATAGCCGACTGTGTGAGCTATAGGTCTAACTTTTTATTCTAAGTAAACAAAAAGTTACTTTAGTTAAGTTAGTAAAGTTAAATCTATGTAACTCATTTGAATCATACACGCTCAGTCAGTTTAGAGTGATTATTATGACAGACGTATCAATCACCCCACGAACCTTCAAAACCAATTTTAGCTGTTAAAATATTATGAATGTAGCGGCAAACTGTAAAGGTCATGCGGAAATCAGAACTGTATGAGAATGAAGATATAGGTATTATGATATTTTCATCTATTGGTTAATAGATAAAAAGCTGAACTGTATTCCAGCCTTGATAGCGTAGCGAGTTTAAAGTATTAAGTTGCTACTGTAGTTTAATGAATTTTAAGTCCTTTTGTATTGACGGACGTCATTTGACAGCTTATATCGATATTTATTCCAATCCCTGCTCTATTCATTAATATTCATATTTCGTGTTTCGTATTGTTGTGGGACGTGGGAGGAGGTGCAGGATCGATAGATCGCCTAGCGGCTGTTTGTGATGTCAACACGTAACTCCTTGAGCCAAGTGCATAAACATTTGTGGCTCTAATTCGAACTATAATGCTCTAATTGACTATTGGTTGGGCAGAAAGAATTCCACAAGTGCGAGTTAAAATGTCGAGAGTGAATCTTTTGGTATTGTTTTCGTGGTTTTGTTCGGCGACCAAAATATTTTCCGGTGATAATGTGTGTCAAATTTAAAGTATTATTAAGTGTAGTGTGTAAAAAGTGTCTGGGGTCGTGACTGGGCTGTTCTGTTGTGTATTAATGTGCGCTTTAGGGCGGTGCTGGGATGGCTTTCCGGGAGTATGTTACGAGGTTATTCAGCACCCACAACGTAATGGCGCCGTTCTCGCGCTTCTACAGAGCCATGGTGCTCAAGATGAACCAACGTAAGTACCAGTTGGTGTAGTGTTGGAGCAAGCCAGTTGCCAAACCTATAATCAGTGATTATATCTGTTACTGCCTTGCATTAACAGCATAATCTTCTGGTTAGTATACCTCGAGGAGGCTAAGCTAGTCCCAGTCAATAAAATACTGCTGTTGAGGACAAACACCAGTATTCGTTTAAAAAATAATTGTCACTACATATATTCAGATTTAAGCTCGACTGATATCAGACAATTTAACACTGGTACTTAAAGCTTTGCCTAAAAGATATGTCTACAATAATATCTAGAGAAGCACCCCTGAAATAGGAAGGTTGCCTTTGGGATAACTAACAGCGACTGCATATCTAGGTGTATGCTTTAATTTAGAAATTTTTTGTTATTTAACTTCATCTCCCTGGTGCCGTGGTGAGTGCTGTGTTCTTGTATGTAGGAGGTCCAGGGTTAAGAGGCAATTCAGGTATTAATTATTTCTGAATTTTCTCAGATTTTGTCCAGTGGGAGGTTTTTACGCTGTGGCTAGTTACCACCCTACTGACAAACATGTGCCTCTTAGTGGTTTAGCCGTTAATATGTTGCCTAGAAACTGATTAGGAGTATGACAGCAACAAGCTTAGCTTGCTACCATTTTAGTCTGTATCATCAGTTGACATCTGGTGTGATAGCAGGCAAAATGTACCTCAAATAAAAAGATACAGCTGCCTATTTCACGAGTTCTTGTATTCTGAGGATTTGTATTAATTAACAGATTTTAGTTTATATCTCACTCTTAGCAAAAACATGTGTGTTTGTAAGTTTGTAGGTAAACACTCTGTTTTAAAACTTACCTTGGTTACTGCTTACTGATTGTTGTGATAAGTATGTTGGACTTGAACATCAACAACTCAGTTAAGTGAAGTGTCCTATAATACCCTAACCTTGCCACCCAGCCCTGCACCTATTACTATTGAATAAGTACATTAGGTCATATTCTTAGCATTATTTTATCAGCAAGGTCAGTGCAATACTTTTAAATTTATTTATACTGGACAAACAAAAAGAAATAGATGCATCAGAAAAAGCTGTTTAGTCAATATAGTAAAAATAATAATAATAATAAATTTATACCACATAGATTAGTTGTACAATTTTACTTCACATTTGACTCATTCTCTACATTTAAAAATGAATTTACCTTAATTTTTGTTTTTTTTTGTTCAACTTTATGTTGTTAGCTCTTGACTGCACTCACCTGCTGGTAAGAGATGATGTTGTCTAAACATGCTAACCTGTTATGGGTATGGCTGTTATATTAAATCCATACTACTAAATGCTTTCTTCACAACATGGTCCGAAAACTAAATCAGTAAGTCGCATGTCTTTCGGCAGGGTGCTAACTAACCACGGCAGAAGCCTCCCATCAGCTAGTAAAATACATGCTTTATACTACTAAATATTGAAATATTGGCTGTGGGTAATTTCCTTGCCCTAGCAGAGTACTTAATAGTATTTTGCTGTTATATTTTTTTGATGAAGTAGTAATGAAAAATTTCTTCTATTATTGAAGTCTAGAAGTCCATATTTTAAGACAATCTTTTACTTTAATCTAATTCACAGTCATATAGATATCTTTTCATAACTCAAAGCAAGCAGACTGAAAATGTGTGCTGATAAATGACGTCATCAGCAATTCTCTATCGAATTTGAATAGTGTCATGGTTCATCAATGTTGTTACAGTAATTATAGGTTGCAACTTATATGATGCGCTAAGAAAATAGTCTAAACAATTAATTTATCGAGATTCCTTTAAAGGCCGGCAAGGCATTGCGTGCCATTACCCTTAACATCGGCTTACGCCTAGCTGGAGGTCGTGACGTGCCGGTTACGTATAGATACTTACGGCTAACGTGTGCGTTCAAGGTTAAGGGCATATGGCCCTGAGCAGTAGCTGTATTTACTAGAGGTTATAATATTAATTGGATCGTTACCTCCTAATAATGATTTCCGATTTCAGCCATTTAATACTGTAGATCTCATAAAGATATTGGCCACCTTATAGCGGGGGTGATTGGGTAGTTTGGGATTCTAACACATTCATGCCCGATTTCACTTTTGAACCTACACGCGATCAAAAAGCTAAACTCAGTTTACGCGTTAAAATGGATTAAGAGATGCTCGACGGAAGTAGGCCTGGTATCTAAGTTTAAACGTTTGAAAGAAAGGCACATCCCGGTTTTAGAAGTGATTTCCAATACTTGAGATGAAATCGGCTTTAACAGCCACAAACTGTGATAGGTACGTATTTTGCTTTCTTTTTTCTACAACATTTTTCGGAGGACGGACTATTGGACGGTTTTAGTTTTTTGAACTAGGATTTAGTCCCTATATCTGCGTGATTGTGGAAAGGATCCGTTCTCGATGACATCATATATCGGGGTCCATCTGCTTTCGAAGGTTGGCAACTATTAGGGCTTAAGGAACATTAACAATTGCTGCCCTAAATTTCTCAGCCAGGAAATTCACCTTCGGCCAGCCCTTCGGTTGGCCTTTTTTTTCGCCTTGAAGAATGAGTTGGAGTCGTATTTTGAATTGCGCATTATATGGTCTAGATAATCTAACTTAGCGTACCTTGTGTATTTATGTGGGCTAATAAAATATTGATCAGTAAACTCGTGTTAAAAATAATTCACACTTCATAGTCTTTAGTTATTTTTTGTTCGACGCTACCTAAATGATATTCATTTTCTTTTAAAACGTGTTGTTTAGTAATCATAGTTACATCATTTTATTATTTTTAACCGTGACAACTTGTTAACATTGTGTCTAAAATTAGTATCTACTGAAACTTATGACATTTTCCGAGTGTAGGACTCAATACTAGATTATTCAAGCAAAACGGTATTTAATTTAAGCTTTTTTGTAAATGTATAGTGATCATTACATGTAGCCTATGAAATAAAATAGGGTTTTTAGCAGGATCAACATCATCAGCCTATAAACAACTACTAAGATACGATAGATATCTTTTAGTAATGCTTGTATAAAAGTGAGTTATCGTACATACTAACCAGTGCATGCTGTGACTACCTAATACCTAAATATAAGTGAAATTATGTGTCATTAGTAACCTAAGGCTAGCTTTATTCGTAACTATAATTCATGTAGTTCTAATAAAAAAAAAATAAAAAAAAATAAATGGTTTTAGACCAAAAACTCATCACACTATGGGTTATTGAGCTTAAATATTCAATCGAATAGACAGCCTCCTCCCAACGTGCTCTGATAATAGTTATGATGGTTCTGAGTTGATTTTTGCAATAACTAACGATCCCTAAAGGCCTTAAGACTTATATTAAGATAAAATGCTATTGAAATGCTAAGGAAACCTATCTATTTCTGAAAATTTGAATAAAACTCGTTCATCTAGAGAAGCATTTCGCTCCATAGAGAGTAGTCTTAATTAACTACATATATAAGAGCTTCATATAAAGTGAAGGAGCTTTCATAGAATCCAGAAATAAATAACCTTCTCCAGAATATTCTTGGAAATGCATTTGGTAACGTTTTCGAGCGTATTAATAAAAGTTTTATTGCTCTGCGTTGAAAATTAAAAATACAAGCACCTGGCCTTGATGCGAGGAAGAAGGCGAGTACTTCTACATTACGATTGTATACTGCGAGAAGTTGATATATCCGCATGCATACTCTGTATCGAGAAAATATACTTCCGGAAGTTTAGGTCGATGAGACTGACTGACTGACTATATATATATATATATTATATATATATATAAATATATATTATATATATATAAATATATATATATATACACACATCGCCATCCAGCTCCAAAGTAAGCGTAGCTTGTTTTATGGGTACTAAGATGACTGATGAATATTTAAAAAATTAAATGTTTTAGAATGTATCAGTAAAGCTCCTTTAATTAATACGCCATTCTATCTAGTTATCTCACTTCAAAGGGCACATAACACATCGAAGTCTTCAATCAATTAGGTACCTACATGTCATAAATATTTCCTACCTAATAATGTAGTCACCCGTGCGGTGACTACAGTAGAGCAGAATATAGTTGCTACCACCCCTCTCCCCCCATGTGTGACGACGACTAAGAGAAAATAACGGAGAATGGGCAGCAGCGTCCTCTGTGCTGTCTGCACAGCGTGGTGGTGGTGCAAATGCTCCTGTTGGGAGAGTCTTTAGTCCAGCAATGGACTGTTATAGGCTATTGATGATGAACGATGTAGAGATTCGTTAGGCTTTAGTTGGTCGCTCCATTAATAATAATTTAGCCAGTCACATCTCAGATCCTTGGCGATGCCTTATCAGTATGTGATTTCTCTGCTAAACCTTGATTGGATTTATGGACGAATAATGCAAACTTATCACCAGCTACGTACTACAATCTTATTGTACCTACTTATTGTTATTTTTCTAATTTAAAATGTGAATCAGAGCGTATCCCACCTAACAATGGTTACCGCTAAATAGTTTCTTGACATACCTACCTAAGTAAGTACTTCAAATATCAATAGCGGGACCCCGTTCCGGTACAATCCTCACACTTCACTACAGACGATACTTTTTGCGTTCGACATTAGTAATCACCTGCGTCGTTTTTTGTCAATTTTATTGCTACCCAATCGCGCGTTTTAGATCAAGATTGGACACTTGATCGTACTTGAAGGGTTCATCCTATGCGTCGATGGTGCATAGCGCTTAGGCGACTTGCCGAGTGACTTTAATACTGCTGTGAATTTCCTTATTTAGTGTGCGAGTTGTTTGAATGTGTGCAGAATGTAGCGTCCAAACTCTGCATCGTTGTTCGCTGGAGCATGAATCTAAAATATTATTTGACGCGACATCGACTTTCCAAAAAGCAACGAAGTCGCTGGTCGCCGATGTAGTATTCAGTTTACTATGCATCGACTGCAGATCACCAGGTCCTGGGCTCGATCTCCGAATCGGGCCGGTAGAACAGAATAGAATAGAGTAGGATCTTATTGTTCATTCTTTACAAATAGAAATGTAATGTCCATTGGGCTTTTCTATCAAGAAATTCTTAGTACAAGCCCGGAGTTGAAAATTGTTGGTAATTCACCCTAGTGCCTCGTAGAGCACGTTAAGCTGTCGGTTCTGCGCCTAATCTCTTTCGGTCGTGTCCGAGCTGCCGTCCCAACGGAGTATGGCAGTGAGGGAATTGAGAGTGCTTGTGTAGTTGTAAAATCGCTCCAGAGATTGACCACCGTGGCAAAAATTGATCAGGAAATCTGTGTTTGTGTGCTATGGCTATTAAGTGGAATGAGGGATGTTTGCTGTCCTCTGGGGCCGGTTTGGATCTCGATAACCTTAAATCCCCTTTAATCCCTTGACAGCATTTCGAGTCGTAAATTACAAGTGCCGCAGCAAACTGATTAAACGAATAAATGGGGACAAAATTCCATATATTACGCTTGCAACAATTCGTTTAAGAGCGCAGAAAATCAGAAAATTTGAAAAGGTTTCCAAAACCATACATTGTGTTTAATATGTACAAGAAAACAATGAGAAAGTTATCCTACTTATCCAATTAAAACTAACTTCGAAATACGGTAGAGTTCGTGAGATTTCAAGATTCATTATTTTTCTATCACCCGATACCTATAAGAGCCAATTTAGAAATTAGAATGATGTTATCGACATCGGTAGCTTGTGATTTTTCAAGAGATAACACATAAATGAATATGGAGAAATATGTCATAGATATGAGTTTTGAATGAAGACGACCTTTTGATTATTCAGTGGAAATGTTGCGGAATCCGATAGTTGACCTCTAGCTACATAAATGTTAAAATCTGCCGTCCTGTCGGCCAGGATATCAGCCCCACTGGAAAGGTCACGCAGCTCGAGACTGCAGACTTATTTCGGCGAGTTGAACTCACTTCAATGTTCGTTCTCAGATGAGGACGAGGTCACGACGTCGGGCGTCACGGACGGCGTGCCCGACGAACAGAACCGCGTCATCTTCGTGAACCGCCCGCAGCCGCAGAAGTTTGTCTCCAACACGATATCCACCGCTAAGTATAGGTAAGTTTAAAATTTTATTCAAAAAAATAATGTGACAACATTTTTTTTCACTAGCTATTATTTGCCCGCGTTTGTAACGGTTTTGTACAAATACCTCGAAAATTGTTTGTTTTCCTACGATAAAAAGTAGCCTATGTAACTGTGACCTTTCAGCTAATTCTATGTCAAAAACCCAAATGATTTGTTGCTTAGTTAGGGCGTTAAGGAAGGACAAACAAACACACTTTCGCATATATAATATTAATATATAATATTTTTAATTTTACATTGATATTACTTAACTATAAAGCATTGCCATTAAATTCTAACAGTTATGCAAAAGGTAAGCTTGTTCGAAATTAAGTTGATAGATTTCACATACACATATTTACTATCATGGCAAGTGAATAAAGTGTTTGTTTATGTGTGATTCTGCCTGCGTGCGTGCGTGCGTGCGTGCGTGCGTGCGTGCGTGCGTGCGTGCGTGCGTGCGTGCGTGTTTGCATGCGTTTTTGTGCGTGTGGCATCGTAGCGGGTGAACGGATAAACCGATTTAAATTTTATTTTATTTGTTTGACAGGTTAATTATCCGGGAGTGTTGTTAGGCTTACCTAGTAGAATACTATAAACTATGATAAATTTAAATCCAATATGGCCGCCACCACAAAATGCCGAATTACATTTTTTTCACAACTTCCTCAATATGGCTATGAAATGAAAGGGGTTTGACTAGAGAATGATGTACACGAAATTGAACGTCGAGGGAGTTTAAATTTATATATCATTTATATTAGCAGCAGCAAGTTTTGGCTTGAGCTGGAAAACGAAATCAGGATCCCGAACTCTGTAGTCGAACAAATCATAGCAACAATAAACAACTCATACCTATATTTAACTTTATTAATAGCTAAATCAATCATGGTACGTACCTAGGCAAATCGAGGTGTAATCCATTGAAATTGCCCAATTACTTTTTACTGAGAGTAAAATTTAATCAAGCGAGCCTAGCATATTCAGTCCCCCACGTGACGTCAGCGGCGCGTCCCCGGCGCCTCCTATTATGTCGCTGGTGCCTGCTGACCGGCATACTGAATCAAGCGACTCTATAATCTTCATAATTGTTTGGGTTCATTTAATTTGAATAATTGTTGGGATCGGCGAGTAACCTTGACGATTCGCTAATGATGGAAAACTTATCGTGATTACACGAAACTTTTCATGTTCATATCATTTCTACCGATTAACGAGCAGTGCTGGACATGGGTTTTTTGTAGAGATTTCCACACTGTACGTTCTTGTTTTCCTGCAACTCGTTTTATGCCTTCTAGCCACATAGGCAAGGATCCACAATCTCTGTTTTGTTCGTCGATCGTATCTCCGAGCACTGGTCATTAATACATTGTACTTACAACTATTTGGTACTTCTAGATGACTTCTTCTGACCTCTTGATTTCTAATCACAAATTTAAATTCAAATTCAAAATTTTTTAAATGTATATTTTTCATCAAATAATAATAATAATAAGTATATAACATGTTACCACTAATGTTAGGTGATGGTGATTACTACATTCGTTAACTTAAAACTAAAGCTAGGAGGGTCCCAAACGCGCCATGGTCTAAGAGCCCACAACAAACTTAGACTGGTTTCTTTGTCTTCACCATCTCACAGTCGAATTAATATTTAACTATGAAGTTTGAGCAATTCATACCCAAGCTATATTATTATTACGTTAATATTAAAATGGGATTTTTCTATAAGCTTACGTTTTATATTAACTTTAAACTTATTCAGAGTCGTCGCAAGGATTTCATTTGGTATCATTTTACGAGTATGAAATGATTTACATTTACCCATAATTGAAATACTAATTCTATGTAGCCTAGTCTCTCTTGGGCCTATCTTATATAATGCTGTGAAAGTAATTAAAATATATTATCTTTTTAACCGCGTGCGCTGCAGAGCTAAGTCTGTTTGTTAAATTATTTATATGTGGGCCCCATTGAAGTAAAGCATTTACATGCAATACTTAGAAGTATATGCCTTATACTTAGAAATATTGTCGTAACCACCAGTCCAATTCCTCATTATTAAGTTGTTCAATGGTTGATTTTTTTATAAATATATTTCAAGAGTTATTACTGGCAACGTTCTAAAAGCCTCTGCGAAAAAGATTTTTAGTACTTTTTCATAGGTATGTTGATCCCGAATCAAAAGCTCCATCAACAACCTTGAGTGAAAGCTAAATCTGCCAGTGCGTTGATCGGTATTGTTTTCGCGCGAATCTCGCAACGGGCTGGCAAGTTGCCCAGAACTCGAAAACGCCTGAATATTTTGCTGTGACTTACATTTCATTGTTTACGTTATGCCATGTTGCAGAATGTAGGTTTAACGTAATCTGTGATGGCTTTATGTAAAACTAGAGTGTCTTCAAATGATAATCACTATCATTTCAACTGACCTAATTCATACTCTGTTGGAGATAGTGTTTGTCTCCTGTGTTCTTGTAATCATTTTATAGCTAGTGTAGCTTCTTTAGGGAGATTGCTTAGTAGATTTTTAGTTTTAAAGTGGGTAAACCCGCGGAAGGATTGCTGGTACACAATTAAGTGGGAATGCTAGCACAAGCTATACTAAGGTAGAAAAGACACAGGTGAACTTTTTTTTGACCTCGTTAGATTACATTACAACCCAAAGACTTCAGAGATACATCAATATATATATAGAATATTTCGTAAAAGAACAGAAACGATATGAGGAATACATAATTCCATTTTGTTGGGCTATTTTCATTTATCAACGCATGGAATACCAACGTCAGTTATTTTACATGACCACTGACCACAATGTAACACCACGTAGGATCTGTGCCAAATCGAAAGTTGTATGGATGAGGACCGAGCAAAAGCTCGCTCGGACATTTCGTTAGCCGTCATTGTTTACGACTGCGAGTTAAACTCGCAGCCACTTGGCAGAGTTCCAGGAGTTTTATTTGATGTCACAGGCCCGTAGCCGTAGATATGAGGATTGAGTATGTTAATACTCGCTTATGATACACCTTCATTTGTTTACACACCCCATATCTTGGTAAATGTGAGGAATTAAATGTTTTGAGTTTCACCACCTGGGAGCAATGAAACTCATCGGGGAGGTGTTATTTGTTATCCATCTTAATCAGTTATCAGATTTGGTCCAGGCTATTAGTTTTTACCGGGACGGGTGGCGCTATAATGCAGAAGCGTGGGTCCATTGTGCTACGCATCTGTACATTGAAGCTCCTGCTGCCGGGGTCCATATAAATTTTATGTTGGAGCAAATTTTCTTTTGCATCCTGGTCCGCTGTAATGTCTTGTTTAAACTGATCAAAGTCAATGTTCATCTTATAACCATAATGTGTTACCGTAAAGAAAAGCGATGCATTTCAGGCACATAAATTCTAGTCTTCAATTGAAAGTGATTTGGCACGTTTATGTCTTTTCTTATTAGTTATTCGTTTTGTGTCTTTGAGCTGGTTTCCTGGCAAATGTCCTTCTTTCCTAATGGCTGGACCTATTAGTTATTCTGGCCATCATAGCTAGAGACAGAAACCTAAGTTAGCTAAGGTTACCACTAGTTTTTTGAAAGTAAGGTGTCTAGTCTTGAATTTAGACCGTACTTGCTGAAAATATGTTTATTTTTTCAAAGTACTTAAAATATACGCGGCCAGAAAAAACACAGTCCGGAGTGTCCACGAGCTGTTTGTGTGAATCGAGTGGATATCACAAAGCGGGCCTTAAATAAAAACCTGGCATGGTCTGTCCACAGTTTACCATCGTTCGTCCCGCTGTTCCTGTTCGAGCAATTCCGGCGCTACTCCAACTGCTTCTTTCTTCTGATCGCGCTGCTGCAGCAGATCCCCGACGTGTCGCCTACGGGCCGCTGGACCACGCTCACGCCGCTCATCCTCATCCTTACAGTCAGCGCCATCAAGGAGATCGTTGAGGACTTTGTGAGTATATAAAACTGCTACTGACCATTCTGCTGAAGCAAATCCCATGCATATCCTCTATGAGCCTTTTACTCATAACTTTCACTGCTGCCCCAAAAAGATCGTCATGAAAGCAACATTAATTAATGAATACACTTCTCGTTCATCACAGAGTAAAATATCAACAGTAAAAATACCTCAGGGGAAACAGTTTCCTTTTAATAAAAGTCAGTGGTAAACGAATCTTTCTGCTGTCGGTGCAGCTCATAGACAGTGCTGGTGCAGAGACGGCTCAACAAATGAACCGTGGCATAAAAATGTTTGCAGAAACGTCACCGCGCAGATGAAGAGACGAACCGGCGGAAAGTTGAAGTGCTCCGTGATGGCAGGTGGCTCAGCATCCGATGGGAAAAGCTGCAGGTCGGCGACATCTGCAAGGTGGTCAACAATCAGTTCTTCCCGGCGGATCTCGTCATGCTGGCCTCTAGGTAACTGTCCAACGCCGTAATATCTTTTTTAACCCGGATTTAGGCGATTGGTATTTGAATGTTATATTATAGATGTTTCTGCTCGTGTGTAACATCCACGCACGAAGCACAAAGAACTTAACCCACTCAAAGTTACTTTGTTATAAATAAAAATGAAAGTTTCCTCAGTTTATTCTTGCTGATACTTAGGTTGATGTTTGGATTGTGGATTGTGTCTCTGGGTTTTTGGACTAGAACTACGTTTTAGTCCAAACGCCCCCACGGATAAGACCCTTGTCCAGATAACGTCAGAAATCGGGGTCCACATCTTCGACAGTGAGGACGCTGTGCAGGCATTGTATCTGTAACCATCTCGGGATACATCTTTGTCATTCATTGCGCTTAGACTCGGTGAAGTTAATGAATGTGACCAAAAAAGCAATTTACTATCTGACGATATTCGCTTTCCACACATTCCCCAGTGAACCCCAAGGCATATCCTTCATCGAGACGTCCAACCTGGACGGCGAGACCAACCTGAAGATCCGCCAAGCCAACCCCGACACGGCGCCGCTCGACAACGTCGCCGCGCTGGCGGACTTCAGGGCCACGGTGCAGTGCGAGCCGCCCAACAGGCATCTCTACGAGTTCAACGGTATGCTGAAGGAGACTAACACCAAGTGAGTGGAATAGACCATAAGAAACGTTGTTCCTCCGGCTCCGGCCGTGTGTACTGTCGATCTTTTGCTCTGCACATATTTTAATTGTTTGTATTATTAATTATTGGAATAGTTTTGCAGTGTTTTGTCACATTCTGACATTTGAAAAGTGCTGTCAGTTCTAGTGTGATACAGAACTATTTAACTTATCCGACGTTATGCCACGTTTGAAAGACAAGGTAGAATGGAAGCAGCCAGCCTCGCTCTCATCTCCCGCAAGATAGCAAAATGATTGTAAATGTTGATTTTGGAAAAGAGCAACTACTGAGTTTCTTGCCGGCTCTTCTCGGTAGAATCTGCTTTCCGAACCGGTGGTAGAGTCACACAAACATGCATACTTGACGTTTCAAAAGTGCTTATAAAGTAGGCCTACTTGAAATAAATGAATTTGAATTTGAATTTGAATTTGTTTATTAATAAGACTCTGCACGGCGAGCACGCTCATGAGTCCCCGGGGATAGGACATAATTTTATCTATTTTATCTTCTCCCATAGCTTTTAACAAGCGAGCGAGCATTGGCGCACAGGCGGATATAATATACGTGTAACAATAAAAGGGACAAATTTCTTCTACTTGTATTTTGCAAATAAAGATGTTCTATACTCTCAGTTTCCGTGCTTTGGTAGGTGTACCCGTTAATTTAATGCCTCGTAAGGGGATATAATTTTGATCTAATGCCTATGCTAGCCGTGCAAAATGCTTAGTACGGCTTCAGCGTCAGTTGACTTGAAGCCTTACCCTGGATCGGTCGCGCCGTTGCAGAACAATACCGCTAGGCCTGGAGCAGATGCTGCTGCGAGGCTCGATGCTGCGCAACACGGCCTGGGTCATCGCGCTCGTGGTGTACACGGGCCACGAGACCAAGCTCATGAAGAACTCCACTAAAGGTACCACACCGGGAGGTTGCCCTTTACGACCATAGTCATACCGTTGCTACCATTTTTTTCTCAACAAGTTGAAACCCGAAACAGTGAAATGATCATCATTTCAAATATCATCTTTCCACATAAACATAACCTAAAAAACTGTCACATTTACATGTTTGTACACATTTAAATGTTTGAACGTATTTACTTACGGGATTTAATCTTTTATTTAAGTTTAGTTTATTATTTATTAATATGTGACTGCATTTGATCGTAAACGTAACACAGCTGTGAGCTAATGGAATGGTTGTCACCACGTAATTTTCTATAGAAACTTTTTACAGTTATATCTCTTCTTGTAAAATGAAATAAAATCTTTTTCTTTGTAACAAATAATGTATCTATATCGGCATAGTACTTTAGATTTTACATCGAACCTGGTAAATAGCAGTAGGTAATTTACTTAATAATTTCTTATCTTGTGACTGATTTCACCATTCTTTTGGAAACCAAAGTTTAATAACCACATTTTCTATATCTTTATTAAATAGTATAAATAAAGGCGTTCACGCTGTGCGTAAGCTTAGATCTTTTAACTTTTTTTTTAGCAATACGTAGACTTATACGAGGGGAAGGTTTAGTAAAGAAAAGAACAGAAATTCAAAGTTTTGTTCTGTGATGCTTTTTAAGAGATAAGATTGCAAACGCTGCGTAAGCCTTACGAGATAGATCAAATTAATGTACTACGACATTGTATTATTAATCACATAAGTATCTTTGCACGCGAAGCCGGGAGGGTCGCTAGTATATAGATAACCCAATGTTCCAACAGTGAGTTTAGCTTGCTTGCATACGTTTAGTTTTAACGGTGCTATCGGCCTCAGCATGTGTTTTGCATAAAGTTGTAGCATGTAGCAGCGCAGGAGGCACGTGCACTAAACATCAGTTTGTGCCCTCAGCGCCGTTGAAGCGCTCGTCCATCGACCGGCAGACCAACACCCAGATCCTGATGCTGTTCATCATCCTGCTGGTGCTGTCGCTGCTGAGCGCGGTGTGCAACGAGCTGTGGATCCAGCGCCGCAAGCACACGGACTGGTACATCGGCCTCAGCGGTGAGTGCCCGGGCCTAACTCGACGAGTTCTATATGAAGGAGATGGAGTTTTTCATGATATCAACCCGTTATATGTTATAAGTATTTATGTAGGTATATATATATAAAAGAGAAAGTGTGTGGGTATGTTCCGTATAGGCTCCGAAACGGCTGAACTGATCAATGAAACTTTCAGGGAATCTCCGGATTGACCTGGCGAGTAATCCTGTAAAGTTTGGTGACGATAGGAGCACTCCTGGTTTTATTTATTTATTTATTAGTAATCCAACAGCGTTACAAACAATTTTGGTTAAGGGTTTATCTTATTAGTAAAATGTGGCCAAATCTAGATTACATATATAAAGCAATAGGTACGAGTACAAAATATACAAAATAATCAGTTACGATATTCACAACAGCATGAATGAGTGTGAGTGGGTGTGAGTGTGAGTGTGCGTAACGTGTTTTGAACTGTCAAACTGTCAAATACAGCTTTTATTTACTTTGATGATATTCTATTGTTGGGTGTACATAGGTGTAGATAATGTTCTTCACCCGCTCGAGAAGAGAATAGAAGAGAATGAATACAGAGAGAAATAAATGGTTTAATATATTATGAGACTTAAATTAAAAATTTAATTATATAAGTTTATTGTTTAAATAAAATAACGAAAAATCTAGCCCGGCGAAGCGGTACGCTAGTTATTCATAAAATTATTAATCAGTTATCTTAGTATCCATAACACAAGCTACGCTTACTTTGGGGCTAGATGGCGATGTGTGTATTGTCGTAATATATTTATTTATTTATTACCGGCCCACTACAGAGCACGGGTCTCCTCCCACAATGAAGAGGGTTTAGGCCGTACTCCACCACGCTGGCCATGTACGGATTGGTGGACACACGCCTTTGACAACACCTGGTTTCCCCACGATGTTTTCCTACACCGCGGAAGCAAGTGATATTTTAATTGCTTTAAAAGCACTTAGAAAAGTTAGAGGCGAATGCTGGATTCGAACTCTGCACCCCGAAAGTGAAACCTAAACCCTTACCACTAGGCTATCACCGCTTCGTAAAAAATGTTATACCAGCTAAAAATTAAATCAATTTTTATTTAAATCATCGATAGCCTGTACTAGTTCATTTTTGAACTTGTTGAATTGAAAATGTGGGTGTCCAACAATTTTGAAATATTTGGAGATAAATGACATTGTTTCGTAAAGTTCTAATTCCCTAATCGAGTTTTAATTGAAATTTATAGAAAAGTATAATTAATAATTTCTTGTTTCAGATGCGCAGAATGCAAATTTTGGATTTAACTTTTTAACGTTTTTGATATTATACAACAATCTTATACCTATATCCTTACAAGTTACTGCTGAAATAGTGAGATTTTTCCAGGTGAGTATCATTTATTTAAAAATATTTTTTAATTTTGATACTCATGAGAAGGCAAAAATGCTTTATAAACTTGTTCTTTTAGCTTTAAAGCGGCGAGTAAATTAGTGATAGTGTCTCTTTTTTTGTAATGTTTAGTTTCAACATAGTCACGTTGTGACCAAACCCCTTTAAATGAATAAGATAAAAAAACACATTTGTATATTTTTTCCACATTAGAACTTTTAAAATCTCTGCATATTTCAAGTATTTTGTGATTTCAAACTATTACTTGCTAAGTTTTTTGTCGTCATAACAACCCATTACCGACCCACTTCAGAGCACGGGTCTCCTTTCACAATGAGAAAGGATTAAGGCCGTATGCCACCACACTAGCCCGGTGCTGATTGTCGGACTTCACACACCTTTGTATACTTTATGTAACTCTCAGGCCTGCAGGTTTCCTTACGATGTTGTCCTTCACCGTTGAAGCAAGCGATCTTTCATGGCTTCGAACATAACTAAAAAAAGTTAGAAGTGCGTGCTGGGATGCGAACTCGCTCTATCACCGCTTCAGTGTTTGGTAATACAAGAACTTACCAAAGTTCTAATTCGTCTATGACGAGTGCGCCCATGACCCCGGCGGTGTCGTGGGCGGTTGTGGAAGTGAGCGGTGCGTGCCCGCAGGCGAAGTTCATCGCGATGGACAGCGAGATGTACCACGCGGACACGGACACGCCGGCGCTGGCGCGCACGTCCAACCTCAACGAGGAGCTGGGCATGGTGCGCTACATCTTCAGCGACAAGACCGGCACGCTCACCTGCAACGTCATGGAGTTCCGCAAGTGCTCCATCGCCGAGGTGAGGCCCACATGCCCACTGCTGGGGAATGTTTGAGTCATTTTCAGCGTCTGACTGTTTATCTGTTTCTGTTATCTTAGTACCTATAGCACAAGCTACGCTTATTTTTGGGCCACATGGCGGTGTGTCTACTAGTGTGAAACACTGCATTTTTTTATTTCACTACAAGTTAGCCCTAAACTGCAATCTCAGCTGCAGGGCTAGAAGATAAAAATCCCCCGAATATTTCCACTGACCAGGGATATGACTAACGTGTTCACCTGCTAAATCACGGGAACATGGTATAGGAAAAGTTTACCCCCGTTTATTCATTTTCAAAACCATTTTAATACTTAAAAGTAACTGATTGGCAGAAAAAGATTGTTTAATAAGACATTAAACATTGATAAAATGGAACGTAGATTCCTCTGCACGCCTATACATAATTACCACTCCGAAAAACTTATAAAATCTATGAAAGATTAGATAAGGGTTTGTTAGAAGCAGACAGACAGTCAGTCAAATGATTACATTGCTGAAGATCTGTTTGGTGTGGAATATAAAGATTGAAGGAATAATAAATTACCCCATTCAGATTCTCCTGCTTTTCGGAGTATAGTAAATTGAGCTTAATTTTCATAATATAAATAACAACTCTACTTTAGTAGTGTTTCTTTACTAGGCGCTTAATCAAATACTTCACTCCATTAAGCAGTTGGCAGTAATTATTTTAACTCTAATGATCTAAACGTTTACCAAACAATGGAAAAAGCTTGTGAGCTAGTAAAATTACGCTAGAGTGAAGTAATATCTGCGCGAGATGCTTTCACTGTTTTTGGACACAATGCACTGCATGCAATAATTGAACCGAATGAGGATTCTGTGTTCTCAATTCTGTGGCCAATGGTTACAGGTAATATACAACAAGCCCGGTCCCAACGAGCGGCTGGAAGACACGCTGCTGTACCAGAACCTCGACAACAACCACCCCAGCGCCGCCGTCATATCCGAGTTCCTCACCATGCTGGCCGTCTGCCACACCGTCATTCCGGAGGTCGTGGACGGCGCCATCAACTACCATGCTGCTTCCCCGGGTGACTATTTCTGCTACCTCCTGCACTCCTAGTAGGCCTGTTATGCGTTAATAGCTGATGCTTGCATTCTTCGTCCGCGTTTATTACGGTTTTTAACTCTATGCAAAAGATCACGTTGATTGGTTGCTGTGTAGAAGGAAGGACAAACAAATAAACGCACTGTTTATTTGATTAGAGCTACATCAATTTATCACAATTTAAGATCCCGTGATAACTTTAAAAGGATTATCTTGTCTTATCTAAGCAATTGTTGTGTGCAATATTGTCCCTAATGCCTCGAATATTCAACTTAATAGACATGATGACAGTAACAAAGAATCGCTAAAATATTGTATTCATCTATATATATGATATATGATTGATGTAATATGAAATACGTATTTGTAATAATATTCGAAGTGAGATTGGTATTTATTTAAAAAAACTACAAAATCTAGCATTAAGACAGGCGAAACGCCGTATTCAAATTTTGCACAACTTGAACTTTAAAAATCTCTGCACTGCTGCATCTCAAGCATTATGTGATTGCAATATATCAGCTGCTAAGTTTTTTGTCATCTGTAGCTGTGAAACAAGACTTACTAAATCTCTAATATGCCTGTGACGTCTCGAGTACGGCCATGACAGGGCAGGTTTTGTAATTGAGTCGTCACGCCTGGTACGATGGCTGCAGACGAGCGCGCGCTGGTGGCGGGCGCGGCGGCGTGGGGCTGGGTGTTCGCGACGCGCACGCCGCAGGCCGTCACGGTGTCGGCGCGCGGCCGCACGCTGCGCTACAGCGTGCTGCACGTGCTGGCCTTCACGTCCTCGCGCAAGCGCATGTCCGTCATCGTGCGCGCGCCCACCGGTGAGTCGCGCTGTACGCACAGCTGGCAGTTACACTGTTAAGTGTGTATGCACATGGAGCTGTATTGTAACTGGGTTGTGTACTTTCCTTTTGACAAAATGTTATCATTTAATCCGTGACCTTGAATTAACAAGGAAAATCTACATATAATCCACACTTTAAACATCAGCATGTGGTTTGGACAAACCGGTATGGAATAGGATTAGTTGACTGTGTTAAAGAGGGTAAGAATGTTAAAGGTCCTATACTTACATGACAGCTTAACCCAGCATAAAAAAGTGATCAACCTGCCTAATGGGCCAATTTGATATGATGCTAGATCATCTTTTGGCCTTGAGGGTTTCAAGTCCCTACAATCGAATTGGCAGTGCACACATATCTATATGATACACATATTGTCTTCTCAAACAGAAGTTACTAGGATTTGGAACGCCCTTCTGTGTCCTGATTTTTGAAACCTGTCTGTCTCTAAAATAAGATTGCATAAGCACTAAAGTGCGCCTGGGCTCAAGCTACGCAATGTGTCAGGGGAGATCAAGCTGTACTGCAAGGGCGCGGACTCGGTGATCTACCCGCGGCTGGCGGGCGGGCCGCGCGCGGCGCCCTACGCCGAGGCCACGCTCGCACACCTAGAGCACTTCGCGGACGAGGGGCTGCGCACCTTGGTATTCGCCGTCGCGGAAATACCGGAGCACGTTTACAAGGTACACACTTATTGACTACACTGCTACTCTGTCGTTGGCTTTTTATCCAAGTACCATTGTACGATTTGCCCCATTCATGTTATCATCACGGTGAGAAATTTTGAAAAAAAAAATCTTAAATATATACCGGACAAAAGTTCGTGCGCCTCAAATCAATTTGAAAGTAACTAGGCAGAAGCGAATATTATAAAATTACAGGTTCATAGTTGTTCCGTATATCAAACGTTTCCAAAGTGTAAGCATAAATACTTTGTTTTTATGAATGAATAAATATTATTAATTATTGCACACCAAAGAAAGATCTTTGGTGTACAATAAATGTGTAGTGTGCGTCCAAGTAGTTACAGGGATATAAACAGAGCAAGAGAGTACAATTTGGTGGCCTTATCGCTACTTAGCGATTTCTTCCAGGCAACCAAAGGCGTAAAAGGAAAGAAAAGAGGTGTAATCAATTACATTTGAACAATACACAAATATAGAAATAAAATATATTAATATAATAAACATACACACACCACTATCATCTACATGCCGATTTTATACTTTTCATACCTATCATAAAATTATATTTTTATTTTCGTACTTAAATATTTTACCATCTGCCTGCTAAATAAACAATGTTGATACAATAAATACAATTGTTGTTTAATTTTTAATATGGTTAGAACTTTTAATTTTCAACAAATATTACATACAATAGTTTTTTTTTCACGATGACAAAAGTTCTATGTGAAGAGTACGTTATTCGTAGTGTATAACACGAAGAATAAACACTTATAAGACCTGACTGACTAGTAAGATTTGTGTACAACAAATTGGCTGCATTGTATTTACAAACACTATTTCTAAACTATTGTTCATCCTATTCTTGAATGCTTCCATGCATATAAATGATCAGGGACAGCAGTAATTCACTAGGGATTGTCATCGTGCCCAGGACTGGTCGAACACGTACCACAAGGCCAGCATCGCGATACAAGACCGGGAGCAGAAGCTCGAGGAGGCCGCCCTGCTCATCGAGAACAACCTGCGCCTGCTGGGCGCCACCGCCATCGAGGACAAGCTGCAGGTGAGGCCCGCTCGGCGACACTCAGGACAAATACACAAACTGTACTCCAGTGACGAGCCCTTCCCTGCAATCATAGGCATCTCGAAGACAAAAACGTTTTACTTTAAACTACCCCTACACTAACTATCAGGACGATCGGACCTTGGACTAAGTATAAGAAGCTGTACAGGCGCTCTAAAGTACCCTTTATCCTTATAATATCAGTTGGCAAGTT
Organism: Pararge aegeria; assembly: GCF_905163445.1. Taxonomy (NCBI): domain Eukaryota; kingdom Metazoa; phylum Arthropoda; class Insecta; order Lepidoptera; family Nymphalidae; genus Pararge; species Pararge aegeria. The sequence goes on along the minus strand of NC_053184.1, from coordinate 486,079 downwards.
TCTTGCCATACATTGTATGTCGTGTGCCTCAACCAACGCCTCGCCAGGACGGCGTGCCCGAGGCGATAGCGGCGCTGCTGAAGGCCAACATCCACGTGTGGGTGCTGACGGGCGACAAGCAGGAGACGGCCATCAACATCGCGCACTCGGCGCGCCTGCTGCACGCCGCCATGCCGCTGCTCGTGCTCAACGAGGACAGCCTGGACGTGAGTGAGAGCTATATAACGTTAAGAATTACAAAAATCAAATAAAACATTATAACAATAATAATAACAATAACCCAAAAATTAAAATTACCACCATACCAAGTAGAAACATACTTGGATATATTGTGGTATATCCAACAGAATACCCAAACTGTTTCTTAGAATATATATTCCTATATGTTATCATATAACGTCTTAACGCTTTTACGCTTTTCACTCGATCGGCTTTCCTTGAATTCCCTTTTTTTAATCGAATATGTTTATCTCCATATTTAGGGTACCCGAGAAAGTTTATCCCGTCACTTGGCCGACTTCGGAGAGAATCTCCGCAAGGAGAACGAAGTGGCGCTAGTGATCGACGGTCAGACGCTCAAGTACGCGATGGGCTGCGACCTCAAGAAGGACTTCCTGGACCTGTGCGTGTCGTGCAAGGTCGTGGTGTGCTGCCGGGTGTCCCCCATACAGAAGGCTGAGGTCAGTGCGCGGCGCACGGAACTGGCCGTGGTAGTCAAACTAGTAACAGGATGTCGCCAGACTCTAGCGTTACAAGCCCATGGATCAGCAAAACGTACATCGGTTGAGACGACAAACAGAAACCGAAATTGGCACAGAATGAGCGTTGTATAACAGCTCTTAAATTTTGGATTGTTACTGTTGATTTTCGTGAATGTAGGCTATTTATATGTTAATTGTAGGATTTGTATTGAAGCTAGAATTGCCCGATTAAACAAATATGTTTCGTAGACAAAATTTGTAGTTGAACGTAACTTGCAAGTACGTTATTGGTCAATAACATTTTTCAATATTTTATAAGGCTTCGATAATTCCCGGAACTTATCGTAAACAAAAATGTAACTTAGTTAATCATCTTAAACGATCTTCATAGGTGGTGGAAATGGTATCTCGAGCAACGGGTGCGGTGACGTTAGCCATTGGCGATGGAGCCAACGATGTAGCAATGATCCAACGTGCATCGGTGGGCGTTGGCATTTCTGGTGTGGAAGGATTGCAAGCGGTCTGCGCCTCCGATTACAGTATTGCACAGGTATCCACGCTGATTTTATAAATTCTTATGTGTTTGAGGGTAGTCTCTCTGTCGTTAACTAAATCTTTTAAGCTTAATTATTGAGTCTTTATTAAATAATACAGAGTTATTGGGAAGGATAAGAATTCCCTGTCTTACCGTCCAAAAAACATATCATGAAAGGAACTTTACTTTTTGCGAAGCCATCTAATCTGTTCTCATACATTTTGTGTGGAAACAAATGGTCATAAAGATTGGCATACTCTTATGCTACAATACATAATATGGCGTGTTTTCAAATAGCCATCGGCCTCGCTTAGTGCCCTATATAATAAATAAGAAAGTTTGTTTGAATTATTGGATGTTTATTAATTGATGACGAAATTGTTAGAAACTTGGTATTCGATCATATAATTGGGTTACAATTAACACGGAGATGGGTCAGCCCGAGAATAGTCGTATAAAGAAGTCGTTTGTTCACGTGACTTCCTTCAGTTCCGGTTCCTCGTACGCCTGCTGCTGGTGCACGGCGCGTGGAACTACTCTCGCATCAGCAAACTCATCCTCTACTCCTTCTACAAGAACATCTGCCTCTACGTCATTGAACTTTGGTTTGCGATATACTCCGCGTGGTAAGTGGATAGTTAAATTATTTCACATAAAACTATTGTTCGTATTTCCTTGAGTAGCTATTAATTTAATAATATTTAATAACTAAATCTTACTGTTTCCAACTACGCATATTGTTTGCTCATAAGAAGTGTGTTTTGCGCTCAGCTCAGTGCATTTTGGATGTCACAATCGCATCGGATTCATTTTATAGTAAAGTTGGTGATAAATGTCCTTGAAAAGTATTGAAAGTGTTTTATCGTCTTACTGTTCATTGTCCTAGAATTAGAAGAAGCGTAGAGCGAACAACGCCCTGAACGCTTTCATAGTCCAAGATTGTATAGGTATCGCTTAACTTACTATTAATTGTATAGGACATACATTAACTTGATAGATATCGATCTTGATAGATCGTGCAATAAGAGTACTAAAAAATTTAGGTTCTCTCAGGTTTCCGTACGGCCAAAACATGCTATACAATAAGTTGTGCAGGCCAAGATTGTCCAGTCAGCTCCTAAAATTAGGAAAGATCATTCAAGTACAAGGAAAAACGGTTAACCAATTTTTCCTTTCAGGTCGGGTCAAATTCTATTCGAACGGTGGACGATAGGTTTCTACAACGTCATCTTCACAGCGTTGCCGCCTTTCGCCATTGGACTATTCGATAAGATTTGTTCCCCCGATATCATGTTGAGGGTAAGTGACATTGCCGTGGTATAGTTTATTTTAATTACATTGGTAACGCTGGCCACTTTTAATCATTCTCTATAGTAAAGGAAGTTGAGGTTATCATAGCCACATGAGGCTCAACATCTTCGCCTCAGTTTGATGGACACCGGAATCCGGATGTCACTTTGTAGGACATGTTCCTTGCGCGCCCTGCAAAGTGTTGCTGGCTGGCTATACGCGATTTTTTGGCGGGCCTTATGCTCCGTCAATAATTACTTAAAAAAAAGTTAGTTAGTAGATATCTTTGCGTTTATGATGAAACAATGCCGCTTGGACAAAAGCGATGCCGTATTGCTTCCAAGTAGGATGCGGTGCCCGATAAGCAGACGTTTGTTTTGTTGGTTTGTTCAAATGTTGGAATAGAGCAAATGCTTATTTCCTGCCGGTTTCTTCTCGGTGCAATCTACCTTCCGAACCGGTGGTTCTAGAAATAGACAGACTTGACGTTTCAAAGGGCTATTAGGGCTTCTAGATTTTGAATAATCCGACAAAGGTATAGGTCGCCGTACCGGTTTGTGAATGTGCGCCTCGCCCGCAGCACCCGGTGCTGTACATCCCGTCGCAGCAGAACCTGCTGTTCAACGTGCGCGTGTTCTGGGTGTGGGCCGTCAACGCGCTGCTGCACTCCATGCTGCTGTTCTGGCTGCCCGTGCTGCTCACGCAGCACCACGTGCTGTGGCCGCAGGGCAAGGACGGCGGCTACCTGGTGCTCGGCAACTTCGTGTACACCGTGAGTGCGCTCGCCTAGTGCGGCCCAAGGCAACAGCCCAGAATTCATTTATTATGATTTGTTTGGAGCCGGTATAATGGCATACATAACACAAGGTACATAAAAAAGGAAACGGCGGGTGAACTGCTAGTGAGCGCAAGCGACGGGCGTTCAGCGAATCAACAGATTCAGTCAGATGTCTCGAGTGCGACAGCCGCGGAAACGCTCGCCGCCCTGCTCCGGTGCCGGTTTGTAATCGGTCTCCATTGTGTCGACCAGCCGTGTCCCGCGAAACTGATATGAGCTACGCCGGATTTTCTTTGAGTTCAAAACATAAAACTCACAAAATTCACCAGTATGTTTACAATTTATTTTAGAGCCTATTTAATTGGTTTAATAGGGTATATTGTTATTTGCAATAGCAAAAACGCTATGAGACCTACGTGAACTGCAAGAGAAGAGGTAGTGCCGCATTACTCCCGTATGTTTGTCAGCTCATTCGATATTCCTACAAATAAAAATTTGAGTTAGTACATTCCACATTGTGTGATATTTTGTTGTGATTGTTTCTAGTTGAGAATCCTCGTGTTTCCCGTATATAGCAGATGAAATGATTCGTTAATAAAAATAACGTAAATTGCAGTTCGTGGTAGCGACGGTATGCCTGAAAGCAGGTCTAGCGACGCACTCGTGGACGTGGGTCACGCACGTCTCCATTTGGGGCTCGATAGCGCTATGGTTCCTCTTCATCCTCGTTTACAGGTGAGTGCTCTATGAAACATGTCATTATAAATAATTTAGTGCTATGATGAAAAGTTTAAGAACATTAGTTCTACATTACAGCCAAGCAAATGCAAATCTGGCTTGGTGTTCTTTCAAAGACACGCCACTCTAAACTTTCGAAGTTATGTGCGTTTTTTGTACATGAATTACTGAAATCACTCACACTAGCAATCTGCACTCGGTTAGCGTGGTGGACAAGTAAACTATCCTTATTCGCAGAGAAGACCAGTGCCCTGCAAGATTTACACACTTTTTCTTCTCCCACAGTTTTATTAATCTTCCGAGCGTGTTGGCGCATAGGTGGATATAACATCCGAATAATATTTACATGATAATAAACTAGATTTACAGACATAGTTCAGCGAGTCGTGGAGCTAAAGTGACAAGGACACATAGCTCAAAGAATTAATTGGGGTCTTAAGGTGCAGGCATGGCGACCACGCACCGGTAAACGCAGTGTCGGTCGGCTCACAAGCTAGTCGTTGGGAGAAAACTCTAAAAAAGACCTATGTCCAGCAAAGGACGCCAATCTATTGAATTCATGGTGATGGTGTAGCAGACTTCTGTTGCCGAGCTTTGGCAGTTGGACACGTAAATTGTATGCGTCCAGCCTACGGAGTGATTGTGTGTCGCAGCAACCTGTACCCCACGATCCTGATCGGCGCCGTGATGCGCGGCATGGACCGCATGGTGTTCAGCTCGCTGCTGTTCTGGCTCGGCCTGCTGCTGGTGCCCGCCGCCACGCTGCTGCCCGACCTGCTGGTCACCGTGTGAGTAGCTCAGCATGCGCTGCCCGAGCGAGACGGCATCGCGGTACTGCCATAGAAGCCGAAAAGCCAGGCTTTAATTATCAATTTTCTGATCAAAATTCGCGTGTGAACCATAATCGTAATGTCTTTCAATGATGCGACAATAACTGTCTTATATAGGCCATATGATGAGTCAAATTAGTCCTATATCTAACTAGGCTTGATCTTATTCAAGATCCTAAAGGGCTTTCATTACTTAAGTGAAACTTCTTTGGTAAATAGTTTTTATTTTTTTTTATTTATTAAATTTTGCTTGAACATGGTACAAAAAAAAATAGTTGTGATCTGAAACTCGATGAAACATAGTGTCAGGCTCCAAAATAAACGCTATTGGTGAATAATGAGTAACTGAAATAAAGCCTACAAATTAGCTCTACAAGATTTATTTTAAAGGCCTACAAGTGTTACAACCCCATCACTTCTGAAATAAGAACATGTTTCTTTTCCCCCCTACTAGTTACCCTTGACAATAATCTCGCCGGATGATGATGCAGTCTGAGATAATAACATAACATCCTAAAGATTTAATACTCTAGGTTCTTGTATATAGAAAATTTGACCTTGGTGAGACAATATATTCATAACTTAGGCTTAATGTCTTGAAATAATGTCAATTATCTAGTTTTTTGAATGAATACTTCACGAATTTCTAATAGTATAGCCCCAACATTGGGATTGCAAGATGGCCGAAAGTGCTGTCCCCGAGAACACCTGCGGCCCGCCAGCTGCATGTGTCGGCTTCCTGCTCGGAATAGTCGTTCTGTTCAAGTTAATATTTCCTATTATTCGATAGTATCCGTTTAAGATCACGAGCGGAAGGAACCTCAAGCGATTCACTTGACTTTACTTTCATTTTGGAAACCAAAGTCAGCTACCACGGTTTGTAATACGTATTGGTTGTTATCCATACTAATTTCATAAATGCGTAACCGGTCCTGCATTACCGGTCTACGCTGCAGTTTACCGATTCCGTTGCTTGATTTTTTTTGTCTACCCGCGTACTGTAAAATAAAAATTTGTTTTTACTAAAAAACTATGTAGCTACGCATAAGTATTATTTTAGATCGTCGATAGTACAAGTTATAAGTATAGTATAATTTATTTGTATAAGTGTGAATAACGCGCTTGCCATCGGAAGCAGCACGTTTATATAAGGTAAAAAAAAGTTTTACGTTTATTTTTGGGGAGGTGATAAGGTTAAGTTTTTGTTGTTTTATTTTTATTTTATTATTCAGGCGTGTTAGCCTTTGTAAACATATGTTTACAAAGGCTAACACGCCTGAACAACAAAATATATATGTTTACGTTAGCAATAAGAACATATTATATCTATTGTCCAATATTGTTACAGTTTATTGGCAAAATAAAAAACTCTTTAAACAAAGATGGGTTATTAAAAGACCGAAACGCGAATAGTACCTAATAAAGTGACAGAAGGCACTTGATTTTAATTTCGCTTCTGATAGGGCTGTATCTGATTTATTTCAGTAAAAACTATGGCAGTGGTTTACAGGGCATAGGGCGGTAGAGCGACAAGGTTCCTTCCACTTGATATTTTGAACGGAAAATACTAATAATTACAAGCAATAATTGTCTCGTATTTGTGGTTTTTTAGCCCGTAGTAGTGTAGGTATTGAAAGTATAAGAACTAGATTATAGCATCGATTATAATTGCAGTGTTTTCGTTAGATCTATATATAATGGTATTGCAGCATACTGAAATATATGTCAATAATTATTAGTCATTTCGTAGTACTTCTTAGATGTTATTTAGAATTCGGATTTCTGAATCCCACTTGAGTTACATATAATATTTAATGTGTAGTTAGTTTATCCGAATTCCATGGAGCAGATATTCAATATTAATATAAACCGTATCAAGAAATAGTGTTTAATTAGGTTGTAAACAACTTAATTCAAGTTTAACGTTCCAAAAATTTATAAAAAGTTGAATAAGTGCAAATGCAGATGCAAAAAAATAAAGATATCGTTTTTGAACATCCAAATTCTCCATTAAGCGAATGTTAGTATATAGATATATTTGAAAAGCCCGTTTGTGGTGACGTCTGACCCATTGTGAAACGGGCGAGCGGACAAGTGAATTTTACAATTAAAGAGCAAACAGCATGAATTTTGTTTTGGCTGAAATATAATGAAAATGGATTTCTACCTCGCTATCTTGACATCTCGCTGCCAGTACCTTAATTAAGTTCAACAAAAAAAACAATTGCGTTCTCTAACAGAGAAATTCAAAAACCTATACTGGTTTAATTTTATTTTTTTAGACATTTCGTATGGGTATAGACACTTTATATTACTTCTAATAGATTGCGTTCTTTATGTGGTACGAATTTAGCCGAGTCATCTAGTTAATAATATGTGGTGTGTTTCGTTCCAGTATACATAACTCTGCGTTCAAAACCATGACGGAGGCGGTGCGCGAGAGTGAGATCAAGAAGCGAGACCCCGCCGCGCTGCTCGCACAGCCGCGACACTCGTGAGTACCTGTGACGTCACATCCGCCGCCACTCATCATCACCGCCACACCAGTCACTATTTGTCACCGGCCATTTGCACATCGTATTCAATTTAGCGTCTTAAAGTTCGTAATACCCGCAACCTATTGACGTGCCACTGCTGCACAGACCTCGTCATAGGAGAGACGGTTTTAGAGCTACGCTACCCACTACGCTGCTTCAATGCAGGTTTTAACGACTATCATCACAAGGATGTGATAATAACTGGAACCGACGGCTTAAAGTTCGTTATACAGTTCAGTAAATATTACTTTTTATTTATAACAGTATCTTAAAATCTTACAAACTATTGAGTTCTTGTTAACAGTTAAAATGTGAATGACCGCTGACATTTCGAAAATAATAAAGTTGCATAAGAAACACCAATTTTTGATATATTTTATCTCTTCTAAAGATTAGACTTAAATTATCCCAAGAACAAGCACTTTTAAACTAGATTTAATGTTGCCCCTGTTAGTAAAGTAACAAAATAGCGCTATTTTCTAGTAAGTTATATAATTGACATTAAGTTTTATTTTAACCTCGTCCCTGAATTGATGTTTCTTATAAAATTAGTTACATTATTCATTTTACTAAAATTACTGTGATATTATAAATTTAAATATTATAATTGGTGATCTTTTTGTGTGTGTGTTTGTTCCATTTTCGATCGTATCAAAGTGTGTAGGTGTTAGATATGTTATTAACTAATATAATATATCTATTTCTTTTTATATATATATATTAATTAATATTAGTAATACATTCGTTAGTTAGATATAATATATTTATATGTTTATATCATAGCTAAATATTTCGTTACGAATTCTAGCAAACTGTGTGTCCTGATTAATTCTCGAACCAAAACATATAAAAATACATTTTTTTATAATATAATATTACATAGCTAGAACATTTTATGTTACAAATATCTCTCTAATTTCCTTGGAAAATTGTCAATTTTAAATTAGTTAATTCTTACGGTATGAATTTTACTATAAATTGTGCTAATAAAAAATAGTATAAATATCTATACACGCTCATCAAACATATCAACATTATAATCGGTATATTGTGTATCTAATCACTCGCACTATAAATATGTATTTAAATCATTTAATTTTATTTGCACCAAGTATTTTAGTGTAATATATGTAATAATTAATAATAATAATATACTATATGATGTATCTAATTATGTACATATTACATCACATAGGTTTCAAACGAAATATATAAGTAGCACTCTCGCATATAGTCCGTTGATTTATAACATGAGAAACTTATTACTGCATTTGATAAACTCTATTACTTTCAAACAAAGTTACCATGGATCGCATACTTATATATACTGTCCCAGTTGCAACAACATGTCAATTATTAAAGCGTAAGTTATAAATCGACGGACAGTTTGAAAGTATCAGTGTGTAGTGTGCACGCATGTAAGTCAGTGTAACTGTGTAGCAAGTGTACATGTATTATCGAGTTGAGTTACGTTTGGTTTGCTTGCACAGACCCCCTCCCTTCCCGCACAGGGCCGCCCCGCGCCCCGCGTTGAGATAACATAACGGCACGAATACCACTTTTATTCTAGTTTTTTTTCATTGCCTGTAAGTATTTAACTACGTGGCATTTACAATTATTGTTGCCAACCCCTAGTTGAGCTGAACCCTTGTAGGTTAAAGATAATTTAATTGTAGTATTGATTTATTTTGCTTACCGTAGCCTGCGTGCAACATGAGGTTTATCTCTCCTGTGTATTGAAAGTTTTTAGGTCATTTCTGCATTTCTGTATACAATAAAATAAATTAGTGTTTATTATTTTTCTAGTCCTAATGATTTTGATTTAATGATAGATAAATTAAGAAATCGTAGGTTCATAAAAGTATGACACTCGGTCCAATTATTAGATAATGTTATAGCGTAAGATAAGCGTAGAGTACTGTGTGGCGTCGTATAGTGTCGTGGCGTGAATTCCGTGCCTGCTAAGAAGACAAAATGAAAAACGCATTGCTTTCAAAAAATCTGGTATTTTACTAAAATATCTGTTATTAATAATCTTATTTTGATAATATTGTTTCTGGCCTCCTTAATGAAACATCTAGTCCATCTTGATGTGGGCGCTTTACCATGGGTTCGGAACGAAAAGCGAGAAAAAATCAGAAAGATACTTAACAATTATTATTTTCTAACATGTAACAATTTATCAAACATTATTCTATTTTGTTAGAGCTTAGCTTCCTAGCAACTTTGTCATTGAGAAATTCATCAGTTGTGTAGCAACACTTATGATAAATGAGTTTTCAGCACATTTTTTAATCTTATTTATTGATAAAGTCTTATATAACTTGAGGAGTCATGGTATAGACTGAACCGATTTGGATTTTATTTTAATTTATTATATTGTTGGTCAGATTCAATGTTGATAATAATTTAATCAAAAGTCTGCGAAAACAAACGACGTACTCGACAGAAAAAGTAGTCCTTGTCCCTCGTGGTGCTATTGTTTTATTGTTTAATATTGCACTGAAAACGATGACAAACCACTTGTAGTACAAAACACACTGTAGTCAGGTTATAAAATTTATTTTAATATATAGGATATAATTGGTTCCAATAGGATTTTTCGAAATGCAATGCGATGCAAAGAACTGCACCTCTGGGTGTCCATAAAAAGTATAATTTGGTGGTAACGTTTAGTTCGTGTTTACATACGAGTAGAAGTGTCACATCGGTGGATTTGTTAGCGAACACATGCTCAACTCGGTGGTGTGCACAAGGTTTTTAACCGGGGTACGATAAAAGCGGAAAGCGGAAAATAACATGAATAAAATACCCAACCAAAATATTATTTATTCATTTTAATATGTTTTTATAGTCTTTATTGTTGGCAACAGAAAAACATCATCTGTGAAAATTATGTAACTATCACGGACGGACAGACAGCAGAGTCTCAGTAATAGCATCCCGTTTTACCCTTTGAGCACGCCACTGGTGCAACATCTTAGCGACGCAGTCATCTAGTCGGTCGGGTCGTGTCGGGTGTTATCTCAGCGCGGGGCCGCTGCCGCGGGTGGCGGCGTGTCTGACGTGGTTGTGTGGCGGCGCAGACGGGCGCGCGTGTGGGCCGGCGCCGGCGCGGGCGCGTGGCGGCGCCGCGTGGCGCCCGGGGACGAGCCCCGCCCCGCGCGCGCGCTGCACGGAGCACGCGCCGGCGGCCCGCGAGACCCGCCCGCCGGCAGGGCGCGCCCGCGCGTCTCGCACGTCGTCTGACTCGCCGCGCGGCGCCGCTGAACCATACATATCTCGTACTAGCGTCGCGGTTGCGACCGAATCGCTCAGTGGCTAGAGAGTGCAGCTTAGTTAATGAGAATCCAAAATAATGTTTTCGAGCTATCAAGCGCAATGTCGAAATATTAGTTGTATGTGTATTGTAATTACGTAACGTTTAGTTGTTAATAAAATTGCAGATTTTCTAGAACTACGCGCCGCGAATACGAAATAGTCACGATACTTTCGCTCGTGATGTTGTTGGCTATCCCTCTTAAAGTGAGGCTGCGGATTCTGTTGCATACAAATTTCTGAACTAAAATGACGGATTTAAAATTAGTCCTTTCCTTTTGATATTTTTTCCCGTAGTTTAAGAATAGCACCATTTTTTAATTTTCATTTTAGTTTGGGATTTTTTTTTACGATTATGGATCCAACGAGGTTTTCTAAGAGTCTCCATACCTTTATAGAGGCACATAGATTTCTTCACTTAACAAGTCATTTTAAACGCGACCCTGTTTCTTAAAACACCATAACGTGGGTCAACAGGATGTTTTAAGAAAATAAAAGTATTTAATGTTATCTAAAATTCTATTCCAAATTGCCCGCTCTTAACCATTATATTTAAAATTTTCCGTACAGTCTTGTAAATGCTTGGTGTATTTACAATTCTGTAAATGATAAAAGGGGCATCACATAATATTGTTCTAAAACGTTAACACTATGCGCATTCATGCACAAATTTAAGTGGAATTGAGTTATTTTCACACAGTCTACCAAACGTATTATGTGTAATATAATACATATTAGATAGGAACAATACTGTATCTGAATCCTAGGGCTAGTTTTTGCAAAATTTATCCAACTCCTTAGATCGTATACAACTTATCTATATCTTATAACATTATTGGTGACACACGTTGGTTACTTGAAAAAATGATATTAATGGCTTGAAAACGTCTATTTTTATTATAATTTTTTTTTTCTTGTCTAATTAATTGAGAGTGCACTCTCTAATCCATCTGAAACATGTTAATAGACAGGTCAGGACAAGTATTTCGTGTTAGCAAAAGACGTTTTTACGTTCCTATTCGCATTCCTTCCAACACGCCGGCCGTGGTACATGGCGGCGGTATTGGTCTTCGTGATATTTTGATACTAATTTATTGTACTCGCTAGAGATATATGTATAGTTAGTATATTGGTAAAATAAAACTAATGTTAACAGTGTGTTTTCAAGTTGGACTTACCTGAAGTGTTATGTGCGAGGAATGACGGCTTTTATGTGGTAAATATTGTTTTTTTTTTTTTGCTAACGGCATTTTAGCAATCATACAGTTTTGCCATCGGGTTCTTTGAAATGTGAAATAGATATACCCTACTTTGACAATACATTGATGTTATGTCCCCAACGGCAAATGCGTGAGTTAATCACATATCAACAGTGTCGATGTAAAAGACCATAAATCGATATTGTCATAGTTTTATCGATTTGTGTAGACCGTAGTAGTAGTTAGGTGTCTGGGTATAGCTACGATTTTAATCTTTGCTTTTATCCCTAACTGTATGATTACTAAACTGCGGCAGTAGCTTGCGTGTGTGTGCGTTATGTAAATGCTACTTAATATGAATTCTTACAATTAGGAATTAAACGACCAAAAGTGAAGGCATTTAAAATACATTAGTGGATAGTTTTTTTTAAATTATTTGTTGTATAGATGCAAGTTGTTTATACGGTGACTGTGTATTTATTTGATGTATGGAAAATGACCGCAAAAGTTCTGAATAGTATAATATTTTTACTATAATTGATGGTATCAAATGCCGAATAATTGTTATTTATCTAAATTTCTAGGAAAATGATTCTAAATAACAGTGCGTTGTTACACGCACTTATATATCTTTGTCGTTACACTTGCGTTGCAACGCAATTATTCCGATAAGAAGTAGATAATCAATGCGTTTTGATTCTACCCGCGACCGTGTTTTTACTCTTACTCCTTTTGCTCGTCGAAACTCTCTTTCCCAAATCTCTTAATATGATAAAATTCAATGAAACATACTATGTTACTTAAACTTAAATAAAGCTATCCGAAATCTATATTATTAGAAAAATCGTAAAAGAAATCACACTTGTAATTTCGAAAATTTAAAATAAGGTAAAACTAAAATATTTACGGGCGACTCTTTTTAGTTTTTTTAATTATCGACTAAAAGCAATACTTACCATTATTATTTCTTTGGCATTGACGTTATTTAAATTATTTCTATAATGCGTTATTAAAACACGGGATACTATTGGATAAAATTAGGTCTCCAATCGGCGTTTATTAAATCAAAATGATATTCCGACTTCAAAAGGCTGTAACTTAGCTCACTGTAAATTTTTTACCATCACCCGCTGCCCTAGCTCCTAACTTGTAAATACGCAGTACTTCTGGTTTGCGATTTTGGTTTCTTTAAATATATACTCGACAACATATAAACTTCGGGTGTCTTTATGCAACACTATCGACTTTCTAAAAATTTTGGTTTTGTTCATATCATCGTCCTTTTTCTCTGTTCGAACCTCACGTCGCAAAAACTAAATTTATCAACGGTATTTCTTTTACACCCTGTTCCATCAGATCATTTCTACCTGCCTGCAAATTGTGGTATCACCTTCCACCATTGGTACTACCTCAAAACTCATTTGGGGTTTTTCAAGTAACGGGTATACCAATTCTTTAAAAGTCAGCAATTGGTTGCTCTTTTACTAATGCAGATGTTCATATTTATCATCAAGTGCTGCTACTTGCCTGTAAAAGTAGCCTCAAAAAGTTGATGTATTTTACAACCATTTTTAACAAAGCTCCCGTTGGTAAATCAGAAGGTTTTCGATTAACGTGATGAGTTCAGCAAAGTTTGGTGCTAAGGTAGCTGTGTTGTATATAGACTTTGTACTGATTTTTAGTACGCTAGTGATTTTACGCGTTCCTGTTTTCTACTATTACATTTTTACTTGTTGTGTGGTTTTAGTATAATCAGGTAGTATAGCAATAATTTTTCTATTCTAGAAACAATATCAACAACCATTAATTGTCTCAATTGTTGGTCTCAATACACTGCCTTGAGACACTCCTAATTTATTTTTAAAATTGTTTAATTTTAAAATTGAGAATCTCCTACTTTTTCCCCTTTTCCTGTTTGTGAATCAGTGGTAAATTTAAAAAGTTTTATACTGGGAAAGGCAATTACGGCTCTTATGCATTAAATGGGTTAGTAATATTTTAACTTATGAATACATCTGAAATAATGATATTTTTTTGTATGCCACATACAAAAACCACATACAAAAATGAAAAATGCATACTTCTAGAAAGAGATTTATTTTGAATAAAAAAATAACCCCATCTTCCATAGACCATGGCCATTGCATTCATTTATGGCCATAAGATATGGATTTCTGACAAAGAAGCTGCATTACAATACTTTCTCGAGCAGGTATTTCTTAGTTTGATTTCGAAAATAAAGTAGAAAGTGGTAAATTTTTGAAGGTTTTTAACAATTTTATTTTCAAATAATTTAACACGAAGAGGGGAATATTTACTAGGAAAAAATATTTTTGTACAAATTATATGTAGGTATTAGAAATACTTAAAACATTTAAGTTTTTCGGTATTTTAAGTCCTCTTAATAATTAAGAATGTGTTTTGTTAATTCGATTCATAATAATTGTCTATTGATTTACTTACTAAATTAATTATCATCAAATGATCTTCCAAGTGGTATATAATCTACATTTAATGTAATGTGTACCTAGCAACCGTGAAATGTGTAAATACAACCTTTCCTTTTTACTTTTGCTTTTTTTATGTATATTAGATGTTTACTTTTGCACCTATTTATGTTTCCGACGCACATTTAGAGCGCATTGTAACTTACTCATTGAAAGTCTCTTTTATTTTGTTCATTGTGAACTGTATAATTCTCACATTACATCAACTTTTTTTTCTAACTAGTATCCATATGAAGAAAAACTTCAGCTTGTATTTTTTAAATCAAGTTATGAGTTATCCTAAGAGTTAAAATGCAATACAAAAAGGCTGTATAAAGGTAGTATTTAAACAACGTGAGAAAATTATAAGTTCAGTAAATACTCTATTTGGTCTTTGTTACAATTAAAAAAGGTCAGAATCGAATAAAGTTTCCGAATAAGTATAAAAGCTTATAGCAGTCGAGTTATCAGATATATCGTTTTAGTTCTGCTGAATTTAATGCCAACAGCGATGGACGCTACAGCGCTACTAGAAATGTGTTGTAAAATGAAACGCGAAGTAAAAGTGTGAAATGAGCATTACGGAGTATTTTCAGTAACCCTGGGATTTAGCTTAAGTTCTATTTCCATAAAACTTAGCGCGGATTTAAGCAAACTATTCGTTTTAAAATGCATAATTTTCTTTTCAAGTAATCTTATAGTTCGTACAGACAAACTGTCCTAGTCGTATAGATGTCTCTAGGTGCTTCACAGTAAATCCACCATTATACAGCCAACATGAAGTAAAGGTAAGGTTGATTCCCAATTTACATATAGATCCATATTAATGTAATAATAAAACTTTTGTAGTGTATGTATGTACGTACAGTAAGAGAGGGCTATTTACGTTGTTTGTAAGAACTATTTGTATTGAATAAAGTGTTGATTTTCAATTGATTGTCTCTATTTTATAAACTATGTGATATTCTGAACTGTTCCGTCGGAAAACATTCTCGAAACATCGTTAAATTGAAAGACTAGACTTGCTTGAATTGCGCACTGCTTGCTCACTGTATCCCCCAGTTCCTCTAGAGCACTGTGGCCACTGATATCAATTTACTTGCTTGATGTCTTAACAGAACTGAAAGGGATACTACGGGCATGCAGCGATCAAGCTAATGTTTCCCTTCAAGATATTGGAGACGTTATAGTCCGTAACGACCCTGACTTTATAAAATACTACTCTACTTAAAAATACTCTAACTGATTCTCTTGCATCAATCATATAAGTAGTCATTTGGTCAAAAATCCTGACCCTTTCAAAGTCAAACCTGATTCACGCACGGCTTTTATGAAGTTCGTCGGACGTTCAATTTTGGCGAATGTCATCCGACTGCTGAATCGAAGCCTACTAATAATATGAGTTTCGTAATTTGCACTTTTCATTATTCAGGACCAATCTTCACTTTGGCAACTTGAAATAAATACTAAAATGTAAAAGGAAAATTGTATACCTGAATAAGTTTTACATTTTATATTGAGTTCTTGTTTACGCAGGGATCTTCACTATGGCATTTCAATTTAGAGATATGTGTACAAAAAACTGACCTATATTATACTAAGGTTAAATAATGGAGGTCAGCTATACAAAAGGATTGGCACCACGGACCCAGTTTATACGTCACATATTCTGGTTAACAGTGGGACACATTTACAATGCCATAGGGAACTATGTGCTGGGTTTAGAAATAAATTAAGAGTGTTTTCCGACATTCAGAGTCTAGCATGTGATGTGCATAATGGGTCTGAGGTTGGTTGGTTGGATGGGCATGAGGTTGAGGTGCTAACAGTCTGGTGGTTTTTGTAGCGCGACGGACGCGCGGCACGCCGTGGCCCGCCTGGCCCAGTGTAAGTACGGCATGGCTTTGCATGCGCTGAGCCTGTGTCCCTGAATGCATCGCATCGCATCGCACACACTACAGACCGGCGATTCCCAAAATGTTTACATTTTACATGTTATACAGCCTTTTCACGCGCAATTAAAAGCCAAAGCTCACTCGAGTAAGCGTTGCTGACGTTTACGACTGCCCTCGAGAAACTGTTACCATGATTAATATCCCCTATCCCCGTAATCAAAAACATAGGTCTCTTAGTGTTTCCGTTCGAACAGTTAAAGTAAAATCAATGGAATTTACTACTTAATACTGGAACGTTACTGGAGACTCAGTGATTTCACTATCAGTTGTGCAAAAGTTTCTTAACAGAGACTAGTTTAATATTTGTATGTTTTAAAAATCGTGCGTTGTGCAGAGGCATGCAATTATTTTGGGAAACACTGGTCTGTAACCCTTTCTATCGGCTTGCCGCACGCTGCGAGTGTATGCCACGCTTCACTTCATTAAAGACGAATACTCACCGTCGGATCACGATTATTTCGTAGTTCTTCGATGCGCGAAGCAGATTATATGGTTGTTGAATGAATTTATTCAAAATTGTGGAAAAAATTTTACTATCTAGGATATAATGCTTTTTAACACGAATTGATTTGTAAAACGGATATACATATTATTGTAATATATAACAATATTTACTGTTTTTTACTACATTATAATCGCTACTGTCGATGAGTGTTTATCATTTAGGCTATAAGTCATTTAAGAAACCTCTTTTAAAAAACCATGCTGCTTTGAGCAAAATTTTATTCGTCATAAGTATATAATAAGTACAGCATTTCAAATAAACGATCGGACAAATACGCTAACTGAGTTAATTAAAGCAGCACGGTTAACAAGAGATTTCCCGGGAAACCGTATGAGGTCATACAAAAAGGAGTTGATCGCGGCTCGATCCCACTTCTGCGTATTGATTCGGTAACGTTCGGTTGTCCCCGGCGCGGTGGCAGCCTCACGGAGACCGCGCGCCTGCTGCAGAACGTCCGCAGCGTGTTCGGGCGCCGCTCCGCCACCAGGGTCAACATGGAGCTGGAGCTGTCACGTAAGTGCGCGCGCCCCACCCCGCCCCACCTCGCCCCGCCCCGCCCGGGACGGACGCAGACCGCGCATCAGCTGCTGGCACGCCTTTGAACTTCTATGTCTTTTGTTTGTTGATTTTACATTCCGTACTATGCAATGGGAACGATAATTCTAGAAAAATAGGAGTATAAGGCACTTACGCCGTATTTCGTTCGGTATTTCCATCTAGTTCTGTACCCTGGTGGGAACATATTCCTGGGTGGGTTTAGAAGTCGGCCATTCACGGACCAACAAGAGCTTAAATAAATCTTTACTAATTTAAATATTTCAAGAAAAGAGTACTAATGTTTATTTTTTTAATAGATTTTTAAAGATTTGTACGACTCTTCTATAACAAACCAAAGTCAACGATAGCCACTCGTAATACGCACAAGTCAGCTGATGCATTGTGTACTACCCTCCCTGGTTTTAGCACACACCACGCTCCATGCAACCGTGCAGTGCCAGGAACGCGACCAGAACCTTATCGATATATCGCTCGGAACATTTTACATACATAAATGCTTATAACTCGCAATGAGCATGTCAGCTACCAGTTTTATCTTACTTTCTTTTCGACTCCAACACTATTTTGGAAATTTCAGCAAGTTTGTATTCTGCGCATATCATACACCGGGTAATTCGGTTAATTGCCAGGTCTTCGAAACAGACTTGTAAGAAACTTGAAAATCAAGATAAAAATTTCTAAAGTTACAAAGACAAACGACACGCCAGGCAGACTATCGACTCAACACCGACTCGACTCAGATTAAAGCAATGATATGTGATCTTTATATCATGTTATGTAAAATAAACTTTGAGGAGTGGTGACAGGTGTCTTACTAGCATTACTGAGAACAGTATTATTTCGGAATTATAAAACTTATCTCGAGGACGTTATGGTCTTTGGAATAAACTGTTATTTTTAAATAATACTGATTTAAGCGTTAGTAAACACCCATTAGTCTTTATACGACGTGGTACAAGTCATACACTTCAAAAAACACTTTATATCACATGATGTAAAGCTAACGTGTCAATGGTTTATTTTGAGTCGAGTCGGTGTTGAGAAGATAATATGGTATGCGATTGCGAAGGCTATAAAGTAGTTTTGAAAATACCTCGTTTTGAACGACGTTTGTTTGCGATACGAATGCCTTAAGCGCTATGCATGGAGCATCGCTTACGCATCTCTGCGCGTAAAGACATGCGTTTTGTTACCTTTTTATTTAGCTAAGACAATATAGACCAGATATTGGTTCACCTAACACTGCACGGTTCTCTGGAGATAGACATTAATACAATTTTCTTCCCTAAGCGAAACTGCAGAACTACGGATTACGGAGGTATCATATTGCTAGTTTTAATATCAAGCTTGTTTTTATCTTTAGTACCTACACTTGTGTTTTGCACAATTAGAGAACACGATCAGATATAAGAATGCGCGCTAATTACCTTGTTATGAAGTAGATAAATTATAGCTAAATATTGTGTCCCATGCAAATGTCCCATGTTAACGATTTATAATTTCTTATTTTAAAAACAAATTATAACTGGAAGTACTTAATTTTACTATGCATCTGTTTTTGAAGGACTTGTGCAGCCACATTTTTGCTTCTCCGGCGTCTGACGTATATTTCGTGTAACAAAGTTTAATGTTTGCGGTTTTGAGTTTATGCAACAGGTTTGAGCAGGTATGGTGTACATCACTATATATTTGTGAGCTGGAACCATACGTGAGAAGCTGGTGTAGCGCACATCAAAGTCGAGGTTTGCGAGTTTTCTCGAGCCAACTAAGCGGGATCGGTGTTTAACTCATATCTAACCTGATAGTTTGTAGAATTTCTAATTTTTAAAAGGAAATATTGAGTCGTAAAAAAATTTACTCTAATTTTATTACTCTTTATGTTATACTAGCTTTTGCCCGCGGCTTCACCCCGCTTAGAGTCCAATTTTTGATTTGGTCAATTTTACAAAGGTTTAAAAAAGTACCTTGCTGCTAATAGAAAAATATGAACTATAAAACGTATTTATAGACAATATTCTTTACTGATTTGTCAGTAGGTGTCAAACCACTGGGTGAGCTTAGCTTAGTGAGCAAGCTACGTAGAATTGCCCATGTGAGAAGCAGTTTTCTCTCTTGAGACTTGTTTATTTTGTACATTGCAAATATACTTTGTGGGGACACTGAAATCGTTTGTAAATTCGGAACATCGTTCGGAAAAATTTATTGATAAATGAAGGATTTTTTATACAAATTTTCATCCCCCATTCAACCCTCTTAGGGATGGAATTTTCAAAAATCCTTTCTTAGCGGGTGCCTAAGTTGTTATGATTATCTGTGTGCAAAATTTCAGCCCGATCCGTCATGTGGTTAGACCTGTGCGTTGATAGATCAGTCAGTCAGTCAGTCACGTTTGCCTTTTATATACATAGATATTATTTTTAATATAAAAGAAGTAAATATGACGGGGCATGACGGCATTAGAGAGCGTCATGTCGTTTACCGTAACGGCACACGAGTTAGATTTACTTCTAAGAGGCGCCACTATATGTTTCACACCAAAAGATTATAACAGTTGCATAGTACAAGGCTTCACAATACGGGACATAATTGGACACACCGATGGAAACGCCTTGCTAATGGGAATCGCCCACCTTTGCAGATGGGTTCGCGTTCTCGCAGGAGGAGGGCGCCAGCGTGTCGCAGGCCGACGTCATCCGCGCCTACGACACCAGCCAGCCGCGCGCGCGCTCCTGAGCTGACCCGCGCCCACGCTGGCATCTCTTCACGATATGCTGAGTCGCTGGACGCGGCGCCTGCCCCGCTGGACCCGTTGGGCACACCTCCAAGCACTCTACCCTTCTATAATTGCTGTCACGTAAAAAGAACCCTGATGCTCGAACTCACAACTCGAACCAAAAACTGTTTAATCCAAATACACCTATTCACAGAGGCTTATCGAGCGTTAATACATATTTTTTTTAATTAAATCAATACTTTGCTTAATTATATATATATTGCTAAAGACAGAATCTTGTGAAGCGCTTCAACCTACAAATATTGAAAGTCAAAACTTAGTTAATTCAAGTATGATTATTTTGTGAATTAAATCTTTCATAGATATTTTTACATTGAAAAAATAATAATTACACTTGTTTACATAAATTAACGCCACGAGGGTTGCAAACGAAACCATTGGTTACAATTGAACCATAATAAACCCAGCCAAGTTTTAATGTCATTATTACTATCTCACAGATTTATTTGAATCTTAAATTAATGTACCTTCGGAGCGCAATTCGTTCCTGATTCCCTGATTTTTGTGTATGGATTTAGGTATATGTATAATATTATACCTCTATATATTATTGTTAATCTTTGCACTCATCGACTTGTTAGTTGTACACTGCACAAGGCATAAGCGCTCTTTTTACGTGATTTTATGATTTGAGATTAATGTAAAATTTGCAAACTGTGAATCGTAGTTTTTTGTTTGAATATAGAAACAGATAACGTTAGATTAAAATGAACCGAATTCATCTGTTGTTAAAGATTAAAGTTCGACCACACCAAACGTATAAGAAACTATTTACTGAAAGTAAATACTAGTGTTTCTACATTCAAAAACAACTCGATCGCGAGCATGATTATCTAAGGGTACAGTAATTTGGATTTTAATATACCAATGCGCCAAGTACACAGAGTAGGTATTTTTAATTATTTTTTATGGAATTGCCGAGAGCAAGACATGTAATATAATAATATGTAATACCTATAAAATAAAATAAAAAAAATATTTTGGTCATGTTTTATCGAAGCAGTAAATTTGATGGTAATATACATTTTTAAATTAAGACAAGCCTACGCGAATCTGTCTAGACGCTTCAGCTGATTCCACATTATGATACGTTCGTCAAGCAAAGCAGTTTAAATTTTATCGTACTCAAAATCAGCATTTGTTTAGTAAATTCGCAATAATAAATATTATGTATGGAAAATTCACCGTGTTGCGCTGTGATGTGCAAACAGCATTACTTTGTGCAATTCATGTATATAATTTAAGCTTACTCTCCAGTACCACCAATCGTGTCCGAAAACACGCAATATTATTTATTATTATCGTTATAACTAAAGAGCTGGTGGGAAAATTATTGGAGGTACTTGACACGAGCTAAAATATTGGTATATAGCTCTATGTTATTTTTGCAATATAATCTCAACGCCCAACGATTGGAAGGTCAGCAGAGAAATACATTAAATACTTTATAGCACAAAATACAGAGGTTTTATTATACACGGATATAAAAGCACACAAAATGATAGGAATAGAGTAAACAAATGAAATAATCTTTTACCTACAGGTCGGTTTTATTATGAGCAGTATCTTCCTGACATACCCTATTAAATATTATGAAGTTGCGAAAGGTAAGTATAGTAGTTATATAACTTTAAATTCAATCTATGTTAAATAAACACCATAGTCTCAGTGTTAACATTGTCGGGAAAGGTAGAGATACTACAAGTTAGCTATTATCAAATACCTCCTCAAAACTTCCCACGAGCTCTTAGATCATCATAAATCGCTCACTACTTCGCACTACCTGGCCTATTTCACCTTTATTATATTTTAAAATGGACTCAAAGTTCAAATTTTATTCACACCTCACGTTTCTAAGCATAAGCCGCGAAGCATGGCATCTCATAGAGAACGTTAAAAAGTTCTCAACGCGATGCCACCGCTTTTTTAATAAAAACAGAAATCTCGGCACCGACCTCTTATCAAAGCTAAACCAAAATGTTCAGATCAAATAATAAAGTTAGTAGAGCAATCTCATTGTACAGACAACAGAGAGATAATTAATTAATGTGCTACTAATTTTAATCATCGATCAAAAACAAAATTAATGGTTATTTTTAATTTTTGGCATAAGTAAACAGTATTTGTCTAGATTTTTTGTTTTAAGTATTCGCTATATTTCTTAAGGCCGCTATCCCACTGGCGTTTTACAAGCGTTGGCGCTTGTCCAACGTCTGCGCAGCGCCAACGTTGAGCAGACGCGACGTTAACGACGCGAGTTTCTAGTGGCAAGCGTTACATCCGCTGAACGCAACGTTAACGCCGCACACATGATTCGATTTGAGGTGTATAATCGACACATAGACAGAGTGAGACTGCCTGATTGTACCCTGACGAACAGGTAGTTGCCAAAAAACGCCAAAAACTCACGACGTTAACGTCGCGTCTGTGCAACGTTGGCGTTTTATTATTAGAAACTCGCGACGTTAACGTCGCGTCTATTCAACGTTGGCGCTGCGCAGACGTTGGAGAAGCGTCAACTCGTAAAACGCCAGTGGGATAGCGGCCTTAATATTTATTAATTGTGCATTTGAAACGTTGCTTACGCGGGTATCAACTTATCATGCAGCTAAACTAGCTAAGGAATAAAAATAGAAAGTAGTTTTGTTCCCGGTTGTGTAAAGGCCAAAGAGAAATAATATAGATCTCTATACTTACGAAATCTGACTGTTGTACGTAGTGGGCGGTGTTCTCTATTCTCATAAAATAGAACATAATTTTATTGTTAATATATAAATTGAAAAGTAACGTTTAAGTCCCTCAGTATCGGGTAATAGTTAGGTATTTATTTTATTTGGTAGTTTTAATGTTTTATATCAATAATGTATGTCTTGATCGTTTCGACAATTTTGTTATTTTTGCTTTAATTTATTAATTAATCATCAATCATTTGGATAGTGTGACCTGCTAACATATATATAAATTATAATCAATATTTGTATTATCTAACTAAAATGTTAGTAGTCCGATTTATGAGAATTAAATAATATTTAAAAGAAATCGAAAAATATTACTCACTTTTGAAAAAGTACAATTTAATGTAGCCCAATGTAATGGTATCATTTTAATGGGAAACATAGATTGGGTTTGACTCGCCACGCGTTGCTTTTTATATTGGGGTCACGTTTAATAATTCGGCTTCCGATAAAGATGCTAATAATTATAATTTATTTCATATATTGGTTCTTCACGTTAAAAAGCTTGAACTTAACCGATTATCTATAAACTGAACTAATTTTCTTCAGGAATAACACGGCAGATGAATGGTTTTTTTTATAAATTATGTTTTCCAAATGACATACTTGGGCCTTTAATTTGATGACAAACTCATAATCGACCGACGTATATCCAACGCTGAACATAGATCTTTTCTAGAGATTTCGAAACTCAACGATCTTGTATCTAATACAGCATTAACCCTTCATGTCATAGTCTTTCTGCAGAGAATATTATGAAAGTTCTACATTTAGCTCGGTCATCATAGCTTAGGTTAGCGTAGGTTTAGTGTGCTCGGGGGTGGTACCAATATTTGCTTTAAGGATACTCATATACGATGTATTTAGACGCGCGAGGCCTATTTTGTTACGTATTTTTTGCATTTCGTGATAGTGATTATCTTAGCTTAAGTCGATGTTAGGTATACAACTTAAGCTGCACATTTTACGCTCCGCACATTCCGTACGCAACGCATCCCGCATGTCAGAAATATGCGGATGAATGGGGCCTTATAATACCTATTAAAAATATTTACAGCATCAATCACCTTAGAGTCATATTGGTATTAGATGGTGATGAAACCTACAGAACACCACCGATTTGTTAGCACATGAACAACATTCTACAAAATTTCAGTGTTGCCGAGGCTTCATCAAGTATTCGTCAGGCTATATGTTATTGCCTACTCTGTCTGATGAGCAGATGCTTATTATAATTTTTTTGCCTATTTTTTAACAATTTAATGAAGAAAATTGAGTCAGCTTCCTATTTGCGGATAGTGTGGGCGGTTGCTGACAAACCGAAATACTCAAATATTGTGCATGGCGCATTTAATGCGTGCGTGCGGTACAAATCGGTGACCTGCCTTATACCTGCTCGAAGAAAAAAAGTTAAAGATAATTTCACGTAGGATACCATCATAAATTGTAATGCTTTCTCACATATAAAAATCTAACTATATATTGTGTTAATGCTTGCTAACGTTAAATCATTGTTTTTAGATATTGCTGTTATAGAATACTTAGAACTCATTAGTATTTCTCGTTATTATAATAATATATTACCTATATATTTGTTATTCAAAATTGTTCATATTTATATTTTCGACCCTTATCTTGCTGAAACAAAAGAAATCATGAACAAGATCATGACAAGAACGTAAGCGGAAACACCCTTTGGGTGAATTATTATGTGTGTTTCTAACTTTATAATCACAATCATTTATTAAATAAAGGATGGTGCAGTGCATATTACATCCGATCTATTTTATGAATGATATAAATCATAAATGAGCCAGTGAGCATTCCAAAGAATTAATACCTAAATTAAAAAATATGAAGTTAAATTTAAAGTATCTAAAATGTCACAAATATATAGTAGTATCAGCAGTCAAGTGGGGAACTTTGATTTTAAAAGTGTTTGACAGTGTATTTCTTGTTTTAAATCAGAGATACGAAAAGTATCGAAATCGACCTAATTTAAATCCGACGCAACGGGTTTTCAGTAGAAAAACCGTTTTACTTTCACTGTCACAGTTACGTCGAAATGCAAAGTAACCTAACTTGAAAATAAATCATATGTATAATTTATATGTCAAACAGATTTTATTGTTAGTAAGTGTGTAGAGAAACTAAATGTTCGTATGTAAACAATACAATTTTGTCTAGAGAGCCTAAATGCTATCATACCTATACAGAGTTACCTTTAAGAGCACGAATTTATATTTCAATATTGTAACCATCGGCACCAGTTCAATCATTATCGATCGGTAGGACCTCCGTAGAAGTCCCACCGCGCCCGCAAATTACAGACTTATTGATGGGCTAGTCTTAAATTGTATCGTGAACTTTTTTTTTGTTTACTGCGCTTAGCTGTTAAAGTGGATGATCCCAATGATTGAAGATATGCGCCCGCCATACATTGACAATACTCGTGAGGTCAATGGTGGTGATATTTTATTAACGTGCAGTTGCATCATCGTATATCTGCGATTATGATAAATCTTGGGTATAGAAGGTTACTTCTATTCACAGAATTATGAACCTATGAATCCACAAATAACAATAGTTAGTCACTTAATTTAATTAAGCAGTTGAAAATAATTATTTTACCTCGAATGTAATAATGTGTCGAATGAAGCAGATTGTTGCTCCTCAAATTGATTTATTTACGCGTATAATATAATTATTGAACAAAGCGGCCGATGGAAAGTTTGTATTTTGCGGGGGCCCTTAGAACTATCAACCCTTGTCCCAAATTTTGTAAGTACATGTTCCAATGAAACAGCCTTACTTTTTTCCCTTAAGTATCACTGAAACATAAATGTATTTTATTAAAAATGGACGCGTATTCGGACTGCGTTTTATATTACACTTATTTTAATGATTCGACCCACGCTGTCTCTTTTAATGTATCTATATAATAATACTAAATAAGGACGAAGATTAAGTATTTAAAATGCCAATAATTTGAATAAAATCGCAGTCCGAAAACGCGGCTAATATCTTTACTTAAACTTTGAATGTCAGTTTTGAAGTAAACTGATGCTCATTGGTGGTGGCGTGACTGTCAATTTGTATGGAAAGCCAAACGTTATGACCTGAATTCTAAAAACTCCACACAAATGTGCCTGACCAGCGCCAACCCCGTTGACGCTTGAGCTTCTTCAAATCTTACACTCGAGTCTCGGGCCCCTAGCAACGAATTTGTGAACATCGCAACTTTGCCGAATTTTCGTGCATTTTAACTGCATCTTACTGCCATTGCTGTCGATTCGGCAGTAGTCACGTCTCTAAAGTAAATTGACAGTTCTAAATATAATGTAAACAGGACATTGTAAAAATGTCTTGGGTATTGAACTGTAAGGAATCTCTATCTACACTGACGATCCTTAATTATAATAAAGAGGTTTACCTCACTGAATGTATTTCGTGCACAGCGCTCTGTCAATATAATTAAGAGATTAGTGGTCTACAAGATTAGCATCATTAATTAGCAGAAGAATGTCAGGCATTTGGTCTAAAGGGATTACTATTTTGACAGCACTTGACAGTAGCTAACGAAGTTTGGTGCTAGGGCGGCTGGACAATTGTGATATCTGTGTAATTACGTATAACTTGCAAAGTAATCTTTCAGAGTCTTTACAACATGTCGACTGCTGGTTTTTCTAAGATGTGTTACTTATATTTATCACATACTATACCTCTAACAGTTTATTATTGTTAACTGTTAACTTATCTAAGATTATTTGGGCGATGCGCGGAACAGGGTGGCGAAGTACTAAACTAGAATAAACCTTTGAAGTTAAGCTGTTGCATAATCTCTAATTGATTAGAGAGTGGGAAAACAGCATTCGTGCCTGTAAAGGCAAATCATGAAAAGGTGGTATTACATGTTACTATTGTATTTTCAATCTATTCACACACGTGACTATGATGATATTCTACAGTCAAATGTTTAGGTAAAAACATACAATTTCGATAGTGTGGGAAATTCCTCTGGGTAGGTGATTATGGCAAACTTGACCTCATATCTAAGTCAGAATTTGGTACACATCTGCTATAATTACCTACTCGAGGAAAATCTTGAAATTTTAAAACGAAATAGAATGACAAACTAGATCTGCAAACCAGTAGGGGTCATACTCAGATATAAGTAAAACTACTTTTGCTACTGCTTTTTTTCCTTTGGCTGTCTCCTTACGAGTACCTACCTTCTTCCAAAGAAAACAGTGATGTTGGGCTGTAATGTATGTGATTAATGAAAGAAATGACACTGTGGTCCTAGCACCTAAAACGCTTACAATCAAGCCACGTGGGACCAATGGACCAACGCCACGATGGAGGGTTACGGCGGGATTCTGATAAAGCTGGGTTGGCTAGCCTAGTTCGCGTTACCTTGTTCCGAACACGCCGTCGTGTACTGTAAGCAAAGATGTGAATGTAACAGAAAATATATGATTTGTTCTCGTTCTTTATATTTTGTTTCATTTAATTATTACCTAGCGAGTATATTTAACAAAATAAAAAAATATTATAACCAGGCCTTTAATGTTGGCTTTACTATCTAAACTGGAAATAGTTTGACCACCTTCTGACCCCAACATCGGACTAGCGGGGCAAATTATTTCATTGTCATTGAAGTAACATATTTTATATAATAATATATAAAATAAGGAATGAGGGGTCGATTGAACGATTGGTGGTGCAAGGACAGGTTGAAGGAAAAAGGGCAAGAGGGCGGTCACCTACTCGTTGGATATATACGGTGGTAGAATCACTACAAACAGACAGACTTGACGTTTCAAAAGTGCTTATATTAGGCCTACTTGAAATAAATGAATTTTGTCTGACTGAATCGCTGACCCATACAACTGTGGAAGAATGTTTTCGACACGCTACCAACCGCCAAAAGTGGAGAAGACTCGCGCAGGAAGCCGTGCAATCCAATGATGCCTAGCGCCATGAAATTCATCTCAGCAGCCAAGAGTGCACGACTAAAAAGAAGAGATATAAAATAAAACTAAAGTTAAAGTAACTAAGTTTATTGAAACGTAGTAAACTCTAGAAATAATATAAGCATGCGCTTCACGGAGTACCGAGCCAGGGTTTCGATAGGCTGTCTTACAAACCTCTTCTACCTAAGTGCTGCCGAAATTCAGGTCTGTGTTAAAGTGGAAGTCGAAATCTTGGCCTTCCGTGACGCCGCTGCTGCTAAACCTTCACCTAGTACTGGTAACGTCGTCACGGAATACATACATAGTAATATAATATGGACTAACATTTGGAATAAATATAAATAAATAAAATATCCAAACAAACAAATTGTAATAAACAGAGCACTAAGAATCAGTTAGGATTAAATAAATTATATCGATACGACATTAGTTGTTGAGTATTCCCGATTCCTGAACGAAAACTGTAGGTCTTGGTAGGAGTATGGAGGGTAGAGGTAAGGAGAGTCATCTTATATGGGAGAAAAGTTGACAAAGTGTCCAGTTGTTGCGCTAAATAACAGTTCAAAAATCCTCCACAATGGCGCTGGTGGATGCACAGGGTATGGTATGAATGTAGCAATCGTAGATGAATTGAAGTATGCCGAGTTAAAAAATTTAATGTCATTATCGACTAAAGTAGTTAATTATTGAGAATTTCAACAACTTACGTTGTACAAAATATTGTGGTAAATATAACCTTACTTCCTTGTATCTCCATACTTCCTTGTTTATTTTTCAAGCCTACTCTAACAATATTTATATTTGGCGCTTCTTTTAAGAGTTACCCTGATGCAAATGTGGCGCCATCCTAATTTAATACATTTTGACGACACTTTTTCATATACACAGATGACTCTCCTTACCTCTACCCTCCATAGGTAGGAGGAATGTCAATGTCAGTGGTGAAAATAGGAGGGAATTAACCGGTGATGGTGGGAAAACAAGCATGGTTAAAACTAAAAAGTACAGTTGGTAGAAGTTTAAATGGTAGTTCTGTTCTCTTACACATAATTATGAGAAGAAGTAATTGTTTATAAAGGAAAGTAAAACGAACAAACAGTTTAATTACGAGTCATTGAAACGTACTTTCTTACAAACCACAAGTTGCTAATGAGATTTTGGGTCCTTTTCTATTTTTGGTGACAGAAATAAAGACAATTCTGACGATGTAAGCCGTGCTATGTCGCATGTATCTCACTGTTTTACTGCTAATAACTTAGTTCTGAACGCAAAGAAAACGAAGTGCGTATAATTTATGTTACTAAATTTGAAGAAAGTTGATAAAAAAGTAATGATAAATAGAGAATCATTAGAAATGGAGAATTCCACAGTTTTTCTAGGAGTTACCTTGGATTGTAAGCTACAGTGGGGTGCCCATATCGAGACACTACCGGGTAAGCTCAGCTCAGCTGCTTATGCTGTCAGAAAAATTAGACAGTTAACAGATTTTGAAACTGCTAGGCTTGTTTATTTTGCATACTTCCATAGTGTAATGTCGTATGGGATCTTGTTATGGGGCGGAGCTGCTGATATAGAAACTATATTTATGCTATAGAGAAGAGCTATGCGATCGATATATAGACTTCGTACCAAATTTAAAGAAATAGGTATACTTCCAGTAGCCTCGCAATGTATTTACAATAATATAATCTGTATTAAACAAAACATAAGTAATTATATACAGTCGACTAACTAGAAACGGATATAAATTAGTGATATCTGCATATCGTCTGAGAAAAGTAGAGAAATCCTTTGTGGGGATGGGTATATGATTTTATAACATAATACCGAAGGTAATATTAGATCTATCTTAATACATTGTTTAAAGTTAGGTAAAAAATTGGTTGCCTGTAAAGTCGGTATACGGGCGAAAGTTTTACGTGACAACGACTTTGAGTGGTAAAATAATTTAAATGTGAATATTCATTCGTATAGTAGGAAGAAGGATGAAATAATAGTAACAATTTAAAACATTTATTTATACAAAGAATTATATGTAAAACATTAAATTATACAAAGAATCTCGCACTGAATTTCATATTAACAAAATTTTATTTTTACCTTTACACATACATACGTATTTATATACAAATATACATACAATAACTTGCAATACATTTGCGTACAATGAAACAGCGTTTACTACAAAGGGACGCGTGCCTTTCACTTTTTATGTCTGTCTCTCTCGCTCTTAGGCGGGCTAACCATGCCCGAGTGGAAGGGACGCGTGCCTCTCACTCGCTCTCATTGTGAGCGCATAACGTGAGCGGAGCGTAACGCAGTTTCTTGAAGTGTCACCCGGCAAACCAATTTATAAGTCGTTGTCACGTCAAAACTTTAAACAATGTATTAAAACACATTTAACAAATCGTGGTTACTACACGATTGATGAATTCCTTAACGACAAGGCTGCTTGGAAGCAGGCAACTCCGCTCAAGATTGTTAAACTTTAAAATAATGTTGGAAAAGAGCAATCTGCTAATTGTTTCTTGCCGGCACTTCTCAGTGGAATCTGCCTTCCGAACCGATGGTAGAGTCACTACAAACAGACTGACTTGACGTTTCAAAAGTGCTTATTAATTACTTGAAATAAATGAATTTTGAATTTTGATTGGAGATGAGTATATTACATTTACATTAAACCTAGAAGCTAAGTATAATAAGCACTATTGCAACCAAATAATAATAACGGTCAAAGTTTAGGCCTAATAATTATTTGCTGAAGCTTTAGTAATAATACCTATCTAAATCACTATTAAACTTTATAAAACTATTTGAATCTATCAAATCGGCAGGTACATATAAATTTTAAGTAGGTACCTGCTTTAATAATGCGAAAGTAAAGTGTTAGTATGAAAAATGTTTACCTAGTAGGTAACTAAAATAAATCTCGAGGTACAAGTAAATATGTGCACTGTATTTTATTTATGTGAGCCTAACCCAATATTTCTAACCATAGACAAATTGAAATAAATTAATAAGTACGCTGCCGGCGGCTACATCCCTGCACTTATCCATCCCAGCTTTAAATATTTTATGATGGAAACTACAGTAGAATTTTCCATTATTAATAGTAGGTAAATATACTGCTGATTCAACATCGCTCATTATGAGATCAGAAATTACCGAGACCATTGATTCCCATCAGCCATATCGAGGAAAACTTCCACAGGCCATGTTAAATTAATTATGGTTTCATTAACGCCAATAATTAGCCTCACTCAGCTCCACGCGAGGTATCTCACCATTTGAAGGCTACGCGCAAGGGTACCTAGCCACCTACTCTACACAACTTAATCTTTTCGAATAACTAAAGCCATGGAGAGAGCTATGCCAGGAGTATCTCTACGAGCTGAAATCGGAAATAAGGAGACCCGTAGAACTAGGGTTAGGTACCGACAAGAAAAGATTCCGATAAAAATTGACCCAAGACGCCTTCAGGCCCGGTTTATTATCGCTAACATGATAGTATGGGGTTAATCTATCGTCTAATAACTAATTCCGACGCTCATATTAGGAAAGGATGTCAGTGGTGGGACAAACAATACTAGTCTGGGAATTCAAATTGAAATATATTTTATTAATGTGGACCGTACACAGGCACTTATAAAGCGGTCATATACTTGTATAAATCATGTTACCACTAATGTTAGGTGATACTGATAACTACATTCGTTAACTAAAGCTAGGAGGGTTCCAAACGCACCCCAATCTATGTCTTAGCCTACAACAAACTTAGCCAGGCTTTTTATCATCATCGTAGTGTCAAATTAATATTTAGCTACGAAGTTAGAGCAAGCTTTTTGTCAAACATGTTATGCTTAATATTATAATAAGGTTTTTTTCTATAAGCTTAAGTTTTATATAAAATTTGAACTTATTGATTATTTCATCTGGTAATTTGTTATAAAATGATATACTAAATAAATCACTTATTATGCAGCCTCGTAAACAGCACTACAAGTTTCTTTTTACTTCTAATAATAATGTCACAGTCCACTTTTTCTTTAAATTTTGTAATATTATGATATATGGAGTTTCTTGCTGTGTGGTCTAATAGGAACTGGTTGCGCCAAGTTATAATTAAGTCTTAAATAATAATTTAAAATTTCATTGGTGTTCCTATTCTCCCATATCCAACCTAAAACAGCACTGAACGATTCTCCGTGAAGAGACTGGCGCCCTCATACGCCTCAAAAACACTAGAACGCAGAGCTGTCACTTAAATTAACGGAAGCAAACGATTAAGACGTTTGCGGACGACTTGCTTTCCGATTGCGAAAAGTAACGGGCAATACGAGTTTACTGGCTGCCTGAAAATAAGCCATAAAATATCATAATATACCTTAGAAGTTTCAATGAGATCCTTTTAAGCATAATTCCTATATTTATGTGTGTGCCGAAATATAACATAAGTGGTGGTGTTCGAGAAGAGAGGACTTCGTGAGGAATATTTGGATCAACGGACGGCGTGCTCCTACCCATGAAAAATAAGGTCAAGTAAGTGCTATCTTCCTTGTGCTCTGATTCCTTTGTATCTTTCTTTTGTACACCAATTTACCGCAAAAAATACAGTCCACTCATTCGAAAAATAAAAATCTTAAATAACTTAATATAACTTGGCGCATACATATTTATTTGGTCCTTCGAGCCGGATATTTACAGCATTTCCTTCATATTAACGTATTGAAGCATTAGTTTCCTTGTTAGAATACTTCTATAGGCTCTAATAATTGAAATAATATAATTTTAAATAAAATAGGTCATTGCGTCATCTATTTTCTTTGTCTTAATACTGGCATAAGCGGCATTATAGCATTGAGCTAGCTATTTCCCCAGTTAGACATACTAATTATCTACACATATTTATGTATATTTCGATAAATATTAGTGTATTTAAATTGAATTAACAATTAAAACAAATCTTAAAACTTGCAATTATTAATTATCGTAGTACCTTCGGTTGTGAAACATTTACTCAAGAGTCGTAAGACCTAGCATATAAGGTCGAGATTTGTCTATACGAACCTCTGGTCGATCGAACATTCGATATAACCCGACCACGCGTAATATCGAACGAAGCGCGCTTGCGCATATTATCCGCACTCCGCGCGACCTACTTAATTTACCAGTATATGATTGGCTATTAACCTATCATACTCACATAAAAATATAGGTATTTCGTGATTGTTAGATAATTGTCTCACTTACACTTTAGTAAAATGCCTCCTGAAGTAGATTCTAAAACTAGCGAAAGTGATAAGGAGATTCAGGATACTAAACTGTCTATCTTAATTGCTAAACGTGAAGCTATATTCGGTATCATGCAAAATGTCTTTGACTTATCTCGTGAACCCGATGTTCATACGAACGTTGAAAAAAGAGAACATTTTCTAGACGAATCTTCACAAATTGATTCATTGCGTTTAAAGTACGAGTCTATTGTAGACGATTATAATACACGTTTATTAAACTTAAATTCAGATGCAAAACCTGATTACAAAAGTCTGTATGCTTTTGAGACTTTGTATAATAGGGTCAAACGAACTCATACAAAATGCTCAACTTTAAATACGACACCAGAAATACATAATGCGACCTCCGCGCTGCTAAAAGCCAAGCCGAAGCTAGCTCCCATATCGATATTAGAATTCGATGGTGACATTAAATCTTTTCAGATGTTTTATACGACCTTTAAGTCAGTAGTAGATAATAATCCATCACTCACAGATGCAGAAAAGCTATTTTATCTGTTACCGAAGCTGACAGGGAAGGCAAAAAGCGCAATCGCTGGAATTTCTCCGTGTGCTGAGAATTATCAGCTCATTTTACAAACACTCGTCAATAGGTTTGATGATAAACGTATATCGACTTCCGAGTTCCGCGTACCTACATGAATTATTTCGCTATAAGGGTTTTCAGACTCCCTCTGCGACTAACTTTGAAGATTTCATAGACCGGTTCGCTGGCGCAGTAAGCGCTTTAAAAAACCTAAAGTTAGATAACCTAGCTGATCTTATCATACTACATATAGCTACACAAAGGGTCGATACTGAGAGTGTACGCGCGTTTGAAA
The DNA here is from genome assembly GCF_905163445.1 of Pararge aegeria. NCBI lineage: Eukaryota > Metazoa > Arthropoda > Insecta > Lepidoptera > Nymphalidae > Pararge > Pararge aegeria. The sequence continues at coordinate 452,029 of NC_053184.1, read as the reverse complement.
TTAAATGCGGTAAGAATATACCTACTTTCGACGACTTTGTGGAATTTATCACAACACGCGCGAAGGTGTTTGAGCGTACGAATACGAATGTCACAAACCCTTCTAATACACGTCATAATAAAAATATAAAAGATTTGAATAACGGGACTTCTGGCAATGCGCCGAAGTATCAGGCCTATATAAGCACGGTTGATAAGCCTACGTCCAAGTGTCTATGTAGAAATATAACACATGCGCATTTATATAAATGTGTTGACTTTAATAAATTATTAACTCCTCAAGAACGTTTTAAGTGCGTCAAGGAGAAGAATGCCTGTGTGAACTGCCTGTCTATAAAACATAAAGTCGGGCAATGTGAAGTCTCCCCGCACTGTTCGTGTGGTCAGAAACATAACAAAAGGCTGCACTTTGACCAGCGCGAGGAACATTCCCGCGCGCCTCAGTTGAATACCGTCATGCCGCCACCGAACGCACCTACCGTTACCGCGTCATCGCCCGTAGCGGATGATCGCGCCGACGTAGCACTGTGCGCTATGCGCGTAAGCCCGTCTACCAGCGCTACGCAGGTGTATAATAGCAATTTAATGAATCGTGTGGAAGACAAGCGAACTACTGTCTTATTGGCTACCGCACAAGTTGCTGTTTACGACTGTAATGGTGAACGGCAAGTTATACGTATATTGTTGGATTCTGCTTCGCAGGCCGATTTCCTCTCAAAAGAATGTTGTGATCGCTTGGGTTTGCAAACTAAATTCACAGAACGTACTATCGTGAAGGGGTTCGGTGGAATTGAGAAGGTTGTACAATCCAGCTCGGTTGACTTGACGTTTTATTCGCGTTTTGATGATAACGTTAGTTTTAATATCTCGCCACTTGTTGTTGATAAAGTGACAGACAAATTACCTACGGCTGTGATAGATACGGCAGTCCTATCACACCTTAAAGGTATTCCGCTTGCCGATGCGAGTTACGGCGTACCTGATAAAATTGATGCTTTAATAGGAGCTTCCCTATTTCCACATTTGCTTTTCCCCGACGACGTCCATACGTCACGTCGCGACCCGTCGGTGCCCGTTGCATTGCGCACGGTGTTAGGTCTGGTGTTCATGGGCAATGCGCCTACGATACCTACTATAAATACTCATACGGCCTTGACATGTTGTTTCGTTCAAGAGCCTCCTGCTATTGACTCTTTAGTCAAGCGTTTCTGGGAACTTGAAGAACTTCCTTCCGCTTACATTCAGAATCCTGATGATAATGAATGCGAAGACTTCTACACTTCGACTACTGTCCGAGATCCCGATACGGGCAGATACGTTGTCGGCCTGCCATTTAAAGAGGATCTATATTCCCTAGGGAATTCTTTGGACATAGCTAAGAAACGTTTCATCTGCCTCGAAAGAAAGCTTGAAGCTTCGAATAAATTGAGGTCGGCATATGATGACGTCATAAAAGGTTATCTCGCGAAAGATTATATTTCTCCCGCGCCTTCATATGATTCTAAAGATCCTGTTCCGATTTACGTGATGCCACACACGGGGATTTTACGTGAAGACAAACTCTCGACGAGACTGAGATTAGTCGTCGATGCTTCTTGTCGTTCTAGTTCTGGAAAGGCACTGAACCATCTGCTACATTCCGGTCAAAATTTACAGGGAGATCTTTTTAAAATAATTTTGAATTTTCGTCTGCATGCAGTGGCAATGACAGCCGACTGCCGAGAACAGTTTCTACAAATCGTTATGCGCGAAGCTGATCGTCGCTATCAATGCTTCTTATACCGCTTTAATCCACAAGACCCTCTTGTGCTATACCAGTTCAATCGAGTCTGTTTCGGTCTCACTTCCAGTCCCTTCCATGCACTGCGCACGGTAAGACAGCTGGTGAATGACGACGGCGCAAAATATCCACGAGCGAATAGCATTGTGCTACCCGCGCTTTATATGGATGACGTAGCTTTCTCGCTTCCAAGCGAACTAGAGGCAGTCACTGTGTCGCTGCAGATGATCGATCTTTTTAAGGGTGCACAGTGGGAATTAGTTAAGTGGAACAGCAATTCTCGCGAGGTCTTAGATAACCTTCCTGCGTCCCACAAACTTCCGACTGAAGTGGAGTTTGACAAAACCATGCACCATAAAATACTTGGTCTGCATTGGTATACTGGAAATGACGCTTTCTATTTTAAAATTTCTGTGCCCGACGATGTGACATGCACTAAGCGCTCCATCTTGTCGACTGTTGCCCGTCTGTGGGACATAATGGGCTTCGTTGCTCCCACAGTCGTGTATGCCAAAATATTAATTAAAATGCTTTGGCAATTAAATCTTGATTGGGACACTGTAGCTCCACCACACATCATTAAGATGTGGAGACAGTTTTGCGATGAGTTGCCAGCTCTAAATAAGCTACACATACCGCGTCATGTGGGCGTGACAACAGACTGTGAGGTCACTCTCCTGGGACTATCAGATGCTAGTCTCGCAGCCTATGGTGCTGTCGTTTATTTACACGTTAGCTCCCCTACTGGTAACACTGTGCGTCTTGCTTGTGCGAAAAGTAAAGTTTCGCCGACGAAACCTCATTCAATTGCTCGTCTCGAACTATTAGGTGGCGTCCTACTGTCGAAATTGCTTCGTACAGTACATGACACTTACTCTGAGCGTATCCCAATCAAGGCTACATATGCATTTCTCGATTCCAAAGTCGCCCTATATTGGATAAAAAGTTCACCGCATAGATGGCAGACTTTTGTCGCGAATCGCGTTGTACAGATAACTGAGAATATCTCACCAGACAACTTTTATCATTGCCCTGGCACTGAGAACTCTGCTGATATTCTATCGAGAGGTGTAACTCCTGAGAAGCTTCTCTCACACCCTCTGTGGCTGCATGGTCCACCATGGGCATCAATGCATCCGTCTCAGTGGCCACTCAAAACTCTAGAGGGAGAGTCTATTGAAGACGTACCCGAGAAGAAGGTTCTTATACACACTGTGTGTAAACCTATACTCCCGAACGACTTACACGAGCTTGCTCTCCGTTTTTCTTCGTGGAGCAAACTTCTACGTATAATTGTATACATTTGTAGATTTGCTAAATTACTGCCTCGTCGCGGCACTAGTGCAGTTACCGCTGACGACTTAAATTTCGCAGAGAATAGAATGCTTCGCGCTCTGCAAAATCAGCATTTTGCTGAAGAATATTCTCTTATTAAAAATAATAAAACATGTTCACCGGCATTTAATCGCCTAAGACCATTTATTGATGATGGACTTATCCGCGTTGGTGGTCGTCTCGCCAACTCTGGACTTAGCTTTGAAAAAATACATCCGGTTATATTGCCTCGCAATGGCCACGTGGTAAATATAATCATTGATTATTACCACATTAAACATTTACATGCTGGACCCGAACTCCTAATGGCCCTGCTTCGTCAGAGGTACTGGATTCTGTCGGCACGCCGTATTGTCAGGCAAAGAGTACATATGTGCAATACTTGCTTTAGATTTAAACCGCGTCCAACCATTCCGCTGATGGCGGATCTTCCTGATATACGTACACGTCCAGCATTGAAAGCCTTTAGTTTCACCGGCTGCGATTATGCAGGTCCTATACCATACGTTCCTGTACGCCGCCGTGGCGTACACAGTGAGAAAGCTTATATTGTGCTGTTCACGTGTCTCACTACGAGATCTACGCACATTGAGGTTGCTACCTCACTCAGCACCCCCAGTTTCCTCGCCGGGTTTAAAAGATTCCTATCACGTCGTGGTCCTGTTCAGGTGCTGCATAGCGACAATGCTAAAAACTTCCAGGGTGCTGCTTCTTACCTTCGGGACCTCTATAAATTTCTAAGAGAAGAATATTACCCGAAGCTAGAGCAGGAATGCGCTGAAAATCGCATAACTTGGAAATTCATCTGTCCCAATTCCCCACACTTTGGAGGTTCATGGGAAAGTATGATCAAGGTGACTAAGACGATCCTGTTCAAGGTCATAGGGCAACAGCTCCTTTCTTATGAGGAACTTTGCACTGTGCTCATTCAGGTCGAATGTCTTCTCAATTCGCGTCCGCTAACAATACTAAGCTCTGACCCTGCCGAACCTTCGGCTCTTACTCCAAGTCACTTCCTACATACTGCGCCTCTATTCTCCTTGCCTGCGCCTGATGTCAATCCAGACAAAATTAACTTGGTTGACAGGTACTCGTTAATAGATAAAATGGTCCAATCGTTTTGGAATCGTTGGAGGATGGAATATTTGCACGGATTGCAAGTTCGTTTGAAATGGAATACGCCTTCCGTACCTATTACGCCGGGAACTGTCGTCGTAGTTATAAATGACAACGTACCGCCTCTGGCTTGGCCTCTAGCAGTAGTAGAGAAAGTGCATCCCTCGAAAGACGGCGTCATACGCGTAGCGACCGTTAAAATTTCCGGGAGAACTTACGTCCGTCCGGTCGTTCGCTTATGCCCTCTTCCGACGCAATAAGCGTAACAATTATAGTTTCATAATTTAGTACTAAGTAGCTCATACGTTAAGACTTTATTCTCTTTTATAATAATTCTACAAATAATTAATATTTTTTAATATACTTTCGTAAATATACACATACTTATATGAAATACGCCCATGCGCAATACGCGTTCTTAAAAGAGGCAATTCTACCTCATACCTTATGAGAGCTTTTCTTAAAGGTGACCCTTTAAGGGCGGGTGGATGGTTGCGCCAAGTTATAATTAAGTCTTAAATAATAATTTAAAATTTCATTGGTGTTCCTATTCTCCCATATCCAACCTAAAACAGCACTGAACGATTCTCCGTGAAGAGACTGGCGCCCTCATACGCCTCAAAAACACTAGAACGCAGAGCTGTCACTTAAATTAACGGAAGCAAACGATTAAGACGTTTGCGGACGACTTGCTTTCCGATTGCGAAAAGTAACGGGCAATACGAGTTTACTGGCTGCCTGAAAATAAGCCATAAAATATCATAATATACCTTAGAAGTTTCAATGAGATCCTTTTAAGCATAATTCCTATATTTATGTGTGTGCCGAAATATAACATAAGTGGTGGTGTTCGAGAAGAGAGGACTTCGTGAGGAATATTTGGATCAACGGACGGCGTGCTCCTACCCATGAAAAATAAGGTCAAGTAAGTGCTATCTTCCTTGTGCTCTGATTCCTTTGTATCTTTCTTTTGTACACCAATTTACCGCAAAAAATACAGTCCACTCATTCGAAAAATAAAAATCTTAAATAACTTAATATAACTTGGCGCATACAGGAACCTTCAGCCGAGGCTACTTACTACTCTATCGACAAAGACCTGTCGTAAACGATTTAGCGTTTGGCAACGATGGGTAGGGTAAGGTTGATTTAGTCGTACCACAGCTTAAGTCGTACCCCGGCAATATCTTGCCTTATAATTACAAATTGCACCCTCTTGTGTCGTCGATCGGAACTATTTAGTCGAGCGAGCAAACATAAACAAGTGGACGGCCGGCCGACTTCGTGAAGCAAAATTATTGAAAAAGTTAGTTTTTTGAACAGTTTTCATTAAAATTGTTGACTCCTTGTTAAGCTTTGTATGGCAGGAATGAGATCTTTACCTTTTTTCTTTGTTAACGTCTATTTGTAATACCTATCTGGTAATCGTTTACGAATACTTAAACATTAGAACACTTGGCGTTGGTTTTATTGTTAAACTTAGAAGACGCCCTTGCTTAAGTCGTACCTGTGCAAAATCCTTTAGTCGTACTGGTCCGACTTAAGTTTTTAGAAAATTGCTTATTAATTTACTTAATTTTTTTATCAGGTAATACCTGATTATGGCAATAGTTTAACACCATCACCTTCAGCACCTAGATATTAAACACTGCCCGTCATTCAACCTGGACCTTCTACAATATTACAAGATACTTCACATTATGATAATATATTAGCAGTTGATGAGACTACTAATGAACAACAATTAAAATCTCACTTGAATATTTTATCCCCTATACCTGGCATAAAAACAGTAATTAAAAAAATTAAAAAAGTTACTAAGCCAACCATGGAATTAGCTTCAAGTCCCGACAAAAACGAAATAGAAAATAAAAACAGAAAAAGGAATAAATAGAACTATAAAACGAAAAAATACAGATGAAACTTGCAAGAAGAATAAAAAAATAAAAGCTAAAGGATCCTGTTTATGCCAACTATGTAAAGAAGATCGTGAAGAAAACATGATCCAGTGTATAAAATGTGAAGGTTGGATACATGACCTATGTGCTGGAGTTGAAAGTAAAATAAAATAATATATTTGTGATATCTGTGTTCAATTTCAATAATTTTCTAACCATTATTTTGTTTTTAAGATTTTATAATTTTTTTGTTTATGTGTTAATTACTTCGTAGTTAGGTTTGACTTTATAATTAATAAGAAAAACAAATGCTTTAAGTTTATCTCAGACTGTATGTTTGTAAGTTGTTCATGTGATCTCTGGTTATAAGGTATTTTTCTATATAGTTTATTTTACGTTCAATTAAGTTAATGTACCTATTATTTTCTTGGTACGACTTAGGCTATAAGTGGTACGAATTAGGCAACTAGACGCCTTAATCGTACCGAAGGCATATTTTTGAAAAACGTTAAAATACCTACTTGAATAAAAGATTTTCAAGTTTCTATAATTGTCGATTAAAAGCCAACTAAATAAAGATTCAATAAAAGTAGAACATTTTTTTATACTTCAATCACACTGACTATTACAGTATCATTTCCTTAGGGGGTACGATTTAAGCAACCTTACCCTATTTAATATAATAGACATGCTCTATACAGCTCTAACAGATTAGCTCTTTACCATTTTGGACTGCATCATCACTTTGTACTTTTTGGTAGCTATTATTGGTAATCGGTTAAAAATAAACCCGCCTTCCTAAAACTTAAACAACCCAAACCGCAGTCATCAATACACGTACGACATCACCCGATACCATCGCAGGCTTCCGCGCCATACCGCCTGCCTACCCGCGTCGTAGCGTCGTTATCACCTTATCAAGTTATCAGTGAGGTAAGGCGAGGTGCGGCGACCTTCGAGGCGCGCCCCCGCGGCCGCCACTCCAGTGCCTCGCGGTCGCTTACCAGCGGCAGTCAACGCGTGCCGGCGAGCCACTACAACAACGAACGGATAACCCGCGAGATCCAACACGATTTTAAGTTTTAGGAAGCTCCAGTTCAGCCGAACTGTCAATAGTTTTTCCTAGTTTTCCCTGTGTTGTGTGGAGTGCCCAAACAATTTTCCGCGGTTTTCATACAAAGTTTTTGAAAACTTTTCACAGGCTTTTGATGTCGAAAACTGTGTAAAGTTAGATTTGTCGCCTGTATACCCTGTCGAGATATAGTCACGCGTTTTGTAGTGTTTCAAGTTTTCAATTCATCAAAGCTTCCACTAGTGTTCAGCGTTCCCCAGGGGGTCCCATATGAAGTGCCTTTTTCTCCGAAATTATTAACAAAACTGAACATTTAAAATTACTTATCACGATTTTGAAGTTTTTGTGTACGGAACCTTTGGAATTGGAACTGTCTAGTTCCTCCAGTACTCCTGTTGCTGGAGCCATGTGCAGTGCGAGCGGGCGGTAGTGCGGCGCGGATGGGCTGTGGTGAGGCGAAGGGCGCGATGGGCCGCTCTCCGCGGAGGATCGCTGCGCCCCGCCGCAGCCGAAGCCGCTCCAGAGAGCTGGCGCGGCTGAAGACTCAGCTAAACGGAAAAGGTCTGTGAAAAACTATTAATTTTCATCTATTCTATAACATGCGAGTTAAGGTTTAGACAATAATATAAAACTATTATCCAACTTCCGAGCTATGTGTCTCCTGTCTGTTTATATAGTACTGACCTTAACAGCGTAATACAAATTCACTTCTGGGGAATATTGTTACAGACGATCTAAGAGATGTTTTTGACATTGATAGGGAGCAAAAGGTTGGAGTTCAAGGGGAAGATGTTAGCTCGCAGATTTGCTCACTGTACAAAAGAGGTGAAAGTTACGTTGTTTAAGTCCTTCTGTCAGTCCTTCTATACGTGCAATCTGTGGGTTAATAATACCAAAAGGTTCCTCAAGGCTCTTCGAGTCCGATATTATAACATCATCAGGATAATGTTGGGACTGCCTCGATACTGTAGTTAGTGCGTCGGGTATGTTCTCCATAGTTATAAGGAAAGATTTCGCCTATCTCAAACCTAGAGTCGAGAGCAGTTCCAATGTTATTCTGAAAGTTTCAGCTGACAGACAGGGTACTGACACACACTAGATGTAAGCTTTAGTAGGTATGTAGCAATATTAACTACATTAACTAAGATATATATTTAGTTATTGTCAACTGGACCTTTAATAAATGCAATACAATACAATACAATACAATAATTTAAGTACAAATCTCAAGATCACCATCCTCTTAAATATATAACGTAGATTATATTTATACTAAGTACCAACTAGGTAATAGATGGAATCTAAATGACTTATTTATAAAGGTACTCGCAAGTAAACATTTGTATTCTCCGTGTACGATACCACACATAGGTGCACCTCCAACAATAGATTAGTTTATTTGTTTATCGATAGGTAGCTACGCTCTGGATGACGGCTTCTAAACGATCTTCACCGCGATACATCCATTATGCTACTGAACTACAAATTTCTAAAATCATCAAAGCATTGGTATTGGCATCTGGTGGATTATCTGCTTGGTTCATTAATAATAAACCAAAAAAGGAATGGAGAAATACTTTTAAGCCAACAAATTAATTGTGATAATATCACGTAGCCACCTAGTCAGGTTTCTTTTCTCGATCATTCTAGGTGATACGACAATGAACTTATACAGCAATCTTACTACCTACCTACATTATAATTCAAATTCAATAGTTGCAGAGAAACTCAGTAGTTGCTCTTCTTCAACATCATAGCAAGCTTTATCAGATGATGAAATCTTACTTAAAGGAAGTCGTACTAAAGCACGGGGATTTTACCAAGGATTAACGCACTGCTTTGACGCATACTCTAAATTAAATCTCCCACGAGGATGTGTAAAATGGTTCATGAACTTTCGACTGAATATTCGGAAAAAGCAGTCCAATATTGAACGCGTAATATGTTTAGTTCATCTCTAGTAGATACTTTACAGACAATACTAACGTGAATGACGACGTGCAGAACTCGTTTTCTAAAAAACTTTCCTTGCTTGTACTCACTCATGTAGCCACCAGCCGATAACAGGTTCGCATCCTGCGCCGCGCACCTAGTGGCGGCAGCTATGTGCCCGTTACCCGCATACGGTTCTAATATTCATATACTTTTAAACCGCTCAACACACAGAATCTCGGCGGTAGCGGCTCAGAAGCGGGAATTGGCTGTGCACAAATATTTACAACGCGGCTATCTTTGCAAGATATCAACATTCTATTGTGTTTCATATGTTATTTTACCTATTTATAATCCCGTGGTCTGTCTACAACGGCTTCTGTGTGTTTTATTTTTTCACAGAAGTTGAGTGTCAAACTCATATTACCAAAAGATTTCATCAGTAGCACGATTTTGCCGTTCCAAGTTTAAACAGAATTATCTATCACCTTTTATGAAGGAATTTGTAATAAATTGGTTTAATGTAAATGATGTCTAGATGGCATTTAAACATTCTTGGTTACGTACCTAACGTTATATATACCACTTACCAGTCATATTCTTGACTTATATATTCGTAATTGGAAACAGCTGAGTAAATCACACGATTGTGTTGCTTTCTATATAAAATAGTGAAGAAAACTAAACAGTTATTATTTTAAACGCTGTAGGCATATACTACTTATTCAGAACATACTTTCCGCGTAGGGGGTAAATGCTCTTAGTCTCTCCATTCACCTTAGATTCGACGATCCAAAAGTTCTTTATAATGTAGCCTTGGAAATATGTTGAGTAAAATCAAATGTTAGTTGCCAAACAGAACGGAGCTCCCTAACGCATATAAGTATTACACTAGCTGACCCGTGCAACTTCGTCTGCACCAAATCCCCCTGTACACTAAATTTCATGAAAATCGCTGGAGCCGATTCCGAGATTCAAATTATATATATACAAGAATTGCTCGTTTAAAGATATAAGATTCAAATGGTTTCAGCTCCCAAGTTCCAAGAACGGCGACTCAATACTCCAGAAACGCACTTTAAATTTTAGGAGCAAAGCCATTTAAATTGGAAATCCCTGCAAAAGACCTCGGTAATGTCCCGGAATGGACAGTTGATATCATAGTTAAGATGCGTTTTTTAAAGTCCCTAAGGGTCTACTCTCCTTTTTGGCTTAGTGGTGTGATCAGAAAAACTTTAGGACTCCTATAAATTCACGCACGTCTAAGTCTAAGCAGTAAAGCTGCCCTACTTTGTATGTAAATCAGTAATAGGTAGGCATTAGCTAGTCACACGTGATCGGCAGTAGCAGGTCTATTGCTCACGGCACGCGGCCCCGCCTTGACCCCGACACCCCCGGCCCCGGCGCGGCAGCTGGGGAGCACCTGTGACCCAGACGGCAATTAAGCCATTCGCGATTTCAGGCGACCGCACCACGCTGATTGTAGCGCGTAACCCAGCCTTGACACAGTGAAACACCAGTCGCTGATTTAGGATTCAGATTTACAATCCGCATGTTCAATCACGGATCTCTAGATCCTGGATTCAGTTCTAGGACAGTGGTCAACCCTTTGTTTGGTATTAGGTAAAATTTGTAGCAAGGAAACTGGCGCTATCCCACTTCCTGGGAAAGCACTCGGTCTCAGTTGCCTGTCCATTGCCCACCAGTTAAAACAGCATGGTGGGTTTGTATCCTAAAACGTCCTACTTTCAGAGACTTAAGCATTATATCTTTTAAAAACTGTTGTCGTAGTGAACCTTCCAGTTAGAGTTCGTGTAACCTCAACTAACCCACACCAGCGAACAAGTCACTGTGGGTAGGACCAGGGTATATTTCCGTCTCGCCTGTGATATGTACCCCTCCTCTTGCCGCGAGTGTCGTACGAGGCGACTCAGGGAATTCAACGGAGAAAGGGCACCAGCGTCTTCTGTGCTAATACTACCATCTACTGCGATCACGATCTTAACCCAATACCCCTGATCGATTTCTACACGGCATCGTACCGATACGCTAAATTGCTTGGCGGCTCTGTCAGTAGGGTGACTAAAAGCATCGGATGATGAGACGAGACCAGAGAAAATACGGAAATTATAAATTCCCAAATTGCCCCTGAAGGTGATTGAATCCGAGACGTCTTACTTATTAGACATCATTAACCTTATTAGAGAAGGCAGTTACGTGAACTTCCGGTGTGAAATAATTGAGTATATATTTGGGGCGTTCATTTGACGTCACACTAACCCTGATTCCCATTACAATGGCCACCAGCACAATAACCATTAGAAACCAGCTCAGTTCACGTTATAATGAATGAGAGATGCAAGATTTTAATGTGTTTACGTTCAGCTAATGAACAGTTGAAATGAAAGGACGCGGAGTGAATGTGAGCGTGTAGCTGAAGAGCATACATATAATCTTAGAAGTGATTTAAAGTTGTTTTATCTTACTTTATATATTTTTCTATAATAGGAATCGATAACTAGAAAATATAAAACTAAAACGATATTTAGTATTTTTAAAACACGATTTTAATCTCGGGTGTAAATCTTTACCTATTTGAGTGTAGGCGTGCTTGTAGTTTTATAGATATATATATATATGTACATCAGTCAATCGGAATTTTGCATTAAATATATACGAATATATATATGTATTGATTTAGAATAAGTATATTTTTAATAAAACCTACAAAATGTAGTGATGATAATATAAATAGACTTTTTATACACGGTAACTTCATTAGTACAAAAGCTTACGAATTCTTCAAACAATAAGTAGGTACTTATATAAAGATACTTAACTAGATTGGATCGTGGATGACGCACACCCGACAAGCCAGGTTAGGACATCGCCTTGGTCTCAGTCGCTAGACGCCACGATCAGCTTACGGCTTAGCAAGCTAGTTTGTGTAAGTATATCCAAACACCTGTTTATTTAGTTGTATATACTCCAAACTTTATCACATCCTAGACTTTCACTACTTGAGAAGCATACATTCAAGGCCTTATTTACAAACGTGCATAACTTCGAAACAGTTTGAGAGAATTGAATTTGAATTTTTCAAACTCAAATATCAGAGCGGGAAAGTCCGTCGTTATGCTACGTTTACAATATCATGTCAGTCATGCCTAATAGGATATATAGCAATGGTAGTTTACATGCCATCTTCTGCAGCTGGACACAGGCCTCATAGCCTCTTTATAGCAGAGAGGGAGAAAATATTTTTAACTAGGCGTCATCATCATGTCAACCAATGGTCGTCCAATACCCACTGCTTTTGACCACATAGTTTTTTTGTAGGGAGTTCCCAATACCACGGTCTTGTGCCGCTTGAGTCCAGCGGCTCTCTGCGACTTGATATTATCCGTCTACCTCGTCGGGGGTCCACCACCGCTGCTTTTACCGGTGCTAGGTCGAAATTCCAGCAACTTAGGACACCGACGTCCATTCTCCGAGATATGTGCCCCGAATACTGCCAGTTTAGTCGTAACCCCGGTTCTTCTACGAATCACCTCGTTTCTGATGACGTAGCGGTAGAGATACTCGAAGCATAACTCTCTCCATCGGCTGCTGACCGAACATGAGCGCCATCCTATGATACCCAAAGTTAGCGACCAAAATTCAAAACCATATGTCATCACTGGCAACACACATTGTTCAAAGACTTTGATCTTCAGGCACTGATGTACATATTTTGTACTAAAAATAAAAGTTAATATACAAACACCTGTTAAACTAGTGGGTTATACTCGACTTGTTTATTCTGTAGTTATTATTATTATGATATAATCGTGCTGGGGATGTGATCATGCTAGTGATCCGTCTAATCGTAAACAGAACGACTGTCACAGTGTTGTATACCTACTCTTGCGCAAGAAATGCCTCAATTGTAATATGCTGATCAGTAAAATGTAACGGTTCTGTGGGATTTCCACATTCAGCAGCAGATTGCAAAAACTGAAACTCGATATTTGATTTATGAGCTCATTAATCACACGCCAGCACGCCTCTCGCGATATGTCCGCGAATGTTTGACGGTTTGTTTTGTTCCGTTTCGTTACTCAAACAACATTGACCTCAATTGGTTTCGGCAGACGACGGGCAACAGGGCACAACCGGCTGCAGCCCGGTGACGCCGCACACGCTCCTACAATTACCTTTAACTTTAGGTTCAGTATATATTTCATCATCATCGTCCTCATCATTAGCCTATAAATGGCTCATCGCTAGGCAAAGGCCTCCTTTCTCATACAGAGAGATTTCGAGAGCATTTCGAGAACACGCTCAAATTGCTCCCATGTGAGCCTAACGTGTTCTCCGAGGCATAAGGGTGGACTCTGCTGGTACTGAGAGTTAGTACAGAAAAACTCAATAAATATTCTTATACGAATGCAGTTTATACAAATGGAGATAATTATTCTTTGATTAACTAAATGAATAGGTATTCAAATAAGTATACAGAAAAACTTCTAAGTATACAGCATTGACACAATGATACTTATCAGTTTTTACAGAATGGGTATTCTTCGGTAAATGTACTCGGGAACTTCATAATCTTGTTCCACTTACGGCGCGGCGTCCGTCACGCTATTCTACCACAAAACCGGGAAAGTAGCGTCCCTATGTAATCCTTGTGTAACCCATCCAAGTTGAGGCATTCCTAGCATCATTTCTGGATCCCCACAAAATTTGCCAAACATACAACTCGAGCCGATCGCGTGATTTCGATTCACATTGACGTGTTCGTTCGTAGGTATTTCTCTCCTATTTGCTTGTCGAAACAGTTATTGTTTCTGTATTTACCACTGTAAATATATCGGTCATTGACTGTAACTGCGGGTGAATAGATAGATAAGCGACCCATTGACTTTATAATTAGGCGCAGTGTTGCCAACTTCCCTTTTTGTTCTCCATTTAGCCTGGTGGTGACTTGTGACGTATAGGACTAGTGACGACGTATTCTTCTTACGTCGCTGGTCTCAAGTTTGACTTAGAATTCGTAAGGTACTAGGTACCCCACATGTTTACATACACTTAGTAAGAATCACGCCTTTGTCTATTAATCCTCAAAGATCCTTAAATCATATGGCAACCTTCAAATACTTGCCTGAAATTCAAATTCAAAATTCATGCATTTAAATTTTTTTTTAAATGCATAAATTTAAAGCAGGGTTATATTAAATCACTTTTGAAACGCCATGTCTGCCTATCTACTTGTACCTACTCTGTAGTGAATTATTTGCTCGTGGCAACCTGGAGGCAGATTCCACCGAGAAGCAGTAGGTGACATTCCAATAACTTTATATTTAATAGTAATTCTATCTATCTTTCTCCTTCCTAACTTTTTGAAAACACATGAAAATATTTAAATTGTAGTACGTTGGCCTTTATTAATCAATGTAGTAAACATGAATAGTAAGTTATGTAACACACTAGTGCTTTCACCGTGGCGGCGGCTGTCAGCCCGAGACTACTTTCCAAACTAAAGGCTAAAGGGAAGGACATTAAACTGGCGAATACAAAATAATACTTTGTAAATAAAGTATGTGCCCAACCAGATAGTAGATGTGCACTTACATATGAAATCTATTAAAGAAAAAGTGCCTGATTTTGTACATACGAGATCGGTTGAAAACGGAGAAAAGTTTTGATTGACTCGGTTTTCATGAAAAACTTTTCTTCCACAATCTTTCTTGTCCCTTTAATTCATTTATTCATACTTTTAAAGGAATAAATATAAAAATACGCAGTGACAACGTAGCAGCATGGATTACTATGCTGCGATGTTGGCACTGCGTATGGGGCAACAAAGGTTACGGCAAACACATGTTAACACGCTTCGCTTTACTTCATGCAATATTAGAGAAATAGATGATTATAGGCAAGTATATTACAGCAACAATATAATGATATAGGTACGCGCCTCACTAATAACTGTGTCTTATTGTAATCGCTATCTTTATGGATGCATCGCAGACTGCGGCTTTCCCTGGGGCCGCAGACAATGCAGTTTTGGCTTACTATAATTACATAACACTAGCTGCTCGTGCATCTTATGGTAAGCATGTTCAACTACATATCTCGATGTAGATATCCTGGGTTTGAATCCCGGGCCAAAATATATTGGGAATTGGGATTTTCTTTTGAAGAATTCTCATACCACTCCGGAGTTAGGAAATTGGCAGTATCAACCTCCGCTCCGTGCCTCGGTGAGCATTCCTTTCGGCCCCGGTTACTATAAATAACTTATATTATATATAATATTCGTTAAAGTATTGGAGCAGCGTGGTGGGTATAAAGCTCGTTTCCCACTGCTGGGAATAGATCTCTTTCTCGTTTGAAATCTCTTTCTGTTTCCAGCAGTGGGACCACCAAGAAGTATTATATAAGTAATCTCCAACCGTGTGAAACTAGGTGGTGAAACTATTCTGACCTGGCGTCATCACGCGACGAAAAAACGATAATAACAAATCAAAATAGTGAATTCCTTACCGGTCAATGTCGAAATAAACAGGCCGGGGTCACGATGAAAATGGATCTCACATGTGGCGGTGACATGACAGGCCGCCTGGCACAGCACTCTAGCGTACTGTAGATATATCAGGTTAGGTTAGACTAACTAAATAAAAACTAATAAAACCATAGATGAACCAATAATGACGTCACGACGACTTACCCTTAAGTGTAGGAACATTTTCTAAAGTGATCGATAACTCTGTTGACACGAGTAGCATTTAGGGTCGACTTCCCGCACTGGGCCATCGACTAAATAGTGTATTCTTAGTCATCAGAAATCTAATGAATATTGTAAGTTTGTACGTATGGTACTGTTGTCAAAATATCCCGCATTCTGAATGAGTTACCGACAAATATATTCCTCAATTGGCATACTTTTTCTCCCGCGCACCGATTGCGTGCGCCTTCCAATGAAAATGCTCTACGAGATAGTTTTGTTATAGTTATAATGACGGACCTAGCAGATGGCCTACCTGATGGTTCGTGGAAAACCATCGCAAATAAACACAGCAACACTTCGGGCATGCAAGGAACACATCCTGCAAATTGATACCCATTGTCCATCAACCTTTTTGTATAAAAAGGAAGAAATATTTTTATAATATTACCATTCATTTGTTTTAAGATCATCTTTAGTATAGGATTAAACTATAGGTACCTTTTCCAAGCTTCCTTACCTATTAAACCACCGGATGCAAAATATGCAAACGACAAGAAACTCTATTATTTGAACCCAGCGTTTGCGTGCACTAGTGTGTGTGTGTGTGTGTATTGTATTTCCATACATACGGAAGATACAATGCCTGATACTACCGACCTATTTCCCTACTGCGCATTTAAATGGTTTCCTAGGGTTTTCCTTATTTAAATTCCAACCTACTTACGCTATGATCATTTATATATGTAGTGAACAGCGTGAGGTAGATTTCTCCAGAGGGATCAACATTTATTGCTACACTTCGAATTTTGCAGAATAAAATAACAAGAACTTATTTTGGTAAACAACATTGCGATTTCCACGATTTCGTGGTAGTGGAATTACCTACTGAATTCGCTATCCAGGATATTAAGTTATCTTTTATAATATGATTCGCAGGGTAACTTTGGACCTACCAATACACAAGTTTAAACAATGTGTTAAAACATATTGAATAAATCGTGATTACTATACGATTGATGAATTTCTTAACGACAAGGTTGCTTGGAAGCAGGCTGCTCCGCTCTTGGCTCTTCTCGGTAGAATATGCCTTCCGAACCGTTGGTAAAGTGGACCGGTGGAACTACTTAAAATAAATGAACTTTGAATTCTTTGAATTATGCTAGGTAAGAGGCTCTGTGCTGAAATGTTTAACAGGTTTTGTAAAGAAACAGTAAAGTTAAATAATTAATACAAAGTAAGGTAAAGTTAATATATTAATGGCTTTCTACTGACTGACTGACGGACAGCCCAAACGATAGAAAGTAGAAAATTTAAAATTTTGAAGGAATATCCTTAGAGCACCCTAGAGTTCCATCCACCACATATTTTTGAACGGGAAGTACCTAGTCTGTATTTTTTGAAGTTATATCTATACACACATCGTAAGGCGTGTTATACGAATGTAGATATTCCTTATTTCAAGTAAATGACTTAAAAAAAACACTTTAGTATTTTTTGACAAGTCAAACTTATCTGTTTGTTGTAACTTTACCATGGGGTCTGGACACAATTTCTACTGTAAAGATGAAGAAGAAATGAAGAAGTCGCTGAAACTCAGCATTAATGAGTATTTGCGTAGGTTTGAGACGCGTGGTAGCAGGTGAAGGTCGCTGCTCGGCATGTAGTGAGATGACGGCGCGTGCGCATTTCAACAGTTTACAAACATGGCGCCCGCGCTGCATACTCTCATTAAATGGAAACAACTAATTAACACGATTACACATAATGCATCAACTGCAACAATACCTACAGAAAAATATCCAGATAAAACTGCGGTCTAGTTAAATAAAAATGAGGACGTAGGTACCTATACTTTACTTGCCGCTTACGAATATCGTATTATTTTCATTGTTTAATTAAGGCATTCTTATATTTGTGAAACAGTATTAAAATATTATGAAATAGCGTCACTGAATGGAAAATCCACATTTATCATGAGAGCACTGATTGATCCAATAAGTCAGTAATAACAGTCGCTTTTAACTCTTGCAAAAAAACATTAGTATTTTATTTAAAAAACACCCATTATGTACCAAAATGTAGTCAACTCACAAAGTTCAAGCAAGTTAGTCAAGTTCATCAAGGTAATCAGCTTGTATACGTACGAAAGTGCATAATAACGATATCACAGGGAAGGCCTACAATGTAAATGATATCATCAGGCCTTGGCCCAGCTGTGGCCGGCCGCGCCCTTCCGCCCGCGCCCGCCCTTGCGTTCCCGTGATAGAGACATTTGCGAATTCCGATCGACTGGATTAGCTAGCCGACTCGCACCTCTGTTTTCAGGAGCTTCACAACATAGCAGCACAATAACAGATAACATAATAATTCGGTAATTTTAAGCCTATTTAAACTGTGCAATTAGTGCTCGTGATTTGTTAGCCCCTTGAACATGTGTATTCGATATCTCCGACAAATCTGATTTGATTTCAGCAAAACTCTTACGGTTGGTATGAAGAGAGTACCTGGCTGGCTCCACATGGAATACACCTTTTAAAACATTATGCAAAACGCCCTGGCATGCAGGATTCCCCACGATTATTTCCTTCACCGTTTAAGCAAGTGACATTTTAGTTGCTTAAAAAAACGCACTGGTCTGCACTGGTGGCATTAATAAAAATATATAGCTTACTAAGAAGATTTATTGTACAAATTAAAACATGAATGAGTATCTCAATAAACGCAATTCATCTGAGTGAACGCGGCGGCGGCTGCTTGTTGCTCTAACTAAGAGCATTCCACACGTTACATGTCGGATACAGCCCGGAGTCATTTTCTACTACTTGGACAAGGCTAGATGTTTTTTCTGATAAGAGTTTGTTAGACGAATGAAGACGCGAATGGATGTTGAGATTTAGACGTTTGATCATGCGTGGAGAAACACTACAGCGGTTTATGAGATGGCTCTACCGAATACATGCGAGTAGGTTGTTTGTACTTATACCCATCGCGGCTTCTGATTTTTATCGATCAAAGCCAACCCTTACAATAATCCATGATGTTTGCTCTTAAAGAGATGTCAAGTCTTGTAGCATTTTATATTGATCAAATATATATAATGAATTGAAAAATACAAGACCATATATGAATTATGTATATGACTTAGGTAACAAAATATAGTTATATAATATTTCGGTGCGTAATTTCATGATGCTCAATTATTAGTTATCTACTTATATTATTTATTTTAAAATCATAGATTATCATTTTACGCGTTTTAAACCAAGAACAAGGGAGTTGTTATCGTTTACGCAGGCATGCCCATTACTGAATAAGTGTACCTGTCGATAGCGTTGACCTTTCCTTCAATTAACGTGTACTAGTGATTTCATTCATTGCGTCATTTTATACAATGAGGTTTATTGATTTAAGATTATGACTCACGGACACGCAATGTGTGTTAAATGTTTTGAGTGAAAGCCCTTTTAACGTACCTATGTTAGAGCTCAGTGTTTACTGCTGTAGCCCAATAAAGCTAATAGAGCAAACGTTGTACGGTTTTTTTCTAGAGATGGAAAACTAGTTGAGCGTATCGCTGATCTAGTTTTTGGTAGGTAAACTAGTGCTCCTGAGTCCTGGTACGTAATTATACAATGTCTTTTGTATCATATTATGTTCACCAGTGTGGGGTTTAATTAAGTTAAGTTAATGATTTACCCTTAGGAGTAACATGGGGTAATGGCTATGGGGAATGGTGGGGTATGGGGACAAAATTAGAGTATTTTTGAAACTTAAGAAAAATCGTCTTTTTCGACTGACATCTGTCAATCTAAGACGTTTAGCATAAGATCATCATGCATAAGATTGGCAGTGAAGATAACGGATAGTCGGTTTTATAAAAAATCCCGAAACTATACTGAAATATGAAATATAAATCCTTCTTTTAACACGCTTTATATTATCTTCACCTGTAGGTATATATGTTTTTCATAAACTCCTTTGGGCTTTATTTTGACTCTCTTTAAACGGTCTGATATCGTTCAAACTTTATATAAATATCTAGAATCGATGACAATACACTAATTTAATAAGATTATTCCATTTTTCAATTTGCCGAATAAGATTTTTGTTTATTTATATATTATTCATCTACCTATAGTCGATAAGGCAGGAATGATGTTAATTTTAATTTCCAACCATTATCTTTAGCCGATCTCTTTAATATTAAAAAATTGGTTTTAATTTAATAAAAATAGTTTAATAATCGATCTTTTATAAATAAACAAAACTAAAACGAAGTGTTTTTTAGTTTTTTTTATTTTTTTTTTCAAATGATTCGTAGATTAGGCAGGTTGCATTGAGTGGATACGCTACAAAATTAACATTTGTGTTTTGATCGTACTAAGCTAACTGCTCCTTGCCGCGTTCTCATTATCCCATTGTACCCTATAGAAATTGTGACTAAGTAGTTATAACAATGCGTAGGTTACCAACTTAAATAATACATAAGTCATGCTTTTGATGAATTATTTGTTCCCAAATGATTTCCTGGTGCGGTTTTTGAAGATGAAAAAGAGCTTTTAAAAGCCGTGCGTTAAGTAAGTTTATTTCAAAAAGCGTTGAGTTGTAAATATTTACCACTGGTTGTTGAGCCGACCTTGGCTCGGATTGTATCGGATCGCTTCGAGCGCTAATTCAATTACTTATGTGCACGTCTTTAGCGCAGACTAATTGAAAGATGGGCGCAGTTCACGCAAACCACAAACCTCTGACTTCCGGCTCCGGATCTACTCGCATAACTTTATATTTGTGATTGTAGAGTTTTATTTGAATATATAAAAAACCCACAAACACTGTTTATTTAGTAAGTCGCGTCGGGATTTCTCACGGCGTCTCAACGAAAACGAAACGAAAGGCACACATTCAAAATTAATCTCAGATGCGTGGAAAAATTGTCAACCTTTTGTCAAATTACTTTTTTGTTTTGTTTGCTTCAACAAACAAGTACTAGCTTTTTGTGATGGAGCTCTTCCGGGGAAGTAGGTACCTAGGTACTACCGTCATGCTTATTCCTGCCGCCAAGCCGCTGTATCCCGGTGTTGCTCTGTTTATATAGGCGATGGTTTTCTACGTACCAACTGATTGACCAGTCAGTATTATTATTAAAAAGAAACAAATTTCACTTCTTCTAAAATTGTTATTTCAAAGAGTTACTTCGATTTCATTATTATGACTTAGAAACGTTGATTAATACTCATTACATTTTTAAAGAAAAAAAAAACCGACTTCGATAATAATTTTTATACCAACTAAAAAGGAAATATATTTTTGTATAAATCAAGCTTGAATCATATGGGCTACAACTAGCTTTCAGCTGCGAAAAAGTTTGCAACGACCAACTTTGATAGAAAATGTGAGTGTACCCCGATAAAATGAACGTCTGGGTAAACCTTTTGAGTATTAAAACGTGATAATTAAGTTCCGTTATCTGTTTCTGAATCTTTTCATATGCAATTTGAATGGGACCATTTCGGAACAAACCCCTTTTGAACAAAAAATTTGTTCGTGCCCGAACATACATTGATAACCTCCTCCTTTATTAAGAAAGTCTGTTAGTAAAATGATTTGTTCAAACGCGAGGAACGCTTTGCACTGTCTGACCATGACCGCCAATACAGACCAACCCCCGTCGCTCTGCGTCAGGGCGCGCCCAGGTTTTGTCGTATTTCACCGTAAAATATCGGCCGCTTCCACGCGAAACAGAATTATGTCATACGACACCCGCCGCTGCTGATTAGGCTATTATTCGCTAAGTGATTGCGCGCGCTCGCTGGCCGCCTGCATAATAACAACATAAATAATTATAACACAATGGCTTTCAACTTATCAATTCAAAGTTGCTTCTCCCTTACGTTGATTATGATGTTATATAGTATACCTCTAAGAACCAATACATTATAAAAAGTACCATCGGTCGCCTGTAGGTTCCTCAGCGCAAATTCTCCCTAATGCGCTGTCGTGGTGGTGAATACTGCTGAGTCAGCCAGCGCTTTCAGGCCGCAGGTCGTTGGTCCCGGTTTCCATCTGTGCAGTATGTCGAGTGACGGGTGTGGACTGTAGTCCTAGGGGCAAAGAACTTTTATTTTTACATCATGACGCGAAGGAATGCGAAGGCTGGCGAGCGATTAGTGATCCGACTTGACTTTGATGCGCTGATTTATACACTGTAAGTGTATCTTGATTAATGTACCTGTCGGTAGATAGTTTGCTTTCGGATTGGCGGGTAAACATATTATTTTTATACTAAACAATCGGAGTGTTTTTCGCAATCTTCTTTGCCCGGTAAAATTAAGTCTTGTCATTCTCCAAAATACAAGCCATCTCTATGCCATTCGTATTATTGTATACCCTGGACACCGAAAAACTTCAACTCCATTTTATAAAACCTGTCTAGGTAAATTTATTTCAAGCGTTTGGCGTTAGTTGTTCCACGTGTTGACCATTTTATGAAAAACCATTATCGTCACGTCGTCGTTACGTCAGCCATGCGCCAGTGGCTGACAGCTTTTAATGTAAAATTATTACCGGCATACAGATAGAGCATGGCCTTAGTCCTGACTCTGTATTACATTCAAGTCATTGAACAATCATAAATCAGGTAGCAGTCACAGAGGATTTAATCATCACAGTTTAGTAAAATTTTGATAAGATTATCTTCATCACAAGCTTATGTTATCCACAGATAGGCACATGGCGCCTCTTTCATAGAAGTGAGGTTTATAGTATAGACCCATGCGTTAACGAGTATATATTTATGTATATACCTAGGAAAAATTATCAAAAATTGAAATGAATTAATTAACCACAGAGTGAAATTGCCAAGCAAGCGTTATTCACCAATCGGAGATTCATTTTAACCGTGAATACGCTATTCAGTAGAGCAACAAAGAGTCAAGGTGCTGTGATTGTAGCTGCACGTAAGTGCACGAGTGTGTTTGTGTAGAGCCGCGCCGACTCACACCAGCTGTATCGTACTCCGGTGCATTTCCAGGGCAAGGTCACCGCTCGCCGCCACAGAAAACGACTCTTGCATTTCTCGCATTAAATATCTGCTCCTAGCGACATTGCAAACCAATTTTAAACACATCACATCGGTATTTTTTTAATAAATGTAGTAAATGTTTGGGTCTTAGCTAAATATTAATGCTCAGTTTTACATAAATCGCCGAAAATTTCACTTATATATCAGCAGCTGATCTTATACCTAAGTTCTTAGGTGCAACTATCTGAAACTGCTTAATATACAATCAAGTAGATGAATTTACATGTTATTTATAAGAATTAAAGCCCACCTAGATAACTTACATATGACATACTTAAATGGGGCCCACATAGAAATAATTTAGCAAAAATACTTAGTCCTACAACATACGCGGTTAAAAAGATTCGTCATAATATGACAAATATATAAACTGCTAGGCTTGTGTATTTTAGTTATCTTATTATAGGGGGGTAAAGTTGTATTATAATGTTAAGGATTACTTAAACGATAAAAAAGCTTGGGTGAGAATTGCCCTAACTTCATAGCTTAATATTAATTTACTGTGAGATGGTGATAACAAAAAAAAATACGTAAAAATAAAAAATAATAGGGTGCGTTTGGAACCCTCGTAGCCTTAGGCTTAAGTTGGCGAACGCAGTTATCACCATCCCCTTACAATTATGTCAACATATATATATGAACGCTTCATAAGTGCCTGTGATGGGCCTACATGAATAAAATTTGAATTTGATTTCAGACTTAGTGCAATGTTTAAGTAAGATTATGCAATTGTAAAAAATAAAAGCAGAGTAAGTAGAGGTAGGTACACTTTATCTACCTTAAAATAAAGAAACAAAAAAATAGATATTATAATAATTTTGATCAATTATTAATCCTCAATAATTAATCTATTTTTATGTTAACATAATTTCATACGCCTGTATTGTATGCAAGTCGAGTTCAGGTTTGTTGGGTAAGTTTGGCTTTTCTTCATGCTAAAAGCTCTAACGCGCCTCAAAGAATTTCATTTTATCCGAAAAACCACATTTCTAGATTATAATAACCAAACAGTTCACCGCACTTACGCTCCTGTCGTGATAGCTGCTCATTACGCGCACGCAATCCTCAGTACCCTAGACTTGTACTTTAGTTATCGGGTAATAGGTAACTTGGCCTTAAATGGATGCCTAAAATCATCCCAATCACTATCACAGAAAAAAATAAAAAAGTTTTTAGTTATATAATTTAGGACAGGGTTTTCCGACCTTTTAAGTCCGCGGGACACTAACAACCTAGCATATTTAAATAGACACTTTTTTCATTCAATCTTAATAAGCCATTTAACAAAGAAAAATAAAACTCCCATCAATGTGATGCTTGACTTTGGTGATCTCCAAGGTTTAAAAAAAAAAAATGTAAGTCTATTAAAAGATAGCCTAAGTGCTAGTGCAAAACACAAAAACACTACTTGTTTTTGTGTTTTGAGTAAATTAAATAAATAACTTTGGTTTCATGAATCTGGCTTGAATAAAAATCGTGAAAGGGCAAGGCCGACTGGCAGTTTGAACAGGAAACGTGTGACAGGTGCATTACCTGCAGCCACTAGATGTAGATAGGTATTTGGTACAGGTATTAATAGATGAACCGGCCGATTTGTTCTTGGCTTCTTCTCGGAACAGTGCAACTCCAGTAAGTTTCCTAATTTACCAATTCCGTTATAATGTATCAAATGCAATGATGCTACCTACTAGTGGAGTAGTTTATTAAACAGTACTCTCGACATTTAGTGACTACATACTATCTATACTATAATATATATTTATTCGGAATAATCTAATACTTTGAACTCGATTAATTTTTTATAAAAATTCTTAAAATATAATAAACGCTATTATCCTTTTTGTAATGTTTGCAACTGCGGATAATAATATTACACGGATAATTCCGATCGGATCGAGCAATCTTTGTTTCTTAACCAAGTAAAAAGGTAATTCATATTTGGACGTATATAAACGAACAGGCTCCAACAAACATCAAGGTAGCTTTGAGACCTTTAGAGCCTTTTCGTTGAATTACGAATTTCCTTTAACTACGTCTAATTATGATGAATCGAAATTCTCGACTTCGTATGTGTTGTGTGACCTAAATACCGGCAGTGTTGGAACTGCACTTGGAGTGAAGCGTGCTATCGAGTTACATTACGAAATGTTTACTTATAACAGTTTAGTAAATGCAGCGACTGCGTAGTCTTCGGTATTCCAGAAAGCTAAGCAAAGCAAAAAGTGGCATAGCATCCGTCACATCCTAACATAGAACATTACACTTCTTGGTTAACCTCTATTAAACTTGTTATCCAAGTATTTGCAAAAAAATATTTCTTAATTACGAGTATGTGGATTTCCTGTTCCTGTTAAGATTTTGGGTCATTAGCGGGTCAGGCAAGACACTGAAAAAATATGAAATGTTTTTTTTAATATTTAAATAGATTCTTACTTATTGCTTTGCCTGCAATTCGAACGAAGACTGTGTGTAACTACTCTATAAACGTTACAAAATTAGAAAACATAGGTATCCTTCTATCATCATTATCAAAAAGGTCTACATCGCTGCTTCAACGTGGGTGCAACCCGAAATACGAAGCTAGAGATAACGCGCAGAATCAACGTCTCTCGTGGTCCCCGAAATATGGACTTTGTAAATTGGCTACAACTTAAGAGAACACTACTAGGCCCCATCTAAAAATGATATATATTATAGATAAAAAATACTAAGGCACACTAGTACCAACTACATTGACTGCATTCCCACTGCAACATCAAGCTTTGCATTAATTTGGTTGCCAGACTATGCGGGCCAAAAGGACTTTGGGAATATTTTATAATCGAATCCAACAATCGAATCGAATATGACAATAAGGACATGCTCCCATCATCTCTACATTACATCAATAGAGGCGTTTAAATTTAAATATAACTATCAAATAACATTTGCGTGTCTGGGTCGCGTGCGTTGTCTTTGCCACTTCATTACATACATAAATAGCTTTAACGGCCACGAAAATCTGACATAATAGAGCCTGTTCCAAATTGTTCCGACTTTTTTTTATTTCGAAGTAGCTTACGTGTACCTCACTCTATCCATAAGAGAACCAAAGTCTTCAAAGACCGTAAAACGAACCGTACCGTGGACCGGTAAGCGTCCTGTGTGACGATATTTATACGACTGTTTTTAGTGGACTAACTGGCTGGAAGCGGCTGATTAAGAAAAGCTGGATGCGGATGTTGGAACGGCCAGGTTGCACAGAAATTCGAGACAATACTGAAAAATCACCCCAGTTAATAACACATACCACAAATGTTATGTTGTGGAAAATTGACCCGGCTGTGTTTATAGTTCAGGTCGAACTCCTACCTGCCTGACATTGCTAGGTACACCACCTATTCGTTGTTGCTATCAACCGGTACGGAAACCAAATAACTTATTACGTGGGGGCACTTAAGGTGAATTTAGTTTAGAAGGTCAGTATCGGGAGCATTTGTGATATTTTAAATTACACTTAGGTAACAATGTCCAAAGGCGAAGGCCATACTCATGTAAAACTTTCTGGTAATTGCTTACCTCACGCGTTAAAGGTCTAATAATATGTCAAAATCGTTAGTTGATGTGCAATTACAAGATTATTGAATGAATGGAGGTCAATGGGTGTTCCAGCGGACGCTGTGAACATACGCGGCCTTGTCATTTGAATCGAGCGTTCCTATTATTCACGATAATATGTTGTAGGTAGTTCATCTAAATACCTAGATAGGTAATTCCTCATCATCATCTTTCGAATCTGTGGACATACGGATACATTTAATATCCATACACATCTATCGTTCATGGGACAAGATAAGCCTGACTAATAAACTCCAACTATTAAAAGGATAATCTTTTCTTAAAAATATTCGATAAAAAATAGACATTGATTGACTAGTGTCAGTCTTCAGAGAGTCTTTACTCAAATGAGAGATGGAGCTTTCACGCGGCAATGGTGGTTGGTGCGCTAACTAATTACGGAGAAAATAATAATAAACTAGACTTGCCCGCAGCATCGCTTGCGTGAACTATTTTGGAGCGCTTTATATCACTTCGTATCTTAAAATTACGAAATCTGTCTGGAAAAAGAACGATAAACCAAGAAACTTACCTCTTCATTTAGGTATAATAAATACATACCTATACAATATATTCTGTGATAGGAATAGTTCAGCATGAAAGGTAATAGCAGATAGCGCTTTACTTATATCCAATAGGAACCTTGAATTTATCCGGGATAAATAGTAAGCTACCTATGCCACACTGGTCCATAAATTATGTCTAGGAAAAAATCACCTTCCCTGTTGTTGCTGACCGAAAGGTAAAAGGAAAACCTATAAAACCCCTTCGCAAATAAACATCTGGATTTAACACTGACAGTTTTTCCTCTAGATATCTTATCATCCAGATGATATGACAATTATTAAAGTATTCGTTACAAGACGGTCCATATGTGGGCGAGACGTCACAACTCACAGAGGCCAGACGGTGACGTCATCGCGCAGTCCGGCTGCGTGAGTGTAGGTCAAGTGCGAAAGTTTAGTAGATCAGGGTGTGGAATGTGGGGACGCCATAGCTCTCAAGGACAACGAGGTTACGGATAGCAGTGCTGTCTGTAATATTACGGTGATAATGAATCTTCTAAATACATTTATTACATACGCACCAATATAATTTGTGAGGCACGCATTTGTTTGTATAAATATTATAATAACTACTTTACATTTTAAAAACTGTATGTACCTACATTCTTATTATTATTATTATTATTCTATTTCTTTTCTTCTATGTACCTACTTAATTTACAGATCATAACTCAGCTCTTCATCAAAAGTGAGTCAGCTCTACTTAAAAACCTTGCCTGTGGGAATAATCTCATTTCCTGATCCCTGATTGATAAACCATATCAATAACATTATGAGAATGATATTAGAGTAACTTTGCATTCGATGGCGTTTTCTCTGCAGCGACATTCATGTTCAAATAGTTTACGTAGTTAACTAGCTATTGCCAGCGTTCTCTTTTTACAAATTCTTTAAGAAACGTTTGTTTTGCTGGGATAAAAAATAGCCTATGTTACCTACTCTCCTACCTTTCAACTAACTCTATGCCGAAAATAAAGTTTATTAGTTTCTTTGTAAGGGCGTGAAGGGGGGACAAACTAACAAACGAACCAAAAACACAATTTCACATTTATAATATTAGTGGGCAAGGATAGTAAGGATAAAAGTGATTAGTAAATAAATAAACGTATAAACAATCAATTATTCCACAGCTGCCGGAAATGAGTGGATAATAACTGGCAATAATGTATGTGTATTACAACCAATTACGTACTACGTCTTCATGTAATACATAGCACATATCTAGTGGTAATATCACATGTAGACATATTAATATCATTTTTGTCATACTTTTCAATCACTTAATCGTGGGTAGCTGTAATATCGATTTCTGAACCTTTTTTTTGTCTGCCTGCAGGTATCTATGTCTATACTTCTACCTATTATACTTTATAACTTTATAACTCTGGATCTACTGAATTGCTTTTGAAAATTGTGTCACCAATATAAAGCCACATTATTTGTGAGCACATAGGCTATATATTAACTTTAAAACAGAAAAGTTCTTTTCGTGGTAGTCTGATTTGCAAAGTAAGACGGAGAAAAAGTAACGCACCAATATTTATTATTAACGCAGCCTTAACGATGAGAGATATATGAAAAAAGATTAATGAAGTTTAGGATAATGTGTGCAGCAATAATCCAGCCCAATTTTGTATTTCTTAGCTTTGGGAAACTTGGACCTAACGTCCGTACGTCATTGCCTACGACATCCCAGAAAAGGTCTGCACGGATGAGCACATCGATGGAAAATTAGGGTCTGCAAGTTTCAAATTGTTTGTTATGCAAGTTAAGTTAAGTTTAAGTATGAAGCAAGTCAAAGCAACGTTATATATTTTGTGTATTGAGCTGATATAAGCAACCCTCAGTAATGTTGTATAGAACAGTTTTTGCAAATACCTGAGATGGTAATTTTATTGATAGGCTTTACTCGAGAGCTAAAGCATCCTTTAGGGGACTACTTAGTTTCAAATGAGGATTGACTTCCACAGTCTACTAATGCACGGGCTTTATCGACTTTTGTTTGTTTCAGGGTTTGTAACTTCGATTATTGCTGTAGATAATATAATTTGATTTACTGGTTGCTTACAAAAATGTACCTACTATTGTATCAGTAGTATTAGAAGGATTAGTGTTATCTGGCCATAGTTGCACGGCTATTATTGCAAGGCTATTATGGAATTTCTTACAATCTCGGCAGAGACCAAGCCTGCAATTGCGCTGATGGTGATCATTTCAAACGCAATTCGTGCAGTCTTAATCGTTGTACATCGGACATTTTTTCCTCTAGATTCTTTTTGGATAGAACAGTCACTTACTCTATGGTCACCATTACAAATGACGCAAAGCTTATTATAATAATTTTGAGTAGAAGATGTAAAAGATTTTGAATGAGTGCTGGTGTTAGGACAGGTCGTGCCAAAGTGACTTTTTAGACCTATTCAATCTATTGCGATTCAATGACTCTAAAATGTCTGCGCGATCAATTAAATCGTTCAAGTGTGGGTATGTCATGCAAAAAATTACACATTTCTTCCCATTTAATAATGTGAGGGGATCTAGTTTTGAACTGATAATGTGAATTTTCATTAAATCCTAATAGTTCGGTAGATAAGAGTCAAATGTCAAAATATTAATAAAAATAAAAGTCAAAATATGAATGCAAACCCAATCAAAATTTGCGGCTTAATATTCTTAAACAGGTAGGTACTGCAGACTTGATTATTTAAGGTTTAGGTAATATTTGTTCTATCAAGAGCTTCCTGGAGAGAAAAAGAAACAAAACAATAACCTATAAATCGTTACGACACGTAACGTGGGTACGTGACTAATTATGCAATTGTTTCATCGTACTTTAGCGTATTGTTTTTACCTAATAGTGTGGCTTGATTTTTTTGGAACTTTTAGGATGCAAGTGGTTAGATAGGTATAGGCTACGTGGATGTAACAAAAGGAAAAGTTGGGCACTTATCTGAAAAGGCCGGCACCACGTGGAATGCTACTGACTTCAGTGCAGGAATACGATCACCGTCTCGGCTAAGGCTTCTATGACCCTTGATTGATGCAAAAGTTTGTTGGATCGTCGAGACACCGCCAAGTGGTAATTGCGTATATCTTGTGTTTCTTGAATCTTTACCGAATTATGCTTGTAATGTAATTTGTATATAGGTTCCTTAATAAATAAAGCACGGTCGCCATTAGTGTTGGGGTTTGGTTGCACAAGTCAAACTAATACCGTCTTTTCTACAATTGATTGTGCCGATTCACATGGATTAAAATTGAAGACGAAGAATTTGTGAGAATGTGTAAGTAAAGACATTGACATAACAAAAATATATATTGCGGGTGGATGGGTAATAAATATAAGAAATAACGAATACGCTTTCAATAGCATTTGCTTCGAAAACGGTGTAGGCGCGTCAACACAACTTTTTATTCAACAACTACCCAAAACAATCGACTTATTAAGGTGCCCCAAGTTTCTACTATGTTCGGCTGTATTTTGTGGTAGGCAATGAAAAATATTCTGTTATTTAAAAGGTAAAACTATAATATGCCGCTCGCTTATATACGCTGTACTTACCTATTTGCGATTGTTCATGTTGTTAAGTTTTTCAAGCATATTAAGCGTTATAAACACTTGTATTCACACTGATAGAGCTCATTACATATAACATTTATCTTCATCACAAGTAAAATCGTGGAATAGTTTCCGCAGACCCAAGTACCTATCAGGTACTCGCTCCACATAGTTTCTACATGACATAATAGATGTTATTTTAAATATTGCTTATTTAGATTGGTAAAAAAAAATTACATATACTTTTAAAACTACAAAAAAATGTTATAAGGAAGTCGTTAAATGTAATATTTACGACAGTAGTTTATGATTACCATTTGCTAGATTTTTTTTTACAACATTAATATATTTTTGATGTTTACGGGAATTCATGTATTCTTTATCATTTTTAGTAGATACCTGTTATACCGTCGGTGGGAAATCTTGCTTAGCAGGTTGTTGGCAAAAAACAACCGGCAATGGCCACAGATGTGTGATGACCTGTTTGAAGTTGTTGACAAGTCAGCGGTAGCGAACAGTGGCCATCGGGTAAGGCTTCGGCTTTCCTTACGGGGGAACCGAATTCGATCCCTCTAACTTTTCGGAGTTATATGTTTTAATTTCCCTCCCACCATAGCTCATTGCAAGAAAATATTATCAAAGTCCTACTTCGAAAAAGAAGTCCGACACCCCAACCCCCTAGTGGTCGATGCGGCAACTTATACCCCCGTCCCCAACGTCGATATCGGACGGAGACGACCGAAGCACGTCCTTGACGATTCAGACAGTCAAGCCACTACCGTCAATGCGTCTTAGTCAGCAACCTTTTGAATTTTGAACCCGTCAGGTGTCCATCCGAAATAGAAATGATGGTGAAGCAAAACATTGTGAGGAAACCTGCATGTCTGAGAACTCCCCATAGTGTTCTCTTAAAGGCCTATGAAGTCTACCAATCCAAGCACTTGGCCAGTCTGGAAGACTACGGCCTAAACCCGTTTCATCTTTAGAGAAGACCTGTGTGGATCTGTATTGGGTCAATGATGATGAAGCGGTTCAGCGTTCCGGTGCAAAACCGTAAACAAATTGAGTGTATTATAATACGTACGGTATTCGACTCGACTCTAAGTGATCTGGATTCAGCCCTCGTTTCGGTCACGGGCACCACAAAGTTTGGTCCAAAGAACCCCCTCGTTCTAACGTCGCCTTAAGCTGGAGCTGAAGCCTTACAAAAGTCCCATCAATGACAGAATAAAGTTACATGACACGAGACATTTTTCCCGATTCGTCAAACTCTAGAGATCAAACCTAGATACAGCTCCAATCTTCTTCACCAATAACCTCATAAGTCAAGCTACTTGACTTATAGAACACCTACTAAAGTGGTTGAGTACATTGAACGAAAAAAACACAAATAGGGTGCTAAACTTGTCGAATAAAAAAAAATTATTTTCATGTTACTACACAATATAGGATTACATAAAAATACCAGAATGCTCTCGGCCTGTAGTTGTTTACAATAAAACTAACAACTTTTCTTCTACGACTTTTATTAGCTTGATAGTCTGTGAAATATTACAACATCAGTATTGGGGGCGGAGGGAAAGTTGAATGGCCGTAGGTTATCCATGACCCTCATGAACATTAATTATCGGCTAATATATTATATCTCGTATGTGCGGTGACAGCCTATTGATTAGGGCTTCGGCTTCCCTTTCTGGAGAGGCTGAGTTCGATGCCCGGATCGCAGATCGTGAGGAAACCAGCATCACGTCCTCAAAGTGTACCAATCCGCACTGTGCCAGCGTGGGGGACTAAGCTCAACCTTGTCATTCTGTGAGGAGACTCGTGCTCTGTAGCGAGGCCATAATGGGCTGATAATGATGATTACACTCTTAACACAAACCTTACCATAATGGGAAGAAGTTTGTTATGTTTACACTACGCAAAATAAAAGTACAAAGCTCTTGTAAAAATAAATAATACGTTATCAAAAGTTCAAAACAACGAAGTATTATTGTTTAGAAGTGCTACACCTGTGTTACATTAGGTACGCTTAGCAATGTCAATCTTCCGACGAGGAAAAGATGTTTTTATTATAGTTCTATTGTCAGATGAGTGACGGCCTTGTGGGCTTTATAGTCAGCTTTAGGACGCGTATTCACTGACGCTCAACGAACAGAGTTAAGAGACATAAATTTCACATAGGTTATTGTTATTGGTCCAATCTAGCACGCCTCGCGTCCTCCTCGCTCCGGTCCGCCCGTGGAAACGCGCCCTTATTGTCAACATCGTATCGGCTCCGCTGCCAGGCGTCCCTTTGTTCTTGTATTGTTTTGCCGTGACCTTGCGCGTACCGGAAACCAATCCACATTATAAATAAGAATATTGGAATTAGAATTTGCATATTTATTGGAATTAGATCTATTGATCTCTTTTCATAGGTGATCAGCGGAGATTTCAGCGTCTTAAGCTATTCTTCAGCATTTCAAACTTTAACCGGTTGAGATTTCCTAAATCATAATAAGTGCCTATGATAGTTAGGGGAACATAGATTGACACTAATAATGTCAGAAAACTAAGCCCCGCTAGTGGAGCGACGTCGATCAATTTATGTAGAGCAAGTAAAAAATCATTAATATCAAATTATATATTGGTTTTTCTTAAACATGAATATTAAGTAAAAGCCACACCGGTCGGTCGCATCATTAACTTTCACTTAATAGTTAGCTAAAATATGGCACGCCAGTCTGCAGTGAAACTCCGCCATCTCTGGCTTCAGGAGCCCGAGCGGCGCGGGCCACCCGGCGCGGAGTGCTCGCAGGCTAGCACGACCTGGAGCAGCGGCGTCGCCGGCTGAGGCGCTCCGGACACGGCGCGCCCCCCGGGCCCGGCTGGGCCTGCACACAACCACAATAATAGGATTACATTTTGGTGTTGAAACTGGGCAGGAGGGTAGATAATGAACCAAACCGATCTCTAAAAATGATGTATCAATATGCCTGGGTGTCGCGGGTCAAAGCAACTTAAGCTTAATGTTCGTCGTATATCATGGAATTCCGCAAAGTATCATCTGCTACTGTCCAATAAGAAGATAGATTTCATCTTGGGGAAGAACATATGATACTTCATAGCAATAAACCCAGATGGTATCTGCAAAAAATCTATAGGTACACTGACGAAGTTTGGGAAAACAGCTAGTCTTATCTATAGATTATAAAGTAACGTTGCATATCCCTTCTCTGGCCTCAGCCTCTTCACTCGCAGGAGCAGGGGATACCGCTTATCCGATGAGGGTCAGCAGATTCAGCCATAGGTACTAGGTGGCTAGTGCCAATTTCCTTACTCCAGGCAGTTTGAGAGATTTTTTGATTCGGAAATTGAATTTAGGATCTAGTAATCCGGAGATTCTGTAGTCCAAAAGACGCTGACAACTACTAGGACAACCAATCAGTGTAATAGTACAATGTTTGGGCTTTTACTAAACGCTCTTGCACTTATTGTTACGGAACGAAATTCCTTTAAACGAGACCAGCTACCCTAACCCTTTTAAAAAAAATCAACAATAGACCCTCTTAATTTAAACCATTCCTCCTGGACGCTAAAGCTTCTTATGAAAATATTCAAACGGTTTCGACGAAGATAGGTATAGAGTTACAGACGAATTTGACGTCTTTATGGAGTCGCTTTGTTATAGTTTGATCTCAAAACGGTTTCTTTCACTAATTTAGTATCCCCGATACTCTGAAGGGAACTCAAAATAGATTTCATACGGTTTCCGTGCTCAGACACACTCAAGGGCTCAGACGTGCCTGATCATAGTGTAGCGTTAATATACCGACTTGTATCTATGTTCAGCCATAAAACTGTCTGCTTATCAGAAATTTATAATCTCTTGAATTTTTGTTTTCAAATTCGCGAATTATTCGCTAGTAAAACCGCTAAATTATGAATATTTTATTTATTTTGTCATATTACATTTGAAACCGGAACGCTAAAGAAAATAAAAATATTTAAAGATGAGTCACATGTTATATAAAAGGTTTACAGACCTAGCTATTATGTTCGATAAATGATGATGTTCTCACTGACCCAGCATCCAAACTAATTTGTGGCAATTACGCGATTTGGCTATATTAAAATTTAGTTTATTTTGCAAAATTTGAGCACATTAATGTGCTCGAATTTTGCGGCGATAGTCTAGTGGGTGAGGCTTTTGCTTCCATTTCGGAGGGATTTGTATTCCCGGCACGGAATTCCGGAGTTATGTGCGTTTTTACTTTAATAAATAAAATAGTTAGCACATGCTTCAATGGTGTTGGAAAACATCGTGAGGAAACCTGCACGCCTAAGAGTTTTCACACAATGTTATCAAGAGCCTTTGAAGTCTGCGAATTTTGATGATGATGACGTATTAAGAAAGTGATTTAGGCATTTTCTTACTTAAAAGTACCTACATGATGTTAAAAATAAACGATGTCTGTTTTTGGGTGCCAAATATGAATTGAAGCGTGGCGTCACACTCACCAGCACGGCCCTGCTGCGCTCCTGGTAGCCGATGCCGCACGTGACGCTGCAGGGGCTCCACTCGCCCCAGCCGCTGAGCCGGCAGTCGCTGGCCGCGGCGCCTGCCGGCAAACCTGGCTCGTTTGGTGGATGCCTCCAAAAGGTCGCTATGTAGCGATAGAGCCGCCAAATTGTACCAAAAGATAATTTTATGTTGAAAGAAGCTCCGCAACATAGACTCAATATATATCTGTATAAGCTCTCTACATCACCGGCATAGAAATCCTTTGGGTGAGCTCGAGGCCAGCAGTCAGAGGTGCTGACAAGCTAGGAGGGTTCCAAACGCGTTCGCCAGGTTTTTTCGCAATCACAATCTCACAGTTAATTAATATTTAGCTCAGAATAGTAGTAAGCACTCACCATTGCTAGCGGGCGGGGCGGGCTCGATGGAGCTGACGCTGAGGCCGGGGAAGTTGGTGCTGACGGTCGGCCCCTGCGCCGCCGGCGCGCCTCCTGCGACACAAACCACTTCGTAGTCCTCAACTGACTCCGAGACCTTAACCTTGCTGACTGCGCGATGAAAAGCTATGACATCACCGTAGGTCGAGTGATCTACATATTATTACAATTAGATGATTCAGAAACAGAGCGAAGTATGTGACTGTGTGGACAGATCGAGGTCTTTATGCGCAGTTTTGCTAAAAGATAATATATTACATTGACTTGTAGCTAACCTAAAATCCATACTAGTATTATAAATGCGAAAATGTGATCGTTTGTTTGCCTTCCTTCACAACCTAATTAAGCAACCAATTGACTCGATTTGTGCTTTAGAGTTAGTTGAAAAGACGAAGAGTTACGTAAGACTACTTTTTATCCCCGGAAAACAAACTGTTCCCAGGAGATTTGTAAAAAACCGTAATCAACACGGACGAAGAATGTGGGCAACAGCTAGTATAACCTGAATTAGTTAGTGTTTTAAAGTCATGACCGCATGGATTGATGCCGAAAGGACATCTTTGTGCAAAAGTGAGTAAATTGCTCTAGCCGGAGCCCGCCTGTACACGAGCTCTCATAATAATTGGTACATAATTTGTTGACTGGTCCACTTTAACGGAACTGTCCAAAGATCTTCTTATTATTGATTAGCTTTTGCCCGCGGCTTCGCTCACGTTAAGTTAAATTTTTGATTTGGTAAATTTAACTAGCAATGTTTAAAAAAATGTCTTGCCGCTAAAAGAAAAATATGAACGTAAATTATTTAAAAAATCAGACTTTCATATAAATTTTCATTTGAACTATGTTATGAGACTTCAGCAATCCTCAATCAGTTGGCAGCGCACCGGCCCCGCTGCGGCGAGAAATAACATCGCCATCAGAACTATGCTAAGCGGCCCCATGCTTTGTTTATTTATAACCAATCCCCATACCTCCAGCATTCCGAGTGCCGACCATTGCATCGCACACGTTCTACAAATACAGGTATGTTTGTTATAAAGGGCAAACATTCTTAACTTTCATTTGCTGAGCTGGGTTATTTCTTATCGTCTTATCCGACAGACAACAGCTTTGCAAGTTTTTTGTGGGTATACTCACCACAATCGTTTGACGAGGTCATGTTCGACCTACTTATACTATCTTCTAACTCTGCGCTATCCGGATTCCGGTGCAGGGATTTATCCCAGCACCTCGAGACCCCATCGATGAAAACGGAAGACGGTAGTTAGAGGGTAACTTAAGATTCGTTACCTTTAGAGCTCGTTGACAACTCTGGGTCTGCTTAACCACTGCATTAGTTAAAATTCATGAAATTGTAGTGATGCGACTAGTTATAGCTACCTTCCGATTCAATACAAGGTCAAAGCTGCATTTAAGTAACCTTTTGAATGAAACCCAAAAACTTTTCTAGATTTTTAAATGGATCACCAAATACCCTTGGAATTCTCTCAACTCAGTTACTAGCAGGTAAACTAAGCTCGGCTGCCTACGCCGTCAGGAAAATTAGACAGATTACTACGTCAGTAATCTGTCTAATTTTCCTGCAAGACTCGTTTACTTTGCGTACTTTTATAGTGTGATGTCTTACGGGATCTTATTATGGGGTAAATCTGCTGATATAGAAACTATATTCATATTGCAGAAAAGAGCTGTACGGTCAATATATAAACTTAAATCACGTGAATCCCTCCGTGAAAAATTTAAAGAAATAGGTATCCTTACGGTAGCCTCACAATACATTTATAACAATATAGTATTTGTAAGACAACATATTAGTCTTTATAAACAAAAAGTGGATATAAACAGTCGACTTACAAGAAATGGTCATAAATTAGTGACATCTGCATATCGTCTGCGAAAGGTGCAGAAGTCATTTGTGGGATTGAGTATACGCTTTTATAATATAATTCCTAAGGTAATTTGGGACCTACCAATGCATAGGTTTAAAGAATGTGGTAAAACACATTTATTACAGCGAGGTTATTATACAATTGATAAATTTCTTAATGACAAGGTTGCTTGGAATCCGGCTCCGCTTTCATCTCTAACAAGATAGAAAAATGTATTTTAAAATGTAAAATGTAAATTGTTGATATTGGAAAAGAGCAAAAGCTGAGTTTCTTGCCGGCTTCTTCTCGGTAGAATCTGCCTTCCGAACCGGTGGTAGATTCAGTACACACAGACAGACTTGACGTTTCAAAAGTGCTTATATTAGGCCTACTTGAAATAAATGAATTTTGAGTTTTCAATAGGTACTGACAAAATACCAGCGTTGTGGGTACATTAGTATCAGGAATATTAATCTGAGTCAGAACCTTTTTATTGGCACTAAGTACACATCATACACTTTTATGCTATAAATAATTAAGTACTTTTAAAATTTTAAGTAACTCCGTATGTATCTGTTTGTGTTGTTCTGGTAAATAAACCAATTCTATTCTATTCTATTTCTACCCTTTAGAGAGAATTTCTCTATCCTCATGAAGGTGAATTTATTAGGTTTCGTCGCTACTCTACGTTGCTTTCATGCCATAAGGATGATTAGCTTAGTAGCTACGTGTCATGCGAAGTGGCACTGAATAGCCCTGTCGAGGTGGAGCCCTACGCGTCATTAATGAGGCTGTCCGAAATGTGGCAGTCGCCCTCGAGCCCCCATTATAACTCCTACTATGTAACCTACCTACCAAAATAGGAAACCCTGATTTTTGCGAGCCACGAACTAGTGCGCGTTTCCCTATCACCATCTTCTTATTATTATTTGCTTTAATACTTTTAATTATTTTCCTGTCTTTATTAGAGTGTGAAGTGACGCTTATTTGATGTAATTTGTATAAGTACATGACCGAAAAAAAACTAAGGTAATCAAAACACAAGGTAAAAGTTAATCTCATAGTAACTACATATCGCTCTCCTATAATAGTTTTGATTTGATTAAAAGTACAATTTTTTTTCTTAAATTATCCTGGACCCCCCAAACTAGGATATCCCGTGTCTTGGGGGTATACATAATGAAAAATGTGTGTGTGTTTGTGTGTGTGTGTGTGTGCGTTTGAATGTGTAATTTTTAGCAAACTGCAATTTAAATTTTAAATCCATTGACTGTTGACAACAACTTGAAATTGATATAAACTTTTAATTTTCGACCTGCATGTTGTTGACTAACGATACGCAAGTTAAATTAAAATCCCCTCCACGTGTACAGAGCAGTTAAAGCATTTTCTATTGATATTTGAATCGGAACACTAAATGGCGCTATAGCAGAGCAGAGCTGAACGGGATCAGATACCTAGTATGACGCTGCAGGTGCTGAGACAGTCGTCCTGCGAGATGAAGTTGTTGCGGTTGCCGCGGCAGCCGCCGTAGTCGAAGGGCACGCACATGCCCTTGGCGGCCGCGAACGCCCAGCGCCGGTACAGCCCGCGGCACGGCCCTTGCTCAGGGGCCTCCATGCAAATACCTGAATCACACAAATCGGGTTCAAATCAATGAGCAGACATTTAAAAGCGGTAGCAGGTAGCGTAGGGATATCATATTTTAGATTGCGTATGCATTTTCGATCTGGCGAGAAAAGGTGCTAAGAAACGAGGCGATCGTAGTCCTTTATTTTCCTCGTTAAACATCCTCGCACATCTCTGTACCAAAGCTATAAAACATAATTGTATAGTAATTAGTAACAGTCTCGAATCCCCGAGTTGGGAATACTGCCAACATGAAAACCCCAGAAAAAGTAATATCGTATCCAACATTTTTAAGTTTGCCAATCAGGCTATAAAACCAATGTCAAAACTATGATCGCTTTTTGGATAGATGAATGTAATGAGGTGAAATTAACAACTTTAAAACTAAATTGAATCTTCTGGATGCCCGTGATACTTTTAACTAAACCAAGTTTTTTTCTCAAGGTCATAGTAAACATAATTATTATAATTGAAGTATAGCGAGAGCAACAGAATACCTTGAGCGGCGGTCGACATTTAAGGAAACAATGATTTTTATCGTTTGTCGGCAACCTTGTGCAAATGAGCCGAAACGGCTCGAAACAACGCCATTGGAACAATACAATAACATCTTGTAGTTTTGCGCCTTGCGGCATGATTTTAAGTAGGTATCAAGTACTTACTTACCAAAACAAGAAAGTTTCAAAAATACAATAATAATACTAGGTAGCTACTATGTAGTTAGGTACCTACTTTGAAAATGCATGTTTTTATGACTGGGTCACTTAACAATCAATGATTGTGATATAACTCAACCTCTCGGTTCTCGGTGAGTACATAAAGTGTGATATGCTTTTTACGTTTTTAGTTTGAATTACTTGTTTCCGTTTCTAAATCGTAGATTTGTTTAAAAGTAGATCAGAAATTTATCTAAAAAATTTAATCAACATAATATTACGTCGTTGTTTTCTTGCGTTTGTTGGGCACTCGCATGATCGTCATTACCTTACTCGTGCAGAAATTTTGACTACGTTAGCGAAAAGCAGAAGAAACTGTACGCAGGGACGGTGAGATTTATAATGAGTCCAATCTGTGTGCTCGGTGTGTTCACTCACGTTTGGCGGTGGGCACGTCGACGGCGCAGTCGGCCCGCTCCTGGCACGCGCGCTGCTGCATGAGCTCGACGCGCGCGGAGCACGGCGCCTGCTGCGCGCCCGGCACCAGCAGCAGGCGCGTGCGGAACCGCACGCCGCGCCCGCACGACGCCGAGCACGGCGACCACGCCGCCCAGTCCGACGTGGGGCACGTCGGGTCCGACACGTCCGCCAGCGCCTCCTCCTCCGAGCACGGAGGCTGCATGCATTTGCGGTTCTCCTCTGCCGGTGCGCGCTCAAAATTAATCCGTGGAGGAGACATTTTTCTCCCCGGGGAATAGGACTAAATTGTATGTCCTCCTAGTGCGTCCTCCGCAAGTGTTAACACGTAAACTGTATCCCTTGTCAGGGGATATAAATCCAGGATTGGATCCAAATATTTCTTTATTCAAATAGGCACATAGATGGCACGTTTGATACGGACATTACATGTTAAATATAACGTAGAAGTGAGTTGATGGCGATAACTAAATTCGTCAACTTAAAACTAAAGCTACGAGGGTTCCAAACGCGCCCTGGTCTAAGAAGAAGCCCGCAACAAACTTAGCCGATGGTTATTTTGTAATTATCACCATCTCACATTGTCATTTAAAACTACTGAAGAAATAACCTGGTTAGAGCAATAATTTACATCCAAGCATTTTTATCGTTGACGTAGTCCTTAATAGGACTTTTCTATAAGCTTACGTTTAATACGAACTTTGAAGTTTTCTAGACACATCTCCAAGATGTCAACAGGTAGTTTAATGTAAAATTATATACAATTTCCTTTAAATGAATTTCTTATTTTTAGTAGTCTAGTATATTGCACTGCAAGTTTATTTTTGTTCATAATGTTCAAACTATTGCGGTCACATTTTCTCTTAAATTTAGATATATTTTTGTGAACATACATTAAATCACCAAATATGTATTAGCTTGCGGAAACATGCCTCGGAATATAAGAAGCAAGTTGTACGCCGGGAATATTAATTAGTTTCTAATATTCTCCAAAGTAATACAGATTGCATCATCATTACGCAGCTACGGAACATAAAGATGCTTGCCGGGTCGAAAAAAGGCCTTGAAAATTAAATGAAAACGTAGCGAGAAGCATCCCTTAAAAAGGCGAGGTTGCGACTACATACCGATGTGCACCAGCGGGCACTTCTTGAGCCCCATCTGGTTGAGGAAGTGTCTGCGGCGCGTGTTCATGCCGATGCCACACGTGACGGAGCACTCGCTCCACGCGCCCCACTCCGACGTCTGGCACACGCCCGCCACGTCCTCGACGGGCGCCACGTCGTAGTCCGGCTCCGCCTCGTTGGCGCTGTCTGCCCTGCGACGAGCAACCCAACCTTAAGACAAGGCCAAACGGCCACGTCCTACCTGCGCCCTTCGCGTAGAATCACAAGTCCAGCGAAAGTTCTGCGAATCGGGGCACGTGAGGCTCAAACTTAAGCCCTACCAACTGTTCTTCTTTTGTGTGCCTCAGCGTTAACTTTTAGGCAAACAAAAGTCGTATGGCCGTTAGTGTCGGTGTATCATAATATACATATAGTGTCAGTCTATATAACGGGGCGGTATGCCCAAGGCACGAAACACTCGGACTCACTCGCACTCGGGCACGGCGGCGACGCACATCTCCTTGGACACGAGCTGGCGCTCGCAGGAGAACATCTGCGCCTTCTCCGGCATGCGGTAGGCGCGCGTGCGCATGCGCAGCCCCTTGCCGCACGTCACCGAGCACGCGGAGAACGCGCCCCACTCGCCCACCGCGCACTCCGCTGCCGACCACACGAGCACTGAGCATCGGCCCCTTGTACCGACGCCAGCAAGATAAGGTGTTACGACACAAC
The DNA here is from genome assembly GCF_905163445.1 of Pararge aegeria. Taxonomy (NCBI): domain Eukaryota; kingdom Metazoa; phylum Arthropoda; class Insecta; order Lepidoptera; family Nymphalidae; genus Pararge; species Pararge aegeria. The sequence continues at coordinate 409,970 of NC_053184.1, read as the reverse complement.
TAAACATCTTCAAACTAAATATGTTCAGAATAGAAAAACAACTAGGACACGATATCGTTATTATTCGATATTATAAAACATGTATTGAATGTGGTGACGAAAACTCAGAATACGGTTGTCACCACTTTCCATCTTCCCGCAACATACAGTTCAACAGAGAGCGGGCAGCAGCCTAACGTGGTGATCATAGGCAAACTGTAGCATCGGAAGCGGCCTTCAGTCAAGCAGGCTATTGATGAAGCATGTTCTGGATAAGTTCCCTTTGGTCACAATGAATATAACCCGCGCTGACTCTGATGTGGAATGCCATCGCGGACTCACGCCTGCCGGAGGAGTCCGCGTTGTCCACCTCCTCCGCCACCTGGCTCAGCAGCACCTCCTCGTCGCAGGAGCGCGAGATGAGCTTCTCCCGCGTGAGGTAGAGGCGCGCCATGGGTTGCATCTCCTGCTGCGCGGGGTCGTAGAAGGGGGCGCGCGGGTCCTCCGGGTACATGGTGGTGATGCGGTACATCTTCTCGCGAGGCTTCGATTCGGCGTTCGGCGACTGTGAAAATAAAATTAATGAATGAGAATGTTCAAATGACGAGATCAATTATCTTTTTCTTATATAATTTGATTGGTAATAATTGACGGGCCAGAATGAGCGGAGGAAAACTGTCGCCTATGAACAGAGCGACACTACGGAGGGCATGCAATCAACACGTCTTGCAACTCGCCCACCGCGTCCATGACCTGAGGTGTAGATATCAAGCCTCGTGTGCCTGCTATAACACCGGCGTCCGGCAACCGCGCCCTTCAGCCCAGATCACAGCATTTCAACGATGCTGCTTGGAGACGGAAATAAGAGGAACTGTAACAAAAAGCTCTGCTACTACTCTACCTACCTCTACCTCTTTCTTACGTTGGAATCAGCATTACAGATCAAAGAATTGAAGAACAGAATTGGAGTATCACCAAAGTTGACCTAGTTTACCCTGAAATTTTAAGTTCTGCAGTCTCGAAAAAAATATGTAGCAACACTTGAGCTCGGTTGCCATAGATTGGTATTTCCTTACATAACTATGGGTTAGGTTCCTTACATAACCACGAAAGAGAATGCAGGTTTCCAAAAAGTTTCTTGAGTGCTTACCATGTATGAGATGCCGTCATCAGTGCCGGCATCGTAGGGGAAGAGGTCGATGACCTTGCTCTCGGCCCACGTGCAGTTCTTGTTGCAGAGGTTGAGGCCGCTCACACCCACCACCCAGTCGGGAGACGGTCCTATGAATTGGGTATATTGCGATTGCGAACATAATCAAATTCGACATTTAAGTATTGATGTATCGACTGACCTTAACTGTTTTAAAAATGTTTTAATCCGGAATACTTAATCATAATTCAAGATGAAGTTATGCACACAGACAGTTTGCTTTAAATACGTATTACTCTTAATCATGGGATTTTAGTCACACAAGTGAAGAAAAAACAAATCCATGCAGACACTGTTCTGTCTTCTTCTCCTTTCATGTAGATTATTTGCTTCAGGATAAAATCAATGGCGACGAGTGTTATGGAGGAGTGTACTGCTATCCATGTTCAGTAGCCTTAGTACTAGATTTGCTTGCTCGCAGTCGAGGAGTCGCTTCCAAAATGGGCCTAACATTACTCGTTTTAAAGTCGCAAATCATGCGCTTCTGACTTATTTTACAAACTAGCTGAAGACGTGTAGGCAAACTTGAGATTTAGCACTGCAAAGTAAATTCCATTGAACTTGGATGCAGTACGCACCGAACATGGAGGCGAGGGACAGCAGATGCCGCTTGCGGTCGGCGACGAAGGCGGCGCTGGTGTTCTGGTTGAGGCGCGGGTGCCACAGGCCGCCCGCCTTCAGCACGGAGCGCAGCGCCGGCCCGCGCTGGCGCAACTCGCGCTCCAACAGCCCCACCGAGCCCCACTCGGCCAGCGACCTGCCAGCACGTATTTAAGGTTTAAGGAGACTCGGCCGATAGAAAACAGATTCGATACTAAAACCACAAATAAACAAGACGATCTTGAATGCTTTTAACACAGTATGAACTCAAGATTAATTCATCTAAATCTCAGGCTATTATTATTGGCAGCCTTGGTATGTGTTCAAAGGTCGATTGGGAGAATCTACCTCTTATTGGTTTAATGGTGTCAGAATTGATAAAGACTTATCGTGGTCCGTGCAAGTCAGGGATTTGAGTGGTTCAGGACTTATGTGACTTTCAGATCGTTGTGTCAACTGCGATTCATTCTTCCGATCCCGACTAAAGTTATTCTAGAACATTCCAGCTAAATCCAGACGTTTTTTCAGGTGGCACGGGTGTATCGGATTTATTGCATCTCACTTCAAGGGTGACACGTAAATCGAAACATTGGGCCTTGAAGCTTTCAGCATGTTTGCGTTCCTTCTCCTATACATTCCTCACAGCATGAGAAATATTGCATTGTCGACGAGGAACTTAGTCAGACGAAATAATAAACTAAATGAAGTTAATAATATTTAAATAAAATTAAATTTCATCAATTTTATTTACAAACCTAAAACCGTCAGTAGCGATTTCCCCTTCGCCCCAGAATTTGAATGTTTTGGGGTGTGTAGCGCCGATCACATCGGAGAAATGCGTGAGCCACAGCGCCTGGACGGGGAAGTTCTTAGGGTGCGTTTGTGGCGACCACAGCCCTTCGAACACCATCTGCAATATGTTTTACACAATAATGTAATCCTCATGCGGAGGAAAATACAAATCATTAGGTGTAAGTATCTATCACGAGTCACAATAAATGTGTTTTCAATGTGGTCAAAACATATTATACTATTTTCTCTTAAACAAGCAAGCTTTGCATATGATCATCATCATATCAAGCCATTACCGGCACACTACAGGGCACGGCTCTCCTCCCACAATGAGAATGGGTTAGGGCCGCGGTCCACACGCTGGCTCAGTGCAAATTGATGGACTACACATACCTTTGAGAACATTATGGATAACTCTCAGGCATGCAGGTTTTCTTACGATGTTTTCCTTTACCGGTGAAGCAAGTGACACTAAACTGTGAGATGGTGATAACAAAAAAAAAAACACCCGGCTAAGTTTGTTGTGGGCTTCTTCTTAGACCAGGACGCGTTTGGAACCCTAGTAGCTTTAGTTTTAAGTTTACGAATGTGGTTATCGCCATAATCTCACTACCGTGTGATTCTTATGTACGCATCAAAAGTGCCACCTGTGGGCCTACTTGAATAAAGATATTTTTGACTTTGACTTTGACTGCTTAAAACGCCTAGTGGTTAGAGCACCAGCCCCCCTTTCGGATAAACCAAGTTTGATGTCGGGGGCACGCATCTCAGACGCTTCCGAGTCGTGTGCTTTTTAATTTAAAAACACTTATGCCCGTTTTCACAAACTACGGACGAGGCAATAAGAGGCCTAAGAAGTAAAGCCTATTAAATGAAGCTTCCTAGGTTTCTAATCAATTAAAATTTCGTTCGGCAACGCATAAAAACAACCTTACTCTTATGTGATGTCAACGCCTAGCGTATTCAGACAGCATATAAACATGAGTTCGAGAAACATTTTTTCTTCTAGAAATAACCTAAATCACTAGGCATCCGATTGAAGGCGCATTGATATTATTGATTTAAACGGCGAAGAAAAACATCGTGAAGAAATGTGCAAGCTCGAGAGTTCTCCACAGCGTTGTCAAAGGTGTGTGGCTACCAGTCCTACGTCGGCGGGACGGCGGGGCCTCACCCGGTACTTGGCGTCGTCGCACGCGCAGCAGTCGGGCGCGCTGGCCGCGGCGTCCTCGCACAGCCGCTTGCTGAGCTGGCCGTCCTGCGCGAACCAGCTGCTCTCGTTCTCGTACACCATGGCCCTGCCGGCACAAGCGATACCGCGGGGTCCCTCTTACCGACATCATATGATGATAATTCACTTTTGTCTCGTCTGTACCAACGTTCCCGCCTACGAGTTTCGCGTTACCATAAATTGATAAAGTAACAAATATAAAGCAATCATCATTATCATCATCACATCAACCGATAGACGTCCACTGCTGGACATAGGTCTTGTAGGGAGTTCCAAGTTCCACGATTCTGAGCCGCTTGGATCCAACGGCTACCTGCGACGCGCTTAATGTCGTCTGTCCACCTCGTTGGGGGTCGACCAACGCTGCGCTTACCAGTACTGGGCTGCCATTCCAGCACCTTGGGACCCCAACGTCCATACTTTCTCAGAACTATGTGCCCGGCCCATTGCCACTTAAGCTTCGCGACTCGTTGAGCTATATCGGTAACTTTGGTTCTTCTACGAATCTCCACATTTCTGATTCGATCGCGTAGAGATACTCCGAGCATAGCTCTCTCCATCGCCCGCTGAGTGACTCTAAGCCTTCTTATGAGGCCCACAGTTAACGACCATGTTTCAGAGCCATAGGTCATCACTGGCAACACGCATTGTTCGAAGATTTTCGTGAAATTAATAGTGGATTCCTAACGATTTGAACACGTCAACAAATAATTAGGAAGTACATAGTAAATACGTTTGCATTAGTTCGAGAGATTTTGTTGAAGAATTAATCTAGGCTACATTATATAACAATATGGCCCACAAAGTTCATGAACTTTGTACAGTGTGCTGATATAATACGTTATATCTATTACTGCTACGCACGAAGAAAACGGAAAGTACGCACGCATATACGCACGTTAGAAAATATACTTTCTGAACACTAGTTATGTGTTCAGAAAGTATATGCGTTGCCGGCACAAGCGATACCGCGGGGTCCCTCTTACCGACATCATATGATGATAATTCACTTTTGTCTCGTCTGTACCAACGTTCCCGCCTACGAGCTTCGCGTTACCATAAAATGATAAACTAACAAATATAAAGCAATAGCATCTTAGTATTTTAAGTGGATTCCTAACAATTTGAACACGTCAACAAATAATTAGGAAGTACATAGTAAATAGTACGATTTCAAAAAACGTTTGCATTAGTTCGAGAGACTTTGTTGAAGAATTAAACTGGGCTACATAATATAACAATATGGCCCACAAAGTTCATGAACTTTGTACAGTGTGCTGATATAATACGTTATATCTATTACTGCTACGCACGAAGAAAACGGAAAGTACGCACGCAATAACTAGTGTTCAGAAAGTATATTTTCTTAGTCATAATTAATTGCAATAATGTAAAACCAATCTGCAAATAAGCGATTTGAATTTGCAATTTTTATGAGGAAATGAAGTTCTTAAACCATTTGATCGGTTTCGCCTCGAGTAACTAAAACTCACATCTTTCCAAGGCAGTGGCGTGCACTTTATATATGCACAAAAGCACTGCATACCCAAATTATCTTATATAACTCTTATTGGAGGGGAATTTTTTCCATTTTATGCCATGTACCTGCTTTAGGCATACCCTGGTCACAAACCCTATGCACGCCACTGTTCCAAGGACCCACTCTTACCAACTCTACTTTCTTCTTACTTTAGAAAAGCGCGACTCATGTTCGGAACGGATCTTAATTTTAAGTAACCAATATTAAGAATACTGGTATATATTCCACACGGATGGACAAAGTGAGAACTACGTACTTGAATAACACACAACCAGAGCCTTCTGGAGGTGCTTTCCACATAACTTGCACTTCAGTCTTCGGCAGGTCATCGGACTCTATCACAGAGTTGGTGCACTCCTCGTCAAACTTGGTAAGGGTGTCGGCGAAGAGCTGGAACTGGCCCTGCTTGCGAGGGCTCCTAGGTGAAGACGGGTCCAAGGGGTCCAGCAGGAGTTGGAACTTTGTGAACTGCTGCACGACGGAGTGTGTCCGAGAGCCGACGAGGGTCACTGCGGGATGCAAATGCAAATACATTATATCGCTATCTTCAGCGTGTTCAAAACATTTGAGAAGATCGAGATCGATTGTACGAACTCCCTAGCGCAACGGTGAGCGCTTTGAATTTAACTACGAGGTCCTGGGTTCGAATCCCGGCTGGGGCAGTTCATTAACTTAAACACAAACCCTGATTAGTTGATGCTGCTGACATTTCTAGCTTTCTACTTAACAAGTTATATTCAAGTTGGTACCTACAATACAAAATCTTGGACGGACGGACGCACATCATATATCATAAGCAGATGCAGTGTTTTTTTAATGCGCAGATCGGAATAATCTAATAATGGCAGGGCACACCGCGGCCGGCGCGGCAGTGCAATGTAAAATACGCAACAAGATATATAACAGGATAAGAGATACTTGATTCCAGATTTTTACTCGGCAAATCCCCTTTAATGCATTGAGGTCGATTTCTATGCATAAGAAAATGTATCTTGTTACCTCTAGTAACATAAACGTATGAATTTTACATTGTAAATGCTCGCACTGCCGTCGCCGGTGTGTGCTAGTTTTCTTATTAACACAAATCGCGGGTATCGACCGCAGAATATGTAGCTATAAAATAATTCGCGTTTTAATAACAATTTACATATGGGTTCGTTATCTGCTGTTTACGGCGAAGTCATCGGCGTACAGCTCGGAGCACGCGGTAAATACTCGTAGTTACTGATACTGACGCTAATGTGTTCTTCAAATGAATTCTCGCTAACGGCTACACTGTTAGCTGGTAAACTCCACTTGCCTCACCTTTTTAATATTTCGGTACCTATATATTGTTGGCAATAGTTCAAAACTTTTATTTCCATATTCTTTACAATTTTATTTTAATTATCACTCTTCGCTTGGAACTTAACACTTCTAAAATTATATCCATTCCGAGTACGTTGAGCGTTCGCGCCTGAATCCGTGATTGGCGCCATCTTTTCTTTTTTATATTGTTTTTTTTTTCTCGGTATTCAGACCAAAGAGTTAAAAAACTTAATTAATTATTGTTGTAACTATTTAAATAATCTTTATTAAATAATTATTGTCTAAATTATAATTGTTGCATTAAAATAACCAACCGTAAATAAAAAATCAAATGCCATCCTTTATATAATACTTAAATCGTAATTTCATATACTTAAACAAGATCATACACACACACAATAATCAAAACACGTAAAATAACGCTAACAATATTTATTATATTAATAAAAAATATGCCTATACCTTTATCTCTTATAGATCTTCATTTTGCAGTAGATAAAGTTTTAATTATGTCCCAGGTTCAAATTTCAGGTGAAAGAATTAGGAATTAATATCTATTTCTTAATAATTAGTTTTTGTGGAAGCGGCTGGGTAATCAAAGGTGAGTAGAGTTTTTTAAATTACAATGCATCATCATCTAGTTCCAGGGGGCATTCTAAAGTTAGCTTATCCTTCAATATAAAACTGTTAGCTTACGGAGCTCGTCTTTTAAAAATTCCTAATCACTTGGAATCAGCATGTATATCGCAGGGGAAATTGTTGGATATGACCAGCGACCATTCTGCCACAGCGAGCAGCGAGCAGCGAGGTGCGTCTTGGTCTATGTTTCTCTTTTCTTTGAGAGCAGGTTTCATCCCGCTAGGCTACTCACCAACATATCGCTGGTTGGGCACGTATCGCTCCACCTCCCCGTTGACCAGGATGCGATAGAAGTTGTCCCCGGGGGACTTGGGGCGCGCGTCTTCGCTCGGGATCAGCTCGCAGCCCAGCGCCGATGCCACCACGGTCAACCAAAACGCCCACAACATCTCTGCGCTCTTGTTCGCTGCAAATCAGATTAATTGACTGAAAAGTTATAAAATTATTCACAAAGAGCTTGAGAGAATACCAGCATTGTTGGTACATGTAGTAATCGCAACGTTCGGCTGAGTCAGAACTTTTTTATTGGCACGATACGATACATCATAGACTTAAGACTATTAATAATTACGTATAAAATTTAAAGCTACTACCATATGAAAAAAAAATTGAGGTGATATTGAAAATAAACATATTCTATTCTAATGTAAATACGAGTCTCAAAATTTCTGTATAAAATTGGTCATTCTTAAAAAAAATCCATTAGGCATTGAGATGTCGAGCTTGCGAAATCATTTTGTTTCTATATACTTGCTTATAGCAGCTTTCTTTGCTGCAAAAGCAAGGAAAGGACAGACCCGAAAACCGTGAATATTTTTCATTATTTTAGATTCTAAATATCTCTGTTTTACAATGCATAAAGTAGATTTTTTTAGAATATTATAATGCTTACCAGCAACACTTGTGAGTGAGCGAAGCGCGTCGCGGCGGGTGGCGATTGGCGTCAGGCGTGAGATAGGCGCGCGGCTGATAAGGGGGCAGGGGTCAGCCGGCGACTGATTGAGGCCGCGGCTGAACTATCCAGAAGATGTCAGTAGCTATCGAAGGTTTCGTTATTCGTATTATGTACCCCGGTGTCTTCTGCGGAAGCGGCGACTGTTGATGTAGGTATCCGCATATAAAACATGTTTTTAATGTGAACTATCAGTTAGCGTGCCTTCGCAGTAAAATTTACCGTATCGTGTCACGGAAAATAGCATGGGATTTTTCACTTTAAAATTACTCATTGTAAAGTTAACAATAATAAGGATGCTCAGGTGTCGATGCGAAACGTGCGTAGAGGGTAGATCTGTTTGGTGTGGAGTATAAAGATTGAAGAAATTATAAATTACACTACCTATACAAATCCTTCTTTTCGCAGAGTATAGCAACTCTATAAAAACTCGGCAAAATTTGCTGTTTTAAGCGATTAAGAATCATAAAATGGCGTTTGATTAGTGTTTTCAGTCATAGGTATATATATATTTGGTATTCCCTGCAAAAGATGGATTGTTTTTATGTTATCATGGATATTTTAATATTCTTCATTTAATTACTTATTATATTTAACTGGTTAGGTGTTGAAAGCAGACATCATTCTGTCTAAAGTAGCTAGGTAGGTACCCGTAAAGTAAGCTAACGCCAACCCAAAATTTTGATACGGCGATAGTTACTGGCGGGCGAGATGAGGGGCAGGTGATGCAATGCACCACATTTATTTTAATTCCTACTTATGTACCTACTAAAGTAAACCCAACCAATGTCTAGCTCACAACTTCTCCATTCTCTACGTCTCTGCTATCGTAATCTCGCGTTCATAATTAAGTTTCAGTCTTTAAGTTCACATAAAACTAACTACATGTTACCTACATGAAACAACACAGACGCAGTGACTAGACGAGAAAAACAGCCTACATAATTGCATGTTGTACATGAATGATGACAGTAGCACGTCTATTTAAACATAATTTTGTACCACTTAAACTTCGTAAATCTATATAGATCTAGCATAATTCAATTATTTTGTTATTTCAAATAGTAGTTGCCAAGTCTTTTTGTTACCAATACTAAAATCAATAATCTTTAGCCATGGAACAAGGACTTAGTAATTATTTTTTTTTCAATTATGAATTGCAATTGATATAATCAATTAATTTCTGCTAAAATAACATATTATTTGGATGTAGATAGTTCAAAATACGCGGCGATTTTTCAAAGTTAGTCATCATGCCTTTTGCTCAAATATGAAGTGCCTAGGCTAGGTCGGGACGCAATGAGCCACTCACCTGCGGTTGGAGTCGGCGGCGCTGCTGCGGGCTAGTGACGCGAAGACAGCGGGCTCTCGCCACATTGCGGCTTCCGGCCGCACGCCTTTGCGCTAGGGGCACCACGCCTAGAGAGTACACCGGGACCGGGACGAACAATTTTATTTCATAAAAATCAATAGAAAAGCTTCTGGACAAGCGTAAATTTTTCGGTTTCGCCTATCGACAACGTCTGTATACGTTGTTTTCAAGCTGAAATTCACAGAGCCTTCTACAGCGAGCGCTCTTGGTAAATAAAAAGGTGACAAAACTCAAGTCCACGATTGCATTTGAATGCAAATCTTCTGAGTAGTATAGTAGAGCATTTTGTGACTAAGCTCCTGGTCGGCTCCGTCCGGGTACTTACACAATGCTTTTTTTGCTGACACACGGCATTGCTGTGTTCCATTCTGAAAGGCGCGGTTGCCGGTGTGAGAGGCACATGAGGCTTAACATCTACTTGGACATAAGGCTGAAGGCAGCCCTTTGCCGCACGTGTTCCTTGAATGTCTCGTTAAGTGTCGCTCTGTCGATAGGCAATGGTTTTCCCTTTACCGTCAGGTGGGCCATCTGCTTGGCCATGCTGCTTATGACATTCAAAAGAAATATATTATCCAACCGACCATACCGACAGGGCCTATATTATAATTCAAAATTATACTCTAAATGATTCACAAGTGCTGAACTAACAATCCATGCGAGTAACGCTGGACTCGTCCGCGTGCGAGCGCCGAGATACCGTCCCCACTCATTAGAGGCGCGTGCGCTCCGCATACCGCCGCCTACTCGCTCGGGAACACAGGATATGCTCGTTTTCGGGCCCTGGCCACTGCATCGCACATTGTTACCACTTTAGCCATTATTACACCAACTTTGCGCTTTCTGTGAAACGCATATCTGGAAGAGCCAGCCTCTTCAAGTTCGACCTAAGGTACATTTTAAGAAGAGCCTCGTTTTAAACCCTAAAATGTCTTTATTGAAATACTTAAATCACCTACATTTGTAAGAAAAGATTAAGTGTTAGATTTTACAGGTACGTTAACTGCGATTTATAAGCGATATTAAATTATAGGCTGCTATAATTTTAATCTGTAATAATCAATAACAAATAACAAAGCTTGAGAAGCAGGATGATAATGGGGAAGGAGGCGTAGGTACTTTTCGAATAACCTTGAAAAATGATAGTTTATAAGAGTGAAAGTGCATTTCTTCCAAAACACATCCCAACAGATCAATTTATTTGTTACAGGTACAACGTCAGCAGCTGTCTCTCCCTACTTTCCGTCACAGTACAGTATCCACATAACTGTTGGTTTACGGTACCTACAGGTAAAATTCGGCCTTCTTGTCGGCATCTACTGTAAGCATACCTACATATTAAAATTTAATATCTAAAAAGAAAACCAAGTTTTACAAAGTTTAACTATGATATGTTATGAGACTTGTTTCTTGGTGTAAGTATTTAATAAAGTAAACCCTAAAGACGTGCCGCTAAGCGATTTACCAGTAGCATGTCGCATAGAAACCGAGAAGGGGTAAAGGTTTGCCCTCCATGCCCTCCATGCCCTCCATGACAGATTTACGCTGCCGTGGAAGTGCCGTTAGTAATTTACATGAAAACTTACACCAATGTTGCTAAACTCTTGCACCGAGCGAGTTATATGCTGCCGACCAATAAGGAGTTCCACATCTTCTATCTTCGAAGATCTTAAAAGAACTGAAATGGGATCAACTAGACGGTAAACTCTTGAAAATAAAAACGGGATCAAGTTTTACAAAGATATAAATGAACAACACCGCAAAAATATTCACGTCATATTTAAAATGTCTTGCTGAGAATTGCTCTTGGTTAAGCTCATAGTGAGCATTTTCAACTATGGATCACAAGGTACAGGGTTAGACTCCCGGGTCGCTGTTAAAAGAGAGAATCGTGTCACGCGTAGTTAATTGCGCAATTGAGGTCCATAAGCTGTAGACGCGAGTTTTGCTTTCTCTTGAGTTGCGTGCAGATCGCCAGAAACTCGACTCGTACGAATCGAGGCCCACTTATGACCATGATTGTCCCGTGCAGTACGAGCGCGATAGTTTCAGCGAGTGGACTTATCCGTGTCAGACAACTAGCGCATAAAACGGTTCATATGGAAACATCGTGAATTCAACCTGGAGACAAGGACATATTGTATTTTAAATGTAACTCGCAGTAAAGTCCTTATTTAGTCAATTAGTGTCCCCCGTGCCGAGAGCACATTAAGTCCGGTTGTTGTTGTTATCAATATAGAATGACATGCGGTGCGTCTACGCTTGAAATCCCTCTTCATCTGCATCGCGGGTAAAAATTAAACTTTATCCAAGTATAAGGGAGGTACATAAAATAAAGAACATGCTACTCGAGTAGGTACTTTAATTTTATTTATCACTTCATACAAACATTATAACTAAACTCACACCCACGTACCTTCTGATTGCAGATTGGTTTGCCCACAAAACGTCACAGTAAAATGGATTTTCAATATCTCAGTTATATTTATCACTCTTGTTCGTCAAATGAGAAAAAATAAGTAGCAGAGAATTAGCAACTCTAAAACTAGAAACATTAGATCCATATTACTATGACGTTATACTGTGTCGATTCTAAAAGACACAACGATGAGCTCACAAATCTTAAACGAACGGTACAGTGGCTTACTGACTAGAATACGTTTCAATATTACTTCATTCAATACAATGTTAGTGTTTATGCGGTTGCAAGGACACAAATCTCTAGCATTAATAATAATAAAACGTAAAAAAGTCCTTTTCCTTCGGCGAACACTGAAAAAATTGCCACTACTTTGCGTTATCCGCCTTTATTTGTGAATGCGTCACACGGATGGATCGATTGAAATGCGACTTTTATAAGAAAAGGATAAAATAAATCGCAATGGTTCTTAGTTATGATGGATATCTGTGCGGTCTGGTATAAGCTCACCAGCGGTTGCCCGCGCTCTTTGCTCTTGATTATTAAGGTTTTCCTTTGCAGAAAAAGAAGCCTTTGTAACTCTCGGTCCTGTCAACTAGCTTTTTGCCAAATATCAAGTTGATTGGTGGCTTTGTTAGTTTTGTTTACAGTAGGGACAAAAAAACGAAAATGTACAGATTCTCCTGTATTTCGCGGATTATAGCAAATTTTTCTTAATTTTCATAATTTATCATGGATTTCCGCAAAGTAACGCCTGCCTCAATCCAATATTTGTGTAAGGAATTGTGTATATTTGAAATTAATATAACTTATCTAATCGCCTCGAAAATTGGTTCACCAAGCAGTTTAGACAGCAGTAACGTGGTAGCTTTTAGCTGATTGTGCAGCCAGGCAGTCTGCAACAACTAAAACTAGATATGTCTTGTTCGGGCTCGTTGATCTAACAAATATTAAGACGTTATAGACCACTAGGGAGCGCTGCGGTGTGTTTCCGTCGTAGTTATTATTTTTCATTTTTAAAGACCTATCAGTCAAATTTAGTGTAGAGATTTGTGTGCATCCGAAACAACACCAACCTTTTAGTAATACATATTTATCTTTCAATAATCAATTACACATAAGGCAATACTCTTTGAGACCGTACATTATTTTTTATAAAAAAGACTAAATAAATTTAATACAAAACTTTCATATGACACGTAATCCGTCACGCTATTACTTTATATAGTTTATAGTTATAAATGTATTTTTTTTTACTTAAAATTAACGCCCTTTCGTTTTGACTATATCGATAAAAGTTTACATTCTATACTTCACTGAAAAATACCTTTAATTCATCACCGCATAAGGCATATATTTCGTTTACTGTATGATAATTTATATCCAATATCTGACAAACAATTATAAAATGCTGCTGGATTGTTACGACAACAATTCCAATGTGTGTTATGGGTACTGAGATAGCTGATGAATATTTTTTAATGAATATAATACACATAAATACTTATAATACATAGATAAACACCCAGACACTGAAAACCATTAAAGTTCATCACACAAACATTTTCCAGTTGTGGGAATCGAACCCACGGCCTTGGACTCAGAAAGATACATTTTTAAATATTACATATTTATCAAACAGTTCCATAGTTTTTCGGAGAAATTCAACTTTGTCAACATAAAAAAAACTCTGTCTGTACCGTCTCGATGCGTTCAGTCATAATATAAAATACGAATCTAGCCGATACCGATATTATATATTCTGAAGTCCGGTAATTTTTTTTAAAACATGTGGTATCTCCTATGTCACCTTTGTCAACACTTTAAATTGTACTTTTACTGTGCAGTCTATAATAATAATTCTTATAATAATAAATTTATTTAAGAATGTAGGTAAGTACATAGAGATCAAGTTACATTAAAAATATATATTCCACCATTCGGTGTGTGAATATTATTTTAACCAAATTATTAATTTGAAAATAATAATTAAGTTAAGATAACTCTGACAGTACAGTAACATATGAACGCAAAATTATGCCCCCAACACTGTCGTGGCGGCACATAATATACAAGTGACCTGGAATTCAGTTTTAATTGGAAGCGCCACATTTGAAATACGGAGTACTCTGAAACTAACTATCAACATCATAATATCAACCTATTACAGGGCACGGGCCTACTCCCACAAGGATTTAAGGACACACACACACCTTTGAGAAAATCTCTCAGTCATGTTGCAGGTTTCCTCACGATATTTTCCTTTACCACTGAAGCGAGTGATATTTTAATTGCTTAAAACGCACATAACTCTGAAAAGTTAGAGGTGCGTACTAGGATTCGGACTCGGCCCTTCGAGAGTGAAATCGAATTCCTACCGACTGGGCTACCATCACTCCTTTAAGCTAATGATATAATGTTATTAGTTATCCAAATTATCTAGACAATGGTGTTACAGTTTCACAACATACAGCGCAATAATGGTGCCAATTAATTGGAGAGAAAAACGAAGAGACGGCAGCGTCAACTGATAATAATAAAAGTCAATGAGTAAATTACTACACTGAGCATGTGGAAATTCCTTTTTAACTGACTTACAAAAAGGCGGTGGTTCTCAATTAGGTAGCATTTTTTTATGACTGTTGGCCCCGAGCTCTGTTGTTTATGATTATATTAAATTTAATTTGTGTTTCTTAACTGTATTTCTTTCAAATGGTAATATCAATGTATATGGGCTACACCTGAAATACAAACTTAATGTAATAAAGCGAAAAATGTATTTTTTGTTTGAGACGTATACTTGCCATGTGGTCCTATTTTTATCAGGTCAAGATCAGTTGAAGGGGTCCTGGAGAAATCAAGGGAACTGTGAGAGAAATATTGTAGGGACACCTATAGCAATTTAGGTTTTTTTTTAAGTAACGCATTTGCTATCACCACCAAACACAAATGGTGGTCAAGCAAAACGGATGGATGGCCACCGGAACTTCAAAATAATAAGTATTACACTGGTTGCGTTTCGATTATAGTAGATAAGCAATTTATGCTCGTCATGAGAGGGTTTAACATTAATGTGAACTGTTACCACACGAGTCGCTGTTAGCTAATGCATTTTTAAATAATTAAATAAATGCTCTTGAGTCATCTTGTGAAAAAACCACCGAGCAAAAACGCATAACCACGGTCTGGGGCTTTACGACGATATCAGTTCTAATTCCGCTGTACATAAGTCTTTCAACACAGAGAAACTGACAGCGACATCTTCATTGTTAGCTGGGTGGCAAATGATTTAATTCTGTACATTACGGTTTTTTATATGATAAAACGTGTAGCAATTTATGTCTGATAAAAATAAAGGCATAGCAATGCCTTGTACACAATGTTTTCATGTTTTATTTACAAATGAAATCCTTCCCAATACTCTTAGGGTCAGTTCATAGATCTGAATGTAATAAATTAAAGACGCACCGACGGTGAAATGCACATTTTAAACATATATGAATTTAAATTATAATAAATTAACTTAAGAATAATATTGTGAATGAAAATCCAAGAGATCTTTCATAATGACTTTAAACATAACATATAACTCACTAAGACTATTGCGAAATGTTTGGAATGTTCGTCAAGTGTCACATTTCAGTTCTGCAGTAGGCCTATAGGTCTCAGAAGGTCAGGATAGGCTCTTCGCGGTGGTCTAGAATATCTGAAAACAGAAATCATGGCTCAATTTCAATCATTTCATTTCAAATAAAAATCTTCTTATTTTCTCGGACTTCAAACATAGTTTACACAATAGAATCAATTTCGTAACGGAATAATGTTACTGAATAAGTTTGACAAGAAATGGAGTTTCTCAAAAATTGTGTCTCAACAAATAAAAGCGGTTCTTGATGCAAAATATGCTTAGACCCCCTCCGAAAGTTGCCGCTCCCTAGCGGTAGATGGCGTTAGGACGGCTAAGCGTGCTGGACTGTACGGCCAACGAAAAAATTTAGTAGTTGCCCTTTCTAGCAAACTGTCATTCGATATGGGTACCAATCGGTTCTAATGTATGTCATGCAGCACGGGACCAGCCGTGATGGCCGCCAGTTAATCTGTCAGCATTTTGACTAGCGATCGAAACGCATGAGGCTATGCTTTGGTTGGGCACTTTTTTAGCAGTAGTTGTGCTTCTGTTTTTTCTGTTAGCAGGCTTAAACCCTTCTAGTTCTCGGAGTACACATGCTCTGTGGTAGGCCGGCCCTATAATGGGCATGCAATGGTTCTTTTTTGTGTAAACTAAACCTACTTCTGTTGTCTGGTAGCTATACATTTTTAGCGATAAGACCTATTGTCCCTTCTTTCATAATAAATAGTTTTTTTATTATATTATTTTAAATATCTTTTGGCGTTGATACGTATAAATATAATCAAGGGTGATGGTATGTACACAGAATCAGCATACAACAAATCTTGCTCGATTACATCTCTAATATCCCACTTTTAGTATCAGTTATCAGGTAAACAGAATATATTATAACCCTGTTAACCCTTATAAGAATAGTATTAATGTAAATTAATTCCTTTAGGGCACAGCTAGAAATATCAGGTGTAACGGACATTACCTAATACACAGAAATAATGTGCAAGAGTACAAATTGTACAGTAAAATTTAAAAATTAAAACATAATTAAAATATACATAAGTGAAGCGTGTTGAATAGTACAAAATAATTATTTAAGTTTATTCCATCTTGTATCTACATGCAGAAAATTGCAACTAGTGCCATCTTGCAAAGAAGTGCAGAGTTTGTAGTGAAACCTATTTTATTTTAAAGCATTGCAAATAAAACTTTATCATTAAGTGTAATCCAATTTCTGTTATATTCTCTAGCTTTTGTCCTCTCTAAGCAACAATACGCTTTCATGGCAAGTAGAATAGGCTAAGACTCGATAGTGACAATGTTTAACGTGCCATCTGCTAAAAAAGATTAAATTCGTGAAATATTTCCTAGTCTGCAAGTTCAGATCTCTAAATCCTTTTTATCTGAGAAATATAGAATATACTAAATGCTAAAATAAAACGGTCCTCGGTGTACATTAATGGTTGACTGCTAGACAAGCTCCCGCAGTTCCATGGGCATGTGCACGTGCGCGCGCGGCGGTGTGCGCTCACCTTTGGCGATGCTCCACCACGGCAGCGTGACGTAGGTGAGGAAGGCGTTGAGCGGCGCCGACTGCGCGCGCCGCCCCTCCTTCCACAGGTGGAACGTCTGCGTGAAGCCGCGCATGGCCCACAGCGGGTTGTAGGCGCCGTCGTCCAGCTCTGCGGGTCGGAAGGGTCTAGAGTGGGCACGGCTTGCACAACTACTTAAATATTAGAGGGAACCGAAACTATCGTTTCTGGACTAAAAACGACAATAATCGTTGCCGCGGCTTCGGAAGCAAGCTATTACGAATAATGAAAAGGCGCCAGGCGTGAGAGGCGAGCTGCGGCAGGCGGCGGAGGGTTACCGGAGTGCTGGCGGCGCGGCACGTCGCACCAGTAGTAGATGTCGGTGCCGTCGGGCGTGGTGCGGCGCGGCGGCAGCGCGTGCGCGCGGAACAGCGCGGCCGCCACGCCGCGGCGCCGCGGCAGCGTGACGTACGCGCGCGCGCCCGCGCTCCACGCGCCCGCGCCGCGCGCCGGCTCCGCGCCGCGCACGTCGCACGGCAGCTCCTCCTCGCCGCGCACCGTGCGCGCGGGGGCGGAGGCGGAGGCGGGGGCGGGCGCGCGGGCGGGCGCGGCGCCGCCGTCCAGGCAGCACGCGTCGCACGCCAGCTCGCACAGGTCGGCGGCGGGCGGCGCGCGCGGCGCGGGCAGCGGGCGCAGCGGCGGCGGCTGCGGCGCGCGGCGCGCGGGGCGGCGGCGCGGCGACACGGTGTGCAGGCAGGCGGGGGACAGGTCGGGCGGCGCGCGCCGGTACACGTCGCGCATGTCGGCGTCGCGCCGCGCGCCCGCCGCGCAGCAGCCGCGCCAGCGCACCGAGGAAGCCCGCCGCCCTACAACACACTCCTAATCCGAACCTGCTCGTGTCTACGTCGTCATTGACTCGACTCTCTTGTGCGCTCTGCGCGGGAAATTAAATTTTTAGCTATTAGTTACATTCCAGAAATTGTAAAAGCCGACCGTACGAGTGCACTTCGGTGCATCGATTGTAACGATCGGTTTTTAAATCGAAGACGATATAATTATCTGTTCGATATTATATCCGAATAGGCATATTCGATACTAAAATGTATTGATTGTACTTTTCTTATCGAGAGAATTTATAAACTTGATTAATATTTGAAATAATTATTGACATTCCTCTTTAAAAGTGGGATCCCTTGCATTTGTAGGGTAAATGTGGGAGGAATTGACTCTAACCACTCAAAAATGTCTAGCCAACACACGAACTCAAATAACATTGTGGATGCAACCAGTCAGGTGTAGAGTAGGGCGTGCGAACCAGGCGGGCGGGCGCGTGCGGATGGGCTAACGGGCTTCCTCGGGGCGGCCTACGAACTAAGTCCACGGCGGACGGACGCAAACGCAAGCAAACGTTGACAATTTTCGCTCCGTAGTAGATTTTAGATCAGCGCGCGGCACCAAAGCTAAAATACCGGATTTTCTAAACTAGATGTTTAACTTTCATGGCGTAAACCGTACCTATCTCTGTACTTGTCTTCATCCCTGTTCAACCAGCCCCAATAAACGTTTAGCGCGAGTCGATGGAACTTTATATACCGATTTAACGTGACGTTGAATTTAAAATGGCGTTCAATGTTGAAAAAATGACTCCAAAATTCCTTTAAACATCATGGAATTTAACGCCTTTTAATGGAGAACCTTTTTTCATGTGTGATCCATTGTATCGACTCGCGTTCATTTTGCTGGTCATGTTAGAGCGTTGGAAAAAGATGAAATGAGTACAGGTCTTCTCGTCAATTGTCGTGTCTCATCGAGGCCATCTCCACAAGTTATGATATTTTCCGTCAGAAGCCTCGCGCTTACGCCAGTCCGCAGCGCGCTGCAAGCGGGGTGCCAGTGGGTGCTAGTGGAAGCAAGGAAGCAGGAAGCGATCGCAGGACTCGGACTCGAATGTCACGAGACGGGGCGCGTGATACGATACAACAGGGATGCTCGCTTTGTAACACTCTATTAATGTGGAGGAAACTGGTTGGCGGCTCGTGATTACAAAATAGGTACATAGTATACATAAATAAATGCATGGGCAACAACAAGTAGTTATATTGTTGTTTGAAGATATAAATTTAATAACAAGTTACTGAAGGATGATTCTAAAAGGAAAATATTATTCAAATCCGGAGCAGCATCGCATTCAGAGCAGTATTCGTTGACGAATTATTGTGCACACAAAACAAATGGCGCTTTTTTTCCCATTAAAATAAATTAAGAAAACTAATAAATAAATGAACCCGTTCTGTCAAATATTAAGCGAGTTATATCTGACCTCCGCAGCCGGTAATGTTTAAACTATAAAAAAAACGTTGTATTTTGTTAAATTCGTTTTTTGGTTTTTAAAGTTGATAAAATAAATGATTTGAACTTATTGCTCATTTAAAATCGAAGAAATCTGTAAAACTCACATTTTATTGTTGGATTTACTTATTTATTTTCGGTAGGTGTAGTCTCCTCTCGTGATACAGAAGTTATCATGAAAAGTTTCTGTTTTTCGACTTCTGTAACGTATTTATTGTTTAAGTGGGGATATCAAAAATAAGTAATAGAATGTTACATTTGCTGTAATTTATGATTCGTGGAGCCTTTAGAACTACGATGACGTGGGTGATCTCAGTGTTGGAAGTAGGCAGTACATATGCATATGCGACGTGCACGCCACTGGCAACACTGAGCGCTAATGAATCGTGATTGTTTAAGGAGCACCCACCGTCGCGCAAATCGCCCGCCTCGACCTCCGCGAAGCCGTCGGAGAGTGAGTCGAGCCCTTCGTTCTCCGAGCGACTCTTGTCGCTGTCTCGCTCGCGCGCGCGCCATCCGCCGCGAACGAACGTCGTGATGTTCGCGCTCGGGTCGCTCAGGCGACGCTGGAACACAATGAGCGGGGGGGTTAGGGTGGACTGCCATCATTTCATCAGTCAGATCAATCGCATTACTGTTTTGCTGGTTGATGTTCTACTGTTGGTATAAGTAAGAAATTTGGGCAAAAATCCTACTACAGGACTCAATCAAATGATAGAAAGGATAACTGTCTGCTCTAGGACCGACACTCGGAGCCTAAAGAGACACAAGACACACGCGTTACAGTTAAGTATCCACAGAATAAATGTGAGTTCCTTTACCTTTTGGTCACAAAGAAAGAAACGCATTGTAATAGGAATGAACAATCCATTAATTTTCGTATGGAAGTAGGGATTCGTAGGGAACAATGGTGAAAATGAAAATCATATTCTAAAGAAATAAATAATTAAAATAAAAACTTAGTAAGATTGGCAGCCTTATTGCTTAAAACTGATCTTTGCCATAGCTGCTATAGTAAGCAGAAATAATATTATATTAGCGATTGTTCGCTAGCAAGCAACGCTTATATCAATTATCAAATTGGATCGCGTGGACCAACAAGCACTTGACGATGCTTTTTCTATAGTGTAAACGGTGGTTGGTGAATATATAATTCAAAATCATCGATTACTTATCGCATTAAAGCATCACGAAATCTTGTTTGTATATAATGAATAATGATGTTACCCAAAACATGTCAGGTCCAATACATTAATCATTTACCGGCTTCCATACTATATAAGCACGGGGGTGGGTCACCCCTTTTCGTGTACACTCAATTATCGGTGTACCCTCCAATCCGGGCCCAGTGCAGACTAGCCACTTTAACTGGTCGTAAATCTGTTACTTTATTAAACTTCTCATACAAAATAGCTCTTAATTATTTTATTTATTTATTTTCAACTTACGCATTACAGGGATTTTCCCAATCAACCTTACTTTGGCGAATCTGAATTTCTGCCATGACAGAGTCGCAAGATAGTCAGGCAAGTGGTGAACTGCTTTCTACATCGAGTTATTTTCGACAAACCGAGTCAGTGGTACATCCGATTCTTGCAGCAATGACATTGATGGAAGACAAAAGTTCATTTCAAGAGACAAAGAAACCAAAAAGTTTTACTATCTCGCGGATAGTGCCACTTAAATCCCAATTAGTGTGGTTAAAACCAAAACCTTCTTGAAGGACTGACATGATCGGAGGTTCTGTTCCGGGAAACTTCCGTCCTACTTAGGGATCGGAGCTCGGAGCTTAAGCAAATGCTGAATCCTTATGGGCTTCAGCATACTCGTAAGTGCATTCAACATTGAAGCACCGCGGAACCTTGCCGCCAAGCGTGGCAAGGCAGCGTATAGTATGAAGCGCTCTCCTGACACATCATTCGATTTAGCGTGACAGCAGCTCGACGCCCGGCTTGTGTCGACACACAATTATTTCCGGTAGGACCAGATACTGACTTACCCATCACTGGATCACCGTGTGGTGGTCATAGTGGCAAAGTATTCTAAGGTAGTAAACGGGACGTTAAAAAAAATCTTCAAAAATTTCTAGAAGCCGTGCTTTTCTTCTTCCACAGGAGTACTGTGAAAAGGATAACACGGAATTTTGGACCTACAATCGATGCGCTGCGTTATACTTGTAATCGGTGACATCGCGTGCGCTTTATTATTGTGTATTCCCATGTCGTTTGGCGGACAGTGGCGTGCCGCCGCGAATAGCGCTCGTAAATAAACTTTATAAATATAATCACTGTCACGTCACAGCCGTGCGGTGCGGCATGAAACTTTGATGCAAGGGCTGTGATTTAGCAACTTTGTTTTGGCAGGCGCCAGTGAACGTAGGAACTATAATCAAATATCTGTAGCAATCGCAACGGCTTAATTAGGTCTTAAATCTTAAGGTTATAAATAACTTGGGACTATGCAGAGGTTTCTTTTCATAGTATACGATGTAGATCGTATTTCAACTCGAAGTTTTAACACTAATATCAGAAATCCAGGCGATAACAGTGCTTGTGGCGATCGCAATATAATCAATCCAAATTGTTATACAAGGTTGGTTTTAATTCAAAGATAAGCTATACATAGTACATTTGAATCCTATTGTATGTTGATTATGCAAATAAAGCCGTAAATTGAAATGATAACATTGTAAGTAAAATGCACGTGGAACGATGAATTTATCGTACGATATCGAATCAAGCCAACAGAAAGTTGGCTATCGATAGACTCAATTCAATTTTTAAACCAGTTAAAAATGGTTATCACGGGAGGAAATAAAAAAAATAAACCGTTACAATAATACGTACGAAAAAGTAGTTGTTTTGGGGGTGTTACCTGACAAATGTTTTCCGAATGCTGACACGAGTGTTGTCTGGCGGCAATCAGTCAGTTAAGACTAATGGCCACCAGGCAACACGTGTCTTTACCGTTCTCCACGGTTATAGGATCGCAGTCAGTTAGCTACAGCTGCCCACCTGGTGCCTGTAGAGGAACAGCTCGTCGGGGTCGTCGTCCCAGTCGCAGTCCCACAGCTCGGACGCGGCCAGGCCGGGCTCCGAGCTAGGCGTGTGCGCGCCGGACGAGCGCGGCCGCGACACCGCCACCTGCAACACGCGGATAGCACTCAGACGTCGTGCGGGTGGCAATCGTCCGCATGCCCGAGGATACCCCGCGACCTCCCACTTTAAACCACAGCACTCACCGCTACGCCAGCGAGGTCGCCAAAAAGTGGTTAGGACGACGGCTTTACTTTCGGGGGGCCGAGTTCGTATCCCACGCACCTCTAACTTTTCAATGTTTGTGCCAACCAATTAAATATCACTTGTTTTAACGGTGAAAGAAAACATCGCGAGGAAGGCTGCATGCCCGAGAGTTCTTAATCAGTTCTCAGAGGCGTGTGAAGTCGACCAATCCGCACTGCGGCCGAAATCCCTACGCATTTCAGAAGGAGATCCGTGCCCTGTAGTGGGCCGGTGGTGCTTTGATATGATGATGAGAGCTAGGCCGGCGTGAGTGAGTCGTGGCTTACCTCGGCGTGGCCCTTCCCGCCGGGCCCCTTCATGCGCACGAACTCGCAGCGCGCGGCGGCCGACGCGCGGCCCAGCAGCCCGAACGACATGCGCTGCGCGACCTTCGTGGACAGCGACGATTGCTGCAACAACCCACACAGTCACTGGCGGCTACACTTTAGCACGAGAGCCTCGTAATCGAGGACTCGTTTTCACTAAACTCTGTATCGTCAAACTAAGGTGGACCTAATTTTAACTTGTTTTAGAGTACTTCTAATTTTGTTTTTCAAATGTTCCGTCAAAAGCTCGTGTTAAAGAATTGTAGACAAATTTGAGCTTTAATTCGTTATAAAAAGATCAATTTTACTACGATGTGGGAATATTTCAAAGCAAAAGCAAATCTTGTACTAAGGCTAATGAAAGGAACTATCAGTTGTTCGAGCTACTAACTAATGTTAAGTCTTACAGAATAAATATCAGTGAGTGGGCTCAGGAACTTTATAATCTTTAAATTCTAGCACTGAACAGCGAGTCACCGTAAGCGGTGGCATCCTTATGCGGTTGACATGCAATCAACTCGCATGAAACGTTTTTTACCCGATTCCGATGCGAATCGCTTGGGGTGTGGAAAACCATTTCTTTTTCCTTTCACGTAAGTACATCTTGAGTGAAAGGCATAATTGAATAGGCATTTTTAGGCAAACCCCAAGCTTGACCTTATCATTGCTTTGCATCATCGCCAAAGCGTCAAGAGCAAGCCCAAATAAAACGAATGTTCTGTTTCCTAATTTATTATTCCATAGTTCTATTTCCACTGAAATCTGTTCGGTATTAACTCAACTTAATACTAGTTGGTACCATAAGCTTTTTTAGCTGTGCTATGCGGTTCAGTGAAATTCAGGTTTCATAAATTAAAAAGGTGGCCAAGCACCGCATTATATTTCATTTCCCTAAGAAATGTATTAAATTGTAAACATCGGACCCAGAAACGGCGTTCCCGCACAGCGCGGCGTCCTTTCATAACCGCGGTTTCGTGAACAGCGATTATGAAATTGTCCAATGTTTGGAATAAAAAAGTATAGGTTTTAGCTCATTGTTTGTCAATAGGTATTCATTAAAAGAAGTGTACTTCGTAACTTAGTGAACATTTCATTTTATATGAATGTAAGAGATATCTTCGTAGAATAAAGTTTGTACCTATCTACTTTAACTTACATAGAAATCGTTGATATAACAATATCCTTTCAATTCCAAGTTATTCTACTACTACTTAGTTCGAATAGCTTTTTTTGAACATTTTGATTTGATTTTATTAAGAAGCCAGCACCAAATCAGCATTGTTGAAGCTCTCATAGTGAATCTTAAGTAAATCTTGGCACAATCATTATTTTTGAAGAGCTCAGCCACACCACGCAGCTCCAAACAATGTTGGCGGGCATAGGAATTGATCAGTTTGGGTTACGATTAATATAAGGTACATATTATTTATTGTCATCTCGTCCATAGGCTTCGCGTGCCCTTTTAAGCAGGAATTCAAACCTTGGCTGTGGTGATCCATCCATATATCGACCTGGGCTCAAATTACTTGACTCACAACCGAGTGCTTGAATTGGGCAACCCAAATTGCAGTCCAACTCGGTTTTTAGCTCAGAGATAAAATAGGTACTTATTTGTCTCCATTTTTACTATTAAATATGTAACGAGTCTATCATGTGGCATGTCAGATATATTTCATGAAGTACGCGGTAAAAAAAAATTTGATAAAATTCTAAACAAAGGTTTGATAACAATTTTGCTGAGACCTACTAACCGAGCGGATGATGTAATGGAGTTTTGAATGGCTGATTGCCAAAAACATATTTGGGCTAGTTGTACGAAAGATTCACATTCCTACTATTCAGTAGTAGTACAAAAATCCGAAACTCAAATAAATACTGACAGCTCTAAATTTGATATCACAAATGGATTGAGTAAATTATCTTTACGGGTATTAAGCCGCACATCCTATTAATATGAAAGAAATATTACGTGTGTATTTCTCCCCCAATATCCATAATAGTATCTTAGTCCGATGAAACGATACAGACGTTCAGGGTCACGGGGATGACAATAAATTGCATCACACACTATACTGTATCATTATGAATGGAAAATCGATTTTCTTAAAAGATTCATCTTTGCCATAGCGCACAATAAGGAAGCTGAGAATGAGTCATTTCATGTGACGTGACTTGACACTTGTAGCGCGCTAAAGATGATTTGCGATGTTATATTATCGTTTACATTTTTACTCTTAGTTTGACTACAGTCGATGAGCCTACAGCAGAATTGGCATCATTTTTTTTTAACTAATTGTACAACTCTTTTTAATTTCAATCTAATTACCTATTAGCTATAGCTATAATTTTCGGTGGACTATATAGCACAAAACTATTGATAAATACAGATTAATTCACGTGTATTTTTTGAAAAGCAAGTTAATTTTGTACAATGCCAGTTAAGTACTCGGGTGTCGCTAGTGGCCCCTCGTGACTCACTCCGTCGGTTTCTTTTTATCTTAATAATGAAAGTGATAGCAATCTTTGTACACCTGCTGAAGGCGTGCACTTTGCCGACGTTTTGAGCGATTGAATCGCAGAAACAAATCAAGAAAGTGCCTATTTGTTCTAGCGGATGTAATCCTAAGTTTGACTTTTTGTTTGTCCTTCCTTCACGCTCTAAGAAGCAACCAATCTACTTGATTTTCAGCACAGAATCAGTTAAAACTTTTATCCCAGGAAAACAAACGGTTCCTACGGGATTTGCAAGATAATCCGTTGAACGAAGATGATACATGAATGAATTTTTCCCGGAGAAAAAGTAGCCTATGCCATGCAAAAAATCATATCAATTTTTTTCCGTTGCTGCGTGAGAGAGCAATCCAAAATCCATTTTTGGCTTTCAAAAAACTGTTAGGTACATCAGTGGCAGCAGTCGGCGCCACAGCAGCTGGTCCGATCACAGCAGCGTAGGTTTGAGGGAAAAGTATCAATGTTTCGATATATTGACATTTTCCTTCGTAGCCATTAATAGATACTGTTTCCAGACCCATGATGGAACTATTTCGTTGAGTTTTTTATTGCTTACCGATATATTTTGTCGATATTCATTTAAATGTTTTTCTCATAAATCATTTTAATCTTAACTTTTTTTCTTAATTTGGATCTTTTAACCATTAGTGGTGGATTATAATTTTTCTTTGGTATTGATATTTCATGGCCCTTTATAGTGTCACAATTACTGCCTTACAGTTATTCCTTTTTCATCAACAATGAGAATTATGGAACATAACCATTGCCCCACAAAGTTTAATGTACTTTTAATTCGCACAGCTAGTGTAAATATTATGTATTGAGCTAACGCCACCCTTGTACTACAATCAATAATTTGTACCGACAAATATTTAGTTTTGAAATTAAAATTACATTTGCTGTCAATATGAAAAACTATAACGCTATATTACATAATAGTTTGATTTGGTTTTGTGATGTGGCAGTCAATTTAGTTGTAGTTCTAAGAAAAATTAAGTATTCAGTATCGCTAAGTCTTAAATGAGGGGTTTGCTGGAGTTCTGTCCTCCATCTCCAACCACATTCATCAGATCTACACAAAGTTTGGGCAAAATAAATTTATTTGTGTTTAATTTTGCCTCTATAGTACAAAAATAATTATTTAAATCGGTTATAATCTGTTGGAGTTATGGCGTTAAATCGTCAAACACTTTCATCCCCTCTCTCAAACGAACCGAGCTTAATTTAGGGATAAAAAGTATCCTATATTACTTTTAACACTTCCAAGAATATGTGTACAAAGTTTCATGAGAATCGGTTAATTAGTTTTTGCGTAAAAGCGTAACAAACAAACTTACATTGACATTTATAATATTAGTAGGGAAGTAGGGAAGTAGGGATATCGGTGTTATCATTTCGATCTACTAGTAAGTAAATACATAATAATTCCATGGATAGGTTATATAAGCTTTTAATTTAATAGGATTGTAAGCACATCAAAAGTGATGTTTTCTGACGTCTGTCGGTACCAAAAATTATAAATGGCACCTGAAATTTTAGAGATTGTTTAATTATTCTAAAATTTTCTCAGTTTTAAGGATTGTTAGTAGATATGAAAAACAAAGTGTGACTCGCGCACGAAAAACAGCAACAAAATCACGTCTGTTGAGTGGGTTTTTAAAACTTTTTTAAACACATCATCTGTGAAAATTTCAACTATCTATCACGGTTATATGGTGACAGACGGACAGACATGCTTTCTCACGTCTGTTGGTACATGAAAATATAAATGTCAATTGAAATTTAAGAGATTGTTTAAAATTTTATGAATTTTAAGTTGAACAGATATAAAAAACCGGCCAAGTGCGATTCGGACACGGAGGGTTCCGTACCAATGCTACGTCGAGCCTAGTGACAGACGGACGGAAAGCAATCTTAGCAATAGGGTGCCGTCTAACCCTTTGGGTTCGGAACCCTTAAAATTAAGGCAGGTCAGCAACATAAACAAAATGAGATACATATAGGTACATATACGTAGGAGTCGTGATTTAGCTGCGCGTAGTTGTAACTTGTGGGGCTTTGTCTACAGTCTAGACATCGATTTCATTGGTTGTGTTGATGATGTTATGAAACACCTAGTTAGGGGCCGTTCACCTCGCCGGCCACTCGCTCACTATGACACGTGTTTAAGCTACTAGCTCTAAGCATATGGGTGTGATTTTAAATATATTTCATATACAAATGACTTCATTTGTTTTAGCACTGCAGCCGCGAGCGAGAATATGTCCAAACACTAGACGCGATATTATTGCTGCGTGGTGATAACATCGCGGCCTCCCTAGCTTAGTGGTGGGCGCTGTGGTTTTATAAGTAAAAGTAGCTGGTTCGAGCCCGATAAGGGTTATTTGGGTTAATATAATTTTTGAATTCTCTCTGTTCTGATCTAGCGAGAGGTTTCAACCGTTGCCCACAGGCACACTTAATTATCACATGCAGGTCAATCGGACCTGCATGTGATAATTAAGTGTAATGGAATAAAAAATAAAATAAAATTAAGACTTCTTGTATTTTTACTTAAAACGAGAAGTCTAATTTTAGCCGCGATATTCTCGATCTCGTAGGTGCCGCCTAAGCGAGGACACCTATGCCCATCGGCTGGCTGGAGTGACCCAGCGGGGAGCCGTACCAGTGGCACTGCGTACAACGGAAGGTTCCGGCCGACCAAGTGCGGAGACAAGCCCAGAGAAAGAAAGAAAGAAAGAAAAAGCTATGCCCATTTTATGCCATTAAATCAATCTTTAGGTCAAAGTAGATGCATGCCTAGAAATATTCTTAGGTTAGGCGTTACTTAACCTAAGAACATAGATTATTTGAGGTATAAACAGTGGTTGTCTGGTGGAGAATTCTGCCGCGGCTAGTCAACACCCTGACGACAAGGACGTGCTGCCAATCGATTTGGCGTACCGGAACGATGCCGCGCAGAAAAGTTTTTTTTATTCCAATACGAGTTAGCCCTTGACTGCAATCTCACCTGCTGAAAAGTGATGATGTTGTCTGGGATGGAAACGGGCTAACCTGTTAGGGGTGTTATGATTAGGGATTATAACTCCTTTACCCCAAAACAGGTCAGCCAGCTATCACCTTACACTGCAAAATCACTGTATGTGTGACTGTAATGGAATAAAAAGTCGTCTACAATAAATCAGGACAAAGTACGGAAGGGTGAAGCCACAGTGATAGCCAAAAACAACCACGCCGGTTGTCGACCTCGAATACGGGAATGACGCCATTAGGTCAATTTAAAGCCTACCACTTTCCAACGGGTACGTTTCACAGTTCCGCAGAATTATATTCACCTACAACGTGGCTATGTATGTAGTGTGTGATTGATTACATTGCTGAGACTCATACGGACAACAATTCCAGCGAAGCTGAGACACATGTCAGCTTGGAACTAAAGCAATCGTTGGTCTTGAATGCTTGTTAATGATTTGAGTTTTGAAAGTTGATATAAAAGGTACAAAGCAGTTGAACAGTAATAACTATGATTTTATTCTACAGGGTAACGAATCAAAGCGATTTTTATGCCATCTTCCTTCTTTATGCATATTCTGTGCACGCCACTGTAAAGATGATATCGATTTAACAGATGGAAGCTCTCTTAAAATATAGCGCAATGTTTAAATTTAAATTGAAGCGATGACAGCCACTTGATTGACTGTAGGAAATATCGAACCCTAGATCTGGGAAATAGGTCGTCAAAGTCGTGACAGCGCAAGATTTGCGACCTCGGTGGTATCGTCATTAATATGGCTCCATCCCATTACCCTCGGCGACGCGGCGGCGCGGCGACTTGTTGATATCGCACCCCCGTCACCCGCTTTCAGATCCCTCACACCACGCTCGGCCGATATTTCAAAGAGATGACACGGCAAATGAATCTTAAAGTTTCACAAAGTCAAAGTATCTTAAGGGGTACGAGTCGACTCGAGGGACTCGAGTCGGTACTAGTTTTGTGGTTTCTCTGGCTAAAGATTTGTTTTTTTTTATTTCAATCGATAATCCCTGAAATAACTGAACCAATTTTAATAATTCTTTCGCGTAGAAAGCTATCTCATTCAATATATACTAAGATTTCGGCCTTAATTAATAGTTATTGTAAACTTCCACATTTCACTTAACCATATGCTTCTCTATTCTAAATAAGCCGAAATAACGCATTCTATGCCGAGAAAAATTACAATGAAAAGAGTTTACACTATCAAGACTATCTCATATTGATATAAATAATTCGTGCCCTTTACAGCATGTTATTTGGTCGCATAGATTAGGAGATACTTAGTGAAAACTTAACATTACGGGAAGTAACTACGAGAAGGATATATGAGCAGGACCGCGTGCCCAATACAACTAGTTAAATGGTGAAACCTTGAGGAACAACATCTAGTATAAAATAAAATGATTCTCAATTCCATTATATAGCACACTATAGAATCGATTGAGTGTTAAGAATGCATTGCAGCTTTATTTATTTGATCAGTGGAACCTCAATTGGCAGTAGGCCCGCCTCAACCTCAACCGAGAGGAGAGAGGAACCTCAATCGACAAAGACGTTTCACTAAGGGTTCTGGTGCGATGTCGCGTAGAAACCCTATGAGGGGTATGACTACCATACTCCCTCACAGGCTAGCTCGCTACCATCTTATACTGCATCATCACTTACCACCAGGTAAGATTGCAGTCAAGGGATAACTTGTATTGAAATAAAAAAAAAAGATGAAAACCATTGCAGGATACTGCCAGGCATCTCTTGGAATCAGTATCGACGTCATGGCAGAAATATTTACAGGCAGCCTTTACTGAATTTGCGCAAAAAAGGCGTGGGAGGTAGAAGATTTTAAAACTTACTTTGGTGGAATCAAGCCTACAAGACCAACTAGGACGTATAGCAGTTTCCGCATAAATAATGCCTAAACTGAGTAACGCTGCTTAGTTTGGGTAAAATATTTAATATTTCGATGCTCTCAATCTGTTCAAAGTTATCACAAAATGGAAATCTTCCACTGCCTCTTGAATCACCGATATTACATCCGTAGCACTCCATTTACTTAATCAGGAAAGACAAAGGTTACGTGACTATTTACTAGTGGAATGTCTTTTTTACATTCTGTGTATGTAAAAAACTAGTTTATAACTATGTGGATCTGAGACTCATTTACATTACAATAATATTATAGTATCAAATCGCGATAATTTTCGATATTAACTGTAGCTGGTTTCCTTTTGTTATAGCTGTATTTATAATGTAAGAACCCAAAAAGCACAAAAGATTAAAGATTCATAATTTAAAATTAGGAATTAAGAGTAAATATATATTCTGTCTATTATAAATTACATTAAAGGTGTATACAATTACTCTATGTATTGAGATACGATGCGCTAATCTTCGACCACGCATGTCCTGTCCCACTGTTTGAAGAATGCGGTTGCCAGAGTTACGTATTCTCTTCCAGAAGGATTCCATACGCGCCCTGATAACGCCCGATGCACTGTAATCGATCTGTATCTGGGAAGCTTCATAATGTTTTTTTTGTTTTATTTTACTTCCATCTACCTTTTAGGGAGTATGGTAGCCCCTCCTAATTGGTTCCTACACGTCTTTGTCGGTAAATAACCGCGTTGCGTTATGCGTCATTATATTGCACCCCTGTAGAACTGTAAAACAACCTCTAGTATCGATACCATAATAGGCAAGTAGTACACAGTAGGACGTAACGACTGTCTTAAATCTGTTTACTGTAATTAGCGAATCTGCGCGCGAGAATGTTGCATCGAATCGACAATAGACGCCTTTCCCGCTCCACACGGAAACTACATTATTCGCTCCTCGAAATGGAAACTACATTATAATCCGCCAAAGTCAGATTACCATCGCACGACCGGTACAGAAGCGCGTCGATGACAAAACAAAATTACATATAAGGTGTAGGTATATTTTTAGAAGCTCATGACAGTTCACAACTGTCCCAAATCCATATGATAGGTAAAATAAAAAAACTAAGATAACCAGAGATTTGTTTATCAGCTCTCGTTGCGATAAGACAACAAAAATCTGAACAACAATTGGTATGGTATCGCAGTAAACTGTGAAGGCAATGCAATGCACTCACTTTCCGCATTTCGTCACGGGTCCTAACTCCAAACAGAACAGTGGCGCGCGTGGGTGCCACTGTCGTGACGTCACGGCCCTGTCAGCACTTTCGCCGCCCCCCATTTTACGGTTATTGCCTAGTGACACCGAGACAGACGCGCTCACTTCTGCTTGCCGTCGTGAATACAAAATTTACTCATCATGCCACTCGACCGTTCATAGAAACATTTTTTGTTACTTTTCGACTACTGTCATTTTCTTGGTAATTTATATACGGTCTATTAACTATCGCCTTCAGTTGATATTAACAATGCGATCTTTTCGCGTACAGTTAATAATTAGATTACCGAATTATTCATTCTTATTTTAGAGCTCAGATTTGTTTACTCGATAGATAGGCGTGTTTTTCAGAGTGAAACTGCCGTTTCACCTAAAGATTTCACCAAGGACAAGGTCTAAGATGTACCTATGCACTGCCCCCTGGGATCTTAACCGGAACCTCTTCCTTATTTAAGTCCACAGCTCACAAGGACACATGACTACCACCGCGCATGATTATGTAATGATTAACAACATGGTACCGTGGCTGAGTTACAACGCAGAGCCTAGATACATTAGGTACCATAGGACGAAGAAATCTTACACGGATATCATATCAGCAGTTCTGCATTCCAATTTCTATAGAAATAACGTCGAACTAAGGCTCATGTATCAGCTCATTTCACAACGGACGTCCGCTTCACGTCATTTGATGTGCTTTACAATAAGTTGATTTCACGTATTTTGTATGAAATTTCAATAAAAAACACCTCGATGTCCGTGTCAAGGCCGTGCGTGTGCTACGAAAGGATTCTTTGAATTTCATCCCAACATGGATAATACGAGGTGAGGTGTCTGAGTTTACATTAACTTTCCGTGTAACTTCGTATATGGTCTTCGATATGCTACTTTTCTAATGTTAAAATACTTAGTTGTGGGGAACCAGTATTTTTGCGCGGACAATGTCGCATGCATAAAATTGTATGAAACTGCGTAATCTAACATAACTTAACCTAAATCCTTCCTATTCTTGGAATAGAGTACATGTAAACAGTATTGAAACTACCGTGGCACGGTCAGCTGACGTCACAGCCGATCAGGCGCTGACCCACTGACACTAATAAAATGGTCACTGCTCTCCTCTTTGTGCTCAGCCCAAATCGGATGTGAGCCAGCCACGCCTCGGCCAGGCCTGGCAGCAGAGTTAGGTGCATCATCCGCCTATCAGGCACTTCTGAAGCGTTCCCGGCACTTAAATACTGTTGAGATACTGGCGTCTGGGTTGAGAAGCCCAAAAAACGACGACACTTTATATCTATCTATGATAAACTATATCTATACTTATAATAAAACAGTAAATGGAAGATTTCTGTACATTTAATATATTTTGAAAATTTTTGATCGGGGGATGCCTTATTATTATCCTTAGGCCTTATTATTATTATAAGGGGATTATAAGGGGATTATTAAATAGCTGCAAATTCCTTTTTAAATTATTCAAATTGAACGTATCGCTTAGAAACCGTTTTAAGAATCAAAACCTAATTCCTATTTTAAATAAATCTTTAACTTTTTTGTACAATAGGGGGCGAACGAGCAAACGGGTATCCTGATGTGAAGTTATAAACCAGAGAAGCCTATACAATGCGTTGTCGCCGCTAACATACACTTCGGTGTCCGTCGACGACTGTGCCAACCTTTCTTGAATCACGTCATAGATTTCTCGGTCTGGGGATTCTACCTGGACATGTTATGTCTAGCGAGAGGAATATTTAGATCGTATAGCTATCGCGGCTGCATCATCATATTCTGCATGACGCGATTCCCGGATACTTAAAAAATTAGCAGATCTGAAAAAGTTCAGCATTAGAAAGTCCACCATGAACTTTTTTTTTATTCCACAAGTTAGCCATCGACTGCTACCTCACCTGGTGGTAAATGATGATGCAGTCTAAAATGCTAACGCAAAGGCAGTTAGATTTCACCCATACCCCTCATTGGTTTCTACGCGACATCGTGACGGAACGCGTAATCGCTTTGCGGCACGTCTTTGCCAGAAGGATAGTAACCATCCACGGCCAAACGTCCCACCAGACCAGACTAGAGAAAATTCGGAATTTAAATTCCCTTATTGGATGGGAGGTCCCTCACACTTAAAAACACGGTGCAGCAGCTCACAAAACGGCGAAGTCACTTTCACCCACAAGTAGAACTGTGTGAACGGGTTGTCGTAAAAAATTGACCTCGCATCACAGTTGTCACACCTAAGGCACGCTAAATCTACGTACTTAGCCTACATAAACCGCAGAGCTGTACACTCACCCTGGCGTCGTACACTCTGGTGAGCGCGTCGTAGCGTATGGAGCCAAGGAAGATGACCGCTTGCGCCGCGCCGCCCCGGCCTCTAGCCACCAACTCCACGCACACCATCTCCCCGTCCCGCACTACGATGTCACAGAAGACCTGTACAGAACACGTATATCTACTTATAGTAAACTTGGACGGATCCAATTCTGTACATTGAAGATATTTTTATAATTTTTCTCGATACTGAAATTCTATAATCGATACTGAAACCAAACCTGTGTTTTTTGTCTGTCTGTCTGTATCTTGGCCGCGCATCACGCTGTAACTACTGAATGAATTTAAATATAACTTTTCATGATATGAGATCGTACTACGAGGATACTACATAGGATACTTTTTATCTTGTAATTCCTCACAGTTTTCCTTTGGGATAGGTGAAAGTGTTTGACGATTTTACACGATAATTCCGTCAATTGTAAACCTATTTAGGTAATTATTTGAGTACTGGATAGGGTACAAACGCGACCTGCTCCAAGAAGAAGCCCACAGCAAACTTAACCGGGTGTTCCTTTTGCTACCACCATATTTAAGACGCAACCTGGTCAGTGAGCAATAATTTACACCCAAGCTTTTTTATCGATTACAGAAGCCTTTATACTATCGGAGGAGTTTTCTATAAACATACGTTTCACATTAATTCTTAAATTTAGGAATATTTTCGTTAAAATCCATATAACATAACGTTTTACAATCATTAAGTATTACATCTTTTAACTTGGCATGTGAAGGTGGCGTTGTACAAATCCCTTATAAGATCAATAATGGCCTATGGTAAAGATTGCAGGACTAAACGTAGGAAGGATGAAGAAGCCCTGGGAATTTTGAAAGGAAGGTTATAAGAACCATATTATATGGTGCGGTGGAAGTGGATGGTCCGTGGCGAGTCAGTCAGTCCGCGAAATTTATGATATCACTGGCGCAAATTTATGATACATTGTCCAGCACATCAAAAATCTAAGACTGCAGTGGGCCGGACATGCTCAACGCATTGACGTCATAATCTTCTTTGGTTGATGGGCGGAGATCGGTCGGGAGTCCAATATTGCGCTGGATAGATGGAACAGACCGAGTTGCACAAGCTATCGGCATGCGAAACTGGCGGGCATGGCCACCAGATACAGATAGGTGGAAAAATCGACTGAAGCAGGGCCAGCACCTGTAGTGCCAATTATGATGATGATATATTTTTTTTCTTTATACAGAAAATGGCCGAAAACTAATAATAATTTCGCAATTTTTAGTGCCCTGTGTAAATGTAGGCGAAAACTTCAATAAATATATTAATGGAAAACGACGCGAGAATGTTTGTTTTATCGCCGTGAAACGTGCGCTTGAAACCAGGCGCCAAGAAAATACTCATACTCCAAAATTGAAAACATTTAAAGTTCTCATTATTTATGACACTTATTCCATTTGTTTACTAAGCCTTTTCAAGAGAATGTGTACTAATTTCAAGCTGCATAGGAACCTTATAGATACTTGACAAAAAAAATGTTTTTCCTAGTTAAATGAAGAATGCTGCGTTTATATACATATAACTTGCAGTAAGATACGAATTCAACTCAAATGAAATATCATAATATGCAAGCACGGTCATTTAAAGTAAAAAGCACACCCCGTCCAATGAGGACGTAATAAGAGCCCAATGACGAGCAAGTGTTAGAAACAATTTAACAATAAACTGCCGGATGGCATCTTGGAGATGACTCTCAATAAGTTTAAAACGTAAGCTTAAAGAAAGGTCCCTTATAATGTATGCAAATATATTATATCAAACACCACAGGTGGCGGCGACCGGTTTTCGTCTCGAGGCCAGCACGTACCTACCTAATGATTATGTACTTCTAACGGATTACACAAAAGACGAAGGCTTGGGTAGGAATTATTACACCAACTACTTAGGTTGGTCTTAAATACTTTTATGTGACATCATAGGTGACGGCGATAGTCACAATAATACCACGATTAGTTCGTTGTGGGCTTATTCTAAGACCGCGGGCTCTCAGGGTAAAAAATGTAGTTAGCACAATATTCTCACTTTTTTTGTAAGAATTTGTAATTAAGTAGGTACCTAGATTATTATAAGATTCCTTCTATAGGCCTATTTGAATAAATATGAACATTGGAAACGCACTACAATCTATTTTACTGGCCGGCTCGGTGATAGCCATTGTTGTTTTAGGCTAAATGTAAAGTCAAAGTCAAAGTCAAAAATATCTTTATTCAAGTAGGCCCACAGGTGGCACTTTTGATGCGTACATAAGAATTACACGGTAGTGAGATGATGGCGATAACCACATTCGTAAACTTAAAACTACAGCTACGAGGGTTCCAAACGCGTCCCGGTCTAAGAAGAAGCCCACAACAAACTTAGCCGGGTGTTTTTTTTTTTTTTTTTTTGTTATCGCCATCTCACAATGTAATTTTAAATTATTAGAAGAGCAACCTGGTTAGAGCAAAAATTTACACCCAAGCTTTTTTATCGTTTACGTAGTCCTTTATACTATAATAGGACTTTTCTATAAGCTTACGTTTAATACAAACTTTGAACTTTTTAAGAGACATCTCCAAGATGTCAATTGGTAGTTTATTGTAGAATTGTATGCAATTTCCTTTAAACGAATTATGAATTTTATGTAACCTAGTATATTGCACTGTAAGTTTATTCTTACTTCTAATGTTTAAATTATTGCAGTCACATTTTTTCTTAAATTTAGAAATGTTTTTATGGACGTACATTAAATTTTCAAATATGTACTGACTATACACTGTCATTATTTTAAAATCTTTAAATTTATCTCTCAATGACTCTCTCGGACCCATTTTGTAGATAGAACGAACAGCCCTCTTCTGCAGCACGAAAATAGTGCTAATATCAGCAGCATTACCCCAAAGTAAAATTCCATATGACATAATGCTGTGAAAGTAACTAAAATATACCAGTCTAGCAGTTTCTACGTCGGTCATATGGCGTATCTTCTTTACCGCATAGGCAGCAGAACTAAGCCTGTTCGATAAATTATTTACATGAGGGCCCCATTGAAGTTTAGAATCTAACGTTATTCCTAGAAAAACTGTCGTATCCTCCAGTTTCAGTTCCTCATTATTAAGTAGTACAGTGGTTTTCACGTGTTTAACATTAGGTAAAGTGAATTTTATACACTTGGTTTTTTTTCCGTTAAGAACCAAATTATTAGCTTCAAACCACTGTACCACTTTAGCGAGAGAGTTGTTTACGTCGTCAAAAGCTAGTTCACGTCGATTTATTTTAAAAGTCAGTGATGTATCATCGGCAAACAGAACTATCCCGTGTTTATCCTTGGCAAGGTAAGGAAGGTCATTAATGTAAATAAGGAACAGAAATGGTCCTAATATAGACCCCTGTGGGACACCTATTTTCATAACTGATCCATTAGACCGTTTTCCATTCACGTCGACTTTCTGAATTCTATCGCGTAGATAGTTACTCATTAAGTCTAGAGCTACACCCTGAATTCCATAGTGGTGTAGTTTCCTAACTAACGTTTCGTGTTGAACACAATCAAACGCCTTAGATAAGTCACAGAACACACCAAGTGCATCACGTGACTCCTCCCAGGCTTCAAATATGTTTTGTATTAGCTCAACACCTGCGTCGATTGTTGAGCGACCCCGTGTGAAACCAAATTGCTTAATATGAAGTAAATTATACTTATGAAAATGGTAAAGTAATTGATTTAAAATGAGTTTTTCAAAGATTTTACTGAAAGTGGGTAGTACGGATACTGGTCTAAAGTTAGTGGGGTCAGAAGTACTACCCGATTTAAACAATGGAACTATTTTACTAAGTTTCATTAAGTCAGGAAACACACCACAATCTATACAATTATTAAATATTAAGGCTAAATCGGGTGCAACAATATCAATTAATGATTTGACAACGTTTACGGAAATGCCCCACAGATCATTTGTTTTTTTATTAATTAATAATTTAAAGGCGTCAGAGCCACTAACATGCGTGAATTTAAAAGAATGGTTACACTCAGGCACATTTTCCTTTAATAGAGAGAGAGCCATATCTGATGTATGATGTGGTAACGTACGACGTAATCGTTGCGTAATATAATTTAGCCAATAGTCGAGGGGTGCAAAATGCCAACAAATCAGGAATCATTGCAGTCATCACATTGTTTCAAAGACAGCCCCCAGGAGGGTTTGGGACATCGGTATATAATTAACCAGGCAATAAGGCATACATCTATATGATTTTACAATAAACAGCATATAATTAATTACCATCTAATGAACCATCTGTGGGTGTTGAATGTAATGTGAATGCAGCGAAGATATCATCCGATAGATAACATCCTCGACGTATCCGTAATTAATGTCGACCAAAATGCTATTTACTGTAAAACAGTAATCGTACGCTGGAACATGTTTCCTGAATCCATTAATTTAGCATAATATAAAGGAACAGCTATTAATAGCAAACAATAACAATATCCTCAACACGAGTCTCGTAAAGTTAGCGCATATGTAGCTCACTAAACGTGTGTGTTACAGCGACGCGATGTGTTGTTATTTAGTTCGGTTATATACAAATTAAATTCATAAAACAGCTCTAATAATAATAGTATGTGTGTACACACGGAGGAAAACTATGAAAATTAATATGTAGGTAGAACCTGCGCAGAGATTATGCGGCCGTTACGCAATATTCACATTCAAATTAATACATCCACAAACCTCCAAACGTATGGCGGCCAAGATACGGACAGTCTAAAATGAAAGAAAATATTTTTTTGGCTCGATTATAGTAGTGCCGATTATAGAGGGCCCTATAAAAAAACTCACAAAACACTCTCACTCTCACTCTCCCTAGACTAGAAGCTAGGTACGCCTATGCATTCATGTGATCATGCGTCAAACACGGATATACATAAAGTAATAAATTTTAAAAAGATATATTAGAAGCAAAAATAAACTTGTAGTGCAGTTTACTAAGCTGCATAAAATAAGTAATTCATTTAAGGGTAATTTTATAACAAGTTACCAGATGAAATGCTTGAGATGTCTCTCAATAATTTCAAAGTTTATATAAGACGTAAGCTTATAGAAAAATCCTATAATAATATAAAGGATTACATGTATGATAAAAAGCTTGGGTATGAATTGCTCTTACTTCATAGCTCAACATTAACTAGGCTGTGAGATGGTAACACAAAAAAAATAACCTGGCTTAGTTTGTTGTGGGCTCTTCTTAGACCAGGCCGCGTTTGGAACCCTCCTAGCTTTAGTTTTAAGTTAACGAATACAGTTATCACCATCACTAACATTAGTGTAACATGTTATATGTATGAACGCTTCATAAGTGCCTGTAATAAGGTCTACATGAACAAAACCATTTTGAATTTGAATTTATCACTTGTGCAGTGCAGCCCACAGGTCACACAGTTTTTCCTTTTGTAACGCGTCCGCGCACTGTTCACTCCCGCTTTTCCGTAAGCATATAGCTCCATATGAAATATCTCGCGGGTCGTCGTTGCCCCGCGTAACATTATGTGTCAGAATAATCAATGGTTATCTATGCATATTTGAAGCGGTGATAGTCCAGTAGGTAGGACTACGATTTCACTGTCGGGGGGCCAAGTTCGAATCCCAGCACGCACTTCTAAGTTATGTGCGTTTTAAGCAAATTGTACCCTTTTGCTCTATAACTACTTCTATACATGCCTGCGAATTCCCCATTATATTCTCAAAGGTGTGTGGAGTCCGCCAATCCGCACTGGGCCAGCGTGGTGGACTACGACTTAAACTCTTCTCACTTTTATGTGATGATACGTACTAAGTATTACCTTCGTGGAAGTTAAATTAAAATACAAAAAAATATCTGTCAAAAGGTCGAAGGCAGGCCGTTATCGAGGCGCAGCAGTTATCAGCCAAGCGCCCAATGTTAGCCGCGATAACACGATAACACAATCAGTTATCTGGATTCCTTCTGCACGCGCCTGGACAGAATCCGCAAACAGCACTGGCGATAGCGATACCTAGCAATGCACCTGAGGCAACGATTCAATGGCCACGCTCCAAGACATCACTTACTCCACTTTTACGGAAATGCCAAGAAAAGTTTTAACTTTGAATAAAAATTGCTTCAAGATTTATATTGGAAAAACCGTACATTATTTTCGAGTGAGGCGAGAGATGACTAGAGTTTGAAGCCTTAGGCGAGTATTTCAATAATACGAGTCAGGCTATTTCCATTTCCGCCAAGTATTAAATTATATAATTTTTTACAAAAAAAAGCAAGTATCTACATATAATTAAATTTTAAAATTCTCAGAGGATTTAAAATTTAAATTTTGGAACAGGACTTGGAAATTTGACCAAATTGACAGAGGAAAATTTGGTCAATTCAATTCAGTCAGTTTGGCGTTTTTATTTAAATTTGTTAGAGTAGGTAATATCTATTTCAATGTTTTCGCTTAAACTCATTTTAATTATTTTTTTAAATGCCAATAATTTTTAATACTTTTGTACTTGGTTTTTCAATAGGCGTATTTATTTGGTATGCTCAGCCACGTTTAGCTAAAGTTACTCGCCATTGCGAATGAGCATATCAACCAAAGAGTACCTAAAAAGATAACGTTACAGTGACAGTGACAGCGACAGTGCTTTCAAGGATAAGTACCTGAGCAACTACCCTAAAAATACCTGTATTCAAAAGCAAACCTGATATTTAAATATAAATAGGAGGATTTTCTTAGTCCTTAGTTCAGTAACTACCGCTACAGGTGCCTTATCATCTTCTTCAAAGTCAATCTATATTATTATCCCTCATGCAGTTAAACTTTCATAGCTTTTCGTACTTATGCTCTTTTCTTGCTCTCCCCATCTGAGCTTGCTAGCCAACTCCTTCCAGGCGCCCTTCGCACCATTTCGCAAATGGTAGACGTTTAGTTAAGCGAAAATTTTCAATCCAGTTTGATTTAATTGTCATTTAAAATACTTTAATGTTGACTCTGGGCGAGAGTTCATCCACAATACTAATTGTATTTATATCGTTTCAATGATAAGATTACAAAAATACTCCATCGCTAATGATTTATTAAAATGTTATTCAAAAGATAATACGCTTATCGTCAACTAATTTAACAACAGGCACCATTAAGTAAAAAGATAAATGATGATATAATCTATGAACACAACTTTTCGATACATTTCAATCAATGAATAGCATCAGTGTATCCAGCTACCAGGGCCTCACTTGACCGAAGTAGCTGCGGTCCGCTTCACTTGGCGAGATCACCACTCATTACGGTTTATCTATTTTAGATACGTATATTTCGAAAGATGAGGATCCTTCCTACTGTTTATTATTCATACCTTTTAGCGCTTAATCGTGACAGCATTAAATAATAAGCTGTGACGTCACTCACCGCCCGCGTTCTATTATAGAACCCCAAGTAACTCCGTCACGAATGAGTCACTCGCTGCAATGCGATCTTTGGATCCAAAGCGTCGTTACTCATGTTCCCGGAAGACGCGGATTTGCCGCTGTTAGTTTATCTGACTCATGAACAGTTTAATGTTTACTCTACAATCGATGACCCTTAAATTTTCCACAACATTAGTTGCTACTTCCTTATCAATAAGAAAAAATCCTACAGGTAATTTCGATCTCTAAACAATTTACCCACTACTTCTTATTGACTTGAAATGTGGTACAAGCAACCCATGTTTAGCTGCGAGGATTCGGCAACGACGATGATAAAGGGACTAGGTGAAATCCAATGCCTTTTAGTGTGCGGCTTTAATGAGCCAACTCTTTGGTCACATATTTTTATTTTATTCAAAACAAATGATACAAATTTATTTCTTGCTTTACTTATTTATGAATACAAAAAAATGCCCACTTTAAACTTCATACTGTAGCCAGTATATACAGTCAGGAAGACAAATTTAATTATTTAATTTCATCCAAAACACTGAAAATCTTGCCAAAATGTTAGCTTTAAAATTGCATAAAGGTTCTTTTAAGACGATAAAAAAGCAGTAAAATATCCTACCGTAGGTTTCATAGAGCCTCGTTTAAGATAATAGGCATGTTGCAACTTCAAATGGAGTACTTATACCATGTTAGGTACAGGTAGTTCACAACATGGTACACTCTACTAATTTTCTAACAAATCAGCCGAACTTTGAACGGATTATTTTAATCTCGTAATAAAACTGTTTAAAATTATTATTGTTAGTTCGTTCCCTGAATCACTTGTGCCGTATAGTTGCAAGCGGTACTGGATCATTATCAGTACGTACACATTGTATTTAATAACATAAACTATACGATATGATCTAAACTATAGATGGTATCAGACTAAACAAATCATTTTGTGGAACGTAGGCTTCAGTAAATATAGCTCCTCATTTTTAAAAACGGTAATAACTTTTTTAAACTGGTTACAGCAAACTCCGCCCGAGTTTATCCTTTTTCAAGAATATAGGTAAATCGTTTTCCTCATACGAACACAGAAAGGACAGTCTGAACATTAGTGTAACCTTCAAGCGATAACAGAATGAACATTTTAAAGGTAATGCACAGTACATAGGCTTTGAAGGTGAAGACTTCAAATTAGCGTTTCAAAAAAAAACTAATTATCGCATAGTAAGTTACCATTTATTTCAGCAAAAACTTTTAAACTGCAAGAGGTTTTGTATATGATACTTTTTAGACACAAAGTTAAAAATACCAAATCTGCATATACTGGAAATAGAAAGATTATTTTTAGTGCATTTTTTTAGGTAAAAGTAGCTAGCTATTCTCTGCGGTTTCAACCGCGTTAAATAGTTGTCGTACTAATTAATATATTACCTATGAACGATTCCCATGTGATTTGCGTACATTTTATTAATTTTAGCATTATTTTCTTAAAAAAGCCTTGCAGCCGACACTATTCACCTTAAATTGTGTTTGAAACAAAAAACCAAGAGATTGACGTGGGAAATAAAGATAAATAGGCGGAGAGCCGTGACACCGATGACTACCACGCAGCCAACAAATACATTGGTGCTAAACAACATAAGCTAATAATGCAAATATGTCACTTAGCCAATGCACGAAAAGAAGCTAACAGTTAAATATGTCTAATCGACTCTATAAACTATACTATAT
Organism: Pararge aegeria; assembly: GCF_905163445.1. Classification (NCBI taxonomy): domain Eukaryota; kingdom Metazoa; phylum Arthropoda; class Insecta; order Lepidoptera; family Nymphalidae; genus Pararge; species Pararge aegeria. Next base: position 366,617 of record NC_053184.1, on the reverse strand, counting down.
TCATAATACTTAAAACTTAAGCAAATCGTCTATATCTTGATACCTCAAGGCATCTATGCGTTTTCGGTCCGCGAATCGGAGAGTCCATGTCGCAGAACAGTATAAAATTAAAAAGGTTGAAACAACTAGACTACATGACAGAATTTTACATGTGTGACGAACATGTTTAAAATATCGCCGCTAATATATTATTGTCATAGTCGCGTTGTTGAACAATAAAAAGATCCAAAACAAGATTCGCAGTTTCAGAATTAGCAGCGTGCTGAGCACTCGACCTTGTAGCTAAGCTGACTACTTGGTCACGACCTTCGCGCCCGCCGCGCCGGCGTGCTAAGCCGAGCCGAGTAAGATTAGGACGACTTGGGAAATCGCTAAACCAGATTATGAATATTTAGCACTGGCGAAAGCACAAATCGCTATTGAATGAGGCTACGTTAGATTAAACCATTTACAGAGCGGGAGCTCACAACAAATTTTGATAAGGTGATTTAAGGCATTTAAAACTTAACCAGTAAGTAATATAATGTACGTCAGTAAGGAATCGAATTGCCACTCCTTGCAAGTTCGATGTATCCTATTACTTACACCTAAACAAAACAGTTATTTTAGAACTACATTTAAGTTATTATACTACAACTAGAACTAAGTACGTATTTAAGTATCTTCTCTCTTAATTAAACAGTTAGGTACTATTCGATGTTAGTGATAAGAGCTGAAACCGACGTACACTAAATACTCCTTCAAACCTCCAAAGTGGGTCCTATTCATTTACTGACTCCAGTTAACATTGCTTACCCAGCGCTATCGACTATTTTTTGCCGCTGCTACTGCCACACTTCTCTCAAACAAACTGTTCTTACGGGATTCTTTAGAAGCAAAAACAAACGCAGAAAAGTCGCGGTGAACACCTAGTAAACATATATAAGTTGACTAATAAGACCGGGGACCATAAAGAACTCTTACTTAAATATTAAAAAAAAAATACCCCAGCATAATTTGAATTGAGTGTTTTAGACCCACCTTTTAGCTGCGGTTTGGTGGGTTTAAACGTATATTAATGCATGCTGATAACCTGTAAATAGTCGAACATTTACTATGTGACTCATTCCAAAAAAAAAAAGCAAGTTTTAATGTATCTACTGTTGGTTGTCCTTTATAAACAAATAAATAAACATTAATACATGTGGTAATAACCGAGGCAGCCTATCAAGCTCTCCGAGGCATGGCATGCACCACCAATTTCCAAAGCAACTGGGCTGTCACTGACAATTTTTAATGGAAAAATCGAATGCGTACCTAACAATTAAACTAAGAAACTCCTAGATTCGTTGTAGCATATATTAACAACTACAACGACAAGGTAATTAGATGTGTGGATACAAGCAAAGGGAGTGAAAAATAAATCATGTAAAGAATTGAATGAAAGATTTATAACGACTAAGACACCGGGAGGGATCTCTGCATCGTTCTAGTCCATACAGGACCTAAGTGTATCGATAATCTGTCGTATTTATATCTAAATACCCACCAACTTAATGTGAACATTGGTTGTTATTGAAATATAAATTTAATTGTTTCTTGAAAACTATATATTAATTCAATAATAATTATTAGCGTATTTGTAAAAAACCTAATCAATTTAATAAAATATCTGGTTAATATGAATTTATAGTTAGTTAGTTAAGTTTAATTATTTACCTACTTAATAAAATTACTGTAACACAATGCACAAATGAAGTAGACGTATGATATGTCTGCTAACAGACACTGGCGGTACAAGTCAAGTTTGCGTTTTGTTCGCCGCTACCAGCTGAACTTGTGTTATATTTTTTCATTAGCGGGATGAAACGTTAGCGCCTAATTAGGCCGCTGCTGGAGCCTCTCCAAACAATCCGCTCGAGCCGCACTACTGGGGCGCCATATTTACTTTGCTACCCATTCGTTATTACTCTTTTCAACACTTTTCCAAAAGGCCTCCATCGGCGATATTATTCCATTCAGATAGGAACAGTATTTGATGGTTATTTTCATTAAAAATTTTCATTTAAACATTATTTGACATATGAGTAATGTGTGTATGCACTACTACACATAACATATGCCCCCTTCAGTTACCAAACAGGGGGAGATTGAGCTCAGAGGCTTGCATCTCCTGGAAAGCCGGTTGGCTGATTCAGTTAACGTACTGCAACGCTTAGTCAACGTTAACATCAGGTGAAAGTGATAATTACGAGACCGAAGGCTTAACGTGAAGTAAAAGGCAAATTCGATCTCCCAAACCGTACAAAACATCCAATTACCTACACACTTTGACAACGTTGATAAAAACTAAAACGACTGATTTGCGCTGACTAACTTTTCTAAGTTATGTGCGTTTTAAGCATTCAAATGTCACTTGCTTCAATGGTGAACGAAAACATTGTGAAGAAACCTCTCACTGTGGAACCCGTGTGCCCTGTATTGGGCCCGTAATGGGTTTATATGACGATGATGGTGATGAAAGTAGGCATTTAGTCATCCCTTTCACCAGACGAATTCGTGAAGGGTCTGATGTTCTCTTGTTTCTCAGCATGGAGTGGCTAGTTTATTTTTCAGCTTGTTGTAAATATTAGCCAGACAAAGCATGTAGATAACTATCCTCGATTGCACTTTAATTGGAGGTTCACATCTAAAGATTCAGAATCTCTGAATTCTGAGAACTGCTGTTTAGAAAAACAATATTGCTGTAAATCTTAACATATTATTTAATACATTCATTGCAGCCTGTAAACACCAAATCAGCGTGTGAATAAGGTGTGAGATGGTCTAATGACTTCCCTGGTAAACGGTTGAGGTTAATGCGGTGTTATTATAGAGAATACTGGGTTATAAAAGAAGAGACAAAAGCGAGCAACCTACTGATATATAAGGAAGGTGACTAAAGTTAACCATGCCAACAGGAAAATTAGCGAATTAAAATGGTGTTGTCACAAGCTAAGTCAGCCAGTAGAAACATTTACAAAGAACTAACGGAATGGATACCACGACATGACACCTAAAGAAAGAAAGGAACAATTGAAAAAAGTCCACGTCCACAGGACACGCTGATTTGAAACTGGATCAAAGTGCACATTTTTGAAAATTGTGTATAACCAAAAATTAAGTAAAATTTAAAGCGTAATATACGGGTAAATCCCAAGCTAGCATAGTGTAAATAAGACGAAATACCTATCAAAGTTACTATTTAAAGTACGCAGTTTTTACTAGGCAGTGTAAATTTGATCATACAGATTTGGAAACTTCTTGCGACATCTTTATCACAATAGTTTATTTCATATATTTAGGAAGTTTTTTTCATATATTTAAGCTTACATTTTCCTGGTCTAGTAATCAGAAGGGTAATGCAAAACTTTGATGGTTACAAAATAATTTGGTACTGCTGCGCACACCCCATGGTGATGAATGCATCACCATGGGGTGTGCGCTGATACTTGTATGTGGTATCGTTCTAGCAGGTTCAACAATCGACAATCACGATTGAAGAGTTCATTTTAATTTGAAGTAGCTGTCGAACGATTATTTTTTTGAATGTTATAGTTTTATTTTTTGTTAGTTATTTAGTAGTATGAGAAAGAGTAGGTAAGCATTCATCTCGGGCTACCATGATTTTTTTTGAAATAGCGTACAAAACCTCAAGAAGAACACTTCATGAAATTGCTAACTTGCATGATAAAAAACGTTAATTTGTCGATATAGCAGTCACATTACGACATTGGCCATTAACTCGCGTGCCACGATAGTAGTATTTACGATAATATAAGTAGCTTTTTACTCATAGTAGGATTATTTCACTACACAGAGAAGTCGGCAGATAGACATGACTGCAGCAAATAAACAATGGTGTGCATTGTCTCAGCATCACACACGGCTCCGCACGTGACGTCTCTGTACAACGACCATTCCACTGATAATTCCTTATGTGAAGCTTACTCACAAACTGTAATGACTCCCATTATTTTAAAATATATAATCCTACTTATTCAAACGAAAATAAGTAGCGTTTGGCTCAGATAATATTGCCTTGTTTACATAGTTTCTTTATTGTAAGTAATTAAAGGATAATTTCTGGTCGTTACTATTACATAGGTATACTTACTTGCTTTTCATACAAGGTTATGGTATTGACGTATTTGCACGTATATAGTTGAAGAGTTTCAATCAGATGAAATCGCGAGCAAAATCTTATATTTCATTTATCGAGAACTTAGTTGAACTCAGCCTTCCTTTGTATCTCGAACGATCGTGTTGTGTTCGTCTAATCGTCGTGGTCCTTGGCTTTATGATAACAGTTAGTATAAGAGTCCGAGCTTGTGCCTTAAAGCTCGAATTGGAGAAGCGCGGTAGGCTTAGACGCGACATCTCTCATTGGACAGAAAAGAGGGGCCTCTTTTCTGCGCAGCCAAATAATAATTGATAATATTGATAGTTTGCCCGGTTGTTATTTTCGCGGCACGGCAATCAGATTAATTATTTTGAGGCTGTTTTCCATCACCGACGCAACAAAAAGGGTGTTTAAAGTTTAACGTGTGTATCCCGTGTCCGTCTGTGGCATAGTAGGTCCCACAGGAATTAAGAGATTTTTATGATTTTTTTTCTGTTCGAAAGGTAACGTTGTCCCGATTGGCTTTAAGCTTTTAAATAACTTTTCTCAAAAGGGTCCTACCAAGTTACACAGGTCACAATGATTTTTGTAAATTTTGTGTTACTCTCTCTTGAGCAACTGACAGCAGATATAGCGAGATTGGTCTCATTTGATTGGTTTTTATGTGTAGGTGTTACATAGATGATAATCGAGGTTTCAAGGTGGAGTTAAGTAGGTATCGTGAGTTCTTTTTCACTAGCTCAAGCTCAGCACGGAGGTCGCCTAAATTTAAAACTTTACTTTATAAACATTCAGAGATGTTTCTTCCAAGTATGCCTCAACTTTTTTCACCGAGTAGGTACTACAATAGCCAGCGGGCGAAATTTCAGCATGTAACTGTACTGGAAGTCGAGTCCATAAGTCGATGAGCTATTTAGGCGATGACTATGAGTTATTACGAAACATTAATTACTTACTCTAAGGAAGTAACTTATTCTAGGAAAAATTTAACAAGTTACCTAACAGTACAATAATACCTACATTGCTTTGTTTCGTAATTTTGTTATTTCAAATGTAATTCAATAATTCTCGCTAATTGAACAGCAACAATACCAAATCACGCCTAATAACGACAACACTAATGATACCTACACGTCATTACCACAGGGTCGCCAGCCGTGACCGTATTGCGCCTACCTACGTTATTTCGAGGATTAATTTATACTGAAAAATAAGTAAATGTTAAAATATTCAAACCCCCTTTTATGATGATCGGTCCAGTAGTTAAGGCGTGAAAGCGTAACAAAAAACAAACAAACTCTAATTCGCATACTTATAATATTCGTTAAGATTGTGTAATTGACTTGAGAAAAACTGACTGGCGTGGTCCTATCGATAGAACACTCTCGCGAGTGCCTATAAAATATACTAATTAAATTTTATTGATGTAAAATTAAACCAGCTTTAATATACCATTCCACTGCGGTTACAGAAAGCTCGGTTTAATCACAAGTCGAGCAAAAATTTGTTGTGTGTGTCTTTTTCAAATTGGTACCAATCCTGAAATAAATAATTCTCCGTGCCCATCCCCTACGCCTCGCTGTCTAAATCGTTCTCTCCTGGGAGGAGGCCTGTGTATGATATGATAAAACGATATACGACTGAGACCTTTAACAAAAACAATTTAGATTATGACTTATGACTATAACTTGAAGCCAGCAGACAGCGACGCGACGATAAGATGGCTCAGGCCTCACGTCAAGTTCGTCCAACTTTGTAGATAAGTTTACTTTAATTGAATACGTCCATACGTCGCTGGCTCAAGGCATAGTTTGAACAACTCCAGTTGACGAGGACTTTAATGCAAATATGACATCAGTGGCACCTTTGTTGCACCTGAATACATACTTTAAAACGCTACTGATATCATATGTGTGCTCAGACGAAAAACTAGAACTCAGATAACGAGTTGCTGAAGACAAAGCTGAAGTTTCAATGAGCGCATATCTTCGAGAACTGCCCGACTGATCTCAGGGAAAATACTGAAATGATGGTAATAGTTCCATATCACCAGAAAAGGAATAAAAATATTATTGCCTTATTAAATGAATCAGTATAAAAATTAAAAGAAACAAGGGTAATTGTAAGGCGTTCTTAATTTCGTAGCACTACGGCTTCCTAGAGAAATCGTTCAATATTGAACCGGAGCGATTCTAATCTAATTAAGCCTTTTAGTTTGCCCGCTTCACTATTTACTGCACGACTCAGTAATTAGAGTCGTTAGTATGGACACGTAATGGCTTGGAGATTTAATACAATATGGTAGCAGTACAAATACAAGAAGGTTTTTAATTTAAGGGTATATATATCTCATATTGTGTAAATGGTCTTTAGTAGAGGGAAGGAAACTTTTCAGCGTAGATAAATCACTCTTAATCAATGATCAGTTAACTATCAGTAGTAAAGTGGGCATTTGGTGGAGTGGAGGTGGACCTCCTATGCTAACTGCATTCTTAACATTATTACCACAATCATCTGGCATGTTACCAAAATAGGTGACCGCATTCCGCGATTAATTGAACTTCCGGCGACGGAGTGTCCATCATATAATGTGACTAACATGAGAAAAAATTATGATAATACGCTATCAGTAAGTAGTCATAGGTATTATGAGTAAAGTTGAGCCACTCCACTTTCTCTGATTTCAAAATCGGTAATCTTGAAGAGTACTAAACAGTTTTTTTTAGATGCTTTTCAGACATCGCAAGAAAAGAAAGGCACAAAGAGAAAATGTTGGAAATAAGTGTGAAAAACAAATAACTTTCAGCAATTTGTACAGTAATTTAGGTTTTTTTTTTACCTTAAATACTAATAGGTTCCATCTTGCATATGCTGTGGTCCATGCCTCGTATTATTTTGTAGATACCACCACTGATTAGGGCATGAACGGTCCATCATAACTACAAATCTCATCCGTTGGCCCAATGTCGCCTTCGTACTACTTAGTACAACTTGGAGAGGAAATCTAACACTCCAACAATCTAAACAATCACAAAAATATCGTAGACTATTCTAAGACTTTCAATCGGTTTTTGTACAATGATGTCATCTCTCGGCCGTTGCATCGGTTCTCGTATCGCTTTCATTTATAGTAAGCTGTCGATCGCTCTTGCTAGAGGTGGCCACAAATATTGCTAAATTAAGGAAAGTAACCGGCCAAGTTCGACTGAGGGTCTGCTGGCCAAATAATCATACACAATAAATTATTATATCACTTTCATGATGAGCTTACAGACATAAAAAACCAGCATACCCAACTTAACGGGTCCGGGTATAATAAAAAAAATTAAAATATAAAACACAAAAACTACTTTCTTATGCCACTATGCTAGTTTCAGCTGAAAACCAGCGCTGCATCCTGTCATTGGTGAAAGGACACGAAGCAAAATAATTCCAAACGTTATCCTGGCTTACCTATTACTTTTATTTAAGTTAAGTGTGAGGTATGTTTTTTCTTTATATATTATGTATACATCTACTTAACACTGTTTGTAAGGAGAGTTCGATACCATGGTTCTAAAGATTACCTACATCAAAATTAAAAAACCAAAAAACGTATTTTTGAATATGCGTCCTCCTCAGAGCATTGTCTTGGAAGCGTCTGCAACATTACCTCATCGAAGTTGTCGACCATGAAGCAGATGTGGGGGTACGTCATCTCCTCGCCCTCGCCCTTCGTGTCCATCTTGCGCCGGCTGGGAGACGCGTACACCTGCGCAATGCAATAGTCCGTGAGGCGATTGTTAAACTTGAAGTTATCACATTCGTTATTATTGTCTGAATGTTTGCCTCAGATTGGGTACTGCAGTCCATAGCGGAATAGTACAAACCAGTCCGAAAGCATTGCGATTGTCACATTTGCCAGCATTTCGCAGAAGTTGAGATTAACAAAATATTACGATTTCTTGCTAGTTTAACACGTTGAGTAAGAAGCAGACCATATTGTGCAATAACAAGAGAAAAGCTTATCTTTTTGCATTTCTAGGTGAGGTAAAAAACTCCCTTCCTTTACCATAAAGCAAAGGTCATAATTAAAAAAATCCTGGCACAGCTCATTCGAATTATAGAAATAACCCTAAGACCCTGCAATCATTACCACTAAAGTACAACTACATTAGCATTGCTCTATTGTGTTGCAATGACTTGACATTTACAATAGACTTATTGCATTCTTCTTCAATTTAATTATTTTTGTTTTTATTTGAATTCAGAGACTAAAATGTTTAACGTCCATTTTTTGTATTCAACCAGGCTGTAATCCGACGTTGATTAATTTTACTATTGACTAGATGACCCGGTCAACTACGTACCACGTTAAGAATGACATCTATTAAAAGCAATCTGAAATGGAAAACCCAAGCCGATTTATCGGGCGTTCTGAATTCCGCGTTTTTAACCCACTCCTGAAAATTTAATCGGTCCAACTATTTCCCATATATTTAATCTTTTAACTATTTATTTATTACTTACTTAATAACATAATTATTGCACAGAGAGTACATTTTATAAACAACGATGCTTTAGAAAATTATCGACATAACGGATTCAATCAAACTTCAATCAAAATCAAAACGGGTTAAATCTATGAATAAAGAAAACTGTATGATGTTTTCTTGACAATAGCAACGTTGCTAAGTAATTAATGTAGGTACTCCACTACAAATAGACTGGATATATAAAATGGCCGTTCACAATAATTCACAAGTCAACGGGCGCGCGTCCACAGCCGACGATGCAATTCTCTGCCAACAAGTCAACGACATCGCTGCCTGACGAAAACAAAACATACCTCTCTGCAGCTACCTACGCGTTAGAAATAGTTCTGATTCATTGAGATTTGAGAAGGTCTCACACGAAATTAGCGGTAGTATTCAAGACCAGTGCTCAGTTTATTTATTTACAAACCAGAGATTTCGTCCACGCATAATTTGTTTATCGTATAATCGTTTATCTTTTCAAAAGTTTCGTCGACGCGCAGTTTAAATATAAGCCTTGATTATTCCTTTTAAAGGTGGGTACCTTCCTCTTTACTTAAAATCGCCTTGCTGAAGATATTTACTGCATTTCTTTTGTTTGTTAGTATATTAAACATTTAGGCGAGATTAATGTGTGAATCCATCTGTAACATACCCCACGGCAGAATATCCCCCTCTATTAAATAAGTATGATAAATATTCCTTGAACTTTACCCCAATACCACGATAAGAATAATAAGCTAGCCAAAGTATGAAATTGTAGCTATACTTACAGCATTTTTTGTGGGAATATTTTTGTCACGTGAGAACAACGCCAAATGTTCTTCTCACGCCGTTTCGTTCGTAGGGTTTGTTTGAGACAATGTCAGTAGGACATCGACATCGCACTCCGAACGTAAAGATATTCCCACCCGAATATCTACGATTCCAAAAAAAACTGTGAGATGTAGACGAAACTATTGTTATGAAGGGATTATTCAAAACTGTTGGCTCATCTTTTACCCAAAAAATATTCCTAGCCTTAACTTCTATAGTAGTTGAGTAACATTGAAATAATTTATTATTTAACCCACATTCATCGATAAAATACTTTATTTCTCAAATCGATGTACAGTTTCATTACATAATTTCCCCGTAAGTCAACATGTAGTTAATGTAAGGTGAATATCACGATGATCAAAACCGTATCAATACATTCCGCTTATCATATTCAAGGAACATGAAATATGTAGGCAGCCGACGCAGTACAATAATAGGTCCGCAGCTATTGTTGCAACTATGAGCATGTAGGGAGGTACGCTAGGCGGAAGCGCTTGAATTTTACTCATTGTAATTTGTAAATTGGTTTCGGATGTGTAGGATTCAGGAAGAGCTGCAGCTTGCGTAATTAATCGTTTTATGTGCTACGCGGCGAGCAGTCTCTGCCACACAGCTTCCTGACACTACGTAAATAATATTATAGAAACGAGCATATAGGATTTAAACTTAAAATTATATTGAAATGCGGACTTCCAAAGCCACTGCAGAGTAAAATTAATTTATGTAAGCAATAAATTTGATTCGTCTGTTGTAACTAAGCTGAAACCACGAATAGCGGTTATCTACGCGGTTATATAACCTTGTCAATATTTTTAACTTCTTCTCGAATGCCACTTTCTCATCCAAGGACATATAATTAAATAAACCCATATACAGACCCTTTAAAAACACATTATTGGTGTAAAATGGTTGTCAAACAACCAGCTCATGGTCATTTTAAGTGCATTAATAGAAGGAGTAAACTAAAAGTGTAATACCTCTTTTAATCTGGCAACGGTTAGTAATAAACAGGATCGCTGCATGGGATAGATAATGTTGCTAATTCTGGTGCTCACCAGTCTGTAAGCCGAACTGACTGGATAGGTCTAAAAGTAGTCATTTCCACAAAGAACACCGTGACTGTTCACGGTGTTGAAAGTAGTTTAATATAATGCTTTCCTACTCTTGTGAGTAGGAAAGCATTATATTAAACCGTACTAATTTTTACCACAAATGCCATAGAGGCCGATAGATAAAAAAAATTGTTCGCATATTTTCGAACTCTGAAATCGAGCTATTGTTGCGGGGAACTGTCTACTGTGGCACATTTGCATTGTTGGTTTAAGGACGATATCAAGGGAGATGACACTCGCAAGGGAGGGAGGGTGGTCCTGCTTTTTTGTTTAATGATCCACATCAGTCCAAAACTGTACCTTCATTCGAACGCTTGCAACTCTGTATTATTCTCTACAGCCACTCTTTGTCAGGCAGCTATATTTGCGGATGTATTTTCGACCTTTTATCTAACGAAATAAATGTGGTAAATTTTATTTTGACTATATAACGTTTCCGCCACTGGAACACGAATCGGCCTTTATTATTTCTCCGTGCCTCGGAGAGCACTTCACTTGGCACTCCGATTTAATCTTTAGCCAAGAGCTCCAGTAAGCCAAAACTCACCCACACTGGAGTCGCAGTCTAAGCACATTAGCGTTCTGCCCAATGAGAATTAAGGCATCTAGCAGTGGGTCGTTAGCTAGGCTGATTATAAAAAAAAGGATGAAAGCCTACATTAGGTATTTTCCTACAGACATGCGCCCTACACCCCGCCCGATATCCCACTGACCTTACATTGTCTACTCGAATCACTGCAAAAAGCTATAATGAGATCTAGGGCGTCAAAGTAGTTCACGTAAACACATTCTACACTATCCATAATAAGTATACCCAAGTATGATATGTGACACCAGCGAAATGATATTCGGTAGCAGCTACAGACACGCCAACTTCCATCTTCAACTTAGCGCTCTCAGCAACTACAGATATGCCAACAAGTCGTTTAAATACAAATATAAATAAAGGTTAATCATAAATAGGTAATCTTCCAAACAAACAAAGAAGCTTCTCCCAATTAACTCCTAACAATGATTTTTATTTTTGTTAGCGTTCCGCACAGGTCAAAGGTGAACAATGAGAAATACGGAATAAAAATACACGATTAAAAGATTTTTGCTCAAATTGCTGTTATCTAGATATTATTTTGCGGCAATTATTTATTATATTTAAATAGAATTTATTGTTTCAAAGTCAAGTACCTATTATGTGTGCATAACAACAAATTTTTGAGAACTGTAATGGCCGGTCAGATTGCACATTAATCGCGTCGGCAGCAGAGTAATCGGCACATCTACAAACGCATAAATTCTCAGAGAGTTTAACACAATGGCGCTGGAAGGGCAGTCCGCGTCTCTCGTTATACAATGAGATGCCAGTCGACCTTGGCCGCGAGATTCGCTTTGTGGATCGCAGCGCCCGAGAGTTCCGCTTTATAGCGCACAGATAAGGCTTCAATAATGTGTCACATGAGTACACAGCGGCTATCATGGCCAGCTTAAACGATTAAAGCAAAATACTGAAACTGAGTAAATTATTTAACGGTAACTTGCGCCAAAGGTAGTATTTTTTTATTCTTCTTACCCTTTGAATAGACTGGAGCAGCTATATAAAAGGCTCTGTGTTTTGAATATCATGTTATCGATATATTATGATCCGTGCTCACTAGCCGCTAAGGAGAATTATGGCTTGTGGAGATTATGACTGTTTAACCTGTTTAAATTGAACATACATAGAAAAAAAGGAAATTTCTTTGATTTCCTTTAATTTCTTTGATCCGGTCTAGGCTAAAACTCTCAAATTCTTCTCATGTTGAAGAAAAAAATTAATCTGCCCTAATTAAAACTAAAAAAGAGTATTGGGAAAATAGTATATTACATACGAATTAGTAGAACAATGGCCACGAAATACGGTACAACATTGAATTCTCGACCCATCTCCCGCACCCTTTAAATTGGTCACAATTGACAACTGATTACTCCACAACTCGGCCGTACGCCTCGACAGTTCAGCTATTTAATTATTTTAACATTCAATTCACCTTCTAAACTAAAACATAGACATCAGAAGAAAATATCAATTGACGACATTAATTCATGGAACACCTTGGGAACATGTGAAAAGATAATCCATTCTCGGTACTAGCATAAAATTACACAGTCATGTGCTTTAGTAAGCCCAAGGCAAATACTAAGCCCTGATTCCGAATGGCGTTGGGAGTCTTAGAAGATACCTAAGTCTGCTACCTACTTTGGGTCACCAATGCAAGTCAAGTTTGTTGACACTAGTGTTGCCCAAATTCAGTCTTGGTCTTGCAGTCTTGGTCTTGTTCTTGCGTTTTTGCAAGACCAAGACCAAGAACAAGACCGCGTATTTTTAGCAAGACCAAGACCAAGACTGACCGTGCAAGACTTGAGCAAGAACAAGACATAGCCTGCAAGACTCTTGCGTCTTGCAGCTAGGACTTAGCGCTATTTCACGGAGTAGTTAGGTGTAACAGTTCGGTGTATAGGTAGGTAGGTACGCTTAGGAATTCTATGAGACGCAAAAAACTATATCAAAGAATATGAAAAACTGGACCTATGCGCATTACGACTAATACCATAAACATAGCGAATAAAAAAATATCTATTAAAATCAAACTGAGTGCATGCATAGTTATGTTTTAACCATCGGCACTTTGATAATGCGGCATCAAAGGTTTTGTACTTACTTCTCAAAGAAATTTGCCGCTTTTCGGAAGTACATGGTTATGATACACGCGCCGGCGGCTTCTTTTGAAATCTAAAACAATCGTTGCCGCCGCGCCGAAATCATAACATTTGACACTATTCATGCAAAATAATTTCGAATTTTAAGAGTACCTACAGGTGTTCCAAAGAATAAATAAGTTTCAGATTGGTGATTTTAGATTGGTGGAGGACGCATGAGACAGAGTATCCGATTTTATCGAAAATGGCCCGTGATTTTCTCTCAATACCTGCAACTTCAGTACCTGCTGAGAGGTTATTTTCTAAAGCATCATAAGTAATTAGAAAACATAGAAATAGGTTAAGTGATGAGTCAGCCAGATGGTTACTTTGTATTAATTCTTGGTCAAAAGAATTGATATAAAGTATCATAACCTAATGATAAAGCTGTTGATTTGTGTTGTATTTTATTTTTTATTCAAATAAATGATAAATCGTAAAACTCTTTTATTAAATTTCTTATAAGTTGAGGGTTCAATCTCTTTCTAGACAGATAAGTATTGTTCTTTAAAATACAGTCAAGTTATTGTAATTAATTTGTTTTTTTACATGTTTTAGCAAATGTAAGCTTATAAATCATAAATGTTTATTAAGAAACAGTTACTTCCATGGAAAACGACATATAGGTCAGTTGATTTTTCGAATTTCTTATCAAATCTTCAGTTATTTATTAATCTGCTTGATCTTTACTATGGCTATGTTAATTCAAGCTCACAATGTTCCAATTCTAATACGTTTTTCTAAGATTTAAAGTAAACTTTAATAAATAGTAATAGACTAATAGGTAATTGCAAGACTTGCAAGACTCTTGCTGCAAGACCAAGACCAAGACCAAGACTGGGAGCGCAAGACCAAGACCAAGACCAAGACCAGGTGTATTGGCGCAAGACCAAGACCAAGACTGGCTAAGTCTCGTCTTGTTCTTGCATTTGGGCAACACTAGTTGACACAAATGTGTGTGCAACGGTGGGCACATCATTGTAAACAAGCTGGAGACAACGTACGAAGGGTTTTGCAAATACGATTAGATTACGTTGACACGTCTAATCATTAGTTTTCAACAAACTCCAAAGAAAGAATAAGGGTTATTATATTATTATGGCGACGATACTGCTTCAGTTATTCAAATAAAGTAAAGAGAACATTGTCTTGTTGATCGCATTTTTAAAAGCTCATAGTGCGTATAAAATCCAAAAGGACCTATTCGTTATGTCAAATCAAAACTTATTTCTGTATCTATTCTATTCTATAAACTACAAGGACCTATTTAAATTTTCTGATTTTTTTCTAAAATGAAAGTGTGCAATTCTTCTAAAGGACGCAAGTAAATAAATAGGCCAGTATACAGTTCATACTTTTATTTTACCTAATCGTAGCTATGTCAAGCATGGACTATTTACTATAGTCTTGACGTTAATCAAGTCATTCGAGCCTAGAAACACGGGCGCCGGAAGGGCGTTCCACAAGTTAGCGGTTCGTAAGCGGAGTTGATTTCACGGCAACCGCATAGTGATATCTACTGCGTTCTGTGGTAGCATGGAGTAGGGGAACACGATTGCGAACTCGTTTTTGTTATAACGAGTCCCCGATGCTACCCCAAACGATGCGTTCATTAGAATACCTTTTACAGTTGGGACCTACAGTTGGAGCATTATTATTTTAACAAAAATGGTTTTCAATACGCGGGCATATCCAGTCAAGTATTGTTTATTCAAACCGGCCTATATGATTCGCCGAGACCTACGTAACTCAGGGTCTTGTTTAAATTACAGTCGACTAAGTACACAAGCTTTTCTTCTGCTGAGTGCTGGCTGTCATTCTAAGATCCTGCCTATCTTGAACTAACAACAGAAAAGCGTAGAAGACTAAAGAAAAAACAGCCTTTGCAAAGCAAAAATCGTCACAATATAACATTTGATTTTAACTTTCAGCAGAACTTTGAGATTTCCGTGCCAAGTTCGGCAACCTTGACCGCGTGGAAGCAGTTTATCACTGGGAGTGAGTTCTCGTGGGCTCAGTTTAGCACGTATCGGCAGCGGATGTCCGACGTCTGCTTTGCGATGGTGGCCTTCAGCGCGATTTGTTACTGTTTGTGGACCGGCCAGTCGGCCAGCTCGGAGCGGTGGAACGACAACGTTACATAACTGAGTTGAAACTTGGAAGTTTTTATTCGGTAGTTAGTATCGCTTGACTGCGATCTCTTGAAATGACGCCGGCAAGTTGGAAGATAAGTAACTAGAAAGGTTTTCTCAAAATCGGTTTCTATGCGGCATCACACGGTCCACTGTTACCTTATAATTCAGTAAGCAGCTCAGTGTTCCGTTAAACTAAATCGATTCGCACATGGTACGTCTTTGTCGGTAGGGTGCTAACTGGCTGAGCCAAAACCCGCCCAATATCAGAGTAAGAATTATAAATTCCAAAGTTTGGTGTAAACTGAGAACTCCCACTTCCGAGGCCGCTAGCGAGGTCCATAAAAGCTAAACTAAAGAAGAGCTTACTTGCCGCTTACTAAAACTGTACCTGCTGTGGAACATCACATCTATTGAACCGGACCATGGCAACACACCACATGTGGGCTATACCTCCTTCTTGCATGTAGGCATCTTAAATTGGAAAAGTAATAAATAAACAGTAAAATGTCCGACCAATGGGTACTTTCTGATTATATATTTCAATTTTATTACGCTCCGCCACGAAACTGTAGGTAAATAGCACGATGAAGGTTAGCATGCAGCTTATTTTATGAATTGAAACCTCTAAGAAAATACATTTAAATTGATTCGGACACTTATAATCACAAAATTATAATTTTAGGATGTATCCAAATTATATGGGCTTTATTTTCAACATGGCGGAGATTATAGTTATTTTATTCCATATCTAGTCTACTATTTTGTATTTATGGAGTTTCTGAATTTAATCGACATTATCTTGCCAGCATTCCAGCTTATGCGCTAGGCTGTGGGCATCCGGTATTAGAAACTGTGCAGAGAATTAAAACTCCACGCGCTTCTTATCTGTGCCAGCAATGGCAATAAGCAATATATAATGATATCATTACAAAATGAATTCCAGAATATATTTGCGTCTATAATATTAAGAATTTTTTAACCACTTCATATATAACACTGAAAATGATAGCTGGATTCATTAACTGAGCTACCAATGAAGACAATTGTGCCCCATAGACTGTGGCGGAGATCCAATGACCACATTTACACACCGGCATCAGATCAGAACAAGATATTTGAATTGAATTGTCTCCGATGTTACGACTCAAAGTAACAATTTCATGATAGCAAGTGCATACAAAATGAATTACAATAACTGATAACGAAAGTCAGACATGCTGACGCAGCTAGTTAAATATACATGGGCGTGATAATGATGACGATAAAGATGATATTATAGCCACCAAATGGAATTTCGTCTTATTTATAAAAATACATTAAACTTAAATACTTGTTAATAAATGCCTTTCGTATCATTTACAGTTTTATGGCGGATCGTCAACTATAACATATTCATAACCGACAAATTGCATAGTTCGTTTTTTAATGGAAATACCAATACTTAACATTAATGAACATTAGTATCCGCGCATATATTAATGGAATGAAGTCAATATGTAGATATAAATTCTACTTCTATAAATAATGATGTATATAAAACTATATGAAACCTAAAATTGAAATTTATATTTTGCATTGAAGGTAGCAGCTGATACATGGTAAAGGCTAAGAACCACCAGTTGTGGTGGCGCTATTCGGGAACGCCCATGTTCAGCAGTGGATGTCTGCAATGTTGACCACGGTTGTAGCAGATTAGTGGGTCTAAATTCTATATCCCTCTTTCCTACGAGACCCGCGGCCGAAGCAAACTTCCATAAAGCTAAGATTAATCATGATAATGTAACAGAAATATTTGGGAGTGCTGCGCGTATGGCTGGCGAGGGTTATTGTGCTATCGACACGACTGATAAACGGATCCCGGCCGCGGCTCGGTCAGCGCCACTCAATTTAATTATATTTATCCAATTAAGAGCCCGCATTCATACAATTTCCGCTCATTTGTATTCATAAAGGCCACCGCAAGCATATTTATAGAACTAGTATACGTATTCAAAAACAAGTTTCAT
Organism: Pararge aegeria; assembly: GCF_905163445.1. Lineage (NCBI taxonomy): Eukaryota > Metazoa > Arthropoda > Insecta > Lepidoptera > Nymphalidae > Pararge > Pararge aegeria. The sequence goes on along the minus strand of NC_053184.1, from coordinate 349,160 downwards.
AAATGAAGGTATCGAATAGCCTTTGTGCAAGAACTCTTAAAATGCACCGCACACTAGTGCTAGGATGTGCAAGACGCGAGACATTGCTAGTCGGTAGTAGGTGAGTATGTGGCTGTGGCAACTAGACCAGCTATAGCAGCCCTGGTTGCGGGTTCGCGCTGCGACTACAGTTAGTCCGCTACAGGGACTAATCAATCACTAACATTGTGCTTGGCGGACCAGTTTATGTTCCTATCACATGTACGTGTGTCCGCAGGTGACTGGAGTCTTGAACAATTGCATGAAATAACTGTACCTACCGTGTGTACATATAATATAATTCCAGTTATTAAATATTGTTTTTAGTTAGTTATTTTATTTGTGCAGAAATAAACTCGTGATAAATTAAGTTCAAATGTATTCAAGAGTCGTACGAATTAATCGTCGCAAATGAACTGAAAATGTGCGTCGGATCGTCTCGTGTTCGTGGCCGCAACTAGTGGGGCGACGCCGGGCGGGTGCAGCGGCGACCGAGGCGCGGGGCGCGGGGCCTGACGTCACCGTAATCGTTTCCATTGAGCCGAGCGTGCGCGAAGCGGTCCGACGGCGCACGACGCCTCCGTCTCGCGAAGCCAACCGGTTCCCGGCCACATCGTTTCTAGTACGCGGCCGCCCCTTTCCGAGTTCGCCCGCCCGCGCAGCTCCGTGATTAAATAATATTTTCATCGCGAGTTTCGAGCGAGGCCGCGGGCCGATGCGCAGTGTGCCAGTGCCAGTGAGTGCCGTCCGGTGCACGGAACCAGCTCGCAGCCGTCACGACCGCAGGCCGCACGAGCGCGCCCGACTCGCTACCGCGCGTACGGTACGCGCCGCCCCGCACAATCGATGATCCGCGCTCGGCTGGATTGACAGCTCGCACATCGATCGAGTGAGTCCCGCTATGCACCGAGCGTGCACTTTCTAAACGATGCGTCCCGCAGAGAAATCTGTCGTTACGGCCGATCTATATTCGTGCAATCCGCGAGGGCCTCCGCAGCGCGCCCAGCCGCGCGGCCGCGCGTAGCGCGCAACGCCACAAAAGAGAGCGGCCCCGCGCGCTGCGTGCCACGGTCTTTGAACCGAGCCAGTGATCGTTTGTTTACTACCACGAAACGTCTAGAATTATCAGTCCCAACGCCCACGTCTACTCGCAGAAGTGCACTGTTAACGTAATCTTAGTGTGTAACCTTTATGTTTCTCAATTTTGTAGTTCCTAAGCTTGTTTCAGTGTAGAATCTGTTGGTGATCCTAATAAATAAATAAATAAATAAAATGAAATATCTGCAGTCAACTAATTCTATTACAAAGGAAACGGGGCGTAAAAATGCGGTTCAATTAATAAAAACCGGTCGGTTCACGTAAACAACTCTGATAACCGACGCTCGAGTCCGAGTGACTGCGAGCATTGAAACCGAATTTATTGCGTCAACACCGCACTAAACATTCCCCTTCGTTATTTATCATCACATGCTTCTCGCGACGCTATTGACCCCCGCGCCTGGTTGCAGGTGCACCCGCCGATGGTGCGTGGATGACGGTCTCGGGGCGCGCGCCCGCCCCGCCGCCGCCGCCCGGCCCCGCGGAGCCGCTGCTGCGCTCGGTGCGCGCCTACCTGGCGCTCGCGCGGCCCGCCAAGGCGCCCGCGCCGCGCTCGCCGCCGCGCTGCCATGCCGACATCGTGAGCGGCTGCGCGCGCGAGGACGCCCGCGGCGTGGACTTCTCGTCGCTGGCGCGCCATGACCTGAACAACAACGCGTCGCGCCGCCGCGCCATGCCCAGCGCCGCCGAGCTGCAGCGCCAGCCGCTGCTGCGCAAGGACGCGCCGCCCGCCACCGACGAGTCGGACGCGCCCGAGCCGTCGCCGCGCCACGCCGACTTCGCCGTGGAGATCCCGCCCGGCGCGCGCGAGGAGCGCTACCCCAAGGAGGTGTGGAAGACCATCCTGGCCTTCGCCTTCCTGTTCCTGTGCGTGTGCATCAACATGCTGTCGCTGTCGCTGGTGCACGAGCGCCTGCCCGACCGCAACAGCACGGCGCCGCTGCCCGACGCGGTGCTGGACCTGGTGGCGCCGCGCGACTGGGCGCTGGCCGTGTCCGAGTACCTGATCATGCTGTCCACCACGGTGGCCATGCTGGTGGTGCTGTTCCACAAGCACCGCTTCATCGTGGCGCGCCGCGTGTTCTTCGTCATCGCGCTGCTGTACCTGTACCGCTCGGCGACCATGTTCGTGACCGTGCTGCCCGTGTCCAGCACCACGTACGTGTGCAGCCCCAAGAGCAACGGCACGACGCCGCTGCTCATCGTGCGCCGCATGTTCTACCTCATCTCGGGTTTCGGCCTGTCCATCAACGGCAAGCACACGTACTGCGGCGACTACATCTACTCGGGCCACACCATGGTGCTGGTGCTGAGCTACCTGGTGGTGGCCGAGTACTCGCCGCGCAAGCTGTGGCCCGTGCACTGGGCGCTGTGGGGCGCGGGCGCGCTGGGCGTGGGCTTCGTGCTGCTGGCGCACGGCCACTACACCGTGGACGTGCTGGTGGCCTACTACATCACCACGCGCCTGTTCTGGACGTTCCACTCGCTGCTGGGCGCGCCGCGCGGCAGCATGCTGCGGCGCGAGTGGTGGTTCTGGCTGTTCGCGTACCTGGAGCGCAACGTGCGCGGGCCCGTGCCGCGGCGCTACGACTGGCCGCTGCCGTGGCCGCGCAGCAAGCTGTTCAGCCGGCTGAGCTAGGGCCGCGCGCCGGCCGCGCGCGTGTGACGCACCTTCTGCGAGTGGCGCCGCAGCACCTGCAGCTCCTTGGGGCTGGTGCGCGTGCAGATGGCCAGCGTCAGCGTGTAGTCGAACTGGTGCACGATCAGGTTGAGGTAGACCGTCTCCTCCCAGTCGATCTCGGGGTCGCCGATGGGCAGCTTCTTGGAGTCCTTGCGGAACACCTCCACGTCCGTCTGCAACAAGCGCCCGGTGAGCGGCTCCGTTCGCGTGACGAACTATTGACTGTTGTAGACATTATGTTTTGTATATTGTATATTTTATAAGTGGTTATTGAACAATCCCGAGTCTAACGAAGATATTTATTGACGGACTGTGATCGGTTTGAGTGTGCACCGTGCGATGTGCCGAGTGGCGCGTAGTGCAAAGGAGCTAATGTAAGAAATAATATTTTTATATCGTTTAAAATAAAGTACACAACTGTTATCGATGCAAACTTTTTGTATTTCCAAAGAGCGTTCTACTAACTATAGTATCTATAATCCAAATGGTGCTAAGCTTGCGACTGCTCCCATTGGTAAGCAATAATGGCCTCACCGCGCGGGAGCAGAACTTCTCAAGGTTCACGCTCAGAGCCACTGGACCAGATTCTGTCGCACTCCAATCTTTCGATCCCTAAACTACATTGATAGGTCTAAAAGTAGTGGCTCCGTGTGGAAAATTAAGCACCATTTTTAAACTTGTCAATATTGTTTAGCTAAGAGATTTCAGAATTGGTACCACTGGCCTACTGATCGTATTACAGTGCGATTGGAGGCATGGGCCATGATTCGGTGTACGCAAATCTCAAGACTGCGCTAGATGACATTATTGTAAAATAAATATTCAAAACACCACTTTTACACCATTCACTTAATTTAGTGTAGAGATTTGCGCTGCCGAATTGGAACCTTTAACTAGCGACTAGCTAATGGCGCACCAAGTGGCGGATGGCAGAGGGTAGCTTTTAACATTATTGTCTTATCTAGGAAAACGAAATTGATTAGTGTTATACAGCCGTCGATATTGCTTTATTCGGTAATGCCGCATCATTATCGAATAAAGCAATATCACTGGATGTCAAAAGTAGACATATTTTTTCAGATAAACTCTGGTAATATTTGTAAGTAGTGGTAGACTGTCAGCTCTGTAGACTTTACATTTAATTAGGTGTTTAAAGCGTACATGAAGCATACGCGGAAAATAAACTGGCTACAGTCTAGCTAGTTTGTATGCTTCTAAATGAAAGTAATGACCCCGAGAGGGCATTAGCAACTTTGCCGGCTGTTTCAAAGCTGCAACTATTAAGTGATACCTTCCCATATATGTCGAAGACATGCCCGCTGGTCGATAGCTTTACGCGGTTGTAAAGTTGATTTTAGTAAGAAAAGTAGATAAAAGCTGAATTTATTGTATTATAATAAATTTATAATATTTGGATATAAGAAACAAATTAAAGCAATTCTGTGAAATCGTTATCCATGGCAGAAGCATTTACAGCGCCTATTATTTCCTGGTATGAGGAGTGAATAAATTCCTGAAATACCTAACTGCCTTTTAAAGACTGTTACTCTTAAACCCATCACAGATGTACTGGCAAATCTAGTTTAAAATTACAAAGAAACGCCGTAGAGCCAAGTCACAAGTCTCAGCAAAACCGCGGTTTAAAAGTCCTTGGAATATTATATCTCAAATCGCCGTACGCTGTCTGTAAAGAAATGTCGAAACATAATATCATCTTCATCTGCAATCAGCTCTTGATAAGCGTGTTTTGTATCGTCACGAACACAATGATAACGCGATAAGAATATCTACGTAACGCGATGTTCTAACATGTGAACACCAGTTTTTGAAAATTGTACATTTCATTAAGAATATTTGTGCCTATAATAATAATTACAAAAGCATGTTGAACATTTAAACAATCTACTTCCTGAGATAAAATGTATGTAACGATAAGCATAAGCAAAAACAGCGTTTCCCCAACACTTCTCATTCTCCATGGAATTTATCTTTTGTTCCAAGTAATATTTACGGTTTGACAATAACTGTTTAACTTGTTTAGAAACAAGTAAATTGAATAATACACAAGATATTTGAAAAATTTAGTCTTCAATATTAAGTTGCGATGACGGGAATGTGTAAGTTTTTTAATGTCTGATTTGAGAATAGTTTTTGTAAAGGTATTAAGCGCCTCTGGAAGTATTATTGAAGATAAGTGGCTTCACTGTATGCTCTAAAGTATGTCAAAGGCCTTTGATCTCTTTCTCTCGTAAATCAACTATACAATTGCACCAACTTGAGGCTAATTACGGCACCAGGAATAATAAAACATTAGGAGCAGGAAGATGATTGAATAGTTGTATTGTTATTAACATTCACTCTTAGATAAAAAAATTCTTGTAAGTTATATATTAAACCATATTTTTGGTAAAAGTCTGCTTCGGGAGAAGCAGCCTCGTTTATTAAAACTGTAGTTTCGTGCAATATCCTTTTTTTTGGTCGACGGCCAGTCAATTCTTTCAAAATCAAAAATTTTGATAATCTTAGGGTTAGCAGAGTACATACGATATGCATATAAACAACCCAGTAATGACTTACAAGTAATCGGCCAGACTTACCTCATACTTGGGCAGGTATCGCGAGGTCCCCTTGACATGTCGTTTTCGCACAAAGAACAGCAGGTCGTCGCAGTCGATGGACCGCTCCTCTTGGAACAGGAAGTGGCGCACGAACAGGTCCGTCCAGTACGTGGTCCCCTGCAGCACCACGAACCCCGAGTCTGCAACACGCGCTCTATGTTAGTCACTGATGTATTGGAGGCAGTTAGGGCCATTCCATCACAGCCTATAGTGCATCGACCATAAATAAGCGCAGCTGTTAAATCAAATCATTTATAACATATGATAATTTCATAAACGGGCATGCTTTAATTTTTCACCCTTGTACTTTTAATGTCATTAGAAACTTTTGTGGCTTGGCCGCTTTGGACATTATTTTTAACATGTTGGGCATTTGTCAATTCTTACGTTCCACAGCATAAGTGTCAGTTGTTTCACTTTTGGCGAATTTATCCCAACTGACCCTATGGATCCTACAAGACCTAATCATGTGACTAATCATAATATTTGCAAGCTATGCCTTATTCTGGTTATCTACAGAATTTAAAAAGAGAAATGCCTCAAAAAAATCTCGGTTTGAGATACCACTATATTATCAAGTAATAATACTTACCTAGTTAATGCAAAAAAATAAGTGTATAAGCTCTCCTTAAGCATACATAATTGCTATAATGTACCTAACTATATTATAAAAAAGTTAATTTTTACATAAAAGTGAGACATGAAAAATTAATTCTTAATGAATGTGATATTGTGTTTGTGTAACTATGTTTAACAGTGCTAGTTCCGGAGTACACAAATCTCTAACTAAAATAAACTAGACTGATAAGTTTAAAGTTCCTTGCTGATAAAGAATGGCACTTTTACACTTATTTATTTAGTTTCGTTTCGAGTTTTGGAATTGTGTCCAGCCGAATGAACACTCGTTAAGGTACATCGCCATTGTAGCCTGGTGCGTTGAAAAGAAACGAAATAAACACTTTAAAGAAATCCTAATTATAAAAATGAATTCAATTCGTGCTCATATCTAAGATTAGCTACACTGGCGATAAACCATAACAATAATTGTTTCGTACAAGCCGCTAAGGCGCGGGCTTCGGTTATCTAACTTTAAGTGGTTTTATTTTAGTTTACTTGTTGGCAAGTTTATAATGTTGTTGTCTCTACAACAAGAAATCGATGTACTGTATTGTAAATATTGATGTTTATAGGAATATTTTGCTTATATATTTATAAATCGATATCTAATGAACTCGACCACTGTGTCTATTAGAATAAGTTATTCTCAAAAAGGGTTTTATTTATTTTATTCAATAATCTATTATCTGTTCATTTGACTTTAGGCAAATTGTGATGAAATAAGGAATTGAGATTAATTCTCAAGTTTAAACCGATGAATAGATAATTAAACTTCAATTATAGTTCTAGATAGGTACCAACTTTAAATAACTAAGTTCGCCAAGTTGGTTTTTAATTGTAACTGAAAAAACCGTTCAATTTGCAGTAACGATCCACACGATGAAACAAGGTATTTACAATATTGATTTGTTGTATGGAAAAATTCCGAAAACACGACTTAACGTAATTACCTAATACTTAAAGCCCTCTTAACATTTGAAATACATTCGGCTATTTAGAGGGAAAGTATGAAACCGTCATTTTTTTCTAATTTTTGTAAGTAAAGAAAACTTGTTTTTACATTATTATGTATTAGCTTCCTTATTTGTTTCTTTTCGAATTATATCCACGAAAGACCAATTAAATACATTTTTATTGTACACCTCATAAAAGGCCCTCCTCGAAATATCAAACATAACACAATTTGACGCTTATTACATAGCAATCCGTAACTATTTCTTAGTATTATGACAGGTATTTCATCACACTTTATCTGCACTCTTTGACAGTCTTCAGTGTTACATTACCAACATTCCGGAACAGAAAAAAAATCATATGTCGAATATTACGAAATCTATCAGCAGACCAAATAGTTACATGTAGGGAAAAGGGGTTATGCAGCATACACCTTTAGGCTCATGGCTTATAATTTTTTTTATAATTGAAGCTCTTTAAAGCCGATCGATCAGCCGCGAGGTAGAGCTAGCAAGGCGTGATATCATTTCGAAAAAAACTGACTTTTTTATCGGCGAAAGAAAGGACAGAAGATATTTTCTTGTTGGCATGGAAGCCAATGCTTCTTTTTCTTCTAAATTCGCAGATTGAGTACCTACTAAACTAGAACTTAGATATTGTTGGGGTGCAGGTTGTTAACACTGACAAATGTGCGGTCAGCTTCAATGTATATTTAATAATTGATACAGGTTGGTTGGTATGCGCTTTAGTCGCCAAAGCTTGCAACCCCTGACAGTAATGAAGGTTCACTGCCTGCAAGGAGAATAACAAAGATTTATGCCATTGCTGTTGTAAATCAAACTTCAAATAAATGTCTTTTTTTACTATTTTGCCCTTTTCATTTTCTATCCTTGATTCCTTGCAAAAGTGTCTGTATATTCATCAAAATTGGAAATAAATTACAAATTTTCAAATTGACTTAAGCAAATCAAACCCAGTCCCACTCAGGGACCAGATTGCTGACCGGGTTGATAAAAATGGGTGACCAGATGGAAAGTAGACACCTGATCTCTGCCCCATTTAAGATTATCAGACAGTTATCTAACTTGCTTACTTAAAAAACAGTTTATATAATTAAAATCAATGAATGCAGACATAGTGATTGCAACAAAATTGCTAAGCTTACAGGCTAACCAAATGTAGCAAATGGCTACTCCACCATGCAACCCTTAAGGCAGCAGCTAGTGCCTTACCTTGCTGCAACAATCACAGCAGTGCCTGGCTGTAAGCAACTGTCTAGTGGTAGGCATGCTTAACTATGGATTATATGATTCTAGGTTCAATACATGGGATGCCTTAAATCCTTAGGACCATCCTGGAGTTAGAAAATTTGTGAAAAAGAGCCCTTGAGAGCGCATTGAGCCTTCAGGGTCCTGACTTTTAACAACCAATCATAATCTTCAAAGCCTGCCAACTCTAAAACCCCCTATCTTACAAGCAGAGTAAAGGTAATTGGCAAATTATGGTATGGCACCTACATGTTCTAAGGAGATCATCGAAACTATTAAAGTAATATCGGGAGACATCTATCTATCCTAAAGAGGAAAAATATCTATTGTTTGCTTGTGCTGAATTGAAAATCCAAATTGCTGGACAATTTTTTACCATTTCATTACACATGGAAAGCCAAAATTTTCTTTTTAAATAAGATCCTGAAGAAGAATGTATTATTAATATAATTTAGCACATAAAATTCATTACTTGGTGTGAGTTGAGAAAACTATTTGTGAAACATAAAAATAATATATTATGTGATTAAAGTAATTACTATTACTTACAAAAAGGTCCCAGAGAGAATATATCATTATATAACTATCATAGTTGAGTCACAATATAAACTTTTGTGTTCTAAAATTTGTTATGATCTCTGGTAGGAACAAAAGTGGGTTACATTAATTTTGCAGTATTCATTCTGAATTAAAAATACTTTTTAAATCATTCCAATATGGCATTCCATTAAATAATCCATCCAATAAATTGATTGGCACACATCTCTCAAACAAACTGTTCCTACAGGGCACTTTTAAAACAAAAGCAGCTAGTAATGACCTCTTTGAAAACAACTTTTTTTACCTTAAAAAGTCCTATAGTAGCCCTAGGTATATTTTAATAAAATAAAATGAGCTGTATGATCAGCTAGGTCCATGCAGGTCAATGGCTAATTGGTAAAACTCAGACATTTTACTACTCAGTTTACTTTGATTATTATTTATGTCTATTGTATGTATCCACAATATGTTGTAGATTGAAATGAAACAAAAATGACTTAACATTACACACAAAAATATTAATATATAGTTTACCATTACTTTCACCAGGCCACATAAAAACAGCAATACAGAAACATATTGTTTATTATTATGTGCTAAAACAATATAACTACCAAAAAGTGTTGTTGAGATCTCTCAATAAGATTCAAGTTAAAAACTTAAGCTTTTTGTTAATTCTATTGTGATAATGTGCCCACCAATCCGCACTGGGCCAGTGTGGACTGGACTGGACTAGGGCCTTAACCCCTTCATATTGTTGGAGGAGACCTGTGCCCTGCAGTGGGCCAGTAATGGGTTGATATGATAATTGTAATAAAAACAATAGAAAAGATTGGGTTTGAACTCTCTTTAGAAGGCTTATTAATGTTAAGCAATACTGTGAGATGGTGATAACAAAAACCAGGTATGTTGGTTGTTGGGCTTCCCCGTGTGGAATAAAATTATGCATGAACGTTTTATAAATGCATGTAGAATGCCAATATGCATAATGTTTAAATGCAGTATATATTATATGAGAACAGGAAAACAAGAATAGAACAGTTTAACTAACCATCTTTCATCAACTGGCGCATTTCCTTGGTGCGCTGGAAGTTGATCTCCTCGAGCAGCTGTTCCAGCACGGTGGCGTGCTGCAGCAGCGCCGAGCCCCCGAGAGCCATCGCGGAACCGCACGGCGCCGGTGCCGCAGAACAGACCCCACAAATACCAGCACCTCATATGTCAACACATTCAATCGTTGCGACTTTGGACAAGTCCTTCGTTATTCACACTCTAAATGCTTATTCTTAACCAATATTCTCTATGGCTTAATTCTTATTAGAATATTATTGTAAATCAGTTCAATTTTTGTTTGTTTTATTCATCAAAGAATAAACAATTCGGTTGCAGTTAATTCATTTACAAACGTCATATTCGGATGTCATTGTGTAGACTTTGCCAAGAGTTGCCATCATGTCAATAGTTAATTTTAATTTTTGAAAACAGCGAAGTGTTAACCGTAGTTGGCCAATTTTATCCAACCTTCCCTATAAAACGGAATAGTGAAGCCAGGGAAACAAAACCATTTATGTTATAATGAGCGTGAGCGATGGTTACAATAACTCTTGTAAAACTAAACACAACCATGATCATTATGTTTAGCTGGTTGCAGTCCAGCAGCCCTACAAAAATAAACTTGTTCATTCCACAGCATATAATTTTATTTCTAGTATGCCGCACGCTTTTTTTTCTACTGTACATATTATAAAGACAATCAAGTCAAAACAATGTTTATATGTATGTACGTATATATATATATATATATATATACATATATATACATTGTTTTGACAGTATTCGATAATAAAATAATAATAATAAAAAGTTTTAATTTGCTTAAAAGTACAATGTTTTTTCCCGTGTCTTAGGGGTCAGTGTCTTCCCATATGTGCATCGAGATGCAAACACAAGTGCAAAAAAAATATACCGCACAACTGAAATGTAATAATTGATCTTTAAAACTAAAACTACAATAGGGAATTGGACTACTTTTCATTTTGTATTTTAAATTAATAATGGTGTTTAAACATTACCATAAAAAATAATTGGTTAAACTTGAAAAGACGAAGTAGCGAAGGAATTTCTGTAATTACTTACATTTACCTCACCGAGGATAATTTAGTTTTTAAAACCTTCTATTACCTTTCAATTCTTTGCCACTTTCATTTATTTCATTTCTTCAGTACGTAATTTGTACAGTTTGCCTTAACTTGGGGAAAAGCGTTTTGCTGGGAGCACTGATACAGATGATGTATAAATAAATGAGTGTTTAGTTCAGAAACATCATGGTACCTTTAACATGCATGATATTAAAAAAAATTAAGTTAGAAAATAAATAATGGAATTAAGTCGTCTTAGCTAAAAGATTAATTAACTTAGTATGTTTTTTCCCAATTGACAATTCTGTGTTATAACATCACAATTACTCATCAGCTGATTACTTTTTCAGTGACATTGACAGAAGTGTGATAACAAAAACAATCGTCAATCAATAAAAGTAAAAATTCAGTAAAAATTGAAAACATATAATGTTTTAAGATAAAATCTGTAAATACAATAGGGAATATAGGGAATTTAACAAAATGAATACGGAAAAGTAGAACATTGAAAAATGGGGACTCTCGCCATTGCTGCTTTACGTTGACTGTGCCAAGAATATAGGAACGGCCGGAGGAGCTATGATTTCATCAGTGCGCGGCGGCTGGAGGTGCGTGCTCGAGGCGGGCTCGGCGCGGCTGGCCGCAGTGCCGGCGAGGCGTTGCTGCGGAGGCGCGGCCCGTGCAGCCGCGCCGCCCGCGGGCAGGAAGCCGCGCTACGTGCTAGGCACTGCAACCGTGGGCCTAGCGCTTATAGCTGCAGAGTATGTTTACAACGGTGCGTGCTATCCATCCTTGCAGTCTTGCTAGCACAGTGGTTATTGGTTATGGGATTATATAATGAAGCATCCAACAACTAGACTTGATAAAATTTGCGATTTTAAAGAGGTATTAGCAAGGGGCTTCATATTTCAAATGTGCTTCTAAATTGGACACTCTTTAAAATTAAAAACCTATCTGTATTAACGTGGGCCTATGTTCCTGGCCTGGTGAACCTTCTAACTTTATTCTCTAAGTAATGTGCAATTTAAGCATGGAAAAATCAAATTTGTAGTGGTCAAAATGTGCATGAGTTCACACCAAAATTGATTTTCCCATGTTCCCCCCACTTGGCCTGCATATAGTTGACTGCAGCTGTAACTCTTCATTATACAAAAAGGGCTCTGCTCTGTAGTGGAGTGGTGATCAATAATCATATAAAATATGTTCCATCATATGTATCTGCTGGTTCGTTACCCATCATCAATTGCTAATAATATATGAAACAGCATATATATGTAGCAGCCTCAACCATTCAATGGTTGTCATAGGTTTAAGTCGAGTTCCAGTGTTGGTTCCACTGTAGGTTGGAATAACTGTATTGTTAGCAGTATTGAGTTGAAATTCCAACGGCTGCATTGCTTGACTTCTCTGTGGGGGTAATACAGAAATATTGGCATCTTTGTCGACTAATCGCTATAGCTCCTGTACACGTAGCATAGTCTTTGAGAGGTTTCCTCTATAATTGCAATAGATGTGACATCCACAGTTCTGAGAGGCAAAAGATCTTATTATGAACTTTTATTTCACCTATTACATTAAATTTTATTTGAGATTCCATTAAAACTATTCTAATTTTTGATTACATCTTTATGAAAAAGTTTTATTTCCTCATGCAGAAAAAAAGTTCTTCAAAGCAGCAAAAGTTGGAAACATACAAGAGTTAAGAAAGTAAGTATTTTAATGATTAATCTGTCATACGTTTAGGTGCTTCAGAGGTATCTTGAAATTAACCTACTTAACATGAATTTAAGAAACTGATATTTATTATTTAAGAAAATTTGAATCGTAGGAAAACCAAGCCTAGTATGGCATCATTTCGATTGTGTAGGTTAGAATCGGTCAAATATTAAGATCATGAGGATTTTGCGAAGGGTGTCTTGCTTAAAGTGATGCAGTGGTAGTTTGCGTCCGGGCCGTTTAACCGGTGGGGCTGCGCAGGCAGATCGAGGCGGCGCGCGCCGAGGGGCAGGGCGGCGGGGCGGAGGGGCCGGCCGACCGGCGCCACGCGCTGGGCTGGACGGCGCTCATGGCGGCCGCCGCCAACGACCAGCCGGCCGCCGTGCGCGAGCTGCTGCGCCTGGGCGCGCGGCCCGACCTGGCGGAGCGCTACGCGGGCGCTTCGGCCGCCGCCGCCGCCGCCGGCCTGCACCCGCTGGAGGCGCTGCAGCGGCGCGAGGACGAGTTCTGCGGCGCCATGAACGCGCGCGCGTCCTTCCTGGGCTGGACGGCGCTGCACTACGCCGCGCTGGCCGACTCGGCCGACGCGGCGCGCGCGCTGCTGGCGGCCGGCGCCGACCCCACGGCGCGCGACCACGCGGGCCGGCGCGCGCTGCACTACGCGCGCGAGCCGTCCGCCGCGCGCGACGCGCTCGTGGAGCACGCGGAGCTCTGGGAGCGCGCGGCGGCCGCGGCGGCCGCGGAGGAGCGGCGCCGCTTCCCGCTGGAGCAGCGCCTCCGGCAGTACATCGTGGGCCAGACGGCCGCCATCGACAGCGTGGCGGCCGCCGTGCGCCGCAAGGAGAACGGCTGGGCCGACGAGGAGCACCCGCTCGTGTTCCTGTTCCTGGGCAGCTCCGGCATCGGCAAGACGGAGCTGGCCAAGCAGCTGGCGCGCTACATGCACCGCGACGACCCGGCCGCCTTCATCCGCCTCGACATGTCGGAGTACCAGGAGAAGCACGAGGTGGCCAAGCTCATCGGCGCGCCGCCCGGCTACGTGGGCCACGAGGAGGGCGGCCAGCTCACGCGCGCGCTGGCCCGGCGCGCCGACGCCGTGGTTCTGTTCGACGAGGTGGACAAGGCGCACCCAGACGTGCTCACGGTGCTGTTGCAGCTGTTCGACGAGGTACGCGCCGCCGGGCCCCGGACCGATCACAATATCGCCGTGCACCGCCATCGAACCTGAGCTACTCCTAGTGCCAGCTACTGAGTTAAAGCATTTGTGCGCAAAGTGTAAGATATGCTGCACCGGAAATTCATTATTGTAGCTTAGCTTCGGTGGCAAGTTTGTGCGACGGGCGACGGGCAGCGGGCCGCGAGCCCGGGCCCGCCTAGCTCCGCGATGGCCAGCGCCGCACTGCTGCTCCGCAGGGCCGGCTGACGGATGGCAAGGGCAAGCTGATCGAGTGCAGGAACGCCATCTTCGTGATGACGTCCAACTTGGCGGCGGACGAGATCGCGCAGTACGGCCTACAGCTGCGGCGCGAGGCGGAGGCGCGCGCGGCCCAGCGGACGCGCGCGCTACCCGCCGCGCCCGCCACTCCCGCACCGCCCTCCAAACCCGCCGCACCCGCCGCACCCGCCGCACCCGCCGGTAAGCGCCGCAGCCGACCGCTTCGTAGCGTACAAGCTGCCCGCATGAATCACATACGTCACGTAAAAATTTGTATACCTAAAATTTGTAAACCTAGGATATTAAGTACAGATATAAAGGACGATCCAACTTCTTCCACTATATTTAAAGACCCGATTTGAGTGAAATGAAAAAGAGTATGAGTGCTATAAAGATTTATATTCTTGCTCTTGGAGAAAATCACGTAAACATTGCCAATCGCAAATGGCCCCCGTTTCACCATTTCTATTATAAGTACTTTTAATTCCTTATAACAAAAATGCGAATTACGTGTGGCTTAATAGCAACGCCACATATTAGTCTACAGCGCTGGTAAGTAAGGACGATCCAAGTCTCAAGTAAATGAATGAGTGTCCAACTTTGGAAGTTTGAAACATAATTTGGTATCCATCGCTAAAAATTAAATAGTTCTTGTTATAAAGTATCGAAACCGCTTTGTTAGTTGATTCGTATGCTGAAAGATAAAGAAGTTGATTTCTTAAATTTTTATTTAGTCGGTATCATTAAGCCTTAAGTGAGGGGATTCTTGCTGTCCGCTGAGGAGTTCAGTTCCCTGTACATCAGTTATCAGATATAGATAGATGATAGATGATAGATGTCAGATCTATACTTATTTTGAATAGAACTAAACTGGTGCAACTACAGTACAAAAATAATTATTTAAGTATGTTAACATTTACGAGTAAGTTGTGGTGTACCTACTCGTAAAATCATGAAACACTCACTCTCTCTCCCAAAGGAACTGTGCTGAATTTTGAAATAAAAAGTATCCATTATCCTCTATGAGCTGTAATTATTTAAAGTTTCATGTATTTATTTATTTAATTTATATATTGACACAAGATTGTAACATATTTTACAGGTTCTTCGCACCCTTAAGCCTGTTCGACTTGTCAGGGAACTGCACATTTCTCTTAAATATCAGATTAGGTACTTTAGTATTTACTAACATAAAACGAAACAACAATCATCATGCTCGCAATAGTATTTGAATTTATTCAATAGTTTTAGGCCAGACAGACGGACAAAAAAGATTACAGTTTTTGACTTCTGTATAGATTATTGAGTGCCCTTCAAAAAAAATATCTAAACATTTTTTATGTACAGAAAATGACCCGTTACAGTTTTATTAAAAGTAACACACAATAATTATATACAACAAAAACATATACACAAAACCAGCAACAAATCTATATCTTTATATATATAATTCTTGTGTGCGTGTGTATGTCACTGAACTCCTAAACGGCTGGACCGATTTGAATGAATTTTTTGGTATGCCTTTGGGTGGCACCCTGGATGGTTTAGATTCACAAATCAGCCCGACAGATGGCGCTGGGGTCCGCTTGTAAATATATAAAAGAGAAAGTGTGTGGGTATGTTCCGTATAAGCTCCGAAACGGCTGGACCGATTTCAATGAAACTTTCAGGGAATCTCCGGATCTACCTGGCGAGTAATCCTGTTAAGTTTGGTGACGATCGGAGCACTCCTATTTTTGAACTGTCAAATACAGCTTTTGTTTACTATGATGATATTCTATTGTACATGGGTGTAGATAATGATCTTTACCCGCTCGAGAAGAGAATTAATACGAAGAGAAATAAATGATTTAATATATTATGAGACTTAAATTAAAAATTTAATGATGTAAGTTTATTGTTTAAATATCATAAAGCAAAATCTAGCCCGGCGAAGCGAGCTGGGTACGCTAGTATTTACTATAAAAAAGAAACTATTATGGCAATTATAGTTTAAAAATTCTATAAATTAATTAACTGCATCACTTATCGCACACCAAACGAAACTACAGGAATTAGAAAATAAACAACACAAGACAGCGTACCATACAACTCAGTTTTTTTAGTTAGAATAGCCAAGGGACAAGTGCTCGTCTGTCGCATACCTACTCGGGCATCAGGTAACATTGAATAGAAACGATCGAAGTTCTCCCGCAATCGTCGGGCGGTGAAGCAGTGCTCGGTGTCGCGTTGCAGAGCAATCGGACGAGCAGTCCGAGGCGCGGGAGGGCGGCGACGGCGCCCCGGCGGACGAGGCGCTGCAGGTGTCGCGCAAGTTCAAGGACACGGTGGTGCGGCCCATCCTCAAGCGCCACTTCGGGCGCGACGAGTTCCTGGGCCGCATCAACGAGATCGTGTACTTCCTGCCCTTCTCGCGCCAGGAGCTGCTGACGCTGGTGCAGATGGAGCTCGCGGCCTGGGCCCACAAGGCGCGCGCGCGCCACGGCGTGGAGCTGCGCTGGGAGGGCGGCGTGCTGGGCGCGCTGGCGGACGGGTGAGTGCCGCGGTGCCGCGTGCGCGCGGGCGGGCTAATGAGCGCTGCTTGCGCATGCAGGTACGACGTGCACTACGGCGCGCGCTCCATCAAGCACGAGGTGGAGCGCCGCGTGGTCAACCAGCTGGCGCTGGCGGCCGAGCGCGGCGCCGTGGCGCGCGGCTGCGCCGTGCTGCTGTCCGAGCGCGCCGGCCGCGTGCGCCTGGCCGTGCGCGCGCCCGCGCAGCGCGACTACGTGCCGCTGTAGCGAGCCGCGCTGTGATACCCGTCGAATAGCATATCTTGCCTGTCACCTTAACCGCGCAAAAAGCAAAGAGCGATGGCGAAATAAAATCCACTAAGAAGTATCCTATCGGCACCGGTATATTCTGAATCAATTGTAATTCTATAATCCCTATCGATATCTTCCCGAAGTAAAACTATGAATGCAGCATTTAACTGCTTTCGACTCCTCGAGATCATCTCTCGCTTGATACAAACCGTCGGCATTTCCCGAGGTGCTCAATGAACGTAATGGCACTCGAAGGGGCGAGCCACGAGCCGTTTCTTTCGTTTCAAACTTTCTAGTTAATTCAGACATCAATTCCATTGTTGTTATAACATTAATTAAAAAAAAGCAAAGTAATATACTTATTTTGTTAGAATTTATTGAAGTAGTTTTATTTAAGACCTGATACTGACCCAAATTCACAAAGAAATAAATAAACATCCTCTATCATTGTAATATGGCTTAGATTTAAATGACTTTAGCAATTACTGTGTTCCTGTTCAAAAGGTACGGTCGCCGGTGTCAATTCAGGCCCATGTGGCTTAACATGTTCATGACATGAGGCCTCAGTTGATGAACTGCGGCAATTTGTAGGTCGCGTCCCTTACATGCCCTGCGAAGAGTTCAGTTTATAATGGAGGGTTTTCCACGTACTGTACTGTATGGTAGGGCGTGTGATGGCTTGGTTATTTATTGCTAAAAAAAGTAACTTAGCCCTGTAGAACGAAAGCCCATTATAAGTAGTGTTCTAACATCATGATATACACCTATGTGATTGTCCGTTTAAAATGGCGGGCAGAACTATTGATTTTGAACGTGGCTGGACTTTGAGCTTATAAAATTTAAGTCTCGGAAAAAACTGGTCCGTTTGACTATATTATTTCTAACAATCCTTTTACAATTCTCGACTCTAATAATTGAACTTAGCGCTGAATGAGGTGACTTGTAAACAAATTAACTGTTGCTTAAAAGTCCCTTACTTCTCGGTGCCTCGTCATATCAACCCATTTCCGGCCCACTACAGGACACGTGTCTCCTCCCATAATAAGAATGGGTTAAGGCCGTAAGGTCCACCACGCTTGCCCATTGCGGACTCCACACACATTTGAGAACATTACGGAGAACTCTCAGGCATGCAGGTTTCCTCACGATGTTTTCCTTCACCATTGAAGCAAGTGATATTTTAATTACTTAAAACGCAAATAACTAACAAAAGTTATAGATGCGTGCTGGTATTAGAACTCGCCCCCCCCGAAAGAGAATTCGAGCTGGGCTATCACCGCTTCCGACTCGGTGCCTGCGTTGCCTAAATTATAAATAAATTAAAGAAAATATGGAATGAAAATAAAACACGAGTATCTATAGTGCTTATTTTATTTTAAATTTCGCACCGTTATATACAAATATAATGTATAAATAAACAACAACTCTTTACAAAATATAAATCGATTATGTGGCGATCGCGCCGCAAACAACTAAACGCGTGAAGGCCTCCTGTGATACTACTCGATACGACAATCGATAACACGAGACGATACAGTCGATCCGTGTGAACTATAACAACAATATCTTATAACGGCTCGCTACTGTGCGCAGTGTTCTACACCTCTACCTACTTCTCCCCAAGCTGGCGAGGTGGCTGACAAATGATGAGCTGGTGCTAACCACGCTAAGTACTCAAACATCGTAGAACGGGGCCTACTAGAGGAGATCAGGAATGTTGAAAAGGAAATGGAAACAGACCAAACTACCTCCTCTATTTATTCGTTGGGCAGTTTTCGATATGACGATGTATCTAGTACCTAAATAATGGCAGCGCGCTAATCTGAAAATAGTACATTGAACGCATTATCCCGTCTCACCTTTCAGCAGCGGCATGCTTCTGAGCATTAACTGCGAGAAGCTTCGCTCAGCGATGAAGATACCAGCACCAAAAGATTGAATTAAATTACGAGGCGAAAAATGTATGTCATTTTAAGTAGTAGATACTTATGTACAATTTTAACCGGTATTGCACATATAAGACACCGAGTTCTTAATTCATACGTATTGTAAAAACATTTTACATGAGAAAACTAGAAGAAAAACTTTTAAGATATGAGAATGCAGGATAAAAGCCAAATCAATGATCGGCTGTAGCTATGTATTGTAGCCAACCAACAGGGACAAGTTTGGAGGCGCCAGCCAGTGGGGAAGCATTAGGTTCATCACATACCATAAGGTTAACGGACCCACGCGCTTTTGCGGTACTGTCAGTGAGGCATTCATGTAGCTGAAGATGGTAATGGATGTCACACTTGCGTCTGTGGCACCAAAGCTTTTAGTGTGTAAGCTCGAATGGTTATGTAAAGCTCTCAATAGAATCTTCGTCTAGCTTTGACTGCAGGAACTCAATGGAGGATATTCTTATTAGGTACTTACCTACAATATATCAGTGATGGAACTAGGTGTACTTAGTACTAGTGATCGATAGATGGGTATTATTTATTGCTTTCTTACGTAAGCCCCGTAATCGTAACGTTCAGTTGGACAGTAGGTAGGTACCTGCCTTTCTATACACTATAGAGGCTAGGCCAGGGATGGCAAACGTTTTACAAATGCATTTACATGCCTATGTTTTTTGATAAATGCTACTTAATTTTACTACTTACTTAATTTTTTACTAAGTACTTAAGTATCTTTTTCACGTTCGTAGTATAAAGTAGAAATAGAACAAACCACAACAAAGGACTACCGGGTCCTTTGCACAAAAGATGGGGGAAAATGATGTGACTGATAGGCGATAGGTGGCATTATGCCTCCGCCATCTTGTAATATTCTGCACCATCCTTGTCCTACGGATGGCTATGCCCTATATTGCGATTATACAATTATTTTTGGATACAAGCAGTGACGCTACTTATAAAAGTCGCCCTCAGAAAGGTTACAACTGAATCTTCAACATTGATAAGGTTCCGTACGCAAAGGTCTATGATGTGATTTGTAAAAGAGGACTCGGGAGCGGCTATATTAGTATACTCAGTAAATTGGACAACATGTTTCACATAAAATCCCTGTTTCTTCTTGTTCGATCTTAACCCCTAAGTAAATTATTCTATATATATTCGTGTGCGGATCGAACAACTTACACCTGGAAAACATTCTGGAACACATTATTTGTAGACTATATTATATTTAGTATTTAGCTGCCTGTTACGGGCCAAATCCGCAGTGTGGGCAATGTAAAAATCGGCGGGCAGTTAAAGATATAAGTTTATTGCGATAAATACTCAAATAATTGCTATTTATCCGGGCACTGATTACATTGTTCTTAATTAAGAGGTTGCGAATTAGCTGCTGAAATCTCTCTGGAAAAACTTTTAGCATTAGCGATTTTCGAAATTTTGATAAGGTACTCAAGAACAATTGCAGCAAATAAATTATTAGTCTGAGAAAGTTTTTCTAAAACATTGTTTTAACGTTGTCCACAAGAATTAGTGCACGGGCAACTCTACCCGGGATGAGCCCAATTTCACCACACTGCTGATTCAGTTCGCAGTTAAGGTACCTAATTATAACAATTCTATTATTCTATTACATATTTTATTATAGTATCTTACTACATTATAATGCAATGCAATTTGTAAAATACACTTAGGACTAAAATAGTTGCATCTACTTAACTAGTTGGTGTTCGATAAATATGTCCATTTATTTAGTTTACTATAATATAGGATAATAATATCTAAGTAGGTACTTACATTCGATTAAATAATGTTTTGTTACGTTGATCTCTTCATTATTAATTGTAAGTTAGCGATAACTAGGCACGTGCTAAGTAGGTTCTCTGAAAATAGTTCTGTGACGCCATTGCTGCTAATCGTGATGCAGATGTATTTTGAAGGTTTTTCCTTTATGCCCTTACGAATGTATTTACAAAAAACCCTCACAACATTATGGTTCCAGTATGGTTAGGTAGTGCCAGTAAGTAATTTAGGAACACCATACACCGCGTCAAACTGTGCGTCCATCGGTTAGTATCAGTTTCAAAAGATACTTATAAGTATCTTGTCTTGTTCGTTTCAGCAGTACGAATCATCTACCATACACAGGCCTTCTATGGTGATACATTTAAAAAACCGCTTAAATACCCAGTTTGTATTTAAAAAAGCTATATTCGTTTTAGGTGTTTTTAAAACAAATTAGATATGGAGCCCGTGAGACGTTATAGCATTGATGACTAAAACCTCTTGCCCCAAACAGCCGACCAAAGCGTGGATCCTCTTACGGCTAATTTAGAACGAATAGACCTTCTTTCTATCTTTTCTTTTTCATTACGTTACTAAATAATTCATTCGTTTGATAATTGTTTTCGCAAATCATCCCAGTAGTTTGCTAATACTGCGCATCACCAGCCAAGTTTTTCCCGGCCAAAGGCGCAGGGCAATAACATCTCACTGTGTAACAGTAGCTAGTATACGGGATAGAAGGCGACAATATCTTGCTAAGCCAGACCGTGGACATCATATCTTTTGCTAAGGTAGTCGCGTCGGCATCACTGGCGCCTCTCACACGGAGAACCTCACACGTGCCTCCGGACAATTCCTGCTGCGCAGGCGCATGGCGTGAGGCGAGTCCTTACCTACTGGAAGTTTTCAACTTATAGTAGGTAGGGGTCGCCGTAATAAGGTACGTAAATCTATAAGTAAATGGAGTTGTCATATCATGATATGTGGTCGTCTATATAAAATGACAGTTTCTCGGTGCGGGTGGTGAGACTTTTGTTGTCCGGAGAACAGGCGCGAGGGTGCGGGTAAACGGCGGCGTCGCTACAGCCAGCCGGCCGAGTGCTGCGGCGCGTGGCCGTGCAGAGGCGTCACGCCCGCCAGCCGCGCCTGCGCCGCGCAGCGCGCGCACGTCGCGTCCGCGGAGCCCGCGTCGCCGGCCGCGCTCGGCGCGTCGGGCGTGCGCTCGGACGACGCGTCCGTGGTGCCCCGCGTTGCGGCACCCTCGAACCCGCAATGGCCGCACGCTTCCTGCGTAGCGGACGTTGTGAATGAATAAGACTAGGGTAATGCCTCTCTCGAGTGCTACGTCAGGCTCTCTCTCGGGAATGCGAACCTTGAGGGCGTCGTCCTCGAGACTGGCCAGCAGCGGCTCCCGGCTGCCGCCGCGGGCGGCCGCGCGCTCGCCGGCGGGCGCGGGCGCGGGCGGGGCGCGCGGGCGCGGCGGCGGCGGCGGCGGCGCGCGCGCGGGCACGGAGCTGGCGCGCTGCAGCGCCTCGGCCGCGCCCTGCGCCGCGCGCCGCGAGTCCGAGAACTTCTTGCGCTTGCTCTTGAGCGCCGCCAGCGCCGACAGCGCGGGCAGCGCCCGTCTGCGCGCGCGCTCCGGGCTGCGCTGCGAGTCGCTGCCCGACTCCGAGCGCTCGCTGCCGCTGGGGAGCGGGCGCCGTTACGACATGGCCACTTGCGTACGAGTATTGTTAAACTTACAAGAACCAAACGTGCGAATGTTCAAATTCACCGACTCCATAATTGTGACAAGATTACGAGAGAAAAATTAAATTATGGTACAATAGATATATCACACGCTTGGCTCTTTAAGTTGGCCACAGAAAACGCTGGATGTCTCGAAATAAATTATTCGATTAGCCAGAAGATAACGGATCGAGAACGTCACGCAGAAGACATCGGGTGCGGACGGGGTCTAGGCCGATGGCTCACCTGGGCGAGGCGCGCGCGTGGTCGCACACGGAGTCCTCGGAGCGCGAGCGGCCGATGAGCCGCGCCGCGTCGATGAGCGTGCCCCAGCGCCGCTTGTGCTTGCGGCGCGGCGCGGGCGCGTCCGACAGGCTGGACTGGCTGGCGCGCAGGCGCGGGCCCAGCAGCGCGGACAGCGGGTGCGGCGCGCCGTGGGCGTCGTGCTCGTGGTGCAGCGACGCGAAGAACTCGTCCACGGGCGGCAGCGAGCCGCCCGGTGCGATGTTGAAGCCCTTCATGAGGCGCCGCTCCTTCTGCCGATTCTTTTTGCCGCCTCCCCCGCCTGATCCAACTGAACATTAGCTCGATTTTTTGCTCTTAATATAATTCATGATGGTAAAAACCTGACAAAAATCGAACAAGTATAGGGAAAACCTTTAAAGAGAACGTTTGTCAGCAGCAGTAGGTCCACATGTCAACTTTCACAAGTTAATACCGTTACTACTTACTGCAGAAATAAATATCTCTAACGGTCATCATGACAGTAAAAACCAACATATTTATGTATAAAAAACTTTGCTGGCTCATTAGAATTATCTTAATTCTGTAAATTCGAGATACGAACGAATTTGTTTCGCGGTGATATCTAATTGAAAGCAAGGGTCTTCCATTTCACAATCACTCGAGACAAGTGGCGGGCGATGGTTTCAACGGCACTCACCCGGCGCGCCCGCGTTGGCCGTGGAGGTGTTCATGCCGGAGTTGCGCAGGATCTCCACCAGCTCGCAGCGGAAGGCGGACACGTCCTGCTTGATCTCGTTGACGTCGTCCTCCGTGACGCCGCCGCACTCGGCGCGCCGCTGCTGCACCGTGACGTAGCGCCGCACCAGGTTGCGCATGATGGCCTGCAAGCAGCGCCAGCTGGACGAGCGAGCCGATTGAGCCGACTGAGCCGACGCGCGACGACGACTTGTGGCTCTTTTTTTCTACTTTTAAATGGGTGCTTTGAAATAACGGTACTGGCAGCTGAAGTGATTGTTATTATGCTGAGAGAACTCGGCGCGGCGGTTAAGAAATAAATAGTGCTCACTCACTTGGTATCTGAAGTCTCGTTCATTTGCCTGTTTAGCTTTTCTCTGAAAAATAAGAACAAGTAAGTATCTTTAACGGAGTAAGAAAACGTAAAAATAAGTCGGTTGTAAGATTAGCGATATCGGGATGTAGAAAATTCAAAATTCATTTATTTCATGTAGGGCTAATATAAGCGCTTTTGAAATGTCAAGTATATTGATCGGACAGCTCTTTCTAGTAATATAAATTATAGTATGTATATATATATGTCATCTATGTCATAGCTAGATCCCATATGACATAACGTAAAATAAATTTCACACACTTTGTATTTTTAGCATTTAAAGGTAAGTTATTAGCAGTAAACCAGTGGAACACATGCGACATAGCACGGTTTACATCGTCAGAATTGTCTTTACTTCTATCGGTCTTAAAAATGCGTGATATATAATATTGATAATTAGTGTTTTTACCTACACTTGGAGGAACTACCAATTTTATAAATTTAAAATGCATATAAAAAATTTCGGAACCGACAGCATTTGAACCTGCGACTCTCTCTGGCAATCGCGGCCTGAGCGCTTTCTCCAATTAAGCTACGGCTATCCTACCGTCGATGCCGAAATTAGTATATGCCTTTCACATCAGTCTTATAGCGACTGTAGCGTCATCTAGTAGGAAACGCTGCAGTTTCGATATACTTTTTCAAAGGTCCATATTACAATGAGACACGTTTGAAACAAGAGATGACAACGTTGGTTTTTTATACGTTAAACAGAGGAATGAGTTTTCCATGTTTCATTAGATTTGAAAAATACCCATATCAGACATCACAGACCCCACAGATCACCTGTCTTTATCAAATTTAATAATTTTGAATTTTTTGTAATATCTGATGCAGATATATGTTAAAAGTTAAATAAAACATTGCACTTTTTAACATTGTCTCTTAATAAAGAATGAGCAGCTGTATATGAGGAATTTAGAGAATTGTTAACGAAACAGGAACATTCTGAAACAAGTTTTCGAACGTCCTGGCAACCTCCCTGTCAGAGCTTGCTTTATTATTGTTAACAATTAACTTGTAGTCTATATCGCGGGACTTAATCTTTCCAGATTCGTTGAAATATTTTGTTAGCATCAATGAGATGTAACAAAAAAGAATCACTATGCATTCAGTGACTCGGGCCGTTCCTAGTGCTTGGATGGATGAAGAACTCGACAACTACGAGCATTGAGTACAAGAGTCGGTACGGGCCCCGGCAGGTTACCCGGATGGTGCGCATGTGCTCCCGCTTGGCGCGCGTCTGGCCGCAGAGCCGCCGCTGCAGCCAGTGCCACGCGTACATGGCGGATTTGGGCGACGGCACCACGTTGAACGGCGGCGGAGCGGTACCGCCCTCCTCGAAGTAGCTGATCCACAGCTTGCTGCGAGCGAACTTCCATTCTACGTCTGCGCGTTCCTGCGGGGCAAGATAGTTTGATCAGCTGTATGAGAAAAGCATGCAAAAGTTTGAGAAAAGTTTTCTAAAGGACACCGACACAATTTTTCAGGCCATTGCAACTTTCTGCTTCGCTAGTCATCAAGTTCAACCAAAGACGACGAAAAAACTGATTGCGGATTTTTGGGTACGTAAATCATAAATGTGAAGTATAGTATAATGCAACAGACTTCGGACTATACTCGTACTAACAGATATAAGTTGATAGGAGTGGTTCATCATCGCGATGAGCAGGTTGAGCAGCACGATGACGTTGATGACGGCGTACGTGCCGAACATCAGCATGCCCCAGAAGCGCGTGAAGATCTTGATGCCCTCCAGCTCGAACGAGTCCAGGTCCACCAGACCGAACGCCGCCCAGAACAACGTTTGCATGGTCTCGAACAAACTGAAAGGTATTCATATAAATATAATATTGGACATCACGCAAATAACAACGGTTCGGTGCCTAGAACGAAATCTCGATAATCTATAACTAATACTAATGACTTATAAATCTAATTTGTTTTATTTTAAACTTTAATTTTGTAGCTTAGTGGTGGTGGCGTGTATGTGTCTGATATGAATGAAGAAAAATCAGCTTTAAGATCGTTATAATGTTAATAACTTATTTTACCAACTAGCGGACCCGTGCTTCTTCGTCCGCGAATGAGTCGACTTAAAAAAATAGTCATATGTTGTTGCGGACTGTTTTATAGATTTAGTCTTTGTCAAAAACTTTGTCGAAATGCAACTTTGCCGATATACTTACTTCCGTCGTTTGGCGTAACGCTTACCGTTCCAAAGAATCTCTCAAAAAGGATATTTTTTTTTTGTTTATGCAACATTTCTCATTAATTCATTGGTAGCGTGATGTTATATAACCATAATTGTTACTACCAATCCAAAAGAATAAAAATCGAAACAGCATTTTCTGAGATTAGCGCGTTTAACCAAACAAAATTTAAAAGCTTGGTAATATTCCAATTATGCCTAACCAAAAAACCACGTCAATCTAAAACTACGTTGCACGGATTTTGAAAGACAAATGCGGAAAAAATAGCGATGCTATCCTGTAGAAGCTGTTTGCTTTTCCGGTATAAAAATATTGTAGGTATCTCTGCCAAATTGTAGACAATTCGGTTAGATCGTTGTGGCGTTAAAGCGTAACAAACATCCATCCATTTATTCATCCATACATATATCCATCCATGCATCTATTCTCACAAACTTTCGCATTTATAATATTAGTAGGATGGTACGCATGCATTCGATCGTTGTCCCATATGCCTTGCGACTTGCTGTTATGTTTGAAGAATTATGTCCTTGATCTCCGACAATATTCATCAGATCTTCATTAAAATTAGGCAATACATGTCAAATAAAAAGAGAATTATTAAAATCGGTGCAAATTTAACGGAGATATGAAGTATATGTAGACCCGAGATATCAGCTGCCACTATCAAAATTTTATTTAAATCCGTTTAGTAGTTTTCACAGACAGACAGACAGACAGACAGACAACAACAAAATAAAAATCAATCATCGAAGGCATCCGTCGGTCAAAATTTTCAAAATAATATATGAAAATGAAAAGAGCAACTGCTATGTTTCTTACCAGCTTCTTCTTATTCTATTCTCACTCTATTAAATTATTTAAGTGTAAACAGACGTAGGACTTTGTTTTGTTGGTGTGTCTGTGCTCGAATGTTTAATAGATTATTATAAGAATGCTCGCTCGCTTGACGTAAACGGCATGCACTAGGTACAGCGTGCGACTACTTGCCTGAATTCTTGCTTATGTGCATTCTCGCTTTCCGCAGTGGTTTAATGGCATAGTGTGTTTTCTGAAGGGTCCCTATATTCTACTTTTTAGCAATAAGCATTTTTCCGGCTGGTCTATACATTTGCCCAAGAATTTTAGTTCTTTGTTCTTGATCGTTGATATTTTGGTGTAATAAGACGAGCTTGAGACGAGCTTCCGTTTGCTCTTACAAATATCAAGAAATAATGTAATTTTCTAGCTTTGGCTCCTTGTTTGCTTGGTATAAATGCACAACAAGGTCTGACATTGAGGCCATACTCACTACCTTCTGACAAGTGTCAGATAGCCTTAACGCAAGTTTGTCACTTTCTATCTTTATGTAACACACATGCATAGACTTACACACACACACACTCCCACCCACAAAAATCACTCACACGCACACACTATCACACACACATACTCACCAAATAAGTCGCTGCATGTTTTTTTTGTTTTTTTGTATTTGTAACTTAATCATTGTTTAATTTACCTACTTCGCTCAAATTTTTATAGGCATTAAGGTACTGTGGTCTACTATTTTTTTATTGGTACTATACATTTATTGTTGGAGGTAGGCGTTAATTGTTGCGACACAGTTTATACTCCTAACAGTTATCGCAGCACCATGTTTGCTGTGTCAATTCTGTACCCGATCTGTACTACGATTTAAGTCAGAAGGTAGTAAAACAGGTCTTAATAGAGAAGAGCAAAAGTTTGTCAGGTAGTTACTTCGCAAAGCGCCGCCACACCACGCACGCGTCGGGGTCCAGTAGCGTCCCGTTAGCAGGGGTCAGGGATGAGCTGATGTGGCATTTCTTTTTCTCCATGTCGGCGTAGTACCACAGCAACTGGTTGAGGCCTGCGAGTCCAATCATCTTATGAACATTATAAATATCTACATCTAGGTTATTATATAACAACTAGAAATTCAAAAACATTTATTGTTGTAGCGTGGCTTGTGTTATGGGTACTCAGATAAAAGTCATATTTCTATGAATAATATACATAAATACTTATAATTAACAAATAAATACCCAGACACTGAAAAACATTAATGTTCATTAGACAGTCATTTTCGAGTTGTGGGAATCACAGCCTTGGGCTAAAAAGCAGAGTCGCTGCCCACTGCGCCAATCGGCTGTCAAATGACATTAATGACAGAGTTCTGTGGTAGGTAACAAACAAAAAAAAAACAACTGCATTGATAACCTTCTCCTTTTTTGTAAGTCGGTGAAAAATAACTTCTATTAACTGATGGAAACCCGTCTCAGTGCGAGTAGTACAGCAAGTAGAGCTGCGTTGTGTAAAAATGATTCAGATCGACAAAAAAAAAGCGACAATTTAAAAAGTATTGTGTGTAAATTTCAACTCTCTGCCTATTAAGGTTCATGTAACACAGTCCAAGTTACGAACGTACGGACAATCGGACTGATGGACTGACACCTACCGTCATTTTATTGCCATTGCTTTGCCTCGAAAAGTTCCGTTTCAAAAGTTTTTTTTTGTAAGAAAAGAAAATACCTACCCCCACTTACCACAAGAAAAAGCGAATATGACGAGAATATCCAAAACGAAGAACTTTAATATATCCAGCACCATCCGACTGAGTGACACCTGCAGCGGGCCCAGGTGCGGGTTGACGCTGAAGATGTACACCAGCTTTAAGCTGCTGAAGATGTTGGCTGCGGAGAACAGGCCCTCCGAAAGCAGCATGGGGTCCCACGCATCCCACTTCTCGCGCGGCTGGTTCCACTCCAGGCCCAGGGACATTTCACGCAGAACCTACAACCAAATCCCTTCAGTTCGGTTACGTACATAATATGTACTTTTAGCAGCAAACTGTTTGCCCAAATAATAAACATTCTATAGTAACTATAACTAGAAAGAGTTTTTGAAAACCAGTTCTAAATTATTATTACGCGCGAACCGAAATATCTATATTGAAGATAGATAGATAGATAGATCTTTATTTACATAATACACACGTTCACATAGATATCATTTAAATATCAAATACGAAGTCACAGTGTATTGCCATTAGCTGGCGTGCAAATATTACAAACCATTAGGTACGAGTATATGTGTTAATTGCAATAATTAACGCATAGGATAAATTTAAAAACATGCAACTGTAATACATAAGCGGTAATAATAATAAGAGTAGGTATAAAATTATAAAAAAAAAAAAACAGATACATTAATCAATGAATCAATGCTATAATGTCCTAAAATTGCAATTTAGTCAGAATCAACACGGTTTCATAAAGGATAGATCTACCGTCATAAACTTGGCAGTATTTTTCAATTTTCTTACTGATAAATTCCTCATGCCTTCCTCATGATAAAGGCCTCAGGGCCTCTTGGGATCAGAAGAGATTTGTTTCGCTGGTTGTGCTAATTGGTTTTAAATCAAATTGCATTTCAGTACCTTAAGGGTTCTTGTTAGGACCCTTTCTATTCACTATTTTTGTTCTTTGCTTTATAAATTCAAAATTTTTTTGAAGGTATTTCGTTCGGTCGATAACGTTTAAGATGCGGAACTTTTACAAGCTGACTTGTTCAGATAAGATTATTACTTCAGTCGAAAAAAACTTGATCTTAATGTTTCTAAGTATAATTCGATATCTTTAACTAGGAAAAAAGAACCTTTTCTTTATGACTACACTTTAAAACATCAAACCCTAACCAGAAGTGATATTACAAGGGATCTCGGGGTACTCCTTGACACTAAACTAATTTTTGACTATCATATAGATTCTATTGTGACCAAATCATTTAAAGCTTTAGGTTATATTATAAGTGTTAGTAAGCCATTCAAAAAAATTAAAACAATCAAAAAATTAAATTAAATTAAATTAATTTAACAATTAAATCATTAACGGTGCCCCGCGGACGAACCAACTTGCTCAACAAGGCGCCGCTGACGCGCGCGATTCGCACCCTAAACGACATAGCTCAGAACGGGAACGAGAGATCTGTTTTGTTGTACTCTGACTGAACTCACAAAGGTTGCTTTGTGGTGCATTTGCTACTCTGATAAAGTTTAGTGTGTATCTACGCTAGTGCATGAGGAAATTCCTGTAAACTAGTCGTAAGTTTGAAATAAATAAAATAAAAATAAATAAATAAAATCCTCTATTTAGGTCCGTAGTCACTTAGAGTATGCTTGCCAAATATGAAATCTTGCGTATCACGTTTATATTAATAAAATAGAAAGTATTCAAAAGAAATTTATCAGATTCCTTAAGCACAAATTTCGCCTTCCTAAAACTTCCTACGAAATATCATGTTCGGTCTTAGACCTTGTACCCCTTCATATACTTACGTAAAAACATGCCGACGTTTGTCTCTTACTTAACATTGTTGGAGGGTCAATAGATAGTCCGGAATTACTTACTAAGTTAGATTTTATTCTACCCTCACGATTACCTACGACTCACCTAGGCATAAAAAGATTCTGTACATACCTTTAAGTAAAACTATGAACAGATTAAATTATTATTATTATTATTAGAAAAACTGTTGCATGTTAGGCACATGCCTATAATAATAACATTTGTTATTAGTATATTTTTATCATTAGAAAAACTGAATAATAATAATAAATATTATCTATAAATAAATATTATACTAGCTATCCGGGCAGCAAGATTGTTGTAATTGAAAATGGGTACCTGGAAGTGCGACACAATTCGCAGCGCGACAGTCGCGACGTAGAGTGAGTTAGTGACGAAGTCAATCACGTTCCACATGTCATGTACGTACTCGCGCAGCCCCATATCCCACAGCTGCTTCACCTCGCTCCATATCAGACCTGACACAGGGCATGAATATGCATCTGATGTAGATATATTAAATATCTTATTATTATAAAAATGAAATTAATATCCATTCGGTAAAAGACGTAAGTATGTATAAACATAATAGTTTATTTTCGTCTATGGGTACACTGTACAACCAGCGTGACTGGTTTGATTATTAATTTAGAAGCGACATGAAACAAATAAAGAGAGATTACTGAGACAGTGCACTGACCGCTGACCCAGGCCAGGATCAGCCACTCCACCAGCGAAGGCGGCGCGCCGCGGCGCGACAGCGGCGTGGTGTGGGGCGCCGCCCAGAACAGCCCGCTGGCCGCCGTCTCGATGCGTTGCGACGCCAGGATAAGCAGGACTGCGGGGCGGTTTAGCAGATGTAGAGCGCATCCACAGCGAGTGCGGAAGCGCCTGACACGATCACGGTCACGGTACGTGCGGGACTCACACAGGAACATGAAGTAGCTGGCGGAGTGGCACAGGAACTTGATGAAGGGCTTGCGCAGCGTGCGGCCGGCGGCGGAGTGCGGCGCGGCCACGTAGGCCAGCGCGTACAGCGGGAACATGGCGCCGATGCGCACCATCTCCGCCGCCTGCAGCAGCATGTTCTTGCGCCGGAAGCCCGGCACACTCTCGTACCAGATGGACGCCAGCAGCTGCTGCACGTTGGGGTGCGCCACGAACTGCACTCGAAAACCCAATAAAAAAACTGCACCCCTCCCACCACAGTTCGGGCACCGGTGGGTTACGATACCGAATAGGACAGATTAACAAACATAGACCATGAAATGGGTTTTCTGACAAGAAATTTACCAACCTATTTCAGACCCATCTCTCTGAGTGATTCACGATATTAATATAAATAACATGTAAAATAATTATTATAGGTCACCAAAGCATCTTAGTCTAAGCTCCAAATTCACCTTTCCTGTGAGAGAGTCTATATGGCCACAGCTCCCAAGACCAGCGGTGGGATATTAATACACTGAGTGTATCACTAAAAGAGTATTCTTTCTGAGCATCCACACTCGCTATAACACTACAGTCGACCACGTCGCTGGGCCTGGCATTCAGTGGAGGACTAAGGACTAAAGCATAGATGTTAGTTACCTTTTTTTGTCGTAACTTGATTGCCAGCTTGAGCCGCGACAGCCGCATGCGCTCCGGGGCGCCGGGCTCGGCCAGCGGCGCCTGCGGCGAGCCTTTCTCGTGGTTAAGCAGCACCTGTAGCTCGTGGGACGTGCGCGTGTGGTCCAGGAGCGCGGTCGCGAACTCCTGGCACTGCACGCGCAGCTCCTGGTACTCGGTCTTGAACTCGTGCTCGAGCGCCGACAGGCGCCGCAGCTCCCAGGACAGCTCGAAGGCCGTGAGGATGGGATCCTTGGAGGACAGCGCGATGAGCGACGGCGAGGCCAGCGCGCGGTAGGCGTTGATGCGCGAGCGTGAGTGACGCAGTGAGTCCTCGCGGCGTGAGCGCACGCACTCGTCGCAGCCGCAGCGCACGTCGTGCGGCATGGGCAGCTCGGCGCCGCGGTCCAGCAGCAGCTTGATGATCTCGTAGCTGTCGCGGTGGGCCGCCAGGATGAGCGGCGTGATGTCCGACGTGAAGGTGGCCGTCTCCGGCGGCAGCGCCTCCCAGCTCTGCACAGAGTCGCGGGTCAGGTGCGGCCACACGGCGGGGCGCGGGCGCGGCGCCACTCACGTGCAGCTGGCCGGGCTGGCGCGCGCGCTCCTCGCGGTCCAGCAGCGCCTCCACGGCCTCCACGAACTCCTCGCTGATGGCGTGCAGCAGCGCGTCGCGCGTCTCCACGCCGAACTCCAGCAGCAGCTCCACCATCTCCAAGTTCTCGTTGTCGATGGCCATGAGCAGCGCGCTGCGGCCCAGCGGGTCCACGCAGTCCACGTTGACGGCGCCGCCGCCGCGCGCGCGCTGCAGCACCCGCCGTGTGCCCGCCACGTCACCCCGCTCCACACCCAGCAGGTACTTCTTCTCCTCCAGAGACAGCACCTCCATCTCCTGATGCGGCCGCACCACATTTTCCTCCTCTGTCATGCCATGTATACTGTGACGCTGTTGACATTCATTACAATTTCGTTAAGACACTGAGGGAAAACATTAAAGCAACTTCAATGAAAAGGTAGGCTTTCATAAAACGTTCATCCGGCAGACGACACCGATATGCTCGGTGGACGTCCGACGAGGGCACTGTCGCGGTTCTTATATGTCAAGGACATATTGAACGAGATGATGTTGTCGTTTGGCTTTGTAATTCGAGAACATTACAATATTTGTCCGTGGAAATGGACTTCAACTAATGGCATGGGAACGTTTACGCGACGTATAAATCTTGTTAAATACATATGATCATGTACAAAATTGATACATTTACTTTATCACTTAAAACTTCAATGCCACTTAAATTCCGAAGTGATGCTGTTTGCGAATTTCCGTGATCATTGAATTTCGCTCATACGAGCAAATAAACGAACGTTGGCAGTAACTTAAATGTTATGACAAATCATAGCTACCCAAATTGAAAGACGGTCATAATAAAGGCGCACTTCCTCCGACTCATTACGCTGTTCAAGAAACGTCGGTACTAGACGTTTTGCTAACAAGCGTTATCGTCAGCAGTCATCATAAGATGAACGATAAAATGAAGTAGGTCAGCTGTTAACGGTGAAATGTCGTAGAGGCGATGTCGAGGTGTCGAAGGCTTCGAAGGCCGATACACTCATTATGCAAATGGGTCGAGCGGGCGAGGCGGTTCTGCGTCATGCGTGTCGCGAGCTGTCACCTGCCGCCGCCGACGGTCGCGACGGCGCCGCGCCATACGCCGCGCGTCGAGTGCATCCCAGATAAATACCAGGCATAACTCAATAATCATGTAAAATAATTACATGTTCAATGATACAGTGTTCGAATCGACAATGGTTGGCCGGTGAAAATATCTCGGCATCAAATCAATGAAGGAAATGTGCACTGCACGTAGGCGGTATGCGAAGTGCAAAAAACCGCGTATCTCGTCTCGTGCGAGCTACTCGCGCGGCCATGATCAGGTGCATGACGCTGTGCAGAAGTGTAGTGGACGCGCATACCTTAACTTTGTTGTCGGGCGGACGCGGCTCCGCGGCCAGCAGGGCGCCCATCTCCACGCGGCAGGTGGAGGGGCGGCGCGCGCGCTCGTCTGCGCCGTTGCTGCCGCCGGACATCTCGGAGCCGCCACTCTCTGCGCAGGCGCAAGCGTCAGCCGGTCGCCGCAGGCAACACGCGGCGGCAGGCTGACGCGGCGGTACTTACCAGCGCCGTCGCCGCGGGCGCCATCTCGGACGCGCTCCGTGAACTGCAACAGAAACGAGCGAGTTGCAGGCATGCGCGCGCGCTGGTTGGCCGGGCGACGTACCTGCACGCGGCGGTCGCGGCGCGCGGCGATCTGCCGCGAGTGGCGGCGCAGCGCCTCCAGCGTGCCGGCGGCGGCCAGCGTGTGCGGGGCTGGCAGCGTGACGCGGGGCGGGCAGCGCAGAATAGGCAGCTGGGCGCAGGACACTGCGCTCCGAGCTTTTTATTTGCGAGATCGTAAACTGCTTATCGGCATGTACACATCCGACTCTTCCTAAAAAGCTACAATTTAATTTTGCCACGATTCCGTTTATTGCTGAATGCGCGCACCTAAAATAATGAATTATTCTCGTGCCTTGTGCCGCCTCGTCGCCGACGTTTTTAATGATTCGCTTGCGTTACCAAAGACAGTTTCGCTGTAATTATTTAGGTGATGACTTAGCTTGATAGATCATACCTACTGCAACTTTATCGACAACAACAGGTAGGTACTTCAATCATCAATAAACCGCAAAACTACTTTGTGTGAGTTTGAACATCAATATTTAATAAAACTAGCGAGCGACAATGTTACTAGTAAGTGTTACTAATTATAGACAATGTTACTAGTTATGGATACTATATCCATGCAGTAAATGAATCACTTAAATAAGATGAATTTAGATTGTAAATTCTTAAACTGAAAACTAAATGGAACAAGCTCACTGTGCTCAAATAGTCAAATCTACATCTGCTTTAAATTTTAATTGATCAGGTTCCTCCGCGACGATTAAAGTCTGCTCTATCTTTTTGTTTACCGATTCGCGCCTCGCAGAACACGTACCTCGCACCGAGCACCAGGCGCCGTCGTGTAAACATGCGAACATTCAAATAGCGTTATATCGAGACGCGCTACCGTTGACAACGGAACGGCTGCCTTACAAAAGGATAGACCTATAGTATAGCGTACTCACTATAATTTGGGAAAACTTTTTAACGTAGGTAGTTATCGGAACAATTTACATCAAGAGTTTGGCAAATGCAAAACTTTCACTGCATGAGTAATCAGGACCGTGTGTAACTTCATCGATTCTCACATTTATAGCCGGCAATCAAACATAAAACATGCGTTATATGATGTACCATTACTGGAATGATGGCTCGCCCCGGTCGGCGAGGCCGTAAACACTACACGGAGCTTATATCCTACGCGTTCTGCGGACGGAGACGGGCCGGTACGCCGAGCGGGCCGGGCGGCACCGGCGACACGGGCGGCACCAGCGGCACGGTGGGGCACGTGCGAGCGCGCGGCCGACGCGCTGGGGCGGCGACTCGTCCGGAGTCGCGCACGCCGCGCACTGCCGCCCGCCCGCCGCTCCGGGGCGGGCGGCGACGGAGCGCTGTCGATTATCTTGCCGTCGCTATCTAAAGTTTGCAGTCGGAGCCCCCACCTCGTATTAATGGGTTACGGCTGACACGTGGTCGCACTTCGTGAGTGCTACAGTTGAAAGAAAACTTATTCTCATCAAATTAATTTACAGATTACATAAAAGATCACATTATTACAAGATTGTTTGAATACTTTTTTCTTTCTTGTTCTTTAACGAGGAATCCTGGCACATCTCCGGCATTCTTGAAGCCAAATATGGTAATACTAGTTAGTACTTTGCATACAATTTCTTATTTCTCTACCCGTCTCTAGTAAGAATGCTACAAATAGACATATTTCCTCGAGAACAGATCATTTGTGTGGATTTGTGAAAGTGCCTTAGAAAGTCGCTTGAAAAATCCTCTTTCTTACCGAAATGTACTCATCTGTTTTTAAATCTTTATATTTTACAAAAGTGTCAGTTGTTTAATAAATTTAACATACTGTATTTTTTTTTTATAAGTATACAAACTTATTCTTAACCTTCAAAGGTGGTTTTAACTTTCCTTTCCTTTAAAACGTTTAGGTACTCTTATTTATCTAGAACTCTACGAATATATCCCGTTCTTTATGTGCCGAGCTTTTTACGAGAACACAGGATTTTCTTGCAACCTTTCACACCCTATATTTTTAAAAAATTTCCAGTAGCGTGCAGGTGCATCATACATGCATGCAAGTACTGTATATGTCCAGTGATGGCCCAGAGCTGGAGCAGGCAAATGCAATTGGGAATAAACTTGAAAGTGCTATGCTTTTTTATAGTAATCATTGACGAACCAAGTGGAAAACCTCGCCTGGGAACCTCGCAACAATACGTAGGATATGCAAGGAACAAGCTCTAAAATATGCTCGGTTCTAAACCGGTGCCTCTTGGTATTTTAGTTACAGAATCATGCCTATGACAATAATCTTGTCTACAAATCTCGATGCCCATAGCCGCCCGTACATAAAAATAAATAAGGGCGAGTAGGATAAGAGCGCTGAGAGGGTTCTATGTCATTAAACGAGGCTTCCCAGCAAACCGAATCGGACAAAGGTGTTCCGTTGTTCCATCACACGGAACCCGAAAACACCGTTAAAACCCCATCTTGCTCAGCCTTCACTGTGGGCACAACGAAGCGGTTAAAAATCGATCTAATACCCATTGGAATGGGAACCATAAAGATGTTTTGATGATCGCGCGATTAATGCACTGGCGACATGCGATATTCCGGCCCCTCTACCACCGGGTGGGTGGAGACGTGGGCCCAATTCGTTAACAAAAACACAGAATTCCGCTTTAACCCTGCCTCTATCATTATGGTGCATTACGTGAACCAGCTTTCAGCTACAAAATTTATTCGCAAAATCCGCATTCTGATTTTAGACGAAAAATATTCGATTCGCACCGATGATCGAACAAAATGTTATATAATCCCGTAGGAATTCTGTTGGATCTTTGTCTTGCATTGTAGGCTCCAAAAGATCCACAGGAAGGCTAGCCATTAGCTAGCAATTAGGTTAATAATAAAGCTATAATACAAGTTTAATAAGGCAACTGGTACTTTAAGCTGTACAAGAGCTCTATATTATTCCCATAAAAAGCTTCAATAAAATTTTGTATCAAAGTCTAGTCGAGCTAGTTTTGGACCTATGATCAACACTTAGCATACCTTCCAAGGTAAGGCGAGTGGAGAAGAGGATAGCGATTAAGAACATTATTGGCTCTGAGTATATAGAGTAGAGGTGCATTGTCGTAATTCAACGTCGCCTGCTGACATAATTCACGCTCTGAGAACATGACGCGGACATGATGTCGTGCATGTTTTATTATTTATTTCATTATACCCTACGGTGCTTTGCATTGAACTCAAAACTGCTGATCGTTTGACAGATCCATAATACTTTCATGTAATCGGCATGAATAGCTTTTCAAAATGTTAATTGAACAAGCACGGTACAGTTTCTGCGACGAAGCTACTTAAATGATAAAAAATATGTGGTTGAAAATTCTAAAAAACGTCAAGAAGGTACCGAACTTGAAAAACACTTTCACAGAAAATTAGTTGTGAGATATTTACGTCGCGTCGGCCACATGCTACGAGTATATTTTCATGAGCGCAGAATATACTTTGTTCTGAGTGCTACGAAACCTTCAGTTTTCGAGTGAAACTCGCGCTTGGCTGCTTTGCCTCAACTCGAGCACCATCAGCTGATAGCATCGTTTCTTTAACAACAGACAACGCCCGGCGCTTTGAGAACCCTCGTTACAGAAGAGATAAGACGGCATTGTTGAACCGGTTCATCAAAAGGAAAATTACTTGGCGGGAAAATGACTTACACATGAAACGCAAAAGTCAGTCGGTCAAATCCCGCAATTAATTTCGATGAAAAATTGTATGTATAAAATATAAGATCTATTCCAAGTTGGCCTTGGACTTAACAATTGCAATTAATCTCACGGGTAATCAGAAATAATATACAGTTAAATTCCGGGCATCATCAGCTGGAAAACAATAATTTCCATTGCTCTGTTGCATTCAACAGAACAACGGAAATTATTTATAGGTATTAAGTAACGGACGAAGTTCAAAAGTAATTTTTAGTAATTAATTAACAACACGTCACGTGGGGAGACAAACGCCAAGCGACGCATGGCGAAAAATATAGTCGCGTTGCTGCGCGGCGGCGTGACCAACCCCAGGCGTATTTAAAAGCCCACCAACCCACAGTGGGGCAGCGGGGTTGTTGTACAAGTATCTCGCGACAAGCAACACTTGTACTGTGTAACACAACAGTTTGTAGCTATTATCTTAAAAAACTATGGCCTCATATTTCGGATAACCGAAGGACTGACTGGGGGTAAGGTGCTGGAGTCGCTCCGCAATGAAAACGAAGCATTGGTTGGACACAGGTAATCAAGATTACCAATTTGAAAATTACTATGAAAGTAAAAAAACTTAGTATACTTTTAGCCAACTAGAGTACGTAAGTGCTTCACGTATTATTCGGAATCGTATAAATGCACACTCTCGTCTGAAACAGGATGTATTATAGGTGACGTCGACCAATTTGTATGTTCCAGTTTTTTTTATAATGATTTTTTTTCGACTCTGCTTTGAACACATTCCGTTAAACACTCTCTCAGCTCTACGGACTGTTGCACGAAATGAGGTAGTGTGGTAAAGTTAATACTTCTGCCTTGCCTTTTTTGAAGCTTGCAAGAACTACATTGTCACTCCGGTGATTCCGCTCTTTGAGAGAGTGACAAAAAAGCTAGGTAGCTTTTTTGTCACTCTCTCAAAGAGCGGAATAATAAAGGAAGGTAGGTACCTATATGAAGAAGTACTGATTCGATTTCGATGCGGTTTTTTGCGTGAAAAAGTTTCTTTGATATGTTTTGTGGCAGCAGCGAGCGCTGCGCAATTTATCACTTGTTTTATAAATTCGTTGAAGTTTCACGCCGCGCCGCCGCATTCGCCTTAGTACCGGACGCTGAAAACAAATTAGCAACCGCACGATGGCTTCCGGAAACAACACAGCCGGCGCCGCGCCCCCCGGCCCCCGCGCGGTATCACTTCCCAATTGAATGAGCTCGCGGACATCCTATGCCTAGTGCCTGCCGCAGCCAGACTCGGGAGAGTGGCGACAATAATTGGCCACACAATAAAACGTACGCCCAGTTGCCGGCCGCCTGCCGCGCCCGCCCGGTAACTTATATTGTTATCACTGTGAATTCCATATTGCTCAAAGCCATGGAGGAATTTTCTTCAATTACATCTGCAACTAGCTGACGCCCGCGATATCCACCGTTAGGAAATTCTTATTTTCCAAAATACCTGTTAACATATTAAGAGGATTATAATGCAACATATGCATAAATCCCAAGTAACAATTAAACGTTGTTTAAGGCTTATTTTATAGCTTTCATTTAGATAACATACTTATTTATAAGGTTATGTCAGTGATTTGGATACTTAAGCTCAGATGATTACTTGAACAAAAGCATAGCCCAAACCGAATATAAGATATGTTAGTTTGAACGACCACGGCTACGGCCTACGTAGAGAATAATTAATAGATATACAAGGAGTTGAGGATGTTGATGCCGGTTGGCGGGCTCGACCTAACATTATCATGTCGAGCTGCCTGAGGCAAGGAAACATGCCGATTTCCGGTCCGGTCCGATCTATTCAGAAAGTACGATATCTTACCCTTTGAAAACTTTGTACTGGGCAGCTCTACATATAACTACATAGTTTCAAGCCGCGGCCGCATCGCGCAGCCACATCTGCCACTAAACAAGAGCCGTGAATCAGACGTCCGCTTTTATGAGTTTCCAGAATGCAGCTTACCGAGGCAAACTCATGTGCTGTAGGCGGTAATTTGTGGTTTAGTAGCAATTTATATAATCCTTTTCGCGTAAAGAACTTTATTTTACTGCTTAGTTACAAGAACCATCGTGCCACTGTTTCCGGGCAATGCATAGGTACCAACAGTTGCTCACAAAGTTCAATGCAACGGTCAGCTAGCCTTGGGGCCCGTTGTATATATAATTGGGCTACTTACTAAAACTCTATAGAATAGAATAGACTAGAATATTTTTATTTACAAGAACAACTCATAAATGTAGGTATATGTTTTTCTTCATACGAAGTAACTTATTGTTATTAGCCGTTTGAATTCAATGATGTGTCGTGCTTCAGATATCCGCGCTCGTGCCTTTACAATGGTTCTGACTACTGTCTCAGTTGCAGTTACCTACTACATAATTATCACTGCCTATATGGCAGTGATAATTATGTAGTAGGTACATCACTGCCTATATGGCAGTGATAATTATGTAGTAGGTACCTTATACAAAATTCTGCTTTTCCCGATGCAGTCATATTAATTGTTGGGGAGTTCTCCTGCACGTACATTATTTTCTTTGTTCTGATGAGCTTAAATTGCATAGTAACCATATTTAAGGAACAAAATCGCAAATCGTGAAATTGATAACTTACAAAAATATTCGTACGTAACGTAACATACGTTACGTACGAATATTTTACATAGAAATAAAAAAATATTTATTTGAAAAACTCAAAGTACAATAAATCTTTGGAATCCTGACGCCTAAACGACGAAATCCCGTATCACAGGGGCCAGTGCCTTCCCAAACATTGATTGAATCATTGAGAAAATATCTAGTGCACTTTAACAAAGGAAACTTTACAAAGGTGTGTTGAGTTCTCTAACGGTTAAGTGAGAACAGCATTCTGACTGAAACGCGTGTGTAAGTGTGTGTGTGTGCTTATAATATTGGACTCGACCACATAAACGTAAATTGCTGCTTCCTTATGTATTTAATCTACATTATCTACTAAACTGTGAGTCCAAATGGCATGTGCAAGGTTTATCGACGTAACATTGTCTGGATATTAAAAATAATATTCTTTATACCATGGTTATAAATGGTTATAAATGGTTGAGACGGTTTCAAAGTTACCTTCATGGTCGAAGGCAGCGTATTTGCGTCGGGGCACTCACTCCTGGGTGCGATATTACTGCGTGTTTTAAGGCGTCGTCACTCACCGTCTACTCTTCTCTACGTTACTCTTCTCCATTTTCAACAAATTGAAAACTCATAACATATTTTCTCTTTACATTATGTATTCTAATAATGTACTGATTTACACCCAGTCAACCTTTGACAATCTTTGGATAGCAAGCGCTGAACTAACACTTTTGAATTTTTGATTTTTTTCAAAACACTTACACCAATCGGAAAGAATACGTACCTAACTATTTCCCTCAGTAAGTAGAAAAGTTTTTGTAAATAGAAGTTTGCGATAGATTTCGGATTCAGAAATGCTTGCAGCCTAAAATAATTTTCAGTTGGCTAATATGCCCGCGGCCAAAGGTCAGCGTCTAGATTGCGATGTGGGTCATGCACTTCCGAGTGGACTGCCAGGCGGCCTCGGCGCCGGTCGATACTGAGCCGCTCCAGCGCCGCCATGAGCTGCTTCAGCACCTTCTGCCGTAAACTGTACCCTCGGAAAACCAAACCCTGTGAAAAATAAATGTCAATGTGAAAACAAAAAGAACACCCCGTTTAGTTTGTTGCGTTTGGTTATTTATGTATAGCAACACGACAAACCAAGCAGCGAACGTTTGCATATGGCACATATTGTTGTTCATAAACTCGCAGTTTTAAAATGGTTTTCATTTCAGTTCTTAATCTTAAAATTGTGTGCACGCTGCAATCCTTAGTTCACTTGCGAGCCGAACCTACTCGCGCTGGGTTTCATCCGTCACCACGGCTGTGGTTGCGTGGTGGCGCGGGCGGCGGGTGGTGGCGGGTGGCGGCGGGTGGCGGCGGGTGGCGGCCTGCTGACCTACATCCCGCTAATCGCATCACGTGAAAAAGCTCGCGTGCCGCGGTCGTTGCCCCGGCCGCCATCACAGCGCGGCCCTTCAACCCTGCCATCCTGACTTCCTGCCGACTAGCTGATTGTGCCACACGTTCGTCTTTCCTTGTCTGTATAGTTTCAGCAAGCAGCATTGCCCTGCATAGCGAGCTGTTCTGGGGTTAAAAAAAGCCCTTTCCGAAAATATGGATTTGACGACACGCGGAACGACAAACGACAGCTGATGCTCAATCGAAACATGGGAATCAATTGGGACATTAATCGGATAGAACCCTTCCCCGATCACTAGTATGTATGACATTCATTGCATACAGTCTAGTAGTAAAGTATGAATTACCACCTAGTCGAAGCTTGGAAACTATAAATAGTAACTCGTAACTACCTAAACTGACACGAGCGAGCTGAGTTCGGCTTGGTACCTAGGTTTATGAAGTTCCAATCTTCAAAATGTAGAACACCGTCATTAGGATACCTGCCTACTGTTGCCTGCGGTATTCTATAAAATTAAAAGGTATATTTCGAAGCTTATAAATCTCAATATTAAGATTTCTATGGTTAAAGCTCCACTCTTAATTTTGTACTATCGAACCTTAAGGAGTCAACGGGCTCTTTTACCGCTACGTACGTCGAGAGGTGGAATTCCTTTAGACGTACAAAGCATGCTTCCTTTATTCTTACTAATTTCCACTAATTTACACCGGTCTCCATCTTCTGTATCTGTTAAAAGGAAATCAACACTTAAGCTCCATCACTTAATTTCAGGCAGATCAGGCACTACTCATACTACGTCACAAACACACAATTATATTGTCAGTTTGTGACGTAGTATGAGTAGTGCCTGATCTGACATTGGTGGGTAGGTTGGTGGGTACCGAATTTAATAACTTATAGAACCCCAAGGGATTCCATGAAATACGCACAATATGTAGATATGTATCTACATATATTAACATACCAGATCGGTAGGTATGGAGCTACGTACCAACGTTTACCAACCATTGTGTTCGTGCCGTTAGCCACGAACAAAACATTTGACTAGCCTGCGCCCACCCGGCTCCCTGCACCCTGTACCCTGTACCCTGCACCTTCTGCTTTCATCATTTGCCGAATTGATCGCTACTTGAAATAAACTCGTATAATATGTAGGCACTTCGACCTACGACACGCGGTAGTTAAATCTATCTAAAACAACAAATTATTGTATTTATTTCGTGGTAAAATAATGAACACGGCTTAGTTCAC
This sequence comes from Pararge aegeria, assembly GCF_905163445.1. Classification (NCBI taxonomy): domain Eukaryota; kingdom Metazoa; phylum Arthropoda; class Insecta; order Lepidoptera; family Nymphalidae; genus Pararge; species Pararge aegeria. The sequence continues at coordinate 306,041 of NC_053184.1, read as the reverse complement.
AGAATACTGGTTGGTTTGGTGGGAGGGTTTGGGCGTGGCTAGTTATTACCCTTCTGACAAAGACGTGCCGCTAAGCGATTTAGCGTAGTAACCGATAAGGGGTATTGGATTAAATATTATAACTGCCATACTCCCTAACATATTAGCCAACTCCAATCGACCATGCCATAACTACTATTTGACGGCCCATTGGCCCAGTGAGCAGCGACCATGCTTTCTGAGTCCAAGGCTGTGGCTTCGATACCTACATCTTGAAAATGTTTGTGTGATGAACATAAATGGTTTTAGTGTCTGGGTGTTTCTCTGTATATCCTTATAAGTATTTATGTACATTTTTTTTTAAAATATTCATCAGTCATCTTAGTACCCATAACCCAGGCTACGATTGCTTTTATTTTTTATTGAATTATATTGTCTTAGTATATTTATAGCGCAAGTCATGTAGTCACACCCGAATATTTTGACATACAATTTTTAACTATCTCTACCCCAAAAATCAAGTCGATTATTGGCGTACAGGAAGAATAAACAAACAGATTAACACACTTTTGTATTTGTAATATTAACTTAAGATCAGATATTTATAAGATTCTCTCAATAATCCATACGCCAATCAATAGTTGTTTTTTGTTGCACTTGTTTACATGTTGGGTCGAAGTGAAGAGCGTAGATACAGCAGGTCGCCGCGGCTCTCTCGCGGCGAAGTGGCACTCGAGTGACAAAGCCAGGCTGAACGAAGCACCTCCGAACCCAATAATCTCTCCGCCGCCTCAAGAGAGCAGGAGGGTCATGCCCACCTCGTTTTATTATTTCCCCTATTGTTGTTAATATGCCCTTCATATATCGTCGTTGTTGGCACTACTACCTACTGATGAATCGGTCAATAAACTGAATCGGAGATTTCTGGAAACGGACGGTCGGATAATTCAAAATCCTTTTTGCCTCTGAGGTCAGGGCGGGCTAGTCAGGTTAACACTTTCAATAAGAATTATTATCACACTAACAGTGATGGTGATGGTAATAATTGTATTCCTTTACTTAAAACTAAAGCTAGAAGGGTTCCAAACGCGCCCTGGTCTAAGAAGAGCCCACAACAAAAGCCAGGTTTTTTTTTGTTATCACCATCTCATAGTCGAGTAAAAGTTTAGCTATGAAGTTAGAGCAATTCATACCTTTGCTTTTTTATCAAACATGTAGGTTTCCTTTATATTGTAATAGGATTTTTCTATAAGCTTACAAAACGTAAGCTTATGGAATATAAATTTTAACTTTGAACTTATTGAGAGACATCTTTAGGATTTCATCTGGTAATTAGTTATAAAATGATATATAATTACTAATATTAATATTGTTACAGTCCACTTTCTTTTTAAATGTTTTTATATTTTTTATGTACATATACTAAATTTTATATAATATTTCGTGATAAAACTATTTATTTGAATAAGAATAAGTAGGTAACCCTCTTGTTACTACCGGCGATCTACTAAAATTTTAGAACACAAAGTTGCTATTGCCTCTTAAAGTAGATATTTCTATTACGAGTATATTTCAATTAAGAAGTTATCGCGAGTTTAAAAAAATAAGGACTAAATCTTAATAAAACAATCAGAAACACTGAACCACATAGCTTTTGTTTGGTAAATAATTAAAATAACCTGTGCTAGTAGAGGAATTGTTTTATTTGGGTATCTACTAAGGCGATGGTATTTTACAGCTTAACTGTGTCGTAATACTGAAAAACTTATGTTCCCAACTTTTTCCTGAGATGGGTAGGCACTTTTTACTGTAACTGTCCAGTTTCATCTAAAATACCCAACTGTTATATTTAGGGTCAATATTAAATTACATGAAAGTTTATTCTTACTTACAATTATTTTAAAAACAAAACGGTATTTGATTAAGCTTAAAATCGAAATATCTAGTTATACGAGTATATTGATACGAACATAAATATGACATTGGTTTTCGATTTCTACGAAAACTTGGCACCAAATCTAGGCCAAAAGATATCCACATTTTATCTCGAGCAATCCGAAATGGGGTGTCAGTGGCAACTGGCAATTGGCCACTGGCACCAGCGAATGTCTCAAATATCTAAATACTATCTATGGGCGAATGCGAAGACCTTGTGAGCCGGGCTCGAGTACGAGTACGAGTGGCGGATATTCCCGGATATGGATGCAACGTATTACGTACCTACTGATATGGTATCACGTAGAGAAATAAACGGGAAAAGAAATAGAGAGTCAGTGATGCCAACGCTGTAGAACGCAAATCGAGGTGCAACCTTGCATTGCCATCGTTTTCGCTTTGTTCAAATAATGTTTAAAACATTGATTTAATATGTAACTATCGTAGTTTAAAATATTATTTAAAAGATAGCACTAGTTTTAGGAATAACACAAGCAAATGGTTTGTATGCTCTTTGGTGTAAAGCACTGAGAAGGAATTTAAGTTTTAAATATCCTCCTAGGTTAGGTTAGGTTAGACTTTTGTTTTTCAAAGCGTCACCGCCACGGCGGTGACAGCGTCGTGTCAGTTCATATCACAAATTACTTTTGAATCATATCTGCTGTCCTTCTGACCGCACTCGTTGTGGCGATGGGGAAGCGGCGCGCCGACGCGGGCGGCGCGGCGGCGGGCGCCGTGCTGCGGACGCTGCTCGTGTACTGCTGCATGCTGCTGCTGCACGCGTTGCTGCACCGCGGCCGCCGCCTGCTGCGCGCGCGCTAGCATGCGCCGCACGCTGCCCGGCCGCCGGCTCACGCGCCGCGCGCTGCGTGGCTGCGCGGGGCTCGCCTTCAGCTACACGCTGCTGCTCGCGCTGTTTGAGCTCATCGAGCTGCTGCGCCCCAAGCGCGCCCCGGGCCAGCCCGCGCGCGCCTTGCGCTCCGCGAGACGAGAGAGCCAGACAGAACGATATATACCGAAGTGATTAAAATATTTGAATACCATAAACGACTTTCTGTTTCTCCATGTCGGTATTCTCAGTCCTCGCGGGCTTTTTAGACCCTACGTGTATTTTAATTTTCATAGTATTAAGGCTGGTGAGAAACTTAGGTGGCATGCGAGGTCGGGCAGCATAAATTAAAATCCCATCAAAAACATAATTGATGTAAAAATTTAAAGCCAAGATCCATATGAAGAATATGGGTGGTTGTCGGCTTCACGGAAAAAGAATTGAGATCTAAACGGGTGTAAAGTTCTATAGATAATCCTTTATTTATAAGAACACTAGCTTCTGCCCACGACTTCGTCAATTTTCGCTGCGTCGCTGACAATTTTTAATCTTACCACGGGAACTATTTGAGATATCGGATTAGAAAGTAAATGTCCTTTTCATAGCATAGGTGACATGCATACCAAATTTAAATGCGGTCAACCCGCGACTTAGGTCATATACAATTTCCAATTTTCCCTCGGGAACTACTTTAGTAAGGTAGCATGTTCTTTTCTATGTCAAAGGCATGCATGCCAAATTTCATCGAAATCCGTTCAGCCGTTTTTGTATGATGGAGTAACAGACATCCACACATTCACAATTATAGTATTAAAACCGAAAAATGTAAATTCAACACAATATATTCTTTCATCTGCTGTAACAATGTTTGCTATTCAGAATTATAACTTCTTAAATTTGAACAGAATAATTATTCATATATATACAGTGTAACAGAATGACGAAATACTGTTGGAGAATGCATAAGTATATTTCATAAGGAAATAAAAAATATTAAATCAATGGAGCATGTTTTTTTTTTTCGTGTTTACTTATGACAACCCTATTGAAGATAAAAGACCGACACGCGCATAGTACCTACGCTACGCGCCGCGTACCGTATAAAGTGGCAGGAGTCACTTGATTTTAATTTTGCATGTGATTTGAGGGCTGTTTCTGATTTCTTTCAGTAAAAATTATGGCAGTGGTTTACTTAAAAACTATTAGCATTTTGGTTTCACAGATAGGTCGGGACAGTACATAATGCACCTAAAGCCTGTGAAGTATTATTTCGGTTTTCCTTTACAGGTCGTCTATTACTTTATTAAAATTTTTTTTTGCTATCAAATCAATCAAATTGGTAGTAGTTGTAGGAATCTGTGGAATATGGAAAATGTTTGTGTCATGAACAGGAATTTTTTTTCAGGGTCTCGGTGTTTATATGTATTTTATAAGTATTTATGAATATTATTCATTAAAAAATATTCATCAGTCATCTTAGTTCCCATAATACAAGCTACGCTTACTTCGGGGCCAGAGTGCGATGTGTGTATTGTCGTAGTATTTATATAGGCGCTAGGGGCTAATAAAAACCCATTGCTAGAAAAATATTGTTATGAAATCGTAAAATTTATTGTTCTTTGACACTCAACTACCAAGCTGTTTACTTAATTAAAAACAGCTTTTGACTTCACAAGCCCTAAAATTATGTACACGCAAGTTAAGCTACGTGTTAGCGGACTAAAACTCGACTTTATGCACTTGTGTTATTTTTATGACAATCTTTTATTTACTTAAATGTGTTCGTACATTCCTCATAAATATTAATTGATTCTTTCATGTTTCGAATATCAACAAACCTGAATCAAACCTCAACAAAAAAATATATAAATGGTAAAATGAATACGGTGTAGCTGCTATATTAATGGCACGGCGAAATTCTCCCTAGCCGTATACATACTAGGCGCTCACAGCTGCTCTACGTTTAATCACATTTAGTTAATCATCTTATATACCTAGTATACTATTATTTTTATACAATAGTCAGTACTTAAACCATCTTAAATTCGCTGACGATATTGTCTTACTCGCTGAAACACCAAAAGAACTACAGTATATGATTCGCTCTCTTGACCAAGAAAATTTCAAAATAGGCTTAGAAATGAATGCATTTTAAACTAAGGTAATGACTAATAACCAAAAAACGAAACGAAAACCTATTACTGTTAATGAAAATAATATAGTCTGCGTACACAGTTACATTTATTTAGGCACGCAAATATCTCTTACCAAGTCAAGCAATGAAGAAGAAATTAAAAGAAGAATAAATTTAACCTGGAAGAAGTTTTGGTCACTTAAAGAAATCCTAAAGGGGAATTACTTATTAAATCTAAAGAAAATTGTGGTTGACACTAGTCTACGGGCCGGCCATATATCCCGCTACGCAGATATGGACAATACAAACCACACGGTGAAAAGGACCCGATGGTAAAAGGGATGTTAGCCACCAAGCAAACGGTTAGCTGATGACATCAAACTAGCTGCAGGGAACGTTTGGATGACGCAAGGCAAGGAAAGAGCAACATAGAAAATGTTGAGGGAGGCCTCTACCCGAGAAAATTACTGACTAACCAAACTAATAATGTAGATTTAAGGATATAATTGTGTACAAACTTAATAACAACATTTTTAAGTAATGTAAGAGACGTGAGAATAGAAAGGCTTTTTATTTTATTTATTATTATAGCTATCGTAATATTTGGTTAACAAGTTCTAAGAACGGCTTTTTTTTATTCTTTCCCATATGGAAAAGGCAAAGGTTTATCACCGTATAGCCATGTATTTAGTGTTTAAAATTCTCAATCTCATAAAAAGGCGTAAAGTCCTAAATATTCATATCCAATTTCATAATACCTAAGGCATTAAGCCATGTCTTCAGTGTAAATAAAAATAAAGTATTCCAAGCAGAGTAATTTTTACTAATTCGGGTAGGTAATTCAAATGTTTTCAATTGTTGATATAATATATTCACATATAATCTTGTAAGCTACCGTGTTTATAAATATTTAATTTATCAATGAATAGTGGGCGTTCCATATTAAACATAGGACAAACAAAAAAAAAAGGTGTGCCAAATCGGCATGTTGTACTTCGCCAATGTCACGTATACTTGGAAGATCCACAAAGGTGATTGTCAAAAGGTAAACATTATACTTATAACTATAGCACTATACTTTTTATAAAACTTAGTATTCCAAAATAAGGCGTTCGTAATGGAGTGTGGTCTTTGGTTAGTGTTATAATTCAAAGAATTTTTTTATTATAAAAACAAAAAAAATACTAGTCTTTCCGTTGGATTCTGACGTTTCTCGGTGATACCAGAAGTAAAAAAGTTCCAGCCCAAAAAAATTACATAAAAAATAAATTCAAAAATATATCCTATGAGTTTCATATTACTTTAAAGAAAGGTTAAAAATGTTTGATAGTACTGTAATGTCATAAAATGATTAAATTAGTTAGGAACGGAACGGCTCCTAAAAAGTGTGCTGGCATCACTGCTTCGTCTTTGGTCATTGTGACTTATTTTGTATTTATTTATTACAAAACTGGAGGGTCGAAAATATCAAGTATTAGTAAAATACTACTAAAACATTATAAAGCAGCGAAAAAGTTTTCGTGATAATTCAGCTGTGTCTGCTGCAGTTCAGATAACCGATAACAATACCCAGAGTAAAGCAGTCGCCCGGTAAGTGATTGTGTCCCAGGGTGTTATTTCATAGTATTATTATTCTATTTACACAGTGAATAGTATATAGAATTGATTGCTAGAATGTTAGCACAACCACAACAGTTTTATTGCAATGCTGTGTAAAATTTTAAATAAAACAATTGATACAATGTAGCGGTGATAGTAGATATTAAATTACGCGGACTGTTTTTTTGAATTCGGCACTATACAGATCTTCGGCAATTTTGACTTTACAATGAATAATTGATCGATTGTTAATAATGTTTGACAACAAGTTAGGTTAACAAGTTAGAGAGTATAGCAAATTAAGCTTTGTTTTGGTAATATATCATGGAATTCTAGAAAGTACTACTTCTATCCAATATGTAATGTTATTACATAGCCAAACATAGACTATTTCTAAATAGATTGACACTTTGAACATATAAAAAAACTGTCTAATAGAATTAATATTACTCAAAAGGTAAGCAGTCCATACTTATCTACATTCGTTCAAATCTCTTTAACCATTCGTCCAAACTATAAGCAGTGAATGGGAAAAAGTCTTTACTTTTAAATAAAAGTTTACTTATTTTGATAAGTATTCTAGCTTTTGATAATATGAACAAGAAAAAGAAGGGGGGGCCCTCGTACCATATGGCTTAAAATTTTTGTAACGTTACAGAATCTTACGGGGTTTAGTTGGAAAGAAGATAATTGACTGTTTTAGAGGCTTTCAATGTAGCTGTTTTGAGCATTTGTCGAAAGCGGTATGCTAAGCGGTGGTTTAGGCTTTTTAGGCTGTTTAATATTTGGGAGAGGCCTTTAGTCTAGCAGTGGGCTGTAATACTGCGGTTCTGTCTGGATTCTATGGTATAATTGTCTATTGGTAAAGAAATGGTTAAAATCGGTTCAGTAGTTTCAGAGCTTCTTGGGTACAAACAAACAAACAAAAAAATCTTTCCTCTTTATAATATTAGTAAAGTTATAGATATCCATCGGTTTCCAGCAGTTTTTCACTCTTGCCCTGAGTTAAATGTGGAGTGTGGAGCATCTATTCAAAATCACATCTTTTACAAAATTTTCTGTTCCTTACAAATGTTTCAGTAGCGGTTGTATAGTTACACAATGTTTTGTTATCTTTTTTGGAATACCAAATTACTGATGACCAAAGATGAGATAGCGTATAACTTATCCCCAGCTAAACAACGTTTATTAGTAAGGCTCTTGTATATAATAAGCGTGTTTGAAAACGGGAAGTTTTGACTAGTGACTAAATGTTGAAATATTGCAGTAATTACAGAAATATGATGAAAACAGCTGTGACCGTGCTCCAAGAGATGATGATCAAGATGAACGAGGTGCCCAAGTATGAGTGCATAGCGCAGGTAAGCTTTGATGACATTCAGTTTTCCTATATTTTTAGCTAGACGCGCCCTGGCTCTGCCTCGGCTGCCTGTGTGTGTTTTTAAGTTACAAAAATAAATAACCAAACCCTTTTGAAATTTAATAATATCATAAAAGTCCATTCTTTTCAGTAGTTCATTTCTAGTTCAGTAAATGCCATCCTGACATCTTATTGTAGCCCTTGACTGGAATATCGTGTAATGGCGGTCGGTTTCGATGCAAGATGGATGTCGACTATCCTGTTAGGAACATGGCGGTTATTTTAAAACCCCTAACCGGTTTCCGAGCGGCATCTTAGCAAAAAGGCAAAATGTCTCTGCGGTACGTCCGGCTTCCTCGTCCATTTGTCGATCAATTAGTCAGGGTTGGGAAGCGAAGAGACCCAATGTGTAAAGGCTGATGTGGGGTCGGCGCGTTGCAGTCGGGGCCGCAGCACCAGGCCACGTTCGAGTACCGCGTGTCGGCGCAGGGCGTGGCCGTGACGGGGCAGGCGCGCTCCAAAAAGGAGGCCAAGCAGGAGGCGGCTCGCCGCATGCTGCAAGAGCTCACGGCGCGCGGCCTGCCCGTGCCGGCGCCCTACGCCGCGCCGCCCGCGCGCCGGGAGCCTTCGCCGCCGTCGCCCGGCCGCGCGCCCGCGCTGCCCGGCGGCGAGGGCCCGCTGCCCGGCGGCTCGGCGGCGCCGCCCGCGCTAGACGCGCGCAGCTACGTGGCCGTGCTGCGCGAGCTGTGCGAGGAGTACCGCCTGGGCGAGGCGCGCTACGAGCTGGTGGGCGACACGGGCCCGCCGCACCTGCGCCGCTTCACCGTGTGCGCCGCGCTGGGCCTGCACAGCCGCACGGCCACCGCCACCACCAAGAAGCAGGCGCGCCAGCTGGCCGCCGAGCAGCTGTACACCTACCTGCGCGAGAACCTGGGGCGGCTCACCAAGGACTTCGTGGAGGTGCGGGCGTGTGTCTTTTAGCGCATTATGCGGAAATTGCTCACTTACTAACTTGCTGACATCCCGGGTTAACATCTAAGCGATTTTTATTCTTAACAAACAATAGGGTTCATGCGGAATAAGGTCTGAAAGGTAAAGACTATTTTATACTATAACTCTGTCATATCTCAATCGTTTTTTATAAATCTTTTGCATTGAAAAGTTGGGAGCGTCGGTAATATCTCTCAAATATGATGATCATCTTGTGAATATGGCAGAGAGCAGAACTCCTGCACCGGCACAGCAACTCACCGACTAGAGACTTAGCGTTGTTTTATAATATTTATACACATGACATTTCATAGAAATGCTAGGAAATTTTCTTGGTTAAAATTCTGCATACAAATGAACTAAGAGTGTGATGATAACTGCGATTGTAAATGATATTTTTTGGTGCTTCGTCACTCGTCGCTCAATAATGAACAGTACATTGTGACACTAGTCTGTCTGTCTGCGTACTGTCGCGGCCTCAGCAGCGGTGCGTGTGCAGGAGGAGGCGTTGCAGCGCGCGCAGGAGAAGTCGACGGGGCGCGCGCGCGCGGAGGCGGCGCTGGCGCGGCTGGGCGAGCGCGCCGCGACCGTCGCGCCCGACGCGGCCGCCGCGCCCGACGCGCCGTGGCGCCCCGACCTGGGCCAGCGCGTGGCGCACTACCAGCGGGGTCTGCGCGCGCACTGCGGTGAGCGAGCCTGACGCTCCTTCGCGCCGCCTGGCGAGGAGCCCGGCGCCGGGCTCTTGTTGTCTTTGACTATTTGATTTGATGTGCGATTCATTACTATTAAAGTATTTTCGCCCTTTTCGAACGAGTGTCAGCCTCGAACGTCGCCATACACACAGACACGCTTACAAACACAAACACCACTGTTTCTGTGAAATTGCCGTTTCGGATTCAATGTTTTCGTTTCGACGTATAAAACAGCCGCAGCGTGTCGGGGGGCTTCGAAGTTGCAATGTGCTACCGAATCGATTCCACGTGATGTTTCTTTTCCTTCGTAGCCATGTGCTAAACGCAATTGTGTACGAACACATCTCTGAAAAATCTAATCGATGTTCTTTTCGTTTGTAAGAACATTCCGTTTTTGCCAAATTCGAGTTTATACCTAGTGACATAACATCTCCCGATCTATGTTAGCTTTTTTAATTCGCATAAAGGTTAGTTAATTTAACTAAATATAATATAATAAGGTTCGCCATCTGTAGACAAATACATTGATACACTCATAAAAATGGAATGTTTTCGCTTCTTAAGTACTAACACAAATTCGAACTTTTCACCTCTTGAAACACAACACAAAAATGGCATGTTTCGTCTCTTGGAATACTAACAAAAATGGGATTTTTTCGCTTTTGAATAATTGTGGAACCACTCTGCGCTACACGCTATTCGTTTTCATAAGGCAAAGTGTGTAGAATTTATTTCTATAGGATAGACCGATGCGCGAATCGAATAACAAAGCAAGTTGTATCACGCATACTGAGTCAACTAAAATACGATTTTGATTTTTAGTTTTTTGTACTGAGCTAATAAATATATTAAAAAACAATCGATTTGAGAAACTCCTCATGTTTTCAAAGGAATAACCACTCTTAAAACGCTCACTGGTTGGGATATAAAATTCAAACCAACGTGTTATATGTACATATGTAACGCTATTGTACCAAAACTGAAATTATTCATAAAATCTTAAAAATATTGATTTGTTCTTGTTTCCTCCAAGACCGAACTCATTTTTCGTGGCACCGTTCTTTGCATGCATGATACTAAATCCAATCCTCTGATGGTGGATGAGTTAGAGGGTCGTGGGATACCGGTCGTTTGCGTTCCGTGTTAACGCTTTACATCTACTTTTGTGCCTAATTCTACACATGAAGCGAATAGCGAAGACGGGTATCCTTCGATTTGTCGTTTTTGACACACATCAAGGGACACCTTCGCTGAATATGCGCACGGCCGGCCATCGGCGCGTGAGGGTTCCGGGCCCGAGGCGTGTGTTGAGCGCGAGTGTCCGCAGGCGACGAGGCGTGCGAGCGCGGGTTGCGCGCGCTGCTGGGCGCGGCGCCCGACGAGCCGCCCGAGCACGTGCTGAGGCGCGTGTGCCAGGCGCTGGGCGTGCGCGCGGACGAGCTGTCGCTGAGTGAGTGCCCGCGCGGGGGGGCGCGCCCGGCGCCGCGCTGACGCCCGCTTGTTGCAGATCCGGGCGTGGCCGTGGTGCGCCTGGCGGCCACGTCGCCGCCGCTGTCGTTCGCGGGCCGCTCGCCGCGCCAAGCCGCCGACGCCGCGCTGCGCTACCTGCGCCGCACGCTGGTCGAGCGGCCGCCGGCTCACGACGAATAAACTACAACTACCATTCGTTACAATTGACTATTTATTTACCCAGCCCGATACGGTCACGGTTACGGTTTTTGAAGCGGCGGTAGCATGAGCGCACCCGGGGAGGACAGGGGAGGGCGGTTTCCCCCGTGGTAATCTCGCAGAAAATGTATGACCTCTCTTAAAATATGTATAGAAAAATAATACAATTTTGGCTATTCAAATCGTAGGACACATCTATATTCACTCTATACTTGCTGCACTCCGCAGTACGAGGATAGCTCATACTTTGATACCTAGTATTTTTGTCAGCGGGTGTGAAACCCTCTCGTGAGGGATACCCACGTCTGAGGCATACGTCGGATGGTGGGATTACCCACTAAAACCCGGTGGCCACTATCAGGAATGCTGAATAATTACGTTCGCTGTCATTGTTGGCTCGTTTAGAGAAATATTGTCCCACGGATGAGTTTGATTTTGTTAATTGTTCATTACTTGTGCTGGTCTCTGTGAAAACTCAATTATTCTGGTTGGTCAGCTCAGAACTGGAAGTAGATACGCGGTGCGTGGTTGTTAAAGGTTTTAATAAACAAATACTTTAAGAAAATATTTTTATTTTCCAACTTAAACAATATTTTTACGAAATAAGGTATAAAATTACTGCTATAACCGACTCCGTTACAAAGTTCGCAGCTGGTTCATACGCGCCCTTTGTAGTGCGTGCAAAACCGACTGTTCTGTAACCGAGTGCTCTGTGCTATGCAAATATCACATCATTCTGTATCTCTGTTGCTGTGTGATTAAACCAGCACACTATCCCATTTATAAAATTACTCTAAGGATTCCGAGGACTATTTTAATAAGATCCGATGTATTCGTCAGAGATATTGTTATTCCACCAAAAAAATATATTTACTTATAAACATTTGTAAATTCTTATATTAAACTTAGACATCTATCGTTAAAAGGATCTCGAAATCGACAGTTCCGAGAACATTGCGTAAATTATGGGGAATGGAGGAGACGACATGGAAGTCAGTCGTCCGAGATCTCGATGTCGGACGAGTCGCGGCGGCGGCGCGTCGTGCGCTCGCTGGCCAGCGTCTGCAGCCACGACGTGGTCTTCTGCGCGGCCGAGCGGCGCGGCGTGCTGCGCCGCTCCACGGCCGGCGGCGCGGGCGGCGACCGTGCGCCCCGCGCCCCGCGCCCGCGCGCGCCCCGCGCCCGCCCGCCGCGCGCCCCGCGCCCCCGCCCGCGCGCGCTGGGCGCCGCCTCCTCGTCGCTGGACAGCACGATGGACTCGCTCTTGGAGGCCGCCTTCTTAGTGGCGGCCACGGCCGCCGTGGCCGCCGCCGAGATCAAGGTCTTCAGGCTCTCCTCGTCGGCAGCGTCGAGTGCTTCCTTACATGATTTTAATTTCTCATCCACCTCGGCCGCCGTCTCGGCGTTGGATTTCAAAAGAAAGTCGACGCAGTGCTGTTTGTGAGCGTCGAGGACTCTGCGGAAGACGTCGTCGTCGCGCTTGAGCGTGAAGTCGCGGACGGCTTCCGTGACCGAGCGCACGGACAGCACGGCGAGGCGCCGCTCGGGCGGCTGCGCTTCGTAGTAGGCTCGCAACAAGGACTCCACGTCCGTCGCCTCGGCTGCAGCGCCCCCGATGTCTACTTCCTCGGAGTCATCGATCCGTTCCTTGCGCTCTCTTAGCTTCTTTTCTCTTTTCATGATGAGAATATCTTTAGGATTGGCGACAAGACCGTTGAAGTTCTGACAGAACCTGACCCGATTAAAATCTTGGCCTTCGTGTTCATAAAAAACACTGAGCCTAATGAGAGGCAGGGATGGCTGTTTTGGATCCCCGCTGTGTAGAGATTCAGCCTCCTTGATGGCTTCGGTGACTTTTTCCTTTAGAAAGTTTTGTACTTTCTCTTTTTCATTGACATCTTCCTCACCGAGGTTTTCTTCTGAAAGCACTACAGTCTTAAATATGAAGGGTCTTACGGTTTTCAATGGCAGGGGCGTCACAATGTACTCCTTCCTGTGCAGTTGCAGCAGGGCACAATGCTTGGGCAGTGCTTCACCGGCCGCCAGGGATGTTGCCACAGTGCTTCCAGGCTGAACTACGAGGAAGCTTTCATTTTCTCTCTTAACATCCTTGGTGGCAAATACTTGACTGTCATGCTCGTGGCCCCATATGACGAGGTCTAGGAATGAGGGCAGCACATTTTCAGGTATAAAATTATTGGGGCCTCTGTCAGCTCTGTTTTGGTGGAGCACTAAAATATTAAACCAATCGTTACCATCTTCAACAAGATCCATTTCTACTTTCTTCTCTACAAAAAGCCTTGCAAGTCTTTGATCCTTGATGTGGCTCAACCCATAAAGCGACAGTTTAGTATCGCCTTTCTGTATGAGCACAGGCGAAATGCGCACGTGAGTGTAGTCGGTCCACCTTCCGAAATAATTAACGAGACCGGTTATGGACAATATGTCGAGGGAGCTTACGCTGTCCTGGCCGACTGGGTCGTCGTGGTTGCCGTGGATCGAAAGTATGGGATACGACACATTCAGATTCGGATCTTCGTAATTCACACTGCGTGAGAAGTTTTCAAACTGATCAGATAGTACCTCTATGTTGATGGGTTTATCACCGAAGCAGTATTTTCGAATGATTTGAGTGCACTTAAACATACAACTCGGGGATGGCTTCGCATGGTCAAAGAGGTCCCCTCCCAGCAGAACCAAGTCGACGTCGTACTGAACTGCTAGAGAAAGAACTTCTTCGAAGGCAATGAAGCTATCTTCTCCACGCACATCGTCATTTTCGAGGTGGCCCAAATGAATGTCTGAAGCTATCAAAACTCTAATCGTGTCATCTGATGACCAGGATTCTTTGTCGTTTTGCACCATAATGCCTTTTTAAACGCAAACTACTGTAATAAAATTAATAGGCAAACATTTACAATAAAAAACAAATTACAAATATCAAGCCGCGGCACCGGACTTTTTTTTGTAGCTGTACGAATTGCGGCTCTGGATTCTCGCCCCGCAGGGAAAGTTGACATTAATTATAGATAACTAACCCCCAGAAAAACAAATAGATAATTCTCAGATCAAAAATCACGAATAAGTAAGTAGACAAACAAAAAAATCATATTTTAACTTTATATAAAATGTACTGATTATAATCTTTTTAATTCTATTTACGAGTTGTTGATTGTGGACAGTCTGGTAAGCATAATCACTACAAGTTTTCCACACGATTATATTGTGTTTCAAGGAACTTTGTAAGAGCCTATCGTAGACTGAGTAAAAAGGAGAGCCAATAAGCCTCTGGGTCTCAATTTAATTCTTCGCTTAGAGCCTTAGACTGTCAAATGCTTAGAAGTGGCTTAGCGGTAGACTTATCCACTCAACTCAAAAAACCTTAAATTTTCTTCTAAGCTTTTTTACCCAACCCAAAACGTTGGCTGTATGGTTAATGATCTTTGCCTGTAAGAGGACAAATTAAAAAAAAACAAGAACATAAAATTATATTTATTAAAGTGTCAAGTGTCAACCTGTGTCTACTGTCTAATGTCTATTTTTACCTGCTTTGCTTGGTTTATTGAAATCTGTAATTGAAACTGTGTTGCGTATGACAACATCTACTACTTTTTGTAAATGTTATTGTGTTTTGAAGTGCTAAATCAATTCTAATGTGGTAGCACGCGCTGATATGACGATCCTACGCGTTACAGTGAATCAATCATGCTCCCACGAGCGAAAAGAGGTGTTTATTTGGAAGAGAAAGTGTCATGTGAAATCGGGGAGTCGCCTTCAATGATGTGGAAGAGGTCGATTGTGCAAGCGAGGGCTGGACAAACGCGCGCCACGGCCGCCTCGAGCCTGGCGCTCGGACTTATCGTCTTTGTTGTGAGCAAATCTTGATTGTTGAACTAGTTAATTGATACAGATATGTCGTCGTTACGCCCTTTGCCATTGCGTCGTCTAGGGCTCTGCCCCAATGAGTTAATCGTACCTCTAGTATCAGTATGACCTGTCAGTAACAATATACAGTGCTACACGAATGTAATATGGTTATTATATCTAATATAATTACATTCATTTTATTATTTATAATATAACATCTCATTACTTGATTATAATGCAGGAAACTCTTATCCAACGCTTCTCAATAGTCCTATGCTGGCAATAGCTGTAGCACCTCCAATTACTAATCTTGTTGCTAAACAAATTACATTATTATTTAGTTTCATTTAAGTTTATATGTATCAATCAAGATTAAGTTACAGATGTACATTTTTAGCTGTTTTAATGCATTGTGCAGTTCTACCTAAATTTCTAGTATTGAAGTAGGGTACAGAAAAATTGGCACAGACTTGGCAAGTTTGAAATTATTGCTTAGATTGTGAAAAATAACATGCCACAAGGATTTAGCTCAGCAATAAAAAAACTAAAATTAGTTATAAACTAAAAGTACTTAATTTTGTATGTATATAATGATGATTATAATATTCCCTTCAATGGGTAGTTGAAATAAAGACAAAATTTGCATCTGTAGAAATACAAGATTTATTTACGAAGTATTCTACCAATAACAATAATTATATGGATTCAAATTATATTCACGAACTTGTGAAATTTCAAGAAACAACATTTAGCAAAAAAAAAGAATTTTTGAACGCAAACTCTCTTATATATAACCATTCTTTTAAAATATATAGCTTTTGTTTGCTACAGATTATTTGGTATTGGGTTGTTTTATTAAAAATTCTCAGGTTGGTACTTTCTAATTCTTACTAATTATTTCAATATTGTTAATGCTATGGTTTCAGAAGGCATGTAATGCCTTAAAAAAGTAATGCTCTAAAAGGCATGTAAAATAAAACTGTCATTTTTGATAATAATAATTATTTTTGCTATTATTAGTATCAGTAATAAAAACAATTTGTTTATTCCATTTAATTTACAAAAAAAAGCTAGTTGTTTTTCCCATAGGAAGGGTTGACAAACATATTTATTTTAAAATGATATTAAGTTTTCTCTTTAAAAAAAACATTTTGCATCACCATTTAGACCTAAAAGAATAACCATTACACAATAAACAATTTTGGCTTGATACATAAGAAAAACAATTTGTAAATTCCAATCCCTACTAATATTATAAATGTGATTGTAAGTTTGTTTGTTATGCTTTCACGCGAAATCTACTTAGCCAATCATCATGAAACTTTGTACATATATACTTGAGGAGGTATTTGAATTAACAAAGGATACTTTTTATCCTGAAATTTAGCTAAGTTCTTTCGGGAGAGGGGATCAAAGGGTTTGACTATTTTACACCAACTACAAACAAAATTGATAACTAATTTAAATCATTATTTTTGTACTATACCTATTTAATTTTGCACAAATTTCGTGTAGATCTGATGAATATGATTGGAGATGGAGGACAGAACTCCTCAGCGGACAGCAGCTAACCCCTCATTTAAGGCTAAGCGATACTGAATACATAAAGTGCTGCCATATTTATAAGGACTTCAGTGCTAGGACTAAATAAAAAATGTTAGAAATGTTCTTCGTTAACCTATAGCATATAAATTAACTAACAATGCAATTTCGATTCTTCAAAATTTTTACAACTTACAAATTTCAGTAGAACTACACCTGAATTGAACGCCACACGTCTCTATAAAACAAACGCAGACGAAGTCGCGGGCGACAGCTTGTGTAAAATAAAACAACTTCCAAAATGAAGTAAACTAAACAACACTATCCTTTTCAACAGGGACTATTGTAAAAAGGCTGGTGCTATTTTTAGACCTTTTAATCGACTGCCTTTAGAAAAATTGTACATCAGAATTGGCATTATTAATTTCATTAATGTAGTTTGCAAGAAAGGGCAGAACATCGACTAATAAATTGATTAACTCATCTTACTTTTTAAAATTTTGTATCATTACATTCTTCTTATAAATAAATCTGGGGGACATCGAGTCTTTAACGGCCGGGCTGTGCAGGCGCTGAGCGGCGCGGCGCACGCGGCCGACCTGGTCATCGAGATCCCGGGCTGGGGCGCGGCGGGTGCGGCGGGCGCGCACTACCGCCTGGACTACCGGCCGCCGCAGGGCTCGCCCGCGCCCAACTTCACGGTGCCCGCGCGCGCCTCCACCATCAACTTCCAGGGCCTCCCGGGCACCCAGTACCACTTCATGCTGTACTACTCCAACGATACCTTCGCCGACCTGCTCACGTGGAACCAGACCATTATCACAGGTTTTATTCAGTTGTTAAAGCTTCAGGTAGCCCTAAAACACTTTAGGAAGTATTGTTGTCATAAGGACTGGAACCGCGACAGCTTCCTGGAGCAGTAACTAAGATGCTTTCAGCGTCCTACACAGCAGGCAGTGTTGGGTTTTGCTTGGTTGTTAATTACCATTGGTAATTGGTTGTTATGTAAAGAAAGTTAATAAAAATATAATAATAAATGGAGAATCACTAAAAATGGAAGATTCCACAGTTTTTCTGGGCATGACCTTGGATTGTAAGCTTCAGTGGGGTACCCATATAGATACACTAGCAGGTAAACTAAACTCGGCTGCCTACGCCGTCAGGAAAATTAGACAGATTACTGACGTAGAAACAGCAAGACTTGTTTACTTCGCGTACTTTCATAGTGTGATGTCTTACGGGATCTTATTATGGGGCAAAGCTGCTGATATTGAAACTATATTCATATTGCAGAAAAGAGCTATACGGTCAATATATAAACTTAAATCACGTGAATCCCTCCGTGAAAAATTTAAAGAAATTGGTATACTTACGGTAGCCTCACAATATATTTATAACTATACAGTATTTGTAAGACAACATATTAGTCTTTATAAACAAAAAGTGGATATAAACAGTCGACTTACAAGAAATGGTCATAAATTAGTGACATCTGCATATCGTCTGCGAAAGGTGCAGAAGTCATTTGTGGGACTGAGTATACGCTTTTATAATATGATTCCTAAGGTAATTTTGGACCTACCAATGCATAAGTTTAAAGAATGTGTTAAAACACATTTATTACAGCGAGGTTATTATACAATTGATGAGTTTCTTAATGACAAGGTTGCTTAGAAGCATCCGCCTCCGCTTTCATCTCTCACAAGATAGAAAAATGAATGTTAAAATGTAAAATGTAAAATTTTGATGTTGGAAAAGAGCAACTGCTGAGTTTCTTGCCGGCTTCTTCTCGGTAGAATCTGCCTTCCTTCCTACTTGAAATAAATGAATTTTGAATTTTTGACCATTCAGTATCTATTGCTGCTGCTCAGATCTGTCAGGGGATTCCTTCTTTCTAAACTGTGTCGTATTATTAAAATATTCTGGTTTAGACAGCAAGTCTTTTCTAAGTTCTTCACCTACTGCAGCTCAGAGTTTATGGAGGGAAAATGTTAATGAGTGAAACGTTTTATTTGATTTTAAACATATATCTGCATTGGACATAGTAAAGAAAATCGGTTAATTACTTTGTTTGAATCGAAATTAAAACGTGTAAACGTTATGCCATATTTTAAAAAACCATTTTTTTATACTTACAATGGAGTCGGTTTTATATTTTTCCATTATCATCGCGCTTCCGTATAGGATGAGATAACCGGCAAGGGCACCTTGTCATAGAATAAAAAATAATTTTCAACATTTCGTTTTACGAAGCTTGTTTATCGCACACTAACGCGTGCGCTTGGTTGCGCAGCGCCCGAGCCGCCGTCCAACCTGACGGTGACGCTGGGCCGCAACAAGCAGGCCACCATCTTGTGGGCGCCGCCCGCGCACGGCGACTACACCGGCTTCCGCTTCAAGGTGCGTGCTTTGCGCTGACTCGCTCAGTGCACCCGCGGCCACTCGCGCATGATCGAGGTCGATGTCGATCATGCACACTTCGAGTCGCCCATGTGCAACGTCGTTCGGTCACTCACTGAATAATAGAAGTAAATTAACTTCAGATCAGGTTCAGTTGGACCCTGCAAAGCAATGGTTGGTGGAATGAGAACCGTGGAGGCGCGGGTTCAAATCCTACGTAAAGTTTAATATGCATCTTAAATTTATAAGTATATTTTTAAAATAAGTAGCAAATTATTTCCTTTTATTATAGTAATAGTTGACGACAGGGTCAAGCGGATGGCCTACCTGATGTCAGGTGAAAATCCGTCGTCCGTAAATTGCTGCTGAACGAAAATAATGATTGTTCGCGGAATGATGAGGACAGAGGGGGTGAGCGAGCTCTTTTTGTCCTCAGTTTTAGTAAGTGAAGTTGGTTCTTGACAAAAGTAGTCCTGATTTTGTATGATCATGCGAATGAGCTAAATAAATTAATTGAAATATCTGAAAATTTAATATTTTTATTTCCACTCATTGCTCTCATTCCACGACCTCGACTGCCTGTCGTGCGGGCGTGGGGTGTTCGGTGTCGCGAGGCTCGGAAGGTCGCAGTGCAAGCGGTGTGCCGCAGGTGATCCCGCTGTCGGAGCGCGCGGAGGGCGGCGCGCGCAACGTGTCGCTGGAGGGCGCGGGCAACTGGTCGCACGTGCTGCGCGACCTGTCGCCCGGCGCCACGTACCAGCTGCACGCCTTCACGCTGCTGCGCGACAAGGAGAGCGCGGCCTACGCCTCCTTCAACTTCACCACCAGTGAGTGCGGCCCCGTCCCCATCAACCATTGCCAGCCTCCGGAGTCTCCCAGCCGGAAACAGGCTTCTCTCGTAGAAGAGGGGCTCAGAGCGTAGTCGCTGCCGAATGCGGGTCGGAGAGCCGACTAAAGCTGCGACAATATATTTTGCTTAGGAATGCGTAGAAGTGCCGAGCTCATTAGATGTCGTGTGACGAGCGATTGTCAAACCGATGGGCAAACAATAGAACCAAATCGCGTAGCTCAATGAGTCAGTGTTTCTAATTATGGTACTTGTTTTTGCAAATAAAGACTATTTACTGCACGGCACTTCGTCCGCGTGGAATTTCGTTTCACCAGCAGGACAATTTAATTCATAATTCACAAAAAGTTTTGTGATCAGTGAGATGTTCTTACTACTATTTTTAGTAAACGTAGGCATCTCTTCTAACAATGATACATTCCGAATTGCAAAAGCGATGTGCGCACACTGCCAGCAAGCCCAACATTACAATAGTGGCCACCCACGTCCACAGTACAATGTGAGACGGCCGCAGGTGCCGCGGCCTGCATACGTAATACGTATCGGCTATCAAAGCATTCGCATCGTCGCCATTTGTACTCGCAGGTAAAAGTTGAAGGTCGCCCCCGATTAGTTTACTTATGATCACTTCGTGAGCGGTGAGAGTGCCTGCTGCTCGACTTTGGAATTAAGGAAAATCTGCTAGCTAAAAAACTAAAAAGCAATTTTAGTGACCCAACTCGTAGAAGCGAGGTGTCATCACGGCGGCGAGGCCGGTTTTCACTGAACGTGCCTTATGGAAATTCCCCACAGGCTTTTTACGTAATCGATCATAATATTCGAATTAATACACATATTGAGTCAGCGTGTAGAACTTTCAATCTTTGTCATCGTTTGCCTTTCGATGTACTGTTCGTGCGCTTATATCGCTCGGGCCTGCAACCGAGAGGCAGTGTGCCACCTCGTCCACTACGCGGTTCCCACAATACACTCGAAATCAATGTAACGCGACGAAACACCCAACGCCAAATAGTGTGTACTTCATAGTATGTTGGAATTCAAAATAAAACTACTTTCGTTGATCGTTTAGGTTGTTTATTCCAAATTCTATGTATGACAACATACATTCATTAAACTGTCGAGTTTGTATGATTTAAACTATCAACGCACTAATCTTGGGCTTTTCCAGTTCCAATTATCAAAAAGGTTTATATCACGCAAAATAATACCACGCTAGGAAGTAGGAACAATAGTTGCACATGTGAATACATGGGACATGGCTTAGTATATGCTATAATATGCCCGAAGTGCTATGTCTGGCGTTTCTCTCGCCCTGACTATGCCGGTGGCACCTGTGACGCCACGAGTTTCCGCTGGGAACATTTGTTCACGCGTCGCGCCGCTTAGCCGAGCTGGAAGACGCGCGCATGGCGCTGACTTGGCAAGTCATAAAGTAGCAGCACGAGTGTCATGAATGGCAGAGGCGCCGACGAGTTCCAAAGTACATATCATCCGCTTAAACTGAGCCTTATGTCTGTCCAATTGTTACCTTCGTCACGGTTAAAACGTTGAATAGATATGGATGAAAGGAACTGAGACGATTGAACAATATTTTACAGCGGAAATGCATATTATTTATAAGAAGGAAAACAATTATTACAATTTCGTTATTACGCCTCTGTACTCTCAGGCAACGTGGATTCAACTCTTAGTGCGTTGGAAACAACCCCCATATCAATCCCCATGGGTGCAGGACTGCTCATAGCATGAGTGATGGACGCCTGTCCTTACAATGACCCATAACTTTAACTTGGACTGACCGTCACTCTCCAATTTCAAGCTGCTTCAAGTTCTTAAAAACTACTTACCCTTCGCTCTTGGAAATGGAAGTGGAAGATCCCGAAAGCTTGTTTAACACTAAACATGTAACAAAAACCGCATGCATCAGTAGGTAGTGATCGTTTGTACTAATGAGTCTGTCCGGCAGCGCGGACGACGCGGCGGCGCGAGCTCGGCGCGACAGTCGCACGACGGCGCGACCGACGGTACCGATTACATTAACCATTTTTTTAGTCATTATATTGTCACGCTTGTGAAACCATGAACGATAACTAAGCAATGCTAAGCGTGTGCGCTGCGGCAGCCCGTCGCCCGCTGCATGCATTCCTTGTTAACTATTTGTTGTTTGCCGCTCTGCACCTACAATTGGTAAAGTATGGCTTATTGATCAGTTCCGCCTGCGCCCAATGGCTTACGTTGCATTACGTTTTGATGATACGTGGCATGTATTTTTGTGTAGAATGTATTAATATATATTTTTGTTTGTAAATATTATGTTTTATACAAGGCTAGTTGAAAAGGCAATGGGTTTAACACTATTCGTAACAATGACAAACTGTTGTTTTTTATCTTTTCCTGCGATCCTTCGAGATAAATCGACATCGACACAAAGAACACGCAGTGACAATCAACATTTAGGGTGTAAAAATATATATCAACAAAAATTACTATTCCAACAGCAAAAGTGTCGCAAAAAGTGGTACTGGATGCCTAATATTAAAACAACAATTTACACACCATACCTACAAAAGCGATTTCAAGTTATTACATTGTCAGTGTTGTAAATTTTTTTAGGCTAGGTGTTTTTATATGAATACGTACCGTAATTTCACTTTTTATGAACGGCCCCTCTTTCCAACTAGCCTTGGAGTATTGACGAGTTCAGATGTCAAATGTTCCACAAACATGTCCATAAGTAAAAATAATTTTAACTTCTGAAAATATTTTTATTCATAATCTGTCGATACGTGTTACTTAATATGCTCGAGCCAAGTCGTCGCAGCGAGCGCAGCCGCGCGGCGCGCCCTGCGCCGTCTGCTCCGTCTCTTTTCATTGTTTTGTTTCAATCATTAGAACAGCTTCATGCTTTGAATAAATGCCATTTTATTTAGTTGACGTTTTGAATGCTGTCCGTCTTGGTAAATAATACAATTAGTAGTGGTAAGTAAATCTCGTGTCACGCATGTTTCACGCTCACCGACGTGTAATTTACCATCAGCTACACGACATTTATCTTATTGAAAACTATCTAACTATGACAAAAGTATCATTGCATATTTGATGAAATATTAATCATTTCCGCATTCCGCGAGCACATTACTATTTGTATGTTGAGCCTTTCACCTTCGGATTCCTGCATAAGATATAAATAGATATTTCATCCGATATGTTATGGGAATGTCGGCACACGTGTGCTGACTCCGCCCGCCTCACGGCCTCGTTGTGTGCAGAGCCCAACACGCCGGGCAAGTTCATCGTGTGGTTCCGCAACGAGACCACGCTGCTGGTGCTGTGGCAGCCGCCCTACCCGCCCGGCGCCTACACGCACTACAAGGTACGTGCCGGCCGCCGGCCGCGCCCCGGAGCCACCGGCCCGGCCGCGCCCCGGGGCCACCGACCCGGCCGCGCCCCGGGGCCACCGACCCGGCCGCGCCCCGGGGCCACCGACCCGGCCGCGCCCCGGGGCCACCGACCCGGCCGCGCCCCGGGGCCACCGACCCGGCCGCGCCCCGGGGCCACCGGCCCGGCCGCGCCCCGGGGCCACCGACCCGGCCGCGCCCCGGGGCCACCGACCCGGAGCCGCACACACTCACTCGCGATCGCACCGCAGGTGTCCATCGAGCCGCGCGACGCGCGCGACTCGGAGCTGTACGTGGAGAAGGAGGGCGAGCCGCCGGGCCCCGCGCAGGCCGCCTTCAAGGGGCTGGTGCCGGGCCGCGCCTACAACATCTCGGTGCAGACGGTGTCGGACGCGCAGCTGTCGG
This sequence comes from Pararge aegeria, assembly GCF_905163445.1. Taxonomy (NCBI): domain Eukaryota; kingdom Metazoa; phylum Arthropoda; class Insecta; order Lepidoptera; family Nymphalidae; genus Pararge; species Pararge aegeria. The sequence goes on along the minus strand of NC_053184.1, from coordinate 282,396 downwards.
CGCCCACCACGGCGCAGTACCGCACCGTGCCGCTGCGGCCGCGCAACGTGAGCGTGGACCCGCGCGAGCGCTCCGAGAGCGCCTTCCGCGTCACGTGGCTGCCGCCGGCCGAGCAGAGGTAGGGCGCGGCCGGACGGGCCGCCGGGCGCCGGGCGCCGGGCTGCGCTCACGCCGCTCTCTGTCGCAGCGAGTTCGAGAAGTACCAGGTGTCGGTGGCGCCGGGCGCGGGCGCGCGTCGCCTGCCGCCGCAGCTGCGCGCGCGCGCCGACGCGCCGGCCGCCACGTTCGAGGGGCTGGAGCCGGGCGCGCACTACGCCGTCACCGTCAAGACCATGTCCGGCAAGGTCACGTCGTGGCCCGCCGCCGCGGACGTCACGCTCAGTGAGTGCCGCCCGAGGGCGGGAAAACTCGACTCTAGTTTTACGAGCTGGCAATTAATTTCCCTCGATGCATTCGCGAGGCAATCTTTTCTAATAAAAATAAAAGTTAGTGTACTGTAGAAGTTATTCAATTAATCAAAAATAAATCATGCGTTCGTCATCAACGATCCAGAACTACATTGAAATTCTGTAAGATCGGCGAAACTAGTTTTCCCGCTCAACCGCATACTGTTACACCTTATCGTAGTTTGACGAGAGGGGGTGACGACTACTTTCCTATAACGGCGCAGACGTCATCGCATCGCTCCCGGGCAAACAATTCTACGATCGGCACGTTCACAAACAGGTCGAAGAGGAAAGTTCTTTTCCCGACGTAGCACTAATTGGTTTGTATATTAGAACCGCACGATACCGGGTTTAGACCTGCTCTAAATATCTCATGACATTAAGTCAAAAGTCTCGGTAGATCGCTTTCGGCTCGTGTAGCTGGCAAGTTGGTCGATTTTTCATTCATCATCGCGGCTTCTGCGGAAAGTGCAAGACGAAACTCAAACGTTTCCTTAAACTTTCCGTCGAACCTCAAATCGAGTATCGAACGCTCGCAAGAGCGGTAGCGAGCGATACGGGTCCGATTTGGAAAGAAAAGACGGGAGGTACTAAAGCGGGCGACCGCGCCCGCAGAGCCGCTGCCGGTGCGCGAGCTGCAGGGCCGCCTGGCGGACGGCGAGGGCGGCGGCGTGTTCCTGTGGTGGCAGCCGGCCGAGGGCAGCGTGCAGGATGAGTACCGCGTGTCGTACCACGAGACGGGCCCCTCGCGCGACGACAGCAGCGCGCTCAGCACGGCGCACGCCAACGCCACGCTGGCGGCGCTGCTGCCGGGCCGCAACTACACGGTGAGCGTGGCGGCCGTGTCGCGCGGCGTGGCGTCCAACGACAGCGTGTTCCTGGCCGCCACGCGCCCGCTGGCGCCCGCGCTGCGCGCCGCCGCGCCGCAACAGCGCGCGCTGGCGCTGGCGTGGCGCTCCGACGTGGACTCGCGCCAGGACGGCTACGAGCTGCGCTACCGGCGCCGCGCCGCCGACGCGCCCTTCCGCGCGCTGGCCACGCCCGCCACCAACGCCACGCTGCCCGACCTGCTGCCCGGCGCCGTGTACGAGATCCAGCTGGCCGCCGTGAGCCACGGCCTGCGCAGCGAGCGCCTCACCGTGCTCAAGCCCGTGCGTGAGTACCGCGCTCTCATTTGTTTTGTTCATGTAGGCCTGTCGCAGGCCCATCTCTCAGTTAATTAATATAAAGCTATGATGCTAAAGTCATTTACACCTAAGCTTTTTTATCGTTTAAGTAATTAATAATTGTTATAAAATAATATACAATTTCCCTTGAATGAATTAGCAATTTTATGTCCTAGTTAAGTGCACGACAAGTTTATTTTTGCTTCCAATTGTTACGGGTTTTTTTATTAAATTCAACATCAAGTTACCATAATATTTCTTTATTGTACTAATTACAAATTAATTACAAACTAAACCTATGTCTATCTTATAAGTAATGTAAAACTAATTAATTGGACGCCAGGAGAGTATTCGCTCCAGGCTGGGAACTCTGCCAAAACCGGTGGACCTCGGCTAGCGGATCTCAGGGTCTCACGTATTTATTGAATCATGGTTAAAAGGGGCATATCTTCAAGCTACGACAACAAGAAAGAACATTATAACTATGCCGAGCTGAATCAAAGATTCTAATCTAAATTACAATATTGTACAACTTACCCCCTTTTGGAGAACACGAACTTAAAACAGTGTTAGGTATGTGCTCATTGCAAAATTATAACAATCCTTATTACTTGATACTACAAAATGGCCACAAACAATGCACGACCTGTACGAATGTACCTTATATGCACGACCTGTCTCATTAGACAGCTGATCGCTAAATGACCGTGACCCCTCTCCACCTCCACTAAACGGGAGAATTAAAAAGGAAAAATAAAAATATAAAAAGTTCATACAAAGCGTCAGGATTCGAACTCAGATGCCGCGATATATGGTTGCGCCGCCCGAGCACTGCGCTGTCGGCTGCTCTGACGAGACGCGTGAAATTGTTGAATCAACACTGCTAAACATAATGAATAGGTACCAGAGGTAATTCATTATATTCCCCCAACCTAAGGAAGAAAAAAAATATAACTTATAAAAGATGTATTTTTATTTCTTCTCATCGTCGTCACGTCCCGATGCCTTCAAATCCTTTGCATGCCAAACACCAATAGATTTGCCAAAAACATTATTTAAATGGAAAACGTTATCAGATAATTTCTTAGCTATTATTGCCTTTTCAAATTTCGGTGCTAACTTAGCCATGAATTTCGTTCCAGCTTTGGACAGAAATTTAGTCCTTCTCCATACTACATCTCCAACCTTAAAGTTTGCTTCTCGACGTTTTTCATTATAACACTTGAGACTTTTCTGATGGGCTGTTTTTAGCCTCTGTTCCACCACTTTATACACCTCATGTTGAGACTTCAGTTTTGATAGATATTCTTTAGTGTCAACGAGGAGTGGCATGTCATGAACATGAGATTGTGTGCAGACCGAACTTGTAAGTTTAAATGGAAATGATGTTTCTCGGCCAAAAAATAAAAATGACGGGGTGTGTTCTGTAGTTTCATGAACTGACGTCCGTATGGCATGAGCGAATTCTTGTAAATGTTTATCCCATTCATTATGTTTTTTAGAACTAATGTAAGAAGCTATCATAGTACCAACAACTCTGTTGACACGTTCCGTGGGATTGCTCTGAGGATGATAATTAGGGGTGTACCAAATTTGACTGTTATATTTATGTGCAAGATCTCTAAATAAATGTGAGTCAAATTGCTTGCCGTTATCGCAAATTATAGCTGAAACGCGACCAAATAATAGAAATTGTTTCTCTAAAATTTCGCAGATTTTATCCGCTTTGCCCGTTCTTAGAGGAAATAATAATGTAAACTTACTAAATAAACACGTTATTACTAAAAGCATCGTATTAAAATTTTTACTTTTAGGAAATGGACCCATTAAGTCCAAAGATATGACCTGCCACGGACCAGTAACTATTCTATGTTGACCCATATGACCTAAAGGTAATCTTTGTGATACTTTCACCTTCGCGCATGTGTCACACTTCCCGATGTATTGTCTGACTTCTCTTAGCATGTCGGGCCAAAAATAATGTTGTTTTATCCTGAATAATGTTTTACGTATACCAAAATGACCTGATTTAACATCATCATGATAGTATTTTAAAATATCGGTTCGCAAAGACTTTGGTATAACTAATTTCCAATCGTTCATTTTGTCAGGATATTGTTTCAAACGAATTTTTTTATACAATAACCCATCTTTAATCTGCCAGTCATGACTAACATCCTGCCCGCTTTCGATTCTTGCGATTTTATTTTTATACCAATCATCCTTATGCTTATCTAAAATTTGTATATTACTTTCATCTGTTATTGCCAATGCATTAACAGCCCTAGACAAAGCATCTGGCACAACGTTACTTTTGCCTGGTCTGTGAATTATGTCAAAACTAAATTGCTGCAACTTCATAGCCCAGCGCCCTAATCTACCATGTGGATCTTTCATGTTGTTTAATGTTTTGAGTGCACTGTGATCCGTAACAACAGTAAAATGAGTGCCCTCTATATAAGGTCTAAATTTTTCGATCGCATAGACTATACTCAAAAGTTCCCGTTCTGACGTAGAATACATTTGTTCACGATCACTTAACTTTCTGCTTAAATAAGATATTGGCTGGTCAACATTGTTGACTTTTTGACATAAAACCGCCCCGATTCCCTTACTTGAAGCATCACACTGTACGATGAATGGTTTGTCAAAATCCGGGCAAGAAATTACCGGTGTCGAGGTGAGTAGCGTTTTAAGATTAAGAAATGCTTTATCTGCTTCTTTTGACCAAATAAACTTTTTTCTTTGTTTACCTTTTGTTAGGTCATGCAGAGGAGCCGCTATTAGAGAAAAATTTTTGACAAACCTTCGGTACCAGCTAGCAATTCCTATAAATCTTTTTAATTCAGTAATATTTTTGGGTCTTGGAAAGTTCATTATAGCCGAAACCTTCTCAGGATCCGTGCGCAACCCTTCTTTGTCAACAATAAAGCCCAAAAAGCGTAAACTAGATCTCGCAAACATACATTTATCTACATTTATTGTTAGACCGGCATCCTTAAGAATATTCGTAACCTGTCTTAAAATTTCTAAATGCTCCTTAAAGGTTTCTGAACAAATGACAATATCATCAAGGTATGTCCAAACTTTCCCATCAAGCACGTGGAATATAATGTCCATTAATCTCTGTTGGGTTTGAGACGCATTTACTAACCCAAAGGGCATTACTTTGAAGTGAAAAAGACCCCTGCCCGGCACTGCAAAAGCGGTTTTTTCCTTGCTAGTATCCTCAAGTTCCACCTGCCAAAAGGCTGATTTCAAGTCAATGGTACTGAGAAATCTAGCATTGCGAAGGTTGTCTAATATAGTGGAAACCCTAGGAAGTGGATACGTATCTCGTTTAGTAACTTTATTTAGTTGTCTGCTATCTAAACAAAGTCTATTACTACCATCAGCCTTTTTTACCATTACGATAGGGGAACACCAGGGGCTATGAGAAGGTTCAACCACATCCTTTTCTAACATGTCGTCCAATTCCCGTTCTATTTCCTTTTTTTTTACTGGAGAAAAATTATACTGTTTTTGATGTAATGGTTTACTATTACCTGTATCTATAGTGTGTCTGATAATCTTCGTTCTACCCAAACCTGAACCTATACATTTCTTTATTTCATTAATAATGACTATCAGTTTTTCTTGTTCTTCTTTATTTAACTCTTCTTTACTTATTAATGACGCCGTCTTATCGTCAATGGAATTAATTACTGGCATTCTATTCAAAATTTCTCCTTTAAATTGAAATGAAATACCAAATACATCAAAAAAATCTTTACCTAATATTAATTGTTGCGACAAGTTAGGCATGAGGAGCATATTGATATAGTGAAACTGCTCATTAAATACTACCGGTACATCAAAACTCTCCGTAACACAATGGCTAGCACCATCTGCCGTGGCAATGTGCATAGATTTCATTTTCTGTATTTTCACACCAAGATGTTTTAGAGTGTCAGCAAATTTGTGATTTACGACGGTGCAAGTTGCTCCCGAATCTAATAAACCATTACAAAGATAATTTAAAATATTTATACGTATATAAGACCTGTTATCATTTTCTTTTTTAAATGTCATGGCAGATACTACTTCCTTAGACATGAAAGTATTTACGAAATCCAACCATTCCTGCCACTCTTCACTCTTATTGCTCAGGGATGGGTTCAGTTGGCAGGTTTTGAACTCTCCCCGCTGGCGTTTCCCTTACACGAGCAATCTTTCAACGTTATACCAAAACGGCCACAACGATAGCAAAATAAACGCTGTTTTGGTATTGGACATGACCGGAACAAATGACCTGTTTCACGGCAATTCCAGCACCTCATGTTTATATTAGATATATCCATTTTATTTTTAAGTTCACACACCTCTTTTGGTTCACTTGCAATATCTGAATTTGATTTGTACGCTAAATCTGGTTCTAGTGAGTTAACAACCACTTTTGGTTCCTGGAAATTGTCACAATTGACTTTCGTTCTTTCAATAATGCGCAGGACATTAACTAAGTCTAAGAGAGACGTGAAAGTATCCCTACATACAGCCCTTTGATAGTACGGTTGTAAGTTTTTCACTATTATCATTAGCTTCTCTGATTCTAAGATTGGGTTAGGAAGCCTGTTAAACATATTTTGCATAACTGCAATGAAGATAAGCACTGGCTCATTTTTGCCTTGTGTCCTGGCTTTAGCTTCTGTCAGTAATTCTTCTTGATAATAGGGTGATTGGAAGGTTCGCTTTAATAATAAAACTAATTCATTCCAATTACCGACAAACATTCTATTCGCTCGGAACCAAATTAAAGCATTACCTTTAAAAAAGTCAATTGCATGTCGCCATAAATCCTCATCGGTTGCATTTCTAGCATCCCTCAGCTCCTCTACCCTTTCAATGAAAGCGTTGACACTAAACTTATTGTCGCCATAAAAGTGTACTCCCCACTGACTAATTGGTACTAACTTATGCTTACGTCCCGACTGAATTTCCTCAATAGTGGTAGAATTTAATAATTTTGATGGAGACGATCTTAAATTATGGAAAGTGGCGATGTCAAAATCATCCTGTGCAAAGCTGACTCTTCTCACTCCTACGTCACGTTTAGTGACATTAATCTGTTCTGTGTCCGTATTATGCATTGTTTTAGAAGTGGCAGGTAAATCTACTTTCCCTTTAGTAGCTTGATCATCTATTCTGCTTAAGATTTTCTTACTATCTTCACCTATGGAATTATGTAATGCTGCTATCATTTCAGGAGTTATATCCTCATTATCTTCTATGTCATCCTTTCCCTCTAAATCCTTTAACAATATGACGGCATTATCCAGCAGAGCGTTTTTCTTATCTTTTCCCATTTGGTCTACAGGTGTCACAAATTTCAATCTATTTACCAAATGAAATAACCGCGAAACTAAGCGCTTATAAAGTAGTTTATCTGGTTTCTCATTCAACTCGGATACATAACGCATAATGTTGCCTATTTTATCCGTACACACATCTAACTCTGCACTAGGATTTTTAACAGATGACTGAGGTGGTTTCACTTCATAAGAAACTTCCATTAAACTTTCGGCCTCTAACATTCTTTTAAGGATATTTTTTAAGGCAGAGACTAAACCTGGCTGCGTATAACCCCGACATGCGAGTTCAAATTCTACTTCATCTTTTAACAAGAATTGAGGATCCATGGTGGAAAGGAATCACACGGTTACAAGCTTAGTCACTAAAAACAAATACGAGAGGAAGTAATAGTAAGAGAGAAAAAAAACTTAAAGGACAAGACCCTAAATTGAAAACTTCTTAAATTACAAAAGTCTTACTGGCTTAACTACTAAGTAACTTGACGAATATTTATGTAATTCACAAAAAAATTAGTCAAGCAAGAAGGTAATTAGTTAACGAGGCACTAGGTACCTATTTCAAAAAATACTTATCCTAAAACATCTAAAGTTAAACTAAAATTAACGAATTAGTAGGTATAACAGTAAAGTTAGGTGACAATATTAATGTCCACCTGTAACCACTATTGATTTGAATAGCAATCGTAGCAATCTTAGGTAAAATTGCTAATCTTATATCCGAATTCAATATCCGAAGAACTAATTGCTTGTTAGTTATATCTACTAGGGTACTTACAATTTTATAAAATAACTTAAATAAATTTACTAAATTATATGAATATATATAATTTATTAAAAGAAAGTACTTTATTGCGCAATGCTAGTAAACACAATTATACGCGGGTAAGCGATCCGACGCGTTGCTGTTATGTACGTAGGTAGGTATATCAATCAATAATATTAATAACGTTATACTAAATGCTAACTTTAATTTAATAAACCCTTTAGTTTTAACGTTGGGCGCTATTTTGTTAGGGGTTTTTTTATTAAATTCAACATCAAGTTACCATAATATTTCTTTATTGTACTAATTACAAATTAATTACAAACTAAACCTATGTCTATCTTATAAGTAATGTAAAACTAATTAATTGGACGCCAGGAGAGTATTCGCTCCAGGCTGGGAACTCTGCCAAAACCGGTGGACCTCGGCTAGCGGATCTCAGGGTCTCACGTATTTATTGAATCATGGTTAAAAGGGGCATATCTTCAAGCTACGACAACAAGAAAGAACATTATAACTATGCCGAGCTGAATCAAAGATTCTAATCTAAATTACAATATTGTACAACTTACCCCCTTTTGGAGAACACGAACTTAAAACAGTGTTAGGTATGTGCTCATTGCAAAATTATAACAATCCTTATTACTTGATACTACAAAATGGCCACAAACAATGCACGACCTGTACGAATGTACCTTATATGCACGACCTGTCTCATTAGACAGCTGATCGCTAAATGACCGTGACCCCTCTCCACCTCCACTAAACGGGAGAATTAAAAAGGAAAAATAAAAATATAAAAAGTTCATACAAAGCGTCAGGATTCGAACTCAGATGCCGCGATATATGGTTGCGCCGCCCGAGCACTGCGCTGTCGGCTGCTCTGACGAGACGCGTGAAATTGTTGAATCAACACTGCTAAACATAATGAATAGGTACCAGAGGTAATTCATTATACAATATTTATGAGATGAATAAATCTACTACCACTTAAAACTAAAATATCTCTTGCTCACACACTCATCCTTCCTTCCTTCTATGCCGATTTTTGTTACTCAGATTTGTCACAACAGTTACATAACAAGCTTGAACGAATACAAACCTATAAGATTTGCATTTGGACTTAGGAAGTTTGACCATATAACTCAACACGGAATGAAACTCCAATGGCTGACTATTAGACACCGACGAAACAATCATATTTTAAGTTGTCTTTAAACTAGTCTGTTTCATCCTCATACTCCGAGTTATCTTAAAGATCGCTTTACATTGCTATTTCAATTCTTCCACTTCGTCTCCGTTCTCGGAGTGACAATAAGCTGGAAGTGCCAATCAGCCGTACGCACTGTTACAATGAGGCATTTACTATCAAGGCAGTAAAATTGTGGAATGATCTTCCACGTGATAATCGTTACGCTAAATCACATAATATTTTCAAGAGTCTTCTAAAGAATTATTATCTAACACTGTAAGTATGATTATTATATTCTATATTCTATAGTTTTAGTAATATTTATTTTACTATATAGTTTATTTTATATATTTAATGTTTTTGTAATTATTAATATGTAAGTATATTCTTAGAGTTTTGCGCACCGCTATAAGGATTCATATGTGAGCCAATTCCTCGTAATGGTTGCCTGGAAGAAATCACTATAAGTGATAAGGCCGCATTGGTTACACAAATTAAAATGACTTGTACTCTTGTACTTTGTTCTCTTTTATTTATTTCTTGTGTGCAATTAAGTATTTTTGATTGATTGATTGATTGACAAGTTCAATTTTCAAAAATGTACAGACTATGCACCGTCATTATTTTAACTTCTCTAAATTTATCCCTTAATGACTCTCTTGGGCCCATTTTATATATTGCAGAAACAGGCCTCTTCTGCAGGACGAAAATAGAATCTATATCAGCAACATTACCCCATAATGAAATGCCGTAGGACATAATGCTGTAAAATAACTAAAATACATACATATATGAAGAATCTTTTTAACCGCGTATGCTGCAGAATTAAGTATTTTCGCTAAATTATTTATATGTGGGCCCCATTGAAGTTTGATGCTATAAAGTTATTCCTAAAAAGATTGTCGTATCCACCAAATCTAACTCCTCATTATTAATTTGTACAATGATTTTTACTTGTTTGGCATTCGGTAACGTGAATTTAATTCTCTTCGTTTTTCCCCGTTAAGAGCTAAATTATTAGCCTCAAACCATTGTACTACTTTAGCGAGACATTTGTTTACATCGTCAAGATATGTTTCGCGTCATTTAATTATAAACATCGGTGATGTGTCATCCGCGATCAATACTATCTAAGGTAATGAAGGTCATTCATATAAATGAGGAACAGAAAACAAATGACCCGTTAAACCGCTTTCTGTTCACGTCAACTTGTAGAATTCTATCATTAAGATAGGACAGCATTAAATGTAAAGCTATGTCCCCAATCCGAATAGTGGTGTAATTTCCTGATTAATGTTTCATGTTGTACACAATCGAAAGCCTTGGACAAGTCACAGACGACGCTAAGTGTGTCACGTGACTCCTCTCAGGCTTCAAATATGTTTTTTTTTTGAGATTGGGTAGTACAGATATCGGTCTAAAGTTAGAGGGGTCGGTAGTACTATCCGATGTGAACAACGGAACTAGTTTTCTATGTTTCATCAAATCAGGAAACACATCACAGTCAATACAATTAAATATGAATGATAGGTCCGGTGCAATTATTTTAATCATAGACTTTATAACGTTAACGGAAATGAACCGTGCCATTCGCCAGGCCCGCTGCCGCCGGAGTGGATGGCGGTGGAGCGCGCGTCGTCCAACGCGGTGCTGGTGCGCTGGCGCGGTCCGAGCGGCGGCGTGGTGGGCGCCTACTCGCTGCGCTACCAGGCCGCCGACGGCCCGTGGCGGCGCCTGGAGCCGTTGCCGGCCGACCGGGACCGCGCGGAGGTGAGCGTTAAGTCCCGTTCACAAATTTGTGTTCGACCGGAATTCAGATCCTGGGGTCCCATGTTATTTTTGGTTTTATTTTGTGTGGTCATGTAAACAGTTTTAAATATCGCGTTGTTTGGTGTCTTAAGAAAATTTAAAGGTACCATAGACACCGATTCTCTCGAAAGAGACTCAAATAGCAATTCGGATCGATCTGCTAAAAACTCGTGGCTCTCAATATTAAAAAAGCTAGCTCGACCAGATATTTACTATTAGATCTAGGTTTTATTTTGGGTAAAAAATCGTCATTCTATATACGATCCATAATCAGTAAATGCTACTAATCGCTGTGACTCCGGCATTCGGGTTCCGCTCCGCGAGCGGCGGGGCATCGCCAGAGGCGAGGTGCGAAGTATGTGGCCGCTTGCAGATCAGCAACATGACGCACGGCGAGCGCTACCGCATCCAGCTCGACACGCTCAGCGAGGACGCGGCCGGCGACGCGGCCGACAGCGCGCAGCCGCTCAGCGCGCAGCACACCGTCCGTGAGTGCCGCCGCCGCGCGCGCCGCGTGCGCCGCTCGCGCTCACCCGCCGACCTGCGCAGGGCCCAACCCCGTGTCCGACGTGGCGCAGCTGGCCGACACGCGCAACGTGACGCTGGAGTGGCCGCGGCCGGCCGGGCGCGTGGAGTGGTACCGCGTGCGCTGGTGGGCGGCCGACGACGCGGGCGCGGCGCAGCAGCGCGACGTGGGCGCGGCCGACGCGCCCACGTCGCGCGTGCTGCTGGGCGAGCTGCTGCCCGGCCGCGCCTACGCGCTGTCCATCGCGGCGCACTCGCACAACCTGTCCAGCGAGCTGTTCACCATGAGCACGCGCACGCGTACGTACCCTCTAGCGTCTACCATCTATTCTAACCGAGCTAGTGATCCATCTCGCGAGGATAAATTGATTACCACAAACGATATTTGCGGCATAGGTACGGACCTGCTATATATACTTTAATAATGCCCTAGAATATGCGTCTGATCTACTTTACAAAGTTTCTGTCAGAATCCCAAGGCCGTTCAGTCGTGTAAAAAATTATATGACTTTTAAAGCTGCCGTCTCGAAAACAAATCTGGGGGTCTCAGCGCCTATTAATAGGTTGTTAACTTTGTATAACAGCATTAATAAAGTGCTTGACATAGACATAATAGGGGATAGTCTTCCTATATTGAAAAAAAAAACTAAAGAATTATTATTTTTTTTTTTTTTCCTTTACTCTTTTTTGTGTTAGTTTAGCTAGCTTATGTCTCTCTTAATCGTTTTTTCTCCTTCTAACTAACAATATAGTTATTATTTGCAAGTTGTGGCAGTCTTTCAGTGGGTCTACAATATTACATTTATATGTTATTTCATTTTTTATTTAGTTTTTAAGAGTTGTTGTTGTAACCTGTTGATTGTCCCTTAAATAAATAAAAAAAAAAAAATTAAAAAAATATACATATTATAAAAGCGAATACCCAATTTCACAAAAGACTTCTGTACCTTTCGCATACGATCGATTCGATTGTTTATAAAGATTCATGTTTTGTCTTACAAACACTATATCACTATAAATATATTGTGAAACTACATAGATATACCCATTTCTTTGAATTTACTTACAGGGATCCGCGTGATTTAAGTTTTCATATTGATCGTACAGCTCTTTTCTGCAATGTTAATATAGTTTCGATATCAGCAGCTTTGCCCTATTACAAGATCCAAATTATTATTATTTCTATAGTCGGACATAGCAAACCTTATTACTAGTTGTACTTGTGACATTCGAATCAAATCCAAAGTATTTATTTTAATAGATTTATCATACGTACCGTACTTCTTTCCTTTTCTCACGAGCACGCTAACTCCGCATGTGGAAATGAACGCTATTTAGGAATCAGTAGAGCGTCACTAACCGCCGCCGCGTCCGCAGGGCCGCTGATCCAGTCTGAGATGACCATCGTCAACGAGTCCGGCGACGACGACGGCAACGATACGCTGCCCGCCATCCGGGTGAGTGCGCGCGGGCCTGAGGGCCACTAGCGCCCGCGGAACCGGGAGCTTGTTCCGAATGATAGATAATAAAAAAAGCACGGAAACTCTCTTGCTGAGCAAAATTTAGTCGAGTAAGTACCTAACTGTGACTGCGCGGATCTTCCTCCACGAATCTCAGAGCACGTTGCCCTCAACACGGGCGTTGTCAACTGATAACAAGAGCTCCAAAAAAGTCTGACTGCGTCATCGAAGCTCGACAATCTCGAGCTGTGATCGCAGAACCTTCTACTACCACTGCCACTGCCAAAATTATAGAGTAATATTAATTAGAAAAGAAAGATAAGACCATTCTACGCTCAGCTCTATAACAACTAAATAGCAAAAACTCTTACATCTCTTTTTTTCATCCTCTCTCTTCATATGATAATTTTTGTGATACTTACTCGTCTATACTTACGAGTGTGCATCACACAATTCTCAAGAGTTTATGAGGTATTATTCTCTTCTTCTTGTTTTGGCTTTTAGATGTGCCACATCAGCACGTTGTTCTTCGCCAATAACACGTATACTTGGAAGATCCACAAAGGAGATTGTCAAAAAAAACATATATATAGCACTAAGCTTTTTATAAATCAGTATTCCAAAATTAGGCGTACGTCATGGAGTGGTGTCTTCGGTTAGTGTTATAACTTAAAGAAAATTTATATTATAAATCTTAATAGGATATTTAGAGCTTAATTTTGTTACATTAAATATATTTTTTTTTGCATAAAAATTTTAAATAGCGACTAAAATCTAGCATAAGAAAACTTTGAAAATTTAATGGACCAGTAATATTCGGAGGAAGGACGTCATTAAGCTTGTTAGGAGTTTCGGCTTGAAAAAATAATATGAGCGACTGATCCGTCGTCGAGATCACATTCACACGTGGAGTGGTTCTTTATTCTCAATTTACTGAGAAGTACTGCAGTGCAGGCATGACCGATACGCAGCCGACTTATTGTGGATGACACCCTACGATTCACATAACGGAACATAAAGAACCATGCACCGAGTATATCCAGTGGAACTGATGAATACAATTTAAACTTGTTCGATTCAGTCCACACCGCATTCCAGGAAGGTATTATTCTCATTAATATTATCTTAGGCTTTATGGCAGTAACAAAGAATCGCTAAAGTATTGCTTTTATCTAATGATTTATGAATTATGAGACACGTATTTTTGTTTCTATTCCAATTGAGATTGGTATTTTTTAGAAATAAATAAAACTAAAGTCTCGGTATGACAGGTCAAACGCAGAATGGCGTCACGTCTCTATAAACATAATAATTTTGTACCTTGAAAATATCTGCACTTGTAATTTGCGTATATGAAGTATTTTGTGATTTAAAAGTATAAGTTCCTCAGTTTTGCGTTATCAATACGAAAATCTTTATTCTTCGGCTTCGGAACGAGGACCGCTAAGGTAAGGAAACGGCCACGATACACGGGGAGGGTTGATGTGACGAGCGACTCGGTGAAGTGCTTCCGGGGCTGAAACCGGCGACTGCCGCAGGTGCTGTACACGCCCACGCCGCTGTCCGCCACGCTGTTCGACGAGTACCGCTTCCGGCTGGAGGGCGGCGACGAGCCGGCGCGCTGGGAGCGCCGCGCCGCCGCCGCGCCCGACCAGCAGGTGCGTCCCGGCGCTGCGTGCGCGTGCGAGCGCCCGGCGGGTTCTGAACGTCAATTGCGTCGCGGAGGACAATATATGTAAACCAGCATCAAAGATCACTGGGTTCATTAAGCGTAGCTCCAAAGACTTTCGTAATTCGAACACCAAAATATTGAGTCCTTGAGTATGGTTCAGTTGCTTGGAATCCTCATTATAATATTCACTCGATGAGAATTGAACGAATTCAAACTGCGGACTACTTTTCCAGACTGCGGCACTATAAGTTGTTACCTTTATCGGATCGTAGAAAGCTATTGGACCTTTGTTTTTTATATAGACTTTTTAATGATGCCCTAGATGCGTCTGGTCTAATTTATAAAGGTTCTGTCAGAATCCTGAGGCCGTTCGGTCGTGTAAAAAATTATATGCCTTTTAAAGCTGGTGTATCGAAAACAAAGCTAGGGGTCTCAGCACCTATTAATAGGTTGTTTACTTCGTAAACAGCATTAATGAAGTGCTCGACGTAGACATAATAGCGGATAGTCTTTCTACATTTAAAAAAAAATAAAGGACCAAATCCTATCGCAATACTGTGGTACTGTTTAAGCTTGGTTTTTTTTCCTTTGTTCTTTATTGTATTAGTTTGGTTCTATAGTATTTTTTTTTAATTTATTGTAAAATATATGTTTCGTTCGCGGCGCTAGATTCGTCAAGTGCATGTCACAGCATGAAGGAGTTTATACTCTCACGTCTCTCTTAATCGTTTCTTCTCCTTCTAACTAGCAACCTAGTTTTTTATTCGCAAGTTGCGGCAGTCTCTAAGTGGGTCTACAATATTACTCTAATATGTTTCTTAATTTTTTGTTTGGTTTTATAAGAGATAGTGTAACCCGTTGATCGTCCATTAAATAAATAAATAAATGAGCCGACGCGGGGCTCGGCGCAGGTGGAGTTCGCGGCGCTGGTGCCGGGGCGCCTGTACAGCCTCACCATGTGGACGGTGTCGCACAACGTGACGTCGCACCCGGTGCAGCGGCCCGCGCGCCTGTTCCCGCGCCCCGTGGCCGCGCTGCAGGCGCGCGCCACGGGCCCGCGCGGCGTGGCGCTGTCGTGGCCGCGCCCGCCCGGCGACTTCACGGACTTCGAGGTGCAGTTCCTGCTGGGCGACGACCAGCTGGAGGCGCGCACCACGGAGCGCCTGGCGCTCGAGCTCGGCGGCCTGCGGCCCTACACGCTGTACACCTTCAGCGTGGAGGTGCGCGCCGGCGCGCCCGCCAGCCTGCTCACGCGCTCGGCCGCGCGCTCGGCCAGCGTGCGCACGCTGGAGGCGCCGCCCGCCGCGCCCGCGCGCTTCCAGCCCAGCGACGCCGCGCCGTCGCAGCTCAGCTTCACGTGGGAGCTGGCGCCGCAAGACGCGCACGGCGAGCTGCTGCGCTTCGTGCTGCAGTACTGGGCGGCGCGCGAGCCGGGCGCGGCGCGCGAGGCCGAGTTCCCGCCCGGCGCGCGCGCCGGCTGCGTGCGCGGCCTGGCGCCGGGCGAGCTGTACGAGTTCCGCCTGGCCGGCGCCACGCGCGCGGGGCTGGGCGCGGCGGCCGCGTGGCGCCAGCGCATGGCCATCGCCGCGCCGCCGCGCCCGCGCGCGCTGCCCGCGGCCGTGCGGCGCAGCGCCAGCACGGTGACGGTGAGCTGGCGCGCCGACGACTTCTCGGCCGCCAACGGCAACGTCACGGCCTACGCGCTCGTGGTGGCCGAGGAGCCGCGCGCCGACTCCCCGCAGCGCCTGCCCGCGTGGCGCGACGTGCACCGCCTGCCCGTGTGGCCGCCCTACCAGGTGCCTAGTTGACCCACCGAACTTTTCTCTTCTCGTTATGAAGTTAAAGTATTATAGTAAAAAATAGTACTTCGAATGTCATTTAAATCCCATAATATTAGCTGAGGTATTCACGATTAAATACCGTGAATTAGGTTTTGTTATGATATTATTATGCGTACTGTTTTTTTCGTTCGCTGTGACAGTTTGCTGTTTGTATATTGTTGTAAGGAATATTCATAGTGTAAGAAAGTACTTATTTCTCAACTAACGTTTTATTGAGATTATTCGCTAAGGAAGCGATGTACCTACCTACAACGCGCGGCACGTAAAAAGAGTTCTAACTGACTCACATAAACCGTCAATTTTGTTCATACAAATTACCCAAGAATAACAGTGATTTGTGTTTTGTTTATTGGTGATTTTAGGCATTTTACATGATGTATACAATGAAAGGTTGGTAACATTAGAACCCTGTGGTAGCCCAGATTAATCATTGATGACAAACATATGTTGTGAGAGGAATCCTCTTTATGAATTAATTTATCTTAAACGACTCTCCACAAGTTAACCTAACTGCTTACAATATTCCCAAAAAAAGTGTAGAAAATTTATTACACAATTTTAACTTGAGATCCATTCGCTCACCAAAGAAAGGTTGCTAATTGATTACCTATTATTATAGACAACTATTCTGATCTGCGGTTACCACACGGTGCATAGAGGACTAGGAGAGTAATGCACACTATAGAAAGTCAGAAGTTTATTTAGTTTTTAATTCGTATACCTCGCCACCCATATTTCTCGCTCTCATTCACAATGAGAGAGCCCGCAACGCGATGGGGTGACGGGTTCAGCGAGGGTCGAGTGCGCTCGCAGGTGTCGGAGCCCTACTACCCGTTCCGCGCCGGCGGCGCGCACGCCTCGCCCGTGGAGGAGTTCACGGTGGGCGCGGAGCAGTGCGACGGCGCCGAGCACTACTGCAACGGGCCGCTGAAGCCCGCCACGCGCTACTACGTCAAGCTGCGCGCCTTCACGGCGCAGGACAAGTTCACGGACACCGCCTACGCCGTCGTGTACACCGGTAAGCACCGCCGCGCGCGCGCCCGGCCGCGCCGCGCCGCCTCACGCCCGTGCGCTCCGCAGACGCCGACCACACGGGCTGGGCCGCCGGCGGCGCCGCGGCCGCCGCCCTGCTGCTGGCGGCCGGCGCGGGCGCCGCGCTGTTCCGGCGCCGCGCGCGCGCGCCCGCCGCGCCCGCCGCGCCCGCCGCCAGCCGGCCCGTGCGCGTGGCCGACTTCGCCGACCACTACCGCCGCATGGCCGCCGACTCCGACTTCCGCTTCAGCGAGGAGTTCGACGAGCTCAAGCACGTGGGGCGCGAGCAGCCGTGCGCCGCCGCCGACCTGCCCGTCAACCGGCCCAAGAACCGCTTCACCAACATCCTGCCCTACGACCACTCGCGCTTCAAGCTGCAGCCCGTGGACGACGAGGAGGGCTCCGACTACATCAACGCCAACTACGTGCCGGGCCACAGCTCGCCGCGCGAGTTCATCGTCACGCAGGGCCCGCTGCACTGCACGCGCGACGACTTCTGGCGCATGTGCTGGGAGTCGGGCAGCCGCGCCATCGTCATGCTGACGCGCTGCGTGGAGAAGGGGCGCGAGAAGTGCGACCGCTACTGGCCCTACGACACGCGGCCCGTGTACTACGGCGACATCGCCGTCACGGCGCTCAACGAGAGCCGCTACCCCGACTGGACCGTGACGGAGCTGGCCGTGTGCCGCGGCGCCGAGCAGCGCGTGGTGGCGCACTTCCACTTCACCACGTGGCCCGACTTCGGCGTGCCGTCGCCGCCCACGGCGCTGGCGCGCTTCGTGCGCGCCTTCCGCGAGCGCTGTCCCGCCGCGGCCGACGCGCGGCCCGTGGTGGTGCACTGCAGCGCGGGCGTGGGCCGCTCGGGCACCTTCGTGACGCTGGACCGCGCGCTGCAGCAGCTGGCGGCGCGCGCCGACGCGCTGGACATCTTCGGCATGGTGCACGCCATGCGGCGCGAGCGCGTGTGGATGGTGCAGACGGAGCAGCAGTACATCTGCGTGCACCAGTGCGTGCTGGCGGCGCTCGAGGGCGCCGACCTGGCGCCGCCGCCGCCCGCCAACCACCACCACCACAACGCGGCCTTCGAAGGTATGGCGCTCGAGTTCAGCTTCACGCTGCACCGTAGCCGAGTTAGGTTAGGTGTTCTTTATTTAGCTCAGTTCCTTGGAATACGATGAAATATCGATGAAAATTTCATTAAACGTGTTCAGAAGCGCTTCAAATACCACCAAGGTTTGCGCTTGACGACTATCGAGAATGAAAAGCAATGCTACGGTCTTAGTTTGGGCGCGCTTGCCTAGAAAAGGCCTATTTGTGTTTTATTGAAAAATTGATAAATAATCTTCTTGTTGCATCAGATTTATTACATAACATTGCCCTGAGAATTCCAAGTGCTTATACTCGGATTAAAATATTTAAGCCATGTAGAGTTGACATATTAAAGGTCAACTTAGATGCTACAGCCACAGTACAGTAATAACATCGATATGGCCATTGTAAGCGATACCCTCCCACTATAATTGAAGAAAAAGCTAAAGGATCACTTGTTGCCCCGTACATTGATGTACGTCATACCTCCCAGAAATGAAACCATTTTGTGAGAAAAACTATTATTAGCTTTACTTTTAAAATCAATCGTTAAGTGGATAAAGCAAATTATTTTCATATAAAATTCGTTTTAAAATATGTTTTGTTATAGGCTGCTGATAATGAAACAAAACAGTGGCGTGGCTAGAGTTGTTACATAGGGAAGCCCTTTATTTACTGTAGCATGTTTATATTTGAAAGATTCATGACTCTTCAACCCACTTAGATTTGCCTGATCTAGAATCTAGATTAAAGTGTCCGCTCTCCGGGTAACCACCATAAAACTTCTCTTTTATCAAACGCCGCTTCGCAATGATTGTCTATCGTTCACTTAATTCATCACTCTCCGAACATAACCCGCCCAGCCAGCATGCGCAGGCCACACACTGGTTTAGTTCGTCGCGACCATGGCCTACAACCATGTTTTATTGCACCATGGCAGCATTGCCCAGAATTTGCCACGCTACGCTTTACTCGACCAATATGTGGCATTATTGCCATCCCTTAATGAAGTGGTCGAAAAAATTACACTTAGAAATTACAGTTACTTGGAGACCTATTTGAAAGACCTTCAGTCTTTCAGATTAACTGTAATTTCTATCTTCTAATCCTAAATAATAATATAAATAATTATTATAATTCTGAAACAAAACTTTAACTGTACTGGTTTAAGCGATGGTGATAATTTTTTTTGTCTTACTGCCTAACTCATGGAGTTCCCAATGACATGACTGGTTTTTGTTTTCGTTTTGTAAAATAATATAATGATAATTCAACTATGATTCATCCGTGTTCACACATTACTACTGTGGAGTCTCACAGTGCAGCCAGGTACAAAGAACAGATTCGTATTTTTTATGGTAATTCTCTTTTAACCGAGTAAGATAGATTTAACAATATACTAACTTTTGAACCACCGATGCCCCAGGGTATAAAACATTATTGACAATACTCAGAATATTGTCAATAATATTATTATGTGTATATATTGACTATGTGCAGCCTAAGTTTGCCGTACAAACTTTGATCTGCTATTTATTCATTTGTTGGGTCCGTAGGGTTCTTAGCATAGTGTTAAACAGGTACCTAACTTTTTTATGAATCGGGCTATCGAGTGGAAATAAAAATTAAGAAATCCGATTGGTTTGAAGGAACTAATGCTCCATTCAGGAAGTTAAATGAACGAAACAATTTTGCGAAAAGTGTGAGACTCCACTGTGAGACTTCATAATAATTCAGATGGATACGCTGTGAAATAAGCTGTTGTGTAGCCCAACCACCCAACCACCCAACCGCCTCTCTGTTGCAGACGACGAGGGCATCGTGGAGTCGGGCATGTGAGCCGCGGCGCGCTCGAGCCAGGCTCCGCCACCGCATTCGTGGAGCGATCACCTTAAGTTCACGGTTTCAGATCGGCAGCTCGTAGTCCGTGTGCAGCTTTTTTGTTATACTTTTGTACAAATGTACATTGCTTGAAGTGGACCAAGCGTGAAGTAGGTTAAGCTAGGCACAGAGCCGCGTCGCCGTCGCGCCGCTCGTGTTGACAAAGTAGCATTTAACGTCACTTGTTGCCTGCATGCCGCACGACTCTAATAACTTTAAATGACACCTTTCTATTGACAACAAACGCAGGTGCTTGTCCCCCCCACATTCGCACGCACTAGCCATTATACTGGCCTCTAAATAATAGGGGTCGGTGATATAACAGTGCGGCTTGCGAGAGTGCGTGCTGTAGAAATTTGTGGAATCTTGTTTGTTAGTTCTCATTTGTTGAAGAAATCAAACCAAGAACAGTTCACAGAACCCTTGTAAATAAAGTTAAATTTATTGTGCATCGCATAAACAACGTTATATGATGCTTTAGATGAGGAAATGTTACAATGGGTGTGGTACGTGTTTTAGACACAGCCAACTTCTGCCAACAGCCCCCGAGCCGTCAACATGAGTGAGTGCGCGCGGCCGCCTCTATTGGCAAATGTACTTGTATTTTTTATAGATTTTATTATTTTTAAGTAATGACAAATGAATCTCAAAGTGTACTTAATGAAATCTTTACTACCTACATTTTTGTATTGAATTATATTCAAAATGTATTTTATAAATGATTGATATTTTTATATACTATGGAAATTTTGAATCGACGAAAAGATGGAAGTTTTGGTTCCGAAATACAAGGTATCAATACACCCAATTGAAAATTGGAAAAAATGTTTTGCATTCAAAATGCAGCTGCTTTAATGGTGTCTACTTGAATCATATTAAACTTTACATTATTATATATGTTGTTTCACTTTACTACGACTCAGTCAAGCTGTAGCCCTTCCACTACATACTAGATGGCGCTACAATTGGTGCACCGACGCGGCCGTGTTTATACATCGACGTCGGTGGATCCGAGGCGCACAAGAAGAGCAAGGCATCGTGCAACAGATCGAGCCGCTTACTCCTCGTCTGTAACTGACCATATGGCACCGTAGTTTACCGTTTCAAACATCAATAATGTTCTAAATCGTTAAATTTAATTTCTGATGAAACAAAACGTCCGTTAACACACGAGTAAATTTATATTAGTATTACAAGAAAATTACCAATACCATATTTATTAATTATAATATTATAGAGTTAAGTCTAAATGGAAGTTAAGTAGAGCGTCATCCGGACTCAATGGTACGACGACGAATGACATTCACACATTCCTCCTCGTGCCACTGGTGAAAAGACTTTGTGGTACGAAGAGGAAAAGGCAGATCGACCGCGAAGCACGTCGACAAAAATCGATCGCAGCTTCTCGAAAACATCTTATGTAGTACGATAAATTGTTCCTACAACTACACTTTATTAATTAACTCTTAATCTCGTGATTGATGTTTTCGAACATTGATTGATACGTTTTTAACGTAACAAATCAACCTAAAAAATCCAATTCAAACACAATATTTGCTTTTTTCAGCTACACCAATGATTGCTATTCCAAATTATAACGTCTTACATCTGAATGGAAACAATTATTAATAACGAGCAGATTATTTGGGATAAATTGAAGCTCCATATTTGACTTTGCTTGTTTTCGCATGCAAACTATTGTTTGGTAGGCGAGTCTATTTATCATCTTTTTCATTAAGCCCTATGGTACGACGGTTTATGTTTTTTTTTTTAAGTTTAGGGAGGAAGGAATTTATTTTCAACAAAATTGGAAATCATTAGGAAAATTGCAATAGGTAATGTAAAACAACCGAAAGTAACAAAGTTTTTCAGATATAATTCATTAATTGGCGTGAAAAAAATATTGATGACACATAAAAATTGTGTGCTACATAGTTAATGTACTTATTACCTACAAAAAAGTCCTTTTGATAGTTAATAGCAGTTAAGCAGTAATAGCAGTCGCAATAGCAGTTTTTTTGTTCTAAAACTTTACTAGATAGTGAGTTAAAAAAGTTAAGGGCTTTATTCTTAATAACAACACCCGATTTTTTTAAAAAGAATATTCAAATTAAAAACAAAATCAAACGCGGTTTAAGTCGTGGGCAACAGAATAAAAGTATTTAATTACATAAAATGAAATTCGCTGCTCCCGCGTCTTAACGCGCTTAATATCGTCTGTCCACTTCGTTTTTCAAAGTCAAAGTCAAATATTTCTTTATTCAAATAGGCACATAGATGGCACTTTTGATGCGTACATTACATGTAAAAAATGACATAGGAGTGAGTTGATGGCGATAAATAAATTCGCCTACTTAAAACTAAAGCTACGAGGGTTCCAAACGCGCCCTGGTCTAAGAAGAAGCCCACAAAAAACTTAGCCGGTTGTTATTTTTTATCACTCGCTCTTAGCTAAAAAAAAATCGTTGGGGGTCGAACAACTCTGCGCTTACTATTGCGGGGCTGCCATTCCAGCACCATGGGACCCCAACGTCCATCCTTTCTCCGAACTATGTGCCAGCTCCTTGGGACCCAACGTCCATCCTCTCTCCGAACTATGTGCCAGCTCCTTGGGACCCAACGTCCATCCATCCTTTCTCCGAACTATGTGCCAGCTCCTTGGGACCCAACGTCCATCCTCTCTCCGAACTATGTGCCAGCTCCTTGGGACCCAACGTCCATCCATCCTTTCTCCGAACTATGTGCCAGCTCCTTGGGACCCAACGTCCATCCTCTCTCCGAACTATGTGCCAGCTCCTTGGGACCCAACGTCCATCCATCCTTTCTCCGAACTATGTGCCAGCTCCTTGGGACCCAACGTCCATCCTCTCTCCGAACTATGTGCCAGCTCCTTGGGACCCAACGTCCATCCATCCTTTCTCCGAACTATGTGCCAGCTCCTTGGGACCCAACGTCCATCCTCTCTCCGAACTATGTGCCAGCTCCTTGGGACCCAACGTCCATCCATCCTTTCTCCGAACTATGTGCCAGCTCCTTGGGACCCAACGTCCATCCTCTCTCCGAACTATGTGCCACTTCAGCTTCGCGACTCGCTGAGCTATGTCGGTAACTCTGGTTCTTCTACGAATCTCCCCATTTCTGATCTGATCACATAGAGATACTCCGAGCATAAATCTCTCCATCGCCCGCTGAGTGAACTCTGAGCCTTCTTATGAGGCCCATTTCTGGACTCGCTCTTTTAGTTTGCTTAGAAAATTTCACTACGCTTCCAAGTCTACTCGAGTTGGGTAGATCAGGATCACTCATCGTAACCAAGTGCGTTAATCGAAAAAAATATCATCATTTCATACCTTTTGTAGTCAATTTGACGATTGATCAAAAAAGGACCAATTGTTACTAATCTGCGAAATTCTATAATAATTACTACAATATAGGGTTGTTACTTAAATATAGTTCAAAAATGGTGATAAAATTACGATTGCTGATTATTTAAAGTGTGGCAACCCTATTAATCGTGATTTAAAGTCAATTTGGTTTGTTTACATAAATTCCACATCGAGTTTGGCTATAGTTATAATAAAAATAGTTAAAAATGGAGGAGATTCTTAATTTTTTTATGTTTTCAGAGCTTGTCATTTCATTTACTAACCTATTTGGAAAATTCTTTTATTGTTTGAAACGGTGTACCGTTTGGTCAAGTTAACATGATGGTGAAGACCACTTATAACCACAATAATGAGTATCGCACGGGTTGCTGGTTGATTCGATATTCCTATGTGGTTGGTAAGTATAAAGTATTAAGTACTCAGTAATTTTACACTTTACTTGGTACAGACTTAAAAAAACTTTTTGTGTTGTAAATTTCAGTATTTCTTTGCAATCGAAATATAAAGCAGTGCTTAACTCGGTCATAAAACCCATTTTACTGTTAACGATAACATTAACTTTTGATCTAACCCGGGACAACAAAAAAAAATTGTTAAGCATATTTTTAGCATGGAGTATAATAATCTGCAGACTTGTATCTATGTATTTATAAAAACTTATTAGCATTCTTGTCGAAATACCTACATTTCATGGAGGAGGAGGTTAAAATAACATTCAAAGATTTATGTAGTTTCAATTTTGATGTTTGAACACTCTGTGGTTTTGTTTTACGAAATAAATCATGAGCTACTACTATGTATTAAAATATTAAAACAACTGCATTTTCACATTTTATTTTCATTGGTATAAAGTTTATACCGCTACTTTGAGTAGACGGCATTCTTGCACCTCAGTACCTATATTTTTTTTTATTATTCGTTACCACAGACTATAGTCGTAAAAATGTAATAGGCCCGTTTTGACATTTGTCATCGCGACGTAACTAGTTATGGAACCATAAGACTCGGGACTCGATACTCACGATAAATCAATTCGAGTTTGTATCAGTACTTGATTGATATTATTATGTATTGTAAAGTGTTCGTTTGTTCAAAGTATTCCTTTAACTTCACAAGCAATATGCGAGACTGGCTGTTGATTATACGTCCACTTTTCAACATGTTGAAACAGAGTTAGTACTAAATAACAACAAACACAAAAATCGAGTCAAATCACTATGTTTAAATTAATGTCCAAAATAGAAGAGCCATAGTTAACGTAATAGTAAGCAATATATATCAAACTTAAACGAGCGCACAGTCAACTTTACAAGATGAGGAACGAAAAACTGCGCAGTGCGCGCGGGGACGCTTCAGTCATGTGCCGCTTGGTCAGATACATCAACACAGACTCATTATTTAGAACCCATTTTGAGAACCAAGCTCATTCTTTGCAGTAAAGATAACTACAAAATATTCAATTTCGATATTCAGTAAAAAAATGGTTACAGCTCTAGTATAAAAAAAAAAGACTGAGAACGTAACTGTTTTCGGAACGTTTCGCAACAATTATAAATTGCATGCTACTATAAAGTAAGCGCAAAAAGAATACTCGCAATATATTCTTTCATATTATTTAACGTCCCAAAAAAATTGGCGTATTTTTTAAAACACTGTATGTAATTTATTTTTATTTTATTGTTTCTTTCAGTTTCGTTCCAAGTTACATTCTATGGTCTTGCACAAATATCAAAACGGGCCTATTACATTTTTACTATGGAGGGTAGAGGTAAGGAGAGTCATCTTATATGGGAGAAAAGTTGAAAAAGTGTCCAGTTGTTGCGCTAAATAACAGTTCAAAAATCCTCCACAATGGCGCTGGTGGATGCACAGGGTATGGTATGAATGTAGCAAACGTAGATGAATTGAAGTATGCCGAGTTAAAAAATTTAATGTCATTATCGACTAAAGTAGTTAATTATTGAGAATTTCAACAACTTACGTTGTACAAAATATTGTGGTAAATATAACCTTACAGATTTATTATAACCAAACGTGCGTTTAGAGTGATTGAAGCCTACTCTAACAATATTTATATTTGGCGCTTCTTTTAAGAGTTACCCTGATGCAAATGTGGCGCCATCCTAATTTAATACATTTTGACGACACTTTTTCATATACACAGATGGCTCTCCTTACCTCTACCCTCCATAATTTTTACGACTATAGGCAATAATAGTTAAACATGTCACTGTAGAGCGTAGACAGAGAAGTACGTTAGTTTACTTCTCTGTCTACGCTGTCTCCGCTGTAGAGCCATACACCTGAACAAATTCTCAGTAATAATTCATTTTCTGTGGTTTGCACAGATTAAAAACATGTATCACTTACAGATTATATAACCTTAATACATAGACCAGTAAACATTAGTCTAGTTAATTGATTTCTAAATAGAAAATAGTTTTGTTTCCAGACTTACACAAGCCAAGCATCATTTAAAAATTATTTGAAAATATATTATCTGAGTCACATTTGTACGCAGAATGCTATCCACCGTTTTCTATTAAAATTCATAGCATTCCTATAATAATATTTATTGTAGGTATGCTACGAATTTTAATAGAAATAGTTTATTAAAACCGTTTTAGCACAACAGAATAATTCACTAAGAAAAAATAGAAGTTATGCCCACCTATATGTAGAAGGGACATTAATTCGATAACCAAATACTATGATTTATAAACTAACATGTGTCGTCGTAATTTGTAAACTTTTAGATCCTATCATTATTAATATCATTACTTTCTTGTTAATTTTGTTACATATCCGATCTAATTATTTGATCTTAAGGACATAATGACCTTAAGATCGGATAATTAGATCGGACCACCTTTTCAAATGGGTAGAAATCAAAAATAACACAATAAATTATAAACGTCATTATAAATTAGCCGCCAACTTGTTGCCTTATGCTTTGATACAATATTAACTTAAATATTATAAACATTAAAGTTTGGTATAACTTTTAGAAATAAAACCTGTAATATACCTGTAAAATATTTGTATCAAACTTAAATGTCCTGACGGGTATGTTTTGTTTGCATTTAATGCATTTGGCTTATGATATACACAGTATGAGGAATCTTAACATCATAGACAAGTACGATGATGTGATGGCTCGATAGGGCGCTCACGATTGCGAAGAGAACATACCAACATCAACATAACTATGGAGGGTAGAGGTAAGGAGAGTCATCTGTGTATATGAAAAAGTGTCGTTTAAATGTATTAAATTAGGATGGCGCCACATTTGCATCAGGGTAACTCTTAAAAGAAACGCCAAATATAAATATTGTTAGAGTAGGCTTGAAAAATAAACAAGGAAGTATGGAGTTACTAGGAAGTAAGGTTATATTTACCACAATATTTTGTACAACGTAAGTTGTTGAAATTCTCAATAATTAACTACTTTAGTCGATAATGACATTAAATTTTTTAACTCGGCATACTTCAATTCATCTACGATTGCTACATTCATACCATACCCTGTGCATCCACCAGCGCCATTGTGGAGGATTTTTGAACTGTTATTTAGCGCAACAACTGGACACTTTTTCAACTTTTCTCCCATATAAGATGACTCTCCTTACCTCTACCCTCCATAATCATAACATAACATCATCGCCTGTGAATCATCATAAGCCATTAACTCTTTACAAGCTTATATGTATAAATAATAAATATACTTCGACAATACACACAACGCTATCTAGACTGACTGCTGAATATGTTAATGAATAAAATAAATAAATCGTTATAATTTACAGATTAACACCTAGCACCGAAAAACATTCATGTTCATCATACAAGCATTTATCCAGTTGTGAGATTATGTCTGTTATTTATAGCATTGATATCCTCTTTGCTTAGCATTGCAGAATATACTCAGGGTATGACACAGCCTAACATAGATACTACCTCATTGATCCTACGTATACTCTGTGGAGTAACTTTCACTGTCACCATTTTAGTTAGTGTGAGTTAAAATTTCGTAAGTTTTGTATTTGTGTGTAACACAAAGCGTGAACTGTGAAGTTACAAAAGGCAGTTGTGTGCGTTCAAAAGAGCTCGCTTGTCGCGTTGCGGTGCGTGTGCTTTCCACAATAGACTTTCATCGCCTTGTAAGTTTGTGCATTTTGTATATTAAAGTGTATTTAATGGTTCCGCTGACGGCCTACGACCGTATCTAGCGACAAATCGCGCGGTCGTTTCGGGATGCTCGGGGTCCGCCAAGAATATTCGATCGGATCGTGTCGATGCGTCACCTTTGTGAGCCATTTTACAAGTTCCTGTTATTCTAGAATGTGTACGGATCTCGTGCATCATTGAAACGAAGCGCTTAACTTCCTCATGCAACCTCCAAAATGACATGTGATGTACTAATTGAAGGAAGATAGGCTATTATACCTATAACCTCCTGTCACAGTTGGAGACAAGGAAGTTGTTCGCGACTCGCGAGTGGCGCTAGCGGCCGCTTTTGTTCCTTTGGGTACGTTTTTTTCATGTTTCACAGCGTTATGGGGCCGTAACCAGCAGAACAGTAAAGAAAGTTCCTTTGTAATAGTCTAAAAATATTTAGTTCAATTCAAGGTTGTCTCACACATTAATTATTAGTGATCTTATAATTGAAAGAAAGAAGTAATGTGGGTGTTCTGTTCTAAAGGTGAAAACACAGCAGGACTTGGTTGTGTGGAGCAACATAGACATAGACCTGGGCCTCTTACATAAATATTTTTCACAAACCTGATGGAGGCCAATTTGCATATCTTATCACACCGCACACTTAGAATACCAAGTAGACTCTTTGTGAAGATATGATAGATGTGCAAATGTTGTTATTTAATCACAATGAAACACAATCAATGCAAACTAGCAAGTCATGTCATGAATGAAGAGCTCTGTGAGAGCTTCTTATTGTACATATATACGCAATTTTGTCAATTTGTATCCCTCAGTTCCAAGACGCCTAGTAAGACTTATGATAACAACTTAGATACAGGTCTCTTTACATCACCAGAGTCCATAATGGACTGAATGTATCAAGTCTTATTTATAACAAAATAAACAACAACTCATGAACATTAGTACAATTAAAAAACATTGGAACATTGGTAGTTAATCAAATATAATTTTAACTGTTTCTTGAAAACAATTTATTATTTAAATAATAATAGTTAGCATATTTGTAAAAATTTTAATCATTTTAATAAAATTTCTGCAAAAATAATTTTTAGTTATCAAATTACTGTAACACTTATCAAAATATTATGATTTCATATAAACTATGATTAGGAAAATAAAATGATTTTGAACTAGAACTTCTTGTGAGCCATTGCTATGTATATAATAGGCTCTGCAGTTTCATATGTTATAATGCAAAAAATTAATTCAAATCAGATGGTTGGTCCTGAAATAAGTGTTTTTATACATACAAGTAAAGCCCTCTGCTTTAAAATTATATTGGTATAGATTATTAAACCATTGAAATGGTATTTGATAGGGAACTACATTGGTATTTCCTCTCCTATGAGAAGGGAGACTTTGTCCTGTCCCTTTGCATTAGGACCTCAAGACATGACACAATGCTGTACACAGGCTTTACACAGGCTGTACCGGCCAACCTTATGGTACTCATTGCTAGATGAACATCCTTATTAACAAGAGAAAATAAGCCAGTTCATTAAATGTAAAACAGGTGCAAAGTAATTTTTTCATTAGTTTTTAAAGTATAATTGGATAGATATACAACTCCCTACAAGACAAGCAACTCCTACCTAACCTAATTATTAAGTCGAAATGCCTGCTGGTTTTCGCATCATAATTATTTTTAAATTGTTTGTTACCATTTTATCATACATACTTTTCAAATATATATAATATAATATGTACATTTATAGCTTTTCTTAAAATTGTATCATCAACATTGTCATCATCTTAATAAACTATGCACTGCTGATGCCACCTTGTAAGAAGCTTTACACTACTGTGTCATGTCTGTAGTGCACTAGCAATCCCTTAAGCTGACTTAATGTTCCCTGTCTGCCCAGTGGGGGGGGTTCTTCTTATTGCGGCTCAGGTTCATTTGGTCCCTGGTGTCCCTATGATCCCACATCAATCTGTTACAATCATTTGTAATGCCTAAAAAGTTGGATTGAGGGTTAGCCAATGCTTTTTAATAAAATATTACCACTGAACAAGAGGCTGTTTTATGTGGGTTGATTGCCCCACATTCTATGGTCAAAAAAAAAACAAATTTTCACAACCCAGATTCAATGAACTGACCACTACTGCACAATGACAAGTAGTTTTAATTCTGTGGCTATTTGGAAAGACTGGAGGGATAGGAAACATTATAGTAAAACTTTGATTTGTTTGTGATTTTACTAATAGTAAAAGATATATTAAGAAAATTAAGCTTGATTTTCATAATATATCTCGCAAAGTAACGCCTGCTTCTTGCCAATGGTAAAAGAAGTTGTTCTTATTAGCATATGTCGGCCTACATTACTCATTTAATATGCATTTCACCAAATTGGATTAATTACAAGTACATGAATCACTTTGGGAAATAATATTTTAGGAAGAAACCTATCAATCATTATTTCCATTGAATTTTCAAAAGTTTCTTGGCAAAGAATAAATTCTTTCCATAATTTGCATAGTGGTTTGTTGAAGTGTTTAAGTTTGTACAGCTATATATCAATATATATTAACTATATACAGGATGTTTGCATTTTTTTGTTTAAACACTCTTCTCTGAAACCACCAGTTGTATTTGAGAAATCTTTTTTAAATATTGATTTATTTTTAACAATTGGTTTATGCAATATGCATTTATAAATTTTCTTTCGGGGGTTAGGAATTATAAAAATTAGTGCCAAAGGGGTTTAATAATTGAAAGCCTATTTGTCGGAATGCATTGAACTCTTATCAGTCAGGCAGATAGCCCGCTTCTCGAGGATGGCAGACTGGCGCATCGACGCGGTGGGTCGGGGTTGATTGTGTACGATAGTGACAGAAAATATGTATGGGAAACATGTAAGGAGTTGTACACTGACGAAGCCGCAGGGGGCCGCTGGTGTTCATAGATCTTATAATTTGTATAATGGTGGCCACATTGCGAGCTGGTCGCGTGAAGCGAGTCGTGCTGCGCGAGTGCTGCGGCTGTCGGCGTAATCTGGGTCAATGGTAGCCGCCGCGGCCGCGCAACTGGGTCGCGCCCCGGCCCCTCTCGCCTATTGCGCTTTTATTGCTATGCGATTATTATGGAGCCGCGTCCTGCCGCGTAGAGACACGCGCATTCATCGTTTCTGCACAAACGACGTTTGCGATGTGATCGATTTAATTTATTTTTATTAAAATGTGCTATGATCTTCCTAAGATTTTTTTTTGAATTTCGATTAAATTACTAGCTTTTAATTTCAGTTTCACCCATTTATTTAAAGGTTAATGTTATATGTATTGGCCACGCGGATACCGCACTCATAGAACCCTTCCGGACGTCCCGTAGTTTTAACTATTTTTCATTATCTAGGAGATCAACTATGGGATCAAAATTGACCAAATAACAAACCGTGAAGAGCAAGGTTTATCTACTGATGAACTTGCACTTCTTATGGAAGGTTGAACTTGCAATTGAAGAAAATTGATAAAAATATAATGATAAATGGTGAATCACTAAAAATAGAGACTTCCACAGTTTTTCTGGGCGTGACCTTGGATAATAAGCTACAGTGGGGTGCCCATATAGATTCACTAGCGGGTAAACTAAGCTCGGCTGCCTACGCAGTCAGAAAAATTAGACAGATTACTGACGTTGAAATAGCTAGGCTAGTTTATTTTGCGTACTTTCATAGTGTTATGTCCTATGGAATCTTGTTATGGGGTAAAGCAGCTGATATCGAAACTATATTTATATTGCAGAAAAGAGCTGTACGGTCAATATATAAACTTAAATCACGCGAATCCCTCCGTGAGAAGTTTAAAGAAATAGGCATACTTACTGTAGCTTCACAATATATTTATAACAATATAGTATTTGTAAGACAACATATTAGTCTTTATAAACAAAAAGTGGACATAAACAGTCGACTTACAAGAAATGGTCATAAATTAGTGTCATCTGCATATCGTCTGCGTAAGGTACAGGGATCATTTGTGGGATTGAGTATACGCTTTTATAATATGATTCCTAAGGTGATTTTGGACCTGCCAATGCACAAGTTTAAAGAATTTGTTAAAACACATTTATTAGAGCGAGGTTACTATACAATTGATGAATTTTTTAATGACAAGGTTGCTTGGAAGCATCCGGCTCCGCTTTCAGCTCTCACAAGATAGAAAAATGAATGTTAATATACAAAATGTAAATTGTTGATGTTGGAAAAGAGCAACTGCTGAGTTTCTTGCCGGCTTCTTCTCGGTAGAATCTGCCTTCCGAACCGGTGGTAGAATCACTACAAACAGACAGACTTGATGTTTCAAAAGTGCTTATATTAGGCCTACTTGAAATAAATGAATTTTGAATTTTGAATTTTGAATTCAATAATTAGGGTAAAATTTTATAAATTGAATTGTTTTTTTTTTCGATTTCAAATGCGATCTTTTGGTTTTTTTTATTCGAGAGGCTGGCTTTGGGCGCTCTATATCTTTGGTCAATCTATTATTGACCAGTATTTTTTGTAGAAAATATTATTATTTTTTTATGACTGACCTTTTAGAAAGCGCACGCGGATAACGCGGCCTCCCAGCATTGTTTGCGATTCCCGTGGCCCAATCATCAGGCGACGGTTTGTAAGTTGGAACACCGTGGGGGTCAGCACCATAGAGCTTCCCCTTGGCGCGGTGGTGTCCCGAAAGGTTTTCCCCAAAGAAAGGCCCCTGCTGGGCAAAATACACGCAGGTTCAGCGGATGCCAAGCTTAACGTCAACTTTGCTCCGGAACCAATACGAAAATAGTAGCGATAGCCGGCACCTGCGACTTCGTCTGCCTACAATAACCGATTTCCTGTCCCATTAAATAGAAACCTCTGTTAGACTCTGCTCAACCGATCTTGATGTGGAACAGAGCTGCTTGCATTCTGAAGACAGACGTTGCGTATGAAAATAGGTAGTAACGGAAGTATACGCGAGATAAAAAAAAAGTATGGGGATACAGTGAGTATGTAACTGATAGATCAAAATAACATCAGTCGTGCGATACGCAGATAAAGGTCCATTCAAAGTTAAATTGATGTTGACGAAATTTAGCATACAGATAGCTTGTATCCTCGAGACGGACGCAGATAATAATAGTCGTAAACCTTAGCAACCGTGAGCGAATACTCGTTGAGCCAGGCATAGGCCTCCACGTTGACAATGTCTGCGATAACTTTGAACGAATCTAACTGTTTTTAGATAAGCTACCAGATGTTTCATACTACAGACTTAGGATACTCGATTAATTCAAGCTGGGTACACCATTTAAGTCGCGTCGTTGTCTGAGCGGTACATTGTAACGATAATAAGCGGCTAGGTGAAAGACTGGCTTTCAAAATATCGATTTCTTACTTTTCATATTGTGCTCATCACTATACTTTAGATTCATAAAATTGTTTTTGAAGTCCCTGCTTTTTAATAATATCAAAATAAAGACGTTTTTTTGCCAATCGTTAATCCTGTTAGGTTCGTACTACTCGTATCTCAAACGTAGGTACTCGTACGTAGGATGTACGTACTTCTCGAATATATGTATGTATATATCGAGCCGATCGCAAGATCATTCCTAAAACAAAACCTGACTAGTTTAAATACTGATATAAAAAGTAATATAAAGTGTCTGTCTCTTTGAACGCTTACCTGAAACCAGTCCGCTTTACAAACTCTGTTTATGCAAGGCAACAATTTAAACTTAATAATTAAAAATTAAAAAACGTAATTCTTTTCGGGTACTCCAGCACCATAAAAACCTAAAATACCTTCTAAATGTTAGCATTCCGAACTTTGCAAAACATGTGACGCAGTTTTCCACCTTGATGAAAAGTGTAATCCTGGGTCGTAGCACATGCCAGCCCTCAGTTATCCAAATCAGCCGAACGGTATCGGAGCCGAGCCTGTACGTAGTGGAATATCAATTCACGCATTCTATTATGTATGCTGTTTAATGCATAAATTCGTCTCCGATCGGATGAAAACATTCTCGAAGGAGCTGTTCGAGTGATGTGCGCGCAGAGGCAACGCTCGCGGGGGCGCGTACATCTCGACCTTGGCTCGCTGAGGTGGCGCGGCCGACGACCTGCGGCGGCGGCGCGGGTGAACGGAAGATAACCAAACTTGATCGGGCTATTCGTTGAGAGCGATCGATAAAAAAATTGTTATCGACAGTCGACTTGCTTCTTACAGGCGTCGACGCAATATCGTTTGCGAACCCTATTCGGCTGCCGAACCGATAGGAGACATACTCGCCAGTGCCTGAGTTTAAACGATACCATGTATTGGTTCGCGATCGGCTTCGCAACTTCATCTGCACGCAACATAAAGAATGACCGTACCTTTCAAACCGCGAGATGTACTCACCTACTTAGAAAATAACCTCTGCTGAGTAGTTAGCCATTTTGGTTTCTGTAGAACTTGCTTTGTTTGGAAATGGTGGAGCGAATGGGCAGACTTGAGAGACTTTATATATAAATCGAACCCATAATATAGTTTCCAAAGTTTCAATATTTATTTTGTATTCAATCAGTACGGTTAACATCATTTACACTAATCGAATACATAGTTTGTTTAAATTATACAAATTGAAAAGAGAACAAAAAAAACAAAAAAAAAACATAAATATATCAGGATCATTAAAATAACGTTACAATTATATATAATATATTTGTAATTCACTGTTCCGTTCGTGGGAATGCGACGTGCTCGTAAGGCGCCGTGGTTAATTAAAAAGAATATCTGAATGTGAATATTTTTTAGATTTGGGATCGACCGGTTTGTACCTAATTCAAGCTTTACCTATTCGATTTCTTTCGGTCGCTTCGCGTTTTACACAAAACAGGCGTAGATATGGGACGAACTAGATTTGTGACAGCAGATTAGTTTTAATCAAAATAAAATATCTATTTAAAAAAATAATTATTCTACTTATTCCATATTTATTATGTACTCGTTACTATAGTAGTTTTACTAGTAGTAGTAGTATTTTGGTAACGTACCTACCCTCTAGTTAGGAAAAAGACATAAAATATTTATAAGAAACATTTCTTATAAATTCAAAAGCCATTCAAAAGGTCACGGCAAGGAGCCCTATGGGCCTGCTATTCGTCCTTCTTATACTTAATTTGTCTGCGAACACCTTGGACAAGTTTCGTCGGGGACGCATAATGCGTTTATATGAAGTTGGGTGGCTCGGTAAAGTCATCGGGTGCTCGCATGTGCTATCGACCCAGTGCAAGGGCCGCGCTCCGGCGGGTCGGCGGCCGGCGCACCTGGCGCGGCGGTCGCTGACCCCGCAGCGCGGCTGCGGCCCGCCGGGGAAGGTCCTGCAGGGAGCTCATTAAAGCTATGCCGACGGCGGAGCGGTTCAGGAATATACCTGTGCTAAACTTATTATTTGCAAATGAAAAGATTTCTTTGGAGCATTGAATTGAAACGCTCAACTCGTCTCGTTCGAATGAACGATATGATGTCGCAGCTTCCGGATGCGTAACATATATTGTAAGGCAATCGATCGCGAAGGGACTGCAATTGATTACATTATCTTGCGCGGGTACCGCGCGAGGCGACTAACGGGAATGTAACGGAGAGCGGGCAGCAGCGACCCGTGTGCTACTACTAGCGTCTACTGCGATCACCAACCCGCCTTTCCAGCTTGCTGATTATAGGCAAACCCTCCCTTTAGTCCAACAGTGGGCTGTTATAGACTGATTGATTGATTACGATTGATTACAATAACTTATAGGTCAATTTAGATGGATTCTTTCTCACTCTTGATGTGTGTGAGCACTCGGGCGGGGGGCGCACTCGCCACTAATATATTGCAGTTCCCAGCGACTAATGTACGTGCAGAAAATATAATATATGCCGTCCTTTGCAAATTAAATTTATTAATTTTACCGTTGGGGCTACCGAGCTGTTAATCGGTGGGAACCCGTTTTCGAAGCTTTCATTCAAGACGACGGTTCCCAGATCGTGTACTCGCTGCTCAATGACGAAAGTTACAATCAAACATCCAATTTATGCCACTGTTGGCATGGCTCTCTGTTGATCTCCGCTGATGGAGTATCAGGCTGTTGAATTTATGAAAAGCGCATCAGTAAGATGCGATTTGCAACCGACGATCTCGCAAATCAAGAATGGCATTGAGCGGAGAGAAGCCGGCGCGGAGCAGTCGTGCACGCGCGGCCGACCTTGGCGCGGCCGGCGACCCGGCGGCGCGCGGCCGCGTCCTTCAGCCGGGTGCACGCTCGATACTGTCTTGGCTCGGGCCGCCTTTCCGGCCTGCTGCCGGCGTCGGGCTGCCCGCAGCATACGCGACACCGAGGACGAGTTTTAACTGACAACGTTTGCAAAAAAACTACGAGGCATAACTGCTGCTGCTGTTCTGCTCCAACCGCAATGGCTATTCTATGAATAGTTCTTGAAACTCGTCAATGGGATAGGTACTGCTTATAGAAGAATAGCATTCGCCCGAGACTTCGCAAGGATACTCAAAATTGTCTCATTAAACTTTTGCTCACTTTTGCAACAAAATGAACCCTACAAAAGAATACGATTTCATACAATCTTTGAACCTCTACGTTGACGCTCGCGGTATAATCTTTTTTCCTGCCCGTAAATATCTGTTCCGCCGTTTCACTGATCAGCGCAGGTAAACATTAAAATACGTGTACGTATGTGGATAATGCTGTCGTGTAATTCGTATTCATTTATTTGGTTTGCCAACAGATTCATATAACAAATTAGTATCTATTTAATCTTATCATTCGAAGTGGACAAGATGAAAGAATATCGGTTGCACTGTTATTACACGGCGACAACGTCAGTTCGGCATGCAACCGCAGAGGGCGCGCCAGGAACAATTTATAGCTCGCTGGGATCTGTTAAACTTCGCCGCCGCTGGCTCTCGCGATTGCGATCAGAGATGTGAGTGGGCCCGCTCGTTGCAGGAGGCGCGTTCCCGCGCGGCAGCGGCCGGCCACAAGACGGAGAGCGCGCGGCAGCCGGGGCCCGCCGCGCGCGCCGCGGGGCGCCCGGCCCCGCGGCGGCGCTGGGTGCCGCCCTGCGCGCTGCGCGGCGACGCCGACGCCGACGCGCAGCACGACGCCATCCACCGCAAGGTGCGCGGCATCCTCAACAAGCTCACGCCCGAGAAGTTCCACAAGCTGAGCGACGCGCTGCTGGCGCTGCAGCTCGACTCGGACAAGGTGCTGAAGGGCGTCATCCTGCTCATCTTCGAGAAGGCGCTGGACGAGCCCAAGTACTCGTCCATGTACGCGCAGCTGTGCAAGCGCCTCAGCGAGGAGGCGCCCAACTTCGAGCCGCCCGGCCAGCCCTGCACCTTCAAGCTGCTGCTGCTCAACAAGTGCCGCGCCGAGTTCGAGAACCGCGCGCAGGTGAGAGTTTCCTTGCGGTTCGAGCGCTCCAGTGGCTCACGCGCTGTGCACGTGCCGTAACACGTTCCGACAGTTTACACCCACATTTATTCGTGATTCGGCAGAATTCAATAAAACTATAAATTGTTGTTGTATCATTAGTCATTATTGTAATTATTGAATCAAAGTATTGTGGGTGTACTGAAAACTATTTGAGCGGACGAACTTATTTTAGTCTCGATGATCTATTATAACAAATGTTCCCTAGGAATTCCTTCCACAGCCTGCAGAGATACCTCCTTGATTTCAACGTAACGAGCTGACTGCCGAATGCGACAGACATCATCTTCACTGGCTCCGCACTGGAACCGATTATCCGAATGAAAAATCCGATTAATAAAAAAATTATAAAAAAAGCGTAGGGTGCTTTTTAAGATATTATCAAAATGATTATCACTCTACTCATATCTCTCAATAAAATATTTTAAATAACTATTGACACCATGCACCCCACGCTTATTTACAATATTTTTTTTTTATTCACCCTAATGTTAATTTATATTTATTGAAATTTATGACACTAATCTTAATTTAAATTTATTAAAATTTATTTTCCTATTTTTTAGTTCGGTTTTCTATAAAAGGCGTGTTTTTTAGTTTTTTTTTACTATTATTTATTTTCTACTTTTTAATTTTTTTTCATTTTCAACTATTGCACGACACATGATGCAAAGCATCAGAGAGTGCTTTACGATCGAAAATTTTTTTGTTCAATTTCTAAATATTATTTAAAACAGGCCATTACCTTAGATTTCGCTGTTAGGTACGCGAACGCCATCTGTTGGTAACGCCATATGTTTTTTACATTTTGGTCTAGATGGCGCTCTAGTAATTGTAATTAATAGTTCGAAAAAACTAAAAAATCTTATTTTTTTTATTGAAAATTGGAATAATCTTCTCAAATTAGTGTAGTGTTGTCATCGGTCCTCGATATGTCTACAATGTTTGAGCGAAATCTGACCGTTTAAAGTGGGTCAAAATAGCGTCCAAAGAAGTCGGTTACAAACATACAAACATACAGGTGAAGCTAATAAGCGTGTTAAAAACGACAGCTAAGAGACAGAAATACAAAAATGTGTAGGATTCAGCCGGCGAGAGAATGAGATGATTAGAAAGTTTTAGTATAAATGTGTTGATTGTTGATGATATTTTATTTGTGTTAATATTTTCATCTTGATAAATTAATTTTAAAATTATGCGAAAAACTAAAGTTAAAAAAAACCGCGCACGCACTTGCACTACGGAGTTATATTGTATTGTTTTGCGTTATAATAATTATTGAAGAGAAATTAGAACCGTTGTGATTTTAAACTCGATGTAACGATTTCGAAAGATTTATAGACGACACATGTATGGGAGGGAATGAGAATGATACATTACACATTTTGTTTCGTATTTAATTTACCTAGGAAACCGAATAATATCTAGGTAAATAATCAACAGGTTACAATAATTCTTATAAAACTAAACAAACAACAAACGTTCGTACGTTCACGTTCCTTTGAAAAACCGCAGTGCTTCCCTCGCGGGGAAGTAACTCGGCGAGCCATAGGCCCGCGTAACGAGCTCCACCGCCCGCAGGCCTTCGCGGCGTTCGAGGACAAGGCGCTGTCGCCGGAGGAGGAGGAGAAGCGGCACCTGGCCAAGTGCAAGATGCTGGGCAACA
The DNA here is from genome assembly GCF_905163445.1 of Pararge aegeria. Taxonomy (NCBI): domain Eukaryota; kingdom Metazoa; phylum Arthropoda; class Insecta; order Lepidoptera; family Nymphalidae; genus Pararge; species Pararge aegeria. The sequence goes on along the minus strand of NC_053184.1, from coordinate 243,453 downwards.
TCAAGTTCATCGGCGAGCTGGGCAAGCTGGAGATCCTGGCCGAGTCCATCCTGCACCGCTGCATCCAGAACCTGCTGGCGCGCCGCGCCGCCGCCGAGCACCAGGAGGACCTGGAGTGCCTGGCGCAGCTCGTGCGCACCGTGGGCCGCGTGCTGGACTCGGAGCGCGGCCGCGGCCTCATGGACCAGTACTTCCGCCGCATCGACACGCTGGCCGGCGCGCGCGAGCTGGCGCCGCGCCTGCGCTTCATGCTGCGCGACGTGGTGGAGCTGCGGCGCGCCGGCTGGGTGCCGCGCGCCGCCGCCGCCGCCTCCGCCGAGGGGCCCGTGCCCATGCACCAGCTGCGCGGCGACGACGAGCCGCGCCGCGAGCGCGAGCGCGAGCGCGACCGCGAGCGCGACCGCGAGCGCGACTCGCTGTTCCGCGGCGGCCTGCGCGCGCGCCCGCTCGACGACGTGCTGGCCGGCCTGGCGCTGCAGCAGCCCCCGCAGCACGACAAGCTGTTCGGCAACGGCTTCCCGCGCGACTTCCGCCAGCGCCAGGCGCCCGGCTACTTCCCGCGCCACAAGCCGCAGGCCGCGCCGGGCAAGGAGCGCAAGGCGCGCGTGGCGCCCAGCACGGGCCTGCAGGACGTGCAGATGCGCCCGCCGTCCAACGCGCTGCTGTTCACGGCCAACCGCCTGTCGCGCGCCGCGCCGCCGCCCGCGCTGCCCGCCTTCGCGCCGCTGCTGCCCGAGCCCGCGCTGCCGCTCAAGCCCGCGCCCGACAAGCGCGACAAGCCCAAGAAGGACAAGGTGAGCGCCCGCGCCGCGCCGCGCGCGCCGGCCTCGCCGCTCACGCGCGCCGTGTTGCAGGGCCCCGACAAGGAGGAGGCGTGCCGCCTGGCCATCGAGGCGGTGACGGCGCTGGCGGCGCGCGGCGCGCTGCCGCCCGAGCCCGAGCGCGAGCCCGCGCCCGACGGCTCCGAGCTCGAGCCCGAGCGCGAGCGCGAGCCCGAGCCCGACGACGACGAGCCCGCGCTGCAGCGCCTGCGCGAGCTGCAGCTGCCCGACAAGGTACTGACTACGGCGAGGCTTTCGATCGCATTGCTCGTGACATACGACCACTCAATTTGTCTAAGGCTGGAACGAGAGGTGGTCTGTTCCGTTGGTTCTCATCTTGAGTAAGAAATAGGTTGCAGACTGTAGTGATCAATGATTTTACTTACCTTGGCGTAGCGTGCCCCTCAGGTGTTCCGCAAGGCTCGTTACTCGGGCCTTTGCTTTTTAACATATTCATTCGGGGTTTTGACACTTGCCACGTAATCTTTTGCAATTCGCGGACGAATGGCAGACTCAATTAGTATTAATAGAATTGACCATTACTGTACAATAAACACATTGAATCTCAACGTGTGTAAATTCGTGTGATTTCCGTTACAGTTTAGGTTCAACCTAAGCCAGACACCGGACATACTAAATCTTGGAATCTTTTTTATTACGTTATAAACTACGTCTCCAATACCTAACCCGATTATCTAAAGTGTTCACCATCCATCAAAATACTTTTCTGTGGCTTGATGAGGATTAATCTTGGTTTTGCCTTTCAAATATGGAAGTCTCTAAATATAGAAAAGTTTAGAAGCTTTTTAAAATTTAGATTTAAACTTAATGCTTAATGCTTTATGTGCCCATTTGCACTTCTTGTCGCTGTCCTCAAGGAGAAACATGAGTAAGATAACATAATTACGTGGAATGAATACTGCAAATAATACAAAAATTCCATTCAATCTTGCTATCACTTTTTTCCCACTCGAAATTTCGAAGTTATTTTATTTTATTGTACAGGAACACTTACAGCTAATAACAGAAAATAAAAAAAAATAAAGTAAAGTAACCAAGTATAGCCAATTACAAGTTTTCACAAATAGAATTTACGTAGTAAGAAAGGAAAATGCTCACACGGGAAGTATAGTACAAAGTTAAAAGATTTCTGAATAGTCTAAAAATAGAAATGACCACCTAAAATATTGTAAGAGTACTTAAAATTATTGATTATTCCTGAACAGCAGATCACTCAAGTTAGTGAGCTTGTGACAGTTGTCCAGGGTGTATATTTTATTATTAAAAAGGTATAATAGGTTTTTAGTTTAATTCGTATGATTCCGTCAACTGAAACAACTTAAATGTGTTGCTCTGTAATTTAAATTAGAGAATATTGAAACTCTAAAGAAATATACTTTCTTTACATCTCCCCCGGGGTGAGGAAGAGCTAAACCCCCCATGTAGGGACAGGTATTAATTTTGTAATATGAAAAAGGTTTGATTCAGTTTTTCTATGTCCTATATCAATTCTGTAGTACTTTGATTGTTATTAATTTGGTAAAATATTCAGATGATCGAGACAGGTATCTGAGCATTCTAGAAGCTTTACTGACAATTTGGTCTACGTGTTTATCGTAGAGTAGTTTAGTGTCAAGCAAGACTCCTAGATCTCGTATTTCAGACACCCGGTTATTTAGTTTTAGTTATTATTCTTATAATCCAGATCTTGCTTATTATTTTACAAACTTAATAGCAATAGTAACAAAGTTTACTTCTCTTGTACCGATGCCACCTTCGCGCGTACAGGCCATCAAATTTTTCAACTCATTTAGCTTGAATTCGTGGTAGTTTGTTGTTCATTGATTGTTTTATTTCTGATTGTGACTTCAATGTTGGTCTTTTTTTTCAACAATTCTCTACCCTTTTATTTCGAGGTTATATTTGTGCAAACTAGTCGGGCTATAATGTCATTTGTGGCGTTAGGCCCAGAGAGTGTTCTAGTCCAATGTAAAACCGACGGAGCGTCAGTGGGCGAGTCTACGTCGCTGAGCCGTGCGCGTGCGCAGGTGCTGCGGCGCGTGATCGCCGCCGTGCTGGAGCACGCGCTGACGGGCGAGGCGGGCGCGGGCGACGGCGCGGCCGACGCGCTGTGCTGCGCCGCGGCGCGCGTCGTGCGCGGCGTGCGGCGCGCCGCGCCGGCCGACGCGCTGCGGGCGCTGGTGGCCACGCGCGCCGCGCACGCGCGCCTGCCCGCGCTGCTGGCCAGCGCCGTGCGCCACGGGCTGCTGCCGCTGGGCGAGTTGGGCGCGTGGTGCGAGGGCGCGCGCGCGCCGCTGCTGCTGGAGACGCTGGTGGCGCTGCGGCGCGCGGCGGGCGGCGCGCGGCTGGCGGCGCTGGTGGCGCGCAGCAAGCTCAACGTGTGCGCGCTGGTGGCGGAGCGCGAGGCGGGCGCGGCGGCGGCGCTGGAGGCGCTGGAGGCGCGCGGGCTGGGCGCGCTGGCGCCGCAGCTGCGCGTGCGCGCGGCGCTGGCGCGGCAGCTGGCGGCGGAGCCGGCGCCGGGCGCGCTGTACCGCTGGATCCGCGGCAACGTGGACGCGGCCGTGCGGCGCGACGCGGGCTTCGTGGCGGGCGCGGTGGCGCTGCTGGCGGCGCACGTGAGCGCGGCGGCGGGCGCGCTGGGCGGCGACAAGGCGGCGCTGGAGCGCGAGCGCGCGCTGGCGGAGGAGTACGCGCCGCTGCTGACGGCGCTGCTGGAGGGCCGCGCGGAGCTGCAGCTGGCGGCCGTGTACGCCGTGCAGCTGCACGCGCACCGGCACCGCTACCCCAAGGGCATGCTGCTGCGCTGGTTCATGTACCTCTACAACCTGGAGGTGTGCGAGGAGGACGCCTTCCTGCGCTGGCGCGAGGACGTCACGGACGCCTACCCCGGCAAGGGCGAGGCGCTGTTCCAGGTACGCTTGAAACGTGAACGAAAATATTCTACGAACGTATTTGAAGTTTCTCCATAATCTGCTATTATCTACTCCCATGCTTTAAATCCTCTTTAAAATATTCTGAAATGATGTTGTATCGAATTTCATAATAACACTCCTTTGTTTTTTTTCGCTTCCTTCTGCGCAAAGAGTTTACTCAACAGATGGCCGCATTCTTACGGCTCGATGCGTAGTATTTGTATGAATTTACAAAAAGGAACATTGTCATACACGCGCGTTTCCAGAACGCCGTGCCCTAAAAAAAAACAATATCTAAGTGTTTTCGAACCCCTGACACTATTCTTCGATAAAAATGAGCGATTAGATTCTTTATAGTTGTTTCTAATGCAACTGTTAAATAATATGTGGCATTAGTTTCACACGAGTGTTTGAATAGCTAATTATCAACAGTCACACGAGACTATCACCCATATTATGAATCCACTATAAAAGGCTCTAAAACAGTAGCTTATTGTTAACATTAAAACAGCGAGTCCTAGTATAGTGTCCTGACATCATCCATTAGTGAGTATCTACACAATTAAACTAAGTATTAATGGAAGAATTATTTATTGTAATAGTAAATAACATTTTGTGTGGTGCAATTATTAAGACTCACTTGATTCACTTGATGTTAAAAAAAACAAATGACGGGGTTCGAATAACCTATTTTTTACAGAGCCTAGTTTTGAAAAGCGCGTAAAGACAATGTTCTTTTCTTGAAATTCATACGGACACCACGCATCGAGCAGTAAGAATGTGGCTGTCAGTTGAGCGAACCCTTTGCGCAGGATTGAAAAAAATCAAAGGAGTGTTATTATGAAAAACAATACAATAGATGATATGATGTAATGGTTATTAGGACATTGGGTGTTTTAATGTTGGCAATAAGCATACTGGTTTAAAGCACGGGAGTGGATAAACAATGGCATCGGAATTTGAGAGGCTTGTCACTGAGCCCCGCGCTCCGCCCGCAGGTCAACACGTGGCTGACGTGGCTGCAGCAGCAGGAGTCGGAGGACGAGGAGGCGGAGGACTAGCGGCCGCGCCCCCCGCCCCGCGCCCCCCGCCCCGCCCCGCACCGCACCGCTTTTATTTGCGCTCATCTCATATAAATATAATTAAGCCAAATAGTTTAAATAGCTACCCTCGTTACCCTTTGGCGCCCGCCGGCGGCTCCGGCGCTGAATAGGTCAATTTTAGGTTAAACTAAACTACGTAAACGAATGTTAGTATCTCGAGATAATTTTTTGTAGACCTTTTACTCGATTTTGATACTTTTACAAATGTATACAATGTATAGTGTTCGTCGAACGGCGTATGATTGCACCGAACCCCCCCTCCCCCCTCCCTCGGCCCCGCAGTGAGCGTATTTTAGTTGAAATTGTAAAAAGATATCGAGAAGTTAAATCAATGTTTATTATTATCATCGTGATCGTTTCATTTACAATACTAAATGGACGTAGTGGATAACTGTAAGAATGCTTAAATTTCACTGTATTATCAGATTTTAGGGTTTTATAACAAATAAACAGAAAACTACAAAAAAAAAAAGTTTCCTCAGACATAAGAAATGTATGTTGATTGAGTGATTTGTAATAAAAAGTTGTGAAGTGATGCAAAGTTAAACTAAGTAACATTGGTCAATATGTATTCAGAATGAGAATAAACTTCAGTGTAATTTATTACATAATGTGCTGTGTCCATTTACTGAGCCCCGCGCTCCCCCCGCATCGTGCCGTGCGCACTTCTACAACACCATTCTGAGAAAGCGCTGCCCGCTAAGTTTGTGCGAGTCACAGAGGAAAGGAAGTACATTCGATGTAGGTAAGCTTATTTGTGTACTTATTTTAATGGCATAAATTCCATTGTGCGTAACGCAGTGAAACGTTTGATTGGCTCCTCGCACAGACCAGGAAATAATTGCACCAAACCAAACTACATACTGTTTATTTAGTATAATAGAATCGGCAGGAACTGCTTTGGATTGAGATGGACTGGTGTTGTAAATGTATGTTGACGAGCGTTCAGAGCAGCTTTCAAGCTTAATAAGTATGAAAAAACTATGTTCTACTATTGTATTTCTGGGTTGTAAAAGTTCAAACATATTTGTCGTTCATCGGCGAAATATGATAATATTACTACGACGATAATATTTAACTGCCTCGGAATCGGCACTGCTCTTGATCCCATTCGATGAAGTGACGCGCAGGCGCTTTGAGCACACTTGATTGCAACCAGTCGCCAGGTACAGAAGGAACATGAAACTGGTGATCAGGCACGGCGGTCGGCTCCTAGTGCGCGAGCTCATCACACTTACATTGCACGGTGTCGGCCCTTCGGCCACGGCAACGTGATTTTGCATGGACATGAGTCCAAGAGTTATTAAGGCTACTATTTATTCTAAGAATACAAATATACGCGGCTGGCTGCTACTGCCGTAGTAGGTAAAGTGATACAGCAGTTCAACACCTTTGATCTTGTGAATGCCGACAGCGGCGCACTATTTGTTCTTAACATTTTGAATTATGCTACTAAAAAATTTATTACCAGCATTTTAAAAATAATATGAATTAGGTGAGAGCAAATCAAAAATAAAATTATTAAATTTTCGATACAAACAAATAAAAAACAATACTTAAAGTTATTTTAGTATTGTTACTTTAGTTATTTTTTTAGTAATAAGTACTATTTAAATATTAAAAGAAAGCTTTATATTGAAAAAAAATTCAACAGAAATAATAAGAATCGTTATTTTCAGACTATTTTTTTCTCCCTCTGACATATTTGCTTCTAGATCAGAATGACGCAGGTTTTTTAGTTTCCATGTCTTATTGAATAGTTAAAAACAAAATTGTGATTAACTCGACACCGGCAGGTTTCGGCAAAAAGGAAACCTCCAGTTGAAACAAAAAGACCGCCTCCTCCTCGTCGGGCACTGTCTTGTCCGCATTTTGGGGGTAAGACATTTGCTGGTGTTTCGTATCTCTTAAATCTGGAGCTTCATCTGCATCTTCTTTTTAATGTTTATTATTTATCAAAAAAGGGCTTCAAGTGATTGAACTGCGTCATCATCCTTATAGCTTATTGTTACTAAAAGTATTACTTTTCGTATAAATAGTATCAAGCGTGAACATTGCGCCACTTCATATCATTTAACGTACACTCTGTTCAGTCGTACATCATTATTTTTGAGAACCTATCTATTTTATATATACCATATATTAAACGGGTAGTGTTTATTTTATATCTGTCGGGAAACGCGCCGTCCTATTTTTAGGCACTTTATACCTGTTATAGATAAAAACTTTCAACAGGACTATTTTGATTGACTTTTTCATTTCTAGCCACACTGTCTCTAGTGTCTATGCTAAAATAGGTACTAAGCCACTATGGCATCAAAAACGTTGCACTCAATTTAATTGCCTCTTATCTAAGTGATAGAGTTCAAAGGGTATGCGTAAAAGACATAAAGTCTAAGGGATCATCTGCCTTAATGGGTGTCCCACAAGGCTCAATTTTGGGTCCCTTATTGTTTCTGGTGTATATAAATGATCTGCCACACCATGTCAGGGGCACTTGTGAGATTGCACTGTTCGCGGATGATACATCTCTCATTTTTAAGACTGATAGAAACAAAGATAATTTTGACGAAGTAAACCGTGCTTTGTCACATGTGTCAGACTGGTTTACTGTTAATAACTTACTTTTAAATGCAAAAAAAACCAAGTGTTTGGAATTTGTTTTGCCTAACGTAAAAAAAAATGATAAAAACATCATAATAAATGGAGAAACACTTAAAATAGAAAACTCCACTGTTTTTCTAGGAGTGACCTTAGATTGTAAGCTACAGTGGGGTACCCATATAGAAAGCCTAGCGAGTAAACTCAGCTCAGCTGCATATGCAATCAGGAAAATTAGACAGCTTACCGATGTTGAAACAGCTAGGCTTGTTTATTTCGCATACTTTCACAGTATTATGTCCTATGGGATCTTGCTGTGGGGAAAAGCTGCAGATATTGAAAGTATATTTATACTACAGAAAAGAGCCGAACGATCAATAGGTATATAAACTTGGATCACGCGAATCGCTTCGTGAAAAATTTAAACAAATAGGTATTCTTACAGTAGCTTCGCAATACATTTATAATAATATAGTATTTGTTATTTGCAAAATATTACTCTTTATAAATCAAAAGCTGAAATTAACAATCGACTTACCAGAAACGGTCAAAAATTAGTTTTATCTGCATATCGTCTGCGAAAGGTGCAGAACTCCTTTGTGGGGTTGAGTATACGCTTTTACAACATGATTCCTAAGGAAATTCTTGACCTACCAATGCATACATTTAAAAAATGTGTAAAAACGCATCTAGTACAGCGAAGTTACTATACACTTGATGAATTACTCAATGACAAGGTAGATTGGAAGCAGCCAGCCTCGCTCTCATCTCCCGCAAGATGATTGTAAATGTTGATGTTGGAAAAGAGCAACTACTGAGTTTCTTGCCGGCTCTTCTCGGTAGAATCTGCTTTCCGAACCGGTGGTAGAGTCACACAAACATGCATACTTGACGTTTCAAAAGTGCTTATAAAGTAGGCCTACTTGAAATAAATGAATTTGAATTTGAATTGAATTGAATTAAATGTGAGCATAGGATTTTAAATAATTTTTTATACTCGTAAATATTGATTTCCACTGCTTTAAATAGCCTAAAATTCACGAATATCGATTAAAATATACAAAGAAATGTTTAAGTCTCATTGCGTTGCGTTGTGAGTAATGTATTGAAAGTTGCAATTTAATGTGCATTATTAAAAATAACTGTAGAAATTGTAAATTATTTTAATTAAATCATTTAGTTTGTCTATGTTATGACTACATTATCGGCCTACGTTTAATTCGTTTACGTAGATTGTCTTTTTATATATATATATATATATATATTATATTAAATTAATTGAATAGGCTGTATAGTCAGTGATCTTTGCCTGTCCTGAAGGGAAAACGAAAAGAATAAATGAAAAACAACAACATTTGGCTGTCTTCTTCTCTTTTTAAATATTTTACCATTGCGATAAACTAATGAGGTTCTTTTCCACCCGCATTTTAGATAAAGAACACCAATTTTCTGAAAATTAATAACATTCTTACATACTTTAATGTACTCCATTCACGTTAGGGTATTGTTTATGTTTACTATCATTTCTTTTTTTACATCATCGCTCTCAGAAAGAAAATAACCTATAAACTGATTCCAATTGCCTGATCAGTGACAAAGTTAAATGGAGTGTTTATAATTCTCAACCTTTAACACCACCTTTTCTTGGACCTCTATTTATCTTTTAAAATTGTATATTTTCTTTTATTGGATAATTCTTACGTTAATCGACACATGTATTTGAATTTCCTACTAAACTTTGTTTGCGTGACATTTTCTTCGTTCTTTAGCCATTTTTCATATTTCCAGCAGTAAATAAACATCTCACCGCACGAAGTGTCTGTTTCTGATATAGAAGAACCTCAAGGCGAGAAAAATTGAATCTCCTAAGCAAAAACACTATCCTTAACACATATTATTTTTTTTAAACACGATAACCCCGGGCTGGGATGTACTGAATTTTTTTTATCATAAAGCCCAATACATAACAAATTTAGGCTAGACCAGAAAAGCGAGCCCATGACCTCGTGACCCGGAGCCGAGCATGCTTACCATTGCACCATAGGGGCAGTTGTCCGATACAGTATACTCCATCTTCATACCTTTAAGGTCACGAGGCTCTAGGTTTAGCTTTTCGCTGCCCGTCCGTAAGCGTGCCCGCGTATAAAAACCGGTGAAGGAGCCTCGGGTAACGAGGGTAGCAGCGGCAGGAGCATAAGAAGTGAAGTGTTACGTACGCGCTGCCGCCCGCATACACAACTAACGAATATAATTAATGCATTACCCTGAGCATATTCGGTTTTTTCGAACTTGTCTCATGATGTAACAGTAGAAATTGTGCAGTAAGGGCATAAAACAATCTCCTAAATCCTCGACTTAAAATTCATCAAAATATGTATAAAAAGTCTGCACAATTGCACTCTTCACTCCGATTGCGAGCTCGAAGTTTAAGGTTAAATTCCGGGATCGCATCAAAAGTTAATATTTAAGTGGAGGATAAAATGTGTTTTATGACAGAGTTAACCACAGCTTTTTATTTCGATATTGAAGAAATAAAATACCTATTATAAATTTAGAAAAAAATAATAAAACAAAATAACTCTTAAAATACGTGTTTATTTTGTATTTTTTTATTAAGACTATTTTGTACGAAATATACACTTCCAATCTTTGGATATTTTAAAGTTATTTATGATACAAAGCAATATGATGCAGTGATACTTTACAGTCGAGGCGTATTAAGCGCGTTAGCTGCAAGCGAACGCTATAAGGTAGCCGAGAGTGTAAAGTTCAATACATACGACACTTGCGGGGAACAGAACAGGCTAAACTGTCAAAAACTCTCAGGAAATAACTGACCCTCTTTTTCTGTAATTCCACTGCATGAAAGTTTCGTAGGGCGCTCTCTAGATTCCGCCCTCGGTGGAAACAGGTTACCTATTCACTCTAGATTCATCGTTTTTCAAGATAAACCAACAAACAGCCAGTACTTTCGCTGCATGCATTCCATTATTACGAAGGTCCATAATATATTTTCATTTAAGGATATGCGCTGTATTTTTAGTCACATAAAACCTCTTTCTTCATTAAAAAACAAAATAATCGGTATTACGCGGATAAATTAACTAAAACCTTCCTCATTAATCACTCTGTCAATTAGTAAATACGGTACGAAAATCCTTCCACCTGGCACTGCAGTTGCACCGGTAACGAGTTCATATTATGATGATTATTAAACAGACTCTTATTATTTAATCGGTTTAGATGCAGGTAGTAGTAATCTAATGAAGTAATGCGGCTTCGGATGCATTTCTAGGGTAACCAAAAAAAGAACACTTAACTAAGGGAATAATTTATTACATAATATACAGCGCAGAATTTTCTTCAGCTCATGCTCCTTCTAATAGTTTAAAATCCACTGTGCTCGATGACCAATGGAGCTAAAATCAAAAAATAAATAAAACACATTAAATTAATTAATCCAGTACACAAGAATCGGCGCGGCCTTATGAACAGAGTCGTCGGGCAATAAATCATTGTACAGTCTAACTCACTCGCACCCATTGTGCTTAGGGAGCGTCGTTCGTAACCGCAGTTAGTTGATATCGATGACATTTATCGGCAACATACATTCAATAAACAATTTATCATACAATCGTTTGGCATTAAAAATATTTTACAACGCTTAAGTAAAAGATTCTCCTGTTTGTTGTATCAAATCGACATAAAGGTCCCGCGACCTTTTACCAGATACGATTCTCGAAATACTTCACAATGCATTTTTCAAAAATGTTATTTAGACAGATTCGCTCCAATTAATAGTTACAGCTGCCTCTCCAACCCTGACATTGATATCTTACACGATGCCCTAGACATTTTTAGACAGAAAATTGAATCGGACTGATAGGTCCGATTCAATTTTCCGAATTTGTCCGAATAAATATGTTATTAATCTTAAAAAGATCTCAAAAAGATACCTTTTAAATATTAAAAAATCTTTTTTATAAACTAGCTGTTGTCCGCAACTTCGTCCGTGTTAATTTCGGTAATTCACGTATCCCGCGGAAACTGTTAGTTTACCCGAGTGTACATACCTTTTATTTATCAAGAATAGTTTTTTCATCGCACGCCAAATAAGCAATTTGTATACCGAGTAAAAATTTTGCTACTTCTAATTTATTTGAAAAAGTTTTCTGTTGGATAAAAATGGTAAAAATCGGTCCATTAATATTTTCGGAGTCTATTGGTACAGTAAAACAAAAAAAAAAATCTTTTCACTTTATAATACCTTAATGATATCTTAATGCATTACAATTCAATAGTAAAATATAATTTATTTATGCATTTGCAAGTATTTAATGGACTGCCAATAGAACATAGGTCCAATTTTTTCTACTATTAGGATGTTTATACCCGTCGTAACTTCTAAAAGATAGGTCAATTTTGAATAATTTTAAAAGAAATTTACAGGTACATCATCAATCATTATAAAACTAATTATTTGGATGAGGATGAATATCATGATAGGAATCTATAAATAAGATCATCTTTCGATTGTACCGGTGTCCTGATTGAAAAATTAGGACAAAAAGTGGTGATTGTGACTTAACTATAGTTATTGTTAGATCAATAGCCTCGTGGACTTTTCTGTCAGCAATGAGGATAAAATATTGTAGTTAATCATGTGGTACATTATTTCAATGTATTGTTAATAACTTCCGCAGCACACAGTCAAGCTCCCAGTCCATAATGTTTTTTTTCCATATGTTTAGCAACCTTTGTTATACTTCAGCCAATTAACAGAAAAACATAATGCATTTTATACTAAAACCTTATGAATCACTGTGTCCATTAGTAAAATACATCATTGACTCAGGTCAAAACGCAGGTACTATAATCCAATTTTAATTAATATTACATTGCTATAGGTAATAACAATATTGGATAAGCTTTGGTGGTAGGCTGCTGACTGGCAACTGTGCATTAGATGACGCAGGGCACAGCTAACATCCAGCAAGTTGCAGGTAGTCACTCACTGTGCACAAGTAGTACAGGATTGGTGTGCAGATTTCCCTTTTTATTGAAGGACTGTTTTGAGCAGGCAATATTCTATGTATTAAGGGAGGTGTACACAAGGTTATGCATGTAAATATGCAAGGCACAGCTGGTCCTTTTTTATTATTATTCCACTACAAGTAAGCCCTTGACTGCAACCTCACCCAGTGGTAAGTGATGATGTAGTCTAAGGTGGTGGCAGGGTAACATTTTAGGGCATATGACAGTTATATTTCACACATACTTTTTGTTCCTTATTTTGTTTAACCTGACTGTCCCATGAGGTTATTTATAATTTCAACTATAAAATTGAATGGTATTACATATATTAACATATATAAACCCATATATATATTGTGATGAACTATCTTTGTGAGTGATGTAATCCAACTAGGTGCAAAGCACACTTGTCAGCCAACAAACAGAATTAATTTCATTAGCAATTGTCATTTGAAAAGCTTTCACTGAATGGATACCATTTCCTACTGGAAAATTATTTACATATTATTAATAACAAAATCTATAGTAATGTACGGTAACAAAAGTACTTGAAAACAAACGGCTTCTATAGTTTTATGTTAAGTCCTACGTACAAATTATCTGGTCAGCAGGGGTAGGTAGGTACTTAGGAATTGGACAATTCAATACAATTGAATTTTTATTATAAATCAAATCTAGTGTAACTTGCGGGAACGACCTAGTATTTGTTTCAGCAGTCTTTTTTTTTTACCTAAGGTACTAACCTATTCGAATAGCTGCACACAATACACAGAATGTTATAACACTGTTGATAGTATTTTCTCTTGCTTGACGTTTTTCCTCCAAAGGATCAACTCTTTCTCCGAATGGTAAACGAAACATGATGAGTTCTAGCGTTCAATACAATTTATATATGAATGAATTATGAATATTTTCTATCTTAATTTATTTGTTTCTTTAGGTCTATAGGGAAACTGAGAAACATGCTATTTGCAAATCAGATTTTTTTATCTGTATCTTTCCTCGTAGGAAACAGGCAAAGGTGTATCACGGTAAAGCCATGTCTTTAGTGTTTATTCACATTCATTCTCATTGTCAGGCGTAAAGCAATATCTTATATGTTAAATATACGCATATCCAATTTCATAGTAAGGCCTTCAGTGTAGTATTTTTTCCTCATTCGGGTAATATTGATGTAATATATTCTAATTTTTATTAATACATAACTATAACCTAATATATTCTTATTTAATTTAAAAAGTTTTCGTTTTCCATAAAACCTTTTTAATTTTGTGTGGGAAATCTTTCATGGTTCATAAATCTCTGATAATTTTACAGTGAATGGAAAAATTGCGGGAATCATAGAAGCGAAAACGCGCGCCCTCCAAATCCCATATACGTAAATCTTGCAATCACTTTTGCCAAACGTCACTTTTGTTTATTTATTGTATGGAAAAGTGACGTTTGACAGCAGTGATTGCAAGATTTACGCCTGTCGCATTGCTGTCGCGAGATGCATAATAACCCTGCCGGTTAAATAAACTATTTCTACGGAATGCCTTAAAACATAGAGAAAACTCATACTAAGTTGAGGGCAATAGTGATTCCCTGGATCATGCCATTTGACTTTTAGCTTGGATGTGCTTCTATTTTATTTTTATGATAATTATGCAATATTTAATAAATACAAATCGCACATGCTCATGTATATAATACATGAATTATAACATATCTTGCACCCACGTGTTTGTTACATGTTCCGACAATATTATCTAAGCCCTCCCCCCTTTCTGCCATAGTTAATTTCAAAATACTTTCAGTTCACTTTAGCGAAATACTTATAATGATAAAAAAATACTGTGCAATTTATTTACACATGGCGGAAGTGTAACTTCTAAAAAGTAGCCTACGAGAGATTGAGGTGGATGTAGAGTATCAGAACTATTAGGATAAATGTTAGGTTTATTATTTAGTTTCCATGGTAACTAGAATAGGTAAAAAAATGTATAATGTTTTCTATCTCACTCTGTCCTATACATTTATGTGTTTGTTTCTTTATCTAGATATTATTCGGTTTCCTTGGTAACTTAAATAGTAAAAATAAGTTAATTAAAAGAAAGCGACGTTGCATGTTCGCGCATCACAGTTGCCGGGCATGCAACGTCGCAAAGCGAAAACGTAATGAGGTAATTCATCAGTAGATTTTACTTCTCACATTTTTCTCATACCGGGCGCCTTATATATGAAAATCGATTCTTAAGGAGTAAACTCCAATAAAAAATTAGGAATCTCCTAAGTAAGGTAAGTACCCTCTTGAGCACTCGGTGTGTATGTTTGTACCAACCCAGTGCTCCGTAAAGGTAGTATCCCATTTATTGAACAATATTTTCAAAATATTATTAGAGCTTCCGCGCATTCTGCTCATCATTCATGCAGATCTTTTCTCATGATTGCGCAGAAGTCATGAACGTGATTCTCCGCGAACATTTGTGAGGCACTACTGAAGTGCGGCAGCCTCAACAATACTATGAAGCCATTATTGTATTGTATACGTAGGTCGTTATAAGCCCTCTGTGAATATGACATTGAATCAGCGCTCGAATTATATTTGCCGAAGCATTGTGGCGAAGAAGGAAAGGACCAAATGAAACTGGACATAAAGCTTTCAGTTTATTAGTTAAACAAATATCACTTTTATTTACAACCAAAGCAATCACAAAGTTATAAACTAATCGTAATCACCTAAAACTACTTAACAGATCGAAATATTTACAATAGAGTTAACAAGTCTTCAAGTTGCGAGACGGGCTCGCGGCGGGCGCGCGGCCGCCTCGCGACTCTTAAGTACCCAGCGCGCGGCGCGGCGGCGGCGCGGCGGCGGTCACGCCGACGACAGCGGCTGCGTGACGACGGGCGAGCGGCGCGGCGACGCGTCGTCGGCGCCCGCCTCGCCCGCCGGCTCGGCCAGCCGCAGCGCCACCTCCAGGTCGCGCAGCACCTGCGGCGACAGCGGCGTGAGCGGGCGCCCGCGGCCCATGCGACCATCTCTGTGCAAGTTTTGATTCGAGCGACCGCGGTACCAACCACGAAAGTGCGATCGCAACATCGCTACGAGCGATGGAGCGTGCCCATACAACAGACGAGAAGTTGCAAGTGCTAAGTCGCAAGCGGTCGACTCGCTGTGCTATGTCGGTAGGCAACCAATCGACTCGCTTTTGGCATAGAAATATTTGAAACGACGCAGAAGTACATTATATAGTGTACACAATGACCTTCCCACGAACCGCATGCCCAAATTCAGTTATGATTATAATTGTACGAAAAAAACGTATTAATGGAAATGTGAAGACAATAAAGAAGCACTGAGTGGCTGTGCCGTGAGTAGCACCTCGGTCTCCTTGGGGTCGAGCAGCGCGAAGCGGCGGTCGAGCGCCGTGAGGTGCGCGAAGGTGAGGTGCAGGTGCGCGTGCAGGCGCAGCAGGGCCAGCTCGCGGAAGTGCGCGGCGTACAGGTGCGCCACCACGTGGAACAGCAGGCGCGCCACGCGCCGCACCACGCCGCCGAAGCCGGCCGGGAACTCGTTCGCTGCAAGCACGCCGCAGTCACGAGGATGAGTCTCCCGGAGATAAACCCGACTCCTAAATATTAGCTACCCGATCGAAAATTGATTGTTATTTTTAAGTGTACAATAATTAAATAATTAATCGGACCGACTGTGTTCGTATATTATAATATGTCAAATGCACGAACTGCTAGGTTCGTGTAGTTTTGGGACTTTTGCATCATGTCACGAGGCAGTCTATTACCGGCTCACGCTGCGGATATTGATTATTTGTACTGCAGCAGAAGATTGTTTGTCCAACATATCGAATGGGTCCTAGGCTCCAAGCTTTCTTCTCGAGATACGCGAGATAGCGGCGCAGATGTCAAGAGCCGACCAAATCAAGTGCATCGTTTTTAAGAAGCAAGATTTTATGATTTAGATAGGATCACAAAAACATGTTTTAAAGGTTAGCGCTGCAGCTGTACTGAAACCGTACTGCGTCGGTTGTGGTTGTAGCTATTTGCATTGAAGTGATATAAGACGTTACGAAGAGCTGCTAATAATGAAATAGGTCTGTAATTTCTATTACCGTATAAATTGTAAGGTTTAAATAGAGGAATTGGTTTAGTATGTCATTTATTATTATTAAATACTGTTTCAAAGTACCAATATCTACAAAAAATAAGGAGCAATCACAGACATGACCACCCGATGATCACACGTTTTTTCAGTTTTAACAACCTAAAATTCTGAGTAATATCCGATGCAGATATGTTCTTAAATCCACAAAAAACGTTGCACTCATTAAGGTTGGCTCTCAATAAACTCTGTGCTGCCGTAGGTGAATCATTTACTGAATTCGTCGAATTGTTAACAAAATAAAAACATTCTGAAAGAAAATTTCAAAAGGTACTTGCAACATCACTGTCGGCGATTACTATATCAGGTATAAGTTAGGTTAGGTTAGGTAAGTAAGTAAGTTTACGTCGCGTTATTCCCAGTTTCATTATTAACAATTACCTAAGTTGGTTCTAATATTTTGTTGCGCGTTTTTCTTAAACGAGCACTTTTAAACATGTTGAAGAAAAGTTTGAGTTGTTTTTCATATACAGCTCATACAATTTATTCCTACTCACAAGTCACAATTACAAAAAAAATTGGAACGATATTTCAATATACCTTTGAATTGTGTCCATTTCATGTTAGCCTAGCCTACACGTGACTATTTGTTTAATTTTATATACTCGTATTTCAAAGGCCGACGAAGAGTTGTTGCAAGCACTCGCACTGACCGTATTTTGTGGGGAAAATGGTCTCGTCGTTGACGGTCTTCTGCGTGTAGGTCATGACGTAGTCCACGTACTGCGGCGCCGCCACGCGCGACTTCTTGCCGCGCTCGTCGTACCACGCGTAGCTGCGGCCGCCCGGGCCCGACATGTCGGCGCAGGCGGGCGCGCGCGCCGAGCAGAACTCCGACACGGCGCCGTACAGCAGGTTCACGTGCTCGAACAGCGCCAGCGCTGCGGGACACCACTCGCTGTATATGCCGTCACGTGAGCGTGGTTCGCTCTAGGCTAGCCGGGGCCGCACCGGATACCCACTGTGCGACGCGAGCCACTCGTTGTAGTCCAGGCCGTGCGGCAGCTCCACCAGCTGGCGCATGTCGAGCTCGGGCAGCTTGCGCTCCAGCAGCGCCTCCTGCAGGTACAGCTTGGGGTCGCCGGCCGCCTCGCCGTCGCGCTCCTTGCGCCGCGCCTTCCTGCAACGCGCCACTTACACACGACGGGCTCGGGCCCCGCCAACGTAACACGACAATTGAAGACTACTTTTCCGTGTGCTTAGTTTATATTCATAACAATTTTTTTTTTTATATAAAAATATTTAAAATTACTGATTTTTGCCAATAATATTTTCAAGTTTAAAATTTACAAAAAGTATTTTCAATTGAACGAATCAACAGGTGTTTTGATGTTGACTAAAATTAAGAAAAATGTTAAGATACAAAAAAAATACTACTTTTTGGATTAGTACTCTTCAATTATGTATATTTCTATGACATGATAACTATGTCATTAAATCTTTAACTGATATAACGTAACTTATATTTTATAATGACATATCTTTTAAAATATATACAAAACTCATAGTTTTGACTGACTTCTAAACGCTGGGGCTAGAAACTTGAAATTTTGACAAAAGTTTAAAACGCCAACAGACAAATTTTATAAATCCCACCCAAAAGATAGTAATGAAGTAATAAAGGTGAATGTTTGTATGAAATTCTGTAATTTTTCAAGTTCTATCTATCCATGAAGTAACTTGGCTTTTTGTTTCAAATAGAGATATTCCATACTTTTTGAAAATTCTCTCCTTAAAGGAGCCAAATAAGGGATCAAAGTTTGTATGAAAGTCTTTAATTAAATTGATTAGAATTTTAACGAATGTTCTCATAATTCTTAATTAATTACTGAATTGTTTTCAAGAAATAATTATAATTATGTTTGATTCACAGCCAATGTTTATGACATTGGGTGGGTATTTTTTTATATAAATACGGGTGCATATCCGATACAGGTCCATTTTTAAAGCAAAATCCAAGTTAAAAATAAATGTAGGTAGTGTAGCAGTCTGGGAAAAGTTAATTACCCAGACTGCGCTACACTCAGGAGATATCAACAAAACTTTTTTCGCATTTATTGGTAGCCCCAATATTCAAGCAAGGCCGGCGCGCGAGTCGACGCGGTGGGTCGGGGTAGGTTCCCTTGTTGTGTAGAATAATCGAAGAAATCTTGTATGGGAAACATATCCGAATTAGCGAACGAAGTCGCAAGCGAACACTACTAGTACCTACAATATTTTTTTTTTATTTTTTTGTTTTGAACCTGGAGTAGGGACGAGTTTCGTTTAGGTGTGGTACCTGGGTCCTCGCCCAAGCCATCCCGTCAAACACTTGTTCTCGATGTCTTTGAGGCTCGTAACGCCTTGCTTTTCAGTTGCATTACGTATATTACTTCCACTGCACTTGCACTAGCCCAGCGCGCTCTCTCTGCCGCCGCGGCGCCGGCCGACCGGCTCTTGCTGCTCCGTGAAACACAATCCAGGAGATTACACATTGTAAGATGCGCGAAACTAAACATGTCACCACTCTCTGCACTGCGACCGAGCAATAATCATTACAATATAGGTACAGTAGGCGCGTTTAGACAAAAGGCCACCCGCCTGCTGCTTCCACTCGTTTTGCAATCAGTAAACATTTCATTCAAACATTGCCGCGTCTCGAGCTGACCCTGCACGCGGCACCGCGCGGTGCCCGCACCCGCCGCGCCAGATCGATCCGAGGTCGCTCCACACGTCACGCGCCGCGCGCGCCAAGGCGACTACGCGGAAGCCACCGCCGACGCTGCACCGTGACGCATAGGCGCCGTGACGTGCCCTCGCGGCGTCCAGCGGAAACGAAATATACCTTTTTGAAACGAACCGACAACCGACATCGATGTGACTAAGTTGTACGATCTCCCAGGAGCGGATATCCAAATAATGAAGGAGTCACGGCGCTCAAGCAACCGTGTGCACCCCGCGGTGCTCGTGAAGATTATGTCACTCGCCGCCCGAGGCTCACCTGAACGGAACTGCCGAGTAAAGATACGACGGCAGGGAAAACAGCACGCCCAGGACCACCGCGTGGCACATCGCTGCGGCGACTGGCGGCCGGCGCGCGCGGCGCCGCCCCCCGCCACCCCGCGCCGCGGTTGCGATAGCCGCGCACTCACACACTATCTTCAGTTTCCAAAGTGATTGATACTTGGGTAGGACTACGTGATCGTCCTACATTATTATTTCTGCGATTGATTCACGCACACGAGCGATTATGTACGCAGTCGATACGGCACGCGGCTATAAGCAAAAGCCGCATCCAAAGTTCAGCGGCACGTTCACGTGCTGTTGCAGACTGCGCAGTTTTTGCGACGGATCAGATTCAGAGGAGGACAACATGACAAGATCGAGATGGGTGGCGGCGAGAGAGCGGAAAGTGACTGTCACATTATGGCAGTGCACTTATAACACTGCGTTTGTTTTGGCGCGAAAACCATCACGTACTCATTAAACTTCAACTTTATCTGAGGATACTGCACACCGGCGCAGCAGTGCAGCATGCCGCACTACTACTACTGCACCCCGTATTGTGAATCCAATGCGCTCTACTCTAACGCTGTTCAAGGTCATGTCACACGTTAAATTAAACTCATAACTAGTGAACAGAGAATTATGATTGAAAAACGTAACATTAGCTAAGCCAATTAAGTAATGTCACTGGGGTCAATATAATATTATTATCGTACACTCGACTGCCCACGCGGTGGGAAACATTAAAATTTAAATACATTTTTTCATAAGGCAGAAATCGAAATTGCTAGAGTGGGCTATGTTATTTGTTGCCACAGCTATATGCCAAATGCTATTCACCCGCCATGCTAAAATTCATTAGCAAGTTTTTTAGTTTGTTTGCACACAATAGACTCTGAAAATACTGGACCGATTTTAACCATTTCTTGGAAAAACTTTCACAAAGAAAAAAACGCTATGATTTATCTAAAAAAAAACTAGAGATCTATAAGTAAATTGCAATAATGTAAACCAAAGTAGCTAAATTTTGCCTATAATATACACAAAAATTATGTAATTATGTATTAGTCACCTACAAAAAGATCCCAGAGGACATACTTCTAACTATCACAGTTAACTCACAACAGCAGGTTTTGTGATATAAAAACAATATTTGTTATTATTTTTATTACAATATTACATTATTATATTCTTCTAGTTATATTTGTATCCTAGTATAAATTCTTATTTAAATAAATAATTTTGACATCAAGTGTATTTATGAAGCTGTGAAATACTTTTTAATTCATTAGAATCGGACATTTCATTACAATGACAATGATGTCTAGAAACACATTCCTGTACAATGTTTTGCTCCGGGAAATAGGCCTGGTGGCTTGAGACACAGGTTTTACCAACTTCAAGCATCAGTCACCACATTATATTTGTGTAACAAAATAGCCCGTAAGCAACATTATTCTGAAGCTAGATAAGTAATGTGACTCCATTTACTGACAATCGACTATCATCATCTCGCACATCTCTGAAACAAACTGTTCACAGCAGCTGAGACTGACCAGTCTATTGTCTGACTCGGGTCAACTTTGGTTACAACGTTGCTGCTGCTAAGCAAAACATCTCTCGTTTATTTGCGACAGGGAATTAAAACAGATGAGGTGAAACTGGGGTAGGTTCGCGGGACGGTCTCTTGCGATTAGCAATGTTTACGTGATTGGATGTTTCAAAAAGCTTGAGACAACTTCTAACGGATGTAGTTTGAACATCATCTCTCACAATAATTAAAATATATATGAATAAATGAACGTTGGGGCATGTGATTGGTCATTTTGGGTAGAATCGAGTGTTCCTTCCAGATAACTGAACATTTTGGGAATTAATTAGAAAGATAACATTGAATATCGATGTCGTCACCGTTCACGGTGTATATTTGCCACGATGCCTGCTTGTGGATTTGTATGGGCATTGGTCCGGTAAGCAGCTCGGCTTCGCATAGGCAGGGCCGTACCAGAATTCGGGCTAGTAAATAACGATGTCGTCACGGCAAAGCCAGCGCGCAGGCCGGCGGGCCAAGGCCGCGCCACCCACTTCCCACGAGCCTGGGAACTACTGCTGGGTGCGGCGCTCGTGAGCAGCACCCGCGAGTTAGCGGTATATTCGGGTCAATCGAATGTGCAAACTGTTTCAAATCATAACTAGATAAATGTTTCAGTAAAATGCAAACTTTTATATTCATTAAGTACATATAATTTTCTAGAACAGCGACAGCATTACAAATGTGACGAGAGATGCAATTATTTGACTTGTGACTTTTTTGAAAACATTTAGGGGGCTCCGGTAAAAATCTTGGATTTGGGCAAACCCTCCCTTCGTTTTTCCCAAACGGCATTTTTAATCCGTACGTTCTGGACCGTTACGATTAGTGAAACAGTTATTAACTGCGCGTCGCTGAAAACCGCTTGACGCTACTGATACAAACTTGTGGTATTTGGAACTCCCTACAAAAGACTCCAGGGGCTTCCAGCAGCGTACGTCTATCTATTTGTTATATTCTATTTGGCTTTAGGTTTTAAATTTTCAGAAAATAATTGCTTACATATGTTAATGAACGTAATGATGTTTAATATCGCAGATGTCGATCGCGAGGTACAATCGGCCAGGCTCACGGCTCCCGTATCAGGCAGCTACAAACTTAATAAACAGAGAATACAACCACAAAAACAACGTAGTTTCTGAAGGCGGAACCCTTGACACAAGTGACTAGCAAATGGGAGGGCGCGTGACGTCACGGGCCGGCGCGGCGGGGCACCTGTTGCGGCGGTGACGGACGTCAGTCCCGAGACTTGAAATCTCTACTATAACCCATTAGGGGTTAAATTTTACTAATGCCTCAAATCTCAATGTGTATGTTTTCTGTGCTCGTGTAAATAACTTTAAATACAGAACTTCCAACTGACAGACTGCGATAATAATAATTATAAATAAAGATCCCGCAGCGGAGTGATTTTTAATTCTAAATTGATGTTTGCATTTAAAGCACATTTCAAAACTACATACCTTATAATAGACAACTTTTTAAAATATGATTGAGAATAATTAAAGACAACACGCAAACACGATTCCAAGGGCTTGAAGAAGTATATTAACATGAACTCACTATTATAAACGTCACCTTTGGATTTAAGCAAACCACTATTAGTTGTAACCAGTTCCGTGGTGAAAGGTCAAAGGCGCTAGAAGACAATCAATGGAAAAAGTTGTGATAGCATGCTATAAGGAGTGTTTTTAAACAAAACAACATAGCCAAACACGACAAGACGATTAGCATTGTTCTTTTTTTTATTATATTCTATTATATCATTTTTTATTTTATTTTAATAATGTTAAAAATTCCACTCCTCTGCTTGCGGGGCATGCGAGTAACCGATCGATCAGGGCTCAAGAGTGACGAACCTCCTAGCAATACGCGCTGAGTAAAGGACTAATGAATACGACACTTAATCCAACAACCAAGCGAAAGCATATAATATAGTTATTATTCTGACTAAATGACATAATGTATCAGGGTTCAAATACCTCAATGGGTGTTAAGGCCTAGTTTTGAGTCTCTTTCTATTTTTAGTGTATATGAATGATGTACCATACCATGTCAGTGGAACATGCGACAGTGAATTATTTGCAGATTAAACACCACTAATTTTTAAGACTGACAGGACGAAAGATAACTGAGACCATGCATGCCTTGCTATGTCGCAGGTGAAAAAAAACGAAGTGTATCGAATTTATCTTACCAAATGTAAAGAAAATGTATAAAAATATTACTATAAATGGAGAATCACACACTTCACTGGAACTTTACAGTTTTTCTGGGTATGACCTTGGTAGTAAGCTACAGTGAATGCCCATACAGGTACTCTAAAGGGTAAACTAAGCTTAGCTCTCTATGCAGTAAGAAATATTTGACAGATTACTGAAGTTGAAATAGCTAGAAAAATTCATTGTGTATTATGCATACATTGCAAAATAAACAAGCCTAGTTTTATTGTGATGTCCTACGGGATCTTGTTATCAGGCAAATCTTCTGATATCGAAACTTTATTTATAATGCATAAAAGAGCTGTACGATCAATATATAAACTTTAATCAGGCGAATACATCCGTGTCAAATTTCTTTACTTACCGTGATACTTATTGTAGCTTTGCAAGATATATAACGATATAGTATTTTTAAGACTAAATATTAGCCCTAGTGGCCATTAGTCAGTGCCCTATGCATATCGTCTGCGAATGGTACAAAAGTCATCTGTGGGATTTGTTATACGCTTTTTTAATATGCTTTGCTTTCTTTCGGATTCAATTGCCTTACTTTGTACATTGATTTCAGCAATTGATCTCACACAAGAAGTAATATTGATAACCCACCCGCCTCATTCGGAACCGACAGTCTAAGCTCTTTCAAAAGCCCAATACAGGCCCAACTGAACATAGACACAACATATGGATCACAATAACAATATCGATATTAAAAAAAGGTTGAGTTAATATTGTAGACTGTAGAGGAAGGCCGACTCCTAAGAATACGACAAAGTTGAGCAGGAAGAACAAAAATAAATAGTTGTTCATAAAGGATATCACGGAGCACACGCGTCATTCGAACCAACCAGTGGCAAATCGTTTTGGCTCTGGGCGCGCAATGTGGATGACAAGCGCTCTGCGCATGTGCGCGGGGAGCAGTTGCTCGCGCGCCACCAGCTGGGCCTCTCCAATCCACGTGACATCGACGCACTGTACTGAGCTGAAGACCTTGCTTGACTACTGCCACGGCCTTTATGTGCTGGCTAACAGTTGCCGTCAGCCAACGACACAGGTTGCACGTGAATTGAACAATGAAGCTCTTCTGGTATACTGACTATTCTAAATACTGAGAAGCAATAGCAAGATTTATGAAGGGTCACAAATTTTAAATGACTTAAGTTAAGCATCGGGGTATGAGCGAAAATCATCTGATTCTTACCAGAATAAAGAACAAAGAACAGCAACTTATTAATGAACTACAGACAGAGTGCAAATTGGTTAAAATTTAACATTTATTTTTATTTGAATTGTATGTCTCGTCCCTACATGCGCTGCGATGCGGCCCGGCTGAGAGCGTCACCGGAGTGCGGCGCTTTCTATTAAGTTTTGACAGCAGCGCTTCTGGAAGAAGCCGCTAATCTATAATACTACATCGTCGTTACTGAGTCCACTGCGAATCTCTACGGGCTAGCGTGCTCTCGGCGTCGCCGCCCATACTCGTTGTGCAAACAAGATGTGTTAAAGTTGTTCAAGGAGGTCGCGCGCCGCGTGGTCCGCCGTGAACTGGTTTGGGCACTTCGTTGGCACGTGTTGCTTACAACGACTAAGTAAATAAACAAACTTTCCAGATAAAGTTAATTGTTTTAAGGCTTTGTTATATGATATATATTTGACTAATTTTGCAGCCGCTCGGAGCCCTATTCATGAATAAATTAGCACGTTTGACGAGAGTTCGATAAGGTTTTTAAATGGAGACAAATCCATTTAAATCGTTAAGTGCTTTCATGGGGGTGTTATATGAGTAACAGCCCCCCGAACAAGTTGCTTTCTGATAGGGCTTTGGTATTCACCACATTCATACGCGTAAAACTTTGCTCTTAACCGATTTCCATTATCAATGATTACCTTCGATTCTAATAATGATAATTTCGGTAAGTACGTTTTATTTCACAGTTGCAAAGTTCGAATCAATTGAACATGGTACTGATGTAAGTAATTGCATGTAGAAGCCTCTGATTGACGATATTGATTTCGATTAAGAAACCATTAAAATTTCGGTTACGGTTTCAGTTTCCGTTGAGATTTTGTTTTGTAGAGGACAATTGGTCTAATTGTCTCTCTACAAAACAATCACAATTTGTACAGAAAATCTAGTAAATTGTTCATTAATTGCTAAATGTTGTTTCAGAGTGGGGAGCTAAGGCTACCGTGCAACTCAGGCGACTAAGAAAATTAACAACTAATATTATCGGTGCCTCGGTGTTACGCGAAGGCGCGAGCTACTTAAAAACTTGTAGAACGTTAATAGTGCCTCGCTGTAGTGTGGTGGTGGTGTAGTGTGGCCCACACCAGCAGTGTAAGCTGACTACTAGCTGGTTACTTCTTGGCTCTCAGTGCGTGCCATTGAACTATTTCAAATCGATTAGTATTCATGACTTTATTACGTAACATCATATCGCAGTTCAAATACTACAGAAGAAAAAGAAATCTTCAGAGTTATTTGTATCGCATATTGTCTTCGCACAGGTATTTACGCATTCGAGTTTACGATACAGAAAGGAATTCAGCTAATATTAGAGAAGAGGTAATCTCAGAGTGGTTCTCAAAAGATAATATATATTTAACAACACAGAAACTTACAAGATAGCACGATCTTAGGAAATGGCAAGCGTCAGAATCGGCAGGAGCGGGAAACAGCGGCACTCAGCCAAAAGCACAGGAGCAGGCGGCAGGCGCCGCACGCCGCCGGGGCCGCAGCCCCTTACTACAAGAGCGTACCGGCGCGGTGACGACGCTAGGGTATCGATTGATGTATCGTAGTTTCCAGTGCTGGGGTCACTCAAAATTCTAAATTCAAAATTCATTTATTTTAAGTAGACCCAGTTTATAAGCACTTTTGAAACGTCAATTCAGTCTGTTTGTTGTGATTTTACCACCGGTTCGGAAGGCAGATTCCACCGAGAAGACTTTTTCAACATCATTTTACAATTTACAATGAAAAAATATATACATAACAAATATTCTTTCTTGTGAGAGATGAGAGCGGAGCCTGCTTCCAAGCAGCCTTGTCGTTAAGTAATTCATCAACTGTATAGTAACCACGATTTATGAAATTTGTTATGTTTAAACTTATGCATTGGCAGGTCCAAAATTACCTTGGAAGTCATTTTATAAAAGCATATACTTAATCCCACAAATGACATCTGCACCTTTCGCAAACGATATGCAGATGTCAATAACTTATGTCCATTTCGATTAAGGCGGTTGTTTATATCCACTTTACGTTTATAAAGAGCAATGTTTTGTTTTCAAAATTCAAAATTCATTTATTTCAAGTAGGTTTAATATAACTCTAATGTGACTCTACCATCGGTTCGTAAGGCAGATTCTACCGAGAAGAAGCCGGCAAGAAACTCAGCGGTTGCTCTTTTCCTACATAAACAATTTACATTTTACATTTTAACATTCATTTTTCTATCCTGTGATAGATGAAAGCGGTCTTACAAATACTATATTGTTGTAAATATATATATACACCGTAAACAATTAGGTACAAACAAACTAAAGTGACGTTGACGTTCATGATCTATGCCAATTTAAATGATAAGGTTTATTTGTAACTAACGCGTACGGTAAATGCAGTGTAGCGATGAATATTTTAAAACTAACCACCCCTAGACTGAAGGCCGTTTAGGTGTGAGAAATATCCTTCGCGATGAGATGGCGGTCAACTTACATGTAGTTAGCGAGCACGTCGAGACACATGGGGCGCGCGGCCGCGGGCAGTCGCCGCCGCGCCGCGAACTAATGGCTCTAATCACAGGCCTCTTTAGCGACCATTTGTTTGTGTGGAATCACTACGCCTCCAAGTGTACTAATCGTTTAACAACGACGGAGACCACGGCCGGTATGAGGTAACTCAGCTCGTTTCTCGATTTAGTCGATTACTGACGGCTCCGAATAACGGCCGGAACTATGGGCCCTAGGAGGAATCACCGGCTCGCTACTGTGCGCGTAACACGATAGATTGGCGGGTGTCTCAGAAATAGGGGGAACCGTTAAAGAGCTACTACTTCCGGAAAATTGACCGGTCTTCCCGGATCACAAATGCACAACCCCACCACCCTTCCCAGGAGTGAGGTCACCTGGCCCAAATAAATCGGGGTCAGTGACATCGTTTTCGAGCATCGATATACCAGCTGGAGCTTTTTATTCTTGAGAAACTTTGAAAAACAAAAACTGAAGTTACGTATACAAGTTTGATGGTATAGAGCAAATCTGGTTCCTACGATTGTTTCTTCTATATGAGCCCACCGTAGTTCCGTCCACCCGAATCCCAGATGCAAAGCCTGTAACGCGTAACGCGTGCCGCGCAAGGCGCCTGCCCGCTTTAAAGCACCAAGGTACTTGGAATCAGGGAACCACCGAATGCGTCATCTCATCGCAGCGTTTTCCGGCCACGACTCGTGCCGATCGCGATATTACAAAGTATTACTAATTAAAAATATGTGAGTGGCGCGGCAGCATGCCGCAACACATTGTGTTTTGTAAACTGCGGGCGGGGCGCGGGGCGATTGCGCCGCCGCAGCCGTGAGCCCCTTCGCGTGGCCCTGAGAGAGACGTTGCCGGGAAAGCCATTCACGAGTTCACCGTTTTCAAGTAAACGTTAAAACAAATGGAAACTACGGTTGTGCAAACGGGTTGCACGAAAATGAAATCTTCGATACGTGTCTAAGATTCCGAGTAAATACAACTTCTGCCACCGCCTACCGAGCACTGCGACAACGAGATCAAAATTATTTTTTTTTTTTTTTTTTAAAGTAGGCCTAATATAAGCACTTTTGAAACGTCAAGTCTGTCTGTTTGTATTGACTCTACCACCGGTTCGGAAGGCAGATCCAACGCGTGCTCACGCGGGACCGGTCGCGACCGGAGCACGTGCGCGTCTCACGTGCGCGCAACAGCGCAGTGTACGGGCCGGCTCTTCCAGAACATCAAATATGGAATTATACTTTTCTCGTTACGTCATTATAAAATAATACTACCGGACCCTCGCGACTTCGTCCGCGTATGAGTCAACCAGGTTACAAATGAGTGAATGAAATGATAAAGATTGAATAAATAATGTTAATTTTTATTGTTAAAAATTTATCTACATACTGTTTTAGATGTAATGTTATTTATCAAAATTAAGCTTAATTTCATATACTCCGTGAAAAGCAGAAGAATAAAGTGTATGGTGTAGTTTATATATTATAATTTATTCAATCTGTGTCCTTTATTTTCCACATAATAATATAATGTGGCTTTATATTGGTAGAAGAATTTTCAAAATCGGTTTAGTAGAACCTGATATTACCCGACCGACAGTGTCACAATTAAAAAAAGTCACAAACTTTACCTCTTTATAATATTAGTATAAATATAAATTTTAAATTGGAATCTGTCGTTTTGTATTCACTTTAAACATCTCCACCACGTTATTTATAACAAACAAGCTTATCCCCGCGGTTTCCACAAAATGAACTGATATAACCATACGATACTCGGAGAATCACGCGATCAAATAACATGCTTAGACAGACCAGATTTGTATGATACATTACATTATATAAGCTTGATACTTCTGACGGCGCAGTGGACAGCGGCCCGGCTTTATGTGTTTATGTATATTATTCATCAAAATATTCATCAGTCATCTTAGTACCCATAACACAAGCTACGCTTACTTAAGGGCTAGATGGCGATGGGTGTATTATCGTAGTATATTTATTTATTATTTATAATAAAACTGAAACGGGTCAAATTCTGTACATTGAAAATGTTATTAAATATTTTTTGTGGACAAAATTTCTTAATTAACCTTCTGCAAAAGAGTCCAACTATCAATGGGAATCGCATCTCTTCCTTTGCCGTTTTCTATTTTTGTTACTGAGAGAAACTAGGACTGGCTGTGTCTAGAGACACCCGAGCAATGATTGCCGACGGCGCAGGGTGTAATGGCTAACTCTAAAAGAGTTTACACTTTTTTGTATTTTTCGATTAACTAAAAAAAAAGATTTCTTTCAAACTTCCAAAGTGGGGCACCCATCCATTTGCAGAGTCAACTTTCTTAATTACACTAGTACTTAAATTATTTTCAGTCACTTGTGACGGAATTAACTCAATAATAGATAAAGTTTGTACGTGTGACTGAAGGGTGATTGAAGCTTCAAGAGCAGGGATAGATAAATTATTCGCAAGAAGCTCTGTTTTCATTGAATATATATTGTATTTGTTAAAAAATAATTCGTTACGTAGCTGATTTATTGAGCAAGGTTGTAGCTTTTGCAGCAGTACATTACGTCTGTTGTTTAAACGAGTGAAACCATAGTGTTAGTCTGCTTTAAAATCATAATTTTCGTCTGGTTCGACTCACCGCACATAGTAAACGTCTCGCAATAGCGCTAACCAGTGTAAGCCGCGCACCGGCCGGCAGGGCGCTGCCATTCGCTACATGATCGTTGCGGCATACCGCTCCGTTTTACCGTTAGAGAAATTGCACTGCGCCACACAACCCATGCATTCGCTTATTTCAAGCAAACCGTTTCGTGTAGGAGGAGTTTCTCTGTTGGAACAATTCCACACGCCATATCCCCGTGTCGCGGAGCCGAGGTGCCGAGGAGCCTCGTCGCTCGGCCGGCACGAGCGACGCGGACCGCGGCCTGTGCGGTACTGTGCGGCCCGCTGGCGACTCGCGTCAGCTGGTATGTTGGTTTATGCTCTTCAACGCCCCTGGCGCAGTGGCGGGCACTGTGCTCTGATAAGCGGGAGGTCCCGGAATCGATCACGGCAAAATTTAGAATTTTCTCTCGTCTGATTAAGAGGCAGGCTTTTGCCGCGACTTATATAATTGCCCCCAATAAAGAGGCACCAACGAACGATACAGGGCTAAGAATAGGGCGTAATTTTAAATAAAGAGTCTTTAATAACCTTTAGCTATCAAATTCAAAAAAAGAGGTTTTACGGGTACGGGTAGCTCCAACGGTTAAAACATCCTCGCAAATACACCTCCAATATTTAACCTACTTGGCTTGTATGAGAAAAACAATAATTGTTTAATGTTTTTCATTGTTTTATTGTAAACCTAACTACCCATTTTTATCGATGTCACTTAAAAAGAAATGAAGGACTGTCTACAACTCATATCCCATATTTACCCTATGGGTAATTTTTAAAACTGGTGTACTACGTGCTTCTTCAAACTCAATAAGACTTAAACACTTTAAGTTATGTTCCACGAAGATAACTTGAAAAATGTCGGACTTCATTATGAACGTTCAACCCCTTGTTAACCCGTTCAACGGTAAAATTAAAAAAAGCTGTAAACATTTAATTTATTATCTCAAATCGAAAGCCGAAATATAAAGTTCCACGGATGTGACCCAAAAATTAAAAACTTGTTCTGTTTTACTTTATTTTTAAACCTGTAAAATATTTTTCTCTATTTATACTACTTTTTATAATACGACAGCAACAATTGCAGATGGCCCAGCAGCCTAGCTACAAACTAGTGGATTGAGGCAAGCGCAAACAAATCGGCGCAAGTGACTTTCACCCTGAGGCGAGGACATATACCTTGACCGAATACTGCTGAGGAAATAGCACATCAAATCTCAAAGACAAGAACTTAAAATAACATAGTAAATACGTTTGGGTGGAAACTCCAAGTTGGCAGTCAGACAAGCTGCTCATATAAAGAATGTGCACGCGCCGTGGTACGTCAGCAACGAGGCGCTGCGCCACCACCGGCACATGCCAACTATGAAGAGGAAGGACGGCGAACAGACTCTGGGGAAAAGATTATCCAAGACGTCTTGGAAGAGAACGAGCAGACTCTTATTGAGGATCGACCAAAATACGTCTGCATACGCAAGTCTTGGGACTGATTGCAGATTATTCCAACTTAAAGCTCAAACACCAAGTTCCATAGATAGCGGATAATGTAACTCGAAATTGAATGGAATTTCTCCCCCTATTTACCTTGCTTCGGGGTGAAATTTCAGAAATCATTCTTAGCAGGTGCTTAAGGGATAAAAAATATATTGACAACGTTTCAATGTTTTGAGTTGTGCGCTGACAGATCAGTCAGCCAGGACAAACCTAAGATGCAACAGGGTGTAAATTTTTAAAAGAATTTACAAATAACTTATCATGAAGATTTCAGATTTTTTTGAAAGTTCTATAATATAAAAAAAACAAAGATATCCCTATAATGACCGCTAAGGGGGTTTTCTGTTCCGTTTTTGGCCATCTTACGCGTAAACTATTGAAGTGATCTTAGGAAAATTTGGTATTTGCCTGTAGCACCGCGGCAAATTCTACGCAGCCGATATCACTGGCTTGTAGAATCTATTTTTACTAAACAAGGAAAATAACAGCATCCAAGTGATAACAACTAAAATGGGAACGGCGCGCGCGGCGGCACAAAGTAGCAAAGTTTGTTATTTCCTTAAATGGTCACTTCAAGAGCGAGTTCTGCGATCAAGTAACTCTTCATTATTTAGCTTCTTGAGCCAAATTCACCACATTGAATAAAACCGGAAGTCCTAGGGCCCTGGAACTTTCCGATGCTGTCCGACGTGCACGCTGCAGCGAGCGGGCGCGTACGGTTACGAGGACAACTGAATGCGGTGGGACAGGAGTCTTACCAGAGGCAGTCCAGCATGACAGAGACATGCACGCGGCGCCCGCGGCCGCACTCACCTGCAACAAGCAACAACACGAGTGAGCTCAGCCACCCGCCGCGCGCCGCCTCCGCGCTTCCCACACACGCACACCTCGCCTGGCGGACCGACCAACTGTACCATTCTGAGCATCTTAAATGACTACGAAAGCTCCGTCCTGACTGACTGATAGCGTACCAACTCTCAAACGGGCCCCGCTGTTAACAGGGTGAAACTAGAACCATTTAAAAGTTTACATGAAAGCACTCAAAGTGTGGCCAGATTTGTGAATGTAGAAGCTGAACATAAGAAAATGAAGTAAAAGTGAGATTTTGATTATTTACACTAGTAGATTTTTACCTTTCGTAACTAAATTATCCACCTGCTAGAGTTGCTAACAAATGTATGAACTGTCAAAATATGTCAAAGCGACAATAATAATTGTGTCACGGAGTAATTGTGCATAGGTTCAGGAAGAATCTAATACTGGTTTTTTTTGACACAGAAATTTTAATTAATTCTGCGAGTCGTAGTTGTGAATTTTGAGTCTGAATTATTAATAAGTATCATAAAAAATTATAAATGTAATTAAAATTAAATTTAATTATCGAGTCTACCGGTGACCCTAGAGCGGGCAACGAATTAGTTTGGCCATCCAAAGGGGCAATGCTGCCAGCATCTTAGGAACTGTACCTCGCTGCGGTGGTTTCGAAGACTTTATAGATTTTATTTAGTTTATTTTAGGTTATATTTATAAAACAAATATTTAAAGATAAATAAATTTTATACAATTAAATTGCTGTAAATAATATAATTATAATAAACTAAGCAAGCCCCTTGTTTACCTTATTTTATTCCGAATAACCTTTATACCGGTTGTACTATAATTTATTCACTTCATTATTTCTTATTTTAAAGAGAGGCTCCGCGAGGCATTCATATATTAGTATTACTTCTGTGACTAATAGCATTTGAAAAATAAAAGATCTATAAAAATTAAATTAAACAAACTAAATTTACAAAATATAGTGTTGTTTAAATTCTTATAAATTTAGTAAATATCTGACAATAAAATTCTGTAAAAGTATTTGTAAAGCAGTAAAGGTTTTCATGGAAAGTTTGGGAAGACGCGATCGCTGCTAATTGTTGAAGGACACGCGGCTACAGGCACCTACCTCATCCTAGTCGTAGCGCTCTGCGGTGTGCGTTGCTATGGACTAGGGCTGCCAGTTGCTTTTAATAAAATATAGTGTATCTGATTTTAGACTGGGTAAATAAAGAAAACTTAATTTAAAAAAAACAAAACCTTTTCTAAATCGACATTTTGACATGACTAATGGCTGCCGCGACGTTCAAGGTGTCCGAGTTTGACTTGAAGATATATCAACATATTAAATTACTAAAAGTGAACAGAAAAAATGTCAGGTTACGAGATGGGAACGCATGACCAGTAAGTATCACTATACATAGTTATCATTGAATAGGTAATAAAAGATTATAGTACAACTAGCTACCCGCGTAACTTCGTCTGCACCAAATCAAAAAAAAAAATTGTATATAGATAATTGATACGGTAGGTACAGATGGCAAAGATAGCGATGTCACTTCTTTCGAATACTTCAATCAATCAATCAATTTTTTATTTTGCTTGAATATGGTAAATGCAACATGTTTTAACATTTACATATTTTGACACATATGTTTGAACATTTAACTTTTTTGAAAACTTCAATCAACTATCATTACCTATCCCCCTGGGACCTACTGCAGATCACAAATGACTGCAAAATATAATGTGGCCTAGTATAGGTAAGTAAGTTGACCGAAGTCAGTAAATGAATGGGTGCCCGACTTTGAACGTGTGAAAAAAAAACTGGCATACGTCAGTCGCCATTGCAGGGAAGGTATTGAGAAAATTTCTAAGTAATTTTATTCAGTCCTTACGTTGAAGGCCTTATTTATATGTGGCAGAACGTCAACTTGGATGAAGAAAATTAGAAAATTGGATGCAAACATTTCGTCGTAGAATGATCCTGAATTTGAGACAACATAATATCGCGGTGCTTGCTTCAACTCAATGGATCATAACAAAGTGAGCGCGGACGGGGC
Source organism: Pararge aegeria (assembly GCF_905163445.1). Classification (NCBI taxonomy): domain Eukaryota; kingdom Metazoa; phylum Arthropoda; class Insecta; order Lepidoptera; family Nymphalidae; genus Pararge; species Pararge aegeria. The sequence goes on along the minus strand of NC_053184.1, from coordinate 209,208 downwards.
GGCTGGACGGACGCTTTCGGAGACAACGTTTAGTTCCCTAGTTTGTTTCGGAAATGTACCACTACAGAGTGATTTGTATGAGTATGAGAATCCCAAGTTTTCCGATGTTAGAGACATTATAATTCGCTGCCACCTCTCACCCGGGGGCGCGGCAGGGGAGGGCACACCATTCTCCTGCTTCGCAGCACACTAACTTGAACGACGCGCCATTAAGGGCGCAGTTAGGACGCGGCTATTTGGCTTTCTGTGTGCTAAAGTGCCCTCGCGCATATCACCGCAGTCAGAACAGATATTCTGCTAGACCTTTGCGGTGCGTACTAGAATTAAATTGAATTAAAATAGAAGAACAAGGATATATTATTAGCGCCAACAGTTTGTTCAAAAATGTTGAAACAACTTCTTTCAACATTTTTGAACAAACTGTTGGCGTTAATAATATATCCTTGTTCTTCCTATCTTTCCTATCGTAATAACTTTATGTTATTTGGTAGCGGATTTATTGAGAAAGGTCTACAGACTTTGTAATAGTACGCTGCGTCCTGTAGTTTGTGCGGTTGAAACTGCAGGGCACCGCTAGGTCTTCCGTTAGTCGCCCACCATTAAATTTTTAATCTGAGTAAGCGCAGTGTTTTTCCATGACGACACGTCGATGACGCCCGCGGCCCGCAAGCTACAAGTAACAGCTGACGATGCTAATGTGGTCGTGCACAACTCCGTTCCATCACCATTGTTACCAGCAAAAAGGTGTGAAAAGGGTGACGATACTTTAAGAGATTCAATATTTATAAATTATAATTGGCGGAAACTTTTTATCCCTCCTACTCTCGTTATCCTTCCTCTTAGACGATGGCGTTACAATCCGAAGGCAGCGATATAACGTTTCTCTACCTCGCAAGTGCTGTGGACCATGACTGGTAAGAGGTCTGTTAACCATGGGTTTTTCCAGACTGTCCTCAACATTGGAAAATACCTAGTGATTCCGATACACTTGAAAAGCAAAACGTATATAAATTTTCACCCGATAAAGATACGTCACACATATGAATATCGACTACCGTACATTAAAATAAAAAAACCATGTAAGCACTTTAGTAGTGGGCCAGCGCACAGATCGATGCTGTGGCTACACGTAGCGCAGCGCTGGAATTGACGTCACGTCAGCTGATAACGCATATCGATAAGCACGAGGCCATTGCAACACAGCTCCGCCGCGAGAGGCGCTCGGTAGAGCGAGACCCTCGCGCCTCGCGGGACGCTGCGCGAGAGAGTAAAGCGGAAGAGCACCTGCAGAAGCACGAGACCGTGTCGTCGATGTCGAGCGGCAGCACGGCGAGCGGCGTGGGCGGCACGCTGCGGTAGGCGCGCGCGCCGCGCCGCAGCGCCGCGGGCCAGCGGCGCGGACTGGCCTGCTCGCTCATGCGTGGCGTCGCGGGCGCGCGCCGCGAGACACTGGCGCGCGCGGCGCCCGGCGCACTAATCATTGCCACGACGGCCGCGCCAGCCGGCCACTACGACTCGCGCTGAGGGTTCCGTGTCGCGGAAATTGACTACAGTTAGGATTAGCTGATATTATTGTATTAGCTTTCTTTAGGCAAAATCATTTTCAAAGTCGTTTTTGAATTCATCTTCTTATTGATATTGTTTTTTTATCTTATCCATACCTCCGTCATTTATAGACGGATTTGCAAAATTATTTTTTTGTTCCAAAGGAGTCTATTACGAAATTGTCCTATTTAAATTTCATATAGACCTGATGAACAGTTTCGGAGACACACAACGGAACTTTTCAAAAAATTACAGCTTATCAACCGCAGTAGGTAGTTGCAGGAGGACCTAGACAGGCTAACTAAGTGGTGTAGTGCGAACAACGATACTGAATCATACAGAATGTTTAATATCTCGAAACGGAAATATTATTACATTAAAATAATTATTCATAGCATTACAACTGTAAATTAAATTAGAGATCTAGTGGTGATTTTTGATCAAAAACGAAGATTCATCCCTCGTATTGAGAGCTTCGAAGCTCACTGGTTTCATTAAATGTAGTTCTTAAGTTTACCAAATTTTTCGTTCACCAAATTAGTTCGTAATTCTAATAAGAAGATTCTATTACTCAATGTTCTGACTTGAAGTGTATTGGAGTATGCTTCTGTGACCTGAAACCCTCACTACAGTGTACACTCAATGAGAATTGAACGTATCCAAAAGCGCCTCCCTATCACCTGATTCTTTGCGACAGTTAAATCCAATTAAACACTCGAGTTACCACATGGCATGAGGCTGCGTCACTATAAGATGTTCCCTATCGGGTCGTAGAAAGTTGTTGGAATTATGTGTCTTACATAAATTAGCAAATGACTCTCTTTATGTGTCTCACTTGTTGCAAAGAGTAAAATTAAGAATACCTAGGCCATCTAGCAGCTGTTCTTTGTGAACTATCCAAAGCATTCGATTGTGTTGATCATTACAACCTTGCTTCTGAACTAGGCCACTATGGTGGAAAAACGTTGCACTTAATTTGGTTGCTTCTTGCCAGTGACAGAACCCAAAAGGTATGCATAAAATAGTCGCAGGAGTCGGCTACGTCAATGGGTGTCCCACAGGTTTCGATTTTTGCTCCCTTTCTATTTTTGGTGTATATAAATGATCTACCACACCATGTCAGTGAAACTTATGACATTGTACTGTTTGCAGATGATACATCTCTTATTTTTAAAACTGATAGAGGTAGAGATAACTCTGACGATGTAAGCCGTGCTATACACTAGCAGGTAAACTATGCTCTGCTGCCTACGCCGTCAGGAAAATTAGACAGATTACTGACGTAGAAACATCAAGACTTGTTTACTTTCAGTTCTTTCAGTGTGATGTCTTACGGGATCTTATTATGGGGCAAATCTGCTGATATTTAAACTATATCCATGTTGCAGAAAAGAGCTGTACGGTCAATATATTATCAATAAATCGCAAGAATTCCTCTGTGAAAAATTTAAAGAAATAAGTATACTTACGCCTTACGTAGCCTCACAATATAGTATTTGTAAGACAAAACATTTTTCTTTATTAACGAAAAGTGGATATAAACAACCGTCTTACTCGAAATGGACATAAGTTGGTGACATCTGTATATCGTTTGCGAAAGGTTCAGAAGTCATTTGTGGGATTGAGTATATGCTTTTATAATCTGATTCCCAAGGTAATTTTGGACATGCCAATTCATCAGTTTATACAATGTGTTAAAACACATTTCATAAATTGTGATTACTATACGATTGATGAATTGCTTAACGACATTTCCGCTCTCATCTCCACAAGATTGAAATGTTATTATACATATATTTTTTTATTGTAAACTGTAAAATGATGTTGAACAGAGCAAACGGTGTGTTTCTTGCCGGCTCTTCTCGGTGGAAGGTGGTTCTCTGCCTTCCGAACCGGTGGTAGAGTCATTACGGACAGACTGACTTAACGTTTCAAAAGTGCTTATAAACTGGGCCTCCTTGCAATAAATGAATTAAGAATTTAGAATTTTTTGAATTTTATGTTTATTTTATAGCCAGCCTTTCTAAAACAAATATGGGAGCCTCGGCCCCAATAAACAAAATTGTAAAATCATATAACATAATGACTAAATATCTTGGCGGAACTCACTTCTAACATTCTCCAGAAAGCTTAAGAATCACTTACTTGGTTTGAAGTAGGTAAGTTATTTCCATATTTTGATTTTTCACAACACATTTGAATTAAATAAGTACTGGTATTTTTCTGACAAGAAAATTTTAATATCCCGTCAGGCATCAGTGCCAGTTATTATCCATAATCCATAATCCATAGTAATATTATAAATGCGAAAGTGTGTCTGTGTGTCTGTGTATTTATTTATTTGTTTGCTTCTTACTGATGTTCTGCTTAGCCACATCACAAATCTTAATGACATTTGGCACAGATTTAGATTGCATCCTGGAGAAAGGATATGGACATAGGTAGGATACTTTTTTTGGCATTAAATATAGGGTTGCTACAAGATTTATATGTTATCTGAATGTTTGTTTTGTGTATTTTCTCTATGTTTGGCTTAACCAGTCCATAAATTTTTATGTAATTTAGTACCGAGATAGCTTGCATCTTGGTGACAGACATAGGTTATTTAATATTCTGGAAAAAAATAATGTAATATATAGGGTCAATTAATATATTATAGTGGTGATAGTCAGTGGCTAGAGCTTCACCCTCCTTTTAGGGTGACCCAGTTAACATTTTCAATTAAAGGAATTTACTCACTTTTATTCACTTGTGAAGAAAAACATCACAAGGAAACCTTAATGCCTGAAAGTTTTTTTAACATTCTTAATGTAGTGTGACCTCTACCAATCTGGCTACAGGTTCCTGAACTTTATGCAAAATGTTTGTTTTGAGTGATACTAACAATATAACTGTGAAATCATGTCTTTGTGTTTATTTTTGGTTCTGTAATAATCTGACTAGAGATGACTAGAGACCTAGAGATGGCAAGAGGAAAAAAGGACAACACAAAAAAGATGGGAAGATGACCTGCCAAAAGGATTTCCTGAGACAAAGTGCACTGGAGAATTCTAGAGGAGGCCTATGTCCAAGGACAGCCTGACTAAGAGCGCTGGTGGTACAAAGTTTTATGAAATTTTTAGAAATAAGTATCAGATAATTAAACAATAGATTTAGTACCTCTGCAGTATATAAGCAAAAATTCATTTAGTCAGTGAATAAGGGCATTTTTTTTGTTTATTTATTTAATAATCTGACTCAAAATATGAAATGTTAATTCTCTTCTGGGAGATTGATGCAGAAATTATAAATTGATGCTTTATTGGTTTCATGTCTGCCTCTGAGGCTCAGTTATTGTAAGTTAAATACTTTCTTTACAGGATCAATTACAATATTAAACTCAGTTTGAGTGGTGGTACCATTCAGAAAGCTACAAAGATATACAAACAAAGTAAGAGTTATGCATATATAGTAAAAAAAAAAAATGGTAAAAAAATATTGTTTTGGAATATACAAGTAATGCAGTTCTTTCATTTGGTACCATTGTTATAGTCCTAGACACATTTTAATATTTCATTTCTCCCGTTTAGCCCCTTGTGTAATGTAAATGGTTCTTTTATTTGCAAATAGGTTGTACACATGTTATTGTCTATAACCATTTGAAATTTAAGGTTATGGTATTAATAGTTTTTTTTATTAAGTGTAGTGATGTGAATAAATTTTAACAACACAAAATAAAATTTGAGCTATAAATGCTTTCCGAGTGTTGACACCACTAATTTTCTATGTCTGGACTGGTGCTACAGAGCATTTGAGAACCCAGTTAGATATATTTTCAGTTAACAAAGAGTTTTGCAATACTTATTATGCATGTATTGCCCATTCTGATCTATTATTGCAATATACTTACTTATACAGTGCTCCTTCGACTGCTGAATGAACTAATGTTTATTATAATATGGCATCTAGCAGTTTAATTACAAACACAAGAGTAACCTCAGTGAGTCCAGACCCCCCTCCCTAGCAAAATAGTACTGGCAGTTGGGGTAGAACTTTGGAACTATACTACCAGAAACTACTAAGAGCTGGGGAGCACAATAACAGCTCTGCGAGCTTTTTAACAAGTAGGAAGGTCGATCTACGTAGCAACTCGGTTAAATATGTGTATGAAATAGAATACTAGACAATGACCAGAGATTCTCAAAACAGGCGAATTGTTTGAGCTGAACTCACCCCATGAACCAGTCGACTGTGTCCCGCAGGTACTCCGGGAGGCGCTCCAGCTTGGCGGCTTCCTGTGCAGCTCACGACTGAACGAAAACAGAATATTGCACGGAAATCGCTTCGGCACAGTTCTGTGCTGCTCAGCCACACAATAACACTACCTGTCCCATCACCTTCGGTAATGTTGCAAACTGAATTATGATAACTGTTAACTCTAAAATGCTGTTAACTAGAGCGTGTCCGTCAACGAAACTAAATCTCTGAACGAGCAGCTGAGTTTAGCTCGCCATGTTGCGCAACTTCCACTTCATCGCAAACTGTGAGAATGTCTGAATACAGCAACGCTGTATTCGAAATACAATAGACAATTTAAAACATAAATGTTAATTGTATCTAATATTACTAGTTTTTTGATAAACCAAAATTATTAACAAATCAGTACATACTAAATCAAAAATAAATACATTTTTAATGTAAATATCTAACGTTGGCAGTACTGAAAAATAAATAACACAGACAGAATACGTTGTCATTTGTCAATATTTCTATCACAGATACAATAGAATACACACAGATGAAGGAAAACAAAAACGTAGATTGATTTAACTATTTAGAACTAAAAAAAGAAAAAAAATCCTGGAGTGTATACTAGAATGGCGACCAACGCCAGTGCATTCCAATTTTGCAAATTTAGAACATAATCCTTTCGATTGATTGGATTGCAAATCATTCTGTTTTGTATTATCCATATCAAAATCAATAACCTTTAGCTATGGAACAAGGATTCATAAAGTCTGATAATGTGTCTATAATTAATTTGTTAATGCTAGGAGAGACTTTTTGCATTTAAAACCAACTTTTGTTTGGGAAAAGGAATTTAGAAATAAGAATTGTACTTAACACTTAAAAGTCCACTAAACTTTTACTAAAAGCTGTGGGACTTTTTATATTCGTAGATAAGTCTTGATGCTGCAACTCTAACTATAGTTTACAATGTCCAGAGAATAGTCTTTGTCCTCTGCCTTTTCCATTTGGGAAAGAATAAAGAATTAATTCAGTTCTTGTTTATGGCTTAAGAATGAAGAAAAAAAAAGTTGGTGAACAAAATTAGTTATGAGGGCTGACATTGACATTTCATTTGACATATCAATAAAAAACGTACATCGACCTAAAAGTTAAGTCTACTCACCACTATCTTAATATTCTTGCTCGAGTTTTTAATTTTTATCCCTCTAAAAGATTCGCGATAGCAATTCCAGAAAGTTACCATTTAAATTAGTGGTGGCCGTTCTTGCGGCTCGCTGAGAATAGTGATAAGTGACGATGCGGATGGTTCGCCTGGTTCTGGGCGGGCTGGGCTGAGGCGCTGAATCCTCGCGCGCCATGTACGAGGGCACGTGCGGCGCGGCGGCCGCGGGGCAGTGCGGCGCGGCGCAGCGCGAGGGCGAGGCGGCGCCGAGCGAGCCGCCGCCCGCGCCGCCGGAGCGCGACTATAGCGGCTTCGACATCGTCAAGGCCACGCAGTATGGCGCCTTCGCGCGCGTCAAGGAGCTGGTGGAGGCCGGCTGGGACGTCAACCAGCCCGACCACGAGACGGTCACGCTGCTGCACTGGGCGGCGATCAACAACAGGTACCGTCAGGCGAAAGGGTGGCAGCTGAGACCACTCTGCTGGACCTGACTATCTTTAGTGTAGTATAGAAGGCTTTATTTATTTAATATTCACTGCCACCTGTGACCTATCTAATAGTGCCTTGTCTAGTGATACTTCTATTAGTGTCTCTCACACTGAAAACAGTTAAATGGTCTCTTTATGTTGCAAAGCCACTGTATATATTGTACCAGCTGTTGCCTGAAGCCTTAATCCAGAGTATCGTCATTCCAAAATTCAGTCAAATTGATTCAGGAGTTTTTGTGTGAAAGAGCTACAACCATCCATCCAGTCTTCCATACAAATTATGTATTTTATTTGTAAGAAAAACTTTTAGGGCTAGCAATTTGCATTCAAATAGCCAGCCTAGTAGAGGCTATCCAGTGGGTCGTACCACGAGCGGGCACTCACTGGGCAGCCCCTGACGTGGCGGGGCGCAGGCAGGAGATCATCGCGTACCTGCTGGAGCGCGGCGCGCGCGTGGACGCGCTGGGCGGCGAGCTGCAGGCCACGCCGCTGCAGTGGGCGGCGCGCCAGGGCCACCTGGAGGCCGCCGTGCTGCTGCTGCGCGCCGGCGCCGACCCCGCGCTGCGCGACGCGGAGGGCTGCGCCAGCCTGCACCTGGCCGCGCAGTTCGGCCACACGGCCGTGGTGGCCTACCTGCTGGCGCGCGGCGCCGCGCCCGACGCGCCCGACGCCGGCGGCATGACGGCGCTCATGTGGGCGTGCTGGAAGGTGGCGGCCGTGGACCCCGCGCGCCTGCTGCTCACGCTGGGCGCGTCGCCGCAGCCCGCCGACGCGGCGCACGGCAACACGGCGCTGCACTGGGCCGTGCTGGCGCGCAACGGCACGGCCGTGTCCACGCTGGTGCTGTACGGCAACGCCAGCCTGGACGTGCCCAACCTGCGCGGCGTCACGCCGCTGGCCATGCTGCAGGCGCACGCGGACGCGCCGTGGCTGGGCGCGCGGGTGGCCGAGCGCGTGCGCGAGCGCGCGGCGCTGGCGGAGCAGAGCGGCTGGCTGCGGCGCCTGGCCTACGACCGGGTGCGTCTGATAAATTTGTCATTTGAACAATTACATTTTCCAAAAAAATTAAATAACACCCACTTCTAAAGGAAGGGTGCAAGAGCCGAACGATAACTGTAGATCTATTATTCTTAACACAATATTCTTGAAACATTTTTAAAGGGCATTTTAGGTAGAATTTTTTCATCACTAAGTAAAATTTTTATTAAATTTAAATTCAAATCCAAAAATTATTTATTCCTTTAGGCCTATCATTACAGGTGCCTATAAAGCGTTAATACATAAATGTACATAAATGTACAATGTACATTGTAAAGCGACGGTGATAACGTTGTTTGCCAACTTAAACCTAAACCTACGAGGGTTCCAAGAGCCCCCAGTAACCTTAGCAAAAAAAAAACAAGAGCCATTTGGATTTGATGAAAATAGTTCACCAATGTTTTAATCTAATTAAGTTGGTTATAGAAAGTTAAAATTAAATATATTAAATTCAAATTAAAAATTTATTTATTCATGTAGGCCTATCACAGGCACTTATGAAGCGTTCATACATATTTGTTTACATAATTGTAACGGGACGGTGATAACTTCGTGCGCCAACTTAAATCTAAAGCTACCAGGGTTCCAAACGCGCCCCGGTCCCAACAAGTCGCTTAACGAGCCAGACAACCAGGGTACGGGTAGGTAGAGGCCAGTGCTCACGCGCGGTTCGGCCCGCAGAAGTTCCGCTGGTGCTGCGTGGCGGGCGCGCCGTTCGTGGCCTTCTACCTGGCGGGGCAGGTGCTGCAGGCCGCGGCCGCGTACGCGCTGAAGGCGGCGCTGCTGGGCGCGCTGCTGGCGCTGCTGCGCGCGCTGGCCGGCGCGCTGCCCGACGACGAGCTGCGCGCGCTGCTGCCGCTCAGCGTGTACCTGGCCACCAAGGCGTGGTTCTACATCTCGTGGGCCGCCTTCGTGGCGCCCGCCGTGCCGCGCGCCGCCACGGCCGGCTTCGCGCTCAGCTCGCTGCTGCTGTGGTACGCCTTCGTGCGCTCGTGGCGCGCCGACCCGGGCGTGCTGCGCGCCGACCGCGCCGAGCAGCTGCGCACCATCGTGGCGCTGGCCGAGCGCGGCGGCGCCGGCGGCTTCGCGCCCGCGCGCTTCTGCTCCGCCTGCCTGCTGCGCCGCCCGCTGCGCTCCAAGCACTGCTCCGTGTGCAACCGCTGCGTGGCCAAGTTCGACCACCACTGCCCCTGGGTCAACAACTGCATCGGTACGCTTTTGTATACTTTCCGTTGAACCTCACTCCGAACGACTCCCCGCGAGTACGGTTGCAGTATGTTCCCGATGTCTAGAGGAGCCGCCGACGGAAAGGGTGGAACCGGATTACTACGAGACTAGCAATGTTGAGGGTGGCACTTAGATCTTTCATTCATTAATAGTATAACTGAAGCTAAATACCTTGATTCTCAGCGGGAAGTATTTATTGTCATGAATGTTATTATTCCATAACATGACATAATAAAGTATTCGTTTTAGAAATGTTATCATCGAAGCCCACCGACCTGCATAAGAGTAGCGTTGAGCGCTCTGTATTCTAAAGCCCCTTCTGCCCGAGGCGTAAAATAAAATAACTGGACCGACTCTAACACTGTACATTAAGTTTCTATATACTTCTCTATAATCCATTAAAAGATCAAAATTCAAAAATGTTTTATTCATGTAGACTTTATCACAGGCCCTTATGAAGCGTTTATACATTAAACGTGTAACACTAAAGTTAGTGAAGGTGGTAACTGCATTCCTTAACTTAAAAGTAAGGCTAGGAGGGTTCCAAATAAGCTTTTTTATCATACATGTTTTGCTTAATATTATAATAGGATGTTTCTATAAGCTTACGTTTTATATAAACTTTGAACTTGTTAAGAGACATCTCAAGGATTTCATCTGGTAATTTGTTAGAAAATGATAAACAATTACCCTTAAATGAATACTAATTTTATGCAGTCTAGTAAACTGCACTACAAGTTTATTTTTAATTCTAATATTAATATTATTATAGTCCACTTTCTTTTTAAATTTTGTAATATTTTTATGTACAAAGATTAAATTTTCAAATATTTATTGATTATGCACCATCATAATTTTAGCTTCTTTAAATTTATCTCCTAAAGTCTCTCTTGGGCTCATTGCTAAATATTACATTTTACTTGTAATCTTGAAATAACTACTACCAGTTCTGAAAGCTGTCGGCAGAGAAGACCACTGGCAAGAAACTCTACGATTGCTCTTTTATTCAATCAATTAAAACAAGATTAATAAACACAATTGCTAAATTTTCATATGTTATAACGCTAGGCCCTTCAATACAAGACATATAAGATAGGTCATAACACATAACATCCAGGCCTTTTGGAAAGATTTGTTTGTATGGAACAACCTCTGCTAAATATACTGTCTGTATAAATTAATGATAGGGCTCCTCATATGATACCTAAATAATCCAAAGGATATTAGAGATTTACTCATCTTATGTAACATCAGGTACCACCATAGTACCGACAACTTATAACAACTCCATCACCAGTATATACGACTCTTTTTCCGCTACGACAATATTTCGTTAAGTATATCGTTTCCATTATAAATCATCTATTCCCAATTTGTAACGTTCTATTACCATACTTTATTTTATCTCCTTTTCTCAATTAATTAATTCAAATCTGTGCTAAGTTTTCTTTCCCGCCAATCGATCTCGTCAAACTCGCGTCACGCCATAGATCTTATATTTTTCTTTTAGAATCTAGTAAAGGCCATTCATTATTCTATTTTCAAAGCACTATGAGTAATGAGTATATTATCAATGAGTACACAAACTATGGTTTGTTGATGTATTATCATAGATAAGGTGCTGCAATTCCCTATTACCCCGCGTGCGCAGGTGCGGGCAACCACCGGCCCTTCGTGGGGTTCCTGTGCTGCCTGCTGCTCATGTGCGGCTGGGTGCTGTGGGGCGGCGCGCGCGCGCTGCGCCTGCGCTGCGGGCCCGCGCCCTCCTGGCCCGCGTGCTGCCCGTGGCTCGTGTGGGTGCTGCTGCACGCGGCCTTCCACCTGCTGTGGGTGGGCGTGCTGGCGGGCTGCCAGCTGTACCTGCTGGTGTGCCTGGGCATGACCACCAACGAGCAGCTCAACCGCGGCCGCTACCGCCACTTCCCGGCCGGCGGCCGCTCGCCCTTCTCGCGCGGCCCGCTGCGCAACCTGGTGGACTTCCTGGGCTGCGGCTGCGGCCTGCTGGCGCCGCGCGCGCGCGACTGGGCCGCCGCCGGCCTGGACGACGACGCGCACTCCGTGTGACCGTTGCAAACGCGCTCTGAATATCCACCTACCGCCGATTCCTACTTTGGCAGACGCAGATCGTGGTGCAGTATTGCGCGCGCTCCGTTCCCGGCGGGGTGTATGCGTGGAGCGCGTGCGCGGCCGAGCACGAGTAGTCAGTATTAGTACGAGAGTGCTCCATGTAAATACTTTTAAAATAAATTTGATCACAAATGTATAAATCTAATCTTTGTATAATACTAGATGCGCTTAATGTGGATTTAACGCGAACAAAATATTCTATATACTAATTCCTACTTCTGTCGTACCACGTTTGTACCGCCGCCCGGCGCGCGAGCCGCGCCCGCCTGTCGAAGCCTTTATGAAGAACGCTTTGAGACGGCGTTGTAATATATACCAAATGCATTTCAAATAAATATCTTAACAAAAGTGTTTCATGTTTTATTTCCTCCTACATCCCGGCTTAAAGCTTCGTTTTATTTTTTCTTTTTCTCAAAGGTTAAGAAGTTTCTTATTTGATTAGGGTTTTTTTTTTAAATTTGACATTACTGTCTCATCCACGCTTTTTTTGCTTTCGTTAAAAGCTAAATGTAGAATACTGTAACACTCAAAGTATGGGTTATTTATTTATTATTTATGTACCATAAATTGTGATTGTGAACATGAGATACATGAAATGTATAAAGGAAAGCTTATCTCTATAAGAAATGTGGGGTCCCTGGGGAATGCACTTTCGCATTCCTACCGAGGAATGGTATGTAGGATTCGATCGCAAGCCATAATACCCACTGAACCCCAGCGAATTTACTGTTGTGCAAGTGAACACCTCGGAGTTCATGGGATACTCCTTGGTGTCCACCGTTGAGCGTTTCTGTTGAAGAACAAGTGAATGTAGAGTAGTTGGTGGGAGATATATTTATAAAATTTACGAGACTGCTGGTGTAGTATGGTGTAAAGTGTTAGAAGCCGTGTGGAAGTGTGAGTGAATGATCGAATGCAGTAAATCAGGATCGGAATGAGTTTCTGCGACTACCATTGTTTGTCGCGGGTAACGGGGAATCAGGGTTCGATTCCGGTGAGGGAGCCTGAGAAACTGCTACCACATCCAAGGAAGGCAGCAGGCGCGCAAATTACCCACTCCCTGCACGGGGGGGGGGGGGGGGGAGGTACGGGTAGGTAGTGACGAAAAATAACGATACGGGACTCTTACGAGGTCTCGTCATCGAATAATCAATACACGAACTGCCAACACTTGTAAATATAGACGCGCAAGATCGTTACACGAACCGCTTACCATTATAGTAAACTACTATGCAAACACACATAACATATACGCAATAAGGGAACTTTAAATTGGAGATTTTACCCTACCACACCCGTCTGTCTCATTCTGAAAACTATTCAAAATAATTGCTATTTTTCATTCTCATTCAAATATAAATAATAGTAAATAATATATAATTTTTGACTGAACTGAACCCAAGTGCCCGGCCTGTGGCCGGGCACCCCTCGTATTCATGTTCTAACCTAACCTAACCTAACCTAAATCTAGTTTTGACACCTTTAGACTTTAGATTCAAGATTTAATGTGAATATATGCATTAATAAAAACTCATTACTATTTTAATACTAGTTATGCTGCTGTTGATGCACTGATGAAAGCCAGATAGCTAGATCAGTGTTTAGTTAGTCGTAGTTGCCGGTGGGCTGAGGTCTAAAGGAATCCAAACTAGTTTTAAAAGGTTTGGATAGGTTAGGTTAGGTTAGAACATGAATAAGACGGGTGTCATTTAGGTTCAGTTCCGTTTAAAAAAAAAAAAACAAAAAACAAAACGTACCAATACAAAGTACTCTTATTCATATTAGAAGATATTGTAAAATAACAATTAATTTAATTTTTTTTTTTTTTTTTTCACTTACACATTAGGCCCGTCGCGCCGCGCCACTACTATATGGGGCGAAGGTGCGAAGTCGACGGCGACGACAAAGTACCGAGTCTAAGGAGACTGATGGCGGCGCCACACAGTGGCGTTATGTCTCTATAAAAGTGGTGGTCTTTTATTATGTTATTTATTAATGGTATTATTTTAATATCATATCAATATTGTACCCCGCACAGGGGGGAGGTACGGGTAGGTAGTGACGAAAAATAACGATACGGGACTCTTACGAGGTCTCGCAATCGGAATGAGTACACTTTAAATATTTTAACGAGGTAAAATTTAAGTGCATTGAGGGTCTGGTGCCAGTGGTGGTTGATTAGATCCACACACACTATACTTTTTATAATTATGTGGCGTTATGTCTCTATAAAAGTGGTAGTCTTTTATTATGTTATTTATTAATGGTATTTTTTTAATATCATATCAATATTGTACCCCGCACGGGGGGAGGTAGGGGGGTAGGTAGTGACGAAAAATAACGATACGGGACTCTTACGAGGTCTCGTAATCGGAATGAGTTTCTGCGACTACCATTGTTTGTCGCGGGTAACGGGGAATCAGGGTTCGATTCCGGTGAGGGAGCCTGATAAACTGCTACCACATCCAAGGAAGGCAGCAGGCGCGCAAACTACCCACTCCCTGCACGGGGGGGGAGGTACGGGTAGGTAGTGACGAAAAATAACGATACGGGACTCTTACGAGGTCTCGTCATCGAATAATCAATACACGAACTGCCCACACACTTGTAAATATAGACGCGCAAGATCGTTACACGAACCGCTTACCATTATAGTAAACTACTATGCAAACACACATAACATATACGCAATAAGGGAACTTTAAATTGGAGATTTTACCCTACCACACCCGTCTGTCTCATTCTGAAAACTATTCAAAATAATTGCTATTTTTCATTCTCATTCAAATATAAATAATAGTAAATAATATATAATTTTTGACTGAACTGAACCCAAGTGCCCGGCCTGTGGCCGGGCACCCCTCGTATTCATGTTCTAACCTAACCTAACCTTAATCTAGTTTTGACACCTTTAGACTTTAGATTCAAGATTTAATGTGAATATATGCAGTGACGAAAAATAACGATACGGGACTCTTACGAGGTCTCGTAATCGGAATGAGTTTCTGCGACTACCATTGTTTGTCGCGGGTAACGGGGAATCAGGGTTCGATTCCGGTGAGGGAGCCTGAGAAACTGCTACCACATCCAAGGAAGGCAGCAGGCGCGCAAATTACCCACTCCCTGCACGGGGGGGAGGTACGGGTAGGTAGTGACGAAAAATAACGATACGGGACTCTTACGAGGTCTCGTCATCGAATAATCAATACACGAACTGCCAACACTTGTAAATATAGACGCGCAAGATCGTTACACGAACCGCTTACCATTATAGTAAACTACTATGCAAACACACATAACATATACGCAATAAGGGAACTTTAAATTGGAGATTTTACCCTACCACACCCGTCTGTCTCATTCTGGAAACTATTCAAAATAATTGCTATTTTTCATTCACATTCAAATATAAATAATAGTAAATAATATATAATTTTTGACTGAACTGAACCCAAGTGCCCGGCCTGTGGCCGGGCACCCCTCGTATTCATGTTCTAACCTAACCTAACCTAAATCTAGTTTTGACACCTTTAGACTTTAGATTCAAGATTTAATGTGAATATATGCATTAATAAAAACTCATTACAATTTTAATACTAGTTATGCTGCTGTTGATGCACTGATGAAAGCCAGATAGCTAGATCAGTGTTTAGTTAGTCGTAGTTGCCGGTGGGCTGAGGTCTAAAGGAATCCAAACTAGTTTTAAAAGGTTTGGATAGGTTAGGTTAGGTTAGAACATGAATAAGACGGGTGCCCGGCCGCAGGCCGGTCACTTAGGTTCAGTTCCGTTTAAAAAAAAAAAAAACAAAAAACAAAACGTACCAATACAAAGTACTCTTATTCATATTAGAAGATATTGTAAAATAACAATTAATTTAATTTTTTTTTTTTTTTTTTCACTTACACATTAGGCCCGTCGCGCCGCGCCACTACTATATGGGGCGAAGGTGCGAAGTCGACGGCGACGACAAAGTACCGAGTCTAAGGAGACTGATGGCGGCGCCACACAGTGGCGTTATGTCTCTATAAAAGTGGTGGTCTTTTATTATGTTATTTATTAATGGTATTATTTTAATATCATATCAATATTGTACCCCGCACAGGGGGGAGGTACGGGTAGGTAGTGACGAAAAATAACGATACGGGACTCTTACGAGGTCTCGCAATCGGAATGAGTACACTTTAAATATTTTAACGAGGTAAAATTTAAGGGCATTGAGGGTCTGGTGCCAGTGGTGGTTGATTAGATCCACACACTATACTTTTTATAATTATGTGGCGTTATGTCTCTATAAAAGTGGTGGTCTTTTATTATGTTATTTATTAATGGTATTTTTTTAATATCATATCAATATTGTACCCCGCACGGGGGGAGGTAGGGGGGTAGGTAGTGACGAAAAATAACGATACGGGACTCTTACGAGGTCTCGTAATCGGAATGAGTTTCTGCGACTACCATTGTTTGTCGCGGGTAACGGGGAATCAGGGTTCGATTCCGGTGAGGGAGCCTGAGAAACTGCTACCACATCCAAGGAAGGCAGCAGGCGCGCAAATTACCCACTCCCTGCACGGGGGGGGGAGGTACGGGTAGGTAGTGACGAAAAATAACGATACGGGACTCTTACGAGGTCTCGTCATCGAATAATCAATACACGAACTGCCCACACACTTGTAAATATAGACGCGCAAGATCGTTACACGAACCGCTTACCATTATAGTAAACTACTATGCAAACACACATAACATATACGCAATAAGGGAACTTTAAATTGGAGATTTTACCCTACCACACCCGTCTGTCTCATTCTGGAAACTATTCAAAATAATTGCTATTTTTCATTCACATTCAAATATAAATAATAGTAAATAATATATAATTTTTGACTGAACTGAACCCAAGTGCCCGGCCTGTGGCCGGGCACCCCTCGTATTCATGTTCTAACCTAACCTAACCTAAATCTAGTTTTGACACCTTTAGACTTTAGATTCAAGATTTAATGTGAATATATGCATTAATAAAAACTCATTACAATTTTAATACTAGTTATGCTGCTGTTGATGCACTGATGAAAGCCAGATAGCTAGATCAGTGTTTAGTTAGTCGTAGTTGCCGGTGGGCTGAGGTCTAAAGGAATCCAAACTAGTTTTAAAAGGTTTGGATAGGTTAGGTTAGGTTAGAACATGAATAAGACGGGTGCCCGGCCGCAGGCCGGTCACTTAGGTTCAGTTCCGTTTAAAAAAAAAAAAAACAAAAAACAAAACGTACCAATACAAAGTACTCTTATTCATATTAGAAGATATTGTAAAATAACAATTAATTTAATTTTTTTTTTTTTTTTTTCACTTACACATTAGGCCCGTCGCGCCGCGCCACTACTATATGGGGCGAAGGTGCGAAGTCGACGGCGACGACAAAGTACCGAGTCTAAGGAGACTGATGGCGGCGCCACACAGTGGCGTTATGTCTCTATAAAAGTGGTGGTCTTTTATTATGTTATTTATTAATGGTATTATTTTAATATCATATCAATATTGTACCCCGCACAGGGGGGAGGTACGGGTAGGTAGTGACGAAAAATAACGATACGGGACTCTTACGAGGTCTCGCAATCGGAATGAGTACACTTTAAATATTTTAACGAGGTAAAATTTAAGGGCATTGAGGGTCTGGTGCCAGTGGTGGTTGATTAGATCCACACACTATACTTTTTATAATTATGTGGCGTTATGTCTCTATAAAAGTGGTGGTCTTTTATTATGTTATTTATTAATGGTATTTTTTTAATATCATATCAATATTGTACCCCGCACGGAGGGAGGTAGGGGGGTAGGTAGTGACGAAAAATAACGATACGGGACTCTTACGAGGTCTCGTAATCGGAATGAGTTTCTGCGACTACCATTGTTTGTCGCGGGTAACGGGGAATCAGGGTTCGATTCCGGTGAGGGAGCCTGAGAAACTGCTACCACATCCAAGGAAGGCAGCAGGCGCGCAAATTACCCACTCCCTGCACGGGGGGGGAGGTACGGGTAGGTAGTGACGAAAAATAACGATACGGGACTCTTACGAGGTCTCGTCATCGAATAATCAATACACGAACTGCCCACACACTTGTAAATATAGACGCGCAAGATCGTTACACGAACCGCTTACCATTATAGTAAACTACTATGCAAACACACATAACATATACGCAATAAGGGAACTTTAAATTGGAGATTTTACCCTACCACACCCGTCTGTCTCATTCTGAAAACTATTCAAAATAATTGCTATTTTTCATTCTCATTCAAATATAAATAATAGTAAATAATATATAATTTTTGACTGAACTGAACCCAAGTGCCCGGCCTGTGGCCGGGCACCCCTCGTATTCATGTTCTAACCTAACCTAACCTAAATCTAGTTTTGACACCTTTAGACTTTAGATTCAAGATTTAATGTGAATATATGCATTAATAAAAACTCATTACAATTTTAATACTAGTTATGCTGCTGTTGATGCACTGATGAAAGCCAGATAGCTAGATCAGTGTTTAGTTAGTCGTAGTTGCCGGTGGGCTGAGGTCTAAAGGAATCCAAACTAGTTTTAAAAGGTTTGGATAGGTTAGGTTAGGTTAGAACATGAATAAGACGGGTGCCCGGCCGCAGGCCGGTCACTTAGGTTCAGTTCCGTTTAAAAAAAAAAAAAACAAAAAACAAAACGTACCAATACAAAGTACTCTTATTCATATTAGAAGATATTGTAAAATAACAATTAATTTAATTTTTTTTTTTTTTTTTTCACTTACACATTAGGCCCGTCGCGCCGCGCCACTACTATATGGGGCGAAGGTGCGAAGTCGACGGCGACGACAAAGTACCGAGTCTAAGGAGACTGATGGCGGCGCCACACAGTGGCGTTATGTCTCTATAAAAGTGGTGGTCTTTTATTATGTTATTTATTAATGGTATTATTTTAATATCATATCAATATTGTACCCCGCACAGGGGGGAGGTACGGGTAGGTAGTGACGAAAAATAACGATACGGGACTCTTACGAGGTCTCGTCATCGAATAATCAATACACGAACTGCCCACACACTTGTAAATATAGACGCGCAAGATCGTTACACGAACCGCTTACCATTATAGTAAACTACTATGCAAACACACATAACATATACGCAATAAGGGAACTTTAAATTGGAGATTTTACCCTACCACACCCGTCTGTCTCATTCTGAAAACTATTCAAAATAATTGCTATTTTTCATTCACATTCAAATATAAATAATAGTAAATAATATATAATTTTTGACTGAACTGAACCCAAGTGCCCGGCCTGTGGCCGGGCACCCCTCGTATTCATGTTCTAACCTAACCTAACCTAAATCTAGTTTTGACACCTTTAGACTTTAGATTCAAGATTTAATGTGAATATATGCATTAATAAAAACTCATTACAATTTTAATACTAGTTATGCTGCTGTTGATGCACTGATGAAAGCCAGATAGCTAGATCAGTGTTTAGTTAGTCGTAGTTGCCGGTGGGCTGAGGTCTAAAGGAATCCAAACTAGTTTTAAAAGGTTTGGATAGGTTAGGTTAGGTTAGAACATGAATAAGACGGGTGTCATTTAGGTTCAGTTCCGTTTAAAAAAAAAAAAACAAAAAACAAAACGTACCAATACAAAGTACTCTTATTCATATTAGAAGATATTGTAAAATAACAATTAATTTAATTTTTTTTTTTTTTTTTTCACTTACACATTAGGCCCGTCGCGCCGCGCCACTACTATATGGGGCGAAGGTGCGAAGTCGACGGCGACGACAAAATACCGAGTCTAAGGAGACTGATGGCGGCGCCACACAGTGGCGTTATGTCTCTATAAAAGTGGTGGTCTTTTATTATGTTATTTATTAATGGTATTATTTTAATATCATATCAATATTGTACCCCGCACAGGGGGGAGGTACGGGTAGGTAGTGACGAAAAATAACGATACGGGACTCTTACGAGGTCTCGCAATCGGAATGAGTACACTTTAAATATTTTAACGAGGTAAAATTTAAGGGCATTGAGGGTCTGGTGCCAGTGGTGGTTGATTAGATCCACACACTATACTTTTTATAATTATGTGGCGTTATGTCTCTATAAAAGTGGTGGTCTTTTATTATGTTATTTATTAATGGTTGTTTAAGGTTGAATAAGTTATTTTTTAAGTAATGCGATAGATGGCGCTGTTTTGGTCTTATTTAATATTGTATCGCGCTATGAAGATTCTTTACTAATAATTAGAATAGGCCTCCTTGAATGTTATTAAGGTTGAGAATTACAGTGAACAAAATCTTCCTCAGAGTTTTATTTTATCACTCGGGTTTGGTGTGGGTGCGTTCATTGGTTCTTCGAGCCGGAAATAGGCTGGCTGAGGAGTGGTGAAATAGACCGCGTCGACACAGAGACGGATTGTCACTGAGGGCGCTAGGGTGCTGCAGCATCAGGTTTAAGCTGTACTAGTCAGTACGGCCATAGCGTCAGCAGGTCCAGAAGTGAAGCGGCAGCGGATCTATGAGCGGAGCGGAAGCGGATCTACGAGAGGAGCGGTAGCGTACGCACGAGCTGTGAGTGCAGTGTTAGTGCGGTATCAGGACAACTGTGAGTACTTTAAAAAATCATACGACAGCTAGAGACTTAGATTGAATTGAAGTGACAGACTCTGTTAAAGTTAAAGTAATTGCCAGGACTTAGAAAATATAAACAAAAAGTGAATATACGGGGAACCTATGCCCAATTTACTTAGAATTTCTGAAACACTTAGAAAAATTTAATGAAAATGGATCTTTTAGAAATTCAAGAAGAAATAAAGTCTCAAATTGACAAACTAAGAATAAATTTCAAAAAATGTGCAAAGGATAGATTAACTCGTCAATACATTGAGACAAGATTACAAGCATTAGAAACAAAATATAAAGAATTCACCAAAAATCTTGTGGAATTGATTAAGAAAAGAAGCTCTTTGAGTACCGACTACTTTAGCGAAGACGTTTTTGGGTCTGTTGAGGAGTTTTATTTAGAATTCAAGACTGAGTTGAAAGAAAGGTTGGATAGTTCTGTAATGAAACAACAAAGAGATACATCTTTAAACGTCACTGGAAATTTCAATAGTGCAGTCAAATTGCCCAAAATAACGATACCAGCATTCTCCGGATTGTACACTGAGTGGTTGAGTTTTCGCGATCTCTTCAAGTCACTTATACATGGCAATGAGGCACTTGATAATGTCCAAAAGCTTCACTATTTAAAGGGACACCTAACTGGCGAAGCGGAACAACTCGTACGTCACATACCCATCACAAACGACACGTACATTCAATGTTGGACTCTTTTGGAAAGCCGATACAACAACAAACAATATTTAGCTAATTCCATACTCAAGCGATTCTTTTCGCATAAAAATGTTACGTCTGAATCCAGTACTTCGATTAAACTGTTATTAGATGGTACTAATGATATGTTAAATGGTTTGTCAAATTTAGAGATTGATACTAGTTCATGGGACATTATTGTGATTTACATCGTTAGTCAAAAACTGGATTCAGAAAGTCGCAAGCTATGGGAAATTAGAGTTAGCGAGTGTTCCAATAAGCTGCCTACGATTAATAATTTTACGGAATTTTTGGAACATCGGTTCCGCTCACTTGAATTTTTGGATACTAAAGCGACTAAGCAAACTATTGCACGCAGTTATGTTTGTCAAGATTCTGTTAAAGTCACTGAATCTTGTAAATATTGTGATGAATGTCACAAGATTTACAATTGCAAGAAGTTTAGTCAACTAAGTGTTGACGCGCGTCGTGAGTTTGTCCGGTCCAACTCATTGTGCTTCAACTGTTTGTCTAATTTCCATTCCGCTTTTTCTTGTCGACTGTCCGCTAGGTGCCGCCTGTGTCACAAAAAACACCACTCTCTACTGCACCCACTAAACCCCAATCCACAATCATCTGATCAAGGAACTCAATCCGATGATCAAGTGGTGGATAGTATGGCTGCTACACTAAGCACATCTCCACAGAGTGAGGCGACTAACGTAGTCTCATGTTTTTCAAACATTCGAGGTCAAGCTTTGTTGGCCACAGCTATGATAAAGGCTGAGTCTAAGGCTGGTTCTACTCTAGTTTTAAGAGCCTTGTTGGATCAAGGCTCTCAGGCTTCATTTATCACGGAGTCTGCTGTCCAGTTATTAGGCCTTAAGAAAATGCCAATCAAAGTAGACATATCCAGGCTAGGTGATGAGGGCAGTATGCCCTGTAAGTCAATGGTATCGATAAAGATTCAATCACGCCTAGATTCCTCGTTTGTCATCGAAATCCAAGCGTATGTATTAAAGAAACTTACATCATTTTTACCTGAGAAAAACATTGTCAAATTAATTTCAACACTTCCTGCGCTTGAGTTGGCTGATCCATTTTTTGGTACACCCAATAAAATTGATATGGTATTAAGTGTAGGAGTATACTCCAAGATACTATTAGAAGGTTTAATCAAAGGTCCGCCCGGGACTCCTATTGCTCAAAAGACGCGGCTAGGCTGGATTTTATCAGGTGACATTTACGACCCAAATAGTCGTAATTCTGAATTGTATAACAATGTTATTGTTAGTATGCATGTTCAATCATGTGAGAACGATATTCTGAAAAAAATTTGGGAAATAGAAGAGTGTAAATCAGTTAGCAAAAAATTGCTTACAGAAGAAGAAGAAAAATGCGAAAAGTTGTTTTCTGAAACCAAGAAAAGAGACAACTCCGGACGATATATCATCAAATTACCTTTTCGACAGAATGATCCACCCTGCAAATACGGTGATTCCAGGCATATCGCACGTAAAAGATATTTTTTGTTAGAAAAAAAACTGTTAAGAAACCCAGATCTTAAAGTACAATATGCTGCCGTAATAAAGGAATACTTCGATTTAAATCATATGGAGGTAGTTCCACGTGCAGAAAGAGATAAACCAAATGTCGTGTATTTGCCTCACCATGCAGTCATACGAAATGACAAAAGCACGACAAAGGTACGTCCAGTTTTCGACGCTTCTTGTCAAGGGATTAATGGCGTGTCGCTTAACAATGATTTAATGATTGGACCCACGCTACAACCAGAGTTACGACAAATCATTATGCGTTGGCGTTGCCATCCGATATGTTTGATCGCCGATATCATTAAAATGTACAGACAGGTCAAAGTTTTTGAAGAACATGTTGATTTTCAGCGTCTTTACTGGCGTGACAGCCCAGACTCTGATCTACAACATTTCAGGTTATTGCGTGTTACTTTTGGCACATCAGCAGCACCTTACCTTGCTGTAAGATGCCTACAGCAACTTGCATATGATGAAGGAAATGATTTTCCATATGCTTCAAACCGCGTCCTTTCTGATTTTTACGTTGATGATCTTATCACCGGTTGTGAAACAGAGGAGGAAGGACGGCAAATTTATAAGGAAATGAATGAATTGCTCAGTCGGGGTGGGTTTCAACTTCAAAAATGGTCTACTAATAGCACAGACTTGATGAAAGAAATAGAAACTGACAATGAAGGCAAAGATAAGTTAGAGATAAAAGTAGACACAGTCGTGAAAATTTTAGGAATAACCTGGAATAGAGAAAGGGATGAATTCCAATATACAGTCCAACTGCCTCCATTGACAACACCTGTCACAAAGCGAAGAGTAATTTCAGATATTGCCCGGCTTTACGATCCTCTTGGATGGATTTCACCTGTAATAATAACAGCCAAGGTGTTTATATAAAAACTCTGGCTGTCCGGCATCGGTTGGGACCATGAGTTGCCAAATTTGTTATTACAGGAATGGATCGAATATCGTGCAAATCTCAAAAATCTCATAGAGTTTAGAATTCCCAGATGGATCCAAACGGACAGTAAAGCCATCCTTCGTGAGCTTCAAGGATTTTGTGATGCGTCTAATGCTGCATATGCAGCTGTCATTTATTTAAGAGTCATTGATAGCCAAATGAATGTGCACGTTCACCTCATCACTTCCAAGACTAAGGTATCTCCAATAAAACAGGTTTCAATACCTCGTTTAGAACTTTGTGGCGCGGTTCTTTTAGCGAAACTTCTTAATGAAGTTTCGAATTCAATGGAAATATCAAAGGAAAATGTCCATGCTTGGACAGATTCTTCAGTTGTCTTGGCATGGTTGAGAAGTCATCCCAGTAAATGGAAGACATTTGTCGGTAATCGTGTTTCGGAAATACTTACCATTATGGAAAGCAACCAGTGGTCTCACGTGGTCTCGAAAGATAATCCTGCAGACTGTGCTTCCAGGGGCATAAGTGCCGAAGACTGCTGCAAAAGTAAACTGTGGAAATATGGACCAAAGTGGTTAGAAAATAAGACCATAAATTACAGCAAAGGAACAATGGAACAAACAAATTTAGAAGAGAAAACAAAAACCGTTATTTGTAATGTGACTGCAGAAAATAGAGACGAGACTATAATTTCTAGATTCTCATCTTTGAGAAAACTAGTAAGAGTAATATCATATTGTAGAAGATTCATACTCTATAAAAAATCAAATAATAAAGAAAAATGGCTTACCTTTACTGAAATCAACAACGCTCTGCATACCTGTATAAAGATGTGTCAACATGAACATTTTAATAATGAAATAGAAAGTTTAAAGGAAGAGGGCAGGGTTAAAAGAAAAAGTATTCTACTTTGCTTGAATCCTTACTTAGATGCTGGTGAAGTCCTGCGAGTTGGTGGTCGGTTGCAAATGGCTAGAATCCACGATAAGATGAAGCATCCTGTAATAATACCACATAAGTCTCATTTTACTGACCTGTTGGTGGCTGATGCACACGAACGCACACTACACGGTGGACCACAATCAATGCTCAATTATTTAGGAACTAAATATTGGGTTATTAATGCTAGAGGACTTGTTAGACAGCATTTCCGAAAGTGTGTGACTTGCGTTCGCTATTCTGCTCAAGCAAATCAACAACTGATGGGTCAATTACCAACGGCCAGGGTTACGGCAAGTCGCCCCTTTTGTCAAAGTGGGGTTGACTATGCCGGGCCAATCGCAGTCAGGCCCCATAAGGGTCGAGGGTATCATGCCACAAAGGGCTATATTTGTTTATTCATATGTATGGCTACTCGAGCTGTACATTTGGAAATGGTCAGTGATATGACATCGCAGGCCTTCATAGCTGCTTTCAAGCGCTTCACCGGAAGGAGAGGTCATTGTCTTGATTTGTGGAGCGATAATGGTACTACATTCGTCGGGGCCAATAAAGAGTTAAAATCCTTATTTGCTAAAGGGAGGGCAGGATTTCCTGCTGACATTATGGACTGGTTAGCTACTAATGGCACTAACTGGCACTTTATTCCGCCACATTCTCCGAACTTTGGAGGGTTGTGGGAGGCAGGAATAAAGTCTACCAAGACACATCTGAATCGAGTAATAGGCAATCACACACTTACGTTTGAAGAAATGGTTACAGTTCTTACTCAAATTGAGGCCTGTCTGAACTCTCGGCCCATTGGTCACGTTAGCAGTAATTCGGAGGATCCTTACCCATTAACTCCCGGTCATTTTTTGATTGGGGAACCAGTTATTTTAGTGCCAGAAAATAATTATGAAGGTTCCAATATAACAACTTTACAAAGATGGCATCTCGCGCAGAAATTGGTTCAAGACTTTTGGCGAAGATGGTCAGCCGAATATTTGACAAAATTTTATCATAGACACAAGTGGTCATATCAAACAGCGGAACCAAGGGTAGGCGACGTGGTGTTGGTGAAAGAGGATAATCTTCCACCAGCGCGATGGCTATACGGCATCATCACCCAAAAGCACACTGGTCCGGACGGTCTCACTAGAGTTGTTTCACTAAAATGTAAGAAAACCATTATAAAACGATCAACATCGAAACTAATTATTTTACCTGTTAGGACCTTCTGATTTTATTAAGTTTTTTATTTGATGTTTAAGTTTAGAGTTTAAGTTTAGTTATTTTTATCTAGGTTAAATTGTTATAAAATTGTTTTAAAAGTTTAAGTCATGCAGCATGTTTACATATTTTATTAGTTACAGCACGTAACGCACGTTCCACGTTTGTTATTTTTTTTTGTTAATTACCTCTTGTGTTACGGTAGGCGGTGAGATTGCTTTATTGTTAATATTTTATATATATATAGATTACATACATAGATTATGTGAAAACATAACATTACTTCAAAATTACAGTCCACGTTACAACAATTTTTTTAATTTTGTATGTGATGCAGTCTTATACTAATTATGGACATTCTGTCCATGGTGGGCGGTATGTTTAAGGTTGAATAAGTTATTTTTTAAGTAATGCGATAGATGGCGCTGTTTTGGTCTTATTTAATATTGTATCGCGCTATGAAGATTCTTTACTAATAATTAGAATAGGCCTCCTTGAATGTTATTAAGGTTGAGAATTACAGTGAACAAAATCTTCCTCAGAGTTTTATTTTATCACTCGGGTTTGGTGTGGGTGCGTTCATGCGTATCTTTTTAATATCATATCAATATTGTACCCCGCACGGGGGGAGGTAGGGGGGTAGGTAGTGACGAAAAATAACGATACGGGACTCTTACGAGGTCTCGTAATCGGAATGAGTTACTGCGACTACCATTGTTTGTCGCGGGTAACGGGGAATCAGGGTTCGATTCCGGTGAGGGAGCCTGAGAAACTGCTACCACATCCAAGGAAGGCAGCAGGCGCGCAAATTACCCACTCCCTGCACGGGGGGGGAGGTACGGGTAGGTAGTGACGAAAAATAACGATACGGGACTCTTACGAGGTCTCGCAATCGGAATGAGTACACTTTAAATATTTTAACGAGGTAAAATTTAAGGGCATTGAGGGTCTGGTGCCAGTGGTGGTTGATTAGATCCACACACTATACTTTTTATAATTATGTGGCGTTATGTCTCTATAAAAGTGGTGGTCTTTTATTATGTTATTTATTAATGGTATTTTTTAAATATCATATCAATATTGTACCCCGCACGGGGGGAGGTAGGGGGGTAGGTAGTGACGAAAAATAACGATACGGGACTCTTACGAGGTCTCGTAATCGGAATGAGTTTCTGCGACTACCATTGTTTGTCGCGGGTAACGGGGAATCAGGGTTCGATTCCGGTGAGGGAGCCTGAGAAACTGCTACCACATCCAAGGAAGGCAGCAGGCACGCAAACTACCCACTCCCTGCACGGGGGGGGAGGTACGGGTAGGTAGTGACGAAAAATAACGATACGGGACTCTTACGAGGTCTCGTCATCGAATAATCAATACACGAACTGCCCACACACTTGTAAATATAGACGCGCAAGATCGTTACACGAACCGCTTACCATTATAGTAAACTACTATGCAAACACACATAACATACACGCAATAAGGGAACTTTAAATTGGAGATTTTACCCTACCACACCCGTCTGTCTCATTCTGAAAACTATTCAAAATAATTGCTATTTTTCATTCTCATTCAAATATAAATAATAGTAAATAATATATAATTTTTGACTGAACTGAACCCAAGTGCCCGGCCTGTGGCCGGGCACCCCTCGTATTCATGTTCTAACCTAACCTAACCTAAATCTAGTTTTGACACCTTTAGACTTTAGATTCAAGATTTAATGTGAATATATGCAGTGACGAAAAATAACGATACGGGACTCTTACGAGGTCTCGTAATCGGAATGAGTTTCTGCGACTACCATTGTTTGTCGCGGGTAACGGGGAATCAGGGTTCGATTCCGGTGAGGGAGCCTGAGAAACTGCTACCACATCCAAGGAAGGCAGCAGGCGCGCAAATTACCCACTCCCTGCACGGGGGGGGGAGGTACGGGTAGGTAGTGATGAAAAATAACGATACGGGACTCTTACGAGGTCTCGTCATCGAATAATCAATACACGAACTGCCCACACACTTGTAAATATAGACGCGCAAGATCGTTACACGAACCGCTTACCATTATAGTAAACTACTATGCAAACACACATAACATATACGCAATAAGGGAACTTTAAATTGGAGATTTAACCCACCACACCCGTCTGTCTCATTCTGAAAACTATTCAAAAAAATTGCTATTTTTCATTCTCATTCAAATATAAATAATAGTAAATAATATATAATTTTTGACTGAACTGAACCCAAGTGCCCGGCCTGTGGCCGGGCACCCCTCGTATTCATGTTCTAACCTAACCTAACCTAAATCTAGTTTTGACACCTTTAGACTTTAGATTCAAGATTTAATGTGAATATATGCATTAATAAAAACTCATTACAATTTTAATACTAGTTATGCTGCTGTTGATGCACTGATGAAAGCCAGATAGCTAGATCAGTGTTTAGTTAGTCGTAGTTGCCGGTGGGCTGAGGTCTAAAGGAATCCAAACTAGTTTTAAAAGGTTTGGATAGGTTAGGTTAGGTTAGAACATGAATAAGACGGGTGTCATTTAGGTTCAGTTCCGTTTAAAAAAAAAAAAACAAAAAACAAAACGTACCAATACAAAGTACTCTTATTCATATTAGAAGATATTGTAAAATAACAATTAATTTAATTTTTTTTTTTTTTTTTTCACTTACACATTAGGCCCGTCGCGCCGCGCCACTACTATATGGGGCGAAGGTGCGAAGTCGACGGCGACGACAAAGTACCGAGTCTAAGGAGACTGATGGCGGCGCCACACAGTGGCGTTATGTCTCTATAAAAGTGGTGGTCTTTTATTATGTTATTTATTAATGGTATTTTTTTAATATCATATCAATATTGTACCCCGCACGGGGGGAGGTAGGGGGGTAGGTAGTGACAAAAAATAACGATACGGGACTCTTACGAGGTCTCGTAATCGGAATGAGTTTCTGCGACTACCATTGTTTGTCGCGGGTAACGGGGAATCAGGGTTCGATTCCGGTGAGGGAGCCTGAGAAACTGCTACCACATCCAAGGAAGGCAGCAGGCGCGCAAATTACCCACTCCCTGCACGGGGGGGGGAGGTACGGGTAGGTAGTGACGAAAAATAACGATACGGGACTCTTACGAGGTCTCGTCATCGAATAATCAATACACGATCTGCCCACACACTTGTAAATATAGACGCGCAAGATCGTTACACGATCCGCTTACCATTATAGTAAACTACTATGCAAACACACATAACATATACGCAATAAGGGAACTTTAAATTGGAGATTTTACCCTACCACACCCGTCTGTCTCATTCTGAAAACTATTCAAAATAATTGCTATTTTTCATTCTCATTCAAATATAAATAATAGTAAATAATATATAATTTTTGACTGAACTGAACCCAAGTGCCCGGCCTGCGGCCGGGCACCCCTCGTATTCATGTTCTAACCTAACCTAACCTAAATCTAGTTTTGACACCTTT
The DNA here is from genome assembly GCF_905163445.1 of Pararge aegeria. Taxonomy (NCBI): domain Eukaryota; kingdom Metazoa; phylum Arthropoda; class Insecta; order Lepidoptera; family Nymphalidae; genus Pararge; species Pararge aegeria. The sequence goes on along the minus strand of NC_053184.1, from coordinate 179,939 downwards.
AGACTTTAGATTCAAGATTTAATGTGAATATATGCATTAATAAAAACTCATTACTATTTTAATACTAGTTATGCTGCTGTTGATGCACTGATGAAAGCCAGATAGCTAGATCAGTGTTTTGTTAGTCGTAGTTGCCGGTGGGCTGAGGTCTAAAGGAATCCAAACTAGTTTTAAAAGGTTTGGATAGGTTAGGTTAGGTTAGAACATGAATAAGACGGGTGTCATTTAGGTTCAGTTCCGTTTAAAAAAAAAAAAAACAAAAAACAAAACGTACCAATACAAAGTACTCTTATTCATATTAGAAGATATTGTAAAATAACAATTAATTTAATTTTTTTTTTTTTTTTTTCACTTACACATTAGGCCCGTCGCGCCGCGCCACTACTATATGGGGCGAAGGTGCGAAGTCGACGGCGACGACAAAGTACCGAGTCTAAGGAGACTGATGGCGGCGCCACACAGTGGCGTTATGTCTCTATAAAAGTGGTGGTCTTTTATTATGTTATTTATTAATGGTATTTTTTTAATATCATATCAATATTGTACCCCGCACGGGGGGAGGTAGGGGGGTAGGTAGTGACAAAAAATAACGATACGGGACTCTTACGAGGTCTCGTAATCGGAATGAGTTTCTGCGACTACCATTGTTTGTCGCGGGTAACGGGGAATCAGGGTTCGATTCCGGTGAGGGAGCCTGAGAAACTGCTACCACATCCAAGGAAGGCAGCAGGCGCGCAAATTACCCACTCCCTGCACGGGGGGGGGAGGTACGGGAAGGTAGTGACGAAAAATAACGATACGGGACTCTTACGAGGTCTCGTCATCGAATAATCAATACACAAACTGCCCACACACTTGTAAATATAGACGCGCAAGATCGTTACACGAACCGCTTACCATTATAGTAAACTACTATGCAAACACACATAACATATACGCAATAAGGGAACTTTAAATTGGAGATTTTACCCTACCACACCCGTCTGTCTCATTCTGAAAACTATTCAAAATAATTGCTATTTTTCATTCTCATTCAAATATAAATAATAGTAAATAATATATAATTTTTGACTGAACTGAACCCAAGTGCCCGGCCTGTGGCCGGGCACCCCTCGTATTCATGTTCTAACCTAACCTAACCTAAATCTAGTTTTGACACCTTTAGACTTTAGATTCAAGATTTAATGTGAATATATGCATTAATAAAAACTCATTACAATTTTAATACTAGTTATGCTGCTGTTGATGCACTGATGAAAGCCAGATAGCTAGATCAGTGTTTAGTTAGTCGTAGTTGCCGGTGGGCTGAGGTCTAAAGGAATCCAAACTAGTTTTAAAAGGTTTGGATAGGTTAGGTTAGGTTAGAACATGAATAAGACGGGTGTCAGTTAGGTTCAGTTCCGTTTAAAAAAAAAAAAACAAAAAACAAAACGTACCAATACAAAGTACTCTTATTCATATTAGAAGATATTGTAAAATAACAATTAATTTAATTTTTTTTTTTTTTTTTTCACTTACACATTAGGCCCGTCGCGCCGCGCCACTACTATATGGGGCGAAGGTGCGAAGTCGACGGCGACGACAAAGTACCGAGTCTAAGGAGACTGATGGCGGCGCCACACAGTGGCGTTATGTCTCTATAAAAGTGGTGGTCTTTTATTATGTTATTTATTAATGGTATTATTTTAATATCATATCAATATTGTACCCCGCACAGGGGGTAGGTACGGGTAGGTAGCGACGAAAAATAACGATACGGGACTCTTACGAGGTCTCGCAATCGGAATGAGTACACTTTAAATATTTTAACGAGGTAAAATTTAAGGGCATTGAGGGTCTGGTGCCAGTGGTGGTTGATTAGATCCACACACTATACTTTTTATAATTATGTGGCGTTATGTCTCTATAAAAGTGGTGGTCTTTTATTATGTTATTTATTAATGGTATTTTTTTAATATCATATCAATATTGTACCCCGCACGGGGGGAGGTAGGGGGGTAGGTAGTGACGAAAAATAACGATACGGGACTCTTACGAGGTCTCGTAATCGGAATGAGTTTCTGCGACTACCATTGTTTGTCGCGGGTAACGGGGAATCAGGGTTCGATTCCGGTGAGGGAGCCTGAGAAACTGCTACCACATCCAAGGAAGGCAGCAGGCGCGCAAATTACCCACTCCCTGCACGGGGGGGGGAGGTACGGGTAGGTAGTGACGAAAAATAACGATACGGGACTCTTACGAGGTCTCGTCATCGAATAATCAATACACGATCTGCCCACACACTTGTAAATATAGACGCGCAAGATCGTTACACGATCCGCTTACCATTATAGTAAACTACTATGCAAACACACATAACATATACGCAATAAGGGAACTTTAAATTGGAGATTTTACCCTACCACACCCGTCTGTCTCATTCTGAAAACTATTCAAAATAATTGCTATTTTTCATTCTCATTCAAATATAAATAATAGTAAATAATATATAATTTTTGACTGAACTGAACCCAAGTGCCCGGCCTGCGGCCGGGCACCCCTCGTATTCATGTTCTAACCTAACCTAACCTAAATCTAGTTTTGACACCTTTAGACTTTAGATTCAAGATTTAATGTGAATATATGCATTAATAAAAACTCATTACTATTTTAATACTAGTTATGCTGCTGTTGATGCACTGATGAAAGCCAGATAGCTAGATCAGTGTTTTGTTAGTCGTAGTTGCCGGTGGGCTGAGGTCTAAAGGAATCCAAACTAGTTTTAAAAGGTTTGGATAGGTTAGGTTAGGTTAGAACATGAATAAGACGGGTGTCATTTAGGTTCAGTTCCGTTTAAAAAAAAAAAAAACAAAAAACAAAACGTACCAATACAAAGTACTCTTATTCATATTAGAAGATATTGTAAAATAACAATTAATTTAATTTTTTTTTTTTTTTTTTCACTTACACATTAGGCCCGTCGCGCCGCGCCACTACTATATGGGGCGAAGGTGCGAAGTCGACGGCGACGACAAAGTACCGAGTCTAAGGAGACTGATGGCGGCGCCACACAGTGGCGTTATGTCTCTATAAAAGTGGTGGTCTTTTATTATGTTATTTATTAATGGTATTTTTTTAATATCATATCAATATTGTACCCCGCACGGGGGGAGGTAGGGGGGTAGGTAGTGACAAAAAATAACGATACGGGACTCTTACGAGGTCTCGTAATCGGAATGAGTTTCTGCGACTACCATTGTTTGTCGCGGGTAACGGGGAATCAGGGTTCGATTCCGGTGAGGGAGCCTGAGAAACTGCTACCACATCCAAGGAAGGCAGCAGGCGCGCAAATTACCCACTCCCTGCACGGGGGGGGGAGGTACGGGAAGGTAGTGACGAAAAATAACGATACGGGACTCTTACGAGGTCTCGTCATCGAATAATCAATACACAAACTGCCCACACACTTGTAAATATAGACGCGCAAGATCGTTACACGAACCGCTTACCATTATAGTAAACTACTATGCAAACACACATAACATATACGCAATAAGGGAACTTTAAATTGGAGATTTTACCCTACCACACCCGTCTGTCTCATTCTGAAAACTATTCAAAATAATTGCTATTTTTCATTCTCATTCAAATATAAATAATAGTAAATAATATATAATTTTTGACTGAACTGAACCCAAGTGCCCGGCCTGTGGCCGGGCACCCCTCGTATTCATGTTCTAACCTAACCTAACCTAAATCTAGTTTTGACACCTTTAGACTTTAGATTCAAGATTTAATGTGAATATATGCATTAATAAAAACTCATTACAATTTTAATACTAGTTATGCTGCTGTTGATGCACTGATGAAAGCCAGATAGCTAGATCAGTGTTTAGTTAGTCGTAGTTGCCGGTGGGCTGAGGTCTAAAGGAATCCAAACTAGTTTTAAAAGGTTTGGATAGGTTAGGTTAGGTTAGAACATGAATAAGACGGGTGTCATTTAGGTTCAGTTCCGTTTAAAAAAAAAAAAACAAAAAACAAAACGTACCAATACAAAGTATTCTTATTCATATTAGAAGATATTGTAAAATAACAATTAATTTAATTTTTTTTTTTTTTTTTTCACTTACACATTAGGCCCGTCGCGCCGCGCCACTACTATATGGGGCGAAGGTGCGAAGTCGACGGCGACGACAAAGTACCGAGTCTAAGGAGACTGATGGCGGCGCCACACAGTGGCGTTATGTCTCTATAAAAGTGGTGGTCTTTTATTATGTTATTTATTAATGGTATTATTTTAATATCATATCAATATTGTACCCCGCACAGGGGGGAGGTACGGGTAGGTAGTGACGAAAAATAACGATACGGGACTCTTACGAGGTCTCGCAATCGGAATGAGTACACTTTAAATATTTTAACGAGGTAAAATTTAAGGGCATTGAGGGTCTGGTGCCAGTGGTGGTTGATTAGATCCACACACTATACTTTTTATAATTATGTGGCGTTATGTCTCTATAAAAGTGGTGGTCTTTTATTAAGTTATTTATTAATGGTATTTTTTTAATATCATATCAATATTGTACCCCGCACGGGGGGAGGTAGGGGGGTAGGTAGTGACGAAAAATAACGATACGGGACTCTTACGAGGTCTCGTAATCGGAATGAGTTTCTGCGACTACCATTGTTTGTCGCGGGTAACGGGGAATCAGGGTTCGATTCCGGTGAGGGAGCCTGAGAAACTGCTACCACATCCAAGGAAGGCAGCAGGCGCGCAAATTACCCACTCCCTGCACGGGGGGGGAGGTACGGGTAGGTAGTGACGAAAAATAACGATACGGGACTCTTACGAGGTCTCGCAATCGGAATGAGTACACTTTAAATATTTTAACGAGGTAAAATTTAAGGGCATTGAGGGTCTGGTGCCAGTGGTGGTTGATTAGATCCACACACTATACTTTTTATAATTATGTGGCGTTATGTCTCTATAAAAGTGGTGGTCTTTTATTATGTTATTTATTAATGGTATTTTTTTAATATCATATCAATATTGTACCCCGCACGGGGGGAGGTAGGGGGGTAGGTAGTGACAAAAAATAACGATACGGGACTCTTACGAGGTCTCGTAATCGGAATGAGTTTCTGCGACTACCATTGTTTGTCGCGGGTAACGGGGAATCAGGGTTCGATTCCGGTGAGGGAGCCTGAGAAACTGCTACCACATCCAAGGAAGGCAGCAGGCGCGCAAATTACCCACTCCCTGCACGGGGGGGGAGGTACGGGTAGGTAGTGACGAAAAATAACGATACGGGACTCTTACGAGGTCTCGTCATCGAATAATCAATACACGAACTGCCCACACACTTGTAAATATAGACGCGCAAGATCGTTACACGAACCGCTTACCATTATAGTAAACTACTATGCAAACACACATAACATATACGCAATAAGGGATTTTTAAATTGGAGATTTTACCCTACCACACCCGTCTGTCTCATTCTGAAAACTATTCAAAATAATTGCTATTTTTCATTCACATTCAAATATAAATAATAGTAAATAATATATAATTTTTGACTGAACTGAACCCAAGTGCCCGGCCTGTGGCCGGGCACCCCTCGTATTCATGTTCTAACCTAACCTAACCTAAATCTAGTTTTGACACCTTTAGACTTTAGATTCAAGATTTAATGTGAATATATGCATTAATAAAAACTCATTACAATTTTAATACTAGTTATGCTGCTGTTGATGCACTGATGAAAGCCAGATAGCTAGATCAGTGTTTAGTTAGTCGTAGTTGCCGGTGGGCTGAGGTCTAAAGGAATCCAAACTAGTTTTAAAAGGTTTGGATAGGTTAGGTTAGGTTAGAACATGAATAAGACGGGTGCCCGGCCGCAGGCCGGTCACTTAGGTTCAGTTCCGTTTAAAAAAGAAAAAAACAAAAAACAAAACGTACCAATACAAAGTACTCTTATTCATATTAGAAGATATTGTAAAATAACAATTAATTTTTTTTTTTTTTTTTTTTTTTCACTTACACATTAGGCCCGTCGCGCCGCGCCACTACTATATGGGGCGAAGGTGCGAAGTCGACGGCGACGACAAAGTACCGAGTCTAAGGAGACTGATGGCGGCGCCACACAGTGGCGTTATGTCTCTATAAAAGTGGTGGTCTTTTATTATGTTATTTATTAATGGTATTATTTTAATATCATATCAATATTGTACCCCGCACAGGGGGGAGGTACGGGTAGGTAGTGACGAAAAATAACGATACGGGACTCTTACGAGGTCTCGCAATCGGAATGAGTACACTTTAAATATTTTAACGAGGTAAAATTTAAGGGCATTGAGGGTCTGGTGCCAGTGGTGGTTGATTAGATCCACACACTATACTTTTTATAATTATGTGGCGTTATGTCTCTATAAAAGTGGTGGTCTTTTATTATGTTATTTATTAATGGTATTTTTTTAATATCATATCAATATTGTACTCGCACGGGGGGAGGTAGGGGGGTAGGTAGTGACGAAAAATAACGATACGGGACTCTTACGAGGTCTCGTAATCGGAATGAGTTTCTGCGACTACCATTGTTTGTCGCGGGTAACGGGGAATCAGGGTTCGATTCCGGTGAGGGAGCCTGAGAAACTGCTACCACATCCAAGGAAGGCAGCAGGCGCGCAAATTACCCACTTTCTGCACGGGGGGGGAGGTACGGGTAGGTAGTGACGAAAAATAACGATACGGGACTCTTACGAGGTCTCGTCATCGAATAATCAATACACGAACTGCCCACACACTTGTAAATATAGACGCGCAAGATCGTTACACGAACCGCTTACCATTATAGTAAACTACTATGCAAACACACATAACATATACGCAATAAGGGAACTTTAAATTGGAGATTTTACCCTACCACACCCGTCTGTCTCATTCTGAAAACTATTCAAAATAATTGCTATTTTTCATTCACATTCAAATATAAATAATAGTAAATAATATATAATTTTTGACTGAACTGAACCCAAGTGCCCGGCCTGTGGCCGGGCACCCCTCGTATTCATGTTCTAACCTAACCTAACCTAAATCTAGTTTTGACACCTTTAGACTTTAGATTCAAGATTTAATGTGAATATATGCATTAATAAAAACTCATTACTATTTTAATACTAGTTATGCTGCTGTTGATGCACTGATGAAAGCCAGATAGCTAGATCAGTGTTTAGTTAGTCGTAGTTGCCGGTGGGCTGAGGTCTAAAGGAATCCAAACTAGTTTTAAAAGGTTTGGATAGGTTAGGTTAGGTTAGAACATGAATAAGACGGGTGTCATTTAGGTTCAGTTCCGTTTAAAAAAAAAAAAAACAAAAAACAAAACGTACCAATACAAAGTACTCTTATTCATATTAGAAGATATTGTAAAATAACAATTAATTTAATTTTTTTTTTTTTTTTTCACTTACACATTAGGCCCGTCGCGCCGCGCCACTACTATATGGGGCGAAGGTGCGAAGTCGACGGCGACGACAAAGTACCGAGTCTAAGGAGACTGATGGCGGCGCCACACAGTGGCGTTATGTCTCTATAAAAGTGGTGGTCTTTTATTATGTTATTTATTAATGGTATTATTTTAATATCATATCAATATTGTACCCCGCACGGGGGGAGGTAGGGGGGTAGGTAGTGACGAAAAATAACGATACGGGACTCTTACGAGGTCTCGTAATCGGAATGAGTTTCTGCGACTACCATTGTTTGTCGCGGGTAACGGGGAATCAGGGTTTGATTCCGGTGAGGGAGCCTGAGAAACTGCTACCACATCCAAGGAAGGCAGCAGGCACGCAAACTACCCACTCCCTGCACGGGGGGGGAGGTACGGGTAGGTAGTGACGAAAAATAACGATACGGGACTCTTACGAGGTCTCGTAATCGGAATGAGTACACTTTAAATATTTTAACGAGGTAAAATTTAAGGGCATTGAGGGTCTGGTGCCAGTGGTGGTTGATTAGATCCACACACTATACTTTTTATAATTATGTGGCGTTATGTCTCTATAAAAGTGGTGGTCTTTTATTATGTTATTTATTAATGGTATTTTTTTAATATCATATCAATATTGTACTCGCACGGGGGGAGGTAGGGGGGTAGGTAGTGACGAAAAATAACGATACGGGACTCTTACGAGGTCTCGTAATCGGAATGAGTTTCTGCGACTACCATTGTTTGTCGCGGGTAACGGGGAATCAGGGTTCGATTCCGGTGAGGGAGCCTGAGAAACTGCTACCACATCCAAGGAAGGCAGCAGGCGCGCAAATTACCCACTTCCTGCACGGGGGGGGAGGTACGGGTAGGTAGTGACGAAAAATAACGATACGGGACTCTTACGAGGTCTCGTCATCGAATAATCAATACACGAACTGCCCACACACTTGTAAATATAGACGCGCAAGATCGTTACACGAACCGCTTACCATTATAGTAAACTACTATGCAAACACACATAACATATACGCAATAAGGGAACTTTAAATTGGAGATTTTACCCTACCACACCCGTCTGTCTCATTCTGAAAACTATTCAAAATAATTGCTATTTTTCATTCTCATTCAAATATAAATAATAGTAAATAATATATAATTTTTGACTGAACTGAACCCAAGTGCCCGGCCTGTGGCCGGGCACCCCTCGTATTCATGTTCTAACCTAACCTAACCTAAATCTAGTTTTGACACCTTTAGACTTTAGATTCAAGATTTAATGTGAATATATGCATTAATAAAAACTCTTTACTATTTTAATACTAGTTATGCTGCTGTTGATGCACTGATGAAAGCCAGATAGCTAGATCAGTGTTTAGTTAGTCGTAGTTGCCGGTGGGCTGAGGTCTAAAGGAATCCAAACTAGTTTTAAAAGGTTTGGATAGGTTAGGTTAGGTTAGAACATGAATAAGACGGGTGCCCGGCCGCAGGCCGGTCACTTAGGTTCAGTTCCGTTTAAAAAAAAAAAAAACAAAAAACAAAACATACCAATACAAAGTACTCTTATTCATATTAGAAGATATTGTAAAATAACAATTAATTTAATTTTTTTTTTTTTTTTTTTCACTTACACATTAGGCCCGTCGCGCCGCGCCACTACTATATGGGGCGAAGGTGCGAAGTCGACGGCGACGACAAAGTACCGAGTCTAAGGAGACTGATGGCGGCGCCACACAGTGGCGTTATGTCTCTATAAAAGTGGTGGTCTTTTATTATGTTATTTATTAATGGTATTATTTAATATCATATCAATATTGTACCCCGCACAGGGGGGAGGTACGGGTAGGTAGTGACGAAAAATAACGATACGGGACTCTTACGAGGTCTCGTAATCGGAATGAGTTTCTGCGACTACCATTGTTTGTCGCGGGTAACGGGGAATCAGGGTTCGATTCCGGTGAGGGAGCCTGAGAAACTGCTACCACATCCAAGGAAGGCAGCAGGCGCGCAAATTACCCACTCCCTGCACGGGGGGGGAGGTACGGGTAGGTAGTGACGAAAAATAACGATACGGGACTCTTACGAGGTCTCGCAATCGGAATGAGTACACTTTAAATATTTTAACGAGGTAAAATTTAAGGGCATTGAGGGTCTGGTGCCAGTGGTGGTTGATTAGATCCACACACTACTTTTTATAATTATGTGGCGTTATGTCTCTATAAAAGTGGTCGTCTTTTATTATGTTATTTATTAATGGTATTTTTTTAATATCATATCAATATTGTACCCCGCACGGGGGGAGGTAGGGGGGTAGGTAGTGACGAAAAATAACGATACGGGACTCTTACGAGGTCTCGTAATCGGAATGAGTTTCTGCGACTACCATTGTTTGTCGCGGGTAACGGGGAATCAGGGTTCGATTCCGGTGAGGGAGCCTGAGAAACTGCTACCACATCCAAGGAAGGCAGCAGGCGCGCAAATTACCCACTCCCTGCACGGGGGGGGAGGTACGGGTAGGTAGTGACGAAAAATAACGATACGGGACTCTTACGAGGTCTCGTCATCGAATAATCAATACACGAACTGCCCACACACTTGTAAATATAGACGCGCAAGATCGTTACACGAACCGCTTACCATTATAGTAAACTACTATGCAAACACACATAACATATACGCAATAAGGGAACTTTAAATTGGAGATTTTACCCTACCACACCCGTCTGTCTCATTCTGAAAACTATTCAAAATAATTGCTATTTTTCATTCTCATTCAAATATAAATAATAGTAAATAATATATAATTTTTGACTGAACTGAACCCAAGTGCCCGGCCTGTGGCCGGGCACCCCTCGTATTCATGTTCTAACCTAACCTAACCTAAATCTAGTTTTGACACCTTTAGACTTTAGATTCAAGATTTAATGTGAATATATGCATTAATAAAAACTCATTACTATTTTAATACTAGTTATGCTGCTGTTGATGCACTGATGAAAGCCAGATAGCTAGATCAGTGTTTAGTTAGTCGTAGTTGCCGGTGGGCTGAGGTCTAAAGGAATCCAAACTAGTTTTAAAAGGTTTGGATAGGTTAGGTTAGGTTAGAACATGAATAAGACGGGTGCCCGGCCGCAGGCCGGTCACTTAGGTTCAGTTCCGTTTAAAAAAAAAAAAACAAAAAACAAAACGTACCAATACAAAGTACTCTTATTCATATTAGAAGATATTGTAAAATAACAATTAATTTAATTTTTTTTTTTTTTTTTTCACTTACACATTAGGCCCGTCGCGCCGCGCCACTACTATATGGGGCGAAGGTGCGAAGTCGACGGCGACGACAAAGTACCGAGTCTAAGGAGACTGATGGCGGCGCCACACAGTGGCGTTATGTCTCTATAAAAGTGGTGGTCTTTTATTATGTTATTTATTAATGGTATTATTTTAATATCATATCAATATTGTACCCCGCACAGGGGGTAGGTACGGGTAGGTAGCGACGAAAAATAACGATACGGGACTCTTACGAGGTCTCGCAATCGGAATGAGTACACTTTAAATATTTTAACGAGGTAAAATTTAAGGGCATTGAGGGTCTGGTGCCAGTGGTGGTTGATTAGATCCACACACTATACTTTTTATAATTATGTGGCGTTATGTCTCTATAAAAGTGGTGGTCTTTTATTATGTTATTTATTAATGGTATTTTTTTAATATCATATCAATATTGTACCCCGCACGGGGGGAGGTAGGGGGGTAGGTAGTGACGAAAAATAACGATACGGGACTCTTACGAGGTCTCGTCATCGAATAATCAATACACGAACTGCCCACACACTTGTAAATATAGACGCGCAAGATCGTTACACGAACCGCTTACCATTATAGTAAACTACTATGCAAACACACATAACATATACGCAATAAGGGAACTTTAAATTGGAGATTTTACCCTACCACACCCGTCTGTCTCATTCTGAAAACTATTCAAAATAATTGCTATTTTTCATTCTCATTCAAACATAAATAATAGTAAATAATATATAATTTTTGACTGAACTGAACCCAAGTGCCCGGCCTGTGGCCGGGCACCCCTCGTATTCATGTTCTAACCTAACCTAACCTAAATCTAGTTTTGACACCTTTAGACTTTAGATTCAAGATTTAATGTGAATATATGCATTAATAAAAACTCTTTACTATTTTAATACTAGTTATGCTGCTGTTGATGCACTGATGAAAGCCAGATAGCTAGATCAGTGTTTAGTTAGTCGTAGTTGCCGGTGGGCTGAGGTCTAAAGGAATCCAAACTAGTTTTAAAAGGTTTGGATAGGTTAGGTTAGGTTAGAACATGAATAAGACGGGTGCCCGGCCGCAGGCCGGTCACTTAGGTTCAGTTCCGTTTAAAAAAAAAAAAAACAAAAAACAAAACATACCAATACAAAGTACTCTTATTCATATTAGAAGATATTGTAAAATAACAATTAATTTAATTTTTTTTTTTTTTTTTTTCACTTACACATTAGGCCCGTCGCGCCGCGCCACTACTATATGGGGCGAAGGTGCGAAGTCGACGGCGACGACAAAGTACCGAGTCTAAGGAGACTGATGGCGGCGCCACACAGTGGCGTTATGTCTCTATAAAAGTGGTGGTCTTTTATTATGTTATTTATTAATGGTATTATTTTAATATCATATCAATATTGTACCCCGCACAGGGGGTAGGTACGGGTAGGTAGCGACGAAAAATAACGATACGGGACTCTTACGAGGTCTCGCAATCGGAATGAGTACACTTTAAATATTTTAACGAGGTAAAATTTAAGGGCATTGAGGGTCTGGTGCCAGTGGTGGTTGATTAGATCCACACACTATACTTTTTATAATTATGTGGCGTTATGTCTCTATAAAAGTGGTGGTCTTTTATTATGTTATTTATTAATGGTATTTTTTTAATATCATATCAATATTGTACCCCGCACGGGGGGAGGTAGGGGGGTAGGTAGTGACGAAAAATAACGATACGGGACTCTTACGAGGTCTCGTCATCGAATAATCAATACACGAACTGCCCACACACTTGTAAATATAGACGCGCAAGATCGTTACACGAACCGCTTACCATTATAGTAAACTACTATGCAAACACACATAACATATACGCAATAAGGGAACTTTAAATTGGAGATTTTACCCTACCACACCCGTCTGTCTCATTCTGAAAACTATTCAAAATAATTGCTATTTTTCATTCTCATTCAAACATAAATAATAGTAAATAATATATAATTTTTGACTGAACTGAACCCAAGTGCCCGGCCTGTGGCCGGGCACCCCTCGTATTCATGTTCTAACCTAACCTAACCTAAATCTAGTTTTGACACCTTTAGACTTTAGATTCAAGATTTAATGTGAATATATGCATTAATAAAAACTCTTTACTATTTTAATACTAGTTATGCTGCTGTTGATGCACTGATGAAAGCCAGATAGCTAGATCAGTGTTTAGTTAGTCGTAGTTGCCGGTGGGCTGAGGTCTAAAGGAATCCAAACTAGTTTTAAAAGGTTTGGATAGGTTAGGTTAGGTTAGAACATGAATAAGACGGGTGCCCGGCCGCAGGCCGGTCACTTAGGTTCAGTTCCGTTTAAAAAAAAAAAAAACAAAAAACAAAACGTACCAATACAAAGTACTCTTATTCATATTAGAAGATATTGTAAAATAACAATTAATTTAATTTTTTTTTTTTTTTTTTCACTTACACATTAGGCCCGTCGCGCCGCGCCACTACTATATGGGGCGAAGGTGCGAAGTCGACGGCGACGACAAAGTACCGAGTCTAAGGAGACTGATGGCGGCGCCACACAGTGGCGTTATGTCTCTATAAAAGTGGTGGTCTTTTATTATGTTATTTATTAATGGTATTATTTTAATATCATATCAATATTGTACCCCGCACAGGGGGGAGGTACGGGTAGGTAGTGACGAAAAATAACGATACGGGACTCTTACGAGGTCTCGCAATCGGAATGAGTACACTTTAAATATTTTAACGAGGTAAAATTTAAGGGCATTGAGGGTCTGGTGCCAGTGGTGGTTGATTAGATCCACACACTATACTTTTTATAATTATGTGGCGTTATGTCTCTATAAAAGTGGTGGTCTTTTATTATGTTATTTATTAATGGTATTTTTTTAATATCATATCAATATTGTACCCCGCACGGGGGGAGGTAGGGGGGTAGGTAGTGACGAAAAATAACGATACGGGACTCTTACGAGGTCTCGTCATCGAATAATCAATACACGAACTGCCCACACACTTGTAAATATAGACGCGCAAGATCGTTACACGAACCGCTTACCATTATAGTAAACTACTATGCAAACACACATAACATATACGCAATAAGGGAACTTTAAATTGGAGATTTTACCCTACCACACCCGTCTGTCTCATTCTGAAAACTATTCAAAATAATTGCTATTTTTCATTCTCATTCAAATATAAATAATAGTAAATAATATATAATTTTTGACTGAACTGAACCCAAGTGCCCGGCCTGTGGCCGGGCACCCCTCGTATTCATGTTCTAACCTAACCTAACCTAAATCTAGTTTTGACACCTTTAGACTTTAGATTCAAGATTTAATGTGAATATATGCATTAATAAAAACTCATTACTATTTTAATACTAGTTATGCTGCTGTTTATGCACTGATGAAAGCCAGATAGCTAGATCAGTGTTTAGTTAGTCGTAGTTGCCGGTGGGCTGAGGTCTAAAGGAATCCAAACTAGTTTTAAAAGGTTTGGATAGGTTAGGTTAGGTTAGAACATGAATAAGACGGGTGCCCGGCCGCAGGCCGGTCACTTAGGTTCAGTTCCGTTTAAAAAAAAAAAAAACAAAAAACAAAACGTACCAATACAAAGTACTCTTATTCATATTAGAAGATATTGTAAAATAACAATTAATTTAATTTTTTTTTTTTTTTTTCACTTACACATTAGGCCCGTCGCGCCGCGCCACTACTATATGGGGCGAAGGTGCGAAGTCGACGGCGACGACAAAGTACCGAGTCTAAGGAGACTGATGGCGGCGCCACACAGTGGCGTTATGTCTCTATAAAAGTGGTGGTCTTTTATTATGTTATTTATTAATGGTATTATTTTAATATCATATCAATATTGTACCCCGCACGGGGGGAGGTAGGGGGGTAGGTAGTGACGAAAAATAACGATACGGGACTCTTACGAGGTCTCGTAATCGGAATGAGTTTCTGCGACTACCATTGTTTGTCGCGGGTAACGGGGAATCAGGGTTTGATTCCGGTGAGGGAGCCTGAGAAACTGCTACCACATCCAAGGAAGGCAGCAGGCACGCAAACTACCCACTCCCTGCACGGGGGGGGAGGTACGGGTAGGTAGTGACGAAAAATAACGATACGGGACTCTTACGAGGTCTCGCAATCGGAATGAGTACACTTTAAATATTTTAACGAGGTAAAATTTAAGGGCATTGAGGGTCTGGTGCCAGTGGTGGTTGATTAGATCCACACACTATACTTTTTATAATTATGTGGCGTTATGTCTCTATAAAAGTGGTGGTCTTTTATTATGTTATTTATTAATGGTATTTTTTTAATATCATATCAATATTGTACTCGCACGGGGGGAGGTAGGGGGGTAGGTAGTGACGAAAAATAACGATACGGGACTCTTACGAGGTCTCGTAATCGGAATGAGTTTCTGCGACTACCATTGTTTGTCGCGGGTAACGGGGAATCAGGGTTCGATTCCGGTGAGGGAGCCTGAGAAACTGCTACCACATCCAAGGAAGGCAGCAGGCGCGCAAATTACCCACTTCCTGCACGGGGGGGGAGGTACGGGTAGGTAGTGACGAAAAATAACGATACGGGACTCTTACGAGGTCTCGTCATCGAATAATCAATACACGAACTGCCCACACACTTGTAAAATATAGACGCGCAAGATCGTTACACGAACCGCTTACCATTATAGTAAACTACTATGCAAACACACATAACATATACGCAATAAGGGAACTTTAAATTGGAGATTTTACCCTACCACACCCGTCTGTCTCATTCTGAAAACTATTCAAAATAATTGCTATTTTTCATTCTCATTCAAATATAAATAATAGTAAATAATATATAATTTTTGACTGAACTGAACCCGAGTGCCCGGCCTGTGGCCGGGCACCCCTCGTATTCATGTTCTAACCTAACCTAACCTAAATCTAGTTTTGACACCTTTAGACTTTAGATTCAAGATTTAATGTGAATATATGTGGTATAATTTAATAGTAATTGGTACTTTTTATTTTTTTGTTGTTGTACGTTGGTAGCATTAAATTGTCACTCAAGATGTCAACCGTTGGAAAGATGTAATGTCAGTCAGAGTTGTCAAACGTAATAAAAGATGTACGCCGTGTTTTGTTTTTGTTTCCATCAAGAAATATAAAAAAGTGAGTGTTTCGCCCCAATTCTTTGAAATATCCCACAACTTATGGGGGCTCGTCCGGGATAGCCCAAAAATTTGAGGCGAAACGAAGACTAAAGATTCGAAGATTCATCGCAAGTCATTCGACGAAAGTGCCGGTGCGCCGCCATTGTTGCCATTGGGGACTGTTTTACCGACCGACGCGGTAGCGACAACATACGTAAAGATTGCTTTGACATTGCGTACTGCTTTACCGACCGTCATGGTAGAAAATGTTGCTAGCTCAAGAAAAATTCTACTAAAATGGTAGCTTTTTAATTTGGACTTAAAGATTTATTTTAAAGACTGAAGACTAAAGACAAGACTAAATGAGTCCAACTAAGCCAACATTTTGCACGACGACTAAGAGACGTAACGCAAAGAATTTAAAGACTAATACTAGTTTAACAGCCACGATGTCGCCGAATAAAGACGAAAAGGGAAGTGAAGAAGACGAACAAGAGTTAGATGTACAGATTTCATTTAAGGATTTGGAGAAGTCGATGAACATTTTTACCGGAGATGACACCTACCCTATTGAGACATTTATCGATGAATTTGAAGACACTGCCCAAATTATGAAGTGGACTAAAGTGGAGAAGCTAATTTATGCAAAGAGACTTTTAGGCGGAACTGCCAAGCTATTTTTACGATCGTTGGGAAAAATAAAGGACTATGCAAATTTGAAAAGGGCGCTTAAGGAAGAATTTGGACCCAAGATTAACAGCGCAATCATACACAAGAAACTTGCTTCGCGTAAGATGAAAAACGACGAAACCTACCAACAATATTTTCTATCTATGAAGGAATTGGCACTTCACGGTAAAGTTGAAGACGCTGCACTGATCGAGTATGTCATTGATGGCATCCGTGACTTAGAGACCAATAAAGTTATTTTATATGGTGCTACAGACATAAAAGATTTTCGTAAGAAGTTGGATATCTACAGTGACTTCAGAAAGAAGATTCTTAACATACCTGCACAGTCTGGTCAATCATCTGGGCATCATTCAACCCGCAAGACGGCTCATGTGAAAAGGTGTTTCAACTGTGGCGAACTAGACCATCAATCGCCCGCATGCCCAAAAGGAATAAAATGCTTTAAATGCAATGAATTTGGACACAAATCCACGGAATGTACAAACAAAGCGAAAAAGACGCTGAATATTCAGAATAAAAATGAAGAAGAGAAGGTACCCTATAAAAAGATAAAGATTAATGGAAGATGGTAAGATTAAGGCGGTTGTGAATTTTAAAAAGCCTAACAATGTAAAAACTGTTCAGTCGTTCCTTGGACTAACTGGTTATTTCAGAAAATTTATAAGAAACTATTCCCTAATTGCGAAACCGATGACAGATTTATTAAAGAAAGATGCGGTATTCAATTTTGATGACAGGTGTGAAAAAGCTTTTATGGAATTGAAACAAATATTGTGTAGTTCACCAGTTCTCCGAATATTCAACCCAGATTTAGAAACAGAACTACACACCGACGCAAGTATAGATGGATATGGAGCTGTTATTCTACAGAGAAGCCCTAAAGACAATCAATTTCACCCCGTACACTATATAAGTAAAAAAACGACTCCAGCTGAAAGAAAATACCACAGCTATTATTTAGAGATTTTAGCTATTGTTGCTGCTATAAAGAAGTTCCGAGTTTATCTTCTGGGAATACATTTTAAAATAATCACAGATTGTTCTGCTCTAACTATGACACTACAGAAAAAGGACTTACCTCCGAGAGTCGCTCGTTGGGCCCTGCTTCTTGAAGAATATGACTACAAAATCGAACATAGACCAGGTACACGAATGAGACACGCTGACGCATTAAGCAGATATCCTGTTTGTATAATACTCACTGAAACAACTGCTCGTATAAGGAAAGCACAGAACGAAGATGACTATGTGAGACTGATTAAGAAAATTTTAGAAACAGAGAACTACCGAGATTATACCATACAGAACGAAATACTATACAAAAAGAAAGATGGAAGTAAATTAATTGTTGTACCTAAGAAAATGCAGTATGAGATAATAAGAAAAAATCACGAAAAAGGACATTTTGGAATTTTAAAGACTGAAGAATTAATTAATAGAGAATATTTTATTGAGAATTTAACTGAGAAGATAAGAAAAGTCATAAATAATTGTATTGAATGCATTCTCATATCGCACAAAAGAGGTAAAAAAGAAGGATACTTACAACCGATAGACAAAGGTGATGTCCCACTATCAACATACCATGTGGATCATCTAGGACCAATGACTTCAACTCACAAGAATTACAAATACATCCTTACTGTCGTGGATGCTTATACAAAATTTACTTGGATCTACCCTGTTAAGACTTTAACCACTGATGAGACGCTAGAAAAACTAAGATTACAACAACAAACTTTTGGAGCACCTGAAAGAATTATTACGGATCGAAATGCTGCCTTTACTGCAAACGACTTCCAAGAGTATTGTAAAAGTGAAAATATAACGCACTATACAATTACCACTGGACAACCCAGAGGAAACGGCCAAGTTGAGCGCGTCCACCAGATCATCATCGCCATGTTGAGCAAACTTAGTGCTGATGACCCGACTAAATGGTATCGCCGTGTGTCCAAAGTGCAACGATGTCTGAATGGAACATACCAAAGGAGTATAAGAATGACACCATTTGAGCTACTTTTTGGCACTAAAATGAGGGATAAAGATGATGAACTTCAGAAATTAATAGAAGAAGAAAACATACAGAATTTTAACGAGAAAAGAGAAGAGCTCAGAAAGAGGGCTAAAGAATCTATACAGAAAGTACAAGAAGAGAACGTAAGAAACTACAATAAAAAGCGAAGAGTAGCAGTGGCCTATAATATTGGAGATTTGGTAGCCATAAAAAAGACACAGTTCTCACAAGGGAGTAAATTATATCCTAAATATTTGGGACCCTATGAAATTATTAAATGCAATCCACATGATCGTTATGTTGTGAAGAAGATTGGTATCACCGAAGGCCCGATTAATACAACCACATCAGCTGATCTCATGAAACCATGGATTTTGCCGGAAGACGATTCATCTGGGACAGATGAATGAGCAGGACAGCCGTGTGGTATAATTTAATAGTAATTGGTACTTTTTATTTTTTTGTTGTTGTACGTTGGTAGCATTAAATTGTCACTCAAGATGTCAACCGTTGGAAAGATGTAATGTCAGTCAGAGTTGTCAAACGTAATAAAAGATGTACGCCGTGTTTTGTTTTTGTTTCCATCAAGAAATATAAAAAAGTGAGTGTTTCGCCCCAATTCTTTGAAATATCCCACATATATGCAGTGACGAAAAATAACGATACGGGACTCTTACGAGGTCTCGTAATCGGAATGAGTTTCTGCGACTACCATTGTTTGTCGCGGGTAACGGGGAATCAGGGTTCGATTCCGGTGAGGGAGCCTGAGAAACTGCTACCACATCCAAGGAAGGCAGCAGGCGCGCAAATTACCCACTCCCTGCACGGGGGGGGAGGTAGGGGGGTAGGTAGTGACGAAAAATAACGATACGGGACTCTTACGAGGTCTCGTCATCGAATAATCAATACACGAACTGCCCACACACTTGTAAATATAGACGCGCAAGATCGTTACACGAACCGCTTACCATTATAGTAAACTACTATGCAAACACACATAACATATACGCAATAAGGGAACTTTAAATTGGAGATTTTACCCTACCACACCCGTCTGTCTCATTCTGAAAACTATTCAAAATAATTGCTATTTTTCATTCTCATTCAAATATAAATAATAGTAAATAATATATAATTTTTGACTGAACTGAACCCGAGTGCCCGGCCTGTGGCCGGGCACCCCTCGTATTCATGTTCTAACCTAACCTAACCTAAATCTAGTTTTGACACCTTTAGACTTTAGATTCAAGATTTAATGTGAATATATGCATTAATAAAAACTCATTACTATTTTAATACTAGTTATGCTGCTGTTGATGCACTGATGAAAGCCAGATAGCTAGATCAGTGTTTAGTTAGTCGTAGTTGCCGGTGGGCTGAGGTCTAAAGGAATCCAAACTAGTTTTAAAAGGTTTGGATAGGTTAGGTTAGGTTAGAACATGAACAAGACGGGTGCCCGGCCGCAGGCCGGTCACTTAGGTTCAGTTCCGTTTAAAAAAAAAAAAAACAAAAAACAAAACGTACCAATACAAAGTACTCTTATTCATATTAGAAGATATTGTAAAATAACAATTAATTTAATTTTTTTTTTTTTTTTTTTCACTTACACATTAGGCCCGTCGCGCCGCGCCACTACTATATGGGGCGAAGGTGCGAAGTCGACGGCGACGACAAAGTACCGAGTCTAAGGAGACTGATGGCGGCGCCACACAGTGGCGTTATGTCTCTATAAAAGTGGTGGTCTTTTATTATGTTATTTATTAATGGTATTATTTTAATATCATATCAATATTGTACCCCGCACAGGGGGGAGGTACGGGTAGGTAGTGACGAAAAATAACGATATGGGACTCTTACGAGGTCTCGCAATCGGAATGAGTACACTTTAAATATTTTAACGAGGTAAAATTTAAGGGCATTGAGGGTCTGGTGCCAGTGGTGGTTGATTAGATCCACACACTATACTTTTTATAATTATGTGGCGTTATGTCTCTATAAAAGTGGTGGTCTTTTATTATGTTATTTATTAATGGTATTTTTTTAATATCATATCAATATTGTACCCCGCACGGGGGGAGGTAGGGGGTAGGTAGTGACGAAAAATAACGATACGGGACTCTTACGAGGTCTCGTCATCGAATAATCAATACACGAACTGCCCACACACTTGTAAATATAGACGCGCAAGATCGTTACACGAACCGCTTACCATTATAGTAAACTACTATGCAAACACACATAACATATACGCAATAAGGGAACTTTAAATTGGAGATTTTACCCTACCACACCCGTCTGTCTCATTCTGAAAACTATTCAAAATAATTGCTATTTTTCATTCTCATTCAAATATAAATAATAGTAAATAATATATAATTTTTGACTGAACTGAACCCAAGTGCCCGGCCTGTGGCCGGGCACCCCTCGTATTCATGTTCTAACCTAACCTAACCTAAATCTAGTTTTGACACCTTTAGACTTTAGATTCAAGATTTAATGTGAATATATGCATTAATAAAAACTCTTTACTATTTTAATACTAGTTATGCTGCTGTTGATGCACTGATGAAAGCCAGATAGCTAGATCAGTGTTTAGTTAGTCGTAGTTGCCGGTGGGCTGAGGTCTAAAGGAATCCAAACTAGTTTTAAAAGGTTTGGATAGGTTAGGTTAGGTTAGAACATGAATAAGACGGGTGCCCGGCCGCAGGCCGGTCACTTAGGTTCAGTTCCGTTTAAAAAAAAAAAAAACAAAAAACAAAACATACCAATACAAAGTACTCTTATTCATATTAGAAGATATTGTAAAATAACAATTAATTTAATTTTTTTTTTTTTTTTTTTCACTTACACATTAGGCCCGTCGCGCCGCGCCACTACTATATGGGGCGAAGGTGCGAAGTCGACGGCGACGACAAAGTACCGAGTCTAAGGAGACTGATGGCGGCGCCACACAGTGGCGTTATGTCTCTATAAAAGTGGTGGTCTTTTATTATGTTATTTATTAATGGTATTATTTAATATCATATCAATATTGTACCCCGCACAGGGGGGAGGTACGGGTAGGTAGTGACGAAAAATAACGATACGGGACTCTTACGAGGTCTCGTAATCGGAATGAGTTTCTGCGACTACCATTGTTTGTCGCGGGTAACGGGGAATCAGGGTTCGATTCCGGTGAGGGAGCCTGAGAAACTGCTACCACATCCAAGGAAGGCAGCAGGCGCGCAAATTACCCACTCCCTGCACGGGGGGGGAGGTACGGGTAGGTAGTGACGAAAAATAACGATACGGGACTCTTACGAGGTCTCGCAATCGGAATGAGTACACTTTAAATATTTTAACGAGGTAAAATTTAAGGGCATTGAGGGTCTGGTGCCAGTGGTGGTTGATTAGATCCACACACTACTTTTTATAATTATGTGGCGTTATGTCTCTATAAAAGTGGTCGTCTTTTATTATGTTATTTATTAATGGTATTTTTTTAATATCATATAAATATTGTACCCCGCACGGGGGGAGGTAGGGGGGTAGGTAGTGACGAAAAATAACGATACGGGACTCTTACGAGGTCTCGTAATCGGAATGAGTTTCTGCGACTACCATTGTTTGTCGCGGGTAACGGGGAATCAGGGTTCGATTCCGGTGAGGGAGCCTGAGAAACTGCTACCACATCCAAGGAAGGCAGCAGGCGCGCAAATTACCCACTCCCTGCACGGGGGGGGAGGTACGGGTAGGTAGTGACGAAAAATAACGATACGGGACTCTTACGAGGTCTCGTCATCGAATAATCAATACACGAACTGCCCACACACTTGTAAATATAGACGCGCAAGATCGTTACACGAACCGCTTACCATTATAGTAAACTACTATGCAAACACACATAACATATACGCAATAAGGGAACTTTAAATTGGAGATTTTACCCTACCACACCCGTCTGTCTCATTCTGAAAACTATTCAAAATAATTGCTATTTTTCATTCTCATTCAAATATAAATAATAGTAAATAATATATAATTTTTGACTGAACTGAACCCAAGTGCCCGGCCTGTGGCCGGGCACCCCTCGTATTCATGTTCTAACCTAACCTAACCTAAATCTAGTTTTGACACCTTTAGACTTTAGATTCAAGATTTAATGTGAATATATGCATTAATAAAAACTCATTACTATTTTAATACTAGTTATGCTGCTGTTGATGCACTGATGAAAGCCAGATAGCTAGATCAGTGTTTAGTTAGTCGTAGTTGCCGGTGGGCTGAGGTCTAAAGGAATCCAAACTAGTTTTAAAAGGTTTGGATAGGTTAGGTTAGGTTAGAACATGAATAAGACGGGTGCCCGGCCGCAGGCCGGTCACTTAGGTTCAGTTCCGTTTAAAAAAAAAAAAACAAAAAACAAAACGTACCAATACAAAGTACTCTTATTCATATTAGAAGATATTGTAAAATAACAATTAATTAATTTTTTTTTTTTTTTTTTTCACTTACACATTAGGCCCGTCGCGCCGCGCCACTACTATATGGGGCGAAGGTGCGAAGTCGACGGCGACGACAAAGTACCGAGTCTAAGGAGACTGATGGCGGCGCCACACAGTGGCGTTATGTCTTTATAAAAGTGGTGGTCTTTTATTATGTTATTTATTAATGGTATTATTTTAATATCATATCAATATTGTACCCCGCACAGGGGGGAGGTACGGGTAGGTAGTGACGAAAAATAACGATACGGGACTCTTACGAGGTCTCGTCATCGAATAATCAATACACGAACTGCCCACACACTTGTAAATATAGACGCGCAAGATCGTTACACGAACCGCTTACCATTATAGTAAACTACTATGCAAACACACATAACATATACGCAATAAGGGAACTTTAAATTGGAGATTTTACCCTACCACACCCGTCTGTCTCATTCTGAAAACTATTCAAAATAATTGCTATTTTTCATTCTCATTCAAATATAAATAATAGTAAATAATATATAATTTTTGACTGAACTGAACCCAAGTGCCCGGCCTGTGGCCGGGCACCCCTCGTATTCATGTTCTAACCTAACCTAACCTAAATCTAGTTTTGACACCTTTAGACTTTAGATTCAAGATTTAATGTGAATATATGCATTAATAAAAACTCTTTACTATTTTAATACTAGTTATGCTGCTGTTGATGCACTGATGAAAGCCAGATAGCTAGATCAGTGTTTAGTTAGTCGTAGTTGCCGGTGGGCTGAGGTCTAAAGGAATCCAAACTAGTTTTAAAAGGTTTGGATAGGTTAGGTTAGGTTAGAACATGAATAAGACGGGTGCCCGGCCGCAGGCTGGTCACTTAGGTTCAGTTCCGTTTAAAAAAAAAAAAAACAAAAAACAAAACATACCAATACAAAGTACTCTTATTCATATTAGAAGATATTGTAAAATAACAATTAATTTAATTTTTTTTTTTTTTTTTTTCACTTACACATTAGGCCCGTCGCGCCGCGCCACTACTATATGGGGCGAAGGTGCGAAGTCGACGGCGACGACAAAGTACCGAGTCTAAGGAGACTGATGGCGGCGCCACACAGTGGCGTTATGTCTCTATAAAAGTGGTGGTCTTTTATTATGTTATTTATTAATGGTATTATTTAATATCATATCAATATTGTACCCCGCACAGGGGGGAGGTACGGGTAGGTAGTGACGAAAAATAACGATACGGGACTCTTACGAGGTCTCGTAATCGGAATGAGTTTCTGCGACTACCATTGTTTGTCGCGGGTAACGGGGAATCAGGGTTCGATTCCGGTGAGGGAGCCTGAGAAACTGCTACCACATCCAAGGAAGGCAGCAGGCGCGCAAATTACCCACTCCCTGCACGGGGGGGGAGGTACGGGTAGGTAGTGACGAAAAATAACGATACGGGACTCTTACGAGGTCTCGCAATCGGAATGAGTACACTTTAAATATTTTAACGAGGTAAAATTTAAGGGCATTGAGGGTCTGGTGCCAGTGGTGGTTGATTAGATCCACACACTACTTTTTATAATTATGTGGCGTTATGTCTCTATAAAAGTGGTCGTCTTTTATTATGTTATTTATTAATGGTATTTTTTTAATATCATATCAATATTGTACCCCGCACGGGGGGAGGTAGGGGGGTAGGTAGTGACGAAAAATAACGATACGGGACTCTTACGAGGTCTCGTCATCGAATAATCAATACACGAACTGCCCACACACTTGTAAATATAGACGCGCAAGATCGTTACACGAACCGCTTACCATTATAGTAAACTACTATGCAAACACACATAACATATACGCAATAAGGGAACTTTAAATTGGAGATTTTACCCTACCACACCCGTCTGTCTCATTCTGAAAACTATTCAAAATAATTGCTATTTTTCATTCTCATTCAAATATAAATAATAGTAAATAATATATAATTTTTGACTGAACTGAACCCAAGTGCCCGGCCTGTGGCCGGGCACCCCTCGTATTCATGTTCTAACCTAACCTAACCTAAATCTAGTTTTGACACCTTTAGACTTTAGATTCAAGATTTAATGTGAATATATGCATTAATAAAAACTCATTACTATTTTAATACTAGTTATGCTGCTGTTGATGCACTGATGAAAGCCAGATAGCTAGATCAGTGTTTAGTTAGTCGTAGTTGCCGGTGGGCTGAGGTCTAAAGGAATCCAAACTAGTTTTAAAAGGTTTGGATAGGTTAGGTTAGGTTAGAACATGAATAAGACGGGTGCCCGGCCGCAGGCCGGTCACTTAGGTTCAGTTCCGTTTAAAAAAAAAAAAAACAAAAAACAAAACGTACCAATACAAAGTACTCTTATTCATATTAGAAGATATTGTAAAATAACAATTAATTTAATTTTTTTTTTTTTTTTTTTCACTTACACATTAGGCCCGTCGCGCCGCGCCACTACTATATGGGGCGAAGGTGCGAAGTCGACGGCGACGACAAAGTACCGAGTCTAAGGAGACTGATGGCGGCGCCACACAGTGGCGTTATGTCTTTATAAAAGTGGTGGTCTTTTATTATGTTATTTATTAATGGTATTATTTTAATATCATATCAATATTGTACCCCGCACAGGGGGGAGGTACGGGTAGGTAGTGACGAAAAATAACGATACGGGACTCTTACGAGGTCTCGCAATCGGAATGAGTACACTTTAAATATTTTAACGAGGTAAAATTTAAGGGCATTGAGGGTCTGGTGCCAGTGGTGGTTGATTAGATCCACACACTATACTTTTTATAATTATGTGGCGTTATGTCTCTATAAAAGTGGTGGTCTTTTATTATGTTATTTATTAATGGTATTTTTTTAATATCATATCAATATTGTACCCCGCACGGGGGGAGGTAGGGGGGTAGGTAGTGACGAAAAATAACGATACGGGACTCTTACGAGGTCTCGTCATCGAATAATCAATACACGAACTGCCCACACACTTGTAAATATAGACGCGCAAGATCGTTACACGAACCGCTTACCATTATAGTAAACTACTATGCAAACACACATAACATATACGCAATAAGGGAACTTTAAATTGGAGATTTTACCCTACCACACCCGTCTGTCTCATTCTGAAAACTATTCAAAATAATTGCTATTTTTCATTCTCATTCAAATATAAATAATAGTAAATAATATATAATTTTTGACTGAACTGAACCCAAGTGCCCGGCCTGTGGCCGGGCACCCCTCGTATTCATGTTCTAACCTAACCTAACCTAAATCTAGTTTTGACACCTTTAGACTTTAGATTCAAGATTTAATGTGAATATATGGATTAATAAAAACTCATTACTATTTTAATACTAGTTATGCTGCTGTTGATGCACTGATGAAAGCCAGATAGCTAGATCAGTGTTTAGTTAGTCGTAGTTGCCGGTGGGCTGAGGTCTAAAGGAATCCAAACTAGTTTTAAAAGGTTTGGATAGGTTAGGTTAGGTTAGAACATGAATAAGACGGGTGTCCGGCCGCAGGCCGGTCACTTAGGTTCAGTTCCGTTTAAAAAAAAAAAAAACAAAAAACAAAACGTACCAATACAAAGTACTCTTATTCATATTAGAAGATATTGTAAAATAACAATTAATTTAATTTTTTTTTTTTTTTTTTCACTTACACATTAGGCCCGTTGCGCCGCGCCACTACTATATGGGGCGAAGGTGCGAAGTCGACGGCGACGACAAAGTACCGAGTCTAAGGAGACTGATGGCGGCGCCACACAGTGGCGTTATGTCTCTATAAAAGTGGTGGTCTTTTATTATGTTATTTATTAATGGTATTATTTTAATATCATATCAATATTGTACCCCGCACAGGGGGGAGGTACGGGTAGGTAGTGACGAAAAATAACGATACGGGACTCTTACGAGGTCTCGCAATCGGAATGAGTACACTTTAAATATTTTAACGAGGTAAAATTTAAGGGCATTGAGGGTCTGGTGCCAGTGGTGGTTGATTAGATCCACACACTATACTTTTTATAATTATGTGGCGTTATGTCTCTATAAAAGTGGTGGTCTTTTATTATGTTATTTATTAATGGTATTTTTTTAATATCATATCAATATTGTACCCCGCACGGGGGGAGCTAGGGGGGTAGGTAGTGACGAAAAATAACGATACGGGACTCTTACGAGGTCTCGTAATCGGAATGAGTTTCTGCGACTACCATTGTTTGTCGCGGGTAACGGGGAATCAGGGTTCGATTCCGGTGAGGGAGCCTGAGAAACTGCTACCACATCCAAGGAAGGCAGCAGGCGCGCAAATTACCCACTCCCTGCACGGGGGGGGAGGTACGGGTAGGTAGTGACGAAAAATAACGATACGGGACTCTTACGAGGTCTCGCAATCGGAATGAGTACACTTTAAATATTTTAACGAGGTAAAATTTAAGGGCATTGAGGGTCTGGTGCCAGTGGTGGTTGATTAGATCCACACACTATACTTTTTATAATTATGTGGCGTTATGTCTCTATAAAAGTGGTGGTCTTTTATTATGTTATTTATTAATGGTATTTTTTTAATATCATATCAATATTGTACCCCGCACGGGGGGAGGTAGGGGGGTAGGTAGTGACGAAAAATAACGATACGGGACTCTTACGAGGTCTCGTAATCGGAATGAGTTTCTGCGACTACCATTGTTTGTCGCGGGTAACGGGGAATCAGGGTTCGATTCCGGTGAGGGAGCCTGAGAAACTGCTACCACATCCAAGGAAGGCAGCAGGCACGCAAACTACCCACTCCCTGCACGGGGGGGGAGGTACGGGTAGGTAGTGACGAAAAATAACGATACGGGACTCTTACGAGGTCTCGTCATCGAATAATCAATACACGAACTGCCCACACACTTGTAAATATAGACGCGCAAGATCGTTACACGAACCGCTTACCATTATAGTAAACTACTATGCAAACACACATAACATATACGCAATAAGGGAACTTTAAATTGGAGATTTTACCCTACCACACCCGTCTGTCTCATTCTGAAAACTATTCAAAATAATTGCTATTTTTCATTCTCATTCAAATATAAATAATAGTAAATAATATATAATTTTTGACTGAACTGAACCCAAGTGCCCGGCCTGTGGCCGGGCACCCCTCGTATTCATGTTCTAACCTAACCTAACCTAAATCTAGTTTTGACACCTTTAGACTTTAGATTCAAGATTTAATGTGAATATATGCATTAATAAAAACTCATTACTATTTTAATACTAGTTATGCTGCTGTTGATGCACTGATGAAAGCCAGATAGCTAGATCAGTGTTTAGTTAGTCGTAGTTGCCGGTGGGCTGAGGTCTAAAGGAATCCAAACTAGTTTTAAAAGGTTTGGATAGGTTAGGTTAGGTTAGAACATGAACAAGACGGGTGCCCGGCCGCAGGCCGGTCACTTAGGTTCAGTTCCGTTTAAAAAAAAAAAAAACAAAAAACAAAACGTACCAATACAAAGTACTCTTATTCATATTAGAAGATATTGTAAAATAACAATTAATTTAATTTTTTTTTTTTTTTTTTCACTTACACATTAGGCCCGTCGCGCCGCGCCACTACTATATGGGGCGAAGGTGCGAAGTCGACGGCGACGACAAAGTACCGAGTCTAAGGAGACTGATGGCGGCGCCACACAGTGGCGTTATGTCTCTATAAAAGTGGTGGTCTTTTATTATGTTATTTATTAATGGTATTATTTTAATATCATATCAATATTGTACCCCGCACAGGGGGGAGGTACGGGTAGGTAGTGACGAAAAATAACGATACGGGACTCTTACGAGGTCTCGCAATCGGAATGAGTACACTTTAAATATTTTAACGAGGTAAAATTTAAGGGCATTGAGGGTCTGGTGCCAGTGGTGGTTGATTAGATCCACACACTATACTTTTTATAATTATGTGGCGTTATGTCTCTATAAAAGTGGTGGTCTTTTATTATGTTATTTATTAATGGTATTTTTTTAATATCATATCAATATTGTACCCCGCACGGGGGGAGGTAGGGGGGTAGGTAGTGACGAAAAATAACGATACGGGACTCTTACGAGGTCTCGTAATCGGAATGAGTTTCTGCGACTACCATTGTTTGTCGCGGGTAACGGGGAATCAGGGTTCGATTCCGGTGAGGGAGCCTGAGAAACTGCTACCACATCCAAGGAAGGCAGCAGGCGCGCAAATTACCCACTCCCTGCACGGGGGGGGAGGTACGGGTAGGTAGTGACGAAAAATAACGATACGGGACTCTTACGAGGTCTCGTCATCGAATAATCAATACATGAACTGCCCACACACTTGTAAATATAGACGCGCAAGATCGTTACACGAACCGCTTACCATTATAGTAAACTACTATGCAAACACACATAACATATACGCAATAAGGGAACTTTAAATTGGAGATTTTACCCTACCACACCCGTCTGTCTCATTCTGAAAACTATTCAAAATAATTGCTATTTTTCATTCACATTCAAATATAAATAATAGTAAATAATATATAATTTTTGACTGAACTGAACCCAAGTGCCCGGCCTGTGGCCGGGCACCCCTCGTATTCATATTCTAACCTAACCTAACCTAAATCTAGTTTTGACACCTTTAGACTTTAGATTCAAGATTTAACGTGAATATATGCAGTGACGAAAAATAACGATACGGGACTCTTACGAGGTCTCGTAATCGGAATGAGTTTCTGCGACTACCATTGTTTGTCGCGGGTAACGGGGAATCAGGGTTCGATTCCGGTGAGGGAGCCTGAGAAACTGCTACCACATCCAAGGAAGGCAGCAGGCACGCAAACTACCCACTCCCTGCACGGGGGGGGAGGTACGGGTAGGTAGTGACGAAAAATAACGATACGGGACTCTTACGAGGTCTCGTCATCGAATAATCAATACACGAACTGCCCACACACTTGTAAATATAGACGCGCAAGATCGTTACACGAACCGCTTACCATTATAGTAAACTACTATGCAAACACACATAACATATACGCAATAAGGGAACTTTAAATTGGAGATTTTACCCTACCACACCCGTCTGTCTCATTCTGAAAACTATTCAAAATAATTGCTATTTTTCATTCTCATTCAAATATAAATAATAGTAAATAATATATAATTTTTGACTGAACTGAACCCAAGTGCCCGGCCTGTGGCCGGGCACCCCTCGTATTCATGTTCTAACCTAACCTAACCTAAATCTAGTTTTGACACCTTTAGACTTTAGATTCAAGATTTAACGTGAATATATGCAGTGACGAAAAATAACGATACGGGACTCTTACGAGGTCTCGTAATCGGAATGAGTTTCTGCGACTACCATTGTTTGTCGCGGGTAACGGGGAATCAGGGTTCGATTCCGGTGAGGGAGCCTGAGAAACTGCTACCACATCCAAGGAAGGCAGCAGGCGCGCAAATTACCCACTCCCTGCACGGGGGGGGAGGTACGGGTAGGTAGTGACGAAAAATAACGATATGGGACTCTTACGAGGTCTCGTCATCGAATAATCAATACACGAACTGCCCACACACTTGTAAATATAGACGCGCAAGATCGTTACACGAACCGCTTACCATTATAGTAAACTACTATGCAAACACACATAACATATACGCAATAAGGGAACTTTAAATTGGAGATTTTACCCTACCACACCCGTCTGTCTCATTCTGAAAACTATTCAAAATAATTGCTATTTTTCATTCTCATTCAAATATAAATAATAGTAAATAATATATAATTTTTGACTGAACTGAACCCAAGTGCCCGGCCTGTGGCCGGGCACCCCTCGTATTCATGTTCTAACCTAACCTAACCTAAATCTAGTTTTGACACCTTTAGACTTTAGATTCAAGATTTAATGTGAATATATGCATTAATAAAAACTCATTACTATTTTAATACTAGTTATGCTGCTGTTGATGCACTGATGAAAGCCAGATAGCTAGATCAGTGTTTAGTTAGTCGTAGTTGCCGGTGGGCTGAGGTCTAAAGGAATCCAAACTAGTTTTAAAAGGTTTGGATAGGTTAGGTTAGGTTAGAACATGAATAGGACGGTTGCCCGGCCGCAGGCCGGTCACTTAGGTTCAGTTCCGTTTAAAAAAAAAAAAAACAAAAAACAAAACGTACCAATACAAAGTACTCTTATTCATATTAGAAGATATTGTAAAATAACAATTAATTTAATTTTTTTTTTTTTTTTTTTCACTTACACATTAGGCCCGTCGCGCCGCGCCACTACTATATGGGGCGAAGGTGCGAAGTCGACGGCGACGACAAAGTACCGAGTCTAAGAAGACTGATGGCGGCGCCACACAGTGGCGTTATGTCTCTATAAAAGTGGTGGTCTTTTATTATGTTATTTATTAATGGTATTATTTTAATATCATATCAATATTGTACCCCGCACAGGGGGGAGGTACGGGTAGGTAGTGACGAAAAATAACGATACGGGACTCTTACGAGGTCTCGCAATCGGAATGAGTACACTTTAAATATTTTAACGAGGTAAAATTTAAGGGCATTGAGGGTCTGGTGCCAGTGGTGGTTGATTAGATCCACACATTATACTTTTTATAATTATGTGGCGTTATGTCTCTATAAAAGTGGTGGTCTTTTATTATGTTATTTATTAATGGTATTTTTTTAATATCATATCAATATTGTACCCCGCACGGGGGGAGGTAGGGGGGTAGGTAGTGACGAAAAATAACGATACGGGACTCTTACGAGGTCTCGTAATCGGAATGAGTTTCTGCGACTACCATTGTTTGTCGCGGGTAACGGGGAATCAGGGTTCGATTCCGGTGAGGGAGCCTGAGAAACTGCTACCACATCCAAGGAAGGCAGCAGGCGCGCAAATTACCCACTCCCTGCACGGGGGGGGAGGTACGGGTAGGTAGTGACGAAAAATAACGATACGGGACTCTTACGAGGTCTCGCAATCGGAATGAGTACACTTTAAATATTTTAACGAGGTAAAATTTAAGGGCATTGAGGGTCTGGTGCCAGTGGTGGTTGATTAGATCCACACACTATACTTTTTATAATTATGTGGCGTTATGTCTCTATAAAAGTGGTGGTCTTTTATTATGTTATTTATTAATGGTATTTTTTTAATATCATATCAATATTGTACCCCGCACGGGGGGAGGTAGGGGGGTAGGTAGTGACGAAAAATAACGATACGGGACTCTTACGAGGTCTCGTAATCGGAATGAGTTTCTGCGACTACCATTGTTTGTCGCGGGTAACGGGGAATCAGGGTTCGATTCCGGTGAGGGAGCCTGAGAAACTGCTACCACATCCAAGGAAGGCAGCAGGCACGCAAACTACCCACTCCCTGCACGGGGGGGGAGGTACGGGTAGGTAGTGACGAAAAATAACGATACGGGACTCTTACGAGGTCTCGTCATCGAATAATCAATACACGAACTGCCCACACACTTGTAAATATAGACGCGCAAGATCGTTACACGAACCGCTTACCATTATAGTAAACTACTATGCAAACACACATAACATATACGCAATAAGGGAACTTTAAATTGGAGATTTTACCCTACCACACCCGTCTGTCTCATTCTGAAAACTATTCAAAATAATTGCTATTTTTCATTCTCATTCAAATATAAATAATAGTAAATAATATATAATTTTTGACTGAACTGAACCCAAGTGCCCGGCCTGTGGCCGGGCACCCCTCGTATTCATGTTCTAACCTAACCTAACCTAAATCTAGTTTTGACACCTTTAGACTTTAGATTCAAGATTTAATGTGAATATATGCATTAATAAAAACTCATTACTATTTTAATACTAGTTATGCTGCTGTTGATGCACTGATGAAAGCCAGATAGCTAGATCAGTGTTTAGTTAGTCGTAGTTGCCGGTGGGCTGAGGTCTAAAGGAATCCAAACTAGTTTTAAAAGGTTTGGATAGGTTAGGTTAGGTTAGAACATGAACAAGACGGGTGCCCGGCCGCAGGCCGGTCACTTAGGTTCAGTTCCGTTTAAAAAAAAAAAAAACAAAAAACAAAACGTACCAATACAAAGTACTCTTATTCATATTAGAAGATATTGTAAAATAACAATTAATTTAATTTTTTTTTTTTTTTTTTCACTTACACATTAGGCCCGTCGCGCCGCGCCACTACTATATGGGGCGAAGGTGCGAAGTCGACGGCGACGACAAAGTACCGAGTCTAAGGAGACTGATGGCGGCGCCACACAGTGGCGTTATGTCTCTATAAAAGTGGTGGTCTTTTATTATGTTATTTATTAATGGTATTATTTTAATATCATATCAATATTGTACCCCGCACAGGGGGGAGGTACGGGTAGGTAGTGACGAAAAATAACGATACGGGACTCTTACGAGGTCTCGCAATCGGAATGAGTACACTTTAAATATTTTAACGAGGTAAAATTTAAGGGCATTGAGGGTCTGGTGCCAGTGGTGGTTGATTAGATCCACACACTATACTTTTTATAATTATGTGGCGTTATGTCTCTATAAAAGTGGTGGTCTTTTATTATGTTATTTATTAATGGTATTTTTTTAATATCATATCAATATTGTACCCCGCACGGGGGGAGGTAGGGGGGTAGGTAGTGACGAAAAATAACGATACGGGACTCTTACGAGGTCTCGTCATCGAATAATCAATACACGAACTGCCCACACACTTGTAAATATAGACGCGCAAGATCGTTACACGAACCGCTTACCATTATAGTAAACTACTATGCAAACACACATAACATATACGCAATAAGGGAACTTTAAATTGGAGATTTTACCCTACCACACCCGTCTGTCTCATTCTGAAAACTATTCAAAATAATTGCTATTTTTCATTCTCATTCAAATATAAATAATAGTAAATAATATATAATTTTTGACTGAACTGAACCCAAGTGCCCGGCCTGTGGCCGGGCACCCCTCGTATTCATGTTCTAACCTAACCTAACCTAAATCTAGTTTTGACACCTTTAGACTTTAGATTCAAGATTTAACGTGAATATATGCAGTGACGAAAAATAACGATACGGGACTCTTACGAGGTCTCGTAATCGGAATGAGTTTCTGCGACTACCATTGTTTGTCGCGGGTAACGGGGAATCAGGGTTCGATTCCGGTGAGGGAGCCTGAGAAACTGCTACCACATCCAAGGAAGGCAGCAGGCGCGCAAATTACCCACTCCCTGCACGGGGGGGGAGGTACGGGTAGGTAGTGACGAAAAATAACGATACGGGACTCTTACGAGGTCTCGTCATCGAATAATCAATACACGAACTGCCCACACACTTGTAAATATAGACGCGCAAGATCGTTACACGAACCGCTTACCATTATAGTAAACTACTATGCAAACACACATAACATATACGCAATAAGGGAACTTTAAATTGGAGATTTTACCCTACCACACCCGTCTGTCTCATTCTGAAAACTATTCAAAATAATTGCTATTTTTCATTCTCATTCAAATATAAATAATAGTAAATAATATATAATTTTTGACTGAACTGAACCCAAGTGCCCGGCCTGTGGCCGGGCACCCCTCGTATTCATGTTCTAACCTAACCTAACCTAAATCTAGTTTTGACACCTTTAGACTTTAGATTCAAGATTTAACGTGAATATATGCAGTGACGAAAAATAACGATACGGGACTCTTACGAGGTCTCGTAATCGGAATGAGTTTCTGCGACTACCATTGTTTGTCGCGGGTAACGGGGAATCAGGGTTCGATTCCGGTGAGGGAGCCTGAGAAACTGCTACCACATCCAAGGAAGGCAGCAGGCGCGCAAATTACCCACTCCCTGCACGGGGGGGGAGGTACGGGTAGGTAGTGACGAAAAATAACGATACGGGACTCTTACGAGGTCTCGTCATCGAATAATCAATACACGAACTGCCCACACACTTGTAAATATAGACGCGCAAGATCGTTACACGAACCGCTTACCATTATAGTAAACTACTATGCAAACACACATAACATATACGCAATAAGGGAACTTTAAATTGGAGATTTTACCCTACCACACCCGTCTGTCTCATTCTGAAAACTATTCAAAATAATTGCTATTTTTCATTCACATTCAAATATAAATAATAGTAAATAATATATAATTTTTGACTGAACTGAACCCAAGTGCCCGGCCTGTGGCCGGGCACCCCTCGTATTCATATTCTAACCTAACCTAACCTAAATCTAGTTTTGACACCTTTAGACTTTAGATTCAAGATTTAACGTGAATATATGCAGTGACGAAAAATAACGATACGGGACTCTTACGAGGTCTCGTAATCGGAATGAGTTTCTGCGACTACCATTGTTTGTCGCGGGTAACGGGGAATCAGGGTTCGATTCCGGTGAGGGAGCCTGAGAAACTGCTACCACATCCAAGGAAGGCAGCAGGCGCGCAAATTACCCACTCCCTGCACGGGGGGGGAGGTACGGGTAGGTAGTGACGAAAAATAACGATACGGGACTCTTACGAGGTCTCGTCATCGAATAATCAATACACGAACTGCCCACACACTTGTAAATATAGACGCGCAAGATCGTTACACGAACCGCTTACCATTATAGTAAACTACTATGCAAACACACATAACATATACGCAATAAGGGAACTTTAAATTGGAGATTTTACCCTACCACACCCGTCTGTCTCATTCTGAAAACTATTCAAAATAATTGCTATTTTTCATTCTCATTCAAATATAAATAATAGTAAATAATATATAATTTTTGACTGAACTGAACCCAAGTGCCCGGCCTGTGGCCGGGCACCCCTCGTATTCATGTTCTAACCTAACCTAACCTAAATCTAGTTTTGACACCTTTAGACTTTAGATTCAAGATTTAATGTGAATATATGCATTAATAAAAACTCATTACAATTTTAATACTAGTTATGCTGCTGTTGATGCACTGATGAAAGCCAGATAGCTAGATCAGTGTTTAGTTAGTCGTAGTTGCCGGTGGGCTGAGGTCTAAAGGAATCCAAACTAGTTTTAAAAGGTTTGGATAGGTTAGGTTAGGTTAGAACATGAATAAGACGGGTGCCCGGCCGCAGGCCGGTCACTTAGGTTCAGTTCCGTTTAAAAAAAAAAAAACAAAAAACAAAACGTACCAATACAAAGTACTCTTATTCATATTAGAAGATATTGTAAAATAACAATTAATTTAATTTTTTTTTTTTTTTTTTCACTTACACATTAGGCCCGTCGCACCGCGCCACTACTATATGGGGCGAAGGTGCGATGTCGACGGCGACGACAAAGTACCGAGTCTAAGGAGACTGATGGCGGCGCCACACAGTGGCGTTATGTCTCTATAAAAGTGGTGGTCTTTTATTATGTTATTTATTAATGGTATTATTTTAATATCATATCAATATTGTACCCCGCACAGGGGGGAGGTACGGGTAGGTAGTGACGAAAAATAACGATACGGGACTCTTACGAGGTCTCGTAATCGGAATGAGTTTCTGCGACTACCATTGTTTGTCGCGGGTAACGGGGAATCAGGGTTCGATTCCGGTGAGGGAGCCTGAGAAATTGCTACCACATCCAAGGAAGGCAGCAGGCACGCAAATTACCCACTCCCTGCACGGGGGGGGAGGTACGGGTAGGTAGTGACCAAAAATAACGATACGGGACTCTTACGAGGTCTCGCAATCGGAATGAGTACACTTTAAATATTTGAACGAGGTAAAATTTAAGGGCATTGAGGGTCTGGTGCCAGTGGTGGTTGATTAGATCCACACACTACTTTTTATAATTATGTGGCGTTATGTCTCTATAAAAGTAGTGGTCTTTTATTATGTTATTTATTAATGGTATTTTTTTAATATCATATCAATATTGTACCCCGCACGGGGGGAGGTAGGGGGGTAGGTAGTGACGAAAAATAACGATACGGGACTCTTACGAGGTCTCGTAATCGGAATGAGTTTCTGCGACTACCATTGTTTGTCGCGGGTAACGGGGAATCAGGGTTCGATTCCGGTGAGGGAGCCTGAGAAACTGCTACCACATCCAAGGAAGGCAGCAGGCGCGCAAATTACCCACTCCCTGCACGGGGGGGGAGGTACGGGTAGGTAGTGACGAAAAATAACGATACGGGACTCTTACGAGGTCTCGTCATCGAATAATCAATACACGAACTGCCCACACACTTGTAAATATAGACGCGCAAGATCGTTACACGAACCGCTTACCATTATAGTAAACTACTATGCAAACACACATAACATATACGCAATAAGGGAACTTTAAATTGGAGATTTTACCCTACCACACCCGTCTGTCTCATTCTGAAAACTATTCAAGATAATTGCTATTTTTCATTCACATTCAAATATAAATAATAGTAAATAATATATAATTTTTGACTGAACTGAACCCAAGTGCCCGGCCTGTGGCCGGGCACCCCTCGTATTCATGTTCTAACCTAACCTAACCTAAATCTAGTTTTGACACCTTTAGACTTTAGATTCAAGATTTAATGTGAATATATGCATTAATAAAAACTCATTACAATTTTAATACTAGTTATGCTGCTGTTGATGCACTGATGAAAGCCAGATAGCTAGATCAGTGTTTAGTTAGTCGTAGTTGCCGGTGGGCTGAGGTCTAAAGGAATCCAAACTAGTTTTAAAAGGTTTGGATAGGTTAGGTTAGGTTAGAACATGAATAAGACGGGTGCCCGGCCGCAGGCCGGTCACTTAGGTTCAGTTCCGTTTAAAAAAAAAATACAAAAAACAAAACGTACCAATACAAAGTACTCTTATTCATATTAGAAGATATTGTAAAAAAACAATTAATTTAATTTTTTTTTTTTTTTTTCCACTTACACATTAGGCCCGTCGCGCCGCGCCACTACTATATGGGGCGAAGGTGCGAAGTCGACGGCGACGACAAAGTACCGAGTCTAAGGAGACTGATGGCGGCGCCACACAGTGGCGTTATGTCTCTATAAAAGTGGTGGTCTTTTATTATGTTATTTATTAATGGTATTATTTTAATATCATATCAATATTGTACCCCGCACAGGGGGGAGGTACTCGTAGGTAGTGACGAAAAATAACGATACGGGACTCTTACGAGGTCTCGCAATCGGAATGAGTACACTTTAAATATTTGAACGAGGTAAAATTTAAGGGCATTGAGGGTCTGGTGCCAGTGGTGGTTGATTAGATCCACACACTACTTTTTATAATTATGTGGCGTTATGTCTCTATAAAAGTAGTGGTCTTTTATTATGTTATTTATTAATGGTATTTTTTTAATATCATATCAATATTGTACCCCGCACGGGGGGAGGTAGGGGGGTAGGTAGTGACGAAAAATAACGATACGGGACTCTTACGAGGTCTCGTAATCGGAATGAGTTTCTGCGACTACCATTGTTTGTCGCGGGTAACGGGGAATCAGGGTTCGATTCCGGTGAGGGAGCCTGAGAAACTGCTACCACATCCAAGGAAGGCAGCAGGCGCGCAAATTACCCACTCCCTGCACGGGGGGGGAGGTACGGGTAGGTAGTGACGAAAAATAACGATACGGGACTCTTACGAGGTCTCGTCATCGAATAATCAATACACGAACTGCCCACACACTTGTAAATATAGACGCGCAAGATCGTTACACGAACCGCTTACCATTATAGTAAACTACTATGCAAACACACATAACATATACGCAATAAGGGAACTTTAAATTGGAGATTTTACCCTACCACACCCGTCTGTCTCATTCTGAAAACTATTCAAGATAATTGCTATTTTTCATTCACATTCAAATATAAATAATAGTAAATAATATATAATTTTTGACTGAACTGAACCCAAGTGCCCGGCCTGTGGCCGGGCACCCCTCGTATTCATGTTCTAACCTAACCTAACCTAAATCTAGTTTTGACACCTTTAGACTTTAGATTCAAGATTTAATGTGAATATATGCATTAATAAAAACTCATTACAATTTTAATACTAGTTATGCTGCTGTTGATGCACTGATGAAAGCCAGATAGCTAGATCAGTGTTTAGTTAGTCGTAGTTGCCGGTGGGCTGAGGTCTAAAGGAATCCAAACTAGTTTTAAAAGGTTTGGATAGGTTAGGTTAGGTTAGAACATGAATAAGACGGGTGCCCGGCCGCAGGCCGGTCACTTAGGTTCAGTTCCGTTTAAAAAAAAAATACAAAAAACAAAACGTACCAATACAAAGTACTCTTATTCATATTAGAAGATATTGTAAAAAAACAATTAATTTAATTTTTTTTTTTTTTTTTCCACTTACACATTAGGCCCGTCGCGCCGCGCCACTACTATATGGGGCGAAGGTGCGAAGTCGACGGCGACGACAAAGTACCGAGTCTAAGGAGACTGATGGCGGCGCCACACAGTGGCGTTATGTCTCTATAAAAGTGGTGGTCTTTTATTATGTTATTTATTAATGGTATTATTTTAATATCATATCAATATTGTACCCCGCACAGGGGGGAGGTACGGGTAGGTAGTGACGAAAAATAACGATACGGGACTCTTACGAGGTCTCGCAATCGGAATGAGTACACTTTAAATATTTTAACGAGGTAAAATTTAAGGGCATTGAGGGTCTGGTGCCAGTGGTGGTTGATTAGATCCACACACTACTTTTTATAATTATGTGGCGTTATGTCTCTATAAAAGTAGTGGTCTTTTATTATGTTATTTATTAATGGTATTTTTTTAATATCATATCAATATTGTACCCCGCACGGGAGGAGGTAGGGGGTAGGTAGTGACGAAAAATAACGATACGGGACTCTTACGAGGTCTCGTAATCGGAATGAGTTTCTGCGACTACCATTGTTTGTCGCGGGTAACGGGGAATCAGGGTTCGATTCCGGTGAGGGAGCCTGAGAAACTGCTACCACATCCAAGGAAGGCAGCAGGCGCGCAAATTACCCACTCCCTGCACGGGGGGGGAGGTACGGGTAGGTAGTGACGAAAAATAACGATACGGGACTCTTACGAGGTCTCGTCATCGAATAATCAATACACGAACTGCCCACACACTTGTAAATATAGACGCGCAAGATCGTTACACGAACCGCTTACCATTATAGTAAACTACTATGCAAACACACATAACATATACGCAATAAGGGAACTTTAAATTGGAGATTTTACCCTACCACACCCGTCTGTCTCATTCTGAAAACTATTCAAAATAATTGCTATTTTTCATTCACATTCAAATATAAATAATAGTAAATAATATATAATTTTTGACTGAACTGAACCCAAGTGCCCGGCCTGTGGCCGGGCACCCCTCGTATTCATGTTCTAACCTAACCTAACCTAAATCTAGTTTTGACACCTTTAGACTTTAGATTCAAGATTTAATGTGAATATATGCATTAATAAAAACTCATTACAATTTTAATACTAGTTATGCTGCTGTTGATGCACTGATGAAAGCCAGATAGCTAGTTCAGTGTTTAGTTAGTCGTAGTTGCCGGTGGGCTGAGGTCTAAAGGAATCCAAACTAGTTTTAAAAGGTTTGGATAGGTTAGGTTAGGTTAGAACATGAATAAGACGGGTGCCCGGCCGCAGGCCGGTCACTTAGGTTCAGTTCCGTTTAAAAAAAAAAATACAAAAAACAAAACGTACCAATACAAAGTACTCTTATTCATATTAGAAGATATTGTAAAAAAACAATTAATTTAATTTTTTTTTTTTTTTTTTCACTTACACATTAGGCCCGTCGCGCCGCGCCACTACTATATGGGGCGAAGGTGCGAAGTCGACGGCGACGACAAAGTACCGAGTCTAAGGAGACTGATGGCGGCGCCACACAGTGGCGTTATGTCTCTATAAAAGTGGTGGTCTTTTATTATGTTATTTATTAATGGTATTATTTTAATATCATATCAATATTGTACCCCGCACAGGGGGGAGGTACGGGTAGGTAGTGACGAAAAATAACGATACGGGACTCTTACGAGGTCTCGCAATCGGAATGAGT
The DNA here is from genome assembly GCF_905163445.1 of Pararge aegeria. NCBI lineage: Eukaryota > Metazoa > Arthropoda > Insecta > Lepidoptera > Nymphalidae > Pararge > Pararge aegeria. The sequence goes on along the minus strand of NC_053184.1, from coordinate 138,730 downwards.
ACACTTTAAATATTTTAACGAGGTAAAATTTAAGGGCATTGAGGGTCTGGTGCCAGTGGTGGTTGATTAGATCCACACACTACTTTTTATAATTATGTGGCGTTATGTCTCTATAAAAGTAGTGGTCTTTTATTATGTTATTTATTAATGGTATTTTTTTAATATCATATCAATATTGTACCCCGCACGGGGGGAGGTAGGGGGGTAGGTAGTGACGAAAAATAACGATACGGGACTCTTACGAGGTCTCGTAATCGGAATGAGTTTCTGCGACTACCATTGTTTGTCGCGGGTAACGGGGAATCAGGGTTCGATTCCGGTGAGGGAGCCTGAGAAATTGCTACCACATCCAAGGAAGGCAGCAGGCGCGCAAATTACCCACTCCCTGCACGGGGGGGGAGGTACGGGTAGGTAGTGACGAAAAATAACGATACGGGACTCTTACGAGGTCTCGTCATCGAATAATCAATACACGAACTGCCCACACACTTGTAAATATAGACGCGCAAGATCGTTACACGAACCGCTTACCATTATAGTAAACTACTATGCAAACACACATAACATATACGCAATAAGGGAACTTTAAATTGGAGATTTTACCCTACCACACCCGTCTGTCTCATTCTGAAAACTATTCAAGATAATTGCTATTTTTCATTCACATTCAAATATAAATAATAGTAAATAATATATAATTTTTGACTGAACTGAACCCAAGTGCCCGGCCTGTGGCCGGGCACCCCTCGTATTCATGTTCTAACCTAACCTAACCTAAATCTAGTTTTGACACCTTTAGACTTTAGATTCAAGATTTAATGTGAATATATGCATTAATAAAAACTCATTACTATTTTAATACTAGTTATGCTGCTGTTGATGCACTGATGAAAGCCAGATAGCTAGATCAGTGTTTAGTTAGTCGTAGTTGCCGGTGGGCTGAGGTCTAAAGGAATCCAAACTAGTTTTAAAAGGTTTGGATAGGTTAGGTTAGGTTAGAACATGAATAAGACGGGTGCCCGGCCGCAGGCCGGTCACTTAGGTTCAGTTCCGTTTAAAAAAAAAATACAAAAAACAAAACGTACCAATACAAAGTACTCTTATTCATATTAGAAGATATTGTAAAAAAACAATTAATTTAATTTTTTTTTTTTTTTTTCCACTTACACATTAGGCCCGTCGCGCCGCGCCACTACTATATGGGGCGAAGGTGCGAAGTCGACGGCGACGACAAAGTACCGAGTCTAAGGAGACTGATGGCGGCGCCACACAGTGGCGTTATGTCTCTATAAAAGTGGTGGTCTTTTATTATGTTATTTATTAATGGTATTATTTTAATATCATATCAATATTGTACCCCGCACAGGGGGGAGGTACTCGTAGGTAGTGACGAAAAATAACGATACGGGACTCTTACGAGGTCTCGCAATCGGAATGAGTACACTTTAAATATTTGAACGAGGTAAAATTTAAGGGCATTGAGGGTCTGGTGCCAGTGGTGGTTGATTAGATCCACACACTACTTTTTATAATTATGTGGCGTTATGTCTCTATAAAAGTAGTGGTCTTTTATTATGTTATTTATTAATGGTATTTTTTTAATATCATATCAATATTGTACCCCGCACGGGGGGAGGTAGGGGGGTAGGTAGTGACGAAAAATAACGATACGGGACTCTTACGAGGTCTCGTAATCGGAATGAGTTTCTGCGACTACCATTGTTTGTCGCGGGTAACGGGGAATCAGGGTTCGATTCCGGTGAGGGAGCCTGAGAAACTGCTACCACATCCAAGGAAGGCAGCAGGCGCGCAAATTACCCACTCCCTGCACGGGGGGGGAGGTACGGGTAGGTAGTGACGAAAAATAACGATACGGGACTCTTACGAGGTCTCGTCATCGAATAATCAATACACGAACTGCCCACACACTTGTAAATATAGACGCGCAAGATCGTTACACGAACCGCTTACCATTATAGTAAACTACTATGCAAACACACATAACATATACGCAATAAGGGAACTTTAAATTGGAGATTTTACCCTACCACACCCGTCTGTCTCATTCTGAAAACTATTCAAGATAATTGCTATTTTTCATTCACATTCAAATATAAATAATAGTAAATAATATATAATTTTTGACTGAACTGAACCCAAGTGCCCGGCCTGTGGCCGGGCACCCCTCGTATTCATGTTCTAACCTAACCTAACCTAAATCTAGTTTTGACACCTTTAGACTTTAGATTCAAGATTTAATGTGAATATATGCATTAATAAAAACTCATTACAATTTTAATACTAGTTATGCTGCTGTTGATGCACTGATGAAAGCCAGATAGCTAGATCAGTGTTTAGTTAGTCGTAGTTGCCGGTGGGCTGAGGTCTAAAGGAATCCAAACTAGTTTTAAAAGGTTTGGATAGGTTAGGTTAGGTTAGAACATGAATAAGACGGGTGCCCGGCCGCAGGCCGGTCACTTAGGTTCAGTTCCGTTTAAAAAAAAAATACAAAAAACAAAACGTACCAATACAAAGTACTCTTATTCATATTAGAAGATATTGTAAAAAAACAATTAATTTAATTTTTTTTTTTTTTTTTCCACTTACACATTAGGCCCGTCGCGCCGCGCCACTACTATATGGGGCGAAGGTGCGAAGTCGACGGCGACGACAAAGTACCGAGTCTAAGGAGACTGATGGCGGCGCCACACAGTGGCGTTATGTCTCTATAAAAGTGGTGGTCTTTTATTATGTTATTTATTAATGGTATTATTTTAATATCATATCAATATTGTACCCCGCACAGGGGGGAGGTACGGGTAGGTAGTGACGAAAAATAACGATACGGGACTCTTACGAGGTCTCGCAATCGGAATGAGTACACTTTAAATATTTTAACGAGGTAAAATTTAAGGGCATTGAGGGTCTGGTGCCAGTGGTGGTTGATTAGATCCACACACTACTTTTTATAATTATGTGGCGTTATGTCTCTATAAAAGTAGTGGTCTTTTATTATGTTATTTATTAATGGTATTTTTTTAATATCATATCAATATTGTACCCCGCACGGGAGGAGGTAGGGGGTAGGTAGTGACGAAAAATAACGATACGGGACTCTTACGAGGTCTCGTAATCGGAATGAGTTTCTGCGACTACCATTGTTTGTCGCGGGTAACGGGGAATCAGGGTTCGATTCCGGTGAGGGAGCCTGAGAAACTGCTACCACATCCAAGGAAGGCAGCAGGCGCGCAAATTACCCACTCCCTGCACGGGGGGGGAGGTACGGGTAGGTAGTGACGAAAAATAACGATACGGGACTCTTACGAGGTCTCGTCATCGAATAATCAATACACGAACTGCCCACACACTTGTAAATATAGACGCGCAAGATCGTTACACGAACCGCTTACCATTATAGTAAACTACTATGCAAACACACATAACATATACGCAATAAGGGAACTTTAAATTGGAGATTTTACCCTACCACACCCGTCTGTCTCATTCTGAAAACTATTCAAAATAATTGCTATTTTTCATTCACATTCAAATATAAATAATAGTAAATAATATATAATTTTTGACTGAACTGAACCCAAGTGCCCGGCCTGTGGCCGGGCACCCCTCGTATTCATGTTCTAACCTAACCTAACCTAAATCTAGTTTTGACACCTTTAGACTTTAGATTCAAGATTTAATGTGAATATATGCATTAATAAAAACTCATTACTATTTTAATACTAGTTATGCTGCTGTTGATGCACTGATGAAAGCCAGATAGCTAGTTCAGTGTTTAGTTAGTCGTAGTTGCCGGTGGGCTGAGGTCTAAAGGAATCCAAACTAGTTTTAAAAGGTTTGGATAGGTTAGGTTAGGTTAGAACATGAATAAGACGGGTGCCCGGCCGCAGGCCGGTCACTTAGGTTCAGTTCCGTTTAAAAAAAAAAATACAAAAAACAAAACGTACCAATACAAAGTACTCTTATTCATATTAGAAGATATTGTAAAAAAACAATTAATTTAATTTTTTTTTTTTTTTTTTCACTTACACATTAGGCCCGTCGCGCCGCGCCACTACTATATGGGGCGAAGGTGCGAAGTCGACGGCGACGACAAAGTACCGAGTCTAAGGAGACTGATGGCGGCGCCACACAGTGGCGTTATGTCTCTATAAAAGTGGTGGTCTTTTATTATGTTATTTATTAATGGTATTATTTTAATATCATATCAATATTGTACCCCGCACAGGGGGGAGGTACGGGTAGGTAGTGACGAAAAATAACGATACGGGACTCTTACGAGGTCTCGCAATCGGAATGAGTACACTTTAAATATTTTAACGAGGTAAAATTTAAGGGCATTGAGGGTCTGGTGCCAGTGGTGGTTGATTAGATCCACACACTACTTTTTATAATTATGTGGCGTTATGTCTCTATAAAAGTAGTGGTCTTTTATTATGTTATTTATTAATGGTATTTTTTTAATATCATATCAATATTGTACCCCGCACGGGGGGAGGTAGGGGGGTAGGTAGTGACGAAAAATAACGATACGGGACTCTTACGAGGTCTCGTAATCGGAATGAGTTTCTGCGACTACCATTGTTTGTCGCGGGTAACGGGGAATCAGGGTTCGATTCCGGTGAGGGAGCCTGAGAAACTGCTACCACATCCAAGGAAGGCAGCAGGCGCGCAAATTACCCACTCCCTGCACGGGGGGGGAGGTACGGGTAGGTAGTGACGAAAAATAACGATACGGGACTCTTACGAGGTCTCGTCATCGAATAATCAATACACGAACTGCCCACACACTTGTAAATATAGACGCGCAAGATCGTTACACGAACCGCTTACCATTATAGTAAACTACTATGCAAACACACATAACATATACGCAATAAGGGAACTTTAAATTGGAGATTTTACCCTACCACACCCGTCTGTCTCATTCTGAAAACTATTCAAAATAATTGCTATTTTTCATTCACATTCAAATATAAATAATAGTAAATAATATATAATTTTTGACTGAACTGAACCCAAGTGCCCGGCCTGTGGCCGGGCACCCCTCGTATTCATGTTCTAACCTAACCTAACCTAAATCTAGTTTTGACACCTTTAGACTTTAGATTCAAGATTTAATGTGAATATATGCATTAATAAAAACTCATTACAATTTTAATACTAGTTATGCTGCTGTTGATGCACTGATGAAAGCCAGATAGCTAGATCAGTGTTTAGTTAGTCGTAGTTGCCGGTTGGCTGAGGTCTAAAGGAATCCAAACTAGTTTTAAAAGGTTTGGATAGGTTAGGTTAGGTTAGAACATGAATAAGACGGGTGCCCGGCCGCAGGCCGGTCACTTAGGTTCAGTTCCGTTTAAAAAAAAAAAAACAAAAAACAAAACGTACCAATACAAAGTACTCTTATTCATATTAGAAGATATTGTAAAAAAACAATTAATTTAATTTTTTTTTTTTTTTTTTCACTTACACATTAGGCCCGTCGCGCCGCGCCACTACTATATGGGGCGAAGGTGCGAAGTCGACGGCGACGACAAAGTACCGAGTCTAAGGAGACTGATGGCGGCGCCACACAGTGGCGTTATGTCTCTATAAAAGTGGTGGTCTTTTATTATGTTATTTATTAATGGTATTATTTTAATATCATATCAATATTGTACCCCGCACAGGGGGGAGGTACTCGTAGGTAGTGACGAAAAATAACGATACGGGACTCTTACGAGGTCTCGCAATCGGAATGAGTACACTTTAAATATTTTAACGAGGTAAAATTTAAGGGCATTGAGGGTCTGGTGCCAGTGGTGGTTGATTAGATCCACACACTACTTTTTATAATTATGTGGCGTTATGTCTCTATAAAAGTAGTGGTCTTTTATTATGTTATTTATTAATGGTATTTTTTTAATATCATATCAATATTGTACCCCGCACGGGGGGAGGTAGGGGGGTAGGTAGTGACGAAAAATAACGATACGGGACTCTTACGAGGTCTCGTAATCGGAATGAGTTTCTGCGACTACCATTGTTTGTCGCGGGTAACGGGGAATCAGGGTTCGATTCCGGTGAGGGAGCCTGAGAAACTGCTACCACATCCAAGGAAGGCAGCAGGCGCGCAAATTACCCACTCCCTGCACGGGGGGGGAGGTACGGGTAGGTAGTGACGAAAAATAACGATACGGGACTCTTACGAGGTCTCGTCATCGAATAATCAATACACGAACTGCCCACACACTTGTAAATATAGACGCGCAAGATCGTTACACGAACCGCTTACCATTATAGTAAACTACTATGCAAACACACATAACATATACGCAATAAGGGAACTTTAAATTGGAGATTTTACCCTACCACACCCGTCTGTCTCATTCTGAAAACTATTCAAGATAATTGCTATTTTTCATTCACATTCAAATATAAATAATAGTAAATAATATATAATTTTTGACTGAACTGAACCCAAGTGCCCGGCCTGTGGCCGGGCACCCCTCGTATTCATGTTCTAACCTAACCTAACCTAAATCTAGTTTTGACACCTTTAGACTTTAGATTCAAGATTTAATGTGAATATATGCATTAATAAAAACTCATTACAATTTTAATACTAGTTATGCTGCTGTTGATGCACTGATGAAAGCCAGATAGCTAGATCAGTGTTTAGTTAGTCGTAGTTGCCGGTGGGCTGAGGTCTAAAGGAATCCAAACTAGTTTTAAAAGGTTTGGATAGGTTAGGTTAGGTTAGAACATGAATAAGACGGGTGCCCGGCCGCAGGCCGGTCACTTAGGTTCAGTTCCGTTTAAAAAAAAAAATACAAAAAACAAAACGTACCAATACAAAGTACTCTTATTCATATTAGAAGATATTGTAAAAAAACAATTAATTTAATTTTTTTTTTTTTTTTTCCACTTACACATTAGGCCCGTCGCGCCGCGCCACTACTATATGGGGCGAAGGTGCGAAGTCGACGGCGACGACAAAGTACCGAGTCTAAGGAGACTGATGGCGGCGCCACACAGTGGCGTTATGTCTCTATAAAAGTGGTGGTCTTTTATTATGTTATTTATTAATGGTATTATTTTAATATCATATCAATATTGTACCCCGCACAGGGGGGAGGTACGGGTAGGTAGTGACGAAAAATAACGATACGGGACTCTTACGAGGTCTCGCAATCGGAATGAGTACACTTTAAATATTTTAACGAGGTAAAATTTAAGGGCATTGAGGATCTGGTGCCAGTGGTGGTTGATTAGATCCACACACTACTTTTTATAATTATGTGGCGTTATGTCTCTATAAAAGTAGTGGTCTTTTATTATGTTATTTATTAATGGTATTTTTTTAATATCATATCAATATTGTACCCCGCACGGGGGGAGGTAGGGGGGTAGGTAGTGACGAAAAATAACGATACGGGACTCTTACGAGGTCTCGTAATCGGAATGAGTTTCTGCGACTACCATTGTTTGTCGCGGGTAACGGGGAATCAGGGTTCGATTCCGGTGAGGGAGCCTGAGAAACTGCTACCACATCCAAGGAAGGCAGCAGGCGCGCAAATTACCCACTCCCTGCACGGGGGGGGAGGTACGGGTAGGTAGTGACGAAAAATAACGATACGGGACTCTTACGAGGTCTCGTCATCGAATAATCAATACACGAACTGCCCACACACTTGTAAATATAGACGCGCAAGATCGTTACACGAACCGCTTACCATTATAGTAAACTACTATGCAAACACACATAACATATACGCAATAAGGGAACTTTAAATTGGAGATTTTACCCTACCACACCCGTCTGTCTCATTCTGAAAACTATTCAAAATAATTGCTATTTTTCATTCACATTCAAATATAAATAATAGTAAATAATATATAATTTTTGACTGAACTGAACCCAAGTGCCCGGCCTGTGGCCGGGCACCCCTCGTATTCATGTTCTAACCTAACCTAACCTAAATCTAGTTTTGACACCTTTAGACTTTAGATTCAAGATTTAATGTGAATATATGCATTAATAAAAACTCATTACAATTTTAATACTAGTTATGCTGCTGTTGATGCACTGATGAAAGCCAGATAGCTAGTTCAGTGTTTAGTTAGTCGTAGTTGCCGGTGGGCTGAGGTCTAAAGGAATCCAAACTAGTTTTAAAAGGTTTGGATAGGTTAGGTTAGGTTAGAACATGAATAAGACGGGTGCCCGGCCGCAGGCCGGTCACTTAGGTTCAGTTCCGTTTAAAAAAAAAAATACAAAAAACAAAACGTACCAATACAAAGTACTCTTATTCATATTAGAAGATATTGTAAAAAAACAATTAATTTAATTTTTTTTTTTTTTTTTTCACTTACACATTAGGCCCGTCGCGCCGCGCCACTACTCGTCTCGCAATCGGAATGAGTACACTTTAAATATTTTAACGAGGTAAAATTTAAGGGCATTGAGGGTCTGGTGCCAGTGGTGGTTGATTAGATCCACACACTACTTTTTATAATTATGTGGCGTTATGTCTCTATAAAAGTGGTGGTCTTTTATTATGTTATTTATTAATGGTATTTTTTTAATATCATATCAATATTGTACCCCGCACGGGGGGAGGTAGGGGGGTAGGTAGTGACGAAAAATAACGATACGGGACTCTTACGAGGTCTCGTAACCGGAATGAGTTTCTGCGACTACCATTGTTTGTCGCGGGTAACGGGGAATCAGGGTTCGATTCCGGTGAGGGAGCCTGAGAAACTGCTACCACATCCAAGGAAGGCAGCAGGCGCGCAAATTACCCACTCCCTGCACGGGGGGGGAGGTACGGGTAGGTAGTGACGAAAAATAACGATACAGGACTCTTACGAGGTCTCGTCATCGAATAATCAATACACGAACTGCCCACACACTTGTAAATATAGACGCGCAAGATCGTTACACGAACCGCTTACCATTATAGTAAACTACTATGCAAACACACATAACATATACGCAATAAGGGAACTTTAAATTGGAGATTTTACCCTACCACACCCGTCTGTCTCATTCTGAAAACTATTCAAAATAATTGCAATTTTTCATTCACATTCAAATATAAATAATAGTAAATAATATATAATTTTTGACTGAACTGAACCCAAGTGCCCGGCCTGTGGCCGGGCACCCCTCGTATTCATGTTCTAACCTAACCTAACCTAAATCTAGTTTTGACACCTTTAGACTTTAGATTCAAGATTTAATGTGAATATATGCATTAATAAAAACTCATTACTATTTTAATACTAGTTATGCTGCTGTTGATGCACTGATGAAAGCCAGATAGCTAGATCAGTGTTTAGTTAGTCGTAGTTGCCGGTGGGCTGAGGTCTAAAGGAATCCAAACTAGTTTTAAAAGGTTTGGATAGGTTAGGTTAGGTTAGAACATGAATAAGACGGGTGCCCGGCCGCAGGCCGGTCACTTAGGTTTAGTTCCGTTTAAAAAAAAAAAAACAAAAAACAAAACGTACCAATACAATTAATTTAATTTTTTTTTTTTTTTTTCACTTACACATTAGGCCCGTCGCGCCGCGCCACTACTATATGGGGCGAAGGTGCGAAGTCGACGGCGACGACAAAGTACCGAGTCTAAGGAGACTGATGGCGGCGCCACACAGTGGCGTTATGTCTCTATAAAAGTGGTGGTCTTTTATTATGTTATTTATTAATGGTATTATTTTAATATCATATCAATATTGTACCCCGCACAGGGGGGAGGTACGGGTAGGTAGTGACGAAAAATAACGATACGGGACTCTTACGAGGTCTCGCAATCGGAATGAGTACACTTTAAATATTTTAACGAGGTAAAATTTAAGGGCATTGAGGGTCTGGTGCCAGTGGTGGTTGATTAGATCCACACACTACTTTTTATAATTATGTGGCGTTATGTCTCTATAAAAGTGGTGGTCTTTTATTATGTTATTTATTAATGGTATTTTTTTAATATCATATCAATATTGTACCCCGCACGGGGGGAGGTAGGGGGGTAGGAAGTGACGAAAAATAACGATACGGGACTCTTACGAGGTCTCGTAATCGGAATGAGTTTCTGCGACTACCATTGTTTGTCGCGGGTAACGGGGAATCAGGGTTCGATTCCGGTGAGGGAGCCTGAGAAACTGCTACCACATCCAAGGAAGGCAGCAGGCGCGCAAATTACCCACTCCCTGCACGGGGGGGGAGGTACGGGTAGGTAGTGACGAAAAATAACGATACGGGACTCTTACGAGGTCTCGTCATCGAATAATCAATACACGAACTGCCCACACACTTGTAAATATAGACGCGCAAGATCGTTACACGAACCGCTTACCATTATAGTAAACTACTATGCAAACACACATAACATATACGCAATAAGGGAACTTTAAATTGGAGATTTTACCCTACCACACCCGTCTGTCTCATTCTGAAAACTATTCAAAATAATTGCTATTTTTCATTCTCATTCAAATATAAATAATAGTAAATAATATATAATTTTTGACTGAACTGAACCCAAGTGCCCGGCCTGTGGCCGGGCACCCCTCGTATTCATGTTCTAACCTAACCTAACCTAAATCTAGTTTTGACACCTTTAGACTTTAGATTCAAGATTTAATGTGAATATATGCATTAATAAAAACTCATTACTATTTTAATACTAGTTATGCTGCTGTTGATGCACTGATGAAAGCCAGATAGCTAGATCAGTGTTTAGTTAGTCGTAGTTGCCGGTTGGCTGAGGTCTAAAGGAATCCAAACTAGTTTTAAAAGGTTTGGATAGGTTAGGTTAGGTTAGAACATGAATAAGACGGGTGCCCGGCCGCAGGCCGGTCACTTAGGTTCAGTTCCGTTTAAAAAAAAAAAAACAAAAAACAAAACGTACCAATACAAAGTACTCTTATTCATATTAGAAGATATTGTAAAAAAACAATTAATTTAATTTTTTTTTTTTTTTTTTCACTTACACATTAGGCCCGTCGCGCCGCGCCACTACTATATGGGGCGAAGGTGCGAAGTCGACGGCGACGACAAAGTACCGAGTCTAAGGAGACTGATGGCGGCGCCACACAGTGGCGTTATGTCTCTATAAAAGTGGTGGTCTTTTATTATGTTATTTATTAATGGTATTATTTTAATATCATATCAATATTGTACCCCGCACAGGGGGGAGGTACGGGTAGGTAGTGACGAAAAATAACGATACGGGACTCTTACGAGGTCTCGCAATCGGAATGAGTACACTTTAAATATTTTAACGAGGTAAAATTTAAGGGCATTGAGGGTCTGGTGCCAGTGGTGGTTGATTAGATCCACACACTACTTTTTATAATTATGTGGCGTTATGTCTCTATAAAAGTAGTGGTCTTTTATTATGTTATTTATTAATGGTATTTTTTTAATATCATATCAATATTGTACCCCGCACGGGGGGAGGTAGGGGGGTAGGTAGTGACGAAAAATAACGATACGGGACTCTTACGAGGTCTCGTAATCGGAATGAGTTTCTGCGACTACCATTGTTTGTCGCGGGTAACGGGGAATCAGGGTTCGATTCCGGTGAGGGAGCCTGAGAAACTGCTACCACATCCAAGGAAGGCAGCAGGCGCGCAAATTACCCACTCCCTGCACGGGGGGGGAGGTACGGGTAGGTAGTGACGAAAAATAACGATACGGGACTCTTACGAGGTCTCGTAATCGAATAATCAATACACGAACTGCCCACACACTTGTAAATATAGACGCGCAAGATCGTTACACGAACCGCTTACCATTATAGTAAACTACTATACAAACACACATAACATATACGCAATAAGGGAACTTTAAATTGGAGATTTTACCCTACCACACCCGTCTGTCTCATTCTGAAAACTATTCAAAATAATTGCTATTTTTCATTCACATTCAAATATAAATAATAGTAAATAATATATAATTTTTGACTGAACTGAACCCAAGTGCCCGGCCTGTGGCCGGGCACCCCTCGTATTCATGTTCTAACCTAACCTAACCTAAATCTAGTTTTGACACCTTTAGACTTTAGATTCAAGATTTAATGTGAATATATGCATTAATAAAAACTCATTACTATTTTAATACTAGTTATGCTGCTGTTGATGCACTGATGAAAGCCAGATAGCTAGATCAGTGTTTAGTTAGTCGTAGTTGCCGGTGGGCTGAGGTCTAAAGGAATCCAAACTAGTTTTAAAAGGTTTGGATAGGTTAGGTTAGGTTAGAACATGAATAAGACGGGTGCCCGGCCGCAGGCCGGTCACTTAGGTTCAGTTCCGTTTAAAAAAAAAAAAACAAAAAACAAAACGTACCAATACAATTAATTTAATTTTTTTTTTTTTTTTTTCACTTACACATTAGGCCCGTCGCGCCGCGCCACTACTATATGGGGCGAAGGTGCGAAGTCGACGGCGACGACAAAGTACCGAGTCTAAGGAGACTGATGGCGGCGCCACACAGTGGCGTTATGTCTCTATAAAAGTGGTGGTCTTTTATTATGTTATTTATTAATGGTATTATTTTAATATCATATCAATATTGTACCCCGCACAGGGGGGAGGTACGGGTAGGTAGTGACGAAAAATAACGATACGGGACTCTTACGAGGTCTCGCAATCGGAATGAGTACACTTTAAATATTTTAACGAGGTAAAATTTAAGAGCATTGAGGGTCTGGTGCCAGTGGTGGTTGATTAGATCCACACACTACTTTTTATAATTATGTGGCGTTATGTCTCTATAAAAGTGGTGGTCTTTTATTATGTTATTTATTAATGGTATTTTTTAAATATCATATCAATATTGTACCCCGCACGGGGGGAGGTAGGGGGGTAGGTAGTGACGAAAAATAACGATACGGGACTCTTACGAGGTCTCGTAATCGGAATGAGTTTCTGCGACTACCATTGTTTATCGCGGGTAACGGGGAATCAGGGTTCGATTCCGGTGAGGGAGCCTGAGAAACTGCTACCACATCCAAGGAAGGCAGCAGGCGCGCAAATTACCCACTCCCTGCACGGGGGGGGAGGTACGGGTAGGTAGTGACGAAAAATAACGATACGGGACTCTTACGAGGTCTCGCAATCGGAATGAGTACACTTTAAATATTTTAACGAGGTAAAATTTAAGGGCATTGAGGGTCTGGTGCCAGTGGTGGTTGATTAGATCCACACACTACTTTTTATAATTATGTGGCGTTATGTCTCTATAAAAGTGGTGGTCTTTTATTATGTTATTTATTAATGGTATTTTTTTAATATCATATCAATATTGTACCCCGCACGGGGGGAGGTAGGGGGGTAGGTAGTGACGAAAAATAACGATACGGGACTCTTACGAGGTCTCGTAACCGGAATGAGTTTCTGCGACTACCATTGTTTGTCGCGGGTAACGGGGAATCAGGGTTCGATTCCGGTGAGGGAGCCTGAGAAACTGCTACCACATCCAAGGAAGGCAGCAGGCGCGCAAATTACCCACTCCCTGCACGGGGGGGGAGGTACGGGTAGGTAGTGACGAAAAATAACGATACGGGACTCTTACGAGGTCTCGTCATCGAATAATCAATACACGAACTGCCCACACACTTGTAAATATAGACGCGCAAGATCGTTACACGAACCGCTTACCATTATAGTAAACTACTATGCAAACACACATAACATATACGCAATAAGGGAACTTTAAATTGGAGATTTTACCCTACCACACCCGTCTGTCTCATTCTGAAAACTATTCAAAATAATTGCTATGTTTCATTCACATTCAAATATAAATAATAGTAAATAATATATAATTTTTGACTGAACTGAACCCAAGTGCCCGGCCTGTGGCCGGGCACCCCTCGTATTCATGTTCTAACCTAACCTAACCTAAATCTAGTTTTGACACCTTTAGACTTTAGATTCAAGATTTAATGTGAATATATGCATTAATAAAAACTCATTACTATTTTAATACTAGTTATGCTGCTGTTGATGCACTGATGAAAGCCAGATAGCTAGATCAGTGTTTAGTTAGTCGTAGTTGCCGGTGGGCTGAGGTCTAAAGGAATCCAAACTAGTTTTAAAAGGTTTGGATAGGTTAGGTTAGGTTAGAACATGAATAAGACGGGTGCCCGGCCGCAGGCCGGTCACTTAGGTTCAGTTCCGTTTAAAAAAAAAAAAACAAAAAACAAAACGTACCAATACAATTAATTTAATTTTTTTTTTTTTTTTTTCACTTACACATTAGGCCCGTCGCGCCGCGCCACTACTATATGGGGCGAAGGTGCGAAGTCGACGGCGACGACAAAGTACCGAGTCTAAGGAGACTGATGGCGGCGCCACACAGTGGCGTTATGTCTCTATAAAAGTGGTGGTCTTTTATTATGTTATTTATTAATGGTATTATTTTAATATCATATCAATATTGTACCCCGCACAGGGGGGAGGTACGGGTAGGTAGTGACGAAAAATAACGATACGGGACTCTTACGAGGTCTCGCAATCGGAATGAGTACACTTTAAATATTTTAACGAGGTAAAATTTAAGAGCATTGAGGGTCTGGTGCCAGTGGTGGTTGATTAGATCCACACACTACTTTTTATAATTATGTGGCGTTATGTCTCTATAAAAGTGGTGGTCTTTTATTATGTTATTTATTAATGGTATTTTTTAAATATCATATCAATATTGTACCCCGCACGGGGGGAGGTAGGGGGGTAGGTAGTGACGAAAAATAACGATACGGGACTCTTACGAGGTCTCGTAATCGGAATGAGTTTCTGCGACTACCATTGTTTATCGCGGGTAACGGGGAATCAGGGTTCGATTCCGGTGAGGGAGCCTGAGAAACTGCTACCACATCCAAGGAAGGCAGCAGGCGCGCAAATTACCCACTCCCTGCACGGGGGGGGAGGTACGGGTAGGTAGTGACGAAAAATAACGATACGGGACTCTTACGAGGTCTCGCAATCGGAATGAGTACACTTTAAATATTTTAACGAGGTAAAATTTAAGGGCATTGAGGGTCTGGTGCCAGTGGTGGTTGATTAGATCCACACACTACTTTTTATAATTATGTGGCGTTATGTCTCTATAAAAGTGGTGGTCTTTTATTATGTTATTTATTAATGGTATTTTTTTAATATCATATCAATATTGTACCCCGCACGGGGGGAGGTAGGGGGGGGTAGGTAGTGACGAAAAATAACGATACGGGACTCTTACGAGGTCTCGTAACCGGAATGAGTTTCTGCGACTACCATTGTTTGTCGCGGGTAACGGGGAATCAGGGTTCGATTCCGGTGAGGGAGCCTGAGAAACTGCTACCACATCCAAGGAAGGCAGCAGGCGCGCAAATTACCCACTCCCTGCACGGGGGGGGAGGTACGGGTAGGTAGTGACGAAAAATAACGATACAGGACTCTTACGAGGTCTCGTCATCGAATAATCAATACACGAACTGCCCACACACTTGTAAATATAGACGCGCAAGATCGTTACACGAACCGCTTACCATTATAGTAAACTACTATGCAAACACACATAACATATACGCAATAAGGGAACTTTAAATTGGAGATTTTACCCTACCACACCCGTCTGTCTCATTCTGAAAACTATTCAAAATAATTGCTATTTTTCATTCACATTCAAATATAAATAATAGTAAATAATATATAATTTTTGACTGAACTGAACCCAAGTGCCCGGCCTGTGGCCGGGCACCCCTCGTATTCATGTTCTAACCTAACCTAACCTAAATCTAGTTTTGACACCTTTAGACTTTAGATTCAAGATTTAATGTGAATATATGCATTAATAAAAACTCATTACTATTTTAATACTAGTTATGCTGCTGTTGATGCACTGATGAAAGCCAGATAGCTAGATCAGTGTTTAGTTAGTCGTAGTTGCCGGTGGGCTGAGGTCTAAAGGAATCCAAACTAGTTTTAAAAGGTTTGGATAGGTTAGGTTAGGTTAGAACATGAATAAGACGGGTGCCCGGCCGCAGGCCGGTCACTTAGGTTTAGTTCCGTTTAAAAAAAAAAAAACAAAAAACAAAACGTACCAATACAATTAATTTAATTTTTTTTTTTTTTTTTCACTTACACATTAGGCCCGTCGCGCCGCGCCACTACTATATGGGGCGAAGGTGCGAAGTCGACGGCGACGACAAAGTACCGAGTCTAAGGAGACTGATGGCGGCGCCACACAGTGGCGTTATGTCTCTATAAAAGTGGTGGTCTTTTATTATGTTATTTATTAATGGTATTATTTTAATATCATATCAATATTGTACCCCGCACAGGGGGGAGGTACGGGTAGGTAGTGACGAAAAATAACGATACGGGACTCTTACGAGGTCTCGCAATCGGAATGAGTACACTTTAAATATTTTAACGAGGTAAAATTTAAGGGCATTGAGGGTCTGGTGCCAGTGGTGGTTGATTAGATCCACACACTACTTTTTATAATTATGTGGCGTTATGTCTCTATAAAAGTGGTGGTCTTTTATTATGTTATTTATTAATGGTATTTTTTTAATATCATATCAATATTGTACCCCGCACGGGGGGAGGTAGGGGGGTAGGAAGTGACGAAAAATAACGATACGGGACTCTTACGAGGTCTCGTAATCGGAATGAGTTTCTGCGACTACCATTGTTTGTCGCGGGTAACGGGGAATCAGGGTTCGATTCCGGTGAGGGAGCCTGAGAAACTGCTACCACATCCAAGGAAGGCAGCAGGCGCGCAAATTACCCACTCCCTGCACGGGGGGGGAGGTACGGGTAGGTAGTGACGAAAAATAACGATACGGGACTCTTACGAGGTCTCGTCATCGAATAATCAATACACGAACTGCCCACACACTTGTAAATATAGACGCGCAAGATCGTTACACGAACCGCTTACCATTATAGTAAACTACTATGCAAACACACATAACATATACGCAATAAGGGAACTTTAAATTGGAGATTTTACCCTACCACACCCGTCTGTCTCATTCTGAAAACTATTCAAAATAATTGCTATTTTTCATTCTCATTCAAATATAAATAATAGTAAATAATATATAATTTTTGACTGAACTGAACCCAAGTGCCCGGCCTGTGGCCGGGCACCCCTCGTATTCATGTTCTAACCTAACCTAACCTAAATCTAGTTTTGACACCTTTAGACTTTAGATTCAAGATTTAATGTGAATATATGCATTAATAAAAACTCATTACTATTTTAATACTAGTTATGCTGCTGTTGATGCACTGATGAAAGCCAGATAGCTAGATCAGTGTTTAGTTAGTCGTAGTTGCCGGTTGGCTGAGGTCTAAAGGAATCCAAACTAGTTTTAAAAGGTTTGGATAGGTTAGGTTAGGTTAGAACATGAATAAGACGGGTGCCCGGCCGCAGGCCGGTCACTTAGGTTCAGTTCCGTTTAAAAAAAAAAAAACAAAAAACAAAACGTACCAATACAAAGTACTCTTATTCATATTAGAAGATATTGTAAAAAAACAATTAATTTAATTTTTTTTTTTTTTTTTTCACTTACACATTAGGCCCGTCGCGCCGCGCCACTACTATATGGGGCGAAGGTGCGAAGTCGACGGCGACGACAAAGTACCGAGTCTAAGGAGACTGATGGCGGCGCCACACAGTGGCGTTATGTCTCTATAAAAGTGGTGGTCTTTTATTATGTTATTTATTAATGGTATTATTTTAATATCATATCAATATTGTACCCCGCACAGGGGGGAGGTACGGGTAGGTAGTGACGAAAAATAACGATACGGGACTCTTACGAGGTCTCGCAATCGGAATGAGTACACTTTAAATATTTTAACGAGGTAAAATTTAAGGGCATTGAGGGTCTGGTGCCAGTGGTGGTTGATTAGATCCACACACTACTTTTTATAATTATGTGGCGTTATGTCTCTATAAAAGTAGTGGTCTTTTATTATGTTATTTATTAATGGTATTTTTTTAATATCATATCAATATTGTACCCCGCACGGGGGGAGGTAGGGGGGTAGGTAGTGACGAAAAATAACGATACGGGACTCTTACGAGGTCTCGTAATCGGAATGAGTTTCTGCGACTACCATTGTTTGTCGCGGGTAACGGGGAATCAGGGTTCGATTCCGGTGAGGGAGCCTGAGAAACTGCTACCACATCCAAGGAAGGCAGCAGGCGCGCAAATTACCCACTCCCTGCACGGGGGGGGAGGTACGGGTAGGTAGTGACGAAAAATAACGATACGGGACTCTTACGAGGTCTCGTCATCGAATAATCAATACACGAACTGCCCACACACTTGTAAATATAGACGCGCAAGATCGTTACACGAACCGCTTACCATTATAGTAAACTACTATGCAAACACACATAACATATACGCAATAAGGGAACTTTAAATTGGAGATTTTACCCTACCACACCCGTCTGTCTCATTCTGAAAACTATTCAAAATAATTGCTATTTTTCATTCTCATTCAAATATAAATAATAGTAAATAATATATAATTTTTGACTGAACTGAACCCAAGTGCCCGGCCTGTGGCCGGGCACCCCTCGTATTCATGTTCTAACCTAACCTAACCTTAATCTAGTTTTGACACCTTTAGACTTTAGATTCAAGATTTAATGTGAATATATGCATTAATAAAAACTCATTACAATTTTAATACTAGTTATGCTGCTGTTGATGCACTGATGAAAGCCAGATAGCTAGATCAGTGTTTAGTTAGTCGTAGTTGCCGGTTGGCTGAGGTCTAAAGGAATCCAAACTAGTTTTAAAAGGTTTGGATAGGTTAGGTTAGGTTAGAACATGAATAAGACGGGTGCCCGGCCGCAGGCCGGTCACTTAGGTTCAGTTCCGTTTAAAAAAAAAAAAACAAAAAACAAAACGTACCAATACAAAGTACTCTTATTCATATTAGAAGATATTGTAAAAAAACAATTAATTTAATTTTTTTTTTTTTTTTTTCACTTACACATTAGGCCCGTCGCGCCGCGCCACTACTATATGGGGCGAAGGTGCGAAGTCGACGGCGACGGCAAAGTACCGAGTCTAAGGAGACTGATGGCGGCGCCACACAGTGGCGTTATGTCTCTATAAAAGTGGTGGTCTTTTATTATGTTATTTATTAATGGTATTATTTTAATATCATATCAATATTGTACCCCGCACAGGGGGGAGGTACGGGTAGGTAGTGACGAAAAATAACGATACGGGACTCTTACGAGGTCTCGCAATCGGAATGAGTACACTTTAAATATTTTAACGAGGTAAAATTTAAGGGCATTGAGGGTCTGGTGCCAGTGGTGGTTGATTAGATCCACACACTACTTTTTATAATTATGTGGCGTTATGTCTCTATAAAAGTGGTGGTCTTTTATTATGTTATTTATTAATGGTATTTTTTTAATATCATATCAATATTGTACCCCGCACGGGGGGAGGTAGGGGGGTAGGTAGTGACGAAAAATAACGATACGGGACTCTTACGAGGTCTCGTAATCGGAATGAGTTTCTGCGACTACCATTGTTTGTCGCGGGTAACGGGGAATCAGGGTTCGATTCCAGTGAGGGAGCCTGAGAAACTGCTACCACATCCAAGGAAGGCAGCAGGCGCGCAAATTACCCACTCCCTGCACGGGGGGGGAGGTACGGGTAGGTAGTGACGAAAAATAACGATATGGGACTCTTACGAGGTCTCGCAATCGGAATGAGTACACTTTAAATATTTTAACGAGGTAAAATTTAAGGGCATTGAGGGTCTGGTGCCAGTGGTGGTTGATTAGATCCACACACTACTTTTTATAATTATGTGGCGTTATGTCTCTATAAAAGTGGTGGTCTTTTATTATGTTATTTATTAATGGTATTTTTTTAATATCATATCAATATTGTACCCCGCACGGGGGGAGGTAGGGGGGTAGGTAGTGACGAAAAATAACGATACGGGACTCTTACGAGGTCTCGTAATCGGAATGAGTTTCTGCGACTACCATTGTTTGTCGCGGGTAACGGGGAATCAGGGTTCGATTCCGGTGAGGGAGCCTGAGAAACTGCTACCACATCCAAGGAAGGCAGCAGGCGCGCAAATTACCCACTCCCTGCACGGGGGGGGAGGTACGGGTAGGTAGTGACGAAAAATAACGATACGGGACTCTTACGAGGTCTCGTCATCGAATAATCAATACACGAACTGCCCACACACTTGTAAATATAGACGCGCAAGATCGTTACACGAACCGCTTACCATTATAGTAAACTACTATACAAACACACATAACATATACGCAATAAGGGAACTTTAAATTGGAGATTTTACCCTACCTCACCCGTCTGTCTCATTCTGAAAACTATTCAAAATAATTGCTATTTTTCATTCACATTCAAATATAAATAATAGTAAATAATATATAATTTTTGACTGAACTGAACCCAAGTGCCCGGCCTGTGGCCGGGCACCCCTCGTATTCATGTTCTAACCTAACCTAACCTAAATCTAGTTTTGACACCTTTAGACTTTAGATTCAAGATTTAATGTGAATATATGCATTAATAAAAACTCATTACTATTTTAATACTAGTTATGCTGCTGTTGATGCACTGATGAAAGCCAGATAGCTAGATCAGTGTTTAGTTAGTCGTAGTTGCCGGTGGGCTGAGGTCTAAAGGAATCCAAACTAGTTTTAAAAGGTTTGGATAGGTTAGGTTAGGTTAGAACATGAATAAGACGGGTGCCCGGCCGCAGGCCGGTCACTTAGGTTCAGTTCCGTTTAAAAAAAAAAAAACAAAAAACAAAACGTACCAATACAATTAATTTAATTTTTTTTTTTTTTTTTTCACTTACACATTAGGCCCGTCGCGCCGCGCCACTACTATATGGGGCGAAGGTGCGAAGTCGACGGCGACGACAAAGTACCGAGTCTAAGGAGACTGATGGCGGCGCCACACAGTGGCGTTATGTCTCTATAAAAGTGGTGGTCTTTTATTATGTTATTTATTAATGGTATTATTTTAATATCATATCAATATTGTACCCCGCACAGGGGGGAGGTACGGGTAGGTAGTGACGAAAAATAACGATACGGGACTCTTACGAGGTCTCGCAATCGGAATGAGTACACTTTAAATATTTTAACGAGGTAAAATTTAAGAGCATTGAGGGTCTGGTGCCAGTGGTGGTTGATTAGATCCACACACTACTTTTTATAATTATGTGGCGTTATGTCTCTATAAAAGTGGTGGTCTTTTATTATGTTATTTATTAATGGTATTTTTTAAATATCATATCAATATTGTACCCCGCACGGGGGGAGGTAGGGGGGTAGGTAGTGACGAAAAATAACGATACGGGACTCTTACGAGGTCTCGTAATCGGAATGAGTTTCTGCGACTACCATTGTTTATCGCGGGTAACGGGGAATCAGGGTTCGATTCCGGTGAGGGAGCCTGAGAAACTGCTACCACATCCAAGGAAGGCAGCAGGCGCGCAAATTACCCACTCCCTGCACGGGGGGGGAGGTACGGGTAGGTAGTGACGAAAAATAACGATACGGGACTCTTACGAGGTCTCGCAATCGGAATGAGTACACTTTAAATATTTTAACGAGGTAAAATTTAAGGGCATTGAGGGTCTGGTGCCAGTGGTGGTTGATTAGATCCACACACTACTTTTTATAATTATGTGGCGTTATGTCTCTATAAAAGTGGTGGTCTTTTATTATGTTATTTATTAATGGTATTTTTTTAATATCATATCAATATTGTACCCCGCACGGGGGGAGGTAGGGGGGTAGGTAGTGACGAAAAATAACGATACGGGACTCTTACGAGGTCTCGTAACCGGAATGAGTTTCTGCGACTACCATTGTTTGTCGCGGGTAACGGGGAATCAGGGTTCGATTCCGGTGAGGGAGCCTGAGAAACTGCTACCACATCCAAGGAAGGCAGCAGGCGCGCAAATTACCCACTCCCTGCACGGGGGGGGAGGTACGGGTAGGTAGTGACGAAAAATAACGATACGGGACTCTTACGAGGTCTCGTCATCGAATAATCAATACACGAACTGCCCACACACTTGTAAATATAGACGCGCAAGATCGTTACACGAACCGCTTACCATTATAGTAAACTACTATGCAAACACACATAACATATACGCAATAAGGGAACTTTAAATTGGAGATTTTACCCTACCACACCCGTCTGTCTCATTCTGAAAACTATTCAAAATAATTGCTATGTTTCATTCACATTCAAATATAAATAATAGTAAATAATATATAATTTTTGACTGAACTGAACCCAAGTGCCCGGCCTGTGGCCGGGCACCCCTCGTATTCATGTTCTAACCTAACCTAACCTAAATCTAGTTTTGACACCTTTAGACTTTAGATTCAAGATTTAATGTGAATATATGCATTAATAAAAACTCATTACTATTTTAATACTAGTTATGCTGCTGTTGATGCACTGATGAAAGCCAGATAGCTAGATCAGTGTTTAGTTAGTCGTAGTTGCCGGTGGGCTGAGGTCTAAAGGAATCCAAACTAGTTTTAAAAGGTTTGGATAGGTTAGGTTAGGTTAGAACATGAATAAGACGGGTGCCCGGCCGCAGGCCGGTCACTTAGGTTCAGTTCCGTTTAAAAAAAAAAAAACAAAAAACAAAACGTACCAATACAATTAATTTAATTTTTTTTTTTTTTTTTTCACTTACACATTAGGCCCGTCGCGCCGCGCCACTACTATATGGGGCGAAGGTGCGAAGTCGACGGCGACGACAAAGTACCGAGTCTAAGGAGACTGATGGCGGCGCCACACAGTGGCGTTATGTCTCTATAAAAGTGGTGGTCTTTTATTATGTTATTTATTAATGGTATTATTTTAATATCATATCAATATTGTACCCCGCACAGGGGGGAGGTACGGGTAGGTAGTGACGAAAAATAACGATACGGGACTCTTACGAGGTCTCGCAATCGGAATGAGTACACTTTAAATATTTTAACGAGGTAAAATTTAAGGGCATTGAGGGTCTGGTGCCAGTGGTGGTTGATTAGATCCACACACAACTTTTTATAATTATGTGGCGTTATGTCTCTATAAAAGTGGTGGTCTTTTATTATGTTATTTATTAATGGTATTTTTTTAATATCATATCAATATTGTACCCCGCACGGGGGGAGGTAGGGGGGTAGGTAGTGACGAAAAATAACGATACGGGACTCTTACGAGGTCTCGTAATCGGAATGAGTTTCTGCGACTACCATTGTTTATCGCGGGTAACGGGGAATCAGGGTTCGATTCCGGTGAGGGAGCCTGAGAAACTGCTACCACATCCAAGGAAGGCACCAGGCGCGCAAATTACCCACTCCCTGCACGGGGGGGGGGGGGTACGGGTAGGTAGTGACGAAAAATAACGATACGGGACTCTTACGAGGTCTCGCAATCGGAATGAGTACACTTTAAATATTTTAACGAGGTAAAATTTAAGGGCATTGAGGGTCTGGTGCCAGTGGTGGTTGATTAGATCCACACACTACTTTTTATAATTATGTGGCGTTATGTCTCTATAAAAGTGGTGGTCTTTTATTATGTTATTTATTAATGGTATTTTTTTAATATCATATCAATATTGTACCCCGCACAGGGGGGAGGTACGGGTAGGTAGTGACGAAAAATAACGATACGGGACTCTTACGAGGTCTCGCAATCGGAATGAGTACACTTTAAATATTTTAACGAGGTAAAATTTAAGGGCATTGAGGGTCTGGTGCCAGTGGTGGTTGATTAGATCCACACACTATACTTTTTATAATTATGTGGCGTTATGTCTCTATAAAAGTGGTGGTCTTTTATTATGTTATTTATTAATGGTATTATTTTAATATCATATCAATATTGTACCCCGCACAGGGGGGAGGTACGGGTAGGTAGTGACGAAAAATAACGATACGGGACTCTTACGAGGTCTCGCAATCGGAATGAGTACACTTTAAATATTTTAACGAGGTAAAATTTAAGGGCATTGAGGGTCTGGTGCCAGTGGTGGTTGATTAGATCCACACACTATACTTTTTATAATTATGTGGCGTTATGTCTCTATAAAAGTGGTGGTCTTTTATTATGTTATTTATTAATGGTATTTTTTTAATATCATATCAATATTGTACCCCGCACGGGGGGAGCTAGGGGGGTAGGTAGTGACGAAAAATAACGATACGGGACTCTTACGAGGTCTCGTAATCGGAATGAGTTTCTGCGACTACCATTGTTTGTCGCGGGTAACGGGGAATCATGGTTCGATTCCGGTGAGGGAGCCTGAGAAACTGCTACCACATCCAAGGAAGGCAGCAGGCGCGCAAATTACCCACTCCCTGCACGGGGGGGGAGGTACGGGTAGGTAGTGACGAAAAATAACGATACGGGACTCTTACGAGGTCTCGTCATCGAATAATCAATACACGAACTGCCCACACACTTGTAAATATAGACGCGCAAGATCGTTACACGAACCGCTTACCATTATAGTAAACTACTATGCAAACACACATAACATATACGCAATAAGGGAACTTTAAATTGGAGATTTTACCCTACCACACCCGTCTGTCTCATTCTGAAAACTATTCAAAATAATTGCTATTTTTCATTCTCATTCAAATATAAATAATAGTAAATAATATATAATTTTTGACTGAACTGAACCCAAGTGCCCGGCCTGTGGCCGGGCACCCCTCGTATTCATGTTCTAACCTAACCTAACCTAAATCTAGTTTTGACACCTTTAGACTTTAGATTCAAGATTTAATGTGAATATATGCATTAATAAAAACTCATTACAATTTTAATACTAGTTATGCTGCTGTTGATGCACTGATGAAAGCCAGATAGCTAGATCAGTGTTTAGTTAGTCGTAGTTGCCGGTTGGCTGAGGTCTAAAGGAATCCAAACTAGTTTTAAAAGGTTTGGATAGGTTAGGTTAGGTTAGAACATGAATAAGACGGGTGCCCGGCCGCAGGCCGGTCACTTAGGTTCAGTTCCGTTTAAAAAAAAAAAAACAAAAAACAAAACGTACCAATACAAAGTACTCTTATTCATATTAGAAGATATTGTAAAAAAACAATTAATTTAATTTTTTTTTTTTTTTTTTCACTTACACATTAGGCCCGTCGCGCCGCGCCACTACTATATGGGGCGAAGGTGCGAAGTCGACGGCGACGACAAAGTACCGAGTCTAAGGAGACTGATGGCGGCGCCACACAGTGGCGTTATGTCTCTATAAAAGTGGTGGTCTTTTATTATGTTATTTATTAATGGTATTATTTTAATATCATATCAATATTGTACCCCGCACAGGGGGGAGGTACGGGTAGGTAGTGACGAAAAATAACGATACGGGACTCTTACGAGGTCTCGTAATCGGAATGAGTTTCTGCGACTACCATTGTTTGTCGCGGGTAACGGGGAATCAGGGTTCGATTCCGGTGAGGGAGCCTGAGAAACTGCTACCACATCCAAGGAAGGCAGCAGGCGCGCAAATTACCCACTCCCTGCACGGGGGGGGGGTACGGGTAGGTAGTGACGAAAAATAACGATACGGGACTCTTACGAGGTCTCGTCATCGAATAATCAATACACGAACTGCCCACACACTTGTAAATATAGACGCGCAAGATCGTTACACGAACCGCTTACCATTATAGTAAACTACTATGCAAACACACATAACATATACGCAATAAGGGAACTTTAAATTGGAGATTTTACCCTACCACACCCGTCTGTCTCATTCTGAAAACTATTCAAAATAATTGCTATTTTTCATTCTCATTCAAATATAAATAATAGTAAATAATATATAATTTTTGACTGAACTGAACCCAAGTGCCCGGCCTGTGGCCGGGCACCCCTCGTATTCATGTTCTAACCTAACCTAACCTAAATCTAGTTTTGACACCTTTAGACTTTAGATTCAAGATTTAATGTGAATATATGCATTAATAAAAACTCATTACAATTTTAATACTAGTTATGCTGCTGTTGATGCACTGATGAAAGCCAGATAGCTAGATCAGTGTTTAGTTAGTCGTAGTTGCCGGTTGGCTGAGGTCTAAAGGAATCCAAACTAGTTTTAAAAGGTTTGGATAGGTTAGGTTAGGTTAGAACATGAATAAGACGGGTGCCCGGCCGCAGGCCGGTCACTTAGGTTCAGTTCCGTTTAAAAAAAAAAAAACAAAAAACAAAACGTACCAATACAAAGTACTCTTATTCATATTAGAAGATATTGTAAAAAAACAATTAATTTAATTTTTTTTTTTTTTTTTTCACTTACACATTAGGCCCGTCGCGCCGCGCCACTACTATATGGGGCGAAGGTGCGAAGTCGACGGCGACGACAAAGTACCGAGTCTAAGGAGACTGATGGCGGCGCCACACAGTGGCGTTATGTCTCTATAAAAGTGGTGGTCTTTTATTATGTTATTTATTAATGGTATTATTTTAATATCATATCAATATTGTACCCCGCACAGGGGGGAGGTACTCGTAGGTAGTAACGAAAAATAACGATACGGGACTCTTACGAGGTCTCGCAATCGGAATGAGTACACTTTAAATATTTTAACGAGGTAAAATTTAAGGGCATTGAGGGTCTGGTGCCAGTGGTGGTTGATTAGATCCACACACTATACTTTTTATAATTATGTGGCGTTATGTCTCTATAAAAGTGGTGGTCTTTTATTATGTTATTTATTAATGGTATTTTTTTAATATCATATCAATATTGTACCCCGCACGGGGGGAGCTAGGGGGGTAGGTAGTGACGAAAAATAACGATACGGGACTCTTACGAGGTCTCGTAATCGGAATGAGTTTCTGCGACTACCATTGTTTGTCGCGGGTAACGGGGAATCAGGGTTCGATTCCGGTGAGGGAGCCTGAGAAACTGCTACCACATCCAAGGAAGGCAGCAGGCGCGCAAATTACCCACTCCCTGCACGGGGGGGGAGGTACGGGTAGGTAGTGACGAAAAATAACGATACGGGACTCTTACGAGGTCTCGTCATCGAATAATCAATACACGAACTGCCCACACACTTGTAAATATAGACGCGCAAGATCGTTACACGAACCGCTTACCATTATAGTAAACTACTATGCAAACACACATAACATATACGCAATAAGGGAACTTTAAATTGGAGATTTTACCCTACCACACCCGTCTGTCTCATTCTGAAAACTATTCAAAATAATTGCTATTTTTCATTCTCATTCAAATATAAATAATAGTAAATAATATATAATTTTTGACTGAACTGAACCCAAGTGCCCGGCCTGTGGCCGGGCACCCCTCGTATTCATGTTCTAACCTAACCTAACCTAAATCTAGTTTTGACACCTTTAGACTTTTGATTCAAGATTTAATGTGAATATATGCATTAATAAAAACTCATTACTATTTTAATACTAGTTATGCTGCTGTTGATGCACTGATGAAAGCCAGATAGCTAGATCAGTGTTTAGTTAGTCGTAGTTGCCGGTGGGCTGAGGTCTAAAGGAATCCAAACTAGTTTTAAAAGGTTTGGATAGGTTAGGTTAGGTTAGAACATGAATAAGACGGGTGCCCGGCCGCAGGCCGGTCACTTAGGTTCAGTTCCGTTTAAAAAAAAAAAAACAAAAAACAAAACGTACCAATACAAAGTACTCTTATTCATATTAGAAGATATTGTAAAAAAACAATTAATTTAATTTTTTTTTTTTTTTTTTCACTTACACATTAGGCCCGTCGCGCCGCGCCACTACTATATGGGGCGAAGGTGCGAAGTCGACGGCGACGACAAAGTACCGAGTCTAAGGAGACTGATGGCGGCGCCACACAGTGGCGTTATGTCTCTATAAAAGTGGTGGTCTTTTATTATGTTATTTATTAATGGTATTATTTTAATATCATATCAATATTGTACCCCGCACAGGGGGGAGGTACGGGTAGGTAGTGACGAAAAATAACGATACGGGACTCTTACGAGGTCTCGCAATCGGAATGAGTACACTTTAAATATTTTAACGAGGTAAAATTTAAGGGCATTGAGGGTCTGGTGCCAGTGGTGGTTGATTAGATCCACACACTATACTTTTTATAATTATGTGGCGTTATGTCTCTATAAAAGTGGTGGTCTTTTATTATGTTATTTATTAATGGTATTTTTTTAATATCATATCAATATTGTACCCCGCACGGGGGGAGCTAGGGGGGTAGGTAGTGACGAAAAATAACGATACGGGACTCTTACGAGGTCTCGCAATCGGAATGAGTACACTTTAAATATTTTAACGAGGTAAAATTTAAGGGCATTGAGGGTCTGGTGCCAGTGGTGGTTGATTAGATCCACACACTATACTTTTTATAATTATGTGGCGTTATGTCTCTATAAAAGTGGTGGTCTTTTATTATGTTATTTATTAATGGTATTTTTTTAATATCATATCAATATTGTACCCCGCACAGGGGGGAGGTACGGGTAGGTAGTGACGAAAAATAACGATACGGGACTCTTACGAGGTCTCGCAATCGGAATGAGTACACTTTAAATATTTTAACGAGGTAAAATTTAAGGGCATTGAGGGTCTGGTGCCAGTGGTGGTTGATTAGATCCACACACTATACTTTTTATAATTATGTGGCGTTATGTCTCTATAAAAGTGGTGGTCTTTTATTATGTTATTTATTAATGGTATTTTTTTAATATCATATCAATATTGTACCCCGCACGGGGGGAGGTAGGGGGGTAGGTAGTGACGAAAAATAACGATACGGGACTCTTACGAGGTCTCGTAATCGGAATGAGTTTCTGCGACTACCATTGTTTGTCGCGGGTAACGGGGAATCAGGGTTCGATTCCGGTGAGGGAGCCTGAGAAACTGCTACCACATCCAAGGAAGGCAGCAGGCGCGCAAATTACCCACTCCCTGCACGGGGGGGGAGGTACGGGTAGGTAGTGACGAAAATTAACGATACGGGACTCTTACGAGGTCTCGTCATCGAATGTGGTTATCGCCATCATCTCACTACCGTGTAATTCTTATGTACGCATCAAAAGTGCCACCTGTGGGCCTACTTGAATAAAGATATTTTTGACTTTGACTTTGACTTTGAATAATCAATACACGAACTGCCCACACACTTGTAAATATAGACGCGCAAGATCGTTACACGAACCGCTTACCATTATAGTAAACTACTATGCAAACACACATAACATATACGCAATAAGGGAACTTTAAATTGGAGATTTTACCCTACCACACCCGTCTGTCTCATTCTGAAAACTATTCAAAATAATTGCTATTTTTCATTCTCATTCAAATATAAATAATAGTAAATAATATATAATTTTTGACTGAACTGAACCCAAGTGCCCGGCCTGTGGCCGGGCACCCCTCGTATTCGTGTTCTAACCTAACCTAACCTAAATCTAGTTTTGACACCTTTAGACTTTAGATTCAAGATTTAATGTGAATATATGCATTAATAAAAACTCATTACAATTTTAATACTAGTTATGCTGCTGTTGATGCACTGATGAAAGCCAGATAGCTAGATCAGAGTTTAGTTAGTCGTAGTTGCCGGTTGGCTGAGGTCTAAAGGAATCCAAACTAGTTTTAAAAGGTTTGGATAGGTTAGGTTAGGTTAGAACATGAATAAGACGGGTGCCCGGCCGCAGGCCGGTCACTTAGGTTCAGTTCCGTTTAAAAAAAAAAAAACAAAAAACAAAACGTACCAATACAAAGTACTCTTATTCATATTAGAAGATATTGTAAAAAAACAATTAATTTAATTTTTTTTTTTTTTTTTTTCACTTACACATTAGGCCCGTCGCGCCGCGCCACTACTATATGGGGCGAAGGTGCGAAGTCGACGGCGACGACAAAGTACCGAGTCTAAGGAGACTGATGGCGGCGCCACACAGTGGCGTTATGTCTCTATAAAAGTGGTGGTCTTTTATTATGTTATTTATTAATGGTATTATTTTAATATCATATCAATATTGTACCCCGCACAGGGGGGAGGTACGGGTAGGTAGTGACGAAAAATAACGATACGGGACTCTTACGAGGTCTCGCAATCGGAATGAGTACACTTTAAATATTTTAACGAGGTAAAATTTAAGGGCATTGAGGGTCTGGTGCCAGTGGTGGTTGATTAGATCCACACACTATACTTTTTATAATTATGTGGCGTTATGTCTCTATAAAAGTGGTGGTCTTTTATTATGTTATTTATTAATGGTATTTTTTTAATATCATATCAATATTGTACCCCGCACGGGGGGAGCTAGGGGGGTAGGTAGTGACGAAAAATAACGATACGGGACTCTTACGAGGTCTCGTAATCGGAATGAGTTTCTGCGACTACCATTGTTTGTCGCGGGTAACGGGGAATCAGGGTTCGATTCCGGTGAGGGAGCCTGAGAAACTGCTACCACATCCAAGGAAGGCAGCAGGCGCGCAAATTACCCACTCCCTGCACGGGGGGGGAGGTACGGGTAGGTAGTGACGAAAAATAACGATACGGGACTCTTACGAGGTCTCGTCATCGAATAATCAATACACGAACTGCCCACACACTTGTAAATATAGACGCGCAAGATCGTTACACGAACCGCTTACCATTATAGTAAACTACTATGCAAACACACATAACATATACGCAATAAGGGAACTTTAAATTGGAGATTTTACCCTACCACACCCGTCTGTCTCATTCTGAAAACTATTCAAAATAATTGCTATTTTTCATTCTCATTCAAATATAAATAATAGTAAATAATATATAATTTTTGACTGAACTGAACCCAAGTGCCCGGCCTGTGGCCGGGCACCCCTCGTATTCATGTTCTAACCTAACCTAACCTAAATCTAGTTTTGACACCTTTAGACTTTAGATTCAAGATTTAATGTGAATATATGCATTAATAAAAACTCATTACAATTTTAATACTAGTTATGCTGCTGTTGATGCACTGATGAAAGCCAGATAGCTAGATCAGTGTTTAGTTAGTCGTAGTTGCCGGTTGGCTGAGGTCTAAAGGAATCCAAACTAGTTTTAAAAGGTTTGGATAGGTTAGGTTAGGTTAGAACATGAATAAGACGGGTGCCCGGCCGCAGGCCGGTCACTTAGGTTCAGTTCCGTTTAAAAAAAAAAAAACAAAAAACAAAACGTACCAATACAAAGTACTCTTATTCATATTAGAAGATATTGTAAAAAAACAATTAATTTAATTTTTTTTTTTTTTTTTTCACTTACACATTAGGCCCGTCGCGCCGCGCCACTACTATATGGGGCGAAGGTGCGAAGTCGACGGCGACGACAAAGTACCGAGTCTAAGGAGACTGATGGCGGCGCCACACAGTGGCGTTATGTCTCTATAAAAGTGGTGGTCTTTTATTATGTTATTTATTAATGGTATTATTTTAATATCATATCAATATTGTACCCCGCACAGGGGGGAGGTACGGGTAGGTAGTGACGAAAAATAACGATACGGGACTCTTACGAGGTCTCGCAATCGGAATGAGTACACTTTAAATATTTTAACGAGGTAAAATTTAAGGGCATTGAGGGTCTGGTGCCAGTGGTGGTTGATTAGATCCACACACTATACTTTTTATAATTATGTGGCGTTATGTCTCTATAAAAGTGGTGGTCTTTTATTATGTTATTTATTAATGGTATTTTTTTAATATCATATCAATATTGTACCCCGCACGGGGGGAGGTAGGGGGGTAGGTAGTGACGAAAAATAACGATAAAGGACTCTTACGAGGTCTCGTAATCGGAATGAGTTTCTGCGACTACCATTGTTTGTCGCGGGTAACGGGGAATCAGGGTTCGATTCCGGTGAGGGAGCCTGAGAAACTGCTACCACATCCAAGGAAGGCAGCAGGCGCGCAAATTACCCACTCCCTGCACGGGGGGGGAGGTACGGGTAGGTAGTGACAAAAAATAACGATACGGGACTCTTACGAGGTCTCGCAATCGGAATGAGTACACTTTAAATATTTTAACGAGGTAAAATTTAAGGGCATTGAGGGTCTGGTGCCAGTGGTGGTTGATTAGATCCACACACTATACTTTTTATAATTATGTGGCGTTATGTCTCTATAAAAGTGGTGGTCTTTTATTATGTTATTTATTAATGGTATTTTTTTAATATCATATCAATATTGTACCCCGCACGGGGGGAGGTAAGGGGGTAGGTAGTGACGAAAAATAACGATACGGGACTCTTACGAGGTCTCGTAATCGGAATGAGTTTCTGCGACTACCATTGTTTGTCGCGGGTAACGGGGAATCAGGGTTCGATTCCGGTGAGGGAGCCTGAGAAATTGCTACCACATCCAAGGAAGGCAGCAGGCGCGCAAATTACCCACTCCCTGCACGGGGGGGGAGGTACGGGTAGGTAGTGACGAAAAATAACGATACGGGACTCTTACGAGGTCTCGTCATCGAATAATCAATACACGAACTGCCCACACACTTGTAAATATAGACGCGCAAGATCGTTACACGAACCGCTTACCATTATAGTAAACTACTATGCAAACACACATAACATATACGCAATAAGGGAACTTTAAATTGGAGATTTTACCCTACCACACCCGTCTGTCTCATTCTGAAAACTATTCAAAATAATTGCTATTTTTCATTCTCATTCAAATATAAATAATAGTAAATAATATATAATTTTTGACTGAACTGAACCCAAGTGCCCGGCCTGTGGCCGGGCACCCCTCGTATTCATGTTCTAACCTAACCTAACCTAAATCTAGTTTTGACACCTTTAGACTTTAGATTCAAGATTTAATGTGAATATATGCATTAATAAAAACTCATTACAATTTTAATACTAGTTATGCTGCTGTTGATGCACTGATGAAAGCCAGATAGCTAGATCAGTGTTTAGTTAGTCGTAGTTGCCGGTTGGCTGAGGTCTAAAGGAATCCAAACTAGTTTTAAAAGGTTTGGATAGGTTAGGTTAGGTTAGAACATGAATAAGACGGGTGCCCGGCCGCAGGCCGGTCACTTAGGTTCAGTTCCGTTTAAAAAAAAAAAAACAAAAAACAAAACGTACCAATACAAAGTACTCTTATTCATATTAGAAGATATTGTAAAAAAACAATTAATTTAATTTTTTTTTTTTTTTTTTCACTTACACATTAGGCCCGTCGCGCCGCGCCACTACTATATGGGGCGAAGGTGCGAAGTCGACGGCGACGACAAAGTACCGAGTCTAAGGAGACTGATGGCGGCGCCACACAGTGGCGTTATGTCTCTATAAAAGTGGTGGTCTTTTATTATGTTATTTATTAATGGTATTATTTTAATATCATATCAATATTGTACCCCGCACAGGGGGGAGGTACGGGTAGGTAGTGACGAAAAATAACGATACGGGACTCTTACGAGGTCTCGCAATCGGAATGAGTACACTTTAAATATTTTAACGAGGTAAAATTTAAGGGCATTGAGGGTCTGGTGCCAGTGGTGGTTGATTAGATCCACACACTATACTTTTTATAATTATGTGGCGTTATGTCTCTATAAAAGTGGTGGTCTTTTATTATGTTATTTATTAATGGTATTTTTTTAATATCATATCAATATTGTACCCCGCACGGGGGGAGGTAGGGGGGTAGGTAGTGACGAAAAATAACGATAAAGGACTCTTACGAGGTCTCGTAATCGGAATGAGTTTCTGCGACTACCATTGTTTGTCGCGGGTAACGGGGAATCAGGGTTCGATTCCGGTGAGGGAGCCTGAGAAACTGCTACCACATCCAAGGAAGGCAGCAGGCGCGCAAATTACCCACTCCCTGCACGGGGGGGGAGGTACGGGTAGGTAGTGACGAAAAATAACGATACGGGACTCTTACGAGGTCTCGCAATCGGAATGAGTACACTTTAAATATTTTAACGAGGTAAAATTTAAGGGCATTGAGGGTCTGGTGCCAGTGGTGGTTGATTAGATCCACACACTATACTTTTTATAATTATGTGGCGTTATGTCTCTATAAAAGTGGTGGTCTTTTATTATGTTATTTATTAATGGTATTTTTTTAATATCATATCAATATTGTACCCCGCACGGGGGGAGGTAAGGGGGTAGGTAGTGACGAAAAATAACGATACGGGACTCTTACGAGGTCTCGTAATCGGAATGAGTTTCTGCGACTACCATTGTTTGTCGCGGGTAACGGGGAATCAGGGTTCGATTCCGGTGAGGGAGCCTGAGAAATTGCTACCACATCCAAGGAAGGCAGCAGGCGCGCAAATTACCCACTCCCTGCACGGGGGGGGAGGTACGGGTAGGTAGTGACGAAAAATAACGATACGGGACTCTTACGAGGTCTCGTCATCGAATAATCAATACACGAACTGCCCACACACTTGTAAATATAGACGCGCAAGATCGTTACACGAACCGCTTACCATTATAGTAAACTACTATGCAAACACACATAACATATACGCAATAAGGGAACTTTAAATTGGAGATTTTACCCTACCACACCCGTCTGTCTCATTCTGAAAACTATTCAAAATAATTGCTATTTTTCATTCACATTCAAATATAAATAATAGTAAATAATATATAATTTTTGACTGAACTGAACCCAAGTGCCCGGCCTGTGGCCGGGCACCCCTCGTATTCATGTTCTAACCTAACCTAACCTAAATCTAGTTTTGACACCTTTAGACTTTAGATTCAAGATTAAATGTGAATATATGCATTAATAAAACTCATTACAATTTTAATACTAGTTATGCTGCTGTTGATGCACTGATGAAAGCCAGATAGCTAGATCAGTGTTTAGTTAGTCGTAGTTGCCGGTTGGCTGAGGTCTAAAGGAATCCAAACTAGTTTTAAAAGGTTTGGATAGGTTAGGTTAGGTTAGAACATGAATAAGACGGGTGCCCGGCCGCAGGCCGGTCACTTAGGTTCAGTTCCGTTTAAAAAAAAAAAAACAAAAAACAAAACGTACCAATACAAAGTACTCTTATTCATATTAGAAGATATTGTAAAAAAACAATTAATTTAATTTTTTTTTTTTTTTTTCACTTACACATTAGGCCCGTCGCGCCGCGCCACTACTATATGGGGCGAAGGTGCGAAGTCGACGGCGACGACAAAGTACCGAGTCTAAGGAGACTGATGGCGGCGCCACACAGTGGCGTTATGTCTCTATAAAAGTGGTGGTCTTTTATTATGTTATTTATTAATGGTATTTTTTTAATATCATATCAATATTGTACCCCGCACGGGGGGAGGTAGGGGGGTAGGTAGTGACGAAAAATAACGATAAAGGACTCTTACGAGGTCTCGTAATCGGAATGAGTTTCTGCGACTACCATTGTTTGTCGCGGGTAACGGGGAATCAGGGTTCGATTCCGGTGAGGGAGCCTGAGAAACTGCTACCACATCCAAGGAAGGCAGCAGGCGCGCAAATTACCCACTCCCTGCACGGGGGGGGAGGTACGGGTAGGTAGTGACGAAAAATAACGATACGGGACTCTTACGAGGTCTCGCAATCGGAATGAGTACACTTTAAATATTTTAACGAGGTAAAATTTAAGGGCATTGAGGGTCTGGTGCCAGTGGTGGTTGATTAGATCCACACACTATACTTTTTATAATTATGTGGCGTTATGTCTCTATAAAAGTGGTGGTCTTTTATTATGTTATTTATTAATGGTATTTTTTTAATATCATATCAATATTGTACCCCGCACGGGGGGAGGTAGGGGGGTAGGTAGTGACGAAAAATAACGATACGGGACTCTTACGAGGTCTCGTAATCGGAATGAGTTTCTGCGACTACCATTGTTTGTCGCGGGTAACGGGGAATCAGGGTTCGATTCCGGTGAGGGAGCCTGAGAAACTGCTACCACATCCAAGGAAGGCAGCAGGCGCGCAAATTACCCACTCCCTGCACGGGGGGGAGGTACGGGTAGGTAGTGACGAAAAATAACGATACGGGACTCTTACGAGGTCTCGTCATCGAATAATCAATACACGAACTGCCCACACACTTGTAAATATAGACGCGCAAGATCGTTACACGAACCGCTTACCATTATAGTAAACTACTATGCAAACACACATAACATATACGCAATAAGGGAACTTTAAATTGGAGATTTTACCCTACCACACCCGTCTGTCTCATTCTGAAAACTATTCAAAATAATTGCTATTTTTCATTCATATTCAAATATAAATAATAGTAAATAATATATAATTTTTGACTGAACTGAACCCAAGTGCCCGGCCTGTGGCCGGGCACCCCTCGTATTCATGTTCTAACCTAACCTAACCTAAATCTAGTTTTGACACCTTTAGACTTTAGATTCAAGATTTAATGTGAATATATGCATTAATAAAAACTCATTACAATTTTAATACTAGTTATGCTGCTGTTGATGCACTGATGAAAGCCAGATAGCTAGATCAGTGTTTAGTTAGTCGTAGTTGCCGGTTGGCTGAGGTCTAAAGGAATCCAAACTAGTTTTAAAAGGTTTGGATAGGTTAGGTTAGGTTAGAACATGAATAAGACGGGTGCCCGGCCGCAGGCCGGTCACTTAGGTTCAGTTCCGTTTAAAAAAAAAAAACAAAACGTACCAATACAAAGTACTCTTATTCATATTAGAAGATATTGTAAAAAAACAATTAATTTAATTTTTTTTTTTTTTTTTCACTTACACATTAGGCCCGTCGCGCCGCGCCACTACTATATGGGGCGAAGGTGCGAAGTCGACGGCGACGACAAAGTACCGAGTCTAAGGAGACTGATGGCGGCGCCACACAGTGGCGTTATGTCTCTATAAAAGTGGTGGTCTTTTATTATGTTATTTATTAATGGTATTATTTTAATATCATATCAATATTGTACCCCGCACAGGGGGGAGGTACGGGTAGGTAGTGACGAAAAATAACGATACGGGACTCTTACGTGGTCTCGCAATCGGAATGAGTACACTTTAAATATTTTAACGAGGTAAAATTTAAGGGCATTGAGGGTCTGGTGCCAGTGGTGGTTGATTAGATCCACACACTATACTTTTTATAATTATGTGGCGTTATGTCTCTATAAAAGTGGTGGTCTTTTATTATGTTATTTATTAATGGTATTTTTTTAATATCATATCAATATTGTACCCCGCACGGGGGGAGGTAGGGGGGTAGGTAGTGACGAAAAATAACGATACGGGACTCTTACGAGGTCTCGTAATCGGAATGAGTTTCTGCGACTACCATTGTTTGTCGCGGGTAACGGGGAATCAGGGTTCGATTCCGGTGAGGGAGCCTGAGAAACTGCTACCACATCCAAGGAAGGCAGCAGGCGCGCAAATTACCCACTCCCTGCACGGGGGGGGAGGTACGGGTAGGTAGTGACGAAAAATAACGATATGGGACTCTTACGAGGTCTCGTCATCGAATAATCAATACACGAACTGCCCACACACTTGTAAATATAGACGCGCAAGATCGTTACACGAACCGCTTACCATTATAGTAAACTACTATGCAAACACACATAACATATACGCAATAAGGGAACTTTAAATTGGAGATTTTACCCTACCACACCCGTCTGTCTCTTTCTGAAAACTATTCAAAATAATTGCTATTTTTCATTCTCATTCAAATATAAATAATAGTAAATAATATATAATTTTTGACTGAACTGAACCCAAGTGCCCGGCCTATGGCCGGGCACCCCTCGTATTCATGTTCTAACCTAACCTAACCTAAATCTAGTTTTGACACCTTTAGACTTTAGATTCAAGATTTAATGTGAATATATGCATTAATAAAAACTCATTACAATTTTAATACTAGTTATGCTGCTGTTGATGCACTGATGAAAGCCAGATAGCTAGATCAGTGTTTAGTTAGTCGTAGTTGCCGGTTGGCTGAGGTCTAAAGGAATCCAAACTAGTTTTAAAAGGTTTGGATAGGTTAGGTTAGGTTAGAACATGAATAAGACGGGTGCCCGGCCGCAGGCCGGTCACTTAGGTTCAGTTCCGTTTAAAAAAAAAAAACAAAACGTACCAATACAAAGTACTCTTATTCATATTAGAAGATATTGTAAAAAAACAATTAATTTAATTTTTTTTTTTTTTTTTCACTTACACATTAGGCCCGTCGCGCCGCGCCACTACTATATGAGGCGAAGGTGCGAAGTCGACGGCGACGACAAAGTACCGAGTCTAAGGAGACTGATGGCGGCGCCACACAGTGGCGTTATGTCTCTATAAAAGTGGTGGTCTTTTATTATGTTATTTATTAATGGTATTATTTTAATATCATATCAATATTATACCCCGCACAGGGGGGAGGTACGGGTAGGTAGTGACGAAAAATAACGATACGGGACTCTTACGAGGTCTCGCAATCGGAATGAGTACACTTTAAATATTTTAACGAGGTAAAATTTAAGGGCATTGAGGGTCTGGTGCCAGTGGTGGTTGATTAGATCCACACACTATACTTTTTATAATTATGTGGCGTTATGTCTCTATAAAAGTGGTGGTCTTTTATTATGTTATTTATTAATGGTATTTTTTTAATATCATATCAATATTGTACCCCGCACGGGGGGAGGTAGGGGGGTAGGTAGTGACGAAAAATAACGATACGGGACTCTTACGAGGTCTCGTAATCGGAATGAGTTTCTGCGACTACCATTGTTTGTCGCGGGTAACGGGGAATCAGGGTTCGATTCCGGTGAGGGAGCCTGAGAAACTGCTACCACATCCAAGGAAGGCAGCAGGCGCGCAAATTACCCACTCCCTGCACGGGGGGGGAGGTACGGGTAGGTAGTGACGAAAAATAACGATATGGGACTCTTACGAGGTCTCGTCATCGAATAATCAATACACGAACTGCCCACACACTTGTAAATATAGACGCGCAAGATCGTTACACGAACCGCTTACCATTATAGTAAACTACTATGCAAACACACATAACATATACGCAATAAGGGAACTTTAAATTGGAGATTTTACCCTACCACACCCGTCTGTCTCATTCTGAAAACTATTCAAAATAATTGCTATTTTTCATTCTCATTCAAATATAAATAATAGTAAATAATATATAATTTTTGACTGAACTGAACCCAAGTGCCCGGCCTATGGCCGGGCACCCCTCGTATTCATGTTCTAACCTAACCTAACCTAAATCTAGTTTTGACACCTTTAGACTTTAGATTCAAGATTTAATGTGAATATATGCATTAATAAAAACTCATTATAATTTTAATACTAGTTATGCTGCTGTTGATGCACTGATGAAAGCCAGATAGCTAGATCAGTGTTTAGTTAGTCGTAGTTGCCGGTTGGCTGAGGTCTAAAGGAATCCAAACTAGTTTTAAAAGGTTTGGATAGGTTAGGTTAGGTTAGAACATGAATAAGACGGGTGCCCGGCCGCAGGCCGGTCACTTAGGTTCAGTTCCGTTTAAAAAAAAAAAAACAAAAAACAAAACGTACCAATACAAAGTACTCTTATTCATATTAGAAGATATTGTAAAAATACAATTAATTTAATTTTTTTTTTTTTTTTTTTCACTTACACATTAGGCCCGTCGCGCCGCGCCACTACTATATGGGGCGAAGGTGCGAAGTCGACGGCGACGACAAAGTACCGAGTCTAAGGAGACTGATGGCGGCGCCACACAGTGGCGTTATGTCTCTATAAAAGTGGTGGTCTTTTATTATGTTATTTATTAATGGTATTATTTTAATATCATATCAATATTGTACCCCGCACAGGGGGGAGGTACGGGTAGGTAGTGACGAAAAATAACGATACGGGACTCTTACGAGGTCTCGCAATCGGAATGAGTACACTTTAAATATTTTAACGAGGTAAAATTTAAGGGCATTGAGGGTCTGGTGCTAGTGGTGGTTGATTAGATCCACACACTACTTTTTATAATTATGTGGCGTTATGTCTCTATAAAAGTGGTGGTCTTTTATTATGTTATTTATTAATGGTATTTTTTTAATATCATATCAATATTGTACCCCGCACGGGGGGAGGTAGGGGGGTAGGTAGTGACGAAAAATAACGATACGGGACTCTTACGAGGTCTCGTAATCGGAATGAGTTTCTGCGACTACCATTGTTTGTCGCGGGTAACGGGGAATCAGGGTTCGATTCCGGTGAGGGAGCCTGAGAAACTGCTACCACATCCAAGGAAGGCAGCAGGCGCGCAAATTACCCACTCCCTGCACGGGGGGGGAGGTACGGGTAGGTAGTGACGAAAAATAACGATACGGGACTCTTACGAGGTCTCGTCATCGAATAATCAATACACGAACTGCCCACACACTTGTAAATATAGACGCGCAAGATCGTTACACGAACCGCTTACCATTATAGTAAACTACTATGCAAACACACATAACATATACGCAATAAGGGAACTTTAAATTGGAGATTTTACCCTACCACACCCGTCTGTCTCATTCTGAAAACTATTCAAAATAATTGCTATTTTTCATTCACATTCAAATATAAATAATAGTAAATAATATATAATTTTTGACTGAACTGAACCCAAGTGCCCGGCCTGTGGCCGGGCACCCCTCGTATTCATGTTCTAACCTAACCTAACCTAAATCTAGTTTTGACACCTTTAGACTTTAGATTCAAGATTTAATGTGAATATATGCATTAATAAAAACTCATTACAATTTTAATACTAGTTATGCTGCTGTTGATGCACTGATGAAAGCCAGATAGCTAGATCAGTGTTTAGTTAGTCGTAGTTGCCGGTTGGCTGAGGTCTAAAGGAATCCAAACTAGTTTTAAAAGGTTTGGATAGGTTAGGTTAGGTTAGAACATGAATAAGACGGGTGCCCGGCCGCAGGCCGGTCACTTAGGTTCAGTTCCGTTTAAAAAAAAAAAAACAAAAAACAAAACGTACCAATACAAAGTACTCTTATTCATATTAGAAGATATTGTAAAAAAACAATTAATTTAATTTTTTTTTTTTTTTTTTACTTACACATTAGGCCCCTCGCGCCGCGCCACTACTATATGGGGCGAAGGTGCGAAGTCGACGGCGACGACAAAGTACCGAGTCTAAGGAGACTGATGGCGGCGCCACACAGTGGCGTTATGTCTCTATAAAAGTGGTGGTCTTTTATTATGTTATTTATTAATGGTATTATTTTAATATCATATCAATATTGTACTCCGCACAGGGGGGAGGTACGGGTAGGTAGTGACGAAAAATAACGATACGGGACTCTTACGAGGTCTCGCAATCGGAATGAGTACACTTTAAATATTTTAACGAGGTAAAATTTAAGGGCATTGAGGGTCTGGTGCCAGTGGTGGTTGATTAGATCCACACACTATACTTTTTATAATTATGTGGCGTTATGTCTCTATAAAAGTGGTGGTCTTTTATTATGTTATTTATTAATGGTATTTTTTTAATATCATATCAATATTGTACCCCGCACGGGGGGAGGTAGGGGGGTAGGTAGTGACGAAAAATAACGATACGGGACTCTTACGAGGTCTCGTAATCGGAATGAGTTTCTGCGACTACCATTGTTTGTCGCGGGTAACGGGGAATCAGGGTTCGATTCCGGTGAGGGAGCCTGAGAAACTGCTACCACATCCAAGGAAGGCAGCAGGCGCGCAAATTACCCACTCCCTGCACGGGGGGGGAGGTACGGGTAGGTAGTGACGAAAAATAACGATATGGGACTCTTACGAGGTCTCGTCATCGAATAATCAATACACGAACTGCCCACACACTTGTAAATATAGACGCGCAAGATCGTTACACGAACCGCTTACCATTATAGTAAACTACTATGCAAACACACATAACATATACGCAATAAGGGAACTTTAAATTGGAGATTTTACCCTACCACACCCGTCTGTCTCATTCTGAAAACTATTCAAAATAATTGCTATTTTTCATTCTCATTCAAATATAAATAATAGTAAATAATATATAATTTTTGACTGAACTGAACCCAAGTGCCCGGCCTATGGCCGGGCACCCCTCGTATTCATGTTCTAACCTAACCTAACCTAAATCTAGTTTTGACACCTTTAGACTTTAGATTCAAGATTTAATGTGAATATATGCATTAATAAAAACTCATTACAATTTTAATACTAGTTATGCTGCTGTTGATGCACTGATGAAAGCCAGATAGCTAGATCAGTGTTTAGTTAGTCGTAGTTGCCGGTTGGCTGAGGTCTAAAGGAATCCAAACTAGTTTTAAAAGGTTTGGATAGGTTAGGTTAGGTTAGAACATGAATAAGACGGGTGCCCGGCCGCAGGCCGGTCACTTAGGTTCAGTTCCGTTTAAAAAAAAAAAAACAAAAAACAAAACGTACCAATACAAAGTACTCTTATTCATATTAGAAGATATTGTAAAAAAACAATTAATTTAATTTTTTTTTTTTTTTTTTTCACTTACACATTAGGCCCGTCCCGCCGCGCCACTACTATATGGGGCGAAGGTGCGAAGTCGACGGCGACGACAAAGTACCGAGTCTAAGGAGACTGATGGCGGCGCCACACAGTGGCGTTATGTCTCTATAAAAGTGGTGGTCTTTTATTATGTTATTTATTAATGGTATTATTTTAATATCATATCAATATTGTACCCCGCACAGGGGGGAGGTACGGGTAGGTAGTGACGAAAAATAACGATACGGGACTCTTACGAGGTCTCGCAATCGGAATGAGTACACTTTAAATATTTTAACGAGGTAAAATTTAAGGGCATTGAGGGTCTGGTGCCAGTGGTGGTTGATTAGATCCACACACTATACTTTTTATAATTATGTGGCGTTATGTCTCTATAAAAGTGGTGGTCTTTTATTATGTTATTTATTAATGGTATTATTTTAATATCATATCAATATTGTACCCCGCACAGGGGGGAGGTACGGGTAGGTAGTGACGAAAAATAACGATACGGGACTCTTACGAGGTCTCGCAATCGGAATGAGTACACTTTAAATATTTTAACGAGGTAAAATTTAAGGGCATTGAGGGTCTGGTGCCAGTGGTGGTTGATTAGATCCACACACTATACTTTTTATAATTATGTGGCGTTATGTCTCTATAAAAGTGGTGGTCTTTTATTATGTTATTTATTAATGGTATTTTTTTAATATCATATCAATATTGTACCCCGCACGGGGGAGCTAGGGGGGTAGGTAGTGACGAAAAATAACGATACGGGACTCTTACGAGGTCTCGTAATCGGAATGAGTTTCTGCGACTACCATTGTTTGTCGCGGGTAACGGGGAATCAGGGTTCGATTCCGGTGAGGGAGCCTGAGAAACTGCTACCACATCCAAGGAAGGCAGCAGGCGCGCAAATTACCCACTCCCTGCACGGGGGGGGAGGTACGGGTAGGTAGTGACGAAAAATAACGATACGGGACTCTTACGAGGTCTCGTCATCGAATAATCAATACACGAACTGCCCACACACTTGTAAATATAGACGCGCAAGATCGTTACACGAACCGCTTACCATTATAGTAAACTACTATGCAAACACACATAACATATACGCAATAAGGGAACTTTAAATTGGAGATTTTACCCTACCACACCCGTCTGTCTCATTCTGAAAACTATTCAAAATAATTGCTATTTTTCATTCTCATTCAAATATAAATAATAGTAAATAATATATAATTTTTGACTGAACTGAACCCAAGTGCCCGGCCTATGGCCGGGCACCCCT
Source organism: Pararge aegeria (assembly GCF_905163445.1). Taxonomy (NCBI): domain Eukaryota; kingdom Metazoa; phylum Arthropoda; class Insecta; order Lepidoptera; family Nymphalidae; genus Pararge; species Pararge aegeria. The sequence continues at coordinate 94,879 of NC_053184.1, read as the reverse complement.
CGTATTCATGTTCTAACCTAACCTAACCTAAATCTAGTTTTGACACCTTTAGACTTTAGATTCAAGATTTAATGTGAATATATGCATTAATAAAAACTCATTACAATTTTAATACTAGTTATGCTGCTGTTGATGCACTGATGAAAGCCAGATAGCTAGATCAGTGTTTAGTTAGTCGTAGTTGCCGGTTGGCTGAGGTCTAAAGGAATCCAAACTAGTTTTAAAAGGTTTGGATAGGTTAGGTTAGGTTAGAACATGAATAAGACGGGTGCCCGGCCGCAGGCCGGTCACTTAGGTTCAGTTCCGTTTAAAAAAAAAAAAACAAAAAACAAAACGTACCAATACAAAGTACTCTTATTCATATTAGAAGATATTGTAAAAAAACAATTAATTTAATTTTTTTTTTTTTTTTTTTCACTTACACATTAGGCCCGTCGCGCCGCGCCACTACTATATAGGGCGAAGGTGCGAAGTCGACGGCGACGACAAAGTACCGAGTCTAAGGAGACTGATGGCGGCGCCACACAGTGGCGTTATGTCTCTATAAAAGTGGTGGTCTTTTATTATGTTATTTATTAATGGTATTATTTTAATATCATATCAATATTGTACCCCGCACAGGGGGGAGGTACGGGTAGGTAGTGACGAAAAATAACGATACGGGACTCTTACGAGGTCTCGCAATCGGAATGAGTACACTTTAAATATTTTAACGAGGTAAAATTTAAGGGCATTGAGGGTCTGGTGCCAGTGGTGGTTGATTAGATCCACACACTACTTTTTATAATTATGTGGCGTTATGTCTCTATAAAAGTGGTGGTCTTTTATTATGTTATTTATTAATGGTATTATTTTAATATCATATCAATATTGTACTCCGCACAGGGGGGAGGTACGGGTAGGTAGTGACGAAAAATAACGATACGGGACTCTTACGAGGTCTCGCAATCGGAATGAGTACACTTTAAATATTTTAACGAGGTAAAATTTAAGGGCATTGAGGGTCTGGTGCCAGTGGTGGTTGATTAGATCCACACACTATACTTTTTATAATTATGTGGCGTTATGTCTCTATAAAAGTGGTGGTCTTTTATTATGTTATTTATTAATGGTATTTTTTTAATATCATATCAATATTGTACCCCGCACGGGGGGAGCTAGGGGGGTAGGTAGTGACGAAAAATAACGATACGGGACTCTTACGAGGTCTCGTAATCGGAATGAGTTTCTGCGACTACCATTGTTTGTCGCGGGTAACGGGGAATCAGGGTTCGATTCCGGTGAGGGAGCCTGAGAAACTGCTACCACATCCAAGGAAGGCAGCAGGCGCGCAAATTACCCACTCCCTGCACGGGGGGGGAGGTACGGGTAGGTAGTGACGAAAAATAACGATACGGGACTCTTACGAGGTCTCGTCATCGAATAATCAATACACGAACTGCCCACACACTTGTAAATATAGACGCGCAAGATCGTTACACGAACCGCTTACCATTATAGTAAACTACTATGCAAACACACATAACATATACGCAATAAGGGAACTTTAAATTGGAGATTTTACCCTACCACACCCGTCTGTCTCATTCTGAAAACTATTCAAAATAATTGCTATTTTTCATTCTCATTCAAATATAAATAATAGTAAATAATATATAATTTTTGACTGAACTGAACCCAAGTGCCCGGCCTGTGGCCGGGCACCCCTCGTATTCATGTTCTAACCTAACCTAACCTAAATCTAGTTTTGACACCTTTAGACTTTAGATTCAAGATTTAATGTGAATATATGCATTAATAAAAACTCATTACAATTTTAATACTAGTTATGCTGCTGTTGATGCACTGATGAAAGCCAGATAGCTAGATCAGTGTTTAGTTAGTCGTAGTTGCCGGTTGGCTGAGGTCTAAAGGAATCCAAACTAGTTTTAAAAGGTTTGGATAGGTTAGGTTAGGTTAGAACATGAATAAGACGGGTGCCCGGCCGCAGGCCGGTCACTTAGGTTCAGTTCCGTTTAAAAAAAAAAAAACAAAAAACAAAACGTACCAATACAAAGTACTCTTATTCATATTAGAAGATATTGTAAAAAAACAATTAATTTAATTTTTTTTTTTTTTTTTTACTTACACATTAGGCCCGTCGCGCCGCGCCACTACTATATGGGGCGAAGGTGCGAAGTCGACGGCGACGACAAAGTACCGAGTCTAAGGAGACTGATGGCGGCGCCACACAGTGGCGTTATGTCTCTATAAAAGTGGTGGTCTTTTATTATGTTATTTATTAATGGTATTATTTTAATATCATATCAATATTGTACCCCGCACAGGGGGGAGGTACGGGTAGGTAGTGACGAAAAATAACGATACGGGACTCTTACGAGGTCTCGCAATCGGAATGAGTACACTTTAAATATTTTAACGAGGTAAAATTTAAGGGCATTGAGGGTCTGGTGCCAGTGGTGGTTGATTAGATCCACACACTATACTTTTTATAATTATGTGGCGTTATGTCTCTATAAAAGTGGTGGTCTTTTATTATGTTATTTATTAATGGTATTTTTTTAATATCATATCAATATTGTACCCCGCACGGGGGGAGCTAGGGGGGTAGGTAGTGACGAAAAATAACGATACGGGACTCTTACGAGGTCTCGTAATCGGAATGAGTTTCTGCGACTACCATTGTTTGTCGCGGGTAACGGGGAATCAGGGTTCGATTCCGGTGAGGGAGCCTGAGAAACTGCTACCACATCCAAGGAAGGCAGCAGGCGCGCAAATTACCCACTCCCTGCACGGGCGGGGAGGTACGGGTAGGTAGTGACGAAAAATAACGATACGGGACTCTTACGAGGTCTCGTCATCGAATAATCAATACACGAACTGCCCACACACTTGTAAATATAGACGCGCAAGATCGTTACACGAACCGCTTACCATTATAGTAAACTACTATGCAAACACACATAACATATACGCAATAAGGGAACTTTAAATTGGAGATTTTACCCTACCACACCCGTCTGTCTCATTCTGAAAACTATTCAAAATAATTGCTATTTTTCATTCTCATTCAAATATAAATAATAGTAAATAATATATAATTTTTGACTGAACTGAACCCAAGTGCCCGGCCTGTGGCCGGGCACCCCTCGTATTCATGTTCTAACCTAACCTAACCTAAATCTAGTTTTGACACCTTTAGACTTTAGATTCAAGATTTAATGTGAATATATGCATTAATAAAAACTCATTACAATTTTAATACTAGTTATGCTGCTGTTGATGCACTGATGAAAGCCAGATAGCTAGATCAGTGTTTAGTTAGTCGTAGTTGCCGGTTGGCTGAGGTCTAAAGGAATCCAAACTAGTTTTAAAAGGTTTGGATAGGTTAGGTTAGGTTAGAACATGAATAAGACGGGTGCCCGGCCGCAGGCCGGTCACTTAGGTTCAGTTCCGTTTAAAAAAAAAAAAACAAAAAACAAAACGTACCAATACAAAGTACTCTTATTCATATTAGAAGATATTGTAAAAAAACAATTAATTTAATTTTTTTTTTTTTTTTTTACTTACACATTAGGCCCGTCGCGCCGCGCCACTACTATATGGGGCGAAGGTGCGAAGTCGACGGCGACGACAAAGTACCGAGTCTAAGGAGACTGATGGCGGCGCCACACAGTGGCGTTATGTCTCTATAAAAGTGGTGGTCTTTTATTATGTTATTTATTAATGGTATTATTTTAATATCATATCAATATTGTACCCCGCACAGGGGGGAGGTACGGGTAGGTAGTGACGAAAAATAACGATACGGGACTCTTACGAGGTCTCGCAATCGGAATGAGTACACTTTAAATATTTTAACGAGGTAAAATTTAAGGGCATTGAGGGTCTGGTGCCAGTGGTGGTTGATTAGATCCACACACTATACTTTTTATAATTATGTGGCGTTATGTCTCTATAAAAGTGGTGGTCTTTTATTATGTTATTTATTAATGGTATTTTTTTAATATCATATCAATATTGTACCCCGCACGGGGGGAGGTAGGGGGGTAGGTAGTGACGAAAAATAACGATAAAGGACTCTTACGAGGTCTCGTAATCGGAATGAGTTTCTGCGACTACCATTGTTTGTCGCGGGTAACGGGGAATCAGGGTTCGATTCCGGTGAGGGAGCCTGAGAAACTGCTACCACATCCAAGGAAGGCAGCAGGCGCGCAAATTACCCACTCCCTGCACGGGGGGGGAGGTACGGGTAGGTAGTGACAAAAAATAACGATACGGGACTCTTACGAGGTCTCGCAATCGGAATGAGTACACTTTAAATATTTTAACGAGGTAAAATTTAAGGGCATTGAGGGTCTGGTGCCAGTGGTGGTTGATTAGATCCACACACTATACTTTTTATAATTATGTGGCGTTATGTCTCTATAAAAGTGGTGGTCTTTTATTATGTTATTTATTAATGGTATTTTTTTAATATCATATCAATATTGTACCCCGCACGGGGGGAGCTAGGGGGGTAGGTAGTGACGAAAAATAACGATACGGGACTCTTACGAGGTCTCGTAATCGGAATGAGTTTCTGCGACTACCATTGTTTGTCGCGGGTAACGGGGAATCAGGGTTCGATTCCGGTGAGGGAGCCTGAGAAACTGCTACCACATCCAAGGAAGGCAGCAGGCGCGCAAATTACCCACTCCCTGCACGGGGGGGGAGGTACGGGTAGGTAGTGACGAAAAATAACGATACGGGACTCTTACGAGGTCTCGTCATCGAATAATCAATACACGAACTGCCCACACACTTGTAAATATAGACGCGCAAGATCGTTACACGAACCGCTTACCATTATAGTAAACTACTATGCAAACACACATAACATATACGCAATAAGGGAACTTTAAATTGGAGATTTTACCCTACCACACCCGTCTGTCTCATTCTGAAAACTATTCAAAATAATTGCTATTTTTCATTCTCATTCAAATATAAATAATAGTAAATAATATATAATTTTTGACTGAACTGAACCCAAGTGCCCGGCCTGTGGCCGGGCACCCCTCGTATTCATGTTCTAACCTAACCTAACCTAAATCTAGTTTTGACACCTTTAGACTTTAGATTCAAGATTTAATGTGAATATATGCATTAATAAAAACTCATTACTATTTTAATACTAGTTATGCTGCTGTTGATGCACTGATGAAAGCCAGATAGCTAGATCAGTGTTTAGTTAGTCGTAGTTGCCGGTGGGCTGAGGTCTAAAGGAATCCAAACTAGTTTTAAAAGGTTTGGATAGGTTAGGTTAGGTTAGAACATGAATAAGACGGGTGCCCGGCCGCAGGCCGGTCACTTAGGTTCAGTTCCGTTTAAAAAAAAAAAAACAAAAAACAAAACGTACCAATACAAAGTACTCTTATTCATATTAGAAGATATTGTAAAAAAACAATTAATTTAATTTTTTTTTTTTTTTCACTTACACATTAGGCCCGTCGCGCCGCGCCACTACTATATGGGGCGAAGGTGCGAAGTCGACGGCGACGACAAAGTACCGAGTCTAAGGAGACTGATGGCGGCGCCACACAGTGGCGTTATGTCTCTATAAAAGTGGTGGTCTTTTATTATGTTATTTATTAATGGTATTATTTTAATATCATATCAATATTGTACCCCGCACAGGGGGGAGGTACGGGTAGGTAGTGACGAAAAATAACGATACGGGACTCTCACGAGGTCTCGCAATCGGAATGAGTACACTTTAAATATTTTAACGAGGTAAAATTTAAGGGCATTGAGGGTCTGGTGCCAGTGGTGGTTGATTAGATCCACACACTATACTTTTTATAATTATGTGGCGTTATGTCTCTATAAAAGTGGTGGTCTTTTATTATGTTATTTATTAATGGTATTTTTTTAATATCATATCAATATTGTACCCCGCACGGGGGGAGGTAGGGGGGTAGGTAGTGACGAAAAATAACGATACGGGACTCTTACGAGGTCTCGTAATCGGAATGAGTTTCTGCGACTACCATTGTTTGTCGCGGGTAACGGGGAATCAGGGTTCGATTCCGGTGAGGGAGCCTGAGAAACTGCTACCACATCCAAGGAAGGCAGCAGGCGCGCAAATTACCCACTCCCTGCACGGGGGGGAGGTACGGGTAGGTAGTGACGAAAAATAACGATACGGGACTCTTACGAGGTCTCGTCATCGAATAATCAATACACGAACTGCCCACACACTTGTAAATATAGACGCGCAAGATCGTTACACGAACCGCTTACCATTATAGTAAACTACTATGCAAACACACATAACGTATACGCAATAAGGGAACTTTAAATTGGAGATTTTACCCTACCACACCCGTCTGTCTCATTCTGAAAACTATTCAAAATAATTGCTATTTTTCATTCACATTCAAATATAAATAATAGTAAATAATATATAATTTTTGACTGAACTGAACCCAAGTGCCCGGCCTGTGGCCGGGCACCCCTCGTATTCATATTCTAACCTAACCTAACCTAAATCTAGTTTTGACACCTTTAGACTTTAGATTCAAGATTTAACGTGAATATATGCAGTGACGAAAAATAACGATACGGGACTCTTACGAGGTCTCGTAATCGGAATGAGTTTCTGCGACTACCATTGTTTGTCGCGGGTAACGGGGAATCAGGGTTCGATTCCGGTGAGGGAGCCTGAGAAACTGCTACCACATCCAAGGAAGGCAGCAGGCGCGCAAATTACCCACTCCCTGCACGGGGGGGAGGTACGGGTAGGTAGTGACGAAAAATAACGATACGGGACTCTTACGAGGTCTCGTCATCGAATAATCAATACACGAACTGCCCACACACTTGTAAATATAGACGCGCAAGATCGTTACACGAACCGCTTACCATTATAGTAAACTACTATGCAAACACACATAACGTATACGCAATAAGGGAACTTTAAATTGGAGATTTTACCCTACCACACCCGTCTGTCTCATTCTGAAAACTATTCAAAATAATTGCTATTTTTCATTCACATTCAAATATAAATAATAGTAAATAATATATAATTTTTGACTGAACTGAACCCAAGTGCCCGGCCTGTGGCCGGGCACCCCTCGTATTCATATTCTAACCTAACCTAACCTAAATCTAGTTTTGACACCTTTAGACTTTAGATTCAAGATTTAACGTGAATATATGCAGTGACGAAAAATAACGATACGGGACTCTTACGAGGTCTCGTAATCGGAATGAGTTTCTGCGACTACCATTGTTTGTCGCGGGTAACGGGGAATCAGGGTTCGATTCCGGTGAGGGAGCCTGAGAAACTGCTACCACATCCAAGGAAGGCAGCAGGCGCGCAAATTACCCACTCCCTGCACGGGGGGGAGGTACGGGTAGGTAGTGACGAAAAATAACGATACGGGACTCTTACGAGGTCTCGTCATCGAATAATCAATACACGAACTGCCCACACACTTGTAAATATAGACGCGCAAGATCGTTACACGAACCGCTTACCATTATAGTAAACTACTATGCAAACACACATAACGTATACGCAATAAGGGAACTTTAAATTGGAGATTTTACCCTACCACACCCGTCTGTCTCATTCTGAAAACTATTCAAAATAATTGCTATTTTTCATTCACATTCAAATATAAATAATAGTAAATAATATATAATTTTTGACTGAACTGAACCCAAGTGCCCGGCCTGTGGCCGGGCACCCCTCGTATTCATATTCTAACCTAACCTAACCTAAATCTAGTTTTGACACCTTTAGACTTTAGATTCAAGATTTAACGTGAATATATGCAGTGACGAAAAATAACGATACGGGACTCTTACGAGGTCTCGTAATCGGAATGAGTTTCTGCGACTACCATTGTTTGTCGCGGGTAACGGGGAATCAGGGTTCGATTCCGGTGAGGGAGCCTGAGAAACTGCTACCACATCCAAGGAAGGCAGCAGGCGCGCAAATTACCCACTCCCTGCACGGGGGGGAGGTACGGGTAGGTAGTGACGAAAAATAACGATACGGGACTCTTACGAGGTCTCGTCATCGAATAATCAATACACGAACTGCCCACACACTTGTAAATATAGACGCGCAAGATCGTTACACGAACCGCTTACCATTATAGTAAACTACTATGCAAACACACATAACGTATACGCAATAAGGGAACTTTAAATTGGAGATTTTACCCTACCACACCCGTCTGTCTCATTCTGAAAACTATTCAAAATAATTGCTATTTTTCATTCTCATTCAAATATAAATAATAGTAAATAATATATAATTTTTGACTGAACTGTACCCAAGTGCCCGGCCTGTGGCCGGGCACCCCTCGTATTCATGTTCTAACCTAACCTAACCTAAATCTAGTTTTGACACCTTTAGACTTTAGATTCAAGATTTAATGTGAATATATGCATTAATAAAAACTCATTACTATTTTAATACTAGTTATGCTGCTGTTGATGCACTGATGAAAGCCAGATAGCTAGATCAGTGTTTAGTTAGTCGTAGTTGCCGGTGGGCTGAGTTCTAAAGGAATCCAAACAAGTTTTAAAAGGTTTGGATAGGTTAGGTTAGGTTAGAACATGAACAAGACGGGTGCCCGGCCGCAGGCCGGTCACTTAGGTTCAGTTCCGTTTAAAAAAAAAAAAAACAAAAAACAAAACGTACCAATACAAAGTACTCTTATTCATATTAGAAGATATTGTAAAATAACAATTAATTTAATTTTTTTTTTTTTTTTTTCACTTACACATTAGGCCCGTCGCGCCGCGCCACTACTATATGGGGCGAAGGTGCGAAGTCGACGGCGACGACAAAGTACCGAGTCTAAGGAGACTGATGGCGGCGCCACACAGTGGCGTTATGTCTCTATAAAAGTGGTGGTCTTTTATTATGTTATTTATTAATGGTATTATTTTAATATCATATCAATATTGTACCCCGCACAGGGGGGAGGTACGGGTAGGTAGTGACGAAAAATAACGATACGGGACTCTTACGAGGTCTCGCAATCGGAATGAGTACACTTTAAATATTTTAACGAGGTAAAATTTAAGGGCATTGAGGGTCTGGTGCCAGTGGTGGTTGATTAGATCCACACACTATACTTTTTATAATTATGTGGCGTTATGTCTCTATAAAAGTGGTGGTCTTTTATTATGTTATTTATTAATGGTATTTTTTTAATATCATATCAATATTGTACCCCGCACGGGGGGAGGTAGGGGGGTAGGTAGTGACGAAAAATAACGATACGGGACTCTTACGAGGTCTCGTAATCGGAATGAGTTTCTGCGACTACCATTGTTTGTCGCGGGTAACGGGGAATCAGGGTTCGATTCCGGTGAGGGAGCCCGAGAAACTGCTACCACATCCAAGGAAGGCAGCAGGCGCGCAAATTACCCACTCCCTGCACGGGGGGGGAGGTACGGGTAGGTAGTGACGAAAAATAACGATACGGGACTCTTACGAGGTCTCGCAATCGGAATGAGTACACTTTAAATATTTTAACGAGGTAAAATTTAAGGGCATTGAGGGTCTGGTGCCAGTGGTGGTTGATTAGATCCACACACTATACTTTTTATAATTATGTGGCGTTATGTCTCTATAAAAGTGGTGGTCTTTTATTATGTTATTTATTAATGGTATTTTTTTAATATCATATCAATATTGTACCCCGCACGGGGGGAGGTAGGGGGGTAGGTAGTGACGAAAAATAACGATACGGGACTCTTACGAGGTCTCGTAATCGGAATGAGTTTCTGCGACTACCATTGTTTGTCGCGGGTAACGGGGAATCAGGGTTCGATTCCGGTGAGGGAGCCTGAGAAACTGCTACCACATCCAAGGAAGGCAGCAGGCGCGCAAATTACCCACTCCCTGCACGGGGGGGGAGGTACGGGTAGGTAGTGACGAAAAATAACGATACGGGACTCTTACGAGGTCTCGTCATCGAATAATCAATACACGAACTGCCCACACACTTGTAAATATAGACGCGCAAGATCGTTACACGAACCGCTTACCATTATAGTAAACTACTATGCAAACACACATAACATATACGCAATAAGGGAACTTTAAATTGGAGATTTTACCCTACCACACCCGTCTGTCTCATTCTGAAAACTATTCAAAATAATTGCTATTTTTCATTCACATTCAAATATAAATAATAGTAAATAATATATAATTTTTGACTGAACTGAACCCAAGTGCCCGGCCTGTGGCCGGGCACCCCTCGTATTCATGTTCTAACCTAACCTAACCTAAATCTAGTTTTGACACCTTTAGACTTTAGATTCAAGATTTAATGTGAATATATGCATTAATAAAAACTCATTACTATTTTAATACTAGTTATGCTGCTGTTGATGCACTGATGAAAGCCAGATAGCTAGATCAGTGTTTAGTTAGTCGTAGTTGCCGGTGGGCTGAGGTCTAAAGGAATCCAAACTAGTTTTAAAAGGTTTGGATAGGTTAGGTTAGGTTAGAACATGAATAAGACGGGTGCCCGGCCGCAGGCCGGTCACTTAGGTTCAGTTCCGTTTAAAAAAAAAAAAACAAAAAACAAAACGTACCAATACAAAGTACTCTTATTCATATTAGAAGATATTGTAAAAAAACAATTAATTTTTTTTTTTTTTTTTTTTTTCACTTACACATTAGGCCCGTCGCGCCGCGCCACTACTATATGGGGCGAAGGTGCGAAGTCGACGGCGACGACAAAGTACCGAGTCTAAGGAGACTGATGGCGGCGCCACACAGTGGCGTTATGTCTCTATAAAAGTGGTGGTCTTTTATTATGTTATTTATTAATGGTATTATTTTAATATCATATCAATATTGTACCCCGCACAGGGGGGAGGTACTCGTAGGTAGTGACGAAAAATAACGATACGGGACTCTTACGAGGTCTCGCAATCGGAATGAGTACACTTTAAATATTTTAACGAGGTAAAATTTAAGGGCATTGAGGGTCTGGTGCCAGTGGTGGTTGATTAGATCCACACACTACTTTTTATAATTATGTGGCGTTATGTCTCTATAAAAGTAGTGGTCTTTTATTATGTTATTTATTAATGGTATTTTTTTAATATCATATCAATATTGTACCCCGCACGGGGGGAGGTAGGGGGGTAGGTAGTGACGAAAAATAACGATACGGGACTCTTACGAGGTCTCGTAATCGGAATGAGTTTCTGCGACTACCATTGTTTGTCGCGGGTAACGGGGAATCAGGGTTCGATTCCGGTGAGGGAGCCCGAGAAACTGCTACCACATCCAAGGAAGGCAGCAGGCGCGCAAATTACCCACTCCCTGCACGGGGGGGGAGGTACGGGTAGGTAGTGACGAAAAATAACGATACGGGACTCTTACGAGGTCTCGCAATCGGAATGAGTACACTTTAAATATTTTAACGAGGTAAAATTTAAGGGCATTGAGGGTCTGGTGCCAGTGGTGGTTGATTAGATCCACACACTATACTTTTTATAATTATGTGGCGTTATGTCTCTATAAAAGTGGTGGTCTTTTATTATGTTATTTATTAATGGTATTTTTTTAATATCATATCAATATTGTACCCCGCACGGGGGGAGGTAGGGGGGTAGGTAGTGACGAAAAATAACGATACGGGACTCTTACGAGGTCTCGTAATCGGAATGAGTTTCTGCGACTACCATTGTTTGTCGCGGGTAACGGGGAATCAGGGTTCGATTCCGGTGAGGGAGCCTGAGAAACTGCTACCACATCCAAGGAAGGCAGCAGGCGCGCAAATTACCCACTCCCTGCACGGGGGGGGAGGTACGGGTAGGTAGTGACGAAAAATAACGATACGGGACTCTTACGAGGTCTCGTCATCGAATAATCAATACACGAACTGCCCACACACTTGTAAATATAGACGCGCAAGATCGTTACACGAACCGCTTACCATTATAGTAAACTACTATGCAAACACACATAACATATACGCAATAAGGGAACTTTAAATTGGAGATTTTACCCTACCACACCCGTCTGTCTCATTCTGAAAACTATTCAAAATAATTGCTATTTTTCATTCACATTCAAATATAAATAATAGTAAATAATATATAATTTTTGACTGAACTGAACCCAAGTGCCCGGCCTGTGGCCGGGCACCCCTCGTATTCATGTTCTAACCTAACCTAACCTAAATCTAGTTTTGACACCTTTAGACTTTAGATTCAAGATTTAATGTGAATATATGCATTAATAAAAACTCATTACTATTTTAATACTAGTTATGCTGCTGTTGATGCACTGATGAAAGCCAGATAGCTAGATCAGTGTTTAGTTAGTCGTAGTTGCCGGTGGGCTGAGGTCTAAAGGAATCCAAACTAGTTTTAAAAGGTTTGGATAGGTTAGGTTAGGTTAGAACATGAATAAGACGGGTGCCCGGCCGCAGGCCGGTCACTTAGGTTCAGTTCCGTTTAAAAAAAAAAATACAAAAAACAAAACGTACCAATACAAAGTACTCTTATTCATATTAGAAGATATTGTAAAAAAACAATTAATTTAATTTTTTTTTTTTTTTTTCACTTACACATTAGGCCCGTCGCGCCGCGCCACTACTATATGGGGCGAAGGTGCGAAGTCGACGGCGACGACAAAGTACCGAGTCTAAGGAGACTGATGGCGGCGCCACACAGTGGCGTTATGTCTCTATAAAAGTGGTGGTCTTTTATTATGTTATTTATTAATGGTATTTTTTTAATATCATATCAATATTGTACCCCGCACGGGGGGAGGTAGGGGGGTAGGTAGTGACGAAAAATAACGATACGGGACTCTTACGAGGTCTCGTAATCGGAATGAGTTTCTGCGACTACCATTGTTTGTCGCGGGTAACGGGGAATCAGGGTTCGATTCCGGTGAGGGAGCCTGAGAAACTGCTACCACATCCAAGGAAGGCAGCAGGCGCGCAAATTACCCACTCCCTGCACGGGGGGGGAGGTACGGGTAGGTAGTGACGAAAAATAACGATACGGGACTCTTACGAGGTCTCGTCATCGAATAATCAATACACGAACTGCCCACACACTTGTAAACATAGACGCGCAAGATCGTTACACGAACCGCTTACCATTATAGTAAACTACTATGCAAACACACATAACATATACGCAATAAGGGAACTTTAAATTGGAGATTTTACCCTACCACACCCGTCTGTCTCATTCTGAAAACTATTCAAAATAATTGCTATTTTTCATTCACATTCAAATATAAATAATAGTAAATAATATATAATTTTTGACTGAACTGAACCCAAGTGCCCGGCCTGCGGCCGGGCACCCCTCGTATTCATGTTCTAACCTAACCTAACCTAAATCTAGTTTTGACACCTTTAGACTTTAGATTCAAGATTTAATGTGAATATATGCATTAATAAAAACTCATTACTATTTTAATACTAGTTATGCTGCTGTTGATGCACTGATGAAAGCCAGATAGCTAGATCAGTGTTTAGTTAGTCGTAGTTGCCGGTTGGCTGAGGTCTAAAGGAATCCAAACTAGTTTTAAAAGGTTTGGATAGGTTAGGTTAGGTTAGAACATGAATAAGACGGGTGCACGGCCGCAGGCCGGTCACTTAGGTTCAGTTCCGTTTAAAAAAAAAAAAACAAAAAACAAAACGTACCAATACAAAGTACTCTTATTCATATTAGAAGATATTGTAAAAAAACAATTAATTTAATTTTTTTTTTTTTTTTTCACTTACACATTAGGCCCGTCGCGCCGCGCCACTACTATATGGGGCGAAGGTGCGAAGTCGACGGCGACGACAAAGTACCGAGTCTAAGGAGACTGATGGCGGCGCCACACAGTGGCGTTATGTCTCTATAAAAGTGGTGGTCTTTTATTATGTTATTTATTAATGGTATTATTTTAATATCATATCAATATTGTACCCCGCACAGGGGGGAGGTACGGGTAGGTAGTGACGAAAAATAACGATACGGGACTCTTACGAGGTCTCGCAATCGGAATGAGTACACTTTAAATATTTTAACGAGGTAAAATTTAAGGGCATTGAGGGTCTGGTGCCAGTGGTGGTTGATTAGATCCACACACTATACTTTTTATAATTATGTGGCGTTATGTCTCTATAAAAGTGGTGGTCTTTTATTATGTTATTTATTAATGGTATTTTTTTAATATCATATCAATATTGTACCCCGCACGGGGGGAGGTAGGGGGGTAGGTAGTGACGAAAAATAACGATACGGGACTCTTACGAGGTCTCGTAATCGGAATGAGTTTCTGCGACTACCATTGTATGTCGCGGGTAACGGGGAATCAGGGTTCGATTCCGGTGAGGGAGCCTGAGAAACTGCTACCACATCCAAGGAAGGCAGCAGGCGCGCAAATTACCCACTCCCTGCACGGGGGGGGAGGTACGGGTAGGTAGTGACGAAAAATAACGATACGGGACTCTTACGAGGTCTCGTCATCGAATAATCAATACACGAACTGCCCACACACTTGTAAATATAGACGCGCAAGATCGTTACACGAACCGCTTACCATTATAGTAAACTACTATGCAAACACACATAACATATACGCAATAAGGGAACTTTAAATTGGAGATTTTACCCTACCACACCCGTCTGTCTCATTCTGAAAACTATTCAAAATAATTGCTATTTTTCATTCACATTCAAATATAAATAATAGTAAATAATATATAATTTTTGACTGAACTGAACCCAAGTGCCCGGCCTGTGGCCGGGCACCCCTCGTATTCATGTTCTAACCTAACCTAACCTAAATCTAGTTTTGACACCTTTAGACTTTAGATTCAAGATTTAATGTGAATATATGCATTAATAAAAACTCATTACAATTTTAATACTAGTTATGCTGCTGTTGATGCACTGATGAAAGCCAGATAGCTAGATCAGTGTTTAGTTAGTCGTAGTTGCCGGTGGGCTGAGGTCTAAAGGAATCCAAACTAGTTTAAACTACTATACAAACACACATAACATATACGCAATAAGGGAACTTTAAATTGGAGATTTTACCCTACCACACCCGTCTGTCTCATTCTGAAAACTATTCAAAATAATTGCTATTTTTCATTCACATTCAAATATAAATAATAGTAAATAATATATAATTTTTGACTGAACTGAACCCAAGTGCCCGGCCTGTGGCCGGGCACCCCTCGTATTCATGTTCTAACCTAACCTAACCTAAATCTAGTTTTGACACCTTTAGACTTTAGATTCAAGATTTAATGTGAATATATGCATTAATAAAAACTCATTACTATTTTAATACTAGTTATGCTGCTGTTGATGCACTGATGAAAGCCAGATAGCTAGATCAGTGTTTAGTTAGTCGTAGTTGCCGGTGGGCTGAGGTCTAAAGGA
Source organism: Pararge aegeria (assembly GCF_905163445.1). NCBI lineage: Eukaryota > Metazoa > Arthropoda > Insecta > Lepidoptera > Nymphalidae > Pararge > Pararge aegeria. Next base: position 79,438 of record NC_053184.1, on the reverse strand, counting down.
ATCCAAACTAGTTTTAAAAGGTTTGGATAGGTTAGGTTAGGTTAGAACATGAATAAGACGGGTGCCCGGCCGCAGGCCGGTCACTTAGGTTCAGTTCCGTTTAAAAAAAAAAAAACAAAAAACAAAACGTACCAATACAAAGTACTCTTATTAATATAAGAAGATATTGTAAAAAAACAATTAATTTAATTTTTTTTTTTTTTTTTTCACTTACACATTAGGCCCGTCGCACCGCGCCACTACTATATGGGGCGAAGGTGCGAAGTCGACGGCGACGACAAAGTACCGAGTCTAAGGAGACTGATGGCGGCGCCACACAGTGGCGTTATGTCTCTATAAAAGTGGTGGTCTTTTATTATGTTATTTATTAATGGTATTATTTTAATATCATATCAATATTGTACCCCGCACAGGGGGGAGGTACGGGTAGGTAGTGACGAAAAATAACGATACGGGACTCTTACGAGGTCTCGCAATCGGAATGAGTACACTTTAAATATTTTAACGAGGTAAAATTTAAGGGCATTGAGGGTCTGGTGCCAGTGGTGGTTGAATAGATCCACACACTACTTTTTATAATTATGTGGCGTTATGTCTCTATAAAAGTGGTGGTCTTTTATTATGTTATTTATTAATGGTATTTTTTTAATATCATATCAATATTGTACCCCGCACGGGGGGAGGTAGGGGGGTAGGTAGTGACGAAAAATAACGATACGGGACTCTTACGAGGTCTCGTAATCGGAATGAGTTTCTGCGACTACCATTGTTTGTCGCGGGTAACGGGGAATCAGGGTTCGATTCCGGTTAGGGAGCCTGAGAAACTGCTACCACATCCAAGGAAGGCAGCAGGCGCGCAAATTACCCACTCCCTGCACGGGGGGGGAGGTACGGGTAGGTAGTGACGAAAAATAACGATATGGGACTCTTACGAGGTCTCGCAATCGGAATGAGTACACTTTAAATATTTTAACGAGGTAAAATTTAAGGGCATTGAGGGTCTGGTGCCAGTGGTGGTTGATTAGATCCACACACTACTTTTTATAATTATGTGGCGTTATGTCTCTATAAAAGTGGTGGTCTTTTATTATGTTATTTATTAATGGTATTTTTTTAATATCATATCAATATTGTACCCCGCACGGGGGGAGGTAGGGGGGTAGGTAGTGACGAAAAATAACGATACGGGACTCTTACGAGGTCTCGTAATCGGAATGAGTTTCTGCGACTACCATTGTTTGTCGCGGGTAACGGGGAATCAGGGTTTGATTCCGGTGAGGGAGCCTGAGAAACTGCTACCACATCCAAGGAAGGCAGCAGGCGCGCAAATTACCCACTCCCTGCACGGGGGGGGGGGGACGGGTAGGTAGTGACGAAAAATAACGATACGGGACTCTTACGAGGTCTCGCAATCGGAATGAGTACACTTTAAATATTTTAACGAGGTAAAATTTAAGGGCATTGAGGGTCTGGTGCCAGTGGTGGTTGATTAGATCCACACACTATACTTTTTATAATTATGTGGCGTTATGTCTCTATAAAAGTGGTGGTCTTTTATTATGTTATTTATTAATGGTATTTTTTTAATATCATATCAATATTGTACCCCGCACGGGGGGAGGTAGGGGGGTAGGTAGTGACGAAAAATAACGATACGGGACTCTTACGAGGTCTCGTAATCGGAATGAGTTTCTGCGACTACCATTGTTTGTCGCGGGTAACGGGGAATCAGGGTTCGATTCCGGTGAGGGAGCCTGAGAAACTGCTACCACAGCCAAGGAAGGCAGCAGGCGCGCAAATTACCCACTCCCTGCACGGGGGGGGAGGTACGGGTAGGTAGTGACGAAAAATAACGATATGGGACTCTTACGAGGTCTCGCAATCGGAATGAGTACACTTTAAATATTTTAACGAGGTAAAATTTAAGGGCATTGAGGGTCTGGTGCCAGTGGTGGTTGATTAGATCCACACACTACTTTTTATAATTATGTGGCGTTATGTCTCTATAAAAGTGGTGGTCTTTTATTATGTTATTTATTAATGGTATTTTTTTAATATCATATCAATATTGTACCCCGCACGGGGGGAGGTAGGGGGGTAGGTAGTGACGAAAAATAACGATACGGGACTCTTACGAGGTCTCGTAATCGGAATGAGTTTCTGCGACTACCATTGTTTGTCGCGGGTAACGGGGAATCAGGGTTTGATTCCGGTGAGGGAGCCTGAGAAACTGCTACCACATCCAAGGAAGGCAGCAGGCGCGCAAATTACCCACTCCCTGCACGGGGGGGGAGGTACGGGTAGGTAGTGACGAAAAATAACGATACGGGACTCTTACGAGGTCTCGCAATCGGAATGAGTACACTTTAAATATTTTAACGAGGTAAAATTTAAGGGCATTGAGGGTCTGGTGCCAGTGGTGGTTGATTAGATCCACACACTATACTTTTTATAATTATGTGGCGTTATGTCTCTATAAAAGTGGTGGTCTTTTATTATGTTATTTATTAATGGTATTTTTTTAATATCATATCAATATTGTACCCCGCACGGGGGGAGGTAGGGGGGTAGGTAGTGACGAAAAATAACGATACGGGACTCTTACGAGGTCTCGTAATCGGAATGAGTTTCTGCGACTACCATTGTTTGTCGCGGGTAACGGGGAATCAGGGTTCGATTCCGGTGAGGGAGCCTGAGAAACTGCTACCACATCCAAGGAAGGCAGCAGGCGCGCAAATTACCCACTCCCTGCACGGGGGGGGGGAGGTACGGGTAGGTAGTGACGAAAAATAACGATACGGGACTCTTACGAGGTCTCGTCATCGAATAATCAATACACGAACTGCCCACACACTTGTAAATATAGACGCGCAAGATCGTTACACGAACCGCTTACCATTATAGTAAACTACTATGCAAACACACATAACATATACGCAATAAGGGAACTTTAAATTGGAGATTTTACCCTACCACACCCGTCTGTCTCATTCTGAAAACTATTCAAAATAATTGCTATTTTTCATTCACATTCAAATATAAATAATAGTAAATAATATATAATTTTTGACTGAACTGAACCCAAGTGCCCGGCCTGTGGCCGGGCACCCCTCGTATTCATGATCTAACCTAACCTAACCTAAATCTAGTTTTGACACCTTTAGACTTTAGATTCAAGATTTAATGTGAATATATGCATTAATAAAAACTCATTACTATTTTAATACTAGTTATGCTGCTGTTGATGCACTGATGAAAGCCAGATAGCTAGATCAGTGTTTAGTTAGTCGTAGTTGCCGGTGGGCTGAGGTCTAAAGGAATCCAAACTAGTTTTAAAAGGTTTGGATAGGTTAGGTTAGGTTAGAACATGAATAAGACGGGTGCCCGGCCGCAGGCCGGTCACTTAGGTTCAGTTCCGTTTAAAAAAAAAAAAACAAAAAACAAAACGTACCAATACAAAGTACTCTTATTCATATTAGAAGATATTGTAAAAAAACAATTAATTTAATTTTTTTTTTTTTTTTTTCACTTACACATTAGGCCCGTCGCGCCGCGCCACTACTATATGGGGCGAAGGTGCGAAGTCGACGGCGACGACAAAGTACCGAGTCTAAGGAGACTGATGGCGGCGCCACACAGTGGCGTTATGTCTCTATAAAAGTGGTGGTCTTTTATTATGTTATTTATTAATGGTATTATTTTAATATCATATCAATATTGTACCCCGCACAGGGGGGAGGTACGGGTAGGTAGTGACGAAAAATAACGATACGGGACTCTTACGAGGTCTCGCAATCGGAATGAGTACACTTTAAATATTTTAACGAGGTAAAATTTAAGGGCATTGAGGGTCTGGTGCCAGTGGTGGTTGATTAGATCCACACACTACTTTTTATAATTATGTGGCGTTATGTCTCTATAAAAGTGGTGGTCTTTTATTATGTTATTTATTAATGGTATTTTTTTAATATCATATCAATATTGTACCCCGCACGGGGGGAGGTAGGGGGGTAGGAAGTGACGAAAAATAACGATACGGGACTCTTACGAGGTCTCGTAATCGGAATGAGTTTCTGCGACTACCATTGTTTGTCGCGGGTAACGGGGAATCAGGGTTCGATTCCGGTGAGGGAGCCTGAGAAACTGCTACCACATCCAAGGAAGGCAGCAGGCGCGCAAATTACCCACTCCCTGCACGGGGGGGGAGGTACGGGTAGGTAGTGACGAAAAATAACGATACGGGACTCTTACGAGGTCTCGTCATCGAATAATCAATACACGAACTGCCCACACACTTGTAAATATAGACGCGCAAGATCGTTACACGAACCGCTTACCATTATAGTAAACTACTATGCAAACACACATAACATATACGCAATAAGGGAACTTTAAATTGGAGATTTTACCCTACCACACCCGTCTGTCTCATTCTGAAAACTATTCAAAATAATTGCTATTTTTCATTCTCATTCAAATATAAATAATAGTAAATAATATATAATTTTTGACTGAACTGAACCCAAGTGCCCGGCCTGTGGCCGGGCACCCCTCGTATTCATGTTCTAACCTAACCTAACCTAAATCTAGTTTTGACACCTTTAGACTTTAGATTCAAGATTTAATGTGAATATATGCATTAATAAAAACTCATTACAATTTTAATACTAGTTATGCTGCTGTTGATGCACTGATGAAAGCCAGATAGCTAGATCAGTGTTTAGTTAGTCGTAGTTGCCGGTGGGCTGAGGTCTAAAGGAATCCAAACTAGTTTTAAAAGGTTTGGATAGGTTAGGTTAGGTTAGAACATGAATAAGACGGGTGCCCGGCCGCAGGCCGGTCACTTAGGTTCAGTTCCGTTTAAAAAAAAAAAACAAAACGTACCAATACAAAGTACTCTTATTCATATTAGAAGATATTGTAAAAAAACAATTAATTTAATTTTTTTTTTTTTTTTCACTTACACATTAGGCCCGTCGCGCCGCGCCACTACTATATGGGGCGAAGGTGCGAAGTCGACGGCGACGACAAAGTACCGAGTCTAAGGAGACTGATGGCGGCGCCACACAGTGGCGTTATGTCTCTATAAAAGTGGTGGTCTTTTATTATGTTATTTATTAATGGTATTATTTTAATATCATATCAATATTGTACCCCGCACAGGGGGGAGGTACGGGTAGGTAGTGACGAAAAATAACGATACGGGACTCTTACGAGGTCTCGCAATCGGAATGAGTACACTTTAAATATTTTAACGAGGTAAAATTTAAGGGCATTGAGGGTCTGGTGCCAGTGGTGGTTGATTAGATCCACACACTATACTTTTTATAATTATGTGGCGTTATGTCTCTATAAAAGTGGTGGTCTTTTATTATGTTATTTATTAATGGTATTTTTTTAATATCATATCAATATTGTACCCCGCACGGGGGGAGCTAGGGGGGTAGGTAGTGACGAAAAATAACGATACGGGACTCTTACGAGGTCTCGTAATCGGAATGAGTTTCTGCGACTACCATTGTTTGTCGCGGGTAACGGGGAATCAGAGTTCGATTCCGGTGAGGGAGCCTGAGAAACTGCTACCACATCCAAGGAAGGCAGCAGGCGCGCAAATTACCCACTCCCTGCACGGGGGGGGAGGTACGGGTAGGTAGTGACGAAAAATAACGATACGGGACTCTTACGAGGTCTCGTCATCGAATAATCAATACACGAACTGCCCACACACTTGTAAATATAGACGCGCAAGATCGTTACACGAACCGCTTACCATTATAGTAAACTACTATGCAAACACACATAACATATACGCAATAAGGGAACTTTAAATTGGAGATTTTACCCTACCACACCCGTCTGTCTCATTCTGAAAACTATTCAAAATAATTGCTATTTTTCATTCTCATTCAAATATAAATAATAGTAAATAATATATAATTTTTGACTGAACTGAACCCAAGTGCCCGGCCTGTGGCCGGGCACCCCTCGTATTCATGTTCTAACCTAACCTAACCTAAATCTAGTTTTGACACCTTTAGACTTTTGATTCAAGATTTAATGTGAATATATGCATTAATAAAAACTCATTACTATTTTAATACTAGTTATGCTGCTGTTGATGCACTGATGAAAGCCAGATAGCTAGATCAGTGTTTAGTTAGTCGTAGTTGCCGGTGGGCTGAGGTCTAAAGGAATCCAAACTAGTTTTAAAAGGTTTGGATAGGTTAGGTTAGGTTAGAACATGAATAAGACGGGTGCCCGGCCGCAGGCCGGTCACTTAGGTTCAGTTCCGTTTAAAAAAAAAAAAACAAAAAACAAAACGTACCAATACAAAGTACTCTTATTCATATTAGAAGATATTGTAAAAAAACAATTAATTTAATTTTTTTTTTTTTTTTTTTCACTTACACATTAGGCCCGTCGCGCCGCGCCACTACTATATGGGGCGAAGGTGCGAAGTCGACGGCGACGACAAAGTACCGAGTCTAAGGAGACTGATGGCGGCGCCACACAGTGGCGTTATGTCTCTATAAAAGTGGTGGTCTTTTATTATGTTATTTATTAATGGTATTATTTTAATATCATATCAATATTGTACCCCGCACAGGGGGGAGGTACGGGTAGGTAGTGACGAAAAATAACGATACGGGACTCTTACGAGGTCTCGCAATCGGAATGAGTACACTTTAAATATTTTAACGAGGTAAAATTTAAGGGCATTGAGGGTCTGGTGCCAGTGGTGGTTGATTAGATCCACACACTACTTTTTATAATTATGTGGCGTTATGTCTCTATAAAAGTGGTGGTCTTTTATTATGTTATTTATTAATGGTATTTTTTTAATATCATATCAATATTGTACCCCGCACGGGGGGAGGTAGGGGGGTAGGAAGTGACGAAAAATAACGATACGGGACTCTTACGAGGTCTCGTAATCGGAATGAGTTTCTGCGACTACCATTGTTTGTCGCGGGTAACGGGGAATCAGGGTTCGATTCCGGTGAGGGAGCCTGAGAAACTGCTACCACATCCAAGGAAGGCAGCAGGCGCGCAAATTACCCACTCCCTGCACGGGGGGGGAGGTACGGGTAGGTAGTGACGAAAAATAACGATACGGGACTCTTACGAGGTCTCGTCATCGAATAATCAATACACGAACTGCCCACACACTTGTAAATATAGACGCGCAAGATCGTTACACGAACCGCTTACCATTATAGTAAACTACTATGCAAACACACATAACATATACGCAATAAGGGAACTTTAAATTGGAGATTTTACCCTACCACACCCGTCTGTCTCATTCTGAAAACTATTCAAAATAATTGCTATTTTTCATTCTCATTCAAATATAAATAATAGTAAATAATATATAATTTTTGACTGAACTGAACCCAAGTGCCCGGCCTGTGGCCGGGCACCCCTCGTATTCATGTTCTAACCTAACCTAACCTAAATCTAGTTTTGACACCTTTAGACTTTAGATTCAAGATTTAATGTGAATATATGCATTAATAAAAACTCATTACAATTTTAATACTAGTTATGCTGCTGTTGATGCACTGATGAAAGCCAGATAGCTAGATCAGTGTTTAGTTAGTCGTAGTTGCCGGTTGGCTGAGGTCTAAAGGAATCCAAACTAGTTTTAAAAGGTTTGGATAGGTTAGGTTAGGTTAGAACATGAATAAGACGGGTGCCCGGCCGCAGGCCGGTCACTTAGGTTCAGTTCCGTTTAAAAAAAAAAAAACAAAAAACAAAACGTACCAATACAAAGTACTCTTATTCATATTAGAAGATATTGTAAAAAAACAATTAATTTAATTTTTTTTTTTTTTTTTTCACTTACACATTAGGCCCGTCGCGCCGCGCCACTACTATATGGGGCGAAGGTGCGAAGTCGACGGCGACGACAAAGTACCGAGTCTAAGGAGACTGATGGCGGCGCCACACAGTGGCGTTATGTCTCTATAAAAGTGGTGGTCTTTTATTATGTTATTTATTAATGGTATTATTTTAATATCATATCAATATTGTACCCCGCACAGGGGGGAGGTACGGGTAGGTAGTGACGAAAAATAACGATACGGGACTCTTACGAGGTCTCGCAATCGGAATGAGTACACTTTAAATATTTTAACGAGGTAAAATTTAAGGGCATTGAGGGTCTGGTGCCAGTGGTGGTTGATTAGATCCACACACTATACTTTTTATAATTATGTGGCGTTATGTCTCTATAAAAGTGGTGGTCTTTTATTATGTTATTTATTAATGGTATTTTTTTAATATCATATCAATATTGTACCCCGCACGGGGGGAGCTAGGGGGGTAGGTAGTGACGAAAAATAACGATACGGGACTCTTACGAGGTCTCGTAATCGGAATGAGTTTCTGCGACTACCATTGTTTGTCGCGGGTAACGGGGAATCAGAGTTCGATTCCGGTGAGGGAGCCTGAGAAACTGCTACCACATCCAAGGAAGGCAGCAGGCGCGCAAATTACCCACTCCCTGCACGGGGGGGGAGGTACGGGTAGGTAGTGACGAAAAATAACGATACGGGACTCTTACGAGGTCTCGTCATCGAATAATCAATACACGAACTGCCCACACACTTGTAAATATAGACGCGCAAGATCGTTACACGAACCGCTTACCATTATAGTAAACTACTATGCAAACACACATAACATATACGCAATAAGGGAACTTTAAATTGGAGATTTTACCCTACCACACCCGTCTGTCTCATTCTGAAAACTATTCAAAATAATTGCTATTTTTCATTCTCATTCAAATATAAATAATAGTAAATAATATATAATTTTTGACTGAACTGAACCCAAGTGCCCGGCCTGTGGCCGGGCACCCCTCGTATTCATGTTCTAACCTAACCTAACCTAAATCTAGTTTTGACACCTTTAGACTTTTGATTCAAGATTTAATGTGAATATATGCATTAATAAAAACTCATTACTATTTTAATACTAGTTATGCTGCTGTTGATGCACTGATGAAAGCCAGATAGCTAGATCAGAGTTTAGTTAGTCGTAGTTGCCGGTTGGCTGAGGTCTAAAGGAATCCAAACTAGTTTTAAAAGGTTTGGATAGGTTAGGTTAGGTTAGAACATGAATAAGACGGGTGCCCGGCCGCAGGCCGGTCACTTAGGTTCAGTTCCGTTTAAAAAAAAAAAAACAAAAAACAAAACGTACCAATACAAAGTACTCTTATTCATATTAGAAGATATTGTAAAAAAACAATTAATTTAATTTTTTTTTTTTTTTTTTTCACTTACACATTAGGCCCGTCGCGCCGCGCCACTACTATATGGGGCGAAGGTGCGAAGTCGACGGCGACGACAAAGTACCGAGTCTAAGGAGACTGATGGCGGCGCCACACAGTGGCGTTATGTCTCTATAAAAGTGGTGGTCTTTTATTATGTTATTTATTAATGGTATTATTTTAATATCATATCAATATTGTACCCCGCACAGGGGGGAGGTACGGGTAGGTAGTGACGAAAAATAACGATACGGGACTCTTACGAGGTCTCGCAATCGGAATGAGTACACTTTAAATATTTTAACGAGGTAAAATTTAAGGGCATTGAGGGTCTGGTGCCAGTGGTGGTTGATTAGATCCACACACTATACTTTTTATAATTATGTGGCGTTATGTCTCTATAAAAGTGGTGGTCTTTTATTATGTTATTTATTAATGGTATTTTTTTAATATCATATCAATATTGTACCCCGCACGGGGGGAGCTAGGGGGGTAGGTAGTGACGAAAAATAACGATACGGGACTCTTACGAGGTCTCGTAATCGGAATGAGTTTCTGCGACTACCATTGTTTGTCGCGGGTAACGGGGAATCAGGGTTCGATTCCGGTGAGGGAGCCTGAGAAACTGCTACCACATCCAAGGAAGGCAGCAGGCGCGCAAATTACCCACTCCCTGCACGGGGGGGGAGGTACGGGTAGGTAGTGACGAAAAATAACGATACGGGACTCTTACGAGGTCTCGTCATCGAATAATCAATACACGAACTGCCCACACACTTGTAAATATAGACGCGCAAGATCGTTACACGAACCGCTTACCATTATAGTAAACTACTATGCAAACACACATAACATATACGCAATAAGGGAACTTTAAATTGGAGATTTTACCCTACCACACCCGTCTGTCTCATTCTGAAAACTATTCAAAATAATTGCTATTTTTCATTCTCATTCAAATATAAATAATAGTAAATAATATATAATTTTTGACTGAACTGAACCCAAGTGCCCGGCCTGTGGCCGGGCACCCCTCGTATTCATGTTCTAACCTAACCTAACCTAAATCTAGTTTTGACACCTTTAGACTTTAGATTCAAGATTTAATGTGAATATATGCATTAATAAAAACTCATTACAATTTTAATACTAGTTATGCTGCTGTTGATGCACTGATGAAAGCCAGATAGCTAGATCAGTGTTTAGTTAGTCGTAGTTGCCGGTTGGCTGAGGTCTAAAGGAATCCAAACTAGTTTTAAAAGGTTTGGATAGGTTAGGTTAGGTTAGAACATGAATAAGACGGGTGCCCGGCCGCAGGCCGGTCACTTAGGTTCAGTTCCGTTTAAAAAAAAAAAAACAAAAAACAAAACGTACCAATACAAAGTACTCTTATTCATATTAGAAGATATTGTAAAAAAACAATTAATTTAATTTTTTTTTTTTTTTTTTCACTTACAAATTAGGCCCGTCGCGCCGCGCCACTACTATATGGGGCGAAGGTGCGAAGTCGACGGCGACGACAAAGTACCGAGTCTAAGGAGACTGATGGCGGCGCCACACAGTGGCGTTATGTCTCTATAAAAGTGGTGGTCTTTTATTATGTTATTTATTAATGGTATTATTTTAATATCATATCAATATTGTACCCCGCACAGGGGGGAGGTACGGGTAGGTAGTGACGAAAAATAACGATACGGGACTCTTACGAGGTCTCGCAATCGGAATGAGTACACTTTAAATATTTTAACGAGGTAAAATTTAAGGGCATTGAGGGTCTGGTGCCAGTGGTGGTTGATTAGATCCACACACTATACTTTTTATAATTATGTGGCGTTATGTCTCTATAAAAGTGGTGGTCTTTTATTATGTTATTTATTAATGGTATTTTTTTAATATCATATCAATATTGTACCCCGCACGGGGGGAGCTAGGGGGGTAGGTAGTGACGAAAAATAACGATACGGGACTCTTACGAGGTCTCGTAATCGGAATGAGTTTCTGCGACTACCATTGTTTGTCGCGGGTAACGGGGAATCAGGGTTCGATTCCGGTGAGGGAGCCTGAGAAACTGCTACCACATCCAAGGAAGGCAGCAGGCGCGCAAATTACCCACTCCCTGCACGGGGGGGGGAGGTACGGGTAGGTAGTGACGAAAAATAACGATACGGGACTCTTACGAGGTCTCGTCATCGAATAATCAATACACGAACTGCCCACACACTTGTAAATATAGACGCGCAAGATCGTTACACGAACCGCTTACCATTATAGTAAACTACTATGCAAACACACATAACATATACGCAATAAGGGAACTTTAAATTGGAGATTTTACCCTACCACACCCGTCTGTCTCATTCTGAAAACTATTCAAAATAATTGCTATTTTTCATTCTCATTCAAATATAAATAATAGTAAATAATATATAATTTTTGACTGAACTGAACCCAAGTGCCCGGCCTGTGGCCGGGCACCCCTCGTATTCATGTTCTAACCTAACCTAACCTAAATCTAGTTTTGACACCTTTAGACTTTTGATTCAAGATTTAATGTGAATATATGCATTAATAAAAACTCATTACTATTTTAATACTAGTTATGCTGCTGTTGATGCACTGATGAAAGCCAGATAGCTAGATCAGTGTTTAGTTAGTCGTAGTTGCCGGTGGGCTGAGGTCTAAAGGAATCCAAACTAGTTTTAAAAGGTTTGGATAGGTTAGGTTAGGTTAGAACATGAATAAGACGGGTGCCCGGCCGCAGGCCGGTCACTTAGGTTCAGTTCCGTTTAAAAAAAAAAAAACAAAAAACAAAACGTACCAATACAAAGTACTCTTATTCATATTAGAAGATATTGTAAAAAAACAATTAATTTAATTTTTTTTTTTTTTTTTTTCACTTACACATTAGGCCCGTCGCGCCGCGCCACTACTATATGGGGCGAAGGTGCGAAGTCGACGGCGACGACAAAGTACCGAGTCTAAGGAGACTGATGGCGGCGCCACACAGTGGCGTTATGTCTCTATAAAAGTGGTGGTCTTTTATTATGTTATTTATTAATGGTATTATTTTAATATCATATCAATATTGTACCCCGCACAGGGGGGAGGTACGGGTAGGTAGTGACGAAAAATAACGATACGGGACTCTTACGAGGTCTCGCAATCGGAATGAGTACACTTTAAATATTTTAACGAGGTAAAATTTAAGGGCATTGAGGGTCTGGTGCCAGTGGTGGTTGATTAGATCCACACACTATACTTTTTATAATTATTTGGCGTTATGTCTCTATAAAAGTAGTGGTCTTTCATTATGTTATTTATTAATGGTATTTTTTTAATATCATATCAATATTGTACCCCGCACGGGGGGAGCTAGGGGGGTAGGTAGTGACGAAAAATAACGATACGGGACTCTTACGAGGTCTCGCAATCGGAATGAGTACACTTTAAATATTTTAACGAGGTAAAATTTAAGGGCATTGAGGGTCTGGTGCCAGTGGTGGTTGATTAGATCCACACACTATACTTTTTATAATTATGTGGCGTTATGTCTCTATAAAAGTGGTGGTCTTTTATTATGTTATTTATTAATGGTATTTTTTTAATATCATATCAATATTGTACCCCGCACGGGGGGAGGTAGGGGGGTAGGTAGTGACGAAAAATAACGATACGGGACTCTTACGAGGTCTCGTAATCGGAATGAGTTTCTGCGACTACCATTGTTTGTCGCGGGTAACGGGGAATCAGGGTTCGATTCCGGTGAGGGAGCCTGAGAAACTGCTACCACATCCAAGGAAGGCAGCAGGCGCGCAAATTACCCACTCCCTGCACGGGGGGGGAGGTACGGGTAGGTAGTGACGAAAATTAACGATACGGGACTCTTACGAGGTCTCGCAATCGGAATGAGTACACTTTAAATATTTTAACGAGGTAAAATTTAAGGGCATTGAGGGTCTGGTGCCAGTGGTGGTTGATTAGATCCACACACTATACTTTTTATAATTATGTGGCGTTATGTCTCTATAAAAGTGGTGGTCTTTTATTATGTTATTTATTAATGGTATTTTTTTAATATCATATCAATATTGTACCCCGCACGGGGGGAGGTAGGGGGGTAGGTAGTGACGAAAAATAACGATACGGGACTCTTACGAGGTCTCGTAATCGGAATGAGTTTCTGCGACTACCATTGTTTGTCGCGGGTAACGGGGAATCAGGGTTCGATTCCGGTGAGGGAGCCTGAGAAACTGCTACCACATCCAAGGAAGGCAGCAGGCGCGCAAATTACCCACTCCCTGCACGGGGGGGGAGGTACGGGTAGGTAGTGACGAAAATTAACGATACGGGACTCTTACGAGGTCTCGTCATCGAATAATCAATACACGAACTGCCCACACACTTGTAAATATAGACGCGCAAGATCGTTACACGAACCGCTTACCATTATAGTAAACTACTATGCAAACACACATAACATATACGCAATAAGGGAACTTTAAATTGGAGATTTTACCCTACCACACCCGTCTGTCTCATTCTGAAAACTATTCAAAATAATTGCTATTTTTCATTCTCATTCAAATATAAATAATAGTAAATAATATATAATTTTTGACTGAACTGAACCCAAGTGCCCGGCCTGTGGCCGGGCACCCCTCGTATTCATGTTCTAACCTAACCTAACCTAAATCTAGTTTTGACACCTTTAGACTTTAGATTCAAGATTTAATGTGAATATATGCATTAATAAAAACTCATTACAATTTTAATACTAGTTATGCTGCTGTTGATGCACTGATGAAAGCCAGATAGCTAGATCAGAGTTTAGTTAGTCGTAGTTGCCGGTTGGCTGAGGTCTAAAGGAATCCAAACTAGTTTTAAAAGGTTTGGATAGGTTAGGTTAGGTTAGAACATGAATAAGACGGGTGCCCGGCCGCAGGCCGGTCACTTAGGTTCAGTTCCGTTTAAAAAAAAAAAAACAAAAAACAAAACGTACCAATACAAAGTACTCTTATTCATATTAGAAGATATTGTAAAAAAACAATTAATTTAATTTTTTTTTTTTTTTTTTTCACTTACACATTAGGCCCGTCGCGCCGCGCCACTACTATATGGGGCGAAGGTGCGAAGTCGACGGCGACGACAAAGTACCGAGTCTAAGGAGACTGATGGCGGCGCCACACAGTGGCGTTATGTCTCTATAAAAGTGGTGGTCTTTTATTATGTTATTTATTAATGGTATTATTTTAATATCATATCAATATTGTACCCCGCACAGGGGGGAGGTACGGGTAGGTAGTGACGAAAAATAACGATACGGGACTCTTACGAGGTCTCGCAATCGGAATGAGTACACTTTAAATATTTTAACGAGGTAAAATTTAAGGGCATTGAGGGTCTGGTGCCAGTGGTGGTTGATTAGATCCACACACTATACTTTTTATAATTATGTGGCGTTATGTCTCTATAAAAGTGGTGGTCTTTTATTATGTTATTTATTAATGGTATTTTTTTAATATCATATCAATATTGTACCCCGCACGGGGGGAGCTAGGGGGGTAGGTAGTGACGAAAAATAACGATACGGGACTCTTACGAGGTCTCGTAATCGGAATGAGTTTCTGCGACTACCATTGTTTGTCGCGGGTAACGGGGAATCAGGGTTCGATTCCGGTGAGGGAGCCTGAGAAACTGCTACCACATCCAAGGAAGGCAGCAGGCGCGCAAATTACCCACTCCCTGCACGGGGGGGGAGGTACGGGTAGGTAGTGACGAAAAATAACGATACGGGACTCTTACGAGGTCTCGTCATCGAATAATCAATACACGAACTGCCCACACACTTGTAAATATAGACGCGCAAGATCGTTACACGAACCGCTTACCATTATAGTAAACTACTATGCAAACACACATAACATATACGCAATAAGGGAACTTTAAATTGGAGATTTTACCCTACCACACCCGTCTGTCTCATTCTGAAAACTATTCAAAATAATTGCTATTTTTCATTCTCATTCAAATATAAATAATAGTAAATAATATATAATTTTTGACTGAACTGAACCCAAGTGCCCGGCCTGTGGCCGGGCACCCCTCGTATTCATGTTCTAACCTAACCTAACCTAAATCTAGTTTTGACACCTTTAGACTTTAGATTCAAGATTTAATGTGAATATATGCATTAATAAAAACTCATTACAATTTTAATACTAGTTATGCTGCTGTTGATGCACTGATGAAAGCCAGATAGCTAGATCAGTGTTTAGTTAGTCGAAGTTGCCGGTTGGCTGAGGTCTAAAGGAATCCAAACTAGTTTTAAAAGGTTTGGATAGGTTAGGTTAGGTTAGAACATGAATAAGACGGGTGCCCGGCCGCAGGCCGGTCACTTAGGTTCAGTTCCGTTTAAAAAAAAAAAAACAAAAAACAAAACGTACCAATACAAAGTACTCTTATTCATATTAGAAGATATTGTAGAAAAACAATTAATTTAATTTTTTTTTTTTTTTTTTACTTACACATTAGGCCCGTCGCGCCGCGCCACTACTATATGGGGCGAAGGTGCGAAGTCGACGGCGACGACAAAGTACCGAGTCTAAGGAGACTGATGGCGGCGCCACACAGTGGCGTTATGTCTCTATAAAAGTGGTGGTCCTTTATTATGTTATTTATTAATGGTATTATTTTAATATCATATCAATATTGTACCCCGCACAGGGGGGAGGTACGGGTAGGTAGTGACGAAAAATAACGATACGGGACTCTTACGAGGTCTCGCAATCGGAATGAGTACACTTTAAATATTTTAACGAGGTAAAATTTAAGGGCATTGAGGGTCTGGTGCCAGTGGTGGTTGATTAGATCCACACACTATACTTTTTATAATTATGTGGCGTTATGTCTCTATAAAAGTGGTGGTCTTTTATTATGTTATTTATTAATGGTATTTTTTTAATATCATATCAATATTGTACCCCGCACGGGGGGAGGTAGGGGGGTAGGTAGTGACGAAAAATAACGATACGGGACTCTTACGAGGTCTCGTAATCGGAATGAGTTTCTGCGACTACCATTGTTTGTCGCGGGTAACGGGGAATCAGGGTTCGATTCCGGTGAGGGAGCCTGAGAAATTGCTACCACATCCAAGGAAGGCAGCAGGCGCGCAAATTACCCACTCCCTGCACGGGGGGGGAGGTACGGGTAGGTAGTGACGAAAAATAACGATACGGGACTCTTACGAGGTCTCGTCATCGAATAATCAATACACGAACTGCCCACACACTTGTAAATATAGACGCGCAAGATCGTTACACGAACCGCTTACCATTATAGTAAACTACTATGCAAACACACATAACATATACGCAATAAGGGAACTTTAAATTGGAGATTTTACCCTACCACACCCGTCTGTCTCATTCTGAAAACTATTCAAAATAATTGCTATTTTTCATTCTCATTCAAATATAAATAATAGTAAATAATATATAATTTTTGACTGAACTGAACCCAAGTGCCCGGCCTGTGGCCGGGCACCCCTCGTATTCATGTTCTGACCTAACCTAACCTAAATCTAGTTTTGACACCTTTAGACTTTAGATTCAAGATTTAATGTGAATATATGCATTAATAAAACTCATTACAATTTTAATACTAGTTATGCTGCTGTTGATGCACTGATGAAAGCCAGATAGCTAGATCAGTGTTTAGTTAGTCGTAGTTGCCGGTTGGCTGAGGTCTAAAGGAATCCAAACTAGTTTTAAAAGGTTTGGATAGGTTAGGTTAGGTTAGAACATGAATAAGACGGGTGCCCGGCCGCAGGCCGGTCACTTAGGTTCAGTTCCGTTTAAAAAAAAAAAAACAAAAAACAAAACGTACCAATACAAAGTACTCTTATTCATATTAGAAGATATTGTAAAAAAACAATTAATTTAATTTTTTTTTTTTTTTTTTCACTTACACATTAGGCCCGTCGCGCCGCGCCACTACTATATGGGGCGAAGGTGCGAAGTCGACGGCGACGACAAAGTACAGAGTCTAAGGAGACTGATGGCGGCGCCACACAGTGGCGTTATGTCTCTATAAAAGTGGTGGTCTTTTATTATGTTATTTATTAATGGTATTTTTTTAATATCATATCAATATTGTACCCCGCACGGGGGGAGGTAGGGGGGTAGGTAGTGACGAAAAATAACGATAAAGGACTCTTACGAGGTCTCGTAATCGGAATGAGTTTCTGCGACTACCATTGTTTGTCGCGGGTAACGGGGAATCAGGGTTCGATTCCGGTGAGGGAGCCTGAGAAACTGCTACCACATCCAAGGAAGGCAGCAGGCGCGCAAATTACCCACTTCCTGCACGGGGGGGGAGGTACGGGTAGGTAGTGACGAAAAATAACGATACGGGACTCTTACGAGGTCTCGCAATCGGAATGAGTACACTTTAAATATTTTAACGAGGTAAAATTTAAGGGCATTGAGGGTCTGGTGCCAGTGGTGGTTGATTAGATCCACACACTATACTTTTTATAATTATGTGGCGTTATGTCTCTATAAAAGTGGTGGTCTTTTATTATGTTATTTATTAATGGTATTTTTTTAATATCATATCAATATTGTACCCCGCACGGGGGGAGGTAGGGGGGTAGGTAGTGACGAAAAATAACGATACGGGACTCTTACGAGGTCTCGTAATCGGAATGAGTTTCTGCGACTACCATTGTTTGTCGCGGGTAACGGGGAATCAGGGTTCGATTCCGGTGAGGGAGCCTGAGAAACTGCTACCACATCCAAGGAAGGCAGCAGGCGCGCAAATTACCCACTCCCTGCACGGGGGGGGAGGTACGGGTAGGTAGTGACGAAAAATAACGATACGGGACTCTTACGAGGTCTCGTCATCGAATAATCAATACACGAACTGCCCACACACTTGTAAATATAGACGCGCAAGATCGTTACACGAACCGCTTACCATTATAGTAAACTACTATGCAAACACACATAACATATACGCAATAAGGGAACTTTAAATTGGAGATTTTACCCTACCACACCCGTCTGTCTCATTCTGAAAACTATTCAAAATAATTGCTATTTTTCATTCACATTCAAATATAAATAATAGTAAATAATATATAATTTTTGACTGAACTGAACCCAAGTGCCCGGCCTGTGGCCGGGCACCCCTCGTATTCATGTTCTAACCTAACCTAACCTAAATCTAGTTTTGACACCTTTAGACTTTAGATTCAAGATTTAATGTGAATATATGCATTAATAAAAACTCATTACAATTTTAATACTAGTTATGCTGCTGTTGATGCACTGATGAAAGCCAGATAGCTAGATCAGTGTTTAGTTAGTCGTAGTTGCCGGTGGGCTGAGGTCTAAAGGAATCCAAACTAGTTTTAAAAGGTTTGGATAGGTTAGGTTAGGTTAGAACATGAATAAGACGGGTGCCCGGCCGCAGGCCGGTCACTTAGGTTCAGTTCCGTTTAAAAAAAAAAAAAACAAAAAACAAAACGTACCAATACAAAGTACTCTTATTCATATTAGAAGATATTGTAAAAAAACAATTAATTTAATTTTTTTTTTTTTTTTTTCACTTACACATTAGGCCCGTCGCGCCGCGCCACTACTATATGGGGCGAAGGTGCGAAGTCGACGGCGACGACAAAGTACCGAGTCTAAGGAGACTGATGGCGGCGCCACACAGTGGCGTTATGTCTCTATAAAAGTGGTGGTCTTTTATTATGTTATTTATTAATGGTATTATTTTAATATCATATCAATATTGTACCCCGCACAGGGGGGAGGTACGGGTAGGTAGTGACGAAAAATAACGATACGGGACTCTTACGAGGTCTCGCAATCGGAATGAGTACACTTTAAATATTTTAACGAGGTAAAATTTAAGGGCATTGAGGGTCTGGTGCCAGTGGTGGTTGATTAGATCCACACACTATACTTTTTATAATTATGTGGCGTTATGTCTCTATAAAAGTGGTGGTCTTTTATTATGTTATTTATTAATGGTATTTTTTTAATATCATATCAATATTGTACCCCGCACGGGGGGAGGTAGGGGGGTAGGTAGTGACGAAAAATAACGATACGGGACTCTTACGAGGTCTCGTAATCGGAATGAGTTTCTGCGACTACCATTGTTTGTCGCGGGTAACGGGGAATCAGGGTTCGATTCCGGTGAGGGAGCCTGAGAAACTGCTACCACATCCAAGGAAGGCAGCAGGCGCGCAAATTACCCACTCCCTGCACGGGGGGGGAGGTACAGGTAGGTAGTGACGAAAAATAACGATATGGGACTCTTACGAGGTCTCGTCATCGAATAATCAATACACGAACTGCCCACACACTTGTAAATATAGACGCGCAAGATCGTTACACGAACCGCTTACCATTATAGTAAACTACTATGCAAACACACATAACATATACGCAATAAGGGAACTTTAAATTGGAGATTTTACCCTACCACACCCGTCTGTCTCATTCTGAAAACTATTCAAAATAATTGCTATTTTTCATTCTCATTCAAATATAAATAATAGTAAATAATATATAATTTTTGACTGAACTGAACCCAAGTGCCCGGCCTATGGCCGGGCACCCCTCGTATTCATGTTCTAACCTAACCTAACCTAAATCTAGTTTTGACACCTTTAGACTTTAGATTCAAGATTTAATGTGAATATATGCATTAATAAAAACTCATTACAATTTTAATACTAGTTATGCTGCTGTTGATGCACTGATGAAAGCCAGATAGCTAGATCAGTGTTTAGTTAGTCGTAGTTGCCGGTTGGCTGAGGTCTAAAGGAATCCAAACTAGTTTTAAAAGGTTTGGATAGGTTAGGTTAGGTTAGAACATGAATAAGACGGGTGCCCGGCCGCAGGCCGGTCACTTAGGTTCAGTTCCGTTTAAAAAAAAAAAAAGCAAAAAACAAAACGTACCAATACAAAGTACTCTTATTCATATTAGAAGATATTGTAAAAAAACAATTAATTTAATTTTTTTTTTTTTTTTTTCACTTACACATTAGGCCCGTCGCGCCGCGCCACTACTATATGGGGCGAAGGTGCGAAGTCGACGGCGACGACAAAGTACCGAGTCTAAGGAGACTGATGGCGGCGCCACACAGTGGCGTTATGTCTCTATAAAAGTGGTGGTCTTTTATTATGTTATTTATTAATGGTATTATTTTAATATCATATCAATATTGTACCCCGCACAGGGGGGAGGTACGGGTAGGTAGTGACGAAAAATAACGATACGGGACTCTTACGAGGTCTCGCAATCGGAATGAGTACACTTTAAATATTTTAACGAGGTAAAATTTAAGGGCATTGAGGGTCTGGTGCCAGTGGTGGTTGATTAGATCCACACACTATACTTTTTATAATTATGTGGCGTTATGTCTCTATAAAAGTGGTGGTCTTTTATTATGTTATTTATTAATGGTATTTTTTTAATATCATATCAATATTGTACCCCGCACGGGGGGAGCTAGGGGGGTAGGTAGTGACGAAAAATAACGATACGGGACTCTTACGAGGTCTCGTAATCGGAATGAGTTTCTGCGACTACCATTGTTTGTCGCGGGTAACGGGGAATCAGGGTTCGATTCCGGTGAGGGAGCCTGAGAAACTGCTACCACATCCAAGGAAGGCAGCAGGCGCGCAAATTACCCACTCCCTGCACGGGGGGGGGAGGTACGGGTAGGTAGTGACGAAAAATAACGATACGGGACTCTTACGAGGTCTCGTCATCGAATAATCAATACACGAACTGCCCACACACTTGTAAATATAGACGCGCAAGATCGTTACACGAACCGCTTACCATTATAGTAAACTACTATGCAAACACACATAACATATACGCAATAAGGGAACTTTAAATTGGAGATTTTACCCTACCACACCCGTCTGTCTCATTCTGAAAACTATTCAAAATAATTGCTATTTTTCATTCTCATTCAAATATAAATAATAGTAAATAATATATAATTTTTGACTGAACTGAACCCAAGTGCCCGGCCTGTGGCCGGGCACCCCTCGTATTCATGTTCTAACCTAACCTAACCTAAATCTAGTTTTGACACCTTTAGACTTTAGATTCAAGATTTAATGTGAATATATGCATTAATAAAAACTCATTACAATTTTAATACTAGTTATGCTGCTGTTGATGCACTGATGAAAGCCAGATAGCTAGATCAGTGTTTAGTTAGTCGTAGTTGCCGGTTGGCTGAGGTCTAAAGGAATCCAAACTAGTTTTAAAAGGTTTGGATAGGTTAGGTTAGGTTAGAACATGAATAAGACGGGTGCCCGGCCGCAGGCCGGTCACTTAGGTTCAGTTCCGTTTAAAAAAAAAAAAAACAAAAAACAAAACGTACCAATACAAAGTACTCTTATTCATATTAGAAGATATTGTAAAAAAACAATTAATTTAATTTTTTTTTTTTTTTTTTTTACTTACACATTAGGCCCGTCGCGCCGCGCCACTACTATATGGGGCGAAGGTGCGAAGTCGACGGCGACGACAAAGTACCGAGTCTAAGGAGACTGATGGCGGCGCCACACAGTGGCGTTATGTCTCTATAAAAGTGGTGGTCTTTTATTATGTTATTTATTAATGGTATTATTTTAATATCATATCAATATTGTACCCCGCACAGGGGGGAGGTACGGGTAGGTAGTGACGAAAAATAACGATACGGGACTCTTACGAGGTCTCGCAATCGGAATGAGTACACTTTAAATATTTTAACGAGGTAAAATTTAAGGGCATTGAGGGTCTGGTGCCAGTGGTGGTTGATTAGATCCACACACTACTTTTTATAATTATGTGGCGTTATGTCTCTATAAAAGTGGTGGTCTTTTATTATGTTATTTATTAATGGTATTATTTTAATATCATATCAATATTGTACCCCGCACAGGGGGGAGGTACGGGTAGGTAGTGACGAAAAATAACGATACGGGACTCTTACGAGGTCTCGCAATCGGAATGAGTACACTTTAAATATTTTAACGAGGTAAAATTTAAGGGCATTGAGGGTCTGGTGCCAGTGGTGGTTGATTAGATCCACACACTATACTTTTTATAATTATGTGGCGTTATGTCTCTATAAAAGTGGTGGTCTTTTATTATGTTATTTATTAATGGTATTTTTTTAATATCATATCAATATTGTACCCCGCACGGGGGGAGCTAGGGGGGTAGGTAGTGACGAAAAATAACGATACGGGACTCTTACGAGGTCTCGTAATCGGAATGAGTTTCTGCGACTACCATTGTTTGTCGCGGGTAACGGGGAATCAGGGTTCGATTCCGGTGAGGGAGCCTGAGAAACTGCTACCACATCCAAGGAAGGCAGCAGGCGCGCAAATTACCCACTCCCTGCACGGGGGGGGGAGGTACGGGTAGGTAGTGACGAAAAATAACGATACGGGACTCTTACGAGGTCTCGTCATCGAATAATCAATACACGAACTGCCCACACACTTGTAAATATAGACGCGCAAGATCGTTACACGAACCGCTTACCATTATAGTAAACTACTATGCAAACACACATAACATATACGCAATAAGGGAACTTTAAATTGGAGATTTTACCCTACCACACCCGTCTGTCTCATTCTGAAAACTATTCAAAATAATTGCTATTTTTCATTCTCATTCAAATATAAATAATAGTAAATAATATATAATTTTTGACTGAACTGAACCCAAGTGCCCGGCCTGTGGCCGGGCACCCCTCGTATTCATGTTCTAACCTAACCTAACCTAAATCTAGTTTTGACACCTTTAGACTTTAGATTCAAGATTTAATGTGAATATATGCATTAATAAAAACTCATTACAATTTTAATACTAGTTATGCTGCTGTTGATGCACTGATGAAAGCCAGATAGCTAGATCAGTGTTTAGTTAGTAGTAGTTGCCGGTTGGCTGAGGTCTAAAGGAATCCAAACTAGTTTTAAAAGGTTTGGATAGGTTAGGTTAGGTTAGAACATGAATAAGACGGGTGCCCGGCCGCAGGCCGGTCACTTAGGTTCAGTTCCGTTTAAAAAAAAAAAAAACAAAAAACAAAACGTACCAATACAAAGTACTCTTATTCATATTAGAAGATATTGTAAAAAAACAATTAATTTAATTTTTTTTTTTTTTTTTTTCACTTACACATTAGGCCCGTCGCGCCGCGCCACTACTATATGGGGCGAAGGTGCGAAGTCGACGGCGACGACAAAGTACCGAGTCTAAGGAGACTGATGGCGGCGCCACACAGTGGCGTTATGTCTCTATAAAAGTGGTGGTCTTTTATTATGTTATTTATTAATGGTATTATTTTAATATCATATCAATATTGTACCCCGCACAGGGGGGAGGTACGGGTAGGTAGTGACGAAAAATAACGATACGGGACTCTTACGAGGTCTCGCAATCGGAATGAGTACACTTTAAATATTTTAACGAGGTAAAATTTAAGGGCATTGAGGGTCTGGTGCCAGTGGTGGTTGATGAGATCCACACACTACTTTTTATAATTATGTGGCGTTATGTCTCTATAAAAGTGGTGGTCTTTTATTATGTTATTTATTAATGGTATTATTTTAATATCATATCAATATTGTACCCCGCACAGGGGGGAGGTACGGGTAGGTAGTGACGAAAAATAACGATACGGGACTCTTACGAGGTCTCGCAATCGGAATGAGTACACTTTAAATATTTTAACGAGGTAAAATTTAAGGGCATTGAGGGTCTGGTGCCAGTGGTGGTTGATTAGATCCACACACTATACTTTTTATAATTATGTGGCGTTATGTCTCTATAAAAGTGGTGGTCTTTTATTATGTTATTTATTAATGGTATTTTTTTAATATCATATCAATATTGTACCCCGCACGGGGGGAGCTAGGGGGGTAGGTAGTGACGAAAAATAACGATACGGGACTCTTACGAGGTCTCGTAATCGGAATGAGTTTCTGCGACTACCATTGTATGTCGCGGGTAACGGGGAATCAGGGTTCGATTCCGGTGAGGGAGCCTGAGAAACTGCTACCACATCCAAGGAAGGCAGCAGGCGCGCAAATTACCCACTCCCTGCACGGGGGGGGAGGTACGGGTAGGTAGTGACGAAAAATAACGATACGGGACTCTTACGAGGTCTCGTCATCGAATAATCAATACACGAACTGCCCACACACTTGTAAATATAGACGCGCAAGATCGTTACACGAACCGCTTACCATTATAGTAAACTACTATGCAAACACACATAACATATACGCAATAAGGGAACTTTAAATTGGAGATTTTACCCTACCACACCCGTCTGTCTCATTCTGAAAACTATTCAAAATAATTGCTATTTTTCATTCTCATTCAAATATAAATAATAGTAAATAATATATAATTTTTGACTGAACTGAACCCAAGTGCCCGGCCTGTGGCCGGGCACCCCTCGTATTCATGTTCTAACCTAACCTAACCTAAATCTAGTTTTGACACCTTTAGACTTTAGATTCAAGATTTAATGTGAATATATGCATTAATAAAAACTCATTACAATTTTAATACTAGTTATGCTGCTGTTGATGCACTGATGAAAGCCAGATAGCTAGATCAGTGTTTAGTTAGTCGTAGTTGCCGGTTGGCTGAGGTCTAAAGGAATCCAAACTAGTTTTAAAAGGTTTGGATAGGTTAGGTTAGGTTAGAACATGAATAAGACGGGTGCCCGGCCGCAGGCCGGTCACTTAGGTTCAGTTCCGTTTAAAAAAAAAAAAAACAAAAAACAAAACGTACCAATACAAAGTACTCTTATTCATATTAGAAGATATTGTAAAAAAACAATTAATTTAATTTTTTTTTTTTTTTTTTCACTTACACATTAGGCCCGTCGCGCCGCGCCACTACTATATGGGGCGAAGGTGCGAAGTCGACGGCGACGACAAAGTACCGAGTCTAAGGAGACTGATGGCGGCGCCACACAGTGGCGTTATGTCTCTATAAAAGTGGTGGTCTTTTATTATGTTATTTATTAATGGTATTATTTTAATATCATATCAATATTGTACCCCGCACAGGGGGGAGGTACGGGTAGGTAGTGACGAAAAATAACGATACGGGACTCTTACGAGGTCTCGCAATCGGAATGAGTACACTTTAAATATTTTAACGAGGTAAAATTTAAGGGCATTGAGGGTCTGGTGCCAGTGGTGGTTGATTAGATCCACACACTATACTTTTTATAATTATGTGGCGTTATGTCTCTATAAAAGTGGTGGTCTTTTATTATGTTATTTATTAATGGTATTTTTTTAATATCATATCAATATTGTACCCCGCACGGGGGGAGGTAGGGGGGTAGGTAGTGACGAAAAATAACGATACGGGACTCTTACGAGGTCTCGTAATCGGAATGAGTTTCTGCGACTACCATTGTTTGTCGCGGGTAACGGGGAATCAGGGTTCGATTCCGGTGAGGGAGCCTGAGAAACTGCTACCACATACAAGGAAGGCAGCAGGCGCGCAAATTACCCACTCCCTGCACGGGGGGGGAGGTACAGGTAGGTAGTGACGAAAAATAACGATATGGGACTCTTACGAGGTCTCGTCATCGAATAATCAATACACGAACTGCCCACACACTTGTAAATATAGACGCGCAAGATCGTTACACGAACCGCTTACCATTATAGTAAACTACTATGCAAACACACATAACATATACGCAATAAGGGAACTTTAAATTGGAGATTTTACCCTACCACACCCGTCTGTCTCATTCTGAAAACTATTCAAAATAATTGCTATTTTTCATTCTCATTCAAATATAAATAATAGTAAATAATATATAATTTTTGACTGAACTGAACCCAAGTGCCCGGCCTGTGGCCGGGCACCCCTCGTATTCATGTTCTAACCTAACCTAACCTAAATCTAGTTTTGACACCTTTAGACTTTAGATTCAAGATTTAATGTGAATATATGCATTAATAAAAACTCATTACAATTTTAATACTAGTTATGCTGCTGTTGATGCACTGATGAAAGCCAGATAGCTAGATCAGTGTTTAGTTAGTCGTAGTTGCCGGTTGGCTGAGGTCTAAAGGAATCCAAACTAGTTTTAAAAGGTTTGGATAGGTTAGGTTAGGTTAGAACATGAATAAGACGGGTGCCCGGCCGCAGGCCGGTCACTTAGGTTCAGTTCCGTTTAAAAAAAAAAAAAACAAAAAACAAAACGTACCAATACAAAGTACTCTTATTCATATTAGAAGATATTGTAAAAAAACAATTAATTTAATTTTTTTTTTTTTTTTTTTCACTTACACATTAGGCCCGTCGCGCCGCGCCACTACTATATGGGGCGAAGGTGCGAAGTCGACGGCGACGACAAAGTACCGAGTCTAAGGAGACTGATGGCGGCGCCACACAGTGGCGTTATGTCTCTATAAAAGTGGTGGTCTTTTATTATGTTATTTATTAATGGTATTATTTTAATATCATATCAATATTGTACCCCGCACAGGGGGGAGGTACGGGTAGGTAGTGACGAAAAATAACGATACGGGACTCTTACGAGGTCTCGCAATCGGAATGAGTACACTTTAAATATTTTAACGAGGTAAAATTTAAGGGCATTGAGGGTCTGGTGCCAGTGGTGGTTGATTAGATCCACACACTACTTTTTATAATTATGTGGCGTTATGTCTCTATAAAAGTGGTGGTCTTTTATTATGTTATTTATTAATGGTATTATTTTAATATCATATCAATATTGTACCCCGCACAGGGGGGAGGTACGGGTAGGTAGTGACGAAAAATAACGATACGGGACTCTTACGAGGTCTCGCAATCGGAATGAGTACACTTTAAATATTTTAACGAGGTAAAATTTAAGGGCATTGAGGGTCTGGTGCCAGTGGTGGTTGATTAGATCCACACACTATACTTTTTATAATTATGTGGCGTTATGTCTCTATAAAAGTGGTGGTCTTTTATTATGTTATTTATTAATGGTATTTTTTTAATATCATATCAATATTGTACCCCGCACGGGGGGAGCTAGGGGGGTAGGTAGTGACGAAAAATAACGATACGGGACTCTTACGAGGTCTCGTAATCGGAATGAGTTTCTGCGACTACCATTGTATGTCGCGGGTAACGGGGAATCAGGGTTCGATTCCGGTGAGGGAGCCTGAGAAACTGCTACCACATCCAAGGAAGGCAGCAGGCGCGCAAATTACCCACTCCCTGCACGGGGGGGGAGGTACGGGTAGGTAGTGACGAAAAATAACGATACGGGACTCTTACGAGGTCTCGTCATCGAATAATCAATACACGAACTGCCCACACACTTGTAAATATAGACGCGCAAGATCGTTACACGAACCGCTTACCATTATAGTAAACTACTATGCAAACACACATAACATATACGCAATAAGGGAACTTTAAATTGGAGATTTTACCCTACCACACCCGTCTGTCTCATTCTGAAAACTATTCAAAATAATTGCTATTTTTCATTCACATTCAAATATAAATAATAGTAAATAATATATAATTTTTGACTGAACTGAACCCAAGTGCCCGGCCTGTGGCCGGGCACCCCTCGTATTCATGTTCTAACCTAACCTAACCTAAATCTAGTTTTGACACCTTTAGACTTTAGATTCAAGATTTAATGTGAATATATGCATTAATAAAAACTCATTACAATTTTAATACTAGTTATGCTGCTGTTGATGCACTGATGAAAGCCAGATAGCTAGATCAGTGTTTAGTTAGTCGTAGTTGCCGGTTGGCTGAGGTCTATAGGAATCCAAACTAGTTTTAAAAGGTTTGGATAGGTTAGGTTAGGTTAGAACATGAATAAGACGGGTGCCCGGCCGCAGGCCGGTCACTTAGGTTCAGTTCCGTTTAAAAAAAAAAAAAACAAAAAACAAAACGTACCAATATAAAGTACTCTTATTCATATTAGAAGATATTGTAAAAAAACAATTAATTTAATTTTTTTTTTTTTTTTTTACTTACACATTAGGCCCGTCGCGCCGCGCCACTACTATATGGGGCGAAGGTGCGAAGTCGACGGCGACGACAAAGTACCGAGTCTAAGGAGACTGATGGCGGCGCCACACAGTGGCGTTATGTCTCTATAAAAGTGGTGGTCTTTTATTATGTTATTTATTAATGGTATTATTTTAATATCATATCAATATTGTACCCCGCACAGGGGGGAGGTACGGGTAGGTAGTGACGAAAAATAACGATACGGGACTCTTACGAGGTCTCGCAATCGGAATGAGTACACTTTAAATATTTTAACGAGGTAAAATTTAAGGGCATTGAGGGTCTGGTGCCAGTGGTGGTTGATTAGATCCACACACTATACTTTTTATAATTATGTGGCGTTATGTCTCTATAAAAGTGGTGGTCTTTTATTATGTTATTTATTAATGGTATTTTTTTAATATCATATCAATATTGTACCCCGCACGGGGGGAGGTAGGGGGGTAGGTAGTGACGAAAAATAACGATACGGGACTCTTACGAGGTCTCGTAATCGGAATGAGTTTCTGCGACTACCATTGTTTGTCGCGGGTAACGGGGAATCAGAGTTCGATTCCGGTGAGGGAGCCTGAGAAACTGCTACCACATCCAAGGAAGGCAGCAGGCGCGCAAATTACCCACTCCCTGCACGGGGGGGGAGGTACAGGTAGGTAGTGACGAAAAATAACGATATGGGACTCTTACGAGGTCTCGTCATCGAATAATCAATACACGAACTGCCCACACACTTGTAAATATAGACGCGCAAGATCGTTACACGAACCGCTTACCATTATAGTAAACTACTATGCAAACACACATAACATATACGCAATAAGGGAACTTTAAATTGGAGATTTTACCCTACCACACCCGTCTGTCTCATTCTGAAAACTATTCAAAATAATTGCTATTTTTCATTCTCATTCAAATATAAATAATAGTAAATAATATATAATTTTTGACTGAACTGAACCCAAGTGCCCGGCCTATGGCCGGGCACCCCTCGTATTCATGTTCTAACCTAACCTAACCTAAATCTAGTTTTGACACCTTTAGACTTTAGATTCAAGATTTAATGTGAATATATGCATTAATAAAAACTCATTACAATTTTAATACTAGTTATGCTGCTGTTGATGCACTGATGAAAGCCAGATAGCTAGATCAGTGTTTAGTTAGTCGTAGTTGCCGGTTGGCTGAGGTCTAAAGGAATCCAAACTAGTTTTAAAAGGTTTGGATAGGTTAGGTTAGGTTAGAACATGAATAAGACGGGTGCCCGGCCGCAGGCCGGTCACTTAGGTTCAGTTCCGTTTAAAAAAAAAAAAAGCAAAAAACAAAACGTACCAATACAAAGTACTCTTATTCATATTAGAAGATATTGTAAAAAAACAATTAATTTAATTTTTTTTTTTTTTTTTTCACTTACACATTAGGCCCGTCGCGCCGCGCCACTACTATATGGGGCGAAGGTGCGAAGTCGACGGCGACGACAAAGTACCGAGTCTAAGGAGACTGATGGCGGCGCCACACAGTGGCGTTATGTCTCTATAAAAGTGGTGGTCTTTTATTATGTTATTTATTAATGGTATTATTTTAATATCATATCAATATTGTACCCCGCACAGGGGGGAGGTACGGGTAGGTAGTGACGAAAAATAACGATACGGGACTCTTACGAGGTCTCGCAATCGGAATGAGTACACTTTAAATATTTTAACGAGGTAAAATTTAAGGGCATTGAGGGTCTGGTGCCAGTGGTGGTTGATTAGATCCACACACTATACTTTTTATAATTATGTGGCGTTATGTCTCTATAAAAGTGGTGGTCTTTTATTATGTTATTTATTAATGGTATTTTTTTAATATCATATCAATATTGTACCCCGCACGGGGGGAGCTAGGGGGGTAGGTAGTGACGAAAAATAACGATACGGGACTCTTACGAGGTCTCGTAATCGGAATGAGTTTCTGCGACTACCATTGTTTGTCGCGGGTAACGGGGAATCAGGGTTCGATTCCGGTGAGGGAGCCTGAGAAACTGCTACCACATCCAAGGAAGGCAGCAGGCGCGCAAATTACCCACTCCCTGCACGGGGGGGGGAGGTACGGGTAGGTAGTGACGAAAAATAACGATACGGGACTCTTACGAGGTCTCGTCATCGAATAATCAATACACGAACTGCCCACACACTTGTAAATATAGACGCGCAAGATCGTTACACGAACCGCTTACCATTATAGTAAACTACTATGCAAACACACATAACATATACGCAATAAGGGAACTTTAAATTGGAGATTTTACCCTACCACACCCGTCTGTCTCATTCTGAAAACTATTCAAAATAATTGCTATTTTTCATTCTCATTCAAATATAAATAATAGTAAATAATATATAATTTTTGACTGAACTGAACCCAAGTGCCCGGCCTGTGGCCGGGCACCCCTCGTATTCATGTTCTAACCTAACCTAACCTAAATCTAGTTTTGACACCTTTAGACTTTAGATTCAAGATTTAATGTGAATATATGCATTAATAAAAACTCATTACAATTTTAATACTAGTTATGCTGCTGTTGATGCACTGATGAAAGCCAGATAGCTAGATCAGTGTTTAGTTAGTCGTAGTTGCCGGTTGGCTGAGGTCTAAAGGAATCCAAACTAGTTTTAAAAGGTTTGGATAGGTTAGGTTAGGTTAGAACATGAATAAGACGGGTGCCCGGCCGCAGGCCGGTCACTTAGGTTCAGTTCCGTTTAAAAAAAAAAAAAACAAAAAACAAAACGTACCAATACAAAGTACTCTTATTCATATTAGAAGATATTGTAAAAAAACAATTAATTTAATTTTTTTTTTTTTTTTTTTCACTTACACATTAGGCCCGTCGCGCCGCGCCACTACTATATGGGGCGAAGGTGCGAAGTCGACGGCGACGACAAAGTACCGAGTCTAAGGAGACTGATGGCGGCGCCACACAGTGGCGTTATGTCTCTATAAAAGTGGTGGTCTTTTATTATGTTATTTATTAATGGTATTATTTTAATATCATATCAATATTGTACCCCGCACAGGGGGGAGGTACGGGTAGGTAGTGACGAAAAATAACGATACGGGACTCTTACGAGGTCTCGCAATCGGAATGAGTACACTTTAAATATTTTAACGAGGTAAAATTTAAGGGCATTGAGGGTCTGGTGCCAGTGGTGGTTGATTAGATCCACACACTACTTTTTATAATTATGTGGCGTTATGTCTCTATAAAAGTGGTGGTCTTTTATTATGTTATTTATTAATGGTATTTTTTTAATATCATATCAATATTGTACCCCGCACGGGGGGAGGTAGGGGGGTAGGTAGTGACGAAAAATAACGATACGGGACTCTTACGAGGTCTCGTAATCGGAATGAGTTTCTGCGACTACCATTGTTTGTCGCGGGTAACGGGGAATCAGGGTTCGATTCCGGTGAGGGAGCCTGAGAAACTGCTACCACATCCAAGGAAGGCAGCAGGCGCGCAAATTACCCACTCCCTGCACGGGGGGGGAGGTACGGGTAGGTAGTGACGAAAAATAACGATACGGGACTCTTACGAGGTCTCGTCATCGAATAATCAATACACGAACTGCCCACACACTTGTAAATATAGACGCGCAAGATCGTTACACGAACCGCTTACCATTATAGTAAACTACTATGCAAACACACATAACATATACGCAATAAGGGAACTTTAAATTGGAGATTTTACCCTACCACACCCGTCTGTCTCATTCTGAAAACTATTCAAAATAATTGCTATTTTTCATTCTCATTCAAATATAAATAATAGTAAATAATATATAATTTTTGACTGAACTGAACCCAAGTGCCCGGCCTGTGGCCGGGCACCCCTCGTATTCATGTTCTAACCTAACCTAACCTAAATCTAGTTTTGACACCTTTAGACTTTAGATTCAAGATTTAATGTGAATATATGCATTAATAAAAACTCATTACAATTTTAATACTAGTTATGCTGCTGTTGATGCACTGATGAAAGCCAGATAGCTAGATCAGTGTTTAGTTAGTCGTAGTTGCCGGTTGGCTGAGGTCTAAAGGAATCCAAACTAGTTTTAAAAGGTTTGGATAGGTTAGGTTAGGTTAGAACATGAATAAGACGGGTGCCCGGCCGCAGGCCGGTCACTTAGGTTCAGTTCCGTTTAAAAAAAAAAAAACAAAAAACAAAACGTACCAATACAAAGTACTCTTATTCATATTAGAAGATATTGTAAAAAAACAATTAATTTAATTTTTTTTTTTTTTTTTTCACTTACACATTAGGCCCGTCGCGCCGCGCCACTACTATATGGGGCGAAGGTGCGAAGTCGACGGCGACGACAAAGTACCGAGTCTAAGGAGACTGATGGCGGCGCCACACAGTGGCGTTATGTCTCTATAAAAGTGGTGGTCTTTTATTATGTTATTTATTAATGGTATTATTTTAATATCATATCAATATTGTACCCCGCACAGGGGGGAGGTACGGGTAGGTAGTGACGAAAAATAACGATACGGGACTCTTACGAGGTCTCGCAATCGGAATGAGTACACTTTAAATATTTTAACGAGGTAAAATTTAAGGGCATTGAGGGTCTGGTGCCAGTGGTGGTTGATTAGATCCACACACTATACTTTTTATAATTATGTGGCGTTATGTCTCTATAAAAGTGGTGGTCTTTTATTATGTTATTTATTAATGGTATTTTTTTAATATCATATCAATATTGTACCCCGCACGGGGGGAGCTAGGGGGGTAGGTAGTGACGAAAAATAACGATACGGGACTCTTACGAGGTCTCGTAATCGGAATGAGTTTCTGCGACTACCATTGTTTGTCGCGGGTAACGGGGAATCAGGGTTCGATTCCGGTGAGGGAGCCTGAGAAACTGCTACCACATCCAAGGAAGGCAGCAGGCGCGCAAATTACCCACTCCCTGCACGGGGGGGGAGGTACGGGTAGGTAGTGACGAAAAATAACGATATGGGACTCTTACGAGGTCTCGTCATCGAATAATCAATACACGAACTGCCCACACACTTGTAAATATAGACGCGCAAGATCGTTACACGAACCGCTTACCATTATAGTAAACTACTATGCAAACACACATAACATATACGCAATAAGGGAACTTTAAATTGGAGATTTTACCCTACCACACCCGTCTGTCTCATTCTGAAAACTATTCAAAATAATTGCTATTTTTCATTCTCATTCAAATATAAATAATAGTAAATAATATATAATTTTTGACTGAACTGAACCCAAGTGCCCGGCCTATGGCCGGGCACCCCTCGTATTCATGTTCTAACCTAACCTAACCTAAATCTAGTTTTGACACCTTTAGACTTTAGATTCAAGATTTAATGTGAATATATGCATTAATAAAAACTCATTACAATTTTAATACTAGTTATGCTGCTGTTGATGCACTGATGAAAGCCAGATAGCTAGATCAGTGTTTAGTTAGTCGTAGTTGCCGGTTGGCTGAGGTCTAAAGGAATCCAAACTAGTTTTAAAAGGTTTGGATAGGTTAGGTTAGGTTAGAACATGAATAAGACGGGTGCCCGGCCGCAGGCCGGTCACTTAGGTTCAGTTCCGTTTAAAAAAAAAAAAACAAAAAACAAAACGTACCAATACAAAGTACTCTTATTCATATTAGAAGATATTGTAAAAAAACAATTAATTTAATTTTTTTTTTTTTTTTTTTTCACTTACACATTAGGCCCGTCGCGCCGCGCCACTACTATATGGGGCGAAGGTGCGAAGTCGACGGCGACGACAAAGTACCGAGTCTAAGGAGACTGATGGCGGCGCCACACAGTGGCGTTATGTCTCTATAAAAGTGGTGGTCTTTTATTATGTTATTTATTAATGGTATTATTTTAATATCATATCAATATTGTACCCCGCACAGGGGGGAGGTACGGGTAGGTAGTGACGAAAAATAACGATACGGGACTCTTACGAGGTCTCGCAATCGGAATGAGTACACTTTAAATATTTTAACGAGGTAAAATTTAAGGGCATTGAGGGTCTGGTGCCAGTGGTGGTTGATTAGATCCACACACTACTTTTTATAATTATGTGGCGTTATGTCTCTATAAAAGTGGTGGTCTTTTATTATGTTATTTATTAATGGTATTTTTTTAATATCATATCAATATTGTACCCCGCACGGGGGGAGGTAGGGGGGTAGGTAGTGACGAAAAATAACGATACGGGACTCTTACGAGGTCTCGTAATCGGAATGAGTTTCTGCGACTACCATTGTTTGTCGCGGGTAACGGGGAATCAGGGTTCGATTCCGGTCAGGGAGCCTGAGAAACTGCTACCACATCCAAGGAAGGCAGCAGGCGCGCAAATTACCCACTCCCTGCACGGGGGGGGAGGTACGGGTAGGTAGTGACGAAAAATAACGATACGGGACTCTTACGAGGTCTCGTCATCGAATAATCAATACACGAACTGCCCACACACTTGTAAATATAGACGCGCAAGATCGTTACACGAACCGCTTACCATTATAGTAAACTACTATGCAAACACACATAACATATACGCAATAAGGGAACTTTAAATTGGAGATTTTACCCTACCACACCCGTCTGTCTCATTCTGAAAACTATTCAAAATAATTGCTATTTTTCATTAACATTCAAATATAAATAATAGTAAATAATATATAATTTTTGACTGAACTGAACCCAAGTGCCCGGCCTGTGGCCGGGCACCCCTCGTATTCATGTTCTAACCTAACCTAACCTAAATCTAGTTTTGACACCTTTAGACTTTAGATTCAAGATTTAATGTGAATATATGCATTAATAAAAACTCATTACAATTTTAATACTAGTTATGCTGCTGTTGATGCACTGATGAAAGCCAGATAGCTAGATCAGTGTTTAGTTAGTCGTAGTTGCCGGTTGGCTGAGGTCTAAAGGAATCCAAACTAGTTTTAAAAGGTTTGGATAGGTTAGGTTAGGTTAGAACATGAATAAGACGGGTGCCCGGCCGCAGGCCGGTCACTTAGGTTCAGTTCCGTTTAAAAAAAAAAAAACAAAAAACAAAACGTACCAATACAAAGTACTCTTATTCATATTAGAAGATATTGTAAAAAAACAATTAATTTAATTTTTTTTTTTTTTTCACTTACACATTAGGCCCGTCGCGCCGCGCCACTACTATATGGGGCGAAGGTGCGAAGTCGACGGCGACGACAAAGTACCGAGTCTAAGGAGACTGATGGCGGCGCCACACAGTGGCGTTATGTCTCTATAAAAGTGGTGGTCTTTTATTATGTTATTTATTAATGGTATTATTTTAATATCATATCAATATTGTACCCCGCACAGGGGGGAGGTACGGGTAGGTAGTGACGAAAAATAACGATACGGGACTCTTACGAGGTCTCGCAATCGGAATGAGTACACTTTAAATATTTTAACGAGGTAAAATTTAAGGGCATTGAGGGTCTGGTGCCAGTGGTGGTTGATTAGATCCACACACTATACTTTTTATAATTATGTGGCGTTATGTCTCTATAAAAGTGGTGGTCTTTTATTATGTTATTTATTAATGGTATTTTTTTAATATCATATCAATATTGTACCCCGCACGGGGGGAGCGAGGGGGGTAGGTAGTGACGAAAAATAACGATACGGGACTCTTACGAGGTCTCGTAATCGGAATGAGTTTCTGCGACTACCATTGTTTGTCGCGGGTAACGGGGAATCAGGGTTCGATTCCGGTGAGGGAGCCTGAGAAACTGCTACCACATCCAAGGAAGGCAGCAGGCGCGCAAATTACCCACTCCCTGCACGGGGGGGGAGGTACGGGTAGGTAGTGACGAAAAATAACGATACGGGACTCTTACGAGGTCTCGTCATCGAATAATCAATACACGAACTGCCCACACACTTGTAAATATAGACGCGCAAGATCGTTACACGAACCGCTTACCATTATAGTAAACTACTATGCAAACACACATAACATATACGCAATAAGGGAACTTTAAATTGGAGATTTTACCCTACCACACCCGTATGTCTCATTCTGAAAACTATTCAAAATAATTGCTATTTTTCATTCTCATTCAAATATAAATAATAGTAAATAATATATAATTTTTGACTGAACTGAACCCAAGTGCCCGGCCTGTGGCCGGGCACCCCTCGTATTCATGTTCTAACCTAACCTAACCTAAATCTAGTTTTGACACCTTTAGACTTTAGATTCAAGATTTAATGTGAATATATGCATTAATAAAAACTCATTACAATTTTAATACTAGTTATGCTGCTGTTGATGCACTGATGAAAGCCAGATAGCTAGATCAGTGTTTAGTTAGTCGTAGTTGCCGGTGGGCTGAGGTCTAAAGGAATCCAAACTAGTTTTAAAAGGTTTGGATAGGTTAGGTTAGGTTAGAACATGAATAAGACGGGTGCCCGGCCGCAGGCCGGTCACTTAGGTTCAGTTCCGTTTAAAAAAAAAAAAACAAAAAACAAAACGTACCAATACAAAGTACTCTTATTCATATTAGAAGATATTGTAAAAAAACAATTAATTTAATTTTTTTTTTTTTTTTTCACTTACACATTAGGCCCGTCGCGCCGCGCCACTACTATATGGGGCGAAGGTGCGAAGTCGACGGCGACGACAAAGTACCGAGTCTAAGGAGACTGATGGCGGCGCCACACAGTGGCGTTATGTCTCTATAAAAGTGGTGGTCTTTTATTATGTTATTTATTAATGGTATTATTTTAATATCATATCAATATTGTACCCCGCACAGGGGGGAGGTACGGGTAGGTAGTGACGAAAAATAACGATACGGGACTCTTACGAGGTCTCGCAATCGGAATGAGTACACTTTAAATATTTTAACGAGGTAAAATTTAAGGGCATTGAGGGTCTGGTGCCAGTGGTGGTTGATTAGATCCACACACTATACTTTTTATAATTATGTGGCGTTATGTCTCTATAAAAGTGGTGGTCTTTTATTATGTTATTTATTAATGGTATTTTTTTAATATCATATCAATATTGTACCCCGCACGGGGGGAGGTAGGGGGGTAGGTAGTGACGAAAAATAACGATAAAGGACTCTTACGAGGTCTCGTAATCGGAATGAGTTTCTGCGACTACCATTGTTTGTCGCGGGTAACGGGGAATCAGGGTTCGATTCCGGTGAGGGAGCCTGAGAAACTGCTACCACATCCAAGGAAGGCAGCAGGCGCGCAAATTACCCACTCCCTGCACGGGGGGGGAGGTACGGGTAGGTAGTGACGAAAAATAACGATACGGGACTCTTACGAGGTCTCGTCATCGAATAATCAATACACGAACTGCCCACACACTTGTAAATATAGACGCGCAAGATCGTTACACGAACCGCTTACCATTATAGTAAACTACTATGCAAACACACATAACATATACGCAATAAGGGAACTTTAAATTGGAGATTTTACCCTACCACACCCGTCTGTCTCATTCTGAAAACTATTCAAAATAATTGCTATTTTTCATTAACATTCAAATATAAATAATAGTAAATAATATATAATTTTTGACTGAACTGAACCCAAGTGCCCGGCCTGTGGCCGGGCACCCCTCGTATTCATGTTCTAACCTAACCTAACCTAAATCTAGTTTTGACACCTTTAGACTTTAGATTCAAGATTTAATGTGAATATATGCATTAATAAAAACTCATTACAATTTTAATACTAGTTATGCTGCTGTTGATGCACTGATGAAAGCCAGATAGCTAGATCAGTGTTTAGTTAGTCGTAGTTGCCGGTTGGCTGAGGTCTAAAGGAATCCAAACTAGTTTTAAAAGGTTTGGATAGGTTAGGTTAGGTTAGAACATGAATAAGACGGGTGCCCGGCCGCAGGCCGGTCACTTAGGTTCAGTTCCGTTTAAAAAAAAAAAAAACAAAAAACAAAACGTACCAATACAAAGTACTCTTATTCATATTAGAAGATATTGTAAAAAAACAATTAATTTAATTTTTTTTTTTTTTTTCACTTACACATTAGGCCCGTCGCGCCGCGCCACTACTATATGGGGCGAAGGTGCGAAGTCGACGGCGACGACAAAGTACCGAGTCTAAGGAGACTGATGGCGGCGCCACACAGTGGCGTTATGTCTCTATAAAAGTGGTGGTCTTTTATTATGTTATTTATTAATGGTATTATTTTAATATCATATCAATATTGTACGCCGCACAGGGGGGAGGTACGGGTAGGTAGTGACGAAAAATAACGATACGGGACTCTTACGAGGTCTCGCAATCGGAATGAGTACACTTTAAATATTTTAACGAGGTAAATTTAAGGGCATTGAGGGTCTGGTGCCAGTGGTGGTTGATTAGATCCACACACTATACTTTTTATAATTATGTGGCGTTATGTCTCTATAAAAGTGGTGGTCTTTTATTATGTTATTTATTAATGGTATTTTTTTAATATCATATCAATATTGTACCCCGCACGGGGGGAGGTAGGGGGGTAGGTAGTGACGAAAAATAACGATACGGGACTCTTACGAGGTCTCGTAATCGGAATGAGTTTCTGCGACTACCATTGTTTGTCGCGGGTAACGGGGAATCAGGGTTCGATTCCGGTGAGGGAGCCTGAGAAACTGCTACCACATCCAAGGAAGGCAGCAGGCGCGCAAATTACCCACTCCCTGCACGGGGGGGGAGGTACGGGTAGGTAGTGACGAAAAATAACGATATGGGACTCTTACGAGGTCTCGTCATCGAATAATCAATACACGAACTGCCCACACACTTGTAAATATAGACGCGCAAGATCGTTACACGAACCGCTTACCATTATAGTAAACTACTATGCAAACACACATAACATATACGCAATAAGGAAACTTTAAATTGGAGATTTTACCCCACCACACCCGTCTGTCTCATTCTGAAAACTATTCAAAATAATTGCTATTTTTCATTCTCATTCAAATATAAATAATAGTAAATAATATATAATTTTTGACTGAACTGAACCCAAGTGCCCGGCCTATGGCCGGGCACCCCTCGTATTCATGTTCTAACCTAACCTAACCTAAATCTAGTTTTGACACCTTTAGACTTTAGATTCAAGATTTAATGTGAATATATGCATTAATAAAAACTCATTACAATTTTAATACTAGTTATGCTGCTGTTGATGCACTGATGAAAGCCAGATAGCTAGATCAGTGTTTAGTTAGTCGTAGTTGCCGGTTGGCTGAGGTCTAAAGGAATCCAAACTAGTTTTAAAAGGTTTGGATAGGTTAGGTTAGGTTAGAACATGAATAAGACGGGTGCCCGGCCGCAGGCCGGTCACTTAGGTTCAGTTCCGTTTAAAAAAAAAAAAAAAAAAAACAAAACGTACCAATACAAAGTACTCTTATTCATATTAGAAGATATTGTAAAAAAACAATTAATTTAATTTTTTTTTTTTTTTTTTTCACTTACACATTAGGCCCGTCGCGCCGCGCCACTACTATATGGGGCGAAGGTGCGAAGTCGACGGCGACGACAAAGTACCGAGTCTAAGGAGACTGATGGCGGCGCCACACAGTGGCGTTATGTCTCTATAAAAGTGGTGGTCTTTTATTATGTTATTTATTAATGGTATTATTTTAATATCATATCAATATTGTACCCCGCACAGGGGGGAGGTACGGGTAGGTAGTGACGAAAAATAACGATACGGGACTCTTACGAGGTCTCGCAATCGGAATGAGTACACTTTAAATATTTTAACGAGGTAAAATTTAAGGGCATTGAGGGTCTGGTGCCAGTGGTGGTTGATTAGATCCACACACTATACTTTTTATAATTATGTGGCGTTATGTCTCTATAAAAGTGGTGGTCTTTTATTATGTTATTTATTAATGGTATTTTTTTAATATCATATCAATATTGTACCCCGCACGGGGGGAGGTAGGGGGGTAGGTAGTGACGAAAAATAACGATACGGGACTCTTACGAGGTCTCGTAATCGGAATGAGTTTCTGCGACTTCCATTGTTTGTCGCGGGTAACGGGGAATCAGGGTTCGATTCCGGTGAGGGAGCCTGAGAAACTGCTACCACATCCAAGGAAGGCAGCAGGCGCGCAAATTACCCACTCCCTGCACGGGGGGGGAGGTACGGGTAGGTAGTGACGAAAAATAACGATACGGGACTCTTACGAGGTCTCGCAATCGGAATGAGTACACTTTAAATATTTTAACGAGGTAAAATTTAAGGGCATTGAGGGTCTGGTGCCAGTGGTGGTTGATTAGATCCACACACTATACTTTTTATAATTATGTGGCGTTATGTCTCTATAAAAGTGGTGGTCTTTTATTATGTTATTTATTAATGGTATTTTTTTAATATCATATCAATATTGTACCCCGCACGGGGGGAGCTAGGGGGGTAGGTAGTGACGAAAAATAACGATACGGGACTCTTACGAGGTCTCGTAATCGGAATGAGTTTCTGCGACTACCATTGTTTGTCGCGGGTAACGGGGAATCAGGGTTCGATTCCGGTCAGGGAGCCTGAGAAA
Source organism: Pararge aegeria (assembly GCF_905163445.1). NCBI lineage: Eukaryota > Metazoa > Arthropoda > Insecta > Lepidoptera > Nymphalidae > Pararge > Pararge aegeria. The sequence goes on along the minus strand of NC_053184.1, from coordinate 38,461 downwards.
CTGCTACCACATCCAAGGAAGGCAGCAGGCGCGCAAATTACCCACTCCCTGCACGGGGGGGGAGGTACGGGTAGGTAGTGACGAAAAATAACGATACGGGACTCTTACGAGGTCTCGTCATCGAATAATCAATACACGAACTGCCCACACACTTGTAAATATAGACGCGCAAGATCGTTACACGAACCGCTTACCATTATAGTAAACTACTATGCAAACACACATAACATATACGCAATAAGGGAACTTTAAATTGGAGATTTTACCCTACCACACCCGTATGTCTCATTCTGAAAACTATTCAAAATAATTGCTATTTTTCATTCACATTCAAATATAAATAATAGTAAATAATATATAATTTTTGACTGAACTGAACCCAAGTGCCCGGCCTGTGGCCGGGCACCCCTCGTATTCATGTTCTAACCTAACCTAACCTAAATCTAGTTTTGACACCTTTAGACTTTAGATTCAAGATTTAATGTGAATATATGCATTAATAAAAACTCATTACAATTTTAATACTAGTTATGCTGCTGTTGATGCACTGATGAAAGCCAGATAGCTAGATCAGTGTTTAGTTAGTCGTAGTTGCCGGTTGGCTGAGGTCTAAAGGAATCCAAACTAGTTTTAAAAGGTTTGGATAGGTTAGGTTAGGTTAGAACATGAATAAGACGGGTGCCCGGCCGCAGGCCGGTCACTTAGGTTCAGTTCCGTTTAAAAAAAAAAAACAAAAAACAAAACGTACCAATACAAAGTACTCTTATTCATATTAGAAGATATTGTAAAAAAACAATTAATTTAATTTTTTTTTTTTTTTCACTTACACATTAGGCCCGTCGCGCCGCGCCACTACTATATGGGGCGAAGGTGCGAAGTCGACGGCGACGACAAAGTACCGAGTCTAAGGAGACTGATGGCGGCGCCACACAGTGGCGTTATGTCTCTATAAAAGTGGTGGTCTTTTATTATGTTATTTATTAATGGTATTATTTTAATATCATATCAATATTGTACCCCGCACAGGGGGGAGGTACGGGTAGGTAGTGACGAAAAATAACGATACGGGACTCTTACGAGGTCTCGCAATCGGAATGAGTACACTTTAAATATTTTAACGAGGTAAAATTTAAGGGCATTGAGGGTCTGGTGCCAGTGGTGGTTGATTAGATCCACACACTATACTTTTTATAATTATGTGGCGTTATGTCTCTATAAAAGTGGTGGTCTTTTATTATGTTATTTATTAATGGTATTTTTTTAATATCATATCAATATTGTACCCCGCACGGGGGGAGGTAGGGGGGTAGGTAGTGACGAAAAATAACGATAAAGGACTCTTACGAGGTCTCGTAATCGGAATGAGTTTCTGCGACTACCATTGTTTGTCGCGGGTAACGGGGAATCAGGGTTCGATTCCGGTGAGGGAGCCTGAGAAACTGCTACCACATCCAAGGAAGGCAGCAGGCGCGCAAATTACCCACTCCCTGCACGGGGGGGGAGGTACGGGTAGGTAGTGACGAAAAATAACGATACGGGACTCTTACGAGGTCTCGTCATCGAATAATCAATACACGAACTGCCCACACACTTGTAAATATAGACGCGCAAGATCGTTACACGAACCGCTTACCATTATAGTAAACTACTATGCAAACACACATAACATATACGCAATAAGGGAACTTTAAATTGGAGATTTTACCCTACCACACCCGTCTGTCTCATTCTGAAAACTATTCAAAATAATTGCTATTTTTCATTCTCATTCAAATATAAATAATAGTAAATAATATATAATTTTTGACTGAACTGAACCCAAGTGCCCGGCCTGTGGCCGGGCACCCCTCGTATTCATGTTCTAACCTAACCTAACCTAAATCTAGTTTTGACACCTTTAGACTTTAGATTCAAGATTTAATGTGAATATATGCATTAATAAAAACTCATTACAATTTTAATACTAGTTATGCTGCTGTTGATGCACTGATGAAAGCCAGATAGCTAGATCAGTGTTTAGTTAGTCGTAGTTGCCGGTGGGCTGAGGTCTAAAGGAATCCAAACTAGTTTTAAAAGGTTTGGATAGGTTAGGTTAGGTTAGAACATGAATAAGACGGGTGCCCGGCCGCAGGCCGGTCACTTAGGTTCAGTTCCGTTTAAAAAAAAAAAAACAAAAAACAAAACGTACCAATACAAAGTACTCTTATTCATATTAGAAGATATTGTAAAAAAACAATTAATTTAATTTTTTTTTTTTTTTTTTCACTTACACATTAGGCCCGTCGCGCCGCGCCACTACTATATGGGGCGAAGGTGCGAAGTCGACGGCGACGACAAAGTACCGAGTCTAAGGAGACTGATGGCGGCGCCACACAGTGGCGTTATGTCTCTATAAAAGTGGTGGTCTTTTATTATGTTATTTATTAATGGTATTATTTTAATATCATATCAATATTGTACCCCGCACAGGGGGGAGGTACGGGTAGGTAGTGACGAAAAATAACGATACGGGACTCTTACGAGGTCTCGCAATCGGAATGAGTACACTTTAAATATTTTAACGAGGTAAAATTTAAGGGCATTGAGGGTCTGGTGCCAGTGGTGGTTGATTAGATCCACACACTATACTTTTTATAATTATGTGGCGTTATGTCTCTATAAAAGTGGTGGTCTTTTATTATGTTATTTATTAATGGTATTTTTTTAATATCATATCAATATTGTACCCCGCACGGGGGGAGCTAGGGGGGTAGGTAGTGACGAAAAATAACGATACGGGACTCTTACGAGGTCTCGTAATCGGAATGAGTTTCTGCGACTACCATTGTTTGTCGCGGGTAACGGGGAATCAGGGTTCGATTCCGGTGAGGGAGCCTGAGAAACTGCTACCACATCCAAGGAAGGCAGCAGGCGCGCAAATTACCCACTCCCTGCACGGGGGGGGGAGGTACGGGTAGGTAGTGACGAAAAATAACGATACGGGACTCTTACGAGGTCTCGTCATCGAATAATCAATACACGAACTGCCCACACACTTGTAAATATAGACGCGCAAGATCGTTACACGAACCGCTTACCATTATAGTAAACTACTATGCAAACACACATAACATATACGCAATAAGGGAACTTTAAATTGGAGATTTTACCCTACCACACCCGTCTGTCTCATTCTGAAAACTATTCAAAATAATTGCTATTTTTCATTCTCATTCAAATATAAATAATAGTAAATAATATATAATTTTTGACTGAACTGAACCCAAGTGCCCGGCCTGTGGCCGGGCACCCCTCGTATTCATGTTCTAACCTAACCTAACCTAAATCTAGTTTTGACACCTTTAGACTTTAGATTCAAGATTTAATGTGAATATATGCATTAATAAAAACTCATTACAATTTTAATACTAGTTATGCTGCTGTTGATGCACTGATGAAAGCCAGATAGCTAGATCAGTGTTTAGTTAGTCGTAGTTGCCGGTTGGCTGAGGTCTAAAGGAATCCAAACTAGTTTTAAAAGGTTTGGATAGGTTAGGTTAGGTTAGAACATGAATAAGACGGGTGCCCGGCCGCAGGCCGGTCACTTAGGTTCAGTTCCGTTTAAAAAAAAAAAAACAAAAAACAAAACGTACCAATACAAAGTACTCTTATTCATATTAGAAGATATTGTAAAAAAACAATTAATTTAATTTTTTTTTTTTTTTTTTCACTTACACATTAGGCCCGTCGCGCCGCGCCACTACTATATGGGGCGAAGGTGCGAAGTCGACGGCGACGACAAAGTACCGAGTCTAAGGAGACTGATGGCGGCGCCACACAGTGGCGTTATGTCTCTATAAAAGTGGTGGTCTTTTATTATGTTATTTATTAATGGTATTATTTTAATATCATATCAATATTGTACCCCGCACAGGGGGGAGGTACGGGTAGGTAGTGACGAAAAATAACGATACGGGACTCTTACGAGGTCTCGCAATCGGAATGAGTACACTTTAAATATTTTAACGAGGTAAAATTTAAGGGCATTGAGGGTCTGGTGCCAGTGGTGGTTGATTAGATCCACACACTATACTTTTTATAATTATGTGGCGTTATGTCTCTATAAAAGTGGTGGTCTTTTATTATGTTATTTATTAATGGTATTTTTTTAATATCATATCAATATTGTACCCCGCACGGGGGGAGCTAGGGGGGTAGGTAGTGACGAAAAATAACGATACGGGACTCTTACGAGGTCTCGTAATCGGAATGAGTTTCTGCGACTACCATTGTTTGTCGCGGGTAACGGGGAATCAGGGTTCGATTCCGGTGAGGGAGCCTGAGAAACTGCTACCACATCCAAGGAAGGCAGCAGGCGCGCAAATTACCCACTCCCTGCACGGGGGGGGAGGTACGGGTAGGTAGTGACGAAAAATAACGATACGGGACTCTTACGAGGTCTCGTCATCGAATAATCAATACACGAACTGCCCACACACTTGTAAATATAGACGCGCAAGATCGTTACACGAACCGCTTACCATTATAGTAAACTACTATGCAAACACACATAACATATACGCAATAAGGGAACTTTAAATTGGAGATTTTACCCTACCACACCCGCATGTCTCATTCTGAAAACTATTCAAAATAATTGCTATTTTTCATTCACATTCAAATATAAATAATAGTAAATAATATATAATTTTTGACTGAACTGAACCCAAGTGCCCGGCCTGTGGCCGGGCACCCCTCGTATTCATGTTCTAACCTAACCTAACCTAAATCTAGTTTTGACACCTTTAGACTTTAGATTCAAGATTTAATGTGAATATATGCATTAATAAAAACTCATTACAATTTTAATACTAGTTATGCTGCTGTTGATGCACTGATGAAAGCCAGATAGCTAGATCAGTGTTTAGTTAGTCGTAGTTGCCGGTGGGCTGAGGTCTAAAGGAATCCAAACTAGTTTTAAAAGGTTTGGATAGGTTAGGTTAGGTTAGAACATGAATAAGACGGGTGCCCGGCCGCAGGCCGGTCACTTAGGTTCAGTTCCGTTTAAAAAAAAAAAAACAAAAAACAAAACGTACCAATACAAAGTACTCTTATTCATATTAGAAGATATTGTAAAAAAACAATTAATTTAATTTTTTTTTTTTTTTTTTTCACTTACACATTAGGCCCGTCGCGCCGCGCCACTACTATATGGGGCGAAGGTGCGAAGTCGACGGCGACGACAAAGTACCGAGTCTAAGGAGACTGATGGCGGCGCCACACAGTGGCGTTATGTCTCTATAAAAGTGGTGGTCTTTTATTATGTTATTTATTAATGGTATTATTTTAATATCATATCAATATTGTACCCCGCACAGGGGGGAGGTACGGGTAGGTAGTGACGAAAAATAACGATACGGGACTCTTACGAGGTCTCGCAATCGGAATGAGTACACTTTAAATATTTTAACGAGGTAAAATTTAAGGGCATTGAGGGTCTGGTGCCAGTGGTGGTTGATTAGATCCACACACTATACTTTTTATAATTATGTGGCGTTATGTCTCTATAAAAGTGGTGGTCTTTTATTATGTTATTTATTAATGGTATTTTTTTAATATCATATCAATATTGTACCCCGCACGGGGGGAGCTAGGGGGGTAGGTAGTGACGAAAAATAACGATACGGGACTCTTACGAGGTCTCGTAATCGGAATGAGTTTCTGCGACTACCATTGTTTGTCGCGGGTAACGGGGAATCAGGGTTCGATTCCGGTGAGGGAGCCTGAGAAACTGCTACCACATCCAAGGAAGGCAGCAGGCGCGCAAATTACCCACTCCCTGCACGGGGGGGGGAGGTACGGGTAGGTAGTGACGAAAAATAACGATACGGGACTCTTACGAGGTCTCGTCATCGAATAATCAATACACGAACTGCCCACACACTTGTAAATATAGACGCGCAAGATCGTTACACGAACCGCTTACCATTATAGTAAACTACTATGCAAACACACATAACATATACGCAATAAGGGAACTTTAAATTGGAGATTTTACCCTACCACACCCGTCTGTCTCATTCTGAAAACTATTCAAAATAATTGCTATTTTTCATTCTCATTCAAATATAAATAATAGTAAATAATATATAATTTTTGACTGAACTGAACCCAAGTGCCCGGCCTGTGGCCGGGCACCCCTCGTATTCATGTTCTAACCTAACCTAACCTAAATCTAGTTTTGACACCTTTAGACTTTAGATTCAAGATTTAATGTGAATATATGCATTAATAAAAACTCATTACAATTTTAATACTAGTTATGCTGCTGTTGATGCACTGATGAAAGCCAGATAGCTAGATCAGTGTTTAGTTAGTCGTAGTTGCCGGTTGGCTGAGGTCTAAAGGAATCCAAACTAGTTTTAAAAGGTTTGGATAGGTTAGGTTAGGTTAGAACATGAATAAGACGGGTGCCCGGCCGCAGGCCGGTCACTTAGGTTCAGTTCCGTTTAAAAAAAAAAAAACAAAAAACAAAACGTACCAATACAAAGTACTCTTATTCATATTAGAAGATATTGTAAAAAAACAATTAATTTAATTTTTTTTTTTTTTTTTTCACTTACACATTAGGCCCGTCGCGCCGCGCCACTACTATATGGGGCGAAGGTGCGAAGTCGACGGCGACGACAAAGTACCGAGTCTAAGGAGACTGATGGCGGCGCCACACAGTGGCGTTATGTCTCTATAAAAGTGGTGGTCTTTTATTATGTTATTTATTAATGGTATTATTTTAATATCATATCAATATTGTACCCCGCACAGGGGGGAGGTACGGGTAGGTAGTGACGAAAAATAACGATACGGGACTCTTACGAGGTCTCGCAATCGGAATGAGTACACTTTAAATATTTTAACGAGGTAAATTTAAGGGCATTGAGGGTCTGGTGCCAGTGGTGGTTGATTAGATCCACACACTATACTTTTTATAATTATGTGGCGTTATGTCTCTATAAAAGTGGTGGTCTTTTATTATGTTATTTATTAATGGTATTTTTTTAATATCATATCAATATTGTACCCCGCACGGGGGGAGGTAGGGGGGTAGGTAGTGACGAAAAATAACGATACGGGACTCTTACGAGGTCTCGTAATCGGAATGAGTTTCTGCGACTACCATTGTTTGTCGCGGGTAACGGGGAATCAGGGTTCGATTCCGGTGAGGGAGCCTGAGAAACTGCTACCACATCCAAGGAAGGCAGCAGGCGCGCAAATTACCCACTCCCTGCACGGGGGGGGAGGTACGGGTAGGTAGTGACGAAAAATAACGATATGGGACTCTTACGAGGTCTCGTCATCGAATAATCAATACACGAACTGCCCACACACTTGTAAATATAGACGCGCAAGATCGTTACACGAACCGCTTACCATTATAGTAAACTACTATGCAAACACACATAACATATACGCAATAAGGGAACTTTAAATTGGAGATTTTACCCTACCACACCCGTCTGTCTCATTCTGAAAACTATTCAAAATAATTGCTATTTTTCATTCTCATTCAAATATAAATAATAGTAAATAATATATAATTTTTGACTGAACTGAACCCAAGTGCCCGGCCTATGGCCGGGCACCCCTCGTATTCATGTTCTAACCTAACCTAACCTAAATCTAGTTTTGACACCTTTAGACTTTAGATTCAAGATTTAATGTGAATATATGCATTAATAAAAACTCATTACAATTTTAATACTAGTTATGCTGCTGTTGATGCACTGATGAAAGCCAGATAGCTAGATCAGTGTTTAGTTAGTCGTAGTTGCCGGTTGGCTGAGGTCTAAAGGAATCCAAACTAGTTTTAAAAGGTTTGGATAGGTTAGGTTAGGTTAGAACATGAATAAGACGGGTGCCCGGCCGCAGGCCGGTCACTTAGGTTCAGTTCCGTTTAAAAAACAAAAAACAAAACGTACCAATACAAAGTACTCTTATTCATATTAGAAGATATTGTAAAAAAACAATTAATTTAATTTTTTTTTTTTTTTTTTTCACTTACACATTAGGCCCGTCGCGCCGCGCCACTACTATATGGGGCGAAGGTGCGAAGTCGACGGCGACGACAAAGTACCGAGTCTAAGGAGACTGATGGCGGCGCCACACAGTGGCGTTATGTCTCTATAAAAGTGGTGGTCTTTTATTATGTTATTTATTAATGGTATTATTTTAATATCATATCAATATTGTACCCCGCACAGGGGGGAGGTACGGGTAGGTAGTGACGAAAAATAACGATACGGGACTCTTACGAGGTCTCGCAATCGGAATGAGTACACTTTAAATATTTTAACGAGGTAAAATTTAAGGGCATTGAGGGTCTGGTGCCAGTGGTGGTTGATTAGATCCACACACTATACTTTTTATAATTATGTGGCGTTATGTCTCTATAAAAGTGGTGGTTTTTTATTATGTTATTTATTAATGGTATTTTTTTAATATCATATCAATATTGTACCCCGCACAGGGGGGAGGTACGGGTAGGTAGTGACGAAAAATAACGATATGGGACTCTTACGAGGTCTCGCAATCGGAATGAGTACACTTTAAATATTTTAACGAGGTAAAATTTAAGGGCATTGAGGGTCTGGTGCCAGTGGTGGTTGATTAGATCCACACACTATACTTTTTATAATTATGTGGCGTTATGTCTCTATAAAAGTGGTGGTCTTTTATTATGTTATTTATTAATGGTATTTTTTTAATATCATATCAATATTGTACCCCGCACGGGGGGAGCTAGGGGGGAAGGTAGTGACGAAAAATAACGATACGGGACTCTTACGAGGTCTCGTAATCGGAATGAGTTTCTGCGACTACCATTGTTTGTCGCGGGTAACGGGGAATCAGGGTTCGATTCCGGTGAGGGAGCCTGAGAAACTGCTACCACATCCAAGGAAGGCAGCAGGCGCGCAAATTACCCACTCCCTGCACGGGGGGGGAGGTACGGGTAGGTAGTGACGAAAAATAACGATACGGGACTCTTACGAGGTCTCGTCATCGAATAATCAATACACGAACTGCCCACACACTTGTAAATATAGACGCGCAAGATCGTTACACGAACCGCTTACCATTATAGTAAACTACTATGCAAACACACATAACATATACGCAATAAGGGAACTTTAAATTGGAGATTTTACCCTACCACACCCGTCTGTCTCATTCTGAAAACTATTCAAAATAATTGCTATTTTTCATTCTCATTCAAATATAAATAATAGTAAATAATATATAATTTTTGACTGAACTGAACCCAAGTGCCCGGCCTGTGGCCGGGCACCCCTCGTATTCATGTTCTAACCTAACCTAACCTAAATCTAGTTTTGACACCTTTAGACTTTAGATTCAAGATTTAATGTGAATATATGCTTTAATAAAAACTCATTACAATTTTAATACTAGTTATGCTGCTGTTGATGCACTGATGAAAGCCAGATAGCTAGATCAGTGTTTAGTTAGTCGTAGTTGCCGGTTGGCTGAGGTCTAAAGGAATCCAAACTAGTTTTAAAAGGTTTGGATAGGTTAGGTTAGGTTAGAACATGAATAAGACGGGTGCCCGGCCGCAGGCCGGTCACTTAGGTTCAGTTCCGTTTAAAAAAAAAAAAACAAAAAACAAAACGTACCAATACAAAGTACTCTTATTCATATTAGAAGATATTGTAAAAAAACAATTAATTTAATTTTTTTTTTTTTTTTTTCACTTACACATTAGGCCCGTCGCGCCGCGCCACTACTATATGGGGCGAAGGTGCGAAGTCGACGGCGACGACAAAGTACCGAGTCTAAGGAGACTGATGGCGGCGCCACACAGTGGCGTTATGTCTCTATAAAAGTGGTGGTCTTTTATTATGTTATTTATTAATGGTATTATTTTAATATCATATCAATATTGTACCCCGCACAGGGGGGAGGTACGGGTAGGTAGTGACGAAAAATAACGATACGGGACTCTTACGAGGTCTCGCAATCGGAATGAGTACACTTTAAATATTTTAACGAGGTAAATTTAAGGGCATTGAGGGTCTGGTGCCAGTGGTGGTTGATTAGATCCACACACTATACTTTTTATAATTATGTGGCGTTATGTCTCTATAAAAGTGGTGGTCTTTTATTATGTTATTTATTAATGGTATTTTTTTAATATCATATCAATATTGTACCCCGCACGGGGGGAGGTAGGGGGGTAGGTAGTGACGAAAAATAACGATACGGGACTCTTACGAGGTCTCGTAATCGGAATGAGTTTCTGCGACTACCATTGTTTGTCGCGGGTAACGGGGAATCAGGGTTCGATTCCGGTGAGGGAGCCTGAGAAACTGCTACCACATCCAAGGAAGGCAGCAGGCGCGCAAATTACCCACTCCCTGCACGGGGGGGGAGGTACGGGTAGGTAGTGACGAAAAATAACGATATGGGACTCTTACGAGGTCTCGTCATCGAATAATCAATACACGAACTGCCCACACACTTGTAAATATAGACGCGCAAGATCGTTACACGAACCGCTTACCATTATAGTAAACTACTATGCAAACACACATAACATATACGCAATAAGGGAACTTTAAATTGGAGATTTTACCCTACCACACCCGTCTGTCTCATTCTGAAAACTATTCAAAATAATTGCTATTTTTCATTCTCATTCAAATATAAATAATAGTAAATAATATATAATTTTTGACTGAACTGAACCCAAGTGCCCGGCCTATGGCCGGGCACCCCTCGTATTCATGTTCTAACCTAACCTAACCTAAATCTAGTTTTGACACCTTTAGACTTTAGATTCAAGATTTAATGTGAATATATGCATTAATAAAAACTCATTACAATTTTAATACTAGTTATGCTGCTGTTGATGCACTGATGAAAGCCAGATAGCTAGATCAGTGTTTAGTTAGTCGTAGTTGCCGGTTGGCTGAGGTCTAAAGGAATCCAAACTAGTTTTAAAAGGTTTGGATAGGTTAGGTTAGGTTAGAACATGAATAAGACGGGTGCCCGGCCGCAGGCCGGTCACTTAGGTTCAGTTCCGTTTAAAAAACAAAAAACAAAACGTACCAATACAAAGTACTCTTATTCATATTAGAAGATATTGTAAAAAAACAATTAATTTAATTTTTTTTTTTTTTTTTTTACTTACACATTAGGCCCGTCGCGCCGCGCCACTACTATATGGGGCGAAGGTGCGAAGTCGACGGCGACGACAAAGTACCGAGTCTAAGGAGACTGATGGCGGCGCCACACAGTGGCGTTATGTCTCTATAAAAGTGGTGGTCTTTTATTATGTTATTTATTAATGGTATTATTTTAATATCATATCAATATTGTACCCCGCACAGGGGGGAGGTACGGGTAGGTAGTGACGAAAAATAACGATACGGGACTCTTACGAGGTCTCGCAATCGGAATGAGTACACTTTAAATATTTTAACGAGGTAAAATTTAAGGGCATTGAGGGTCTGGTGCCAGTGGTGGTTGATTAGATCCACACACTATACTTTTTATAATTATGTGGCGTTATGTCTCTATAAAAGTGGTGGTTTTTTATTATGTTATTTATTAATGGTATTTTTTTAATATCATATCAATATTGTACCCCGCACAGGGGGGAGGTACGGGTAGGTAGTGACGAAAAATAACGATATGGGACTCTTACGAGGTCTCGCAATCGGAATGAGTACACTTTAAATATTTTAACGAGGTAAAATTTAAGGGCATTGAGGGTCTGGTGCCAGTGGTGGTTGATTAGATCCACACACTATACTTTTTATAATTATGTGGCGTTATGTCTCTATAAAAGTGGTGGTCTTTTATTATGTTATTTATTAATGGTATTTTTTTAATATCATATCAATATTGTACCCCGCACGGGGGGAGCTAGGGGGGAAGGTAGTGACGAAAAATAACGATACGGGACTCTTACGAGGTCTCGTAATCGGAATGAGTTTCTGCGACTACCATTGTTTGTCGCGGGTAACGGGGAATCAGGGTTCGATTCCGGTGAGGGAGCCTGAGAAACTGCTACCACATCCAAGGAAGGCAGCAGGCGCGCAAATTACCCACTCCCTGCACGGGGGGGGAGGTACGGGTAGGTAGTGACGAAAAATAACGATACGGGACTCTTACGAGGTCTCGTCATCGAATAATCAATACACGAACTGCCCACACACTTGTAAATATAGACGCGCAAGATCGTTACACGAACCGCTTACCATTATAGTAAACTACTATGCAAACACACATAACATATACGCAATAAGGGAACTTTAAATTGGAGATTTTACCCTACCACACCCGTCTGTCTCATTCTGAAAACTATTCAAAATAATTGCTATTTTTCATTCTCATTCAAATATAAATAATAGTAAATAATATATAATTTTTGACTGAACTGAACCCAAGTGCCCGGCCTGTGGCCGGGCACCCCTCGTATTCATGTTCTAACCTAACCTAACCTAAATCTAGTTTTGACACCTTTAGACTTTAGATTCAAGATTTAATGTGAATATATGCTTTAATAAAAACTCATTACAATTTTAATACTAGTTATGCTGCTGTTGATGCACTGATGAAAGCCAGATAGCTAGATCAGTGTTTAGTTAGTCGTAGTTGCCGGTTGGCTGAGGTCTAAAGGAATCCAAACTAGTTTTAAAAGGTTTGGATAGGTTAGGTTAGGTTAGAACATGAATAAGACGGGTGCCCGGCCGCAGGCCGGTCACTTAGGTTCAGTTCCGTTTAAAAAAAAAAAACAAAACGTACCAATACAAAGTACTCTTATTCATATTAGAAGATATTGTAAAAAAACAATTAATTTAATTTTTTTTTTTTTTTTTTCACTTACACATTAGGCCCGTCGCGCCGCGCCACTACTATATGGGGCGAAGGTGCGAAGTCGACGGCGACGACAAAGTACCGAGTCTAAGGAGACTGATGGCGGCGCCACACAGTGGCGTTATGTCTCTATAAAAGTGGTGGTCTTTTATTATGTTATTTATTAATGGTATTATTTTAATATCATATCAATATTGTACCCCGCACAGGGGGGAGGTACGGGTAGGTAGTGACGAAAAATAACGATACGGGACTCTTACGAGGTCTCGCAATCGGAATGAGTACACTTTAAATATTTTAACGAGGTAAAATTTAAGGGCATTGAGGGTCTGGTGCCAGTGGTGGTTGATTAGATCCACACACTATACTTTTTATAATTATGTGGCGTTATGTCTCTATAAAAGTGGTGGTATTTTATTATGTTATTTATTAATGGTATTTTTTTAATATCATATCAATATTGTACCCCGCACGGGGGGAGGTAGGGGGGTAGGTAGTGACGAAAAATAACGATAAAGGACTCTTACGAGGTCTCGTAATCGGAATGAGTTTCTGCGACTACCATTGTTTGTCGCGGGTAACGGGGAATCAGGGTTCGATTCCGGTGAGGGAGCCTGAGAAACTGCTACCACATCCAAGGAAGGCAGCAGGCGCGCAAATTACCCACTCCCTGCACGGGGGGGGAGGTACGGGTAGGTAGTGACGAAAAATAACGATATGGGACTCTTACGAGGTCTCGCAATCGGAATGAGTACACTTTAAATATTTTAACGAGGTAAAATTTAAGGGCATTGAGGGTCTGGTGCCAGTGGTGGTTGATTAGATCCACACACTATACTTTTTATAATTATGTGGCGTTATGTCTCTATAAAAGTGGTGGTCTTTTATTATGTTATTTATTAATGGTATTTTTTTAATATCATATCAATATTGTACCCCGCACAGGGGGGAGGTACGGGTAGGTAGTGACGAAAAATAACGATATGGGACTCTTACGAGGTCTCGCAATCGGAATGAGTACACTTTAAATATTTTAACGAGGTAAAATTTAAGGGCATTGAGGGTCTGGTGCCAGTGGTGGTTGATTAGATCCACACACTATACTTTTTATAATTATGTGGCGTTATGTCTCTATAAAAGTGGTGGTCTTTTATTATGTTATTTATTAATGGTATTTTTTTAATATCATATCAATATTGTACCCCGCACGGGGGGAGCTAGGGGGGTAGGTAGTGACGAAAAATAACGATACGGGACTCTTACGAGGTCTCGTAATCGGAATGAGTTTCTGCGACTACCATTGTTTGTCGCGGGTAACGGGGAATCAGGGTTCGATTCCGGTGAGGGAGCCTGAGAAACTGCTACCACATCCAAGGAAGGCAGCAGGCGCGCAAATTACCCACTCCCTGCACGGGGGGGGAGGTACGGGTAGGTAGTGACGAAAAATAACGATACGGGACTCTTACGAGGTCTCGCAATCGGAATGAGTACACTTTAAATATTTTAACGAGGTAAAATTTAAGGGCATTGAGGGTCTGGTGCCAGTGGTGGTTGATTAGATCCACACACTATACTTTTTATAATTATGTGGCGTTATGTCTCTATAAAAGTGGTGGTCTTTTATTATGTTATTTATTAATGGTATTTTTTTAATATCATATCAATATTGTACCCCGCACGGGGGGAGCTAGGGGGGTAGGTAGTGACGAAAAATAACGATACGGGACTCTTACGAGGTCTCGTAATCGGAATGAGTTTCTGCGACTACCATTGTTTGTCGCGGGTAACGGGGAATCAGGGTTCGATTCCGGTGAGGGAGCCTGAGAAACTGCTACCACATCCAAGGAAGGCAGCAGGCGCGCAAATTACCCACTCCCTGCACGGGGGGGGAGGTACGGGTAGGTAGTGACGAAAAATAACGATACGGGACTCTTACGAGGTCTCGTCATCGAATAATCAATACACGAACTGCCCACACACTTGTAAATATAGACGCGCAAGATCGTTACACGAACCGCTTACCATTATAGTAAACTACTATGCAAACACACATAACATATACGCAATAAGGGAACTTTAAATTGGAGATTTTACCCTACCACACCCGTCTGTCTCATTCTGAAAACTATTCAAAATAATTGCTATTTTTCATTCTCATTCAAATATAAATAATAGTAAATAATATATAATTTTTGACTGAACTGAACCCAAGTGCCCGGCCTGTGGCCGGGCACCCCTCGTATTCATGTTCTAACCTAACCTAACCTAAATCTAGTTTTGACACCTTTAGACTTTAGATTCAAGATTTAATGTGAATATATGCATTAATAAAAACTCATTAAAATTTTAATACTAGTTATGCTGCTGTTGATGCACTGATGAAAGCCAGATAGCTAGATCAGTGTTTAGTTAGTCGTAGTTGCCGGTTGGCTGAGGTCTAAAGGAATCCAAACTAGTTTTTAAAGGTTTGGATAGGTTAGGTTAGGTTAGAACATGAATAAGACGGGTGCCCGGCCGCAGGCCGGTCACTTAGGTTCAGTTCCGTTTAAAAAAAAAAAAACAAAAAACAAAACGTACCAATACAAAGTACTCTTATTCATATTAGAAGATATTGTAAAAAAACAATTAATTTAATTTTTTTTTTTTTTTTTTCACTTACACATTAGGCCCGTCGCGCCGCGCCACTACTATATGGGGCGAAGGTGCGAAGTCGACGGCGACGACAAAGTACCGAGTCTAAGGAGACTGATGGCGGCGCCACACAGTGGCGTTATGTCTCTATAAAAGTGGTGGTCTTTTATTATGTTATTTATTAATGGTATTATTTTAATATCATATCAATATTGTACCCCGCACAGGGGGGAGGGAGGTACGGGTAGGTAGTGACGAAAAATAACGATACGGGACTCTTACGAGGTCTCGCAATCGGAATGAGTACACTTTAAATATTTTAACGAGGTAAAATTTAAGGGCATTGAGGGTCTGGTGCCAGTGGTGGTTGATTAGATCCACACACTATACTTTTTATAATTATGTGGCGTTATGTCTCTATAAAAGTGGTGGTCTTTTATTATGTTATTTATTAATGGTATTTTTTTAATATCATATCAATATTGTACCCCGCACGGGGGGAGGTAGGGGGGTAGGTAGTGACGAAAAATAACGATACGGGACTCTTACGAGGTCTCGTAATCGGAATGAGTTTCTGCGACTACCATTGTTTGTCGCGGGTAACGGGGAATCAGGGTTCGATTCCGGTGAGGGAGCCTGAGAAACTGCTACCACATCCAAGGAAGGCAGCAGGCGCGCAAATTACCCACTCCCTGCACGGGGGGGGAGGTACGGGTAGGTAGTGACGAAAAATAACGATATGGGACTCTTACGAGGTCTCGTCATCGAATAATCAATACACGAACTGCCCACACACTTGTAAATATAGACGCGCAAGATCGTTACACGAACCGCTTACCATTATAGTAAACTACTATGCAAACACACATAACATATACGCAATAAGGGAACTTTAAATTGGAGATTTTACCCTACCACACCCGTCTGTCTCATTCTGAAAACTATTCAAAATAATTGCTATTTTTCATTCTCATTCAAATATAAATAATAGTAAATAATATATAATTTTTGACTGAACTGAACCCAAGTGCCCGGCCTATGGCCGGGCACCCCTCGTATTCATGTTCTAACCTAACCTAACCTAAATCTAGTTTTGACACCTTTAGACTTTAGATTCAAGATTTAATGTGAATATATGCATTAATAAAAACTCATTACAATTTTAATACTAGTTATGCTGCTGTTGATGCACTGATGAAAGCCAGATAGCTAGATCAGTGTTTAGTTAGTCGTAGTTGCCGGTTGGCTGAGGTCTAAAGGAATCCAAACTAGTTTTAAAAGGTTTGGATAGGTTAGGTTAGGTTAGAACATGAATAAGACGGGTGCCCGGCCGCAGGCCGGTCACTTAGGTTCAGTTCCGTTTAAAAAAAAAAAAACAAAAAACAAAACGTACCAATACAAAGTACTCTTATTCATATTAGAAGATATTGTAAAAAAACAATTAATTTAATTTTTTTTTTTTTTTTTTTCACTTACACATTAGGCCCGTCGCGCCGCGCCACTACTATATGGGGCGAAGGTGCGAAGTCGACGGCGACGACAAAGTACCGAGTCTAAGGAGACTGATGGCGGCGCCACACAGTGGCGTTATGTCTCTATAAAAGTGGTGGTCTTTTATTATGTTATTTATTAATGGTATTATTTTAATATCATATCAATATTGTACCCCGCACAGGGGGGAGGTACGGGGGTAGGTAGTGACGAAAAATAACGATACGGGACTCTTACGAGGTCTCGTAATCGGAATGAGTACACTTTAAATATTTTAACGAGGTAAAATTTAAGGGCATTGAGGGTCTGGTGCCAGTGGTGGTTGATTAGATCCACACACTACTTTTTATAATTATGTGGCGTTATGTCTCTATAAAAGTGGTGGTCTTTTATTATGTTATTTATTAATGGTATTTTTTTAATATCATATCAATATTGTACCCCGCACGGGGGGAGGTAGGGGGGTAGGTAGTGACGAAAAATAACGATACGGGACTCTTACGAGGTCTCGTAATCGGAATGAGTTTCTGCGACTACCATTGTTTGTCGCGGGTAACGGGGAATCAGGGTTCGATTCCGGTGAGGGAGCCTGAGAAACTGCTACCACATCCAAGGAAGGCAGCAGGCGCGCAAATTACCCACTCCCTGCACGGGGGGGGAGGTACGGGTAGGTAGTGACGAAAAATAACGATACGGGACTCTTACGAGGTCTCGCAATCGGAATGAGTACACTTTAAATATTTTAACGAGGTAAAATTTAAGGGCATTGAGGGTCTGGTGCCAGTGGTGGTTGATTAGATCCACACACTACTTTTTATAATTATGTGGCGTTATGTCTCTATAAAAGTGGTGGTCTTTTATTATGTTATTTATTAATGGTATTATTTTAATATCATATCAATATTGTACCCCGCACAGGGGGGAGGTACGGGTAGGTAGTGACGAAAAATAACGATACGGGACTCTTACGAGGTCTCGCAATCGGAATGAGTACACTTTAAATATTTTAACGAGGTAAAATTTAAGGGCATTGAGGGTCTGGTGCCAGTGGTGGTTGATTAGATCCACACACTATACTTTTTATAATTATGTGGCGTTATGTCTCTATAAAAGTGGTGGTCTTTTATTATGTTATTTATTAATGGTATTTTTTTAATATCATATCAATATTGTACCCCGCACGGGGGGAGCTAGGGGGGTAGGTAGTGACGAAAAATAACGATACGGGACTCTTACGAGGTCTCGTAATCGGAATGAGTTTCTGCGACTACCATTGTTTGTCGCGGGTAACGGGGAATCAGGGTTCGATGCCGGTGAGGGAGCCTGAGAAACTGCTACCACATCCAAGGAAGGCAGCAGGCGCGCAAATTACCCACTCCCTGCACGGGGGGGGAGGTACGGGTAGGTAGTGACGAAAAATAACGATACGGGACTCTTACGAGGTCTCGTCATCGAATAATCAATACACGAACTGCCCACACACTTGTAAATATAGACGCGCAAGATCGTTACACGAACCGCTTACCATTATAGTAAACTACTATGCAAACACACATAACATATACGCAATAAGGGAACTTTAAATTGGAGATTTTACCCTACCACACCCGTCTGTCTCATTCTGAAAACTATTCAAAATAATTGCTATTTTTCATTCTCATTCAAATATAAATAATAGTAAATAATATATAATTTTTGACTGAACTGAACCCAAGTGCCCGGCCTGTGGCCGGGCACCCCTCGTATTCATGTTCTAACCTAACCTAACCTAAATCTAGTTTTGACACCTTTAGACTTTAGATTCAAGATTTAATGTGAATATATGCATTAATAAAAACTCATTACAATTTTAATACTAGTTATGCTGCTGTTGATGCACTGATGAAAGCCAGATAGCTAGATCAGTGTTTAGTTAGTCGTAGTTGCCGGTTGGCTGAGGTCTAAAGGAATCCAAACTAGTTTTAAAAGGTTTGGATAGGTTAGGTTAGGTTAGAACATGAATAAGACGGGTGCCCGGCCGCAGGCCGGTCACTTAGGTTCAGTTCCGTTTAAAAAAAAAAAAACAAAAAACAAAACGTACCAATACAAAGTACTCTTATTCATATTAGAAGATATTGTAAAAAAACAATTAATTTAATTTTTTTTATTTTTTTTTACTTACACATTAGGCCCGTCGCGCCGCGCCACTACTATATGGGGCGAAGGTGCGAAGTCGACGGCGACGACAAAGTACCGAGTCTAAGGAGACTGATGGCGGCGCCACACAGTGGCGTTATGTCTCTATAAAAGTGGTGGTCTTTTATTATGTTATTTATTAATGGTATTATTTTAATATCATATCAATATTGTACCCCGCACAGGGGGGAGGTACGGGTAGGTAGTGACGAAAAATAACGATACGGGACTCTTACGAGGTCTCGCAATCGGAATGAGTACACTTTAAATATTTTAACGAGGTAAAATTTAAGGGCATTGAGGGTCTGGTGCCAGTGGTGGTTGATTACATCCACACACTATACTTTTTATAATTATGTGGCGTTATGTCTCTATAAAAGTGGTGGTCTTTTATTATGTTATTTATTAATGGTATTTTTTTTAATATCATATCAATATTGTACCCCGCACGGGGGGAGCTAGGGGGTAGGTAGTGACGAAAAATAAAGATACGGGACTCTTACGAGGTCTCGTAATCGGAATGAGTTTCTGCGACTACCATTGTTTGTCGCGGGTAACGGGGAATCAGGGTTCGATTCCGGTGAGGGAGCCTGAGAAACTGCTACCACATCCAAGGAAGGCAGCAGGCGCGCAAATTACCCACTCCCTGCACGGGGGGGGAGGTACGGGTAGGTAGTGACGAAAAATAACGATACGGGACTCTTACGAGGTCTCGTCATCGAATAATCAATACACGAACTGCCCACACACTTGTAAATATAGACGCGCAAGATCGTTACACGAACCGCTTACCATTATAGTAAACTACTATGCAAACACACATAACATATACGCAATAAGGGAACTTTAAATTGGAGATTTTACCCTACCACACCCGTCTGTCTCATTCTGAAAACTATTCAAAATAATTGCTATTTTTCATTCACATTCAATTATAAATAATAGTAAATAATATATAATTTTTGACTGAACTGAACCCAAGTGCCCGGCCTGTGGCCGGGCACCCCTCGTATTCATATTCTAACCTAACCTAACCTAAATCTAGTTTTGACACCTTTAGACTTTAGATTCAAGATTTAACGTGAATATATGCAGTGACGAAAAATAACGATACGGGACTCTTACGAGGTCTCGTAATCGGAATGAGTTTCTGCGACTACCATTGTTTGTCGCGGGTAACGGGGAATCAGGGTTCGATTCCGGTGAGGGAGCCTGAGAAACTGCTACCACATCCAAGGAAGGCAGCAGGCGCGCAAATTACCCACTCCCTGCACGGGGGGGGAGGTACGGGTAGGTAGTGACGAAAAATAACGATACGGGACTCTTACGAGGTCTCGTCATCGAATAATCAATACACGAACTGCCCACACACTTGTAAATATAGACGCGCAAGATCGTTACACGAACCGCTTACCATTATAGTAAACTACTATGCAAACACACATGACATATACGCAATAAGGGAACTTTAAATTGGAGATTTTACCCTACCACACCCGTCTGTCTCATTCTGAAAACTATTCAAAATAATTGCTATTTTTCATTCTCATTCAAATATAAATAATAGTAAATAATATATAATTTTTGACTGAACTGAACCCAAGTGCCCGGCCTGTGGCCGGGCACCCCTCGTATTCATGTTCTAACCTAACCTAACCTAAATCTAGTTTTGACACCTTTAGACTTTAGATTCAAGATTTAATGTGAATATATGCATTAATAAAAACTCATTACAATTTTAATACTAGTTATGCTGCTGTTGATGCACTGATGAAAGCCAGATAGCTAGATCAGTGTTTAGTTAGTCGTAGTTGCCGGTTGGCTGAGGTCTAAAGGAATCCAAACTAGTTTTAAAAGGTTTGGGTAGGTTAGGTTAGGTTAGAACATGAATAAGACGGGTGCCCGGCCGCAGGCCGGTCACTTAGGTTCAGTTCCGTTTAAAAAAAAAAAACAAAACGTACCAATACAAAGTACTCTTATTCATATTAGAAGATATTGTAAAAAAACAATTAATTTAATTTTTTTTTTTTTTTTTTCACTTACACATTAGGCCCGTCGCGCCGCGCCACTACTATATGGGGCGAAGGTGCGAAGTCGACGGCGACGACAAAGTACCGAGTCTAAGGAGACTGATGGCGGCGCCACACAGTGGCGTTATGTCTCTATAAAAGTGGTGGTCTTTTATTATGTTATTTATTAATGGTATTATTTTAATATCATATCAATATTGTACCCCGCACAGGGGGGAGGTACGGGTAGGTAGTGACGAAAAATAACGATACGGGACTCTTACGAGGTCTCGCAATCGGAATGAGTACACTTTAAATATTTTAACGAGGTAAAATTTAAGGGCATTGAGGGTCTGGTGCCAGTGGTGGTTGATTAGATCCACACACTATACTTTTTATAATTATGTGGCGTTATGTCTCTATAAAAGTGGTGGTCTTTTATTATGTTATTTATTAATGGTATTATTTTAATATCATATCAATATTGTACCCCGCACAGGGGGGAGGGAGGTACGGGTAGGTAGTGACGAAAAATAACGATACGGGACTCTTACGAGGTCTCGCAATCGGAATGAGTACACTTTAAATATTTTAACGAGGTAAAATTTAAGGGCATTGAGGGTCTGGTGCCAGTGGTGGTTGATTAGATCCACACACTATACTTTTTATAATTATGTGGCGTTATGTCTCTATAAAAGTGGTGGTCTTTTATTATGTTATTTATTAATGGTATTATTTTAATATCATATCAATATTGTACCCCGCACAGGGGGGAGGGAGGTACGGGTAGGTAGTGACGAAAAATAACGATACGGGACTCTTACGAGGTCTCGCAATCGGAATGAGTACACTTTAAATATTTTAACGAGGTAAAATTTAAGGGCATTGAGGGTCTGGTGCCAGTGGTGGTTGATTAGATCCACACACTATACTTTTTATAATTATGTGGCGTTATGTCTCTATAAAAGTGGTGGTCTTTTATTATGTTATTTTTTAATGGTATTTTTTTAATATCATATCAATATTGTACCCCGCACGGGGGGAGCTAGGGGGGTAGGTAGTGACGAAAAATAACGATACGGGACTCTTACGAGGTCTCGTAATCGGAATGAGTTTCTGCGACTACCATTGTTTGTCGCGGGTAACGGGGAATCAGGGTTCGATTCCGGTGAGGGAGCCTGAGAAACTGCTACCACATCCAAGGAAGGCAGCAGGCGCGCAAATTACCCACTCCCTGCACGGGGGGGGAGGTACGGGTAGGTAGTGACGAAAAATAACGATACGGGACTCTTACGAGGTCTCGTCATCGAATAATCAATACACGAACTGCCCACACACTTGTAAATATAGACGCGCAAGATCGTTACACGAACCGCTTACCATTATAGTAAACTACTATGCAAACACACATAACATATACGCAATAAGGGAACTTTAAATTGGAGATTTTACCCTACCACACCCGTCTGTCTCATTCTGAAAACTATTCAAAATAATTGCTATTTTTCATTCTCATTCAAATATAAATAATAGTAAATAATATATAATTTTTGACTGAACTGAACCCAAGTGCCCGGCCTATGGCCGGGCACCCCTCGTATTCATGTTCTAACCTAACCTAACCTAAATCTAGTTTTGACACCTTTAGACTTTAGATTCAAGATTTAATGTGAATATATGCATTAATAAAAACTCATTACAATTTTAATACTAGTTATGCTGCTGTTGATGCACTGATGAAAGCCAGATAGCTAGATCAGTGTTTAGTTAGTCGTAGTTGCCGGTTGGCTGAGGTCTAAAGGAATCCAAACTAGTTTTAAAAGGTTTGGGTAGGTTAGGTTAGGTTAGAACATGAATAAGACGGGTGCCCGGCCGCAGGCCGGTCACTTAGGTTCAGTTCCGTTTAAAAAAAAAAAACAAAACGTACCAATACAAAGTACTCTTATTCATATTAGAAGATATTGTAAAATAACAATTAATTTAATTTTTTTTTTTTTTTTTTCACTTACACATTAGGCCCGTCGCGCCGCGCCACTACTATATGGGGCGAAGGTGCGAAGTCGACGGCGACGACAAAGTACCGAGTCTAAGGAGACTGATGGCGGCGCCACACAGTGGCGTTATGTCTCTATAAAAGTGGTGGTCTTTTATTATGTTATTTATTAATGGTATTATTTTAATATCATATCAATATTGTACCCCGCACAGGGGGGAGGTACGGGTAGGTAGTGACGAAAAATAACGATACGGGACTCTTACGAGGTCTCGCAATCGGAATGAGTACACTTTAAATATTTTAACGAGGTAAAATTTAAGGGCATTGAGGGTCTGGTGCCAGTGGTGGTTGATTAGATCCACACACTATACTTTTTATAATTATGTGGCGTTATGTCTCTATAAAAGTGGTGGTCTTTTATTATGTTATTTATTAATGGTATTATTTTAATATCATATCAATATTGTACCCCGCACAGGGGGGAGGGAGGTACGGGTAGGTAGTGACGAAAAATAACGATACGGGACTCTTACGAGGTCTCGCAATCGGAATGAGTACACTTTAAATATTTTAACGAGGTAAAATTTAAGGGCATTGAGGGTCTGGTGCCAGTGGTGGTTGATTAGATCCACACACTATACTTTTTATAATTATGTGGCGTTATGTCTCTATAAAAGTGGTGGTCTTTTATTATGTTATTTTTTAATGGTATTTTTTTAATATCATATCAATATTGTACCCCGCACGGGGGGAGGTAGGGGGGTAGGTAGTGACGAAAAATAACGATACGGGACTCTTACGAGGTCTCGTAATCGGAATGAGTTTCTGCGACTACCATTGTTTGTCGCGGGTAACGGGGAATCAGGGTTCGATTCCGGTGAGGGAGCCTGAGAAACTGCTACCACATCCAAGGAAGGCAGCAGGCGCGCAAATTACCCACTCCCTGCACGGGGGGGGAGGTACGGGTAGGTAGTGACGAAAAATAACGATACGGGACTCTTACGAGGTCTCGTCATCGAATAATCAATACACGAACTGCCCACACACTTGTAAATATAGACGCGCAAGATCGTTACACGAACCGCTTACCATTATAGTAAACTACTATGCAAACACACATAACATATACGCAATAAGGGAACTTTAAATTGGAGATTTTACCCTACCACACCCGTCTGTCTCATTCTGAAAACTATTCAAAATAATTGCTATTTTTCATTCTCATTCAAATATAAATAATAGTAAATAATATATAATTTTTGACTGAACTGAACCCAAGTGCCCGGCCTGTGGCCGGGCACCCCTCGTATTCATGTTCTAACCTAACCTAACCTAAATCTAGTTTTGACACCTTTAGACTTTAGATTCAAGATTTAATGTGAATATATGCATTAATAAAAACTCATTACTATTTTAATACTAGTTATGCTGCTGTTGATGCACTGATGAAAGCCAGATAGCTAGATCAGTGTTTAGTTAGTCGTAGTTGCCGGTTGGCTGAGGTCTAAAGGAATCCAAACTAGTTTTAAAAGGTTTGGATTGGTTAGGTTAGGTTAGAACATGAATAAGACGGGTGCCCGGCCGCAGGCCGGTCACTTAGGTTCAGTTCCGTTTAAAAAAAAAAAAAACAAAAAACAAAACGTACCAATACAAAGTACTCTTATTCATATTAGAAGATATTGTAAAAAAACAATTAATTTAATTTTTTTTTTTTTTTTTTCACTTACACATTAGGCCCGTCGCGCCGCGCCACTACTATATGGGGCGAAGGTGCGAAGTCGACGGCGACGACAAAGTACCGAGTCTAAGGAGACTGATGGCGGCGCCACACAGTGGCGTTATGTCTCTATAAAAGTGGTGGTCTTTTATTATGTTATTTATTAATGGTATTATTTTAATATCATATCAATATTGTACCCCGCACAGGGGGGAGGTACGGGTAGGTAGTGACGAAAAATAACGATACGGGACTCTTACGAGGTCTCGCAATCGGAATGAGTACACTTTAAATATTTTAACGAGGTAAAATTTAAGGGCATTGAGGGTCTGGTGCCAGTGGTGGTTGATTAGATCCACACACTATACTTTTTATAATTATGTGGCGTTATGTCTCTATAAAAGTGGTGGTCTTTTATTATGTTATTTATTAATGGTATTTTTTTAATATCATATCAATATTGTACCCCGCACGGGGGGAGGTAGGGGGGTAGGTAGTGACGAAAAATAACGATACGGGACTCTTACGAGGTCTCGTAATCGGAATGAGTTTCTGCGACTACCATTGTTTGTCGCGGGTAACGGGGAATCAGGGTTCGATTCCGGTGAGGGAGCCTGAGAAACTGCTACCACATACAAGGAAGGCAGCAGGCGCGCAAATTACCCACTCCCTGCACGGGGGGGGAGGTACAGGTAGGTAGTGACGAAAAATAACGATATGGGACTCTTACGAGGTCTCGTCATCGAATAATCAATACACGAACTGCCCACACACTTGTAAATATAGACGCGCAAGATCGTTACACGAACCGCTTACCATTATAGTAAACTACTATGCAAACACACATAACATATACGCAATAAGGGAACTTTAAATTGGAGATTTTACCCTACCACACCCGTCTGTCTCATTCTGAAAACTATTCAAAATAATTGCTATTTTTCATTCTCATTCAAATATAAATAATAGTAAATAATATATAATTTTTGACTGAACTGAACCCAAGTGCCCGGCCTGTGGCCGGGCACCCCTCGTATTCATGTTCTAACCTAACCTAACCTAAATCTAGTTTTGACACCTTTAGACTTTAGATTCAAGATTTAATGTGAATATATGCATTAATAAAAACTCATTACAATTTTAATACTAGTTATGCTGCTGTTGATGCACTGATGAAAGCCAGATAGCTAGATCAGTGTTTAGTTAGTCGTAGTTGCCGGTTGGCTGAGGTCTAAAGGAATCCAAACTAGTTTTAAAAGGTTTGGATAGGTTAGGTTAGGTTAGAACATGAATAAGACGGGTGCCCGGCCGCAGGCCGGTCACTTAGGTTCAGTTCCGTTTAAAAAAAAAAAAACAAAAAACAAAACGTACCAATACAAAGTACTCTTATTCATATTAGAAGATATTGTAAAAAAACAATTAATTTAATTTTTTTTTTTTTTTTTCACTTACACATTAGGCCCGTCGCGCCGCGCCACTACTATATGGGGCGAAGGTGCGAAGTCGACGGCGACGACAAAGTACCGAGTCTAAGGAGACTGATGGCGGCGCCACACAGTGGCGTTATGTCTCTATAAAAGTGGTGGTCTTTTATTATGTTATTTATTAATGGTATTATTTTAATATCATATCAATATTGTACCCCGCACAGGGGGGAGGTACGGGTAGGTAGTGACGAAAAATAACGATACGGGACTCTTACGAGGTCTCGCAATCGGAATGAGTACACTTTAAATATTTTAACGAGGTAAAATTTAAGGGCATTGAGGGTCTGGTGCCAGTGGTGGTTGATTAGATCCACACACTACTTTTTATAATTATGTGGCGTTATGTCTCTATAAAAGTGGTGGTCTTTTATTATGTTATTTATTAATGGTATTATTTTAATATCATATCAATATTGTACCCCGCACAGGGGGGAGGTACGGGTAGGTAGTGACGAAAAATAACGATATGGGACTCTTACGAGGTCTCGCAATCGGAATGAGTACACTTTAAATATTTTAACGAGGTAAAATTTAAGGGCATTGAGGGTCTGGTGCCAGTGGTGGTTGATTAGATCCACACACTATACTTTTTATAATTATGTGGCGTTATGTCTCTATAAAAGTGGTGGTCTTTTATTATGTTATTTATTAATGGTATTTTTTTAATATCATATCAATATTGTACCCCGCACGGGGGGAGCTAGGGGGGTAGGTAGTGACGAAAAATAACGATACGGGACTCTTACGAGGTCTCGTAATCGGAATGAGTTTCTGCGACTACCATTGTTTGTCGCGGGTAACGGGGAATCAGGGTTCGATTCCGGTGAGGGAGCCTGAGAAACTGCTACCACATCCAAGGAAGGCAGCAGGCGCGCAAATTACCCACTCCCTGCACGGGGGGGGAGGTACGGGTAGGTAGTGACGAAAAATAACGATACGGGACTCTTACGAGGTCTCGTCATCGAATAATCAATACACGAACTGCCCACACACTTGTAAATATAGACGCGCAAGATCGTTACACGAACCGCTTACCATTATAGTAAACTACTATGCAAACACACATAACATATACGCAATAAGGGAACTTTAAATTGGAGATTTTACCCTACCACACCCGTCTGTCTCATTCTGAAAACTATTCAAAATAATTGCTATTTTTCATTCTCATTCAAATATAAATAATAGTAAATAATATATAATTTTTGACTGAACTGAACCCAAGTGCCCGGCCTGTGGCCGGGCACCCCTCGTATTCATGTTCTAACCTAACCTAACCTAAATCTAGTTTTGACACCTTTAGACTTTAGATTCAAGATTTAATGTGAATATATGCATTAATAAAAACTCATTACAATTTTAATACTAGTTATGCTGCTGTTGATGCACTGATGAAAGCCAGATAGCTAGATCAGTGTTTAGTTAGTCGTAGTTGCCGGTTGGCTGAGGTCTAAAGGAATCCAAACTAGTTTTAAAAGGTTTGGATAGGTTAGGTTAGGTTAGAACATGAATAAGACGGGTGCCCGGCCGCAGGCCGGTCACTTAGGTTCAGTTCCGTTTAAAAAAAAAAAAACAAAAAACAAAACGTACCAATACAAAGTACTCTTATTCATATTAGAAGATATTGTAAAAAAACAATTAATTTAATTTTTTTTTTTTTTTTTCACTTACACATTAGGCCCGTCGCGCCGCGCCACTACTATATGGGGCGAAGGTGCGAAGTCGACGGCGACGACAAAGTACCGAGTCTAAGGAGACTGATGGCGGCGCCACACAGTGGCGTTATGTCTCTATAAAAGTGGTGGTCTTTTATTATGTTATTTATTAATGGTATTATTTTAATATCATATCAATATTGTACCCCGCACAGGGGGGAGGTACGGGTAGGTAGTGACGAAAAATAACGATACGGGACTCTTACGAGGTCTCGCAATCGGAATGAGTACACTTTAAATATTTTAACGAGGTAAAATTTAAGGGCATTGAGGGTCTGGTGCCAGTGGTGGTTGATTAGATCCACACACTATACTTTTTATAATTATGTGGCGTTATGTCTCTATAAAAGTGGTGGTCTTTTATTATGTTATTTATTAATGGTATTTTTTTAATATCATATCAATATTGTACCCCGCACGGGGGGAGCTAGGGGGGTAGGTAGTGACGAAAAATAACGATACGGGACTCTTACGAGGTCTCGTAATCGGAATGAGTTTCTGCGACTACCATTGTTTGTCGCGGGTAACGGGGAATCAGGGTTCGATTCCGGTGAGGGAGCCTGAGAAACTGCTACCACATCCAAGGAAGGCAGCAGGCGCGCAAATTACCCACTCCCTGCACGGGGGGGGAGGTACGGGTAGGTAGTGACGTAAAATAACGATACGGGACTCTTACGAGGTCTCGCAATCGGAATGAGTACACTTTAAATATTTTAACGAGGTAAAATTTAAGGGCATTGAGGGTCTGGTGCCAGTGGTGGTTGATTAGATCCACACACTATACTTTTTATAATTATGTGGCGTTATGTCTCTATAAAAGTGGTGGTCTTTTATTATGTTATTTATTAATGGTATTTTTTTAATATCATATCAATATTGTACCCCGCACGGGGGGAGGTAGGGGGGTAGGTAGTGACGAAAAATAACGATACGGGACTCTTACGAGGTCTCGTAATCGGAATGAGTTTCTGCGACTACCATTGTTTGTCGCGGGTAACGGGGAATCAGGGTTCGATTCCGGTGAGGGAGCCTGAGAAACTGCTACCACTTCCAAGGAAGGCAGCAGGCGCGCAAATTACCCACTCCCTGCACGGGGGGGGAGGTACGGGTAGGTAGTGACGAAAAATAACGATACGGGACTCTTACGAGGTCTCGTCATCGAATAATCAATACACGAACTGCCCACACACTTGTAAATATAGACGCGCAAGATCGTTACACGAACCGCTTACCATTATAGTAAACTACTATGCAAACACACATAACATATACGCAATAAGGGAACTTTAAATTGGAGATTTTACCCTACCACACCCGTATGTCTCATTCTGAAAACTATTCAAAATAATTGCTATTTTTCATTCACATTCAAATATAAATAATAGTAAATAATATATAATTTTTGACTGAACTGAACCCAAGTGCCCGGCCTGTGGCCGGGCACCCCTCGTATTCATGTTCTAACCTAACCTAACCTAAATCTAGTTTTGACACCTTTAGACTTTAGATTCAAGATTTAATGTGAATATATGCATTAATAAAAACTCATTACAATTTTAATACTAGTTATGCTGCTGTTGATGCACTGATGAAAGCCAGATAGCTAGATCAGTGTTTAGTTAGTCGTAGTTGCCGGTTGGCTGAGGTCTAAAGGAATCCAAACTAGTTTTAAAAGGTTTGGATAGGTTAGGTTAGGTTAGAACATGAATAAGACGGGTGCCCGGCCGCAGGCCGGTCACTTAGGTTCAGTTCCGTTTAAAAAAAAAAAAACAAAAAACAAAACGTACCAATACAAAGTACTCTTATTCATATTAGAAGATATTGTAAAAAAACAATTAATTTAATTTTTTTTTTTTTTTTTCACTTACACATTAGGCCCGTCGCGCCGCGCCACTACTATATGGGGCGAAGGTGCGAAGTCGACGGCGACGACAAAGTACCGAGTCTAAGGAGACTGATGGCGGCGCCACACAGTGGCGTTATGTCTCTATAAAAGTGGTGGTCTTTTATTGTTATTTATTAATGGTATTATTTTAATATCATATCAATATTGTACCCCGCACAGGGGGGAGGTACGGGTAGGTAGTGACGAAAAATAACGATACGGGACTCTTACGAGGTCTCGCAATCGGAATGAGTACACTTTAAATATTTTAACGAGGTAAAATTTAAGGGCATTGAGGGTCTGGTGCCAGTGGTGGTTGATTAGATCCACACACTATACTTTTTATAATTATGTGGCGTTATGTCTCTATAAAAGTGGTGGTCTTTTATTATGTTATTTATTAATGGTATTTTTTTAATATCATATCAATATTGTACCCCGCACGGGGGGAGCTAGGGGGGTAGGTAGTGACGAAAAATAACGATACGGGACTCTTACGAGGTCTCGTAATCGGAATGAGTTTCTGCGACTACCATTGTTTGTCGCGGGTAACGGGGAATCAGGGTTCGATTCCGGTGAGGGAGCCTGAGAAACTGCTACCACATCCAAGGAAGGCAGCAGGCGCGCAAATTACCCACTCCCTGCACGGGGGGGGGAGGTACGGGTAGGTAGTGACGAAAAATAACGATACGGGACTCTTACGAGGTCTCGTCATCGAATAATCAATACACGAACTGCCCACACACTTGTAAATATAGACGCGCAAGAT
The DNA here is from genome assembly GCF_905163445.1 of Pararge aegeria. Classification (NCBI taxonomy): domain Eukaryota; kingdom Metazoa; phylum Arthropoda; class Insecta; order Lepidoptera; family Nymphalidae; genus Pararge; species Pararge aegeria. The sequence continues at coordinate 7,713 of NC_053184.1, read as the reverse complement.
CGTTACACGAACCGCTTACCATTATAGTAAACTACTATGCAAACACACATAACATATACGCAATAAGGGAACTTTAAATTGGAGATTTTACCCTACCACACCCGTCTGTCTCATTCTGAAAACTATTCAAAATAATTGCTATTTTTCATTCTCATTCAAATATAAATAATAGTAAATAATATATAATTTTTGACTGAACTGAACCCAAGTGCCCGGCCTGTGGCCGGGCACCCCTCGTATTCATGTTCTAACCTAACCTAACCTAAATCTAGTTTTGACACCTTTAGACTTTAGATTCAAGATTTAATGTGAATATATGCATTAATAAAAACTCATTACAATTTTAATACTAGTTATGCTGCTGTTGATGCACTGATGAAAGCCAGATAGCTAGATCAGTGTTTAGTTAGTCGTAGTTGCCGGTTGGCTGAGGTCTAAAGGAATCCAAACTAGTTTTAAAAGGTTTGGATAGGTTAGGTTAGGTTAGAACATGAATAAGACGGGTGCCCGGCCGCAGGCCGGTCACTTAGGTTCAGTTCCGTTTAAAAAAAAAAAAACAAAAAACAAAACGTACCAATACAAAGTACTCTTATTCATATTAGAAGATATTGTAAAAAAACAATTAATTTAATTTTTTTTTTTTTTTTTCACTTACACATTAGGCCCGTCGCGCCGCGCCACTACTATATGGGGCGAAGGTGCGAAGTCGACGGCGACGACAAAGTACCGAGTCTAAGGAGACTGATGGCGGCGCCACACAGTGGCGTTATGTCTCTATAAAAGTGGTGGTCTTTTATTATGTTATTTATTAATGGTATTATTTTAATATCATATCAATATTGTACCCCGCACAGGGGGGAGGTACGGGTAGGTAGTGACGAAAAATAACGATACGGGACTCTTACGAGGTCTCGCAATCGGAATGAGTACACTTTAAATATTTTAACGAGGTAAAATTTAAGGGCATTGAGGGTCTGGTGCCAGTGGTGGTTGATTAGATCCACACACTATACTTTTTATAATTATGTGGCGTTATGTCTCTATAAAAGTGGTGGTCTTTTATTATGTTATTTATTAATGGTATTTTTTTAATATCATATCAATATTGTACCCCGCACGGGGGGAGCTAGGGGGGTAGGTAGTGACGAAAAATAACGATACGGGACTCTTACGAGGTCTCGTAATCGGAATGAGTTTCTGCGACTACCATTGTTTGTCGCGGGTAACGGGGAATCAGGGTTCGATTCCGGTGAGGGAGCCTGAGAAACTGCTACCACATCCAAGGAAGGCAGCAGGCGCGCAAATTACCCACTCCCTGCACGGGGGGGGAGGTACGGGTAGGTAGTGACGAAAAATAACGATACGGGACTCTTACGAGGTCTCGTCATCGAATAATCAATACACGAACTGCCCACACACTTGTAAATATAGACGCGCAAGATCGTTACACGAACCGCTTACCATTATAGTAAACTACTATGCAAACACACATAACATATACGCAATAAGGGAACTTTAAATTGGAGATTTTACCCTACCACACCCGTCTGTCTCATTCTGAAAACTATTCAAAATAATTGCTATTTTTCATTCTCATTCAAATATAAATAATAGTAAATAATATATAATTTTTGACTGAACTGAACCCAAGTGCCCGGCCTGTGGCCGGGCACCCCTCGTATTCATGTTCTAACCTAACCTAACCTAAATCTAGTTTTGACACCTTTAGACTTTAGATTCAAGATTTAATGTGAATATATGCATTAATAAAAACTCATTACAATTTTAATACTAGTTATGCTGCTGTTGATGCACTGATGAAAGCCAGATAGCTAGATCAGTGTTTAGTTAGTCGTAGTTGCCGGTTGGCTGAGGTCTAAAGGAATCCAAACTAGTTTTAAAAGGTTTGGATAGGTTAGGTTAGGTTAGAACATGAATAAGACGGGTGCCCGAACGCAGGCCGGTCACTTAGGTTCAGTTCCGTTTAAAAAAAAAAACAAAACGTACCAATACAAAGTACTCTTATTCATATTAGAAGATATTGTAAAAAAACAATTAATTTAATTTTTTTTTTTTTTTTTTCACTTACACATTAGGCCCGTCGCGCCGCGCCACTACTATATGGGGCGAAGGTGCGAAGTCGACGGCGACGACAAAGTACCGAGTCTAAGGAGACTGATGGCGGCGCCACACAGTGGCGTTATGTCTCTATAAAAGTGGTGGTCTTTTATTATGTTATTTATTAATGGTATTATTTTAATATCATATCAATATTGTACCCCGCACAGGGGGGAGGTACGGGTAGGTAGTGACGAAAAATAACGATACGGGACTCTTACGAGGTCTCGCAATCGGAATGAGTACACTTTAAATATTTTAACGAGGTAAAATTTAAGGGCATTGAGGGTCTGGTGCCAGTGGTGGTTGATTAGATCCACACACTATACTTTTTATAATTATGTGGCGTTATGTCTCTATAAAAGTGGTGGTCTTTTATTATGTTATTTATTAATGGTATTTTTTTAATATCATATCAATATTGTACCCCGCACGGGGGGAGGTAGGGGGGTAGGTAGTGACGAAAAATAACGATAAAGGACTCTTACGAGGTCTCGTAATCGGAATGAGTTTCTGCGACTACCATTGTTTGTCGCGGGTAACGGGGAATCAGGGTTCGATTCCGGTGAGGGAGCCTGAGAAACTGCTACCACATCCAAGGAAGGCAGCAGGCGCGCAAATTACCCACTCCCTGCACGGGGGGGGAGGTACGGGTAGGTAGTGACGAAAAATAACGATACGGGACTCTTACGAGGTCTCGCAATCGGAATGAGTACACTTTAAATATTTTAACGAGGTAAAATTTAAGGGCATTGAGGGTCTGGTGCCAGTGGTGGTTGATTAGATCCACACACTATACTTTTTATAATTATGTGGCGTTATGTCTCTATAAAAGTGGTGGTCTTTTATTATGTTATTTATTAATGGTATTTTTTTAATATCATATCAATATTGTACCCCGCACGGGGGGAGGTAGGGGGGTAGGTAGTGACGAAAAATAACGATACGGGACTCTTACGAGGTCTCGTAATCGGAATGAGTTTCTGCGACTACCATTGTTTGTCGCGGGTAACGGGGAATCAGGGTTCGATTCCGGTGAGGGAGCCTGAGAAACTGCTACCACATCCAAGGAAGGCAGCAGGCGCGCAAATTACCCACTCCCTGCACGGGGGGGGAGGTACGGGTAGGTAGTGACGAAAAATAACGATACGGGACTCTTACGAGGTCTCGTCATCGAATAATCAATACACGAACTGCCCACACACTTGTAAATATAGACGCGCAAGATCGTTACACGAACCGCTTACCATTATAGTAAACTACTATGCAAACACACATAACATATACGCAATAAGGGAACTTTAAATTGGAGATTTTACCCTACCACACCCGTATGTCTCATTCTGAAAACTATTCAAAATAATTGCTATTTTTCATTCACATTCAAATATAAATAATAGTAAATAATATATAATTTTTGACTGAACTGAACCCAAGTGCCCGGCCTGTGGCCGGGCACCCCTCGTATTCATGTTCTAACCTAACCTAACCTAAATCTAGTTTTGACACCTTTAGACTTTAGATTCAAGATTTAATGTGAATATATGCATTAATAAAAACTCATTACAATTTTAATACTAGTTATGCTGCTGTTGATGCACTGATGAAAGCCAGATAGCTAGATCAGTGTTTAGTTAGTCGTAGTTGCCGGTTGGCTGAGGTCTAAAGGAATCCAAACTAGTTTTAAAAGGTTTGGATAGGTTAGGTTAGGTTAGAACATGAATAAGACGGGTGCCCGGCCGCAGGCCGGTCACTTAGGTTCAGTTCCGTTTAAAAAAAAAAACAAAACGTACCAATACAAAGTACTCTTATTCATATTAGAAGATATTGTAAAAAAACAATTAATTTAATTTTTTTTTTTTTTTTTTCACTTACACATTAGGCCCGTCGCGCCGCGCCACTACTATATGGGGCGAAGGTGCGAAGTCGACGGCGACGACAAAGTACCGAGTCTAAGGAGACTGATGGCGGCGCCACACAGTGGCGTTATGTCTCTATAAAAGTGGTGGTCTTTTATTATGTTATTTATTAATGGTATTATTTTAATATCATATCAATATTGTACCCCGCACAGGGGGGAGGTACGGGTAGGTAGTGACGAAAAATAACGATACGGGACTCTTACGAGGTCTCGTCATCGAATAATCAATACACGAACTGCCCACACACTTGTAAATATAGACGCGCAAGATCGTTACACGAACCGCTTACCATTATAGTAAACTACTATGCAAACACACATAACATATACGCAATAAGGGAACTTTAAATTGGAGATTTTACCCTACCACACCCGTATGTCTCATTCTGAAAACTATTCAAAATAATTGCTATTTTTCATTCACATTCAAATATAAATAATAGTAAAAAATATATAATTTTTGACTGAACTGAACCCAAGTGCCCGGCCTGTGGCCGGGCACCCCTCGTATTCATGTTCTAACCTAACCTAACCTAAATCTAGTTTTGACACCTTTAGACTTTAGATTCAAGATTTAATGTGAATATATGCATTAATAAAAACTCATTACAATTTTAATACTAGTTATGCTGCTGTTGATGCACTGATGAAAGCCAGATAGCTAGATCAGTGTTTAGTTAGTCGTAGTTGCCGGTTGGCTGAGGTCTAAAGGAATCCAAACTAGTTTTAAAAGGTTTGGATAGGTTAGGTTAGGTTAGAACATGAATAAGACGGGTGCCCGGCCGCAGGCCGGTCACTTAGGTTAGGTTAGGTTAGGTTAGGTTAGGTTAGGTTAGGTTAGGTTAGGTTAGGTTAGGTTAGGTTAGGTTAGGTTAGGTTAGGTTAGGTTAGGTTAGGTTAGGTTAGGTTAGGTTAGGTTAGGTTAGGTTAGGTTAGGTTAGGTTAGGTTAGGTTAGGTTAGGTTAGGTTAGGTTAGGTTAGGTTAGGTTAGGTTAGGTTAGGTTAGGTTAGGTTAGGTTAGGTTAGGTTAGGTTAGGTTAGGTTAGGTTAGGTTAGGTTAGGTTAGGTTAGGTTAGGTTAGGTTAGGTTAGGTTAGGTTAGGTTAGGTTAGGTTAGGTTAGGTTAGGTTAGGTTAGGTTAGGTTAGGTTAGGTTAGGTTAGGTTAGGTTAGGTTAGGTTAGGTTAGGTTAGGTTAGGTTAGGTTAGGTTAGGTTAGGTTAGGTTAGGTTAGGTTAGGTTAGGTTAGGTTAGGTTAGGTTAGGTTAGGTTAGGTTAGGTTTGGACCGGACGGCATCCCGGGTCGGGTCATATACATGACCCGGGAGTTCCTCGAGGCAAGACTCCGGGAGCTGTTCAACCAGTGTATACTGGCTGGACAGTTCCCCAAGTCTTGGAAGGAGGGACTGCTGTGCCTCATCCGCAAAGCAGGGCGACCGTTGGACGCTCCGTCGGCGTACAGACCGATAGTCTTGCTCAACGAGGTCGGGAAGGTCTTTGAGAAGATCCTTGCAGACCGACTAGTTGGGCATCTGGAAACTGTCGGTCCAGGGCTATCGGCGGAGCAGTACGGCTTTAGGGCGGGTCGCTCGACCATTGACGCCCTAGAGTCGTTGAAGGCCCTGACGGATGAGGCAGTTGCCGGGGGGGACGTCATTCTCGCCGTCTCCTTGGACGTCACGAATGCCTTCAACAGCCTCCCCTTTGAGACTCTTCTAGAGGCACTTCGGTACCATGAAGTGCCTCCGTATCTCAGGAGGCTGTTGGAGTCATACCTCCAGGATAGGTGGATATCCTGGACGGGGAGTGGCGGGCAACGAGAGCGGCGGAAGGTGCTCAATGGGGTCCCGCAGGGATCGGTTCTCGGGCCGGTGTTGTGGAACATCGGCTTCGATTGGCTCCTGCGGGCCCCCATGCTGCCGGGGACAAGGGTGTTATGCTATGCGGATGACACCCTAGTCACGGCACGCGGGAGCACCTTTGCGGAGGCGTCCCGCCTGGCCACGGTCAGCGTGTCCCTAGTGGCAAGGAGGGTCCAGGCCTTGGGTCTGAGGGTTTCGGTCCCTAAGACCGAGGCCCTCCTCTTCCATGGCCCTCGCAGAGGTCCACCACGAGGTGCCCAAATCACCGTCCAGGGTGTTCAGGTGGAAATTAAGGCCCAGATGAAGTACCTGGGCCTCACCCTGGACGGACGGTGGAGTTTTAAAGGGCACTTCGAGCTGCTTGCGCCCAGACTCGTCGGAGCGGCAGCCGCTCTGGGGAGGCTTTTGCCCAACATCGGGGGGCCGGACTCAGCCTGCAGGCGCCTGTATGCGGGTATCGTCAGGAGTATGGCGCTGTACGGGGCTCCAATATGGGTGCACGCATTGTCTCCGCAGAATATAACACTCCTGCGGAGACCGCAACGCGTAATCGCAGTGCGTGCGATCCGGGGCTACCGTACGGTGTCTTGGACGGCATCCACACTCCTTGCTGGCGACCCGCCGTGGGACCTGCAGGCTGAGGTGCTTGCACAGGTGCACCGCTACCGGTCAAGTGTGAGGACTCGAGGGGAGAGACCAGGACCCGAGGAGATTGGGAGACTCCGTACCCTCGGAAGGGAGGTCCTGGTCCAGAGATGGAGAGAAGACCTCGAGTCCCCGGTGGCGGGCATCTGGACGGTGGAGGGCATCCGGCCCAACCTAGAGCGGTGGCTGAAGCGGCGCCATGGCGCGCTGACGTATCGCCTCGTGCAGGTGCTTACCGGACACGGCTGCTTCGGTAAATACCTGCACGGGATCGCGAGGAGGGAGGCCTCGCCGATCTGCCATGAGTGTGACGCGCCTGAAGACACGGCGCTCCACACCTTGGCAGTATGCGCGTCATGGGCCCCGCAAAGACACGCAATGGTGTCACTCCTGGACGGTGACCTCTCGCTGCCGAGTGTTATCAATCTGATGCTCGGCAGCGAGGAGGGATGGTCTACTGTCGCCTCCTTCTGCGAAGCCGTAATGGGCTTGAAGGAGGCCTCGGAGAGGGAGAGAGAGCAGGCGGCTGATGCTCTTCCCCTCCGAAGAAGGAGAACAGGTGGCAGGAGGCGCAGATATGCGCACCTAATGCCACCCATCCGTAGACACCATTGCGTGCCTCCGACGAGTGCGCCGGGGCGTCAAAGTTGCATGCGACCGCGATCCTTTGACGCCCCAACTTGGGCGCGGGCGGCTCCGCTGGGTTTTAGTGGGTATTCTGGCTGATACATCATCGGCCAGCGAGTCCCACATACCCTGCTGGAGGCTGCACAGTTTTGGCTGCGCAGCTTCCAGGAGGGATGCCTAAACGCATTTCCCAGCGACAAAAAAAAAAAAAAAAAAAAAGGTTAGGTTAGGTTAGGTTAGGTTAGGTTAGGTTAGGTTAGTTAGGTTAGGTTAGGTTAGGTAGGTTAGGTTAGGTTAGGTTAGGTTAGGTTAGGTTAGGTTAGGTTAGGTTAGGTTAGGTTAGGTTAGGTTAGGTTAGGTTAGGTTAGGTTAGGTTAGGTTAGGTTAGGTTAGGTTAGGTTAGGTTAGGTTAGGTTAGGTTAGGTTAGGTTAGGTTAGGTTAGGTTAGGTTAGGTTAGGTTAGGTTAGGTTAGGTTAGGTTAGGTTAGGTTAGGTTAGGTTAGGTTAGGTTAGGTTAGGTTAGGTTAGGTTAGGTTAGTTTGG